>NC_134085.1:120986715-125986715 GCF_000715075.1 Nicotiana tabacum | reverse complement strand
TTCCCCTACTACATCTGCGGTTACTGACCAAACCTCTCAAATCCGCTTCTGCAGCTCCCTTTCCGCACGTGCGGCACCGCACCTGCGGTCCCCAAACCGCAAGTGCGAAAACACCAGAAGCAGCAATATCAGTTGTTGCAACCAAGTTCCAAATTCTCCGATAACCACCCAAAATGATCCTGAGGCCCCCGGAACTTCGACCAAAAGCACAAACATAACCCGATACCTTATTCAAACTTGTTCCAATCATCAAAACACCTCAAACAACATCAAATCTACCAAATCACCTCGAATTCAAGCCTAAGTTTCTAAAATCTTTCGAAATACGCTTTTGATCAAAAACTCAATCAAACCACGTCTGAATGACCTGAAATTTTGCACAGACATCCCAAATGACACAACGAAGCTACTGCACCCCTCGGAATTCCATTCCGACCCCTATATCAAAATCTCACATATCAACCGGAAATCGCCAAAATATCAACTTCGCCAATTCAAGCCTAATTCTACTCCGAACCTTCAAAACTCATTCTGATCACGCTCCTAAGTCATAAATCACCTCCCAAAGCTAACCAAACCATCGGAACTCACGTCCGACCCTCTCATACATAAGTCAACATCCGGTTGACTTTTTCAAGTTAAACCTTCTTAAAAGAGACTAAGTGTCTTAAACTTCACCAAATCCTCTTCGAACTCAATCTAATCAACCCGATCACATAAAACACGGATAACGAAGCATAAAGAAGCAGAAATGGGGGAAACGGAGCGGTAACTCATGAGACGACTGGCCGGGTCGTCACATCCTCCCCAACTTAAACAAATGTTCGTCCTCGAACGAGTCAAGAAACATACCTGAAGCCTCGAATAAGTGAGGATATATGCTCCGCATCTTCTGCTCGGTCTCCCAGGTAGCCTCCTCCATGGGCCGACCTCCACTGCATTTTCACTGAAACTATATCCTTTGACCTCAACTTTCGAACCTGACGACCCAAAATAGCTACTGGCCCCACATCAAAGGTCAAATCATCATCCAACTGAACCGTGCTGAAGTCCAAAACATGGGACAGGTCCCCAATATACTTCCGGAGCATAGAAACATGAAATATCGGATGCACACTCGACAAACTGGGTGGCAAAGCAAGCTCATAAGCCACCTCCCCAATCCTCCGAAGCACCTTAAAAGGCCCAATGAATCGAGGACTCAATTTCCCTTTCTTCCCAAATCTCATAACACCCTTCATGGGTGAAACCTTCAATAGAAACTTCTCCCTAAGCATGTAGGACACATCTCGAACCTTCCTATCAGCATAACTCTCTTTCCTTGACTGCGCCGTACGAAGCCTCTCCTGAATCACCTTCACCTTCCCCAAAGCATCCTGTACCAAATCGGTCCCCAATAGCATAGCCTCATCGGGCTCGAACCAACCGACAGGAGATCTACACTGCCTCCCATACAAAGCCTCATATGGAGCCATCTGAATACTCGACCGGTAACTGTTGTTATAAGCAAACTCTGCAAGCAGTAGAAACTCATCCCATGACCCTCCGAAATCAATGACACAAGCAGGCAACATGTCCTCCAATATCTGAATAGTACGCTCGGACTGTCCGTCCATCTGAGGATGAAAAGTTGTGCTCAACTCTACCTGAGTACCCAACTCTCTCTGCACGGCTCTCCAAAACTGCAAAGTAAACTGAGTACCTCTATCTGAAATGATGGAAACTGGGACACCATGCAAACGAACAATCTCTCGGATATAGATCTCTGCTAACCGCTCTGAAGAATAGGTAGTACACACAGGAATAAAGTGCACGGACTTGGTCAGCTGATCCACAATCACCCAAATAGCATCAAACTTATTCAAAGTCCGTGGAAGTCCAACTACAAAGTCCATAGTGATCCTCTCCCACTTCCCCTCAGAAACATCCATCTACTGAAGTAAACTACCAGGTCTCTGATGCTCATATTTCACCTGCTGACAATTGAGACACCGAGCTACAAATCCCATAATATCTTTCTTCATCCTTCTCCACCAATAGTGCTGCCTCAAATCCTGATACATCTTTGCGGCACCCAGATGAATGGAATACCGCGAGTTATGGGCCTCCTCCAGAATAAACTCTCGAAGCCCATCCACATTGGGCACACAAATTCGGCCTTACATCCTCAACACTCCATCATTACCAATGGTCACATCCCTAGCATCATCATGCTGAACTCTGTCCCTAAGGACAAGCAAATGTGGATCATCATACTAGCGCTCTCTGATGTGCTCATATAAGGAAGACCGAGGAACCACACAAGCCAAAACTCGACTGGGCTCCGAAATATCTAATCTCACAAACCGATTGGCCAAGGCCTGAACATCAACTGCAAAAGGTCTCTCCCCAATTGGAATATATGCCAAACTCCCCATACTCACTGCCTTTCGGCTCAAAGCATCGGCCACCATATTAGCCTTTCCCGGATGGTACAATATAGTAATATCATAATCCTTAAGCAACTCCAACCATCTCTGCTGCCTCAAATTAAGATCCTTTTGTTTGAACAAATGCTAAAGACTGATCAGTGAATACCTCACAATATACGCCATACAAGTAATGCCTCTAAATCTTCAATGCGTGAACTATGGCGGCCAACTCCAAATCATGAACGAGGTAGTTCTGCTCATAGGGCTTCAACTGACAAGAAGCATAAGCAATAACTCTATTCTCCTGTATCAATACACAACCAATCCCAACTCTCGAAGCATCACAATACACGGTATAGGAACCTGAAGCTGATGGCAAAACCAACACTGGAGCTGTGGTCAAAGTTGTCTTGAGCTTCTGAAAGCTCTCCTCACACCCGTCCGACCATACAAATGGAGCACCCTTCTGAGTCAACTTGGTCAAGGGCGATGCGATAGATGAGAATCCCTGAACAAACCGACGATAATAGCCTGCCAAACCAAGAAAGCTGCGAATCTTTGTGGCTGAGGACGGCCTAGGCCAACTCTGAACCGCCTCTATCTTCTTTGGATCAACTTGAATACCCTCGCTGGACACCACGTGTCCCAAGAAAGCCACTAAACTGAGCCAAAACTCACACTTGGAGAATTTTGCATAAAGTTTCACCTCCCTCAATCTCTGCAATACATCTCTCAAATGCTCCGCGTGCTCCTTCTGACTACGCGAATACACCAGAATATTATCAATGAAGACTATGACAAATGAGTCAAGATAAGGCCGGAACACGCTGTTCATCAAATACATAAACATTGTTGGGGCATTGGTCAGCCCAAAAGAAATCACCAAGAACTCATAATGACCATATCGGGTCCTGAAAGCTGTCTTAGGAATATCCGAATCTCTTATCTTCAACGGTGATAACCTGAACGGAGATCAATCTTGGAGAACACTCTCGCTCCCTGAAGCTGGTCAAATAAATAATAAATGTGAGGCAAGGGATACTTGTTCTTAATTGTTACCTTGTTCAATTGCCTATAATCAATACACATTCTCAGTGTGTCATCCTTCTTCTTCACAAACAAAACTGGTGCACCCCAAGGTGACACAGTAGGCCGAATGAACCCCTTATCTAGAAGTTCCTGAAGCTGCTTCTTCAATTACTTTAACTCCGCTGGTGCCATACGATACGGCGGAATAGAAATAGGTTGGGTGCCCGGCACCAGGTCAATACCAAAATCAATATCCCTATCTGGTGGCATGCCCGATAGGTATGCAGGAAACACATCGGGAAAATCCTTCACAACTGGGACAGAATCAATACTAGGAATCTCAGCTCCGACATCCCTCACAAATGCTAGATATGAAAGACAACCCTTCCCAACCATACACTGTGCCTTCAAGAAAGAGATCACTCCAGTAGGAACATAATCAGTCACACCCCGCCACTCGATCCGTGGCATACCCGGCATAGCCAAGGTGACTGTCTTAGCATGACAGCCCAGAATAGCATGACACGGAGATAACCAATCCATGCCCAAAATGACATCAAAATCCATCATGCTTAATAGCAATAGATCCACTCGGGTATCTAGACCCCCAGTAGTCACTACACATGATCGGTACACACGGTCTACAACAACAGTATCGCCCACTAAGGTAGATACATGAACAGGTAAAGCAAGAAACTCCCGGGGCATATCCAAATAACGGGTAAAGTATGATGACACATAAGAAAAAGTGGAACATGGATCAAATAATACAGAGGCATCTCTATGGCAGACTGAAACAATATATGTAATGACAACATCTGAAGCGATAACATCTAGTCTCCCTGGGATAGCATAAAAACAAGCCTGACCACCGCCTGATTGACCTCCCCCTCTAGGGTGACCCCTGGTTGCCTGACCCCCACCTCTAGTTGGGTGGGCGGGTGGTGAAGTAACTAGAGCTGAAGTCGAGGGCTGACCCCTCTGCTGAGACTGACTATCATGAAGTCGAGGGCACTGCCTCCTCATATGTCCAAACTCCGCACTCATAACAACTCCTCGGTGCTGGAGATAGGGACTGAAGGGAACCCCTGGCACCGGGATGACCAGTAGAAGGACCCGGCATGGAAGAACCCTAGACTGATGGAGCACGAGACAAGCTCTGGGTTGTTAGGGCACTGAGTGATGACTGGCCCTGCTGAGATCCGTGGTAACCATGCCTAAAGATGCCCCACGGTAACCTGGGCTAGCTGAATGGGCCTGTCTTGAATGGACGGCCTCTGTCGTGCTGAAACTGACCTCTAGAAGGAACACCACCAAAACTACCATATCCCCGAGGCCTCTTGGCCTCCCTCTCAACTTGCTCCTAGCGGTGAACCGACTCTATCTCTCTAGAAATGTCAACCACCTCCTCGAAGGTAGCACCTGTCACCCTCTCTCTAGTCATGAGAATCCGAAGATGATACCTGAGGCCATCAACAAACCTCCTGATCCTCTCTCAATCTGTGGGAACCATCCAAACCGTATGACGGGCTAACTCAGAGAACCACATCTCATACTGCATCACTGTCATCTCCCCTTGATGCAGCTGCTCAAACTCCCTGCGCAACTCCTCTCGGCGCGACTGCGGTACATACTTCTCCAGGAAGAGAACAGAGAATTGCTGCCAAGTAAGGGGCACTGCACCAACAGGCCTATGCCTATCATATGCCTCCCACCAAGTGAAGGCAGCCCCAGAAAACTAAAAGGTGGTAAATGTCACACCACTAGTCTCAAGAACCCCTATTGTCCGAAGCATCCGCTGGCACTTATCTAGAAAACCTTGGGCATCCTCGCCCAATGCACCACTGAATGACGGATGTTGGAGCCTACCAAACCTCTCAAGTAGACGCTGCTCATCATCAGGCATAACTCGTACTACAAACTCCTGAGTTGGTGCAACCAGATGGATAGAGGTGCCCCCGGTGTCTGTAATCCCTGCACAACCTTCTCAGGTGTGCGAACAATGGGAGTCTGGGTGCCTCCCCCGGCCTGGGAAGTAGCTGCGGTCGTAGTAGCTGAAACCGCTTGTGCCAAACCGGTACACACTGGCAAGATCTGAGCTAAGGCCTCCTGAAGGCCTGGAATCACGATAGGCATAGTTGGTGCCTGCACTGGTGCTGCTGCAGCATCCATAACTAGGACTTGATCAGGAATTGGGGCAGTTGGTGGGTCTGCCGGTGTTGCTCTAGCTGCTCTGCCCCTGCCACGGCCTCGACCGCGACCTCGACCTCTGGTGGCCTCAGATGGTGGAACTGGTGGTCATCCACCCCGTCCGGTAGCTCGTGTCCTCACCATATGTGAGAGAATAAAATAACAGAAGTTTAGTACTCGGATTAACAAGTTCGCACGACAAGAATTTCAAGAATATGAAGTTTTTCCTAAAGGTTCTGCAGCCTCTCGAGGATAAATACAGACGTCTCCATACCGATCCGCGAGACTCTACTAAATCGGATCATGACTCGCGAGACCTATGTAACCTAGGCTCTGATACCAACTTGTCACGACCCCAAATACCGGTCATAATATCACCTATCATAGTACTAGGCAAGCCGACAACCCGTAATCACATCCCATTTACCAATAACATTAAGCCATTTTTCTAACATAAGTTTTGAATGCGGAATCCATTATAAGTATTAAAATAATAGAAATATGCTAAAAATCAACACAGCGATTACTACATAGCCCAACAAATCTGGTGTCATGAGTCTAGAGCCTCTAATACAAGTCTGAACAACCTACTACATAGATAGTCTAGAAATACAGAAAAATAATAAGATAGAGGGGAGAAATCAGGGCTGCGAACGCCATGCACCTACCTTAGAATCCCCCAACAAAAGCTGAACCAGCTAAAAAATGCTCACTCGGCCACACGGGCTCCTGGATCTGCACACATGGTGCAGGGAGTAACAAGAGTACGCCAACTTAGTAAGTAACTAAAGTAAATAAAGACTGAAGATAGTGACGAGCAGTTAAAAACATATAACTAAAAATAGCAACAGGATTATTGTTCAAATTTACAGTTTAAAACCAGTTTTCGTTATAAGATCCACACTTTCAGTTCAAAACATGAAAATCGTATACTTAGCAGAATTCCCCAACAGAGGCTTAGTTTAAAAAAGAGTGAAACAATGAAAACAACATAACAAGGCCTCTCGGGCAAGGAATCACTCAGAATATGGTCACTTGGGCAGCCTCTCAGTCACTCAGGACTCAATTCTCGTCACTTAATACTCACTCTCAGCACTCAGCTCATATATATACCTCATTATAACAGAAATCATAGTAACCGTTGCGGCGTGCAGCCCGATCCATATATCACTGCGGCGTGCAGCCCGATCCATATATATAGTCGACTGCGCTCATTGGGGGTGTGCAGACTCCGGAGGGGCTCCTATAGCCCAATCGCTATATCACTGCGGCGTGCAACCCGATCCATAATATATACGTATAATATTCTCACAATTGGGTTCTCAACCTCTCTCAGTCATTAACCTCACAGCCTCTCGGGCACCATAATAGAAGGTAGGGCTCTCAGCCCAAACAATCCTCGCATTTCGGAATAGAGTGATAAAACCAGCTTTAATCATTTAAACAGGTAAAAACATGGCTGAGGATATGGTTTTTAACAAGTAAAGTGAGGAAAAACAGTCAAAACTCCCCTATGGGTTCTACAAGTCGGCATAAGGCCCCAAATAAGGCATACAACCCATAATACAGTATAAAAAACTGAAATGCGGAATAATATAAGATTCCCAAATCAAGTATGTGGCTTAATAGTCGCTATGGGACGGACCAATTCACAATCCCTACCGGTGCACGCCAACACGCTTGTCACCTAGCATGTGCGTCACCGCTTTTATCAAAGCAAGTCAAATACCGGAGTTTTGTACCCTCAATTCCAGATTTACAATGGTTACTTACCTCGAATCGATGAAAATACTACTCCGCGACGCTTTTGCCTCTCGAATCGGCTTCCACTCGCATCGAATCTATCCAAAATCAGAACGAATACATCACAATATGCTAAGGGGACAAAGCCCAAGCGAAAACAATCGAAAAATACCAAAAATTCCGAAATTAGCAAAACCCGAGCCCCGGCCCACTTCTCAAAACTCAGAAATTTTTACATCATTAGATTTCTTGTCTTCCCACGAGTTTATACATATTAAAAACATAAGAATCGGAGTTCAAATGACCCCTCAAATTCTCAATTTAAGCTCTCTTAAACTCAAGCCCTAAACCTCCATTTTTGTTCCTTTATTTCTTTAAATTTCAGTCCCAATCCATGAAATATTACCATAGAAGAGTGTTTTAAGTCCAAAATTCTTACCTCAACAAAGTCTCTTTGATTTCTCTCTTCAAAATCGCCCAAAGCTCCCAATTTCGAGTTCAAAAATGGTTAAACCCTTCAAAAATCGCGAAGGATGAAATATATACCTTTTGCCCAGGCTTTTCCGCATCTGCGGTGCAAAACTCGCTTCTACGGTACCGCTTCTGTGGTCTAACCATTCGCTTCTGCGGAATTTCACTTACCCAGCCAAACCGCATCTGCGGTTCACTCGCCGCATCTGCGACTCCGCAGGTGCGGTTCACCTACCGCATCTGCGGTTACTGACCAAACCTCTCGAATCCGCTTCTGCGGCTCCCTTTCCGCACATGTGGCACTGCACCGGTCCCCAAACCGCAGGTGCGAAAACACCAGAAGCAGCAATATCAACTGCTGCAACCAAGTTCCAAATTCTCCGATAACCACCCAAAATAATCCCGAGGCCCCCGGTACCTCGACCAAAAGCACAAACATAACCCGATACCTTATTCAAACTTGTTCGAATCATCAAAACACCTTAAACAATATTAAATCTACCAAATCACCTCGAATTCAAGCCTAAGTTTCTAAAATCTTCCGAAATACACTTTTGATAAAAAACTCAACCAAACCACGTCCGAATGACCTGAAATTTTGCACAGACATCCCAAATGACACAACGAAGCTATTGCGACCCTCGAAAATCCATTCCGACCCCTATATCAAAATCTCGCCTATCAACCGGAAATTGCCAAAATATCAACTTCGCCAATTCAAGCCTAATTCTACTCCGGACCTCCAAAATCCATTCTGATCACGCTCCTAAGTCATAAATCACCTCCCGAAGCTAACCGAACCATCGAAACTCACGTTCGAGCCCTCTCACATATAAGTCAACATCCGGTTGACTTTTCCATGTTAAATCTTCTTAAAAAAGACTAAGTGTCTCAATTCACCAAATCCTCTTCGAACTCAATCTAATCAACCCGATCACATAAAACAAGGATAACAAAGCATAAAGAAGCAAAAATGGGGGAAACGGGCTGGTAACTCATGAGACGACTGGCCGGGTCGTCATAACTAGATTCATTTGAACCTAATATTTTAATTTCGACGCAAATTAAAATATATATTTATATATAAACATTCACTAAAATTGTAACAAATAATAGACATAAACTCATACAAACTCATAATTTTAAAAAGTAATGGGTTCAAAATTGATAACCTTAAGATTAATACATAAACCTTAAATTCTGAAACTAATAGACATTAAGATTATTCTCGAAAAGGATAGTGGAAGTGAAAGAGAGTTGCCTTTCAAGTCGTGGCGAAAATAGCCGCCCCAACCGCCACCCTTGTCTCATGGAGACTTAAAATGTAGTCAACCTTGTTGAAAGATAAGATAAGTAAAAAGACCTTTCAAATGTATGTATGAAGCCATTATATTGTCTAACTGATAGTTCCTTCGGTCCATTTTATTTAAATTTTTAGCCCTTTTTTTTGTGGTGTATAGTCAATTTCATTATTAATTAATGTTAAAAAATAAATTTTTTAATATAAATGAAAATAATAATAAAAAATTAATTAAAATGGTTTCGAGGAAATACTACACGCATTAGTACCAACACACGATTTTGACAGTTAATAAAATCTGGAATCGCTAGAAATGAAATAAACCAAGCTTTGCGCCGTGGTTTTCCCAAAGAAACCCGTGGACCACGTGCAACATTTCCAGCTGTTATTGTGGTTCCATCTTCGGATTTTCTTGTACTCCCTCCAATTCAAGTGACAAATTTACTTTGAGCACACCCATTAAAAAAATTATAAATTTTAAATGAAAATAGTTAGTGTGATTAAATTATCTTTTATTAAATATTGCACCATAGTTATAGTAGTACTTCTCTTCTCAAATGTGAGGAGTAAATGACTTTTTAGGGATACGTACATAAGGGTAATTTTGAAAAAATGAATTTAAATTTTTTCTTGATTATATAAATAGACACTTCTTTTGGACCAAAATAAAAAAACAAAATTGGTTACTTATTGTGGACCGGAGGAGTATATAGGAATTTATTGTACTAACTTATAAGAGTGATCTATATATATATATATATATATATGAGGGCATTAAGAAAGTGAGGTGGCACCTCTCTCGCGCCAACAAAACATTTATCTTTTTTCTGAGGAAATTTTTTTTGAATCTTTCAGCATTTTTTCTATTCCCTAATTATTATTCTGTTGTAAGAAGTAAAGTCTAATAATTACTCCAACGTTTCACAAAACGAAAGCAGTGATTCTATTCATAGTATTTTATTACGACAAAACGTTTCATATGGCGAATGCACCGTTTTGATAAATTGATTCGTTCCTATTGTCCACTAATGCCTAAATAATCTCATTTATAAGAATCCATATTCGGTGAAGTTTTTACCTTCGTATAGGTAATGGTGGGACAGAAAATGAAGTAAAATCACTGTATCGTGATTTTCTTTCACTCATGAGAACCATGGTTGGATCGGACAAGCTGCAAAGAACCCATGGTAGGAATATTTTTTTTCTTTTTAATTTTAGGTGTGTTTGATCAGATATACTCAACACAAAATATTTCTTTAATGTGTCTACTTTATGCAGACCAATTCTAAGAAACACTCATACTCCATCAGAGTTTTACAGCAACTGAAAACCAATAATTCACATTGTCTATCAAGGTATGGTTAATTAAATTCTAAGATTGTTCTCTCTCTTTTTTTCTTTAATTTTGGGTCACATAAAAGTGGTAAATAGTAATTAATTAAACTATAAGAATATTTTTTCCTTTTCCCCCTTTATTTTAGGTCACATAAAAATTACAGGGTATGATTTCAGGTGTTTAAGGGCCATCTAACAATTTATGAATCGGGATGAAGAAGGTTACAGAGGAAGAATGTAGAGAATCAGTTGAGTAAATTCAAAAGAAGATGATGGAGAGTCTTATGATCAATTGTCGAATATTGCAGTAATTTTTTTTCTCAAACAGACTACTAAAATATGTTAAATTATAGTTGCTTCTTATATTGTTTTGGTATGTTTGATTTTCGCTACTATTTAGATTTAGACAGATAAAAGGAGGCAGATTGAAATGCTTATTAATAGGAACTTTGGCTAAGAAAGTCACTTATCTTTTTTCTCCTTTTGGGCTTTTTTCACCTCATTTCTACATTGTCTTATTTTCATTAGGTAAAAAAGTCTATAACCGTTTCTTTATTGGATATTTTGATATCTATTTGTGTCCTCTTTTAAACTTTCCTCTCCCTATAAAACCTCTGTTAATTATGTTTGTCACTCCCAAATATAGTTTAATGTGTAAATAACAATGACCGTCAAGCATACACTCAAAAATTAGTTGAGTTATAAACTTAAGGAAATTGGCTTGCATATCAGCTTAGGACTCTTTCCTTATGTGTTCAACTTCTTTACGAACATTATTACTTTTGACACATGGTTGTAATTTTTTTAGCAAACTAAAAATAGGTGAATAATAGGTTATATGTGGGAGTAATTTTACCTATTTTGTTTATGAGGTAAGTATTGATATGTTTTTAGCGGATTCGTATAATTTCTATTTTTGCTCTCTTCCTCCTATTTTGTTCTCTAACCAGTTTGAAATTTGTTGAATTGACAAAGCAAGTTTGTCCCGGTACTAGAGTTTCTGATATCAATTGTTTTCTATTATTTCAATGAAAGGAATTAGTATATGATATATTTTCAATTGTCAAAAGTAGTATGTCAATGAAATTGAAGCTTGAAAATTCCGTCCTCTTGTGAATTCTTTCCCCTTTTTTATGATTGTTAGAATATACTATAAGCCATGCATATTGTTATAGTATTCTTTATGAACAATTATTTATTTACTTGTTTAAATTCAATAAAGTTTCATTTTAAATAGATCATGTGTTGGTTTGTGCGTCCATTGCTTACATAGTAGATGATTTAGTGTATAGAGTTTAGCTTATACACGGAAGATTAAATCATCGGTTCTTGTAAGACATAAAAGTTAATGTTCACAATCTAATGATGGAATTGGACAAATCATCGGAATGATTGTAGCACAAGATTAAATATAATTTATCTTGATTATGAGAATGGTTTAATTCCAACTTCTTGTGCTAGTACATTTTGTATGTATTGAACGGATCAAGTAGAGATGAGTATTTTATACTGACTTTATAAAATAATTTCTCTAGTCCATTTAATGTACTTATACTCTTAATCCTGATATAACTATTATTAGCTGTGTATGTCACTTGTTGTTTTGATTTATTAAAAGGCGAGATTCTTTCGCGAGTCAATAAGCCTGGTAAATTGGATAACAATGATATACATTGGCGAAGTAATAATTAGTTGATGAAATCCATGTCTTGATTTTGAGATTGATGATACTCCTTTATGAAAGCTTATAAGTTTTCATGTGTAAACCCGGCCGGTGGATTTGTATCCGACACATGAAATAAGTTAAGTGTAAGTCTAAAGGAAGTAATCAATAAATTAAATAGTCAGTAATTTAATTTGATTGATTAGTATCTGAATCTTAATGAGGAGTTAAATAAGGTTTTATGGAAGAATTTCGAAATTGAATAAGGAGTGAAATTACGATTTTTTAGTGGAATAATTTGTAATTTATTATGATGGAAATTAGTTTCAGAATTTCGAAATTAATATCATAATAGGAAGCCTTGTTAATTAAATTATGTGGTCCCTACTGTGCCTAATAATAGAAAATAGTGGAAACTGTTACTTAGTGGGAAAGAAAACGTGGAAACCGTCCCTTAGTGGGAGAAGGAAACCTAACAGGTTTTGAAAACGGTTTTGACCTAAAAAACGCAGCTATATATATGGATATAAGGGCTGGACGTTTTTTATATGATTCTGACTGCGGTTTCTACTAGAATTTTGCCCACCCAAAATTTTCTATTTTCGGTTATTGTTTGGGTAACACAGTAGAAGACTGTGGAAATCTGCTAGTGTGTTTTCAACTGAGGAACTGGAGAACGACCTAGATTTGTTGTTTTTACGCTTCAAGAGGTAATCCTAAAATCTCCATACGTGCTAGTTGTTTAGATTACACGTGAATAAGATTCTGTTATTGCTTCCGCTGTGGTATATATTCCATCAATGATGTTGTGTGTTGAATTTATTGAATAAACTTTTCAAGGAAATGAGCAATTCTTTTTAGATTTTACGAATTTTTAGCATAGCCTTGATGATTTTGAGAAAGGAAAGGAATAGCTTTAGAGTGAAAGCATTAAAATATAACTTTTGAAGGCTGGAGAAGAAAAGTTCTTTGGTTTTTAAGATATTAAATTAACAAGAAAAAGCTAGGTTGAAGTTATTATGCATATGCAAAGAGATCAATTTTCTTGAAGTTCATCTCTCCCTTTCATGTTTCTAAATAAAATACTAGAAAATATCGTTTCATCTATATGAGTTATTATATAAAATCATTCTCTGTCAGACAAAAAGTACACTAAGTAACGGAAAAAGGTTAAAACTAAATATATAAAATCTAATCTATTTGGATTTGAAGATTATAAAAAAATTCAAATATTTTTAATATTAAATCATTAAAAAAATTATTTCATAAATTCATGTCTTTTATAACCGCTTCACTAGTTGAGATATAAATTTGACGGCTAAACCTTCGTTCCTTTTAAAACCAAATTAATCATTGTAATGTTTTTCTCGTTTATCTTATTGAAAACTCAGATCTATGCTTCACTAAACATCCTTTCCTCTATCACTTTCAGGTCATGTTTTGGAACCAGAATCTGGAATCTTTCCTCTGACAATCTCAGATCAATGACTTGAAGTTATTGATCTGAGTAGCCATTAACCCAAAACTTTGGTATCAACAGTTTCGTCTTCCATTCTTCAACTTACATCAGTTTCTTCTTCTTCTTCTTCTAACCTCTAAATCATACATGGCACATTAACGGAGTCATCAATGGATTCAAAACTTCGAGCTTTTCCAAACTTCCTGTAATCATATCAATGGTGCTACACTAATACCAACTCAAATAAATGAAGTGATACGAATAAATATAAAATCTTAAATATAAGACTAGTAAAAGTTTAAACATTCTTCCACTTGAACACATTAACTTAAATATTTCTCAAAAGCTAAAAAAATATTCTAAGTAATATTATAAAACAACTCTTGGCAGTATTACTACCAGAAAATGAACCTATGGCAACGGAAGTTTCAGCAACGGTTATATAACCGTTGCCACAGATCTCTATTGCAACGGTTTGAACCGTTGCCAAAGTTTTTTTGGATGCTATTAATACACTTTAGCAACCAAACCGTTGCCGTACGTTTGCCTATAGCCACGGTTTCTTTTACTGTTATAATATATCTATCAGTAGCAACGGTTTTTTCCAAAAAATATAAAATATTTATAGGAACGGTTATTGTTCCCTCCTTAATTTTTTCGCGTAGCCCGCCAGATCTAGTACTTTCTCTTTAAACCTTTTTACCTTTTTTTTTTTCATATGTAATATGTAATATATAGTTAAATCCATAATTTTTATTTATTTTCTAAATAAAAGTAGATGTGGCCTAGCTCCAGTTATGTTTTTTCCCCAAATCTGAACCCTTTTCCCTTTTCCTTTATCTCCAATAAAGTTTTCCCCAAATTACTCTAATCCCTCGTACCCATTTTCCCCTTTTCATATTACTCTAGCTCTAGTTATATTTTCCCCAAATTTGAACCCTTTTCACTTTTCCCCAATTCACTCTAATCCCTCGCACCCATTTTTTCCTTTTAATTTCTCTCTTTGAAATCCCTCAAATCCAGTAGTCCGGTGAGAGATCTCCAGAAGATCTGTGTCCGTTTTGCTAGCATTCAGACTATCTTCCCAGCATCGTCTTATTCAACCCATAAACTCGGAAGTCGGTGATTTCTATAGCAAACGCAAAAGGCACTCCGTAAAAAATTGATTTTAGTTGTAAGTTTTTCTTTTTCAATTTGTGTATTTTCTTCTTTAATCGTTCCCTTTTTCTATAATATTTAGGGTGTGGTAGTGTATTTAATATCTTGCTTTCTATTGTTTTTTTGAACCCCAATTGTTAAGGTTTTATTTTCGTTAGGGTGTGGCTACTGTGAGTCTAAATTTTTAGAACTAATGTTCCTGTAGAAAATCTGCCAAAGACGACTTTTCAAAAAGGTCAGTCTTTTAGTTATGTTTGCTTTTGACATCTTGAATTTATTGACACTCTTATCTTAGTCTATTTTTCTGTAATTGCATTCACTTTATATTTGGATTTTTCTAGAAGTTGACTCTCAACATTAGTATATGGATTTATGCTATCAATTAGCATAAACTATGTTTCATAAGGTCTTTGAGTTGAATTTTGATGCCATTCTGACAGGGTGTAATCTATGAAAATTTCTTATTGTTCATTACTGGTTTGTCAAGTTGGTAAACCTATTCTAACTTTAGAGTGTCAACTCCTGAGTTTTCGAATGCTCGAGAGCATTGTGGCTTATGATATGGCGCTAAAAGTATTAAATTCAGTATTAAGGTAAATGCTTAAAAATTAAATTAGTTGTACTACCTCACTCAAATCCAAAATTTATTTCGTGAGATGAGAATTCCCCAAAATCATATTTGAAAATAATTATTCATTCGCTCGATCGTGCAGGAAAACTTGCATGAAGCACAAGATGAGGATAAAGGACACCCAACTACATCAGCTTCAACAACTTCGTCTTCCATTCTTCAACTTACATCAGTTTCTTCTTGATCACACCCAACTATGTCTTATATAAAGGACACGCAGACGTTGCAAATATAATCTGAGTATTTAGCCCAGAGTCGAACCCACAAGGAATTAACCTATCAATTACTTCTCGTTAGACTTACTAAATTTCACAGAATCAACTTCTCAAACGTTGTAAATAACAATTGAGGGTATTTTTACTAACTACGAATGAATGTAAATAAGCAACTGAAAAATAACTATAATTGAGTTGTAAACTATTAAGAGAAGGTTTTAAGGCTATGATTTCCTTTATTGATGGACTCCCTTCCGGTTATGCTTCACATAGGTTCACCAAATCATCTCTATCAATCCTGAGCACTCTTACTACTGTAAATCTCTCCCGAGTAATCACGATAATCTATTAGATGCACTCTCCCGAGTTAGGCTAGCTGATTTATTTATTACAGCCAAGGCTTCGTTATCCCTAATCCCGCCTTTAAACTCGCAATTATTGATCCCTCATATATTTTGGGAGTGGTGTTGTTCAATAATTACCTAAATATGCACTCTCTCCCGAGTTATGCACATTAAATAGGCACAACTAATTGAGGATCCTGTCAATTAACTACAACAAGCACGTAGTTGAACAAATAGAGATTAAAATGGCAAACTATATTAATATAATCAAGAAGTTTATCCTTCAATAGGTTCCATCAAACCTTAGACTAAATATTTAGCTATTTATGCTAGTGTTCACCACAACAATAATCAAATTCATCACAAATCATAAAACAAAGGACGAAAGGAAGAACTTGATGTTGAATTCTCCTCCTTGCCTCTTGCCTCTCCTTTTCTTGCACTAAGCTATGAAAAGCTGCATAGCCCCTCCTTGGGCGAGCTTGACCTTCTAAAGGTTAAGTGAATTTTTCCCCCAGACTTCCAAGTTTACCCTTGAAAATTAATATTTCGGAACTGGGCTAGCGCGGCCGTGCTAATGGGGGCGCTAATGCCCTATCATTCTGCCTCGACCATCTGGTCTAGCGCGGTCGCGCTAGTGGCCGCGCTAATGGCCGTGCTAGTCCAGGCCTTCATTTTAACTATTTTTTCTCTCGTCTTCTTGAGTACTCAGCTCCTAGGGTTTTTTTTCTTGCTTCAATGTAGCTCCTATCACAGCTTTAAGGCCTCATACAAGCTCCTCACTCCTGCAATGTGTAACATTCACAATTAGAGCCCATTTTTCATCATTTAACTATATTATAACATTGAAACATAATTAAGCAGGGGCATAAACAATCGCCAAATTACATAAATCTAGCCTATTATCAACACCCCACACTTAAATCATTGCTAGTCCTCGAGCAATCCACCACACTCTATAGAGGTTCCTTCACTAAGCATTCTTCCTTAACGCATCACACCAAGAACAAATCACATGAATTACGCCTAGTAGTGAACAATCTTAGCCTTAAAAGTCGACTCTCATGTGCCGTGCAATATTCATACTTTCTTAAACTACTCTACACAGAAGTCAAGACTTGTCTTTCCTTTATGAATCACATGCCCTCACATCCACACAAGAGAGTAGTTGTACATATAATGATGTTTAGAACAATTAGGAACTTAGATAGACAAAACTTGCTCACTCTAAAAAAAGAACATTCACATGCCACAAAGATGCACCATAGGCTTGCCCGTAGTGTACTACTCTACTATTCGAGCCCACTCAGTCTAAGATCAATAGGTCTTCACTTGGTTGTAATGTAGGCTAAGGGACAGGTAGGATATATTTGGATATAGTGACTAACCTTCCTAAGCACTTTTTAATACAATTACATTAACATTCAAAGCCATACTTATGTCAACCAAACGTCCCACAACTTTTTTTTCTTTTATTTACAACAATCCCATCCATTGGATGCAATTATAACAAACCACCACTTATCGATTACTACATTTATTCATTATTTTCAGTGGTGCTTATTCTTTTACTTTTCCAAACACTGCACCTTTTCTCTATTTCAACGGTTCCACTCAAACACCAAACCACCATCCCACAATTTTGCCTTTGCATAATTTCCATACCATTCAAGTGTTTATGGGAGGTAGAAGGGTTCAAACAACAGGCTATTCAAACAATTGGGTAAGGTTCGCAATGTGGTTGCCAAAGAAACAGACTTATAGGCTCAACGGGGTTAACTAAGATGTAATACAGTTAGGTGGGTTTAGTTATATGTCTGTCTCAACAAAGAAATACCTATATCACTTCTAGGACTGAATGAAACTACTATTTCGCTTTGCAAACACACAGGGCAAGTTCTAGGCATCAAATGTGAATCATGGAATACAGTAAAGCTCACACACACATGGCACATGACTCATTCTAGATTGGCTTATCAAGACACTCTCTTCTGAGTATTCAAGTCAGTAACAAACATACAATTTTTAAGGCACTTTAGCAAGAATCAACTATTGAGACTAAGCGTTACACTCTAGTGTCTATTTTGTTCAGGTGTATCAACGCTAGAGACTTAACTTTCGATTTTAGCTCGTAGCCTATTAATTCTAATCTACTAAAAGGAAAACAAAATGAACAAAAACTACCTATACCCGGTTCAAGCTAAACCATTGGAAAAGAACCGTGGCCCAAAAAAAAACCAAGGGGGGTTTACTATACTACATAAAAAAAATCTTTTTGGTCTTTTCTCTAGACTTACTTCCCTCAAGAAAATTGTCTAAAGGCTCCGTCATAAGGAAGAGTCGCCATATTTCCTTTTTTTTTCAATCGACTTAGTCCCTCAAGAATCCCGCCGAAAGAGATCCGTCGTCGGAACAAGCCACTTACCTACTTTAAACTAACCTAATGAAACTATTACTCAAACATCGAAAACAATCAATGCAAAACAAAGAGACATCAAATAGTCAAATTGTACAATTACATATATACATTGAAGTATCCCCCATCCCACACTTAAAATGGACATGTCGTCATGGCACCAAAATTTAAAGAGTAGTGAGGTAAAAAAAACTTCCCTGAAGGATCACTCCTGATCGGAGACGATGTCTGGGTTCACATTGCATGCGCGACCCAGAGCTCTCAGCCAGCCTAAGAATTTCTTTTCCGACTTCACCTGCCACTCAGCCACCGCGTCAACGCGGGCACCTAAATTCGTGACGGAGGTACGCAACCCAGCCATATCATGCGGGTACTACGGCATGGCTGAGAGGATGTTGAAGTCCTAGGTGGTGTTGCAGCTGCTGCACTGTGCTCATGGGCCTGTGGTTCGGCCTCCACATCCTCCTGTTCGTCCTCCTCTTCGTCCGAGTCATCAGAGCCACTACTATCCTCCCCCTCAGCTATCGCCGGCTCCTTACCCGTTGTTACCTTGTCAGCCCGAAACTTACGGTCTCTTGGTACTAGCCCATCCACAGCTAGATTTTTGGACACCCGAGCTTCCCTGCAAAGCTAAGTAACTAAAGAAGGGAAAAAGAACCTATACCTTTTCACTGGGTAGCGGATGAACATTTCTTCATGTATCACTTTGGCCACATCGAAGTTGTGACCATTGACGAAGCACCAAATCAAAGCTTCTCGGGGCCCATTTACCTCTATAATGTTGGAGGACAGAAGCAAACGGTTGTTGATAAGATACAACCAGCACTTTCCTTCAAAGGTTAGTGCCGAGGAGTGAAACTTCTCACCATATTTCATCCAAACCACCTCCTTCCCTGGTACACAGATTGTTTCAAAGAATCGCTCCCACTTTTCGTGTGTTGGGTTATGGCCATACTCATAAAAGTCATCATAATCAACCACAGGAGGGGGCAATTGGTATGTCGTCCGTATCGCCTCAATAAAAGCATTCACTGCCTTTCGGCGCACCATGACTACACCATTGTCATGCTCCGACACATTGGCGTAAAATTCTCTAACAACCATGACATTGCCCTCACTTGGCTCATTAGTGAAAGTTTGCAACCCCCACCTCATCATCTCAGTGTACATGTGAGGGCAGTGCCGCTGGACCAATCCGATGTTAATACCCCTCTCCGGAATCGGATTTTTAGAGGCCTTCGCCGCAAAGCGGTCCTGAGCCTTGGACGAGACAAATCTGGTGCTATCAAAGGGGCGTGCATGGGCTGCTCCTCGTGTCCTGGACGAGCCGTCTTGGCTGCTAGAAGATGCACCTATGGCGCGGCATTTCCTAGATGGAGTCATAGTACCTGAAAAACGGGAACACATTAGCACAACTCAACACAAAATTGTGACGCATTACGGTTACTCAGACTTCACATGCATAAGTGGTCACAACTACATAGTTACGTTCATTGAGGCATTTCCACAAACACCTTGTGGACATTAGGCACTCACAACCCTTTTCAAGCATTTGACAACATCAAAAACCACCACAATGTAGCCACAAGCACAACTAAATCATTCTCTAACTCCACCAACCATTCCACCCATAGTTACTACAACAAATACTACAAATTTTGACTAAACAAAGTCAAGAGCAACAATAATAAAGGTAAAAACGAAAATCAGAAATAAAAGGAATAAAAGAAAAAAATGGTCCCTAAAATGCATACCTGTAGTGATAGAAAGTGGGGAACAGAGAAAAAAGGTGGAGGAGAATGTGGTTGGAGACTTGGGGCCAATTAAAAAAAATGAAAATTTGTGGAAGAGGGGAGTTGAAGGTGAAGGGGATTTGATGAAGAAGAGGATTTGGGGAGGGTTTTGTTTCTCTTTCTCTTGTGTTTGGAATTGGGGCGTGGGGATTGGGAGTGGGGTATGGGTTTGGGGGATTAAAGGAGGGGGTTTTATTACAACTAACAAAAAAAAAATTACAACAACTCAGAAAATATAACACAAAAAATCGTCGGAACTAGCGCGTCCAGGAGCGTGATCGCTTTAGTAGCGCAGCCAGGAGAGCGTTCACGAGCGTGGGCCAGGCAAAATGTTTGCCCAAATAGCGCGGCCTATAGCGCGGCCTGTAGCGCGGGCGCGCTCCTGGGCAGAAATATTTTTACATTTTTCACCTGTTGTTACCACTTCCGATGGATTTATCACCCGCCCATTGTCACCTGCATTGGTTAGCACTTCCTAAAACTCACAATTAACAACAACTACTATCGTTGAGTTGCCTCCCAACCAGCGCCTTAGTTAATGTCGTGGCACGATGCAGACAAGCGCATTTAAGGCTCGCTCGACCTCTGAGGTTCCATTAGGTGGACCTTTGACACTTCCTTTGGTTCCTTCATGCCTATGTATAACTTCAATCTCTGCCCATTGACTCTTAATGTGTGAGATTCTTTCTCTGAGGCGATCTCTATAGCTCCTAAAGGGAATACTTCAACCACTCGAAATGGCCCAGACCATCGTGACTTAAGCTTACCCAGGAATAGCTATAATCTTGAATTATAGAGCAGTACCATGTCCTCGGGTTTGAAATATCGCTCAACAATGTTTTGGTCGTGCAGCCGCTTCATTCTTTCCTTGTACAACCTTGTGCTCTCAAAAGCAAGATGTCGAAACTCGTCGAGCTCATGCAATTCAGTGATCCTCGTTGTGCCTGCAACTTCAATGTCAAGGTTCAGCTGTTTCAGTGCCCACCAAGCTTTATGTTCAAGTTCCACTGGCAAGTGGCAGTCCTCCCAAATACCAACTTATATGGCGACATACCAATTGGTGTTTTAAAAGCATTTCTATACACCCAGAGTGCATCATCTAGGTTTTTTTGCCCAATCAGTTCGTGTGGCGTTCACAGTCTTGGTTAGCACACTCTTGATCTCTCTGTTGGACACTTCAACCTTCCCACTAGTCTGGGGATAATAACTGCTGTGCCTGCAACATTTCAAAAATATCGTGAAGGCCAATTTTCTGTGTTTCCCGAGCCAGGATTTGTTAGGCTTCCTGTTGGTCGATATGTTGAACGCTCCTATCTGTGTGAGAAGTTTTGTCGACATGTTGTGTGTCCTGTCAGTCCGTGTCCACTAGAATCGGTCCGGGCGCGTTATCTGGATTCTATAGTGGTGCTCCAGCGACCGAGACAGCCATGCCATTTTCCCCGTGATTCTCGAGGTTGTTGTTCTCGACTCCGTTTACCGAGCCAGATATTTTGACCTGAAATCAAAGGATCTTGGACAAGAAAAAGTGTGAAAGATAATGTGCGTTAGCCCCACGATGGGCGCCAAACTGTTTACCGTGAAAATGGTAACAATAATTAAATTTGTAAATGGGATTCTAAAAATACGTGATCTATTCCCAAGCTAGTTGTTAGAGTAGTTGATGCTAATAATATAGAGTTTAGAGATTAAATACGAGCTAAAACGAGATAATAATCGAACCGAAGGGCCTGCTGCCTGAATATAGGTCTGGTCGATGAGAGATCTCGGGATCTACGTCAGGGTCGAGCTCGAGCTATCGGGGATAGTCGGGGGTGGGATAAAAGTTGAAGATACAATTAAACAAGGCTCTTTATGGCCATTACTAAGGTATATGGTGAAGAAGAAGTAAGAAGGCGATGCATATCGAGGCGACCTCGGGCTAGTGAGAACGAACAAGCTTAGAAAGAAAAGAGGGAGAGAGAGAGATATTATTGCACTTATAGAGAAAATGGAGCAACATCAGTCTGTTACAAGGTAGTGTGAGTCCCCTTTATATAGGAGGGGAACTCAGATACAAGTACGTGGAAATTAATTGCAAATTATGGAGATGGGATGGCTTGACGCGATGCCTCAGCATAGGCCAGCCCTGTCAGGCCTAACCGTGTGCCTTGGGATCCCCCCTTCATCCTGGCTTCGATCTTAATTTTCTCTAATTCGGGCCTCGACGAGTCCCGAGGTCGGGAACTCGGTCATGGCCTCCCGTCCTCGGGGTTTCGAGGTGTTCTTCTGAAGTGACTTTGACAGTAAGAAATCAAGTCCTCTGATTTTGTCGTGTACAAATGCCGTGCCATTATTATTTGATTTATATGGTGAGGAAGGAGTAAAAGAATGAAGGGTGATGCCATGCCGTTTCTATTGATTATCTGGTGAGGTTAAGAGTAAAATCACAAAGGGTGATGCCATGCATTTTCCATTACTGTATTTACTTGTTGTTACTGGTTCAAGGTGTGTTTAAATTTCTCTACTGTTGTGTTTCTTTCTCTTGCAATCCCCTCAGCATGTTTCCCCTTCCGTTATTGTATATTTAGCTTCTATTAGTTGTTGTTGTTGTTCTAGTATATTGTTTAACTCCATAGGTTTATCTACGTGTCTTATCCTAGCCTCGTCACTACTTCGCCGAGGTTAGGCTAGGCACTTACCAGTACATGGGGTCGGTTGAACCGATACTGCACTCTGCACTTTGTATGCAGATTTTGGTACTGGACTGTGTTGACCCGAGTTGAGTTGCTGACTTAATCCCACAGAAGACCCAAGGTAGATATGTCGGTGTTCGTAGACCCTAGAGTTCCCCTCCAATTATTTCAGTTTACTGTTTCTTTTCACTCGAAAATAGTTATACTTTCCTTCATCCAGTTATTTGTAGTGACTCTTAGAAGTTCGTGAATTGTAGCACTAGATTCTAGGTAGTTGTGTATAATTACTTGAGTTATTATAAAACTTTGCACTCATTTAAATCTATTATGATTTAATTGTTGTTATTTACTAAATTATTTAAGAGTTAGCGTATTAGTCTCTAATTGTTGGCTTGCTAGCAACTGAAAGGATAGGCTCCATCGCGGTCCCGACGGTAGGGAATTCGGATCGTGACAAATTGGTATCAGAGCACTAGGTTTCCTAGGTCTAACAATTCACGAGCAAAGTTAGTACAGTCTGGAGAATCGGTACAGAGATGTCTGTACTTATCATCTAGAAGCTATGGAGTTAGGAACAGTTTCACTCCTAGTGTTCTCTGTCGTGCGATTTTGTTCTCTCAATGCTAATTGAACTATTTTAATCTTGTTCTTTCGCAGATGGAGAGAACACGCTCTGCATCTTCAGCTAAGCAGCAGCCATAGCCTCCGGTGGCAGCTCCTACGAGGGGCCGAGGTCGAGGCCGAGGTAGGGGCAAGGCTCAGCCTAGAGCTCGAGCAACAACACCAGTAATAGAGCCTCAGGTGGAGTTTGATGATGAGGTACCAGCCCAGACTATTCCTGCCGGACCAGCTCACGTCTTGGAGGGGTTCATAGCCACCCTAGTGCTTCAGGATGCTTTGGTCCATCTAGTGGGCCTTATGGAGAGTGTTGCTCAGTCTGACACATTTCCTATGGCGCCAGCCATCTGTCGGGCTGGATGAGGAGTCCAGACTCCCGCTACTCATACTCCGGAACAGATGACTCCCTAGTTTCAAACTCCAAAAGCTCAGCCAGTTAGGGCAATTCTGCCGGGTGTTGCAGCACAGACCGGTGATGGATCAGTTATGTCTTCTGAGGCTTTATGGAGATTGGATAGGTTTACCAAGCTTTTCCTAGTTCACTTTGGTGGTATATCTTCAGAGGATTCCCAGGACTATCTGGATAGTTGTCATGAGGTGTTATGGAACATAGGGATAATGGAGACCAATGGGGTCGACTTTGCTGCATTTCATCTGTTGGGTTCCACCAAGAACTGGTGGAGGGATTATATGTTAGCCAGAGTAGCTGGGTCGCCGACTCTTACTAGGGACCAGTTCTCTCAGTTATTTCTTGAGAAGTATCTTCTTATCACTCAAAGAGAGGACAACTGGAGGAAGTTCGAGCGTCTTTAGTAGGGTCCTATGACTGTCACTCAGTACGAGACTTGATTTGTGGATCTGGCCCGTTATGCTATTCTTCTGCTTCCTGCCGAGAGAGAGAGATGGTGAAATGGTTTATTGAGGAGCTTGCTCATCCTATCAGATTGCAGATGGCTAAGGAGACAGGGAGTGAGATTTCTTTTCAGGCGGCAGCCAATATTGCCAAGCGAGCCGAGATGGTTCTACCTCAGGGGAGTGGTCAGAGATCTGACAAGAAACCTCATTATTCTGGTGGATTCAGTGGTGCCTCGTATGGAGGCAGGGGTACTTTTGGTAGAGGCCATTTTCCCAGGCCGTTTCATTCAGCACTCCAGGCTTCTCACGGTGCTTCAGGTGGTCGTGGCCCTCATATGCATTATTTCGATCAGCTAGTCTACAGTGCACCACCAGCTCCTAGTAGTGCACCTCCGCTTTAGAGTTTTTAGGGTGGTTACTCAGGCCGCTAGGGTCAGTTTCAGGGTCATCAGTCACAACAGCCGATATCTTGTTATACTTGTGGCGATCCAAGGCACATTGCTAGGTTTTGCCCTCGAGCATCGAGCAGTTCTCAGAATTAGGGTTCTCGTGCCATGGTCCCGACACTGGGTGTTCCACCACCCGCTCAACCAGCTAGAGGTAGGGGTCAACCAGCTAGAGGTGGAGGTCGAGGCATTAGAGGTAGAGGTTAGGCCGCTAGAGGTGGAGGCCAGCCAGACAGGGCCCGTCCTCATAGTGTTGTTCAGAGTGGTGGGGCCCATCCCCGATGCTATGCTTTTCCAGCTAGGCCTGAGGCTAAGTCATCTGACGCAATTATTATAGGTACGGTTTGAGTTTGCAGTAGGGATGCCTTAGTATTCTTTGATCTGCGTTCTACTTATTCATATGTGTCATCCTATTTTGCTTCATATTTGGTTGTGCCTCATGATTCTTTGAGTGCTCTCGTGCATTTGTCCACACTTGTAGGGGTTTCTATTATTGTAGATTGTGTTTATCATTCGTGTGAGGTTATTATTGAGGGTCTTGAGACTCGTGTAGATCTCCTACTTCTTGATATGGCTGATTTTGATGTCATTTTTGGGATGGATTGGTTGTCACCTTATCATGCTACATTGGACTATCACGCCAAGACAGTGACCTTAGCCTTGCCAGGGTTGCCTCGATTAGAGTGGAGAGAGACTCCTGGTTATTCTAACAGTAGGGTTATTTCTTGTATGAAGGCTCGGTATATGGTCGAGAAGGGTTGTCTAGCTTATTTGGCTTATGTCCGTGATTCTAGTGTGGAGGTTCCTTCCATGGATTCTATACCAGTTGTTCGAGAGTTTCCAGAGGTATTTCCAATAGACCTGTCGGGGATGCCACCCGACAGAGATATTGACTTCTATATTAACTTGGTTTCGGGCACTCAACCTATTTTTATTCTGCCATACCGTCTGGCCCCGCCAAAGTTGAAGGAATAGTTGCAAGATTTGCTTGATAAGGGCTTTATTAAACCCAGTGTCTCATCTTGGTGTGCACCCGTATTGTTTGTAAAGAAGGATGGGTCGATAAGGATGTGTATAGATTATCGGTAGTTGAACAAAGTCACTATCAAGAACAAGTATCCATTGCTGAGGATTGATGACTTATTTGATCATCTTTAGGGTGCCAAGGTGTTTTCAAAGATCGATCTAAGGTCTGGCTACCATCAGTTGAGGATTAACGCATCTGATGTCCCTAAGATAGCTTTTCGACCCGGATATGGGCATTATGAATTCATGGTGATGTCATTTGGCTTGACAAATTCCCCAACAATATTTATGGATTTTATGAACCTGGTGTTCAAGCCTTACCTAGATTCTTTTATGATTGTGTTCATTGATGATATCTTGATCTACTCCCGCGGCCGAGAAGAGCATGGGCAGCATCTTCGGATCATACTTCCGCTGAGAGATAGCTAGTTGTATGCTAACTTCTCAAAATGCGAGTTTTGGTTGGACTCAATCGCTTTCTTGGGGCATGTTGTATCAGCATAGGGTATTCAGGTGGATTCTAAGAAGATTGAGGCCATTTAGAATTGGCCTAGACCTACTTTAGCCATAAAGATTAATAGTTTCTTGGGATTGGCAGGTTATTACCATCGGTTTGTGGAGGGATTTTCATCTATAGCAGCCAAGTTGACCCAGAAGGGTGCCCCGTTCAGATGGTCAGACGAGTGTGAGGCGAGCTTTTAGAAGCTCAAGACAACTTTGACTACGACGCGGGTGTTGGTGTTGCCCATAGGTTCAGGGCCTTATACAATATATTGTGACACATCTCGTATTGGACCTGGTGCGGTATTGATGCAGAGTGGCAAGGTTATTACATATGCTTCACGACACCTAAAGGTTAACGAGAAGAATTATCCATTTCCTGACTTGGATCTGGTATCCATTGTTCACGCGCTGAAGATTTGGAGGCACTATCTATATAGCGTGTCGTGTGAGATGTTTATGGATCACAAGAGTTTGCAATACTTGTTCAATCAGAAGGAGCTAAATTTGAGGCAGAGGAGGTGGTTGGAGCTATTGAAGGACTATGATATCACCATCTTGTATCATCCGGGAAAGGCCAATATAGTGGCTGAATGCTTTGAGTAGGAAGTCAACTAGTATGGGCAACCTTTGCGTACATTCCAGTCGGTGAGAGACCACTTGCATTAGATGTTCAGCCCTTAGACAATCCGTTTGTGAGGTTGGATGTTTCTAAGCTCGGTCTTGTTTTAGCTTGCATAGTCGCTCAGTCTTCTTTGTTTGAGCGCATCAGAGAGCGACAGTATGATGACCCTTATTTTCTTGTCCTTAGGGACACGATACGGCACAATGATGTCAAGCAGGTTACGGTTGTAGATGATGGAGTTTTGAGGATGCAGGGTCATGTTTGTGTGCCTAATGTAGATGGGCTTCATCAGTTGATTATAGAGGAGGCCCATAGTTCCCGGTATTTTATTCATCCGGGTGTCGCCAAGATATATCAGGACTTGCAGCAGCATTATTGGTGGAGGAGGATGAAGAAGGATATAAATGCATATGTAGCTCGGTGTCTAAATTGTCAGCAATTAAAGTACGAGCATTAAAGACCTGGTGGTTTGCTTTAGAAGATAGAGATTCCTCAGTAGAAGTGGGAGCGTTATTGTGACACCAAAAGCAGTTGGACATTCCTTCATCCAGTTATTTGTAGTGACTCTTAGAAGTTCGTGAATTGTTAAACCAGATTCTAGGTAGTTGTGTATAATTACTTGGGTTATTATAAAATTCTGCACTCTATTAAATCTGCTATGGTTTAATTATTGTTATTTACTTAATTGTTTAAGAGATAGCGTATTAAAGGTTAGGCACCATCATGGTCCCGACGATTGGGAATCTGGGTCATGACAAAATATATGCTTATAGTTTAGAATAATTTTTAATGTTTAAAATATTTTAAGAAATAATAATACAAAAAAATAATCGACCGAAGTCGGTCGGTTAATGGGCAAACACAGTCAACGGTCACTTAAGTGTACCGACCGACTTTAACCACCGACGTCGGTCGGTAACTTTAATTTCAGATCTGAAATACAGGCTTTCCCCCTCATTTCTCTTACTCTCTTCTCAAAATTTTCTAACTCGCCACTCTCTTCTCCCTCACACACATAACACCCTTCCCCCCACTCCTTTTCTATTTTCCTCACACAAATCTCATTCCCCACCCCACATCGCCACTGCCCCCCTCCCCCGGCTACCATTGCTACTGCCGCCACTGCCCTTTCCCCTTCAACCTCCTAAAAATTTCTGGTTTCGATCTGAACTTACATAGTTTGTATAATTTTAATATTATGTTATTTAGCTAGGAATTAGTTAATTATTGTTTAAATTGATTGTTTAACTTGGAATTTTATTGAAACCTAGGGTTTAGGTCATGTTAAGATTGAATTGAATTGATTACCTATGGTGTAAATTCAATGTTTAAGTTTGTATTTAATTGAGTAGGTTAGTTAGGAATTGAATGATTAACTTTGAAAAATTGTGTTTTTAGGATTTGTTCTTGTGAATTGAACTTTTAGGGTATAAATTGAATTTTTAGGGGTAAGTGTTGAACTTTTCGGATAGAGGTTATATTTTGTGAGGTTAATTGATTTGTTTAGGGTATTAATTAAATTATTTTGGATATGAGTTGAACTTTTAGGATATGAATTAAACTTTTAGAGATAATGATTGAACTTTTTGGATGTGAATTAAACTTTTAGGGATAAATGTTAAACCTTTTGGGTATGAATTGAACTTATAGTTTATGTTTAAATTGAATGAATCATAATTAATTATATTTACTATAATTTAATTTTGGTGTAATTAGTAAAAATTAATTATCTTAATTAACTAAAAATAATTTAATTAATTTATAATTGTAGAATAAATTAAGTATATCTAATACTTATGGAAATATCTTAATTTTTTTATTTGTATAGATGAAACATCGTACTTGGATGTACAATAGGAATTATCCTGATCGGTGGGGTTTGCGGGAGGATTTTGTAGAAGGGGTTGATGACTTTATTAGATATGCAATTTCACTTTTATCATACCAAATTGAAGGAGTAATTAGGTGCCCTTGTATCAAGTGCAATTTTGTGAAGTTGAAAAAATCTGAGGAAGTTAAGCTTCATCTTTATAGGAAGGGGTTTATAGAGAATTACTTTGTGTTGACAAATCATGGTGAGATCGATGGTAGCTGTGGAATATTTCATAACATGGTTGTTGGTGAAAGTAGTAGGTCAGTAGAGAATAGAAATCATGATTCTAGAAGTCAGGATATGGTTGCGGATGCTTTTGGGATGCACTCTGGCGGTGAGCCTAGTAAAAATGTTGAACAAACTCCTAATGATGATGCAAAATGTTTTTATGAACAGTTAGAGGAAGCTAGTCGTCCACTATGTGAAGGAAGTCCGCACTCTGAGTTGTCTATTGCAGTTAGATTACTAAATATCAAATCTGATTGAAATATTACTCAAGCAGCCATGGACTCTTTCATTGACCTTATGAGTGAACTAGTTGACCCAAATATCAACTTACCTGGTGATTTCTATAAGGCAAAGAGATTGGTTTCTAAGTTAGGACTTTCGTCTATGAGAATTGATTGTTGTGAAGATGGTTGCATGTTATATTATAATGATGATGCAAATTTAGAAAGTTTTAAATTTTGCGAAAAGCCTCGTTTCAAGAGGCTTTCCAGTAGGAATATGGTTGTTGTAAAGGTGATGCATTCTTTGCCTCTTATAACTAGGTCAAAGAGATTATATGCGTCGATGAGTTCTGCTCCTCATATGAGATGACACATTAAAAATAGAAGACCACCTGGTGTTATGTGTCATCCTTCAGATGGAGAAGCTTGAAAGCACTTTGATATGACATATCCAGATTATGCTAGTGAATCAAGGAACATTTGGTTAGGTTTGTGTACGGATGGATTTCACGCCTTTTTCTGTATCTGTAACACCATATTCATGTTGGCCTTTCTTTCTTACACCTTATAATCTACCACCCAAGTTATGCATGACTAGTCTATATATATTCTTAAATTGTATTATATTATCCCCAGTCTACGTAATCCGAAAAGTTTGATTGATGTATATTTGAAACCTTTGATTGATGAGCTAAAACAATTGTGGTATGATGGTGTTGAAACATATGACATATCAACCAAGCAGAATTTCAATTTGCGTGCTAATTTAATGTGGACTATTAACGATTTTCCTGCGTATGGAATGTTGTCTGGGTGGATGACTGCTGGGAAGCTAGCTTGTCCTTACTTCATGGAAAATGATAAAGCGTTCACTTTGAAACATGGCCAAAAGCAATAATGGTTTGATTGTCACCGTCAGTTCTTGCCGGATAATCATGAGTTTATAAGGATGAAAAATGCATTCAAAAAGAATAAAGTGGAATATGATTCGCCACCTTCGATCCCCCGGATATGGTGTTACTCATAATTGGACGAAACATAACATATTTTGGGAGTTGCCTTATTGAAAGGATAATATTCTCCTACGTGACCTTGATGTCATGCATATTGAAAAGAATTATTGTGACAATATGCTCAACAGAGTGACGGATGTTAAAGGTAAGATAAAAGATAACCCGAAAGCTAGAATGGACTTACAAGAATATTGCAGGCAACCTAAATTATACTCGCAGACAGCGAACAATGGTAAGGTGTTCAAGCCCAAAGCAAGTTACACATTCACTTTGAAGGAAAGACGACAAATTTGTGATTGGGTTACAAAATTGAAGATGTCTGAGGGTTATGCGTCGGATCTGCAGAAAAAGTAGATATGGAGGTAGGGAAGTTGAGCCATTTGAAAAGTCATGAGTATCATGTTTTAATAGAGAAATTAGTGCCTATTGCATTTTGTGGTTTTCCTGAAAGAATCTGGAAACTCATCACAGAGATTAGTTTATTTTTCAAAGACTTGTGTTGTACCACCTTAAGGGAAGAAAACCTACTTCGGATGGATCAGAACATTCATGTAACTTCTAGTAAGATGGAAAAAATATTTCCATGTGGTTTCGTTGATGTGATGGAACACCTTCCAATCCACCTTGTACACGAGGCACGACTTGGAGGGCCTATTCTATAAAGATGGATGTCTCCCTTTGAGAGGTAATATTATAAGTTTGATGTAATATTCTATTTTATTTTAATGTTCTTGGCTAAGATATTATGTAGGACAATTGGCAAATGCAAATAACTTTTTAAGCAGAGGAATAGGATTAAAGGATTTATATGCGAAGCCTATCTTGCAAAGAAACTGTACATTTTTGTTCTTATTATTTTATGAATAATGTGTCATGTTCTAGGAATAGGCCCAATACATTGTCGAATGTTTGAATGATCCATTATATCCACCAATGTCCATCTTCAATTAACCAGGCCGATGTTCTAAGGATGATAGAAAGAGAAGTTTGAGTGATATGGAGTACAAGTCAGCTACAATACATGTGTTGCTAAATCGTCCCGAAGTTGTACTGTTTCTTAAGTAAGTATTGATTTATTAGTTATAGAAATGTAAAATTTACAGTGATTACATATTGATGCAACTACTAAAAATATTTGATGTGTCAGAGTTACTTCGTGGGTTAGTTTTTCCATGATGTTGTATATACGAGTTTTGATATGTGGTTCAAATAGTCTGTAAGTTTATCCTGATAATGGTCTTCTAAAGTTCCCGCTATATATATTCGGTTATGCTAACTTATGAATTTTTTTAACACTATGTATGTAAATAATCCAAATAATGGTGTAAATCAATTTTTGAAAGATATATATTGGGGACCTGGGCTTTAGGTCACAACATTGTCTAAGTACGTAGTGAATGGTTATAAGTTTCATACAGAGGATTGCGCTAAAAATAAAATAGCAACAACAGCGGGGTGTGGTTCAAGGTGGTGAGGCAGCCAAGTTGGAGATATTGATTATCCTGGTGTGGTCAAAGAAATATTACAACTAGAATACACAAGTTGGCCATATAAGAAATTGCTACTCTTTAGATGCAAGTGGTTTGACCTAAATCCAACAAGAGGTGCAAGAGTATACAACCAATACAACATAATTGAGGTTAATCAAACGAGGGGGTATGGTCGCTATGATCCTTTCATAATTACACATAATGTTAGGCAAGTGTATTATGCTCCTTATCCATTGCGGCGTTGTAATCAAAACTAAGCCTGTAGGTGGGGTGGAAGTCGAGAATGTGTTAGATGTTACATATCAAAACGATATCTCCAGTGTTCACCAAATAGTGGAAGATCAGTTAGAAAATGATTTGGAACATCCTGAACGCATATTGGAAGAAGTTGATATAAATAAAGTAACAATAATAGAAAAAGAGGACGAAGAATCAACTGATGATATTCAACAAGTGAGGACGAGGAATTCTCGGACGAGGAACAATATGTCGATGAGGATTGAAAAGTTAGTTTTTTAAAGCACTCTCGTGTCATAACAAGTTTCTTATATGTTTCAATCTAAATATGTATTATATTATGCAGATGGTAGGCAAGGGTCAAGGTAACAATGACCCTACTAGTTCTTGGGGTCGAGAAAAGGCTAGGAAGGGAAAGAGGAGGGTAGAAAATAATACTCCATCTGCTCCACCCTCTACAGAGATGCATATGTCTTATCCTCCACCACACGGCTATACTAAGCTACCACAACATCACGAGGCCTACACCTTCATCTAGACACTTGGTCTTCCATCACAAGGCCATAGGACTAGACGTCCGACATACAGTCTAACTGCCTCACAGCCACGTGGATCGTAGGCATCTACATCATATCCACGTAGATCACATCCCTACATATCACAGCCACATGGATCACAACCATCCATATCACAGCCACTCGGGTCACAGCCATCTGTATCATAGCCATATGGATCGCATCCAACTATGTCGCACTCACAGGGATCACAGTCATCTTTATTATCGACTCCATCCATTTCAGAACATCGCCTACGAGACTGTAGCTCTAAACCCCCATTGACACTGTTTACACATGCCTCTGATACACATGCTGAGGATGATGATCCAAAAGTAGTGCATTTTGATCGTTATGCCAGGATCATCATAGTCCTTGTGGGTAATGGGTAAGAGTTATTTGTTATTTTTGTGTTTATTGTTTTATAACGTTTTTATTAATATTTTCATGTGGTCTTATTGTTAAATTGCAGGTTTAGGCCGGGTACACAGACTACGAAGATAATCACCAATGCGATCAAAAAGCTTTATGATGGCCCTTATAAAACTTGAGTGATTTCTCATACTCGCTGAATGAGCAAATTTTCAATTACTTTAAGGTATAAATATTCTTTTAAGTAGTTTAATAATTTTTATTTATGATGTTTCCATCTAATATTTAACTTTTGAAATGCAAAAAATGTGTGTTTGAGAAGACCGCTATAGCGAGGAAGTGGCTGCAAATTTTTATCATAAAGCCCGCAAGAGATTGGTGGATCATTTCACAGATGTTAGAAAGAAGAGCAAGAGGTCTGACGGGTGTCTGCAGCATTAATAGGATGATTTGTTAAGGCAATGGCAGACCGAGGAGTTCTTAAAGAGGAGCAAATAAGGAAAGAAAGCTTGCTCATCCGAGAAGGGAGGCTCCTTGCACAACGAGATCGGATTTGGATTTTTATGATTTTGTTAGCTCCGTTAGGTGATTTTGGACTTGTCAGCACATCCGGAATGTAATTTGAAGGTCCGTGGTAGAATTAGTCTTGAATTGGTGAAATTGGAAATTTGGCAATTTTCGGTCGGCAGTGGAAATTTTGATATCGGGGTCGGAATGGAATTCTAGAAGTTGGAGTAGGTTTGTAGTGTTATTTGTGACGTGTGTACAAAATTTAGGTCATTCAGACAAGGTTTGGTAGGTTTCAGCATCGTTTGCGGAAATAGAAAGTTTAGAAGTTCTTAGACTTGAATCCGATGGGTAATTTGGTGTTTTGGTATTGTTTTGAGTGTTACGAAGGTTCGACTAAGTTTAAATGTTGATATTGACTTGTCGATATTTTTGGTTGAGGTCCTGAGGACCTTGGGATGATTTTGGGTGGTTAGCGGAGGATTGGAAACTTGGAAAATGCAGCTGAAGCTGATGTGTTCTGTGATAACCGCACCAGCGGAGTGGGCACCGCAGATGCGAGGATGCAGGTGCGGTGGGGGAAGACGCATATATGGAAATGGAGGGCCAGGAGAGGAGACGCAGAAGCGGGTGTTTTGACACATCTGCGGGGCGTAAGTGCGATACTTGGGGTGCAGGTGCGGTTTTTGGAAAGTTAAGTGACTTCCGCAGGTGCGTACTTTTAGGCACAGAAGCGGCACGGCAGATGCGCTATTTTGACCGCATGTGCGAAAATTCCTGGGCAGAAGGTATAAATTGAATCCTTCGCGAATTTTTGCCTATTTCCACCATTTTTGAAGAAGTGATTGGAGCTTTTGGAGAGTTTTAAAGAGGGAATCAAGGGGATTTTCATTGAGGTAAATTGTTTGAGCCTAATACTCATGATTATGGTGATTTTCAGTTGTTTAAGCATGTAATTAGTAGAAATTAGGGATGAAAGTAAAGAGATTAGGGCTTGAGAATTGGAGAGTTTGATTTGGGGATTTGAGGGGTCAAATGGAGTCAGATTTTGATAAATCTTATATGTATGGACTCGTGAGTGAAAGGGCTTTCTAGTTTTGTGATTTTTGTTGGATTCTAAGATCTGGTCCTGGGGCCGTGTTTGAGAGGATTTCGAGATTTGTGCCTAATTTGATAGTTTTCTTGTGGAATTCATTCCATTATCGTATATTGATGGTATTATTCTGGTTGTGAATACATTTGGAGCGATTAGAGGCTGAGTTGAGGGGTAAGAGCATTGCAGAGTAGGGATTTGACCGTTTTGAGGTAAATAATGATTGTAAATCTAGTCCTGAGGGTATGAAACCCCAGATTTTGCGTCGTTTTACTATTTTGAGGTGACACACAAGCTAGGTGACGGGCGTGTGGGCGTGCATCGTTGGGGATTTTGAATTGGTCCATCCCGTAGCAACTGTAAAATTGCGTATTTTGTTGAAACTATATGATATTTATGTGTTTTAGAAAGAGTTTCTATAAATTGGGATGAATGCCATATTTTGGGCCTCGTGCCAGTGTTATTTGGACCCTTAGGGGCCTTTTCTTATTATCATCTCGTTGTTTTTGATTGAAGATCTATACTCAGTCACGGTTATACATGTTTACTGCATAACTCAGTTTTATTACTCTGTTTTGAGGCATATAAATGTTGTTTTGGGTTGAGTTCCCAGTTTTTACTGAAATGTCCGAGTGGCTTGAGAAGTTATGACTGAGTGAGGCCGAGGGCCTGATTTGTCAGATATTTATGGGATCGGGCTACACGCCACAGTATGTTGTACTGATTCATTATTGTGTGAGGCCGAGGGCCTAATTGATTTACGCCACGAGGTGGCTTGTTATAGCGCTTGGGCTGTAGGAGCCCCTCCGGAGTCTACACACCTCTAGTAAGCACGGGTACTCTGAGTGAGTGATATGAGATATGCCCGAGGGGCTGTATATGAGTAATGTTTCGCCCTTAGGGGCTGCTTATGAGTGATGCTTTTCCCGAGGGGAAATATATGATTTTTTCACGACCCGGATTTTCCACCGTCGGGATCGTGATGGTGCCTACTCGTGAAATCTAGGCAAGACAACTGACGCGTTCTAACACATTGATTATTAGCCCAAAGATTAATAAATTGCAAATAAATCTAAGCAAGTATAAAATGCGGAAGTTCCATAACAACTACCCAACGATCCGGTGTCACAATGTCACGAATATCTAAAGATTTCTACAAATATTGGTTTAAAAGAAATACAACTATTCTCGAAATGAAAGAGACAGTATATCTAAAACATAAGGAAATGGCACTCCGGAGTCTGCGAACGCCGGCAGATCTACCTCAGGTCTCCTATGGATTGAAGGCAGCAACCCACGATCTACTCACGAGATCCAACACAGAAATCTACACAAAAAGTGCAGATTGCAATATCAGTACAATCGACCCCATGTACTGGTAAGTGTCGAGCCTAACCTCGGTGAAGTAGTGACGAGTCTAGGACACGACAACCATATAAACCTGTGCAGTTAAATCATATACGAACAGAACAATAGTAACAGGAAATAGCATAAAAAGATGGGAAGGGGAGCATGCTGCGGGGGAATATCATGTTCTAACAGTAACTCAATAGAGAAGCATAATGAACACTATATTTGTATCAACAAGAATAATAAAACAGTAACACATGCATGGCATCACCCTTCGTACTTTTACTCTCGTTCTCACCATAAGAAAACAACAGAAACGGCACGGCATCACCCTTCGTGCATTAACTCTCATAATCATGGCACGGCAACACCCTTCGTGCATTAACACTCACAATATCGGTACGGCATCACCCTTCATGCATTAACACTCACTCACAATATCATGCATGGCATCACCCTTCATGCTTTACACTCTTCCTCACCCAAACGGTAGAAATAATATATCCCGGCAAGGGAATCAACAAATATAAACAGTAACATCTCGGCAAGGGAATCAGCTATAACCAATCTCGTTTCAACAGTTAATTTACAAGATACATCTCAACTTGACCCAATACTCAATAATGGCCAATTACCAACAAATTTTCATAAGTCTTGTTCAACATTGATTATCATCAATTTAAGCATGGACAGTACATAATGAGTCACAAAAATCATGGTATAAGACTCACGGGCATGATAGACACCAGCATATAGATACTCGTCACCACACCTATGCGTTGTACTCAACACTAACACGTAGCAAATAAGACTACAATACTTATTCCCTCAAGATAAGGTTAGACCAAATACTTACCTCAATTCCACGGACAAAATTAAGCCTCAATTACCGCTTTAGCTCTCGGTTCCACTTCCAATCTGCTTGTATCTAGTCATAATTTTGCTTAATAACATCAATAAATGCTAAATAAACCAATTCTAATGCATGAATATAGATTTCCCAATGTTTTACCCAAAAAGTCAAAAATCGGCCCCGGGACCGCTTGGTCAAAACTCGAAGTTCGAACCAAAACCTGACTACCCATTCACCTACGAACCCAAATATGCAATTGGTTTTGAAATCCGACCTTAATTTGAGATCTAAATCCCCAAATTTTTAAAATCCTAATTTCTACCTAAAAACACCCAATTTCCCATGAAAAACCCTAGATTTTAAAGTGAAATCATTTATAAAGATGAATTAGATTGAAGAAGATGAGTTAGAAATCACTTACCTATGATTTGGAGAAGCTTGGGTCTTTGAAAAATCGCCTAGGGATGTTTAGGGTTTGAGAGAATTGAAAAATGGTGAAAATCCCGTCTGAAATCTCATTTAACAGGCTGCAGTTATCGCAATTGCGAACCCTATAAATTTCTGCTGCCTTCGCATTTGCGATGAAAATGTCGCATTTGCGACATAAGGGCCCTTCATAATTCCAGCCAAAATGTCGCATTTGCGAAGATGGCCTGCCCAGGCCTGGTTTGCATTTGCGATATTATTGTTGCATTTCCCAGGCCTGTTCACTTCGCAATTGCGAAAAGCCTGTGCAAAACACCAGATGCATTAACTGAGTTTTCCTAAGTTCTAATCACTCCGTTACCTATCTAAAACTCACCCGAGCCCTCGGGGATCTAAACTAAACATGCAGGCAAGTCTAAAAATATCATACGGACTTGCTCGTGCGATCAAATCATCAAAATAACATCAACAACTACGAATTTAACCTCAAATTCATGAAATTCATAAGATAGTTCAAAATTTCTATTTCCTCAACCCAGGGACTAATTTATGTCAAATCAACTCCGCTACTTACCAAATTTCACAGATTCAACTTAAATATTATTTTAAACTTGTACCGAGCTCCTGAACCAAAATACGGGCCCGATACCATCAAGTTCACACACCATTTCATTTCCAAAAGTCCTTATATTTTCCATCAAACAATTTTCTTTCAAAAAAAAAATTTCAGGCTAGGGACCTCGGAATTCAATTCTGGGCATACGCCCAAGTCCCATATTTTACTATTGACCCAACGGGACCATCAAATCACGGGTCCGGGTCCGTTTACTAAAAATATTGATCGAAGTCAACTTTAATCAATTTTAAAGGCCAAATTCAATGTTTTTCTTAAATTTCACATAAAAGCTTTCCGAAAATGTGCCCGAACTGTTCACGCAAATCGAGAAGAAAGGAAATGAGATTTTTGAGGCCTCAGAAATCAGATTCGGATTCTAAAATACAAGATAATCCTTTGGGTCATCACAGATTTTTATTGCTTTTACTCTTTCTTGCATTGAGCCTCTGTTGAAACTGTTGAAAAATATCTTTAAATAATTTTTACTAGAACTGGGTTTAAACGAGATAATTTGATTCAACCTCTGATTTTAAAAGTCTGTTATATTTTACCGAGATTTCATGATATGAACTTTAAATGCTTTATTGCTCATCACTACTACTCAGTCTTTCTTTATTGTTATTACTTACTGAGTTGGCATACTCACATTACTCCCTGCATCTTGTGTGCAGATCCAGTGGTTGCTGGATGTGCTAGCGAGTGTTGATTTCATCTGCCGCGGATCTGTTGGAGTTAGCAAGGTAGTTGCATAATGATCGAAGCCCTGCTCTTCTCCCTCATATCTTCCTATAGATGTTATTAGTTGTTTTCCAGACTGTATTAGTCTTAGTATTATTGGACAGTTCTTAGTATATGCTCATTGTTTACCATAAAAATGGTAACAATAATTAAATTTGTAAATGGGATTCTAAAAATACGTGATCTATTTTTATGCTAGTTGTTAGAGTAGTTGATGCTGAGAGTATGAAGTTTACTGAAGAAATACAAGCTAAAACGGGACAATAATCAAACTGAAATGCTTGCAGCCCGAGCCTCGGACTGGTCGATGAAGGACCTCGAGGTCGATATCTGGCTCAAGCTATCGGGGGTAGTTGGGGATGAGATAACAGTTGAGATATGATCAAACAAGGCTCATTATGGCCAATACCAAGAAATGAATGGAGAACAAGTATGAAACTAATAACGCTAAGAGTAGCCTAGAGCTAGTAGAAACGAGTAAGTTAGAAAGAAGAGAGAGAGATATTATTGATCTTGTGGAGAAAATAGATGGAGCAACATCATCCAAGAGATTACAAGGTGATGGGGATCCTCTTTATATAGGAGGAAAATCTGTTATAGTACAAAATGCATTAAATGTGAAGGCATGGAGATAGGATAGCTGGACGTGACATCTCGAAATAGGCCCCAGGTAGGTCAGCCTTATCAGATTAAGTCGTGTGCCTTGGGAGATCCCCTCTCACCTGTTGTAGCTATCGGAATGTGATATCCTCCGGTCCAATACCTGATGACCCCCGAGGGTGAGTCTCGACCTTGGCTTCGAGCTTTGAGGGGCATGGCCGCGATACAACCCTATGATAGGGAAATCGGGCCCCTGGATTCGCCGTACACAGATAGTCTCCGCGTTTCTTAGAGTGAAAGTGGCAAGAAATGATAAGAAACGGTCCTAAACTCCTGCTTCCTTCGGTGTTCTTGCAAACAGCTAGGAGATGTCAAGGTGCATCATGTGCGCCGTCCCTGCAGGTTTCAGCATTGACTGCGGCGGTTGGCTTCCTTCAATGTATCCTTGGTGCTTTTATAAATACTCACCTCTTCCTTTCTAGACTCCATCTCATGCCAAAAAACACCTAGTGAGGTCTGTTTTTTCCTCGTTCTCACTCTTTTTCATGAACGTAACCCCTTTTTCTTCTTCCCTCAGATTCTTTGAAGGATGGCAAAAATTTCAACTTCTGCTTCCCAGGAGGCTGTGGGCTCATCTTTTTCATTTTTCTCTCAAGGAGAAGTGATCACTTCCCCTTGTGTCAAGGAGTGCGTCCCAGGATCCTTTGTGATGACTTCTGATTTTAGGGTCGAGAGACCTTCCTCGAAGTCAAGGCACCGCGAGCCTGTAACTCGGTATATTAGCTCTATAACAGACATCGAAAGAGTTAGGGCCAACTGTTGTTGGGGGAATACCATGATCGTGGAGATTCCCGCTTGGGAGGAAGATATTACGGCTCATAGAGCCGGCTTTCTGAGTGTGTATACCTACCTATTCACCTTGGGGCCGGTGGGGCCTTCCTCACCCCCGATCGACCCTGTGATTCTCGACTTCTACCGGAGTTATCAGGTAACCTTGGGTCAAGTTCATCCTTCGTTCTGGCACGTGGTTTATATGATCAGGCATTACTCGAGCATGATAGAGGGAATATCCTTCACCCTGAACCATCTGATCCGGATGTACAGTCTCCGTCTTCTTCGTGGGGGCTTAATCAAGCTTCACTGTCGAGCCCTGAGATCCCTTTTTGCATATACTGAGGAGTTCGGGGATGAGGGGTGGTTAAGCCGATTTATCCGAGTAAGGACGTATGACCTGATTCCAGTGGAAAAGATGTCGTTTACTGAGAAGTGGAATGCCAAGCATAAGTAAATGTGGTGCTTTTGCTCTTTCTTGGCGATATCTCCACATGCTTCTAACTCTGCTTTTTTTATTTTTTCAGCCGTAGCGATCTACCTTGGCGCGGTGTCGGATCACCAGCGTTGGGTTGGTCATTTGTACTCAGTTTGCCCGTATATCGAACGAGCGTGGCAAGATTTATCCTGAGCTCGGTGGGAAGACAAAGACCATGGTGAACCTCGAGCCTTGATGCATCCTTGTATTTTGACGCAGTTTGCTATTAGTAGCTTTCTCCATCCTTTGCATTTAACCTCTGCATCTATATAGGTCTAGGAGAAATCCCCACTGATGAGGGAGGCACCGTCCGTTGGAAGGGATGCTTTAGTGCTTGGCGAGGAGAAGAAAAGGCTGGAGAGTCTATCTGTTGGACCACCAGAGCCCAAGAGGGTCAAGGTGGAGAATTCCAAGGTTGATCCATCAATTCCAACCTCCAAGGCAACGGGAAATCCCTGTGCTGAAGGTGAGGGAGACAGCAATTTCTCGGTAGCCCCCGAAGAGCGTTTAGATTTGACCGATCCTCGAGCCGTGGGAATGGACGCTTTCGGATCGGATTCTGATGTTGTTGTGGCCCATCTTCATGGCAATGAGGCAATGGATGAGGTATCGAGCACTGCCCCGGAATTGAGGTATCGAACACCCTTGGTAGGCAGTTCGGAGAATCTATCTATTGGACTACCAGAGCCCATGAGGGTCAAGGTGGAAGAAAGGCAGGAGAGTCTATCTGTTGGACCACCGGAGCCCAAGAGGGTCAAGGTGGAGAATTCCAAGGTTGATCCAGCAGTTCCAACCACCAAGGCGACGGGAAATCCCGTGCTGAAGGTGAGGGAGAAAGCGGTTTCTCGGCAGCCCACGAAGAGCGTTTGGATTTGACCGATCCTTGGGCTGTGGGAATAGACGCTTCCGGATAAGAGTCTAATACTGTCGTGGACCATCTTCGTGGCGCTGAGGCAATGGATGGGGTATCAGGCACTGCCCCTAAATTGGTAGGTGGTTGGAGTTCTTCTCGAGCTGGGACGCCCTTGGCAGGCAGTTCGGAGGGGCCTCGATCTGGGACCCAAGGTGAACAAGGGATGGATCGAGCATCAACTCCAGGATGCGAAGGAGGATAGTGACAAGTACAAGAGCCTCCTTTCTGAACTGGTGGTTGCATTGGTTTGGATCAAAGATGAGGCTGAGGCGCTTGTATCTTTACACGAGAGAGGAGCAGTTATCACAAATTCTTGCGTTGAGAGGACGTTTGAGGGAGCTGGCCTGATTTTACCTCAAGTCGTGTATCGTGCTTGGCTGGATTCCCAAAAGTAGACCATTGGGGGCGCATTGGAAGGAAGCTTGAGCGGTGTTAAAAATGGGGGTGGATCCTTAGAGAGAGAGGACACCGTTGAGAAGGGGCCGCCATGGGACTCGTAATCACCTGGGTGTAACCCTTGGGGAGATTTTGAGGCTGCCGGTTTTGTAGTAGATTAGGATCTTTGCTGTATTTTCCAGTCGATCTCCCTGTTTTTATATAGTAATTTTATTTTGGCATAGGTATAAAGAGAATCCTACGGCTTCATTTCCCTTATCCCCCTTTCTGCTCTGAATTCAGCAAAAATTGGCGAAAGGACTTTAGACCTGCGATACAGCACTATGGCCCATTAAGGCTGGCTCGGGGGTTGTCACGCGGTTGATCGATGCGGTCTTTAGTGTAAACTGTCGAGAGAGCTTCTGCATTTTTGCCCAACTATTTTGGGTTGAGTCTCCGGGTCGAGTTTTGACTCGAGCCTACTCGATCTTCAATCTCATGTGCCTGCGTGGTAGGGTGGTGATGGTTCTTATGCCTTGCCCTTGGGAATTTGTATTTTACCCATTTTTGGGTTCAGTCTCCGAGTCGTGTTGCGACTCGAGCTTCAATTGACCCTTAGGTTTTTTCGTGCCTTCATGGGCGGATGATGATGGCTCTTGCGCCTTGGGTCGAAGCCCTTTTGAGTGTATAGCTCGGAGGCTCGTTCGGCTGGCGACAATGGCACTTACACTATGCCGTTAGGCATATATAGTTAATTATTTTGGATCCGGTCTCTGAATCGGGTTACGACTCGAGCTCATTTTAATCCTCAAGCTTTCAATTTTCAAGCTTGCAATAGTGGCTCTTACGTTGTTTTGTCGTTGCGACCTTTTCGTGTGCGGCCCGAAGGCTCGTTTGGCTGGCGACAATGGCTCTTACGATTTTGCCCGTGGTCATTTTGTAGGCTTTGTTTTCCTCTTGTTAAGGTATTTTTGAAATAATTTTGCCTGGCCCATCGTCGGTTCGGGAAGAACCTCGATTTGAAGTTGTTAGTGGCGATGTTCGATCACCTCGGAAGGTTTTTTAGCTCGTAGTCTAAGTATCTCGAAGCCTTGTGATTTGGAGCTGACATGGTCCAAGCTCATTTGCCTGTTGAGGGAATCCTGTTTCAACCGGTTCTTTTCGAAGTATATTCGAAGTAATGGTCTGTGATTTTGCTAACGACAGTCAGGCGTCCCCGAGTCGCGTTAATTTGGCCGGAGTAGCCGTTTTGACTGTAGTCATATGTGTTTGGCCGGAGCCATTTTTGATCCCGAGTGATAGTTTAGGCGTCTACACCGAGGGTATGCCTTTTATGGATTCTTACAAATGTGACGTATAGCCTAAACTTTGGGATTGATTTTTATGTCTGTAGTGAGGTCTTACAAAGTTTTCATGCATGTTGAGGTCTTACAGTTTGTCCTGCCTGTTGAGGTCTTACAGTTTTTGTTGCTATGTAAAATAGATCTGGTTATACCGAGTCTGCCCGCTCGCGGTCTTACGGCCTCGGGTTTTCCAGTGTACAGCGATTGGCGATATTCTCCGAGTCATCGAGTTTGCTTAGGCTCAAAGGCCATTATTTGTGAGCTCGGAGTTACCTTGTTGGGGATTTATGAGCCCGGAGTTCTCACCTTGGGGTCGTGCGGGTGCCAAATTGTTGACACTAAGTCTCTGAGTATTTTGGGACGCATTTGGTGGAGGGATCCCTGTCTAGAGTATGCTGAAATTCCTTTTTTTTAGTATGAGATGTTGAAAGATATTCTTCTATTACTTGGCATAAATACATATCGTTTCATTATTGCGAGCTTGGCCCGAGCGGGCATGGCTCCTTGGACCGTTTGATCCGGTACATGATTCCTTATTGAAACTCGCTTGTCATTCCTCGGAAAATGCGTGGACGTTGCCTCGTTAAAGACCTTGCTGGTAAAAACCCGTTTCGAGATAAAACAAACTCGGTCGAAGGAAAAGAGTGTGACGTTTTCTCGAGGATATTTGTCGAATTTTGCAATCGGACGCCCTAGCAGTAATACCGCTTAAGCATCGATACATTCCAGTTGCTCAGAAGTTGTTCGCCCTCCATGGTGCCAAGCTTATAGGATCCTTTGCCAACTATCCCAAGGACGCGGTATGGCCCTTCCCAATTCTAGCCCAGCTTCCCTTCATTAGGGTTTCGGGTGTTGAGAGTAACCTTCCTGAGGACCAGGTCCCCGATCCCAAAATATCGGAGATTTGTTCTTCTGTTGTAGTATCTTTCGATTCTCTGCTTCTGGGTAGCCATCCAAACTAGCGAGGCTTCCCGTCTTTCATAGAGCAACTCGAGGGCCGTTGTCATGGCCTCATTGTTCGAGCCCTCATTAGTGTGCCAGAATTTGGCACTTGGTTCCCCGACTTTTGCTGGTATCAGTGCTTCAGTGCTATATGCTAGAGAGAAAGATGTTTCCTCGGTGCTCGATTTAGAGGTTGTCCGATATGCCTACAGCACCTCGGGCAGTGTTTCTCTCCATTTTCCCTTAGGGCTCTCCAATTTCTTTTTCAAGTTCTGAATGATGGTTTTATTTGTAGATTCGGCCTGGCCGTTTGCACATGGGTGGTATGGCATTGACAGGATTCTCTTGATTTTGTTGTCTTCAAGGAACTGTGTTACCTTGTTCCCGATTAACTGCCTCCCGTTATCACACATTATTTCAGACGGGATCCCGAACCGGCATATGATGCGATCTCATATAAAATTGATGACTTCCTTCTCTCTTATTTTTTTCGAAGGCCTACGCTTCTACCCATTTTGAAAAGTAATCAATCATAAACAGAATGAATCTAGCCTTGCCTGGCGCTGTCGGCAAAAGGCCCGCGATGTCCATTCCCCATTTCATGAATGGCCATGGTGATAAAACGGAATGTAGTTGCTCACCAGGCTGGTGGATCATGGGATCAAACCTCTGACACTTGTCTCACTTTCGGACAAATTCCTTGGCGTCTTTTTTCCATGTTGTCCCAATAGTAGTCCGCTCTAATCACCTTTCGGACTAAAGAATCAACCCCGGAATGATTTCCGCAGGTGCCCTTATGGATCTCTCAGAGAACATAATCTGTGTCGCCCGGTCCCAAGCATACTGCTAGGGGGCTGTCAAAAGTTCTCCTATACAGAGCCCTATTTTCATCGAGCAAGAACCAGGCTGCTTTGGCTTATAGGGCCCTCGATTCTTTTGGATCTGCGGGTAACTTCTTGTCCTTTAGATAAAGTATATATTTATTTCTCTAATCCCATATCAGGCTGGTGGAGTTAATCTCCGTGTGACCTTCCACGACCACAGATTTGAACAATTGGACGACAGCTCCGGGGAGCAGGTCTTCTTCCTCAGCAGAGGATCCCAGGTTTGCGAGGGCATTGGCCTCGATGTTCTGCTCTCGAGGTACATGGACTAAGGTTCATTCTTTGAAGCGACCTAATGTGATTTGGATTTTGTCCAAATACCTCTGCATCCTGTCCTCTCGGACTTCATAGATTCCATTCATTTGGCTTAATACGAAGAGCGAATCGCATTTTGCCTCGACAGTCTTGGCCCCCAAACTTTTGGCCAATTCTAAACCTGCAATCATAGCCTCATACCCGGCTTCATTGTTATTTAGTTTTGCGGTTTCTATAAATTGTCTGATTATGCCGCCGACGGGTGGCTTTAGGACTATACCGAGCCCAGACCCTCTTATGTTTGTGGCACCATCTGTGAACAGGGTTCATACCCCAAAAGAAATGCCTGATTTCAACAAAAGTTCTTTCTCTACCTCGGGCATGAGGGATGGCGAGAAATTGCCCATGAAGTCCGCCAAGATTTGGGACTTGATGGCCGTACAAGGTTGATACTCGATATCATACCCTCCGAGTTCAATGGCCCATTTGGCCAATCGACCCGATAACTCAGGTTTATGCAGTATGCTCCGGAGGGGATAAGTTGACAGAACGCAGATATGGTGGCATTGAAAAGAAGGCTTCAGTTTGCGCAAGGCGCTTATCAGTGCGAGAGCCAATTTTTTCAAATGGGGATACCGGGTTTCGGCATCCCCCAAGGTTCGGCTTACATAATAAACATGAAATTGTGTACTTGGCTCTTCTTGAACGCTTACGGCTATTTCGGACACGGCTAGGTATAGGTATAGCGTTTCATCCTCCTTGGGTGTATGCAGCAAAGGCGGGCTAGTCAGGTACCGTTTCAGTTCTTCTAGGGCGTGTTGGCATTCTGGAGTCCATTCGAAGTTGCTCTTTCTTTTGAGTAGGGATAAGAAATGGTGGCTCTTGTCTGATGATCATGATATGAATCTGCCCAGGGCCGCTATCCGCCCTGTCAGTCGTTGGACGGCTTTTACATTGTTCACTACCATGATCTTTTTGATGGCTTTTATTTTGTCGTGGTTGATCTCGATCCCCCTATTTGAAACCATGAAGCCCAGGAATTTGCTTGAACCTACTCCGAAGGCACACTTCTTGGGGTTGAGCTTCATGTTGTAGCTTCTGAGGATGTTGAAAGTTTCCTTCAAATGGGTCAAATGGTCCTCTGCGCGCGGGGATTTGACTAGCATATCATCAATATATACTTCCATTGATTTACCTACTTGATGCTTGAACATTTTATTAACTAGGCGCTGGTATGTTGCTCCCACGTTTTTTAGCCAGAAGGGCATTACGTTATAGTAATATGTACCATACTTCATGATGACCGAGTCTTTTCCCTGTCGGGGTTCATCTAGATTTGATTATACCCCGAGTAGGTCAAGAAAAGTGACGGTCTCGTGGCCGGCCGTAGCATCGATTAGACGATCGATATTAGGCAATGGGAAGGCATCTTTGGGGCACGCTTTATTCAAATCTTTATAATCTATGCACATTCTTAGCTTGTTCCCCTTTTTAGCACTACTACGTTAGCTAGCCATTCGGGGTACTTTACCTCCCTAATGGATCTGATTTTAAGAAGTTTCGCTACCTCCTCTTTGATGAAGGCATGCTTTACCTCGAACTGCGGTCTTCTCTTTTGCTTTACCGGTTTGAATTTGGGATCAATGCTCAGCCTATGGGAGGTTATTTTCGATAGGATTCCTGTCATATCTAAGTGGGACCATACGAAACAGTCGATATTGTTACTAAGAAATTGAATAAACCATGTCCTGATTTCGGAGGTCAGCCCCATTCCTAGGTATACCTTACGATTCGGGAAGTGCTCGATCAAAACAGTCTGCTCCAGCTCTTCGACTATTGATTTGGTCACATTCAATTCCTTGAGGGAGACGAAGGTTCGGGGGGCGAAGAAGTCTTACTCGTCCAATTTGAGGGTCTGCATGCTTCCCTCATCGTCTGAGACCAGGCATGTGGGGGTGAGCGCCTCATAGTGGACCGCAAACATTTCTTTCTCTACCCGTTGTTCTCCATGTATGGTCGTGATGTCATCCCTCGTGGGAAACCTTATCACTTGGTTCAAGGTTGAGGGCACTGCCTTCATGTTGTGTATCCAAGGCCCGCCGAGTAAGGTGTTGTATCTCTTATCGTTGTCGATGACCTGGAACTCGGTGTTCTAGATTGCACCGTATGTGTTGATCGGGAGGGTGATCTCTCCTTTCATTACTTCATCGATCATGTTGAAGCCGTGAAGGATTCGAGGGACGGGAATGACTTGATTGAGCAGCCCTAGTTGTTCTACTACTTCTGACCTGATTATGTTGGTCGAGCTGCCTGGATCCACGAGCACTCGCTTTATCCTGGTGTTGTGTAAGAGAAACGAAATCACTAGCGCATCATTGTGCAGTTCCATCATAGCCTCGAGGTCCTCCTTGCTAAATACGAGGGTATCTTCGGGCATGCGTTTTTGGGTCGGTCTTTCTTTCGTAGTGGACGTTCTTGTTCGTTTGAACATGGGTCCTTAGGGAATGTTGGTTCCCCCAATAATCATGTGGACATTGTGTTGGAGAACCTTCCCTTCCGTCCGGGCTGAAACCGGTGGTGTACCGGCCTCTAGGATAGTGGTGTCCTTTTCTCTGTTGTTTTTGAGGCTCCATTTTCCCATTTTACTCACCAAGCCTGGCGCTTTGTCCTGAAATAGAAGATCTTGGGCTAGAAAAAGTGTGAAAGATAACTTGCATTTTTGTAATGAAACCAACAATAAAATATTCTCTATTATTTTTAGCCCCACGATGGGTGCCAAACTGTTTACCGTAAAAATGGTAACAACAATTAAATTTGTAAATGAGATTCTAAGAATACGTGATCTATTTTTATGCTAGTTGTTAGAGAAGTTGATGCTGAGAGTATGAAGTTTAATGAATAAATACAAGCTAAAACGGGGCAGTAATCAAACCGAGATGCTTGCAGCCCAAGCCTCGGACTGGTCGATGAAGGACCTCAAGGTCGATATCTGGCTCGAGCTCGAGCTATCGGGGGTAGTTGAGGATGGGATAACAGTTGAAATATGATCAAACAAGGCTCTTTATGGCCAATACCAAGCAATGAATGAAGAACAAGTATGAAACTAATAACGCTAAGAGAGGCCTCGAGCTAGTAGGAATGAGTAAGTTAGAGAGAAGAGAGAGATATATTATTGATCTTGTGGAGAAAATGGATGGAGCAACATCAGCTGAGAGATTACAAAGTGATGGTGATCCCCTTTATATATGAGGGAAATCTGTTATAGTACAAAATGCATTAATTGTGAAGGCATGGAGATAGGATGGCTGGACGTGACATCTCGAAATAGGCCCGGGTAGGTCAACCTTATCAGATTAAGTTGTGTGCCTTGGGAGCTCCCCTCTCGCTTGCTGCAGCTGTCGGAATGCGATATCCTCCGGTCCGACACTTGACGACCCCCGAGGGTGAGTCTCGACCATGGCTTCGATCTTTGAAGGGTATGACCGCGAGACGACCCTATGACGGGGAAATCGGGACCCCGGATTTGCCAAACACACTCATGACTATTGACACCCCGATGCCAAGCTTTTCTTTCCGCACTTTTATTATTCAGATGTTCTTTATGAAGTTTTATTATTAAATAGCGTGAATTATCTTTAAAAATTAAATATCGCATTGTTTTTTTTGTAAAGAGTCGGCTTGCCTAGTTCCACGGTAGGCACCATCACGACAGAGTAGTTTTGGGTCGTGACAAGTTGGTATCAAATCCTAGGTTACATAGGTCTCACGGGTCATGAACGGGTTTAGTAGAGTCTCACGGATTAGTATGGAGATGTCTGCACTTATCTTCGAGAGGCTGCAGAACCATTAGGAAAACTTCACATTCTTGAATTCTTGTCGTGCAAATCTATTGATTCTGGTAACTAAACTTTTGTTATTCTATTCTATCACAAATGGTGAGGACATGTGCTACCGGTCAAGATGGATGACCACCAGTACCACCAATTGGGACCGCGAGAGGCCGAGGTCGCGGTCAAGGCTGTAGTAGGGGTAGGGTTTTAGCCCGCACAACAGCTAGAGCAGCACCTGCAGATCCACCAGCCACCCCAGTTCATGATTAGGTCCCAGTTGTGGATGCTCCAGCGGGAACAACACAAGCACCGGCTATGCCTATTATTATCCCAGGTCTTTAGGAGACCTTAGCTCAGATTTTGATCGTGTGCACCAGTCTTTCTCAGGTGGTCGTTGTTTCTCCTATAGCAGCTACTTCCTAGGCCGGGGGAGGTACTCAAACTCCTGTTGCCCGTACACCCGAGCAGGTTGTTCAAAGACTTCAGACACCAGGGGCACCACCAGCCCATCCGGTTGCACCTGCTCAAGATGATGTGGTTCCAGTCATGCCTGATGACGAGCAGCGTAGATTGGAGAGATTTGGTAGACTTCAGCCTCCGACTTTTAGTAGTGTATAGGGGGAGGATGCCTAGGGTTTCTTAGATAAGTGTTAGAGGATTCTCTATACAAGGGGTATTCTAGAGACCAGTGGGTCTCGTTCACTACCTTTCAGTTCTCTAGAGATGTTTTTACTTGGTGGGAGGCTTATAAGAGGCGTAGTCCTATTGGTGCAGCTCCCCTTACCTGGTAGCACTTCTCCATTCTCTTTCTTGAGAAGTATGTACCACAGTCCCGCAAAGAGGAGCTTCACAGGTTGTTCGAGAAGTTGCGTCATGATGATATGACTGTGATGTAGTATGGGATAAGGTTCTTTGAGTTAGGCCGTCATGCTATCTGGTTGGTTCCCACAGACAGGGAGAGGATCAAAAGGTTCATTGATGGCCTCTCATATCAACTATGAATCCTTACGACTAGAGAGAGGGTGTTTGGTGTTTCTTTTGAGGAGGTTGTTGACATTGCATGGGACATAGATTTGATTCACTGTCAGGAGCGAGTAGAGAGGAAGGCCAAGAGGCCTCATGGATTCAGTAGTTTTGGGGGTGCTCCTCATGTGGTTCAGTACCAGCACGACAGAGACCATCCATTCTGACATGCTTAGTCAGCTCGCCTAGTTCATCGTGGGGCATCATCGGGCCATGGTTCTCAAGTTCTCATTAGGGCCATTCATCACTTAGTGCCCTCCCAGCTCAAAGTTTGTCCCATGCTCCATCAGTTCAAGGCTTTTCCATGCCAGGTTCTTCTACCAGTCATCCCGGTGCTAGGGGTTCCCTTCAGTTCCTGTCACCAGCACTAGGGGGTTGTTACGAGTGTGGGGAGTTGGGGCATATGTGGAGGTAGTGACCTCGCCATCATGGGGGTCCGCCTCAGTAGAGGAGTCAATCATCGACTTCAGCACTAGTTACTTTACCACCAGCTCAGTCAGATAGGGGTGGAGGACAGTCAGCTAGGGGTCGCCCTAGAGGGGGAGGTCGATTAGGTGGTGGCCAGGCTCGTTTTTATGCACTCCCAGCCAAACCAGATACTATTTCTTCAGATGTTGTGGTCACAGGTATTGTCTCAGTTTACCACAGGGATGATTCTGTATTATTTTATCCTTGTTCCACTTTTCCATATGTGTCATCATATTTTATTCATTATCTGGATACGCCCTGTGAGTCTCTTGTTTCATTTGTTTATGTATCTACTCTGGTGGGTGATATTATTGTTGTGGACCGTGTATATCGGTCATGTGTGGTGACTATTGGGGGTTTGGAGACCCGAGTAGACCTTCTGCTGCTTAGTATGGTTGACTTTGAAGTGATATTGGGCATGGATTGGTTGTCTCTCTGTCATACTATTCTGGACTATCATGCTAAGATGGTGACGTTGGCTATGCCTGGTGTGCCACGTATTGAGTGGCGAGGTTCGTCGGATTATGTTCCCAATAGAGTGATTTCATTTTTGAAGGCCCATCGGATGATTGGGTAGGGTTGCCTTTCTTATTTGGCCTTTATGAGGGATGTCAGTACAGAGACTCCTACTATTGATTCACTTCCGGTGGTAAGGTATTTTCTGGATGTCTTTCCTGCAGACCTGCAGGGCATGCCACCGAACAGGGATATAGACTTTAGTATTTATTTGGTGCCAGACACTCAGCCCATTTCTATTCCACCATATCGTATGGCACCAGCGGAGCTAAATGAGTTAAAGGAGCAGCTTTAGGAACTCCTTGTTAAGGGGTTTATTCGGCCTAATGTGTCACCTTGGGGTACTCCTGTTCTATTTGTGAAGAAGAAGGATGACACTATGATAATGTGCATTGATTACAGGTAGTTGAACAAAGTCACAATCAAGACCAAGTATCCTTTGCCTTGTATTGATGATTTATTTGACCATAGGGAGCGAGAGTGTTCTCCAAGATTTTTCTTAGGTCAGGGTATCACCAATTGAAGATTAGGGACTCGAACATCCTTAAGACAGCTTTCAGGACCTGATATGGTCATTATGAGTTCCATGTGATGTCTTTTAAGTTGACCAATGCCCTAGCAGCGTTCATGCATTTGATGAACAGCGTGTTTCGGCCTTATTTTGACTCGTTTGTTATTGTAATCATTGAAGATATCCTGGTGTACTCGCATATCCAGGAGGAGCACACTAAGCATTTGAGAGTGGTATTGCAGCGGTTGAGAGAGGAGAAGCTTTATGTAAAATTCTCCAATTGTGAGTTCTGGCTCATTCAGTGGCGTTCTTGGGCCACGTGGTATCCAGTGAGGGTATTCAGGTTTATCCGAATATGATAGAGGCGATCCAGAGTTGGCCCAGTCCGTCTAGAGCCACAAAGATTCGTAGCTTCCTTAGGTTAGCGGGTTATTACCGTCGATTCGTTCAAGGATTTTCATCTATTGCATCACCCTTGACCAAATTGACCCAAAAGGGTGCTCTTTTCAGGTGGTCGGATGAGTGTGAGGTGAGCTTTAAGAAGTTCAAGACCGCCTTGACCACAACTCTAGTATTAGTGTTGCCATCAGCTTCAGGTTCTTATATGGTATATTGTGATGCTTCTTGGATCGGTATTGGGTGTGTGTTGATGCAGAAGGGTAAAGTGATTGCTTGTGCTTCTCATCAGTTGAAGCCCCATGAGAAGAACTAACTTGTTCATGATTTGGAGTTGGCTGCCATTGTTCATATGTTGAAGATTTCGAGGCATTATCTCTATGGTGTGTCTTGTGAGGTTTTTACTGATCAGCATAGCCTCCAGCACTTGTTCAAATAGAAGGATCTCAATTTGAGGCTGCGGAGATGGTTGGAGCTTCTAAAGGACTATGATATTGCTATTTTTTACCATCCGGGAAAGGCCAATGTAGTGGCCGATGCCTTGAGTGGAAGGCGGTGAGTATGTGCAGTCTTGCATTTATTCCTGTTGGAGAGAGACCTCTTGCGGTTGATGTTCAGGCTTTGGCCAATCGGTTTGTGAGGTTGAATATTTTGAAGACTAGTCGGATCCTAGCTTGTGTGACTTCTTGGTCTTCCCTGTTTGATCGTATCAGAGAGCACCAGTATGATGATCCTCATTTGCTTATCCTCAAGGACAAAGTTCAGCAAGGCGATGCCAGAGATGTGACTATTGGTGATGATGGGGTATTGATGATGCAGGGCTGGATATGTGTGCCCAATGTATATGGGCTTCGGGCATTGATTCTAGAGGAGGCCCATAGCTTGCGATATTGCATGCATCTGGGTGTCGCGAAGATGTATCAGGATTTGAGACAGCACTATTGGTGGAGGAGAATGAAGAAAGATATAGTAGGGTTTGTAGCTTGGTGTCTCAATTGTCATCAGGTCAAATATGAGCATCAGAGACCGGGTGGCTTGCTTCAGCAGATAGAGATTCCAGAGTGGAAGTGGGAGCAGATCACCATGTATTTTGTAGTTGGACTCCCACGGACTTTGCGGAAGTTTGATGCTATTTGGGTGATTGTGGATTGGCTGACCAAGTCCACGCACTTCATTTCTATGTTTACTACCTATTCTTCAGAGCAGTTGGTTGAGTTTATATCCGAGAGATTGTTCGCCTGCATGGTGTCCCAGTTTCCATCATTTCAGATCGAGGTACCCAGTTTACATCGCAGTTTTTGGAGGGTCGTGCAGTGAGAGTTGGGTACTCAAGTTGAGTTGAGCACATCTTTTCACCCTCAGACAGACAGACAGTCTGAGCGCGCACTCTTCAGATATTGAAGGATATGTTGCGCGATTGTGTCATTGATTTTGGGAGTTTATGGGACCAATTTCTACCACTCGCAGAGTTTTCTTACAACAACAGTTATCAGTCAAGTATTCAGATGGCTCCATATGAGGCTTTATATGGGAGGCGATGTAGATCTCTGGTAGGTTGGTTTTAGCCGGGTGAGGATAGGCTTTTGGGTACAGACTTGGTACAGGATGTTTTGGATAAGGTGAAGGTAATTAGGAGCGACTTTGTACCGCGCACTCAAGACAAAAGAGTTATGCTGACAGAAAGGTTCGTAATGGGTCTTACATGGTTGGGAAAAAGGTTCTACTGAAGGTTTCACCCATGAAGGGTGCTATGAGATTTGGGATGAGAGGCAAGTTGAGCCCTCGGTTCATTGGGCCTTTTGAGGTACTTCAGAGGTTTGGGGAGGTGGCTTATGAGTTTGCTTTGCCACCAAGCTTGTCGGGCATGCATTTGGTATTTCATGTTTCTATGCTCGAGAAGTATATCGGTGATCTGTCTCATGTTTTGGATTTCAGCACGGTTCAGTTAGACGGTGATTTGACTTATGATGTGGAGCTAGTGGTTATTTTGGAGCGGCAAGTCCGAAAGTTGAGATCAAAGGATATAGCTTCAGCGAAAGTGCAGTGGAGAGGTCGGCCTGTGGAGGAGGCTACTTGGGAGACCGAGCGAGAGATGTGGAGCAGATATCCACACCTATTTGAGGCTTCAGGTATGTTTCTAGACTCGTTTGAGGATGAACATTTGTTTAACAAGGGGAGGATGTAACGACCTGGTCGGTCGTTTCGTGATTTATAGCCTCGTTTCCCCCATTTTAGATTCCTTATGTGTTTCCCAACTGTATTACATCGTATCGTGTTGGTTGGTTCGGGCCCCGAGTGGTTTCGGTGTGGAATGAAATACTTAGTCTCCTATTTAGAAACTTTAATTAGAAAAGACAACCGGACATTGACTTATGAGTAAACGAGATTGGATTTGTATTTTTATGATTTGGTTAGCTCAGTTAGGTGATTTTGGACTTGGGAGCGTGTCCAGAATGTAATTTGGAAGTCCGTGGTAGAATTAGGCTTGAATTGGCAAAATTGGAAATTTGGCGATTTTCGGTTGGCAGTGAAAATTTTGATATCGGGGTCGGAATAGAATTCTGGAAGTTAGAGTAGGTTCGTAGTGTCATTTGTGATGTGTGTGCAAAATTTCAGGTCATTCGAACAAGGTTTGGTAGGTTTCGGCATCGTTTGCAGAAATGGGAAGTTTAGAAGTTCTTAGGCTTTAATTCGAGGGTAATTTGGTGCTTTGGTGTTGTTTAGAGTGTTTCGAAGGTTCGACTAAGTTTGAATGTTGATATGTGACTTGTCGGTATTTTTTAGTTGAGGTCCTGAGGACCTCGGGATGATTTCGGGTGGTTAGCGGGAGATTGAAAACTTGGAAAATGCAGTTGAAGCTGCTGTGTTCTGTGATAACCGCACCTGAGGAGTGGGGACCGCAGGTGCAGTCTGGGAGCCACATATGCGGTAATGGAGGGTCTGTAGAGGAGCCGCAGAAGTGGGTGTTTTGATGTATCTAAGGTCCCGCAGGTGTGATACCTGGGGCGCAGGTGCGGTTTTTGGAAAGTTAAGTGACTTCCGCAAGTGCGGACTTTTGGGCGCAGAAGCTACACCACAGGTGCGCTATTTTAACCGCAGGTGCGGAAATGCCTGGGCAGAAGGTATAAATTGAACCCTTCGCGAATTTTTGCCAATTTCCACCATTTTTGAAGACGCGATTGGAGCTTTTGGAGAGTTTTGAAGAAGGAATCAAGGGGATTTTCATTGAGGTAAGTTACTTGAGCTTAATACTCATGACTATTGTGATTTTCAGTTGTTTAAGCATGTAATTAGTAGAAATTAGGGATGAAACTGAAGAGATTAGGACTTGGGAATTGGAGAGTTTGATTTGGGAATTTGAGGGGTCAAATGGAGTCGTATTTTGATAAAACTTGTATATATGGACTCGTGAGTGAAAGGTCTTTCTAGTTTTTTTATTTTTGTAGGATTCCGTGACGTGGGCCCGAGGGTCGGGTTTGAGAGGATTTTAGGATTTGTGCCTAATTTGATAGTTTTTCTTGTGGAATTCATTCCATTAGCGTATATTGATGGTATTTTTCTGGTTGTAAGTAGATTCAGAGCGATTGGAGGCTGAGTCGAGGGGCAAGAGCATCGCAGAGTAGGGATTTGACCGTTTTGAGGTAAGTAATGATTGTAAAACTAGTCCTAGAAGTATGAAACCCGGATTTTGTGTCATTTTACTATTTTGAGGTGATGAACATGCTAGGTGACAGGCGTATGGGCGTTCACCATTGGGGATTGAGATTTGGTCCATCTCGTAGCAACTGTAAAGTTGCGTATTTTGTTGAAACTATATTATATTTATGTGTTTTAGAAAAAGTTTATGTAAATTGGGTTGAATTCCATGTTTTGGGTTGAATGCTATTGCTGTTTGGAGCCTTAGGGGCCTTTTCTTATTATCATCTCGCTGTTTTTGATTGAAAATCTATACTCAGTCACGGTTATACTTATTTACTGCATAACTCAGCTTTATTACTCTGTTTTGAGGCATATAAATGTTGTTTTGGGCTGAGTTCCCTGTTTTTACTGAGATGACCGAGTGGCTTGAGAGGTTATGACTGAGTGAGGCCGAGGGCTTGATTTATGAGATATTTATTGGATTGGGCTACACGCGACAGCATGTTGTACTAATTCATGATTGACTGAAGCCAAGGGCCTGATTGATTTACGTCACGAGGTGGCTTGTTATAGTGCTTGGGCTGTAGGAGCCCATCCGGAGTCTGCACACCCCCAGTGAGTGCGGGTACCCTGAGTGAGTGATATGAGATATGCCCGAGGGGCTGTATATGAGTGATGTTTCACCCGAGGGGCTGTTTATGAGTGATGTTTTACCCGAGGGATTGTTTATTATTTCTATCGCTTTTACTCTCTCATGCATTGAGCCTCTATTGAAACTGTTGAAAAATATCTTTAAATGAGTTTCACTAGAACTGGGTTTAAACGAGATAATTTGATTCAAACCCTGATTTTAAAAACCTATTGTATTTTACTGCGATTTCATGATATGAACTTTAAATGCTTTATTGCTCATCACTACTGCTCAGTCTTTATTTACTGTTATTATTTACTGAGTTGGCGTACTCGCATTACTCTCTGCACCTTGTGTGCAGATCCAGGGGTTGCTGAACGTGCTAGCGAGTGTTGATTTCATCCGTCGTGGATCTATTGGAGTTAGCAAGGTAGCTGCATGGCGATCGCAGCCGTGCTCTTCTCCCTCCTATCTTCCTATAGATGTTATTAGTTGTTTTCTAAACTGTATTAGTCTTAGTATTATCAGACGGTTCTTAGTAGATGATCATGACTAGTGACACCCCGATGCCGGGCTTTTCTTTCCGCACTTTTATTATTCAGATGTTCTTTATGAAGTTTAATTATTAAATAGCATGAATTATCTTTAAAAATGAAATATCGTGTTATTTTTTTTGTAAAGAGTCGACTTGCCTATTTCCACGATAGGCGACATCACGACATAATAGTTTTGGGTCGTGACAATAATAAGAAGAAGAAAAAGAAGAAATTCTTCCATCAAAATATTTCTTCAATGCATTAGAATATAACATGTGATTAATTTGGTGAAAGAGAATACATATTCAAATTGAAATTTCAAAACCCTATCTCTCTTTTTTTCACAAAGGCATGATAGCCATTTTACACGAAAAGTCCATAATACCCACATTGGCTAAAAAGTTTTGGCAAAAAATATTTCTCTTCATGAATTATAAAGCATACTAAAAGTGCAAGATTCATTAACAATGGTCAATGGGCATTAATGTTATTACGTTCGGTGACCTACTGCTTGAATTCAAAATAGTTGATGTAGCCCGAACCTATTATGCGTCTTTTGTTTTTATGATTTGACAAACTTCATGAGAGAACCAGATAAGGAACCTAATACAATTAGTTCCCTTGCGTTCAGAGTAACTAGTCAGATGTCTAGTTCAATTCTCAATGAAATCACATAAAGGAACAGATAGTGATCAGTTCCCCAGGTCATCGTGTAGTCAACTCTATAACTGTAAAAGTTATTGCACTGTACCGTCTGGCAGGTTGCTGGTACCATCTGGTAGCAGCACAGCTATAGCTTGCTAAGGCCAAACTAAAGGACACTTTATTGTGTCATCTTTGATGACCTCACACACACATATTATTAACATGAGGCAAGGGATTTCATCTTCCCTAACACTTGCAAATCCAAAGACAATATTCTCTCAAGTGCTAGCCACTATCTCTCTCAAGAACAAAACTGTTGTAACCTCAAGGACCAGATCCAAAGATTGCAGATATCCTATGTCCTTAAGTTTGTTGAGACTTTATTATTTTGTTCTTCATTTGTAATCCTACACTACTTTCAAGAAATGTCTTCGTATGACATATTTAAACCACTATTTGGTTTAGTTTCTTGACTAGAGTTGGGGTGAGGTATTAAGAGTTTAAATCCTAGATTGCAATAGGTTGTAATCTAAAGTTTGCCGATTTACTGTGGGAAAGATAGAGAACCTGGTTCTCTATACTATTTGGTTTTACAGTCTGTTGCTTACTGTGGGAAATAATAGAGAACTTGGTTCTCTATACAGTTTAGTGGACTCTTAGTTTCTATAAATTAGTATCAGAGGAGGTTCTTTCTAAAAGGTTAACACCTAGAAAAGATCTTCATCGTGGATGCTCCACCAAACTTCGAGGAAGGACAATAAACCTATAGACCCCCAAGATTCAATGGTCAATACTATGGTTGGTAGAAAACAAGAATGCATGACTTCATTATGGCTGAAGACTCCAAGCTTTGGGACGTGATTTGTGATGGTCCCTTTGTCCCTATAAAGGTTGTTGGAGAAGGAACAAGGATTGTTCTAAAGACAAGAAAAGAATACAATGATGCTGACCGAAATGGATCATGTGTGTAGTATTGCACCAGGCGAGTATAATCGTATCTCGACATGTGAATCTGCCAAGGAAATCTAGGAAGCTCTTCAAACGGATCAAGAGGGAACTATTCAGGTAAAGCAGTCCAAAATAGATATGCTTACAACTGAGTATGAACTCTTTAAAATGAAAGAGAATGAGCGCATTCAAGATATGCATACCCGTTTCACATCCTGGTCCGGAAGATACTCAGTGTTCTACTAGGTTCCTGGGAGAGCAAGGTCAATGTCACGACCCAAACCGATGGGCCGCAATGGGCACCCGATACCTTACCCAACCGAGTACCAACATAACGTATCTTCTTATGTCATACTATCATAGATAATTGAGTCGGATAAATACTCGACAATGGACGATCCAACATGTAATCCAAACTTATACATATGACGTACGGGCCTATAAGGCCAAAATAACCACTTGTATACTGAACATAGGCCGACAAGGCCACACAATCTTTTACGTACATGACATCTGTCTACAAGCCTCTAAGGATACATAATTTTCATAAAGGTCGGGATAGAGTCCCGCCATACCAAACAGTACACGTCTAAATCATACTAACCAAAGAAGCAACTCCAAAGCAAATGGGGAGCACTAACATCTTCCGCTGAGCTGATAGCCTGCTTAGAGGGCTCTCGACCTGTCTATCGTGACCTGCGGGCATGAAACACATCATCCCCAGGCAAAAGGGACGTCGGTACAAATAATGTACAGAGTATGTAAGGCACATAAATAAGTACATAACAGATATGGAAGAAATATAAAGTAAATAACACAACTTGTAAGTCTGGAAAACTTTGTAAATCATGAAATACTTATAGTGGCATGCATATGCGTATAAATTTCATGTCGTGCATTGGTACATGTTTCATAACATCATCAGCCTCTGAGGGCATCCCATCATATCATCTCGGCCACTGTGGGCAAAATCATCAACGTATACTAGCTGATCAGGTGGTGGTGTGTATATAATGTTGTAACCTTTTTCCCATATTCCATATACATATAATATACATATATACGTGTATATAACGCCATCTGGTCATGGGTCAATGTACATGTATAAGATGAGATGAGAAGTACGTTAATAAAATCTTTCGGAATATCATAAGACCATTATGTCTTTGAGTAATATCATGAAGCAAACTTTTTTAACTTACGTATTTTTCTAAGACCCATAAACAGAGGATAAAATAATAGGACACATGGGAATTCAAGATCATAAGCATTTCTAATACTTCTATGAATAGAGTCATTTGTGAAAGTTGTGCATTTTCTCATTTCGTTCATGTCGTATAGATCATGCCAAAAGAAAGAAGTGATAGCCTTAACATACTTGAGCTGATTCTCTTGACAATCCCTCTAACACACATCAATTGCGATAGCACGTAACGAAGGATCGAAGTAGGGGAAATCTGTATGATATTCTTGAGAAAGGTTGTACCATGCTCTCTTTGAATTACAAATTCCGTTGCTATTACGCAGCGTAACTTTGTAAAAAAAAATTTGGCTCAAAATCTGCTACTATGCTAAATCCTAAATCACGTTCCTTTAGAAGTCTTATGCTGAATAAGTAGATTCTTAAAAGAATTGAAATTCTTGAGCTTCACTGTGAGCTTTAAGCAAGTCTCTAAATCAAGATTGTAATTGGTAAAATAGTTTCATTTTAAGATCAAACAAATACTTTAAATTATAATATTTCATAAAGATTACTCCTAACACATGAACCAAAGACTTCTCAACTTTTTGCCATATTACCAAATGACATATGAGTCATTTATTAGAGGTGGGTTTGCTGCCACGTTAGGGAAGGGTTGGTCTTATCCAAATTTATCCACTTAATTCCTTTATTAATAGTTAATCTCCCATTAACCAATAATTACCCAATTATTCACATAATTAAGAATTATCTCAACTTACTTAAAATACTACTTACTTTTAACACACCTTATACACCTTACTATCATGGTCATATAGTACCTTGTAGGGCACTAGTCCATAAATATCGGGTATTAACGCTCGGCCCGTATATTATCCCAACTTGCCAAACTTGGACGAAAATTTATTTTCTTTGACTTGCTTCCCCTCTCATTTTTACGAATTTACTCAACACTTGTAAAATAGCATAATCCTTAAAATCTCCGAATAATCTTTTCCTTGGACTGATGTCAATTACCTTACGACAAATTCAACGTACAATACTACAGGGTGCAACATCATCATAATTTAATATTGCGAAGCGTAACATAATCGTAATGTAATACTTCAAGGCGTAACATCATCGTAATATAATAATGTAACATCATATAATATAATACTGCAAGATGTAATATCAACGTAATATTGTGGGGCGTAACATCATTCCCCCCATTGGAACATTTGTCTTCGAATGTTGACTGATGCTCTTATCATTTTTATAACTTATAGCTCTTGTGAGTACCTTAATGCTCTCATTGCCATTTAGGCAATTGTTCTGTGAATAAATCCAAAGGCTAGGGTATTCCCCCCTTTAGGCCTCTTTCTCACGCCACGACTTATGGCCTCAATCCTTCCAATCTCGTAAATGTTGCTACCTTCTTTCATGCAGCCTGTACGACTCTAACCTTGTAAGTACGCCCATGCGATCCTCTCTCCTTTTTCCTCCAGCTTTTAGCCAATCTTTAGGCCTCACTTTGTGAACATATACAGAGCTTGGTGAGACGCCCCTCTGGGCATCTATAAGTATACTGAAGTTCTTTGTTCGATACTTAGTCGAATTTACGAATATTGTTATATCTTATTTCATAGACTCGATTATCCATTCGTATGACTTTACTGCATCTAAGTAGGTTAGTATACCATCTCTCTTACTTCGATTTGTCGTTACTAAGATTTGCAACCAAACTCTAGGTTACTTTCGTTGCTTATCCTATATGCATGAGGATAAGTCCTTTAATGCTTCCTTATTACTGTTCATCTTAAGAATGACGACCTAATCTCAGCTCATACTTTGTGACTTTTGTCCATCCATTATGATTCGCCTCAATATTGATCTATAATATACCATTGACAACTTGAAACTTCTTACGTAATACCTTGCCACTAGGGCTTACGTTGCATCGACAAATATTTGAAGTGATTTCCATAATCGTATTTCATAGCATCCCAGTGTAATTCACCCTACGTGGGTATTTTAATCATGTGAAACTCATGAAATCCCCCTCTTCTTTTTTTTCTTTTTTTCTTTTTTTCTTTTTTTGTTTTCAAATCATTACTCAATCGAAGGCCCAAATGTCATCCTTTACTTATCACAATTACACCCTCATTCCATTAACAGGGCAACATTCCATTTCTTCTAAATGCTATTAGTCTTAGACTCCTTTGAGTTCATTCAGGCTATATTGAACTTTCTATAACTTAGATAAACCATTAGCTCTCTCGTTTTCATGGACATAATCCCGAGGACTTATCCATTCTCGTCACCTTTTCATTTGCCTTTCCTTATCCTTACTTATGTCTTCTTAAAACTCTGTCACTCTACCATACTTTAGCTTGCGACCTATACATATCCATTTATACTACTCGCAACCTTCCTTCAATATGATTGCACCATAGATTTCCTTATGTTATTCTGGAACGTCAAGCGAGACATCACATCATCTCTAACTCTTCTTTACTCTCTTAATTAGACCTCTCAGTACTTAGAAACCATAGGTTGGGAAGTATTCCACTGATGATGCTACTATCATTCCTGGATACTGAATCCCCGTGCTTCTAGCCTTTTATCCGCAGTATGGACTATTCATGACCTTCTGCATTTGAGTATCCAATATGTTGTTCCCATTTACCTTTCTTACCTTAAAAACTTGCATCGTATCTTCTATCTATTTCATGACCTCCCTTCCACATAGGTATAATTCACGTTCACAAGTTGAAGCTCTATTATAATACTTGCACCTCTAGGCATACATAATTCGGTGGGAGCTTCCTACTGACTTCTTATGAGGCTAGTACTTCTTCTAACTGGCTTTATCCTAGACCTGTTATCTAATATGGTTGTTGTAATATCTCCCATGTACCTTTGATATTAAGAGTAATTCTACAATATTCTCAATCATGATTTCTATAATTTCTGGGTCCAATAACCGAATTCCTGATTTACTTCGTTGATGTAACTCTTTAGTTTCCTCCTTCTTCTGATCGGCCTTTATATCGGCTTAAATTGTCTCCCGCTCTGGGGTTCATGGTATTAGTTATTATGTTTAGACATTATGGGTGTTGAGGAGTATGCATAATACAATACTTTAACAATTTAATCCTTCATTTATGACCTGGGCTTAATTCTTTCTTTTAACGTATACCAAAATATTCTACGGCTGTATATGCTGCATGTATAAAACTTCGAACCTTTAAGTGTGTTCATAACGTAACCAACTCTAGATCATTGATCGAATAATTTCTTTCATTCCATCTTTGCTTTCTTTCAAGGTAAGCTATTATTTTCCTGGTCTTTTTGCCCCGGTGTTACGTCCATACTTAGCTTATCTTAGTGCCCACACATGCTAGAGTTTTCATGCAACTCATATGATCTCGAATATTACTTTTAATTTTACTTCCCGTTCATTAGCCAAGGTAGGTGCCACTTTCTTTTGGAGTGCTTCCAATGTTCTTGTGAGACTGTTGTTATACGACCATTTCCTCTTTAGGTTGTTATGCTTTGGTTGAAGCCTTCTTCCTTATTTTCTCAACTAATCTTTCATTGTGGTACTTAAGGGGGGATCCTCTGACTCTTGTAAGGCTGCGAGTTTATCACATCGTATGCCTGACAGAATTTTTGATGTTCTTCCTCACATATAATTACCTGTAGTTACTTATCTCTGCGCCCTTGTGCTTGTAGGGTTACTCCTGAACTAATATTTTGACTATCTTCCTGGTGGCACTTTCTTTTATTTCTGTAACACTCATATGGTACCTTTTTAACTTCCCCAACTCCTGTATGGATATTTTTCAAGGATCATGATGTCATAACTGTGAGGCTGACTTCCCTATATTGGGGTTCCCTATGTTTATCTTGCATGATCTGTTGATTTGTCTGTATTTTCTTGTCTATCCATAGCTAGGCTCTTCTTGAATCAACTACTAATTTCTTGTTGGCCCATCCCGTATCCATATCCTGCGTAATCTTTCTTGGGTCATTTCCTTTGTCTTAACTTACCTCTCGCAATGGCTCCTTATTAATCAATAATATCTTGGGCACCCTTACTTCCTTTCCCTGACGTTGTGTTTGCATAATGCTCTGGTATCGTAGCATATTTGTAGGTTTTGAATAAGTGCAATCTTATCCCTTCTTTGCTTTATTGCATTTTTCCATTACCATTTCATAATTACTAGAACCACTTAATTCTGACGTAATATCACGTCATTCCATATTCCCCCTTTAGGGAAGTACTAAGAGTTGGAGCTACGACAATCTGCCATAGAAGTTGTTCTACCTCTTAATTTTTGGTGTCCTTTCACATCATCGATGACCCTTACTCTCTCTGCGGTAATCCTTCTGTACTAAGGATAATGAAATTCCTTACTCGCGAGGTGACAATTACTATAACTAGCACATACAGTCTCTTAAGCTTAATATTGCTCACATTGCTTACTTTAGGGAAGCATCTTCCTGAATGACCATTCTCTGAATTTCTTATGAATCTTCTTCTGTTGTCCATTCTATTATCACCAAAACGCGATCTGAAATTCTCATGATGCTGACTATTATCAAATCACCCAGTCCCTAATTCATGTTTAGTTTATCTTGTTCACCAGTCCATATTGATTTCTATTAATCTGGGGTCTAACTTTTCCTTCTGTTAATCACGTTAGAGTTGCGAACTTATTTCTCGAAATGAGGATATGACTTTATGGCCTATATTCTTTTATTGTCTCAAGGCCTATCATCTTTCGTCTTTTCCTTCACTTGACTGTAGACTCTGTAATACTGTCATCATTTTTTTTGACCTACCGTTGTCATCCATGTATCACATCTTACTCATAATGCTTCATTAACTCTCTTCTTATCTCCCGCTAATTATCTATGTCTACTGCTTTACTCTAAAAACTCGAACAAAATATTCTTTTGCTTTTGGCTCCCCTTGCTCCATCTCTTGGCTCTTTGAATTTCCTAACATTCTTATTTTACTGGGGACGGGAGCCACACTAAGATAATATTTATTCCTTCAAGACTTCCAATGCTCATATCTAGCTTTACTATTTTAGGGTGCCCCATCTAGGTGTCTCACTAGGAGATCTATTAGCACATTTGCAATATCATTCGGAAATGTCAACTAAAGCAAATAATCCATTCACTATTTTGGGTCACTCTAACCCCATCAGGATCGTGATATCCCGTCCTCTTCTTAATCTACACCTATTAGCCCCCAATATGGTATAACTGAGATGGGTGTGGCTAATTATACATACCTCTATTACTGTTGAGGGTAACTCACAATGCTTATATTTTTCTATCGGAACTGTAATACTGATAATCTTTATTAACTGGGTGTCTCGTACCCTTCTTCACCTTGCTTTTTTTACTTGTTGAAACTTGTGTTTACCTCCTTATTCCTTTCTACCGTAAGAGTGGATAGGCATTCTTGCCTTAGGGATTTTTATCAAGAAACTTAGACATCTTAGTATACATATTATCTGCTGAATACCTCACATTTACTTATCATAAGTATGATACAAAGTCGAGTTCCTCTAACTCAACTCTTCCATAGCCATATCTTTTACCAACCGTCTTTTGTATGTAGGGGTATCGTCTTATTACGAATAAAATAGAAGTTAGGAATTTGAATTCTTACAACTGAGCTCTACTAAACGATCTAGAGTAAGAAGGAAGAGTGACAGTCCTAAATACCCTGTAGCCTTCTGCTTATAAGTGTGGTGCACGATACACCCATAAACAAGACTCTACTAGACACAGCTTGTAGACTCCCTAGGACAGAACTGCTGTGATACCACTTTTGTCGCGATCCAAACTGATGGGCCGCGATGGGCACCCGATACCTTACCCAACCGAGTACCAACATAATGTATCTTCTCATGTTATACTATCATAGATAACTGAGTCGGAAGGCTGCCGTGAGTTAAGCAGAATACAACATGTGATACCAATTTATACATAAGACATATGGTCCTATAAGGCCAAAAAACCCACTTGTATACTGAACATAGGCCGACAAGGCCATACATATTTTACATACATGACATTTGTCTACAAGCCTCTAAGAATACATCATTTTCATAAAGGTTGGGACAGAGTCCCGCCATACCAAAAAGTACATGTCTAAATCATATTAACCAAACAAGCAACTCCAAAGCAAATGGAGCGCACTAACATCTTCCGCTCAGCTGATAGCCTACTTAGAGGGCTCTCAACCTGTCTATCGAGACCTGCGGGCATGAAACGCAGCATCCCCAGGTAAAAGGGACGTCAATACGAATAATGTACAGAGTATGTAAGGCACATAAATAAGTACATAACAGACATGGAAGAAATATAGAGTAAATAACTCAACCTGTAAGTCTGGAAAACTTTGTAAATCATGAAATAATTATAGTTTCAAGCATATGCGTATGAATGTCATGTCGTGCATAGGTACATGTTTCATAACATCATCAGCCTCTAAGGGCATCCCATCATATCATCTCGGCCACTGTGGGCAAAATCATCAACTATACCAACTGATCAAGTGGTGGTGTGTATATAACACCGTAACCTTTTCCCATATCCCATATACATATAATATACATATATACGTGTATATAACACCATCTAGTCATGGGTCAATGTATATGAATGCAATGCATGAGAAGTACGTTAATAAAATCTTTCGGAATGTCATAAGACCATTATGTTTTTGAGTAATATCATGAAGTAAACTTTTTCAACTTACGTATTTTTCTGAGACCCATGAACAGAGGATAAAATAATAGGACACATGGGAATTCAAGAAAACAGACATTTCTAATATTTCTATGAATAGAGTCATTTGTGGAAGTTGTGCATCTTCTCATTTCATTTATGTCATATAGATCATACCAAAAGAAAAAAGGGATAGCCTTAACATACCTGAGCTGATTCTCTTGACAATCCCTCTAACACACATCAATTGCAATAGCATGTAATGGAGGATCGAAGTAAGGGAAAATCTGTATGATATTATTGAGAAAGGTTGTATCGTACTCTCTTAGAATTGCAAATCCCTTTGCTATTACGCAGTGTAACTTTGTTAAAAAAATTTGTTCAAAATCTGCTACTTTGCTAAATCCTAAATCACGTTCCTTTAGAAGTCTTATGGTGAATAAGTAGATTCTTGAGCTTCACCGTGAGCTTTAAGCAAGTCTCTGAATCAAAATTGTAATTGGTAAAAGAGTTCCATTTTAAGATCAAGCAAATCCTTTAAATTATAGTATATCATAAAGATTACTCCTAACACTTGAACCAAGAGTTCTCAACTTTTTGCCACATTAACAAATGACATATGAGTCATTTATTTTGGGTGGGTTTGTTGCCACGTTAGGGAGGGGTTGGTCTTATCCAAATTTATCCACTTAATTCCTTAATTAATAGTTAATCTCCCAGTAACCAATAATTATCCAATTATTCACATTATTAGGAATTATCTCAACTTACTTAAAATACTACTTACTTAACACACCTGATACACCTTACTATCATGGTCATGCAGTACCTTGTATGGCATTTGTCCATAAATATCGGGTATTAACGCTCGGCCCGTATATTATCCCAACATGCCAAACTTGGACGAAAATTTATTTTCTTTGACTGACTTCCCCTCTCATCTTTACGAATTTACTCATCACTTGTAAAATAGCATAATCCTTATAATCTCCAAATAATCTTTTCCTTAGACTGATGTTAATTACCTTATGACAAATTCAACGTACAATACTACAGGGGGCAATATTATCGTAATTTAATACTGCAAGGCGTAACATCATCGTAATATAATACTGGGGGATGTAACATTATCATAATATAATACTGCAGGATGTAATATCAACATAATATTGCGGGGTGTAACAGTCTATGTTATCACTGAAGCTAAAGACCTGCGAAGCTGACTGTTGACGAGCTTATTGGAAATTTCAAAACATATAAGATGAAGAGAAAGAAGGATCTTGAAAGAAGAGAGCCTAAGGAGGAGGAGAACCTGGTTCTCAAAGCTGCCCACACTGACTTAAGTAGTGATGAATCTGACATGACGTACCTTACTTGTTCAAAAGATGGTTTGTAAAAGTGGTGGGACCTAAAGAAAAGAAGTTTCAGCATGAATTTTAAAGAAAATGATTGATGTCATAAGTGTGGAAAGCCTGGACACTTCATTAAATATTGCCTTCTTTATAAGCAGGGTCACTACAAAATCGACACTAATAATGTGGTTAAGAGGAACCAGGTCCCTGACAAAAAGTTTACCACAAGAGATGCTGCTGACAACATGGTGAAGCAAGCCATGGCTATTTGGGGAGATTTCTCTAGTGAATATGAAGGTGAAGATGACCAAGGAGATACATCTATGATGGTTGTTGATAATGGATCTTCAGAATAAGCGTCAATATTTGCACTCATGGCTAAATCTGATGATGATGAGGACAAGGAGGAAGATGAGGTAAGTTTTCTTGATGTTCAAAGAAATTTGAAAACTTACCCTAAGAAAAAATTAATGTCCTTAGCAAATGTGTTGATTGATGCATATCATAGCCTCTTAAATGAGAAAAATTCTCTAATTGAAGAAATTGGTGATATAAAACAAGAGAGGAATGATATGGTAGTTTCCAATGTAGATTTGAAGAAACAAGTGGAAGAAGTAACTAGAGAAAATACCTTGTTGAAAACCAAATGAAAAAATGTATGGACATCCCTAAAGGAAAAGAAGTGGCTAGTAAGGTTCAACTTGAGAAAGTTAAAAACAAGTCTTGTTGTTGAGCTTGGGAAGAATAGACAACTTCAAGAGGATCTGAAAAGGGTTAAAAATGATCTTGATAAGTCACTAAAATGGATCTAGTCCTCTGATGTAATAACATCTAGGTACCAGAGTAATGGTGGAAACATACAAGGAATCGAGTTCCAACAAGCTAAAACCTCCTATAATTCCCATAGCAAGTATGTAACTGTGACTAATAATTGGTTGTGTACTCACTGTGGTCAAACTGATCATTACAAGGACTCTTGTAAAGCAAAAATTCAGTCTCAATAGAAAAATAAAGTTTTTTGTTGAGAAGAAGCATACTGTTGAGGAACCTAGTCCTCTAAAAGGAAAATATGTGTTGCGTGCATAGGCAAAAAGAAGTTTGATCCACCTGTTATATCATTATAAGGGACCCAAGCTGGCTTGGGTTCCTAAGTCTAATCAGTAATTTCATGTGCATGCTTAAATGAGAGGTAGCAGTCAAAAAATGGTATATGGATAGCGATTGCTCTAAGCATATAACTGAAAGAATAGATGATTTCCTCTCACTATAGGCCTTCCAAGGTAGGAGAGTGTCCTTTGGAAATGGCAAGAAAAGTTATATTCTTGGTATTGTGAAAATTGGAGAAACACTCTCTCTTGCAATTGAAAATGTGTACTATTTGAGTGGCCTGAAATATAGTTTATTGAGTGTGTCTCAAATCTGTGACAAGGCAAATAAATTGACGTTCTTGTCCAAATCTTGCATTGTTGCCAATCTCAAAACTAGTAAAGTGGTGTTGATAGCTAAAAGGTTCAAGAACATCTACATTGCAGACCTTGACTGTCACGATCCAAATCGATGGGCCGCAATGGGCACCCAGTACCTTACTCAACCGATTACCAACATAACATATCTTTTCATGTCGTACTATTATAAATAACTGAGTCGGAGAGGCTGCCGTGATATAGGTAGAATATAACAGGTAGTGCCAACTTATACATAAGACATATGGTCCTCTAAGACCAAAATAACCACTTGAACACTGAACATAGGCCGACAAGGCCATATGATCTTTTGCGTACATGACATCTGTCTACAAGCCTCTAAGAATATATAATTTTTATAAAGGTCGGGACAGAATCCCGCCATACCAAACAATACACATATAACTCATATTAACCAAACAAGCAACTCCGAAGCAAATGGAGTGCACCAACATCTTCCGCTGAGCTGATAGCCTACTTGGAGGGCTCTCGACCTGTCTATCAGGACCTGCAAGCATGAAATGCAGCGTCCCCAGGCAAAAAGCGACGTCAATACGAATAATGTACTGAGTATGTAAGACACATAAATAAGTACATAACAGACATGGAGGAAATATAGAGTAAATGACTCCACCTGTAAGTCTGGATAACTTTGTAAATCATGAAATAATTATAGTGTCATGCATATGCATATGAATGTTATGTCGTGCATAGGTACTGTCACACCTCCTTTTTACCACCCGAGGGGTATATAAGGGAGTTTTTTCAATTAAAGTGACATTATTTGAAATGGGGGATTATTTTATTTAATTTTCAGAGTCGCTACTTAGAATAGTTTAGGGTGTCCCAAGTCACCGGTTTATTTTAAATTCCAAATAGAGGAAATTTTTGACTTTATTTAAAAGTCTGCGATCCAGAAATTCTAAGTAAGGAATTTTGTTAACCCGGGAGAAGGTGTTAGGCATTTTCGAATTCCGTGGTTCTAGCACGGTCTCTTAAACTATTAATAATTGGCCTATTATCTGATTTACTACATGTTTTAAACCTATTGTGCATTTTTAGCTTTATAACCACTTTTAGTTATTTTATGAAATTATTCTAGAACAACTTACGATTGTTGTACACTTGTTTGTTTGATATACATTGCGGATCATGTCACGGGAACCGTACCCACGATCTACAACATGTTTAATTTATTTAAAGTTATTAGAAGTTTTGTTCGGGTCACATAAATGTACCCCCGGATTTGGAAATTAGGTATCACAACTACGTCACAGGAACCGTACCCTAGCCATGATTATTTTATTATAAACGTGCCTAAAGCAAACTACGAATGTTCAAATGTGTTTTTCTGTACTAAGTTAATATTAATGCAAGGGTCATAGGTTATGGATTTTGTTTGCGTATGGAACACCTCAAATTATTTTAAAAAGAACAGATTTGTATTTCACTAAGGCAAACTAAAGATGCTCCTACTTAAATCTAATTGAAATTAGGTATCACAACCACACCACAGGAACCGTACCCGTAATTGTAATAATTTAATTGTGTTCCTAAAGCAAACTACGGTGTTCATGAATTATTTTCCTAAAGCCAATTTGAGATTGTTGTAGGCCAAGAGCTTATGAATATGAAGTTATTGAAGTAATATTTATAGGATAAGTATGAAACCAAGGGCATCTTATTTTATAGTACTTAATCCAAATCCATGTAACTATTGTGACTTAAAAATCTAAAACCCAAAATATCATTGATTTCCCATTAAGCAACTATCATTTTTCTTCAATGTTTCTTAACAAATCTATTCGCACAAACACGTAGTACTGGCAGCTTGGCCGTTCGAAGACTTGGATGGTCAAGACTTATGTGTTTGTCATAACATTAATAACAAGCACATGATATGAAGCCTTATGCACCCTTGGATGGCCAAGATGCTTAAGCTGACATAATAATTCCCACAATAACATCCATCACATCCCAATAATGTTCTCTGAACCAAACAATGAAATTTCATAGTTGTTCAATCCTATTTAATTGATGAGTTCAACAGTAAAATCATATTAGTTCATAAATTTGTATAACACCAATATCGATCAAAGCAGTAACACATCGCTAAAAATGCACAAAGCAACAAAATTGCACAAAACCACTAATTCAACATTAATTATATTAAAGCAAGAGATGAACCTCAAACTTTGAATCTGAAATATTTATAGCTCTGCAATCCGAAATTGAACCAGGCCACAGACAAAACAGCTTGACTGAATCTTAAAAACCTCGAACCAAAATCTGCTAACACACCTCTCGACCCATGACTCAAATGGACAAAATCGGAAGGCAGAAAGTAAAAATGCTTCTCCTCTTTTTTTGTAATTTTTGGATTTTATACCTCCAAAACCTCATGTTTCTCCACTTTCTTTTTCAATTGTTTTTGTAAGCTTCCTACTTAGCAGCTCTGAAGAGCTTGATGAAATTTGGGAAGTTGGGAACAAAAGAGGGAACGAGGGAAATTTGCCGCCTACTATTTATTTTTCAATGTTTTCGGCTGCGAAATTTTTATTGATACATCACCATAAAAGCATATTATCATTGTATAGATTGAAAAGAATGAAGGTTTTGTGTGTGTTGCTTCTTGGAGCAAGAGAAAGATGAGAGTCCCCTTCCATTTCTATGTTCGTATGTGTATATTCTTTAGGTCCTGTGCGGTTGATTCCTCTTTTTGTCTTAGCTAGGTCTTGCTTTTGTTTTTATCAACAATGTCTAAAAAGGAGTTCTTCTCTCTTCCAGAAAAACGACATGGGGGGTCTATTATCAAAACAGCGGATTGCTTAAGTCTAAGGTCAAGGGTCTTATTTTATGTTAGAAGTTAAGTCTTATTTTATAGGGGTAGGAATTAGGTTAGGTCAAATAAGGAATGGGTATGGGCTCAATGTTTTGGGCTTGAAGGGATTTGGGTCATGAATTTAGACTAATTAATTTTGGGGTAGGAAGACTAAATCAAATTCTTTTTTTTCATTTTTCTTTTTCTTTGATTTTGAAAATCTATAAAATCCTAAATTAATCCTAAATCAATGTAATTTATAAAAATTAAAATTGTTTATCTATTAAAACAACTATTTAACTTAAAACTAAATAAAAACACTACTTTCTAAAGACTAAAAGCTGAATATGTAATAATGACCATTTTTTATTTTTCATAATAAAATTAATTTCTTCATGCAAATTGGACCTAAAATGACATGAAATTAAAATGTGACTTTTTTATGATTTTTCTATGATTTTAAAATATTAAAAATGCATGAAATGCAACTAAATAAAGAAAAACTTCTAAAATCCCTTAAAAATCATTTTTGGTTTATTTTTAGGAATCATTTTCATGTAGGGCAAAAATTAGATGCTCACAACTGCCCCTCTTTGCTCGAAAACATGAAGAGTTTTCGAACAAATATAAAGTGAGCAATTACGAGCAATTTTTGCCCGTTTGATACTCCATTTGGAAGCATTTTGAAAACGTTTGACCGAACCTTGCTGTGGAGGTTGCCTACATATCCTTGGCTATAAAGGAATTAGGTCAGTGTAGTTCTAGAAGGATGATGGAGTGATGAGTTTGAGAGTCAAGTGAGGTTCCATCGAGGCTCCAGTTCGCGGTCCTGTTATTACATCAAAATCAAAATGGAAAAGACTAATTAAACCTATCAGCTACGAGTTACAAGATTCCTATCTATAAATCTTCTGAAGCTTGATCTTGAGTCTTGGCTGGTTCTTCCTGCAGACTCCGATCTGAATCTTGATACTCGTTAGCTGCGAACACTGGTTCATTTTTCTTCAGCTCTTCGGATCAAGGCGGGACATACAAAGCTTGTGACTTCCATCATATCTTGGGCAGTCCGCATCTTTTCTCCGCTTCTACACTTAGAGTTCAACGTCTTTTCTTATTCTTCCTTTCTTTTATTTGGGTTGAGACTTCTTCTTTTGGTCATCTCAAACCTTATGCCTCACGGTAGAAACCTATTCAAGCACCAAAGCAAACAAACAAACGAAATTTTCTTCCTAAGTTTTTACTAGGAAAATTTCATGAGTTATTTGTAACAAAAATCTAAACTATTTCTTTATTGAAAGCAATAAAATCAGGATTGTGTATCCTTGGGAAAAAAAGATTAGGGAGTGGAGCCCTATATTTATAATGAAATCAACTAGGGAGTGGAGACCCTATGTTGGAAAAGAGACTAGGGAGTGGAGACCCTATATCTAAACTAAAGTCAACTAGGGAGTGGAGACCCTATATTGGAAAAGTGACTAGGGAGTGGAAACCTTATGTTTAAAATAACTTCAACTAGGGAGTGAAGACCCTATGTAGGAAAAAATAACTTCAACTAGGGAGTGGAGACCTTATGTTAGAAAAGTAACTAGGTAGTGGAGACCCTATGTCTAAAATAAAATCAATTAGGGAGTGGAGACCTTATGTTGGAAAAGCAGACTAGGGAGTAGAGACCTTATGCCTAAAATAAAATCAACTAGGGAGTGGAGACCCTATGTTTTAAAAGCGACTAGGGAATGGAGACCCTATGTCTAAAATAAAATCAACTAGGGAGTGGAGACCCTATATTGGAAAAGCAGACTATGGAGTGGAGATCTAAAATAAAATCAACTAGGGAGTGGAGACCTATGTTGGAAAAGCGACTAGGAAGTCGAGACCCTATATCTAAAATAACTTCAACTAGGGAGTGGAGACCCTATGTTGGAAAAGCAAACTAGGGAGTGGAGACCCTATGCCTAAAATAACTTCAACTAGGGAGTGGAGACCCTATGTCTAAAATAAATTCAACTAGGGAGTGGAGACCCTATGTTGAAAAAGCAGACTAGGGAGTGGAGACCCTATGTCTAAAGTAAATTCAACTAGGGAGTGGAGACCCTATGTTGGAAAAGTGACTAGGGAGTGGAGACCCTATGTCTAAAATAAATTCAACTAGGGAGTGGAGACCCTATGTTGGAAAAGCAGACTAGGGAGTGGAGACCCTATGTCTAAAAAAAATGACTAGGGAGTGGAGACCCTATGTTGGAAAAGCAGACTAGGGAGTGGAGACCCTATGTCTAAAGTAAATTCAACTAGGGAGTGGAGACCCTATGTTGGTAAAGCAGACTACGGAGTGGAGGCCCTATGTCTAAAATAACTTCAACTAGGGAGTAGAGACCCTATGTTGGAAAAGCGGACTAGGGAGTGGAGACCCTATGTTAGAAAAGTGACTAGGGAGTGGAGACCCTATGTTGGAAAAGTGACTAGGGAATGGAAACTCTATGTCTAAAATAAATTCAACTAGAGAATGGAGACCCTATGTCTAAAATAAATTCAACTAGAGAATGGAGACCCTATGTTGGAAAAGAAGACTAGGGAGTGGAGACCCTATGTCTAAAATAAATTCAACTAGGGAGTGGAGACCCTATGTTGGAAAAGCAGACTAGGGAATGGAGACCCTATGTCTAAAGTAAATTCAACTACGGAGTGGAGACCTTATGTTGGAAAAGTGACTATGGAGTGAAGACCCTATGTCTAAAGTAAATTCAACTAGGGAGTGGAGACCCTATGTTGAAAATGCTGACTAGGGAGTGGAGACCTTATGTCTAAAGTAAATTTAATTAGGGAGTGGAGACCCTATGTTGGAAAAAATGTAACTAGAGATAGGGGACCCTAGGCTACCATGTTTTTTTTTATTTTCTTGTCTTTTTTTTATTTAAGAAAAAATGAGTTAGAATGCAGGAAAGAATTTGGAAGAGACTTCCTTTTGGATTGATTATTGCTGCAAAACTGTTTCTAGCCCTTGCGCAGTTTCTTTTGGTTGCACCTACTTCTTGCAAGGTTGCTTTGGATTGCACCTATCTCATGTTTTCAAACAAAGAAAAATTGTTAGTTTGAAATGGTGGTTGGTTTTGTGACCTTGATTGTTTCAACCACTTGATCTCGGCCCGGCTTCTTTGATGAAGATCTTAACTACAACTGTTTGTTTTCTGAGGACCAATTTCATTTCTGATCTTGGAGAACCTCTAGCTTTTTCAGACTTTGCCATGATTATTGGTCACGTGGAACTCAACTTTTACGACTTTATTTTGCCTTTGTAGGCCTTTCACTTCTGAGTCTCTCTTTTTTTCAATTTTTTAACTTTGGAGCATTGGGAAACTTGTCGCAACGGCTAGTCGCGTGAGACTTAACCTTTTTCAACTTTATTTCTCCTTCGTAGGCCTTTCATTTTTGGCTTCTTTCTTCCAACTTCAATTTTAGAGCATTTGAGGCACTTTCACTTTTCAAACCTTTGCCAAGACAGTTAGCCACATGGGACTCAACCTTTTTAACTTCATTTTGCCTTTGTGGGCATTTGACTTTGATTTTCTTTCTTTTCAGGAATTTTTCAATTTCAAAACATCAGCCGCCATGGCCGGTCGAGGTTGACTTGATGCCCCGACGAGGATGGGTGCCCTTTAACATATTAGCTTGTATCAAATGAGAACCTTGTAAATCAGTCTTACCATACTTTCTTTGTCTTGGTTTCAGAATAGAATTAGACCGAAAGGGATTCAAAGAAAACAAACAATAGAATGGAGAATGAGTTTAAAACAAGAAGTGTCCCTTTTGGGGAAAGGAAATAAGGACTTATCTAGAGTACATGCGGACTTCAATGAGCATGACATGCCTTTTGGACTGGATGCCTGATCTGCGCAAACCGTCCGACTCTCAGAAATTTATCACAACTTTTGCCTCAAAATCGAGAAACCTTGCCAGGACCCTGTCGATGCTGATGGCTGGGGCGCCCTTTGCGGGTTTTCACGAGCTGACCTCTCTCATTTCTCTTCTCACCATCGCCTTATAGTGATCTTTGCGAGTTTTCACTAACAAGACTCTCTCATTTTCCATTTCTCTACTTACTGTCGCCTTATGGTGCCCGTGTAGATTTTCACAAATAAAACTCTCTCATTTTATTTCTCTCATTTTGATTGTATCGGATCCAAGTAGCTGTATTCTCTGATCCTTAAACATTCTCACCGATTGATTGGAAAGACTTGAAAGGATTTGGGTAAAAGATGATTTGGACCGAATTACAACTTTGGAACCATTCAGGCGGGATCATCACTGAACCATTATAACATTTGTCCCAGTTTCACTTTTGGGGGAATTTGGAGTTTTGTTTTGGTGTGACTGAACCTCAGAGAGAGGTTGCATACGTATCCTTTCGGAATCAAGTCAAACGTAGTTTAGGGAACTTTGTTTTTTGATTTTCTTTTGTTTTTCTATTTTGTTTTATTTTCTCTTTCTTTTTCCTTTCCTTTTCCTCTTTTTTTTCATTGTATTTTTTTTCTTTTCCTTCTCTTTTCTTTTTTTATTCATCATTTTTTTAATAATAATTTCCAGCTTCCAAAGAGGGTAATCAAAGAAGAGTAACCGGCTCAAAGGATTTGCAAAGGGTGGATAGTGTTTGGGTAGCGAGAATGAAAGCCTTCTTCATCCCAATTGGACAATATTAATGCTATATAGAGGATCCAATCTGGTACCTTTTGACTGCATTTGCATTGACAGTTGTTTCAGAGACATTCCCTTCTATGTGTCCCAAGTACAATGCACTCTTTTGGCAGTACTCTTGTTGAAATATATGGACCTTTCAAATCTGGAACCAATTTTTCTTCAACCGTTCCAACTCTTTATTTTATTTCCTTAAACCTATTTTCATTGCAATCTAACTCTTGACTCATTATTTCGAAGTCTGACAGCATTTTCGGATCTAGGCATGAAGTTCGCAAGCATGTCACATTATTGAAATCTTCATTTAATAGAACTAAAAAGAGAATAAGAAAAGTGACAAGATCAAGAAAAGAGATACTCCTGGATGAAATATTAATTTCATTTGATTTTTTGATTTTTGATTCTAAGGTCCACCGGTCATAGACGGATCCAACCCCTATGTTGAGTCCCCAAAGTCAGATGCACGTAATGCAAACAAATGTTCCTACTAGGAATCCGGCATGAGGCTGAGTTATTCTAGGTTTAAAACCTGGGTATATTGTTCTAGACTCGGTGTACCAGAGCGGATAACTCGAACCAAGGGGGCTACGTACCGGGAACCAAAAGGCCATCCGGCTGTGTAACTTGTCTGATCCTCTTTTTACTTTAAGGTATGACACTAATAGAAGAGGAGTCACGCCAGCATGCACATCCCCGAAGACGAGAAGAGAAGGGTTCCGTAACAGTTTATATACAGTTCAAATAATATCAAAGCGGTAAAAAGTGACATTTAGCACATTAGGCCCAAACACGTAAAAATTAGATAATAAATAAATCCAACTATAACAGTTATTCTAAGCTCGAATTCTGAACTTTGAACCAAAAATTCTGGGTTCTTATCCACAGCAGAGTCACCAGAGCTGTCACACCTCCTTTTTACCACCCGAGGGGTATATAAGGGAGTTTTTCCAATTAAAGTGACATTATTCAAAATGGGGGATTATTTTATTTAATTTTCAGAGTCGTCACTTGGAATAGTTTAGGGTGTCCCAAGTCACCAGTTTATTTTAAATCCTAAATCGAGGAAATTTTTGACTTTATTTAAAAATCTGCGAACCAGAAATTCTAAGTAAGGAATTCTGTTAATCCGAGAGAAGGTGTTAGGAATTCTCGGATTCCGTGGTTCTAGCGCGGTCGCTTAAACTATTAATAATTGGCCTATTATCTTATTTATTACATGTTTTAAACCTATTGTGCATTTTTAGCTTTATAACCACTTTTAATTATTTTATGGAATTATTCTGGAACAAGTTACGATTATCATACACTTGTTTGTTTGATACACATTGCGGATCATGTCACGGGAACCATAACCACTATCTACAACATGTTTAATTTATTTAAAGTTATTAGAAGTTTTGGCCGGGACACATAAATGTACCGCCGGATTTGGATATTAGGTATCACAGCTACGTCATGGGAACCATACCCGTAGCCATGACGATTTTATTATAAACGTGCCTAATGCAAACAATAAATGTTCAAATGTGTTTTTCTATACTAAGTTAATGTTAATGCGAGGGCCATAGGTTATGGATTTTGTTTGCGTATGGCACACCTCAAATTATTTTAAAAGAACAGAGTTTTATTTCACTAAGGCAAACTAAAGATGCTCCTACTTAAATCTAATTTGAAATTAGGTATCACAACCATGCCACGGGAACCGTACCCATAGTTGTAATAATTTAATTATATGCCTAAAGCAAACTATGGTGTTCATGAATTATTTTCCTAAAGCTAATTTGAGATTGTTGTTGGCCAAGAGCTTATAAATATGAAGTTATTGAAGTAATTTTTATAGAAAAAGTATGAAACCAAGGTCAGCTTATTTTATAGTACTTAAGTCCAAATTCATGTAACTATTGTGACTTAAAAATCTAAAACCCAAAATATCATCAATTTCCCATTAAGCAACTATCATTTTTCTTCAATGTTTCTTAACAAATCTATTTGCACAAATACATAGTACTGGCAGCTTGGCCATTCGAAGACTTGGATGGTGAAGACTTATGTGTTTGTCATAACATTAATAACAAGCACATAATATGAAGCCTTATGCACCCTTGGATGGCAAGATGCTTAAGTTAACATAATAATTCCCACAGTAACACCCATCACTTCCCAATAATGTTCACTAAACCAAACAACGAAATTCCATAGTTGTTCAATCCTATTTAATTGATGATTTCAACAGTAAAATCATATTAATTCATAAATTTGTACAATACCAATATCGATAAAATCAGTAAAACATCGCTAAAAATGCACAAAGCAACAAAATTGCATAAAAACACTAATTCAACATTAATTATATTAAAGCAAGAGATGAACCTCAAACTTTGAATCTGAAATATTTACAGCTCCGCAATTCGAAATTAAACCAGGCCACAGACGAAACAGCTTGACTGAATCTTAACAACCTCGAACCAAAATCTACTAACGGACCTCTCGACCCACGACTCAAATGGACAAAATCGGAAGGCAGAAAGAAAAAATGCTCCTCTTTTTTGTAATTTTTGTATTTTATGCCTCCAAAACCTTCTGTTTCTCCACTATCTTTTCCAATTTTTTTGTACGATTCCTACTTAGCAGCTCTGAAGAGCTTGATGAAATTTGGGAAGTTGGGAACAAAAGAGGGAACGAGGGAAATTTGTCGCCTACTATTTCTTCTTCAATGTTTCCGGCTGCAAAATTTTTATCGATACATACCACAAAAGCATATTATCATTGTAGAAATTGAAAAGAATGAAGGTTTTGTGTGTGCTGCTTCTTGGAGCAAGAGAAAGATGAGAGTCCCCTTCCCTTTCTATGTTCGTATGTGTATATCCTTTAGGTCCTGTGCGGCTGATTTCTCTTTTTGTCTTAGCTAGGTCTTGCTTTTTGTTTTCATCAACAATGGCTGAAGAGGAGTTCTTCTCTCTTCAAGAAGAACGACGTGGGGGGGTTCTATTATCAAAACGGGGATTGCTTAAGTGCCACGGCCCTAAACCCGGACCTGGTCGTAATGGAGCCTCTCATAAAGACAAGGCTAGCCGACACTTCCCATTTCGGTATTTAACAGTTAAACAATAAGAAACAATCTAAGCATGATACAATAGTCCAAAGTTTAAGCAGATAACAGCATAATTTGCGGAATACAACCCAATACAGCCCGATACCGGGGTGTCACTAGTCATGAGCATCTAAACAATCCAGAATACTCAAAGAAATCTACAGAGTTTAATACAATAACTAAGAACATGGAGAAAAGATAGGGAAGAAGCTCCGGGCTACGAACGCCGACAGCTACCTAGAGACTCCTCGGATCTGCTTGAGCTGGAACGATTTGCACTCGGGAGCGGGACCAGATGCACCTGAATCTACACACGGGATGAAAGTGTAAAGTGAGTACTCCAACTCAGTGAGTAATAATCATAAATAAGGACTGAAAGCAGGAAATCACGTAAAGCACACTTGTAGACTATAATAAAGCAGTAAAACTAGTGAAAGATATGTGAAAGTCATTTAACTCGAATTAAACTTCACGAAAACCTTTTTCAACAATTTAAGCAGGTAAATGACAGGCAATTAAGGAAAATAAACACATAAAGGTTCGCCCCTCGGGCACAGTATCAACAAATCCACCCCTTGGGCAATATCTCATAACAATACCAGATCCTCGGGCTATATCTCACATCACAATGGGTACTCGCGCTCACTGGGGGTGTGCAGACTCCTGGAGGGGCCCCTTACGGCCCAAGAGCAATATCAAGTCATCTCGTGGAATCATTATTAGGCCTCCGTCCTCATATCAACAAGCCACCTCGTGGTGTACATATCTCAGGCCCTCGACCTCATAATCAATATCAAATGTTTCCTCACAACATAGGCCCTCGGCCTTACTCAGTCAAAATCCTCACAAGCCACTCGGGCAATAGTAAAACATGATTCTCAACCCAAAGTATCATTTAAAAGATCATTTAAGTGTTAAAACAAAGTAAACATGGCTGAGTATGAAAATAGTGAAATATAACATGACTGAGTTCAAGTATAAAGTCAAACCAGTGAGGAAATATCAATAAAAGTCCCCTAAGGGTTCAAATAGTTAGCACGAAGCCCAAATATGACATTCAGCCCAAATAATGATGATAGCAAACAGATTTCAATCAATACGCTATAAAATAGTCATTCGGGACGGACTAAGTCACAATCCCCAATAGTGCACGACCCCACGCTCGTCATCTAGCGTGTGCATCACATCAATATAGCACAACGATGTGCAATCCGGGGTTTCATACACTCAGAACATCATTTACAATCATTACTCACCTCAATTCGGTCAAATCTCTAGCTTGCAATGCCTTTGCCCCTCGAATCGGCCTCCACTCGCGTCGAATCTATCCAAAATCGGAATCACAACGTAAAATATGCTAAGGGAACGAAGCCCAAATGAAGATAATCAATTTACAACACAAATCCCGAAATTACCAAAACCCGACCCCTGGGCCCACGTCTCGGAATTCGATAATTTTCACATCAATGGGTTCCTCATCTCCCCACGAGTTCATACATACCAAAAGCATCAAAATTGATCCACAAATGACCCCTCAAATCCCAATTTCTAGGTCTCCAATTTCAAACCCTAATTCTTCAATTTTAGGCTTAGATTCCATGATTTATTAGGTAGATTTCACACTAGAATCGAGTTTTAAGTCCAAGAATCTTACCTCCAATTGATTCCCCTTGAATCCATCTTCAATCCTCTTCAAAAAGCTCCAAAAAGGACCAATAATGGAAGAAATAAACCTTAAAATCGCGGACAAGACGACTATTTAAACCTTCTGCCCAGGCCTGAAATCCTTCATCGCGATCGTGGGACTCCCTTCGCGATCGCGAAGCACAAATTCTCAGAACCCAAAATTAACCCTATGCGAACGCGTAAAGTCCCATGCGAACACGATGATCAGGCATCCTACTCTACGCGATCGCGGACAGGGGACCGCGTTCGCAAAGAACAAACTCTAAGTCAAAACCCCTGGTCCACTTAACTCTACGCGTATGTGACCTTATCCACGCGTTCGAGATCAACAAACTCACCACCTTATGCGATCGCAACTCTACCATCACGAACGCATAGAACAAACTGGGTTGCCCCCCCCCAAAAGCTCTACGCGATCACGAGACCCCCGACGCGATCGCGAAGAGGAACACTCTGCAACAGCTGAAGCTCCAAAATCTGCAACTCACCAAAGCATGAAATGGACCGATTGATCAAACAAAACTCACCCGAGGCCCCCAGAACCTCAACCAACATACCAACATATCCCATAACCTTATTCAAACTTGTACCAATCTTCAAAACACCTCAAACAACACCGAATCAACCAAAACACATCGAATTCAAGCCTAAGTTTCCAAAATCTTCCGAATTTCGCTTTTGATCAAAAACCCAACCAAAACACATCCGAATGACCAAAATTTTGCACACACATCCCAAATGATACAACAGAATTACTGAAACTCTCGGAATTCCATTTCAACCCCTATATCAAAATCTCACCTACCAACCGGAAATCGCCAAAATCTCAACTTCACCAATTCAAGCCTAAATCTACTCTGAACCTCCAAAACTCATTCCGATCATGATCCTAAGTCCCAAATCACCTCCCGAAGCTAACTGAATCAACGGAACTCACATCCGAGCCCTCTAACACATAAGTCAACATCCAGTTGACTTTTCCAACTTAAGCTTCTTCAAAAGAGACTAAGTGTCTCAAACCTTACCAAATCCTTTCCGAACTTGAGCCAACCAACCCGATCACACATAGAACTGATAGGCAAAGCAATAAAAAGCAGAAATAGGGAAAAATGGAGCGGCAACTCATGAGGCGAATGGCCGGATCATCACATCCTCCCCAACTTAAACAAACGTTCATCCTCGAACGAGTCAAGAACATACCTAAAGTCTCAAACAGGTGAGGGTATCTCTTCCGCATCTCCCGCTCAGTCTACCAAGTAGCCTCCTCCACGAGCCGACCTCTCTACTGCACTTTCACTGAAGCTATATCCTTTGACCTCAACTTTTGAACCTGACGACCCAAAATAGCTACTGGCTCCACATCATAAGTCAAATCATCATCCAACTGAACCGTGTTAAAATCCAAAACTTGAGACGGATCCCCAATATACTTCTGGAGCATAGAAACATGAAATACCGGATGCACACTCGACAAGCTGGGTGGCAAAGCAAGCTCATAAGCCATCTCCCCAATCCTCCGAAGCACCTCAAAAGGCCCAATGAACTGAGGACTCAATTTACCTTTCTTCCCAAATCTCATAACACCCTTCATGGGTGAAACCTTCAACAGAAACTTCTCGCCAACCATGTAGGACACATCTCGAGCCTTCTTGTCAGCATAACTCTTTTGCCTCGACTGTGCTGTACGAAGCCTCTCCTGAATTACCTTCACCTTTTCTAAAGCATCCTGCACCAAGTCTGTCCCCAATAGCCTAGCCTCACCCGGCTCGAACTAACCAAATGGAGATCTACACCGCCTCACGTACAAAGTCTCGTATGGAGCCATCTAAATACTCGACTGGTAGCTGTTGTTATAAGCAAACTCTGCAAGCAGTAGAAACGGATCCCATGACCCTCCGAAATCAATGACACAAGCACGAAACATGTCCTCCAATATTTGAATAGTGCACTCATCTGAGGGTGAAAAGCTGTGCTAAACTCAACCTGAGAACCCAACTCTCGCTGTACAAACCTCCAAAATTGCGAAGTAAATTGAGTGCCCCTATCTGAAATGATGGAAACTGGGACACCATGCAAACGAACAATCTCCCGAATATAGATCTCTGCCAACCGCTCTGAAGAATAGGTAGTACACATAGGAATGAAGTATGCAGACTTGGTCAGCCAATTCACAATCACCTAAATAGCATCGAACTTCTTCAAAGTTCGTGCAAGTCCAACTACAAAGTCCATAGTGATCCTCTCCCACTTCCACTCTAGAATATCCATCCGCCGAAGCAAGCCACCCGGTCTCTGATGCTTATATTTTAGCTGCTGACAATTGAGACATCGAGCTACAAATCCCACAATGTCTTTATTCATTCTCCTCCACCAATAGTGCTGCCTCAAATCCTAATACATCTTCGCGGCACCCGGATGAATGGAATACCGCGAGCTATGGGCCTCCTCCAGAATCATTTCCCGAAGCCCATCCACATTGGGCACACAAATCCGGCCATGCATCCTCAACACCCCATCATCACCAATGGTCATATCTCTGGCATCATCATGCTGAACTCTGTCCTTAAGGACAAGTAAATGCAGATCATCGTACTGGCGCTCTCTGATGCGATCATATAAGGAAAACCAAGAAACCACACAAGCCAATACCCGGTTGAGCTCCGAAATATCTAACCTCAAGAACCGATTGGCCAAGGCCTGAATATCAACTGCAAGAGGTCTCTCCCCAACTGGAATATATGTCAAACTCCCCATACTCACTGTCTTTCGGCTCAAGGCATCGGCCACCACATTGGCCTTTCCTGGATGGTACAATATAGTGATATCATAATTCTTAAGCAACTCCAACCACCTCCGCTGCCTCAAATTTAGATCCTTCTATTTGAACAAGTGCTGGAGGCTACTTGATCAGTAAACACCTCACAAGACACACCATACAAGTAATGCCTCCAAATTTTCAACGCGTGAACTATGGCAACCAACTCTAAATCATGAATGGGGTAGCTCTTCTCATGGGGCTTCAACTGATGGGAAGCATAAGCAATAACTCTACCCTCCTACATCAAAACACAACCAATACCAACTCTCGAAGAATCACAATACACGGTATATGAACCTGAAGCTGATGGCAGAACCAACACTGAAACTGTGGTCAAGGCTGTCTTGAGCTTCTGAAAGCTCTCCTCATACTCGTCTAAAAATACAAATGAAGTACCCTTCTGAGTCAACTTGGTCAAGGGAGATGCGATAGATGAGAATCCCTGAACAAACCATCAAATAATAGCCTACCAAACCAAGAAAGCTGTGAATCCCTGTGGCTGAGGACGGTCTGGACCAACTCTGAACCGCCTCTATCTTTATCGAATCAACCTGAATACTCTTGCTGGACACCACGTGCCCCAAGAAAGCCACTGAACTGAGCCAAAACTCACACTTGGAGAATTTTGCATAAAGCTTCTCCTCCCTCAATCTCTGCAACACAACTCTCAAATGCTCTATGTGCTCCTCTTACCTACGCGAGTACACCAGAATATCATCAATAAAAACTATGAGAAATGAGTCAAGATAAGGCCGGAATACATTATTCATCAGATGCATGAACGTTGCTGGGGCATTGGTCAGCTCAAAAGACATCACCAAGAACTCATAATGACCATTTCGGGTCCTGAAAGCTGTTTTAAGAATAGTCGAGTCCTTGATCTTCAACAGGTGATAACGCGAGGCAAAGGATACTTGTTCTTAATTGTTACCTTGTTCAATTGGTTATAATCAATACACATCCTCATAGTGCTATCATTCTTCTTCACAAATAGAACCGACGCACCCCAAGATGACATACTAGGCCGAATGAACCCCTTATCAAGGAGTTCCTGAAGCTGTTCCTTTAACTCCTTCAACTCCGCTAGTGCCATATGATATGGCGGAATAGAAATGGGCTGAGTGCCCGGCACTAGGTCAATACCAAAATCAATATCCCTGTCCGGTGGCATGCCTGGCAGGTCTGCAGGAAACACATATGCTGGGCTTTCAAGAATGAGATCACTCTACTAGGAACATAATCAGTCAAACCTCGCCACTCAATCTATGGCACACCCGGTATAGCCCATGTCATTGTCTTAGCATGACAGTCCAGAATAGCACGACACGGAGATAACCAATCCATGCCTAAAATGACATTGAAATCCACCATACACAATAATAAAAGATCCACTCGGGTCTCCAAACCCCCAATAGTCACCACACATGACCAGTACACACGGTCTATAATAACAATATCGCCCACCAGGCTAGATACATGAACAGGTGAAACAAGAAACTCATGAGGCATACCCAAATAACGAGCAAAGTATGATGACACATAAGAAAAGGTGGAATCGGGATCAAATAATATAGAGGCATCTCTGTGGTAGACTGAAACAATACCTGTAATGATAGCATCTGAAGAAATAGCATCGATTCTGCCTAGAAGTGCATAGAAACGGGCCTGACCGCCACCAGATCGACCTCCCCCCTCTGGGGCGACCCCTAACTGACTGACCTCCACTCCTAGATGGCTGGGCGGGTGGTGGTGAAGTAACTGGTGCTGAAGCCGATGAAAGACCCCTCTACTGAGATGAACTCGCAAGACGACGAGGGAACTGCCTCCACATATGACCCATCTCACCACACTCATAACAACCCCCAGGTGTTGGAGAAGGGGACTGAAGGGAACCCCTTCGCACCGGAGTGACTAGCAGATGCACCTAGTATAGAAGAGCCCTGAACTGATGGAGCATGGGACAAACTCTGAGTTGGAAGGGCACTAAGTGATGACTGGCCCTGATAAGAACTGTGAGAACCATGACCCAATAACGCCCTACGATAACCTAGGCGAGCTGGCTAAGCATGCTTGAATGGATGGCCTCTGCCATGCTGAAACTGACCTCTTGAAGGGGTACCACTATAACTACCAGATCCTCGAGGCCTCTTGGCCTCCCTCTCCTCGCACTCCTGGCGACGAACAGACTCAATCTCCCGAGTAATGTCTACAACCTCCTCAAAGGTAGCACCAATCACCCTCTCTTTGGTCATGAGAATACGAAGCTGATAAGTGAGGCCATCAACAAACCTCATAATCCTCTCTCTATCTGTCGGAACCAACCAAATAGCATGACGAGCTAACTCGGAGAACCTCATCTCATACTTCATCACAGTTATCTCTCCCTGACGTAACCACTCAAACTCCCTACGCAGGGGACTGCGTCACATACTTCTCTAGAAAGAGAATGGAGAACTGCTGCCTGGTAAGGGGTGCTGCACCAACAAGCCTACGCCTCTCAAGAGCCTCCCACCAAGTGAAGGAAGCTCCAGAAAACTGATAAGTAGTGAAAGCAACCCCGCTGGTCCCAGAATATCCGTTGTATGAAGCATCCTCTGACACTTATCCAAGAAGCCCTGGGCATCCTCACACTCTGCACCACTAAAGGTAGGAGGCTGAAGTCTACCAAACCTCTCCAACCTACGTTACTCGTCCTCTGGCATGGCATGAACTACATTGTCCTGAGCAGCGACAACCGGCTAGACTAGATGTGTCCCCGGCGTCTGAAGTCCCTGCAAGACCTGCTCAGGTGTGCGAGCGGCAGGAGTCTGATTACCTCCCCTAGCCTGAGAAGTAGCAATAATTATAGAGTCTGAAACTGCCTGAGCTAGGCCAGTGCAAACTGATAGAATCTGAGCCAAGGCCTTCTGAAGACCCAGAATCACAATGGGCACAGCTGGTGCCTGAGTTGGTGCTATTGGAGCGTCCACAGCTAGGACCTGATCCTGAACTAGGTCGGCTGGTGGATCTACAGGTGTTGCCCTAGCTGTTGTGCGGGCCATACCTCTTCCCCTACCGCGACCATGACCGTGTCCTCAACCTCTAGTGGCCACAGTTGGTGGTACTAGTGGTCATCCATCCTGGTTAGTAGTGTGTGTCCTCACTATCTGTGAGAGAATAGAACAACAGAAGTTTAGTACTCGGATCAACAAAGTCGCACGATAAGAATTTCAAGAATATGAAGTTTTTTCTAAAGGTTCTGCAGCCTCTCGAGGTTTAATATAGACGTCTCCATACTGATCCGCGAGACTCTACTAAAGTTGCTCATGACTCATGAAACTTATGTAACCTAGGCTCTGATACCAATTTGTCATGGCCCTAAACTCGGACCCGGTTGTGATGGCGCCTCTCATGAAGACAAGGCCAGCCGACACTTTCCATTTCAGTATTTAATAGTTAAACAGTAAGAAACAATCTAAGCATGATACAATAATCCAAAGTTTAAGTAGATAACAGCATAATTTGCAGAATACAACCCAACACAGCCCGATACCGGGGTGTCACTAGTCATGAGCATCTAAACAATCCGGAATACTCAGAGAAATCTATAGAGTTTAATACAGTAACTAAGAACATGGAGAATAAGATAAGGAAGAAGCTCCGGGCTGTGAACGCAGACAGCTACCTAGAGACTCCTCGGATCCGCCTGAGCTGGAAAGATCAACACTCGGGAGCGGGACCAGATGTGCCTGAATCTGCACACGGGGTGCAAGGAGTAAAGTGAGTACTCCAACTCAGTGAGTAATAATCATTAATAAGGACTGAAAGCAGGAAATCACGTAAAACACATTTGCAGACTATAATGAAGCAGTAAAACTAGTGAAAGATATGTGAAAGTCATTTAACTCGAATTAAACTTCACAAAAATCTTTTTCAACAATTTAAGGAGGTAAATGACAGGCAATTAAGGAAAATAAACACATAAAGGTTTGCCCCTCGGGCACAGTATCAACAAGTCCACCCCTCGGGCTATATCTCACATCACAATGGGTACCCACGCTCACTAGGGGTGTGCAGACTCCTGAAGGGGTCCCTTACGGCCCAACCGCAATATCAAGCCATCTCGTAGCATCATCACTAGGCCCTCGGCCTCATATCAACAAGCCACCTCGTGGTGTACATATCTCAGGCCATCGGCCTCAAAATCAGTATCAAATATTTCCTCACAACATAGGCCCTCGGCCTTACTTAGTCAAAATCCTTACAAGCCACTCGGGCAATAGTACAACATGATTCTCAACCCAAAATATCATTTAAAAGATCATTTAAGTGTTAAAATAGAGTAAACATGGCTGAGTACGAAAACAGTGAAATATAACATGACTGAGTTCAAGTATAAAGTCAAAACAGTGAGGAAATATCAATAAAAGTCCCCTAAGGGTTCAAATAGTTGGCACGAAGCCCAAATATGGCATTCAGCCCAAATACTGATGATATCAAACAGATTTCAGTCAAATACGCGGCAAAATAGTCATTCGGGATAGACTAAGTCACAATCCCCAATAGTGCACGACCCCACACTCGTCATCTAGCGTGTGCGTCACATCAATATAGCACAATGATGTGCAATCCGGGGTTTCATACCCTCAGAACATCATTTACAATCATTACTCACCTCAATCCGGTCAAATCTCTAGCCCGCGATGCCTTTGCCCCTCAAATCAGCCTCCACTCGCATCGAATCTATCCAAAATCAGAATCACAGCATCAAAATATGCTAAGGGAACGAAGCCCAAACGAAAATAATCAATTTACAACACAAATCCTGAAATTACCAAAACCCGACCCCCGGGCTCACATCTCAAAATTTGATAATTTTCACATTAATGGGTTCGTCATCTCCCCACGAGTTCATACATACCAAAAGCATCAAAATCCATCCACAAATGACCCCTCAAATCCCAATTTCTAGGTCTCCAATTTCAAGCCCTAGTTCTTCAATTTTACTCTTAGATTCCATGATTTCTTAGGTAGATTTCACACTAGAATCGAGTTTTAAGTCCAAGAATCTTACCTCCAAGTGATTCCCCTTGAATCCCTCTTCAATCCTCTTCAAAAAGCTTAAAAAACGACCAACAATGGAAGAAATAAACCTCAAAATTGCGGACAATACGACTATTTAAACCTTCTGCCCAGGCCTGAAATCCTGCATCGCGATCGCGAAGCACAAATTCTTAGAACCCAAAATTAATCCTATGAGAACGCATAAAGTCCACACGAACGCGATGCTCAGGTATCCTACTCTATGCGATCGCGGATAGGGGACCGCGTTCGCAAAGAACAAACTCCATGTCAAAACCCCTGGTCCACTTAACTCTACGCAAACGCGACCTTATCCACGCGTTCGCAATCAACAAACTCGCACCTTATGCAATCGCAACTCTACCTTCACGAACGCATAGAACAAAGTGGGTTGCCCCCTCAAAAGCTCTACGCAATCGCAAGACCCCCTACGCGATCGCGAAGAGGAAAACTCTGCAATAACTAAAGCTCCAAAATTTGCAACTCTCCAAAGCATGAAATGGTTCGATTGACCACCCGAAACTCACCCGAGGCCCCCGGGACTTCAACCAAACATACCAACGTATCTCATAACCTTATTCAAACTTGTACCAATCTTCAAAACACCTCAAACAACACCGAATCAACCAAAACACATCGGATTGAAGCCTAAATTTTCAAAATCTTCCGAATTCTACTTTTGATCAAAAACCTAACCAAAACACGTCCGAATGGCCTGAAATTTGGCACACACATCCCAAATGACACAACGGAACTACTGCAACTCTCGGAATTCCATTCCGACCCCTATATCAGAATCTCAACTTCGCCAATTCAAGCCTAAATCTACTTCGAACCTCCAAAACTCATTCCGATCACGCTTCTAAGTCCCAAATCACCTACCGAAGCTAACCAAACCATCAGAACTCACATCCGAGCCCTCTAACACACAAGTCAATATCCGATTGACTTTTCCAACTTAAGTTTCTTCAAAAGAGACTAAGTATCTCAAACCTTATCAAATTCTTTCCGAAGCCGTGCCAACCAACCCGATCACACATAGAACCGATAGGAAAAGTAATAAGAAGCAAAAATGGGAAAAATGGAGCAGCAACTCATGAGTTGACTGGTCGGGTCATCACATTAAGTCTAAGGTCTAGGGTCTTTTTTTGATTTTAGAAGCTAAGTCTTATTTTATAGGGTAGGAATTAGGTTAGGTCAAATGGGAAAAAGGTATGGGCTCAATGTTTTGGGCTTGAAGGTATTTGGGTCATGAATTTGGGCTAATTAACTTTGGGGTACGAAGACTAAATCAAAATCTTTTTTTTTATTTTTCTTTTTCTTTGATTTTAAAAACCTAATAAAATCCTAAATTAATCCTTAATCAATCTAATTTGTAAAAATTAAAATTGTTTATCTATTAAAACAACTAATTAACTTAAAACTAAATAAAAATACTTCTTTCTAAAGACTAAAAGCTAAATATGTAATAATGACCATTTTGTGATTTTTCATAATAAAATTAATTCCTTCATGCAAATTGGACCTAGGATGACATGAAATTAACACATGACATTTTTATGATTTTTATATGATTTTAAAATATTAAAAATGCATGAAATGCAACTAAATAAAGAAAAACTTCTAAAATCCCTTAAAAAATATTTTTGGTTTATTTTTAGGAGTCATTTTCATGTAGGGCAAAAATTAGGTGCTCACAGGTACATGTTTCATAACATCATCAGCCTCTGAGGGCATCCCATTATATCATCTCGGCCACTGTGGGCAAAATTATCAATGCATACCAGCTGATCAGGTAGTGGTGCGTATATAATGCCATAACATTTCCCATATCTCATATATATATATATATATATATATATATATATATATATATATATATATATATATATATATATATAACGTGATCTGGTCATGGGTCAATGTATATGAATGAAATGCATGAAAAGTACGTTAATAAAATCTTTCGGAATATCATAAGACCATTTTTCCTTTGAGTAATATCATAAAGTAAACTTTTTTCAGCTTTCGTATTATTTTTTTTCTGAGACCCATGAACAGATGATAGAATATTATGACACATGGAAATTCAAGAACATAGATATCCCTAATACTTTTATGAATAGAGTCATTTATGAAATTTGTGCATTCGCTCGTTTCGTTTATATCGTATTGATCATGCCAAAAGAAAGAAGGAATAGCCTTAACATACCTTAATTTAATACGAAGTAATATCCAACTTGCTCTAATACGGAGAAAAATCGACGTTATAGTCGTGAAATTGTCAAAGATACAATCACGATTGATTGTTGCGTCAACCTCACCTTGAATATGCTTGTAGAAATTGTTCTCAATTGAGAAGTGAGAAGCTACAGATTGTACTCCAACTTGTAGAAATTCTTGTAGTACTTTTCTAAGGAATTTTGTTGCTAAGGTAAAGCAAGAAGCTTACATTTCGAAATGAAGTGTCTAACACGTGCAAGAAGCTTACTTTTCAAAGCTCACATCTGCAAATGCAAGGCTAACATTTTTGGATCCTTTTTTGTGTAGGAAAATGATTAGAAATGAAGTGTCTTGGTACTACACATTATATTTGCCACCTAAGCTTATGTGAATACTTAGTCATATGTTTGGTTAGCTTATTTTCTACCACGTTTTGTTAGTGGGGTGTGTGTGTGTTGGTCTTATCTTATATTTTAATAATTAACTAGGTAATGTCCCGTTACCCGGTAATTAATCAATTACCCGCATAATTAAATATTATCTCAACTTACTTAAAATTCTACTCTCTTTTAACATACCTTGTACACCTTATGGTCATATAGTACCTTTCATGGCACTAGTCCATAAATACCGGGTATTTAGCTCGGGCCGTATTTTACCCCAAAATACCAAACTTTGACGAAAGTTCATTTTCTTTGACTTGCTTCCCCTTTCACCTTCATGAATTTACTCATCACTTATGAAATAGCATAACCCTTATAATCTCCAAATAATCTTTTACTTGGACTTATGTTAATTACTTTACGACAAATTCAACGTACAATACTACAGGGTGCAACATCGTCATAACTTAATAATGTGAAGCGTAACATCACCGTAATGTAATACTGCAGGGTGCAACATTATCGTAAATTAATACTGCAAAGCGTAACATCATCGTAATGTAATACTACAAGGTGTAACATCATTGTAATATAATACTGCAGGATATAACATCATCGTAATATTGCGGGGTGTAACATTGACTCACTGGATGGTGGTGATCTAATATTCCTAAGTGCCATTGATGATGATGTTGAGTTATGGCACAGACGATTGGGGCATGTGAGTCTTTCTTTGCTGAACAAGTTGGTCATGGAGGACCTGGTTCGTTGGTTAAAGCAGTCAAAACTGCTTGTTACTTGATTAACAGGTGCATTACCAGGTCCCTTCTCAGGAAGACTCTTTATGAACTGCTCAACGGAAGAAAACCCAAGCTGACTTACTTGAGATCCTTTGGATGGAAATGTCTTGCTCCCAATAGTGGTGGCAAAGGTTCACATAACACAGAAGATGAAGATGGATATTTCTCAAAGGTTCTTGGAGAAGCCACAGTATTGCAATGGAAAGATTGATTGAATGAGTCAAGTCAAGCGGAACGATGAAGAAGATGCAACAAAATCTCCAAAAGGCACAGAGGAACCTGATCCCTCTATCACCTCGACTGAAGCTGAACATAGGGTTGCTGATGTTGCATTAGGTACTCCTGATATAGAACAAATGAGTGAAAGTCATAATTCTATTAATTTCAATTATGCTTCAAATATGGAGGAACCTGGTCCTTCAAATTCTAAAGTTCAAGTATCCAACTGGAAGCAAAAGAGTTCACATCCCCTTCAAAATGTAAGTACACCCTTAGACTTTGGTATTCAACCTAGATCTAAGTCAAGGAACATGTTTGCCCTCTCAGCCTACTTGTCTCAAATCGAGCTAAGAACATCAAAGAAGCATTGAAAATGCTAACTGGATAGCTTCTATGCAGAAGAACTCCATCAATTTGAGAGGAACAAAGTGTGGCACCTTGTCCCTAGGACTTCAGATAGAACAGTGATTGGAAACTGGCCCAAAAGAATCTCACTTGAAGGTTGCCAAAGGAATTTTGAGGTATCCTAAGGGAACGTAGGACCTGGTTCTCGTTTATATTTTAGGAGATAATTTTTACTTGGTTGGACATGCTGATGCTGATTATGTTGGATATCTTGTGGATAGAAAGAGCACATCTGGAAAGGCACATTTTCTGGGGTCATGCTTGATCTCATGGGCTTGAACCCGGTACAACATAAGAGGACAAAACATATTGATGTGCTACATCACTTTTTGAGGGATAATATTGAAAAGTGTATGATTTGTATGTAGTTATGGAAGACGGGGAATCAGGTAGCAGACATCTTTACCAAGGCGCTGAGCAGGGAACATTTTGAAAGAAATCGTCTGGAGTTGGGATTGATCAAGCTCAATTAAGAACCTAGTCCCTTGATGATTGGCTATGTTAAGAAGAAAAAGTGCAATGCTAAAATGTATTTTTCGGCGACATCTAACTCAAATCCATATTGTTACAGGTATACACACATGCCAGTTTCAGGATACAACAAGTAAGAGTGATGTTGCACTTCTAGAAGTTTTTGCTTAGATTTTCAAAAACAATCATGGAACCTGGTTCCTGTGACTCAGGTTAGTAGTTTCTTCAATACTTATATGCCTTTTTAAACTGTTGAAGTGTCATGTCATTAATTTATTTCCGCCTCTCTCCTAATTTTTGAAGTCCGAAATATTAAACCTTTTCTGAACTGACTTGTTGGCCCTAAAAAATATTTTCTTTCCTCACACCCAGCCAAAATCGATTGTTTTCTTCAAAACCAAACTCAACCTTGTCTTAAAAAGAATCATTCTCTCCAAATATGCCAAAAGTGAACCCAACTCTGTCATCTTCCAAAAGTCTAACTCCGTCTGAATCAAAACCCCAAGAAGTCTTTGGTAGATTTTGATAGGACTTTAACTGAAAAGGAACGAGGTAGATCTAATATTCTAGAGAGTGAGACTGAAATTGTCGTTGGGTTTGTAGAAGCCTTGAAGAAAGGATGAATTGGTAAATGTGCTGGAAAAAAAATGGAACTGAATGAGGGAACTGATCCTCTAGTCCATATCAAAATATTAATTCTGATGATGACATCTTTTTGTGCTTTATGTTTAAATGAACTTCCAATCCAGTAAAAATGATTGATGAAAAGTAGGGTGATTGATGATAAAGTGGTGTGACCTGCTGATAAGGTGAATGTAGAAGAGAGAATGAAGCCGAAAAATCTTCACGTGTGAGAAAGAATTGAAAAAAAGATCAAAATGGAAAAAAAGAAAGTCTGCTAAGAAAGATACATTAGATGATAAAGGTAAATAGATTAAGAAGAGAGAGATATGGTCACCCAGGAAAAAGAAAGGGTAGTGTGAGTGAGGAACATGGTTCCTTATAGAAGCAAAAGGTTGAGGTATCGAGTTTGGAGAGGTAGAAGACTTTGAAGTCTCAAAAAGTATTGTTAGGCAGAGTGTTGACTCTGATATTACTGAAAAATAGAGGAACTTCTTGACATTGTTGAGTTCCAAAAATAGAATCACCTTTTTGTTCCTCCAAGTCTCAACGTTTATAAAGAAGAAGAAAAAATTAGGACTGAGTTTGTTCTTGATAAGGAGAAGCTTGGGGAGATTCTTGGTGATCTGATTGATGGTTCAGCCATCTTAGATAGGTAGAGAACCAGGTCCCCATGGACCCTTGGCAGAGTAGAATGCTCAATTGAAGAGTGAGAATGAAAGATTGAGTAAACGGGTGGAGGACCTAAGAGAGCAGATAATCATTGATCAAAGGATTGTGAATGAATGAATAGATAGGCTCATCAAGGCCTTAGCCCCTTACTTTTCTTCTTGCCAAGTGATTCATGTCTTTTACTCCTTCCAAATTTCCTCGAATTCATATCCTCTTTTGATCCCTATGTTTGATGACATTAGTACTTTAGTTGTTTAAATTGTCATATTAGGTATTGTTGAAACTACTGTGCTTTTGTTATAATTACTCTACTATGGGGCAATCACTCTATTTTGTGCAATGACATTCATTAATTGTTCTTTTTATTGTTTATGTTGTGTTAATTTTGGGTTTTATCATCATCAAAAATGGGAAACCAGTTGTGATTAGTTGCTTTGGTCTAGTTCTCAGGGGGAATATGGCTGATTCATAAGGGGAACAATGTGGAGATCTGGTTCTCACGGGGAATATCAATTCTAAGTTTGTCATCATCAAAACGGGAGAAATTGAATAGTTATGCGTCTTTTGTTTTGATGATTTAAAAAAGTTCATGAGAGAACCAGATAATGAATCTAATACAATTAGCTTCCTTGCATTCAAAGCAACTAGTCAGATGTCTGGTTCAATTCTCAATGAAATCAGATAAGGGAACATCAGAGGGAACAGATAAGGATCAGTATCCCTAGTTGTCGTGCAGCCAACTCTACTGTTGTAAAAGCTATTGCATTGTATCATTTGGCAGGCTGCTACACTGTACCGTCTAGTAGCAGTACAACAGCACAGTTGTAGCTTGCTAAGGCCAAACTAAAGGACACTTTATTGAATCATCTTTGATGACCTCACACACACATATTATTAACATGAAGCAAGGGATTTCATCTTCCCTAACACTTGCAAATCCAAAGACAATATTCTGTCAAGTGCTAGCCATCACCTCTCTTAAGAACAAAGTTGTTGCAACCTCAAGAACCATAACCAAAGATTGAAGATATTTTAAGTCCTTAGGTTTGTTGAATCTTTGTTATTTGTTCTTTATTTGTAATCCTACACTACTTTTAAGAAGTGTCTTTGTAGGACAGATTTAAACCACTGTTTGGTTTAGCTTCTTGACTAGAGTTAGTCAAAGTTTGTTTCTTTATAATAGAGTTATTGCAAAGGGCTTACAATAGAGTTATTGTAAGGGGTGAGGGATTAAGAGTTTAATTCCTAGATTGCAATAGGTTGTAATATGAAGTTTGCTCGGTTTAGTGGAGTTGAAATCCTACTAGGGTAGGTTGTAGTTTTTAATCCTTGAGCAAGGAGTTTTCCACGTAAATATCGCATGTTCTTTACCTATTGATGATTTACTATGGGAATAGATAGAGAACCTAGTTCCCTATACTGTTTGGTTTTACAGTCTATTGTTTACTGTGGGAACTGATAGAGAACCTGGTTCTCTATACAGTTTGGTGGACTCTTAGTTTCTATCAATTGGTCTTCAATTAGATTAAGTTATTTTGATACTATTGATAATTATACTATTTTTCTTATATGACCTATGAACATGTTATCTAGTCATAATTCGTCAAACACTCCTTAAAATGATATTCTTGATGTATGTTTCCTACATCGTTTCCACTATTCTATCAAAACATATAGTTAAGTTGATAGCTTGTTTCATTTTCATTTTCTATTTAAGCGACATACTGCATAATATATAAAATATAATAGCGTAATAAGTTATGCGATACTGGCATATTTGGCAGAGAAGAGTTTTGCTCAGAGAGTTGCTGGTGGAAGAAACTGGGATGATCAATAATTATTATTTTTTCCTGAGATAAAATTTGTCTAATCAATTTGTCTGCATACTGTCTTATTATACTCACTGGGTTTGTACGTAAAACTTTTATCCAGTGTCAATCTAATATCTGCTTATTTTAAAAACATGCAGTATTAAGTATTAATTAAGTGTACCAAACTAAAAGTGTAAATTATTTCCGTAACGATGAGGATTGATGAGAGAGAGAGAGAGAGAGAGAGAGAGAGAGAGTAAAGACAGAAGATGGAAAATGAAATATTTGTTTTCTTATTATCACTTTAAAAGAAATGTGTATGTATATATGTACATGTGCATACACGTGTGACAGCTAAATACTCCAACTCAGCTAACTACTCCAATTGTGTAATTAACTACTATGCTAACTATCAACTCTACCTACCCTGTATACAATACAATACAAGTACATGAGACATATTAAATTAAGTGCCTATTCTCAATATAAGCCGTTTGGGCTGATCTCACATCCAACTTGCCAAGTACAACAACATGTTTAACACCTGTGAGAGCTTTAGTGAGGATGTCTGCCAATTGGTCATTGGTGACTACATGATGAACAGAAATGAGACCTTCTTGGAGCTTAGTTCTGACAAAATGGCAATCCACCTCAATGTGTTTGATCTATTCATGGAACACAGGGTTGTGTGCAATATGAACAGCTGACTGACTGTCATAAAAGACAGTAATAGGACTGGATTATAGGATAGTGAGCTCCTCAACTAACCTATTCAGCCATACCAATTCTCCAATAACTTTTCTGAGGGACCTATATTCAGTTTCATCTGATGATAAGGAGATGGTCTCATGTTTCTTGGACTTCCAGCTAATAGGGTTGTCTCATACTAGCACAATATATCCAGTAATAGATCTTCTGGAATCAGGGCATGATGCCCAATTAGAGTCACAATAAGCAGCTATTGAGCAGTCAGCACTGTTGGAGAAAAATATGCCTAGTGTAGGATCCTTCATCAGATATCTGAGGAGGTGGAAGGCTGTAGTCAAGTGTGTGTCTCTAGGTGCTTGCATAAACTGACTGATAAGTTGCACATTGTATGTTATGTCAAGTCTTGTGTTAGTTAGGAAGTTCAACTTTCCTTCTAGTTTTCTATAGTAAGTAGGATCTGGAAACAAGGTTCATTCATTGGCCTTTAGTTTCAATGAAGGATCAACTAGAGACGACAAACTACTGTATGCAAAGCAGTCATATTCCTTGAGCAGGTCTAAAGCAAATTTTATTTGAGAGATGAGAACTCCATCTGATTTGTAAAGGACTTCTAAGCCCAAGAAGTAGTGAAGCCTCCCTAAGTCATTGATTCTGAATTGTTTGTCAAGAAAAGCCTTCGGGTTAGCTTTCTCTACTGAATCAGTGCCAGTGACTATCACATCATCAACATACACTGCCACGAAGATGGTGGAGGATGAAGTTTTTTTGGAGAATAGTGAATAGTCATTCTCGTAGTAATTGTATCCCATGGAAGATAGAGCCTCAGTCAGTTTGGCATACCACTGCCTGCTGGCTTGCTTCAGTCCATAGAGGGATTTGTTCAGTTTGCAAACCATCTTGTGTGAACTGGAATGATTAATCAAGAGACCTGGTGGCACCTCCATATACACCTCCTCATACAAATTACTATGGAGGAAAGCATTTTTCACATCAAATTGGGAAATATCCCAGCCTTTCTTTACTACTACAGTAATTAAGGCTCTAACTATTGTCATTTTGACAACAGGGGGAAATGTTTCTGTGTAATTAATCCATGCTTGTTGGGTATAGCCTTTTACTACTAGTCTAGCCTTAAATCATTCAATAGTTCCATTTGTCTTATGCTTAACCTTATAAACACATTTACAACCTATAACTTATTTTCCAGCAGGTAGGGGAACTAGATCCCAAGTATGATTGGCATGAAGAGCTTCAAATTATTGTGTCATGGCTGCCTGCCATGCAGGATTAAATGCCTCTTCATATGAAGATGGCTCACTATCATGACAAACACTTGTCACTAGGTGCTGACTTTCAGAACATAGAGCATCAATACTGATGTGATTGTGATTTGAGAATAATGTATTCAAGGAAGGTGAACATTGAGAAGTGGTAGGTTGGGTTCTGCTAGGAAGGGTGTAGACATAATTTTTTAGATGACTAGGAGTTTTGTGTGTTCTGGTGGACTTTCTGATTGTGGCTATATCCAATTGAGGGGACATGGATGAATTAAGATCAGCAACCTTATAAGAGGATGCAGGAACAAAATTATGGGATGAAGAATTCTTAGGTGGTGTTGAAGTATCATTTACAAGAGAGAATTCAGGGTATTGGTGTAAACCTGGAGATGTGATATCTACAATGTCTTGACTGTCAGGAAGGAGATCTTCACTCTCAACACATGAAGGAAATGTAACTAACTTAAACATGCTATATGGGAAAACATTCTTGGAACTCAAAGTAAAAGGCAAAATATTTTCATGAAATATGACATCTCTAGATATGTGAATTTTCTTAGTGGCTAAGCTTAGTACTTTGTACCCTTTTGTCCCAAAAGGATATCCTATGAACACATGGGGAGTTGTTTTGGGCTCAAATTTGTCCCTGTGCACTTTAGATGTAGTAGGGTAACAAAGGCAACCAAAACTTCTTAAATGAGAGTAGTTGGGTTTCTTATTGTACAAAAGGGCATTTGTTATTTAGGTAGGTGGTAGGCAATTTGTTAATTAGATAGGTGGCTGTCAAGATACATTCTCCCTAATATTGGGTTGGTAATTTGGATTGAAACAAGAGTGCCCTAGTAGTTTCCAAGAGGTACTTGTGTTTTCTTTCCATTACTCCATTTTGTTGTAGTGTGTAAGTGTAGGTTTTCTGATGAATAATCCCTCTGGATTGGTAGAAAGTGATAGCTTCGTGACTGGTGAATTCCAGCCCATTATCTGATATGATGATCTTAACAGATGTGTTAAATTTATTTTCAATCATGACTATAAAGGCCTTAAGGGTTTGGAGAGCATTGCTCTTGCAACTTAGCAAATGTCCAAGTGGATCTACTGAAATCATCCACTAATGTGAGGAAATATTTGTAATTATTATAAATGTTGACATGGTAGGGACCCTATATGTCAACATATATTAGCTCAAATATTTTGGTAGAGACATTGGTTCTTTGTGAAAAAGGAAGTCTGGCCTATCTAGCCATGGGGCATATTGAACAAATAAATAGTTATCTGGGTGAAAAGGATACAGGTATGGAAGATATTCTTTTCATTTTGACAAAGAGAACATGACAAAGCTTATTGTGCCACAAGAGATTTACATCATACTTATCAAATACAATTGAGGACTCATTCTTATTATTGTGAGGGAATGTATTTATATTTGATGAAAGATGATATGAATGAGTAGGACTTCTGAAGTCTTCACTATTTATACTAGTAGTGGAAAAATAGTTGCAACAAGAACCAGATACATCAAGATTGGAGAAAATGTTTTTACCCTTTAGACATCTGGAACACAGATAGTACAGCCCCTCCCTGCTACTACCAATCACCTGAGGCCTCTTCACTGAAGGGGCATGTAACAGACACAGTACATTAGTAGAGAGTACAATACATTTAAGCAAGAGAATGGACAGATATTAGGTTATATTTGAAAGAAGGGACATAGAGGATTTTGTGTAGGATGATATCAGGACTAAGTATTACATCTCCAAATTCAAGTACCTTCACCCTATATCCATTTGGTAGGCTGATTAATAAGGGATATGGTAGAGTAGTGATGTTACTAAGTGCTTTTCTATTAAAGGTCATATGGTTAGATGCTCTTGAGTCTATGATCCAAAGGTCAGACTTTGATTCAAAGCATTTGCATAATGTTTTGTCAAAATCAATAGAAGAAGTGCAGACCACAATACCTGAAAAGTTGGCAGCAGCATTAGTGATGTTGGCATTGTTAGATAATGCTCCTATGTTGCTTGTCTGAAAATGTTGCAGAAGACTCATTATCTCCCCATACTGTTCCTTTGTTAGGTTGACATTTTGATCTTCTTCATGTGTTACTGAATCATCTTCCCTCTCATGAAACACGTCAACTGGGACTCCATGTACATTTGCCACAGCTCTTTTTCCTCTGTTGAATCTGTGAACCATGTGCCTGGTTTGAATTGTTATTTTGATTGAACTACTGAGTATTGGCTCGATTAGGATTTTGATTGTTGTATGAATTTCCTTGGGTATAGCCATGGAACTTGTAACACTTTCTTTTGTGTGACCCGATCTCTTTGTAGTCACAGAATAGACGGCCTTTGTTGTTTGGAGTATAATGTGTCTTGAAATTTTTAGCTCCAAATGGACTTTGGTGCTGTGTAGGTGTAGCATTCACATGTAATGAAGTAGATTCTAGGTTCAGTTGACTACTTGGCCTGAACTCCCTTTGTTTCTCTTCCTGTATTATGAGGGAAAAGGATTGTGCCAAATATGGTAGGGGTTTCATCATCAGGATACTTCCTCTCACTATTGTATAGACCTCATTTAAACCCATCAAAAATTGAATAAGGCGTCGATCTTGTTCTGCCTTGTGCATTGTCTTCTTTGATCCACATGTGCAAATGCAACTACACTGAGATTTAGCACTCATAATGCTTAATTCTTCCTACAACCTCTTCATTCATGTATAGTAGGCAGTAATATCCAATGATCCCTGAACAAGGTTGTTGATCTCCTTTTGGATCTTCTATAACTTCGCTCCATTTGTTTGATCGTATCGGTCTTCCAGCTCCTCCGTAACTCAACAGAGTCATTCACATACTCCACGCTATCAGAAATCTCCTTTGTAAGGGAATTGAGAATCCAGGAGGTCACCATATCGTCATATCTTTCCCATTGGCGAAATTGAGCTGAATTAGGGCTAGGTTCCCTACATTCCCCATTAATAAACCCTAGTTTGTTTTTAACCGACAAAGCTCGTAATACACTTTTTCTCCAAGATCTATATCCAATTCCGTCGAAAGGAACTAGCACTAACATCGCTCCAGGATTGTCCGATGGATGAATATATAGAGGACAGCTTGCATCAATGGCCGGCTAGTCATTTCTGGTCGCATCGGATGTTGTTTCTTCGCTTTGATTTATGGCCATTTGAGAAGTTCTGATTTATGAAATTAGTCGATGTATCGATCGATTTTGTGAGCAGAATGATCGATTTCACTGAGGAACTCCGATTCATATGAAAATTTCAGCAAGGATCGAGGGATCGAGAAACCCTAGAAATCAGAAAAGAGAGAAGAGGAATTTTGAGATACTGAAAGAAGAACTCCGGCAGACTTCGAGTAGATACGGTCAACCGGGCTCTGATACCATATTGAGATTAGCTTGGGACTGAGAAAACCAAGCTTATGCAGGACCTCCAATGGAGGTTCTAGAGACTTCTGAGAAACAGAGAGAGAGTAAAGACAAAAGATAGAAAATGAAATATATGTTTTCTTATTATCACTGTAAAAGAAATGTGTATGTATATATGTACATGTGCACACACGTGTGACACCTAACTACTCCAACTCAGCTAACTACTCCAACTATGTAATTAACTACTATGCTAACTATCAACTCTACCTACCCTGTATACAATACAATACAAGTACATGAGACATATTAAATTAAGTGCCTATTCTCAATATAAGCCGTTTGGGCTGCTCTCTTGTCGTTAATATAAACTCTTGATAATACTACATCATATAATAATTAAAGTTTTTCCTTTTTTTCTTAAATAAAATATGAAAATATCGTATAAAGCAGAAAATCATTTTGAATGACAAACTTATACAGACTACAGTTTATGCGCACCTCGACTATTCCATCAAGCACCTGCTAGACGAAATTTGTATTTTTAATTTTTGTGCATGTATTCGCATGTATTCCTATATAATATCCAGATTTGGACTATTAAACTGCTGCAATTGTTCAGCTTCATTAAACTTGAACATTGTCTTAAGAGGTAGACATTGTTTCTGCGTTAATGCGGGCCGCACGCGAATGCGCGCCGTATGTGATCAGAGGCGCAAAAGATTTGAAACTGACGGGCATAGGATAGTGAAGATAATGCTATCAGTTCGGGTTATCTAGATATGCAAAACGGAAACAAATGTCGACACTTTGAGTAATATGAGAGTAACTCAACAAATTCATAGCCTGGAATCTTAAAAATTTAGAAGCATAAGCAAGACTGGCATTCTGGAAATCGAAAAGCCACATGAAAGGTAAAAAGAGAACCCAAGAAACATAGAGATTTAATTTGAAAAAGAAAATAAGAAGAGGAAACCAAGGAATATGACAAAGGATATGCTGTTTGAAGGTTCTCATTACCTCTATTGTAACAAGTCTCAAGAGTCAAGTGACAACTTCATATAGGCATAAAATCAAGCAGCATCTCCAGCTTTCAGCAACGTTTTCCTGCATCTCTCATATTACTCGAGAGAATCTGGTGAAAATATTTTTTTAAAGGAGCTTTCACAAAATGGATTTGTAAAAGGGACACCAAAGTTATCCCCATTTTCTGACCCTAGAAAAAGCAAAACTCTAATGGATATGCCGATTCTCCAGTAGTTTATTCCGTCTCTTAAACTCGGACTTCTCTATAAAGCATGGAAAGGGGCTCTTTTGTGATGAACCATAAGCAGAAAATTGAGTAAGAATTGCGTTGGTGAATGAATGATAATCTTGAAAATAAGGGAAACAGTGATAAGGCTACTCTCTATTGGCATGCAACTTTTTTTGTGGCTCCATACTGCTGCTTGATCACATATTTGAGCTGACATGCCAAAGGAGAGTTGCCCTGTTACTGTCTCTGCTTAATCCTTAGACGCACCTCCACTCTTTATAATACTAAGATGCAGAAGGTATTGTTATACTTAGCGTGTCTTAAACGTTTACGTTGGTTTAATTTTAATTTCTCCTTCTTTGCGGCAAGAATTGATGTAGAAGCCAATTAATTATCAATTCAGCTTAGTCTCTTCTACTTGAATTCTCTGTTTTCTTTGTATGTGTTCTCATAAATGCGTAACGTTATAACTAGGCGCCGTAATTGAGTCGCTGCATTCTTCTTCTTCTCTAAAAGCTGAAACTAAATTTCCGGCTGGGGTGCACAACACTGGCTGCTACAATGAACAATCTGTCGATTAGACCATAAATTGCAAGAAGGGATAGTTTCTATATAGTCTAAGGGGTCGTTTGGTAAGGCGTATAAGAATAATGTTAAATAAGGTGCATTGGTAATGCACGGGTTAGTAATGCAAGCATTAGTTATACAAATATTATTTTTTATGCATTGTTTGGTGTCGTGTATTAAAAATTAAAATGCATTGCATAATTTTTAAGAAATTTAATTGTTTACAAAAATGCCTTCCATATTCTTTAACTTAAGGGACTTTAAGGATAATTTTGTCTTTAATCATACTAATGCATGCATTAATAGCCTTTGTATAGCTAATGTCATGGTTTTCTATGCATTAGCTATACATAGGATAATACCAAATAGAGTGTATAACTAATGCTTGTATTAGTTATACATAAGTTGAAAAAGTGTACTCCTACCAAACAAAGCATTACTAATACACAAAGTTAATACATGCATTATTTTCTCTAACACACTCTACCAAACAACCTCTAAATCTGTATCTTGTCAAATGTGAAATAGTTATTGAAGGAAATCCACCAGCGTCATATATTTGGTACTGTGCGATTGTGAAAATATTTAGAACTCGTCGCCGATAGCTCCACTAGGTACAGCTTTGTCACTTGCCAGCCTAATGTACTTTTGATTGTTACCGAATTGCCTCGTGTACGTGTTAGTACTAAATTTTATGAATATATTATGTTTATTTGGCATAAGTACTGTTGCGACTTGTTTTACGGGTATAGCTAATTATCTTTTTAAAGATAACAAACGCAGATAAACACAGCTATGGATATGCCTATAATGCAGTTATATAAATAGACTAGGGGTCGATCCCTGATTGCAATGTCTTTGTTGAAGTGAGAATTTTAAAGATATGGTTTGTTTTGTTTGGATTATGTTAATAATTAGGCTTCGGTGGAAACAAATTGACAGGCTTCCGGTGGAAACAAATTGACATAGCTTGCGTACTAGGTTATATAATGGTAATAGTGAAGCAGCACGGCCAGAGGCGGATTTAGGGGTTTCGCTAGAAAATTATATTGTATATATATATAAGGCAAAATCATTTTCTGAATCTCCTTGTCATAGTCCAGAAGCATAGTTCAGTGATTACGGGCTTCAATTTCCTTCTTTTGATGAAAAGACAATTATTTTTTCCCTTACAAAGTTGGGCTTATATTGGCCTCAGTTAATATAAACATGACACATGTATACACGGCAGCATAAATTTCGCGGTTGAGAAATCACATATTGGAAAAGAAATAAGTAGGCCTTCTAACTAGTCATTTTAAGGGCCTTGTCAGTGACCATAGCACTCTGCCACTCTACTCATATTAAAATGAGAATGTACACTATATTCTTTTTTAAACTTTCCACCAATCTATATACATATATAAAACTGGGACTTTGACCCGCTGATGTGGCCTGCCCAATTGATCAGCAATTACCTTTATCTTTTTTCTCCATTTTTTGAGTTTTCTCTTATTTTTCCCTATTTACCTCATTCAATAATAAATTTCTTCTTCTTCTTTCATTTACCGGTTAATTTAATTGACAAATCCAACCGTTACATATTTCCTTCATTAATAGTACAGCCCACTAATTTCTACCAAACCCTTTCTTCTTCCTTTTTGATGACAACAGTTTCAAACGCTAATATCTTTTCTTTCTCTCCATCTATCTATTTCTGTGGATAAAAAGAGAATTCCTCTTTTCTTCTGGAAATCCATCAAAGTTATTGTCAAAATTGCACCGTATGTGATGTGACTTGTAATTCAACTCAAGTTCGTAATTTAAGGGGGGAAGGCTGGTAACTTCTTTTTTTTCCTTTTTCTTTTTATTTCTATAAAAAAATTCTTGGTTCAAATATGATATTCTTCACATTTTGCTCTTTTGATTTTTTTATTTTGATAGGGAAACGATGTTGGCCAGTGTTATCAATACATGCCGTCACCAAAAGTTCAAGCTTTGGTCATCTGCCTTCACTTTCTCTTGTACATTCAATCATAAATTAGAAGATAAGTTTTTTAAAAAAAAAAAAATTGTAGCAAAATATCAACCACTATTATCATTAGTTGGTCTTATATTTAATTCCATTCTTCTAAACTGTTGCTTATATGCCTTTTTGGAGACGGGCATATGTATCGTCCTTCCACCGAACTTTACAACTCGTGCTTATGGCGACGGAAGAAGAGAAGACGACTCGCCATTCTCCTCTCGATTTTTCCATTGTGAGGTTCTTAACAAATTAAATTTTTTAAATTTATTTTTGGAGATAATAAAAGTTATTCAGAGTTGTAATTTACTTTGTGCTAAGAGTAAAGCCTACATATAGAAGATAAAACAATAATTTGTGTAATCCAGATAATTTTTTGTCATATTAGTGTGAATGGTGGTTGTTGTTTGGATGATTAAAATTGTACTAATGTCCTCAAATTTCCAAATCCTACCGCAATATTGAATTATTCGTAATTATAACTTGATTTGTTTTCAATTTTCTTTTTATCTCTTATCCCCGAACGATACTATATTTTATCCTCATATAAATTCAGTTATAATTTTTATATTTAATTCTCTTTTCCTATTTAATAACCTTACGTAAACTTTGGGTTACAAAGTAAATTCTCATTTTATGATCTTACCAATTCACAACTTTCACTGTCTGTCAGTTTTAGTGGGAATCCGGACTATGCCAAAGATGCAATTCCTCTGCTTGCAAGTTACAGTAATGACCTGCATCATATCCCCTCAACTGCTATCCAAGTTGGCTGTGGTGGATATATTTGATCTGATGTCATGGTGGTGGTCGGGATAGCCCCGCAACTCCAATATGCATGACGATGATAACTTGAAGAACTCTAAGAACTTTTTGAAAGCATTGAAAAAGTAATATGAAATTTTCTTTTGGTTATGATTTTTGTTTCAGAGTTATTTTTCCATTAGCAAATCATTGTTTTCCTTTACTTCACAACTCCATGATATTCAATGTTGTATTGCTACTTGAAGGATGAAGATAACATGTCCGGATATTGAGTATTTTAGATATTTTTAATTTTTAATGATAATATAAATATTGCATAATTTCAACCTGGCGAATCAGTGCACTGTTTGGTAATATGAATGTTAATTTAAGTTTACTCTTCTGCAGTTATGCTTGAGGTTGGTTTCAGATAGGATAAAAAGATTCAATGGTCAAAGTTGGAAGCTAATGAAGGATGATTTTGGGTCGGTTAATGGATTTTAATGGAACTGACTGTGTTAAAGATCTTAGTTATTGTTTTGTTCGGAAACTGTAATTCTAATGTGAAAGTTTTAGTTTTAGTGTCCATCAAGAGAGAAAATAATCATGACAATGTGTATGAATTAAGTGTAACAGAACAAAGAGCTAGATATACTTTCTTGTAGCATTCACATATTCTTCGGCTAAGGCAACATTATATTGTGCAACTGCAATGATAAGAAAGAAGTAGCAACCAAGACGACACAATTTCTGATCATTACACTATGGGATAATGGTGGAATTAATGCAGATGTTGAACAAGTGGATAACCAAGGAAATGCATTAGGTTTAACTGCTCATATGTCTGATGCTCATACTCTCAATAGGAAACAGGACATTTTTCCTGTTCTCAAAAACGTAAAATTAAAAGATCGAAATTGATTTTAGCCTATTATTTTGATTGTATCCAAACTAAGGTGTTTAGAATGTTTTATACAAATGTAAAATATATGTGGCCTTTCTTTTTTTAATAAGTAATAATTTTGATATTTATTTGATGCATCAGGTATTGACTTTTAGCTTCAATATTTTTCTTCAGATTCCTTTGCCATGTAAGTTGGAAAGGAAAATTAAATTGTTAATATGACAGACTTACATTGAAGTTGCCATTTCAAATGGTAATAGATACTTTATGAAGCAAATGTGAATTCGAACGTAAAAGTGAAGCTAAATGGAGAAACACCATGGCTAATGACTTAAGTCTATTCATCCTAAATTTTTCTTGTGCTTCCTTCTGATGTAAAAATCTGCGTATGATATTTCATTTGTATAGTTTCTTATTTTGTTTTATTTTTCCAAAATTTTCTCTTAGATAAATATTCATCGGCTTTCTGTTATTTTCTAATATTATATATTTAGAAGAAGACTAACAATGCTGCATGAGTTTTCATCTAAAAGGTTTAGTAGACCCTCATGAATGGAAATATTAGTACCACATTTGCTTGAAGACAAAAATACACATTACTTTGCTCGAAAAAATTATATCGCTTTACCCTTGAGGCCTTGATTACATAAAATACATATAATACTAGACATTCTAGTTTGTCTTTGACAAATATGTTGTATGTTAGATGTTCTGGTTTGTCTTTGATGAGCTCTCGATTATTCTGTCTATCTTCAAATTACAACTACAAATGCATTCCATATATATTTATGTTTTATTAAATCAACTTACTTGGTTTCAATTATTCTAGGCTTTAAAAGCAAAAGCTTCCAATAGTACAAAGAAGATTAGAATCATTGGCTGTCAATTCCTAGGATAAATTTTTGTGTATTTTAGATGAAATTGTATGACCGCGCGAAGCGCGGACAAATTAACTAGTACATTATGAAGTCAATTAAATGTACTGAATCTAAAAAACAAATCGGAGAGTAATATCTCCTAATAAAAGCAAAAAAGAACAGTTCTTAGAAGGAATAAGAAAAATCCAATGGTTGGTTTATTTGGATTATATATCACCTAATTCAGTTATTCTTTACCAAATCAATCCATCAACTATATATAATCTTTGTTATGTTTCATGCCAAAAATAAACTTTTGATATACAACTTGCTCTATTGATTAGTTTACTAGTAATATACACTTTTTAATAGAGCAAGTTGAATAGAAGTGACCATTTAATTATCACTTAATTAGATAATGAGATTAGTTTTATTTTTATATGAGTAATCATTTATACGCTCTAAACTAAGAGCAATGTGATTTCAGCTCTTTTCTGGGAGGTGCATGACGATAATGTCTTGACTTTAGACTTTTTTCTTCTGTCCAAAAAGGGGAAAAGGAAAAAAGAGGAGCCTTTTGTACAAGCATCAACTGCAAATCATAAGTACAGCACGCATGCTATGAGGAAATGGGAGACCCATTGTCCAATTACTTAATAAGGTAGAATTGCTCCTGCATGTTGTTCAGTTGTTTAACGAAGCTCCTTTTGTCAGCAATAAACGCCTTTTGGGCCAGCCCCTGCATTCATGTTGCCGCACAGTAGTGGAGACTCTTCTTTTCTAAATTCTCTCCTTCTACCTTTTCTCTCTTTTTTTTTTTCCTTTTTCATTTCTTTGCTCACTTGCCCACTACTGTTTTGCTTATTTTTTTCCTTTAATTAGTCCAAAATAGGCCGATCGCACCTCAATTATTTCATCAGGAACTTGCTAACACATGTATCTTGCTATCTTTTATTAGCACATGTATTAGATAATTCTGTCCATCAAAACTTGATAATTGTCTTAAATGTTTGTTTTGCTTTCTTTTACCATTCAATCAGGGGCGAGCTACCTTTAGTAGAAGGGGATTCAACTGAATCTTGTTCGCCTAAAAATTGTAGGATAGAAACAACAAAATTCCGTGTATGTATAAACTCTTGAATTAACTTGGCATTGTTTCATATCTTCGATGTGACATTTTTATTTGTATTTGCTTGAATCCCCTAACTCAAAATTTTGGCTTTGCCACCAACCAAATAAAAGAAGGAAAGAAATAGTGATTAGTTAGAGACCCAAACAGAGTGATAATATTGTATGAAAGGAGGGCCTGTAAGTAGTAAAATATAGATTCATACATTGACAGTAAAAAGTAAGGTATGGACTGATTAACTTTATAATAATATTCTGTGGAATTAGTAAAATACGTAGCGAGTGAGATATATTTATCTTTTTTAAATTTTTTAAAGCTGAGTCAACTTTAGCAGATACTGGAAGCAAAGACGAGAATGAGTGGGAAAAGGGCAAAAAGGAAGAACTTTTCTTTATTGAATATGGAGAAAAGGTCAAATACAGTAGCTCGAAGAAATCTATAGTAATCATCCCAGGTCCCATTGATAGCAACCTGGCCAAAACGCGCTCAAGGACAATGATTATGGGTCATTTTCTTAACAAGTAAGCATAACTATTTAAACATGAAAGCTGACTTGATAGAAAGCAACAACCAAGCAATTACAAAGCAAGAGTTGAATGGAGATAATTCATCAAACTGTTTAGAAAAAATCCAGAAGCTAAAGTATGTCATCCTCTTACATGAAAGAGGCTGAGAAAATATCAGGCCAACAGGGTTGTTGCCCTAATCCTCTCCTTATACTACTTGAGTCCCAGAACCAGCAGCCTCTTCCCAAGATCAAAAGCACTACTGCAGCTTGCCGCCATAGCTTCGCAGCCACAACAACTTCCTCTTTCTTCCCAAATACCCATTTCACTAACCATGAATCCCTTCCTTCATATCAAGAATCATTTGCTCAGTTCATCAAAACCTACCCTAAATACTCAGAAACTCGCCAAATCGACAAAATTCGAAGTCAAGAATACTATCATCTGTCAATCTCCAACCATGTGTGCCTGGATTACATTGGCATTGGTCTCTTCTCTTACTCACAGGTTCAATCACAGCTCCCTGCACTTGTCCCTATGACTTCCTCTTCTTCTCCATCATCATCTAATGAATGTTGTGATTATCCTTTCTTTGACATATCTTGTAAGTCTGTGAATCTCAAATCTGAACTACTACATGGTGGTCATGGATCAGAATTGGAATCTAGTATCAAGAAAAAAATCATGAATTTTCTTAACATGTCTCAAAATGAATACTCAATGGTTTTTACTGCTAATAGATCATCAGCTTTCAAGCTTATAGCAGAATCTTACCCTTTCCAAACTAGTCGAAAGCTTCTTACAGTTTATGACCATGAGAGTGAAGCATTGGAGACCATGGTCAATACATCAGAAAAAAGAGGGGCTAGCATATTGTCAGCAGAATTCAAGTGGCCACGGCTAAGAATTCACTCGGAAAAACTTAGGAAACTAATTATAAGGAAGAAGAAGAAAAAGAAATCAAAGGGATTGTTTGTGTTCCCACTACAGTCGAGAGTGACTGGAGCGAGTTACTCTTATCAGTGGATGAGTTTGGCACAGGAAAATGGTTGGCATGTCTTGCTTGATGCATGTGCATTGGGACCAAAAGACATGGATAGCTTTGGACTTTCACTCTTCCATCCTGACTTCCTTATTTGCTCTTTCTACAAGATTTTTGGTGAAAATCCTACAGGGTTTGGATGCCTTCTTGTCAAGAAATCACTCGTATCAATGTTGGAAGCTTCTGTCAGTGCAGGCATTGTAAGTCTTGTTCCACCAACACAGCTCTTAAATTCTCTAGATTCATCAGGCAGTGGCACAGAGCTTGAACAAAAATCCAACTTTTATACAAAGCTGGATGAACTACATATATCTGGCTCGCGTTCAGCTCATGTTCCTGCAAACAGCGAGAAAGAAGAAAGAGAAGTTGCTCAAAAGGAAAAGAGCAAAGAGGAACCAGATCAATCCATTGTTTCACTAGGAAACAATACTAAGGTGGAAGAAAAGGAAAGCTTGGAGATTCATTGCAGATGCTTGGATCATGTGGATTCGCTGGGATTGATGCAAATCGGTAACAGAAGAAGGTATCTAGTTAATTGGCTCATTAGTGCACTACTGAAACTTCAGCATCCAAATAGGTTGGACCATTTTCCTCTGGTCAGAATCTATGGACCAAAGATAAAATTTGACCGGGGAACAGCTCTGGCGTTTAATCTGTTTGACTGGAAAGGAGAAAGGGTGGAACCAATTCTCATGCAGAAGCTTGCTGATCGGAACAATATTTCTCTCAGCCATGGGCTTCTTTCGCGCTTGTGGTTTCTAGACAAGTATGAGGAAGAAAAGCAGAGGAATACAGAAAGAAATAAGGGTGAAGAAAAAGATGCAGAGAGCAAGAAATCTAAAAGAACTGACTTTGGCATATCAGTAGTTACAATTGCCCTTAGCTTTCTGGCCAACTTTGAAGATGTTTACCGGCTTTGGACATTCATAGCCCAGTTTCTTGATGCAGACTTTGTGGAGAAAGAACGGTGGAGATACATCTCTCTGTATCAGAAAACCATCGAAGTCTAAAGCAGCAGTTTTTGCCGGCAAGTCTTTTTACTGCAAAAGATTTGAAGAGTGATACTTGTATTAGTCAATGTGAAATGGAAACAAATGCAAGATCTTTGTCCAGAAAATGGATGAGAGTCCAAACATTTGAAGAAAAAGGCACATAAGGGTCAGGACTTGGATTCACATTTTTATCAGTTTTTTCACCTTGCTTCAATTGCTAGAACCTGTGTATTGTGAATATTTGTGGATGACGAGAGAGAGCTATAATTAGTTGATAAGAACGTTGCAGTATCTAGTTGCGTTTGAGAAATTTATTCTGCCCCACAAATCCTTTCTCTATAAATAACTTGGATAGCAGGTCATAAATTTTCAGGAAGAAAAGTTGGTACTATATTTTAAACAAATGAGTGCAAACATAATAACATGTAGCATATTCTGACATATGTAGCGCAGTCATTGCACTATTCGGCAAGATTATAAGAATGCAGCGCATCATGATGAGTAGGCATTTTATACCATTAATTAGTCAAACTTCACTAAAAATATTTTGGAGCTTATTTTAGAAGCATAAACAAAGAGGCTATAAGAAGCTCCATTAATTAATAACATATCAAGTAAGCTAATCTCCACTCAGCCATTAATGTTGTCGTTTTATCACTTGTACTCATTTCCACGGAATCATCTCGGACTGTCTGCATTATCGGCATCGGAATCAGCAGCTCCTCCGTGGCACACTTCCTGTGGAGCTATTCAAACTCTGAAATCGGCACAATCAGAATCTTAGAGTGGCACGATGCTGTCGGAGGGCGCATGGCAACTACCACGCGGAGGGCGCATGGCAACTACCACGCTTTGAATTACACTAAATATCTATATTTCTCTATCCGACCTTCTGAATATGATTCCTCATTTGGCATTTAGGATGGACGTGAGTTTGTTTTCAAAACCTTCACTTCCCAATCGAAGCTCCCTATATTCCAAAGCCTTGTGTCCTTCGCCAATTCCATCTTGGTTTTCTTTTGCTATGGCTTCTCTCTGTTTTGCATGAACACCTTCGTTGAGGTACTCCAACTTCACTAGCAATTGTGGAACATGCCAACAACTACTTTTTTCCTTTTCTTATTAACTAAAAATTTGTGGAAATATAACGAAAAACAAGATTTTTTTAGTTAATGCTATAGTGAAAAACTGATGCAGTGGGCAAAAGATTAGGAGAATATAGTTAATATAGCTCTATTGTTCTGTAAGTTAGTAATGGGATCTAAGGAGCAACTTGCGGTGTAGGTATTTAAAAGCAAGCAAGGTTGTTAATTAAAGGGACTGAGGCTTTGTTAGTTGGTACAGATTTCTATCCATATACAACCAATTTTGGACTGTTGGGCGTTGGGAAGAGGGCTTTCACGCTCCTGTGCGTCGTGTTCCTCACGCAGCAGGCTAATTAGGACCAACTGATGTCACATGGGCATGGTCAACAGTCAAATGTATTTATTAGTTAAGGGAATCATGTTCAAACGGGAAAGTTTAAAGTTTATATATTGAATTTTGAAAGCTCTACAAGTTTAAGTGGTCAGGAAGTCATTACGCGTAAAATAAAAGAGTTAAACTATAGAGATTTTTTCATTCCTATATAATATTTAAAACTTATTTACCCCCCAACAAACAAGGATTACTTACAAATTACATACATTCCACCCTCAATTTCCTTATTCTCTGCTGCCTCTCTCCACCCAAAAATTTGCATTCCTTTTAATTGCACGTTCCCTATTCAACTCTAACTAATCTTCGTCACGTTCCCTATTCTCTTTCCATAGTTGGCATATCAACTATTCCTTTTAATTGCAGAATTATTTTGCATTCCTTAGTTGTCAGCATGGTTTTCCTTAAGGAATATAAATTGTTTCCTTCATTGCAGAATCTTTGCTTTTCTTAACTGATTTATCTTTTTCCTTTTTCACCTAGTTCATCCTAGAAATTATTTGGAACAGATTTGTGCTATCCTCCATGTCCTTATTCAAAGCTTCTGTAAATATTCCCAACTTTTGAAAAGTTTTCCGGCTTCACCAAGCTCTATTTTGATTGAAATTTTAGAGAGGAAGAAACACACACCACAAACAGGACATATATATCAATGATCTCGAGATTAGTTGGAGTTGAAGTGTAAGCAGAACAGTGAGATGATAAATCTGTATAGTACAACAACATACAAATTAAAAAATAAATTTCGTAAAAAATTTTTATACAAATTTTACATCTACAACATCATATAAACTAAAAATAAATTTTATACAACTAATTATACAATATACAACTTATTTATAACTTATCTACAACTTTCATACATACTAAAAATAAATTTCATACAACTAACTATACAATATACACTTATTTACAACTAATCTACAACTTATCTATATTATTTTTACCCAGTTAAATATAACTACAATATCATACAACTTAAATATAATTTTTATATAAATTTTATATAATATGTCTTTTGTATATATTTTGTATCTAATTTGTATATATTTTATGTTTGGTGTGTGCTTCTTCCTCTCTAAAATTTCAATCAAAATGTACTCTCTTAATACAATTGTAACGACCCAGCCGGTCGTTTCGAGAGTTGTAGCCCCGTTCTCCCATTTTCTATTCCTTTTGGGCTATATAGCTGTTATATGACTTATCGGGTTAGCTGGTTCGGGTCTGGAGTAATTTCAGAATGAATTGAGACACTTAAACTCTTATTTGAAAGCTTCAGTTGGAAAAGTTGACCGGATGTTGACCTATGTGTAAACAACCTCGGATTTAAATTTCGATGGTTCCGTTAGGTGATTTTGAACTTAGGAGCGCGTCTGGATTTTGATTTGGAGGTCCGTAGTAGAATTAGGCCTGAATTGGCGAAAGTTGGAATTTTGGAAAGTTTTGACCGAGAGTTAATTTTTTTATATCGAGGTCGGATTAGATTTTTGGAAGTTGGAGTAAGTTCGTGGTGTCATTTATGACTTGCGTGCAAAATTTGAGATCAATCGGACATGATTTGAAAAGTTTTGATGTCGTTTGTAGAATTTGAAAATTTTGAAATTCATTAGGCTTGAATCCATGTGTAATTCGTATTTTTGATGTTGTTTGAGGTGATTTGAGGATTCGACTAAGTTCTTATGATGTTTTGGGACCTTGTTGGTATGTTTGGTTGAGGTCCGGGGGCCTCGGGTTGATTTCGAGTGGTTAACGGACTTGGTTTTGAGTTAGTGAAATTGCTAAAGCTGGTTTGTTGCTGGTGTAAACGCACATACGAGGGTTTCGCTGCAGGTGCGGCAGGGTTGGCACAGATGCAAAACTGGAGCTGGCCTAGGGAAAATGCAGGTGCAAAAGAGAATGCGCATTTGCGAACCCGCAAATGCGAGACAGGCTCCACAGATATACGAAGTTTGAAGGTTTGGTTGTTTCTGCAGATGCGGACAAAGGTCTGCAATAGCACCTCCGCATGTGTGAGACTTGGAGCGCAGGTGTGAGCCCAGTGATTTAAGTGGTTTCCGCAGAAGTAGAGGAATAACCGTAGAAGTGGTTCTGCAGGTTTAGATAAGATGTCGTAGGTGCAAAAAGCCTGGGCGGAATGTTTAAAAATAAGGGTTCGCGATTTTAGTCTCATTTCAACATTTTAGACTCGGACTTAGGCAATTTTGGAGAGAATTTTTGAGGGGATTATTGAGGTAAGCTTCTTGTACTCGTTTTTTATCATAAATCTTGTTTCCCCATTATTTTTCCCTCCTAGATTGTGTGATGTTGAGGTGAAATTTGGAGGTTTGAGGCTAGGGATTTGGAGAGTAAGTTTTGGGAATTTGAATGACCATTTGGTGTCAGTTTTGGATAAATTTGGTATGGTTAGACTCGTGAGTGAATGAGCTTTCGGGTTTTATTGATTTTTGTCAGATTTTGAGACATGGGACCGGGGAGCCGGGTTTGAACCAATTTTGGATTTTTAGCTCTAATATAGTATTTTTCTTGTGGAATTGATCCTTTTAGCTTATATTGATTGTATTGTACTATTTGTGGGTAGAATCGGGATGTTTTGAGACCGATTTGAGAGGCAAAGGCATTTTTTAGTAGAGTTTTGCTCGGATTAAGTTAAGTAACACTTTCAAACTTGGTTCCGAGAGTTCAAAATCCCAAATTATGTGTTATGTGATTGGTATTGAGGTGAGCACATGCCAAGTGACGGACAACGAGCGTACATCGTGAGAGTTGTGACCCAGTTGATTCCATGGCACTTTATAGTGACTCTCTTATTGATATCCGTATTTTCATCATGTGATAAAGTAATTGAGCTGTCAATCATGCTAGATATCATGTTTAGGCTTTATGTCGGTACTGTTGGGGCCCATAGTGGTCATTTCTTGCTGTCACCTTACTAATTTCAATGATATTTCGTACTCAACCATATTCATTTATTTCATATCATATCTCAGTCTCAGTTCTTATTTATTGAAAGATCATATCATTATTTCGGGCAAGTTTTTATGACATTGTGAGCCTGTGAGTGAGACTGGAGAGATTGATGACTGAGTGAGGCCGAGAACCTGATTGTGAGTGACAGTTATGGGATCGGGCTGCACGCCGCAGCGATTATACTAATATTATGATAGCGTTTGGGCTGTAGGAGCCCCTCCGGAGTCTGTACACACCCCCAATGAGCGCTTGATACTAATGAGGGATGGATCTTCTTTGTACATGGATCTTGTCCGAAGTACTTGATAACTGGAAATGGATCTTCTCCACAGGGCTGGATTGGCCTTCCTCGGTACTGGGTGACTTATAGTCGATGATATATATATTCTGGGTTGGATCTTCCCTGGGTTGTATGGGCCATATACAGTACCGAGTGGTTGAGCATTGAGAGTGTGAGCACATGAGGATGACAACATAGTACATCACATACAACATGTGTATTTGCATGTAGAAATAGAAGAGTTATATTCTTCACATTGCTCAGATCTGATCTACTTTACTGTTTTGAGCTATTTGTTTCATTTGAAAGCATGCCTACATTTCTGCACTGTTATCTCTATTGTTAATTGTACCGGTTGAGTTCGTCACTACCTTTTAGTCCAAAGGTTGGACTTGTTACTTACTGAGTTGGATGTACTCATGTTACTCCTTGCACCTCGTTTGCAGATCCAGGCGCTTTTGGTCACGGCGGCTGCTGAATGAGGCATCAGAGTTCGGAGACTATCGAGATAGCTGCACGACGTTCACATGCCTTGACTCTCCTTCTTTATCTCTATTTGTATTTCAGTTGTTATTCTCTAGACACAGTAGTGGACTATATTCTTGTTTAGACGCTTATATACTTTGTGTCACCCTGGTTTTGGGATAGATTGTATCGTATTTTGGATTATTCTGTTTTCAAAAAAGCTTTTCTTTAATATTAACTGCTTCCATCTTTATTTTCAAAGTTTTTACTGTGTTGAGATATTAAGTAGAGGTTGGCCTAGTTTCACGATAGGTGTCATCACGGCTGTTGATTTTGGGTCGTGACAACAATTTTGATACATATCAACAACTTTATGTAGAAAGATAGTATTGATTGCTTAAATATAAATTTTATAAAATAATTCATACATTATACAATTATTTTTCAACTTTCATACAATATTCAGATAAACTATTTTTCAACTTTCGTACAACATTCAAATAAAAATATATATAACTACAACAGAATACAATTTATATACAATTATAATACAACTTTACTATAATTTCGTAAGTATATTGTATGTCATGTGTCCTTCTTCTTCTTCGAGTTTCAATCTGAAATTCAACCAAAATCAAGTCTAATATTCACCAAAACACCCTAAAAATTGAGATATAAACTCCAAACAATATTCCCAATTGTTTGCAACAACACCCAATCCAAACAAATGATGATTTTTGAAAATCCAAATTCGATTTCAAAGCTTTAAAGCTTTTTAATGGCTATTAATGGTGGAGAGTCAAACACCTTCAAAATTTATTTATTGACAATTTCAATTTGAACACCAATTGTGCAACATGAAAGGAAAATTGCTAAGTTAAAACGATTAAAATCCACTGATGAATTCCATTAAAACTATATACAATAAGAAAGTATAAAAAAAACATAGAACATCGAATGAAGAAAATTTGGGAAAAAATAGAGAAGGAGAGTAAAGAGACGAAGAGGGGGGGGGGATAGAGAGAGAGACGGAGAGAGGGAGTGGGCAAGTATAAAGGGATAAAGAAATAACTTATATTCCTTATTCAATTCCTAATATAAAAGGGATACTCATTTAAAACTTCTTTGTATATAATTGGTAAATTGATATGACCATGTAATTAAATTGAAACTTGAGTTGGGAGGATGATAAAGTTTCAAATAGTGTATAGGAAGGTAAAAATTCCTAAACTATATAACTTTTGTTAGTTGCCTACCTAAATTATCACTTGTCTCCGAAAATCCTGAACTATACCCCCCTTCATAATATAATGCACTCTCCAAATTATTTTTAAAATCCGCCATGTGGCAATCTATGTGGATAGTTGTTTAGCATAATCAAAAAATTACACTTAATTAAGATTTAATACTTTTTATTATATAATTGTAAAAAATTACGGTAAAAATAAAAAAGGAGGCTAGGGTTAAAACTAGTTGGACAATTGCAAAAAATTCATTTTCTCTTTGTTCTCATTGGAGACTTTGCTCTCATCGGAGAATGGCTACACTAATCTCTCAGTAGTGATTTTCTCTATTAATTTTGGTTCTAATCTCGATTGCTTTGTCTATTCTTGCTTCTGTTAAAAAATTGAGATACAAACTAGGGTTTCTACTCCTGAATCGATATAGAAGATTAGGGCTTTGACATGCCTGAATTCTGAAGATTGTTGAAAGGAGATACCGAAGCCGTTAAAGAAGATAACTACACACAAATCCTATTTCTTTATTCCTTAATTTCTTGAAAGGCATTAAACCTCATGCTCTATAAATAATTGAAAGGGTGTTTCTTCTTTTAAATAAATTTGGGTAAGAAATGAAGGATGAATAAAACGAGAAAGATAAGAAATAGACTCAGAAAAAATAAGAGAGAGGGAGAATTTCAAATGGATTCAGATGAAGAAATGGAGAAGAAAGGTGAAAAAATAAGGAAGGAAGGTGAAATATAAAGAAAAAGAGAAGAAAATAATAATAAAAAAAGGGTAATTAGCCGTTAGACATTGTCGGATGGGCCATTTTAATGGTTTTTGTAGCCTTCACGAGCTCTTGGGCGATTTATTACGCACATTATGTCATATAAGTGACGGGGGAGTTTTATTATAAAGGGAGATATAGTTCAGGAATTTTTCGGGGACAAGCAATAGTTTAAGAGGAAGATGATAAAAGTTATATAGTTTAGGCGGGTTTAAGGTATTAACTCTAAAATAAATATATTTTGATAGGTCTGTTTTTTTTTGGGCAGTAAAAGCTCAATTTTATTTAACTATTATAGACAGCCATTAAGCTACTTTTTATTACTACAACATCTGAGGCGGATTCTGTATTTGGGGAGAGGTGATCAGACAAGACATGATGATACTTCAGCTGATCAAGGATATGACCTTGATAGGAGGTGTGGAGGTCGAAATTAGGGTAGAAAGCTAGGTAATTGAGTATTTTCCTCTTTCATACCAGTAGCAACAACATTAGTATTGTATTTTCTAATTAGTAGATGTCCGTTACTATTTGTTGTTTCTTTCACTTTGATTTTCTTATTGGATTGTTGGTATTACTGGTTATTGTTACTGCTTCTTTTTTTCTTCTTTATCATTCCAACACACTCACTCGTGGGATTACATTGAGTTTATTGTTGTTGTTGGAATTAACCTTAAGATTCTTAGTATTCAACCTATTATATTTTTAAAGTTATGAATTCATATCTATTATTTGTTACAATTATAGTAAATTCTTACACATTAATTATGCCCTCGTTGAAAGTATTGGATTCAGATGAACACCATACATTTACGCTGTATCCGCCCAGATAAAATATCACATAATTTTACCTAAATATCATAGAAAATTACTAGTGGAAGTACTACCTTTTTGTGCATGATATAATTGTGACTTTATGTGAGACTAGGTAAAATTGAGTTTTTCTTTATTGTAAACTCTAGACATAAATTAATTTGCGATTGATCAATCTGAACTTAGAAAATTTTGCAACAATCAGCTCATTCTAAATGTAAATTTCTAAGTCATTTTAACAATTTTAACAAAAAAATAAATTATCAAATACAATAATATTCATTCTTAATTTGATACAATACTATAAAAAATACATAACTACTTATTTAAAAAATCAAATTCTAACACTTCATATGGAGTATTACTGTACCAGTTACCTTCAGTCATTATAAGTCAAACGGGCTCGTAATCAAGTAACCCATGCTCCTCCAATCGATTTCCAATTTGGGCTCGGATCCGGTTTATATTAGCCCATCAGTTTATTCTGAGCTTCTTCCTCCGTCTCTGTTTCTGCGTCTCTCCCTCTCTTTCACCTTCAACGCTTCCTTTCCCATCCAACGGTAGAAATCTAATACTCCCCACAGTTTAATTAAAATCAGCACAGGTTGGTCATAGTTCTTCTTGATATCTATAAATAAATTCGCAGTCTTATTTGCTTCAAGTGATCATAATTCAGACCACGTAATATATTAATCTTTATGTTGTTTGTTTTGAATTGTTCAGATGAAATTCGAAGACTGAGAGTTGTTCACTTACTCCTTGTATGAACAAAACTACATGCTTCAATTTCTAACCACGCAAATTTGAGCATTTGACATCATTTGATCTAAGGTATACCCTTTTATCCAAATTAGCTATTCAATATGGCCAGTGAGTTAATTTAGTATGTTAGACGATTAGTGAAAATTATAAGTTAAATATTGTTAACGAATAACGATTTATCGTCTATCTAAATCATCAATTATTAGAGATTAGATTCTAGATGCTAGTCAGGGGATTGTAAGTGACAAGAGTCTGACGTGTATAAAATTTAAACTCGTACTCTGTCAAATTATAAATTATAGTATATAAAGATATCGAACCCATAGATATTGGTTTATATATTCTACAGACGTTTCTTGTTTTAATTACTATTTGAGAAAACCAGGAAGAGTTGAGTTGTGAATTAACTAACTAAAAATGCATGAATAGAGCAATAGAAAATATTTTATTTTTCACAAATATAATAAAAAGGTGTTGGGATCATAACTTCACTTAATATTTCTATTATATAATAGGTAAAATTATCCTTCAATTTTTATTTCTCACAAATGTATAAATGCCTCTCACGATTACATTTATATATCATTACTTAAGTTGAACAATTAATTGCATTCCTCTCGGTTATACAAATTAATCGTCAGAATAATAATATTAAAGAGCCAGAAATATATGCTTAAACTAAAACTTGCTCTTTTTAGTAAGTCCTTTTCGGTTACCCTACTTGTTATAACTGATTACTACAATATTTGCCTCTTTCGATTACAAATAAGTGTAGAATCAATTTTAACATATAAGAGTTAGATGTCACTAAATAAAAGTTAACATTTATCAATACCAAAATTAACTATTTACTCTTCCGCCTCTTTCGATTATAGAATTAGTAAGAGTTAATGTTTAGTATGAAATAGATAGATGTTAACAAATTAAATAACACCTAACTATAAAGCAAATAAAATTTAAATGAAAAACTTCTGCTCAAACATGTGAAATTGAGGGATAATATCTACTATTATATAGAAATATTAAGATCCATCACTCTCCCAACACAAGAAAAGTTACTCCATAATGGAGTTAGTACTGACAACGGAAATATTCTTGCCCATTAAATAAGAAAATAGAAAGAAATATTCAAGAGAATAATTCCCCCTATTTAATTAAAAACAGGTGATAGAGTAATTTCCAATATTATAATTTATTCGGAACTAGAAATGAAGCCAGTATAGTGGCTAAAAGAAGAAAGAAAATATTCACAAAATAAGAACTTAGAAAATTGAAAGAAATGAGTTGATCAAGAATGAGGCTTCTGCTTTCTTCCCTCAATCAACTCAAGATACAACTATTTATAGCAAGTTCTCCCCAACACTTCCCGTTATTTCTGGACTTCTTTTTCAATTAAATAAAACTTTGTCAGCCTTTTCATTTAAGTTGGCCCGAGTTGCCAATTAACAAATGCCAAATTGATTTCACAGCAACTTGGATCTGCTTGGCAAATTAAACTGTGTCTTGAAATTGGTTTTGCTGACAAAGTTTTCTTTCAAAAGTAGCACATGTCCACTTGCTACTAATGATTTTATTCCTTTTTGGTTTCCTCTTTCCAGCAATGGTTGTCCCTTTTCTTTCTCCATTTTGTTTGTCTTGGGTTTTTTTATGTGCACAACTACTTTCATCATTTGTAAAGTTGCATAAACCACTTTACTTTTAATTTTTCAGCATTATAGTTTTTCTTTGCAAATTTGGAAAGTGAACTTTTTCTTCTCATTGTTCCTTTTTCTTATAAGTTTAATTATTTCCTGCAAAGAAAGAGAAAAATATTAGTACTAAAAATTAGATTCCAGCTCAACTTATGCATGATGTTTTTCTCTTATCAAATTCTCTCACACTTAAATGTTTGCTTGTCCTCGAGCAAAAAAGAATATCAAATAAACATGGTAGCTAAACACTTTAAGTGAAATCATGAGAAGTTTTGACAGAGAAGAATTAATTAAGACTAATCCACGAGTTCAAACAACTTTAACCGTACTCATGTTCACCTATTGAGTATCGAAATCATAATAATTTTTTAATCCCAAGTGTGTCTCACTAGATGAAGAGAGATGCCCATATATTGCACAATATATAGATAAAGAACAGAGAAGGGCATGAATAAAAAATTTCGCTTACTCTAAAAAAAAAAGTACCTCAAGCTACTGGAAATTACCATAAGCTTGACTATAATGTGATTCTCTACTAATATAAGACTCTATGAGTTGAGATCATGTAGGACTTTTACAAGGTTGTAATGAAGGCTTAGGGATCGGAAGGATACATATGGATAATAGTGACTCAAATTCCCTGTAGGCTCTACACTTTACTTTATCGCTCAAGCACGACTGTTTTCCATATTTCTTTAAGCAATCGACATCCCCCTTCTTCTTCTTCTTCTTTTTTAAACCCATTCACAACTTTCATTTTTTTTTCACAAGCAACTTTTTTTTTATTTTATAAAAACATCTCAAGAGATCAACAAGCTCAAATACTTGTTCTTACATCAGTTCTTTCCACAATTACACCTCACCCCTAGATTTTTACATTTAGATCAACTCTTAAAGTGCCCAAAGGGAATTGGGTGAACAAATAATAAGTCTTAACAACAAACAAGATAAGAGTTGAAGCTTGGCTACCAAAAATAATAATAATAATAATAATAATTTATTTAGGCTCAGCTGGGCTAACTAGGGATAAAGATCATCAAGGTAGGTTAATTTAGGCAGTGACTCAACAAAGAAGGCCTACTTTCATTTCTCAACTCAAAGATCTACCTAGAATTTCGCTTTAAACCACATTCAAGGCAAGTTCTAGATTTCCAAATAAGCAGGAGAACTAGACAATATAAGCTAACCGCACAATACACTTGGAGCCACAAAAATTATGATTTCAATCACCAATAAGTAAGTATGAGCTTAGAAAGGTAATCATAAAACCCGTGATTGGTACTTAATCAATTTCGTTTTTTTTAAGTCTCATGCTTTTCAAGTCAAATCAAGTTTAGCCAACTTATTTACCAAAACAAATTAAACAACTAAAAGTCCTAAAAAAAATGTTCGATTCAAAATATTACGACCATGGCAAAGAACCGAACAAGAAATCCATGTAAGTACATGAAATAAGTCGCCTTAGGAATAAGGCAACTCAATTTTTATCAAGTTTTTTGTTACCTTTTGCTTTTAATAGAGGAAAAAGAAAAAACTTTAAAGAAAAACATATATAACAAAAATATTCCTCTACCCCAAGCTTAAATAGTATCATGTCCTCATGATAAACAAATAAAAAAAATAAAAAATAAAAGGAGATAAAGGTGCTTCCCTGATTTTTTTTTCGATTCTGGACTCATTTCCTTTTCCTTGGCTTCTTAAGGTTTTTCTCATATAACAATGATAAGATTATGGCAAAGAAAATATTCTTTTTCATTATAGGAGAAAACTTTCATTGTCAAAATCATGGGAGTGCTTCTTTATCATGGCAAAATATATTAATACATACTAAATACACACACACATACATATATATATATATATATATATATATATATATATATATATATATATATATATATATATATATATATATATATATATATATATATATAATACAATATATGCAATTATTATTATTTTCTTAATTTTTTTTATATAAGAAGAAAAAAACTAAATTTATTAAATAAATTTACTAAAAAGGAAATATTATATGTTACTACTAATAATTACTTAAACAATTAAAGAGATGGAAAGAAAATAGTTCTGAGTTTAACGTCGCCAGCTCGACTTATTTTAAAAATTAGGCAAAAAGGATTGTTGAAACCTGTTTGTTGAAGAATCTGCTGATATAAGGCTTCAAACGATGACCGTTTACTTTGAATTTGTCTATGTATGTTGTATTTCAATGGCACCATAAGGGGTAACTTCTGTTACAATGTACGGTCCTGACCAATGTGACTTGAATTTTCCCGGGAATAATCTCAACCGGCTATTGTACAAAAGAACTTGGCCTCCAATTGTAAACTCCTTATGGCGAATGAAGTTATCATGCCATTTTTTTGTTTTTTCTTTGTACAAATTAGCATTTTCATATGCTTCAAATCTGAACTCCTCCAATTCATCAAGCTGCAACAGACGGTTTTTACCTGCATCTGGGAAATTTAGATTTAACAACTTTATAGCCCAATATGCTTTATGTTCAAGTTCCACGGGTAAATGACAAGCTTTTCCAAAAACTAATCTATAAGGAGATGTGCCTATGGGAGTTTTGAAAGCAGTTTTGTATGCCCATAAAGCATCATCTAACTTTAAAGACCAATCTTTTCGAGAAGAACCAATAGTTTTTTCTAAAATTCTTTTTAATTCTCTATTAGATACTTTAACTTGTCCGCTTGTTTGAGCATGATATGAAGTTCCTGTTTTATGAGTTACTCCATATCTTGATAACAAACTAGCAAATTGTTTATTTACAAAATGAGTTCCCCTATCGCTTATGATAACTTGTGGAGTTCCAAATCTAGAAAAAATATTTTTCTTGATAAAAGTACAAACAACATGAGCATCATTTTTTCTAGTGGCCATTGCTTCTACCCATTTTGAGACATAGTCAACAACAACTAAAATATATTCACAACCGTTTGAAGGAGGAAAAGGACCCATAAAATCAATGCCCGAAACATAAAATATTTCACACATAAGGATAGAGTTAAGAGGCATCTCATCCCTTTTTGAAATGTTACCGCTTCTCTGGCATTTGTCACAAGTGGCGACATAATTTCTTGCATCTCTAAATAAAGTGGGCCACAAAAACCCAGCTTCAAGCATTTTTGCGGCTGTTCGTCTTCCTCCGTAGTTTCCTCCTACAGCTCCATCATGACAGTGGCTTATGATATTGTTCATCTCTATTTCTGCTACACATCTTCTGATCATACCATCTGCACAAAATTTAAACAAGTCAGGATCTTCCCAAAAATAGTATCTTATTTCTTTTTTGAGCTTTTTTCTTTGTTTGTAAGATAAATCTTTTGGGATCCATCCTCCAACTAAGTAGTTGGCAATGCCAGCAAATCAAGGTGTCTGATTTGTAACTGTAGCGATTGTATAAACATGCTCGTCAGGAAATTCCTCCTTGATATCTGTTGTTTCAGTTGGAGGATTTTCCAAACGTGATAGGTGGTCAGCCACCTGATTTTCTGAACCTTTTCTATCTTTTATTTCAAGATCAAATTCTTGCAAAAAAAGTATTCATCTTAGCAATCTAGGTCTAGCATCTTTCTTTGCTAAGAGATATTTTAAAGCAGCATGATCAGTAAATACTGTAACCTTCATTCCTATCAAATAGGAACGAAATTTGTCAAATGCAAATACTACTGCAAGTAGCTCCTTCTCAGTTGTGGCATAATTCTTTTGAGCTTCATTGAGGGTTCTACTGGCGTAGTAAATAGGCCTGAAAATCTTGTCTCTCTTTTGTCCCAATATTGCTCCAACTGCTATATCACTTGCATCACGCATTATTTCAAATGGTTCGCTCCAATCAGGAGAAATAACAATTGGAGCATTAGTCAAATGTTCCTTCAGAATCACAAATGCTTTCCTGCAATTATCTGAAAATTCAAAATTCACATCTTTCATCAGTAGGTTAGTCAGAGGTTTTGAAATTTTTGAAAAATCTTTTATAAACCTTCTATAAAAACCTGCATGACCTAAGAAGCTTCTTATACCTTTAACAGTGGTAGGAGGGGGTAATCCTGCTATAAGATTAATTTTAGTCTTATCAACTTCTATTTTTTTAGCAGAAATTTTATGTCCTAAAACAATTCCCTCTGTTACCATGAAGTGACATTTTTCCCAATTAAGAACCAAATTTGTCTCTTCACATTTTTTAAGCACCAAAGTTAAATAATAGAGGCAATCTTCAAATGTCATACCAAAAAGTGTGAAATCATCCATGAAAATTTCAAGAAACTTTTCAGTCATGTCTGAGAAAATTGCCGACATGCAACGCTGAAATGTAGTAGGAGCGTTACATAGTCCAAAGGTCATTCTTCTGTAAGCATACGTACCTTGGGGGCATGTGAATGTGTTTTTTCCTGATCTTCTGGAGCAATTAGTATCTGATTATACCCTGAATATCCGTCAAGAAAGTAGTAAAAACCATGGCCTGCAACTTTTTCAAGCATTTGGTCAATAAAAGGTAAAGGAAATGATCTTTCCTTGTGGCATCATTAAGTCGTCTGTAATCAATACAGACTCTCCATCTTGTGACTGTTCTAGTAGGTATGAGTTCATTATTTTTATTTTTTATTACTATCATACCTCCTTTCTTTGGTACTACCTGTACAGGACTCACCTAAGGACTGTCAGATATTGGATAAATGATACCTGCTGCTAGAAGTTTCACCACTTCTTTCTTGACGACTTCCTGCATTGCTGGGTTTAGTCTCCTCTGGGGTTGGACTATTGGCTTGTAATTAAGAATCCTATGCGTGCAAATAGCTGGACTGATTCCATTGATGTCAACTATAGTCCATCCTAAGGCTCTTTTGTGTTCTCTTAACACCTTCATTAGTTTTATTTCTTGTTCTGCAGTCAAAGAAGATGAAATAATTACTGGAAATAATTCAGGTTCAAGAAAAAGATATTTCAAATGAGAAGGAAGAGTTTTGAGTTCAATTTTTGGTTGAACTTCTTCTAGTGAGACTTTCTCAGTTTCAGAATTTTTTTCCAGTATTTCAGCTTCTTTTCTGATTGTGATGTCATCATCACTTGTGGTACCTGACTGTGCCAAACATCTTTCCAATGAATCAGTAATCAGTTGATCATCTTTATATTCATCTGCAAGGTGATTCAACAAATCAATTTGAAAACAAGATGATGATGACTCATCTTTAGGATATTTCATTATTTTCTGCATATCAAAAATCACTCTTTCCTCATCAACTCGCAAAATTAATTGTCCTTGATGGACATCAATTATTGCTCTTCCTGTTGCAAGAAATGGTCTGCCTAAAATCAATGGTACCTCAGTATTTTCTTCCATTTCAAGTACTATAAAATCTACTGGAAATATAATTTATCAACTCTAACAAGGACATTTTCAAGTATTCCTTTCGGTTTTTAAGTACTTTGATCAGCCAATTGTAGAGACACACCAGTGTCCCTCATTTCACCAAGTTCTAATTTTCTGAAAATTGAAAAAGGCATTAGATTTATTGAAGCACCTGAATCACATAATGCTTTTTCAAAGTTATGCTTTTTCTGTGGAAGCTTATTTTGAAGTATAACACTACATTTTTCTGTAAGCATAATTACTGAAACTTCTTCCAGTTTTCTTTTACTTGACAAAATTTCTTTAAGAAATTTAGCATATGCCGGCATTTGCTTCAAAGCATATGTAAAAGGTATGTTAATGTAAAGCTGTTTTAAAATTTCTAGAAACTTTGAGAACTGTTTGTCAAGCTTTTCTCTTTTTAGCTTTTGGGGAAATGGGAGGGGTACAGAGTAAGGATTTGTCATCAATTCATTTTCTTGTACCCTTTTTCCTTTATCTTTTTGTTCTTTTAGAAGTTCAGAGTCTCTTTTATTCTTACTTTCATTTACCTGTTCAACTTCTTGTGGATTTCCTTGTCTATCTGCATATGGATCATCAAGAGTTTTACCTGACTGTAGAGAGATGGCTTTGAAGTGTTCCTTTGGATTTTTCTCGGTGTTACTTGGTAAAGAACCTTTTATTTGCCCAGACATGAGGGTTGCTAATTGGCTTACCTGAATTTCCAAATTCTTGATAGCTGAATGTTGACTTTCAACCTTCTCGTCAGTAGCCTTAATGAATTTATACATCAGGTCTTCAAGGCTTTGTTGATGAGCTTTGTGGGGCTGCTGTTGATTTTGTTGAAAGTTTTATTGCCCTCTATTTTGATTTTGAAAATCAGGTGGTCCTTGTACCTGCTGCTTTTGATTAAAAAATCTTTGAGGATTTTCAGCACCATTAGGATTACTCCACTGAAATCCTGGATGTTTTTGTGTCATGGGACTACCAAATGAGTAATTATTTCTATAACCAATCATATTTACCTGTTCCTCATTTTGTGTTGAAGCTTGACACTCATGATTGGGATGATTACCTCCACAAACGTCACAATTCTCAAGTTGAGATGATGATTGATTATTTACCTGAAAGGCCTCAACTTTTTGTGTCAGAGTTGCAATTTGTTGCGCTAATGAATTCCAAGCTTCCACTTGATTGACTCCTGCTGTTTTTTAACAATCATTCAGTCAAAGGGCCATTGAACAACATTTTCTGAAATTTCATTAAGCAATTGCATAGCGTCTGCAATGGTTTTGCTCATTATGGATCCTCCTGATGTTGCATCAATAACATTTCTAGCAAAGGGTTTAAGACCATGATAAAAAATATATAAGATGTCAGGATCTTCGATACCATTGTGTGGGCATTTTCTTAACATTGCTTTTAATCGTTCCCATGCTTGGTATACAGATTAAAATTATTGATTTCTTGCTTCATTTTAAATGTTTTTGCAGGTGAAAAATATTTATTAAGAAATTTCTGAGTCATTTGGTCTCATGTAGTGATTGAACCTCTTGGCAGACTTCGCAACCATGTTTTTGCTTCACCTTTTAATGAAAAAGGAAAAAGCCATAACCTGATAGCGTCTGTTGTGACTCCATTATACCTGCAAGTTTCAACTAATTCAAGAAAATCAATTAGATGGGTGTGAGGAGCTTCACTCGCAACACCAGCAAACTGACATGACTGTTGAATGGTTTGAATCAAGCCTATGCGAATTTCAAAGTTGTTTGCTGCAATTGGTGATCTCCTCACACTTGATTCTCCTTCAAAATGATCCGGCCTTGCATAATCTCTGAGTATTCTATCATGTCGTGGAGCCACCTCATCGAGCTGTTCTTCCACTTGATGTGGTGGAAGTTGGTTATTATTAAGCTCTTCATTCTCCATTTCTTCACAAGTTATACTTTGAGGAGATGATGTTTGTTCTTTCCTGCGCAATCGAAGAGTTTTTTCAATTTCTGAATCGTAATTCGCCAACTCTTTTGTAGAAGAGCGAGTCATAAACTACCTGAATTCCTTAAAGAAAAGAATTTTTTTTTGAAAGAAAATCAAACTTAGTTCCTAAAATAGTAGTGGTGATACTAAAAAGAAAAAAATGGATAATTAAAATAGTAGTAGTAATAAATCATGTCGAGGGCGTACGACCCGATCCAATAATATTTAAATTGTGCACTGCCAGAGAGTCGAATGACGCGAATCATAGATGCATACAACAACAACAACAATCCAGTATAATCCCACAAGTGGTGTCTGGGGAGGGTAATATGTACGCAGACCTTACCCCTACCCCGAGGGGCAGAGAGGCTGTTTCCAGGAGACCCACGACTCAAGACATCAACAAGAGACGATACATTAGTATTATCAATAGACTCATAATAAAATAACATAACATAACATAAAATAAAAATAACAGCAATATAAGAAATATAGGAAGTACGAAAAAGATGGAAGATATAATAATATCCAGCAGATAAAGCCCTGCATCAGTAGCTGACCAGTAGCATCCTAAGACTAACTTCTAACTGGCTAGTCTCACTCTAGTGCGCTGTAGAAATACTCACAACTTCCCCCTAACCTACAACCTTAATGCTCGACCTCCACAATTTCCTGTCAAGGGTCATGTCCTCAGTAATCCCAAGTCGCGCCATGTCCTGCCTTATCACCTCTCCCCAATACTTCTTAGGTCTCCCTCTACCTCTCCTCGTGCCCACCACAGCCAGTCGTTCACACCTCCTCACCGGTGCCTCAGTGCTCCTCCTCTGAATGTGCCCGAACCATCTGAGTCTTGCTTCCCGCATCTTATCCTCCATGGGGGCCATGCCCACCTTCTCTCGAATATCTTCATTCCTAATCTTATCCATCCTTGTATGCCCGCACATCCACCTCAACATCCTCATCTCTGCTACTTTCATCTTCTGGATGTGTGAGTTCTTAACCGGCCAACACTCGGTCCCATACAACATGGCAGGCCTAACCACTGCTCTATAAAACTTACCTTTTAGTAACGTTGGCACTTTTTTGTCACACAGGACTCCCGATGCTAACCTCTACTTCATCCACCCCACCCCTATACGGTGTGTGACATCCTCGTCGATCTCCCCGATCCCCTGAATAACTGACCCAAGGTACTTGAAACTACTCCTCTTAGGAATGACTTGAGAGTCAAGCCTCACTTCCACTCCCGCTTCCGTCGGCTCGGCCCCAAATTTGCACTCGAGGTATTCCGTCTTTGTCCTGCTCAACCTGAAGCCTTTAGACTCAAGGGCTTGTCTCCAAACCTCTAGCCTCTCTAAACAATAGGATGATACCGTAGAATAAAAATAAAAATTAAAAAGATGAAGAAAGAAAAATGATACGAAAACAGTAAGTAGTAATATTGTTAATAAGAGATTCTAGAAAGACATTACTAGTAACAATAATTACAGTAGTAACAAAAAAAACAAAACAAAGATAACAATAATACTAATACTACTACTACTACTACTACTAATAATAATAGTAAGTTCTCAAATTAATAACAAAACAATTAATCTGAAGTAGATGTTGCCAATCCCCGGTAACAACGCCAAAAATTTGACGAGAGTCTGGCGTGTATAAAATTTAAACGCGTACTCTGTCAAATTATAGTATAGAAAGATGTCGAACCCACAGAGATTGGTTTATCTATTCTACAGACGTTTCTTGTTTTAATTACTATTTGAGAAAACCAGGAAGAGTTGAGTTGTGAATTAACTAACTAAAAATGCATGAATAGAGCAATAGAAAATATTTTGTTTTTCACAAATATAATAAAAAGGTGTTGGGATCATAACTTCACTTAATATTTCTATTATATAATAGGTAAAATTATCCTTCAATTTCTATTTCTCACAAATGTATAAATGCCTCTAACGATTACATTTATATATCATTACTTAAGTTGAACAATTAATTGCATTCCTCTCGGTTATACAAATTAATCGTCAGAATAGTAAATATTAAAGAGCCAGAAATATATGCTTAAACTAAAACTTGCTCTTTTTAGTAAGTCCTTTTCGGTTACCCTACTTGTTATAACTGATTACTACAATATTCGCCTCTTTCGATTACAAATAAGTGTACAATCAATTTTAACATATAAGAGTTAGATGTCACTAAATAAAAGTTAACATTTATCAATACCTAAATTAACTATTTACTCTTCCGCCTCTTTCGATTACAGAATTAGTAAGAGTTAATGTTTAGTATGAAATAGATAGATGTTAACAAATTAAATAACACCTAACTATAAAGCAAATAAAATTTAAATGAAAAACTTCAGCTCAAACATGTGAAATTTAGGGATATCTACTATTATATAAAAATATTAAGATCCATCATAAAGCACTAAAATGAAGATTTTTTTTAATCTTTAAGCTTTTCAGATTTTGCGGTCCAGCAAATGGAAACGAAAGTGATTTGCAGTCCAGAAATTGTGAATAGTTTATGGTGACGATGGAGTACTTTATGTTTCTTCCATACTTCGTTATACTCAAACTTAACTAATTTGCTGTTAACTAGAGAATTAAAGACTACTTTGTAAGAACGAAAGGATGGTCTATAATCAAATAGTTCTAAGAATAGCAATCCCATAAGTTGTTAAAACATATAGCTGCTTTAATAAGTTTGATGCCTAATTAACCTCAAGATAGCTCCTCGGTCCAATGTGATTGCGCAGATATTATCTTGGTAGTCTCAATGATATAGAGCACCTTGCGTGTTAAAGTAACAATTGTTTGCTTCTGGGTAGCCAGTGGGTGAAACCTTGGTGTTGTAGATTCTAAGATTGTGTATGGAAGAAATCTGTCTAGGATATAAATGTTCAATTTCGCTTGCTGGACATGAGATTGTTAGTAAGAACCTGATCTGAATATTAAGATCCTCAGTATGTTTTCGTTGGACAGGAATCTATTCCTACTTCTGGCAATGTATCTAATTGCACAAGGTTCCTCTTTCTATTTGATTGCACAAGATTTCTTTTGTTTAGAGTTATCAAAAAGTGAACTTAATTTACATAATCTTTCTTGGACCATTCTGACTGGTTCAACATGGAGTGCTGTTTCCTCCTGTTTTTTATTTGGTTATTCTTTCCTGCTTATGACTTCTAAATTGCTCAGGCCTTTAAAAATGGAGGATGTGGTAGAGAAATTTGATGACACTCTCCAATTTGCACCAAATGGATCACTACTTCAGTGGAGCCAATGGCAATTGCTTGATTCCGTTCTTCCTACGGGTGGTTTTGCTCATTCTTTTGGCCTTGAGGCTGCTATTCAAGCTCGGTTAGTCTCTGGGCCTGAAGACCTTCGAACATTTGTGACCCATATACTGGAGAATACAGGAAGTCTATTGCTTCCTTTCATCTATACTTTGAATGCATCTCCTAATGTCGAAACATGGTATAAAATTGACAAAATATTGGATGCAACACTAACAAATGAAGTTGGTAGGAAAGCATCTATCTCACAAGGATCAGCACTTTTGAGGGTAGCTGCCGCCGTGTTCCAGGAAGTTCCGTCTTTAAAAACAATGCGAGAAATGTCTTTGACTAGCGGAGCTGTCCGTTTCCACCATGCCCCCATTTTTGGACTTGTATGTGGGCTTCTTGGATTAAATGCTGAAACTTCTCAGAAGGCTTACATGTTTACTACAATGAGAGATGTTGTATCTGCTGCAACAAGGCTCAATTTGGTTGGACCGCTAGGTGCAGCTGTATTGCAGCATCAGCTTGCTGCCAGTGCAGAAGAACTATCAAAGAAATGGATGAACCGTCCTGTACAAGAAGCATGTCAGACTAGTCCTTTGCTTGATACTGTCCAGGGCTGTCATGGTTATTTGTTCTCCAGGCTTTTTTGCTCTTGAATGATGGAACTGAAGATTCAAGATAACGGGGGTTTGGGTGGATGAGAAAGTTATTGATCTTAATACTACAGTCCCATAAACAATTGTTGAGAACATTTCAAGCTTGTGCTTTCGCTTGGGTGTAATCAGAGGCACCAACCACAGTGACGGCTTCTCTTAGAACTGCTGAAGGATATATGGTTTTCACACTTCCAAAATGTGATTTTTCTTCTTCGAATGATGGATATGTCTCTTGACTTGAACTACAGGGGTTACACCACTATGTTTGTTTCAAGAAAGCATTATTGATGAACCACAAGGCTTATAGCAATATGTTTGTTTACAGGAGGCCACATTCAATCCAAGAAAGTTTGAGTGATGCTTGCAGATATGCTTTGTTATCAGGAGGAAGTACAAGAATGTGAGAGCTGCAGTTAGCTAGGTCAGCAAGCTAATCGGAGTAATCAGCTCGCTTGTAAGACCGACATCTCTCTGCCATTCATTTCCCCCCGCAAAGATTCTTCAACCAATATGCAATTGAATTGCAGGTCGATAGTGAATGGCCTTTGGACAATTCTTAAGATGGAAAAGTTGGGGTCATAAACTTGCATAAAATGGTGTATTCTTCAAGTTTTCAGAGGTTGCTTGTTATTCAAAGGCATATATTGTTGAATGATGAAGACTACTAAAAAACTGATATCCTCTTACTGGTGCCAAAAAAACTTTTTATAATCTCAAATCTTTTCGCTTTCTTGAACAAAAATCACACGCCCTCTCACAAACTTTATGAAATCGACTACCTGCTCTTCTTTGTTTTATCTTCCTTCTATACTTTGTTTGTTATTAGAATGCCAGCAATAGGTCTGTCCAAATGTTCATTGTTGCACTGGATATGGCCTGGGTTCTGTTTCCATATTTTAATATGGCTTGCCAACCTATATCAAGTCAGAACCAATACATGTGCATAACTCCAAAATCCCAAAATCAAAACGATGCTATTATATCTATAATTAAAAATGTCAGCAATATTCATTTTCTGTAAATAAAAAAAAAAAAAACCGTGTTCCAATTTTAAGCAACATAATTTAGAGACAATTTATTATCCAGGCAGAACAAGTACAAGTCATGGCGAATATCCCAATTCAAAATCCAGTTATTTTACAGCAAAGGCCCAAAGAATGGACCCCACTCTAGTTTTCTAAGTGCAGTGACGTGTCAAGATCTCGGGGCCCAATCTTTTCATTGAGATTCTTAGCCGTGGATTACTCTTTTCCCTCTGATCTTTATAGGGTTTGGCAAGAGGGCCCCTTACTCTTTCTCCTTGTATGGAACCCAGTAAACAAGTGGGGCTCTCTTTTTCATCCCTAAGGTCTGTTATCTTCTCTGAATCCGTTTTTACTGTTATTTCTTTTTTTTTTTTCTTTTTCTCAAGCTCCTTCTTCATTGTAGAAAATTATCAGTCAACTATTAGAACCAACGACGAATTTTTTTGCTTCTCAGTCGCTTCCCCATTTTCTGATTTTTAGTCACTCACAAGCACACCCTTTGTTCTCTTCATATTTTACACTTTCTGTGGATTTAATTTCGGCTATAGTTTTTCTGGGGTTTAATCCTTTTGTTTCCCATTTTTTCTTGGATTTCAGTTGTTTTTGGCTTTTCTCTTCAATATGGAGAACAAACAAAACATTGAACCGGAAAATGACGAGGTTAACGACTCGAAGATATTATCCGCTGATCCATTACTCGGCGATTCTGAAGAATACACCATTACAGCAGTAGGGCAGCATGTAACTGACGCTGAACGTGTCGTCCCTTCTCCGCCGCCGTCAACAGATATTGTGCCTTTGTTAAAGGAAGAGCCGGCAGAAAACGATTTGCGAGGAGGCACTATGTCAGTTGGGCTAAATATGCAACTGCAAAAGGTAGAAAAACCGCTTGCTAAAAGATCCTCAAAAGACAGGCACACGAAAGTTGAAGGCCGTGGTCGGAGAATCCGGATGCCGGCGGCGTGTGCTGCTAGAATCTTCCAATTAACACGGGAACTAGGCCATAAATCCGACGGTGAGACTATACGTTGGCTTCTAGAACGCGCCGAGCCAGCTATTATTGAAGCTACCGGAACGGGTACGGTTCCGGCGATTGCCGTATCAGTTAACGGAACGCTGAAAATACCGACGACATCGCCGGCGACAAATAGCGAAGGAGAAAACGCGACGAAGAGGAGGAAAAGGGCCGCGAACAGCGAGTTTTATGACGTGCATGAGCCGTCTAATTTTGCACCAGTGGCTCCAATTGCCCCGCAAAGTCTCCTTCCTGTTTGGGCAGTGGCCTCTGGTAATGGGCTTGTACCCACCACCAGTGGGACGACTTTCTTTATGGTGCAGCCGCCACCCACTAGTACTACTACTATTGCTACTGCTGGGCCTTCGTATCCACCTCAGTTGTGGGCCACCCCAATATATAATATTCCAGGAAGGCCCATTTCAAATTATGTATCTGGAATTAGCTATGCAGGGGTCTCTGCTGCTGCTGAAGGTCAAGTGAGTTCGTCAAAAAGTGATGGGAATGTTTCAGCCATGGCTCCAAGTTCCAGTTCTACTGGTGTTACCACTACTACAACCACAAGTACTACTACTACACAGATGCTTAGGGATTTTTCATTGGAGATTTATGACAAAAGAGAGCTTCAGTTTATGGTTGGTTCTGGTTCTAGTGAAAATGATCAAACTTCTTCCTCCAAATCCTGATACATTTTCAGTTGGGGCAGAAAATCGGTTAGGGTTCTAGGCCCATAAAGTACTCTTTTAGTTTCTTTTTTGTTTTAATTTTCCATGTCTTTTGTTATCTAATCTGACGGATAAGCATCTAGCATTTCTATGTTTTTAGTTAGGTCTTAGCTTTAATATTTTGCTTGTAGATAACTCCTTGAGCTTTTAGAATTTGGTTCCTCCTTTTGAAGTAAGCTCTGTTTTGATGACAAAGGTTGGTTAACTTTGGATGTCAACTTGCTAAATACTTTTTAGTGCTGGGGCACTCAATTTTATGTTGTTTTTTTTTTTTTTTTTTTTTTTTGTGATCCTATTGCCAAAAGCAAAATGGTTTTGTTTAGGTTGGATTGATTTTAAATCCTTTCTTTTTTTTACTAAGCGTGGGACCATTCTTTGTGCCTGTATTGCCGTGTAACACTTTATAATCCCTTTGTAGCAGTGCCACAGTTTAGTGCTTTTCATGGGGTCATTTGCCCCGTGCGCTTAGATTACATCAAAATTGCACGTGACATTCGTCTAGTGCACGTGGAAAGTGGGCCCCGCGGAAAAGAAGTGGTCCCCATCTCAAGAGGGTGTGGGTCAATGAATTACTAGTCAATATACAACATAACGTGGGGTCCAGCTATCGCAGTGGTGGGCCAAAGCTAGTATGGTATGCTGGCCAAGAGGAGAGAGTGTAGCTGTGGGCCATATATTTAGGTCATTTGGATGGCAGGGCTCCATGCCCCACATCTAGGAGAATGGGCCCCAGATCACTATTCAAGGCGGCCGCGTGGTGGTCCACTCGCTACGACTACTACTCACTACCTTTCAGGTTTGTCTTTAGGTCTGCTCCTTTTTCTGGTTTTTGAGGGGTCCTATTGACGTGGGGACGCGAGACTAGGTTCGCATTTTCTGACACGTGTTGTGTGATTAGTTGTTATGTGGGACCACGTACCCGGCAGGTTGACACGTGGCAACTGCTGCCCTGGCTTTGCCGTTTGCAAATTTTACTTTATGTACCCATTGAAGTGCAGAGTCCGAAATCTTAATGTTGTGGTTTTGGACTCAAAATATGTTTACTGTTAAAAAAAAAAGATATTTTTTTATATATAATGCGGTATTATATTGCGCTATATTTTAACGGTATTTTTGTCGTTAAAATATAGTGCGATGTAATACCGCGTCATATATCACGCTCTCTAATACCGCGGTATACCTGTTCATTAAAAATTCCTTCTTCCCCCAAAGACAGAACCAGTAAGCCTCCCCCATTTTTAAAAGTATGTGATGACCAGGTCATCACTTGTTTTAAAATGAAACTCCGTGTTCTGAGGCCTTGAAAACCTCATTTAGAGTCACCTCGATTTGCGTGTGTAGTCCGGGCGCGTAGCCGGAAAGTTTAAATATGATAATCTATGAAAAATGATAAGTTTTGATTATAGAATGAGCTAATTTGACTTCGGTCAACGTTTTGGGTAAACGGATCCGAACCCGTGATTTGACGGTCCTAGAGGGTCCGTAGGAAAATATGGGACTTGGGCGTATGCCCAGAATCGAATTCCGAGGTCCCGAGTCCGAGAAATGAATTTTCAAAGAAAATTATTTTCTGAAATTGTTTAAAAAAATTTGAAATGAAATTTGATTAGAACATGATGGTATCAGACCCGTATTTTGGTTCCGGCGCCCGGTATAGGTCTTATATACGATTTAAGACATTTATGTGGAATTTGGTGAAAAACGGATGTCATATGACGTGATTTGGACTTAAATTGTAAAGTTGATGTTTAAAGAAGTTTGAGAAGATTTCATTGATCTTGAGATTTAATTTGATATTCATGATGTTATTTTGATAATTTGATTACACGAATAAGTCCGTGGGATGTTCTTGAGGTTTTGTGTGCACTTGGTTTAGAATTCCGAGGGCTCGGGTGAGTTTCGGGTAAGTTTCGAGATGTTTTAGGCTTAAAACCAAAAATTTGCAGGTCTCTAAACCCCACCAGTGCGGTCCGCAGTCGACCTTGTGCGGAGCGCGGGGAAGGCTGTGTGGTCGCGGTTGCCTTTGTGCGGTCCGCACAGGGGCGCTGCTGTGCGACCGCAGTCGATTTTGTGCTGTTCGCACAGGGCCCTGTTGTGCGGCCGCAGTCGACTTTGTGTGGTCCCCACAGGGGGTCTGAGGGAGGTATAAATAGACGGGATTTTCAGTCATTTTTCATTTTTCAAAACCCCAAAAACATAAGAGGCGATTTTTCAAATAACCTTTCTTTCCAAATCAATTGTAAGTTATTTTTAACTAGTTTTCTTCAATCATTAACATCTTTTAACATGATTTCAACTTCAAATCAATGATTTTCATGGGAGAAATTGGGTGTTTTGGGTAGAACTTAGATTTTTCAAAAATTGGGGATTTGGACCTCGATTTGAGATCCGATTTCAAAACAAATTATATATTTGAGTTCGTGGGAATGGGTAATTGAGTTTAGGTTCGAACCTCGAGTTTAACCACGTGGGCTCGGGGGCGATTTTGACTGTTTGGGTAAAACTTTGGAGAACTCATTTTTCATGCATTCAAATTGATTCATTTAATGTTATTGATGTAATTAAGTAACTTGTGGCTAGATACGAGCGAATTGACGGAGGACTCAAGGGGTAAAGCTATAATTGAAGCTTGAGTTGTGTTCGAGACATCGATGTAAGTGTTTGGTCTAACCTTAGCTTGAGGGATTAGGAGTTGTGTCCTACTTGCTATTTGTTCCTTGTTGAGTACGACGTATAGATATGGTGACGAATATCTATGCGCTGGTGTCAAGCATGACCGTGAGTCTTATATTGTGATTTTCATGATCTCGTTGTATTATTTATGCTTTGGTAAAGATTTCTATTTGTAATGTAAAGTTGTGGAAAGAATTGTGACCTATGAACATTGAGGAGCGTTGGCTCCAATTGTATAACGAATTGTGAATGTATAAGTGATAATCGAAACTCTAGAGCATTGGCTCGAGTTGTGAAGTGAATTGTGGAGAAAAAGTGAGAAAGAGAAGAGATCATTATGTTGCCCCTTGCCGGACTATTGTTGAGTTGAGGTTCCCTTACATTGTGTTCTTAATTGATATTACGGATGCTCAGGTTGATGATTCTTCGTGTTAGGTGTTGTAACAAGTTTGGTTATAGCTGGGTAGTTAGGTGTTGTAACAAGTGTAGTTATAGCTGAGGTAGTTAGAGGTTGAAACTAGTTGAGTTATAGTTGAGATAGTTAGGTATTGGAACAAGTTTGGTTATAGCTGTTTCTCCCTTACCGGGACGTATATACTTGTACTGTAGAGTTCTTTTGCCGGGATAGTGTAGGCTATTGTTGATCCCTTTTCGGGACGGTTAATTATGATTATTGTTGACTGTATATTTGGAACAGGTTGCACGCTGCATTAGATATTATATTAGATCGGGTTGCATGCCGCAACAGTTATATATGTGTATCGGGTTGCACGCTGCAACAAATATTATTTTGGATCGGGTTGCACGCCGCAACAGATATTATATTGGATCGGGTTGCACGCCGCAACATATATTATATTAGACCGGGTTGTAGAGTTAGGAAAACTTCACATTTGTTCTTTCTCGTCGTGCGGTTTTGTTTCTCAATGCTAATTGAACTTCTACTATGTTCTTTCGCAGATGACGAGAACACGCGCTTCCTCGTCTACCGCTCAGCAGTCCAAGCCCCTAGCAGTAGCTCCCACGAGGGGTAAAGGGTAAGGGCGAGGCCGAGGCCGTGCCAGAGGCCGAGGTAGGGGTAGAGCTCAGCCCCGAGCAGCAACCCCAGTAGCAGAGCCTCAGGTTGACTTTGATGATGAGGTTCCGGCTCTAGCAGCTCCGGTGGGCCCAGCTCAGATCCCAGAGGGGTTTATTGCTACCCTAGTCCTTCAGGATGCTCTTGTCCGACTAGTGGGCCTCATGGAGAGTGTCACCCGAGCGGGCTTGCTTCCTGTAGCACCAGCCGTCTCTCAGGCTGGAGGAGGGGCCCAAACTCCTGCTACTCGCACTCCGAAGCAGGTAGTTCCTCAGATTCAGACTCCAGCGGTTCATCCAGTTGGAGCAGTTCAGCCGGGTATGGTAGCTTAGACCGGTGATGGAGCGACTATGTCTGCCGATGCTTTGTGGAGGTTGGATAGGTTCACCAAGCTCTTCACTTCCACTTTCAGCGGTGCATCTACTGAGGATCCCCAGGATTATCTAGACAACTGCCACGAAGTTCTTAGGAACATGGGTATTGTTGAAACCAATGGGGTCGATTTTGCTACATTTCGCTTGTCTAGATCCGCCAAGACTTGGAGGAGGGATTATTGCTTAGCTAGACCAGCCGGATCGCCAGCCTTGACTTGGGAGCAGTTCACACAGCTATTTCTGGAGAAGTTTTCTCCCCATTACTCAGCGAGAGGCTTATCGGAGGCAGTTTGAGCTCCTCCAGCAGGGTTCCATGACAGTTACCCAGTATGAGACCAAGTTCATCGACTTAGCTCGCCATGCTCCTATCATGCTTCCTACCAAGATAGAGAGGGTGAGGAAGTTTATTGATGGTCTTATTCAGCCAATTCGCCTTCAGATGGCTAGGGGGGCTAGGAGTGAGATCACTTTTTAGGAGGCGGCCAATGTGGCCCGTAGAGTAGAGATGGTCCTGTCGCAGGGAGGTGGTCATGGGTCGGATAAGAGGCCCCGTCATTCAGGTTGATTCAGTGGTGCCTCATCTGGAGGCAGGGATTCATATAGTAGAGGCCATCCCCCTAGGCCCTTTCAGTCAGCTCTTCAGATCTCTCACGGCACTTCAGGTAGTCGTGGTCCGCAGATGCGGTATTCTGATCAGTAGTCCTACAGTGCACCACCGCTCTAGAGTTTTGGGGGTGGTCATTCGGGTCGCCAGGGTCAGTCTCAGTTTCCTCAGCCACAACACTTAGGTGAATGTTTTGAGTGTGGTGAGTATGGTCATATCAGGAGGACTTGTCCGAGGTTGGTGGGTACTCAGTCGCAGCAGCAGGGTTCCCGTACTATCGTCTAGGCACCAAGTGTTCCACAGACCGCCCAGTCAATTAGGGGTGGGGGTAGAGGTGCTAGAGGTAGAGGATTTAGTGGTGGAGCTCAGGCCGCTAGAGGTGGAGGCCAGCCAGCTGCAGGCCGTCTTAGAGATGGAGCCCAGGGTGGTGGGGCGCAACCCCGATGTTATGCTCTTCCAGCCAGGCCCGAGGCTGAGGCTACAAATGCAGTTATTACAGGTACAGTTCTGGTTTGTGATAGAGATGCTTCAGTGTTATTTGATCCAGGGTCCACCTACTCGTATATGTCATCTTATTTTGCACCGTATCTGGTTATGCCTAGTGATTCATTGAGTGTTCTCATTTATGTGTCTACACCGGTGGGTGATTCTATTGTAATTGATCGAGTCCATCGTTCTTGTATTATAGTGATTGGAGGTCTTGAGACTCGTGTAGATTTGTTGCGTTTAGACATAGTCGATTTCGATGTTATATTGGGGATGGACTGGTTATCACCTTACCACGCTATCTTGGACTGTCATGCCAAGACTGTGACCTTAGCTTTACCGGGTATGCCTCGTTTAGAGTGGAGAGGGACTCCTGGTTATGCTACCCGTTGTCACACCTCCTTTTTACCCGCGCTAACAGGGGCGCAAAGGGAGTTTTTCCAATTAAAGGACAATCGAAACAGGATTTATTTATTTATTTCAGAGTCGCCACTTGGGAGATTTAGGATGTCCCGAGTCACCAGTTTAATCCCGAATCGAGGAAAAGAATGACTCTGTATTATAATTCGCGAACCAGAAATCCGGATAAGGAATTCTGTTAACCCGGGAGAAGGTGTTAGGCATTCCCGAGTTTCGTGGTTCTAGTACGGTCGCTCAACTGTCACATTCGGCTTATTTATCTGATTTTAACAATTATGAGCTTATATGCAAGTTTTAACTCTTTACCGATTTTATTATTATTATTATTATTATTATTATTATTATTATTATTATTATTATTATTATTATTTTAACAGAGAATTGCAACGTTGTGAGAACGTATCTCGAACCACGTCACATCAATGTACCCGTGGTTATCGACGCATTTCGACTCCGTTGAGATTTGGATTTGGGTCACATAAATGTGCACCCGAGTTTAAGAAAGTAGATTATTAAAGGCGCGCCTAAAGCGACTAGCGTATCATTATTTTGGGTAAGGCCGTGAAATTTTGCTAAACGGCCCATCCCGAAGTCTAAGTAATTTCATCAACACGTATAGAGGGCCCCTCAACTTGTGTATTTTTTTTGTCGAGGCTCGTCTTATTCATTATTTTTTTAAAAAAAAATTTGCAATGTCGTGGAAATGCATCTCGAACCACGTCAAAATCAATGTACCCGTGATTAGCGACACATTTCGACTTCGTTGAGATTTGGATTTGGGTCACATAAATGCGCACCCGAGTTTAGGGAAGTAAGACTATTAAAATACGCGCCTAAAGAGACTAGCGTGTTATTACTTTGGAAAAACCGTTAAATTCGCTAAACGGTCCATCCCGAAATCTAAGTATTTATATATACACTTAATGAGGGCACCGTAGTTTATTTGTCTATTTTGGCGAGGCTCGTCTCATTTTTATTATTCAAAAGAGCAAACCTAAAAGCTATGGTGATTTTCCTATTTTTTACTTGCCTAACTAATTATTATCTTTTAAGACATACTACATCTAGATCTGCAAATTCCAAATAGTCTACGTGAAGGAATCATAATCCAAGCCCAGCACAAAACTGGACGAATCGCAGACATGGGTCCAGGCCCAAACGGATATGCATGTCAGACCCAGGCCTGGGCCATTTATTTCGGCCCTGAAGCTCATACTTTAAGCAAAGGGGCTGTCGAGCCCCAGCCGTTAAATTAAACAATGCTTCAGTTTAATGTGCACAACTGTTCACTGAAAGTTTTAAACCATCAAGTTTAATGAACTAGCTAAACTCAAAGAACAATTATTCTGATTTTTACCCCAGTTCTTATGCTAACAAACATTATCAGCTCGAGTTCATGTGTTTATCAGATTTAGAGCCGTTGTTCATGCTAGGAATTGACACGGGCAATCAAGGAAAAGCTTAACTTGTTGTGGTGATTAGCTATTGTACCGTATTATTCGCACAATTAGTCATGTCTAATTTTGTACCCGTTTGTGATCCAAGCATCCTAAATGTGGAAGCTATAATAGTTGGCTATTAACAGTTAACTAAATCAACTATAGCAAATCTGAGCAGCTCCTACAGTCCAGTACATATTCAAGGTCATATAATCAATAATCCACAGTCTCTCTAGTTTAATTACAAGACAAGTTTCAGAAATTCTAATCGATACTAATGCGTATTTGAAATCTACAACTACAAGCTATACTAATAATGGAATACAGAAGCAAATTCATATGATAGCCGTGCCTCGTCATTTGGTTTCATAATCGTTCAGATACATAGAATGACACTTCAAGGCATTAGAAACACACAAGGTACCTGGAAATATAATCGAATAGAAGGAGGAGTTAGCAACAGAAGAGCAAACAGCAGCAGCCAGGAATTCAAACAACAACCCTCACAGTTCAAGACCAATTTTTACCCAGAATCAACTCGACCACAGCCTAGAGCATGTTGCAAAACCAATAGCAACAACAAATATCAAAACGATCAGACTCAATAGAGTTTGGATTAAACCAAAAAAAACTCAATCAGTAGGCTGCTGAACCACTACAGTAATGGGAATCACTGTCCAGAATTCAACTTACACCTATGAATGCAATGAAACCCTATATTTTTCTGGTTTTCTGTCCTTAAACTCCCCAGAACTCTAAAAAAACTGAATGTCTTAGCTTTTAAATGTTGTCTGAGACTGCCTTTTTAAAGAACTCTCAGAAACTCCCTATTTTCAGATTTGCTTTTTCTCTTCTAAGGTCTCCCAAAAGAAAAGCCAGACCAGACTCAAAGCCCCCCTCTAATTCTGTCTAGACCCCTATTTATATCCAACACTTGACCTTGCCCCCTCTCAAAAGCACTCAGGCAGAATTCCTCAACTAATTCTGCCCATGATCTCCTTTTAATTCCACTAGAGTATGTCTTTCTCCCATTATCCCTTGTCCTTTCCTTATTTAAGTTTAAATAGGTATGGGCTCCTATTTCTTAATCCATTTCCTTTAAATCTTCCCCTACCATTATGTTTTGCTCCCCATTAGCACTTAAACAATTCATTAGTTTAATGGTACTTTAGTACCCTACTATTAGACCATTCAACTCAAACCAATTTCAAACCTTTTAAATCCTAAAATACCCTCCTAGAGTCCCTGAAATTACTGTCCTACCCCATCCCTTTCACTCTGTACCAAACCCTTCAGCTATAACCAGTTCAAACTATCAAAATCCTAACAACTGACTCCTAACTCAACTGGACAGATTACAAAACTTCAAATTTGAAAGACCAGTAGACCTCCTGATGACCAACTAGGTAGGTAATCGACAACATGAATTGCAAGCAAAGGGAATCACACACTATAGAACAAGTTTTAATTCACAACAGTTTTGACTAAACCCAACTACTCTCAACATGAGACTGCAATTAGAGATGAGGCAAAGCAAGTGTCATGAAAAGAAACCTGATTAATAGCACAAGTCTAGATTCAAACAATCATGAAATATTTCCTAAGCATTAGGTCTATTGTACAGGCCAACATCACTGATTAAGGAATCACAATGACAAAGTAATTGATAGCCTGAACTTAAACCAAACTAAACAGACATAAATTAGACCAATTCTTGACAAATTCAACTCGCAAACTAGCCCAAATTTGGACCTTAGACTACTGACCATAATTCAAACGGGAAATTCATGCCAATTTATAGAAGAGGAAGGGACAGAGTAAACAAATGGAACTACAAGAGTGAACAATCAAAACTGGACGTAAAAGACTTACCCGAATCACAACTCGATAAAAAAAACTCGAGGCTCTTCCCACTTTCAAGCCGAGACGGACCTTAACCATGTGTTTTCGAAGGAAAACAACATGGCTAAAGTCAGTCTCTGGCTCAAAATTCATGGAACCTGGCCTGCCTAACTTCGATCTGGAATCCGAGCTACCCCACGATGATTTGAAAAGAGTCGATCAAGGATTCATGGTGAGGGGGTCCAGGAGATCACAGGGTGTGAGTTTGGTGGCCATTGAACGGATTAGGGTTTGGTTCGATTCCTTTGATCTAAGATTCGAGGAGCTCGGGGGTGATTCGAAGAACAATGAGCGTGGATTCAGAGAGGGGATGGTTTGGTGGTTCGGGGGTGTGATTTTCACGATCATTGGAGCCGGCGCCGTCGGGTTTTCAGGCGAAGGGAACGAGGGCGGCTAGGGTTTTGGTTGGGTCGTTTGGTTTGTCTCTGAAAGAGACGAAGGATGAAAATGAGGCGGGTGAAGGGGTTTGGGGGTGTTTTGATATATTGAAAATAAGTTGATTAATCTGGGCCGTTGGATGATGGGAACCAACGGTCCAGAATAATTTACTTAAGCCAAACGGGGTCGTTTAGTAGTGACGGAGTCGGGGCGGGTATAGGAACAGGTATGGGGAATGGTTCAACATGGGTTATGGGAGGGGTGACCTGGACCGTTGGATCAAATCATACCAACGGCCCAGATTGATCATCAGTGAACGATGTCGTTTTGGCCGTCTTCGAGACCAGCCGGTTTGGGCCAGGGTTGGGGTGTGACATTGGGCGGTTGGGGTGTGACATTGGGCCTGACCCTTTCTTTTAACACCACCCCAGTCCTTTTTCTCTTGTTTCTAGTTTTTCTTTTATTTTCTTTTTTGATTCCTAATTACCAAAATTCCAAAATTAACTTAGAAAATACTAATTAACCCTTAATAATAATTATCACGCAAAATTTAGATACAAAAATAATCACTCAATTTGACATTAAACCCTAAAAATGTGAAGTACGTTATTTTTCGATTTTTCCATTTTCGTAAAACAAATTACTGTTTAATTAAAATTGTAAATGCAAATGCAACACATATAATTTTTTGTATTTTTCTTAATTTAATGTAAAAATAAACATGTACAGACAAAAATACAAATAAATCACAAACAACACAAAACCATTTTATTTTGAATTTTTGGGAGTAGTTTTCGTAGGGCAAAAATCACGTACTCACAGCTGCCCCTCTTTGTTCGGAAACACGAAGAGTTTTCGTGCAAAGATAAAGTGAGCGAATACGAGCGATTTTTGCCCGCTCATCTACTCCGTGTGAAGCATTTTTGAAAGATTTGACCGAACCTCTGCTTCAAAGGTTTCCTACATATCCCTGGCTAAAAGGGAATCAGGTCAATGTAGTTCGGGAAGTTTTGGTAGCTGGGACTACCATGGGACTAGGATTTTGCTGTTACTGCTGTTGCATGCTGCTGCTACTGCTTACCGACCTCCTTATTACACTATGCGATAAGAAAACAAGAAGCTAGACTAAACTATGAATTACAAACTCCTTATCTTCAACTTGATCTTGCCTCTCTTGTTGCCTTGTTGTCTTGTTGATTTGTGTTTCCTCCGCTGTTTCTTTACTTCTGGCTCGACTTGTGGTCTTCCTTCTGCTTTCTGCTGGGGATTTTTTTTTTGTAACCCTCCGCTCTCCGGGTGGGCTCCTGACTTCCACTACGACTTAAAAATATAACACCTCCATTCTCCAGGCGGGCTCCTGACTTCAACTACTTCTTAAGAATATAACACCTCCATTCTCCAGGTAGGCTCCTGACTTCAACTACTTCTTAAAAATATAACACCTCCATTCTCCAGGCGGGCTCCTGACTTCAACAACAACTTAAAATATAACACCTCCATTCTCCAGGAGGGCTCCTAACTTCCGCTAATATAACACCTCCATTCTCCAGGCGGGCTCCTGACTTCGACGACTTCTTAAAATATTACACCTCCATTCTCCAGGCGGGCTCCTGACTTCAACTACTTCTTAAAATGCGTTCTATTGCCGTTGTTCCTTCCTGCCCCCTGGACCATTTTCCTTCTAACTTGAATTATCTTCTTTCAGAACTGTTTCCCTCAAAACTGGTGTTTCATTCCTCTGAAAACTGCTGGGGATAACACCGGTGTTTCATTCAAAAATATGTTATTCTCTTCCTTCAAAGACTACTTCCCTTAAAGCTGGTGTTTTCCTTCCTCTGAAACTACTTCCCTTAAGACTTGTGTTATCTTCCCCCAGACATTGCTTTCTTTAAAACTTGTTTTGCCTTCTCCCGAAAACTGCTGGGGATACCGCTTCCCTCAAAACTTGTGTTAGACTTCCATAAATTTTCGAAATGAGAGAAAATTTTCCGCCCCAGTTTGACAATCCTTCTTGTGGCATGTCTTTCCGTCATCAATAACATTTCCTGTCCCTGCTTCAAATCAAAGAAAATTTGTTAGTTTAAAACGTGGGGGACGTTCCTGCTGGGGATGGTTTTCCCTTTTTCCCTTTTCCATGCTCTGCGTGGTTCGACCATCTTGAAACTTGGCCGATAACTTTCGACCTTCTTGATGCTTCTGTATCAACCCACTTCTCGATCGTTGTTTTTCACTTTCACTCCATACTTTCCATGACATCTTAGAACAATCCGTCATTTGGTCTTATAATGACGTCTTTCTTGTCCCGTCACATTATCTTCGCCCTATCTTATCCCCATTTACCTTATCCCATGTTGGCGACTGGTAGTTGGCTTTGAAAATCCTTCTTAAAAACAAACTTCCATAAATATCTTTAACCAAAAGAAATGAAAGATGATGACTTCAAAAGATAAAAAGAAAAATCTTCCTAAAGAATTGTTTGAAGAGAAAAAAGGAAAAGGACTTATCTGAATGGTGTAACCGATCTCAATGATCATGTCGTGCATTTCGGCTTAATCAACCCAGTCTATTGTATCACTCAATCTTTCTGATGGTCTTACTTTGCATTTCAAAAGGTCCCGCAACCCAATTCTTTTGGCTAATCAACATCTTTGTTCTACTTGATGCCTCGACGGATCATTTCTATAAACCTTACCTCGTTTGCCCACTTTCATTTCCTTGTCGCCTTATAGTGCCCTTTGAGGGGTTTTCACTAATAAGACTCTCTCGTTTCTCTCAACTCCCGTCGCCCTATGGTGCCTGTGAAGGTTTTCACCAATAAGACTCTCATTTTATTTCTCTCAACTTCCGTCGCCTTATGGTGCCTGTGAAGGTTTTCACCGATAAGACTCTCATTTTATTTCTTTTCAGCTGGGGATTGGGATGTTGCTGATAAGATTCTCTCATTTCATTTCCTTTCTGCTGGGGATTCTCTCATTTCATTTTTTTCTGCTGGGGACCAGAGTGTTACTCCAGACTTCCATTTGCCCGACTTGACACTTCTCGGATACTGATCGAGAGGTCTTTTGGACATCAATATGGGTTTCTGGTGTATGGCTAAAGAAAAATTTAAAATAATTTTGATGGGTAAAACCTTACAACTCTTGGAATCAACTTTTTTTTCCCAAAAATTATAAACACCACTTCTGCCCCAGTTTTTCTTGCTTGGGGATTTTTGATTCTTATTACACTATGACCGAGCCGTGAGGCGCCTACGTATCCTTTTGAGGAATCAGGTCAAACGTAGTTCCCAATTCCTTTGTTTTTATTGTGACTTTTCTTTTGTCTTTATTATCATTATTTTTCTTTTCTCCCTTTTTTCATTTTCATTACTGATTCCAAAAGAGGGGTATGAAAGAATAAATAAGGCTCAAGAGGGGAACCAAAGGTTGAAGTGTCTGGATGGAAGAACAAATTGCCTCCGTCATTTCATTCTCCGATACCATGCCAAATGCAAACAAACAACAATTACAATTAAAAGAAATCATACATAATATCTCTTAACTGCGTCAGAGTTGATAGCCATGTCGATGCATTTTCCTTCGACATCTGTTAAACATAAAGCACCATTGGACAACACTCTGGTTACATGAATGACCCTTGCCAATTCGGGGCGAACTTGCCTTTTGCCTCAGCCTGATGTGGAAGGATGCGTTTCAGTACTTGCTGGCCCACTTCAAACTTCCGGGGACGCACTTTTTTGTTGTATGCTCTTGCCATTCTCTTTTGATATAACTGGCCATGACACACAACTACCAATCTTTTTTCATCAATCAAATTCAACTGCTCCAGATGAGTTTTGACCCATTCATCATCATCAATCTCAACTTCAGCGACAATCCGAAGGGACGGGATTTCAACTTCTGCAGGTATTACGGCTTCAGTTCCATATATCAACAAATAAGGAGTTTCCCCTACTGAAGTACGGACAGTAGTGCGATAACCCAGCAATACAAATGGTAATTTTTCGTGCCATTGCCTTGAACCTTCTACCATTTTCCGAAGTATCTTCTTTATGTTTTTGTTGGCTGCCTCAACTGCTCCATTCGCCTTGGGACGATATGGGGTGGAATTGCGGTGTGTAATCTTAAATTGTTGACATACCTCTTTCATCAAATTGCTGTTAAGATTAGCACCGTTATCCGTGATGATCACCTTCGGGATTCCAAATCGACAGATGATATGTGAGTGAACAAAATCAACCACCGCTTTCTTGGTCACAGACTTGAAAGTTTTGGCCTCAACCCATTTGGTGAAATAATCAATGGCTACCAGAATGAACCTATGCCCGTTGGATATTGCCGGCTCAATTGGTCCAATGATATCCATGCCCCAAGCGACGAAGGGCCATGGTGCTGACATTGTGTGCAATTCCGATGATGGAGAATGAATCAAATTTCCGTGTATCTAGCACTGATGACATTTGCGCACAAAACCAATACAATCTCGCTTCATGGTGAGCCAATAATAACCTTCTCGGAGAATTTTCTTCGCCAGCACATATCCGCTCATATGTGGTCCGCAGACTCCTGAATGTACTTAGGACATGACAGCCATAGCCTGTTTAGCATCTATGCATCTTAACAATCCCAGGTCTGGTGTTCTTTTATACAGAACTCCTTCACTCAAGAAAAATCCACTTGCCGACCGTCGAATTGTCCTCTTTTGATCCCCCGTGGCTTGCACTGGGTATATCCCCATTCTGATGTATTCCTTGATATCGTGGAACCATGGTTCGCCATCCAGTTCTTCTTCAACTATGTTACAATAAGCATGCTGATCTCGGACTTGAATATGAAAAGGATCGACATAAGCTTTGTCCGGATGGTGCAGCATTGATGCTAGGGTAGCCAAAGCATCGGCGACCTCATTATGGACCCTTGGAATATGCCTGAACTCCACTGATCTAAACCGTTGGCAAAGATCATGTAAGCATTGTCGGTATAGTACGAGCTTCAGATCTCGCGTTTCCCATTCTCCTTGAATTTGATGTACCAGAAGGTCCAAGTCTCCCAAGACCAAGACTTCCTAGACATCCATGTCTGCAACTAACCTTAAACCCAAAATACATGCTTCGTACTCAGCCATATTGTTGGTACAATAAAAACGAAGCTGAGCCGTAACAGGATAGTGATGCCCTGTTTCAGAAATAAGCACAGCTCCTATTCCGACTCCTTTCATGTTAGCAGCCCCATCAAAGAAAAGTTTCCAGCTTGGTTTTTCGTCCTGTTCTAGTTCATCAATATGCATCACCTCTTCATCAGGAAAATAAGGCCTCAGTGGCTCATACTCTTCATCGACCAGGTTCTCGGCCAAATGTTCGGCCAATGCTTGGGATTTCGTCGTAGTCCGAGTCACATAGATTATGTCAAACTCTGTGAGCAAAATCTGCCATTTTGCAAGTCTTCCTGTCGGCATAGGCTTTTGAAAGATATACTTCAACGGATCCAAACGCGAAATGAGGTAGGTAGTGTAGGATGACAAATAATGTTTCAACTTCTGTTCTACCCAAGTTAGGTCACAACATGTCCTTTCCAGGTGAGTATACTTAACCTCATAAGCCGTGAACTTCTTGCTAAGATAATAGATGGCTTGCTCCTTCCTGCCGGTGACGTCATGCTGCCCCAATACACAACCAAATGAATTTTCCAAGATTGTCAAGTAAAGAATCAAAGGTCTCCCTGGGTCTGGGGGAACCAACACAGGTGGGTTTGTCAAGTAACCTTTTATCTTGTCAAACGCTTCTTGACACTCATCAGTCCACCTGATCGCAGCGTCCTTCCTCAACAACTTGAAAATAGGCTCACAAGTTGTCGTGAGCTGAGCAATAAACCTACTGATGTAGTTCAGCCTTCCTAACAGACTCATCACTTCAGTCTTGTTCCTCGGAGGGGGCAAATCTTGTATGTCTTTGATCTTTGATGGGTCCAACTCGATGCCTCACCAGCTGACTATGAATCCTAACAGCTTTCCGAATGGAACACCAAAGGCACACTTGGCGAGGTTAAGCTTGAGGTTGTACCTGCGAAGCCTATGGAAGAATTTCCTCAAATCCTTGACGTGGTCGGCCTGATGCTTTGATTTTATGATCACATCATCTACGTATACCTCAATCTCCTTGTGTATCATATCATGAAACATAATAGTCATTGCCCTCATATAAGTTGCCCCAGCATTCTTCAAACCAAATGGCATTACCCGGTAGCAATAAGTTCCCCAAGGCGTGATGAATGCCGTCTTTTCTGTATCTTCTTCATCCATTAGAATCTGATGATACCCAGCATATCAATCCACAAAAGATCCAATCTCGCGCTTGGCATAATTGTCAATCAGAATATGTATATTGGGTAGTGGGAAGTTATCCTTCGGACTTGCTTTGTTGAGATTGCGGTAATCGACACATACTCTGATCTTGCCATCCTTTTTCGGCACAAGCACAACATTAGCCAACCAGACAGGATATCGATTGACCCGAATAACCTTTGCCTCCAACTGCTTGGTAACTTCTTCTTTAATCTTCACACTCATCTTAGTTTTGAATTTCCTCAACTTTTGCTTGACGGGTGGGAACGCTGGATCAGTGGGAAATCTGTGGACCACTAAATTAGTGGTTAAACCTGGCATGTCATCATATGACCACGCAAAAACATCTTTGTACTCAATGAGCGCTTTGATTAACTCCTCCCAGATTTTTGGCTCGAGGTGGACACTTATCTTAGTCTCTCGGACATTGTCTGTGTCACCTAAATTGACGGCTTCTGTGTCATTCAAATTGGGTTTGGGTTTTCCTTCGAAGTGAATTAACGCTTTACCAATCTCTTCAAAGGCTTCATCATCATCATCATATTCTGATTCGTAATCGCAATCTACTTCTTGAACTATCATTTCGGAATCAGATTGATTTTTAAGACTGGGCTGAGGATTCCTTATGCACGCCATGTCATTAAGATCAGTATAAAGAGAACTGTACAGAAAAAGAAAAGAAGAAAACAAAATTAAAATAAAATAAGGAATGAAGAAGAAACTTTTTTATTTTATTGAATTACGGGATAACAAGGTTTCACACTTTGATGAACACAACAAAATAAAAGGAATCTGGACTACAACCCTGGAATAATCCAGAAAACAGGAAGGAAAATCAGAGCCAACTACCAAGACTCCCTCCGAATGGGAAAAGGAGTAGCCATCCAATTGTTGATTTTTGCCTTTGGCCCCACAAACTGTACATCCGCCTTGCCGGACCCTTCCCCAACTTCTACCATGTTGATTTCGGTGAACAATCTTTCAAAGCCCTCATTTAAGTCTCCATCTGCACCAATCAATGGCCCTGTAACCTTGGACAACAATTGCTTTTTGATGCTCGGCCTGACAAAAGATTTGGACAGGCGCGGGATTGGCTTAGGAAGGACCCAGACTCTTTTTTTCAACTTGCGGTCCCATCTCACATCCGCCACTGTAGGCTTGAACCCCAGCCCAAAGGTATCCAGAGTTTTGGGCAAAGAAACCGGTTGAACAATACCCTGAAGATCAGCCCCTAAACATTTGCCTGGCATAAACCTGTTTTTCAACATCTCCGAGGCTACCATGACAGTTGCAGCTGCTATTTTGGGAAGTGGGATTCTTTCACCCTCGGGAACTTTGTCCACTGAAACCGTATCGAAAACCTGGTAAACCCACAACCCCTTGTCATCGTCAGTCTCTATGAAGGGTACGATGACATCACTTACGGCGCTTGTATTGTCTTCCCCATGTACTACAATCTCTTGCCTATCCCATTCGAATTTGACCATCTGATGTAGTGTACAAGGCAAAGCTTTGGCGGCGTGGATCCAGGGTCTCCCCAACAGAAGATTATATGACACTGCCACGTCTAACACTTGAAACTCCATGGTGAACTCGACCAGACCAATTGTTAATTCAAGTATGATGTCACCCACTGTGTCTGTACCACCACCATCAAACCCTCGAACATAGATGTTGTTCTTGTGAATTCTGTCACCATCGACCTTCAGTTTGTTCAAGGTGGTCAAAGGACAGATATTGGCACTGGACCCATTATCAATCAGTACTCGAGTGACTACCGAGTCTTCACACTTCACAGTCAAATAGAGGGCTCTATTATGTTCTGTACCCTCCACGGGCAACTCATCGTCTGAAAAAGTGACCTTGTTGACCTCAAAAATCTTGTTTGCTATTTTCTCCAGATGGTTCACAAAGATCTTATCCGGAACATGGGCTTCGCTCAGAATTTTCATCAATACCCGGCGGTGCTCATCTGAATGGATCAACAAGGATAACAATGAGATCTGTGCAGGGGTCTTCCTTAACTGCTCCACAATGGAGTAATCTTGCGCCTTCATTTTCTTTAAAAATTCTTTCGCCTCTTCCTCGGTAACTGGATTCTTTGTTGCTACTGGATGGGCCCTTCTTAACTCTACGGGAGCAAAACACCTTCCCGAACGAGTTAGACCTTGGGCTTCACACACTTCTCCTTTGACTTCTTTCCCTTTGTAAATCACCATCACCCGTTCATAATTCCAAGGAACAGCCTTTCTGTTGATCACTGGAAGTTGAGTTACCGGTTTTATAATAACAGGCTCTGTGCGAGCACCCTTCACGACCACAACAGGTTTACTTGCAACCCCTGGCACTACCACTTTAGCTTTCTCGAGTTTCACTGCAACAAGGCTCGACGATCCTCTCTCGCCTACCACAGCTGGCTCATCATCTACCCCTCTCAACTGGACCACTGATTTCCCACTGGTTACTTTTTCCTTTGAGCTTGTTTCGCTGGAACGGATCATCATTACCGTCTGTGAGGGCTTCCTGGGCTCCCCCTCTTTGTGTATCAACTCAATCATGTGTGTCTCATGGTGAGCTGACAGTGGATTCTGATTAATATTTGGTGCTTCTGGTGCTTGAACCTCGATCCGATGAGTATCGATAAGCTCTTGCACAGCTATTTTCAGCTTCCAACATTTCTCTATATCGTGCCCTGGGGCCCCTAAACAGTACTCATAACTCACCGAATGGTCAAGATTTGTAGGAGGAGGATTTGGCATTTTAGGCTCAATGGGATTCAGCATGCCCAACTGCCTCAATCTGTGGAAAAGACTGGTATATGACTCCCCCAGTGGAGTGAAAGTCTTTTGCTTTTCTGACCTCTCATTCTTGAGGGCTGGGTTTGGTCGGAAACCTGTTCCGGGGGGATTTCTGTAGGCCCTTGGGGGTGGATATATGTTTTGTGGAGCTGGGTATGGATTTTGTGGAACCGGGGCACGCTATGACGCGTGTGCCGGAGTTTGGGTATAGGTTTGTGCATGATGGACGGAAAAATGGGGATCTGGCGGTGGATAGTAATGTTGTGGAGAGCTATATGGAGTATGGGGGTAATTTTGGTGGTAGGGTCGTGATTGGCTATAGTAGGGTGACGGACCTCTAGATCCGAACTAGGCTCCGGACTCAACAGTCGTGACATCTTCTTTCTTCTTCTTCCCAAGTACACCCCCAGTGCCGCTTTGGATGGCCTGAGTGGTTGCCTTGATCGCTGAATAGCTCATGATTTTGTTGGACTTAAGCCCCTCCTCGACCATGCCTCCCATTTTTACAACCTTATTAAAAGACTTGCCAATTGCGGACACCAAATGACCAAAGTAAGTTGGCTCCAGAGCCTGCAAAAAGTAATCGACCATCTCATTTTCTTTCATTTGGAGATCTACCCTTGCTGCTTGCTCCCTCCACCGGAAACCATATTCTCTACAGCTTTCACTCTACTTCTTTTCCAGTTTGGTCAGGGATAGTCGGTCTGGAATGATCTCAAGATTATATTGAAAGTGACAAGTGAATGCTTAGGCCAAATCGTCCCATGTGTACCACCTTCTATGATCTTGTCTGGTGTACCATTCTAACGCCGATCCACTTAAGCTTTGGCTGAAATATGCCATGAGTAATTCATCTCTTCCGCCCGCTCCCCTCATCTTGCTATAAAAACCTCTCAAATGAGCCACCGGATCACCGTGTCCGTTGTACAAGTTGAACTTGGGTATTTTGAACCCTGTCAGTAGTTGTACATTCGGGAATAAACACAGATCTTTGTAAGCCACGCTTACCTGACCTCCTAGCCCTCTCATATCCCTGAAGGATTGCTCTATGCTTTTCATTTTTCTGAACATCTCTTCCTGTTCAGGATTTCTGGCCGGTTTTTCTGCTTTCCTGGTAGGTCAGAATGTGGATCATGTGAATAGGCTTCAGGCGCTTTGAAGGTAAGCTCCGGGGCAAAATACTGGTTGTCCTGCGCTTAGAATACAGGTTCATTCGGGGATTTATGGAGTGCAGTTGATGGAGATGCCACAAAGACATGGGTAGTTGGTGGAGGAGGGTATGGAATTGATTTTGGCAGTGGAGCTTGTGGCGTATGAGAAGTAGTGCCATGGTAGTGTTGATAAATGGGAAAACCTGGATCGGTGGTGGGATGATCCTAAGACTGAGCTAATGGTGGGGTAAAAGCCGGGTTGGCTGGGTAAGCTGGCGGTGATTGCCCTTTGGACCAGGCCTGGTACATTTGGCCATCTGTTGCTTAAGCTTGAGCATCTCCTCTTTCATTTTATAGATGTCCAACTCCTCTACCTCAACGCTAGTGTCGACATCTGGGCTAGACATGATTTCTGGTACTGGTCCCTTTGATCTGGTTTGGTAATGGTAATGTGTCAGTATCCTCTAAATAAACTAACTGCTTGAATTCTCTGGAAATCAACAAACTTGTTAGTTTTTAGAGTTTAACACATATGCAATTACACGTTGGGATGCAATGCACCTAGGAAATTAACCATTTCTATCATGTATTTGCTTCGGTTGCGTGCGTCATTCCGGCCTCTCATAATTGTGCCCCTTTTTTAAGCTTCATTCTTTATTTATTTTTTCATTTTTCCCTTTTTTTATTTTTTATAGAGGTGGTCGAATCCTATAGAGATTGCCTACGTATCATGTCCCCGCATGAATCAGACCGTGCGTAGTTCTGTCACGAGTGCGAAAAATAAAGACACCATTTTTGGATTTTTCAATCTTCATCAACAAAACGTTTTATTACAAGGCAAAACATTTTTGAAAGGAAACTGACAGGCTTGATACAGACTACAGACTTTATGCAAAAAGGGAAATACAAACTCCAACGGACAATAGACTCCGAAGACAAGGAAAATACAGACTCAAACTATGAATGTCTCAAAGTTTTGAATTTTGGCGCCCGCGGGGCGTCGTTCGGCCTCGCCGTGGGCTTTGGTGCAAGTCCCCTTTGCTGATCTTTCAAATCTTCCCTGATCTGGTGGACATAAATCATTATTGAAGCAAAGAAGGTGGTACGGAACATATCCTCACAAGCTAGGCACTTTATGGTGATGTAGTGCCCGATATCGTCGATTCTTCCCTTGATTTTGTCCCTTTCCATAAGCAATCGCTCTATTTGTTGATTCCGCGTCTCCAGCACTTAAGCGTTGTAAAAGAGATGATCCTGAAACTCATTCATCTGTTTCTTCATTCGTGCCACCAGATCATAGTAGCGCTTCTTATCTGTTCTGGTATCTCGGGCTTGTCTGAAGATCCACTCTTCGTAGTCCCTCTTCATTTGTTGCATGAACTGTACTTGCTCTTCTGTCTTCTTTATCCATTTCGCCTGGATTCTCGCTAGACCAGCTTTAGATTTTTCCAGGTCTTCTTGATACTCGAGGACTTTCTTATTTAGACCGTTTATGAGCCTTTTATCAACCTGGCTTCTCTCCTGGCTTCTGGCAGCTATTTTCATTTCCTGGATTTGAGTTTTGAGGACCTCGTTTTCCTAACCTAGTTTTCTCCTTTCTCCCTCATCTGCAGCGATATGCAAATCTTTCTCAAATTTCAAATGCATAACTTGCTTCTCCAACTTGCCTATTGTCATCCTGTACTCGTGTTCTTTAGCCAACCAATCCCACTGTTCTTGTGATGCCTTGACGAACTCCTGGAGATGGGGTCTTTTAGCCGGCCTTTCATGCTCAAGTTCTCTCTTGTACCAAGCAAGGTATCCTGGTGCCACTTTGCCTTTGGTTTGATCCTGCACGCAAGTATCTGCTTTTAAATATTGGCATTCACTCCAGATCTGACGGACTCTTGCTTTAGGAAACTGTCCGTTAGGGCTAATCTCAATTACTTGAGCACTAAGATCTTCCTCCTGTGGCACTGTTTGGCATCTCCCGAGTTGTCTCAAAACCTGATATGGCGCGTAGGGCTGAATGCTCTTGAGCCCCATCAATAGAAAGTGGGTCCTAGCTGCCGGCATATATATGACCTCATCAACGGGCAGCCGTCCTAGCGTCCACTGTATTTGGCTGGCGGTGAGGGTCCGAAAGAATGATGTCCATGCTGTAACTCCCTCGGGTATACTAACCCCCTTGATTCTTGTGTAGAACTCTTCTATGCAAGTTTTCTTCGAGGAACCATAACTCAAGAGCTGGGAACGGTGGCAGAGATGCTCAGTCATCCATATTTGTAGCAACAAGTTACACCCCTCAAAAAAGTTCTCTCTGGCTTTGCAGGTTGTGAGAGCTCGGAAGATATCAGATACTATCATAGGTGCAAGAGTGCTTTCATCTTGAGTGAGCAAGGTACTGACGACCCCGACTATTTTCAAATCAATGTTTCCGTCTTTCCTTGGAAACACTAAAAGGCCCAAAAAGGTTATCATAAAAGCCACTCGTCTATGCTCATCCCATTTCTGATGGTTACTTTTGCTGCATAACTTGTTACCCAGATTGTTGAATCCTCCGACATGACCGTATCTGTCGTATATGAAGCACGGATTACAAAAACCCACGGCCAAATCTGGGTTATGGACCGTCCTGGGTATCTTTAATGAATCTAAAAACTGATGCGCGGTGACAGCTCTTGTAGCAATCAGGTATTTCTGCCTTATCAGAACTTCAGCATTTCCGATGTACCCGGCTATTTCCTCCAAAGTCGGGGTGAGTTCAAAATCGGGGAAGTGGAAGACATTGTGTGTCGGGTCCCAGCAGGTGACCAAAGCTCTTATGATATCCCCCCGAGGCTGGATTTCCAATAAACCCGTAAGACCTTTTAGATATTTCTTGACCTCATCTTGCCCCTTACCACCTAAATCATCCCACCATAGCCGCAACTCGAAAGGGATTTTAGTCATTATTGAAAAAGGTTCATTTTGCATCGTGCTCATCCTGCACATTTATTAAGGTGATTAAGAAATAAAATTCATTTGACTCAACAAATTGACTATTTTTAATTTTTCACAGATTAAAAGGAAGATCTGGTTCCGAACACGGCTTTTCAGCACTTCGGGAACGAAGATTTTAAAGCTGGGTGAGTCAACCGGTCAAAAATCCAAAAATTCCTAAAAGTGGCCGTTTATGCAAAGTCAGCCTTCCGGCGTCCCTTTCGGGAACATTCAGCTATTTTTGCCAAAAACGGCATTACTCGATTTATTATTGACTCTTTTTTTTCAAATTGAAATAAAAGCCCCGGTTGAAAACATGGCCTTTCAGCGCTTCCGGGAGGAAGATTTTAAGGCTGTGCCCGCAAACCATTTTAAAAATGACTCAGGGTGGCTGTTCTTGCGAAAACAGCCTTCCGGTGCCCTTTTGGGGACATTCGACTTATTTTAAGCAAGAATGGCGCCACCCAACTTATTTATGACAAAAATTTTGACATTTTTGTAAAAGGGAGGTTAGACCCGATGAGGGTTGCCTACGTATCCCGCACCCTGTGAGAATCAAACCGGCATAGTTCGGGACGATAAAACAAACTTCTTTTGAAAACCAGACTCATCGGCAAATAAAACTATATTTTTTTTCTTTTTCTTTTTTTTTTCTCAAAAATTCGGCAGAGTTTCGACACTATTTGGACATTGGTTTTTTCAAAACAGGCGATTAACTCTCTTTAACCCTCATACTGTTATTTCTCTTTCCTCAAAATATTCAAAAGTCGGTCATCATGCAAGTCCGAAGCAAATAAATGCACAAGTAGCAAGTAAGATGCATCAGGATGGTCTTTTTCATTTTTGGTACACCTGTCCTAGACAGACCCAACCCCTGTGTCGAGCCTTCAAAGTCAAATGCACGTGATGCAAACAAACGTTCCTATTAGGGATCCGACATGAAATCACGTTATTCTAGGTTCAAAGCCTAGGTATTTGTTATATACTGTGTACCCGAGTGGACAACTCGAGTCGAGGAGGGGGCAACGTACCGGGGACCCACGAGATCGTCTAGTTTTGTAACTTGTCCGGCCTCTTTCTTATTTCAGGGTATGACACTAACAGAATAAGGAGTCTCAACCAGTAAGCACATCCCCGGAGGTAAGAAGAGAAGGGTTTCGGCACAGTTTATATATAGTTCAGATAATATCAAAGCGGTAAAAGCATCATTTAGCACATTAGGCCCAAACATGTGAATAAAATCAGATAATAAATAAAGCCAAATACAACAATTATTCTAAGCTCGAATTCTGAACCCTGAAACAGAGATTCTGGGTTCGGTCCCCAGCAGAGTCGCCAGAGCTGTCACACCTCCTTTTTACCCGCGCTAGCAGGGGAGCAAAGGGAGTTTTTCCAATTAAAGGACAATCGAAACGAGATTTATTTATTTATTTCAGAGTCGCCACTTGGGATATTTAGGGTGTCCCGAGTCACCAGTTTAATCCCGAATCGAGGAAAAAAATGACTTTGTATTATAATCCGCGAACCAGAAATCCGAATAAGGAATTCTGTTAACCCGGGAGAAGGTGTTAGGCATTTCCGAGTTCCGTGGTTCTAGCACGGTCGCTCAACTGTCACATTCGGCTTATTTATCTGATTTTAACAATTATGAGCTTATATGCAAGTTTTAAATCTTTACCGATTTTATTATTATTATTATTATTATTATTATTATTATTATTATTATTATTATTATTATTATTATTATTATTATTATTATTATTATTATTATTTTAACAGAGAATTGCAACGTTGTGAGAACGTATCTCGAACCACGTCACATCAATGTACCCGTGGTTATCGACGCATTTCGACTCCGTTGAGATTTGGATTTGGGTCACATAAATGTGCACCCGAGTTTAAGAAAGTAGATTATTAAAGGCGCGCCTAAAGCGACTAGCGTATCATTATTTTGGGTAAGGCCGTGAAATTTTGCTAAACGGCCCATCCCGAAGTCTAAGTAATTTCATCAACACGTATAGAGGGCCCCTCAACTTGTGTATTTTGTTTGTCGAGGCTCGTCTTATTCATTATTTTTTTTAAAAAAAATTTGCAACGTCGTGGAAATGCATCTCGAACCACGTCAAAATCAATGTACCCATGATTAGCGACACATTTCGACTTCGTTGAGATTTGGATTTGGGTCACATAAATGCGCACCCGAGTTTAGGGAAGTAAGACTATTAAAATACGCGCCTAAAGAGACTAGTGTGTTATTACTTTGGAAAAACCGTTAAATTCGCTAAACGGTCCATCTCGAAATCTAAGTATTTATATATACACTTAATGAGGGCACCGTAGTTTATTTGTCTATTTTGGCGAGGCTCGTCTCATTTTTATTATTCAAAAAAGCAAACCTAAAAGCTATGGTGATTTTCCTATTTTTTACTTGCCTAACTAATTATTATCTTTTAAGACATACTACATCTAGATCTGCAAATTCCAAACAGTCTACATGAATGAATCATAATCCAAGCCCAGCACAAAACTGGACGAATCGCAGACATGGTTCCAGGCCCCAAACGGATATGCATGTCAGACCCAGGCCTGACCATTTATTTCGGCCCTGAAGCTCATACTTTATGCAAACGGGCTGTCGAGACCCAGCCATAAAATTAAACAATGCTTCAGTTTAATGTGCACAACTGTTCACTGAAAGTTTTAAACCATCAAGTTTAATGAACTAGCTAAACTCAAAGAACAATTATTCTAATTTTTACCCCAGTTCTTATGCTAACCAACATTATCAGCTCGAGTTCATGTGTTTATCATATTTAGAGCCAGTGTTCATGCTAGGAATTGACACGGGCAATCAAGGAAAAGCTTAACTTGTTGGGGTGATTAGCTACTCTACCGTATTATTCGCGCAATTAGTCATGTCTAATTTTGTACCCGTTTGTGATCCCAGCATCCTAAATGTGGAAGCTATAATAGTTGGCTATTAACAGTTAACTAAATCAACTATAGCAAATCTGAGCAGCTCCTACAGTCCAGTACATATTCAAGGTCATATAATCAATAATCCACAGTCTCTCTAGTTTAATTACAAGACAAGTTTCAGAAATTCTAATCGATACTAATGCGTATTTGAAATCTACAACTACAAGCTATACTAATAATGGAATACAGAAGCAAATTCATATGATAGCCGTGCCTCGTCATTTGGTTTCATAATCGTTCAGATACATAGAATGATACTTCAAGGCATTAGAAACATCAAGGTACCTGGAAATATAATTGAATAGAAGGAGGAGTTAGCAACAGAAGAGCAAACAACAACAGCCAGGAATTCAAACAACAACCCTCACAGTTCAAGACCAATTTTTACCCAGAATCAACTCGACCACATCCCAGAGCATGATGCAAAACCAATAGCAACAACAAATATCAAAACGAACAGACTCAATAGAGTTTGGATTAAACCAAAAAAAACTCAATCAGTAGGCTGCTGAACCACTGCAGTAATGGGAATCACTGTCCAGAATTCAACTTACACCTATGAATGCAATGAAACCCTATATTTTTCTGGTTTTCTGTCCTTAAACTCCCCAGAACTCTAAAAAAACTGAATGTCTTAGCTTATAAATGCTGTCTGAGACTGCCTCTTCAAAGAACTCTCAGAAACTCCCTATTTTCAGATTTGCTTTTTCTCTTCTAAGGTCTGCCCAAAAGAAAAGCCAGACCAGACTCAAAGCCCCCCTCTAATTTTGTCCAGACCCTGATTTATATCCAACACTTGACCTTGCCCCCTCTCAAAAGCACTCAGGCAGAATTCCTCAACTAATTCTGCCCATGATCTCCTTTTAATTCCACTAGAGTATGTCTTTCTCCCATTATCCCTTGTCCTTTCCTTATTTAAGATTAAATAGGTATGAGCTCCTATTTCTTAATCCATTTCCTTTAAATCTTCCCCAACCATTATGTTTTGCTCCCCATTAGCACTTAAAACAATTCATTAGTTTAATGGTACTTTAGTACCCTACTATTAGACCATTCAACTCAAACCAATTTCAAACCTTTTAAATCCTAAAATACCCTCCTAGAGTCCCTGAAATTACTGTCCTACACCATCCCTTTCACTATGTACCAAACCCTTCAGCTATAACCAGTTCAAACTATCAAATTCCTAACAACTGACTGCTAACTCAACTGGATAGATTACAAAACTTCAAATTTGAAAGACCAGTAGACCTCCTGATGACCAACTAGGTAGGTAATCGACAGCATGAATTGCAAGCAAAGGGAATCACACACTATAGAACAAGTTTTAATTCACAACAGTTTTGACTAAACCCAACTACTCTCAACATAAGACTGCAATTAGAGATGAGGCAAAGCAAGTGTCATGAAAAGAAACCTGATTAATAGCACAAGTCTAGATTCAAACAATTATGAAATATTTCCTAAGCATTAGGTCTATTGTACAGGCCAACATCACTGATTAAGGAATCACAATGACAAAGTAATTGGTAGCCTAAACTTAAACCAAACTAAACAGACACAAATTAGACCAGTTCTTGACAAATTCAACTCGCAAACTGGCCCAGATTTGGACCTTAGACTACTGACCATAATTCAAACGGGAATTCATGCCAATTTATAGAAGAGGAAGGGACAGAGTAAACAAACAGAACTGCAAGAGTGAACAATCAAAACTGGACGTAAAAGACTTACCCGAATCACAACTCGATAAAAAAACTCGAGGCTCTTCCCACTTTCAAGCCGAGACGGACTTTAACCATGTGTTTTCGAAGGAAAACAGCATGGCTAAAGTCACTTTGTGGCTCAAAATTCATGGAACCTGGCCTGCCTAACTTCAATTTGGAATCTGAGCAACCCCACGATGATTTGAAAAGAGTCAATCAAGGATTCATGGTGAGGGGGTCCAGGAGATCACAGGGTGTGAGTTTGGTGGCCATTGAACGGATTAGGGTTTGGTTCGATTCCTTTGATCTAAGATTCGATGGGCTCGGGGGTGATTCGAAGAACAATGAGCGTGGATTCGGAGAGGGGATGGTTTGGTGGTTCGGGTGTGTGATTTTCACGGCCATCAATGTCGGCGCCGCCGGGTTTTCAGGCGAAAGGAACGAGGGCGGCTAGGGTTTTGGTTGGGTCGTTTGGTTTGTCTCTGAAAGAGACGAAGGATGAAAATGAGGCGGGTGAAGGGGTTTGGGGGTGTTTTGATATATTGAAAATAAGTTGATTAATCTGGGCCGTTGGATGATGGGAACCAACGGTCCAGAATAATTTACTTAAGCCAAACGGGGTCGTTTAGTAGTGACGGAGTCGGGGCGGGTATAGGAACAGGTATGGGGAATGGTTCAACATGGGTTATGGGAGGGGTGACCTGGACCGTTGGATCAAATCATACCAACGGCCCAGATTGATCATCAGTGAACGATGTCGTTTTGGCCGTCTTCGAGACCAGCCGGTTTGGGCCAGGGTTGGGGTGTGACATTGGGCCTGACCCTTTCTTTTAACACCAGCTCAGTCCTTTTTCTCTTGTTTCTTCTTTTTCTTTTATTTTCTTTTTTGATTCCTAATAACCAAAATTCCAAAATTAAATTAGAAATACTAATTAACCCTTAATAATAATTATCACACAAAATTTAGATACAAAAATAATCACTCAATTTGACATTAAACCCTAAAAATGCGAAGTACGTTATTTTTCAATTTTTCCATTTTCGTAAAACAAATTACTGTTTAATTAAAATTGTAAATGCAAATGCAACACATATATTTTTTGTATTTTTCTTAATTTAAAGTAAAAATAAACATGCACAGACAAAAATACAAATAAATCACAAACAACACAAAACCATTTTATTTTGAATTTTTAGGAGTAGTTTTCGTAGGTCAAAAATCACGTGCTCACACCCGTAGTGTTATCTCTTATGTGAAGGCTCGACGTATGGTCGAAAATGGGTGTTTGGCCTATTTGGCATATGTTCGTGATTCTAGTGCCGAGGTTCTCTCTATTGATTCTGTGCCCATTGTTCGAGAGTTTCTTCATGTTTTCCCTTCAAACCTGCTGGGTATGCCATCCGACAGGGATATTGACTTTTGCATTGATTTGGCTCCGGGCACTCAGCCCATTTCTATCCCGCCGTATCGTATGGCCCCACCTGAGTTAAAAGAGTTAAAGGAGCAGTTGCAAGACTTGCTTGAGAAGGGTTTCATTAGGCTGAGTGTTTCACCTTGGGGTGCGCCGGTGTTGTTTGTTAAGAAGAAGGACAAATCGATGAGAATTTGTATTGATTACCGACAGTTGAACAAGGTTACAATCAAGAATAATTATCCATTGCCGAGGATTGATGATTTGTTTGATCAGCTTCAGGGTGCCAGGGTATTTTCGAAGATTGACTTGAGATCTGGCTACCATCAGTTGAGGATTAGGGCATCCGATGTCCCTAAGACAGTTTTATGCACTTGGTACGGGCATTATGAGTTCTTAGTTATGTCATTCGGGTTGACAAATGCCCCCACAGCTTTTATGGATTTGATGAATCGAGTGTTCAGGCCTTTTTTGAATTTGTTCATGATAGTCTTTATTGATGATATTTTGATATATTCCCGCAACCGGGAGGAGCACGAGCAGCATCTTAGAGTGGTTCTTCAGACCATGAGGGATAGTCAGTTATATGCTAAATTCTCGAAGTGTGGGTTCTGGTTGAGTTCAGTTGCATTCCTGGGTCATGTTGTGTCCGCAGAGGGTATTCAGGTTGATCCGAAGAAAATTGAGGCAGTCAAGAACTGACCTAGACCAGCATCAGCTATAGAGATTCGGAGTTTCTTGGGATTGGCAGGCTACTATTGCCGGTTCGTGGAGGGGTTTTCATCTATCGCAACCCCGATGACCAGGTTGACCCAGAAGGGTACCCAGTTCAGATGGTCGGATGAGTGTGAGGCGAGCTTTTAGAAGCTCAAGACAGCTCTGACTACGACACCGGTGTTGGTTTTTCCTACAGGTTCAGGGCCTTATACAGTTTATTGTGATGCTTCTCGTATTGGGCTTGGTGCAGTGTTGATGCAGGATGGCAAGGTCATTGCCTATGCTTCACGATAGTTGAAGATTCATGAGAAGAACTATCCAGTTCATGATTTAGAGTTGGCAGCCATAGTTCACGCATTGAAGATTTGGAGGCATTATCTGTATGGCGTGGCATGTGAGGTGTTCACAGATCACAAGAGTCTACAGTATTTGTTCAAGCAAAAAGAGTTGAATTTGAGGCAGAGGAGGTGGTTGGAGTTGTTGAAGGATTATGATATCACTATCTTATATCACCTGGGAAAGGCCAATGTGGTGGCCGATGCCTTGGGTATGAAGTCAGCCAGTATGGGCAGCCTTGCTTATATTCCGGTCAGTGAGAGGCCGCTTGCTTTGGATGTTCAGGCCTTTGCCAATCGGTTCGTGAGGTTGGATATTTTTGAGCCTAGTCGGGTATTAGCTTGTGCGGTCGCTCGTTCTTCTTTATTGGAGCATATTCGTGATTGGCAGTATGATGATCCCCATTTGTGCGTCCTTAGAGACACGGTGCAGCGTGGAGGTGCCAAGCAGGTTACCCTAGATGATGATGGAGTTTTGAGATTGCAGGGTCGAGTGTGTGTGCCAAATGTGGATGGGCTTCGGGATTTGATTTTAGAGGAGGCACATATCTCCCGGTACTCTATTCATCCGGGCGCCGCAAAGATGTATTAGGATTTGCGGCATCATTATTGGTGGTGGAGAATGAAGAAGGATATTGTTGCATATGTAGCTCGGTGTTTGAACTGTCAACAGGTTAAGTATGAGCATAAGAGGCCTGGTGGTCTATTTCAGAGAATTGAGATTCTCGAGTGGAAGTGGGAGCGGGTTACTATGGATTTCATTGTTGGACTCCCACAGACTCGGAGGAAGTTCGACGCAGTATGGGTCATTGTTGATAGGCTGACCAAGTCAGCGCATTTCATTCCTGTGGCAGTCTCCTATTCATCCGAGAGGTTAGCTGAGATCTATATCTGGGAGATTCTTCGACTTCATGGTGTGCCTATATCTATCATTTCGGACCGACGTACGCAGTTTACCTCACGTTTCTGGAGAGCAGTTCAGCGAGGGTTGGGTACGCGGGTTGAGTTGAGTACAACGTTTCATCCTCAGACGTACGGGCAATCCGAGCGGACCATTTAGATTTTGGAGGATATGCTCTGAGCTTGTGTCATTGACTTTGGAGGCTCGTGGGATCAGTTTTTGCCTTTAGCAGAGTTTGCCTACAACAACAGTTACCAGTCGAGTATCCAGATGGCTCCTTATGAGGCTTTATATGGTAGGCGGTGTCGATCTCTGGTTGGATGGTTTGAGCCAGGAGAGGCTCGATTGTTGGGTACAGATCTGGTTTAGGAGGCTTTGGACAAGGTCAGGATAGACTTCGTATAGCTCAGTCCAAGCAAAAGAGTTATGCAGACTGCAAGGTTCGAGATTTAGCATTCAAGGTAGGTGAGCGGGTATTGCTTCGAGTGTCGCTTATGAAGGGCGTGATGAGATTTGGGAAGAAGGGCAAGCTTAGCACTAGGTTCATTGGCCCGTTTGAGATTCTTGATAGAGTGGGAGAGGTGGCTTATAGACTTGCATTGCCGCCGAGCTTATCAGCGTGCATCCAGTGTTTCATATTTCCATGCATCGAAAATATCACGGTGATCTATCCCACGTTTTAGATTTCAGCACTGTCTAGTTGGACAAGGACTTGTCTTATGAGGAGGAGCCGGTAGCTATTCTAGACCGGCAGGTTCGTCAGTTGAGGTCGAAGAGTTTTCCTTCTGTTCATGTTCAGTGGAGAGGTCAGCCTTCTGGGGCATCGACCTGGGAGTCCGATATGCGGAGCCGTTATACCCACATTTTCCCCGATTCAGGTACTTCATTCTTCTGTCCGTTCGAGGACGAACGGTTGTTTTAGAGGTAGAGAATGTGATGACCTTTTAGGTCATCACTTGTTTTAAAATAAAACTCTGTATTTTGAGGCCTTGAAAACCTTATTCATAGTCACCTCAATTTGCGTGCGCAGTCCGGGTGCATAGCCGGAAAGCTTAAATATGATAATCTGTGAAAAACGATAAATTTTGATTATAGAATGAGCTAATTTGACTTCGGACAACGTTTTGGGTAAACGGACCCGGACCCGTGATTTGACGATCCCGTAGGGTCCGTAGGAAAATATGGGACTTGAGCGTATTCCCGAAATCGAATTCCAAGGTCCCGAGCCCGAGAAATAAATTTTCAAAGAAAATTGTTTTCTGAAATTGTTTAAAGAAATTTGATTAGAACATGATGGTATCGGGCCCATATTTTGGTTCCGGCGCCCGGTACAGGTCTTATATATGATTTAAGATATTTCTGTGGAATTTGGTAAAAAACGGATGTCATATGACGTGATTTGGACTTAAATTGCAAAGTTGATGTTTAAAGAGGTTTTGAGAAGATTTCATTGATCTTGAGATTTAATTTGATGTTCATGATGTTATTTTGATGATTTGTTACGCGAATAAGTCCGTAGGATGTTCTTGAGGTTTTGTGTATACTTGGTTTGGAGTTTCGTGGGCTCGGGTGAGTTTCGGGTAGGTTTCGGGATGGTTTAGGCTTAAAACCAGAAATTTGCAGGTCTCTGAACCCCACCGTGCGGTCCGCGGTCGACCTTGTGCGTTGCGCGGTTAAGGCTGTGTGGCCACGGTCGACTTTGTGCGGTCCGCACGGGTGCTGCTGTGCGGCCGCAGTCGACTTAGTCCGGTCCGCACAAGGCCCTGGTGTGCGGCCGCAGTCGACTTTGTGCGGTCTGCATAGGGGGTCTGAGGGGGGTATAAATAGACGGGATTTTCTGTCATTTTTCATTTTTCAAAACCCAAAAACATAAGAGGCGATGTTTCAAACCATCTTTCTTCTCTAAATCAATTGTAAGTCATTTTTAACTAGTTTTCTTCAATCATTAACATCTTTTAACATGATTTCAACTTCAAATCAATGATTTTCATGGAGGAAATTGGGTGTTTTGGGTAGAACCTAGGTTTTTCAAAAATTGGGGATTTGGACCTCGATTTGAGGTCCGATTTTAAAACAAATTATATATTTGAGTTCGTGGGGAAATGGGTAATCGGGTTTAGGTTCGAACCTTGAGTTTTGACCACGTGGGCTCGGGGGCAATTTTGACTTTTTAGGTAAAGCTTTGGAGAACTCATTTTTTATGCATTCAAATTGATTCATTTAACATTTATTGATGTAATTAAGTAACTTGTGGCTAGATACGAGTGAATTGGCAGAGGAATCAAGGGGTAAAGCTATAATTGAAGCTTGAGTTGTGTTCGAGACATCGAGGTAAGTGTTTGGTCTAACCTTAGCTTGGGGGATTAGGAGTTGTGTCCTACTTGCTATTTGTTCCTTGTTGAGTACGACGTATAGATATGGTGACGAGTATCTATGCGTTGGTGGCAAGCATGACCGTGAGTCTTATATTGTGATTTTCATGATCTCGTTGTATTATTTATGCTTTGGTAAAGATTTCTATTTGTAGTGTAAAGTTGTGGAAAGAATTGTGACTATGAACATTGAGGAGCGTTGACTCCAGTTGTATAACGAATTGTAAAAGTATAAGTGATAATCGTAACTCTAGAGCATTGGCTCGAGTTGTAAAGTGAATTGTGAAGTAAAAGTGAGAAAGAGAAGAGATCATTATGTTGCCCCTTGCCGGGCTATTGTTGAGTTGAAGTTCCCTTACATTGTGTTCTTAATTGATATTACAGACGCTCAGGTTGATGATTCTTCATGTTAGGTGTTGTAACAAGTTTGATTATAGCTGGGTAGTTAGGTGTTGTAACAAGTGTAGTTATAGCTGAGGTAGTTAGAGGTTGAAACTAGTTGAGTTATAGTTGAGATAGTTAAGTATTGGAACAAGTTTGGTTATGGTTGTTTCTCCCTTGCCGGGACGTATATACTTGTACTGTGGAGTTCCCTTGCCAGGATAGTGTAGTCTATTATTGATCTCTTGCCGGGACGGTTAATTATGATTATTGTTGATTGTATATTTGGAACGGGTTGCACGCCGCAACAGATATTATATTGGATCGGGTTGCACGCCGCAACAGTTATATATGTGGATCGGGTTGCACGCCACAACAGATATTATATTGGGTCGGGTTGCATGCCGCAACAGATATTATTTGGGTTGCACGCTGCAACAGTTATATATGTGGATCGGGTTGCACGCCGCAACAATGTTAAATGATAAGGGATCGGGTTGCGCGCCGCAACAGTATTGTTATTGTATTGATTGTAGACATCGAGTGTTCTTTCATACTTTATTAAGTTTCTGATAGAATTGACATGTTTCCCCGAAGCATGTCCCCCCTCTCCCTTTAAAACTGTTATTACCTGTTTATATTTCTGTTGTATATTATATAACTGCACAGGTTTATCTGGAGTCTGGTCCTAGCCTCGTCACTACCTCGCCGGGGTTAGGCTGGACACTTACACGCACATGGGGTCGATTGTGCTGATACTACACTCTGCACTCTGTGCAGATACCAGAGCGACACTTGATCAGTAGCAGTAGGGGAGCCAGCCTTTAGTCCACCGAGACATCGAGGTAGCCTTGCAGGTGTCCGCAGGCCCGGCGTCTCCTCTATCTTTTATTATGTTCTGTTATCTCATATATCCGAGACAAAGAGTGTTATTTTTCCTTCAAACTGTTGTATGTAGTACTCCTAGTAGTCCGTGGATATTGTGACACCAGTTTTTGGGTAGAGGCATGTGTTGACTTTCGAAACATTTTGTTTTATTTTTATTTAAGACTTCCGGTTAAATCTCATATTCCGCTGTCATGTAAATGTTTATCACTTGTTAAAATGAGTTATAAAAAAAATATTAACACAGAAAAGCTAAAGATTTCTAAGTTCGTGGCTTGCCTAGCTTCTACGAGTAGGCGCCATCACGACTCCCGAGGGTGGAAATTCCGGGTCGTGATAAAATATAAAATAGCACCCCCTATTTTTCTCCAAAAAAAAAATGAGTGAACCGCACTCGTCACACAAAAAGATAAGATTGTAGGTCTCACATCCAACCCAAGCCTTCAATTGTTGTGGTTTTCCTCATTTAAGGTTCAAAATTTTAATTTTTCGACTTTTCTAAAACATAAATCGAGGTATTCCGATTTAGTTTATGTCGAAACTCGTATAATAATGCATATTAGTTGTCTTGAATGTGTTTCCATGTTGTTTTGTGTTTTGTTTGCGATTAAACTAGTATGTTATTTTTATCCGGATTAAGATATTAGTGTTTTAAAAAAATATTTAAAAGTTAAGAAATCATTTTTTTATTAATAAAAATGTTCATAAATTTCTATTACTGTTTTATATGTAATTTCGTGATTGTTATGTTATTAAAATATATTTATTATTTTTATTTAGTTTAGATTATTTATTTGCTTAAATACTAGTTTCTTTTTAGCGTAGTAAAATACAAAGCCTTTTAATAGCAAAATGTAGAGTCTATTAACGTAGAATTCATGTAGTTTAAGTATCTACTATATTGATAGATCAAACACAAATTCTGTCCAATTACAATTTATAAAAATTAATTATTTAATTTAAAAAACAAACACATAAAATTATGAAAAATATTGAAATTGGCACACATAAAAATTCAGGATAGCTTGGTGCTACTGGGCCTCAAATATCGAGCCTGAAACTCATAGGTATATACTCTATCCAATTAAATAATTAAATTAAATTATTTAATTTACAAAACAAACACACAAAACTATAAAAATATTGAAATTGACACACATAAGAATTCAGGAAAGTTTGGTGCTACTGGGCCTCAAATATCGAGCCTGGAACCCATAGATATATACGATGTACAATTAAAAATTAATTATTTAATTTTCAAAACAAACATACAAAATTATAAAAATATTGAAATTGACACACATAGGAATTTAGGAAAGCTTGGTGCTACTGCGCCTCAAATATCGAGCATGGAACCCGTAGATATATACTTTGTCCAATTAAAATTAATTATTTAATTTACAAAACAAACACACAAAATTATAAAAATATTAAAATTGACAGACATAAGAATTCATGATAGCTTGGTGCTACTGGGCCTCAAATATCGAGCCTGGAACCCATAGATATATACTCTATCTAATTACAAATTAATTATTTAATTTATAAAACAAACACACAAAATTATGAAAAAATTAAAATTGACACATATACGAATTCAGGATAGCTTGGTGCTACTGGGTCTTAAATATCGAGCCTGGAACCCATAATTATATACTTTGTCCAATTAAATAATTACATATTAATTATTTACAAAACAAACACACAATTAATATTGTTTAATTTATAGTAGACGACATGGACGTGACGCCTGTGCGTCCTAGACCTGTCTCTGATGAACTATTAGTGTTATAGGGCGATTATAGGTCCGCCTACATATGGGAGGGAGAGCTATTGGCCCAAACTCGCCGCGCCAGGAGAGCGGACGACTTGTGGGACTTTATGAAGGGCAGAGATTTCCACCCCTGTATAGTCCAGTGCCTACGGGATGCGGGCATCAATAAGTGTTTTGAGATTGGGCGGTTGCAACTCGATTGGTTGTTGATCACGGCCTTGATAGAGCGGTGGCGACTGGAGACGCACACTTTTCACCTGCCCATTGGCGAGGCCACCATCACGCTGCAGGATGTTGAGGTTTTATATGGGATGCCTACTGTTCGACTGCCCATTGCACTGCCTCAGGGTATGAAATATATGTCGCGTGGCCAATATTTGGACTTGTTATAGCAGCTCACTAGTTTTAGGCCACAAGATGAGATTTTATGTTCAGGGGTCAGTCGCATTGGTTTGACAACTATTAGACAGCATTTGGAGATATTGTACCCCGACATCACCGGCGAGATAGATGATCAACATATTCACTGGTATACGAGGTTAGTGCTGCTCCTTCCTTTTTAGGGGGGGGGAGGGGGTCTTGTTCCCGAACACTTTGACAAATCTAGTGAGTTTCAATTTCTACATCATCTTCAGCTGCTAGATGCTTTACCCCAGTACAGCAGGGGTGCTGATGTTCTCGCTTACATGTATCGGCAGCTGTGCCGGGCAAGCATGGGCACCCAGAATGACGTATGTGGTTTTCTACTGCTTCTACATATGACAACATATTCGAATATTCAGTTCATTACTTCCAATTCTATCTAGTCAAAATTTATCTTAAACTTACGTCAACTTTGTATGTTAGGTTTGGGCCGGGAAGCGGTTCCTGGTGTTGCAACTACCTCTATTACCATTACCTCCGGATGTACTGATAACTAGGGATTCTAGTTTATTTTACACTCCTTTTTATTTGAGTTTTAATTAAAAATGTATACAAATAGTCCCAAAGGCTTACATGTTGTACTTGTTTGCAGGGTTTGGTCAAAAAAATAATAAGTAGTCAAAACCAGCTCAAAAAGAAATGAAACATGCACAAGTACCAAGAACAAGTCAAGGCACTGCTGCAGCATAAAATCCACTGCAGCCGCAACAGATCCACCGCGGCCATAAACCATTTAGTGTGGTGCACGGTGGATAAGTTCAGAGAGGTGCACTTTTTGGGGGCTTCAAGCAGTGCGGTCCGCGGAGGATTTCTCGCGGTTGCAGTAGCATCTTCGCGGTCGCAGCCCATTTTATGTGGTCCGTGGAGAGGGGATTCAGAGAGTTGGGAGTTTTGGAGTTGGATGCCATTGCGGTTCGCGGTCCATTCTGTGTGGAACGCAGTGAAGCCACCGCGGCCGCGATGCATTTTATGCAGCCCGCGGTGGCCAGATTCAGAGAATGAAAAGTCAAGCCAAAAAGCCTCATCGCGGTCCGCGATGCATTTTATGCGGATCGTGGTACCTCCGTCAGGGGTATTTTTATCCAGAAAATTCGGCCTTATATAAATACTTTCTTTTCACATTTTTAGGGTATCTGTTAATATCTAGAGCAGGTGAACGACAATTTTGTTCCATTTTGAGTAATTTGTAGCTAGTTTAACACTGAATCTTCAATTTCTTAGTTTGTAATCAATTTATATGGGTTATTCTTCATCCATTTTTATGATTTCTTCTATTATTATGAGTAGCTAGATATATTAGTTAGGGTTGTGGCTCAATCATAGTATGGGTATTTGATGTGTCTTTTGATTTAAGGCTTGGATATTTATGGGTAGTTAATATTTGGAGTGATTTATATTTTTCATGTTGAATTAGTGGTTGCAAACACTAATTTGTGCCTATTTGGCTTGGGCTCTTCTTGAGAAAGAGAGATTGAGTCTAGGAAAATCAGTCCAACAAGGAATTGGGGTGTAATCAAGAGATTGATAACCACAATTAAAAGGTTAAACCTAGAGATAGTAATACCCGAATTGAGCCTATATTGCTTGTACAATTTTGACACCCAATTGATCTTAAGAAAGTCAATTAGGGCAAAGTCACTCAAGCTACCGAGAGGTATAAAGTGAGTAGTTCCGTGCACTGGCTATATCTCAATTCCCAACATAACAACTTTGCCTTAGGCTTTAGATCCCGTCAAGTATTTACCTAGGAGAAAGTTATTTCCCTGGTGCCCTTTTAACCATTTAGAAAACCTTACAAGTATTTACTCTTAGTTTAATTTAGCATCTCAATAGTATAAAATTAAAAGTAACAAACAACAATTATGATTGGAAGTGTAATTAAGAGCACCACACACTGCTAGTTTAGATAGGAATCCAAATCCCAATCAATTTAGCTCCCTGTGGATTCGATCCCGATCATCTCGGGTAAAAGCTGCATCGACCGTTCTTGCAACTTTGTAGTGGTGTAGGGTTGGACCTGATTACTTTTTGGCGCCATCACCGGGTAGCTAACGATTTTGGATATCTATCTAAATAGTTTTGTGTATTATTTTTCTTTCCTTATGTGTTACTAATTTGTGTGTGTCGCAAACTCATATACAAAATGACGGCAAACAATGCACCTCTTGGAGATCTTCCGCCGGGAGAGGAGGTAGATGACAATATTGATAATGAGGTTTCCATAGTACCTCAAGGACAAATGAGAGGCCGCCAGGCCAATGATAATGTTCCAGACCCTTCCCCGCCACCTCCAAGAGTAGCTCCTCAAGTGCTTCCAAATGAAGGATATTCTAGTGCAATTGTCTCACCCCGGATCCAGGCGAGCAATTTCCAAATTACAAATGTGATGCTGACTTTGTTGGAGCAGCGAGGGTATTTCACAGGTGCTTCCCATCAGAATGGCTATAAATATCTCAAGGGTTTTGTGGATACCTGTTGTGGGAGCAAGCAAACAAATGTGTCACATAATGCACTTCGATTGAGATTATTCCCTTTTTCACTTAGAGGGAAGGCATTGGACTGGCTCGAGAGGCTTCCCAACCATTCTATCACTACATGGGATGAGTTGGCCGATAAGTTCATAGCCAAGTTTTTCTCACCGAGACATATGGCAGCTTTGAGGGATGAAATCTTAGGTTTCAAACAGGAACCAAATGATCCCCTTTACGAAATCTGGGATCGATATAGAACTACGGTCAATGAATGCCCTAACAATAACATGACTGAGGAAATGATTCAACAAACATTTTATCGGGGTATAAACACGACCAATCAGTGTGTGGTGAACCAGTTAGCAGGGGGTAATTTCATAAAGTTGCCTTATGTTAAGGCTTGTGACATTCTTGATGAGATGGCTGACACGTCCTCCGCTTGGAAAAGTAGAGCAAATGTGCCGCAGGGTGACCTCATGATCATTCACTTGCACAAAGAGCTACATGATCATGAACAGGCAATAGCAGAACTGACAATAACAATGAACCAACTAGCAAAGGCACAATTACAACAGGTTTAAAATCCACGACAGGTAAATGCTATGGAGGGGATCAACATGTTAGTGAACAAAAGAAAACAAAGAGGCTAACAGAACCAAGGGAGTTCGGATCATTATTACCAAGATAGTGGTGGATTCCAAGATGATGGGTATGATGAGCAAAATGAAGAAGTGCAACACGCGAACAACTATCAAGGCCAAAGGGGCAATTCTTCTAACCAACAACAATGGAAACCCCAAGGCAATTGGGGAAATCAGCAACAATAGAATAGTAATTGGGGGAACAACAACCAAAATGCAAATTGGGGCAATCAGAACAATCAAGGTAATTGGAATGGCAGCAACAACAACTGGGGTGGAAACAACAATCAGGGTGGTTGGAACAATGACAATCAAGGAAATTGGGGGCAAGGCTTTCAAAGGCCCCCAATGTATCAACAACCGAACAATCCACCCCCATTTCCATCCCAAGGTCCTAGTTCTTTCAACAATGAAATGGGGAGAATTGAAATGATATTTGAACAGATGATGAAAAAGAATGTTGAATCTGGTGCTCAGTTGGCATCCCACAATACTTCAATCAGAAACTTGGAGGTTCAACTAGGCCAAATCTCACAATCCTTGAATACTCACCCTAAGGGGGCTCTACCCTAGTGATATGGTAGTCAACCCGAAGGGTGGGAATAATTCTGGGCATGTAATGGCGGTAACTACAAGAAGTGGACAAGGCGGTGATGTGAATGCCTCCAAACAAAAAGAAATTTTGAGTGATAAAGTTGAGTTGCAAGAGGATGAGATCTCTTTGGTGGTTGAGAGTGTGATTGATGAGAACGTGAATGAGGAAGTGAGGATTGATATCCATGATGCCGAGGTGGAAACTCAGAATGACGTGAACCCGTCTAGGGAACACGTAATAGACATGCTGGAAACGGTTATGCCTGAATCCAATGCTCCTTTGCCAAGGCCACCTCCACCTTATCCTCAAAGGCTCGCGAAGCAGAAAAATGAGAACCAGTTTAAGAAGTTTATTGACATGATGAAGATATTGTCCATCAATGTTCCTTTGGTGGAGGCTTTAGAGCAAATGTCGGGTTATGCTAAATTCATGAAAGACTTGGTGACAAAGAAAAGATCCATGGATTGTGAGGCTATCAAGATGACCCACTAAGTTAGTGCAATAGTACACACAATGGCTCTGAAGCTAGAAGATCCCTGTGCTTTCACCATTCCTTGCACCATTGGGAGTGTAGACTTTGCAAAATCTCTATGTGATTTGGGGGCAAGTATCAACTTGATACCCTACTCAGTTTTCAAGACTTTGGGTATTGGTCAATCGAGGCCGACTTCCATGAGATTGCAGATGGTGGATAGAACAATGAAGAGACCTTTGGGTATAATTAATGATGTTCTTGTCCGAGTGGACAAATTTATCTTGCCGACTAATTTTGTGATCTTGGATTGTGAGGTAGATTATGAGGTTCTGATCATATTGGGAAAACCTTTCCTTGCTACTGGGAAGGCCTTAATTGATGTGGAAGCAGGGGAACTCACCTTCCAGGTGGGTGATGAGAAAGTGGTCTTTTATGTGTGCAAGTCAATGAAGCAGCCCAACAGTTCTAAAGTGTGTTGTTTTGTGGATCTTGTAACGGTAGTGATAGTTGATGATACTAGTGCAATGATCAATGTGGAGGACCATCTTGAGGCGATATTGTTGAATCTTGACGTAAATGAAGATGAAGGCCGAGTGGAGTGCGTCAATGCTTTACATGGAATAGGCTCTTACTCTTATGAGTCTCGAAAACTCTCATTAGATCTTGAGAATAGGAAGACTCCACCAACAAAACCCTCAATCGAGGAACCTACAGTGTTGGAGTTGAAGCCGTTGCGTCCAAACCTTAATTCTTAGGTCCTAATTCAACTTTGTCAGTTATTCTTTCCTCTTGTCTTACTAACATGTAGGTAGATGCCACATTGGCGGTGCTCCAAAAGCGGAAGAAGGCAATTGGATGGACCTTAGCTGATATTCGAGGAATAAGCTCCGCCTTCTGTATGCACAAGATTATTCTTGAAGATGATGCAAAGCCCTTCTTGGAACATCAAAGGAGGTTGAATGAGGCAATACAAGAAGTTGTGAAAAAGGAGGTGATCAAGTGGTTGGATGCCAGGGTTGTGTACCCCATCTCTGATAGCTCTTAGACTTCGCCAGTGCAATGTGTGCCGAATAAGGGTGGTATGACCGTGGTTATCAATATGTAAAATGAGTTGATTCCTACCAGGACTGTCACCGGGTGGAGGGTGTGCATGGATTACCGCAATTTGAATAAATTGACCCGCAAAGATCACTTTCCATTACCTTTTCTTGATTAGATGTTAGACAGACTTGATGGGCATGCCTTCTACTATTTTTGGATGGTTATTCTAGGTACAACCAAATTTTGATTGCTCCGGAAGATCAGGAGAAGACCACCTTTACTTGTCCGTATGGTACCTTTGCCTTTTCTAGGATGCCATTTGGATTGTGTAATGCATCGACTACATTCCAGCGGTGTATGAAGGGCATATTTATCAACATGGTGGAGGACATTTTGGAGTTGTTCATGGACGATTTCAGTGTTGTGGGTGACTCGTTTGAAGAATGTTTGAGAAATCTTGATAGAGTGTTGGCCCATTGTGAAGAAACCAACCTTGTGCTTAATTGGGATAAATGTCACTTCATGGTTGAGGAGGGCATAGTTCGTGGCCATAAAATTTCAAAGCATGGTATAGAGGTGGACAAAACAAAAATTGATGTGATTTCAAGGCTCCCTCCCCCTACTTCAGTCAAGGGAGTTAGAAGTTTTCTTGGGCATGCGGGGTTCTACCAGAGATTTATCAAGGACTTTTCGAAGGTAGTGAATCCCTTGTGCAAGTTATTGGAAAAAGATACCAAGTTCGTGCTCAATGAGGGATGTATGCAAGCCTTTGAACTTCTCAAGCACAAGTTGACCACCACTCATTTTATTACCGCACCCAATTGGAGCTTACCTTTTGAGCTCATGTGTGACGCGAGTGATGTTGCTGTTGGGGCGATTTTGGGTCAAAGAGTGAATAAAATATTTCATCCGGTGTATTATGCGAGCAAGACAATGAATGATGCTCAAGTGAACTATACGGTGACTGAAAAAGAGTTTTTGGCTATTGTGTTCGCAATGGAGAAATTTCGATGAGTCACAAATTAAAAAAGAAAAAAAGTAAACAACGAGTACCAACACCTACGGTTATGATTCCACCATTCTGGGAATCTAGCGGGGTCTGATACCAGGTGCCCAGGCCTAATGAAGAAGTATTTGTGCCAAAATTTATGGCTCGCCCGGTCGTCCGTTCCGACTATCAACCCCTGGTCCCACGATGCTGCAAGTATATCATGGTGCCTATATGAAAACTCGGGGAAAATAGGTGTAAAAGATAATGAAGGCCAATTTCACACCCCGCTAACTCCGCATACTTCGTCAGTACTAGGAAAGTTTTATAGGTATACGGAGATAGCTACGCCGAGCAGACCTCATAAAACCGACCGAATTCCTCCACTAGCGAAAGAAGAGAGAGGGTGTGACCGATCATAAAAGGGATATACGTAGAAAGCACAATATCCCGGTCTATGAACCTCCACAAGGTCCCTCCTAGATGGAACCATTTCAACGTGGGGAGGAATGGTGTACGTAGAACGAAGGTCATTTATGTGAGCCTGCTCAGTTTCAGAGACCACCGAAACAGGGGAAGAGGCGGGTTCTTTATGAAAGTCATTCCGGGATATAGGGTTTCTTGGGAGTATCTCCTCTACTGTAGGAACACTGTCCCCTTCCTCAATTTCCATATCCTCACCACCGGGAGAAGGTGCCATGCATAACGGAGTGGCGTCGGAAATTTCTTCGTGTGTTCGGTGCGTTCTAGGAATCTTGATAATAGAAGGTATGTTGGTGAAACGAGAAATGAAGAATGGCGGTTCAACGGAAAAGATGAGAACAGGAAAACACGAAAGCTGAGATAAAGAGCCAAGAAGAGGTGATCAAAGGAATCAATGTACACACGAGAGAGGATATCGCTAAAAGTTTTCGAAAAAACAAAACCTTTACCTATTTATAGGGTTGGATGGCGCGAGAATCGAAGCGGAAGGCTGCTAATGGCATTAAAACCAAAGCTACAAGCAATCAGTCGTTGTCTCAGAAAGGTGCGTAATGATGACGTGTGTGGGAGTGACGTCACATCTCGATAAGCTGCACCGACAAGGATTCCATAAAACACGTCGCTCTCTCGACCTTCGCCAAAACCGGCGTAATTCGACGGCCAAATTCTCAAACGAAAATAGGCGATGTCTGCTTATTAAGGGCGTGCAGGGCCATGACCTCAACAAGCGAAGAGACTAACTGTATGGGTCCAAATTTGGCAACAACAACAACTGTTAAGTAAGGCACGGAGCGAGGTTACTACAACACAATGCCTGATGGTCGTCGTAGCCAAGGACGACGACCGAGAACTGCCAGTCGCAACGAGATGTTATCGATAGTTTAAACTTAGAAGGAGATAGTAAGAATATGCTTTTCGAATATTCCTCATGTTGTACTTTTTAGGGTTTCATAAGAAAGTGTCCCTTATAAATAGGGGAGGGAGTAAGGGAGTAGGGCATCAGGCGTAAGGATAAAAGAACACTTTGTAAAAGATTCATCTGAGAGTAAATACAAGAACAACCTTGTTCGTTGATTACGCAACCTTAACATACATCATTATACGATACTGAGGAGACCCAAAGATTCTATAATCATCTCATACTTATTTCTTTTCTGTGCCGATTGCATTTATTTAGATTGATTGCACATTTAGGTTGTCGCATTAATGAGCATTTAACTGATTCCAACATATTAGCTACCATCATTCATCTTGCTTACTTCCTTTATCACTTGATCTAGATTTTATTATTCTTAACTGAGATTCACCCTTTTTCTAATCATAAGATTGGTTTAATCAAAGGGTTTAACACCTTTTGGTCAAATACAATCTATTTATTTATCTTATTATGCTGGACTAACGTACAACAACAACAACAACAAAATATTCAGTATAATCTATACTATATTAAAAGCACGAAGGCTACTTAGCAAAATATCATTCGCCTTTTTTACCCTTTAAAAATAGAATTTGCACTAGATAAAATAGTAATTTAATTATTTTTCTAATATTTAGGAATAACCATTTAATTAATTTCCTAATATTTAGGAGTTTGTATAACAAATATTTCCTTATTAGAATTGTATTGAAAGTCCTAATATTTAGAATTTTAAAATTATTAATAAAATATACAAGCCTAAATTTATCTATATGTATATATATCTATACTATATTAAAAGCACGAAGGCCCTTAGCGAAATATCATTCGCCTTTTTTATCCTTTAAAGTTAGAATTTGCACAAGATAAAATAGTAATTTAATTATTTTCCGAATATTTAGGAATAACCATTTAATTAATTTTCTAATATTTAGGAGTTTGTATAAAAAATCTTTCCTTATTAGAATTGTATTGAAAGTCCTAATATTTGGAATTTTAAAATTATTAATATTTTACCTTATATAAATCTTACACCTAAATTAAATATGTATATAAATGATAAAAATATAAAAGAGAGAATACAAAGATCAAATAACGAGAAAGTATACAGTTTTGGATAACTATGGAGGTGGTCGAACCTCTTTATAAATTTTTATTGGTTCTGATTTATATGAAATTCTTCTATATTAAAGCTATTCTACCAATAATAGTATTCTATATTTTATCTTTAGTTTTTGAAACTTTTAATTTTACGATTACAATTATTCGAAATATTGAGTAGAAATCAATAACAAACTCTATAATTATCAATTATTCCTACAAGATAATTTACGATATACTTTAACTTTTTTAATTATTGTTAAATTTAGGTGAATATAAGTATATGTTTTCTATTACAGTTATGTTATTGTTAAATTTAGGTGAATATAAGTATATTTTTTCTATTACAGTTATGGCTTCTAAAGGGACATTTCAATTGTAGGCTTTATTTATAGCACATAGCGATACTTAATTCTTTGAGATTAACAATGAATTTTCATTTGCTTTTTTTATTCGTAGCATGTCATTCATGGATTTTTTACCTAATCGATTTTTTACTATTTGAAAAAGAACTCTTATTAAAAATATGTATTTATAATTAAATATTAAAAATTTGGTATGAGCTAATTAATATATTACTTAAATACTTATCTCACTTGAATAATGGCACTTCAAAACTAACTACATCCTTCCAATTCTAGTTTCAGTCGTTCTTTGCAATATATTTTAGATTGAATTATTGACTGGTGATTGAGTATTTTTGTAGAGCGATTTAGTTATCATTTTTAGCACTTATATTTTATTTTATAACTCAAAGATAAATTTTAAATAAATTTTTATTCATTGAGTTAGGTACACGTGCAAAGCGCGTATACTAAAACTAGTTTCAAAAATAGAATTTGAGAAGGATAGTGTGTATGCAGACCTTACTCCTACCTTGTCAGGTAGAGAGGTTGTTTTCAATATATGTTGGACTAACATATATGTGTAATAACAAACCGTATGTTGACATAAACTAGGGGTGATCATTGGACAATTCTGTTTGATTTATAAAAACTTGGTTTGGTCTGGCTTTGTGTTTTGTTAATCGGTTTGATTATTTCAATTTTTTTGTTTGAGCAGGGCTTATTTTTCTTACAAATAAATGGACCTTAAAATATATTTTTTGCAGTTTTTCTACACAAAGATAGTTTGTGACATTATTGTAATGAATTCGACATTGCAATCAAGCTTTATTTTTCCACCGAAGGATGACATTACGATTTCTATTTATTGCAAAATAAAATGTTTCAAAGGGGAGGTGTTTTGGTGCATGCAATATGCAGATGATATCATATTAATTGACGAGACGCGAGACGGTGTGAACGCGCAATTAAAGGTATGGAGGCAGACCCTGAAATCTAAAGGTTTCAAATTGAGTAGGACCAAGACAGAATACTTAAAGTGTAAGTTCAGTGGTGAGACTCTAGGAGGGGAAGGGGAGGTGAGACTGGACTCGCAGATCATCCCTAGGAGAGAAAGTTTTAAGTACCTCGGGTCTATTCAGGAGGATGGGGACATTGATGAAGATGCTGCACATCGTATTCGGGCGGGATGAATGAAATGGTGACTCACTTCCGGTGTTTTGTGTGAAAAGAAGGTGCCACAGAAACTTAAGGGTAAGTTCTATAGAGTGGTGGTCAGACCAACGATGTTGTATAGAGCTGAGTGTTGGCCAGTCAAGATTGCTCATGTCCAGAAGATGAAGGCAACAGAGATGAGGATGTTGAGATGGATTTACAGGCACACCAGGTTAGATAGGATCAGAGTGGGGTTATTCGAGATAAGGTGGGTGTGGCCTCTATTGGGGACAAGATGCGGGAAACGCGGGTAGGTGATTTGGTCATGTGAGGAGGAGGAGCATAGACGCCCTAGTGAGGAAGAGAGGTTGATATTGGAGGGCCTACGGAGAGATAGAGGTAGGCCAAAGAAGAGGTAGAAAGGTGATTATGCAAGACATGGCGCAACTTCAGCTGACCGAAGACATGGTCCTTGATAGGATGGTATGGAAGTCGAGAATTAGGGTAGTAGAGTAGGTAGTGTAGAGTGTTCATAACATTAGTAGTGACACGCAATCTTGTTTTCAGTTGGCAGTAGGTTTTTATGACTAACCGTTGTTTTCTTTCATTGTTGATCACTTTATTGTCTTGTTGTTTTATTCTGCTTTTATATGACTTTTTGATAATGTCCCTTCTTGCTTATATTTTTATTAATGTGGTACTTATACTATCCTGAGCCGAGGGTCTATTGGAAACAATCTCTCTTTCCTCACAAGGTAAGAGTAAGGTCTGTGTACACACTACCCTCCACATACCCCCACAGTATAGGATAATACTGATATGTTGTTGTTGTTATTGTTTGTTGATCATTCTGTAGGGAAATAATACGGGAAAAATAATAACAATACTACAATAAAATTATTTGTGAGCAGAAATATACGAATTGACTTGAATTGTGTCAGGCACTGTCCTAAAAAACTATTTCAGCAATGTAAAATATTTCCCCACAATCAAACAAGTTTACCTCTATTTATTTAGAGGATACATGAATCAGCAAAACTAAATAATATACCAACAAGTCATATATCCGGAGAATGAACAAATAAGATAATCAGTAGAAAAAATGAGGGAGCATTGAGATGATAGGATAAGAGAAAAGGAACTTTGGCTAATGATTACTAATGATGAGTTTCTCTTGGTTTTTTCTTTTTGGATGAATGAAGAATGATGGCCTAATCATGGTTGCATGAGCCTAAAAAAAGCTTTTACACAAAATAAGTATTTTATTTATATGTCAAATTTTCTTCATGCAAAATACCAAAACATCTCATGCAAAAAGAGCCACTTGAGTTAGTAAGGTCATTTGTCAAACAATCTTTGAAAATACTGCCACAAATACCCATATAATCATTACATTGCAACGATAAGACATACATGACATTCAGAATGCCAAGCTTGGCCACCTGCCTACAGACATTCATTACACCGATCGACTTAACGAAAGGAACATCATCCTTGCTTGCCAGCATCCTCGACGTGACAAACGGTAGTGGAACAATTAGATCACTATATTTATTTATGTCGGACTGATTGGTTGCTTCCCAGGACAAAAGATGATATGCTTCATTTTTTTGAAGGAAACTATGTCGGACCACCAGCTTCTCCATTCTAGACATCAACCTCCTGCAATTTTGGATTAAGGAATCATAATTTGAATATCCATGATTAATAAAAATTAAGCACCTGTGTTGAATCTGTTTCCACTTCAAGTAAAGATATATTTAATTCCCGGGCAATTTCAAGGCCATACTTAAGGGCCTGTAGGCCTTTGAAGTGACTTGTGCTATGACACTCTGATATATTAACGAAAAAATTACAAGAAAATACACATGACTTCACACTATAATAAAAAATGGCCTATGTTCTTAAATTTTACCCAACTTAGCTCATATTGTACATATTTTGAAAGCACTAGCAAATTCACAACTTGTATTCTTACAACCATTGCTTCTAAAAGCCATGGAATTAAATATGTGTTCTCACAATCATTGCATTCACTCTCTCTTCTTCTCTCATATTCTACATATGTTTCAAAGGACCGTCCGCCATTACTTCTTCTTACCCTGTGTCACCTAGTTGCAATGTAAGAAAATTAAAGAGTAGAAGTCATTAATAGAAATTCGGCAAAAACCGACCAACTTTGGTCGATTTTTCACAATATTTAATTTTTTTTTTATGAAACCAACTAACTTTGGTCGATTTTCTTTGGCGCAAAAATGCGGGAAACTATTTTTGAGTCCCGCGAAATTTATTTTTCAAGAAACCGACCAACTTTGGTCGGTTTTTTGCAATTAAAATAAATAAAAATTAATATTAAAAAAACCGACCAACTTTGGTCGGTAAATTCGGCAGGTCATTTTAAAAAATTGACCAACTTTGTTTGGTAATTTTATTTTTTAAAGTTGGTCGGTTATTTTCGTGTGAAAATACAATTAAAGAGTATAATAAAAAAATAAGACAATCTTAAAATAAAATGCACCAATGGTTTAGTGGTAGAATAGTATCATGCCACAGTACACACCCCGGTTCGATTCCCAAATGGTGAATCTTTTGATTACATAATTAAAATACCGACCAACTTTGGTCGGGTTTTTTTTGCGACCAACCTTGGTCCTTTTACCTTTGCGACTGTCACACCTCCTTTTTGCGCGCCCGCCCCGAAGGGTAAGATGCGCGAGGGGAGTTTTTCCAATTTAAGTGACAATATTCGAAATGGGATTATTTATTTAATTCAGAGTCGCCACTTGGGAAAGGTTTGGCTTTTGGTGTCCCAAGTCACCGGTTTATCTTGAATCCCAAATCGAGGAAATTTTCGACTTTTCCAAATGAAGTCTGCGAACCAGAAATTCTAAGTAAGGAATTCTGTTGACCCGAGGGAAGGTGTTAGGCACCCTCGAATCCCGTGGTTCTAGCACGGTCGCTTAAATTGTTATAATGGATAAATATCTGATTTAAATACATGTTGTGACTTATGTGCTTTTATTAAGTTTAAACCGCTTTTATTATCATTTATTTTTATAGAATTGCAACGTCGTGAAAATGCATCTCGGACCACGTCACAATCAATGCACCCGTAGTTGTTAACGCATTTCAACTCCGTTGAGATTTGAATTTGGGTCACATAAATGCGCACCCGAATTTAAGAATGTAATTTAATTAAACCGTGCCTAAAGAGTCTAACGTATTATTATCTTTGGGGAAGGCGGTGAGATTCACTAAACAGCCTATCCTGAATTCTAAATACTTGTTATGGTTATTTGTTGAGGGTCCCGCAATTTCGCATTTTTTATTTGGCGAGGCTCGTCTCTATTTTAGAAAGGGTATCCTAAAGTGGCTACATTTCTAATGCATTTGTCTCTAAAACTAGAAGGAAAGGTACATGCTAATTTAATTATATGCTTTGGCCTAACCTGGATTCTTATCAATTTCTGCTTAATTATTTACAAAGTGAAGAGACGTCATACCTTGTGAAACATGCGAGATTGACCAAATGCTACACTTGTATCCAAACATTTCTTGAATTGAACTTAACAAGACTTATTTTAGGCTAGATTAAGGGAATTGAACACTAGGCATTATTGCTAATGGGGATTCGAACGTGCTTCTATATACTGCCTAGCGGGTCCTGATGAAAGAACTAAAGTAAAACAGAACATCATTGTGTAAGGTGGAAATATTCTATCCTATGCATGTCATTATAGTTAAACAGGAATCCGGTCAAAAATTCTATGTCAATTATCCATGCATTCTACATATTGTACATTACATCTCGTACTAACAAACAACTATAAACTAAGACGCAAGAGACTAGAACTCAGCTAAGCACCAAACTGATCTTTTCCTGCTATTGAAATTTACAAACTAATCATATATATATAAAGAAATCAACATGCCATGAGTATTACAACAGACATTTAAACTTCTCCAACTTTCATTTCATGCTTTCAGACTGTTACAGTTACACCAATATGAGACTTGAAATGTGTACCTGGATACTGGAATGTAAAGAAGAAGTGGAAGCAGAAGAGTCAGCAGCAGCAGCACAAGAATGGTAGTAACAAACAAAGCAATACAGCAGCAATGACAATCCCAGACCAACAGACCAAAGCAGTAAACCAATGGTACAATAATCAATATTTGATCTTTTCAAAACTCAGAGGGAAAATCCTAAAATCTGATAGAAACAAAACAAACTGGATACTGGACTTCAGACACGAAAGGATGAGGAAAAGTAGTGTTTTCTAGTCGAGCAAGAATTTCTATTCTAAATCCCCCTCCTGATTTCCAAGAAAAACAAACTCTCTTTCTCCCTTAGAAACTGATTCTGTTTGGTTTCAACTTCCCTTTTGTGTGTATCCCCCCATGTATCCCTATTTTCCTCCTCTTTTATAGCTTCAAATCAGGCTATTTGAACAGCATGTTAATCAATCAGGTCCCCTCCCATGTGTTGTCCCTTTTCAGTTTCCACTTAGCTAATTAAGTATAAACCTCCCCCATGATATTCCTGACAGTACCCTCTAATATTTAAACTAAAAGGCAGACAGGGCAGCAAGAATATAATCTGACAAACATGCTGTCAAATTATTTTAATCAGAATGGCTTTTATGCACATGTTGTGCACTAATGCACATGCCCTCCAATTCAGGCTGTAACTAACAGACCAAACCTTAGATTTCTGAAATCAAATTAACAACTATAAGTTACTAAACCCAGTCCCTAATTGATTCAGGCAATGCTTAACAGAAGCAGGTCAATTGGTTATTGTTCGGACAACTGAAACTAATTGACGACACATGTCGACTCGACTATATCAATCATAACATGTACAATCGTAGCCAAAATCTGACATTTAACAGTATCGAACACATGATTTGAATTGTACTGACTAAGCAGAATTGTACTCGAGGAATCAGTTAATCAGTTCAAATTTGAAATTCAACTAATTGCACAACAAATACATACATACACATTATCAGAACAAGTAGAAGAAGGACTCAATCAAACAACAGAGGTTCAGGCAAGGTGGACAGGACACAGTTGGTAAAATTCGAAACACAAATTTCACAACAACATGAACAACCTTTTAAACAAACATGGACTAATAGAATAAAGAAAAGAAAGCAAAACTCACCTTAAATCCCGAAAAAATCAAAAACCTTAACTTGGATTCGAACAGACCTTTCTTAAGGCTGAACGGACTTTAATCGAAGTGTTTCTCAGATGAGAAACACTTCGATTAAGGTCCATTAGACCTTAATCTCTTGGTTTAAACGAGATACGGACCAGTGACGAGGAACCCTAAGGTTCCAAAGATTAGATCTGGGATTCATGCTTCCCTAGTCAGATTCGGACCAAACCAAGCATGGTTTGGTCACGAGGGGGGCCTGGGGAGTGTCTGGTGTGAAACTGGGGTTAAACGGTGTAAGTCAAGTTCCGACTCAAATCTTCAAACGAAGATTCGAGAAGGTGGGAAGGGATTCGAGTTAAGTGGTTAACATATCCATGTTCAGGATGGCAAGGGGGTTCTATGGTGTTAAGGGTGGGGTCACTGACGTCCATGCCGCCGGCTTTCATGGTGAAGAATACAGGGGCGGCTAGGGTTTTGTAGGGGAAGGGGATGAGGACGAAGGTGACCTAAGGCTGGGGTTCGGATAGGGGGGGGCAAGGTAAGGTTATGGGTTTATATAGTTAGTGAGGGGTTGATTCCTAACCGTTGGATGGGGTGCGATGAAGGGTCAGGATCTCTTGGCTGATGGGGGATGGTGTCGTTTCATCTTTAAAGGGTTTGGGTCGGTCCGGGTGGAAACGGGTCGGGGTCATCAGTGGGTTATGGGGAAGTGATCTTGGCCGTTGATCATTTAGAGATCAACGGCTCAGATCAGACTCAACCACTACGACGTCGTTTGGACGTCCTTGGTGTCAGCTGGACTGGACTGGGTTACACAGGGGTTTTGGGTTTGAGTTGGGCCTCGAATTAAAATGAAGTAGGCCCAAAACTGATTTCAGCCCAATTCTGCACTCTCTTTTATTATTATTATTTTATTATTATATATATATATTTTTTTTTATTTTAAAACAAAACCTAAGTAAATCAAATTAAAATTAAATAGACACTTAATACAATTATTTGCACACACATATTAAAATATTTGAAGCAGGTAAAAATCAAACAAAACAAAAATCACGGACAAAGATGCCTATTTATGGTTTTCTTATTTAACAACCGGATTACAGTTCCAATTACGCATGACACATCATTTTTTTTGTATTTTGTTTTAATAAGATAAAATGGGCAAAAATATCATAAATAATTAACAAAGTGCCATGTAAAATTCAAAAATTGTACAATAGGACCATTTGTTATTATTTTTATTTCTTTTGGAGCGATTGTCGCATAAACAAAAATCACGTGCTCACAGCTGCCCCTCTTTGTTCGGAAACACGAAGAGTTTTCGTGCAAAGATAAAGTGAGCGGATATGAGCGATTTTTGCCTATGGACTACTCCGTGTGAAGCATTTTTTGAAAGATTTGACCGAACCTTTGCTCCAAAGGTTTCCTACATATCCTGGGCTAAACAGGAATCAGGTCAATGTAGTTCGGGAAGTTTTGGTAGCTGGGACTACCATGGGACTGCGATGCTTGCTGTTACTGCTGTTGCTGTTGTCACCTGCTTTACTGACCGCCTTATTACAACCAAAGAAAAATTGAAACTGAACTAAATACTTATATGCATGTCAACTGCTAGTTACAAGATCCCTATCTATGATTCTTTTGCGACTTGATCATGGGTCTTAGCTGATTTTGCTTGGAGACTTCGATCCGAATCTTGATGCTTGCGAGTTGTAGGTGCTTGTTTAACCTCTGGGATACTCAGGGAGACGTGACTGGCAGAGTTCTGGACCTTAATCAAATCTTGGAATGATCCGCCTTCCATTTTCTCCGGTATCTCGGGACATCTTCTTTTTGTCCTTTTCTTTTTTTTTAGATTCTGAGTTGAGACTCATATCGTGGGTCATTTCGATCCGTGTGGCTCGAGGTTAGACCTGCGGGAGAAAACAAACAAACGAACGAAATTTTCTGCCCCAGTTTCACTAGGGAAATTTCGTTAATTATTCGACAGGAAGTTCATAAAATTGAGGAAGGAAGATAAAATGCTCAGTTCAGGGTTGGAGCCCTAATACCGAATAGCTAGGGAGAAGTTCAGTTTTTAGAGTTGAAACTCTAATACTGAGCAACTGGGGAAAAGTTCAGTTTAGGGTTTCAAAATCCTAATGCTGACTAAATGGAAAAGGTTCAGTTTAGGGTTTAAAACCCTAATGCTGGCTGCGTGGAAAAGCTCAGTTTAGGGTTTAAAACCCTAATGCTGGCTGAATGGAAAAAAATTCAGTTTAGGGTTTAAAACCCTAATGCTGACTAAAGGAAAAATTCAGTTTATGGTTTAAAACCCTAATGCTGATTGCATGGAAAAGCTCAGTTTAGGGTTTAAAACCCTAATGTTGGCTGAATGGAAAAAAGTTCAGTTTAGGGTTTAAAACCCTAATGCTGACTAAAGGAAAAATTCAGTTTAGGGTTTAAAACCCTAATGCTGATTGCATGGAAAAGCTCAGTTTAGGGTTTAAAACCCTAATGCTGGCTGAATGGAAAAAAGTTCAGTTTAGGGTTTAAAACCCTAATGCTGACTAAAGGAAAAATTCAGTTTAGGGTTTAAAACCCTAATGCTGATTGCATGGAAAAGCTCAGTTTAGGGTTTAAAACCCTAATGCTGGCTGAATGGAAAAAAGTTCACTTTAGGGTTTAAAACCCTAATGTTGACTGAAGGAAAAATTCAGTTTAGAGTTTAAAACCCTAATGCTGATTGCATGGAAAAGCTCAGTTTAGGGTTTAAAACCCTAATGCTGGCTGAATGGAAAAAAGTTCAGTTTAGGGTTTAAAACCCTAATGCTGACTAAAGGAAAAATTCAGTTTAGGGTTTAAAACCCTAATGCTGATTGCATGGGAAAGCTCAGTTTAGGGTTTAAAACCGTAATGCTGGCTGAAAGGAAAAAAGTTCAGTTTAGGGTTTAAAACCTTAATGCTGACTGGCTGGGGACAAAGTTCGAGAATACTAAACGATCTTTTTTTTTAATTTTCTTGTTTTAGTAGAAGATAAAAGGGAGTTTCGTGGAAACTTACCTTTCGAGTGAATTCCTTATTGCCAAAATATTTCTTGTACCCATGTACCTTCTTCTTTGGGCGACACCTGCTTCTTGCACGGTTGTCTTGGATTACACCTGTTTCAACTTTTCAGACAAAGGACAATTGTTAGTTCGGAAATGACGGTCGGTTTGGTGACCTTGATCGTTCCCGGTTGCTTTGTTGCGTCTTCATTTCTGTTGTGAAGTCCCGCCATTGATTTGATTCATATGCCGAAACCCTTTAGACCGCTCAGGCTTGTATTTCCAGATTCTGTGATGATTTGCCTCGTAAGGCTCTTTTTTCTTTTCTCTCTCTTTTTTTTTGGTGTCCCGTTTTGCTTGGAGGTTCTCAATGGGGATTTTATTGGAGGTATTTTGTGGGGATTTGTACAAAGGAAACCCTATGGGGGAATATTTACAAAGTGGATTCTTTGTGTGGATTTTTGTACAATGGGGCATGCTGGGGATTTGTTTCGAAGCGGGCTTTCTAGGCTTGGTTGGGGTAAGCTTGTTGGGGAATTTTTACAAAGGGACTCGCTGGGGATGTGCTGGGGAAATTCCAACGGAGATTTTTTTTTTATTTTTTATATATATATATTGGGGAGATTTTGTGGGGGATTGTACAAAGGGAGACTCTGTGGGGATTCGTCCGAAGGCGGACTTGCTGGGGGAAATTTCTCTTTTTCCTCTTTACTTTGAACGCCATCAAACATCATGATTCATCAGGCTTGGACAAACGTACCAACGAAACGAGGTGTTTTCCTTCATGAAACGGAATTCCGTGCAACCAAACCTGCCACTTGTCCTTTCCGGTACATCTAGAACTTGGGCTTAAACATAAAAGAGATTCGAAGAAAAACAAAGAAAAGTTAAAACGAATTTCAGAAAAGGAGTGCCCCCTTCGGGACGAGAAAGACTTATTTGAGGAAGATAATGCTGGATTTAAATGATATGACATGCTCTTTGGACTGGACGCCTGACTTTCCATGAGCTTGCATTTCCCTCAACCAGAACGGATCTGTGATTCCAAACCTGGTGGAACTTTGCCGAAACCTCCTTGGGTGGAGTCACTCTTTCGGCCAACAGCGCCCTTTGCGGGTTTTTGTTGGCTGACCTCTCTCATTTCTCTTCCTGTCATCGCTTGATAGCACTCTTTGTGAGTTTTTACTAAACAAGCTCTCTCATTTTGGTTTCTCTACTCCCGTCGCCTCGTGGTGCCCGAAGGTTTTCACCGACGAGACTCTCTCATTTTATCTCTCTCAATTCAGAGTGTGCCGGTCTCCATTTGTGACGCTTATTGGTTTCCCACTATCTTTGGTAATTGATCTGAAGGCTTGTGCTTGGTAAAGAGAGGTAGATGATACTAACTTTTAAACTGCTCGACGTGCCCCGGTTTCAATTTCAGGGTGAATGGGATTTTATTGTTGGTGTGACTGAACCTCAGGGAGAGGCTGCCAACGTATCCTTTCGGAATCAAGTCAAACGTAGTTCAGGCCTCAACCAATGTTTTGTTTTGTTGTTTTTTTTTTTTTGTAAGCGGCCCAAAGGCTTGTAGAGAGAATTGGGTAGTGTTTGGGAGTAGTGGGGAATAAAACCTTCGTCATTTTCAAATGTGTCAGGACCACTGGAGTATAATTTAGACGTAGTATCTCTTGACTGCATCTGCATTTACTGCTGTTTCGGGGTCATTTCCTTCGATATCACCTAAATACAACGCTCCTCTTGGCAATATCTTCCTTATGATGTATGGGCCTTTCCAATTTGGAGCAAACTTCCCTTTGGCTTCCTCATGATGCGGCAGAATACGCCTCAGTACCAGCTGACCTACTTCGAAATTCCTGGGTCGGACTCTCTTGTTGTAAGCACGGGCCATTCTTCGTTGGTACAACTGTCCGTGACAAACCGCGGCCATTCGCTTTTCATCAATCAAAGTCAATTGCTCTAACCGAGTCTTGACCCACTCGCTGTCTTCGATTTCCGCTTCGACAATGGTTCGAAGCGAAGGAATTTCTACCTCTGCCGGTATTACAGCCTCGGTCCCATAAACCAAAAGATAAGGAGTCGCTCCTACCGATGTGCGTACCGTAGTGCGATACCCCAATAATGCAAATGGTAACTGCTCATGCCACTGTCGGGAACTTTGGATCGTTTTTCTCAAAATCTTCTTGATGTTTTTGTTCGCCGCTTCTACAGCACCATTGGCCTTTGGCCGATAAGGAGTAGAATTCCTATGCGTTATTTTGAATTGCTCGCATACATCTCTCATCAAGTGACTATTCAAATTTGCTGCGTTATCTGTAATGATAGTCGCAGGAATACCGAAACGACAGATAAGATTTGAGTGCACAAAATCCACTATAGCTTTTTTAGTGACCGACTTGAGAGTGACAGCCTCTACCCATTTTGTGAAGTAGTCTATGGCAACCAGTATAAATCTGTGTCCATTTGAAGCCTTCGGCTCGATTGGTCCAATGACGTCCATGCCCCAGGCGACAAATGGCCAAGGCGCAGACATGGGATGCAGTTCTGTGGGAGGTGCATGAATCAGATCACAGTGCACCTGACACTGATGACACTTCCGAACGAAGCTAAAGCAATCCTTTTCCATGGTTATCCAGTAATAACCTGCTCGAAGGATTTTCTTCGCTAAGACATACCCGTTCATATGAGGTCCGCACACACCTGTGTGTACTTCGTGCATGATCTTCTTCGCCTCCTCGGCGTCGACACATCTTAATAGGTTGAGGTCCAGGGTTCATTTGTACAACAATTCACCGCTCAGAAAGAAACCCCTTGCATGTCGCCTAACGGTCCTCTTTTGATCTCCAGTAGCATGCTCGGGATATTCTTGCGTTTTCAAGAACCTCTTGATGTCATGGTACCAAGGCTGCGTATTTGATCCCACCTCGATTACATTGCAGTAACCGTGTCTTTCCCTGATTTGGATTTCCAAAGGATCGACGTGGGCGTTGCCCGGGTAGGGTAGCATTGAAGCCAGAGTAGCAAGTGCGTCCGCCAGTTCATTGTGACACCTCGGGATATACCTGAACTCTGTTGATGTAAAACGCTTGCCGAGGTCCTCCACATGCTATCGGTATGGGATAAGTTTGACATCCCGAGTTTCCCATTCACCTTGGACTTGTCGGATAATCAGGTCAGAATCTCCCATAATCAGTAAGTCTTCGACATCCTGATCGATTGCCATATGTATGCCCATGATGCAGGCTTCATACCCAGCTGTATTATTTGTGCAAAAGAAACGCAGTCTAGCTGTGGCGGGATAATGTTGACCGGAAGGCGAGATCAAAATTGCCCCAATTCCTACACCTTTGGCATTCACGGCTCCATCAAAGAACATCTTCCAAACATGAGCGTCCTCCGAGACCACCTCTACGGCGTTTACTTCTTCATCTGGAAAGTAGGTACTCAATGGCTGGTATTCCTCATCGACCGGATTTTCGGCCAAATGATCTGCTAGCGCTTGGGCTTTCATTACCGTGCGAGTGACATAGACTATGTCGAATTCAGTAAGCAAGATTTGCCACTTGGCCAGTCTTCCCGTAGGCAACGATTTCTAAAATATATACTTTAAAGGATCCAACCTGCTTATGAGGAACGTGGTGTGGGCTTGGAGATAATGTCTCAGCTTTTGAGCAACCCACGTGAGAGCGCAACATGTCCTTTCCAACAGTGTGTATTTGGCCTCGTAGCCGGTGAATTTCTTGCTCAAGTAGTAGATTGCTTGCTCTTTCTTTCCGGTTATGTCGTGTTGCCCGAGGACGCAACCGAAAGAGTTCTCCAAGACTGTCAGATACAAGAAAAGTGGCCTCCCTGGTTCTGGAGGGACCAAGACTGGGGGATTCGAAAGGTATTCTTTGACTTTATCAAAGGCTTCTTGACACTCAGTTGTCCATTTAATCGCCGCATCTTTCCTTAACAGCTTGAATATGGGCTCACACGTGCTTGTCAGCTGGGCAATAAACCGACTGATGTAGTTCAACCTGCCCAATAGACTCATCACGTCTTTCTTTGTTCTCGGGGGAGGCAGATCTCTGATGGATTTTATCTTAGTTGGATCTAGCTCGATACCTCTCCTGCTTACGATGAAGCCCAAAAGTTTGCCCGACGGGACTCCGAAAGAACACTTGGCTGGGTTTAGCTTCAAGTCATACTTCCTTAGTCTCTCGAAGAATTTCCTCAAGTCTTGGATGTGATTATCCTGCGTCCTAGACTTGACTATCACGTCGTCCACGTACACCTCTATTTACTGATGCATCATGTCATGAAAAATGGCAGTCATGGCCCTCATGTAAGTAGCCCCAGCATTCTTCAAACCGAATGGCATGACCCGATAGCAGTAGGTGCCCCAAGGCGTGGTGAAGGCAGTTTTCTCGGCATCCTCTTCATCCATCAGTACCTGATGATACCCAGCGTAACAATCTACGAAAGACTGTATCTCGTGTTTGGCGCAATTATCAACGAGGATGTGGATGTTGGGCAGTGGGAAATTATCTTTGGGACTTGCTCTATTCAAATCTCGGTAATCTACGCATACCCGAGTCTTCCCGTCCTTTTTCGGTACCGGAACCACATTCGCCAACCATGTTGTATATTGGACTACCCGAATCACTCCCATTTTCAGTTGTTTAGTGATCTCCTCTTTAATCTTGTCGCTGACCTCAGTTTTGAACTTTCGTTGCTTTTGTTGAACTGGAGGACAATCAGGATGAATCGGCAATTTATGAACCACTAGATCAACACCTAGTCCCGGCATGTCATCATATGACCAAGCAAACACGTCTTTAAATTCAAAAAGAAGTTGAATTATCGCCTCTCGCGTTTTCTTGTCCGTGTGAATGCTTATTTTGGTCTCCCGGATTTCTTCAAGAGTTCCTAAATTAACCGGTTCGGTGTCATTTAGATTTGGCTTAGGTTTATTCTCAAAATATTCCAACTCTCGGTTCATTTCCCTAAAAGCTTCTTCCGCATCATATTCTGGTTCTGGGTTCATTAATTCGCAGTTAAATAGCTCATTGTGATCTGGGCGTGAAGTCCCCAAGCATGTCATATTTAAAGCCGCATTATTATAACTGAAAAGAAAGATAAAAGGAAAAATAACAAAAATCAGAACAAAAGAAAGAATGGGAAAGAAATGATGATTTTTTTTTTTATTTTCTTTGGAAAGTTGGAAGACAACAATGTTTACAACTTAGGAATTCAAAACAACAATGGAAAGGAAGAGAACGTTCAAGTTATGTCCTGGAGATAACTTGTGACACAGGAAAGGTGGCAGGACAGGTCTACCCGGACTTCCGTCTAGTCAGGAATGGCGTGGCCTCCCAGTTTTGAAGTTTGGCGTTCGGCCCCACGTTCATCATCTCAGCAGTGCTTGTGCCTTCACCTGGTTGAACCATGTGGATCTCGTAGAGCATCTCTCTCATCGCTCCACATATCTCCTCGATTTCCTCAGCTGTGAAGACCTCATCATCTTCTTCTTCGGCGTACCTTGGCCTGATGAAAGTTGCATATAAATCTGGCAGTGGTCGAGGTAACTTCCAACCCTCATTTTTCCTTTTCTTTGCCCACTCTTCGTCTGCTGGAGTAGGTTTGAAACCTAGTCCAAAAGGTTTCTTGGTGACTGGCAAGGTAATGGGTTCTGTTATTCCCTGAAGGGTTCATCCAAGCCCCTTCCCTGGCCTAAATCCGTGCCGGATCATCTCTTTGGCCACCATAACCGAGGCGTTAGACAAGAAAGGCTGGGGGCAGGGTATTCCCTCTTCGTGCTGCTCTGCCAGTACAATCTCAAAAGCTTGAAAGACCGTATGTTCGCTCCCTTCTCTCGGTTCCAGATATGGGATGGATGGGTCCCGATAAATAGCATGGTCATCTTCCCCATGGACCACGATCTCTCGGTCTTCGTACTCGAACTTCACCATCTGGTGAAGAGTGGAAGGCACGGCTCCTGCCGCATGGATCCAAGGTTTGCCAAGGAGAAAATTGTAGGATGTATCCATGTCGAGCACCTGGAAGGTTACTTGAAATTCGACTGGTCCTATGACCAACAACAGATCTATTTCTCCCAAGGTATCTCTCTTGATGCCGTCGAAAGCCCTTACGCAGACATTGTTGGGTCGGATTCTTCCGGTCCCAATTTCCATTCTTTGTAGCGTGGAGAGCGGGAAAATGTCAACGCCTGAGCCCCCATCCAACATTACCCGCTTGACATAATAGTCTTCGCATTTAACTGTTAGATGCAAAGCCTTGTTGTGTGCCACTCCTTCTGGGGGTAGATCGTTCTTGCTGGAAGAGATTTGGTTGACGGCGAAGAATCTTTCTGTCATCCGCTCTAATTGTTCTACCGAGGTTTCAACTGGCACATATGCTTCATTCAGGGTCTTCAGTAAGATCTTTTGATGCTCGGTCGACCTCATTAACAATGACAGCATGGACACTTGCTCGGGGTACTTGCGCAGTTGATCTATCACTTCGTAATCCGGCATTTTCATTTGTTGGAAGAACACTTCCGCTTCTTCAACACTTACGGGCTTCTTTGGCGGGAAGCGCCTTTGTGTGGCGTTGTTCAGTTCTTGGGTATTTGAATACCTTCCAATGAAAGTATTTTCTGGAAGTTCTCCCATGACCTCTTTACCTTTGTACATTACCAAAGTCTTTTGATAATTCCACGGCACTGTGGACGGGTTGGTCATTGGCTTTTGTGGCACGCGTCCGATAACCACTGGCTCATTCAGCCGAGGTGGTTGAATCGTCCCCTGGACCACATAGGCCCCTTTCGGCATGTACATAGGTTTTGTCTTTTTGATTCCGAAGTTCTGCGTCTTCTCAGCTCGACCTCGTGGTATGTAAAGAACTCCATCCTTTACCGGTACCACTTTCTTCTCCACCTTCTTTTCAGGCACTTTCTTTATAGCTTTGGCCTCCTCCCTTTTTTCTGGTTTCTGGTCTGTTTCGGGCCTCTCTCCCGTGTCGACAATGGCAATTATGGCTTTCAGAGCAGGGTCGAACTCTTTGTCTTCACAAATCATTCCGATCAGCGGCCCATTATTGTGAGCAGGTAATGGATTGTTAGTTACATTCGGGATCTCCTCGTCCCTTAGCACTATCTTCCCTTGCTCTATCAAATTTTTGACCACTCTCTTCAACGACCAGCAGTCATTTGTATCATGTCCCTCGGCCCCTGAATGATAGGCGCATCTGACTCCAGCTTTGTAAGAAGGTGACGTCGGGTTTTGCCTTGTTTGAGGGATTGGTTGCAAGAAACCCAACTGGACCAGTTTTGGGAACAAAGTTGAGTATGGTTCACCGATGGGCGTGAAAGTCCGCCTTCTGGGTGGCTCCTGAGGGCGGAAGTTATTCTGCGGGGGTTGTGGGTTATAGTGGTTGCGGTAAGGAGGCTGATTTCTGGGAGGTGGAGCTGGGCCTCGGTTGGCTTGTTGTGATGGATGAGCATAAGGCTGGGCTTCATGACCATATAAGGTTGATGAGCATATGCCAAATTTGAGTGGGGGTAGTAGTGTTGTGGGGTTCTTTCCGGAAAACGGGGCCTGGGATGACGATACTCCCTTGCTTCCGAGGCTGCCATAGTCGTTTCTTCCTTCTTCTTCCCTCTTGTCATTCCTCCGGACCCGCTTTGGACGGCCTGGGAGGTCGCCCTTATGGCTGCTTGACTCAGAATCCTACCTGTTTTCAGACCATTTTCCACCATCTCTCCAATCTTGATCGCTTCCGCGAATGGCTTACCCATGGCTGACATCATGTTTTGGAAATAGTCAGACTCTTGAGCCTGGAGAAAGGTAGTGACCATTTCCACTTCATCCATGGGAGGCTTCACTCTTGACGCCTGTTCACGCCACTTAATAGCATATTCTCTGAAGCTTTCTGAAGGTTTCTTCTTCAAATTCGACAAAGAATTTCGGTCTGGCGCAATGTCGATGTTATACTAGAATTGTTTCACAAAATCTCTGGCGAGATCATCCCATATATACCATCGGGACATTTCCTGGTCCATATACCATTCCGAGGCTATCCCTACTAGACTTTCCCCAAAATATGCCATTAGCAGTTCTTCTTTTCCGCCGGCTCCCCGCAATTGGTTGCAGTATTTCTTAAGATGTGCAATGGGGTCACCGTGCCCATCGTATTTCTCGAACTTTGGGGTCTTGAAACCCGTTGGCAGGTGCACGTGAGGGAACATGCATAGGTCGGCGTAAGAGATGCTCTTCTGTCCGCTCAATCCTTGCATATTCTTCAAACTTTGTTCAAGGCTTCTCATTCTCTTGGCAATCTCATTTTGTTCTGCAATTCTGGGGTTCTGATCCTGCCCGGGTGCAAGCTCGCGCTGAGGCGGTAGAGGATTAGTGCTGGTAGCGAACCTAGTTGGTTCCATTGAGAACGATGGTGCTTGGAATGTAAAAGAGGATGAGTCAAAGCTTGGCTTGTACGTGGCAGGCTGTGTCGTAATCGGACAAGGCGATGCAGTAAAGATGTTCATGCTTACATCGGTGGATGACATTCGGGGATGAGGCTCAGAAGGCAATCCAGCAGAGAAGGCTGAGGTGGCTGGGTACCCGAATGGGGTAGCAGGATAATTTATGGGGACATTAGAAGTCCCACTTGACCTGGAGAATAATTCAGGGAATCCGGGGACGACACTTGGCGGCTCTTTCCCATTATTCCAGTCGTCCAGCATTTCCAACATGCGGAGCCGTAGGATTCTATTTTCCTCCGCAGTTGCGGATTCATGTGTGAGGACGGCTGAGATTGAGCTCTCCTCGGAAACAGGGATTGTTTGCAATGGAATTTCTGAAGACATTTCCACACTTCCTTTTGACCTGGTGAAGTAAGTGTGAGTACTGCTTCTGGTCCTAACAACAGGTAGTTGAACACTTCTCCTTGACCTCGTGAAATATGAGTGCGAGGCCAGACTTTCACCAAACCAACCGTCTTTTCAAAAAACCCTGGGGATACTCAACGACAAAAGCACGGTTAATTTTGCAGCAAATAACAGATAGTCAATCTCATGTTGGGCATGATGCACCTATACAATTAAGTGGATTACTACATGTTTTCTACGAGAGCATGCGTCCTTCCGGCATTTTCCTCTTATTAGTTTTTTTTCCCTTTTTTTTACTATTTTTTTATTTTGCAGTAAAAGAAATGCGACCGGATCCGATGAGGATTGCCTACGTATCACGATGCCTACGTGAATCAGATCATTACGTAGTTCGAAAAACACAAATGAGCGTAAAAGAAGTAACCTCTTTATTGTTGAAATGGTCTATTACAAACTACATTTTGCAAAAGAAAGAGCAAACTTTGAAAATAAACCTAGACTCAAAATAGACTAAAAATCACCCTGATGGGAAAAACAGGCAGAAGATGCTAAGATGCAGGCTTGACTTATGAGTGCATTATGGTTTTGAAAATTGGTGTCCGCGGGGCATCGTTCGGCCTCGCCGCGGTCCTAGGCGTGAGATCCCTCTCAAGTTGCTCCAGCTCGTGCATAGTCTGCTTGACATAACCCATCACTGCCGAGAGGACGGTAATGCTGGACATGTTCTCACATCGTAGACATCGTCTAGTGATGGCATGGGCAATGGCCTTGATCCTATCCCTGGTTTGCTTCTTCTCTACGAGCAGGCATTTTATCTGATCGCTGCATATCTTGAATACTTGAGCATCCTGTATATGTTGATGCTTCAGTCGCCGTACTTCCAACTTCATCTGGGCTATTGAGTCGTACCAATATCTGCTCTCAATTTGGAAATCCTTGGCCTGATTAACTGCTTTGATCTCAAGTGCAGTCATCTCTCTATTTATTTTAGCAACAGTTTTCTCGTGGTCGCCTTCCAATTGATTCAGGTATTGGCGATGCTTATCTACTCTTGTATCCCATTGTGCCCTGAGCTCTGCTATGACGTTTTCAGATTTCTCCAAACTATCTTGCCATTCCCTGATTTCACTTTTTAGCCTTTTTATCGTCTGCTCGTCTGATCGATGCCTTGGCTGTTTATCCGCATCCACCTTTATCTGTTTGATCTGGGCTCTGAGCATTTCGTTTTCCTGAATTAACCTGTTCCGCTCTCCCAGATTGGTAGCAACTTGCACGTTGTGCTCATATTTCAATCCTTCCACTTGTTGCTTTAACCTGCTGATTTCGGCGCAATAGCCTCTTTCCTTTGCTAACCAATCCCACTGCCTTTGCGATGATTCGGTGAAATTCCGGATGTGGGGTCTCTTAGCCGGCCTTTCATGCTCAAATTCCCTTCTATACCATGCAAGGTAACCTGGCTCCGTCTCTCCTTTGGCTCGATCCTGCACGCAAGTATCTGATTTCAAATATTGACACTCACTCCAGATTTGGCGAATCTTCGCTTCTGGGAATTGTCCGCTAGGACTTATCTCAACTGCTTGAGTGCTAAGATCTTCCTCATGAGGTACTGTATGGCATCTTCCGAACTGTCTCAAAACTCGGCAGGGTGCGTAAGGTTGAATGCTCTTAAGACCCATCAGTAAGAAATAAGTTTTAGCTGCCGACATATATAGGATCTCATCAACAGGCAACCATCCTAGCGTCCATTGTATTTGGCTGGCAGTAAGAGCTTGAAAGAACGAGGTCCATGCCAGGACTCCTTTGGGCAAACTGATCTCTTTGGTTCTCGTGTAAGATTCTTCTATGCAAGTCTTTTCCGGGGAACCATGGCTCAAAATCTCGGAATGATGGCAGAGGTGCTCGGTCATCCATATCTGTAGGAGCAAGTTACAACCTTCGAAGAAATTTCCCCCAGCTTTACAAGCTGTAAGAGCTCGAAAGATGTCAGATACCACCATAGGCACGAGAGTACTGTCACTTTGCGTGAGTAAAGTGCTGACGACCCCAGATATCTTCAAATCAATGTTTCCGTCTTTCCTTGGAAATACCAGAAGGCCCAGGAACATCATTATGAACGCTACCCGTCTGTGCTTGTCCCACTTCTGACGAACACCTTTGCTGCACAGTTTGTTGATTGGATTATTGAATCCCCCTCATGACCGTACCTATCATATATGAAGCATGGAGTACAAAATCCGGCTGCCAGATCCGGGTTGTGGACTGTTCTGGGTATCTTCAATGAATCTAGGAACCGATGTACCGTGATGACTCTTGGGGCGACCAAGTATTTTTGCCTCAACGGAAGTTCAGCATTCCCGATGTACCCAGCCATTTCTTCCAAAGTCGGGGTGAGTTCAAAATCAGAGAAATGGAAAACATTGTGCGCCGGGTCCCAGTAGGTAATCAAAGCTCTTATGATATCTCCCCGAGGCTGGATTTCCAACAAACCCACGAGACCTTTCAGATATTTCTTGACCTCATTTTGTCCTTCAACACCTAGATCATTCCACCATAGCCGTAACTTGACAGGGATTTTGGTCATTATTGAAAAATGTTCATTTTGCATCGTGCTCATCCTGCACATTTATTAAGGTGATTTTAACAAAAATGAATTGACTCAAAAATATTTTACAAAGGGGATCAAGTTTTGAACACGGCCTTTAAACACTTTGGGGACGAAGATTTTAAGGCTGTGTGGGTCAACTGGACAAAAATGCTAAGCAAGACCCAAAGGTGGCTGTTTATGCAAAGTCAGCCTTCCGGCGTCCCCTTTACGGAAACATTCGGCTATTTATGACAAAAACAGCATCACCTGACCTATTTATGACTCTTTTAAAAATTGACACATCTTCTTTTTTTTTCTTTATTTATTTATTTATTTATTTATTTATTGATTTTGGCTATTTTAGCAAAATGGGGTTGAACCCGACGAGGGTTGCCTACGTATCTCACATCCGGTGAGAATCAAACCGGCGTATTTCGGGAATATCGTGAATAGAGAAAATCAAATAAACCTAGAAAACAAGAATATATTTTTTATTATATTTTTTTCTTTTGAAAAGATATATTTTTATACTATTTTTTTTTCTTTTGAAAAGAGATAAAGACTAAAGAAAATATTTATTATTTTTTTAGGAAATATTTGGACTATTAGTCTGAATTTATAAAAGGGGTACTACGAAAGAAACAACATTTTTTTTTGAATTATGAATTTTCCGTTTTTTTTTTACTTTTAAATAAATACCTTCTCTTTTTTTTTGATTTTGAAAATGATAAAAATTATATTTTTTTTATAACTCAAACTAAGAAGACAAATTTTGTTTTTATTCTCTTTTTTTTTTAGAAAAATTCCGGCGAGGTTTTGACACTACTTGGACATTGGTTCTATTTTTCCAAAATAAGTAATTATCTCCCTATGCTGCTATTTTCCTTCTTTTTTTTTAGAAACCGGTCAGCATGCGGAACCGAAGCAAATAAATGCGCAAAACAAATAAGATGCAGCAGGATGATCTTTTTATCTCAGGTTGCCTGTCCTATACAGACTCAACCCCTGTGTTGAGTCCCCTAAGTCAAATGCAACATGATGCAAATAAGCGTTCCTACTAGGAACCGGCATGAAGTTTCGTTATACTAGGTTCACAACCTGGGTATTTGTTCTAGACTGTGTACCCGAGCGGACAACTCGAGTCGAGGAGGGGGCTACGTACCGGGGACCCGCGAGATCGTCCGGCTTTGTAACTTGTCCGACCTCTTTCTTATTCCGGGTATCGTCACTAACAGAATAGGAGTCTCGACCAGCGAGCTTCTCCCCGGAGGTAAGAAGAAAAGGGTTTCGGCACAGTTTATATACAGTTCAGATAATATCAAAGCGGTAAAAGACAACATTTAGCATGTTATGCAAAAACATGTAATAAAGAATCAGATAATAAAGTCAAATATAACAATTATTCTAAGCTCGAATTCTTGAACCCTGAACCAGTGTTTCTGGGTTACAAACCTATCCCCAGCGGAGTCGCCAGAGCTGTCACACCTCCTTTTTGCGCGCCCGCCCCGAAGGGTAAGATGCGCGAGGGGAGTTTTTCCAATTTAAGTGACAATATTTGAAATGGGATTATTTATTTAATTCAGAGTCGCCACTTGGGAAAGGTTTGGCTTTTGGTGTCCCAAGTCACCGGTTTATCTTGAATCCCAAATCGAGGAAATTTTCGACTTTTCCAAATGAAGTCTGCGAACCAGAAATTCTAAGTAAGGAATTCTGTTGACCTGAGGGAAGGTGTTAGGCACCCTCGAATCCCGTGGTTCTAGCACGGTCGCTTAAATTGTTATAATGGCTAAATATCTGATTTAAATACATGTTATGACTTACGTGCTTTTATTAAGTTTAAACCGCTTTTATTATTATCATTTATTTTTATAGAATTGCAACGTCGTGAAAATGCATCTCAGACCACGTCACAATCAATGCACCCGTAGTTGTTAACGCATTTCAACTCCGTTGAGATTTGAATTTGGGTCACATAAATACGCGCCCGAATTTAAGAACGTAATTTAATTAAACCGTGCCTAAAGAGTCTAACGTATTATTATCTTTGGGGAAGGCGGTGAGATTCACTAAACAGCCTATCCTAAATTCTAAATACTTGTTATGGTTATTTGTTGAGGGTCCCGCAATTTCGTATTTTTTATTTGGCGAGGCTCGTCTCTATTTTAGAAAGGGTATCCTAAAGTGGCTACATTTCTAATGCATTTGTCTCTAAAACTAGAAGGAAAGGTACATGCTAATTTAATTATATGCTTTGGCCTAACCTGGATTCTTATCAATTTCTGCTTAATTATTTACAAAGTGAAGAGACGTCATACCTTGTGAAACATGCGAGATTGACCAAATGCTACACTTGTATCCAAACATTTCTTGAATTGAACTTAACTAGACTTATTTTAGGCTAGATTAAGGGAATTGAAAACTAGACATTATTGCTAATGGAGATTCGAACGTGCTTCTATATACTGCCTAGCGGGTCCTGATGAAAGAACTAAAGTAAAACAGAACATCATTGTGTAAGGTGGAAATATTCTATCATATGCATGTCATTATAGTTAAACAGGAATCCGGTCAAAAATTCTATGTCAATTATCCATGCATTCTACATATTGTACATTACATCTCGTACTAAGAAAAAACTATAAACTAAGACGCAAGAGACTAGAACTCAGCTAAGCACCAAACTGATCTTTTCCTGCTATTGAAATTTACAAACTAATCATATATATAGAAAGAAATCAACATGCAATGAGTATTACAACAGACATTTAAACTTCTCCAACTTTCATTTCATGCTTTCAGATTGTTACAGTTACACCAATATGGGACTTGAAATGTGTACCTGGATACTGGAATGTAAAGAAGAAGTGGAAGCAGAAGAGTCAGCAGCAGCAACACAAGAATGGTAGTAACAAACAAAGCAATACAGCAGCAATGACAATCCCAGACCAACAGACCAAAGCAGTAAACCAATGGTACAATAATCAATATTTGATCTTTTCAAAACTCAGAGGGAAAATCCTAAAATCTGATAGAAACAAAACAAACTGGATACTGGACTTCAGACACGAAAGGATGAGGAAAAGTAGTGTTTTCCAGTCGAGCAAGAATTTCTTTTCTAAATCCCCCTCCTGATTTCCAAGAAAAACAAACTCTCTTTATCCCTTAGAAACTGATTCTGTTTGGTTTCAGCTTCCCTTTTGTGTGTATCCCCCCCTGTATCCCTATCTTCCTCCTCTTTTATAGCTCCAAATCAGGCTATTTGAACAGCCTGTTAATCAATCAGGTCCCCTCCCATGTGCTGTCCCTTTTCAGTTTCCACTTAGCTAATTAAGTATAAACCTCCCCCATGATATTCCTGACAGTACCCTCTAATATTTAAACTAAAAGGCAGACAGGGCAGCAAGAATATAATCTGACAAACATGCTGTCAAATTATTTTAATCAGAATGGCTTTTATGCACATGTTGTGCACTAATGCACATGCCCTCCAATTCAGGCTGTAACTAACAGACCAAACCTTAGATTTCTGAAATCAAATTAACAACTATAAGTTACTAAACCCAGTCCCTAATTGATTCAGGCAATGCTTAACAGAAGCAGGTCAATTGGTTATTGTTCGGACAACTGAAACTAATTGACGACACATGTCGACTCGACTATATCAATCATAACATGTACAATCATAGCCAAAATCAGACATTTAACAGTATCGAACACATGATTTGAATTGTACTGACTAAGCAGAATTGTACTCGAGGAATCAGTTAATCAGTTCAAATTTGAAATTCAACTAATTGCACAACAAATACATACATACACATTATCAGAACAAGTAGAAGAAGGACTCAATCAAACAACAGAGGTTCAGGCAAGGTGGACAGGACACAGTTGGTAAAATTCGAAACACAAATTTCACAACAACATGAACAGCCTTTTAAACAAACATGGACTAATAGAATAAAGAAAAGAAAGCAAAACTCACCTTAAATCCCGAAAAAATCAAAAACCTTAACTTGGATTCGAACAGACCTTTCTTAAGGCTGAACGGACTTTAATCGAAGTGTTTCTCAGATGAGAAACACTTCGATTAAGGTCCATTAGACCTTAATCTCTTGGTTTAAACGAGATACGGACCAGTGACGAGGAACCCTAAGGTTCCAAAGATTAGATCTGGGATTCATGCTTCCCTGGTCAGATTCGGACCAAACCAAGCATGGTTTGGTCACGAAGGGGGTCTGGGGAGTGTCTGGTGTGAAACTGGGGTTAAACGGTGTAAGTCAAGTTCCGACTCGAATCTTCAAACGAAGATTCGAGAAGGTGGGAAGGGATTCGAGTTAAGTGGTTAACAGATCCATGTTCAGGATGGCAAGGGGGTTCTATGGTGTTAAGGGTGGGGTCACCGGCGTCCATGCCGCCGGCTTTCATGGTGAAGAATACAGGGGCGGCTAGGGTTTTGGAGGGGAAGGGGATGAGGACGAAGGTGACCTAAGGCTGGGGTTCGGATAGGGGGGCAGGGTAAGGTTATGGGTTTATATAGTTAGTGAGGGGTTGATTCCTAACCGTTGGATGGGGTGCGATGAAGGGTCAGGATCTCTTGGCTGATGGGGGACGGTGTCGTTTCATCTTTAAAGGGTTTGGGTCGGTCCGGGTGGAAACGGGTCGGGGTCATCAGTGGGTTATGGGGAAGTGATCTTGGCCGTTGATCATTCAGAGATCAACGGCTCAGATCAGACTCAACCACTACGACGTCGTTTGGACGTCCTTGGTGTCAGCTGGACTGGACTGGGTTACACAGGGGTTTTGGGTTTGAGTTGGGCCTCGAATTAAAATGAAGTAGGCCCAAAACTGATTTCAGCCCAATTCTGCACTCTCTTTTATTATTATTATTTTATTATTATATATATATATTTTTTTTTATTTTAAAACAAAACCTAAGTAAATCAAATTAAAATTAAATAGACACTTAATACAATTATTTGCACACACATATTAAAATATTTGAAGCAGGTAAAAATCAAACAAAACAAAAATCACGGACAAAGATTTGAAGCAGGTAAAAATTAAACAAAACAAAAATCACGGACAAAGATGCCTATTTATGGTTTTCTTATTTAACAACCGGATTACGGTTTCAATTACGCATGACACATCATTTTTTTGTATTTTGTTTTAATAAGATAAAATGGGCAAAAATATCATAAATAATTAACAAAGTGACATGTAAAATTCAAAAATTGTACAATAGGACCATTTGTTATTATTTTTATTTCTTTTGGAGCGACTGTCGCGTAAAACAAAAATCATGTGCTCACAGCGACCAACCTTGGTCGGTAATTAGCGACCAACCTTGGTCGGTATACTAAAAAGGCCATCAAAATAGCGACCAAGCGTGTTTGGATGCATTTTGGTTGGTAATTTGCCAAAACCGACCAACATTGGTCGGTTTTTGTAGTCGCTAATTACCGGATTTCTAGTAGTGAGTCCACCATTGAAGGCCATTCAAAGCTTTGCTTTCGAAAATAAGATTTTTTGAGTTTGTTAGTTGTTTGGATTGAGTGTTGTTCCAATTGATTGAAAATTTCAAAAAGAGTTCAAAATTTAAATTTGAAGTGATTTGGAGTAGATTTGAACAATATTTGAGTTAAATTTTAGAAAAGACGCAAGGAAGAAGATGAAGTCAGTTTTTTGTATAATTATGTATAATTATGTATAATCTTGTATAATCTTGTATAATAGTATATATGAGTGTATACACACATCTTATGCACCTTTATACAAGCGTCTGTAGAAGAACTTCTTCCACGATTTTCAGTTGCAATTCTTGTTCAAAACCAGTCCAAATCTCCATTAAATGACTTCAAATTTTATATACAACCTCCTTCTACTATTTCTAATAAGTCTAAATAACACCCACTCCAAATTTCTCACAAAATCAAATTCGAAATTTAAACACACATGTTTAAGCTTGTTAAAAATTTAATTTTCACTATCCAAATGGATTTGGTTTGTTGAACTAATATTTGAGTCACAGTTAGTGATTCGAAAACTAACTTAAAAGCTTGAGCAATCTTTTTTAAAAATTAAATAGTAATTTCTAGAACCTATTGGAGTTGGATGTTAAATCTTAGCCTATTATTTTTGGGTTAGTTGATTGTAAATTGAAATATGGACTATAAAACTCAATAGCATGGAGGTCAATTGTTCTTTCCCTATATTAATTGGTACTAAATACTAAAAATTCTACTGTAATTTCGATGACACTAATCAAGAGTATGGAAGAAACTTTTAAGAGGTAAGTGTGGATGTTGAATTTCATGTTCTAATAAATTTCAGTGTTTATATATATATATATATATTTCGATGACACTAATCAAGAGTATGGAAGAAACTTTTAAGAGGTAAGTGTGGATGTTGAATTTCATGTTCTAATAAATTTCAGTGTTCGTCTTATTATTAGTGGTGTAGTCACGTAGAATGAAGGGTGATCAGTTATATATATATATATATTATCAAAAATTACTTTTTATATATGTATATTAAATCTTGAACACCCTTAACAAAATTTCTGTCTTCGTCACTGCTTATTATCTCTCCATCCATAAACACAATCTTATTACTCCTAGGAGGAAATGATTGGACATAACGCTTTACAATTTGAATTAAAAAAAATAAACCTTCAAAGATTTCTTACATATTAATTAGATTTTTTATGTATAAAATTAAAAAATCTCTTATAAAAAAGATATAAAATTAAAAACAAGTCTATTGAATGTTCCATACTAACCGAGGGTAAATTTGTTGCTGTTGCCCACTTCTTGGTCCTAGTAACTTAGGAACATGAATTCGTTGACGTTTGTTTGTAGATTTCACTTACAAATAAAATGTTTTTATCTGTGAGTTAACGTTTATTCGTGAAATTGAGGACAAATTTTAAACTTTAAAAAGAAAAAACAAGTTGAAGTTGTAGTTTTGAGGGTGTATTTTTAAGTGAAAAGTATTCAAATTTTCAATTTGCACTCCACAAATTTTTAACTTTCACTTGAATTGTATTTCCTTCAAAATTACAACTATTCAAACACAATTAAAAAATCTTGGAGCGCACTCCAAGTCCGCAACATGATATAAGATGAGTTAACAGGCATGGAAAGAGGTAGAAGCTCAAATATGAGTTCGGTTGAACTTAATAGTTTTTGCTAAAATAATATATTTATATTAAAAAATACATTAAATTTGTACATAAATCAGTTTTTGCCGTATGATTATCATATGCCCCATAATCTTACACTGGAAACCAATCCATATAACTTGGCTTATGCCTTGGGCAATGGGGTCTGCTCCTTGGTTCTCTGATCACTGGCGATCTCATACTTTAATTGATTAAAACAGAAGTTAAGTTATATACCCTGTTACTGTAAAGATTTTTTACGTTATTATTGTAGTATAATGTATTGTAACATTTTTAGTTATTACTTTTATTAGGTTACTGATTACTTAATTAATAATTTATTAAGAAAATTTACCTGTAATTATTTTATAATAAATGATCTAATATACTTATTTTGTAAAGCATATAGAACTTGCCTAGATAATTAGAACGTCGTTCATGTGTTGCAATCTGCCGGGTTTGTGTCTCATCGAAATGGTGAAGTTGTCAACCACATTTGCCATTTCTTGGCTAGAAACTGAGTGGTTTCTATTGCTCATATATATAGGGAGACTAATTTGGTAGATGATGGCGTCAATTTGGCCTTTAGCCAAAAGTTGTTTTAAATGACATGCACTTATTCCTTTCTAGCATTTCTTCGCCACTTGGGTGAGATATTATCACTGAGAAATTATTTCCTCGCTTGATTTAATTTTTAGCTATTTCTTTTTCTTTTTTGTTGCTTTGTTTCTCGTTCGAAAGAAAGAACGGAATATAGAATTTAAATTTGAAGTTATTAAAATATCAACACCTTGAAATAGTTAAATCTTTTATTGTACCAAACTAATCCATATAAAGGAGGAATATGTTTACATTCTTGCTTCCTTTTCCTTGAATCCACGACAAGTACTATTACTTTTTCAAGTACAGTTTCTTTTACGTCCAAATGTATACCTCTAGTTAGCCTTACCAACTATTTGCCTTATAGTTTTATACCAACCCGAAAGAAACATATTAACAGTCCCTTTATTTTATTTTATTTTTAAAATGAAGAATTAACCCTCTGATAAGGGATTATAAAATAATGTGATTCTTACTCTTTCCATTTTTTGACTAAAACATTAAAAACTAATGTTGTTTGCTTGGTTGGTGCGTGGTCTCAACTCTTTATTCCCTCATTTGACCTTGAATTTGTACTGAAATTTCATTCTTTTTGGTTAAAGACTCCAGACGCAACATGTAATTACCTTGTAGATAGTCTGAATTCTTACACATCAATAATAGCTTTTGTTCCTAAAAAGGATTAAACAACTAGTAATCGTAGAGCATGAGTCAAAGAGTGGAATTGCCACATCAATAACCTTCCCCATGTAGTTATTATGTATGAATCACATATTAAATATGTCGGATGAATTCTACAACTCACATCTTTAACAAATATTTAAGTGTCAAGAATTTTTCACATAATTTGTGTAGTTTAACATATATTAACCTTTAAAGTAACATGACTGCATATTATCATCATTGAGTAGAACTTAAACTCTACACATGAACATAAACAAATAGCTAGGGCCTGCCGAAGTAGAGGTGGGAATTGGGAAAGTGACACTTAAAAGAACAAAATAATTAATCTTCTTTTTTTCTACCGTGAAATAAAAGACACTAAAAAAAAGTACTACTAACATATTTTCAAAGAAAAGAAATTTGTACTACTAAAAACTACATACTGTTCGAGAAGTCTTTAGTAATGTTGTTGATAGTACAAGATAAAAGGCATCTCTGGAAATGCTTAGTCTCAAAGCACAACATAAGAGGAATTTCATCAAATTTCCTAAGGCTTCCCTCTTTTATTGAGTGACTTGAAAGTATTAAATCTCCATGCACCAAACACGAAAATTGCTGTTTGTTTATTGCCTCATTCCCAGCTATATATACCCAATCCTGTTGCACTATATATCATATCATTGTAATTAAACCCTTAACATCTACAACTCATCAGCTTAATCTTCTTCGAGTTTAGTGTCCAATGGCTCCTTTGTCTCTCCACATAATCTTTTCTACAACCATATTTCTTCTTTTGTTAACAATCTCTCCGTCTAAAGCAACTCTTGAAGCTCATTACTATGATCAAACATGTCCTCAAGCCGAAGATATTATCTATCAAGTTGTTCGCAACGCTTCGTCTTATGATCCTAAAGTCCCAGCACGTCTTCTGAGGATGTTCTTCCATGATTGTTTCATTAGAGTACTACTCTCTCACCCTCTCTCTCTCTCTACATATATTGTGTCTTGTTTGCACATAATGCAAGTCAATATATTATCACGAACTGTTTTGTTAATGATTACAGGGATGTGATGCATCAGTTTTGTTGGACTCAACACCAGGAAACAAAGCAGAGAAAGATGGTCCTCCTAACATCTCTCTTAGAGCCTTCTACGTGATTGATGATGCCAAAACTAAGCTCGAAAAGGCTTGCCCAAGAACTGTTTCTTGTGCTGATATAGTTGCCATTGCAGCTAGAGACGTCGTGGCTATGGTAGGTAGTCCATCATCCTCTCAATTATATACGGTCAGACCTCTTTATAACAGCTAGTTATTCACTATAAAAGTCAAGTTTTTTATAAAACCTATATTAATACTATGTTATAATATATGTTCTCTACAACAACACTTCGTTATCTATATCTATATTATTATAATTAACGTAGCCTACCAAGTCTACAAAGTCGATTTTCTAATACTGAAGTAAATCCACGCTGAATGACATTGTAATATTCAATACCTTTGCCTAATATTAAAGGCCGAATTCAACTAAATTTTGCATATATTTACGTTTATTTAATAAACTTTTTCCTTTCCTTATTTTATTGAATTGAAACATATATATATTCTTCTGGACCAGAAAAACTATATATTATTATTATTATTATTATTATTATTATTATCATTATTATTATTATTATTATTATTATTATTATTATTATTATTATTATTATTATTATTATTATTACTACTACTACTACTACTACTACTTTAAAAGTTGCTTGTTGTACTTTGTTCATATTCTTTAATAATAATCACTTTATAAAACTGGATGTTACGTGTTTCATAATTTGTAATGCAAGACATATTCGTGCAAAGCACGAACATAGAGACTAGTATTATATTAAAAGCACGAAGCTCCTTAGCGAAATGTCATTTGCGTTTTTTACCCTTTAAAATTAGAGTTCAGACTAGATAAAATAGTCTTTTAATTATTATCCTAATATTTAGGAATAGTCATTTAATTATTTTCCTAATATTTAGGAATAATCATTTAATTATTTTTCTAATATTTGGGACTTTCAAATTAAATTAAATTGTCTATATTAAATCTCTTCTTATTCGAACTATTTAAAATTTTAAAATTAAGAAAGATTTATGAAAACTTTTCATATTTGAATTATATATATTAGGACCTTAAAATCAAAATAAATTATATATTATATAGAAATATCACGTTAACATATAGTTTATTTTTTATATATAACATACGATTCGACTGATTTGGTAATTTGCCATCTTTTTGTCCCATGGTGTACCAAAATCCAAGGATAGCATGATTTTCGCTATGGGTATAAGTAGAAATTTCTTAGAAGATAAATTTCTTATGCTCAATTACTAGGTATATATAAAACAAGGAAATTCATGATCAATACAAGTAATCTTTGGCAGATGATGTTTTATATCCATACAAACCTCAATGAGAATTGATTTATCTCTTAATCAATTGAAACGTGGAAGAAGGCGCAAAAAAGAAAAATTTAAAAACATAACTAAGTGAATAGCACTATACAATGAATTGAATATAAAATTAATTGGTTATACTTTTATCACAAAGAATAAAACTCTCAAACCTAAAAGGAGTTCTAATAAAGGCTCAAAAGTTTCCGACTTTTGATCTTTTTGTGTTCCAATATCTGTTTTACAAACTATTGTGTTAAATAATTATAATAAAGAAGAATTTGATACACAAAATTTTGTTGATTTAGATTAGCGAATTATCCCGTGGGATTTTTTTACTATTTGAAAATAAATAGGTTTAATATTTAAAACCTGGGACTAACTAATATTAAGAATTTAAATTAACAAAAGCTAAAAGTTTTCTATTAATGTTGAGAACAAATAATTAGTCTTCATTTAATTCTTTTTCAAATTTATCATATAAGTAAATTATTTGTGAAATTGACAAAACTATTAAGGTACATAATTATTTTTTGTAAGAAGAGCGTTGCCAGTTAAAAAATTCGAAACTAGAGTAAATCGATCATATTATAGTATCAAGAGTCAAATTGATGAAAATACAAATTTAAAATATAAGGATAAAGTAGTAAGATACAGTATATTATAAATGAGTTAGTAATTTTTTTCTTTGTTGCACTAAGTTTTATAGATAAAAACGTTCCTTTTTATATTAGATTGTTTATTATAAATATTAACTCAACATTGGTTAATTTTTAGACTTAACATTGTCATTATCAATTTTTTAGGAAGTATATGGCCAACCTTTTCATTCTGTAATCTCTAAATAACATAATTTTCATAAGGTATTCACACATAAGTCCTCATAAATCAAAATAAGACATAAGTAAACTTTTGCAGGACATGATTTCTTTATTTTTTGAGCCAGCTAACTTGAAAGAACATAACATTCATCATTTTTATTGTCTAATTATATTTACTTATATTTCACAAAAATTATATATTTATAGATATAGATTACACTCGCAAAGCGCGTACTCTAAGACTAGTTATTATAAAAAGCACGAATATTTCATGCTAAATGTCAACGGACTAAAATATTCCTAAAATATTAATCGACTTTTATACCATTAACTATTTATATTAATTTTGACAACAACTTATAAGGGAAGGACACAACCGGAAATAAAACACGTTAGGACGAAGAGTTGTAGTAGAATAAGGACTTAACAGTTGAAGAAATAGAATTATGAATGGAATAAGAAAAAGTAAATACTAAAATTAAATATTCTAAATTTTCATCTAGCTAAACAGGGAACAAATACGCTAGAATTGAAGGAAGTTAGCTCAATAGTATATAGTCAGATATTTTCAAAGTATTAAAATTAAAATAATTACTCTACAAAATTGATGAAAGTTTGTTAGTTTTTGTTTTGAATTCCAAGACGTGAAACATAAAGCTTCGATTAATTTGTTTTCTTAAAGCATTTTGAGTTTGGTACTTGAAATTAACAACGCATTGTTATTCAGAAGAATTTTTGTACATTTTATATTGTGTTTTCTTTTACAAATCCAATGTACTTTAACGGTTTTGTGTTCGATTTTATAGTTTTAAAAATCTGGTTTTGGTCATTTTTTTAAGTTTCGGACATTAATACTTTTAATTTTTTATTAATAAAATAACTATATTAATAATTATAAGCTAACATAATTGTATATCAAAGGAAGGATTAAAGGATCATATTAACAACGCACGATCAAAACTAAATCATGTAGAAGAAATTCAAATTTATTGGGATTCGATTTAAATTATTTTTCCCAGATATAATTTTACGTTGAATAAAATCATAATGCATTAGGACTGTCTAATAGTATTTAATATTTTGAATTAAACTAGCTGGGCATTGAATTCCTTAAACTAAAGCTCTAATTCAGACTAATTTCACACAATATTGTTAAACAATGGTAAATTATCCACTCAATAACTCAAATTAATTTGCACAAGAATTCATAAATTTGATGGAACTTTCTGTAGTAAAGTTTGAACAACATGTCTAATCATTTAATTACTTTGTGTGTGTGTGTGGGGGGGGGGGGGGGACTCAATTTTAGGTTGATAGTTGACATCAAATATATGTGTTTTCGATGATCAGCCGCGGAAGGTGTTGGTGTTGGCAACTCTTCCGTCGACCCGAAAGATCATTTGGGTTAATATAAATCACAAAGAAATATCTCATTACGCTTTGAATTGACATATTAGTTTACTAACAATGGTAGTTAATTAGATGCATTAATTAATTCCATTATATTGCTCTAACAAATGATACTATTAGAATATATATATGCGATTGGAATTTTATTATCTTTTGTACAAACTATGTGATACTTAAAATATTCGTGCAACGCACGAGTATAGAGACTAGTATTATATTAAAAGCACGAAGGCCCTTAGCGAAATGTCGTTCGCCTTTTTTACCCTTTAAAAATAGCTTTTATATTAGACAAAATCGTAATTTAGTTATTTTCCTAAATTTTATGACTTTGAAATCACCTAAAATTTTGGTTATTAAAACTTTCCTTATTTAAATTACATAAAAAATCCCAATATTTAGGACATTCAAAAAATATTGTTTTGGGGAAATAGAATATTACCTAGGAGTATTAGGTATCTTTTCGTTCATTTGCTTATAGGGCACTTCGAATTCTAAGGGAAAGCTTCCGTAAATTATTAAATAAAAGTGAGAGGTTTATATTTAATATTTTTAAATTAGTGAATGTATATTTCAAATATTATTAAAAAAAGTAGTAAAATAAAAAATTATTCGAGTGGGGAAGGAGTTAAAAAATAATCTATATTTTATATATTATTATAAAAGTATGAAGCCCCAATGAAAAAATGAAATAATTTCCTTTTAATAGTTAGAACAAATAATTAAGTCTTTGGATTAATTACTCTTTCAATTCAGTTTATATAAAATCTTTTATTTTTCGAGATTCAAACTACCAAAATTTTAAAATATTTTTTTCATCATATTGGCACGAGAAGAATTGCAACCTATAGTGATTCTTGTATAGTTTTTGTATCTTTAAATTACAACTTTAAAATGTCGAGTTTATCCAATCCAATTTAGCTTCAAATATTATTCAATTAACTCTCAAAAAGTAAAAAGGAGAGAGTAATTAGCAAAATAATTCAATTTAATTCTTTTTTAAAATCATCATATAAGTAAAAAAAATTAAATTGATAAAAGTCTTAAGATACATAAATTTATTTCTATAGGAAGAGTATTGATGGTGAAAAAAAATAAAAATAAAAAGTAGAGCAAAATTGATTATGTTTTAGTTTTAATTTGTTTTTTTTATTAGACCTAATAAAATTAATAGTAATTTTCATAAGACATGCACATATGTCCTAAGAAATTACAATAACGTATATATGAGACATAACTTTTTTATTTATTGAACTAGATAAATTAGATTAATATTTATATTTTTAGGAGCTTAGATTTTTTTCGTTAATTTTGTTCAATAACTCAAATAAATTATTTAATATAGTGAACTAATTTTTAAAAATTATATATTTATGACATAGGATACACACGCAAAGCGCTTATCCTAAGACTAATAGCAATCAAAAATATCCGGAACAAATTAAGTTGTTATAGAGAGGTTTGACTGTATAACTAAAGGAGTTAATTTATATATACTGACAATGTAAATATTTTTACACGATCAATGTATTTTAATATGTTATATATAGCCTGTATCAGCCTTATATTCAAGATTACTGATGGTGCATTTTTCCAACCAAGCTCATAACTATTTCACGTTTGACAATTTTGTAGTCTGGAGGTCCACATTGGAACGTACTAAAAGGAAGGAAAGATGGGAGAATATCAAGGGCAAATGAAACAATTAACTTACCAGCTCCATCATTCAACACGAGCCAATTGATTCAGAGCTTTGCCAAAAGGGGATTGGGAGTGAAAGATTTGGTTGCTCTCTCTGGTGGACACACACTTGGATTTTCACACTGCTCTTCTTTTGAAGCCAGGCTTCGTAACTTCAGCTCAGTGCATGACACTGATCCCAGCTTGAATGCAGTGTTTGCAGAGAGCCTAAAGAAGAACTGCCCGAAACCAAATAGAGATAGCAATGCAGGACAGTTGTTGGACACAACTTCATCAGTGTTCGACAACAACTATTACAAGCAAATTGTTGCAGGCAAAGGTGTTTTTGCATCAGACCAGAGTTTGCTGAATGACTATAGGACTGGTTGGATTGTTACAGCATTTGCCAATGACCAATCTTCCTTCTTCTGGGAGTTCGCGGCTTCAATGGTCAAGCTTGGAAATGTTGGTGTTCAAGAAAATGATGAAGTTAGACTCAACAGCAGAGCTGTTAACTGAGAAACCGGCCTTACATTTGTTGTGTGTGTTTGAAAATGAGTGTTTTTTGGACCCTTGTTTGTTTGTTTGTTTGCTTGCTTTTCATGGTTAATAATTCTCTCAATTGTGAGGCTTAATGCAGAGGTAGCACAGGAAGAATAACTTCATTATCTCTCCTTTTGGTTGTATTGAATAAACATGAACTAACTTCTTTTCAAAAACTCTCATCAAAATTGAATTATATTACTACTAGTTCGTAGATAGAGAAGGGGTAGGGTGGAAGTCTCCAGAAATGAAGGTATTCCACCTACAAATACTAGCTTCTCCTGAAGAATCTCAATAGATTAAAATACAGACATCAATTATAATCTCTAATTAACAGTAACAGATCAGTAAGAAGCAACCAACTCAGCTACCTCCAAAAATAAAAATACAAAAGTAAAAAATTCCATACATCCTAAATTTTGCTTTTAAATATTATTACACTAAGAAAGTAATCTTTTCACCAGCGCATACTCGCGAAAGATTCAGTATCTGAGCCATGTTTGAAGTTTCCTTTTTTTCCCCTTTTGAAAGATAGGTACGTAGTATTTAAGCAAAGTGTTTTTCCCACAGTAATACAAAAAGTATCATTAAAATTCTTTATAGGCTTATGCCACAATCCACAATATTATTGCAGAATACAGCAATACAGCAGAGGTTCCACTTAAGAATGAAGTTACAGTTAGAAGGTGAATTACAAAAAGACAGAGATTTTCCACACATTAAACTCGAGAAGAAGCAGATAAAGTATATGACTCGTCAACATTTTGGCATTTGTTCAAGCAAATACAACATCAGATCGTAAAACATATTTGATACCCTTAGTGACATTCCGAGCTTCATGCAACATACATTTATCCCCATGAATGTGAACAAGAGCCATTCCTTCAGTTGGAGGTACCTGTATAGAGTATAAATAGCATAACAAAATCAGATAACTTATTCAAGAAAATCATGTCATTGTCCTTTAGTTGATGCCAGACTATGCAATATAATAGTATAAGTAGCATGAGAAAATCATGATTGATTGCTTATCTAATATGGAGGAATTGAAATATGAACAGAATGTGATAACAATCCCGATATAAGTATTACATGCATATATGTGTGAAGGGGAATCGGGAATGAGAACATTAAAGAGAGAGTGGGAGTTGGCGCATTGCTGAAAAGGGAAGGAATGGTACCTCAGCAACCAAAGCATTTCTTGGACCATAAAAGACAGTCTCCCCTCCAACAAGGGTCTCAGACAAAGAATCCTGAGATTCTTTATCATCTTTGGTTTTAGATTTGGAACCACCGCTTAAATATATTAACAAAGTGTAGTGTGTGCGCTTCCCTTCTCCAATGTCAACACTTTCATCAATATGCCGTCCAAATCTCTGGCCAGCCTTGTACCTGGCGAGCAACAACAGTTATTGAAGAGGATCAAACATTTGTTATATTGTCCATCTTAACATGTATTCTGGAAAAAGGAAATGAGAAACACAATGGTTGCAAAGGCCATTACATTAGAGGGATATACAAGAGGATTTATCTTCTTCTTCTTCTTCTTCTTTTTGTTTTGAACTGGATATAATAGGATTTATCATTTTACATGGGCAAAGCTTTGAAGCATGTTTTAGTAGTTTTTATTTAGTTATATGTTCTATTTTCAGTTTACAAGGTTCTTTTTTGAAGTAAGGTATTACAATCCAATAAAATAGCACCAAGGGGCTGCAGAATAAGTACAGGTACAAAACTCCAGTCTATATTATAATTCAGGGATCTGAGTCAGCTAACATGATGCAAGTTTATAATTAGTTACATCTAGGTTATTCAAGGAACAACTTAGCCCTCTACCTCCCTGAACAATGGAAAAAGACAAAGAGCCGTCTTGGATTTGAAGATCATGACTTACCCACAAACAAAACATCACTATTGCAGCTGTTGTCCCTCTCCTAAACTCAGGTGACAATTCAATATACCATCCTTCCAAAGTACAGCACCTTTTCTTTTTCAATTTGAGAAGAGTAACACTAAAAAAAATTCCAATCTATATTATGTTTACTTGTATAGTTTTAGATAGTTTAATAATGTCATAGCCAAGAATTATAATTAATTGCAATACAACATATTAATCAAACAATTCAGATTGCTGCTCGTACAATTTAAACTAGACGTGGGCAATCTATCTCTAACATGAAAACTTATAGTAATAAACATGAAATTTTCTAAGGATATTATCAAACAAGTCAAACCTATAGTATACAAAAGAATATGAAACTTATTGCACTATGTTAAGACATCATTAAGCAATAGAGAACTAAAGTATATAATTCAATAGCTAAGATAAAGGGAGAAGTGCCATAAAGTCCTTTTCCTCCTCACTGGCACAACATCAGCACACCAACCTCTTCCTATTTTTTTCTTTCTTCCATTTTGCCCCAATAGCCCCCCCCCCCCCCAAAGCAACTTCCTATTGTTAATTTTACCATCCCTCTTCTCTTTCTTCCGTTTTCCTTATTATTTTCTTCTATTTTCCAATATCCACTCTCAAATGCCATGTATTTCATTTCAGCTGCCCAACGTTTTCCTCATTTTTTTTTAGTAGCGGCGACGCCAGCTTTCTGTTACGGGCGGGGGGAGGAAGAGAAACCTTAAGTTGTATTTTGTGGTATCCTAAGATTTTTTTCTGGCACAGTAGAGTATATATACCACAAGGTTTGTTCCTTCATTTTATTCCTATCTAGCATAGATTTACTGTACTGCTTGTTTGAAAAGATAAAATTGGTTGTAACTTGTGAGTTCAAAAACTGTTTTGGAATCAAGAGTGCTTACTATTTACTTCTTTGCTTCTGTAAGCTTTAAATAATCACCTATTTGTTGACTACCTCACAACCCTTCAAAGCAAGTAACTATCAGCACCTTACCCAGAAAACCCTGAAAAATCAGCCCTCAATTGGATTATTCTGCTGTCTTGTAGGTTGTAGATCCATTCTCTCGTCTACATGGTCGATTATAACCTATTCAATCTCGTCACTGTTTATCAACCTTAATAAAGCTTAAATATGCCAATTTTTTTTATTAAATTAAACATGTTTTACTACTCAGCATGGCAAAAGATCACAGATTGTTGTATCTAAGTCGGTAATTGACATAGTATGCCATAATAATAGAGCAGTTTTATGACGAAAAGACACCAAACCTGTAAAATCTAATATTAGGGTTCAACCCAATAGCAACTCTGCCTCGAATTTTTAAGTCCGAAAATAATCTGTTCAGTCCAGATCTCCATATTGCATCTGCGAGATCAGGATCATGCATGGATACACGATCATTGTCTCTATAAGCTTCGCCGTATGCAGGACCAAGGCTTCCTTGGTGTACAAACCCAAGTGACTCAGCAGCTTTGACAAAAGCCTTTGATTCAGCTGGAGTAAAGAAATTCTGAACCTGAATACCTTAAGCAAATAAAGGAAGTATTAGAAGCAGATAAGTCAAGAATAGCACTTAAACACCAAGCTAAGAACTTGACAAAACATCATGACTTCAAGCAAAGATAGCAATTCTTATTTCCTAATGTGATAGCAAAAAAGGTCCAGTTTGATTGTTGCCTAATAGGCGAGTTGGATGATTTTATCCATGACTAAATCCATGATATTATTCAGTTTCTCTGTTTTAATAATCACATCAAGAAGAAGTCGTAATTGAATCTCATAAGGGATGTGTTTTTATGTTTTCATTTTGATTGAACATGGTGAAACTTGGCATGAGATGATTTAAATGGAGTAACGTGGTCAGTGAGGATTCACAGAGCCAACCATCAACTTGTTTGGAATTGAGGCGTAGTTGTTGTTGTGGATATGGTGACCTATCAAAATTGAATTTCTTAGAGTAGAGAAGAACAAGGAGGGGGGATTCTTCACCAGAAAAACGCTCCCTCCATCTCAATTTATTTGATAAGATTTCTTATTTGGATGTCTAGCAAATATGGAATCTTCAATTTCAACTGAAGTCTTACAAGTGAAGCACACCAATATCTCTCAACAATTTAAGAGACCTTTTAGATTCACTTATAACATTCTATAATCTATACCAATTTCTGTAGATAAGCAATCTTACTCTTTATTTCTTTCACCTTACCATGAACATCCTTGTTTCAACAAAGGATTGGTAGAAACTCATCATCAGTATAGCAAAACCAACAACATTTATCGGAAGAATGAACCAATCTTTAATGTGAACATGTAATAATAAATTGCACTTGATTTAAGCTTTACTCATAATATTTGCACCACAAAAACTTCCACTGTCTTGAAATAACAAGTGATTTACTGAGGAAACATCCACTTCTAATTGCTAATTCAACAAAAGGAGCAAGAGCATGATGCTCAAATTACTCTTTGTCAATTGTTGAAGACATAATTAAATAAATAAATTTTGTATTTTCATTTATTTACATGTTACCTTTTCAAAAATCTAATAATTAAGTTAATAAAAGTATGCATTATTCTTGTAAGAAAAAGTATGCATTCTCTACAACTTAAACTTTTAGATGAGATGATGACACACTTCAACATGGTCCAGACAAAGGTTCTGGTTTCGAGTCTCACCATCACTCGTTATCAAAAAGAATTTCTACTATGCTTGGCCCATGAAGAAGAACAAGCCCCGCAAATGAGAGGCGTGTTGAATCCATAATTAAGTAAATAAAGGTGTGCATCTCTCTAATATCTTAGGATTTTAGATGAACTGGACACACACTTCAACATCAATAAAACAAAGTGTCAAACAAATGCATGTACTAAGGCAGCAAAATCTCAAGTTATACACTTAAATGTTTCAATTGTAAATTTGTAAAAACAACGAGTTTCCAGATTTGCTCAACTTTGATTTCATTCTTTAAAATAATGTTTAAGTTTGATATTTTCATTAAAAGCTGAACCAAGAATTAGCTCATTTAAAACAGGATCACCAAAGCTATTTGAATTGATAACCTATCTACTTCCTCATATCTATTTTGAAAGACAATTATGAGGCTCATGAACACTTTTTTTTTTCGGGAGGGGGGGGGGGTAAATTTAGGGGTAAACGAAGAACAATTTTTTGTGCAAAAGCGGAAAGAGGGGAAGAATTCATACAGTAATAAGATCGTTATCTTTGAGGCGATTGAGGTGAAGATTAAACTTGAGTTTGATTGATGGCCACCCTGTTCCCTTTTCCTTTTTCTTGCCATCCTTATTCCTCCTTTCTGCCATTTTTCTCTTCGTTCAACTTTTTCTCTTTTCCCTGCCTCTATATGTGTGACCTGTGAAATATGAAATTTTTGTGGGTAAACGATCAACTATGACATGGTAATTCATTACAAAATTGGCCAATTGATAGAATATTACTAATATTAGTCAAATTAGCCAATTAGCTATTTGTAGCAAAAAAATATCAAATTTTTACTTTGTTTTGAGTGGGTATTATTAGAATAGATTGGCACAATTTAAGGAGCTTGAATCTCAGTTTTGGGATGATTTGGTGAAGTTTTGAGGTGGTTTGAATTGAAAATTCGGTAAAAAATGAACATGAGAAAAATGATATGTGTATTACACTGTGTATCATTTATGTATCACATATGCATCATATTTGTATCTATTGTGTATCACATGTATATTTATGTATACATGTGTGTGAGATACATGTGTGATACATGTTTGATACATGTGTCGCAGAAGACTTTTTTGAACTCGATTTAATTATGAATTTTGATACAAAACCAGTCCAAATCACTTCCAATTTTTCTCAAATTTTGAATATTGACTTATCTATATATTTTCAATGAATTTCAACTATACTAATTGAAAAAGTTCCTTTTTTGTTTAGATTTTTAAAATATTGTATATAGTTTTTGTATTTCATCACTTTATTTGTTACCTCATCCATAAAATTTCCTTTCCGACTTGTATATAGTGTTGCTAATCACACTTAAAAATATGGAAGGTGATTTTTGCATGTGATTCTTTGAGAGAAAGAACCCTATTATTTGGTTTTTCAATTTTCGTTGGCTAGTTTTGGTAAGGGTGAAATGGCTTCCTGGCCACTTAAACTTGTCGGGTTTTTTAAAGCCGATACACAAACTTTGAGTTTTCCCATTTGAACACTTGAACTCAGTTTTTCCGTAACTAATAAATACATTTGACCATTGACCATGCCTATGTGGCGTTAGTCGGTCCTAATCAGTAGCCCGCGTGAGGAACACGACACATTGGAGCGTGAAAACCCCCTTCCCAACGCCCAACAGTACAAAATGGGTTATGTTTAATTGTGTTCTTATTCATTCCTTCTAAAATACCCCCTTCCTCCATTTTTAGAATTAAGAGACAAAACTCCAGCTTCTTTCTCCCTGATATTATCCTCTTTTGCCTGATAATCCTCTAACTTAAGCTTCATCTCATTGCAAAGATCATTTGACGCTTCTAGATCAGTTTCCAGTTGGGAGATCCTCTCTTGGTGAATCTCCTTTTCTTCCAGGACTTTCACACAAGTATTATTGCTTTCTTACAATTTAACCTGCAAACCTTTAATTGTACGTTAAGAGTGGTGGTTCAAAGATATAACCAAGAGGAAGGCATAGACTATGATGAGGCCTTTTGCTCCAGTTGCAAGGTTGAAAGCAATAAGACTCCTCATAGTCTTTGTTGCTTACATGGAATTCACTCTTCACTAGATGGACGTTAAGAGTGTCGTCCTCAATGGCTATGTAAAGGAAGAAGTGTTTGTCAAGCAACCTCTGGGGTTTGAAAGCAAGGAGTGTCCTGATCATATGTACAAACTTGACATGATACTCTATGGGCTCAAGCAGACTCCTAGAGCATGGTATGAAATATTATCAAAATTCATGCTTGAGCATGACTACAAGAGAGGTAAAATTGATAACACTTTATTATTTAAAGAAAAAGGTAAAGACCTTCTAGTAGTGCAGATATACGTTGATGATATAATCTTTGGAGCAACTACTGATAAACTAAGTAAGGAATTTGCTAAACTAATGGAGAGGGAATTTGAAATGAGTATGATGGGTGAGCTTAATTTCTTTTTAGGTTTACAAATTAAATAAAACTCAAATGGAACTATGATCCATCAGTAGAAATATGAGAAAGAGTTGCTCAAAAGGTTTAAAATGGAAGAATCAAAAGAAATCGATACTCCTATAGCAACAACCACAAAATTGGATATAGATGAACCTGGTTCATATATTGATCAGAAGTTGTATAGGGGAATAATTGGTTCTCTTTTATATCTCACTGCTAGCAGATCTGACATTATTTTCAATGTAGGTCTTTGTGCTCGATTTCAGGCAAATCCAAATGAGGCCCACTTGACTGTTGTCAAGAGAATATTGAGATACTTGAAATGCACCACTGACCTTTGTCTTTGGTATCCAAAAGGTAGTAATTTTAACCTAGTGGGATATGCTGGCGCTGATTATGCAAGTTTCCTTGTGGATAGGAAGAACACCTTAGGTATGGCACACTTTCTTAGTTCATGTCTTATGTCATGGGCTACCAAAAAGCAAAATTCAGTGGCTTTATCTAATGCTGAAGCTGAGTATATTGCTGCTGCTTCATGTTGTGCTCAATTGTTGTGGATCAAACAGTAATTATTAGACTTTGAAATTGATGTTGGTTGCATTCCCATATTTTGTGATAACACTAGTGCCATTAGTATGACCAAGAACCCGGTTCATCATAAAAGAACTAAGCACATAGATGTTAGGCACTATTTTTTGAGGGACAACTATGAGAAAGGCCTAATCACTGTGGAGTTTTGTGCTACTGACAAGCAAATTGCTGATATCTTCACAAAAGCCTTAAGTAGAGATCACTTTGAGAGGAACAAGTTGGAATTAGGGATGATTAAGATGACCTAAAAGGTCCAGTTCAAGGTTAACGAAAAAAATGAAAAAAATTTGAATAATGAAAAAATGAAGAAAAAAAATTGGTTAGAAAATCTGTAAAATGTGTATATAATTAGACTAATTTTTGCTCAGTCTCATACTTTAAATAGTATACTCTTGTGTCATGTATTAAAATGACTCATTAATCTCTAATGATATTTTCTCTATTTTGGCAAATCTAAACTTACACAAGAGAATTATCAGTAAAGAACCTAGTTCATTAAGATAACATAGTATATTTTCTACACTCTGTATAATTTGAAATAATAATATTTGAATACTAAGCAGAGTCCTACCTAAGTCTAATTTTCTCTTAACCTTATCCAATTAATTTGAACCAATTCCGTTCAAAAGAATCCTAACCAAATTAAATCACCTAGATTCTAGGGATGACTCTACCGTCTATTCAAAATTGACTTTCAGTTTGATTAGACTTCTAAAAGACTGATGAGCTTGTCGTTACCCATTAATTACCCATTCTCTTTAAATTGATCATCATCATCTCTTCCATCTCTTCAAAATTCTCAAACCGTCAAAAATAATTTACATCTTCTATCATCTTCCAAATTTCAATCTACCTTTCTTCTTTCTTCCAAGAACCAAGCACACAATAACTAACCCCTCTGGTACTCCCCCATCATGCTTCTCATCTTCAACCACTCCTTATCCTAAGAAAAGAAGAGTAAAGATGCTTACTCACAAGAAAGTGACTGAGAGGGAATTATCAAAGAAATTAGATGCACAATTGAAAGCTAGCCAAGCCCAAGAACCCCAGAATTCTGAGGAATCATTCAAGTCTGCTACTGAGGGGGAATAAACCGGGTATTCTGATACTGAACGGGTAACTTCTGGCCCAAATACTACTATTAAGGTCATTTCTGATTTGGCTGAAGATCTGGAGAATAGGTTTATTTTGGTTGTATCTGTGGTGGATGTAGAAACTTTTGAGTCCAGAAAGAGAGGTGGTAAAAATAAAAAATAAAAAGAAAACGAGAGTGAGGGTGTTCTAAGTGAAGAAAGGGGAATGGGGAAGAGAGTGATTAATTCTTCACCCACTTCTGATAAAACTATAATGGCTATTTGTGGAGTATAATCAGATAAAGTGGAGGAAAGTGTCAAGAAAATAGGGGGAAGTGGGTCTGGCGAAGCCGCTGAAGGGCTGGTTAACATTGGACAAAAAGTAGATGAACCTAGTTCATCAGTTGAAGAAACCTTCGCAGACCTATTGAAGAAAGTAGGTGACAGCTACAACCCCAAGAAGAAGAGAAATTCCAAGGCTAAGACCCCTGGAACTGCTAGGGCTAATAAGAAAAGGAAGGTTGCCCCTTTTGACACTATTGAAATTTCTCCCACAAGAGGAAGAGCCACAAGAAGTCAGCTAAAGCAGAATGAGGAAGAGCTACAGAGAGCCTTAGAAGAAGACAAAAAGAAAAGGATAGACAAAGGGAAGAAGAAGGTGGGAGAGCCTGTTGAGGCTGTTGATGTGGATGAGATGGACCTGGTCCATCAAGATGAAGATGTGATTGCTAAAGTGGAGGTTCAAACTTCAAAGCCCAAGAAAGCCAAGACTTCCACTAAGAAGTATGTTGAACCATCCACCCTGGCAAAAAGGACCAAATTTGCCGTGAAAACCAAACAAGTAAAAATTGCTGAAGAAGAGGAATGGAGTGGAGAATAGGCAAATGAATCAGACAGTGAAAAGGACAAAAATGGCTAAGTTTGGCAAACTAACTATTCTGAAGGGTAGGCTCCTCAAGGATTTGGAGGAGGAAGTGATAGTGCTGCTGTTAGAGAAATTAGAAGTGCAAGGCTGGAAAGACATGGTCCTTCAGATGGATGGCAAGTTGGCCAGGGATGAAATTGTTGAGTTTATGGCAAATGCTGCAGTGAAGGATGGAAGAGTTACCATCTTGGTGAAAGGGGTGCAAATCTCTTTCAATATATGAAGGAGTTCGGTGAAATTCTAAGTGTACCTGCTGAGGGATACAATGACTACACAAAGCTTAAGTGGCCAAGCCTAGAAAACCTTCCTACTGCCCTATCAATTACCAGAAAATTCAGTGACTATGAGGAGGAACTTGAGCCCAAGGCTGTGTACAAGAATGAGATGAATCCATCCCACAAGGTGTTGTTCGAATTTGTCATCAAATGCGTTCTGCCAAGGCAAGAAAGGAGGCACATTGCAAACTTCATGGACTTGGTACTGATGGAGTGTCTGGATAGTGGGAAGCAGATTAATTGGCCTGGATTTATAATCCAGCTTCTTGATAGGGTTATAAATGGCACCAAGTCTCATGCCATTCCCAATAGCTTTATTCTCACAGCTGTGTTTACATATTTTAAGGTGCCTCTGAAGAAGTGGGAGGTGGCTACAAGCAAAGATCACTTTGGGGCGAAAACTTTGATTGCTTGTGATTATGAGGTCCTTGCCACTCCTGATGAACCTGGTTCATCCAAGAAGGCACCAGTCAATAGCAAGGCCAGAGCCTTGGTGCAAGAGAGTGGGGCAAAGGATGTTGAGATAGCAAGGCTGAAGATATGGTTAGCTGAGGTAGAGTCTGAGAGAGATGCTCTCAAAACTAAACTAGCGAGGGAAAAGGAGAAAAATGATGGAATTCTTCAAGGCATGCTGAAACTTCTCCAAGTCAAAAACCAAGCCCCTAGTTCTTCCAAGCCTTAAGCCTCATAGCCTAGTATAGTTCCTTCAGTGACCCAGATTGGGATGTTTTTCTGTTTGCTCATGTTTTTAGTATTTTTATTTCCTTTTATGCTTTCTGGAAGAATCATATCAAGTATCAATGAAATCTACTGGTTTTTGCTCTAACTGTTGTTTATATTTCTTTTATGGTTAAAATTCTTAGCTTGATCGATGATGATTAATCTATGATTGCATTTGGGATAGCCCTAGTGGCCATGAGTAAGTTTAAAATCTTGTTATCTCACATTTTTTATGCAACTTTTCGATGATGCCAAAAGGGGAAAAATGTTGTACTTTATACCTTGAACAATGATGTTTATAACCTAATGAACCTGGTCCTTGATGATAAATGATAAAAAGAAAAAATGTTTCTAATATTATGTTGATGTTGAGTTAAGATGAAACAGGGCCTAAGCTTATGAAAAAGCACATCGTTTGTTATCATCAAAAGGGGAATTTATTGGCACAAGTGAAGGTTAGTTTTGAAGATTGACAAAGGAAGCTCAGGCATGAACCAGGTCCATCTCTTGGGTGCATAAAAACGGGCATATTCGAGCATGTGGAAAGGAGAAGGACTCCTTACTCAAAGAGAACATTATCCAACATCGGAAAGGAGTTAGAAGTGGAGATCAACTAGAACTCTTCCACCAAGGAAGAGTAGCATTAAAACTCTAGTTATTTCTTCATCTACTAACTCTATATACTGTAGGATGTTCTCATTTTACAGGCATGCACAAACACAAAAGTTAAACAGGAATTGAGAGTAAAATAACAAGGCATTTTGCAAGTAGTTCGTGCAAACCTGAAGCTACATGAACCAGATAGAAGAACTAGTTCCAAGTGTCTGTCTTTTATTCTAGTTCAGTTGTAGTATGTGTTTTCATATTGTACCTTTCAGTTTTATCTAGAGGCAATTGTAATAGATACTCAGAGTATTCAAGTTAGAGTTAACTTGAAGTTGTCGCAATAGTTAGAGGTTGTTTGCTACAACGGGATTAGAGTTAGTCCTAGGTTTACAAAAGTATTTTTGTAAATGCAGTTTTTGGCTCAGTGATTTAGTGGAGAGTTTGGAAAAATCCTACTGGGAAGTAGGTCGTGTTTTTTTCACCTTTTGAGCGAGGTATTTTCCATGTAAAATATTTGTGTTCTTTACTTTCCGCATTTACTATTTCTGCAATAGTAGGTTAAGAAACACTTAGAAAACCAGATCCTTCCATAATCAGTTTAAGCGAAAAATTAGACACCACACAAATCACTCACCCTCTTGTATGGTATTGAAGTTAAAACATTAGTTCCAGAAATGGTTATAAGAATTAGACTAACCCCACTTTGTTGCAGAATATTTGATTGCTTGTTTTCTATTCTTTTTCGACAAGTTAGATATCTGAGCCTAGTTATGAACGAGTCTTGCTGAGAATTTCATAGAATAAGTATGTTGCATGACTTGGTAATAAGCTAAGCAAAAGTGACCGCGTTTAGTTGAAAAATTTCTTAGTTTTCGATCACCAATTCACTCAGTCACTTGTTAATTAATGGGTTAACGGGTTAATAGATTATGGTTATGGGTTAATACTTTTTTTAAAATAAAAAAGGGTCATTTTTTTAATCTGGTGGTTTTATGTTAGATTAAGGTTTTTTATAAAGTTTGGTAACGGCGAGGGTAGATGTGCCCCGCTAGTATAACGGAGGATAGATGTGAACAATATACCAAAGTAGAGGGCAATTTTGGCCCCTTTTCCCTTTGAGAAAAATACTTTTCAAAATACGTTACTTTCCCTGTTACAATTTATGTGAACCTATTTTCTTTTTAATCCATGTAAAAGAATGAACTCTTTCCATATTTGAAAATTATTTACATTTATGCAACAATTTATAGTCACACAAAATATACGTGCCTCATTTTACACCACAACTCCAAAAGTCCCACGTTCGTTACATGTTAATTTTCTCAAAAAACTAATAATTAAGTAAATAGAAGTACACATTCTCTACAACTTAATGATGAGATGGTGACACACTTCAACATATCAGAGCATACAAAGGCCCTACGTTCGAGTCTCACCATCACTCATTATCAAAAGCATGTCTACATGCTTGGCCCGCGAAGAAGAATAAGGCTCACACATAAGATCCATGTTGAATAGACAATTAAGTAAATAAAAGTGTGCACCTCTCTAATAACGGGTTAATTTCACTGATTGTCACGACCCCAGTTCGCCCTCCGTGAACCATCGTGATAGCATCTAGTCTCTACGACTAGGTAAGCCTAACAAATGCGGAAAAATAAACAAAATTTGCGGAACAAATAGATAAAACCGAAATAGTGAAATAAAACAGTGTTTAAAATGTCGCTTGGCATACACAAAGTCAACTCTCGAAACTAATAACAATTCCCAAAACCTGGAATCTCATGATCACAAGCTTTTAAATATCTACAAGCATCTAACTCTAGAATATCTAACAAAGAAACGAAAGTACAGAAGGGCTAATACAAAAAGGGAGAGTAGAAAGGGACTCTTCGGTCTGCAGACGCGACCGATATACCCCGGAGTCTCTACAGGCGCCTCGTCTCAAGCGTGATAAGTCTGAGTGGAAGTACCTGGATCTGCACATGAAAAACATGCGCAGAAAGGGCATGAGTATACCACAGCGGTACTCAATAAGTGCCAAGCCTAACCTCGGTCGGGTAGTGACGAGGAAGGTCAGGGCCCTACTCAGGTTAAATGAAATATAAGGTATGACAATATAGAATAAGACAGTAAAAACTAAATGCAACAGTAAGAAATAATATAGAATACAAAGAACAATAACAGTTATAACAGAGACAAGGAAATCACGGAAAGAAATACAGCTCAACACGGAGACAACAACCGGGGATCTCTCAGTATCCCGAGGATCTCTTACTATCCTCAATATGTGTACCGGGGATCTCTTGGGATCCTGAGGATCTCTTAGTATCCTTAATATTTATACTGGGGATCTCTCGGTATCCCAAGGATCTCTTAGTATCCTCAATACGTGCCGGGGATCTCTTGGTATCCCGCACTACAGTCCAAATATATATATGTGCAGGGGATATGTCCCGTAAGATACTGTCCCGTAGTCCCAAAGTAAACACGCAGCAACAACACGAAGAACACTAAATTAAATTCAATTTCACAACAAGGTAAACAGGTATTTCTAGCCTAGCATGCATCACGTAGTCCAAATAAGATAATTTGAGCAAATAAAGCAATTAAGTCAATTAGGCATGATTCTCTAAGCTAACATCACGCTTAAAAGTGCAAGTAGAATAAATAGGAAGGGAAAACACAATTAAAGTTACTTAATGAAAACATAATTTTTCAACAATTAGCACAAGTACACACTCGTCACCTCATGTACAGGGCATTTCAAATATCAACAATACCAATCCTAAGGGGAATGTCTCTCACACAAGGTTAGACAAGCCACTTACCTCGAACCAGCTCAAAATCAACCTGAAACCACGCTCTTGCCACGAGTACTCAACTCCAGAAGGCCCGAATCTATTCATTTCAATTGTATAATGTAAATAACACTTCAAGTAATTGATTCTACAAATAAATTCTAAACTAATATGTGAAATTAGGTAAAAAAAACGCCCTCAGGCCCACATCTTGGAATCAGGTAAAATTTATATTCTCATAATCTCCATACTCTCACGAGTTCATGCATACTAAAATTATCCAATTCCAAGGTCAAATTCCCAATCAAAATTCGAATTGTAGGTGTAAGAACTTTCTTCCGATTTTTCCCCAATTTTCATCTCAAATCCGAAATCAAATGATAAAACTAACAATAAATTAGTGGAATACAACTAGAAAGGGATAAGGAATTGATATCCAATAATCTTCTCTTCAACCCCCCCCCCCCCACAGAATCGCCCTCTCCCAAGCTCCAAATCAATTTCTAACCTTTTGAAACTAAACCCTCGAATTCTGATTTTTCTACCCAGCAAAGTCGCATCTGCGACTCAATTTTCGCAACTGCGATACCGCTTCTGCGGTCAGAGGAACCGCTTCTATGGTTCTCACTTAAAATTCCCTCTCCGCACCTCCAACCCATATGTCGCATCTGCGGTCATGCAGGTGCGGTAACACATCTGCTCCTGCGGTTCCTGCTCACTTTCCTCTTGGCCGCTTCTGCGGCTTGGCTCCGCATCTGCGACCTCTCAATCGCAGATGCAGTTATGACAGCAGCCCAAATACTTCAGTTGCAAACTCCAACTTTCCAACTTCACGTTAACCACCCGAAATTATCCCGAGGCCCCTGAGACCTCAACCAAAAGCACAAACAAGTCATATACCACTGTCCAAACTTATACAAATCTCCACAACACCTTAAACAACATCGGATCAATCAATTATCATCGGATTCAAGCCTAAGAATGTCAAAACTCTCAAAATACGCTTTCAATCAAAAAGTCTATCAAACCTCGCCCGAATGACCTAAAATTTTGCACACATGTCACATTCAACACTACAGAGCTATTCCAACTTTCAGAATTTCATTCCGACCCTAGGATCAAAATCTCACTATCGAACCGGAAACTTCAAAAATTTAACTTTCGACATTTCAAGCCTAAATTAGCTACGGACCTCCAAGACACAATCCGAACACACTCCTAAACCCAAAATCGCCCAACGGGGCTAACGGAACCATCAGAATTCCATTCCGAGGCCGTATTCATATTGTTCCGACTACGGTCAAATTTCCAAAACTCAAACTCTCATTTAGGGACTAAGTGTCCCAAAACTCTCCGAAAGTCCAAATAATTCCTCCCGGAAACTCACAATAGAAGAAACAAACACGGGGAAAGAAGTTAATAGGGGATCGGGCCGTAACTTCTTAAAACGACCGGCCGGGTCGTCACATCCTCCTACACTTAAATATTTGTTCGTCGACAAATGAGCGTAGAGACATACCTGAAGTAGTGAAAAGATGGAGTAACGGCTGCGCATATCCTGCTCAGTCTCCCAGGTCGCCTCCTCGACCAGCTGACCCCGCCACTGAACCTTCACTAAAGCAATGTTCTTTGACCTCAGCTTTCGGGCCTGCCTATCCAATATCTCCACTGGCTCCTCGACATAAGATAGATCCTTGTCCAACTGGACTGAACTAAAATTCAACACGTGCGACGGATCGCCGTAATACCTCCGGAGCATCGAAACATGAAATACCGGATGAACCCCTGCCAAGTTGGGAGGTAAAGCAAGCTTATAAGCAGCCTCCCAACACACCGCAATATCTCAAAAGGGCCAATAAATCTCGGACTCAAATTCCTTTTCTTCCCAAATCTCATAACGCCCTTCATAGGCGAAACCCGAAGCAGAAACCGCTCTCCAACCATATAGGAAACATCACGAACCTTTCGGTTTGCATAGCTCTTCTGTCTGGACTGGGCTGTACGGAGTCTATCCTGAATCACCTTAACCTTCTCCAAAGCATCCTGAACCAATTTTGTGCCCAATAATCTAGCCTTACCCGGCTCAAACCAACCCACCGGGGTCTACACTGCCTACTATATAAAGCCTCATACGATGCCATCTGAATGTTGGATTGATAGCTGTTGTTGTAGGCAAACTCCGCCAATGGCAAGAACTGATCCCAAGACCCTCTAAACTCAATCACACACGCACGAAACATATCTTCAAGAATCTGAATAGTGCGCTCGGATTGTCCGTCCATCTGAGGATGAAATGATATGCTCAACTCCACCCGAGTACCCAACTCATGCTGAACGGCCCTCCAGAACCTCGATGTGAACTGAGTACCTCTATCTGAAATGATGGAAACTAGAATACCATGCAGACGAACAATCTCTCGGATATAAATCTCCGCCAATCGCTCTTAAGAATAAGTAGTACATACAGGAATGAAATGTGTGGACTTGGTCAGCCAATCCACAATCACCCAAATGGCATCGAACTTCCTCAAAGTTCGTGGGAGCCCAACTACGAATTCCATGGTGATTCGCTCCCATTTCCACTTCGGAATCTCTATCTGCTGAAGCAACCTACCTTGTCTCTAGTGCTCATACTTCACCTGCTGACAATTGAGGCACCGGGATACAAACCCAACTATGTCTTTCTTCATCCGCCTCCACCAATAGTGTTGTCTCAAATCCTGATACATCTTCCGGCATTCAAATGAATGGAATACCGCGAGCTATGCGTCTCCTCTAAAATCAACTCCCGAAGTCCATCAACATTGGGTACACAAATCCAGCCCTACATCCTCAATACCCCATCATCATCAATAATCACATTTCTGGCATCACCGTGCTGAACCTTGTCCTTGAGGACAAGCAAATGAGGGTCATCAAACTAGCGCTCCCTGATACGATCAAATAATGAAGACCGAGAAACCCCGCAAGATAGAACCCGACTGGGCTCCAAAAGATCCAATCTCACAAACTAGCTGGCTAAAGTCTGAACATCCATCGCCATAGGACTCTCCGCTGCTGGTAAATAAGCCAAACTCCCCAAACTCTCTGCCCGGCGACTCAAAGCATCGGCCACCACATTGGCCCTGCCCGGGTGATATAAAATAGTGATATCATAGACCTTCAACAGCTCTAACCACCTCCTCTGGCGCAAATTAAGATCCTTTTGTTTGAACAGGTGCTGCAAGCTCCGATGGTCAGTATAAATCTCACAAGGCACACCGTACAAATAATGACGCCATATCTTCAGGGTGTGAACAATAGCAACTAACTCGAGATCATGGACATGATAATTCTTCTCATGCACATTCAAATGTTTGGACGCATAAGCAATTACCTTACCGTCTTGCATCAAAGCCGCTCCAAGGCCAATCCTCGAGGCATCACAATAGGTAGTGTAAGACCCCGAACCTGTAAACAATATCAAAATTGGGGTTGTAGTCAAAGCTGTCTTGAGCTTCTGAAAGCTCGCCTCACGCTCTTCCGTCCACTAGAATGGAGCACCCTTCTGGGTCAGTCTGGTCATAGGGGCTACAATCGATGAAAACCCCTCCACAAAACGACGGTAGTAACTTGCCAAGCAAAGAAAACTGCGGATCTCTGTAGCTGAGGATGGTCTGGGCCAACTCTGCATTGCCTCTACTTTCTTGGATCCACGTGAATACCCTCACTCGAAACCACATGGCCTAAGAATGCCATGAAATCCAACCAAAACTCATATTTCGAGAACTTAGCATATAACGTCTTTTCCCTCAAGGTCTAAAGCACGGTACTCAGGTGCTGCTCATGATCTTCCCGACTCCGAAAATACACCCGAATATCATCAATAAAGACAATGACGAACGAGTCAAGATACGGCCGGAACACACTGTGCATCAAATGCATAAAGGTTGATGGGGCATTGGTCAGCCCAAATGACATAACAAAAAACTCATAATGACCATACCGAGTATTGAAAGTAGTCTTCGGGATATCTAGCTCCCGAATCTTCAACTGATGGTAACTTGAGCGTAAGTCAGCTCGTGCACCATGAAGCTGGTCAAACAGATCATCAATACGAGGCAAAAGATAACGGTTCTTCACTGTAACTTTGTTCAACTGGCGATAATCAATGCACATACGCATAGAACCATCCTTCTTCTTCACAAACAAGACAGGAGCACCCCAAGGTGATACACTAGGCCTAATAAAACCCTTATCAAGAAATTTTTGTAACTGATCCTTCAACTCCTTCAACTCAGGAAGAGCCATACGATGCAGATGAATAGAAATGGGCTAAGTGCCCAACAACAGATCAATGCCAAAATCAATATCTCTATTAGGTGGCATGCCCGGAAGATCAGCTGGAAACACATCAGGAAAATCCCGCACTACTGGGACTGAATCAACTGAAGGGTTATCAATACTGACATCTCTCACATAAGCTAGATACGCGTCACACCCCTTCTCAGCCATACGCTGAGCCTTAAGGGAAGAAGTAACTCTACTGGAAGTATGATCTTAGGTACCCCTCCACTCTACTTGCGGTATACCTGGCATAGCCAGCGTCACGGTTATGGCGTGGCAATCAAGAATAACATAATGGGGAGACAAGCAGTCCATGCCCAAGATAATATCAAAATGAATCATGCTGAGCAACAATAAATCGATGCTGGTCTCAAAACCACTAAGAGCAACCAAACATGACCAATAAACACGGTCCACAACAAAAGAATCTCCCACAAGAGTAGAAACATAAATAGTAGAACTCAAAGAATCCCGAGAAATACCCAAATGCAGAGCAAAATAAAAAGATACATAAGTATAAATGGAGTCTGGATCGAATAGAACTGATGCATCTCTGTGACAAACTAATATAATACCTGTGATGACATAATCAGGGGCAACAATCTCGGTACAGGCAGGAAGGGCATAGTATCTGGCCTGGCCTCCCCCTCTAGGGTGACCTCTACCTCCCCGACCTCCACCTCTAGCGGGCTGAGCAGGTGGGTAGCAACTGGTGCTGTAATCATAGCCTGAGAACTCTGCGGTGCACGCTGTGGCTGAGAAGTGTGTGGAGGTGCACTCCTCCCAAGTCTAGGGTAATCCATCACCACATGGCGTGTGTCACCACACTCAAAATAAGCTTTGGGAGGACGTGGCAGCTGTGTCTAGCTCGAGCTAGGTCTGCTGGACTGACCTCTGAAAGCGCCCCGTGTAGGAGGCGCACTAGATATTGGAGGTGCATAATAAGGCTCCTAAGGCCTAGGAGGAGCTGGAATACCACTAGCTGCTAGAAGAGCTGAATGAACGGGGCGACTCATACAACCCCTAGCATGACGACCTGTAGCTGGGGCACGGGCACCAGAATAATAGCCCAACTCTCGAAACCTCTTGGCCTCCCTCTCCTCTCTCTCCCTAGCATGCATACCCTCAATCCTCCTAGCAATGCTCACCACTTGCTGATAATAATATCCATCTCTAACTCACGAGCCATGCTAGACCTGATGCTAGGAATAAGCCCTTCAATAAACCGGCAAACCATCTTGCAAACAGTAGAAACCAAGGCTGGGGCATGTCTAGACAAGCTAGTGTAACGGATAGCATACTCTGAGACAGTCATAGTACCCTGGCGCAAATGCTCAAACTCTGTGCATTATGCGTCCCTGAGGCTTAGAAGGACAATCTCCCTCAAGAACATGTCTGAAAACCGAGTCCAAGTTAGTGAAGCTACCTCATCCGGACTGTCTAACTCGTAGGTACGCCACTACTCATAGGTGGCTCCTCGAAGTTGGAAGGCAGTGAACGAAATGCCACTCGATCCTGATATACCCATAGTGCGGAGAATACAGTGACACTCCTCCAGAAATCCCAAGGCATCATCTGATGCTAACCCACTGAATACAGGAGGATCATACTTCTTGAACCTCTCAAGCCTTCACTGCTCATCCTTAGAAACCACTGCCCTGTCCTCGGGATGACCTGGGACTACAGGCGGTACCGGAATAATCTCTAGGACCTGATCGACATGCACTCGTTGCTCATGAGTGCGGGCAGTGGGAGTCTGTGCTCCTCCCCCAGCCTGAGATGTGGCTACATAAAGGGGAAGCAAGGTAGCTCGCGTGGGTGCTCTGGCTGCACCACGTGCACGTCCTCGGCCTCTGCCCTGGCCCCGGACCCGGCCTCTAACAGCTGCAGTAGGGGGCATGTGTGCTTGATTATCTCGGGTAGCACGTGTCCTCACCATCTGTGAGAAAATAGAAGACAAAAGTTTAGAATTGTGATATCAAAATCTCGCATGACAAGGAAATCAAATGAAGTAGAATTTTCCTAACAATTACATAGCCTCTCGTAGATAACCACATACGTCTCCGTACCGATCAACTAGACTCTAATAAATCGGCTTGTGATTCATGACTCTTATGAACCTAGAGCTCTGATACCAACTTGTCACGAACCCAGTTCGCCCTCCGTGAACCATCGTGACAGCACCTAGTCTCTACGACTAGGTAAGCCTAACAAATGCAGAAAAATAAACAAAATTTGTGGAAGAAATAGATAAAACCGAAATAGTGAAATAAAACAGTATTTAAATGCCGCCTGACATACACAAGGTCAACTCTTGAAACTAATAACAATTCCCAAAACCCGAAATCTCATGATCACAAGCTTTTAAATATCTACATACATCTAACTCCAGAATATCTAATAAAGAAACGAAAGTATAGAAGGGCTAATACAAAAAGGGAGAGTAGAAAGAGACTATTCTATCTGCGGACGCGGCCGATATACCTCGGAGTCTCTACAAGCGCCTTGTCTCAAAGGTAATAAGTCTGAGTGGAAGTACCTGGATCTGCACATGAAAAACATGCACAGAAAGGGCATGAGTACACCACAGCGGTACTCAGTAAGTGTCAAGCCTAACCTCGGTCGGGTAGTGACGAGGAAGGTCAGGGCCATACTGAGGTTAAATAAAATATAAGGTATGACAGTATAGAATAAAGACAGTAAAAACTAAATGCAACAGTAAGAAATAATATAGAATACAAAGAACAATAACAGTTATAACAGAGACAAGGAAATCACGGAAAGAAATACAGCTCAACACGGAGACAACAACCGGGGATCTCTCAGTATCCCGAGGATCTCTTACTATCCTCAATATGTGTACCGGGGATCTCTTGGGATCCTGAGGATCTCTTAGTATCCTTAATATTTATGCTGGGGATCTCTCGGTATCCCAAGGATCTCTTAGTATCCTCAATACGTGCTGGGGATCTCTTGGTATCCCGCACTACAGTCCAAATCATATATATATATATATATATATATATATATATATATATATATATATATATATATATATATATATATATATATGTGTGTGTGTGTGTGTGTGTGTGTGTGTGTGTGTGTGTGTGTGTGTGTGTGTGTGTGTGTGTGTGTGTGTGTGTGTGTGTGTGTGTGTGTGTGTGTGTGTGTGTGTGTGTGTGTGTGTGTGTGTGTGAGAGACAAGGTAAACAGGTATTTCTAGCCTAGCATACTTCACGTAGTCCAAATAAGACAGTTTGAGTAAATAAAACAATTAAGCCAATCAAGCATGATTCTCTAAGCTAACAGTAGACTTAAAAGTGCAAGTAGAATAAATAGGAAGGGAAAACACAATTAAAGTTACTTAATGAAAACATGATTTTTCAACAATTAGCACAAGTACGCATTCGTCACCTCACGTACATGGCATTTCAAATATCAACAATACCAATCCTAAGGGGAATGCCCCCCCCACACAAGGTTAGGCAAGCCACTTACCTCGAACCAGCTCAAAATCAACCCGAAACCACGCTCTTACGACGAGTACTCGACTCCAAATGACCCAAATCTATTCAATTCAATTGTATAATATAAATAACACTTCAAGTAACTGATTCTACAAATAAATTCTAAGCTAATACGCGAAATTAGGTAGAATGACCAAAATACCCCTCGGGCCCACATCTCGGAATCGAGTAAAATTTATATTCTCAGAATCCCCATACTCTTACGAGTTCATACATACCAAAATTATGCAATTTCAAGGTCAAATTCCCAATCAAAATTCGAATTGTCGGTGTAAGAACTTTCTTCAAATTTTTCTCCAGTTTTCATTTCCAATCCGAAATCAAATGATAAAACTAACAATAGATTAGTGAATACAACTAGAAAGGGATAAGGAATTTATACCCAATGATCTTCTCTTCAAAAACCTCACAGAATCGCCCTCTCCCGAGCTCCAAATCAATTTCTAACTTTTTGAAACTAAACCCTCGAATTCTGATTTTTCTGCCCAGTAAAGTCGCATCTGCGATACCGCATCTGCAGTTCTCAGTTAAAATTTCCTCTCCGCACCTACGACCCATATGTCGCATCTGCGGTCACGCAGGTGCATTAACACATCTGCTCCTACGGTTCCTGCTTACTTTCCTCTTGGCCTCTTCTGCGGCTTGGCTCCGCATCTGCGGCCTCTCAACCGCAGATGCAGTTATGACAGCAACCCAAAGACTTCAGCTACAAACTCTAACTTTCCAACTTCCCGTTAACCACCCGAAATCATCCCGAGGCCCCCGGGAGCTCAACCAAAAGCACAAATAAATCATATATCACTGTCCAAACTTATACAAATCTCCACAACACCTCAAACAACATCGGATCAACCAATTATTATCGGATTCAAGCCTAAGAACTTCAAAACTCTTAAAATACGCTTTCGATCAAAAAGTCTATCAAACCTCGTCCGAATGACCTGAAATTTTGCACACACGTCACATTCAACACTATGGAGTTATTCCAACTTTCGGAATTCCATTCCGACCCTCGGATCAAAATCTCACTATCGAACCGGAAACTTCAAAAATTCAACTTTCGGCATTTCAAGCCTAAATTAGCTACGGACCTCCAAGACACAATCCGAACACGCTCCTAAACCCGAAATCGCCTAACGGAACCATCGAAATTCCATTCCGAGGCCGTCTTTATACTGTTCCGACTACGGTCAAATTTTCAAAACTCAAGCTCTCATTTAGGGACTAAGTGTCCCAAAACTCTCCGAAACTCCAAATAATTTCTCCCGGCAACTCACAATGGAAGAAACAAACATGGGGAAAGCAGTTAATAGGGGATCAAGGCGTAACTTCTTAAAACGACCTGCCGGGTCATCACACTGATGGTCACTCAACTATGTTTCAATTTTACTAAAGTCACTCAACTATTTTTTGTCACTTAAAAGTAACTAATCTTTCATATTGTCACTTAAAAGTCATTTTGGCTCAAAACCCTACCATAAATATGACATGGCATAAAATTATATGAGAAAAATTCAAAAATAAATGTCACATAAGCTTAAATGGACCATAGCCACTTCAGATTCATTTTTCCCTTAATTTGATTTGACCCATAACCCAAATGGATTTCAATAGGGGAAAAAAACACACACCCCTAATAAAATTAGGTCTTGTAATTTTTTTGTGGGGTTTTTATCGTACAAATATAATGTTTCTTTTGTCTAAACAATTGCAATAGGTTATCTGTAATTGCATGTTCATCGTGAAAATAGACTCTTATTAGCCTTATTATTAGTCTTGTGTGCTTATAATACATTAATATGTTACGTAAGATGAATACAATACTATTTTAATTTCACTAGAAAATTATAAATATGTTATGTGAGTTGGATACAGTCGTATTTTAACTTCAGAAGATTTATAAAACGACTCGGCTGGGGGCATACAAACAAGATAAGAATCTTTTTAGTATAGAATAATTATAAATTGACATTATGCAACAGAAAAGGCAAGAATTTTGTAGTATAGGATAATCATTTTAAACTAATGTGAAATTTAATAAATTTTTTTATTGAAAGCATTTGGCTTATGGGTCAAATCACATTAAGGAAGAAATGAATCTAAAGTGAATATAGTCCATTTAAGTTTATATGACATTTATTTTTGGATTTTTCTCATTAAATTTTATGCCATGTCATATTTTTGGTAGGGATTTGAGTCAAAATGATTTTTAAGTGACAATGTGAAAGTTTAGTTACTTTTAAGTGACAAAAAATAGTAAAATGACTTTAATGAACTTGAAACATAGTTGAGTGACCCTCAGTGAAATTAACCCCTCTAATAGCTTAAGTTTCTACATGAGATGGAAGTGTCAAACAAATGCATGTACTAAGGCAGCAAAATCTCAAGTTATATAGTTAATTTTTCAATTGTTAATTTGTAAGAACAATGAGTTTCCAGATTTGCTCGATTGTGATGTCATTTTTTAAAAATAAAGATTTAGTTTGATATTTCATTAACAGCTAAATCAAGAATTAGCTCATTTGAAACAGGATTACCAAAGTTATTTGCATTGACAACCTATCAACTTATCACTCATATCTAATTTTGAAAAACAATTATGAGGCTCATGAACATTTTTTTACTTCTTTTTTTTAATTTGGGGGTGGGGGAGGGGGTTAAATTTAGGGGTAAACAAAGAACATTTTTTTGCGCAAAACCGGAAAGAGGGGAAGAATTCATACAGTAATAAGATCGTTACCTTTGAGGCGATTGAGGTGAAGATTAAACTTGAGTTTGATTGATGGCCACCCTGTTCCCTTTTCCTTTTTCTTGTCATCCTTATTCCTCCTTTCTGCCATTTTTCTCTTCATTCAACTCTATTTCCTTTTTCCTTTTGTTCCCTCTGCCTGTGTTTGAAATATGATATTTTTGTGGGTTCAAAAATTTATTGGGCCATGATTGACACGTTTACTGGGCTGGGACTCTCTATATACCCAATTCCTTAGATGTGGCCCAGTAATTAACGACGGCTGCATGTTGGGCGATGTGCACAGATAGCCACTAACCGCTCATGTCTTTATTTTAAAGTTAACGTTTTAAATATCTTTAGTCTTTAGCCACTGATTTAATAAACTTTAACTGCTCGAACGAAAATACCCTTCTGCTCATGTCCTTAACTTCAGGACTACATGTCCTTAACTTTTGAACTTGAAACTCTAAGTTCAGGACTTCAGGACTACATGTCCTTAACTTTTGAACTTGGAACTCTAAGTTCAGGACTTCAAGGTTACATGTCCTTAACTTTTGAACTTGGAACTCAAACTTCAAAACCAAGCGTCCTTAACTTTTGAACTTGTAAGTCAAAGTTAAGGACCTATTGTCCTTAACTTTTGAACTTGTAACTGTAAGTTAAGTATTGCTTGTCCTTAACTTTTGAACGTGTAACTGTAAGTTAATGACTGTCTGTCCTTAACTTTTGAACTTTAAACTCAAAGTTAAGGACAGACAGTCCTTAAGTTTTGAACTTGAAACTATAAGTTAAGGACTGTCTGTCCTTAACTTTTGAACCTGAAACTCAAAGTTAAGCACAGAAAGTCCTTAAGTTTTGAACTTGAAACAATAACTTAAATACTGACTGTCCTTAAGTTTTAAACTTGAAACTATAAGTTAAGGACTGTCTGTCCTTATCTTTTAAACCTGTATGTCAAATTTAAGTACTGCCTGTCCTTAACTTTTAAACCTGCATGTCAAACTTAAAGACTTATGTCCTTAACTTTTAATCCTTAAACTCAAAAGAAACAAAAACAAGGTAAGAAAGAAATTACTGTACATAATTGAGACATCTGCTCAAAAATTCAGAACTTGAAAATTTTGATGATGCAAAAGGAACTACTGTACGTATTGGTAAAAGAAATAGTGAAGCAAAATCAGAAGGATCTCGTGATGGACCTGGTTATGTCCTAGTAATTGGGGCCACTAATAGACCCGATGCTATTGACCAAGCATGGAGGAGGCCGACCGTGAAATCACCTTGGGTATTCCAGATGAAAATGCAACGCGAAAGAGAGGAAGAAAGGGTAAAATTGTCTTTTTTCTATTAGTAGTGGCTATTTTTGCTGAGCATTATAATTAGTGGATAAAAATTAAAGACACCCTTAATTAGTGGCTACTACACGCCATTTTTACCTGCATGTTGTGGTGTCGGCCTATTTTGTATTCACCGTTTTGTTCGAGGTGACTCCACCACTGAATACGAGGATACTATTTAAACATTAATTATTATTTATTTTATCCTAAAATTCTAAACTAAAAATTTTAATTTCAGAACAATTCAGAATATTTTAATCCTGAAAATTTAAACTAAAAAGCTAAAATTCAGAATGTACTAACTAATTCTTAAGTAATAACCCTTTAGAATAACTATCTGGTGTCATTTCTACACTAAATGCATTTGGACATCCAAAAGAAGTGAATAAAGATCCTTTTTTAAAATTTTCCACTAATTTCCATGTTAGACATACATCTAGCTATGGAATGTCCATAATGGTCCAAAGTCATCCTTTGTCTCCTAAGTACTATCGACCAACCGACTTCAACATATTGATCCGATATTTATTCATCCGTATTTCAAAAAGATTACTTAAATTGAGTCTTCAAATAATAATATACTATTCCCTCGATTTTAATTTACGTGACATACTTACTTTATTAACTCCTTTTAAAAATATTATTTTATATTTAAAAATAATTTGTCTTAAATTTTTTATTTTATCCATTTTAAACGTAATAAATTTTTTTTATAGTCACATAAATTGAAAATCACACAACATTTTTTATTTTATTCTTAAACTTTGTACCGAATCAAAATAATAAAAATTTAAACGTGAGTACTTCTTTTGACCCGGTAAAAAATGATATATTTTCTTCCATCGTAGTGGCTTGAACCTACATGATCGACTAGTCTAGAAATCACACATAGCCCAATGTATGTAAGTCGCTTGTGCTTGGCTTGTATTGTTTGTTGCCCATTGGTTAACTACACATGCCTAGCCAGTTGAAAATTGGAGAAATGACATCAGGTAGTCACTCTGAATGACTGCTATTTAGGAATTAGCCAATTCATTCTAAATTTTAATTTTTCAGGATAAAAATATTCTGAATTAAAATTTTAAATTTTAGGATAAAATAAATACTGGCTAATCTCTAAGTAACATTCCTGAGAAAACACAAATTGACGCTGGTGCCCATGCTTTTTTTTTTTTGTCAGAAAGAAAGACTTATATATTAAAAAAGATTAAAACATTACATCAGTACAGGGAGCAAGATGCCTCGCAGGCATGGTAGTATCTAGACTATTACTATTAGAAGTTACTACAAGCGCCCCTGCATGGGGTGCATTACTAAACAAAATATCAGTATTACAAAAGGAAGACAAATCAGAGGTCGTTTGTGGAATAGAGCTGTTGAAAATTTGGTTGTTGTTGTTAACGAGCCTCCTGTGCATTGCTCCCGCTAGATCATCCTGGTAGAGAGTCCTGACAAAAGGTGGTGGTGTGATAAAAAAGGATGCAACTGTTGGTAATTGCTTGCTTGGCCCCATAATGAGCTAGACTATCTGCGATACTATTTTCCTCCCTGTAGTCATGTTGTAAAGACGGCCTACCCAGCTGTTGAAGCAATAACTTGCAGTCATTTAGAATGTTAGTGTAGCGTATGTTATTCGTATCTAACATACTGAGGATGTTGTGGGCATCTGTATCGATGATAAACGGTGTAAATTGGTGTCGCACAACAATCTTCAATCCCATGAATAGTGCCAGGAGTTCTGTGTGGATAGTGGTAGCTGGATATGATCCACCTGCGAAGCCTATGATCCAGTGCCCCTGGGTGTTGCAAAAACCCCCACCTATTCCATAGCTGTTTTGAGCGGATGAAGCCGCACCATCTATGTTTAGTTTGTAGTGATTTGGTGGGGGGATGCTATTTGATGTAAAGAGGTATGGTTAGATTTTTTGTGTTGTTGTTTTGTTTTAGAAAATAGTATTCAGCCACAGTATTTAGGATCATAGAAATATTAATGTCCACAGTTTTACGATCCAGTGTGTTTTTATTTCGTATATTCCATATATGCCAAATAGCAAAAGAGAGGAACATGGTGGTAGTCATTCGATGCAGAGTTGATTTTAAAGGCATATGTATGAGCCTATATAGCCATTGTGAGTTATCGATATGATTGGGGTTAGAGTATTGAGATGAGCCAATATTAGGTAGAGTGGAACACGGAGTAGGAGGGATTATGTTGAGATGTGCCCACAACTGAGTAGCTCGGGGCATTCGAAGAAAATACGTGTTGTTGTTTCTGGAGCCATTTGGCACTGCGTACATATATTTGAAGGGATGATACCTAATCTTAAGAGATAGGTAGCAGTTGGTAGTCGGTTATGTGAAAGTAGCCAGAGAAAAAAATGATATTTTTGGGGGGATTTGGAGTTTCCAAATCCATTTATAGGAGTACTGATGACTGACATTTGGAGCGAGCAATTTGTAGCTGGATTTAACAGAGAACATGCTATCATTGGTCAGATCCCAGAAAATTTGATTGGAGTTGTGATGGAAAAGTGGCATATAGATCCTCCGAATGTGGGTTTTTTGTAGATCATTTGGTATTTCAAATGGAAGAGTGTCAAAATGCCATTTATCATCATAGTAGTAGTCAGATACTAACTTGTGTACTTCTTGGGGTTGGAAAGGGCTAGAGATACATGAACAAAGTGTTAAATTATGTTGTATCCATGGATCAATCCAGAATTTTACGTGGTGGCCATTGGTAAGATTCCATTTATATCCCAAGCGGCAGTAAGACCATCCACGAATGGTATTCTTCCACGTGAAGGTAGTAGAGCACTTGGTTGCTCTGTTAGGGCGTATATATGTATTTAGTAGAAGTTATGCCCATAGTTAGTTTGAATTTTGAAAAAGTCTCCAGGCAAGGCTTGCATGTAAAGCTTGATTTTTCGTGGCAAGGTTTTGTATGCCCAGGCCACCTTGGTCTAGTAGTTGGGCTACGTTGTTTCATTTGATAAGGTGGAGTTTTTTCTTTTGTGGAGTTGTCTCCCATAGAAAATTTCTTTGGTATCGAGTTAAAAGAGAGAGGGTATTGGTAGGGAGTGTGATATACTACATGATGTGATTTGGCAAGTGGTTTAGGGTAGATCGAATAAGAGTAGTGTGACCTGCCTTTGATAAGAATTTTGTTTTCCATCCAGCTAGTTTATTTTTGCAATTATCCAGGAGGAATTGAAAATCATTTTTAGACGGCTTTTTAACAAAGATAAGGAAGCCCAAATATCTACCAAAGTGTATCCCCTCTTTCATATGGAATAGCTGTAGGACTGATGTTTTGGTATTTAAAGGGAATGATTTTGAGAAGCAAGATTTTTAATTTCTGGAAGTTTATAGTTTGGCTCAAGTATTTTGTGAATTGATTTATAGTGTCGATGATGGAGTCACAAGTACCTTGACTTATTTTGGCAGGTAAGATAATATCGTTTGCAAAAAACATGTGTGATATTGAAGGTCCTCTAGGAGGTAAGGTAGTTGGTTGCCAAACAATAATCTACTGCCGTATTTATTTTTCGAGAGAGCATTTCAAAACAAAGTATGAATAGATAAGGCGATAGCGAATCTCCTTGATGAATGCCCCTTGTTCGGTTAAAATAATCAGTAGGATTGCCGTTGATTAAGATAGATATTGAGGTTGTTGTAACACAATACATGATGAGTTGGATGAAGTTTGACGGGAAGTTCAGGGTAACTAGTGTATAGTGTATAAATGACCATTCTAGTTGGTCAAAAGCTTTGTCAAGATCCAGTTTGAGAAGCATGTAAGAAGTTTTTTGTAACACCTCGTAAATTTGGCTTAGGTATGAATGAGTTAAAGGAGTAGTAAGGTTATATTTTGGACGTGTGAAGTCCCATCAGGATGATTATGAGTGAAAATAGTTGTTTCAAAATCAAGATGGAAAGTGCGGTGCATAAGATTTGATAAAATCGACTAAGTTTGAAAAAGGTCCGTCTTCCAAGAGGGTTTAGTGAAAATGTGTAAGGAATTTGGGAAATCTTAAAGCATGAAAGTTGTAGGCCTTTAAAATAACTTTCCAACGGTATATTGTAGAGCCCAAATAGAGCTCTTTGCAAAAAGTTCCATTTTACAGAACAGTGCGCAACCACCGTGCCCAGACCGCGACCGCGGTCGTAAGGCAGTGTTCCTGCTATTTACCGTGGTCGGGCCTACAAGGGAGTGGTGGCGGACTTGGAGAGTCATTTTTAGCCCTATTTCATCCCCTACAGCCCAAAAACATAAAAACTTGCTCTAAAAGGAAAGCTCTCAAAAACCTAACATAAAAACTTGCTTTAAAGGTAATTGAGACGATCATCTACCTCTCATTGAGTTTGCTTATAATAACATCTATCACTCTAGTATCAATATGGTAGCGTATGAAGCTCTGTATGGGCGAAGGTGTAGATCACCAATTGGTTGGTTCGAAGCCGGAGAAGCGGAGTTGTTAGGACCCGATCTGGTCTATCAAGCTATGGAGAAAATCAACTTGATACGAAGGGACGACTCAAAGTCGCCAAAAGTCCTATTTGGATGTGCGGCGTAGAGACTTAGAGTTCCAAGTTGATGATTGGGTGTTTCTAAAAGTTTCGCCCATGAAAGGCGTTATGAGATTTGGGAAGAAGGGGAAGCTTAGTCCCCGCTACATTGAGCCATATAGAATCCTGCAAAGGATCGGACATGTGGCTTATGAGTTAGAATTGCCACAAGAACTAGCTGTTGTACACCCAGTGTTTCATGTGTCCATGTTGAAGAAATTCATGGGAGTCTTGTCACTTGTGGTTCCTACAAAGATGATAGGGGTTAAAGACAGCCTGTCTTACGAAGAAATTCCAGTGGCTATTCTTGATTATCAATCCGCAAGCTCAGAACTAAGGAAATTGCTTCAGTAAAAGTGCTTTGGAGGAATCAAAAGGTTGAAGATGCTATATGGGAAGCCGAAGAGGACAGGAAGTCCAGATATCCCCATCTCTTTGAAGAGCAAAAGGAAAATGTGGAAGGTAATTAACCTTTCCATTCAGGCCTTATATTATAATCTCCATGTCCTTCAGTATTTACTCAGCTTAGTATTTAGTGATCACGTGCTCATTCAGTTTGATATACATGTATTCATGATATTTTTGTATTCGCATATCTCCATCACACCCGTTTAATGTCCATAGATAGTCGTAGTTGCAATTAGGACCATCATTCGAGGACGAATGATTCCAAGGGGGAGATAATGCAACACCCCGTAAATTCGACTTAGGTATGAATGAGTTAAAGGAGTAGTAAGGTAATATTTTGGACATGTGACATCCCATCGGGATGATTATGGGTAAAAATAATTGTTTCAAAATCAAAATGGAAAGTGAGGTGCATAAGATTTGACAAAATCGACTAAGTTTGCAGAAAGTCCATCTTCAAGCGAGGATTAGTGAAAATTTGTAAGGAATTTGGGAAAAAACAAAGCATGAAAGTTGTAGACCTTTGAAATAGCTTTCCAACGATATATTGTGTAGCCCAAATGAAGCTCTGTACAAAAAGTTTTGCCTTTTTATAGAACAGTGCAACAACCGTACCCGGACCGTGACCGCGGTCGTGAGGCAGTGTTCTTGCTATTTACCGTGGTCGGGCCACGGTCAGGCCTACAGGGGAGTGGTGGTGGACTTGGGGAGTCGTGTTTTAGCCTTATTTCTTCCCCACGACCCCATAATATAAAAACTTTCTCTAGAAAGGAAAGCTCTCAAAAGCCTAACTCCTTAAGGGTCCCTCCACCACCCAAGGTAAGTTCTAATGGTAATTCTAAGTAAATTTCAATTTTTCAACATCTTATTAATATGGTTAAACCCTCCATATCATTAGATATTCTATTGGGACATCATTGTTGAGAAAAGGAACCCTAGAACTCGAATTCAAGGGGATTGAACTTCAAAAAGATAATGTCTTCACCCTCTAATTGATTCTAGCACTGGGTTAATAATGATAGACTCTAGTTCATGACATATGAATTGATGGGTTTGATGGAAAAGAATGAACGATTATAGGTTTGGGGTGTTGATTGTTGATTATTGGTTAAAGGTATTGTTTACCTTATGGGTGATAGAGAATAATGTTAATTATAACTATTTGAGACTTTAGAATTTATCTAGGAGTAAGAGAATGAGTTATTGGGTGTAGAGACACCATTAATAAGAACTGTGAAGCTTTATTCTCATCAAGTATTTGATAAGATACTTAAGTGACCAAAACATGAGCATCATAGCTAATATGAAATCTCTTTGACGTGTATTGCTATAGATTAAAATTGAAAGGATTGACAAACGTTGTATTACGCTTAAGAGCAGAAAGTTAAGGTATGCGAGGCTAACTCTTTACATTTGGTAATATCTATGATTCTCCCTACGTCCCATTCATTATGACCATTACTAGTTTCCTTAGAAAGTAACTATGCCTTAGTTCCCTGAATAGTAGTAGAACTTCTATTCTCTAGATGACATAGTTTCATAATCATTCGATATTCTATAAGTTTCAGTTATGAAAAATCAACTTATTATGAATATTCATCTTAGTCTAATCCTATTCACTATTCCAGCATCATATAACTCGGTATGGTTTATTATTTCAGTATCATGTATTGCAGTATGATTCTCAGTTCCTGATTTTAAATTCTTGAATGTTGAACACCTGTATTTGGGCCCGAGGCCGCAGTTTATGCTTTATGCATCTTTGAGCCTGAGGCCACAGTTATGTATACGTATACTTGGTCCCGAGGCTGCAGTTGTGCATATATATATATATATATATATCCGCAGTTTAATATTCAGATAAACATGTGGCTCATCATTCAAGAGAGGGAGTATTCATAACCTTACTTCCTATGTTTAGTTCAGTTATTAGTTATTAGTTTTCAGTTTCAGTTTTAGTAGTTATAATTCTTTTCTTCAGTTGTTTTACATACCAGCGCAATTCAAATGTACTAACGTCCCTTTTTGCCTGGGGCCTGTATCTCGCGATGCAAGTAATGATTTACAAGTTGACGATTCTGCTTGTTAGGACATCTTGTATCAGCTATTGGTGAGCCCCAGTCTTTCGGGGCATTATCCCTCCCTTTTTTCAGTCATTATAGTATTTCAGTTAATAAGGTATACTGGGGACCTTGTCCTGGTAAACAATTAGCATTTTCAGTATTCTTTAGAGGCTTCGTAGACTATAACCCAGCCAGTCAAATATTAGCAGTCATGTGTTAGCCTCGTCGGCTACTTGTTTATACTTACAGATCTTTCGGTATTTTCCGCATCTATGATATTTTAGTCAGACTCTTTATTAGATTATCATATTTTATATTTACCTCTAGCTCATAGTTATACCACATATTGATCCAGCCATAGAGTTGGTTCACTCGATCACATGTAGTCAGGTACTGAGTGCCGTGTTACTCCCAGACCATGGTTCGGGGCGTGACATTTTTCCCTTTATTTTTTGAAAATGTGATATTAATTCTTGGACATTGATTGCATTATCCGCCGCTCAATGATTGTTTTGGAAGCTAGATTGAGTGGAATGTATAAGGTGTTCCAGAATCGGTCTAAGCCTATTAGAGATAATTTTTGTGATGACTTTGTATATAGTGTTGCATAGGCTTATGGTCCTAAATTGGAAAATTGAAGAAGCATGTTTGTTTTTAGGAATTAGGCAGATAAGGGTTTTATTGATCAAAGGGTCTATCTTATGGTCGTTAAAAGCTTTATGGCAAATTTTTTTTATAGAGCTCCCAACCGTGGTCCAATATTTTTGGTAGAAATAGGGGTGTAGGCCATCGGGGCCCGAAGCTTTAAGTGGCTTGAAATAATTGATGGCATTTAGGATTTCATGGTCCTGTAGTGATGTATCCAAATATTGTTTTTCTAACTGGGTGACTACATTAAAAGGTTGAATTGGGTGGTGTTTGTAGGAACGAGTGGATTTTGTGGTAAAGAGCGTATGATAATAATTAGTAATGTTGGCTTTGATGAGTGTTTGGTCTGTAAGCCAATTGCCCCCAAGATCTTGTAGAGCAGTAGTGATACGATTTTGTCTTCTTTTATTGAGGGTTGAGTTGATACCCAATTTTTTTCTGTATATTTTTTATATATACAAAATACTTTCAAATAACATATGTACGCATATATAAGTATGCCCAAGTGTTTTAGTATTTTTTTCAATTTTTAAAATATTTTTAAAACCAATCTATTGTCCATTTTAGCAACACAAAATCAATAATTACTCCCAAAATCATTAATTTTGGTGAATAATTTATTTTATTTCTATATTTATACCAAAATATAGTTAAGGTAATTTTTATATATTCTTACAAATTTATTTGATATTTTTTAAAGCTAAATTGCATATAATTGCAATTCTAGCCTACTTTAAGATTGAATAGCATTTTTATAATCATAAAATTGGTTCCAGTATTTTTAAATTAATATTTATATATTATTTACTGATTCAGTACTTTTAATTTGTTTTCAAAATTATTTTTACTATTTTTGTAAAATAAAAGGGAAAAACTGGCTATGTAAATTTTAGCCTCATTTCGTTTCAATTGTAATCCCATTACATTTCAATTTTAGCCTCCAATTGACCCAATCTTAACCCCCAATTGGACCAGCCCAATTTCAATTTCAACCCAACCCCTTAACCCGTTTATCCAACCCGCCCGGTCTTCCTTTTAATCCAGGTCATTGATCGTTTTAATCAATGGCCACGATCACCCCTTACCATTTTTAATCCACCGACCCTACCCTAATCCCCTCATTTCCATCTCTTAGCCGCCTTTGAATACTCTCCTCTCTCAAACTCTCTCGAAGGTTTCCTGGAACCCTAGCCTCTCTCATCCTCTCCGACCATAACCTCACTGGAATCTATGGCTTCTCAGGCCATGGATGGCCTGTACTCACCTCCCTTCACTCTCAAACGTCTGGGGTTCGAAGCTTTGAGGTCTGACCTCAGTGGTGTCTGTTCAGATCCTCTCAGATTCATGGTTTTGAAGCCTCTCCGGCCTTGCTCCGGCACATCTAAAGCATTTCGAGCATGGTTCTAACTCATCTGACTCAAGATTAGACTTTTCTTCCAAGCCTTTCTCATTTCTAGGGTTTCTCTGAAACCCTAGCCATTCGAGGTTTTTATCTGGTTGTTTTCTTAAATCTATGCTATATCTGTGCTCTACTAGAGTTTTAAAATGTTTTCCCCAATTTTTTCTTTCAAAATTTGTTTCTCTTCGATTTAGGGTTTCTGAAATTTTTTCGAAATGTTTCTCTTCCTCTTCCTCTTCTTTTCTTTGTGTGTATCTGTCTATGTTATGTTTGTATGTTTTCTTTTCCTACCTAGCATGTTCTTCTCCTGTATCTTTATGTTTGCCTTATTTTGCATGTTCTTCTATTGTGTTCCGTTCTTTCTTCTACTAGTTTCTGTATCATGCTTTCACATGTTTATCTTATGTGTTCATTTACCCCTATGTTCCTTTACTGTATTTTCTACTAAGCTTTTAGGTCTTTAGATGCCTTCTTCTGAACTTTGTTTGAGTTCTTTGTTAAACATGTTTCCTCTACTATTCTCTTAAGTGCTATACTATCTCATTTCTCTTCTGAAACTTGTTTAAGTTCCAAGCTTTCTTAAAACGTGTTCTTTATGCTTCAAATCAGCTTTTTCACTTTGTTGTTTCAAACTTGCTATTACATCTGCTTTTTTTCTCATAAGTCTCTGAAAAAGACCTCTAAGCCTGCTTCTGTTATTTATCTTCTTTTCTCTGTATCTGACTCGAGTTGAAAACCCTAGGGTTTGGGGTTTTTGGCGAGTTTCGATCTTGTGTTTGAGACTACGGTTCTATTTTGGAACTCTAAGTTTCTCAGACTCGTTTTGAGTCTTTGTACTGAACTCGAACTTCGTTGACTCTGAACTTTTCTATGCTAGGCTTTTCTAATTAACATGACAACTCTTTCTTGATTCATATGTCTGTACACTTTATATATAATGAATTCTTCCTTCAAAAAAGGTTTTGCCAATTTGTGATTGATTCAGAATTCCTTTTAATAAGGATCGATTGATTGTTACCGATTTTTCTTTAATTAAACCTTTCTTCACATTTTCTGGTTGGATTCATTCATACCAAAACTCAATTTCTGATTTTTTTACTGGCTGTTGATTGATTGCCTTTCCTTATTTGCACAAACCGTGTTGCTATCAAACTCTTTCCTTAAATAACTTCTGTATATTTACCCTTCTTGTGCTACTTTGAAAAAGATCTTGATCAAACTCTTTCCTTGATTATCTTGCCCGTTTGAAATCAGAATTCCTTAATTGAAGGGAGACCTTATGTGATTGATTTCAAAACTATTTTCTTACCTTTTCTTACTTGCTTTCTACACTATAAAGGGCACGACCCTTCTGCACTTTTAGGGACTTCCAATTCAATACTCTTTAAGACCTTGAGTTCAACACTTACACAACACTTATTGAACACTTTCAATTTTGATACTCCTACACTCTTAATTCAACACTCTACTCTCTTCTGAAATCTTCTGGCTGCGTGTTTGCAATTTGGCTTTACTACTGCTCTTCTCTTCTTATTTCCCTGAAACTGGTATGTTGTAATTTAACTTTCGGTTTCATCCCTATGTGTTTGCTTTACAGTTTCAACAATCTTGTCTACTTTGCTATTTATGTTCTGTATTGAATATGTTGTTCTCTTTGTAACTATTGCTGTGTGAATTCCCCATACCCTTATTCCCTTCTATGTGTTTGAGTTAAGGTTCAGGCATGGCAGTATCCAAATTGCTGCTCATGTCTGGACCTGATCCTTTAATGGATCCTAACTCCTAAACAATGTGGCTAATAGGCTAGTTAGGGGTGTGCCAGCACTCCTAATTGCTGGGTATGACTACCAGCCTATCTTGTCCTTCCCCAAAATCCCCTCTATGCACTTGCACTCTTTCTTAGATTCTAAGTTCTGCCCCCTTCTTATGAGCCTTGCTTTAGGACCTTGAGCTCCCTCTGAACTTGGACATTTGATGGTTGGCCCTTCCATACTGCACTATAATCTAATTTTACAATATATTTGGGTGTAAGCACTGACCGGAGTCCACTTGAGATTCTTAGGGAACTCTGACACATCCCAAATAGGAGAAAGACTTTGGAATTTGATCTTTGGAGTTGGTTTACTTCATGCTTCAGACAGAAGTCTGAATCAGGCTCTCCTTGGTTGGGATTTTAGCTTTCTGATGTAATTTTTACTTTCTTTTCTTCATTCTGGGCTGTAATAATTTGTAATAACTCATGTGGGCTTATAGTGAAAAGGGGAGGGGTACTCATGTATGCATAAGGGTAGATATCATGCTCATTAGTTCTTTATTTCTGCAAATCATGGTAAGTTCTGCATTTCGACATCTTTGAAATTCTCTTTAGGTTCTGCACTTCTACATTTTCATATAGAAATCTTGTTTTAGGTTCTGCACTTCTACATTTTCATATAGAAATCCTGTTTTAGGTTTTACACTTCTACATTTTCATATAGAAATCCTGTCTATAAACTTCTGCACTTTTGCATCTTAGAAATCCTACCTATAAGTTCTGGATATATATATCATATCAATAGCTTTTGCATTTCTGCATCTCATATAGAGAACATGACTATAGGATTCTGCATTTTGCCTATCATATAGAAAGCATGTCTATCGGGTTTTTGAATACTGCATACGTATCCATCACTAGACAAACGATATATAGGCTTAAATAATAAAAGTCAGCGTTTTAGACGCCATGCCTGCATTTTCGTAAAGGTTAAAATCAGTCACAATTAGAAAGCATGCCTACAGGAATAAGCAACTAATCTGAATCCCTCAACTTGCGTATAAGTTTAAAATTAATAATAGCATTGCTTAAACGCTTGCAGAACTTATGTTCCTGCTGTTAATAAATTTGCTTCTGAAATCAGTACACTTCTGCATTATTAGATGTCATGCCTATAGGTTTCACCTAGGCAAGCTATAAGGTAAATTAGCTAATTGAATCAGACTCTGTTAATTCCAACCTGTAGGCAAGTCTGATTCCGGTTTCTTATCTGAAATGTGTAATAGACCAGTCTACCTCCTTAACGTTTAAGTTTAATTCAGACCATAACCAGTATCTGCAAGACATGTTAAACAATCTGTCTTTAAGTGAGGAGGCCTGTCTGAGCCTTTTAAATTGTTATGTGTATCCCATATTTGCCTTATCTATTTTTGTTTGTCGCTTTAGAATTTTATTCTTTTAAACCATACAAAGCCGAAATCTCCCTTCCCTTTAGGACTAGTACTCCCAAATGCCTCCGGAACTGATAGGATTGGGGCGGGTACTAGCATGTAATAAGTAAACGAAACCATTCAGTATTTAATACCTCAACAGGGTGGGGAAGGATAGATATGGATATGATGACCGGTGCGCTAATCCCACGTGTAAACCCTCTTCTGAGGAGCGATTACCGGGTATTGCATTAATGTGATCCATATTATTTATAAACCTAGGACCCCCTTCCCTTTACTTGTTTATTTTATTACTTTCAAAATTTCAAAACTCCCTTTTCTCAAATTTCAGCTTCCTTGTTTCTTCAAACTTTAACTTATTTGCAATCACAACGTGACAACCCCTCATATTTGAAACCCTTATTTGCTTATTTATTGTTTGTACTTAAGTCACAATTGTAGAATGGCCGGGAACCACACTAGTGGATCTTAAGGGGTGCCTAACACCTTCCTCTCAAGATAATTTCTAGCCCTTACCCAAACTCTGGTTTTTCTAAACAAATTCTTTCTAGTGTCCTAATGCACTTAATCATTAGGTGGTGACTCTTCAAATCAAAAAACCCAATTCCCAAAGGGAACGTCTTTTTCTCCCAAATGTCATAAACCCGATTTCGCAAGAAAAAGGGGGCGCGACAGCATGACAACTTTGCTGGGGATTTCTTTAAGGCTTTTACCATTTCATGCTATTTGTGACTTTATGCTTCCTTGAATGTCTTTAATGCCTTTAGGTATTTATTTTTCTCTCCTACTTCGAAAACTGACTTGACTCTTCGTTTCTTCTCTTTATTTCTCTTAATGCTTTTATTTACCGCTTTCCTTTAATACTGTTGTAATTTTGAGCAATTATTGTAATTATTACCTTATGAATGTGCAAATACATGACAATTTGTTTAATTATTGTAACTTCATATTCAACATCATATTCCACTCGTGCCAAACAAAATACCATAGCAACGCTTATAATGAGTGGTTGCACCCTTCTGATATTATTACCCCTAAATTTGGCAAAGGTGTATTTGCGGTAAAACCAGTCGATCAACGGTGTAGTCGACAGTTTTGTGCCTTTCCCTCTTGAGTTGTCCGCTCAGGGGTAAGGGCCTAACACTTTTGTTTTGCAGAAATGAGGCACGAAGTCCCCAGATTCGGCATGGTCACCAACATCCACCCGAAATTGCTAAATTGGTGGGAAGACCTTCATTCCAGTGATCAGACCCTCGTCCGAAAATACTTGGGAAATTTACCTTCCCTTCTGGAAATCCAATCCAACAACAAATTATTGAAGCTGCCACCCTGTTCTGGGATTGCGATAGGTCTATGTTTCGCTTCGGGGAGATTGAGATGACACCCTTACTAGAGGAAATAGGAGGACTGGATGGTATACCATGGGAGACTCTGGGTTTGTTAATGCCAGATAATCGCAAAGGTAGAGGTTTTCTCAAGATGATGGGTCTAAAGAAGAATCCAGATTTAACTTGCCTGAAGGAGTCATACATTCCCTTTGATTATTTGTACGAGAGGTACGGTTACAGCAAATCCTACCGTACCTATCCTGATGAGTTCGCCCTTATGTCATTAGGATATATCCATAGAAGGGTCTTCGTCTTTATGTTCTGCTTTTTGGGGATGATAGTATTTCCTATGAAGAAGGCTAGGATCCATACCAGACTAGCCATGGTCACCAAGACCTTAATGGAGGGAATTGGTGGGCAACCATTCAGCATAGTGCCCATGATTATTGCAGAGATGTACCGAGCCCTAGAAAAGTGTCAACAAAGAGCCCCACACTTCGAGGGCTGCAACTTGCTACTCTAACTCTGGCTCATGGAGCATCTTCAAAGGGGTGAATATCGGTAAGAGATTCAGCGTAGAGACTGGGACGATCATATAGCCTTCCATCAACCAAGGCGAATGAACTACAGGCCCAACATGTTTGCTCAGCCAGGAGATGCCAATGGGTGGGTGGAGCTGTTTGAAAATCTAACTGAGGATCAAATACAATGGATGTTCGAGTGGTTCCCTACTGAAGAGTTCATTGCTCGATCCAGGGACGCTCCATTTCTAATACTGATCGGTTTGAGAGGAATATACCCTTAAGTCCCTCTCCGAGTTATGAGACAGGCTAGTGGGAAACAGGTTATACCAAGGGTCGACAAGATGAGTCACTTCCGAGCCGACTTCCAAGCTGATGACAGTCTTTATAAGTGCCAAGCTCAGCATATGTGGTATTGCAAGATCATCATGGGGAGAGATACTATCGAGCCTGACAGATACCATGTTGGCTACACACCATACTATTCAGGCTGGCTGGAGGATAATCACAATGGTCTGGGCTAACCCGGGTTTGTTCGAGGTCACAGAATCATCGATGAAAGGGCATAAATACAGGTCAAATACAACCAACTGCGCAAGAGGATTCGGGAATGTGAAAGCGAGCACCGAGAGATACAAGAAACCAACCAAAAACTGATTGAAGAATGGAAAGACATGGCTGTCAGTGCCAACAAGCGATTAGGATACTTGGAGTGGGGTTTAGTGGAGCTGGAAAGAAAGTTTTCAAAAGGATCGAGGACTACCAGAATGCTGAGGGAAACGAAGGTGGACACCTGGCCAGAGCCTACTTGCTGCTGGGACTTCGTGAGCTGGTAAAGCTATTCGATGGAGCCAAAGATGTCGAGTCTGGGGAAGGTCCTTCTGGGACCAAGTAGTTAGGATTCCTTTTCTTTTGCTTTAAATATAATAAGGCCAATGGTCAGTAGTGACATTTTATCTTCTGCTATTTTCGTGTCGTTTTTGGGATTCGTCTTATTTTTATCAATAAAATGAGGCATTTAGTATTATAAGTTCTCCAAATCAACTTGTCGCTAGGCCTACCTCGGAAACAATGAGGCTACCAAATTAGGACACGGTTTATATTCTCGCACTATGTGTTTAAATATCGTGACATCTTTTCCTTATAATCCGCACTAACTTGCTACCTTTTTGTTTTTACTTTTGTTTTATTCCACTCCCTAAAGGTTAGTTCGTGCACTCTGGCATCATCATCATACTCCACAAGATCCAAAGGCCCTCTACCCACTCCTCCTCCTTGTCCCGTCAGAAACAGGAACAAGGGAAAAATGGAAGATTTGAGAAACATTAGAAAGGAAAACTCGGTTGAACGGGTAGAAATCACTCAGGGTACTCATGTCTCCAAAGAAGGTGCATCCCAACTCGAGCAGAAACTGCTAAAATTTCAGGAGGAACTTGATCAAGTCCGGAATTTGGCAAGCTTGTTGTTTTCCCTCACCACCCCAGATGTCAACTTTCCTAACACTCAAAACCCACACCTCCACAAAATATCCCGAAACAACAAAACCATCCCGCTCCCCATCACCACTGTAACACTTGCCACACTTCCAACAACACCCCGCTACTCATCCCTGAACCACTGAACTCCGCAAATGATCATCTCCACACTCACCATAACACCTCCATCTATGTGGAAACCATACCACACTCCATTCAACCCATCTCAAGCACACCTGAGTCTGATGACAAAGACTCCCTTATTAGGAACCTGGCCACAGAACTCAAGAAGTTGACTAGCCAAGTTCAGGGTGTTGAAGGAAGCAAGGGAATCGAGGGATTGAACTACGAAGACCTCTGCATACAACCAGATGTCGAACTGCCCGAGGTGTAAAAACCTCCTAAGTTCGAAATGTTTGATGGTACTGGGGATCCCAGAGTCCATTTAAGGACATACTGCGACAAGCTGGTCGGAGTAGGGAAGGACGAAAAGATTCGCATGAAGCTTTTTATGAGAAGTCTGAAAGGAGATGCTTTGTCTTGGTACATTATCCAAGACCCAAAGAAGTGTTCGAATTGGGTAAGTATGGCGTCTGATTTCATGGACAGGTTCAGGTTCAACACGAAAAATGCGCCAGATGTGTTCTACATCCAGAACCTAAAAAAGAAACCTACGGAGACTTTCCGCGAGTATGCCACTCGTTGGAGATCAGAAGCTGCTAAGGTCAGACTGGCTTTAGAAAAATAACAAATGAACAGGTTTTTCATCCGAGCTCAAGACCCACAATACTATGAAAGGTTGATGCTGATTGAAAGCCGGAAATTTTCCAACATCATCAAGCTGGGGGAGAGGATCGAGGAAGGTATCAAAAGTGGCATGGTCACAAACCTTGAAGCTTTGCAGGCTACCAACAAGGCTCTACAGTCTGGTGGCACGTCCAAGAAAAGGGACGTGAGCACCGTGATGGTTGAACAAAGAACCAAATCCCCTATCAAATACCAAGCCTACCCGATGCCTTCACTCACATATCAACCTACCCCAAATTACCAAGCACCCTCGCCCTCTTACCAAGCTCCACCACCTACTTACCAATCACCTCCACCACCCACATATCAACCTACTTCACCCAGATACTCCCAACCCGCACACGTCTACCAAGCCTACAACACCCAACAAGCCCACTATAAATCACCTCCCCCTCGCCAAAACTTTCCTAGACCCCGACCAAATTTTGACCGCAGACCTCCCAAACAGTATACCGCCATTGCCGAACCAATTGACCTGATGTATGAAAGGCTCAAAGCTACTAGTTATATCACCCCTATCCCTGCCATAACCCCCGAAAATCCCTCCCAATGGGTCAACCTAAATAAAACTTATGCATACCATTCCGGCATGAAAGGGCATACAATTAATGAGTGCCGCTCTCTGAAGGATAAGATCCAAGCTTTGATTGACAACAAGATCATCGTGGCAAAAGAGCCTGCTCCAAACGTCTGCAGCAACCCTCTACCAGACCACAAGGGTGGAGGCGTTCACATGATTGAGATAGAGGATGATTGGGACCCCAAAGGATCGATCAGATTAATTGCAGAAGGTGGCGAGCCAAAGAAATCAACAGTCACCTTTGACCCGATTGTGGTCCAGATTCAGCCTTCTGGGGACGCCGAGGTGAATATGTCTGTACCACTTGAGTTTGAAGCACCACCCCCTGCAAAGAGGCCAACACCAATTGAGGTCGAGTTTGGGTCCCCAAAGGCACCTGTGCCATTTGAGGTTGCTGTGTTACCTTCAAAAGCAAGGGTGCCCATTCCGGTAGCAATGACAGCTATAACACCATTCCACACAAAAGCCATACCATGAGATTACACAGCCGAGGCAAGAAGGAAAGGGAAAACCAAGTTCGGAGAAGTAGTTGCGGCATAGGGTATGACAAGGACCGGTAGGGTTTATACTCCAAAACACTTGGCTGAGTCGAGTAAGCAGGCATCTGGACGGCCAACCATCACTGAAGCTGGGTCCGATGACCTCTGGAGGAAGATACAGGCCAAATAGTATTCAGTCATTGATCAGTTGAACAAAACGCCAACCCAGATCTCTATCTTAGCTTTTCTACAAAGCTCTGACGCACATAAGAATGCCTTATTGAAGGTTCTGAGTGAGGCGTATGTACCAAGCAACATCACCGGAGGAGAAATGACAAATATGGTGGGACAGGTATTGGAGAGTCACAAAATCACTTTTCATGAGGATGAGTTGCCACCAAAAGGGATAAGCCACAACATGGTGTTGCACATCACCGTGCAATACGAGGATTATTTTTTCACCAAGGTCCTGATCGATGGAGGGTCCAGCCTCAACATTTGTCCGCTGGTAACACTCAGAACATTAGGGAAAGGGCTGTATGAGATCAAAGACAGGGCCATTAACTTCAAATCCTGCGACGGTTCCCAAAGGTCCACTATTGGGGACACCAGCCTATGTTTACAAATGGGGCCTACTTGGGTTGATGTCGACTTTCAAGTAATAGACGTGCCGGCATCTTACAACTTGCTCTTGGGACGACCATGGATTTATGCCGCTGGAGCTGTAGCATCAACCCTACATCAGGCAGTGAAATTTGAGTGGAATCACTAAGAGGTGATCATCCACGGCAATGGTAACAATCCCATATACAGTCCAGACCATCCCAGTGATCGGAGGAAGAAGGAAGATAGGCAGAGAAACCTATCACCAAATCGAGCGAGTAAACGCCGTTGACAAGGATAAATGGTGGGACAACAAAATTGAAAGCATATTAGACTGGTGTGGATATTAGCCAGGCAAGGGACTTGGCAAGAACCTACAAGGGATCGCTAAGCCTGTCAAGCTGAAGAAACATGGTACCACCTTCGATCTGGGATACAAGTACACCTGGAAAGAGTTTAATGAATGGTCGCCGCCATGGCGCGGGCCTTATTATCCACTAGAGCATCTGATACCTCGCTTGGAGCAGATTTTCTAGCCAACTGATGTTATATATGGGTCAAAATAAGAGGAAGCACTGGCAACAATGAGGGATTTGTTTTTGTAAGAGGATGACATGGATTACTGTGTCATTTTCGAGGAGGAAGGAGAGGAAGGTCCTTCCATACAAGTCGTGAGCCGAGGAGCGCGCCTCAACAATTGGTCCATCGGAACCATCAGAGCCCAGAAAGCCTCGGGGTAGCAAGGCTGAACAAACATCATGCACTATTTTTCATTTTTACTAGTTGACTTTCCCTTTGCCTTTTAATTTCGTAATAAGATCTTCAATGTTCAAAACAGTTATGGAATTTTTCAAAGCATTTCAATTTTTTCTTATGAATCTTACTCTTATTACTTTCTCTCATTTACTTTATTTATAGTATTTATCTTGATGAACCAACGACTGTGACATGTAACGATACAACATGACAAACGGACTCAGAAGAAGATGATATACCAGAAGAGTTTGGTAAAGAGGTTGAGGATTTTGAGAACAGACCTAAGTCCAACCTGGACGAGACCGAGATTGTTAACCTGGGAGATGCAGAAAATGTCAAAGAAACTCGGATCAAAATTCATTTGTCACCGGCAAAAAAGGAAGAATACACAGAATTTCTGAAGGAATATGAGGATATATTCGCCTGGTCGTATGACAACATGACTGGTTTGAGTACATCTATTATAGCGCACAAGCTGCCAACTGATCCGACATGCCCACCGGTAAAGTAGAAGCTCAGGAAGTTCAAGCCTCACATGAGTTTGAAAATCAAGGAAGAAGTTACCAAGAAAGTCAAAGCTAAAGTTCTCAGAGTAGTAGAGTATCCAACATGGTTAGCCAACATCGTGCCAGTACCAAAGAAGGATGGGAAGGTCAGAGTCTATGTCGACTACCGGGACCTCAACCGGGCCAGTCCCAAAGACGACTTCCCCTTGCCAAACATTCAGATTCTAATTGACAACTGTGCCAAGCACGAGCTACAGTCGTTTGTTGATTGTTTTGCTGGGTATCATCAGATTTGGATGGATGAAGAAGATGCTGAGAAAATGGCCTTCATTACACCGTGGGTAATGTATTGTTACAAGATGATGCCGTTTGGGTTAAAGAATGCTGGGGCCACCTACATGAGGGCCATGACTACCATTTTCTATGATATGATACACAATGATATCGAGGTATATGTAGTTGACATCATCATCAAGTCCAAGAAAGCCACTGATCACATGGAAGATTTGAGGAAGTTCTTCAATAGACTAAGAAGGTACAACTTGAAGCTGAATCCCGCAAAATGTGCATTCAGGGTTCCTGTCGGAAAACTATTTGGGTTCATTGTGAGTCGCCGAGGAATAGAACTGGATCCGTCAAAGGTCAAATCCATTCAAGAGTTGCTACCGCCAAAGAACAAGAAGGACGTAATGAGTTTCTTGGGAAGACTTAACTACATCAGTCGGTTTATAGCACAATTTACTGTCATCTGTGAGCCAATCTTTAAGATGTTGAAGAAGGACGCCGCTGCCAAATGGACTAATGACTGTCAAAAAGCCTTTGACAGAATCAAGGAGTACCTGTCCACACCGCCAGTCTTGGTCCCGCCCGAGCCGGGCAGGCCTCTATTGCTCTACCTTATAATATTGGATGGAACATTCAGTTGTGTTCTGGGGCAACATGATGAAACGGGAAGGAAGGAGCAAGCCATCTATTATCTTAGCAAGAAGTTCACCCCATACGAGGCCCGATATTCTCTGTTGGAGCGCACCTATTATGCTCTGACTTGGGTAGCCCAGAAGCTGAGGCACTATTTCTATGCCTACACTACATACCTCATATACAGAATGGATTCGTTGAAGTACATCTTTCAAAAGCCCATGCCCACTGGCAAGCTGGCCAAGTGGCAGATTCTGTTAAGTGAATTTGACATTGTCTATGTGACTCAGAAAGCAGTCAAGGGACAGGCATTGGCGGATTATCTTGCTGAAAATCCCGTGGATAGAGAATACGAACCCCTGGAAACGTATTTTCCTGACGAGGAGGTATCCTTCATAGGAGAAGACATTGTAGAATCCTATGATGGTTGGAGAATGGTTTTAGATGGAGCAGCAAATTTCAAAGGAGTTGGCATAGGAGCAGTTCTAGTATTAGAAACAGGTCAGCATTATTCGGTGTCCGCCAAACTCAGATTCCCGTGCACCAATAACATGGCCGAGTACGAAGCCTATATCTTAGGGCTCAAGATGGCCATTGACAGTGCACATTCAGGAATTGATAATGATCGGGGATTTAGACTTGCTTATACATCAGGTCCGAGAAGAATGGGCAACTAAGAACTCCAAGATACTCCCGTATTTGCATCATGTACAGGAGTTGAGGAAGAGGTTCACAAAGACAGAGTTCCGGCATGTTCCCAGAGTCCAGAATGAGTTTGGCGATGCATTGTCTACCCTATCATCTATGATTCAGCATCCAAATAAAAACTTCATAGATCCTATTCCGGTGAAGATTCATGATCAGCCAGCTTACTGTGCTCATGTCGAGGAAGAAGCGGACAGAAAACCTTGGTTTCATGATATCAAGGAATACTTGGCAAAAGGAGAATACCCAGAGCTCCAAAATCCCACTCAGAAGCGCACACTTCGAAGGTTATCTAACAATTTCTTTCACAGCGGAGGAATCTTGTATAGGAGGACTCCTGATTTGGGATTATTAAGGTGTGTTGGCACAAGAGAAGCATCCAGGCTACTAGAGGAAATCTATGCTGGGACCTGCAATCCACATATGAACGGTTTTGCCTTAGCCAAGAAGATACTCCGGCCTGGTTATTTTTGGATGACTATGGAAGCGGACTGCGTCCAGTATGTCCGAGAGTGACATCGCTGTCAGATACATGCAGACATGATAAAGGTGCCCCCAAATGAGCTTAATGCAACAAGCTCGCCGTGGCCGTTCGCCGCTTGGGGAATGGATGTCATCGGACCTATCGAGCCCATCACATCAAATAGGCACATGTTTATTCTAGTGGCAATTGATTATTTCACCAAATGGGTTGAAGCAGCATCATACAAAACAGTGACTAAGAAAGTTGTGGCAGACTTTGTCCGCGACCGCATCATGTGTCGGTTCGGAATTCCAGAGTCAATCATTACTGACAATGGCTCTAACCTCAATAGTGATTTGATGAAATCCACGTGTGAAACCTTCAAAATCAAAAACAAGAATTCTACAACTTACATACCTTAGATGAATGGAGCCGTAGAGGCTGCTAACAAGAATATCAAGAAGATACTAAGGAAAATGATAGAGAAGCATAAGCAGCGGCACGAGAAGCTCTCATTTGCTTTATTAAGATACCGTACCACAGTCCGCACATCAACTGGGGCAACTCCCTACATATTGGTATATGGTACAGAAGTAGTCATACCCGCTGAGGTAGAAATTCCTTCCTTAAGGATCCTACAGGAAGCAGAGCTCGACAACGCAGAATGGGTGAAGAGTCGTTACGAGCAACTAGCTCTTATAGATGGAAAGAAAATAAATGCAGTTTGCCACGGTTAGCTCTATTAGAACAGAATGTCCAGAGCCTTCAACAAAAGAGTCAAGCCGAGATAATTCACACCGGGGCAGCTGGTGTTAAAAAAAAAATTCCGCATCAAGAGGAAGCCAAAGGGAAATTCTCTCCCAACTGGAAGGGTCCGTACATGGTTCACCGGGTTCTGATAGGAGGAGCCCTCATACTTGTAGAAATGGACAGAGAAGTTTGGCCAAAGCTGATCAATTCAGACGTAGTCAAGCGATACTATGTGTAACCTTTATGCTTTCTTTTATGATGTAATTTGAACTACACCTAACCTGATTCTCGTTTAAGAGGGAATACGTAGGCAGCCCTATGGGTTCGGTCATAATTCAATAAATTTCCATTTCCCCCGCTATTGGAAACTGGGGCAGAGCTTTTATCATTAAATAAAATTTCCATTTCTAGCCATTTATCATTAATAGCCGTCAGGAGCAGCAACCCAGTAAACTGGGGCAGAATTTTAAGGAGGACCCTCAAAATTCTGGAGCAAGCGAAGTTGCAATGTCTTGAACCACGTCGCAGTCGTCGGTTCATCTAAAGAAAATTATTCTTAATTATGCACTTATATTATGCTTTTACTAAATCATGCATGTTCATTACTAAAATTTCCTTGTTTAGCAACGCTACCCCAATGATACATACAGTATCACCAGATCAAAGCGGAGCAGGTCAAGCAAAGCCAACGGGGATACGAACTAACTTTTACCCTCTACAAACTCGCGATTGTTCTTTGGATATAGGCACTTGAGTTGCAAAATCATCAAATGTACTATACGCTCACTCACAAAGTTCAGGAATACAACTCTCCGAACTGTTGCACTTGCTCGCAACTGCTATCCGCACAACAGTGTCCCCAGCAGGCACAATATCCCCAGCAATCACGATACCGCAATCTGCTATCAACTAAGAAAACTCTATTGCAATTTGTCATTTTTACTTCCTACATAAGGCTACCATTCTGCCTTCCGAGGTCAGGCTCTACCTCCATCTGCATTCTCTACATTGCATAAGGCTACCATTATGCCTTCTGAGGTTAAGCTCTACCTCCATCTGCATTCTCTGCATTACGTAAGGCTACCATTCTGCCTTCCGAGGTTAAGCCCTACCTCCATATGCATTCTCTGCATTGCATAAGGCTACCATTCTACCTTCCGAGACTAAGCTCTGTCTCCATCTGCATTCTCTGCATTGCATAAGGCTACCATTCTGCCTTCCAAGACTAAACTCTGTCTCCATATGCATTTCTTGCATTGCATAAGGCTACCATTCTGCCTTCCGGGACTAAGCTCTGTCTCCACCTGCATTTTCGTTGCATCGCATAAGGCTACCATTCTATCTTCTGAGACTAAGCCCTGTCTCCACCTACATGGCTGAAATATCGCCACTTTATTTATGCCTCATGTGTCTGAAATATCACCACTTTATTTATGTCTCGCATGGCTGAAAGATCGCCACCTTCATCTATATCTTGCACGACTGAAATATCACCACATTTATTTTTCTTGCATGGCTGAAATATCGCCACTTTCTATTTACATCTTGTATCGGCTGAGATACCGCCACCTCGTTTACATTTTTGCATGGCTAAAATATCGCCACTTTCTATTTATATCTTGCATCAGCTGAAATACCGCCACCTCATTTACATTTTTGCATTGGCTGAAAGATCGCTACCTTCTACATCTCATGGGCTGAAAGATCGCCAAATTGTCCGAAGGCATCATTGTTCAGAGGCACCATTTTCATAGCCCGAGAACGCCATGCCATGGACTGATGACCCTATTTTATCTTTTGCATATCATTATTCAAAGGCATCATAGCTCGGAGGCATCATCCTCCTAGCCCGAGAGCATCATTTCATGTCCTGCGAATCCTTTATTATACGCTTCATGGCCCAGGACGTCATCTTAACCGTCCAAAGACAACATTCATGGTCCAACGGGAATTTGCAATACGTTTAAAATTATGCACAATATATGTTCGTATTGCTCATTTGCAAGTAAAATGGCTAGCAACGGCCGTCTCAGCAGGAGCGATCCCCCTCCAGTTCCCGCAGCCCTACTAGACTATAACCATCCACCCCAACCCGAATATTCGTCCGTTCTTGAAAAATCTCCTTCAGCATATTCCGCCGATGGATCCTAAACTATATATGGCCTGATTCCTGTAAGACCAGGGATATGTAGGCAGCTCAGGAACTAGAGCACGGTCAAATTCTTCAAGTCATTTCGTTCGGTCAAAATTGGCCATCATATCTTTACCCGACAACTCTTTCATCCTTCTCGGGTAACGAGGGGCAGCTGTTGATACCCAATTTTTCCCTGTATATTTTTCATATATATATAATAATTTCAAAATAACATATGTACACATATATAAGCATGCCCAAGTGTTTTAGTATTTTTCCCAATTTTTAAAACCAATCTATTGTCCATTTTAGAAGCACAAAATCAATAATTACTCCAAAAATCATCGATTTTGGTGAATAATTTATTTTATTCCCATATTTATACCAAAATATAGTTAAGGTAATTTTTACATATTTTTACAAATTTATTTGATATTTTTAAAGCTAAATTGCATATAATTGCAATTTATCCTACTTTAAGATTTAATAGCATTTTTATAATCATAAAATTGGTTCCATTATTTTTAAATTAATATTTATATATTATTTACTGATTCAGTACTTTTAATTTGTTTTCAAAATCATTTTTACTATTTTTGTAAAATAAAAGGGAAAAACCGGCTATGTAAATTTTAGCCTCATTTCGTTTCAATTGTAGCCCCATTACATTTCAATTTTAGCCTCCAATTGACCCAATCTTAACCCCCAATTGGACCAGCCCAATTTCAATTTCAACACAACCCCTTAACCCGTTTATCCAACCCGCCCGATCTTCCTTTTAATCCAGGCCGTTGATCGTTTTGATCAACGGCCACGATCACCCCTTACCATTTTTAATCCACCGACCCTACCCTAATCCTCTCATTTCCATCTCTCAGCCGCCTTTGAATACTCTCCTCTCTCAAACTCTCTCGAAGGTTCCCTGGAACCCTAGCCTCTCTCATCCTCTCGACCATAACCTCACTGGAATCCATGGCTTCTCAGGCCATGGATGGCCTGTACTCACCTCCCTCCACTCTCAAACGTCTGGGGTTCGAAGCTTTGAGGTCTTACCTCAGTGGTGTCCATTCAGATCCTCTCAGATCCATGGTTTTGAAGCCTCTCCGGCCTTGCTTTAGCACATCTAAAGCATTTCGAGCCTGCATCTAACTCATCTGACTCAAGATCGGACTTTTCTTCCAAGCCTTTCTCATTTCTAGGGTTTCTCTGAAACCCTAGCCATTCGAGGTTTTTATCTGGTTGTTTTCTTAAATCTATGCTATATCTGTGCTCTACTGGAGTTTTAAAACGTTTTCCCCAATTTGTTTTTCAAAATTTGTTTCTCTTCGATTTAGGGTTTCTGAAAAAATTTCGAAATGTTTCTCTGACTCTTCCTCTTCTTTTCTTTGTGTGTATCTATCTATGCTATGTTTCTATGTTTTCTTTTCCTACTTAACATGTTCTTCTTTTGTATCTTTATGTTTGCCTTATTTTGCATGTTCTTCTATTGTGCTCCGTTCTTTCTTCTACTGGTTTCTATATCATGCTTTCAAATGTTTGTCTTATGTGTTCGTTACCCCTATTTTCCTTTACTGTATTTTCTACTAAGCTTTTAGGTCTTTAGTTGCCTTCTTCTGGACTTTGTTTGAGTTCTTTGTTAAACATGTTTCCTTTACTGTTCTCTTAAGTGCTATACTATCTCGTTTCTCTTCTGAAACTTGTTTAAGTTCCAAGCTTTCATAAAACGTGTTCTTTATGCTTCAAATCAGTTTTCTCACTTTGTTTTTCAAACTTGCTATTACATCTGTTTTTTCTCATAAGTCTCTGAAAAAGACCTCTGAGCATGCTTCCGTTATTTGTCTTCTTTTCTCTGTATCTGACTCGAGTTGAAAACCCTAGGGTTTGGGGTTTTTGGCGAGTTTTGATCTTGTGTTTGAGACTATGGTTCTATTTTGGAACTCTAGGTTTCTTAGACTCGTTTTGAGTCTTTGTACTGAGCTCGAACTTCTTTGACTCTGAACTTTTCTGTGCTAGGCTTTTCTAATTAGCATGACAACTCTTTCTTGATTCACATGTCTGTTAACTTTATATATGATGAATTCTTCCTTCAAAAAAGGTTTTGCCAATTTGTGATTGATTCAGAATTCTTTTTAATAAGGATCGATTGATTGTTACCGATTTTTCTTTAATTAAACCTTTCTTCACCTTTTCTGGTTGGATTCATTTATACCAAAACTCAATTTCTGATTTTCTTACTGGCTGTAGATTGATTGCCTTTCCTTATTTGCACAAACCGTATTGCTATCAAACTCTTTAATTAAATAACTTTTGTGTATTTACCCTTCTTGTGCTACTTTGGAAAAGATCTTGATCAAACTCTTTCCTTAATTATCTTGCCCGTTTGAAATCAGAATCCCTAATTGAATGGAGACCTTATGTGATTGATTTCGAAACTATTTTCTTACCTTTTCTTACTTGCTTTTTGCACTATAAAGGGCACGACCCTTCTGCACTTTTAAGGATTTCCAATTCAATACTCTTTAATACCTTGAGTTCAACACTTATTGAACACTTTCAATTTCGATACTCCTACACTCTCAATTCAACACTACTATTTTCTGAAATCTTCTGGCTGTGTGTTTGCAATTTGGCTTTACTACTACTCTTATCTTCTTATTTCCTTGAAACTGGTATGTTCTAATTTAACTTTCGGTTTCATCCCTATGTGTTTGCTTTACAATTTCAACAATCTTGTCTACTTTGCTGTTTATGTTCTGTATTGAATATGTTGTTCTCTTTGTAACTGTTGCTGTGTGAATTCCCCATACCCTTATTCCCTTCTATGTGTTTGAGTTAAGGTTCAGGCATGGCAGTATCCAAATTGCTGCTCATGTCTGGACCTGATCCTTTAATGGATCTTAAGTCCCAAACAATGTGGCTAACATGCTGGTTAGGGGTGTGCCAGCACTCCTAATTGCTGGGTATGACTACCAGCCTGTCTTGGCCTTCCCCAAAATCCCCTCTATGAGCTTGCACTCTCTCTTAGATTCTAAGTTCTGCCCCCTTCCTATGAGCCTTGCTTTGGGACCTTGATCTCCCTCTGAACTTGGACATTTGAGGGCTGGCCCTTCCACACTGCACTATAATCCAATTCTGCAATATATTTGGGTATAAGCACTGCCCAGAGTCCACTTGAGACTCTTAGGGAACTCTGACACATCCCAAATAGGAGAAAGGCTTTGGTATTTGATCTTTGGAGTTGGTTTACTTCATGCTTCAGACAGAAGTCTGAATCAGGATCTCCTTGGTTGGGATTTTAGCCTTCTGATGTAATTTTTACTTTCTTTTCTTCATTCTGGGCTGTAATAATTTGTAATAACTCATGGGGGCTTATAGTGAAAAGGTGAGGGGTACTCATGTATGCATAAGGATAGATATCATGCTTATTAGGTCTTTATTTCTGCAAATCATGGCAAGTTCTACATTTCAACATCTTTGAAATCCTGTTTTAGGTTCTGCACTTCTACATTTTCATATAGAAATCTTGTTTTAGGTTCTGCACTTCTACATTTTCATATAGAAATCATGTCTATAAATTTCTGCACTTTTGCATCTTAGAAATCATGCTTATGAGTTCTGCATATATATTATATCAATAGCTTTTGCATTTTTGCATCTCATATAGAGAACATGACTATAAGATTCTGCATTTTGCATATCATATAGAAAGCATGTCTATAGGGTTTCTGAATACTACATACGTATCCATCACTAGGCAAACGATATATAGGCTTAAATAATAAAAATCAGTGATAAGTTGATGTTCCAAATTTTGGAGGAACATGCTTGTAAGAGTTTATGCTTACTTTTGAAAATATTTTCGAATGTGGATTTATTCCATTCTTGGACCTCTTTAGTAAATTGATCAATTGCTTAGAAAAGGTGTGGTTGTTCATTCCAAACTTTATTAACTAACACGGGAAAGGTTGTATGTGAGGCCCAAATTGTTTCAAAACAAAATGTTTTTTTTCCTAGGTAACGTACATGAATTTAGTTGTATTTGAAGTGGACAATGATCTGAATGGGTTCGTGGTTGGTCCAAGTATAGCGGCTACCCGTGTAATCTAGGTCACCTAGGTGGCAGTAATTTATACAATCTAAAAACTTATTAGAGCGTGAATTATTTATCATCCGTCCCCCGAATTTATCAGAGGCATGAGTTATTTTGTTAAAATCTCCACTAATAAGCCAGGTCCCTTTATAGTTGTCATATAAATACATAAGATTATTCCATAGAAGTTGTTTATTATTTAGATCAGTGCTAGCATATATAACACTAAATAACCATTTAAAAGGTAGAAGATTTACCTGTATATGGGAATGTATTTTTTGCTGTGTGGTGGCGATTGACTCCACTGTAACCGCGTCACTATTCCACAGTATAGTAATACCTCCCGATTGACCTACAGCCCCCACCTCCACCATGACCGTGAAATTGAATTCTTCTTTTAGATTTTGGTGGTGCATATAATGTGTTTCCAGAAGAGCCACAAGAGAAAGACGATGGTAGTCAAGAAGGAAACGGAAATTACAACGGAACTCGGTAGATTGAGCTCCTCTACAGTTCCAAATGATAAAATTCAAATGATCAGTGGTTGATGTGAGCAGATGACTGCTCTGTGTCCTCCCCAAGTTATTGTTGTGCTACCCTGGGTGTAGACAAAGTGTTGGGAGTAGAAGAATCACATATTTTCCCACTTCCGAATTGGTTGTGGGTCTTATGTGAAGGGAGCATCTTATAAGATTTGGAGGACAATGGATGTGAATTTTTCTTTCGTATTCTTCCTTCTGGACAAAGACCTTTATTCCGTTAAGCCAAGCATGAACTGGACGTGTCTCCCTATTGTAATTTATTACTACTGCGACTTCTTGTTGAAATGCGTGGTCCTGTGCGACTAGATTGTGAAGGGGAGGTGGGAAGTGTGGTGGTGAGTGTGGTGGAGGTATCATAGGTTCCAGCATTAGAGAAGAGGGGTTGGGAAGAGAGTATGGCTGGATCCAAGGGGTTGAAGGAACTAGTGGTATTGGTGGGTAAATGGCATGTGAATGATGTTTGGGTAGAGATGAGTGGTGTCCCAAGTTGGTGCTGGTGGGTTGAGGGGTTGATATGGTGCAAGGCATGGAGCTTGCATCATAGACCAATGGTACCTGCCATAAATTTTTGTCCCCAAGCTAATCCCATCCGTGATGATTTGTGCAAGGTCCCTCAAGTTGTTGATGAGTATTGTGACTTCTTGGTTGTTCACCTCCATTATAAAGGCGAGAGCATGATTTTGTAGACCCACCTCTAACCAAGAGGTTGGGTTGGTCGTTGCATGGAGTGTTTGGGTAGTAAATATGATTGTGTTTGGTTCCATTATTAGTTGTGGAGGAGGTAGTGAGTGAGGAGTGTGCTGGTAAGTGAGTTGTTGTATGGATTGCCTTTTGTGCAAGGTCGAACGTGTGTGATAATGAGTGAAGTTGTTGGGGATCATCTTGGGTATTAGAAGAAAGGGAAAGAGTTGGCAGTATGTTATGTGAGATATTTGGTGGTGGTGTGGAAGAAGGAATTATATTAGTGGTGCTAGGGGCCGGTGGTGAATGATGGGATGAGTTCTGAGAGTTTGATTTGGGTAGATTCTTGGTGTTATTGGATTTTGGAGAGACATCATTAGGTGATTGCATGCGATAGGTAATGGGTTTACTATGTGTAGAAGAAAATCTGTTATTGGTATTAGAGATTTTGGTGTTGGTGTTTGGTAAGGTGTTATTATGGTCTAGGATTTGTAGCATTGGTGAGTGATATTGGTTGGATTGTGGAGAGGCTTCCTGCGTGGCACTTGAGAGCACGTGTCTCTCTATGCTTTCTGCATGGGTAGAAAGAGACGTATAGGATCGGTGTGGGGCTTGGTGGGTTGTTTGGTCAGAACTATTTGGTAGGTATTTATTAGTAGCGGTAGGGTTTAATAAATTATTTTTAAAGGGGTATCATTAACAAGTTTTAAATTAGTTAGGTCAGTTTCTGTTAAAGATTGAAATTTATTAGAAACATATTTAAGTGAAGTAGAGGCGGTTTTTGTAGGAATATTTTTTTGCTTTTATTAGCATTATTAAGCGAGAGATTAATAAAATCCTATGTAATTAGAGTTTCTCGACATACTTGATACAGTGTGGGCCCCTTGTTGAGGAGAAGGCGGTGCAGAAGTGTCTTTCAATTTGGGGGATGTTGGTCAGGCGGTGCATGATTTTTGCTGAATTTTCTTTGGAAATTGTACTGTCTTCCACTCATTATCTAGTGGTGTGACGGTATTTGTACAATTTGTAGGAATAGGTGATGTTGATTGTGATGGTGAAGGAGAGCTTTGGATGAGTTGTGGCGGTGGAGAGAAAGAACAAAGAATTTTATTATGTCCAAGCCTGCCACAAATGGTACAAAGTAGATTCAGCCTTCATAAAGGATTGTTTGCATATGGCTGCCAATAAAAATGTGAGTTTTTAATGGCTGATCTAGTGGCACTTCAACACAGAGTCGGGCATAGCGGCCCCTGGTTGTTGCAGAAGTATATGCATCAATAGTTAGTAGTTTCCCAATTTTATTACCTACTTTTTGTAAGATTTGAAAATCATAAAATTCAGTAGGTAATTCAGGGAGACACAACCAAATTGCAGAATATTGTAACTTTGTTTCAGAAGCCATGAATTTTGGCGTCCATTGACAAACAGATAGAAAATGGTTGAAAACAAACCAAGGTCCGTAATGCAAAGCACGCTTCATATTCTTCTCTTTTTGGAATTTAATTAGAAAAATCTGATCCTAAATCAATTAGAGGTAGATTTTCTGTGGGCTCCCATTATGCGTAGATCTTTTGGCGAAGAAATTGGTGTCCAACTTTGCGACCAAAAACATTAACAATGACTGCATATTTCCACAACATGTAAAGTCGACTTTTCTCCTTCGGTGAGAGAGGGATAAATATGGTGGGGTCTGCATGTGCCTTAGTTTCATCAGTGAAATCAACGTTTGTGGGTGAGGAGTGAGGTTGATGAAGAGAGGATGAGACAGTATCGTTTGAAATTAGTGTATTAAGGTAAGAGGGAAGGGTGTTGGCACTGTTATGTGTTGGAGAATTTGGGGGGGTCGATGCTCATGGCTCCTCCATTTGTGGTGTTTGATTGGTGGAGAAGTGGCGGTGGCGAGAAAGAATGGTGATTCATAAGGAAACAGGTTGTATTTTGAGTGATGTGGTAGAGCATTTTTTGAGCAATAAGGAGATGTAAATATTACATCAAAGCACAAATTTATGCGGGACAGATATTTTTATGACCATTTTGAGACATTGTTAAAGTTTTCCTTCTCCTCTTCTTCCCCCTTCTTTTCCATCTTCTTCATTTCCTTCCTCTCTTTTCTTTTTGAATAATTGAGCTCACAACTAACGATTTGAATTGGTTTGGTTGGAAAAATTGAAAAATATCATTGTTGAGCTTTGTTCATTAGCTTAAAATAACTATTGAAAAAGACAAAGTGAATCTATTAATTTTTAAAGATTTAGGTTGAATTTAATTATTGAAAATTATTGGGATTGGTATCTAGAACGTTGTATATCATATTTGAAGTCATTTGGAGTTGATTTGGATAAATTTCAAAATAAAAATATGTTGAGAATTTCTACCCAGCGATTATGATGATCGCTAGAAATCTTACGCATAAATGCTAAAAAATCTTGGTGATCCATCAAGATTTGTGGCAAAATTCTGGCAATCGTCATATTTACACACAACATGTTATGATGATCACCAGTATTTGGTCAGAAATCTTGATAATCACCATAACTTGATGTTAAGAAAATAAAATTTCTGTCTGAGGTTATTTTTCTAATACTTTCCTTAATGGGGTCAAATTTTAAAAGGTGACACCGAATGATTTTATTTTTGCAAATCACCTCAGCGAAGCTCAAGTAAAATTTTGCCCTATTATATGCGTCCACAAAAGTGAGAAGATTAGTTTTATTATCTATTATAAAATATTATTGTAATTATAAGAACCTTTTCAAATAAAATTGATAAATAAAATACAGGAATTTTTGTTTTTAAATTTATTTTTTTTAATTCAAATTATAATATCATAGGGGATTTTTTCCGCAAAAAATTAAAGTTAGGGTAGCATGTATAAAGTTAGAACCAATATGTTCATGCTCATGAATATACAATGTAAACTCAGAATCCATGAAAGAATTTCAGGCGATGCGGCAATCTTTTACTCCATCAAAACTTCACCACTATTGTACTAAATTTTTAATTTGTTGGTCCGGCAAATTGTAGTAACACCCTTTGGTCTAATATGTCCTATGTAAGATAAAACCTAGACAAGTTATTAAGTCCAAAACTCCATAAAAAATACTTCATTTATGGTTAATGTTGTTACCGTTTTAGCTTTACGCAATTGATGGGATTCATAGATGTTTTCTCAACATAAGTTATTAAAAGATCTCGAAGAAATAGATAAATACACACGTAATATAATTGGCTAGTTTTATTATATCTACTTTCTCGTGACTCAATACTATCAATTTCTTATTAAGTGCCATGCATCGAATAAAAGATGATAACTTCAGATGAGATTAAACCCCTAAGTCCCCTCCACAATATCATTATTTGGCGGGGTAGAACTAGACCGTTGCAAGTTTCAAGTTTCAATTAATACATATAACTGCTACCACTTGATCGATTATTCGTACTCAAGCATTAGTGATCAAACTCAAATTGGAAATGTATATGCTGAAGCATGAAGTAACGCTCCAACTTCGATGGAGTTTGCATCATATGGAAGGTGATTCATTTATGAAGCAACAACAATTTTGAAAAGCTAAACAATATTAAACATGCATGTGCCAGAAGGCTTTTAACTCGACGAAGATACTGAAAGGAGTTCAGAAAAGGAAGAGTAAGCGTAATACTAATTACATCTTTTTCTTACTGTAATCTTATGTTGATTTTTGGACGAGAAAGTTGAATTCTTGTTTACCTTGAAAATGGTATTAATAATTATATTTGATTTTGTGGTTCTAAAAATATATGATTTATTTCAATACTAGTTGTTAGGCAATAGATGCTAAGGGTAAGTAAAGAGAATAAGATATGCAAACCAATGTCGTCGCAAGACTGGGCCTTGAGCTGACTGGAACAGGTGGCTTTGAGGTCTAGTTAAGGCAGTTAGCAATGAACAATTAACGAAGAAACAATGATATTGAAGGCCTCGAAGGTAGCCTTTTGCGGTTAATAATGGGCAATAAATGAAGAACAACAAATGAAAAATAAATGAGCAAGTAACAAATCTGTAGAGTAATTGTTGAGCGCATTTAGGCAAGAAAAGCGGAGAATGTTCTATTGTATTGAATATTCATGTCTCTTACAAAATGACAAGGGTCCCCTTTATATAGGAGGGGGGAATCCCAACATAGTATATGTATAATAATGACGAGGAAATGCTATTGGTACAGCTGTGTAGTGGCTCAATACGGATTTGCACTATTCTAGCAGACCTGGTCAGCTCTAACCACGTATCCTTGAGAGCTTTCCCGCCTTTCCGTGACGATCATCGATTTGTACTGCTCCGAGATAGACCATAGTGAACCTTCAATATGCTCCATCGAGGGACGTACCTCAGGGTCACACTTCAAATTCTACTTCGAGCTTTCTCGAGGTCAGGCGTGGAGTGCCACAGTAATCCCAAAGTCGAACTCCCCGACTTTGGCCGTATACATATATTCCCTGCGTTTCTTAGAATGAAATGATAAGAAGCGATCTTGAGTTCTTGCCTCTTCGATACCCCCATTGTGACGTCAGCCACGTGAGATCATTAAATGGTGTGACAGAAAAGTTGTACAGAGGTCATGTCAACACGGTTCTCGAAAAGCCCACGAACCGCTATTGGTCGCCGCCCTTTCAACTCCTCCAATACACTTAGATGACTCTTATAAATACTCTGATTCCCTATCTTTTAAACCTTTACAACATCTTCAAATCTTTGTTAACAGTTTCTTGTCTTCATCCTTCTTCTGTGTTCACTTCTTCGTCAGCTTACTTTGAAACTTTGTTATAACCATGGCCAAAACTTCTAGGACATTACCTCAAAAAAAGAAAGCCCCTTCTTCGTCACGCTCGTCTAAGAGCAAAAAGATAGTGCCTCCTCGTATTGAGGAGTGTATTCCTGGGCCCTTCGAGACATCATCTGATTTTAAAACTGATAGACCTTCTTCGGTACCGAGCCGATACGAGCCCATGTGTCGGTACATCAGTCTAATAACCGATATAGAGAAGGTGAAAATAGATTGGCGCTAGGGAGAGGCGGTACAAGTAGAGATCCCTTCATCGGAAGAGGATATAACTACGCACAGAGCTGGCTTCCTCAGCATATATGCGTATCACTTTACCTTAGGTCCTGTAGTTTCTTTTTCTCCACCGATAGACCCGGCGATCCTCAATTTTTGTCGACAATATCGAGTAACGCTTGGTCAAATTTATCCCTCTTTTTGGAGAATCATCTATTTGATTAGATATTTCTCGAACATGGTCGAGGGGATGCCTTTCACCCTCGATCATCTGATTAGATTGTATAGCCCTCGTCTCTATCGAAGGGGCCTAGTTAAACTGTAGCGTTGATCTACCAAAGCATTTTTTGCCAGTGTCGATGAAGATAAAGACTGGGGGTGGATGGGCCGCTTCGTTCGAGTCAGGACTTCGGACCTCATCCCTGCCGAGAAGATGCCATTCCCCAAGGAATGGGATATAAGACGTAAGTGTCGTTACACCGAGTATGTTTTATCATCTGAATGTCCTCTTTTCCTCTTTCGAACTAATTCCTTTCTTTTTTGAATTGATTCTCCTCCATTTGTGTAGCTACTGTGTGGTTACCTAGTGCTGTCAAGGACCTCCTGAGCTGGGTTAAACTCTTAGACTCCACCTCTTCATACGACAAACGCGTTTGGCATGATTTGGCCAAAACTCGATGGGAGGCCAAAAATCATGGTACGCCCTCACCACTGTCACCTCTAAATTCCTTATAAATAGATTTCTTGGCAGTATGTTTGACATTTTATGCCTGTGCAGGCCTCGGGGAAGCCATTTCAATGAGACCGCCTCCTCCTAGCGAAGAGGAGACCCAAAAACCCTCCAAAGATATAAAGAGAAAGAAGGAGACGCCAGCGGAGTCCCCGAAACCAAAGAGAGATAAGGCTCGAAAGCCTAGGGCCGATGCAACGGTCCTAACTATGGCAGCTGTTGAGAGTTTTCGTGCTGAAGATAATGACAGTTACGGTTTCCCACTGGTACATAGGGCAAGACGAAGTGCTGATGCTTCGAAGGTTGCCGAGCAGAAGACTGCCAAGTCAGAGGTGGCCAATGCGGTCCCACCTCATACCGAGGAGACCCTGAAGGAGGGTTTGGATGCAGTCCCCGAGTCGACCGTTGAACAGGATACAACTTGTGCCGATAAACACTTGTCTGGCACATTGGGAGGATCTAGCTCTGAGGCCCTTCGAGGACGATAAGAAGCCCCGATAGAGGTTGATGCCTTAGACGATCTTCAACCAGGCCCGTCGTTTTCCCTAGGGAAAATACGGGACACCCAGAATAGGGAGACTCCCGATGTGGGGGCATCCCAGGGAGAGGATGATGCATTTGGAGATTGTTTTGCCGGTGTTGAAGAGGATGATGGTCTCGATGCCCCGATCATTCTCGAGGAGGTTGTGAAACTCCAAAAATCGGTGATTTTTTACATAACCTTTGTGCCTTGAGTTTTGATCTTTGTTTTTCTAACTTCTTTCCTTCGTGCTATAGGTCACGATGATGTACGACCAGGCTTTCTCCAAGTTACAAGCTGAATTGACTCATTGTGAGGAGGAGTTCGAGAAGCTTGCTTCGAAGTCGAAAGAGTTAAAAACTCTATATGCTCGAAGGGAGGAGGAACTGAACAGCCTTCGAGTAAGCTCGGAGAAAGTGCTCCAAGAGCGGGCCAACTTCATCGAGCAGGTAGTTCGGTATTCATGAGCTTGCTTTTTTTTTTTTTTATAACTTGGTGTTTATTATCTTGACTCAGCATTTGCAGATTGAGCGAAAGGATGCCCTAGCGGAGCAGCTTCGGGAAGAGATTGCGACCAAAGATGTCGAGATCCTTGAGCTGAAGCAGTACAAGAGTAGCATGGCCTCAGAAAGGGATACTCTCCGAGGGGAGCTGGCCTCGACTCAGAGTCTTCTTCAAGGTGCTAAAGAGGAGGCTCACAAATTCAAGGCGCTTCATGCTGAGTCGGCTTCCGCATTATCCATGGCCAAGTCTGTAGCCGATGCACTTATATCTCGTATCGGGAAGATACTGTTGCAGCGAATACTCGAGCCAGGGAGATATCTAAAGAGGCTGATCTCAAACTGGCTCGCGCCCTTGCACATGCTCAATTATAAGCTTGGAGGCAGGCCTTTGAGGAAGTTCATGCCAAGGGTTTCGATCTCTCTGTCGAGATCGAAGAAAGGAAGGACTTGGGAGAGGAGTCAGCAGCACCGACTACTTCGGACGAGGGCCCTACAAGTAGTTCGGGGAGTAGCGAAGATGAAGACTAGACTATCTTTGCTCTTTTTACTTCTTCTTCTTTTGTATGTGGACTTCGCGTGGGAGTTTTGTAAATGCACCTTTATAAATATATTTTTGGAATGCAAAGGATTTTCTTGTTTAATGTCTTCAAAGTTTTGCCTTTTAGTGTTCATGCCAAATTCAAGCTTCGAACTTGAATTTAACTCATTCGAGCTCGGTCTTGGAGTAACAGAGACCTTTGAGATCAGGTTGTTCTGGTTTCAATCGCATACCTTTCCTGGGTGGGGTTGGTAAGGAATCCATTTGACTCTTCGATCCCTCGAACACTGTGTGGTGATATCATTCCTGTGACATGACCGTGAAGTGACCGAAATGGCCCTATCGGTACATTTTCCCAAAAAGTCATAATTGCTTTGTCAGAGCTGATTGGTTATCAAAGTTAATGAATAGTCGCCGCTCTTCTTATATATACTTGCTTTCCTTTCATTGAGGGCTTTTCTGCTTTGTGCAACTACCTTTCTTTATAGAGTTCCTTTTTTGCGCTAGTTCTAGTGCCGCATCAGATCAAAGCTTTTGCATGAGTTTTCATCTTCCCTTCCTTGTTTTGAAGGAACCATGGATACCATGCCAAAATCCGCTCACCAGGAAGAGGGAAGTCCCACCTATGCTTCTTGCCTGGCCGGTGGTACACTGTCGGCGTTTGGCGAGCTAACTTCGAACTGTTTCATCTAGATAAGAGATTTTACGATAGAGAAACCTCTCGACGTTCCAGGATACCGAGAGCAAGCATCGAGGTTCATTCGATCAATAGAAGAGAGACACCTCGAGGCTGTGAGGAGAGACTGCGGATAGGGAGAAAAGGTGAGGCTGTAGATACCCTCCCGGGAAGAGGATATTATGGCCCACGTAGAGGGGTTTCTGAACGTGTACACATACCCTTTTACGTTGGGTCCTCTCAACCGACTCGTGCTCAAATTCTGTCGAAGATATAGAGTTACTTTGGCTCAGATCCATCCGTCTTTCTGGTGGATCGTGTTGATGATGAGATTTATCTCTGAAAAGGCCGAGATCGAGTTCACTCTTAGCCACCTCATCAGATTGTATCGGCCTTTGCATCATTGAGGTCTAATTACACTACGACGTCGATCCACCAAGCCCTTTATTGCTAGTGATGATGAGGATAGGGATCGAGGGTGGATGAGTTAGTTTGTTCGAGTGAGAACTGTTGATATTATTCCTACAGAGTTCATGCCATTTCCCAAGAAATGGAATTTCAAGCGTAAGTGATATACTGTACTCTATTATTTTTGTTCTCAGAGGAGCCAGACTCCGTTAGGATGTTTTCATTCCTTTTCCACAGCGATCCCGTGGTTGCCAAATGAGGTCCCAAATCTTGCGGACTGGGCCCGCAAACTAGCGGCCTCTTCGACTTTTGAAGAGTGCAAGTGGGGAGATTTGTCGAAGGGCAAATGGGAGGCTAAACACCATGGTATGTTCTATGTAGTCTAATAATGAGGGATTTTGACATGTTTCATGCTCCTTTTTGCTTACGCTTTGATTATAAATTCTTAAAAAATAGTTCCAAAAGGCTCATAAGTTGTGCTTGATTGCAGGTTTGATCGACAAAGTGACGAAATATCAAAGATCGGCTCAAAAGGAGTGAAACCTGCTCAAGTACCAAAGACAAGGCAAACTAAGGACAAACAGGCCTAGTGCGGCCGCACTACACTTTGTGCGGTTCGCACTAGGGGATTCAGAAAACTGGCAAATCAAGCTTCAAGGTAGTGCGACCGCATTCGATCTTGTGCGGTCCGCACTGAAGGCTCCGAGGCCGCACTACCATTTTGTGCGGTCCACGGAGGAGAAGATCAGAGAGATGTCCAGTGCCAACTTCAAACCCATGCGGTCCGCGGTCATGTTTGTGCGGACCGCGCTAGTTGCCTACGCGGCCGCAGTCCATTCTGCGCAGTCCGAGGAGCCTGAGTTTAGAGAGCCAAGACTTCAAGTTCAAGAGTCTAGTGCGGCTGCGGTCCATTTTGTGCGGTCCGCACAGACCCCGCAGGGGCGGTTTTGTCCAATTTTTTCAGCTTAGTATAAATAGAACATTTTTCCATTTTTAGGGTATAAGATATTATCAGACATTAGTTGCGCTCGTGAGAAGACCATCTGTAGCCATTTTGGGCATTTTTACTTAGTTTTTATCATTGAATCTGTGTATTTACTTTAGCAATTAATTATTATGCCTTGTTCTTCATCTATTCTCTATTTTCTTCTTCAAGCATGAGTAGCTAAACCCATTAGCTAGGTTTGTGGCTCAACCCTAGTGTGGGTAATTGATGGGTGTTGCCATCTAGGGTTAGATTGACTATGGGTGTTTGCTATTTGGGTCAATTTTATGGTTTAATCTATGAATTGGTGGTTGCAAATACTGGTTTGTGCTAAGTTGACCTGGCTATTCTTGAGAAAGAGAGCTTAAGTCTCCAAAATTGACCCAACAAGGAATTGGGATGGACTCAAGAGAACTGATAGTTCCAATTAAAGGGTTAAACCTCGAGAAAGTAATTGTGAGCACGTGATTTTTGCCTCACATGAATTACTCCTACAGAATTCCCAAAATTAAATTTTTTCTTTAATTATTGGTTACTTTAGGAATTATTTTAGAATTTTCCTGATTTTTTGCATTTTCGTGTGCATGTTAATCTCATTTAAATCATAAAAATACAAAAAAACAAAACACATGGCATTTCCATTTAGGATTTAATTTTACATTTTTAGATTAATTGGTGAATTAGTGTTTTACAAAAATGGAAAATCACGAAAAATAGCTTATTTTTGCATTTTTAAATTTTAACTTTGAATTTTGGTAGTTTTCTTTTAGTTTGGTATTTAATCTAGTTGTGGTAATCATAATTTAGAGTTAACTAATTTAATTTGCTAGGATAGTTTGGTTTAAGAATTAGTTTAGGTTTTATTTTTAATTTGGAGAAAAAAGAAATAATTTTTGAAATTGAAAAAGAAAAGAAAAAAAAAGAGTGAAGGAAATCTGTTGTTTGGGCCGTTTTCAATTAGGATTTTCCCAAGCCCAAATCAAATTCCCTTTACCCGTCCAAAACTGTCCCTGACCCAAGCTCAATCCCTAGCAAACCCGGCCAGCCCCCTTCACTCTAAAACGACGTAGTTGTGTGACAAAACTACGTCGTTTCATTTATCCCAAGCCATTAAACGACCAACTTCCCTTCAGTCTTCATCAATGCCATTTTAAACTAAACCTAGGCCCCCCTGTCCCTGAAAATCGCTGCTCACCTCCACCACAGCTCCGCCGCCCGAAAATCGCCCCACGACGACGGAGCACCTCCAAATCCTTCCAAACCTTCACCTTACAACCGCCTTCGTCTCCTCAGTCTTGTCCCACTGTTAATTTCACCAAAAGACCACCCGATTTCTCTGAATTTCAGATCAAAAAATAAAAATCCAAACTTTTTCCTCCTTTTCCAAAGTTTTTCGGATTAAACCTTCAATCCATAGTAAATACCTCGTGAATTACCCAGCTTCTTCAACAAAATAACTTTGTTTGAACATCAAGAAGACCTTTCTGTGGATTTGGTCAAATTTCGGAAAAATAGTTCTTGAGCATTTCCATCTTTTTGAGCCTCTGTTTCGCTCTTTTTGGCACACGTTGATGATTGCTGCATGAATCATTAGCCATGAACGAAGTTCGGCTAATATTCATGTTGCAATTTTCACCGTTTGGTCGAGTTTTGGTTCACCGGAGTTCGAATTGAAGTCGTCAGTGTTCTCGAAGGTTCTAAGGCTTAATTGGTATACCCCTTTTCCCTTTTTCTTTAAGTTCAATTACCGGTCAATAGCTCGAATCTCTTCTCCCTTTTCTATTAATTCAGTAGGTTAAAGAGTTTTGGTTTCTTTGTTAATTAATCAAGGATTTAGCTTTAATTTGCGTTTTTTTCTAATGTGTTCTATTCATAAATATATTTACTATCTCATCCCTCTTCTTCACCTTCCTTTACCGGTATTTTTCTGCCCGAAGTAATCAGAATTATTTTTATCACGTAACTGATTTTTCAACGTTAGTAACTCTTCAATTAGACTAATTACAGTTTATTAATTTTATTCTCGAGTACATTGTTTTAGAAGAATTTTGTTTTCCTGTTTAGGTCCAAGCCTGTTTGTTGAACCTTTTGGACTTGATTCCGTTTGGGCTTGGATTTGGGTTTTGGGTGCCAGGCCCAGGTAAAATTGGACTGTTAAAGTGACCTAGAGATCCAGTCTCCCTGGGTCCAAACTAATAGAACAGTAAAAATAGGGGTATTGAGGGTTAATTTGGGGATTTGGGCTAGGGAATATATCTGTTATCTGAATAGGAAGCTGCATGGAAGGTGCCTTTAGGACTTACATGAAAAACTGATTTCTAAACTAGGGATACCTGAGCAAAAATAAAAATTCTAAAAGGTTTTAAGTGCAAAACTAAGCTCATTTCTGCAGCCCCAAAAAGCTTGCATATAAAGGCACACTTTCTTCTTTAGCACGTCAAAAAAATTGGAGATTAAAAAATCCTGAAAATTTGAAAGACGGCTGAGTGTGAAATACTTCGAATCTTTTGCATCTTGATATAAATTAGCTTGGTTTTTGCTGTTATCTTCACCAGTCTGAAATCTTTCAAGAGTTTTCTGGCTCATTCTGGGTTCAAAACAGTTTGGAAGGACTGATTTGGTTGCTATTTGGCTGTGTTAATATTGCTGATACCTTACTGCTAGTTTTCTTCAACTTCAAGTTTATTTTCCCCTCTTGTTCTTTGCTGTAACCAGGTACCTCTTGGACCTTTATCAATATATGAAAGCTTGGACTTGAAGCCTTGTTTGAGATGCAGATATTAGTTTAGCTGAATATGCATGCAATCAATTTATGTTCATTGCATTCTCTCTTGTATTTATTTAGGTCATGAATGTCAAATATGGATTGAGCTTATATTTAAACCTTAGGTTCTGTCAGTTTAGTCTTATTTGGATTCGAATACTCTTATCTTGTTTAGGAATGGACTGTCAAACCTGTGATTTTTTTTCCATCTTTTTTAAACGTTGGTATGCGCATCTGAACAGATTCAACTCATGCTGCTACATTTTTGACATTTGTTTTGGATAGTTATAAGGTGTTAAGGCAGATTCATCAAGTGTGCTAGTTTCAATAGTGATATGTGATGACTCTAATTTTGGGTTATGTGTGTTCTGTGACAATGAAGGTTTATTTGGTGATTAAAAAAATCAGGAAAAGGCCTGCTCATGTACCTCTTTCCATTTTTTTTAAAAAATAGGACATATAATTTAGAATGTTTAAGTGTAATTCGTGTATTTTGGATTTGGGATGCTAAATTATGAAATAATCTGTCGAACAAGCTTTTGTCACATTAGGAAGCTTATTCTTTATCGAAGAATGCATGTTGGCCTTAAAAATGTACTTTGCCTTTGTTTAAAAGATTGCCAACATTTGCTCAAATTTTTTGTGTTTTTTTTATGAAAGATGTAGTCTGCTTCAAGCTTTAACAATGAATTACAAAACTGGGCTGCCCGCTCCAGCCCAGTTATGCTCAGCTTCTTTGTATTTGTTGACTCTGCGTCCTTGACTTGGGCTTCCCATTGGGCCAGCTCCCCCATGTAATTGTCATAAGTAGTTATACCCTTTTAATTGGGCCTGTCACTGGTTCAGAACTTTTCTGATGACAGAAACACTTAGTTTTATTCTCTGTCGATCCATTAGTTGCTAAATTTAGTTTAAATTCTGGCTTAAAATAAAATTCCCTTAGTCTTTATTAATTAATTAGATTCCCCTAAAGTAAAGTTGAGGCGAGCCATATTTAAGAAGACATAGTTTATGACCCGCAACAGCTTAGTTTTGAATTTTCTTTAAAATTGGAATCAAGGTGTGCCGCGCCAAGATAAAATCTCAAAATGCATGGCCCTCATTTAATTAATCTTGAATATTTAGAAATCGAGGCGTGCCATTTAGTTGAATTTCCATGGTCCTCGCGAAATTAACAACTCGTAGTTGCTTTAGGCACGTATTTTAATAATATTACCTTCCTAAACTCGGGTGTACATTTCATATGACCCAAATTCAAATCTCAACAATGTTAAATAAAATATGTCGCGGACCGCGGGTGCATTTCATGTGGCGTGGTTCAAAGACATGTTTTTGATAACGTTCTATTTTCCTAAAAATTAATTAAAAGAGGTTAATAATTTAAAATTATACTATAGGCTAAAACATGTATTAAAATCAGATAATAGGCCGATTATAATAGGTAAGCGACCGTGCTAGAACCACGGAATCCAGGGATGCCTAACACCTTCCCTCGGGTTAACAGAATTCCTTATTTTGAATTTTTGGTTCGCAGACTTCAAAAGGAAAGTCGAAATTTCCTCGATTTGGGATTTTAAAATAAACCGGTAACTTGGGACACCAGAAAACAAATCATCCCAAGTGGCGACTCTGAATAAAAATGAATAAATAATCCCATTTCGAATAATATCACTTTAATTGGAAAAACTCCCTTGTACTACCTTCGGGTGTGTAAAAAGGAGGTGTGATAGTTCTGGCGGCTCTGCTGGAGAAATCCCAGAATCTCTGGTTCAGTGTTCAAGAATTCGAGCTTAGAATAGTTGTTATGATTGGCTTTATCTATTATCTGATTTTTCTACATATTTGAGCCTAATGTGCTAAATGCTTTTACCGCTTTGATATTCTGTGAACTGTATATAAACTGCTACAAAACCTTTCCTCTCTCTGAGTCTTCTAAATCATGGAGAAGGGTGCACTTCGTGTGGCTTCTCTTCTGTCTAGAGTCTTTTCCCATTTTAGCACGAGGTTTGGATAAGTTGCTAAGCTGGTGAAGCTTCTGTATTCCCGGTATGTTGCCCCCTTCAGCTCGAGTTGTCCGCTCGGGTAAGCCAGGTCTAGAACAATAAACCCAGGTTTTAAACATAGTATAACAAAGCCTCATGCCGGATCCCTAGTAGGAACGTTCGTTTGCATCACGTGCATTTGACCTTGGAGACTCAACACAGGGGTTGGGTCTGTTTAGGACAGGTGTACCCGAAATGAAAAGACCATCCTGATGCATCTTACTTGCTATTTGTGCATTTATTTGCTTCAGATTTGCATGTTGACCGGCTTATGAATAATAGGAGAAAGTTGGGAAAAAGAAACTCAATATGAGGGCTCGGAGAGATAATTACTTGTTTTGAAATACCAGTGTCCAAAATTTGCTGAAACTCTGTCGAAAATTTTCTGTTTTTTTTAAAAAATAGTTGGTTTATTTTCGTCCAATCTGCCCGAACTACGCCAGTTTGATTCTCACCGGATGCGGGATACATAGGCAACCCTCATCGGGTCCAACTTCCTTTGTTGCAAAATAGCCCAAAAATACCAAAATTTTAATTTTTGTCACAAATAAATCGGGAGATGCCATTCTTGTTTAAAATAAGCCGAATGTCCCCAAAAGGGCGCCGGAAGGCTGTTTTTGCAAGAATAGCCACCTTGGTTCATTTTTAACAGTTAACAGGCACAACCTTAAAATCTTCTTCCCCGAAGTGCTGAAAGGCCGTATCTGCAAAACCGGGTTTTATTTTTGAAGCAAAACTTTGAAAAATGGTGTTACTCTTTTGGGTCAAAATGAGTTATAAAATCACCTTGATAAATGTGCAAGATGAGCACAAAAGAAATTGAACCCTTCGCAGTCCTTGATGAGATCCCCTTATAGCTCCACATGTGGTGGAATGATCTAGGAAAAGGCAGTAGAAAAAAGTGGTAAGAGTTTTGGGAGGCCTTGTCGGACTATTGAACGTCAAGCCAAGATCTGACATAATTGAAGCTTTAATACCTTTCTGGGATCTGACTCGCAATGTGTTCTGTTTCTCCTGACTTTGAGCTCACACCTACATTGGAGGAGGTTGCAGGTTATGCGGGCCTTAATGGAAACCTTAGAAGTCGATATCCATTGTCACCAAGACCGGTATCTCCCCACAGATTTCTAGATTTGCTGAGTATTAGTCGGGATATTCAGGACAGAAACTTATCGGAAGGGTATTGCACGCTCCAGTTCTTGTATCATCGATATGGTAACCCCCGAGGTATTTTAAGAGCCGAACACTGGTCTAACCCACGCCGGAAGTAAAGACAAATGGGAGGCAAGGCTGGGTTTAGCTTTTATGGTAGCCTTCTTGGGTGTTGTAGTTTGTCCGCGAAAAGATGGTAATATAGAGATATGTATCGTGGGAATGATTGATGTTGCAATCAAGAAAGCCAACAACACTGTGGTTCCCCTGATCTTATCTGAAATCTACCGAGCCTTGACTATCTGTCGGGAAGGAGGAAAGTTCTTCCAAGGCCGCAATCTGCTACTATAGTTATGGATGCAAGAACATCTCTGCCACCGGGTGGGGTATATGAATTACGGTTTGACCGATTTGAGTTGCATTGAAGAGTTTGAAAGCCGAGTGGCAGACATTGAATTCCCCGAAGGTACTGAAGCTTGGCTTGCACATTTGAGATCCTTGACTGACGATAAAATTGAGTGGGCGTTCGGATGGCTTCCTGCCACCGAAGCAGTGTACATGTAAGATGAAGTGTGTTACCTCCTCCTGATGGGCATCCGGAGCATCCAGCCTTATGCTCCACACAGGGTTTTATGCCAATTAGGAAGGTTTCAAACCGTCCCCAATGATGAAGATTTGAGTAAACATGTCATTGAATTGGGCCCGAAATCCACATTTCCATAAGGGAAAATTCACCAAGTATGGAATGAATGTAGATTTCTTGAACCTAAGACCATGGTGCGAGATCTAGCCAGAGGTGAAGTGGACCCTAAGTACATTGTCTGGTTTGGCAAAAGATTCCAGATTCCTGAAAGGCCCGCAAAGAGACCCCATATCCAATAGTTCACTGATGGGCCCCAGGTGCAGTGGGACTGGTTGACCAAAGAAAATGAGTACAGGGCCAAAATAAGCCAGTTGGAAAGGCGAGTCATGGAGCTTCAGTTTGAAAATGGTGTTCAAGCCGCTGTAGACGATGGAGAAAAGAAAAAACTAACTCAGGAAAATGAAGCCCTCAAAGCTCAGATCCGGAAGATGAAAGTAGCTGCCAGAATTCCAGAAAGAAGCCGAGCTGGCGAAAGACTTATAAGCGGTCTTAAATAGAAAACCCTCGATTGTCAAGAAGACCTAGAAAAGTCTGAAGCTAGTCTAGCAAAAATCCGGGCACAATGGAAAAAGAAGGCAGAAGAGAGGGAGCGGTTTGTGCAACAAATGAAGAGGAACTATGAAGGGACTATCACTAGCCTAAGAAGAAAGGTAACCACTCTCGAGATCGAGGCAGCCAAGCAGGCTAAAGATTTCAAAGCCGATAGAGAATACTGTTATGATTTGATGGCTCAAATGGAGGAAGGATTGCAGCAGTTGCAAGATCAACACCTTCATGACTCTCAAGTGTTGGAAGCCCGGAATCAGCAGATAGGGTGGTTGCTTCAGGAAAAAGGCAAAATTAGAGAAATGATCAGAACCATCGCTGATACATTACCATGAAATGCCAAGCGTGCGAAGACATGACTCGTACCACCTTTTTCGTTGCAGTGACGACTTTTGTCCGCCAAGTTATGCGTGATTTGGAGCGACTGCAAGGGGATCTCGCATTTAGGCCCGCGGCGAGGCCAAATGATGTCTCACGGGCACCAGGAGCATTAATGTATTCTTGATTTTACTGGAGTCTGTATCTTTCTTTTCTGTTTGAAGTCTGTTAGTTTATTTTCGATTCAGTATTTTTCTTTTTGTCAGAGTCTGTATTGTCATCGTGTTTTTGGAGTCTGTTGTTTTACTTTTTGAGTCTTTTAGCTTTAAATCATTGTAATCCAAAGTATTTCCTTTTTATGAAGAATTGAAAATTCCAAAATATTCTATTATTTATTTTTACATTTTTACGCCTCCAGAACTACGCTTGGTCTGATTCATGCGGAGTCATGATACGTAGGCAATCTACATAGGATTCGATCATAACCCAAAAAAAAAGAAGGAGAGAAGAGAAAGAATAACCAAAAGAAGAAAAATATTGAGAGAGAGAGTGGAATTGGAAACAGAAAGGAAGAAATAAAAAATAAAAAAGGTAGTAAGCAAAGCTGGGATGAAATATGCAACCGTTGCAAAATATGTAGAAATACATTTAACTGTATAGGTGCATCACACCCCAACATGTGATTACCTATCTATTATTTGTTTCAAACTAACCGTTTGTTGCTGTACTCAGTTCAGGTTTTTATAGAACGGTGGTTGGTTTTTGTGGTAACCTGGCTTCACACCCATACTTTACTAGATCAAAAGGGAGAGTCGAAATGTCTTCAGAAATGACTCTACCAACAATTCCCATCATGGATGACAGTCCTATCTCAGGCATCCCGACCTCAGAATCGGCAGCTGCGGAAGAAAACAGAATCATGCGTCTTCAGGTTATGGAAATGTGGGACGCTTGGGTAAATGGAAGAGAGCCACCAAGCGCCATCCCGGGATTCCCCAAACCTTTTCCTAGAGAAAGTGGTACTTTCACTGTTCCGATCAATCACCCAAATACCCCATTAGGACACCCAACTATTTCAGCTCATTTTGTGGGAACACCTTCTGAGGTTCGCCCCGAGGTTTCAATGTCCGGTGCAGCTTCGAATATCTTCACCGCTCCCCCATGCTCAGCCATAGCATAACCTACACTGCCTAGGCCCAGTTTTGACCCCTCAGCTTTCACCTTCCAAACACCCACCTTCCAAATGGAACCTCCTCAGTTTCCCACTTATACTTACTCTTAGCCGCCCCAATTTGAGTTCACTGCGGGGCAAGAAAAGACCGCCAAAACTCCTGAGCAAGAAGAGATTGTGAGGAAGATGAGAAGTATGGAACAGAGTCTCAAAAGCATACAACGCCTGAGTGGACATAAAAGCGTATCTTATGCCGACTTGTGCATGTTTCCCCATGTGCACCTACCATTGGGATTCAAAACCCCAAAATTTGAGAAGTACGACGGGCACGATGATCCTATTGCTCATCTCAAGAAATATTGCAATCAATTATGGGGGGCCGGTGGAAAGGAAGAACTGCTCATGGCCTATTTCGGGGAAAGTCTGGTTGGCATCGCTTCTGAGTGGTATATGGACCAGGATATATCCCGCTGGCATATTTAGGATGATCTTGCTAAAGACTTCGTCAGGCAGTTCCAGTACAACATTGATATTGCTCCAGATAGGAACTAGTTGACGAACTTGAAAAAGAAATCCTCAGAAAGCTTCCGGAAGTACGCAGTTAAATGGCAAGAGCAGGCATCTAGGGTAAAACCTCTGATGGATGAGGTCGAAATGGTCACAGTTTTTTTACAAGCTCAGGAAGCCGACTACTTCCAAAATATGATGTCCGCCATGGGTAAACCATTCGCTGAAGCCATCAAGATTGGCGAAATGGTTGAAAACGGGTCGAATTCTAAGCCAATCCGCTATCAGAGCTACTTCCCAGGCCATTCAGGGTGGGTCCGGAGGAATAGCAAAAGGCTAGAAAAAGGAAGAAACATCCATGGCAGCATCGGGTACAAGAAAACACCGTACTCCTAGATCCCTTCTCCCAGAAAGGACCCCGCAACACTATTACCCCCACCAAGACATGGCCTATGCTCCTCATCCATACACGGTTATGAATGCTCAACCTTATGTCCGTCAACAACAACAAGCCAACCGTAACCAAGCTCTATTTCCTAGAAACCAGCCTCCTTACCAAAACCACTACAACCCCCGTCCTCCATAAAACAATTTTCCCCCTCGTGAGCCACCTAGAAGGCCAAATTTCACACCAATCGGCGAATTCTACTCTAGTATGTTTCCAAAGCTTGTCCAAATGGGTCTGCTCCAGCCGGTTCCTCCAACCAGGCAAAACCCAGCATCACCCACTTACAGAGCCGGTACCCGATGCGCTTATCACTCAGGGGCAGAAGGGCATGACACGGATGACTGTTGAACTCTGAAGAGAGCCGTGGAAAAATTGATAGAACAAAGGAAGATAGTGCTAAGGGATGAAGATATTCCCAATATGACTAATAACCCGTTGCCGGCCCACAACAACGGGCCGATAATCGGAATGATTTGTGAGGACAAGGAATTTGGCTCGGCATTGAAGGCCATCATTGCCATTGCTGACGTAGAAAAGAAACCAAAAGCTACCCCGAAGCAAGACAAAGGGGAGAAAAAGAACAAAATCACCCCTCCAAAATCAGAGAAGAAAGTTGAAGTGGGGATTGGGGCAACACTTCCTAAAGATGCTGTTCTCTATGTCCCTCGGGGCCGCAAAGAAAAACAGATGACTTTGAGTCCTCCTAGGAGATTCGAGCTGAACAAGGCAGCCCAAATGTTTGTGCCCAAGGGAGCCTACGTGATGCGGGGGGCAATTAATCCACCAAGGCTGAGTGAGCCCATGGTTATTGGACGTATGCCACAGAGGCCCATGACAGATCCTACCGCTGTGCCCTGGAACTACAACAAAACGATGGTGACTTATAAGGGCAAAGTAATCTCAGGAGAAGTTCAAGAAAATAACCCCATTGAAAAGTATTCTAACTTGGAAGAGGTGAACAATGCCACTCGAAAGCGCTTCCCATCTAAGAAGCCCGTGAGTGCCGAAGAAGCAGAGACTTTCTTTCAAAAGATTGGATTATGAGGTGATCGATCAACTTCGAAAATTTCCCGAACAAGTCTCCTTGTTGGCTTTGCTGATGAACTCCACCGAACAACAGAAGGTATTGATCAAGACCCTTAACGAAGCATATGTTCCTGTTGAGACTTCTGTAGAATAGTTGGAGAGGATGGCAGAAAGGTTTTTCGTAGTTAACTAGATTTCCTTCAGCAAAAATGACTTGCCCCCAGAAGGGGCCGCACATAACAAAGCCCTGCACCTGACAGTCAAATGCGAAAGGTACTATGTGAAAAGGGTTATGTTGGACGGAGGCTCTAGGATAGACATCTGCCCACTCTCAACTCTACAACGCATGGAAATCGGGACCGAAAGAATTCGACCCAACAATGTCTGTGTACGGGCTTTTGATGGTATAAAAAGGGACACAATTGGAGAGATCGATCTGATTCTGACCATCGGCCCAGTAGACTTTGAGGTAACCTTCCAAATTCTTGACATGGACACATCCTACAATTTTATCTTGGAAAGGCCATGGATTCATGCAGCGGGGGCTGTACCCTCTACCCTCCATCAGATTGTAAAATTTGAACATGAAGATCAAGAGATTGCGATCCCCGGGGAAGACGAGCAATCAATTTATCGGGACCTATCAGTCTCATGCCTTGTAGCGAGAGAGGGGAGTGAGCATATAATTTACCAAGCCTTTGAAATTGTGGTCGCAGACCAGTACGAAAAGGGAAACCCTTGACCTCAACCCTTTCTTTCTAATGCATCAATCATGGTGGCCAAAGAAATGATCAGACATGGCTTCAAACCAGGTAAGGGGCTCGGGAAATCATTGCAAGGAATAACTGAACCTGTCACCCTAACCGCCAGTGAAAAGTTCTTTGGGATAGGCTTCCGACCCACTCCAGTTGATGTAAAATGGGCAAATGATAGAAAGTATGATGGTTGGGTCTTGCCTCAGCCGGTGCCGTATCTGTACAGAACATTTGTCAAGCTAAAATACCATGAGGAAGAAGAACATGAGGTCTTCACGGTCGAAGAGATTGAAGAGATCTGTGGGGTGATGAGGAAGATACTGTATGAAGCCCACATTGTTCAGCCAGCGGAAGGCTCAAGCACCGCTGAGGTGCTGTATGTAGGACCTAACGCCAAGCTTCAGAATTGGAAGGCTACGCCATTCCCGATCAGACAGGAGTCCCGGTAGACCTGTCCTGCCACCTTTCTGCATCACGAGTTATTTCAGGGTGTAACTCGGATGTTTCCTTTAGCTTCTTGTCTTTTAATTTTTCGATGTAAACCCTGTTATCTTCAAATTCCAAGAAATGAAATCAATATTTCATCGTTCATCTTTCTTTATTCTTTCTGATTTTGTCATTTTTTCTTTTCTTTCAGTTCTAATAATGCGGCTTTAAATAACATGACATGCTTGCGGACTTCATGCCCAGATCCAAACATGCTGTATAATTGCGAAATAATGAACCAAGAGCCGGAATACGATGAAAAAGAGGCTTTTAGGAAAATAAATCGAGAATTGGAACAATTTGAGAATAAACCTAAGCCGAACTTAAATGATACTGAACCGATTAATTTGGGTAGTTCTGAAGAAATCAGGGAAACCAAGATAAGCATTTTCACATACGGAAAAACTCGAGACGCATTAATCCAACTCCTGTTTAAGTTCAAAGATGTGTTTTCTTGGTCATATGATACATGCCAGGGCTGAGTGTTGATTTGGTGGTTCACAGTTTGCCAACATACCCCGATTGTCCCCCAGTCCAGCAAAAGCAGATGAAGTTCAAAACTGATATCAGTGACAAGATCAAAGAAGAGGTCATGAAGCAGTTGAAAGCGGGGGTGATCCGAGTTGTCTGGTACACCACATGGTTAGATAATGTAGTCCCAGTGCCAAAGAAAGACCGAAAGACCCGAGTATGTGTGGATTATAGAGATTTAAACAAGGCAAGTCCCAAAGATAACTTCCCTTTGCTGAACATCCACATCCTTGTTAATAACTGCGCCAAGCATGAGATACAGTCCTTCGTGGATTTTTACGCAGGATATCACCAGGTGTTGATGGATGAAGAAGATGCAGAGAAGACAACTTTTACCACACCTTGGGGTACATACTGTTACAGAGTCATGCCATTTGGTCTCAAGAACGCCGGGGCAACCTATATGAGGGCCATGACAGCCATTTTTCACGATATGATGCACCAAGAGATAGAAGTGTATGTGGACGATGTAATCATCAAATCCAAAACCTAGGACGGCCAAGTTCGGGACTTGAGAAAGTTTTTTGAGCGGCTGCGCAAATATGATTTGAAGTTGAACCCAACCAAATGTGCATTTGGGGTACCATCCGGCAAACTCTTGGGACTCATTGTCAGTCAGAGGGGCATCGAGTTAGACCCAACAAAGATAAAGTCTATTCGAGATTTGCCTCCTCCAAAAACCAAGAAGGATGTTATGAGTCTATTGGGTAGATTGAACTACATCAGCCGATTCATTGCCCAGCTGACATCCACATGTGAATCCATATTCAAATTGCTGAAGAAAGACGCAGCAGTCAAGTGGACAGATGAATGTCAAGGAGCTTTTGATAAAATCAAGGAATATCTGTCGAATCCGCCAGTCTTGGTCCCACCTGAGCCAGGGAGGCCTTTGTTCTTGTACCTAACAGCCTTGGAGAATTCTTTCGGTTGCGTCCTCGTGCAACACGATGTGATCGGAAAGAGAGAGCAGGCTATTTACTATCTGAGCTAGAAATTCACCAGTTATGAAGCCAAATACACTTTGTTGGAAAGGACCTGCTGCGCTTTGACCTAGATCGCTCAGAAGCTGAGGCATTATTTGCAAGCCTACACCACTTACCTCATAACCAGGTTGGATCCTTTAAAATACATATTCCAGAAGCCAATGCACATTGGGAGACTAGCAAAGTGGCAGATCCTACTTACGAAATTCGACATAGTATATGTCACTCGCACGACAATGAAAGCCCAGGCGTTAGCAGATCATTTGGCTGAAAATTCGGTCGATGATGAATACCAACCTTTGAATACTTACTTCCCGGATGAAGAGGTAAACTCAGTTGAGGCAATATCCAAAGACATCAATGCTTGGAAAATGTTCTTCGATGGAGCGGTAAACGCAAAAGGTGTCGGAATTAGGGAAATCTTGATCTCGCCCACCGGTCAGCATTACCCGGCCACCGCTAGGCTTCGGTTTTTCTGCACAAACAACACTGCCGAGTACGAAGCTTGCATTATGGGCATGCATGACAATCGACCAAGATGTTGAAGAACTGTTAATCATGGGAGACTCAGATTTGATTATCTGACAAGCTCAAAGAGAATGGGAAACCCGAGACGTCAAGCTTATTCCTTATAGGCAACATGTGGAATAACTTGGAAAACGATTCAAGTCAATAGAGTTCAGGTACATTCCTCGTTGCCACAATGAACTAGCTGATGCACTTGCCACTTTAGCCTCAATGCTGCCGTACCCAGGCAATGCCTAAATTGATCCATTGGAATCCAAATTCGGGAAAGGAATGGTTATTGTAATACGGTTGAAACAACACCAAATACCCAACCATGGTATCATGACATTAAAAGGTTTTTGAAAACGCAAGAATATCTCGAGCAAGCCAGTGGAGACCAGAAGAGAACCATTAGGCAGCACGCGAGTGGTTTCTTTTTGAGTGGTGATGTCTTGTACAAGAGAACTCCAGACCTCAACTTGTTGAGATGTGTTGACACGGAAGAGGCTGGAAGAATCATGCATGAGGTACACACGGGAGTATGCAGACCCCATATGAACGGGCATGTTTTAGCAAAGAAAATCCTTCGAGCGGGCTATTACTGGATGACCATGGAAAAGGACTGTTTCAGTTTTGTCCGGAAGTGTCATCAGTGTCAGGTGCACGGCGATTTGATTCATGCACCTCCCACAGAACTGCATCCCATGTCAGCACAGATTCATACTAGTTGCCATTGACTACTTCACGAAATGGGTTGAAGCCATCACTCTCAAATCCGTTACTAAGAAAGCTGTGGTGGATTTCATGCACTCCAATCTTATCTGCCATTTTGGCATTCCTGCAACTATTATCACAGACAATGCTGCAAACTTGAATAGTCATTTGATGGTAGAGATATGCGAACAATTCAAGATAAGGCCCAAAGCCAATGATGCCGTTAAAGCAACAAACAAAAACATCAAAAAGATTTTGAGAAACATGATTCAAAGTTCCAGGTAGTGGCATGAAAAGTTACCGTTTGCATTGTTGGGATATCGTACTACCGTGCGCACATCAATTAGAGCCACCCCTTATCTTTTGGTTTATGGCACTGAAGCCGTAATACCCGCGGAGGTTGAAATCCCCTCTCTCCGGATCATTGTTGAAGCTGAAATTGAAGACAGTGAGTGGGTTAAAACCCGACTAGAACAATTAACCTTGATCGATGAAAAGCGAATGGCCGCGATCTGCCACGGGAAGTTGTACCAACAAAGAATGGCCCGTGCCTACAACAAGAAAGTGCAGCCTAGAAATTTTGAAGTAGGGCAACTCGTGTTAAGGCGCATCCTTCCCCATCACCAGGAGGCAAAAGGAAAATTTGCTCCTAATTGGAAGGGCCCATACATCATCAGAAAGATATTGCCAAAAGGGGCATTGTATCTGGACGATACCGAAGGGAGTGATCACGAAGCAGCTGTAAATGCGGATGCAGTCAAAAGGTATTATGTTTAGCTTTTCTGCAGTGACAACTTTGTTCGTTTGGGATGATGAAGGCTTTCATTCTCGCTACCCAAACACTCCCCACCCTTTGCAAACCCATTTGAGCCGGTTACTCTTCTTTGATTACCCTTTTGGGAACCGTAAAGTGTTAAAAAAAAAGAGCAAAAGCAAAAACAACAAAACAAATGCTTTCCTGAACTACGTTTGACTTGATTCCGAAAGGATACGTAGGCAGCCTTTCCCTGGGGTTCAGTCACACCAAAACAAAAATCCAATTTTCCCCAAAAGTGAAATTGGGGCAGATGTTATAATGGTTCGGCAATGAGCCTACCTGAACGGTTCCAAAGTTGTAATTTCATCTAGATTCTTTTTACCCAAACCTTGTTCAAGTCCTTTTGATCAATCAGCAAAGGCATCGAAATTAGAAAACACAACTGTTTGGATCCAATGCAATCAGACGAGGGAAATAAAATGAGAGAGTCTTATTGGTGAAAACCCACACGGGCACCATGAGGCGATGGTAAGCAGAGAAATGAAAAATAAGAGAGTCGTGTTAGTGAAAACTCGTAAATAGCACTATAAGGCGACGGTGAGAAGACAAATGAGAGGTCGATTGGCGAAAACCTGCAAAGGGCACTGTTGATCGAAAAGAAGAAATCCCACAACACCATTAGTAATGAAAGAGTCCTGGCAAGGTTTCTCAGTTTAAAAACACGGGTCACAATGGGTATGTGAGAAGTTGGATAGTTGTGCGGATCAGGCATCCAGTCCAAGAAGCATGCCATGTCTATTGAAGTCTGCATGCACCCTAGATAAGTCCGTCCTTCCTCCCCGAAAGGGACACTTCTTTCTATATTCATTTTCTTGCCTTTTGCTTACTTTTCCTTGAATCCCTTTCGGTCTAACTCTGTTTCCGAAACTAATACAAAGAAAAGGTGTCAAGATTGGCTTTACAGGGTCCTGCCTAACAGAAGCTAAAGAAAAGTACCCAGCCTCAGCGGGTGCATCAGGTCGATCCCGACTGGCCATGATGGCTGATGCTTTGAAATCAAATTTATCGAAAAGGAAAAGAAAGACAAAGGCAAAAGCCGAAAGGCGGAATAAAGTGAAAGGGTCGAAGCCCCACGTGGGTAAGCTGTCATGAAATCTTAAAAGCTAAGTCCATCGGTTTGAAAGATAGATCAATCTTTAGAAAACCACTAAACAGCAGAGGTTCTCACCAAAAGAGTTGGGCCGAGATCAAGTGATCAACGCAATCAAGGCCACAAAAACCGACCACCGTTTCAAACTAACAATTGTTCTTTGTTTGAAAAAAAATTGAAACAGGTGCAATCCAGAGCAACCGTGCAAGAAGCAGGTGCAGCCGAAAAGGAAAAGATGCGCAAAAGCTAGAAACAGCTTTGCAACAAATAATCAATCCAAAAAGGGAAGTTTCCTCCAAGTTCTTTCCTGCATTTTATAAAAAAAAGAAATGAAAATGAAAAAGAAAGAAAAAGAAGAAAATCCAAACAAAATGATAGCTTAGATTCCCAACCTCAATCTGTTACCCTTTTGCCAATATTAGGGATCCAATCCCTGAGTTGAGCCTTTTAGACATAGGGCCTCCACTACCTAGTCGCCTTTTTGCCAACATTAGGGATCCAATCCCTGAGTTGAGCCTTTTAGACATAGGGCCTCCATTCCCTAGTTGTCGTTTGCCAACATTAGGGCTCCAATCCCTGAGTTGAGATTTTTAGACATAGGGCCTCCATTCCCTAGCCGCCTTTTGCCAACATTAGGGCTCCAATCCCTGGGTTGAGCCTTTTTAGACATAGGGCCTCCATTCCCTAGTCTCCTTTATATCCAACATTAGGGCTCCAGTCCCTAAGTTGAGCCTTTTAGACATAGGGTCTCCATTCCCTAGTCGCCTTTTGCCAACATTAGGACTTCAATCCCTGAGTTGAGCTTTTTAGACATAGGGTCTCCACTCCCTAGTCGCCTTTTGCCAACATTAGGGCTCTAATCCCTGAGTTGAGCCTTTTAGACATAGGGCCTCCATTCCCTAGTCGCTCTTTGCCAACATTAGGGCTCCAATCCCTGAGTTGAGCCTTTAAGACATAGGGTCTCCATTCCCTAGTCGCCTTTTGCCAACATTAGGACTCCAATCCCTGAGTTGAGCTTTTTAGACATAGGGCATCCACTCCCTAGTTGCCTTTTGCCAATATTAGGGCTCCAATCCCTGAGTTGAGCCTTTTAGACATAGGGCCTCCATTCCCTAGTCCCCTTTTGCCAACATTAGGGCTCCAATCCCTGAGTTGAGCCTTTTAGACATAGGGCCTCCATTCCCTAGTCGCCTTTTGCCAACATTAGGGCTCCAATCCCTGAGTTGAGCCTTTTAGACAAAGGACCTCCATTCCCTAGTCGCCTTTTCGCCAACATTAGGGCCCCAATCCCTGAGTTGACATTTTAGATATAGGGCTCCATCCCCTGAATAGTTTAGATTTTGTTGCAAATAACTCATAAATATTTCTAGTGAAAACTGGGGCAGAAAAATTTTGTTCGTTTGTTTGTTTTTGGTGTCTGAGCAGGTTGTACCTCGAGACACAGGGTTTGAGATGACCGAAAGAATGAGTCTCAAATCAGAATAAAGAAATAAGAAAAAGAACAAAAAGGGGTGAATTCAAAAGGCTGAAGCGGAGGAAGATGCAGACTGCTCAAGAAATAATTGAAGTCACAAGCTTCACTTGTCCCACCTTGATCCAATGTTAAGAAAGAGTCAACACTTACAGCTTGCGAGCATCAAGATTCAAATCGGGGTCCACATCAAAATCAGCTAAGACTCAAGATCAAGTTTTAAGAGATTTATAAATAGGAATTTTGTAACTCGTAGCTAATAGGTGTAGCTAGCTTAGCTTTAGATTTTCCTTTTCGGTGTAATAAGGAGGTCAGCAAGCAGTAGCAGCAGCAACAGCAGCTGTGAAATCATAGCTCCCGGTAGTCCCAGCTACCGAAATTTTCAGAACTACACTAACCTGATCTTGAGTTTTCCTGATTGTTTGCATTTTCGTGTGCATGTTAATCTCATTTAAATCATAAAAATACAAAAAAAACACATGGCATTTGCATTTAGAATTTAATTTTATATTTTTTAGATTAACTGGTGAATTAGTGTTTTACAAAAATGGAAAATCACGAAAAATAGCTTATTTTTGCATTTTTAAATTTTAACTTTGAATTTTGGTAGTTTTCTTTTAGTTTGGTATTTAATCTAGTTGTGGTAATCATAATTTAGAGTTAACTAATTTAATTTGCTAAGATAGTTTGGTTTAAGAATTAGTTTAGGTTTTATTTTTAATTTGGAGAAAAAGGAAATAATTTTTGAAATTGAAAAAGAAAAGAAAAAAAAGAGTGAAGGAAATCTGTTGTTTGGGCCGTTTTCAATTAGGATTTTCCCAAGCCCAAATCGAATTCCCTTTACCCATCCAAAATTGTCCCTGACCCAAGCCCAATCCCTAGCAAACCCGGCCAACCCCCTTCACTCCAAAACGTAGTTGTGTGACAAAACTACGTCGTTACATTTATTCCAACCCATTAAACGACCAACTTCCCTTCAGTCTTCATCAATCCCATTTTAAACCAAACCTAGGCCCCTTATCCCTGAAAATCGCCGCTCACCTCCACCACAGCTCTGCTGCCCAAAAATCGCCCCATGGCGGCAGAGCACCTCCAAATCCTTCCAAACCTTCACCCTACAACCGCCTTCGTCTCCTCAGTCTTGTCCCACTATTAATTTCACCAAAAGACCACCCGATTTCTCTGAATTTCAGATCAAAAAATAAAAATCCAAACTTTTTCCTCCTTTTCCAAATTTTTTCGGATTAAACCTTCAATCCATAGTAAATACCTCGTGAATTACCCCGCTTCTTCAACAAAATAACTTAGTTTGAACATCAAGAAGACCTTTCCGTGGATTTGGTCAAATTTCGGAAAAATAGTTCTTGAGCTTTTCCATCTTTTGAGCCTCTGTTTTGCTCTTTTTGGCACACGTTGATGATTGCTGCATGAATCATTAGCCATGAACGAAGTTCGGCTAATATTCGTATTGCAATTTTCACCGTTTGGTCGAGTTTTTGTTCACCGAAGTTTGAATTGAAGCCGTCAGTGTTCTCGAAGGTTCTAAGGCTTAATTGGTATACCCCTTTTCCCTTTTTCTTTAAGTTCAATTACCGGTCAATAGCTCGAATCTCTTCTCCCTTTTCTATTAATTCAGTAGGTTAAAGAGTTTTGGTTTCTTTGTTAATTAATCAAGGATTTAGCTTTAATTTGCGTTTTTTTTCTAATGTGTTCTATTTATAAATGTATATATTGTATAATCCCTCTTCTTCACCTTCCTTTACCGGTATTTTTCTGCCCGAAGTAATTAGAATTATTTTTAGCACGTAACTGATTTTTCAGTGTTAGTAACTCTTCAATTAGACTAATTACAGTTTATTATTTTATTCTCGAGTACATTGTTTCTGAAGAATTTTGTTTTCCTGTTTAGGTCCAAACCTGTTTGTTGAACCTTTTGGACTTGATTCCGTTTGGGCTTGGATTTGGGTTTTGGGTGCCAGGCCCAGGTAAAATTGGACTGTTAAAGTGACCTAGAGATCCAGTCCCCCTGGGTCCAAACTAATAGAATAGTAAAAATATGGGTATTGAGGGTTAATTTGGGGATTTGGGCTAGGGAATATATCTGTTAACTGAATAGGAAGGTGCCTGGAAGGTGCCTTTAGGACTTACATGAAATCTGATTTCTAAACTAGGGGTGCCTGAACAAAAATGAAAATTCTGAAAAGTTTTAAGTGCAAAACTAAGCTTATTTCTACAGCCCCAAAAAGCTTGCCTATAAAGGCACACTTTCTTCTTTAGCACGTCAGAAAAATTGGAGACTAAAAAATCCTGAAAATTTGAAAGACGGCTGAGTGTGAAATACTTCGAATCTTTTGCATCTGGTTATAAATTAGCTTGGTTTTTGCTATTATCTTCACCAGTGTGAAATCTTTCAAGAGTTTTCTAGCTTATTCTGGGTTCAAAACAGTTTGGAAGGACTGATTTGGTTGTTATTTGGCTGTGTTAATATTGCTGATACCTTACTGCTGGTTTTCTTCAACTTCAAGTTTATTTTCCCTGTTGTTCTTTTCTGTAACTAGGTACCTGTTGGACCTTTATCACTATATGGAATCTTGGACTTGAAGTCTTGTTTGAGATGCAGATATTAGTTTAGCTGAATATGCATGCAATCAATTTATGTTCATTGCATTCTCTCTCGTATTTATTTAGGTCATGAATGTCAAATATGTATTCAACTTATATTTAAACCTTAGGTTATGTCAGTTTAATCTTATTTGGATTCGAATACTCTTATCATGTTTAGGAATGGACTGTCAAACCTGTGATTTTGTTTCCATCTCTTTTAAACGTTGGTATGGGCATCTGAACAGATTCAACTCATGTTGCTGCATTTTTGACATTTGTTTTGGATAGTTATAAGGTTTTAAGGCAAATTCATCAAGTGTGCTAGTTTCAATAGTGATATGTGATGACCCTAATTTTGGGTTATGTGTGTTCTTTGACAATGAAGGTTTATTTGGTGATTTAAAAAAAATGAGAAAAGGCCTGCTCATGTACCTTTTTCCATTATAAAAAAAAACAGGACATATAATTTAGAATGTCTAAGTGTAATTCGTGTATTTTGGATTTGGGATGCTAAATTATGAAATAATCTGTCGAACAAGCTTTTGTCACATTAGGAAGCTTATTCTTTATGGAAGAATGCATGTTGGCCTTAAAAATGTACTTTGCCTTTCTTTAAAAGATTGCCAACATTTGCTCAATTTTTTTGTGTTTTTTTTATGAAAGATGTAGTCTGCTTCAAGCTTTAACAATGAATTACAAAACTGGGCTGCCCACTCCAGCCCAGTTATGCTCAGCTTCTTTGTATTTGTTGACTCTGCGTCCTTGACTTGGGCTTCTCGTTGGGCCAGCTCCCCCATGTAATTGTCATAAGTAGTTATACCCTTTTAATTGGGTCTGTCGCTGGTTTAGAGTTTTTCTGATGACAGAAACACTTAGTTTTATTCTCTGTCGATCCATTAGTTGCTAAATTTAGTTTAAATTCTGGCTTAGAATAAAATTCCCTTAGTCTTTATTAATTAATTAGATTCCCTTAAAGTAAAGTTGAGGCGAGCCATATTTAAGAAGACATAGTTTATGGCCCGCAACTGCTTAGTTTTGAATTTCCTTTAAAATTGGAATCGAGGTGTGTCGCGACAAGATAAAATCTCAAAATGCATGCCCTCATTTAATTAATCTTGAATCTTTAGAAATTGAGGCGTGCCATTTAGTTGAATTTCCGTGGCCCTCGCGAAATTAACAACTCATCGTTGCTTTAGGCGCGTATTTTAATAATATTACCTTCCTAAACTCAGGTGTGCATTTCATATGACCCAAATCCAAATCTCAACACTGTTAAATAAAATATATCGCGGACCGCGGGGGCATTTCATGTGGTGTGGTTCAAAGACATGTTTTTGATAACGTTGAATTTTCCTAAAAATTAATTAAAAGCGGTTAATAATTTAAAATTATATCATAGGCTAAAACATGTATTAAAATCAGATAATAGGCCGATTATAATAATGTAAGAGACCGTGCTAGAACCACAAAATCCGGGGTGCCTAACACCTTCCCTCGGGTTAACAGAATTCCTTATTCAGAATTTCTGATTCGCAGACTTCAAAAGGATAGTCGAAATTTCCTTGATTTGGGATTTTAAAATAAACCGGTGACTTGGGACACCAGAAAATAAACCATCCCAAGTGGCGACTCTGAATAAAAATGAATAAATAATCCCATTTCGAATAATGTCACTTTAATTGGAAAAACTCCCTTGTACTACCTTCGGATGTGTAAAAAGGAGGTGTGACAGTAATTACCCAACTTGAACCCTAGTTGCTTGAGCTAATTTGCCTACCCATTTGTTCTCGAGAGAGTCAATTGGGAAAAATCTCTCTCTCTACCGAGAGGTGTGTGAGTGGGTAAAATTGTGCAACGGTTATAGCATATTTCCCCAATCATGTCAATCGAACCTTAGAAGCATTTACCCGTCAATTAGCCACCTAGGTGAAAGTCACTACCCTAGTGCCTTTCTACCCATTAGATACAACTCTAGCAATTTTCTCATTAGCATAATTTAGTTCTAATTAGTAGTTGATAATATTAGTTTGTTAAAGAAAAATCAAAAGATGTTTGGAAGTGACATTTGGAACAATTACACGACTCTAGTCTTGATAGATACTCGACTCCATTCCTAGCTCTATGTGGAAATCGATCCCGACCCACAAAATCGGGTAAAAGCTATTGCGACCCTCTCTTCCTACTTTTCAGTAGTGCGGAGTAGGCAACGATTATAGTCCTTCTCTCGAAGAGTACTTTCCTTTACGTACACTAATTTCTTTATTACAGGCATCAATGAGTTTTCTAAGGTGAGACTGTCCCCTTTCGAGAAGGAGTAAGGACCTTCGATTTCTGAGACAAGGATGGATAATAAAAGAAAAAGATCCTCGAAGGACGAGGATTCCCATAGAAAAGCAGGACCCGCCTGGGGGCGCGAGGGGGACGTTGTCGCCGACGAAGATCTCATATTTATCGGTTGTTCTGTGGACATCAATGCACCTGGAGAGGATGATTCTACATTGATGGCTCGAGCTAGGAGGCCTCCCGAGACTGTTGAGCATGCTGGGATCGACGCCCCTAGTCTCGAGGGAGAGATTCCACAAGAGAGGAGGGGCAAAGGTCCTTTATTACCTGATTTTGCAGCTGGTTCTCGGACGTCGGGAAGTACTCCGAGGGAAATGGGCTGCGATGTATCTCCACCCAATCAGAGCGCCTCGGGTTTCTCTACCGGGGCCGATGAGACCAAGCCGGTAGATGCAAAATCGACCCTCGAGGAAGCTCAGCTACTTTGCTCTATGGTGAGTTTTGAAGTCATTATAACTTTTCTAACTTCATATTTTCTTCCTTTTAACTAAACCATCTTTCTCATAGGCCTCCGATAAACTCATGTCTGAGCTGCTTTGTTGTGAGGCTAAGTTGCGTGAAGCCTTGAATAGGGAGAAATCTCTCATGATTCTTTGTGATAAGAAGACAGGAGAGCTGATACATCTTCGATCGGAGTTTAACCGAAGTCATAATTACAAAGGCAACCTCGAGAAACAGGTAACCTCTATTTTAAGGGAATACATGCTTTTTCTCCTATCTTCGGAAACTAACGTTTCGGTATCTCAGCTGCAGAGAAAGATAGAGATGCTAGAATGCCTTCACGGCGAATCCAACCAAGTTAATTCTGAATGCAATGAATTGAAGGCACAGATAGATGCTCATGCTGCAGCCAAAAGGAACACTTTGGCTAAGGCCTTCGCCCTCGAGATTGTAACTTCGTAATGCTAGAGAAAGCAACTTGGTCCAGACGAGTAGGATTTCTAAGCTTGAAATAGATCTTTTGAAGATAAAGGCCGAAGTCGTAGACGCTCGAGCCGAAGCCGAAGAGGTCCGAGCAAAGGCTAATTCTTGGCTATCTATTTGAAAGATATTGCTGAAGCTCGTACAAAGTTGACGGGGGCTTTCGATCGAGAGAGGAGAAGCAATGAATACGCCCGATGCAGATCCTGGAGGGAAACTCTCGAGGAGATTCATGGTAAGGGCTTCAATCTCTCGAAGGAGATACAGCAGGCCAAGGCGGATGAGTTAGACGCCAAGTTTCTCATTTCCGATGCTGAAGACAACGAGGAGGAGGCCGGTGAGGGAGCTGGTCTCGAGGGAGCCGATGAAGACATAGTCCCCGAGGGGGGAAAGGCTAAGTTCCCGAGGGTAGACTAGGTTTTTCTTCCTTTTTCTGTGTATAGGGCTCTCTATGGGAGTGTTGTAAATGTATCTTTGTACCATTATTTATAAAAAGGAACCCTTTGGTTTTCCCTTTATATAAATTTCCACTTGCTTGTGTCTTTGCTTATGTTTTGAGTTTTGATGCTTGCCGATAATTAGTCTGATATGTTGTGTTACATCTCACATTTTCATACGTTAAAATTTTATTTTCAGTTAACCGATGTAGACTCGGGTATGAGATCATTTTGATGTTAACGTACATACGCTATTTATAACAAGCAAAAATAAGTGTTATGAAGGATAAAGGGGTACACGGAGTAAAGAAAACGAGTTTCGTTGAAAGTGGCCAATTTGGAATAAAATACGGGTCGAGCGATAATACCCGATAATTATGAACTAGTACCATGAAAGATACCATATGACTACGGTAGTATAATATATAAAGTATATATAAAGTATTTTTTTAAAATAAATAGATTTTTAAGTAATTTATGGTAATTTTTAAATTATGCGGGTAATTAATTAATTACCGGGTAACATAACATTACCCGGTTAACTAATAAGTGGATAAAAAAATTATTAAAATAACCCCCTCCCCCCAAACGTGGCAAAAAGCCACACAATTGGAAATGACTAAGTAGTCATTTCTGCCAGATGGCTCTTTATGATTTCAACCAACGCATGACTTAATTGTCTTAGCAAATATGACTTTTCATTACCAAGAAAACTAAGTAAGCAACTCAAAGCATTCTGTATTTGGTGTCAAAAGAAAGACGTGAGAAGCAGAATAAGTTCGTCCAAATTCTTTCGCCAAATTTCGAATTGAAAATTCAAAGAACAACAACAATTTTGGTAAATTCATAGCAAGGTTTCGTTCAAATTCAGAAGCTGAAGCTTCATCCTCTCGTTCCAACGTATTTCATGGAAGCAGAAGCTTCACTTTGATCAAATAATTCAAGGAACATGTATGTTAAGGCCCTCCTTCCTTTTTTTGGCATGGTCCAAATTATATTGAATAAACGAGCAAATACACAGTTTTCATAAATTACTCTATTCATAGAACTATTAAGGGTGTCTATATTCTTGATTCCCCATTATATTATTATTATTTTCTGTTCATGGGTCTCAGAATAATACATAGTTGGAAAAGTTTATACGAAAGAAATATTGAGATTATTACGTATTTTTTATGCATTTCACTCATATGCATTGACCCATGACCAGATGGCGTTATATACGCGTATATATGTAAATATATGTATATGGGATAGGAAAAACGGTTACAGCGTTATATACTATATGTATATATATATATATATATATATATGGGTATGACGTGGCTCAGTCCCGTCTTTGTACAGTAATGTTTTTGTTAGAGGTCTGTGGACAGTATGTCTAGTTGGGTTGTATGTGGCCATGTCGGCTTTCAGGTTTGTGTATGTAGTTGTCTATAGCAGCCTTGCCGGCTCGCCCACTATATTCTGCATGTATACATACATATGCCTTGATGGCAGGTTTCCTTCACATATGTTAATTTCATAATGCAGCAGATGTTATTCAGGCTCATATCTTAGATGCATGCTTGGGGGTGTTTGACAAGTAGGACTCAGGCACCTGTCGCTGCCCATCGGTTTGGGTCGTGACAAAAGTGGTATCAGAGAAGTTCTATCCTATGGTTGTCTATAGACCGTGTCTAGTAGAGTCGTGTTTATGGGTGTGTCGTGCACCACACTTATAAACAGGAGGCTACACGACATATAGGATATTATCCTCTCTTTTTATCTTAGATCGTGCGATACAATAATTCACGTTCCTAACAGTATGCTATATTTTCAGCGATGCCTCCAAAGAGTACGGCCTCCCAGAAGGGAAAGTCCGTGGCCGGTGAGATTACTAATCGAGCGCCACGAGTTACCAGGGCTCGAGGAGAGTCTCATGGTGAGATTCCATCTCAGACTTCACATACCCCTCCTTTTCCAGAAGAGCTCCAAGGGTCACCAACTCCAGCGCCCGTCCCTGTACATTCAGCACCTCAGTTGGATATGCCAGGTCAGGAGATGAGAGATGTTATTCAGATATTGACCCGATTAGTATCCGCACATGATTGGTGTCAGAAAGTAGGTATTGGTCACGTAGATAGGTCTGTGAGTGCCAGGGTTTGTGACTTTATTGATTTAGACCCACCGGTATTCACTGGAGCATATCCAAACGAGTACCCTCAGTATTTATTGATAGAGTGCAGAGGACATTACGAGTAATGAAGGCCATTGCAACTGAGTCAGTTGAGCTAGTTTCCTATAGACTCCGAGATGTTACAGTTAATTGGTACAAGTCTTGGGAATTGTCCAGAGGTGAGGATTCCCCTCCAGCAGTATGGCAGGAGTATACAGAAGCTTTTCTTCGTCATTATCTACCACCAGAGCTTAGGCGAGCCAAAATTGATAGGTTCTTGACCCTTCGACAGGGTAACATGAGTGTTCGAGAGTACAGTTTTCAGTTTGATTCATTGGCTAGGTATTCTCCCACTATTGTATCTAAGATGGAGGATCGGATTCATCGGTTCATGATAAGATTAGAGCCTTACTTGCTTAATGATTGTATGTTGGTCTCACTTCAGTCAGACATGGATATTTCTCGTATTCAAGCATACACTCAGGGTGTAGAGGAGCGTAAACAAAAATATAGCGCCAATTGTGAGCATAATAGGGCCCAGAATAAGAGAGTGAGGTCTTCGAGTCCTTCTGGTGAGTTTCGAGGTGGTCAGAGGCAACAGTACCCGAGGTATCCAGCCCAGCCATCGGCTAGTGCACCCCCTTAGTTTGGCGACAAGAGATTTGATCGTTCTACATATTCAGGGTCTGGTCAGAATTTCAGGGCCTCAGGTTCTCAATATAGGGGTGAGTCAAATCAGATGAGGTCACCCTTGCCACAATGTATTCAATGTGATAAGCAACATACTGGGTAGTGCCGTATGGGATTAGGTGTTTGTTATACTTGTGGTTATCTGGGCCACGTTATGAGGGATTGTCCGATGAGAGGTGATGCAAGCATAGCTCAGCTAGCGGGATCTGTAGCTGGTTTGTCATCATCAGTACACCCCTTGGGCAAGGTCCCCAAGTACCAATGAGTCGTGGTAGAGGCAGAGGTGGAGCATCTAGCTTGAGCAACCCTCAGAACCGCATTTATGCGTTGGCAGGACGACAGGACCAGGAGTCATCGCCTAATGTTGTTACAGGTATATTATCAATCTCCTCATATGATGTATATCCACTGATTGACCCAGGTTCCACCTTATCATACGTTACTCCGTTAGTTGCTGGTAAGTTTAGAATAAAACCTGAATTGGTTAAACCTTTTGAGGTGTCTACACCTGTTGGGGACTCGGTGATAGCTAAGCAAGTATATAGGGGTTGTATAATAATAGTTCATGGTCGACCTACCATAGCAGACTTAATTGAGTTAGATATGGTAGAATTTGATATTATAATGGGTATGGATTGGTTGGCTTCTTGTCATGCCAACATTGATTGTAGATTAAAGATAGTCCGATTTCAATTTCCAGGGGAGCCTGTTTTGGAGTGGAAAGGTAACACGGGATCGCCGAGAGGTAGATTTATTTCCTATCTCAAGGCAAGGAAGATGATCAGAAAGGGCTATATTTATCACTTAGTTCGGGTTCAGGATATGGATGTGGAGTCACCAACCATTCAGTCCATCCCTGTGGTGAATGAGTTTCCCGATGTTTTTTCTCGATGAGCTTCCGGGTCTCCTGCCAGAGCAAGAAATTGAGTTTTCTATTGACCTACTACCAGATACTCACCTAATATCTATTCCTCCCTATAGAATGGCTCCTGCAGAGTTGAAAGAGTTGAAAGAACAACTAAAGGACTTGCTTGAAAAAGGCTTTATCAGACCTAGTACGTCACCGTAGGGAGCACCTATTTTGTTTGTGAGAAAGAAAGATGGTTCCTTACGAATGTGTATTGATTATAGGTAGCTGAATAATGTGATGATCAAGAATAAGTACCCACTCCCGAGAATTGATGATTTATTTGATTAGTTGCAAAGTGCCAAGTATTTTTCAAAAATAGACTTAAGGTCTGGGTACCATCAGGTAAGGGTTAAGGATGAAGATATTCCAAAGACAGCATTCAGGACTAGATATGGGCAATTTGAGTTTCGGGTTATGTTGTTCGGTCTGATCAATGCCTCAACAGTATTCATGGATTTGATGAACCATGTGTTCAGGCCTTTTTTTAGATCTGTTCGTAATTGTATTTATTGACGATATATTGGTATATTTTTGTTCAGAGGAGGAACATGCTGGTCATCTACGTACTGTGCTCAGAGTTCAACAAGTAGGGAAGTTGTATGCAAAATTTTTTAAATGTGAATTGTGGTTGAACTCTGTAACTTTTCTTGGGCATATCATTTGGGTGAGGGCATCCGGGTGGATACACAAAAGATTGAGGCAGTGAAGACTTGACCTAGACCCACAACACCAACGGAGGTTCGTAACTTTCTTGGTTTGGCAGGTTATTATTGGAGATTTGTAGAGGAATTTTCTTCCCTTTGAGCACCTTTAACAAAGTTGTCTCAGAAGGGAGCAAATTTTCAATGGACTGATGCTTGTGAACGGAGTTTCTAGGCATTAAAGGAGATACTAACGTCAGCACCAGTTCTAACACTCCCAGAAAGGACTGATGGTTATATGATCTATTGTGACGCTTCAGGTGTTGGATTGGTTTGTGTGCTGATGCAGCATGGTAAAGTTGTAGCTTATGCTTCTAGACAACTAACAAAGTACAAGAAGAACTTCTCGACCCACGATTTAGAGTTAGCTGCGGTGATTCAACACTAAAGATGTGGAGGCACTACTTGTATGGCATTCATGTTGATATTTATATGGATCATAAGAGCCTCCAATACATCTTCAAGCAAAAGGAATTGAATCTACATCAAAGGATATGGTTGGAGCTACTTAAAGACTATGACGTTGATATTGTATACCATTCGGGGAGGGTGAACATAGTAGCCTATGCCCTCAGCCGTGGATCTATGGTAGCCTGTCGTATTTACGACTAGATGAGAGGGGAATAGCCTATGAGGTTCATCAGCTAGCTAGACTTGGAGTTCGGTTACTGGACTCAAGTGATGTTGGAATTACTCTTCAGGATACAACAACATCCTTTTTAGTAACTGAAGTAAAGGAATGCTAGTACAAGGATCATGTGCTAGTTCATTATAGGGATACCACTCTTCAGAAGGAGAAGACACCGTTTGAAATTACAGAAGATGGGGTCCTCAGATATCAAGGGCGATTATGTGTGCCTAATATTGCAAGGCTGCATCGGCAGGTTATGGGAGAAACTCACTATTCTCATTATTCTATCCATCCAGGAGCAACAAAGATGTATCATGATATCAGGGAGGTATATTGATGGGACGGAATGAAAAAGGATATAGCCGAGTTTGTTGCTCAGTGTCCTAACTATCAACAGGTTAAAATTGAGCATCAGAAACCCGGTGGATTATTGCAGGCTATGGAGATTCTGATGGAAACAATCAATATGGACTTTATCGTAGGACAACGTAAGTTCGATTTGATATGGGTGATTGTGGATAGGCTTACAAAGTTAGCCCATTTTCTGCCCATTAGAACTACATATTCCTCAGAGGATTATGTGAGGCTTTATATCAAGGAGATAGTACGACTGCGTGGTGTCCTTGTATCTATTATCTCGGACAGAGGAGCTCAATTTACAACTAACTTCTGGAGGTCCTTCCAAAAAGGATTGGGGACTCAAGTAAGTCTTAGTACATCATTTCATCCCCATATAGACAGATAGGCTGAGCGTACTATTCAGACACTGGAGGATATGTTACGAGCTTGTGGAATAGACTTCAAAGGTAGCTGGGATAATCATCTGCAGCTTATTGAGTTTGCATATAATAATAGTTACCATTCCAGTATTCAGATGGCTCCATACAAAGCTCTTTACAAACGGAAGTGTACGTCGCCTATAGGGTGGTTTGATGTTGGAGAATCTGGATTATACAAGCCATACCTGGTTTAGCGAGCCATAGAAAAAGTAATGTTTATTCAGGATCGACTATTGGCAGCTCAGAGTCATCAGAAGTCATATTCTGATGTGTGGCGACGAGACTAGAGTTCAGGGTTGATGACTGGGTATTCTTAAAGGTGTCTCCTATAAAAGGTGTGATGAGGTTTGGCAAGAAAGGCAAACTTAGACCACGGTATATATGGCCTTATAGGATCATTTGGAGAGTGGGCCGAGTAGCTTATGAGTTAGAATTGCCCTCAGAATTGGAGTCTGTCCATCCAGTTTTTTCACGTATCTATGTTACGAAAGTGCATTGGCGATCCTACCCAAGTGGTGCCCATGAATGATGTACAGATTACAGAGGACTTATCATATGAGGAAATTCCGGTTGCCATTCTAGACCGTCAAATCCACAAGTTACGGAATAAGGAGGTAGCCTCCGTGAAAGTACTTTGGAGGAACAACAATGTGGAATAAATAACTTGGGGAGCCGAGGAAGGCATGAAGTCTAGATATCCCTACTTATTTCCTCCTCCAGAGAAGGGTCCGACTGAGACATCATAACCATAAGGTACGTGTATAAATTCTTGCGTCGGTTATTGTCATTGGTCATGTGAGACCATTGTTGTTATTCATAATTATGATCCTGTGTGTCATTGGATTATTAATCTTCTACGGCAAAAGTTGGTAGTGGTGTTATTACAGAGGCAATCCTGCCAAAGTTATATGGATCATGGGGAGAGTGGAACATTCGAGGATGAATGTTTCTAAAGGGAGAAGGATGTTACATCTCGCATTTTCGTATGTTAAAATTTTATTTTCAGTTAACCGACGTAAACTCATAGATGACATCATTTTGACGTTAACATACTTACGCTATTTATAACAAATGATAAATACGTATTATGAAGGATAAAGGGGTACACAGAGTGAAGAAAACGAGTTTCGTTGAAAGTGGCCAATTTGGAATAAAATATGGGCCGAGCGATAATACCCAATAATTATGAACTAGTACCATGCAAGGTACCATATGACAACGGTAGTATAATATATAAAGTATTTTTTTTAAAATAAATAGAATTTTAAGTAATTTGTGGTAATTTTTAAATTATGCGGGTAATTGATTAATTACAGGGTAACATAACATTACTCGGTTAACTAATAAGTGGATAAAAAAATTATTAAAATAACCCTCCCCCAACGTGGCAAAAAGCCACACAACTGGAAATGACTAAGTAGTCATTTCTGCCAGATGGCTCTTTATGATTTCAAGCAAGGCATGACTTAATTGTCTTAGCAAATAAGACTTTTCATTACCAAAAAAACTAAGTAAGCAACTCAAAGCATTCTATATTTGGTGTCAAGAGAATGACGTGAGAAGCAGAATAAGTTCGTCCAAATTCTTTAGCCAAAATTTTGAATTGAAAATTCAAAGAACAACAACAATTTTGTTAAATCCATAGCAATGTTTCATTCAAATTCAGAAGCTGAAGCTTCATCCTCTCGTTCCAACGTATTTCACGGAAGCAGAAGCTTCACTTCGATCAAATAATTCAAGGAACAAGTATGTTAAGGTCCTCCCTTCCTTCTTTTGGCATGGTCCAAATTATATTGAAGAAACGAGCAAATACACAGTTTTCATAAATTACTCTATTCATAGAATTGTTAAGGGTGTCTATATTCTTGATTCCCCATGAAAATTATTATTATTTTCTGTTCATGGGTCTCAGAATAATATACAGTTGGAAAAGTTTATCCGGAAAGAATATTGAGATTATTACGTATTTTTCATGCATTTCACTCATGTGCATTGACCCATGACCAGATGGCGTTATATATGTAAATATATGTATATGGGATAGGGGAAAAGGTTACGACGTTATATACGCTTCACCACCTGATCAGCTGGTATATGTTGATGATGTTGTCCATAGTGGCCGAGATGATATGATGGGATGCCCTCAATGACTTCATGATATTATGTACACCATACCTATGCATGGCACGACATTTATACGCACGTGCATGACATTCTAAACGTTTCAGAACTTATAAAGTTATTCAGATCTAAAGATATGTTTCTGTATTCCATGTTTCATCAATGTCTTTTACGTACCAATTTCATGCCTTACATACTCAGTACATTTTTCGTAGTGACGCCCTATTTCACGGGGCATGCGTTTCATGCCTGCAGGTGCAGGTAGGCAAGCTGATGGTCCCCCTTCTTAGGATCCCTGATCAACGAGAGTTGACGTGATCCATTTGATCTGGAGCTGCTTTTGATTTTGGTACGATGCTTTTGATATCGGTACAATACGTTTGTACATATATATGTATATGAGTATGACGTGGCTCAGTCCCGTCTTTGTATAGTTATGTTTTTGTTAGAGGTCTGTGGACAGTATGTCTAGTTGGGTTGTATGTGTCCTTGTTGGCTTTCAGTTTTGGGTGTATAGTTGTCTATAGCAGCCTTGCCGGCTCGCCCACTATATTCTGCATGTATACATACCTATGCCTTGATGGCAAGTTTCCTTCACGTATGTTAATTTCATAATGCATTAGATGTTATTCAGGTTCATATCTTAGACGCATGCTTAGAGGTGTTTGACAGGTAGGACTCAGGCACCCGTCACGACCCATCTGTCCAAATCCACTACTAAAAACTAAATGGACACGATCGCATGCAATATAATTTATTCAATTATTAGTCGGGGTCGAATCCCACAGAGAACAATGTGTAGGCAATTAGGAATGTAAGATAATTATCACTTATCGCGCAATGGCAAACACTTAGAATTGGTTTTTGAAAATGTTTTATACCTAAATGCGGAAATGTAAACTAACCTAGAAAGCAGGTAAAATGATCAATAACTACAAGTATGGATGCATCGAGAATTACACTCAAGTAACGATCCAATGTATTTCATGATTTTACAAAAATGAGCGAGTTTATGTTAATTAGCCACGAATAATAATTCTTAATTAGCTTCTTTCGAAGACTAACAAGACTTCCTAATTGAATTATCCCTAAAACAATTAAGAGATTAAGCACACCCGGAATGGTTACAAGTAGTTCAATCATATCCCTAGATAGAATCTATAAAATGAGGGTTAAAACCTCAAGTTCTTGTTAATTAATCTTTCCCAATGCCAAATTATCTTTTAAAGTAACAATAACTCGCTTCATAAAAAAATAAAAATTATTCAATACATAAGCACAACAAGGTATTTAATCCACACTTTAAATATGAATATTTCCATAAACAAGATTTAAGTGTTGTAAATAAATACTACACACTTAAATATTCAATACAAAGCAAGAAAATAAAGAAATAAACATAAATGGGTAAGAAATCCTTAACCACAAGCTTGAAATCTTCAAAACCAAGCGTGTGTGCAAAACCCTAGCTTCAAGACTTGTTCTCTCTAGTCTCTTGGAACTGAAAATAAGCCAAAGATATGCCAAAGATATTTTATAAATGAGCCTAGTCGGGTATTAAATGGTTTGGGGCCAAAAACTTTGAAATTCTAGAATTTCCCAGGTCTGATGCACGATTTTCGCATTTGCGAACAAAGGTTCGCAATTCCCAACCATGCCTATACTGCTTCCATTCGCATATGCAAAGGTTGACTGCTTGAGTTGACTTCGCATTTACGAAGACTGCCTAATTCACCTTCCTTCGCAATTCCCATGTTTTCCTCGCAATACCCAAGACTGTCATCTTCTCATTTCCCGGGCTTTTGTCGCAATTGCGACAACTGAGGGCATTGCCCAAATTTTCCTCTTTTTAGCTTCTTTTTGACTTGTTTCACTTGGTTTCTTCAACATCACTTCTAAATCACATAGAACCTATAATATAGAAGTAAATGGCATTAAACACGTGATTTTATCACATCAATCATAGCAAAAATATAGGCTTAAAGATAAGATAAGTTGGTAAAATACCAACTTATCAAACCTCCAAACTTAAACTATTGCTTGTCCTCAAGCAATAAAAGCGACAAAATCTCCTCCCAAGTATCTAACTCAACATTGCATCCTTATCATGCTAAGCGAAAAAGGTCTACTATATGTCACACCTCCTTTTTACCTATACCCCCCGGAAGGGAGTATATAAGAGAGTTTTTTCCAACTTAAAGTGACAATCGAAACGGGATTTATTTTAATTAAAATTCAGAGTCGCCACTTGGGATAATTCATGGTGTCCTAAGTCACCGGTTCAAGTCTCGAATCGAGGAAAGATTGAATCTATTTTGCAGTCCGTAAACCAGAAATTCGGGTAAGGAATTCTGTTAACCCGGGAGAAGGTGTTAAGCATTCCCGAGTTCCGTGGTTCTAGCACGGTCGCTCAACTGTTATTATTGGCCTAATTATCTGATTTTAAAATACTTTTTAACCTATGTGAATTTTAACTTTAAACTGCTTTGAATTATTTTAAGGAAGATTTCAACGTCAGCCAAAACACGTCTTTTGACCGCCACATGAAATGCACCCGCAGTCTGAGACATGTTCTATTTGACGTTATTAAGATTTGGATTTGGGTCACATGAAACACGCACCCTAGTTTAGGAAGGTAATATTATTAAAATAACGCGCCTAAAACAACTACACATTTTTAATTTTGCGAGGGCCATGGAAAATTTGCTAAATAGCACGCCTCGAATTCTAAGGTTTTTAAAAAATAAAATAAATGAGGGCCACACATTTGAGATTTTATTTGGTGCGGCGCACCTCAATTCCAATTATTCAAACTATATTTGGAGGGCCAAAAGCTATGATTATGCTCAATATGGCTCACCCCAAATCTGTTTAAAGAAAATTAATTAACTAAACACCAAGGGTATTAAATTCTTACTTCGAGTGAGTGACTCAAACCAACTCGTTCAAATTACCAGGCTGCCCTTCACAAACATTCAGTTGATAGGAAAACCAAAACTAAAACAAGCCCAAATCCTTGCGGAGGACCCATTTCGAAATTGAAGAGAGAACAGATGGGCTTGAATGACAAGGCCCAAAGGTTGTGAATGCAAGCCCCTCCTTTTCCTTCCAGTTTGGATTTAGAAAACCGAACTCAAGGCAGAACAAATCTTCTAAAATGACAACATGCCACTATAAAACTCGTGATCAAGTCCCTGCAGCTTATTACAAAAGGGCGCCAAGATATTGGACTTATCTCGTTCAAATTAATCCTCTAGCTTGTTCAATTAATGGTAATTATTCGAGATGCCACACTTGATCAAACCTCATTTCAGCAACTAACAGAACCTCATGAGACTATTAAATACACGAACCCAAATTTTACTCAACCCCCTCCCCACATCTGAACAGAATTAATATTTTTGAGCAAGAAAACAACAAGAAGTAAAGAGTTAAGCTAATCTAAGGATGACTGAGTTGTTATGCAAACCATGAAAGAGTAACCTGACATACGAAGAACTAATGGAAGGAAAAACATGGTATATCAGATGTGACTAAAGAAAAACATATGGAGACTAGTTTGATGAGCACACATACACGACTAAGAAACATATATCCAAGGTTCAGCAAAGCTTGACCAAGTCAGACTAAAGAAATAGTAATTTTCCACATATACATATCATCATAGACTTGAGACCATTCTTAAGCCCAAACAGTATTCAAGCAGAACCCAAATACAACCCTTAAAGTGAAATACAACATTAACAACATGAACAAAACATACATAGTGTAACTAGAATAGATAACACATGGACAAAATACGGACTCGAGCAGCTATTTGATAACAAAAGCTAGCATTTATCCTCTCTTCAATTTGATTACATGTCTTTCACATTTGCGCCTCATATGCTACTTCAAGAGTCGGTGCATACCTGATGATGAACAAGGACAAAACCAAAAGAAGTGAAGGATCAGCAGTAAGTAATAGCAAGAATCAGCCCAGATTCAGCCAATAAAACAGTGAAATCCGCTCGGAAAAATCAACGGAACAGTGAACCAAACATCAAAACTTAAACTAGAATTTTTCAAAACCCAAATTTAATCCATTTCAACCCTAGAATGAGAATTTTTGATTTTCAGTAGTTTTTCAAGGAATTCTAACTAATGAAAGGATCAGAAATTTCTAATTTACTAAGAATTTTGATCAATTCTTCCGCCATTTCAGTTTTTCAGGTTTTTTTATCTCTTCCAAATCTGACTTGAGTATCAAGTAATGATGCCTTTATAGGCAAGGTATTAGAGCTGTAGAGATTGGACTAAGTTTTTCCCTTAGGACCTTTTCTCATTTTCATTTTTGCTTAGAAAATCTTCTTCAAATTTGGTTTTTGCTCAAGTACCCCTAATTTTAAAATTCAGAATTTTAGAATAGTCCCAAACCCCTCTTCCTAGAAGCTTCCTAGTCTGTTACCAATGATTCCTCTACCTACAATTCCTAATTTAACCTTTGAACCTTTGTTTTTTTACCTCAAAAGCCCAAGCGGGTCAAACTGACCCAAGGCAACCGGACATGGGCCTTTAAACACCCGGGCTAGTCTCTTCTTTGGCTCCTAATTTCAAAGCCCAAAATCTACACTCCGTTGATTTTCTTTTAAGCTAAATACCAAACCAAAATTAAACTAAATTAACAAATTAACAAAAATCCAACTTAAGCTAATTATAAAACAATGTCACAACCTAAAATAAAATCAAGAAGAACAGAGAATAACGATTAAGAAATTGAAACAAAAACTAAAGAAATGAAACGGAATACAAGACAAAAAGAACAAACTATCTTAAGGGAATAACTAAGTTCGAAGCTGATTTCAGTCAGATTAGTATAAGAAAACTAGGCTAAAAAAACGGGAAGGAGGAGGAGAATAGGACAGTGCAAGAAAGAAAATACAAGAGGGGGAGAGGGACTTACCAAATCAGAACTCGAAACCTGACGGAGACAAATGACTTAACCAAACTAATGTCGATCAACTATTCTTTGTCAAGAAAAAACTGAACGACATCAGTCTTGTTGAATCCAAACTTCAAAACTCGAAGGAATAATGACCTATGACCATGCATGCTACCAGGTTCAATGGAAAATGACTTTTGGACTTTTAGGGCTAGACCTCGGATTTAAGATTCGAGGAGCTCTAGGCAGATTCGAAGGAAAGTAGTTGTAGATTAAGGCGGCGGATTAGGGTTACTGGCCTGTTCTCTGAAGGATTGAGTGAGAGAGACGAGTGGAAAAAGGGGTGTTAGGCATTTGGACAGTATTATACTAAACAAACCCCAGTTCTGGACCGTTAGATCAAAAGAGATCAACGGTCCTGATTTGGTCTGTTAAAAACGGGGGTCATTTTGGAATATGGGATTGGACCGGGTTTTTTGGAGCGGGTTTGGGCTGAGCCAACCAGGTATCTGTCTATAAATCAATTGGGCTTGGAAAAGGTCCAAAAATCTGATCTTCTTCAACTCTTTTCCTTTTCTTTTTTCAATTTATTCAAAATGCTTTTTTTTATTTTTCCAAAATTAAAACCTAAATTAAATCTTAAAATCAAATTGGTCTATCAAAAATACTAATTAATTCTAAATAATAATTAACATAACTAGTAAAAACCAAATTTGAAGAAAACTACCAATATTCCAAATTAAACAATAAGATGCTTTAAATTAGTTATTTTTGTGATTTTTTCCATTTTTATAAAACAACTAATTTGTTAATTAATCCTAAAATGTGAAATTAGATCCTAAATGAAAATGCAACATATTTTGTATTTTTCACTAATTAAACAAAGTTAACATGCGCAGACAAATGCAAACAATTAACAAAACAAATGCTACAAAAATCTACGAAATTTGCAAATCATGGGAAAATTTATTTTGTTTTGAATTTGTGGGAGTAATTCATATAGGGCAAAAATCACGTGGTCACAGCTGCCCCTCTTTGCTCGGAAACACGAAGAGTTTTCGTGCAAAGATAAAGTAAGCGGATACGAGCGATTTTTGCCGTTTGAATACTCCGTGGGAAGCATTTTTGAAAAAATTGACCGCACCCTGCTTCCGAGGTTGCCTACATATCCTTGGGTATAAAAGAATCAGGTCAGTGTAGTTCGGGAAGTTTCGGTAGTTGGGACTATCAGGAAGCTGTGATTTTACTGTTGTTGTTGTTGCTACTACTGCTTACTGAACTCCTTATTATACCATGCCAAAATAAAAGAATCTAGACTAAACTATGATCTATGCATTACAACAATCCTATCTATGTCCTCAAACTTGATCTTGTAATTCTTGTTGACTTGTATTTTCTAGATGAAGTCCCTTTGTTGCCGACTTGAATTGTGATCTGAGACACTTTCCCTTTTCTTCAGGTGGACACCTGATTGCTGAACTCGAATTATAATCTGAGATACTTTCCTTTTTTCCAGGTGGACGCCTGATTACTGACATTTAAATGGTTTCCCTTCCTTAAAACTGGTGTTGTTCTCTCTTGCGCTCCAGGTGGTCACCTAATTACCAAAACTTGAACTATATTCCCGTGCTCTCTAGGTGGGCGCCTGATTGCCAAAACTTTAATTGTATTCCCTTGATCTCCAGGTGGGCGCCTGATTGCCAAAACTTCAACTGTATTCCCTTGCTCTCCAGGTGGGCGCCTGATTGCCAAAACCTGAACTGTATTTCCCTTGCTCTCCAGGCAGGCGCCTGATTGCCAAAACTTCAACTGTATTCTCTTGCTCTCCAGGTGGGCGCCTGATTGCCGAAACTTTAATTGTATTCCCTTGCTCTCCTGGTGGTCGCCTGATTACTTAAACTTTAACTGTATTTCATTGCTCTCTGGATGGGCGCCTGATTGCCGAAACTTTAATTGCATTCCCTTGCTCTCCAGGTGGGCGCCTGATTGCCAAAACTTTAATTGTATTCCCTTGCTCTCTAGGTGGGCGCCTGATTGCCAAAACTTGAACCGTATTCCCTTGCTCTCCATGTGGGCGCTTGATTGTCAAAACTTCAACTGTATTCCCTTGCTCTCCAGGTGGGCACCTGATTGCCAAAACTTGAACTGCTCATCTGAAACTGTTGCCTTTGAACCTGATTACAACAAAACAAACAAAACCAAAGAAATTTTCCTACCCAAGTTTGGTGCTGGGTGCATCTATGAGTGTTAATTGAATCATGTCACCAGATATCTCTATGAATTTGAAAGCTAAATCCCATTATCCAGGAGGGTCCTGAAAACTCCTAGTTAAATGACAGCTTTACATCTAAATTATATCTTCTAAAGGTATGACTCCCACTAAACCTCGTTATCTAAGAGAGTCTTAAAACTACATCCCATTATCCAGGAGGGTCCTGAAAATAAAAAATCAAGTCTTATCTTAAGAGTGACAACTTTTACGGCTAAATTATACTACCCTACAATAGAACTTACGCTAAATCTTGTTATCTAATGGAAATCTTAAAGCTAAGTCCCATTATTCAGGAGGGTCCTGAAAGCTCTTAATTGAATCCTATCTCAAGCATGAAAACTTTGAAGCCAATGCTAGATTTTGCTACTCATGATTGTTTTGAATTTTAAATTAGGTTCCATTTTCCAGGGAGATCCTGAGAATTTACAGTCAAACCTGTCTGGTGCTTGTTTTTCCCTTACGGAGGGTTTCTCCGAAACAAACAAAATTTTCTACCCCTATTTCAATCAAAGAAAAATCTTGTCAGTTTAAAAATATGGTGGTTAGTTTGTGGCATTCTTGCTGAAGGTGGCCTCTCCGCTATCGTGCTTTGTTTGATTGGCTTCCCCGAATTGGCCAAGAACCGCTTTGACTTTCCGACTGACTTTCAACCCCCATGACCTTGGATGATCCGAGTGTTCTTTACCCAAACCGTTGTGTTACATCTCTGACCCATCTGTTTGAACCTCTGCATCTCCCACGAAATTACTAACCCTTTCACTGGTGGAACTTCCACTGACCTTTTATATCCTATTTCACATCATACTATCTTTAGCAATGCCTTAACCACCCTGTGCTTTGTGCAACTTTGGAAGTTAGTAGTGAGCTTTGAAATCCTTTCTTATTGCTTAAACGGAACTAACATTGGAAACATCTTAGAGAAATAAACCGAGAAGAAATGAAATGCAATGACTTTGAGAGTTAGGGGTAAGAAAAATCTAAAACTGGAAGACTATCTGAAAGGGAAAAAGAAAAGAAGCTTATCTGAGTGGAGAAGCCGGCACCAATGATCATGACATGCATTTTGGATTAATCGGACCAGTCTATCCAACCAATCAACTTTCAGTGGTCGTACTTTATGCCCTGAGATCTTCAAAAACCCAATTTCTTCACCAAAACCTTGTCCTTGTTCGGCTTGCGGTGCCCTGAAGGGTTTTCACCAATAAACCTCTCTCATTTGTTCATCTCTCAACTCACTTTCGCCTTAAGGTGCCTGTGAAGGTTTTCACCAATAAGACACTCTCATTTTGATTTCTATCAGCTTTCGTCGCCTTATGGTGCCCGCGAGGGTTTTCACCAATAAGACTCTCTCATTTTTATTTTCTTTGTTTGGACCAGAGTGTTGCCCCTGATATGAATTACCTTTACTTTCTCGACTTGACATCTCTCGAAGACTAATCGGAAGGTCTTTCTTTGGACCGTAATGTGGGCTTTCGGATAGGGTTAAAAAGGAAGGGTATCAAAAAGCTCAAAACAATTCAAATGGGTTCAAGATTACATCTTTCGGAATCAGATTTCTTACAACAACCACAACTTCTGCCCCAGTTCCTTTTCTTGGGGACATTTGAATTTTTACTTTGACGAGACCGAACCATGAGGCTGCCTACGTATCCTTAAAAGAAATCAGGTTGAACGTAGTTCATGACCTAGAAATTGCTTTGTTGTTGTGATTCTCTCCTTCCTCTTTCTTTTCTTTTCTCTTTTCTTTCTTCTTTCTTTCTCTTTTTGTTGTTTTGTTGTTGTTCTTTTCTTTCTTCTTTTTCTCTTTTTTTTCTACTTTTTTTTTCTTTTTTTTTTTCAATTTTCAATTTTCCTTTTCTCTTTACTTATGTTTCGCGCTTGCGTTTCTGATCTTTGCTACTTATTCCAAAAGAGGGGTATGAAAGGAAATAAATAAGGCTCAAAGGGGTAACAAAGGATAACGTGTTTAGATATAAGAACAAAATGCCTTCGTCATTCCAATCTCCAAAACATGCCAAGTACAAACAAACACAATTTAACCAAAGAAATCATACATAATATCTTTTGACTGCATCAGAATTGATATCCATTTCTACACATTTGCCTTCTATGTCTATTAAATGCAAAGCACTATTGGACAACACTCTCGTTACGGTGAACGACCCCTGCCAATTTGGGGCAAACTTTCCTTTTTCTTCAGCCTGATGTGGAAGGATGCGTTTTAATACTTGTTGACCTACCTCAAACTTCCGTGGACACACCTTCTTGTTATATGCTCTTGCCATTCTCTGTTGATACAACTGACCATGACATACTGCAGCCAATCATTTTTCATCGATCAAACTCAACTACTCCTGGCGGGTTTTGACCCATTCGTCATCATCAGTTTCGGCTTCAGCGACAATCCGAAGGGATGGGATTTCAACTTCCGCGGGTATCACTGCTTCAGTGCCATATACCAACAAACAAGGAGTTTCCCTTACTGAAGTGCAAACGGTAGTGCGATAACCTAACAATGCAAAGGGCAGCTAATCAAAGCGATAGGACTAATCAAGAGTCCCACGCAAAATGAAGTAATGCATTAGAAATACGCGTCATAATGACGCATGAGGTCATGACATCACCCTGATTCGTGGACATCACAACTCCAAAATTTGTGGCTCACAAAGGGCCACGTTGCCAGTTTGCCTCAATCATCGCGACCCAATCAGCTCGTCTAATTGTTTCGACCACAATGAACAAAATACTCTCATCACGCCCGCCTAAGGCCGGCATCAATAATCGGAGGGACTAATTGTATGGGTCGAAATCTACCCTAAAATATTTGAGGTAAGATGATACTGAAAAAAGAATTCTCAAGTCATCGTTAGTCGAGGTGGTCCAAGGAGCATCAAGACTCATAGTCGAAGAAACCGTTGAAGCTGTAACGGCTAGTTTTTGAAATAGGATATTAAAGAGAATATTCTAGAGGATATTCTCTGCACTTGTACTATTAGGGCTCCCTGAAAATACGTCTCATATCAATAGAAAAAAGAGATAATAATATGGGGCATGTAAGATTCAGTTATAAGAACTCACTTTGACTGAAAAATTCTTTCTCTCTTGCTAAGATACAAACATCACCTTTTTATCAAGATTCTTGTTTATACTATCCCACATATTTCCATCAGATCCGAGAATAACTCGAATATTCAAACATTTGTTTGTCATTCATCATTGTCATGAGGAACCTCCTTCTATTTCATCTTTTATTGGGTGAATCATTATTCCTATTTACTTAAATGTAATTTATTGATATTCATTTCTATTGAATCCTACATTATTGCTCATATTTTTTTAGAACAGGTATTGCATGTTGTCATTACTATCTGACCGAACCCATCAATTGTTTATTGCACCCTTGGAAGTTCCATCTAGAAATATTATTATTAACTAAGTTTAACCTCTAAATAAATAAATTTAATTATTTAAACCAAGATATTTTTTGTTCAAACATCTCTAAGGCCTCATTTATTTATTTTTAAGATTAAGAAGTATGAATTTGAATACACGTCTGAATATCAGATGTGTATTAAGATTAAGGCATCTGAATCTGAATACACATCTGAATATTAAAATGTGTATTAAGATCTGAATACTAAATGATTAAGACCATTTGATTTTTAACATCTGAATGTATAAAATTTATTTTTATTTGAAAATTAATAAATATATAATTCAAATAAAATACTAATTAATTTAATATTCTATAAATAAAATATATAGTTTATTAAAATATGATAGTTGTTGGTGGTGATGGCTAACGGGTGAATGCCGACTAGAATTGGTGATTGGTTGTAGTTTTGGTTGATAGTGGTGGTTCAGGTAGCTAGTGGTGATTGGTAGTGGTGACGATTATGATTGAGGATAGTGGTGGTGGTGGTGATAGTTAATAATGGCAGGTGGTGGTGGTAGTTGTAATTGAAGAGGGTAGTGGTGGTAGGCTATAATGATGGGCAGTGTCGGCTGTGGTTGTTGATGGTGATTGGGTGGTTAGTTGAAGCAGTTGAGGTGGATGAGTGTTGATTGTGGTTGAGAATGATAGTGGTGGGAATGGTGAGGATGGTGGGTGGTGATAGTCGAGAATAGTGGCAGCTATGATTGATGATGATGGTGGTGTGGTAGTGGCGTTTGAGTATGGTGGTGGTGGCAGCATGGTGGTAGTTAATAATAGAAGGCAGTGGCGACGGTTAATAATGAATATGGATTATAGCATCTTAATGAAATTTAATTTCTGTTGTAGATCTTAATCATATAGACTTATTCAGACCCATTAAGTGGTTGTGAAGTAAAAAACAAACACACTTAATGATTAAGATCTGAATAATTAAGATTCAGACTTTAAAAATAAACACACTTAATGTCTGAGATCTGAATGATTAAGATACAGACATCCATTAAGTGCAAACAAATGAGGCCTAAGAGTACTCTCTTCAATTGCTCTATAGAGAGTTTTAATGTCATTACGAAGGAACCAAGAATGAGTGAAAAATCTACAAGATCTGAAGTAATGAAGTTTCATGTCTTCAACAGTTTTGTAGATTACATTAGCACACTGAAACTTGAGAACGAGGTTCAAGTGTACATCTTTACCTTTTTATTTGTTTTTTAAAAAATTTAAATAAAAATTTTGTTGTTAAGTTTTACTAGTTTCGTTAGTTTCGTTAATTTGAGGGACTAAAATTGCTTGATTGGGTTATAATTTAAAGTTAAGAGTATTCAGCTGAGTAATTCAAGGACTAAAAATAGAACTAAGCAATAAGGACCAAAATTGTTATTTTCCCATGTATTGAATTTTGCTTCCTTCTCAGTTTTCCCATCCAAACAAAGTCTTATCAGAAACCCGATCCTAATTTCAGTCGGGTCCATAAAACACCGAGTGACCCTTATTCGGACTTCGGAGCATCCAAATAACACGGACCTTAGGGCTTATACGCCATAATATGAATTATTCGAAACGAGTCCTGCAATGCCAATTGATCTTGATCTTCTATTCTGTACTTCCAACCACTCTCCAAAGCTTCTCATCAGCTGTATATGGAAAATGGTTGGTGGAGGAGACCATTCTCATGGTGGAGACTTCAGGGCTAAGGTCTGGAGTATGAGTGGTGGGCCCTACTGTAGGCCCAAGCATTGGTGTTTAGATACTTCATTTTCTGAATGATCTTGATTTCGATACCAAGAGAACCTTCCACCATTTTTCGAAATATCTTCTTTATGTTCTTGTTAGCTACCTCGACTGCTCCATTCGCCTTGGGGCGGTAAGGTGTGGTATTGCGATGTGTAATCTTGAACTGCTGACATACCTCTTTCATTAGATGACTATTGAGATTAGCACCATTATCTGTAATGATCACCTTTGGTATCCCAAACCGGCAAATGATATTTGAGTGCACAAAATCGACCACTGCTCTCTTGGTCACAGACTTGAACATTTTAGCCTCAACCTACTTGGTGAAATAATCGATGGCCACCAGAATGAACATGTGCCCATTTGATGCTGCTGGCTCAATTGGCCTAATGACATCCATGCCCCACGCAACAAAAGGCCATGGTGCAGACATTGTGTGTAATTCAGATGGTGGAGAATGAATCAAATCTCCATGCACTTGGCACTGATGACATTTACGCACGAAACTGATACAATCTCGCTCTATAGTGAGCCAATAATAACCTGCTCGGAGAATCTTCTTTGCCAATATGTACCCACTCATATGTGGTCCACAGACTCCAGAATGTACTTCGGTCATGATAGTTGTGGCCTATCTAGCATCTATGCATCTCAACAATCCAAGATCTGGAGTCCTTTTGTACAAAACCCCTCCGCTGAAGAAAAATCTGCTTGCCAACCGCCGAATTGTTCTCTTTTGATCACCTGTGGCTTGTACTAGATACACCCCCATCCTGATATATTCCTTGATATCATGAAACCAAGGCTCACCATCAAGTTTTTCTTCTACCACATGACAGTAAGCATGCTGATCATGGACCTCAATATGCAAAGGGTCCACATAAGCCTTATCTGGATGATATAACATTTATGCCAAGGTAGCCAAAGCATCAGCAACCTCGTTATGGATCCTTGAAATATGTCTGAACTCTAATGATCAAAACCGTTGACAAAGATCATGCAAACATTGCCGGTACGGTATGAGTTTTAAATCCCGTGTTTCCCATTCCCCTTGGATCTGGTGTACCAGAAGGTCCGAGTCCCCCAAGACCAAGACTTCCTGGACACCCATGTCTGCAGCCTACCTCAAACCTAAAATGCATGCCTCGTACTCAGCCATGTTGTTAGTATAGTAGAAATGAAGTTGAGCCGTACCAGGGTAGTGATGCCATGTTTCAGAAATAAGTACAGCTCCTACCCTAACGCCTTTCATATTAGCAGCTCCATCAAAGAAAAGTTTCCAAACTGGCTCTTCAACTTATTCCAATTCATCAATGTGCATTACCTCTTCATCATGGAAGTAAGTCTTCATAGGCTCATATTCTTCATCTACCGGATTCTCGGCCAAATGGTCAGCCAATACTTGGGCTTTCATTGCAGTCCGAGTCACATAGACGATGTCAAATTCTGTTAGCAAGATATGCCACTTTGTGAGCCTCCTTGTAGGCATAGGCTTCTGAAAGATATACTTTAGCAACGAGAGATGAGGTAAGTAGTGTAAAATGACAAATAATGCTTCAACTTCTGTGCTACCCAAGTTAGGGCGTAACATGTCCTTTCCAGGTAAGTGTACTTAACCTCATAAGATGTGAACTTCTTGTTGAGATAATAGATGGCCTGCTCTTTCCTGCCGGTGATGTCATGCTGACCCAACATACAACAAAACGAATTGTCCAAAACCGTCAAATACAGAATCAAAGGTCTCCCTAGTTCTGGTGGCACCAACACAGGTGGGTTCGACAAATACCCCTTTATCTTATCAAATTCTTCTCGACAATCATCTGTCCACTTGACCTCATCATCCTTCTTCAACAGTTTAAAGATAGTCTCATAGGTTATCGTAAGCTGAGCAATAAACCTGCTGATGTAATTCAACCTCCCTAATAGACTCATCACCTCAGTCTTGTCCTTGGGGGCGGAAATTCTTGGATAGCTTTAATATTTGACGGGTCCAGTTCAATACCTCGCCGACTGACTATGAATCCCAACAGTTTTCCAGACGGCACCCCGAATGCGCATTTTGCAGGATGAGCTTAATATTGTACCTACGAAGCCTTTGGAAGAACTTTCTCAAATCTCTAACATGGTTAAACTGCTTTCTAGACTTTATGATCACATTATCCACATAAACCTCGATCTCCTTGTGTATCATGTCGTGGAATATGGTTGTCATTGCCCTCATGTAAGTTGCCCCAACATTTTTCAAACCGAAAGGCATGACCCGATAGTAGTATGTTCCCCATAGCATGATGAATGCCATTTTTCTGCATCTTCCTCATCTATTAGGATCTGATGATAGCCCGCATAGCAATCCATAAAAGATCCAATCTCATGTTTGACATAGTTATCAATCAAAATATGGATGTTTGGCAGTGGGAAGTTCTCCTTTGGACTTGCCTTGTTGAGATCACGGTAATCAACACACACTCTGGTCTAACCATCCTTCTTTGGCACAGGCACAACATTGGCTAACCAAGTGGGATACCACGTGACTCGAATGACTTTTGCATCGAACTGCTTTGTGACCTCTTCTTTGATCTTCACACTCATGTCAGTTTTGAACTTTCTCACCTTTTGCTTGACGAGGGGAATGCCGGGTCAGTGGGCAATTTGTGAACCACCAAGTCAGTGCTTAGACCCGGCATGTCGTCATATGACCATGCAAAGATGTCTTTGTACTTAGACAATGCTTTGATTATCTCTTTCCTGAGTTATGGTTCCAGATGGACACTTATCTTAGTTTCTCTGATATTATCGGGGTCCCCTAAATTGATTGATTCTGTATCACTCAGGTTAGGCTTGGGTTTTTCTTCAAAATGGCTTAATTATTTACTAATCTCTTCAAAGGCCTCATTCTCATCATATTCTGATTCATCATCGCACTCTATTTCTTGAATTATTATTTCAGAATTAGATTGGCTTTTAAGACAGGGCCGAAGATTCCTCATGCATGTCATGTCATTGAAACCAGCATAAAAAGAACTGTACAATGAAGAAAAGAAAAACAAAAATAAAAACTATCAGGAATGATGAAAAAGGGCAATTGCATTTCATTGAAATTAAAAGATAGCAAGGTTTATACATCCAAATGGATGGAACATAGAATCTGAATTACAACACTGGAATAATCTAGATAAACTAAAAGAAAATCAAAGCAAACTACCAAAACTCCTTCCGTGTAGGGAGAGGAGTAGCTTCCCAATTGTTAAGCTTTGCACTTGGTCCAACAAATTGCACATCTGCCTTGCTAAAACCCTCTCCATCTTCCACCATGTTCACATCATCGAATAACTTCTCGATTGGAAAGAAATAGAAATAACAGATCTGCGATAGAAGTCGAATACAATTAAGTAACTAGGGGCAAGATACAGACTTTAGAGCCTTTCAATAAACTCTCTATCGGGACCAACCACAGAACTGGGAACTGTTGTTACTGGGCATTTCTTGGTGCTAGGCCTGACAAATGATCTGGAGAGACGTGGGACAGGCTTTGGGAGGACCCATGCCCTCTATTTCAACTTTCTGGCTCTTTTCACGTCTACAACTGTGGGCTTGAATCCCAAACCAAATGTATCCAAGTTTTAGGGAGGGACACCGACTGTACGATACCTTGCAGAGATGCACCCAAACCCTTGCCAAGTACAAAACTATTTTTCAACATTTCAACGGCTACCATGACTGATGTGGTAGCTAACTTCGGAATTGGAACGCACTTTCCTTCTGGAATTTTCTCTACCGACACCGTGTCAAGAACCTGATAAACCCATGGGCCCTTGTCGTCTTCAACCTCAATGAATGGTACAATGGCATCACTATGAGCGCACAAGTTATCCTTGCCGTGCACAACGGTTTTCTGTCTGTCCCATTCAAACTTGACCATCTGATGCAGTGTAGACGGGACTGCTTTGGCGGTATTAATCCAGGGTCGACCCAATAGTAGATTGTAAGATACAACGACATCTAGCACCTGAAACTCCATGGTAAATTCAACTGGTCCTATTATCAGCTCCAACACTATATTACCGACTGAATCTTTCCCTCCACCGTCGAATCCCCGAACGCAGATATTGTTCTTGTGAATTCTTTCATCATTCACTTTCAACTTGTTTTAAAGTAAAGAGAGGGCAAATATTCACACTAGAACCATTGTCGACCAATACCCGAGTAACCACGGAATCTTCGCATTTCACTGTAAGGTAAAGGGCTCTATTGTGCTCAGTACCTTCCACGGGTAGCTCATCATCAGAAAAAGTGACTCTGTTTACCTCAAAGATCTTGTTGGCTATCTTTTACAAATGGTTTACTGAGATTTTGTCAGGAACGTGGGCCTCGTTCAGGATTTTCATCAAGGCTCGATGGTGCTCGTCTAAATGGATTACAAAGACAACAGTGAAATCTGAGCAGGCGTCTTTCTCAACTGCTCCACAATGGAATAGTCTTGCACTTTCATCTTTCTCAATAACTTTTTTGCCTCTTCTTCGGTCACAGTTTTCTTCACTAGCACTGGGTTATCTTTGGAGGTTTTAGCTTTTCTTAGCTCCTCGGGGGCAAAGCATCTACCCGACCGAGTCAATCCATGAGTCTCATAGACTTCTTCTTTAACTTCTTTCCCTTTGTACGTTACTGTTACCCATTCATAATTCTAAGGAACAACCTTGCTATCGACTATCGTTAACTGGGTTATAGGCTTGATAATGACGGGATCTGTGCGGGCACCCTCCATAATTACAAAAGGCTTGTTCGCCACCGCTGGCACAACCACTTTTGCTATTTCTTGTTTCGCCGCGACATCACTTGAGGACCCCCTCTTGACTACCGCAGATGGTTCACTATTTGTCCCATTCAACTTGATCACTGGCTTCTCACTTTTTGACTTTTCAACCGGCCTGACCTCACTGGACCGGATCATCATGATGGTCTGTGAAGGCTTCTTAAGCTCCCCTCCCTTATGCACTATCTCGATCATGTTTGTCTCATGATGGGCCGGCAATGGGTTCTAGTTGATATTGGACGCTTCCGGAGCTTGGACATCAATCCGATTGGTATTAATAAGCTCTTGAATAGCTATTTTAAATTGTCAGCACTTCTCTGTGTCATGCCCCGGAGCACCAGAACAATATTCACAACTTACAGAATGATCAAGATTTCTCGGGGGAGGATTTGACAGTTTTGGCTCGATCGGCCTCAGCATATCCAATTGTCTCAGCCTATGGAATAAACTAGTATAGGACTCTCCTAATTGAGTGAAGGTTTTCTTCTTCTGCAACCTCTCATTATTAAATGCTTGATTGGGCCGGAAACCTGATCCAGGAGGGTTTCGGTAGGCTTTTGGGGGGTGGATAGGTATTTTGTGGAGCTGGGTATGTATTTTGTGGGACTGGAGCACGCCATTGTATATGGGCCGGAGGTTGGCTGTATGTTTGGGCATGGTGGACAGAAAAATGGGGGTCTGGTGGTGGCTAGTAGTGTTGGGGTGGATTATACAGGGTATGGGGATAGGTTTGGTGGTGGGGTCGGGGCTAATTATAGTAATGTGATGGGCCCCTGGGCCCGAACCAAGCTCCTGAATCAATCGTTGCTACATCCTCTTTCTTCTTCTTTCCAATTACCCCCCAGTTCCACTTTGAATGGCCTGGGTGGTTGCCTTAATAGCCGAATAGCTCATGATTTTGTTTGTCTTGAGCCCTTATGTCATGACCCAAAATCCCAACCCGGTCGTGATGGCGCCTCTCGTGAGGACAAGGCCAGCCAATCAACAAAACAGTACATCTTTTTATAATTACTTAGCAGGAATAAGTCTAAATTATGGGCAATATAATCATAAATGCGAAATAAACGTGATAGAACAAAGAAAAATCATCCCAACTCAGCCCGAAATCGGGGTGTCACAAGTCATGAGCTACTACAGAGTTTACTAATATTTTACAAAGTCTGGACTTATCATAAATAACAAAGATAAGGGAGAAAACGGGGCTGCAGACATCAACAACTACCTCGTTACTCCTAGTCACCGCCTGGTCTGGAAAGAATCAACGCTCAGGAGCGAACTCAGCTCTGCCTGTATCTGCACACATGGTGCAGGGAGTAATGTGAGTACTCCGACCCAGTGAGTAATAAAAATAAATAACGACTGAAGATAAGAAAACCCAGTAAATACACAAAGTAAGCTAAAATCCAAATATGCAGCAACATATGGAACTGAGCAGCTAAACAACAGTATAGATACAAATACATGAATACAATGCAATGCATATGATGGTACATTCACGTACCCACTGCGGCGTGCCCGAGCCATCCCTATTTATTTATCGTCGACGGCGCTCACTGGGGGTGTGTACAGACTCCGGAGGGGCTCCTACAGCCCAAGCGCAATATCTTGGTCAGTCATTGTTACCTGACCGGTCAGCCATTATTACCTGACCAATTTATATCATACAGTGCCATTGTTACCCCTATTCATGTATATCATCCAGTGTCATTGTTACCACTATTTCAAGTATATCACACAGTGTCATCGTTACCACTGTGTCAAGTATATCACACAGTGTCATTGTTACCACTGTTTCAAGTCACTTTATAATCAGTCCAGAAAATAATATAATAAGCCCCTTGGGCATTTACAAAACAGAAGTTCCCAGCCCGGAATACATTTAAAAATATCATTTAAGTTTTCAACACTTAGAATTATGGCTGAGTTTGCAAAACAGCATTTAAAACCTTGGACTGAAATTAAATGATATGCAAATCATGCTAAGCAGTAATATCAATCCTTGAAGGATTTTACAAATCGGCACAAGGCCCCAAACATGGCATCAAGCCCAGTAATATCAATGAAGTATGTGTATCAATCACCAGTATAGTATAAACATCACACGGGGTGGACCAAGTCACAATCCCCAGTAGTATCCGACCCCGCACTCGCCATGGAGTGCGTGTCACGCCTCAATATAGCGTTACGATGTGAAAGTCCGGGGTTTCAAACTCTCAGTACAGCATTTACATCTATTACTCACCTCTAGCTCGCTATTACTCATCTATTAATCACACAAACCTCGATGAAGTTCGATTTCTAAAAGACAGGGTTTTAACCATACATATCTTAAATTCGCCCCTTAATGATACTATAATGATCCCATACAGTTATGTAACTTCAATCTACCATATAACACTCAATATGGCCAATATTAGTACTAGATCCCATAAATTATGCCATTTAGGCATATTATCAAACATCTTGTAGGTATAAATATTTACACCTCTTAACTATAGCATTGGTTCCTCTAACTATCACCATTAACCAACAATTCATCACACTATTATTCTTTAACAATTTATACTCCTAACATCACATGTGTGATCAACCATTCACACCCAAACCAACAAAAATTCCATCAAATAAACACCTCTAAATCCCTACCATGTTCATGTATTTAAATAGGGAATTTATGGCTTCCAACCACCATACAATAAGTTGTAATACTTGACTCATACTCATATTTCCATAATATATCCATATATGTGAGTCTAAGGTGTAGGATTTACCTTTTGGAAGAAATCTTGCAAAACCCTTGTTTGAGTTCTTGAAGGAATTTCTTGAAAATCTAAGGGTTTTTAAGATCAATCCATGTTAATATAAGTGTTTGGGAGTAGTAATCAACTCAAAATACTCCAAAAATCTTACCTTAGGAGTGCAATTGGGTGCCTTGGTCGAATTGGGGGTGTTGGGGAAGCCCTAGGCTTGAGAATGATTCAATTCCTCTCATTTCCGGTCTTTAGAGTACTTAAAAACCTTCAGTCGCGTAGTTCGCGCGTTTGTTCGCGCGTTTTGCTGAGCATTCTGCCTCAGACGCGCGAAATGCGCGACTTCGCGCGATACTTCACGCGCTCTGACACCTGACCCGTGAAATGGTCATAACTTCCTGTATACACTTCCAAATGACGAACGGTTTGTTGCGTTGGAAACTAGACTCAAAGGTATTTAATTTAATAAGTTGTAGCTCACACAACTCCTTATATAACGAGATATAGTATCGTTCAAAGTGAGGCCTTGTGCGCACTCATTTACAACTTTCGTCTATTATGAAATTTCCAACTTCAAAAGTTCCCGTTAGCCATCCGAAATCATCCCGAGGTCCTCGGGACCTCAACCAAAAATACCAATACATCTTATAATATTATTCAAACTTGTTCCAATTATCAAAACACCTCGACTAATACCAAAATTATCGAATTACACCGAATTCAAGTCTAAGTTCCTTTAAAACTTCCAAAATGCGCTTTCGATCAAAACTCGACCAAAATATGTCCGAATGACTTGAAATTTTGCACACATATCCAAAATGGCATAACGAAGCTACAGAAATTCTCGGAACTCCATTCCGACCGTCGGATCAAAATTTCACCTATCAACCGGAAATCGCCAAAATACTAACTTCGCCAAAATGAGCTAATTTCTTCACCGGACCTCCAAAATTAATTCTGATTGCGCTCCTAGGCCTTAAATCATCCCCCGAAACTAACCGAATCATCGGAATTCAATTCCGAGCCCTCTAACTCACAAGTCAACGTCCGGTTGACTTTTCCAAACTAATTCTTCCTTAAAGAGACTAATTGTCCCATTTTATACCAAACTCGATCCGAATTGACTCAAATTCACCAAGTACACATATTGAAACATGAATAAGCATTTAACGGGGAATACGGGACAAAAATACAGGAAACGACGGCTCGGGTCGTTACACCTTATTCTACCATACCGCCCATCTTCACCACTTCATTGAAGGACTTGCCTATAGCTGATACCAGATGACCGTAATAAGTAGGTTCTAAGGCCTGCAGAAAATAATCCACCATTTCACTTTTTTTCATTGGAGGGTCCACCCTTGCTGCCTGTTCTCTCCACCGAAAACCATACTCCCTGAAGCTTTCATTGTGCTTTTTCTCAATCTTTGTCAAGGATAGACGATCTGAAATAATCTCGAGATTGTATTGGAAGTGACAAGCGAATGCTTGGGCTAGATCATCCCATGTATACCATGTTCCGTGATCCTGCCGGGTGTACCACTCCAGCGCGGAACCACTTAGACTTTGACTGAAGTATGCCATTAACAACTCGTCTTTCCCGCCAGCTCCCCTCATTTTGCTACAGAAACCTCTCAAGTGTGCCACTGGATCACCGTGCCCATCATACAAATCAAACTTGGGCATCTTAAACCCTGTATATTCCTGAATGACTGTTCCAAGCTCTTAACTTTCCTAAACATCTCCTCCTACTTGGTATTTTTAGGTGGCTTCTTAGTTTCCACAAGGAGGTCAAAATGAGGAGTGTAGAAATAGGGTTCTGGAGCTTTGAAAGTGGGCTCTAGGGGGTAATATTGGTTGTCGTGAGTCTGGAACAACAACTCACTGGAGGATCGGTGTAGTGCAGCAGGTGGGGGCACCACAAAAACGGGAGTAACTAGTGGAGGATGGTACGGGACTTGTTTGGGTGGTGGAGCTTGTGATGTATAGGAAGTGGTATCGTGGCATTGTTGGTAGATGGGAAAGGTTGGAGATGAGTTCACAGTGGGAGGTTCTTGGGGCTGAGCCAATGGCAGGATATAAGCAAGGTTGGTGGGGTAAGCTGGCGGTGGGTGCCCTTTTACCCATGTCTGGTACATTTCGGCCATCTGTTGTTTTAGCTTATGCACCTCTTCTTTCAGATTAGCCTCCGATTCTTCTACTTCTTTTGACGGGTCGACAGTACTTGCCTCAAGCTCATGGTTGGCCATGACCAACTTGTTTTTGGACCGGGTGTTGTAGGAGTGAGTTTCCAGAATGCCAATCAAACTAACCACCTGCCTGTACTAATTATCATCAACAAAAAACTTGTTAGCGACTAGGGCTTAACAGATAGGCAACCGCACATTTGGGGAATGTAATGCACCAAAGAAGTTAACCATTTCTATTATGCATTTGATCGGTTGTTTGCGTCATTCCGGCTTTTCCTCTTTTCAATCCTGCCTTTCTCTTTTTTTTCTTTTTCAATTTCTCGTTGTTCTTTATTCCCTCATTGTTTTGCCATTATTTTCCTTCCCACAGTTTCTTGTTTTCTCTCTTTTCATTTTCTTTTCTCTGTTGTTTTTCCCTCATTTTTCATTTCTCTTTTTTTTTCTTTTTGTTTTGATCGAATCCTATGGAGATTGCCTACGTATCATGACCCCGCATGAATCATACCAAGCGTAGTTCTGGGAGATAAGTGTAAAAATAAATAATAAAATATTTTGGGATTTTCAAAATTTTCCATAAAATAAAATAGTTTTGATTACAACGACTCATCCTACCAAATTATAAAACTAACAGACTCGAAAAGGGAAATTAACAGACTTCGACGGACTCAAAACAGACTAACAGACCCTAGCAAAAAGACAGACTCGAAAACAGACTAACAGACTCCAACCGAAAGAAAATACAAACTCGAGTAAAATTCATGAATGCATCAATGCCTCAAATGCTCCTGGGGCTTGCGGACATCATTCGGTCTCGCCACGGGCCTATATGCGAGATCCCTTTGAAGCCTCTCCAAATCACTCATTATCTGGCTGACAAATGTCATCACTGCTGCGAAGAAGGTGGTGCGAGTCATATCCTCACATGCTTGGCATTTCACAACAATATAGTCAGCAATGGCTCTAACCCTCTCTCGGATTCCACCCTTTTCCCGAAGCAGACGCCCGACCTGCTAATTCCATGCTTCTAACACCTGAGTGTCGTGAAGGTGTTGATTTTTCAACTGTTGTATTTCTTCCTCCATCTGAGCCATCAAATCATAACAGTGTTCCCTATCAGCTTTAAAATCTTTGGCCTGCTTGGCTGCCTCATTCTCGAGAGTAGTTACTTTTCTCTCTAGGCTGGTGATTGTCCCTTCATATATTCTTTTCATTTGTTGCACAAACTGTGCCCGCCCTTCTGTATTCTTTGCCAATTGAGCCCGGACCTTTGCTAGATTGACCTCGGGCTTCTCTAGGTCATCTTGACACTCAAGTGCTTTCTTTCTCAGACTGCTTATAAGCCTTTTATCCGCTCGGCTTCTTTCCGGGTTTTTGGAAGCTATTCTCATTTTTCGGATTTGAGCTTTGAGGGCCTCATTTTCCTGAGTGATCTTTTTTTTTTCCCCTTCATCTGCGGTGGTTTGCAAACCATTCTCAAACTGAAGATTCCTAACTTGCTTTTCCAGCTTGCTTATGGTAGCCCTGTACTCATTTTCTTTGGTCAACCAGTCCCATTGCACCTGTGCTCCGTCGGTGAATTGTTGGACATGGGGTCTCTTTGAGGGTTGTTCGGGCTCTTGATAAACTCGAGATCTTTTACCGTACCAGGCGGTGTAACTAGGCTCCAGTTCGCCTCTGGATAGATCTCGTACTTGAGTCTTAGGCTCCAAGAGCCTGCACTGATGCCAAATCCAACGCACTTTTTCTTCTAGGAAAGCGGCTTTCGGTTCCAACTCAATGACCTGCCGACTCAAATCCTCATCATGTGGGATGGTCTGGTATCAGCCTAACTGACATAGAAATCGGTGCGGAGCATAAGGCTGGATATTTCAAAGACCCATCAACAACAGAAAACACACCTCAGTCGACATATAAATTACTTCACTGACCGAGAGCCACCCGAACGTCCATTTGATCTTGTTTGCAGTCAAGGATCTCAAGTGGGCATGCCATGCTTCTGTACCATCCGGGAACTTATAACCCTCTACCCACTTTTCATGTTTTTCAATACATTCGAGACCGGTCATACCACAATTCAGATATCCCGGGCAGTGGCAAAGGTGTTCCTCCATCCATAGTTGTAACAGCATATTGCACTCTTCAAAGAACTTTCCTCCTTCTCGGCAAAGGGTCAGAGCTAGGTAAATTTCTGCCAAGATCAGATGCACTATGGTCCCATTTACCTTTTTCATCATAAAGTCAACTATCCCCACAAGCCCCAACTCTACATTCCCGTCTTTTTTGGGGCAAATCAAAATACCTAGGAATGCCACTATAAAAGCTAATCCTCTCCGAGCTTCCCACTTGTCTTGGTTTCCTGAGTGAGTAAGGCCGGTGTCTGGCGCCTTGAATCCACAGGGATTCTCGTAACGTTGGTACAGAAAGTAGAAGATACAGAATCCTTTGGCCAAATTTCCGTCTCGGATGTACCGACTGATGCTTAACAGGTCCAAAACTTTGTGAGGGGTTACTGTTCTAGGTGCCACCGGGTATTGATTTCTAAGATTCCCATCGAAACCAGCGTAGCCAGCTATCTCTTCTAGTGTAGGAGTTAGCTCAAAATCAGCAAAGTGGAATACATTATATGTTGGGTCCCAAAATGGTATCAAGGCCTCAATTATGTCCTTTCTCGGCTTAACTTTCAAGAGTCCGATAAGACCGCCCAACGCTTTTGTCACAATTTTTCTGCTATCTTCCCCCAAATCATGCCACCACATATGTAGCTCCAATTGGATCTCTTCACGGACTGAGAAAGGTTCATTTTGAATTGTGCTCATCCTGCACATTTATTAAGGTGATTTTAATTAAGAGAAAAATTATGACTCATTTCGACTAAGAAAGAGTGATCACTATTTTTTCAAAATAAAAATATTCTGCTTTTCCAATACGGCCTTTCAGCACTTCGAGGACGAAGATTTTAAGGCTGTGTTGGCTAACCGGCCCAAAATCTTGAAAAATGACCAAAGGCGGCTGTTCTTGCAAAAACAGCCTTCCGGCACCCTTTTAAGGGACATTCGGCTATTTTTGACAAGAATGACATCACCTTACTTAATTGCAATAAAAATAAAATTTTGCTCTTTTTGGGCTATTTTTGCAAAAAAGAAGTTGGACCCGATGGAGGTTACCTACGTATCCCACATCCGGTGAGAATCAAACTGACGTAGTTTAGGCGGATAAAACTATTTTTGAAAACAAGATTTTCTCCTTTTTCATCTTTTTTTTCATTTTTTTTTTCTGAAAATTCGGCAGAGTTTCAGTACCTTTTGGACATTGGTTTTTCAAAACAGGAATTATCTCAATTAACCCTCACACTGTTATTTCCAACTTTCTCCTATTATTCAAAAGCCGGTCAGCATGCAAATCTGAAGCAAATAAATGAGCAAGTAGCAAGCAAGATGCATCAGGATGGTCTTTTCATTTCGGGTGCATCTGTCCTAGACAGACCCAACCCTTGTGTTGAGTCTCCAAAGTCAAATGCACGTGATGCAAGCAAATGCTCCTACTAGGGATCCGACATGAGGTCTTGTTTTACAAGGTTTAAAACCTGGGTTTATTGTTCTAGACCTGGCCTACCCGAGCGGACATCTCGAGCCGGGGGGGGGGGGGGGCAGCGTACAGGGAATACAGAAGCTTCACTGGCTTTGCAACTTGTCCGAACCTCGTTCTAAAATTTGGGATATGACTCTAACAGAAGAGAAGTCACACGAAGTGCACCCTTCTCCATGATTTAGAAGACTCAGAGAGAGGAAGGATTTCGTAGCAGTTTATATACAGTTCACAAATATCAAAGTGGTAAAGCAACATTTAGAACATTAGGCCCAAACCTGTAAAAAATCAGATAATAAATGAAGCCAACTATAACAATTCATCTAAGCTCGAATTTTGAACCCTGAACCAGAGATTCTGGGTTCGGTCCCCAGCAGAGTCGCCAGAGCTGTCACACCTCCTTTTTACCTACAGCCCCCGGAAGGGAGTATATAAGGGAGTTTTTCCAACTTAAAGTGACAAACGAAACGGGATTTATTTCAATTAAAATTCAGAGTCACCACTTGGGATAATTCATTGTGTCCCAAGTCACTGGTTCGAATCCCAAATCGAGGAAAAGATTGACTCTGTTTTGTAGTCCGCGAACCAGAAATCCGGTTAATGAATTTTGTTAACCCGGGAGAAGGTGTTAAGCATTCCCGAGTTCCGTCACTATTATTATTGGCCTAATTATCTGATTTTAAAACACTTTTTAACCTATGTGCATTTTAACTTTAAACCAATTTGAATTATTTTAAGGAAGATTTCAACGTCAGCCAAAATACGTCTTTTGACCGTGCCACATGAAATGCACCCGCAGTCTGAGACATGTTCTATTTGACGTTGTTAAGATTTGGATTTGGGTCACATGAAACGTGCACCCAAGTTTAGGAAGGTAATATTATTAAAATAACGTGCCTAAAGCAACTACGCATTTTTAACTTTGCGAGGGCCATGGAAAATTTGCTAAATGGCACCCCTCGAATTCTAAGGTTTTTTTAAAAAAAACAATTAAATGAGGGCCACGCATTTGAGATTTTATTTGGCACAACGCACCTCAATTCCAATTTTTTTAAAAAAAGGAATTCAAACTACATTTGGAGGGTCATAAGCTATGATTATGCTCAATATGGCTCACCCCAAATCCGTTTAAAGAAAATTAATTAACTAAACACCAAAGGTATCGAATTCTTACTTCGAGTGAGTGACTCAAACCAACTCGTTCAAATTGCCAGGCTGCCCTTCACAAACATTCAGTTGATAGGAAAACCAAAACTAAAACAAGCCCAAATACTTACGGAGGACCCATTTCGAAATTGAAGAGAGAACATACGGGCTCGAATCATAAGGCCCAAAGGCTGTGAATGCAAGCCCCTCACTTTCGTTCCAGTTTGGATTCAGAAAATCGAACTCAAGGCAGAACAAATCTTCTAAAATGACAACAGGCCACAATAAAACTCAAGATCAAGTCCCTGCAGCTTATTACAAAAGGGCACCCAGATATTGGACTTATCTCGTTCAAATTAATCCTCTAGCTGGTTCAATTAAAGGTAATTATTCGAGATACCACACTTGATCAAACCTTATTTCAACAACTAACAAAACCTCATGAGACTATTAAATACACGAACCCAAATTTTACTCAACCCCCTCCCCATATCTGAACAGAATCAATATTTTTGAGCAAGAAAACAACAAGAAGTAAATAGTTAAGCTAATCTAAGGATGACTGAGTTGTTATGCAAACCATGAAAGAGTAACCTGACATACGAAGAACTAATGGAGGAAAAACGTGGTATATCAGATGTGACTAAAGAGAAACATATGGAGACTAGTCTGATGAGCACATATACACGACTAAGAAACACATATCCAAGGTTCAGCAAAGCTTGACCAAGTTAGACTAAAGAAATAGTAATTCTCCACTTATACATATCATCATAGACTTGAGACCATTCTTAGGCCCAAACAGTATTCAAGCAGACCCCAAATGCAACCCTTAAAGTGAAATACAACATTAACAACATGAACAAATCATACATGGTGCAACTAGAATAGATAACACATGGACAAAATATGGACTCGAGCAGCTATTTAACAACAAAAGCTAGCATTTATCCTCTCTTCAATTTGATTACATGTCTTTCACATTTGCACCTCGTATGCTACTTCAAGAGTCGGTGCATACCTGATGATGAACAAGGACAAAACCAAAAGAAGTGAAGCATCAGCAGTAAGCAGTAGCAAGAATCAGCCTAGATTCAACTAATAAAACAGTGAACCAAACAGCAAAACTTAAACCAGAATTTTTCAAAACCCAAATTTAATCCATTTCAACCCCAGAATGAGAATTTTTTATTTTCAGAAGTTTTTCAAGGGATTCTAACTAATGAAAGGATCAGAAATTTCCAATTTACTCAGAATTTTGATCAATTCTTTCGTCGTTTCAGTTTTTCAGGTTTTTTTATCTCTTCCAAATCTGAGTTGAGTATCAAGTAATGATGCCTTTATAGGCAAGGTATTAGGGCTGCAGAGATTGGACTAAATTTTGCCCTTAGGACCTTTTCTCATTTTCATTTTTGCTTAGAAAACCTTCTTCAATTTTGGTTTTTGCTCAAGTACCCCTAATTTTAAAATTCAGAATTTCAGAATAGTCCTAAACCCCTCTTCCTAGAAGCTTCCTAGTCTGTTACCAATGATTCCTCTACCTACAATTCCTAATTTAACCTTTGAACCTTTGTTTTTTTACCTCAAAAGCCCAAGCGGGTCAAACTGACCCAAGGCAACCGGACATGGGCCTTTAAACACCCGGGCTAGTCTCTTCTTTGGCTCCTGATTTAAAATCCCAAAATTTACACTCCGTTGATTTTCTTTTAAGCTAAATACCAAACTTGAATTAAACTAAATTAACAAATTAACAAAAATCCAACTTAAGCTAATTATCAGACAATGTCACAACCTAAAATAAAATCAAGAAGAACAGAGAATAACGATTAAGAAATTGAAACAAAAACTGAAGAAATGAAACGGAATACAAGACAAAAAGAACAAACTATCTTAAGGGAAGAGCTAAGTTCGAAGCTGATTTCAGTCAGATTAGTATAAGAAAACTAGGCTAAAGAAATGGGAAGGGGGAGGAGAATAGGACAGTGCAAGAAAGAAAATACAAGAGGGGGAGAGGGACTTACCAAATCAGAACTCGAAACCTGACGGAGACAAAGGACTTAACCAAACTAATGTGGATCAACTGTTCTTTGCCAAAAACAAACTGAACGACATTAGTCTTGTTGAATCCAAACTCAAAAACTCGAAGGAACAACGCCCTATGACCATGCATGCTACCAGGTTCAATGGAAAATGACTTTTGCACTTTTAGGGCTCGACCTCGGATTTAAGATTCGAGAAGCTCTGGGCAGATTCAAAGGAAAGTAGTTGCGGATTTGGTATGAGGGGATCATGGGGGTTCTGTAGTGTAAAGATGGGGTCATTTTGCGGTGGCGCCGCCGACCCAGGGCGGTGGAAAATCAAGGCGGCGGATTAGGGTTACTGGTATGTTCTCCGAAGGATTGAGTGAGAGAGACGAGTGGAAGAGGGGGGGTAGGCATTTGGATACTATTATACTAAACAAACTCGAGTTCTGGACCGTTAGATCAAAAAAGATCAACGGTCATAATTTGGTCTGTTAAAAACGGGGTTGTTTTGGAATATGGGATTGGACCGGTTTTTTTGAAGCGGGTTTGGGCTGAGTCAACCGGGTATCTGTGTATAAATCAATTGGGCTTGGAGAAAAAATAAACAAAAGGCCCAAAAATCTGATCTTCTTCAACTCTTTTCCTTTTCTTTTTTCAATTTATTCAAAATGCTTTTTTATTCTTTTTCCAAAATTAAATCTTAAAACCAAATTGGCATTTCAAAAATACTATTTAATTCTAAATAACGATTAACATAACTAGTAAAAACCAAATTTGAAGAAAACTACCAATATTCGAAATTAAACAATAAAATGCAAAATTGGTTATTTTTGTGATTTTTCCCATTTTTATAAAATAACTAATTTGTTAATTAATCCTAAAATGTGAAATAAGATCTTAAATGCAAATGCAACATATTTTGTATTTTTCACTAATTAAACAAAGTTAACATGCGCCGACAAATGCAAACAATTAACAAAAAAAATGCTACAAAAATACGAAATTTGCAAATCATGGGAAAATTTATTTTGTTTTGAATTTGTGGGAGTAATTCATATAGGGCAAAAATCACGTACTCACACTATAAGCACAAATGCATGACTTCGATTGGTACCAACAATTAAACCAATTCATATGAATTGCCGAACACTTTTCATGAACTTCATTACATTTCAAATGCCAAGCCCTATGCAAATCAAAGTAGCAAATCAAGTCATGACACTAAAGCTTCAAAATTTTCCTCTCTATCACATTTATCATTCTTTGGTCATTTCTTCCAATTGAAAATGGGATTAAATTCACAACTCAAATTTCATGTGCCCTCACATTTAAGAGAGGATCCCACACTCATAAATCTTAATTCAAAACACAAATGGGATATCGAATGGAAAGAATTAACTCTCTCTCAAAAAGATGTTCAAATGCATACAAGTAGTACCATAGGCTTGCCCTTCATGTATTCCTCCACTAATGTAGACAACTTGGTTCAAAATCAATTAGGACTTAAAGGGTTGTAGTTTAGGCTTCTGGTTAAGGCAGGGCACAATTTTGGTTAGAGTGACTCAAAACCTCTCCAAGCACTACAAAGTTTACAATTAAAGTCCACTTCCTTCAAAAACATTTTCCATCCTTTCTTCACTTTTTGTTCCACACCTAGTCTTCCCTTTATTCAAAACTTCTTATCATTTTATTCTATATTTTTTTTCTTTCCTTTTCAAAATCAAGGAAGGTTTTATTTTTTTTCTCTACCTTCCACCTTTTTAAACAACTTCGATATCACAACTTCTCCAACCTTCACCCCCAAACTTAGGCTTTTAGCATATATTTACACTTTCAAAGTACTTAGGGAGGTAGGGTGCCAAAAGCTAGATTAATAAAGAAAAACGGATTAAAACTTGTAATATGGTTGCCAAAGAACAAGGTTAAAGGCTCAAAATGGGTTGACTAGGGAAAATATTCAATGGTAGGAAATTTAAGGCACAATGGCGGTCCATGGAAGGCCTAATATAATTTTTCAAACCAAGTTATTCTATGATTTCGCCTTGAAGCACATTCCGGGCAAGTTCTAGACTACAAGTAATGCAAAAGAACTCATAATAAATCTCAGCACACATGGCACATGAACACTCAAGTGGAATGTAAATCCAAAATCCAATTGAAACCAATGACTCAAAGAGGTTGCATATAGCATATGAAGCTATTTAGTGAATCAAAGAGCCAAAATTTGAGTCTAAAAGTCATGATATCTTTACTTCAATTATTTTTCAACAACGAAAAATTCATATGCCGAGGTTTAAATCATGTTGGTACCAAGAAAGCCACAACTTGGTCAATGGGCACAAACTCCAACCCAAACAACTTATTCTTCCTAATATTAACATAGCTATATCTAAACTACAAGACTAATTCCCTTAAGAAAGTTGTCTATCTATCCATCAACGGGAAAAGTCGACAAAAATGTACTACAATTACCCAATTTAAGAAGAAAATTGGCATCCTTGGAAAAAGAACCATGGTATAAAGAAAACCAAGGATATCGCCACTAACATAAAATATACTATATAAAAATAAAATAAAATAAAAAAATTTAAGAAGCTATTAACCAAAATTAAGAAGTAAATAAACATCAAGTAACTAAAATATACTACTAAACATAATAATATCACACATCATATGAAAATATACTAACAACAAAATGAAAGCAACTACAGTACCAATCTGCCAGAACAACAGTTATAAAAGAAGCCACCACTAACTAAAGATGTTGCAATGTCCCCAATGCAACAAAACATGATAGAGTAAAATGGTGGAAAGTGATTCCTGAATACTGCATCAAGTGCTCTCCTCGCTGTCTGAGTCAAAATCCTCCTCCTCTCCTTCTTCCTCGGACCAATGAACAGGAACATCATCATCATCTACCGGCCTGGTTGATGGCATCGGGTCCTGAGGCTTTAGGACTTTCCATATCCCCTTCACACCCTTCCACATGCGAGTAAAGAATTTGTCTCTTTTCTTCTCCCTTTTCTTCATTTGAGTGTGTGCCTTTTCTAGATTTCCATGGGAACTGCTGAACTCACCATGCTTCTTGGCCAGATCAGTGTATGCCTTCTCCAGCGCCGTAAGGTGATCCCCCTTCTTCCTCTGATCTTCAAGGTATTTTTGGAACTCTTTCTTTGAAATGTAAGAGGGTCCCTCAGATATCTCCCCAGGTCCCTATGGAAGGCCAGCTACTAGCTTACGAATCATTCGCATCTCCTCACTAAGCACAGCAAATGATCCTCCTGTAGAGGATGATGACTGACTACTCGGATCAACCCAAGAGGAAGAACCCATCTTTCTCTTTTTTCTCTTTACCGCGCCACCCTCTCCTCTCTTTTCAACGGATTTAGAGGCTTTACCGGCTCTATCCAATTGTCCCCCGAAGCCTTTTCCACCCCAGCAAGATGGCACAACTCAGTGATAAGCGATGGGAATAGCAATGATGGGCTATTCTGCATCCGATACTCTCTCAGTTTATTGATGAAGATTTCACCAACATTCAGCTAAATACCATCAAGGATGTAGGCTATCATCTGAGCTCTTGTGACCGGGACATTCCATATGTTCGACATAGGGGAGATATGACTGCATATGATGGCCAGCCATATCTTTGCTTCGGCAGTGAACTCTTTAGATGTAATCCCTCTCTTCTCAGCTGCCCATGGAACATCTGCACCCGGGCATAATTTGGATACCAACCACTCCCCTAAAGCATAGTCTTTTCCCCTTAATGGGGCCATGATGTAGTCTGGCAAATGATAGAAGTGATTCACAGTTTCAGCCCCAAAGTGCACCATTTTGCCTCGAATTCTCATCTTGGGTTTTTTTAGCCTGATAGCTGGGAGGTTGGCATAGAATTCCCTCACCCATTGCTCATTTGCTCGGCAAGGTTGAGGGGCAAAATAGTTTCATCCCATGGCCATTAGCCTTTGATAGAACTCGGGAAGACGTTCCTAGACGTTGTCTAGCAGTATACCACTTTCTGGGAGCACCTTCTTCGAGATCAGGTTTTCAAAGTACCGTTCTTGACATTCCAATGACAAGAACCGGTGTTGGTCAAAGTTCTGGTCAGCTTCCAAGGGGTTGTCACTTGCGGATCCTTCAGAGTTAGAGCCCATTTTCCAATTATAGTACCTGTCAATAAATGATAAGAGTGAAAACATGGTATGGCTATGAAGAATAGTGCAAAATGAATCAAATATGCCAAAGGAATACTCGGACAGTTGAAACTCAGCCTTATAAAAAAATTCAGGATTTTCAGATTTTCAATTGTCTGCTCTCTAATATCGCAATTCCCAAGAAATCATCGCAATTGTGATGTTATCAGAGGTGGCATTTGTGAAATATTCCTTGTAATTGCGAAGAACACTGGTGTCTGATAAGCTCGCATTTGCGATGAAAGTTTGAGAATTGCAAAGGTTGCTGGGACTTGGGTTTTTCGCAATTGTGACCACTTTTTCGCAAATGCGAAAAGGCCTTCGCAGTTGCGATTTCATCGTCCCCAGCCTTACCTTTTTCAGAGAATAGTTTTTAAGCCCTAACATTTTGGAATCGAAGTCATTTTCAGTGAACCTAATTATCATTTAAGCATAAATCATGCATTAAACTTCATAGACATCCATGAATCAAAAATATCGATGTTTCGGCCAAGAATTTTATTCAAGCCTTTCATCGATCACATAGAAAGCACAAAAATTTCACTTCTATTTGACAAGCATGAGTACTCAGACTTCCCCAAATTTTTAGCAAAGAACACAATCACACACTCTCAACCAACCTCACCCAGAAATTAATATAAGTTTTGACAAATTTTTGAACAATTTGGGGCAGAGAATGAGACCCATTTGGACTCTAGGGTTGCAGAGAATCAAAGAAGAAGAAGAAGAAGAAGAAGAAGAAGAAGAAGAAGAAGAAGAAGAAGAAGAAGAAGAAGAAGAAGAAGAAAGAGCGATTAAGCTTTCATACCTGGATACTTGCAATTAGGAGTGAGAGTTGATGGAGTTTTACAGTGGTGAGGGGGAGGGAGACAAAGATTTTAGGGCCTTAGAACTTTTTCTTCAATTTTGTTCAAAATGATGCACGGCCCAGTTTTAACCTCTCTGATGTTGCAATTGCGACACAGCCTTCGCAATTGCGAAGGTCAATGAAACCTGCTGTTGTCGCAATTGTGACAAAACCTGGGGAATTGCGATGGGAAAGTTTCGCAAATGTGAACATTGTTTAGCAAATGTGAAACCTGCCCCTCCATTTTTCAACAACTACTGGTTTTGGCTCTCCGGGTCATCCGACCTGCTCAAATCAACTCCAAAAAATCTAAAACTTGGCAGATTAGTTACAAATAATATTCTAAGCTATTCTAAAAAAAAATTCAAAAACGACCAAAAATTTTGAAAAACAATGGGTTTCCTCCCACCAAGTGCCGCATTTAACATTGTGGCACAACGCAAGTCAACTTTACCATTTTTCTCGCCACTTAGATGATATGAACTGGGCACCTAACTTTGAATCAAGTTTGTGACCACGAGCGATGGAGGGTGGTAAGTTGATAATCAATCCAAGACTTAAATTCTTCATTTTGCACTTCTTGGCTCTCATATGAGGAATGTCATTTTGCCTTGTTTTTTCCCTCAAATTGTAAAATGTATGGCATGAGTTTTTCCTCCTCGCAATCCTCCATTGATTCGTGTAATTCAACTTCCATATCACCACACAATTCCAATGTTGAAAAATGCTTGGAATGTGACTTCAAACCTCCTAATTGCAATGCTTCCCGGATGTTGACATTATCTTTTTCCCCCGAACTAGAGTCAATATCAACCATATTTTCATTTACGCCGGTTGACTCTAATTCAATATTTTTCTCGGCATCATTAACACTCATGGAGTCGGTTGAAGGATGTTCAATTCTTGAATCCTTAAAGTAAAGCTCACTTTCTTCCTCGGAATTGGACTCTTCTTGGCTTCCTTCCACACTCTCAAGTTGGTGGGCATAGTGAGCCTCAACTAATATTTTCATTTGATTTTCCAAAGTGCGGATATGTTCATCATTGTAAGCCAAGCCTTGTTTCAAGTCCTCGAGTGCAAAGTTGTGCTTCTCCTCATTTTCAAGAATGGTCTCCAACATGAGCATCATCTTCTCATTTTGAGCATTTGAGAGTTCTTCTTGGTTTTGATCAAGTGCCAAGGGAGGATTTCCGGCTTCCACATCTATGGAAATTTCTTGGCTATCATTAACTTCCGAGGATTTTTGGACCTCTAAAGCTTCAAGCATTTCTCCCATTTGTGAGTGCAACCTTTCAAGTGCCAAGTCATTTTGGAGACTATTCTCCAAAAGCTCCTCCAAGGCACTTTGCTCTTTGTTTCCTCCTTCAAGTAGGCACTCTAACATGATCTTGAACTCTCCATTTCGGCCATGCTCAACTTCTTCCACTTCCATAGCCCTATAATTTTCATCACAAAAAGTAGAATCATCATATCGAGGACTTGGGAAAGGGAAGGACAAATAAGCACAATCATCCCAATGACCATTTTGAAAACCACACTTATCACAAATACTCCACTCATGGGTTTGAGATTGTGCGCACAATCCACCCCCGGGAGAATTTAAACAATTTTACCACGAGTGTGGTCCTCCACAATAAGGACAAAAGTCATCAAAGTATGAACAACTACTATCCGACCAATTTTCATTAAATGATGCCATTCTAAGAAAATAAACAAGAAAAATAGACCAAGGTAGGGAAAATTAATTACACAAATATTCACAAGTTTGGACCAAAGCACTTACGCTTATTTCTCAAACAACCTAAATTATGCCAAATTGTTCCCTGGCAACAGCGCCAATTTTGATGACATCCAAATCCACTACTAAAAAGTAAATGGACACGATCGCATGCAATATAATTTACCCAACTATGAGTCGGGGTCGAATTCCACAGAGAACAATGTGTAGGCGATTAGGAATGTAAGATAATTATCACTTATCGCGCAATGCCAAACACTTAGAATTGGTTTTTGAAAATGTTTTATACCTAAATGCGGAAATGTAAACTAACCTAGAAAGCAGGTAAAATGATCAATGGCTACAAGTATGGATGCATCGGGAATTACACTCAAGTAACGATCCAATGTATTTCATGATTTTACAAAAATGAGCGAGTTTATGTTAATTAGCCACGGATAATAATTTTTAATTAGCTTCTTCCGAAGACTAACAAGACTTCCTAATTGAATTATCCCTAAAACAATTAAGATATTAAGCACACCCGGAATGGCTACAAGTAGTTTAATCATATCCCTAGGTAGAATCTATAAAATGAGGGCTAAAGCCTCAAGTTCTTGTTAATTAATCTTTCCCAACGCCAAATTATATTTTTCAAAATTAATTCGGAGTTAATGGGCGAGTCCTAGGGTTAGCTAATCCCTTTGGAAATATTAAAGAACAAGAATAATTAAAGTAACAATAACTCGCTTCATAAAAGAATAAAAATCATTCAATACATAAGCACAACAAGGTATTTAATCCACACTTTAAATATGAATATTTCCATAAACAAGATTTAAGTATTGGAAATAAATACTACACACTTAAATATTCAATACAAAGCAAGGAAATGAAGAAATAAACATAAATGGGTAAGAAATCCTTAACCACAAGCTTGAAATCTTCAAAACCAAGCGTGTGTGCAAAACCCTAGCTTCATGACTTGTTCTCTCTAGTCTCTTGGAACTGAAAATAAGCCAAAGATATGCCAAAGATATTTTACAAATGAGCCTAGTCGGGTATTAAATGGTTTGGGGCCAAAAAATGTGAAATTCTAGAATTGCCCAGGTGTGATGCACGATTTTTGCATTTGCGAACAAAGGTTCGCAATTCCCAACCATGCCTATACTGCTTCCATTCGCATTTGCGAAGGTTGACTGCTTGAGTTGACTTCGTATTTGCGAAGACTGCCTAATTCACCTTCCTTCGCAATTCCCATATTTTCCTCGCAATACCCAAGATTGTCATCTTCGCATTTCCCAGACTTTTGTCGCAATTGCGACAACTGAGGGTATTGCCCAGATTTTCCTCTTTTTAGTTTCTTTTTGACTTGTTTCACTTGATTTCTTCAACATTACTTCTAAATCACATAAAACCTATAATATAGAAGTAAATGGCATTAAACACATGAGTTTATCACATCAATCATAGCAAAAATATAGGCTCAAATACAAGATAAGTTGGTAAAATACCAACTTATCAGAGGGCTTGGAAGCTGAAGCAAGTGTTTGGAGAAAAAGGTCAATTCGGGCATTGACCGACTTTTGCTCATTGAGCAGTTCTGCTTTCAAGTTCTCTACTTTCACCCTGAGATCAACAATCTCTTTTGTCAAACGAGTTACTTCATAATTTGACGTCGGAACCCCTTGGGCTTGCTAACCTTCTAGGATAGCATTCCTAGCCTTCAACCGACGAATCTCCTCAGTTGCACTATACTGAGCATTAATGAGCTGTGAGACGGTTGATGTACTCCATACACCCCCCCTCCCCATTCTTTTCTATGCACTCGCATTCTTCCAATGTTATCTGTGAGAAAGTCTGCTTCTTAGTCCCCAACTTGGCTTGCCCCAGTGGCATCTCAAAGAACTTAAACACTCGCGTAAGCAAAAACCCGCAGGGAAGGCCATGATTACCATATTTGAAGGTGGCTACCTTTTGAATGTGTTCAATCATAATAGCAAGCAAGCTCACATGAGTAAAGCTATCTAGTTGCTCCATCAAGAACAGGTCAGACTTGGAAGTCACTGACCTCCTCTCAGCTCGAGGCAATAGAACTTTGTTTACCAATTCAAAAAGCAACTGATATACAGGGAGCAATGCCTTCTTATGGATCTGGTCCCCCTTTTGGTTTGCATTATCTTTTACCACGTCATTTCTGAAGTTAAACCGACACACATCCTTTACACTGGACACACTAACTAAAGGAACTTTAAGAATTTCTCCAAGCAGCTTTACATCGAACACGATATCTACTCCATTCACCAAAGCAGAGATATGATCGGTCTCAACGGGAAAGAGGCTAGCAAAGAAGCTTTGTACCTCATCCTCATATGCCTTAGGTGCATCTATTTGGAATAGGTTCCCCCATCGTTGAAACTCAACCATTTCAAGAATTTGTCGATTACCAGCCATCTCAAAGATTGTTGTGTCAATCGTACGACCCAGCAGAACATTTTGGTGCCTCAAGCATTCTGAACCAAGGCTGACTTCACTTCTCATCCTCTTCACAAAACCAGGTTCCTGAACAATTTTAGACTTTCGTTTGCCAGACTTCCCACCACTTGATTTCTCTTTTCCCTTGGATTTGACTAACATATCCTCATCAGACATCGACAACTCACTCACAGCATCCTTTAACATGGAACTATGGGTTGAAACTTTTTCTACTGAAGCAGGCTTCTTCTTCTTTTTCTGGGACTGTCTCACCAATGAACCAGGTTCATTTGGTGTTTCTTCTTCCACCTCTACCACAGGGATCGCTTTATCACTTACGGGCATACCATCTTTCACCATATTCTTCCTTTGCTTCTTACTACTTTTTCTGATCTTTTGAAGGGCAGAGTCGTAGGCCACCTTAGCTTGCAACCTGGTAGTGGGTCTCTTGGTGGAAGACTTAGGAGTGGACACCACCCTTCGCTTAACTATGAACACATCAGGAGCTAGGTCGTCTAAATCATTCTCATCACTGGACCTCATCTCAGGTACCTTTATATCCAAAGGCACAACAGCGAATGCAGGAATAGAACTGTCCTGGGAATGAGAACCCTGACCTGGGTCCTCTGGAGATGGATCAGGTTCCTCATGTGAGGGCCCAGTAGCTTCTGCTAGTGCAGCGTCTTCAACAATTACAATGGCCCCTTCATCCCCCATACCCTACACCGCATTTTTCTGAGAGATGATCTTATGTAGTACACCATCAGCAGACACCACAAAGACGGTTACAACCTTTTCTTCCTCAATTGGCACTACTGCCACCACAAAATCTATAGCAACAATGGCACAACCCTCTGTGACCTCAGGGTTTTGACCTTGTTCTCCACTTGTTCTTTAATTAGTGGGAACCTTAGAAGATGGATCAACAATTTTAGGGGTTTTTGAAATGGATAGAGACGGGAATCTGGGCGAGGTGTGATTTTAGCGAGAAGGGTAAGAGTGGTTAAAAAGGGCTCAGTAGGGGTGGAGGACTCCATAGGTTTTTCAGTAACAGGTATGACTGAGGCAGGGAGGTCAAAGTTTGTATCAGCCATTGAAAAGATGGAGCGAAGGTGCTTTGGGAAGTTCTAATAGAGGACTTATGGTTTGTGGAGAACAGAGGGGGGTTTTATTAAAAAATGGATAATTATGAAGAGAGAGATAGGCATCGGTTCTGAAACGGTGGTTGGGCGTGGAGAAGTGCAATGTTTTAGAGAGAGATGGAACGATTTGAAGTGAAGAGAAGTGACAACAGAGTCTGAAAAGTTGGATAACATGGCAGTTGTATTTTGTACCTTTTTAAGATGTGTATTAAAGAATGCACAGAACTACTAACCTTTGGTACAAGAACCAGGTTCTTGACCTGTTATTTGAAATATTCAATCCTCTTTTATCATCCATGAACTCCATCTACAACTTCTATACTCATCATGCATGTTTACCTACAACAGTATTAAAGTGAGTTTGACATGGCCATAAAACACTTTTAGCCAGTTTTTTTCTTGAAGGTGATTTTCATAGCCAAATATGAGGAATCAAGTTTTCAATTGGGCTTTAAAAGCCCCAACTTCACTCTGTTTCTTTCAAAATGTTCCCTACTTAATGCCTTGGTAAAGATGTCTGCAATTTGATCTTCTGTGCTACAAAACTTCATACATATCAACCCTTTTCTCCATATTGCCCCTCAGAAAGTGATGCCTCACATAAATATGCTTGGTTCTTTTGTGTTGAACTGGATTCTTGGCCATATTAAGTGCACTGGTGTTATCACATAGAAGGGGCACACTCTCAGTGAGTACCCCAAAGTCCTACAATTGTTGCTTGATCTATAAAAGTTGTGCACAGCAGGATGCAGCGGCTACATATTCTGCTTCAGTTGTTGAAAGAGCCACTGAGTTTTGCTTCCTTGTGCCCCAAGAGATGAGACATGAACCTAGGAAGTGGGCCATTCCAGAAGTGCTTTTCCTGTCTATAAGATAACCTGCATAGTCTGCATCAGCATATCCAATGAGATTAAAGTTGTCACCTGAGGGATAATAAAGGACCAGGTCAAGTGTTCCTTTAAGATATCTCAGAATTCTTTTGGCTGCCTTCACATGAGATTCCTTGGGATTTGATTGAAACCTTGCACATAGTCCCACACAAAAGATAATATTAGGTCTACTGGCAGTAAGATAGAGAAGAGACCCAATAATGCCTTTATACATGGTTTAATTCACAGGAGTCCCAGTTTCATTCATATCCAATCGAGTGGCTGTAGCAATGGGAGTGTCTATCACATTTGATGCTTCTATGTCAAACCTCTTTAAGAGCTCCCTGATGTATTTTTGCTGATAAATAAATGTGCTATTTGGGGACTATTTTACTTGAAGACCCAAGAAGAAGTTCAGTTCCCTCATTATACTCATATCAAACTCACTTCCCATAAGTTTTGCAAATTCTTCACACAGAGAATTAGTTGTTGCCCCAAAAATGATATCATCAACATAGACCTGAACAATGAGCAGGTTCCTTCCTCATTTCTTTAGGAATAGGGTGTTATCAATTTTCTCTCTTTTAAAGCCATTTTCCAAGAAGAATTTTGACAGCCTTTCATACCAAACTCGAGGAGCCTACTTCAACCCATACAATGCTTTGTCCAGTTTAAACACATATTCAGGGTGTTCATGACATTTAAACCCTGGAGGTTGCTTTACATAGACTTCTTCCTTAAGAAGTCCATTCAAAAATACAATTTTGACATCCATTTGGAATAAGGTGAATTCCACATGAGATGAAAAACTGATTAGAATTCTAATAGCTTCTCTGCGAGCGACCGGAGCAAACGTTTCATCATAGTCAATCCCTTCCTCCTGATTGTAGCCTTGAATTACTAGCCTGGCTTTGTTCCTTGTGGTATTTCTATGTTCATCAAGCTTGTTCCTGAATACCCACCTGATTCCTATAATGGTTCGATCTGAGGGTCTGGGTACCAGGTGCCAGACATTGTTCCTTTCAAACTGATGTAACTCGTCTTGCATGGCTGTAATCCAATCTGCATCTTTCAAGGATTCATTGATATTCTTGGGTTCTATTTGAGAGAGAAAGGCTGAGAAGGCAAGTGAATTTCTAGCTTTTGACCTGATTTGTACTCCGGAATCTAGAGAGGTAATTATGTTGTCAAGAGGATGAGAGCTTTTGTGTCTCCAGTTAGACGCCTGAGGTTCATTTAGAGAGAATGTGGGTACATTTGACTGGTTTTCCTAAGTTCTTCTCTCAAGTGCTAGTGGAGTACCCTGAACTACATCAACCACTCTTTCTTTAGCTTCGGTGGTTGTAATTGAAGTACCTGGTTCCATTAAAGATGAGACAGTATTGTCTTCACTCAGCTCTTTTACTTGACTCATCATATCTGCCTTTCCATTTGTCATGTCAATGACTTCACCAGGGACTAGTAAGGGTTCTCCATCTTGATCTTCTTGAGCATTCTTCTCACATGATGGATAAGACTCATCAAAAATAACATGAACATTTTACTCAACACATTGAGTCCGCTTATTGTATATCTTGTATGCTTTGCTTTGAGAAGAGTGGCCCAGAAATATTCCTTCATCACTCTTGGTATCGAATTTACCAAGCTGATCCTTTCCATTATTGAGAACATAGCATTTGCACCCAAATGTTCTTGGGTGAGTCAGCTTGGGTTTCCTTCCATTCAGTAGTTCATATGGGGTTTTGTTCAGGAGGGGTCTCGCTCGCCATATTGAATCCACTAAGGACTCAAGATGCAGGTACGATCTAGTTGAGCAGTCTGAGCTGCTCCACCACCCTCGACCTGATTATATTGGCCGAGCTGCCTAGATCCACAAGCACACGTTTAATTTGAAATTTATTCAAAAGAAAAGAAATTACTAGTGCATCATTATGAGGCTAAGACAAGGTCTCAGTGTCCTCTTCACTGAATGTGAGAGCATCCTCTGGTATGTAACCCTAGGTTCGCTTTTCCTTAGAGATGGATATTTTCGTTCGCTTGACAACGGGTCCCTGTGGGGCTTCGACCCCTCCAATGATCATGTGGGATGTGTTGTGGTTCTTTTGGTTCATTCTTCCTGTTCGCCTCTTTTTCCCAAAATTGTTTTTAGCTCGGTGGCTGAGGAACTCTCGAAGGTGCTCTTCGCTGATCAGAAGGGCTACCTTTTCTCGAAGCTATCTGCAATCCTTGATCCTATGACCGTGAGTGCCGTGATATTTGTATACCAAGTTAGGGTTCCTCTGTGAAGGATCTGACAGTATGGGTTTTGGCCACCTGTATCTTTGATTTTACTTATGGCCGATACGATGTCCGAGATATCGATATTGAAGTTGTACTCAGATAACTGCGGTGCCTCTACCGGCCCAGTGTGCCTATCGAACCCGGCTTTACTCATGAGTCTCCGGGAACTTTGGCCTCGATCTGTCCTTCGATCACTCGAGGTGTATTATTCCTCGCGGAGTTTCTTCGATCTTCTACATACGGCTGGTGTCTTTTCTTGTTTGGTCTCGACTCCCTTTATGTAAACCTTTGTTCCTTTGTTAAGAGCCTGCTAGGATATACTGAGCCCAAGGGGGCTCCTAATTGGTCGTCTTCGACCCTTATCTTCGATTGATACATGTTGTGCACATCCACCCAGGTCACGGCAGGATATTCAATCAAATTTTGCTTAAGCTGCTTCGAAGCTATCGAGCTTCATTCGTTCAAGCCCTCAGTGAAGTCATGTACTGCTCAGTCATCGGAGACTGGTGGAAATTCAATTCGCTCCATCTGGAAGCGAGATACAAATTCCCTCAGCATCTCGTTCTACATTTGTTTGATCTTGAAGACGTCGAACTTCCTTGTAGCAACCTTGATGGCACCGGCATGTGCCTTCACAAAAGAATCTGCCAACATGGTAAATGAATCTATCGAGTTCGGGGGTAGGTTGTGATACCACATCATAGCCTCCTTCGACAGTGTTTCTCCAAATTTCTTCAGCAAGATGGATTCAATCTCATCATCCTTTAAGTTATTCCCTTTTACAGCACAAGTATAAGCGTTAATATGCTTATTGGGGTCCATGGTCCCGTTATACTTCGGGATATTGGGCATTCTAAATTTTTTCGGGATGATCTTCGGAGCCGCACTTGATGGGAATAGTTTATGCACGAACTTCTTTGAATCTACACCCTTCAGAATTGGGGGTGCGCCCGGGATCTGATCGACCCTCGAGTTATAAGTCTCTACCTTTTTATCGTTAGCCTCTATCGTTGTTACTCGATCTCTCTGGTGCCCACCCGACTTGAGGAGTCATTTCCGATGTTGTTGTGCTTGGAGTTTTTTGTTGACTTTGTAGCCGAACAATGGCCACTTGTTGTGCTTGTAACATCTCAAATATGACTTGAAGGCTAACTTCTTTTTCCTATCGAGCTGGAGTCCCCTGTGCTTCATGTTGGTTTTCCCCGCGCACACTTTCGTTGGTATGAGAGCTCACATCGACATGCACGGCATTGCGTGAGCCCACGTCGATGGGGATTTGTGCTGGTGTCACCCCAGGGTTTTGAGGTGATACACCGGCATCTGTACCGTTCTCTCCATGAAGCCCAATAACGTATTTTCGTGTGTATTTGCTGAGTTAGACATTTTTTGACCTGAAATCAAAGATTCTTGGACAAGAAAAAGTGTGAAGAATAACTTGTGTTTTTAGAAAACTAGCACCAAAAAAATCACTATTATTTTTAGCCCCACGGTAGGCGCCAAACTGTTTACCTTGAAAATGATATTAACAATTATATTTGATTTTGTGGTTCTAAAATTATGTGATTTATTTCAATACTAGTTGTTAGGCAGGATGCTAAGCGTAAGTAAAGAGAATAAAATATGCAAACCAATACCGTTGCAAGATTGGGCCCTGAGCTGGCTGGAACAGGGGCCCTCGAGGTCTAGTTAAGGCAGTTAGCAATGAACAATTGAATGATATCGAAGGCCTCGAAGGTAGCCTTTTGTGGTTAATAATGAGCAATAAATGAAGAACAATAAATGAACAATAAATGAGCAAGTAACAAATCTGTAGAGTAATTGTTGAGCGCGTTTAGGCAAGAAAAGCAGAGAATGTTGTATTGTATTAAATATTCATGTCTCTTACAAAATAACAAGGGTCCACTTTATATAGGAGGGGGAATCCCAACATAGTACATGTCTAATAATGACGAGGAAATACTATTGGTACAACTGTATAGTGGCTCAGTACGGATTTGTACTATTCTAGCAGACTTGGTCAGCTCTAACCACGTGTCCTTAGGAGCTTTCCCGCCTTTCCATGATAATCATCGATTTGTACAGCTCCGAGATAGACCACAGTGAACCTTCGATATGCTCCCTCGAGGGACGTACCTCGAGGTGACACTTCAAATTTTTCTTCGAGCTCTCTCGAGGTCGGGTGTGGAGTGCCACAATAATCCCAAAATCGAACTCCCAAACTTTGGCCATATACAATTCTAACAAATTAAATTAAGTTATCCAAACTTATTTCATGATAGTAAGAACCGAGTATCTTATTATCAACTCTAACCACTAGATCACTAATGCAAAGGGAATTTTACTGTAAAGTCTTGCTTTATTCTTTCTTTTTGAATTATTTATACAATTTCATTTTACTAGTAATAGGTTTCCTACATGTGAATTTGGTCGAAAGAGTGATGGAATGGAGAAAGGAGTTGTACGAACTCCGCATAATGTCAAACATCAAAGTAATCCTCAGACGTCCAGAGGCGGTGGCCCCATCACTGGTCCGAACCATTAATGAAACGTATAGCCAAGCTTCTCCGAGGTACTTTTTTCAAAAATAATACTTTTTTCCAAAGTTGAAAGTGTTTGGCAAAAATTTTGGAAAATAAAATGCTTTTGAGTAGAAGCAGAAGTAGTTTTGAAGAAGCAGAAAAAAATAACTTTTCTCCAAAAATACTTTTTTGAAAAATATTTATGAGAAAATACACTTAGAAGCAGTTTTTAAAAATTTGGTCAAACACTAATTGCTGCTCAAAAGTGTTTTTCAAATTAATTAGTCAAACACAAACTGCTTCTCACCAAAAGTACTTTTGAGAAAAAGTATTTTTCAAAATAAGCTGATTTTTGCAATTTTGCCAAACAGGCTATTAGTACTACTAATCCAAGCTTATTATTGCATTGAGTTTCCATTTTTCATCCAAAAACAAATACTTATTTATATGTCATAACTCATATTTATTCTGTAACTTGACAAAATTCAAATTAAATTACCATGAACACATCCCTAAAATGTCATCAAAACAAAGCGCTCGTAATAAACCATCTGATCCACTGTTCCAACAAACCTGCACTGTCAAATAGAGGCGGAACTGTCACGCCCCAAAACGTGGAACGCGACCGGCACTCAACCGAGTAAACCCGACTGAGCAAGCCTGTTAGATTTCATTCTACCCAAGCTAGTTCATGAAAAAAGAGGGAATGTTATCTCATCTTATCAATACACTAAGCAATCTTCCATTAGCAACTGTCATTTCATTTCCGTTAATGACTTCATTCATAGTATTCAAAATATTACAAGTTTACAAGTTTAATAAAAAACGTGCTTATCAAATACCCACATTTCTAGTCTGGACTCCCAACATCAACCATCACCCACAAACAATCTACGGAGCTTCTAAATACAATAGAAAAGTAATAGGGAAATACCGGCAACAAGACTGGGGTGGGGCTCACCAAGTTTGCTGGGGAGAGAATACCGCTATCACTGGCCGATATCGCTCGCTGTAGAACCACCTGTATCATTAAACGATACAGCGCCCCCGCAAAAGGGACATTAGCGTTGTCGAATAGCACTAGTATGTAAGGCTAAAAGTCCTTTTTCAGAATAGAATAACCATACAAGCAAAGAAACATGAAACAGTAAGTCGAGTCAACAACATGCAAGCTTCCAATTTGCAACATATAAGTCTTCTAGTTTACGAAAATAATATATATAATTTTTGGTTGGGAGATCATTAGCACCGATATGAGTTATACCACCATCTTTGTTAGCACGGAGTCTGATCACGACCCGATCGGCTAGGTCGTCCCTTTGGAGACATTACCACGATCACAATTTTCCAGTTTTGAATTTCCAGTTTTTGATTCCTAGCACAATACCACCATATGTGCGGCATGGCATTCGATCACGGTCCGATCGGCTAGGCTGCCTTCCCACATATGCCGTGTGAGTTGGCGTTACCAATTTACAAATGTTACCAAGTTCATCCCAATTAAGGGGAATAACCACGATCCACACCTACACCGGCACGTGTAGTTTCAGGTATGAGCCTTATGACCCACCCTTCCTCGGTTTTGCTAATGATACCCCAAAAAAACATTTTTGATTTGATTTAATATTGCACACAATTGTAGTATAAATAAAAGTATACAAATATAGCATAAACACAACCATGCTTAACTCAATACCCTTCACATTTTATAGTTTTTATTAATGTCCTCAATCTCTCTCGATAACAGTATTTCCTTGGCTCGTTGGGCCTTTCACAAGATTCATCTTTTTCATGCCACAAAGGCCGCATTTAGTTTTTCACATTTTCCATCTCCTTTATTTCCAAGGATCACCAACCAATATCAATGTACCGAATATTCCAGAAATCATATATTTTCAAGTCAATAGTAATAAAATTATCAAACACAAAGGATTCTTCCCAAAGGGGCACATGTCGACCAACAATTAAAATACACATTGAAGTTATAAGCAAGCAATCACCTCAATTATCCTTGAATTACCCCTTTTTCCATCATGACAAATGCACAATTTCAACATCGGAATGTGTAAGGACTAGCATTACAATGAATGTACTTATAAGGCAAAGCATTATCTAAAACAGCCACTTATGGGCATAGTCCAGGTACAAGGCCTTTGGCCATTCTATTTTTGAAGTTAGTTTATATGAGTTGTGTCGAGACTTATTTCATAATTTATTTCATATTTTATCATTCGATTCATTTCCAAACATCTTTATAGTTTATCAACAAATAGGCACATTTAATCAAGGCATTTAGTACACATAAGAGCAACTAGGAGCATTAAACAAATCGAATTCTTCTCAACCGATTAGTATACTAACCTTCATTTAAAATGTGACTCAAGGCTATACCATTTTGGTAGACAAGCCACACTTAAACTTACAAAACAATATGGAATTCACTTCTAAGAGAGAAAGTTTAGCCTACATACCTCAATTGAGCTTTCCTTAAGTCCTACTATACTCTGAGACTCTTAGCAACGTCAATCTCTTTTAGGAACATGACAAATCGAACCACAAATTAGAGAGGTGATCATAGTTCTAGCTCATGTGAGCATATTTCCAAACACTAAGTCGGTGTTATGCTTTTAAAATTATTTGTGAAAGATCCTACCATCCCACATCCCATCCTTAGCTCAAAACCTCACCAAATACTTTAAGAACTCATGCATGCAAGATATCCACTCTCATTCTCATGGATTACCCTTCTAATGGTCTATCCTAGTTATATCTAGTAATGAAGAGCTCGGGTTATAGAACCTTACCTTTTAGGAAGAAAACCTAGGTGTCTTTCCTGACAAATCTTCAAGGTTTAAGCAAGATATTAGGAGAAATGTTGATGAAGAACTTCTTCTCCCTCTAGGACCCTCTCTCTCTCTAAATGCATCAGAAAATAGGCCTAAAATGAAGGGTAGTGTATAATGTATCGACGTGGGGTCGGGTAAGAAAATTAGAAATTTGGAGCCCCGGAACAGATCTGCGATTGCATATGTGATTGCATAATTGACATGCGTCCCGCAAAAGGGACCACGAAATGGCTCCCCAAACATAAACAAACTGCCCGAGTATGCGACAAGAAGAATGCGTTCTGCATACCTGTTCTGCGGTCGCATAATGCACCGCAGAACTGTCACTCGCAAAATTTCAAAGAGATTATGCGATGACTATGCGACCCGCATATTGATTATGCGATCGCATAATTGGCCGCATAGTTGACCTCAAAATTAACCATCAAACTGCCTCACTCTGTTGTGACTATGCGGTCCGCATAGCTATTATGCGACCGCATAATGGACCGCAGAAACGTGCTCTTCTGAAAAACATTATTCCTTAACTTTTTAATGCACATATCAATCCAAAGGGAAGCTCGCCGCGAAGAATTTTACGAATTTCTAACACATATTTCTAACTTGGCACTATAAGATCTCGGATTTTGAGCAAACATTTTTACGGGGCCTTACATGAACTAGGATTTCAAGCATATGAGTTCAAAATTCTAAGTATTTAAGTTATTGGATTCTAAATTATTAAATTATAAATAATCAATGAATTATTCAAGATAAATACAATGTTTGAACTAAAGCTACTGGGTTCGCCGAACACGTAGTCAGAACACTGGCTCCGCCCTTGGTCAATAAGCTCCCATTTAGCCATAAATTTTGGCAATTGTTTTTTGAAATTATTTCAACAACATTGTTTGTTCATGAAATATGATCAGTTTTTGAAGAAAAAAATCAATTTTCCAAAAAATGGTTTAAGGCAGTTTTTGGTGAAATTTTTTCTCGTAGTATTTTCTTACTCCACATTTTTTCATTTTTTATTTTCAGTCTAATAAATATTAACCTAATTAAAATAGGAGAAACATATATCTTTTAGCCGTTCCTAAAAAACAGTCTCTCTCTCTCTCTCTGCCTATATATATATAATTGACCAGTTTGCTGAAACTAACTGCATTTGTCAGCCAAAAAATATATACAATTTGTATATTATATGTATATAATACACACACATATTTATGCTGCTTATTATAAAATTTTTTTTTTTAGAAAAATGGAAGAAACGGGTCTGGGGTGGGGGACCAAGAAGAGATGGAGGTTTAAAAAATGGAGGATGAATCGACATGGAAGACGGAGGGGATATAAAATATCTATGTATAGCGCCACTATACCTGGCGCTATACATTAATGATGTATGTATAGCGTCAGGTATTGTGGCGCTATACCTGGCCATGTCAGCTTTTACAGTATAGCGCCACAATACCTGGCGCTATACATTAACGGTTCCGTTACTGTTAATGTATAGCGCCAGGTATTGTGGCGCTATATATAAAAATGTAACTTTTTTTTACCACCTATTTGTGTAGTTTGAGTAAAAAAAAATCACATTTTGGTTCCGGACTCTTAAACTTTGCTAGAGTTTTTGGGGTTTTTGGAGTTTTTGGGGTTTTGTTGTTATTTTTATTACGCATTTTTATGGTACTAATATATCATCTCCTGTTGCTTTTTTGAGCCGAGGGTCTCCTGGAAACAGCCTCTCTACCCTTCGGGGTAGGGGTAAGGTCTGCGTACATATTACCCTCCCCAGACTCCACTTGTGGGATTATACTGGGTCGTTGTTGTTGTTGTTGTTGTTGACACAGTTACCCACAAAAATAAAATTATTTAATTTTATCTATCCATTTATTTTTCTACTCATAAACTAATTACATTTCCTGCCCATAGTAGTTTTTGTGGGGAATTTTTTCTTTATTCTCCAATTCTTTATTATTTCTATGCTTCTTTTCTTCTTCTTTTTCTTTTTTTTTTCTTTTCTCCTTTTCTTTTTTCTCGTTTTCTTCTTATTTTTTTCTTCCTTTTCTAATTTTATTTAACTTCTTTTTTATATATATTCTTTTTCTCTTCATAATCTAATTTCATTTACCGTTTTCACTATTTTTTATTATTCTTTTTTTATGCAATAAGAAAAAATAATTGATATAGTAAATATTTGTTCACCTTTTTTAATATAACTAGTACAATATACCTTTTGTTTTTTTTTCTTCCTCATTTTTAAATTCAATTATTAAACTGAAATAATATCAGTTGTCACTTGATCTAATTCACTGAATATCACATTGACTGATGTTGAGCACCATAAATTACATAATCAGATTCTAAGAATCAACACGTGATTGTCATGCAAACCTTGATCTCCTTCCCTATAAATATCAATACACACTCTATCATTAGCAGTAACACAACCAGTTATAGAGCAAGAAAACATAATCTACGACAACCAAATCTTCATATATACTAGTTAGAATAAAAATGATAATAAAATATTAAAAAATACAACAAAAGTATAAGTAACAAAAAAGACTTCTAATACCATGTGATACCAATATGGTATATATGTATACCAACAGAGCATATGCTTTCTCTAGAATATTGCTACAACTATCTGCGACTATACTACTGTACCAAAACATTAAAGGACGCAACAAAAGTATGAGAAAATTACATGCTCGTATTGCAAGCTAGATATTCGCAAAACAACTTGCTCATTTCGTATACTAAGAGGGTATATAGTTGTATGGGGTCGTTCCAATAATTGCCTATAACTATAAACACTATTACATAATACACATAATTTATGTCCATCGGCACACAAAAATTCCAGCATTGCAACTCACGTTCATATAAATAATTTCATAATAGAATTCACTTAAAATGCAGCTAAAACAACCAAAACAATGTTCAAACTACCATATGATACCAATATGGCATATAACTATACCAACATGGTATACAATAATTTTACTAGTTAATTCCCCACAACTATATGACTATACTACTATTACATAACACACATGCATAAAGAGAAAAATAAAAAAATAGTGTACCACGTATTAATATAATAAGGTATTTCAAGATATTGTACTATATTACTATTATTAAAAGAAAATCAAATATTGTACCAATTAAATGCAGCTAATACAACCAAAAAATGATTCAACTAGCATATGATACCAATATAGTATATAGCTATACTAATAGGGTATATAGTTAGAATGAATTGTATACTAAAACGATATATTTGTATATTATTTGGGTATACAATACAAATTCGTCTTCTTCTTTGGTTCAACTATATTTCAACCCAAATTTCTAAAATTTACTACAAAATCTCCACCAAATTGACTAAAACTTTAGCTACAACCTCCAATCAACTTTCCAAACTAACCCATACAGGATCAGATCAAAATAATTAAAAACTCAAACAAATCAAGTTATGAGTTTCAAGCTTCAAGGTCCTTAAATGGTGGATTTAAATTTATGTACAATAAATCTCCAATAACAAGCATCAAGGGTACAATTTACACATCAAAGAACAATAACTAACGAATTTTAATAGTAAAAATAATATAAAAAATCAGATTTGGCATTTTGAACTCATTCATATCGAGTTTCAAAAATTGATCTGTTCTTCCTATAATCTACCATTTGGTTCCTCGAACACACAAAACACAGTTAGACAAATACTATCATTTGGGAGTTTTCGAACTATTTAGTGAGAAATTCCAGATAGATGATATTACCATCAGTAGATATTACTATATTAGAAAAAAATGTAGAAGCGAAATTGTAGTTTCAGTGATTCAACCTCAGTTCGAAAAAGCAGTTATGAGGAGAGAACATTGTCATTTCATTTAGTTACGTAAAAAATTCAAAAGGGTGAAGGAGACAAGAATATGCTCGATTGTGTTTTCTTTTCTTTTTTTGAAATGGTAAAAGTTTATGCTCGATTGCTTTCAGAAAAATTGCCATTCAAATCACAAGCAGGTCATAGATGTCTATTGGAAGAGTTTATACAAAATTAATAACCGAGTAAATAGTTTGGGGCACATGTGTAGGAGTAGTAAATAGTTTGGGCCTGGGCATTAAAGGGTAAATAGTTTGGAATTGATAGGTATAAAGTGAGATTTTCTCTTTGTGTTAAAAAATAATTTTTGAAAATTAAAGTTGTGTTTGGAAAGAAATTGTGTTTGAAAAAAAGTTAAAGTTTTGTGGGGTAAATTTCACAAATGGCCATATAACTATGACTTTGTTTTTCACTAAAGTCATAAAACTTTATTTTTCCACACAAAAATCATAAAACTTTTACTAACTCACACAAAAATCATAGTGACCAAAAATATAAATTTTCAGTAGTATTTTCTTGTTACGTAATTTTTAAAAAATAATAATTCAACTGAAATAGGAATGACCCAACCTGGCTCGACCCGCCCAATCTAATACCCATATATTTAAATTAAAATAATACTAAAAGTGAATCATTCAAAATACGATACTTCTATCTTTTATTTTTCTTTTCAAGATTTTCATTCAAATTTATAGCATTTTTGGTTCAAGTGCTCTCTAATTATACCTTTTTTTGTCTTGTTTTTTGTCAGAATCTCATGCATTCCGAACTAAAGTTTTTATGGGGGAAGTTCACTTTTAGTATTATTTTAACTTACATATATGGGTATTGGGTCAGGCTGGGTTGGGTCATTCCTATTTTAAGGGAAAAATATAAAATTAACCGGCCGGCCGAAACTAATTGCATTTGCTAGCCAAAATATATATAGGGTCCCCCCGACATATAAAACTCGAAGAAAAAGGGTCCCACATTCGAGTAGAGTTTCGTGCTATTGTTGATTCACAATTTCGGAGTCAAAATTTCAATCTTTTTGCTTTGCCAAAATTCTAAATCGAGGTATTTCGATTTATTTTTAAGTTGAAACATTTATAATAATATATATTATTTGATTTGTATGTGTTCTATTTCGGTTTGTGTTTTTTTTCGATACTAGCATGTTAAATTTATCCGAATTTAATATTAGTGTTTTCTAATAAAATATAAATTAGTAAAATAAATTTGTCTGTTAATATCCTGATTTATATATATGTTTTTTTATTCCGTTTTATATTTTATTTGCAATTAAATTTATTTGTTGTTTATGCTTAGTTTAGATTATTTTTTAGCGTAGTAAAATCCAAACCTTTTTAGCGTAGTAAAACGTAGACCCTTATAGCGTAGTAAAATTTAGAGCCTTGTAGCGTAGTAATGTGTAGTATTTTAGCTTAGAATTCTTTTTGTTTAAGTATCTTACACTAGTATTTGAAAATGCAAACTTTGTACAATTAAGTTAATAATTGTATCAACACACATAATTAGTAATTTGTACAATTAAGTTATTAAAAAACATGAATTTAAATTATAATAAAAACACATTATATATATATATATATATATATATATATATATATATATAATTTGTACAATTAAGTTATTAAAAAATAATAATTTAAATTATAATAAAAACACATAATATATATATATATATATATATATATATATATATATATATAATTTGTACAATTAAGTTATTAAAAAATAATAATTTAAATTATAATAAACACACACACACACACACACACACATATATATATATATATATATATATATAATTTGTACATTAAGTTATTAAAAATATGAATTTAAATTATAATAAAAAACACATAATTATTAATGATAGTTTAATGATTTTACAGTTAACGACAAGGACGCGACTATACATCCCGGCCCTCGGACGTTGGATCTATTAGCCCTACAGCCCCAGCATAGATCCGAGTATATATGAGACGGATAGTTGCTTACGCAGACTTTTCGGGCTAGGAGAGTGGATCTATTGTGGGAGTTTTTGAGTCCTCCCCGCGTTCTACATCCCCGCGTGGTTCATTACCTGGAGGAAATGGGATTACATAGGATTATTAGGATTGGCCGGATACAGCTCGACTATGCTTTGATCACGGCGTTGATTGAGCGCTGGCGACCGGAGACACACACTTTCCATTTGCCAATCGGCGAGGCCACCATCACACTGCAGGACGCTGAGATTTTATATGGCTTGTCCGTTGATGGCTTGCCAGTTTTACTGCCTGCGACCATGAGATATTATTTGCGGCAGGCATATTGGGATATGGTGCACATGCTCACGGGTTTCATGCCGGAGGACGAGGAGGTAGCGTCTGGGTCCAGTCGTATACAGTTGGTCCCCATTAGAGACCACCTGGTGCAGATCCACCATACTATCACCGACGAGTCAGTGGAGGTGGATGTACAACGATATATGAGGCTGCTGTTGCTCCTTCTATTTAGGAGGGTCTTGTTCCCGAACACTTCGGGGAACCTAGTGAGCCTCCGTTTTTTGCATCATATTGCCCGGTTCGAGGATACAGCCATCTACAGCTGGGGTGGTGCTGTCATCTCATACCTATACAGGCAGATGTGTCGGGCTTGCATCGGCACACAGAGAGACGTTTGTGGCTTTCTGCCGCTTCTACAGGTGACAATATATTCAAATAATATGTCCATTAGTTACAATTGTACTTAGTTATAGTTAATCTTATAATTTACGTCAACTTTGTATGTTAGGTTTGGGCCTGGGAGCGATTTCTGCAGTTTCAGCCACCTCTACCACAGCTACCGGCTAATGTAGAAATTCCGCAACTCCCTCTAGCCTGTAGGTGGGTTATGCGTCGTACTCTTGCACGAGAGTATGATGCCCATCATAATCTCCCCCTCTGCAGGGATGTGTTGGATCTGCTGGATGACGCACAGGTGAATATCTAACTAAACTTACCTGTTATAGATTAACTTAGTGCTGCGCATACTAACTTTTTGTGTTCTTATTTGATAGTTCATCTGGACGCCGTATAGTGATGAGGTGATAGGTACCCTGCCAGCGTATTACACGTTCGGCCGACATATTTGGAGGGCTTCTGTCTCGCTCATATGCCTCGATATTATCGAGCATCATGCCTCCGAGCGGGTATTTCGCTAGTTTGGCCTGCCGCAGCCTATACCGACTCCGCCTGCATGGCATGTTTTACATTATGAGAGGGATGATCGGTCCAGGGCGGACGACACATTTATGGCATGGCTTAACGAGCAGTTGGGTACTTGGGACAGGCGAGGGGACTTGACCCCACCTCCGCAGCACTTTCCTATTCAACGTTATATGGCATGGTACCGCACTGTTTCCCGACTTTTTATCGGGAACCCAGTTCATCAGGCACATAGTCGGTACGTCCCATACGCCGGGAGACACGAGGCTCTGGTATATTTTCTATTAATATTAATTATATACCTGTAATTTAGTGTCAAATATGTAGTTTATATTTTTTACTTTGTGCAGGCGATTGGATTGCATACCGTCTATCATATGGGGCAGCAGATGCAGAGTTATGTCCACGATCCTGTGGCCATGCAGGAGTATAGTCGTCGATTCATGGATGTGGCTGCCCAGACACTACAGTGAGCCCGATCGGATCAGCGTTTGGCACACGATGTTGATTATATGGACCCAACGCAGTACCATCAAGGTCGTGGTATCCCACGAGCTAGTGGTGCCCGACGTGCAGGTGGTGCCGAACGACGTGGTCGTGGGCGGAGAGGAGGTAGTCCCCAGCAAGGGGGCGTTGAGGCTCCTGCTGTTGATGTTGCTTCTGATATGGCAGGTGGCATGCATGAGACGGACATGCCGTCTTACAGCCTTGGAATTTATCATACTCCAGTGCCATCGCAGGTGACCCCATCGGGTCAATTATTGATCACGGACTCAGATATTTAAGGAGTGGATTGGGGTAGATACTTCCCAGGCCCGTCCACCACTGTTGAGGATTGATCGACCCGAGATTTTTATAGTGGGCACCGACTGAGTTATGGCTCCACATCACATGCGCAGGTATGAATTTATTAGTATTGAATTTGAATTTGTTTTAACTGTAACTTATTTATTTCTTTAACTTTATTAATTTCCTTTTTAAGGGTTCATGCGATGCTGCGACAGATGACTATATTCAGGATCCAGACATGATGATGGTAAGACAATATAAATTGTTGTGAATTGTTATGTATTTTCCTATACTAAGTTTCATATTATTATGTAGCCTTCTACTGGAGCTGACAACACTACGGATACATGTCATCCTGCGCCGCATCCAGCTATAAAGAGACGACTTGATGATGATGATCCTGATAGCGTACCCGGGCGGGAGGGGATGCGCCTCAGGCCAGCGGCTACATTGAGACACACCGGATGCGGGACACATTGACATTGCCCAGACAATATTTTTGTATAAATTAACAACAATATTTAATCGAATATGCTCATTACTTTTTTTAGTTCTCCATTTGTTTGATAGTTTCATAAAATAAAATGTAGAACAACACAAGCAGTTAAACTTAACTTCTACTTTAATTAAAATAAAATTTAGTACAACAAACAAGGAAAACATTACTACAGCACAAACACAAACATAGCATGCCAACACAATCAAAATACATGAAATATGAAAAATACACTAAACACATACATAGCCTGTTTAGCCCATGTTGCCATTTATTTTCCGCTCCAACCACTTAAATCGTTCTTGCAGTTGTTCTTTTTCTTCTTCTACATCTTTCAGTTTCGCCTTCACCTCCGCAAGTTCCAATTTATATTTTTTTTTACGTTCCTTTTGTGCTTCACAATTCCATTGCGTTTTCCATTTTTCTTCTCCCACATCCTTCAGTTTCACCCTCAAGTCTGCAATGATTGTATTGCTTTCTTTTTCTTTTTCTCATTGTCTTAAACACGTATTATAAAGAAACTGCAGTTGTTCTCTGTAACATTCCTGATAACATGGTTCATCGACCCATTCCTGAAAATCACAAATAGGTTCGCCGGGAACCTTGCAAATCTGGTTCATACAGTACCAGTATCAGGTCCTTCCTCCTCATCCTGTTCATCACCATCCTCACGAAAAAAGGGTGTCTCGTCTCCGGATTCATCGGCATTGTTATCGTAATCACTGTTCTATTCCTCACTCTATGCATCTGCCAGATCCCGATGTAATACGTCGTTTTCCGTCAATTGAGTGAGTACAGATGGTTCAACTTGCTCGTTTTCACTGCACAACCAACAAAAATATTAGCTATCGAATTAATAAATGATATCCATATGGTTTTATATCACTTCACTTACAAGTCGTAATGTGATGAAATTCCATGATGGACGTTTTCAATTAGGTGATGACTACCGGATGGGCCACTTGTAAAATTCATATCCGGTCGGTACCCCCTATTAAATATATGAGCGTTAATACAAATTCAAGTACGGCAAAAATATACATAATTAACACAAATGAAAATTAAAGCTTACCACTCGTCTAGTGAATTATGGAAAGCAGAATATAAATTATTTTCTCGTTGCTCATTCGCCGCTGGTGATAAGTTTAAATCAATGAAAACTCTTTCATCCGGAACCTGTCCGGCAAAAACTGCTCCAGAATAACCACCCAATGACTGAGGGTTATCTCTGCTACGCACAACCTCGTTTTTGGGAACGTCTTCGACCTTCACGTACATCTCCAACATTGTGATTACAAGAAATTCCTGACATTCGTCCGGAGTCCTCAAAAAATCACTCAAAGTTTCATCATCGCCGATGTTAAACTCCGAGTAAAAAACAACCCCTTGCGGAGTGACGGAATACGGATATCTTCCAGTTACTTTAACTATAACTGAACGTTTCCTCACACTCAGTTTTTTGCATAATAACGATATCAATTTATCGTACTCTATTGTAAGTGGCAATTTAACATGACACTGAGCAGGTAAACTGTAGCCCACAGAATTATTCTCCATCACAACCTCACCCCCCAATATAATGAAACTCTTATTCTACGCTCTTCAGACATAATGAAAAACTGTTGGAGAATTTAAGAACAATAAACGTTTCAACAAGAGTTAACAAATTTTTTTTGGATGAATTTCTATACAATCCTAACCTCTTTATATAGGAAATGGCTAGCCGGATTTTTTTTATATGTATAGCGCCAAAAACGTTGGCACTATACGCTTTTGAATTATTGAAGTCCGAAATTATTGGTGGGGCCAGGAAAATCTATTATAGCGCCACAATACCTGGCGCTATACATTAACAGTAACAGAACCATTAATGTATAGCGCCAGGTATTGTGGCGCTATACCTGGCCATGTCAGCTTTTACAGTATAACGCCACAATACTTGGCGCTATACATTAACGATTCCGTTACTGTTAATGTATAGTGCCAGGTATTGTGGCGCTATATATAAAACTGTAACTTTTTTTTTACCATCTAGTTGTATAGTTTGAGTAAAAAAAAAACACATTTTGATTTCGGACTCCAAAGTTTAACGTGAATACTTCGAATATAATATTAGGGCCTTAAAATAAAAACTAGGGCCAATGAAGAAGTACAACATATTTAGTATAGCAGCAGTCAAAGGACGCACAAAAGTAGAAGCAGACTCGCCAAACGAAGTGAGCCACGTGACAATCTTTGTTACCATTGGCCATCTCTCTGCCAACGTTTTTAAGATACTCTTCCGGTTTATATAAACCTATTTCCTCTTTGATATGTTCCAAAAATAATGACTCCTTTCTAAATTTGAAAATAATTTAGCTTACACTTACAATTCTACCCTTAATGAGAAGATTTTATAACCACACAAATACTTTGGGGCCCCTTTTTAACTTGTTTAGGACCACAAATTTCAAAAGTCTTTATTTCTTCTTAAACTCAGTCAAACAAGTTCAGTAAATTGGAATGGATGAGTAATATAGATTGACATCGACCTGCACATATCACTTCCTAATCCTGTCACTAATTAAGATTTTGATGCTCTTTGCTGCGCTAATTATACAGGAATCTTTCTTTTAAAAAACTAAAGATAAGTACCACAAGATAATAGAAATATGTTTTTGAAGTGTCTAACAACTCTTTGAGCAATAAAATAAAGTGTAATCCCATTTCTGGCCCTGAATTAGTGGTCTCTTTATCTTTGCTGTTGCTTTCTGATATGTGATTACTAAAACAAGATAAAAATGAGTTTTGCCCGGTCTTTCACTTTATTTTATTTACTGTTTTTGTGCTTTTCCTTTCTTTTTTTGTTTGGGTAATATAAGACTGATGGAAAGAGACATATGGAATAATTAGAGAACAATGATCAATATGGAAACTTTGGGTTCTGTGGTCAGAAAATGAAGATTGATACATCAACCCAAAAATAAAGATCCTTCATATATCTTGGTTCTTCTTTATGTATTTCTAGGAATCCAATTGCTTACTTTTTATTCTTAAGATTGTTCTATCTTCATCCTCTTTCCTTTTTCATCCTTGGGTTCTGGTCTTGTTCTTTTGTTTTTAGCAAATTTTTAATGCCTTCATTAATTCTTTCATAGCTGAATGTTTTTTCTAAGATTTTCAAATCTCATCGGTGCATCCTAGTAAGTGTAGATTTTCACAGCTAGGGTTTTCCACAGTCTTTTGCAACTGTTTTTTTCTTTTTGTGTGTGTGTGTGTGTGCTGAAAACTTCAGTTTCTGAAATAGAACTCTTTTAGGGTTTTGAAGTTGTTAGTATTTATTTCTCAGATTTAGTTTTTTCTTCCAACAATCTTTTGGCTTGTGAATTTCTTGGATATTCAGCTTTGCCTTAATTTCTCTTTAAACATTTGGATATCAACTTCTTCTTGCACGGGTTTTCAGCTACCTTAATTTATTGGTAAATTTTCGTTCTTAATATTCGATGAGTTTCATCCTGATTAAGAGCATTTGTCATTGACAAAATTAATTGTGCAGAAAATAAAAATGGTGAGAGGAAAGGTACAAATGAAACGAATAGAGAATTTAACAAGCAGGCAAGTAACCTTCTCAAAGCGCCGGAATGGACTTGTGAAGAAAGCTAACGAGCTATCAGTTCTTTGTGATGCTGAAGTTGCTTTGATCATTTTCTCACAGAAAGGAAGACTCTACAATTTTGCTAGCTCCAAGTACTTACTCCGATCCTTTTTTTCCCCTTCTGTTATTGAAATATCTTTACAATAATTAATGAACTTGCATACCCTCCGATCCTTTAATTTCATTAAAACAGTGTTTCCCTTATCCAATAATATAATATCAATCAATTGGTTTAACGGGTCCATCTTCGTCTCGTACTCGATCTGTTCGCTATTCACTTGATGCTCTCACTTCTTCTTCTTTTTTTTCCATTGAAAAAGAAAGTTCTCACTGTGTTCAATGTGTACGTTTTCTCTTGCTATTCTAATTTCGATCTTTGAAGCTGCTGTAAGGAGGGGCATGGACTTTTGTGTTTGTGTACTTAGAAAGTACGATGACACTGTTTTTTTAAGTTCGTCTCGTCATGACCTCGTATGCATCAATTGTGTACCCCCACTCAGTCTGTTTGCTGCGTATCGATTATTGTTTCATTACTTCTGAGACATATACTTGGATGTCTCATTTAAATCTTTACTTCATCATGTTATCACCAGTGTTTGCTTCGTTCGATGGAACAGTCCTGATAAATTTTAAGGTTTTACTACCTTCTTGAGCACTCGAGTAAAACACTCCATTTGAGTTTCAATAATATTATTCTTTCAACTTCTTCTCTACATGATTTTTTTTTTTTTTTTTTTGGCTCCGACCTTAAAATAAGTGTATACATGCATCTACTTTTCGATTTAAAAATCTAAATGAGTTCTGGATAAATAACTAGCACATATGATCGTTTAGTGAAACATGTTATATATAATTTCATTTAGTGGTGCTCAATGGAGTCTTGAACAAATATATATATATATATATCACGAAGGAGCTAGCTATATGGAACATGAAGTAAGCCTAGCTAGCTATGGTGAACTTAGATTGGCTAGAAGGTTCTGATGCTGTAGATATCTCATGGTCTTTTTCATCATTTTATGCCACTCAAAGGCCTGTCCTACACACCATGTATGATAGAGGTCTCTCTTAATTTATTACCGTATGATATGCACATTTCTTTTACATCTTGAGGAAAGTTTCTTTGATGAGTGGAGTTATTAGGTAAATGGGAGGGTTTTTTCCCTATGGAATTTGGTGGGGGAGGGGTCGAGGTACGGCTTTTAGTCTATGTTGTTTGGACTCGGAGTGTGAGTATCCGATATGAGTGCGGGATCTAGAGGCCAAATTTATCACCACATAAATTTTAGGATTCGGGTGTATGGATCCGATTACGAATACAAGTACTCGGATAGAACCAATAAATGAATATTACGACACATTTAACTATATATCTCGATTAATTAAAGTTATTGATAAAATTAATAATATTTTATTCTTTATAATATCTAATATTTTATTCATAAGATATCTCGTACAACAGCAAAACATACTCATACTGTATATAACCATAGTCCATATATATAGTATATGACATAAACCTACAAAATGAAACCAAATACCTGATCAATCTATACTTCTTGTTCATGGATATTGTAAAAAGCACCCAAGGTCGGTTGACTAAATCCAGTGTGGATCTCATACTAACACCCACACCTATGTTGTATTGACACAGGTCCGACAAGGATTTTGAAGAGCCCTCGCGACATAGCTTTTAATTGTTTTAGTTCTTTTTGAACAATATATATGGTACATGTAATGTTGATTACTACTGCTTGTACTCCTATATATGCATCTTTTTATGTGTTAGGTCGCCCTCCTTATCTCTCGAGTACCCTCATTTCTTTGGGACTAAATCCAACTAAAGTCTTGTTGATTGTGTCTGAGTTCATTCTTTTCATATTTTCTCTTTTTCAAGTGAAGTGATGCAACTATAAGAAAAACTAGCTCCTATTGGAGACATTACAAATCAAACTATATGATTTTAAATCTAACATAAATTAAATGAGAAAGCAATAACAAGTTACTCAATGAGAGAACTAATTAAAGACAACTAAAGTTAAACCTATTCAAGGATCTTAATATATATGTTGAGTATATAGTGCCTCCATCTACTATACAAAAGCACCCCATACCTAGGTTTCCAAAGTGCAATATAATTTAGTTTTGGTGAAAGCATTACAATTACTTCATTTTGGGTGATTCAGTATGCAAAAGACAATTGAGAGATATCACGAACGTGCAAGAGAAACGGTGGTGGACAACAGCACTGAACTCCAGCAGTACATGGAGGTCAGTGTTCTTTTGAATTACTTCCATGGTTTTCTTTTATGTGCATCAAGCAATTTAGTATAGCAATTTATGGAATAGGGCCTTAAATTTTATAATTGTGTATAGATGAATATTGGATTTCATTTGTATCAAGCTATTTGTGTTTGATCGACAAAATATATATATATATATGTGCAGCTACTTTTGAAGCTATTATTTCAATAGTGTTAGATGAAGAGGAATACTAGAGGAGATAATTAAGAGGGTTATAGGAGAATTAATAGAAGACTTTGTTTTTGGAAGAGAAGTTCTTCAACATTTTTCAGTTCAATTGGCAAGTATAAAGGGGACTAACAGGAGAATTTTAGAACTACGTACTTCTAGATAAAGCTAATCGTCTAGAAAATGCAAGAGTGAATTCAGAGTTTTAAAGATAAGACTATCCTTCTAGAGACGCACAAAAGAAGTTCTAGACAAAACTCAAACTTTATCTAGCAAAGCACTTAGAAAATTTTAATTTATATTTACACCATCACTAATCTCTCAATCTTCAAAAATCTTCAACTTGAAAGACGACTTCGTAAATTCATCCGCAACTTGCTTAGGAGTTTTCAGCTTCACTTCCTTTAATTGGGCAGTGCTTTCTTTGTTTCCACACACATCATTGCTCGCTCCGTTATCCAAATACCGCAAACTATATTCATCCCTTTTGTCTTACTTTTTTTAACCAAGAAGAATTAACATTACGTTCTAGCACTGAAGGAAAACAAAAATAAGGAGGAATGAACAAATTTATGACTATTGTACCACTCAATTTAGATTTGTAATACCTTTTTCATTTCTTCTTGGTGGTAACCACATCCTCTTTTTCCTCCTTATTTGCGACCACCACTTCTAAATGAATCTTGGCCTTTTCTCTTTATTGTCGTAATTGTTGATATTGCTTCTTCCTCAACCATGACCATCACGTCCTCTTCCTTGTCTACATCCTTTATAGCTTTTTTCACCTCCTATCATTCTTAAGTATCCCTTGGTTACAAGAAATAGTTCTAGCTAGTGGATCTTTGTGTGTCATCTTGATCTTCTTCTTCTTCATAGACTTGTAAAGAGCCCTTTAATTGTTCTAACGTCATAGAATCTAAATCTTTAGACTCCAAAATTATGCACATCACATAATTAAAATTTAGGTGTTAAAAAACACATGATTCTCCTACCCATATGGACAACTTCTACTTTCACTCAGTATCTTTTTAATTGATTCACAACGAGTTTCACTTTTGAACGATAATCCAAAAATGGATTCGGATATTTTCATTTTTAAAGCTTCAAAGTCGGCCTTTAGAGATTAAAGCTTTACCTTTTTCATTTTATTAACTCTTTAGAGAGAATTTTGTACATCGCTCTATTTTCTTTTGACCTTCTCAACTTGGCATCATCCAAGCATTAGTGAATGAGAGTGAAAGCTCGTCAATGAGAGAATGTGGCACTCATGGAAGAAGCAACATTAACAACTCTACTAATAAAGAAAGATCAACAATCATTTAGAGATTATGATTGTGGACAAGGAAGAGGGAAGGACGTGGTTGCCATCAAGAAACAAATGAAAAAGGTATGACAAAATCGAAACTTGAGTGCTAACATTGTCATATCTTTGGCCATTACTTTAGAGTGCCACACAACATTGAAGAGAAAACCAACTTTATTGATGACAAGAAAGAAGGTAATGTCAATATTTTTCTCACTTTTAAGAGACAAAAGACTAGGATGGTTGCAGTTTGTGGTATTTTAGCCAATGGAGCAAGCAATTATAGTGTGGATACAAAAAATGTATTGCCAAGGAGTAAGTGGAGCTCAAATATGTGAAGACTTGTGATCCAGCATTGTAGATATTTTTATGAAGCCTCTAAAGTTTAAAAATTTTGAAAATTGAGATCAAGACTTGGAGTAAATCAAAGAAGAAAATTAAAAAATTAAGGGTGTGGATATTCTAGATGTAAATTGGGATTTTCTTCTTTGCTTCAAGCCTTGATCTCAGTCTAAGTTGCTCGGACTCGGGTACGGGTATCCGATAAGGGAACGGATTGGAGTATCAGATTCGGCAAAATCTAAATTTTAAGGTTCGGGGGGTGCGAATCCGGATATGGATACGGGTGCGGAGATTCGGCTAATAAAAAATAGAGCTATAAAAATATTGTAAATTTTGAGAGATATTCTCTGAAAAACTTACATAAATATTGTAGAATTCAATCTTTCATTCTCTAAGATGGACATTATTCTTTCATTGTCCTAACTCCTAAATTTGTTTTATTTTTGATTTTGAGAAATAAAAATCTCATTTTTTCTCCCAAATTTGTCGATGAACTCCGATCAAAGTGTCCGAAGTCAGTTGACCGAACTCGGGATGTATCCTGTCCCCATCCCCATCTTGTATCAGGACGGAGATGTCACCAAAATCGAAGAGTCCGCGCAACTTAGATCTCAGTCTTCAAAAAACTGAAAACTTGAAAGAATACGTAAAAGTGTTTACAACTTGATCATGAGTCTTCACATATTTGAACTCCAAGACTTTCATGAAATACTTTTTTTGTATCGGCAACACATGGTTGGCGCTCCGTTGTCCAAATATTACGAACAACAATCAACCTCGTCCTTCTCTATGATCATGATCTCTAAATGATTGTCTACGTTTCTCTTCATTGTTGGAACTGTTATATTATTGCTTCTTTCTCTTTCCCGACCCTACATTCATGCCTTCTATAACTCTTTTCACCTCCATCATCCTTAAGGGATGCCTTGATTTTAAGAAAGTTGCTCTATTAGCTCTTCTTGTGTCCTCTTGATCTTTTCTTCATGGGGTTGTAAAGAACCTTTCAATTGCCCTCTCATCATAACGTTTAAATTTTTAGACCCCTTAATAGCACACATTACATAATTAAATTTAAATGTTAAAAAATGCATGAACTTTTCCACCACATGGATATCCTTTACTTTTTTTTGCTTACCTTTTTAACTTAACATAACAACATTTATTTTTAGAAGAATAATTCGAAACTTTCTTTATTTTTAAATCTTTAATGCTTATGAACTCTTTGGAGAAATCTTTTAATTTCTCCTAAGCTTCTTTTGAGGTGGTTGCATTGGCTACCTCTTCAAATATGGCATCATCCTAGCGTTGGCAATGGGTGTGAGAGTTTATTTATCTTTCCTTCCTATCTTTTCCAAATATGTTTTTATTTTGAAGCAAAGGTCTCTCATTATTGTCACAATTGTAATTTTCTTAACCACAAGAATCACCTCCATGCGACAGTCAAGCTCAGCACTTGACTTCAGCCTTCCAACACTTAGTTTATTTTAGGGTCATTTAAATCTAATTTGATTGTAAGGTAGCAGAGTGAACAAAAAGCAAATGTTGAAGGCACACAATATACATGAAGCTTTTTTCACAACTAGTATTACTAAGGTGAATACAAGAAAACAAAGAAGCCACCATTTGACCTAGTACGAAGAATACCCTAGTTTAATGCCTTAGAATATTTTTGCTACCCTTAGGAATTCACTCTTTTTATCGGAAATTAGGTGCGACTAGCATACATTTATAGTGCAATCAGCCTATTACACATGACATACTCTCATGAGTAAGTTTTTCCTAATTCAGTTGACATACCCAACTGATAAGCAATAAAAATAGGCATTCACTTAGCCTACAAAACCGCCTTCATTAGACAGTGGCAGAAATAATCGCCCAACTATTTTTTTTTCTTGTGCTTGATATGCTTGTCAACTGCCTCATGTGCATTTCATACGTGTGTCTTGCACCCAACTGCATGCTTTGAGTCAAGGCCAGCGGCTAGCCTTGTCAACTTTGCCATGTCATTTGCCTCTGTCGAGTCCTATGTACATGCCCTGACCGATGCACATGACAAGTTCCACACATGACCATGCTAATTCTGCATTGCCCACATCCTGATTGTGCCAAGAACTTGCTTTGACATCGAGTCGTTATGCCATGATGTCATTACCCATGGTAAGTTATTTGCCCATATTGTGCCTAGGTGCCTGCCCACTCACCCAAGCTAAGACAACACTAGGTTGTCATTGCCATAACACTAAGTTACATTGCCTTATCGCCTAGGACTCTTTTGTTGTTACATTACTTTTTCACCGCACAATAGCCCATGACAAGGAGCAACATGTCAAACTCTTATCATGTCTGTGGCATAATCCGAGCTACTTGGCTAACAGGCAAATAAACCACCACCACCCCTCCCCCCCAAAAAAAAATTCACCGTCCTTGATGAAGCAGGTTCCGTATTTTTCAGCACCACCATAGGTCCCAAATATACACACTATTATTCTCTACCTTGCTGCTCTGCTTTACTATCATCTTCTGTAAGTGGAGCAGTAATGCATTCAAGCTTTGAGCATTTCTTTAACGAATAAGGTCTTTTGCAAAGAAAGCAACCATCAAATTTGCCACTTTGTTCCCCTTTCTTTGAAGTTCTTGCACTTTGCTTTTCCTTCTTGTTGGCATTGTCCCCAACAACATCACCCTTTTCATTTTCCTTTTTCTTCCATTTTGTTGCCTTGCCCTTGTTCTTATGTTTGAACATAAAAGAAAAGTTAGAATCTTCTTGTCCCAATTGAAAGTCACCCAATGCATCCGCAACTGTAATAGTACTAGGAAGGTCTTTCACATTTTGTCTTCGAAGTTCTATTCGCGCCCGCGAATGCACCCATACAGGAATTTTTGTAACTTGTCTTCCTCAAACATATTGCTCATGTCTAGCATCAAAAAATTGAAATCTTTAACATATTCCCTAGCCGTTCTAGTTTACTTCAACTTTTTCAAACAGTCTCTAGCAATCCAGTCCGCATTACTAGGAAAGAATTGATCCTTTAATTTTTTATTCAGACCTTTCCAAAAGTCAATTTTAGGCCGGCCAGTGCTTACGTCGGCTGCTATGCGCGTATGCCACCATAGTTTAGCATCGTCTACCAAGTATATTGTTGTAATAGTGACTTTGTCCTCATCTCGCATATAGGAAACATAAAAGTACCGCTCCATATCCCACATGAAGTTTTTGAGTTTCTTGGCACTCCTTACACTATTAAACTTTTGGCTTCGATATTTTCACGTTAGGATGATCTGCACTATGCTATATGTTACATGGTCAATTTCTTTTTCATTTTGACACTACACGGCAGTCACACACAATGACTCAACCCTCTTCCTTTTTCACTCACGCTTTGGTTTGATATTTAGAATATAAAAGAAACATAAATCAAACAAGGCACATAGTTACAGGAATCACTTCCCAACTTTATATTTTAACTCGTGCTACAAAGTACACATGAAATCGGCCATACAAAAGTTAGCCAAAAGATACCCACACCTTTGGCAAGTCTGTCATGCTCATATATATAGGCACACATTTTGGCACATGCTGCCTTATTCTAAACTAGCAGTTGACATCCCCAACTGCAATGGATTCAAATATTTGAATTTTACAAGATAAGTTCCCCAAACTCACATTGCCCACTTTGCTGAAAATCAAGTAACTGCCCAACTGCATGTATATGCGCGACATATGGGCGTAGCCTTCGAATTTTGGCACTAACAAGCCAACTTGTGCCATGCTTTCCCACCATTCCAGTGTGCAACATGCCTTGCGCGCATGTCTGCCAATGCTGCATGCCCCACCCACTGATAACACTGCCTTGCTTGTGCCCATCTGCCTTGTCATGCCCCTTGCTATGCGTTTGTTGCCCGTTGCCTTCCCCTTGCCATGTCCACGCCAATTTCATGGTCTTATCATATCTTGGCGCCTAATCCACATGCAGATGTACCACAGTCCATGCCCATCAACACCTACCCAAGTTGGACAGTCTTATCAACATGATGCAACAACCATCATAATGTTGTGCCAAGGTCCATCATGTAAATCCCTCGTCACGCCCATGTATGTTTGATCAATCAAGCCGAGGGACTAACAAACTTCCCCTACCATATGAGCTCATCGCCAAAGCAGAATCCAGGTACACCTTGATTTGATCTTGAAATTGCCATAGAGACGACCCTTTCTCCCAAGTTGCATCACACTCTTGTTTCCCTGTCCATTGAGACAGGAACTCTGTCCCTCTATTATTTTTGTTTTGACCCAGCGTTTGGTGATCTAAAATCTTCTCAATAATGTCCTCATATTTCTTGCGCTCTACTAGAGGAGCACGTTTTGACACCGCCCTTGTTGGATCATCAGCATTTTCATGAAACGTTTTCAGTAAACTCATATGAAAAGTTGGGTGTATTTTGAGACATTCCTGTAGATTCAGCCGATCTGCTACTTCACCCACATTCTTTATAACTTCGAATGGGCCGTCATACTTTAGATCATTCCACGATGATGCATCTTGCTACTGATTTTCTTCCAAATCTATGGAGTAAGCTTCAGCAACACCTTGTCACCAACATTGAATTCCAATGTTCGCATGTTTCTGTCGGTATACTTTTTCATCTTTTTAGTCGCTCTTCTCAAGTTATCTGGTGCCTATGCTAGCAATTCATGCTTGTTTCGAGCGTATCTATAAACAATAAGACATTTGCCCCATGATTTCAATTGAGCGACTTCCAGCGGTGTGTCAGGTTGTCTTCCCAACACTATCTCAAAAGACTTATTTCAGTTACCAAAGGCATGTGCAAGTTATAACAAAACTACGCACTATCTAGAAATTCAACCTAGTTTCTCTTATTAGCAGTCACATAATGCCTAAAGTACTCTTCAAGCATATGAGTGATATGTTCGATCCGCCCATCGGTTTGTAGGTGACTTGCATCGAGAATTTCAAATCAGTCCCCAAAATTTGAACAAAACAGTCCAACATCGGCTTGTAAATCTCGGATCCCGATCACTCACAATATCTTTTATACCCCAAAGTGTTTTACAACATGTTTGTAGAATAAATCGGCAGCTACTTCAAAAGAACAAATGGTTGGAGCAACAACAAAAATCCCATACTTTGAGAATCTGCCTACCACCACCATAATTGATGCTTTACCATCAACTTTTGGAAGCCCACGGACACTCCGAAACTGGTAGAGGTTGTAGTAAACCAGCTTCTCTCTTCTGTTTAGTCTTGTCAAGTTGGCATACTAGACAAGTTTTCACATAGGCCTCAATATCATCTTCCATTTTCGGTAAAAAATAATTTCGAAACAGCAACGCCAACATCCTTTCAACACCCGGATGGTCAGCATAAGGAGTATCATGTGTCTCTTTTAGAAGAGAACAATGCAACCCAGCACCATGAGGAACAACAATCCCCCCCCCCTCCCCCGAAGTGAAGCAGAATGTCCTCGATCCAATATTGCCTAACTGTCCATCTTTCACTTGATCCATTAATTTCACATATAATGGATCATTTGCGGCACATAACTTGATTGTATCCAAAAAATTAGATTCAATTTGAGTGAGCGAATAAGTTGCAGTAAATACTCTTTACGGCTAAGTGCATCGGCAACTTGATTTTGTTTTCCAGGTTTGTGTACCCACACAAAGTCATATACAGCCAAGAACTCTTGCCACCGGGCCTGCTTCGGACTGAATGTTTGTTGAGTTTTGAAGTATGTATAAGGCCTTATTTGTTTTTTTTAAGATTAAGATGCCTGAATCTGAATACACATCTGAATATCAAGATGTGTATTAAGATTAAGACATCTGAATCTAAATACACATCTGAATATATTAAAATGTGTATTAAGATCTGAATAAAAATAATTAAGACTGTTTGATTTTTAACATCTGAATGTATAAACTTTATTTTTATTGAAAATTAATAAACATAAAATTCAAATGAAACAAATAATCTAATATTCTATCAGTAAAATATATAATTTTTAAAAATATAATAGTTGGTGGTAGTGATGGCAAACGGGTGAATGCCGACTAGAGGCGGTGGTTGGTGGTAGTTTTGGTTGATGATGATGGTTCATGCTAGTAGCTAGTAGTGATTGGTAATGATGGCAATTATGATTGAGGATGTTTGTGGTGGTTGTGATAGTTAATAATGGCGGCTGGTGGTAGTAGTTGTGACTAAGGAAGGTGGTGGGTGGGTATTGGTAGGTTATAATGATGGACAGTGCTAGCTGTGGTTGATGGTGATGGGGTGGTCAGTTGTGGTAGTTGAGGTGGATGACTGTTGATTGTGGGTGAGAATGATGGTGGTCGGAGTGGTGGGGATAGTAGTTGGTAATAGTCGATAATGGTGGCGGCTATGATTGAGGATGATGGTGGCAAGGTGGTGGTGGTGGTGGTGGTGGTTCAGTATGGTGGTGCCAGCGACATGGTAGTAGCTGATAATGATAGGCGGTGGCGGCAGTTAATAATGAATATGTGATAGCATCTTAATGAAATTAAGTCTTTGTTATAGATCTTAATCATACAGACATATTCAGACTCATTAAGTGGTTGTGAAGTAAAAAAAATCAAACACACTTAATGATTAAGATCTGAATAATTAAGATTCAGCTTTAAAAACAAACGTACTTAATATCTGAGATCTGAATGATTAAGATTCAGACTTCCATTAAGCGTAAACAAATGAGGCCTAAGCCATGTTATCCATACGTACCACGAACTTTGTTTTAAGCAAATAAATTCTCCAAACTTGAAGACAATGAATTACTACAACCATCTCTTTCTCATGTGCAGAATAACGTTGCTCCGTAGTGTTCAACTTTCTGCTTTCAAGTGCAACTGGATGATCCTCCTGGACCAGTACACCGCCAATAACATAATCTGAAGCATCAGTATGTACTTCAAATGACAAGTTAAAATCTGGCAGCTTCAATATTGCTTCGGATGTAATGGCCTTCTTCAGTAAAATGAAGACCTTATCCCAAAAAGAACCGGTCTGCCTCAATCGTTTCAAGCGATCCCTAGCAACCCAAGACGAGTTGATGGGTAAGAACTTGTCCCTCAAAACGTTACAAAGTTTTTCCCAAGTATCAACCTTGGGTCTGCCGGTACTTTCATTGTCTGAATTTGTCGTACGCCACCACAGCGCTGCATCTTCCTAAAATATCGCACTGCTATGGTCAGTTGTCCTTCTCTGGAACTTGAGCAATAGAGAAGTAATGCTCCAAGTCCAATAAGAAGTTTTTCAGTTCTTTGGCGTCTCTAACGCCATGAAATGCATTTGGCTCGGGAATCTTAATTTTGGTGTGTTCTCCACCTCCTTGGGGCACATTTACAATATCCCGTCGAATGATCCAAATTTCTGTCTTAAGTTCCTCATTTTCCTTTTGTAAATTTTCCAACCGCTCTTCAGCAGTTTCGTGGAAAGTCTGCAATTCCACCAATTGGGTATCAACACTCTCACGAACGTATTGAAGTTCCATGTTAACAGCATGGATCTGCGTCAGAATATCAGATGCAGGGCGTCATCAGTTATTTCGACCAGTGCCTCTAACTTCTCAATTCTTTCACGAAGTCCTGCATTTCCAGCCATGATTATTCCAAGATCTTCCTAACGGAACTCTGATACCAGTTGCTACAGAGTAATTTTTTTTCGTTTTGACATTGCACGATAGTCACATACAATGACTCGGGCCTCTTCCTTTTGCACTCACGCTTTGGTTTGAAACTTAGAATATAAAAGGCATACAGAAATCAGACAAGACATGCAATTACAAGAATCAATTCCCAACTTTGTATTATAATACATGCTATAAAGAATGCATGAAATCAGCCTTACAAAAGTTTGCCAAAAGACAGCCACACTCTGCCTTTGACAAGTTTGCCATGCCCACATATATATAGACACACGTTTTGGCACATGTATGGCACATGCTGCCTTATCCTAACTAGCAGTTGACATCCCCAACTGCAAAGGGTTCAATTATTCGAATTTTACAAGATAACTGCCGCAAAATCCATATACCCACTTTGCTAGAAATCAGGTAATTGCCCAACTGCATGCATGTGCTCGGCACATGGCGCGGCCTTCGAATTCTGGCGCCAACAGGCTAACTTGTGACATGTTTTCCCGCATGCCAGTGTGCAGCATGACTTGGGTGCATGCTTGCCAATGCTGCATGCCCAGCTCGCCCATGATGCTACTTTGCATGCGCCCATCTGCCTTGCTATGCCCTGCCTTAGCCTTTCCAACCCTTGCTATGATTTTGCTGCCTGTTGCCTTGCCATGGCCACGCCAATGCCATGATCTTGTCACCTAAGCCACAAGCCGACGTGCCACAAGCGATGCCCATCAACACCTGCCCATGTTGAACAGGCTTGTCAACATGATGCAACAACCATCATAGGGTCGTGCCGAGGTCCATTATGTAAATACTTCATCGCGCCCATGCCATATTGGATCAATCAAGCCGAGGGGCTAACACTAAGCATCATCATTGCCAACAACCTGACATAACAACCTATTTTTCGCCTTCAGGTTTTGCATTCTTGGCTAAGGCCGCATTTTTTTTAAGATTAAGACGTCTGAATCTGAATATCAAGATGTGTATCAAGATTAAGACATTTGAATATGAATATACATTTGAATATTAAGATGCGTATTAAGCTCTCAATACTAAATGATTAAGACTGTTTGTTTTTTTATGAATGTATAAAATTTATCTTTATTTAAAAATTAATAAACATAAAATTAAAATAAAATACTAATTAATCTAATATTCCATCAATAAAAAATATATAGATTTTTAAAATATGGTAGTTAGTGGTGGTAATGGCTAACAGTGGTCCTTGTGAAGTAATGTGGGTGCTTGTGAATGCCTATTAAAGACGCTGGTTGGTAGTGGTTCTGGATGGTAGCTAGTGGTGATTAGTCGCGACCGCGATTATAGTTGAGGATGGTGGTGGTGGGTGATGATAGTTAATAATGGTGGGTGGTGTTAGTAGTTGTGGTTGTGATTAAGGAAGGTGATGGTGGGTGGTGGTAGTTTATAATGGTGAGTGATGCCGGCTATGGTTGTTGATAGTGATGGGGGTGGTTGGTTGTGGTAGTTGAGGTAGGTGAGTATGTGGTTGTGGTTGAGGATGATAGTGGTGGGGGTGGCGGGTGGTGGTAGTGGTGGCGGCTATGGTTGAGGATGGCGGTGGTAATGGTTGAGTATGATGGTAGTGGTAGTTGATAATGGTAGGCGGTGGCGGCATCTAGTAACAAATATGGATGATAGCATCTTAATGAAACTAAATCTTTGTTATACATCTTAATCATACAGGCCTATTCAGACTCATTAAGTAGTTGTGAATTAAGAAAAACAAACACACTTAATGATTAAAATCTGAATGATTAAGATTAAAATTTTAAAAACAAAGACACTTAATATTTGGGCTCTGAACCAGTAAGATTCAGACCTCTACTGCATGAAAATAAATTAGGCCCAAGTCTTTTTCGTCTCTACCTTAAGATATGCAAGAAAAGTTACAACAGACAAGAGTTGCTCATCTAAAAAACAGTTCCCACCAGCGCCTCTAATGCTGCCACTTTTTCTTGCATTTCTGCGTTGCCACCAGCCATGTTCACGAACAACACTGTCTTTGTCATGAAATTCAGCCACTTAACGTCATGATTTTACATACCATTTATCTACAATCTCTCATGCATTTTGAGAACCAAAATTGACCATTCGAAAACACCATTTTTCATGACTTTCTTCGCTGAGACGAGGAAATTGAAAAGAAGTGGTGCATTATTTGTCGTGACTCTAATACTACCATGTTAGAGGAGGAGGAATAGTTGAGGAGATAAGAGGATTGTCGGAGAAGAGAAGATCGAAGAGTATAGAAGAGACAAGTTCTTCAACTTTTCTTATTGCAAATAGCCACTAGGACAAAGAGGGTTATTTATAGGTGTTAAAAGAGAATTCTAGAACAATTTTTAGATAAATTTTATCACCTAGAAAATACAAAGGAGAGTCTAGAGGTTTTTCTAGATAAGATTATTCTAGGCTAAACTCAAACTTAACAGCTAGAAAATTCTTAATTACAATATTACATTTACAACTAATATATCGATGACATTCAGTTGACGATAGATTATTAGTCTTTCTATATCATAAATATTTGTATAATTAGCACTGTGGTAAAGATCTTACAGTGGACAAAATCAAGAAACCTTCCTACCAAAATCTGTAACTGTGACTATTAATAAAATTTAGTTTGTCATTTCCAAACTGAGAAGATCCCTCTTGTATGATCGACAAATATGTGCCACAATTGAGTATGATGAAACTAAGAGGTATGATGAGGGAGATAATTAGCATAAAATCAATCTATAATTTTGCATTTTATGAGATTGTTAATTTTCGACCTAATTTATGACCAAACGATGTACCGGGTAAAACTATAAAGAATATCTCATCGATCATCATAAATATGTTAATAATCCACTTTTTGCATATAACTATTGCAACACTTTCATCTTCTTTTTTATTTATATTTTTTTTAAGTATGGCTTCTTTCGATATTGATTTCATATGCAGCACTTGAAGCATGAGACAGCTAACATGGCAAAGAAGATAGAAATCCTTGAAGTTTCCAAACGGTTATATATTCTCTCCGCTTCTTCTTCAAACTATTTGGAGTATTTACTTAAATTAATGTTGAACTTATTAAATGCCTTAATTAGGAAGCTGATGGGCCAAGGCTTAGGGTCATGTTCAATGGATGAACTACAAGAGATTGACAGCAAGCTCGAGAGGAGCCTGGAAAACATTAGGGCCAGAAAAGTACTATCAATTAATTAATCTTATTCTGCAATATGCACTTTGATTCCTTTTTCTTCCTTATTTCTTGTCTGCAATATCAGACCATTTTATCCAATATTTAGGTGTTTTCGCAATAATCATATATTAACCTGTTCCTTCGTTGGTCATTTTCTAGGCTCAATTATTCAACGACGAAATAGAAAGCCTAAAAGCCAGGGTATGATGAACAGTTGATGCATTTTAGGGTTTTACTTCTTTGGTAAATTAATTGTTTTCTGATATATTTTTTGTCTTGTTCAGGAGAGTCTATTGCTCGAAGAAAATAAAAATTTACGTGAAAAGGTGACCTCTCTGATATTTGCTACTCCTACAATTATTTAATTGACATACCATGTGATATAGGATCCCGTTAAGTTTTATTTCAAGTTTAATTAATACCATATGATATAGTAATCCGTTGCATATTCCACAATTCGTTTTCCCCCTAGACTATTAGTTGAAGAAATTAAAATGCATAGTCATTGGACACAGATGTCCAAGGGGAGTCGATTCGTCAGCAAAGCCTGTACATAGGTTAATTTTGTATATAACGATATATACCAGATGTTGTTTACTTCTTTATAGTTGAATATTAGCTTTAGTGAAAATCCTGACTTATTGAACAAGCAAACTGAATCTATAAGGATTTCTTCTATATATTCTAATTAGCAAAAAGGGGTAATGGAATTGTCTGAAGTTGTAGTTCAATTGCATGCAATCCCATTTGGAAAGAGTTAACTTTGCTACTATGGCTAATCATACCGGTAATAAAGAAGTGATGTTCCAAAATTTGCTGTGTTAGAGGGCATCCTACCTTGATTATTCTTTATTTTGGCAAAACGAAGTTATAGTATCAAATCCCGTTTGACTAAATCATAAGGATTTATTGTACCTTGCTTTTCTGAAATCTAACATTTGTGCAGTTATACAAAGTGTATAAGCATATATAGGTTAATGCAAGTGTTTATGCATGTAAAGCGTTGAGTATTATCATGATTGCATAGTGGTTTTTACTCAATTTCCATTTCTATACATTTTCTCAATATCTACCAGTGCTTCGGTCTTAGTTTTATTTGTAATTAATATTTCCGACTACGCGTAAGTTATGAAATGTAGCCAGCTTATATCATTGTGGCTTCGTTATACTAATTAATCATGTGTTTATTAATTTATACAGTTTGTTAGACTAATATTTGGAATTATGTTCTCATTTGCACATTTGAAAAATCATATATCAACACAGTGCCGCCTAATGCCAACGCCATCAGCACCACCACCACCACCACCAACTCAGCTGAAAGAAAGGGGAAACTGTAGCAAAAATACTCAGAATTTGGAGGTGGAGACTGAATTGTTTATCGGCCTTCCTGCAATGCGCTGCTCATAGCCGCTGGGACAATTAATGGGATATATTTCGATTTGCACAATTGCATACATATTTAGGGCTTTCCTCAGTAACATAACATAGAATAAATGGCTAGCATTGCTCCATTGTTTACACGCATAAGGGCTTGCAAATTCAACAAATAAAACATTCCAATAGAGGCAATCTTTTCCCCTTCTTTTTTTTTTTTTTTTTTGGGTTACCTTTTTGTTGTTTAGCAAGTGTAACTACATTTCCCTGAACAACAGTCATATAGAGAAGTCTGATTTGAGTTGCATATTTACAATATCGTTTCTTTCTTTTGTTTACGTTTTAAACTCAATTTTCTGATGAAATTGTTTTATGGTCATATTCGACAACTGGGAAAAAAGATAGTAATGTTTACTTGCATGAATAAATATTTGGAAACACTTCTAGGATCCATCGGGGAAGATCCACAATGTAACATGTAGGTTTATACGTGAATCTAATAGTTTTTAACCAAACTTTATATAAATATAAATAATTAGATACATCGAAAAGTCAAGGGGAGTCAACATATTATAAATATACATAAAATAAAAAAATTTATCTAGCAATATATTTTAATTTTCCGGCGAAGGGATATCGCTTGACACCCCTAGGTTAAATTCTGGCTCCGTCACTATATATATATATATATATATATATATATATATATATATATATATATATATATATATATTGTGTATAAATATCTAACTGTAAACCTATTTATTATTGTATATTAACAGTTTGTTGTAGGAACCCATCTACTTCAAATTCGGAATCCTCCTATAGGATTAAGGGTTGAAGATGTGCGCGATCTCTCACACATATGGGTTTGTTTTTGCCCGTTACCTTCCTAACTGGTTAAAGAATACAATGTTCACTAGCATGTTTCGGGGTAAATTTCACAAATGGTCATATAATTATAATTTTTTTCATCAAAGTCATATAACTTTATTTTCTCACACCAAAATCATATAACTATGATTTTTTTCATTAAAAAAATCATTGTGACGAAAGACACAACTTTCCGGTAGTATTTTCTTATTTTATTTTTTTCGTTTAATAAATAATAACTCAATAAGAGAAATATATTTTTTTAGCAAATCCTAAAAAATAATAGCTGATAAAATATATTGTATTCTAAACTAAAAAAAATCTTTTTTTTCTTTGTGGGGGTGGGGGGTGGGGGGAGGGGATTCTTTTTTAGTATTATTTTAATTTATATATATGTAAATTAAATATATATATATATATATATATATATATATATATATATATATATATATATATATATATATATATATATATATATATATGAGTATTGGATCGGGTGGAACTAGGTCATTCTTATTTTAAAAAAAATATATAAAATTGACTGATGAGGCTAAAACTACTTGCATTCGCTAGCCAAAAATTATATAAAATGTGTATATTATATGTATATAATATATATAATTTTAGACATATAATATACATATTTTATATAATTTTTTCTAGCGAATGCAAGTGGTTTCGACTCATCAGTCAATTTTATATATTTTTTTAAAATAAGAATGACCTAGTTCGGCATGATCCATACTCATATATATAAATTAAAATAATACTAAAAAAGAATCCCCTCCCTCCCACCCCCTCCAAAGAAAAAAAGAATAAAAATTTAGTTTAGAATACATGAGATTATGACAAAAAATTATGGATAATTAGAGAGCTCTTGAAATAATAATGATACTAATTTGAATGAAAATCTTGAAAAGAAAAATAAAAGATAGAATCATCATATTTTGGAGGATTCACTTTTAGTATTATTTTAATTTTTATATATGGGTATTGGATCAAGTCAGATAGGGTCGGGTTGGTTCATTACTAATTTAACTTGATTATTATTTATTAGACAAAAAATAAAAAATCTAAAAATAAAATTAGAAAACACTACCGGAAAGTTGTAGTTTTCGGTCACCGTGATGTTTGTGTGAGTTAGTAAAAGTTTTACGATTTTTGTGTGAAAAAGCAAAGTTATATAACTTTGGTTAAAAAAAAATTATAATTATATGACCATTTGTGAAATATACCCGAGTCTTCAACAGTTACAAACTATCGCGCAAAAACATTAAATTAATAAATATTTTTCAATTACATTGACTCTTTTCCAGATTACACATTTAACGGGACCTATCCCCTAGTTTTAACGACTTTATCGGCATTTTCTATACTTGAAAATCACAAAGCATTTCCTTACCATTAGTTCGTGTTATAATTACCAGCATGGTCAATTTTTTACTTTCCTTTTATTTTTATTTTCTTTTCTTCTACTGCGTTCGAGATGTTTGTGGCGCAATGTCTGGATACAGTGGTCAATACTCCCAACAATCATCATCTTTTTGCATACTGAAGTCGAGTTGTGGTTGTAGTACATGAGCTAGTTGGGCTTCAAGACCCCAAAAAGAACTCTACGGCTGTGTTTTGCGCTCAAAAGTTTGATAAGATTATTGGGAAAATGACATTGTATAATCGATATTAAAATAATAGCCGAAAAATATATATTTTTTATAATTATATACTTTCTTTATGTTATATACAAAAATTACATATATTTTTTTGTTATCGAATATAAATAATTTCTAACGTGGGCTAAAAGTGAAAAAAATCCAGGACTATTTATATCGTACAAAGTTCTAGTTTTAATTAGGACAATGTTAATGAGATGAAGAAAAAGTAAAGAGTCTTCAGTCCAGCTGGAACTTGTGTTGAAGGACTCGATGACTTCTTTTGTTCAGTCAAATTTGACAAGAACTATATTACTCTTTGCATTCTTCTTTGAAAATTTAAAATCTTTAAAATTTCAGAGAGGATATTACAAGAAATATAAATTAGTTTAGCTTTTAAGAAAAGATATATTAGAATCGAACCACGATATCACCCTAGTACAGTTCATTGTAGAAATGATACCAGATAGCCACTTTAAAGGGCTGCTATTTAAGAATTAGCCAGTGCATTCTGAATTCTAGTTTTTCAATTTAATTTTTTGGGATAAAAATGTCCCTGAATTGTCCTAAAATTAAGATTTTTAGTTCAAAATTTTAGGATAAATAAGTAATGATTAATCTTTAAATGGCGGTTTGTACACCTAGTTCATTCATGTAACAAGAACCCAATAGATCAGATATGCAGCACGAATAATGATCCTAAAGTAATTGGATCGACTATATACCATAGCCCAAAATGAATTCTTAATATGTTCAAGCCCATTGACTAATCTATCTAGTCTTCACTTTTCAAACAACAAACCGAGACATGCTAACAAAATAATTTGTCATCATAATTCCCAAACAGAAACAATTAATATCATTCTGCTGCATCATTTTAACCTACTGTTCCACTATACAAGTATCTATAATCTCACGATTTTAATTACTAGATGAGAAGCAAGATAATAGTTCTCATCATTAATAAGGAAATAATAATGTGCAATATAACTGTTTCGGTGCTTCCATTGGAATGGTTTTGCAGTTTTCTTTAGTTTACTGAGACGTACATTTGCCATTTGATTTCACGGGTTAAAGTTTGAAAAGAGTGGTCAAGTTTACATGTGGCCACTTCCAGTTTTTGTAATGGAAAAATAACCATTGTCCTAGCGTTTCAATTTTTTATAGAAATATTCAGGATATTGTGGGTGTTTGGCTAAGCTTATAAGTTGGTTGGCTTATAAGTATTTTTAGGCTTATCTACGTTCAAACACCCAAAGTGCTTATAAACCAAATGTCTATAAGCTAAAATCAGTTATAAGACATAAGTTGGTCACCCCTAACTTATAGTTTTTTTTCAGCTTATAAGCATTTGTAGTTTGATCAAGATTTTTACTAGTTTATCCTTAAAAAATTTATAATTCACAATTTCAAAATAAATTTTCTAAGATTCTCTTCATTCCATATTCGTTGTTCATCCTTTTCTTTGCAAAGAAACTTTTTCACTTATAATATTTTAAGGTTATTTTAGTCTTTTGAACAAAAAAATAACTTATAAGCACTATTATACCAAACATATCAAACTGCTTAATATCAGTTTCGGTACATCTATCAAAACACGTAAATATTTAATTTAAAAAAAATCAAATTTAGCACTTCAAAATGCACTTCAACACTTCAAAGTTTATCAATTATTTACCGTCACCTAATCCAAAGTGGCACATTCTCATAAAATTTGAATAATGGAATTTGAAACTTTAGTACAGTAACTATTTCTCAAAATATGACCAAAAATAGCTAGTGGGCGCTAGTTTTACGAGTAGTCAAATGAGGAGTGATGACTGGCCCAACATGCGATCCATTATGTATAGCTAAGACTAAGAGTTCAAAAAGTGATTCTAATTGGCACTCAACGAGCATCCTCAATCCTCATAAGAAAACACTTCAAATGTAAAGGTTTCCTTTTTCACGAAAAGATGTGGTGAAAGCTGATTAGCTGAAAAGCATGTCCTCGAATATATGATACGTCAATTACAATTGTAATAGTAAACTATATGCAAAATTAACCAGTGTGAATTTGAGAGAATTAGACATAATCTTGGTTAGAGCTTTTTTTTTTTTTTTTTAATGTTAAAACAAGAAATATGCTATTAAAAAAATTGAGTTTTAGACTTCATTCGTACATGAAACTAGTGTTCTTCTGTAATTTGTACGTTTTTGAACTTCAATCAAACATTTCCAAGCGCCTGCTTAATTAAACAGGGTGCTTAAAAGGGTAAAAATGTATTTGTACCGGCTATTTATATCAAATCGTACAAAGTTATGTTTAAGTGATATATTAATGTGAGAATATGTATCTACTAACCATGATTTTTTGTTAACCACGCTTATATGAAGACATGTGTTACGTACTCCCTCCGTCTCAAATTATTTGTCGTATTTCTCTTTTACAATTTACACTCCCCTTAAGGAAATATTAATTAGAAGGGGTTTTGAATTATTTTACCCTTATTTTTGTCTTACAATATAATTTATATTCATTGATATTTATTCTATTTATGTGCTATCTTCATCTTCAAAAACACATACTATTAAGGGTAAAATAAAAAATAAAAAATAATTTTGTCTTGAAGTTCTAATATGACAAATAATTTGAAACGGATAGAGTATTTACTAAATTGATATAAATAGTAGATGCAAATAAATTTTTGTCATACTTAGAGTCTATGGTACATAATTTATTGATGAATTAAAAAAGGGCCTACCTATTAATAGTATGGTGACATTAAGAAAGCAATGATTCAAGTAACGACAATGTTGTTTGCCCCTCCCTATGTTATTTGTAATGTAATGTCCAGACACCCCTTTGTAGCGGACGCTCCTCCTACCCTTTCCTTTCTATATTCCTACCATATATACATTATTGTCCGAGTTTTCTCTGTTTGTTTCTGTTATTATTTCCTTCTCTTAGTTTCTCTCCAATATTCTCTGTCTAATGCTTCAAATTATTTTAAGCCTTCTGCGCAACAGATCTCAAATTTCAAATGCAACTAATAGAAAATATTTTCTTTTTTCTTTTTAATTTTGCTATGTTTTTTTGGGATAGATAGGGGAAGAAAATAACACATTTTTTACTCCGTGTTAGCAAAACATTTTTAAAAAGGTAGACCTCTGAATCTCGTTAACCTAAAATATAGCAATACAGATAGTGTAAAACTTTAAAAATTATTTGTCTAATCACTTAAATCTATCCAATTATAGTATAGTTAAATATAGATTCTATTTTGAAATATACACACGTTTTTAAATAAGTTATATACTGTTTAGCTGTACACTTTCACCGAAAATTTCATATTGAATTGTGATTTCACATTTTCCAATAAAACAAACATCCCACAGTATAAATTTTAATAAGCATAAAACATCCGATTTGAAATATTTTTGATCTTTTAATTAATAATTTCAGGAAATGGAAACGTGAATGTAACGTAAAAAGTTTAACCCTGGGCGATGAATCTATTTGTTTATTAAAAGACTAGTAAAAGTAGCAATTTTGCGATTTGAAGAGGGACGAATGGAGACAATGAGTGTGACCTAATTAATTAAAGCTCCGTCGGATTTTGGAATCATCTCAATCTGTACCTATTTTTCATTCATTATTCTGTTTTGGTGGTTGCTTGTATCAGTAACAACCCGCAAAGAAAAAGAAAGCTTATCACTTTTCACTTTTCAAAACTCTAACAAATTAAAATTTGATCAACATCTTAAACTGTACTGTTTTTGCTATTTTCATATAAGTAAATCGCAACAAAGCAATCTTAATTCATGTAGATCTGAATATTATTATTTTTTTACTTTAAAAGAAAAATAATTTAATCTGGCCCAATTCTGGAAATTAATTAAATTGGCCCTTTCAAACAAAAATAGACCGATGGATTAATAATTTTTAGTCACACATTTCTTGATTATAGAGATATCATACTAGCCATGTTAAGGAGAGAAATATACTAGCGCTTCCTATTGAAATTTCAAGCCGTGTATTCTCACTAAACCCTTCACGATTGTTACTACTCCCTCGATTCCCTTTTACTTATCCTACATTTTGTGCTCTCCTTAAAAAATATTAATTAAGTACTTGTTTTACATTCTTATTAATGGTACTTTGAAAATTTAAATTTGACTATTACCTAAGAACTTCAATTAGTTTGAAAAACGATATATTACTTAATGTTAAGGGTAAAATTTTAAATATAGATAATTCTTTTTTAAATTGTTGAAATGGACAAGTAAAAGAAAACAAATGATTATAATTTAAGATTGCAGGTAGAGAAAGACATGTTCAAACACAAGGATATGTATAGAGAGCATACAAGAGGATCAATTGGCAAGAAGTCAAACCCCATCCTAGCTCTAGGATAGTAATTGGAATCATAAGGCTAAAAATGTAGCCAGATTTGTTTGCACAAATCATGAACAAAATATCCAGGTTCCTATCGTCCAACTTATACTACTCATGTCTTTAATGCAGTTATTTAAAGCTTTGCCAGAAACAACGGATTACAGTATGAAATTTTTTGCACGTCCTTAGTTGTTAACTAAGTACACGTGCGGCACTTGACAACTCGCTCACGATCTTGCACAACTTACTCACGTTCTTGCTATGTCAAGTCAGCCTTACTACACTCAAGATCGCTAAGAGAATGGAAGAAAGAACACAAGAGAATTGTTAAAGGAAGCTTTGTATTAGAGAGAACTTGAATTGTTTGCTTGATGAATTACAAATGAATGACCCTCTTTATATACTAGTCTCCTAGGGGCTAGTGTGTAAATATTAATTATTACACAAGTCCTTGATATTTACAAGATAAGGGTTTTTTCTAGAATTCTCTACAAGCCTAGAAGATTCCAAGGACTTTCCTAGCAAATCCATAAGGATCTAGGTTCTTTCTAAGGAAATGTCCATATCTCTCTAGAATCTTCTCACAAATGCTAGCCTTCTTCTTATGTAAGCTTCCACGTGGCATTAATATATGCCAAATGGAGACTATGTGGCATGATGACATGGCGGGTCATCACACTCTCCCCCACCCAATATTGCGACGACCGCGACGCAATGCTGCTGCATAAACTCTCGGATCTTATCTTTGAATTGCCATAAGTCTTCATATCGTTCCCACGTGGCCTCCTCCGGTGATTGCCCTTTCCAATGGACGAGGAACATAGCAGTGGCTTTTTGCCCTTGTTTTCGCCTGGCCTGGTAATCTATGATAGCCTCAATCTCCCGATCATGCGAGGCGGTGATACTCATTGGCGCCCGACTTGATTGGCCCCTGCTCGGATCATCCTTATCTTCATGATATGGCTTAAGCATGCTAGCATGGAAGACATGGTAGATCGTGAGATACGATGGCATGTCAAGCTTGTATGAGATCTTGCCTACTTTGGCGACGATCTTAAATGGCCCCTCATACTTGCGAATCAGTTTCTGATACATGCCTCGTAGTGCCTTGAACTGTCTTGGGTTAAACTTCACCATGACCATGTCCCCAACTCTATAGTATGTGGGATGCCACTTACGATCCACAAACTTCTTCATCTTCTTAGCTGCCTTATCCAAGTAGGACTTAGCAGTTTCGAGTTGCTCCTCCCATCCTTTGGCCATATGATAAGCCCCCAAACTCTTTCCCTCGAACGCGGCTGGTAATGAATGTGGAGTTTGTGGTTGTTGGCGTCTGGTTAGCTCAAATGGTGTCCGCCCAGTGGACTCATTCCGCTGCAAGTTATAAGAGAATTAGGCGATGTCTAGGAGCTTTGCCCAATCTTTCTGATGCGCGCTTACATAATGCCTCAAGTAGCATTCTAGTAAGGCAGTGACACGTTCCGGTTGCCCATCCATTTGTGGGTGGAAACTAGTAGAAAAGTGCAGCTCTGTACCAAGTATGTCAAACAACTCTCTCTAAATGTTTCCAGTAAAGCGGGGGTCTCGATCACTGATTATATGCCTTGGTAAGCCCCAATACTTCACCACGTTCTTAAAGAACAGCTTGGCGACTTTCTTGGCTGTGCAACCTGGTGAGGCGGGCATGAAGGTGGCATATTTAGAAAATCTATCCACGACCACCATAATAGTACCATAACCGTCGGACTTCGGTAGGCAAGTAATAAATTCCATAGTTACGCTCTCCCATGGACGCTCTGCAACTGGTAGTGGCTCCAAAAGTCCTCCGGGTTGTTGTTGTTCAACCTTGTCCTATTGATAGACAAGACAAGTCTGCACATAGCACTCTATGTCATCTCGCATGTGTGGCCAATAGTAGACTGACTCAACCAGGGCCCTAGTGCAATGTTGACCTGGATGACCAGCCCATATTGTGTCATGACTCTCCCTTATGATCCGTCGTCTAATGTCTCCAAATTTAGGCACGTAGACCCGCCGACCTGTGGTAAGTAGTAGGTCGTCTTCTATCCAAAACCGTCTCGTCTTGCCTTTGTTGGCTAACTCGATAAGCTGTTTGGCTGCTAGATCATGCTGCATGCCTTTTTTTATAGCCTGCCTAATGTCCCATCTCATTGAAGTAATTGCAGCAAGCTCGGCTTTCCGGCTCAAGGCATCGGCTACAATATTACCTTTTCCCGGCTTATACTCCAGCGCATAATCAAACTCGGCCAAGAAATCCTGCCACCTGGCCTGCTTTGGTGTGAGATTCTTCTGTGTCTGAAAGTAGCTAGTAGCCACATTATCAGTATTGACCACGAACCTCGACCCGAGCAGATAATGTCTCCATGTACGAAGGCAATGCACAATGGCAGTCATTTCCTTCTCTTGTACCGTGTAACGCCGCTCCGTCTCATTTAACTTGCCGCTCTCAAATGCTATGGGATTGCTTATCCTGCATCAGGACACCCCCAATGGCGAAGTCTGAGGCATTTGTGTGCACCTCAAATGTCTTGGCAAAGTCAGGTAATGCCAAGACTGGCTCCTCTGTTACAGCTGTCTTAAGGCATTCAAATGCCTTTTGACAATGCTCCGTCCAAACCCATGGCTTGTTATTCTTTAACAACTCAGTCAATGGGGCGACCTTTGCTGAGTATCCACTGATGAACCGACGATAGTAGTTAACAAGGCCAAGGAAGGATCTCAACTCAGTTACCTTTATAGGTGCCTCCCACTCCTGGATAGCACGTACCTTAGCCTCGTCCATGCGTAGCTCTCCATTGCTAATAATATGGCCCAAGAAGTGCACTTTTGATTGTGCGAACTCACATTTCTCCCTCTTGATGTATAGCTCATTCTCTCACAAGACTTGGAAAACCTTCCTTAAGTGCTCCATGTGCTCCTCCAAGGTGTTGTTGTAGATGACTATGTCGTCTAGGTAGACTACCACGAATTGATCAAGGTAAGGATGGAAGATCTTATTCATAAGGGTGCAAAATATGGCCAGTGCATTGGTTCCGAAGGGCATCACCAACCACTCAAAGGCTTCATATCTAGTCACACATGCTTTCTTTGGCTCATCCCCTTCCGCAATGTGAACCTGGTAGTAGCCCTTTTGAGGATCCACCTTGGTAAAGTACTTGGCTTGCCCAAGTCTATCGAATAAGTTAGCAATGAGCGGGATCGGGTACTTATTCTTCACGGTGACCTTATTAAGTGATCGGTAGTCTATACACAAACGCAACGATCCATCCTTCTTCTTCTGGAACAATACTGGTGTGCCAAAAGGTGCCTTTGATGGGCGAATATGACCAGCATCTAGCAGCTCATTCAATTGTTTCCTGAGCTCCTCTATCTCAGGATGTGCCATACGATATGGGGCAAATGCGGGTGGCTTAGCCCCTGGCTCCAACTCAATCTTGTGATCCACCTCTCGCCTAGGTGGTAGGTGCTTAGGCAACTCCTCGGGCATGACATCTTTGTTTTCCTCAAGCAACTTCTTTATGCAAGGCGGCAGTGTCTCTTGAAAACTCTTGTTTTCCTCCAGACTTGTGATGGTTGCCACGAACGTCGGCTCCCCTTTCTTGATCCCCTTGACAACCTGCATAGCTGAGAGTTGTGCTTGGCTCTATCTGTGTGCCATAGTCATTGTAGGTACCATGCAAGCTCCTTCTCGCCCCATAACCAAGAGACGTTGGAGATAGGGGTCGATTAAAGTATGACAATGTCTAAAGAACTCTTGCCCCAGTATGATGTCAAAGATATCCATAGCGGTTACGGTAAAGTTTGTCATACCTTTCCAAGTTCCCAATTTGACACCAACTCCATTAGCTACCCCACGAGCATTCTGTATCTCGGCATTCACAGTCTTGATGCGAGAGTTGGTTGGAGCAAGCTTCAATTCCAGTCTCTTTGCGGCAGCCTCAGTCACGAAATTATGAGTTGCTCCAGTATCCACCATTGCACGAGCGGGCTTGTTGTTGATGGTGAGATCCACGTACTAATTGTCATTCTCAGTAGGTTGGATAGCTTGCTTCGTGGCAGCGCCACATAATCCGATCACACCCAACTGTGCAGTTCCCGGACTCTCTCCTTGTGGCTGCTCCTTACGCTCACGTACTATGGCACTGAGGCTCTTGAGTTCAGGACAATTCCTGAAGCCATATGGCCCTCCACATATATAGCATCCCTTCTTCTCGACCTGCACCTTTTTCTCGGCGTAGCCCTGACGACCACTCAACTTTTTGAAGTCTTGAGTCTTGAAGTATTGTTGTTGTATCTCCTTGACTTTGCCACGGTCTCCCCCACCTTTGACATTGTTAACCTTTGACTCGTTTCCATTGCCTTTGTCATGTTTGTCATGCCTCAAATCCATCAATGATTCGGCCTCCACTATGGCTTGGTCTATATCAGTGACTTGTCGGCGTTGCAACTCCTGCATAGCCCAATTTTGCAACCCGTCCATGAAGTGGAACAACAAGTCATCATTGGTCAGGTTGGGGATTTGAAACATAAGGGTAGTAAACTCATTGACATAATTACGTAAGCTCCCTATTTGCTTCAATTCCCTAAACTTGTGCCTTGCCTCGTACAAGACATTGTTTGGAAAGAACTGTCGCTTGAACTCCGCTTTGAACTAATCCCATATGCTAATAGTACATAGACCTTTATCCACGTCGGCCATCTTCCTTCTCCACCATAGCATGGCAGTCTCTGAGAGGTACAATACCTCAGTGTTGATCCTGGCCTCGTCATCCCTCACTTTGCTGTGCCTGAAGTAGTTCTCCAAGTGCCAAAGGAAGTTTTCCACTTCTTGTACATCACGAACACCTTTGAACACCGGGGGTTTGGGAGCCTCGATCTTGGCCTCCCTTGTCACCATAACATTGCTGGCTACCTCGGTCACGCCAGCATTGACATGCTCCTCGAGTGACTCTATATTTGCCTTCGTAGCATCAATAATACTCAAAACCTCCATGAGTCTGCACTCTAAGGCAGTGATGGTTTGCCTTAGTTCCATCTCAGTCTGTGTACGCCCCTCCAAGTCATTTCGGATACTCTCAAAATCTTTAAGAGTATGCCCCTCAAAAACGTTAAGGGTGCCTTCCACCTTCCCCAAGCGTTGGCCAAAGATCTCCACGGCATCCATCATCGCATTCATCTTCATCACCCACTCTTTACCAAGCGAAACGTCCTTTGGAAGGACCTCCACTTCATTCTCGCTCGCCTCAGTGGCAGATGGTTCTTGGGATGTAAGCCCTTAATTTGACATAACCTCAGGTGGCACCTCCTGGCTCTTGTTGGTGACATTCCTCTTTTTGCTACAGCCGCTCTTACCAGCAGCATCCTGGATGACGTTGGCTTGGGTGTTGGCAGCGTTAATTTCTTCGTCGTTCGCCATTCCCTTAGTTGAAACCTTCGCTCTGATACCACGTTGTCACGTCCGTAGTTGTTAACTAAGTACACGTGCGGCACTTGACAACTCGCTTACGATCTTGCACAACTTGCTCACGTTCTTGCTATATCAAGCCATCCTTACTACACTCAAGATCGCTAAGAGAATGGAAGAAAGAACACAAGAGAATTGTTAAAGAAAGCTTTGTATTAGAGAGAACTTGAATTGTTTGCTTGATGAATTACAAATGAATGACCCCCTTTATATACTAGTCTCCTAGGGGCTAGTGTGTAAATATTAATTATTACACAAGTCCTTGATATTTACAAGATAAGGGCTTTTTCTAGAATTCTCTACAAGCCTAGAAGATTCCAAGGACTTTCCTAGCAAATCCATAAGGATCTAGGTTCTTTCTAAGAAATGGTCCATATCTCTCTAGAATCTTCTCACAAATGCCAGCTTTCTTCTTATGTAGGCTTCCACATGGCATTAATATATGCCAAATGGAGCCTATGTGGCATGATGACATGGCGGGTCATCACATTTGTGTTTGAAATTGTGCCTTTGTCATAGGATTGTCATAGTTGTATGTCACTATAAGACCAAAATTTACAATGTTAAGTTGGGAGATATAAGGACTAGATTAGGATTTTGTTAAAAAGTCTTAGTATGAAGGGAGTACAAAAGAAGCACACATTATTAGAATATGATTTGCCACTTCCTTCTAAAATATTCACATGAAAAGTTTATATTCTATTTCGCTTCATATCACAAAAAAGAATTATTTATAAATTATCCTAATCCTAATTTAGCTAAACTTAAGAATTATGTCTTTTTTTTGGCAGCAGGTCATTTGATCAAGATTTTAGTCGGAAAAAAATATATTTGTGTTTACGCTAAAATTCGGATAACAATTAAACTTATAATGTGGTTTTAAGTATTTGTGATTTAGTCTAATACCAATTGATAAACGTAATGATAAATGATGTAAATTGACAATAATACAAAGCAAACCAGTGTTTGGTCAATGCCCTCGAGCTTGGTAAAGGAAGAATAGTTAAAGAGCAGTAAGTTAATCAGCAGAAGAAAGAAATATTATATTGCTTTTATATTCATGAATGTAAGGTAAAGAAATAGTGTTATATTGCTTTGATGTCCAGAATGTAAGTGTTCTACAAATGATTGGAACTCCTCTTTATATAGTAGAGGAATCCTAATTATGGTATAACTCTAATTACGAAAGAAAATCCCATGATTGGCTGAACAACCGGTCTTGACTTGATTCGTGCCGAGATTCTTTCCACGATCCTTGGACGATCCCGGATATCTCGGTTTTCTATTACTCAACTTAGCTTCGATCTCCATCTTATTTAATCTCGATCTTGGTCGTCCCCAAAATTAATCGGTCCCAGGGTCTCAATAACTTGACCCCGCGCCATAGATAAAAATCAAGGTTCAAACTTGATCTACCACGTTCCAGCCTTGGTCAGTCGAACAAAAAGGGGCATCCCGATTTTGACCGTATACAAATAGTCCCCTCGTTTTTTGTAGTGTAATAACAATAAACGAATTGAGTCTAAGTTCCTTTGCTTGTTCTTCTCAAAGCACCAAATATCCCAATCTCTATACTTCCTTGCTCACAAAAACAAAATGGCCAAAATATCTAAAACTTCTACAAAAGAAAACCGCTCAGGTTCGGGCAAAAGAGGTTGCCGAGTGCGCCAAGTGTCAGTCTCGGAGGGGGGCCTTTAAAAAAACCCATGCTCGGGGCTTTGATCTTTCGACCAAGATTGGTGGACCCCGAATTACCATTTGAACTAGAGTTTGAGTAGCTTTTAGGCTTAACAGTCGAGTGAGGATTCGCTCGAACTCGAAGTAAAGTTAGCCCTTAGGCTTTATAGATAGTCCCCGAGTGAGAGTTTGCTTGAACTCGGGTTAAGATAGCCCTTGGGCTTTTATGATCGAGTGAGGACTTGCTCGAACTCGAAGTGAAGTTAGCCCTTAGGCTTTATAGTCGAGTGAGTTTTTGTTCGAACTCGAAGTAAAATTAGCCCTTAAGGTTTATAGATAGTCCCCGAGTGAGAGTTTGCTCGAACTTGGGTTAAGATAACCCTTGGGCTTTTATGATCGAGTAAGGACTTGCTCGAACTCGAAGTGAAGTTATCCCTTAAGCTTTATAGTCGAGTGAGGATTTGCTCGAACTTGAAGTAAAGTTAGCCCTTATGCTTTATAGATAGTCCCCGAGTGAGAGTTTGCTTGAACTCTCGTTAAGATAGCCCTTGGGCTTTTATGATCGAGTGAGGATTTGCTTGAACTCTAAGTGAAGTTATCCCTTAGGCTTTATAGTCGAGTGAAGATTTGCTCGAACTCGAAATAAAACTAGCCCTTAGGCTTTATAGATAGTCCCCGAGTGAGAGTTTGCTCGAACCCGGGTTAAGCTAGCCCTTGGGCTTTTATGATCGAGTGAATACTTGCTCAAACTCGAAGTAAAATTATCCCTTAGGCTTTATAGATAGTCCTTGAGTGAGAGTTTGCTCGAACTCGGGTTAAGATAGCCCTTGGGCTTTTATATTTGTTACGGATTTCGGACGTCTCCGATCCGCATTAATTTGGTTGTAGCCTCTTTAGTTCGGAACCTGCCCTTTGGGCTTATTTTTCGTTTCACTTCTAGCTTGCCTGAAGTGTCAGTCCCCGAGTGGGGTGGCCGTGGCCTGGAAAATTAAGGGTCTCCTTTAAGGTCTTATGGTCTCGAAATTTTAGTAATTTGATTAAATTTGTTTTTCGGACGACAGTCCTCAAGCGTAGTTGTTCGAACTTCCGTCATGATCGGTCCTTAAGCCTATTTACACAATAGATCAAAAGTATGAAGTAGGAAATTTTTCTAAAGGCACGAGATATCGGCAAGGAAAAATACTTCTCTCAATAGATGATTATACATGCGTGCATGTTTGATGTTAGGTCTCGAGTATCTTATATGGGCACGGTTCATCTGACCGTTTGACCCTTACAATATTTTCCTATCGAGATCCCGCTGTCATGAAGTAATTTCCTTGTAACAAAGTAGACATTCGAGAGTAATGCCCCTCATTACTCGAGGCTTATTGTAGGGAACCTCGGATATTATTGAATTGCTCTAAGTTAGCACGAACAATGATTTTCTCATTAAAAACCTCGCCGGAAAAACTCATTTAGGACAAAAACCAGTCTAAGAAAAAAAAGAGTGTGACGCGTGCTTTAAAATCCAAGGCTTTGTGCCGATCCTTGTCGATAACCTACAAGTGTTATTCAAAAAAATAGAAATAATTTGACTGGGGTCGTACCTTCATTCGGATTTTGGATATTTAACGTGATCTCCCTCAATATCAAGTCCCCATGAATTTTGACCTCGATCACTTCTCCTCTCATTTCGTGTGAAGCTTCGCCCAGACCCTGCTGCTTCTACGGTCTCTGTTGTATGGTTGATATCGATCTCTATTCAACCTTAGCTCTCGATCGATGTCCCTTTTGTTCCTATCTATGGGCCTGTTAGGATAAACAGGCCCAGAAAAGGTCCTCAGTTGATCATCCTCGGCCCTGATTTTCGATTGGTATGGATTATGTACGTCGGCCCAAGTGATAGTGGGTACTCGATCAAACTTCACTTCAACTGTTGTGAAGCTATGGAACTCTGTTCGTTGAGACCTTGAGTGAAGGCTTGTACAACCCAATCGTCGGTGACCGGTGGCAGATCCATCCGTTCCATTTGAAATCGAGATACGAATTCCCTAAGCATCTCGTTGTCTTTTTGCCTTACCTTGAATATGTCCAACTTTCTAGTTGCAACCTTAATGGCTCTAGCGTGTGCCTTTACAAAGGAATCTGCAAGCATAACAAATGAGTTAATAGAATTAGGTGGTAAATTATAGTACCATACCATGGCACCCTTTGATAGAGTTTCTCCGAATTTCTTCAGCAACACAGATTCAATCTCGTTATCTTCCAAGTCATTTCCCTTAATGGCGTACGTATAAGAAGCAACATGCTCATAAGAGTCAATGGTCCCATTCTATTTGGGTATTTCTGGCATGCGGAATTCTTTGGGATGGGCTTCGGAGCCGCACTTGGAGGAAAAGTCTTCTGCATAAACTTCTTCGAATCCAAACCCTTTAGAATCCGTGGTGCCCCCGGTATTTGATCAACGCGGGAGTTGTATGTTTCTACCTTTTTATCATTCAACTCGATTTTCGTTTCTCCTGATTCAATCCGTTTAGTGAGCTCCTCAAGCATTTTCATAATAGCAGGGTCAGACCCCGAGACATTGGCGTTCAATCTCTCTAGCATAGGTTCGGTCCTACGAACAACTTTTGGTTCGGGTTCTGGTTTGATCCCACTTGGTGCTCGATGCTGATTATGTAGTTGTGCAATAGCGGCTTGCTGAGCCTGTAGCATTTTAAATATAAATTAGAGGATGACTCCACCATCTTCTCCGCCCTGCGTACCTCGACCACCTGATCAAACTTCCTTGCGTACACTACCTTGGGGATCAATGCTCAGATTTGCATTTAGGGCGACATGTGAACTGACATCGACAGGATCTGCAATTGGTACTCCCTCGAGGCCAACCTGAGGCACTTCGATCCTTGGGGTGGCTACATTGTCATTTTCTCCATCGAAACCGAGGCCGTTGTCGGTGTGAGTGGATACTGCTTGTGAGTTTGACATGTTGATCCTGAAATCAAAAACACTCACAAGAATAAGTGTACAATAGTGTGTGTTATGAGAATTAATACCAGGCAATCACTATTATCCTTAGTCCCACAGTGGATGCCAAACTGTTTACTCTAAAATTCGCATAACAATTAAACTTATAATGTGGTTTTAAGAATATGTGATTTCGCCTAATACCAATTGATAAACGTAATGATAAATGATGCAAATTGACAATAATACAAAGCAAACCAGCGTTTGGTCAATGCCCTCGAGCTTGGTAGAGTAAGAATAGTTAAAGAGCAGTAAGTTGATGAGCAGAAGAATAATATTATATTGCTTTTATATTCATGAATGTAAGGTAAAGAAATTGTGGTATATTGCTTTGATATCAAGAATGTAAGTGTTCCACAAATGATTGGAACTCCTTTTTATATAGTAGAGGAATCCTAATTATGGTATAACTCTAATTACGGAAGAAAATCTCATGATTGGCTGAACAACCGGTCTTGACTTGATTTGTGCCCGGATTCTTGCCACGATCTTTAGCCGATCCCGGATATCTCAGTTTTCGTTACTCAACATAGCTTCGATCTCCATCTTATTTGATCTCGATCTTGATCGACCTCGAACTTAATCGGTCCCAGGGTCTCGATAACTTAACCCTGCGCCATAGATAAAAATCGAGGTCCAAACTTGATCTACCACGTTCCAGCCTTGGTCAATCAAACAAAAAGGGGGCATCCTGATTTTGATCGTATACAATTTGGAACTCTCTCTCTCCTTTTTTTTTTTTTTTTTTTGAGCTCAAATCCAATTTGAATCTGCTAATCGTTATTTCACTAGATCATACAAAAGTGAGATGTACGTATGATGAAATTAATAATATTCTCGCCTAGAGTCCAGTAGGGGACTAGGTGGTTTTTAGAGAAAAAGACGTTGTTTTCTGATACTCCTAATACTAGTGATTTTTTCTTTTTACAATAGAATCTATATTTTAGGAAAACCTAGTCCACTAGGGGTTGAGCAGGTTAATATTGTATTTGCACCCAAAGGGAGTGTGCAAGTTTGAAGTTCCCCTTCCCTCCTTCTCTTAATAGTAATAACAAACATATTCTTCATTTTAGGAAAACCTAATCCGCTCGACGTAGAGCATAATATTTATAGTAATTGTGTTTGCTCCCAAAGCGAATATAAGCAAGTTTTCTTTTTCTTTTTTGTCTTCTAGAAGTATTTTAAATCGCTAATTTGTCAAACAAAGATTGAAGAAATTAAATATGTGATGGACCTTTTTATTGAACATAAAACTAAATGACACAGTAGGATAACATAATATAATCCTGATTTCAAAATTTTAAACCATATATATAGCTAGAGTTGTTCTTCAAAGATAATAATACAACAAAACTCAAGAGAAATTGTGGATTCCATACTGAATGGACAAGTACTCATATGACATCCGAAGAGTAACAGAGCTTATTCATCAAAGGATAATATCAAAGTTTAACACACACACACACAAAGCCTCTACATTTGTCAAGGAAAATGTGTTCTCCTGCGACGAATTTGGTAAGCATGCGTTGGCAGCGTTGCATTGCTATCTAAATAAGGGATATATGGAGTATGGAATATTTTTATACTTCTTACGTCCCAAAAAATGGTATTGTTTGCGGTACAAATTTTGTGAAATAAGCTGTTAAATTTTTAAAATAAAATTTACATGTTTACAAACCTAAGCAATTACAACTTTCTGTAATTATAAATATTTAAAAATACTTTAAAGGGATAATAAAAGAGAGTATTTGCCTCACCAAATAATAACAGTACTATCTTCTTGGAAAGAGAGTAAATATTTAAACATTTTCAGTAAAAAATGATCAACGGATAGCCAATTATTTTATGCAGAAAAGAAATCCTAAAAAGCGTGGCTGTGGTCCCTCCCTAAACTTTTGTGGGCCTTTCGGAGTCCATGAGGCCCAGGATGAAGATCACAGGTTTTCCGCTCATAAATTACGCAGAATGGACTTTTTTTTTAAATTACTGCATTTAGAATTATTTTGGAAAAATTGCATGTGCTAAAATTTCAAAGAAAGTTGGACAAAATTTTCATCCATTGCCAAAATTTTGTGGCGATCGTCTGAAAAATTCTGATAATCTATCAAGATTTATAATAAAATTTTAACGATCACCATAATTCTTACGTGCTTTAAAATTCTGTCCAATATACTTTAAAATTTTGATATGAGTTATTTTCTCAAAACTTCAGTCACTGAATTTGTGTCTTTCGCCCAAACGAATGAAAGTAAAATTTTTTTTTTTAAAAAAAGAGAGTAGATTTTAGGGGTATTATCACTTTTAGCTCGCGCCAGAAACTATTTATATTTGTTAGCCAAAAAAGTGTATAAAATTTGTATAATTTTTGCATATAACATACAATATATATATATATATATATATATAAATTTTATATATTTTCGATTATTATTTTTACAGCGACTAAACAGTGTCATTTTTTCTAAATTGTATTGGGTCGTGGCCCATGATAGTCGCAGGGACACTTTTGTCATTATATAGGTTAGTGATTGTCGGGAATCTTACATGCAAACGTGCCAGGTGCTGAATATATTCATAAAATTCAGTATACGACATTATAACACCCAGTGGGAGTATTAATGTGGTGAAAATAAATAATAATCGTGTCATGTCCATAACAAATCAAACGGTAGCAATTAGATTATCACTTAACTGTGGATAATATTTGTATACATAATTGTTGACGTAATTTCAGAATGTAAATATGGTGAATTCATTCTTTATATTATGTTTTTATTACTTAACTCATTATGAATTCAATATTATGAGATCAACATATGATGTTTACTGAAATTTTACCACTTATATAAAAGCTCCGTGTGAAAATGTTAAATTTTGTTGAGCCTGTACCTTATTATTTATATCCACCAACGTAAAGATTAATGCCTTGCATTATAAAGAATAAACACCAGATTTAAGTAAATTCCCAAATACAATGTAACATATTATATTGTTGCACGCCGATAATTATGTTTTCTCTTCGTTTGTTGACACAATTATTATGAACATTGCTCTAACATAATTTGTTTAGCAGATTATTCATTGCAAAGTTTACAAGTTGGAGTTAATTTTAGTTGATAAGTAATGATTATATGACAGGTGAAGGGAAAAACAAACAAAGAGGAAAGACAAAGTCGAATCACTAATCTCTCCGTTTCAAAATCTCATTTCCTATAGGAAATCGCTTAACAATATCTCCTCTCTCTCTCTCTCAGAGCAAACTAACTTTAACAAGTTAAGTGTTTATTTATGAATGAATTTGAATTTTATTGCCTTCGCTGAACGTCTTATTCAAAAAATTAAATAAGTAGTCCGTATATTCAGATCATATTTATTGTCACGTTCCAGAATTTTTGGACCCGGCCGTTTCTTGGAATTGACTTTTCGAAAATGTAGAATATAGCATTAAAGGGTAAACACCAAGTGGAGATGAGTGGGCCATTCTCTTTTTTCAGTTTATCTAACTTTTTGGAGGTCATATATTTACTGAAAGTGTATTACTCCATATTTAAGACGATTATTAGTGAAGGATAAAAGGAAAAAGCATATTGTTAGAAACATCACAGAAACCAAAAGGCCATTCTATTGAACAAGTTATATATAAACTCACAGAACTAAATTGACAAAGTAATTTTTTTTAAAAAAATTAAAGGAAAAGAAAGAAAGAGCTTAAATTTTGCACTAACAATATATAAATTTCTTGCACCATGAGATAAAGTTGTCCTTTCATAGCTTCATATGGTAAATTTAAAAAAATGGAAGAGCAACCTGTTATATCCAATTAAATTGGATTAATAGTGTAAAACGAATTTGATCTAAGTTTGGTTGACTAACACTGTAAAATTCTATACCATGAGGTTAAATTACCCGCAATAACATGAACTTATTCATAACAAATATGATAAGATAACTTGCTATAACAGGTAAAATTTCACTAATAATATACTCCAATTAAAAGTTCTGTACACTACCTATTTATATAACAAAGCCAAATTTCTTATATTACAAATATATACTTACAACATAAATCCTTTAATAAAACTAGAGTGGAAGTGGAGGTGTTTAACCACGGTTAGAAAAGAGAAACAAAAAGAGAGGAGGGAATAAACAAACAAACTACACGTCATGATTCAAAAAAACAGGGAAGGAGCTAGGGACTTATTGCAGATCCCCAATATACCACACCTCGTATTTTAAAACCCCACAAAGAGTAAGAATAGTGGACATTGCCTCGTTACTCCTGAAATATAAAATAAAAACATACTCCTATATAGAGCTAGAGCCTTATTCATATTTTCATCTCCTGCATTTCTTCTTCCCATTTTTATTCCCAAGAGAAAAAGTTGGTTTTCTGGTCTTTGCTCTGCTATTTCTTGCTTGGGAGTGAGTGACTGAAAATTAAACCCCTTTATCTCTTAGTTAGATTAAAAAGAGAGTACAAAGAAAAAGAGACAGATAAAGCCATACATCATCAGCACTGTTTCATGAAACTTTTTCTCCAGCAAAATCATAAGGTAACTGAAATCATCTCATTCCATGAATCCGTATTTTGCGCTTCCATTGTACAAAGCAGTGCACTACCCTTACTTTTCAGCTCTCACTTCTTGGTCTGCAGTGACTACTCCTTGAGCTAAAGCAGTACGTAGTACTTCTGTCGTTTTCATTTTTTAACTTTTGAAAAACTTGTTTATATTTCTTGTGCAACCAGCTTTAGAGAGAATAATATCAGTCTACTATCAAAATGGGCAAAGAGTGGCTGTACTGGGGCAGCAGTGGCAGTGGTACTAGTAATAGATCTACCCATAGAAGAAGAGGATCAAGAGGAGAAGAAGTAGTACTGAATAATAATGAAGAAGCTCCTCCTCCAGCTGGTTGCATGTGCTTCCAAATCTTTGATTTACCTCATTTTCAGTTAGCTTTGAACCAGCAATCTCGTTCTTTCAAACCTCATTCAACTTCTTCTGATTTCCTTCAACAAGAACAAAAACCTTCTTTCCTCAAAGGTAACTTTTAACCAAATCACCCCAACTTTATATATGGGGTTCTTTCTCTAGCCTTCTTTTTGGTTATATGTGGGAGTTTGACTAAAAAAACTGCAGGACTTGAAGCACCAAGAAACAGCTTGGATTTAGAAGAGCCTGTTGTGGAACGGAAATCTGTGTCAAGTTCATTGTCTTCATCAACCATGAAAATAGACGACCAAAATTTGAATATCCCGGTTAGTATAATTGTAACCGTTACCTTCATTATCTTGACATTAATATTTTAATAAGCATTTCATTTTCCAAAGTCTTAAAGATAGACTTTTTTTTGTTGTTTTTTTTTTTGGGGTGGGGGTGGGTGGGGTGGGTGGGTTAATGTTTGATGTTCTTTGAAAGTTGAATGTTGTGATAATTATGATGCTGTTTGAACATTTAATTATTTTGTTGTGAATTAATTTTGGTCTACGTAAAATATTTCAGGTGGGAATTCAAATCAGAACAAGCTGTGATTCCAGATCATCAAGAGTGTCAACGTCAACCTCAAGAACAAGGACAGATGATATTTCATCAGAATGTAGCAGCACTTCCCCAGCGGGGACCAAGACTCCAACTCTAGTAGCTAGACTTATGGGTCTTGATCTTCTCCCTGAAAATAACTCCCCTCGTATTTCACTTTCCACTTGCAATAGTAATAATCCTCCACCAAAGTCCAAGAATGTGGTTAATAATCAGAGCCACGGCGGCCAGTCAAACAGTAAAAACAGAAGATTGAGCAACTTTGAAAGTAGTGACAATGGTACTCTGTCACTTCCAGAGACACCAAGAATATCTTCAGCTAGCAGGAGGTCAGATGTGGATCATTATCATCACAGGTTATCACTTCAAATCAACAAAGAGAATAACATGGGTGACGTATTTGAACATTCGGCTTATTCTACTGCTAGCAGAAATATGGCCAGGAATAGGAGGATGAGCAGCTATGAAAATATTGAGAATTACAACAGAAGTCCAGGGTATTATGCTAGGCAAATTGTGAAGCAAGTCAAAGAAAGTGTTAGCAGAAAAGTTGGTCATGACATTACTAACACAAGTTTCAGAAGGAAAGATGACCAATTAGCTACTGCTAAATATGATGATCAAGTTGTTTTGCTTAAACCAAAGAAACAAACATCTAAGGTTTTAGCCAAATTACATGGAGATGATCATGACTTTAGCCCAAGTAAACAAACAACTCCTTGCTCACCTAGGTTCAGATTCTTGGAGCCCAAGAGTAGTAAACCAGTCAACTCATCGACGGCAAAAAGTCAAACTTCTCATTCTCCTAGATTTTCACCATTATCTCCACTTCCAGAGAACCCCACCACATTACCAGCTAAAATAGTCACAAAGCCCAAGACTCAAAGTTCACAACAAGAGCAAGTGAAACAGAAGCGCCATTTAGAGCAGAATGCTATTCAAAAGGGCAAAGGTGACAAATGCCGCAGTAGTGCACATCCTAAGAAGCCACCGCAAGCTTGTGATGCTATTCGTAGCAAGAAAGAGGAGCCATTCGTTCGTTCAGCAGCAGCAACTAATAAAGACAAGAAGTGCAAGAAAACTTCATTGTCAAATCAACTTGTTAACAACAGCGTTCCCACCATTTTGCCATTAAAGAAAGACCCTTCTCCACCACCCACCAAATTACTCATTAAGCAGGTAATACAAATATTTTGTACTATACTTTTACTATTTGAAAGTCAAAGGTATTCTTCCCAATGAACCCAATTTTTTCAAATATTTTTTTCATATTTTAAGTAAATTATTAATTATGATTAATTGTAACATTTTTGAATTACCTTTTAAATATGTAGATTTTATGTTTAAATTAACATTGAAAAGTACATTGTTTGACTCAAATATTATCATCCCTGCCACAAAAAATAAAACCAGGACGTTTTTTTAGTTTTAATTTCAAACTTAGTAGGATTAATTAAATCTTGTAATTTTCAAAAATGAGTAAATCTTTTTCATGACATTTTGTGCATTATTTTTTTGGTTTGTGATGACAGTCACAGCAGCAAGAATCAGATACTCATCCATCGAAAAGGAACACACAGTTATCTAGTAGTTCGAGCCATAGGTACAAGCATTATAAGCTCACCACGAAATTCCAAGAAATGAACCGCGACACATGTAACGGTGCTACCATTTCCGGTGATGGAGCCGAATTTCAGTACATTCAGAGAATACTAAAACGTACGGGTATCGACAAAAGTACTCCCCTGTCCTTAGCCAAATGGTACTCTCATTCTCACCCTCTTGACCCCTCCATTTTTCACCACTTTGAACTTTTTCACCTCCCTATAACCACTTCCATTTTCACCACCCCGAATTCTACTTTAACCCTGAGATGTAACAGAAAGTTAATTTTCCAACTTGTGGATGAGCTCCTAGTTGATATCTTGAAACCATATTTTAGTTTCAAGTCAATGCAACGTTGTCGAATGAATGGGAAGGAATTGATTGACACGTTGTGCATGAGAATACGAAGCTTCCCTTCAGCTAATTGTCAAGTTCTTGAAGATATTGATGCATTGATTGACAAAGATTTGGAAAAAACAGAGCTTGGAATAGCAAGTGATCCATTTCAAGAACAAGTGGAAAGCATAGTAAGTGAAATTGAACGTGACATTATAGAAGAACTAATGCATGAAACGGCGTACAAAGTAACGGTGTGAGGGAAAAAAATGAGAAGGGGTAAGAGAACAAGGTCTGACGAAGGTCACATGGGAGATTCACGTGACGAGATGCCATTCGTTTAAGGATATGGGACCAATTAACTTTCTCAAAGGTTGGACTGCTTGTGCCTTGGAAAGGGCAAACAAAACTTGGGGTTAGAGGGGTACACATGGGGTCGTAAAAGTGATACGTATACTAGTTGCTTTTTGGAGGGGTCAGATGAGGTGGATAAGTAAAGTGGGTCGGTTGGATTTAATTAAAAGTTGGACGGGTTAATTTTCTTGGCAGAATGGCCTAAATAACACCTATACTTGTGTCACTTTGTTATGTCAGTCCTTCTATGTGTCAATTGAACACTTATACTCCTTCAAACCGTGTATAATAAACGCTTGTGATAGGAGGCTATCAATGCGTGTAATACAATCTCCTCCACGTTAGCTGCCACGTCAAAAAATAACAATGTGTAGATGCCATGTCACATGGTAGATTAAAAATAATCAAAATCAAAAATAAAAATAAAATTCAAACATAAAAATCCTGTATTTCGATCATGCTTTTCCCGTTTCCTTATCCTTACCCCATTGTCTTTGTATTTTATGTTTCTACTATCATATGGGTTTTAGATCCGAAATTTTGACCGGAATTTTCGCCAATAATGACTCTTATATTGTATTGTATCTCGTCGATTGGGAGGTTGGGAGGTCGGTCACTTCACGACAGGTGGTGGAGAGGCCAACATTGGCGAGAGTTAGGGTTTTGTAACGGGAGGCGGAGGAGGAGGCCTTGAGGTTTTTTAGGGTTTGGAGAATGACGGAATAGGGTTTAGCTTGTATTTGAAAGGGAGGGTGCCAAAATCGGAGTCGGAGTCGTGAGCTGCTCGCCTTGAGTTTCAGATATAAAATTCTGATTTTGGGTTGGATCGCTATAACTCTTTTTTTCATTTAAAATTTTGGAATATTTATTAGGCTTCCCTCTATTGAAGACTGTTCTTCCCTAGTTGAGCACAAATTTTGATTTTTCTACTATTTCTCTTTCAGGAATAACTTTTGCATTAACTCTAAATTGGGTATGATGCAAGCAGTTGAGGATAAAGAATTTAAGTAGTAGAACCGTGTGTGTATTTTTGTATATAATTTCTAATTTATTTCTTTGTGAATCTGATGGATAGGAACAATAAATGTAGAAAGCAGCTTAGCGGTGGCGGGATGTCCGGAAAAATGGAGGATGTAGAGAAGGGGAAGGGGGTTTACGCGAAGAGAGGAGTGGAAAATATTGGAGGGGTTGGGAAATTTCTTCCTTTTCTTTTTATCTTATTTTATTTTATTGTCATTACTTTTTTAGTTTAAAATATTTTCTTAATCAAAACATTACCTTCATTTACTCTTAAGCGTGTGTACCCACGCACTCTGTAAAACTTAGTATATTCAATGCCACATAGGCTTGTAATGGTCAAATATGTTTAAAATATTAGTTTTAAGTATGTATAGGTGCCTATTTGAAACTTTGTGAGGTAGGAGGACCGGCTTGTCAAACTCGAATAAGTAGAGGTGTCTCCCAGACAATTCTGCCTTCTTTTAATCTTTTTGGGGTTAGTCCCATGCATGTTCTCAATTTAATTCCTGTTATCAAACGTATATTATTATAGATCTTGAATAATTTTCTTATTCTTTGGCGAGATGCTTATACTACGTCAAATCAAATCCCTTTAAAATTGTTTTAAAAAATTAGCTTTTTCCACTTTCACGCGCCAACAACTATTTATATTTGGTAGCCAAAAAAGTGTATAAAATTTGTATAAGTTTTGTATATAACATACAGAATAGAATGTATATATATACAAAAAATATATATTTTTCGGCTATTATTTTAAAAGCGATTAAACAATGTTATCTTACCAAAAAAAAGAAATACCTTAATAGTGCAAATAGTTCAATTCAAAATGTAGTATCAAATGTTGTTGTTCAAATTCCAGTACTGGCTTATAACAACTCTAATCATTTGCATATTATTCGTTATTCCTTTTTGAAGTATACGCAATAAAAAAAAAATTGGAAGGATTTGAAGACAAAAATAACAAGACAAGGAACAAAAGGTTATGTCATTACTTTTAGTAAAGCGACTCAGTTATACACCAGAAAGAGGTATCAAATCATAAATCATTACGATATGATTCCTAGGCTTTTTTATGAAAAGATGAGCTTAAAGTTTGTCATAATAACACAACAATTAAGCTAGTAAGAACGAGCTCATTGTATAATACAAGCTGTATTAAGATTCCGTTTTAAAAAGAAATAAAGTACTACCCGAACAAAAGGAGGACAAGAAAACAAAAGCACCCTTCCAAAATCTTCCAGTGAAAGTTCAGCTAATTACCCCTCAAATGAAGTAAAAATGAAAAGAAGCAACTATTCACCGTTGACTGTCAAAATCGCCTGTAATTAGAGAGCATATCTATTATCTGAAGTTGGTACTTTGTGCATATATCTGAATCTGATACAAGCTAACACGTTTAAATGTTAACCTTTCTATCGACTTACAAAACTAAATATATTGACAGAATTTAATAACTCAATTAGTTTCTGAGTTAAAGTTCAAATTGCCTCTGCCTTCCCTAAAAGAAGCACTCCGTTTTTTTTTTTTGAGTCCGGAACCAAAATGTGATTCTTTTGGACTCAAAGAATCGAAATTTGTAGAAAAAAAACACGGTGACCAATTTATATAAAAAGACGCTATACTTAGCTTTGCCAAACGGCCATTAAGGTATAGCGTCTTTTATATAAATTGGTCACCATATTTTTTTCTACACATTTCGGTTCTTTGTGTCATGACCCGCCACACCATCATGCCTCATAGGTGCCACTTATCATATATTTTTGCCATATGGAATGGTTACATAAGTTAGGAACTAGATCTTGGTGGAATATTCTAGAACTATGGAGAATTTCCTTGGAAATGTTCTAGATATTTATGCATTTGTAGGAAGGTTCTAGAGAAATATAGAGGTTTCTTAGGAAGACCCTAGAACCCTATAGAACTGTTAGGAAAGTCCTTAGAAGATTCTAGCTATGTAGAATATTCTAAAGAAGGACTTATTTGTAAATACGGAAGGACTTGTAGAACAATTATTATTTACATACTAGCCCCTAGGTGATTAGTATAAATAGGGGGCATTCATTTGTAATTCATCAACTAAGCAAAATAATCAAGTTCTCTCTAATACAAAAGCTACATTTGACAATTCTCATGTGTTCTTTCTTCCATTCTATTAGCGATATGAGTGTAGTAGGGCTGACTTGACATAGCAAAAACGTGAGCAAGTTATGCAAGATCGTGAGTGAGTTGCCAAGTGCCGTACGTGCAGTTAGTTTAAGACTAAGGACGTGACATTTGAGTCCAAAAGAACCAAACATTTTGGTTCGGACTCCTTTTTTTGGTTGTATATATTGTAATACTGAAAATGTACTTTATATTACATAAAGTTAAATTCTTCAAAAACTTTAACTTCATCTACACTTTGTAAGTCACTTTCATCAAAACACTTCACTTTTTCTTTCGTTGGACAACTTTTTAGAAAGAAAAAAAGATCTAGGTATGGTTTTATGGAAAAGTTTTTACTACATAAAGGAAATGTGTTTGGTTCTTTTTAGCTTTTAAGAGGGATTGTGAGTGTTTCAAAAATATGTATTTCAAAAAAATTGCCAAGATGCTTTTTTCTTTCAAAACTTTTTCTAAAAGAAATAGTAGTAACCTTAGGTTACTTACATAGAGATGAGACCTTGCAAACAATGAAACAAAAAATCTTTCACTAATTAATTATGTCCTGCCCTTTGACCCACCTACATCGTCCGCCTACCGAAAGGGAAGAATAAGCAAAGAAAATACTTTTTGTATGTTAGTAAAATCATACGTACTATATACAGTTACAAGCTAAAGCTAGCTGCACGAGGTGAACACTCAACTATCTCTGGCAAAAGTTAAAAAGGAGTTCCTCATCATACTCTACAAGAAAATTTCTTCCTTAAATAGGTCCAATTCACCACTACACTTTCCTTTCTTTCAAAAGAAATTCCTTTCATTAGAAGCCAATTCTATTCGTATCTTATCTTATCTTTCAAATGAAGTTTTGTTTTTCCTTTCTTTTCGGCCATTACTTTAAGGTTTTGCTTTTTCTCTTCCTTTTCAACTTTTTCAAATGTTCTTTCCCTTACCTCTTTATCAAAAAAATATTTTTTACATTGTCTATTTAATTATTTTAATCCGTTGTAAAAATAATCTACCTTATTTTTCGGGTTGGTAATGTCACTTTTCATAAACGTACCTATAGTTTTATCTTTTAAGTAATATGATAAGTGTACAAAAGTTAAGCTCATTCAAGAAGTAGAAAGAAATAAATGAAGTCATAAACACAAGGTACGAAAATCATTCGTTTGAACCTGGCAACCTGCTATCACGTATAAGAACAGAACCACCATGTCCATTGGACATTTTCCAGTTTCAATTTTGGTAAAGACTCCAAAGAGGGAGTTAGGCATTAAATTTGAATTATCTGTAAAGGGTACTTGGACAATTTTTCCAGTTTTAATTGAAGACAAACCCGAAAGAGGGAATACGTATATAATTCAAATCTGCGGTACATAAGTCTTGTGTCGGTATATATGGCACTGTATATAAGGCATACTACTATATAGGAGTAGTATTTTGGAGAGGAGATCTGAGAAAGATAAATTAATTGGTCAAAAGAAATACACGTGACTAGGAGGAACAGTCTTCAATGGATCTGCCTTCTCCGATCACGAGGCCACAATTCTCAAACCCAATATTGCATCCAACAACTTGTGTCGGTATCCGTATATCTGCCCCGACCCTTCCCCCAACTTTTTTCCCACTATCACTCCCACCCTCCCAAGGAAAATGGAATTGCAACACTGTACTGACTGCATTTTAATCGTTTCATAGCATAAATACAATGTTTTTTTTCCTTAAATATTCGATATTCATCTGGACTAATTTGAATTCGCGTGGTAAAGGCTTTCCATGTTAGAATTTTTATGGCACTATCAATTGTGCGAATGCGGCCTCAAATAATTGCAAGTAGTCGATGTAGAAATACGCTTAACTTGACAACCTTTGAAAAAATGGATTTACTTGAAACAGATATATATATAGTATTATCACATCATATTAAGAATGTTTTCTAACCATCATATTCCAAACATTGTTACATGTAAACATTGTCATTTTGTCTTAGTCCTTTAATCGGGTGGATGCATGCCAATGATATTAGCTAGCTAGGAACTAGGAGTAGCTAGCTATATAAGTGTCATTTTGTACTTATCAATTAATAGCATCTGCGGTACATAAGTCTTGTACAATAACTAAAATTTGAAGAAAAATATTAGCCAATGTGAGGCTTGATTGTAACATAGATCAGAAATAATGTACAAAATTTCACATAAATCAACATAAGTATTTGCTTGATGATTCATCGCACCCCTTGATCTTCATGCATCCAAGAATATTGTGATGACACGAAAGGTCATCTTATGTTTTAGAACCCGATTATGCGCTCTTAAGCCTTAAAAATCTCATTTTTATCTTTCTCGATTTGCGTGCTCAGTACGGACGTGTTTTCAAAAAGTTTTTATGTTAAAAGTTGATAAAAATAAGAAATTTTACCTTAAAATTTGATTTTAGTTGGCTTCGGTCAACATTTTGAGTAAACGGATCCGGACCCGTGTGTTGACGGTACCGGTGAGTCCGTAATGTAATATGGGACCTGGGAGTATGCCCGGAATCAAATTCTGAGGTCCCTAGCTCGAGTTATGAAATTTTGTTAAAAATTAAAAAGTAATGAGAATCTAATAGTTTTAAAGAAGGGATTTTTACCTTCCTATTCCATATATGAAACTTTATTACCCTCAATGTTTAAGGTTTGTGTTTATTACATTTCAGCATACCAAATTACCATTTATATACCATAATTAATTTAGAGGTATAATTAATTGGCAGTTTCTTACTCCTTAATTAAAGGTGTCCATATATCTCACGTTTCTCTCTCCCCTTAATTACTAAGATCTGACTAGCCCGTTATCCCCCTCCCATTTCTTTCTCTTCTCCGTTTCTATTTCTCATTTCTTTCTTATTCCACTCTGTTTTGCTTTTTAATCCATTTTTATAAACTTAAAAAAAAGTATACTAAATAAGTTGTTGGCTAGGTGATGAATCTCATTTTACCTAGTAATTCATGTAATAATTGCTAAAATTGTAGTAGCTAAATGAAGCTATTTTGCCAGCATAAGTTGACGGAAGATGTGTTGATTTGATAGCTGTACGCAGTACACTTGTGGGTGGTTCTTCAATTACCGGAAAAAAATATCGAAGAGTACAAGGTCAGCACCACCGTCGCTGCTCCTTTTTACCATCGCTATTGGAGATTTCAGAAGGTGTGTTGCTTGTGGTAGACTTGTAGGTAGTTGTCCGATTGCCAGAAAAGTTGCCAGAGTCAGAAAAGTTCAATGTACCAATCCAATAAACGGTGACGATTTTTGTAGATGAAGAGCAAATTTTGTTGTCAATATTTTTTTTCACATAAGATTGAAGTTTAATTGTAGTATAAATGTAGTAATTTTGTAGAAATTGTAGATAAATTATAGAAAAATTAGAAAAATTGTAGACTATTTTTTGCAGAAGATTTTGTAGAAGCTTTAGTCGTTTTGGATTTGTGAAAACAGAAAACAATGCATCTACAATCAGAATACAAATAATCTACAATTTATCTACAAGATATCTACAAACTGGATACATTGAATTTTAATATCCCAATTCCCATTTCAATTGTAGCATAATTGGCATTTTCGACATAATTGTAGAAGATTTGTAGAAGTTTTAATCTTCCCAATCTATAATTTATCTACAATTTATCTACAATTTCTGGAAATATGTCTTCTTCTTCTTCTTCTTCTTCTTCTTCTTCTTCTTCAAGTTTCAATCTGAAATTCAGTCAAAACCAAGTCTAACCTTCACCAAAACCCCTCAAAATTGAGATATAAACTCCTAAACATATTCCGAATTATTTACAAAAACACCCAATCCAAACAAATAATGATTTTTGAAAACCCAAATTTGAATTTAAAGCTTTCAAGCTTTTTAATGACTATCAATGGTGGAAAATATATGGAAGAACAGATTTTTTCAACTTTGAGTTGTTGAAACTCGAAAATTTGAATTGTTCGTTTTTTTTTTTCGAGAATTTGAATTGTAGTTCAGGAGAAAAATACGCAGATGAGAAATCTCCTTTCCCTTTTTAAAAATTGAATTTAATGTAAAATCAATTAACACCAAGATTCTTTCCTTAATTTTAGCGCGTTTTTAGGGAATATTTTGCCCTTTTAATGCCTAATAGTCGAATGGTATATAAATTGTAGTTAAAGTGTGGACTGGACGGGTAATTAACAAACTATGCACATTTAGGGTAATAAGGTTTCATATATGGTATAGTTAGGAAAAAATCCCTTTAAAGAATTGATTGATGTTTGGCCTTGTTGATACCGGGTCCGTATTTTGGTTCCGGAGTCCGGTACAGGTCCAATATAATATTTATAACTTATTTGTAAAATTTGATGAGAAACAGAGTTGGTTTGATTTGATTCGGACGTCTAGTTGAGAAAATAGAAATTTTAAAGTGTTTTTGAGAATTTCATTTTATTTGGTGCTAAATTCGAAGTTCTACGAATTATTTTGGTGATTTGATCACGCGAGAAAGTTCGTATGATGTTTTTGACTTGTGTGCATGTTTGCTCCGAGGGCTCGGGTGAGTTTCGGATAGACTACAAAGTGATTGAACTTAGAAAAAAATTGTTGGTGTGCTTCAGTTCATGTTGCACACCTCTGATTTCGCAATTGCGAGATCAAGATTCGCATTTACGACTACTGTTGTGTTCGCATTTGCAACCTACTCATCGCATATGCGAAGAGTAGCTGTGGGGGCCAATGTTCGCAATTGCGATCAATTTCTCGCAATTGCGATCAATTTCTCGCAATTGCGATGTGAACTGGGGAGGGGTGCTTTTCGCATTTGCGATCACATGGTCGCATTTGAGGTCTTGCCCATGTTCGCATTTGCGAACTAAACACCGCATTTGCGAACAAATGCAGAAATGAGAAGGGATTCGCATTTGCGATGCCTCATTCACATTTGCGGGCATTTGCGACATCTGCAGTTGGGTAAATGAAACTTAGACGGAATTTTCTTCCATACTCCAAACTTTCAAATCCTAGAACCCTAGAGGCAATTCTTCCAAGACCAACTCTTTTCCAAAACTTTGTAAGTGATCCTAACCCACTTTCTTTTAATTTCCATCACATTTCATGAATTTTCAACCTAAAATCTAGAGTGTTCATGGTAGAATTTGGGATTTTTGGGTAGAGCATAGGGATTTGAAAAATTGGGGATTTAAACCTCGAATTGAGATCTGATTCCAAAATCAATTATATATCTGGGCTCGTAGATAAATGAGTAAATGGATTTTGGTCCAAACCTCGAGTTTTGACCAAGCGGGCATGAGGTCGATATTTGGCTTTTTGGGGAAAAGTTTGGGAAACCTAAATTTATGCATTGTAGTTGATTCCTTTAGCAATAATTGATGTTATTGAGTTCATTGTGGCTAGATACGAGTGGTTTGGAGGTGGATACTAGAGGAAAAACGGTAATTGAGCATTGAGTAGCTCGTGAAGCGAGGTAAGTGTCGTGTCTAACTTTGACTTGAGGGATTAGGAACCCTTGACTTATTTGCTATATGGAATCCATCTGAGCGGCGTATATGCGAGGTGAAGAGTGCTTATACGCCGCCGGATTATCTGTTTTTCCCTGATTTACCATTTTTCCTTAATTGTTTCCTTCCTATCTTAACTGTAATATGTCCTAAATGCTTTTCATGCTTAACTGCTACCTGTTAGTCAATATCGTGTCCTGCTAATTATGTTAGATCTTTACATAGTTTCACGAATCCCTGCTATTTTGCTTTAATTGGCTTGTTTACACCTTATAATTGAAAATTGCTAGATTGATCTCGCTGTGTAGTGTTACTTGTGTGGATTCTATATTGTGCAAGGTTTCCTTTGGTTCGGTTTGGTATTTACTAATTGTAAAGGCTTGTAGTCTGAACTGTTGATTTGACTATGTGCAGTGAGTGTTTGGTACTAATATGGTGGAATGGGGCTGCACGCCGCGACAAGTATAATAAAGGTAGATTGATATGGTGGAATAAGGGTGAATATGTTTATATGGTGGGATCCAGTTGCACACCGCAACATGTGAAATAAGGGTAGATTGATATTAGAGCACTACGTTACATAGGTCTCACGAGTCACGAACAGACTTAGTAGAGTCTGGAGGATCGGTACAGAGACGTCTGTACTTATCTTCCAGAGGCTGTGGAGTTAGGAACAGTTTCCCTTCTATTCTTCTCTGTCGTGCGATTTTATTCTATCATTGCTGATTGAAATCTTCTATTCTATTCTCTCGTAGATGGAGAGAACGCATACTGTATCTTCAGCTGAGTAGCAGCTAGAGCCCCCAGCAGCAACTCCTACAAGGGAAAGAGGCCGAGGCCAAGGCAGGGGCAGGGCTCAGCCCAAAGCTCGAGCAGCAGCACCAGCGGTGGAGCCTCAGGTAGAGCTTGATGAGTATGCTCCAGCCTAGACCGTCCCAACGGGACTAGCTCTGGTCCTAGATGGGTTCATCGCCACCCCGGTACTTCAGGATGCTTTGGTCCGTCTAGTGGGCCTCATGGAGAGTGTGGCACAGGTCGGCACATTTCCTGTAGCACCAACTATCTCTCAGGCTGTGGGAGGAGCATAGACCCCCGCTACTCACACTCCGAAGCAGGTGGCTCCCCAGTTTCAGACTCTAGCAGCTCATCCGGTTGGGGTAGTTCAGTCGGGTGTTGCGGCACAGATCGGTAATGGATCGGCTATGTCTTCTAAGGCCTTGTGGAGATTGGATAGGTTTATTAAGCTTTTTCCGGTTCACTTCAGCGACGCATTTTCAGAGGATCCCCAAGACTATCTGGATAGTTGTCATGAGGTGTTACGGAATATAAGGATAGTAGAGACCAATGGAGTCGACTTTGCTACTTTTCATTTGTCGGGTTCTGCCAAAAAATGTTGGAGGGATTATATGTTGGCCAGACTAGCTGGGTCGCCGACTCTGAGTTGGGACCAGTTCTCTCAGCTATTTCTTGAGAAGTTCTTTCCTATCACTCAGAGAGAGGACTATCGGAGGCAGTTTGAGCGTTTGCAGTAGGGTTCTATGACTGTCACTCTGTATGAGACTCGATTTGTAGATCTGGTTTGTCATGCTATTCTTAGGCTTTGGGGTTCATTTTGGGGTCATTTTCTACTGATTTTAGAGAGAGAGAGAGAGAGAGAGAGAGAGAGGAGGGGGGGGTGAGGAGGTTTATTGAGGGACTTGCTCAGTTTATCAGATTTCAGATGGCTAAGGAGACTTGGAGCAAAAATTTTTTTCAGGCGGCAGCCAATGTTGCCAGGCGAGTCGAGATGTTACTAGCTCAGGGGAGTGGTCAGGGATCTGATAAGAGACCTCGTCATTCTAGTAGATTAAGTGGTGCCTCGTCTGGAGGTAGGGGTACTTTTGATAGAGGCCATCCTCCAGGGCTGTTTCATTCAGCACTCCAGGCATCCCATGGTGCTTCAGGTGGTCGTGGTCCTCATATGCATTATTCGGTTCAGCTAGCCTACCGTGCACTACCATCTCCTATCAGTGCACCTCCCATTTGTCATACCCCTTTTTCACCTCACTAACCCTCTTAAAATAATAAGAAGATTTTGTAAAGCTCAAAAGGGCTTTCAATTAGAAAGTGACAAAAATATTGCATTTCAAAGAATTTTTCAGAGTTGCCACCTGACATTTGGTATCGGTGTGCCAGGTCACCATTTTTAAAATAATAATTTTCCTTCAAAATACGTTTGACTCTTAAACCAGTATGCATCAGAGTTCTAGATAAGGGGGTTCATTTGACTCGGGTAGAAGGTGTTAGGCACTACCATAATCCCGTAACTAATACGATTGCGTACATGATCTAGTTGACTTTTAAAATATTTAAATTGAGGTAAAAAAACACATAAAGAAAAAATAAACACGAAAGAGGCTCGAGGTTGTCACCACCTAATAAAAAAATATAAAAAATAAGAATAAAAATACTACAACTTCTACTTTCGGCCTTTAATTACAGAATACCACGGGGCATTTGCCGGAATAAAGGTATACCCCAGACAAATTTAACTAAAGGGGGCAACCTTTTGCCTCGAAAGCCAAAACAAGAAATGTCCTAAATTTCCTTCCCAAGTGTGATCTGCCTAAAACATGCTCCTAACGATCGGGGTAACAAAATAAATAAAGACAGCCGAGTAAAAAAAACTTATGACATGCTCATTTTCTTTTTAATCTTTATTTCATGCATTTGGCCAAATCCTATTCCTAAAAGACATGGAAAATATTAATTATTTAGTAGGCTGGCCACCCCAACTCCCACGATCTAATAATCATTCGAAAAAAATGACAATTCTATATCCAACCAACTAATCAGCCAAAGAAATGTCTAGCAGGCAAAGATCCAAACTATTTAAGGAGAAAGAGGTAAGAGAACTAGAATAACAACAAAGTAAGAAATGTGAATCCAATCATCGAACAGAGCTATTCAAACATCTTCTACTACTCCAATTCCCTTGTAAAATTTTCAATTAAAACAGTAATAAACATCTAGACATATTTAACAATCCAACACACAGTGGGGAGAGAAAGAGACATAATGGATTAAACGTCCATGAGCCATTTAAGGCGTGGAGGTCTTAAAAAGATCACTATGCTATTTTCCTAGAGATTGTTACTGTATGAGACTTGCAAAAGATGAGATTAGGACACAAAGAAAATTTAGACCTAAATGCTTCAAAATAGACCTAATTAGCCGACCAAATAAGCTAAAAAATTGCTAAAACTGGGTCCAAATGGGTAGGAGGACTCACAAGAAATTCATGAACTTACTCTAGTTAAGAGACTATGGCAAAACTCATGAAAAGAACTAGATCCACTAACTCAGATTAAAGGACAACTTAAAAGTATGCCGATTATTTTTGATGTAGACCAATGGATCAAATAGTGACAAATCAATTTTTACGCCCGTTCGATGATTCCATCTTAGTTCAAAAACCTGGGACACCAATAAAAACTTCCGCCCATTTTAGAGTTCAAACCGAAGAACGAAGTTTTTAAACCAATATACTATTACTTCCTCAGAGAATTAACCAAACAGGTTAACACAAATTAAGCGCAATAATTATACAAAAATGAAGTAGAATCATATTCCAAATTTGCTATGACTAAACAACATAATAGAGTCATGAAAGGAAAATAATCCAATTGATGCAATTCGAACCAAATTATTTAAACAAACCATAACTATCACTAAATTAATCTATATTAACAGATTCTAAGGCTCCATTCACAATAAGAAAGTTAAGAGAGATACGATAGTAAGAAAATGGACATGTTGTGGCAAAATCCTTTTGATAATAATAGAAGCAACCATCAATGACTAAATTTTGACTCCAAACTCCAAATGAAAAAATCGCAGTAGGAACCGGACAGAAATCGATACCTTGAACAACAACGAACTCAACAACTTCTCAATCGAACTCCATTTTTCAACCAACATCCGAATCGAAAAGAAGAGACCGAATATCTAGCTTTTTCTCTAATATAAACTCTTGATCAATGATTGACAAAATAATCGGAATTCAGTAGTTGCTTCAATGTTCCTTTCCCTTATTTCTTTATGCTTGACGTTCCTTTCCCATCTGTTTTGGTTTTGATGTCTTCCCTTTTCTCTTTTGTTCTCACTCCCATTTTTGTTTGTAGGTTGCGACTGGAATTAGCGTGGAGGAGAGGTGAGGGTGGTAGATGAATTTTTGAGAGGTTAGAGAGAGTCGCTGATCTTCTTCTCTAGGGTAAAAGAGGTGTGTCTTCAAGCTTAGGGGTCCAAGAAGAAGGGTCTTTCTAGGATTTTAAAATTGGAGTTTTATTTTGGGTGGGTAATTAATGATAGCCCTAGGATTAGATTGGATAAGTGGTTAGGATTTAGAGGGGAGATGGGTCTTGGTTTTGGTCGAATTTGGGCCTTTTTTGGGACAAGTCAAGCTCAAAATAATGGTCTTCTCAAATAAAAACAAGACAAAATTAGTCCAAAATTTTCCTTCTTATTTTTTTTGGAAAAATAAAATATCAATATTATTTTTGTATTTTTTAAATTTTTTAAATTTTATGAACGGTAGATAAACTAAAAGTAATTAGATAAAATGTTAATTATCTAAATAAATAAAAAATATTCTTGTAATTTTTATTTTTGTGATAAAATAAAGTAAAAGAGTCAAAACTAGTTAAAATAGCGATATTAGACCAAAACTAAATATTTAACCGCTAAAATGTGTAAAATCTCGGGGATGATAAAAAATTACATGTCTACAGCTGCCCCTCTTTGACTGAAAACACGAAGAGTTTTCAGACAAAGAACGACGAGATAGGTTTTTTGACCCGATCCTTATGTAGAGAGACCAAAAACTAAAAGAAAGGAGAATGTGACCGAGCTCTAGTATCTGAGTTGCCTACATATCCTTGGCTATAAAAGAATCAGGTCACGTGTAGTTCAGCAATGAATGAAGTGATAAAGTACCGAGGTGGGGAGCCGATTGAGGTGCCGTCGAGGTTCCGGTCCGCAGTTCCTGCCATTACATTAAAAATAAAAGGAAAAATAACAGCAAAAATAAAAGAAAAATACAAAATCTTATATACTTCTTGTCTTGAATCTTCTTTGAATCTCCACTTGCTCCTTCAGCATGAAACTGAAAATTCACTCTATTCTTCGGGTGGCATCCTATTGACTTGTATTTGAAGAAAACTGGAAATTGACCGTGTTTTTCAGGCGGGCTCCTGCTAATTCGACTTGAAATAAACATGAAATTTGAGTAGACTTGAGCTTGCAAACCTTGTCTTTTGGCTGGGCTCGTGCTACTTCTGATTTGAACTAAATATTGCCCCAAATTATCCAATGATATCTGACGTCAATATGTTTTGTTCTCGCATGGTGTTGATACCCAATTTTTTCCTATATATTTTTTATACTCAAAATACTTTCAAAATAGCATGTGTATGCATATATAAGCATGCCCAAGTATTTTGGTATTTTTTCCAAATTTTTAAAGATTTTCAAAACCAATTTATTGTCTATTTCTAACAGTACAAAATCCAATAATTATTTCCGAAATTATCATTTTGGTGAATAATTTATTTCCATCCTCATAGTTACACCAAAATATAATTAATGTGATTTTTGCATATTTTTACAAATTCAATTTATATTTTTAAGCTAAATTACATAAAATTGCAATTATGGCCTATATTACGATTAATAGCGTTTTGCAATTATAAAATCATTTCCAGAATTTTTAGATTAATATTTATATATTATTAATTAGTTCATTACTTTTAATTTATTTTTAAAATTATTTTAGCTATTGTTTATAAAATAAAAATGGGGAAATTGGCTATTTAACACATAGCCCATTATTATTTCAATTTTAGCCTCAAATTGATCCCCAGTTCCGCCCCAAATTGAAACAACCCAATTTCAATTTTTACCCCACCCCTTGACCCGTTTTCAGACCCGCCCGGCTTCCCTTTTAATCCTGGTCGTTGATCATTTTGATCAACGGCCGTGATTCGTCCTTTCCTTTTTTAATCCCCTAACCCCTCTAACCCTAACCTCATTTCCACCCTTCAGCCGCCCTTGAATCCCAAACTCTCTCAAGGTTCTTCGGAACCCTAGCCCATTCCTACCTTGTTCCATCGTGTTTTCACTGGAGTCCATGGCTTCTCAGGCCATGGACAGCTTATACTCACCTCCTCCGGCCCTTGTATGCCTGATGCTCGAAGGTTCGAGGCCAGACCTCGAAGGGCTTCACTCATACCTTCACCGATTTGAAGATTCCGGCCATCTCCAGCCTTGCTACGGTGGCTCTTGGTCTTCTGAGCCTGTTTCTGACCTCATCCGACTTAGATCGGACTTTTCCAAGCCTTTCTCATTCAGGGTTTTCTGAAACCCTAATTACTCGAGGTTTTTTCTGATTATTTTTTAGATCTGTCATATATTTGCACTTTGCATAAGTTTCTTAAACGTTTTCTTCGATTTTCTTTCAAAAGTTACTTCTTTTCGATTAGGGTTTCTGGAAAAGGTTCTTAAAATGTTTCTAACTCTTCTTCTTCTCTTCTTGGTGTGAATCGATCCTTGCTATGTTCTTATTTTCTCTCTTCTAACTCGCATGCTTTTTCATGTGTTCTCATGTTTGCTATATTATGAAGTTTTTCCATTGTGCTCCGTTCTGTCTTCTACTGGTTCCAATATCATGCTCTCACATGCCTATGTGCTTTATATATGAGAACTTTTCTTTCAAAAGGGTTTTACCAACTGTTAATTGATTCTGAATCCCCTCAGTGTTTCTTACTTGATTGTTACTGATTTTCCCCTAATTGAACCTCTCTTTACCTCTCTTTCTGACTTGGTTTATTGGTAATTTCGAATCCCTGATTCCTTGATTTACTAGGTACTAATTGATTTACTGTGTTCTTGCCTTATTTGGGCTAACCGTATATTTTAAAATTTTCTTTCCTTAGTTAAACCCCTATGTATTTTCCCCTAATTTCCTACTTTACACAAGATGTTTGCTTGCTTCTCTTTCCTTAACTGATTGCTGTCCATTACTGTTTGAGTTTGAACTCCTTAATTAAAGGAAGTTCTTATGTTGATTGATTATAATTGATACATAGTTCCATAATTACTATGATTCTTCCCTTACTCTCTACCTATTTTCCAAGCTATAAATACTCGACTCTTTTTCTTTTCACCAAAAAAAAAACGGAATACACTTCAGAGCTTCACTTAATTCTCACAACCCCTTCTAAAAATTTTTTCCCTTTGGCTTTCTCAAGACTTCTGCTTTCATTTGTTTTTCCTGAAACTGGTATGTCCTAGTTTTGATTCTAGCATCAACCCCAATGTGTTTACTGTCCTAGTTTTGATTCTAGCATCAATAATTTGTAGAGTTCAACTTCAATAATAGTATGCTTATGTCTTGCTATCTGTTACTGCAATGAATCCCATTCCCCATACCCCTTTATGTGCTTGAGCTGTGGTTTAAGACATGACAATACACAAAGTTATTGTCCATGGATTAAAACTGGATCCTTTGGATCCTAGACTCTTTCTATTTCCCATACCTCATTCCCTTAGGTGTGTTGAGTTGAGGTATAGCCTGGCAGTATCCAAGTTGCTGTCCAGGGCTAAACCTGACCTTCAATAAGTCCTAACTCTCTAATGTTTAGCTGACAGGATGGTCAGGGGTGGGCCAACACTCCTAATTGTTGGGCATGACCACCAGCCTGCCTTGGCATTCCCTAATTCCCCTCTGTTGCACCTACACTTATTCCTAGAACCTTAAGTTCTGCCCTCTCTTTTGAGCCTTGCTTTGGGACCTTGAGTTCCCTCTGAACTTGGACATTTGAGGGCTGGTCCTTCCACACTGCACTATAATATAATTCTGCAATATATTTGGGGTGTAAGCACTGCCTGGAGTTCCTGAAACTCCTTGGATCTCTGAAACACCCCGGATGAGAGAAGGCTTTGGAATCTGATTTTTGGAAGTTGGTTTATTTCATATTTCAGACCTATGGTCTGAATTAGGCTCTCCTTGGTTGGAATCTTTAATTTCTGATATATTTTCCTTATTCATTCTGATCTGTAATAATCTTGTAATAAACATTTGGGGTCGGCTAGTGGAAAAGGGTAGTGGACTATGCATGCAAGGGGTAGATACAATGCTCATAGGGAATTACTATACTTCTGAAATTCTGCACTCATGTAGATACCATGTTCATAGGGATTACTATTTTTCTAAAGTTCTGCATTTTATAAATCATTGAAACTCTGCATTCTCATATAGATACCATGTTTATAGGATTTTCTGCATTCTCATATAGATACTATGTCTATAGGGTTTTCTGCAATTTCATAACAGATGCCATGCCTGTAAGCCGATTCTAAAATTCTGCATCTTCATATAGACACCATGCCTATAGAACTTTCTGCATTCTACATCCGTTATTAGGCAAACCTATTATAGGATTTAAATACCTAATCAATTGCACGTAGACAACCTGCCTATGGGATTCTTGCATAAGCAATAACAGTGCTCAAATCAGTAACACCTAGAAAGCATGTCTATAGGAGCTGTTAACTGAACCTAAATCGTCAACTCGCTTATAAGCCTAAAATCAGTAAAAATAATGTTTAACACCGCAGATCTTATGTCCCTGTAATTGACAATTCTTTTTCTGCAATCAGTTTACTTCTTTATTTCTGAAACTAATAGATATCATGCCTATAGGTTCTGTTTAACGCCTAGGCAAGCCTTAGGGTAAAATTTTATAATTGCATCAGTTTTGATAATTACAACCAGCGGGCAAGCCTAATTCGAACTTCTTATTTGAAAAAATATGTGATAAATTAGCCACCCTTCCTACGTTAAGTTTAATACAAACCAAACCAGTATTTGTAAGTCATGCTAGATAATCTGCTGCTTTAAATGAGGAGGCTGACTTGAGCCTTAACTGCTACTTGTTTCCCTTTTAACTGCTATCTGTTATTGCTTGTCGCCTAGATTTTTATCCTCTTGAAAACTCCGCAAAAGCCCCAACTCCCTCCCCTTTAAGATTAGGAGTCTCATATGCCTCCGGGACTGATAAGATTGGGACAGGTAATAGCATGCAATAAGTAACGATACCATTTCGCGCTTTAACACCTTAATGGGGTGGGAAGGGTAGATATGGATATGATGACCGATGCGCTAATATCACGTTGCGACCCCTCTTCTGAGGAGTGATTGCTGGATATTGCATTGAAGTGATCCATATTAATTATAAACTTAGGACCCCCCCTCCCTTTATTTTCTTTCATCTCTTCTTGTAAAACTGTTCAAAAAAATTTTGTCAGAAATTTCTGCCCTCTCTACTTACCTTCGAAAGTTTTCAACCTGATTGCAATGTTATATGTGAATCCTTATTTGAGCCTTGATTGTTTACTTGTAAAGTCACAATTGTAACATGGCCGAGACCACACTAGTGGATCTTAAGGGGTGCCTAACACCTTCCCCTCGGGATAATTTCTAGCCCTTACCCTAATCTCTGGTATCTTCATCTCAAACCCTTCTTAAAGTGTCCTAATGCACTATAATCATTAGGTGGCGACTCTTCAAATTCCGAAACCCAATTCTCGAAAAGGAATAGAGTTGTCCTCCCAATGTCGTATACCCGATTTCGACCCATTAGAAAAATGGGGTGTCGACAGCATGGCGACTCCGCTGGGGAGATTCTTTAGGCTTTTACCATTGCATGTTGCTTGTGACTTTACTATCTCATTAATTGCTTTATTTACTGCCTTTTATTCGCTACGAAACCGACTTGGCTCTTCATGTCTTTTCTTTCCTTTAGCTGCTTTCCTTTACTGCTTTATTTCAATACTGTTGTAATTACTGCAATTATTGTAATCATTTATCTTATGAACGTGAAAATACATGTCAATTTGTTTCATTCTTGTAAACTGCATCTTCAACATCATATTCCACTCGTGCCAAACAAATACCATAGCAACGCTTATAATGAGTGGTTGCGCTCTTCCAATATTATCACCCTTTAAATTCGGCAAAGGCGTATTTGCGGTAAAACCAGTCGATCAGCGGTGCAGTCGACGGTTCCGTGCCTTTCCCTCTTGAGTTGTCCGCTCAAGGGTACCTGTCTAATACCCCGATAGAAACCTTACTCTGTCTAACTGTGCATGCATCATGGTCAAACCTAGCCGAGTCAGTTATGTTGTCCATATAATGACTCATTAAGATAGCCTTGTCCAAATTCCATTGGGTTTCCCTGAAACCCAAACGGACACCTACATGTTCTGTGCATTTATTTGGAGAACTAAATGCTTTTTATGCTAATTATTGGTTTAAATAGTCGAGTCTGGCGGGGTAGGGGTCTAACACTCTGTTTTGCAGAAAATGAGGCACGAAGTCCCCACATTTGGCATGGTAACCAACATTCATCCAAGGCTGCTGAATTGGTGGGAAGATCTCCACTCCAGTGATCAGACACTCGTCCGCAAATACTTAGGGAATCTGCCTTCTCTTCTAGAAATCCAGCCTGATAACAAAATTATAGAGGCTGCAACTCTGTTTTGGGATAGTGACAGGTCCGTGTTCCGCTTCGGGGACCTTGAAATGACTCCTTTGCTCGAAGAAATATGAGGCTTAGCTGGTATTCCTTGGGAGACTTCGGGTTTTCTTATGCCAGAGAATCGCAAGGGTAGGGGTTTCCTTAAGATGATGGGACTGAATCAGAACCCAGACTTGACCTGTCTGAAAGACTCCTACATCACATTCGACTATCTGTACTAGAGGTACGGCCACAACAAGTCATACCGCACCTACTCAAATGAATTTGCCCTCACCTCACTGGGGCATATTCACAGAAGGGTCTTCGTATTCATGTTTTGTTTCCTAGGGATGATAGTGTTCCCTATGAAGAAGGCTAGGATCCACACCAGACTGGCCATGGTAACCAAGACTCTGATGGAAGGAATTGGCGGATGGCCTTTCAGTATAGTGCCTATGATTGTTGCTGAGATATACCGGGCTCTGGACAACTGTCAGCGAAAAGCCAGTCATTTTGAGGGATGCAATTTATTACTTCAGCTCTGGCTCATGGAGCACCTCCAGAAAGGAGAATACCGATAAGAGATCTTATGCAGAGACTGGGATGATCACATTGCCTTCCACCAGCCAAGGCGTATGAATTATATGCCTAACATGTTCGCTCAGCCAGAGGATGCTGGAAGATGTGTGGAGCTATTTGAGAATCTAAAAGAAGACCAGGTACAGTGGATAGTCGAATGGTTCCCTATGGAAGAATTCATTGTTCGATCTCGAGACGCACCATTTCTCATACTCATTGGTCTAAGAGGAACTTATCCCTATGTTCCCCTCCGAGCCATAAGGTAGGCGGGAAGAAAGCAAATCATACCAAGGGTCGACAAAATGAGTCACTTTAGGGCTGATTTCTAGGACAAAGATAGCCCTCACAAATGCCAAGCTCAACACATGTGGCATTGCAAGCTCGTTTTGGGGAAAGAATCTATTGAGCCAGACAGGTATCACGCTGGTTGTGTGCCACACTATTCGGGTTGGTTGGAAGATAATCACAATGGTATGGGTCAGCCCGGGTTCATTCACGGACACAGAATCATCGACGAAAAAGCTGAAGCACGGGTTAAGTACGCATAAGAGAATTCGAGAGTGTGAAAGTGAGCATCGGGAAATACAAGAAGCCCATCAGAAGTTGATCGAGGAATGGAAGGATGTGGCTGTCAGCGCCCACAAGCGACTAGGGTATTTGGAGCGGGGTCTAGTGGAGCTAGAAGGAAAGTTCCTCAAGAGGATTGAAGGTTGTCGAAACGCTGAAGGGAATGCATGCGGACATTTGGCCCAAGCTTATCTACTGCTAGGACTGCGCGAGCCGGTGAAGCTGTTCGAGGGGGATAAAGATACCAAATCTGGGGAAGGTCCTTCTGGGACCAAGTAGTTAGGAGTCTTTTATTTTGCTTTCAATGATGTAATAAGGCCGATGGCCACTAGTGACATTTTATTTTTTGTTATTTAGCGTCGTTTTGGATTCGTCTTATTTTTATCAATAAAATGAGGCATTTAGCATTATAGGTTCTCCAAGTTAATTTGTCACTAGTCCTACCTCAGGCACAACGAGGCACCCAAATTAGGATGCGATTTATATTCTTGAACGATGTGTTTAAATATTGCAACATTTTCTTCTCATAACCCGGACTAACTTGTTACCTTTTTTTTTGTTTTTCTTTATTTTTATTCCCCTCCCCAAAGGTTAGTTCGTGCATTCTGGCAGCCTCAGCAATTGGTCAATCAAAACCACCAGGGCCCGGAAAGCTTCGGGGTAGCAAGGCTGAACAAAAGCACCATGCATCACATTTTACTTTTTACTAGCTGATTTTATTTCCGCATTGTCTTTAATTCTGAAAAGAGCTCTGATATTCAAAACAATTACGAATTTAATTGAAGCATTTCAGTTTATTATATATCTCGCTCTTATTTTTTTTATCATTCACTTTATTTTACACAACATTACTATTACTTGCCTTGATGATGAACCAACAATTGTGACTTACAACGAGACAAGGCAACAAACAGATACAGACTCAGAAGAGGATGATATACCGGAAGAGGTCGTCAGAGGAGTTGAGAATTTTGAAAATAGGCCTAAGTCTAACTTGGACGAAACTGAGGTCGTTAATCTGGGAGATACAGGGAACGTCAAAGAAACACACATCAGTATTCACCTGTCACCATCAGAAAAGAAAGAGTACACGGAATTCCTGAAGGAATATAAAGACATATTCGCCTGGTCATATGATGATATGACTGGTCTCGGCACATCCATTGTAGCTCACAAACTGCCAACAGATCCAACATGCCCGCCGGTAAAGCAGAAGCTCAGGAAATTCAAACCCGACATGAGTTTGAAAATCAAAGAAGAGGTTACCAAGCAAGTCAAAGCCAATGTTCTCAGGGTAGTAGAGTATTCGACATGGTTAGCCAACATCGTGCCAGTTCCAAAAAAGGATGGGAAAGTTAGAGTTTGTGTTGACTACAGGGATCTCAATCGGGCCAGTCCCAAAGACGACTTCCCCTTGCCTAACATACACATTCTTATCGACAACTGTGCCAAGCATGAGTTGCAGTCTTTTGTTGATTGTTTCGCTGGGTATCATTAGATATGGATGGATGAGGAAGATGCAGAGAAAACGGCTTTCATCACGCCATGGGGAATGTATTGTTACAAAATGATGCCATTCAGTTTGAAGAACGCTGGTGTCACCTACATGAGAGCCATGACTACCATCTTTCATGACATGATACACAAGGAGATCGAGGTATATGTGGATGACGTTATCATCAAATCCAAGAAAGTCAGGGATCACATGGAAGACCTAAGAAAGTTCTTCAACAGACTGAGGAGGTATAATCTGAAACTGAATCCCGCCAAGTGTGCATTCGGGGTTTCTGCTGGAAAATTATTGGGTTTCATCGTGAGTCATCGAGGAATAGAATTGGATCCATCAAAGGTCAAAACTATCCAAGAATTGCCACCGCCAAAGAACAAGAAGGATGTGATGAGTTTCCTAGGAAGAGTCAACTATATCAGCCATAGCTCAACCACGGTCATTTGTGAACCTATCTTCAAAATGTTGAAGAAGGACGTTGCTACCAAATGGACTGATGATTGTCAGAAAGCTTTTGACAGAATTAAGGAATACCTGTCAATGCCGCCGGTCTTGGTTCCGCCTGAGCCGGGAAGACCCCTATTGCTTTACCTTGCGGTATCAGATAGAGCATTCGGTTGTGTTCTAGGACAACATGATGAAACAGGGAGAAAGGAGCAAGCCATCTACTATCTCAGTAAGAAGTTCACACCGTACGAGGCCCGATATTCTCTTTTAGAACGCACTTGCTGTGCTCTGACTTGGGTCGCGCAGAAGTTAAGGCATTACTTATGTGCTTACACTACTTATCTCATATCCAGAATGGACCATCTGAAGTATATCTTCCAGAAGCCCATGCCCACTGGCAAGCTCGCCAAGTGGCAGATCCTGCTAAGTGAATTCGACATTATTTACGTGACCCAGAAAGCAATCAAAGGGCAAGCCTTGGCGGACCATCTCGCCGAGAATCCCGTGGATGGAGAATACGAGCCCCTAAAAACGTATTTTCCCGATGAAGAGGTATCTTTCATAGGAGAAGATATTGCAGAATCCTATGATGGTTGGAGGTTGTTTTTCGACGGAGCTGCAAATTTCAAAGGAGTTGGCATAGGAGTAGTCCTGGTATCAGAAACCGGTCAGCATTACCCGGTATCCGCCAAGCTCAGGTTCCCATGCACCAACAATATGGCCGAATATGAAGCCTGCATCTTGGGGCTCAAAATGGCCATTGACATGAACGTTCAGGAGTTGCTAGTGATCGGGGATTCAGACTTGCTCATATATCAGGTTCGAGGACAGTGGGCAACCAAGAACTCTAAGATACTTCCCTACTTGCATCATATACAGGAGTTGAGGAAAAGGTTCACAAAGACAGAATTTCAGCACGTCCCCAGAGTCCAGAACGAGTTTGCTGATGCATTGGCTACTTTGCCGTCCATGATCCAGCATCCAGATACAAATTTCATTGATCCCATCCCAGTAAAGATTCATGATCAGCCAGCTTATTGTGTCCACATTGAGGAAGAAGCGGATGGAAAACCATGGTTCCATGTCATCAAGGAGTACTTGACAACAGGGAAATATCCAGGACTTGCCACTGTTACTCAGAAACGCACACTGCGCCGGCTATCGAGCAACGTTTTTCACAGTGGAGGAATCCTGTACAGAAGGACTCCTGATTTGGGTTTACTAAGGTATGTCGAAGCAAAAGAAGCATCTAGGCTATTGGATGAAGTGCATGCAGGAACCTGTGGGCCGCACATGAATGGTTTTGTCTTAGCAAAGAAGATACTCCGAGCAGGGTATTTTTGGATGACTATGGAAACAGAATGTATCCAGTATGTTCGCAAATTCCATCGCTGTCAGATACATGCAGATATGATAAAGGCACCTCCAAACGAGCTTACTGCAACAAGCTCACCATGGCCATTCGCCGCTTGGGGAATGGATGTTATCGGACCTATCGAGCCTGCCGCATCAAATGGGCACAGGTTCATCTTAGTGGCAATCGATTATTTTACCAAATGGGTCGAAGCAGCATCATACAAGGTGGTCACTAAGAAGGTTGTGGCGGGTTTCGTCCGCGATCGCATTGTTTGTCGGTTCGGAGTTCCGGAGTAAATCATCACCGATAATGGTTCCAATCTCAACAACAACTTGATGAAAGCAATGTGTGAAACTTTCAAGATCAAACACAAGAACTCTACAACCTACATGCTTCAGATGAATGGAGTTGTGGAAGCAGCCAACAAGAATATCAAGAAGATACTAAGGAAGATGGTCGAAAGGCACAAATAATGGCATGAGAAGTTATCATTCGCCTTATTGGGATACCGTACTATAGTCCGCACATCGACCGGAGCAACTCCCTATATGCTGGTTTATGGTACAGAGGCGGTCATCCCCGCCGAGGTAGAAATTCCCTCCTTAAGGATCATACAAGAAGTAGAGTTGGATGATACAAAATGGGTAAAAGGTCGCTACGAGCAGTTAGCCCTTATAGATGGGAAAAGGATGAATGCGGTTTGCAACCGTCAGTTGTATCAGAATAGAATGTCCAGAGCCTTCAACAAAAGGGTTAAGCCAAGGAAGTTTACGCCGGGGCAGCTGGTGTTAAAGAAAATATTCCCACATCAAGATGAAGCCAAGGGGAAGTTCTGTCCCAATTGGTAGGGTCCGTACATGGTTCACCGGGTTCTAACTAGAGGAGCCCTTATTCTTGCAGAGATGGATGGAGAAGTCTGGCCGAAGCCAATCAATTCAGATGCAGTGAAACGATATTATGTGTAACCACTTATGATTCCCTCAATGATGTAATTTGAACTACACCCGACCTGATTCCCGTTTAAGAGGGGATACGTAGGCAGCCCTATGGGTTCGGTCATAATTTAATAAAAATTCTATTTTTCCCCGCTATTGGAACTGGGGCAAAATTTCGAGGAGGACCCTCAAAATTCCAAAGTTGATTTTAGTCCACGCATCGCCAGGAGCGCCAGCCCAGTAAATTAGGGCAAAATTTTGAGGAGGATCCTCAAAATTCCGGAGTGAAAGAGGTTGCAATGTCTGGAACCACGTTGCAGTCGTTGGTTCATCTAAAGAAAACTATTTTTGATTATACATTTACTAAAGCATGCATAATTATTATCCGGATTCCTGTTGTTTAGCGACGCTACCCCAATGACACACAACGTCAAGAGCCCGGGGAAGACGAACTAACCTTTCCCCTTACAGAACTCACGATTTTTCTTTGGATGCAGACACTCAATTGGCAACATCATTAGGTATATTTATGCACTCTCAAGAATACAACTTCTCAGAATCATCACTTGTCCGCAATTGCTATCCGTATACAATCTCCCCAGCAGTCATATTGTCGTAATCAGCTAAGAGATCTTACTACTAATCATCCTTTTTACATTCTTGCACTGCATAAGGCTACCTTTCTGCCTTCCGAGGTTAAGCTCTACCTCCATCTGCATTTCTCTGCATTGCATAAGGCTACCTTTCTGCCTTCCGAGGTTAAGCTCTACCTCCATCTGCATCGCATAAGGCTACCTTTCTGCCTTTCGAGACTAAGCTCCGTCTCCATTTGCATTTTGCATAATTCTACCTTTCTACCTTCCAAGACTAAGCATTGTCTCCATCTTGCATTTTTCTGCATTTTGCATAAGGCTACCTTTCTGCCTTCCGAGGTTAAGCTCTAACCTCCATCTGTATTTCTCTGCATTGCATAAGGCTACCTTTCTGCCTTCCGAGGTTAAGCTCTACCTCCATCTGGATTCATCATAAGGCTACCTTTCTGCCTTCCGAGGTTAAACTCTACCTCCATCTGCATTTCTCTGCATTGCATAAGGCTACCTTTCTGCCTTCCGAGGTTAAGCTCTACCTCCATCTGCATCGCATAAGGATACCTTTCTGCCTTTCAAGACTAAGCTATGTCTCCATTTGCATTTTGCATAAGGCTACCTTTCTGCCTTCCGAGACTAAGCTCTGTCTCCATCTTGCATGGCTGAAATATCGCCACTTTATTTTCTTGCACGGCTGAAATATCGCCACCTTATCTTTCTTGTATCGGCGGAAATATCGCCACCTTCTATTTAAGTTTTGCATCGGCTGAAAGATCGCCACCTTCTGCATTTCATGGGCCGAAAGATCGCCAAATTGTTCAAAGGCGTTATTGTTCGGAGGCACCATTTTCATAGCCCGAGAACGCCATGCCATGGCCTGAGGACCCCATTTTATCTTTTGCATATCATTATTCAAAGGCATCATGGTTCAGAGGCACCATTCTCATAGCCCGAGAACATCATTTCATAGCCTGCGAATCCTTTACCATACACCTCATGGCCCAGGACGTCATGGTTCGAGGACGTCATCCTAACCGTCCGAGGACAGCATTCATGGTCCAATGGGAATTTGCATCACGTTTAAATTTACGCACAATATGTGCTCGTATTGCTTACTTGCAGGTGCACCGGCTGGCAACAGCCGTCTCAGCAGGAGTGATCCCGCTACGGTTCCCGCAGCCTATCGATTTTTCAGAAAACCTCTCTCAATCTAAACATCGGGTTCATCCGTTTCAAATCTCTATCGGTATATTCCGTTAAGGGTTCCGGAACTACATACGACCTGATTCCTGTAAGACCAAGGATATGTAGGCGGCTCAAAAACCAGAGCTCGATCAAAACTCCTTTCAAATCGTCACTTTCGATCAAACTTGGCCATCTTATCTTTACCCGACAACTCTTTCATCCTTCCCGGTAAAGAGGGGCAGCTGTTGATACCCAATTTTTCCCTATATATATTTTATACTCAAAATATTGTTAAAATAGCATGTGTATGCATATATAAGCATGCCCAAGTATTTTGGTATTTTTCCCAAATTTTTAAAGATTTTCAAAACCAATTTATTGTCTATTTTTAACAGTACAAAATCCAATAATTATTTCCGAAATTATTATTTTGGTGAATAATTTATTTCCATCCTCATAGTTACACTAAAATATAATTAATGTGATTTTTGCATATTTTTACAAATTCATTTGATATTTTTAAGCTAAATTACATAAAATTGCAATTATGGCCTATATTACGATTAATAGAGTTTTGCAATTATAAAATCATTTCCAGCATTTTTAGATTAATATTTATATATTATTAATTAGTTCAGTGCTTTTAATTTATTTTTAAAATTAATTTAGCTATTGTTTATAAAATAAAAGGGGGAAATTGGCTATTTAACACATAGCCCATATTATTTCAATTTTAGCCTCAAATTGATCCCCAGTTCCGCCCCAAATTGAAACAACCCAATTTCAATTTTTACCCGACCCCTTGACCCATTTTCAGACCCGCCCGGGCTTCCCCTTTAATCCTGAGCGTTGATCATTTTGATCAACGGCCGTGATTCGTCCTTTCCTTTTTTAATCCCCTAACCCCACTAACCCTAACCTCATTTCCACCCTTCAGCCGCCCTTGAATACCAATCTCTCAAGGTTCTTCGGAACCCTAGCCCATTCCTACCTTGTTCCATCGTGTTTTCACTGGAGTCCATGGCTTCTCAGGCCATGGACAGCTTATACTCACCTCCTCCGGCCCTTGTATGCCTGATGCTCGAAGGTTCGAGGCCAGACCTCGAAGGGCTTCACTCATACCTTCACCGATTTGAAGATTCCGGCCATCTCCAGCCTTGCTACGGTGGCTCTTGGTCTTCTGAGCCTGTTTCTGACCTCATCCGACTTAGATCGGACTTTTCCAAGCCTTTCTCATTCAGGGTTTTCTGAAACCCTAATTACTCGAGGTTTTTTCTGATTATTTTTTAGATCTGTCATATGTTTGCACTTTGCTTAAGTTTCTTAAACGTTTTCTTCGATTTTCTTTCAAACGTTACTTCTTTTCGATTAGGGTTTCTGGAAAAGGTTCTTAAAAATGTTTCTAACTCTTCTTCTTCTTTTCTTGGTGTGAATCGATCCCTGCTATGTTCTTATTTGCTCTCTTCTAACTCGCATGTTTTTTCATGTGTTCTCATGTTTGCTGTATTATGAAGTGTTTCTATTGTGCTCCGTTCTGTCTTCTACTGGTTCCAATATCATGTTCTCACATGCCTATGTGCTTTATATATGAGAACTTTTCTTTCAAAAAGGTTTTACCAACTGTTAATTGATTCTGAATCCCCTCAGTGTTTCTTACTTGATTGTTACTGATTTTCCCCTAATTGAACCTCCCTTTACCTCTCTTTATGACTTGGTTCATTGGTAATTTCGAATACCTGATTCCTTGATTTACTAGGTACTAATTGATTTACTGTGTTCTTGCCTTATTTGGGCTAACCGTATATTTTAAAATTTTCTTTCCTTAGTTAAACCCCTATGTATTTGCCCCTAATTTCCTACTTTACACAAGATGTTTTCTTGCTTCTCTTTCCTTAACTGATTGCTGTCCATTACCGTTTGAGTTTGAACTCCTTAATTAAAGGAAGTTCTTATGTTGATTGATTATAATTGATACATAGTTCCATAATTACTATGATTCTTCCCTTACTCTCTACCTATTTTCCAAGCTATAAATACTCGATTCTTTTTCTTTTCACAAAAAAAACGGAATATACTTCAGAGCTTCACTTAATTCTCACAACCCCTTCTAAAACTTTCTGCACTTTGGCTTTCTCAAGACTTCTGCTTTCATTTGTTTTTCCTGAAACTGGTGTGTCCTAGTTTTGATTCTATCATCAACCCCAATGTGTTTACTTACAAGTTTTTATGTCTATGCCTACTTTACTGCTCTGTAGAATTCAACTTCTATGATATTATGCTTATGTCTTGCTATCTGTTAATGCAATGAATCCCATTCCCCATACCCCTTTATGTGCTTGAGCTGTGGTTTAAGACATGGCAATACACAAAGTTATTGTCCATGGATTAAAACTGGATCCTTTGGATCCTAGACTCTTTCAATTTCCCATACCCCATTCCCTTAGGTATGTTGAGTTGAGGTATAGCCCGACAGCATCCAAGTTGCTGTCCAGGGCTAAACCTGAGCTTCAATAGGTCCTAACTCTCTAATTTTTAGCTGACAGGCTGGTCAGGGGTGTGCCAGCACTCCTAATAGCTGGGCATGACCATCAGCCTGCCTTGGCATTCCCTAATTCCCCTCTATTGCACCTACACCTATTCCTAGAACCTTAAGTTCTGCCCCTCTCTTTTGAGCCTTGCTTTGGGACCTTGAGTTCCCTCTGAACTTGGACATTTGAGGGCTGGCCCTTCCATACTACACTATAATATAATTCTGCAATATATTTGGGGTGTAAGCACTGACTGGAGTTCCTGAAACTCCTTGGATCTCTGAAACACCCCGGATGAGAGAAGGCTTTGGAATCTGATTTTTGGAAGTTGGTTTATTTCATATTTCAGACCTATGGTCTGAATTAGGCTCTCCTTGGTTGGAATCTTTAATTTCTGATATATTTTCCTTATTCATTCTGATCTGTAATAATCTTGTAATAACATTTGGGGTCGGCTAGTGGAAAAGGGTAAGGGACTATGCATGCAAGGGGTAGATACCATGCTCATAGGGAATTACTATACTTCTGAAATTCTGCACTCATGTAGATACCATGTTCATAGGGATTACTATTTTTCTAAAGTTCTGCATTTTATAAATCATTGAAACTCTGCATTCTCATATAGATACCATGTTTATAGGATTTTCTGCATTCTCATATAGATACTATGTCTATAAGGTTTTCTGCAATTTCATAACAGATGCCATGCCTGTAAGCCGATTCTAAAACTCTGCATCTTCATTTAGACACCATGCCTATAGAACTTTCTGCATTCTGCATCCGTCATTAGGCAAACCTATTATAGGATTTAAATACCTAATCAATTGCACGTAGACAACCTGCCTATGGGATTCTTGCATAAGCAATAATAGTGCTCAAATCAGTAACACCTAGAAAACATGTCTATAGGAGCTGTTAACTGAACCTGAATCGTCAACTCGCTTATAAGCCTAAAATCAGTAGCAATAATGTTTAATGCCGTAGATCTTATGTCCTTGTAATTGACAATTCTTTTTCTGCAATCAGTTTACTTCTTTATTTATGAAACTAATAGATATCATGCCTATAGGTTCTGTTTAACGCCTAGACAAGCCTTAGGGTAAAATTTTATAATTGCATCAGTTTTGATAATTACAACCAGCGAGCAGGCCTAATTCAGACTTCTTATTTGAAAACATATGTGATAAATTAGCCACCCTTTCTACGTTAAGTTTAATACAGACCAAACCAGTATTTGTAAGTCATGCTAGATAATCTGCTGCTTTGAATAAGGAGGTTGACTTGAGCCTTAATTACTATTTGTTTCCCTTTTAACTGCTATCTGTTATTGCTTGTCGCCAAGATTTTTATCCTTTTGAAAACTCCGCAAAAGCCCCAACTCCCTCCCCTTTAGGATTAGGAGTCCCATATGCCTCCGGGACTGATAGGATTGGGACGGGTAATAGCATGCAATAAGTAACGATACCATTTCGCGCTTTAACACCTTAACGGGGTGGGAAGGGTAGATATGGATATGATGACCGATGCGCTAATATCACGTGCGACCCCTCTTCTGAGGAGTGATTGCTGGGTATTGCATTGAAGTGATCCATATTAATTATAAACTTAGGACCCCCTCCCTTTATTTGCTTTCATCTCTTCTTGTAAAACTATTCAAATCTATTTTTTTCATAAATTTCTGCCCTCTCTACTTACCTTTAAAAGTTTTCAACCTGATTGCAATGTTATATGCGAATCCTTATTTGAGCCTTGATTGTTTACTTGTAAAGTCACAATTGTAACATGGCCGGGACCACACTAGTGGATCTTGAGTGGTGCCTAACACCTTCCCCTCGGGATAATTTCTAGCCCTTGCCCTAATCTCTGGTCTCTTCATCTCAAACCCTTCTTAAAGTGTCCTAATGCACTATAATCATTAGGTGGCGACTCTTCAAATTCCGAAACCCAATTCTCGAAAGGGAATAGAGTTGTCCTCCCAATGTCGTATACCCGATTTCGACCCATTAGAAAAAGGGGGGGTCGACAAAAACTGAAAGTTGACACTGTTCTTCAGGCGAACTCCTGCTGTCTTTGACTTGAATCTTGAAAATTGAACATTGACCCTGTTCTTCAGGCAGGCTCCTGATGCCTCTAACTTGAACTTGAAAACTGAAAGTTGACCATGTTCTTCAGGTGGGATCCTGATGCTTCTTGAACTTGAAAATTGAAAGTTGACCCTGTTCTTCAGGCGGGTTCCTGATGCCTCTCTGACTTGAACTTGAAAACTGAAAGTTGACCCCATTCTTCAGGTGGGCTCCTGATGCTTCTCTAACTTGAACTTGAAAACTGAACGTTGACCCTGTTCTTCAGGCGGGCTCCTGATGCTTCTTGAACTTGAAAATTGAAAGTTGACCCTGTTCTTCAGGCGGGCTTCTGATGCCTCTCTGACTCAAACTTGAAAAATAAAAGTTAACCTTGTTCTTCAGGCGGGATCCTCTTGCTTGATTTTGAACAAAATTGAAAGTTGATCCCGTTCTTCAGGCGGGCTCTTGATGCCTCTCTTAATTGAACTTAAAACTAAAAGTTAACCCTGTTCTTCAGGCGGGCTCCTGGTGCCTGCAATCAAAATAACAAACGAACAAAATTTTCTGCCCCAGTTTACACTAGGAAGATTTGTGAGTTGTTAGCAATACTATAGATCAACTATGTTATTGATGAAAGATGTAATGATGAGAGTAAAATTAAAGACTCGACTAGGATGTCTCATGTGAGATTGAGCTTAAGGAAAAATATAAACTGAGCTTGATTAAACTAAAAATTGACCTTATTCTCCAGGCGGGACCCCTGAACTCTAGAAAAACTAAAGATTAACAATTTAAGAAAACTAAAATTGACCCTATTTTACATGAGGGACCCCTGAACTCAAATAACACTAAAGACTAAAAGCTTAAGGAAACTAAAAGTTGACCCAATTCTCCAGGCGGGACCCCTGAACCAAAGGAATGATAAAGATTAATAATTTAAGGAAACTAAAACTAATGCTATTCTGCAGGCGGGACCCCTGAACTTAAGAAAAGCTAAAAACTCTTCTGACTAGGGAGAATGCCTAGGAGGTATGGTTCTTCTCAACTAGGGAAAATGCGTAGGAGCTGCGGTTCTTCTCAACTAGGGAAACTGCCTAGGAGGTAATGGTCTTCTCCACTAAGGGAATGTGTAGGAGGTAAAAGCCTTCTCAACTAGGGGAATTCCTAGCAAGTAAAAACATTCTCAAGCAGCCTTTATGCTAACAAAATCTGGGCACGCCACTTGAAAAGTTTAAGCTTCCAAGATTTGATTTGGACATAGTCTTCGTCCCTTTTTCCAACAAAGAAAACTTGTGAGTTTTAAAATATGGTGGTTGGTTTGTGGCCTTGACTTTGAAGGCGATTGCTCCTACACTTATCATGATAACTTTGATTTCAACTTGGAAGACCTTGTTATTGACTAACCATTTTTCTGTCAACTCTTATCACAGAAAACACCTCTGACCTGTTCAAGCCCAAATCCTCTATCTGTTGCATTGTGCCCATAAATTGACATTTACCGAACCTTTGCATTTCACATGAATCCCAAAGCACGTCAATTGTTATCAACTTAGTGCACATGCTACTTTTCCCTGACGTATGCCACTTTGATGTTCTAGTCAGACTCCGCTTTATGCAATTGGAAAGCGGTAGCAAATTTTGAAGTCATTTTCCACTTGTTCTAACCAAAAGGACTCAAAAAAAGGACTTGAACAAAGCAAGAGGAATAGAGTAAGGGGACAATGGAAAGAGATGACATCTAACAAGAAAATTACCAAATAGAAAATTATCAGATGTGGACACCAACTCCAATGACCATGACATGCATTTTGGATTGTGTGGCCTAATCTGTCAAGCAAGTCTAATGTTCAACTCTTGTTATACCTCTAAGCCATGAAACTGGGCTTCAATGCTCCGATTATCCTATCCGATTCACGATCCTTATTCGACTTGTGGTTCCCCGAAGAGTTTTCACCATCAAACCTCTCTCATTTTGTTCTTTCTCTCAACTCACCATCACCTTATGGTGCCCGTAAGGGTTTTCACAAATAAGACTCTCTCATTGTATTCTTTTCTTCTTATTTCCTCTGATTCTGCGGATGACAAAAGTATTAACTATGGTAAAAATATCATATATTCTAGGCATGGCTAACTCGGCACTCTCAAAGATTATTTAGGAGGTCTTTTTTGGACTGTGATGTGGATTTTGGACAGGGTTAGAAAGAAAGGATATCATGAAGGCTCAAAATTACTAAGACCATAGGATTAATTTATTTACAACTTTTAGAATCCATTTTAAAAACCTTGCCCCAGTTTCTAAAACAAGAGAATTTGATTCTCTCGTCTCTTTTTTTTTAGGATGGAATTTCTAAGAAATAATGTCCCACTCTTGACTTCGTGGGATTATAAAATATTTTATTTGGTGCAACCGAACCGCAAGGCTGACTACGTATCTTCTGGTGACAAGAATCAGGTCGAACGTAGTTCAAAGGAATACGTTTTGTTGTTTCTATTTTTCTTTTTCTTCTTTTTTCTCTTTTTTCTTTTTTTTTTCTTCTTTTTCTCGATTGTTTTTTTCTTTTTGAGTTTTTCTTTAGGAATGAACTTTCTAAAACAAATCTATGGGGACATGAATTTTATTTAATTTTTTTTAATGACTCTAACTTGATTCCAAAAAATAGGAGGTCAAAGAAATCAGCATAGGCTCAAAGGGGTATCGAAGGGTATAAAGTATTTGGGTAGCTGAAAGAGGGCCTTCCAATCTCTGTAAATGCCAAGTATAACACGTGCAGCTTGAGGATTGTGAGCACGTGATTTTTGCCCTACATGAAAATAACTCCTAAAAATAGACCAAAATAATTTTTTTTAAGGGAATCTTAGAAGTTTTTCTTTATTTAGTTGCATTTCATGCATGTTTAATATTTTTAAAATCATTAAAAATCATAAAAAATTGTCACCTTTTAATTTATGCAATTTTAGGTTCAATTTGCATGTAGAAATTTATTTTATTTTAAAAAAAATCACAAAAATGGTCATTTTTACATATTTGGATTTTAGCCTTTAAAATTAGCATTTTTCTTTAGTTTTAAGTTAATTAGTTGTTTTAATGTTAAAAATAAATAAAGAATTTTAATTTCTACAAAATAGATTGATTTAAGATTTTAATTAATTGGATTTTAAAATCGAAGAAAAGAAAGGGAAAACAAAGAAAGGCAAAATGGCCATTGTGAAGCTCAAAATCGGACTGAGCCAGTTTTGGAACAACCCATTTGATTTAAATCCTTAGCCCATTTTAAAGGCCCAGACCATTGACCCATTAACCCTTTCCCCTCTTTATACCCTAATCCCTCGTATAAAAGGGGAACTAAGGCAAAAAGAGATGGGATCGAGTCCCTTTTTCCAAAAAAAAGAGAAGCCAACGGCGCAACTCCTCTCTTGAATAAAGAAAATCAGCGACCCCCTTCCTCCTCTTTTATCATGAACTCTCCCTCACACACAAGAGGATTTCTCTGCAAAAATTTCATAATATTCCTTCACCTTCACTGAAATTTTTACAAAAGAATATTCTGCACTTTAGAGTTTTTAGCTAAAAGAATAAGAAAAAGAAAGATTCAGAAGTCATCTATGAGTTCTGCACAGTAGTGTCATTAGCTTCTAAGTTTTATTGGGGATTCATGGGAGTAGAGTTGAGTTTGTTTTGGTGCTACTGTTGAGAGCTGTTGCTGAGTTCTATTGTTTAGTTGTAATTTTATTTGGTTGTCAAGCTCTACTTTTCAAGTGTTTTCTAAAGTATTTGGTTGGAATTTTCTACTTGTTTGTTGTTGGCTCTACTTCAATTAGTAGCTGAACATCAATTTGAAATAGTGCAGATATGTTGATTCTAATGCTATCAAGTGTTCCCTTGAGCTGCTATCGCTTTGGGAAAAGTTGGATTTTCCTAGTCAGTAAACTAGGCTAGTCTTATAGAAGCAGCATAGAGCAAGAATTTGAGGCTGAATATTCTCATGGATACTTGATTGAGTCGTTGAGCCGAATTTAATAGGAATCATCCTACTTGAAAGAACCGAGAATGTGCCGACTGCAAAAGCAGGCTCATCAGCACAATCAAAAACAAAAAATTGAAACACACACTCAAAGAGATAGAGATAGAGACAGAGACCTTCCTTTGACCCGGTAAAACAGATTTTGCCAGGTACGACCTTTTCTTCTTCACGCAGATCAGTACACTTCATTCCAATAGAAACCCACTTCCTTTTATTTTTTTTTTGTTATTTTCAGTTTATTTGTTTGTTGGAAGGTTATTTCATGAAAACAAGTCTGATTTTTGTGTGAGCTTCGTTGTATATTCTTTTGTGCAGATTTTAGTAGCTTTTTTTTTCTTTCGCATGTTAATTTTAGGAAATGCAAAAATTTCGTTTTGCATTTTTGGCCAATATTGAATTAAAGAGAGTTGGAAAATGTGATCAAAGGCAGTAACGTAACCACACTTTTATGCACCCCACTCATTCTCTTTTGTCTTGTAGTATTATATTTTTAGAATCTTACTTTTCTTGTATTACTAATTTATTTACAATTTTTGACTAATTAAACCATTAAATAATAGTAGTCGTACTTTTAGAAAAATAATTGAAGGCTTTGTCTAGGAGGAATAATGCATAACGTAGTAACATCATAGCTTGCTTTAGGTGCGTTAATATAACAAATTATCGTCGCTATGAGTACAGTTACCGTGGCATGGTCACGATACATAATTCTCAAAATCGGGTGTGTATTTCATGTGATCCAAATATAAATCTTAACAACGTTAAATAAAATGTGTCTCAGACCGCAGGTGCACTTCATGTGGCGTGGTCCAAAGACGTGTTTTAAATAACGTCGAATCTTCTTTAAAATTAATTAAAAGCGGTTAATAATTTAAAATCATACCATAGGTTAAAACATGTATTAAAGTCAGATAATAGGCCAATTATAATAGTTTAAGACCGTGCTAGAACCATGGAATCCGGGGGTGCCTAATACCTTCCCTTGGATTAACAGAATTCCTTATTCAGAATTTTTGATTTGCAGACTTCAAAAGGAAAGTCAAATTTTCCTCGATTTGGGATTTTAAAAATAAACCGGTGACTTGGGACACCAGAAAACAAACCATCCCAAGTGGAGACTCTGAACAACAGTTGAATAAATAATCCCATTTCGAATAATGTCACTTAAAGTGAAAAAACTCCCTTATACCCCCTCCGGGGTGTAGGTAAAAAGGAGGTGTGACAGCTCTGGCGACTCTGCTGGGGATAAGAACCCAGAATCTCTGGTTCAGGGTTCAAGAATTCGAGCTTAGAATAATTGTTATAGTTGGCTTTATCCATTATCTGATTTTGTTATATGATTTGGGCCTAATGTGCTAATTGATTGCTTTTACCGCTTTGATATTCCGTGAACTGTATATAAAGTGTTGTGAAAGCCCTCTTCTCTCTAAGTCTTCTAAATCATGAAGAAGTGTGTACTTCGTGTGACTTCTTTTATGTTAGAGTCATATTCCTAGAACAAGGTTTGGATAAGTTGCAAAGCCGGTGAAGCTTCTGTATTCCCGGTACGCTGCCTCCCCCTCGGCTCGAGCTGTCCGCTCGGGTAAGCCAGGTCTAGAGAAATAAACCCAGGTTTTTAAACCTAGAATAACATAGCCTCATGCCGTATCCCTAGTAGGAACGCTTGTTTGCATCACTTGCATTTGACTTTGGGGACTCAACATAGGGGTTGGGTCCGTCTAGGACAGGTGTAACCAAACTAAAAGACTATCCTGATGCATCTTACGTGCTACTTGCGTATCTGTCTGTTTTGGCTTGCATATTGATTAGCTTCTAAAATAGGGAAAGAAAATAAAAAAAGAGAAAAAAGGAAAATCAAAAACAAAAAAAAAGAAAAGAAAAAGAAGAAGAGTAAGGTAGGATAGAAAAACACTCGGTTCTGAAAATTCTGGTATTCAAAAATCTCAAAACTCTGCTGAAATTTGAAAAATAGAAAAGTAGAAAAAGAAAAGACATTTCAAAATAAGTCATATTTTTCCTATTCCGTCAAAATGGGCAAATTACGCGGGTCTGATTCTCACCGGATGTGAGATACGTAGGCAAACCTCATCGGTTCCGGCCCATAATTTTCAAAAAAATCCAAAAATATTTTCCTTTACTTCCTCTTTAAAAAATCTTTTTTGGAGACCCCAATTTTCAAAAAAACCCAAAAATATTTTTCATTACTTGCTTCTTTAGAAAGCCTTTCTTTTAGACCCTAATTATTTTTTTTTAAAAAAATATACAAAAATATTTTCTTTTAATTTCTTCCAAAAATCCAAAAATATTTTCATTCTTCTTTCAAAATTGAAATGAAAATTCAAAATTCAAAGATATTTTCTATTTTTTAGAAGCATTTCTTTCATAAATTAAAAATAAAATTCCAAAAAATATTTTCTTTCTTCTTTAAAAGTTTTTTTTTCGAAATTCCAGAAAAAAAAATTCAAAAAATCTTTCTTCTTTATAAGTATTTCTTTGCAAAAATGCTGAAGAAAAATTAAAATTCAAAAATATTCCCTTTCTTCTTTATAAGTCTTTCTTTCGAAAAAATAAAATAAAAAATTCAAAAAAAAGTTAGTTTATTTACTTTATTCATGATCTTCCCGAACTACGCAAGATCTGATTCATGTTCCCACATGATACGTAGGCAACCCACATCAGGTTCGATCATCATTAAAAAGAAATGAAAAAATGAAAAAATATTGATAATAATAAGGACCGACTGAGTCCATTTTAACATGTTTTGTTTTGAATTGTGAAGAAAGTTGAGGTGGTCGGTTTGTGGTAAGCTGGAAACGCAAGATCCAAGGAAAAATGATAACTGACATCGAACCTATTACAAGTGCTCAAGAGAGTCAGGGTCAGAGGGTTCAACAAGAGTCTACTGTGTTTGAGAAAAATAGAATGCTGAAACAGCAAATAACCGAAATGTGTCAAGCATGGGCCAGTGGTCAAGGACAGCCTCATCATGAGTCACAATTTGCTACACAACAAGAGCAATACCACTCTCCTGAGTACCACTCGTACTCGTTTGATCTTCCTGCAAACATTGAGAAGCCTGTCCAAAAGATGGTACAGGAAGAAATGACCTAAAAAGTGAAAAGCTTAGAACAACGGTTGAAAAACATGCAAGGGTTGACAGGTCAAAAGAGGGTTGCCTTCAAAGATCTATATATGTTCCCCGATGTCCACTTGCCTCCTGGTTTCAAGACTCCCAAATTTGAAAAGTATGATGGACAGGGAGATCCCATAGCCCACCTGAAAAGGTATTGCAATCAACTGAGAGGTGCGGGAAGCAATGAAGAATTGTTGATGGCCTATTTTGGGGAAAACCTTACGGGAATAGCCTCTGAATGGTTTATGGATCAAGACACGTCTTACTGGTATGTCTGTGGTTGACATGGCACAGGCCTTTGTCAAACAATTCCAATACAACATCGACATTGCCCTAGACCGCATTTCCCTTTTAAACCTAAAGAAGAAACCAACTGAAAGTTTCAGGGAATATGCCATTAAGTGGAGAGAGAAAGCAACTAGAGTTAAGCCACCCATGGACGACCACAAGCTAATCACTGTCTTCCTTCACGCTCAAGAGCCAGATTATATTCAAAACATGATGTCCGCAGTGGGCAAATCCTTCTCGGAAGCAATCAAAATGGGAGAAATGGTAGAGAATGGTCTTAAGATAGGAAAAATTATAAGTCAAGCAGTTCTTAAAGCCGCAACTCAGGCTGTCCAGGTTGAATCTGATAATTTCAGTAGCACGAATGAGAAGGATGAAGAAATCATGATGAAAACAAGTTCGAGAAGAGGTCCCAGGATAACACCTCGAAGGTATGCGCAGCCTCATCAGGTTTCCCATGACTCCCCTGAGCATTACTATCCACCTCAAAAAAATACTCTGTCGCTCCACATCAGTATGTTGTCCAACCACCAAAACACCCCAGAAGGCGAGCACGAGCATCACAAAATCTCCACCAGCTTCCACAAAATTTTCAGGTACCCTATAACCCACATCCAGGCCAGAGGTATAGAGGGGAACAAAAGTTGAAAGATAATTTTACACCAATAGGAGAGTCCTATGCAAGCTTGTTTGAGAAATTAAAGCATTATGACATGATTGCACCTATTCCTCCAAATCATGTGGACCCACGTGCAAGAAGCTTTGACCCTTCTAAAAGGTGTGAATACCATTCCAATGCCCAGGGGCACAATGTTGAAAGCTGTCGGGATTTGAAAAGAGAAATAGAAAGGATGATCCAGGAAAACCTGATTGTGATCCAAGACAGTGACACCCAGAATATCGCGCAGAATCCTTTACCTGCACATGATTATGCACACTTTGTGGGGATGATGCGTGGTGACAGGGAGTATGAGAATCCTCTTGGGAATTTGCTAACTGAAGTTAATGATTTTGAAATTGGAGAAGGCTCTGCTGATTCTGATGAGCAAATTTGTGGCTAAATATCAAGCCTAGCAATTAAAAAGTCATTCCCTCCTCACTAGGAAAGAATCTTGGTAGCATGTTTTGATGTTTTTTCTATTATCTGGGTTATTTCAGGGTTGTGATCCAGATTTTATTTGTTTTATTGAGTCAAATCCTTCTATCCGTCCATTCTATTTGTGTGAGTCTTGTCTGTCTGTTCTATTGCTATTTTCATTATTCAGGTTATTTTAGGGTTGTAACTAGTATTTTAGGTTGCTTGTTTAGTTCTAAAACCCTTTCATCCTTTACTCAATAAAATACAGTTTGTCCTTTTGTGTCATTCTGTTCCTAGTTCTTTTCTCGCTAGTTCTAATGACATGACAAGCATGCGGAAATTTTGGCCAGATCTTAGGAACTGATTTAATCTGTAATTCGATAACTAAAAAAAATACTTTTGAGGATGAATAAAGAGTTGGAATACTTCGGAACTAAGGTCGAGTAAAAGTCACCTTCAAATCATTGTGAAGATCGGGCTTGAGGATGTTTAATCAATTAAAGTTTGTTGGAAAGTTTGTCAATAAGGGATGAAAAAATGTCTTGTGACCACGGCACACCAAGAAGACAGACATTTTCGTTAATGCTGTGATCGCGAAAAGATACCATGTTTGACGTTCTTGAGGTTGGGAGGCCCTTTTTCTGCTACCCAAATACTTTATATCCTTTGCTACCCCTTTTGAGCCTGTGTTATTTTTCTTTGACTGCCCTATTTTGGAATCAAGTTTAGAGTAAAAAAAATCCATGTCCCAAGAGTACAAACTGGGGCAATTCTTAGAAAGTTCAGAAAAAAAAGAATTGTCAAAGGTCCATGCCCTCAAAAATAGAAGCTGGGGCAAACAAAAAAAAAAGAAAAAAAAGGAAAAAAAGAAAAAAGAAAAAAGAAAAAAGAGAAACAGAAAGAAAGATGAAAAATAGTTTAGGTCAGATGTTTGAACTACGTTCGACCTGATTCCTTAAAAAATAAGGATACGTAGGCAGCCTCACAGTTCGATCCAACTAAATAAGAATTTAGAAGAAAATGAAAAAATAGAAAAAATCCAAAAATTCCCAGTATCTGAACTGGGGCAAAGATTTTATTTCACTTTTGAAATAGTCGATTCCAAGAGTTGTAAGTCTAAAACCCTTCATTTTGAGCCTACTTTGAACCTTCATGCCGACCCTTCTTTCCAACCCTATCCAAAATCCTTCCAAATAACGAGCAACGGTTGTCACGCGACATAGAATACTATCAAGTTGTTCACACAATAAAGCAAAAGAAATAGAAAAAAAATGAGAGAGTCTTACTAGTGAAAACCCTCACGGGCACTGTAAGGCGACGGTAAGCAGAGATGAATAAATGAGAGAGACTTGTTGGTGAAAAAACCTTGGGGAACCACTAGTCTAAAGTGAGTCATGAAGCTGATGCGAATAATTGGCATAAACAAGCCCGACTTCAAAGGTCATAAACATGGTAAAAGGGAAGTTTGGTAGATCGGCCGTTAAGTCCAAAATGCATGTTATGATCATTAAGGCTAGTTATTGCAAAAAAAAAAACTCTTCCTTTTGTCGTTCCGACAGGGGAATTTCTTGTTAATACTTGTTTCTTTGCATCATTGTGTCCTTCACTCCGAGTTGGTCCTTGTCAAAACAAGCAAGAAAAGATTTCAAAATCTGCTACCAGCTTTTCAATTGCATAAAGCAAATTTGGCCAGCACTAAGTTGTTTCTGTCAATATACCTTGAGGGTTAATACAAAGGCTTCCCCAAAAAGACTCTTCTTAGCCTACTTGGTACAAGAAAGATAACTGGTGATTCTCTTTGACAGACAAATTGCTCAAAAAGCGGAAAGTCATTCAAAATATCGGAAAGGGTCACCTAGGCAAAGATCTCCAGTTGAGATAAGGCTGATTGAGCCGCAAGTACAAATGATACTATGTGTGAAATAATTAGGATTGATGCAGAGCAAAAGTCTCTTGAAGCCGGCTCAAGCTGATTGAGCAGAAGCCAAGCTGCCTAAGACTCAAGGCCACAAACCGACCACCACTTTTAAAATTGACAAAATTTTCTTTGTTTGAACAGGAACAAAATAGTGCAAGGAAAGTGGTTTCAAAAAAAAAAAGAAAATAAAAGAAGAAAAAAGGGTAAAAAGAAGAAAAAAAAGGAAAAAGAAGAGAAGAGAAGAGCCGACAAAGGGACGTTTCTCAAATCTTTGCCTTTATTTTTCTTGTTAATGTGCATAAAATGTTGCCATTGCACTCACATTTTTTTCTAAGATAAAAAGACCTAGTCTGATGAACTTTCTCCTAGGATCACAATCTTAGTCTAATGAATATTTCTCCTAAGATAGAGGACCTAGTCTGATGAACTTTCTCCTAGGATCAAAATCTTAGTATGATGAATTTTTCTCCTAAGATAGAAGACCTAGTCTGATGAACTTTCTCCTAGGATAGAAATCTTAGTCGGATGAATCTTTCTCCTAAGATACCCAAAAAAAACAAAAAAAAAAGAGAAAAAAGATCTAGTATGATGAATTTTCTCCTAGGATTAACGTCTTAGTCTGATGAATCTTTCTCCTAAGATAGAAGACCTAGTCTGATGAACTTTCTCCTAGGATAAACGTCTTAGTCTGATGAATCTTTCTCCTAAGATAACAAAAAGAGGACCTAGTCTGATGAACTTTCTCCTAGGATCAAAATCTTAGTCTGATGAATTTTTCACCTAAGATAGAAGACCTAGTCTGATGAACTTTCTCCTAGGATGAAATCTTAGTCGGATGAATCTTTCTCCTAAGATACCAAAAAAAACAAAAAAAAAAGAAGAGAAAAAGGACCTAGTTTGATGAATTTTCTCCTAGGATTAACCTCTTAGTCTGATGAATCTTTCTCCTAAGATAGAAAACCTAGTCGGACGAATTTTCTCCGAGGATATTTTGAAAAAAAGGGAAGTCTGGATTTGAAAAAAAAAGGGGTCAATTTTTCGTTTTCTTACGTTATCAATGTTTAGTTTCTTGAAATCAGGGGCCCCGCCTGGAGAATAGGGTCAGTTTTTACTTTAGTCAAGCTTAGTTTATAGTTTTCCTAGTATTTGTTAACAACTCACAAATCTTCCTAGTGCAAACTGGGGTAGAAAAAATTTCTTTTGTTTTGTTTGTTTTGTTGTAATCAGGCGCCCACCTGGAGAACGAAGGAAAACAGTTCAAGTTTTGAGGAAAAGCAGTGTAAGTTTCAAAGGAAAGACAGTTCAAGTTTCAAGGAAAAGCAGTTTTGAAGGAAGACAATTCAAGCTTCAAGGGGAAACAGTTCAAGTTTCAACAAAAGTCAGTTAAAGTTTTAGCAATCAGGTGCCCGCCTGGAAAATAAGAGAATTCAATCCAAAATGCAATTCAGGTCAACAACAAAAGAACCTCGCGTCAAGAATGCGAGTCAACAGTCCGAGATGATCAACAGAAGTTAGTCACAATCCAAAATAAAAAAAGAAAAAAAAGAAAGACAAGACGTGAATCCAAATGCAGAAGTTAATGAAAGATGCGGACTACCCAAGATATGATTGAAGTCACAAGTTTCGCATGTCCCGCCTTGATCCAAAGCTGAAGAATGAACCAGCGGTCACAGTTGACGAGCATCAAGATTCAGATCGGAGTCTGCAGCAAGAACCAGCCAAGACTCAAGATCAAGCTTCAAGAGATTTATAGATAGGAATCTTGTAACTCGTAGCTGATAGACTTAGTTTAGCTTTTTTATTTCTTGTTTTGGTGTAATAAGGAGCTCAGCAAGCAGAAACAACAGTAAGAGCAGTGAAATCACAGCTTACCGGTAGTCCCAACTACCGAAACTTCCAGAACTACACTGACCAGATTTCTTTATAACCAAGGATATGTAGGCAACCTATGAAGCAGGGTTCAGTCAGGCTCTTTTCAAAAATACTTCTCATGGAGTTTCAAACGGGCAAAAATTCCTCATATTGCTCACTTTATCTTTGCCCGAAAGCACTTCATGTTTTCGAGCAAAGAGGGGCAGCTGTGAGCACGTGATTTTTACCCTACATGAAAATAACTCCTAAAAATAGACCAAAATAATTTTTTTAAAGGAATTTTAGAAGTTTTTCTTTATTTAGTTGCATTTCATGCATGTTTAATATTTTTAAATCTATTGTTTAGTTGTAATTTTATTTGGTTGTCAAGCTCTACTTTTCAAGTGTTTTCTAAAGTATTTGGTTGGAATTTTCTACATGTTTGTTGTTGGCTCTACTTCAATTAGTAGCTGAACATCAATTTGAAATAGTGCAGATTTGTTGATTCTAATGCTATCAAGTGTTCCCTTGAACTGCTGTCGCTTTGGGAAAAGTTGGATTTTCCTAGTCAGTAAACTAGGCTAGTCTTTTAGAAGCAGCATAGAGCAAGAATTTGAGGCTGAATATTCTCATGGATACTTGATTGAGTAGTTGAGCCGAATTTAATAGCAATCATCCTACTTGAAAGAACCGAGAATGTGCCGACTGCAAAAGCAGGCTCATCAGCACAATCAAAAACAAAAAATTGAAAACACACACTCAAAGAGATAGAGATAGTGACAGAGACCTTCCTTTGACCCGGTAAAACAGATTTTGCCAGGTACGGCCTTTTCTTCTTCACGCAGATCAGTACACTTCATTCCAATAGAAACCCACTTCCTTTTGTTTTTTTTGTTAATTTCAGTTTATTTGTTTGTTTGAAGGTTATTTCATGAAAACAAGTCTGGTTTTTGTGTGAGCTTCGTTGTATATTCTTTTGTGCAGATTTTAGTAGCTTTTTTTTTTCTTTCGCATGTTAATTTTAGGAAATGCAAAAATTTCGTTTTGCATTTTTGGCCAATATTGAATTAAAGAGAGTTGGAAAATGTGATCAAAGGCAGTAACGTAACCACACTTTTATGCACCCCACTCATTCTCTTTTGTCTTGTAGTATTATATTTTTAGAATCTTACTTTTCTTGTATTACTAATTTATTTACAATTTTTGACTAATTGAACCATTAAATGACAGTAGTCGTACTTTTAGAAAAATAATTGAAGGCTTTGTCTAGGAGGAATAATGCATAATGCAGTAACATCGTAGCTTGCTTTTGGCGCGTTAATTATAACAAATTATCGTGGCTATAGGTACGGTTCTCGTGGCATGGTTACGATATATAATTCCCAAAATCGGGTGTGCATTTCATGTGACCCAAATCTAAATCTTAACAATGTTAAATAAAATGTGTCTCAGGCCGCGGGTGCATTTCATGTGGCGTGGTCCAAAGACATGTTTTAAATAACGTCGAATCTTCTTTAAAATTAATTAAAAGCGGTTAATAATTTAAAATCATACCATAGGTTAAAACATGTATTAAAGTCAGATAATAGGCCAATTATAATAGTTTAAGCGACCGTGGTAGAACCACGGAATCCAGGGGTGCCTAATACCTTCCCTCGGATTAACAGAATTCCTTATTCAGAATTTCTGGTTCGCAGACTTCAAAAGGAAAGTCGAATTTTCCTCGATTTGGAATTTTAAAAATAAACCGGTGACTTGGGACACCAGAAAACAAACCATCCCAAGTGGTGAATCTGAACAAAAGTTGAATAAATAATCCAATTTCGAATAATGTCACTTAAAGTGGAAAAACTCCCTTATACCCCCTCCGGGGTGTAGGTAAAAAGGAGGTGTGACAAGGATGAAAATTGAAGATCATGTATAGCACTTCCTTGCAGCAACGACATTGGTATCACAGATATGCCTTCCACTTTTTTTTAGTGCCTTTTCATGTACAAAACTCTTGTTGGGTAATTTCTTCTTCACAATGGATGTCCTCCGCCAGTTTGGAGCAAACCCTTTTGGATTTATCTTGTAACTTGAGATGCACTTGAACTGAAAGTTTCTTGCTTCAAAATTCGTGTCATCCTATTAACTTCCCTAACTATCTGCCCCAGTTTTACACAATTCAGGCTTTAAATTATCTCAAAATATCCAGATCTTTACTTTTTTCCCTCAAATGTCTCTGTCATCTTCAAAACTTTTTTCATTGTTTCATTATTAGACTAACTTTTAAGGCCAGGTTGAGAATTCCATGTGCATGTCATGTCACTAGAGTCAATAATGAAAAGAACTATAAAAAGAAAAGAGAACTAAACAAAAAATGGACTACAAATAACGAGAAACTGGGGATTATATTAAAATGATGGTGAAAGGGTTTTGACAACAAAACAAGCAACATAAAGCTAGGGTTACAACCCTGGAACGACCTAAATAACACTAAAACAAGGTAACAAGACTAATCTAGCTAGGCAAAATAAAAGGTAGAAGGGTTTGAATCACAAGACAATATTTGGATTATAACCCTGAAATAACCTGGACAACAGAAATGAGGACAAAATAAACAACCAGGGCTCCTTCATGGCTAATCAAGTAAGGAGTGTCTTTCCAATTACTAAGCTCGACATCTTAGCCACTGAGTCGCACATCGACCTTACTAGGACCTTCAGAAGTCTCCATCACATTGACCTCAACAAATTGCTTTTGGGTCCTCTTTGTCGACTTGCTCTCAAGAGCAACTTCTGGAACCAAGACTAATAGCGTTGAAAATTTTGTGGTGAATAGCCCTCCAAGGGATTCAGAAGAGTTCTCATATTCCTTTTCAACACAAATCATACCCACCATATGCGTCTCATTATGAACAGGCAATGGAGTTTGGCTAGTGTCTACTATATCTGGATTTTGCACGACAATGTCACCTGCATCAACAAGCTTATGGACTGATCTTTTCAAATTCCAACACTTTTTATGCTGTGCCCTGGGGCATTAGAGCAATATGTGCACCTTTGAAAATAGTCAAAATTCTTTGAAAGGGAGTTCGGCCTTTTTATCTGAATCGGTTTCAACATGTCCAATTGCCTCAATCTTTGGAACAAAATGTCATATGATTCTCTAATAGGAGTGAAAGACTTTTCTCTTTGTTGCTGCCTTTTTATTTTGTACTCCGACCTCGGTTGGAACCTCTTGCGGGTAGGTGGTCGATATGCTTGAAGAGGTGGTAAAGACATTTATGGAGGTGGTGCAAGCCATTATGGGTCTTGTGGATGTGGAATATATGGTAGTGCATTGTGGATAGAGTACTGGGAAGGTGAGGTATGACTTTAGAGAGAAGTAGTATTGGGAAGGATTATCTAGAGTACGAGGATATTCATGTTGAGGCTGAAAGCGTTGAGCAGGAACACCCACTGGATCTTGTCGTTGGCGGGGTTCAACAACATCTTTTCTATTTCTCTTTCTTCCCCCCAAATTTACTGAGATATTTAGAATGTCTTTCAATGCAGAATAACTCATAATTTTGCTTGACTTGATTCCTTCTTCTACCATCTCCCCCATTTTTACCACATCATTGAAAGGTTTACCAAAGGCAAGGATCAAATGACTAAAGTAGGTGGGTCCCTGGACTTGTAGGAAAAGCTCAACCATTTCTTCTTCACTAATCGGGGGACTGAACCGAGCATCTTGTTCCCTCCATCTGAGCCTAAACTCCCTAAAACTTTCCTCGAGTTTCTTTTCCATCTTGGATAGAGAAGAGTGGTCTGGGATAATGTTTATATTGTACTGAAAGTGTCGAACAAAATCTTGAGCCATGTTATCCCATGCATGCCACTTACTGACACCTTGACAAGTATACCACTCCAAGGCTGCCCCACTCAAACTCACACTGAAATATACCATCAACAATTTATCTTTCCCTTCAACACTTCTCATTTCACTGCAGTAACCCCTCAGATGGGCTACTGGATCTCCACGTCCATCATACAAGTTAAACTTTGGCATTTTAAACCCCCAGGCAGATGAACATCAGGAAACATACACAAGTCATTGTAAGACATGTTAGTCCCATTTCCCATCCCTTGCATGTTCTTTAAGGATTGTTCTATAGCTTTCAACTTTCTGGATATCTCATCTCGCTCTTCTTTCCTTGTGAACTTTTCGTTTTCAACATGAGGCTACTTATGAGGGCTATGATTGTATGAGTCCGGGACCTGGTGGGCCAACTCTTGGGGGGGTAGTATTGGGTATCATGAGGTTTGAACTGGTGTTCACTGTTGGATCTGTGAAGGAAAGGTTGTTGAGAAGTTGGGATAATGGGGACAGTGGATATGACAGGAGGGCTATTTTTGGGAACTATAGTTGGAGGACGAACAATGGAGTTACTAGAGAGGTTAGGAAAGCTATGATAAATGGAAAAATCTGGAGAATATGGTAGATCATCTGACTCTATGACCGGGGCTCGGGTGAGAGTAGCATCTAGGGAGCTAGTTGGCGGTGGCGGTGGTGCCTTCCCAGTCATCCAAGCTTAACACATGCATGCCATGTGTCGTCTTAACATCCTTACCTCTTCAACCAACCTGGTATTTTGTTCAACCATTTGCTTTTGGGCACCAGTATCAACCGACTCAATTCTGTTGTCGTCTACCATTGCCTTTCGACTTTATTTTGTAGGGAAGAGTTACCAGTTTAAGAACCATAAACAAATAGTATCATATTATATGCATTGCACCTAGTCACAATTATCGGTTCTAAAATGACTTCGAGGGTATGAGGGTCATATGGGCAACATCCCAAGTTCACTATTCTTGCCTCTCTTCCTCTTCATTTTCTCTTTAACACTCCTTGTTTTTTTTTATTTTCTTTCCTCCCTTTTCTTTCTGATTACCACTCTTTCCTTTCCAATCCACAATTTCCTCTTATTTTTCACATCCCATAACTTCATATATTTTTTTCTTCTAATTTTAAAAATGATTCGACCGAACCCTTTGTAGGTTGCCTACGTATCATGTTCCACATGAATCAGACCAAGCGTAGTTCTGGAAAAGTAATGGACAAAATAAACTAAAAACAATTTTTTTTTGGATTTTTCATTTATAACCTTTTTTCAGTTTTCAAATACAAAACAGGAAGTATAATGACAAAAGATTTAACACACTCGGCCAGACTATGACAAACTCTAACACCGCCTAAACGACTCAATACTACTGGACAAGACTAGAAAGTAAAAGAAAACATGAAAACAAACTCAAAAATATTAAAAAGTCTCTTCAAGTAGCTCCTGAATGTAGTGATCCTGACTAGATGGTCTTGGGGCGTCTGTCAAGCTTAAGCTCTAGCAAATGGATCCATACCTGACTGAGAAAAATTAGACCAAATAGAGTTAGTGACTCGAGACACTATGTGAGACCATATTCCTATTGAGTCATGCAAGGCACGAGTAAGGCTATCTTTGCAAAATGACCTACGCGGCCTAAATGTGGCTAGAAGTGCAAACTCAACAAGGGTGACCACTAATAAATGAAAAAATATCTCATAAAGGCCCACATGAGCCCCAAACTCTCAGTAATTACGGTCTCTAAGATTACTTTGCACAAATGACCCTTTTTGCAAAAATGACCGATATGGCCAAACGTGACTAGAGATGCAAATATAACCAGGACGGGCCTTAAAGTAATATTATACCTAGTTGTGGACTCAAGCATTTAGGACAGAGGTCACTGAACCACATTTGCGAAAATAACCCCATTTTGAAAGAATAATCGATGTGGCCCAAAAGTGGTTAGACATACAAATTCAACCAGGATAGGCCTTAAAGTAAAAGGAACCCTTGTTTTGGACTTACGATTCTAAGACACGGGTTAAGCAACCACTTTTGCGAAAATATCTCTATTTTGCAAAAACGGCCGATGTAGCCAAAAGTGGCTAGACGTGCAAGATTTGGCTAAGACTCCGCGAAGCCAAGAACCTAAGACTCACTAGGAAGATAGGACCCTATGGGGGCTACCTACGTATCCTGCCCCGAAAGATGAGAATCAGGTATGCATAGTTCGAGAAGGTTAGATATGAGAGAGAATTTAAAAAAAAATACTGATTTGGAGAAATATTTTTTTTATTGAAAAATGATGAAACATGTAAAATCTTTTTGGATTTTTTTTTCTCTTTTTTTTTGGAAAATGATGGGAAAGTACAAAATCTTTTTGGATTTTTCATTTTCATTTTTTTGTCTTTTTCTTGAAAAAGTTGTGAAAGAAAAACATAACTGGACCCTTCTTGCTTTATTTTTACACTTCACCCTTTTTCCCAAACATTAGTCCCCCAAATTACCTTTCTACCCTCAAAGATTCAACATGTATCACATAGGGATGATTGAATATCCTTTTGGGCCATGGGCTCACTTGATACAATTTGGACATGCTTCCTATGAAGGAACACGGTACCTAGGACCGAGTCCTACTAAGTCACAATGATATGATGCAAATAAAGATAACCTAAAGGCTGACCTACGTTTGGGGTTCACTAACAAGGCAATTCGGGGGAGCGTATGGTCGATGTTGGCTGCTCAAGCTTTCCACCCACTACATACGTCCGATGGCCCCCTTCTAAAATAAGGGTGACTCAACAAAGAGTTCGTGTAGCGACGCGTACTACGAGACTTGTTGTAGAAGGAAGACCCATGGTTATGCAAATGATAACAGTTATAAAGCGGTAAACACATAAGGAAAAGCGATAAACAAATAACCAACAAAACAGGAAATACGACAAACAAACTAAATAAACAAAGCAAATAAAGAAAACAAACACCTCAATCGAATATCCTAAAGCCAACAAGATCAAGTATTAGCTCGAACCTGCAACTCCCCAGCAGAGTTGCCAGAGATGTCACGTCCCTTTTTTCACCTCACTAACCCTCTTAAAATAATAAAAAGATTTTGTAAAGCTCAAAAGGGCTTTCAATTAGAAAGTGACAAAAATATTGCATTTCGAAGGATTTTTCAGAGTCGCCACCTGACATTTGATTTCGGTGTGCCAGGTCACTGTTTTTAAAATAATAATTTCCCTTCAAAATACGTTTGACTCATTAACCAGTATGCACCAGAGTTCTAGATAAGGGGGTTCATTTGACTCGGGAAGAAGGTGTTAGGCACTCCCCAAGTCCCGTAACTAGTACGTTTGCGTACATGATCTAGTTGGCTTTTAAAATATTCAAATTGAGGTAAAAAACACACATAAAAAAAAATAAACATGAAAGAGGCTCGCGGTTGTCCCCACCTAATAAAAAAATAAAAATAAGAATAAAAATACTACAACTTCTACTTTCGGCCTTTAATTACAGAATACCACGGGGCATTCCCCGGAATAAAATACCTACAAATTCTTCGGGGCATATCCCGGACAAATTTAACTAAAGGGGGCGACCTTTTGCCTCGAAAGCCAAAACAAGAAATGTCCTAAATTTCCTACCCAAGTGTGATCGGATTAAAACATGCTCCTAACGAACGGGGTAACAAAATAAGTAAAGACAGCCGAGCATAAACAAACTTATGACATGCTCATTTTCTTTTTAATCTTTATTTCATGCATTTGGCCAAATCCAATTCCTAAAGGACATGGAAAATATTAATTATCTAGTAGGCTGGCCACCCCAACTCCCACGATCTAATAAACATTTGAAAAAAATGACAATTCCATATCCAACCAACTAATTATCCAAAGAAATGTCTAGCAGGCAAAGATCCAAATCATTTAAGGAGATAGAGTTAAGAGAATTAGAATAACAGCAAAGTAAGAAATGTGAATCCAATTCATCGGAAAGAGCTATTCAAACATCTTCTACCACTCCAATATCCTTGTAAAATTTTTGCAATTAAAACAGTAATAAACATCTAGACATATTTAACAATCCAACACACGATGGGGAGAGAAAGAGGCAGAGTGGATTAAACGTTCATGAGCCATTTAAGGAGTGGAGGTCTTAAAAAGATCACTGTGCCATTTTCCTAGAGATTGTTACTGTATGAGACTTGCATAAAATGAGATTAGGACACAAAGAAAATTTAGACCTAAATGCTTCAAAATAGACCTAATTAGTGTTGTTGTTGTTTCCTGTATAGTACTTCTTATCTGGTATAAATATGGAATGATGGAAGATCAAGTTTTAACTTTTCCACTCTTAGATATATATTATCCTCTTTATCAGCTACCTACAGCAGTAACATACGTAAATATAAATGATATAACTGAAACAAAAATTAATTCGAGCTCACTGAATTCATAGTGTTTCCTTAAGGAATTTAATCCCCTCCTAGTACCCAAGGTTATGGATTATTTCCTCCCAGGATAGAATGAATTACACACTGGTTTAGCAGTACTTCAAACCCCAATATTTCAGTGAACGCAAAGTTCGACAGCAAATCACACTTACAGTTACTTTGTTTGTAGTTTTAAAACAATGCAGAACAAGGGAGGAGAACTCAGAAGTCGAATGGAAATTCTGAGAGGAAGGAATGCAATGTATAGCCGATGTTGAATTCTTACTGAAGAGGATATCATATTGCAATTCGTTTTTCCAGTGTATACACACTGTATACAGAGTGTAGTTTGAGTGTATACAGAGTGTATATCAATTGTATACAGAGTGTAGTTTGAGTGTATACAGAGTGTATATCAATTGTATACTGAGTGTTTCGAGTGTTTTTTTCCGATGTGTTCTTCTTTCTCTACAACTTCTGCTCTATTTATAACAGTCATGTGAGAGAAATCCGCCCCCTCCATGGTGGAACAAGCATTAGGATATCATGGAGGAAGCACTTACATGGTGGAATGAACACTTGCTTGGTGGGAGGAGCACTTGGCCATGGTGGGAGGTGCACTAGGCATCTTGTTGCTTTCTTGGTGCAACACAATACACGGATTGGAAAATATCCGTTACAAACACGGATTATATCACGTTAATATTCGCTATTAACAAATAAATTTGGTCTAAATAATTAATCAATCGATCGATCATTTGATCAAATCCGAATCCAAATCCAAATCCCATTTCCCATTCACTCTAATTTTAAGACTATTTCATCTTAAACAAAAACTCAACAATCCAAAACTCAACAATCCCCCACATGAATGGGGAATGGCTATATCACGGAAGTATGCATGAAAAACTTGTGTGATTTGCAAGCAAGAATTAATTGCATCTGGATAAATAGGTTTCCCTTTGAACTTTCCGTAGTGAACTTATATCGGATATACTCGGTCAATCGGTAGATTTGATATCTTTGAACCGTCGAACTTTAGTGTATGCCTATACAACCATAAGTCACACAATCAATCCCTTAACCGTCTTTGGTTCTCATTGTTGTGTTCGTTTCAGCCATGAACACTGCCTGGTTTTATAAGTGCGTAGAGAATTGGCCTTGCAAAATTTTCCTTGAAGCGGCTAACACTTCACACTTACATAGGTGATTCCTAAACGTGTCATCCCGTAGATACACTATTTGATATACCCTGTATCAAATTTAGAAATCATTAAAAAGCCTTAATGCTTTATCCTTGGTACTGGACATTGTATCATCACAAGAATGGACTAAAAATTTTTGTTGACAATGTTGAACCATCATTAATGACTTTGTTTGATCTCCTTGAACCTAAATCTTGGGATCTCCAGTCTTCTAGGTAGAGTTACCGCCATAATGACTTGTTCTCGGCCATAGTCCAATTCCCCTCGATGATTTCTCAACTACCTCTCTAGTTAGGCCTTTTGTAAGTGGATCCGACACATTATCACTTGACTTTACATAGTCAATCGTGATAATTCCTCTAGAGAGAAGTTGCCTAACGGTTTTATGTCTTCGTCGTATATGACGAGATTTACCGTTATACATAACGCTCCCAGCCCTTCCAATTGTCGCTTGGCTATCACAGTGTATGCATATTGGTGCAAACGGTTTGGGCCAAAATGGAATGTCTTCCAAGAAATTCCGGAGGCATTCAGCTTCTTCACCGGCTTTATCTAAGGCTATGAACTCAGCCTCCATTGTAGAGCAGGCAATACATGTTTGTTTGGACGACTTCCAAGATACCGCTCCTCCACCAATAGTGAATACATATCCACTTGTGGACTTCGAATCAGTTGAACCGGTGATACAATTTACATCACAATATCCTTCAATCACCGCAGGATATTTACTGTAGTGCAAATCAAAGTTTTGGGTATGTTCTAAGTATCCCAAAACTCGTTTCATTGCCATCCAATGAGATTGACCTGGATTGCTCGTGTATCGACTTAGTTTACTTATAGCACAAGCTATATCTGGTTGTGTACAATTCATAATGTACATTAAGCATCCCAACACACGAGCATAATCCAATTGTGATATGCTTTGGCCTTTATTCTTTGCTAGTGCAAGATTTACGTCAATTGGAGACTTTGCAACTTTAAAGCCCAAGTGCTTGAATTTTTCAAGTGCTGTCTTAATATAATGAGATTGTGACAATGCCAGACCTTGAAGAGTCTTTTGGATCTTAATCACCAGAATTAAATCCGCAATTCCCAAGTCCTTCATATCAAATTTGCTAGTTAGCATACGCTTAGTAGCATTTATGTTGGCAATGTTTTTACTCATTATCAGCATATCATCCACATATAGGCAAACAATTACTGTGTGATTTGGAACATTTTTAATGTACACACATTTATCACATTCATTTATCTTAAAACCATTTGACAACATTGGTTGGTCAAATTTCGCATGCCATTGTTTGGGTGCTTGTTTTAGTCCGTAAAGGGACTTAACAAGTCTACATACCTTATTTTCTTTACCTGGAACCACAAACCCTTCAGGTTGTTCCATGTAAATTTCTTCCTCCAACTCTCCATTTAAGAAGGCCGTTTTAACATCCATTTGATGAATTTCAAGACCATACACTGCAGCTAATGCTACTAACATCCGTATGGACGTAATCCTTGTAACTGGGGAGTATGTATCAAAGTAGTCAAGACCTTCTCGTTGTCTATACCCTTTGACAACAAGTCTTGCCTTAAATTTATCAATAGTGCCATCATCTTTCATTTTTCTCTTAAAAATCCATTTAGAACCCAAAGGTTTATAAATATGGAATGATGGAAGATCAAGTTTTAACTTTTCCACTCTTTAGATATATATTATCCTCTTTATCAGCTACCTACAGCAGTAACATACGTAAATATAAATGATATAACTGAAATAAAAATTAATTCGAGCCCACTGAATTCACAGTATTTCCTTAAGGAATTTAATCCTCTCCTAGTACCTAAGGTTATGGATTATTTCCTCCCAGGATAGAACGAATTACACACTGGTGTAGCGGTACTTCAAACCCCAGTATTTCAGCGAACGCAAAGTTCGGCAGCAAATCACACTTACAGTTGCTTTGTTTGTAGTTTTAAAATAATGCAGAACAAGGGAGGAAAACTCAGAAATCGAATGAAAATTCTGAGAGGAAAGAATGCAATGTATAGCCGATGTTGAATTCTTACTGAAGAGGATATCAGATTGCAATTCGTTTTTCCAGTGTATACACAGTGTATACAGAGTGTAGTTTGAGTATATACAGAGTGTATATCAATTGTATACTGAGTGTTTCGAGTGTTTTTTTCCGGTGTGTTCTTCTTTCTCTACAACTTCTGCTCTATTTATAGCAGTCATGTGAGAGAAATCTGCCCCCTCCATGGTGGAACAAGCATTAGGATATCATGGAGGAAGCACTTACATGGTGGAATGAACATTTGCTTGGTGGGAGGAGCACTTGGCCATGGTGGGAGGTGCACTAGGCATCTTGTTGCTTTCTTGGTGCAACACAATACACGGATTGGAAAACATCCGTTACAAACACGGATTATATCACGTTAATATTCACTATTAACAAATAAATTTGGTCCAAATAATTAATCAATCGATCGATCATTTGATCAAATCCGAATCCAAATCCAAATCCAAATCCCATTTCCCATTCACTCTCATTTTAAGACTATTTCATCTTAAACAAAAACTCAACAATCCAAAACTCAACAATCCAAAACTCAACAATTAGTAGACCAAATAAGCTAAAAAAATTGCCAAAATTGGGTCTAAATGGGTAAGAGGACTCACAAGAAATTCATGAACTTACTCTAGTTAAGAGACTATGGCAAAACTCATGAAAAGAACTAGAACCACTGACTCAGATTAAAGGATAACTTAAAAGTATGTCGATTATTTTTGATGTAGACTAATTGATTAAGTAGTGACAAATCGATTTTTACGCCCCTTCGATGATTCCATCTTAGTTCAAAAACCTAGGACACCAACAAAAATTTCCGCCCATTTTAGAGTTCAAATCAAAGAACGAAGTTTTTAAACCAATATACTATGACTTCCTCAGAGAATTAACCAAACAGGTAACACAAATTAAGCGCAATAATTATACAAAATGAAATAGATACATATTCCAAAGTTGCTATGACTAAACAAAATAACAGAGTCATGAATGGAAAACATCCAATTGATACAATCCAAACCAAATTAATTAAACAAACCATAACTATCACTAAATTAATCTATATTAACAGATTCTAAGGCTCCTTCACAGTAAGAAAGTTAAGAGAGATAGGATAGTAAGAAATGGACATGTTATGGCAAAATCCTTTGATAAGAATAGAAGCAGCAATCAATTACTAAATCTTGACTCCATACTCAAAATTAAAAAATCACAACAGGAACCGAACGGAAACTGACACCTTGAACAACAACGGACTCAACAACTTCTCAATCGAACTCCATTTTTCAACCAAAATCCGAATCGAAAAGAAGAGACCAAATATCTAGCTTTTTTCTCCAATATAAACTCTTAATCATTGATTGACAAAATAATTGGAATTCAGTAGTTGCTTCAATGTTACTTTCCCTTATTTCTTTATGCTTTACGTTTCTTTCCCCTCTATTTTGGTTTTGACGTCTTCCCTTTTCTCTTTTGTTCTCACTCTCGATTTTGTTTGCAGGTTGCTGCTGGAATTAGCATGGAGGAGAGGTGAGGGTGGTGGATGAATTTTGAGAGGTTAAGGTGAGCCGCTGATCTTCTTCTCTAGGGTAAGGGAGGTGTGTCTTCAAGCTTACGGGTCCAAGAAGAAGAGTCTTTCTAGGGTTTTAAAATTGGAGTTTTATTTTTGTTGGGAAATTAATGGTAGCCCTAGGATTAGATTAGATAAGTGACTAGGATTTAGAAGGGAGATGGGTCTTAGGCATGGCCTCTTTTGGGCCAAATCAAGCTCAAAATAATGGTCTTCTCACATATAAACAAGATAAAATTAATCCAAAATTTTCCTTCTTATATTTTTTGGAAAAATAAAATATAAATACATTTTTTGTATTTTTTTATTTTTTTAAATTTTATGAAAGGTAGATAAACTAGAAATAACTAGATAAAATATCAATTAGCTAAATAAAAAAAATATTTTTGTAATTTTTATTTTTGTGATAAAATAAAGTAAAAGAGTCAAAACTAGTTAAAATAGCGATATTAGACCTAAACAAAATATTTAAACGCCAAAATGTATAAAATCTCGGGGAGGGTCAAAAATTATATGTCTATGCCATTCAGAGTTATTACTGTGGTCAGCCGGCCCGTTCGGGTCACTCTCAGTTTCCACAGCCATATTATCAGGATGGATGTTTTGAGTATAGTGGCTATGGGCATATCAGAACTTGTCCGAGATTATTGGGCGTTCTGCCACAGCAGCAGAGTTCTCGTGCCATGATTCCGGCACCGGGTGCACCACCGCCCGCTCAGCCAGCCAGAGGTAGGGGTCAGTCAGTCAGAGGTAGAGGTCATGCCACTAAAGGTGGAGGTTAGGCCATTAGAGTTGGAGGTTAGGCTGCTACATGCGAAGGCTAGCCAGACAGGGCCCATCCTTGAGATGTAGTTCATAGTGGCGGGGCCCAGCCTCGATGCTATGATTTTCCAGCCAGGCCTGAGGCTGAGTCATCTGACGCGGTTATCACAGGTACGATTTTAGTTTGATCTGGGTTTTACTTATTCGTATGTGTCATCCTATTTTGCTTCATATTTGGTTGTGCCTTGTGATTCTTTGAGTGTTATCGTGTATGTGTCCACCCCTGTAGGAGATGCTATTTTTATAGATCACATTTATCGTTCGTGTGTGGTTACCATTAGGAGTCTTGAGACTTGTATAGATCTCCTACTTCTCGATATGGTCGATTTTGATGTCATTTTGAGGATGGATTGGCTGTCACCTTATCACGCTATATTGGATTGTCATGCCAAGACGGTGACCTTAGCCCTGCAGAGGTTGCCTTAATTAGAGTGCAGAGTGACTGCTGGTCATTCAACCAGCAGGGTTGTCTCTTATATGAAGGCTCGGTGTATGGCCGAGAAGGGGTGTCTAGCTTATTTGGCTTATGTCCGCAATTCTAATATGGAGGTTCCTTCCATGGATTCTATACCAGTTGTCCGAGAGTTTCTAGAGGTATTTCTTGTAGACCTTCCAGAGATGCCACCCGACAGGGATATTGACTTTTGTATTTACTTGGTTTCAGGCACTCAGGCCATTTCTATTCCGCCATAGCGTATGGCCCCGCCAGCATTGAAGAATTGAAAGAACAATTGCAAGACTTACTTGATAAGGGCTTCATTAGGCCTAGTGTCTCGTCCTGGGGTGTGCCCGTGTTATTTGTGAAGAAAAAAGATGGGTCGATGAGGATGTGCATAGACTATCGATAGTTAAACAAAGTCACTATCAAGAAAAGTATCCATTGCCGAGGATTGATGACTTATTTGATCAGCTTCAGGGTGCCAAAGTATTTTTAAAGATCTATTTGAGGTATGGCTACCATCAGTTGAGGTTTAGGGCATTAAATGTCCCTAAAACAGCTTTTCGGACTCGATATGGGCATTATGAGTTTCTAGGATGTCATTTGGCTTGAAAAATGCCCCATCAACATTTATGGATTTGATGAACCGGGTGTTCTAGCCTTACCTGGATTCCTTTGTGATTGTGTTCATTGATGATATCTTGATCTACTCCCGCAGCCGAGATGAGCACGAGTAGTATCTTCGGATCATGCTTCAGACTCTGAGAGATAGTCAGTTAAAAGCTAAGTTTTCAAAGTGCAAGTTTTGGTTGGACTTGGCCACCTTCTTGGGGCACGTTGTATCAACAGAAGCTATTCAGGTGGATCCTAAGAAGATTGAGGTTGTTCAGAATTGGCCTAGGCCTACTTCAGCCACATAGATCCGTAGTTTCTTGGGATTGACATGTTATTACCGTCGGTTTGTGGAGGGGTTTTCATCTATAGCAGCCCCGTTAACCAGGTTGACCCATAAGGGTGGCCCATTCAGATGGTCAGACATATTTGAGGCGAGCTTTCATAAGCTCAAGACAGCTTTGACTATGATGCCAGTGTTGGTGTTGCCCACAGGTTTAGGGCCTTATACAGTATATTGTGATGCATCTCATATTGGACTTGGTGGGGTATTAATGTAGGGTGGCAAGGTAATTGCATATGCTTCATGGTAGCTGAAGGTTCACGAGAAGAATTATTATGTTCATGACTTGGAGCTGGCAGCCATTGTTCACGTGTTGAAGATTTGGAGGCACTATCTTTATGGTGTGTTGTGTGACGTTTTCACGGATCACCAGAGTTTGCAGTATTTGTTCAAGAAAAAAGAGATCAATTTGAGGCAGAGGAGCTAGTTGGAGCTATTAAAAGACTATGATATCACCATCTTGTATCATCCCGGGAAGGCCAACGTGGTGACCGATGCTTTGAGTAGGAAGTCAGCTAGTATGGGCAGCCTTATGTACATTCCAGTCGGTGAGAGACCGCTTGCATTAGATGTTCAGGCCTTGGCCAATCAGTTTGTGAGGTTGGATATTTCTGAGCCCAGTCGTGTTTTAGCTTGTACGATTGCTCGGTCTTCATTGTTTGAGCGCATCAGGGAGTGGCAGTATGATGACCCTTATTTGCTTTTCCTTAGGGATACAGTGCATCACGGTGATGCCAAGCAGTTTACGGTTGGATATGATGGGGTTTTGAGGATGCAGGGTCGTATTTGTGTGCCTAATATATATGGATGAGTTGATTCTAGAGGAGGCCCACAATTCCCAGTATTCTATTCATCCAGGTACCGCCAAGATGTATCAGGACTTACAGTAGCTTTATTAGTGGAGGAAGATGAAGAAGGATATAGTTGCATATGTAGCTTGATGTCTAAATTGTCAGCAAGTAAAGTACGAGCATTAGAGACCTAGTGGTTTGCCTCAGAAGATAGAGATTTCTGAGTAGAAGTGGGAGCGTATCACTATATATTTCGTTGTTGGACTTCCACAAGCTCAGAGGAAGTTTGATGCAGTTTTGGTTAATGTGGATAGACTGACCAAGTCAGCGTATTTCATTCCTGTGGAATTTACCTATTCTTCAAAGCGGTTGACAGAGATTTATATCCGCGAGATCGTTTGTCTTCACGGTGTGCTCATGTCTATCATTTCTGATCGAGGTACGCAGTTTACCTTGCATTTCTGGAGGGCAGTGCAGCTTGAGTTGTGCACACAGGTTGAGCTGAGCACATCATTTCATCCTCAGAAGGATGAGCAGTTCGAGCGCACTATTCAGATATTGGAGGATATGCTCCATGCATGTGTTATTGACTTCAGAGGTTCGTGGGATCAGCTCATGCTGCTAGCAGAGTTTGCGAATAACAACATCTATCAGTCGAGCATCCAGATGTCTCCCTATGAGGCATTATATGGTAGATGGTGCCGATCGCCGTTGGATGGTTTGAGTTGGGGAGGCTCGGTTATTGGGTACATATTTGGTACAGGATGCCTTGGATAAGGTTAAGATCATTAAGGATAGACTTCGCACAGCTCAGTCCAGGTAGAAGAGTTACGCCGACCGTAAGTTCCGTGATGTTGCATTCATGGTCGGGGAGAGAGTGTTGCTCCGTGTGTCACCTATGAAGGGTATGATGAGGTTTGGAAAGAAGGGCAAGTTGAGCCCTAGATACATCGGGCCTTCTGAGATTCTTGATCGAGTGGGAGAGGTGGCTTACAGGCTTGCGTTGCCACCTGGGTTATCAGTGGTCCATCTAGTGTTCCATGTTTCCATGCTTCGGAAGTATTACAGCGACCCATCCCACGTGTTAGAATTCAGCATTGTCCAGCTGGACAAGGATTTGACCTACGAGAAGGAGCTAGTAGCTATTCTAGACCGGCAGGTTCGTCAGTTGAGATCGAAGAGTTACCCTTCAGTCCGAGTGCAGTAGAGAGGTCAGCCTGTTGATCAGCTACCTAGGAGTCTGAGTCCGATATGCGAAGTATATATCCCTATATTTTTCCAGCTCAGGTACTTTTCTATGTCTGTTCGAGGACGAACGGGTGTTTTAGAGGTGGAGAATGTGATGACCTAAAAGGTCATCTTACATTTTAGAACCTGATTCTATGCTCATAAGCCTTAAAAATCTCATTTTTACCTTTCTGGATTTGCGTACGCAGTCCGGGCGTGTTTCCGGAAAGCTTTTATGTTGAAAGTTGATAAAAATAAGAAATTTTACCTTAAAAGTTAATTTTAGTTGACTTCGCTCAATATTTTGAGTAAACGGAAATGGACCCATGTGTTGACGGTCCCGGTGGGTACATAATGAAATATGGGACCTGTGCGTATGCTCAGAACCGAATTCCGAGGTCCCTAGCTCGAGTTATGAAATTTTGTTGAAAATTAAAAATGTTTGAAAATGTTATAGTTTTAAAGAATTGATTTATGTTTGGCCATGTTGATACCTGGTCCGTATAATATTTTTAGACTTGTGTAAATGTTTGGTTTGGAGCCCCGAGGGCTCGAGTGAGTTTTAGATAGGCTATGGAGTGATTGAACTTAGAAAAAATAGTGCTAGTGTGCTTCAATTCTTTTTGTAGGCCTCTGATCTCGCAATTACAAGATCAAGCTTTGCATTTGCGACCACTGCTGGGTTCACATTTGCGACCTACTCATCATATTTGCGAAGAGTAGCTGTGGAGGCCAATGTTCGCAATTGCGATCAATTTCTCCCAATCGCGATGGGAATTGGGGAGGGGTGCTTTTCACACTTGCGATCACATGGTCGCATTTGCGGTTTGCGAACTAAACCCCGTATTTTGCTAACAATGCAGAAATGAGAAGGGGTTCGCATTTGTGATGCCTCCTTCGCATTTGCGACATCTGCAACTGGGTAAATGAAACTTAGACGGAATTTTCTCCCATTATCCAAATTTTCAAATCCTAGAAATCTAGAGGCGATTCTTCCAAGACCAACTCTTCCCCAAAACTTTGGTAATTGATTCTATCCCATTTTCTTTCAATTTTCCATCACATTTCATGAATTTCCAACATAAAATCTAGATTGTTCATGGTAGAATTGAGGGGTTTTGGGTAGAGACTAGGGATTTGGAAAATTGGGAATTTAGACCTCGAATTGAGGTCAGATTCCTAAACCAATTATATATCCGGGCTCGGGGGTGAATGGTTAAATAAATTTTGGTCCGAACCTCGAGTTTTGACCAAGCGAGCCCGGGGTCAATTTTTGGCTTTTTGGGGAAAAGTTTGGAAAATCTAAATTTATGCATTGTATTTGATTCCTTTAGCAATAATTGATGTTATTGAGTTAATTATGGCAAGATACGAGTGGTTTGGAGGTGGATACTTGTCACGACCCCAACCCCGGTCATGATGGCGCCCAACATACTGCTAGGCAAGCCCGACCATTCAACAACATTATTCCAAATTCTTATTCAGATTATAGATAAATATCACAGAGAATTTACTAAGTCATCACTTTCAAGTGTATAATTAATAATAAAACCTGCGGAAATTCAACTAAAATACCACACCATAGCCCAATAGAATCCGGTGTCACGAATATAAGCCTCTAATACAGAATATCCACCTATTACAAGTCTGTCTAGGAAAAATGCGGAATAAAAGATAGAGATAGAGGGGAGAGATCAAGGCTGCGAATGCCATGCAGCTACCTCAATACTCCCGGATACTGCTGCTCAGCTAAACAAATCCTCACTCAGCTTGTAGTGTACCTGAATCTTCACGCAAGGTGCAGGGAGTAATGTGAGTACTCCGACCCAGTGAGTAATAAACATAAATAAAGGCTGAGAATAAGAAATCGTGAAAAAATACAAAGTAAACTATAACTGGCAGTTTAGAACAACAAATAGTGAAGCAACAAGTCAATTAAATCAGAGTACCAAATATTGAGACAAGTATAATAGATAAAAACAAATGCATGAGTGCAATGCAATGCATATGATGGGACACTCTATGCATGAGTGCAATGCAATGCATATGATGGTACTCTCTAGTACCCACTGCAGCGTGCAGCCCGAGCCATCTATTTTATTTATCATCGACGGCGCTCACTGGGGGTCTGTACAGACTCCGGAGTGGCTCCTACAGCCCAAGCGCAATATCAAGCCATCTCGTGACATCAAATCTAGGCCCTCAGCCTCATATCAATATCAGTATAATCACCCAGGCTCTCGGCCTCAATATCAATGTAATCAACCAGGCCCTCGTCGGGTCGTCACATCAACCAGGCTCTCGGCCTCAATATCAATATAACACTGCTGCGGCGCGCATCCCAATCCATGCTTAATCTAGAAATCATCATAAGCCCCTTGGGCATTTGTAAAACAGTAGTTCTCAGCCCGAAATATCATTTAGAAATATTATTTAAATTTTCAAATCTTAGAAAGATGGTTGAGTTTGCAAAACAGTATTTAAAACCTTGGACTGAGATCAAATGATATGCATGTATGCGAAAACAGTGATGTCAATCCCTGAAGGATTCAAATAATTGGCAAGAAGCCCAAATGTAACAATTAAATCCACGTAAGGATGATTCTCAATTTAGTTCAAGTAGAAAACACGGTAAAAACATCTCTCGGGACGGACCATGTCACAATACCCAATGGTGCTCTACCCACGCGCGTTATCCGGCGTGCAAGTCACCTTAATATAGCGTTACGATGTGAAATTCCGGGGTTTCAAACCTTCAGGACATCATTTACATCAATTACTCACCTCAAACCGGCCAAAGCTCTAGCTCGCTATGCCCTTGCTTCTCAAATTAGCCTCCTCATACGACGAATCTGCCCAAAATCACAACGAATATGTCGCATTATGCTAAAGGGATAATACCCAATCAAAAACACTCGAAAAATATCAAAATTCACGAATTTGACAAAACCCAAGCCCTGGACCCACATCTCGAAACTCAAAAAATTTTACGTCATCGGGTTCCTTATCTCGCCACGAGTCTATACATACAAAATCTCTCAAATCGGACCACAAATGGCCCCTCAAATCCCAAATTTAGAATTTCAATTTCAAGCCCTATTTTCTTACAATTTGGCTATCTTTTCATGAATTTCAAGGATGATTTCACAATATAATCATGTATTTAGTTCATAGGACTTACCTTCAATCACTTCCCGTCAAAACCCCTTCAATTCCCGTCCAAAAGCTCTCAAGGTTGCTAAAAAATGGTGGAAAAATGGGTTGAGTTCGCGAATGAAATGTTAATTTTTTGGAAGTACTGTTCACCGCGCGGGGTACTGTTCACCCGCATGGTCACTGTTCACCCGTGCAGTTACTGTTCACGCGTGGTTACTGTTCACGCTACTAAAAAATTGCAGCTTTTTTTTCGTTTCACTAAAATGGCTCTAACTGCATCATACGAACTCGGAATTTGATGATTCTTGTTCCTATGAGTCAAAAATAATAATACGAACATAGTCCTTCAATCAAAACTTAATTCAGAGCTCGTTTGCTCAGTGCGATATTCATTTCGCTCGTTAAACAATTAACTCATGTTTCGCGTCAAAAACCCAATCGCGACTTGATGAAATTAGACCAAACTTTCCAGATCACTCCTATAAATCATTATTTAAATTCTGGAAATCTCGAAATAAAATTTTGATCTCTAGAACTAAAAATAGACCTTTGGATCGTTACATGCTTATGCTCAAACGGTAAAAATCTTCCAAAAACTCTTCCAAAACTTATCCGAGCCTCATGGGACCCCGACCAAATAATCCAACATAATTCATAACATTATTCAAACCTTTTCCAATCATCAAAACACATCAAACAACATCGAATTACCCAAAACACATCGAATTCAAGCCTAATTTTCTAAAAACTTCCGAAATACACTTTCGATCAAAAACCCGACCAAACGACGTCCGAATGACCTGATATTTTGCACACATATCCCAAATCACCTAACGAAGCTACAACAACTCTCGAAATTCCATTCCGACTCTCGGATCAAAATCTCACCTATCAACCGGAATTCGCCAAAATACTAACTTCACCAATTCAAGCCTAATTCTACACCGAACCTCCAAAATTACTTCCGATCACACTCCTAAGTCACAAATCATCCCCCGAAGCTAACCGAATCACCGGAATTCAAATCCGAGCCCTTTAACACATAAGTCAACGTCCGGTTGACTTTTTCAACTTAAACCTTCTTAAAAGAGACTAAGTGTCTCATTTCCTATCAAAACCAATCCGATTTAACTCTAACACACCGTATACCGATAACGAAATATGAAGAAGCATAAAATGGGGCAGTAACTCACGTGACGACTGGTCGGGTCGTCACATTCTCCCCAACTTAAATAAACGCTCGTCCTCGAGCGTACCCAGAGTTGTCCTAGAAGCCAACCGAAAGCTGAATGACCTTATCAAGCATAAACTCGGGGATGATCAAACGTCACCCTATCTCACAGGGGTCCAATAACACGTTTTAACTAAAATCATACAATCCAGTCTAGCCCATAAATCATAGAACCACATTTCACTTTTCGGAATCATACACAAGATCAGAACCTCACACCTATATTCAGAATAAGTCTGAACCGGCTATAATAGACCATGCCTGCAACCTCGGGTGCAATTATACAATATACCAATAACTCAAACATATACATCGATAACTTCCATTCACAGCAGTTGCCCACAACAACCAAATACTGATAGAAATCTCTTATTAGCCAATATCTCATTCCAACACTTTCATATACTACCAACGGTAATTGAAACACGCAATAAACCATAATTATTGCTCAGATCAACCATTCATGAGGCCATTTCTCCTCTGGCAATTACCATAACAAATTTTTGAACCGAACCTCGATATTTACCCATCACACATACTGAAATCGAAACCATTCACATTCATTAATAATTTCAACTATCTCTTCTGACCAAACACACTACTCTGGTGACATGACACATCAATACATGCCTAAGACACAACTTGTATAATGCGTGCACCAATAAGAAACGGTCCGGACATACTCAATTCATGAAAATGACTCAACTGAGAGAGTTGTACCTCAAACTCACCAGTACTGCCACAACACAAGGATGAGACCATGTCTCACATCATAGAAACAGGACACACAAATTTGACCCGCAATGTCATGTTTCCACACAGCTTTGCTGCAACACGCGTTCCTATCCAAATACTACTCCACAGGAAACACCTTAAGTCACTATGCTTGAAATCGACAACCATGCTCAATTGATGTCTGGAGCCAAAGCAAATCATTACACCCATGGTGAAACAAATAACACACACCACGCAAACCTGATAGAACATAACCGGTGCGTTATTCACCGAGCAACACCCAATTACTCATCCCGCTCGACTTCCACTACTACAACTCCTATCAGAGCCAGACGATCCGGTACCCGGCACCAAATTAATACCGAAATCAACAACCTCGCCCGGCGACATGCCTAGCCATATGAAACTCATCTGAAAAGTCCTTCAACACCGGAACTGAATTAGTGATAGCAACCTTTGCACTGACATCCATCACGAATGCCCAATTAAGAAAGCAATCCTTCCTAACCATCCGCTGGTTCTTTGAAATATAAACCACTCTACTAGAACATAATCCAACGCACTTCATCACTCAACCCGTGGTATTTTCAGTATTGCCCGTAGCGCAATAGTTCAGAATCACTCAACACTAAGACAACCAGTCTGAATTCCGACATCACATCCAAAATCTGACATACCAGCAAACAAAGATCCACTCGAGCCTCCAAATCCCGATTGCCGCTAAACGGTGCCAAATACACACGATCCACCACCACAACCTAGCCTGTACATGAGAACTCCCAGTCTCCAACTCCATATGACACACAAATCATCATACCTGATTCCTGTTTCCACCGTGTGAATACATGCACACCTTTGATACCCAATAATTCCACGATAAATACTCTAAAATTTCCATGTGTCATACAAGCAACTCGAATATCAGCAGTCGATCCAGCCTTAAAGTGCTGCAATACTATTGAAGTGCCATCAATTTAATCACATTGGCCTTTTTTTTTCTGAAACATATACCCTCTACAAATCTCTATGATTAGAAATACAATTTCCTTAATCATCTGAAGATCATTCACCCTAATCATCTAAAGCTCATCCCTCTAATCACCTAAAGTTGCCTGTACTGCCTAAGAATGTTATGAATTTCCATTCAGAACTGAACCATAACCTTACACACGCAAATCTCAATCTTTCACAACATATCGCATATACCATATCATCCTAAGGTAACATGAGGAATTCACCTCCCTTCCGAACCATGAACGTTTACGTACTCAACTAGTCAAGAACTTCCATTGATCCCATCTAGAAGAAAAATCATTACACATCCCATGCTCTGCATGACATAACATAGGTCTTGCTCAAATTCTTACAATACAGACACGAAGGATGAGATCTGTATAAATTCATAACACCGCCGAATCAACAATTCATTGGGTCTATACTTCTGGCAAGAACTATCACCTCATTATGAACCCACCAATGGTCTTAGCCCCTTAATTTACTTCATATACTCAGATTGCACTGATCTCGAATTTAATGATCTCATCTCACCCATTACGAACTGCTCAGGCAATAAGCCACCCTACACATAATCAAAAGCCGCATATGATGCCCTAATATGCCAATAGGCTACCAATTCGAATGCGATACAAAAAAAGAAAACAAACTTTGGAAGGAATTACCAATCCCACGCACTAATACGACAGGAAACAAGGTATACAAAATAGCATATAGAAAACTATACTCAACATCACACTGTTGCGGCGTGCCACCTGATCCACACATAGATCTCACATAAGGAGATGCACATCAAGCCAAATTTGCTCATTATAACAAAATACCGAGTATCGGTCGTAAGCATGCTAAGTGCATAATAATATCTCTGAGGGACATATAGCGTTATAAGCTACAAAACTCAAGCACAACTGAGGTGCGATGTACAGTCTGAATTTCAAGAGCCAAGTTGCTCATATAATGTCATTCCTACGCGGATTCTCAACATATAGCAATTTCTCAAGCCGTCTCACAACTCACACTACGCAATGCATTACTACGCGAAATATCTGACAACGAAACATCAACCTAACTACTCCTCCATGAGGACCGCGTTACTAAAATGCACACATCTGGTCTGATATAGAGCCATTATTCACATTAAATCTATCCACCGACTACAAGCTGATTCTGATCACACTGAACTAGTCTGATAACCTTTTAAAGGTCCATAATAACTCCCATTTTTCTCATAACACACAAGAACAACCATCACAACATCACAATCGGAGTAATCCTCCTCAGTTCACAACCCAATAAGCCAAGTGCCCTTCAGGCATGAATCTTCAATTTAACGACACCATCACAAACTTCATACTTGGTTTACATCTTTAATCAATCAAGTGATCATATGCCACACTTATATAATCTTCCCGTGGGATACACTCCCACAACCTACCACAACAATATTTGGAGCGTACCTCCAAACCACCGGTCGCACTAACGCTGAAGAGCGATCAAGAATCATTAACCAGGATGCAAAACCCTTTTTACAAAACACCGATCTTAGGTGACGCTAAAGACAATACCAACTTACCGTAAACATCGAAACTTATCTCCTGCTCATCCGAGCTCATGACATCTTGTCAAAATTTTCCTTCACTCGTGCCACTCTCAGCCCAATTTCCACAACCAGAACTGATTCACCAGCATGCATCAAATTGGAACTAACATAGTACATAACCGCACAATCCGCTAACCAATAGCAAGCTCCCCAACTTGGCTCGAAGCCATAGATCACAACACACTATACTCATAACGCATATACTCAATTGTTGCCTCAATACTTTAGTGAGGTTAAACTCAAATCCTCTGTAAGCTTGTGTAAACACATTTCATCTAGTACTTCAACTCTTTGGCAATCTCGCAACAGTTAAACTCACTCTCTTAAGTGAACCAAAAATTTCAAACTTCAACACTTACAATTCATTTTCACATGAGATCTTCTGTCATTCACATGAGGATCACACCGCCTCAGCACACTTCGCGGGAGATAACCCACCTGCTTCGCCTGAATATAACATTTTTGTATACCTTCCACCGCCATAAGCATTACGCAGTTAGTTGATCTTCCTGAGTCTGTACTCATACCGCAACATGAAATTTACTTCACTCCCAACTAGGAGTCATGAAAAGATTCTTCAAATGCCCATAACTTGGACTATAACTTGAATCAAGATAGACTTCAAGCATCTACTAATTCTTCCATCATTCAACAGACCCTCTTCTCGTTGCTTCCAATTCATATGGATACGCCTCGTAGCACTAACATACTCCTCACATAGCCACAGCCGTCATTTCTACTAACGAGGACACTACCGAACATATAAGTTTAAAACACTTACTCACACAATCAGCACCTCGGCGCTCCAGCCATAGGCAAAGATCCAACATCAAGTCCTTCAGACTGGCCCACCATAAACTCACAGAGATTACACCTCGCACCTCGATCGGAGAATCACAAGCCATCAAGGCACATCTAATACTGAGCGCCCATGCGCGCATACGAACGCGTGGAAGGAATTTCAAAAGTTTCTTTTCAAGATGAATCAAGGACGCACGATAAGAATTCAAGAAAGTGAAGTTTTCCTAAAGGTTCTGCAGCCTCTCGAGGATAAATACACACATTACCGTACCGATCCGCGAGACTCTACTAAACCAGCTCATAACTCGCGAGACCAATTAACCTAGGCTCTGATACCAACTTGTCACGACCCCAACCCCGGTCATGATGGCGCCCAACACACTGCTAGGCAAGCCCGACCATTCAACAACATTATCCCAAATTCTTATTCAGATTATAGATAAATATCACAGAGAATTTACTAAGTTATCACTTTCAAGTGTATAATTAATAATAAAACCTGCGGAAATTCAACTAAAATACCACACCATAGCCCAATAGAATCTGGTGTCACGAATATGAGCCTCTAATACAGAATATCCACCTATTACAAGTCTGTCTAGGAAAAATGCGGAATAAAAGATAGAGATAGAGGGGAGAGATCAAGGCTGCGAACGCCATGCAGCTACCTCAATACTCCCGGATACTGTTGCTCAGCTAAACAAATCCTCACTCAGCCTGTGGAGTACCTGGATCTGCACGCAAAGTGCAGGGAGTAATGTGAGTACTCCGACCCAGTGAGTAATAAACATAAATAAAGGCTGAGAATAAGAAATCGTGGAAAAATACAAAGTAAACTATAACTGGCAGTTTAGAACAACAAATAGTGAAGCAACAAGTCAATTAAATCAGAGTACCAAATATTGAGACAAGTATAATAGATAAAAACAAATGCATGAGTGCAATGCAATGCATATGATGGGACACTCTATGCATGAGTACAATGCAATGCATATGATGGTACTCTCTAGTACCCACTGTGGCGTGCAGCCCGAGCCATCATTTTATTTATCGTCGATGGCGCTTACTGGGGGTATGTACAGACTCCGGAGGGGCTTCTACAGCCCAAGTGCAATATAATTCCATCTCGTGGCATCAAATCTAGGCCCTCGGCCTCATATCAATATCAGTATAATCACCCAGGCTCTCGGCCTCAATATCAATGTAATCAACCAGGCCCTCGGCCTCAATATCAATGTAATCAACCAGGCTCTCGGCCTCAATATCAATATAACACTGCTGCGGCGCGCAGCCCGATCCATGCTCAGTCCAGAAATCATCATAAGCCCCTTGGGCATTTGTAAAACAATAGTTCTCAGCCCGAAATATCATTTAGAAATATCATTTAAATTTTCAAATCTTAGAAAGATGGCTGAGTTTGCAAAACAGTATTTAAAACCTTGGACTGAGATCAAATGATATGCATGTATGCGAAAATAGTGATGTCAATCCCTGAATGATTCAAATAATTGGCAAGAAGCCCAAATGTAACAATTAAATCCACATAAGGATGATTCTCAATTTAGTTCAAGTAGAAAATACGGTAACAACATCTCTCGGGACAGACCATGTCACAATCCCCAATGGTGCTCTACCCCACGCCCGTTATCCGGCGTGCAAGTCACCTTAATATAGCGTTACGATGTGAAATTCCAGGGTTTCAAACCCTCAGGACATCATTTACATCAATTACTCACCTCAAACCGGCCAAAGCTCTAGCTCGCTATGCCCTTGCTTCTCAATTTAGCCTGCTCGTGCGACGAATCTGCCCAAAATCACAACGAATATGTCGCATTATGCTAAAGGGATAATACCCAATCGAAAACACTCGAAAAATATCAAAATTCACGAATTTGACAAAACCCGAGCCCCAGGCCCACGTCTCGAAACTCAGAAATTTTTACGCCATCGGGTTTCTTATCTCGCCACGAGTCTATACATACAAAAATCTCTCAAATCGGACCACAAATGGCCCCTCAAATCCCAAATTTAGAATTTCAATTTCAAGCCCTATTTTCTTACAATTTGGCTATATTTTCATGAATTTCAAGGATGATTTCACAATATAATCATCATAGGACTTACCTCCAATCACTTCCCATCAAAACCCCTTCAATTCCCATCCAAAAGCTCTCAAGGTTGCTCAAAAATGGTGGAAAAATGGGTTTGGTTCGCGGATAAAATGTTAATTTTTCGGAAGTATTGTTCACTGCGCGGTTACTGTTCACCCGCGTGGTCACTGTTCACCCGCGCGGTTACTGTTCACGTGCAGTTACTATTCACACGCGGTTACTGTTCACGCTTCTAAAAAATTACAGCAGCAGCCAAAAAAATTGTAGCTTTTTTTTGTTTCACTAACATGGCTCTAACTCCATCATACGAATTCGGAATTCGATGATTCTTGTTACTATGAGTCACAAATAATGATACAAACATAGTCATTCAATCGAAACTCAATTCGGAGCTCGTTTGCTCAGTGCGATATCCATTTCTCTCGTTAAACAATTAACTCATATTTCGCGTCAAAAACCCAACCGCGACTTGATGAAATTAGACCAAACTTTCCAGATCACTCTTATAATTCATTATTTAAATTCTGAAAATCTCAAAATAAAATTTCGATGTCTAGAACTAAAAATAGACCTTTGGATCATTACATGCTTATGCTCAAACGGTAAAAATCTTCCAAAAACTCTTCCAAAACTTATTCGAGCCTCATGGGACCCCGACCAAATATGCCAATATAATTCATAATATTATTTAAAACAATCATCAAAACACCTCAAACAACATCAAATTACCAAAAACTCATCGAATTTAAGCCTAATTTTCTAAAAACTTCTGAAATACACTTTCGATCAAAAATCCGACCAAACCACGTCCGAATGACCTGAAATTTTGCACACATATTCCAAATCACCTAACGAAGCTACAACAACTCTCGGAACTCCATTCCAACTCTCGGATCAAAATCTCACCTATCAACCGGAATTCGCCAAAATACTAACTTCGTCAATTCAAGCCTAATTCTACACCGAACCTCCAAAATTACTTCCGATCACACTTCTAAGTCACAAATCATCCCCCGAAGCTAACCGAATCATCGGAATTCAAATCCAAGCCCTCTAACACATAAGTCAATGTCCGGTTGACTTTTCCAACTTAAACCTTCTTAAAAGAGACTAAGTGTCTCATTTTCTATCAAAACTAATCCGATTTAACTCTAACACACCGAATACCGATAACGAAACATGAAGAAGCATAAAACGGGGGAAACGGGGCGGTAACTCACATGACGACGGGTCGGGGCATCACAATACTAGAGGAAAAGCGGTAATTGAGCATTGAGTGGCCCGTAGAGCGAGGTAAGTGTCGTGTCTAACTTTAACTTGAGGGATTAGGAACCCTTGACTTATTTGCTATATGAAATCCATGTGAGCGGCGTTTATGTGAGATGACGAGTGCTTATATGCCATCGACTTATCTGTTTTCCCTGATTTACCATTTTCCCTTAATTGTTTCCTTCCTATCTTAATTGTTATATGTCTTAAATGCTTTCCGTGCTTAACTGCTACCCGTTAGTCAATGTCTTCTCCTGCTAATTATGTTAGATCTTTACATAGTTTCACAAATCCTTACTATTTGCTTTAATTGACTTGTTTACACCTTCTAATTGTAAATTGCTTGATTGGTCTCGCTGTGTAGTGTTACTTATATGGATTCTATATTGTGCTAGGTTTCCTTTGGTTCGGTTTGGTATTTACTGATTGTAAAGGCATGTAGTTTGAACTGTTGATTTGACTGTGTATAGTGAGTGTTTGGTACTAATATGGTGGGATCGGACTGCATGCCGCAACAAGTGTAATAAGAGTGGATTTATATGGTAGAATAAGGGTGAATATGTTTATATGGTGGGATCGGGTTGCACGCCATATCGAGTGAATTAAGGGTGGATTGATATGGTGAAATAAGGATGAATCATTATATTGATACTGATATATGGTGGGATCAAGTTGCGCGCCGCAACAAATATATATTATTTACTATTATTGATGTTGTTACGGTGGAATAACGAAGGATTATGTGTTGTCTGGTTGGATCGGGTTGCGCGCCACAACAACCTGTATGTTTCCATTTTCTTAGTTGCTTTGTTTTCCGGTATTATTTTTTGAACTGGTAAAGATTGGTAATTCTAGATGACACTAGTTTATTTTCAAGGTTGTAGTTATCATTCTCTGTTGGCTATTTAAATTCTGTCACGGCCCGGATTTTTCACCCTCGGGAGTCGTGATGGCGCCTACTCGTAAAAGCTAGGCAAGTCGAGTATTATAAATTCATTACCCTTTTTATTAATCCTATTCAACAGTTCAATATAATATGTGATCAAACAACAGAATAAATTAAATAACTAGAAATGCGGAAGAATGAAATATAACAATTTAATATTAATACCGATAACAAAATCCATAAACCAAAAACTATCCGGATCTAGTGTCACAATTTCACAGACTGTCTAAGAGTACTACAAGTAAGGGTTCGAAAGATAAATACAACATTATCTTTGAAGTACATAGAAGAAACAGAATAGAAAGATAGAAGGAGACGCCAAGGCCTGCGAACGCCTGCAGGACTACCTCGGGTCGCCTGTTGGACTAAAGGCAGCAACCTCATTACGGTCCAAAAGCTATAGCACTGGGATCTGCACATAGTGCAGAGTGTAGTATCAGCACAACCGACCCCATGTGCTGGTAAATGCCTAGCCTAACCTCAACGAAGTAGTGATGAGGCTAGGAAAAGACTACCAAATAAACCTGTGCAGTTAAATCAAATACAGCGAAAAAATAAAAGCAGATATTTACAGTTAAAGATAGGAGGGGGAAAGCATGTTGCGGGGAGTATTAGATAACAACAGAATACCAAAAGAGGAATGTAAAGAAACCACAATTTAATTGCCAACAAGAATGAGGAAAATCAGAAACAAGTGCCATTTCTTCCTAGTTGCACGCATGCAACCCGATCCCATTTCAAATATCACCGCGGCAGCGTGCAATCCGATCCCATTTCAAATATCACCGTGGCAGCGCTCCACCCGATCCCATTTTATATATCTTGTTACAGGCGTGCAACCCGATGTCATTTCAAATATCACCGCGGTGGCGTGCCACCCTCTCCCATTTCATAACTCTTGTTGCAGGTGTGCAACCCGATCCCATTTCAAATATCACCGTGGTGGCGTGCCACCCGCTCCCATTTCAAAAATCTTGTTGCAGACATGCAACCCGATCCCATTTCAAATCAACATCAATCATAAAAGAATCCCGGCAAGGGAACAAGAGTATAACAACAACATCCTGGCTAGGGATACAATATCGTAAACAATAACATCCCGGCAAGGGAGACAATGTCATAACAATAACTTCCCAGCAAGGGAGACAATATAATAAACAATAACATTCCGGCAAGGAAACAATATCATAAACAATAACATCTCGACAAGGGAACCAACAATGATAATCAACATATTAAGCATGAACAAATCACAATGGAGTCACAACAATTACCATACGAGACTCACGGGCATGCTTGACACCGACGTATAGATACTCGTAACCATGCCTATACGTTGTACTCCACAATTAACACATAGCAAATAAGACGCAACTCCTAATCCATCAAGATAAGGTTAGACCAAACACTTACCTCGATGCCACGAACACAATTCAAGCTTCAACTACCGCTTACCTCTTGTTTCCACCACAAATTCGCTTGTATTTAGCCACAATTTACTTAATTATATCAATAAATGCTAAATGAATCAATTCTAATGCATGAAAATAAGTTTTCCAATGATTTCCCCAAAAAGTCAAAAATCGACCCCGGGTCCACATGGTCAAAACCCGAGGTTCGAACCAAAACCCGATTACCCATTCACCCACAAACCCAAATATATAATTTATTTTGAAATCGGACCTCAAATCGAGGTCCAAATCCCCAAAAATTGAAAAAATAAGTTCTACCCAAAACACCCAATTTCCCCTATGAAAACCCTTGATTTTGAGTTGAAATCATGTGAAAAGATGTTAAAAATTAACGAAAACGAGTTAGAAATGACTTACAATTGATTTGGAAGAGTACTTGTCTTTGAAAATCGCCCAAAGGTGTTTTAGGTTTGAGAGGGTTTGAAAAATGAGAAATTTTCGGCTAAGTTATGATTTAGCAGGATGCAGATGTCGCAATTGCGACCAGGGTTCACAACTGCGAACTCTTAAGGAACCTGTTGACTTCGCAAATGCGAAGGATATGTCGCATTTGCGAGATCGCATTCGCGAGATCGCATTTGCGATACATGGGTCACATTTGGGACTTCTGGCATTAACTGAAGACTTCGCATTTGCAGAGTGTACCTCGCAAATGCGAGATATAGCTGGCCCAGAGTTCTTTGCATTTGCGATGAAATCCTCGCATTTGCGAACCCTGCTTGCATCGCAATTGCGATGCCTGATCTCGCAAATGCGAGATTAGAGGCCTGTTACAAATCTGCAACACACCAACAGTTCTCCTAAGTCCAATTTCATTCCATGGCCTAAACAAAACTCACCCGAGCCCTCGGGGCTCCAAACCAAACATGCACACTAACCTAAAAACATCATACAGACTTGCTTGTGCCATCAAATCATCAAAATAACATCAACAGCTATGAATTAAACCCCAAATTCATGAAATCATTCCAGAACACCAAAATTTTCAATTTCTCAAATTTAAGTCCGTTTTATACCAAACCAATTTCGATATTTACCAAATTTTACAGATTCAACCTAATTATTATTTCAAACTTGTACCGAGCTCCAGAACCAAAATACGGGCCCGATACCATCAATTTCAAATATCTTTCATTTCCAAAAACTCTTATATATTATAGAAAATAATTTTCTTTAAAAATTCATTTCTCGGGCTTGGGACCTCGCAATTTGATTCAAGGCATATGCCCAAGTCCCAAATTTTATTACGGTCCCTACGAGACCGTCGGATCACGGATACGGGTCCTTTTACCAACAATGTTGACCAAAGTCAACTTAAATTCATTTTAAAAGTAAAATTTATCATTTTTCACATAATGTCTTTCCGGATACACACCTGGACTACGCACACAAATTGAGGTGAGATAAAAAGAGGTTTTTAAGGCCTCGGATCACAGAATCGACTTGTAAAACAAGTGATGACCTCATCACATTCTCCACCTCTAAAACAACCGTTCGTCCTCAAATGGACATAAGAAGGAAGTATCCGAGTCGGAGAAAAGATGGGGATAATGGCTCCGCATATCGGACTCGAACGCCAGGTCAATGCCTCAACAGGCTGACCTCTCCACTGAAAATGAACAGAAGGAAAACTCTTCGATCTCAACTAACGAATCTGCCGGTCTAGAATAGCTACCAGCTCCTCCTCATAAGACAAGTCTTTGTCCAACAGGACAGTGCTGAAATCTAATATGTGGGATTGATCGATGTGATACTTCCGAAGCATGGATACATAAAACACTGGATGCACGGCTGATAAGCTCGGCAGCAACGCAAGTCTGTAAGCCACCTCTCCCACTCGATTAAGAATCTCAAACGGGCCAATGAATCTAGGGCTAAGCTTGCCCCTCTTCCCAAATCTCATTACGCCCTTCATAGGCGACACTCGAAGCAAACCCCGCTAGCCGACAATGAATGCCACATCGCGAACCTTACGGTTGACATAACTCTTTTTCCTGGACTGAGCTATACGAAGCCTATCCTGAATAATCCTGACCTTGTCCAAGTCATCCTATACTAGATCCATACCCAACAACCGAGCCTCTCCCGGCTCAAACCATCCAACCGACGACCGACACTGCCTACTATATAAAGCCTCATAAGTAGCCATTTGGATGCTCGACTGGTAGCTGTTATTGTAGGAAAACTCCGCTAAAGGAAAGAACTAATCCCATGAGCCTCCAAAGTCAATGACACAAGCTCGGAGCATATCCTCCAAAATCTGAATAGCGCGCTCGGATTGTTCGTCCATCTGAGGATGAAATGTTGTGCGCAACTAGACCCGTGTGCCCAACTCACACTGAACTACTCTCCAGGAATGTGAGGTAAACTACATACCTCGGTCCGAAATGATAGACATGGGCACACTATGAAGACGAACAATCTTCCGGATATAGATCTCAGCTAACCTCTCGGAAGAATAAGAGGCTGCCACAGGAATGAAATGTGATGACTTTGTCAGCCTATCAACAATAACCCATACTGAATCAAACTTCCTCTGAGTCCGTGGGAGTCCAACAACGAAGTCCGTAGTGATACGCTCTCACTTCCACTCAGGAATCTCAATCTTCTGGAACAAACCTCCAGGTCCTTGATGCTCGTACTTTACCTGCTAACAATTCAAACACCGAGCCACATATGGAACAATATCCTTCTTCATCCTACTCCACCAATAATGCTGCCGCAAATCCTAATACATCTTAGCGGGGCCTGGATGAATAGAGTACCGGGAACTATGGGCCTCCTCTAAAATCAACTCTCGAAGTCCATCCAGATTAGGCACACAAACTCGACCCTCCAACCTCAAAACTCCATCATCTCCTAATGTAACCTGCTTGGCACCACCGTGCTGCACCGTGTCCCTAAAGACACACAAATGAGGATTATCATACTGTCGATCTCGGATACGCTCTAACAAAGAAGAACGAGGGACCGTGCAAGCTAACACACGACTAGGCTTAGAAATATCCAATCTCATGAACTGATTGGCCAAAGCCTGAACATCCAAGTCAAGCGGTCTCTCGCCGACCGGAATATACGCAAGACTGCCCATACTGGCTGACTTCCTACTCAAAGCATCGGCTACCACATTGGCCTTTCCCGGATGATATAAGATGGTGATATCATAGTCTTTTAATAGCGCCAACCACCTTCGCTGCCTCAAATTTAGCTCCTTCTGCTTGAACAAGTATTGCAGACTCTTGTGATTCGTGAACACCTCACATGACATGCCATACAGATAATGCCTCCAAATCTTCAACGCCTGAACAATGGCTGCTAACTTTAAATCATGAACTGGATAATTCTTCTCATGAATCTTCAACTGACGCGAAGCATAAGCAATGACCTTTCCATCCTACATCAACACTGCATCAAGTCATATACAAGATGCATCCCAATGAACTGTATATGGCCCTAAACCTATGGGCGAAACCAAAACCGACGCCGTAGTCAAAGCTGTCTTGAGCTTATGAAAGCTCGCCTCACACTCATCCGATCACCTGAACTAGGCACCTTTTTGGGTCAACCTGGACATTAGGGCTAATATAGACGAGAACCCCTCCACAAACCGACGGTAATAGCCTGTCAAACCCAAGAAACCCCAGATCTCTATAGATAATGCAGGTTCAGACCAGTTCTTGACTGCCTCAATCTTCTTCAGATCTACCTGAATACCCTCTGCTGATACAACATGAACCAAGAATGCAACCGAACTCAGCTAAAATTCATACTTCGAAAACTTAGCATACAACTGACTATCTCTCAAAGTTTGAAGAACCACTCTCAAATGCTGCTCATGCTCCTCTCAGCTACGGGAATAGATCAAAATATCATCAATGAAGACTATCACGAACTAATCCAAGTAAGTCTTGAACACTCGGTTCATCAAATCCATAAAAGTTGTTGGGGCATTAGTCAACCCAAATGACATCACCAAGAACTCATAATGCCCGTACCGAGTGCAGAAAGCTGTCTTAGGGACATCGGATGCCCTAATCCTCAACTGATGGTAGCCAGATCTCAAGTAAATCTTCAAAAATACCTTAGCACCCTGAAGCTGATAAAAAAAATCATCAATCCTCGGTAATGGATACATATTCTTAAATGTAACCTTGTTTAACTGCCGGTAATCTATATACATTCTCATCGATCCGTCCTTCTTCTTAACAAACAACATCGGTGCACCCCAAGGTGAAACACTAGGTCTAATAACGCCCTTATCAAGCAAGCCTTGCAACTGCTCTTTTAATTCCTTCAACTCAGGCGGGACCATACGATACGACAGAATAGAAATGGGCTGAGTGCCCAGAGACAAATCAATGCAGAAGTTAATATCCCTGTCGGGTGGCATACCCGGTAGGTCTAAAGGAAATACCTCTAGAAACTCACGAATAACAGGCACAAAATCTGTAGAAGGAGCCACATCACTAGAATCACAAACATATGCCAAATAAGCCAAACACCCCTTTTCGACCATATAGCGAGCCTTCATATATGAGATAACCATATGGGTAGAATGACCAAGAGTCCCTCTCCACTCTAAACGAGGCAACCCCAGTAAGGCTAAGGTCACAGTCTTGGCATGATAGTCCAAGATAGCGTGGTAAGGTGATAGCCAGTCCATCCCCAATATGACATCAAAATCAACTATGTCCAAAAGTAATAAGTCTACTCGGGTCTTAAGACCCCCGACCACAACTATACAAGAACGATGAACACGATCTACCACAATAGAATCACCCACCGGTGTAGACACATATACAAGAGCACTCAAAGAAATACTAGGCATGATCAAATACGGTGCAAAATAAGATGACACATAGGAGTACGTAGATCGTGGATCAAATAGAACTGAAGCATCTCTACTACAAACCAGAACAGTACCTGTGATAATTGCATCGGAAGCCTCAGCCTCAGGCCTTGTTGGAAGAGCATAACATCGGGGCTAGGCCCCACCACTCTGAACTACATCTCTAGGACGGCCTGTTGCTGGCTGGCTTCCACCTCTAGCGGCCCGAGCTCTATATCTAATACCTCTACCTCCACCTCTAGCACTTTTACCTACACATCTAGCTAGCTGAGCGGGCGATGGAACACTCAGTGCCTAAACCATAGCACGGAAGTCCTGGTGCTGTGAATTGCTCGGTGCTCGAGGGAAAAATCTAGCAATATGCCTCGTGTCACAACAAGTAAAACAAGCCCTCGGCTGCTGGGGCTGATGACCCTGAAAACTTTGAAGCGGAGGTGTATTGATAGGAGCTGGTGATGCACTATAGGACTGCTGATCAGAATACTGCATGTGAGAACCACAACCACCTGGAGCATCATGAGAAGCCTGAAGTGCTGACTGAAAAGGCATGGGAGGATGGCCTTTACCAAAAGAATCCCTGCCTCCAAACGAGGCACCACTGAACCTACCAGAATGACAAGGTCTCTTGTCAGACCTCTGACCACCCCCCTGGGATAGAACCATCTTAACTCTCCTGGCCATATTGGCCGCATCCTGAAAAGAAATCTCGCTCCCCGTCTCTTTAGCCATCTGAAGTCGAATAGGCTGAACGAGTCCCTAAATGAACCTCCTCACTCTTTCTCTCTCAGTGGGAAGTATAAGAAGAGCATGACGGGCCAAATCAATAAACCTAGTATCGTACTGAGTAACAGTCATAGAACCCTGCTGGAGACGCTCAAACTGCCTCTGATAGTTCTCCCTCTGAGTGATAGGAAGAAACTTCTCTAGAAATAGCTGAGAAAACTGATCCCAAGTCAAAGGTGGTAACCCAACTGGTCTAGCCAAAAATAATCTCTCCACCAAGTCTTGGCGGATCCAGACAAGTGAAAAGTGGCAAAGTCGACCCCATTGGTCTCCACTATCCCTATGTTCCTAAGAACCTCATGACAACTGTCTAAATAATCCTGGGGATCCTTAGAAGATGCACCGCTAAAAGTGGTAGGTAAGAGCTTGGGGAACCTGTCCAAACTCCACAAGGCATCTGAAGATGTTGTTGATCCATCACCGGTCTGAGCTGCCGCTTGGCTGAAGAAGCGGTACGTGACCTCGCCATTCGCGAAAGAACAAGAGTAGAGGGTTCAATTTAGCATTGAGAAACCAAACCACACGACAGGAAAGAATAGATGTGAAGTTTTTTCCTAACTTTGTAGCCTCTGGGGATAAATACAGACGTCCCCGTACCGATCCCTCAAACTCTACTAAGCTTGTCCATAAATTGAGAGACCTAAGTAACCTAGAGCTCTGATACCAACTTGTCATGACCAGGATTTCCCACCTTTGGGAGTCGTGATGGCGCCTACTCGTGAAAGCTAGGCAAGCTTAATATTATAAATTCATTACCCTTTTTAATAAGCCTTTTCAATAGCTCAATATAATAGGTGATCAAACAATGGAATAAATTAAAAATATAGCAATTTAATATTAATACTAATAACAAAATCAATAAACCAAAAACTACATGGATCTGGTGTCACAATTTCACAAATTGTCTAAAAGTACTATAAGTAAGGGTTAAAGATAAATACAATACTGTCTCTGAAATACATAGAAGAAACAGAATGGAAAGATAGAAGGAGACGCCAAGGCCTGCAGACGCCGTCAGGACTACCTCGGGTCGCCTGTTGGACTGAAGGCAGCAACCTGACTGCGGTCCAAAAGCTGCAGCACCGGGATCTGCATACAGTGCAGAGTGTAGTATTAGCACAACTGACCCCATGTGCTGGTAAGTGCCTAGCCTAACCTCGGCAAAGTAGTGACGAGGCTAGGACCGGACTACCAAATAAACCTGTGTAGTTAAATCATATACAACGGAAAAATAAAAGCAGATAATTACAGCTAAAGATGGGAGGGGAAAACATGCTGCGGGGAGAATCAGATAAAAACATAATACCAAAAGAGGAATGTAAAGAAACCAACATTTAATTGCCAACAAGAATAAGGAAAACAAACACAGGATTCACTTTCATTTCTTCCTTGTTGCAAGCGTGCAACCCGATCCCATTTCAAATATCACCGTGGCGGCGTGCAACCCGATCCCATTTCATATGTCTTGTTGCGGGCGTGCAAACCAATCCCATTTCAAATATCACCGTGGCGGCGTGTCACCCGCTCCCATTTCATAACTCTTGTTGCAGGCATGCAACCCGATCTCATTTTAAATATCACCGTGGCGGCATGCCACACGCTCCCATTTCATAAATCTTGTTGTAGGCGTGAAACCCGATCCCATTTCAAATCAACATCAATCATAAAAGAATCTCGGCAAGGGAACAAGAGTATAACAACAACATCCCGACAAGAGAGACAATATCGTAAACAATAACATCCCGGCAAGGGAGACAGTGTCATAACAATAACATCCTGTCAAGGGAAACAATATCATAAACAATAACATCCCCGCAAGGGAACCAACAATGATAATCAACATATTAAGCATGAACAAATGACAACGGAGTCACAACAATTACCATACGAGACTCACGGGCATGCTTGACACTAACATATAGATACTCGTCACCATGCCTATACGTCGTACTCCACAATTTACGCATAGCAAATAAGACATAACTCCTAATCCATCAAGCTAAGGTTAGACCAAACACTTATATCGATGTCACGAACACAATTCAAGCATCAACTACCGCTTTACCTCTTGTTTCCACCGCCAATTCGCTTGTATCTAGCCACAATTTACTTAATTATATCAATAAATGCTAAATGAATCAATTCTAATGCATGAAAATAAGTTTTCCAATGATTTCCCCAAAAAGTCAAAAATCGACCCCGGGCACACATGGTCAAAACCCGATTACTCATTCACCCACCCCAAATATATAATTTATTTTGAAATCGAACCTCAAATCGAGGTCCAAATCCCCAAAATTTGAAAAAACTAAGTTCTACCCAAAACACCCAATTTTCCCCATGAAAACCCTTGATTTTGAGTTGAAATCATGTGAAAAGATGTTAAAGATTAATGAAAACGAGTTAGAAATGACTTATAATCGATTTGAAAGAGTACTTATCTTTGAAAAATCGCCCAAAGGTGTTTTAGGTTTGAGAGAGTTTGAAAAATGAGAAATTTTTGGCTAAGTTATGATTTAGCAGGTTGCAGATGTCGCAATTGCGACCAGGGTTCGCAATTGCGAACCCTTAAGGAACCTACTGACTTTGCAAATGCGAAAGATATGTCGCATTTGCAATACATGGGTCGTATTTGCGACTTCTGGCATTAAATGAAGACTTCGCATTTGCGAAGTGTACCTCGCAAATGCGAGATAAGGCTGGCCCGGAGTTCTTCGCATTTGTGACAAAAACCTCGTATTTACGAACCCTGCTTGCATCATAATTGTGATGCCTGATCTCGCAAATGCGAGATCAGAGGCCTGCTACAAACCTGCAACACACCAGCAATTCTCCTAAGTCCAATTTCATTTCATGGCCTATCCAAAATTTACTCGAACCCTCGAGGCTCCAAACCAAACATGCACACTAACCTAAAAACATCATACAGACTTGCTCGTGTCATCAAGTTATCAAAATAACATCAACAACTATGAATTAAACCCCAAATTCATGAATCATTCAAGAATACCAAAATTTCCAATTTCTTAACTTTAATTCCGTTTTATACCAAACCAATTGCGATCTTTACCAAATTTTACAGATTCAACCTAATTATTATTTCAAACTTGTACCGGATTTCGGAACCAAAATACGGGCCTGATACCATCAATTTCAAACATCTTTCATTTCCAAAAACTCTTATATATTCCAAAAAATATTTTTTTTAAATTCATTTCTCGGGCTTGGGGCCTCGGAATTCGATTTCGGGCATATGCCCAAGTCCCAAATTTTACTACAGACCCTACAAGACCGTCGGATCACGGGTCCGGGTCCGTTTAGCAAGAATGTTGACCAAAGTCAACTTAAATTCATTTTAAAAGTAAAATTGATCATTTTTCACAGATTTTCACATAATGATTTTCTGGATACACGCCCGGAATGCGTACGTAAATTGAGGTAAGATAAAAAAGGGTTTTAAGGCCTCGGATCACAGAATCGACTTGTAAAACAGGTGATGACGGGTCATCACAAATTCTGCTCAGCATTTTTATTATTCTGTCATTATTATATATTGCGTACAGGTTATAATGTAGGTGACCCGCCTTAGCCTCGTCACTACTTCATCGAGATTAGACTCGATACTTACAAGTACATGGGATCGGTTGTACTGATACTACACTCTGTACACTATACAGATTTTGTAGTCGGTCCCAGCGGCGGTTATTAGCATGTTCGGATTGGACATTGTCGGAGACTTGAGGTACGACTATTCAGCATCCGCAGCTCCTGGAGTCCCCATCCTCTTTTATTTTTAGTTGTATAACTTCATTCAGACATCTTTGTACTTATTTCAGACCTTTATATGTATTACTTTAGAAGCTCATGCACTTGTCACCAGGTTCATGGAATTGTAATAGATGTTTGGTTGGTTTAGTTTCTTCATCTATATTTAGAACATATCTGTTATTTCAGTTCATTATTAATGTCATCATTTAAATGGTTAAAGGAAGCAAATTGTTATAATGTTGACTTGCCTAGCAAGTAAAATGTTAGGTGTCATCATGGTCCCGACGGTGAAAATTTCGAATCGTGACAAATATATATATATCACTCTTACTAGACTGAAACAATGAAATAACATGATCTTGTGAGAAACTTATATTTGAATTATCAAAACATCTAAAGACGTATTTACAATTAGTAATTGAAAATATTCAATGAATCATGGAATAAGAAAAAAAACTTAGCCATGAATCAGGTGAAAGAAGATCTAAACTTTTCTCCAATACAAAAGACAAAAGAAAAAGCATTTAAATAAACATCATAAACTTATGGAGATGGAAAAAAGAAGTAAAACTTACAGTTTGACATTAGACGAGATTGAAATTTCTCAAAGGCACTTTTCTCTTGAGCATCCTATAAATAAAAAATAAATAATTAAAGCAGAAACCCAAGTCAATCAGGTGTAAGGTACAAAACCTATCAAATTTTCAAAATCACGTTCACTACTTATAAAATATAAGGCATAATATCTATTAAATTGTTGGAATAACTCATAAATTGAACTTAATCCAAACTCAAGCAGATGTAAAAGAGATTCAGAAACCCTACGATATATATATAGAGACATGAACTTACCTGGGAAGAGACAAACCATGAAGTTAAAAATCTGTCAAGACATAAAAAATTGGGGAGGGAGAGTGGCGGTTGAGGGGAAGGAAGTACGAAGTTTAGGTTTAGGTTTTAGATTTAGTTTGTCGTTCCTTCTTTATATATTTTGCTTTATTTTACTTCTTAATACAAATGTCATAGGTACAAGAAAAAAATACAAATGCCATAAATGCAAATAAAAGTAAAAAAATTACCTATAAACCCAAAAGAATAAATATATTATATCTAAGTAAAATTTAAAAAATCAACTATTTGCATGAAATGAAAAGATTCTAAATTATATTATTCTTTATAGCTTTTTCATGATATTGTTAGTTTTGTTATATGATATTTATTAAGTTATTAAAACATTATTATATTATTAAAGCAATAACTTTTATACTTATCTAAATCGAATATAATTAGTAATCAATGTAGATAGATACAAGAACATAATTGTTTAAATCTAATATAGTAATGTATTTAAATTTAACTAACTATAATATATATACTTATTTAAATTAGTTGAAACTTTCAAGTAACACTTTGTTTAATATGAATTATGATATTTAATATTTACCAAAAAATAAATTATGGTATACTAGTTTGTTTTGTTATACACTCATATATCAGTCATATTAAGTTCTTAACTTTTTTACAAAAATAAAGTTAATAATAGGGAAAATATGTAATAATTTTTAAATACAAATAATACTCAAAAATCAATATATAATACAAGGAGAGGCAGAAGTACCATATTAAAACAAGTGACATAATAATAGTAGTAGTAGTAGCAGCAGCAGCAGTAGCAGCAGCAGTAGCAGCAGCAGTAGTAGTAGCAGTAGCAGTAGCAGTAGCAGTAGCAGGAGCAGGAGCAGGAGCAGTAGCAGTAGCAGTAGCAGTAGCAGTAGCAGTAGCAGTAGCAGTAGCAGTAGCAGTAGCAGTAGCAGTAGCAGTAGCAGTAGCAGTAGCAGTAGTAGTAGTAGTAGTAGTAATAATAATAATAATAATAATAATAATAATAATAATAATAATAATAATAATAATAATAATAATAATAATAATAATCCAAATGGCATTGTTAAGACAAAATAAACTACCTTTCTAGCTAAAAAATCTTCTAAATTTAAAATTTTGAATTAATTGTGTAACGACCTGACCGGTCGTTTTGAGTTTTTGCACTTCGCTCACCAGTTCTCGGGCATGACTTGCCCCGTGTGATGTATTATGACTTATATAAATTGTCTGTTTTGGTTTTCAGAATAATCAGAATGAATTTGGAAGAACGGTTCTTAGTTTGAAGCTTAAAATTTGAATATATAATACAAGGAGAGGCAGAAGTACCATATTAAAACAAGTGGCATAATAATAGTAGTAGTAGTAGCAGTAGCAGTAGTAGTAGTAGTAGTAGTAGTAGTAGTAGTAGTAGTAGTAGTAGTAGTAGTAGTAGTAGTAGTAGTAGCAGTAGCAGTAGCAGTAGCAGTAGCAGTAGCAGTAGCAGTAGCAGTAGCAGTAGCAGTAGCAGTAGCAGTAGCAGTAGCAGTAGCAATAGCAGTAGCAGTAGCAGTAGCAGTAGCAGTAGTAGCACTAGCAATAGCAGTAGCAGCAGCAGTAGTAGTAATAGCAGTAGGAGTAGCAGTAGGAGTAGCAGTAGGAGTAGCAGTAGCAGTAGCAGTAGCAGTAGCAGTAGCAGTAGCAGTAGCAGTAGCAGTAGCAGTAGCAGTAGCAGTAGCAGTAGCAGTAGCAGTAGCAGTAGTAGTAGTAGTAGTAATAATAATAATAATAATAATCCAAATGGCATTGTTAAGACAAAATAAACTACCTTTCTAGCTAAAAAATCTTTTAAATTTAAAATTTTGAATTAATTGTGTAACGACCTGACCGGTCGTTTTGAGTTTTTGCACTTCGCTCACCAGTTCTCGGGCATGACTTGCCCCGTGTGATGTATTATGACTTATGTAAATTGTCTGTTTTGGTTTTCAGAATAATCAGAATGAATTTGGAAGAACAGTTCTTAGTTTGAAGCTTAAAATTTGAAAGGTTTGACCAAGATTTAACTTGTTAGTATATGATCTCGGATTGGAATTTATGATTTGGTTAGCTCTATTAGGTGATTTGGGACTTAGGAGCGTGATCAGAATGTATTTTGGAGGTCCGTGCAAGGTTTAGTCTTGAATTGCCGAAATTGGGATTTTGGCGTTTTCCGGTTGATAGGTGAGATTTTGATATAGGGGTCGGAATGGAATTTCAGAAGATGGAATATGTCCGTTGTGTCATTTGTGACGTGTGTGCAAAATTTCAGGTCATTCAGAGTTGAATTGGTGGGTTTCGGCATCGTTTGTGGAACTTGAAAGTTCCTAAGTTCTTAAGGTTGAATCCGAAGTTGATTTGGTATTTTGGCATTATTTTGAGTGATTCGAAGGCTCAACTAAGTTTTAATGATGTTATGGAAGGTGTTGGCATGTTTGGGTTGAGGTCCCGAGGGTCTCAGGTGTGTTTCGGGTGAGTTTTGAGCGAGTCCGGACATTACCGGGACTCAAGCATTGAATCTGGTGCTTAAATTTATAGCTGGGGTGGAAGTTTTACCGCTGGGCGCGGTAAATGGTCCGTGGTCCGCGGTCATGAAGAATCCGCAGGTCGTTGGTCCAACTTCGGAAGCCTATATCTTTTAATCTACAAGGAATTTTGAGATTGATTCAAAAAGAAAAGTTGTAGCCCTTCGTGTCTAGTTTCCAGAAAAATATAGAAATCATAATGTGGACATCTGTAGAGAAAGTTATGGCCACAATACTAAAGCATATCACTGCAGTCAACATTTTTCGTTGTAGCAAAGGTTTTACCGTGGTCAACAATAGTTTTACCGCGGTCAGCGGTGATGGGGATCCGGAAGGTACTCTATAAATACGAGATTTGGAGTTTTATTTCATATTTTGACCTAGAGAGCTCAGACTTTGACGATATTTCGAGGGATTTTCAAGAAAACTCATCCGGGTAAGTGATTCTAACTCAATTTTGGCTAAAATACATGATTATAATGTTGGATTCATCATTTGAATAGAGATTTGGGATGTAAATTTTGGAAAAATTGTGGAATTTCATAAAATGAATTTTTGGGATTTGAAAGCCGATTGAAGTCGGAATTGAGTGAAACTAGTATGGATAGTCTCGTAATTGAATGGATTGTCGGATTTTGAGACTTTGGTCGGATTTCGAGACGTGGGTGTGGGGGCCAGGTTTGAGCAATTTCGGGATTCTTGAGTTAATTTGATTATTTTCGCCTGAGCTTTGTTCCTTTAGCGTATATTGATGATAATATACTCATTTTGGTTAGATGGAGGCCGATTCGAAAGGCAAAGGCATCGCGGGCTAGAGTTTGGACCGGTTTGAGGTGAGTAATGATTGTAAATGTTGTCCTGAGGATATGAAACCCCAAATTGCACATCGTTGTGCTATATTGAGGTGACGCACATGCTAGATGACAAGCGTGGGGTCGTGCACCGTTGGGGATTGTGACTTAGTCCATCCCGTATGATTGTTTTACCGCGTATTTGATTGAAAGCTATTTGCTATCATCATGTTTTGGGTTGAATGCCATATTTGGGCCTCGTGCCAACTATTTGGACCCTTAGGGGATTTTTACTGATATTTCCTCACTGTTTTGACTTTACACTTGTACTCAGTCATGCTATATTCTACTGTTTTCATAACTCAGTCATGTCTACTCTGTTTTAATACATTAAATGATAATTTACGCTGAACATCATGTTTTACTGTTGTCCGAGTGTCTTATGAGATTCTGACTGAGTAAGGCCGGGGGCCTGTGTTGTGAGGATACACTAATTGTGATTATGAGGCCGAGGGCTTGAGATTTGTACTCCACGAGGTGGCTTGTTGATATGAGGCCAAGAGCCTATGTGATTATGCCACGAGATGGCTTGATATTGCGCTTGGGCCGTAAGGGGCCCCTCCAGGAGTCTGCACACCCCGAGTGAGCGTGGGTACCTATTGTGATGTGAGATACAGCTCGAGGGGCTGGTTATTATTCCATGTGTTGCCCGAGGGGCTGGTTATTGTTCCATGTGTTGCCTGAGGGGCTGATTCTGTTGGTATTGTGTCTAGCTGCTTTCCATTTAATTGTTTGATTGTCAAAAAGGTGTTTTAAAGAAGTTTAAACTAAGCTAATATGTTTTAAGAGATTTCAGTGCTTCATTGATTTTACTGGTTTTATACCGCTTCTATATAGAACGTTGATGTGTTTTACGTGATTTCTTATCGCTCAGTCTTCATTTATTGTTATTGCTCACTAAGTTGGAGTACTCACATTACTCCCTGCACCTTGTGTGCAGATTCAGGTATTTCTGAACCCGGTAGCGGGTGTTGGTTGCTCAGAGGCAGAGTCATCGGAGTTTAGCAAGGTAGTTGCCCGACGTTCACAACACTGCTTTTCTCCCTCTTGATTTCATTAGACTGTATTTAGTACATTTTTCAGACTTTCCGTTGTATTTAGACCTTAGTAGATACTCGTGACTTGTGACACCCCAATGTCGGGCTGTATCTATTTCCGCACATGTTTTATTTCTCTTAGTTTTGGGATTTATTTCTTATCAATGACTTAAATTGACTTATCAAAAATTGTTAAAAATGAATTTGGGAATTGTGTCGTCTGGCCTTGTCTTCATACGAGAGGCACCATCACGACCGGGTCCGGTTTGGAGTCGTGACAAATTGGTTACTCTATTTGAATTAATAAATATAGATGAAGCCATTCAAATTTAAAATCTAATCGTAAAGATATTAAATTTAAAGAATATTAATTTTGAGTAAAAATACTCAAATTTATTGATAAATTTAGATAATTGAAGAATTTTAAACAGTATAACATCAGATTAACATTCTTTCAAATTATTCGCAAATTGTGCAGGTTCTAACACTAGTAAGCATATGAATAGTGTAAATATATAACTAGTCATAAATACAAATAATACTCACGAGAGAGAAAAGATCTCCTTCATGTATAAGAACGATATTGAATTTTTGATTTTTAGATTCGGTGTATAATTTGATTTATGATAATTTAAGATAGTAAATACCATATCATTATAACGTATTTTATCTTCTAGAATAAATATATATAATTGTTATACAATGTAATTGATATAATATTATTTTTGCTTAATTCTCAATAATTGGTTATTCACACATTAATTAGATATAATTTCATGTTTTTAATAAAATTGGAACTTACTACTAACACTGATTTAACAAGAATAAAAGTATAATTAATTTTTGTATGGACTTAAATATCTTAGTGTAACTAGATATAAGAGAAGTAATACAAATTTAATATAAATAATGATGCTATCGATAGAGATCCTGTCTTTAAATATGTCATATATTAGTGCAAAATTAGCAATAAATTTTATTTTACATTGCAAATCTTATTATTTAATATAATTTTTTAATTAGTGATGCAACTATAAATTCAAGGTAAATCTTTGATTACGTAGCTACGAAATGTCATCTTTCATTAAGTATTGTTATTTTCTTAGAGTGTTAAATATGTTTCTTATATATAATTGAAGCCTTTGGTCATTATCAAAATAAATAAAATGTGAGTTTGATAAGTCTAAAAAATCAATTGATAAGTTTTGCTGCTATAAACAGGTAAACAAATGATCTATTGTTTGAGAATGAAGATTAATTTTGCATTTTAAATATTTTTTTTAATTTTATATACAATTACTACTCTCTTCCTTAATCATATACAATTATTATTTTTCTATCTTATAAGATAAATATAAGCATTACATTTGACATTAATATTTCATTATCTAATGTACCAATGGGTCAGTATGAATGGAATGTTATGCCCTTTGGATTAAAAAATGCACCTTCAGAATTTCAAAAAATTATGAATGATATTTTCCTTCCTTATACGGATTTCATAATTGTTTATATTGATGATATTCTAGTATTTTCAAAAAATATAGAATCTCATTTCAAACATCTTGATTTATTTAAAAAGGTTATTATACAAAATGGTTTAGTTATATCAAAACCGAAAATGATGATTTTTCAAACTTCTGTTAGATTTTTGGGTCATAACATTGAGAAGGGTAGGATTATTCCCATTAATAGAAGTATTGAATTTGCATCCAAATTCCCCGATATTATTACTGATAAAACTCAGCTTCAAAAAATTTTAGGAAGCTTAAATTATATTTCCCCTTTTATAAAGGACCTTGCTAAAGACACTGCTCTTCTTTATGAAAGATTAAAGAAGAATCCTAAAGCTTGGACTGGCAGTCATACTGAAACAGTCAAGAGAATTAAGCAGAAGGTTAATAACCTCCCCTGTTTAACTCTCGCCAATCCTACTTGGGCAAAAGTTGTGGAAACTGATGCCTCTGATATTGGTTATGGCAGAATACTGAAACAATGTTCCCCTGTAGATAAACAGGAATACCTTGTTCAATTTTATTCTGGTAAATGGAATAACTCCCAGAAAAATTATGCAACTGTAGCTAAAGAAATTCTTGCTATTGTTAAATGTGTGATGAAATTTCAGACTGACTTATATAATCAGAATTTTATTATTAAAACTGATTGTCAGGCTGCTAAATTTATCTTTAATAAAGATTTCAAGCATGATGTTTCCAAACAAATGTTTGCAAGGTGGCAAGCTTTATTAGCCCCTTTTGATTTTGAAATTATATACAAAAAAGGGTCTGATAATACCCTTCCTGATTTTCTTACTAGAGAATACCTGAACTAATAAGTTCTACTACTTTGTCTACAGATTATGAAACCTACATACAGGCCTCCTCGGCAACGAGGAAGAGGAAGGGCAGCTAATAATAGCAGAGAGAATAATATTCTTGCCCAAATAGGAAATCAAAGGCTTATAGCCGCTAATGTTACAGAAGGTAATACCGAACATCCATTATACAAAGAATTTATGGATTTTATAAAATCCAAAAAAGATGAAGGTACGTCATCATCTAATGTACCTACATACTCCTCAGTTATATCAGAGGATGCTAATGACAATTTTGAGACTTATAGTAAAAAAGAATCCAAAGAGTTAATAATTCTTTTGGAACAATCCGACCTTAAATGGAAGGATAATCCTTGGCAAATTATGGCAAGATACTTTGATACAGCGTCATACGCTACTCCTGTATACAAATACAGAATGCATTATGAGATTATACTCTCAACAACAGGATCTGCAGATATCCAGCATTTCTATCCTGCTAATACTAGAAAAACTTATAGTTTTTCGAAGATTATTATTAAAAAGGTTATACCTTCTGATGAATGGGGAATCAGCACACTCAAAGATCGTGAATATACACATCCAGACCAAAAGATTTCGGTCAAATTCAATTATTGGGATTATGTCGAAAGTTTTAATAAGACTTTTATATGAAAATCCTACCAGAAGACATTCTTGGTGTATAAAACTTTGTCCTAATTTATTCGGACAACAAATTCCAAATTGGTTTTTCAAATGGTGGAAGTTGTACGGACCATCATTAGATATTTTAAACCCTCTCTTCAAAGGATTATATTCTCAATGGGTAGATATATCTCCCAAAATTATTTCTCTCCAAAAAGATCATATCTTTTTTGATGGTATTGCTACCATGTATTTCTTTATTGAATTTTCTATTCCCTGGATTATGAAATGGGATGTACAGACCGGTTATACTAGTGAAGGCATTCCTTGCCTTAATAGAATTTTCTATCATAAGTTCTGGTCCAAATTGCTCCAGTCAAATCAACAAGGAAAGTTATATGGCGAAGAGTTAATACAACAAATACAGGCCAAGATAGAGGCTTATTCACAGATCGATCATACAAAGGATGAAGAAGAAGATCTAAGTCATTTGGAAATTATCAGCAAGAGACTCCAAATGAAGAAGGGAGCTGTTTCACAGAAAGAAATCCTTGCTTCATATTTTGAAGAAATAAAAAAGGATTTAGCAAACAATCTTGGTACTACTATTGGAGATGATATCTCTATGGTTTCTATTGGCACTACTTCAAATGAAGATGTGTGTTTAGTCGGAGAAGCCCAGAATCAATCAGATACAGAGGAAGTTAGTGATACAGAAATTGAAGACTTTATCAATTAATTGAAAGCAAGTGCAGAAGCATCTTTTGCCAAGAAAAACGACAAAGGAAAAGATAAAGCATAAAGAAATAGAAGGCCCCACCGATTGATTATTGGGGTAAAAAGACGAAGACTTTTATAAAGTAATAGGTCCCCAAGACAACTTTAATAAAGTAAGGGGTCCCTCCATTATCGGAAGGAATCTACTTTTATAAAAGTAGTTTGTCCGATTTTAATAATGTAGTTTTCCTTTTGGCCACATTTTAATTATCTTGTCGTCCACTTTTACTTTTTCATTTTGTTTGTTTGTAGACAGATTCATTATATAAGGATCACTCTTCTTTAGTTAGAGTCAGGCGTTAGACAACACTAGAACTCTCTGCCTTCTCTCTAGTTTATCTCTCTACTTGTAAAGAACCCCTTCTGTAATAATTTTTCCAAGATTGAAATAAAATCAAAAAGGTCGTTTGGCCACAACTAGAGGTCTCTCTGCTGGTACTGTTCTTCTCCTTCCCTCTTCCATATCTGAAGTACTGTTAGCCTAAATGACAGGCTAAACAGGTAAGTGTTAGACTTGGTTCTCGATGGTTATATGTTATTCATGTTTATGGTAATTAGGAGTCTACTGTATCAAACCCGATGGGGTTTTGGGTTAAGGACTATATAGACTAGGCAGTTACTAGTCTCGATAGTAAACCTTGGTTAGTCCCAAGCTAACCGGTGGTGCTCGTTAACCCGTTTAGGCAGGTGGCCGTTGAAGGGTTGTGAAGAGCATCGTGGTTTAAGGTTTCCCTAGAGATTAGTGGCTAGGCTAGGACTGGTGTTCTTGTAATTCAATTCCTGAACCCTATTCGGAAGCATTCCGGTTGGTTCCCCTGGTATCAGAGCCATGTTTAGTAGAAAACCTAGAGTCTAAGTCTCACACTTAATTTCTTAATGAATATCATTAGGAAAAAGAATACTGTTAAAAACAGTAGAAAGGAAGAATATGAGCTTCCCCAACAATTAGACTGGCTTAATAAGTGGACTATTCCAATGGTTAAACCTAAGGTTATATACCAATTAGGTACTTTTGAACGAATAGGTTTAAAACAAGTAGTTAAAACTACTGAAGAAACACTCACGGTAGATAGTGACCATGCGACATTCAGATTATTATCTGAAAGTGATCTAGCCCCTTATAGGGATTCACATAGAATTTTGCAATTAGGCTTAATACAAGTTGCCTTCAAGCCACTCACTCTAAGAGGCTTACCTGAAAGCTTTATAGCAGCACTCAGAGATGGCAGAAACTAAAACTGGAAAATGTCTCTTATAGGGACTGTGGCCTCATGCAATCTATCAAGTAAAACCTTTTTATTAGGAATGGGATATCTAATCCATTTTAAAACATTATTAAGGGGTTTATAATTAATAACTAATATAGGAACTCCTCGTTCCTGTTCCGCATGTTTATTAACATAAAAAGCAGTGCAAGACCATTTGAACTTTGATGCTCTAATTAAACCTTCTGCTTTAAGGAATTAATTTCCTTATTGCATAACTCCAAGTAATCGGAGTTCATTTGACAAGGTCGAGCCTTGGTGGGGATATTATCCTCAGAAAAGTCTTCTTCATAAGGAAGGCTTATAATATGCTTCTTCCTACTCCAAAATTGATTCGGATGGTCACCACAAATAGAAGCAGTAAATTGATTCTTGAGAAAATTAATTTTTTCTACTAGCTTAGGATTCTTTAAATCATGTTCTATAGTAATGGAACAAATTTCATGCTAAAAATTCAATTTGATTGGCTTTTGAAGAAATATTATTAGAGATAATTTCATTCAAAAATCTTAGAACTGGCTCAGTTATAAACTCAAAAGTAATACTTTTACTATTATAAGTACTTGTAAAGCTTTTTGTATCCCAATATAAAAAAGACATTAATTTTATAAAAAATGGGACACCAAGTATAACATCACGTTCAATATCTTTTACCAAAACAAAGCTTTCTGGTATACAAACATCTTGTTGGCAAATATAGGCCCTAGGCAATTTATATGAAATGCCCATTGAAATAATAATCAATTAAAAGAGTTATTTTTATTAAAAACTTTTGAGTCATTAAATATTGTAATTTTTCTAAAAATTCATCTTCAGGAAAATCTATTGCTGCAAGTAAAGTATTAGTAACAATATTATCTAATTCAACAATTTTTATCCTGGGGTCTGTATTAATAACCACAGAATTTTCTAATTTGAAAATTCTCTCATCCAAAGCTACATTTGAAGCTTTTAATTCAGAGATTTCTTTCTTGAGAAGATTTATCTCAATACTTAAATCTTGGAATGTAGCTAGTCTTTCAGGTTGAGACCTGTTTTTCACCATCTTCCTTATTTCAGACATGGTGTAAGGTCCTTTTTGAGATGGAATTTCTTCCATCTCTGTTCCTACTTCTGAACTTGTAGGAAGTTGATCTAAAAGTTGGGACCTTATTACAGGGTCTTTGATAACCCTTAGAAGATCAATTAAATTGTCATTAGAAATAACAATGATCTGTAAGTCTCTGAATTGGGAGTATATATTAAAGAGGTCATCATCAGCATTACAACAATGATTTGAGCATTGTCCCTTATTACATAATTCTTGCTCATCTTCAGAAGATGAAGTATAACTTTCTTCATGAAGGACCCTTAGGTCATCACTGGTTGAAGAATCATCTTCATCAGTGTCAAATATTTCTGGGGAAGAATTTAGAAGGATCTTATATAAAGAATCTTTGATACTATCGTCTAAATCCAGCTCCTTAATTTTATCCTTGATTTTGCAATCCTTTGCATAGTGGCCTACTCTACCGCATTTGTAACAGGCCTGAGGGTTCTTTGATTTAACAAAACCCTTTCTGGCTTTATGAAAAGCCTTTCTTCGTAGGGTCTTTTCACGACGTTTCTCCGACGAACCCTTTCGTTTCTTGAAATCCTTTTTATGGGATTTTTTCTTCTTAGAAGGTATATCAATGGCGAATTGTTCACAGAATTCACCCAATTGTTGTCTCTCAGTGAGACGATGTTTCTTAATTTGCTGGTTTAGCTTGATCTCATTACATAAAGCTAAACCTTCTTGAGTGCATACACTGAAGCGTTTTCCATATGAGTAATTATTATAATCAATACTCATTCCTGTGCCTCTAAGGACTTTACGAATCCTTTCAGCAAATAAGGGAGGGAGTCTATCTATAAACTTAGACTTCCAATGAGTACTATTACTCTCTGGCAATTCCATCACTCTGGATAAGAAAACATCTTTATACCATCTAAAAGATGTGAGGGTTTTACACCTCAAATTCTGGAGCATTGTCCTAATGGTCTCACTATTATCAGACCATCTTCCAGAAAAGTGTTCAATGATATTCATGACCAAAGAATAGACTGAGTTCTGAACAATCTTATCATCTTTAGTCTTGGTTGCATGCATTATTTGAAAGCGCTGGTCTTGGGTGAGATAATTATCCCACCAGCCTTTCAGTTGACCAGTAAATCCGGCAATAATCATTTCTGTAATTGCCCTATCTGTATTCTTATTAACTTTACAGATAGTACTGTACATAAGCATTCTATGTACTATCGTATAAATTTGCCTTTCGGCAAGACCATCTATGTTCTATTCATAGATATCTGACCCACTATAACCTTGGTGGTAATGATCATTGTCCTATTCTTCTATCAGGACATCTTGGGGGGGTAGGTCTCAGGTAGTAAAACATTCTTTGGTATGGTTTTCGAGCATATTTCTCAGAGATTTTATTAATCTCGTCATCTACTTTTGTCCCGCTAGTAGATGCATGCTCTAAACTTAGAGGACTAGCTCTAAATTCTTCAAACTTCTTATTAAGAAGTTCCTCAATGTCATCAAGACTTTTTAATTTAAAGTCTCTAACCTCAGGAGATGGTTGGATACTAGTAGTAGCGATTTGCTCTTTACCTTTAGTATCCTTTTGTTGGATTTTTTGGACTTCAGCTATAACCTTGTCCAATTTTTCATGAATCTTAATAACCTGTTCACCCAGAATATTCACATACATATTAGTATAATTATTTTGGGTAAGCATGGTATTCAAATTCTTAGCAGTTATTGTAGCAGTATCATTTTCAAATATTTTTGAAAAAGCAGTGCAGTAAATGATTTTATCTTTTTCCCCTATATGAAAATATTGTTGGGGTGGAAAAACAGAATTAACAATATTACCATTAGTGAGCGTATAGTCTCTTTCTAACACAGAAACATAGTTATAAATATGCTTAGACATAAACCAAGGTATAAAAGCAATAATCTTATTATTCTTGCTAATGTCTGTATAAAAGTCATGTCTAAAAAATTGTACTAATTCAGGGGACATATTTTCATGAAATCATTTTCTGAAAACTGCCCATCTAGGTTTTAAAAATTCTTCTAGAATTATTTTTCTTGTCGGTGAACCCGGACTAAAATCTATTTGGTTTTCAGTCATTTTTAAAACCATTTGAAAAATCCATTTTGGATGCAGTGGGTTCAAGATCTGAATTATTATTGACCTTAACAATATTATCACTACCAATGCTGACTTTATTGAATCTATGGTTTTCTCTAATTTGTGATGTGTATGCTCTTGATGGAAAATCTACTACATAATCAATTGGAGAAATATAAGAAGAATTAGATCTAGTTAATCTAGATGATAAACTGATATTATCAGTTTAATCAGGTTCATTGAACCTGATTTTAATAGTGCCATCTGAGGTTTGTTCTATTTCCGTAACCTCCGTATTACCAGTGTTTCGAGGGGCAACCGCCTCTTCTATGACCCATTCTTTTGGGAAATCAATTTCATCCCATTTAATAGATCTTCATATAGGGACCTATTAAACAGGGAATATAATGTTTAAACAGGGACCTATTAAACAGGGAATTTCATCCCATTTAAACAGGGAAAGCTTTATAGCAGCACTCAGAGATGACAGAAACCAAAACTGGAAAACGTATCTTATAGGGATTGTGCAAACCAGTTTGGCCTATGGCCCTGTTTATTTCAGGACCGGTGTTCTTGTAATTCAATTCCTGAACCCTATTCGGAAGCGTTCTGGTTGGTTCCCCTGGTATCAGAGCCATGTTTAGTAGAAAACCTAGAGTCTAAGTCTCACACTTAATTTCTTAATGAATATCATTAGGAAAAAGAATACTGTTAAAAACAGTAGAAAGGAAGAATATAAGCTTCCCCAACAATTAGACTGGCTTAATAAGTGGACTATTCCAATGGTTAAACCTAAGGTTATATACCAATTAGGTACTTTTGAATGAATAGGTTTAAAACAAGTAGTTAAAACTACTGAAGAAACACTCACGGTAGATAGTGACCATGCTACATTCAGATTATTATCTGAAAGTGATCTAGCCCCTTATAGGGATTCACATAGATTTTTGCATATAGGCTTAATACAAGTTGCCTTCAAGCCACTCACTCTAAGAGGCTTACCTGAAAGCTTTATAGCAGCACTCAGAGATGGCAGAAACCAAAACTGGAAAAAGTCTCTTATAGGGACTGTGCAAACCAGTTTGGCCTATGGCCCTATTTATTTTAATGCCTATCCTAATTTGCAGATTTCCCTTTATGATGAAAATTCTTTGAATGCTTTAATACTTAGCATAAAATTACATGGTTATGACTATTTGCCTGGTACAGAAGTGATATGCATTTGTTATAGGATTCATTTCAAACCATTATACACTTTGAATCCTATGTGTAAAATAACGGATATGAAAAATGAAACTATTCTCATAGAAACCAACTTTGGTAAATCCAAAGTGACTACCAGAAGACCTATTAAATGGGATGATATTGATTTCCCAAAAGAATGGGTCATAGAAGAGGTTGTTGCCCCTCGAAACACTGGTAATACAGAGGTTACGGAAATACAACAAACCTCAGATGACACTATTAAAATCAGGTTCAATGAACCCAAACAAACTGATAATATCAGTTTATCATCTAGATTAACTCGATCTAATTCTTCTTATATTTCTCCAATTGATTATGTGGTAGATTTTCCATCAAGAGCATCCACATCACAAATTAGAGAAAACCATAGAATCAATGAAGTCAGCATTGGTAGTGATAATATTGTTAAGGTTAATAATAATTCAGATCTTGAACCCACTACATCCGAAATGGATTTTTCAAATGGTTTTAAAAATGACTGAAAACCAAATAGATTTTAGTCCGTGTTCACCGGCAAGAAAAATAATTCTAGAAGAATTTTTAAAACCCAGATGGGCAGTTTTCAGAAAATGGTTTCATGAAAATATGTCCCCTGAATTAGTACAATTTTTAGACATGACTTTTATACAGACATTAAGATAATAAGATTATTGCTTTTGTTCTTTGGTTTATGTTTAAGCATGTTTATAACTATGTTTCTGTGTTAGAAAGAGACTATACGCTCACTAATGGTAATATTGTTAATTCTATTTTCCCACCCCAACAATCTTTTCATATAGGGGAAAAAGATAAAATCATTTACTGCACTATTTTTTTTCAAAAATAGTTGAAAATGATACTGCTACAATAACTGCTAAGAATTTGAATACCATGCTTACCCAAAATAATAATACTAATATGTATGTGAATATTCTGGGTGAACAAGTTATTAAGATTCATGAAAAATTGGACAAGGTTATAGCTGAAGTCCAAAAAATCCAACAAAAGGATACTAAAGGTAAAGAGCAAATCGCTACTACTAGTATCCAACCACCTCATGAGGCTAGAGACTTTAAATTAAAAAGTCTTGATGATATTGAGGAACTTCTTAATAAGAAGTTTGGAGAATTTAGAGCTAGTCCTCTAATTTTAGAGCATGCATCTACTAGCGGGACAAAAGTAGATGACGAGATTAATAAATCTCTGAGAAATATGCTCGAAAACCATACCAAAGAATGTTTTACTACCCGAGACCTACTGTCACGACCCAATTCCTGAACCTGGTCGTGATGGAGGCTCTCATGAAGACAAGGCCAGCCATTCAACCCAATTCATCCTTTTAAGACAATTAATTAACACAATTATAGTATAAACATGGTTTAATAATATCCAATAGTGGAAAGTGTAGATAAAATACGGAAATCCAACCCAACTCAACCCTAACCGGGGTGTCACAAGTCATGAGCTACTACAGAGTTTACTAAAATTCTACAAAGTATGGAATTAGGAACAAAGTCTGAAGATATCATAAATAACAGAAGATAAGGGAGAGAACGGGTCTGCGAACGTCATGCAGCTACCTCGATAACTCCGATGAAATATGAACAGTAGAAAACTCGCTCTATGCCTCAGGAATACCTGTACCTGCACACATGGTGCAGGGAGTAATGTGAGTACTCCGACCCAGTGAGTAATAAATATAAATAATGGTTGAAGGTAAGAAAACACGTTAAGACACACAACATTCTATACAGAAGCAGTGAAATCATTTAAAATAACAATTCAGTGAAACATCATGTGAAATTTTTTTTAAACCAGTAAAACAGGTAATTTGGCAGTAAAATGACGAGTAGAAATCTGCCCCTCTGGCTCAATATCAAAACAACAAGTAGAAATCTGCCCCTCGGGCTCAGTATCAAAATAATAACTAGAAATCTGCCCCTCGAGCTCAATATTAAAATAATAAGTAGAAATCTGCCCCTCGGGCTCAGTATCAAAATAATAATTAGAAATCTAAACCTCGGGCTCAGTATCAAAATAATAAGTAGAAATCTGCCCCTCAGGCTCAGAACAGTATAAAGCAACCAGTCAATGAAATAAGAGCACATAATTATTATGGCAGATAATGCAGATAAAGAATAAATGCATGAGTGCAATGCAATGCATATGACGGTACCCTCTGGTCCCACTGCGGCGTGCAGCCCGAGCCATCCATATTTATTTATCATCGACGGCTCTCACTGGGGGTGTGCACAGACTCCAGAGGAGATCCTACAGCCCAAGCGCAATATCAAGCCATCTCGTGGCATCAAATCTAGGCCCTCGGCCTCATATCAATCTCAGTATAATCACCCAGGCTCTCAGCCTCAATATCAATGTAATCAACCAGGCTCTCGGCCTCAATATCAATGTAATCAACTAGGCTCTCAGCCTCAATATCAATATAACACTGCTGCGGCGCGCAGCCCGATCCATGCTCAGTCCATAAATCATCATAAGCCCCTTGGGCATTTGTAAAATAGTAGTTCTCATCCCGAAATATCATTTAAGTTTTCAAATCTTAGAAAGATGGTTGAGTTTGCAAAACAGTATTTAAACCTTGGACTGAGGTCAAATGATATGCAAAATATGCGAAAGCAGTGATATCAATCCCTGAAGGATTCAAATAATTGGCAAGAAGCCTACAATTGGAAACATGACTGAGGATATAAATTCTTTAACAAAATAAGTGAGGAAAACCAGTCAAAAATCCCCTAAGGGTTCTACAGGTTGGCACAATGCCCCAAGCATGGCAACAAGCCCAATTCACAATAATAAAGTATACGCCTCAACCAAATATGTAGTAAAATATCTCTCGGGACGGACCAAGTCACAATCCCCAATGGTGCTCTACCCCACACCTGTTATCCGGCGTGCAAGTCACCTCAATATAGCGTTACGATGTGAATTTCTGGGGTTTCAAACCCTCAGGACATCATTTACATCTATTACTCACCTCTAGCCGGCCAAATACTACTCCGCGATGCCCTTTCCTTTCGTATCGACCTCCTCGCGCGTCGAATCTGGCCAAAACCACAACGAATACATCACAATAGGCTAAGGGAATATAACCCAATCGAAAAGACTCGAAAAATATCAAAAATCACGAAATTTGCAAAACCCGAGCCCCGGGCCCACGTCTTGAAATCCAGAAATTTTTACATCAAAATGTTCCTTATCTCGCCACGAGTCTATACATACTAAATTCACAAGAATCGGAGTCCATTTGTCCCCTCAAATCCCAAATTTAGAATTTCAATCTCAAGCCCTAATTTCTTATAATTTGGCTATGTTTTCATGGATTTCTAGGATGATTCTTCAATAAAATCATGTATTTAACTCATAAAACTTACCTCCAATCGATCTTAGTTGAAACTCCCTTCAATCCCCATCCAAAAGCTCTCAAAATGACTAAAAATGGTGGAGATATGGGGTGTTTTTCGTGAATGAAATGTAAACATTCTGCTCAGAATTTTTCGGAATTATTGTTCACCCGTGTTACTGTTCACAGGGGGTACTGTTCACGGATACTGTTACGGGGTACTATTCACGGCACTATTCACGGATACTGTTACGGGGTACGACACTATTCACGGATACTGTTACGGGGTACTGTTCACGACACTATTCACGGATAATGTTACGGGGCACTGTTCATAACTACTGTTCACAGTGCTGTAAAAAATGCAGCAACTTTATTTTTTTCGTGCCTAAATCGATCCGTTAACCTCCCGAAATACACCCGAGGCCCCCGAGACTTCAACTAAAAGCCCCAACATGTCTTAAAACATTATCCAAACTTGCTCCAATCGTTAAAACATCTCAACTAACGCCAAAATCATCAAATTATATCGAATTCAAGCCTAAGTTCTTTTTAAAACTTCTAAAACACACATTCGATCAAAAACCCGACCCAACGATGTCCGAATGACCTGAAATTTTGCACACATATCCCAAATGACACAATGAAGCTACAACAACTCTCAGAATTTTATTCCGACACCCGGATCAAAATCTCACCTATCAACCGGAATTCGCCTAAATACTAATTTCGCCAATTCAAGCCTAATTCAACACCGGACCTCCAAAATTACTTCCGGTCCTGTTCCTAAGTCACAAATTACCTCCCAGAACTAACCGAACCGTCGAAATTCACATCCGAGCCCTCTAACTCATAAGTCAACGTCCGGTTGACTTTTCCAACTTAAACCTTCTTAAAAGAGACTAAATGTCTCATTTCTTATCAAAATCGCTCCAAATAAATTCTAATGCACCCAATACCGATAATGAAACATGAGGAAGCAGAAAATGGGACGAACGAGACAGTAACTCATGAGACGATGGGTCGGGTCGTCACATTCTCCCCAACTTAAACAAACGCTCGTCCTCGAGCGTACCCAGAGTTGTCCTAGAAACCAACCAAGAGATGAATGACCTTATCAAGCATAAACCCGGGGATGATCCCACGTCACCCTATCTCACATGGGTCCGATAACGCGTTGTAACTAAGATCACACAATCTAGTCTAGCCCATAAATCATAGAGCCACATTTCACCTTTTCGGAATCATACACAAGATCAGAACCTCACACCTACGTTCAGAATAAGTTTGAACCAGCTGTAATAGACCATGCCTGCAACATTAGGTGCAATTGTATGATATACCAATAACTCAAACAAATGCAGCAATAACTTCCATTCACAGCAGTTGCCCACAACAACCAAATACCGATAGAAATCTCTTATTATCCAATATCTCATTCCAACACTCTCATATACTGCCAATGATAATTGAAACACACAATAAATCATAACCATTGCTCAGATCAACCATTCATGAGGCCATTTCTCCTCTAGCAATTATAGTAACAATTTTTTTTAAAAAACCGAACCTCGATATTTACCCATCAAACATGCTGAACTCAAATCCGTTCGTATTCATCAATGACCCCAATGATCACCTCGAATCCAACACACCACTCTGGTGATATGACACCTCAATACAGGCCTAAGCCACAACTTTCATAATATGCGCACCAATAAGAAACGGCCTGAACATACTCAAGTCATGAAAAATGACTCAAACGAAAGAGTCGTACCTCAAGCTCATCAGTACCATCAGCGGACCCAACAAGAACATGCCGCAATACTACCGAAATACCATTAGTTTAATAACATTACCTTTTTATGAGACATATACTCTCGTCAAGTCACTTTCAATTAGGAATACTATTTCCCCAATCATCCGAAGATCATTCGCCCTAATCATCTGAAGCTTTTTTTTTCTCTAATCACCTAGAAGAAAATCGCTACACATCTCATGTTCTGCATGATGTACATAGGTATTGTTCTAACTCTTACAATATTGACATGACGGATGAGGTATGCATAAATTCATGACCACTGTCGAGACAACGATTCGTTGGTTCTATACTCCTGGCAAGAACTATCACCTCATTTTGAGCAAAATCATGGTCTTAGCTCCTTAATTTACATCATATACTCAGATTGCACTAATCTCAAATTCAATGATCTCGTCTCACCCAGTACGAACTACTCAGGCAATAAGCCACCCCAGACATAATCAAAAGTCGCATATGATGCCTCAATATGCCAATAAGCTACCAATTCGAATGCGGTACAAAAGGAAAACAAACTCTGGAAGGAATTATCAATCTCACACACTAATACAGACTTTCCTTATAAAACAGGAAGCAAGGCATACAAAATAGCATATAGAAAACTATACTCAACATCACACTGTTGCGGCGTGCAACCCGATCCAGATAACATACCCATGGCGGCGTGCCACCCGATCTACACATAGATCTCACATAAGAAGATGCACATCGAGCCAAATTTGCTTATTACAACAAAATACCGAGTATCGGTCGTAAGCATGCTAAGTGCATAATAATATCTCTGAGGGACATATAGCGTTATAAGCAACAAAACTCAAACACAACTGAGGTGCGATGTACAATCTGAATTTCAAGAGCCAAGATGCTCATATAACGTCATTCCTACACAGATTCTCAACACATAGCAATTTCTCAAGTTGTCTCAAAACTCACACGGCGCAATGTATCACTACGCGAAATATCTGACAATGAAACATCAACCTAACTACTCCTCCATGAGGACCGCGTTACTAAAATGCACACATCTGGCCTGATATAGAGCCATTATTCACATTAAATCTATCCATCGACTTCAAGCCGATTCTGATCACACTGAACTAGTCTGATAACCTTTCAAAGGTCCATAATAACTCCCATTTTTCTCATAACACACAAGAACAACCATCACAATCGGGGTAATCCTCCCCAGTTCACAACCCAATATGCCAAGTGCCCTCCAGGCATGAATCTTTAATTTAACGACACCATCACAAACTTCATACTTGGTTTACATCTTTAATCAATCAAGTGATCACATGCCACACTTATATAATCTTCCCGTGGGACACACTCCCACAACCTACCACAACAATATCTGGAGCGTACCTCCAAACCATCGATCGCACTAACGCTGAAGAGCGATCAAGAGTCATTAACCGGGACGCAAAACCCTTTTTACAAAACACCGATCTTAGGTGACGCTGAAGACAATTCCAACTTACCGTAAACATCGAAACTTATCTCCTGCTCATCCGAGCTCATGACATCTTGTCAAAAAATTTCCTTCACTCGTGCCATTCTCGGCCTAATTTCCACAACCAGAACTGATTCACCAGCATGCATCAAATCGGAACTAACATAGTACATAACCGTACAATCCGCTAACCAATAGCAAGCTCCCCAACTTGGCTCGAAGCCATAGATCACAACACATATACTCTATTGTTGCCGTAATACCATGGTGAGATTAAACTCACTCCTTCATAAGCTTGTGGAAACACGAATCATTGGAAATTTTAACTCTTCTGCAATTTTTGCATTCACTCACACAACAGTTAAGCCCACTCTTTAGGCGACAAATTTTTTTACTAAGTCCCAAATTTTTCAAAAATTTCGGCAGAGTTTCCTTTGTAATTGGGCCTATCCACCTGCTAGAGAATCACCAAAACCATCCTAACAACATGTCCACAACTTGACAAAGCATCACAATGTATATCAACAACATTAATCTCAATATTACATGTATTATATTATCAAAATTGATACATGGACATGCGTTGCACCTATTTGAATCATAACACATAGAAAATACCTTTCAATCCTCCATTATTGGGCTATTCAACCGAGTAAGAACATATTCTTTCTTTAATGTTTTCGACCCTCAAGGTGGTCTCCTTGACTCAACGATTTCGTCATAATACATTTACAGAAGCGATCTCAGCTCCCAGACTTATCTAACTAGTATGACAAATAGATTCCCCTCATAAGCCAATTACCCACTAGCTTTACCTTTAGTTAATATTTTTTGTATACCTTCCACTGCCATACACATTACACAATCACTTAATCTTCCGGAGTCTAAACTCATACTGTAACATGAAATTTACTTCACTCCAAATAAGAGACATAAAAAGATTCTTCATGCACCCATAACTTGGGACTACACATCCTATCACAATGGAAATCATACACTCAATAGTTCATCTATCATCCAGTAGACCTTCCTCATCACTTCCAAGTCATATAGATACATCTCGCAGTACTATCATACTCCTCACGTAGCTATCCAGCCATGATTCCCACTAATAGGGACAATACCGAACATAAAGGTTCAAAACACTTGCTCACACAATCATCACCTCAGTGCTCAAGCCATAGGCAAGATCTGACCTCAAGTCCTCCAGACTGGCCTAACATCAAACTCACCGAGATCACGTCTCGCCCTTCTATCGGGGAATTACAAGCCATCAAGGTAAATCGAATACTGAGTGCTCGTTCGCGCATACGAACATGTGGAAGGAATCGTAAGAGTTACTTTTCAAGTTGAATCAAGGACGCATGATAAGAATTCAAGAATGTGAAGTTTTCCTAAAGGTTCTGCAACCTCTCGAGGATAAATACAGACGTCTCCGTACCGATCCGCGAGACTCTACTAAACCGGCTCATGACTCGCGAGACCAATTAACCTAGGCTCTGATACCAACTTGTCACAACCCAATTCCCGAACCTGGTCGTGATGGCGCCTCTCATGAAGACAAGGCCAGCCATTCAACCCAATTCATCCTTTTAAGATAATTAATTAACACAATTATAGTATAAACATGGTTTAATAATATCCAATAGCAGAAAGTATAGATAAAATACGGAAATCCAACCCAACTCGGCCCTAACCGGGGTGTCACAAGTCATGAGCTACTACAGAGTTTACTAAAATTCTACAAAGTATGGAATTAGGAACAAAGTCTGAAGATATCATAAATAACAGAAGATAAGGGAGAGAACGGGTCTACGAACGCCATGCAGCTACCTCGATAACTATGATGAAAACTGAACAGCAAAAAACTCGCTTTATGCCTCAGGAATACATGTACCTGCACACATGGTCCACGGAGTAATGTGAGTACTCCGACCCAGTGAGTAATAAATATAAATAATGACTGAAGGTAAGAAAACACATTAAGGCATGTCACACCTCCTTTTTACGCGCCCGAGGGGGCGCAGGGAGTTTTTTCCAATTAAAGGACAATCGAAACGGGATTGGTTTAATTATTTCAGAGTCGCCACTTGGGAGATTTAGGGTGTCCCAAGTCACCAATTTTAATCCCGAATCGAGGAAAATAATGACTCTATATTATAGTCTGCGCACCAGAAATCCGGATAAGGAATTCTGTTAACCCGGGAGAAGGTGTTAGGCATTCCCGAGTTCCGTGGTTCTAGCACGGTCGCTCAATTGTTATATTCGGCTTGATTATCTGATTTTATACAAATATGAACTTATGTGCAAATTTTAACTTTTAACCGCTTTATTATTATTGTTTTTACAAGAATGTGAACATCGCTTAAAACACGTCTTTGGACTGCGTCACATGAAGTGCACCCACAATCCAAAACATATTTTATTTGATGTTTTAGGATTTGGATTTGGGTCGCATGAAATGCACACCCGAGTTTAAGAAAGTAAATTATTAAACGCGCGCCTAAAGAGACTATCGCGTTATTATTTTGCGGAGGCCGTGAAATTCGCTAAACGACCCTCCTGAATTCTAAGTAATTTTAAACAAGTATTTACTGAGGGCCCCCGCAATTTGTGTTTTTATTCGGCGAGGGTCATCTCATTCTTATTTTTTTTAAGAATTTGCAACGTCATGAAAATGCATCTCGGGCCACGCCACAATCAATGCGCCCGTGACTAGAGACATATTTCGACTCCGTTGAGATTTGGATTTGGGTCACATAAATGTGCACCCGAGTTTAGGGAGATAACATTATTAAAGGCGCGCCTACAACAACTAGCGCATTATTATTTGGGGTAGGGCCGTGAAATTTGCTAAACGGCCCGCCCCGGAATCTAAGTATTTAAGACATATATTTTGTGAGGGCTTCGCAATCCATACATTTTTATTTGGTGAAGCTAGTCTCGTTTTTTTTTTATTTATTTATTTGAGGGCAAACTTAAAGCAATTACGATTTTCTACCCATGAAATCATCCGAGGTCAAACAAAAAAAACAACGATTCTAACAGGTAATAATATCCAGGGTAAAAATGAAAAAAATAGAATAACTTCGTTCATATGCTCACATTTACTTTAAGCATGCAGTAACTAAACATAGAATAAACATTTTTAACATAACAACAAAAATTGCATTGTTGACATTCATATATATTGAATATTCTCATTTATTGCCTTGAACCATAATATGCAAAATGAATGAAATGAGACAAAGGACGAAGAACACCAACCTTCGAACCTCGACAATCCTAGAACGACAAACAGTGCTTCCTACGAAACTCGAACCGGACTTCACTGAACAAGGCACAACAACGAAAACCCCGGAACAAATTCGACGGACCGGACCTCGACTCAGCTTTTGGGCTTTGGACTGGAACTCGACTTCAACACAAGGTCGAGCAGCTCACCTCCATGAACTCCGGCTCAACTAGTGGCGTGAAGCTGACGGACTGTTTAGTCGACGATTGTGGGAGTCGACGGGCAGTGTTTAATGGTGACGGGGTGATGGTTTTCGACTGGAAAATGACGAGGGCGTTGGTTGCGACAGTAGGGTGGGTTGTTTGGGCAGCTGGGAGGTTGACGTCGTCTTGTTATTCCGGTGGGAAGCTTAGGAGGAGGAGGGGTGGTTGCCGGTGATGGAGGTCGACTGGTTTTTTCCGTTTGGGGTGGTCCGGAAATGGAGTTTTTTGAAGGTAGGGTTTTCTGGTTCGTTGGTCGTTTTCGACGATGGAGTTCCGACGAGGAAGGTGGCTGACGGGTTGTTGGTTTTGGACTGGTGGTCGTAACGATGAGGAAGAAGGTTGCGAACAGTGATGACGAGGAGAGGGGAGCTCGATCGTTTTTGCAGTAGGTTTTTTTTTGTTTTGTTTCCTCAAAGAAGACGGAGGAACAGTGGTGACGAGGGAGGGGATCTGGTGGTTATGGGCAGTGGGGGTGCCGGGGAAGGTGACGGGCGGTCGGCGATGGAGGTTTTGGGCGTGGAGGTGACCGGAAGGGATGAGGGAGCTTCGTTTAGTAGGGTTCCTGCTTCTTCTTCATGTGTAGAAGAAGATGAAACAGTACCCTCTTTCAAAATATTCCCCAGAGTCCTCTTCGTTCGTCCTTTTTTCTTTTGCAGGTTTCCTTTCTTTCTTCTTTTTAAGAAGATGATGAAACAGTACTCTTTTTTCAAAAAATTTCCAAGTCCTTTTCGTTGGTCCCCCACGTTCCTTTGGCCTTTTCCGTGTTTTTGTAACACAATGCCCATGAAAATGAGCCCACGCGTGGTGGGGTTCGAGGCATATGTCCCCCACGCGTGGTGGGGTTCCCCATGTGTCCTGGACACTGTTTATTATGGGCTAGGTCCGAAAATTAGGCCTAAAACCGGGTAGTTTAAACCCGAATATTATTCTTTTGCCCGGACCCGAGAAATAGGAACACGTTGCTTAACTAGTCCTATGTAAGCAAAATAACTACCAAAAATAAGACTAGTATTTAAACAAAACTATATCTTTTTTAAATATTTTTCAAGGTTTAAAATAGCTACAAAATATTAATAAAACTATATTTTTTTTTTTGTAATTTTCGTTTTAAAATATTAAGATAAAATATGAGGTAATATTTTTGTATTTTTTTTCAAAGTTAAAAATGCCTATAAAACTTTAATAGAATTATTATTTTTGTATTTTTTCGAAATTATATAAGGTACAAAAATAAAGTGCAATTTTTGTATTTTTCAAGTTTATGAGAAATACATAAACTAAAATTTATATATATTTTTTTGAAATTTTCTTTTTGCAACGAAATAAAGTAAAAATAGTTAAAATAGCTATACTAGACCCAATTTCACATATTCACGCTAAAAATGTGAAAATTCTCGGGGAGGGTCAAAAATCACGTGCTTACAGCTGCCCCTCTTTGACTGGAAACACGAAGAGTTTTCCGATAAAGAACGACTAGACGTGTTTTTGACCCGACCATTACTTGGACGGACTACACTTAAGGAAAGGGAGGGAATGTGACCGAGCCCTGGTATCTGAGCTGCCTACATATCCTTGGTTATACAGGAATCAGGCCACGTGTAGTTCGAGAATGAGAGAGATAGTGAAATGTACCGAGGTGGAGAGCCGATCGAGGTGCCGTTCCGTCGAGGTTCCGGTCCGCGGTCCTGTCATTACAACAAAAATGAAAACTGAAAAAGACTAACTAAGCCTATCAGCTACTAGTTACAAGGATTCCTATCTCTTAAGTCTTCTGAAACTTGGTCTTGAGTCTTGAATGGTGCTTCATACAGACTTTGGATCTGAACCTTGATACTTGCTAGTTGTAGGTGCTAGTTCTTGAGCAGACCACATTTGTTCTCCACTTCCGTAATTTGGGTTCTTTTTCTTTTTTTCTTTTTTTTTCTCTTTTTCTTCTTGTTTTTTTTTTTTTTGTTTTTTTTGGTGACCAGCTTCTGTTGATCATCCCAGACTGTGGACTTGCATTCTTGGGGCGAGCTTCTTGTTGCTTCTATCTTGGATTGAATGCTGGGGATTTTTGTTGTAACCTTCTGCTTTCCAGTGGGTCACTGCTTGATCTTGAAAAAATGTTTCCCCGTTCTACAGGCGGACTCCTGACTTCTTCTATCTTCGACACGCAACAACCTCCGTTCTACAGGCGGGTCCCTGACAATCAACACAAACAAAACAAACAAACTTTTCTAACCCAGTTTGTACTGGGAAGATTTGTGAGTTGTTAGCAAAATCGTAACTCACTTACACTACTGATGCAATGATGAGAGTAAACTAAAGACTAGGCTAGGATGTGCATCTCCTATGAGTAAAACCAAAACTCTTGCTAGCAAATGTGTCTGCTAAAATAAAAACCTCAATGACTCAAACTAGAAAGTGTGTCTTCTATGGTTGAATCGGAATGAGCTAAACTAGGAAGTGCGTCTCCTAAGGGTGAAAACTTCAGTGACTAGAACTAGGAAGTGTGTCTCCTATGAATAAAATCTCGATTAGGAAGTGCGTCTCCTACGGGTAAACTTCAAAAACTGGACTAGGAATTGTGTCTCCTATGGTCGAACTTAAAATGAATCAAACTAGGAAGTGCATCTCCTAGGGGTGAAATCTCAATTCCGGAAGTGCGTCTCCTGAAATAAAATATAATCTAAAAAGCCAAACTCGGGAGTGTGTCCCCTAAAGCAAAAGTATAACCTGAGTGAACCAGACTAGGAAGTGTGTCTCCTAATAATGAAAACTTAATTCAGGAAGTGCGTTTCCTGTGCATGGAATTAAACTTAGGAAGTGCGTCTCCTAGGGGTAAAACTAAACTTTAGGAAGTGCGTCTCCTACTGGTGAAACTTTTTAGGAAGTGCGTCTCCTATGGTGAAACTGAACTTTAGGAAGTGCGTCTCCTATGGTGAAACATATCTTAGGAAGTGCATCTCCTATGGGTGAAATGAACTTAGGAAGTGCGTCTCCTATGGTGAAACTGATCTTAGGAAGTGCGTCTCCTACTGATAAAACTTGCTTAGGAAGTGCGTCTCCTACTGGTGAAATATTTTTAGGAAGTGCGTCTCCTACTGGTGAAACTTGCTTAGGAAGTGCGTCTCCTACTGGTGAAATATTTTTAGGAAGTGCGTCTCCTATTGGTAGAACTTGAATTTAGGAAGTGCGTCTCCTATAGTAAAACTGAACTTAGGAGGAAATGCATCTCCTATGGGTAAAACTGAACAAACCTAGGAGGAAATGCATCTCCTATGGGTAAAACTAAAACTTAGGAGGAAATGCATCTCCTATGGGTAAAGACGTGGAATGTATGCCTCTATTATCTGGGCGGGCTCCCAATTTCAACACTTGAAATAAAAGACTGAATGTATGCCTCTGTTATCTGGGCGGGCTCCCAATTTCAACACTTAAAATTAAAGACTGAATGTATTCCTCTGTTATTATGGGCGGGCTCCCAATTTCAACACTTGAAAGTAAAAACTGAATGTATGCCTCTGTTATCTGGGCGGGCTCCCAATTTCAACACTTAAAAAATAAAAAGACTGAACGTATGCCTCTGTTATCTGGGCGGGCTCCCAATTTCAACACTTAAAATAAAAGACTGAATGTATGCCTCTATTATCTGGGCGGGCTCCCAATTTCAACACTTAAAATAAAAGACTGAAAGTATGCCTCTATTATCTGGGCGGGCTCCCAACTTCGACACTTAAAAATAAAAAGACTGAATTTATGCCTCTGTTATCTGGGCGGGCTCCCAATTTCAACACTTGAAAGTAAAAAAAGACTGAAATGTATTCCTCTCGTTATACAGGTGGGCGCCTAGTACATGAAATGCAAATACTGAAATGTATTCCTTTCGTTATACAGGTGGGCGCCTGGTTGTAAAGATATGAAAAATGATATGCCCGTATTATACTGGTGGGTGACCTAGAACAGAAATGAAAAGACAGAAATGTATTCCCGCATTATACTGGTGGGTGACCCAGAACAGAAATGAAAAGACAAAATGTATTCTTCTTGTTATTCAGGTGGGCGCCTGTCTTCAACAATAACTTTGAAAATAAGATCCTATTTGAGGGCGGATGAACCCGACATATCCTGTTTGAGGGCGGATGAACCCAAAATATCCTATTTGAGGGCGGATGAACCCGACAGATCCTATTTGAGGGCGGATGAACCCAACATATCCTATTTGAGGGCGGATGAACCCGACAGATCCTATTTGAGGGCGGATGAACCCAACAGATCCTATTTGAGGGCGGATGAACCCAACATATCCTATTTGAGGGCGGATGAACCCAACATATCCTATTTGAGGGCGGATGAACCCGACAGATCCTATTTGAGGGCGGATGAACCCGACAGATCCTATTTGAGGGCGGATGAACCCAACATATCCTATTTGAGGGCGGATGAACCCAACATATCCTATTTGAGGGCGGATGAACCCAACAGATCCTATTTGAGGGCGGATGAACCCGACAGATCCTATTTGAGGGCGGATGAACCCGACAGATCCTATTTGAGGGCGGATGAACCCGACAGATCCTATTTGAGGGCGGATGAACCCGACAGATCCTATTTGAGGGCGGATGAACCCGACAGATCCTATTTGAGGGCGGATTAACCCAACAGATCCTATTTGAGGGCGGATGAACCCAACATATCCTATTTGAGGGCGGATGAACCCAACATATCCTATTTGAGGGCGGATGAACCCAAAATATCCTTAAGACTTGAAAATGTCTTACCTCGAATACTTGCTGGGGATTGGGATGAATTTTCCTTTTCTACCTTCCCCATTTTTATTATTATTTTTTTATTTATTTTTTTTAAGCCCTTTTTTGTTTTTGTTTTGTTTTTGCATAGCTTCTTCCTTCAAAGACTACCTCCCTTGATTTACTTACCTATTGGGGGTAAAATGTTATCAGCTGGGGGTACCTGACTTCCAGAAAATTTTCTAAATGGAAGGAAAATTTTCTGCCCCAGTTTGATAATATCCCTTGTGGCACGCAGTTCTGGCATCAATGCTATTTCCTTTACCTGTTTCAAATCAAACAAAATTGTTAGTTTAAAACATGGTGGTTGGTTGTGATACTCCTAACGGGATGGCTTTTCCTTTTTCCTTCTTTGCTTTGCGTTGCACAACTTGTTGGGGACGATTTTATTTGCTGGGTACAATCCCTTTCTGCTGGGGTTATCCCTCTTCTTTTGTGGCATAGCTCGGAAACCGACATTTCCCCAACCTTTTAGTCTAGTATGGATTTTGCCAAATCATGCTCGCCGCTCTCCTTGCTCTGTTCATGGGCCTTGGCCTTTGAGGTTTATAACCTTGGTTTTGGCAAGGATATCTCTCTTGACGCTCGTCAATCCTTTTGTCAATTCCCTTTGCTGGGGATATCTTTTTTGACACTGGCCTCGCGCTTGTTCCTTGCTGACTATACCATTTGGATATACTAGTCAGATCTCATCTTGGAAAGCTGATGGCATATTTTGAAGTCATTTCATACTTGTTCTGACCGGACAGACTCTATTGGGGAAATTTTTTATGAAAGGAGAAAGATAACAGAAACAAAATAAAAGACAAAGGAAACGATGACTCTTTTACAAAAGAACTATAAATAAAAATATATCAAATGCAGATACCGACTCTAATGGTCATGACATGCGTATGTGGCCTATCCTTTACCGTCAATCATCTTTCAAGATCTTCAATTGGTGATTCCCCATCTGATTCTTGATCTTATTCGACTTGCAGTGTCCGAAGGGTTTTCACTATCAAGTCTCTCTCATTCTTGGCTTTTCTCTCAGCTTTCATCGTCTTATGGTGCCTGTGAAGGTTTTCACCGATAAGACTCTCTCATTTGTATCACTTTCCAGCTGGGGATTTGGAGTGTCGCCGGTATGACTCTTTCTGCTGGAGATTAGAGTCCCTTTTGCTGTGGGACAGAATGTTATGCTCACCGGCAAGACTCTTCATTAGTCTGACTTGACATCTTTTGAAGACTGATCGGAAGGTCTTTCTTTGGACCGTAATGTGGGTTTTGGATAGGGCTAGAAAGAAAGGGTATTAAAGGCTCAAAAATGCATTAATTTTTGGGTTATTAATTACAACCTTCGGAATTAGATTTATTTACAACAAACGCAACTTTTGCCCCAGTTTCTTGCTTGGGGATATTTTAATTGTTTTTTTTTTCATTTTTCAAAACTATGACCGAGCCGTGAAGCGCCTACGTATCCTCTTTGAGGAATCAGGTCAAACGTAGTTCCCAATTCCTCTTTTCATTCCGACTTTCTTTTGTTTGTTTTTTTCTTTTCTTTTCTTTTTTTTCTTCTTTCATTTTTCTCTTTTTCGTTTTTTTTTTTTTTTTTAATCTTCCATGTTCGCATCTTCTAGTCGTTGCTTACTGATTCCGAATTAGGGGTATGAAAGAAAAAATAAACAAGGCTCAAAAGGGGTAACGAAGGATAAAGTGTTTAGGTAGCAGAACAAAATGCCTTCGTCATTTCAGTCTTCAAACATGCCAAGTGCAAACAACACAATTTAAATTTGTAGTCTCTTCTGATGGTGCTGGACTTGACAATTATGTTAAACGTTTCATTCTTCCTTTGTCATTTCTAAAGCACCGTTGGGTGACACTCTCATTCTCATTATTATGAACGACCCTCATGCCAATTTAGGCGAATCTTTCTTTAACGGTTTTCTTTGTGTTTAACTTGCCCCAGTTCCACATGACTCGGGCTTTGAATAATCTCAAACCGTCTTTATTTCCTTTAAATGGTCTGATCGCCTTTCCAGGGTTTTATGATTAATTTTAAAGACTAGGCCCAAAGTGTGTGCGCACGTCATGTCCCTAGAATCGGCATTGAACGAAAATGATAAAAAGACTAAACAAAAAGGTGAATAGAAATAATAAAAGATTGGATTTTGTGCTAGACTACCGGTGAAATGGTTTGAATAACAAACAAACGAAATAAAATCCTAAACAACCTGGACAAAACTTAAACAAACCGCTATGACAAAACGGAAAGATAAGCGGAAAGATATTGACACAAAACAAAATCCGAATTACAATCCTAATAATCCGAACAAACAGGAATGACAACAAAATAAACCACCAACTGCTTCTTTCTTGTTAACCAAGGAACGGAGCGTCCTCCCACTTTATCAAACTTGGCATCTTAGCCATTGAGCTTTGCATTAGTATTGTCAAGACCATTGCCAGCTTCCATATCTCCGTCAACAAGTTTCCAACAGGATTCGAGTGCTTCTGTCATCAGGCCTGATCCTCGCAGAGTGTGCATCATGAGGTGCAAATAAAGGATTCTGGGTGTCATTGTCCGGCTTACCACAAACCAACCACCTTAACTTTATTTGCGAAACAAACAGGTTAGAATGGACTCAGTCGGTCCTCATTATTAACAACATCTTTTTTTCTTTTTCTTTTTCGATGTTTTCGATTTTTTTTTCAATTTTTTTTTTCATTGTGGTCGAATCTTATGGAGATTGCCTACGTATCATGACCCCGCATGAATCAGACCTTGCGTAATTCGGACCAATAAAAGATAAACAACACTAAACACACATTTTTTTTAAAAAAAAATTAAAACAAACTGGGTTTCAAGGATTTAAAGATTACCCACCAGCTTGAAAATTAAACAACCCGCATGTTCTAATCAAAAGATTGGTAGACTTAAAAACAAAATTCCAGCTCCCTTTCTCTGTTCGACAAATGCAACCAAATGGTTATTTTTTGCAAATGTGGCCCCTTCCAATTTTCACATGAATTTTGAGGTCGGCTTCCAATTTTCACATGAATTTTGAGGTCGGGGAGGATTATTTTGACACTTTAAAACTTGTCCATTCTTTTACGAAAATAACCTTTCGACAACTGAAAAATACTCTAAGGCTATTTCGGCAAGAACGGTTAAAGACGCGGCCGAAGCTGGCTCGGCTTATTATGACAAAAGACGGTATTCACATGACCGCTGACTCTTTGATTTTTTTCTTTTCAAAATTACAATAAAAAAAACTTGGCGTTGTAAACACGGCCCTTCAGCGCCTCGGGGACGAAGATTTATAAGGCTGTGTGGGTCAACTTAGACCAAAAATTCTAAACATGACCCGAAGGTGGCTGTTTATGCAAAGTCAGCCTTCCGGCGTCCCTTTCAGGAACATTCGGCTACTCATGACAAAACAACATCACCTGACTTATTTACGACTCTTTTATAATTCGACATGTTTTTCATTATTTGTTTGCTTTTGGCTTTTTTAGCAAAAGGTGGGGTTGGACCCGATGAGGGTTGCCTACGTATCTCACATCCGGTGAGAATCAAACCCGCGTAGTTCGGGCAAATAAACTATTTTTGAGAAGACCCTTTTCCATTTTCTATTTTTAGTATTATTCTTTTTTTCACAACAATCAAATAGACTATTATTTTCACTCATAACAAACGAATTAACGAAAACATAAAACATTCCTTCTTTTTTGAGAAGGTGGGGTTGGACCCTATGAGGGTTGCCTACGTATCTCACACCCGGTGAGAATCAAACCCGCGTAGTTCGGTCACAAGAACTACTTTAAAAGAAGAAAGGAAGCATTTTTTTTATTGATTTTCTTTTTTAAAAGAAACACTTCTAAGATATATTTTTTTTTAATTTCATTTGCTCTTTTTTCTTTATTCTAAAGAAGAAGAAGAAAATATTTTTTCGGAATTTTGCTTTTAATAAAAGAAATGCTTCTCAAAATATTTTTTTTGGATTTTGAATTTTCTAAAGAAGAATCAAAATATTTTTGGATTTTTATTTATCTATTTTATCTTGTTGAATTTTGAACTTTCTTTTGAATTTTTTTTGGATTATATATATACTTATTTTTGGAACAAGTAATAAAATCACATTCAACGCCGGACTCTTTTTATTTTTATTTCTGCCATTTTCATAGACAAACAAAGTAAAATAAATAAAACATTTATTTTTTTTTTATTATTTTTTTTTAAAAAAAAAAACAGATTCTTTTTTATTTTCATTTAATGGCAAAACAAACTATTTTCTTTAATATTTTTAAAAAAACCAGACAGAACAATGATGATCCTTTTTTTTATTTATTTTTCCTTTGCTTTCAATATAACAAACTAACAAGACATTTTTTCATTTTCAAAATTTCGTCAGAGTTTCGACTCTACTAGGACTTCTATGCTGTTATTTTCTCCTTTTTTCACGATTTTCTTATATGTGGAAAATGATGACAACATAAAAAAAAATTGGATTTTCTTGCTTTGTTTTTATTTGTAATTTTATTTTTTATATTTATTATTTCTTTCAAAAATGTGGCATGGGAGACATAACGATTTCCAAGACTTCTTGGATTCCGCAAATGCTCCCCATGCGCTTTTCCCAACATATGAAGCGTGGGGGACATATGGGAATTCCAAGACTTCTTGGATTCCACAAATGTTCCCCATGTGCTTTCCCAAAAAGCAAGCGTGGGGGACATAGGGAATTCCAAGGCTTCTTGGATTCCACAAATGTTCCCCATGCTTTGATTAATATAATAGCATGCTTAATAAAAAAATCGTGCAACTTTCTTATTTAACGTGATCAGCATGATAAGAAGTGTCATTTGTCCGCAAATATCATTGGTCCGCCAAATGACTCATTCACCCTTGAATAAATATAACATGTAGCACATAGGATGCCAAAGATGGTCTATTATTTTCAGGTTGCTTGTCCTAGACGGACCCAACCCCTGTGTTGAGTCCCCTAAGTCAAATGCACATGATGGCAAATAAACGTTCCTACTAGGGATCCGACATGTGGCTTTGTTATACTAAGTTCATAACCTGGGTATTTGTTCTAGACCTGGCTTACCCGAGCGGACAACTCGAGCCAAGGATGGGAGCTGTGTACCGGTAACCAAAAGGCCATCCGATTTTGCAACTCCTCCAAATCCTCGTTCTATTTTGGCATATGACACTAACAGAAAGAAGCCACGACCAGCGTGCGCTCCTCAAGAGAGAAGAGAAGGGTTTCGGCACAATTTATATGTACAGTTCAAACAATATCAAAGCAGTAAAAGCAGCATTTAGCACATTAGGCTCAAAACATGTAATAAAATCAGATAATAAATAAAGCCAAATAATAACAATTACACTAAGCTCGAATTCTTAACCCTGAACCAGTGGTTCTGGGTCCAAAATCCCCAGCAGAGTCGCCAGAGCTGTCACACCTCCTTTTTCCGCGCCCGGGGGGGCGCAGGGAGTTTTTTCCAATTAAAGGACAATCGAAACGGGATTGGTTTAATTATTTCAGAGTCGCCACTTGGGAGATTTAGGGTGTCCCAAGTCACCAATTTTAATCCCGAATCGAGGAAAATAATGACTCTATATTATAGTCTGCGCACCAGAAATCCGGATAAGGAATTCTGTTAACCCGGGAGAAGGTGTTAGGCATTCCCGAGTTCCGTGGTTCTAGCACGGTCGCTCAATTGTTATATTCGGCTTGATTATCTGATTTTATACAAATATGAACTTATGTGCAAATTTTAACTTTTAACCGCTTTATTATTATTGTTTTTACAAGAATGTGAACATCGCTTAAAACACGTCTTTGGACTGCGTCACATGAAGTGCACCCACAATCCAAAACATATTTTATTTGATGTTTTAGGATTTGGATTTGGGTCGCATGAAATGCACACCCGAGTTTAAGAAAGTAAATTATTAAACGCGCGCCTAAAGAGACTATCGCGTTATTATTTTGCGGAGGCCGTGAAATTCGCTAAACGACCCTCCTGAATTCTAAGTAATTTTAAACAAGTATTTACTGAGGGCCCCGCAATTTGTGTTTTTATTCGGCGAGGGTCATCTCATTCTTATTTTTTTTAAGAATTTGCAACGTCATGAAAATGCATCTCGGGCCACGCCACAATCAATGCGCCCGTGACTAGAGACATATTTCGACTCCGTTGAGATTTGGATTTGGGTCACATAAATGTGCACCCGAGTTTAGGGAGATAACATTATTAAAGGCGCGCCTACAGCAACTAGCACATTATTATTTGGGGTAGGGCCGTGAAATTTGCTAAACGGCCCGCCCCGGAATCTAAGTATTTAAGACATATATTTTGTGAGGGCTTCGCAATCCATACATTTTTATTTGGTGAAGCTAGTCTCGTTTTTTTTTTATTTATTTATTTGAGGGCAAACTTAAAGCAATTACGATTTTCTACCCATGAAATCATCCGAGGTCAAACAAAAAAAACAACGATTCTAACAGGTAATAATATCCAGGGTAAAAATGAAAAAAATAGAATAACTTCGTTCATATGCTCACATTTACTTTAAGCATGCAGTAACTAAACATAGAATAAACATTTTTAACATAACAACAAAAATTGCATTGTTGACATTCATATATATTGAATATTCTCATTTATTGCCTTGAACCATAATATGCAAAATGAATGAAATGAGACAAAGGACGAAGAACACCAACCTTCGAACCTCGACAATCCTAGAACGATAAACAGTGCTTCCTACGAAACTCGAACCGGACTTCACTGAACAAGGCACAACAACGAAAACCCCGGAACAAATTCGACGGACCGGACCTCGACTCAGCTTTTGGGCTTTGGACTGGAACTCGACTTCAACACAAGGTCGAGCAGCTCACCTCCATGAACTCCGGCTCAACTAGTGGCGTGAAGCTGACGGACTGTTTAGTCGACGATTGTGGGAGTCGACGGGCAGTGTTTAATGGTGACGGGGTGATGGTTGTCGACTGGAAAATGACGAGGGCGTTGGTTGCGACAGTAGGGTGGGTTGTTTGGGCAGCTGGGAGGTTGACGTCGTCTGGTTATTCCGGTGGGAAGCTTAGGAGGAGGAGGGGTGGTTGCCGGTGATGGAGGTCGACTGGTTTTTTCCGTTTGGGGTGGTCCGGAAATGGAGTTTTTTGAAGGTAGGGTTTTCTGGTTCGTTGGTCGTTTTCGACGATGGAGTTCCGACGAGGAAGGTGGCTGACGGGTTGTTGGTTTTGGACTGGTGGTCGTAACGATGAGGAAGAAGGTTGCGAACAGTGATGACGAGGAGAGGGGAGCTCGATCGTTTTTGCAGTAGGTTTTTTTTTGTTTTGTTTCCTCAAAGAAGACGGAGGAACAGTGGTGACGAGGGAGGGGATCTGGTGGTTATGGGCAGTGGGGGTGCCGGGGAAGGTGACGGGCGGTCGACGATGGAGGTTTTGGGCGTTGAGGTGACCGGAAGGGATGAGGGAGCTTCGTTTAGTAGGGTTCCTGCTTCTTCTTCATATGTAGAAGAAGATGAAACAGTACCCTCTTTCAAAATATTCCCCAGAGTCCTCTTCGTTCGTCCTTTTTTCTTTTGCAGGTTTCCTTTCTTTCTTCTTTTTAAGAAGATGATGAAACAGTACTCTTTTTTCAAAAAATTTCCAAGCCCTTTTCGTTGGTCCCCCACGTTCCTTTGGCCTTTTCCGTGTTTTTGTAACACAATGCCCATGAAAATGAGCCCACGCGTGGTGGGGTTCCCCATGTGTCCTGGACACTGTTTATTATGGGCTAGGTCCGAAAATTAGGCCTAAAACCGGGTAGTTTAAACCCGAATATTATTCTTTTGCCCGGACCCGAGAAATAGGAACACGTTGCTTAACTAGTCCTATGTAAGCAAAATAACTACCAAAAATAAGACTAGTATTTAAACAAAACTATATCTTTTTTAAATATTTTTCAAGGTTTAAAATAGCTACAAAATATTAATAAAACTATATTATTTTTTTTTGTAATTTTCGTTTTAAAATATTAAGATAAAATATGAGGTAATATTTTTGTATTTTTTTTCAAAGTTAAAAATGCCTATAAAACTTTAATAGAATTATTATTTTTGTATTTTTTCGAAATTATATAAGGTACAAAAATAAAGTGCAATTTTTGTATTTTTCAAGTTTATGAGAAATACATAAACTAAAATTTATATATATTTTTTTGAAATTTTCTTTTTGCAACGAAATAAAGTAAAAATAGTTAAAATAGCTATACTAGACCCAATTTCACATATTCACGCTAAAAATGTGAAAATTCTCGGGGAGGGTCAAAAATCACGTGCTTACAAGGCACACAACATTCTATACAGAAGCAGTGAAATCATTTAAAATAACAATTCAGTGAAACATCATGTGAAATTTCTTTTAAACCAGTAAAATAGGTAATTTGGCAGTAAAATGACGAGTAGAAATCTGCCCCTCGGGCTCAATATCAAAACAACAAGTAGAAATCTGCCCCTCGGGCTCAGTATCAAAATAATAACTAGAAATCTGCCCCTCGAGCTCAGTATCAAAATAATAAGTAGAAATCTGCCCCTCGGGCTCAGTATCAAAATAATAATTAGAAATCTGCCCCTCGGGCTCAGTATCAAAATAATAAGTAGAAATCTGTCCCTCAGGCTCAGAACAGTATAAAGCAACCAGTCAATGAAATAAGAGCACATAATTATTATAGCAGATAATACAGTTAAAGAATAAATGCATGAGTGCAATGCAATGCATATGACGCTACCCTCTGGTACCCACTGCGACGTGCAGCCCGAGCCATCCATATTTATTTATCGTCGACGGCGCTCACTGGGGGTTTGTACAGACTCTAGAGGGGCTCCTATAGCCCAAGCACAATATCAAGCCATCTCGTGGCATCAAATCTAGGCCCTCGGCCTCATATCAATCTCAGTATAATCACTCAGGCTCTCAGCCTCAATATCAATGTAATCAACCAGGCTCTCGGCCTTAATATCAATGTAATCAACCAGGATCTCGGCCTCAATATCAATATAACACTGTTGCGGCGCGCAACCCGATCCATTCTCAGTCCAGAAATCATCATAAGCCCCTTGGGCATTTGTAAAACAGTAGTTCTCAGCCCGAAATATCATTTAAGTTTTCAAATCTTAGAAAGATGGCTGAGTTTGCAAAACAGTATTTAAAACCTTGGACTGAGGTCAAATGATATGCAAAATATGCGAAAGCAGTGATATAAATCCTTGAAGGATTCAAATAATTGGCAAGAAGCCTACAATTGGAAACATGACTGAGGATATAAATTCTTAAACAAAATAAGTGAGGAAAACCAGTCAAAAACCCCTAAGGGTTCTACAGGTCGGCACAAGGCCCCAAGCATGGAAACAAGCCCAATTCACAATAATAAAGTATATGTATCAACCAAAAATGTAGTAAAATATCTCTCAGGACGGACCAAGTCACAATCCCCAACGGTGCTCTACCCCACGCCCGTTATCCGGCGTGCAAGTCACCTCAATATAGCGTTACGATGTGAATTTCTGGGGTTTCAAACCCTCAGGACATCATTTACATCTATTACTCACCTCTAGCCAGCCAATACTACTCCGCGATGCCCTTTTCTTTCGTATCGACCTCCTCGCACGTCAAATCAGGCCAAAACCACAACGAATACATCACAATAGGCTAAGGGAATATAACCCAATCGAAAAGACTCGAAAAATATCAAAAATTACGAAATTTGCAAAACCCGAGCCCCGGGCCCACGTCTTGAAATCCAGAAATTTTTACATTAAAATGTTCCTTATCTCGCCACGAGTCTATACATACCAAATTCACAAGAATCGGAGTCCATTTGGCACGTCAAATCCCAAATTTAGAATTTCAATCTCAAACCCTAATTTCTTATAATTTGGCTATGTTTTCATGGATTTCTAGGATGATTCTTCAATAAAATCATTTATTTAACTCATAAAACTTACCTCCAATCGATCTTAGTTGAAACTCCCTTCAATCCCCGTCCAAAAGCTCTCAAAATGACTAAAAATGGTGGAGAAATGGGGTGTTTTTCGCGAATGAAATGTAAACATTCTGCCCAGAATTTTTCGGAATTACTGTTCACTCGTGTTACTGTTCACGGGGTAATGTTCACAGATACTATTACGGGTACTGTTACGTGGGTATTGTTCACGGCACTATTCACGGATAGTGTTACGGTGGTACTGTTCACGGCACTGTTCACGGATACTGTTACGGGGCACTGTTCATAACTACTGTTCACAGTGCTATAAAAAAATGCAGCAACTTTTATTTTTTTCGTGCCTAAATCGATCCGTTAACCTTCCGAAATACACCCGAGGCCCCCGAGACCTCAACTAAAAGCACCAAAATGTCTTAAAACATTATCCAAACTTGCTCCAATCGTCAAAACACCTCAACTAACGCCAAAATCATCAAATTATATCGAATTCAAGCCTAAGTTCTTTTTAAAACTTCTAAAACATACATTCGATCAAAAACCCGACCAAATGATGTCCGAATTACTTGAAATTTTGCAGACATATCCCAAATGACACAATGAAGCTACAACAACTCTCAGAATTTCATTCCGACAACCAGATCAAAATCTCACCTATCAACCGGAATTCGCTAAAATACTAACTTCGCCAATTCAAGCCTAATTCAACACCGGACCTCCAAAATTACTTCTGGTCTTGCTCCTAAGTCACAAATCACCTCCGGAACTAACCGAACCGTCGAAATTCACATCCGAGCCCTCTAACTCATAAGTCAATGTCCGGTTGACTTTTCCAACTTAAACCTTCTTAAAAGAGACTAAATGTCTCATTTCTTATCAAAATCGCTCCAAATAAATTCTAATGCACCCAATACCGGTAATGAAACATGAGGAAGCAGAAAATGGGACAAACGAGACAGTAACTCACGAGACAGTAACTCATGGTCTTGCCGAAAGGCAAATTTATACGACAGTACATAGAATGCTTATGTACAGTACTATCTGTAAAGTTAATAAGAATACAGATAGGGCAATTACAGAAATGATTATTGCCGGATTTACTGGTCAACTGAAAGGCTGGTGGGATAATTATCTCACCCAAGACCAGCGCTTTCAAATAATGCATGCAACCAAGACTGAAGATGATAAGATTGTTCAGAACTCAGTCTATTCTTTGGTCATGAATATCATTGAACACTTTTCTGGAAGATGGTCTGATAATAGTGAGACCATTAGGACAATGCTCCAGAATTTGAGGTGTAAAACCCTCACATCTTTTAGATGGTATAAAGATGTTTTCTTATCCAGAGTGATGGAATTTCCAGAGAGTAATAGTACTCATTGGAAGTCTAAGTTTATAGATGGACTCCCTCCCTTATTTGCTGAAAGGATTCGTAAAGTCCTTAGAGACATAGGAATGAGTATTGATTATAATAATTACTCATATGGAAAACTCTTCAGTGTATGCACTTAGGAAGGCTTAGCTCTGTGTAATAAAATCAAGCTAAACCAGCAAATTAAGAAACATCGTCTCACTGAGAGACAGCAATTGGGTGAATTCTGTGATTAATTCTCCATTGATATATCTTATAAGAAGAAAAAATCCCATAAAAAGGATCTCAAGAAACGAAAGGGTTCGTCGAAGAAACGGCGTGAAAAAACCCTACGAAGAAAGGCTGTTCATAAAGCCAGAAAGGGTTTTGTTAAATCAAAGAACCCTCAGGCCTGTTACAAATGCGGTAGAGTAGGCTACTATACAAAGGATTGCAAAATCAAGGATAAAATTAAGGAGCTGGATTTAGACGATAGTATCAAAGATTCTTTATATAAGATCCTTCTAAATTCTTCCCCAGAAATATCTGACACTGATGAAGATGATTCTTCAACCAGTGACGACCTAAGGGTCCTTCATGAAGAAAGTTATACTTCATCTTCTGAAGTTGAGCAAGAATCCTGTAATAAGGGACAATGCTCAAATCATTGTTGTAATACTGATGATGACCTCTTTAATATATACTCCCAATTCAGAGACTTACAGATCAATGTTATTTCTAATGACAATTTAATTGATCTTCTAAGGGTTATCAAAGACCCTGTAATAAGGTCCCAACTTATAGATCAGCTTCCTACAAGTTCAGAAGTAGGAACAGAGACGGAAGAAATTCCATCTTAAAAAGGACCTTACACCATGTCTGAAATAAGGAAGATGGTGAAAAACAGGTCTCAACCTGAAAGACTAGCTACAGTCCAAGATTTAAGTATTGAGATAAATCATCTCAAGAAAGAAATCTCTGAATTAAAAGCTTCAAATGTAGCTTTGGATGAGAGAATTTCAAATTCGAAAAATCTGGAGTTATTAATACAGACCCCAGGATAAAAATTGCTGAATTAGATAATATTGTTAGTTCTTCTGCAGAAAGAACTGCTAATACTTTACTTGCAGCAATGGATTTTCCTGAAGATGAATTTTTAGAAAAATTACAATATTCTATCACTCAAAAGTTTTTAATAAAAATAACTCTTTTAATTGATTATTATTTCAAAAAAGAGTTTATTGCTTTATTTGATAGTGGAACATATTTGAATTGCGTGAAAGAAGGGGTAATACCCTCTAGATATTTTTATAAAACCACTCATCGCTTGAAAAATGCTAGTGGGGTGCAATGGGCATTTCAAATAAATTGCCTAGGGCCTATATTTGCCAACAAGATGTTTGTATACCAGAAAGCTTTGTTTTGGTAAAAGATATTGAACGTGACGTTATACTTGGTGTCCCATTTTTTATAAAATTAATGCCGTTTTTATATTGGGATATAAAAAGCTTTACAGGTACTTATAATAGTAAAAGTATCACTTTTGAGTTTATAACTGAGCTAGTTCAAAGATTTTTGAATGAAATTATCTCTAATAATATTTCTTCAAAAGCCAATCAAATTGAATTTTTGAAGCATGAAATTTGTTCCATTACTATAGAACAGGATTTAAAGAATCCTAAGCTAGTAGAAAAAATTAATTTTCTCAAGAATCAATTTGCTGCTTCTATTTGTGGTGACCATCCGAATCAATTTTGGAGTAGGAAGAAGCATATTATAAGCCTTCCTTATGAAGAAGACTTTTCTGAGGATAATATCCTCACCAAGGCTCGACCTTGTCAAATGAACTCCGATTACTTGGAGTTATGCAATAAGGAAATTAATTCATTAAAGCAGAAGGGTTTAATTAGAGCATCAAAGTCCAAATGGTCTTGCATGCTTTTTATGTTAATAAACATGCGGAACAGGAACGAGGAGTTCCTAGATTAGTTATTAATTATAAACCCCTTAATAAGGTTTTAAAATGGATTAGATATATCATTCCTAATAAAAAGGATTTACTTGATAGATTGCATGAGGCCATTATATTTTCAAAATTTGATTTAAAATCAGGTTATTGGCAAATCCAGATATCTAAATCAGATAGATATAAGACTGCTTTTAATGTACCAATGGGTCAGTATGAATGGAATGTTATGCCCTTTGGTTTAAAAAATGCACCTTCAGAATTTCAAAAAATTAAGAATGATATTTTCCTTCCTTATACGGATTTCATAATTGTTTATATTGATGATATTCTAGTATTTTCAAAAAATATAGAATCTCATTTCAAACAACTTGATTTATTTAAAAAGATTATTATACAAAATGGTTTAGTTATATCAAAACCGAAAATGATGATTTTTCAAACTTCTGTTAGATTTTTGGGTCATAACATTGAGAAAGGTAGGATTATTCTCATTAATAGAAGTATTGAATTTGCATCCAAATTCCCCGATATTATTACTGATAAAACTCAGCTTTAAAGATTTTTAGGAAGCTTAAATTATATTTCCCCTTTTATAAAGGACCTTGCTAAAGACACTGCTCTTCTTTATGAAAGATTAAAGAAGAATCCTAAAGCTTAGACTGACAATCATACTGAAGCAGTCAAGAGAATTAAGCAGAAGGTTAATAACCTCCCATGTTTAACTCTCGCCAATCCTACTTGGGCAAAAGTTGTGGAAAATGATGCCTCTGATATTGGTTATGGCAGAATACTGAAACAATGTTCCCCTGTAGATAAACAGGAATACCTTGTTCAATTTTATTCTGGTAACTGGAATAACTCCCAGAAAAATTATGCAACTGTAGCTAAAGAAATTCTTGTTATTGTTAAATGTGTGATGAAATTTCAGACTGACTTATATAATCAGAAATTTATTATTAAAACTGATTGTCAGGCTGCTAAATTTATCTTTAATAAAGATTTCAAGCATGATGTTTCCAAACAAATGTTTGCAAGGTGACAAGCTTTATTAGCCCCTTTTAATTTTGAAATTATTTACAAAAAAGGGTCTGATAATACCCTTCCTGATTTTCTTACTAGAGAATACCTGAACTAATAAGTTCTACTACTTTGTCTACAGATTATGTGACCTACATACAAGCCTCCTCGGCAACGAGGAAAAGGAAGGGCAGCTACTAATAGCAGAGAGAATAATATTCTTGCCCAAATAGGAAATCAAAGGCTCATAGCCGCTAATGTTACAGAAGGTAATACCGAACATCCATTATGCAAGGAATTTATGGATTTTATAAAATCCAAAAAAGATGAAGGTACGTCATCATCTAATGTACCTACATACTCCTCAGTTATATCAGAGGATGCTAATGACAATTTTGAGACTTATAGTCAAAAAGAATCCAAAGAGTTAATAATTCTTTTGGAACAATCCGACCTTAAATGGAAGGATAATCCTTGGCAAATTATGGCAAGATACTTTGATACAGCGTCATACGCTACTCCTGCATACAAATACAGAATGCATTATGAGATTATACTCTCAACAACAGGATCTGCAGATATTCAGCATTTCTATCCTGCTAATACTAGAAAAACTTATAGTTTTTCAAAGATTATAATTAAGAAGGTTATACTTTCTGATGAACGGGGAATCAGCACACTCAAAGATCGTGAATATACACATCCAGACCAAAAGATTTCGGTCAAATTCAATTATTGGGATTATGTCGAAAGTTTTAATAAGACTTTCTTATATGAAAATCCTACGAGAAGACATTCTTGGTTTATAAAACTTTGTCCTAATTTATTCGGACAACAAATTCCAAATTGGTTTTTCAAATGGTGGAAGTTGTACGAACCATCATTAGATATTTTAAACCCTCTCTTCAAAGGATTATATTCTCAATGGGTAGATATATCTCCCAAATTTATTTCTCTCCAAAAAGATCATATTTTTTATAATGGTATTGCTACCATGTATTTCTTTATTGAATTTTCTATTCCCTCGATTATGAAATGGGATGTACAGACAGGTTATACTAGTGAAGGTATTCCTTGCCTTAACAGACTTTTCTATCATAAGTTCTGGTCCAAATTGCTCCAGTCAAATCAACAAGGAAAGTTATATGGTGAAGAATTAATACAACAAATACAGGCCAAGATAGAGGCTTATTCACAGATCGATCATACAAAGGATGAAGAAGAAGATCTAAGTCCTTTGGAAATTATCAGCAAGAGACTCCAAATGAAGAAGGGAGCTGTTTCACAGAAAGAAATCCTTGCTTCATATTTTGAAGAAATAAAAAAGGATTTAGCAAAAAATCTTGGTACTACTATTGGAGATAATATCTCTATGGTTTCTATTGGCAGTACTTCAAATGAAAATGTGTGTTTAGACGGAGAAGCCCAAAATCAATCAAATACAGAGGAAGTTAGTGATACAGAAATTGAAGATTTTATCAACAAGTTGAAAGCAAGTGCAGAGGCATCTTCTGCCAAGAAAAACGACAAAGGAAAAGATAAAGCATAAAGAAATAGAATGCCCCACCGATTGATTATTGGGGTAAAAAGACGAAGACTTTTATAAAGTAATAGGTCCCCGAGACAACTTTAATAAAGTAAGGGGTCCCTCCATTATCGGAAGGAATCTACTTTTATAAAAGTAGTTTGTCCAATTTTAATAATGTAGTTTTTCTTTTGGCCACATTTTAATTATCTTGTCGGCTACTTTTACTTTTTCATTTTGTTTGTTTGTATACAGATCCATTATATAAGGATCACTCTTCTTTAGTTAGAGGCAAGCGTTAGACAATACTAGAACTCTCTGCCTTCTCTCTAGTTTATCTCTCTACTTGTAAAGAACCTCTTCTGTAATAATTTTTCCAAGTTTGAAATAAAATCAAAAAGGTCATTTGGCCACAACTAGAGATTTCTCTGCTGGTACTGTTCTTCTCATTCCCTCTTCCATATCTGAAATATTGTTAGCCTAAATGACAGGTTAAACAGGTAAGTGTTAGACTTGGTTCTCGATGGTTATATGCTATTCATGTTTATGGTAGTTAGGAGTCTACTGTATCAAATCCGATGGGGTTTTGGGTTAAGGACTATATAGACCAGGCAGTTACTAGTCTCGACAGTAAACCTTGGTTAGTCCCAAGCTAACCGGTGGTGCTCGTTAACCCGTTTAGGCAGGTGGCTGTTGAAGGGTTGTGAAGAGCATCGTGGTTTAAGGTTTCCCTTGATATTAGTGGCTAGGCCAGGACTGGTGTTCTTGTAATTCAATTCCTAAACCCACTACTCTCTTCCTTAATCATATACAATTATTATTTTTCTATCTTATAAGATAAATATAAGCATTACATTTGACATTAATATTTCATTACCTAATAGTATTAGACAACTCTTGTCAAGATTTTCATAATCGATCAAAAATATTCATCATTTTTGTCATGGCAACCATTTTCATTTTTTAAGCTAACTATTTTTTTTGTTTATAATTCGAATCATAAATACTTATTTAGCTACAAATTTTGTTTTGAATAATTTCATAGGCCTAAAAGGTTATTATTACTATAACGAGTATCAACTTGCAGCAAAAGCTAATAATTAACTATGAAATTTTATCAGAACAATAAATTTGTGGCTAGATTATTCTGTAATGACAAATAATTATAGCTATTAAGCCAACTATTGCAGTGTTCTTTTTAGAACTTGAAGCAAAAATATTTATCTAACTATAATAGTTTATTTTAAATATTTTATTATGGTTAAAAGGTTATTTTTGCTACAGTAACTTTTCGTTCGTAGCAAAAATTAACAATTAGCTACAATATTATGTCATAACAATAAATTCGTGGCTATATCATTTACCTATTGCCATAATTTTTATAGCCTGAAGCAGATGTATTTCTTTAACTACAATATTTTATTTAAATAATTTATTGTAGCTAAAAGGTTACTATTGCTATAATAACTTTTAATGCATGGCTAAAACGTATAAGTTAGCTCCACAATTTATTGTAGCAACAAATCTATTTAGGCAATTATTGCTACGATTGTTAGCAATTATAGCAAAAATAAGAAATTAGTTTTACCAATTTAATTTTTTGTGGCTATTGTTAGGTATTAGCTACGATTTTTAAATTCATAGCTAAGATTTCGTAGCTATAAATATATTAGGTTGTGGTGTGTTGTCATTGGACACTTCGAAAATAGTAGCCTAAGAATATTTGTGTATTAACATCATGTATATACGCTTGCAGAAATGCAGGGTAAGCTTGCGCACAATAGATCCTTGTGATCAAATTCTTCCTCGGACCCTGCACATAACGGGAGCTTAGTGCACTGGACTGCATATATATATACACACACATACACGCCTGAAAATGATGTAAACAACAGTGTGAAATTAAAGTAAAGCCTTATTAAAATCCCATAACTTCAAATCCAAACTTGTTTACTACCTAGGTAGTGACATAGGTCGACATCGTTTGCTCATGTGCCAATAGATCGTCAGCCAATCAACTAATTCTTAATTCACAAAGTAGTTAAAATCAATTACATGAATCTTTCTCTTTATTCAAACCTAATTAATTCTTATTGTTTTTTTTAAAATTAAGGAGAAATAAATAGGGTATTTGTTGGACGGGTTTGGAGCTGGGGTTAGCCAAAGAGTGGGATACATCATCTCTGGGGTTGCAACCCTGTCAGTCACCAGACACCCAGTGAACGTTAGAGCACTGATTCCTCATTAAACAATTATTAATCAAATTATGGGTAAAGATGTCGGAGATTACTTTAAAAAAAAATTAAATAAATGTGCACTAAGCTTCTAAATAAATGCTAACAAAATCAATTCCAAATGCAGATGCAGAAGTGGCAGTGGAGGACGCCTCTTTGAATTTGAGGCACATGGAAAATAACTATGGTTAATTGTAGGAGTAATAAGAATGACAATAATGTACTGGTCGAAAGCAGATACATAAGGCAATGGATTGGCTAGCCATCATTCGAATTTAATGGATGCTGGGGATTTGTGTAGAGAAAAAGACTTGTATCCACAACAAGTGTTATTAATACATTTTTCATGCCTATATCCATGGCTTTTGGCTTCAATTTATTAACGTAGTTGGAATAGTATTGGAGAAACACTTGTAAGTTTCAGTAGTGATGTTGATATATTTGCAGAGCACAGGCACTGTTGTCAGGGAGGCAAAAAACTTGAGTGTGGAGAGAATGGCAGCCACCATAATCGGCAATAGGAGAAGCTGCAATTGCAGGTGGGGAGGACGATGTTTTAAAGCGCCTTCAGTTTACAGATATAAAGCATTAACTATTTGTATTGCTACTTCTATACGAAAACATTGATTTGATGCATCTTTCTAAATGTGATTGATGGATGAATTTGAATTTTGAAGGACTATCACTGAAATACTATTCTACCCGCTAATTAGATTACAATTATTACATCCTTAAGAAAGGCACTATATAGCATTCCCTTGGATTACAACTTACATTTTGTCTAGATTTTTTGAAAGTTGTCACTCCTTAAGAAAGGCACTATATGGCCTTAATCATAAAACTAATTGTTTAAACTACTCTATCTCTCACTTAATTAACACTCAACTAATTTGAGCAGTAAGAAACTAATTGTTTAAACTAATCTCTAGTGTTTTCTCTTCCCTCCAAGTTTATGCCTTGAATATCTAGCCGTTCCAACCCAGTTTGTTTAAATTTCAGGTCTTAACAGGCACTAAAATCAAGCAAAATACATAGTTTACCCATTGACCTTATACCCAAATCTCTGTTACACATCTCTCTATCACGATCAACCTTTTACACACCCAACCTTTTAGAAGTGTGTCAATGACACACCACTTCTGTGTTTTACCACTTTTTCTAAATATGTGTGTGTCACACATGAATAATCCATCCAAGTTTTAATTAAAAAATAAAGAAAAAGAAAAGGACACCCCACCCACTCATCGGAGAATCCACTCCGGCCACCAATGTTGAGAGCAATCTTTGTATAATAATGTCACGACCCGGATTTTTCACCCTCGGGAATCGCGATGGAGCATACTCGTGAAAGCTAGGCAACCCGAGTCTTATAAATTTATTACCCTTTTTAATAAGCATGCTCAACAATTCAAAGTATTAAGTGATTAAATAATGGAATAAATTTAAATAACCGAAAATGCGGAAGACGAAAAACTTAATAGTTCAACCAAACACTGCTACATAATCTGAAGTACAATACTACCCAGAATTTGGTGTCACAAGTCACGGACTATCTAAGAATACTACAAATAAGGTCTGAATGGAAATACACAAGTTTGTCTCTGAATAAGTAAAAACAGAAAGACAAAATATAGGAGGAGACACCAAGGCCCGCGGACGTCTGCAGGACTACCTCGGCTCGCCTGAATGGACTGAAGACATCACCCTCACTACGGTCCAAATGCTCCGGTATCAGTATCTGCACATAGTGCAGAGTGTAGTATCAGCACAACCGACCCTATGTGCTAGTAAGTACCTAGCTTAACCTCGGCGAACTAGTGACGAGGCTAGGACTAGACTACCAAATAAACCTGTGCAGTTAAATCCTATACAACGGAAATGAAAGCAGATAATTACAGCTAAAGTTGGGAAGGGGAAACATGGTGCGGGTAGTAACAGATAACAACAGAATAATAGTAGAGAAATGTAAGGAACGCCATAAATCAATTACCAGCAAAAGATAAGGAAATAAGAAACAACTACACATGTAATACCGTTGCAGGCGTGCAACCCGATCCCATTTCATATAATACTATTGCAGGCGTGCAACCCGCTCCCATTTCATATAGTACCGTTGTAGGCATGCAACCCGCTCCCATTTCATATAGTATCGTTGCAGGCGTGCAACCTGCTCCCTTTTTATTTATCAACACCAATCATAAAAGAATTCCGGTAAGGGAACAATAATATAACAACATCCCGGCAAGGGAACAATAATATAACAACAACATCCCGACAAGGGAACAATAATATGACAACAATATCCCGACAAGGGAATAATAATATCATAACAACATCCCGGCAAGGGAACAATAATGATAATCCTCATATGAAGCACGAATAAACCACAACAGAGTCACAACAATTACAATACAAGACTCACGGGCATGCTTGACACCGACGTATAGATACTTGTCACCATGCCTATACATCGTACTCCACAATTAACACATAGCAAATAAGAAACGACTCTTAATCCCTCAAGCTAAGGTTAGACCAAACACTTACCTCAAACTTCCACGGCCAACTCAAGCCTCAAACACCGCTTTTCCTTTAGAATTCGCCTCCAAATAACTCGTATCTAGTCCAAATTGATTTAACAACATCAATAACTGCTAAAGAATTCATACCCAATGCTTAATTATAGGTTTTCTATCATTTTTCCTAAAACGTCAAAAATCGACTCCGGCCCCGCTTGGTCAAAACTCGAGGTTGGGTTCAAAACTCGATCACCTATTCACCCACGAGCCCAAATATGCAATTAGTTTTGAAATCCGACCCCAAAATGAGGTCTAAATTCCAATTAATCAAAAAGCCCTAACTCTACCCAAATTCCTAATTTCTACTATAACAATCCTAGATTTTTGGATGAAAATTGATGAAATGCAATGGAAAATCAAAAGAAAAAGGTTTAGAATCATATACCAATGCTTTGGGGAAGAACTTGTTCTTTGAAAGTCGCATCAATGCTCTCTAGTTTTGAAAATATGAAGTTTTGAACTAAATCCCAATTTGCTATTGTTTTTAATTCACTGAACAGGCCTTCTTCGCGTTCGCGAAGGGCCTGTCACGTTCACGAAGGGTCAGGCCCATTAGCCTTCACGTTCGCATTTAGCGGCTTGGGTTCAGGGAGCTTTAACTCCTCAAGCCTTCACGTTCGCGGGCCAGTGGCTGCGTTAATGTAGAACAAAATCCCCTTCCCCCTGCCCCAGCACAAAGGCCTTTGCGTTCACGATAGCAGGTCCGTGTTCGCGATGGGTAGCACCCCCAAAGCTTCGCGTTCGCGACCTGTTTATCACGTTCGTGTAGAAGGAAATTTCCTTCAGCCCGACTTACCATTCGCGTTCGCGAGAGTCCTGATCGCGGCGAACTCAACCTTACACAACAGTAGGAGGAGCGGGCGCTAATACTTTTACCCAAATAGTGGTATCGGGGTCAATTTCCACAGGGAGCTTGGAATGGAGTTGCGTATTTGTTTAGACTAGGAATGCATGTTTGCTCCTAATTGTACTTCTACCATTTTTTGTGTTTTTGTTTAATCACTACTATTATCAACTACAAGTTTAAGCTAATTTATGCTAAAAGGGTATGTTCTAAGTTGTGATTAATATAGAGAAAGGCACTAGGGTCGTGGCATCACCTAGGTGGTTAACTAACGGGTAGAGGTTACTAATAATAGATTGACATATTTGGGATCAATGTTATAACCGTGCACATTTGTACTCACTCTCACACCTCTCGGTAGAGAGAGCGATATTGCCCAATTGACTCTCTCGAGATCAATTGGGTAGGCCAATTAGACCAAGCAACTAGGGTTCAAGTAGGGTGATTACTCTCTCGAGGTTTAACCCGTTAATTGGGACTACCATTTCTCATGGATCCACCCCAATCCCTTGTTGGGTCAATTCTGGGGTCATAGACTCTCTTTCTCAAGAAAGGTCAAGACCCACTAAGCTAGAATCAATGTTTGCAACCATCAATCCTTAATTAAACCATAAAATTAACCCAAATAACAAACACCCAATATCAATCTATCAGTAAGAAGCAACACCCATTAATTACCCACACTAGGGTTGAGCCACAACCCTAGCTAATGGGTTTAGCTAGACATAATTAAAGCAGAAAATGAAGAAATAGAAGATGAAACAACCATATTAATTAATTGCCAATGCTAAACTACAATAATCTATGATGAAACTAAACTAAAAATGCCAAAGATAGGCCAAAACATAAGTCTCACGAGTGCAGCAGCTGTCAGTTGTACAAAACTTGACCTAAAAATGGTAAAATGTTCTATTTATAGTGGGCTGGAAAAACTGGACAAAAATACCCCTGCGGGGTTAGTGCGGACCGCAAAAAGATGGCACGCGGCCACACTAGGTTGCTTGACCTCTGAATCTTGCTCTCTGAAAATGGTGATGCGGACCGCACAAAGTTGGGGTACGGCCGCATGAAAACTGGCGCGGACCGCACAAAGTTGTTGTACGGCCGCATGAAAGGTTTTGCAGCTTCTCTGAACTTCACTGATGCGGGCCGCGTGACCATAGAGTGCGGCCGCATGGGGGGGAGCGTGGGCCGCATGAAGTTGGACGCGGCTGCGTGGTTTGCTTCTGGAATATAATACTCTCTAAACTTATTGGACGCGACCGCATAGCAAAATTGTGCGGCCGCATGAATTGGGACGCAGCCGCATGGGGCATGGCTTGTAAGTTCACAGTCTCTGAACTTCTATGGTGCGGCCGCATGACATGATGGTGCGGTCCGCACCAAGTTCTGAATGTCTTCACTCTACTGATCTTTGGCACTTGAGCAGGTTTCACTCCAATTTGAGCCGATCTTTGACGATTTGTCACTTTATAGCTCAAACCTTCAATCAAGCGCAATATGTAAGCTTTTTGGGACTATTTTGTAGCAATTTACACTCAAAGCGCAGGCAAGTATGGGTATAAAACATGTTAAAATCCTACTTATCAACTCCTCCAAACTTAAACCTTTGCTTGTCCTCAAGCGAACAAAACAAAACCCACCCCTCAAAGGCAACATCCAAGCAATTTCAGCTTATCCTAAAGTAACCTCAACAAGCGTCAATTGGGACTAACAATTGCCCTCAATGCGAATGCATCATTAACACATTTAAACTTTGAAAGCTTGTGGATCAAGTGTGACACAAGAGCTTCAAGAGTTGACACATTTCATCAAAGAACTTTTCTCAATTACCTTGGCCATTGTGGAACCCAAACTCAAACACCCTCAACTCTCCCTAAGCGAACCTCACCTTTTTGAGTATTATCGCACAAACCGAGGTTGATGGATTTCCACTCATCTCTCTCAAGGAAGAGGCCACAAGTCCGATTCTAAGTACCATATGCTTGCCCCTTATGTAAGTATCCACTAATGTAGGTTCCCTTCAACTCAAAATCATGTAGGGCTTTTATGGAGTCATTGTGAAGGCTTTTGGGTAAGGGTAGGACAAAGTTTTGTTCAAGTGGGTTCAATCTTCCCTTAATCATTTCTTTTGATTCATTTCGGCACACTTTCTTGACTCATTTGAGTATTCACTTCTTTTTCAAGGGGTTAGAGAGACACATTGTCACCCTTTTCATGCAATTCAACACATTTCTCCTTTTTTACTTTTTCCACACCCTTTTTCACTTTTGTTTTCTTTGAATCCCGTTTTTGACCTTATTCAATTGGGTCTTTCTTTTTGTCTTATCTTTTCTTTTTCTTTTTGCTTTTGTACCTTTTTACCACATTGTTTTCTTTCTTGTCTTCCCCCCCCAAACTTAGACGTTTTCCATCTACTCAAGGGAAGATTTGGGTGCCACGAGAGGGTATCGTTAAGAACGGGTATAGGCTTGTAGCTTCGGTTCTTGAAAGAAGAAGGTTCAAGGGTCAAAAGGGTTAACTAGGGATCATTTCATTGGTAGGTCATGGAATTTTTCAATCTTAGCATTTTGGATCAAGGAGAGCCTACAATCACTTCTCAAGCCAAATTTCACCTAAGATTTCGCCTCAACAAACATTCGGGGCAAGTTATAGACCATCGGCTCGCGACCTGGACTCGCAAATCGAACTCTCACCATACACACTCAAGGATTGCTAAAGATGTCGAGTCAAGGGCCCACAATGACCTTAGTTACGATTCAAGCGCACAATGGTTCAATACGACCACATGATGACTGTTTGGTCAACACAAGAGTCTCAAGGCCACGACTTTCACCATCCTAAGCACAACATTATGTCTTTGACCATGGGATCAAAGGCAAATGTGTTAGGCCCAAGTGAAGCTTTGCCTGAGGTATCCTTGACTGCAAAACTTGAAAATCAAAAAACGAAAAACCAAAAACGGACTCAAACCCTTAAGAAGGTTGTCACGCCATCTATCATTGGGAAGAGCCACCCGGTTCGCACAACACTCTACCCTTGGAAAGAACTGTGGCATTAAGAAAACCGAGGGCTTATTGCAAATGCCAAAACAAAACAAAAAGGCTACGAGCTTACTATGAAGCTACAAACTAAAAAAATTTAACGAAAAAAAAAAGAACCGAATGAATATGTACAATATGGGAGTAGAATATACAACGGGGGGAATGAATATGTATATAAAGTAGAAAAGTAACAAGAATGAAAAGTTATATACATGCCAACTATCAACTAGCAACATAAGCTAAGAATCAAATGAATATGTACAGTCATCCCAAATGTATCAACCATCAAAATACAAAATAGTAGGGCGCACCCCCACGAATAAAAGCTGGCATTTTCCCCAATGCCAACTACCAAAATAAGCATATAAACAGAGAAAGGATATAGAGTGGCTCCTCAAGCCTGATCCGTCGTCATGGGCTGATCAGTGGTCCCCTGGTCCTCTGTACTGGCGGGAACCTCAGACTGGTTTCCGACCTGCTGCTGCTCTGCTGCTGGGACAGAGGTCGGGTCATGGACCGACTGAACATCTGGTGGAGCACTGGAATTATCCTGTTGAACCTGTGTTACCTCTATCACAACACCCTCAGTGCTAGAAAGTTTCCTCTTCTTCCTTGGGTGCCTAGGCTCATCCTCCTGCTGTGGCTCCGGTATAACTACTGATGGTGGAGGTGCTGACTCGTCAAAGAACAAGTCTAAAGGCAGTTGGTCTGCCTTTAGATTGTCAACCTCAGCTCGGATCTCCTTCACCTCATCCTTGGATGCCCGGGATTTTCTCATCTTTTTATGTTCTCGTGCAAGCTCCTTTAGAGCTTTGCCCTGTGCATCAACTGCCTTTGTCAAGGCAGCCTGAGTAGCTAAAATCTTCTCCTGGTTGGACAGGAGTGTCTTCAATGTCTCCTCAATGGACTGAGGAATCTCAACTGTGGCTGGAACAGACTGGGCCGCAACTGTGGTAGCCAAAGTGGACAACTTGGATGTCGAGACTGACATCCAGTTGTTCAAACTGGCCAATGTCTTTGCTAATTGTTGGGCCGTGAGGGGGTTGGATTTGGAGGTGGGAACCACTGGGCCAGTTGAAGAACTATGACCCACAGAGGAGGATGGGATGTCCGGAACAGTAGTGGCAGCGGGAGTGGGTGGCTCAACAGAGGCTTCTACTGCAACTGGCTCCTCTGACTGGCCAGTCGGGGTAGAGGTGGATGTTTTTCCCTTCTTATCCCCCTTAAGGTTGTCCGGAACCTGAATATTAAACCATGAGAACGGGGACACCGGCCGGACTTCAACATCGAAGGGGTATTTTTTTACCTTTACATCTTCAAAGTACATTGTGAGGGTGTTCGGGTAGGGGTAGTTTTTGTATGTATCAATGCCAATGGATGTTATCACACTGTACATAACATTCCCCACATTGATGGGGAAACCTGCCATGATGGACACAATGAAAACCACTCGGGCGATTGGAATGGTTTGGTCATGGGACGAAGGGTCCAACCTGTTGCATACAAAAGTTAACCATCCTCTCGCCTCAAAATTAAGGTCCTTTCTCAGTATTTTCTTCCCCGCTTGAATCCATTCCGAAATGGTACCCGGCTGAGCTAAGAAATGTGACACCCAATGACGAGCTTCCTCTTTCAACGCTAATTTCTCTCTGTACAAAGCATCATCCTCCTCGTTGAAACCCAAATATTCGTTCAACGCCTCTGCCGAAAACACTATCGTCTTATCCCGCACTTTGGTTGCAATTGACCCTTCTTTGGTGTGGGCTACATTGCAGTAGAATTCCTTCACCATATGTTCATTTGCATCGATCAGCTTATCTTTAAAGAAATCCCACCCCACTCTAGTAAGATATTGATCATAGACTCTGGGAAGGTAGGGTAACAAATCCCGGGTGACTATTCTTCTTTCTGGAATCAGCTTCTTCTTTGGCCACACTTCCCAAAATTTATGAAAGGCTACCTCGCTGACAAATCTGTCCTGCCATACAGCTGGGTTTCTACTTCTTTCAATTCCCCCAACTCTAGGTACCCCACTGTCCGGGACCTCCTCATCATTCTTGTTTTTGTCTTCTGCACTTTCCCCGGATCCTGAAGCTGTAGGGGAGGTGGAGTATTTGGTACTGCCTGCTTTTGAGCCCTCAGACGACTCAGGTTGTATAACAATTGGAGCTTTAGCAGGGCCTGCTGGGGCTTTCCACGAACCCGTTGAGAAATCCTGGGAGGGGAGGTACTCACTCCTCGACTGCTCTTCAGCACTCACCACCTGCTTTCTTGTTTTTAGCTATGATTGGGGAGTGAGTTTCTTCAATTTAGCTTTACCTCCCCGGGAGGGGTCACCTCCTCGTCCAGGCTGTTTAGCTCCACGACCTCGTTGTTTAACCATTTTCTGCACACAAATAATTCTAACATTGTTAGTTCAGGTAGTTGCAGAGTTTAAGTACAGAACAGAAACACAGATAGAGAATAGCTGACAGCATTGGGACCGCACAAACTAGGCATGCGGACCGCACTGACCAACTTTGGAATTCAACACCTCTCTGATTAGGGATCGTGTGGACCGCATGAACAGGGTGCGCGACCACATGGGAGCCAACGCGGTCCTCACAAACTGTTCATGCGGCCGCATTGGCCATAATATTGAAAAGTGGTGCCCTCTGAACCTCACCCATGCGGACCACGCAAATATGGCATGTGGCTGCATGAAGCATGGCGCGGACCGCACAAACCCGGCATGCGGCCGCGCTGAGAGAATCAACCTTTGGGCTCAAGGTTTACGCGGACCGCGTAACAGACTGATGCGGCTGCGTTAGGTATGGCGCGGACCGCACAAACAGGGTGCGCGGCCGCGCTGAGCTGAAAATACAGGGGCAACTAGGGCTTTAATTACTGGGCTCAAATCTTTCATGTTTTAGCATCCTACTTTGTCCCTACTCATTTATAACATGCACATCATTTGAAAGAGCAACAAGAACACTATAGAACAATCCTAATCATGAAAAAATGAAAATCAAAAAGAAAAATTGAAGAAGTTATGACTAGGGGAACATGTATAAAATTTAAATTAATGCTAAGTAAAGAGTAATGTGAGAGATATGTTACCAGGAAAGCGAAGAAATTCCATTGATATTAACACTAATAAGGATCTATGAAGGTGAACAGTAACTTTTAGGGCTCAGGAGTGAATTTTGGCGAAAAGTTCTACTAAAGACCTTAATGGTCTATTTATAGGAAACAAGGGGGGCCCATCACTTACCGTCCAGTGCGGCCGCGTGAACACGACCACGGGCCGCACTGGGATTTAACCTTTTTACCTGAAGCTGCAGCGAAAGCACGCGGACCGTATGAAATGGGATGCGGCCGCATGAGTACTATGCGGGCCGCACAAAGTGGGATGCGACCGCGTGAACACAGTTCAGAGACTTGGTAATAATTTCTTTGGCCGGTGCGGACCGCGCAAAGTGGGATTGCGGCCGCGTCGGTCGCTGTTCAGAGACTGTTGTTTTACACAATTGTTTTTGCACTGGTTCAATCGCAATTCCTACAACATCTCACAAACCATTAGCTCAAAAATCCTAATCTACCATAGAAATCAAAAAGAAAGAAAAAGACATGGGTTGCCTCCCAAGAAGCGCCTGATTTAACGTCACGGCACGACGCATGTTACCATCAAAGTCACTTCAAATGAATGAGTGCCACCATGGTACTGTCATCAAACTTTCCCAAGTAATGCTTGACACGATGCCCATTGACCCGGAAAACTTCACCATTTTTGTTTTTGAGATCAATAGCACCAAATGGGGTTACACCGACAACTTCAAATGGACCACTCCACTTAGACTTAAGATTTCCCGGAAATAACCTCAACCGGGAGTTGAAAAGAAGAACCATGTCACCAACTTTGAATTCCTTCCCCCGGGCATACTTATCGTGAAGATACTTCATCTTGTCCTTGTACAAGGACGAACTGGAGTAGGCATGAAATCTAAACTCGTCTAGCTCATTGAGTTGCTCAACCCAGAGATTCGCAGCGACATCCCATTCTAAGTTCAATTTTCTCAAGGCCCACATATCCTTATGCTTCAATTCCACCAGAAGATGACAAGATTTCCCAAACACCAACCGGTATGGAGACATACCAATCGGGGTCTTGTAAGCTGTCCGATAGGCCCAAAGAGCATCATCTAGTTTCTTCGACCAATCGGTCCTATTGGCATTGACAGTTTTGGACATTATATTCTTGATCTCTCGGTTGGAAACCTCAACTTGGCCACTCGCTTGAGGATGATAAGGAGTGGTCACCTTGTGATTTAAACCATACTTAGCAAGCAATGAATCAAAAGCCCGGTTGCAAAAATGAGAGCCACCATCACTAATGATAGCACGTGGAGTGCCAAACCTTGTGAAGATACTCTTTTTCAAGAATGCCACCACACTTCGAGCTTCGTTGTTGGGCAAAGCGACGGCTTCGACCCATTTCGACACATAATCAACCGCTACCAAGATATAGGTGTTCCCACAAGAACTCACAAACGGCCCCATAAAGTTGATACCCCACACATCAAAAATATCTACCTCTAGAATTGTGTTGAGAGTCATCTCATCCTTTTTAGAAATCCTACCGGTTCGTTGGCATTCATCACATCTCTTGAAAAAATCACCGGCATCTTTAAACAAGGAGGGCCAATAGAAACCGCAACTAAGCACCTTAGAAGCCGTCCTCACCCCGCCATGATGGCCACCATAGGGAGAGGAATGACAAGCCTCCAAAATACTCAATTGTGCTTCTTCCGGGACACACCGGCGAATCACACCATCGGTGCAAATCTTGAACAAATATGGCTCATCCCAATAATAATCCAAACTATCCTGCTTGAGCTTCTTCCTTTGGTTAGAAGAGAGCTCATACGGGATTATACCGGTCACAAGATAATTTGCCACGTCAGCAAACCATGGCATATCATGCATAGATACCACAAAGAGTTGTTCATCCGGGAACGCATCATTGATTTCAAGGCCGTCAGAAGGCCTCCCCTCTTCTTCCAAGCGGGACAAGTGGTCCGTCACTTGATTTTCACTTCCTTTGCGGTCCACGATTTCGATATCAAACTCTTGAAGAAGAAGCACCCATCTCATCAACCTTGCTTTTGAATCTTTCTTGGTCATCAAATACCTAAGGGCGACATGATCGGTATGGATAATTACTTTGGCCCCCATAAGGTACGGTCGGAACTTTTCCATGGCAAACACAATAGCTAGCAATTCCTTCTCGATGACTGTATAATTTCTTTGAGCTTCATTCATCGTCTTGCTTGAGTAGTACACCAGATGGAACATCTTGTTGATCCTTTGGCCCAAGACCGCCCCTACCGCAGCATCACTAGCGTCACATATGAGCTCAAATGGCAAGCTCCAATTGGGTGCGGTAATGATAGGGGTTGTTGTCAACTTGTGTTTTAGCAGCTCGAAAGCCTCCATGCACTTCTCATCAAAAAAAAATTTGGCCTCCTTCTTTAACAACTTGCACAACGGATTAACTACCTTAGAGAAATCTTTGATGAACCTTCGGTAGAAACCTGCGTGCCCAAAAAGCTCCTCACCCCTTTGACAGAAGTAGGGGAGGTAACCTTGAAATGACTTCAATCTTGGCTTTGTCAACTTCAATACCTTTCTTCGAAATCTTATGACCCAATACAATACCCTCTTCTACCATAAAATGGCATTTTTCCCAATTGGAGACTAGGTTTGTATCTTTACATCGGGCCAACACTCAGTCCAAATTTGTCAAGCATTCCTCAAAGGAGTTCCCCCACCACGCTAAAATCATCCATAAAGACCTCCAATATATCTTCCACCATGTCGGTGAAAATTGTCATCATACATCGTTGAAAGGTCACTGGGGCATTACACAATCCAAACGGCATCCTCGAAAATACAAATGTGCCGTAGGGACAAGTAAAGGTCGTCTTTTCCTGATTTTCTGGGGCAATGAGAATTTTATTGTACCCCGAATACCCATCTAAAAAGCAATAAAACGACTGACTCGCAAGATGATCAAGCATTTGGTCGAGGAACGACAACGGGAAATGATCCTTTCTAGTCACCTTGTTAAGCTTTCTATAGTCCATACAAACTCTCCATCCTGTCACCATCCAAGTAGGAATCAACTCATTGTTGGCATTGGTTACCACAGTCATCCCGCCATTCTTCGGTACGCATTGCACCGGAGAAGTCCATGAGCTATCAGAAATAGGATACACCACACCGGCGTCAAGCCACTTGATAACTTCCTTTTTGACCACTTCTTGCATAGCTTCGTTGAGTCTCCTTTGGTGTTCAAGTGAGGGACTCGAATCCTCCTCCAATATGATCTTATGCATGTAAAAGGCGGGGCTTATGCCCCGTATATCCGCCAATGTCCATCCAATTGCCCTCTTGCACTTTTGTAGAACCGCCAAAGTGGCGTCAACCTGCACGTTAGTCAAACAAGACGAAAGAATAACAGGCAAAGTGAAATTAGGGCCCAAGTATTCATACCTGAGGTGAGGAGGAAGTGGTTTCAACTCCAACACCGGCGGCTCCTCAATAGATGGCTTGGTTGGGGGAGTTTTGCGATTCTCAAGATCCAAAGATAACTTCCTAGGCTCATAAGAATACGAGCCCATACCATGCAAAGCGTTTACACATTCAACTCTCCCAGCATCATTATCAACATCCATGTTCAAGAGAACGGCTTCAAGTGGGTCTTCAACATTCACCATTGCACTTGTGTCATCTACTATCACCGTCGTGACAATGTTAACAAACGAGCACACCTCGGTGCTATTCGATTGCCTCATAGATTTGCATACATGGAACACCACCTTTTCATCACCAACACGGAAGGTCAACTCTCCCGCCTCAACATCTACCAATGCCTTCCTAGTAGCTAGGAAAGGTCTTCCAAGGATAATTGGAACCTCAAAATCCACCTCACAATCCAAGATAACGAAATCGGCCGGCAATATAAACTTATCAACACGAACAAGGACGTCATCAATAATCCCCAAAGGTCACTTCATTGACCGGTCCGCCATTTGAAGCCTAATAGAAGTTGGACGAGGTTGTCCAATTCCCAAGGTCTTGAAGACCGAATATGACATTAAATTGATACTTGCCCCCAAGTCACAAAGGGCTTTTGCAAAGTCGGCACTTCCAATGGTACATGGTATAGAGAATGCACCGGGGTCCTCAAGTTTCGGAGCCATAGAATGTACAATTGCGCTCACTTGATGGGTCATATTGATTGTCTCACACTCCATTGATCTCTTTTTTGTAACCAAATCTTTCATGAACTTTGCGTATCCCGGCATTTGCTCGAGTGCCTCCACCAAAGGCACATTGATAGTCAAACTCTTCATCATCTCAATGAATTTCTTAAATTGGTTGTCACCCTTTTGCTTGGCCAACCATTGAGGATAGGGCGGAGGAGGTCGAGGTAAGGGTGCTCGAGCTTTGGGCACCACCGGCTCGGGCATATCAATCACGTGTTCCCTAGACGGGTTCACGACCTCTTGTGTTTCTTCCTCAACCTCATGAACATCAATCCGCACATCATCTCTCACACTTGGTTCAACTACATCTTCAACCACCAAAGGTATTTCATTATCTCGTAACTCATCTTCATCCACCGTAACTTGGTTTCCTCTTGAGGCATGCACATCACCGCCTCTTCCACTTCGCGTTGTCACTGCCATCACATGATTATTGTGCCCACCCTTGGGGTTTACTACCGTATCACTTGGTAGAGCACCCTTTGGGCGAGTATTTAAAGACTGAGAGATTTGGCCTAATTGCACTTCCAAGTTCCGGATAGATGTGTTATGCGAAGCTAATTGGGCCTCGGAATCCTGGTTCTTTTTCATCATTTGCTCGAACATGCTTTCAATTCTCCCCATCTCGCTTCCGGACGAACTCAGACCTTGAGAAGGAAAGGGGGGTGGATTGTTCGGTTGTTGGTACATGGGGGGCCTTTGAAAACCTTGCCCCCGTTTGCCTTGGTTCCCGCCATTGTGCCACCCTCCTTGATTGTTGTTGTTTCCCCAATTATTATTATTACCATGCCAATTTCCTTGGTTGCCTTGATTACCCCAATTGTTGTTTTGGTTGTTGTTATTCCAATTAACTCCGCCTTGTTGTTGATTGCCCCAATTACCTTGAGGACGCCATTGTTGGTTTGAAAAGTTACCTCTATTCCCTTGATAGTTGTTGACATATTGGACTTCTTCGCTTTGATCATCATAGCACTCATTTGAATAACCACCACCATCATTGTTGTTGTCATATTGTTCACAATTAGCTTGAGGTTGTTGTCCTCTTTGCCTCCTTTTCAACATAGAAACACCTTCCATTGCGTTGACTTGGCGCGGGTTTTGGACTTGTTGCAATTGCGCCTTTGCCAATTGATTCATAGTTGTTGTAAGCTCGGCGATAGCTTGGACATGATCGTGCAACTCCTTGTGCAAATGGATGACCGTGGGGTCACCTTGGGGAACGTTTGCTCAGCTTTGCCATGCCAAAGAGGTGTCGGTCATTTCATCAAGTACATCACATGCCTCTTGGTAAGAAAGTTTCATAAAGTTCCCTCCGGCTAATTGGTTCACGATGCATTGATTTGTGGTGTTGATGCCCCGATAAAAGGTTTGTTGAATCATAGCCTCGGTCATATCGTTATTAGGGCTCTCTTTCACCATTGTTCTATATCTTTCCCATATCTCATGCAAAGGTTCCGTTGGCTCTTGCTTGAAAGCTAGAATTTCATCCCGAAGAGCTGCCATATGACTTGGAGAGAAAAACTTGGCAATAAATTTGTCCGCCAATTCATCCCATGTTGTAATAGAATGATTGGGGAGCCTTTCTAACCAATCCAATGCTTTACCCCGAAGAGAAAACGGGAAAAGCCTCAATCTCAACGCATCCTCAGACACGTTTGTCTGCTTGCTACCCCAACATGTATCCACGAACCCCTTCAAGTGCTTGTAGGCATTTTGATTGGAGGCACCCGTGAAATAACCTCTTTGCTCGAGCAAGGTCAGCATAACATTTGTGATTTGAAAGTTCCCCGCCCGGATTCGGGGAGGAACAATAGCACTGGCGTATCCTTGATTTGGTAAAACTCTAGGAGCCACTCTCGGCGGTGCTGGAGGAGGGTCTGGAATGTTGTTGTTCTCATTTGCATTTATATTGACATGTCGGCCTCTCCGTGGAAGTTGAGGTAAGACCTCATCTTGTTCTAGATCCTCTACCTCCTCCCCCGCTATCACATTACCGAGAGGGTCATTTGCATTAAGAGTCATTGTACCTGATTGATCGACACAAACAAAATTAGTAAACAAGAAGGAAAGAGAAGTAAAACACAATTCTAGCTACACAAATAGTCAACACCGTAAACTCCCCGGCAACAGCGCCAAAAAGTTGATCGCGGCGAACTCAACCTTACACAATGGTAGGAGGAGCGGGCGCTAATACTTTTACTCGAATAGTGGTATCGGGGTCAATTTCCACAGGGAGCATGGAATGGAGTTGCGTATTTGTTTAGACTAGGAATGCGTGTTTGCTCCTAATTGTACTTTTACCATTTTTGGGGTTTTTGTTTAATCACTACTATTATCAACTACAAGTTTAAGCTAATTTATGCTAAAAGGGTATGTTCTAAGTTGTGATTAATATAGAGAAAGGCACTAGGGTCGTGACATCACCTAGGTGGTTAACTAATGGGTAGAGGTTACTAATAATAGATTGACATATTTGGGATCAATGTTATAACCGTGAACATTTGTACTCATTCTCACACCTCTCGGTAGAGAGAGAGATATTGCCCAATTGACTCTCTCGAGATCAATTGGGTAGGCCAATTAGACCAAGCAACTAGGGTTCAAGTAGGGTGATTACTCTCTCGAGGTTTAACCCGTTAATTGGGACTACCATTTCTCATAGATCCACCCCAATCCCTTGTTGGGTCAATTCTGGGGTCATAGACTCTCTTTCTCAAGAAAGATCAAGACCCACTAAGCTAGAATCAATGTTTGCAACCATCAATCCTTAATTAAACCATAAAATTAACCCAAATAACAAACACCCAATATCAATCTATCAGTAAGAAGCAACACCCATTAATTACCCACACTAGGGTTGAGCCACAACCCTAGCTAATGGGTTTAGCTAGACATAATTAAAGCAGAAAATGAAGAAATAGAAGATGAAACAACCATATTAATTAATTGCTAATGCTAAACTACAATAATCTATGATGAAACTAAGCTAAAAATGCCCAAGATAGGCCAAAACATAAGTCAGCAGCTGTCAGTTGTACAAAACTTGACCTAAAAATGGTAAAATGTTCTATTTATAGTGGGCTGGACAAAAATGCCCCTGCGGGGTTAGTGCGGACCGCACAAAGATGGCACGCGGCCACACTAGGTTGCTTGACCTCTAAATCTTGCTCTCTGAAAATGGTGATGCGGACCGCACAAAGTTGGGGTGCGGCCGCATAAAAACTGGCGCGGACCGCACAAAGTTGTTGTGCGGCCGCATGAAAGGTTTTGCAACTTCTCTGAACTTCACTAATGCGGGCCGCGTGACCATAGAGTGCGGCCACATAGGGGGGAGTGCGGGCCGCATGAAAGGTTTTGCAGCTTCTCTGAACTTCACTGATGCGGGCCGCGTGACCATAGAGTGCGGCCACATTGGGGGAGTGCGGGCCACATGAAGTTGGACGCGGCCGCGTGGTTTGCTTCTGGAATATAATACTCTCTGAACTTATTGGACGCGACCGCATAGCAAAATTGTGTGGCCGTATGAGTGAGACGCGGGCCGCATTAATTGGGACGCGGCCGCATGGGGCATGGCTTGTAAGTTCACAGTCTCTGAACTTCTATGGTACGGCCGCATGACATGATGGTGCGGTCTGCACCAAGTTCTGAATGTCTTCACTCTACTGATCTTTGGCACTTGAGCAAGTTTCACTCCAATTTGAGCCGATCTTTGACGATTTGTCACGTTATAGCTCAAACCTGCAATCAAGCGCAATCTGTAAGCTTTTTGGGACTATTTTGTAGCAATTTACACTAAAAGCGCAGGCAAGTATGGGTATAAAACATGTTAAAATCCTACTTATCAAGTCCTTCCGCGAACGCGAAGAACAAAACTTCAGAACACCAGAAACTAAAAACCTGAAACTTTTCTAAGTTTAAAAACCTTCCGAAACCTATCTGAAACTCACCCGAGCCCTCGGGGCTTCAAACCAAACATGCATACTAACCCAAAAACATCATATGAACTTATTCATGCGATCAAATCGCCAAATTAATAGCTTTAACAACGAATTTATCATCAAAATCAAGGAAAAATCTCAAAACTTCCAAAGTATCAAATTTCACAACTACGGGTCTGAATTACATCAAAACGACTTGCGTTTCTTACAAAATTTTACAGGCTCAATCTAAACGCCATATAAGACTTGTACCAGGCTCCGGAACCAAGATACGGGTCCGATACCATCAATTTCAAAAACTCATATATTTTCCAGAAAATAATTTTCTTTAAAAATTCATTTCTCGGGCTTGGGACCTCGGAATTCGATTCCAAGCATACGCCCAAGTCCCATATTTTCCTACGGACCCTCCGGGACTGTCAAATTAAAGGTCCAGGTACGTTTACCCAAAATATTGACCGAAGTCAACCTAAATTTATTTTAAAAGCAAAATTCATTATTTTTTGCAGATTTTCACATAATGGCTTTTTGGATACACGCTCGGACTGCACTCACAAATCGAGGTGAGACAAATAGGAGGTTTTAGGCCTCGAAACACAGAATTTATTTCTAAAACAAGTGATGACCTTTCGGGTCATCACATTCTCCACCTCTAAAACAACTGTTCGTCCCCGAACGGACATAAGAAGGAAGTACCTGAATCGGAGAAAAGATGGGGATAATGGCTCCGCATATCGGACTCGGACTCCCAAGTCGATGACTCAACAGGCTGACCTCTCCACTGAACACGAATAGAAGGGAAACTCTTCGATCTCAACTGACGAACCTGCAGGTCTAGAATAGCTACCGGCTCCTCCTCATATGACAAGTCCTTGTCCAACTGGACAGTGCTGAGGTCTAACACGTGGGATGGATCGCTATGATACTTTAGAAGCATGGACACATGAAACACTGGATGCACGACTGATAAACTCGACGACAACACAAGTCTATAAGCCACCTCTCCCACTCAATCAAGAATCTCAAATGGGCCAATGAACCTAGGGCTAAGCTTGTCCTTCTTTCCAAATCTCATCACGCCTATCATAGGAAACACCCGAAGCAACACTCGCTCGCCAACCATGAATGCCACATCACGAACCTTACGGTAGGCATAACTCTTTTACCTGGACTGAGCTGTACGAAGCCTATCCTGAATGATCCTGACCTTGTCCAAGTCATCCTGTACTAGATCTGTACCCAACAACCGAGCCTCTCCCGGCTCAAACCATCCAACCAGTGACTGATACGGCCTACTATATAAAGCCTTATAAGGAGCTATCTGGATGCTCGACTGGTAGCTATTGTTGTAGGAAAACTCCGCTAAAGGCAAAAACTGATCCCATGAGCCTCCAAAGTCAATGACACAATCTCTGAGCATATCATCCAAAATATGAATAGTACGCTCGAATTGTCCATCCGTCTGAGGATGAAATGTTGTGCTCAACTCGACCCGTGTGCCCAACTCCCGCTAAACTGCTCTCCAGAAATGTGAGGTAAACTGTGTACCTCGATCTGAAATGATAGACAGCGGCACACCATAAAGATGAACAATCTCCCGGATATAGATATCATCTAACCTCTAGGAAGAATAGGAGACTGCTACCGGAATGAAATGTGCTGACTTGGTCAGCCTATCAACAATAACCCACACTGCATCGAACTTCCTATGAGTCCGTGGGAGTCCAACAACGAAGTCTATAGTGATACGCTCCCACTTCCACTCAAGAATCTCAATCTTCTGGAACAAACCACCAGGTCTCTGATGCTCGTACTTAACCTGCTGACAATTCAAACACTGAGCCACATATGCAACAATATCCTTCTTCATTCTCCTCTACCAATAATGCTGTCGCAATTCCTGATACATTTTAGCGGCGCCCGGATGAATAGAGTATCGGGAACTATGGGCCTCCTCTAAAATCAACTTCCGGAGTCCATCCACATTAGGCATACAAACTCGACCCTGCATCCTCAAAACTCCATCATCTCCTAATATAACCTGCTTGGCACCACCGTGCTACACTATGTCCCTAAGGAAACACAAATGAGAATCATCATACTGCCGATCTCGGATACACTCCAATAAAGAAAACGAACGACTATGTAAGCTAACAAACGGCGGGGCCCAGACACATCCAACTTCACGAACTGATTGGCCAAAGCCTAAACATCCAAAGCAAGCGGTCTCTCACCGACCGGAATATACGTTAAACTACCCATACTAGCTGACTTTCTACTCAAAGCATCGGCCACCACATTGGCCTTTCCCGGGTGATATAAGATGGTGATATCATAGTCTTTCAACAACTCCAACCACCTTCCCTGCCTCAAATTTAGCTCCTTCTTCTTGAAAAAGTACTGCAGACTCTTGTGATCCGTGAACACCTCACATGACATGCCATATAGATAATGCCTCCAAATCTTCAACGCGTGAACAATGGCTGCTAACTCCAAATCATGGACTGGATAGTTCTTTTCATGATTCTTCAACTGACACGAAGCATAAGCAATAACCTTGCCATCATGCATCAATACCGCACCAAGTCCAATAGGATATGCATCGCAATAAGCTATATATGGCCCTGAACCTGTGGGCAAAACCAACACCAGCGCCTTAGTCAAAGCTGTCTTGAGCTTCTGAATGCTCGCCAACACTCGTCCGACCACCTGAACTGGGCACCATTTTGGGTCAACTTGGTCACCGAGGCTGCAATAGATGGAAACCCCTCCACAAAGTGACGATAATAGCCTGCCAAATCCAAGAAACTCCGGATCTCTGTAGCTGATGTTGGTCTAGGCCAGTTCTTAACTGCCTCTATCTTCTTCGAATCCACCTGAATACCCTCTGCTGAAACAACATGACCCAAGAAAGCAACTGAACTCAACCAGAACTCACACTTTAAAAACTTAGTATACAACTGACTATCTTTCAAAGTCTGAAGACCACTCTCAGATGCTGCACATCCTCCTCCTGGATGCGGTAATAGATAGAAAATATGATCAATGAAGACTATCACGAATGAATCCAAGTGAGGCTTGAACACTCGGTTCATCAAATCCATAAAAGCTGCCGGGGCATTTGTCAACCCAAATGACATCACCAAGAACTCATAATGCCCGTACCGAGTGCGGAAAGATGTCTTAGGGACATCGGATGCTCTAATCCTCAACTGGTGGTAGCCAGATCTCAAGTCAATCTTCGAAAATAGCTTGGCACCCTAAAGCTAATCAAACAAATCATCAATCCTCGGTAATGGATACTTATTCTTGATTGTAACCTTGTTCAACTGCTAGTAATCTATACACATTCGCATCGATCCATCCTTCTTCTTAACAAACAACACCGGCGCATCCCAAGGTGAGACACTAGGTCTAATGAAGCCTTTCTCAAGAAAGTCTTGCAACTGCTCCTTCAATTCATTCAACTCAGGCGGATCCATACGATACGGTGGGATAGAAATAGGTTGAGCGCCCAGAGCCAAATCAATGCAGAAGTCAATATCCTTGTCGGGTGGCATATCCGGCAGGTTTGAAGGAAATACCTCAGTAAACTCACGAACAACAAGCACAGATTCAATAGAAGGAACCTCGGTACTAGAATCGCAAACATATGCCAAATAATCCAAACATTCCCTTCTCGACCATAAGCCAAGCCTTCATATATGAGATAACACTGCGGGTAGAATGACCAAGAGTCCTCTCCACTTTAAACGAGGCAAACCCGGCAAGGCTAAGGTCACAGTCTTGGCATGACAGTCCAAGATCGTGTGGTAAGGTGATAACTAGTCCATCCTCAATATGACATCAAAATCAACCATGTCCAAAAGTAATAAGTCTACTCGGGTCTCAAGACCCCCGATCACAACTATACAACAATGATGAACACGATCTACAACAATAGAATCACCTACTAGAGTAGACACATATACAGGAGCACTCAAAGAATCACTAGGCATGATCAAATACGGTGCAAAATAAGATGACACATAGGAGTACATAGATCCTATATCAAATAGAATTGAAGCATCTCTACTACAAATCAGAACAGTACCTGTGATAACTGTATCGGAAGCCTTAGCCTCAGGCCTGGCTGGAAGAGCATAACATCGGGGCTAGGCTCCACAACTCTGAACTACATCTCTAGGACGGCCTGTTGCTGGCTGGCCTCCACCTCTAGCGGCCTGAGCTCCACCTCTAATACCTCTACCTCCACCTTTAGCACCTCTACCTCCACCTCTATCTGGCTAGACGAGCGGTGGAACACTCAGTGCCTGAACCATGGCACGGGAATCCTGGTGCTGAGAACTGCTCGGTGCTCGAGGACAAAATCTATCAATATGCTCTATGTTGCCACAAGTAAAACAAGCCTTCTGTTGATGGAACTGACGACCCAAAAAGCTCTGGAGCGGAGGTGCATTGATAGGAGCTGGTGATGCACTGTAGGACTACTGATCAGAATACTGAATATAAGAACCACGGCTACCTGGGGCACCGTGAGAAGTCTGAAGTGCTTACTGAAAAGACCTAGGAGGATGGCCTCTACCAAAAGAATCCCTACCTCCAGACGAGGCACCACTAAATCCTCCTGAATAACGAGACCTCTTGTCAGACCCCTGATCACCTCCATGTGATAGAACCATCTCAACCCTCATAGCCGTATTGGCCGCATCCTGAAATGAAATCTCGCTCCCTGTCTCCTTAGCCATCTGATGTCGAATAGGCTGAATGAGTCCCACAATGAACCTCCTCTCTCTCTCTCTTAGTAAGGTGTATAAGAAGAGCATGAGGGGCCAAGTCGATAAATCTGGTCTCGTACTGAGTAACACTCATAAAACCCTACTGGAGACGCTCAAACTGCCTCTAATAGATCTCTCTCTGAGTGATAGGAAGAAACTTCTCTAGAAATAGCTGAGAAAACTGATCCCAAGTCAAAGCTGGAGACCCAACTCGTCTAGCCAAACAATAATCCCTCCACCAAGTCTTGGCGGATCCAAATAAGTAAAAAGTAGCAGAGTTGACCCCATTGGTCTCCACTATCCCCATGTTCCTGAGAACCTCATGGCAGCTGTCTAAATAATCCTAGGGATTCTCAGAAGATGCACCACTGTAAGTGATAGTGAAGAGCTTGGTGAAACCTATCCAACCTCCACAAAGCCTCCAAAAACGTAGCTGATCTATTACTGGTCTGTGCTACTGCTCGGTTGAAGAAGCAGTACGTGACCTCGCCATTCGCGAAAGGACAAAAGTAGAGGTTTCAATTTAGCATTGAGAGAATAAAATTGCACGACAGAGAAGAATAGAAGTGAATTTTTTTCTAACTGTGTAGCCTCTGGGGATAAATACAGACGTCTCCGTACAGATCCCTCAGACTCTACTAAGTTTGTCCATGAATTGTGAGACCTATGTAACATAGAGCTCTGATACAAACTTGTCACGATGCAGATTTCTCACCCTCAGAAATTGTGATGGTGCCTACTCGTGAAAGCTAGGCAAGCGGAGTATTAGAAATTCATTACCCTTTTTATTAAGCATGCTCAACAATTCAAAGTATTAAGTGATTAAACAGTGGAATAAATTTAGATTACCAAAAATGCGGAAGACAAAAAACTTAATAGTTCAACCAAACACTGTTACATAATCTAAAGTACAATACTATCCAGAATTTGGTGTCACAAGTCATGGACTATCTAAGAATACTACAAATAAGGTCTGAATGGAAATACACAAGTCTATCTCTGAATAAGTAAAAACAGAAAGACAAAAGATAGGAGGAGACGCCAAGGCCCGTGGACGTCTGCAGGACTACTTCGGGTCGCCTGAATGGACTGAAGACAGCACCCTCACTGCGGTCCAAATGCTTCGGTATCAGAATCTGCACCAAGTACAAAGTGTAGTATCAGCACAACCGACCCCAAGTGCTGGTAAGTACCTAGCCTAACCTCGATGAAGTAGTGACGATGCTAGGAACAGACTACCAAATAAACATGTGCAGTTAAATCCTATAAGCGAAAATGAAAGCAGATAATTACAACTAAAGTTGGGCAGGGAAACATGCTGCGGGGAGTAACAGATAACAACAGAATAATAGTAGAGAAATGTAAGGAACGCCATAAATCAATTACCAGCAAAATATAAGGAAATAAGAAACAAGTACGCATGTAATACAGTTGCAGACGTGCAACCCAATCCCATCTCATATAATACCGTTGCAGGCATGCAACCTGCTCCCATTTCATATAGTACCGTTACAGGCGTGCAACTAGCTCCCATTTTCATATCTTACCGTTGCAGGCATGCAACTCATTCCCATTTTATTTATCAACACCAATCATAAAAGAATCCCGGCAAAGGAACAATAATATTACAATAATATCCCCGCAAGGAAATAATAATATCACAACAACATCATCCCGGCAAGGGAACAATAATATGACAATAACATCCCGGCAAGGGAACAATAATATCATAACAACATCCCAACAAGGGAACAGTAATGATAATCCTTAAATGAAGCACGAATAAACCATAACGGAGTCACAACAATTACAATACAAGACTCACGGGCATGCTTGACACCGACATATAGATATTCGTCACCATGCCTATACGTCGTACTCCACAATTAACACATAGCAAATAAGACACAACTCTTAATTCCTCAAGCTAAGGTTAGACCAAACACTTACCTCAAACTTTCACGGCTAACTCAAGCCTCAAACACTGCTTTTCTTTTAGAATTCGCCTCCAAATAACTCGTATCTAGTCCAAATTGATTTTACATCAATAAATGCTAAATAATTCATACCCAATGCTTAATTATAGGGTTTCTATCATTTTCCCCAAAAAGTCAAAAATCGACCCCGGGCCCACTTAGTCAAAACTCGAGGTTCGAACCAAAACCCGATCATCCATTCACCCACGAGCCCGAATATGCAATTAGTTTCGAAATCCGACCCCAAAATGAGGTCTAAATTCCAATTAATCAAAAAGCCCTAACTCTACCTAAATTCCTAATTTCTACCACAAAAACCCTAGGTTTTTTGGATGAAAATTGATGAAATGCAATGGGAAATCGAAAGAAAAAGGTTTATAATCAATACCAATGCTTTGGGGAAGAACTTGTTCTTTGAAAATTGCTTCAATGCTCTCTAGTTTTGAAAATATGAAGTTTTGAACTAAATTCCGATTTGCTTCTATTTTTAATTCACTGGACAGGCCTTCTTCGCATTCGCGAAGGGTCAGGCCCATTAGCCTTCGCGTTTGCATTTAGCTGCTCGCGTTCGCGGAGCTTTGACTCCTCAAGCCTTCGCGTTCGCGGGCCAATGGCCGCGTTCGCGTAGAACAAAATCCCCTTCCCCCTGTCCCAGCCCAAAGGACTTCACGTTCGCGATAGCAGGTCCGCGTTTGCGAAGGGTAGCACCCCCAAAGCTTCGCGTTCACGACCTGTTTCTCACGTTCGCATAGAAGGAAAATTCCTTCAGCCCGACTTACCCTTCGCGTTCGCGAAATTCCTTCCGCGAACGCGAAGAACAAAACTTCAGAACACCAGAAACTGAAAACCTATAACTTTTCTAAGTTTAAAAACCTTTCGAAACCTATCTGAAACTCACTCGAGCCCTCGGGGCTCCAAACCAAACATGCATACTAACCCAAAAACATCATATGAACTTATTTGTGTGATCAAATCGCCAAATTAACAGCTTTAACAATGAATTTAGTATCAAAATCAAGAAAAAATCTCAAAACTTCCAACGTATCAAATTTCACAACTACGGGTCTGAATCACATCAAACGACTTCCGTTTCTTACCAAATTTTACAGGCTCAATCTAAACGCCATATAAAACCTGTACCGGTCTCCGGAACCAAGATACGGGCCTGATACTATCAATTTCAAAAACATTCAAATTTTCAAAAACTCATATATTTTCCAGAAAATAATTCTCTTTAAAAATTTATTTCTCTAGCTTGGGACCTCGGAATTCGATTCCGGACATACGCCCAAGTCCCATAGTTTCCTACGGACCCTCTAGGACTGTAAAATTACGGGTTCGGGTCTGTTTAACCAAAATGTTGACTGAAGTCAACCTAAATTCATTTTAAAAGCAACATTCATCATTTTTCACAGATTTTTACATAATGGCTTTTCGGATACATGCCCGGACTGCGCATGTAAAATGAGGTGAGACAAATAGGAGGTTTTTAGGCATCGGAACACAGAATTTATTTCTAAAACAAGTGATGATCTTTCGGGTCATCACAAATAATTTCACATTTTCTACAAATACACCAGATTTCAATTCCACAAATTCATTAGGTTTTAAATTATGGCTACAAAAGAACTTTATTTTTTTAGAAAAACCAAATTAGATCTCTGCTCCTGTAGACATGTGTTTTTTGACCCTCCCCAAGATTTTACATATTTTAGCATTTAAATACTTAGTTTAGGTCAAATATAGTTATTTCAACTAATTTTGAATCTTTTACATTATTTTTATCACAAAATTGAAAAATACAAAAAATAGTTCCATATTTCTCTATTTACATCATGTATTAGATATTTTAGAAGGATATATTACTTTGAACCTATTTTTATTTTATTTTAATATAATCTTTGAAAATATCAAAAATAGTTTCATGTCATAATATATTTGTTTTAGTTAATTAGGATTAATTTTACATTTTTATGGTATTATTTTAGAAAAAGAAATTAATATTTTTAGCCAAATTGCAAGAATTATGGAAGTAAAAGCCAAATTTATAACCCAATTCACCAAGCCCAATCTTCTTGGCCCAATTGGCCCACTAGCCTAACCCTAAGACCTAACATATCCTCCCATTTAATTGATCTCTTTCACTTGGACAAGAGGAGAAGTGAATCGGCCGCACCCCTTGATTTCTGGTTCTTTAGACGCGTACCATCACTGTTTTCAACCAAGAAATCAGCCACGCTCTATCAAACTCCGGTCGTTGCTATTTTCTTGGCAATATTTATCTTTGTATCAGTTTGGAGGTTCTAATTTTTCATATGAAAAGAAAATCTCCCTGAGTTGGCAACGCACCATTGTATATAGATCTAATCCAGCAGTAACTAATACTCCTACTTGGTTCAACTGACATAAATGAAGAACTAGAGGCGTGAACAAACTGCCCATGCTCCAAAATATCCTCATTCATGTACGCAATTAAGAATCCTTTTCTTAATACAAACAAAACATAGGGAAAAAAATCGGACGGAAAAGAGCCAAGTGGGTGTTCGAATTTTTGGAGTCGTTGTTCGCGGTTTCCGTTCGGGCTCTTGTCATTGTTTCCTCGCTTGAAGTTTGGAGTCAAACTCTGCGTAGTTGTTGATTTCTCTGATTTCAGGTTCACTTCTTCTATATTTCTCTATTACTTGTGATTTTGTGCCATACGTTGTGATGAATATTGTGATATAGGCCTACTGTTTTTTCTCGAAATTTCTTGGTTTATCATATTGCTTTTCTTAAAACTTCTTTGTTTAAAATTGGTTGAATTGCCATGAGAAAACTATATAGATTCCTTTAGATTTTATTAAGTTGTGGATTCTGGTTTTCTCCTCTAAATTTCGTTGCCTGGTTTAAAGCCGCATAGTCACTCGTCTTCAAGTCTTAAATATTTTACTGTATCAACTTTTAGTAAGTTGTAGTGATTTTCTAGAAGTCATAATCAAGTAGTTAACAACATAGATTTTTTTATCTAAAGAATCATTTTAAAATATCTTAGATAATGCATGTTAGCCTTGGTTTGTCAGTTTTCAAATTATGTTTCATCATAAAGTGTTCATTGGACATGTTATTTTCCTTGTCTCACAACAGTTATTGACCTTAGTGTCATTTGACATTTATATATCTAAATTTAGTCACGTGTTCGATGGAAATACTTGAAAAGAATACAAAATTGCGTTATTTTTCTTTAGTGAATTAGTTAGTATGTTTAATTCGTGAAACTTTGGCGTCTAGGAAATTCCTTATGAGTTTTAACAGATCAGTGTCATTTCTTGATTCAAAACCTCTTTCATTGACCCCATTTAGAATTATCACTTATTAAAATATTTTGGATAATTTATTTTCCTTTTCCTTAGATCCCATTAAAGTTTATAGGTTCAAGTTTAGTTTCTGATTTTTTAGGTCTTGTTTCTGTTGATGCTAAGTGTTCAGATAGTAATTTTTCATCTCTTATGTGCTATCATCAATGTAGTCATTTGGTCTAGTGCTTTCAGTGATTGGTTTCATTTAGTTGCATTGAATTGATTTAAGGATTTGTCTCTATGTTTTAGGTATCGGGCTTGGTCTAATAAAAATGAAAAGTTAAAAAAAGGATGAACATAAAATTAGTTTTTATTTCTTTAGTTTTTTTTATTTTGCTTCTATTACATTGTCCGCTAGGAGCATGCCTAGGCCGACCACACTTGGATAGGCAAGCCTTTAGGACGTCCGTGCTTAAGTTTCTTTTGAGGTGAGAGGTCGCCTCCTTTAGTTAAATTTATCCGGAGAATGCCCCGAAGGATTTGTAGATATTTCATTCCGGGGAATGCCCCGAAGAACTTTGTAAATATTTTGGAGGTATCGACGAGCACCGTGGAGGAAGTATAGTATAGGCTAGCATAGGATTTTACTTTTTATTTTTTTTCTTTTATTAGGTGGGGACAACCTCGAACCTCTTTTGATATTTATTTTCCTATTGTGTGTTTTTTACCTCAATTTGAATATATTAAAAGCCAACTAGATCAAGTATGCAACCGTATTAGTTACAGGACTTGGGGAATGCGTAACACCTTCTTCCCGAGTCAAATGAACCCTCTTACCCAAATCTCTGGTGCAGACTTAGTTTTGGAGTCCAAAGTGTTTAAAAAGGAAAAATTATTTTTATAAAACGGTGACCTGGAACACCGAAACCAATGTCAGGTGGTGACTCTAAGTTAATCCTTTTGAACACCATCTTTGTCACTTTCTAATTGAAAACCTTTTTTGAGATTTACAAATCTTTTTATATTTTTGAGAGGGTTTAGTGAAGTTTGTAAAAAAAAGGGTGTGACAGCTCTGGCGACTCTGCTGGGGAGTTGCAGGTTCGAGCTTGTACTTGATCTTGTTGGCTTTTTAGGATGTTCGGTTGAGGTTTTTATCTGTTTTATTTGCTTTATTTGATTTTTATTTTTATGTCGTTTTGTTTTTTGTTAGTTGCTTATTTGTCTATAATATTTCCTTTATATGTTACCGCTTTATAAATTGTCATCATTTGTATAACCCCGAGTCTTCTTTCTGTAACAAGTCTTCTGGAGTACGTTTGAGCGTACACGGCCTTTTTGTGAGTCACCCGTGTCTTTAGGGGGTGGCGTGGGAGCGTGGAGTGGTCGGACAGCTAGAGCAGTCGCCATCGACCACGTGCCGCCCCGAATTGCCTTGTCTAGTGAACCCCAAACTTAGGTCAGCCTTTAGGTCACTTTTATTTGCATCATGCCATTTACACCTAGTAGGGCTCGATTCCAGGCACCGTGTCCCTTTGTAGGAAGCCTATCCAAATTTTTTCAAAAGGGCCCGTGGCCCAAAAAGACATTCATTCATCCATATATGATACACGTTGCATCTTTGGGTTAAAAAGGTCATTTGGTGGACCGATGTTTGGGAAGGAAGGGTGAAAAATGAAGCAAGTAAGGCCCAGTTATATTTTTCTTTTTCGAGAAAAAACCAAAAAAAAAAATTGAAAAAGAGAATCCAAAAAGATTTTACACTTTCCATTTTTTTCCAAAAATCCAAAAAAAAAAGGAGAAAAAGAAAATCCAAAAAGATTTTACACTTTTCCATTATTTTCCAAAAATCCAAAAAAAAAAAAGAGAAAAAGAAAATCCAAAAAGATTTTACATTTTCCATCATTTTCCAAAAATTCAAAAAAAGGAGAAAAAGAAAATCCAAATAGATTTTACATTTTCTATCATTTCTCAAAAAGACAAAAAATATGGTTTTCCAAATTAGTTGCATTTTTAAAAGGCTTTCTCCCATGTCCAATTTTCCCGAACTACGCGAACCTGATTCTCGTCTTTCGGGACGTGATACGTAGGCAACGCACATAGGGTCCGGTCATCCTAGTGAATCTTAGGTTCTTGGCTTCGCGAGGTCTTAGCCAAATCTTGCATGACTAGCCATTTTTGGTCACATCGGTCATTCTCGCAAAATGGGATCATTTTCGCAAAAGTGATTCAATAACCCATGTCTTAGGATCTTGATTTCACAACTAGGTGTCATATTACTTTAAGGTCCGTCCTTGTTGAGTTTGCATCTTTGGCCGCTTCTGGCCATATTGGTTGTTTTTGTAAAGTGGGTCATTTCTGCAAATTAATTTTGGGTCATGATTATTGGGAGTGTGAATCCATGTAAGCCTTAGTGAGGTATTTCCATATCTGAGTAGTCACCCTTGTTGATTTTGCACTTATAGCCACTCTTGGCCAGTAGGTTAATTTTCAAAAAATAGCCCAATCATGTCTTGCATGTGTCTAACAGGAGGTGTTGTGGTGTCGCATAGTGTCTTGAGTCACTGATTTATTTAGTCTAATTTTTCTCATTCCGGTGTGGATCCATCTACCAGGACTCGAGCATGACAGATACCCCAGGACCACTACATTCAGGAGCTGCTTGAGGAGCCTTTTTATGTTTTTGAGTCTATTGTTCATGTTTTACTTCCTAGTCTTGTACAGTAGTATTCAGTCATTTAGTTGGTGTCAGTGTTGTCATAGTATAGTTTAGTTTGTCGAGTCTCTCATTATCGTACATCCTGTTTTGTATTTGAAAATCGAAAAAAATTATAAATGAAAAATCCATAAAAGATTTTTGTTTCTTAATTTATTTTGTCCACTTTTCCAAAACTACGCTTGATCTGATTCATGAGGACCATGATACGTAGGAAACCTACATAGAGTTCGATCGAATCATTATTAAAAAAGAAAAAAAAAAGAATGAAATTGTGGATGTGAGAAGAGAGAGAAAAAAAAGAAGAAAAAGAAAAAGAGAATGAAGTTGTGGGACGTGAGAAACGAGAGGAAAGAAAAGAGTGATAATCAGAAAGAAAAGAGAGGGGAAGAAATGAAAAGCCAGGCGATGTTAGAAAGGAAAATGAAGAAGGAAATGGGGCAAGAAGAGTGAAATTGGGATGATGCCAAATGACCTTGTGACCCTCGAAGCCATTCTAGAACCGTTAACTGTTGCTAGGGGCATTGCATGTAATGTAATATTTATGTCTGATAAATGACCTAACGCTAACATATTGGCTTTGTTTTGCTCTCCTTTGTTACTTTCATTTTTGACATAACAGAGGGTGGTTAGTTTGTGGCATTTTGGCGAGTCATCTGTACAACATAAGATCAAAGAGCAAGGTAGACATGGCTAGCAAAGACGTGGAAACAAGAATTGTTGACCCGTCGAGGGAGATTGAGAAGTCGGAATATGAATTGAAAGAGGAGGTCCAAAGGTTGAAACAGCAGATGGCAAAAATGTATCAGTCATGGATCAGGGGGCATCCTCCACCTTCATTCCCCACTAACTACACTGAAAACCCTGCAACTATCCCACCACTATCACAAGCCCAGGTTCACATTACCGTTGACCTTTCTCCTCAACATGCACCGGGATTTACCCCTTACCATAATTACCCTGGTACTTCCTCCCAAACTTTCCATGCTTCACCAGCCAAAACAACCGCATTCCTAGCTCCAGATACCCAATACTATGCCCCGAAACCCACTTTCAAGGTCCCGGATCCTTACTCCTACACTCCCTACTTTGAGCCTCATGTTGAAAATGAGAAACCACTCAAGAACATGGAGCAAGAGGAGATATTTAGGAAGGTAAAGAATCTGGAGCAATCATTGAGAAATATGCAAGGGTTAGGAAGCCAGGTAAGTGTGGCTTATAAGGATTTGTGTTTGTTCCCTGATGTTCAACTGCCTACTGGGTTCAAGATGCCCAAGTTTAACTTGTATGATGGACATGGGGATCATGTAGCTCATCTGAGAGGTTACTGCAGTAAAATAAGAGGAGCCGGGGGAAAAGACGAATTACTAATGGCATACTTCAGCCAAAGTCTGAGTGGGGCAGCTCTAGAATGATACACCCGTCAAGACTCCAGCAGGTGGTACACATGGGACGATTTGGCTCAGGCCTTTGCTCGGCATTTTTAGTACAATATAGACATTGTCCCGGATCGTCTATCCTTGACCAATATAGAGAAGAAACCCAATGAAAGTTTCAGGGAATATGGTTTCAGATGGAGAAGCCAGCCGCGCGAGTCAATCCTCCGATGGAAGAAGATGAAATGGTCGAGTACTTTCTTCAAGCCCTAGAGCCTACTTACTTCAGCCATTTGATCTCAGCCATTGGTAAGCCTTTCAATGATGTGGTAAAGATGGGAGAAATGGTGGAAGAGGGGCTGAAGTCAAGCAAGATCATGAACTATTCTGCCTTAAAAGCCACAACACAGGCAATTTAGAATGACGCAGGAAGCTTGCCGGGTTAGAAGGAACATGATGATGTTGCCATGGTTGTCTCAGGATCACGACATGGCCCAAAGGGTCCGCCTCACCAATATACTCAGCCTCGACCCCAACCCCAACCCCAAACCTATCCCCGAGCTCTACATAATCCTCCTCGATACTATCCTCCTAACAACGTCTTATCCTATGTACAGCCACTGGGTCACCCCCAGAAGGCGAGCGCCAGCACCGCAAAATCTCCACCAGCCTCCACGAAATTTTCAGGTGCCCCATAACCCACATCCAAGCCAGGGGTATAGAGGTAAACAAATGTTGAAAGATAAATTTACACCGATAGAAGAGTCCTATGCAAGCTTGTTTGAGAAATTAAAGCATTATGACATGATTGCACCTATTCCTCCGAATCATGTGGACCCGCGTGCAAGAAGCTTTGATCATTCTAAAAGGTGTGAATATTATTCCAATGCCCAGGGGCACAATGTTGAAAGTTGTCGAGATTTGAAAAGAGAGATAGAAAGAATGATTGAAGAAGGGATAATTGTGGTCCAGGACAGTGACACCCAAAACATCACACAGAATCCTTTATCTGCACATGATGATGCACACTTCGTGGGGAGGATGCACGGTGACAGGGAGTATGAGAATCTTCTTGGAAACTTGCTGACTGAAGTTAATGATATTGAAATTGGTGAAGGTCCCAGTAATTTTGATGTGCAACCAAGTGGCTAAGATGCCGAGCTTGGAAAGACACTCCTTTCTTGGCTAGCCAGGGAGGAGTTGTGGTGGTTTATTTTGTTGTCATTTCTGTTTGTCCGGGTTATTTCAGGGTTATAATCTGGATATTGTCTTGTGGCCCAAACTCTTCTTCTTCTCATTTTGTCTAGTTCGTTTAGTTGTAGTAACTCGTCTAGTGTTATTTAGGATTGTTCCAGGGTTGTAACCCATGTGTATCTTGCTTGTCTTGTTCAAACCCTTTTCATCATTTGTCTAATGCAATCTCCTATTTTCTGTTAGTTCTAGTCAGTTTTTGTTTAGGTCATTTTTCCTTTTATAGTTCTTTTCATGTCGACTCTAGTGACATGACATGCACGCATAATTCTCAGCCTGATCTTGAAAGTTAGTCTAATCATGAAGCAATGGCACAATTTTGAATATGATAAAAGGATGTGTTTGAGGAAACAATTAAAGATTCATGTATTCTGAGATGACCTAAACTTTGAATTGAGTGAAACTGAGGCAGTAAGCCTGGGAAATCAAGAGGTTGATAAGAGAATACAACAAGAAAATATCTCTCAAGTAGTTTTAGGTAAATCAATCAGTGCTGAAATGCATTCTTCCACATCAAGATAAGGTTGAGTCAAGTCTGCTTCGAACTGGCAAGGGTCATTCATTGGGACAAAGGTATTGCCCATTGGCATTTTTTGTTTGTGTTGATGCCATCAATAGATACTATGTGTGATTTGTTTGCTTATCTTTAATTGCATGTTTGTACTTGGCATTTTTAACTTTGGTATGACGAAGACACTTTATTCTGCTACCCAAACACTTTTATCCTTTGCTACCCATTTTGAGCCATAATTTTTGTTTCATACCCCTCTTTTGGAATATGAAATAGAGCTAGGAACTAGAAAAGGAAAAGAAAAAGAGAAAAAGAAGGAAAAAAAAGGAAAAGAAAAAAAAAAGAAAAAGGAGAGAAGAAAAGAAAAAGAAAAAGAAAAAAAGGAGAGAAAAGGAAAAGAAGAAAAAAAACAACTTTGTCTTTTGAACTACGTTCGATTTGATTCTTGTCACCACAAGATACATAGGCAGCCTTAGGATTCGGTCACACCAAATAAAGTGTTGCATAATCCCCCGAAGTCAAGAGTGGGGCAGTTTTTCTTAGAAATCCCAAGAAATAATAATTCCCAAACTCCAAGAAACTGGGGCAGAAGTTTTAATTTGGCCAAAATATTTGATTCCAAAAATTGTAATTTTGAACTCTTTCATCTTAAATTATTTTGAGCCTTCATGCCACCCTTTCTTTCCAACTCTGTCCAAAAGCCTACATTACGGTCCAAAGAAAGACCTTCCGACCAATCTTTGAGGATGTCAAATAAAGTGTGTGGTGAAAGTATGATCTTCTTATATCATGGATAATACTTTATTCTCAGCACAAAGAGAGAAAATGATAAAATGAGAGAGTCTTATCGGTGAAAACCCTCATGTGCACCGTAAGGAGACGGTGAGTTGAGAAAAAAGCAAAACAAGAGAGGCTTGATGGTGAAAACACTTCAGGGCACTACAAGTCGACTGAGGATTGTGGATCAGATGAGACAATTGAAGCACTGAAGCCTAGTTTCACAGTGAAGAGGTACAATAAGAGTTGAATATTAGACTTGCTTGAGAAATTAGGCCACTTAATCCAAAGGTGCATGTCATGGTCATTAGAGTTGGTATCCACATCTGATAAGTTTCTACTTTGTAATTTGCTTGTTAGGTATCTTCTCTTTTCCCTTATTTTGTTCCTCTTATTTTGTTTGAGTCCCTCATAAGTCTGTTTGGTCAGAACAAGTGAGAAATGACTTCAAGATTTGCTACCAAATTTTCAATTGCACAAAATGAATTTGGCTAGCACATCAAAGTGGCATAAGTCAGGGAAAAGCAGTATGCGCATTGAGTTGGTAACAATCAACATGCTTTGGGATTCACGTGAAATGCAAAGGTTCGGTAATATCAATTCATGAGCAAAATGCAGCAGATAGAGAATATTGGGATCGAATGGAGCGGAAGTGTTTTCTGTGATAGGGTTTGAAAGAAAATGGTTGGTTGATAACAAGCAAGGTCTTCCAAGTTGAAATCAAAGTTATCTTGGCAAGTGCAGAAGTAGCCGCCTTCAAGGTCAGGGCCACAAACTAACCACCACATTTTAAACTCACAAGTTTTCTTTATTTGAAACAGGAACAAAGCAATGCAAGCAAGTGGTTCAAAAACAAGAAAAAGAGAAAAGAAAAGAAAGAAAAAGAAAAAAGGAAGAGAAGAGCCGACAAAAGGAAGTTTCTCAAATCTTTGTCTTTATCTGCCTTGCTAGTGTGCATAAAATATTGCCACTGCTCTTCATATTTTTCCTCCTAGGATAAAAGTCCTAGTCTGGTGGATTTTCCTTCCAATCAAATCTTAGTCTGATGAATTTTTCTTCTAAGATAGAAAACCTAGTCTGATGAACTTTCTCCTAGGATCAAAATCTTAGTTTGATGAATCTTTCTCCTAAGATAACAAAAGACCTAGTCAGATGAACTTTCTTCTAGGATCAAAATCTTAGTCTGATGAATCTTTTTCCTAAGATAGAAGACCTAGTCTGATGAATTTTTTCCTAGGATCAAAATCTTAGTCTGATGAATCTTTCTTCTAAGATAGAAGACTTAGTTTGATGAATTTTCTCCTAGGATCAAAATTTTAGTCTGATGAATCTTTCTCCTAAGATAGAAGAGTTAGTCACATGAATCTTTCTCCTAAGATATCAAAATCTTAGTCTGATGAATCTTTCTCCTAAGATAACAAAAAGGGACCTAGTCTGATGAACTTTCTCCTAGGATCAAAATCTTAGTCTGATGAATCTTTCTCCTAAGCTATCAAAATCTTAGTCTGATGAATCGTTCTCCTAAGATAACAAAAAGGGACTTAGTCTGATGAACTTTCTCCTAGGATCAAAATCTTAGTCTGATGAATCTTTATCCTAAGATAGAAGACCTAGTCTGATGAACTTTCTCCTAGGATCAAATCTTAGTCTGATAAATTTTTCTCCTAAGATAGAAGACCTAGTATGATAAATTTTCTCCTAGGATAGAAATCTTAGTCGGATGAATCTTTCTCCTAAGATAACAAAAGGGACCTAGTCTGATGAACTTTCTCTTGGGATCAATCTTTAGTTTTCTTAAGTTATTAATCTTTAGTTTTCTTGAAATCAGGGGTCCCGCCTGGAGAATAGGGTCAGTTTTTACTTTAGTCAAGCTTAGTTTATAGTTCTCCGCAAGCTCAATCTTAAATCTAGGAGATGTACTTCCTAGTCTGGGTCATTCAGGTTCTATTCTTAACAGACACACTTGCTAGTCAAATATTCTTGGTTTGATTCACAAGAGACGCACATCCTAGTCGAGTCTTTAGTTTTACTCTCATCATTGCATCAATAACATAGGTGATTTATAATTTTGCTAATAACTCACAAATCTTCCTAGTGCAAACTAGGGCAGAAAATCTTGTTCGTTTTGTTTGTCTTGATTGCAGGCACCCACCTGAAGGACGAGCGAATTTATTTCGGAATTATTTCAAGTTTTTGGCAATCAAACGCCCACCCGTGGAACAAGAGAATACAGTTCAAATTTTGGCAATCAGGCGCCCACCTAGAGAACAAGGGAAGTCATTTCAAAATCCAATTCAAGTTAGAAGTAGCAGAAGCTCGCGGCAAGAATGCGAGTCAACAATCTTAGATAACCAAAAGAAGAAGTCCCAAACCAGAATGAAAAAAGAAAAAGAAAAAAGAAGAAGAAGAAGTAAATCCGAATGCAGAAACAGATGAAAGTTGTGAACTGCTCAAGACGTGGATGAAGTTACGAGCATTGCATATCCCGTCGTGATCCAAAAGCTGAAAGAGAATGAACTAACACCTGCAACTAGCGAGCGTCAAGGTTCAAATCTAAAGTCTGCATGAAGAACCATTCAAGACTCAAGATCAAGTTTCAGAAGACTTATAGATAGGAATTTTGTAACTCATAGCTGACAGGCTTAGTTAGTCTTTTCATTTTTTTAATTTTGATGTAATAACAGGAACCGCGGATCGGAACCTCAACGGCACCTCAATCGACTCTTCACCTCGGTAAACTCCATCACTATTCCTACTTTTGAACTACACGTGGCCTGATTCCTTTATAGCCAAGGATATGTAGGCAGCTCAAATACTAGGGCTCGGCCACATTCTCCTCTTTTCTCTTAGTTTTTTGTCTTCCTAAATAAGGGTCGGGTAAAACACATGTCTAGTCGTTCTTTGTCTAAAAAATACTTCGTATTTCCAGTCTAAGAGGGGCAGCTGTAGACATGTGATTTTTGACTCTCCCCAAGATTTTACATATTTTAGCATTTTACTACTTAGTTTAGGTCTAATATAGTTATTTCAACTAATTTTGACTTTTTTACATTATTTTTATCACAAAATTGAAAAATACAAAAAATAGTTCCATATTTCTCTATTTACATCATGTATTAGATATTTTAGAAGGATATATTACTTTGAACCTATTTTTATTTTATTTTAATATAATCTTTGAAAATATCAAAAATAGTTTCATGTCATAATATAGTTGTTTTAGTTAATTAGGATTAATTTTACATTTTTATGGTATTATTTTAGAAAAAGAAATTAATATTTTTAGCCAAATTGCAAGAATTATGGAATTAAAAGCCAAATTTATAACCCAATTCACCAAGCCCAATCTTCTTGGCCCAATTGACCCACTAGCCTAACCCTAAGACCTAACATATCCTCTCATTTAATTGATCTCTTTCACTTGGACAAGAGGAGAAGCGAATCGGCCACACCCCCTGATTTCTGGTTCTTCAGACGCGTACCATCACTGTTTTCAACAAAGAAATCAGCCACGCTCTATCCAACTCCGGTCGTTGCTATTTTCTTGGCAATATTTATCTTTGTATGAGTTTGGAGGTTCTAATTTTTCACATGAAACGAAAATCTCCCTGAGTTGACAACGCACCATTGCATATAGATCTAATCCAGCAGTAACTAATACTCCTACTTGGTTCAACTGACATAAATGAAGAACTAGAGGCGTGAACAAACTGCCCATGCTCCAAAATATCCTCATTCATGTACGCAATTAAGAATCCTTTTCTTAATACAAACAAAACATAGGGGAAAAAATCGGACGGAAAAGAGCCAAGTAGGTGTTCGAATTTTTGGAGTCGTTGTTCGCGGTTTCCATTCGGGCTCTTGTCATTGTTTCCTCGCTTGAAGTTTGGAGTCAAACTCTGCGTAGTTGCTGATTTCTCTGATTTCAGGTTCACTTCTTCTATATTTCTCTATTACTTGTGATTTTGTGCCATACGTTGTGATGAATATTGTGATATAGGCCTACTGTTTTTTCTCGAAATTTCTTGGTTTATCATACTGCTTTTCTTAAAACTTCTTTGTTTAAAATTGCTGGAATTGCCATGAGAAAACTGTGTATATTCCTTTAGATTCTATTAAGTTGTGGATTTCGGTTTTCTCCTCTAAATCGCGTTGCCTGGTTTAAAGCCGCATAGTCACTCGTCTTCAGTTCTTAAATATTTTACTGCATTAACTTTTAGTAAGTTGTAGTGATTTTCTAGAAGTCATAATCAAGTAGTTAACAACACAGATTTTTTTAATCTAAAGAATCATTTTAAAATATCTTAGATAATGCATGTTAGGCTTGGTTTGTCAGTTTTCAAATTATGTTTCATCATAAAGTGTTCATTGGACATGTTATTTTCCTTGTCTCACAACAATTATTGACCTTAGTGTCATTTGACATTTATATATCTAAATTTAGTCACATGTTCGATGGAAATACCGGAAAAGAATACAAAATTGCGTTATTTTTCCTTAGTGAATTAGTTAGTATGTTTAATTCGTGAAACTTTGGCGTCTAAGAAATTCCTTATGAGTTTTAACAGATCAGTGTCATTTCTTGATTCAGAACCTCTTTCATTGACCCCATTTAGAATTATCACTTATTAAAATATTTTAGATAATTTATTTTCATTTTTCTTAGATCCCATTAAAGCTTATAGGTTCAAGTTTAGTTTCTGATTTTTTAGGTCTTGTTTCTGTTGATGCTAAGTGTTCAGATAGTAATTTTTCATCTCTTATGTGCTATCATCAATGTAGTCATTTGGTCTAGTACTTTCAGTGATTGGTTTCATTTAGTTGCATTGAATTGATTTAAGGATTTATCTCCATGGTTTAGGTATCGGGCTTGGTCTAATAAAAATGAAAAGTTAAAAAGAGAATGAGCATGAAATTAGTTTTTATTTCTTTAGTTTTATTTATTTTGCTTCTATTACATTGTCCGCTAGGAGCATGCCTAGGCCGACCACACTTGGATAGGCAAGCCTTTAGGACGTTCGTGCTTAAGTTTCTTTTGAGGTAAGAGGTCGCCTCCTTTAGTTAAATTTATCTGGGGAATGCCCCGAAGGATTTGTAGATATTTCATTCCGGGGAATGCCCCAAAAAACTTTGTAAATATTTTGGAGGCCTCGACGAGCACCGTGGAGGAAATATAGTATAGGCTAGCATAGGATTTTACTTTTTATTTTTTTTCTTTTATTAGGTGGGGACGACCTCGAACCTCTTATGATATTTATTTTCCTATTGTATGTGTTTTTTTACCTCAACTTGAATATTTTAAAAGCCAACTAGATCAAGTATGCAACCGTATTTGTTACGGGACTTGGGGAGTGCCTAACACCTTCTCCTCGAGTCAAATGAACCCTCTTACCCGAATCTCTGGTGCAGACTTAGTTTTGGAGTCCAAAGTGTTTAAAAAGGAAAATTCATTTTTATAAAACGGTGACCTGGCACACCGAAACCAATGTCAGGTGGCGACTCTGAGTTAATCCTTTTGAACACCATCTTTGTCACTTTCTAATTGAAAACCTTGTTTGAGTTTTACAAATCTTTTTATATTTTTGAGAGGGTTTAGTGAAGTTTGTAAATAAAAAAAGGGTGTGACAGCTCCCCCATCTCTCCGGCAGATCATCGCAGGTGACCACCACCACCATAGCTGACACCACTCATCATATCACCTCCACATCCATTGAACCGGCAGCTTAAAATTATAATTCGAATTTTTTTGACACTGGTTCGAATTTTGGCAAACCCAACAGCTGATTCAAAAATCCAAGAATAACTTTAAAATCAATTTCAGAATAACAACAAAAATTTAATTCAGTAAACAAGCTCAAAAATTCGGTCCAAATAATTTCTAACATTGTTGCTAGATTTCTCCGCCCAAACGCCGATTCGAAAACTCAAGAAACCCTAACAATGGAGGTTCGAAACTTTCTCCTCCCAAATGACGATTCAAAAATTTGACGCCACCACAAATCGTCCAAATTTCTGAATGGAAAAGGAAAAGAAAGAGAAGATGACTAAATTACTTTATTTGATTGAATGTTATGGTGTAAATTGTAGATTGGGTTTTATCTTCTTTATGGTGAAGCTGTCCGCGAATTCAGACCAGATGGACTTTTCCTTTTCTTCTCTTATTTTTGTGTTTGTTTTTTTAAAATAATTTCCATTTTGGTCTTGACAGATGGCACTTAAATAAGATTTTGGACAAAAGATTTACCTTTCTCACGCTCTTATTTTTTGTGTTAAACACGCACATGCCAGCTAAGCAGAATAGTATGTCATTGACACACTTCTAAAAGGTTGGGTGTGTAAAAGGTTGCATGTGACAAAGAGGTGTGTAACAGAGATTTTGGTGCAAGGTCAATGGGTAAATTATGTATTTTGCCTTAAAATCATAACTAATAGTTCTAATTTCTAAGCATGTCATCATCTGCTGATATATAAACATGAATTGGGTTTGACTAGTACGGTCTCTCTTCCACTACCACCCCCCACCCCCGTTATACTGCCTTGATCTTTCTTTGTCTCGAACCCCATGCTCCTATAATAATGGTAGAGTCAGGGGTGGCCCTAAAGCGGAATTGACTGGTGGTAGTTGGTCGAAGCTCCATGGACCCCTATAGGTATATTACCTATAGAACGACATCACTTTACCTCTAAAGGGGTACAATAATGGTTAGGGACTTCTTTTTGAGTCCTTTATTAACATTAACCGAAGACCAAGCCAGTCTCGATGAAAAATAAGCTTCTGTGTAAAAAAATAGGGTGTAGAATGTGGAACCAAATCCCACTAGCAAGAGCCTATTCACGTGAAGGAAATACTGGTGATGCGCTGAGAGATACGGGAAATTCTACGAAGAAGTGCACCTGGACTATAGAGCTCCTCACCCACTAAAAAGAGAAGAGGCCGGGGAGGATCGATACACTTCGTTTTCCATCTAATTTCTCCCTTTTTAGAATGGCTCTATCGGCTACATTTATGTTAAGTCTGGTCGCTCGGGCTGCCACTTTTCTAATCAAAAGATAGGAGAGCACCCCTTCTCCCGAAGTTACAGGATCATTTTGCCGAGTTCCTTCGACATGGTTTTCTCAAGCGCAGCGATTGCATTTTATCAGACTCATACTAATGTCAATAAAATAAATTTATATAAAGTAATTAACAATCAAATTAAAAAAATCAAATTTCAAACTGATTAGCACGTTACAGACTTGCTGTGCCTTATTAGCACGTTACAGACTTCTTTAGAGCTTTTGATTTCTGGAAAATGCACAAACCAACCCAACTAAAACAAACTTTATTGCCATATCTAACTGACATCTGACTGGGATCACCAAATTACTGGCCTGCAAAACTGCCTTAAACGTCATTAAGCATTGCAGTGTAGTCCCCCACACTACCTATGAGTCATAACTAAGGCAGACCACTTGGTACCAGAAAACAGTGGGCTGACTATACGTTAACCTGAAAAAGTAATCAGTTTACTCATGCTATAAGCTTCCACAATAGCCTACAAATAACCAAGAATCATATTTAGCAATTATCTTGGAAATGCAACTCTTTACAATGGTGCATCTACTGTCAGGTTATTGACTCCGAAGAATTGCTTGCTTACCAAATCATTTCCACAATGCCTGCATATTGGATGGAAAACCATACTAGGAATTCAACAACTAGCGTACATAAATAGTACAGCTAAATTGACTAGATTTTGCCTAGCAAGCTGGAGCACAGAAACCAAAACAATGAAATGTACTTGTAGGTTGAAAGTACAAGGGGGTGAATTGTAGTCTATTTAAAAATTAGTCGACTAACGATGATTTTAGTCGACTAGATTTCTTGCAGGATGAAAAAAACAGTAAATAGAATGAGAAAGACACATGGCAATTTTTATACTGGTTCGGTACCGGTATGGTACTTACATCCAGTTTCCCTTGGGTCACAAGGGTTCCCTTAGATCTTGAAAGTTATTACAACAAGTATGGTTTTAATTCGCTCACCATCAATGAAGTATAGCAACAGTGTATCTTGAATGGTGATACAATTCTCTTTTGCGTTCTAACTCTTCCTATCTTTTGTGACACTGATAAACTGGGGAATACAGTGTTTAGGCTAAGTAGAGAGATTTAGAAAACAATGTTTGTAGTTGCACATATTTTCCAATTGATCTTAGCAGACTTCTTATAGAAGAGTTGAGAGCCGTTGAACCTTGACTGAGTTAGAGGCACAGGATTTTCAAAGGGATTTGACCTAAGGGGTGCCTCTCGAATCCTGCTTTTGGGGAGGGCCGGATTCGTTCATGACTTTCCTTGTCACGATCTTACATTGTGGAGAAATTTGTGCCTTCGATTGAGCTAATTGAGGATACGAAATATTTGCTGGAAATAGCCCCTAATTTGTAGTCTTGATTTCCTTCGATTGAGGCTGAAAGGATCTGATTCCTTTTTCTTTGTAATCTTGATTTCCTTCGATTGAGGCTGAAAGGATATGATAGATTTGGATTCCTTTTTCTTGTCCATGAATTCAGCAACCCATCATTGGACAGCTTCTCAATAGTTTTTTTTTCCTTTTGTTGATTCCTGATTTCTGCACTTCTAAGACTAATAGCCTGTTTGGCCAAGCTTTTTTGGGGCCAAAAGTGTTTTTTTTTTTTTTTGCCAAAAGCACTTTTGGCCAAAAATTGAGGTGTTTGGCCAAACTTTTGGAAGGAAAAAAAGTGCTTTTGAGCAGAAGCAGTTTTGGAGAAGCAGAAAAAAGTAGCTTCTCTCCAAAAGCACTTTTCTGAGAAGCACTTTTGAGAAAAATACACTTAGAAGCAGTTTTCAAAAGCTTGGCCAAATACTAATTACTGCTCAAAAGTGATTTTCTAATTAATTAGCCAAACACAAACTACTTCTTACCAAAAACACTTTTTTAAAAGTACTTTTGAGAAAAGCACTTCTCAAAATAAGCTAATTTTAGAAGCTTGGCCAAACGGGCTATAAATTTGTCATAATTGAAACTTAGATTTTGACTTAACACACGTGACCACAAAGATAATAGAAAAAGGACAGCTGCAGGAGAGGATAGCTACCGAGCAAACAAGAACAATAGTTTAGCATAATAATATAGTACCTCGTTTACCTAAAAGGGAAAGGGAAAAAGGTCAAATTTTCCCATCTACTACGGGAAAAGGATCATATTTACCCTCTGTTATACTTCCTGTACAAAAGTAGCCCCGACATGGCTCAAATATGCCCCTCTTCTGTTAAAGATGTCCAAGGTAGACACCCAATCTCATATAGTACTATAATTTGATGACATGGACACCACGTGGCATGCCATCTCATCAGCCCCAACACATTTTACCACATCTCTCCACTTCCTCTTCCATCACTTGCACCTTCTCTCCTTTTACCACCATTGCGACCATCACCACCACCATAATGACCACCGTTTCACCACCTCCACCTTTACTCTATGATAAACCGTCCTTCGCCTCTTGCTGTACTTTTCTTCATAAATTGATATTATTTCAGGAATTTTAACACTACAATTGTCAATTTTTTTTCTTCCAAGTGAATTCTTTGGTCTGGTTGTCTTCTTTTGCCTAATTCTGGTTATATTTCTCTTAGAGAATTGGTACCATCTTAGGATATTTTACATAAGACTTGTGACTTCTGGTGCTTAGAAAAACTATTGTTTTGGGTTGTTATATTTTGCCTACTTCTAGTTGTATTTTTCTTCAAGAATTAGTACCATTTGTGGGAAAAAACAACGTTTTCTTTCACGCCTTTCAACCAATCGAAAACGATTTCCTAGAAGGGCTGGATGTTAACTGGCCTCAAGCATACGCTCAAGCTCGATCAACTTCGTAAAAATTTATTCTACCCCAGTTTGAATTCAACTCTTGGCTTGTATAACAAATAGCCGAACTGAGTTTGTACCTTAGAGGTGGCTCATTTTGCTCAATTATCAGCTCTATATATCTTATGAATTTACTTGACCAGAAGCCGCGATTATAAGTTACATCTATGAAATCATGGAGAGCATGTCATCACGATTTGAATTAAATAAAATAAAAAGGAGGAGGAGATAAGCAGCCTTGTTAAAATAACAACAACAACAACAACAACAAACCTAGTGAAATCTCACACGTGAGGTCTGGGGAGGGTAATGTGTATGCAGACCTTACCCCTACTGTGTGAAACAGCTTTGTTAAATTAAAGTGACAAAAATTCATAATACACTACCACATCTATGCTTCCACATAGCATATAGGTGTAGCATATGCCCGAATAACAGGACTTAATTTGTACATGTTACAAATATCCGCACAAGATATATCTTAACCTAAGATGTAAGGAATTATCTTAAAGTATACTTCAAATGGTGTTCGGTGTTGTAAACTGCCTAACAATAATTGAGTACGTTGAAAGCTGGAAATATCATTGATTTAAGAGCTGTATGCAGTAGTTAACCCCCTTTGAAGCCCAACTTGAAGGACATTTATCGCCCATATCATGAGTGATGTACTCTAGTAATCGAGATGTCAACTTCTGTCCACATCAACACTAACCAAGCAAAATCATCCCCAAATGAGAGCAAGACGCATAATTTGTCAAGTCCTTCCTCCCTCACCCCCTTCACTTAAAAAACAGCAAGTGATATCGTTGCGACTTACTAACTAGGTCAACCAACTAGAAAAGTTCTATTACAGAAGGGATTTAATAATGTAACGACCTGACCGGTCGTTTTGAGCATTTGCATTTCGTTCGGATAGGTTTGGATTGCGTTTCATATGATGTATTATGACTTCGTGTATGGTCGGTTTTGGTTTTTGAGCGGTTCGACATTTGATTTGGAAGAATGATTCTCAATTTAGAAGCTTTAAGGTGAAATGGTTGAACACGTTTGACATTTATGAATTTGACCTCAGATATGGTTCCGATAGGTCCGGATGGTGATTTTGGACTTGGGCATATGCCCGGATTTGCATTTGGGTGTTTCTAGAAGGTTTTGCCTCCAATTGGCCAAAGTTGGCAAGTTGAAGGTTTAGAAATTTCCTAAGATTGATCATGGGTTGACTTTGTGGCCATCGGGTTCAGATTGTGGTTTCGGGACTTGGAATAGGTCCGTTGTGTCATTTGGAACTTATTTGCAAAGCATGGTGTCATTCTGAGTTGGTTTGGTAGGAATCGAACGATTGGTTGTGATTTTAGAAGTTCTTGAGTTTCATTGTAATTTCCATGTGTTTTGGTATTCGATTTGTGATTCCGGATGTTATTTTGGTGTTTTGAGCTCGAAAGCGAGTTCGTATGATGTTTATATACTTGTGCGGATGTTTGATGGGGAGCCCCAGGGGTTCAGGTGAGTTTCGGACGTGCTTCAGGCCATTTGAGTTGAGTTTTAGAATGTCTGGTTCATTGCTGGTGCTTCAGGTCTCGCAAATGCGATATCCTGTTCACATTTGCGGACCTTGCATTTGCAAGGTGGGAACCGCATTTGAGAGGTGGGCTAGCATGGAGATGTTTGCATTTGCGAACATTAGGATCGCTTTTGCGATGGGAGGTCTAGGCTGGAGTACTCACAATTGCGATTGGACTGTCGCTTTTGCAATGGTTCTGGCTTCGCATTTGCGAAGAGCTTGTCGTATTTGCAACATTTGCAGAGACAGACAGGGTTCGCTTTTGCGATCCCTGTGTCGCATTTGCGAACCTCCAGTCACAAATGCGACATCTGCAGGTGGTATTAAGGTTGGGATTTCGAGACTTAGACTCATTTTATCACATTTTGAGCCCTAGACTTGGTGGGAGACGATTTTTGGAGGGGATTTTCATATCTAGCTATTGGGTAAGTTATTTTGACTCAATTTCAATATTTTAACGTGATGTCTTATGGATTTTAATATTAAAATCATGGAATTTTGTAGAAATTTTGGGTATGTTTGACTATGTTTTGAAAAATAAAAATTTGAGATTTCAGAGTCGAATTGGACTCGATTCGACTCTGAAATCCAAACACATATTTGGACTCGTGGGATTATGGGTAGTCAAGATCTACCCTTTGACTCGGATTTTGACCGAACGGGCCCGGAGTTGACTTTTGTTGACTTTTGGGGAATTGTGTAAATATCTTAACTTTATTAATCAAAATTGGTTTCTCTTGCATTTTTTGATATTATTAAGTCACTTTTTGCTAGTTTTGAGCCGAGCGGAGGCGAATTTTTAAGGGAAAAGCAATTTTAAAGTATTGATTGAGGGCTTTTGAGGTAAGTATCTTGCCTAACCTTGTGTGGGGAAATTACCCCTTAAGATTTGGCTTAATTGTTTATTTGTGATATGTGTGGAACGACGTGTACACGAGGTGACTAGTGTGTACACGGTCGTATGTGGGATTAATGACCGAATTTGACCCAAGGTTGCTCTTATTGCTTTGCTTTGATTGTGAGGTCTCTGCTCGACGTGGATTTGCCTTGGATGATTACTTGAGTTCATGTTCCATATTAGAGATCATGTTTTAGGATTTGCATTTCCTAAATTGGCCAAGTTGGGCGTTTGTGAGATTTTTGCTAAATTGAGTTAGCTGAATTCATGCTTATATGTTGAACACCCATCTGCATTTCCTTATTTGGTTTGTCCTTGTGCAATGTGTTGGCAAATTATAAGTTTATGTCTTGATGACAATTGTTGGTATGTTGTGTTGTTGTGATTATGGCACATGTGGACTTGTTGAGCAGATTGTTCAGGTGTTCTCCCGTGTTATTGTTATTGTTGATATTGCACATGCGACGAGACAAGGCGGGCTATATATATCGGGTTTGCGCATGTGGTGAGACAAGATGGGATGATTAATAAAATGAGTGTGGCGAGACAAGGCGGGCGTGATGGCCTGGAGGTGTTTCATTGTTGATATTTGTGTGGTGGCATGACTTCTTTGTGTGTGTCATGCATTTTACGTGATTTGTTGCGTTGTTTTTAATGTACTAATCTATGTCTCTGTTATTACTTGATGATTTGGTTGCCAAGATGGATTCACCTACGTGGAGTTGTTATCTCATATTCTGTTGAGTTGTTGGTTACATAACAGATTGAAGTAAAAAGAAAGCTATTATCACGCTTTCCTTTATATGATTCTTGATAAATGCTTCTTGAACGTGTTATTGGTAACTGACACGGGTACGATATGTGGTGGCACGAGGTCTTTGTCATGCGGTTGTGGTATATATTGTGGCACGAGATCTTTGCCGTGCGGTTGTGGTATGTATTGTGGCACGGGGTCTTTGCCGTGCGATTGTGGTATATATTGTGGCACGAGGTCTTTGTTGTGTGAGTGTGACTTATATTGTGGCACGAGGTCTTTGCCGTATGAGTGTGACTTATGTTGTGGCACGAGGTTTCTGTCGTGCGAGGGTGATTGATAATGTGGGCACGAAGTGCCATATGTGTGTGATTCAATTTGATGGCTTATCATCGAAACTGGACCTTTATTTGTTCTAAATTGTTATCATATTTTCTGATGAGATTCTGTTATTGCCTTATGTTATTCTTCCTATTATCGTCGTTTGATATTTTGCACATGTTATATTTGACTAGTGAGTGTCTTGATTTAAACCTCGTCACTACTTCACCGAGGTTAGTCTTGATACTTACTAGGTACCGACTGTGGTGTACTCATACTACACTTCTGCACATTTTTGTGCAAATCCAGGTATTGTAAGTAGCGGACACAAGTTGTGAGAGCCTCTTTGATCGCAAGGATCCAAGGTAGAGTTGCTTTGTTCGTCAGTCCCTTGGAGTCATTTCCTTACATGTATATTGTCAATTCTCTATCCGAACAGCATTGTAATTAGAGATATATTACGTATTTAGTTAGAACTCGTGACTCTGTACCACCTAGTCTTGGAGATTTGCTGTAATTATCGTCATGTTGGCTTGTATCGCCTTTATTTCTGCATTTATATTAAACTCTACTTCATAATATCATGTTTTATTGGTTTAACTGTTGTAATTGATTGGCTTACTTAGTTTTAGAGACTAGGTGTCATCACGATCCTTAAGATGGGATTTTGGACCGTGACAAATAATGTTATAACTCAAAGCATTAGTCATGAGTTGTTAAGAAATTTTTCAGAATTGAATATGTGTATCGTCATTTTACAAACAGGGCATAACAGAAGGGAGTAAAGATATCTTAATCCAAAGCTAGGACTAAACATTATAACAATTAAGGCCAGCAGGTGTACCTTTTTCAATGAAGCTTAACTGCGATCAACTTCTACCATCCACATCAAACCCAGCCCTCGTCCAACTAGGTGGCGCTGAAACTCTACTTTTAGGAAGCATGCCGATTCCCTTCCTTCTTCCTTGTACATTAATTTTCTTCTTCCCTCTTGTTTCATGTTGTTGGTTTAGTCCATTTTCTGCTGCAGCATTTCTAGCATTTTCTTCTTTCAATGTAGTGTCAGATGATCCATTTGTTGATTCTTGTGTACCTTGAACTGAGGAAACATCTTGAGTAATACTGCTCGGTGCAGGTCCCACCGGATTCAGATCCTAAGATCATTTTGGTCCATCAGTTTTGTGCAGCTTTGGTTAGGAAGTGTGAGAAGGCACGGGAGAAAATATGATATATATTGATATTCTGTGTAATGCAATACAAGAGATGCTATTTATAGCTACTCTATACAAAGGGGATACTACTCTTATTCCAATGTGGGACAATTACATAGCTATCTCTAACACTCCCCCTCAAGCCGGAGCATATAAATCATATTTACCGAGCTTGTTACATATATAATCAATGTGAGGACCAGTAAGGGACTTGGTGAAAATATCTGCAAGTTGATCATTCGATCTCACAAACTTCGTAGTAATATCTCCTGAAAGTATCTTTTCTCTGACGAAGTGACAATCAATCTCAATGTGTTTAGTTCTCTCATGAAACACCGGATTTGATGCAATATGAAGTGCAGCTTGATTATCGCACACAAGTTCCATCCGACTGATTTCACCAAATTTCAACTCGTTGAGCAATTGTTTGGTCCAGACTAGTTCACATGTTGCCACAGCCATTGCTTGATATTCTGCTTCTGCACTAGACCGAGCAACTACATTCTGTTTCTTACTTTTCCAGGACACCAAATTTCCTCCTACTAAAACACAATATCCAGACGTAGAACGTCTATCAGAAGGTGATCTTGCCCAATCAGCATCCGAGTAACCAACGATCTGCTCATGACCTCGATCCTCAAACAGTAATCCTTTGCCTGGAGCCGATTTTATATACCGGATAATGCGGACAACTGCATCCCAATGACTATCACATGGAGAATTCATAAACTGACTTACAACACTCACAGGATAAGAAATGTCGGGTCTAGTCACTGTGAGATAATTTAATTTGCCAACCAGCCACCTATAGCTTGCAGGATCGCTAAGCGGCTCCCCCTGTCCAGGCAGAAGTTTAGAATTCGGATCCATCGACGTGTCAACAGGTCTGCAACCTGTCATCCATGTTTCCTCAAGAATGCCTAAAAATATTTCCTTTGAGAAATAACAATACCTGAGCTAGATTGAGCAACCTCAATATCTAGAAAGTACTTCAATCTGCCTAGATCCTTAGTTTGAAAGTGTTGGAAGAGATGCTGCTTCAGATTAGTAATATCATCCTGATCATTGCCCGTAATAACAATATCATCAACATAGACTACCAGATAAATACATAGACTTGAAGCAGAGTGCCGATAAAACACAGAGTGATCAGCTTCACTACTAGTCATGCCAAACTCCTGGATAACCGTGTTGAACTTACCAAACCAGGCTCGAGGAGACTGCTTTAGACCATAAGGTGACCGACGCAAGCGACATACAAGGCCACGAGACTCCCCCTGAGCAACAAAACTAGGTAGTTGCTCCATATAAACCTCATCCTCAAGATCACCGTGAAGAAAGGCATTTTTAATGTCCAACTGATAGAGGGGCCAATGACGAACCGCAGCCATGGATAGAAAAAGGCGAACGGATGCCACTTTAGCCACTAGAGAGAAGATATCACTATAATCTAGCCCAAATATCTGAGTGTATCCTTTGGCAACAAGACGTGCCTTAAGTCGATCAATCTGGCCATCGAGACCAACTTTGACTGCATAAACCCAACGACAACCAACGGTAGAATTGCCTTAAGGAAGAGGAACAAGCTCTCATGTACCACTTGTATGTAAAGCAGACATCTCGTCACTCATAGCCTGTCGCCATCCTGGATGAGACAACGCTTCACCTGTAGACTTAGGGATGGAAACCGAGGACAATGAAGATATAAAAGCATAATGGGGAGATGACAGACGATGATAACTCAAACCAACATAATGAGGATTAGGGTTTAGTATGGTATGTATACCTTTCCGAAGTGCAATCGGTGTACTAGGAGCAGGATCCGCAGTAGGAGCCGTGTCAGGTGCAGAACGAGAACCAGATAGGCCTAATGTAAGGTGCGAACGACGATGATAAGTCAAGAGTGGTGTTCCTGTGGCTGGGGAACTAGGAGGGATAACACTGGACTCCTCAAAAGTTGGTATGGGTGAAACCTCTGTGGTCGAAGGTGGAGGAGGATTACTAAACTCCTCAAAAGTCGATACAAGTAAGACCTCAGATATGTCATGGTGGTCAGCAGAAGTGACGTCAGTTGTGAAGAAAGGTTTAGACTCAAAAAATGTGACGTCAGCTGAAATAAGGTACTTAAGAAGGTCAGGTGAATAACAATGATATCCCTTCTGAACACAAGAATAACCAAGGAAGACACTTGAGAGCACGAGGAGCTAACTTATCTTTCCCCGGGGCTAAGTTACGAACAAAAACATGTGCTCCCAAAAACCCGAGGTGGAAGAGGGTATAAGGCTGACTGAGGAAACAATATTGAATGTGGAATCTGATCCTTGATGGGAGATAAAGGCATCATATTAATCAAACAACAAGCTGTGAGAACTGCATCGCCCCAAAAACGCAACGGAACACGAGACTCAATTAGAAGTGTGCGAGCAGTCTCAATAAGGTGCCTATTCTTTCTTTCTGCAACCCCATTTTGCTGGGGGTATAAGGACAAGATGTCTGATGAATAATTCCATGAGATGACATAAACTGCTGAAACTGAGAAGATACATATTCTAAGGCATTATCACTGCGAAAAATGCGGATAAAGACACCAAATTGGTTTTTGATTTCAGCACAAAAACTCTGGAATATAGAGAATAACTCAGAACGATCTTTCATTAAGAAAAGCCAAGTACATCTTGAGTAATCATCAATAAAGCTAACAAAATAACGAAATCCCAAGGTTGAACTGACTCTACTAGGACCCCATATATCAGAATGAACCAAGGAGAAAACAGACTCTGCATGACTCTCAACACTACACGTAAAGGAAGCTCGGGTATGTTTCCCAAGCTGACACGACTCACATTCTAATCTATACAAACTGGATAAACTAGGCACCATCCTTTGAAGTTTGGATAAACTCGGATGTCCTAAAAGTCTGTGGATTAGATCTGGAGGATCTGTAACTAGACATGCTGTGGAAGGACTGAGCGAGTTAAGGTAGTAAAGACTTTCTGATTCACGACCTATACCAATTGTCCATCTCGTACTGCGGTCCTGCATAATAAAAGAATCATCAATAAAATATATACCACAACTGTGGGCACGAGTCAAACGACTAACAGATGCAAAACTAAAAGGACAACTAGGAACATAAAGAACGGAATCTAGGGTGATAGAAGACAATGGGTTGGCTTGTCCAACTCCTTGTGCCTTAGTTTGACATCCATTGACTAAAGTAACAGTAGGAAGAGACTGTGAATATACAATATTCGACAAAAGTAATTTATTACCAGAGATGTGAGCAGAAGCGCCCGAGTCCATGACCCATGGTCCAAGAGTACTAGACTGGGAAACACAAGCAAAAGAATTACCAGCAACATGAGTATCAGTCTGGGCAACTGAGGCTACTTGTGGAGATGTCTGCTTACTTGCTCGATACTGAAGGAGCTCATTATATTCTTCTTTAGATACAGAAAAGCCCTGGTTACCTGTAGTCTCGCTCTGAGCAACGTAGGCATTTTTAGGTGGACGGCCATGTAGGGAATAACACATTTCACGAGTGTGTCCAAGTTTGTGACAATAAGAACACTTGGGTTTAGATCTCCTCCTCCTCATCTATTCTCCATAGTTTGAGATGCCCGAACATCCCCTGTCCGGGATTCAAGAACAGAGGAATCAAGTATCTGTGATGAAATCACTGGGTGACTTGGTGCTGCAGCAAGGCGAAGTAATCGAGAGAATAATTCATCAACTGTGGGGACAGTCGGACTCGCCAAAATCTGGTCTCGTACTGAATCAAGATCATGAGGAAGTCCAGCGAGTGTAAGAACTAGAAATATTTTCTGTCGTTGCTCTTGTTGTTTTGACACACTAGCAGAAACTGGCATCAATATCTCAAATTCCTCCATGACTGTCTGTACCTGACCCAAGTATGTGGACATATCTAATTCTTGCTTCTTTAAGTTTATCATCCGTGATGTCACATCATAGAAGCAAGATATGTCATTAGTGTATAAGGTACGAGCCTTTGCCCAAACCAAATAACATGTCTGGAATGGCCGAAACAAAGGCATCAACTTAGAATCAATAGAACGCCACAAGATGTTACATAATTAAGCATCAATTTTTGCCCAAAGCGCTATCGCCTTTTCATCTCCTTCGCTAGACTGTTTAATTAGATGATCTTGCACACCTTGACCTTTACACCACAACTCGACAGATGAAGCCAAAACTAAGTAGTTTGAACCTCCCATTAAAGATTCCGAGGTAATCATAACATTAGAGTTTCCAGAACTCATGCTTTTAAACCCAAAAACATCAATTTCCAAAGACATCTTGTAAATTATTACCAAATAAGAGAAATAATCAACTATAATCCACTGAAAATAGAGTAAGGAACACTGAACCAGAATAGGAAACCACTGTAGCAGTTGGAAAGTTACTGTAGCAACCGGAAAGTACTGTAGCTGCCGGAAAATATTCAAAGTGGTCGGAATGAAATAAAAACAGTAGGCATAGGATCGGAATTACCAGAAGACCCAACTGTTCTAAAGGAACTTTTTCAAAAAATGGCCGGAAGTCCACTTTTGAAATCACTATTCACGCCGGAAAAATATAAAAGTGGTCGGAATTTGGTGTAACCTGGATGGGTAGGCTCGGAATTGTAAGGGGAACAATCTGTCCTGAAGAGTCGTCGCCAAAAATGGCCGGAAGGTGGCCCACGCGACGTCGGAACTTCGCCGAAAAATTTTCTTTGGACAGCTACAGTACCGCCGGAGATTTTCACTGGGGTTTGGTCGCCGGACAGTGACTACTCTTGTGGTAGTGTTGGATTTTTTGCACAACACTAACTGAGACAAAGCAGACGCAAAACAACTTTGAAAGTCACCGGAAAAAGGGTTCTGGTGACTGATTTCACTTCCCGGAATTGCTGGAATTTATGCACAGCGATAAATCTCTCAAGATAGCTCTGATACCATGTGAGAAGGCACGGGAGAAAATATGATATATATTGATATTGTGTGTAATGTAATACAAGACGTGTTATTTATAGCTACTCTATACAAATGGGATACTACTCCTATTCCAATGTGGGACAATTACATAGTTATCTCTAACAATAAGCATTACTAACCAGATAACACAGCAAGCATTATATCATATCAGATTCTCAGTGCCACTTTTACTCTTGGAGTACCGATCAAGATTATGGAAGGAGCAAAAAAGAAGCACGAGGAACTCTGCTAGCCTTATTTGAAGGATAAAGGTTTCATGCAAACACTGGAGGATCCTTTCAGTTTCTAGTTTTGGCTACACTGCGGTAATATGTCATCTGGTCTACATTATGCTCATTCTCCCCTCAACATTGTCATCTCTTTTGCAAGGGAGATGCTAGGAAAGTTACTCACACTTTACATAACATAAGTATGAAACATAGTCGTACATCTGACAAACAAGGGGAAGTAAGGGCTTTCTGATGAAATGGCTCAGAGCATTGGCCAAACTGGGGCATTCTGGGTACTGTTCTTTAGGCACAAGCTCATCCAATCTTACAGTCCAGCCAAATTGGACAGCTTGGGAACTGTCCTTAAACCCCAAATAAGTTGGACTTTGTTCAAGCTTAAGTGCTGCCAAATAGAATTCTTCAGGTTTACAAATAAGACAGCTTTACCTTGATGCTAGTATGGAATAATTTTGGAGATGCAAAATGCGAGGCAATCACTACCCTACAATTGGAAAAAAGAATAGCATATTTGGGAGTGAATGACTGGTCTTGATTTGATTTTGTGGGTGGAAGGGTGGAAAACTTGGCACTTTTCGTGATCAAGGATAGAAGACAGCAGGGAAAGTTTTAGCAAACAAAAGACAGTATCTTATGCAGTCTGGGAAAAGAGAAAGGAATAATGGTGAGCTCAGCACCATCAAGCAAAAGGAATAACAGAAAACAAGTGTATTGGAAATTCAATCATGATATTCACAGAGTAACCATATATGACAAAGTTCGTTAAGCAACATAGAAGCAAACAGAAGGTTAATAAAAAGCAATAAGAATCAAATCATAATTCTCCACATTCAGTTGAAAAATACATCAGTACTCATAAGCAACAAAAAAATCAAGTAAAAGAATTTGGCTCCATATCCCAAAAACTACTCAAGTTTCATATATTCAATCTGAGATTACCATATTGATTAAACAGAGACTCAAGTTCCAATTGTCTCTAAAACTCCCTCTTGCACCATCATCTTGTAGGCAGGCTTATATTGAATCAGCAGGTTGGTTGCCGCAGATACTACTTAGTGCGTGTTGCCGGACTCTAGAATTAGTCAAAGACTTGAGTTACTAAGAGGATCACAGGTCAAGAAAATCCTCAGCACCTCAATTAACACATGTCCCAATGGAGATAAAATACCACAGCATAAAAGGAGATATCAAACTGCTAACAGAACTAGTAGCCATCTAGAAAATAAAAAGTAATTCTTACCAAGGCAGGGGACGTGGATGCTCTGCTTGGATTTAGAGCTTCCAGCTTCCTTTTCAGTTCCTCCAATCTAGCAAGCTGACTGTTACTACTTTCACGAACCTGTAAAAGGTAATGACACTTCAAAAAGATTCACACAATCTCACCATAAATAAAAACAAGGAAATTATACAAAAGCAAAGTACCAGATTATTTTTTTTTTTATTTGCACCGGGTGTCCGAGTCTCTAAGAGCCCCGACTAATCCCGGGGGTACACAGGCCCTCGGCAAGGAGTTTCCCGCAAGTGCACCACGGTTAATTCAGGTTTTACCCAGTCCGATGTCCCTCAGAAATTGTTTGCACCCAGTGAGATTCGAACTTGAAACCTTGAAAGGGAGCAAACCCCAAGACTCAAGTCAATTGCCACCAGGCCAACCCCTGAGGGTTAAGTACCAGATTATTCAAGTCTTCACAGAGCTTTTGCTTGATATCCTCCTCATCCTTAACAGCTTTTGATGCTGCTTCCCATGCCTAGAGATATCATCAGATGAGAAGAAGTAAATCACATACCAAATTTAGAAGTTGGTTACAATTTTCTTTAAATGGAAAATCTGAAGCTCTTCTTCCATGTCTCCTTTTAATATTTTTTTTTTCCCTTTTTTATATGTTCTTTGTCTTTTCCTCCGTCCTTTTTTTCTAAAACTTTTTTGAATGGTGAAAATCACATACAGAAGAAAGGTTGCAATTGTGGAAGAAGAACCATTAAAGAGATATGAAAACAAACAAATTCTCATTAGGGTATTGTAAGAGGAAATGCAGGCAATTGAGAGAAGGATAAGACCTTCTCTAGGTAACTGATAAGACAGGAAACTACAGGATATAAAGTAATAAGATGGACCTGAGAATAGACTTTATTATCATATATCTGATTTCTTGGGAATGAATAACTAATTATTTGTAGAAGCTAATATCATCTATGCTCACAGTACAGATTCGCGGTCTAGTTTCTTCCTTGGCAAACCCCTCGTGTAGTTCAGAGGGAGGAAAACCAAAGATTGGAGAAGGAACCAAAAAAACAACACAATATAGTGGTTGCCCCCCCCCCCCAATCTTGTAGATGGACCATAGATTTCTATATGCACGAATTGGCAGAACAGAAATTACGCTAGACCAACAAAAAGTGGCATTTGATCTTAGTGCTATTTGGTGTTGGTTAGATGGTCATTGAAGGCGCTGCAAAGCTCTTTCTCCTTAGGAGACAGGAGATGATGAGATACAGAGGGAGGGAGGTGCATAGTACGCGTTCAGTTGTTCACCCTCACAATAGACGACTGGACAAAGCAATAGGATCCCCAGTGAATCATCAAGGCAATTATTCAGATATAGAATTTTTTGCTTATAATTCTTCAGCGAGTTCTAAGATGAGGATTAAACGAAGCAGCATGATGAATGAGGATTCATATAGCCGACCCCAACTTGCTTGGGATTGAGGCGTAGTTGTTGTGTGTATTCTTTCAATGAGTTAGTAATGGGTCACCAAATTGTCAGTGATGGTGAGAGGTTCTTCCAAAGTGTGCAATAAACAAGAGGAAAGGCAGATGGATTGTATCATTAAATTTCTCTTTTAATTATGAGGATATTTTTTGTAAAACACACAAGCTCCTTTGCATGAGGTTGGCATCCAGTACATGCAGAGATACAAATTTCATTAACAACTTTGAGATTACACTGAAAAAATATACTATTCACCAAGCATCTGGCCTTTAGGGACGGAATAGGCATGATGACTCCTTCAAACCATCTCTACTTTTCTCCACAATTTTCAGAAAATGCATATGTAATAAGATTATGCTGACCTCTTTCGGAAAAACAAAGATCTTGCATGAAGGTTACCAAGGAAGAGGAAAACCTGCTGAAATCCTGTAACTTTTCTATTACTTCCATCCATTGCAGAAAGAATGGTAGGATTTGAAGTATAAGAGTCAAACCATTCGATTTTTTGGCATCAATTGGAACATTGATTCCGATCAAGAAAATAAAATGTACAATTTACAAACTACATAAAGTTATTATGTAACAATTTTTCATAATTGAAAATAGTCAGAAAAAGCTGTTTGATTCCCCAATAGTAATAGTGTCATATAAAATGGAACAGAGGAACAATACTCTATATTTCAAAGTTTAGGTGCCTTTAACAATTTAACAAAAGATTTAAAAGCCATTATTTGATAACCACTTTTTCTTTCACCTTCTCGTCATTTCAAGCTTTCACCATCTAAAACAGCATGTCCAAGCCTAGAAATAGTAAGTGCTTTTGAGTGTCAAATACCAAAAAAAAAAGGACAGTAAAGATTGAATGAGTATTATTTAGATAGATAATCTATAATATTATAAAAGTGGGAACCTCAAAAGCTAAAAGTTAAATTACCTAAATGTCCTTCTAAATAACCAAAATATCATGCTTATCCAAAAAACCTAAGGCAATGGAATCATACCGATTGAAAGAATTCACGTCAGTTGTTGCTCGCTCTTGAAGAGTTGCACCTTTTAGTTTCATTCCTTTAAAAATCAATACATCGCTATGAATATACAAGACTCAAAAAGATAAGTACAGTAATTTTGATGTGAAAGAGCAAGATCTGAAATTTGCTCGCGTCATTTAGGTCCCCGATTTATGTTGTTAGTATGTATGCGATCAGACTTCTTTACTATAATGTTCCAACCTACTTCATCTGCATGAAAGTTCGAATTCTGAGACCACAAATCCACAATTATTTGTTTATTCTAGAGGTGCTACTTCTATAGAACAATCTAATGCTGCTGGCTGACAAAGCCATTCCTAACCCACCATCCTAGAATCATAGAAGATTAATCCATAATAGAGTAAGCGACAACCGTTGTTCGCTCCCGAAGAGTTTCACCGTTTAGTTTCATTCTCTTTAAAAATATATTGCCCCTATGACTTAGACATTTATATATCTGTATGATGCAGTAAATATTTGATTTCTCCAATACACATGGATTGTATTTTATTTTTTTTGTGCGAATACTGTTTGCTAATCTTGAAATCTAATCATCTTAGGCACGTTCTGCACAAATATGCTAAGTAGGATGTATCTGTGGGTTTATGGTTCAGTTATTTGGATGAGGAATCAAGTGAATTAGAAACATATTCATATTGTATGATGTCAATATTGTGTTTAATTATATTGCAACTTTGTAATTGCCACTTGCCTTCGTTTACCAGTAACAGCACCATATTTATCTCTTCATATAACTCTTGTCATGTTTATTAATGCATCTTAGTTTACCGAGTAAAAATTACAATTGAAGTTATATCTGAATAACACTAAGATTAAGAAGGGTGCAATTTTTATATTCTTCATATATTATGCGGGAAAAAGCTCCACCAAAGCCTTGGCTTATTCCATAAACAATCACCATACCAAACACGTAAACTCCAGTGAGCTCTCATCGAAAACAGTATATGATTATTTGTCCCAGTGTATTCATCAATCGTGTCCTACGCCTATCTATGTGTCTTCAATTCAATGTTGATGACACTGATAACTTTCCTTTTATCTTTTTACTTTTAGTTTTGATTTCTTAGCATGTTCTCTTCAAAAAAGTTCATAACAGTTTATGTGTTTGGTTACTCAATGATGCTAATTTTAGTCAAAATGAAGTGATTTGATGATTTGCTTGCATTTTATGATTATAATGCACTTTGGTCCTTGACAGAACTATTTTACTGATCGGTAGAATTTGGTCTTGGCTACAGAACAAGCAAAATTTGAAAGTTATGAAGTAGAGGTATCATTGTGATGTTAATTTCTAGAATTTTTTTTGTGGTTGTTGTTGTTATTGTTATAGTATCGTTATTACTTTTATTATGATGATTATTGTAGTATACATTTAATTATTCAAAAGCTGGAAGATAGTGTACGTACTAACATCATATGCATATATTTATCTTGTCATCAGATGGTATTGGGAGGTTTCACTCGGTAATGAAGTTACTATTTCGCTTAAGTTAATTGGCTGTTGGCAAAGATTGGTTTTTGCCTGGAGCGAACATTTAAAGTTTGCCATTTACGAACTTGCATCTGAATTTTTTTGCTACCTTCCTTATAATATTAAACTCGATGTAAATTTGTTTGGTACTCTTCTAACATGTTACTGGTATTAGTCCGTAATTAGAAAAAATCAAGAAGTGAAGATAGCTAATATTGTGGATATCTTACTGGCATATGTATGTGCAGGTAGCTTTTAAGATTTTTTCACAGTAGACATGCTTTTCTTATAATATGATCTAATAAATTGGTAAATGTTCATGTATAGGATTCATACCATAGGTTTAATATAAACATCACCGACATTATAAATAAAGAAGAGCAATGATATTCTTCTTGCATCAAGATTACGGTTGATGGTTATGTAAAATAAATTATAACGGTGACGAAAGTAAAAAACAATGCTACAATATTAAAGATCTTTCTCCTTGGATTTAATAGGTTCAGATAATATCCAATCATCTCAACCTTGACAAACAAGTCACAATACAGTAAACCACATTAATCGTTTATACATATTTTTGTATAATTATTTAATTAATAAAAGCTTCATTCTAATATGTTGACATTATTTTATAAAATAGTGTATTATATGACTGGTAATACACGTGCAACGCACGTGGCAAGAAACTAGTGATTTTAAAACCAAAAAGAACAGAAAGAGGGGAGACGAACCTTTCGTACTTGTTCTTCCTTGAGCTTAGCAATATGGATTTTCTCTGTTGACATTTCTATTTTCTTTCTCATTTGTTCAAGTGCTGAAGGTTATAGCGGTGCTCATAAATCAGCCATACAATTACAAGACCTGAAGGTTACAAATAAGCAGCATACTCAAGGCACAGACCTGCTTTCTTAGGCCCAGCTGTAAGTTTCATCTCCATTGAAAGATTTGCCAGTTCCCTTTCAACATCACGGATCTTGGAGTAATTTTCATCAATATATCTGACAAGATACACAAAGAAGAGCAAAATCATTATGCAAAACTTAGGGAGCATATCTGATGTAAAAAGAACTTAAATGCTGGTGATAACATGATTACAAGATGCTTCCATTACTTCCATATAATCTCAGGTTCCTATTTAGATATTCTGCTCTAATCAATTACTGTTGACAATGTATTCACTTGATAGGAGGAACTAAGATCACGGACTAAAAACTGGCAAAACAGTAAGAATCCGTAGAACAAGGATCTCCAAGGATAAAAGAGCTTTCCAGTGATGGAAACAACTTTACCTTTTCAATTTTCTTGATCTTTCCATTCTATCAGCGATGCTCTCATATGCAGAATGAAGGAAAAGCTCTTTCACGAATTCCAATTTGTGGAAAATCTATGTAATTCTTAATGCTCCTAAACTAAACTCCTTATGAGAAAAAGGATTTGGATTATTTGGTTTGTCCATAAGTTTATCAGTCATAAATGAGCTTTACATACTAATCAGGACCAATATGATTTGTCAATTTGTTTATATACTTAGCTTTTCATATTTTACCACCATATTCACCTCTCGAATCTACATTTAACAGATACTTTAGTCATGAATTTGCCCACTGAAGTGTAAGATACATGAGAGTAGAAGTAACAAGTCAACTTACTTTCTTAACTGAAGCTGCTCGTCCTCAATTATCTGGAAACAACATTGCAACAATCAACAGTGCGTGTAGTCAGTAGTGTAACTTAAGTATTGAAAGCAAGCACGCATTAAGTGTATAAATTAGAGACGGACCTTCTCGGTGTAAGCGATGGCGGGTGATTCTCTAGCAATGCCATCGGGCCCAATCTCCGGAAGCAGCACAGTTTTGGCTGTGGCATTCCGATCTGAATTGGTGTCGGTTGCCATTGATACAACACTCTAATTTCACTAGTAACCAAAAGAAGAAGGAAAGTGATCGATACGGACAGTGGATTAGGGAAATTGACAATAGTTTTTTCGTAGAAGGAATCCTAATTTCTAAAGAGTGAGAGTTTCGCTGAATGTGGGAACTAGTTGGCGAAATTTGCTTTAATTAGCAGCAGGCGGCGCCAGCACGTCGTTGGCATTTGCAGGTAGTATGTTTATTTTGGGGAATGTTGGGCGCAAAAGAAAGAAGAGCACATTTGTCAATTTTACGAGTATCAGTTTGCCAAAGTTGGCCCCATAAACAAAAAATGGATGAAGAGCTGCAAATACCAACTAGCTTCACTTTTGATTATTTCCCTCTTCGGCTACCGTTGCGGGAGTTTAAAAAATGTCATTATCGAAAAAAAAAAAATAGAATTGCAAATAGTTACATAAAATTAACGGGATGCTGATACAAAATTTTAAAGCATGTGGTTGACTATTAATTGTTTTTGTGGTTTGGTTCTATTAGATAACATGATGATAGTCTAAGCACTATCTGTGTTGAACATTTAGCACATTTTTATTTGATATGTAGTAGTATACATTTGCTGATAAATCGTCCCAAGAAAGTTCAACTTTTCTGACCCATCATCCTCTCACGTTAGGCTGGAATTGTACCCACCCACCGAGTATAATAGTTCATTCGATTGTAATAAGATCAAATTATGCAAATCAGTGAAACCCCATGCTTTGACAGGTAATACTGCTAACTTGCTTCCCTTAATTTGAGAATAGTATTATATCTTGTTTGTCAAACCACATAATGTTTCGTTCCGCTGTTTCATATTAAGACAGATTCCCCATTAGTTCTCACGAAACAATGATCTCATGAAGTCAGATCCTAATACAGAGACTTAAAGGAAACAAAAGAAAGGCAATTGAAAAGGAAAGAAATGGCATTCTGTTACAGTGGTACCATTATTGAACAACAACAACAAAAGCTATAACCAAAGGTCGTGAAATGCATACACACTTTATTTTTCCCTCAAAATTCAATATTAACCCTCCCTATCTTCGCTGTTTAACATCCTAAGTATACCATGATCTGATGGATCCATAACAAGGATCAGATATGTACCAGAGACATCCCAGCTTGTACAAAAGTTCTTTTGGATTAGCAGAAAAGGCTTCCACCATTTCCTTGTATGACGAAAGAAGACGCTAGGCTATTTTTCTTGCATCTCTTAGATGTCTCTTTCACTGCAACAACTTTCCAAATTGAGGAAAGAACCAGCAGATACCAGAGACGAAAAGAAAATGAATAGCTCATTATGCAGATAAATCTAAAATAATGCAGATACAACATGATGAGAACAAAACTTGTTTTGTCTTCTTATGCAGTGACCTCGGTGAGAGTTTGTTGAACTGCTTCTTGTGTAGGAAGGGAAGGGATTCCACCTCTTCCTGTCACTGTCAGGGCAGCACAAACATTAGCGAAAAAGAGAGCCTCCCTTAACCGCTTCTCATCCTACCAAGAAATTATAAAAAGGATTTCCAAAGTTAGGAGCTTGATGTTCACTCAATGAAACAGACATGATGAGATCTAAAAATGGAAATAAACGAGAAAAAGTGCCCACCAAAAGGAGACAATAGAATCTTTCACAATGTTGTGATGGGATATAGTTAGAGAAAGACCAATTACACCGATGAAAGCAAAACAATCCTGAGAAAGACCAATTAAGCCGGTGAAAGCAAAACAATCTTAACTTGCTGGGGTGTACGATCAAACTATCAGGGAACAAATTACCTCATCAATCAAATAACTATACAGTCGCGAAAGCAGTGAACTGACAAATTGGTTTTGACAGGGTAACTCGATTTTCAGTACTGCTGGAAGGATTTTGCCCTCTCAGCAAGAGGACACGGTTAAAATTGCGAAGTCAACATGAAGCAGCTACTTGAAACTACAAACTTCTGTGAGTTATTCTCCCTATTTATAACCTCGTAAGAATAGAGACTAGAATTAGAAAGAGAGGGGAGGGGGTGAAGGTATGCAATTGGGTGAAGATGTCACAATGGGCCTTTTTTTTTTTACCAAATCAAGAAAAGAGTTGACAAGGGGAAGAAAGTATGATAAGGTGAACAATAGATTGCAGTAAGAAGCATGAACAATGAGAAAACTACTATTGGCTTTTTTGCTCATATCCAAATTCATGCACCTGATAGAGATCAGCATCAGAAGCTAGACACTTGAGAATTCCACCGACAAATGCATCACCCGCACCAGTTGTATCAACAGCTTTTACTTTAATACCATGTACTCTTCCCTTGAATTCCTGCATCAATTGAGTCAGCATCTACAGGCAAATAATGTTTCTAAGAGGACAAAAACTAAGATATTCATGCATTTAACATCACTAACAGTAACATGTAAGTACAAAAATGCACTGCATAAATAACATAAAATTCTTTTTTATGATAAATATACATAATGTAAATTCTACTTATTGTTTAATACTATTTGGTAAAATTTAATGTGCCTGGCAGGCTGAGACATTTTACATCTTCAGAGAAAATAATGTTGTAGCTGCATAGTAAAATCTTCAACTCTAAGCATTATATGTTAGTTTTCCTGCAAAATCAAAGAAAATATATGGATAAAATAGGGAAAATAATACCTTGGTGTAATATCTACAACCAGCCGAACCTTCAGTTACAAGCAAAAGCTTCAGATTAGGATGGAAAAGCCTCTTCAACACCACGTCATCATCATTTGGATCATCAGCTCCAGTCAAGAATGAAATTTCGTCCTCACTTATCTGCATGTAAACACAGTATTTCATTGTTAAAGAGAACTCAGCAGGTGATGCATTTATCGAGAAAAATCATACCTTAATAACATCTGCTAGGTTCCACACACTCATTATTCCACTTCGAGCAGCATCTTCTGAAGGCCACAAGGGCAATCTCAGGTTTGGATCATACGAGAGTATGCTACCTGATCTTTTGGCTATGTCCATTGCAGCAAGTTGTGTTGATCTACAGGGTTCTTCGATCAAACTAATTGAACCATAATGGAAGATGGTGGCCTGGACATGATTAATACGCCTTTTAGGAAATCTTGCATTGAAGCTAAATGGAAAATGCTTCTATGCATTGAAGGAATAAAGCAGGAATTTACACCTTTTTAACAAGATTTACATCGAGTTCTGACTCCCGAAGAAACATATCAGCACTAGGATTGCGGAAAAACACGAATTCCCGCTCACCTTCAGCTGTGAGTGTAACGAAGGCTAGTGCAGTCCTTGCATCATGGTCAAACCGCATGCCAGAATTGTCAACGTTGTGTTGCTTCAAAATGTCAGCTAACATACGCCCGAAGTCATCCTCACCGACCTAATTCAAAATGCACAGATCTTAAAGCTATCTATAGGCCGCATTTGAAGTCATCGCCAATTAAAGCATAGCACAAAGGTTTCAATTAAGAATAATAATCAGTACAGAAGCAAGGGAAAAACGTTCAGTCCACAAGATGAACAAGCAACAAAAAGAAAGTACATAACATGACTAAGTGGAACCAGTGCAGGGTCTTGCAAAAGTAAAATTCCTCATCCCAGATCCATTCTATTGACTGATAAACAATATATACAGAAACTCAAAACATATAAAAATGTTAATGCAAGCACTGTTCCAAATTCTTCATCTGAAAACTAGTTGGATGACGATATATACGTAAAGCATGATGATACCAATAGACTGGACAATCTGTTTGCTGTTTCTATGCGATTGAGTAGACTCTACACTAGCCTATCTCATAGTATGCAAAATCATTTACACATTTATCCACTCACAGAAGGCAGAAGTAGCGATTTAAGCCTTTTTTATAGAATGATAAGGATTCTTAGCATTTTCAAACAAGAAAATAGCAATTTAAACTTTTTCTTTATGAATTCCCTTTTTTTTTTAAAAGACCAAAGAAAAAGAAGAACTTAGTAACTATTCGCATGAACTACTAAGAAGGAATCTGTTTTCAGTTTTCTATTTGAGAGTGAACACAACCTAAAAATTTAGGCATGCATCAGCGGAATTCACCATTTGAAAGACAATAACTGATTTGAATTTTACAATTTAAGTATCAATATAACACAGTACATGGACAAGGCAGCATTGCTCTCATGCTACACATCTCACAGTAGAATTGCACTGCATGGTTCTTGTACATATTTAAGCACCAAGAAAATAAAACAAAGAATTCTTGCTCCCCATATAGTACGGCAAAAGCACAAGGAGTCAAGGACGACTTCAACAATTCAAAGTAGGTACCCTCTGATAGGAGAAATTTGTAATCCAATATCAGACATGCACTTATAGAACATAATAAATGTTAGATCAAACATTTTCAACCTCCCACCCAAAAGAGAAAAAAAGGAGCATTCTCATCCAAACAACCCTCCGTTACTGCATATAATGAGAATTAAGAACAATAGGAAAAGAATTGTACCTTCCCAATAAAAGCAGAAGAACCACCTAAGTTCGCAATGCACACAGCAACATTAGCGGGTGCACCACCAGGAGCTTTTTCGAAGGCAGGAGCTTCCGCAAGTGAAACTCCACCGACAGTTGGGACAAAGTCAATCAGCATCTCTCCAAAGCAAACAACCAAATGAGACTTCTTTGTTGCCGCACCATTCGTGTTCAAAGAAAGGTCTTTCAAATTGCCTGCAAACAACCAAAGTTCAGAGCTCAACGGAGCTTACAACCAAATGACCAAGTTCTCTTGAATCAAATCAAATCATAGCAGCTTCTAAATTAAAAGCATCAAAATTTTTATTTTAAAATAAAAAAACAGACCTGTAATTTTCTTTCCTAATTTGCTAAACCCCCCACGCTAACAAATACAACTACTACTAATTTCATTCAAGACTTGGGCATGCATTAACAAACTTCGTCAAAATGAATCCTTGTTTACATGAGCTATATCAAGTAGTTCAGAATTAGATAAACCAGAAATCATTTTTCTTTCTTTCTACCAGAAAGCTTCCAATCTTGTGAAAATCTGAATTAACGGGACTTAATTCCAATATACACAATAAAAATTAAAAGACAACACTTGAAGAGAACCACAAAAGAAAATCTACTACCGAAATATGACACATTTGGCCAATTTTCTTATTCATAATTTCTTAATAGCAATATAAGGAACTCGTTCAGATCAACTAGAATTACAGTGTAAAGAAAAAAACACTAACTCTTCTTTAAAATATGATGCTTCTATAATGATCATTACAAAAACAACAACCCAAGAAAGCTACTACTATCATGAAACAACAAAGATCGAATATCTGAACAAGATTCAAGATAATGTAGAACCTTGAAACAAATAAGCAACTAAAACCAGAATTCTGAAACAATAACAGACAGAGTATACATTCAATATTTGTAAATGTATGTTTTATGTACCCATTAAGAGATAGATGCAGAACCTGAAATCGATTCGTCAGCCATATTGTGATCGACGATGAATCTTAGTGCTAAAAGTGGTTGCTTTGGAAATATCACAAGAACACGCACACAAAATCACAGGCAGAGCGAGAGAGAGAGAGAAAGGCAAGAGCTAGGCGTTTGTCGCTAAAGAAAGTGAAAAATGGTCTATTTCCAATAGGGGAATCTTGAAAGAGAGCTAGAGATGGGTTTTTGAAGTTGACAAGAAAGTGTAAAATGAACAAATTGCTCTTTTTCCTCTTTCTTTGCCACCCTTTATGATTACTTGCTGACACGGCAGGTGTCTGAATTTTCTTTTGAGGGTGAATATTCTCAATTTTCTGTTTGTGAAAATTACTATAAAGTGGTTGTTAGTTGTATATCCATGATTTAAATCTTGTGATTAATAACTTCATTAGGGGATTTTAATGAAATTAGAGTCCTTATTAATGGATAATTAACACTTAACAGAATATCATATCTTAGCTTGAATCCAATATACCGTTTTTACTTGTAATTTAAATATACTCGTGGCACAATATTCACGTTTTTAGTGCAGTTGCTTCGATTGGTAAAATGGGCATATAACAAAGATTGAGAATATAACAAAGATTAGCAAAGGAAAACAGTGTTTTATGCAGAATTTTTAAATCGAAACCATGTACTAATTATGCAAACATTAAATTTTTTATGTAGAATTCCTAAACTCCTAATGCAGCTTACAATGACCCTGAAATACGAAACCTTATTATTAGAAAAAACATTATCAATATATACCCATACATTATCCTCCACTTTGTAAAATAAATATATATCACATACTTTAAGTCAACCAAATATTGTAATTTGTAAATGATCCCAAACAATTATTTTTTAAAAGGTAGACAGATTTTTGTGTAAAATATTGTTACGATCCTAAACCCGGATCTGGTCGTGATGGCGCCTATCGTGAAACAAGGTCAGCCGACACAAACTTCCAATCCATTTAAACAGTTATAACAATTCAATTTAAGTCATTAGCATGATTAAATCCCAAAAGAAAAGTGAAATAGTACAATTTGCGGAAACAAACATAACCTGACATAGGGGTTTCACCAGTCATGAGCATCTAAAACATCCGTCTAAGAGTTCGAAAAGTCTACACAGTCTAGTACAATTCCAACACAAATGAAAATAGAGATAGCAAGGAGGAGCACTGGGCTGTGAACGTCGAGCAGCTACCTAGTGAACTCCGAACAGCCTGTTGGAAGCAATCAGCCCTCGCTAACGGGACCTGAAGCTCCTGAATCTGCACACAGGGTACAAGGAGTAATGTGAGTACGCCAACTCAGTGAGTAATAAAAGTAAAAGCAGTTGAGCGATAAGAAAACACGTAAAACACAGCACAATGCTACAAAGAGGCAGTATAAAACCAATATAATGCAATAAAACAGTGAAAACTTATAAAAATACTTTAGTTCAGTACAAGCTTCTTTAAGACATCTTTTAACAGTAAAACGAGTGAATGAAAAGCAGTGAGAAAAGATAAACACATAAAACCAGCCCCTCGGGCAAAGTACCAACAGAATCAGCCCCTCGGGCTATCTCACAATCACTCGTATCAGCCCCTTGGGCAATAACAAGGAACAACATCAGCCATTCGGGCTATATCACATATCACACTGGGTATCCGCGCTCACTGGGGGTGTACAGACTCTGGAAAGGGCCCCTTACGGCCCAAACGCAATAACAAGCCATCTCGTGGCATAATCAAACAGGCTCTCGGCCTCATATCATGAATCAGCACAATACCGTTGCGGCGCACAGCCAGATCCCATAATAACCTCACAATACAGGCTCTCGGCCTTACTCAGTCAAAAATCTCTAAAAGCCACTCGGGCACAGTAAAATATGATGCTCAACTCAAAATATCATTTAAGATGTCAAAACAGAGTAAACATAGATGAGTTATGAAAAACAGTAGAATATAGCATGACTAAGTACAAGTATAAAGTCAAGACAGTGAGGAATAGTAGTAAAAATCCCCTAAGGGTCCAAAACAGTCGGCACGAAGCCCAAATATGGCATTCAGCCCAAAACATGATGATAGCAAACAGTTTTCAATCAATTACGCAGTAAAACAGTCATTCGGGATGGACTAAGTCACAATCCCTAACGGTGCACGACCCCACGCTCGTCATCTAGCGTGTGCATCACCTCAAACTAGCACAACGATGTGAAATCCGAGGTTTCATACCCTCAGAACAACATTTACAATCATCACTCACCTCTATCCGGTCCAACTCTAGCCCGCGATGCCTTTGCCTCTCGAATCGGCCTCCGGATGCTCCAAATCTAACCAAAATCAGTACATAACCATCAAAATATGCTAAAGGAACAAAGTCCACTCGAAAGTAATCAAAATACAACGCAAATCCCGAAATTAACCAAACCCGACCCCTGGGCCCACGTCTCAAAATTCAATAAAATTTATATCAATAAACTCATTATCTCCCCAAGAGTTCATACATATCAAAAGTACTAAAATCCGACCACAAATGGCCCCTCAAACCCTTGCTCAAAGATCTCTAATCTCAAGCTCTAGTTTCTTCAATATTTACCCACAAATTTTCCATAAATTTCAAGCCTAATCAATAAAATAAAACCATAGGAACGAGTTTTATGATGAAAATTCTTACCTCAACGAAGTTCCCTCTAATTCCCTCTTCAAAATCCCCCAAAAACTCCAAAAATCGATTTAAAATGGTGAAGAAAGGCTGAAAATCGCGAATGAGGGTTTATATACTTTCTGGCCCAGGGTTTTCGCACCTGCGGCCCTTCCTCCGTTTCTGCGGTCAAATGCACCGCATCTGCGGTTCTCACGAATGCGCCCATTTCCGCATCTACGATTAAGAAGTCGCACATGCGCCACCTCAGGTGCGATCGAGCAGCCGATTCTGCGATCCCAGCCCCACATGGCCAATTCTGCATTTGTGAGCATCTGGGCGCTTCTGCGAGCCCGCACTTGCGGTCCCCTAGCCGCAGGTGCGGTTATGACAGCAATGGGAAATCTTCAGCTGCCAAAAACCAAACTCTAATCTCCCGTCAACCATCTGAATCACCCCGAGGCCCCCGGGACCTCAACCAAAAGCACCAACAAGTCATATACCACTATTCAAACTTATACCAATCTTCAAAACACCTCAAACAATATTAAATCAACCAAAACACATCGGATTCAAGCCTAAGAGTTTCAAAAACTTCCAAATTCCGCTTTCGATCAAAAAGTCTATCAAACCACGTCCAAATGACCTGAAATTTTGCACACACATCCCAAATGACACAACGGACCTACTGCAACTTCCAAAATTCCATTCCGACCCCTATATCAAAATCTCACCTATCAACTGGAAAACGCCAAAATTTCAATTTCGCCAATTCAAGCCTAAATCTACTACGGACCTCCAAAACACGTTCCGATCACACTCCTAAGTCCCAAATCATATCCCGAAGCTATCGGAACCATTGAAATTCACATCCGAGCCCTTTTTCACATAAGTCAACATCCGATTGACTTTTCCAACTTAAGTTTACTCAAAAGAGACTAAGTGTCTCAAACCTTACCAAAACCTTTCCGAACCCAAGCCAACCAACCCGATAAATATAATACCACTGAACAAGACAATAAAATGCAGAAATAGGGGAATTAGAGTGGTAACTCATGAAATGACCGGTCGAGTCGTTATATCCTTCCCTTCTTAAACAAACATTCGTCATCGAACGGGTCAAGAAACATACCTGAAGCCTCAAATAGGTGAGGATATCTGCTCCGCATCTCCCGCTCGGTCTCCCAGGTAGCCTCCTCCACGTGCCGACCTCTCCACTGTACTTTAACTGAAATTATATCCTTTGAAATCAACTTTCGAACCTGACACTCCAAAATAGCTACTGGCTCCACACCATAAGTCAAATCATCATCTAACTGAACCGTGCTAAAATCCAAAATATGAAATGGATCGCCAATATACTTCTGGAGCATAGAAACATGAAATACCGGATGTACACTCGACAAGCTGGGTGGCAAAATAAGCTCACAAGCCACCCCTAATCCTCCGAAGCACCTCAAAAGGCCCAATGAACCGAGGACTCAATTTACCCTTCTTCCTAAATCTCATAACACCCTTCATGGGCAAAACCTTCAACAAGACCTTCTCACCAACCATGTAGGACACATCCCGAACCTTCCTATCAGCATAACTCTTTTGTCTCGATTAGGCTGTAGGAAGCCTCTCCTAAATCACCTTCATTTTGTCCAAAAGCATCCTGCACCAAGTCTGTACCCAATAGCCTGCCCTCACCCGACTCAAACCAACCAACTGGAGATCTACAATGTCTCCCATACAAAACCTCATATGGAGCCATCTAAATACTCGACTGGTAGTTGTTGTTATAAGCAAACTCTGCGAGCGGTAGAAATTGATCCCATGACCATCCAAAATCAATGACACAAACGCAACATGTCCTCCAATATCTGAATAGTGCACTCGGACTGCCCGTCCGTCTGAGGGTGAAAAGTTGTGCTCAACTCAACCTAAGTACCCAACTCTCGTTGCACAGACCTCCAAAACTGTGAAGTAAACTGAGTGCCCCTATCTGAAATGATAGAAACTGGGACACCATGCAAACAAACAATCTCCCGAATATAGATCCCTTCCAACCGCTCTGAAGAATAGGTAGTACAAACCGGAATGAAGTGCGTGAACTTGGTCAGCCGATCCACAATCACCCAAATAGCATCAAACTTTTTCAAAGTCCGTGGGAGCCCAACTACAAAGTCCCGCTCTCACTTCCACTCTGGAATATCCATTTGTTGAAGCAAGCCACCCAGTCTCTGATGCTCATATTTCACCTGCTGACAATCAAGACACCGAGCTACAAATCCCAAAATGTCCTTTTTCATTCTCCTCCACCAATAATGTTGTCTCGGATCCTGATACATATTTACAATACCCAGATGAATGGAATACCGCGAGCTATGGGCCTCCTCCAGAATCAACTCCCGGAGCCCATCTACATTGGGCACACATATCTGACCGTACATCTTCAATACCCCATCATCACCAATAGTCACATCTCTGGCATCATCGTGCTGAACTCTGTCCTTAAGGAAAAGCAAATAAGGATCATCATATTAGCGCTCTCTAATGCGATCAAATAAGGAAGATCGAGAAATCACACAAGCCAATACCTGACTGGGCTCTGAAATATCTAGCCTCACGAACCGATTGACCAAGGCCTGAACATCAACTGCAAGAGGTCTCTCTCCAACTGGAATATCTGCCAAACTTCCTATACTCACCGCTTTCCGGCTCAAGGCATCGGCCACCATATTGGCCTTTCCCGAATGGTAAAAGATAGTAATATCATAGTCCTTTAGCAACTCCAACCATTTCCGCTGCCTCAAATTGAGATCCTTCTATTTGAACAAGTGTTGAAGGCTACGATGATCGGTAAACACCTCACAAAACACACCATACAAATAATGCCTCCAAATCTTCAACGCATGAACAATGGAAGCCAACTCCAAATCATGAACAGGGTAGTTCTTCTCATGGGGCTTCAACTGACGAGAAGCATAAGCAATAACTCTACCCTTCTGCATCAATATACACTCAATACCAACCCTCGAAGTATCATATACACGGTATATGAACATAAGCTGATGGAAATACTAACACTGGAGCTGTGGTCAAGGCAATCATGAGTTTCTGAAATCTCTTTTCACACTCATCCGACCACATGAAAGGAGCACCCTTTTGAGTCAACTTGGTCAAGGGCAATGCGATGAATGAAAATTCCTGAACAGCCGACGGTAATAACCCACCAAACTAAGGAAGCTGCGAATATCTGTGGCTGAGGATGGTCTGGGCCAACTCTGAACTACCTCTATCTTCTTTGGATCAACCTGAATACCCTCACTGGACAACACGTGCCCTAAGAAAGCCACTGAACTGAGCCAAAACTCACACTTGGAGAACTTTGCATAAAGTTTCTCCTCCCTTAATCTCTGCAACACAACTCTCAAATGCTCCGCATGCTCCTTCTGACTACGTGAGTACACCAGAATATCATCAATGAAAACTATGACAAATGAGTCGAGATAAGGCCGAAACACGTTGTTCATCAAATGCATGAATGTTGCTGGGGCATTGGTCAGCCTTAAAGACATCACTAAGAACTCATAATGACCATATCGGGTCCTGAAAGATGTCTTAAAAATATACGAGTCCCTGATCTTCAACTAGTGATAACCTGAACGGAGATTAATCTTCGAGAACACTCTCACTCCCTGAAGCTGGTCAAACAAATCATTGATACGATGCAAAGGGTACTCGTTCTTGATTGTTACTTTGTTCAACTGCCTGTAATCAATGCACATCCTCATCGAGCCATCCTTCTTCTTCACAAATAGAACAAGCGCACCCCAAAGCGACATACTAGGCCGAATAAACCCCTTATCAAGGAGTTCCTGAAGCTGCTCCTTTAACTCCGCTGGTGTTATACGATACGGTGGAATAGAAATGGGCTAAGTGCCCGGTACCAAATTAATACCAAAATTAATATCCATGTTCGGTGGCATGCCCGACAGGTCTACTGGGAACACATCGAGAAAATTCCTCACAACAAGAACAGAATCAATACTAGGAGTCTTTGCACCGACATCCCTCACAAAGGCTAAATATGAAAGACAATCCTTCTCAACCATATGCTGGGCCTTCGAGAATGAAATTACCCTACTAGTAACATAATCAGTCGAACCTCGCCATTCAATCCGTGGCACACCCGGCATAGCCAATGTCACTGTCTTAGCATGACAATCCAAAATACCACGACATGGAGAGAGCCAATCCATGCCCAATATAACATCGAAATCTACCATATATAACAACAAAAGATCTACTCGGGTCTCCAGACCCTAATAGTCACCACACACGACTGATACATACAATATATAATAACAGTATCGCCCATCGGAGTAGATACACGAACAGATGAAACAAGAGACTCACGGGGCGTATCCAAGTAACGAGCAAAATATGATGACACATAAGAATAAGTGAAACCAGGATCAAATAATACAGATGCATCTCTATGGCAGACTAAGACAATACCCGTGATCATAGCATCAGAAGTGATAGTATCGGGTCTAGCTGGAAGTGCATAGAAATGGGCTTGACCACCACCTGATCGACCTCCCCCTCTAGGGCGACCCCTAGCTGACTGACCTCCACCCCTAGCTGGGTGGGAGGGTGGTGGTGAAGTAATTGGCGCTGAAGCCGATGGCTGACTTCTCTGCTGAGATGAACCCCCAAGATGACAAGGACACTACCTCTACATATGACACATCTCTCTACACTCATAGAAGCTCCCGGGTGCTGGAGACGGGGACTGAAGGGAACCCCTAGCACCGGAATGACTAGAAAATGCACCTGGCATAGAAGAGCCCTGAACTGATGGAGCACGGGATGAACTCTGGGCTGGAAGGGCATTGAGTGATGACTGGCCCTGATGAGAACTGTGAGAACCATGACCCGATGATGCCCCTCGATAACTTGGGCGAGATGATTGAGCATGCATGAATGGGCGGCCTCTATCGTACTGAAACTGACATCTCGATGGAGCATCACCATAACTATTAGATCCCCGAGGCCTCTTGGCCTCCCTCTTATCTCGCTCCTGGCGATGAACTGACTCAATCTCACGAGCAATGTCTACAACCTCCTCAAAAGTAGCACCATACACCCTCTCCTTGATCATGAGAATCCGAAGCTGATAAGTGAGGCCATCAACGAACCTCCTGATCCTCTCTCTATCTGCCGGAACCAACCAAACAGCATGACGAGCTAACTTTGAGAACCTCATCTCATACTGCGTCACAGTCAAATCTTCCTAACGTAACCACTTGAACTGCCTCCGCAGCTCCTCTTTGCGAGACTGTGGCACAAACTTCTCCAAAAAGAGAACGGAGAACTGCTGTCAGGTAAGAGGTACTGCACCAACTGGCCAACGCCTCTCATAAGCCTCCCACCAAGTAAAGGTAGCTCCAGAAAACTAAAAAGTAGTGAAAGCGACCCCGCTGGTCTCCAGAATACCTGTTGTACAAAGAATCCTCTAACACTTGTCCAAGAAACCCTAGGCATCTTCGCCCTCTGCACCACTGAAAGTCGGAGGCTGAAGTCTACCAAACCTCTCCAACCTGCGATGCTCGTCCTCTGGCATAGCAGGGGCTACATAGTCCTGAACAGCTGCAACCGGCTGGACTGGAGGTGCCCCTGGTGTCTAAAGTCCCTGCACGACCTGCTCAGGTGTGCGAGCGACGGTAGTCTGAGTGCCTCCCCTGGCCTGAGAAGTAGTTGCGGCTGTAGTAACTGAGACCGCCTGAGCTAGACCAGTGCATACTGATAGAATCTGGGCTAGGGCCTCCTGAAGACCCGGGATCACAATGGTACAACTGGGGCATGAGTTGGTGTTGCTGGAGTGTCCACAACTGGGACTTGATCATGAACTGGGGCGGCTGGTGGATCTGTAGGTGCTGCCCTAGCTGTTGTGCGAGCTACACCCCTGCCCCTACCGCAACCTCGACCGCGTCCTCAGCCTCTAGTGGCCCCAGCTGGTGGTACTGGTGGTCGTCCATCCTGACCGGTAGTGCGTGTCCTCACCATCCGCGAGAGAATAGAATAACAGAAGTTTAGTACTCGGATCAACAGATTTGCACGACAAAAATTTCAAGAATATGAAGTTTTTCCTAAAAGTTCTGCAACCTCCCGAGGATAACTACAAACATCTCCGTACCGATCCGTGAGACTCTACTAAACCTGCTCATGACTCGTGAGACCTATATATGTAACCTAGGCTTTGATACCAACTTGTCACGACCCTAAACCCGGACCCGATCATGATGACGCCTATTGTGAAACAAGACCAGCTGACACAAACTTCCAATCCATTTAAACAGTTAGAACAATTCAACTTAATTCATTAGCATGATTAAATCCCAAAAGAAAAGTGAAATAGTACAATTTGCGGAAACAAATACAGCCCGGCATCGGGGTGTCATCAATCATGAGCATCTAAAACATCCGTCTAAGAGTTCGAAAAGTCTACACAGTCTAGTACAATTCCAACACAAATGAAAATAGAGATAGGAAGGAGAAGCACTGGGTTGCGAACGCCGAAAAGCTACCTAGTGAACTCCGAACAGCCTACTGGAAGCAATCAACCCTCGCTAACGGGACCCGAAGCTCCTGAATCTGCACACAGGATGCAGGGAGTAATGTCAGTACGCCAACTCAGTGAGTAATAAAAGTAAAAGCAACTGAGCGATAAGAAAACACATAAAACACAGCAAAATGCTACAAAGAGGCAGTGTAAAACCAATACAATGCAATAAAATAGTGAAAACTTATAAAAACACCTCAGTTCAGTATAAGCTTCTTTAATACATCTTTTAACAGTAAAACGAGTGAATGAGAAGCAGTGAGAAAAGATAAACACATAAAACGTCAAAATTCTAATTTTGTCAATTCAAGCCTAAATCTACTACGAACCTCCAAAACACGTTCCGATCACACTTCTAAGTCCCAAATCATCTCCCGAAGCTATTCGAACCATCAAAATTCACATATGAGCCCTTTTTCACATAAGTCAACATCCGGTTAACTTTTCCAACTTAAGCTTACTCAAAAGAGATTAAGTGTCTCAAACCTTACCAAAACCTTTCCGAACCCAAGCCAACCAACACGATAATACATAATACCTCTGAACAAGACAATAAGAAGTAGAAATGGGGAAAACGGAGCGATAACTCATGAAACGACCGGTCGGGTCGTTATAAATATTTCTTATGAAAGATGTTTTTATCTATACCAAAAACCCTCCTAATATACAGCGGAATATACTAACAAGTTACAACTATAAATGGTTGTACAACCATCAAAATATATGCAGACAAGTTGCGTTTCCTTTTTTTCTACTAAGAAAAAAAGTAAGTTCCCAAGTTTGAATTGTACAGCTATATGCAAATTCTTTTACGTCACTGTTTCACGTATTGTGAATCCATTTACAGTTTTGATTAGTTGATATTTCACATCAATTGTCACGACAAAAGCTAAACAAATCGAGTTTTATAGTGTGTCAATTGCTAATGACGTTTGACATATATAGTACTCTAATTATAAAAGCATCTCCTAGTACGATTCATGCATATGTCAAGTTTTTTGGTCGTATAGTTGATGGTATAAAATTTATTAATTTATTCCAGCATTAAATCTTTTATAAGTTAATATTGTAGTATTTGATTGATCATATAATAAAAATAATCGCCACGTAACTATAGTGCCATATTTGGTTAGTGGTATTATGTAGGAGTAATATTAACATTAAGCTATGCGGGATAGAATATGGAATAAGAATACGTCTAGTATTAGTAATGCAAGGATTAAATTATCTAAATATAAAAAATACCCTTTTAGAGTAAGTGCTTTATACATGTATAATAATTTCTATATTATGAATCACCATATAATAATTTTTTCAAAGGTGTTAATTATCGGATAAATAGTCATACGAAGAATATAAAATAATTCTCACATCACTAATATGTAAACCAAACCACCCTCTCTTTCTCCCATCTCAAAGAAAAAAGTCGAGAAACATAATGATTTTTATTGGCAAAATACATGTGCAGCCCCTTAAACTTGTTAAGTTTTACCATTTAAACACGTAAACTTAGGGTAGTACCTATTGAACACTTGATGTAAGTGTAAAATGTATCTATTGAACACATTTTTAGTAATATGCTCATACGTTTAAACGCATGAAGTTCACACATCTGACTTGGAAAGTGCAACCAATAAAAAAGATACATTTGGAAAGAAAAATGACGTGTCAAATAAGACCCCTTCCGACCAATCCCCTTCTGTCTTGTTGCCTCTCACGAGAAAGGCTGATGACCATGAGCTTGGAGGCCACCGTAAAAGAAAGAGATGACCGGAGTGGACGGTGGTTGGAACATATTCCGGTGATCTTTTTCTTATTTATTTTCTCCTCCATAGCCCCCCTCCCCCACAAAACACTCTGTTACAAATTATCGGACCCAATAATGGTGAAAAATCTCATCGGAGTTCCGCCGGAAAATATCCAACCGGTAATCGCCCGATCTTCTAACTCATGTTCCTCTCTTAAAATCAACTTTAGAATACGAAATCGTGCAAAAAAAACCCAGAAAATCTGAAAAGACTCGTAGAGAACTTCACCGGAGTTTGACAGAAAATAGTTTCAAGGAGAAACAGTAAACACCCACCAATTGTTAACACCATTAACAGCCGTAGATTTCTCTTCAAAAATGGCATGATTCCATCAATAATACTAGTAGTTGACTTTTAAGCATTAGTTTTGTTGTCGATCTAAGTTTATGTCGTCGTACAAATTTGTAAGTTTATTTTTTTCGTACCATTAGGGTGGTCTGTATGTAGGTGGTGTCGTGGTGGAGAAAGCACGGTGGTGGTTGAGGTGTCGGAGATGGTGGCAACGGAGATGAAATAATTGGACTGTTTCACGCTCTCAAAGGCAGTGTAATGCACGCTCCATGCCATATCACTCTCCTATCAACTTTAAGGGGTCGTTTGGTTGGAATATGATTTATACCGGTATAAGTTATGTCGGTATAAGTTATATTGGGATAAGTTATGTTGGGATTAGTTATGCTGGGATTGTTGTTTATTCATTAGTTGGTATGTTGTATTAAGAATGACAATTACATCATTTCTAAGAAGAAGATATAAGTTATACCGGTGCTAATTACCCTATCTTCTATAAGGTATAAGTTATCTCAGTGTTAAAATTAACATCGGAATAACTTGTACCTGGTTTGCTAACCAAACAGAATATTAAGATGGTATTAAATTTTTATACCACCCTTATATCTTCTTATACCTCATACCAAATGATCCCAAGTGTCCAATAAGTACTATGCTTAGTTTAGGAATCTGAATGAAAAAAACATGACAAGTTTAAGGGGTTGCATATGCATTTAGCCATTTTTATTCATGGCTAAATACAACAAAGCCCGTGCTACAAATTAAATGTACTATCTAGTATCTAGAGCAGTGAATCACCAGTACAGTGGAAAGTTCTTAACAACGACTCACAAGCGGTGACAGAGGCACCTAATTAAGGTCCTAAACACCACAAAATTATATACTCCACTAGTGAATTGGTAGCACTTCGCACAGTTATATAAGATACAGGTGAATAATAATAATTATTTTTAAATTAAATCAAGATAAAATAAATTTAAAAAATCCTTAATTTATTTTTTCTTCTTTCTTTTATTTTCTCCTTCTTTCCTACAATTAAGTACTCCTTTATTAATTGTTGAGTCAAATTTTGGCAAATAATGTGCAAATACCTTGAAAAGGAAAAGAAGAAAGAATAAACTATTTCTGATTCTACCTCTTAATAAAATGGAATATTAAAGAAACATACATTCTTTTTTAGTTTATTATTTGATTTTCTATCAAGACATTGTTTTGATGGCATATAATTACTATATTAATTGGAATTTCTTGCCTTGATATAGGCATATAGTTTTATAGCAATGGGGTTACAATAAAATTTGACAATTCAAAGAGAATGTGATGATTAAGCCAAAATCGTAAGCGCTACATCTGCCTAATTAAGGCATGGTTTGAATACATATTTCCAAATAGTAACTACTTCACTTTCATCTCAGGCAACATATTAACATTTTAACCTTCACGTTTTTAGAGATCAAGCTAATTGACCAATGGTGCTATAACTGAACACTTTTAATACCTTCGAATTATGTGGCTCCAAGCAGATTCGCTCATGTAATGCTAAAGCTCTTCAGACTGAATCAATTTCTTTGACCATGCAATGTCAATATTTCAGATATGTCAATAGATGGAACTATTTAAATCCATGAAAGTGGATTCCAATATATTATAGTAATCTTAAATAATTACAACACTTCTAAAACAACAATTAGATAAGTATTTCAATAGAGAGAACTTGAAGAAATATGGACACAATTAGAAATTCTACATTTGATACGCTTCATCGACATCACGTGAATTTAATCCAAAAATTGACACAAAATTTCAATAAAAATTGCAAACGAACACTTTGTAAGGTGTCGTTCAGAAAATTACTGCTTTATTTATATTTCTACCATCATTCATGTGCTTTTCAACAACAGTAGCCTCTGCAAATCAAAACAAGGAGCATGGCTGCATGGCATGCAGTGGTCCGATCTTTCATGATCACAACTTCAAAGACATCTTCAAAAGCTTTGAAATTCTCTGAACCGATCACCATTTTAATCCAACGAAATGCCTCCAACAAATGACTTGCCTGGCCAGCCTCAGTTTCCTCTCTAAAGATAACATTGCCAATCATCCATCCAAAAATAAAGGCAAATAAAATTATTAACCGATCAAATTAACAAAATATATATCATCCCCCAACTATAATCAAATTATTCCCCAGACCAAGTAAAAGTATTAACAGGTGATCTAAAAAGAATTCAAAAGTTGATTTACGAACCAAATTGCAAAACTTCATCTTTTCTAATGAACTTCTCAACACAGAATCCATAGCCTCGTCAATAAAATAATTCATTACTATAAATTATCAAATTACGATTAAGTAAAAAAAGAATTGCATGTCAAATAGAAGAAGCCTAGAAAAATTAAAACAAAAACACCAAGATCAGTGGATATTGAAGGAGAATTAGGAAGCTTACTTCTACAAAAGAATAACAATAGAAATCATCGCCCACAACTTTACAGAAAAACCACTTCGGCTATTCTGTGCATTCCGACCGGCGGAAGTCCTCTCAGCCCGCTAACAACTTTCATTCCCGTCAAGATTTTCTCAAATCAACACAATGAAATACTCCCGCAATAAAGGGTCTGGGTAGAAAAATGGTTAATGATCTGAAAATTCTTAGCCGGTGCCAATCTGAAAGTCTTGGTCGGTACTAAAGAAGACAAAATCGGCGTATTATTTCTTGTTTCATGTGTGAAACAACATGAGAGTTTAATTATGGTGCAGACTCTTGAAATTTCTTCTCATTGGATAAAGAGAAAAAGAGATGCATAAATACAACTGTTAATGGAAATCAACTGGAATGTTCAATAAAGAGATAAAATAGGAGTTTATCTTGTGTGTTTGCAAGAATGTACCAATCGACAGAAGAAACCCATATTTTTTTTCGTGAACCATTGGGATTCTTCAATAAGAGGGGTGGTGCCTTTTCAGTGAAACCGTCTGGGTTTTGTTAAGGGGAAAAATATAAAACCCCTAAAAAAAGAGATTAAAGATAAATGAAATTCCTAGCTTAAGGTGCCACATCACAATTCTATGTCTCTGCTTTATATTAATATTAATATATAGATTCTTAGTATATACACTGTGAATTTCTTTTGGACATTTCGAGTGTCATCCTCTTTTATTTTCTAGCGTTGGCTATCTTTTCAATAGACCTTACTAACTTGGTCCTTGTTTGTTTGCACTTAATGGAGGTCTGAATTTTAATTATTTCGATCTCAGATATTAAGTGAGTGTAACGATCCGGTCGGTCGTTTCATGAGTTATCGCTCCGTTTCCCCTATTTCTGCTTCTTATTGTCTTGTTCAGCTATATTATGTGTTATTGAGTTGGTTGGCTCGGGTTCGGAGAGGTTTTGGTAAGGTTTGAGACAATTAGTCTCTTTTGAGTAAGTTTAAGTTGGAAAAGTCAACCAGATATTGACTTATGTGAAAAAGGGCTCGGATGTGAATTCGGATGATTCGAATAACTTTGGGAAGTGATTTGGAACTTAGGAGCGTGATCGGAATGTATTTTGGAGGTCCGGAGTAGATTTAGGCTTGAATTGGCGAAATTGAAATTTTGGCGTTTTCCGGTTGATAGGTGAGATTTTGATATAGGGGTCAAAATGGAATTCCGAAAGTTGAAGTAGGTCCGTTGTGTCATTTGTTACGTGTGTGCAAAATTTCAGGTCATTTGGATGGGGTTTGATAGACTTTTTGATCAAAAGCGGAATTTGGAAGTTTTTGGAATTCTTAGGCTTGAATCCAATGCAAATTTGGTGTTTTGATGTTGTTTTGAGTGTTCTGAAGGTTGGAACAAGTTTGAATAATGTTATGAGATATGTTAAACGGACCATTTCATGTTGGAGGAAATTGCAGAAAAACTGTTGTTGGTGTTGCAAGTTTTTGACCTTCGCGTTCGCGATGCATGTCCTACATTCGTGAAGGGTTGGGATATGAGGCTGTGAAGTTGGCCTTCACGTTCGCGAAGGTGGTCCCGCGATCGTGAAGGGTTGAGATCAATGGTCATCGTGTTCGTGAGGGTTTAGCCGCGTTCGCGTAGAGGAAAGGTGAGCAGCTGGGTCCAGGTCGATTTGTTTTTCGCGTTCGCGAGTGGGGAATCGCGTTCGTATGAGTTGGGAAGCTGAGGCTTCGCGTTCTCATACAGGGAGTCACGATCGCGAAGAAGGATTTTGAATAGCTGGGCAGAATGTTTTAAAAGGCTATATCCGCGATTTTGGGTCTAAGTTTCACCATTGTTGGGCGATTTTAGAGCTTTTTGAGGAAGATTAAAGAGGAAATCAAGGGGAAATACTTGGAAGTAAGATTTATGAACTTAATACTCAATTCTAATGTGATTTCTACCTAATTAATCATGGAATTTGTGTAATTTAAGCCTAAAAATTGGAAGTTAGGGCTTGGAAATTGGAGACCTAAATCTAGGGATTTGAGGGGTCATTTGTGGTCGGATTTTGATGTATTTGATATGTATGAACTCGTGAGTGTGTAAGGATCCTAGTTTTATAATTTTATCGGAATCCGAGACGTGGGATCGGGGGTCGAATTTGGCCAATTTCGGGATTTGTGATGTAAATTGGTTATTTTCGAGTGAGCTTTGTTCCCTTACCATATTTTGATGGTATAAATCTGTTTTTGGATAGATTTGGAGCATCCGGAGGCCGATTCGAGGGGAAAAAGCATTGCGGGCTAGAGTTTGGACCGGATTGAGGTAAGTAATGGTTGTAAATACTATCTTGAGGGTATGAAACCCCGGATTTCACATCGTTGTACTACTTTGAGGTGACACACACGCTAGATGACGAGCGTGGGACCGTGTACCATTGGAAATTGTGACTTAGTCCATCCCGTATGACTGTTTAACCGCGTATTTGACTGAAAATTATTTGTTATCATCATGTTTTGGGCCGAATGCCATATTTGGGCCTCTTGCCAACTGTTTTGGACCCTTAGGGGATTTTTGCTACTATTCCTCACTATTTTGATTTCATATTTGTACTTAGTCATGCTATATTCTACTGTTTTCACAACGCAACCACCTTTACCTGTTTTTGATATTTTAAAAGATATTTTGGGCTGAACATCATGTTTTACTGTTGCCCGAGTAGCTTGTGAGTTTTTGACTGAGTAAGGCCGAGGGCCTATGTTGTGAGGATATTATGGGATTGGGCTGCCGCCGTAGTAGTGTGGTACTGATTCATGAGTATGAGACCGAGGGCCTGTTTGATTATGCAACGAGATGGCTTGTTATTATGTTTGGGCCGTAAGGGGTTCCTCCCAGAGTCTGTACACCCCCAGTGAGTGCGGGTACCCCGTGTGAGATGTGCTATAGCCCGAAGGGCTGATGTTATTCTATGTTATTTCCCGAGGGGCTGATACGAGTGATTGTGAGATAGCCCAACAGGTTGATTCTGTTGGTATTTTGCCGAGGGGCTGATTTATGTATCTATCTTTTCTCACTGTTTTCATTCACTCGTTTAAACTGCCAAAAGATATTTTAAAGAGGTTTTTACTGAACTAAGGTATTTCTACGAGCTTTTACTGTTTTATTGCATTGCTCTGATTTTATACTGCTTCGTTGTAGCATTTTGCTGTATTTTACGTATTTTCTTATCGCTCAGCTGCCTTTACTTTTATTACTTACTGAGTTGGCGTACTCACATTACTTCCTGCACCCTGTGTACAGATTCAGGAGTCTCAGGCCAAGCTAGGGAGGGCTGATTTGCTTCCACCGCAGGCTTTTTCGGAGTTGACTAGGTAGCTGCTCGGTGTTCGCAGCCCAATACTTCTCTTTCCTATGTTTACTTTCCTAGTACTAGCTTTGTACTAGACTGTGTAGTCTTTTCATACTCTTAGACGGATGTTTAGATGCTCATGACTAGTGACACCCTGATGTCGGGCTGTGTTATTTCTGCAATTGTTCTATTTCACTCTTTATTTTGGGATTTATAGTTTATTTATGACTCAAAATCAATTATTATAACTGTCTTAAATGGTTTGAGGGTTTGTGTCGGCTGTCCTTGTTTCACGAGAGGCGCCATCACAACCGGGTCCAGTCATGACAGTGCATTTGTTTTTAAAGCCTGAATCTTAATTATTCAGATCATAATCATTAAGTTTGTTTGTTTTTTTACTTCAAAACCACTTAATGGGTCTGAATAGGTCTGTATGATTAAGATCCACAATAGAGACTTAATTTCATTAAGATGCTATCATCCATATTCATTATTAATTATCGCCATCGCCAACCATTATCAACTACCATTATGCCACCACCGCCACCACCATACTCAACCACCACCACCATACTCAACTACCACCACCATAATCGACTACCACCACCCGCCATCTGCACCACTCCCACCACCATTATTCTCAACCACAAACAACACTCATCTACTTCAACTACCACAACTAACCACCCCATCACCATCAACAACTTTAATCGGCAGTGCCCATCATTATAAACTACCACCACCTACCACCACCTTCATCAATCACAACTATCACCAACCGCCATTATTAACTATCACCACCCACCACCACCATCCTCAATCATAATTGCCATCCTCAATCATAATTGCCACCACTAGCTACTACCTTGAACCACCACCATCAACCAAACTTACCACCAATCACTGCCTCTAGTCGGCATTCACAAGCACCGTCGTTAGCCATCACCACCACTAACTACCAAATTTTAAAAAAATTTTATATATTTTATTGATAGAATATTAGATTAATTAATATTTCATTTGAATTTTATATTTATTAATTTTCAAATAAAGATAAATTTTATACATTCAGATGTTAAAAATCAAACAGTCTTAATCATTTAGTATTCAGATCTTAATACACATCTTAATATTTAGATGTGTATTCAGATTCAGATGTCTTAATCTTAATACATATCTTGATATTCAGATGTGTATTCAGATTCAAACGTCTTAATCTTAAAAAAATGAGGCCTTAAGCGTCTAAGTGATTGTTGAATATTTGTCGACATGCCAATAGCTAAGCTTCTAAACAAGTTCAAGAGACACCATGCACCAAAAGGCCTAAGTTTAAAGAATGTAGCTCTTGTATTTTATACTTATATGTGGACTTATATACTGTAAGGGGACATTTAGTTTGAAGACAAACTAAGTTGGGATTAATTATGTTGGAATTTATTATGCTGATACAGGAGCACCTCTAAAGGTTTGGATAGTGAGGCAGTCGCCTTAGGCACCCAAAATTCGAAGGCCCCAAAATTTTAAATTCTTCTTCTTATATATCGTATAAATTATAAATAGTTAGTATAAAGAAAACCATTACAAAAATATTTTTTTGTTATTTGATTGAGGTTATTTTATATCAATAAGTTCATAAATTATGATAAATTATTTTACTGAGTAATTAGTATAATTGCTTCAGTCCTCAATTTTAATTTTATCCCTTTTATATAGGAATTAAGTTATATATATCGACAACATAAATAAATTTCCTTTACAATGTTCTCTCAAACTGTATGAACACAAAAGCATTCATGCACTAGTTTTCTTTTAGTGTAATTCGATATATTATATTAGGTTATTTATAAATTATTTTAGATATTCACCAATAAGTGCTACTTAATAGAATGAACTACAATTATCATTTAAATTGATCATAAGGAGTAAATATTTTGACACCGTTAATGCTCAAAACTTAAGCTATTATGTTATGTACGTTTATTTCTTTTTCTTGTTTGTGATGATAGCCAAATCAAAATTTGTGGACCTCAACATCCGATAGTCCTCCATTTTATTTTTTGTGCGCTTCTTCCTTTTTTTGTTTTTTTGTTTTTGAAATTTGCTGACTTTGTCTTAAATGATTAATTTGCTGTTTAGAAAGTAAATTTTGTTGTTAGTGTAAATATTTTATACAATAAATTTAAGGGCCTCTCAATGTAACGACCCGACCGGTCGTTTTGAGTGTATTAGCCCCGATCCCCTATTTATTGTTTTTTCCATGTCCTTTTCTGCTTATGTGGCTTGCCGAGAGGTTTTGGCTGTGGTTTCATAGTAATTTGGGACACTTAGCCCCTAAAACGGAATCTTAAGTTCTAGGATTTTGACTGTAGTTGGAACTATGTGAACACGACTTTGAAATGGAGTTTCGTCGGTCCCGTTAGCTCCATTGGGTGATTTTGGACTTCGGAGTATGTCCGGATTGTGTTTTGGAGGTGTGTAGTTGAATTAGGCTTGAAATGGGAAAAGTTAAAATTTTGGAGATCTAACCGGAAGTGGATTTTTTGATATCGGGGTCGAATGCCGATTTCGGAAGTTGGAGTTGGTCTGTAATGTTAAATATGACTTGTGTGCAAAATTTGAGGTCAATCGAACGTGATTTGATAGGTTTCGGCATCGGTTGTAGAAGTTTGAAGTGTCAAAGTTTATTAAGTTTGAATTGGAGGGTGATTCGTGATTCATGCATTGTTTGATGTGATTTGATGGCTCGACTAAGTTCTTATGGTCTTTTAGGACTTGTTGGAATATTTGGTTGATGTCCCGGGGACCTCAGGTGTATTTCGAATCATTTTCGGATTCATTTTGGACTTGGGAGAACTACTGAAGTTTTTCAACTTCTGGTGTTTTTGCACATGTGGCAGGGTGACCGCAAGTGCGGGCACGCACGTGCGTGAGGTCAAGCGTAGAAGCAGATTTGGAATGAGTGGTCAGGAGTCGCAGGTGTGAGGGAAATGCCGCATCTACGATGCCTGCAGATGCGCTTAAGGACCCGTAGGAGCGGAGAAAACCGCAGAAGCAGACAATAGTCTGCAGGCGTGCACTCGCAGGTGCGACCCTTTTATCTCATAAGCGGACACCCAGCCCTCTTAAGTCATTCTTCAGGTGCAGCGCTGCAGGTGGACTGGAAGCCCGCAGAAGCAAAATCGCTGGGTAGAAAAGGGTCAAGTTTGAGGGTTTTATCTCATTTTCAATTTTGGGACTTTGAGAACTTGGATTTGCACGATTATTTGAAAGATTTTTAGAGAAAGATTTTGAGTAACGATTCTTAACTCCTTTAACATTATATTTCACTAATCTATAGTTGATTTCATCTTTTAATTAAGGAATTTGGTTGAGAAATTTGGGGAAAATGGGAGAAGTTCTTCAACTAAGTTTTTGAGTTGTGATTGGGATTTTGACATCAGATATGGATAATTTTGGTACGAGTGAACTCGTGAGTGAATGAGTGTTCATATTTTGTGACTTTAACCTGATTCCGAGACGTGGGCCTGGGTCGACTTTTTGGGGCAATTTTCTAATTTCTTACTTAAGCCTTGATTTCATTAATTAGATTAGTTTCTTAGAGTTATATTTATAGTATGTAATTGCTTTTGGATAGATTTGGGTCATTCGGAGTCGGATAATCGTGGAAAAGGCATTATTACTGATTGATTGAACTTGGTTCGAGGTAAGTGGCTTCTCTAACCTTGTAAGGGGAAAATTCCCTTAGGATTTGGTACTGTTGTGTTATGTGAGCGCCGTGTACGTGAGGTGACGAGTGCGTACACAGGCTAATTATTGTAAAAATCTAGTTTTACTGAGTAGTATCTTGTTTTCATCTTAATTGAGTTATATCAGCATGTGAAGTTATCCTGTTTAGTCTAATATCGCATGTCTACGTGCTTTAACTACTTATTTGAACTCTGTGCAACATGCCTAGTTGATTTCCTATTTTTCTTTGATCTGTATCAGACTTAACTGTAGAATCCTTGTTGTTAATTGTTGTATTTTATCAGCTTGGGCTGTGTGTTTACTTTTGGGACTACGAGACGGTACCTCGGGAGATCCCCCTACACCTTTACTTTTAAGACTACACGGCAGTTCCTCGGGAGATCTCCTGCACATTTACTTTTAAGACTACGAGGTGGTACCTCGGGAGATCTCCTTGCATATGTACTTTTGGGACTACGAGACGGTATCTCGGTAGATCCCTTGCTATTTTATCCCTGTGTGTTGTAATGTTATTTTGTTGTGTTTTCCTCTTTGTTAAATTCCAGTCTCTTATTATATTGTTATATTCTTCTGCTTTCTTTATTATATACCAATGGACCCTGACCTGACCTCGTCATTACTCGATCGAGGTTAGGCTTGGAACTTACTGGGTACCGTTGTGGTGTACTTATGCTACTCTTCTGCACATGTTTTATGTGCAGATCCAGACACTTATTATCATCCACATCATCAGTGAGCAGTGACAGTTTGGAGACTTCAAGGTATATTTGCCGCGTCCGCAGACCTCAGAGTCCCCCTCTATTCCCCTTATGTCATTTACCTTCCATATTTATTTTCTTAGACTCTGGTGTATAGACATACTAGTTTCCTTCTGTAGCTTGTGACTTGTGATGTTCCGAGATTTGGGAATACTGTGTATTGCTAGAGAGTTGGTTATTGTACATGCCGAGCGACATTGTTATCGGTTATGTTATTATATGTTGCAATTAGTTATTAATTTTTTATTTCTATTTTTTTATTTCCGCAATTGTTTAGGCTTACCTAGTCGTAGAGACTAGGTGTCGTCACGACATCTTACGGAGGGAGATTTGAGTCGTGATAAGTTGGTATCGGAGCTCTAGGTTCATAGGTGTCGTGAGTCACAAATAGGTTTTAATAGAGTCTCGCGGATCAGTATAGAGACGTGTGTGCTTATATTCGGGAGGCTATGGAACTCTTAGGAAAATTTCACTTCTTTTGATTCCTTGTCGTGCGAAATTGTTGGATTTGAAATTCTAAACTTCTGTTTTCTATTCTCTCACATATGGTGAGGACACATACAAGCAGATTTGATGACCAGGCACCCGCGCCCCCGACAGAGCCGCGAGAGGTCGGGGCCGGGGTAGAGGCCGAGGACATCCATATGGTGCAGCCAGAGCACCCGCACTAGTTGCTACAGAAGAGCCACTAGTAGCTACAGTCGGAGCACACGCATCTGAGACGCATGTTACTACACCAGCTCTTTAGGAGACCCTTGCACACCTAAGCATGTTTAGCACCTTGGCTCAGGTTGGATTGATTCCACTTGCTCCTGCCATATCTCAAGCTAGGGGAGGGGCACTGACTTTCAATGCTTGTACTCTAGAGCAACGGGTTCAGGTCGACCAGGTTCTAGAGATCATACCGATACATCCGGTAGCCCTAGTTTAGCCCGAGGTTAGGGCAGCAGTCTCTAAGGAGGATCAGCTCAAGCTTGAGAGATACAAGAAGTACCACCTCATACTTTCAGTGGATTGGCATCATAGGATGCCTAGGGTTTTCATGAGGAGTGACATTATATCCTCCTTACTGTGGGTGTAACAGAGTCGAGTGGGATTTCTTTCATTGGGTTCCAGCTTAGAAGAGCAGCCTATCAATGGTGGCGTGCTTATGAGTTGGGTAGTCTGGCTGAGGTAGCTTCACTTACTTGGACTCAATTCTCGGATATGTTCTTGAGGGAGTATATTTCCCAGAGTCTCAGAGATGCATGGTGTGCCGAGTTTGAGCTGTTGCAACTAGGGTGCTATGACTGTGTCAGAGTATGAGGTTCGCTTAAATGATTTAGCTAGCATGCTCCTCCTTGGTTGCTACAGTTCGAGAGAGGGTCCGTCGGTTTATTAAGGGGCTTCATCCCAGCATCAGGATTAGCATGGCTCGAGAGTTGGAGAGGGATATTTCCTACCAAAAGGTTGTGGACATTGCTAGGAGAGTAGAGGGCATGTTTGCTCAGGAGAGAGAGGAGAGAGAGACCAAGAGGTCTCAAGAGTCTAACACTTATAGTGGTACTCGTGCCCTAGCTACAGTTCGTCATGGTGGGGGATATGTAAGTCGCCCTGTTCACTCAGCACTTCCAGCCGCCAGTGGTATTCTGGCTACTCCTAGGCCCAGGAGCCTTATTATGCACCACCAGTATCTAGTGTACCTCTCGCACGGGGTGCTTTCAGTGGTCAGTCCAGCCAACCTGGCCCGAGCCAGTCACAATAGCCACGCCCTCCGAGAGCTTATTTTGAGTATGGCGATACTCGCCATATGGTAAGGGATTGCCTTACAATTAAGAGGGGTACACCTACACAGACTTACCAAGTACCACGTGCTCCATCGGGTCCTCAATATATGATTATAGCACCAGCTACCACTCCACCTGCTCATCCCTCTCGAGGTGGAGGTCGGGGAGGTAGAGGTCGCCCTAGAGGGGCAGGCCAGGCCAGATATTATACTCTTCCTGCTCGTATAGAGACCATTTCTTTTGACTATGTCATTACAGGTATTGTTACGGTCTGTCATAGAGATGCGTCGGTCTTATTTGATCCAAGCTCCACTTATTCCTATGTGTCCTTTTATTTTTCCCCATATTTGGGCGTATCTCATGATTCTTTGAGTTCTCATGTTTATATGTCTACACTTGTGGGAGATTCTATTGTTGTTGACCGTGTGTATTGGTCGTGTTTGGTTGTTCTTAGTGGTTTTAAGACCATAGCCGATTTATTATTGATCAACATGGTAGACTTTGATATTATTTTGGGAATGGACTAGTTGTCGCCCCATTATGCTATTCTTGATTGGCACGCCAAGACCATGACGCTGGCTACGCTAGGTTTACCACAGTTAGAGTGGAGAGGTACCTTAGATTATACTCCCACCAGAGTTATTTCATTTCTTAAAGCTCAAAGAATGGTTGAGAAGGGGTGTGACACGTATCTAGCTTATGTAAGAGATGCCAGTATTGATACCCCTAGAGTTGAGTCAGTTCCAGTAGTGAGGGATTATCATGATGTATTTCCAACTGATCTTCCAGGCATGCCGCCCAACAGAGATATTGACATTGGTATTAATTTGTTATCGGGCACTCAGTCCATCTTTATTCCTCCATATCGTATGGCTCTTCCTGAGTTGAAGGAGTTGAAAGAACAATTACATAAATTTCTTGATAAGGTCTTCATTTGGCCCACTATGTTACCCTGGGGGTGCTCCAGTCTTGTTTGTGAAGAAGAAGGATTGTTTTATGCGTATGTGCATTGATTATCGCCAGTTGAACAGAGTTACATTGAAGAACATGTATCCATTGCCTCGTATTAATGATCTATTTTATCAGCTACATGGTGATAGGGTGTTTTCCAAGATTGACTTGTGTTAAGGCTATCATCAGTTGAAGATTCGAGAACCAGATATCCTAAAGACTGCTTTCAGGACTCGGTATGGTCACTACGAGTTCCTTGTGATATCATTTGGGATGACCAATGCCCCATCAACATTCATGCACTTGATGCAAAGTGTGTTCCAGCCCTATCTTGACTCTTTCATCGTATTCATTGACGCCATTCTGGTGTACTCCCGGACTCAGGAGGATCATAAGCAACACCTGAGGACTGTGCTTCAGACCTTGAGAGAAAAGGAGTTATATGCAAAATTTCCGAAGTGTGAGTTTTGACAAGACTCAATGGCATTCTTGGGTCATGTAGTATCAAGTTATGAGATCAAAGTGGATCGAAAGAATGTTGAAGCAGTGTAGAGTTGGCCCAGACCGTCCTCAGCTACGGAGACCTAGAGTTTTCTTGGGCTGGTCGAGTATTACCGTCGATTTGTAGAGGGTTTCTCATTTATTGCAGCACCTATGGCCAGGCAGACCTAAAAGGGTGCTCAGTTCAGGTGGACAAAGCAGTGTGAGGAGAGCTTTCAGAAGCTCAAGACAGCTTTGACTACATCCTCAGTATTGGTATTACCTAAAGGTTTAGGATCTTATACTGTATATTGTTATGTGTCGCGGGTTGGTCTCGGTACGGTGTTGATGCAGGACCGTAGGGTGATTACCTACGCATCCATACAATTGAAGGTGCACGAAAGGAGCTATCCTATCCACAACCTTGAGTTAGCAGCTATTGTTCATGTCTTGAAGATTTGGCGGCACTATTTATATGGTGTCCTTTGTGAGATCTACACGGATCATCGGAGTTTGCAGCATCTATTCAAGAAAAAGGATCTTAACTTGCGTCAGCGGAGGTGGTTGGAGTTGCGTATAGATTATGATATTACCATTTTGTACCATCCTAGGAAGGCCAATGTGGTGGCCGATGCCATAAGTCACAGGGCGAAGAGTTTGGGGAGCTTAGCAAATCTACCAGCAGCAAAAAGTCTATTAGTATTGGATGTTCAGGCCTTGGACAACCAGTTTGTCAGATTGGATATTTCCGAGTCGAGTTGAGTGTTGTCTTGTGTGGTCTCTCAGTCTTCTCTTTATGATCGTATCAGGGAGTGTCAGTATGATGACCCCCGTCTACTTGTCCTTAAGGACACGGTTCAGCACGGTAATGCTAAGGAGGTCACTATTGGAGATAATGGTGCGTTGAAGATGAAGGTCAGGCTGTATATGCCCAATGTAGATGGTTTGCGTGAGTTGATTCTCCAGGAGGCTCACAGTTTATGGTACTCAATTCATCTGGGTGGCGCAAAGATGTATCAGGACTTGAGGCAGCATTATTAGTGGAGGAAAATGAAAAAGGACATAGTGGAATATGTAGCCCAGTGTCTAATTACTAGTAGGTGAAGTATGAGCATCAATGGCCAGGTGGGTTGCTTTAGAAATTAGAGATTTCGGAGTGGAAATAGGAGCGGATCATTATGTATTTCGTTGTTGGACTCCCACGGACTCAACGGAAGTTTGATGTAGTTTGGGTGATTGTAGATAGGCTGACCAAGTCAGCTCATTTCATTCCTGTGATGACTACTTATTCTTCTGAGCAGTTGGCTCGAGTTTATATCCACGAGATTGTCACACTACTAGAAAATGGGCCTATGGCAACGGATGTTTTTGCTACTGTTCCGAAACCGTTACTATAGATAGGTTATTGCAATGGTTGTAACCGTTGCAAAAAGAAATGGATACTACCGGCAGACTTTAACTATAGAACCATTGCAGTTGAGTGGGAACCGTTCTTATTGGTGTCTGGTTTTGCAACGTTTATCTGCACCGTTTCAATAGATATATCTATTGCAACGAATCTTGAAAAAGAATTCAATTGGAACGGTTATTAATCCCTCATAATTTCCCCTATCAATTTTCATGAAACTCGCCAAAACCTCTCTTCTTTTAAATTCTATTTTTTTCTTTATTTATTAATAATTTTTTATGTGATAAGAATTAATTAACTTTTAATCAATAAGTTAGGCAAAATAAATAAGTTGATTTCTAACCATTATCTCTCGGTAAACATAAACCAAAGAATACCCAGATCCTATAAGGCAAAAAGAAGGATTCTTTATGGAATTAAACCTCAATCCATAACCAAATTCGATAAATTAAAGATGAGAACCAATTTGGCGTTCATACTATTTGGGCGCGATTGAGATTTCTATAATTTTTCAATTAGGGTTTTGATTTGGTCGTTCATACTACTTGAAAGAAGGAAGAGAAAGCCGAGAGGTTGACGCTAAGAAATAGCAAAAAAGGGACACATAACCAAAGTTTCTTCCATCTCTTCGATCCCGTTCCTCGCTAAAATTGTCGCTGGTAGTTGTGGGAGAAACTATCGCTGTAAGTTTTTTTACTTTTTTTTTTATAAATTTGGGATAAACCAAAAAAATCCTCCGGCAAAAATTTCCTTAATCGCCTCCAGACGACCTAACCTCCCATGGCAAAGCTTTTGTTTTTCTTTTTTTGCTTTGAAGGCATCCAATGTTAGCCCTCAAGCACTGTAACATAACGTTCTTTGACCAATTTCATTCGCTTGGTCTACATTAGTTTTCTTTGCTATTGTGGGTCAAAATAGTCGAGGTTTCTTAATTTTCTTTATTGTGGGTCAGATTCAAGATTAATTCAACTTATTGCTTCTTCTTTTTTATTCTAGTATTTAAAAATTTCTCATCTAAGTGGGTGAACGTATCTCTAGGTTAATATTAGATTTTGAGGGTGTAATTATGTGGGTAAATAGGTTTTTAACTATACTTTGTTATGTGATCGATTTTGATGTTGCAATAGGTGAATTGCTCGTTTGTTGGGGTTAAAATTGAGCTTAATCGAGTATGTCATGTACCTCCAATATTCGATAGAATGCCAACCTAACAGTAGCAAGTAGGCTTGTCATATTCCTCTTCTTTGTTGCAAGAGTTAGTCACTATTAATGTCCCTGGATAATATTGTCGCGCTTAGCTATATTTGGTTTAGTCCATTGTGTGGTGTGCATTCTTCTCAGGCCGGGGGGGGGGGGGGGTATTTTAAAACTTGTGGTGTCTGTCGTTTCGTTATGTGTCCTATTTAGTTAGTGAAACTGCATGAGGATAAGGGGAGAACCTGATATTATGATAGGAGTTGAAGCTACTCAGTGATTGTATTGGCATTATTGTTGATGGACCTTGAGGAATCAAATATTTACATTTATAATTCCTTTCAACATGAAAACTTATTGGTCGTGGTGTCTCCAAAGTGTAGTACATGATGAGTTGAACTGAATTTAGTTGCGTATTCTCTGTGGCAATTTGCAGATTGCTGGTGCAGTAGTGGTAGCAAGATATCCGTGAGAAACTCTTGTGCCCTTAGACATCAGGGGAAGTGAACTTGGTGATAAATTTTTAGTATTTAAAATTCTCTTTACATCATCTTGTTACTCTAGTAGAGTTGTGTTGCTTGTTTCAAAACTGGAGCTACATTTCTAAGGATTCATGTCATGTATAGTTTTAACTTCAAAAGAACTTTTTTAAGTAGTTTTCTTGACATTTGCTCCTGCATTAGATGATTCTTTTTTAACTTATAGGTCATAAAGAGATTATAAGATCATTCAGTTATATTTTATTAAAAAAAATCATGTTACAGTCAATAAGAAAAGATTCAAAGAGCTAAACTTTGATGGAAATATATTCTTTGCAAGCTAAAGTCCCATAAAAGAATCTTCCACACACATCCCCTTATCTCTTGATTTTAAATGTTCCCAAGATAGGAAATTAAGTTTGCAGGTAGACATTAAATTATCTTGACGATTAATTTATCCTTTCTAAAGTTTCTTTCATCAGAGCTATACTTTTTGTGCAAACTATAATAATTGTAGATTTGTACAATATTTGAAAAGCTTAATTGGCCTAAATATTTTCAATCTATAAATTTTCTTGTCTTACTATTAACATCATCTAGGTGCTAAATTTATTGTACCCCATACATTTGAAGCTATTAGGAGCTTATAATTAGTGATTCTAGAACTTTGATGCTTGCATGTGTTGTCATTGCTATTTTTTATTTCTCCACGAGAAATTACACTTAGGAAGCTATTGTTTTGTTTTCTATTTATAATGTTATATAGGATCATATATTTTTTGTATCTTAGTGTTTAATTTGTTATTTTCTTTTCTATAATTTAATATTAATGGTTATCTCACCAGAATTTACATTTAACTAGTAAAATATAGTGTACCATATTTTTGAACTTTTTTGTCCACAATTGTATGTTTTTGATTGCGTTTAATTTGTGGCCAAGAAGTTATTGGTTATATCACCAGAGTTGGTATGTATGAAAAATCTAGAGTGCAATTCATAGAGTTCAACTAGTATCACACTGTGTGTCTAGTGGTTGATTGTAACTTATGTAGCCTTAAGAGATTTACTTCATTTGCAGTGATTGCCAATGATAGAGAAAGTTGGATATGTTCACATTTATGATGAGTTGTTAGTTAGATAACTATTTATCACACTATTTTCAGTAGAAAATAATTTTATCTTTTATTAATTATTTAGCTTCTCATTGTTAAAGTCTGAACTTTGATACTCAATAGGTTCGTTGTGAATTTAAGTTTGAAACCCTAAGTATTTCTAAAGTTAAGAGTAAATCATATGGATATTGCCAATATATATCTATTACTTTGGTTGTGTAGGGTTTTGTTGTTGTTATATGTTGATTCAGATAGAGTGACTTTCACTTGTTCTTGTAATATCATTTATTTTGTATTCTCATACACATGGTTTGTCCCTCAGAAGCTTAAAATTAGTTTCTTCTCAAGTGCGTTAAATGGATATGCTAAAATTAAATACATGAGTCAAGAACTATTTGTAGTACTTTCGCTTCTTTAGGAAGAGTTGATGTTATGTTGGAATGACTTTATGTGATTTCAAATTGATATCTTGATTTTTTCTCTTTTTACAAGTGGATATGTACAGAAGAAACATAAATGAGGAGAAATTTGACCGAGGCTAATTTTGCTAATAGGTAACTGTCATCTACCTTAGTCTTGAATTTGAGAAAACATTGGTCAATAATTGCAACTTTTTGTCTTTTCTATTCGTTATTTCCCCAGTATTGCCAATTCTATAAAATATTTATGTCCTCTCTCAAGCTGATATGTAGATTTGTTAAATTTGGCTTGTATAGTTCCTGTCTTAAACATGAGTTTAGGGTTGTGATCAGAAATAATGAAAAGCCAATTCCTACTGGAATTAGTTTTAGATGTTTATTCTTCACCTGTTCTTCCTATTTGCCTCATTTTACTTAATGCACGGAGTTCTAGGTCTGTTCATTAACCAAACAATTGTAGAACCACTGTGAGCTTGATTAACTTCAATCCATTTCTGAAATATAATGCTCTTTCTTTCTCTTGTTTATTTGGTTTATTAATTGCTTAAAAGTGTACTGCTCAGTTCAGTTGCAATTTGTTTCTCCTTGTTCTTGTTGATTTTATCTTTGTTCTGGCCCTTCTTTCTAACTATAGTAGCCTATAATTTCCACAATGGTGAAATAAAGTGTTAGAATAATACATGCCATGGAGAAGATCTAATTTATCACTCAGAATAATATGAACAAGATTTGAGTACTGGTTGTGCCCACTTAATGTACATTCTTCCTTACAGTGCGTCGCGATATTAGTCTATTCATTGAAAATATATTCTTTTGTGAATTATTTGCTGATTTATTTATTTATCATCTTTTGTAGGTGACAAAAATGACCCGAGAGTAGCCAAAAACAATGGATATCTTATTTAAGAGTATTAACACATTGTTGTTCCATTAGATTTTCTAGCAATCCATCATTTTTGAAACCATTTCAATGTATGCTAACTCTTGATTGTGAAATAATGTTGTAATTATTTTTTATTTTATATATGGATAATAGTTGGAAATTTTGGATTATTTTAGTTGATAAATAGCTTCCTTTTGTGGTTTGTAATAAATATCAGTGTATTATATTATATCATATAGATAACTAATTTATTTATAATCAAATATATAAAAGAATAGCTATTGCAATAGCCCTCAATAGCCGTTACAATATGTAATAAGAATTCGTTACTATAGAATCAAAAAACCGTTGCAGTACCCTCGGGGGCTATAGCAAAAGATTATGTTGCAACGGTTCAAAACCGTTGCCATAGACCAAAATAACTGTGGCAATAGATAAAAAGGAAACCATTGCAATAGATACGGCAGATCTATTGCATCGGTTTGCCTAGCTATGGCAACAATATTGCAACCGTTGCCATAGGCTTAATTTCTGGTTGTGTCGAGCTTCACGGCGTGCCGGTATCTATCATCTCGGACCGGGGCATGCAGTTTACATCACGGTTCTAGAGGGCTGTATAGCAGGAGTTAGGTACTCGGTTAGGTTGAGCACAACATTTCACCCTTAGATGGACGGATAGTCCGAGCGCACTATTTAGATACTAGAGGATATGCTCCGTGTGTGTGTGAGATGGAGTTTGGAGGTTCTTGGGATCAGTTCTTGCCACTTACAGGGTTTGCCTACAACAACAGTTATCAGTCCATAATGATATATTATTTAAAAAACACAGACATGTAACTATTTGTTATAAAATAAAGACTGTAAAGTAAAGACAAGTATAGAGAGAAACTGATATATTATTCGAATTCAAACTGATGTACATAATGAACTGAAATCTCTTCTATTTATAGAAGAAAGGAAGCTGCTGTGTAAGCTGCTACTACAAGCTGCTGTGTAAGCTGCTACTACAAGCTGCTGTGTAAGCTGCTACTACAAGCTGTTGTGTAAGTTGCTACTGCAAGCTGCTGTGTAAGCTGCTACTATACCAGATATGGATAATCTTCTACTACCTAGTATAGATAATCTTCTACTAGGGGTAATGATTATCCATAATAGAGTACTGACAGGATAAGCTCATTGTACCCGGTATGGATAATCTTCTACCGGGGATAATATTTATCCATAACGGAGTATCAAAAGGATAAGCTTATTATACCCAGTATGGATAATCTTCTACGGGGGTAATTTTTATCCATAACCGGGTACCGAAGTTATAAGCTTCTTCGGGAAGCTTATTTCCAATAGAGTACTAAATAGATAAACATATTTACAACGGAGTCCCATATGGATAAGCTTCTTCAGGAAGCTTATTTACAATGAAGTATTAAATGAACATCCATAATATGATATATTTATAACATAACTTATAATTTACAAGTTCTTTTTTTAATTTAAACTTGCAAATTAAAGTTTACATTTTATGACAACTAAATTAAAGAAAAAAGAGTAAATTCAAATTTGAATAATTAAATATAATCTTCAAACTTCAAAGATTTTGCATTGCCCTAATAAAATATTCGTAATCAATATGAACTTCTTGGCCATCTTTTGGAGTGTTGAATTCAGATGAGTTACTATTTATTAATATACTTCTAAGTTCCTCGTCTTCTGGTTTATCAACATCTTCACGTCCCTGATTTCTTCGCTCCGATCCGATTTAATTTCTGAAAATATACTAAAACTTCCAAAGCATTGCTTTCCAATAAGTGACAGATGTCTCCTAGCTGTTGTCTTGCTTGACTAAATGTGCTCTTTGATGCAACGGTTGAAATTGACACATTTAGCACGTCCCGAGCCGTTGCTGAAAGAACCGAAAATTACTTTTCATTTCATGCCACCATGATAACGGTGAAAAGTCCTTTGGGTGAGGCTCCATTTACTTTTGCAAGTAGAATTGAAGCTCATCAATGTTCCCGCTACTGGTTTTAGTGGAAGAAAATGTAGACCAAATATTAAAACCGTAAATGCCTTCAGCTTCATTCATAGTAGCAGATGCTAAAGTAGAAGTAGTACAATGAAAAGTGGGATTAACATTTCCTACATTATTAGCAGCATCATCAATTATATTTGTATAATAATTATATAATTGCTGTAAATAATCATTTAGCTTGTTCATACAACAATATACATCTGGGATTTTAGTTGGCCCAATCTCCATATAAGTATATAAAGCATTGATTAATTAGTGACAATTAGATATCTTTATAGAAGGATTTAAAGCAACACCAATTAAGTAAATAGGAGGAGTTGGAAAGAAATATTTTTGGATTTTTTTCAACAACATCCTTATATTTTGTTTCTTCTTGAAATTAGAGAGTAGAAGAGAAATTTCAGTTATATGTACTAAAATCATAGTAACAGCACGGTAATAAGCTCCAGAAAACTCAACAGTAGCTGTATAAAATTTATTCAAAAATTTAACAATATCATTAATGGCCTCCCAAGTATTAATTGTTAACATACCGTTTGAATCAGTACAATGAAGTAACGACCCAGCCGGTCGTTTTATGAGTTACCACTCTATTTCTCTTATTTCTGCTTCTTTATGTCTTGTTCAACTGTATTATGTAGTAGCGGGTTGGATAATTCGGGTTTGGAGTGGTTTTGGAGAGGTATGAGACAGTCTCTTTTTGGGAAGCTTTAGTTGGAAAAGTCAACCGAAAGTTGACTTGTGAGTAATGATCTCCGAACTTGGTTTTTATGGTTCAAATAGCTTTATGAGGTGATTTGGGACTTAGGAGCATGGTCGGAATATATTTTGGAGGTCCGTGGTAGATTTAGGCTTGAATTAGCGAAATAGGAATTTTGGCGTTTTCCGATTGGTAGTGAAAATTTTGATATCGGGGTCGGAATTAGGGGTCAAAACGAACGGAAATCGAAAACCGAACCGAAACCGAAGCTTAATAGCTTATTGGTATCGGGTTAACGGTTTAATGGACGGGGAACAGATTGGAATTTTTTCATTAACGGCTTATTAGTTTGGGGGCGGATTATTCAATTTTCTTGATAGATAATCCGTTAACCCGTTAAGAATATATATATATATATATATATATATATATATATATATATATATATATATATATATATATATATATATATATATATATATATATATATATATAATCCAAAAAGGCCACTAGTGATATCATATCTCTATGTTCCGCATCCAATCCAAACGTCACTAGTATCATAATCGGCCAAACGTTACCATTGACCTTAAGTTTCGCTTAACTTACCATCAGCAAACCTGTATCATCACTAATCTAGTGCCTTTTCATTCACAAGCAGATAATACATAATAGTAGTAGGAAGAAAAGGCAGCATCACCTCCAAATTAAAAGTGAAATCGGTTATTAACATGGTAATTTTACCTTCCGGTAGAAAATAAATATCGCCATTAAAGCGGACCATAAAACAATAGTAATAATCAAAAACCTTGGTTCAAATTTCTCAACATGTAATGAGTTCAAATTCATCATGTGAAAGAGGAAAGAAACTCATTTAGTTGACCATCAGGCTAACTTGCCACTCAGTATATTTGTTGCAATAGTATGCCCTCTGTAATGCATGAAATATAGATTGAATTAGGCCAATAAACCGCCTGATAACCGCCCGATAAGAGCTAAACCGATACCAATTCGCCCGATATCTTATCGGGTGGCTAGCAGATTAATACATTTAAAAGCCAATAACCGATAAGCCAAACCGTTAAAAGTAAATAACCGCCCAATAAGCAGCCCTATTCGGAATGGAATTTCGAAAATTAGAGTAGGTCCGTTGTGTTATTTAGGATGTGTGTGCAAAATTTCAGATCATTCGGATGAGGTTTAACAGACTTTTTGATCGATTGCAAAATTTGGAAGTTTTGGAATCCTTAGGCTTGAATCCGAGGGTGATTTGGTGTTTTGGCATTGTTTTGAGTGTTTCGAGGGTTGGTATGAGTTTGGATGGTGATATGTGACTTGTTGGCGTGTTTGGTTAAGGTTTTGAGGGCCTCGGGATGGTTTTGGGTGGTTGTCGGAAAGTTGGACTTGGAGTTGTGCTACAGAAAATTTGCTGCTTTTGTTGTTTCCGCACCTGCGGATTGGGGACCACAGGTGCGTGGAGTCAGGAGCAGGAGCGGATTAAGCTGCAGGAGCAGAAGATTTACCTCAACTGCGATCCCGCAGGTGCGAAGCCTGGGGCACAAGTGCAGATGTTTGGCCCTTAAGTGAAAAACTGCAGGTGCAACTATTTTGACCACATAAGTAGTCTGCACATGCAAAATTGGATCCATAGGTGCGAGATGCCTGGGCAGAAAGTATTAAAGGTCACCTTCACGATTTTCAGCTTATTTCCTCCATTTTTTAGACAGTTTTGAAGCTTTTTGAGAGGGATTGAAGAGGGATTTGAAGGGAAATACTTGGAGGTAAGGTTTTTGAACTTAATACTCGATTCTATGGTAATTTTTAACTAATTAGACATGAGATTTGTGGGATTTAAAGGCTAAAATTGGGGGATTAGGGCTTGGAATTTGGAGAGTTTAAATTGGGATTTGAGGGGCCATTTGAGGTCCGATTTTGATGTTCTTCATATGTATGGACTCATAGGAGGATATTCTTGTGATGTGATTTTTATCAAATTCTAAGACGTGGGCCCGGGGGTCGAGTTTGGACAATTTCAGAATTTTTAAGTTAATTTGATAATTTTCGTATGGGTTTCATTCCTTTAGCGTATATTGATGGTTATATACTGATTTTGGTTAGAGTCGAGGCATTTGGATGCCGAATCTAGAGGCAAAGGCATCGCGGGCTAGAGTTTGGCTTGACTTGAGGTAAGTAACGCTTCCAAACTTGGTTCTGAGGGTTCAAAACCCCGAACTATGTGTTCTATGATTGTTATTGAGGTGATGCAAATGCCAAGTGACGGGCGTGTGAGCGTGCACCATGAGAATTGCGGCCTGGATAATTCTAGGGCACCGCTTAGTAACTCTTTCTTGTTGATATCTATGTTTCTATTATGTGATTAAGTATGTGTGCTGTGAAAACATGCTAGATATCCTGTTAGGGCTTCATGCCAATACTGTTGAGACCCAAGAGGTCGTTTCTTGCTGTCATATCATTATCTTCATCGATATTGTGTACTCAGTCCTGTTCATGCATTATATATCATGCCTCAGTTTAGATTATTGTTATTTGGCACATCATATCATTGTTCGGGCCAGTATCATGACATTATGAGCAAGTGTGTGTGAGACTGGAGAGTGATGACTGAGTGAGGCCGAGAGCCTGATTGTGAGTGACAATATATAGGATCGGGCTGCACGCCGCAACGGTTATGTTGATGATTATGATAGCACTTGGGCTGTAGGAGCCCCTCCGGAGTCTGTAACACACCCCCAGTGAGCGCAGTTGATGATATTGAGGGATGGATCTTCCCTAGACATGGATCTTGTCCGATGTATTTATACCTGGATATGGATCTTCTCCACAGGGCTGGAATAGCCTTCCTCGGTAGTGGATGACTGCGGTTAGTGATATATATATTCCGGGTCTTCCCGGGGCTGGAAGGCCATATATAGTACCAAGTGGTTGAGCACTTGTGAGTGGAGGTAAACAAAATATAAATCATGTTATATGTGCATTGGTACATAGAGATTCCCTGAGCTTTATACTCCGTACTGTTCAGACTACATTTATTTACTATTGAGTTTTTGCCTGAACTGCAGGCATGTCTACTTTTCTGTACAGTTTAATGATATTACTTGTTGAGGTTTGGTTCGTCACTACCTGTCAGTCTATAGTTTGGACTTGTTACTTACTGAGTTGGTGTACTCACGTTACCCCCTGCACCTTGTATGCAAATCCAGGCGTCTCGGGTCACGATAACGGTTGCTGATCATTTCAGTGGTGGACTTCCTTGGAAATAGCGAGGTAGTTGCTTAGCGATGGCAATCCCGCCTTCTACTTCCTTATCTACCTTTAGTGTATTTTGTTGGCTATTCTTAGACTATGTTAGTCTTGTTTTCTTTCGAACCGTTGTAGTATTTTGCTCATGAATTAGTGACACCCGAGGTCGGGTTTGTATTTTCCGCTTTGTTTTGATTCTACTTTATATCTTTTATCGGCTTTCTGTTAAAAACATGGTTTTACTTAAGTTTTAAATGAAATATGGAGTATTTGGAAATAAGTTGGCTGGCCTACTTTCACGATAGGCGCCATCACGACCGGGTCGGTTTTTGGGCTGTGACATGTTGGTATCAGAGCCTAGGTTACATAGGTCTCACAAGTCATGAGCAGGTTTGGTAGAGTCTCATGGATCGATACAGAGATGTCTATTCTTATCCTCGGGAGGCTGTAGAACCTTTAGGAAAAATTTCACATTCTTGAATTCTTATCATACGAATCTGTTGATTCTGGTACAAAACTTCTGTTATTCTATTCTCTCACAGATGATGGGACACATGCTACTTGTCAAGATGGACGACCACCAGTACAACTAGTTGGGGCCGCTAGAGGTCGTGGATGCGGTCGAGGCCGTGGTAGGGGTAGGGGTGTAGCCCGTACAATAGCTAGGGCAGCACCTGCAGATCCACCAGCTACCCCAGTTCATGATAAGGCTCTAGCAGGGGATGCTCCAGCAGCACCAGCTAAGGCACCGACTGTGTCTATTATTATTCCAGGTCTCCAGGAGACCTTGACTCAAATTCTAACTGTGTGCACCAGTCTTGCTCAGGCAGTCGCAGTTACTACTATAACAACTATTTCTTAGGCCGGGGGAGGCACTCAGACTCCCGCCACCCGTACACCCGAGTAGGTTGTTCAGAGACTGCAGACACCGGAGGTACCACCAGCCCAGCCGGTTGCACCTGCTCAGGATTATATAGTTCTAGTTATGCCTGATGATGAGCATCATCGATTGGAGAGGTTTGGTAGACTTCAGCCTCTAACTTTTAGTGGTGCAGAGGGCGAGGATGCCCAGGGCCTTTTGGACAAGTGTCAGAGGATGTTACGTACACCTGGTATTCTGGAGACTAGTGGGGTCTCACTTACTACTTTTTAGTTTTCTAGAGCTGCCTTCACTTGGTGGGAGGCTTATGAGAGGCATAGGACTGTTGGTGTAGTGCCCTTTACTTGACAGTAGTTCTCCGCTCTCTTCTTGGAGAAGTATGTGCCACAGTCCCACAGAGAGGAGCTGCACAGGCAGTTCAAGCAGTTGCGTAAGGATGATATGACTGTGATGCAGTATGAGATGAGGTTCTCTGAGTTAGCCCTTCATGCTGTTTGGTTGGTTTCTACAGACAGGGAAAGGATTAGGAGGTTTGTGGATGGCCTCGCTTATCAGTTGCAGATTCTTATGACCAGAGAGAGGGTGTCTGGTGTTTCTTTTGAGGAGGTGGTTGACAATCCTCGAGATATAGAGTTGGTTCGCCGCCAAGAGCGAGTTGAGAGAGAGAGGCCAAGAGGTCTCGGGGATCTGGTAGTTTTGGTGGTGTTCCTTCAGGATGTCAGTTTCAGCACGGTAGAGGTCGTCCATTCAGACATGCTCAGCCAGCCCATTCCGGCCACCATGGTGGATCATCTGGACCCGGTTCTTACAGCTCACATCAGGGTCACTCGTCTCTCAGTGCCCTTCCAGCTTAGAGTTCGAATCAGGCACCATCAGTTCAGGGCTCATCTATGCCTATTTCTTCTAGTAGAAATCTCAGTGCGTGGGGCTCCCTTCAGTCCCCTCCGCCATTTGCCAGGAGAGGTTGCTTCGAATGTGGAGACTTGGGTCACATTAATAGGTTTTGTCCCCGTCTTACGGGAGGTTCATCTCAGCAGAGGAGTCAGCCTTCGACTTCAACACCAGTTACTTCCCCACCCACTCAGTCAGCTCGGGGTGGAGGTTATTCATCTAGGGGTTGCCCTAGTGTCACGACCCCGGTTCGCCCTCCGTAAACCATCATGATGGCACCTAGTCTCTATGACTAGGTAAGCCTAAAACGCAGAAGATAAACCAATTTGCGGAAGAATACAATTTAAAACAGAAATAATGTAATAAAACATCATTTTAAAAATGCCGCTCGACATAAAAAATATAACTCTCAAATCTAATATATATATCTCTCCCAAAACCCGGAAACCCATGAATCACAAGCTAAGAGATACATAAGAAGCTCTAACTCCAGAAATGTCTAACAAAAGGGAAGTATTGAAGGGCTATACTATTACATAAAGATAGAAAGGGACTCCTCGGTATGCGGACGCAGCAGATATACCTCGAAGTCTCTACAGAAGCGCCTTGCCTCAAGGATGATAAGATCGAGTGAAAGTACCTAGATCTGCACATGAAAAACATGCGCAAAAAGGGCATGAGTACACCACAACGGTACTTAGCAAGTGCCAAGCCTAACCTCGATCGGGTAGTGACGAGGAAGGTCAGGGACCTACTGAGGATAAATACAATACAAGGTATAACAGTGTAGAACAGGGCCGTATAATTAAGTGCAACAGTAAGAAATAACATAGAATAGAAAGAGCAACAACAACTAAAAACAGAGGCAAAATAATCATGGAAAGGGAATACAACTCAACACAGAGATAACAACCGGGGTTACCTTCTAGGATACCATCCTGTGGTCCCAATTACATCTATCCAGTGGATCTCCCGGGATACCGTCCCGTAGTCCATCATATATATCCGAAGGATCTCCCGGGATCTCGTCCCATATTCCAACTATCAGTGTGCGTGTTACAACCCATATCCACACGCGTTAGTTTATGCCATATATTAGTTAACATAAATCCAAGAAGGAATTACCTTTGAGATGATAAGAAGTTAATCCTATTGGTCTTAAGTGATACAAGGGTGTATAAGGGTGATTAACAAGTATTAGAAGTTAAACGAATCAAGGATGTTGTAACTCGTATTTTCAGGTAAACCTAGAGGTTCTTAATACACTCAAGAGGTCATGTATTAAGGTATTTGAATCATATAATATCCGTATCATAAGTCTTGAATTCCAACGAGTTATGAAACAAAAGTTGACAAATGTTGTCGCAACTTAGGTTCATAATTTTACTTAAATATTAGGTTAAATGTTTTTACGCTTTGCTCCTAATTTACAAGGAATTACGGGGTGATCTACACACCAAATTAAATATCTATGAGTTTAGTTTCCAACGCATTAAACTGTTTGTCAATATGATCTCGGAGTATAGAGATATTTATATTTTTGCAAGCCTGCGCAGATTGGTAGATGACAAGTAGGTGCATCACCTACTTGCCAAAATGATAGGACAAAATTAAAAGCCCTAAGTCGGCCAAGAGAGGAATTTTAAGGGGTTATGAACTCAGTTATTTCATCCATTTTTCAGACCCTCAAAACCAAAGTTAACCCCTGCAACTCCTCCCCAAAAATCCCACACAAACCCTAATCGATTTTCCCTCTCTTTCAAGTTCTATTTAAAGGTAAAACCTAGAGTTTGAAGAACCAAGGGAAGGGTTGAGTTATCCAACAAGTTAGGTAAGTTACTTCCATCTTTCATACATTTTTCTCTGTTGTGAATTCATGGTAATTCGTTCTATACATGTAAGAACTCACGGGACGGTGATCGGAAGCCGTGAGTTCGAGTTATTCACTTGTAGCAGACTGTTTTGTGGAGTGTTTTGTGTTGCTATTGGGCTGCGTGTTTTACTACTATTTTGTGGAGTTTTGGAGGTGGAAGGGTGTGGATAAATACCATATATATTTAGGGTTATGGGCTGATAGTTATTCGTAACATTTCCGGGTCGTTTGACATGACTACTGTGACCGTCGTATGTATGATGTAATTAGGTTGTGCGTGGACTGTTTTGGGAGGCTCAATATGTTTTTATTGATGTTGGTTGGGCTATTTGGTGATTGTTTTGAATGGTGTGAAGTCATATATATAGGGGAGGTGCTGTCCGTTTCAACGTAAAATAGGTTGTGGTCGATACATAATAGTTATGACGCTTAAATGATAACGATAGTATCGTTTCTCTTATTGTAGACTAAGGAGTTGTGACAATTGCATAGCTTGTGATTGGGGCAGTATATACAAGGTATGTGAGGCTATCCCTTTTCTTCTTTTGCACGACTCCGATTGTACATAATGTAATAAACGAGCTTCCAAAGATACTCTACTCTTAGAAGCTAGCAGTACTTACATTGCTTTCCCTCTTATGGAACGATTGATGTTAATGTTGCTTCTCTTATTCTTATGTTATCAATGTTGTTGGTAATTCCTGATTCTTATAAGGTTCGCAATGAAGAGTTGGTCCTAATAACGTGTACAGAGGATACCGACCTTACGTCACTCCGAAAGGTTTAGAATGTGATTCCATGAGTCGAGCATGCATTATGTATATGTATCTATTTTACTCTACCAAGCCGCGCTATAGTCAGCTAGGTACGGCACATATTGTGCAACCACTGATCAGTTGGGTTTTACTGAGCTCCACGTAGCCGGGTACGATTCTACCGAGCCTTATAGCAGCCGGGTATGTTTTTACCGAGACTATTATGGCTGGGTACGGTATGATGATGATGATGCCCACAGAGGTGTATGTTTTAAAAGTTTATGTATACATACATATGTATCATGCATTTCATGTCAGTAGCCCTCATAGGTACTCAGATGTTCCAAGTTGTATATTCTCTATCCTTGCTTACATTACTATTCGTATTTATGGTTCCCTGCCTTACATACTCAGTACTTTATTCGTACTGACGTCCTTTTGTTTGTGGACGCTGCATGTCGTGCTACAGGCCCTAATAGACAGGCAGGTGCAGCTCCCCCACCACAGTAGGTTGTCCAGTTCAGTAGTGATTGGCGAGATCCCTTCTCCGGACTTGCCGTGGTCTTGGTATGCATTTTTGTTATAGACATTATGGGTATGTCGGGGCCCTATTCCGGCTATGTTGCAGCACTTATATTCATTTAGAGGCTTATAGACAAGTGTCGACTCATGTATAGTTTGGTATGCTTTGTCGACTAGTTTTTGTTGTATAGTCTTTCATGGTAGCGTGGTAGCTCGTACCTTATATGTAGTTTCTTGATTGTCTGGTCATCCCCTGCTATGTATGTTCATGCCATCATATTTTATTGTTGGTTGTCCATGATCCATGTCTACCATTTATATTGATCTCGTCAACCCTAAAAGATAATAAAAAAAAAGGTTAGATAAAATGTACATTGGTGCTCGGCAAGTATGGTCGGGTGCTAATCATGGCCCTCCAGTTTGGGTCGTGACAGTGCAGGGATCTACCAAAATCCTGATCCGTAGTCCCAAATATAAATACCCAGTACTGGGGGAATCTACCAGGTGCAGTCCCGTAGTTCCATAAAACGGTGTAGGGGGATCTACCGGAATCCCATATCTGTAGTTCCAAATAAACAGACAAGAGGGATCTACTGGAATCCCACATCCGTAGTCCCAAATAAACAGACAAGGGGGATCTACCGGAATCCGACATCCGTAGTCCCAATGTAAATACACAGCTGCAAAAGGAAAATATTCAGAAATGGCAAATTTCATATTAAGGCAGCAAGTAATTCTAGCCTAGCATTATGCACAAAATTCAAGTAAGACAGTTTGAGCAAATAAAGCAATTAAATCACTTAGACATGCTTTCCTAAGCTAACAACAGGCTTAATAGTGCGAGTAATAAAAAAGGAAAGAAACCATACTAGTAATTACTTAATGAAAACCAGATTTCCAACAATTAGCACAAGTACACACTCATCACCTCACGTACAAGGAATTTCAATTACGAAATATACCAAATCCTAAGGGGAAAGGTCCCCCACACAAGGTTAGGCAAGCCACTTACCTCGAACCAGCTCAAAATCAACCCGAAACCACGTTCTTGCCACGAGTACTCGACTCCAAATGGCCCACATCTATTCAATTCAATTGCATAATGTAAATAACACTTCAAGTAACTGATTCTACAAAGAAATTCTAAGCTAATACGCGAAATTAGGTAAAATGACCAAAACGCCCCTTGGGCCCACATCTCAGAATCGGGTAAAATTTATATTTTAAGAATACTCACACTCTCAAGAGTTCATGCATACCAAAATTATCCAAATATAAGGTCAAATACCCAATCAAAAGTTGAATTCTAGGTCTAAGAACTTTCTTCCAACTTTTTCCCAATTTTCATCTCCAATCCGAAATTAAATGATGAATTCATGTTTAGATTAATGGGTTACAAGAAAAAAGGAGTAAGGAATAGTTACCCAATTGATATCTCTAAAAATCCCTCAAAATCTCACTCAAATTCGAGCTCTCAAACTCTAGTTTTGATAAAAATGGCTAAACCCTCGACTTTGAAATTTTATAGTCTGACCAGGTAAATCCTTCTTCGCGAACATGGTCAAAGCCTCGCGAACGCGAAGAACAACTGGTCTGCAATACACACAACAGTATTCTGCAACTTCAAACATCATGAAATGGTCCAATTGACCACCCGAAACTCACCCGAGGCCCCCGGGACCTCAACAAAACCTGCCAACCAATCCTAAAACATCGTTCAAACTTGTTCCAACCTTCAGAACGCTCAAAACAACATCAAAACACCTATTTTTCATCGGATTCAAGCCTAAGAATTCCAGAAACTCTAAAAATACGCTTTTGATCAAAAAGTCTATCAAACTTCATCCGAATGACCTGAAATTTTGCACACACGTCACATTAAACACTACGGAGCTACTCCAACTTTCGGAATTCCATTCCAACCCTCGGATCAAAATCTCACTATCGAACTGGAAACTTCAAAAATTCAACTTTCGACATTTCAAGCCTAAATTAGCTAAGGACCTCCAAAACATAATCCGAACATGCCCCTGAGTCCAAAATCACCCAAAGCAGTTAACGGAACCATCAGATTTCCATTCCGAGGCCATCTTCACACTGTTCCAACTATGGTCAACTTTGCAACACTTAAGCTCTCATTTAGGGACTAAGTGTCCCAAAACTCTCCGAAACTCAAAACCGAACATCCCGACAAATAAAAATAGTAGAAATAAACTCGAGGAAAGCAGTAGGGGATTAGGGAGTAAATTCTTAAAACGACCGGATGTGTCATCACACATAGAGGGGGAGGTCGATCAAGTAGCGTCACACCTCCTTTTTACCCGAAAGGGCATATAAGGGAGTTTTTTCAATTAATATGACAATAATCAAAACAAGATTGTTTATTCAAATTTAGAGTCGCCACTTGGGATAATATATGGTGTCCCAAGTCACAGGTTAAAAATACTGAATCGAGGAAGTTTGACTCTGTTCTACAGTCTGCAAAACACAGAAATCTAGGTAAGGAATTCTGTTAACCCGGGAGAAGGTGTTAGGCATTCTCGGGTTCCGTGGTTTTAGCATGGTCGCTTTAGTCATACATAGATTAATTAAATTTTCTAATTACTTATTTAAGAACCTATGTGCATTTTTACCTCTCTTAATCAAGAAATTATCCTAAAATGAGTCACGCGTACGTGTACTCATTTCGTTCGGTGTTTCAAGAATCATGTCATGCATACATGTCCATAATTTCTAACACTTAGTTATTTAGGTAAAGCTTGGTCAAACTTACGCGAACACATACCTTGATTTTTATTTTAAAAGAATCGTAATTATGTCACGCGAACGTGTACACAATCGCGATGATAGATTAAGTCGCGCCTAAAGCAAACTTAAATATTTATTTATTTTAGAAACCATAATCATGTCACGCGAACGTGTACATAATCACGATAATAAATTCAAAATGCGCCTAAAGGTTCGCCTACCCGGGTGTTGACGGCCTAGCATGCTACTAGCGGTCAGTGAAATAAAATGAATAAAAGAAAGCTAAATAAAATAACTCATGGCATGGTCTTAGTCTTTTTAGTTCAACCCCTATGGCCCAATACATGCAATTCATGTGAGCTAAATAAAACAAGGCATCCAAAGCACACAGACATGAAAGGATTCAATGGATAAACATCTAAGCACATGAAACTAACAACCAAACTAATAGGACAAATAAGAGAAATAACAACAAGCAACAACATAACGTGAGGTGGATTTCATATATGATATGACCTACTATTACTCCAATGACCTCACTCTTCTTTTAATCACTCAATCTCTTGATCCAATATCCTACTTTGAATTAAATTTCCATAAATAGTTGAATACACCAAATGGTAATAATAACTCATGCTTCAATTGAAAGCTCACGTCACTCCCCACTAATCCAGTGCACACCAGAGAAATACAAACACAAAACTTGAGTTAGGTCAAAATATATGATAATTTCCTGTATCACTGGAACCACAATTTAGTTAGGGAATGAAACGAATCAGACTAAAACACAAACAACCCATCATTTAACTATCTTGATAGAACATGACACCAACTCTAAAAGGAGATAGCTATTAATCTGATTCTTTACGACAGTGGAATGGAGAATACTTGACAGAAGACTCAAACTCATTAACAACCTGAACACACTTAACCATAAGTTCTAGTTTCAATCAATCATAACCAATACGAATATAGTAACACGACAATGCGATTTGCACCAAACTTAATTAATAAAAAAACTCGAATGACAAAATGACCTTTTAAAAATAACTAACAGACCAACAAACGTGAAGATTACTATGTTGAATACTCGATTCAAATTGCAAACCAGTGGTTACACTTCATCAAGCTTTCATTTTAGCCTTGAATTCACACAGGAAGCACTAACAAATTTTTTAGATCTAAAAATTAATCATTTGAATACAAGAAAGTCATATCTAAGCGACTAATATTCCACATAAAACTGAAACGCCAATATCGACCCTCTACAAGCCTCTCGACATCAATTCAGAAAACAGAATGCAATCAGAACCTCGAATAAAGATGCCGACAAATTTAAGTCAAGAAAAGAAAGTTCTCAGATGTGATTATAAGTCAGAGAGGAAAACAGAATAAGAAACTAGATAAATTCATATCCAATTGTAGAATGGAAAATTTCAAAACTCAATTCACATGTAGAAACCAAAAACAAATAGAGGTAAGTGAATCTCAATATTGACAAACCAAATTCAGTTCGCCATCATACTTCAATTAATATCAAGTGAAAGAGAGGGACCTGGAGCTTTGATTGACCGTGGAAGTAAATACATACAGTCTCAGCAATGGAAAACTCGAAACGAGCGGCAACAACAGGAACCAAAAGCCATAGACCTTGATCGGAAAAGCTCGGGCAGCAACAACTTCAAACTTCAGCTGGACCCCATTTACGAACCAAAATCGGAAGATAACACTGAAATTCGATTCTTCACTCATCTAATTTTCTTCTCCAATTTTTCTGATACTTTGAAGCCATGGGAGCAACTATGGAAAGGGTTGGTGAAGGAAGGTGAGCAGCTGTTTGGTCATTTTTTGTGGGAGGCGTTAGATTGTTGATGGTTATCTGGCGGAGAGACGATGACAGGGGTGGGGGGTGCTGCTGCTGTGTGTGTGCGTGGCTGTTGATAGAGTGCAAAAGCAGAAGGGTTCCCTTTTCGTGTTCTCTTTTGGGTGAAGAAGAAGAGGGTTAGATGAGGGGGTCATTGGAGAGGGTGACAACTCTAGGTGTTGTCTCTAGGGTTCTGTCTTGTGTGAGTGTGTATTGAAGAGGAATTAGGGATGGTGCCTGGAGCTGGTGGACATTTGGTTGCTGCTCTCTAGGTTTAGGTTAAGAGAGGAAGATGATCTTTTATCAGGTTAAGGGGAGTTTGGGCTATTGGGTTGGAGAAGAAAGAAATTGGGCTTGGCCAAATTTTTGGGCCAACTTTTATCTAAGAATGGCCCTCTCTTGGACCTTATTTTGATTTTAAAAATCAAGACCATGTCCATCCTAAAATTAATTTATTTTTTTCTTCTTTTCTAAAGAACAAATTAAAAATACAACTATTACTAATTCATGCTAGTTAAGTAAATAGTTATAATGCAAAAATACTAAAATTACACATTGAGGTAACAAATAAAACTATTTTTGTATTTTTAAATTTTATGAAAGGCAGATAAAATGAAAGTAACAAGATAAAATATCAATTACCTAAATAAAGAAAATATTTTTTGTAATTTTCATTTTGTGACAAAATAAAGTAAAAAAAGTCAAAATTAGTCTAAAATAGCGATGTTAGGCCTAAACTAAATATTTAAATGCTTAAATATGTAAAATCTTGGAGAGGGTCAAAAATTACATGTCTATAGCTGCCCCTCTTTGACTGGAAACACGAAGAGTTTTCAGACAAAGAACGACGAGACAGGTTTTTTTACCCGACCCTTATTGAGACGAAAAACTAAAAGTAAGGAGAATGTGACCAAGCCCTGGTATCTGAGCTGCCTACATATCCTTGGCTATATAGGAATCATGCCACATGTAGTTCAGAAGTAGGAAGAATGATGGAGTACCGAGGTGGAGAGCCGATTGAGGTGCCATCGAGGTTCCGGTCCGCGGTTCCTGCCATTACATCAAAATAAAAGGGAAAATTACAGCAAATATAAAAGGAAAAATACAAAATCCTATCTACTTCTTGTATTAAATCTTCTTTGAATGTCCACTTGCTCCTTCATCATGAAACTGAAAATTCACCCTATTCTTCAGATGGGTATCCTGCTGACTTGAATTTGAAAAAAAACTGGAGCTTAACCCTGTTCTTTAGTCGGGCATCCTGCTGCTTGCACTTGAAATAAACTTAAACTTGGAGTAGACTTGAGCTTGAAAACCTTGTTCCTCAGGTGGCACGTGCTACTTCTGATTTGAATTAAAAATTGCCCATATTCTCCAGGCGGGATCCTGCTGTCTTTGACTTGAATCTTGAAAACTAAAAGTTGACCTTGTTCTTCAGGCGGATTCCTGTTGTCTTTGACTTGAATCTTGAAAACTGGAAGTTGACCCCTGTTCTTTAGGTGGGCTCCTGATGCCTCTGACTCGAACTTGAAAGCTGAAGTTAACCCTGCTCTTCAGGCAGGATCCTCCTGCTTGATTTTGACTTGAACTTGAAAACTGAATGTTGACCCTACTCTTCAGGCGGGCTCCTGATGACTTTCCGACTTGAAATGGTAAACTGAAAGTTGCCCTGTTCTTCAGGAGGGATTCTCCTGATGCTTCTCTAACTTGAAATTGAAAATTGAACATGTTCTTCAGGCGGGCTCCTGATGCCTTCCTGACTTGAACTTGTAAACTGAAAGTTGACCCTGTTCTTCAGGTGGGATTCTCCTGATGCTTCTCTAACTTGAAATTGAAAACTAAACATGTTCTTTAGGCGGGCTCCTGATGCTTCCCTGACTTGAACTTGTAAACTGAAAGTTGACCCTACTCTTCAGGCGGCTCCTGATGCTTCTCTAACTTGAAATTGTAAACTGAAAGTTGACCCTGTTCTTCAGGTGGGCTCCTGACACTTCTCTAACTTGCACTTGAAACCAATTTCTGAAATATTGACCGTCGTTCTCTAGGTGGGATCCTCCTGTTTGATCCCAAACGAAATTGAAAGTTGACCCCGCTCTTCAGGCGGGTTCCTGGTGTTTCTTTGACTTGGACCTAAAATAGATTTCTGAAATGTTGCCCCTTGTTCTCCAGGTGGGTGCCTTCAATCAAAAACAACAAAACAAATAAAATTTTCTGCCTCAGTTTGCACTAGGAAGATTTGTGAGTTGTTAGCGAAACTGTAAACCACTTATGATATTGATGAAGGATGCAATGATGAGGGTAAAACTAAAAACTCGACTAGGATGTGCGTCTCCTATGAGACCGAGCTTAAGGAAAACTATAAGCTAAGCTTGACTAAACTAAAAATTGCCCCTATTCTTCAGGCAGGACCCTGAACTCAAGAAAAACCAAAGATTGAAAACTGAAGGAAACTAACAATTGACCCTATTCTCCAGGTGGGACCCCTGAACTTTAAGAGAAACTAAATATTAAAATTTTAAGGAAACTAACAACTGACCCTATTCTCCAGGCGGGACCCCTGAACTCAAGGAAAACTAAAGACTAACCTCTTAAGAAAATTAAAAATGACCCTATTCTCCAAGCGAGGCTCCTAAACTTAAGGAAAGCTAAAGATTAACAACTTAAGAAAACTAAAATTGACCTTATTCTCCATGCGGGACCCCTGAACTTAAGAAAAACTAAGACTAACAACTTAAGGGAACTAAAAACTGACCCTATTCTCCAGGCGGGACCCCTAAACTCAAGGAAAACTAAAGACTAACCACTTAAGAAAATTAAAAATGACTCTATTCACTAGGAGGGACCCCTGAACTAAAGAAAAACTAAAGATTAACAACTTAAGAAAACTAAAATTGACCCTATTCTCCAGGCGGGACCACTGAACTTAAGGAATGCTAAAGATTAATAATTTAAGGAAACTAAAACTGACCATATTCTCTAGGCGGGACCCCTAAACTTAAGGAAAACTAAAGATTAACAACTTAAGAAAACTAAAACTGACCATATTCTCCAAGCGGGACCCCTAAACTTAAGGAATGCTAAAAACTCTTCTGACTAATGCCTAGGAGGTACGATTCTTCTCAACTAGGGAAAATGCCTAGGAGGTAATGGTCATCTCAACTAGGGGAATATGTAGGAGGTAAAAACCTTCTCAACTAGGGGAATGCCTAGCAAGTAAAACCCTTCTCAAACAGCCTTTGTGCTGATAAAATTTGGGCACGACACTCGAAAAATTCAAGCTTCCAAGCTTTGATTTGGACATAGTCTTTGTCCCTGTTTCAAACAAAGAAAATTTGTGAGTTTAAACATGGTGGTTGGTTTGTGGCCTTGACTTTGAGAGCGATTGCTCCTTCATTTTCCATGATAACTTTGATTTCAACTTGAAAGACCTTGCTTGTTTATTCACTAACCACTTTCTCTGTCACCCTTATCATAGAAAATACCTCTGATCCGTTCAAACCCAATATCCTCTATCTGTTGCATTGTGCTCATGAATTGACATATATCAAACCTTTGTATTTCACATGAATCCCAAAGCACGTCAATTGCCACCCACTCAGTGTGCATACTACTATTTCCTGACTATGCCACTTTGACATGCTAGCCAGACTCCGCTTTGTGTAATTTCTGGTAGTAGATTTTGAAGTCATTTCTTACTTGTTCTAGCAAAACAAACTCAAGAGGACTTAAATAAAGCAAGAAGAACAGAGTTAAGGGGAAAATGGAAAGAAATGACATCTAATAAGAAAATCACCAAGTAGAAAACCTATCAGATGTGGATACCAACTCTAATGACCATGACATGCACTTTTGGATTAAGTGGCCTAATCTGTCAAGAAAGTCTAATATTCAACTCTTGTTGTACCTCTTCGCCCTGAAACAGGGCTTCACTGCTCTGATTATCCTATCTGATTCACGATCCTTATTTGACTTGTAGTTCCCAAAGAGTTTTCACCATCAATCCTTTCTCATTTTAATTTTTCTCTCAACTCACCGTTGCCTTATTGTGCTTGTGAATGTTTTCACTAATAAGACTCTCTCATTTTGTTCTTTTCTTCTTATTCCCTCTGATTCTGCAGATTACAATACATTAACCATGGTAAAAATATCATATGCTCCTGGCATGGCTAACTCGGCACTCTCAAAGATTATCTGGGAGGTCTTTTTCGGACTATAATGTGGCTTTTGGACAGGGTTAGAAAGAAACGGTATTCCTAAAGGCTCAAAATAACTAAGACAACAAGGTTAATTTATTTACAACTTTTGAAATTCATTTTAAAAACTTTGCCCCAGTTTTTAAAACAAAAGAATTTGATCCCTCTTTTATTTTTAGATGGAATTTATAAGAAAATTGCCCCACTCTTGACTTCGTGAAATTATGAAATATTTTATTTGGTGCGACAGAACTGTAAGGCTGCCTACGTATCTTGTGGTGACAAGAATCAGGTCGAACGTAGTTCAAAACTAATTCTTGGTTTGTTTTTTTTGTTGCTATATTTTTTCCTTTTTCTTATTTATCTCTCTTTTTTTTTTCTTTTGAAATGAATTTTCTAAAACAAATCTATGGGGACATGATTTGTTTTATGACTGTAACTTGATTTCAAAAGAGGGGGGTCAAAGAAATCAGCACTGGCTTAAAGAGGTACCAAAGGATATAAAGTGTTTGGATAGCTGAAAGAGGGTCTCCCAATCTCTAAGAATACCAAGTATAACACATGCAACTTGAAGATAAAAAATAAAGATCATGCATAGCATTCCTTTTGCAACATTGGCATTGGTATCACAGATATGCCTTCCACCTTTCTTTAGTGCCTTGTCAAGTATAGAGCTCTTCTTGGTTGATTTCTTCTTCAAAATGGATGTGCTCCGCCAGTTTGGAGCAAACTCCCTTGGCTTTATGTTGTAACTTGAGATGCACTTGAACTCAAAGTTGCTTGCTTCAAATTGTCTGGGACGCACTTTCTTGTAACAAATTCTTGTCGTCCTCTTAACTTTCCAAACCATCTGCCCCAGTTTCACACAATTCGGGCTTTAAATGATCTCAAAATATCCAAATCTTTACTTATTTCCCTCAAATGTCCCTGTCATCTTCAGAACTTGTTTCATTATTTCATGATTAGACTAGCTTTTAAGACCAGGCTGAGAATTTCACATGCATGTCATGCCACTAGAGTTACCATGAAAATAACTATAAAAGAAAAAGAGAACTAAACAAATACAGACTAGAAATAAAAAAAATAGGAGATTACATTAAATAGACGGTGAAAGGGTTCGAACAACAAAACAAGCAAACTAAACTGGGGTTACAACCCTAGAACAATCCTAGATAATACTAAACGAGTTACTACGACTAAACAAACTAGGCAAAATAAAAGGATAGAAGGGTTTGATCCACAAGACAATATTCAGATTACAACCCTGAAATAAACCGGACAACAGAAATGACAACAAAATAAACCACCAAGACTCCTCCCTGGCTAGCCAAGAAATGAGCATATTTCCAATTACCAAGCTCAACATCTTAGACACTGAGTTCCATATCAACAGTACTAGGACCTTCACAAGTCTCCATCATATTGACCTTAGCAAATTGCTTTTGGGTCCCTTTTGCCGCTTGTTCTTAAGATCAACTTTAGGAACCGAGAGTGATAGTGCTGAAAGCTCTGCGACAAGTTGCCCTCCGAGGATCTCGGAAGATTTCTCATATTCCTTTTCAACACAAATCATACCCATCATATGCGTCTCATTATGAACAGACGATGGACTTTGGCTTGTGTCTACTGCATCTATATTTTGCATGACAATGTCACCTGCCTCAATAAGCTTCTGAACTACTCTTTTCAGATGCCAACACTTTTCTATGAAGTGACCCGGGGAATTAGAGCAATATGCACACCTTGAGAATAATCAAAAATCCTTGGAAAAGGGTTCAACATTTTTATCTGAATCGGCTTTAACATGTCCAATTGCCTCAACCTTTTGAACAAACTAGCATATGATTCTCCAATAGGAGTGAAAGTCTTTTCTTTTTCATGTTGCCTTTTCATTTTGTACTTTAGCCTCCGTTGGAACCTTTTGCGGGTAAGTGGTTGATATGCTTGAGGAAGTGGGTAAGATATTTGCGGGAATGGTGCACGCCATTGCGGGTCCTGTGGATGTGGAACATATGGTGGTGCATTGTGGATGGAGTACTGGGAAGGTAAGGTATGACTTTGGAGATTTTGTGGAGATAAGTAGCATTGGGGAGGATTATCTGGAACAAAGGGATATCTATGGGGTCGATATTGAGGCTGAAAGCGTTGAGCAGGAATGCCCACTGGATCCTGTCGTTGGCGGGGCTCAACAAAATCTTTTCTATTTCTCTTTCTTCCACCCAAACTTATTGAGATGTTCTGAATGTCTTCTGTAGTATCTTTCAATGCAAAATAACTCATGATTTTGCCTGACTTGATTCCTTCCTCTACCACCTCCTCCATTTTTACCACATCACTGAAAGGTTTACCAAGGCCGGGATCAAATGACTAAAGTAGGTGGGCCCCTGGGCTTGTAGTAAAAGCTCAATTATTTCTTCTTCACCAACTGGGCGGCTGACCCGAGTAGTTTGTTCCCTCCATCTGAGCCCAAACTCCCTAAAACTTTCTTCGGGTTTCTTTTCCATCTTAGACAGGGAGGAGCGGCCTGGGATAATGTCTAGATTGTACTGAAAGTGTCGAACAAAATCTTGAGCCATGTCATCCCATGCATGCCACTTCTTGACATCTTGACGAGTATACCATTCCAATGCTACCCCACTCAAACTCTCACTGAAATACGCCATCAACAAATTATTTTTCCCGCCAACACTTTTCATTTCACTGCAATAACCCCTCAAATGGGCTACTGGATGTCCACGCCCATCATACAAGTTAAACATTGGCATTTTAAACCCCACAGGAATATGAACATTAGGGAACATACACAAGTCATTGTAAGACATGTTAATCTGATTTCACATCCATTTCATGCTCCTCAAGGACTGTTCTATACCTTTCAACTTCCTGGATATCACATCTCGCCCTTTTTTTCCTGTGAACTTTTCATTTTCAACATGAGGCTCATTCCGAGGGCTACGATTGTATGATTTAGAGACCTTGTGGGCGACCTCTAAGGGGTAATATTGGGCATCATGAGTTTTGAGTGGGTGTTCAATGTTGGATCTATGAAGGGAAGATTGTTGAGAAGTATTGATCGTGGGGATAGTGGATATGATAGGAGGGCAATTTTTGGGAAAGGTAGTTGGAGGACGAGTGATGGAGCTACTAGGGTGGTTGGGAAAGCTGTGATAAGCACGAAAATCTAGAGAGTATGGGGAATCATTTGGCACTATGACCGGAGTTTGGGTAAGGGTAGCATCTGGGAAGCTAGGTGGTGGTGGGGGTGGTGCCTTCCTAGTCATCCAAGCCTGATACATGTCCGTCATGTGTTGTCTTAACATCCTTACCTCTTCAACCAACCCATTGTCCTGTTCAACCAATTGCTTTTGGGCACCAGTATCAACCAACTCAATTTTGTTGTCATCTGCCATTGCCGTTTGACTTTATGTTGTAGAGAAGAGTTACCACTTTAAGAACCACAAACTAACCACCCTTTTGCTATAATGAAGATAACAAAGAGGAACAAAATAAAGTCATCATGTTAGCGGTAGGGCATTTAACATGAGATAATCTCACTTTATGTGCAATGCACCTAGTCACAGTTATCAGTTCTAAAATGACTTTGAGGGTACGAAGGTCAGATGACATCATCCCAATTTCACTCTTCTTGCCCTGTTTCCTTCTTCATTTTCCTTTCTAGCACCGCTTGGTTTTTTTATTTCCTTTCTCCTCATTTGTTTTGCTTATCGCTCTTTTCTTTCCTCTCATTTCTCACGTCCTACAACTTCATTCTCTTTTTTTTTTTCTCTTTTTCCTTTTTTGTTGTTTTTATGCCTTTTTATTTAATGATGATTGGATCTAACCCTATGTAGGTTGCCTACGTATCATGTCCCTCATGAATAAGATCAAGTGTAGTTCTGAAAATGTAATGAACTAAAACCAAAATCTTTTGGATATTCATTTATAAATTTTTTGGTTTTCAAATACATCATAGGAAGTACTGTTGATACCCAATTTTTTCCTATATATTTTTATATGCACAAATACCTTTGAAATAGCATATATATATATATACATATATAAGCATACACAAGGTTTTATAATTTTTCCCATAATTGTAAGGATTTAAATTGATTTATTTCCTCTCCTTTTATTCACAAAATCCCCAATAATTATTTCTCAAATTATTGTTATGATGATTTATTCATTTAATCTCTATACTTATTCCAAAATATGGTTAATATATTTTTATGCATTTTTATAATTGCATTTGGTATTTTTAAGCTAAATTGCATATAATTGCAATGTTAGCCTATTTAATGGATAATTACATTTTATATGCGTAACATTGGTACGTATATTTTTAAAATGATAGATATATATTTTAAATCATTTTTGTACATAAAATTATTTTACAACAATTGTTTATTACTTATTATAAATTAAATAGGGAAAATTGGCTATTTAAATTATAAACTGATTTGCATTTCGATTATAGCCTAAATTGAACCCAACCCCAAGCCCAATTTCCTACCCAATTGCCAGACCCAGACCCTATATACACTTACCCAAACCCGGAACCCATCTACCCGATCAAATCCTGGTCGTTGATCTCCCAGATCAACGGTCCATATCAATCCTTTCCTTTTTTAATTCCAACAACCCTTAACCCTATCTCATTTTCGAAATTCCGCCGCCCTCAAATCCTTTCATCTCTTTTCTTCTCTCAACCTAACCCTAGCCTCTTTCAACTGCCTCTCTTCTCCGATCTTCTCCGGTGACCACCCTTCAATCCAAGCCACCAATGGCTCCTCTGTTACCTTGCTCATCTTCTTTGAGGCCTTCAAGGGCCCTGGGCCACGCCAACTTATATCTAGGGTTTGCTATTTTAGCTATTCATGGCTACTCAGGTGTGATTTCAAGCAAAATCGCATTGTATTTGTTACGATCTTTGAAGTTCTAAACAGTTTTTTCATCTCTATTTGGGTTTCCTTTGAAACCCTAATTTTTGTTTGCATCTCTTAAATCTGTGCTATTTTTAAACAATTCAAGTCTGTTCCTTCTATGTTTTGCACTGTTCTCGAACCTCTTTTGCAAAAATCATCGATTTCAAGTGGTTTTACTTTCTTTTAAAGTTAGGGTTTTTCGGAACTTCTTCTACACTTTGTTTAAATCGATTCTTCATGTTTTAACTTCTATCCTTTGCATATCTTGACTGATTCTATATTTTTACTCCCTTTTCAACTCTCCTATGTGGAAAACCCTAATTTCTTAGTTCCAATCTTGGGTTTCTATGTTCTATTTGACAACATGTTCAGTAAATCCGTATGTTTCTATGATTTTTTGCCCTATGTTTGCTTGTTATGGTTCTTAATTGTAGTTATCCATGCCTATTGTGTGATTTTTCCTTATTTGGTTCACCAATGTTTCTGATTCTTCACTTCTCCTACCTGTATCATGCTTAGCTTACTAATTCAGACTATGCTCTACATGAATCCTTAATTTTATATGTGATTCTTGTCCTACTCGACCTCTTAGGGTTCTGATTTTGCTTACAATGTGCTTGTTCTTATATAATGGTGCTCAATCAATGCTACCTCCTATTCTTGTATCCTTGAATCTTTGTAATTGATTTTTCACTGATTCCGCGTGTTATTTCTGCTGATTTTTACCTTGTAGAATGCTTTCTGACCTTATTCTATGGTCAATCATGCTATTAATTGATTTCTTAAGACTTTTCTTGATTGAAATGTGCTGAACCTAGCCTCTGTTACCTATCGTGTACTTGTACTATGCACAAAATATTTCCTTATTTGACATGTTCAGCCTTATACGATTTCTTTCCTTACTTGTCATGTGTCTATGACCATTTGAGGTTAACTCCTCAATTAAAAGGAGTACTTGCCTTGATTTTCTGATTGACTGATTCTGAGTTCCATAATTACTAATGGACTCTGATTTTTACCTTATTTACTACCTGCTTTCAAACTATAAGTACCCTAGTCTTTCATTAGCTCAACATACGAACTCTTGGTTCAAAAACTATCTCTCACACTCAAACTTTCTGTTCTCTCTTTTGTACTACTTGCTACTGCTTTAAGTTAGCCGGCTGCAAGCCAAGGCTAACCATTGTGTTCTCTTGTTCTTTCATTCTGCTCACTATCCTCTTTACTGGTATGTTCTAGCTTCAATTCAAAGTCCCAACAACAATATGATTTTCTTATTGCTTCAGTTCATTTTGTTTCTAGTTTGCTTCTATTGTGGTTTCGTTGCGAAACTTGTAGTTGATGGTTACATTATTAGCATGCTATTATGTCTTCCCCTTCCTTGAGATCAGTATATTCCCCTTTATGTGTGTTTCTGAGCATGTCTTACCAATCATCTCTTACTTGTTATGTGTTTACCACCATGAATCCCCAAATCCCTATCACCCCCTTTGTAAGCGATCCTGTTCTTTGTGTCTAGTTTTGTGACTATGCCTGGTCAGCTATTTCTGAGCATGTCTATACCAATTCCTAGACCTTTTCTTGATTATGTGCTTGCAATCAAAGTGTTCTATGTATCCTAAACCCCCTTGACCCCTGTTTGTGACTACTTTGGTTCTGTGACTACTAACTATGTACAAACCTGTCCTAAGGTGTTTGGACTTCTATTCATTTCTTCAATCTCTTTCCAAACAGTCTCTGTTGTTTTGCTACATTACTTTCAAACATAATTCCTCTTTTAATACAGTTTTTACTAAAACCTCTCAACTTGTGTCAATCACTTTCACTCTACTCTTAATCAATAAGTTCTGCCCCCTCCAGTATGTGTACTGCCTTGGGATCCTCTTGAGAACCCTCTGAACTCTGGCATACTGAGGCTGGCCTTTCCACACTGCACGTGTTCAAAATTTGGTTACCAAGTCTAGGTGCAAGCACTGCCCGGGATCCTTGAAATCCTTAGGGAACTTTGATGCAACTAGACTATTTCATTGTCTATGGAATTGAGGCATTTGAGGCCATTGGAGGCTTTGGGAAATTTGGGCCTAATCAAAGGCTCCCTATAGAATAACTTCTTGATTTTTCTTTTACTTATGTAATTCATTCATTGGTCTGTAATAACTTGTAAACAGATATTGGGATATTTAGTGAAAATGGTGGGTAGATACATGTTTATGGGGTAATTTGGGTAGAAATCATGTTCGTAGGACTTTACATTTAATCTGATTGCTTTACCAAGTAGAAATCATGTTTATAAGGCTTTACATTTTGTCATGTGTCACACCTCCTTTTTACACCTACATCCCGCAAAGGGCGTAAAGGAGTTTTTCCATTTAAAGGACAATCGGAACGGGATTTAAATATTAATTATTTAGAGTCGCCACTTGGGAGATTAATGGTGTCCCAAGTCACCGGTTGAATCCCGAACCGAGGAAATTTATGACTCTGTTAACAGTCTGCGAACCAGAAATCTGAGTAAGGAATTCTGTTAACCCGGGAGAAGGTGTTAGGCATTCCCGGGTTCCGTGGTTCTAGCACGGTCGCTTAACTGTTGTATCTGATTTTATCTGATTTTAATACATGCTAGCTCATGTGCCTTTTATTTGTAAACCGCTTTTATTATAATTATTTTTAGAGAATTGTGACGTCATGAAAACGCGTTTCGAACCACGTCGCAATCAATGCACCCATAGTTATCAACACATTTCGACTTCGTCGAGATTTGGATTTGAGTCACATCAATGCGCACCCGATTTTTAAGAAAGTTATTTAATTAAATCGTGCCTAAAGATACTAACGTAGTGTTACTTTTGGGAAAAGACATGAAGTTCTCTAAACGGCCATCCCAAATTCTAATTTTTTCGACAATTATTTACTAAAGGCCCCACATTTATTTATTTTGTGCGGTAAGGCCCGTCTCAATTTGTAAAGCTCTTTTCTATCATTATTTATTTTATAAGAATTACGATGTCGCGAAAACGCGTTTCGAACCACGTCGTAATCAATGCACCCGCGGTTATCGACACATTTCGGCTTCATCGAGATTTGGATTTGGGTCGCATCAATGCGCACCCGGATCTTAAAATTGTGTATCACAACTACGTCATGGGAACCGTACCCGTAGCTATGACACTTTATTTAATACTCCAAAAAGTTTGCCTACCCACACGAGGCTGGCCAATATCATAATACTAGCTAATAATATAACCAAACAACATGAAAGTTCTAAGCTCAATAGCGTGAAATTCTTACCAGCACTCCAAGCATGCTTTAAAACCCAAGTATCATAACCCAGTAGGACCCAAACCTCAATTAAACTCGGCTAACCTCCCCACGACCCTGTTGCTGCTTTCACTTATACCAATAGATCACAACAATAATACAAAGAACAATTAATCACTCCTTCCCAACAGTTCCCAATTCATTATTATATCCAGTTATCACATGCCAAAATAGCTACAATAATTGACATCATTAAATCAAATAATTGTTGACCATTCCTTTCATCAGAAGCTCACAAAATAGGTATGGCTTAAATGCAAATTTTAGTCAATCGAAACAAGACTGCCAATTAGTTTAACTTAATTTCTTAAAGATCCAAATCACCAACAAATAGGAGTGAATAATGAACGACTGAAGTACGAAAATTGCCAATGTAAAAGCGTGAAAAGTTAAAAACTAAACGAATGATATTTAGAGATGAACTAACTACTTCAGAATATCAATTAAAATCAAACGAGAACAAGAACCCATTAAAACAAAACAAAGAAGCTCAGAAATGGACCTTTATTGCTGCACTGTGAATCGTCTACAACAACAAGTTACGAGCGCTTGACTGGACCTCGACGCAAGACAGCGACCTCGACTGACCTTGTTCGACCATGGTTTTTTTTGAATGCTTACCAGCTGATTTTTAGAATGGAAACAAAGCTTTTGTGCTTGTTTTCATGTCTGTTCGGGGGGTATTTCAGGGAGCTTTGGAGCTAGGTATGCCACTGGGTTCGAACCCGGTTCGCCGGATTCCATGGCAAGCTATTTGCGACATGAAGCTTTGCCGGAAATGGCGGCTTCGCGGTGAGGGTCCAGCGATGGTGGTGAGCGGGGTGAAGTTGCTTGGTTTTGTTTGTCGCGTCTAGAACTCGTTGATCCGACGAGCAGGTGGAGCTCGTTTTCCCGGCGAGTTTCGGGCTGAGACGAGGTAGTTAGTGTTTCCTCTAGCGTGCATGGGTCGTGTATGGCTGGTGTAACAACGGGCCTGTTTTTCTGTCGGTAGGGTCCTAAGGGTCTAGGGATTCAAGGGTTTTTGTGGTGTTAGTCTCTAGAAGGTAAAACAAAATAGCTAATGCTTGAGAGGGAAAAGCTCATGGGTGTAATGGCTAGAAACAGCGATGATAGAGGAGGAAGAGGATGGCTGAGATGGCGTGTGTTTAGGGTGAGCTTGGTCAGCGTTTGGAGGTGGCGTGCGACGGGGAAGATGATGTTCGGGGGGTGGTAGGGTGCGAAGAAGATGATCCGGGTGGGGGTGGGGTTATTTTTTTTCACGCAGCTGCCCCTCTTTGACTGGAAACGTACAGAGTTTTCAGACAAAGACTGACTAGGCAGGTTTTTGACCCGACCCTTATTTGGAGAGACTAAAGCTAAGAGAGAAGGGAGTGTGACCGAGCCCCGGTATCTGAGCTGCCTACATATCCTTGGCTATAAAGGAATCAGGACACGTGTAGTTCAGAGATGAGTGAGATGATGAGGTATGCCGAGGTAGAAATCTGGTCGAGGTTCCGGTCTGCGGTCCCTGTTATTACATCAAAAATCAAAAGATGAAAAAGACTAGCTAAGCCTATCGACTACGAGCTACAAGATTCCTATATATAAGTCTTCTGAAGCTTGATCTTGAGTCTTGAATTGTTCTTCATACAAACTTTAGATTTGAACCTTGACACTTGTTAGCTGTAGGTTCTAGCTCGTTCTTCTACAGCTTCTAGGTTAGGACCGAACATGTAGTGCTTATGACCTCGGCCATGTCTTGAGCAGCTCACATCCTTCATCAACTTCTGAAATGCATTCTGAATTGAATTCCCTTTTTTTTCCAGATGGGCGCCTGATTGCTGAACCTGAATTGTCCTCCCTTGTTACTTGACACTATTTTCCCTTACACTTTGAACCATTTTCCTTGAAACTCGAATTGTTTTTCTTTGAAACTGTTTTTCCTAGAAACTTGAGTTGTTTTCCCTTGTCCTCCAGGGGGGCGCCTGACTACTGAACTTAAAATTGAATGTATTCCTCTGTTATCCAGGCGGGCTCCTGACTCTATTATACAGGCGGGCTCCTGATTTCCGAAACTTGAATTGTATGTCTCTATTCTCCAGGCGGACTCCTGACTTCTGAAATTTGAAATGTATTCCTCTATTATCCAGGCGGGCTCCTGATTTTCGAAACTTGAATTGTATACCTCTGTTCTTCAGGCGGGTTCCTGACTTCAAAAAGACAAAGAAATCAATTGAGAACTAAAAATTTGAATTGTATCACCTCTGTTCTTCAGGCGGGCTCCTGATTGCTGAAACTTGAATTGTATGTCTCTATTCTCCATGCGGACTCCTGACCTCCAAAACTTGAAATTGAATGTATCACCTCTATTATTCAGGCGGGCTCCTAACTACTGAACTTGAACTGAATGTATTCCTCTGTTATCCAGGCGGTCTCCTGACTTCATAAAATAAACGAACCAAGAAAACTTTCTGCTCCAGTTTGGAAACTGGGTACATGTTACTTGATATTAATAAGAATTTGATTAAAACTTGACTTGAAATACCTCTGTTATACAGGAGGGCTCCTGACTTCCGAAACTTGAATTGTATGCCTCTGTTCTTCAGGCGGGCTCCTGACTTCAAAAAGACAAAAAGTCGATTGAAAACTAAAATTTGAATTGTATCACCTCTGTTCTTCAGGCGGGCTCCTGATTGCTGAATTTGAAATTGAATGTATTCCTCTATTATCCAGGCGGGCTCCTGACTTCACAAAAATAGACAAAACAAAGAAAACTTTCTGCCCCAGTTTGGAAAACTGGTTGTTTGTTACCACATACTAATAAGAACTAAAACTTGAATTGTGATAAGACTGAAATGCAACTTTTAAAAAGTCAAAGACTGCAATGTATCTTAAAATTTAAACTTTATCTTAGGTGAAAAATTCATCAGACTAAGATTTCCATCTTAGGAGAAAGATTCAACAGACTAAGATTTTTACCTCTATCTTAGGTGAAAAATTCATCAGACTAAGATTTTCATCTTAGGAGAAAGATTCAACAGACTAAGATTTATCTATATCTTAGGTGAAAAATTCATCAGACTAAGATTTCCATCTTAGGTGAAAGATTCGACTAACTAAGATTTATCTTTATTTTAGGTGAAAATTTCATCAGACTAAGATTTCCATCTTAGGAGAAAGATTCAACAGACTAAGATTTTTGTCTTTATCTTAGGTGAAAAATTCATCGGACTAAGATTTTTATCTTAGGTGAAAAGTTCAACCGACTAAGATTTCTTTATCTTAGGTGAAAGATTCAACAGACTAAGATTTTTATCTTAGGTGAAAAATTCATCAGACTAAGATTTCTTTATCCTTTAACCATTTTCCTTCGAAATTTGTTTTATCTACCCACTAACTTGAATTATCATCTTTCGGAACTGCTTCCCTAAAAACTGGTGTTGTCCTCCTTAAAAAAAACCGCTTCCCTAAAAACTAGTGTTTCATTCCTCCAAAAATTACTTTTCTTAGAACTGGTGTTTCTTTCCTGAAAACTACTTCCCTCTCTTTTCTCTTTTTTTTTTTAAAACACTTGTATTGACCTTCATGTTCTTCAGATGGGTACCCGAAAAAATTTCAACATGACAGAAAATTTTCTGCCCCAGTTTGATAATCTTCCTGTAGCATGTCTTTCTGCCATCAATATCATTTCCATGCCCCTGTTTCAAATCAAAGAAAATTATGTCAGTTTAAAAGTGCAGTGGTTGGTTGTGGTACTCCCGATGGGATGGCTTTCCTTTTCTCCTTTCCATGCTTTGCGTTCTCCGACCATCTTTGAAACTTGGCTGATAACTTCCGCCCTTCTTGACGACTATCTCTCAATTATTACTTCTAGTCTTCTTATCTGACCCCATATGTTTGTGACAACTGATTCTTCTTGAAGGTCTTGCATGTTTACTGATTAACCATTTTCCCCGTCATCTGTGTCACTGAAATACCCTTTTTCCCCGTTCAATCCCAATACCCTCTATCTGTTGCATTATTCCTGAACCGACATCTACCAAACTTTGTGTTTCATAAAGATCCCAAACTATGTGGATTATTACCAGCTCAGTGCTCTTGTTATTTTCCTGACTTGTGACCCCATTTTGTGCAATTGGAAAGCTGGTGGCCAATTTTGAAGTCATTCCACACTTGTTACGACCAAAAGACTCAGAAAGGGGACATAAACAAAACAAAAGGAACAGAGTAAAGGACAAATAGAAAGAGATGATCCCTAACAAGAAAACTATACAGTAGAAACCTATCGAATGCGGATACCGACTCTAATGACCTTGATATGCACCTGCGACCTATTCTGTTAAGAAAATCTGATGTTCATCTCTTGTTGTTCCTTTTCGCCATGAAACTGGGCTTCATTGCTCCGCTTATCCAATTTGATTCGCATTCCTTATTCGGCTTGTAGTGCCCCAAAGGGTTTTCACCATCAAGCCTCTCTCATTTCGTTCTTTCTCTCAACTTACTGCCGCCTCAAGGTGCCCGTGAAGGTTTTCACCAATAAGACTTTCTCATTTTTTATTTCTCTCAGCTTTCATCACCTTGCGATACCCATGAGGACTTTCATCAATAAGATTCTCTCATTTTCATTTTTCTTGTTTGGACCGGAGTGTTGCCCTTGACATGAATTACCTTACCTGCTTGACTTGGCATTTCTCAAAGACTGATCAGAAGGTCTTTCTTTGGACCGTAATGTAGGCTTTTGGATGGGTTAGAAAGAAAGAGGATAAAAGGCTTAAAACAATTTCAAAATGGGTTAAATTTACAACTTTCGGAATCCGACTTCTCACAACAACCACAATTTCTGCCCCAGTTTCTTGCTTGGGGACTTTTGGATTTTTGTTTTGGTATGACTGAACCTCAGAGAGACTGCCTACGTACCCTTTCGGGATCAAGTCAAACGTAGTTCACATCATCGAAACTACGTTGTTGCGATTTTTTTTTTCTTTTTTCTTTCTTTTCTTCATTTTATTTTTCTTTCTTCTCTTTCTTTCTTTCTTTTCTTTTCTTTTCTTTTCTTCCCTCTTTTTTCTTTTCCTTTCTTCGTTTCTTTCTTTCTTTCTCCTTTTCCTTTCTTCCTTTTCCTTTTTTTTTCTTTTCCTTCTTTTTCCATTTGCGTACCTCCGGCACTTGCATTCCTTTAATTGTGCTGTTGATTCTGAAAAAGGGGTATGAAAGAAAACAAATAAGGCTCAACGAGGTTGACAAAAAGGGTAACGTATTTAGATAGCAGAACAAAACGCCTTCGTCATTTCAAACTTCAAAATATGCCAAATACAAACAAGTACAATCAGAATAAAGAAACTATACACATCATCTCTTGACCGCATCGGAATTGACGGCCATTTCCACACATTTTCCTTCTACATCTGTCAGATATAATGTGCCATTCGACAACACTCTTACTCTTATTACCACGACCGACCCCTTTTCAATTTGGCCAACTTGCTTTTATGGGGATTTTTACGTTTTACTTGCCCCAGTTTCACATGGTTCGGGCGTCAAACAATCTCAAAACGTCCCAATCTGTTCTCATTTCCTCAAGTGTCCTTATCGTTTTCAAAATGGTCTCATTGCTTCGCAACTTTTGAAGATCAGACTGAGAATTATGCGTGCATGTCATGTCACTAGAACCGGCAAAAGGCAAAACAAAAAGTTAGAAAAGAACTAAACAAAGAAAATGATTGGGAGTAACAACAGATCGGAATTTGCATTGGACAAACGATGAAACAGTTCGAATAACAAAACAAAAACAAAACAAACTGGATTGCAACCCTAAAATGAACTGAAACAAACCTAGACAACCCTAGACAAACCACTACGACTAAACAATCTAGACAAAAATGAAAGGATAGGAGGGTTTGAACACAAGACAATATCCGGATTACAACCCTGCAAATAATCCGGACAACAGAAATGATAGCCAAATGGACCACCAAGCTCCTCCCCAGCTGACTTAGGAATGGAGCGTCTTTCCAATTACAAGCACGACATCTTAGCCACTAAGCTTCGCATCCATATTGCCATGACCATTATCTGCTTCAGTATCTTCAACTTCAGTCAACAAGTTCCCAAGAGTATTCTCATACCCCATGTCACTGGGCATCATCCCCACCAAGTGTGCCTCCTCATGTAATGGATGCAACATGACATTCTGGGTGCCACTGTCTTGAATCAAATTTTCCTGTATCATCCTTTCTATTTCTCTTTTCAAATCTCGACAACTTTCCACATTGTGCCCTAGAGCATTGGAGTGGTATTCACGCCTTTTAGATGAGTCAAAGCTTCTCGCACGTCGGTCCACCTGATTTGGAGGAATGGGTGCAATCATATCATGTTGTTTTAACTTCTCAAATAAGCTTGCATAGGACTCTCCTATTGGTGTAAAACTATCTTTCAACTTTTGTTCCCTTCTATACCCCTGGCTTGGATGTGGGTTACAAGGTAATTGAAAATTTTGCGGAGGCTGGTGGAGATTTTGTGATACTCGTGCTCGCTTTCTTGGGTGATTTGGTGGCTGGGCAACATACTGGGATGGATCAACAGAGTATGGGGGGTTTGGAGGTGGATAGTAATGTTTAAGGGGGTCATGGGAAACTTGATGAGGCTGCACATACCTTCGGGATGTTCTCCTAGGACCTCTTCTCGACCCTGATATCACCATGATTTCTTCATCCCCCTTATTCGTGTTACCAAATTCAATTTGGACAGCTTGAGCTGCAGCTTTGAGAGCTGTTTGACTTATAATTCTGCATGTCTTAAGACCGTTCTCCACCATTTCTCCCATTTTGATTGCTTCCGGGAAGGATTTACCCACTGCGGATGTCATGTATTGAAAATAATCTGGCTTTTGAGCTTGTGGAAAGACAGTGATTAACTCGTGGTCATCCATGGGTGGCTTAGCTCTAGCTGCCTGCTCTCTCCATTTGATGGCATATTCCCTGAAACTTTCAGTTGGTTTCTTTTTTAGGTTAGAAAGGGAAATGCGGTCTGGGGAGATGTCGATGTTGTATTGAAACTGTTTGACAAAGGCTCGTGCCATGTCATCCCAGACGTACCAACAAGATGTATCTTGATACAAAAACCATTCAGATGCTACTCCCGAGAGGCTTTCCCCAAAATAAGCTATAAGTAATTCTTCATTTCTTCCCACACCTCTCAATTGGTTGCAATACCTTTTCAGGTGGGCTATGGGGTCTCCATGTCCATTGTACTTTTCAAATTTGGGAACCTTGAAACCAGGCGGCAAGTGGACATTGGGGAACATGCATAGATCTCTGAAGGCAACGCTCTTTTGACCTGCCATTGCTTGCGTGTTTTTCAACCGTTGTTCTAACCTTTTCACTCTTTGGGTTATTTCTTCATGTACTCTCTTTCGGACAGGTTTCTCGATGTTTACAGGATGATCAAACGAGTACGAGTGGTACTTGGGATAGTGGTACTGTTCTTGCTGTGTAGCAAATTGTGACTCGTGATAAGGCTGTCCTTGGCCATTGGCCTAGGCTTGGCGCATTTTGGTCATTTGTTGTTTCAGTGTTCTATTTTCCTCAACCACAGTAGACCCTTGTTGAACCCTCTGACCCTGAGTCTCTTGAGCACTCGTAACAGCTTCGATGTCAGTTATCATTTTTCCTCAGATCTTGTGTTTCCAGCTTACCACAAACCAACCACCTCAACTTTCTTCACAATTCAAAACAAAACATGTTAGAATGGATTGAGTCGGTCCTCATTATTAACAACATCTTTTCCATTTTTTCATTTTTTTTGGTTGCGATCGAATCTTATGGAGATTGCCTAGGTATCATGACCCCTCATGAATCAGACCGTGCATAGTTCTTGCAAATAAAAGGTAAACGACAATAAAACATTTTTTGGAATTTTCCATTTTCATAATAACAACAAAACTGACCAACTTAATGATGAAATACAGACTCGAAAATCAAACGACCCATATACTCTAATCAAAAGAAATACAAACCCCAAAAATGACAGATTCCTTCCCTTATATGCCAATTTTGACCCAAAATCTAAACGGTATTCACTTGACCACTAACTCTTTTTCTTGTTTTTCCAAATTAAATTAAACGACCCGGTATTGCAAACACGGTCTTCCAGCACCTCGGGGACGAAGATTTTAAGACTGTGGGGTCAGAATCAAAATATGACCAAAGGTGGCTATTTGCGCAAAGTCAGCCTTCCGGCGCCCCGTTTGGGAACATTTGGCTATTTTTGACAAAAACGGCATCACCTAGTTTATTTATGACAAAAATTAAAATTTTGATATTTTTTGGGCTATTTTTGTAAAGGGGAGGTTGGACCCGATGAGGGTTGCCTACGTATCTCACGCCCCGTGAGAATCAAACCATGCGTAGTTCGGGCAAATTAACCGAACTATTTTAAAACAATACTCTTTTCCATTCATTTTTTGGCATTTCATAAGCGAATAAAAACTATTTTTAGAAACGAGACTCTCTTTTTTTCTTTTTTCTTTTCAACAAATAAAACAGCCTATTTTTCCAAGCTAAAAATAACAGACTCTTTTTTTCTTTCTTTTTTTCAACAAATAATGAAACAACTTATGTTTTTCAAACTAAAACAAAGACTCTTTTTATCCTTTTCTTTTTCAACAACCGACTTTCCAAAAATAAAAGACTCTTTTTCTATTTTTCTTTGCTTTTTTTTAGTAAAACAAAATAAAACATTTTTTTTATTTTCTCAGAATTTCGGCAGAGTTTCGCCAGTAATTGTTCATTGATTTTTATTTCTAAAATAATCAATTAACTCCCTAACTGATATTTCTCTTTTTTCCTCTTTTCTCTTTTTTTTCTCAATTTTCCAACATTCCCGAGATTCAGAAACCGGTCAACATGTAGGTTCGAAACAAATATATGTACAGAGCAAGTAGGATGCATCAGGATGGTCTTTTCATTTCAGGTTGCTAGTCCTAGATGGACCCGACCACTGTGTTGAGTCCCCGAAGTCAAATGCAACGTGATGCAAATAAGCGTTCCTACTAGGGATCCGGCATGAAGTCACGTTATTCTATGTTCAAAACCTGGGTCGGTGTTCTAGACTGTGTACTCGAGCGGACAACTCAAGTCGAGGAGGGGGCAACTTACCGGGAACCAAAAGGCCATCCGGCTTCGTAACTTGTCCGGCCTCTTTTTTATTTCAAGGTATGACACTAACAGAATAGGGAGTCTCAACCTGTAAGCACATCCCCGGAGGTGAAGAGAGAAGGGTGTCGACACAGTTTATATACAGTTCAGATAATATCAAAGCGGTAACATTTAACACATTCAACATGAAACATGTAGGAAAATCAGATACAATCAAATACAACAATTTATCTAAGCTCGAATTCTGAACTCTGAACCAGAGATTCTGGGTTAAAGTCCCCAGCAGAGTCGCCAGAGCTGTCACACCTCCTTTTTACACCTACATCCCGCAAAGGGCGTAAAGGAGTTTTTCCATTTAAAGGACAATCAGAACGGGATTTAAATATTAATTATTCAGAGTCGCCACTTGGGAGATTAATGGTGTCCCAAGTCACCGGTTGAATCCCGAACCGAGGAAATTTATGACTCTATTAACAGTCTGCGAACCAGAAATCTGAGTAAGGAATTCTGTTAACCCGGGAGAAGGTGTTAGGCATTCCCGGGTTCCGTGGTTCTAGCACGGTCGCTTAACTGTTGTATCTGATTTTATCTGATTTTAATACATGCTAGCTCATGTGCCTTTTATTTGTAAACCGCTTTTATTATAATTATTTTAGAGAATTGTGACGTCATGAAAACGTGTTTCGAACCACGTCGCAATCAATGCACCCGTAGTTATCAACACATTTCGACTTCGTCGAGATTTGGATTTGAGTCAAATCAATGCGCACCCGATTTTTAAGAAAGTTATTTAATTAAATCGTGCCTAAAGATACTAACGTAGTGTTACTTTTGGGAAAAGCCATGAAGTTCGCTAAACGGCCATCCCAAATTCTAATTTTTTTTGACAATTATTTACTAAAGGCCCCACATTTATTTATTTTGTGCGGTAAGGCCTGTCTCAATTTGTAAAGCTCTTTTCTATCATTATTTATTTTATAAGATTTACGATGTCGCAAAAACGCGTTTCGAACCACGTCGCAATCAATGCACCCGCGGTTATCGACACATTTCGGCTTCATCGAGATTTGGATTTGGGTCGCATCAATGCGCACCCGGATCTTAAAATTGTGTATCACAACTACGTCACGGGAACCGTACCCGTAGTTGTGACACTTTATTTAATACTCCGAAAAGTTTGCCTACCCACACGAGGCTGGCCAATATCATAATACTAGCTAATAATATAACCAAACAACATGAAAGTTCTAAGCTCAATAGCGTGAAATTCTTACCAGCACTCCAAGCATGCTTTTAAACCCAAGTATCATAACCCAGTAGGACCCAAACCTCAATTAAACTCGGCTAACCTCCCCACGACCCTGTTGCTGCTTTCACTTATACCAATAGATCACAACAATAATACAAAGAACAATTAATCACTCCTTCCCAACAGTTCCCAATTCATTATCATATCCAGTTATCACATGCCAAAATAGCTACAACAATTGACATCATTAAATCAAATAACTGTTGACCATTCCTTTCATCAGAAGCTCACAAAATAGGTATGGCTTAAATGCAAATTTTAGTCAATCGAAACAAGACTGCCAATTAGTTTAACTTAATTTCTTAAAGATCCAAATCACCAACAAATAGGAGTGAATAATGAACGACTGAAGTACGAAAATTGCCAATGTAAAAGCGTGAAAAGTTAAAAACTAAACGAATGATATTTAGAGATGAACTAACTACTTCAGAATATCAATTAAAATCAAACGAGAACAAGAACCCATTAAAACAAAACAAAGAAGCTCAGAAATGGACCTTTATTTCTGCATATTTTCGACGTATACAACGAAGAAAACTTCCGACGCAGTGGACAACACCGAGCTGACGACGACCTCGACTGACCTTGTTCGACCATGGTTTTTTTTTGAATGCTTACCAGCTGATTTTTAGAATGGAAACAAAGCTCTTGCGCTTGTTTTCATGTCTGTTCGGGGGGTATTTCAGGGAGCTTTGGAGCTAGGTATGCCACTGGGTTCGAACCCGGTTCGCCGGATTCCATGGCAAGCTATTTGCGACATGAAGCTTTGCCGGAAATGGCGGCTTCGCGGTGAGGGTCCAGCGATGGTGGTGAGCGGGGTGAAGTTGCTTGGTTTTGTTTGTCGTGTCTAGAACTCGTTGATCCGACGAGCAGGTGGAGCTCGTTTTCCCGGCGAGTTTCGGGCTGAGACGAGGTGGTTAGTGTTTCCTCTAGCGTGCATGGTTCGTGTATGGCTGGTGTAACAACGGGCCTGTTTTTCTGTCGGTAGGGTCCTAAGGGTCTAGGGATTCAAGGGTTTTTGTGGTGTTAGTCTCTAGAAGGTAAAAAAAATAGCTAATGCTTGAGAGGGAAAAGCTCATGGGTGTAATGGCTAGAAACAGCGATGACAGAGGAGGAAGAGGATGGCTGAGATGGCGTGTGTTTAGGGTGAGCTTGGTCAGCGTTTAAAGGTGGGGTGCGACGGGGAAGATGATGTTCGTGGGGTGGTAGGGTGTGAAGAAGATGATCCGGGTGGGGTGGGGTTGTTATTTTTCACGCAGCTTTGCTGCTTTCAGCTTCTTCCTCCTTCCTTTCTTTCATGCGCAGCCCAGCTCGTTCTTTCCCCAGCCCGTCCCCTTCCTTTGTTTAGTCTTTAGGCTTGTTTTTATAGTGTAGAGTCTAGGGTTTTAGGTTAAGGGGTATGGGCCTAGGAATTATGGGCTTGACAATTGTGGGCTAGGTCCAAAATTAGGCCTAACGATGGGTTGCTCGAGCCCAAGCTCTATTCTTTTGCCACGAATGAGATTAAAAATACGCGCTCATTTATTAATTAGTCCTACTATTAAAATAATTATTAAAACAAAACTAACCATTAAAACAAATCTATTTTTTGTATTTTCAAACATTATATTAAAAATAAAAATACGATACTATTTTTATATTTTTTTTAGATTAAAAATGACTACAAATATTAATGAACTTATTATTATATTATTATTTTTTTTTGTAATTTTTATTTTCTTGTACTAAAATAAAGTAAAAGAGTTAAAATTACTTAAAATATCTATATTATGCCTAAATTAAATATTTTACGTTAATATATAAAAGATCTTGAGGAGGGTCAAAAATCACATGTCTACATCATGTTTAGAAACCATGTCTATAGGTTCCATGCCTTCAATGTCTTAAAATCAGATTAACTAATATATGCCATGCCTATAGGAAATTATACTTGAATTCGTGCCTGTTAATCTTAGCTAGTCTGGATAATTTAACTTAGTCCACGCTTAGTTCATTTCTGAATTGATTTAATTAAGTATTCCACATTTCCTGAAACAAGTTCTTTAAAACTGCCTCAATCTCATTAGATATCACGCCTATAGGTGTTATAGAAAATCCGTTTCAAAACCTGCTTTGTTTCACTATACAAATGTGCTAATCAATGCTCCGCGTATAGGCAAGCCCTTAGGGCGTTTTCAAAACTGCATTTCTGAAAACTATTTCTATTGCTTAATGTTTTCTGACCCTAACAGGCTTTAAAAAATCCATAGGCAACTGCTAGGGTCACTACTCCTGAGTTTCTAAAAATAAGTTGTTTGTTTCTGCATATTCACCTAGATATCTGCCTTAGGACACTGTCTAATAAAAGACCTTAATTGTGCTTGAATCGTGCTGTTATGTGGTTATTTGAGGAGGAAATTTTGAGCCTTTAATTACTTCTTTCTATGTGCTGAAAGTCCTAAGTTGTCGCCTTAGAATCTTCGCCTTTTAAAACCTTAGGGGTCCTTCTAGAACCACCTATAGGTAGAGGTCCTAACTCCCTCTAGGACCATTAAGACGGGACGGGTAGCAGCACGCAATAGAGATTGCTGACCAAACACTCACTTTGCATGACCAATAAGGGGATGGGAAGGGTAGATATGGGATATGATGACTACGTGTTAATGTCACATGTAGCCCCTCATTGAGGAATGTTTACCGGACATTGTGTGGGGTGATCCTGTAGGATAACCAACCTAGGACCCCTCTTTTACCAAAACTCCCTTTAAAACCTTTGTTTTACAACGTGTACCAATCTCTATCTTATTACTTGAGTTATCCAACGTACTTTACTTGCAACCTATTTGATTCAATTGTTTACCTGTAATGGACTAATTTGTGAATATAAGTTCGTACGGGACCCACAGTTGTGGACCAAGAGGGGTGCCTAACACCTTCCCATCGAGGTTACTTTGAGCCCTTACCCTAATCTCTGGTAATGCAAACCAACCCAAGAGTTACTCACTCTAGGTGCCCTTACGCGCCGTAATCCGTTAGGTGGCGACTCTTCAAATACCCAATTTCCAAAAGGAAATGAGTCATTACACCCCATCGAATGTCGGAACTCGGACTTCCCCGAAGAAGGGAAAAAAAAGGGGCGGCGCGACAAGTACGATAATGAGCGACTTGACCAACTCAACTATACTATGATAAACTCTGACACCAACTAAAAGAATCAGTACTACTGGACACGACTATAAAGTACAAGACAACATAAAAAACAGCCTCAAAACATAAAAAAAATCTCCTTAAGTAGCTCCTGAATGCAGTGATCATAATTGGATGGTCCTGGGGTGTCTATCATGTTCAAGCTCTGGTAAGTAAATCCACACCTGTATGAGAAAAAATGAGACCAAATAGAGTTAAAGACTTAGAATACTATGTGAGATAATAACACTTCCTATTGGACACATGCAAGACATGATTGTGGCTATTTTTTTTAAAAATTAACCTTCATGGCTTATTAGTGCAAACTCATCAAATGTGACCTCATAGACATGGAAATACCTCACTAAAGCTTACGCGGATTCAAACTCCCAATAATCATGGCCCAAAATTAATTTGCAAAAATGACCCATTTTGCAAGAATGGCCAATGCGGCCAAAAGTGGCTAAAGATGCAAACTTAAAAAAGGACGGACCTTAAAGTAATATGACACCTAGTTGTGGACTCAAGATTCTAAGACATGGGTCATTGAACCACTTTTGCGCAAATGACCTCATTTTTGCAAGAATGGCTGATGTGGCCAAAAGAGGCTAAACATGCAAATTCGACAATGACGGACCTTAAAGTAAAGAGATACCTAATTACGGATTGAAGACTCCCCATACACAATTGAACAAGCCACTTTGCAAAAATAACCCTATTTTGCAAAATGACCAATGTGGCCAAAAGTGGCTAGAGATGCAAGATTTGGCTACGACCTTCGAAGCCAAGAACGTAAGACTTACTAAGAAGACCGGACCCTATGTAGGCTGCCTACGTATCCTGCCCCGAAAGACGAGAATCAGGTATGCCTAGTTCGGGAAGATTGGATACGAGCGAGAATTAAAAAAAATTAACTAATTTGGAGAAAACATATTTTTTGTCTTTTTTTTGAAAAATGATGAAACATGTAAACACTTTTTGAATTTTCTTTTCCCATTTTTTTAATTTTTTTCGGAAAATGATGGGAAAGTGCAAAATCGTTTTGGGATTTTTCATTTTTTTGTCTTTTTCTTAAAAAAATGTGAAAGAAAAACATAACTGGGCCCTACTTGTTTTATTTTCACACTTCACCCTCTTGTCTCTCTCATTTACCCTCAACCATCATTTTCCACCAAATGACCCTTTTTACCCTTGAAGAATGGAACATGCAGCACATAAGATGCATCACGATGGTCTTTTATTTTTGGGTACACCTGTCCTAGGCTATGTTATTCTAGGTTTAAACCTGAGGTTGTGTTCTAGACCTGGCTTACCCGAGCGGACAGCTCGAGCCGAGGTGGGGGCAACGTACCGGGACCAGGAAAGTCTACCCGGCCTTGTTGCTGACCCAAGCCTCGTTTTATTTGGTATGACTTCTAACAAAAAAGTGGGCCACGCGTACCTGTGCACCGTATTTTTAGAAGACTCAAAAAGGAGGCGTAAGAAGACAGTTTAATACAATTCAAATAATATCAAAGCGGTAAATAAGCGACAATTAGAACATTAGGTCCACAAATATAGTAATATCAACAAACAATAAAGCCAAGCATAGATCATTTTAACAAGCTCAAATTCTGAACCCTAAACCAGAAGTTCTAGGTTCTCTTCCCCAGCAGAGTCGCCAGAGGTGTCACACCTCTTTTTTACCCGAAAGGGCATATAAGAGAGTTTTTCCAATTAAAGTGATAATAATTGAAATGGGATTATTTATTCAAATTCAGAGTCTCCACTTGGGAAAATTTATGGTGTCCCAAGTCACCTGTTAAAATTTCCGAATCGAGGAAGTTTGACTCTATTTTATAGTCTGCGAAACATAGAAATCAAGGTAAGAAATTTTGTTAACCCAGAAGAAGGTGTTAGGCATTCCTGGGTTCCGTGATTTTAGCACGGTCACTTTAATCGTATCTGGCTTAATTAAATTGCCTAATTACTTATATAAGAACCTATGTGGATTTTTACCTCTCTTAATCAAGAAATAATCCAAAAACAAGTCACGTGTACGTGTACTCATTTCGTTCGGTACGTCAAGAATCATGTCACGCGTACGTGTCTACAATTCCTAATACTTAGTTATTTAGGAAAGGCTTGGCCAAAGTTGCACGAACGCATACCTTGATTTTCATTTTAAAAGAATCGTAACTATGTCACGCGAACGTGTACACAATCGCGATGATAGATTAAGTCGGGCCTAAAGAAAACTACGATGTTTATTTATTTTAGAAACCGTAATCATGTCATGCAAACATGTACATAATCACGATAATAAATTCAAAACGTGCCTAAAGGTTCGCCTACCCGGGTGTTGACAGCCTAGCATGCTACTAGCGGTCAGAGAAATGAAATGTATAAAAGAAAGCTAAATAAAATAACTCATGGCATGGTCTTAATCTTTTTAGTTCAACCCCCATGGCCCAATACATGCAATTCATGCGAGCTAAATAAAACAGGGCATCCAAAGCACACAAACAGGAAAGGATTCAATGGATAAACATCTAAGCACATGAAACTAACAACCAAACAATTAGGACAAATAAGACAAATAACAACAAGCAACAACATAATGTGAGGTGGATTTCAGATATGATATGACCTGCTATTACTCCAATGACCTCATTCTTCTTTTAATCACTCAATCTCTTGATCCAATATCCTACTTTAAATTAAATTTCCATAACTACTTGAATACACCAAATGGTAGTAATAACTCATGCTTCAATTGAAAGCTCACATCACTCCCCACTAATCCAGTGTACACAAGAGAAATACAAACCCAAAACTTGAGTCAGATCAAACTATATGATAATTTCATGTATCATTGGAACCACAATTTAGTTAGGGAATGAAATGAATCAGACTAAAACACAAACAACCCTTCATTTAACTATTTTGATAGAACATGTCACCAACTCTAAAAGGAGATAGATGTTAATCTCATTCTTTACGACAGTTGAATGGGGAATACTCGACAGAAGACTCAAACTCATTAACAACCTGAACACACTTAACCATAAGTTCCAATTTCAATCAATCATAACCAATACGAATACAGTAACACGACAATGCGATTTGCACCAAACTTAATTAACAAAGAAACTCGAATGACAATATGACCTTTTAAAAATAACTAACAGACCAACAACCGTGAAGATTACTATGTTGAAGACTCGATTCAAATCGCAAACCAGTGGTTACACTTCATCAAGCTTTCATTTTAGCCTTGAATTCACACAGGAAGCACTAACAGATTTTTTAGATCTGAAAATTAATCATTTGAACAAAGGGAAGTCATATCTAAGCGACTAATATTCCACATAAAATTGAAACGCAAATATCGACCCTCTACAAGCCTCTCGACATCAATTAAAAAAATAGAACGCAATCAGAACCTCGAATAAAGATGCCAACAAATTTAAGTCAAGAAAAGAAAGTTCTCAGATGTGATTATAAGTCAATAGAGAGGAAAACAGAACAAGAAACTAGACAAATTCATATCCAATTGCATAACAGAAAATTTCAGAACTTAATTCACTTGTAGAAACCGAAAACAAATAGAGATGAGTGAATCTCAATATTGACAAACCAAATTCAGTTCGCCATCATACTTCAATTAACATCAAGAGAAAGAGAGGGACCTGGAGCTTTGATTGACCATGGAAGTAAATACAAATAGACTCAGTAATGGAAAACTCGAAATGAACGGCAACAACAGGAACCAAAAGCCACTAACAAACCTCGATCGGAAAACCTCAGGCAGCAACAACTTCAAACCTCAGCTTGACCCCATTTATAAACCAAAATTGGAAGATGACACTGAAATTTGACTCTTCACTCACCTAATTTTCCTCTCCAATTTTTTTGAAACTTTGAAGCCGAAGGAGCAACGATGGAAAGGGTTGGTGAAGGAAGGTGAGGGAATGTTTGGTCATTTTTTGTGGGAGGCGTTAAGTTGCTGATGGTTATCTGGAAGAGAGACGATAACCGGGGGGGAGGGTTGCTGCTATGTGTGTGTGTGCATGGTTGTTGATGGAGTGCAGAAGCAGAAGGGATCCTTTTTCGTGTTCTCTTTTGGGTGAAGAAGAAGAGGGTCAGATGAGGGGGTCATTGGAGAGGGTGATGGCTCTAGGTGTTGTCTCTAGGATTCTATCTTGTGTGAGTGTGTGTTGAAGAGGAATTAGGGATGGCGCCTGGAGCTGGTGGACATTTGGTTGTTGCTCTCTAGGTTTAGGTTAAGAGAGGAAGTAATCCTTTATCAGGTTAAGGGGAGTTTGGGATATTGGGTTGGAAAAGAAAGAAATTGGGCTTGGCCAAATTTTTGGGCCAACTTTTATCTAAGAATGGCCCTCTCTTGGACCTTTTTTTGATTTTAAAAATCAAGACCATATCCATCCTAAAATTAATTTGGTTTTTCCTTTTTTTCTAAAGAACAAATTAAAGATACAACTATTACTAATTCATGCTATTTAAGTAAATATTTATAATGCAGAAATACTAAAATTACACATTGAGGTAACAAATAAAATTATTTTTGTATTTTTGAATTTTATGAAAGGTAGATAAACTGAAAGTAACAAGATAAAATATCAATTACCTAAATAAAGAAAATATTTTTTGTAATTTTCATTTTGTGATAAAATAAAGTAAAAAAAGTCAAAATTAGTTGAAAATAGCGATGTTAGGCCTAAACTAAATATTTAAATGCTAAAATATGTAAAATCTTGGGGAGGGTCAAAAATTACATGTCTACAGGTGGTGGTCAGGCCCGTTTCTATGCCCTCCCAGCCAGACCAGATGTTATTGCTTCAGATGATGTGATTACAGGTATTGTCTTAGTCTGCCACAGAGACGCTTCTGTATTATTTGATCATGGTTCCTCTTTTTCATATGTGTTATCATATTTTGCTCATTATTTGGATATGCCCCGCAAGTCTCTTATTTCATCTGTTCATTTATCTACTCTGGTGGGCAATATTATTGTTGTAGACTGTATATATCGATCGTGTGTGGTGACTATTGGGGGTTTGGATACCCGAGTGGATCTCTTGTTGCTTAGTATGATTGATTTTGATGTGATATTGGGCATGGATTCGTTATCTCCGTGTCATGCAATTTTGGACTGTCATGCTAAGACAGTGACATTGGCTATGTCGGGGTTGCCACGGATTGAGTGGTGAGATTCGATAGATTATGTACCCAGTAGAGTGATTTCATTTTTGAAGGCCCAACAGATGGTTGAGAAGGGTTGTCTTTCTCATCTGGCCTTCGTGAGGGATGTTAGTGCAAAGACTCCCACCATTGATTTAGTTCCAATAGTGAGGGACTTTCCGGATGTCTTTCCTGTAGACCTGTCGGTCATGCCACCTGACAGGGATATTGATTTTGGTATTGATTTGGTGCCGGGCACTCAGCCCATTTCTATTCCACCATATCGTTTGGCACCGACGGAGTTGAAGGAGTTGAAGGAATAGATTTAGGAACACCTTGATAAGGGGTTTATTCGGCCTAGTGTGTCACCGTGGGGTGCACCGGTTCTATTTGTGATGAAAAAGGTGGCACTATGAGGATGTGCATTGATTATAGGCAGTTGAACAAGGTCACAATCAACAACGAGTATCCTTTGCCCCGTATTGATGATTTATTTGACCAGCTTCAGGGAGCGATGGTGTTCTCCAAGATTGATCTCCGTTCAGGGTATTGCCAGTTAAAGATTAGGGACTCGGACATTCTTAAGACAGCTTTCAGGACTTGATATGGCATTATGAGTTTCTTTATGATGTCTTTTGGGCTGACCAATGGCCCAACAGTGTTCATGCATTTGATGAACAATGTGTTTCGGCCTTATCTCGACTTGTTTGTCATTGTATTCATTGATGATATTCTAGTGTACTCGCATAGTCAGGAAGAGCACGCGGAGCATTTGTGTTGTAGCGGTTGAGGGAGGAGAAGCCTTATGCAAAGTTCTCCAAGTGTGAGTTTGGCTTAGTTCAATGGCTTTCTTGGGGCACGTGGTGTCCAGTGAGGATATTCAAGTTGATCCGCAGAAGATAGAGGCGGTTAAGATTTGGCCTAAACCGTCCTCAGCCACAGAGATTCGCAGCTTTCTTGGCTTGGCAGGTTATTACCATCGGTTCGTTCAGGGATTTCATCTATTGCTTCACCCTTGACAAAATTGACTCAAAAGGATGCTTTATTCAGGTGGTCGGATGAGTGTGAGGCGAGCTTTTAGAAGCTCAAGACTGCCTTGACCACAACTCCAGGGTTAGTTTTGCCATCAACTTTAGGTTCATATACAGTGTATTGTGATGCTTCGAGAGTTGGTATTAGGTGTGTGTTGATGCAGGAGGGTAGAGTAATTGCTTATGCTTCTCGTCAGTTGAAGCCACATGAGAAGAACTACCATGTTCATGATCTAGAGTTTGCTGCCATTGTTCACATGTTGAAGATTTGGAGGCATTATCTGTATGGTGTGTCTTGTGAGGTGTTTACTGATCATCGTAGCCTCCAGCACTTGTTTAAATAGAAGGATCTCAATTTGAGGCAGTGAAGATGGTTGGAAGTGAAACCGAGGGGTAAAGCAGTAGTTGAGGCTTAATTTGTCCGTGGAATCAAGGTAAGTATTTGTCCTAACCTTAGCTTGAGAGAATAGGAGTTGTGGTCTATTTGCTATGTGTTTGTATCGAGTACGATGTATAGGTGTGGTGACGAGTATCTATACATTGGTGTCAAGCATGCCCGTGAGTCTTATATCATGATTGTTGTGATTCTATTATGTATCGATCATGCTCAAATTGATGATTATTAATGTTGAACAAAGCTTATAAAAGTTTCTTGGTAATTGATTATTGTTGAGAATTGGCACAAGTTGAGTTTCATTTTTGTAAAGTAATTGTTGAAAACGAGATTGGTTATAGTTGAATCCCTTACGAGGATATTTTGTTGATATTGTTGATTCCCTTGTCGGGATGTTATTGTTGATATTGTTGATTCCCGGGACATATTGTTTTCTATTGTTTGGGGTGGGGAGGAGTGTAAAGCATGAAGGGCGATGTCGTGCATGTTATTGTAAGAGAGTGTAAAGCACAAAGAGTGAGGCCGTGCACGATATTATGAGTGTTAATGCACGAAGGGTGATGTCGTGCCATGATTTGAGAGTTAATGCACAAAGGGTGATGCCGTGCCGATATTGTGAGGTATAATGCACGAAGGGTGATGTCGTGCCATGATTATGTGAGGTAATGCATGAAGGGTGATGCCGTGTCGTTTATGATGTTTCATATGGTGAGGAAGAGAGTAAAATCACGAAGGGTGATGTCGTGCATCTGTTACCGTTTCATTACTTTGATTGACTTAGATATGATGTTCATTATGCTCCTTATTAATGCTTCTTTTCTGGCTTATTGTTAGAATCTGTTGTTCCCCTGCAGCATGTCCCCTTCCCACTTTATTCTGTTGATTTTTATTACTATGTTTCTGTTTGTACATGATTTAACTGCACAGGTAGATATATGATTGTCGTGTCCTAGCCTCGTCACGACTTCGCCGAGGTTAGGCTCGACAGTTACTTAGTACATGGGGTCGGTTGTACTAATACTATACTGCACTTTTTTGTGCAGATTTTGGTACCGGATCCGGTGAGTAGCTGAGGCAGCTACCTTCAGTCCAGGGAGACCAAGGTAGATCTGCTGGCGTCCGTAGATCCTAGAGTCCCCCTTCCCTGCTTTAGTTTTTCTGTTGTCTCTTTCATTCTGAGAACAATTGTATTTTTCTTTCCAGACCAATGGTTGTAGCAAAAATCATAGATGTTCGTGATATTGTGACACCAGATTCATGGGTAGACTTGTAGTGTATTATTTGATTATGCTATAACTCTTCTGCACTTATAATCTGTTTAACTTTAGTTTTGGCATATATTTGTTAGGTTGAATGTTAAACGTGTAGAACCTTAATAGTTGGCTTGCCTAGATTTCACGAGTAGGCACCATCACGACTCTCGAGGGTGGGAAACTCGGGTCTTGACAAGTTGGTATCAGAGCTCTAGGTTGCTTAGGTCTCACAATTCACGAACAAGCTAAGTAGAATATGAAGGATCGGTACGGAGACGTCTGTGCTTATCCCCTAGAGGCTACAGAGTTTAGGGAAACTACACATCTATTCTTCTCTATCGTGCAACTTGATTTCTCAATGCTAATTGAACTTCTACTATGTTCTTTTACAGATGGCAAGAATACGTTCTTCTTCATCCACTGATTAGCAGCCCGAGCCCCCAGTGGCAGCTCCTATGAGGGGCAGAGGCCGAGGCCATGCTAGAGGCCAAGGTAGGGGCAGGGCTCAGCCCAAAGCAGCAGCACCAGCAGCGGAGCCTCAGGTAGAGTTTGAGGGAGAGGCTCCAGCCCATACCGTTCTAGCAGGGCCATCTCAGGTCCCAGAGGGGTTCATCATCACCCTGGTACTTCAGGATGCTCTGGTCCGTCTAGTGGGCCTTCGGGTGTTGTGGCTCATACCGGTGATGGTGCAGTGATTTCTGCTGATGCTTTGTGGAGGTTGGACAGGTTTACCAAGCTCTTCACTACTACTTATGGTGGTACATCTTCAGAGGATGACCAAGACTATTTGGACAGCAGTCACGAGGTTCTTCGAAACTTGGGGATAGTGGAGACCAATGGGGTTGACTTTGCTGCTTTTCGTCTATCAAGTTCTGCCAAGACTTGGTGGAGGAATTTTTGTTTGGCTAGACCAGCTGGGTCACCGGCTTTGACTTGGGATCAGTTATCTCAGTTGTTTCTGGAGAAGTTTCTTCCTATCACTCAGAGGGAAGACTATAGGAGGCAGTTTGAGCATCTCCAGTAGGGTTCTATGACCGTCACTCAGTACGAGACCAGATTTATTTCTTTGGTCCGTCATGCTCTTATCATATTTCCTACCGAGAGATAAAGAGGGTGGGGAGGTTCATTGAGGGACTCGCTCAACCGATTTGATTTTAGATGGCAAAGGAGACAGGGAGCGAGATTTCTTTTCAGGATGTGGCCAATGTGGCCAGGAGAGTTGAGATGGTTCTATCACAAGGGAGTGGTTAGGGGTCTTACAAGAGGCCCCGTCATTCGGGTAGGTTCAGTGGTGCCTCATCTGGAGATAGGGATTCTTTTGGTAGGGGCCATCCTCCCAGGCCTTATCATTCAACACTTCAGGCTTCTCACAGTGCTCTAGGTGGTTGTGGTTCTCATGAGCAGTATTCTGATCAGTTGCCCTACAGTGCCACCAGCTTCTATCAGTGCACCGCCGCTCTAGAGTTTTCAGGGTGGTTATTCAAGCCATCAGGGTCAGCAGTCTGAGCAGTCGAGGGCTTGTTATACTTGATGCGATACAAGGCATATTGCTAGATATTGCCTTTGAGCACCAAGCAGTTCCGAGTATTAGGGTTCCCGTGCCATGGTTCAGGCACCAAGTGTTCCACCGCCCGCTCAGCCAGCTAGAGGTAGGGGTCGAGGTGTTAGAGGTGGAGGTCAGGCCGTTAGAGGTGGAGGTCAGGCCGTTAGAGGTAGAGGTCAAGTAGCTAGATATAGAGGCCAGCCAACAGGAGGTCGTCCTTGGGATGTAGTTCAGAGTGGTGGGGCCCAACCCCGATGTTATGCTATTCCAGCTAGACCTAAGGCTAAGGCCTCCGATGTAGTCATCACAGGTACGATTTCAGTATGTAGCAGAGATGTTCTCAGCACCAGGGTTCTCGTGCTATGGTTCTAGCACCGGGTGTTTCACCAGGGTTTTGCCCCTTATCTGGCTGTGCTCCATGATTCTTTAAGTGCTACTGTATATGTGTCTACATCGGTGGGTAATTCTATTATGGCAGATCGAGTCTATCGCTCGTGTGTGGTTATTATTGGGGGTCTTAAGACCCATGTAGATCTCTTACTTCTTGATATGGTAGACTTCGATGTCTTTTTAGGGATGAACTGGTTATCCCCTTATCATGCTGTATTGGACTGTCACGCCATGACCGTAACCTTAGCCTTTCCAGGTCTTCCTCGATTGGAGTGGAGAGGGACCCCAAATCATTCTGTCAGTAGGGTTGTTTCTTATATAAAGGCTCGACGTATGGTTGAAAAAGGGTGTTTGTCTTATTTGGCGTATGTTCGTGATTCTAGTGCTGAGGTTCCTTCTGTGGATTCTGTGCCCGTTGTTTGTGAGTTTCCAGAGGTATTCCCTTCAGACCTGTCGAGGATGCCACCCGATAGGGATATTGACTTTTGCATTGATTTGGCTCCGGGCACTCAGCCCATTTCTATCCTGCCATATCATACGGCCCTTCTAGAGTTGAAAGAATTGAAAGAACAGTTGCAAGACATGCTTGATAAAGGCTTTATTAGACCTACTGTCTCGCCTTGGGGGTGCACCAGTGTTATTTAGTAAGAAGAAGGATGGATCGATGAGGATGTGCACAGATTATCGGCAATTGAACAAGGTTACAATCAACAATAAGTATCCATTACCGAGGATTGATGATTTGTTTGACCAACTTCAGGGAGACAAAGTGTTTTCGAAGATTGATTTGAGATCTGGCTACCATCAGTTGAGGATTAGGGCATCCGATGTCCCTAAGACAGCCTTCCGCACTCGGTACAGGCATTATGAGTTCTTAGTGATGTCATTTGTGTTGATAAATGCCCTAACATCTTTCATGGATTTGATGAACCGAGTGTTCAAGCATTATTTAGATTCCTTCTTGAATGTCTTCATTGATGATATTTGATCTATTCCCATAGCCGGGAGGAGGATGAGCAGCATCTTCGAGTCATTATCCAAACTCTGAGGGACAGTCAGTTATATGCTAAATTTTTTAAATGTGAGTTTTGGTTGAGTTCAATTGCATTCTTGGGTCATGTTGTATCGACAGAGAGTATTCAGGTGGATCCTAAGAAGATTGCGGCAGTTAAGGACTGGCCTAGACCTACATCCGCTACAAAGATTAGGAGGTTTTTGGGTTTGGGGGCTATTGTCGTTGGTTTATGGAAGGGTTTTCATCTATTGTAGCCCCGATGACCAGGTTGACCCAGAAGGGTGCCTAGTTCAGGTGGTCGGTCGAGTGTGAGGCGAGCTTTCAGAAGCTCAAGACAGCTTTGACTAGGGCGCCGATGTTGGTTTTGCCCATAGGTTCAGGGCTATATACAGCATATTGCGATGCATCTCGTATTGGACTTGGTGCGGTATTGATGCAGAATGGCAAGGTTATTGCGTATGCTTCGCGATAGTTGAAGATCCACAAGAAGAATTATCCAGTTCATGATTTGGAGCTAGCGGCCATTATTCACGCGTTGGAGATTTGGAGGCATTATTTATATGGCGTGTCGTGTGAGCTGTTCATGGACCACAAGAGTTTGCAATACTTGTTCAAGCAGAAGGAGCTAAATTTGAGGCAGAGGAGGTGGTTGGAGCTATTAAAAGACTATAATATCACCATCTTGTATCATTCGGGAAAGGCTAATGTAGTGGTCGATGCTTTGAGTAGGAAGTCAGCCAATATGGGCAGTCTTGCATATATTCTGGTCGGTGAGAGATTACATGCTTTGGATGTTCAGGCTTTAGCCAATCAGTTCGTGAGGTTGGATGTTTCTGAACCCAATTGTGTGTTAGCTTGCACAGTTGCTCGTTCTTCATTATTTGAGCGTATCCGAGATCGGCAGTATGATGATCCTCATTTGCTTGTCCTTAGGGACAAAATGTGGCACGGAGGTGTCAAGCAGGTTACAGTCAGATGATGGAGTTTTAAGGATGCAGGGTCGAGTTTGTGTGCCTAATGTGATTGGGCTTTGTGAATTGATTCTAGAGGAGGCCCATAGTTCACAGTATTCTATTCATCCGGGCATTGCTAAGATGTATCAGGACTTGCGGCAGCATTATTGGTGGAGGAGAATGAAGAAGGACATTGTCACCTATGTACTCGGTGTTTGAATTGTCAGCAGGTAAAGTACGAGCATCAGAGACCTGGTGGTTTGTTCCAGAAGAATGAGATTCCTAAGTGGAAGTGGGAGCGTATCACTATGGACTTCGTTGTTGGACTTCCACAGACTTAGTAAAAGTTCGACACAGTGTGGGTTATTGATGATAGGCTGACTAAGTCAACACATTTCATTCCTATGGCAGTTTCCTATTCTTCTGAGCGGTTGGTAGAGATTTATATCCGGAAGATTGTTTGTCTTCATGGTGTGCCCATGTCTATTATTTCTAATCGAGGTACGTAGTTTACCTCGCATTTTTGGAGAGTAGTTCAGCGTGAGTTGGGAACACAGGTCGAGTTGAGCTCAACATTTCATCCTTAGACGGACGGATAGTCCGAGCGTACCATTCAGATTTTTGAGGATATGCTCTGAGTATATGTTATTGACTTTGGAGTTTTGTGGGATCAGTTCTTGGCATTAGTAGAGTTTGCCTACAACAATAGTTACCAGTCGAGCATCCAAATGGCTTCTTATGAGGCTTTATATAGTACGCAGTGTCGGTCGTTGGTTGGATGGTTTGAGCCGGGAGAGGCTCGGTTGTTGGGTACAAATCTAGTACAGGATGCCTTGGATAAGGTTAAGATCATTCATGATAGGCTTCGTACAGCTCAGTCCAGGAAAAAGAGTTACGCCGACCGCAAGGTTTGTGATGTGGCATTCATGGTCGGAGAGCGGGTGTTGCTTCGGGTGTCGCCCATGAAGGGCGTGATGAGATTTGGGAAGAAGAGCAAGCTAACCCCTAGATTCATTGGCCCCTTTGAGATTCTTAATCGAGTGGGAGAGTGGCTTACAAATTTGCGTTGCCGCCAATTTTATTAGCTGTGCACCCAATGTTTCATGTGTCCATGCTTCGGAAGTATCACAGCGATCCATCCCACGTGTTAGACTTCAGCACTATCCAGTTGGACAAGGACTTGACCTATGTGGAGGAGCCAGTAGCTATTCTAGACCGGCAGGTTCGTTAGTTGAGATCGAAGAATTTCCCTTCAGTTCGTGTGCAATGGAGAGGTTAGCCTATTGAGGCAGCAATTTGGGAGTCCGAGTCCGATATGCGGAGCCGTTATCCTCACCTTTTCGCCGACTCAGGTACTTTTCTATGTCCGTTCCAGGACGAACGATTATTTTAGAGGTGGAGAATGTGAAGACCCTAGAGGTCATCTTTTGTTTTAGAAGTCAAATTTGCGTCCTGAGGCCTTGAAAACTTCTTTTTGTCTCACCTCGTATTACGTACGTAGTCCGGGTGCGTTTCTAGAAAGCTTTTATGTGAAATTTAAGAAAAATAATGAAATTGGCCTTTAAAATTGGTTAAAGTTGACTTTGGTCAACATTCTTGGAAAACGGATCCGGACCCGTGATTTGATGGTTAATAGGGTCCGTAGTAAAATATGGGACTTGGGTGTATGTCCGGAATCGAATTCTGAGGTCTCAAGCCCGAGAAAAGAATTTTTAAAGAAAATTATTTGCTAGAAAATATAAAGGCTTTTAGAAGTGAATTGATGTATTCTTGATGGTATCGAGCACGTATCTTGGTTTCGGAGCCCGGTACAAGTTTAACATAATAATTAAGTTGAATTTGTGAAATTTGGTAAGAATTGGAAGTAATTTGGTATAAAAAGGACCTATAGTTGAGAAAATAGAAATTTCAATGTTCTTGGGTGATCCATGAATTTGAGATTTAATTCGTTATTGTTGATGTTATTTTAATGATTTGATCGCACGAGCAAGTCCATATGATGTTTTAGACTTTCATGCATGATTGGTTTGGAGCCCTGAGGGCTCGCGGGTGAGTTTTGGATAGGCCACAGAGTGAATTTAGACTTAGGAAAATTGCTGGTGTGTTGCAGGTCTGTAGGCTTCGGCCTCGCAAATGCGAGGTGCTCAGATTTGGGAAAGGCAGGCCCTCTTCGTAAATGCGAGCACTAGGTGGGAATTGTGAAGCCTGCCCATCACAAATGTGATGTTTTCCTTCGCAATTGCAAAGATGACAGGATTCCAAGGGGGCCTAGTCGCAATTGCGACATCTGAGACCTGCTAAATGAGATTTTTAAGGGGATTTCATCCATTTTTCAAAACTCGTTCAAAACCTAAACTCTCTTGGGCGATTTTCCAAAGAAAGATTCTTCTCCAAATCATTAGTAAGTAATTTCTAACTTACTCTCTTCAATCTATAGCATCTTTTTACATGATTTTATTTCAAAATCAAGGGTTTTTCATGGGAAATTGGGTATTTTTGGGTAGAAATTAGGATTTTCAAATTTTGGGGATTTGGACCTCGATTTGAGGTCCGATTTCAAAACTAATTACATATTTGAGTTCATGAGTGAATGGGTGGTCGGGTTTTGGTTCGAACTTCGGGTTTTGACCAAGCGGGCCCGAGGTTGATTTTTGACTTTTTGGGAAAAACAACGGGAAACCTATTTTCATGCATTAGAATTGGTTTATTTAGCATATATTAATGTTATTAAGTACATTGTGAGTAGATTCAAGCGAATTGGAAGTGGAACCGAGGGGTAAAGCAGTAGTTGAGGCTTAATTTGTCCGTGGAATCAAGGTAAGTGTTTGGCCTAATCTTAGCTTGGGGGAATCGAAGTTGTGGTCTATTTTCTATGTGCTTGTATCGAGTACGACATATAGGTGTGGTGACGAGTATCTATACGTTAGTGTCAAGCATGCCCGTGAGTCTTATATCATGATTGTTGTGACTCTATTATGTATTGATCATGCTCAAATTGATGATTATTAATGTTGAGCAAAGCTTATAAAAGTTTCTTGGTAATTGATTATTGTTGAGAATTGGCACAAGTTGAGTTTCATTTTTTTAAAGTAATTGTTGAAAACGAGATTGGTTATAGATGGATCCCTTGCGGGGATATTTTGTTGATATTGTTGATTCCCTTGCCGGGATGTTATTGTTGATATTGTTAATTCCCTTGATGAGACATATTGTTTTCTATTGTTTGGGGTGAGGAGGAGTGTAAAGCACGAAGGGTGATGTCGTGCATGTTATTGTGAGAGAGTGTAAAGCACGAATGGTGATGTCGTGCACGATATTATGAGTGCTAATGCACGAAGGGTGATGTCGTGCCGATATTGTGAGGTATAATACATGAAGGGTGATGTCGTGCCATGATTATGTGAGGTAATGCACGAAGGGTGATGTCGTGCCATGATTATGTGAGGTAATGCACTAAAGGTGATGCTGTGTCATTTGTGATGTTTCATATGGTGAGAACGAGAGTAAAAGCATGAAGGGTGAGGCCGTGCACATGTTACCGTTTCATTACTTTGATTGACTTAGATATGATGTTCATTATGCTCCTTGTCGCACCCCCTTTTTGATGGGGAGAGGTCCGGGTTTCAACATTCACGAGGTGTAATGACTCATTTCCTTTTGGGAATTGGGTATTTGAAGAGTTGCCACCTAACGGATTATGGTGCGTTAGGGCACCTAGAGCGGTTAACTCTTGGGTTGGTTTGCATTACCAGAGATTAGGGTAAGGGCTCGAAGTAACCTCGAGTGGAAGGTGTTAGGCACCCCTATTGGTCCACAACTGTGGGTCTCGACCAAACTTATATTCAGAAATTAGTCCATTACAAGTAAAGAGTTGAATCAAATGGGTTGCAAGTAAAGTACGTTAGAATAACTCAAGTAGTAAGATAAAGGTTTGAACAAGTTGTAAAACAAAGGTTTAAATAAAGTAATTATTTGGTAAAGAGGGGTCCTAGGTTGGCTATCCTATAGGATCACCCCACTCAATGTCCGGTAAACACTCCTCAATGAGGGGCTACACGTGACATTAATGCGTAGTCATCATATCCCATGTCTACCATTCCCATCCCCTTATTGGTCATGCAAAGCGAGTGTTTGGTCAATGATTCCTATTGCGTGCTACTACTTGTCCTTTCTTAATGGTCCTGGAGGGAGTTAGGACCTCTACCTATAGGTGGTTCTAGACGTACCCCTAGGTTTTATAAGGTGAAAATTCTAAGGCGACAATCAAAAACATTTAGGACTTTCACACATAATGGGAGCAATTAAGAGGCTCAGAGTTTCCTCCTCAAACAAATACATAAGCAGCACGACTCAAGCACAGTTAAGGTCTTTTATTAGACAACGTCCTAAAGCAGGATATCTAAGTGAATATGCAGAAACAGATAAACCCTTTTTTAGACTAAGAAGTTACACCCTAGTAGTTGCCTAGGGACGCTTTTTAGTAGCCTGTTAGGGTCAGAAAACGTTAAGTGATAGAGGCAGTTTCAGAGAATGCAGTTTTGAAAACGCCCTGAAGGCTTGCCTATACGCAGAATACTGATGTCTATATTAATATAGAAACAAAGCAGGGTTTGAAATGGCTGGAGACAGTTTGAAAGAACTTGTTTCAGGAAATGCTTAAATACTTAATAAGACCAATTAAAAAATGAACTAGGCGTAATCAAGTTAACTTATTTAGACTAAATTAGATTGAATGGAAGGATTTCAAATATGGTTCCCTATAGGCATGACATCTAAGTGTAATACTGATTTTAACGATTTGCAGGCATGGAAACATACATAACACTTGTTGCACCAGAATCCGAATTAAGTCCTATAGGTATGGCATATATAAGTTAATCTGATTTTTTAAGACATTGAAAGCATGATTCTTATTACAAAATTATCTGAATCCTATAGGCATGGTTTCTAGTCGTGAAAAGATGTAGAACCTTATAAACATGATTTCTACTTAGTAGAGCAAACAGATTTAAAAGTAAGATCCTAGGAGCATGATTTCTACCCGTATTACCCTATAAAGCATGTATCTACCCACCCTTTTCACTAAATACCCCAATATCTGTTTACAAGTTATTACAGACCAATGAATGAATTACATAAGTAGAAATAGAAAATCAAGAAGCTATTCTATAGGGAGCCTTCAATTAGGCCCAGGTTTCCCAAAGCCTCCAATGACCTCATATGCCTCAGTTCCATAGACAAATCAGAGTCTAGGTGCATCAAAGTTCCCTAAGGATCTCAAGGATCCCGGGCAATCCTAGACTTAGCAACCAAGAATTGAACAAGTGCTGTGTGGAAAGGCCAACCTCAGTATGCCAGAGCTCAGAGGGTTCTCAAAAGGATCCCAAGGCAGTACACATACTAGAGGGGGCAAAACTTATTGACTAAGAGTAGAGTGAAAAGTGAAGGACATAAGTTGAAAAGATTTTAGTAAGAAACTGTATTTAACAAAAGTCTTTTTGAATGTAATTCAGTAAAGCAACAGAGATTGTTTGAAAAAGAGACTAGAGTAGTTGACAAAATCCAAACACCTTAGGATAGGTTCATACACAACCATGAGTCATAGCATCAAGGCAGGTTTGGGTAGTCACAAACAAGGGTAAAGGGGCTTGGGAATACAGAGGACACACATAGTTAAGCAAAGACATGGGAGTTAATAGTCATGCCCAGAAGTAGTTAAATAGGCACAGTCACAGAATTAGACATAAGAACAGACTTACATGCAAAGGGGATATGTATTTGGGAGATCCATAGTGGCAAACATATAACAAGCAAGAGATGACTAGTGTAGACATGTTGAAATAAACAGAAGGGAAACATACTGATCTCAAGGGGAGGGGAAGACATGATAACAGGCTAATAATGTAGCCCTTAACTACAAGTTTCATAACAGAACCACAAATAGAAGCAAACCAGAAACAAAAGGAACTGAAACAATAAGAGAATCATGTTGTTGTTGGAACTTTGAATTGAAAATAGGACATACCAGTGAATAGGAGAGTGAGAAGAATGAAAGAACAAGAGAGCACAAATGGTTAGACTTGGCTTGCAGTCGGCTAACTTAGAAAAGTAGCAAGTAGCACAAGAGAGAGAGAGAGCAGAGATTTTTTAAGTATGAGAGATAGTTTTTGAACCCAAATGTTCGTGTCTTGTGCTAATGAAGGACTAGATTATTTATAGTTTGAAAGCAGGTAGTAAATAAGGTAAGAATCATAGTAGCATAGTAATTGAGGAACTCAGAATCAGTCAGCCAGAACTTTAAGGCAAGTACTCCCTTAAGTTAAGGGAATTAATTCAAACGACAAGAACCAGTAGCATATAAGGCAAGAAAATTAGTATATGACTGATAAAGAAAGAATCAAAGTTCAGTAAGCACAGGGTAGTCAATTAGGACTAAGTTCAGAAAACTCCAATTAAGGAAATGATTCAGTAAGAATAAAGTACCACAGTAAATAAGGTATGGGGATCAGTCAATTTAAACAAACGAGGTGGAATTTTAGTGTTTTAAAAGAAAATCTTTCAATCAAACCATCAAATAAGGAAATCAGAATCAATCAAGAGGAAGTTATGATTCTAAACATCAACATATAAATAGAGAAGAACAAACAGACGTAGCAAACAGGCGAGGTCAACAATATCTAAAAAAAAGCCAAGTCTTGAACAATCAAGATGAATACAATCACGTAGAGGTGATATAAGTAGGCTAAGGACTCAGTAAAACCTATTCGAAGCACGGTAACCACAGAAACTTAACAAGAGTTGAGTAGTCATGCTAACACACAGAACCAAAACAAAGAAGATCTAAAAAAACTAGGGCTTTTAACATAGTCGAGTTGAAAAAGCAGTAAGAACATAGAATCAGTCAAGATATGCACGGATAGAAGTTTCAAACATAAATGTTGATAAAACAGCTCCAAGGATAGAAGAAGTTTCGAAAAAATCCTAACTTTTAAAAGAAAGTAAAACAGCTTAAAGTTGATAATTTTTCAAAAGAGGTTTGAGAACAGAGTAGAACATAAAAGGAACATGCTTGAACCGTTTAAAAATGGCCCATATCTAAGAAATACAAACGAAAATTAGGGTTTCAAAGGAAACCCAAGTAGCGATAGAAGAACATGCTTAAAACTTCATAGATCGTAACAAATATAGTATGATTTTGCCCAAAATCACATCAGAGAAACTATGAACAGCGAAAATAACAACCCTAGACACAAGTCGGCATGGCCCAGGGCCCTTGAAGGCCTCAGAGAAAATGAGCCAGGCGATGGAGGAACCATTGGAAGCTTGGGGTAGAAAGGTGGTCTCCGGAGAATGAGGCGGCGGTTGAAGAGGGATTAGGGTTAGATTGAGAGAAGAGAGTAGATGAGAGCATCTGAATGCGGCGGATTTGGAAAATGATCTAGGGTTGGGGGTCGTTTAGAGTTTTAAAAGGTAAGAACGGACGAGGGTCGTTGATCTTTTAGATCAACCAGGATTTAATATGGCTTTGGGTCGGGCAGGGGTAATTGGGGCTTGGGTCAGGTAATCTGATTAGGAATTGGGCTGGGATTGGGTTAAAATTGGGCTAAAATTGAAAGCCAAATTTGGCTATAATTTAAATAGCTATTTTTCCCTACTTAATTTATAATAAATAATAAATAGTTTCTAGAAAATAATTTAATGTGAAAAAATGATTTAAAATATATAATTATTATTTTAAAAATATAGGGACTAATTTCACGCATATAACATGTAGTTATACATTAAAAGGGCTAATATTGCAATTATATGCAATTTAGCTTGAAAAATACCAAATGCAATTGTACAAAATGCATAAAAATATATCAACCATATTTTGGAATAAGTATAGAGATTAAATGAATAAATCATCATAACAATAATTTAGAAAATAATTATTGGGGATTTTATGAATAAAAGGGAAGAAAATAAATCAATTTAAATCCTTAAAATTATGGGAAAATTATAAAAACTTTGTGCATGCATATATATGCTATTTGAAGGTATTTATGCATATTTAAAAATATATAGGAAAAAATTGGGTATCAACAGTTGCCCCTCTTTACCCGGGAGGGATGAAAGAGTTTTTGGGTAAAGAAATGATGGCCAATTTTGACCGGATGGGATATTTTGAAAGACGAAGGCCGAACTCCGGTTTTCGAGTTGCCTATGTATCCCTGTCCTTATAGGAATTAGGCCAAGTGTAGTTCTACATTCATCCGTGTAGTATGCCGATGAAATTATTGCAAGAACGAACACGAGATGTGGAAGCGGTTACGATCAACGGTTAAGGCTCGGGACGGTTGGAGGGAACTGGAGCTAGATCGCTCCTGCTAGGATAGTGGTTGCTTGCTGGTTACCTGCAGATAAAAGATGCTACAAATGTATTTGCGAAAATTTAAACATGATGCAAATTCCCTTTGGACCATGAAGGTTGTCTTCGGACAGTTAAATATGTCGTCCTTGGATGATGACGTCCTAGGCCATGAATTATTTAGTGAGGGATTCGCAGGCTATAAAATGGTGTTCTCGGTCCATGAAAATGGTTCCTCCGAACCATGACGCCTTTGAATAATGATATGCAAGTTCGAGAGATCCTCAGGCCATTGCATGGTGTCTTCCGGCTATGAGGATGGTGCCTCCAGACTATGATGCCTTTGGAGAGATTGGCAATATTTCAGCCCATGAGATGCAATAATATGATGTAACAAGACAGGGCTTAGTCTTGTGAAAAGGAGGGCGGAGCTTAGCCCGATTGAAAAACAAATAGATAGTAGTAGAAATAGAGTAATATCTATGCAAAGAAGGGACAGTGCTTAGTCTCGTACACGTGGGGAGGCAAGGATTAGCCTTATGCAAATGGAGAGGCAAGGATTAGCCTCATGCAAATATGGAGTCCAGGACTAGACTCATGCAAATATGGAGGCAAGGATTAGCCTCATGCAAATATGGAGTCAGGGCTTAGACTCATGCAAGTATGGAGTCAAGGATTAGACTCATGTGAATGTGGAGTCAGAGATTAGACTCATGCAAAAGGGAGGCAGGAATTAGCCTTATGCAAATATGGAGTCCGGGATTAGACTTATACAACTATGGAGGCAAAGATTAGCCTTATTCAAATGTAGGGGAATAGGGATGCAAATATGGAGCCTAGGATTAGACTCATGCAAATATGGAGTCAGGGATTAGACTCATGCAAGATTGGAGACAGAGCTTAGTCTCATGAAAAGAGAAGGCAGTGCTTAGCCTTATGCAAATATGGAGGTAGAGCTTAACCTCATGCAAGATTCGGGACATGGCTTAGTCCTATGCAAATGGAAGGCAATGCTTAGCCTTATGCAGATATGGAGTTAGGGATTAGACTCATGCAAGATTGGAGACAGGACTTAGTCTCATGCAGAGAGAAGGCAATGCTTAGCCTTATGCAAATATGGAGGTAAAGCTTAACCTCGTGCAAAGAGAAGACAGTGCTTAGCCTTATGCAAATGTGGAGGTAGAGCTTAACCTCATGCAAGATTCGGGCCAGGGCTTATTCCCATGTAAATGGAAGGCAATGCTTAGCCTTATGCATATATGGAGTCAGGGATTAAACTCATGCAAGATTGGAGACAGGCTTAGTCTCATGCAGAGAGAAGGCAATGCTTAGCCTTATGCAAATATGGAGGTAGAGCTTAACCTCATGCAAGATTCGGGACAGGGCTTAGTCCCATGCAAATAGAAGGCAATGCTTAGCCTTATGCAGATATGGAGTCAGGGATTAGACTCATGCAAGATTGGAGTCAGAGATTAGACTCATGTAAATGTGGAGTCAGAGATTAGACTCATGCAAAGAGCAAATAGCAGATAAGGGTAGGGTATGTATTAGCTGGGATATATTCAGTGTCTGATGGTTGGATGGATGGTGAATTTTCTTTGTGTATACATATTTCGTGAATGCTGCTGTTACGTCAAATGTGCTTGCGTTCAAAGAAAACTTGTAAGTTTTATGAGGGGAGGCTGGTTCTTGCTTCGTCTGCCGGCCTTGTTCTGCTCCATTCTCGAAGCCCCCTTCGAGTTCCCCTAGGTAGCACCCAACCGTTATAAAAAATAGAATTTTCGAAAAATATGCATTCATTGATAAAATAGAATCGTTTTGGAAGCATATTGATGGCACATAGTGTTTGATGAACTAGTGACTGTGACACATTTCAAAGGCATTACAGCTCTCTTATGTTGGAATTTTGAGGGTCCACCTTAAAATTCTGCCCCAGTTTGGTAGATGATTTTTAACTATTTGCGGATGGCGGACCCTGTTGAATCTTCTTCGGAATTTTGAGAATCCTTCTCAAAATTCTGCCCCAGTCTTGATTGATTACTGACTTCCTGGAATGTGATGGCGCTTGCTGGACTTTCTCTGGAATTTTGAGGACCCTCCTCAAAATTCTGACCCAGTTTCTGATTTTGGGATAAATGAAAATTTTATTATAATATGACTGAACCCATAAGGCTGCCTACATATCCCCTCTTAAACAAGAATCAGGTCAAGCATAGTTCAATTACATCAGAAAAGAAATGTGAAATAATCTAGGAATAGTATCTTTTGACTGCATCTGAATTGATTGGTTTGGGCCAGATTTCTCCATCCATCTCTGCAAGTATGAGTGCTCCTCCTGTCAGGACCCTGTGAACCATGTACGGACCTTGCCAGTTGGGAGAGAATTTCCCTTTGGCTTCGTCTTGATACGGGAAAATTTTCTTCAATACCAGCTGCCCTGGTGCGAATTATCTTGGTCTGACTCTTTTGTTGAAAGCTCAAGACATTCTGTTCTGGTAAAGTTGGCCGTGATATACTGCATTCATCCACTTTCCATCAATAAGGGCCAATTATTCATAGCGGCTCCTTGTCCATTCCGCATCGTTGAGTTCAACTTCCTGTATGACTCTTAAAGAAGGAATCTCTACCTTGGCTGGGATGACAGCCTCGGTACCATAAACCAACATGTAGGGGGTTGCCTCAGTTGACGTAAGAACTGTGGTACGATGCCCTAACAGAGCAAAGGGTAACTTTTCATGCCACTGCTTGTGATTTTCCACCATTTTCCTTAGTATCTTCTTAATGTTTATGTTGGCGGCTTCTACGGCTCCATTCATCTGAGGTTTGTAGGCGGTGGAATTCTTGTGCTTGATTTTGAAAGTTTCACATATATATTTCATTAGATCACTATTGAGGTTGGCGACATTGTCAGTAATAATGGACTCAGTAACTCCGAATCGGCAGACAATACGATCCTTGACAAAATTTGCGACGACCTTTTTGGTTACAACTTTATAAGATGCAGGTTCTACCCATTTTGTGAAGTAATCAATGGCTACCAGAATAAACCGATGTCTGTTCGAAGCAGTGGGCTCAATCGGACCGATAACATCCATTCCCCAGGCGGCGAATGGCTAAGGTGAGCTTGTTGCATTGAGCTCATTTGGCGGCACCTTTATCATGTCGGCATGCACTTAACATTGAAAGCATTTGTAGACATATTGAACATAATCCGTCTCCATGGTCATCCAAAAGTAACCTGCCCTGAGTATTTTCTTGGCCAGAATGAAGCCATTCATGTGCGGACTGCAGGTCCCACCATGCACATCCTCAAGTAGCTTAGAAGCTTCCTTTGCATCGACACACTTTAGTAAAACCAAATCCGGAGTTCTTCGGTACAAGTTACCTCCGTTGGGGAAGGAGTGATTTGACAAAATCCGGAGCATGCATTTCTGAGTGTGATTTGCATGCTCCGGATATTCTCCTTTTGATAAATACTCCTTGATGTCATGGAACCAAGGCTTTCCATTTGTTTCTTCCTCGACATGAGCACAATATGCCGGCTGATTATGGATCCTCATCGGGATGGGATCGATATAGTTCTTATCTGGATGTTGTATCATGGATGACAAAGTGGCTAATGTGTCGGCAAACTCATTCTGAATTTTGGGCACATGTCGGAATTCTATCTTTGTGAACCTCCTTTTCAATTCCTGCACATGGTGCAGATATGGCAATATCTTGGAATTCTTGGTGGCCCACTCTTCTTGTACCTAGTGCACAAGCAAATCTGAGTCACCGATCACCAGCAATTCCTGAATGTTCATGTCGACTGCCATGTTGAGCCCTAGTATGCAGGCTTCATATTCCGCCATGTTGTTGGTGTAGGGAAATTTGAGTTTAGCAGATACGGGATAATGTTGACACGTTTCTGACACCAAAACTGCTTCAATGCCTACTCTTTTGAAATTTACGACTCCATCAAAGAACATTCTCCAACCGTCATATGCTTCAATAATGTCTTCTCCTACGAATGATACTTCTTCATCAGGAAAATACATTTTCAAGGGTTTGTCTTCTCCTCTCACTGGATTTTCAGCAAGGTGAACTGTCAATGCTTGTCCCATGACTGCCTTTTGAGTTACATAGATGATTCGAACTCACTCAGTAGTATCTGCCATTTAGCCAACTTCCAAGTAGGCATGGGCTTCTGAAATATGTACTTCAGAGGATCCATCCTGGATAAAAGGTATGTAGTGTAGGCACAGAAATAATTCCTCAATTTCTGGGCTGTCCAGGTCAGAGCACAACAAGTGCATTCAAGCAGAGAATACTGTGCTTCATAAGGTGTGAATTTCTTACTCAGGTAATATATGACTTGCTCCTTTCTTCCTGTCTCGTGATGTTGTCCTAAAACACATCCAAAGGCTCCATCTAACATGGATAGATAAAGTAGCAAAGGTCGTCCTGGTTCTGGCGGGACAAGAACTGGCGGTGTGGACAGGTATTCCTTGATCTTGTCAAAAGCTTTCTGACAATCCACGGTCCAACTTGTCTTGGCATCCTTCCTCAGCACCTTGAAGATGGGTTCACATATTACTGTGGATTGTGCTATCAATCGACTGATGTATTTGAGCCGTCCTAGGAAGCTCATCACGTCCTTTTTGTTTTTAGGTGGTGGTAACTACTAAATAGCTTTGACTTTAGTCGGATCTAGCTCGATCCCTCGGTGACTGACAATGAATCCCAATAACTTTCCTGCAGGAACCCCGAATGCACACTTTGCAGGGTTCAACTTCAAATTGTACTTCCTGAGCCTGTCGAAGAATTTCCTCAAGTCTGCTATGTGATTTGTAGCCCTCTTGGATTTGATAATGATATCGTCCACATACACCTCTATTTCTTTGTGTATCATATCATGGAAAATGATTGTCATTGCTCTCATGTAAGTGGCCCCAGCATTCTTCAGACCGAATGGCATCATCTTGTAACAGTATATACCCCAAGGCATAATAAAAGTTGTCTTCTCGGCATCTTCTTCATCCATCCAGACCTGGTGATAACTTGTGAAGCAATCTACAAAGGATTGGAGTTCATGCTTGGCACAGTTATCGATCAGGATGTGTATATTCGGCAGTGGAAAATCGTCCTTGGGACTTGCTCTGTTTAAATTCCGATAATCAACACATACCCTGACCTTCCCGTCTTTCTTTGGAACTGGCACAATGTTAGCTAACCATGTTGGGTACTCAACCACCCTGAGAACCTTGGTTTTGATCTACTTGGTAACTTCCTCCTTGATTTTCAAACTCATGTCTTGTTTGAATTTTCTGAGTTTCTGCTTGACTGGCGGACACATGGGATTGGTAGGCAACTTGTAAGCTACTATAGAAAGACCTTTTTGTCTTTCTTCGGAACTGGCACAATGTTAGCTAACCATGTTGGGTACTCAACCACCCTGAGAACCTTGGTTTTGATCTGCTTGGTAACTTCCTCCTTGATTTTCAAACTCATGTCTGGTTTGAATTTTCTGAGTTTCTGCCTGACTGGCGGACACATGGGATTGGTAGGCAACTTATAAGCTACTATAGATATGCTCAAACCAGTCATATCGTCATACGACCATGCAAAGATATCCTCATATTCCTTTAGAAAATGGATGTATTCTTCCTTGTCTGTTGGCGACAAGTGAATGCTGATGCAGGTCTCTTTGACGGTTTCAGCGTCTCCCAAATTTATTGCTTCTGTTTCGTCCAAGTTGGATTTAGGCTTGTTCTCAAAATTCTCAACTTCTCTGATAATTTCCTCGGGTATCTCATCCTCTTCCTCTGAGTCACTATTCTCATGTTACGTTGCCTCATTACATGTCACAGTCACTAGTTCATCAAGAAAAGTAATAACAACATTATAGAAGGGAAAAGTATAAAAATAGTAATGAATAATGATAAAGGACAAATGCATTTGATTAAAACTGAGAAAATCGTTCAAATAAAGCTTGGTTCGGTGGATCGAGCATTTATTTTGAAATAAAGAAAAAAAATTGCTGGAAATTTAAAAGGCCTAGAACGGCTATAAATTCTACCAAGCTACCCAGGGGCTCGACGAGCTTGGGATGGTGTGGCGGTCCAGTTTCTGAGAATAGATCCCTTTGCCGCAGTCTGAATGGTGAGGCCTTCTTCCTCCTCCTCCTCAATTATGGCACAACAATCCATGTCCTCGTCTTCCAAGAACAGATCCTTCAGCCCAGCTAGTGCTTCTTCTTCTGCAGTTCCCCATATTGTGTCAGCCTGATGGAAAGCTTGTTCCAAACGTGGTACCGTTTGCTCAAGAGGGTAGTACGGTCCACGCCACAGAGGTGACCAATCATTGTACTCTTGCCATGTATACTAGTATCCGAGCCCAAAGGTGGTACCATGATTTTTCGGCCATATTGGCTTGGTGATACCTTGGAGGTTCTTCCCCAACCCTTTACAGGGTTCATATCCGGACCATGCTAGAATGCTTTCTATTTTGTTACTCCACCACTTAACCTTCTCGATAGCATTGACCTGTTCAATATGATGATAGGTTTCCCCTCCTAGCCTTCTTCTATGTCTAATAGCCAGAATGGTTTAACTAGTGTAGATGGGGTTACTCCCATCTCCATGAATGATTACCTCCTAATGGTTCCATTTGAATTTTACGACTTGATGTAGTATGGAGGGCACGGCTCCATCAGCATGGATCCATGGGCGGCCCAACAAAAGATTATATGAGGCTGGTATGTCAAGCACTTGGAATTCAACGTCGAACCAAGTTGGTCTCATTTGCAAGAAAAGGTTGATTTCCCCGATCGTGGCCCTCTAGGACCCATCGAAAGCCTTTACATTCATGTTTCCTATCCGTATTTCATGGAAACCTTTGTCCAACCTCTTTAGGGTGTCCAACAGACAAATATTTAGACTCGAACCTCTGTCAACTAGGACTTTGTCAATGAACTTGTCTTCAAAATGTATCGTAATATGCAATGCTCGATTGTGATTTAGACCTTCGGATGACAGCTCAACTTCGTGGAAGATAATCTTATGGCTCTCCAACACCTGACCGACCATGTTGGCCATTTCTCTACTAGTGATATTATTGGGTACATAAGCCTCGCTCAGCACTTTCGTCAAGGCGTTCTTGTGTGCCTCTGAATTCTATAATAGTGACATGATAGATATCTGAGAAGGGACTTTGTTCAGATGGTCAATAACAGAATACTCTTTTGCCTGCACTTTCCTCCACAGGTCATCCGGCCCGGTCTCAATGACAGGCTGCCTGGAAGTTGCATCCTTAGTTGATCCTCCCAAATTTTCAGGTGTATAGACTCTTCTAGTTTTTATTATCCCTTGTGCGGCATCAGATTCCTCTATCTTAGTCTTCCCTTTTCGCTGATCCTCGACAACATAATCCCAAGGTATTGCTTTTGAGTTGAATGGGGGTGTGGTTGACACCATCATAGTAAAAGGTGTGACCATGTCTATTTCAAATAGAGCGGAGGTGGCTGCGGGTGAAGCTACTTCTACATCGAATGGAATTGATACAGTTACCTCAACATCAATAGGTGCCTGAGTCTGAACCACAATAGGAGTAAGTGTAACTACAACCTTTCAGTCATCGACTTCTAGGATAAGCCCTATTGACCCCTCAGGGTCCCATTCTTCATTTGTTTCTATAACATGTACATTGTCACCTCTATGATTAGGGAGGGGATTATTGCGGACATTAGGTGCGGCTTCCTTCGCTTGCATGACCTTGTTGTCAATGAGTGTTTGGATCTTATCCTTCAATGTTCGGCACTCAGTAGTGGTGTGCCCTTTCATACCAGAGTGGTATGCACAGGTTTTGTTCGGATTGACCCATTGGGATGGATTTTCTAGGGCCACAGCAGGAACAAGAGTGACATAACCCTCGGCCTTTAACCTTTCATACAAGCGGTCAATGGGCTCAGCAGTAGCGGTGTATTGTTTGGGTGGCTTGCGGTCGAAGTTTGGTCTTGGCCTTGGACAATTTTGGCGAGTTGGTGGTGATTGGAAGTGGGATGGTTGGGAATTATAGGTGTGATGGGCAGTGGCTGGTTGGGAATATCTGGGAGATAAAGGTTTATATGTAGGTGGCGATGCTTGGTACGTGGGTGGAGTTGTTTGGTATGTAGGTGGAGGTGTTTGATAGGTGGGTTGAGGTGTCCGGTAGGTGAGTGGAGTTTTTGGTCCCTAGGCCACCATTACTGCCCCGACATATCTCTTCTTTGATATGCCACCTGATTGGAGTGCCTTATTCGTGGCTTCTAGTGCCTCGAAATTCGTTACCGTCCCGCTCTTATTCCTTCCTCGATCCTTTCCCCGAGCTTGATGATATCAGAGAATTTGTGATTTTCGATAACCATCAACCTCTAATAATATTGCGGATCCTGTGCTCTGACGAAGAATTTATTTATATATTCTTTGTCCAAAGCAGGCCTAACCATGGCGGCTTCCGACCTCCAATGAGTAGCATATTTATGGAAAGTCTCAATAGGTTTTTTCTTGAGGTTCTGAATGTAGAAGACATTCGGTGCATTTTCTGTGTTGAACCTGAACTGGTCCATGAAATCTGATGCCATGCTTACCCAATTGGACCATTTCTTGGGATTCTGGCTGATATACCAAGAGAAAGCATCCCCAGTAAGGCTCCTCATAAAGAGCTTCATCCAAATCTTTTCATCTTTGCCAACCCTGACAAGCTTGTCACAATAGGTCCTTAGGTGAACCCTGGGATCACCTGTACCATCGAACATTTTGAACTTGGGAGGTTTGTACCCTTCTAGAAATTCCACATCGGGCTGTATGCACAGATCTTTATAGTTCAAACCTTCTATTCCTCTATCGCTTTCAACACCTTGAACTTGGCTTGTTAACTTCTTGATCTCTTCGGCCATATTCTTAATGAGCAGGTCCTTTTCGGAGGGTTCAGGTGCACAGGAGATTGGTTGGGTAGAATGTGGTATAGTTTCCACGTATATGGGGTTGCTCTATTGGGTGCTAGGGACTTGGGTATAGTAGTGGTCGTTGGTGGAGTTTTGTGGATCGGGAATGAGTGGTGGTGTATTTTGGGGAGTGTTAAGTAGTGGTTGATGGGTACGAAATTGGTTGATGATGATGTTGTGGTAGAGTTGGTATTGGCAATGGATTGATATTTTGGGATGGAGTTGCATATTGATTTGGCGCGGTAGGATTTTGTGGCTGTTGGTTTTGAGAATGTGTTAGGTTCTTTGTATTCTGTTGGTAGATATCAGAGACATTGAGGGTGAGTTACAAGTTTGCCAAATTGCGGACCTGCTCATGTTCTTCTTGTAGTTCTAGTATATTTTGTTCCAGTCTCAGAACCATGTCATTCGGGGCCAGAGTACTGCGGCCAGTGGAAGTCTCTGCGTTCTCAACGTTTTCTTTTCAGATTCCACTTAAGTCGTCCATCTTTGATTTTCCTCTACCTTTTGTGTTGCTTGAAAAGGAGGAGGAGGTGGAGGGCCTCTAGATCTGGTATGATATGCTAATGAGGCCAGTATGAGCGAACCAACCTAAGGGGATGGGAATAATTATAAAAATCAGCAAAAACAAAAAGGTAACAAGCTAGTGATGATTCTGAAATGTTCGCAGTATTTAAACACATATTGCGAAATATGAACTCGTATCCTAATTTGGGAGTCTCGTTTTGCCCGAGGTAGGCCTAGAGACAAATAAATTTGGAGAACTTCAAATGCCAATAAATGCTTCATTTCATAATAGAAAAGTAGAAGAATCCAAAACTACCCTAACATAATAATAAAATAAGTCGCTACTGGCACTTGGCCTTATTACATTTTAAGAAAAGCAAGTAAATCTAATCTATTTGGCCCCAGAAGGACCTTCCCCAGATTCGATTTTTCGGACTCCATCAAACAGATCTCCCAACTATCCCAGCAGCAAGTAGGCTTGGGCCAGATGTCCTCTCTCAGCTCCCTCAGCATTCTGGCAGTTTTCAATCCTCTTTATGACTTTGCCCTCTAGCTCCACTATTCCTCGCTCCAGATATTCCAGTTTCCTATTGGAAGTGACTGCCATCTCTTTCCATTCCTCAATCAACCTCACGTTCCTCTCATGTATTTCCTGATGCTCATTCTCAAAGTCATGGACCCTCTTGCGTAGCCTATTGTATTTGACTTGGGATTCAGCTCCCTCGTCTATGATTCTGTTCCCTCGACCAGTCCCCGGTATCATCGTTCCTTTCAGATTGTCCTCCAACCATGCTAGGTAGAGAGGCTCGCACCCCGTGTGATATCTGTCTGGCTCAACAGTGCTTTTCTCCACAATGATTTTGCAGTACCACATGTGCTGAGCTTGGCACTTGTGAGGTACGTCATTGTCGTGGAAATCCGCCCTAAAATGACTCATATTGACGACCCTTGGTACAACCTGTTTTCTGCTTGCTTGCCTCATAACTCGCATAGGGACATATGGATATATCCTTCTCAACCTGATCAACACCAAGTGTAGAGCATCCCTGGACCTGATAATAAACTTGTCTGTTGGGAACCATTTAACCATCCACTACACCTGTCCCTCTGTCAGATTGTCGAAGAACTCTACCCATTCGCTGGCACTTTCCAGCTGAGCAAATCTGTCTGGAATGTTGGTCATCTGCTTAGGGTGATGGAAGGCAATATGGTCATTCCAAGCCCTTCGCAGAAATTCTTGACAATAGCGACCCTTTTGGAGATGCTCCAACAACCATAACTGCAGCAATAAATTACAACCCTCAAAATGCCTGACCCCTCTTTGACAGCGTTCCAGGGCCCTGTAGATGTCAGCTATGATCATGGGGACTATGGTATATGTCTATCCATTAATCCCTTCCATCAGAGTTTTGGCGACCATGGACAACCTAGTGTGGATTCTTCCCTTATTCATTGGGAACACTATCAGGCCTAGAAAGCACACAATGAACACGGGCACTTTGTGGATGTGACCTAGTGAAGTGAGGGCGATCTCATAATGGTAAGTGAAGAAAGACTTACTATGACCATACCTCTCGTACAGATATTCGAAAGGTATGTAGGAGTCCTTCAGGCACACTAGGTCGACATTCTTTTCCCCTGCCCGTACAGTTTTCTGGTACCAAAATCCTAGGACTATCCCAAGTCAACCCCGCAAGTCCTCCTATTTCCTCTAGAAGCGGTGTCATCTCTATGTCACCGAAACGGAACACAACTCTTTCACTATCCCAGAATAAGGTGGCAGCCTCGATCAATTTGTTGTTTGGTTCAATATCTAGCAAGGAAGGCAAGTTACCCATGTACTTTTTCACATGCTTCTTGTCACTTGAGGAAAGGTCCTCCCACCAATCTAGTAGCAATGGAGGATGTTGCTAACTATACCGAATCTGGGGACCTCGTACCTCATTTTCTACAAACAAAAAGGGTTAGACCTTGCCCCCACCGGACTCAACTATTTATACATTTATGATCAGCATATCGGCATTTAATTCTCCAAATTAATGCACAAAACGTAGTTGTGCCCGTTGGGATTATGGAAAACCCAATGGACTTTGGATAAGGCTTATCTTAAAGGATCATTATGTGGACAACATAACTGATCCGACTAGGTTTGACCATGATGCATGCACAATTTAAATAGAGTAAGGTTTCTATGGGGTTTTAGACTGATACCCTCAAGCGGACAACTTGAGGGGGAAGGCACGGAACCGTCGACTGCACCACTGATCGACTGGTTTTACCGCAAATAAGCCTTTCCGAATTTAAGGGTAGTAAATATGAAGAGTGCAGCCACTCATTAAAGCGTTGCTATGGGATTTGAGACGCACGAGTGGAATATGATGCGGAGCATGATTTAGGCAGCAATTAATAACATGTAGTCAAATATTTTCACGTAGAAAAAAATAAATATAGTATTTAAATAATTGAAAGACAATTACAGGAAAAAGGAAACAAAGAGACAAGTCAGTTTCAGGGCTAAAGAATCATAAATGCTTTAAAAGAAAACGGATAGTTAAATTTAAATAAAGGAGAAGGGTACGGGATAAACATGCTTGGACTAATTCGTAAGAGTAAGTTCGCTATGGTAAGAGCCTAAAAGGTATCCCCAACAGAGTCGCCCTGCTATCGTGCCCCCTTTTTCCCTCCCTTTTGGACGGGCAGAGGTCCGGGTTTCGACATTCGCAGGGTGTAATGACTCATTTCTTTTTGGGAATTGGATATTTGAAGAGTCGCCACCTAACGAATTATGGTGCGTTAGGGCACCTAGAGCGATTAACTCTTGGGTTGGTTTTCATTACTAGAGATTAGGGTAAGGGTTTGAAGTAACCTCGAGGGGAAGGTGTTAGGCACCCCTCTTGGTCCACAACTGTGGGTCCCGTTAGAACTTATATTCACAAATTAGTCAATTAAAAGTAAACAGTTGAATCAAATGGGTTGCAAGTAAAGTACGTTAGAATAACTCAAGTAGTAAGATAAAGGTTTGAACAAGTTGTAAAACAAAGGTTTAAATAAAGAAAGGATTTGGTAAAGAGGGGTCCTAGATTGGTTATCCTATAGGATCACCCCACGCAATGTCCAGTAAACACTCCTTAATGAGGGGCTACACGTGACATTAATGCGTAGTTATCATATCCCATGTCTACCATTTTCATTCCCTTATTGGTCATGCAAAGCGAGTGTTTGGTCAATGATTCCTATTGCGTGTTGCTACCCGTCCCTTCTTAATGGTCTTGGAGGGAGTTAGGACCTCTACCTATAGGTGGTTCTAGACGTACCCCTAAGGTTTTAAAAGGCAAAAATTCTAAGGCGATAGTCAAAAGTATTTAGGACTTTCACACATAATCGGAGCAATTAAGAGGCTCAGAGTTTCCTCCTCAGAGTTTCCTCCTCAAGCAAACAGATAAGCAGCATGACTCAACCACAGTTAAGGTCTTTTATTAGACAATGTCCTAAAGTAGGATATCTAAGTGAATATGCAGAGACAGACAAAACCCTTTTTTAGACTCAGAAGTTACACGCTAGTAGTTGCCTAGGGATGCTTTTTCGAAGCCTGTTAGGGTCAGAAAACGTTAAACGATAGAGGCAGTTTCAGAGAATGCAGTTTTGAAAATGCCCTAAAGGCTTGCCTATACGCAGAATACTAATGTCTATATTAATACAGAAACGAAGCATGTTTTGAAATGGATTCCTTTAATACCTATAGGCATGATATCTAATGAGATGGAGACCATTTGAAAGAACTTGTTTTAGGAAATGCTTAATACTTAATAAGACCAATTCAGAAATGAACTAGGCGTAATCAAGTTAACTTATTTAGACTAAATTAGATTGAAAGGCAGAATTTCGAATATGGTTCCCTATAGGCATGAAAACTAAGTGAAATACTGATTTTAACGATTTGCAGGCATGAAAACATATATAACACTCGTTGCACAAAAATCCGAATTAAGTCCTATAAGCATGGCATCTATAAGTTAATCCGATTTTATTAGACATTGAAAGCATGATTCTTATTACGAAATTATCCAAATCCTATAGGCATGGTTTCTAGACGTGACAACGTGTAGAACCTTATAAACATGATTTCTACTTAGTAGAGCAAACTGATTTAAAAGGAAGATCCTAAGAGCATGATTTCTACCCGTAATACTCCATAAAGCATGTATCTACCCACCCTTTTCACTAAATACCCCAATATATGTTTACAAGTTATTACATACCAATGAATGAATTACATAAGTAGAAATAGAAAATCAAGAAGCTATTCTATAGGGAGCCTTCAATTAGGCCCAGGTTTCCCAAAGCCTCCAATGGCCTCATATGCCTCAGTTCCATAGACAAATCAGAGTCTAGGTGCATCAAAGTTCCCTAAGGATCTCAAGGATTCTGGGCAGTGCTTACACCTAGACTAGCAACCAAGATTTGAACAAGTGCAGTGTGGAAAGGCCAGCCTCAGTATGCCAGAGTTCAGAGGATTCTCAAAAGGATCCCAAGGCAGTACACATATTAGAGGGGGCAGAACTCATTGACTTAGGAGTAGAGTGAAAGTGCAGGACACATGTTGAAAAGATTTTAGTAAGAAACTGTATTTAACAAAAGTCTTTTTGAATGTAATTCAGTAAAGCAAAAGAGATTGTTTGAAAAAGAGATTGGAATAGTTGACAAAGTCTAAACACCTTAGGATAGGTTCATACACAGCCAGGAGTCATAGCATCAAGGCAGGTTTGGGTAGTCACAAACAGTGGTAAAGGGGCTTGGGAATATATAGGACACATATAGTTAAACAAAGACATGGGAGTTAATAGTCATGCCCAGAAGTAGTTAAATAGGCACAGTCACAGAATCAGACATAAGAACAGACTTACATGCAAAGGGGATAGGGATTTGGGAGATCCATGGTGGAAAACATATAATAAGCAAGAGATGACTAGTGTAGACATGCAGAAACAAACAGAAGGGGAAACATACTGATCTTAAGGGGAGGGGAAGACATGATAACAGGCTAATAATGTAACCCTTAACTACAAGTTTCACAACAGAACCACAAATAGAAGAAAACCAGAAACAAGAGGAACTGAAACAATAAGAGAATCATGTTGTTATTGGAACTCTGAATTGAAACTAGGACATACCAGTGAAGAGGAGAGCAAGCAGAATGAAAGAATAAGAGAGCACAAATGGTTAGCCTTGGCTTGCAGCCGACTAACTTAGAACAGTAGCAAGTAGCACAATAGAGAGAGAGAGAGAGAAGAGATTTTTTAAGTATGAGAGATAGTTTTTGAACCCAAATGTTCGTGTCTTGTGCTAATGAAGGACTAGATTATTTATAGTTTGAAAGCAGGTAGTAAATAAGGTAAGAATCATAGTAGCATAGTAATTGAGGAACTCGGAATCAGTCAGCCAGAAAATTAAGGCAAGTACTCTCTTAAGTTAAGGGAATTAATTCAAATGGCAAGAACCAATAGCATATAAGGCAAGAAAATTAGTATATGACTAATAAAGAAAGAATCAAAGTTTAGTAAGCACAGGGTAGTCAATTAGGACTAAGTTCAGAAAACTCCAATTAAGGAAATGATTCAGTAAGAATAAAGTACCACAATAAATAAGGTATGAGGTCAGTCAATTTAAACAGACGAGGTAGAATTTTAGGGTTTTAAAAGAAAATCTTTCAATCAAACCATCAAATAAGGAAATCAGAATCAATCAAGAGGGAGTTATAATTCTAAACTTCAACATATAAATAGAGAATAACAAACAAACGTAGCAAATAGGCGAGGTTAGCAATATCGATAGAAAGAGGCAAGTCTTGAACAATCAAGATGAAAACAATCACATAGAGGTGATATTAGTAGGCTAAGGACTCAGTAAAACCTATTCGAAACATGGTAACCACAGAAATTTAACAAGAATCGAGTAGTATATGCCATTTTTACGCCTATTCGAAACACGGTAACCACGGTAACCTTGTGCATGTTTATGTATGCATATATATGCCATTTGAAGGTATTTATGCATATTTAAAAATATATAGGAAAATATTGGGTATCAACACTCCTTATTAATGCTTCTTTACTGGTTTATTATTAGAATCTGTTGTTCCCCTGCAGCATGTCCCCTTCCCACTTTATTCTGTTGATTTTTGTTACTATGTTTCAGTTTGTACATGATTTAATTGCACAGGTAGATATACGATTGCCGTGTCCTAGCCTCGTCACTACTTCGCTGAAATTAGGCTCGACACTTACTTGTGAGCATGTGATTTTTGCTCTATATGAACTACTCCTATAAAATTCCAAGTAAATAGATTTTTTCCAATTACTTGCCATTTTGTAGGATTTTTGTAGGATTTTATTAATTGTTTACATTTTGTGCACGTTTAATTTTTATTAAAATCATGAAAATACCAAAACTAACATGCATTGCATTTAGGTTTTGTTTTTACATTTTTAGGATTAATTAGTTAAGTATTTGCTTTATTACAAAATAAAAATCACAAAAATAACTCATTTTACATTTTTACCTTTTAATTTTTAGATTATTGATTTTTCTCTTTTGATTTAGGATCAAGTAATTTTTATAATTATTATAATTAGATAAGTATTTAGTTTTACAATTCAACTTAATTTAGGTTTTTAATTAATTAAAGAAAAGAAAAAGGGAAAAACAAATAGAAGAAAATAGGAAAAATGTTTGGTCTTGTTTATTCAAAATTGGGTCAATCCTTAAATTGACCCCAATTAATTAACCCAAGTCCAATCCTTTATCCCAAGCCCATCACTATAACCTACCCAAACCCCTTACCCTTTAATAAAACCTAGATATAGAAGACCTAACATCAGCTTTATATACATAAAAATAAAAAAATAAAAGACCTAGACAATAAGAGAAAGACCCCTCCTCTAAAAAATGGCAAAGACGCTGGCTTCGTCTTGAAGAAGAACACTCTTTCATTTTATAAAAAGAAAACACTCACAACACACCTTAGGAGCTAGAAATCTGAGAATTCCAATCTAGGTCTGAGAAGAAGAAAAATCAAAACCAAGAAAAGTTCCAAAAGCAAAAACGAAAAAAAAAGGTTTAAAAGAAAGCATTCAGAGATTATTTTCAACTTTGGTTCTCTGTTACATGTTGTCTGCGTTCAGAAGGTGTCTTGAATTCTAAAACTGCTATTTGTTGCTGCTTACCAGGTTGCTAATTGAGCTCTGTATCTCTGTTAGTTGCTTCTTAAAATCAGAGAAATATTTTCTTCTTCTTTTGCTTGGCCAAGGTACAGCTCTATCCGCAAAATTGTAATTTCAACTTGAATCAATGCCAAATAGTTGTTGACTGCGGTTGTTTGTCTTGAATCGAAATGCTTTTATGTTGTGTCACTGTTAGAAAGTGGATTGGACATGTTTATTGTTCTAAAATAGAATACTGTGTTCTAACAAATTTTACCATATTCTTCCCCCCTAAAAGCAAGGCAAATCATTGGGACGTTATCTTCCTATAAATGATCCATGTTGACGATAGTGAAAATGGCTTTATATATGTGCCTTATCTTGTATTAGGTAGTAAAAACACCACAAAATAGAATATTTGTATGACAGTTGTTCTTATCATTTTTTTTAAGAAAAGGGATTAAACGTATAACCACAAGCAGACGAAATATAGTTGTTCGAAAAGGGCAAATCTAACACATGTGACCTAAGAAACGAATAGCCCAAAATATATAGGCATACGTGATATGATATGCTTGTGTTGTATTCTATAAAGCTTATTCTTGAATTACTTCTTTTTTAGGGATGTCAAGTTTCAATGATCATATGATTTCCAAGTCTAAGTTTCTTGGTTGTTAATAGTCTTTGTACTGAAATTTTTCCTTCTATTAAACGACCTTAGTGTTGGTGATATGTTGTCCTTTGTGACCACAATGTCAAACTGAATTGTTCAAATCAGTTAAATGGATGTAAGTGATTCATAAGGGATTTCTGGTTGCTAAATTAGGAGTAGTGTTGAATAATGAAAATTTAGAATCTGCAGTAAAAAGCTCCATCACTTTTGGCTTTTGGCTTTCGCGTTTGATTCCAAATGTAGGAAAATTAAGCAATTGATGAACATCGTAGCTGGCTTTAGGCGTGATTAATGAACCATCGTGATTATGGGTGGGGTGCATTTCATGTAATCCGATTATAACAACTTCGAATAATAAAACCTTTTGAAATAAATTGAGGCGGGCCATGCCAAACAAAATTTATAATTCATGTCCCTCATAAGATTAGATTCAAGAACTAACACTTATAGAAAAAGGTTTAAGGTGTGTCATGCCAAATAAAACCCCCTAAGCCCATTGCCCTCATAAAACTAGTTAGCTCTTATAGAAAATTTGAGGTGTGCCATTTTCCATTAAATAACCCATGGCCCTCATGAAATCAATTCAAACCTTGTAAAAACTGAGGTGCGTCATCGATTAAACTTTCCATGGCCCTCATAAATGTTGTTAACTTAAACCTTTATAGTTGCTTTAGGTGCGTTATTTAATTAATTCAATCATAGCTACGCGTACGGTTCCAGTGACGTAGTTGTGATTTTTAAATTCGGGTGTACATTTCATTTGACCCAATTTCAATCTCTCAAGCAATGTTAAATAGAACGTGTCACGAACCGCGGGTGCATTTTATGTAGCGTGGTTTAAGACGTGTTTTAAATAACATTGAATCTCCCTACAAGCGGTTTTGAAATAATTAAAAGCGATTATAAAGCTAAAAATGCACAATAAGTTAAAACATGTAGTAAATCAGATAATAGGCCAATTATAAATAGTTTAAGCGACCGTGCTAGAACCACGGAACCCGGGAATGCCTAACACCTTCTCTCAGGTTAACGAAATTCCTTATTTAGAATTTCTGGTTAGTAGACTTTTAAATAAAAGTCGAAATTTCCTCGATTTGGGATTTAAAAAATAAACCGGTACAATGGGTGAATTCAGCTAAGGTATGCAGTCATGTTCTGGTACATCGTGTAGTGATTGATACAGTGTTCTTGTATTGGGAGCAGGCCTGGTAAAGACTTTTGGATGTTGAAACTGGGCTCTAAGGCTCATTTGTTTGAATAAAAGAGAATATCTTTAGATTTGCTCGAGCCAATGTGCTCAACTGAGTCGTGGTGGCACGGGTAGGTGCACAATGTGCTTAACTGCGATTTCAAATGACTCTAGCGTGGTTCTTAGCACGATCGAGGACGAACGTATGTTTAAGTGGGAGAGAATGTAATGACTCGACCGGTTGTTTTGAGCTTTGGCCCATTCTTTGGCGGTTTGAGGCCATGAACAGCTTCACTTCATGTATTATGACTTGTACACGTCGTCGGAATTGGACTTCGGGAAGTTCAGAGTTGATTTGGAAAGAAAATTCTCATTTTAGAAGCCTTAAATTGAAAGAATTAGCTAAGATCAGATTTGTGAGTAAACGACCTCGGAATCAGGATTCGAAGGTTCCAGCAGGTTCGTATGATGATTTTGGACTTGGGCGTATGTCCGGGTTAGGTTTTGGATAACTCGGGAACGTTTTGGCGCCTATTGTGGAAGTTAGCATTTTGGAAGAAATTTCATAAGTTTGGGTTGAAACTCATTTCAGTGTTATCAATGTCCGTTTGGGATTCCGAGTCTGGAAATAGCTCTGTATGGTGATTCTGGAGTTGAGCGTGATCGGAAGTGAATTCGGAGGTCCGTAGGTCATTTTGAAGTTATTTGGCTAAAGATAGAAATTTGAAGGTTTTTGAGAAGTTTGACCGGAAGTGGACTTTTTGATATCGGGGTCGTATTTCGATTCCGGAAGTTGGAAAAGGTCCGTAATGTCAAATATGACTTGTGTGCAAATTTTGAGGTCAATCAGACGTGATTTGATAGGTTTAAACATCGAAAGTAGAAGTTTGAAATTCTAAAGTTCATAAAGCATGGATTGGAGGTCGATTCGTGGTTTTGGCGCTGTTTGATATGATTTGAGGCCTCGAGCAAGTCTGTAATGTATTTTGGTACTGGTTAGTATGATTGGTTGGGGTCCCGGGGGACTCGGGTGGGTAGGACCGCAGGTGCAGAACTGCCGAAGCGGCCCTAGGGTCGCAGATGCGGTATGGGCGGAAGAAAGCTGGGACCGCAAATGCGGTCGTTTGGCCGCATCTGCGGGACCGCATCTGTGGTACAGAGGGAATAGAAGCGGAATGGGCTGGGGAGCCCCGGACCGCAGAAGCGGAATCTGGTCTCGCACCTGCGGAACCGCAGAAGCGGTCAGGAGACCGCAGGTGCGAAAACTACTGAGGCAGTGAGTGTCTTTAAAATCGGGGGTTTTGGTCATTTTCCTCCATTTTTACTCTTGTTGGGGAGATTTTGGAGAGCTTCAAGAGGGGAATTTCTTCATCAACAATAAGGTAAACCAACCCCACCTATCTTGAGTTAAATACATTGATTATGTACGGATTTGAGCATGGAATTTGTAGAAAACTTGGGGGTTGAAGGAAAACCTAGAAAATTTTCTTGGAATTTGACCAAGATTTTGGGTATAGAATTGAGAATAAATTATATATTTGAGTTCGTGGAATTATGGGTAAGCTTAATCTTCGAAAATTTTCAGAATTCGGGCACGTGGGCCCAAGGGCGATTTTGTCAACTTTTCGATTGGGGTTAGGAATTGTTATAAATTGGATTGTAATGATTAATTGAGTGTATATTAATGGATTTGCATAATTATCGACTAGTTTTGGAGTGTTGTGCATCAATTTGAGTCTTCGAAAGAGCGTGAAATGTCGGTTATGGATCTTCGGAGCGAGGTGAGTCTCATTTCTAACCTTGTAAGAGGGAATTGTCCCCATAGGTGAGTTAATTGGTTATGTGCTCCTATTTGTGGGGGCTACGTACGCACGAGGTGACGAGAGTCCGTGCGTAGCTACTATTATGCTATTGTCCAGGTAGTTTAGGACCCAAGAGCATGTTATACTTGGATTATTTGTGAACTTATTGATAACTTAAATTGCTTAAATCACATTGAATTAGTAAATGAATTTCCAAACTGATTAAACTTCATTTTTCTTAAATGGTTAAAAGAGGATTGGCTTTCTTTGGAAAAATTCTCCATGTGGACTTCTTGGTTGTCAGTCTGTATATGTTTATTTTTGGAGCAGGCCGAATGCTTCAGTAGATTAAATAGATGCATCTATGGTTCGTGTCGTTCGAACCTCGGTAGTGCACAGTTTAAATATTTTTGGATCGGGCTGTATGACCTCAGCATGAGATGCGCATGCTTGTATTGCTTGCCTGAGAATGTTATGCGATAATATTTGCCTTTCTTGGCCAGATGTAATTGATAAGCATAATGAAAAGTAAACTTTGGAAATCCACACTTATTTGAGATGTTGTTTACCTGCTATCTGGTTTTATGTATTTATAATTGTTTTATAAAAAACCATGATTTCCTCACATTTTCACTATATTGTTATCAAACCACTAGTAAGTGTCAAAGTCGACCTCTCGTCTCTATTTCTTCGAGATTAGACGGGATACTCATTGAGTACACATTGTTTTCGTACTCATACTACAATTCTGTGCATTTTTGTTGCACATGCATATGTATCTCTAGTGGCCTACTGGGCGTAGCAGCATGGTGGATACGGAGACTTAGGTGAGCTACACTTCTCGAGGCGACCCGCAGCTAGCAGAGTCTCTTTTAGTTATATGTTTTTATTTCCTGTCCAATATTGTATTCCGGACGGTTGTTGTATTTTATTTCCTTCTTAGTAGATGTTCATGCACTTGTGACACCGGGTTCTGGGATGATTATTGGGTATCCTGTATTTACTTCCAAGCGTTCTTTTATTTACATTGTAAATATTGTCTTTTACTAGTAACATTGAAGGAAAAATCTTAGTTTTCAAAAATTGTTAAAATGAGAACTTAATCAAGTAATTTGGTTTGCTTGCCCGACAGCAGTATCCGGTGCCATCACGACCCTTGGTGGATTTTGGGTCATGACAACATGGTATCAGAGCACTAGGTTCCCTTAGATCTCATGAGTCATGAGAAAGTCTAGTAGAGTCTTGCGGATCGGTACGAAGACATCTGTACTTATCCTCGGGAGGCTACAGGGCTATTAGGAGTACTTTCCTTCTTGATTCCTCGTCGTGCGATTTCATTCCTTTGAGGCTTATGCCTTTATTTCTTTCCTACTCCATCTTATGCGACGGAAAGTGCTTGTTATAAATCGAGAATTGAAGAATCATAATGGTACTTCAGATGTGGTGCGAGATGTTTCTCTCGGTATAGTTGATTGGACTATTATCATCGCCTTGTGGTAGGGTATACTATTGTTTCAGCCTAGTAACAATACTTCTGAGAGCTCTGAGGCTAGGCACAAGTTGTTATGATTCTTATGAACGATTATTCCGTCGTATTGATATGATGGTAGGATGTTTGCCTACGTGTCGAGGTAGTGAATGACTTGAAAGGAGGTTTACTCAGTGCATGATCTAGAGATCCGGTATTTTATTCCCAGCAGGGGAAAGGTAATCGGTCTGAGAGTGTTCCGGTTTGGGTTGATGGGTAACGAGACTTGGTATTTTTGAGCATGGTGGAATGTTTATCTGCGATGTAGTGTCGTCATCCTCAATGGTATGTGTTAAGTTCGTCGGTGTTATGGTCTTCTACAATTTTCCTTGGGGTAAGGTATTATGAAATAATATGGGAGAAACGACTATTAGAGATCGCGGGGTACGGTGGTTCAGGATTAAATCGGTGTTTCTAATGTTGACAGCTCGAGAAAGATTTTCTTCGGAAAAGTTTAAGGTTAGTAGCGATTTGAGGGTTCAAGTGCTACGAAGATAGATTTTACTTAAGGCAACAACTGAGTAGCGAAGGATGAGAAAGGACATGTGGGGAGTGTCAGGTGGTGGTTAAAATTTCTAGAAGGCCAGTTATAAGAAGCAAAGGTCGGGTAGTCGATTAAAGGGGTGAGTTCCGCCAAAGTGGGGGAGTGGCGGAGTTGCATGTGGGATTTATGGTAGGATGACTACGCACCATAAGAAGAGTTTGGAATGATTAATTTTAGTGATTGGTGATTGGGGTCTACGGATTTAATTTGAAGTATGGGCTATTATGCGGCAGGAGATTTGATATAACGGGAAGGATCTGCTTGAAATGAATAAGGATACAACCTAACTTTGAATTGGAAGGATGTTACCGCACATTTAATTGATGTCCACAAGGGGTGAATGGACTTGTACAGCTAGAGAGTGAGCTCGGACTCAGGATTGGTTATTGATGTGTTAGTGGTTGTACTCCGTGCAATATCGTTGGAAGATGTCGGGAAGTGATTTCTATAGGTGGGTTATTCCCTGTGAGCAGGCTAGCGGTCGCATGGTTGACGAAGTTTCTGCAAAGAATTCTATGGGTTATTCATCAAAGAGATCGGTCGTGCCAATGTGGTTGATGATTCAGAGTATAAAAAGGGGGTTTTACAGAAGGATTCCGAGAATTTTGGTGGTTGATTGTGTAAGGTTATGTCAACAAGAGATAAAGAATTCTGGTGAATTCCAGAGTTGTGTAATAGTGGCTTCAAGCTAAGTGGGAGAGTCCCACCGCCTAAGGTTGGGTTGCATGGTTAACTATTTGCGAGGTTTCCAGTTATTAGCACATTGATGGGTTATTTCAGCTACGGGAAAAGACCATAAGTGGTGATTTGAGCAAGGAATGGTTAAAGGTGTGCTATGGTTGGCCTTATTGGCTCATGTTCAGACTTGGGGAAGGATTCAGGATTTATGCCTTGTATAGATGCGGGTTTTAAGGGAAGTGATTATGCCAGGTGCTTCATCAAGAAGGTATTTGTGTGCTATTAGATTCATGGAGTTGATTATATTTGGGGCCAAGTCAGAGCGATCGGCTCTTAGCAAAGGTCCTAGTGAATTCAAAGGTTAAAGTGTGATGCCTAATGATTTCGAGCCTATAGGTACGGCTAAGAATCAAGCTTGATAGCAGCTTATGAGAAGAGGCCCAGAATGATCTATGATGTGTTAGCTTGTAGTGTAGCACTTGGAAGGTATGAAATGGTTTGTGGAATTTGATACAGCATGGTCTCGTGATTCAAGGTCACTTGGGACGAGTGCGGATGGAGTGTGTTATGTGCTAAATGGAGTTATTATTATTACTAAGGCAATCAGGGTAAATCGAAGGAAGATAGATTGGTTAGCCACGGTTGAGTTGGCATATTGGTGGTAGAGATCAGTTCCTTCAGCGTGATCAAGTTAGGTACGTGTGAGGCTTGTCGACCGCCGTAATTGATGTTATTCAGAAGCATTCTATGGTTATGGCCTGTTATGTGTAGGTGGATCCCGGAAAGGCTATGGTGGCTTAGACTACTACTTAGAGATTTGCATATTCTATGGCTATGAGAATTTGCATGTGTGTTACTATGGTTCTTCTGAAGTGAGTTAAGTGAAAAGTTTTTATATGAGGGGGTGTTAAACTATTAGTGGTTTCGGAGTTATGATAAAAAATATGTTCTATTGTATAGTGACATGTTAGGTGCAGCGAGTAGTATAGAATTTGAAGTGAGGATCAAAGTTGCAGTTCGGTGTTGACAAGGATGTCATGAGCTCGGATGAGCAGGAAAAGAGTTTCGATGTTTAAGGTAAGTTGGTATTGTCTTCAGCGTCACCTGAGATCGGTGTTTCGCGGAAAAGGCCTTGTATCCTGGTTAAGGATTCTTGATCGCTTTTCAGCATTAGTGCGGCCGGTGGTTTGGATGTACGGACCTGTTGTTTGTTATGGTAGGTTGTGGGAGCGAGTCCCACAGGAAGATTGTATAAGTGTGGCATGTAGTCACTTGATTGATTAAAGATTTAAACCAAGTATGAAGATTTTGGTGATATCATTAATTTGAGAACTTATGCCAAGAGGGCACTCGATTTATCGAGTTATGGATTATGGAGGGTTTCTCCAGTTATGATAGTTGATCTTGTGTGTTACGAGAAAAGGGGGTTATTATGGACCCATGAAAGGTCATTAGCCTAGTTGGTGCAATCAGAAATCGACTTGAGGCATGTGGATGGATTTAATGTGAATATGGGCTCCATATCAAGTTAGATGTGTTCAATTCAGCAATGCGCTGCTTATGGGAGAGTAGTCGGGGTGTTATTTCATTGTCAGCTATTCCATGCAATGATGCATTGCGCCGTGTGAGTTGAGAGACGACTTGGTAAATTGCTTATGTGTCAAGTTTCCGTATTGAGATGATGTTATTCGAGCAAAATGGCTCTTGAGATTCAAATCGTATATCGCACCTCAGTTGTGCTTGAGTTTTGTAGCTTATAACGCGATATGTCCCCTCAGGGATGGTATTATGCACTTAGCGTGCTCGTGACCGAATTTAGTTATTTTATTGTAATGAGCAATTTAGCTCGATGTGCATCTCCTTATGTGAGTTCTATGTGTGGATCGGATGGCACGCTGCCATGGTTACGCTGTTTGGATCGGGTTGCGCGCCGCAACAGTGTGATGTTCAGTAAAGTTCCCTATATCTGTTTTTATGTGTTTTGTTTCCTATTTTCTGAGGAAAGCTCGTATTAGTTGTGAGCCCGCATCGCATGTATGATTCGCGAGCGGGGTGACTATTTAGTATGTTGCCAGCATCGCATGTATGATTCGCGAGCGGGGTAATCGGATTTCCTTTTCGGAGTTCGTTTTTCTTTCGTACCGCATTCGAATTGGTAGCCTATTGGCACATTGTGGCATCATATGAGACTTTGGATCATGTCCGGAGTGGCTTGTAGCCGGAGCAGTTCGTACTGGGTGAGACGAAATCATTAGATTTAGGATCAGTGCAATCTGATTATGTGAAGTACATTAAGATGTTAAGACCAGTATTCGGTTCAGAATGAGGTGAGGGTTCTTGTCAGGAGTATAGACCCGATGATTTGTTGATTCGACAGTTGGTTATGAATTTCTACGCCTATCTTTCGTCGTGGCAGTATTGTAAGAGTTAGAGTAAGAACTATGCATATCCTGAGGTGCGTTGTGAGCATCAGATTCATGGAATTTTGACTACTATGCTCAGAGAATGTTATTGTGGTCCTGTGAGTAAAATGGTACAAGGGGTGAATTCAGCTAAGGTATGCAGTCATGTTCTGGTACATCGTGTAGTGATTTATATGGTGTTTTTGTATTGCAGTCATGTCTTGGTAAAGAATTTCGGATGTTGAAACTGGGCTCTAAGGCTCATTTGTTTGAATAAAAGAGAATATCTTTAGATTTGCTCGAGCCAATGTGCTCAACTGAGTTGTGGTGGCACGGGTAGGTGCACAAGGTGCTTAACTGCGATTTCAGACGACTCCAGCGCAGTTCTTAGCACGTTCGAGGATGAACATATGTTTAAGTGGGAGAGAATGTAACGACCTGACCAGTCATTTTGAGCTTTGGCCCATTATTCGGCGGTTTGAGGCCATGAACAGCTTCACTTCAGGTATTATGACTTGTACGCATCGTCGGAATTGGACTTCGGGAAGTTTAGAGTTGATTTGGAAAAAAAATTCTCATTTTAGAAGCCTTAAATTGAAAGAATTAGCTAAGATCATATTTGTGAGTAAACGACCTCGGAATCAGAATTCGAAGGTTCCAGAAGGTTCGTATGATGATTTCGGACTTAGGCGTATGTCCGGGTCGGGTTTTGGATAACCCGGGAACGTTTTGGCGCCTATTGTTGAAGTTAGCATTTTGGAAGAAATTTCATAAGCTTGGGTTGAAATGCATTTTAGTGTTATCGATGTCCGTTTGGGATTCCGAGTCTGGGAATAGCTCCGTATGGTGATTCTGGAGTTGAGAGCGCGATCGGAAGTGAATTCGGAGGTCCGTAGGTCATTTTGAAGTCATTTGGCTAAAGATAGAAATTTGAAGGTTTTTGAGAAGTTTGACCGGAAATGGACTTTTTAATATCGGGGTTGGATTTCGATTCCGGAAGTTGGAATAGGTCAGTGTCAAATATGACTTGCGTGCAAAATTTGAGGTCAATCAGACGTAATTTGATAGGTTTAAACATCGAAAGTAGAAGTTTGAAATTCTAAAGTTCATAAAGCTTGGATTGGAGGTCGATTCGTGGTTTTGGCGCTGTTTGATATGATTTGAGGCCTTGAGCAAGTCCGTAATGTTTTGGGACTGGTTGATATGATTGGTTGGGGTCCCGGGGGCCTCGGGTGGATTCCGGGTGGTTAACAGATCGAATTCGGAATTTGAAGAAGAGCCGAGGTTGCTGGGTGCTGGTGTAACCGCACCTGTGAGTCTAGAACCGCAGGTGCGGAACCGCAGAAGCGGCCCTAGGGTCGCAGATGCGGTATGGGCGGAAGAGAGCTGGGACCGCAAATGCAGTCGTTTGGCCTCATCTGTGGTAGAGAGGCGCCAAAGCGGAATGGGATGGGGAGCCCCGGACTGCAGAAGCGGAATCTGGTCTCGCACCTGCGGAACTGCAGAAGCGATCAGGAGACCGTAGGTGCGGAAACTGCTGAGGCAGTGGGTGTCTTTAAAATCAGGGGTTTTGGCCATTTTCCTCCATTTTTACTCTTGTTGGGGCGATTTTGGAGAGCTTCAAGAGGGGAATTTCTTCATCAACAATAAGGTAAGCTAACCCCACTATCTTGAGTTAAATACATTGATTATATACGGATTTGAGTATGAAATTTGTAGAAAACTTGGGGGTTGAGGGAAAAACTAGAAAATTTATATTCTTGGAATTTGACCATGATTTTGGGTGTGGAATTGAGAGTAAATTATATATTTGATTTCGTGGAAATATGGGTAAGCTTAATCTTCGAAATTTTTTGGAATACGGGAACGTGGGCCCGAGGGCGATTTTGTCAACTTTTCGATCGGGGTTAGAAATTGTTATAAATTGGATTGTAATGATTAATTGAGTGTATATTAATGGATTTGCATAATTATCGACTAGTTTTGGAGCGTTGTGCATCAATTTGAGTCTTCGGAAGAGCGTAGAATGTCGGTTATGGATCTTCGGAGCGAGGTGAGTCTCCTTTCTAACCTTGTAAGAGAAAATTGTCCCCATAGGTGAGTTAATTGGTTATGTGCTCCTATTTGTGGGGGCTAGGTACGCACGAGGTGACGAGAGTCCATGCGTAGCTACTATTATGCTATTGTCCGGATAGTTTAGGACCCAAGAGCATGTTATACTTGGATTATTTGTGAACTTATTGACAGCTTGAATTGCTTAAATCACATTGAATTAGTAAATGAATTTCTAAACTGATTAAGCTTCATTTTTCTTAAATGGTTAAAAGAGGATTGGCTTTCTTTGGAAAATTTCTCCGTGTGACTTCTTGGTTGTCGGTCTGTATGTGTTTATTTTTGGAGCAGGCCGAACGCCTCGGCAGATTAAATAGATGCATCTATAATTCGTGTCGTTCGACCCTGGGAAGTGCACAGTTTAAATATTGTTGGATCGGACCGTACGACCTCGGCATGAGATGTGCATGCTTGTATTGCTTGCCTGAGATTGTTATGCGATAATATTTGCCTTCCCTGGCCAGATGTAGTTGATAAGCATAATGAAAAGTAAACTTTGGAAATCCACACTTATTTGAGATGTTGTTTACCTGCTATCTGGTTTTATGAGTTTATAATTGCTTTATAAAAATCCATGATGTCCTCACATTTTCACTATATTGTTATCATACCACTAGTAACTGTCAAAGTCGACCTCTCTTCTCTACTTCTTCAAGATTAGACGGGATACTCATTGAGTACACGTTGTTTTCATACTCATACTACACTTCTGTGCATTTTTGTTCCACAGGAATATGTATCTCTAGTGGCCTACTGGGCGTAGCAGCATGGTGGATACGGAGACTTAGGTGAGTTGCACTTCTCGAGGTGACCCGCAGCCAGCAGAGTCTCTTTCAGTTATATGTTTTTATTTCCTGTCCAATATTGTATTCCGGACGGTTGTTGTATTTTATTTCCTTCTTAGTAGATGCTCATGCACTTGTGACACCGGGTTCTGGGATGATTATTGGGTATCCTGTATTTACTTCCAAGCGTTCTTTTATTTACATTGTAAAGATTGTCTTTTACTAGTAACATTGAAGGAAAAATCTTAGTTTTCAAAAATTGTTAAAATGAGAACTTAATCAAGTAATTTGGTTGGCTTGCCCGACAGTAGTGTCCGGCGCCATCACGACCCTTGGTGTATTTTGGGTCGTGACAAAAAAGAAAAAAAAAGGAAATCAGAATGAGTTAAGAAAGAGAAAATTCACCAGTTCTAAAAAACCCAAGTACTTGAAAAAAAATCCTGAAACTCTGTCGAAATTTTTTTTTAAAAAAAAGACAAGGTTATTTGAAATTGAGCCAAAAATATTTCAAGGTCATGTTTCCTTTGTTCCGTCAAAACTGACTGAACTACGCGGATCTGATTTTCACCGGATGTGAGATACGTAGGCAAACCTCATCGGTTCCGCCCCAATTTTCAAAAATTCAAAATAATATTTTCCTTTAGTTCCTTCTTTAGAAATCTTTCCTTAGAAAATTCACAACAGAAAGAAGTTTTTAAACTCAAAATTAGTTTCCTTCTTTCTGAAATCTTTCATATGGAAAAGAAATATAAAGAAAAATCAATAAAAATCAAAATCCAAAATACGGGTTTCCTTTATTTTGAAGTATTTTTCTCAAAATTTAAATAAAAAATCATTTCCTTGTTTAAAAGTCCCTGTTTCTAAAAAAAATTTGAAAAATTGAAGTCCAAAAATATTTTCGCTTTTCTTAGAAATGCTTTCGTAAATAAATAAAAACTCAGAAATCCAAAATATTTTCTTAAAAGTCCCTCTTTCGAAAATTAAGAGGCAACATCTAAAATTCAAAAATATTTTTTTTCTTCTTTAGAAAAAGAGAAAACAAATGAAAATTTAAACAAAAATATTTTCTTTTTTCTTCTAGAATTCACAAAGTTCAAATCAAAAGAAAATGAAATTTTAGAAGTCTTTCTTTCACAAACAAAACAAAAATCAAAATCAAAATATGAAAAAAATAATATTTCCTTTCTTCTTTTAAAGCATTTCTTTCAAAATTCCAACCAAAAAAAAGTTAGTTTATTTACTCCATTTTCGATTTTTCCGAACTACGCAAGATCTGATTCATGCGGTGTCATGATACGTAGACAATCCTCAACGGATTCGATCATAGCCATAAAATTAACTGAGTGAAAAATAAACTGAAAAAAAAAAAAAAGAAAGAAAAATTGAGTGAAAAAAAAGAGTGAAAAAAAGACAGTGACAAACATAAAAGAGTGACAAAAAAAAGAGTGCCAAAAAAATAGAAGAGCGACAAAAACGAAATGAAAAAAATCAAGAGTGATTAAGAGAGGCAGAAATAAAAGAAAAGGAGTACATACTGAAAGGGTTAACTAAAGCCGGGATGAAACATGCAACCATTCAAATACATGGTAGAAACGTTTAACTGTTTAGGTGCACTGCATACAAACGTGCGATTTCCTATCTGTTAAGCGTCTCAAAACTAACAAGGTTGTTGGGTGTGCAAACTAGCCAGGTTTTGGTGGTTGGTTTTGTTGGTAGTCTAGTCTCCCCTCCTTCACAAGATCCAAAAGCACAGATGACCTCCGCAAGCAATCTACCAATCATTGGTCCGAAGAATAGCCCGACATCGGCTATTCTGCAGCTAGAATCAGTAGTTGCTGAAGAGAATAAGATGTTGTGTCTCCGCATATTGGAAATGTAGGACACCTGGTCTAATGGTAGGGAACCGCCAAGTGCAATCCTTGGGTTCCCTGAGTTGATCCCCAGGTCAAGTGAGGTTACCAATGCCCCTATGCCCAACCCGCTCATCCCATGTGGGCACCCTCCAATGTCGTTCAATGATCCTAGAATGCCTTCTGTGGTTCGCCCCCAGGCGCTAGTTTCCTGGGCACCTCCAATATTGGTCTCTACAGCACCAATCTGCACCAAAACACGTTCAACTTGACACGGCCGTATGTTGAGCCTCTAATGTTTACCTTTCAGCATCCACAGCTTCAATTAGAAATAAGATATGTGACCCCGTACTCTGTCATTCAACCTCCGCAATATGATCTCTCAGGGGAGCAAGAAAAGGTTGTTAAAAATCCCGAGCAAGAGGAAATGGCTCGGAAGATGAAGAGCCTGGAACAAAGCCTGAAAAACATGCAAGGTCTGAGTGGCCAGAAGAGTGTCTCATACTCTGACCTCTGTATGTTTCCCCATGTCCACTTGCCAGCTGGCTTCAAGATGCCAAAATTTGAAAAGTACGACGGGCATGGAGACCCGATTGCCCATTTGAAGAGATATTGCAACCAGCTAAGAGGGGCGGGCGAAAAAGAAGAACTTTTGATGGCCTATTTCGAAGAGAGGTTAATTGGAATTGCATCAGAGTGGTATATGGACCAAGACATCTCCCATTGGTACATATAGGAAGACCTAGCCCGGGATTTTGTTAGACAGTTCCGGTACAATGTGGACATAGCTCTGGATAGAAATTCTTTGTCCAACTACAAAAAGAAATCTTCGGAAAGGTTCCGTGAATATGCTGTCAAATGGAGTGAGCAAGCTGCTAGGGTAAAGCCTCCAATGGACGAAATTGAAATGGTCACGATCTTTCTATAGTCCCAAGAGGTAGACTACTTCCAGAACATGATGTCCGCTATGGGTAAGCCATTCGCTGAAGCTATCAAAATTGGGGAAATGGTTGAAAACGATTTAAAAATAGGTCGAATCTTGAGTCATGCTGCTTTTAAGGCCACATCACAGTCTGCTCAGAATGGTTCGGAGGGTTTGATGAACAGAAATGGGAGTGAAAAGGGAGCCATGATGGTTTCAAGCTTGAGGGGGGGCCCGCAGGTCATTCAGCTAATCATATGTGCCTCTTATCGTCCCACCACACTATTATCCCTTTCAAGATGCTGCTTATGTCGTGACACCTCCTCCCTATGCGGTGATGAACGCGCAACCTTACCCGCGGCCACAACATTATCCACAAAACCGAGCTCCACCTCCCAGAAATTCCCATCCTTACCAAGCTCCATATAATCCTCAACCAAATGATCCCCAATACAATCATCGCATAAGAGAGACTTTCAGGAAGAATCAGTTCACCCCTATTGGTGAATCGTATTCAAGCTTGTTTCAAAAGATAATTAAGCTAGATCTGTTGTAGCCAGTGGCCCCGAACCGGCCGAACCCCGAGTCCCCCTCGTACCGAGATAATGCTAGATGTGAATACCACTCTAGGGCAATAGGACACAGGACAGAGGACTGTTGGACCCTCAAAAGGGCAGTTGAAGATTTGATTGAAGCCGAAAGAATTATTTTTCAAGATGAAGAAGCTCTTGATGTGATGAACAATTTGTTGCCTGCCCACAGCAGCTGGCCAATAGTCAGAATGATTTTTGAAGATGAGGAATTTGATTCGGCATTGAAGGCCATTGCATCCATTGCCGAGACAGAAGAAAAGCCAAAAAACAGCTGCAAAGCCTAAAAGTTCTCTATCAGATGGGAGTCTCTGTAGCCAGTCTTGTTATCCTTTCTGCATCCGTATTATCTCAGGATGTGATCCGGATGTTTTACTTTATTGTCTTACTTTCTGAAGTAAACCCTTCTAGCTTCAAAAATTGAAAAAAGAATAAAAAAACTGGAAAAAATCAAAAAATTTGAAAATCAAAAATCAAATGAAATTAATATTTTATTGTCCAGGAATATATCTTTTCTTAGTCTTGTCGTTTTTCTTATTCTCTTTTTAGTTCCGTTAAAAGCAGATTTCAATAACATGGCATGCTTGCAGACTTCATGCCCAGATCCTAAAACACTGTCAGACTTCAAAATAATGAATCAAGAATCACAATGCAATGAAGATAAGTTTGAGGAAATAAAACAAAGACTCGGAACATGTGAAGGAAAATTGGTTCCAGATTGGAAAGGTCCATACATTACAACAAGAGTACTGCCAAAAGTGTGCGTTGTATTTGGGACACATAGAAGGAAATGTCTTTGAAACAAGCGTCAATGCAAATGCAGCCAAAAAGTACTATGTTGGATCCTTTATATAATATTAATGTTCTCCGGTTGGGATGAAGAAAGCTTTTATTCTCACTATCCAAATACTTAACCCTTTGTAAACCCATTTGAGCCAGTTACTTCTCTTTGATTACCCTCTTTGGAACCTGGAAGTTATTATTGAAAAAAAATGATGAACGAAAAGTGAAAAAATGAAAAGAGAAAAAAAAGGGAAGAAAAGACATAAAATAAAAAGAAATGAAAAAACAAGAGGAAAAAGGAAAGGAAAAGAAAGAGAAAACAACATAAAACAAAACAGAAAAACAAAAGAAAATCAAAAACAAAGTTTCCCTGAACTACGTTCGACTTGATTCCGAAAGGATACGTAGGCAGCCTCTCTCTAAGTTCAGTCACACCAAAATAAAAATACAAAGTCCCCCAAGAAGTGAAACTGGGGCAGATATTACAATGGTTCGGCGATGATCCCGCCCAAAATGTTCCAAAGTTGTAATTCAGTCCAAATCATTTTTACCCAAATCCTTTCAAGTCCTTCCGATCAATCGGTGAGAATGTCCAAGGATCAGAGAATACAGCTACTTGGATCCGATAAAACAAAATGAGAGAGTCTTATTGGTGAAAACCCACACGGGCACCGTAAGGCGATAGTAAGCAGAGAAATTGAAATGAGAGAGTCTTGTTAGTGAAAACTCGCAAAGAGCACTATAACGCGATGGTGAGAAGATAAATGAGAGAGTTCAGCTCGTGAAAACCCGCAAAGGGCGCCCCTGATCGAAAAGAGGATCCTCACAGCCATCGGCACTGACGGAGTCCTATCAAGGTTTCTCGAATTTGAGGCAAAGTTGTGTTGAATTTCTGAGAGTCGAACGATTTACACAGATCAGGCATCCAGTCCAAAAGGCATGTCATGTTCATTGAAGTCTGCATGTACTCCAGATAAGTCCTTCCTTCTTGTTTTAAACTCATTTTCCATTCCATTGTTTGTTTTCTTTGAATCCCTTTCAGTCTAACTCTGTTTCGAAACTAAGACAAAGAAAGTATGATAAGACTAATTTACAAGGTTCTCACTTGACACGAGCCAATGTGCAATGAGGCACCCAGCCTCGGCAAAGGCATCAAGTCAACTTCGACTGGCCATGTTGGCTGATGTTTTGAAATTGAAAACTCTTGAAAGGAAAAAATCAAATTGAAGTGCCTATAAAGGCAAATGAAGTTGAAAAGGTTGAGTCCCACATGACTAACCGTCTCGTCAAAGATTTGAAAAGGCCAAGGTACCCCAAATGCTCTAAAATTGAAGTTGGAAGAAAGAAGCTAGAAATGAAAGGCCTACGAGTGCAAAATAAAGTCGGAAAAGGTTAAGTCCCATGTGACTAGCCGTTGCAGCAAAGTTTGAGGAACCAAAAGTTCCCCAATGCTCCGAATCGTTAAAAACAAAAAAAAGGAAAAAGAAAAACAACAAGTCAAAAGTTAAAGGCCTACGAAGTCAAAATAAAGTCGAAAAGGTTGAGTTCTACCGACCAACTGGCATGGCAAAATCTGGAAAAAAAAACAGAGGTTCTCAGGGCCTGAAATGAAATCGGCCCCCAGGAAACGAGAAGTTGCAATTGAGATCTTCATCAAAGAAGTCGGGCCGAGATCAAGTGATTAAAACAATCAAGGCCACAAAACCAACCACTGTTTCATACTAACAATTGTTCTTTGTTTGAAAACATGAAACAGGTGCAACCCAAAGCAACCTTGCAAGAAGCAGGTGCAACCAAAGAGAAACTGCGCAAGGGCTAGAAACAACTTTGCAGCAATAATCAATCCAGAAGGGAAGTCTCCTCCGAATTCTTTCCTGCATTTTTCCTCATTTTCTCAAAAAAAATAATAATAATTCAAAATCATGGTAGCCTAGGGTCCCCAATCTCTAGTTACGTTTTTCCAACATAGGGTCTCCACTCCCTAGTCTGCTTTTCCAATATAGGGTCTCCACTCCCTAGTTGAGTTTACTTTGGACATAGGGTCTCCACTCCCTAGTGCTTTTCCAACATAGGGTCTCCACTCCCTAGTTGAATTTATTTTAGACATAGAGTCTCCACTCCCTAGTCGTTTTTCCAATATAGGGTCTCCACTCCCTAGTTGACTTTATTTTAAACATAGGGTCTCCGTTCCCTAGTCGCTTTTCCAATATAGGGTCTCCACTCCCTAGTTGATTCTTAGTATAGTTATAGGGCTCCACTCCATAATCTCTTTTTCCCAAGGATACACAATCTTTATTTTATCGCTTTCTAGTTTAGATTTTTATTACAATAACTCATGAAATTTTCCTAGTAAAAACTAGGGCAGAAAATTTCGTTTGTTTGTTTGCTTTGGTGCCTGAACAGGTTTTCACCATGAGGCACAAGATTGAGATGACCAAAAGAAGGAGTCTCAACCCAAATAAAAGAAGAGAAGAAATAAGAAAAGAAGTTGAACTCTAAGTGTAGAAGCGGAGAAAAGATGTGAACTGCCCAAGATAAGATTGAAGTCACAAGTGTTGCATGTCCCGCCTTGATCCGAGAAGCTGAAGAAGAATGAACTAGTAGTTGCAGCTAACGAACATCAAGATTCAGATCAGAGTCTGCAGGAAGAACCAGCCAAAACTCAAGATCAAGCTTCGGAATATTTATAGATAGGAATCTTGTAACTCGTAGTTGATAGGTTTAGCTAGTTTAGATTTTTATTTTTTATTTTTTGCGTAATAAGGAGCTCAGCAAGCAGAAACAGCAGCAACAGTAGTGAAATCACAGTTTCTCGGTAGTCCCAGCTACCAAAACTTTCAGAACTACACTGACCTGATTCCTTTATAGCCAAGGATATGTAGGCAACCTCCGAAGCAGGGTTCGGTCAAACCTTTTTTAAAAAGATGCTTCCCATGGAGTTTCAAAATGGGCAAAAATCCCTCATAATTGCTCATTTTGTCTTTACCTGAAAGCCCTTCGTGTTTCCGAGCAAAGAGGAGCAGCTGTGAGCATGTAATTTTTGCCCTATATGAACTACTCCTATAAAATCCCAAGTAAATAGATTTTTTCCAATTACTTGCCATTTTGTAGGATTTGTGTAGGATTTTATTAATTATTTGCATTTTGTGCATGTTTAATTTTTATTAAAATCATGAAAATACCAAAAATAACATGCATTGCATTTAGGTTTTGTTTTTACATTTTTAGGATTAATTAGTTAATTATTTGCTTTATTAAAAAATAAAAATCACAAAAATAACTCATTTTACATATTTACCTTTTAATTTTTAGATTATTGATTTTTCTCTTTTGATTTAGGATCAAGTAATTTTTATAATTATTATAATTAGATAAGTAGTTAGTTTTACAATTAACTTAATTTAGGTTTTTAATTAATTAAAGAAAAGAAAAAGGGAAAAACAAATAGAAGAAAATAGGAAAAATGTTTGGTCTTGTTTATTCAAAATTGGGTCAATCCTTAAATTGACCCCAATTAATTAACCCAAGTCCAATCCTTTATCCCAAGCCCATCACTATAACCTACCCAAACCCCTTACCCTTTAATAAAACCTAGATATAGAAGACCTAACATCAGCTTTATATACATAAAAATAAAAAAATAAAAGACCTAGACAATAAGAGAAAGACCCCTCCTCTAAAAAATGGCAAAGACGTTGGCTTCGTCTTGAAGAAGAACACTCTTTCATTTTATAAAAAGAAAACACTCACAACACACCTTAGGAGCTAGAAATCTGAGAATTCCAATCTAGGTCTGAGAAGAAGAAAAATCAAAACCAAGAAAAGTTCCAAAAGCAAAAACGAAAAAAAAAGGTTTAAAAGAAAGCATTCAGAGATTATTTTCAACTTTGGTTCTCTGTTACATGCTGTCTGCGTTCAGAAGGTGTCTTGAATTCTAAAATTGCTATTTGTTGCTGCTTACCAGGTTGCTAGTTGAGCTCTGTATCTCTGTTAGTTGCTTCTTAAAATCAGAGAAATATTTTCTTCGGATGTGTGTGTAAAATTTCAAGTCATTCGGACGCGGTTTGGTTGGGTTTTGATCAAAAGCAAAATTTGGAGGATTTTAGAAACCTAGGCTTGAATTCGAGGAGTTTTGGTTGATTTGATGTTGTTTGAGATGATTTGATGATTGGAACAAGTTTGAATAAGGTATTGGGTTATGTTTGTGCTTTTGGTTGAGGTATCGGGGGCCTCGGGGTGATTTCGAATGGTTAACGGAGAAGTTGGAATTTTGTTGCAGCAGCTGAATTTGCTGCTTCTGGTATTTTCGCACCTGCGGATTGGGGATCGCAGGTGCGGTGCCGCACGTGCGGGTGATCTATCGTAGAAGCATGAAAGGACCAGATTAGCAGAGATCGCAGAAGCGGTATGGTGACCGCATCTGCGATGTCGCAGATGCGGAAGTTGGGTCGCAGATGTGATGTAGGCTGGATAAGTGAATTCCGCAAAAGTGGAGGATTTGACCGCATATGTGGTACCGCAGAAGCGGGTATTGGACCGTAGATGCGGATATCCCTGGGCAGAATGTATATAAGTCTTCCTTCGCGATTTTTGAAGGTTTTCACCATTTTTTAACACAGATTCGGGAGCTTTGGGCGATTTTGAAGAGATAAATCAAGGAGACTTCGTTAAGGTAAGGATTTGGGACCTAAAACACAATTTTATGGTAGTATTTCATGGGTTAAGTCTGTAATTAAAAGAATTAAAGGGCTAAAAATAGAGGATTAGGGCTTAAGTTTAAGAGACCTTTAAAGGAGGATTTGAGGGGTCATTTAGACTCCGATTTTAGTGTTCTTGATATGCATAGACTCATGGGGAGATGAGGAATATATTGATGTAAAAAATTTTAAATTTTGAAACATGGCCCCGGGGGTCGGGTTTTGGTAATTTCGGGATTTGTGCCCTTTATTGATTGTTTTCCCTTGGGCTTCGTTCCCTTAGCATATTTTGACGTCCTCATTCCCATTTTGGGTAGATTCAACGCGCGTGGAGGACGATTCGAGGGGCAAGGGCGTCGCGAGCTAGAGATTTAGCCGGTTCGAGGGGAGCAATGATTGTAAATGATGATGTAATGGTTTAAAACCCCAGATTGCACATCGTAGTGCTATGTTGAGGCGAGATACACGTTTGATGATGAGCGTGGGGTCGTGCACTATTGGGAATTGTGACTTGGTCCTTCCCGATTGATGATTTTACCACGTATTTGACTGAAAACTAATTTCTATCATCATTATTTGGATTGAATGCCATATTTGGGCTTCGTACCAACTATTTGAACCCTTCGCGGATTTTTATTACTATTTCCTCACTGTTTTGACTTTATACTTGAACTCAGTCATAATAATTTCAACTGTTTTACTACTCAGCCATGTTTACTCAGTTTTTAAGACTTAAATGATATTTTAAATGATGTTTGGGCTGAGAAACACTGTTTTACTATTGCCTGAGAGGCTTGTGATGATTTTTGACTGAGTAAGGCCGGGACCTACATTGTGAGAAAATGCTGATACTGATTTGAGGCCGAGGGCCTAAGATATGTACGCCACGAGGTGGCTTGATTAATATGAGGATGAGGGTCTAGATTTGATGCCACGAGATGGCTTGTTATTGCGCTTGGGCCGTAAGGGGCCCCTCCAGGAGTCTGCACACCCCTAGTGAGCGCGGGTACCCATTGTGATGTGAGATTGAGCCGCAGGGGCTAGTATTGTTCTGAGATGTTGCCCGAGGGGCGGATTTGTTGATACTGTGTCCGAGGGGCGAACTTCTATTTGTTTACTTTACATTAATTACCTATAAATTACTTGTTTACTTGTTGAAAGAGGATTTTACTTGATTTTCCATGTGTTTACTATTTTTAAATGATTTTACTGCTTCATTATAGAATGTCTTGTGCCCTATATGTTTTCTTACTTTCAGTCGTTATTTACATTTGTTACTTACTGAGTTGGAGTACTCACTTTACTCTCTGCACCCCATGTGCAGATTCAGGCATAGCTAGTCCCACTCCTGAGTGTTGATTCATTCCAGCTTCAGGCGGATCTTCGAGGAGTCTTTAGGTAGCTGTTGGCGTTCGCAGCCTGGAGCTCATCCCTATCTACTTCCTGTATTTTCTTAGTTCAGTATTTAAACTCTGTAGTTACATTTGAGGATTCAGTATTGTTCGATGCTCGTGACTTGTGACACCCCGGTTAGGGCTGTGTCGGGTTGTATCTCCGCTACTTCTTATCATTAAATCATGTTTTAGACTACTTTTATATTGTTTAACTGCTTTAACAAGTGAATTGGGTCTAGTTGGCTGGCCTTATCTTTACGAGAGGTGCCATCATGACCGGGTTCGGGTTTAGGGTCATGAGAGGTTGGTATTAGAGCCTAGGTTACATAGGTCTCACGAGTCATGAGCAGGTTTAGTAGAGTCTTGCGGATCGGTATGGAGACGTCTGTACTTATCCTCGAGAGGATGCAGAACCTTTAGGAAAAACTTCATATTCTTGAAATTCTTGTCGTGCGAACTTGTTGATCCGAGTACTAAACATTTTTTGTTATACTCTCTCACAGATGGTGAGGACAATGCTACTGGTCGGGTGGACGACCCCTAGTACCACCAATAGTGACTACCAGAGGCCGAGGACGCGGTCGTGGTGATGGTAGAGGAAGAGCAGCTAGGGAAGCACATGTGGATCCACCAGCTGCCCTAGTTCAAGACCATGTCCCAGCTATGGATGCTCCAACAGCACCAGTTCAGGCACCAGTTGTGCCCATCGTGATTTCGGGTCTTCAAGAGGCCTTGGCACAGATCTTATCAGTTTACACTAGCTTGGCTCAGGCGGTTTTAGCCACTACAGTCGTGGCTACTTCACAGGCCGGGGGAGGCAATCAGACTCCTGCCGCTTGCACACCTGAGTAGGGCTTGCAGGGACTTCAAACGTCGGGGGAACATCCAGCACAGCCGGTCGCAACTGCTCAGGACTATGTGGTTCCTATCATGTTGGAGGATGAGCAGCGTAGGTTGGAGAGATTTGGTAGATTGCAGCCTCCGACCTTCAGTGGCGTAGAGGGCGAGGATGCCCAGGGCCTTTTGGGTAAGTGTTAGAGGATGCTTCGTAATGCAGGTATACTAGATACCAGCGGGGTCGCTTTTACCACCTATCAGTTTTCAGGAGCTTCTTTCACTTGGTGGGAGGATTTTGAGAGCCGTAGGCCTGTTAGTGCAGCACCTCTTTCCTGGCAGCAGTTCTCCGTCCTCTTTCTGGAGAAGTATGTGTTGTTATCCCGCAGAGAGGAGCTACATAGGCAGTTTGAGTGGTTGCAACAGGGGGAGATGATTGTGCCGTAGTATGAGTTGAGGTTCTCTAAGTTGGCTCGTCATGCCATCTTGTTGGTTACGACAGATCGAGAGAGGATCAGGATATTTGTTGATGGTCTTACTTATCAGCTTTGTATTCTTATGACCAGGGAGAGGGTATTTGGTGCTATGTTCAAGGAGGTTGTTGATATCGCCCGTGAGATTGAGTCTATTTGCCGTCAGGAGTGAGAGGAGAGGGAGGCCAAGAGGCCTCAAGGATCTGGCAGCTATAGTGGTACTCCTTCGAGGGGTCAGTTTCAGCACGGCAGAGGTCGTTCATTCAGGTCTGCTCAGCCAGCTCGCCCAGGTTATCGGGGGGCATCTTCAAATCATGGTTATCACGAATCTTAGCAGGGCCAGTCACTACTCAGCACCCTTTCAGCTCAGAGTTTGACCCGTGCTCCATCAGCTCAGGGATCTTCTATGCCGAGTGCATCAACTAGTCACTCCGGTGCGAGGGGTTCCCTTCAGTCCCCTTCTCTAGAACCTGGGAGTTGTTATGAGTGTGGCGAGATAGGCCACATGTGGAGGCAGTGTCCTCTTCGTGTTGCTAGTTTGTCCTAGCAGAGGGGTCAATCATCGGTTTCAGTGCCAGTTTCTTCACCACCACCCGCTTAGCTAGCTAGGGGTAGAGTCAGTCAGCCAGGGGTTGCCCCAGAGGGGGAGGTCGATCAGGGGGCGGTCAGGCCCGTTTCTATGCACTCTCAAGCAGACCCGATGCTATTGCTTCAGATGCTATCATTACAGGTATTATTTCAGTCTGCCACCGAGATGCCTCTGCATTATTTTATTTCGATTCCACCTTTTCTTATGTGTCATCATACTTTGCTCGTTATTTGGGTACGCCCCGTGAGTTTCTTGCTTTACATGTTCATGTATCTACCTTGGTGGGCAATACTATAGTTGTAGACCGTGTGTACTAGTCGTGTGTGGTGACTATTAGGGGTCTGGAGACCCGAGTGGATCTATTTCTATTGAGCATGGTGGATTTTGATATCATTTTGGGCATAGATTGGTTATCTTTGTGTCGTGCTATTCTAGACTGTCATGCTAAGACAGTCACATTGGCTATGCCGGGTGTGCCACGAATCGAGTGGCAAGGTGTGACTGATTATGTTCCTAGTAGAGTGATCTCTTTCTTGAAGGCCCAACGTATGGTTGGGAAGGGTTGTCTTTCATATGTAGCATTTGTGAGGGATGTTGGAGCTGAGACTCCCAGTATTAATTATGTTCCTATTGTGAGGGATTTTCCTGATGTGTTTCATGTAGATCTATCGAGCATGCCTTGGTATTGACCTGGTGCCGGGCACTCATCCCATTTCTATTTTGCCGTATCGTATAGCACCAGCGGAGTTGAAGGAGTTAAAAGAGCAGCTTCAGGAACTTCTTGATAAGAGGTTCATTCGGCCTAGTATGTCACCTTGGGGTGCGCCAGTTTTGTTTGTGAAGAAGAAGGATGGTACAATGAGAATGTGCATTGATTATAGGAAATTGAACAAGGTAACAATTAAGAACAAGTATCATTTGCCTTGCATTGATGATTTATTCGACCAGCTTCAGGGAGCAAGGGTGTTCTCCAAGATTGATCTCCGTCGTTCGGGTTATCACCAGCTGAAGATCAGGGATTCAGATATTCTTAAGACAGTGTTTAGGACCCGATATGGTCATTATGAGTTCTTGGTCATGTATTTTGGGCTGACCAATGCCCCAGCAGCGTTCATGCATTTGATGAACAGCGTATTCCGGCCTTATATCGATTTGTTTGTCATAGTCTTCATTGATGATATTCTGGTGTATTCGCTTAGTCAGGAGGAGCACGCGGAGCATTTGAGAGTTGTGTTGCAGAAATTGAGGGAGAGAAGCTTTATGCAAAATTCTCCAAGTGTGAGTTTTGGCTCAGTTCAGTGGCTTTCTTGGGGCACATGGTGTCCAGCAAGGATATTCAGGTTGATCCAAAGAAGATAGAGGCGGTTCAGAGTTGGTCCAGACCGTCCACAGCCACAAAAATTCGCAATTTTCTTGGTTTGCTAGGCTACTATCGCCGGTTTATTCAGGGATTCTCATCTATCGCATCACCCTTGACTAAGTTGACTCAGAATGGTGCCTCATTTGTATGGTCAGACGAGTGTGAGGAGAGCTTTCAGAAGCTCAAGACAGCTTTGACCACAACTCCTGTGCTGGTCTTGCCATCGGCTTCAGGTTCATATACCGTGTATTGTGATGCTTCGAGAGTTGGTATTGGTTGTGTGTTGATGTAAGAGGGTAGAGTTATTGCTTATGCTTCTCGTTAGTTGAAGCCCCATGAGAAGAACTACCTCGTTCATGATTTGGAGTTGGCTATCATAGTTCACGCGTTGAAGATTTGGAGGCATTACTTGTATGGTGTATCTTGTGAGGTGTTCACTGATCATCGCAGTATTCGGCATTTGTTCAAGCAAAAGGATCTTAATTTGAGACAGCGTAGATGGTTGGAGCTGCTTAAGGATTATGATATCACTATATTGTACCATCCGGGAAAGGCCAATATGGTGGCCGATGCTTTGAGCCGAAAGGCAGTGAGTATGGGGAGTTTGGCATATATTCCAATTGGGGAGAGACCTCTTGCAGTTGATGTTCTGGCCTTGGTCAATCGGTTCGTGAGGTTGGATATTTTGGAGCCTAGTCGGGTATTGGCTTGTGTGGTTTCTTGGTCTTCCTTATATGAGTGCATCACAGAGCGCCAGTATGATGATCTGCATTTGCTTGTCCTTAGGGACAAAGTTCAGCATGATGATGCCAGAGATGTGACCATTGGTGATGATGAGGTGTTGAGGATGCAAGGCTAGATTTGTGTGCCCAATGTGGATGGGCTTTGGGAGTTGATTCTGGAGGAGGCCCACAGCTCGCGGTATTCCATTCATCCGGGTGCTGTGAAGATGTATTAGGATTTGAGGCAGCACTATTGGTGGAGAAGAATGAAGAAAGATATTGTGGGATTTGTAACTTGGTGTCTCAATTGTCAGCAGGTGAAATATGAGCATCAGAGACCGGGTAATTTGCTTCAGTAGATGGATATTCCTGAGTGGAAGTGGGAGAGGATCATTATGGACTTTGTTGTTGGATTTCCACATACTTTGAGGAAGTTCGATGTCATTTGGGTGATTGTGGATCGGCTGACCAAGTCCGCGCACTTCATTCCAGTGTGTACTACCTATTCTTCAGAGCAGTTGGCAGAGATCTACATCCGGGAGATTGTTCGTTTGCATGCTGTCACAGTTTCCATCATATCAGATAGGGGAACTCAGTTTACTTTGCAGTTTTGGAGGTCTGTGCAGCGAGAGTTGGATACTTAGGTTGAACTGAGCACAACTTTTCACCCTCAGACGGACGGGCAGTCCGAGCGCACTATTCAGATATTGGAGGACATGTTACGTGCATGTGTCATAGATTTCGGAGGATCATGGGATGAGTTTCTACTGCTTGTAGAGTTTGCTAATAACAATAGCTACCATTCTAGTATTCAGATGGCTCCATATGAGGCTTTGTATGGGAGGCGGTGTGGATCTCCAGTTGGTTGGTTAGAGCCCGATGAGGCTAGGCTATTGCGGAGTGATTTGGTACAGGATGCTTTGGAGAAGGTGAAGGTGATTCAGGAAAGGCTTCGTACAGCGTAGTCGAGGCAAAAGAGTTATGCTGATAGGAAGGTTCTAGATGTGTCCTACATGGTTGGCGAGAAGGTTCTGTTGAAGGTATCACCCATGAAGGGTGTTATGATATTTGGAAAGAAAGGGAAATTGAGTCCGCGGTTCATTGGGCCTTTTGAGGTGCTTCGGAGGATTGGGGAGGTGGCGTATGAGCTTGCTTTGCCACCCAGCTTGTCGAGTGTTCAACCGGTATTCCATGTTTTTATGCTCCGAAAGTATATTGGAGATCTGTCCCATGTACTGGATTTCAGCACGGTTCAGGTGGATGATGATTTGACCTATGATGTGGAGCCAGTAGCTATTTTGGGTCGTCAGGATTGGAAGTTGAGGTCAAAGGATATAACTTCAGTAAAAGTGCAATAGAGAGGTCGGCCTGTGGAGGAGGCTACCTGGGAGACCGAGCGGGAAATGCGGAGCAGATATTCTTGACTCGTTCGAGGACGAACGTTTATTTAAGTTGGGGAGGTTGTGACGATCCGGCCAGTCGTCTCATGAGTTACCGCTCCGTTTCCCCTATTTCTGCTTCTTTATCGGTGTTTTATGGTATCGGGTTGGTCGGATCGAGTCCGGAATGATTTTGGTAAGGTTTGAGACACTTAATTTTTTTAAGGAAGTTTAAGTTGGAAAAGTCAACCGGATGTTGACTTATGTGTTAGAGGGCTCGGATGTGAGTTTCGATGGTTCGGTTAGCTTCGGTAGGTGATTTATGGCTTAGGAGTGTGATCGGAATGGGTTTTGGAGGGTTGGAGTAGTTTTAGGCTTGAATTGGCGAAGTTGATATTTTGGCGATTTCCGGTTGATCGGTGAGATTTTGATATAGGGGTCCGAATGGGATTCCGAGAGTTGCAGTAGCTCCGTCGTGTCATTTGGGATGTGTGTGTAAAATTTCAAGTCATTCGGACGCGGTTTGGTTGGGTTTTGATCAAAAGCAAAATTTGGAGGATTTTAGAAACCTAGGCTTGAATTCGAGGCGTTTTGGTTGATTTGATGTTGTTTGAGATGATTTGATGATTAGAACAAGTTTGAATAAGGTATTGGGTTATGTTTGCGCTTTTGGTTGAGGTCTCGGGGGCCTCGGGGTGATTTCGGATGGTTAATGGAGAAGTTGGAATTTTGTTGCAGCAGCTGCATTTGCTGCTTCTGGTATTCTCGCACCTGCAGATTGGGTACCACAGGTGCGGTGCCGCACATGCGGGTGATCAATCGCAGAAGCGAAAAAGGGCCAGATGAGCAGAGACCGCAGAAGCGGTATGGTAACCGCATCTGCGATGTCGCAGATGCGATGTAGGCTGGGTAAGTGAATTCCGCAGAAGTGGAGGATTTGACCGCATATGCGGTATCGCAGAAGTGGGTTTTGTACCGCAGATGCGGGTATCCCTGGGACAGAATGTATATAAGTCTTCCTTCGCGATATTTGAAAGTTTTCACCATTTTTGAACACGGATTCGGGAGCTTTGGGCGATTTTGAAGAGAGAAATCAAGGAGACTTTGTTAAGGTAAGGATTTTGGACCTAAAACACATTTTTATGGTAGTATTTCATGGGTTAAGGGTGTAATTAAAGGAATTAAAGGGCTAAAATGGAGGATTAGGGCTTGAGTTTAAGAGGCCTTTAAAGGAGGATTTGAGGGGTCATTTGGACTCTGATTTTAGTGTTCTTAATATGCATAGACTCGTGGGGAGATGAGGAATCTATTGATGTAAAAAATTTTGAATTTCGAGATGTGGCCTCGGGGGTCGGGTTTTGGTGATTTCGGGATTTGTGCCTTTTATTGATAGTTTTTGCTTGGGCTTCGTTCCCTTAGCATATTTTGACGTCCTTGTTCTAATTTTGGGTAGATTCGACATGCATGGAGGACGATTCGAGGGGCAAAGGCGTGGCGTGGTAAAGATTTAGCCGGTTCGAGGTGAGTAATGATTGTAAATGATGCTCTGAGGGTTTGAAACTCTGGATTGCATATCGTAGTGCTATGTTAAGGCGAGACACACGCTTGATGATGAGCGTGGGGTCGTGCACTATTGGGGATTGTGACTTGGTCCGTCCCGGTTGATGATTTTACCGCGTATTTGACTGAAAGCTAATTGCTATCATCATTATTTGGGCTGAATGGCATATTTGGGCTGAATGCCAACTATTTGAACCCTTCGCGGATTTTTATTACTATTTCCTCACTGAATTGACTTTATCTTGAACTCAGTCATGTTAATTTCCAATGTTTTACTACTCAGCCATGTTTACTCAGTTTTTAAGACTTAAATAATATTTTAAATGATGTTTGGGCTGAAAAACACTATTTTACTATTGCCCGAGAGGCTTGTGATGATTTTTGACTAAGTAAGGTCAGGGTCTTACATTGTGAGGAAACACTGATACTGATTTGAGGCCGAGGGCATGAGATATGTACACCACGAGGTGGCTTGATTGATATGAGGCCGAGGGCCTAGATTTGATGCCACGAGATGGTTTGTTATTGCGCTTGGGCCGTAAGGGGCCCCTCCGGGAGTCTGCACACCCCCAGTGAGCGCGGGTACCCATTGTGATGTGAGATTGAGCCCGAGGGACTGGTATTGTTCTGAGATGTTGTCTGAGGTGCGGATTTTCTGATACTGTGCCTGAGGGGTGAACTTCTGTTTGTTTACTTTACATTAATTACCTGTCAATTACTTGTTTACTTTTTGAAAGAGGATTTTACTTGATTTTCCACGTGTTTATTATTTTTAAATGATTTTACTGCTTCATTATAGAATGCCTTGCGCCCTACATGTTTTCTTACTTTCAATCGTTATTTACATTTTTTACTCACTGAGTTGGAGTACTCAGTGTACTCCCTACACCCCATGTGCAGATTTAGGCGTAGCTGGTCCCGCTCCTGAGTGTTGATTCATTCCAGCTTCAGGCGGATCTTCAAGGAGTCTTTAAGTAGTTGTTGGCATTCGCAGCCTGGAGCTCCTCCCAATCTACTTCCTTTATGTTCTTAGTTCAGTATTTAAACTCTGTAGTTACATTTGAGGATTCAATATTGTCAGATGCTCATGACTTGTGACACCCCGGTTAGGGTTGTGTCGGGTTGTATTTTTGCTACTTGTTATCATTAAATCATGTTTTAGACTGCTTTTATATTGTTTAACTTCTTTAATAACTGAATTGGGTCTAGTTGGTTGGTCTTGTCTTCACGAGAGGTGCCATCACGATCGGGTTCGGGTTTAGGGTCGTGACACTTACCCTATAATAAAACCTAGATATAGAAGACCTAACATCAGATTTATTTATATAAAAAAAAGACCTAGACAATAAGAGAAAGACCCCTCCTCTAAAAAATGGCAACGACGCTGGCTTCTTCTTGAAGAAGAACACTCTTTCATTTTATAAAAAGAAAACACTCACAACACACCTTAGGAGCTAGAAATCTGAGAATTCCAATCTAGGTCTGAGAAGAAGGAAAGTCAAAACCAAGAAACGTTCCAAAAGTAAAAACGAAAAAAAAAGGTTTAAAAGAAAGCATTCAGAGATTATTTTCAACTTTGGTTCTCTGTTACATGTTATCTGTGTTCAGATGGTGTCTTGAATTCTAAAACTGCTATTTGTTGTTGCTTACCAAGTTGCTAGCTGAACTTTGTATCTCTGTTAGTTGCTTCTTAAAATCACAGACTGATTTTCTTCTACTTTTGCTTGACCAAGGTACAGCTCGATCCTCAAAATTGTAATTTCAACTTGAATCAATGCAAAATAGTTGTTGACTGCGGTTGTTTGTCTTGAATCGAAATGCTTTTATGTTCTGTCACTGTTAGAAAGTGGATTGGACATGTTTATTATTCTAAAATAGAATACTGTGTTCTAACAAATTTTACCGTATTCTTCCCCCCTAAAAGCAAGGCAAATCATTGGGACGTGATCTTCCTATAAATGATCCATGTTGACAATAGTGAAAATGGCTTTATTTATGTACCTCATCTTGCATTAGGTGGTAAAAATACCACAAAATAGAATATTTGTATGGCAGTTGTTCTTATCATTTTTTTGAGAAAAGGGATCAAACATATAACCACAAGTAGACGAAATATAGCTGTCCGAAAAGGGCAAATCTAACACATGTGACCTAAGAAAAGAAATAGCCCAAAATAAATAGGCATACGTGATATGATATGCTTGTGCTGTAGTCCATAAAGCTTATTCTTGAATTACTTCTTTTTTAGGGATGTCAAGTTTCAATGATCAGATGATTTCCAAGTCTAAGTTTCTTGGTTGTTAATAGTCTTGGTACTGAAATTTTTCCTTCTATTAAACGACCATACTGTTGGTGATATGTTGTCCTTTGTGACCACATTGTCAAATTGAATTGTTCAAATCAGTTAAATGGATGTAAGTGATTCATAAGGGATTTGTGGTTGCTAAATTAGGAGTAGTATTGAATAATGGAAATTTAGAATCTGCAGTAAAAAGCTCCATGGCTTTTGGCTTTCGCGCTTGATTCCAAATGTAGGAAAATTAAGCAATTGATAAACATCGTAGCTGGCTTTAGGCGCGATTAATAAACATCGTGATTATAGGTACGGTTCCCTTGACATAGTCATGATGCGTAATTCCCAAATTCGGGGGTGCATTTCATGTAACCAGATTATAACAACTTCGAATAATAAAACCTTTTGAAATAAATTGAGGTGGGCCATGCCAAACAAAATTTATAATCCACGGCCCTTATAAGATTAGATTCAAGAACTAACACTTATATAAAAAGGTTTGAGGTGTGCCATGCCAAATAAAACCTCATAAGCCCATGACCCTCATAAAACTAGTTAGCTCTTATAGAAAATTTGAGGTGTGCCATTTTTCATTAAATAACTCATGGCCCTCATGAAATTAATTCAAACCTTGTAAAAACTGAGGTGCGCCATCAATTAAATTTTCCATGGCCCTCATAAATGTTGTTAATTTAAACTTTCGTAGTTGCTTTAGGCGCGTTCTTTAATTAATTCAATCATAGCTACGGGTACGGTTCCCGCGACATAGTTGTAATTTTTAAATTCAGGTGTACATTTCATGTGACCCAATTTCAATCTCTCAAGCAATGTTAAATAGAACGTGTTGCGAACCGCGGGTGCATTTCATGTAGCGTGGTTTAAGACGTGTTTTAAATAACATTGAATTTCCCTAAAAGCGGTTTTGAAATAATTAAAAGCGATTATAAAGCTAAAAATGCACAATAGGTTAAAACATGTAGTAAATCAGCTGATAGGCTAACTATAAATAGTTTAAGCGACTGTGCTAGAACCACGGAACCCGAGAATGCCTAACACCTTCTCCCAGGTTAACAGAATTCCTTATTTAGAATTTCTGATTCGCAGACTTTTAAATAAAAGTCAAAATTTCCTCGATTTGGGATTTAAAAAATAAACCGGTGACTTGGGACACCAAATAAATTATCCGAAGTGGCGACTCTGATAAAATAAATAAAATAATCTCATCTCGATTAATGTCACTTTAATTGGAAAAACTCCCCTATATCCCCCTAAGGCGGGTAAAAAGGAGGTGTGACATTACTCAGTACATGGGTTCGGTTGTACTGATACTACACTCTGCACTCTTTTGTGTAGATTACGGTACCGGACCCGGTGAGTAGCTGAGGTAGCTACCTTCAGTCCAGGGAGACCAAGGTAGATCTGCTGGCGTCCGCAGAGCCTGAAGTCCCCCTTCCCTGCTTTAGTTTTTCTGCTGTCTCTTTCATTTTGATAACGGTTGTATTTTTTCTTTCCAGACCAATGGTTGTAGCAAAAATCATAGATGTTCGTGATATTGTGACACCAGATTCATGGGTAGACTTGTATTGATTTATTTGATTATCTATAACTCTTCCGCACTTATAATCTGTTTAACTTGGGCTTATATATATTGGGTTGAATGTTAAATTTTCAGAACCTTAATAGTTGGCTTGCCTAGCTTTCACGAGTAGCCGCCATCACGACTCCCGAGTATAGAAAAATCTGGGTCGTGACAACATCGATACTGTTCAGACCTGAGAGGTCGTTTCTTGGTATTATATCATTATCACCATCGATATTTTGTACTCAGTCATATTCATGAATTATATATCATGTCGCAGTCTCCATTATTGTTATTTGGAACATCATATCATTGTTCGGGCTAATATCATGACATTGTGATCCCGTGTGTGTGAGACTGGAGAGTGATGACTGAGTTAGGCCGAGAGCCTAATTGTGAGTGATAGTATATGGGATCAGGCTGCGCGCCGTAGCGGTTATGTTGTTGATTATGATAGCGCTTGGCCTGTAGGAGCCCTTCCGGAGTCTATAACATACCCCCAGCGAGCGCAGTTGATGATGTTGAGGGATGGATCTTCCCTAGACATGGATCTTGTCCAAAGTATTTATACCTAGAGATAGATCTTCTCCACAGGGTTGGAATAGCCTTCCTAAGTACTGGATGATTGCGGTCAGTGATATATATATTCCGGGATGGATCTTTCCTGGGCCGGATGGCCATATACAGTACCAAGTGGTTGAGCACTTATGAGTGGAGGTACACAGAATATAGATCATGTATCTGTGTGTTGGTACATTGAGATTTCCTAAGTTGTATACTCCATACTGTTCAGACTGCATTTATTTACTGTTGAGTTTTTGCATGAACTGCAAGCATGTCTATTTTTCTGTACAGTTTAATGATATTACCTGTTGAGGTTTGGTTCATCACTACTTGTCAGTCCATAATTTGGACTTGTTACTTACTGAGTTGGTATACTCACGTTACCCCTGCACCTTGTATGCAGATCCAGGTATCTCGGGTCACGGTAGCGGTTGTTGATCATTTTAGTGGTGAACTTCCTTGGAGATAGCGAGGTAGCTGCCTGGCAATCGCAGTCCCGCCTTCTCCTTCCTTATTCACCTTTAGTGTATTTTGTTGACTATTCTTAGACTATGTTAGTCTTGTTTTCTTTTGAACCATTGTAGTATTTTGCTCATGATTGAGTGACACCCGAGGTCGAGCTTGTATTTTCCGCTTTGTTTTGATTTCTACTTTATATCTTTTATCGGCTTTCTGTTAAAAACATGATTTTACTTAAGTTTTAAGTGAAATATGGAGTATTTGGAAATAAGTTGGCTGACCTAGTTTCATGATAGGCGTCATCACGACCGGGTCGATTTTTGGGTCGTAACAAATGTGCATTAGCAACTTCAGTCATATATAATCTATATTTGTAGCAACATCTTAAAAATAAGTATGTATAATTCCATCTAGTATCAATTTCATCTGGCATGAATCTGGGGTTAAGGTTATGTTCGGTACACTTAGTCTTAAATTCCCTAATTCTAGATTGTTGATTACTTTCTTGAATAATACCAACTGCTCTTCTAACATGAGTAATCTCAGTTGAAAATAAATCAAGGCCACTTTTAACAATTAAATTATAAACATGACATGCACACCTAACATGAAAGATATCATCAAGTGGTGGTTGCAAATGCAGTTTTAATAGTGAAATAGTGGCATTATTGTTAGAAGTATTATCAAAGGACATACACAATACTTTTTTATTAAGATTGTAAAATGCAACAACTTTGCAAATACTAGTACTTATAAAAACAACAATATGACTCTGATCTTCATCATATTTAAAAGCGATAATACATTTTTGCAAACAAAAAGTATCATCTATCCAATGATATGTAATTGTCAAATAATCATTTCCATTAACAGCATGACCAATATCAGAAGTTAGAGAAACTCTACAAGGAAGGTGGTCAAACAAATAATGTATGTATGTCTATATTGTCCATGAAACCTAAAGATATCGGATCTACAAGTACTTCTAGGAATACCTTTAAATAAAGGATTATAAATCCCTTGAATATACATAATAAGATATGATGAAGAAGCTAAAGAAAAAGGTAGACAACTCAAAGCAATTATTTTTACTAACTCCTCACGAACTTTCATTTTGTCATATTTCAAAAATCTTTCAGCACTAGGGTTTAGAGTTCCTTGACTTTCATCTAAATCAGAGTCCCATTCTATAGGATGAGTAATTCTCATATGTCTACAAAGTGTCTCAACCCCTCCTAATCTTCCTCCAGCCTTATGTTTAAAATTATCTTTACAAAATTTGCATCTAACTCTATCAGAATTCTCTATTTTCTCAAAATATTTTTAAACGTTACTTCTCCTTCTCCGATGACTAGTAGTCGGGGCCACAAGTGGTCTACTACTAGTACCACCACCCCTGCTACCAACTCCAACATTGCTAGGTGTAGGTGATATCTCATTTTCAATTTCTAATTCATTATCTTCTATACCGTAATCTTCCTGTAATTGTTCATAATCTATATTATTATCAGGTGATGTTTCATAAACATGCGTAAAGTCATTTAAATTACTACAAGAAGTTGAAGTAGCACCTCTTTTTCTATTTTCCCGAGTACCCTGATTAGCAACCTTATTACAAACTCATTTTGTAGCATTAAACAGATTGTGAAAATTTAATTACTAATAAAAATTAAATATGCAAACTTAAAATATTAAATAGGAGAAAGAGTTGGAACAAGTGCACCGAATTTGGCAATAAATTGAACAATTGATGATTTTTCAAGTCTTGAAATTGAGTCACAACTCCGACTTAACTACAAATAAACTTCATTTGTTCAAACTTCAAATAATACCATAAATAAAATTTCAAAAAAAAGAGAAAGCCAAATAGTTGATAGCAATTTAGTTGAAGAATGAGAGAATGACAATTGAGAATTTGGGTTTGAGAATTGAGAGATGAGTGAAGAAAAGAAGAAGAGGGGGTCTATTTATTTTTTTTCAGAGGGTTAAATTAGTAAATAATAAAAGTACTATTTTTTTTAAAAAAAGAAGTCCAAAAATGGCTATTTTGCAATTAAGGCTGTTGGGCAACGGTCAAAATTGGAGCTGACCGTTGCCAATGGTCAAATCATTTTTTTAAAAATAAATTCAAAACTAGTCGTTGAAATGGTCAGGGCCAATCTGGTTCACAGGTTCAAGCTTGACATGACATTATCTGTTTGGACCGTCCGGTTAATCGGTATCCATATCTACACCAGCACACTGCCCGGCCCATTTACCACCGGGCCAATCCGGTCCGGTCAAAAATCGGTCTGCGCCGGTCCGGAACTGGGTCAACCTGGCTCCTTTGATAGTTTTACATATAGCTAGTTCCTCTTATTATATTTCCTCATCTAAGTTGACACTTTCTAATACCCGCCAGAGGAACCCTGAATAGCTGGTGGGCGGTAAGAACTCTCCGGCATCGCACTGAAATAAGGCCTCACTGGAGCACCCCGAGGAGGGGGAAGTGGTGCTGAATATGGGGGCCTGCTAGTCTGACCCCTCCCGAAGTGACCTCTACCCCTAACTGGGGTACCTCTAAACTCTCCTGAAAATCAGGCCCTCTTGTCCTACTAAATCTGCTCTCTAGCCCTCTGGCGATACCCCTCAATCCTGCGAGTAATCTTTAACACTAGCTGGTTCTCTATACCCATCACCACCTCTCGGGCCATGCCAGCTCGAATACTAGGGTGCAACCCCGCGACAAATCTCCGCACTCTTTCTGCATCTATGGGAAGTATCATGAGTGCATGGCGAGACAGCTCAGAAAACCTCGCCTCATAATCGGTCATAGACATCTAACCCTGCTCAAGATGCCCAAACTGATACCGTAGCTCTTCCCTCTCAAAGGGTGGAATGTACCTATCCAAGAACATCTGTGCAAACTGACCCCAAGTGAGGGGAGGAGAACCTGCTGGCCTGCCTAGAACATAGGACTGCCACCATCTACGGGCCCTGGCCTCAAGCTGAAAAATAGTGAATTCAACTCCATGTGACTCCAATATCTGCATGTTGTGCAGTCTGTCCCTGCACCTATTTATGAAGTCCTGGGCATTCTCATGACGCTCTCCCCCGAAGATAGGAGGGTGAAGCCTCGTCCACCTATCCAATAACTTCTGTGGATCACCATCCACAGTGGGTCTAGGTTGGGGCGCCACTACAGCAACTGGCTGGGCCCCATCTGTGGGTAGTGCACCCGAAGTCTGATACACTGTAGCTTCATGTCCAGGAGCCTGAGAAGTAGGGGTCTGTGCTCTCCCTCCTGCCTGTGATGTAGATGGATCTGCTGGAAATAAACCAGCCTGAGTCATAGAATCCATGAACCGCAGTATACGGCCCATTACCTCCTGGAATCCCGGTGCTGTCATAAAGTCTGCCAGGGTGGGCTCAGCTGCGGGCACCTCGCCCTGCTCCTCGATGATAGGATCTCCCACGGGATCTGCTGGTGGTACTACTGGGATAACTCTAGGACGCCCTCGTCCCCTACCTCGGGCCGGTGCCCTCCCCCGACCTTTGCCTCGGCCTCTAGCAACAGGGGGAACAGCTCTGCCTAGGTCTGAAACATCAGTCGAGTGTGTCCTCACCATCTGTGAGAGAATAAAGGAGAGAATTTTAGCGTAACATCCACTACACGATAGGAAATGAATAAAGAGTAGTGTTCCTAACACCCTATAGCCTCTCGAAAATAAATACAAACGTCTCCGTACCGATCCGCAAGATTCTATTAGGTTTGCCCAAGAATTGTGAGACCTACGTGAACCTAGTGCTCCGATACCATGTTGTCACGACCCATTTCCTTAATAGGTCATGATGGCGCCCAACATCATTGTCGGGCAAGCCAACGCTGAAAATACTAAATAAACTTTCATTTACCTTTACCCAAAAATAGTTGAAATAATTCTTTAAGTTGGACTAAAAATTAGAAATGATTAATAGGTCATAATAATCATGCAACCCCAAAATGATACAGTCTACTAATGTGTGTGTCACAAGCTATGAGCAACTAGTAGAATATACAATAATCACACTATCCTACTGTCGGAAATAGAATAGACAGCAAAAAAATACATAAGGAAGACTTCTTCAGGCTGCTGAACAGCATAGGAGGGAAGCAGCTACCGTAGAAGTCTCGAGTCCGCTCAGGGATGCGCACCAGACTGATAGTCAGATACACCTGCCTCAGATCATGTACAATTAAGTACAGAAGTGTAGTATGAGTACATAAACAATATGTACCCAATAAGAATCCCGTCGAATCTCGAAGAAGTAGAGACGAGAGGTCGACTTGATACTCACTAGGGTCAAATAATATGAGAAAGAATCTGTAATAAGCATGGATAGCACAGTTTATTAGAATTGTAGGGCAAGGATTAACACTTCTTTTTCCAAATAATATCATGGGTATCCATTTATGTCTCAAGGCATATATGAAGTTCAATCCACAAAGAGAAATACTAAGTAAAGCATGCGCAAGCAATACCGAGGGACGTACGGCCCAATCCAATATAAAAGTAAATTGTGCACTGCCGAGAGTCAAACGGCTCAAACCATAGATGCATCTATTACCCCGCTTGCGAATTTCACGTGTGACGCGGTCAAATATAAATAAGCTCATCAACAAGCAGACAATAATGTATGTATCTGAGGAGTAGTTATTCACAGGAATGTCCAAATTTTCTTTAAAAAGATCAAAACAGGATAAGGTTCCCCCACTAGTCTCATTTACTTTAATCAACATAATTTATACGAATCCGATTTTAACATCAAGTTGCAAGAATATCACGTAGAGCATGCTTTTGGGTTCTAGACTACCCGGACTTAATATAATAGTCGCTACACATGGACTCTCATCACCTAGTGTGTACGTAGCCCCCGCATATAATAGCAATTAATTCAATTATTACACCTATGGGGATAAATCCCTCTTACAAGGTTAGAAAGGAGACTCACCTTGCTCCAAAGTGAACTTCCAATACCAAGAACGAGTCCAAGCCCTCAATTCGGAGCCGAACGATCCCAAACTAGTTAAATGAGGTAAGAACTAGTCAATATAGGTTCACAAGATCGAATTCTAGCTATTTAAGCAATTTACCAACCTTTAACACAAGTTTCCTAAAATCCGACCCCAGTCCCACGTGCCCGGATTCCGAAATTATTCGAAGGAAGTTGTTCTCTATAACCTAAGGATCGATAATATATGATTTCTAATTTATTCCATAGCAAATTTCGTGGTTAAATCTAACTTTTACTAAAACCCTAGGTTTTTGCTCTAACCCCATGATTTCACCTTAATACTAGTGTTTAATCTACCTAAGACATGATTATTAAAATAGGAATAGGTAGAACACACTTACCTCAAGATGCTAGGTGAAGATCTTCTCTCAAAAGCTTTAAAATCGCCAATGGAAGAGTGAAAAAGTGATAAAAATGACTTAGAACCTTAAATGAACCTCATTGCCTCAGCGATTTTCGCATATGCGGTCTGGGGACCGCATCTGCAGTCTCGCATCTGCGAGAAGAGGACTGCATCTGCGAAAGGGTCTAAAATGGTTGCGACCGCTTCTGCGGTCTTAAAGCCGCATCTGCGGTTCCTGGCCTAGCCTACCCTGGGCCACATCTGCGATGAAAGGACCACTTCTGCGGTCTCACACCTGCGGTCTGCCAACCGCAGGTGCGGTTATGACAGAAGCAGCAGCTTCATCTCTTCTCAGAAAATTCCACTTCACTCGAGCCTCATCCGATTGACGCTTGGGGATCCCGGGCCCCGCCCGAACATTCCGACAAGTATGAAATCACGAGACGGACCTACTTGCACCTTCGGAACACCCGAAACAACGCTAAATCTAGGAATCACCCCCTAAAACCAAATGAATCAAACTTGATGAACTTCAAGTTCTTAATTTTCCTCTAACGGGTCAAAATGCCCTTAAACTACTCGGATTGACTCCAAATTTTACAGGCAAGTCTTAAATGATATTTCGGACCTGTACCGGGTTTTGGAACCAACATACGAGCCCGATACCTATGAAATCAATCATTAATTAGTTTCTTTAAATCCTTAAAATTTCAGATTAACAATTTCTAATAAAAATTCATTACTCGGGCTAGGGACCTCAGAATTCGATTCCAGGCATACGCCTAGGTCCCATATTTTCCCACGGACCCTCTGGGATTGTCAAATCACGAATTCGTGTCTGTTTGCTAAAAAATGGTTACCAAAGTAAAATTTAATCTTTTAAGAAAATTCTAAGGAATCAAATGGGCATATTTCACTCAAACTCTTCCAAACCCTGAACCAACCGTCCCCGCAAGTCGTAAATTAGCTAAAGCAAGCACGGGGAGTTTTATTTAAGGGAACGGGGTTCTAAAAGGCAAAACGACCGGTCGGGTCGTTACATTCTCCACCTCTTAAACAAACATTCATCCTTGAATGGACATAGAAAAGTACCTGAGTTGCTGAATAAATGGGGATATTGCTCCGCATGTCCTCCGCGGACTCCTAGGTCACCTCCTCGACTGGTTGGCCCCTCCACTAGACCCTCACCGTAGAAATCCTCTTGGACCTCAACTGGCGGTCCTGTCTATAAATAATAGCAACTGGCTCCTCCTCATAACCCAAACTCTCATCCAGCTAAATAGTACTAAAGTTTAACATATGGGACAAGTCGGCGTGATACTTTCGATACATGAAAAATAGGATGAACTCCTATTAAGCTGGGGGTAAGGCAAGCTCATAGGCAACCTCCCTAACTCGTCTCAACACCTCAAAGGGGCCAATAAAACTTGGGATCGACTTGCCCTTCTTCCCGAACCTCATAATGCCTTTCATTGGCGAGACTTTCAAGAGAACCCTCTCGCCAACCATGAATGACACATCACGCGCCTTCTGATCCGCCCTGAATCAACTTTACCTTATCCAAGGCATCCTGTACCAAATCTGTATCGTATAACCTAGCCTTACCATGCTTGAACCACCCGATAGGAGAATGACAACGGTGACCATATAAAGCCTCGTATGGAGCCATCTCAATGCTGGACTGATAGCTATTGTTATATGCAAACTCCGCCAAGGGCAAGAACTGATCCCACTGCCCTCCAAAGTCAATAACACATGCTCTGAGCATGTCATCCAAAATCTGAATTGTCCGCTCCGACTACCCGTCGGTCTGAGGATGGAATGTTGTGCTAAGCTTTACACGAGTCCCCAACTCACTCTGAACGGCTCTCCAGAAATGGGAGGTGAACTGAGGGCCACTATCTGATATAATGGAAACCGGCACACCATGCAACTGGACTATCTCCTGAATGTAGATCTGAGCATACCTCTCCGCTGTATAAGTAGTCGCCACTGGGATGAAGTGAGCCAACTTGGTCAACCTATCAACAATGACCCATACTGAATCAAACTTCCGCAAGGTCCGCGGCAACCCAACTACAAAATCCATGGTGATGCGCTCCCAATTCCACTCTGGTATAGGCATCTGCTGAAGTAGGCCACCCGGCCTCTAGTGTTCATACTTGACCTGCTGGCAATTCAAACACCTAGCTACATACTCCACTATGTCTTTCTTCATCCTCAGCCACCAATAATGATGCCTCAAGTCATGGTACATCTTCGTATCACCCGGATGAATGAAATATCGCGAACTATGTGCCTCCTCTAGAATCCTTCTCCTCGGCCATCAACATTAGGAACACATAAACGACCCTGGAGTCGCAAAACACCAGCCTCGCCAATAGAAACCTCCTTGGCACCCTCCCTGAAGTATCGTCTCTCTAAGAACCGCCAAATATGGATCATCGAATTGCCGGGCGTTGATCTGCCCTAATAATGAATACTAAGCAACAACACACGAAAAAACTCAGCTAGGCTCTGAAATTTCCAACCTCACAAGTCTGTTAGCCAAGTACTGAATGTCCAAAGCTTGTGTCCTCTCCGCTGCTGGAATGAATGCCAAGCTACCCATACTCTCTACCTTTCTGCTCAAAGCATTCACGATCACATTTGCCTTGCCCGGATGATAAAGAATGGTGATGTCATAATCCTTCAGTAACTCAAGACACCTGCACTGCCTCAAATTAAGATCCATTTGCTTGAATATATGCTGCAAGCTACATTGATCAATATAGACCTCACATGAAACCCTATATAGATAATGCCTCCATATCTTAAGGGCATGAACAATCGCGGCCAACTCTAGATTGTGCACAGGATAATTCTTCTCATGAACATTCAGCTGGCGCGAAGCATAGGCAATAACTCGCCCCTCCTGCATTAATACACATCCCAATCCAACGCGCGAAGCATCGCAATATACCGTATACATCCCTGAACCGGAAGACAACACAAGAACTGGTGTTGTAGTCAAGGTTATCTTGAGCTTCTGAAAGCTCGCCTCACAATCATCGGACCAATCGAAAGAAGCACCCTTCTGGTTCAATCTAGTCAGAGGTAAGGCAATAGATGAAAAGACCTGCACGAATCGTCTGTAATAACCTGCTAATCCCAGGAAACTCCTAATCTCGATCACCGAAGTAGGACGTGGCCAACTCTGAACTGTCTCAATCTTCTTGGGATCCACCTTCATACCCTCTCCTGACACAACATGCCCCAAGAATGGCACTAACTCTAGCCAAAACTCACACTTGGAGAACTTAGCATATAGTTTCTGCTCTCGTAAGGTCTGAAGCACTACTCTCAAATGTTGCTCGTGTTCCCCCAAGCTATGGGAGTATATCAAGATATCGTCAATGAAGACGATGACAAATGAATCAATATAAGGCTTGAACACTCTGTTCATCAAGTCCATAAATGTTGCTGGGGCATTAGTCAAGCCGAAGGACATCACTAAAAACTCATAATGGCCATATCTAGTCCAGAATGCAGTCTTCGGAACATCCGAGTCCCGAATCTTCAGCTGATGGTACCCTGACCTCAAGTCTATCTTAGAGAACACCCTAGCACCCTGCAACTGGTCGAACAAATCATCAATACGAGGCAACGGATACTTGTTCTTGATGATGACTTTGTTCAACTGGCAGTAATCAATGCACATCCGCATAGTCCCATCATTCTTCTTCACAAATAACATCGGTGCACCCCAAGGTTATACACTGGGCCTAACAAACCCCTTCACTAACAACTCCTCAAGTTGCTCCTTCAACTCTTTCAACTCTGTAGGAGCCATACGGTATGGTGAATAGATATAGAATGGGTGCCTGGAGCCAAATCAATACAGAAATCAATATCACGATCCGGTGGCATGCTCGAAAGATCAGAAGGAAACCCATCGGCAAACTCCCGAACTACAAGAACTGAATCAATCATCGGAGACTCTGCGGTGGTATCCCGAACATAAGACAGATAAGCCAAACACCCCTTCTTGACCATATGCCGAGCCTTCAAGAAGGAAATAACCCGACTAGGTGTATCAACTATGGACCCCTTCCACTCCAACCTTGGCAACCTTGGCATCACTAGTGAAACGGTCTTGGCATGGCAATCTAGGACGGCGTGATAGGGAGACAACCAATCCATGCCCAGGAAGACCTCAAAGTCGATCATGTCAAGCAACAGGAGATCCACTCTAGTCTCAAAACCATAGAATGTGACCACACAGGACTGGTAGATCCGATCCACAATCACAGAATCACCCACAAGAGTGGACACATGAATAGGAGTGCCCAAAGGCTTAGGAAAAATAACCAGGAAACGAGCAAACAGAGATGATACATATGAATAAGTAGACCCTAGGTCAAATAATACCGAAGCATCCCTATCGTTGACGGACATAATACTTGTGATGACGGCATCTGAGGCCAATGCATCTGGCCTGGCCAGAAGGGCGTAGAATTTGGCTGGAGCGTCGGCTGGCTGGCCTCCACCTAACTGAGCAATAGCTGGCTGACCTCTCCCTGCCTGGACTCCACCTCTAGGACGACCCCTACTAGTCTGCCCTCCACCTCTAGGTGGGGGGGCAGCCGCTGCTGAAATCATAGGCTGTTGACCCTGTTGCGCTGCCTTGCCCCGAAGTTTGGGGCAGGTCATCTTCATGTGACCCGGATCTCCACACTCATAGCATACTCTCGGTATCATATCCTGCTATCCTGAAGTCTGAGCCTGCTAACCTGAATACCCACTAGAAGAACCCTAGATGGCTGGTGGGCGATACAAACACTCTGGCATGGCACTAAAGTGAGCATTGGAAGAATCCTGATGACCAGAATACCTGCCAGAGGAACCCTGAATAGTTGGTGGGCGGTAAGAACTCACCAGCATCGCACTGAAATAACGCCTCACTGGAGCACCCCGGGGAGGAGTGGTGGTGCTGAATACGGGGGCCTGCTGGGCTGACCCCTCCCGAAATGACCTCTACCCCTAATTGGGGCGCCTCTGAACTCTCCCGAAAATTGGGCCCTCTTGTCCTGCTGAATCTGCTCTCTACCCCTCTAGTGATACCCCTCAATCGTGTGAGCAATCTCTACCACTAGCTGATACTCAGTACGCATCTCCACCTCTTGAGCCATGCTAGCTCGAATACTGGGGTGCAACCCCGCAACAAATCTCTACACTCTCTCTGCATCTGTGGGAAGTATCATGAGTGCATGGCGAGACAACTCAGAAAACCTCGCCTCATAATCGGTCACAGACATCTGACCCTGCTCAAGATGCTCAAACTGATACCGTAGCTCTTCCCTCTTAGAGGGTGGAATGTACCAATCCAAGAACAACTGTGCAAACTGACCCCAAGTGAGGGGAGGAGAACTTGCTGGCCTGCCTAGAACATATGACTACCACCATCTACGGGCCCTGCCCTCAAGCTGAAAAGTAGTGAAGTCAACTCCATGCGACTCCAATATCCGCATGTTGTGCAGTCTATCCCTGCACCTATCTATGAAGTCCTGGGCATCCTCATGATGCTCGCCCCCAAAGATAGGAGGGTGAAGCCTTGTCAAACTATCCAATAACTTCTGCGGATCACCATCTGCAGCGGGTCTAGGCTGGGGCGCCACTGCAGCACTGGCTGGGCCCCATCTGCGAGTAGTGCACCCGGGGTCTGATACACCGTAGCTGCATGTCTAAGAGCCTGAGCAGTAGGGGTCTGTGCTCTCCCTCCTACCTGTGATGTAGCTAGATCTGCAGGAAATAAACCATCCTGAGTCATAGAATCCATGAATCGTAGTATACGGCCAATGACCTCCTGGAATCCCGGTGTTGTCATAAAGTCCGTCGGGGTGGGCTCAGCTGCGGGCACCTTGCCTTGCTCCTCGATGATAGGATCTCCCGCGGGATCTGCTGGTGGTACTACTAGGATAACTCTGGAATGCCCTCGTCCCCTACCTCGGGCCGGTGCCCTCCCCCGGCCTTTGCCTCGGCTCTAACAACGAGGGTAGCAGCTCTGCCGGGGTCTGTAACATCAGCCGCGCGTGCCCTCACCATCTGTGAAAGAATAAAAGAGGAAATTTTAGCGTAACACCCACTGCATGATAGGAAATGAATAAAGAGTAGTGTTCCTAACACCCTATAGCCTCTCGAAGATAAATACAGACGTCTCTGTACCGATCCGCAAGACTCTATTAGGTTTGCCCAAGACTTGTGAGACCTACGTGAACCTAGTGCTCTGATACCATGTTGTCACAACTCATTTCCTTAATAGGTCATGATGGCGCCCACCATCATTGCCGGGCAAGCCAACACGGAAAATACTAATAAACTTTCATTTATCTTTACCCAAAAATAGTTGAAATAATTCTTTAAATTGGACTAAAAATCAGAAATGATTAATACAATCATAATAATCATACAACCCCAAAATAATACAGTCTACTAATGTGTGTGTCACAAGCTATGGGCAACTAGTAGAATATACAAAAGAATCACATTATCCTACTGTCCGAAACAGAATAGACAGCAAAAAAATACATAAGGAAGACTTCTTCAGGCTGCTGAACGGCATGGGAAGGAAGCAACTCACCGTAGAAGTCTCGAGTCCACTCAGGGATGCGCACCAGACTGATAGCCAGATATACCTGCCTCAGATCCTATACAATTAAGTACAAAAGTGTAGTATGATTACATAAACAATATGTACTCAGTAAGTATCTCGTCTAATCTCGAAGAAGTAGAGACGAGAGGTCGACTTGATACTCACTAGGGTCAAATAATATGAGAAAGAATCTGTAATAAGCATGGATAGCATAGTTTATTAGAATTGCAAGGCAAGGATTAATACTTCTTTTTTCCAAATAATATCATGGGTATCCATTTATGTCTCAAGGCATATATGAAGTTCAGTCCACAGAGAGAAATACTAAGTAAAGCATGCGCAAGCAGTACCGAGGGACGTACGGCCCGATCCAACATAAAAGTAAATTGTGCACTGCCGAGAGTCGAACGGATCGAATGCATCTATTACCCCGCTCGCGAATTTCACGTGCGATGCGGTCAAATATAAATAAGCTCATTAACAAGCAGACAATAATGTATGTATCTGAGGAGTAGTTATTCAGAGGAATGTCCAAATTTTCTTTTAAAATATCAAATAGGATAAGGTTCTCACACTAGTCTCATTTACTTTAATCAACGTAATTTATACGAATCCGATTTTAACATCAAGTTGCAAGAATATCACGTAGAGTATGCTTTTGGGTCTTAGACTACCCGAACTTAACATAATAGTCGCTATGCACGAACTCTCATCAACTAGTACGTACGTTGCCCCCACATATAATAGTAATTAATTCAATTATTACACCTATGGGGATAATTCCCTCTTACAAGGTTAGAAAGGAGACTCACCTCGCTCCAAAGTGCACTTCCAATACCAAGAACGAGTCAAAGCCCTCAATTCGGAGCCGAACGATCCCAAACTAGTTAAATGAGGTAAGAACTAGTCAATATAGGTTCAAAAGATCAAATTCTAGCTATTTAAGCAATTTTCCAACCTTTAACACAAGATTCCTAAAATCTGACCCCGGGCCCACGTGCCTGGATTCCGAAATTTTTCGAAGAAGTTGTTCTCTATAACCTAAGGATCGATAATATATGATTTCTAATTTATTCCATAGCAAATTTCGTGGTTAAATCTAACTTTTACTAAAACCCTACATTTTTACTCTAACCCCATGATTTCACTTTAATACTAGTGTTTAATCTACCTAAGACATAATTTTTAAACTAGGAATAGGTAGAACACACTTACCTCAAGATGCTAGTTGAAGATCTTCTCCCAAAAGCTCTAAAATCGCCAATGGAAGAGTGAAAAGTGATAAAAATGACTTAGAACCCGTATTAAATGAACCTCACTACCTCAGCGATTTTCGCATCTACGGTCCCGCATCTGCAAGAAGAGGACCGCATATGCGAAAGAGGCTAAATTGGTTGGGACCGCTTATGCGGTATTGAAACCACATCTGTAGAACCGCTTCTGCGGCTTGGGAGCCGCTTCTGCAGTTCCTGGCCTGGCCTGCCCTGGGCCGCATCTGCGATGAAAGGACCGCTTCTGCGGTCTCTCACCTGCGGTCCGCCAACCGCATGTGAGGTTATGACAGAAGCAGCAACTTCAGCTCTTCTCAAAAATTTCCACTTCACTCGAGCCTCGTCCGATTGATGTTTGGGGATCCCGGGCCCCGCCCGAACATGCCGACAAGTCTGAAATCACGAGACAGACCTACTCGAACCTTCGAAACACCCGAAACAACGCTAAATCTAGGATTCACCCCCTAAAACCAAATGAATCAAACTTATGAACTTCAAGTTCTTAATTTTCCTCTAATGGGTCAAAATGCCCTTAAACTACTAGGATTGACTCCAAATTTTACAGGCAAGTCTTAAATGATATTTCGGACCTGTACCGGGCTTCGGAACCAACATACGAGCTTGATACCTATGAAATCAATCACTAATTAGTTTTTTTAAATCCTTAAAACTTCAGATTAACAATTTCTAATAAAAATTCATTACTCGGGCTAGGGACCTCGGAATTCGATTCCGGACATAAGCCTAGGTCCCATATTTTCCCACAGACCCTCCGAGACCGTCAAATCACGAATCCGGGTCTGTTTGCTCAAAAATGTTGACCAAAGTCAAACATAGTCTTGTAAGAAAATTCTAAGGAATCAAATGGGCATATTTCACTCCAAACTCTTCCAAATCCCGAACCAACCGTCCCCGCAAGATGTAAATTAGCTAAAGCAAGCATGTGGAGTTTTATTTAAGGGAACGGGGTTCTAAAAGGTAAAACGACCGGTCGAGTCGTTACAATACTAAATCGCAATTAGAGACTTGAATAATTATTCATAACTATGGGTATGTTTGGTACAAAGGAAAATATTTTTCGTGGAAAGTATTTTCTTAGAAAATATTTTCCAAGAAAAATGAGTGGTTTTATCACTTATTTTCCCTTGTTTGGTTGGTGAGTGAAAAACTTTTTCCGAACAATATTTTCTATTGTTTGGTTAAAGAGTATAAAATATTTTTCGGAAAATAATTTTTTATGCTACTCTCATCAACCCACCTTCCCCAAAATCCCCATGTTTCCTGTACTCCTTCCCTCTTCTCCCTCCCCCCGCCCCCGACTTTATTTTCTTCAAGAATTTAATTATTCTTTTTAAAATTCACACAAACCCAAAGGAACGGTTTAAATTTGAGCTCGATAACTAAAAGTATTTCGTTGAAAAAAGTATCCTTTCTACAACATGAAAAAGAAATTACTCATTTTGTTGAATGAAAGAAAATACTTTTTCTACATCAAAATTGGCAGCGCGGTGCTCTTTCTACGTCATGAAAAGAAAATACGCAATTTGTTGAAATAAAAAAAAAATACTTTTTCTATATCATGAAAAGAAAGTATTCTTTTTTAAATGAAAGAAAATACTTTTCCTATATCATTAAAAGAAAATACTTGTTTTCTTGGGAAAAAAATACTTTTTCTATTTCAAGAAGAAAATACTTAGTTTGTTGAAATGAAAGAAAATACTTTTTATACATCATGAAAAGAAAGTACTCATTTTTTTGAATTGAAAGAAAAAATACTTTTTCTACATCTTGAAAGAAAGTACTTATTGTTGGGAAAAAAATACTTTTTCTATTCAGAAAAAGAAAATACTTAGTTTGTTGAAATGAAAGAAAATACTTTTTCTACATCATGAAAAGAAAGTACTCGTTTGTTGAAATAAAAGAAAATACTTAATACTTTTTCTATATCCTAAAAAAGGTACTCATTTGTTGAAAAAAAATATCTTTTCTATTTCAGGAAAAGAAAATACTTAATTTATTGAAATGAAAGAAAATACTTAATTTATCGAAAAAGAGTTTTGAAAAATGTTTTCCCTTTTGATAGGAAGAAAATATTCCTCAAATTGGAGAAAAATGAGTTCCTGAGAAAAATATTTTTCAAAATATTTAAGCTAACCAAATATGAGAATTGAAAAATATTTTTCGAAAAATATTTTCCTTTGCACCAGACGCACCCTATATCTCCATTTTTTCTAGTAACATTCTGCAGACAAAGGCCATCACAATTCAAAAGTATTACCAAAAAAATGTGTTTAATTGGCTAATAAGCTAACCCCAATAGAACAACGAGTGCTGCGTAGTTTGTTTTTATTTCTATACGGCAGGATAGCCTAAATGACACCTGTACTTCAATCACTTTGTCATGCCGGTTCCCAAACTTAGATATTTGTCAATTGAATACTTATACTCATTCAAAATGTGAATAATAAACGCTTATCCAACGTGGTTGCTCCTATGTGTCATATGTGGCTTCAGTGAGTGATTCACACGCTTGTAAGGGGCGTGAAGACAGCTAAAAAAGCCCTAACGGTAATAATTTAGCATATTTAACAGTTATCTTCTTCTTTCTACCTTATTCTCCATTGTTGAACATTATAGAAGCTAATTTCTATTCAATTTTTGCCATCTCCTTTTGTTTTGAAAGTTGATTTTTTTCTTTTTCTCCTGCAACAAATAAGCTACTGCCACATCTTCTCCTTCAACAATGAAGAAGGAGCCTTTGTGTTATTGTGAATTTGCTGCAGATCTTAAAATGTCACAAACACCCACCAATCCTGGAAAAAGGTTCCTGGGCTGCCGAAGATATGAGATTGGTGAAGGTTGTGGCTTTTTCATATGGGTTGATCCTGCGATTGAGGAAGAACATTACAAGACTCTTCTTGCGGCGAGTGATCGATGCCATTGTCAAAGAAGACAAGGAAGGTCGAAGTTCAGAGTTGTTGCTATTATAATTGCGGTTATAGTTGTTCTAATGTTAACTATTATGTTATTTGTTTAGGATTGATAGTGTAGTTTCTTATTTCCTGGGTTTAGGCAACATATTTTATGTTGATGTAAAACTTTGTTCATGGAATATATTGACAAGGGCTTCATTACAGCAATAAGTACTAATATAATAACATGTGTTATAGGTAGTTAATGAAACATCCAAAATAGGGAAATTGGTTTACAAAATATTGCCAACTATAGGCAGTCAACAAAAACATACATAATGAAGTAGTTTTACAAAATATTGTCTACCACAATCAACAAAAACATACATGATTAAGTCTTCAAAATATATAAATATCAGTTGAGCACTTCAATTAATGTTTGTTGTGGCTTGGCTGCTTGGTGTGGATTGTGTAACTGGTGTGGCTTGAGTGGTTGTAGCAGAGTTTGCCCTTCTGTAACTCTGTTCTTGCAGCTGCCTTTGGGTAACTGCAGATCGACCCTTCCACTTTAGTCTAGGTGGTTTGAACCTAAGTTCAATGTTGGTAGGGCAGAACTTATGAGTGTAGAAGGATTGTGTACCACTCTGTCAGTAGTTTCAGACTGCACAAAAATAAAATGTTGTGAGTGAGGGATTATGTAGTAAACCTTATATGTTGATTTTGTAATTGAGTGGAAATACTTACCCTTTGTGTAACAGTGCCACTTGAATCAAATAGCACACCATATCCTGTTGTCTTTGGTCTCTTAGACCCTACATTTGCACCACCTCTTCTAGGCTCATTGGTCTTCCTTTTTGGACCTCCTGCAACATTAGTTGATTGTTGTGTACTTGGATCAGTGATTGGTGGATTGAAGGTGCCACTTTCCATAGTTGAAGGTGATGTTGCTGATCCAGCTGTTGTTGATGATCCAGCTATTGGTAGATGCACTTCCAACTGTTGCTGATGCACTTCCAGCTGCTGGTACTGATGCACTTCCACCTGTTGCTGTTGATGAAGCATTTTCAGCAGTTTCACCTCCAACTGAATTAGTTCCAGCCCTTCCCCCTTGGTTTCTCTACATACACATAACATAACTATCACTAGTAATTGAATTCTTTAAATATTAGTAACAAAACAAACATTAATACTTAATGCTGATGGACAACCTTTCTTGTTATGTCCAAGAGTCTTGCACAAAGAATATCTCATTTGTCTCCCTATCCTTGTACCCTTCCCACACTTCTTCTTTGGTTTATCAGCAGCTTTTCTCCTTTTTTTCTTTGGCCTTCCTGGCATTGCATTTATAACAGGTGGCTCAATAGCTGGCAGTGTACTTTTTGGCCACAAATTCATACTAGTTAAAGGTTGAATGAATCTGCTATATGCCTTAAGGTAGGTATCCTTTCTATACCAATGGTCAACATATGGCTCAACCTCATAGTTCTTATAATGCATTGCTGTAATTGCATGTGCACATGGAATTCCTTTGAATTGGCATGATCTACAAATACAGGAACACCTCCTAAAGTCAACAACATGTTTATATGGCCCATCCTGGATCTCATACCATGTTTCATCATTAAATTTGACTTCACATTTGGCTGCCCTTTAAGCATTCTCTCCAAGTATTTCCATAGTCATGGGTGATATATCACCTACCCATTTTTCAGAAAACTCTCTTATGATATTCATCCTCTCCATACACTTGATTCTAATTTCCTCTAACATAGTAATGATAGATTTGTGCCTAGCTGCCAATAACCAACTATTGAATGTCTCACACATGTTGTTCTCCACTGCATCACACTTACTATGTTCTTTGAAGTATGCCCTACACCATGTTTCCTTGTTGTATTTCAGTAAGTCTTGAACAATCTCCCCCCAGCTGGTCCATTTCATCCAACTTCTTGCTAAAGTAAACTTCAAATGTAGCTCTTGCACACTGCCATAATTTTTTCCTTCTTTCCTCACCAGGCCAAGTTTGCTTCCAATTACCCAGATTTGTCTAGCACACCATCTCTTCTCAGCATTTGGCAATAACTGAATTATTGCTAGATGAAGACCCTACAATCAACAACATTATATTGTTATAACTTAAACATAAATGAAAACAGATTCTAATATTTGAAGGTGATAGGATGAGAAGTTATTACCTTCACCTTCATCTGATTCTTCTATCTCTTCATTTATATCTGCCCCTTACCCTTATCTTTGTTATTTTCAGTCCTATTTATATCATAGTTGTGAGGTGACACATCAGCCCTAGCATTTAACCCACTGTCATGCCCATCTGTTTGTATAGTGGGGTCTAGTTCAGTTATGTCCTCAACAAGAATAGGCTCACTAATTTTATGGACAATACAAACATCAACAAAGTCACTACCTTTCAATGTATTAAGAAACTTTAACACATCAACACTGTTTTTAAAATGTAATAGCCACCCCTTTTGTTAACTTTGCATCCAAACAAATCAACTTCTAAAAATCCTAAGTCACTAGCAAACTTGTGAAACAACATAATATGTAGCTCATCAACATCAACTGTAGCTAATTGAGGACAAGTTAGTGGATTTGCATACCTTAGGTCAGGGTCCGATACAAAATTACCATTGTGGTGGATTTGTAGGTTAACTAGGCTTGAAGCATTTTCTTTTCATACCTGCAAAGTAACAAAAAAGACAGTGTTATCAATGACTATTTGTTATCAAAAGTTGCACCTTTACACAACTCCATAAACAAACCAACAAAAAAGACAGATTTTTTAAGTAAAAAAGCTTTCAAGATTCCTTTTCCGTCCCTACAATACCTTATAATATTCAGAAATACTCTGGTGGGCCATTAAAAAGGAAGAGTGGACCACTAAAAAGAAAGAGACCCAACAAACTTCACAAAAAAATGCATAAATCTAAGATGAAATTCTACTTTGATAACAAAAATCCAAAACACTAAACGGAATAACCAAATATGCCATTACATGCATGATACTACATTAAAAAGGATTTTCACTCTAACATGTAACAAAACACAACAAAAGCCCCACATATTAAGGGAGAATAAATAACAATTACGACCTAACCCAGCCCTTCCCCTTAAAACCCCTAAACAGAGCAAAAGCCCCATAAATTGAGGTAAATGAAGAACAATAAAGACAAAATATGAACAACAAATGAAGAAACTTACCCCACAAACTTCGATAACAACTATACAGATGAAAATCCCGACAACAACGACGGAGAAGAGAGGAGAGACTCGCTGTTGTTCGATACTATCTAAGCCCTAAGTACGCGGGTAATTGTAAAATGAGTGGAAAATGTGGGTTTGGGGGGGGGGCAAATAATCCTTTCCTGATTTTTTATCCTATGTGGCTATAATATATGACTTGGAGCCTATGTGGTTTTATTTTATTGACGTGGCGTCCTACGTGTTGGAGATTGTATTACACGCACTGGCAGCCTCCTTGGATAAGCGTTTATTATTCACGTTTTGAATGAGTATAAGTGTTCAATTGGCAAATATCTAAGTTTGAAGACCGGCATGACAAAATGGTACAAATACAGATGTCATTTAGGCCATTCTGCCATACTTCTTTTTTAAGTTTCACCTGAAAGCTGATTATGCTTTGAAAACACCGAGTACTTGTTTAACGAATTCACATATACTCCCTTGATAATACACAATTTAATTGTTTAAGGAATCTAAGATGTTAATATGAACTTCTTTTATTTACAAGTAGCAATATAAAAAAATATTAAATACAAGGCAGACAGTTAGTTAACATATATAATTGATCGATAAAATAAATCTAACTACTGTAATTTGTAAAGTTGTATTATATTACGCGAACTTTACTCCTATCTTGTCCATCAAGTTGTATAAGACTGTTAAATATTTACGCTGGTGTTCACAACACAATATGTTCATCTATTATGATTAAGTGATCCAATGAAGTGTGTATATACATATATATATACTTACTATATTAAAAGCACGAAGGCCCTTAACGAAATATCGTTCGCCTTTTTTACCCCTTTAAAATATAATTAATATTAGACAAAATAATTATTTGATTATCCTAATATTTAGGACCTAAAAATTCATTAAAATTTGGTTATTAAATCTTTACTTATTTAAATTAGGTACCTAAAATATAGAACTTTAAATTGATTAAAATCTTACCTTAAATAAATAATTAAGAAGTTAATTATTTGGATCATTAATACAAAATTTGTAGCCGTTCTTTTGAAGTAATTTCTATACGCAATTGGAAAATGATAGTACTTTATCATGATGAACAAAATAGTTTTTTAACATCAATGAGTAATTTTTTAGAGGAATTTTTTTTATTTTCACTTAGTATTTGCAACAAATATATTAATATTTTAGTAATTATGTAATAAATAAAAGTAAAAATTACTAAATATATAGGAAAATAAAGTTTCACTTAATTTTGTCTTCTTCAATCAATCCACATTATTATAAAAGTACGAAACTTAAATGCAAAATTAGTCGACCTTTTTATCATATAAAATAAATTTTACATTGGATAGAATTAATGCTTAATTAATATTTTTAATATTTAGGACGTTAAAGTTAACTAAAATTTTAATTATTTTTTTTTTATTTGAACTATATAAGAACTCCTAATATTTAGGAATGTAATCCCAATAAGATTATTTATATAAGTTGATTATATTAATTTTCACAAGAATAGTTAAGGAATTGTTATTTCACCTGGAATAATAATAATCAAGGTGACATTAAAAGTCTTCCACTTCAAGAAACTAAGAGATGAAAACTTAAAGCAAAACTCTGGAGCTCACAATTATTTTCAAATTAGCTAAAATTTTAAAGATATAAGGTGAATAATGTCAAAAATATTAGCTATTTCAAACTATTTTTTTTAAAATGTTAACAAAACATTATTCCAAAGGTGTTGTCATAGAGTTTCATAATTTTTTACCGTGTCGATAAATCTATCTAGCGGATAGATATTGCATGCAATCGCAAATAAATATCAAATTACAGATATATGGCTAATATATATACCTATCATTATTGATCTAAGGAAGTAACGATGTTTATTAGTATGTATAATCTCTCTATCATGATAATGACTGAATTTATCTCTCTATCATGATAAATCTATCCCTGACGAAAGTCCAAATAATAGAGTAGATATGTTCTTTTATTGAGTTAGATTAATGTTCATCATTTTTTCAGGAATTTGAATTTTTTTAATTTTCATTTAATAATCCAGACACTTTTGTAAATAATATCTATGTAATTTTTATAAAATTTGTATTTATTGATATAAAATATGCGCGCAACACACGTACTCTAAGATTGGTATATATCTATATCTATATTATTATAAAAGCATGAATACAATGTCGGTTTATAAAAATAACCTTATAATATTAAGTATAATAACTCATAATAAAGGATACAACCGGAATTCTAGATATAAGCCTTATAATCCTGTTAGTTTTAGGATATAATACTACACGTTAGGAATCCTACATGATTACTGTAACGACCCAGCCGGTCGTTTTGAATAGTACAACCCTGTTTCCCCATTTACTACTAAATTCATGCTTTACAATCGTTAAATGATTCGTCGGGGAAATTGGTTTGGGCCTGGTGTGGTTTTGAAATGAATTGAGACACTTAGTCTCTTAGTTGAAAGCTTAAGTTGAAAAAGTTGACCGGATATTGACTTATGTGTAAACAACATCGGATTCGAATTTCGATGAATCCAATAGATTCGTACGATGATTTTGGACTTATGCGCATATTCGGATTCGGATTTGGAAGTCCATAGGATAATTCGGCGCATTTTGGCGAAAGTTGGGAAATAGATGATTTTTGGAAAGTTTGACCGAGAGTTGACTTTTTGATATCGGGGTCGGAATTCGATTCTGAAAATTTGAACAACTCCATTATGTCATTAATGACTTGTGTGCAAAATTTGAAATCATTCCGGATTCATTTGATACGTTTCGGCACGCGCTTTGTAAAAGGAAAAGTTTGAAACACATAAGTCCGAATCGAGGTGTGAATTGTAGTTTCGACATTGATTGGCATGATTTGAAACTCCGAGTAAGTCGGCATGATGTTTTAGGACTTTTTGATATATTTGGTTGAGGTCCTGAAGGCCTCGAGTGGAGTTTGGATGGTTATTGGGTTTAACTTGGGCATTTCAAGAATGTTTCGATGTCATTATTCAAGAATAAGTGGTATCACATTAAGCAAATGAGTTCCAAATTCAGTTTTGATTGAAGCATTAGATCTGTATCGAAATTTCAGAGCCATAGCAAAAAGAATCGTCAAATTCGGACATCGTATGAGTGCATTTTCGTATGCGGGAAAAATAATTTTCCATCGTCAGCGCCCAGGGTAGTGTCGGGCGCTATCCCTAGCGCCGGGATCTGCTTCGCTACTGGAATCAGCGCCACAGGCAGCACCCGAATTGTAAAAACTCAATAAAAAGGGGGTCTTTGGCCATTTTTGACAAAACCATAGTTGGGGGAGCTCGTTTTGGGCGATTTTCAGAGGCAAACTTCACAAATTGGACTGGGTAAGTGATCTTAACTTGATTTGGTCCCTTATTCATGAATCTAACATTATTTTTAGCACTTATTTCATGATTTGGGGGATTGGGATAGAGATTTTTCCCAAAATTTGATTTGAGATTTGGCGGTCGAGTTGATGTCGGATTTTGGTAAAATTTGTATGGTTGGACTCGTGGTTGGATGGGGCTTCATATTCTGTGATTTTTGTCGAGTTCCGAGATGTGGTCCCCACGGGGGATTTTTGGGTTAATTTCGGATTTTTGTTAGAAATTAGTAGTTTTATATGGGATTAATTCCTATAATATATATTGAATGAATCTAGTTAATTATGGATAGATTCGGGACGTTTGGAGGCCGATTTGAGAGGCAAAGGCACTGTAGAGTAGGATTTGGCTCGGATTGAGGTAAGTAACGGTTATAAATCTGGTCCTTAGGGTATGAAACCCCGGACATTGTGTCGTATGACTATTTTGGAGGTGACACACATGCTAGGTGACGAGCGTGTGGGCGTGCACCGTAAGGATTGTGACTTAGTCCGTCCCGCGAGACTATGAAATTTATTGGCCTACTGTTTAATACATGTTCCCTTTGTTTTCATAGAAATTGACTGTACTTCATGTTAGAAATCATGTTTAGGCCTTATGTGATCACTGTTGAGACCTGTAAGGTCGTGTACTTACTGAATTAGCTGCTAATTGTTGTCTTGTACTCAATCATAGCTTTTATTGCTTATTATGTCTCCGTCTCTTGATGTTCATTGTTGATACATGACATTACCTCTGTTTAGGCTGTTTATATGATTTTTGAGAGCCCGAGAGACTGGAGAGATTGATGACTGAGTGAGGCCGAGGACCTAGTTGTGAGGTTATTGATATTATAGCACGTGCGTTGTCTGTGTAGATCCAGATATTATATTATAGCACGTGAGTTGTCCGTGCAGCACGTGAGTTGTCCGTGCGGATCCAGATACTATATTATTATAGCACATGAGTTGTCCGTGCAGCACGTGAGTTGTCCGTGCAGCACGTGAGTTATCCGTGTGGTTTATAACGCTTGGGCTGAAGGAGCCCCTCCGGAGTCTGTACACACCCCCAGTGAGCGTAGGTACCTACTGAGTGCTGAGTGAGAGTGCCAAGTGCTGAGCGACTGGGAGAAATGAGTGATTGTGAGGCTAGAGAGAATGGGAGGACAGAGTGGTTGTTATTCTGAGAAAATACATTTACTTCATTATTATTGCATCGCAGATGTCACATCACTGTTTTGAAAATTATTGGAAGATATTATTTACTGCTCAATCAAATTTGATATCTGGTCTATTGAGTACATATTGATGTGACTTAAACTGTTAAATTGAAAGTATGACTACTCTTATTTGAAAGTTATTGAGATAATTGTATTTGCATAGCTCGTCACTACTTCTCAGTTCCTTATTTATTTATGTTACTTACTGAGTTGGTGTAATCACGTTACCTCATATACCTCATGTACAGATCTAGACACTTCTGGTCACGGCGGTTGCTGATTGAGGAGTCAGACTCATGAGACTATTGAGGTAGTTGCATGGTGTTCGCTGACCTTGACTCTCCTTGCCTTTCATGTTGTACTGTTTTATATTTTCAGACAGTGTTTTATCAGTCGGATGTTTTTATCATTTAGATGCCCATGCACTCGGTGACACCGGATTTTGGGGATGGATTGTTTAGTACTTTTGGAGTTATATTCTGTTCTAAAAGGTTTTATTTAATATTAACTGCTTCCGCCTTTATTTAAAAGTTCTACTGTGCTGAGATGTTGAGTTGAGGCTTGCCTTGAACCACGATAGGCGCCATCACGACGGGTGAGATTTTGGGTCGTGACAATTACCTTTAGGAATCCTATTAGTATTATTATTTTCGGGAGGTCTAATTCATATAAAAATGAATAAGTAAATATCTTTAGTCATGTAATCCTATTACTATTAGGATGTACTTCTTAAAAATTTCTATTACTAATTTAACTTAAAAACGTATTATAATGTTCTATTACTAATTTAATTTGAGAATGTATTATATTGTCCAAATTTATTTAGAACAAGAAGAGCCTACATTATTATAAAAGTATAAATACAATATTAATATACCAAAATAGCCCTAAAATATTAAGCGAAAAAACTTATAGGGAAAGGACATAACTGTAATAACTTATTTTTTGGACAACAATACCTTCTATGCTAATTTTAACATTTAAAATTTTATCTATTAAATTCTTATTAAAAGTATGTAGGAAAGTTGAATAAAATTAATTTCATATGAATCCTCTGTATTGGCAATACATTACCACCCTATAATGTCCAATACCAAGAAATAATAATAATAATAATATTAAATGGACCGCATAAAGAGTTGAAATTGACAATATTTACCGTGAAAATGGTAACAACAATTAAATTTGTAAATGGAATTCTAAAAATACGTGATCTATTTTTATGCTAGTTGTTAGAGCAGATGATGCTAAGAATATGAAGTTTGACGATAAAATACAAGCTAAAACGGGGCAATGATCAAACCGAGGAGCCTGCTGCCCTGGCTTCGGAATGGTCGATGGAGGACCTCGAGGTCGATATCTAGGCTCGATCTCGAGCTATGGGGGGTAGCCGGGAATGGGATAACAGTTAAGATATGATTAAACAAGGATCTTTATGACCAGTACCAAGCAATAAATGAAGAACAAGTGAGCGAATAATAAAAGCTAGAGTGGCCTCGAGCTAGTAAGAACGGGCAAGTAAGAGAGAAGAAAGAGAGACAGAGAGATATTATTGATCTTGTGGAGGAAAATAGTTGGAGCAACATCCGCCCCTTACAAAGTAGTGTAGGTTCCTTTTATATAGGAGGGGAACCCGGTTATAGTACAACATACATTAATTGTAACGTATGGAGATGGGACGGCGAGATGCGACGCTTCGGCATAGGCTCTGGACAGGACGGCTCTATCAGATTTAGTCGTGTGCCTTTGGAGCTTCCCCTTCTGCTCTAGCCTCGACCTCCATCTTCTTCGAGTTGGGCCTCGACGATCCCCGAGGGAGGGGACTCGGTCGTGGCTCCACATCCTCGGGGTCTTGAGGCATTCTTCCAAAGTGGCTTAATAGAGAGGAATTAAGTCCTCTAATTTCACCGCATACAAATAGTCTCCGCGTTTCCCAGAATGAAGCGATGGGAAATGATTCTGACACCTGACTTCATAAGCTTCTTACGGTGACGTCGTACCAATGACGCAACCTCTGGCATGAGTTTTTGTGGCAACCGGGATGTCCCATGGATTTGTGTATTTTGACATCATTCAATGCACTGTCAATTACCGTCCTCCAAGGTGAATGTACCGCCGTCGATTTGGTTCTTCAAGAATGCAGTAATTGCGCCCTCCAGTCAATATTCCAAAGCCTCGAGTTCTATGATGGCGTTGAAAGCTTCCCGAAGCCTGACTTCTTTTTTGGCAGAGATCCTCGAGGTCGGGCACTACCTCTAGCCTGGAGACAATGCAGTTGACTCCATAAGGCATGACTTCTTGTCGATGGATGCCTCTGGGTTCGGTTACCACTCCAGGATCTGCATCGAGGCCGTTGGCCTTCCGGGGCTTACCATGGATAGGCGAATCGTCGCTGCTTCTTACATATATGTGGGGTGGATTTTGTTTCCTTGGGAGATCTCATTATTCTAGATAGTTGTCCCTTCGCCTTGGCATCGGGTCCTTCATCTCTTCAGGCGCAAAAAGCGTTGGAGCACGTCTTTGCCTTAGTCTGTCAATTTCACCATAGCCATGGCAGCTAGTTCGGGGCCGACCCGACAGGGAGGGGAGAGTCCCACTCCCAGTGTTTATGATCCGCGGGAGTTCACTCTGAAGACTGTGTCTTTGATAAGAGAGGAACATCTGGGGATGGTGAGGAGATACCGGGATGGAGCGAGGGGATCGCGCTGCAGGTGCTTTCCCCGGATGAGAGTATTACGAACTCTGCTGATGGATTCTTGAACGCATACCTATATCACTTTGCATTTGGACCCCTTGACAGGGTCGTGTTTGATTTTTGCTTGGAGTATCGGGTTACTTTGGCATAGATACATCCGTCGTTTTGGCGAGTGGTGTCGATGATGAGGTTCTTTTCAGAGAAGGTTGGGCTTGAATTCACGCTCAGTCACCTCGTCAGGTTGTACCGGCCCTTCCATTACCGAGGCCTGTTAACCTTGCGGTGCCATTCATCTACGCCTTTTATTGTCGATGACGAAGAAGATGGGGACCTAGAGTGGGTCAGTCGATTCGTCCGGGTCCGGACGACTGATATTATCCCCGTGGAGCTCTTGACATTTCCCAAAGGATGGAATTACGCGCGTGAGTGGGGTGTCTTGGGCTCCTTTTGATTTGCTCATAGTAAAAGCCAGTTGGATAATCGTGTCTCTTCCTGTTTTGCAGCAACTTTATGGATGCCGGGCGAAGTTCTCGATCTACCCAGCTGGGTCTGGAGGTTGGCGACCCATTCGACTTGCGATGAGCATAGGTGGTGAGCTGTGTTCCGCGACAAATGGGGAACAAAATGCCAGGGTATGCGCGTACGCTGCTCCTACCTTTGCCTTCATATATTTGGGATGACATTTCCATCTCTTTTATATACCGGTTTTGCCGTTGCAAGTATCGGACGGTTCCTTGGGGCGAGGTTGTGCTCCTCCGGAGAGGGGAAGGAGTCGCCGGCCCCCGAGCTGAGGAATGATGGCGATAAATAGGATTTGCACCCGCAGTGTGATGGAGCTTTGAATGGGGCTCAACGGGCCCGTATCTTCGAGGAGAGGACATTGCCGGAGCCTGATGTACCCGGAATGTTTGACTCCTGAACGGTGGTTCCTTCAAGCAAATGTGCTTTGCCCGGGGTTGATTCTTCCAGGGCCGAAGGGACAGGATCGACAGGGATGTGCTCTGCTTTTGAGGAAGTCCGTCGGCTTCACTTCATGGTGAGTTTCGGTGCAGTCTTTCTGTATTTCGCGCCTTCCTTTCTTTATCGAGTTTTCCTTTTATAGGCCTTTGATAGGCTCAGGTCTAAGCTGCTCCATCATGGAGCCAGGCTTCGGAAAGCTCTGGAAGAGGGTGAGTCCCTTATGATCCTTAACGAGGAGAAAGAGGTTGAGTTGATGCACTGGCGATATGAGGCGTGTCAGAGCTCGAATTACGAGAGCTTTTTGATAGAGCAGGTAACCTTCTGTAGCACACGCTTCGCTCTCTTTGACATGATATCTGATTTTTAACCAGTTAGTTCCTAAGCATGGTTTTTAAGTGTGGTAATGCAGAAATTAAAACAAGTCCTATAGACAGGTTCTCTAAATGCAGAGTTCAATATGTAGATTTTAGGTCCTATAGGCATATTCTCTAGAAGTAGATCTTATAGGCATGGTATCTAGGTGCAGAGTTAAACATGCAGAACAACAGATCTTTTAGGCATGATATCTAGATGCAGAGTTAAACATGCGGAATTTTAGGTCCTATAGACATGATATCTACCATTGAGCATGCATAATTACCCAGCCCCTTTTCACTAGCCAAGTCCCAAATATTTATTACAAATTATTACAAAACTGAATAATGAATTACATCAAGGAAGTATAAAAGAAAGAGTTACAACCAGAGGAAGCCTGATTCTTGTCTTCCTCTCTGAGTTATGGAATAAACCACCTCAAATGTCATTGTTTCAAAGCCTTTCTTAGACTTGAGTGTGTCAAAGTTCCCTAAGAGTCTCAAGAGGACCCCGGACAGTGCTCACACCTAAGTTGCATAACCAGATAGAGATGAGTGCAGTGTGGAAGGGCCAGCCCTTATGTGTCCAAGTTTAGAGAGAGCTCATGGGTCCCAAGAAAAGGCTCACATAAGAGGGGCAGAACTTAAGTCTAAGAATATGGTGGAAATGCAGAAGCAGAGATTTGTTTAAAAAAAGGCAGGATTGAGAATAGTAAGGGATACGGGTAGTTTAAAAAAATAGTAGTAGTAAAGCACATTATCAGCAATTGCACATAGGGGAAGGGGTTTGGGAATACATTGTAGATGGCATACGACCCTGAAAAGGGGTTAAATCTAGACATGCACAACAATAAGTGAAGCTGGAATGCCCATAAACCAGCCAAAAGACATAACACATAGAGAGGATATGAAGCATATGTCCCAGGGAGGCTCAGGTTTAGGTCATGCACAACAATGTCTGATGCTAACATGCCCTCAACCAACCAAAGAATACAAACACATAGGGGACGGGGGTTTGGGATTCATAAGTAACTAACAGAGTTCATTTATAAGGGAAATATTAATTCAGAAAAGGAAAGGCAGATTATAGTATGCTTAGGAATGAAACTCGATTAAACACAAGCAGGAAACAGGCAAGAGTGCAGGAAATAGTAAATAAACATGTTTTTGTTGATGCTGAAGATTAATCAGAACATACCAGTAAAGAAGCAAATGCAAAAACAAAAACAGGCAAATTTCCTCAGCCTAGCCTTGGCTTTCAGTCGGCTAGATAAGGCAGCAACACAAGCAGTAACAGAGAAAAGAGAGAGAGAACTTTTAGTGAAGTGTGTGTTCTGAACTCAAGTGTTCGTATTCCTTGTGTTCGTGTCTTTGAAAGAAGAGGGGTGCAGGGTATTTATAGCTTTTAAAAACATGTGAGAAATAAGGTAATAAGTAAAGTTCAATACAAATATGGAAATAATCAACAGTCAGAATCAATCAACCAAGTGATTTCCCTTTAATTGAGGAATCACTTGGCTAACAGATTCAAAATAAGGAAAGAAAATCAGTTTGTAGGCGGATTGATTATTGCCATAAAAGAAATAGTAAAATATTAAGTAAGCAATCGAGTCTAAATACAGAACTATACTTATTTTGGGAAAGGATTCAGCAAGGCAAAATAATAAAAGGAATCAATTAACCTTGACAGGCGAGTGAAATTAGAATTCGTAAAAGAAAGGTTTTGAAATCAGTTACGAGATTGAAGATCAACCAAGAAGTAACATGCTTCTGCACTTTAGTATTTAAACAGGGTGAGCAGGGACACCAGACATGCGAGGCCAAATTCATTGGCAAAAGAGACAGCATACAGTAGTAGTACAAAGTTCAGTATATAGCAAATATTCGAAGCATGATAGTCAAATAGGTCAAGTCCAACTGAAGCAATAGTGGAGAAAAATAGTGTATCAGAAGCATGCAATGGTCCCACAGTAACAGATGAGAAACCTTTTGAAAAGTTAGGGTTTCAAGCATAGTCGAGTTTTCAAGATAGTAGAAACCTAGAGTCAGAGGAATCACATAAAGGAAAAAGAGAACAAAGAACTTCAAATTGAGTCACGTATTCAACTGAACAGTTTCAAACCCAAAGACATAGTTTTTCTCAACTATAGCAGAGCTTAAAAGGTGATAAATAAACAAATCAGACAAAACTTATCTAAACAAGTACTCGCTTGACAAACAACCAAAAGAAATTAGGGTTTTTAGCATGCTAACTCAGATAGAAAAACAACATGAGCAAAACATAGACATGTCAAAAATCAGAGAAGAGATTTGAAATAACTTAACAGGAAAACCCTAATCGGGAAAGATAAAGAGTTTTGAAAGCAAAGGTAAAGAAACTTCGAGAAAAATGATTAAAAGTTCAAAGAAAGCATAGATCTAAAATAGATCTGAAAGAAATTGGAAGGTCTTAGAGATTAGGGTTTCAGAAGAACCCAAAAGCAACGAGAAAGGCCTTGAAAGTTACCGATCTAACTAGGAAAGTCAAAGGTCTGACTCGAATGGCCATGGCTGGTCGGAGAAAGGTCAAAGATGACCAGAGAAGGGCCATGAACTAAAATCGAACGAAGGCTGGACCAGAGTTCTTCATAGTCTGGCCTTGAAACCATAAGGACGAACACATAGGAGCCATGAAAGGCTGGTACAGGTCTCCGATGACCTCAGAAGGCCATGGATTAGGTAGATATCAAGGTGGATTAGGGTGGCGACGGCTAGGGTTTAGGTGGTGTTGCAGAGATAATTGAGATAGAAGGGATTCAGGGGCGACGGTATGTGAGAAATGAATTAGGGTGAAGGGGTCATTTGGGTTAAAAGGGGAAGGGGGTCATAGGAGTCGTTGATCTAAACGATCAACGGCTGGGATTAGGTAGGAGTCCGTGTGGGTCATTTAATTTGTTGAGGGTCGGGTATGAGTAGGAATTGGATCGGGGTAAATTGGGCTTAAATTGGGGTAGAATTAGGCTACAATTGAAATGAAATCTGGCTAGATTTTAAATAGTCATTTTCCCATTTATTTAATAAAAATAGTAAATCAAATTTTGGAAATAAATTGAAAGTACTAAAATGATTTATAACATATAATTATCAATTTTAAAATACTGGATTTAATTTTTATAAATGTAAACGCAATTAAATCCTAAAAGAGGCTAATATTGCAATTATATGCAATTTAGCTTTAAAAATACTAAATAAATTTGTAAAAATATGAAAAAATCATCTTGGCTATATTTTAACATATATATAAGAATTCAATAAATGAATCACCAAAAATGATAATTTTGGAAATTATTATTGGGTATTTATGAATAAAATAGGGGAATAAATTGGTTTAAAATCTTTAAAAATTAAGAAAAAATAACAAAACATTTAGTCATATTTATATATGCATGCATATGCTATTTTGAAAGTATTTTACATATTAAAAATATATAGAAAAAAATTGGGTATCAACAACCTTGTTGGGGCTTTATGAGCTCGGAGTTCCGACCCTAGGGTCGTGCGGGTGCCAAGTTGTTGATGCTAAGTCTCCGAGTACTTTGGGACGCATTTGGTGGAGGGATCCCTACCGAGAGTATGCTGAAATCCGCTTTTTGGAGTGTGAGGTGCTTTTGGTGGCAGATATCCTTCGATCCATTGGTGTAGCTGTGTTGTTGTGTTGTATAGGTCTTTGCTAGACCGAGTTTGCTCACTTGGGTTCTTATGGCCTCGTATTTCCAAGTGCGTAGTGATTGGAAACAATCCCTAGATATTTAAGGTACCCCCGATGTTGGTGACACTGGGAAATTTCCACGTTGTATTACCCGAAGGCTTTGTAATTTTGGAGTTTCGACCCGGAGGCCATCTGAGCGGCAAATTGCTGGCGTCAGTCCCGAGTGTTCGGGGCATTTTTGGCGAGAGAATTGTAATATTTCTTTGTGAAGGCGTTTATGACAAAATATATTCTTTGATTGCTTGGTACAATAGCACACGTATTTGCCAACGGGAGCCTGACTATACAGACATGGTTTTATCGACCATTTGGCCTGGTACATTGCTTCCCTTTTTCGAGCTGTAGCTTTCTGGGGGAACACCCCTCATTGCTCAAAAGGTTGCCTACAAGAGGAGACTTGAGTATTTGCGGAGTTTTCCTTAGGCAGCTCGCAGTCGTTGCCTCGTTAAAAACCTTGCCGGTAAAACATCCTTCTTTTGGGACAAAAACTCAGTCGAAGGAAAAGAGTGCAACGGGTGCATTTTTAGAGCCTTTAGGTCTTCAGGTAGTGCCAGTGCTATGATAGCTCCGGCTGGGTGCCTGCACAAGGGTTAGTTCTGAATCCGAAACAAAAAAGAAGATGGTCGTACCTTGAAGTGAGATGCGCTGGCGATGCCTCAGGATTGATTTGTTGTAATTGCCTGAGATGAAGATATGGCATAGACTTCCGCTTTGTTTTGTCAAGTTCGATCGAGAGTGAGACCCGATTCGTCCTTTGGCTTATTTGGGGGCGGAGGCAGGAACGTTGGTACCACGTCATGTATTGCGAACATTTCCTTACCGCATGTCGTTCCCCGTAGACGATTTTGATCCCGTCCTTTGTTGGGAATTTTATCATCTGGTGAAGGGTTGATGGAATTGCTCTCATGCAGTGTATCCATGGCCGCCCAAATAATACGTTATACCTCATGTCTCCCTCGATGACATGGAATTTGGTGTCTTGAGTCGTGTTCGCCACGGTGACCGGGAGGATGATTTCTCCTTTCGTTGTTTCGCTTGCCATGTTGAATCCGTTGAGGACCCGAGTGGTGGGCACGATTTGGTCGAGCAACCCGAGTTGTTCTATTACCCTCGACCTGACAATATTGGTCGAGCTACCTGGATCCACGAGTACACATTTTATTTGAAAAGAATTTACAAAGAAGGAAATTACCAGGGCGTCGTTATGGGGTTGAGACAGGGTCTCGGTGTCTTCTTCGCTGAATGTGAGGGCGTCTTCGAGGATATATCCCCGAGTCCACTTTTCTTTGGTGATGGATATTTTTGTTCTTCTCATTACGGGTTCTTGCGGGGCATCAGTGCCCCCCATGATCATGTGGATGACGTGTTGCGGCTCGTTTGCCTCGTTCTTCTTGGTTGCCTCCCTTTCTCGGAACTGATTTTTGGCTCGATTGCTAAGAAACACTCAGAGATGTCCTTTGTTAAGCAGCCAAGCTACCTTCTCTCGCAGTTGATGACAATCGTCGGTCCTGTGACCGTGCGTGTTGTGAAACTCGCATACTAAGTTGTAATTCCTAATTGATTTACCACCCCATGCTAATGTGTTGCTATGTGGCATCGTTTGATCATGTACAAATTAAAAAAAAGAAATAAATTTGATTTTTTAAATTTATAGGTGCACCTATTGGTACTACGTTTCGATCGATCCTGGCTCTGTTGATGAGCCCTCGAGGGTCCTGTCCTCGATCCACCCTCCGATCGTTGCTGGGTAGGTTGCGCCTCGGGGCGTTCCTCCTATCCTCGAGGTATGGTTGATACCTTTCTTTGTTTGGCTTTGGTTCCTTTTCTAAGAGCCTGTTCAGGTATACTGAGCCCGAAGGGGCTCCCAACTAGTCATCCTCGGCTCTGATCTTCGATTGGTACCGGTTGTGGACGTCCGACCAGGTCACGGCCGGACACTCGATCAGGTTTTGTTTCAGCTATTTTGAAGCCACCGAGCTTCGTTCGTTCAGGCCTTAGGTGAAGGCCTGTACTGCCCAGTTGTCGGAGGCTGGCGGTAGCTCTATCCGTTCCATCTGAAAGCAGGACACAAATTCCCGCAACATCTCGTTCTCTCTTTGCTTGATTTTGAAGACGTCAGACTTCCTTGTTGCTACCTTGATGGTTCCGGCATGCGCCTTTACGAAGGAATCTGCTAGCATGGCGAATGAATCTATGGAATTAGGAGCCAAGTTGTGATACCACATCATAGCTCCCTTTAAGAGTGTTTCTCCGATTTTTTTTAGCAATACAGACTCGATCTCATTACCTTTATATCGTTGCCTTTTACTGCGCAGGTGTAGGCAGTAATGTGTTCATTAGGGTCAGTGGTACCGTTGTACTTAGGGAGTTCCGGCATCCTGAACTTCTTTGGAATGGGCTTCGGGGCCGCTTCCTCGGGGAACGACCTTTGTATAAACTTCTTCTAATCGATGCCCTTGAGGACCGGGGGTGCACCCGGGAAATGATCGACCCTAGAGTTGTAGGTCTCGACCTTTTTATCATTGGTCGCTATCATGTTCTCCCCTGACTCGATCCTTTTGGTGAGGTCCTCAAGCATTTTTATTATGGCGGGGTCGGCTACCGATCCGTTATTGCTCGATCTCTCGGGTACTTGTTCGGTTGGGGGAGCTGTTTCCGGCGTCACTGTGTTGGGAGTCTTTGGATGACTTTGTAACTGAGTGATGGCCAACTATTGTGCTTGCAACATTTCAAAAATAACATGAAGGCTAACTTCCTATTCTTCCCGGGCTGAGATTTTTTGGGCTTCCTATCAGTCGCTATGCCTTATGCTTCTGTCGGTGTGTGAGGTTTCGTCGACCTGTGAGTCCGCGGATGCGTCATTGGGATTCTGCGGTTGCGTTCCGGCAGCCGGGGCAGCCACGTCGTTTTCCCCGTGGTTTTTGAGATTGTCTTTCTCGATTTTGTTTACCGAGCCAGACATTTTGACCTGAAATCAAGAGATCTTGGACAAGAAAAAGTGTGAAAGATAACTTACGTTTTTGTAACGAAACCAGTAAGAAAATAATCACTATTATTTTTAGCCCCATGGTGGGCGCCAAACTGTTTACCTTGAAAATGGTAATAATAATTAAATTTGTAAATGGGATTCTAAAAATACGTGATCTATTTTTATGCTAGTTGTTAGAGCAAATGATGCTAAGAATATGAAGTTTGACGATAAAATACAAGCTAAAACGGGGCAATGATCAAATCGAGGAGCCTGCTGCCCTGGCTTCAGAATGGTCGATGGAGGACCTCGAGGTCGATATCTGGGATCGGTCTCAAGCTATCGGGGTAGCCGGGAATGGGATAATAGTTAAGATATGATTAAACAAGACTCTTTATGGCCAGTACGAAGCAATAAATGAAGAACAAGTGAGAAAATAATAAATGCTAGAGTGGCCTCGAGCTAGTAAGAACGGGCAAGTAAGAGAGAAGAAAGAGAGACAGAGAGATATTATTGATCTTGTGGAGGAAAATAGTTGGAGCAACATCCGCCCCTTACAAAGTAGTGTAGGTTCCCTTTATATAGGAGGGGAACCCGGTTATAGTACAACATACATTAATTGTAAAGTATGGAGATGGGACGGCGAAATGCGACGCTTCGACATAGGCTCTAGACATGCCGGCTCTGTCAGATTTAGCCGTGTGCCTTTGGAGCTTCCCCTTCTGTCACACTTCCTTTTTACACACCCGAAGGTAGATATAAGGGAGTTTTTCCAATTTAAGTGACATTATTCGAAATGAGATTATTTATTCAATTTTATTAAGAGTCGCCACTTGGGATGGTTTGTTTTCTGGTGTCCCAAGTCACCGGTTTTATTTTAAATCCCAAATCGAGGAAAATTTGACTTTCCTTTTGAAGTCTGCGAACCAAAAATTCTGAATAAGGAATTATGTTAACCCGAGGGAAGGTGTTAGGCACCCCCGGATTCCGTGGTTCTAGCACGGTCGCTTAAACCATTATAATTGGCCTATTATCTGATTTTAATACATGTTTAAACCTATGATTCAATTTTAAATTATTAACCGCTTTTAATTAATTTTAGAAAGATTCAATGTCATCTAAAACACGTCTTGAACCACGTCACATAAATACACTCGCGGTCCACGATGCATTTTATCTAACGTTGTTGAGATTTGGATTTGAGTCACATAAATTCACACCCGAGTTTAAGGAAATTAATTTAAATTACGTGCCTAAAGCAACTACGTACTTTTGAGTTTGCGAGGTCCATGGAAAATTCAATTAAATGGCACGCCTCGATTTCTAAAGGATTAAAAATAATTAAGTGAGGGCCATGAGTTTTGAGATTTTATTTGACATGGTACGCCTCAATTTATTTAAAAAGGAAGTATTCAACTAAAGCCAACCACGGATGTTCATAATATTTTCTTTCTAAGATAACTTGAGATTATTTCAAGGCCAAGAGTTATGGAATCATTATAAAGAAGCATGAAATAGATTAATCGGTCATGAAATGGTGGGCTAACTACATGTGTTTGAGCAAAATTGGGCCAACATATGCATGAATGTGGATAGGTGACGTCCTTATTCTTTTGGCCTTATAGCATCAAATACATCTTAACTTACTCACGAAACAAAATTACTCCTTTTAGCCCAATAAACTAATTGTCCAAGGACTTGACTCAACAGATAACGGTCCATTTCAAATTCTTATAGGCAATTAATACTAACAAATCTGACCAAAGTGAATTGTAGCCATGAGGGATAAAATAAAAAATGTAGACAAAAGAAAAATTACGACGTCATTCATCATCGTTATATGAACAAATATAATCTAAAGAAATCACAAAACATGGAATCTAATTATAAATAAAAGATGTCAAAAGCAGAACATCTTATGCTTAATCAAAATTCAAATATTATTCCAGCTAAAAAAAAGTATTTTCCTGAAATAAAGAACAAGGAAAGGATAGAGAATGAACCTTGAAATTGAATCTGAATCATGATTAATCAATAATTTTGACAAGCAGAAATAGACAAGACCATGGACTAGCCCTCAGACGGAGTATCGAAACTTGCCGGCAAACTCGAAAACGGACAGAAACAAACCAACTCGGAGCTAGCGACCTGCGAACGGGCTTTAACGGAACTCAAACTCAACTGAAACGCCGTTGTTTTTCGACGACAACCAAAGAACGAGCAGAAAAGCAGAAACTCCTCCTCACTGTTGTTGCTCTCGTTTTGGAATGGAGGGAAAGCAGAACGGTGAGATCGTTTTTTGTTGTCAATGGCGCTGAAACTCAGAAACTTCTGAAGCTTTCTTCATGTTTTTTTAAGAAGAAAAGACAACCGATGGGGTGGTCTTGTATTGAGAATTTCGGCAGAACTTTTCTTGTACCTCTAGGGCTCTAGGCTAATTTCTTGCCTTAGGTCCCTAGGCTTTTTGGCCTTTTTAGCTTTTTCCTTAGCGTTCTTTTTTGTATTTCAGCTCTTTTTGTGTTTGTATCTTTTTTTGCTTTTTTTTTTATCTCTTTAGAAAATGGCGGATCTCAAGGTCAACAAAAACGACGCCTTCAGCTTTTTCCTTGATTCACTCGATGAAGAAGAACGATTTTAGGCGTCATTTTCTTGGTCTTCTTTGATTTTGGAAGAAGACAAAACGGCGGATCTAATTTTTAGGGTCTCCCCTATTTTAGGTGTTAGATACTATTATATAGGGGTAGAGATTAGGTTAGGGGTATGAGCCTAGGAAGTATGGGCTTGAGAATTATGGGCAAGGTCCAAAATTAGGCCTAAAAATGGGTTGCTCGAGCCCAAGTTTTATTCTTTCCCCGCGAACGAGATTAAAATACGACCTCATTTATCAAAGTCCTACTTAAGTAAGATAATTATTAAAATAAGACTGACTGTTAAAACAAAACTATTTTTGGTATTTTTCAAGATTAAAAATGACTACAAAACATTAATGAAACTATTTTTTGTAATTTTTGTTTTCTTGTAATAAAATAAAGTAAAAGAGTAAAAATGAGTTGAAATAGCTATATTATGCCTAAATTAAATATTTACGTACTAAAATATGAAAAATCTTGGGGAGGGTCAAAAATCACATGTCTACAACGACGAGATGCGACGCTTCAACATAGGCTCTAGATAGGCTGGCTCTGTCAGATTTAGCAGTGTGCCTTTGGAGCTTCCCCTTCTGCTCTAGCCTCGACCTCCATCTTCTTCGAGTCGGGCCTCAACGATCCCCGAGGGAGGGGACTCGGTCGTGGCTCCACGTCCTCGAGGTCTCGAGGCATTCTTCCGAAGTGGCTTGATAGCGAGGAATTAAATCCTCTAATTTCACCGCATACAGAGAAAAAGATACCCCACGTTAATATATTTTTATTTTATATTTAAAATATTTTCCTACTCAAATAATATTTTTTTATCAATTTTTCATGTAATATTGAAAAATACTCAATTATTAAACAACAACTAAGAAAATATTTAAGAATATAAATGTGTGATAAAGAGAAAAAAATAGTTGGTAAGAGTCAATACCACTAATAATTCTACAAATATAACGATCTAAAAGTGAAATGTCATATTAATCTTTTACTCATTGAAAATAAATTTATGGTGGATAAAATTATAATTAAGATTAACTATTTAAAACAAGAGATGAACTAATATTAATATCTGAAACAACATAAAATAAATTATTTTTTATGTTAAAACCAAATAATTAAAATTTTAAAATAATTATTTAGCAAGAGAATCCAATTCAATTATTTTAAATTCATCATATGAGTAAAATTTTTATTCAAGTTTTTTTAAAAAAATCTTAGAATACATAAATGTATTCCATAAAAAGAGCGTTAGAACACAAAGTAAAAAAGATAGTATATTATTAAGAATCAAAATGCTATACAAGTGTCTGAGGAAGCACAATCAAAGCTAAATCCTAATAAGAAACAAGCTTTCAAGACTATATTATAAAGAGTCGACTCTGGTATAACATGATTATTCTTTGTAGATGCCTCCGATTGAATCGAAATAATATTTTTATGTCATGCATTACTTGCAAATATCATATTAAGAGGCATGACACTATTAGCAATAATAGCAAGTGGTATACCAACAATAATTTTATTGTGAGGCCACATACTTTAGATTTGATATACCTTTTCAAATAACTTAAATAACCCTCACAAATTTAAGGAATATTCTTTTAAATTTGTGTGAAAATAATTTTTAGTATGTTTATGTTTTGCAAATATAATAAATAAAGCACAATGACAAACATCCTAAATATGGAGCTATATTTACCGCAATATATTTTCTTGTACGAACAATTGTATGTTGTACTTTCAAGAGGGATATCCAAATCGACAACAAGAGTTCTGGTTAAGGCAGAGCAACCAAAACATTTGGAGGAAACATATACAAAAAAAATTATCCACAAAGAAGTGTTCGTTAAGATATCATTACATTAAATACTATTAAACTATAATACATAATTATCTAACTAACATGACAAAATTGATTATTTGTGTAAGTTTTGATGATGTTCTTTTATTTTAAATTTATGTATAATGTTAATGTAATAATATTTTTTGGCATTTAGATGATTGTTGTATTATTTAACATAAAATTTCTCTCATTAATTAAATTTTATTGTTCCTTCATATAAATAAATATTTAAATCATCACGTACCATTACTAACGTACAACGCACGTTCATAGATACTACTCCCTCCGTTCTAATTTATGTGAACCTGTTTGACTGGGCACGGAGTAAGAAAAAAATGAAGACTTTTGGAATTTGTGGTCCTAAACAAGTTCAAATGGGGTCCAGAGTATTTGTGTGGTTATAAAAGCTTCTCATTAAAGGTAGAGTTGTAACTTTAAGCTAAATTGTTACCAAATTTAGAAAGGGTTCATTCTTTTTGGAATGAACCAAAAAGGAAATAGGTTCACATAAATTAGAACAGAGCGAGTAGTATATATATAAATTATATTCAAACACACGCGCATCTATTGAGTTGATATAGCCACTGAGTACGAGTAAGCATTTACCCTAGTAATATCATCATTCATTAGTTGAACATTTTCAAAAATTTGGAACGTTCCCTTGAGAAATATGGTCCGTCTATTAGAAATAGCTCTTGTCCCACTTTAAATAGAAAAAGATTTGCAACGTCTAGCTCAATTGATTTGTAGAATAAGCGATAGGACAATAGTTTATTAAAATTAGATACAAAATTATAATTTAACACACACTTGTGTTTGGACGAAAAAAATCATCATTTCACGCGAAATACTTCTCAAACAAGTTTTTTAATATTTCAAAGTCACATTATTTATAAAAATATTAAACTTTAATATTTGAAAAGCTAATGAATATGTAGGCGTTTGAATATTTGGTTGAAGTTGGAATTTTTTTTGCTCAAGTTAAGGTTAAAAATATAAATATTCATTAAAAAAACTCATCAGCTAATTATTTTCTAATAATATTATAAATATTTCTCGGCTAATATTTGACAATTAGCCTAAAAAGGTCCCAATAATCAGGACAGAAAAAGAGGTAGTTCACGTGAAACGGGTGACATGAACCATAAGTTGTTGTGCCGATAAAGCAATCTGTGGCAGCTATCAATTCCTATGAAACGCACTCCAACAATAGTCCTGCTTCGCTCTCTTTGCACTGCTTTTTCTCAAACTCTGCAACTATGGAGAGTGCAATTACAGTGACACGATTTTCCAGTCCATTACTTAGTGGGAGTTGCTCTCATCACCTTAAATCCTATTCACTTTTCAACTCAACACTCATTTTTCCCAAATTGTCATCCCTCAAATATTCTTTTGCGACAATTTCACCTGCTCGTTTCATTGTCACTGCCTCCTCTTCACCATCATCTCCTTCTACAACAGTTGCCGAATCCCAGGGTATCGAGGTATCTAATTTGTTCGAAATTTCTATATATAATGTGTTGATTTTATGTATCTAATGGAAAATTGTAGCTTTACTATTTGATTTGCTTGAATCGCAGATTAAATCTGTTCCTACAAAGCCTATTGAAGGTCAAAAGACCGGAACTAGTGGTCTACGCAAAAAGGTGTTTTTTTTCTTTTTCTTTTCTGTTTATTCAAATAATTTAATGCATACGATTCATTCTAATTGCTTTTGCTTCTTTTTTTGTTTAGGTTAAAGTGTTTATGCAGGAAAATTACCTTGCAAATTGGATACAGGTATGGTTCTCTCTGAACTTGTAGTGATACTGAATTCCAGTGTACTCAACTCTGTGTAATTGTTTTACAATGTTTCAATACAGGCATTGTTTAATTCTTTGCCACCAGAGGATTTTAAGAATGGACTGTTAGTCTTAGGAGGTGATGGTCGATATTTCAATAAAGAAGCTTCACAGGTAGTGGTTTTGTACATAATCTCTGTGTTTCATGTGTATCCTGATACCTGAAGAACTATTTGTTGTTTTTTGATCCCTAATGCATCTTAAGCTACAATGCAGATAATCATTAAAATTGCTGCGGGTAATGGTGTTGGTAAAATATTGGTCGGCAAGTGAGTGCCCTAAATTACACTTTTAGCAGTCTACATGTTCATCATAGCATGAATGAATTCTTCAAATTTCACATCCTAGTGATATTATTGCTTGAATTAAGCTTAAACTTTCAAAAAGAGGAACTTTTTAACTACAGTGAGTTTTTTAGCACTAATTTTGTTACTTTTTGTACTGTGAAACTTAATCCTGCCACTTTAATCTGTTTTAATCAGTTCTCTATGTTTTTGTGAAGATGGAAATCCTCTTACTCAATCTTTATGTGCGATATAACTTTGAATTGCCTTGTCTAGATTATAGTCTCCATGAGCCATCTTTTGTTGCAATCCATCCTTATTTGTTCTAAGAGCCCGTATCCTTCTACTTTTTATTTAAGTGTTTGTATATAGCTAGATTGTTTCATTTCTTTTTCCGGGTTCCCTTGTTCCGGCGTATTTCTCTGCTTATTTTTGTGTTCTTATCCAAAAAGTGAAAAGAAAATAGTTGATATGTATATATGAAGAATCTCTGTTTGGCAGGGATGGTATATTGTCCACACCAGCTGTTTCTGCTGTTATACGGAAGAGAGAGGTGACAATTCTGTTTTAATTATCTTATTTGCTTTCTCTTTGCTATTTTTGAATGACACTTAAAGCTAATCCACAGGCAAATGGTGGATTTATAATGAGTGCGAGCCATAACCCTGGTGGTCCTGAGTATGATTGGGGTATCAAGGTAAATTTCTACTCAGCAAATCATGTACTGGAAATTGTTCTTAGCTGTCCCATTGGCTGCTAAAATATACAGTAGAAGTTCGTTATCTTTTTTAAAAAAAAAAAAAATGGTTCCACATAGAATTTCCTGGATATGACTGATTTCTGATATTCAACCTCTCTAAATAGGCTACTCCAAGAACTTAGCGTTTCTGATTATCATTTTCTTTTTTCAGTTCAATTACAGCAGTGGCCAACCAGCACCTGAGTCTATCACGGACAAGATCTATGGAAACACTCTTTCTGTATGATCCCCTCCGCTTGCGCTAAATAATATGCTATGCTATTTTTTGATTTAAATGACTTCTTGTAGCTGGGATACAACACAAGGTTCTTAGTGCTGTATGTGCAATTATGCATAGACGTGTAGTGTAGGTAACTGAAAGAAACTGTTATGGTTCATTGGTAAATGATTCGGCATCTGAATTCCTTGTTTCATAAGGGCTATGCAGATTTCTGAAATAAAAATTGCCGACATTCCTGATGTTGATCTTTCTCAACTTGGAGTCACAAAATATGGAAATTTTAGTGTGGAGGTGGTTGACCCTGTGGCTGATTATTTGGAGCTAATGGAGGTGAGTGGCTGAATTTTTTTTTAAATGCACTCCATAATACTATCTATAACTTAACTGATAATGTGCAGGATGTATTTGATTTTTCGCTCATTAGAAGTCTTATTTCGCGACCAGATTTCAGGTGTGTCACTTTATGTTTTGCCAGTTATGAAGCATTGTTTTACTTTGTGCTTTTATGTACTTTTACTTTGCTAGATCATATTTCCCCTGGACATTCCTCGGAGTTTGTTCCTCCATAGTTTCATATATTGTTGATTTCTATTAGCCTGTTCCCCAAATAGATGACTGCTGTGGTAGACGCACTTCTCTTCAAATATCTAAACTTATCTAATTTCTTTTGACAAGATGATAATTAACTTCAATCACCTAATATATCCTGAACCCTTTTGAAGCGGTGATGACAATGCAGTATGTGAATCTGGTTCTGCTTCGAGCGTAACTATATCCATAGGTGAAATTTGGAAACCTTAACTTACAGTAAAGGATAATAGGAGTTTTTAGATTCTGCTGAGACATCATAAGTCCTTTGTACGTAATTATCATTAGTCACATGTAAGAGAAATGTAGAATATCGACTTGAATATTTATAAGGCAAAAGTATTTCATAAGCTCTTAGAAACAGCAAAGCCTCGTATTGTTCTGAAAGCAAAGTTCAGTCTTACCATTTTCATCCTGTCTTCTAAGATGGTAAGGGAAATGTAAATGCATGCCATACTATTGCTGCAGTTCTGTCTAGCAGCAATACAAATTATGAATGGTTGTTTGCAGGTTCTACGTTATTCCTACTTAAATTAGTTCACTCGCTGCATTTTTAGTAGGATTGAACTAAGTCATAGCACTACTAAGAAAGAGTTACTTTTTTGTTTTTTGAAGGATCCATCCCTCACTTTGTGTCTGCGGCTTATAAAAGCCTTTCAATGAAAAAAAAAAAGATTAGGAGAATGGTGTCATAGTTTGAATTGGAGGCCATTAGAGGCTAATGGTCATCCCCCTTGATAGTAGGAGGTGATTTTAGTGTGTTGAGATACTCAGAAGAAAGGAGCCACCAGAACTGATTGGTTAGATCCATAAGAGAGTTTTTTGATTTTATTGAGGAAATGCAGTCTATAGATCCCCCTTTGCAAGGTGGGAAGTTCTCAAATTCATTTGGTTCCGAAGGAGAAAACTCAAGGGTGGCTTCACAAATTGACAGATTTCATTTCCGGGTATGTAATGAGGAATTCAAATATGTCAAACAAGCTACACTACCAAAGATCGGTTTCTGATCACTATCCCTTTCAATTAAGCTGCGAGCAAACAAGAACATCTGAACATGTGGTTGGAGGTTGAAAGTTTTGTAGATATGAGGAAAAGACTGGGGATTCATAGAGGTGAGAGGAAGGGCTGATACTCTGTTACAATATAGCAGCACAAGGTTGTCCGGATCTAAATTTATTTGAGTCTTTGCACCTAGTTTTCCTGGTATTTACAGTATGATTACAAACTTAAGCTGCTGAAACAGGATTTGAAGGCTTAGAACCTAAATACATTTGGTGATCCAGAAAGAAGGAAAAAACTGATTCTGGAATAGATATAAGACTCAGGTAGGCAATAGGAAGAAAGTAACTTATCTGCAAAAGAATCCTCATATACACCAAAGCCAAGAGGTAGCCAAGTTTAAAGAGATACCCTGAGGCAAAATGGTAGATCCTTCTGGCTAAACAAGGTGACAAGACCACATGCTTGATTGGCAAAATGCAAATCAGTGTTTAAAAAGGCAAAAACGCAAGGCGAGGCATAAGACCCGAGAAATGGGGCATAAGCCCCATGAATCTCTATTCTTTTTAATATTTTATAAATTTCTAAAATACATAAAAATACAACAGAACATTATTTTTATAAATTCAAAGTAAAAAAAATGATTTTTTGTTTAATATTTCTTTATACGTAGACAACTTTACACTTAAATTAATTTCTAATGGTATATAACATTTTTCACTAATCTTTTAATTTCTTATCGATATTTTCTAAGAGACGAATTAATTCAGCCAAGATTTCCAATAGGAAAACTGAAAAACTTACACTGAGAAACATCTTAAAGAAAGAAAACAAATTTAAGCAAAGAAACTACAAAAATAAAAATCATTGATGTTACACGTGTTTGTCGAGATGAGCACCATCTCATGTTTAGCCTTTATGACATTGAATCATTGAATGAGTCTTTAGTAGACATTCCAAAAGTCCAAACATAAGAAACGAAAAAGGACAATTGTGGGTTCGGATATTGTGAGAACTCATCTTCTTCCTAAAATTTTCGTTCACTCGTTCAAACCCAAACTCAGAGCTATTAAGTTCCTCAAATGTTTAGAACCCGAGGAGATGCAGTCATCAGTTTGAAATAGCATATGAGAATCGACTGCTACTCACTTCCCTGCTCACCCGCTCTCTTTGCTTTGTGAAAATGAAATGGCACAAAATCAGAACATAAATTCTACTTCTTTTCTGGAATAACATCAGGTCTTTCTATTTCTTTCCTATACCTATTTTCATGTTTGTGGCAAAAAAAACTCTTGATTGTACTTTGATTCTTCTTCTTCTTGCGGAATTTGAACTAATTTGGTAGAGAACTTTGGGGCGTGCGTCTCTCCAGTGAGGCCCAAGGCGCGCCTGAGCGTACGCCCGACCAGTTGGAGTGTGCGCCTTACAGAACTCCGCTCCCCATATCCGCCCAAGGGCGATTTGCCATCGCCTCACCTCAATACGCGCTCCGAAACGCGCCCCTCTAACGCCTTTGAAAACACTGATGCAAATGTTCAAAAGAATTGCAAGCATGTAAAATTGTCATCATTCAGATGATATGGGAGTGGAAATATTCAACTCTTTACTGCAAATGTTCACAAGAATTGCCAGTATATAGAATTTTCATCATCCATAGCAGAGTGGAAATAATCAACTCCTTATTTCCTATTACCAAGAGGAAGTATTGGAGTTCTGTTCTTAAAAGCGTAAACCTCTATATCTTATTTGATTGTGGAAAGAGAGGTACTTTGACATTTTATCATAGGTGTTCGCCAGTGATCAACGGGGATCTTTATGAAAGCGTTGAATGACTTTGATCACCTTTGAGTATTTTTGTTTTATGAAAAATTTTGTGCTACATATATCACATTAATAGGGCTGGAGCCAAAGAATTGAGAGACTTCAGCCACTCATAGAAAGATAAAAAAAGTAATCAGCAAACTAATTGTTGTCACGCAGAATGCTTATATTTAAGGAATACAATTAATAGACACAATGTTGATCACCAGTGAATATCTAGAATCTAAATATAGGAAAGAGACAAGGTATAATTGCATTGGTATGCATCCTTGATCTAGAATAAACTTATGACCACGTTAATTGAGAGTTACTCCTCAAACTATTGAAGAATAGTGTTCTGGAGACAAATGGGTGAAAATCATTAAGTTTTCCATCTCCACTATTATATTCAATTCTGATTAATAGAAGATGGTCTTTTTCTCACTTTCATATTCTTGTTGGTAATGTAAGGATTAAGTAAGATGTTGAACATAGCTAGAGAATAGAACTGGATTGGAAGTTTCTCTATGGAGGTGGACAGGACCAACATTTTTGCTATAATGCACATGTTACATGAAGATGACACTGTAATGCAGGGAGGAACAACTGAAATGTCTCAGAGTAATTTTATTGGAGTTTGAGGCAATTTCAGGACTTAATAACAATAATAATCTGGCAAAAAACTGCCTCTATCTAGTTAATGATCTCTAGAATATTCCAACAGCTGGCGAAATATTGGATTACGAAGTCTGATTTTTCGCCAATCCCCAGTACATATCTAGGACTACCTCTTGGGGCTAAACATAAGGATGCAATTGTTTGGAAAGGAGCGGGGGAGCAGTTTGAGTGTATACCAAATTGGACACAACAATATTTATCTTTGGTGGATTGGTGGAGGACTCACACTTATCGATAGTGTGTTGGATGGTATTCCAACCTACGTGAGGTCTCTATTTTTACTACCTATTGAAGTGGAAAAGAAACCGGACAAGCTTAAAAAGGATTTTTCCAAAAGGAAACAAGGATAGGAAGAGTTTTCCTTGGTTAAGTAGAATGAATTGACTCATAAAACGAATTTGGCGGCTTAGGGGTAGAATTATGAGGTTGCTTAACAAAAATTTGCTATCGAAGTGGTTATGGAGATAGAGTTGGGATCAGAAGAACTCTGGAAGCAGCTTATCCATGCAAGAGTATGAAGTAATGAGTTGGTGCACAAGACTAGTGACATGGTGATATAGCATTGGTTCTATGGAAGAGTATAAGAAACTTATCGAAGGAATTCCCTCCAAATATTAGCTTCTCAGTTCTGTTACCATTCCCCCCCCCCCCCCCCCCAAAAAAAAAAAAAGAAGAAGCTTCTCAGTAGGTAATGGAAGGAAGTTGAGACTTCGGCTTGATGATTTGATACACCACATACCTCTGAAAGATGAGATCCTGGATTTGCTACTGTTGCTTGGTACAGTTCTACTCATGGATGGGAACCAGATTTTTAAAGAAACTGGGAAGATTAGGAAGTTGAGAGGATAGCTTAGACCTTGAAAAATTTGAAGGACAACGAGTTTCACCAACTGTACCAGATTCTTTAAGTTGAAAACACCAGAAGGACAGGAAGGTAGGGTATAAGCTTCTATCTTTATCTTACATCTCCTCAGTTAAATGGCCTTTCAAATCATTTAGAGAACAAAAGCTCCTCCGAAAGTGGTTGGGTTTTGTTGGATTGAAAAGCATGAGGTGTTTCACTAGCAGCATTAAGATTTATGCCAGATGTTATATGTGTGTAATGAAGATATATACTGATGCATTGTGCAGTGGCAAGGTAGCTGTGCATTTTGTTTTTGATCCTAGATAGGCTGAATCGGGTGATGCAGGGAGGTTAAACTGGTCAGGAAGAATAGTTAACAAATGAAACAGGAGTATGTGAAATACAGTTCCTGCGTTTGGTCTAGGGTAGTTTGGACACAGAAGAGTCGGAGATGCTTAGGTGATGCCAATACATGGTTTTAGATATAAATGCTTGTATATTTTGGCATTTGGGTGTATTTTACTGAATGTATATGATGTAGAAACACCTCTAGAATTCCTTATCTCTCTTAGTGTTCCAGTAAGATGCTCTTTCAACTGAAACCTGTTTCCAGTACGATTCAACAACAACAACAACAACAACTACCCAATAAAATCCCATATAGTGGGGTCTGGGGAGGGTAATGTGTACGCAGACCTTACCCCTGCCCCGATCGGGACAAAGAGGCTATTTCCGATAGACCCTCGGCTCGATAAGACGAAAACAGAGTTAAAAAAAACAAAAACAAGAGGAGAGAATTCATTAGTAAATCCAGTAGAAATCGAAATAGTAACAGAAACATAAAAACCGAAAGATGAATGACATGCAATAACAGTAACCATAATCTAAGGCCCGGGTCTAAGACAAACAACAAGAATAGTGTGGGACCAATATAAACTGCAAGCCATCTAAGACCAACCCTAATCCAACCCCGCCTCACCCCCGGAATGAAGTAAGGAAAGCTTTACTACCCCTATCCTACAACCCTAATGCTTGACCTCCAAGCCTTCCTATCAAGGGCCATGTCCTCGGAAATGTGCAATCGTGCCATGTCTTGCCTGATCACCTCTCCCCAATACTTCTCAGGTCTCCCTCTACCTCTTCTCGAACCCACCACGGCCAACCGCTCACACCTCCTCACCGGTGCCTCGAGGCTTCTCCTCTGCACGTGCCCGAACCATCTGAGCCTCGCTTCCCGCACCTTGTCATCCACAGGAGCGACGCCCACCTTCTTCCGAATATCTTCATTCCTAATCTTGTCTATCCTAGTGTGCCCGCATATCCACCTTAGCATCCGCATCTCTGCTACTCTTATCCTCTGGATATGGGAGTTCTTAACCGGCCAACACTCTGCCCCATACAACATGGCCGGTCTAACTACAGCTCTATAAAACTTACCTTTGAGTATCGGTGGCACTTTCTTGTCACACAAGACTCCAGATGCAAGCCTCCATTTCATCCAGTCCGCCCATATGCGGTGAGTGACGTCCTCGTCGATTTCTCCGTCCCCCTGAATCATCGACCCAAGGTACTTGAAGCTATCTCTCTTGGGGATGACCTGTGACCCAAGCCTCACGTCCCCACCTATATCCCTCGACTCAGCGCTAAACTTGCATTCCAAGTACTCTGTTTTAGACCTGCTCAATTTGAAACCCTTAGGCTCGAGAATCTGTCTCCAAACCTCTAATCTCTCGTTAACACCGGCCCTCGTCTTGTCAATTAGAACTATGTCATCAGCAAATAACATGGATCATGGCATCTCCCCTTGAATATGGTGTGTCAAAGCATCCATCACCAAGGCAAATAAGAATGGGCTAAGCGCTGAGCCTTGGTGTAATCCCATAACAACCGGAAAATGCTCCGAGTCGCCTCCCACCGTCCTAACCTTAGTCCTTGCTCCATCATACATGTCCTTGATCGCTCGTATGTAGGCTACCGGCACACCCTTCGCCTCAAAACATCTCCAGAGCACCTCCCTAGGAACATTATCATACGCTTTCTCCAAGTCAATAAACACCATGTGCAGATCCTTTTTCTTATCCCTGTACCGTTCCACCAACCTCTTAATAAGGTGGATAGCTTCCGTAGTGGAGCGGCCCGGCATGAACCCAAACTGATTGTCGGATATAGACGTCGTCTTCCTCACCCTCACCTCCACCACCCTCTCCCAGACTTTCATGGTATGACTAAGTAACTTGATACCCCTATAATTGTTACATCACTGGATATCTCCTTTGTTCTTGTACAATGGTACCACTGTACTCGACCTCCATTCTTCCGGCATCCTCTTCGTCCTAAAAATTACATTGAACAACCGAGTCAGCCATTCTAATCCTGCTCTACCCACACACTTCCAAAACTCAACCGGAATTTCATCTGGCCCTGTCGCTCTACCCCTACTCATCTTACGCAACGCCCCCACGACCTCCTCCACCTTAATGCGCCTGCAATATCTAAACTCTCGGAGACTTTCCGAATGACCCCAAGTCCCCTAGTGCTATTTCCCGGTCCCCCTCCTCATTAGGAGACCATAAAAGTACGTCTGCCATCTCTGCTTAATCTGGGACTCTCCCATCAATACTCTACCACCCTCGTCTTTGATGCACCTTACTTGGTCCAGATCCCGAGCCTTCCTCTCCCTCGCTTTAGCCAGCCGAAATAACTTCCTTTCCCCGCCTTTCTCCCCTAATTCCTCGTATAGGCGGCTAAACGCTGCATTCTTCGCCTCCGTAACCGCCAGCTTTGCTTCCTTCCTAGCCACTTTGTACCTCTCTCTATTCGCACTCCTCTCCTCCGCGCTTGTGCTCCCTGCTAACTTCGCGTATGCTACCTTCTTCGTCTCCACTTTACCTTGGACTATGTCATTCCATCACCAGTCTCCTTGGTGTCTGCTAGAAAAGCCCTTCGATACACCTAGCACCTCTCTCGCCGCCTCCCTCACATAGTTTGCTGTCGTCGACCACATAGTGCTCGCGTCTCCACTACTCCTCCAAGCTCCCATAGCGGATAACCTCCCCTCCAACTCCTAGGCTTTATCCTTGGTTAAAGCTCCCCATCTAATCCTCGATCGGCCACGAGCATACCTCTTCTTCCTCTTCATCATAATGCCGATGTCCATCACTAAGAGCCTATGCTGAGTCGCGAGGGTCTCTCCCGGGATAACCTTACAATCCTTGCACAACCCTCTATCACACCTTCTGAGGAGAAGGTAATCGATCTGAGTCTTCGCCGCTGAACTCAGGAAAGTAACCAGATGCTCCTCCCTCTTCGGAAAAGTCGAGTTCGTAATCACCAACTCGAAGGCCTTAGCGAAGTCTAACAGTGAAGTACCTCCTCCGTTCCTATCCCCAAAGCCAAAGCCACCATGCACTTCGCCATAACTACCAGCAGCCGCCCCAATATGGCCATTGAAATCCCCACCAATAAATAACCTCTCAGTAGGTGGAATACTACGCACAATCTCGTCCAAGCCCTCCCAAAAACGCCTCTTAATCTCCTCATCCAAGCCGCCTGCGGGACGTAGGCGCTAACGACATTGAGGGTGCACTCACCGATCACCAACTTAATAAACATTAGCCGATCATTCACTCGCCTAACCTCAACCACAGACTCTCTAAGATCCATATCCACTAAGATACCCACTCCATTCTTACCCCTCACGACTCCAGAGTACCACAACTTATACCCATCCGCATTCCTCACCTTCGTCCTTGTCCACCTGGTCTCCTGGACACAAGCTATATTAACCTTTCTCTTCTGGAGAGTCTTTGCCAACTCAATAGACTTACCCGTCAGCGTGCCTATGTTCCACGACCCGATCCTCAATCTACAAGCTCCCTCTTTCCCCTTACCCTCCTTTCCTCTCGTCCCAACCCCTGACCCCCTCCCCACCCCCTACTCACCCCCAGTACCCCTCGAGGACATGACCTTACTCTACCATCCCACACCACAACCACTATACCTACGCCAAACTTCGGAAGACACTAACACGGACCCAAACTATAAAATAACCGGTTGCAACTACAAGAATTCTAATAATATGCTTAAAGTGATGCTAACTAACTAGCCACAAATTAACTAACATAGAGAAAGAGACAAGAAAACGGGAGGTACCAACTCCCGATGGAAAGAACCTGGAAATATGACTTGATGCGCCCGGTGATGCTTCATTCTACTCGCCCGTATGCCTCGCGCTTGCCTGAGTAGCCGCAACAATTCCCGTGAATATAACCCGGGTGCTTTGGAACCCAACGTCCAGCCCTTTGTGACTGCCAAATGGCCTGCTCTGCTTTGCCCGTGCACCTCCCACCTGTCACCAAACAGCCACCAAAAGTGCTACCTGAAACGCACACAACACACCACGGGACCAAGAAAAAGGGGGGGGGGGACTGTCACCGGAACGGTCGCCGGAAAACAGTGCCGGTCCGAGACAGAGTAGTATGGCGAGGAAAGGTTTGAAGAAAGTGAAACACAGAGGAGGGTGGTCTGGTTGGATCGGAACAGCAGTAGGAAGATGAGACGACGCCGGTAGGTCGCCGACCACCGGCCTAACTGCTGCTAGGGTTAAAAGAAAGAAAGAAAGAGGAAGAAAAAGAGGGCGCGGGGAGAGAGAAAGGAGGAAAAAGGATAGAGAAAGAGAAGGACGCGGGGAGAGAGAAAGGAGAGAGAAAGGAGACGAGTACTCACATGGGGAGTGCCGTCGGCTTTGTGGTTTGCCGGAGGATTTGCCGGAGAAGATGAAGAGAAGGGAAGGTGGAGATATTACCGTTATCGAAGAGAGAGAGAGACTCGCAACGGATCCTTCTTCTCCAGTACGATTCATTACCTACTTAAATTTATAAAAGGAACCAAGTTTATAATATAAGTAAACCTTTACCTCTAGTTTGGCTTCCACTTTAAGAGTACTGTATTTTCTCAGCTCTTCTCTTGAGTTTCAATTTGTTTATGCAAATGAAGTCAAATTACTCTCTGACTTATGGTGCATTCTTCTATGGTGGATGTTCCTCTTGAAATATATTTTGTCGGGTAGTTCAACCTTATCGATTAACTTAGTTACTTTATGACTTTATCTCTATGCCTGTTTTGTCTTTGTAAGGAAGGAGAAATCCTGTACGAAGAAATCACTGTGTAACTGTCTATAGCAATTCAAATGCAATTTTGTAGGTAAATGAATAAACTTTAATAAGTTATAAATTTCTTGCATAATCTCGATACTCAGTAAAATGAGCTTACACTAAAGGACAATATTTATTATTTTGTATCCTTCCCTTTTTCTCTCCGCCGGATGTCTTTACTCATGCATATGCTTATTAATGTCTGATGCTGCTGACAGGTTTACATTTGATGCCATGCATGCAGTTACAGGGGCTTATGCAAAGCCCATTTTTGTTGACAAACTAGGAGCTAGCCTGGTATGTATGCCGTGAAGTTGTTTCTTCAGCTATTGGACTATCTTGCAATTTCTAGGTTGTAGCTTTATCATTTTTGTATGTTATGTAGGAGTCTATTGCAAATGGACAGCCACTGGAGGATTTTGGGCATGGTCATCCAGACCCTAACCTTACGTAAGAAAAGAACATTTTATTGAAGTAGATGTGCTTTAATTTCTTGAAAAGAACTAATATATTTTAGTTATTTTGGTCAAGATATGCCAAGGATTTGGTGAATATCCTGTATGGCGAGAATGGACCCGACTTTGGTGCTGCAAGTGATGGTATGCTTAAAAACCTTCTTGTTCAACACTTCACCAAAAGTTGTCTTTCAATTAACTGGAGAACATATATGATATGCTTGGATGAAGTTCAAAATTTATGAGAACCTTATATGAAAGAAAAATAATTAGAAGAGAATCAATATTAGAAGCCATCAGAAAACATTTAGTTAGATATTCCTCTCTCCTTCCCACCACGCCACCCCAAAGTCTCTGAAATGGAAAGAGATCAGAAAGAAAGGAGCAGGACAATTAGTCTCTCCAAAGATTAAGTGGTCACTTTCTTTCAATTGCATGGTTATACCATTGTTGAAAGCTTAATCACAGCAACTTTGGTTTTTCCTTTCACTAGTTTGTACACATCGCTTTGCACATGATTCTAATGGAGAATGAAAATAAAAATGTCCTGACCATAATCAATTAAATGTTGTAATTTCTAACTTTATTACACATGAGAAGAAACATTATAATGTCTCTGGATATTTCCTTGTATAATTATTTAGAAATGATTCTGAAGAGTTTTTAGAAGACCAACTATTCTACTGTGCTGTTTTTCTAATTTATCCCATTAAGGCCATTTCTTTAGTATTTCAACTGTATCATAATTTGTAGTTCTTGGTTATACTGTCTTAATCTCTCTTGGCTAGTTGGCTTTCTTCCCATGTAATCAAGATGGTTGTTTATGTGCTACATGTATCATTTTTCTTATAATAATGAAAGTGGTGCCAGAGTCACCGTACATGCACTTCAACTATTTCGCCTTGTACCCGTGACTCCTATCAACGTATGTATCGTGTAAATATGACCGCCAAGCTTAGTCAGATAGAAAGAGATCACCAAGGGTAAATGAAGTAAGTGAACATCAAGGGAGTTTAGGGTTCATATCCCAACATAGACAAAAAAGAATGACTAGAAGCCTGTTTGGAAACTAATGTGTAATTACTAGGGATTACCCAATATAGTGATCATAATGATTTGCTTGTTTGCCATTACGTAATTATGACATAACTTTTAGTGTCATGTTTGGTTGACAAGTGCAATTACATAGTTTTATTTTTTTGTATTTTAAATAAAGCTAATTATAAAAAATTAAATAAACTTTTTTTAGATGGACATGGACATGTAAATTAGTTGTAATATATGACAAAGATATGTGTATATAAGAAATATAAAAAAAACGAAAAAAGGAAGAATTTGAAAAGTCATTTGGAATGTAATTACCACCAATTCTTTGCCACCTTTGAGAATTGAAGAGTGTAACTGCTCTTCCTCAAATTCTGCAATAGGAGACAAAAAATTTTTACTAGTATTGTGTTCTTTTTTTCTCTCTCTTCTTTCTTAAAGCTCTCAGGCACACTCCCCGAGGAGCCTGAGAACAAGGTTTTCTGTGAATCCATATACACCATTAAAGCGCCGATCAAATTCCGACCACTCCCCTGAAAATAGCTCCGGTAAATCACACCCACGCGCCCCCACGCGCAGCCAGTCGCCGGCGAGGACAATGCCACGCGCCGGCGCGTGAGCACTTTTCCGGCCACTTTTTCAAAAAATTTCATTTGGACAGCACACTCACTGGGGAATTCCGACCACAACCATATAATCCTTTCTGAATTCCGACAACTTTTATTTTACCGGTTGGTAGGAACCTTCCAGAATTCTGATTCTGGTTTTTTCCTCTTTCATTTCCGAGTTTTTCTAGCTCACTGGGATAACTTCCAAACAAACTTTAACTTTCATAAGCTGAGTAGTTGGTTCAGTACAATATGAGAGACAACAGGATATATTTCAACGCAGGATTCAAATCCTTTGACATCACCAGATGGAACTCTAACAAAGACACATGGTTTGAATGGGTTGAGAGAAGTCGCAACATGATGAGAAGATCATCCATGGGCAGAAAGGCAATGGAATGGATCTGCTTTGCACTTAATGTAGCCTCGACAGATCAAAACAATCTAGTGAAGAGATGGAAGTACAAGGAACAAATGACAGAACACTTCTGTACTAGGAAATATAACGCGCATGGAAGATATATGAGTATTCTGTCACTGAAGGGAGAAGGGAGGTCAGTGATAATACTCCCAGAGTTAACTCTGAACTCTGGCTGGAAAGACATAGCAGCGAAGATAGAAAGATTCATCTATCAGACCACCAGGCAGATTTCCATAGCACCACCCAGAAACAATGTGGAAAATCTCCCGTATGCACAAGTAGTTAAGGAGAGTAAATGGCAGTCCAATACACTTCGAGAGGCAAGGGTCAACACGAACAACGGGGAAATCTCTGTTATGGAACCTACTGGAGGAGAGGATACAGGCCTACTAAAAAGATGCATTATCGGGTCTTTTGGGAAAGAAATCAATGAGAGACCCACTTTAGCAGATATAAGGCGATGGGCGAGTGCTTCATGGAACAAAGCATACGGTGTTAATATATATGAAATGACAGGAAACAAGTTTCTTTTCGAATTTCCAAACAGATTCATGGCAGAGCAGATTGTGCAAGGAGAATGGAGATGGAAAAAATTCAAACTCCATCTGGAATGGTGGAATCATAATGCCGGTTGCATTCCAAACTCACAAATTGAGGAAACATGCTGGATTAGAGCCATGGGGATTCCTTTACATCTATGGTCACAAAAGATCTTCAAAGAAATAGGAGATCTCTGCGGGGGATGGTTAGCTACAGAAGAAGAAACTGATCTCAAAAACCATCTTAAGTGGGCAAGAATCAAAATTGTTGGTGATGGCAGAAAGACTCCCAATGAGGTGGGGATTGAAAGAAACGGTACCAAATTTTTCATCCCAATCTGGGCTGAAAGAAAGACACGGTATGAGCTTAACACTGGTAAAGGAAAGGCAAGTGGACAATTTACACAAGGTTCAACCTCGATGAATCAGGGAAGTAAAGTGTCAAAAGACAAGCTGAAATCCTATGACCCCGATATGGCTGCACAAGTCATTTTTAATGACCTCTCGTGTGAGATATCTGATGATACTGGGCTGAAGCCTTTTACTGAGGAAATGGGAGGACCCTCTTACTCGGGGGCAAAAGAGTACTCTCCAGGGGACCAAATCATTAATGTGAATCTAGAAAGTATGCAAAAGGAAACAATTACCAGTTGCAATCAGTCAGAAGGAGGAGCAGTTTTGGCAAGATTGGAACAGAAGGAAGGGGAGCGAAGCATAAACTCAGAGATGGGGAATGATCAGGTGGGAAGTACTGTGGAACACCTAAAGCAACTTAGCTCTATTCAAGAGTGGGAAATTGAGGAGGTGAATCCTATAGCGGTTCAGCAGCACATTCCATCACTGGATAAAGACATGGATGCAACAATATGGGTCCATCAAAATATGATCAAATTGGGGAAAATGTTTGGAGTAGATTTTCAAGGTCATGAAGAAGAAGCACTGGAGTTGCTAATGCAAATTGACAGCTGCAGAAAGGTAAGAAGGGTGGAGACAGAGTTGGAGGTGAAGAAACAAAGATTCAAAGGATCATTGGAATTAAAAGGGTTAACTTCTTTCGATGTCAAATTCAAGAGTGATGGGAAAAGAAGTAGGGGAAGGGATCTATCAATCATTTCTATATGACGATCAAAGTAATTTCCTGGAATGTAAGGGGATTAAACGATAAGAAGAAAAGGGAGATAATAAAAAGTCAAGTACAGAATTGGAGGGCAGACATTATTTGCTTGCAAGAAACAAAAGTCGAGGGGGATATCGAGGAAATAGTCAGGCAAATATGGGGTGGTAGATGGGTGAGGTATGCATGTTTAGAAGCGAGCGGCACGAGAGGGGGGATTTTGGTGTTATGAGATTGCAGAGTATGGAAAGGGGAGGTGTTACAGACTGGTGCATATACTTTGACGTGCAAGTTTGATGCTCTTCTACAGAACTTTCAATGTCACATAACAGGAGTGTATGCTCCAAATTGTAGAATAGAAAGGAAAAAAGTATGGAGAGAAATTGGTGCAGTGAGGGGATTGATGGAAGGTCCTTGGGCGGTTTGTGGCGATTTTAACGTTACAAGGTACCCTTCTGAAAAACGGGAATGTTCAAGGAGGTCCAGAGCGATGGTGGAGTTTTCGGATTGTATAGAAGATATGGAGTTGATAGATCTACGACTTGAAGGAGGAAAATATACTTGGTTCAAAGGGGACAATCATACAGCGGCGTCAAGAATCGATAGATTTCTCATCTCAGAAGAATGGGATGCAAGGTTCAGAAACATCAAGCAATCTATCCAACAAAGGTTGATTTCGGATCATTCACCTGTGGCTCTAGACTGTGGTGCGTGGGAACAAGCTAAATCATACTTTAAGTTTGAAAATTGGTGGCTGAATGTGGAAGGCTTTGAGGACAGAATTAGAGAGTGGTGGGGATCTTTTGAATTCTCAGGAAGACCTGATTACATTTTAGCTTGCAAGTTAAAAGCCCTCAAGGGCAAGCTAAAAGGATGGAGCAGAAGCTACGAAGGCAATTTGGGAATGCAGAAATCAAATTTGCTAAGTAAACTAGCAGATTTTGAGACAACGCAACAACTAAGAGCGTTGACAGAGGAGGAATCAGTCAGGAAAGCAGCCACTCTAATGGAGATTGAGGTGCAACTCAAGAATGAAGAATCGGCATGGAGACAAAAATCAAGAGCTTTGTGGCTCAAAGAAGGGGATAGGAATACAAAATTTTTCCATCGGACTGCAAATGCACGCAAGAGAAACAACAACATTGACCAAATAATGATTCGACATGAAGTAATCGAGGATCCAGGAAGAATAGAGGCCGAGATCATTGAATTCTACAAGGAGCTTTACACAGAACCTGAACAGTGGAGACCAACAGTCAATTTCGAAAATAGTTCAAGCATTACTGAATCAGAAAGGGAGTCTTTACAGAGTAATTTTGAGGAACAAGAAGTGCTGAGCAGCCTGAAGATGTGTGCAAGTGATAAGGCTCCAGGGCCAGATGGATACACAATGGGTTTTTTCAGAAAATGCTGGGACATTTTGAAGGAAGATATCATGGCGGCTTTAAACAACTTTCATTGTCAGGAGATGTTTGAGAAAAGCTTCAATGCAACATATATAGCTTTGATTCCAAAGAAGACAGGTGCGAAAGAATTGAGAGATTTTAGACCGATCAGTCTGATAGGGAGCTTCTACAAACTACTCGCAAAAGTTTTAACTGAAAGACTTAAGAGGGTGGTTGGGAAAATTGTCGATGCTCAACAAATGGCGTTTATCAAAGGAAGACAAATAATTGACGCAGTGATGATTGCTAATGAAGCTGTGGACTCAAGAATAAAGAAGAAAGAACCTGGAATCTTATGCAAATTGGATATCGAGAAGGCCTATGATCATGTGAACTGGAGCTTCCTTCTAAGAATGTTAGAACAAATGGGTTTTGGGCAAAAATGGATTAGATGGATGAAATTTTGCATATCTACTGTGAAATTCTCCATTCTTATAAATGGATGTCCTAAAGGTTTTTTTCATTCACACAGAGGTCTCAGACAAGGTGATCCTTTATCTCCTTTCCTATTCATCATAGCCATGGAAGGATTGAACAACATGATCAAAACGGCTAAAGTCAGTGGATGGGTTAAAGGCTTTGAGGTAAACAGGAGTGAGGCCAACAATCTAGAGATCACACATCTCCAATACGCAGATGACACTCTAGTCTTCTGTGATGCTGAAAAAGAACAACTTAGATTCTTAAGGATCATTTTGGTCCTATTTGAGGGAGTATCAGGATTACACATTAACTGGAGGAAGAGCAATATTTTTCCTATTAATGAAGTTGACAACATGGGGCAACTGACTCAGATATTGGGAGGAGAAGTTGGGTCCCTACCAACAGTTTACCTTGGGATGCCTCTTGGTGCAAGGTCCAAATCAAAAGAAATCTGGAATTCAGTCATAGAAAAGTGTGAGAAGAAGTTGTCAAGATGGAAATCGCAATACCTATCATTGGGGGGTAGGCTAGTTCTAATCAACTCAGTATTAGACTCGCTACCTACTTACATGATGTCTTTGTTCCCAATTCCAGCAGGCGTTTTACAGAGATTGGACAAACTCCGAAGAACATTTCTTTGGCAAGGCAATAAGGAGAAAAAGGTCTTCCATTTAGTCAATTGGAAGACGATAACAATGGAGAAAAAACAAGGTGGAATGGGGATAAGGAATTTGAAGAACCAAAGCAAGGCTCTCAGAATTAAATGGTTATGGAAGTACTCCAAAGAACCCCAATCTTTATGGTCCAAAGTGATCAAAGCAAAGTATGGTGAAGAAAGCAACTGGGTGTCTAAAAAAGTCAGAACATCACAGGGAGTTAGTGTGTGGAAATCCATCAGAGAACTTTGGCCAATAATGAAGAATCACTCCTCCATAAGAGTGAACAACGGAAGGAACACATCATTTTGGAATGATAACTGGTTAGGAATTGGAAGCTTAAAGGAAAGATACCCAGATATGTTCGGGTTAGCACAAAACCAGCTTAAGACAGTAGCTGAAATGAGGAGTTGTCAAGGATGGGAAATAGCTCTAAGAAGGCAGCTGAATGACTGGGAGATAACAAGATTAACTGACCTCTACAAAGAGCTGGAAGCATTTACAGGATTACAAGAAGGGTTGGATTCAATATGGTGGGTGAGGAACAACAGAGGGGTGTACCGAGTGAAGGATGTATATAAGATTCTGAATCATGACAATCAACAGGTAGACACATGGCCTTGGAAACATATATGGAAAACAAAGATTCCATACAAGGTAGCTTGCTTCACTTGGCTACTAGCAAAAGAAGCGGTTTTAACCCAGGATAATCTCATAAAAAGGGGAATATCACTGTGTTCAAGATGTTTTCTGTGTGGGGAGAATGCTGAGACTGTCAACCATTTGTTTCTACATTGCAAGATTACAGACCAACTATGGAAAATCTTTATTAATCTTAGGGGTATTTCATGGTCAATGCCATACAGGATTAAAGATGTCATTTATAGTTGGGAAGAAACTGGAGCTGAAGCAACTAGCAGAGATAGATGGAGGACTGTTCCGGCATGTATTTGGTGGACAGTCTGGAGGGAAAGGAACACTAGATGTTTTGAAGACAGAAGCAATCCACTGCAGAAGATCAAACTCAATTGTATTCTTCTATTTTGTTTTTGGTGCAAACAGATGTACACAGAAGATACATTGACAATCATAGACATACTAGGATCCTGCTAGGTTTTGAATTAGAATATCTTCAAATTCTCTCAATGTAAATTTGGTTTCCAGTGCAACCTATGTACTGATTTTTATAATATATACAATAGTTATCAATTCAAAAAAAAAACTGCTCTTCCTCAATTGCACTCCAATTCCAAGCTGGTCAAGTAATTACTTGGCCAGACAAACATGTTAAACCGTGTAATTACACCCAAATCCATTACAAGGTAGCCTTCCAAATAGACATTAAGTGATTTTTTTTTGTCTGCCTAAGCTTTATTGGATAGACTTATTCGAGAAATGTGCTAGTGGGAGGTAACTAATCACCAGTGAAGTAGTCAGGTGCATGACAATTGGCCCAAACGCCATCTATCTTTTTTAAATAGAATTTAATCTAGCTTCATTGACCACTAGGCTACACCGTTGAGTGCGTGCAAAATGTAGCCTCTTGACGTTGTTTGATTATCGTTTATTTATTAGAATGACCAAGAATATTTTAGATGTTAACAGAAAAGGTTAAAACCTATTTGCTTGTCATAAGCTAAATCATGATGTTCTGTTTGCAAATATTTTAACTCCATAAGAGATTTAAAAGCAATTTCCTTTATAAGGAATAATTAGAACAAACCCTGTCATCAAAACATCTCCTATTTCTCTTTATCCAAATGGTCTATGCAATGCACAGAGGGATGGTACAACAGATCTTTTTAATGTCTTTTCTCATTTTTAAGATTCTTTTATTTTTATTTTTCTTGATTGTAAGACTGCTTTAAGTGAAAACTTTTAAAAGAAAGAGATATTTTCAAAACTTTTAAAAGAAAGAGATATTTCCAAAGTATGTCAAAATCATACATAATGAAATTGCTGAAAATCTTTTGTCATCATATTACATGAAAATAGTATCAAGTGGAATATTCAATCTGGAATTTACGAAATTAAGTTAAACTTCGAGTCTCCCCAAGAGCAAGGTGGGAAGTTCTTGGAGGGAAGGATGTCGAGGGTCTATTTGGAAACAACCTCTCTACCCCCGGGTAGGGGTAAGGTCTGCGTACACACTACCCTCCCCACACCCCACTAAGTGGGATTATACTGGGTTGTTGTTGTTGTTGTTTCAGGCGTCTATATAGGGACTTCCTCTTCTTTTAATGCATTCAATTCGAAAGGAGTTGGTGCATTGTCTCTTAGTTTTTCGTTAATATTTCTTAGAAGTTTCCAAATTTGAAAGAGACAAATTCAATTATAAAGTTTTTCTTGCTTTTAACCTATTAGAAAACCCTTTTTCCTTTTACCATGCTCTTTATGGGCTTTAGTATTAGCTCAAATAAATTGTAGCTATTTAAAAATTAGTTACTCTTTGTATAAATCACTTAGACTAAAAATTGTTTCATTGGTGGAATAAAATAGGGTTGACTTTTTTTTATATGTTACCATTCTCAAATAGAGTTGACCTTTTTAATTTAATCTAGTTCTGGCTTTTATTGACGTTAAACACTTTAAAAACAATTGAATATGGAGGAATTCCTAATTTCTATGTTTGTGAAATTTGCAAGAATCTCACATTTGTTGAGTTTTTGGTTTGTAGTTTCCTTATGGTTTTGGATAATCTTCATCTTTTGGCTTTTGGGTTGAGTTAGGCTCAATGCCAATTTTCTTAACGCGGTATTAGAGTCAGATGGGCTGTATTCTCCTCTACTTGAGCTAGCTTTTCAAGTTAAGTTAGACTCAAGGTCTATTTTCTTAACAAAAATTAATTTAAATATAATTTGTAAGTTACCTTTCTTATTATGGGAGGGATTAGGATACAATCTGAGACACCTTTGAGTTCAGTTCCAGTAACAGAATCATAATGAATATCCTGTGGGTAGTATTGGAAAATGGTGCTCTTACTTAGAGGCCTCGCTGCATGTTCCCTTAGATTTGAGGGTCTCAGAATGCTTGCTGGAAAAGGAAATTACACCTATAATACATTGATTTGGGTGTCATCGAATTCAGAGTCTATGAATCACACGGATATTACCTAAGCTTTAGTAGAAGGCGAAGCAATAGTTAGCTCCATTCTCATTGCATGGTTGCGTCACACCAATTCAACCTAACCATCAATATTGAAGCATGCACACAGATTTAGTTGAAGATGGATAGGCTAATACTAAATTTGTCTTTTGATGATTGGTGGTGGAGTTTTGGCTGTAATCTTGTGGTGTGCATCCTTTATTGAAATGGTGAATAGATAATACCAGAAAAGTTCTTTACATAGATAGTAAGCAATCAAATGCATTGTCTTCACCGGCAGTTCCCATAGCACTTCACACAAATGTCCTCTTGCTATTTCAGTTTGCTATGTTATGCATTCTGTTTTTTGCTTGAAATTTTATCTTTTGTTGTTTGAATATGGAGCCTTTCTAGTGGGGCTTGTTATATTCTCTATGCAGTTAATTGTGTAAAATTTCACTGACAAATGCAAAGCAGAAAGATATATTCATATTCCATACACAGGACACCGAAAGACAAATTTTAATTATTCTTAAGGTTTTTGTGTGGGTTTGGGGGGTGTTTCACTTGGAATAATTTCTTAAGGAAGTTAGTACAAATGAAAATCTGATAAGTAGTACTGAAGGTGCATTTTGTTCTTCTTGTTGAAGCTCAATTATAATGAGAAAAAGGAAAGAGTTTGTAGTTCAAACCCAATCAGCATGGATCCAAATTTGACTCAATTTTAATTAATTGTTGTACACATGGGAGGCTCAAGGGTGAGGTTAGTAAAGCGTTTGCTTTAGGCCCGAAGAATTTTTAATAGTAGATTTTATAATTTTATTTTTCATAAAAAAGAGAGGAAAAAAGTACAAAATCTTTATAAAGAAAGTTTAAAGACTATATAAATATTTTAGAACTTTGAATTAAACTACTAAAAATCTTCATATAAGTAAAAAAGTTTCTTATAGCAAGGTCCAAGGTAATGTATTGCAAACACATGGCTAACATCTTATTAATTTGAATGAATCATCTAAATAATGATATACTATTAGATGTTTGTTGTGAACTTAAAGGCTTTATCTCTTGTAAAAATACTACACTATAAACAAGTACGAAAAAAAAGGCAACACTAACTTCTTGCATATATTTGTGTGTATATGTTTAAGACACTTATCAAGATTTGACTTTAGCCACTAATTTTATTAAGTGCCCCTTGGCTGTACATGTTGATAAGAAACAACGTGGAGGATTTTGAGGGACAGGAAGAAACATAATGATGAATAATATACATCAACGACTTGAGCTTCATGTCAGCTTATTTATATTTTTATGTCTGCCTAATTATCTATTTCCTAGCTATAAGTGAAGTTCCACATTAACTTCTTCCTATTGTTCATGTCCTATATAATAAGAAAGTTCATATCGTGTCTATGCTAAGTTAGTTTGATTGTATATTGCAATCTTCTGCCATGTGGAACCAAAGTCTGATTTTCAATTGTACACTTACGCAGGGGATGGTGATAGAAACATGATTCTTGGAAGACGCTTTTTTGTTACTCCATCTGATTCTGTTGCAATTATTGCTGCCAATGCCCAAGACGCTATTCCATATTTTCAGTCCGGTCCTAAGGTAGAAGCACTTGAGTTTTTCATGCACCTTGGCTTTGATCCTTGCACACCACAATTGACACATGTATCTTGTAGGGTTTAGCTCGATCGATGCCCACTAGTGGTTCTCTAGATCGCGTTGCTCAAAAGCTAAACCTTCCGTTTTATGAGGTTTGAACTTGTTTACTGCTCTTTACTTTTTGATGATGTTGCATTCTTTAACTATTCTTTTCTAACTATGCCTCTTAGGTGCCAACTGGTTGGAAATTCTTTGGTAATCTTATGGATGCCGGAAAGTTGTCAATTTGTGGCGAGGAAAGTTTTGGGACAGGTTCTGACCACATCCGTGAAAAAGATGGTATATGGTATGTTTCTATGTTCATCGATGATGAAAACTCCTTTCTTAATTAGTTTGCGACCATCAAATCTGGTTAAACATTAGTTTCAATGTGTTTTTTCCGTTTATCTCATCTGGATGTTGTGGAATAAAGGCAAATAAGAATGAGAACATTTATCTCCTACATTGTTAGTAATACTATGATGGTATTGTTGACTGTACCAATTTACTCAACTCTCATCCGGTGGAACTGTTGTTGGTTTACCCTTCCATTTCATCTTAAATGCCATTGGATATTGCTATATGTCCTTGCTTAGACCCTATGGCCATATGAGAGCTTATTCATCATTAAGAGATTCTTCTCTTAATCTGTATCACCAAAATGAGTTGTTGCTATTTACATTCTCTTCCATGCTACAATTTATACTTTCCCCAAGCCTTAGTATAACAACAATCAATTCTTTTTGTTCTCACTTTTTGAACTTGTAACTATAGGGCTGTTTTAGCTTGGCTTTCAATACTTGCATATCGAAACAAGGATAAAAGATCAGGGGAGAATTTGGTTTCTGTTGCTAATGTTGTGACGGAGCACTGGGCCACTTATGGAAGGAATTTCTTTTCAAGATATGACTATGAGGTAAGCACATTATGTTATGTGATGACTTTCTGTATTTGATAAACATCTTATTACATCTATGTTAGTTGTCTTCCGGGGTGTGTCATGGATTACCTAATTGTTGAGATGATGTTTAATTGCAACAATTTGCCATAATTCTCTAACCAGGAATGTGAATCAGAAGGGGCAAATAAGATGATTGAGTACCTTCGAGATTTGATTTCTAAAAGCAAGGCCGGTGATAAATATGGTAAGTTATCATTTTTAAGTTAAATTTTCCAAGATTTACAACATCTTAAGTTCTTTAAGTACTGAAGGTTCTCTTGCAGGAAATTATGTCCTAGATTTTGCTGATGACTTCACCTATACTGATCCTGTAAGTTGTGGGATTTCTTAGATATGAGAATGTTTAACTATCAACTGTTGAATTTTTTGATTAGTTGTGTGCATTTCTCAGGTTGATGGAAGTGTCGCATCCAAACAGGGGGTTCGCTTTGTTTTCAGTGACGGATCCCGAATCATCTTTCGACTATCGGTTTGCATTTTTTCCTTATGTTAAATCCCTGAGAATAGGAGTAGTATAACCATCTGTTTCAAATTGAGTGTCATTTTGATTTCATCCCCATTTCAAAAATAAATCTGCTTCCCCCGGGGAACGCACTACCTATTTTACATAATGGGAAGTTCTTTGGTCTCATCTTTACATTTCTGAAGTCTAAATAACTGAAACTAAATTGTAGCTCCACAATCTATTTCCAAACCACTATTTGTGAAAAAATCTATATAGTCTCCAACTCAATAAGCTAGTTTCTATCAAGTTTTCATCTTGAAAAGCATGTTAGGGGGCAAATGAGACATTGAAATTGACGTAGAGGGATTAACATCTTATTATGTTGTGTGGGTTTTTGTCACCATTCCCTTCTATTTTATCCAAAAACTACTCTCTGTAGTTTATCAGTGGAAATCTCAACTTTACAGGGTACTGGGTCTGCTGGTGCAACAGTTAGAATATACATTGAACAGTTTGAGCCGGATGTATCCAAACATGACATGGATGCACAAATTGCATTGAAACCATTGATAGGTTAGATTGTTCATCTACGAGCTTAACTATGTAATATTCCCATTCCTCGAAAATTTAACTAGATATCTTTTGCAGATCTAGCTCTTTCTGTTTCAAAACTAAACGACTTCACAGGAAGAGAAAAGCCAACCGTCATCACATAAAGACATAGATATCTGCAACTACAATTGCTTAGTTGGGGAGCCTTTTTGTGACTGTTGTAGCAGGTTGGATGCTTCCTTTGTTCCTGAATTTTACATGATATATGGTTCGTCCTCGTTTGGTTGCATGTAGACAGTCTTCTGGGACCAGAAATTAGAATCATGTAAATTATCCGATAAAACTAAAACATATGACTGAAGTATCTAATCAATAGAAAGCTGCTGCACTATATTTTAATTTCTTCCTAGAAGCTTTTTTATTTTTTTATTTTACAGTCAACCTTTTTGACTTATGGCATCCTCTTTCCCACATTAGAAGTCAAGATTTCCAACTAACTTATGCATTCTTTTTCTGAGCTATATTCCAAGTTAACTGTGTGTTCTATTAATTAAATAGGTTCCTACTCTGTCGGTAATTATATTGCATGGTTCATAGTTCTGAATGATCTTCCGTGGTAGCTTTGTCTATCTTGGCCAAAATAATTGGGCTGTCTCAGCTACTCTAGACAGCTTATTCCAGTCTATGTGGCCATCCCCGTGCTCGTACTGGCTATTTGTGATGACATATTTGTGGGCTCACTCAAGTTCCTTATGAATTAACTAGTCGATTTTAGGTGGTTTTAATGAGATTTTTGGGCATCTTTCTTTCTGATCCTCATCTTCATAGTTTATATACTAAAATCTGTTTCCTGGTGTTGTTGTGCATTATTGAAGACTATGCCTTGAAAGGTTATCATCCTATATCTGGATGAGCACTTTCCATAAACAATGGCTTTTTATTTTATAAGAAACTGCAAGGATAAAAGGACTTATTCTATTAACTATTTGCTGTTATGGTAGTTATTTTAATGTGTTGGATATAATATATCAGCTTATAGACACTACGAATAACATACTGTTCTGCCCAGCATTTGCGGAAATCTTACCTAAGCACGGGACCTTTGCTTAAAGTAGTCATGTAATACTGCATTAATGTTGAGGTTGAATCTATCTTGGGATAAAAAACTCTCAATTTCCTCACTAAACCTAAATGCTTTCTTTCACGTTAGTAGATGGAATGGAACAAGGATCGCTCATATGAAGTGAGGTTTTCAATGAAGTTTTCTACTATGGATTATCCATATGTTATACTATGGAGCAAGTTCACTTATGGGGTACCTCAAAGTTGTACAAGAAAAATGCATAACACAAAATTGAAGCTGGTCTGGGTGGATAAGTGGTCAAACTTGTCTTCCAAACAGCTCAATAATCTCTTCTTCAAGTAGCCAGCTTCTAAATAAAGGACCACAAGTGAAAAAACGATGAAGGGCGGATCAAAATTAGTAAGCAAATGTCAAGAGATTTTCTTGCTAGAAATCTTGGCTCTATATAGTTTACGAGATTCCATAACTATTTCAGCTCTAACTTGTCCAGAAAAAGAGGCTATATGGAAATGGGGGTGTCATTGTTCATATTGTGCATTGATAGGTGAATCTTGTGACTGGATTTACTCCAGTAGATCACTGTAAGATTGTCAGAGAAGCTTGAAAACATATCCAAAAAGAAAAAAAAGTTATAGAAAAGGATCTTTAGGTTGTCGTGAGGTAAAACAGAGAATTCAATCCTGGGATATTTACAGATTATGTGTGTGCTGGGCAAGTGGGCTACTATAAATCATCTTGCAAGTATGCTAATTCTTTTTCATGAGTTTAGCGTAGAGAAATCTTCAGCTTAATTTGGTTGAATCAAACCCATTCCATGTTCAACCAAAGTGGGTTATTCTCAAATTGGATTACCCTCCACCTTAAAATGATAGGTGCTGGTACTTTGTTTTTATGAAATGTCACAGGAGTAATATTTTTTCCGTCGAAAGTTTAGAAATATCATCTCTTGGACCCTCACTATACATAAGAGTAAACTGAGTCTGTATCTAAATATTTGTGCCGGAAGAAGTCATATATTTGGAAAATATGTAGTTTTGTGATCTTAGGAATTCTTAAAATCGAGCTTAAATTGCTTCAGATGAGAGAAATTAAGCTAGAACTAGATAAATTAAATCCTTGTCCTAGTCTGTGTTTGAGAAAAATCTGCCAGTTCCCTTTGCTTTTTAACTTGAGTTCGATAAAAATTTGATGCAGTTCTCTACAATTTTAGGGCATTGAATTTTATATATAGGGAACTTGTGCTTGTAATTACATCGCTTTTGTTATCTTTTCTAATTTAATGATCTTATATTTTCCCTTTTGGGTGGTGACTAGTGAAATCCAAAGCCTGCATAACTGGATGTAGTCATTGGCTCTTCAAGTTAAGGATTTAACTTTATAGTATATATAAACATCATAAAGAAAGTTTTATACTATCACTGTATTTTAACTTGTTGCTTAGAGATGTTACTGTATGAGTCCTCAAATGAAATTGGTTCTTTGAGGACATTGTCCCATCACTTCCAAGATGTTCCATCTCAGGCTAATGCCTGCAGCCTCCTCCTAAAGGAACATGGCTAGGTCCTCATCAGCTGATGTTGTCCTTGCGAGTCTCTTTGGATTTTCTGCGGACCCTGCACTTCTAATGGGAGAGGGTCAATTCAACTGTTGTCTTTTTGTTTATTTTCGTAGTTCCACTATCAATATTTGTTTAATGTTAGGTCCCTACCATCATGAATGTACAACTCGGACAAGAATAAGCCAACCACCACTCTTCTCAATTGTTTCAACAATTTTTGTCTTTTACTCATTTTGAACTCTGAACGGTAGCTTTGACGTAACTGGTAAAGTGCTGCCATGTGACCAGGAGGTCACGGGTTTAAGCTGTGGAAACAGCCTCTTGCAAAGATGCAGAGTAAGGCTGCATACAATAGACGCTTGTGGTCTGGCCTTTCCCAGACCCCACGCATAGCGGGAGCTTAGTGCATTGGGCTGCCCTTTAGTCATTTTGAACTCTAATGTCCTTAAAGACAAACTATGCTAAGACTTCCAATATGTCTAAGTGATATCTTGGTGCAGCATGCATTCACGCACGAACTAGTTCAGAGATATTGTGTCTCCTCGGATCTTTGCTGTTCCTGATTTACTGTCTTATGCTTTTCTAGTAAGGGGCAGCTTTAGATGATGGGATTTTTCTGACCAATTGAAGAAAATATATACGATAGCCATAAGCTGTACTTATAGGAGAAGGTGGGGTGCAATGGACTTATTTTTGAATGGAGAGGACTGTGAAGTATTTGATGTCATCTCAAAATAATCAGACATTGTTCTCTGCTGTTCCAGACATGGTAGTGCCTTTGCTTTTTAGTAACTCTCTTTGGTTCGAGCAGCTTTAAATGATGGGATTTTCTAACCAACAAAAGAATATAATCATAAGCTTAAGTTTATTCTTGAATGGAGAGGACTGTATACCATTTGATGTGATCTCAACAATCAAGTTGCCACCCTTCCCTTGCCCAACTATATTCTTTCTCTAAATTTTATTAAAGAATTTAATCTTGGATTTTGGTAAGAAAACTGAAATATCAAGTAAGCGTGCTTGTTAAATATGCCTTTACAAGCGTAGAAAATATCGTTTCCTCATAGAAACCATTGCTATGCATCCAGATGCTGTTTGTTTAAAACACACATGAATTCTTATGTTACTTTTTTTTCTAACTGAAGTTCTTTTTTTGTGTCCTTATTGTGATATCATGTGAAATTGACATCACCTTATACTTGTTTTAATAATGAATACCTTGTACAAAAGCAAACGTTCTTAAGATGAAATACCTCGTAGAAAATAATTGTCCATGAAAATCTCCCCTCAAGATCGCCTCCCATCGAGTCTAGGGCTCAAAGTATGATAAAATGAGACCGAGTCTCGAAATACCCAACTATAAACAAGTTGTAAATATCGCATTTGCGACTACTAGAAGATCGCAAAAGCGAACTCTATCCAACCCCAGGAAATGTTGCAAATGCGATAAATACTTCACAAATGCGAAGTCAACTATCCTGATTCGAGGTCAAATGCACAAAAGTCAAATTTGGTTAACGCTTCCAACTCTTCAATCCCGAATAGCTCGAAACCGACCATGCATGCAAGACACAATACATCATATGAAGCTACTCAAGAACTCAAACCACCGAACGGTATGTTGAAGTTTAAAACGACCGGCCGGGTCGTTACATGGATTTTCTAACCAATAAAAGAATATAATCATAAACTTAAGTTCATTCTTGAATGGAGAGGACTGTATGCCATTCGATGGAAATCTCAACAATAATTAAACTTAGCCAAGTTGTCACCCTTCCCTTTCGGCCTTGCCCAACTATATTCTTCTCTAATTGTATTAAAGAATTTATACTTGGATTTTGGTAAAAAAAAAAAAACTAATCTATCAAGCAAGCGTGTTTGTTAAATTTGCCTTCACAAGCGTTGTAAATATCGTTTCCTCATAGAAATCAGAATTGTTGCTATGCGTCTAGATGCCGTTTGTTTAAAACACACATGGAATTCTTATGTTCAATTTTTTTCTCACTGAAGTTCCTTTTTTGTGTCATTATTGCGATATCATGTGAAATTAACATCACCTTATACTTATTTTAATAACGAATACTCCTTGTACGAAAGCAAACTCACTTTGAGTAGTGGTGCCTTTGTCAAAGGTTTCATGGGGAAATTAAAGATAGTTTCCGTACTCGGATCTTGGTTAATGAGCCTTGCGACATGTTGAAGAGGAAGTTGTTATGCCCCTTAATAGATCGAACTTCCTTTAACCTTTGATTTTCTCTCGGGGAATAGTATAGGGAAATCTAAATATACATACATAGAGGTTTGTTTCTTTGAAATCAAGCTCTGCTTGTAGCTTCGCATTTTGATAGAAATAGGTGCTTGTTCAGCTCGCTCGCTGTCAACTAAATGAGCCTTCACTGGCCAAGCGGGCGGAAATCAAAATATGCATACATAGAAGCTGATTGCGTCGTATGCAAAGAGAACCATGCAATATGTTACAACTTCCTCAACTTGTAGTGTTTTTCTTTTGTAATTTCCATCCTGCATTTTATTTAAATATTGTTCGATTTATATTTATAAATAGGCAGAAACGGAACAACTTGATTGAATAGGGGACTGCATTATGTGTCGCGTGAGTTATTCATGGACTCTCTGCTTTTCCTTGATTATAATGCATGTTTGTGATAATCAAAAGACTCTAACTGAAATGTCGAACATGTTTGACATCTTTTAAGATGTCCAAGAAATTAAAACTTGATAAAATAAAATTGTGCAGTAAGCAAGTTTAATTAGATATGTCTGTTATATTTAGAGCATAACAATTTGTATACCTAAACTGACCAGTCGGTATGGTCTTCGGTAGTAGTGACAAGGGACAATTTTATTTTTAGTAATTCACAAGTTTTACATGGAAAAATTCCTGCAAAGTAGGGTAGTTGATAAGTTGAATTACGTTGCGATACAAAGGCTTGCAGGGTGGTGTTGATGGGAGTTTTTCATATAATAGGTGCGAATGATTCGCCAGCAAATCACGAAAATCCAAGAATAAAATCAATCAAGATTGTCTATGCTCCCATTTTAATAAAATCAAAGTCCCTGAGGAGACCCACCAACGCATTATAATGCGGAACATAGAGGGGAGACAGAGAGAGGATATAAAGTGAGTCATCTTTTAGTGGATAAAGAGTGGAAACTCTTCCTAATTTAGACAGTTGCAAATACATACATGTACACTTTAGTTTGAAGTAATATATATGTGAAAGGTATAGTTGTAATATTAGAGATCCAACCTTGCAGGGTCTGTCAATTTCATGGGATTTGTTCTTCCATTTGCCCCACCTTTTGTCTTCATGACATTTGTGACCACTCCTCCATCATGTTAGTTGCCTCCTTTGATGGAACTTGTACTTTCCCTTCCTTTACCTAAGTTTTTGTATGTTGCGCTCTTTTCCAGAATCATGTCCTGATAATGGAACTAGACATATTTGCTCTTGTCAACTATAGATCCAAAAAAAAAAAAAAAAACTAGTACTATATGGTGAAAACTATCATTTATAATAACTTAGTAGTAGTATTGGATTTTTATTTGTGATTTAAGAATCTTTTAGTGTCTTCTCATCAATTATGTTAATCACTTTTTCATTGAATAAAACAATTATTATTATTGTTGTTGTTGTTGATGGTGGTGGTATTATATACTAGTTTATTATCATGACACTACACTCGAAATGAACATGCAAGAAGAAGAAATTACTATATATATCATATATGTACTATTCTAGTTTTTTCTAAAACTCTTTTTTTGTGAAGTGTATATTTCTTCAACAAATAACTCATTTTCTTCCCGTTCCTTGTAATCTTGCTTTATCGCTAATAAAGTGGTAAAGTCGCAACTCTCATTAGCATGAGGTTGGTTATGTTTTGACTGGAAAAAAAGGTCCCCTCTTTCGTTAACAAGATGAAACACTACGGTTTTTAGTTAGTTAGACGTTGAATCAAAGTCATAGCCGTAGAGGGTTAAAATTTACAAGAATATTTTCATGTCTAAATGCTTGCATAATGCTGAAGGAATAACTCATTAATATTGCGGTATGCAAGTTTTTCAATCAAGCTAGTAGCTGGCAATTAAGTAGGTGGGTTGGTTTTCAACAAGCTTACAGTTTTATTTTATTTTTACGATTCATGTTTGGTTGTAAAACCAAACGTATTTGGTATTAGGAACCAGCCAATAATAGGGGCCAAAGTACTTGGAAAGATTTGGTTAATCCTTATGGGGACCTTTCTTTTAAGATATTATCTCAAAAAGGTTTCATGTGCACGGTATATATCTTTGATTCTTCTGTGATATTTTTAGCATAATCTTGATTTTATTCCAAAATTAACAGTTGATGACTTTGTCACTGGTCTATATTGTATTAACGTTGACGTGCTTAATGAGCGATTAATTGAAAAAGACGAACAAAAGAATTTATAATGATCTCGAGAGGTTTGTCCTCTACTGAAGATACTCATGAATTTAGTGAATTATTTGATTTGATCCTTTTGCATTAGACAAAATGCAATCTCTCAACCAAACAAAAAAAAGCATATTTAATTATTATAATTATCTTAGTGTTTTGTCTATTTCCTGAAATGAAATACTGATGATAATATGATGAACATGCTTTTGTGTGAAAATGAGGTAATAATGCATGTGTTGGAGCTTCTTTTACTTCAAGTAGAGGGGCATGTCACTTTTCCTAGCTCCATTTCGAGAAGCATAGCCATAATTATTTTATTTTGCTTGTTAGAGCAGTATGTTGATTTAATTACTAGGCTGATTGTCTGCTTAGTGCTTAATATTCAGGTCAAGTGAAAACCACTAAATGTGAAGTATACCATCCATCATTTAAATACAATATCATTTTCTAAACTAATTAGTAAGGCTGAAATCTCTCAAATCAGTTATAAGAATATATTTGAATAAGTATGCTAAGAACTGTTTGTTTAAGGATAAATAGTCATTTGTTATGATTTCAAGTCAAAATTTTCTAACCTCACGTCATCTGAGTCAACTTATTCGAACAAAAAGAAAATGCAGAATTTTATGCTTAGTTATATTTATGCTTGTTTCTCAGGCATATATAAAGTTAGAACCCGAAACACTCTGAACCCATAAACAATTTAAGCTGTAATGAGTGTTAATATAACTAACATTTTCTTGGCCCCTCATCAAGAAGATATATATGATTCTCATTCTTGATAGTTTCTCATTCTTGATATGGTGGGCGTGCAGTTACAGCTAAAGAAGGTTTTGCCTCGAAAAAGAAGAGCAAACACGAGAGAAGCTAAGAAGAATTTCGACCATTGGCCAATAGAACAACCAATGGCACATCGACACATGTATACATGAAAGTGATGAATACTGTTATGGATAAAGGAATGATAGAAGAGAAACAGCTAAGGGACATTATGTTCCATTAAAATCCACAGCACATTCTATTTTAGTTAATTGTAAACTATATTCCTACTATTTCCGGCTGTTGGTTTATTACTATTTCCAGACACCCCCACATACAATACTCCTTTTTGTGGAGGTGGAACTCCATATATACCTAGTTGACATCACTCCTGTGCTCATAAAGTTGAAGTGGCCACTACTCAAGAGCTAGAAGTTTGGCCCTTAATAATCTAATTATGCTTTTTCTTTTTCCTGTGCTCATAAAGTTGATCTGACCTTTTATTTTGACGAAAATTATACATATAAATAGTGTAATATACTTCAAGTACAAGTAGAGTTCGGATGATAACTGAGAACCCAAAAGCAACACCATACCACAGTATGTGTGCATAACACTTGTGATGCCAGAAGAGATTTTCTTTAGAATTATTTCAGAAACTTTCTGCACATAAAAAAGAAAAATTACATTTGAGTATGTCTAAACTAAAATAAATATTATCTACTCGGGGCACGGTCCAAGTTAGCCTATGTAAATGTCTAGGCTAAGTATGTAGTTTAGTAACCTGTGTGGCAAAACTTCTTTTAAGGCCAAAAATGCTTTTTCTAAAATAAATTTTTTTTGAAAAAACTTTTTTCTTAACTTGAGGTGTTTGGCCAATTTTTTTGGTTTGAAAAAGTATTTTTGCGGAGAAGCAGAAAAAACTAGGCTCACCCCAGAAGCAGAAGCAGAAGCAATTGAATTTTCTTCCTACCAAAAAAACTGATAGAATTTAAGGGTCCACTAAACTATATAGAGAACCTATTAGTTCTCATAGAAACCACGCACACTGCAATAAGTAAATGACAAGAGGAATTTTACGTGGAAAATTCCCAGCTCAACGAGATTAAAAACCATGACCTACCCTTGTAGGATTTCAACTTCACTACTGAGCAACTTTAGATTACAACCTATGTAACTTAGGAATTAACCTCTTAATCCCTCACTAACTTGTAACACTCTATTACAAGCTACTTTATAATGACTCTATTACAAAGACTTTACAACTCGACTAACTCTAGCCAAGACACAAACACAAGGGTTTATGATTTACAAAGGGTTTCCTACAGTATGCTTCTAAGTAAGCTAAGTAGGAATTACAAGTAAGAGCTTTTACAAAGTTACAACTCAACCAAGGACATACAATAACTTGATATGGGGAACTGGTCCGTAGCAGTGTTGTTCTTTGTTTTTTATGCACTTGAGAATCGTTTGCTGGATGATCAATAACAGTGAGTGTGCTTGAGTGAATTTTCTAAGTGTTCAAGTAATTTATTTTACCGTCCTTGATGTTAATAATGCATTTGTGATATCACTTAGAATGATGTTAGCAAGTTAGGTAAAAGAGATTCCCCATAAAGTTGACTGCTGCACTATTTCTGTACTATAGCATGTGCAAACAACAACTTTACAATTGGGGCAGTTGACTTGTGCAGTTTCCTCGAGAACTGGTATCTATCTGTTCCCTCTGTTGTTCGTTTGACTCTGAAGAGTTGAACTGTGTCCCCAACTAGAGACTTGTTGATCTTTGAGTTCCTGAGGATGTGTATCAGGTTCCTTATCCGGTTCTTTATAGTAAGTTTGTTAGATCATCAAAACATAATAGGGATACATATATAACCTATCAATTTCCTACTTTTTGTTGATGACAAACTTATAATTCAAGTTTCCCCTAAGAACCAGCATTTCCTATTCCCCCTGAATTATTTTTCCCCCTTTGGCATCATAAAAAGATTATTAACAGGCTTTAAGCAAAAAAGAAATCTACCTTGAGTTAACTTATGCCACTTGTGTGCACACAACATGATTAAATACAGAGCATAAAAGCAAGACATATACAACAAAAAAGGGAAAAGCTTCCATTAAACAGTTTGGATTTTAAGACAGGGAGCAGATTCAATGTTGCTAACAACCATCCACAATTCAGAACAAAGAGAGAAAGAGAGTACCACAAACATCATCATAAACTAGCAAAATAAATCAACACTTAGGACTTGACACTGAGGGGACACCATCTAGGGAGCACTGGAAGGAGAGGGCTTAGAGGCAGAGGCAAGGGTTTGGAGGGCTAGATCCATTCGAGCATTCGCCAATATTTGCTCATTGAGCAATCTCTCTTTCAGGTCCTCCACCTATTTTTTGAACTCAGCATTCTCCTTGGTCAGACGGGCAACTTCTTCGCTTTGAGAGATATTGGAACTAGGTGCCTCCTGAAGCTGACTCAATTGACTCTCAAGAATAACATTCCTTGTGTAAGCACGCAATTTTTGACCCGCGCAACTTTTTGAAGTAGTATTTTTAAAATATTTACTTATTTTTATTTTTATAGGATTTAGCCTATTTTTCACTTTTTATCTAATAGTAGAACATAAAATTCGAAAACACAAAAAATAGTTTCACTTTGTTTTTTACCTCATTACATATCGTTTTCAAGAATATTAGTATTTTTGGAAGTAATATTATTTTAATTTCGCGTTGATTTTAATCTAATCCTATTTTTTATTTTTGATATTTGAAAAAATACAAAAAAATAGTTTTGTTTTAACGGTTAGTTTTATTTTAATATTTTATTCTACTTAAGTAAGACTAATTAATATTTTGGTAGTATTTTTATCTTTGTTTTATTTAATAGGCAAGAGTTAATATTGGGTTGATAGATTTTTTGTTAATTAGGCCAATTTTGAGCACAAATCTGGCTACCAAAGGCTCAAATTGGAACAGCCCAGCACCGAACCCATTAGCCCACCTAATCTCAGCCATCCATTCTCTTTAATCCAATGGTCAAGGTTCTTTCCCCAAATCATATAAAATTCATAATTTTCACAAACCCCAACCCTAGAGACAAGAAAAAAATTGGCTGCACCTAATTCTTTCATTTCAAAAAATACTCAGCATATTCATCCAAACATTTTGCTGCCAATATCAACAATACCAACTTCCCATTCATTTCCCGTCCTAATTTAGCCTTTGATCTTTGCTCCCTTTCCTTTTTCAAATTTACTTTGTTTCTCTATTTCCTTGTCCGATGTTAATTATTAAATTTTTTAATTATTATGGCATAATCTCCTAAGACCCAGAAAGACACGGGAACGAGAGTGGGAATTGAAAAATGAAACAAAAAAGCAAAAGGGGGCTGGGAATGAAAATCCAAAGAGCAACGAATCTCAATGCTCCATGTCATATTTTCTGGTCCGTTTACAAAAGTAGCGTCTCCTCCCAAACTTTAATTTCCAGTTACTGCTTCATCTATAAGTGTAGCCTTATCGGACAACAGTGTGTCCTCAATTGCTGACAAATCTTTTCATTTTAAAGAGATTTCGAAAAAATGTATATACAAAGGAGATAATGTTTCTTCTCGTCAATTTCAGGCCTTTGGTTTTCAATGGAGTTCGATTGAGGCTGAGTCGTGCGAGATCCATTTGGAGCTGACGAACGCGAGTTCCGTCCAAGGTCCTATTCGCAATCTTTTTGCTTATGAGTTTCAAAGTTGTCCGAGCATTCAAATTTCAGATTTAATATTAAGGTCCATTTCTCTTCACTGATCCCATTTGATTTCAATTTGTGCTTTCTTGTTTTTAATATCTGTTTTTATTTTAATTGCTTCTTTGTGGTTGTTGCGTAAATAATTCATGATTTATAGTTGAGTGAGTGCAAATGATTTCATGTTTTCGCTGGGGATTCAACTTGTATTAGATTTGAAAGTACTACTGTGTTGGGTAAGATAAATGGACAATTGTAAAGTGATTTGTCTTGAATGATGAAATAAGCCGAAGGTTTGGGGCATAAAGTAAAAAATAAAAAATAAAAATTTGGATCTTAAATCTTCATTGCTTTTATTTATAGCTTTATTATTCGTTTACATCGTTAGGAGCATGCTTATGCCGTCATCACATGGGTAGGCAAACTTTAGGATTTTTGTTAGTTTTGAGGAGAGAGGTCGTTCCCTTAATTAAATTTATCCGGGGAATACCCCAAAAAATTTGTATATATTTTATTCCGGGGAATGCCCCGTCATATTCTGTAATTGGAGGCCGAAAGCGAACTCGTAATACCTTTATTCTTATTTATTTTTATTTTTATCTTTTTTTATTAGGTGGGAACGATCTTGAGCCTCTTATGTGTTAATTTTCTCATTTCTGTGTGTCACGGCCCTAGTTCACTAACCGTGAACATGTCATGACAGCACCTAGTCTCCGTGACCAGGTAAGCCTAACAGTTGCGGAAACATAAAAATTGTGGAAAAATAGAATACCATATTTAATTATCTAAAAAGAAAATTGTACTGAATGCCGCTCGGCATATACAACTCAATATCTCAAGACTAAAACAATCCCAAAACCCGGAAACTCACGGGAAAACATAGGCTACAGAAATGTATAGTGAAGCTCCAAACTCCAGAATATCTAACAAACGGAAGGAAAGAGAACTAAGTACTAAAGATAGAATAAAGAGGGAGACTCATCGGTCTGCGGACACAACAGATCTACCTCGAAGTCTCCGTAGTCCTCCTACCTCACTGATAGTGCGCCTGAGTAGAGGTACCTGGATCTGCACATGAAAAATATGTGCAGAAGAGGCGTGAGTACACCACAGCGGTACTCAGTAAGTGTCACGCCTAACCTCGGTTGGGTAGTGACGAGGAAGGTCAGGGCCCTACTGAGGTTATATAAAATATAAAGATGGCAGGATAAGATAAGCAGTACAATTGAGAACCTACAATAAGAATCTATGCAGGATAATAAGAGTACAATAACGGAAACAATGATGAAAGCCTACCATAAGGAAAGTAACCGGGGATCTTTAAGTATCTCGAGGATCTCTTAGTATCCTCGACATGTACTAGGGATCTCTTGGTATCCCGAGGATCTCTCGGTATCCTTAATATAAGCTAGGGATCTCTTGGTATCCCGAGGATCTCTCGGTATCCTCAATATATGTGCGGGGGATCTCCCGGAAATCTAACCCGTAGTCCCAAAGTAAATGTGCAGGGGAAATCTCCCGGGAATCTAACTCGTAGTCCCAAAGTAAATGTGCAGGGGGAATCTCCCGGGAATCTAACCCGTAGTCCCAATTTAAAACACAGAGCAGCAACACAATCTCCCGGGAATCTAACTTGTAGTCCCAATTTAACACACAGAGCAGCAACACAAGAATATTAAATTAAACGCTAATTTCGTACCACGTAAACATTTACTTCTAGCCTAACATACTTCACATAATGCAATTCAGGCAATTTAAGCAAATAGACAATTAAGTCAACTAAACATGCCTTTCTAGACTAGCAACATGCTAAATTCACAAGTAGAATAAAACAAGAAAAGAACTCAATTGAAATACTTAAGGAAAAACCGGATTTTCAACAATTAGCTCAAGTACGCGCTCGTCACCTCACGTACAGAGCATTTCAATTATCAAATATAGCACATCCTAAAGGGAAAGGTCCCCCACACAAGGTTAGACAAGCCACTTACCTCGAATCGACTCAAAATCAACTAGAAACCATGCTTTTGCCACGAGTATCCGACTCCAAATGGCCCAAATCTATTCAATTCAATTGCATATCGTAAATATCATCTCAAACAAATGATTCTATGTTTTAATTCAAAGCTAATACGCGAAATTATGGAAAATGACCAAAACTCCCCTCGGGATCACGTCTCGAAATCGGTAAAAATTTATATTCCCAGAAACCTCGCACTCTCACGAGTCTAACCATACGAAAATTATACAATTCCGACACTATTTGGCCCTTTAAATTATCATTTTACATTTTTGAAAGGTTTCACAATTTTCTTCCCAAATTCCATCTCAAATCACAAATTAATGATGAATTCAGTGATAGATTCATGTATTCTAGCCAAATCTGAGTTAAAATCACTTACCCCGATGAATTTCTTGAAAAACCTTCGAAACATCGCCAAAATCCGAGCTCTCTAGGTCAAAATATCAAATAAAAACCCAAAACCTCGTATTTATATAGAGTACCCTTCAGGTCAAACTCATGCGGCCGCATCCCACTTCATGCGGCCCGCGTCCCTCTCCATGCGGCCGTACGCTATGGTCACGCGGTCCGCGTCAGTGAAGTTCAGAGAAGCTGCCAAACCCATTCGTGCGGCCGCACCACAACTTTGTGCGGTCCGCGCCAGTCTTCATGCGGCTGCATTCCGTCTTTGTGCGGGCCGTACAGCACTCACCGCGGGCGCACCTATTTTTGTGCGGACCGCATGGGTGAGTTCTGGGGCCTGCAACCCCTGTAGACCTGCTACATCTATGATTTTTGCACTAAAACATCCCGGAACCTACCCGGAACTCTCGGAACTTCAAACCAATTGTACCAACACATCTCATGACATCGTTCCAACTTGCTCAAAACTTCGGAATGCTCACAACAACATCAAATCACCAATTTAACATAGGAGTCAGACCTAAGAACTCCAAAAACTCTTAAATTATGTTTTCGATCAAAAACTGTATCAGATCTCGTCCGAATGACCTGAAATTTTGCACACACATCCCAAATGACATGACAGAGCTACTGAAACTTCCGAAATTCCATTCCGACCCTCGGATCAAAATCTCACTACCGGACCGGAAACTTCAAAAATTCAAACTTCGGCATTTCAAGCCTAAATTAGCTACGGACCTCCAAAACACATTCCGAACACGCTCCCAGCCCCAAATTCACCTAACGGAGCTAACGGAACCGTCGGATTTCCATTCCGAGGCTGTCTCTCCACTGTTCCGACTTCGGTCAACTTTTTAACACTTAAACTCTCATTTAGGGACTAAGTGTCCCAAAACTCCTCAAAACTCAAAACCGAGCATCCCGGCAAATCACATTAGCAGAAATAAACTTGGGGAAAGCAGTTAAAAGGGGATCGGGGCATTAATTCTTAAGACGACCGGCCGGGTCGTCACACTATGTTTATCACCTCAATTCGAGTATTTTAAAAGCCAACTAGATCGAGTATGAAACCGTACTAGTTACGGGACTCGGGGAATGCCTAACACCTTCTCCCCGAGTCAGATGAACTCCCTTACCTTGAATCTCTCGTGCAAACTGGTTTAAGAGTCAAATGTATTTTGAAGAAAAATTGTTATTTTCAAAACGGTGACCTGGCACACCGAAATTAAATGTCAGGTGGCGACTCTGAATAATCCTTCGAAACACAAATACTTTATCACTTTCAAAATTGAAAACCCTTTTGAGCTTCCAAATCCTTTTATTATTTTAAAGAGGGTTAGTGAGGAGTGAAAAAAGGGTTGTGACAGCTTTGGCGACTCTGCTGGGGAGTTGCAGGTTCGAGCTGATATTTAATCTTGTTGACTTTTCGGATATTCGGTTGAGGTGTTTGTTTTCTTTATTTTCTTTATTTGTCTTATTTCCTGTTTTGTTGGTTATTTGTTTATCGCTTTTCTTTATGTGTTCACCGTTTTATAACTGTAATCATTTGCATAACCATGTTCTTCTTTCTGCAACAAGTCTTCCGGAGTATGTTTGAGCGTACACTGCCTTTTGTATCACCCGTGTCTTTAGGGGGTGGTGTGGGAGCGTGGAGTGGGCGGACAGCTAGAGCAGCCGCCATCGATCACGTGCCGCCCCGACTTGCCTGGTCTAGTGAACCCCAAACTTAGGTCAGCCTTTAGGTCATGCTTATTTGCATCATGTCATTTACACTTAGCAGGGCTCAGTCCCAAGCACCGTGCCCCTTTATACGAGGCCTATCCAAATTATGTCAAAACGGGCCCATGGCCCAAAAAGATATTTAATCATCCATGTGTGCTACACGCTGCATTCCTTAAGGGTAAATGGGTCATTTGGCGAAACAATGATGGTTGAGAGTAAATGAGAAAAAGAGAGAGTGAAGTATAAAGATGAAGCATGTAGGACCCAGTTATATTTTTGTTTCACAACTTTTTCAAGAAAAGACCGAAAAAGAAATAAAAAAGAAAAATCCAAAAAGATTTTGCACTTTCCAATCATTTTCCGAAAAAGAGAGAGAGAGAAAAAAAAAAGAGAAAAATAAAATTCAAAAAAGATTTTACATGTTTCATCATTTTTCAAAAAAGAAAAAAATATTTTCTCCAAATCAGTATTTTTTTAATTCTCTCCCATATCCAATCTGCTCGAACTACGCATACCTGATTCTCGTCTTTGGGGGCGAGATACGTAGGCAGCCCACATAGGGTCTGGTCTTCCTAGTGAACCTTAAGTTCTTGACTTCGGGGGTAGAAGCCAAATCTTTCATGTCTAGTCATTTTTGGCCACATCGATCTTTTTTGCAACAAGCCAGTTTGCGAAAATAACCCTATTTTGAAACTAGGGAGAGAGAAGCTTTTGCCTCGAAAAAGAAGAGCAAACACGAGAGAAGCTAAGAAGAATTTTGACCATTGGTCAATAGAACAACCAATGGCACATCGACACATGTATACATGAAAGTGATGAATACTGTTACGGATAAAGGAGTGATTGGAGAGAAGCAGCTAAGGGACATTATGTTCCATTAAAATCCACAGCACCTTCTATTTTAGTTATTATTAAACTATATTCCTACTATTTCCGGCTGTTGGTTTATTACTATTTCCAAACACCCCCACACATAATACTCCTTTTTGTGGAGGTAGAACTCCATACCTCGTTGACATCACTCCTGTGCTCATAAAGTTGAAGTGGCCACTACTCAAGAGCTAGAAGTTTGGCCCTTAATAATCTAATTATGTTATGATAAATATTATTATGATGGATGTCTACTCTTCTTCTATAATTTTCATCTCAAATACTTAATGACATATTCAATGACATATTTTCTTCACTTTTTATGTCTATATAAAGGCCTTGTAATAGATAGGAAAAGACACACAATTGAAGAAGAAAATCTCTTCCTTCTCTCTTTCTCTCTATATCTCTTAACTTGTTTTTTCTTGTTCTATATTGTTATTTTGAGCTACAATTCTTAACACGTTATCAGCACGAAATTAGACATAAAAGTTGAAGTGTTGCAGCAAAATTTCGTATGGTCTTTCCATATCTCGCCATGAAAATGAAAAGGAGTTATATGTTAGTTTGGAGCGGATAAAACAAGGTAGGACCATCAGATGCTAATATTTGATCCGTTAAATAGCCTTTTAGTGGTTCTATAAATTATAACATAATTACTACAAAAGTTAGACATGTATATAAGGTAGATAATAATTACTACTATATCCTAGAGGTCCCATGAAACTAAATTTCAAGCATGTTAGAGCTAAATACTGTTAATCTGGAAAAAAGTGATTTTCTTACTCATAATAGTTATGTCACATGATCATGTTGGAGGAATGTCCATATTACTTCAAGGATTTTAATATGTTAGTAATACTATGTTGAGATTTTATTCCAATTTTGTTTGGCTTCGTGATGTGGTTCTATTGCTTCTTTGAAAAAGAAAAAAATTTTGCGAGTGAAAAACTGTACACTTAGGTTTCTATTTTGGTAAAGGCAATGTATTCCGTTAATCTTCTGCTTTAGGCAAAGGAAAAATAATGCCAATTATATTATGATCCATACTAATCTAGTTAGATGCAACATGTTTTTTTATGTTGATAGTTGGCAAAGTGATATCATTATGTTGTACTAGTCTATTTTGACATCTTCTGTATAAAAACAGAATATGCTAGCAATAGTTATTACTCATGATTATTTGCTTTATGAAATTGTATATTTAGTTATGTGTTTCAATTCTTGTGTACATTTTATGTAATCATCATGCATTAATTTGCAGTAACACATCATATAGTAATAATGCTACATGGTGACTTTCTGTTTTGAAATGTTTATATGTAAGATAATAATACACGAGTTTGTACTCCATTATATTTTTGTTGATAATAGTTCTTATCATTTCTATTTACTTATTTGTGGCTACATAAAATTATGTTCCATTCCTAAAAGTGAATAAGACAATTTGTGATAAATATTATATGGGGGTAAGAAGATGGGTTCAAGTCTCAACGTACCATAAGGATAAGACATCGAGTTTAAGTCCTGATGCTCCATGATGATAAAAGTTGGGTTTAAGTCCCAATTCATTATGGCATAACATGCCTTTATATGGGTAAGACATTGGGTTTGAGTTTCACTGTACCATATTGATGATATATAATGACTAAAGAAAAATAATATATTTTTAATTAAAGGCATGAAGATTGTCCCACTTGATTTGCTCCATTCTTGAAGTGAATTTGGTAGCAGTGCATAATAAGTTTAAATAAAAGACAAGTGGTTGAACAACGAACGTGGGCATTCCAAAGATCAAAATAATAATAATCATCTCTATGATTATAAAAGGAGAACAATAAGGGTTCTCAAAATAGTCCTTCAAAATGTGAAGGCAATGTTTACCATCAAATTGGTATGAAAATAAAAAAGCACGTCGCTAATTATGATCCATTCCTTGACGAGAATGTGACTTGTGATAAGCATTGAGAATGCAAACCCACTCCTAAAGTTGAATGTGGCAATATGTGATAAAACAATGAATAAAGACATGCAATTCATGATTATATGAATACCACACAACTCACCTCTAAGGGAGGTTTGAGTGAAATAAAGAGAATAAATATTATTGTGTGGTTACATGAATATGTCATTGGCTGCGTACATGTGATAAGCCAACTATTATTTTGTCATGCCTTATAAAAGTTATTAAAGGCAAAATTAAAGCAAGAAATGATTTTGCTTATGATAATTCTGACCATGACAATTTATTATGGTATAAGTTTCTCCGTGAAGGAGACATTTACCATATGAATCGTATGATAAAAGATCTTGTAGTACAAAAGTTATTAAGAAATCTAGAAAAACTAATTTGTTACTATCCGGATGAATAAATTTATTCATGACATTGATATTGTAAAGTCTCAAAAGAAACTTTTTGAGTTTCAAATGTATAAGTCAAAGTGGTTGGCATATTGAGACTATAAATGAAAGGAAGATTAAATATCTTCATATTTCTATAATCATACTGGGTAAATAAGAAAGGTTACCCGATTTTCTTTCTATTTGTACTACACAAATATAAGCATAATGATGGAATCATATGCCACAAGTAAACTAGAGGTTTAGTGAAACAAATATTAGTTGGCATAACCGGCTGACCATCCTGGTTCAATTATGATGCGAAAAATTAATTGAGAATTACATTGGCATATATTGAAGAATAGAAGATTCTTCAAGAATTATCTTGTGCTGCTTATTCTCATGATATACCAGTTAAGGTTGGGATTGAATCCCTTGATTTCTGGAACAAATAAAAGGTGATAAATATATGGGCCCAGTCACCTACCATGTGGACCATTTACTATTATATGATTTTAATAGATGCATCTATTCTATGGTCACATGTGCATTTGTTATCAACTTGCAGTTTGGCTTTTGCAAGATTGCTTGCTCAAGTTATTATATCATAGTTCCAGAATATAAATTATAATGATTTATCTTAATAATACTGGTTTAAATCCAAGTTGGTTTAGCAGAAATTGTATGCCTCCAATTATAGCTAAATCATTGGTTATGAGAACAAAACTCCCAAAAACAAAATTTGGCATGAGGTGTATTGTTTAATATACATCAACACTTGTACGCATCTAGCCAAGTTATAAAAATTTCTCCCTATCACAATCGGTTCAGGGTCAGGAACCAAATAGTTTCTATATAGAAATATGGATGTGCTATATGATTTAATTATGCCATCAAAATGCACAAAAATGAGTTCCCAAAGAAGGTTGGGAAATATGTTGGTGATCCCAACATTAGCGGGAGAAAATGGGCAACTGAGAAAGTGATACGTGAAATGAATTATTATGAATATATATAGATACTCGTACAAGAAAATATGAACTTGAAGTTCAAGTGATAATTCATTTATTGCCAGACGCATTTGCTGACCCAAAGCTAAATGTCATATTTCAGCTGCTAATGCTCCAAATAGAATAAAGTCTATGAGGGACAAAGTCTATGGCACGCATGAAGCGTAACAGACCAATCAGTTCCAAAGTTAAAACTCCTTGAAGAAGGAGAGGGGCAAGTATTCAAAATGGTCATAATAAGGAGGCAAGTTCCCTAGAAGAGCACCACGACATAATACTTCATAAGACTTCATGGGAGAGGCTCGGGTACCTAAATATAATGAGTTAAAGAGATCTCAATAAGTTATGTCTTTATTAGGTAATAATGGAACCGACGTAAAGTGATCGTCGACGATATTGTTAACATAATGTAGCGCTTAATATTATTAATATTGACGAGGATCTTGAGCTCAAATCTGTCATAAAATCTGGACAGATAAATGATTGGCCAAATGAAAAATACGCAATAAAAATTGACTTCACTTGAAAAAATGTGAAGTTGGGCGAATAGTCCCAACACCTGAAAGTATAAAGCCAATGGAGGTATAAATGTGTTTTTGTGCAAGAAGTTCAAGTCGATAGACATAAAGACGACTTGTGATACAAGAAAATTAGTAAATATCCTCACATTGATTATATGGAGATATGTTCTCTTATGGTGGATATAATCATTTCAGGTTTTAATCTGGCAATATATGAAAACTTGATATGCGTATAATGAAAATTATTGAAGGATTAAAATTGTTCTGAAGCATATTAATGTTTCCAAGAAATTTATTAAATAAAGCTTAAAAAATCCTTATACGGATTGAACAATCAGGGTGCATGTGATATAATCGCCTGTGTGGGTACCTATTGAAAGAAGAGTACAAGAATGATTAAATTTGTCCTTGTATCTTTATAAAAAGATCTGGATTTGAATTTGTTACAATCTCTGTGTATGTTGATGATTCAAATATCATTACAACTCCCAGGCAGCTTCCTAAAGTAGTAGATTGTTTAAAGAAAGAATTTGAAATGAAAGATCTTGGAAAGACTTTTTGTTTTGGTCTACAAATTGAGTATATGAAAGATGAAATTTTTATCAATCAATCAGCATACACTAAAAAGATTTTAAAGCGATTTTATATGGATAAAGCACATCCATTTAGTATCCCCGATGGTTGTGAGATCACTCGATATAAATAAAGATCCATTCCGACCTGAAATAATGAAGAACTTGTTGGTCCTGAAGTACCATATCTTAGTGCAATAGATGCACTAATGTATCTTGCTAACACTACAAGGCGTGACATAACGTTTTCAGTTAATGTCTTAGCAAGATATAGCTCTGCTCCTACAAGGAGATATTGGAGTGAAATCAAAAACATATTGTGTTATCTAAAAGGGACTACCAATGTGGGCTTATTTTATGGCAATAATTGCAATCCCAATCTTGTGGGTTATGCCGATGTAGAGTATTTATCTGACACACACAAGGCTCGATCTCAAACATGCTATGTGTTTACATGTGGAGGCACTGTCATATCTTGGCGATCGACTAAGCTATCAATCGTGGCTACTTCTTCTAATCATGCTGAGATAATTGCTATTCATGAAGCAAGTCGAGAATGTATTTGGTTGAGGTCTATAATATATCTTATCCGAGACAAATGTGGTTTGAAGTGTGACAAACTACCCATAATTTTGTATGAAGACAATATAGCATGCATAGCCCAAATTGAAGGGAGGATTCATAAAAGGTGCTAGGACAAAGCACATCTTACCAAAGTTATTTTTCATGATCTTCAAAAGAATGGTGATATGAATGTGCAACAGATTCGTTCAAGTGATAATATGGCTGATTTGTTCACCAAATCCCTATCAACGTCAACCTTAAAGAAACTAGTGTACAAGATTGGGATGTGAATGATCAAGGATGTGTATTGATGTTCTCATCAGGGGGAGTTAATACACGTTGTACTCTTTTTCCCTTACAAGATTTTGTCCCACTGGGTTTTTCCTTGCAAGGGTTTTAACTAGACAACTAAAAGGCGTGTTTCTAAACATGTGTACTCTTTTTCCTTCACTAGGATTTTTTTTCCATAGGTTTTTTTCCTAGTAAGGTTTTAACGAGGCACATTATCTATAGACATCCAAGGGGAAGTGTTATGATAAATATCACATTATGGTGGATGTCTACTCTTCTTCCATGATCTTCTTCTCAAATGCTTAATGACATATTCAATGACATATTTTGTATGTTCAATGACATATTTCATGACATATTTTCTTCACTTTTTATGCCTATATAAAGGCCTTGTAATAGATAGGAAAAGACACACAATTGAAGAAGAAATATCTTCCTTCTCTCTTTCTCTCTATATCTCTTAACTTGTTTTTCCTTGTTCTATATTATTATTTTTGAGCTACATTTCTTAACAAATTATGCTTTTTTTTTTCCTGTGCTCGTAAAGTTGAACTGACCTTTTATTTTGACGAAAATTATACATATAAATCGTGTAATGTACTTCAAGTAGAGTTCGGATGAAAACTGAGAACCCCAAAAGCAACACCATGCCATAGTATGTGTGCATACCATGCACAATAACACTTGTGATGCCAGAAGAGATTTTCTTTGGAATTATTTCAGAAACTTTCTGCACATAAAAAAGAAAAACTACATTTGAGTATGTCTAAACTAAAATTTAGTCGACGAAAATATTATCTGCTCGGGGCACGGTCCAAGTTGACCCATGTAAATGTCTAGGCTAAGTATGTAGTTTAATAACCTGTGTGGCAAAACTTCTTTTAAGGACAAAAGTGCTTTTTCTAAATAAAATTTTTAAAAAAACTTTTTTTTAACTTGAGGTGTTTGGCCAATTTTTTTGGTTTGAAAAAGTACTTTTGGGGAAAGCAGAAGTAGTTTTTGAGAAGCAACAAAAACTAGCCTCTCCTAGAAGCAGAAGCAGAAGCAATTGAATTTTCTTCCTACCAAAAATACTAATAGAATTTAAGGGTCCACCAAACTATATAGAGAACCAGGTTCTCTATTAGTTCTCATAGAAACCACGCACACTGAAATAAGTAAATGACAAGAGGAATTTTACGTGGAAAATTCTCAGCTCAACGAGATTAAAAACCATGACCTACCCTTGTAGTATTTTAACTTCACTACTGAGCAACTTTAGATTACAACCTATGTAACTTAGGAATTAACCTCTTAATACCTCACTAACTTGTAAAACTCTATTACAAGCCACTTTATAATGACTCTATTACAAAGACTTTACAACTCGACTAACTCTAGCCAAGACACAAACATAAGGGTTTATGATTTGCAAAGGGTTTCCTACACTATGCTTCTAAGTAAGCTAATAAGAATTACAAGTAGGAGCTTTTACAAAGTTACAAATCAACCAAGGACATACAATAACTTGATATGGGGAACTGGTCCGTAGCAGTGTTGTTCTTTGTTCTTGATGCACTTGAGAATCGTTTGTTGGATGATCAATCACAGTGAGTGTGCTTGAGTGAATTCTCTAAGTGTTCAAGTGATTTATTTTACCTCCCTTGATGTTAATAATGCATTTGTGACATCACTTAGAATGATGTAAGCAAGTTAGGTAAAAGAGATTCCCCATAAAGTTGACTGCTGCACTATTTCTGTACTGTAGCGTGTGCAGACAACAACTTTACAGCTGGGACAGTTGACTGGTGCAGTTTTCTCGAGAAGTGGTATCTATCTGTTCCCTCTGTTGTTCCTTTGACTCTGAAGAGTTGAACTGTGTCTCCAACTAGAGACTTGTTGATCTTTATGTTTCTAATGATGTGTATCAGGTTCCTTATTTGGTTCTTAATAGTAAGTTTGTTAGATCATCAAACATAACAGGAATACACATATAACCTATCAATTTCCCACCTTTTGATGATGACAAACTTATAATTTAAGTTTCCCCTAAGAACCAACATTTCCTGTTCCCCCTGAATTATTTTCCCCCTTTGGCATCATGAAAAGATTAGTAACAGGCTTTAAGCAAAAAGAAGTCTACCTTGAGTTAACTTATGCCACTTATGTGGACACAACATGACTAAAAACAAAGCATAAAAGCAAGACATATACAACAAAAAAGGGAAAAGCTTCCATTAAAAAGTTTGGATTTTATGACAGGGAGTAGATTCAATGTTGCTAACAACCATGCACAATTTAGAACAAAGAGAGAAAGCGAGTACCACAAACAACATCATAAACTAGCAAAAAAAATCAACACTTAGGGCTTGACACTGAGGGGACACTGTCTAGGGAGCAGTGGAAGGAGAGGGCTTAGAGGTAGAGGCAGGGGTTTGGAGGACTAGATCCATTTGAGCATTCGCCAACATTTGCTCATTGAGCAGTCTCTCTTTCAGGTCCTCCACCTATTTCTTGAGCTCAACATTTTCCTTGGTCAGACGGGCAACCTCTTCGCTTTGAGAGATATTGGAACTAGGTGCCTCCTGAAGTTGACTCAATTGACTCTCAAGAATAACATTCCTTGTGTAAGCACGCAATTTTTGACCCGTGCAACTTTTTGAAGTAGTATTTTTAAAATATTTACTTATTTTTATAGGATTTAGCCTATTTTTCACTTTTAATATAATAGTAGAACATAAATTTCGAAAACACAAAAAATAGTTTCACTTTGTTTTTTACCTCATTACGTATCCTTTTAAAAAATATTAGTATTTTTTGAAGTAATATTATTTTAATTTAGCGTTGATTTTAATCTAATCCTATTTTTTATTTTTGATATTTGAAAAAATACTAAAAAATAGTTTTGTTTTAACGGTTAGTTTTATTTTAATATTTTATTCTACTTAAGTAGGACTAATTAATATTTTGGTAGTATTTTTATCTTTGTTTTATTTAATAGGCAAGAGTTAATATTGGGTTGATAGATATTTTGTTAATTAGGCCAATTTTGAGCACAAATCTGGCTACCAAAGGCTCAAATTGGAACAGCCCAGCACCGAACCCATTAGCCCACCTAATCTCAGCCATCCATTCTCTTTAATCCAATGGCCAAGGTTCTTTCCCCAAATCATATAAAATTCATAATTTTCACAAACCCCAACCCTAGAGACAAGAAAAAAATTGGCTGCACCTAATTCTTTCATTTCAAAAAATACTCAGCATATTCATCCAAACATTTTGCTGCCAATATCAACAATACCAACTTCCCATCCATTTCCCTTCCTAATTTAGCCTTTGATCTTTATTCCCTTTCCTTTTTCAAATTTACTCTGTTTCTCTATTTCTTTGTCCGATGTTAATTATTAAAAATTGCATAATCTCCTAAGACCCAGAAAGATACGGGAACGAGAGTAGGAATTGAAAAATGAAACAGAAAAGCAAAAGGGGGTTGGGAATGAAAATCCAAAGAGCAACGAATCTCAATGCTCCATCTCATTTTTTCTGGTCCGTTTACAAAAGTAGCGTCTCCTCCCAAACTTTAATTTCCAGTTACTGTTTCATCTATAAGTGTAGCCTCATCGGACAATAGTGTGTCCTCAATTGCTGACAAATCTTTTCATTCTAAAGAGATTTCGAAAAAATGTATATACAAAGGAGATGATGTTTCTTCTCGTTAATTTCGGGCCTTTGGTTTTCAATGGAGTTCGATTGAGGCTGAGTCGTGTGAGATCCATTTGGAGCTGACGAACGCAAGTTCCGTCCAAGGTCCTATTCGCAATCTTGTTGCTTATGAGTTTCAAAGTTGTCCGAGCATTCAAATTTCACATTTAATATTAAGGTCCATTTCTCTTCACTAATCCCATTTGATTTCAATTTGTGCTTTCTTGTTTCTAATATCTGTTTTTGTTTTAATTACTTCTTCGTGGTTGTTGCGTAAATAATTCATGATTTATAGTTGAGTGAGTGCAAATGATTTCATGTTTTCGCTGGGGATTCAAAATAAAAAAATAAAAATAAAAATTAGGATCTTAAATCTTCATTGCTTTTGTTTATAGCTTTATTATTTGTTTACATCGTTAGGAGCATGCTTATGCCGTCATCACATGGGTAGGCAAACTTTAGGATTTTTGTTAGTTTTGAGGAGAGAGGTCGTTCCCTTAATTAAATTTATCCGGGGAATACCCCAAAGGATTTGTATATATTTTATTCCGGGGAATGCCATGTAGTATTCTGTAATTGGGGGCCGAAAGCGAACTCGTAATACCTTTATTCTTGTTTTATTTTTATTTTTATCTTTTTTTTATTAGGTGGGAACGATCTTGAGCCTCTTATGTGTTAATTTTCTCATTTCTGAGTTTATCACCTCAATTCGAATATTTTAAAAGCCAACTAGATTGAGTATGCAACCGTACTAGTTACGGGACTCGGGGAATGCCTAACACCTTCTCCCCGTGTCAGATGAACTCCCTTACCTTGAATCTCTCGTGCAAACTGGTTTAAGAGTCAAATGTATTTTGAAGAAAAATTGTTATTTTCAAAACGGTGACCTAGCACACCAAAATTAAATGTCAGGTGGCGACTCTAAATATTTCTTTGAAACGCAAATACTTTATCACTTTCAAAATTGAAAACCCTTTTGAGCTTCCAAATCCTTTTATTATTTTAAAGAGGGTTAGTGAGGAGTGAAAAAAGGGCTGTGACAGCTTTGGCGACTCTGCTGGGGAGTTGCAGGTTCGAGCTGATATTTAATCTTGTTGACTTTTCGGATATTCGGTTGAAGTGTTTGTTTTCTTTATTTTCTTTATTTGTCTTATTTCCTGTTTTGTTGGTTATTTGTTTATCGCTTTTCTTTATGTGTTCACCGCTTTATAACTGTAATCATTTGCATAACCATGTTCTTCTTTCTGCAACAAGTCTTCCGGAGTATGTTTGAGCGTACACTGCCTTTTGTATCACCCGTGTATTTAGGGGGTGGTGTGGGAGCGTGGAGTGGGCGGACAGCTAGAGCAGCCGCCATCGATCACGTGCCGCCCCGACTTGCCTGGTCTAGTGAACCCCAAACTTAGGTCAGCCTTTAGGTCATGCTTATTTGCATCATGTCATTTACACTTAGCAGGGCTCAGTCCCAAGCACCGTGCCCCTTTATACGAGGCCTATCCAAATTATGTCAAAACGGGCCCATGGCCCAAAAAGATATTTAATCATCCATGTGTGCTACACGCTGCATTCCTTAAGGGTAAATGGGTCATTTGGCGAAACAATGATGGTTGAGAGTAAATGAGAAAAAGAGAGAGTGAAGTATAAAGATGAAGCATGTAGGACCCAGTTATATTTTTGTTTCACAACTTTTTCAAGAAAAGACCGAAAAAGAAATAAAAAAGAAAAATCCAAAAAGATTTTGCACTTTCCCATCATTTTCCGAAAAAGAGAGAGAGAGAAAAGAAAAAGAGAAAAATAAAATTCAAAAAAGATTTTACATGTTTCATCATTTTTCAAAAAAGAAAAAAATATTTTCTCCAAATCAGTATTTTTTTAATTCTCTCCCATATCCAATCTGCTCGAACTACGCATACCTAATTCTCGTCTTTGGGGGCGAGATACGTAGGCAGCCCACATAGGGTCTGGTCTTCCTAGTGAGCCTTAAGTTCTTGACTTCGGGGGTAGTAGCCAAATCTTTCATGTCTAGTCATTTTTGGCCACATCGATCTTTTTTGCAACAAGCCAGTTTGCGAAAATAGCCCTATTTTGAAACTAGGGAAGCTTTTGCCTTACACGAGAGAAGCTTTTGCCTCGAAAAAGAAGAGCAAACACGAGAGAAGCTAAGAAGAATTTTGACCATTGGTCAATAGAACAACCAATGGCACATCGACACATTTATACATGAAAGTGATGAATACTGTTACGGATAAAGGAGTGATTGGAGAGAAGCAGCTAAGGGACATTATGTTCCATTAAAATCCACAGCACCTTCTATTTTAGTTATTATTAAACTATATTCCTACTATTTCCGGCTGTTGGTTTATTACTATTTCCAAACACCCCCACACATAATACTCCTTTTTGTGGAGGTAGAACTCCATACCTCGTTGACATCACTCCTGTGCTCATAAAGTTGAAGTGGCAGCTAGAAGTTTGGCCCTTAATAATTTAATTATGTTATGATAAATATTATTATGGTGGATGTCTACTCTTCTTCTATAATTTTTATCTTAAATGCTTAATGACATATTTCATGACATATTTTCTTCACTTTTTATGTCTATATAAAGGCCTTGTAATAGATAGGAAAAGACACACAATTGAAGAAGAAAATCTCTTCCTTCTCTCTTTCTCTCTATATCTCTTAACTTGTTTTTTCTTGTTCTATATTGTTATTTTTGAGCTACAATTCTTAACACGTTATCAGCACGAAATTAGACATAAAAGTTGAAGTGTTGCAGCAAAATTTCGTATGGTCTTTCCATATCTCGCCATGAAAATGAAAAGGAGTTATATGTTAGTTTGGAGCGGATGAAACAAAGTAGGACATCAGATGCTAATATTGGTCCGTTAAATAGCCTTTTAGTGGTTCTATAAGTTATAACATAATTACTACAAAAGTTAGACATGTATATAAGGTAGATAATAATTACTACTATATCCTAGAGGTCCCATGAAACTAAATTTCAAGCATGTTAGAGCTAAATACTGTTAATCTGGAAAAAAGGTGATTTTCTTACTCATAATAGTTATGTCACATGATCATGTTGGAGGAATGTCCATATTACTTCAAGGATTTTAATATGTTAGTAATACTATGTTGAGATTTTATTCCAATTTTGTTTGGCTTCGTGATGTGGTTCTATTGCTTCTTTGAGAAAGAAAAAATTTTGCGAGTGAAAAATTGTACACTTAGATTTCTATTTTGGTAAAGGCAATGTATTCCGTTAATCTTCTGCTTTAGGCACAGGAAAAATAATGCCAATTATATTATGATCCATACTAATCTAGTTAGATGCAACATGTTTTTTTATGTTGATAGTTGGCAAAGTGATATCATTATGTTTTACTAGTCTATTTTGACATCTTCTGTATAAAAACAGAATATGCTAGCAATAGTTATTACTTATGATTATTTGCTTTCTGAAATTGTATAATTAGTTATGTGTTTCAATTCTTGTGTACATTTTATGTAATCATCATGCATTAATTTGCAGTAACACATCATATAGTAATAACGCTACATGGTGACTTTCTGTTTTGAAATGTTTATATGTAAGATAATAATACACGAGTTTGTACTCCATTATATTTTTGTTGATAATAGTTCTTATCATTTCTATTTACTTATTTGTGGCTACATAAAATTATGTTCCATTCCTAAAAGTGAATGAGACAATTTGTGATAAATATTATATGAGGGTAAGAAGATGGGTTCAAGTCCCAACGTACCATAAGGATAAGACATCGAGTTTAAGTTCTGATGCTCCATGATGATAAGAGTTGGGTTTAAGTCCCAATTCATTATGGCCTAACATGCCTTTATATGGGTAAGATATTGGGTTTGAGTTTCACTGTACTATATTGATGATATATAATGACTAAAGAAAAATAATATATTTTTCATTAAAGGCATGAAGATTGTCCCACTTGATTTGCTCCATTCTTGAAGTGAATGTGGTAGCAGTACATAATAAGTTTAAATGAAGACAAGTGGTTGAACAACGAACGTGGGCATTCCAAAGATCAAAATAATAATAATCATCACTATGATTATAAAAGGAGAACAATAAGAGTTCTCAAAATAGTCCTTCAAAATGTGAAGGCAATGATTACCATCATATTGGTATGAAAATAAAAAAGTACGTTGCTGATTATGATCCATTCCTTGAAGAGAATGTGACTTGTGATAAGCATTGAGAATGCAAACCCATTCCTAAAGTTGAATGTGGCAATATATGATAAAAACAATGAATAAAGACATGCAATTCATGATTATATGAATACCAAACAACTCACCTCTAAGGAGGTTTGAGTGAAATAAAGAGAATAAATATTATTGTGTGGTTACATGAATATGTCATTGGTCGCGTACATGTGATACGCCATCTATTATTTTGTCATGCCTTATAAAAGTTATTAAAGACAAAATTAAAGCAAGAAATGATTTTGCTTATGATAATTCTGACCATGACAATTTATTATGGTATAAGTTTCTCCGTGAAGGAGACATTTACCATATGAATCGTATGATAAAAGATCTTGTAGTACAAAAGTTATTAAGAAATCTAGAAAAACTAATTTGTTACTATCCGGATGAATAAATTTATTCATGACATTGATATTGTAAAGTCTCAAAAGAAACTTTTTGAGTTTCAAATGTATAAGTCAAAGTGGTTGGCATATTGAGACTATAAATGAAAAGAAGATTGAATATCTTCATATTTCTATAATCATACCGAGCAAATAGGAAAGGTTACCCGATTTATTTTCTATTTGTACTACACAAATATAAGCATAATGATGGAATCATATGCCACAAGTAAACTAGAGGTTTAGTGAAACAAATATTAGTTGGCATAACCGGCTGACCATCCTGGTTCAATTATGATGCGAAAAATTAATTGAGAATTACATTGGCATATATTGAAGAATAGAAGATTCTTCAAGAATTATCTTGTGCTGCTTATTCTCATGATATACCAGTTAAGGTTGGGATTGAATCCCTTGATTTCTGGAACAAATAAAAGGTGATAAATATATGGGCCCAGTCACCTGCCATGTGGACCATTTACTATTATATGCTTTTAATAGATGCATCTATTCTATGGTCACATGTGCATTTGTTATCAACTTGCAGCTTGGCTTTTGCAAGATTGCTTGCTCAAGTTATTATATCATAGTTCCTGAATATAAATTATAATGATTTATCTTAATAATACTGGTTTAAATCCAAGTTGGTTTAGCAGAAATTGTATGCCTCCAATTATAGCTAAATCATTGGTTATGAGAACAAAACTCCCAAAAATAAAATTTGGTATAAGATGTATTATTTAATATACATCAGCACTTGTACGCATCTAGCCAAGTTATAAAAATTTCTCCCTATCACAATCGGTTCAGGGTCAGGAACCAAATAGTTTTTATATAGAAATATGGATGTGCTATATGATTTAATTATGCCATCAAAATGCACAAAGATGAGTTCCCAAAGAAGGTTGAGAAATATGTTGGTGATCCCAACATTAGCAGGAGAAAATGGGCAACTGATAAAGTGATACGTGAAATGAATTATTATGAATATATATAGATACTCGTACAAGAAAATATGAACTTGAAGTTCAAGTGATAATTCATTTATTGCCAGACGCATTTGCTGACCTAAAGCTAAATGTCATATTTCAGCTGCTAATGCTCCAAATAGAATAAAGTCTATGAGGGACAAAGTCTATGGCACGCATGAAGCGTAACAGACCAATCAGTTCCAAAGTTAAAAATCCTTGAAGAAGGAGAGGGGCAAATATTCAAAATGGTCATAATAAGGAGGAAAGTGCCCTAGAAGAGCACCACGACATAATACTTCATAAGACTTCATGGGAGAGGCTCGGGTACCTAAAAATAATGAGATAAAGAGATCTCAATAAGTTATGTCTTTATTAGGTAATAATGGAACCGGCGTAAAGTGATCGTCGACGATATTGTTAACATAATGTAGCGCTCAATATTATTAATATTGACGAGGATCTTGAGCTCAAATCTGTCATGAAATCTGGACAGATAAATGATTGGCCAAATAAAAATTACGCAATAAAAATTGACTTGACTTGAAAAAATGTGAAGTTGGGCGAATAGTCCCAACACCTGAAAGTATAAAGCCAATGAAGGTATAAATGTGTTCTTGTGCAAAAAGTTCAAGTCGATAGACATAAAGACGACTTGTGATACAAGAAAATTAGTAAATATCCTCACATTGATTATATGGATATATGTTCTCTTATGGTGGATATAATCATTTCAGGTTTTAATCTGGCAATATATGAAAACTTGATATGCGTATAATGAAAATCATTGAAGGATTAAAATTGTTCTGAAGCATATTAATGTTTCCAAGAAATTTATTAAATAAAGCTTTAAAAATCCTTATACGGATTGAACAATCAGGGTGCATGTGGTATAATCGCTTGTGTGAGTACTTATTGAAAGAAGAGTACAAGAATGATTCAATTTGTCCTTGTATCTTTATAAAAAGATCTGAATTTGAATTTGTTATAATCTCTGTGTATGTTGATGATTCAAATATCATTATAACTCCCAGGCAGCTTCCTAAAGTAGTAGACTGTTTAAAGAAAGAATTTGAAATGAAAGATCTTGGAAAGACTTTTTGTTTTGGTCTACAAATTGAGTATATGAAAGATGAAATTTTTATCAATCAATCAGGATACACTAAAAAGATTTTAAAGCGATTTTATATGGATAAAGCACATCCATTTAGTATCCCCGATGGTTGTGAGATCACTCGATACAAATAAAGATCTATTCCGACCTGAAATAATGAAGAACTTGTTGGTCCTGAAGTACCATATCTTAGTGCAATTGATGCACTAATATATCTTGCTAACACTACAAGGCGTGACATAACGTTTTCAGTTAATGTCTTAGCAAGATATAGCTTTGCTCCTTCAAGGAGATATTGGAGTGAAATCAAACACATATTGTGTTATCTAAAAAGGACTACCAATGGGGGCTTATTTTATGGCAATGATTGCAATCCCAATCATGTTGGTTATGCCGATGTAGAGTATTTATCTGACATACACAAGGCTTGATCTCAAACATGCTATGTGTTTACATGTGGAGGCACTGTCATATCTTGGCGATCGACTAAGCAATCAATCATGGCTACTTCTTCTAATCATGCTGAGATAATTGCGATTCATGAAGCAAGTCGAGAATGTATTTGGTTGAGGTCTATAATATATCTTATCCGAGACAAATGTGGTTTGAAGTGTGACAAACTACCCATAATTTTGTATGAAGACAATATAGCATGCATAGCCTAAATTGAAGGGAGGATTCATAAAAGGTGCTAGGACAAAGCATATTTCACCAAAGTTATTTTTCATGATCTTCAAAAGAATGGTGATATGAATGTGCAACGGATTCGTTCAAGTGATAATATGGCTGATTTGTTCACCAAATCTCTACCAACGTCAACCTTAAAGAAACTAGTGTACAAGATTGGGATGTGAATGATCAAGGATGTGAATTGATGTTCTCATCAGGGGGAGTTAATACCGTTGTACTCTTTTTCCCTTACAAGGTTTTGTCTCACTGGGTTTTTCCTTGCAAGGTTTTTAACGAGACAACTAAAAGGCGTGTCTCTAAACATGTGTACTCTTTTTCCTTCACTAGGATTTTTTTTCCATAGGTTTTTTTCCTAGTAAGGTTTTAACGAGACACATTATCTATAGACATCCAAGGGGGAGTGTTATGATAAATATCACATTATGGTGGATGTCTACTCTTCTTCCATGATCTTCATCTCAAATGCTTAATGACATATTCAATGACATATTTTGTATGTTCAATGACATATTTCATGACATATTTTCTTCACTTTTTATGATTATATAAAGGCCCTATAACAGATAGGAAAAGACACACAATTGAAGAAGAAAATCTTTTCCTTCTCTCTTTCTCTCTATATCTCTTAACTTGTTTTTCCTTGTTCTATATTATTATTTTTGAGCTACAATTCTTAACAAATTATGCTTTTTCTTTTTCCTGTGCTCGTAAAGTTGAACTGACCTTTTATTTTGACGAAAATTATACATATAAATAGTGTAATATACTTCAAGTAGAGTTCGGATGAAAACTGAGAACCCCAAAAGCAACACCATGCCATAGTATGTGTGCATACCATGCACAATAACACTTGTGATGCCAGAAGAGATTTTCTTTGGAATTATTTCAGAAACTTTTTGCACATAAAAAAGAAAAACTACATTTGAGTATGTCTAAACTAAAATTTAGTCGACGAAAATATTATCTGCTCGGGGCACAGTCCAAGTTAGCCCATGTAAATGTCTAGGCTAAGTATGTAGTTTAATAACCTGTGTGGCAAAACTTCTTTTAAGGCCAAAAGTGCTTTTTCTAAATAAAATTTTAAAAAAAACTTTTATTTTAACTTGAGGTGTTTGGCCAATTTTTTTGGTTTGAAAAATTACTTTTGGGGAAAGCAGAAGTAGTTTTTGAGAAGCAACAAAAACTAGCCTCTCCCAGAAGCAGAAGCAGAAGCAATTGAATTTTCTTCCTACCAAAAATACTAATAGAATTTAAGGGCCCACTAAACTATATAGAGAACCAGGTTCTCTATTAGCTCTCATAGAAACCACGCACACTGCAATAAGTAAATGACAAGAGGAATTTTACGTGGAAAATTCTCAGCTCAACGAGATTTACAAAGGGTTTTCTACACTATGCTTCTAAGTAAACTAATAAGAATTACAAGTAAGAGCTTTTACAAAGTTACAACTCAACTAAGGACATACAATAACTTGATATGGAGAACTGGTCCGTAGCAGTGTTGTTGTCACGACCCAAACCGATGGGCTGGGATGGGTACCCGGTACCTTACTCAACTGAGTACCAACGTAACGTATCTTTCTTAATACATCATCATATACACATGCATACGGGCCTAATAGGCCAACATGATCCTTTATAAACTCAAAACATAGGCCGACAAGGCCGTACAATCTTTTATGTACACGACATATGTCTACAAGCCTCTAAGAATACATAAATGTCATAAGGGTCGGGACAGAGTCCCGCCATACCAAACAATACACGTCTAAATCATACTAACCAAACGAGCAACTCCGAAGCAAATGGAGCGCACCAACATCTTTCGCTGAGCTGATAGCCTACTTGGAGGGCTCTCGACCTGTCTATCGGGACCTGCGGGCATGAAACGCAGCATCCCCAGACAAAAGGGACGTCAGTACGAATAATGTACTGAGTATATAAGGCACATAAATAAATACAAGAGAGATATGGAAGACATATAGAGTACATGACTCAACGTGTAAGTCTGAATAACTTTGTAAATCATAAATTACTTTTAACGTCATGCATATGCATATGAATGTCATGTCATGCATAGGTACATATTTTATAATATCATCAACCTCTGAGGGCATCCCATCATATCATATCGGCCACTGTGGGCAAAATCATTATCGTATACCAGCTGATCAGGTGGTGGTGCGTATATAACGCCATAACCTTTCCCATATCCCATATACATATATACATACATATATACGCGTATATAACGTCGTTTGAATCATACTTACATATATATGCGTATATAACGTCGTTTAAACCACTGTGGGCAATATCATCATCATATACCAGCTGATCAGGTGGTGGTGCGTATATAACGCCGTAACCTTTTCCCATTCCATATACATATATTTACATATATACGCGTATATAACTCCATCTAGTCATGGGTTAATGCACATGAATGCAATGCATGAAAAGTACGTCAATAAAATCATTCGGAAGGTCATAAGACCACTTTGCCTCTTGAGAAATATCATAAAGTAACATCTTTTCAACTTTCGTATTTTTCTGAGACCCATGAACAGATAATAAAATATTATGACACATGGGAATTAAAGAGCATAGATATTTCTATTACTTCTATGAGTAGAGTCACTTATGGAGTTTGTGCATTGGCACGTTTCGTTCATATCGTATGGATCATGCCAAAAGAAAGAAGGGATAGCCTTAACATGCCTGAGCTCAGAATTCATCTTTATCTAATCCTTTTGTAGCCAATAGAAAGAGCTTCTGTTTGGTAGCAGAATTGACAGGGACGAATTATAAGCAAGCCTCACGTAGAGTTGTATTTAATCTCTTACGGGTAGCCGGGAAAGCTTCTCTTTGCAACTGACTGTTGAGAGGAAAGTAAATATTTTCGAGCTTCCAACAAAGTTTTTAAAAACAGTGGTCTCTTTCAGGCATGAGGCTTAAAAAACATTGTATGTAACAATTACAAGATCCAGTTTTCTTGAATTTCTCCTAAGCTAACATTTCAGAAATGATTTTCTGGTTAAGTTGTCGTCCATTTGGTTTTCTTATAACTGTTGCTTAGAACCTGTGGACCTTTCCATGCTTTGAGAAATATGATGTTTTGCTCCAATTCAAAGTTTAAACCTAAGATTTGAAAATGAGGGCGGTAATTCCTCTAGCACTTGCCACAACACTACAGTTTAGTATGGCCATCTCCTCTTTCCTTTATCCAAGGTACAATCATTAATTGGACCAATAGGAAACCTTAAATACATCAGAAAATTGATGAATGCAAAGGGGGAAGTAAGGGCGTTCCTTGTTGAAAGAATGTAAAAATCGTGTAGTGATTTGTAGTAGTTGATGTTGAAAGATGTAGAAATAATGTGCATCTTGGGAAGATTAATACTTTAGCCATAAGGATGAAGACAGATTTTATAGGAAAATATGGAACTGTTGGTAATAGATGAACAAGTATTCAAAAGAATTACAATTAGCTAAAAAATAAGGAATCTGGTAAAAAGAAAGGGTGTTTTTCCAACGACACATTGGTTCTTTGTCCTCAAATAAAAAAAATATGACATGATCAAACATGAAAATAGAGGTTTTGAATCTAGAAATGCCACCTATTTGTTAAGACCCATTAGTCACAATGACTTAACCTATTGTTGCCACGTTCTTAGCTTAGTAATCTTATCCAAATTCTTATTTTTAAATAGTTACCAATTACCCACATAATGAAGAATTATCTCGAATTACTTAAAATTCTACTTATTTTAATACATTTTATACACCGTACTATTACGGTCATGTGGTACCATATAAAATTAATACATACACTACTATTTTATTAAAACATACATGTAAGAATACATATATTTTCTCGAACTTTTAATTGTTCTAATCTCATATAAAGAGTACAAATTTTCGTACGCTTCATTTTTTTGAAATGGTAAAAAGATAACCTTCTCTTCATGTGAGAAAATAATTTCTATCTTAACAATAAAGAAAACCTCCTAAATTTTCCTATATCGTGTGAACAATTTAAAACATATTTGAAAGTAGTAATATTACTAATTATATAAAATTATTTTTTTCCCAAACAATTTTTTTGTTCTTTACAAAAATGTTCCACTTAAAATACCATATCAAATATATACATATATAACGGTGTCAAAGTTGTTAAACTTACGGGGTGTAACATCCTTCCCCCCTTTAGAACATTCGTCCTCGAATGTTAACTCGTAGAGATTTGCAAAATTTTCACTAGGGTCTTCTCTGTAAATTAAATTTAAAACCAAACTATATCTGAAGTTTCGACTCTTCACAGCCTTTCATACTTGAGTATGTCGTATCTTCTTCACATTTTCCCTTCTTACCTTTAAATCTCGCATCGTATCTGTTGTTTCTTTCACAACCTCCCTTCAATGTAGGTGGAGTTCACATCCATAACTTGAAGCTCTATTATAATACTCACACCTTTGGTACATACACAATCCGGTGGGAGCTTCGTACTGACTTCTTATGAGGCTGGTACTTCTTCTAACTGGCTTCCTTGTAGAGCCATTATAGATTATGGTTGTTGTGTTATTTCTCTTGTAAATCTGATATTAAGAGTGATTCTGTCATGTTCCCCAGCACAACTTCTATAATTTTTCTAGGTCCAATAATCAGACTCCTGATTTACTTCGGTGATGTAATTCTTTAGTTGCTCTTCCTTCTGATTAGTCTTTACGTAGGCTTAAGCTATCTTCCACTATGTGGCTCATGGTATCAGTTATTACCTTAGCCTTTCATGGGCATTATGGAATATCCATGATACAATCTTCTAACAATTCAATCCTTTGTCTATGCCCTGGGTTTAATTCTTTCTTTTAACTTATACCGGAGTCTTCTATGGCTGTATGATTGTCAACAAATATGCTGCCTGGATAATGTTCCAAAATCTTGAGTGTATCCATAATGTACTAACTCTGGATCATTGATCGAATGATTCTTTCGTTCCCTCTTAGCTTTCTTTCAACGTAAGCTATTACTTTTCCTGGTCTTTCTGCCCCCTTATTGCGTCCATACTTAGCTTATATTAGTGCCCACACTTGCTAGAGTTTTCATACAACTCATATGATCTCGAATATTACTTTTAATTCTTACTTTCCGTTCATTAGCCATGGTAGGTGCCATTTTCCTTTGGAATGCTTACAATGTGGTTGCGAGATTGTTGTTACACGACCATTTCTTCTTTAGGTCTTTGTGCTAAGGTTGAAGCCTTCTTTCTTATCTCCTTAGCTAGTCTTTCGTTGTAGTACTTAGGGAGAACCCTTGACTCTTGTAAACCTGTGAGCTTATTATAGACCTTTTTGATGTCCTTACTTGCCTGTAATCATCCGTAATTGCTTACCTCCATGCCCTTGTGCTTGTATGGTTGCTTCTGAACCGATGTTTTGACTGCCTTCCCAGTGACACTTTTTTTTATCCCGTAACACTCATACGGTACCTTTAACTACCCCGACTCTTGATTGATTATATCTCAAGTATTATAATGATATTCTCCGAGGTTGAATTCTCCATGTTGGGTTCTATAATATTTATCTTACACGATCTGATGACTCATCTGTAACCTCCTGTTTAGCCATAACTTGGATCTTCCTGACCAATTACTAACTACTCGTTGGCCCATTCTCATATCAATATTCCTCGTAATCTTTCTTGGATTACTTCCTTTGTCTTAACTTATGTCTCACACTAGCTCCTTATTTATTAATAACAGCTCGGGCGAGAACCTTTACTCCCTCTCCTCTATGTCGTGCTTGCACAATATTCTTGAATCGTAGCATATCTGTAAGATTTGGATAAGTGTCATCTCATTCCTCTTTCATTTATCACATTCTTCCTCTACCATTCCATAGTCACTAGAACCCCTTTATTTTAGTGACTAAAACCCCTTTATTTTGACTTAATGCCACATCACTCCATATTCTCCCCTTTATGGGTGTACTAAGAGCTGAAGCCAAGAGGATCTCCCTATAGATGTTTTACCTCTTCATCTTTGGTGTCGTTTCTCAACATCAATAATCCTTACTCGTCTTGCGGCAATCCTTCTATACCAAGGATGAAAAATTCTATTATTCGTGAGGGTGGCACTTAATGTAACTAGTACATACAATCCCCTAAGCTTAACTTTGCTCACATTGCTTGCTTTAAGGAAGCGTCTCCCTGAATGACCATCCTTTGAATTCGTCATGAATTCTCTTTTGTGGTCCATTCTATTATTGCCGGAACGAAATATGAAATTCCCATGATGTTGAGTACTTTTCAATCATTCAGTCCCTAATTCATATTTAGTTTATCTTATTTACCAGTCCATACTGATTTCTATTACTCTGGGGATTAACTTTCTCCTCTGGTAGTCGCGTTGGAGTCACAAACTTATTTCTTGAAATGAGGATATAATCTTATGACCTATACTCTTTTGTTATCTTAAGGCCCATCACCTTTCATCTCTTCCTTCATTTGATTATAGGTTCTGTAACACTCTACCGTTTTTATCCATGTATCACACCTTATTCATAATATTTCCTTATCTCTCTTCTCATTACTCTGCTAATATTTCTACATATCCTTTTTCTTTTGAAAACTTCAATACGACATTATTTCGCTTTTAGCTTCCCTTTGCTCCATCCAATAGCTCTTTGGGTTGCTCAACATCCTCGCTCTACTAGGGATAAGAGCCACACTTAAGGTAATATTTATCCCTTCAAGGCTTATAGTGCATGTCTTTATAGTACACATATCTGGCTGCACTATTTTAGAGTGCACCATCTAGGTGTCTCATAAAGAGATCTATTAGCATATTTGCAATATCCTTCGGAAATGTCAACTGACCAATCAATTCATCCATCATATATTCTTATACTACTTTTGTTAACCCCTATAGGACATATCTGGAAGGGGTGCGACAAATTGTATATACCTCTATTACTATTGAATATAACTCAAAAAGCTTATGTTCCTCTGCCTTAATTATTAATGTTGTTAACCTTTATTAACTGGGCGCCTCGTACCCTTCTTCATCTTGCTTCTTTTGCTTGTTGAAACTTGTATTTATCTTCTTAATCTCTCATTGTCTTTCACCATAAAGATGGATAGGCATTCTTACCTTAAGGCTTCTTATCAGGAAGTTTACACCTTTCAGTACACCCATGATCTGCTAAAGACCTCACATTTACTTATCGTAGGCATCATAAAAAAAATCCAATTCCTCTGACTTAGCTTTTCCACAACTATCTCTCTTTCCAACCTTCTTTTCGGATATAGGCATCGTCTTATTATGAATAAAATAGAATTTCAGAACTTGGATTCTTATAAGTGAGCTCTACCACACGATCTAAAGTAAGAAAAAAGAGTGACAATCCTAAATGCCCTGTAGCCTCCTGCTTATATGTGTGGTGCACGACACACCCAGAAACAAGACTCTACTAGACACGGCTTGTAGACTCCCTAGGACAGAACTGCTCTGATACCACTTTTGTCACGACCCAAATCGATGGGCCAGGATGGGTACCCGGTACCTTACTCAACTGAGTACCAACGTAACGTATCTTTCTTAATACATCATCATATACACATGCATATGGGCCTAATAGGACAACATGATCCTTTATAAACTCAAAACATAGGCCGACAAGGACGTACAATCTTTTATGTACATGACATATGTCTACAAGCCTCTAAGAATACATAAATGTCATAAGGGTCGGGACAGAGTCCCGCCATACCAAACAATACACGTCTAAATCATACTAACAAAACGAGCAACTCCGAAGCAAATGGAGCACACCAACATCTTTCGCTGAGATGATAGCCTACTTGGAGGGCTCTCGACCTGTCTATCGGGACCTGTGGGCATGAAACGCAGCGTCCCCAGGAAAAAAGGACGTCAGTACGAATAATGTACTGAGTATGTAAGGCACATAAATAAATACATGAGAGTTATGGAAGACATATAGAATACATGACTCAACGTGTAAGTCTGAATAACTTTGTAAATCATAAATTACTTTTAACGTCATGCATATGTGTATGAATGTCATATCGTGCATAGGTACATATTTCATAATATCATCAGCCTCTGAGGGCATCCCATCATATCATATCGGCCACTGTGGGCAAAATCATCATCGTATACCAGCTGATCAGGTGGTGGTGCGTATATAATGCCATAACCTTTACCATATCCCATATACATATATATACATACATATATATGCATATATAACGCCTCTTGAATCATATTTACATATATACGCGTATATAACACCGTTTGAATCATATTTCGGCCACTGTGGGCATCATCATATACCAGTTGATCAGGTGGTGGTGCGTATATAACGCCGTAACCTTTTCCCATTCCATATACATATATTTACATATATACGCATATATAATGCCATCTGGTCATGGGTCAATGTACATGAATGCAATGCATGAAAAGTACGTCAATAAAATCATTCGGAAGGTCATAAGACCACTTTGCCTCTTGAGAAATATCATAAAGTAACATCTTTTCAACTTTCGTATTTTTCTGAGACCCATGAACAGATAATAAAATATTATGACACATGGGAATTAAAGAGCATAGATATTTCTATTACTTCTATGAGTAGAGTCACTTATGGAGTTTGTGCATTGGCACGTTTCGTTCATATCGTATGGATCATGCCAAAAGAAAGAAGGGATAGCCTTAACATACCTGAGCTTAGAATTCATCTTTATCTAATCCTTTTGTAGCCAATAGAAAGAGCTTCTGTTTGGTAGCAGAATTGACAGGGACGAATTATAAGCAAGCCTCACGTAGAGTTGTATTTAATCTCTTACGGGTAGCCGGGAAAGCTTCTCTTTGCAACTGACTGTTGAGAGGAAAGTAAATATTTTCGAGCTTCCAACAAAGTTTTTAAAAACAGTGGTCTCTTTCAGGCATGAGGCTTAAAAAACATTGTATGTAACAATTACAAGATCCAGTTTTCTTGAATTTCTCCTAAGCTAACATTTCAGAAATGATTTTCTGGTTAAGTTGTCATCCATTTGGTTTTCTTATAACTGTTGCTTAGAACCTGTGGACCTTTCCATGCTTTGAGAAATATGATGTTTTGCTCCAATTCAAAGTTTAAACCTAAGATTTGAAAATGAGGGCGGTAATTCCTCTAGCACTTGCCACAACACTACAGTTTAGTATGGCCATCTCCTCTTTCCTTTATCCAAGGTACAATCATTAATTGGACCAATAGGAAACCTTAAATACATCAGAAAATTGATGAATACAAAGGGGGAAGTAAGAGCGTTACTTGTTGGAAGAATGTAAAAATCGTGTAGTGATTTGTAGTAGTTGATGTTGAAGGATATAGAAATAATGTGCATCTTGGGAAGATTAATACTTTAGCCATAAGGATGAAGACAGATTTTATAGGAAAATATGGAACTGTTGGTAATAGATGAACAAGTATTCAAAAGAATTAAAATTAGCTAAAAAATAAGGAATCTGGTAAAAAGCAAGGGTGTTTTTCCAACGACACATTGGTTCTTTGTCCTCAAATAAAAAAAATATGACATGATCAAACATGAAAATAGAAGTTTTTAATCTAGAAATGCCACCTATTTGTTAAGACCCATGAGTCACAATGACTTAACCTATTGTTGCCACGTTCTTAGCTTAGTAATCTTATCCAAATTTTTATTTTTAAATAGTTACCAATTACCCGCATAATTAAGAATTGTCTCGAATTACTTAAAATTCTACTTATTTTTAATACATTTTATACACCGTACTATTACGGTCATGTGGTACCATATAAAATTAATACATACACTATTATTTTATTAAAACATCCATGTAAGAATACATATATTTTCTCGAACTTTTAATTGTTCTAATCTCATATAAATAGTACAAATTTTCATACGCTTAATTTTTTTGAAATGGTAAAAAGATAACCTTCTCTTCATGTGAGAAAATAATTTCTATCTTTACAATAAAGAAAACCTCCTAAATTTTCCTATATCGTGTGAACAATTTAAAACATATTTGAAAGTAGTAATATTACTAATTATATAAAATTATTTTTTCCCAAACCATTTTTTTTCTTTACAAAAATGTTCCACCTAAAATACCATATCAAATATATATATATATAACGGTGTCAAAGTCGTTAAACTTACGGGGTGTAACAGTTGTTCTTTGTTCTTGATGCACTTGAGAATCGTTTGTTGGATGATCAATCACAGTGAGTGTGCTTGAGTGAATTCTCTAAGTGTTCAAGTGATTTATTTTACCTTCCTTGATGTTAATAATGCATTTGTGACATCACTTAGAATGATGTAAGCAAGTTAGGTAAAGGGGAGATTCCCCATAAAGTTGACTGCTGCACTATTTCTGTACTGTAGCGTGTGCAGACAACAACTTTACAGCTGGGGCAGTTGACTTGTGCAGTTTCCTCGAGAACTGGTATCTATCTGTTCCCTCTGTTGTTCGTTTGACTCTGAAGAGTTGAATTGTGTCCCCATCTAGAGACTTGTTGATCTTTAATTTCCTGATGATGTGTATCAAGTTCCTTATTTGGTTCTTAATAGTAAGTTTGTTAGATCATCAAAACATAATAGGAATACACATATAACCTATCAATTTCCCAGTTTTTGATGATGACAAACTTATAATTCAAGTTTCCCCTAAGAGCCAACATTTCCCGTTCCCCCTGAATTAAATTTCCCCCTTTGGCATCATAAAAAGATTAGTAACAGGCTTTAAGCAAAAAGAAGTCTACCTTGAGTTAACTTATGCCACTTGTGTGTACACAACATGACTAAAAACAGAGCATAAAAGCAAGACATATACAACAAAAAAGGGAAAAGCTTCCATTAAAAAGTTTGGATTTTAAGACAGGGAGCAGATTCAATGTTGCTAACAACCATGCACAATTTAGAACAAAGAGTGAAAGCAAGTACAACAAACAACATCATAAAATAGCAAAACAAATCAACACTTGGTCAGACGGGCAACCTCTTCGCTTTGTGAGATATTGGAACTAGGTGCCTCCTGAAGCTGACTCAATTGACTCTCAAGAATAGCATTCCTTGTGTAAGCACGTAATTTTTGACCCGCACAACTTTTTGAAGTAGTATTTTTAAAATATTTACTTATTTTTATTTTTATAGGATTTAGAATATTTTTCACTTTTAATATAATAGTAGAACATACAATTCGAAAACACAAAAAAAAGTTTCACTTTATTTTTTTACCTCATTACATATGTTTTTAAAAAATATTAATATTTTTTGGAAGTAATATTATTTTAATTTCGCGTTGATTTTAATCTCATCCTATTTTTTTTTTGATATTTGAAAAATACTAAAAAAATAGTTTTGTTTTAACGGTTAGTTTTATTTTAATATTTTATTCTACTTATATACGGTGAAATCGGAGGGTCCGATGTTTTGCCATTAAGGTGTGTTCGGGGAATCATATCGATATCTCGAGGCTGTGGGGTTGCGGTGGAATTATATCCCTCTAGGTTCATTTACAGTCGACCCAACAATGATCCCGAGGGTGGGAAATTCCCGAGGCGAGCACCAGTGGAGTCTAATATCATGTCTAGCCGTTCCATCTCCGTATCCTTACAATTAATGCATTCTGTACTATGTTGTATTTCCCCTACTATATAAAGGGGATCCTTACCACTTTGTAAGGGGAGGCTGTTGCTCCAACCATTCTACACAAGATCAATAACAACTCTCTCTCTCTCTCTCTCTCTCTCTCTCTCTCTCTCTTTCTCTCTAACTCACACGCTCGAGGCTATCCCTCTCACTTGTTGCTTTCATACTTATTCTTCATTTATTGTTTGATATTGGCCATAAAGAGCCTCCTTTAGCTATATACTAACTCTTAGTCCCTTCCCAGTAATCCCCGATAGCTCGAGCCCGAGCCCAGGCATCAACATCGAGGCCCCTCACCGGCCAGTTCGAGGCCAGAGTAACTGATCTCTCGGTTCGATTATAGTTCTATTTTAGCTCACATTTCATCTCTTATCTTCATACGCCTAGCATCAACTGCTCTAACAACTAGCATAAAAATATATTACGTATTTTTAGTGTCCCATTAATAAATTTAATTATTATTATCATTTTCACGGTAAATAGTTTGGCGCCCACCATGGTGCTAAAAATAATAGTGATTATTTTCTTGCTGGTTTCGTTACACAATGCAAGTTATCTTTCACACTTTTTCTTGTCCAAGATCTTTTGATTTCAGGTCAAAATGTCTGGCTCAGTAAACAGAGTCGAGAACGACAACCTTGAAAACCATGGGGAAAACGGTGTGGCTGTTCCAGCTATTGGCGCGCCACCACAAAACCTCGATAACGCACCTGGACCGATTCCAGCGGACGCGGATTCGCATGACGCGTAGCAGGTCGATGAAACCTCACACATCGATAGGAGCATACGACATGACGACCAATAGGAAGCCCAAAAAACCCCAGCCCGGGAAGAACAGGAAGTTAGTCTTCATGTTATTTTGAAATGTTGCAGGCATGACAGTTGGCTATCACTCAGTTGCAAAGCCACCCAAAGACTCCCAGCATAGTAGCACCGGATACTACTCCCCCGGTTGAATAGGTACCGGAGAGGTCGAGCAACAACGGATCAGTAGCCGATCCTGCAATCGTGAAAATGCTGGAGGACCTCACCAAAAGGATCGAGTCGGGCGAAAAAATGATAGCAACGAACGATAAGAAGGTCGAAACCTATAAATTCAGAGTCAACCAAATCCCGGGCGTGCCCCGGTCCTGAAGGGTGTAGACTCGAAGAAGTTCGTACAACGGCTGTTCCTAGAGGAAGTGGCTCCGAAACCCATTCCAAAGAAGTTCAGAATGCCAGAACTCCCAAAATACAACAGGACCTCAGATCCCAACGAACACGTCACTGCCTATACGTGCACGATGAAAGGCAATGACATAAAAGACGACGAGATCGAGTCCATCTTACTGAAGAAGTTCGGAGAAACGCTCTCGAAGGGGGCCATGATGTGGTATCACAACCTAGCTCCCAAATCCATAGATTCATTTGCCATGCTAGCATGTTCCTTCATAAAGGCGCACGCCAGTGCCATCAAGGTAGCAACAAGGAAGTATGACATATTCAAGATTAAACAGAGGGAGAATGAAATGCTGCGAGAATTCGTGTCTCGTTTCCAAACGAAACGAATGGAACTACCCCTGGTCTCCAACGACTAGGCAGTGCAGGCCTTCACTCAAGGCCTGAATGAACGAAGCTCGGTGGCCTCAAGACAGCTAAAAGAGAATCTGATCGAATATCCCGCCGTAACCTGGTCGGACGTCCACAATCGGTACCTGTCAAAGATCAGGGTTGAGGATGACCAACTGGGAGCCCCCTCGGGCTCAGTATATCCGAGCAGACTCTTAGCGAAGGAGTCAAAATCAAATAAAGAGAGGTACCAGCCGTACCCCGATGATAGGAGGAATGCTCCGAGACGCAATCCGCCTCGCAACGATCGATTGGTGAATAGAGGACAGAACCCTTGGGGACTCATCAATAGAGGTGGCTTCGACGGGAACACGGGGCCAATGAGGACACCCCGTCTATCAGAATACAACTTCAAATTCGATGTATCAGACATCGTGTTTGCCATTAGCAAAATTAGGGACGCCAGTTGGCCCAGGCCTATACACTCAGATCTTTCCCAAAGGAACTACAAAACCAAGGATTGTAGGCAACTCCGAGAGGAAGTGGCCCGACTACTCGATAACGGGCACCTTCAGGAAATTCTCAACAACCGAGCTAAAAACCAGCCTCGAGAAAGAGAAACAACCAAAAAGAAAAAAGTAGACGAGCCCCAACACGTCATCTACATGATTTTTGATGCATATCCTCGGCCATATTCAAATAAAGGACCACATCACATCCGCCGAACGAACGCCAGAACCCAAAAGCACCATCGCCTTAAGGTATAATCATCTCTCCTTGAATATGGCCGAGGATATGCATCAAAAATCATGTAGATGACGTGTTGGGGCTCGTCTACTTTGTTCTTTTTCGTTGTTTCTCTTTCTCGAGGCTGGTTTTTAGCTCGGTTGTTGAGAATTTCCTGAAGGTGCCCGTTATCGAGTAGCCGGGCCACTTCCTCTCGGAGTTGCCTACAATCCTTGGTTTTGTGCCCGTGCGAATGTATAGGCCTCATCCTCCTTGCTGCCAACCATAGGAGCTCGGATGGATCGACGCTGAAGAGCAATCAAGCCCCGGTAACGCAATGCCGATATAACCTCACGAGATGGCTGAGGGTAAACTCTATCCCAGCCTTATTGGCAAAATATCTCATTGCCTACACTATTTTCCAAAGGAAGGGATGAGCCAACCGGTGTAACCTGATATCTCCGACAGAAATCAAGCACGATCCGGTCGGGGGAACCCGACACAAAAACATGCGCGTATACGCTCAAAAACCCCTCAACGTATGTCATGATGCTCTCCTCAGGAGAAGGTACTTGTAATACCACTCCTTCTCCCCATCCGCAATTTTTTCTGATCATTTCGAGGTTTTTCTCTCCCACTGATGAAATGATCCTCGACACATGCTCCCAGTGACCCGAAACATTGGGAGGTCTCCCCGGCATGACAACTCTCCTCGAGGCAGGGCACCCTGAGTCTTGCTCACCTGGCATCGGAGATGAGCTGCTGGCGCCAACCGAATGTATAACACAGCAAGAACTCCCCTCCACCTGACGATCGGACGTCGATGTAGTAGTCATGGCTACGGTAGAATAGGAGGGGAAAGATGAGGGTCTGAGTAAAAATTTTTGATTAGGGGAGCAGAAGGACCAACACAAAGCGCTAGGCTCTGCGGAAGAGATAGTCTATCAAAGCAGCAAAATCACCATTGGAAAGAAGGATGAATGAATATATAGGGGCAAAGCGGCAACTACCCACTTTCCCAAAAGGGCCAATTAATTCTGGTTGCATTAACGTCACCCTCTCCTAGGGAAACGTAGTGGAAAAATCACCCCGGGTCCTCCTTTACCAGATTAAACAAATGTTTCTACCCTACAGAAGTCAAAAACTAGAAGGCCTCAGGGGTTCCCCGATATCATCAGCACCAGTCCGATAGGAACTACCGATTTAACTCTGGGTCATGGTCCAGTTTGAGGGTCCCGATTGCTCCGAGAATGAATTTCGAAGGGCCAACGTCAAAGGTCGAAAGTCAAATCCGCGAAAGTAAAGGAACAAAAAAGGAATGACTGAAAAAACTGAAAGGAGGAAAGCCTTTTTTTTACATTGCCAAAAATGTTTTCGCAAAAGACATCTTTACAAAATCCATTCCCCCGGAGCTGCATACGAAGGGAAAAGAGGGGGATACAAAATGACTCAGAGACTACTCCTCATCACTACTATCTTCGCCCTCATCGGGGGCAATTAAAGCGCCAGTTCTCTCTCCAATTTGCGGGCTTCCTCGAGGTCAGCTGACAGGTCGACACCTCTAGCTCCGATTTCCTCCAAGGTCTCTCTCCTTGTCTCCTGCTTAGAATGCTTAATAGCTCGAGTTAGCTTCTGCTCAGCTACTATCAATATGTCATGAGCTATTTTATGCACCATGACTGTATCCTCCAGATAAGTGGCAGCATTTCATTCAACCTCGGACTTAGACGCAGCCAAAGTAGCAACCTCCTTACGAGCATCCTTGAGAAAATCCTAGGATGTCACCAACTCCCCAGCAGCTACTTCATTCCACCCCTCAGCCTGGAGATCTTCGTGTTCAGTTGGCTAATCTTTGAACCATTCTGCTTGACCTACAAAAGAAAGGTAAGCCAATTTATGTCGGAATACAGGAATAGAAGTCGGGTACAAGCAAGGCAAAATACCTGCACAGCAAGGTTGGCCTTTTCTTGGAGCGTCGTTTCCAAAGCAGCTTGAAACTCTCCTAGTTCTTTCCTTCCCCAGGCAGAGCAAGCCTCCGAATCCCATAGTATCGAGGTAAGTTTCTTACACTCCTTTTCATGGTAAGAAAGCTCCTCGCGGAGCCGAAGGAAGGCATGATCGTACATATCCTTGCACTGCGGCATAGAGGAAAAGTTAGAAAGACAGAGAATGACGCCCGATGGGAAAAGAAATGCACGAGAAATGGCTATCACCTGCCACATGAATGAACATAAAGATCGACACTATCACTAACACCGTCGAAGATGTTGGCAATAGAGCCTCCCCCTTGGAGAGGAATCCTTGCTTTGACACCGACTGCTTCTTGAGCATCCCTCAGCTCCCCTGATGAGACCTGGAAACATGAGATGAAGTCGTTCATGTCGCCGACTTCTCCAAAAAGCAACCCCTGCTCCTGAAAAGCTCCGGGCCCCGACCCTTCAAGACCAATGACAATGGTCCCCCAATAGAAACTACATCGAACCCGGTCGTGCGATCTGAAGCAGTATTAACACTCCGGTTTACGAGACCGACATGAGTCAGCCATTGCGGATTCAACAGCCTCCGATCGAGGCACCTGCGAGGCTCTCGCACTTGATCTAATCCCCCGCGCAAGTTGGAATTCATCATCATCCTCTTTTTTGGTATCAGGATTCGCCCCTAAAGTTGAAGCAAAAGTCCCAGCAGCGGCTCGATGCTCGAGTGACCTGGTTTTCTTTGTCGTAGGAAGGGCGACAATTGCCTTACCTTTTCTCTTTTTGCCCTTTCCGAGCTTCGAAGCCTCTACTTTGCTGCTAGGGGGCGGCCTCATCTGCATTTTCTCGCCAAGAACAGCACGAGGGCAGTAACCGCAAGATATCATCACTAAGGGCGCAGGTAGAAACACAAATACAAGGTGTAGATGGTAAAGAAACTCTACCGTGATTCTTATCCACCCATCGCCCCTTGGCCAGGTCGGTCCAAGATCAAACGAAATATGGGAACACCTTATCCAATCGCTCGATCCACTCCGACAAATCTGGAACTTTCTTGGGGTACCAAGCAGCAGCTCCAGGAAGCGTAAAGAGATCGTCATTTCAAAATAAAAGTAATAAAAAGTGGTTAAGGGAAAATTGCTTACGTTGCGTGTTCCATCTCTCCGAAAAGGGCATCCTCCGGGCTGGGATGATATCCGAGGTCTTTACCTGGACAAATTTGCTCATCCACCCTCGATCCTTTCCCTCATAGATGCTCGAGAAAAATGATTTCTTGGACCGGTGATGGAGCCTGATCTAACATTGATAAAATCGAGGGCTATACATCCCGTCAAATGATTGAGGGTAAAGGTCTCACCCCCAACCCCTTCGGTGAAATGGCAGAGCATCAATACTATCATCCAAAAAGAAGGATAGATCTGACCAAGCATCACTTGGTACTTGTCACAGAAGTCAAAGATGACCGGGTCTATTTCTAGGGAGAAGATTCAGAAGAATTGACAGGGCCCAAGGTGAACGGGTAGGTATACACGTAAAGAAAGCCGTCCTTATAGTCCGATATATTCTCATTAGGATCGGGAATCTCTACCTCTACTGCCTTGTTCCATTGGCAGTCTGTCCTCATCGTTTGTATATTGGTCACGATGCTATGTATCGAGACATGTGCTCGCACCGGCCCGGTGTGGATGAAGTGGCATCAATGTTAAAATCCTTTGACATATCGAGATTAGGTGGGGTACACTATTTCAAGGAAGGAATCGATATGGATGTCTCTTTAGATGATCGAGATGATGATGCAACTTTGTTCCACCGAGGAACCGTTCTAGAAGTCCTAGCCATATCAATGGTAAAAAATTTCTCTAGAAAAAGATGAAAGAGTGTAAAAGACAAAGGGTTTTGACTCGTGAATTTGGAGATGGGGTGAAAGTAAGAAGTATCAAACAATCGATGCATTTATAGGAACCGCTTGGGCAACAGAAAGGACGAGCCAATGGCAATTTGTGGGTTCCTCGATTATCGCATTTGACGACGACCTTTGCACGGTTTTCTAGAACATGGCATTTAATGCTCTTATCGGTTGACGTCACGGCAATGATGACCTCGAGACGACGGTTCAAAATCGTTTCCTATAACTTCATTTTAGGAAACACAAAGACTATTTGTATACGGTGAAATCAGAGGGTCCGATTTCTTGCCATTAAGGTATGTTCGGGGAGTCATATCGATATTTTGAGGCTGTGGGGTTGCGGTTGAGTTCTCTCCATCGAGGTTCATTTATGCTCGACCCAACAATGATCCCAAGGGTGGGAAATTCCCGAGGCTAGCAGATAATACCAGTGGAGTCTAATATCATGTCTAGCCGTCCCATCTCCACATCTTTACAATTAATACATTCTGTACTATATTGTATTTCCCCTCCTATATAAAAGGGTATCCTCACCACTTTGTAAGGGGAGACTATTGCTCCAACCATTCTACACAAGGTCAATAACAACTCTCTCTCTCTCTAACTCACACGCTCGAGGCTATCCCTCTCACTTATTACTTTCATACTTGTTCTTTATTTATTGTTTGATATTGGCCATAAAGAGCCTCCTTTAGCTATATCCTAACTGTTAGTCTCTTTCCGGTTACCCCCGATAGCTCGAGCCCAAGCCCAGGCATCGACATCGAGGCCCTTCACCGGCCAGTTCGAGGCCAGAGTAACTAATCTCTCGGTTCAATTATAGTTCTATTTTAGCTCGCATTTCATCTCTTATATTCGTACGCCTAACATCAACTGCCTAACAACTAGCATAAAAATAGATCACATATTTTTAGAGTTCCATTAACAAATTTAATTGTTATTACCATTTTCACGGTAAACACTACTTAAGTAGGACTAATTAATATTTTGGTAGTATTTTTTTCTTTCTTTTATTTAATAGGCAAGAGTTAATATTGCGTTGATAGATTTTTGGTTAATTAGGCCAATTTTGAGCACAAATCTGTCTACTAAATGCCCAAATCGGAACAGCCCAACACCTAATCCATTAACCCATCTAATCTCAGCCATCCATTCTCTCTAATCCAATGGCCAAGGTTCTTTCCCCAAACCATATAAAAACCATTTTTTTCACAAACCCCAACCCTAGAGACAAGAGAAAAATTGGCCGCACCTAATTCTTTCATTTCAAAAAACACCCAGCACATTCATCCAAACATTTTGCTGCCAATATCAACGATACCAACTTCCCATCCATTTCCCGTCCAAATTTAGCCTTTGATCTTTATTCCCTTTCCTTTTTCAAATTTACTCTGTTTCTCTATTTCCTTATCCGATGTTAATTATTAAAAATTTTAATTATTATGGCATAATCTCCTAAGACCCAGAAAGACACAAGAACGAGAGTGGGAATTGAAAAATGAAATAGAAAAGCAAAATGGGGCAGGGAATGACAATCCAAAGAGAAATGAATCTCAATGCTCCATCTCATATTTTTTGGTCCGTTTCCAAAAGTAGCGTCTCCTCCCAAACTTTAATTTCCAGTTACTGCTTCATCTATAAGTGTAGCCTCATCGGACAACAGTGTGTCCTCAACTGCTGACAAAAAGTTTCATTCTAAAGAGATTTCAAAAAAATGTATATATAAAGGAGATGATGTTTCTTCTCGTCAATTTCGGGCCTTTGGTTTTCAATGGAGTTCGATTGAGGCTGAGTCGTGTGAGATCCATTTGGTACCGACGAGCGAGAGTTCCGTCCAAGGTCCTATTCGTAATATAGCTGCTTATGAGTTTCAAAGTTGTCCGAGCATTCAAATTTTAGATTCAATATTAAGGTCCATTTCTCTTCACTGATGCCATTTGATTTCAATTTGTGCTTTCTTGTTTCTAATATCTGTTTTTATTTTAATTGCTTCTTCTTGGTTGTGCGTAAATAATTCATGATTTATAGTTGAGTGAGTGTAAATGATTTCATGTTTTCACTGGGGATTCAACTTGAATTAGATTTGAAAGTACTACTGTGTTGGGTAAGATAAATGGACAATTGTAAATTGATTTATCTTGGATGATGAAATAAGCCGAAGGTTTGGGGCATAAAAAAATAAAAAATGAAAATGTGGATCTTAAATCTTCATTGCTTTTGTTTATAGCTTTATAATTTGTTTGCATTGTTAGGAGCATACTTATGCCGTCATCACATGGGTAGGCAAACTTTAGGATTTTTGTTAGTTTTGAGGAGAGAGGTCGTTCCCTTAGTTAAATTTATCCGGGGAATACCCCGAAGGATTTGTATATATTTTATTCCGGGGAATGCCCCGTAGTATCCTGTAATTGGAGGCCAAAAGCGAACTCGTAATACCTTTATTCATATTTTATTTTTATCTTTTTTTATTAGGTGGGAATGATCTTGAGCCTCTTATGTATTAATTTTCCCATTTCTATGTTTATCACCTCAATTCGAATATTTTAAAACTAACTAGATCGAGTATGAAACCGTACTAGTTATAGGACTCGGGGAATGCTTAATACCTTCTCCTCGAGTCAGATGAACTCCCTTACCTTGAATCTCTGGTGCAAATTGGTTTAATAATCAAATGTATTTTGAAAAAAAATTGTTATTTTGATAACAGTGACCTGGCACACCGAAATCAAATGTCAGGTGGCGACTCTTAATAATCCTTCGAAACACAAATACTTTGTCACTTTCAAAATTGAAAACCCTTTTGAGCTTCAAAATCCTTTTATTATTTGTAAGAGGGTTAGTGAGGAGTGAAAAAAGGGGTGTGACAGCTTTGGCGACTCTGCTGGGGAGTTGTAGGTTCGAGCTGATATTTGATCTTGTTGACTTTTCGGATATTCGGTTGAGGTGTTTGTTTTCTTTATTTTCTTTGATTGTCTTATTTCCTGTTTTGTTGGTTTTTTGTTTTTCGCTTTTCTTTATGTGTTCACTGCTTTATAACTGTAATCATTTGCATAACCATGGTCTTCTTTCTGCAACAAGTCTTCCGGAGTATGTTTGAGCGTACACGGCCTTTTGTGAGTAACCCGTGTCTTTAGGGGGTTGGAGTGGGAGCGTGGAGTGGGCAGATAACTAGAGCAACCACCATCGATCACGTGCTGCCCCGACTTGCCTGATCTAGTGAACCCCAAACGTAGGTCATGCTTATTTGCATCATGTCATTTACACTTAGCAGGGCTTAGTCCCAGGCACCGTGTCCCTTTATAGGAGGCCTATCTAAATTATGTCAAAACGAGCCCATGGCCCAAAAATATATTTAATCATCCCTATGTGCTACACGCTGCATTCCTTAAGGGTAAAGGGGTCATTTGGCGGAACAATGATGGTTGAGAGTAAATGAGAAAGAAAAGAGGGTGAAGTATAAAGATGAAGCAAGTAGGGCCTAGTTATATTTTTGTTTCACAACTTTTTCAAGAAAAGACTAGAAAAAAAAATAAAAATGAAAAATCCAAAAAGATTTTGCACTTTCCCATCATTTTCCAAAAAAGAGAGATAGAGAAAAAAAAGAGATAAAGAAAATCCAAAAAAGATTTTACATGTTTCATCATTTTCAAAAAAGAAAAAAAATGTTTTCTCCAAATCAGTATTTTTTTTATTTCTCTCCCATATCCATTCTGCTAGAACTACGCATACCAGATTCTCGTCTTTCGGGGTGAGATACGTAGGTAACCCACATAGGGTCCGGTCTTTCTAGTGAGCCTTAAGTTCTTGGCTTCAGGGGTAGTAGCCAAATCTTGCATGTCTAGCCACTTTTGGCCACGTTGTCCTTTTCACCTCTTGTCTGGAGAGTCTTGAATCCATAATGAGGTGTCTCTTTACTTTAGGCTCGCCCTGGTCGATTTTGCATGTCTAGCCGCTTTTGGCTACATCGATCGTTCTTGCAAAATGAGGTCATTTTCGCAAAAGTGGTTCAGTAGCCCATGTCTTAGAATCGTAAGTCCACAACAAGGTATCCTATCTGTTTAAGGTCCATTCTTGTTAAATATGGAAGCTTATCCATTTTCGCTACATAGGCCATTTCTGCAAAGTAGGGTCATTTGTGCAAAGTAATCATAGAGACTGTTATTCCCAATAGTTTGGGGGTCTTGTGGGCCTTTTTCAGTTATTTTTCCATTTCATAGTGGTCAACTTTATTGAGTTTGCACTAATAGCCACTCTTGGCCACGTAGGTTAATCTTTTAAAATAGCCCAATCATGTCTTGCATGTGTCCAACAGGAGGTGTTGTGGCGTCACATAGTGTCTCGAGTTACTAACTCTATTTGATCTTATTTTTCTCATTCAGGTGTGGATCCATGTACCAGAGCTCGAGCATGACAGATATCCCAGGACCATCGCATTTGGGAGCTTGTTTGAAGATACTTTATATTTTGAGTTTCTTTTCATGTTTTCTTTTACTTTGTTGTCTTGTATAGTAGTTTTGAGTCTTTTAGGTGGTGTAAGAGTTTGCCGAGTCTTTTGTCATCGTACTTCCCATTCATATTTGAAAAAAATAGTTATAAATGAAAATCCAAAAAGATTTTTATATTTAGTTTATTTTGTCCATTACGTTGCCAGAACTATACTTGGTTTGATTCATGTGGAACATGATACGTAGGCAACCTACATAGGGTTCGATCAATTTATTTATAAATTTTTTTAAAAAAGGAGATGAAGTTGTGGGATGTGAAAAATGAGAGGAAACTGCGGGATGCAAGAAAAGAGCGATAATCAGAAAAAGAGAGAGGAAAGAAATGAGCAAATCAAGGAGCGCAAGAGAGGAAAAGAAGAAGAAAAAGGCAATGAACAAAATTGGGATGATGCCAAATGACCTTGTGACCCTAGAACCGTTAATTGTTGCCAGGTGCATTGCACGCAATGTGATATTTCTATCTGATAAATGCCCTAACGCTAATATGTTGACTTTGTTTTGCTCTTTTTTGGTACTTTAATTGTTATCATAATAGAAGGTGGTTAGTTTGTGGCATTCTAGCGAGTCATCCGTACAACACAATATCAAAAAGCAAGGTAGCCATGGCTAGCAAAGACTTGGACACAGGTGTTGTCGTTTCGCCTAAGGAGATTGTTGAATTAGAATCTGAGTTGAAAGAAGAGGTCCTAAGGTTGAAAGAACAGATGGCCGAAATGTACCAAGCCTGGATTAGCGGGCGCCCTCCACCATTACTTCCCACTAACTACACCGAAAGCCTCGTCACCCCACAACCTTTTCACACTCCACCCCCCAAAAGCACCTCATATTCTTCTCCTTTGACCCCTCATGTTTTTAGCTCCTCCACCAGCTACTCTTTCTCGATCCTATGGTGAGACTGTGTTCAAAGTCCCCGATTCCCAGCACTATGCTCCAGAACCAACTTTCAAGGTCTCGGATCCATACTCTTACGCTCCTCATTTTGAGCCTCCCGGTGAAACAGAAAAGCTTGCTAAGATAGTAGAGCAAGATAAGATATCCAGGAAGGTGAAAATCTTAGAGCAGTCTTTATGAAACATGCAAGGGATAAGGAGCCAGGTGAGCGTGTCTTACAAAGACTTGTGCTTGTTTCTTGACGTCCAACTGCCTGCTGGATTTAAGATGTTAAAGTTTGATTTGTATGACGGCCATGGGGATACCGTAGCCCACTTGAGAGGTTATTGAAGTAAGATGAGAGGCGCCCATGGAAAGGACGAGTTATTGATGGCTTATTTCAATCAGAGTCTGAGTGGGGAAACTCTGGAGTGGTACACCAGCCAAGACGCTAGCAATTGGTACACATGGGACGATATGACCCATGCCTTTTCCCGGCACTTTCAGTACAATATAGAAATTGTCTCGGATCGCATGTCCCTTACCAAGATGGAAAAAGGCCTAATGAAAGCTTTAGGGAATACAAGCTCAGATGGAGAGAGCAAGCTGCCCGAGTCAATCCCTCGATGGAAGAAGCCGAGATGGTTGGGTACTTTCTTCAAGCTCAAGAGCCTACTTACTTTGGGCATTTGATCTCGGGTGTGGGTAAGCCTTTTAATGATGTGGTAAAAATGAGAGAAATGGTAGAAGATGGGCTGTAGTCAAGCAAGATCATGAGCTATTCTGCCTTAAAAGCAAAAACACAAGAAATTCAGAATGACACATGAAGCTTGCCGGGCCAGAAGAAAAATGATGATGTTGGCATGGTTTCTCAGGATCACGGCATGGCCCAACGGGTCCGCCTCACCAATATGCTCAGCCTCGACCCCGACCCCAGTATTATCCTACAAATAACGTCTGGTCATCCGTCCAACCACTAGGTCACTCCTTATGGCGAGCGCCAACACTGCATAATGCACTCTTGCCTTCACAATATTTTAGAGCATCCAACAACCCTAGAAAACATGGGCATGGAGGGGAACAAAGGTAAAGAAATAGTTTCACATCAATCGGGGAATCCCACACAAGCTTGTTTGAAAAGTTAAAATATTCTGGCTTGATTGAACCGCTCTTCGGTTATACTCCAGACCCATATGCAAAAGGTTTTGATCCTGCTGTACGGTGCATGTACCACTCTAATGTCCAAGGGTATAACATAAAAGATTGTCGTGCTTTGAAAATGGAGATAAAAGAATGATTCAAGAAGGGATAATTGTGGTCCAGGACAGTGCCACCCAGAACATCGCGCAGAGTCCTTTACATGCACATAATGATGAACACTTTGTGGGGATAATGCATGGTGACAGGGAGTATGAAAATCCTATCAGGAACTTGCTGACTAAAGTTAATGATTTTGAAATTGGAGAAGGCCCTGGTAATTTTTATGAGCAAATTTGTTGCTAAATATCAAGCTTAGTAATTGAAAGGTCATTCTCTCCTCACTAGAAAGGAATCTTGGTACCTTGTTTTTATGTTTTTTCTGCTATCTGCTTATTTCGGGGTTGTAATATAGATTTATCTTATTTGTTTTGGTGATTCAAACCCTTCTATCCTCTTTTTCCTATCTCTAGGAGTCTTGTTAGTTAGTTTTGTGTCTCTAAGTTTGTCATCTAGGGTTATTTTGGGGCTTTAATATAGATTTTATTCTACTGTTCAAACCCTTCCGCCCTTTGGTCAAATGAGATTTTGTTTTTCTGTGATTTGTATTCTTCGTTTAGTTCTTTTCTTGTATATAGTTCTCTTCAGGCTAGTTCTAATGACATGACATGCATGTAGAACTTTTAACCAGTTATCGAAAGCCAATCTAATCATGGAATAATGAAACATAGTTTTGAATATGATAAAAAGATGCATTTGAGGAAACAAGTAAAGATTCACGCATTCTAAGATAACCTAAAGCTTGAATTGAGTGAACCTGAGGCAGTTAGTTTGGAAAATCAAGAGGTTGATGATAGCATACAAAAAGGGAATGTCTCTCAAGCAGTTTGAGGTAGATCAGTCAGTGTTGAAACTTTCTTCTACATCGAGATAAAGTTGAGTCAAGTCTGCTTCGAACTGGCAAGGGTCATCCATTGGGACAGAGGTATTGGCCATAGATACTTTTGTTTGTGTTGATTCCATTAATAGATACTATGTATGATTTCTTTTCTTATCTTCAATTGCATATTTGTACTTAGCATTTTTAAAGTTTGTATGACGAAGGAATTTTATTCCGCTACCCAAACACTTTTATCTTTTGCTACCCCTTTTGAGCCCTAATTTTTTTTTGTTTCATACCCTTATTTTGGAATCAGAAGTAGAGTTAGGAACTAGAAAAGAAAAAGTAAAAGAGAAAAAGAAGAAAAAGAAAATAAAAGAGAAAAAGAAGAAAAAGAGAAGAAAGAAAAATAAGGAGAAAAGAAAAAAAGAAGGAAAAAAAAGAAAAACAACAAATAAACCAACTTTGTGTTGGAACTACGTTCGGCCTAATTCCTTTTAAGGATACGTAGACAGCCTTACTCTGAGGTTAGGTCCCATCAAAGCAAAAAAAATAAAAAATAAAATCCCCAGACTCTAATAAACTGGGAAGAAGTTTTAATTTGGCCAAAAGATCTGATTCCAAAAGTTATAATTTTAAACCCTTTCATCTTAAATTATTTTGAGCATTCATGTCACCCTTTCTTTCCAACCCTGTCCAAAAGCCTACATCAAGGCCCAAAGAAAAACCTTTTGACCAATATTTGAGGATGCCAAATAAAGTGTGTGGTAAAAGTATTATCTTCTTATATCATGGGTAATACCTTGTTCTCAGCACAAAGAGAGAAAATGATAAAATGAGAGTGTCTTATCGGTGAAAACCCTCATGGGCACGGTAAGGCGACGGTAAGTTGAGAAAATGAGCAAAATGAGAGAGGCTTGATGGTGAAAACCCTTCAGGGCACTACAAGTCGATTGAGGATTGTGGATCGAATAGGACAATTGGAGCGCTGAAGCCCAGTTTCACAACTTAGAGGCATAACAAGAGTTGAAGATTAGACTCGCTTGACAAATCAGGCCGCTTAATCCAAAATACATGTCATGGTTAGTGGAGATGGCCTTCAAATCAGATTAGTTTCTACTTTGTTCTTTTTCCTGGGTAAAAATATTTTCTTGTTAGATACCATCTCTTCTTGTTATTAATTGAACTCAACTTAAATCTAAAAATATTATAATTAAACTAACAATTTCCCTTATTTTGTTCCTTTTGTTTTGTTTGAGTCCCTTTTGAGTCTATTTTTGTCGAAACAAATGAGAAATGACTTCAAAATCTACTGCCGACTTTTTAATCACACAAAAGCCGAGTCTGGCAAGCACATCAAATGACATAAGACATAGGAGAATAGTGTGTGCACTGAATTGGTGATAATAGATGTTCTTTGGGATTGATGTAAAATGCAAAGATTTGGTGAATGTTAGAACACGAGTACAATGCATCGGGCATAAGGTATTGGACTTGAACGAATCAGGAATATTTCTTGTGATAAGGGTTGTCCGAAGAAATGAGTCTACCGATAACAAGCACTATCTTCCAAGTTGAAGTCCAAGTTGATCGTGACAAGTGCATGAGAAATTTTCCTCGTAATCTATGCCACAAACTAACCACCAAGTTTTAAACTCACAAGTTTTCTTTGTCTGAAACAGGGATGAAGGCTATATTCATATCAAAGCTTGAATTTTTCAGGTGTAATGCCCCTATTCTGTTTACGCAAAGGCTATTGAGAAGATCACACATCATTCCTAGGAGATGCACTTCCTAGTCTGGGTCTTTCAGGTTATATTTTTGTTTTAGGAGACACACTTCCTAGTTTTGGGTCATTTAAGTTCATTCCTAGGAGACGGACTTCCTAGTTTGAGTAATTGAAGTTTCACCCGTAGGAGACGCACTTCCTAGTCTGGGTCTTTTAGGTTATATTTTTATTTTAGGAGACACACTTCCTAAACTAAGATTTTACCCCTAGGAGACACACTTCCTTCATTCAAGTTTCATCCCTAGGATATGCACTTCCTAGTTTGAGTCGTTTGAGTTCATCCCTAGGAGACGCACATCCTAGTCGAGTCTTTAGTTTTACTCTAATCATTGCATCAATAGCATAGGTGATTTATAGTTTTGCTAACAACTCGCAAATCTTCCTAGTGCAAATTGGGGCAGAAAATTTTGTTTGTTTTGTTGTTTTGATTGCAGGCACCCACCTGAAGAATGAGGAAATTCTTTTCTAAGTTACTTCAAATTTTAAGTCAGTAGCAGGCGCCCACTTGAAGAACGAGGGAAGTCATTTCAGAATTCAATTCAAGTTAGAAGTACCAGAACCTCGCCTCAAGAATGCGAGTCGACAGTCCGATATGACCAAAAGAAGAAGTCTCAATCTAAAATGAAAAAAAAAGAAAAAAAATAAGTAAATCCAAATGCAGAAGCAGATGAAAGATGTGAACTGCTCAAGACATGGTTGAAGTTACGAGCACTGCATGTCCGGTCTTGATCCGAAGAAGTCGTGGAAGAATGAATCAGCACCTGTAGCTAGCAAGCATAAAGGTTCAAATCAAAAGTCTGAATGAAGAACCATTCAAGACTCAAGATCAAGCTTTAGTAGACTTATAGATACGAATCTTGTAATTCATAGCAGATAGGCTTGATTATTTCTTTTAGATTTTGATTTGATATAATAATAGGACCGCGGATCGAACCTCGATGGAACGGTATCTCACTCGGCTCTCTCATCCTCTCCACATACTTCATCGTTTTTTCCTACTTCTGAACTACACGTGACCTGATTCCTCTATAGCCAAGGATATGTAGGCAGCTCAAATACCAGGGTTCAGTCACAATCTTTTGTCCATCTTTGTTTCATTTTGAATAAGCGTCGGGTCATAAATCAATTATGTTGCTTATTGTTCTTTGCTCAAAATACTCTTCGGGTTTTCAAGTAAAGAGGGACAGCTGTAAGCACGTAATTTTTGACCAGCGTAACTTTTAAAAGTAGTATTTTTAAAATATTTATTTATTTTTATTTTTATAGGATTTAGCCTATTTTTCACTTTTAATCTAATAGTAGAACATAAAATTCAAAAACACAAAAAAATAGTTTCACTTTGTTTTTTACCCCATTACATATCCTTTTCAAGAATAATGTATTTTTGGTAGTAATATTATTTTAATTTCGTGTTGATTTTAATCTAATCCTATTTTTATTTTTGATATTTGAAAAATACCGCAAAAATAGCTTTGTTTTAATGATTAATTTTATTTTAATAGTTTATTCTACTTAAGTAGGATTAATTAATATTTTAGTAGTATTTTTATCTTTATTTTATTTAATAGGCATGACTTAATATTTGGTTGATAGATTTTTGATTAATTAGGCCAATTTTGAGCACAAACCTAGCCACCAAAGGCCCAAATCGGAACAACCCAACACTCAACCCATTAACCCATCTAATCTGAGCCATCCATCCTCTTTAATTCAATGGCCAAGGTTCTTTCCCCAAACGATATAATTATAATACTTTTCACAAACCTCAACCCTAGAGACAAGAGAAAAATTGGCCGCACCTAATTCCTTCATTTCAAAAAACACCCAGCATATTCATCCAAACATTTTTCTGCCAATCTCAACGATACCAACTTCCCATCCATTTTACGTCCTAATTTAGCCTTTGATCTTTATTCCCTTTCCTTTTTCAAATTTATGTTGTTTCTCTATTTCCTTGTTCGATGTTAATTATTAAAAACTTCAATTATTATGGCATAATCTCCTAAGACCCAGAAAGGTACGGGAACGAGAGTGGGAATTAAAAAACGAAGCAGAAAAGCAAAAGGGGGATGGGAACGAAAATCCAAAGAGCAACGAATCTCAATGCTCCATCTCATATTTTATGGTCCATTTACAAAAGTAGCGTCTCCTCCCAAACTTTAATTTACAGTTACTGCTTCATCTACAAGTGTAGCCTTATCGGACAGCAGTGTGTCCTCAATTGCTGACAAATCTTTTTCATTCTAAAGAGATTTTGAAAAAATATATATATAAAGGAGATGATGTTTCTTCTCGTCAATTTCGGGCCTTTGATTTTCAATGGAGTTCGATTGAGGCTGAGTCGTGTGAGATCCGTGTGGAGCTGACGAGCGCGAGTTCCGTCGGAGGTACTGTTCACAATCTTGTTGCTTATGCGTTTCGAAGTTGTCCGAACATTCAAATTTTAGATTCAATATTAAGGTCTATTTCTCTTCACTAATCCCATTTGATTTCTATTTGTGCTTTCTTGTTTCTAATATCTGTTTTTATTTTAATTGCTTCTTCGTGGTTGTTGTATAAATAATTTATGATTTATAGTTGAGTGAGTGCAAATGATTTCACGTTTTCGCTGGGTATTCAACTTGTATTAGATTTGAAAGTACTACTGTGTTGGGTAAGATAAATGGACAATTGTAAATTGATTTGTCTTGGATGATGAAATAAGCCGAAGGTTTTGGGCATTAAAAAAAGTGAAAAACGAAAATTTGGATCTTAAATCTTCATTGTTTTTTTTATAGCTTTATTATTCGTTTACTTCATTAGGAGCATATTTAGGCCGTCATCACCTGGGTAGGCAAACTTTTGGATTTTTGTTAGTTTTGAGAAGAGAGGTCGTTCCCTTAGTTAAATATATCCGGGGAATACCTCGAAGGATTTGTATATATTTTATTTCGGGGAATGCCCCGTAGTATTCTGTAATTGGAGGTCGAAAGCGAACTCATAATACTTTTATTCTTATTTTTTTTTTTATTTTTATCTTTCTTTTATTAGGTGAGAATGATCTTGAGCCTCTTATGTGTTAATTTTCCCATTTCTGTATTTATCACCTCAATTCGAATATTTTAAAACCAACTAGATCGAGTATGCAACCGTACTAGTTATGGGACTCGGGGAATGCCTAACAACTTCTCCTCGAGTCAAATAAACTCCCTTACCTTGAATCTCTGGTGCAAACTGGTTTAACAATCAAATGTGTTTTGAAGGAAAATTGTTATTTTGAAAATGGTGACCTGGCACATCAAAATCAAATGTCAGGTGACGACTCTGAATAATCTTTCGAAACATAAATACTTTGTCACTTTCAAAATTGAAAACCCTTTTGAGCTTCAAAATCCTTTTATTATTTTTAAGAGGGTTAGTGATGAGTGAAAAAAAAGGGTGTGACACCTTGCTTTCAACTGCCTTATCTCAGCAGTGGCACTGTTCTGAGCATTGATCTACTGAGAAATGGTAGAAGTACTTCCAGCTTCTCTAGCCCTATCAATGCACTCACATTCTTCGAGAGTGAACCTGGAGAAGGTTGCTTCTTAGTGACCACTTTAGCTTATCCCAGAGGAACCTTGAAGTACTCAAAAACATTGGTGAGAAGGAACCCATAATGCAGCCCATGATTACCATCTTTAAAATCTACAACTTGCTGCATGTGCTCTATCATGATACTAGGCAAATTGATGGTAGTGTAGTTGTCCAGTGCTTCCATGAGGAACATGTGTGCACGAGAAGTAATAAATCTTCTTTCAGCATGAGGGAGCAAGACCTTGTTCCCCATCTCAAATAACAATTGGTAAACTGGAAGGAGAGCCTTTTTCTGTACCCGTTTCCCTTGCTGAACTGCTCTGTCCTTCAGGATAGTGTTTTTGAAGTTTTGAGAACAGTTCACTGAACAATAGACAACCCTTCAGCAGGCACACCCAGAATAGACCCCAACAAGGCAAAGTCCGTTACCATATCAACTCCATTCACCAGTACACAGATGTGATCATCCTCAACTTTGAAGAAGCCGATATAGAATCTTTGTACTTCCTCCTCATACACTTTTGGAGCATCATTTGTGAACAAATGTGTCCACTGTTGAAACTAACAAATTTCAACCAACTGTCGTATTCCAGCCTCTTCAAAAATGTTAGGGGCAAATATGCGGCCCCATAACACTTTTTGATTCCTCAATTTCTCTTTCCCAACACTATGGGGATCACTAACTTTGATCTTCTTGGAGGAACCAGGTTCCTCATCAACATCAACTTTTCTTTTAACAGACTTGCGAACATACTTCCCTTTTTCATCAGACTTCACATAATTTTAACCCAATTCTTCCATCACCTTGGCACCAGACTCTACCACCAACTTATCACCAGATTCCTTCAGTACATTTTCACTAGAGACACCATTATCAACCTTGTTCAGATTTTCAGCATTCACAGAAGATCCTTTTTTGGGCTTGGGGAGACCATGCTTCTATGAGCGCTTTCTAGTTAAGGAACTAGGTTCCTCTTCTTCTTCTTCTTCTTCATCATCCACAGTTACAACAGACACTGCCTTTTCACTCACAAACTTCCCATCTTTCATCAATTTTCTTCTTCTTGATTTAACTTGGCTATTCTTAAGAGCAAACTCAAGAGCCTCCTTCTTTTGCAACCTTGTAGTAGGTTGTTTAGGAGTAGACTCTAGAGCAACAACTGGTCTCCACTTACCCAAGCTGGCAATTGGCAAATTATCAGAATCCTTCACTATCCCCATTTTGTTATTTAGACACAGATCTCATCTCAGGCACAACCACACACAGAGGCTCAACATATAAATGGGGGGAGAGAGTAGGGTTAGTGCTGACCTGGGGTTCTTGAGAGGACCCTGAGTTGGATCCTCCGAAGAGGGATCAGGTCCTACCGCAGGTTCCCCAGTAGCACTCTCCTGTGCCGATGGTTCAATAGGCACAAGCTCCTTACCTTCTATCAAAGTCTTAGACTCAGACCCATCCTCACCTCCTTCGATAATAACCCCTTCATTTACTATAGATAACATGTTTTTTATTACTTCTTTCTCTTGTAAATCCATGGACAATGTAGGAGTAGGAGGAGTGTTACCTATGGACTCAAGATTAGGAACTATCTTCGTTGAGTCAGTATCCTCAGAATTAGCAGTTTGGTCGACATTTGAACCTTTGTCCATAGGAAGACTGGATATTTCTTGATTTTCCTCTTCTTCAACTATGCCTTTTTTACCTAGCTTTTACGGCAAGGCAAAGGGAGAACTCGTAGCCACAAACCTTTTAGGGGTCGAGCTTTTGCGGCTCCTATGACAACCAGAACTCGATTGTGTAGGTGAGTAGACTGAGTATGATGGTGACTCTGTTAGGGTTTTGGTAAGTAGTGGTGTTTAGTGAGGAGTATGACATCAGTGTTTTAACTAGTGAAGACTCAATGTGTGTGTTGCTTGGAACACTCGAGGTTGCATGATTTTCATCCATGGTGAGAAGAAGAGAAGGGATTTGGTAGTTTGAAGAGGAAAGAATAAGGAAAAGTTTGAAGTTTGATGTGAAGACTTATGACAGTGATAGATCTATTTAAGATGGATACGGGACCGGTTAGAAAGAGAGGCAGTTTTGGGAGTCAGGTCGATTACCAACGGAGGAGACGTTTGTGTTCAAAAGATGCTAGGAAAAGAAACTAACACACTGACGATATGACACTTATTTTAACCGTCCAAAATTGTGCATGAGAGAACAGAGAAACTACTAACATGTTTCAGAAGAACCAAGTTCCCTGACTAATCTTGCATCTGTAAGCTTTGCCCTTTTCCCAGCATACACTATATCAACTGCTTATTTGTTGTGTAATCATCATGCGTGTCTACCTGTAAAGTTATAAAGATGAGTTAGACTTTCTCAGAAAACACTTTATTTATCTAATTTTACCTGGACATTTCTTTCATAGCCAATCATCAAGGGACCAGGTTTTTACTTAGGTTTTATCAACTCTAGTGCCAGGAGATTTCTTTCATAATGTTCTCTGCTTAATGCCTCGGTGAATATGTCTGCAATCTGATCTTCTGTGTTGCATAATTTCATGAAAATGAGCCCTTTTTTAACATTGTCTTTGAGGAAGTGGTGACGCACATCAATGTGCTTGGTTCTCTTATGTTGGACTAGATTTTTGGCCATATTGAGTACACTTGTATTGTCACACAAGAGGGGCACACAGTCAGAGAACACTCCAAGTCTTCCAACTGCTGCTTGATCCACAGTAGTTGAGCACATCAAGAAGCAGCTGCTACATATTCCGCTTCTGTAGTTGAGAGTGCCACTGAGTTTTGCTTCATTGTACCTCGTGATATTAGACAAGAACCCAAGAAATGTGCAATTCCGGACGTACTTTTCCTATCCACCAGATATCCAACATAATCAGCATCAACTTACCAAACAAGATCAAAGTTGTCTCCTGAGGGATAGTAGAGAACCAGGTCCTACGTTCCTTTGAGATATCTCAATATTCTCTTGGCAACCTTCAGATGAGATTCCTTTGGATTGAATTGAAACCTTGCACAGAGACCCACGCTGAACACACTGTCTGGTCTGCTTGTAGTGAGATACATATGTGACCCTATGATCTCTCTATACATGGTCTGATTTACAGGGGAACCAAGTTCATCCATGTCTAGATGAGTAGCTGTGGCAATATAAGTGTCAATAACTTTTAATTCTTCCATGTCAAACATTTTCAATAGCTCCTTGATGTACTTCTGCTGACTTATCAATGTTCCCTTTTGAGATTGTTTCACTTGAAGTCCTAGGAAGAAATTTAATTCTCCCATCATACTCATCTCGAACTCACTCCCCATGAGTTTTGCAAATTCTTCACAAAGAGAGTCAGTTGTGGCTCCAAAAATGATATCATCAACATATACCTGAATAATGAGCAGGTTTCCTCCCCCGTTTCTTCAGAAAAAAAGGTGTTGTCAATTTTCCCTCTTGTAAAGCCATTTTCTAGAAGGAATTTTGACAACCTTTTATACCAAGCCCAAGGAGCCTGCTTTAGCTCATACAATGCCTTGTCCAGTTTGAACACATGCTCAAGATGTTCGTGATTCTCAAATCTAGGTGGTTGCTTGACATAAAATTTTTTAGGAAGCCATTCAGAAATGCACTTTTGATATCCATTTGGAACAGTTTGAATTCCATATGTGATGCAAAGGCAATAAGAATTCTGATAGCCTCCATTCAAGCGATTGGGGTAAAAGTTTCATCATAGTTAATCCCTTCTTCTTGATTGTAGCCTTGAACTACAAGCCTTGACTTGTTTCTTGTTGTGTTTCCAAACTCATCAAGCTTGTTCCTGAATAACCACCTGGTTCCTATAACATTCGATCTGCAGGTCGAGGAACCAGGTGACATACCTTGTTCCTCTCAAATTGATGAAGTTCTTACTGCATGGCTGTAATTCAGTCTGCATCTTTTAGTGTTTCCTTGATATTTTTGGGCTCTATTTGAGAGAGAAAAGTTGAGAAGGCAAGTGAGTTTCTGGTCTTTGATCTGGTTTGAATTCCTGAATCAATAGGAGTGATGATGTTATCAATGGAGTGTGAACTTTTGTGTTTCCAGTTAGACACCTGAACCTCATTGTGCAAAGTTCCAGGTATTTCTGCCTGTAAGACTTGATTTCTTCTTGTCTCAGCATGTGGAGTTCCTTGAAAAACATCGACAACTCTATTTTCAGCTTCAGTTGTTGTAATTGAGGGACCAGGTTCCTCTCCGTCAATTGGAGATATGGTTGCACCATCCTCATTTGATTCCTCAACGTGGCTCATCATATTAGCTTTTCCATTTGCCATGTCAATGATTTCACCAGGGACCAATAACTGTTCTCCGTCTTGATCATTCTTATCATTCAAATTCTTTCTACATGGGTCACGAGATTCATTGAAGATCATATGAATGCTTCCCTCAACACATTGAGTTCTTTTGTTATACACTTTGTAGGCTTTGTTGTGTGATGAATAGCCTAGAAAGATTTCCTCATCACTTTTGGCATCGAATTTTCCAAGAGCTTCCTTTCCATTATTGAGGACAAAACAATTATACCCAAAAGTCCTTAGATGTGTCAGCTTAGGATTCCTTCCATTCAACATTTCATATGGAGTTTTGTTCAGAAGGGACCTGATCATGCACCTGTTCACCAAGTAGTAAGCAGTGTTGACAACTTCTACCCAGAAATTCTTTGCAATCCCACTGTCAATCAATATTTTCCTTGCCATATCTTCAAGAGTTCTATTCTTCCACTCGACAACACCATTTTATTGAGGTGTTCTTGGAGCAGAAAAATTGTGAGTGATACCATTTTCAGTACATAACTCAACAAATTTGGGATTGTTGAACTCTGTCCCATGATTAGACGTGTTGCAAGCTACCTTATTACCCATTTTCACTTGGATCTTTTTGACGAAGGCAAAAAACACTTCAAAAGTTTCATCCTTGGTTCTAAGAAACAAAGTCCACATGAATCTGGAGTAGACGTCAACTATAACGAAGATGTATTTCTTTCTTTCTCTGCTTGGCACCCTCATAGGTCCATATAGATCCATGTGAAGAAGATCAAGTGACCTCGAGGTACTGACTTCCTTTTTGGGCTTGAATGAGGATCTGTCTTGCTTCCCTTTTACATATGCATCACACACTTTGTGATCCTTGAATCTTGAATTGGGCAGACCACGAACCAGGTCCTTCCTGACCAATTTATTTAGCAACGTGAAGCTTACATGATCTATCCTCCTATGCCATAATTTAGCATCATCATAAACAACACTTAGACAGCTGAGATCACCACTCTACATAGACTCAAAATCAACAACATAGATATTTTTGTATTTTATTAAGCTTGAATCAGGTTGCAATTCATAATTTTGATGTTGTTTGATGTAATTTGAAGGCTCGACTAAGTTCGTAATGTGTTTTAGAATTGGTTGGTATGATTGGACGGGGGCCCGGAGGCCTCGGGTGGATTTCGGGTGGTTAACAGATCAAATTTGCATTTAGAGGAAGAGCTAAAGCAGCTAGGCATCCGGTGTAATAGCACCTGCGTGAAGTGGGCTGCAAGTGCGAGTCCGCATGTGCAGGAAATGACTCGCAGAAACGGAGGGGGGTTAGGTTGCTGAGAACCGCAGGAGCAGAAAAGTTTGCGCACCTGCGATGGCATAGGTGCGAGGTTAGTCATTGTAGAAGCAGAAAGTGCCACAGGTGCGAAAGAAGTTGCCGCATAAGCGGAAGCGCGGATGCGGCCAAGGAGTCCGCAGGTGCGGAAAGTCAGTGGGCAGTGAGGTTTCTTTAAAACGGGACTTGGCCCATTTTTCTCCCATTGTTCTTTGGGTTAGGAAATTTTGGAGAGCTTTAAGGGGAGATTTTCATCAAGCAACTCAAGGTAAGTGATCCCCACTTATTATAAGTTAAATACATGATTTGTATAAGGATTTAAACATGCAAATTAGTATAAATTATGGGGTTTTTGATAGAAAATTTAGAATTTGGTATTTTGAATTTTGACCATGAATTTGGGCATGTAATTGAGAATAAATTATATATTTGAGTTCGTGAAGTTATGGATAAAGATTATCTTTGAAAATTTTAGAAATCTGGGCACGTGGGCCCGAGGGTGATTTTATCCGCTTTTCGAGCGGAGTTGGGAAATTATTTAAATTGAATTGTTGTGAGTATTAGAGTATATTTTTATAGGTTTGCACATTTATTGACTAGTTTTGGAGCGTTGGGCACTGGTTTGATTCGCTGGAAGGGCTTGGGAGACGGTTATGGAGCTTTAGAGCGAGGTAAGTCTCTTTTCTAACCTTGTAAGTGGGAATTAATCCCATATGTGAACTAAATTATTACATACTTCTATTTGTGGGTCTACGTTTGCATGAGGTGACGAGAGTCCGTGCGTAGCTACCATTATGCTTAACTGCGGGTAGTCTAGGACCCAAAAGATGCTATACTTGCGATATTTACAACCTTATTGTCAATATAAATTGCTTAAATCATATCAAGCTTAGTAAATGAATTTCTAAGAGGTTAACCTTTATTTTCTTGACCGGTAAAAGAGGATTTACATTTCCTTGGATAATTGCTCCTTTATGAATTCTTGATTGACTGTTGGATTGTGTTTTCCTTTTATGGAGCGGACCGAATGCCTCGACAGATAAAATAGATGCATCTATCATTTGTGTTGTTCGACCCTTGGTAGTGCACAATTTAAATATTATGTTGGATCGGGCCGTACGACCTCGACATGATTGCGCATGACTTAATTGATTGTTTTGGAATTATTGATACTTGATGTGGCTTCATTGGTCGGAGATATAAATTGTTGAAAGACGAAAATAAATTTGGAAATCTTCTATTAACAAAAGAATTGTTTACATGTTTCATGTTATTGAGTTTACAGTCGTCTTATAAAATTCACGATTAATCATATTATCGATATATTATTGTTGGCCATAGTACGTGTCGGAGTCGGCCTTGTGTCACTACTTCTTCGAGATTAGACTGGATACTTACTGGGTACGCATTATTTTCGTACTCATACTATACTTGCTGTACATTTTGTTGTACATGCACATATATGGCTAGTGGCCTAGCTAGCACAACGACATAGTTGGCGCGGGGACTTAGGTGGGCTGCATTCCATATTATGACCCGCAGCTAGCAGAGTCTCCTTTAGGGTATTTTCATTGTTTTCTTTCCTGTCCAAATTTGTATTCTGGACAGTTGTTGTATTTTATTTTCTTTCCTAGTAAATGCTCATTCAATTATGACACCGGATTCTGGGAGGATTATGTGATATTCAGTATTGAAATTGGAAAACATTATTATTTATTCTGATAGAAACTAAGCGTTATAGAGAAGCAAGTTCTCTATCAGTTCCTACCGTAAGCAATAGACTGTAGAACCAAATAGTATAGGGAATCAAGTTCTCTATTTGTTCCCACTGTAAATCGATAGTAAATAAAGAACACAGAGGAATTTTACGTGGAAAACTCCCAGCTTAACGGGATTCAAAACCATGACCTACCCTTGTAGGATTTCAACTTCACTACTGAGCAATCTTTAGATTACAACCTACTGTAACCTAGGAATTAACCTCTTAATCCCTCACTAACTTGTAGCTACACTATTACAAGCCACTTTGTAATAACTCTATTACAAATAGTTAATCACTCACTAACTTGTAACAATACTATTACAAGCCACTTTGTAATAACTCTATTACAAAAATTTTACAACTCGACTAACTCTAGCCAAAAACACAAACACGAGGGTTTATGATTTACAAAGGGTTTCCTACACAATGCTTCTAACTAAGCTAAGTAGGAGTTACAAATGAAGAACAAATAACAAAGACACAACAAACTTAAGGACTTAAGATATCGTCAATCTTTGGATCTAGTCCTTGAGGTTGCAATAGCTTTGTTCTTGAGAGAGGTTGTGGCTAGCACTTGAGAGAATATTTTCTTTTGATTTTGCAAGTGTTAGAGAGATGAAATCCCTTTGCTCATGTTGATAATATATATGTGTGTGTTTGTTTGTGTGTGTGATGTCATCAAGGATGATGCAATAAAGTGCCCTTTAGTTTGGCCTTAGCAAGCTACAGCTGTGCTGCTGTACTGCTGCCAGATGGTACAGTGCAGTAGCTTTACAGCTGTAGAGTTGACTGTAGAACGATGATGGGAACTGATCCCTATCTAGCCCTCTGCTGTTTCCTTATCTGATTTCATTGAGAATTGAACCAGACATCTAACTAGTTATTCTGAATGCAAGGGAACTTAATTATATCAGATTCCTTATTTTGTTCTCTCATGAAGTAAGTTGTTTTACCTTCCTTGATTGTATTTATAGATGTGTGACATCACTTCTAATGATGTAAGCAAGGTAGGTAAAAAGCCTTCCATAGAAAGTTGACTGCTGCAATGTAGCATGTGCAGGCAACAACTTTCTAACTGGAGAGTTAACTTCGTACAGTCTCCTCAGGAACATGTAGGGACCTATTCCCTCAGCTATTCCTTCCGCTCTGAAGAGTTGAGTTATATCCCATGCTAGATCCCAACCTGGAACTTTTGTGATCTTAAGGTCTTGTAAATGTGTAATAGGTTCCTTATCTGGTTCTGGATGGATTACATCATCAAAATATAAAGTAAAGTACTTATGCCCAAAGTATTTGTAACCTATCATATTCTGTAAAGTTCATCTGTTACTAGTTAAATTGAAGGAAAATTTATGATTTCAAAAATATTAAAATAAGAACCAAATTAATTATTTATTATTGTCTTGCCTGACAGCGGTGTCCGGTGCCATCACGACCTTTAATGGATTTTGGGTCATGACATGAGAACCTTTGAACTAGCAAACTTTTGTAACATGACCTATTTGTTTCTAATTTACACATAATGCATCAGGTCTCCACCAACAAAATCTTTTTAAGTGTGTTTTTGTTTTGAAATATTTGCAATTAGGATAATCGACTTTTTCTTTTAGGTGTTCCATATAAAAATTACCCTCAGTAACTTTGTCTTGTCTTAAGGCCCTTATTTGCTATTGTGCTTGAAGATTGCTTGTTAATTTTTCAACAGAGATGGTAGAGAGATCCTTAGACTCTTTTATAGAGAAAATTTTGGACTCAAATCTCTCGAAAATTATCACAAGAAATTTTTTAACTATACTGTCATCTTTAAAATCCTCGCCAAACAACCTGATTCTATTGGAAATTAAAGAAATTCTATTACAATACTTAATGATGGTCTCATCATCTTGCATTCTATGAGATTAAATATCTCTTTTCAAATTCAAAATTTGATTTTGTCTGCCTCGTTCACTTTCTTGATATTCCTATTTGAGTTTTTTTCAAGCTTCTTATTATCTCACATACAATCATTTTAGAGAAGATTGAATTTGCCACTGAATTTTGAATTATAGTTTTGGCTTTGTATTTTTTGGTTTTCTCTTCTGAATGAGCTTTGATTTGGGCAAAGCTAGGATTCACAAGAAGTGATGTGAGGACCCAATAGATCATCTAGAGTTTTAGAACGTAATTATGTATTTCGAAGCCTCAAACACCTCATTTTAGCATTCCTTGATTTGCATGCCAGTCCAGGACTTTATCTAGAGGGCTGTTGTGTTAGAAATTGATAAAATATGAAATTTTTCTTTAGAACATCGATCAATATTTTGAGCAAACGGATGCAAATCTATGATTTGATGATCCCGGTGAATTCGTATCGTGATTTGGGACTTGGGCACATGCCCGTAATCAAATTCGAAGGTCCCTAGCTTGAGTTTTTGTAATTTGTTTAAAATTTGAAGTTTAAAGGCTTAATGAATCTAAAAGTTTGACCAATGTTTGGCTTTATTGATATCGGGTCCGTATTTTGCTTGTGGAACCCAGTATAGGTCCGTTACTATATTTTTGACTTGTCTATCAAATTTGGAGAGAAATGGAGTTACTTTGACGTGATTCAAATGTCCGGTTGTTAAAATAGCAATTCTAAAGTTTTATTGAAAATTTCATTTGATTTGGTGCCCGATTAATAGTTCTAGGTGTTATTTTGGCGATTTGATTATGCGAGCAAATTTGTATGATATTTTTTGGACTTGTGTGCATGTTTGGTTTGGAGCCCCATTGGCTCGGGTGAGTTTCGGATAGGCTACAGAGTGGTTTGGACTTAGAAAAACAAAGTTGGTGTGCTTCAGTTCTGGTGCGGGCCTCAGGTGAGGTCAGACCTTGCATTTGCGACACTGCAAAACTCCTATTAGGTTCACAATTGAAAGATACTTCCTCACAATTGTGAAGAATAGCTGGGCACCACAGGTTCACATTTGCAACCAATGGGGTCGATTGTTTCAGATGACGGGTTCTACCAAGAGGTGGTGGAAGGATTATGTATCTACTATACCAGCTGGGTCACCTGCTCTTAGTTGGGACTAGTTCTCTCAACTATTTCTTGAGAAGTTCCTTCCTATCATATTGAGAGAGGATTACCGTAATCTGTTTGAGCGTCTCCAACTGGGTAGTATGTCAGTCACTCAGTATGAGACTTGTTTTTTGGAACTAGCCCATCATGCTCTTCTTATGCTTCCTACTGAGAGAGAGAGTGAGAGAGTGAGAGAGTGAGATGAGGTTTATTGATGGACTCGCTCACCCTATCAATCTACAGATGGCCAAGGAGACTGAGGGTGAGATTTCTTTTGAGACGACTGCTAATTTCACCAGGTGGATCAAGATTGTTCTTTCATAGGAGAGAGAGCAGAGGTTTGATAAGAGGCCTCGTCATTCCGATGGATTCAGTGGTGCTTCATCTGGATGCAGGGATGCTTTTGGTAGAGGCCATCCTCCCAAGCTGTTTCATTCAGCGTTCGTGGCATCCCATAATGCTTTAGGTGGTCGTGGCCCTCATATGTCTCATTCCGATGAACTAGCCTACAACGCACCACCAGCTCCTATCGGTGCACTTCCGCTCCAGATTTTTTAGGGTGGTTACTCAGGTCGACAGGGTCAGCAGTCAGAACAGCCGTGGTCCTATTATACTTGTGGTGACCCGAGGCACATTGCTAGATTTTGCCCTTGGGCACCGGGAAGCTCACAATATCAGGGTTCTTGTGCCATGGTCCCGGCACCGGGTGCTTCACCGCCTGCTTAGCCAGCTAGAGGTAGGGGTCAGACAGCTAGAGGTGGAGGTCAGGACATTAGAGGTGGATGTCAGGCTGCTAGAGGTGGAGGCCATCAAACTATGTCTCGTCCTAGATATGTAGTTCGGCGTGGTGGGGCCCAACCCCGATGTTATGCCTTCCCAGCAAGGCCTGAGGCTGAGTCATCTAATGCTGTTATCACAGGTACTATTTCAGTTTGCCATAGAGATTCTTTAGTTCTATTTTTTCCAGGCTCAACTTATTCGTACATGTCATCCTATTTTGCTTCATATTTGGTTGTGCCGCGTGATTCTTTGAGTGCTCATGTGTATGTGTCCACTCATATGGGATATTCTATTGTTGTAGATCGTGTTTATCGTTCGTGTATGGTTACTATTGGGAGCCTTGAGACTAGCGTAGATCTTCTACTTCTCAATATGGTAGATTTTGATGTTTTCTTTGGTATGGATTGGCCGTCACCTTATCATGCTATATTAGATTGTCACGCCAAGAAGGTGACCTTAGCCTTGTCGGGGTTGCCTTGATTAGAGTGGAGAATGACTCATGGTCATTCTACCAGCAGGGTTATCTCTTATGTGAAGGCTTGGCATATGATTCAAAAAAGGTGTCTAGTTTATTTGGCTTATGTTCGCGATTCTAGTGTAGAGGTTCCTTCCATGGATTCAGTACTACGTTGTTCGTGAGTTTCCAGAGGTGTTTGCTGCAGACCTAACAGGGATGCCACCCGATAGGGATATTGACTTCATTATTGATTTGGCTTCGGCCACTCAGCCCATTTCTATTTTAGTATACCGTAAGGCCCCGTTGGAGTTTAAAGAATTGAGGGAACAATTGCAAGATTTACTTGATAAGGGCTTCATTAGACCTAGTGTCACGTCATGGGGTGTGCCTGTGTTGTTTGTGAAAAAGAAGGATGGGTCGATGAGGATATGCATAGATTACAGGCAATTGAACAAAGTCACCATCAAGAACAAGTTTCCATTGCCGATGATTGATGACTTATTTTATCAGCTTCAGGGTGCCAAGGTGTTTTCAAATATTGATTTGAGGTCTAGCTACCATTAGTTGAGGATTAGGGCATTCGATGTCCCTAAGACAGCTTTTTGGACTCGGTATGAGCAATATGAGTTTCTAGTAATGTCATTTGGGCTGACAAATGCCCTAGCAATATTTATAGATTTGATGAACCGGGTGTTTAACTCCTATTGGTATTCCTTTGTGATTGTGTTAATTGATGATATCTTGATATACTCCTGTTTCCGAGAGGAGTATGAGCAACATCTTCAGATTGTACTTCAGACTCTGAGATAGCTAGTTATATTCTAAGTTTTCAAAGTGTGAGTTTTAGTTGGACTCAGTTGCTTTCTTAAGGAACGTAGTATCAGCAGAGGGCATTCAAGTGGATCCTAAGAAGATTGAGACAGTTCGGATCTGGCCTAGACCCAGTTCAGCTATGGAGAATCGGAGCTTCCTGGGTTTGGCGGGTTATTACTGTTGGTCCGTGGAGGGGTTTTCATCTATAGTTGCCCCATTGACTAGGTTGACCTAGAAGGGTGCCCTTTTAGATGGTTAGACGAGTGTGAGACGAGCTTTCAGAACTCAAGATTACTTCGCCTACTGCGCCAGTGTTGGTGTTGACCACAGGTTCAGGATCTTACACGGTGTATTATGATGCATCTCATATTGGGCTTGGTGCAGTATTGATGCAGGATAACCGAATGATTGCATATGTGTCATAGCAGTTGAAGTTTTATGAGAAAAATTACCCTGTTCATGACTTAGAGTTGGCAGCCATTGTTCATGTGCTGAAGATTTGGAGGCACTATCTTTACGACGTGTCATGCGAGGTATTCACAGATCATCGATGTTTGTAGTATTTGTTCAAACAGAAGGATCTCAATTTGAGGCATAGGAGATAGTTGTAGTTGTTGAAAGACTATGATATAACCATCTTGTATCATCCCAAGAAGACCAATGTGGTGGCCGATGCCTTGAGTAGAAAGGCAGTGAGTATGGGTAGCCTTGCATACATTCCAGTCGGTGAGAGACCGCTTGCATCAGATGATCAGGATTTGGCCAATAAGTTTGTGAGGTTGGATGTTCAAAGCCCAGTTGTGTTCTAGCTTGTATAGTCGCTCGGTCTTCCTTGTTTGAGCACATCAAGGAACGGTAGTATGATGACCCTCATATGCTAGTCCTTAACGACATAGTACGATATGGAGGTTCTAAGAAGGTTACTGTGGGAGATGATGGAGTTTTGAGGATAAAAAGTCATATTTGTGTGTCTAATGTAGATAGACTTCGTGAGTTGATTCTTGAGGAGGCCCACAATTCTCGGTATTCTATTCATCCAGGTGCTGCCAAGATTCATTAGGACTTGCGGAAGCGTTATTGGTGGAGGAGGATGAAGAAGGATATAGTTGCATATGTAGCTTGGTGTCAAAATTGTTAGCAAGTAAAGTATAAGCATCAGAAACCTGGTGGTTTGCTTCAGAAGTTAGAAATTCCTAAGTAAAAGTGAGAGTGTATCACTATGGACTTTGTTGTTGGGGTCTTACGAACTCAACAGAAGGTTGATGTAGTTTGGGTGATCGTGGACAGGCTGATCAAGTCAGCGCATTTCAGTCCTGTGGTAGTTACCTATTCTTTAGAGCGGTTGGCTGGGATTTACATCCGGGAGATCATTTTTCTCCACGGTGTGCCCATGTCTACCATTTCTGATCGAGGTATGCAGTTCACCTTGCACTTCTGGAGGGTAGTACAACGTGATTTGGGCATGCGGGTTGAGTTGAGCACAACATTTCATCCTTAGACGGACGGACAGTCTGATTCCACTATTTAGATATTGGAGGATATGCTCCGCACTTGTGTTATAGACTTCGGAGGTTCTTGGGATTAGTTCTTGCCACTTGGGAAGTTTGCCTGCAATAACAGCTACCACTCGAGCATTCAGATGGCTCCATATGAGGCATTATACGGGAGGTAGTGCGGTTCCCCAGTTGGATAGTTCTAGTAGGGGGAGGCTCGGCTGTTGGGTGCAGATTTGGTACAGGATGCCTTGGATAAGGTCAAGATTATTTAGTATCAACTTCGCACAACTCAGTCTAGGCAGAAGAGTTATGCTGACCGTAGAGTTCGTGATGTTGCATTCATGGGCGGAGAGAGGGTGTTGCTTCGGGTTTCACCCATGAAGGGTGTGATGAGGTTTGGAAAGAAGGGCAAGTTGAGCCCTAGGTATATCGGACCTTTTGATATTCTTCAGAGAGTGGGTGAGGTAGCTTATAAACTCGTATTGCCACCTAGCTTGTCAGCAGTCCATCCGGTGTTCCATGTTTCCATATTTTGTAAGTATCACGATGATCTGTCCTATGTGTTGTATTTCAGCTCGGTCCAGTTGGACAAGGATTTAACTTATGAGGAGGATCCGGTGGCCATTCAAGTCCGGCAGGTTTGTCAATCGAGGTCAAAGAGTTATCCTTCAGTTCGAGCGTAGTGGAGTGGTCAGCCCATCGAGGAAGCTACTTGGGAGTCCAAGTCGGACATGCGGAGTAGATATCCACACCTTTTTGCCAGTCCAAGTACTTTTTTATGTCCGTCCGAGGACGAACTGTTGTTTTACAGGTGGAGAATGTGATTACCTGATAGGTCATCTAGCGTTTTAGAACTTAATTCTGTGTTTCGAAGCCTCAAACACCTCATTTTAGCCTTCTTCGATTTGCATGCGTAGTCTGGGTCTTTTTCTGGAAGGCTGTTATGTAAGAAATTGCTAAAAAATAAAATTTTGCCTTAAAAATCTATTTGAGTTAACTTCGTTCAACGTATTGAGAAAACAGACCTAGATCTGTATTTTGATGGTCCCGGTGGATTCGTATCATGATTTGAGACTTGGGAGTATGCCCGTAATCGAATTCGGAGGTCCTTAGTTCGAGTTTTTGCATTTTGTGGAAAAATTAAAGTTTGAAGGCTTAATGAATCTAAAAGTTTGACCAATGTTTGACTTTATTTACAACGGGTCTGTATTTTGGTTTCGGAACCTGGTATAGGTCTGTTTCTATATTTATGACTTGTCTGTCAAATTTTGAGGAGAAATGGAGTTAATTTGACGTGATTCAGATGTCTGGTTGTTAAAATAGCAATTCTAAAGTTTTCATGAAAATTTCATTTGATTTGGTGTTTGATTCATAGTTCTAGGTGTTATTTTGGAGATTTTATCGCCCGAGCAAGTTTGTATGATGTTTTTGGGATTTTGTGTATGTTTGGTTTGGAGCCTGAGTGCTCGGGTGAGTTTCAGATAGGCTACGAAGTGGTTTGGACTTAGAAAAACAAAGTTGGTGTGCTTCAGTTCTGGTGCAGGCCTCAGACCTCGCAATTGCAAGGTCAGGCCTCGCATTTTACAACGCTGCAGAACTCCTGTCAGGTTCGCAATTGTGAGCTATTTCCTGGCAAAATACGAAGACTAACTGGGCATCACTGGTTCGCATTTGCGACCAAATTTATCGCAATTGCGAAGTGGGGCTGGGGGGACAGTCGCATTTGCGATCAAATTTAACGGTCATATTTGCGGGATGGCCATTGTTCGCAATTGTGAACAAATCATGACAATTGTGAACAAATCATCGCAATTGCGATGATAGCAGAAATGCTGAGACTTCGTATTCGCAAAGGTTTTCTCGCATTTGCGAGGTTCGCAATTGCAAACCCCAGGTCGCAATTGCGGCATCTGCAACTGGTCAAAATCTGAGTTAGACAGGATTTTCTCTCATTCTTCAAATTTTCAAACCTAGAGAACCCTAGAGGAGGTTTTCCCCAGAGCCCTTCTTCCCCCATTCACTAATAAGTGATTCTAATATATTTTCTTTCACTTCTCCATTACATTTCATAAGATTTCAACCTAAAATCTAGGATTTTTGTGGTAGAAATTAGGAGTATGGGTAGAATTAGGTACTTTTATAAAATTAGAATTTAGGCCTTAAATAAAGGTCGGATTTCGAAACAAATTACATAACCGGGCTCGGGAATGAATTTGTGATCGGGTTTTGATCTGAATTTCGGATTTGGACCAAGCGGGCCCGGGAGTGACTTTTTTTACTTTTCAATATTGACCTAAATTGTATCTTTTACAATCGTGGGTAGTTCCTAAGGCTTATTTTGAATTGTTTGGTTGATAATTTGCTATATTTGGTTGGTTCGGAGGCTTGTTTGAAAGGCAAAGACGTGGTTGAGCTCTGAGTTGATCTTTGGAGAGAGGTAAGTGTCGTGGTTAAGCTTGACTTGCAGGATTAGGACTTGTTTGCCTATTTGCTACCTGTATAGATGTTGGGTACAATATATATGTGAGGTGACGAGTACTTATGCATTTGTGTTGGGTTAAAGCATGCGGGTGAGACTTGTTTCTTGTAAATTATTGCTTTCTTTGATCATGATATCCATGCCTAGACTTGTTTAATTACTAAATTGATCGTTCTTTATGCATTTATGGACTGTCTATGATAATTGAGTATTGTTTTTCTGAAGTTGAGGTTGGTTTTGTGGAATCATTGTTGACGTAAAGCTTGTCCTGGTTTATTTCATCTCCCTATTGTTATATGTTCATTGTTATATGATAAGGGAGAGTTTAATGGACAAAAGGTGATGTCATGCCATATTTGAGAGTTAATGCACGAAAGGTGATGTCATGCCATATTTGAGAGTTAATGCACAAAGAGTGATGTCGTGCCATGTTTGAGAGTTAATGCACGAAGGGTGATACCGTGCCGTATCTATTGATTTATGATTAAAGTGAGAGTAAAAACATGAAGGGTGATGCCATGCTGTTATTTATGTTTCATAGTGAGGTTGAGAGTAAAAGCACGAAGGGTAACGCCGTGTAGTATTATTCATCATGCGTATTCGTTTTGCTGGTTAAAGGCTTATTGACTCTTTCTTGTTATTATTCCTTGATGAGTTTATCTTATCTTGTACCTCTTTCGCATGTCCCCTCCAAACAATATCTGTTTAGCCTTTATTTGTTATTATGTTGTATGCATACTGTTATCTGCACAGGTTTAATTTTGTGGGTGTCTTGTCATAGCCTTGTCACTACCTCGTCGCTATTAGGCTCGACACTTATGGAGTACATGTGGTTGGTTGTACTCATACTACACTCGCACTTCTTGTGCAGATTATGGTACTGGACCCAGTTGCCCTGAGGTGCATCATCTCGGATCAACTGACTTGGAGACTCGAGATAGATCTGCTGGCGTCCGCAGACCTTGAAGTCCCCTTCTATTTCCCTTATTTACTGCTCTTTTCATTCGAGACAGTTGTACTTATTTCAGACTATGTTTGTAGAAATTCTAGAAGCTCGTGAACTTGTGACTCCAGATCCGGGTTGTATTAGATATTGGTTTATTACGTTATTTTGTACTTTATTTTGAACTTCATTTCTGTTTGATTGGTTCTACTAATTTGAATTGGTTAAAATTGGCTTAAAAATTCTCTAATATTGGTTTGCCTAGCAAGTGAAATGTTAGGCGCCATCACGGTCCCAAAGGTGAAAATTTCGGGTCGTGACAAGTGGTTGTATGAGTCTGTCTTCTATTACAACTTCCCATAGATCATAACTTCAAGATATGCTTTTAACTTCACTGGCCAATTCTGATAGTTTTCACGAGTGAAAGTTTATGGGGCATATTTAAAGAGAGAATGTTGCTTGCCATTGTTAAAAATTTGGTGAAAAAATGATATTTGTAAAAATGGTTATGATTTAAAAATGGTTTAAAAGTGAGTGATATTGGTTATTTTTCAGCAAATTCAGAGATCCGTCAAGATCAGCGGGGTTTTGATACCATTTTTATGGATTTTTAAAAAATATGCAAGTAGCAAGAAGGTTGATAAATAGGATTGAAAATCTGTCTCTAAAATTTTATTAATCATAGGATTTTAAATAGCCAAATAAACAAAGTAGTAGACTACTCATATAACTAAAGTATTAGACTCTTAATACAATAAAAATATTGAATATTCGTAGACTCCTCCTAAAATAACTAATTATTCTAAAAAAATAGTAGCAATAATAGATGTAAAATCCAACAATAACCATAATAAAGGAAAAAATATTTTATTAATATTATTTTGTGGTAAAAAATGAAGAAACAAACAAATGAAGAATTGATTTCAGTTGAGCTGGTTGGAATATGAAATTATTAGTCTAAATTGATACATTAATCTTGAACTAAATTAAAATTAGACAGACTATGATCATACTTATTTATTGACTCAACTAATTTTAAACCGCCTAATATTCAACCCAACTAGGCCATTTGACACTCTTAGTCTAAACTAAACAATGATGCTAGCAATCTTTTTACTTATGATATACTTCTCTCTCTAAAAATAATATATTTGATACCAAATGAATGTTATCAACCCGTGTTTTGAAAAATAATTTATGCAAATAAAACAGGAAACAAAAAACAATTAAAATATAAACAATATAAATTAAAGTTTTGAGCCCAACAGAAAATTGTGTTTCTTTAATGAATTTAACCCACTTATTGTTGCCCAAGGTTATTGGATTAATTCCTCCCAGGATAGAACAAAACAACTATACTATAATATCGGCAACGAAAATTATAGAACTTTGTCGAACTCAATAAACAACAGGAAACCACACTTATGCTTATGTTTTGCTTTGAAAAAATAGTGCAGAAATGCAGAAGAGAGGGGAGAGAGTATGCAAATTTTCGGTGTTGAAAAATGAGGCAAAACCTTTGAAAGCCAAACAGTCTGGTTGAATAGGTGCGAGTGTACCTGTTCACATGAGATACCATTTTGGCAGAAGTTTGGTCACAAATTTTAAATTCAAAATGATCGTTCGACCGTTAGGAAATTAACGGTGAAATAAAATCCACGCGGAAAAATATTCGGAAAAGAAAATAAATAATGGAAAATGAAAAATAAATTTGGTCCAAAAAATTATCAATTAGTTGACCGAAACTGAAGCCGAGCGAGCAACGGTCAACTCTTTAAGAGCTTGAAGATGTGCTTCTCTATATAAGCACAAAGATTTTCATTCCATTTTTCGATAAGGGATAAAGTGTGTTAGTAAAAGGAACACTTCAAATATTTCGTTTTCCTCCAAATCTTTTCCCTCCATTTTCCATTCACACCTCCTTATTTTAATTAAACAAAACCCCAACAATGAATAGTGATCATAACTAACTTGGTAGTAGGTGATATCCTACTATAATTTCCTTATCAATTTGGCCCCGTTATAAGGAAACATGGAAAATCATGGTTAGAGAGAGAACCTCTTCCTTCTTACTAAAAAATACTCATCAATACTATTAAGTGTCTAGCTATGCAATATTCAAAGACCTCCAATCTAATCCCTCCAAAACCATCCGATATTGATTCTATGCAATCCATAGTTAATCCTACCCCATCCACCCATAGTTTCAAAGATAAACTAGTAGATAGGATACAAGATAGTCAGATTAACATGATCATCGACTCAAATGTCCAACCTCATGCAAATCACTCCGATGACATGGGGAATTCCATCTCTCACCAAATGGTGATCAACTAATTCATTTATCTCCAGAAAATCTTCAAAGAATTTAGTCTCCCTGGAGATACTCAACAATTAGAAAACTTCAAGAAATGAGGATCCAATACAAATTACTTAAAAGGAAGATTGAAGACTTGTGGAAATTAAAAGAAAACTTCACATTGATTGATCTAGGTGTATGCCCAATCTAATCCCTCCAAAGCAGAAAGGGGTACAGAAGAAATAAAGCCTCAAGTTTTCTTTTATTTACATACGTGAAAAAGTGCATTCTCCATCTACAAACACGCTCTGAAGATATCACATACAAAGTGGCAAAGTCTATGCCCCGCCCCTGAGGACTACGGCCTATCAGCCTCATCTTCACTCTCCTCAGCGTCGTACAGGAGTGACCAAGCATCACGCTCGTCCGACCTCAGTCGCGCCAACTCTTACGAGAGAACAAAACTCCTGGCACCGATCTCCTCGAGAACCCTTCTTCGGGATCTGCAACAAGCATATTATTTGATCCTCTCTTCACGATCAAGGACCCTCCTCAACTCGGCTTGGGCATCAGTAGCATCCTTCAAATAAATCGCCATCTCCTGATCAACCTTAGTCCGGCTCAGTGCTGCTTCGATCCGAGCAACAACGATCTCAGCCCTGACCTTCGAAAGTTCGAATTTGAGCTTCATGATCATATCCGCTTGAACTGAAGCGTTATCACGAGATAAGCAGAGTTGGACCTCGAAGGAAGGAACCTTAGCCAAGGAACCTTTCTCCTCTGAAGCTTGAGCCTGCGCCCGAGCTCTTAGCTCGCCACAGTCATTCCTGATTCAGTCGGTTTCACCCCTAAGGCATTCTAGGGCCTCCGTCTTTTTCTGTAGCTGGGATAAGCAAAGAATTAACCTGAGAAGTTAAAAAGCAAAACATATTCTCGCCCGATATGGGAAGTTACCTGCTCCATCAAATAGCTCTCGTAATTTGAGCTCCGGTAAGCCTCATATCGCCAGTGTGCCAAATCAACTTCCTTCTCCTCACAAAGGAGCCCAAAGGACCTACCCTCATCCAGAGATTTTCGGAGCCTAGCCCCATGACAGAGCAGCTCAGACCTGAGCATGTCAAAGTCCTATAAAAGAAAAACTCGATAAGGAATGGAAAACGCGAGATTCGCAAGGCCTGTGCCAAAGCTCACCACAAAGTGAAGTCGGCGGACTTCCTCGAAGGCCGAGCACACCTCTGTTAATCTAGTCCCCTCAGCCCTGGAAGAATCAGCCTCGGTCGAAGCATGACCGCTTGGAGGAACCACCTCTCTAGAACCAGAAACTTCAGGTACAACAGGCTCGGACGATGTATTCTTCTCAAAGACTCGGCCCTATTTTGCCCTGTTGTGAGTGCCATCGCACCGCAAATGCATATCTTGTTTATTATTGTCGTCCTTTAGCTCGGAAGCTGGCAACCCCTCCCCCTCTCCGGAGGAGCACAACCTTGCCCTTGGAGACCCTCTGATACCTACGATGGCAAGATTAATGCATGAAAAGGGAAAAATGTCTTCCTAAATGTACAAGGGACAAGGAAAAGGCAGTATACACACATACCATGATATTTTGCTTCCCATCTGGCCCGGGACACAACTAGCCACCTACGCTCGTCAAAAATCGAACGGGTCACCAGCTTCCGGACCCAACCAGGTAGATCAAGAACATTTCCCGGTGCCTATGAAATTGCTGTAGAAAAGGAGGAAACACGATTACTAAACTAGCTAACACCATGAGCAAATCTGAGAAGGCACGAGATGCTCCACTCACGCGTATAATTCCATTCCTCGAGGAATGGCATAAGTTCCATGGGAATAATGTAAATCGTCCGGAACCAGACAAACCGAATAATCCACTCTCGATCTCCATCTTCCTCATCATCAACAACAAAGGGCGTGGATGAATGACACCGCAAGGTTTGCAGACTTGGATGATGAAAGGGCCGGTACAGCTTGACAAGATGACTAAGCATGAATTCAAGCCCTGCCTTCTCTGCAAAGAACCTCATCATCACCACTATTCGCCAAAATGACGGATGTATCTGCGCCAAAGTAACCCGATACTTTAAACAGAAATTGAGCACGACCCTATCAAGAGGGCCCAGTGCGAAAGGGTACAAGTACACGTTCAGGAATCCATCGACAAGATCCGTGATACCCTCATCCTAGGGAAGCACCTATAATGCTACCCCCTCGCCCCATCCGCAGTATCTCCTCACCAACTCAAGGTGCTCCTCTCTTATCAAAGACATAGTCTTCAAGGTAAACTCCCGTGGATCCTGAGCGCTGGTAGTGGAACTCTCTACTCTCTGCCGGGCAGACCCTGAAGTAGCAGTCATGGCTATGGCGGGACTAGCAAACTGAAGCGGGAACCTACACAAGAACTTTAGTGCTAAGGTAATGAAGGACTCGACGCCGAAACAGAAGGATAACTATCTAAAATAGTGGGATCTCCCAAGAAGCAGGAGCAACCCCATATATATATGGGGAAACAACAATGGTCCGCCTACCCAAGTTAGGCCACAGGAGACCAATGACTTCAATACGAGTTCCAAAGTGGTACCCGACCTCGAGAACCTCCATCAAAGAGGAGTTAGGCTTCAAAAGGCCAACAACATCATCTCCAATCCCGAGGTGGTACCCGACCTTGAGGACCTCCGTCAAAGGGAAGATAGGTTTCAAAAGGCCTACAACATCATCTCCAGTTGTGAGGTGGTACCCGACCTCGAGGACCTCCATCAAGAAGAAAAATAAGCGCTTCAAGTTTCGTCCATGAGGGCTCGACCCCAAGACATCGCCAAAATATGGGCAACCCCTTATTGGGGACGTATCTGCAATGTTCTAATATATTATCTACACCAAGTTCAAAGCAAATTTCTAGGTGCCCAAAGCTGGCCCTCACTCAGATACCACTTTCAAAAATTTCAAGGATCAAGGTACTATTTCCATGTGACTTAAGGGTCCCGACGGCCCGAGTCTATCGAACCAATTCAGGCTTGGTCCGAGGAACGACAGTGGGCTTGGAGAGGAGCCATGTTTATCAACCAAAGACTGGAAAGAATACTCGCACCCAAATTAGATATTGCCAATAGTCAGCAGAGGCATACATTCAGAATTCCTACAAATGTAGAAGAACATGGCAAGCTTCAAAGACGAAAATTCGAGAAGATACTTTTTTATTCATATTCGTAAACATTTGGTTCCTTACATATGATTACAAAAACCCACAAGGAGTCCTTACGCAGAAACAAAGAAGCGAAGGGGTGCACACCTATAGTGAAAGCCTAAGGGCCTAGTCTACCCTTGAAGGTCCATCTCCGGTAGCAGTATCTCCGAGCGCCACCTCCTCGAGCTCGCATCCTCGAAGGAAATTCCTTCGATCGCCACCTCCTCTAGTTTCCCAACTCGATACCATGGAATAACATCACCGAGGGAGAAGATGATGAAGAGGAAAGGGGGAGGATGCAGAAGAGGCAGAAAAAGAGACATAACCCGCCAAAGCCAAAGGTTGAAGATTCGACGGGCCCCAACATCAACGGCCGGTTGTGCCATTTTATCCCTTGGGAAAAAACCCAAGGGATGAAGTGCCACACCAGAATAGGGTAGGAGAGTGAGCAGCGGTGTATAGTCTGAACACTCTCCCGAGTAGCGGTGTAGAGTCCAAACGCCCTTTTAGATCGAAGGAAGCCGACCGCCACCGTATCATGATCTCGAGCCAATAAAGATAGCAGTAGCAGGCGTAACAACAACAACAAGGACGACAAGACGGGATGATCTTGCTCGACAAGGGGAAGCTCAGGTAGAAGGACACCACACAACTGATGAGAAGGCAGCCAAACAACCTTAAAGCCGTGAACCCTAAACATGGTGATTAGCAATAAAGAAAGATAACAAGAAGAAAGGGATGAATGAATGGAGGAAGACACCTGGATAAAGAGATAACGCCAGAATACCACTATTTATAGGGGGCGATAATGACACTACCATCAATGTCTTTGAAAGACGGATCAACATGCGCTATCAATGCATTCTCAAAAGCAAAATCAACGATGGTACTATTACTTTGAAGAATGAGAATCGATAGTGCATTGAATGGCATCGAAAAGACAAGTCCATGGGATGTCCCGGTGATCGTGAAGACTCACATCATAGGTTGAGTCATCGGTATGAGGTCATCATGGGAAGCCTAAAGTGTCGGGCATCAAAATCGTTTCCCATCGCTTCATTATAGGAAACGCGGAGACTATCTATATGCGGCAAAATCAGAGGGTCCAATTTCTTGCTAATACTTCATTTCAGAAGAACACCTCGAGGCCTTGAGGACGTGAAGATGTGACCGAGTTCCCTCCCTCGAAGCTCATCGAGGTCCGACCTAAAGGGAGTATCGATAGAGGCTAGAGTAAATATGGGGAATTCCCAAGACACACGGCTAAGTCCGACAAAGCCGGCCTACCCGGAACCTGTATCAAGGTGTCACATCTGGTCAACTGTCCCATCCCGCTTTCTTTATCATTAATGCATTTTGTACTATGTTGGAATTCCCTTCCTATTTAAAGGGGATCCTTGCCATTTTGTAAAGGGCTGCTGTAGCTCCAACTACTCTACACAAGATAAATAACAACTCTCTCTCTCTCTTTTCTCTCTAACATATTCCGTCGATATTATTGCTCTTATTTGTTGACTTCATACTTGTTCTTGATTTATTGCTTGTCATTGGCCATAAAGATCCTCCTTTAATCATATCCTAACTGTTAGCCCTTTCCCAATTACCCCCAATAGCTCGAGCCCGAGCCCAGGCATCGATCTCGAGGCCCCTTATCGGTCGGTCCGAGGCCCTAATAGATAACTCCTCGGTTTGATTATAACTTTACTTTAATTTTTATTTCGTCTTTGAACTTCACATACCTAGCATCAACTGCTTAACAACTAGCATAAAAATAGATCACGTATTTTTAGAGTCTCATCAATAAATTTAATTGTTATTACCATTTTCACGGTAAATACTAGGGTCCGATTATTATATTATAAAATTTAGCAATGAGGATAGCATGCTCAAAGTCCTCCACATTGGCCCTTGGTTTATTTTTGGTTATTTCCTATCCGTCCAAAAATGGGTTCCCAATTTTATTGCTTCAAAGGCAAAAATAACACAAGTTGCTATTTGGATACATTTACCACAGTTGCCAATGGAATTTTATGATGGACTAATACTTAAAAAAGTTGACAACAAAATTGGTAAATTACTGAAGATTGATGCATGCACATCTTCCACCCTTAGGGGTCGTTATGCAAGACTTTGCATTGAAGTGCTGTTAGAGGTCCCAGTTATACCCTTTATTTTCATTGGCCAGCACAAGCAAGAAATTCATTATGAAGGGGTTAAGTTTCTCTGCAAAAATTGCGGCAGACTAGGGCATTCAATGGCCTCATGCAATTACAAAAGGCCAAAGAGCAAGACTGCCAATCCAGAAGGAGATCACCCTATCAACCAATCCAAGGTTATGGATACTTCTCAAGTCAGCACGCAAATTGGATCACAACTGCCCAAGGAGGATGCTTGGCAAACGGTAGTATTCCCAAAAAGAAAATATCCAACAACAAGCCAAAGGTGTTACACCCTACATCCGTTACGACTAATGATCCAATCATATCCATCCCAGGTAATTCTAAATCCCCACTATACAATGTTAATACTAGTAACACTAATACTATTCCTTCTAAAAATCTAGGGAAACTTAACCATACCAGAACACACATTGTCACAAAAAACAAATTTGTGACTTTGGACTCTCCGCCTAATCTCCCCAAATTAGAGAAAATTATCTTAGAAAATAATAACATTTCTTGCATTGCTATTGATGTGGCATACACTCGACCAATGGACATCTATTTGGCAAGCCCTAAATCAAGCCAATTAAATGACATGTAAATTAATGATTCCACTACTAATGATAACCTAAGTGAGCCTAATAAAAAATGTATCTCTCACTCAAATACTAATCTACAAGCTAATAGTAACCAATCCCTCACTAACGATGAGTTAACTATCTGCATGAATAGTAATCTTCCCTTTCTAACTAATCAACACGTGGACACCCAAAACCATAACAACTCCCAAATGGCCAATCAAGCTAACCACGTTACTCACACAAAATCTAACCCAAATTTTTTTGATACCACTCCTCCAAGAAGCTTCAAAGATATGCCTATAGACACAATCATTGATAGCCATCCTACTCCGACTAATCAAAACCCAACCCTAGACATTACTCCAAACGGCCTTAATATAAACTCCATATCTTTACTTAACAATGCCAAGGTCCCCATTTCTCAAAGAAGAAGGTATCGTCTATTACAAATTTTGAGACACCAACGTGCCCTAAATATGTCAAACCCACCACTTCCACAAAGCTCATCAACAGGCAATCAAACATTCTTCATCCAACCACCACTACCACAAGATCATCAACCCCTTTCATGGGTGGAACAAGCCCTCACAGGACATGCCATAACATTAAGCATGGTACTGAACGACCAAGAAACGATTATTGTGCTCCAAAACTCCCACTTTTTAGCCCAACTAATATCAGAAGCCATGCACATGGCGATGAAAGATTATCTCAATCATGTGTGGATGAACAACATCCTCCACCCCTATCCCCATCAATGAGCCTGAGTCAAGCACAAGAAATGAGAAACAAATGGAGTCTTCCACCTCATTTCAATCCAATCCTGTCTCAACAAGTTCCAATCGATCTTCCCTTCTTTCCACCAGGGGAGATCACCAATATGAACCCAATTTTATTCCTTGGTCAGTCCCAACCAACAATGTAACACCACAAACCAACTCCAACATGCAAGCACCACCCCATGCACATCCATCACACCCACAAAATCACCATGCTCCACCTCAGATTCCACAAGTCATTCCTCAGGAACAGGCCCCTCCCAATGCACCAGAACCAGAAAACATCCATATGGAGGAGGAAGAAGAAATAAACCTGTTGGGGTCAGGACCAGTCCTAGAATTTTCAAGACTCAACGAAGTAAAAATATATCTTTTCAGGGACCAACGAGAGCAGAGGTATGTACTCAATTGCCCACCAGCACTTTACAAATGCTCAATGGATGTGAGGCCTCCTCAGGACCCAACGGTGGAAAACCATGCAATGATATTAGTCCCATCGTTGAGGAGAAATCTAGTGCATGAAGTTAGAGGGCGAATGGGCCAACAAACAACCATGCTACAATTTTTAGGCATACTAATATTATTATATGGAATATTCGTGGAGGTAACAATGACAATTTCAGGATTAACTTTCGTGAAATGTTAGATACTCATAGACCTTGCATGGTTACACTCTTAGAAACAAGAATGGAAATCCACATGTACCTCTTAAGTGATTTTGATTTTTCTCAAATGATCGAGGTTCCAAGTGAAAGCCAATCCAATGGCATAGTGCTCATATGAGATGCCAGTGTTGTCAAGGTCCACGACTTTTTTAGAAATAATCAAGAGATTCATGCCACAATTGAGGTACTTCCTTCTAAAACTACTTGGATTTTTTCTTCCATTTATGCTAGTACTAAGCTGGATAAACGACTTGAAATGTGGAACAACATAGAAAACATTAATAATAGTTTTAAAGGACCTTGGTTGCTTGGGGAGATTTTAATGACATCCTCACTTCACATGACAAATTTGGAGGTAACCCTATAAACCGTAGACATAGAAATTTGATTTGGAATAGTATTAATCAGTATAACCTATTAGATCTAGGCTACAAGGGGTGTAATATACATGGTCTAACCATAGAAAAAAATCAAGGGTTTAATCATGGAACGTCTAGATAGAATCTTTGTTAACAAAGAATGGCTTTCCTTATACCCTAAAGCTGTGGCGATCCATCTACCAAAAACCCATTCGGATCACAATCCTTTACTAATTAATCTAATCCCTAGGAATGTAAACCATAGTAATAAGCCATTTCGGTTGGAAACAATTTTGTGTAGGCATTCAGATTTTATTAATGTAGTCAAACACTTTGGTCTAAAAATGACTTTGTTGATGCCCAAAATCTGTTTAGAGATGATGTTATAAGATGGAAAAATACTACGCTAGGGGATATTTTTAAAAACATGTTTTTTTAGCTAGATTAAATGTTATCCAATCTTCTCCCCATTATCAAAACAGTGACTTCTTACAAGATCTTGAATAAAACCTCCAACTGGAATATAACAATATTCTTCATATGGAGCATGATTTCTGGAAATTAAGATCTAGAATTAATTGGCTAAATGAAGGTGATGCCAACACCAAATATTATCACATTATGACATCCAATAGTAAATGTCGTAGTGCCATTATGTATTTTACCAAAGAAAATAGGGAATGGATCTCTGAACCCAAAAATATTCTTGATCACACCCTTTCTTTCTTCATGGAAACATTTAGGACAACTAAAATTTCATCTCTAAAAAATAATTTAATCATAGATCCCTCGAGTGCCAAAAAGGTAGATCTAAGCTGCATGGACAACCCCCTTACCAACATGGAAATTACTAAGGCAATTTTTTCCTGTAAGCCATTCAAAGCTCCAGGCCCGGATGGCATTCACCCTTTTTTTTACCAAAAATATTGGCATATAATAGGGAACTCTATCATTACCTATTGTCACAAATTTTTCAAAAATCAATCCTTACCTAGTGGCGTCAATGATACATTCATTTGTCTCATTCCTAAATTCCCTAATACTAACAACCACAAAAACTTTAGACCTATTGGGTTGTGCAACACCGCTTACAAAATCATCACTAAGATAATTGCTAATAGAATAAAGCCCTTCCTGCCCTTCCTTATTAGTCCTATGCAATCCAACTTCATTAAAAATAGAAGAGCTAGTGATAATGCCATCATAATTCAAGAGATTATGAATAACCTTAGTCGATCCAAAAAATCCAACTTTGATATGATTATTAATTTGGATTTAGAGAAAGCGTTTGATAGGCTAGAATGATCTTTTGTTCACAAGACCCTAAAATACTTCAATTTTTCTCCAAAGTTATCTAGGCTCATTATGCACTGCATAACAACTACCTCAATGGGGATCTTAGTGAATGTGGAAAGAATCAACTTCTTCCAACCTAGTAGGGGTATTCGTCAAGGAGACCCTCTCTCCCCTTATATATTTATTTTATGCATTGAACTTCTATCTAGATTAATCAATCACCAATTTGATATTAGAAATTGGCATCCTATTCACATTAGACATAGGGGACCTTCCCTGTCGTACATTTTTTTTGCGGATGACATAACCCTAATATGAAAAACAAATAAAAAGACAAGTCATTGCATTAAATATTGCATGGAATCTGGTCTTGCCATTAACAAGTCTAAATCAAGAATTTTTATCCCTAAAAAATTTCCAAAAGACCACTCAAACTTTCTAACATCCCCTTTTGGAATAAAGTCTACTAATGAATTTGGAAAATACTTTGGTTTTCCAATTCTTAACCACTCTCCAAACGCCAAAGATTTTCAGTTTATTTTAGACAAATTGCATTCCAAATTATCTCATTGGAAATGCCCTTTTCTTAATATGGCTGGACAATCTGCTCTAGCATCTACCACTTTAGGAGCAATTCCATCTCATTCAATGCAATACACCCTTCTTTCCCCCAAAACCCTAAAAACAATAGACAAAATCCAAAGGGATTTTATCTGGGGTTCCTCTAGTGTTGCCAAAACTCCATCATTGGCATACTGTAACTAGGGAAAGGAGTGAAAAAGGGTAGGGTATTCGTCAGGCAAAAGAGAAAAAATTGGTACTTCTTTCAAGCCTAGCCTGGAGACTCTTAAAAAACCCTAGCACCCCTTGGTGCCATCTCATTATGGCCAAATATGCTAAGTCAAAATCTATCACTAACACTTTCTTCATCTGGAAATCCATCCTCAAGGGTTGGAAAGTGTGTAACAATGGTATTCTTTAGCATCCGTCGTTTAATTCTAATTTGAATATCTGGTATAATAAGTGAAAATACAATTCCAATTTTCTAAGATGCTCCATCGAAGGCCCTTTTAATAGGAGTGACCTTAACCTATCAATAGGAAGCCTAATCAAGAAAAATGGTTGGGATATAAATGACCTTTCATTTGATTTACCTCCTGAGGAACTTAAGAACCTTAGTATAACTCCCACACCTTGTAAAGAATCAAAAATTGATAGAATTAGCTGGAGCATTAACTCAAATGGTATCTTCTCTACTACGTCTTGCTATAACCTTCTCAGTAAACCAAATCATACATCCAACTCCTTCAAATGGATCTGGGACCTTCACTGCCCAAACAAAATTAAATTTTTTATGTGGAAATACATGCATAATCGTATTCCCTGTCGAGCCTATCTAGCCAAAATAGGTATGAACATTGATGCAACTTGTACTGTTTGTAGAATGGGAATGGAAGACATCCATCACATTTTTCTGGATTGCCCAATCTCGTGACATTTTTTGAGGAACATGGGCCTCACTTCCCTAGACATAGTTAGTGATAAAAACTGGCTAGTAAAAACTAAGGGATATTTTTATCTTCCATAACTCAAACAAGATTAGTTGGAAAACCCTATTTCCATACTCCATATGGGAAATATGGAAAACAGAAATCTCAACAACATAAACAACCTCAATTGCAATTTGGATACTAATAAAATTATTCACCTTGCATGGGAATTTATCTTCTTCACAGAAAAATACCTTTTCACTAACAAAAATATTAAAACTGAGATCAAGTGGTACAAACCACCTAAAAACATGATTAAATTAAACTGTGATGGTGCTTTTTCTAGTTATACTAATGCAGCAGGACTTGGTGGCACATTTTGCAACATCAACAGAGATTGGATCATGGGATTCCACAAGGAAATCCAGGCAATTTCACCCACATATGCAGAATTGATGGCTGTACTAGAGGGACTAAAGATTACAAAAGAATTGAACTTCATAAATCTGGAAATCGAAACTGATATCACGGATATCATTAAGCTAATGTAAGAATATTATTATAATTTCTATAACATTGTCTCTGAATGCATATGGATAATGCACCAACTGAAGCTCCCAACCTTGAAGCATAACTTCAGGGAAGGTAATGAAGTGGCACACCTGATGGCAAAGGAAGCAATCAAGCACCCCTCATCTACTAAGTATTTCTACCATGCTCGTCCACCTTATTTTGTTGAAGAAGAAGTGTTGAGGAACAAGCTTAAAATATGTAATACTATTAAGAATATCTCTACCGATGTATGCACTTATTTAGCAAGTATGTGTAATAGTAATACCTTAAAGACTATGTCCATGTTTTGTAATGTGTTTTAAGTAATATAAGTTCGTGCCTTTTGTGTTAAAAAATAAACATTAAAATCGACTGAAAGCTAAAATTAGCTTGATGGCTTTGTTAAAGGAGGCTATGTTTCTCATTGCTTCCTTTGCTTCTCTAGAAAAAGCAAGAAAAGTCACTAACATAAAGGACAGTTGACTTTGTCGATAGTATGTTTGTGCTTTCATAGATAGGTTCCACCATTATGTTATGTATCGTCTATTTCTTTTATAAAATAAGCTGCTAACTAGTATTATATTATTTCAAAATGTCGATATCATAGAAAAATTAACATCAAAGCCATCCTCCAATCAAAAGGGGGTGGGTGGGGTGTTTTGGAAATGGCTTGTCTATTTAACTGGATGCAATAGAAGTAACTACAAGCTTTAGAATCATTTGGCCTTACTAGAGGTGACTAGAATATAGTTATTGTTTATCTTGAAAATGATAATTACAATTAGATTTGATTTTGTGGTTCTAAAAATACGTGATCTATTTTTATGCTAGTTATTAGGCAATAGATGCTAAGTGAAAGTTTAGAAAATAAGATAATATCTTGTAGACAGTATAATAATCAAACCGAATGGCTGGAAATCGGAGCCTCGAGCTTGCGTATACGGGGCCATGAGGTCGAGTCGGATGCTCGACTAAGGGCAGTCGATGGAGGATTAATAGTTTTGATAAATTTGATGGCGGATCTTTATGACCAATAATGAGGAATAAATGAAGAACAATTAATGAAATGTAACAAATATGAGCAACACAATGAATGTAAGCAATAGGATCAAACAGAGAGTATGTTTGATTTAGAGCGCAGAGAATGTTCTTGTATTGGATGTAGTGTGTAATGTATTGTCTCTTACAAAATGACAAGGATCCCCTTTATATATGAGGGGGAATCCCAACATAATATAAATGTATTTATTACAAAGATATGGGGATGGTACAAACATTTAATGCCATGATATGGGTTTGAACTAGCCTAATAGATATTGTCAGCTCTAGTCTCGTGCCTTGGGAACTTCACATCGATCCACCATAGCCGCTGGTTTGTGCTGCCCCGAGGTCGATCATTGAGGACCCTCGGGGTCGAAACCCGAGCTGAGCTTCGAGCCTTCTGAGGGCGGTCTTTACGAGGAGCCTTAATGGTCATAAGATTGGACCATTGATTTTTACTGTATACAGATAGTCCCCGCGTTTCTTAGAGTGAAACGATAAGAAATGACTTTGATATCTATCTTCTCGAGCTTCCCGCGATGATGTCGTGCTTATGACGTAAGCCTTTGTGGTAACTGAAGCGTCATATCAATTTATCTTTCCAGAATCATTCTATGTACCGCCAGTTTATATTCTCCAAAGCGATAATATCGTTGCCGGTCCATTTTCCAAAATGCATTGATTGCACTTGTCGGTACGTTTTCCAAAGACATTAATTGCACCATCAGTTACGCTGCCACCCTTTTTATAAATGGAAGCTTTCTTGAGCCAAAACTTCATTCAAACGTTCTTCAACAGCCTTTTATTGCTTCTTCTCTTTGTCTTCATCCAACGCTATTTCCCATGTTTGAAGCTCGTAGCCATAAGGTCACACGGTGGTGTTCTCATCAGTTATGCCATGGCCCTTTCCCAGAGCTTTCCCCTACTAAGTGGGATTGCACTAGTTTTTTGTTGTTGGACCAAAATAATGAGAGAGAAATCTCAAATTATCTTCGCATTAAAGCATATGCAGACTATGAATTTCTATTAATCTCTCTTAACTACCCGGTGTGGCGCTTCACTCCTTTTGCTTTCCATGGAGTGAGGTGGTGCCATCTACTAACTGTTGCATCCTGCATCGGTGCAACGTCTCAAGAAGTGGCTTCACAATAGTAGCGCTGGCGAGACCCATACTTTCCACATTTTTCACCCAGCCACTTCTTCATCTTTTTCTGCTTCTTCCTCATCCTTGAAGACGCTATTTGGAAGGCCGAGATGAGGCCCCGAAGAAATGATTCTCGAAGGCATTGCTCCCGAGGATGTCCCCCGAGAGTAGATTAGACTTTTAGCTGTTACTTTTGCTTCTTTATTTCTGTGTAAAGACCCTTCATGGGATTTTGTAATCATGTGTAAGGTCCCTTCATGGGCTTTTTGTAATCATCATTTATTAATACAAAGAAGTTTCTTCAATTTGTCTCTGATTTATGCTGGATTTCCCTCTATTTGCGTTTGTGAAGAATCTGAGTGCAGGACTCTACCGATCAGTCCGAATACTGGGCCCGGGTGTTGGTATTTCCCCGGTTCCTGATTGGTTAATACGATATCCCGTGGATCCCTTTTTCATTCCTCGGACTAAGCCCGGATTGAATTGATATAAGCTTAGGTCGCCGGGACTCTCGACTTCAAGTTGAGTGAGAATAGGGCTTCAAATTTTTAGAAAGAAACATAGCCTTTCAAACCCCGTCGATAGTCCTCGAGGGGGAACTTGCTTGGACGCCTGAGAATAAAGATAGCCCTTAGGATTTCGAAGGCATTCCCCGAGTAAGAGTTCGCTCAAGCTTGGGCAACCTGAAAACTTGTTTTGAACTTAGAACGAAAATAGTCTTAAGGCATTATAGATAGACTCCGGATGAGGGTACGCTCGGACTCGGATAGCCCCTAGATTAAAGTAACCGAGTGGACGTTTAACTCGATTCGAAGTTGAGAAATTTTGCTAAGGCTTTATTAGTAGTTTTCGAGTGAAAATTGTCTTGGGATCAGGTAGCTCGAGGGCCAAAGGATCGGGTAAATAACTCACATTTGCAATGGGAAGAAATCCTCGAGGTAGGGTACCACCTCAAGGTTAGGCTCATATGAGTAGATTTTTAGAGCCTATCTTCTTTATGATAGAGGTCCTCGAGATCGGGTACCATCTCGAGGCTTGTAATGATACCAATGCCACCTTAGAGCCTATCTTCTTTTTGACAGAGGTCCTCGAGATCGGGTACCATCTCGAGGATTGTAACGATATCAACGGCTCCTTAGAGCCTATCTTCTTTTTGATAGAAGTCCTCGAGATCGTGTACCATATCGAGACTTGTAATGATATCAATGGCTCCTTAGAGCCTATCCTCTTTTTGACAGAGGTCCTCGAGATCGGGTACCATCTCGAGGCTTGTAATGATATCAACGGCTCCTTAGAGCCTATCTTCTTTTTGACAGAGGTCGTGGAGATCGGGTATCCCGAGGCTTGTAATAATATCAATGTCTCCTTAGAGCCTATATTCTTTTTGACAGAGGTCCTCAAGATCGGGTACTATCTCGAGGTTGGTTGATGCAGGGGCCTTTGATCCCCAAAACGTCATACGACAACGTTAATTGTATAACATGGTTATGAAATGACCAAGGCAATCTCGCTGGTACATCTTTCCAAAGCGATAATGGCTTAGTCAGTATTTTAAATTGACCTTTGAGGAAGGGGGACAATCACTGCTTTCTGTATATATAGGTTCGTCTTTCTTTTTTTGAGGATTCCACTATTCTGAGTAGCTATCCTCCTTCATAGAGTTCTTCTTTCCTGCATTAGGTCCTTTACCATTCCAACTTTGAATCCCTTGCTCAAATTCCTGCTCCAATTTCTTAGTTTTACCACAGTTATGGCTGCTATGCTAGGGCCCGCTCGGCAAGGAGAAGGAAGTTCCGCCTCTAGTTCCCGCCTAGTTGGTGGTGCGCCGTTGGTGCCAGACAAGCCAACCTCATGACATTTTATTTCGAGGGGGGACTTTCCGTCAAAAAAACCCCCCAATGTTTAGGGTCATTGGGAGTATGCCTCGAAGTTTATTTCTTTAATAGGAGAGAGGCACCTTGAGTCAATAAGGAAAAATTGTGGATGGGGCAAAAAGGTAGTATCGCGGGTACCTTCCTAGGAAGAGAGAATCATGGATCATGTCGAGGGGTTTTTGAACATATACACGTACCCCTTTACACTGGGCCCCCTTGATAGGGTCGTGCTCGACTCCTATCAAAAGTATCAGGTTACCTTGACACAGGTTCATCGGTCATTTTGGAGGATAATATTGATGATGAGGTTCTTTGCGGATGAAGCAGGGCTTGAGTTCACCCTAAGTCATCTCATCAGGCTGTATCGGCCTTTTCACCATCGAGGCCTGCTGACGCTACGATATCGATCCACCAGGCCCTTCGTTTTCGATGATAAAGAAGATGGGGATCAGGGATGGATGAGCTGATTCATCCGAGTACGAACTGTTGATATTATCCCTACAGAATTTCTACCATTTCCTGAGGAATGGAATTTTGCACGTAAGTGGTACCCTTTTGCCTTCGTTGTTTTTCTTATGGCAGAGGCGGGCTCCCTTAAATGCGTCTTTCTTTCCCTTTCTGCAGAAATTCCATGAATGCCATACGAGGTCCCCGACCTGATAGATTGGGCTTGGAAGTTGGCGACCCACTCGACTTACGATAAATGTAAGTGGCGAGATTTGTCTAAGGGTAGATGGGAGGCAAAACATTACGGTACGTGCTTTGTGATTTGCTCCTTTTTTGAAAGGCACTTTCTTTTTATGCATACTAACTCCATCATTGTAGGCATTAGGGAGTTTTTCGAGGCGAGATCATGCCCTCTCGAAGAGGGAGAAGGATCGTTAGCTTTGGGGGCGAGGAACAATAATAATAAGCAAAAAGGGCCTTAACAGTGCAACGGTGATTATAGCAAGATGAGTCCAACCCAAAGGGTCAAAGAGGATGTATTAGCTGAGCCTGCAACGTCCAAGATCTCTGGTTTTATAAAAACGGTCCCTCGTCTGCTGCTATCTTCTTTTCTCATCGAAGGTACCTCGAGGAACGAGGGTTGTCTGCCGCCGACTTCTTTTCCCTTTGAAGGCACTTCGAGGGATGTTGGAAGCCAGGGACCGCATATATCGAGTGACCATATCCCAACTAGGAGCGATTCTACTGGGGTTGATGGAGCCAGACTAGTAGATATGCACTTGACTTTTGAGGAAACTCAGCGGCTCTACTCTGTGGTGAGTTTTGTCCAATCGTATTGGTTTTATAGTTTTTTGCAATTTTTACTCTCTTATCGAGTTTCTCCTTCATAGGCTTTTAACAAGCTCATGTCTGAGCTGCTTCATCGTGATACTAGGCTGTGAAAAGTCATAGATGGGGAGAAGTCCCTCAGGCATCTTTGCGATGAAAGGGAAGATGAGTTGGCACACTTGTGGTATGAAGCGATTCGAAGTCTGAACTACGAAAGCTACCTCGAGGAGTAGGTAATTTTTGTTTCAAGGGAGTGTGTGTTTTTCTTCTATCTTCTGAACGATCATGCGAATAACTTGGTCTGAACGGACATGATTACAAGGCTCGAGTCTAAGCTTCTGAAGATGAAGGTTAAAGTTGTAGATGCTCAGGCTGAAGCCGAAGCAATCCGAACTAAGGCTGATAACAAAGTGCCCATCTATTTTAAGGACGATGCCGACGCTCGTGCTGAGCTGAGGGGGGATATCGACCGAGAGAGTAGGAGTAAAGAGTATGTTAGGTGTAAATCTCGGAGGGAAACCCTCGAGGATTTCCATGCCAAGGGCTTTGATCTCTCGGAAGAGATAAAGCAGGCAAAGGCAGACGGATATGATGCTAAGTTCCTTCTGTCCGATGCTAAAGATAGCGAGAAAGAGGCCGATTGGACATAGTCCCCAAGGGGGATGTAGATTAGGCCTTTCTTTTCTGATTTTGTGTATAGTGCTTTTAAATAACATGGAGCTTTGTATTGTTTTCACATATATGTATATAAAAGGAAGCCTTGCGGTTTCTTTTTTTTATGCACTTCCCTCTGCTTTGATGTTTGCCAGCCATTAGCCAGAAGAGCTGGTCTTCAAATTAAAAGAACCCTTAGGTTTATAGTACGACCCTAGGGCTCGTTGGGCTGGCCCGTAGGCTCTTATGCGTTTGTTCGGTACGACCTTTTAGTATAAGCCGGTGTTTAAGCTCTTATGCTTTTGCTCTTAGGCATATTCAGTTAACTGTTTCGGGTTCAGTCTCCGAGTCGGGTTTTGACTCGAGCTCATTGACCCTTAAGTTTTTAAATTTAAAGCTGGCCCTTAGGCTCTTACGTACTAGGTCGGTACGACTATTTATATGTGCTAGCGATAGCGGCTTTTACGCACTAGGTCGGTACGACTTTTATATGGACTAGCGACAACGGCTCTTACGCACTGGCCCTTAGACTCTTATGCACTAGGTCGGTACGACCTTCTATATGGGCTGGCGACAACAACTCTTACGTACGAGGTCAGTACGACCTTTTATATGGACTTTATTTATCCCTAGTTAAGGACTTTTGAAATTGTGTTTGCCTGGATCTTCGACGGCTTGATAAAAACCTTGATTGTGAGTCGTTATGCAACGATGAATGAGCACCTTGGGAGGTTTTCCTCGATGGCTGAGTGTTTCGAAGCCTATAGTTTGGAGCTGACATTGTCGAAGCTCTTTGCCTATGTCAACGGTAGCCTATTTAACCGGTTCTTTTCGAAATACTTTTGAAGTAATTAAAGGCCTGTGATTTTACAGCGATGGTCGGGCATCCCCGAGTCGCTTTAGTTTGGCTAGAGACTTATGACCATAGTCATTTATGTTTGCCCGTGGCTTTTAGATCCCGAATGAAGTAGTTTTGGCGCCTATATCGATGGTATGCATTTTTATGGGTCTTATAAGTTCGAATATATAGCCTTAACTTTAAGATCGGGGTAATGCCTTTTTGTAAGGTCTTATAATTTTTACATGCCTTGCTTGAGGTCTTACAGTTTTGGTTACTTGGTACAAGTATGGTTCATCCCTTGCTTGAGGTCTTACAGTTTTGGTTACTTGGTACAAGTATGGTTCATGCCTTGCTTGAGGTCTTACAGTTTTTGATGTTGCCTTATAAAGGTCTTACGGGGTCGAGGTTGCCCATATGAGGTCTTACAGTTTTTGGAACCTAAGGCCTTCAGGTTGGAAAGCGCTTCGGCTGTTTCGATCGGATACCTGCACATAGGTTAGTGTAAAATGTATCTAAAAAGGGAGATGATTTACCTTAGTGCCGATGGCGCCTTTGGCCTCGATATGCTTCGATGGTTTGTTCTGAGGACACGACACAACCGTTTGCTCTTTTTATTTGGGTATAGCCGAGAATAAATCTCATGATTGCTGTTTCACTGTTGGTGCCAGTGGGCATCAAACATTTTGTTTATCCTGTGGTTTCTTCGACATCGAAGGCGTTGGTGCCGGTGCTACATCGTGTACCGCGAACATCTCTCTCGCTGCATGTTATTCCCCATACACAATTTTTATTTCGTCCTTCATCAGAAACTTCATCATTTGGTGAAGGGTTGATGGTACTGCTCTAATGCAGTGTATCCATGGCCTTCTGAGCAAGGCATTGTACATTATGTCTCCTTCGATGACATGGAATTTGGCATTTTTGGATAGTGTCGGCCAGGTTGTCCAGGAGGGTAATTTTCTCTTTTGTTGTTTCGCTCGCCATGTTGAACCCGTTGAGGACTCGAGAGGCGGGCATGATTTGGTCAAACAGTCTGAGCTGCTCTACCACCCTTGACCTGATAATATTGGCCGAGCTTCCTGGATCTACAAGTACACGTTTAATTTGAAATGTATTTACAAGAAAAGAGATTACTAATACGTCGTTGTGAGGCTGAGACAAGGTCTTGATGTCCTCGTCGCTAAATATGAGAGCGTCCTCTAGTATGTAACCTCGAGTTCGCTTTTATCTTGTAATGGATATTTTTGTTCTTCTGATAGTGGGTTCCTGTGGGATGTCGACCCCTTCCATGATCATGTGGATAACATGTTGCGGCCATCTGTATCATTCTTTTTGGTCTCCTCTCTTTCCCGAAACTGATTTTTGGCTCGGTCGATAAGGAATTCTCCGAGGTGACCTTTGCCGAGTAGTCGGGCTACTTCTTCCCGGAGTTGTCGGCAATCCTCGGTCTTGTGACCATGTGTGCCGTGAAATTCACAAACTAAGTTGTGGTTCCTTTGTGAAGAATCTGATTGTACAGGACTTGGCCACCTGGTGTCTCCGATTTTACTAATGGCGAATACAATGTTTAAAATGTCGACGTTGAAGTTGTATTCCAACAAGCGGGGTGCCTCCGTCGGCCTTGTGTGCCTATCGAATCTAGCTCTTTTAATGAATCCTCGTGGATTCTGGCCTCGATCCATCCTTCAGTCATTGCGGGGTATGTTGCGCCTCGGGGCGTTTCTTCTATCTTCAGTGTACGATTAATATGTTTCTTTGTTTGGCTTTGGCTCCTTTGCTGGAAGCCTTCTAGGATATACCGAGCCCGAGGGGGCTTCTAGTTGGTTGTCTTCGACTCTGATCTTCGATTGGTATCAGTTGTGGATGTCCGACCAAGTCACGGCGGGATATTCGACTAAGTTCTTCTTTAGCTGCTTCGAAGCTACCGAGCTTCGCTCGTTCAAACCTTGAGTGAAGGCCTGCATTTCCTAGTCGTCGGAGACTGGTGGCTGTTCCATTCGTTCCATTTGAAAGCGAGATACGAACTCTCGTAGCATCTCATTTTCCCTTTTCTTGATTTTGAAGACGTTAGATTTCCTTGTAGCTACCTTGATGGCACCAGCATGTGCCTTTATGAAGGAATCTGCCAGCGTGGCAAATGAATCTATCGAGTTTGGGGCCAGGTTGTGATACCACATCATCGCCCCTTTCGAAAGCGTCTCTCCGAACAATTTTAGTAGGACATATTCGATCTCGTCGTCCTTTAGGTTGTTGCCCTTCACTGTATAAGTGTAAGCAGTGACGTGCTCGTTGGGGTCTGAGGTTCCATTGTACTTTGGAAGGTCATGCATTCTAAACTTCTTTGGAATGGGTTTTGGGGCCGCTTCCTGTGGGAACGGTTTTTGTACGAACTTCTTCGAATCTACACCCTTCAAGATCGAGGGTGCGCCTGGAATTTGATCGACCCTAGAATTGTAGGTCTCTACCTTCTTGTCGTTGGCTTCTATCTTCTTCTCGCCCAACTCGATCCTCTTTTTGAGGTCCTCAAGCATATTTATGATGGCGGGGTCGGCTGCCGACCCGTTGTTGCTTGATCTTTCTGGTGCCTGCTCGGCTTGGGGAGCCATTTCCGGTGCTACCGTGTTGGAAGTTTTTTGGTGGCTTTTTAGCTGAGCAATTGCCAGTTGTTGTGCTCGTAACATTTTAAAAATAACGCGAAGGCTAATCTCTCATTCTTCCCTAGCTAGGGTGTAAGGCCCCATGGAATTTTTACTCAAAAACCCGAAATACGGTAGTGCCAAGTTAAGAATATGTGTTAGAAATTCTAGTTGCCATTCTTGACAGGCAAGTCCGGAAGTTGAGAAACAAAGAATTGCCTCCATGAAAGTGTTATGACGAAACCAGCATGTTGAAGAAGCCACTTGGTAAGCCGAGGAAGAAATGAAAAGGAAGTACCCACATTTGTTTGTATAGCCATGTAATAGCTTATATGAATTTGGTTCCTATGAACTTTGTATCACTTGATCAGTCTATGTAAAACTATTCTGTTTTGATTATATATTGCCTATGGGGCCGTGGTTAGTGTGGTTATGAATTATATAGTGTCAATAGATTGTGTATATGCTGTTCGGATATGTTTTTAGGGCTCTCTGGTAGGTGGATAGGCCTAGGTACAAAGGAAACTCTGGCAAAATTTTTGGAAATTTAGAGAGTTAGCCAAATTTGGGGGTTGTTGGTATGTGGTGTGAAACTGAAGTTGCATAAGGTGCTGATAAGTGAACCTTGTTCCTCATTCGAGGATGAATGATCTTAAGTGGGGGAAGATGTAAGGCCCTATGAAATTTTTACTCAAAAACCTGAAATCTCATAGTGCCAAGTTAAGAATATGTGTTAGAAATTTATAAAATTCTTCGCAGCTCGGTCCTTTTGGATTGATATGTGCATTAAAAAGTTAAGGAAAAATGTTTTTCAGAAGAGCGCGTTTCTGCAGCCCATTATGCGGCCGCATAGCTGCCGCAGAGTGAGGCAGAATGTTGGCTAATTTTGAGGACAACTATGCGGACAATTATGTGATCGCATAATCAATATGTGGACCGCATAGTCGTCGCATAACCTCCTTGTGACTTTTGCAAAGGGCAGTTCTGCGGTGCATTATACAACCGCAGAACACGTATGCGGACCACATATTGGCCGCATACCTGGGCAGAATATTCAAGTCTTGAGGGCTACTTTTGCAGTCCCTTTTGTGGCTATGCGACCACAGATTGAGTCAGGGCTCCTATTTTCTAATTTTTAAAACCCGACCCTATTCTGTTAAAAACACCCCATTAGACCATCTTGTGCTATTTTCTACTACATCTAAAGTGAGAAAAAGTGTTCTAGAGGGAGAAAGTGATTCTCACAAAGTCTTTACTCAATCCTTGCCCAAATCTTTGAAGATTGTCAAGAAAAGTTGCTAATCCTTCATCCTAAGAGGTAAGAACTTGTGCCCTAACCTTTGATTTCGAAATTCATACTAGAATAAGTAATTAACAAGTGGGTTCATGGCTATAAGGATGGATTTTCTTGCATGCATGTGTGATAAAAGGGTATGGTGAGACTATAAGCTAAAAATGTAACAAATGGGGTGTAGGATGATAGAACCTCTCACAAAAAGGTCCTAAAATCATAAAGCACACTTAGTGCTTGATAATGTGCTCAACTGAGCTAGAATCTTGATTATCTCTCTAATTCTTGGTTCAACTTGTAATTCTCATAAAATAGATCGAAGTTGCTAAGAGTTCTAGAATTATTGTAAAATTTAAGGAAAGCTCTATTGAGGTATGTATGGCTAAAACCCCCTCTTCTTAGAAATTGAGCTCCCTTGGTGTTCCTGCAAATGTTGTAAGTTCCGAAATTTGATTGGCGTAGTGTTTGCTATTTTAAATGAATTGGTGTAGCAAGAATATATGTGAAAGGTGTGTTTCAATGTTTTCAATATGCTATTTTCGGTAAATTAAGGATGTGTAAAGAATGTGAACCATGTGCTAAAATGCCTAGATTTCAAGTCAAGTTTAAATTGAGATTGTTATGCCAAACTATGTGAAATTCGCTCTATGCTTACAACTTGAATTGCTCTTGTACGTGCCTATTATCTTAAATTGCAAGGTTAATGTTGAAAGTGGAAATGATGTGAAATGTGGGGGAAAAGAGTTTGAGTTATGAAATATGGCCTAGTATCAAGCATGATATGATAATTATGGCCCCAAGTGTCGATGAACTGATATATGTGAAATAAAGATAGAAAAGAGATGATTGATGGAAAAGGAAAAAGGTCTTGGCAAGATAGCCTAGCCGATCGGGCCGTGATCGGATGCCATGCCGCACACATGGTGGTATTTTGCTGATATTGAAACCGGAAAGTGAGAATGAAATTGTGATTGAGGTACATGTCTTAGATGAGGCAACCTAGCCGACCGGGTCGTGATCGGACTCCGCGCAAGAAAGCGGTGGTATTGTGAATGATGATGTAAAAATATTAAATGTCCTAAACTAAAGCTATGGAAATTATGTGAAAGCTATGTGATCCCTTATTTGATGATTGGGTAATTATTTAAAGCTTTTGTTGATCCTTAGGATTTCTTTATTCTTGTATGGTTGTTCTTTCTAATGAGATGATGTTTAGTTATACATACTAGTACTATTCCACAGTACTAACGTCTCTTTTGCCGGGGGCGCTACATCTTTGAAATGGATGTAGGTTGTTCCGTAGCAGACAGTGTTGATCGCAGATAGTGGTGCATCTTCTCTTCAGCTGATTTGGTAAGCCCCATTTCTTTTAGGGGTCCTGTATCATTCGTTTATCATGTACTTTGTATTTTGAGGTATAGTTGGAGCCTTATTGCCGGCATTATCATAACTATCTTTTGTATCTTTAATGGCTCCGTAGACGTTGTGTGGGTTATGTACGGGCATTGGATGTGTCTCTAGTCTATGTTGTAATTCTAAACTCTTGTACTTCTAAAACTATAACTCTATGAATTTTGGGAACATAACTATGGTTTAAGGGTTGTAATATAAAATGAACTACCAATGTTGTATGTACGATCTTTCCTACTGTTTAATTAAATGGAATTATGGCTTTCTTGATCATAGGGAGTTGGGTAGAAGGTGTCTAAAAAGGCTTGCTCAGTTGGGTTCACTCGATTGAGCGCTGGTCGCGCTCCTTAGTTTTGGGGCGTGACATGGGGTTTTCTAAGCTTCTTGCTGGTCTCCTTGGCATATCTCCTGTTAGTGTGGGAGCTTATATCGACGTTTTGGGCATCGCGTGAGACCACATCCATGGGAATTGGCTCTGCCGCGCCCTCAGGGTTTAGCGGTGGTGCGCCAATACCTGGAACAACTACACCATTCTCTCCATGGTCCTCAAGACCATTGATTTCATATGCATTCACTGAGTTAGACATTTTTACCTGAAATCAAAGATTCTTGGACAAGAAAAAGCGTGAAAGATAAGTTGCGTTATGTGTTTGGACCAACAAGAAAACAATCTCTATTATTTTTAGCCTCACGGTGGGCGCCAAATTGTTTACCGTGAAAATGGTAATTACAATTAGTTTTGATTTTATGGTTCTAAAAATACGTAATCTGTTTTTATGCTAGTTGTTAGGCAATAGATGCTAAGTGAAAGTTTATAAAATAAGATAATAGCTTGTAGACAGTGTAATAATCAAACCGAATGGCTGAAAATCGGGGCCTCGAGCTTGTGTATACAGGGCCTCGAGGTCGAGTCGGATGCCCAACTAAGGGCAGTCGATGGAGGATTAACAGTTTTGATAAATTTGGTGGCGGCTCTTTATGACCAATAATGAGAAATAAATGAAGAACAATTAATGAAATGTAACAAGTATGAGAACACACTGAATATAAGCAATAAATGGAAATAATGAGATCGAGAAGTATATTAGAGAGTAGAGAGAATGTTCTTGAATATTTAATATTGGATGTCAAATCACTACAAAATGACAAGGATCCCCTTTATATATGAGGGAGAATCCCAACATAGTACAAATGCATTTATTACAAAGACATGAGGCTGGTACAACCATTTGATGCCATGGTATGGGTTTGAACTAGCCTAATAGACTTTGTCAGCTCTAGTCTCGTCCCTTGGGAACTTCACATCGATCCACCATTACCGCTGGTTTGCGCTGCCCCGAGATCGATCATTGAGGACCCTCGGGGTCGAAACCCCGAGCTGAGCTTCGAGCCTTCTGAGGGCGGTCTTTACGAGGCGCTTTAATGATCATAAAATTGGACCACTGATTTTTACTGCATACAGTTATCCACCTATATTATCCGTTAAAAAAGAGTTGAATAATGAACTTCTTAAAAACGGGTCATATATGGATAAGAACCATATTATTCACTTAAAAAATGGATAACCAATAGTTAACTAATGGATTACTTTTACATTTGTAAAGCCTCAAATTGGGGTTTCCTCAAGTTTGGGAGACTAGCAATTCTCCCAAAAATGATCATATTCAAGAAGACATGGATAATATAGATATCCATATTATCTGCCAGTTAATCCCTTTTTTATCTGTATTAAATATGGGCCGGGCCGGATAATTTATCCGTTTTATATTACCCATTTTCGACCCCGCATATCTGAACCGCGCCGTCCGTTTGCCACCCCTAGGCCCTACGTACTATACTTTAATTTAAATGCGGAATTAGAAAAAAATCAAGCAATTTTGTAAATAACTAATAGTTGCATTTTGCATTATTCTTGTCAAAAACCTTCAACGATCAAAGAAAGGAGAACGAGCAATTGACTCATAATTGAAAGATGGGGATAACTGAAGTTCATGTCTAAATGAGGACATGAATTTACTGTTGTCTCATATTTTAAATGTGCTTTTACTGTTGATAATTGGACCCTAAAAATAAAACCGTGCCCACAAGAAGGGTGGCTTCATCTGATCACTCAAAATCCGCTAATCAGGAAGAGAGAAAGAAAGAATTTTTTTTTTAGATAAAGCGAAAACTCGTTCTTGACCTTTTTGACAGTAGCTAATCTAATTCGTAACCCGCCATCTTTTGGCAGGAGTCACCCGAACTTGACCAGGCAATGGAGCGAGCCTAAACTGTTGCTAATTGGTCCCTAAAAATAAAACTTAAGTCCCTACAACCCCTATCGTGAGCAAGACCGAGACAAGTAACTTGATGTTGAATGGACGAAATTTAAAATAAATGAATTGAACCTGTAACATTGTGGGAGGAGTCATTAATTAGTGTGAGACCTGTTTCATAGCTTGTTCCAATTTTATTGGAGGATAGCTTGATTGCTTGTTCTTTTGGTGCAAGACTGTCACAAGGCATCATTAATTAGTGTGACTCCTATTAGCTAGTGTTTTGCGTTTGAAATAAACAGTAGCAAGATAAAGGCACTTAGCATTATATAAAAAGGAACCCTGGATTTATAACATTCCTCTAGATACTCTTAACGCATACAAGTTGCATATTTTAAAAAGGAAAAAAAATTAGGCATGTTACATCCCTGCAATACTCCTCCAAAAACGACAACCACAAACCGGATAATATATAGTAGCTAGCTGTTTATATACTATGTTAAAAGCTTAATTATCCCAATAATAGTTGTTTATCTATTATGTTAAGAGCTTAATATATAGCGTAGTAATTTTCCAGATGTCACTTCTCTATAGGTCCAAATTTGGTAACTCAGCGGTAATGGATAAGTAAGACAAAGGACGAGGTCGACCATGATATAATGACTGAAGGTCATTCTCACAAAGGCTGGTGCCAAAAATGGGCAGCCGAGATGAGAATATAACAGTATTATAGGTTCAAAAGTGGACATAAAGAATATTCTTTTGGATATTCTTTATGTTGTACGTTTTAGGATTTTTGGGGTATATCCCCTATAAATAGGAAGAGATAGGGAACAAAGAGGGGATCTTCTAACTTTTGGAGAAAAAACACATTGTAAAGGTTGACAAAAGAGAATATCCAAAAGTTGTCTTGTTTCGTAGATAATATTGTTGAAGTACACGTTGTTCAAACTTTATCCATAAATCCAAAGATTCCATACCATCCTGACATCTCACTTTTCCACGTCGCAGACAGAGAAAAGGAACATCCCAATCATATAATAATTTGGTGGTAGATCCTTTCTCATTACATTCATTGCCATTATTTATATATTTATGCTATCATATTTATTGTCATTCATAGTATATTAAATCCGCTATTTAATGCTCTTGAGCACTACTCGTTTCACAAGTCCTCTATTTCATACGATCTAGAATTTATTAAGTTCAACTAAGATTTGCTCTTTAATTCATCATTAATTGGTTTAGCACTTATTTGCTCATACAATTTGGCGTCGTCTGTGGGGAGGTTTTAGTTGAAATTTTAGTTCCTTTTAGATCAAAAAAAGAAGAAGCCATCTTTTCTTTGTTTGCACAAACTAACGATGGCAGGAAAAGGAGATGCAAGACTGGAAGCAATAGTAGGTGTCACTACCAATATTTTGAACACCATCAACGAAGATGGCAGAGAGGATAATGAGAACGTGACGGCAAGCACTACGCCCTGGCAGAGTGATTCACCTCCCCCTCATGAAAGCGTAACAGCCTCACGCAAAATGGGAGCCTCCACGTCTACAGCTGAGGAAGCACCACCATCACTGAAAAAATTATTGGATGAGTGGCTGACAAGCACTCTAAACAACATACTTGACAAACCCGTTCAAAGGGAGAGCAGAAACACTACGCAAGTAGATATCACAACGATCACTAGCGAGCATCCCGTCCCTCAAACAGGTAACACTTACACCACTATTGATGAAGGTAATGATGCACTTGCAACCATTCTAAAGAATATGGAAGAAATGAAAAACTAAAACAAGGCTCTCCTCGACCAGATGAGGGAACATCAAGAAAGGGTCGATAAGATACCGGACGCTCCAAAGTTTCTACCAAAATGAAACGTTGGTCTGTTGATCGAACAACCATATTGCAAGAAAGCGGCTCTACAAACCATCCCCAAAACCTTCAAAATGCCACCGTACCTGAAGATATATAATGGTACTACAAACTCCGAAGATGATATTATCCATTACATCATAGCGATGAAGGGCAACGACCTTTCGAAGGAGCAAGTACCATCACTGTTACTGAAAACGTTCGGCGAAACCTTAACGGGGAGCCTTAACATAGTATTCAAAACTATCGGCGTGGTCAATAGTAACATTTAAGGAAATGGCTGACAATTTCGTCACCGCCCATGGAGGGGATAAAAAGGTGGAGGCCAGGGTGAATGATATATTCGCCGTTAGGCAATCTCCTGGCGAGGGACTCAGGAACTTCCTCGCCCGGTTTAACAGGGTGAGAATGAGCTTACCAAATGTATCAAAAAAGATGGCGGTGGAAGCTTTTCACAACGGGTTGAACAAGAACAGGTCGAGAGCAACGAGAAAGTTATTAAGCAGGCTCATGAAATATCCTCCCACCACTTGGGAAGAAATCCACAATGCCTACTGCGCCGAGGTAAGAGTCGATGAGGATGACCTTAACGGTCCGACCCAATGGTTGACATCAGTTCAAACTGAGTCGAGAAAAGATCCCCGTAATGATGGTCGAAGAGATCAGTCAGGCCCCCATCTCAATCGAGAAAGACATCAACCCTACGTCAGAACAACCGTCCCACCGTCTCCTCGACACGCGGAAGGGTCGTCTAGGCCATATACAGGGACTCAACGAAACAAAAAAGGTATGCATCCACTCTTATCTGCTCACAACTTTTGTGTTTCCCTTTCAGAAATAGTGTACGCACTAGAAAAGCTTGGCACAAAGGTGAAATGGCCACAAAAGATGAAGTCCGACCCAAATACCCGAAAGTCGAATGTCCTTTGTGAATTTCACCAGGAGTGGGGACACAAAACTGAGGACTGCATAGCTCTATGGCAAGAGGTAGTAAACAAGCTGAACCAAGGGCACCTGAGTGAACCGATGAGCGACCGTGGACGGGCCAACTTCAGCTGCGGACGTGAACAATACAAGGGGCCTCCAAAGCCACCCTCCCCCACCCACACTATCCAAATGATCATCAGCGGAGGCGATGAAACAACGATCAACCATGTGAAGTTCACCACTACACACAAACTGAAGCAGTCGATCACTCACGAACGGTACGACGACCTCAGAGACAGTATCATCATCAATAAGTCAGATACCGACTGTTTGACATTCCCTCATTTCGATAGTCTTGTTATTACTTTACGTATTTCAAATTATGGCGTGAAAGAATAATGTTAGACGATGGAAGCGACGCGTGTATTAGCCACGCTCGAGTCCTCACACAAATAAGACTGGAAGACAAGATAGTACCGCGTTGCATAACACTAACATGTTTTAACAAAGCAGTTGAGCGAGCCTCTGGGAAATAACACTACCCATTCTAGCCGGGGGCATCACCCTAGAAACAACATTCCATGTCATGAACCAAGACACAGCTTACAACGCTATCATAGGGCGGCCATGGATACACGCCATGAGAGCCATCCCGTCAAGCCTATATCAAGTAATCACGTTCCCTACTCTATGGGGATATTCAACATCCGAGGCGAATAACGTACCACCCAAGAATGCTATCGTATTGCCTAGGATGGCACATACACCCAACAACTAAAGGGAATAGACTCAGACGCATAGCTATTACCAAAGTCGGGGACCGGACTTGACGTACAAATAGACGTCATCAGGGACCCCGACATCATGGAAGCCGGTGAGTCAACAGTAGAAGACCTCGATCCCGTCCAACTGAATAGCAGTGATAGCAACAAAAAGGCTTACATCAGACATAAACTCTCAGAACCAGCTAAATTTCACAAGTTTTTAATTGACAATGCCGATTTGTTCGCCTTCTCCCATGCAGATACGCCAGGCATCCCGAAAGACATCGCCATACACAAGTTGAATGTCGACCCACTCTGCCCACCAGCACGGCAAATAAGAAGAAAATTCAACGTCGCAATTAACAAGGCCGTCAGTGATGAAGTGGATAAGCTGCTCTCCAACGATTCCATCCAGGAATTAAAATACCCCAAATGGGTCACCAATGTGGTCATGGTAAAAAAGAGAAATGGGAAATGGCAGATGTGCGTAGATTTCACAGATCTAAACAAGGCATGCCCAAAAGACTCATTTCCCTTGCCTCACATCGACGCAACAACATGGCACGAATTATTAAGCTTTTTAGATGCCTTCTCAGGTTACAACCCAATCCTCATGGAGGAGGAGGACCAGGAGAAAACTACTTTCATCACCCATCAAGGAACGTACTGTTACAGAGTCATGTCATTCGGGTTGAAGAACGCAGGGGCAACGTACCAAAGTTTGGTCACCAAGATGTTCAAGGATCAACTCGGCAAAATAATGGAAGTTTACATCCATGACATGTTGGTCAAATCAAAAAGGAAAGAAGAACACATCGACCACTTGAAAGAGGCCTTCGGTATATTAAGGTAGTACGACATGAAATTGAACCCCGAAAAATGTGCCTTTGGCGTAACCTCGAGCAAATTTCTCGGTTTCTTAGTATCACAAAGAGACATTGAAGTCAATCTACATCAAATCAAAGCCATTGAAGGGATACCTGAAGTGCTAACCAGCAAGAAACAGGTGCAAAACTAACTGGCTGTATAGCCACCCTATCTAGATTCTTCTCATGATCATCTGACAGATGGCACAAATTTTTAAAAATGCTGAAAAAAGACAACAAGCTCCAGTGGAATTTAGAATGCATCGATACCCTAAGGGAACTTAAGGCATACTTGTCCTCGCCCCCACTGCCTGCCAAAGCAAAACCTGGTGATCGCCTCCTAATATATTAGGGTGTCTCAGAAGTCACGGTAAGCTCAGTGTTGGTCTGCAAAAACAAAGGTATGCAATCTCCAATTTTTTATATTCGCAAAGCCCTGGTCGACACCGAAATGAGGTACCCCCACCTCGAAAAATTGGCCTTATCATTGGTTATAGCTTCACGAAAGCTTGGAGCCTATTTCAGTGACATCCCATATCGGTGATAACGACCTTCCCCCTGCGGAGCATCCTACATAAATACGAATTGTTAGAAAGACTGGCCAAGTGGGCCATAGAATTAAGAGAGCACGAATAACATATCAGCCGCGAACAGCGATAAAATCGCAGGTACTCGCCGACTTCATCGCCAATTTCAGTGCCAAAATAATGCTCGAGGTCGAGCAGGAAGCCTCTCGTACCCCTCGTGGGCAACCCGACCTATGGGTCCTATATACCGATGGCATATCCAACGCGTCAGGATCTGGACTAGGACTCTTACTCGAGGCCCTAACAGGCGAAGTTATCTGCCAATCCATACGGTGCCCCGATATGACTAACAATAAGGCCGAGTATGAGGCTATAATTGCAGGACTAAAGCTAGCTCTCAAATAAAAAGCACGACGAGTCATCCTCAGATGCGACTGACAATTCGTCATCAACCAAGTCACAGGGACCTTCCAAATCAAAGAGCGAAGGTTATAAAAGTACCAGGAGGAAATTCGTAAATTACTGACATAATTCGATGAATGTCGACTCGACCAAATACCTCGAGCATAAAACATCGAGACAGATGGCCTCGACAAACTAGCAGCAGCCACAAAAAACATCACTAAAGAAAACATGGTCACCCTCATCCACTCGTCAATAGACCAACTTGAGGTACACTCTATAAATTTGACATGGGACTGGCGGAACCGCATCATGGCATACTTGCAGGAGGGAGTACTCACACAAGACAAAAAGGAAGCCAAAAAGCTTCGACTGCAGGCGGCCAGATACAACATCATAAATCACGACCTATCCAAGAGAACATTTGGGGGCCCCTTGGTGAAATGCTTAGGGCCGAATCAAACAAGGCGCGTGCTCGAAGAAGTACACGAAGGCCACTATGGTGCCCATACAAGCAACTGATCCCTCGTTAGATGCCTCATTCGGGCGGGATATTACTGGACCACTGTGAAGAAAGAAGCTGTAGATTACATCAAGAGGTGCGAGCAGTGCCAAAAGTATGCACCTATGATAGATTAAGCAGGTGAACACCTCCACTCTGTCACTTCGCCATGGCCACTCATCAAATGGGGAATGGACATCGTCAAACCCCTCCTAGCGGGGTGAGGTAAGATACGTTTCTTTTAGTTTTAACTTACTAGTTTTCCAAATGGGTGGAACCAGGTGTGTTCACCCAAATACGTGAACAAGAAGTCATCACATTCATATGGAGGAACATTGTATGCCGTTACGGCATCCCTAAAGAAATTAGTTGTGATGGTGGGTCCCAATTCACCAGGAAAGAGACCACCAAGTTCTTCGAAAAATAGCACATCAATCGAATACTCTCCATGCCATGTCACCCCGACGGTAACGATCAAGACAAATCCTCCAACAAAATAATATTAAACATCTACAAGAAAAAGTTCGAGGATGCCAAAGGGTTATGGCCATAATTGCTACCAGAGGTACTATGGGCCTACTGCACCACGCCAAAAAAGAGCATAGGCGAAATGCCATATTCATTGGTCTACGGGACTAACGCCATGATACCCGTCGAGGTTGGGGAGCCTAGACTGAGATACTCCAATAAAAGCATACAAAACAATGATGAGAAGAGGAAACAATACCTCTACGAGGTAGAAGAACGAAGAGACATGACTTACGTAAGAATGGTAGCCCAAAAACAACAAGCAGAAAAGTACTACAACAGAAAAACCAATATACGACCACTCAAAGTCGGAGACTATGTTCGCAAGGCCAAAACACAAGCAAGCAAAGACCCGAAAGAAGGAAAACTGGGAACCAATTGGGACGATCCATACAAAATCATGACAACAGCAAGCAAAGGAGCATTCCAACTAGAAACAATGGAAGGAAAACTATAACAAAACAATTGGAATGTCGCCCACCTCAAATACTTCAACTTCTGAAAAAGGACACCCCTCAAGTTGTACTCTTTTTCCCTTATCCGAGTTTTGTCCCAATTGGGTTTTCTCGGGGAGGTTTGTAATGAGGCGATGAAAGGAACGTCTCGAAGTTCAAGTATGATTCATCACCCCACCTACCGAGTGCTTCCGCAGGCTGAGCGATGAAGGGACTAGATACATGGAAACTTCTCCAATATATGTATGAAACAGACATGTATAGCATTCTCCAGTGAATGAAATAAAGCAACATTTTGTTCTCTCCACCAAGATATTCCCAATGAATGAAATAAAGCAAAAAATTTACTCTCCATCAAGTTTCTTTTTCGCATCCCGCATTCGACCTCGCTTGAATAACTTAACATTCAACCTCGCTCGAATTACTTAACATTCGCCCTCGCTCGAGTTACTTAACATTTGACCTCGCTCGAGTTACTTAACATTCGACCTCGCTCGAGTTACTTAACATTTGACCTCGCTCAAGTTACTTAACATTCGACCTCGCTCGAGTTACTTAACATTCGACCTCGCTCGAATTAATTAACATTAGACCTCGCTTGAATTACTTAACAATCGACCTCCCTCGAATTACTTAACATTCGACCTCCCTCGAATTACTTAGCATTCGACCTCACTCAAATTACTTTACACTAGACCTTGCTCGAGTTACTTTAATATATACGATCTACTACGCCAATATATTACACACAAGAGGCCAAAAATCCAAGGAATTCACCGCATAGCAAACAATAATGACAATTTGGAGATACACAACAAAAGTTAATCATTACATTACAACTGTTGTATTAAAAAACATTTTACAAAAGGCCCGAAGATGCCCTCACAAAAATAGCAAGGAAAAACAATAGTAAGTGCAACGTCTCTACGCCGCGTCATCCCCTTTGGATTACTCATCATTATACCAAGAATTAGAGGCGAGCCTGTCCCCATCATCATCAACATCGTCCCAGCCAGGCGTACCAGGATCATAACCATAGGCCTCACGGGCCGCACGTGCTTTAACATGGACACCCTCAAGCACTGCCTCGGAAACCTTCCCGTCGGCCTTCAGGGACTTGTACACATCAAGCTGAGCCTCGGCATGAACCCACATTGCATACAACTCCCGCAAAATGACGGGATCGATAGAAGTATGAGATGTAGATGGCTGTGACTGCCATCGCACTTCCTCAGCCTTCAAAGCAACAACCTGTTCATTTAATCCGGACAACTTTGCCTCTAGATCTTGGATCTGCTCCTCTAACCTTGCTACCTTGAGCACCGACGTCTACACCTTATTATCCCGCTTAGACCTACAAACACGGAGGTCATCATCCTAGGCTGCTACTTCGGATATGGCGGCCACCTTGCTTTTTTTGGCACGAGTCAATTCTTCGAATTTAACGCTCAACTCGCCCCTCAAATCGACAACCTCCATTTCCCTTTGCCCAAGCTCAACAGTTAAAGAAGCCACTCACGCTTGAAGATCGGTGTTCTCGGCCATCACCCCATTGCTCACTTTGAGCTCATCATCCATGGCCTTAAGAGCTGCCTCAAGCTCGCTGCATCGACCTATGGCCTTCATCAGCTCATTATCCTGCTCCTTCAGCTCTTCAACTTTCCCCGCCAACTCCTCCTCTTCCTATTTAAGACAGTCACGAAATAGCTGAAACTCGCTATCTTGGGTAAAGACATCGGCCAATGCACAGTTCTTGGTATGGTATTCTTTGTACTTAAAGGCCACCTTCTTAAAAACGGTCGTCCTCCGCTCATCCTTCCGGTCTCGCTCGATCTCCATGATGAGGGTCTAACATGTAAAGGGAAAAAAGTCAACATAAGTAGGTTACGCATGCGAAACAAATCCTAACAGGAAAAGAAAAAATACATACTTACAAGGCCATGCCAGAAACAATCAGTGATAGCTCTGCATCACTCATCGTCTGAAGCACCGCGTTCTAAAAGTGGGAAACAAGGAGGCGAAGGACGACACTGCCTGCTCAAAGTTTGTCATAAGATCGTAACCCACTAGAATGATTATGTGTCAGTTAGGACCCTCCGTCCTGACTTCCACACGGGTATTTCTATCCAAAAAGGCCCGCACCTCTTTGGGATCGATGTCCGAGCCTAAACCATCATTCTCTGCGAGCAGTGCTCCAACTCCTTCGGCCGATGACGACGTACCAACTTCAACGGCCCGTGCAGGTTCCTCGCCTTGGTGTAACCCCTCGGCCCTAGGGGACCTCCCCGCCATAAAAATGGCCCCTGCATCTGGCACAAGCGAGGAAGCCGCTCCCGAGGTAATGGCCTTCCTCTTTTCAACACTAGTGGCGACGACCTTCCCAAATTCCATTCTCCTCCTTTTTCTCGATGGTGACTCCTCTTCGTTAGACTACTCATCTACAAGGTGGTAGATATCCCGGGAAGAGATCTCATCCCGTACAGCAACACTCCGAGGAGGGGAGTCCCTAATTTACAAAGTTTGAGTACGACCTTCGCGGACGGACTCAACCAAAGTAAATTGCATCCCTGCCAACACAATAGCCTGGAAAAATGCCGGCACTGGAGCTTTCTTTTTGTAAGCTCGTCGACCTGTCACCATAAGGAAGTCGTATCAACAAATAACGGTAAACAACAGGAGGCCGAAACAAAAGTAACACTTACTAGATGGGACCTTCGGGCCAAAATGTTTATATAAAACCGCCCAATATCGAATACCCGCCATGTGAGGTAACACACGAGCCACCCAGTCTTCAATGCCAACAGAGGGAAAAGGTGCATGACTCTCAGCTAAAAAAATAACATAAAATGTGATGACCTGGCCGATCGTCTTAAGAATTTACGCCTTGATCCTCTATTAATAGCTTTCCCCGAGTATATTTCTACTTTTTTGATTTGCCAGGATGTTCGATTTTGAGTTTAGGAGAATTTTGGGACACTTAGTCCCTAAATAAGAGCTCAAGTGTTAGAAAGTTGGCCGTAGTTGGAACAGTGTAAAGACGGGCTCAGAATGGAAATCCGATGGATCCGTTAGCTCCGTTGGGTAATTTTGGGCTTAGGGGCATCTTCAAATTGGGTTTTGGAGGTCCGTAACTAATTTAGGCTAGGAATGCCGAAAGTCGAATTTTGGAGTTTTCTGGTTCGATAGTGAGATTTTGATCCGAGAGTCGGGATGGAATTTTGGAAGTTGGAGTAGCTCCGTAGTGTTGAATGTGACGTGTGTGCAAAATTTCAGGTCAGTCGGACGAGGTTTGATAGACACTTTGATCGAAAGCGTATTTTTAGAGTTTTGGAGTTCTTAGGGTTGAATCCGTGGTTGATTCGTTGTTTCGATGTTGTTTAGGGTGTTTTAAGGATTGGTATAAGTTTGGACAGTGGTATTAAACTTGTTGGTGCTTTTGGTTGAGGTCCCCGAGCCTCGGGATGATTTCGGATGGTTGACAAAAAGATTTTTGGAGTTTTGGAGTTGCAGCTTCAGTTGTTCTTCTGTCATAACCACATCTGCGAGTGTAGGATGGCAGGTGTGGAGCCGCAGAAGTGACAGATCTATCGTAGAAGCAGAAATGGGGAAGTTTAGTAGGGACTGCAGAAGCGGTAGGATTTCCGCAGGAGCGATACCGCATCTGCGGATGGGGCGTTATAGATGTAGAAGATTGGTTTTAAGTGATCAGTCGAAGATGTGACCCGTGTTACGCAAAAACGGGACCGCAGATTCCGCAACAGCTGGGAAGAAATAGGAAATTTCGAGGGTTTAGTTTCAAACGTTGGAAATTCGATTTGGAGCTCGGGAAAGGGTGATTTTGAGAGGAAATTGAAGAGGAGATCATTGGGTAACAATTATTTAACCCGTTCTAGTTATATTCCATAAATATATAGTTAGTTTCATCATTTAATTTCGGATTGGAGATGAAAATTGGGGAAAAGTTGGAAGAAAGTTCTTAGACCTAAAATTCAACATTTGATCGGGAATTTGACCTTAGATTTGGATAATTTTGGTATGCATGAACTCATGAGAGTATGAGGATTCCGAAAATATAAATTTTACTCGATTCAAAGACGTCGGACCGAGGGGCATTTTGGTCATTTTACCTAATTTAGCATATTAGCTTAGAATTTCTTTGTAGAGTCAGTTACTTGAAGTGTTATTTACATTATGTAATTTAATTGAATAAATTTGGGCCATTTGGAGTCGAGTACTTGTGGCAAGAGCGTGGTTTCAGATTGATTATTGAGCCGGTTCGAGGTAAGTGGCTTGTCTAACCTTGTGTGGGGGACTTTCCCTTTAGGATTGGTATTGTGATAATTGAAATACCTTGTACGTGAGGTGATGAGTGTGTACTTGTGCTAATTGTTGAAAATCCAATTTTCATTAAGTAACTTTAATTGTGCTTTCCCTTTCTATTTATTCTACTTGCACTTTTAAACCTGCTGTTAGTTAGAGAAGCATGTCTAATTGACTTAATTGCTTTGTTTGCTTTAACTGCCTCAATTGTATTATGTGAAGCATGCTAGGTCAGAATTGTCTGTGTTACCTTGTTATGAGTTTGAGTTTATTTGAGTATTCCTTGTTCCATTGTTGTGTGTTTTACTTTAGGGCTACAGGACAACATCCTGGGAGATCCCCTGTACGCATTTACGATTTGAGCTGAAGTCCGGGATACCGAGAGATCCCCAACACATACATTGAAGATACCAAGAGATCCTAGGGATACCAAGAGATCCCTATAATACATTGAGGATACCAAGAGATCCCTATCATGCATTGAGGATACCAAGAGATCCCTAGCATATATTGAGGATACTGAGATCCTCGGAATACCAAGAGATCCCTATCATACATTAAGGATACCAAGAGATCCTTGGAATACCAAGAGATCCCTAGCATACATTGAGGATACCGAGAGATCCTCGAGATACCAAGAGATCCCTGGCATATATTGAGGGTACTAAGAGATCCTTGGGATACTAAGAGATCCCCGGTTATTTCCTTGTGATTGTTTTGCCTCTGTTTTAGTTATTGAATTCCTTATTTTCCCTGTATTAAATTCATATTGTTATCTTTCAACTATACTTCTTATCTTATAATATCATACCTTATATTTTTATTTTACCTCAGTAGGGCCCTGACCTTCCTCGTCACTACCCGACCGAGGTTAGGCTTGGCACTTACTAAGTACCACTGTAGTGTACTCATGCCCTTTCTGCGCATGTTTTTCATGTGCAGATCCAGGTACTTTTACTCTGTCTTATCATCCTTGAGGCGAGGCACTTCGGTAGAGACTTCGAGGTATATATGCTGCGTCCACAGACCGAGGAGTCCCTTTCTACCTTTCTGTGATAGTATAGACCTTCAGTATTCCCCTTTTGTTAGACATTTCTAGAGTTAGAGCTTCTTATGTATATCTTAGCTTGTGATTCATGGATTTTTGGGTTTTGGGAGAGATATATATTAGATTTGAGGGTTATATTTTGTATGCTGAGCGGCACTTTTAAACGCTATTTTATTATATTATTTCTATTTTAAATTGTATTCTTCCGCAAATTGGTTTATCTTCCGCGTTTTAGGCTTACCTAGTCGTAGAGACTAGGTGCCGTTACGATGGTTCATGGAGGGTGAACCGGGGTCGTAACACAAAAAATCCACAAATGTATGAAAAATGAAGGGACGAAAGATAACAACAATTTTATGCTATCAACACCTACGATTATGGTTCCACTGCTCGAGAAATCCAGCAGGGTCCGATACCAAGTACTTGGTTTTGATAAAGAAGTACTTTTGCCAAAACTTCCGATTCGTCCTATCGTCCATTCCAACTATCAGCCCTTTGGTCCTGCGATATCGCAAGTGTATCATAGTGCCTCTATAAAAACTTGGTGAAAACAAGTGTAATAGGTGGCGGATATTGACCTCACAACAGGCCAATTCTGCGTACTTTGTCAGCATCAGGAAAGCTTTATACAAATATGGGGATAGCTGTGCTGAGTAGACATTGTAAAATCGACAAACTTCCTCCGCCAGCAGAAGAATAGGGAGAGTATAACCAATTAAGAAAGGGTATACATAAAAGGCACAGTACCCAGGTCGATAGACCTCAACGATGTCGCCACCAACCGGAACTATCTCGACGTGTGAAGGGAAATGACATGTAGATCGGAGCTCAGCTATATGAGATGGCCCGGTCTTAGAGATCACCAGAACGGGAGCTGGAGCGGGTTCCTTATGGAAATCGATTCTGGACAAGGGATTTCTGGGAACTATCTCCTCTACGGTAGGAAAACTCTCACCCTCTTCATCCACGAGATCCTCACCGCTAGAATGAGGAGCCACCGACAATGGAGTGGCGTCAGAAATTTCATCATGATTGCGAAAGGTTTGTGACATATCAACAATAAAAGGTATGCTAAAACACCTGAAGAAAGAGGTAATGATTGGGTAAGAAGAAGAGAAGCGGAATCGTGAAAGCAAAATTAATAATAGGAACTGGCAAAGAAAATTGAAGGAAAAACAGTGTTCATTGTTACAACCCATATCCACATGTGTTAGTTCATGCCATATATTAGTTAACATAAATCCAAGAAGGAATTATCTTTGAGATGATAAGAAGTCAATCCTATTGGTCTTAAGTGATACAAGAGTGTATAAGGGTGATTAACAAGTATTAGAAGTTAAATGAATCAAGGATGTTGTAACTCGTATTTTCAAGTAATCTAGCGGTGATTAATACAATCAAGAGTTAGTTTATTAAGGTATTTTAATCATATAATATCCGTATCATAAGTCTTGAAGTCAAACGAGTTATGAAACAAAAGTCGACAAAAGTTGTCGCAACTTAGGTACATAATTTTACTTAAACATTAGGTCAAATGTTTCTAATCTTTTCTCCTAATTTACAAGGAATTACGGGGTTATCTACCAACAAAATTAAAGATCTATGAGTCTAGTTTCCAACGCATTAAACTGTTCATCTATACAATCTTGGAGTAGAGAAATATTCGCGTTTTCGCGAGACTGCGCCAAGCACCTCTCTGTGGGGCCCACTAAGGCGGTTTAAGATATTTGGACCTATATAGGATGCCTCCAACCCGTTTTAAGTCATTTATTCTCACTATTTTCAGACCTTAGAACCCTAGGAACATCCTCTCAAGGTTCTCTCAAGATTCAAGACCCAAAAAGGGGCAAACAACACAAATCAAGTGTCGGGAATTCCGTGGCGCTAGTAAGTCTCTTGTTCTTCTTGTTGTTGCTCATTTTTGTGTCGTTCCAGCTCGTGTGGGAGGTTTTTTTAAAGGGTTTATGTTCTGTAAATACTCCCTCATGTTCTTAATATCAATCCTAGGTGATTTCAAGCCTTCTAAAGTGATTCTAGTGCCGAAAAACACTAATTGATCGCTAGTTTCGCTTTTTTGTTGTTGTGGCAGCATTAGAGGGATATTTCATGGAAATTTAAGGTCAAATTGGAGTTGTTATATCTGTATAAAGGTAAGGAACCTCTTACTCTATATGTATTTAAGATTATCCAAGTTGCGGCTAAGCCATTGAAGCTAGAACTTGTGAAATATATATCGAAAGGCTTGCTAGTAATGTTATTGTTTTGTGGACTGTTTTGCGTTGTTGTTGGGCTGCGTATTTTACTACTGTTTTGTGGAGTTTTGGAGGAGGAAGGGTGTGGAGAAACACCATATATATGTAGGGTTATGGGCTGATAGTTATTCGTAACATTTCCAGGTTGTTTAACACAACTACGGTGGTCGTTATATGTATGGAGTGATTAGGCTGTGTGTGGACTATTTTGGGAGGCTCAATATGTTTATTATTGATGTTGTTAGGGCTGTTTGGTGACTGTTTTGAATTGTGCGAGGTCATATATACGGGGGAGGTGCTGTCCGTTTCATCGTAAAATAGGTTGTGGTCGATACATAATAGTTATGACGCTTAAATGATAACGATAGTATCGTTCTCTTATTGTAGACTAAAGAGTTTTGACAATTGCATAGCTTGAGATTGGGGCAGTATATACAAGGTATGTGAGGCTATCTCTTTCCTTTTTTTGCACGACTCTGATTGTACATAATGTAATGAACGAGCTTCAAAGATACTCTACTCTTAGAAGCTAGCAGTACTTACATTGTTTTCCCTCTTATGGAACGATTGATGTTAATGTTGCTTCTCTTATTCTTATGTTATCAATGTTGTTGGTACTTCCTGATTCTTATAAGGTTCATAGTGAAGAGTTAGTCCTAATAACGTGTACAGAGGATACCAACCTTACGTCACTCCGAAAGGTTTAGAATGTGATTCCATGAATCGAGCATGCATTATATATATGTATCTATTTTACTCTACCGAGCCACGCTATAGTTTGCCGGGTACGGAACCTATTGTGCAACCACTGATCAGTTGGGTTTTACCGAGCTCCACGTGGCCGGGTACGATTCTACCGAGCCTTATGATGGCCGGGTACGTTTTTTTACCGAGCCTATTATGGCCGGGTACGATATGATGATGATGATGCCCACAGAGGCGAATGTTTTAAGGGTTTATGTATTTATACATATGTATCATGCATTTCATGTAAGTAGCCCTCAGAGGTACTAAGATGTTACAGGTTGTATATTCTCTATCCTTGCTTACATTACTGATCGTATTTATGGTTCCCTGCCTGACATACTCAGTACTTTATTCGTACTGATGTCCTTTTATTTGTGGACGCTGCATGTCGTGCTGCAGGTCCTGATAGACAGGCAGGTGCAGCTCCCCCACCACAGTAGGCTGTCCAATTCAGTGGTGATTGGCGAGATCCCTTCTCCGGACTTGCCTTGGTCTTGGTATGCATTTTTGTTATAGACATTATGGGTATGTCGGGGCCCTGTTTCGGCTATGTTGCAGCCCTTATGTTCCTTTAGAGGCTCATAGACAGGTGTCGACTCATGTATAGTTTGGTATGCCTTGTCGGCTAGTTTTTGTTGTATAGTCTTTCATAGTAGCGTGGTAGCTCATACCTTATATGTAGTTTCTTGATTGTCTGGTCATCCCCTGCTATGTATGTTCATGCCGTCATATTTTATTGCTGGTTGTCCATGATCCAGGTCTACCATTTATATTGATCTCGTCAGCCCTAAAAGATAATAATAAAGGTTAGATGAAATGTACGTTGGTGCTCGGCAAGTGTGGTCGGGTGCTAGTCATGGCCCTCCAGTTTGGGTCGTGACAAACTTGGTATCAGAGCAAGTCTGTCCTAGGGGTTGTCTATGAGCCGTGTCTAGTAGATTCTTAATTATGGATGTGTAGCGTGCCACATTTATAATCAGGAGGCTACATGACATCTGGGGTTGTTACCTTTTTCCTGAATCTAGATCGTGCGTAGAGTTGAGTCGTAAGTGTTCGTCTCTAATATTCACCTTGTTTTTTCAGTGATACCTTCGACTAGGAAGCAAACGATTAGTAGACGGCTTGATACAGTAGCGGGAGAGGGTACCAGTCAGGTGCCCCAAGTCAGAGCAGGACAAAGTGAGGCTCAGAGTGAGATGCCCTCTCATACCTTATCTACTCCATCTCCTCCAGAGGATATTAGAAGGCACCCAGCGCCTCCAGTTCCTCCGTCTGGCACTCCAGACTAGGATATGCGGAATGCTTTGCAATTATTGACTAGCTTGGTAGCTGCTCAGGCTCAGAGGTAGAATACAGGTGCTGCTGAGAAACCAGTTAGTACAAGAGTTCGTGATTTTATTAATTTAGACCCTCCAGTGTTTACCGGATCAGACCCCAAGGAGGACCCACAAACTTTTATTGACCAGGTTCATCGTACACTTCGGGTTATGCATGTTAGTGATACAGAGGCAGTAGAGTTGGCTTTTTATCGGCTACGGGATTTAGCGGTTCTCTGGTATGATAGTTGGGAGAGATCCAGGGGTCCGAACCCTCCTCCAACTGTGTGGAAGGAATTTTCTGAGGCCTTTCTTCGTCACTACTTGCCAGTTGAGACACGACGAGCTAGAGCTAATAAGTTATTGAACCTTACACATTGTAATATGAGTGTGCGAGAGTACAGTATGCAGCTTGATTCTTTGGCAAGGTATGCTCCCCATATGGTGGCCGAGATGAGTGATAAGGTGCACATGTTCGTGAATGGGTTGGGACCATATCTGATAAATGAGTGTACGACAGCCTCCTTGGTGGAGGGCATGGATATTTCCCGTATTCAAGCTTATGCCCAGACCCTAGAGGATCGTAAGCGCCAGCAGAGGGCAGTTAGGGAGCAGGATAGGGGCCAGCATAAGATGGCGAGATTTGCATGGTATTCTGATGACTTCAGAGGCAGCATCAGGCCACAGTTTTCGAGGATTTCGGCGCGACCTGTAGCTAGTGCTCCTCCACAGTTTCAGAGGCCTCGATATGATCGATCCTATTCTGGTCCAGGTCACAGTTCGCGGGCATCTGGCTCGCAACATCACATGGATACTAGTCAGATGAGACCCCCAACACCACATTGTGATCAGTGAGGCAAGGCACACTTTGGACTGTGTCGTCGAGGTTCTGATGCATGCTATTCGTGCGGACAGCTTGGCCATATGATGCGGGATTGTCCTAATAGAGGAGGTGATGGTATGGCTCAGCTGACTGGATCTATGTCTGGTTCTTCTTCATCAGTTCGACCTCTAGCACGGGGTTTTCAGCAGTCGATAGGTCGTGGTAGAGGTAGAGGTACAGTGCCGAGTTCGAGTGGTGCTCAAAATCGAACCTATGCTCTAGTAGGTTGATAGGATCTCGAGTCGTCTCCAGATGTTGTTACAGGTATTATATCTGTGTTTTCTTATGATGTATATGCGCTGATTGATCCGGGATCTACATTATCATATGTTACACCCTTTGTGGCTAATAAGTTTGGCATTGAACCTGAATTGATAAGTAAACCCCTTGCGGTATCTACTCCGATAGGAGATTTTGTGATTGCTAGAAGGGTATATAGATGTTGCACTGTAATGATTTGTAGTCGTCAAACCTCGGCAAATTTATTTGAGTTAGAAATGGTTAATTTTGATGTGATAATGGGAATGGACTGGTTGGCCTCATGCTATGCTAATGTTGACTGTCGTACGAAAATGGTTAGGTTCCAATTTCCGGGTGAACCCGTCATTGAATGGAAAGGGAACATTGCTACACCGAAAGGTAGGTTTATTTCCTATCTTAAGGCAAGGAAAATGATCTCAAATGGTTACATTTATCATCTCGTTCGTGTAGGGATGCGGAGGCGAAACCGCCTACTTTACAATCAATCCCTGTGGTCAACGAATTCCCTGATGTTTTCCCAGATGAACTCCCAGGCCTTCCTCCTGAAAGGGAGATTGAGTTTAGCATTGATGTATTGCCTGACACTCAACCGATCTCTATTCCTCCATACAGAATGGCCCCGGCAGAGTTGCGAGAGTTGAAGGTGCAGTTGAAGGACTTGCTGGATAAGGGCTTTATTAGGCCTAGAACTTCACCTTGGGGTGCACCAGTCCTATTCGTGCGGAAGAAAGACGGGTCGTTACGGATGTGTATCGACTATCGACAGTTGAATAAGTCTACTATAAAGAACAAGTATACACTTCCAAGAATTGATGACCTGTTTGACCAACTCCAGGGTGCCAGGTATTTCTCCAAGATTGATTTACGTTCAGGGTATCATCAGGCGAGGGTTAGGGAGAAAGATATTCCAAAGACGACCTTCCGGACAAGATATGGGCACTTTGAGTTCTTGGTGATGTCGTTCGGGCTAACAAATGTCCCAGCAACTTTTATAGATCTCATGAATACTATATTCAAGCCCTATCTTGATGTGTTCATGATTGTATTCATTGATAACATTCTAGTGTATTCTCGTTGGGAGGCGGAACATGCGGGCCACTTGCGGATAGTATTACAGACGCTTCAGGATCGTAAGTTATATGCTAAGCTCTCCAAATGTGAATTCTGGCTGAACTCAGTAGCATTCCTTGGCCATGTGATATCTGATGAGGGTATTAGTGTCGACACTCAGAAGATCGATGCAGTAAAGAATTGGCCGAGACCTACAACACCATCAGAAGTCCGCAGCTTCCTAGGGCTAGCAGGATATTATAGGTGGTTTGTAGAAGGATTTTCCTCTATATCATCACCATTGACTAAGTTAACACAAAAAGCTACCAAATTCCAGTGGTCTGACACTTGTGAACGTAGTTTTCAGGAGCTGAAGAATCGATTGTCATCCGCACCAGTGCTCACTCTTTCTGAAGGAACAGAAGGTTATGTGGTATATTGTGATGCCTTAGGTATAGGTTTGGGGTACGTATTGATGCAGCGTGGGAATGTGATTGCTTATGCATCAGACAATTGAAGAAGCATGAAAAGAATTATCCAACCCATGATTTGGAATTGGCTGTAGTAATATATGCTTTGAAGATATGGCGGCACTACTTATGCGACGTCCATGTTGATATCTACACAGGTCACAACAATTTACAATACATCTTCAAGCAGAAAGAGTTGAATTTGAGGCAGCGTAGGTGGCTTGAATTATTGAAAGACTACGACGTCGAGTTATTGTATCATCCCGATAAAGCCAATGTTGTGGCAGACGCTCTCAGCCGTAAATCAATATGAAGCTTAGTACATATTGAGACAGGTAGATGGGGGTTGATTAAAGAGCTTCATCAGCTAGCCAATATGAGAATCAGATTGTTAGACTCTGATGACGGAGGTGTTACTGTACAGAATACATCAAAATCATCTTTGGTAGCCGAGGTAAAAGCACGACAATATGAAGATCCTATCTTAGTACGATTAAGAGAAAGCATTCAACAGTGTAAAAGTATGGCTTTTGGGATCGGAAAAGACAGGGCACTGAGATACCAGAGCCGATTGTGTGTGCCTAATGTGGCAGGGTTGCGAGAGAAGATTATGAATGAGATTCATCAATCCCGATATTCCATCCATCCCGGCTCGACAAAGATGTATCATGATGTCAAGGAGCAGTATTGGTGGGATAATATGAAGAAGTCTATTGCAGAATTTGTAGCCCAGTGTCCCAATTGTCAACAAGTAAAGATAGAACATCAGAAACCTGGTGGATTGCTTCAAAATATAGAGATTCCGACCTGGAAGTGGGAGGTGATTAATATGGACTTCATTATTGGATTACCTCGCTCTTATCATAAGTTTGACTCCATCTGGGTGATAATTGATCGACTTACAAAATGTGCCCATTTTCTGCCAGCGAAGACAACTTACACGGCTGAAGATTATGCGAAGTTGTATATCAAGGAGATTGTTAGGCTTCATGGTGTGCCCGTATCTATTATATCAGACCGAGGAGATCAATTTACGGCTAACTTTTGGAGGTCTTTCCAGAAGGGTTTAGGCACACAAGTAAATCTCAGCACTGCATTTCATCCGCAGACTGATGGACAGGCTGAACGTACCATTCAGACACTAGAAGATATGCTACGAGCATGTGTTCTAGATTTTAAGGGGAATTGGGATGATCATCTTCCACTCATAGAATTCGCGTACAATAATAGCTACCATTCCAGTATTAAAATGGCCCCATACGAGGCACTATATGGGAGGAGATGTAGATCACCAGTTGGATGGTTCGAAGTCGGTAAAACAGAATTATATGGGCCAGATTTGATTCACCAAGCTATTGAGAAGGTGAAAGTGATACAGGAGCGATTGAGGACGGCACAAAGCAGGCAAAAATCATATTCTGATGTCCGACGTTGATCTAGAGTTTGAGGTTGGTGATTGGGTTTTCCTGAGGATCTCACCAATGAAGGGTATTATGCATTTTGGGAAGAAAAGTAAGCTGAGTCCAAGGTATATCGGGCCGTATAAAATTCTTCGACGAATTGGACAGGTTGCTTATGAGTTAGAATTGCCATCCGAATTGGAATTTGTCCACCCGGTATTCCATGTATCTATGTTGAGAAAATGTATTGGAGACCCTTCTCGAGTCGTCCCTATAAAAGATGTACAAGTTACAGAGGACCTATCATATGAAGAAGTGCCAGTGGCGATATTAGATCGGCAAGTCCGCAAGCTGAGAACAAAAGATGTAGCTTCCGTCAAAGTATTGTGGAGGAACAAAAATATGGAAGAAATGACATGGGAAGCAGAAGAGGAGATGAAGTCTAAATACCCTTACTTATTCCAGAATAAAGATAACAAGGATGCTGGTGGAAGACAGGATACATTGGAAGGTGAAACGGCTCTATGAGGTAAGCAATAATTTGAGAATACTCCTCCTTAATACAAAATGGTGATATGTAGATAATGTAACTATGCATAATGCTTTATGTAGCCTTGTGAAGCCATATGTTGGGCTTAATTACTTGCAAGTTTTGCTAGTGACCATTTTATAGGGGAAAATTGATCGGAAATTTCCATTGGAATCCACGATGATTTAAACTCCCCATAAACCCTTACATTCGATGACGAATGTTCCTAAGGGGGGAGGGTGTTACAACCCATATCCACATGTGTCAGTTCATGCCATATATTAGTTAACATAAATCCAAGAAGGAATTATCTTTGAGATGATAAGAAGTCAATCTTATTGGTCTTAAGTGATACAAGAGTGTATAAGGGTGATTAACAAATATTAGAAGTTAAATGAATCAAGGATATTGTAACTCGTATTTTCAAGTAATCTAGCGGTGATTAATACACTCAAGAGTTCATTTATTAAGGTATTTTAATCATATAATATCCGTATCATAAGTCTTGAAGTCAAACGAGTTATGAAACAAAAGTCGACAAAAGTTGTCGCAACTTAGGTACATAATTTTACTTAAACATTAGGTCAAATGTTTCTAATCTTTTCTCCTAATTTACAAGGAATTACGGGGTTATCTACCAACAAAATTAAAGATCTATGAGTCTAGTTTCCAACGCATTAAACTGTTCATCTATACAATCTTGGAGTAGAGAAATATTCGCGTTTTCGCGAGACTGCGCCAAGCACCTCTCTGTGGGGCCCACTAAGGCGGTTTAAGATATTTGGACCTATATAGGATGCCTCCAACCCGTTTTAAGTCATTTATTCTCACTATTTTCAGACCTTAGAACCCTAGGAACATCCTCTCAAGGTTCTCTCAAGATTCAAGACCCAAAAAAGGGGCAAACAACACAAATCAAGTGTTGGGAATTCCGTGGCGCTAGTAAGTCTCTTGTTCTTCTTGTTGTTGCTCATTTTTGTGTCGTTCCAGCTCGTGTGGGAGGTTGTTTTAAAGGGTTTATGTTCTGTAAATACTCCCTCATGTTCTTAATATCAATCCTAGGTGATTTCAAGCCTTCTAAAGTGATTCTAGTGCCGAAAAACACTAATTGATCGCTAGTTTCGCTTTTTTGTTGTTGTGGCAGCATTGGAGGGATATTTAATAGAAATTTAAGGTCAAATTGGAGTTGTTATTTCTGTATAAAGGTAATGAACCTTTTACTCTATATGTATTTAAGATTATCCAAGTTGCGGCTAAGCCATTGAAGCTAGAACTTGTGAAATATATATCGAAAGGCTTGGTAGTAATGTTATTGTTTTGTGGACTGTTTTGCGTTGCTATTGGGCTGCGTATTTTACTACTGTTTTGTGGAGTTTTGGAGGAGGAAGGGTGTGGAGAAACACCATATATATGTAGGGTTATGGGCTGATAGTTAACATTTCCAGGTTGTTTGACACAACTACGGTGGTCGTCGTATGTATGGAGTGATTAGACTGTGTGTGGACTATTTTGGGAGGCTCAATATGTTTATTATTAATGTTGTTTGGGCTGTTTGGTAACTGTTTTGAATGGTGTGAGGTCATATATACAGGGGAGGTGCTGTCCGTTTCATCGTAAAATAGGTTGTGGTCGATACATAATAGTTATGACGCTTAAATGATAACGATGGTATCGTTTCTCTTATTATAGACTAAGGAGTTTTGACAATTGCATAGCTTGAGATTGGGGCAGTATATACAAGGTATGTGAGGCTATCCCTTTCCTTTTTTTGCACGACTCCGATTGTATATAATGTAATGAACGAGCTTCCAAGATACTCTACTCTTAGAAGCTAGCAGTACTTACATTGTTTTCCCTCTTATGGAACGATTGATGTTAATGTTGCTTCTCTTATTCTTATGTTATCAATGTTGTTGGTACTTCCTGATTCTTATAAGGTTCATAGTGAAGAGTTAGTCCTAATAATGTGTACAGAGGATACCGACCTTACGTCACTCCGAAAGGTTTAGAATGTGATTCCATGAGTCGAGCATGCATTATATATATGTATCTATTTTACTCTACCGAGCCACGCTATAGTTGGCCGGGTACGGCACCTATTGTGCAACCACTGATCAGTTGGGTTTTACCGAGCTCCACGTGGCCGGGTACGATTCTACCGAGCCTTATGATGGCCGGGTACGTTTTTTTACCGAGCCTATTATGGCCGGGTACGATATGATGATGATGATGCCCACAGAGGCGAATGTTTTAAGGGTTTATGTATTTATACATATGTATCATGCATTTCATGTAAGTAGCCCTCAGAGGTACTAAGATGTTACAGGTTGTATATTCTCTATCCTTGCTTACATTATTGATCGTATTTATGGTTCCCTGCCTGACATACTCAGTACTTTATTCGTACTGATGTCCTTTTATTTGTGGACGCTGCATGTCGTGCTGCAGGTCCTGATAGACAGGCAGGTGCAGCTCCCCCACCACAGTAGGCTGTCCAATTCAGTGGTGATTGGCGAGATCCCTTCTCCGGACTTGCCTTGGTCTTGGTATGCATTTTTGTTATAGACATTATGGGTATGTCGGGGCCCTATTTCGGCTATGTTGCAGTCCTTATGTTCCTTTAGAGGCTCATAGACAGGTGTCGACTCATGTATAGTTTGGTATGCCTTGTCGGCTAGTTTTTGTTGTATAGTCTTTCATAGTAGCGTGGTAGCTCATACCTTATATGTAGTTTCTTGATTGTCTGGTCATCCCCTGTATGTATGTTCATGCCGTCATATTTTATTGCTGGTTGTCCATGATCGAGGTCTACCATTTATATTGATCTCGTCATCCCTAAAAGATAATAATGAAGGTTAGATGAAATGTACGTTGGTGCTCGGCAAGTGTGGTCGGGTGCTAGTCATGGCCCTCCAGTTTGGGTCATGACATTCATGCAAGGAGAGGGATGATAGAAACTTCTGAAAAATGAAACCCTCATTTATTTATAGGGCTGGATGGCACGAGAATCGAAGCAAAAGATTGTCAATGGCACCAAAATTGATGCGACAGTAATGCACACACTGTCTCGGGAAGACGCGTAATGATTATGTGTGTGGCTGTGATGTCACCCCATGGCAACCATACCAATCATGACTCCACTGGTTGTGTCTTTCTCTCGATCTTGGTTGACCCGACTTGTTTAATAGCCAAATTCTCCGGATATGAATGCAAATGATGTCTGCATATCGAGGACGTGCAGGGCTACGACCTCAACAAGCGGAGGGACTAACTATATAAGTCCAAATTTGGTAACTCAGTGGTAATGGATAAGTAAGACAAAGGACGAGGTCGACCATGATATAATGACTGAAGGTCATTCTCACAAAGGCTGGTGCCAAAAATGGGCAGTCGAGCTGAGAATATAACTGTAGCATAGGTTCAAAAGTGGACATAAAGAATATTCTTTTGGATATTCTTTATGTTGTACTTTTTAGGGTTTTTAGGAAATATCCCTTATAAATAGGAAGAGATGGGGGAAAAAAGGGGATCTTCTAACTTTTGGAGAAAAACCACATTGTAAAGGTTGACTAAAGAGAATATCCAAAATTTGTCTTGTTTCGTTGATAATATTGTTGAAGCACACATTGTTCAAACTTTATCCATAAATCCAAAGATTCCATACCAATCCTGATTTCTCACTTTTCCACGTCGTTGACAGAGAAAAGGAACATCCCAATCATATAATAATTGGGTGGTTAGTTGCCATTATTTACATTTATTACATATTTATGCTATCATATTTATTGTCAATCATAGCGTATTAAATTCGCTATTTAATGTTGTTGAGCACTACTCATTTCACAAGTGCTCTATTTCATTTGGTCTAGAATTTATAAAGTTCAACTAAGATTCGCCCTTGAATTCATCATTAATTGGTTTAGCACTTAGTTGCTCAAACAACTTCCAGACTTCATTACTCAATATCCCCGTCAAGAAACGAACTCTCACTCCGTCCTTCTTTCACTTTTCAAGCTGAAACTACGTTCCTAGATTTACACTCAAGGATGCTATCAATCTTGGTAAAACTCAAATATCTTTTATCTTTCTCCCCAAACGAACTTTACTACATGTTGTACCTTACGCCTTGTTTTCTTTTTATATTATTCTCTTTAGGATCTACTGAAAAAAACCTCTCTACATTCACTGTAAGGGTAAGGTCTGCATACTCTCTACCCTCCCTTGACCTCATTTGTCGGATTAGTTGTTATTGTTGTCGAAATGTGTTACTAGTATGTGTAGATACCCAATTTTTTCCTATATATTTTAAATATGCATAAAAGCTTACAAGATAGCATATATATGCATATATAAGTATGCACAAGGCCTTCATTATTTTTTCCATAATTTTAAGGGCTTAAATTGATTTATTTTCTCCCTTTTTATCCATAAAATCCCCAATAATTACTTCCAAAATTATTGTTTTAATAATTCATTTATAGGATTTCTATATTTATGCAAAAATATGGCTAATGTAATTTTTATGTATTTTTACAATCATATTTAGTATTTGTAAGCTAAATTGCATATAATTGCAATGTTAGCCCATTTTAAAATATAATTATATTTTATGAGCATAAAATTGGTTCCTATATTTTTAAAATGTCAATTATGTGTTTTAAATGATTTTTGAACCTTAAATTATTTTCCAGAAACTACCTATTATTTTTATAAATTAAAATAGTGAAAAACTGGCTATTTAAATAACAACCACATTTGGCTTTCAATTATAGCCAAATTGGACCCCCATTCCCAGCCCAATTTTACAATTGATAACCCGGCCCATGCCCTATTAACCCTTACTCAAACCCGGAACCTACCTACCCATTTGAATTCTGACCGTTGATCCCCCAGATCAACGGTCCAAATAATTCCCTTCCTCTTTAAATTCTAACCAACCAACCAACCAACCAACCCTAATCATTTCTCCAATATGCCGCCTTCATATGCTCTCCCATCTCCACTCTTCTCTCAAACCTAACCCTTGACTCCTCCACTCACCTCCTTCTCCGGTCATCTCCGGCGACTATCTCTCAAGCCCCAAGCCTCCAATGGTCACTCCACCGCCTTGCTCCTCATCTCTAAGACCCTTAAGGGTCTTGGGCCATGTCGATTTGGACCTAGGGTTTCTGATTCTGTTGTTCGAGGCTTCTCTGGTGTGATTTTGGGCAAAATTACACCATGTGTGTTATGATTTGTGAAGTTACAACATGTTCTTTTGATTTCTATTTAGGTTTCCTTTTGAAACCCTAACTCTCTTCTGGATCTCTCAGATCTATGTTATTTTCATGCTTTAAGCCTGTTTCCTTCTATGATTTGCTTATTCTCGAGCTTTCTTCCTAAAGATCTTCTACTCTAAACCGTTTTTACTTTCTTTGGAAACTAGGGTTTCTCGGAGTTCTTTCTGTACCTGTTTCGACTGATTTCTTTACGATTTAACCTTTTCCCTTGTTATTTTGATCGATTCTATATTCATACTGCTTTTGAACTCATCTCTGTTAAAAGCCCTAAATTTTAAAGATTTTTCTTTACTTGTTTCTCTGTGTTGGCATGATTATCTTTACTTGTTTTTGTGTGTTAGAATGATTCTCTTTACTTGTTTCTATGTGTTAGCATGATTCTCTATACTTGTATTAGCATGATTTTCTCTACTTGTTTCTATACGTGTTAGCACGATTTTCTTTACTTTGTTTCTATGTGTGTTAGCATGATTCTCTTCACTTCGCTTCTGTGTTAGCCTGTTTACTTGGTTCTTGTTAATATCTCATGGTCACCATTCTTTGAATATGTTCTGCTGAATCTTTAGCCTACTTATATCACCTCTATATGATGGTGTTCGCTCATCTCTTTTTTCTTTCTGCCTATATAATTGACCTTGTCTGTATGCTACTTCTGTTCATTCGTCTCTATTTATATGTTGAAGTATGAAGAATCATGACTCCCCATGATTGACTCTAATTTTCCTTAACTGTTGGTAATTGAAAGATTTTCCTTCAAAGCCCTAGAGTTCTACTCGTCGGTTTGAATTAACTAATTTTATTACCTTATTTACTATGGTACTTTGTTTTACTTAGTCTTTCCTTAATTGGGTCTTTTTGAATTTGGTCCTAATTGACTACTTTATGCCTACTGAACCCTGGCTCCTTCCTTATTTAGTTATGCACTGATTACTGTTCCTTCCTTATATGGTACTAAATCTTCCCGTTTGACCTTGATTCCCTTAGCTTAAGTAAGAATTTCCTTGATTCTCTAATTGATTGATTCCGAGTTCTTAAATTACTGTACTACTATGATTTTTACCTTATTCTACTACCTAATTTCAACTATAAATTATCTAAGTTTTCACAAACAAGGGAGGAACACTTGGATTTCAAAAAACTCCTTTCTTATTAAAATCTTTGTTCTCCTCTCTTCCTTGTGTTATTTGCTACTATTAACCGGCTGCAAGCCAATGCTAATCATCTGTGCTCTTTGGTTCTTTCATTCTGCTTACTTCTCTTCACTAGTATGGCCCAGTTTAATTTAAAGCCTCAATAATAACATGTTTATCTTCTTGTTTCAGTTTCTTTTATTTCTAGCCTGCTTTTACTTGTGGTTCTTTTGTGAAGTTTGTAGTTAGGCATGCTAGTATGACTCCCCTCCCTTTAAATTCATGTGTTCCCTTGTGTGATTCAAGTATGTCGGGACAAGTGTTTTTAATCTACTGTGTGCTTACCATTCTTATGAGTCCCAAATACCTATTCTCCTATGTGTTTATATTCTCCCTGATTAGTTTGTAATTATGCCAGTTTTAGTTATTGCTGAACATGTCCAAACCAATCTGAATACCCTTGCCAGGGTTATATGTTTGTAGTCAAATGCTTGTGTATCCCCAAAGCCTTTTGACCGCTTGTGTGACTATCGAATCCATTTGGATTCTGTGTGTGATCCTATATTCAGTTCTTGATTTGGTTTATCACTCCAACCTTTTCAAACAATCTCCATTACTTTACTAACTACTTTCAAACAGACTTTTAAGTCCAATCCTTAACAAACTTCTTTCAACATGTGTCCTGTACTTTCACTTTACTCTTAGTTAATATGTTCTGCCCCCTCTAGTATGTGTACTGCCTTGGGATCCTCTTGAGAACCCTCTGAACTCTAGCATATTGAGGCTGGCCTTTCCACATTGCACTGGTTCAATGCTTGGCTACTAAGTCTAGGTGTAAGCATTGTTTGGGGTCCTTGAGACCCTTAGGGAATTTTGATGCACCTAGACTGTGATTTGTCTATGGAAATGAGTCTTGTGAGACCATTGGAGATTTTGGGAAACTTGGGCCTAATTGCAGGCTCCCTATAGAATAGTTTCTTGGTTTTCCTTTTCATTTATGTAATTCATTTATTGGCCTATAATAATTTGTAAATAGATATTTGGGGTATATAGTAAAAGGGTGGGTAGATGTATCTTGTGGGGTAACATGGGTAAAAATCCTGCTCTTAGGATTTATTTTCAAATTTGCCTACTTCACTCACTAGAACATGTCCGTAGGGTTTTTATTCTTGTTGAATCTGGTTGCTTTTGCATAATAGAGAATCATGCCTATGGGATTCCACTTCTAATTTCCTCTGCATCAAATAGAAATCATGCCTATAAGGACTTCAGTTTTAACTTCGTTTGCATCAGATAGAAACCATGTTCATAAATTCTGCATTTGTCATTTTAGAAACCATGTTTCTAGGTTCCAAGCCATCATGTTTTAAATCAATTCAAGTATAGATACCATGCCTATAGGACCTAATTCCGATTCAGCTTTAATAAGCCTTTCATATGTTACTACAAATTGACTAAAAACAGTAATATGCCTAGATATCATGTCTCTATGGATCTATACTTGCAATTCTGTCTGGTAATTCTAATTAGCCCAATAGATCAATTTCATTTCACCTGGCTTGCTTCGTAAAACCAGTCTTAATAAGTGTCAACATTTTCTAAAACTAGTCCTTTCAAAATTGCTTTAATCTCATTAGATATCATGCCTATAAGTATTAAAAGGGTCTATTTCAAAAACTTGTTTGTTTCTGTATTAACATAGACACAGTATTGCATATAGGAAAGCCTTAGGGCACTTTCAAAACCTGCATTTCTCTGAAGATGTTTCTGTCATTCAAACTTCTGATTTTAATAAGCTTTTAAAGAAGAGGCCCTAGGCAGCTACTGGGTTATAACTTCTGTATCTGAAAGTTTGGTCTGTTTTTGCATATTCACTTAGAGATCCTGCTTTAGGACTTTGATTAATAAAGACCTTAACTGTGTTTGAGTCGTGCTTCTTGTATGTTTGTTTCAGGAGGAAACTTTGAGCCTCTTAATTGCTCCCATTATGTGTGAAAGTCCTAAATGTTTTGACTGTCGCCTTAGAATTGTTTTGCCTTTCTAAACATTAGGGGTATGCCTAGAACTACCTATAGGTAGAGGTCCTAACTCCCTCTGGGACCATTAAGAAGGGACAAGTAGCAGCACATAATAGGAATCATTGACCAAACACTCGTTTTGGATGACCAATAAGGGGATGGGAAGGGTAGACATGGGGTGTGATGACTACGCTTTAATGTCACGTATATCCCCTTATGGAGGAGTGTTTACCGGACATTGCGTGGGGTGATCTTATAGGATAAACAACCTAGGACCCCTCCTTACCCCAAATCCTCTCCTTGTTTAAAACTTTCTTTGTTTATAATTTGTTCAAACCTTTATTTCACTACTTGAATTGTTCAATATGCTTTACAAACAACTTATTTGATTCAACTATTTGTATGGACTAATTTGTGAATATAAGTTCGGCCGAGATCTACAGTTGTGGATCACGAGGGGTGCCTAACACCTTCCCCTAGAGGTTATTTCGAGCCCTTACCCTAATCTCTGGTAATGCAAACCAACCCAAGAGTTAATTACTCTAGGTGCCCTAACGCACCATAATCCGTTAGGTGGCAACTCTTCAAATACCCAATTTCAAAAAGGAAATGTGTCATTACACCCCCATGAATGTCGAAACCCGGACCTCCTCACCACGAAGGGAAAAAGGGGGTGTGACAGTATGTATACGGTCAGAATCGAGTAGCTCGATTTCGAACTCTTAAATTAGGGCTATGAGTTTGAGTCCGGGCGACTCAAAGTGGGAGTCAGACCTGGCTGAAGGACACACACCTCGAGGGAGCAGATTGAAGGCCTGACACGACCTACATTGAGGGTAGTACAATCTCGAAGACACTCAAAAAAAGCGGGAATTCTCAAGGACACGTGGATCTGGGCATAAATTAAAGGATAATATTTGTAGGAAATGGTACAGGTCCGTACTAGGTTGTTATACACCTGTAGCAATATAATTCTTTAACATAATTAGGAATGTACTATATTGAGGTTTTCTCCTCCTATATAAAGGGGACTCCAATCATTTGTAAAGGACATATTCTTTACTATAATAGAATATTCTACTATACTTTTCTCGTTTACCATGCTCAACAATTGTTCTTTAGCTTTATATTTTTACTTTATTCTTCATACTTTATTGGTTCTTAGCTCACCCCGAGGCCCCCGAGATTATCGCACTCGATGTCCCCACTGCTCCAGCAACACTGGTTTGGTTCATCAATTCTTCTTACTTAAACATAATATTACTTGTATATTCACTAGTATTGAAATAAATCATATATCTTTAAAACCATAATTTATCTTTAATTGTTACCCACATTTTTTGAGGTAAACAGTTTGCCACCCACCGTGGGGCTAAAGACAATAGTGATTATTTTAGTGCTAGTTTTCTGATAACACACGTTATTCTTCACACTTTTTCTTGTCAAAGATTCTTTGATTTTAGGCTAAAACATGTCTAGCACAAAAAATGCACTTATTCATGACGACGAAGGTCTTGGAGAAAACAGTAGTATAGGGGTCGGTGCACCACCCATAAACCCGGAGGAAGTGCCAAATAGGAAGCCAGTTGATACCAGCTCGCCTAATGCTCTAAACGTGGATTCAGGTGCAGACCCCATAGGGAACACGCATGATCGAGGCCAACCCTGCACTACTACAAAGTAGCGAGAGTGGTCGAAGCAGCATTTACCCGAGAAAGTTAGGATCGATTTCCACAAGGAGCTAGAAATGGGAATTGAGTTTCTATCTAAATTGGAGATGCGTAATTGCTCTTAATTGCACTTCTAATCATAGTTGGTTTTGATATTACTTCTAAATGTATACTAATAAGATGCTAAATTAAGCTAAGTTAAGCTAAGAGTAAGATACTTGAAGGGTTGTCTAAATAGTTAAAAGGCACTAGGGAAGTGATTTTCTCCTAGGTGGACACTTCACGGGTTCTCGAGTCTAAGGCTAGGTTGTCATGTTGGGGATTACGATATAACCATTGCACGATACTACTTACTCTATACCTCTCGGTAGTTTGAGTGATTTTGCCCTAATTGACTTCATCAAGACCAATTGAGTATGATAATTTGTGCAGGCAATTGAGGTTCAAATCGGGTATTACTATCTCTAGGTTTAACCCTTTAATTGGGGCTATCAATCTATTGAATATGCCCCAATTCCTTATTGTACTAATTTTCCTCGGCTTAGGCTCTCTTTCTCATGAAGAGCCCAAGTCAAATAGGCACAAATTAGTGTTTGCAACCACTAACTCAACATTAAAACCATAAATTAGTCCAAATATCAAACACCCATAGACATTTAAGCCTGAAAACACAAGACCCATCAAATACCCACACTAGGGTTGAGCCACAACCCTAGCTAATGGGTCTAACTACTCATGATAATAGAAGAAAACAAAGAAATAGATGAAGAAAAACTCATAATATTTAATTACAAGCTAAAACATGAAGATTTAATGGTAAAACTATTGTAAAATTACTCAAAATGGTAAAGGAACATTGTTCACGAGCGCAACAGCTAAGTAAAATACAACTGATGACCTAAAATGGGAAAAGAAACTATTTATACTAAGCCAAATTTTCTGGACAGAAATACCCCTGTGGGGGTAGTGCGGACCGTATAAAATGGAGTGTGGCCGCACTGAGGCTCTTGGATTTAAACTTTTGCTCCCTGAACTTGGCCACCGCGGTCCACACAAAATGCACAGCGGCCACATTAGCAGTGATTCCCCTAATTGGAAACTCTCTGAACTCTGTCTTTGCGGACCGCACAATATCGAGTGCGGCCACATTGAGTCCATTGCAGTCCGCACAAATTGCTTTGCGGCCGCAATGCTTGAGTCTCCGAAATAGCACCTCTTTTAACTTCCTCTTTGCGGACCGCACAGAATGGAGTGCTGCTGCATTGGTCCTATTATACTGTTCTTGGTACTTGTGCATGTTTCACTCCTTTTTGAGCTGGTTTTGACAAATTGTCACCTTGTTGACCAAACCCTACAATCAAGTACAACATGTAAGCCTTTGGGACTATTTTGTACACATTTCTAATCAAAACCTAAGTAAGAAGGAGTGTAAAATGCATCATAATCCCTAGTTATCAACTCCCCCAAACTTAAACTTTTGCTTGTCCTCAAGCAAACAAAATAAGACCCACCCCTTTAGAGTAAATCCAAGAAAATTCAGCTGACCTAAAGTGACTTTATCTAGCATCAATTGGGACTAACAATTTCTCTCAATTCAAATGAATCATTAACAACATTCGACCTTTTAAGCACCATGGATTTAGTGCGATACAAGAGCATCAAGAATTGACTCAACACATAAAAGAAACTTTTTCTACTACCTTGGTCATTGTGGAACCCAAACTCATACATCCTCAACTCTCCCTAAGCAAACCTCATCTTTAAGATTGTAGCACTCAAAATGAAGATAGTGGAAACACGCTCATCTCTCTCAAAGAAAGGTCATAAGTCCGGCTCTAAGTACCATAAGCTTGCCCATTATGAGAGTCACCACTAATGTAAGCTTCATTCAACTCAAGATCATATAGGGCTTTTGTGAATAAATAGTGAAGGCTTTTGGTTAGGGTAGGAAATGTTTGGTCTAAGTAGGTTCCATCTTCCCTTTAGCACTTCTTTTGCTTCATTTTGGGACATATTCTCTTGACTTTTTAAGTCTTTTAACTTCTTTCTAAGGGGTTAGAGAGACACACTGTCACTCTTTCTTTTTCATTTCAAATTTTTTTCTCCTTTCTCAACTTTCCACACCTTTCATCTCTTTACTTTTATTGAATCCCTTCATTCTTTTCTACATTGCTCATTCTTTTTGTCTTTTTGATTTTCTTTCTTTTTCATTGCTTTCCTTTTCTTCATTTTGTACCTTTTACCACTTTGTTGAATTCCTCGTCTCTCCCCCCAAACTTATGTTTTTGCCTTGTGCTAAGGAAAGATCGGGTGCCAAGAGAGGGTATTTTTAGAATGGGTAAAGGCTTGTATAGTGGTTCTTGAAAGAAAAAGGTCTATAGCTCAAAAGGGATGACTAGGGATATTATCATTGGTAGGTTATTGAATTGTTCAAGATAACATTCGGATCAAGGAGAGCCTATAATCACATCTCACGTCAAATTACACTTATGATTTCGCCTAGACAAACATTCAGGGCAAGTTCTAGACCAATGGCTCAGGACTTGGAATTGTAATTCAAATTCTCACCACACAAGCTTTGGGATAGCTAAAGAAATAGAGTCGGGGGACAACAACAACCTTAGTTGAGATTTGAGCAACTCAATGGTCCCGAAAAACCACTTGATGATTGTCGGTCAACACAAGAGTTTCAAGGTCACCACTCTCACCATCCTAAATACAACAATTTGTTTATGACCATAGGATCAAAGGCAAATATGCTAGGCCCAAGAGATGCAATCTTGATTAATGAGCCTTAGCAGTTAAATTCGTGCAATTTAGAGGGATGAACAGTAATTTTGAAGTTCTGAGAGAAAAAGGTTGAAAAGTTTGAAATGAGGGCCTCGGGTCCTATTTATAGAAAAAAGGTCCTGGGGCCCATCTCACCTACCCACCGCGGACAGCACAAAATGGCACCGCGGTCCGCGGTGCTCGAAAACATGAAACATTGGGAGGTTGGCCATTGCGGACCGCAAGAAATCTAGAGCGGCCGTAGTGGTCCATCGCGGACCACACAAAATGCAATGCGGCCGCGGTGAAAAACTTTAGAGACTTCTCACTTTTGACAAATCACTCTGAGGTCCGCATTGATTTCTTGCCCCACACAAAGGCCATTGTGGCCGCACAAAATGAAGTGTGGTCCACATTGCAAACTTCAGAGAGTGATCCTTTTCCCAAAATTGGTCCTGCACTACATCAACAAGTCAGTCCAAAAATAAATCCTACACTACAAAGAAAATCACAGAAGAACAAAAAGAAAGACACATGGGTTGCCTCCCAATAAATATCTGATTTAACGTTGCAGCACGACGTAGGTTACCATCAAATCACTTTAGATAAAGAAGTGCCACCACATGGCTGCCATCAATCTTGCCTAGGTAGTGCTTGACCATGTACCCATTAACTCTGAAAACCTCCCCCTTTTTGTTCTTCAAGTCAAGTGCACCAAATGGAGTCACAAACACCACTTCAAAAGGTCCGCTCCATTTTGACTTAAGCTTTCCCAGAAACAGACGTAACCAAGAATTGAACAAGAGAACCATATTACCCACTTTGAACTCCTTGCCACGAGCATATTTATCATGAAAGTACTTCATCTTGTCCTTGTACAAGGACAAACTGGAGTAGGCATGGAATCAAAATTCATCAAGTTCATTAAGCTGCTCCACATGAAGATTTGCTGCCACGTCCCATTCAAGATTCAGCTTCCTCAAAGCCCATATGGCCTTGTGCTCTAACTCGACTGATAGATGGCAAGCTTTCCCAAACACCAGCCGGTACGAAGACATACCAATCAGAGTCTTGTAAGCAGTCCTGTAAGCCCAAAGAGCATCATCCAACTTCTTTGACCAATTGGTCCTATTTGCATTGACCGTCTTTGACAATATACTCTTGATTTCCCTATTTGAGACTTCAACTTGGCCACTCGCTTGAGGATGATAAGGAGTAGAAACTTTGTGATTGACACCATACTTTGCAAGCAAAGTGTCAAAAGCTCTATTATAAAAATGAGATCCCCCATCACTTTTGATTGCACGAGGAGTGCCAAACCTAGTAAAAATGCTTTTCTTGAGAAACGCAACAACACTCCGGGCCTTATTGTTGGGTAAAGTCAGGGCTTCAACCCACTTTGAAACATAATTAACTGCCACAAGAATGTGTGTGCTCCCACACGAGCTAACAAACGGGCCCATAAAATCAATGCCCCGTACATCAAAAATATCAACTTCAAGGATGGTATTGAGAGGCATCTCATCTTTCTTCGAAATTCCACCTGCTCTTTGACATTCGTCACACATCTTCACAAATTCACTTGCATATTTGTACAAAGTTGGCTAATAAAACCCACAACTAATAACTTTGGAAGCCGTCCTCGCCCCGCCATGATGGCCACCATATGGAGAGGAATGATAAGCCTCTAAGATACTCAATTGCTCTTCCTACGGGACACACATTCGGATCACACCATCTGTGCAAATCTTGAACAAGTACGGCTCATCCAAATAGAAATCCAAACTATCCCTTTTGAGCTTCTTCCTTTGGTTAGATGAGAGCTCACACGGGATTATACCAGTCACAAGGAAATTAGCAACGTCCGCAAACCATGGCATACCATTCACCGACACCGAAAGGAGTTGTTCGTCGGGAAATGATCATTGATCTTTAGGCCATCACGAGGCCTCCCCTCCTGCTCCAAGCGGGACAAGTGGTCCACCACTTAGTTTTCACTACTCTTCCGGTCCACAATCTCCAAATCAAAATCTTGAAGTAACAAGACCCATTGCATCAGTCTAGCTTTGGAATACTTCTTCGTCATCAAGTACCGAAGTGCGTCATGATCGGTATGGACTATGACCTTGGCACCCATAAGATATGGCCAAAATTTCTCCATCGCGAACACAATAGCCAAAAGCTCTTTCTCAGTCACCGTGTAGTTCACTTGAGCATCATTCATTGTATTGCTCGCATAGTACACCAGATGAAATATTTTGTTCACTCTTTGACCCAAAACTGCCCCAACTGCAACATCGCTCGCATCACACATGAGCTCAAAAGGCAAACTCCAATTAGGTGCGGTAATAATAGGAGTGGTGGTCAACTTGTGATTGAGAAGTTCAAAAGCTTGCATACATCTCTCATCGAACACGAACTTGGTATCTTTTCCCAATAACTTGCATAAGGGATTCACTACCTTCGAAAAGTCTTTGATAAATCTCCGGTAGAACCCCACATACCCAAGAAAACTTCAAACTCCCTTGACAGAGGTCAGGTAGGGAGCCTTAAAATCACATCAATTTTTGTTTTGTCCACCTATATACCATTCTTTGAAATTTTATGCCCAAGAACTATGCCCTCTTCCACCATGAAGTGGCATTTCTCCCAATTAAGAACAAGATTGGTTTCTTCATTACGGGCCAACACTCTATCAAGATTTTTCAAACATTCCTCAAATGAATAGCCCACAACACTAAATTCGTCCATGAACACCTCCAATATATCTTCCAACATATCGGTGAAAATGGCCATCATACACTGCTGAAATGTAGCCGGTGCATTACACAACCCAAAAAGCATCCAAGAAAAGGCAAATGTGTCATATGGACAAGTGAATGTGGTCTTCTCCTGATCTTCCAAAGAAATCAAGATTTTGTTGTACCCAGAATACCCATCCAAGAAACAGTAGAAGGCACTCCCAACAAGTCGATCTAACATTTTATCAAGAAAAGGCAATAGAAAGTGATCATTGTGGGTCACTTTATTCAAATTGCGGTAGTCCATGCATACCCTCCAACCAGTGACGGTCCTGGTAGGAATCGACTCATTTTGAAAATTTGCAACCATGGTCATGCCACCCTTCTTCGGTACACATTGCACCGACGAAGTCCAAGAGCTATCAGAGATGGGGTACATAACCCCAGCATCCAACCACTTGATCACCTCTTTTTTTCACAACTTCTTGCATTGCCTCATTCAACCTCTTTTAATGTTCCAAGGAGGGTTTTGCATCATCTTCCAGAATAATCTTGTGCATATAGAATGCGGGGCTTATCCCCCGAAAATCAGCTAAAGTTCATCCAATTGCCTTTTTCCACTTTTGAAGCACCGCCAATGTGGCATCAACCTGCATGTTAGTAAGACAAGAGGAAATAATAACTGGCAAAGTAGAACTAGGGCCTAAGAACTCATGCCTGAGGTATGGAAGCAATGGCTTCAACTCCAACACTGGAGGTTCCTTAATTGAAGGTTTTGTTGGTGGAGTCTTCCTATTCTCAAGGTCCAAAGATAGTTTCCTCGGCTCATAAGAGTAAGAGCCCATTCCATATAAAACATTCACACACTCCACTAGGCCTTCATCATTATTTACATCAAGATTCAACAATACGGCCTCTAGAGGGTCCTCCACATTGATCATTGCACTTGTATCATCAACTATCACTACCATGACAAGGTCCACAAAAGAGCACACCTCAGAACTGTTGGGCTGCTTCATTGACTTGCACACATGAAAGACCACTTTCTCATCACCCACCCGGAAGGAGAGTTCCCCTGCTTCCACATCAACTAAGGCCTTCCCAGTAGCAAGGAAAGGTCTTCCCAATATTATTGGAACTTCATAATCTACCTCACATTCCAAGATCACAAAATCAACTAGCAAGATAAATTTGTCCACCCTGACAAGAACATCATCAATAATACCGAATGGTCTCTTTATAGTTCTATCTGCCATTTGCAATCTCATGGAAGTCGACCTCGGTTTCCCATTACCCAATGTCTTAAAAACTGAGTAGGACATCAAGTTGATACTTGCCCCCAAATCACATAGAGACTTAGCAAAGTCCGCACTCCCAATGGTGCAAGGAATGGCGAAAGCACCGGGATCTTCAAGCTTCGGGGCCATTGAATGCACTATTAAACTAAATTGGTGGGTTATTATGATAGTATCACAATCCATGGATCTTTTCTTTGTCACCAAGTCCTTCATGAACTTAGCATATCCTGGCATTTGTTCAAGAGCCTCAACCAAAGGCACATTAAAGGATAAGCTCTTCATCATGTCAATGAATTTTTTAAACTGATTCTCATTTTTCTGCTTCGCGAGCCTTTGAGGATAAGGTGGAGGTGGCCTTGGCAAAAGAGACTTGGCTTTAGGCACAATCGGCTCCGGCATGTCTATTACGTGTTCCCTAGACGGGTTCACGTCATTCTGAGTATCCATCTCGGCATCTTGAATATCAATCCTCACTTCTTCATTCACATTCTAATCAATCACATTTTCAACCACCTAAGGAACCTCATCTTCTTGCAACTCAACTTCATCACTCAAAACTGGCTTTTGCTTGGAGGCATTCACATCACCGCCTCTTCAACTTCTTATAGTTACCGCCATAACATGATTGTTCCCACCCTTTGGGTTAACTACTGTATCACTTGGTAGAGCCCCCTTAGGGCGAGTATTCAAGGATTGTGAGATTTAGCCTAATTGAACCTCCAAGTTTCTGATTGAAGAATTGTGGGAAGACAACTGAGCATCAGAGTCCGCATTCTTTTTCATCATCTGTTCAAACATCATTTAAATTCTCCCCATTTCGTTGTTGGAAGAACTAGAACCTTGGGATGAAAATGAAGGTGGATTGTTCGGTTGTTGGTACATTGGGGACCTTTGAAAGCCTTGCCCCCAGTTTCCTTGATTGCCATTGTTGCAACTCCCTAATTGTTGTTACCACCCCAGTTGTTGTTATTGCCATTCCAATTACCCTGATTGTTCTGATTATTGTTCTGATTGAACCAATTGGAATTTTGGTTGTTGTTCCCCCAATTACCATTGCCTTGTTGTTGTTGATTTCCCCAATTGCCTTGGGGTTTTCGTTGTTGTTGGTTGGAAGAATTGCCACTTTGGCCTTGATAGTTGTTCACGTATTGCACCTATTCCTTCTACTCATCATAACCATCTTCCTGGAATCCACCATAATCATTGTCAAATTGATTCGAACTCCCTTAGTTTTGTTGACCTCTTTGTCTTCTTTTGTTCACTAGTATGTTGACACCCTCCATAGCATTTACTTGGCGCAGATTTTGAACTTGTTACAACTGTGCCTTTGCTAATTGGTTCATTGTAGGTGTCAGCTCTGCTATAGTTTGCCCATGGTCATGTAGGTCTTTGTGCAAGTGAATGACCGTGGGGGTCACCCTGGGGCACATTGCCTCTACTTTGCCAAGCAGAGGACGTGTCAGCCATCTCGTCAAGAATGTCACAAGCTTCATCATAAGACAGCTTCATGAAGTTGCCCCCAGCAAGTTGGTTCACTATGCACTGGTTTGTTGTATTAATGCCCCGGTAGAAAGTCTGTTGGATCATTGCATTAGTCATATCATTGTTGGGGCATTCCTTTACCATTGTTCTGTAGCGCTCCCAAATCTCATGTAATGGTTCGGTGGGCTCCTGCTTGAAGGCTAAGATCTCATCTCTTAGTGTTGCTATGTGCCCCGATGAGAAAAACTTTGCAATGAACTTATCAAAATGGCAGCAAACATAAACAACGCACCTCTTGGAGATCTTCCGCCGGGGTGGGACAATTGTACTTCCATAGCCTTGGTTGGGAAGCACTCAAGGAGCCACTCTTGGAGGTGGCGGGGGAAGGTCTGGAATATTATCATTGTCTTGGCAGCCTCTCCTTTGTCCTTGAGTCATAATAGGGACCTCATCATCAACATTGTCATCTACCTCCTCCCCCGGCGGAAGATCTCCAAGAGGTGCGTTGTTTAAGTTTGCTGCCATTTTTTACCTGAAGTTGTTACACACACAAATTAGTAACACAAAAGGAGAGAAGAACAATACACAAAACTATTTAGATAGATAGCCAAAACCGTTAGCTCTCCGGCAACGACGCCAAAAAGTGATCGAGGCCAACCCTGCACTACTACAAAGTAGCGAGAGTGGTCGAAGCAGCTTTTACCCGAGAAGGTCGGGATCGATTTCCATAGGGAACTAGAAATGGGAATTGAGTTTCTATCTAAATTGGAAATGCATAATTGTTCTTAATTGCATTTCTAATCATAGTTGGTTTTGATATTACTTCTAAATGTATACTAATAAGATGCTAAATTAAGCTAAGTTAAGCTAAGAATAAGATACATGAAGGGTTGTATAGATTGTTAAAAGGCACTAGGGAAGTGACTTTCTCCTAGGTGGATACTTGACGGGTTCTCGAGTCTAAGACTAGGTTGTCATGTTGGGGATTACGATATAACCATTGCACGAAACTTCTCATTCTATACCCCTCGGTAGTTTGAGTGATTTTGCCCTAATTGACTTTCTCAAAACCAATTGGGTATGATAATTTGTGCAAGCAATTGAGGTTCAAGTCGGGTATTACTATCTCTAGGTTTAACCCTTTAATTGGGGCTATCAATCTCTTGAATACGCCCAAATTCCTTGTTGGACTAATTTTCCTAGACTCAAGCTCTCTTTCTCAAGAAGAGCCCTAGTCAAATAGACACAAATTAGTGTTTGCAACCACTAATTCAACAATAAAACCATAAATTAGTCCAAATATCAAACACCCATAGACATTCAAGCCTTAAAACACACGACTCATCAAATACCCACACTAGGGTTGAGCCACAACCCTAGCTAATGGATCTAGCTACTCATGATAATAGAAGAAAACAAAGAAATAAATGAAGAAAAACCCATAATATTTAATTACAAGCTAAAACTTGAAGATTCAATGGTAAAAATATTGTAAAATTACTCAAAATGGTAAAGGAACACTGTTTACGAGCGCAACAGCTAAGTAAAATACAATTGATGACCTAAAAATGGGAAAAGAAACTATTTATACTAGGTCAAATTTTTTGGACAAAAATATCCATGCGGGGGTAGTGCGGACCACATAAAATCGAGTACGGTCGCACTAAGGCTCTTGACTTTAAACTTTTTCTCTCTGAACATGGCCACCGCGGGCCGCACAAAATGCACCGCGGCCGCGGTGGCTTCTATTGCAGTCCGCACAAAATGGATCACAAACCGCATTGGCAGTGATTCCCCAAATTGGCAACTCTCTGAACTCTGTCTTTGAGGACCGCACAATATCGAGTGCGGCCGTAATGAGTCCATTGCGGTCCGCACAAATTGCTTTGTGGCTGCAAAGCTTGAGTCTCCGAAATAACACCTCTCTGAACTTCCTCTTTGCGGACCGCATAAAATGGAGTGCGGCCGCATTGGTCCTGTTACACTGTGCTTGGACTTGTTCTTGGTACTTGTGCATGTTTCACTCCTTTTTCAGCTGGTTTTGACGAATTGTCACCTTGTTGACCAAACCTTTCATCCAAGTACAACATGTAAGCATTTGGGACTATTTTGTACACATTTCTAATCAAAACTCAAGTAAGAAGGAGTGTAAAATGCATCATAATCCCTAGTTGTCAACGCGCAAGAAAGCCCGGCCCGATGGCCTAAGAACACGAGGAATGGAAGAAGGAGGAGTCAGCCTCCAGGTGATATTCGAAATGTTGCAAGCCTAGAAAGTCGTCATCGCTCAACTTCAGAGACATAATATAACTCCAAACACAACCAAACTAGTAAATACTCGGCATGTTGAACCAGCGCTAGAGAAGCCCGATGAAAGTTGCTCGGGGACTGAGCCCCACGATTATGAAAATGCTTGAAGAGATCGCCAAAAGGATCAAGACCGTAGAAAAGGAGATTGAAGAAAATGACAAAAAGGTAGAGACATATAACTCAAGGGTCGACCAAATACCGGGAGCACCTCCGATTTTGAAAGCACTGGACACAAAGAAGTTCGTGCAAAAGCCATTCCCCCAGAGTGCGGATCTGAAGCCCATCCCAAAAAAGTTTCGGATACTGGATATCCCAAAATACAATGGAACCACCGATCCCAACAAGCACATCACCACATATACATGTGGCATAAAAGAAAATGATTTGGAAGATGATGAGATTGAATTTGTTTTGCTAAAAACATTTGGGGAAACTCAGTCTAGAGGTGCCATAATTTGGTACCATAACCTACCCCCGAGCTCTATCGATTCGTTTTCCATGTTAGTAGACTCATTTGTGAAGGCACACGCCAATGCCATAAAAGTTGCAACAAGGAAGTCCGATGTATTTAAAATAAATCAAAGGGAGAACGATATGCTAAATTAGTTTGTATCCCGTTTCCAGTTAGAACGAATGGAATTACCACCAGTCTCCAATGACTGGGCCGTACAAGCCTTCACTCAGGGGCTAAATGAATGAAGTTCGATAGCTTCAAAGCAGCTGAAGCAAAACTTGGTCGAGTATCCTGTAGTGACTTGGGCGGATGTGCATAACAGGTACCAATAAAAAATTAGTGTCGAGGATGACCAGTTGGGAGCCCCCTCAGGCTCAGTTTAACCAAGCAAGTTACTAGCAAGGGAGTCAGGAAATGCAGAAAGGGGGTCAAGATCGAATAAGGAAAGATATCAGCCATACGTCGAGGATCAAAGGAACATTTCAAGGTGTAACATACCTCGAAATAATCGAAGAGCAGATCGAGGTCAAAGCTCTTGGGGATTCGTGAGCAAAACTGGGTTTGATAGGAACTTGGGACCGGTAGAGGCACCCTAATTATCGGAGTACAACTTCAGCCTCGATGCCTTGGGGATCATCTGAGCCATTGGCAAAGTTAGAGATACTAGGTGGCCCAAGCCTATAAAGACATACTTCTCAGAGGAACCCCAACTTGACGTGCAAGTATCATGGTACTCACAGTCATAGGATTAAGGATTGCAGGCAACTTAGAAAGGAGGTAGCCTAGCTGTTCAACGAGGGGTATCTTCGCGAATTTCTCAGCAACCGGGCCAAGAATCATTTCCAAAAAGAGATGCAAACAGGAAGAATGAACCAAGAGAACCTCAATATGTCATTCACATGATTATAGGTGGTGTCGACGTCTCACAGTGACCTATATTCAAACGTACCAAAGTTTCCATCATAAGGGAGAAATAGACTTGGGACTACATGCTCGAGGACACCCTCACATTCAGCAAGGAGACATCGAGGCCTTATCTCAGTCTCACAATGATGTACTGGTAATCTCTATCCTTTTAAATAAAGGTCAAGTTAAACGTGTTATCGTAGATCCAGGTAGCTCAGAAAATATAATCAGATCAAGGGTCGTGGAGCAGCTCGGGCTGCTTGACCAAATCATACCTGCCTCTGGAGTCTTGAGTGGATTCAACATGGCGAGTGAAACAACAAAGGGAAAAATCATCCTCCTAGTCAACATGGTCGGAACCATACAAAACACCATGTTCCATGTTATCGATGGAGATATGAGGTATAATGCTTTACTTGGAAGGTCGTGGATCCATAGCATCAGGGCAGTGCCATCAACCCTTCATCAAGTGATGAAGTTCCCAACAAAGGATGGCATTAAAACAGTATATGGAGAGCAGCACACAGCTAAGGAGATGTTTGTAGTACATGACTTGGAATCGGTATCAACACCACCTACATCGGAGAAGTCGAAGGACTAACAGGCCACCAAATAGCTATCACAGCCCATACCCTCGGTTGAGCCCGGAGGACAGGTGATCGACGAACAGGTGGTTGTTGATGAAGAAGAATAATTCCTCACCCCCGAGCCTTCTTTGCCCTCAAGGAATCGGACGCAACGAAGTCCACGATCGGAGAACTCGAGCAGGCCATATTGATCGAGCATCTTCCGGAACGAAAGGTATAATTGGGGACGAGGTTAACCACCTAACTCAGGAAAAAACTCATTCAATTTCTTATCGATAACATTGATTGATTTGACTGGTCCCACTTAGATATGGCAGGGATCCCACCCGAGATAACTACCTATCGACTAAGTGTCGATCCCAGATTTAAGCCAGTGAAGCAAAAAAGGATACCTTAGTCCGAGGTAAAGCATGTTTTCATCAAAGAAGAGGTATCCAAACTTCTCAAAATAGGATCCATTAGGGAAGTAAAATATCCCGAATGGCTAGCTAACGTAGTGGTAGTCCCTAAAAAGGGGAATAAACTTAGAATGTGTGTAGACTACAAGGATTTAAACAAAGCATGCCCTAAAGATTTTTTCCCACTACCCAACATCGATCGATTGATCGATGCTACGGCTGGCCACGAGATCCTTACCTTTCTCGATGCCTACTCCGGGTACAATCAGATTCAAATGAACCTAGAGGACCAGGAAAAGACTTCGTTCATCACGAAGTATGGAACACATTGCTATAATGTAATGCCCTTCGGGCTAAAGAATGCAGGAGCCACGTATCAGCGCCTAGTTAACAAAATGTTCGAACATCAAATAGGAAAATTTATGAATGTTTATATTGATGACATGCTAGTTAAGTCCTTGCACGCAGAGGACCATTAGACTTATTTGAAACTAACGTTTGATATCCTAAGAAAGTACAACATGAAGCTCAACCCTGAGAAATGCACTTTCGGAGTCGGCTCGGCAAGTTCTTGGGCTTCATGGTGTCGAACAGGGGGATAGAGATCAACCCCGATAAAATCAAAGCCATCGAGGAGATCACCATGGTGAACAATGTGAAAGTCGTACAACGGCTGATCTGGAGGATAGCTTCCCTAGGCCGATTTATCTCGAGGTCATCATATCGGAGCCATCATTTCTTTTCCCTACTCAAGAAGAAGAACAACTTCGTATGGACTCCAGAATGCCAACAAGCATTGGAAGAATTAAAACGGAATCTCTCGATCACACCCCTACTCCATACTCCGAAGGAGGATGAAACGCTCTGCTTCTATCTAGCCATGTACGAGGTGGCGGTAAGTGGCGTGTTGGTTCGGGAAGAGCAAGGTACGCAATTTCATGTCTATTATATGAGTCGGACCCTAGGAGATATTGAAACTAGGTACCCCAATTTGGAAAAGTTAGCTCTTGCATTAATAAGCGCAATTAGGAAATTAAAACCATATTTTCAATGCCATCATATATGTGTACTGACCATATACCCGCTTCAAAATGTCTTGCATAAACCCGAAATATCGGGCAGGTTGGCCAAATGGGCCATGAAACTTGGAGGATATGATATTGAATATCAGCCTCGAATGGCTATTAAGTTTCAAATTTTGTAGACTTCATGTCCGATTTCACGCCTACCACTGTGCCCAAAGTAGAAAAGTAAATTTTGTTAAAAACTGGTACGTCATCGGGGGTATGGACCCTCTTCACAGATGGTGCCTCGAATGTGAAAAGATTCGGGCTCGGTATCGTTTTAAAACTGCCTACAGGCAGTGTCATTAGGTAATCTATCGAAACTTCTAAATTGACTAACAATAAGGCCGAGTATGAGGCCAAGATTGTAGGTCTCGAACTAGCCAAGGGCCTTAGAGTAGAGGTCATCGAGGCAAAGTGTGACTCCCTTTTGGTAGTTAATCAAGTAAACGGGAGCTTCAAGGTTCGAGACGATTGAATGCAGAGGTGCTTGGAAAAATGTCATATGTAATTGCACCGTTTCAAGGAATGGACACTGGACCATGTACCTCGAGAACAGAATAGTGAGGTCGATGCACTTGCGAACTTGGGGTCATCGGATGAAGAAAATGATATTGTCCCGGGGACTGTCGTCCAACTATCGAAGTCGGTGGTTGAAGAAGGCCATGAAGATATTAATTCAACAAGTTTAACGTGGGATTGGAGGAATAAGTACAACAACTACTTGAAGCATGGAAAGCTCTCCGCGGACCCAAACGAATCGAGAACACTTCGAACCAATACAGCTCGATTCTCTCTCGATGAAAATGGAACGTTGTATAGAAGAACCTTCGATGAACCACTGTCAGTATACTTGGGACCCGGAGATACCTATTGCGTACTACGAGAAATCCATGAAGGCACCTGTGGGAACCATTATAGTGCAGACTCTCTGGTTTGCAAGGTGATCAGAGCGGGGTATTATTGGGATAGCATGGAAAAGGATACCAAGGAGTTCGTCCAAAAGTGTGATAACCAAAGATTTGTACCGATGATCCACCAACCCGGTGAACAACTCCATCTAGTCCTATCCCCGTGGCCATTCATGAAATGGGGGATGGACATCGTCGGCCCCCTACCAATGGGGCTAGATAAAGCTAAATTTATTTTATTTATGATTGACTACTTCTCAAAATGGGTTGAAGCGCAGGCCTTCGAGAAGATAAGAGAAAAAGAAGTCATTGACTTCATATGGGACCACATCATATGTCTGTTCGGGATACTCGCCAAAATAGCATGTGATAATGGGAAACAGTTCATCGGCAGTAAAGTAAGAAAGTTCCTTGAGGATCATAAAATCAAAAGGATTCTATCAGTGCCTTACCACCCAAGTGAAAATGGTCAGGCCGAGTCCACAAACAAAACCATCATTCGAAACTTAAAGAAAAGGTTAGATGAGGTAAAGGGGAAATGGAGAGAAGTATTACCCGAGGTGCTATGGGCATATCGAACGACGTCGAAGTCAAGCACGGGGGAGACCCCGTTTCTTTGGTATACGGACCCTAAGCATTAATCCTAGTCGAAGTCGGGAAACCTAGCGTTAGGTTTTAGCATTCCACCGAGGACTCAAATCACGAAGATATGAACACTTCTCTCAAAGTACTCGATGGAAAATGTGAGGTCGCATTAATTCGAATGGCCGCGTAAAACCAAAGGATCGAAAAGTATTACAACAGAAGGAAGAACCTTCGATATTTCAGAGTCAGGGACTTAGCACTAAGGAAAGTCACTCTCAACACTCAAGACCCAAACGAAGGGAAACTAGGTCCCAATTGGGAAGGACCGTACGGTTTCCTTGGAGTCGTTGTGAAAGGATCCTACAAACTTAGCATAATGGAAGGCGAGCAACTACCAAACAATTGGAATGTATCGTTTCTTAAGCGATATTACTGCTGAGGTATGACATTCTCCCCTTTTCCATTTGTATTTAAAACTAACTCCTTGCAGATGATCGATTGGAGACATCGAGGCACCTTTTAGCTCGAAGACCTTGGGTTTGAAAGCATACGTTGCACTCTTTTTCCCTTAGATCGGGTTTTATCCCAAATGGGTTTTACCAGCACGGTTTTTAACAAGGCAACACCTATATGCTACCTAAGGAATATTCAACAAGTATTCAAGGCTTTTTTTCAATCAACCTCAAATACTGGGGGCACCACTCCCTCGGAGGTTATATTTTTGAGAAAGATACTTCACGCCTAAGAGGGCCTCGATATAAGAACTTTGTAATGGGCCAAACGGTCAAATGAATCGTGGCCAAAGCATCCTAAAATACCTGGGGATTGTCACTGACAGTCAATACATCCGAGTCATCAAAAATTCAGACTCGTAAAACCTCAAAAAGGCACCCTTTCGAAACAAAGGCCAAGATACTCAGGGACTAACTTTTCGAACAAGTTCGGAAAGTTATCGGGAAAAGGTTCAAGTGACAAACCCGAAGGCTACGACCATACTAAAGACTTTGGTCACATAAAGGCTACTGCCAAAATAATACGATTCGGAGAACTCCGACTTTCGCTATAAAATTAAAGGCCTTCAAACATTGAAAAATCGGTTAAGTCAGGCTACCCCCGACAAAATCAAAATATAAGGGGCTTTGATAAATTCGGCCCCCGAAAAATCTAAGGGCTTCGATAAATTAGCCCTAGAATATTCCAAAGGCTTCGATAACACCAGCCTTCGGAAAAAACTCAAGAGGTATTTGGTTATGTCTATACAAATGAAATTTCTAATAAGGTTCCGATACGTTGAGCCTTCAAAAAACCCAACGGGTACAAAAATACATGCTAAGGCATAACTAAAATTTCACTAAGTCTTTTAGCCGAAATGTGGGAAAAAATATATAGCCATTTTAGAGGCCGAAACGGCCCAACTTAAAGAAACTAAGGGACAATTTTAAAAGAGCCTAAGGGCCGATATACAAGAGCCTAAGGGCCAGTTTAAAAGAGATATAGGGCCAAAAGCTTATGGGAGTCCGAGACTTCGTTCTCATTCAACTCGGACCCAAAGGCCCCATTGTTCCGAGCTCGCATCAAATTGATTTTAAGCTTAGCTTGAGGATAATCTAAAACCTTAAGTGGTATGATCTTGAGCAATAAAAACCTAAGGGTTTATTATGATTCTGCACCGATACTCGAGCTAAGTATTTGAATCATCAGAATTTTCCACAAATGGGGACAAAATAAAATTCAACACAAATCGAGGATAGAGCAAAACGATACTTTATATTCATAAGGTAAATTTATAAAATATATATATAATGCCCACAAGGGGCCCTTGCACAAAAAAGGAAACCTAATTTATTTTCCGGGTCACACCCCCGGGAGTGTCATCTTCATCTTCATCGGCTCTATCTTCAAGAGTCTCTTCCCCTTTGGGAACATCTTCTTCACCTTCCTCGTCCCTGTAGCCAATCACCGCATCCTCGTCATCGGAGGAGACAAGAAACCTAGCATCGGTTTCCCGCGCCTTTTCTTCGTCTATCTCCCCGGTGAGGTTGAACCCTCGGGCAAGGATTTCTTCGAGAGTCTCCCTCCGAGCTTGGCACTTAGACAATTCATTGCTCCGTCTCCCCCGGTCGGGGGCCTCCCTCAACTCAGCTTGAACGGTCGTGGCTTCCCTCGAGTATATAGCAATGGATTTATCAGCCACAACCTTTGTCTTCTCAGCTTCGGCCTTAACCTGTATAGCATTAGCCTTAGCCTGTGTGGCTTTGGCCCGAGCTCTAGATAGCTCAGCCTCAAACCCCTCGATTTTCCTAGCCTGAGCCAGACCCTTCGCTTCAACACCTCGGAGCTGAGCCTCAGCCGAGGCTAGTTGGGCCATAACAGCTTCCTTATCTGCAGCAAGTTGATCCATTTTCTTCTTCCACTGATGACAATCAGCTCGAACTTGATCTACCTCGCCCTGGAGCTGCCAATCATATATAGCTTTTGTTGTAGCTGAGATATCGAAGTATTAGCCTCTGAAGTAGGGCTAAAAAGGTCGTACTCTATTAAAATTACAGTTACCTTGTAAGGCTCCGTGAAGTTTTTACTCAAAAACCTAAAATCTTATAGTGCCAAGTTAAAAATATGTGTTAGAAATTTATAAAATTCTTCGTGGCGAGCTTGCTCGCCGCGGTTCGGATCTTTTTGCGAAGGGCAGTTCTACGGTGCATTATGCGATCCAGAATAGGTATGCGGACTGAATATTGGTCGCATACCCGGGTAGAATATTCAAGTATTGAGGGCTACTTTGCGGTCCCTTTTGTGGGCCGCATATCAGTTATGCAATCGCATATGCAACCGCAGATTGAGTCGGGGCTCCTATTTTTTAACTTTTAAAACCCGACCCCATTCCATTAAAAACACCCCATTAGACCATTTTATGCTATATTCTACTACATTTAGAGTGAGAGAAAGAGGTCTAGAGGGAGAAAGTGATCCTCACCAAGTCTATATTCAATCGTTGCCCAAATATTTGAAGATTATCAAGTAAAGTTACTAAGCCTTCACCTTAAGAGGTAAGAACTTGTGCCCTTATCTTTGATTTCGAAATTCTTATTAAAATGAGTAATTAACAAGTGGGTTCATGGGTATAAGGATTGATTATCTTGCATGCATGTTTGATAAAAGGTTATGGGGAGATTGTGAGCTAAAAATGTAACAAATGGGGTGTAGGATGATAGAATCTCTCACAAAAAGGTCCTAAAATTATAATGCACACTTAGTGCTTGATAATGTGCCCAAATGAGCTAGAATCTTGATTATCCCTCTAATTCTTGGTTCAACTTGTAATTCTCATAAAATAGATCAAAGTTGCTAGGAGTTCCAGAATTATTGTAATAATTTAAGGAACTCTGTATTGAGGTATGTATTGCTAAAAACCCCTCTGCTTAGAAATTGAGCTCCTATGGTGTCCATAAAAATGTTATAAGTCCGAAACTTGATTGATGTAGTACTTGTTATTTCAAATGAATTGGTGTTGCAAGAATATATGTGAAAGGTATGTCTCAATGTGTTCAATATGCTAATCTTGATAAAAGGAGGATGTGTGAAGTATGTGAACTATGTGCTAAAATGCTTAGATTTCAAGTCAAGTTTAAATTGTGACTATTATGCCGAACTATGTGAATTCCTCTATATGCTTACAATTTGAATTGCTCTCGTATGTGCCCATTATCTTAAATTGCAAGGTTAATGTTGAAAGTGTAAATGATGTGAAATGTGGGGGAAAAGAATTGAATTATGATATGTGGCCTAGTGCCAAGTATGATGTGATAATTGTGGCCCAAGTGCCGATGAACTGATATATGTGTGAACAAAAATTAAAGTGAGATGGTTGATGGAAAAGGGAAACATCTTGGTAAGACGGCTTAGCCGATCGGGCCGTGATCGGATGCCATGCTACACACATGGTGGTATTGTGTTGATATTAAAAGCGAAAAGTGAGAATGAAATTGTGATTGAGGTATATGTCTCAAATGAGGCGGCTTAGCCGATCAGGCCGTGATCGGACTCTGCGCAAGAAAGTGGTGGTATTGTGAATGATAATGCAACAGTATGAGATGTCCTAACCTAAAGTTATGGAAATTATGTGAAAGCTCTGTGATCCCCTCTTTATTTGATGATGTGGTGATTGTTTAAAGCTTTTGTTGATCCTTATGATTTCTTTGTTCTTGTGTGGTTGTTATTTATAATGAGATGATGTTTAGTTATACATACCAATACTATTCCATGGTACTAACGTCCCTTTTGCCGGGGGCGCTACATATTTGAATGGATGTAGGTGGTTCCATAATAGACAGTGTCGATCGCAGGTAGCAGAGCATCCTCCTCTCAGCAATCTCGGTGAGCCCCTTTTCTTCCAGGGGTTATGCAGTGTATCTTTTGTTATAAATTATTATTTTTTGAGGTATAGTCGGGGCCTTGTTGCCGGCATTATCATAACTGTCTTTTGTATCTTTAGAGGCTCCGTAGACGTTTGTGTGGGTTGTGTATGGGCATTGGATGGGTCACTGGACTATGTTGTAATTCTAAAATCTTGTTCTTCTAAACTGTAACTGTATGAATTTTGGGAACATAACGATAGTTTAAGGGTTGTAATATAAAATGATCTAGCGATGTTGTATGTACGATCTTTCCTACTGTTTAAATAAATGAAAGCATGGTTTCTTGATCATAGTGAGTTGGGTAGAAAGTGTCCAAAAAGGCTTGCTCGGTCGGGTTCACTCGATTGAGCGACAGTCGCGCCTCCCGAGGTTGGGGCGTAACATACCTGCTAATCTAAATCGGACTCTTTTTTTGAGCTTTGGCCAATGCGGTTCGAAGATCCTTAAGCTCCTCTTCCTTCTGGCTACAGAAAAGCCTCAGGGGTTTCTCTTCACCTGAAACTTTCTTGAGCTCGGCCTCACATTGGCTCTACTTAGCTCTGAACTTTGCGATGGCCTATACATGAAATGGAGACACATCAGTCGAAAGAAAAGAAAGAAAAATTGCAATACTAAAGATGACTACTTACCCAGGAAAGGTGATGTTGAGTCTCTTCAAAGATAGTGGACGTATCATTCAGGTCATCAACATCCTCAATCCTAGCATAGCAACCCTTAAAAACATCATCCTCGATGACCTTTCTTGGATCGAGCTTATGCAGAGCGCTGGCTGCTTCAATTTTCACCTCAGAATAAGTCAGCAAAGAAAAGGAATGACTTGTTGTCACGGAACCGATCTCTTCACTCGGGGCATTCTCATTAGCATTTGGGGTCTCGGCATTTACCCCCTCCGGTATAGTTGTTGAAGACGGAGGGACAATCTCAACCTCCGGGGACACTAGGGCCTTGCCTGTTTCTTCTTTGGGGGCATCCTCACCACGGGATGAGTTTTCCGAATCGGAAGGCTTGACGGCCTCGATTAGCTTCCTGGTTCGAATCACCAGTGCCGACTCTTCATCATCATTATTCTTCGTCATCCGTGGAATCATGGGCCGAATTCACGCCCGTTCGAGCAAATATTTTTCGTAGTATTCGAGCGGGGATTTTCTTGTCTTGAGGATCTTCGGGCTTCGAATCCCTTTTCCTTTTGTTGTCCTTCTCGGACTTCGAATTTGAAGGCTTGGCTTTTTCCCCGATCGGAGCCGACCTCATTTTAGATGCATCACCGATGCCTGCACAGGTAAGCGTGAATAAAATGCTGCCAATGTATGAAAGGCATTTGAAATTGTTGAAAGACACTTACCATGGTTCTTGGCCTCCCATTGGCCCTTTGATAACTTATGCCACTTGCGCTTGTTGTAGGAAGAAGTGGCAGCTATCTTTGGGACCCAATCCTCGAGGTCGGGCACCGTTGGGGGCGCCCAAGCATTGGCTGCCAGAAGAAGGATAACAACGTTATGAAATATGGAAGTAAAATATAAATAGGTACAGGGAATGCGAACTCCACTTACGGTTAAAGTTCCACCTCTCCGGGAACGGCATTTTATCCTCGAGGATGATGTCCGAAGTTCTTACTCTAACAAACTGGCTCATCCAACCCCGATCTTTGGGTTCGTCGGTACTGACGAAGAAGGATTTCATTGTTCGGCGCTGCAGTTTGATGATCCCTCAAAATAACTGGGGCCGATACAATTGAACCAGGTGGCTGAGGGTGAATTCCAAACCCTTGGCCTTTTTAGAAAAATACCACAACATGATCACGATACGCCAAAAGGAAGGGTAAATCTGAGCGAGGGTGACTTCGTACGTTCTGCTGAAGTCGATCACCACCGGATTGAGGGGACCTAGTGTGAAGGGGTAAGTGTAAATACTCAAAAACCCCTCCATGTGGGTAGTAATGCTTTCATCGAGGTTCGGGATCTGAACCTCAACCTCATCTCCCCAACAACAGTCCCTCTTTACATCCTTGATAAGCTTCTTTGTTATTAAGCTAATATATCGAGATGCATGGTCGCATATGCCTGGGACATCGGGAGGATTCTCGATACTGAAGTCTTTCTTAATAATGCAATTACCGGGGGTGATCTCCTCGAGTGTTGGCGGCACCACCAGTTTGGCCGGCCGGGAGGCAGAAGAAGATGATGCTTTATCTTTTTTGTGGACCGTTTTGGAAGTTTTGGCCATGGTTGTAAGCTAAATAATACAGGTTGCACAGGGATGTGGTGTTCCTGGCAAGGGCTTGGCGTTTTCCGGCGCTTAAAGAGGCGGAGAAAATGGGTGATTGGAGAAAGAGATGAAGATGGGAAAGGGGTGAAGAAAGAGTAAAGTTCTCTACTTAGAGGAATTGCCTCATATTTATAGAAGGGCAACGACGGTTCAGCAGCACTAGTGGCCGACCAATGCTGGCATGCATTCAATATTTTTGGGGAAATGAACCGACAGGACGTTTCGGTCACTTCGAACGCTTGCATCACGAGGATGACATCATCACTAAGGACTTCGGGAATCCAAATCGTTTCATATCATTTCATTCTATGAAACGCGGGGACTATCTGTATACGGTCAGAATCGTGTAGCCAGATTTCGAAGTCTTAAATTGGGGCTATGAGTTCGAGTCCGGGCAACTCCAAGTGCGGACCCGACTGAAAGACACACACCTCGAGAGAGCAGATTGAAGGCCTGACATAACCTACATCGAGGGCAATACAATCTTGAAGACACTCAAGAACGAGCGAGAATTTCTCAAGGACACATGTATCAGGGCATAAATTAAAAGATAAGATTTGTACGAAATGGTACAGGTCCGTACTAGGTTTTTATACACCTCTACCAATAGAATTATTTATCACAATTAGTAATGTACTATATTGAAGTTTTCTCCTCCTATATAAAGGGGACCCCAATCATTTGTAAATGACACATTATTCACTGCAATAGAATATTCTACTATGTTTTTCTCGTTTACCGCGCTCAATAATTGTTCTTCAGCTTTATCATTTTTAATTTATTGCTCATACTTTATTGGTTCTTAGCTCACCTCGAGGCCCCCGAGATTATCGAGCTCGATGTCCCCACTGTTCCAGTAACACTGGTTTGGTTCATCATTCTTTTTACTTAAACCTAATATTACTTATATATTCACTAGTATTGAAATAAATTACATATCTTTAAAACCACAATTTATCTTTAATTATTACCCACATTTTTCGAGCTAATTATAGTAATTAGCACAAGTGTCTCCAACAACACCATCGACTTCCCTGTTCCCTTTTGCAGGTTCAAATCATTTTGTGTGTCATTAATACTTTTTTTGCCAATTGTAAACACTCATCTAGTAACAAAAAATCTCCTCTTGCTTGGTTCACTCTTAGTACCTTCTGTCTTTTTTATCCCATTCAATGGATTATCATGTAGTAAGATGCTCTTATTTGTTAACTTACTCCAAAAGAGATTACTACTGAAGCTACTGTAGTAAGCTTCTCTTTAATTCTTAAATTAGAAACTGTCTATTTACAGGTCGGCATGATTAGGCTTCCCCTGTCCTTGCTTTTGTGTTTTATAGTAATAGCTTCTTAGTTACATAGAGAGACTATGAAAGGAGATAACAAAGACATTAAATATGATTTGAACCTACACTTATGGTAGAGTCAATAACTAGGTAGTATAAGTCATTATTGTCGCTGCTTTTGTTAAATAGTAAGTAAAAATTTGAGCGTAAAGTAATTTCTAATTTAGGTGAAGATATAATGATAATTAGAAAATGAAAAAAAAGAAGAGAAAGCTCCTTATGAGTCGAAAACCTTCCTTCTCTTCTTAAAATGAATCTCTTAATGGGAACTGGCATTACTACTGGGTAATGCCAACATCCTGTCTATGGGCTGGGGTGCTCGGGTCGGAGTCATGATCGAATATGACGCTTGCTTGATGGGCTTGGTTAAGAAATAAAAGTGTGCCCTTACTATCAGCTATAACTTTTGATATGATAGCAAGCGCTTGGTCCTAACAATTACAACTCTTGCAAAATTCCAATTGGTGTAGGATTGAGACAATATGTTGCATGAAATCGTATATGGCTACGTTATCTAGTTCTATTTTGTGGAATTAAGTATTACATCAATCTTTATGATAATTTTTTTTAATATCTCCATCCTTAAGAATGTATCAAAACAAATGCAACATAAACGGGAGATATCAATATGCAGAAGCTGGAGACGGGGATGGGGAAGCAGGGGAGGGGAGAAGATAGAAAGGTGGGGTTCAGTTAGGGGTGAAAGGTAGAGTGTAAGGAGCAGGCTCGGTTGAACCCAGTTGCTTTGGTTCGAGCGTTGTATTTATCTTAAAAAATTCATCGACTATGTATAAATTATCAATTTAGTACCTAATAACTTAAAACGATTAGAATCACAAATTCATATACTTGAAATCTTGGGTCCGCTTCTAGTTGAATACACTAACCGACCAAAGGAAACTCCAAATACCATTGGGAAACGCTTTCCTGTCAACAATAGAAAAGACAAATAACATATGGACCTCTATCCCAATTTTAAGCATTATTAAGCCCTTCTCAGCAAAGTGTCCATTTTGGAGCGCCTGTTTTCTTTGTTAGGGACACCACAAAGGGAGACCTATAAGATTCCAACTTTTGTTCACCTATTTACCCAATGAACGGCCTTGGCTTTTCCTTTATCTCAACTCTCTAAATCCATTCTCCCTCCTCTCTCTCTTTTGCTCTTTATTTATCTTCCCTTTGGCTCCTCACCATTAACTACTCTTTAATTCTTCCCTTTTCTCCGTTGACGCATAACATTGGGAAAAAAAGAAGAGATCTCGCATGCAATGACAATTGATTGTATGATCACGAATGTGAAATCACCCATGCTACGGATATTAGAAGATGAGAAAAGGCCATTGATTTTTGATGCATCTCAGATGAAACGTGAGTACAACATTCCAACACAGTTCATATGGCCAGACGACGAGAAGCCTCGTGCTACAGCACGAGAACTTCCCGTTCCACTTATCGACTTAGGAGGTTTCCTTTCTGGAGACCCCGTCGCGGCCCAACAAGCATCTAGACTTGTTGGTGAAGCATGTCGTAATCATGGTTTCTTTCTTGTAGTTAACCACGGTGTTAACGCTAATCTCATCTGCAACGCCCATCGTTTCATGGACATGTTTTTTGACTTGCCACTTTCCGAAAAGCAAAAGGCTCAAAGAAAGCTAGGAGAGCATTGTGGTTATGCCAGTAGCTTTACTGGGAGATTTTCCTCTAAGCTACCCTGGAAAGAGACACTCTCTTTTCGATACTCCGCTCAAGAAGACTCATCTCGCATAGTTAAAGAGTACTTCCAAAACACAATGGGTGAAAGTTTTAGCCATCTTGGGTAAGACACATGACAACTTGTTAACTACCTTTTATTTCCTTTTTTCTCGAACAGAGGTCTATTGGAAACCGCTCCTCTACCTTCTTCGGGTAGGGGTTAAGGTCCACATACACACTAGTATACTCCCCAGGCCCCACGTGTGAATTTCAGTGTGTTATTGTTGTTTCAATTATATTAACCTTTTTTTTCTTCAATTGTACAGGAATGTTTATCAAGAATATTGCAATTCAATGAGCATACTTTCTCTAGGGATAATGGAACTTTTGGGAATGAGCTTGGGCGTAGGGAGGGAACACTTCAAAGAATTTTTTGAAGAAAATGAATCTATAATGAGACTCAACTATTATCCACCGTGCCAGAAACCAGACCTCACTTTAGGAACAGGGCCACATTGTGATCCAACATCATTAACAATTCTACATCAAGATTGTGTTGGCGGGCTTCAAGTTTTTGTGGACAACGAATGGCGCTCCATCAGTCCAAATTTCAACGCTTTCGTTGTTAACATAGGCGATACATTTATGGTAAGAGAATTAACGTACTAGAAAAAGTATAATGTCCCGATGAAATATAAAATGAGACAAACAGTAACTACTCCATATTTTACTGACAAATAATTAGTATAATGTTCTTTTCATATGACGTACAATGATAGATCATGAATGCTTAGGACGTACAAATTGATGCCCTGTTGATATTGTTGCAATAGAAACAAGTTGAATTATTTACAAGTCATGAAAAAGTTTCAGTTCGTGGGGTAACATTTTTGGTTGAATTTTGCCCTTTTGCAGGCGCTTTCAAATGGAAGATACAAAAGTTGCTTGCACAGAGCAGTGGTAAACAACAAAACTCCTAGGAAATCACTTGCTTTCTTTCTTTGTCCAAAGAAGGATAAGGTAGTGAGCCCACCAACTGAATTGGTGGACTCCAACAACCCTAGAATATATCCCAACTTCACATGGCCTACTCTCCTTGAGTTTACACAAAAGCATTACAGAGCTGATATGAACACTCTTCAATCTTTCTCAAATTGGCTTCAACAGACAACTGCACAAGTTTAAGACCTTTTTCCGACGTTCCTCACATGAGACAATCTTATATATCGAGGATCGAAGACCTCAGGATTTTCTTTATATATCTGCACCTTCCCTCCGGACGAAAACGAAGGAATTGGTGAAAGCTTCGGCAGTCTCTTTCAGTAACATCAGAAGAAGAATCGAACAATAAAAAAGAAAAGAGGTTGAGTTAAAAAAAAAGTAAATATAGAGGAGATAGGGAAGAACAAGGAAAGGAATAAAAGTGCTGTATAGCTTAGTTTTGTTTATTTTGACGTATTGAAAAATATAGAAATGATTACGTATAGCTAGCTTTACGGGTATCCAATGTAAGCATCCCTCATTAAGAGAGAACTTTTGGGACTTCCTCATTTCTTTTGTTTCTCTTCCTTTAATTTTTCGGTCTTCTTATTTTGTGTCTGTCTACACATTCAGGAAATATGTATTAGCCTCTGTCGAACTCATTATTCTTTTATGGCTTAGGTTATATGAGGGAAACACAGAGGTAATTAATTAATTTGCTTTAAAGAAATAATGTCTTAATCAGCTACAAATTTGTATGGATCACTTGATAACGGAAAATTGATACTCCCTCCGTTTCATATTATATGAGATAGTTTGACTTGCCACGGAGTTTAAAAAAAAGAAGGCTTTTGAAATTTGTGGTCTTAAAAGCTTAAGGGTAAAACGTTTGTAGGGCCATGACATTTATGTGGCTATAAAAGCTTCTCATTAAGGGTAAATGGGTAAATTAAAAGAGTTTAAAATTGAATTATTTCTAAATTTAGAAATGTGTCATTTATTTTAAAATAGACTAAAAAGAAATTATTTTATTTAATATGAAAACGGAGGGAGTACTATTAATTACAGAGTCGAAATAGAAAGACATGGGTCCACGTACGTAGGGAATCATTCAAAATACTACTAGTACCAATAGAGAAATAGCCTTTGGCCAAGCTTTTCGTTTTTTTCAAAAGTATTTTTTTTTTTGGCCAAATTTTTTTTTTTTCCTTTTAAAGTTAAGGTGTTTCACCAAGCATTTAAAATGAAAAAAATGCTTCTGAATAGAAACAAAAATAATTTTTGAGAAGCAGAAAAAATAGTATCTTCCGAAAAAACTTCAATAAAATATAGTTAGAAGCACTTTTAAAAAACTTGACTAAATATTAATTGCTGCTCAAATTTCATTAATCAAATACAACAGTTTCTCGCCAAAAATACTTATTTAAAAAATACTTTTTAAAATAAGTTAGATTTTATAAGTTTGGCCAAACATATTATGAGAAAGAGAAGAGAGTACAGCTCTAGCTAGGGGCTGGAGATAGAATCCAAAGGAGTATAGGTAATAGCCAGAGCTTTCAATATTAGGATTGGATTCTTGCGCAAGTGTGTTTGGTTTTATCCTTGGCATTATTTTACATCTGGAGATTTGGATGTTTGTGACTTTATGGAATGCAAAGGAACACTTGGGACATTGTCTTGCTCTTTGTCCTTGTATGCTGCAACATTCTTCCTTGCGATATTATATGACCTAAACTGACTCTCATGAGGCCAAAACCTCCCAATAAACTAAATTATTATTTGTGGAGAGAGTGCTTGTCCCTACGTAACTATAGCCTCATTACTCCTGTCGCTATTGTCTTTTGTCTTTATTTACCTTCAAAATCTGTGTTATCTTCTGTTTTTCGAGTTTAACTTTTATATATATTGATAGAGTAAAATATTGAAAGAAACATTAACAAGTGTTCTCGCCCTGTTCATGTCTTATTTTCTTTTTACCAGCTTGACTTCAAGACCGATAAAAAGGGTAATTTTACTGAATTTCTCCCAATCCCTCTTGTCCTTTAGATATTGAATAGAAATAAAGTACTGGTTTCTCCTCTGAAATGGGAATGAAATACCTTTTGACTTAGTAACATTTTTTGGTGATTTCAGAATTTTGGAACTTTTTATAATTATGTGCATATCCCCTAGTACTTAATTATTTTTTGAAGCTAATATACCACAGTGAGACTTGGTGGCTTATTTTATTAAACAGAAAGAAATCTCAAAGAGGAAAGTACTAGTCAGCTAATATACCAAAATCTTTCCTTACAAATCCTAATAAGGAAGTAGCATTGAGCACTTCTATATTTTTGAGATATTTTATTAGAAAAACGTGAGAAAGATGAGAAAAAAATTTAGATTGGATTAACAGTTTTAGTTAAAAAAAAATCATAATTACAATTATAAACTCAACAAAAGGAAAGATCAAGTGACATTCATAATTTGAATTTTAAGTCAAAAAATGAAGAGGATATGTTAGTCCAAAGAAAAGTGAATCCTTAAAATATCCTCTTGTGCCCACCCCATCACCAAGCGTTTGGCTGTATCAAATTCGCCGCTTTCGACATCCAAAACCTCTATTCATTCGTCAGATGCTGCTGAAAACATGCACGAGTCCGTCACCATAATATATATCGGCAATAACAACAATTCTTCTCTTTGCATTATTTCCCGAAAATTCAATGTAAACTTTCTTGGGTTCAAAGTTGACTAATGACGACAATGCTTCTTTAAATTGATAAGTTTCCTCATACACAATCTTTTTGCCGAATTTATGTTCTTTTACTTTTCTTTTTCCGGTTAAACCATTATGTATTTGAAACTCACTATATAAATTTATCTGGATTTGCATCGAATAGGCCATTAGAATAAAGCACTTGTTACAAAAAAGTTCTTTTACTTTTATGGTCGAATCCAATATCTCTTGTTAATAATAATGAAATGCTAGCAGTTATATACCACACTGTTCATTGGTCACTTTTTGCTAGATCAACCTGCAAAGAAAGCGGGTGTCTTCTCCCTCAGGTTAAGCTCCTCGATTTGCATTTGGTATCTTTAAGACTTTAACGGTGCAGGGAATGCTATAGCCAATTAGAGAAACTTGTAGAAACTTGGGTTCGATTGCAATGGAAACATATTGTACACAGTTAAAATCGGACACTCCGATTTTATGATCGATACCGCCCAGAAGGATCGAGGCACCGATCGAGGTTCGACCTTGAGGGTTCCCCATGTACGACCTCGGGGCAGCAGAGACCGACGACTATCATGGACAAGTGAAAATTTTTCGAAGCGCGTTATCAAAGCTGACAACGCCCGCAAGAATAGTACAAGTCTGTACTAGACTTTTAAGTAGTTGTACCAGCGACTTTTCCTTGTAATAATTATACATGTACAATGTTGGGATTTTCCTCCTATATAAAGGGGACCCTTGTTTTTTTTTTGCACACAATATATTCAATGCAAGAACATTCTCTGTTCTCTAACTTAAATACTCTCTATTGTCTTTCCTCAGTTTTATTACTTACATTTATTGTGTTTAATTAATTATTCTTCATTTATTGCTCATCATTGATCATAAGTAGCTCTCATCAAAGTTCTTATAACTGTTAGTTCTTCATCAATCGGCCCTAGCCTAACGCTTAGCTCGACCCCGAGGTCCCGTATAGTCTAGCTCGAGGCCCCGACTTTCGGCCACTTGGTTTGCATAAACATACAACTTTCAAGCTCTTATCTTATTTTCTAGTCTCATACTTAGCATCTACTGCCTAACAACTAGCATAAAAATAAATTACTTATTTTTAGAACCACAAACTCAAATCTAATTGTTATTACCATTTTCGAGGTAAATAGTTCGACACCCACCGTGGGGTTAAGACTAATAGTGATTGTTTTCGTGCTGGTTTACCGAAAACACAAGTTATTCATTACACTTTTTCTTCCCAAGAATCTTTGATTTCAGGTCAAAATGTCTAACTCAGTAAATGCACATGAAAACAACGGTCTTGAAGACCATGGAGAGAATGGTGTAGCTATTCCAGGCGTCGGTGTACCACCACGAAACCCCGAGGACACACCGGAACCAATTCCTGTGGATGTAGTCTACGCCAAGGAGACTGAGAAGAAGCTCGAGAAGCTCCAGCCCGGGAGAAAGGAGAGGCAGACGGGAGGAACGAAACGGAAAAACCTCAACACATCGTTCATATGATCATTGGGGGAACCGACGTTTCTCAAGGACCAATAATCAAGCGGGCAAAAGTTTCCGCTGCAATAGAAGGGCAAATTCGAGACCACATGCCCGAAGACATCCTTGAATTCAGTGAAGAGGACTTCAAGACCTTGTCTCACCCACACAACGATACGCTGGTAGTTTCGTTTCTCTTGAATAACGTTTAAATTAAACGTGTTCTCGTGGATCCAGGTACATAATCAGGTTGAAGGTGGTAGAACAGCTCGGACTGTTCGATCAAATCATACATACCTCCCGAGTCCTCAACTATTTCAACATGGCCGGCGAAGCTACGAAGGGAGAGATCACATCCCGGTCAACATGTCCGGTACAGTTCGGAGTACCAAATTCCATGTCACTGGAGGTGACATAAGATACAACGCATTGCGTGGAAGGCCATGGATACATAATATGAGGGCAGTACTGTCGACTCTTCACCAGATGATAAAATTTCCAACAAAAGACGGTATAAAAATGGTATATGGGGAACAACATGCAGCAAAGGAGATGTCCGCAGTTCACGAGGAGGTACCAACTTCTATACCCTTCACCTCGAAGGAGCCGATAGACAAATAGGCTCTCGAGGACGACGAAGAAGACTTCTTCACTCCCCGAACCTTTATTGCCCCCGAAGACTCGGATGCCCCAAAGTCAACAATTGAAGAACTGGAGCAAGCTGTTTTGACCAGGCATCTCCCTGATCGGAAGGTATACTTTGGAACGGTACTAACCCCCGAACTCAGGAAAAAACTCATTCAATTTCTTATCAATAACATCGATTGCTTTGATTGGCCTCATTTAGAAATGACAGGTATCCCGCTAGAAATAACCACCCATCGACTAAGTGTCGACCCCAGGTTCAAACCGGTAAAGCAAAAAAGGAGACCTCAGTCCGAGGTAAATCACGCATTCATCAAGGACGAGGTAACAAAATACCTCAAAATAGAGTCTATTAGGGAGGTTAAATATCCCTAATGGTTGGCTAATGTGGTGGTAGTTCCCAAAAAATGCAATAAATTAAGAATGTGCATAGATTATAAAGACTTGAATAAAGCGTGCCCCAAAGATTCATTCCCGTTGCCCAATATCGATCGCTTGATCGATGACATGGCCTGCCACGACATCCTCACCTTTATCGATGCCTACTCGGGGTATAGTCAAATCTAGATGAACCCCGAGGATAGGGAGAAGACTTCAATCATCACGAAGTACGATACGTACTGCTATAATGTAATGCCCTTCGAGCTAAAAAACGCGAGAACCACGTACCAACGCCTAGTTAATCAGATATTCGAACATCAAATAGGCAAATCTATGGAAGTTTAGATTGATGATATGCTAGTTAAGTCCCTGCGCATAGAGGACCATTTGACTCATTTGCATGAAACATTCGACATCCTTAGAAGCTACTACACGAAACTCAACCCCGAGAAATGTGCGTTCGGAGTAGGTTCGGGGAAATTCTTAGGTTTCATGGTGTCAAACAGGGGGATTGAGATCAACCCCGACAAAATCAAAGCCATCGAAGAAATCACGGTGGTAAACAATGTGAAGGTCGTGCAACGGATGACCGAGCAAATAGCAGCCTTGGGCCGATTCATATCTGTGAGCACGTGATTTTTGCCTCGCATGAATTACTCCTACAGAATCCCCAAAATTAGGATTTTTCTTTTTATTATTTGGTTTTTAGGAATTAATTGCTCAATTTTCGTGTTTGTTTGCATTTTGTGTGCATATTTAATTTAAATCATAAAAAATAGCAAAAATGTCACGCGTTGCATTTAGGTTTTAATTTTATATTTTTGGATTAATTAGTAAATTAGTTTGTTTTACGAAAATGGAAAAAATCACAAAAAAATAACTTGTTTTTGCATTTTTTAATTTTTTGAGCTTCGAATTTTGGTAGTTTTCTTTAATTTGGTATTTAATTAATTTTAGCAATTATTATTTAGAGCTAATTATTTTAATTTTGTAGGATAATTTGATTTGGGGATTACTTTATATTTTTATTTTTTTAATTTTGAAAATAAAAAGAATTTGAAAATAAAAAGAAAAGGAAAGGAATTGAAGAATTCGGATTTTTGGGGCCAAGTCTTCAAATTTCCCAAGCCCAAACCGAATTTCCCCCTTAGACCCGTCCAAACCCAATTAGATTTAGCCCAAACCCACGTCCCTTACCCGTTTGTTACCCGGTCCAAACCCCTTCCCATCCAAACGACCCCGTTTTGCGATCTATTAATCACGACCGTTGGATCTCACTAATCCAACGGTCCGGAACTGGGAACCAATTAAACATAAATATGTCCAAACGTTACCCCCCCTCTCAAATTCGTCTCTCTTGTCTCTCCCCCTCCTTTCAGAGACTCCAACCAAACTTCAAACCCTAGCCAGCCGCCCTGAAATCCCACCGCCTGAGGGTGGCGGCGCCACCTCTGTTCAACCCCAAATTAACACCCTGCAACTCCCATGACCCCTTCACACCAAATCCATAACCCTTTTCCCTCAAATCACCCCAGAACTCTTCGAATTTTAAATCAAATGTTTGAACCCTACAATCTCAAACTCAAATCAGTTGAGTTTAACGAAGGTTTAAGGCCGAAATTTGTGTTATTCATGTGTTTTCGTTTGAGAACACATGATTAAGGCCCATTTCGTTCAAAACGAAGTTTCCTTTGAAGATTTTCAAGACTTTGTCCACCTGGTTTAGGTATTTTTCAGTTCTTTTCCTTTCTTTCATTTTTCTTCCGTTCCTTATTTTGTTCGTTTATGTTCTAATCTCCATCTCCTCTTATTTCGTCTCTTTCGTTCTGTCTCCATTTTTAATTATTTCTGTTTGTGTGTGTTAAAGTCGAGCTTTGAAGTCAGAAACCCAGGAAAGAGATTCAATATAGTCTGGCAGGCCTAGGTTTTTGAATTGAATAATTGGGTCAATTTGACCCATGTTCTGTCTAGGTTCTTAAGGTAAAAACAGGGGTCCTAAAGGGTAGATTAGAAAATTTAGTTGAAATAATCTCTTTTAATTGATTGAGGAAGCTTCCTAGAAGTTGGGGTGGGGACTTATGTGAAAATCTGAATTTTATACTAAGAGTATCTAAGCAAAAATGAAAACTCAAAAGGGGTAAAAGTGCAAAATTTTAACTATTTTTGCTGCCCTAATAGCTTGCCTATAAAGGCATTGCTACTTGAAGCTCAAGAGATATTTTTTTAGAGATTTTAGAAGAGAAAAGAAAATAAAAAAAAAACCAAAACGGCTGAAAAATAGTTAGTAAAACACTGTTCCATTGAGAAATTTGGTGATCTTTAAAGGTTCTCACTTCTGAAACAATTCTTGAATAACTAGGGGTTAAAATGAGTTGAATTTTGGTTGGTATTCAAGTATTTGGTTTAGGTTTTGGTTGTGTTTCTGATTACTGGGCTTTATTTGACACTATTGCTGGTTCAAATCTGGTTTAAAGTTGGTTTTCCTTGGTTATTTCTGGGTTGATTTGACTGCTGAACATTGTTCCTACTACTGTCTATTGCTGAATTTCTCCTCCTTTCTTATTTCATTTTTCCAGGTACACACTTTGACTTTAGGCATGTAAAAAATAGTTTGTGAAGTGTTTGTGATGGAGATATATGAAGATCCTGTTCTCTTTTGCTGGGTGTTAAATTTTCCTCTAACTTAGTCTACTTCTCCAATGGTTATGCTAATTCCTTTAGCTCAGCATGTTTAAAATGAAGTTATGTTTTTCTTCCGAGTCTCACATTGGAATTGTAATAGAGTTATTATTAGAGTTACTAGTTTCCATGCATTCAGTCCTTCAAATTCTATTACTGCTGGAAGGGCCAATTGGTTCTGGATCCCTGAGGTGTTTATAAACTCAAATCATGGGAGTGTGTTGTTTATTAAAAGATTGTTATAGTTGAAATTGGTTTCGTTGATTTGGATGGCTGTTATATGGCTAAGTATGTAATAGAATCAAGCATGTTTAGCTATATATAGTACAAAGTTTGAATAAGTTTTGAATTCAGCAGTCTTTCTTGTGCAAGTAATTTTAGGTATTTGTGTTATTTCATCAGATTTCAAAAAAATGTGTTTTTCAAAAGCTTTTATGAGATATTTTGAAATTTTAGGCACTTATGCTTCGAATAGTTCAAGTCATTTCTAATTATGAGAATGAATGCTGGTATTGTGATGCCTCGAATTCCGATGGGTTTAAAATTGTGTTTTGGTCTTCAGGGATTCGATCCCTGAACAAGACCCATCGCTGTTCTATTTTCTGCCGGGACTGGCCTAATTCAGGCCCAAAACCTTGAAAACTTTCTCATGATCTCTGTTTTCCTTTGGTTTATAGTTTAAAAAATAAAAAATGTAAACGGCTGGCCTTCCAAGTTGAGTGGTGGATTCGAACTAAGGACCTATTCAATGTTGAAATCGTCCTTGTTTGAGTGTGGGTTTGATCTTAGGCCCAGGCGTGACCGTCCCTTTCAAATGGGATCTAGGTCGTTCCTCTCTTGTTGGGCTGCTGGTTCGTTTGTGCTAGGCCTAGCCCCCCTTTGATTAAAATAGTTGACTTTTTCCCCATGTAAGCCTTTAGTTAAGTTTTAAATAGAACCTCTAACTTATTTAGTGTTAATTAACTAAGTCCATTAATTAGAATCAAGTTGATCCATGTTAGATAAAACAAATAGTCTATGGCCCTCCGAATTCTAGTTTGAATATCCTTTAAAATGGAATTGAGGTGCGCCGCCGCCAAATAAAATCTCCAATGCGTGGCCCTCATTTAATTATTTCTTTTAAAATACTTAGAACTCGAGGCGTGCCATTTAGCAAAATTTCCATGGCCTTCGCAAAATTTAAACTCGTAGTTGCTTTAGGCGCGTATTTTAATAATATTACCTTCCTAAATTCGGGTGTGCATTTCATATGACCCAAATCCAAATCTTAAAATGTTGAATAAAATGTGCTTCAGATTGCGGGTGCATTTCATGTGGCGCGATCCAAAGACATGTTTTAAACAATGTTCAATCTTCTTTAAAATTAATTAAAAGCGGCTAATAAGTTAAAATGTACCATAAGATAAAACATGTAATAAATCAGATAATAGACCAATCATAATAGTTTAAGCGACCATGCTAGAACCACGGAATCTGGGGGTGCCTAACACCTTCCCTCGGGTTAACAGAATTCCTTATTCAGGATTTCTGGTTCGCAGACTTCAAAAGGAAAGTCGAATTTTCCTCGATTCGGGATTTTAAAATAAACCGATGACTTGGGACACCAGAAAAAAAACTATCCCCAAGTGGCGACTCTGAATAAAATAAATAAATAATCTCATTTCGAATAATGTCACTTAAAGTGGAAAAACTCCCTTATACTACCTTCGGGTAGTGTAAAAAGGAGGTGTGACAGCTCTGGCGACCCTGCTGGGGACTCGATCCTAGAATCTTTGGTTCAGGGTTCAAGAATTCGAGCTTAGAATAGCTGTTATGATTGGCTTTATATGTTATATGATTATTTTACATGTTTGAGCCTAATGTGCTAAATACCGTTTTTTATCGCTTTGATTTTGTGTGAACTGTATATAAACTGCTACGAAACCCTTCCTCTCTCTGAGTCTTCTAAATCATGGAGAAGGGTGCACTTCGTGTGACTTCTCTTCTGTTTAGAGTCTTATCCAATTTTAGAACGAGGTTCGGACAAGTTGCAAAGCCGGTGAAGCTTCTGTATTCCCGGTACGCTGCCCCCCTCGACTCGAGTTGTCCGCTCAGGTAAGCCAGGACTAGAACAATAAATTCAGGTTTCAAACCTAGTATAACAAAGACTCATGTCAGATCCCTAGTAGGAACGTTTGTTTGCATCACGTGCATTTGACTTAGGAGACTCAACACAGGGGTTGGGTCTGTCTAGGACGGGTGTACCCCAAATGGAAAGACCATCTTGATGCATCCTACTTGCTACTTGTGCATTTATTTGCTTCGGATTTGCATGTTCACCGGCTTATGATTAATAGGAGAAAAGTTGGGCAAAAGAAAATCAATGTGAGGGCTCGGAGAGATAATCACTTGTTTTGAAAATCAGTGTCCAAAAATATGCTGAAACTCTGCCAAAATTTTGACAAAAATTTTCTGTTTGAAAAATAATTGGTTTATTTTCGTCCAATCTGCCCGAACTATGCCAGTTTGATTCTAACCAGATGTGGGATACGTAGGCAACCCCCATCGGGTCCAACTTGCTTTTTTTGCAAAAATAGCCCAAAAACAACAAAATTTTATTTTTGTCACAATAAGTAGGGTGATGCCGTTCTTGCTTAAAATAAGCCAAATGTCCTAAAAAAAGGCGCCGGAAGTCTGTTGTTGCAAGAATAGCCCCTTTTGGTCATTTTTGTACGGTTAGCAGGCACAACCTTAAAATCTTCTTCCCCGAAGTGTTGAAAGGCCGTATTTGCAAAACTGGGTTTTATTTTCAAAGTAAAATTTTGAAAAAAAAATGGTATCACTTTTGGGTCAAAATGAGTGACTAAAACACCTTAATAAATGTGCAGGATGAGCACAAATGAAATTGAACCCTTCACAGTCCTTAAAGAGATCCCTTACAGCTCCACATATGGTGGAATGATCTAGGAAAAGGCAGTAGAGAAATAGTGGTAAGAGTTCTGGGAGGCCTCATCGGACTATTGAACATCAAGCCAAGGTTGGACATAATTGAAGCTTTAATACCTTTTTGGGATCCGACTCGCAATGTGTTCCGCTTATCTGACTTTTAGCTCACACCTACATTGGAGGAAGTTGCATGTTATGCGGGCCTTAACGGAAACTTTAGAAGTCGATATCCATTGGCACCAAGACCGATATCCCCCCCACAGATTTCTGGATTTGCTGAGTATTAGTCAGGATATTCGGGACGGAAATTTATCTTAAGGGTATTGCACGCTCCAGTTCTTGTATCATCGATATGGTAACCCCCGGGGTTTTGAAGAGCCGAACAATGGCCTAACCCATGCCGGAAATAAAGACAAATGGGAGGCAAGGTAGGGTTTAGCTTTTATGGTAGCCTTCTTGGGTGTTGTAGTTTGTCCGCGAAAAGATGGTAATATAGAGCTAGGTCTCGTGGGAATGAACGATGTTGCAATCAAGAAAGCCAACAACACTGTGGTTCCTCTAATCTTATCTGAAATCTACTGAGCCTTCACTATCTGTCAGGAAGGAGGAATGTTCTTCCAAAGTTGCAATCTGTTACTACAATTATGGATGCAAGAACATCTCTACCACCGGGTTGGGTATATGAATTACGGTTTGACCGGTTTGAGCTGCATTAAAGAATTTGAAAGCCGAGTGGTAGGTATTGAATTCCCCGAGGGTACTGAAGCTTGGCTTGCACATTTTAGATCCTTGACTAACGATAAAATTGAGTGGGCATTCGGATGGCTTCCTGCCACCAAAGCAGTGTACATGTCAGCTGAAGTATGTTATCTCCTCTTGATAGGCATCCGGAACATCCCGCCTTATGCTCCACACAGGGTTTTGCGCCAATTAGGAAGATTTCAAACTATCCCCAATGATGAATATTTGAGTAAACATGTCATTGAATTGGGCCCAAAAGCCGCATTTCCAGAAGGGAAAATTCGCCAAGTGTGGAATAAATGTTGATTTCTTGAACATAATACCATGGTGCGAAATCTAGCTAGAGGTAATGTCGACCCTAAGTACATTGTCTGGTTCGGCAAAAGATTCCAGATTCCTAAAAGGCCCGCAAAGAGACCCCATGTCCAACAGTTCACCGATGGGGAACAGGTGTAATGGAACTGGTTGACCAAAGAAAACGAGTACAGGGCCAAAATAAGCCAGTTGGAAAGACGAGTCATGGAGCTTCAGTTTGAAAATGGTGTTCAAGCCACCGCAGATGAGGGAGAAAATAAAAAACTAACTTAGGAAAATGAGGCCCTCAAAGCTCAGATCCGGAAGATGAAAATAGCTGCTAGAAACTCGGAAAGAAGCCGGGCTGATGAAAGACTTATAAGCGGTCTAAAAAAGAAAGTCCTTGAGTGTCAAGAAGACTTGGAAAAGCCTGAAGCCAGTCTAGCGAAAATCCGGGCACAATGGACAAAGAAGGCAAAAGAGAGGGCACGGGTTGTGCAACAAATGAAGAGGAACTATGAAGGGACCATCACTAGCCTAAGAAGAAAGGTAACCACTCTCGAGAATGAGGCAACCAAGCAGGCTAAAGAATTCAAAGCTGATAGGGAACACTTTTATGACTTGATGGCTCAAATGGAGGAAGGAATGCAACAGTTGCAAGATCAACACCTTCATGACTCTCAATTGTAAGAAGCCCGGAATCAGCAGATACGGAGGTTACTTCAGGAAAAAGGCAGAATTAGAGAAAGGATCAGAATCATCGCTGATTACATTACCATGAAATGCGAAGCGTGTGAGGACATGACTCGTACCACTTTTTTCGCTGCACTGATGACTTTTGTCCACCAAGTTATGAGTGATTTGGAGCGACTGCAAGGGGATCCCGCATTAAGGCCCGCGGCGAGACCGAATGATGTCCCGCGGGCACTAGGAGTATTAATGTATTCTTGATTTTTACTTGAGTCTGTATCTTTCTTTTCTATTGAGTCTGTTAGTTTATTTTTGATTCTGTTAGTCAATTCTTGAGTCTTTATTGTCATCTTGTTGTTGGAGTCTGTTGTTTTCCTTTTAGTTTTGAATCATTGTAATCCAGAGTATTTCCCTTTTATGAGAAAAATTGAAAATCTCAAAATATTTTGTTATTTAGTTTTATATTTTCGAGAAGATGTAAAGGCTGAGCAAAGGCTTTTCGAGAAGAAAGTCTTTACTTTGGTTATTTTGTGGCCACTGTTCAAGACTTCGATAAAACAAGTCAATAGCTCCACGAGGTTAAAACAAGTCTTTCTTAGATTATTGTGATTATTAAGTAATATTCAACTGGATCCAAATCCTTTTTCAACTGGATCCAAAACCTTTTTTCCCGTTTCATTATTCAATTTTTTGTTATAATTAGCTTTTTGATCTAGCATTTCTAGTTGTCTGATCTAGCATTAATTATCAGTCTTCGTTCTCTTCGTTTATCAAGAGTAAGAAACTGCATCATTAGTTTAGTTCAGATCTACTCTGTTTTCACTCTTTTTGGTTTTATTTATGTATTTTCAGTATTTATACAACTTTATCTGGTAATTTTAGATCTACTAATAATTGGTATTAGTAGCTCAGTATATTCGCCACCTGAGCTTCTGAGCGTCTTCTCACCATTTTTATTTCTTCCCTTCTTCTAGTCAACTAACCAATTATTTTCTCTCACAATAATCACATAACCATCAAGCTGCCGGGAATTTTAGTAGTTCAGTATATTTGCTACCTGACTTGTTTGAAATTTTCTAACATTTTCTGCAGTTTTTTGCTTTTGATTCAGTGGATCGCGGTGTTAAGAATTAGTCGGTTCATTGTTTTAGGAGAAAAATTTTCTTTTGATTCAGTGGATACCAAATCTGCCCCCACCTCATAATATATTCTTCTTTTCTTCTTCTCCTTTCTTGGTACATTTTATATTGTTGGGGCTATACCAGTGGTAGCGGTGATAGCTCCTTCTGGTTTTTGGGTCGTGGTATTTTCTGTGTGTTTCAGGAATTCTCGGAGTATTGGAGACACGTTGGGCGCACGAGCACTGGCAAATGAAAGCATCCTGGGCGAGTGTCAACAAAGGGCGGTAGGAAGTGGTGCGTGAGCGTACAACTACATCGAGTACAACAAATCAACCACAGGTTTTGTTATCGGGAGTTGGTACCTCCTGTTTTACTGTTTCCCTAAATTACTATTACTTTACTTCTCAATAGTTAAACCTTTCAACTAGGATACTAGTTACCACTTGTTTCCTTCTAGTTTGATTTGTTGTTCGTTGTGCATTAACGAGTCTTCTCTAGATTGTTGTAGGTGTAGTGACTGCAGTCTGGGATGATAGAATAATGGCATGTCCTAGGGTGGGGCAGAGTGTGGGGCTGGGGTCAGGTAGCAGGGGAGGTAGAGGGGGCAAGGGAGCCTATAGGTTGAGAATCGGGTCATGGAACATAGGTTCACTAACGAATAAATCCATAGAGTTGGCGAAAATCCTGTAGAAGAGGAAGATTAATATAGCGTGTGTCCAGGAGACTAGGTGGGTCGGATCGAGGGCGAAAAATGTGGATGGGTATAAGTTGTGGTACTTTGGTGTCCTGAGGGGTAAGAATGGAGTGGGTATCCTGGTAGATAGTCATCTTAGAGAGGCCGTGGTAGAGGTCAGGCAGGTGAATGATAGACTAATGACTATTAAGTTGGTGGTGGGTGAGGGTACTTTAAATGTCGTTAGCGCGTACGCACCGCAAGCAGGCTTGGATGAGGATATCAAGAGGCGCTTTTGGGAGGGGCTGGATGAGATTGTTCGTAGTATACCTCCTTCTGAGAGGTTATTCATAGAAGGAGATTTCAATGGTCATATTGGGTCATCTGCAGGTAGGTACACTGAGGTACATAGCGGCTTTGGTTTCGGGGAGCGGAACGGAGGGGGCATTTCGCTGTTGGACTTTTCCAAGGCTTTCGATCTAGTCATTGCGAACTCGAGTTTTACGAAGCGGGATGAACATTTGGTTACTTACCAAAGTTCGGTGGCGAAGACTCAGATTGACTATCTCCTCCTCAGGAGATGCAACAGGAGGTTGTGCGAGGACTGCAAGGTTATCCCAGGTGAGACCCTCTCAATGCAGCATAGGCTTTTAGTGATGGACATTTGTATTAGGATAAGGAGGAAGTAGAGGTTAGTACAAGGACTCCCCATGATTAGGTGGGGCGCCTTAACTAAGGATAAATCTAAGGAGTTGGAAGGAAGGTTATCGGCAATGGGAGCTTGGAGAAGCAATGGGGACGCAAACACAATGTGGTCGACGACGGTGGACTGTATAAGAAAGGCGGCGAGAGAGGTGTTAGGGATATCTATGGGCCACAATGGTGGACACAAAGGAGATTGGTGGTGGAATGCAGTTGTCCAAGGTAAAGTGGAAGCAAAGAAGGCGGCTTACCTGCGGTTAGTAGGGAGCATTGACGAGGAGGAGAAGAGAGAGAAAAGTCAAAGGTATAAGGTAGCTAGGAAGGAGGCGAAGATGGCAGTGACGGAGGCTAAGACGACAGCTTTTGCTCATCTGTATGAGGAACTAAGGAACAAAGGTGGGGAGAAGAAGTTATTCCGACTAGCTAAGGCGAGAGAGCGGACAACTCGGGATCTGGACAAAGTGAGGTGCATAAAAGATGATGACGACAAAGTTTTGATGGGAGATGACCAGATTAAGAGGAGGTGGCAGACCTACTTTCATAAACTTCTAAGTGAAGAAGGGGATCAGGATATTTTACTTGGGGAATTGAGGAATGCCGACAGCCACCATGAATTAAGTAATTGTAGGGACATTGAGATCGACGAAGTCATGGAGCAATGCGTAAGATGAGAAGGGGCAGAGCTACCGGGCCAGACGAAATTCCGGTTGAACTGTGGAGGTGTGTGGGTAGAGAAGGCTTGGAATGGCTTACTGCATTGTTTAGTGTTATATTCAAGACTAATAGGATGCCTGAAGAGTGGAGGTGGAGTACAATGGTCCCGTTGTATAAAAACAAAGGTGATGTCCAGAGCTGTAACAACTATAGGGGCATCAAATTACTAAGTCATACCATGAAAGTTTGGGAGAGAGTGGTAGAAATGAGAGTGCGAAAGACAATGTCTATTTCAGACAACCAGTTCGAGTTCATGCCGGGGCGATCTACCACAGAAGCTATCCACCTTATTAGGAGGATGGTGGAACAGTACAGGGATAGGAAGAAGGATCTCCACATGGTGTTTATTGATATGGAGAAAGCGTACGATAGGGTTCCTATGGAGGTCTTATGGAGCTACTTAGAGGATAAAGGGGTCCCGGTTGACTATATTAGGGTGATTAAAGACATGTATGCTGGAGCTAAGACTCGGGTTAAGACAATAGGAGGCGACTCTGAAGTTATTACGTGGTTGCACCAAGGGTCTGCGCTCAGCCCATTCCTATTTGCCCTCGTGATGGATTCACTGACTCATCATATTCAAGGGGAGGTGCCATGGTGCATGCTATTTGCTGATGAAATTATTCTAATTGACGAGATACGAGGTGGCGTCAACGAGAGGAGACATGCTCTTTAGTCTAAAGGTTTCAAGTTGAGCAGGACGAAGACGGAATACCTCGAGTGCAAATTTTGAGTTGAGCCGACGGAAGCGGGAGTTGAAGTGAGGCTTGTCTCTCAAGTCATTCCCAAGAGGGGTAGTTTCAAGTACCTTGGATCGATTATTCAGGGGATCGGGGAGATTGACGAGGATGTCACACACCGTATAGGGGTGGGGTGGATGAAGTGGAGGTTAGCGTCGGGAGTCTTGTGTGACAAGAAAGTGCCACCGTTACTAAAAGGTAAGTTTTATAGAGCAGTGGTTAGGCCTACCATGTTATATGGAACTGAATGTTGGCCGGTAAAGAACTCACACATCCAGAAGATGAAAGTAGCAGAGATGAGGATGTTGAGGTGGATGTGTGGGCATAAAAGGATGGATAAGATTAGGAATGAAGATATTCGAGAGAAGGTGGGCGTGGCCCCTATGGAGGACAAGATGCGGGAAGTAAGACTCAGATGGTTCGGGCACATTCAGAGGAGGAGCAATGATGCACTGGTGAGGACGTGTGAGCGACTGGCTGTAGTGGGCACGCGGAGAGGTAGAGGGCGACCTAAGAAGTATTGGGGAGAGGTGATTAGACAGGACATGCGCGACTTAGGATTACGGAGGACATGGCCCTTGACAGGGAATTATGGAGGTCGAGCATTAAAGTTGTAGGTTAGGGTAAAGTTGTGAATATTTCTACATCACAATAGAGTGAGACTAGCCAGTTAGGAGTTAGACTAAGAATGTCATTGGTCGGCTATTGATGAAGGGCTTTACCTGCTAGTTTTACTATACCAGCCATCTATTTCGTATTTCGATTTCTGTATTTCATATCTCTTATATTGCTGTTATTTTATTATGCATTTTTATGGCACTAATATATCGGCTCCTGTTGCATTTTTGAGCTGAGGGTCTCCTGGAAACAGCCTCTCTACCCTTCGGGGTAGGGGTAAGGTCTGCGTACATATTACCCTCCCCAGACCCCACTTGTGGGATTATACTGGGTCGTTGTTGTTGTTGTTAGTTTTACATTTTATCGCCCCCAGAACTACGCTTTGTTTGATTCATGCGGGGTCATGATACGTAGGTAATCTACATAGGATTCGAGCATAACCAAAAAAAAGAGCAAAAGAGAGTGGAAATGGAAAGAAGAAAAGTGGGAAAGAACAAGTAAAAGTCGGGATGAAGCATGCAACCATTGCAAAACATGTAGAAACACATTTAACTGTATAGGTGCATCACACCCCAACGTGCGATTACCTATCTATTATTTGTGTCAAACTAACCGTTTGCTGCTATTACTCCAGTCCACGGTGCTTATAGAACGGTGGTTGGTTTTCTGGTAACCTGGCTTCGCACCCGTACTTTACTAGATCGAAGGGAGCATCGGAATGTCTTCAGAAATGACTCTGCCAACAATTCCCATCACGGATGATAGCCCAATCTCGGGCATCCCGACCTTAAAATCGGTAGCTGCCGAAGAAAACAGAATCCTGCATCTTCGGGTTATGGAAATGTGGGATGCTTGGGCAAATGGAAGAAAGCCACCAAGCGCAATCCCGGGATTCCCCGAACTTTTTCCTAGATCTGGTGGTACTTCCAATGTTCCAATCAGTCACCCAAATACCCCACTAGGACATCCAACTATCTCAGCTCATTTTGTGGGAACACCTTTTGAGGTTCGCCCACAGGTGTTCATGTCCGGTGCAACTTCAAATATCTTCACCGCTCCCCCATGCTCAGCCACGACACAACCTACACTTCCTAGGTCTAGTTTTGACCCCTCAGCTTTCACCTTCCAAACACCCACCTTTTAGATGGAACCTCCTCAGTTTCCCACTTATACTTATCCTTAGCCACCTCAATTTGAGTTCATTGTGGGGCAAGAAAATACTACCAAAACTCCTGAGCAAGAAGAGATTGAGAAGAAGATGAGGAGTATGGAGCAGATCCTCAAGAACATACAAGGCTTGAGTGGGCAGAAAAGTGTGTCATATGCAGATTTATGCATGTTCCCTCATGTGCACTTACCATTAGGATTCAAAACCCCAAAATTTGAGAAGTACGATGGGCATGGTGATCCTATTGCTCATCTCAAGAAATATTGCAATCAATTGCGAGGGGCCGGTGGAAAGGAAGAACTACTCATGGCCTATTTCGGAGAAAGTCTAGTTGGCATCGCCTCTGAGTGGTATATGGACCAGGATATATCCCGCTGGCACATCTGGAATGTCTTGCTAGAGACTTCGTCAGGCAGTTCCAGTACAACATTGATATTGCTCCAGATAGGAACTCATTGACAAACTTGAAAAAGAAAACCTCGGAAAGCTTCTGGGAGTACGCAGTTAAATGGCGTGAGCAGGCATCTAGGGTAAAGCCTCCAATGGATGAGGTCAAAATGGTCACAGTTTTCCTCCAAGCTCAGGAAGCCGACTACTTCCAAAATATGATGTCCACTATGGGTAAACCGTTCGCTGAAGCCATCAAGATTGGCGAAATGGTTGAAAATGGGTCGAATTCTAAGCCAATCCACTATTAGAGCTGCTTCCCAAGCCATTCAGGGTGTGTCCGGAGGAATAGCGAAAGGCAAGAAAAAGGAAGAAACATCCATGGCAGCGTCGGGTGCAAGAAAACACCATACTCCCAGATCCTTTCTCCCAGAAAGGACCCCACAACACTATTACCCCCACCAAGACATGGCCTATGCTCCTCATCAATACACGGTCATGAATCTCAACCATATGTCCGGCCACAACAACAAGCCAACCATAACCAAGCTCCATTTCCTAGAAACTAGCCTCCTTACCAAAACCACTACAACCCCCGTCCTCCACAAAACAATTTCCCTCCCTCGTGAACCACCTAGAAGGCCAAATTTTACACCAATTGGCGAATTATACTCCAGTCTATTTCCAAAGCTTGTCCAAATGGGTCTGCTACAGCCGGTTCCTCAAACTAGGCAAAACCCAACATCACCCTCTTACATAGGTTGTGCCCGATGCGCCTATCACTCGAGGGCAGAAAGGCACGACACCGATGATTGCTGGATACTGAAGAGAGTAGTGGAGAATTTGATAGAACAAAGGAAGATAGTGCTAAGAGATGAAAATGTCCCCAATGTGACTAATAACCTACTGTCAGCCCACAACAACGGGCCAGTAATCGGAATGATTTGTGAGGATAAGGAATTTGATCCTACGTTGAAGGCTATCATTGCCATTGCTGACGTAGAAAAGAAACCAAAAGCTGCCCCGAAGCAAGGCAAATGGGAGAAAAATAACAAAACCACCCCTTCAAAATTAGAGAAGAAAGTCGAAGTGGGGACTGCGGCAACACCTCCCAAAGATGTTGTTCTCTATGTCCCTCGGGGCCGCAAAGAAAAGCAGATGACTTTGAGTCCTCCTAGGAGATTCGAGCTGAACAAGGCAGCCCAAATGTATGTGCCCGAGGGAGCTTATGCGATGCAGGGGCCAATTAATCCACCAAGGCTGAGTGAGCCCGTGGTTATTGGGTGCGCACCGCAAAAGACCATGACGGATCCTACCGTTGTGCCCTGGAACTACAACAAATCAGTGGTAACTTACAAAGGCAAATAAATCTCGGGAGAAGTGCAAGAAAATAATCTGGCTGAAAAGTATGTCAATTTAGAAGAGGTGAATAATGCCACTAGAAAGCGCTTCCCATCTAAGAAGCCCATGAGTACTTCTGTAGAACAGTTGGAGAGGATGGAAGAAAGGTTTTTTGCAATTAACCAGATTTCCTTCAGCAAAAATGACTTGCCCCCAGAAGAGACCGCGCATAACAAAGCCCTGCACCCGACAGTCAAATGTGAAGGGTACTACGTGAAAAGGGTTATGTTGGACGGAGGCTCTGGGGTAGACATCTATCCACTCTCAACTTTACAGCGCATGGAAATTGAGACCGAAAGAATTCGACCCAACAATGTCTGTGTACGGGCTTTTGATGGAATAAAAAGAGACACAATTGGAGAGATCGATTTGATTCTGACCAATGGCCCAGTAGATTTTGAAGTAACCTTCCAAGTTCTGGATATGGACACATCCTACAATTTTCTTTTGGGGAGGCCATGGATTTATGCAGCGGGGGATATACCTTCTACCCTTCATCAGATGGTAAAATTTGAGCATGAAGATCAAGAGATTGTGGTCCACGGGGAAGACGAGCAATCAATTTATCGGGACCCATCAGTCCCATGTCTTGAAGCAAGAGAGGGGAGTGAACACATAGTTTGTCAGGCCTTTAAGATTGTGGTCGCAGACCAGTACGAAGAGGGAAACCTTGCCCCCAACCCTTTCTTTCTAATTCATCAATCATGGTGGCCAAAGAAATGATCAGACATGGCTTCAAACCAGGGAAGGGGCTCGGGAAATCCTTGCAAGGGATAACTGAACCTGTCACCCTGACCGCCAGTGAAAAGTTCTTTGGGATAGGCTTCCGACCCACTCCAGTTGATGTAAAATGGGCAAATGGTAGAAAGAATGATGGTTGGGTCTTGCCTAAGCCGGTGCCGCATATGTACAGAACATTTGTCAAGCCAAAATACCATGAGGAAGAAGAATATGAGGCCTTCACGGCCAAAGAGATTGAAGAGATCTGTTGGGCAATGAGGAAGATACTATATGAAACCCACATGGTCCAGCCAGAGGAGGGCTCAATCACCGCTGAGGTGTTGTATATGGGACCTGACGCCAAGCTACAAAATTGGAAGGCTACGCCATTCCCAATCAGGCGGGAGTCCCGGTAGACCTGTCCTGCTACCTTTTCTGCATCACGAGTTATTTTAGGGTGTAACTCAGATGTTTTCTTTAGTTTCTTGTCTTTTAATTTTCCAATGTAAACCCTTTTATCTTCAAATTCCAAGAAGTGAAATCAATATTTCATCATTCATCTTTCTTTATTCTTTATAATTTTTGTTATTTTCCCCTTTTGTTTCTTCTTTCAGTTCTAACAATGCGGCTTTAAATAACATGACATGCTTGCAGACTTCATGCCCAGATCCGAACACACTGTTTAACTATGAAATAATGAACCAAGAACCGGAGTACGATGAAGAAGAGGCTTTTAGGGAAATAAATCGAGAATTGGAAAAATTTGAGAATAAACCTAAGCCAAACTTAAATGATACTGAATCAGTTAACTTGGGTAGTTCTAAAGAAATCAGGAAAACCAAGATAAGCATCCACGCAGACGAAAAAACTCGAGACTCCTTAATCCAACTCTTGTTTGAGTTCAAAGATGTGTTTGCTTGGTCATATGACGGAATGCCAGGACTGAGTGTTGATTTGGTGGTTCAAAAGTTGCCTACTTACCCAGACTATCCCCCAGTCCAGCAAAAGTAAAGAAAGTTCAAAACTGATATCAGTGACAAGATCAAAGAAGAGGTCACGACGCAGTTGAAAGCGGGGGTGATCCGAGTGGTCCGGTACACCACATGGTTAGCTAATGTAGTCCCAGTGCCAAAGAAAGATGGGAAGACCCGGGCATGTGTGGATTACAGAGATTTAAACAAGGCAAGTCCCAAAGATAACTTCCCTTTGCCGAACATCCACATCCTTGTTGATAACTGCGCCAAGTATAAGATACAGTCCTTCGTGGATTGTTACACAGGAAATCACCAGGTGTTGATGGATGAAGAAGATGCAGAAAAGATAGCTTTTATCATACCTTGGGGTACATACTATTATAGAGTCATGCCATTTGGTCTTCAGAACGCCGGGGCAACCTATATGAGGGCCATAACAGCCATTTTTCACGATATGATGCACCAAGAGATAGAGGTGTATGTGGACGATATAATCATCAAATCCAAAACCCAGGACGACCACGCTCGGGACTTGAGAGTTTTTTGAGCGGCTGCGCAAATATGATTTGAAGCTGAACCCGACCAAATGTGCATTTGGGGTGCCATCCGGCAAACTCTTGGGATTCATCGTCAAACGATGTGGCATCGAGTTAGACCCAACAAAGATAAAGTCTATTCGAGAGTTGCCTCCTCCAAAAACCACGAAGGATGTTATGAGTTTATTGGGTAGATTGAACTATATCAGCCGGTTCATTGCCCAGTTGACGTCCACATGTGAACCCATATTCAAATTTCTGAAGCAAGATGCGACAGTCAAGTGGACAGATGAATGTCAAGAAACTTTTGACAAAATTAAGGAATATCTGTCAAATCTTCCAGTCTTGGTCCCACCTGAGCCAGGGAGGCCTTTGTTCTTGTACCTGACAGTCTTGGAAAATTCTTTCGGCTGTGTCCTCGGGCAACACGATGTGACCGGAAAGAGAGAGCACGCTATTTACTATCTGAGCAAGAAATTCACCAGTTATGAAGCCAAGTACACTCTGTTGGAAAGGACCTGCTGCGCTTTGACTTGGGTCGCTCAGAAGTTGAGGCATTATTTGCAATCCTACACCACTTACCTCATAACTAGGTGGATCCTTTAAAATACATATTCCATAAGCCAATGCCCACTGGAAGGCTAGCAAAGTGGCAGATCCTACTTACGGAATTCGACATAGTATATGTCACTCGCACGGCAATGAAAGCCCAGGCGTTAGCAGATCACTTGGCTAAAAATCGAATAATTCCCGGATGAAGAGGTAAACTCAGTTGGGGCAATATCCGAAGACATCGACGCTTGGAAAATGTTCTTCGATGGAGCGGTAAACACAAAAGGTGTTGGAATTGGGGCAATCTTGATCTAGCCTACCGGTCAGCATTAACCGGCCACCGCTAGGCTTCATTTTTTCTGCACAAACAACACTACCAAGTATGAAGCTTGCATTATGAGTATGAACATAGCAATCAACCAAGATGTCGAAGAACTGTTAATCATGGGAGACTCAGATTTCATTATCCGACAAGCTCAAGGAGAATGGGAAACCCGAGACGTCAAGCTTATTCCTTATAGGCAACATGTGGAAGAACTTGGTAAGTGATTCAAGTCAATAGAGTTCAGGTACATTCCTCGTTTCCACAATGAACTAGCTGATGCGCTTGCCATTTTAGCCTCAATGCTACCATACCCGGGCAATGCCCACATTTACCCCTTGGAAATCCAGATCTGGGAAAGGCATGGTTATTGTAATACGGTTGAAATAGCACCAAATACACAACCATGGTATCATGACATCAAAAGGTTTTTGAAAACGCAAGAATACCATGAGCAAGCCAGTGGAGACCAGAAGAGAACCATTAGGCGGCACACAAGTGGTTTCTTTTTGAGTGGCGATGTCTTGTACAAGAGAACTCCGGACCTTAACTTGTTAAGATGTGTTGACGCAGAAGAGGTGGGAAGGATCATGCATGAGGTACACGCGGGAATATGCAGACCCCATATGAACGGGTATGTTTTAGCAAAGAAAATCATTCGAGCGGGCTATTACTGGATAACCATGGACAAGGATTGTTTTAGCTTTGTCCGAAAGGGTCATCAGTGTTAGGTGCACGGTGATTTGATTCATGCACCTCCCATAGAACTGCATCCCATGTCAGCACCTTGGCCATTTGTTGCTTGGGGTATGGACGTCATTGGGCCAATCAAGCCGAAAGCCGCAAATGGGCACAAATTCATACTAGTTGCCATTGACTACTTCACGAAATGGGTTGAAGCCATCACTCTCAAATCCGTCACCAAGAAAGCTGTGGTAGATTTTGTGCACTCCAATCTTATCTTCCATTTTGGCATTCCTGCAACTATTATCACAGACAATGCTGCAAACTTGAATAGTTATTTGATAGGAGAGATATGTGAACAATTCAAGATAACGCATCGGAACTCTACTCCTTATCGGCCCAAAGCCAATAGGGCCGTCGAAGCAGCAAACAAAAACATCAAAAAGATTTTGAGAAAGAGGATTCAAAGTTCTAGGCAGTGGCACGAAAAGTTACCATTTGCATTGTTAGGATATCGCACTACTATGCGCACGTCAATTGGTGCCGCCCCATATCTTTTGGTTTATGGCACTGAAGCCGTAATACCCGTAGAGGTCGAAATCCCCTCTCTCCGGATCATTGTTGAAGCTGAAATTGAAGACAGTGAGTGGGTTAAAACCCGGCTGGAACAGTTAACCTTGATCGATGAAAAGTGAATCGCCGCGGTCTGCCACGGGCAGTTGTACCAACAAAGAATGGCCCGTGCCTACAACAAGAAAGTGCGGCCTAGAAATTTCGAAGTGGGGCAACTCGTTTTAAGGCGTATCCTTCCCCATCACCAGGAAGCGAAAGGGAAATTTACTCCTAATTGGAATGGCCCATACATCGTTAGAAAGATATTGCCAAAAGGGGCATTGTATCTGCGCGATATCGAAGGGAATAATCCCGAAGCGGCTGTAAATGCGGATACAGTCAAAAGGTATTATGTTTAGCTTTTCTGCAGCGACAATCTTGTTCGATTGGGATGACAAAGGCTTTTATTCTCGCTATCCAAACACTATCCACCCTTTGCAAACCCATTTGAGCCGGTTACTCTTCTTTGATTACCCTCTTGGGAACCGTAAAGAGTTAAAAAAATAAGCGAAAACAACAAAACAAAATGTTTCCCTAAACTATGTTCGACTTGATTCCGAAAAGATACGTAGGTAGCCTCTCTCTGGGGTTCAGTCACACCAAAATAAAAACCCAAATTCCCCAAAAAGTGAAACTGGGGTAGATGACATAATGGTTCGGCAATAAGCCCACCAGAAAGGTTCCGAAGATGTAATTCCATCAAGATTCTTTTTACCCAAACCTTGTCCAAGTCCTTCTGATCAATTGGCAAAGGCGTTGGGATTAGAAAACACCGTTGTTTGGATCTGATACAATCAAACTGAGAGAAATAAAATGAGAGAGTCTTATCGGTGAAAACCTACGGGCACCAAAAGGCGACGGTGAGCAGAGAAATTGGAAACGAGAGAGCCAGCTTAGTGAAAAATTGTAAAAGCATTATCGGGCGACAATGAGAAGAGAAATGAGAGAGGTCAATTGGCGAAAACCCGCAAAGGGCGCCGTCGGTCGAAAAGAAGACACCTCCCACCAATGAAAGAGTCCTGGAAAGATTCCCTGGTTTTGAAACATGGGTCACAATGAGCTTATGGGAACTTGGAAAAGTTTGTGCGGGTCAGGCATCCAGTCCAAGAAGCATGTCATGTCTATTTGAAGTCTGCATGCACCCCAAATAAGTCCTTCCTTCCCTCCCGAAAGGGACACTTCTCTTTAAATTCATTTTTCTTGCCTTTTGTTTACTTTTTCCTTGAATCCCTTTCGATCTAACTCTGTTTCCGAAACTAATACAAAGAAAAGGTGGCAAGATTGGCTTTACAGGGCTCTGCCTAACAAAAGCTAAAGAAAAGTACCCAGTCTCAGCGGGTGCATCAAGTCGATCCCTACTGGCCATGATGACCGATGCCTTAAAATCAAAGTTATTGAAAAAAAAGGAAAGGAAGTCAAAGGCAAAGGTCCTAAAGGCGGAATAAAGCGAAAGGGTCGAAGCCCCACGCGGGCGAGTCGTCATGAAATCGTGAAAGTTGAGTCCCTCGGTTTGAAAAAGAGATCAATCTTCAGAAAACCAGCAAGCAACAGAGGTTCTTGCCAAAAGTTGGGCCGAGATCGAGTGATCAAAACCATCAAGGCCACAAAACCAAACACCATTTCAAAACTAACAATTGTTTTTTGTTTGAAAAGATTGAAACAGGTGTAGCCCAAGGAAACCGTGCAAAAGCAGGTGCAACCGAAAGAAAAGTTGCGCAAAAGCTAGAAACAGCTTCGCAGTAACAATCAACCCAAAAGGGAAGTTTTCCTCCAAAATTCTTTCCTGCATTTTATTGAAATAAAATGAAATGAAAAAAGGATAATAAAAAAAACAAAAAAAAGAAGAAAATCCAAACAAAATGATAGCTTAGATTCCCAACCTCAATCTGTTACTTTTATGCCAACATTAGGGCTCCAATCCCTGAGTTGAGCCTTTTAGACATAGGGCCTCCATTCCCTAGTCGCCTTTTGCCAACATTAGAGCTCCAATCCCTGAGTTGAGCTTTTTAGACATAGGGCCTCCATTCCCTAGTCGCCTTTTGCCAATATTAGGGCTCCAATCCCTGAGTTGAGCCTTTTAGACATAGGGCCTCCATTCCCTAGTCACCTTTTCTGACAATATTACGGCTCCAATCTCTGAGTTGAGCCTTGTAGACCTAGGGCCTCCATTCCCTAGTCGCCTTTTGCCAACATTAGGGCTCCAATCCCTTAGTTGAGACTTTTAAACATAGGGTCTCCATTCCCTAGTCATCTTTTCTGCCAATATTAGGGCTCTAATCCCTTAGTTGAGCCTCTTAGACATAGGGTTTCCATTCCCTAGTCGCCTTTTGCCAACATTAGTGTTCCAATCCCTGAGTTGAGCCTTTTAGACACAGGGCCTCCATTCCCTAGTCTTTTTTTTTGCCAATATTAGGGCTCCAATCCCTGAGTTGAGCCTTTCATACATAGGGCCTCCATTCCCTAGTCGCCTTTTCTATCAACATTAGGGCTCCAATCCCTGAGTTGAGCCTTTCAGACATAGGGCCTCTATTCCCTAGTCGCCTTTTGCCAACATTAGGGCTCTAATCCCTGAGTTGAGACTTTTAGACATAGGGCCTCCATTCCCTAGTCGCCTTTTCTGCCAACATTCGGGCTCCAATCCCTGAGTTGAGCCTTTTAGACATAGGGTCTCCTTTTACTAGTCGCCTTTTGCCAACATTATGGCTCAAATCCCTGAGTTGAGCCTTTTAGACATAGCGCCTCCATTCCCTAGTCGCCTTTTGCCAATATTAGGGCTCCAATCCCTGAGTTGAGCCTTTTAGACATAGGGCATCTATTTCCATTCCCTAGTCGCCTTTTGCCAACATTAGGGCTCCAATCCCTGAGTTGAGCCTTTTAGACATAGTGCCTCTATTTCCTAGTCGCCTTTTGCCAATATTAAGGCTCCAATCCCTGAGTTGAGCCTTTTAGACATAGGGCCTCTATTCCCTAGTCACCTTTTCTGACAATATTAGGGCTCCAATCCCTGAGTTGAGCCTTGTAGACCTAGGGCCTCCATTCCCTTGTCGCCTTTTGCCAACATTAGGGCTCCAATCCCTGAGTTGAGCCTTTTAGAAATAGGGCCTCCATTCCCTAGTCGCCTTTTCTGCCAACATTAGGGCTCCAATCCCTGAGTTGAGCCTTTTAGACATAGGGCCTCCATTCCCTATTCGCCTTTTCTGCCAACATTAGGGCTCCAATCCCTGAGTTGAGCCTTTTAGACATAGGGCCTCCATTCCATAGTCGCCTTTTGCCAACATTAGGGCTTCAATCCTTGAGTTGAGCCTTTTAGACACAGGGCCTCCATTCCCTAGTCGCCTTTTGCCAACATTAGGGCTTTAATCTTTGAGTTGAGCCTTTTAGACATAGGGCCTCCATTCCCTAGTCGCCTTTTCTGCCAACATTAGGGCTCCAATCCCTGAGTTGAGCCTTTTAGACATAGGGCCTCCATTCCCTAGTCGCCTTTTGCCAACATTAGGGCTTCAATCTCTTAGTTGATCCTTTTAAGACATAGGACCTTCATTCCCTAGTCGCCTTTTCTGCCAACATTAGGGCTCCAATCCCTGAGTTGAGCCTTTTAGACATAGGGCCTCCTTTCCTTAGTCGCTTTTTGCCAACATTATGGCTCCAATCCCTGAATTGAGCCTTTTAGACATAGAGCCTCCATTCCATAGTCGCCTTTTGCCAACATTAGGGCTCCAATCCCTGAGTTGAGCCTTTTAGACATAGGGCCTCCATTCCCTAGTCACCTTTTGCCAACATTAGGGCTGCAATCCGTGAGTTGAGCTTTTTAGACACAGGCCCTCCATTCCCTAGTCGCATTTTCTCCAACAATAGGGCTCCAATACCTGAGTTGACATTTTAGATATAGGGCTCCATCCCCTGATCTTTTCCTTTCTAGAAAGATGAAATCCTTATTTCATTTTATATAAAAAAAAGAGGAATAGTTTAGGTTTTTGTTACAATTACTCACGAAATTTTCCTAGTGAAAACTGGGGCAGAAAAATTTCGGTCGTTTGTTGTTTTGGTGTCTAAATAGGTTTGACCTTGAGGCAAAGGGTTCGAAATGACCAAAATAATGAGTCTCAATCCAAAATAAAGAAAAGAAGAGAAAAGATCCAAAAGAAGTGAATTCAAAGTGCTGAGGAAGACAAAGATGCGGACTGCTCAAAACTTGATTGAAGGCACAAGCTTTGCCTGTTCCACCTTGATCCAGTGCTGAAGAATGAACCAGCACCTACAGCTTGCGAGCATCAAGTTTCGGATCGGGGTCCACAACAAAATCAGCTAAGACTCAAGATCAAGTTTCAAGATATTTATAGATAGGAATCTTGTAACCCGTAGTTAATAGGCCTAGCTAGCTTAGCTTTTGATTGTCCTTTTTGGTGTAATAAGAAGGTCAACAAACAGTAGCAGCAACAGCAGTGAAATCACAGCTTTCTGGTAGTCCCAGCTACCAAAACTTCCAGAACTACACTGACCTGATTTTATAGCCAAGGATATGTTGGCAACCTTTGAAGCAAGGTTCAGTGAGACTCTTTTCAAAAATGCTTCTCATGGAGTGTCAAATGGGCAAAATCCCTCATAATTGCTCAGTTTATCTTTGCCCGAAAACCCTTCGTGTCTCCGAGCAAAGAGGGGCAGCTGTGAGCACGCGATTTTTGCCTCACATGAATTACTCCTACAGAATCCCCAAAATTAGGATTTTTCTTTTTATTATTTGGTTTTTAGGAATTAATTGCTCAATTTTCGTGTTTGTTTACATTTTGTGTGCATATTTAATTTAAATCATAAAAAATAGCAAAAATATCACACATTGCATTTAGGTTTTAATTTTACATTTTTGGATTAATTAGTAAATTAGTTTGTTTTAGGAAAATGGAAAAATCACAAAAAAAAACTTGTTTTTGCATTTTTTAATTTTTTGAGCTTCGAATTTTGGTAGTTTTCTTTAATTTGGTATTTAATTAGTTGTGACAATTATTATTTAGAGCTAATTAATTTAATTTGGTAGGATAATTTGATTTGGGGATTAATTTAGATTTTTAATTTTTTAATTTTGAAAATTAAAAGAATTTGAAAATAAAAAGAAAAGGAAAGGAATTGAAGAATTCGGATTTTTGGGGCCAAGTCTTCAAATTTCCCAAGCCCAAACCGAATTTCCCCCTTAGACCTGTCAAAACCCAATTAGATTTAGGCAAAACCCACATCCCTTACCCGTTTGTTACCCGGTCCAAACCCCTCCCCATCCAAACGACCCTGTTTTGCCCTATACTAATCACGACCGTTGGATCTCACTTATCCAACGGTCCGGAACTGGGAACCCATTAAACATAAATATGTCCAAACGTTACCCCCCCCCCCCCCAAATTCGTCTCTCTCGTCTCACCCCCTCCCTTCAGAGACTCCAACCAAACTCCAAACCCTAGCCAGCCGCCCTGAAATCCCACCGCCTAAGGGTGGCGGCGCCACCTCTGTTCAACCCCAAATTAACACCCTGCAACTCCCATGACCCCCTCACACCAAATCCATTACCCCTTTCCCTCAAATCACCCAAGAACTCTTCGAATTTTAAATCAAAGGTTTGAACCCTAAAATCCCAAACCCAAATCAGTTGATTTTAATGAAGGTTTAAGGCCGAAATTGGTATTATTCATGTGTTTTCGTTTGAGAACACACGATTAAGGCCCATTTCATTCAAAAATCGAAGTTTCCTTTGAAGATTTTCAAGACTTTGTCCACCTGGTTTAGGTATTTTTCAGTTCTTTTCCCTTCTTTCATTTTTCTTCCGTTCCTTATTTTGTTCGTTTAAGTTCTAGTCTCCATCTCCTCTAATTTTGTCTCTTCCGTTTTGTCTCCATTTTTAATTATTTCTGTTTGTGTGTGTTAAAGTCGAGTTTGTTCGTGCATGTCGTTTTAATTTCTGTGTGTTACTTCATTTTTTTGTTTTTAAAGAAAAGAAATCCGATTTTTTCTCTTGGGCAATTCTGCGTAGTGAATATATACGGGATATGAAGTCAGAAACCCAGGAAAGAGATTCAATCTAGTCTGGCAGGCCTAGGTTTTTTAATTAAATAATTGGGTCAATTTGATCCATGTTCTGTCTAGGTTCTTAAGGTAAAAACAGGGGTCTTAAAGGGTAGATTGGGATATTTGTTGAAAGAATCTCTTTTAACTTATTGAGGAAGCTTCCTAAAAGCTGGGGTGGGGATTTATGTGAAAATCTGAATTTTACATTAAGAGTATCTAAGCAAAAATGAAAACTCAAAAGAGGTAAAAGCGCAAAATTTTAACTATTTCTGCTGCCCTAATAGCTTGCCTATAAAGGCATTGCTACTTGAAGCTCAAGAGAGATTTTTTTAGAGATTTTAGAAGAGAAAAAAAATTCAAAAAAAAGCAAAACGGCTGAAAAATAGTTAGTAAAACACTGTTCCATTGAGAAATTTGGTGATCTTTAAAGGTTCTCACTTCTGAAACAATTTCTGAATAACTAGGGGTTAAAATGAGTTGAATTTTGGTTGGTATTCAAGTATTTGGTTCAGGTTTTGGTTGTGTTTCTGATTACTGGGCTTTATTTGAAACTATTGCTAGTTCAAATCTGGTTTAAAGTTGGTTTTCTTTGGTTATTTCTGGGTTGATTTGGCTGCTGAACATTGTTCCTACTACTGTCTATTGCTGAATTTCTCCTCCTTTCTTATTTCATTTTTCCAGGTACACACTTTGACTTTAGGCATGTAAAAAATAGCTTGTGAAGTGTTTGTGATGGAGATATATGAAGATCATGTTCTCTTTTGCTGGGTGTTAAATTTTCCTCTTACTTAGTCTACTTCTCCAATGATTATGCTAATTTCTTTAGCTCAGCATGTTTAAAATGAAGTTGTGTTTTTCTTCTGAGTCTCACATTGGAATTGTAATAGAATTATTATTAGAGTTACTGGTTTCCATGCATTCAGTCCTTTAAATTCTGTTACTGCTGGAAGGGCCAATTGGTTCTGGATCCCTGAGGTGTTTATAAACTCAAATCATGGGAGTATGTTGTTTATTACAAGGTTGTTATAGTTGAAATTGGTTTCGTTGATTTGGATGGCTGGTATATGGCTAAGTATGTAGTAGAATCAAGCATGTTTAGCTATATGTAGTACAAAGTTTGAATAAGTTTTGAATTCAGCAGTCTTTCCTGTGCAAGTAATTTTAGGTATTTGTGTTATTTCATCAGATTTCAAAAAAAATTGTTTTTCAAAAGCTTTCATGAGATATTTTGAAATTTTAGGCACTTATGCTTCGAATAGTTCAAGTCATTTCTAATTATGAGAATGAATGTTGGTATTGTGATGCCTCGAATTCCGATGGGTTTAAAATTGTGTTTTGGTCTTCAGGGATTCGATCTTTGAACAAGACCCATCGTTGTTCTCTTTTCTGCCGGGATTGGGCCTAATTCAGGCCCAAAACCTTGAAAACTTTGTCATGATCTCTGTTTTCCTTTGGTTTATAGTTTAAAAAATAAAAATGTAAACGGCTGGCCTTCCAAGTTGAGTGGTGGATTTGAACCAAGGACCTCTTCAATGTTTGAAACCGTCCTTGTTTTAGTGTGGGTTTGATCTTAGGCCCAGGCGTGACTGTCCCTTTCAAATGGGATCTAGGTCGTTCTTCTCTTGTTGGGATATTGATTTATTTATGCTGGGCCTAGCCCCCCTTTGATTAAAATAATTGACTCTTTCCCCATGTAAGCCTTTAGTTAAGTTTTAAATAGAACCTCTAACTTATTTAGTGTTAATTAACTAAGTCCATTAATTAGAATCGAGGTGAGCCATATTAGATAAAATAAATAGTCTATGGCCCTCCGAATACTAGTTTGAATATCCTTTTAAAATGGAATTGAGATGCGCCGCGCCAAATAAAATCTCCAATGTGTGGCCCTCATTTAATTATGTCTTTTAAAATACTTAGAACTCGAGGCGTGCCATTTAGTAAATTTCCATGGCCTTCGAAAAATTAAAATGCGTAGTTTCTTTAGGCGCGTATTTTAATAATATTACCTTCCTAAATTCGGGTGTGCATTTCATGTGACCCAAATCCAAATCTTAAAACGTTGAATAAAATGTGCTTCAGATTGCGGGTGCATTTCATGTGTCGCTATCCAAAGACATGTTTTAAACGACGTTCAATCTTCTTTAAAATTAATTAAAAGCGGCTAATAAGTTAAAAATGTACCATAGGCTAAAACATGTAATAAATCAGATAATAGACCAATCATAACAGTATAAGCGACCGTGCTAGAACCACAGAATCCGGGCGTGCCTAACACCTTCCCTTGGGTTAACAAAATTCCTTATTCAGAATTTCTGGTTCGCAGACTTCAAAAGGAAAGTCGAATTTTCCTCGATTCGGGATTTTAAAATAAATCTGTGACTTGGGACACCAGAATACAAACCATCCCCAAGTGGCGACTCTGAATAAAATAAATAAACAATCCCATTTAGAATAATGTCACTTAAAGTGGAAAAACTCCCTTATACTACCTTCGACTAGTGTAAAAAAGAGGTGTGACAATATCGAGGTCTTTAGACATAAGTCATCACTTCTTCTCTTTGCTCAAAAAGAAAAACAGCTTCGAATAGACTTCGGAATTCCAACGTGCCTTAGAGGAGTTTAAGCGATATCTGACAAGCCTTCCTTTACTCCACACCCTAAAGGAGGGTAAAATGATGTATTTGTACCTGGCCTTATCCAAGGTAACGGTAAGTGGTGTGCTGGTTCGAGAAGAACAAGGTACGCAATTCCCTGTTTATTATGTAAGTCGGACCCTGGGAGATGCCTAAACCAGGTATCTGCACCTGGAAAAATTGGCTCTTGCATTGAGAAGCGCATCTCGAAAATTAAAACCTTATTTTTAATGCCATCGTATTTGTGTTTTAATGACATATCTTCTTCGAGGCATATTTCATAAGCCCGAATTATCGGGCCGACTGACCAAATGGCCAATCGAGCTCGGGGGTATGATATCGAGTATCAGCCCCGAACGGCTATAAAGTCCCAAACTTTGGCAGATTTTGTGGCCGACTTTACACCCGCCCTCGTGCTCGAGGTAAAGAAAGAAATTTTGCAAAAAATTGGCACATCTTTGGGGGTATGGACGTTGTTCACTAATAGTGCCTCGAACGTGAAAGGGTCCGGGTTCGGCATAGTTTTGTGCCGCCTACAGGTGGCATGATTAGGAAATCTATAAAAAGCGCAAGGCTGACTAACAACGATGCCAAGTATGAGGCTATGATAACAAGTCTGGAATTGGCCAAAGGCCTAAGAGAAGAAGTAATCGAAGCAAAATGTGATTCCCTTCTGGTGGTAAATCAGGTAAATGGGAGCTTCGAGTTTCGGGAAGAGAGGATGCAAAGATACTTAGACAAAATTCAAGTCATATTGCAGCGCTTCAAAGAATGGACTCTGGTCCACACACCTCGGGAGCAGAATAGCGAGGCTGATGCCCTTATAAATCTGCGATCATCAGTCGAGGAAGATGACATACTCCCCGAAGGTATTGTTCAACTATCCAAATCAGTGATCGAGAAAGGCCATGCCGAGATCAACTCCACTAGCCTGAAATGGGGATGGAGAAATAAATACATCGACTATCTGGAAAGTGGAAAGCTACTCGTGGACCTAAAAGAGTTGAGGGACCTACGAACCAAAGCAGCCCAGTTCTCGCTCGACGAAAATAGAACTCTATACAGAAGAACCTTTGATGGGCCCCTAGCAGTATGTTTGGGACCAGAGGACACAAATTACGTGCTTAGAGAAATCCATGAGGGTACCTGCAAAAATCCCTTCCGTGCCGACTCCTTAGTCCGAAAGTTGATCAGAGCAAGCTACTATTGGGACAGTATGGAGAAGGACACCAAAGAATTCGTCCGAAAATGCGACAAATGCCAAATATTTGCACTAATGATTCACCAACCCGGTGAACAACTGCATTCAGTCTTGTCACCATGGCCGTTCATGAAGTGGGGGATGGACATCGTCAGACCCCTGCCAACGACACCAGGTAAAGCTAGATTTATCTTATTTATGACTAACTACTTCTCAAAATTGGTTGAAGCGCAGGCCTTTGAGAAGATACGGGAAAAAGAAGTCATTAACTTCATCTAGGACCATATCATGTGGCGATTCGGGATTCCATCCGAAATAACATGTGATAACGGGAAGCAGTTCATCGAGAGCAAAGTAACAAAGTTCCTCGAGGATCATAAAATCAAAACGATCCTGTCAACACCCTACCACCCATGTGCAAATGGTCATGTCGAGTCCACTAACAAGACTATCACTTAAAACTTGAAATAGAAGTTAGAAAATGCGAAAGGAAAATGGAGAGAAATGTTTCTTGAAGTGCTATGGGCATATCGAACAACTCCATAATCGAGAACATGAGAGACGTATTTCTCTCTGGTATGCGGTTCTGAGGCTTTAATACCCGTTGAGGTCGGAGAGCCAAGCACCAGATTTTGGCATGCCACCGAGAGCTCGAACAACTAGGCTATGACTGCAGCCCTCGAACTATTTGATGAAAAGAGAGAAGCTTCACTGGTCCGAATGGCCACCTAAAAACAAAGGATAGAAATGAACTATAATAGGAGAACAAATCTCCGACATTTCGGGGTCGGGGACTTAGGCCTAAGGAAAGTCACCCTAAACACTCGAAACCCCAATGAAGGGAAGCTAGGCCCAGGCTGGGAGGACCGTATCGTGTCCTTGGAGTTATCAGTAAAGGGTCGTATAAGCTCGGTTCCATGGAAGGCGAACAACTTCCAAGCAATTGGAACATATCAATGCTCAAACGCTATTACTGAAGAGGTGTCCGTTGAAAGGCACCGAAACATCCTACGACACCGACATCGATCCCTTCAACATCGAAAGAGGTAAAAATATAGACAAACAACGAAGTAGCAATCACAAGCCACACTCTCGGCTACACCCGAGTGAATGAGCGAAGGACCGTACCACATCCCTGGAGAAAGCAGTTAAGGAATATCGAGGCTCGAAGTGCCATAACTGCTAAGGTATAACTGTCTCCCTTTTCATTTATGCCTTGCACTAACCTATATGCAGATGTTCGGTTAGAAAAATCGAAGAACCTTCCAGATTGGAGACTTTAAGTTCTAAAGCATGTGTTGCACTCTTTTCCTTCGATCGCATTTTATCCCAAGAAGGGCTTTACTGGCAAGGTTTTTAACGAGGCAACATCTATATGTTACCTAAGGAAAACTTAACAAGTATTCAAGGCTTCTCTGTGGTCAACCTCGAATACTGGGGGGTATCGCCCCCGGAAGATCATCTTCACGGAAAAATCAAGACAAGCCAAAGAGGGTCTTAATAGGAAAATGATGTATCGGTCCAAATGGTCAAAAGAACAGTGTCTGCATAGAACAATCGAGCCCACACACCCCAACTAGTTCATACAAAAAACAACAACCATAGTAGTGTCAAAAAACCCGAAAATATAGTAGTGTCAACCATAGTGTTTCTCCACACCTTTTCTCCTCCAAGACTCCATAAAAATAGTAGCAAAAGAGACAACCCAATATCAACACAAAACATCCCACTAAACATTCCGACAAATTGAGCAACTCAAAATTAATTTTTTAGTTTACTAAAACACTTTTCGACTTATCTTTTCTTTCAAATTGAGCAACACAAACAACAATACATAGTTAAGCCAAACTTACCCTATAAACCATCCATGAATTCAACTTAAAAATAAGTTCACAACTAGCCAACCATAACGTAACAACAAACAACATACCACTCTTTCGAAACTCGCTAGGTCTAGTCTTTACGATCGAGTTACAACTCTCAAACACATAGACAATGGAAGGAGAAGCATAACCTTACCTTGTACTGAGTAGAACCCACAAAACCTAGTCCTTATTAATCAAAATTTAGCTCCCCAACGCAGCTACAAGAAGGATAAAGAGAAACTAGCAAGCTATCCGGGGTTTTCCACACTAGAATCACATCATAGCATCCTAGGTTTATGTGGGATTTTTGCGGAGGAGTTGCAGGGGTTAAATCTATTTTTTGTGGTCCGAATGATGAGTGAATTAAATGAGTTTATAAGCCCTTAAAAGTCCCCTCTTGGCTGATTTTAGGATATTTTAATTGAGGCCTCTCCTTTTGGCAAGTAGATGATGCACCTACTTGTCACCTACCATTTTGCGTAGTCTCGCAAAAATTTGAATATCTCTCTACTCCAATGTTGTATCAATGAACAGTTTAATCCATTAGAAACTAGACTCGTAGATCTTCAATTTGGTAGGTAGATCATATCGTAAATGAAAGTACATTGGGAGAAAGCTCAGCTACATTTGACCTAAGTTTCAACACATTTATAAATATAACTTGTGATGACCTTTTTCAACTTTTGTTCCACAACTCGCTTGACTTCAAAACATAGCACACATCTATCATACGACTAAAATAACTCATAACATAATATCCTTATAATTTTAAGCACCATAGTCTCACCCCAAAAGTACATGTTATAACATTCCAACTTGTCGACTTTCGACAAAACTTATTTTCTGCAATTCGTTTAGCTTCTAAGCCTTCAAATCCTCTTGGTACTTGGTATTCATGATCTTAAATATTTGTAACCTCCATGTTAACATGACTAACTAACTTTATAAACTTTTCAAAGATGATTTCATTTCTGAGCTTACATCAATTGACTTACGACGCACTCTTATGTACGAAAACATGGGGTGTAACAATGAGCTTCTAAGATTTAAAGTTTATAAAGCTAGTATAAAATAAATACATCATCCATGTGAATTATACATAAACAGATTTTTCATAAGTCTAAGGCTACCATGAATAAGATGCAGCTATAACCAGAACACAGGTACATCTTTAATGCTACTTCCCATCATACACAACAATGTCAGCATCCAAATCTGCATGCAAGGTGCAGAATTGTAGTATGAGTAAAATCAACCCCATGTACTAAATAAGTAACAAGCCTAACATTAGGTTGAAAGTAGTGACGAGTTGGAACAAAGGTCAGAGTCTAACACCAAAGCCAACAACAATTCATAACAAAATAATAATAATGGTACAACAAACATACTCAGATATAAGATGCTCAACTCGTTCACAGTTCTAGAAAAATAGGCATGCTTTTCAAGTATATCAGTGAAAACCCAATCCTTTTACCGAAATCACCAAAATTTGAGTAGGTTCGTAAACTTGTGATTTTTTCCCGAAACTTTTCAATAACAGATAAGATGGTTCATTATCAAATGGCATGACGAAAATACATCTGTACACCTACATGTCAATGTATGCATGCCAATTGTAATACAATATAGTGATAAAACCCTATGCATACTCTCGGTGTATCAATGCACTCAGTACTACCAATCATTCAATCCTCATAGTCACTCAGTCCTCACAACAACTTAGTCCTCCCAATTACTCGGCACTCGCACTCAGTAGGTACCTACGCTCCTTGGGGGTATGTACTGACTCCAGAGAGACTCCTTCAGCCCAAGCGCTATAATAAGCCAATCCTGGCATAAATCAATAACATTTGTTGCGGCTTGTATACTGCTCCCATCATAAATCAATATCCTCACAATCAAGCCTTCGGCCTCGCTCACTCAGCAATCTTTCCAATCTATCGAGCTCAAAATGTCATGAAATCATCCCAATAATGATGATGTGATGTATCAATAAATGGTAACAGGGTTTGAGATATGATATGCATATGACTGCTATGTAATTGCAATGTAAGTAGATAACTCAATAGTAGAAATGGCCTCTGTAGGTCCCAATAAGATAAGCATGTATCCTAGACATGGTCTCTAATATGGATCATAGCTCAAGTATTCTAACACATAGAGACAGTAAAATGTGCAGATAAGATAGCTACACAGTTCCATGGAATTGACTAAATCACAGTTATTATGGTACACGCCCACACGCCCGTCACCTATCATGCGTGTCACCTCAACATCAATCACATAACACGCAATTTGGGGTTTCATACCCTCAGCACAAGGTTTAGAAGTGTTAATTACCTCGAACAAGTTGAATCCAATACCGAGCAAGCCAAAGATACTCCAAAACTACCATATTGTGTGTACTGATCTACGAACGGTTTGAACTAGACAAAAGAAACTCAAGAACATCAAATAATGCCTAAGGAAATAATTCCAATTTATAAAGGCCGAATCTTTATTCAAAAGCCCAAAATTGGCCAAAAAGGTAAACATGGTCCCATGCCTCAGAACCTGACGAAACGTATAAAATTCGATAACCCATTCAATTACGAGTTCAACCATACTAGTTTCATTCAATTCAGACTCCAAATCAGTGTTCAAAACTCGAAAATTTTCTTTATAAAATTTTAGACAAAGACCCCAAAATTTCACATTGAAATCACCTATCAAATGCCAAAACAAATATGAATTCATGAAACATAAACAAAAATTGAGTAGAGAATACTTATCCCAATCCATATATATATATATATATATATATATATATATATATATATATATATATATATATATATATATATATATATATATATATATATATATATATATATATATATATATATATATATATATATATATATATATATATATATATATATATATATATATATATATATATATATATATATATATATATATATATATATATATATATATATATATATATATATATATATATATATATATATATATATATATATATATATTGCTTGTGAAATTTTGGTCAAGTTAGGCTTTTGAATTACTCCATTTGACCTTATACTGAAGGAGATATGTTGGTTTCAATATTTGAAAATAGTGCAGATTTTTAAAAACGATTTCAGCGGTAATTTCGTAATTAATCTGGAAAAAAATTGGCAACCCAATTTTTAGTAAAATAACCATAAATTCCTTATACGATGTCGAAACTTGATGATTCCAGTTGCTATGGTTCCAAAATTATGATTTGGATCTAATGCTTAAATCAAAACAGAAATTGGAGCTCATTTGCTTAATGTGGTACCATTTATGCTTGAAGAAACGACATCGAAACATAAAAAACGAGCGCAACACAACCCAAACCTATCTGAAACTCACCCGAGACCCTCGGTACCCCGGTCCGAACATGCCAACAAGTCCCATAACATAACACAAACTTATTCGAGGCCTAAAATCTCACATAACAACATCGAAATAACGAATCGCGCCTCGAATCAAACGTAATGAACTTTGAATCTTTCAACTTCCAAAACTCGTGCCGAAACATATCAAATCCAATCGGAATGAACCCAAATTTTGCACACAAGTCTCAAATGACGTAGTGAAGCTATTCCAATTCCCGGAACCAAAATATGTTCTGATTTCCTCAAGGTCAAACCTTGGTCAAACTAATGAACTTTCCAAACCTTCAAATTTTCAACTTTTGCAAATTTGTGCCGAAAACGTCCAAATGCAAATCCGGGCATACGCCCGAGTCCAAAATCACCATCCGGACCTAACAAAACCATCAAAACTCCAATTCGAGGTCAAATACTAAAAAGATAAACTTGGTCAACTCTTCCAACTTAAAGCTTCAATCATGAAATTCATTATTTCAAATAGATTCCGAAAAACCTGAAAACCAAAACCAACGATTTACACAATTCATAATACATCATACGGAGCTACTCATGCCCTCAAACTACCGAGCGAAGTGCAAATATTCAAAACAAAAGTTCGGGTTGTTACAGTCTAGATTATTAAGCATGTCATAAACAATTGAAGTTTCAGTTTTCATAATCAGTTCATGAATACATATGTCAGTCTAGTTCTATTTAACATTCTAGTATCATGTAACTTTATATGATTCAGTTTTTTAGTATTATGTATTGCAGTATGATTCTTAATTCCTGGTTTTAAATCCTTGAATGTTGAACACCTGTATTTGGGCCTGAGGCCATAGTTTATGCTTTATGCATCTTTGGGCCTGAGGCCGTAGTTATCTATACGTATACTTGGGCTCGATGCCGTAGTTTGTGCACATATATATTGGGCTTGAGGCCGTAATTTATTTATTTCATATAACATGTGGTTCATCATTTAGAAGAGGGCGTAGTATTCATATCCTTACTTCCTTTGTTCAGTTCAGTTTCAGTATTTACAGTTCTTTCTTTCACTTGATTTACATACCAGTGCAATTCAATTTACTGACGTCCCTTTCGCCTGGGGCCTGCATCTCACGATGCAGGTAATGATTTACAGGTTTACAATTTAGAGTGCTAGGATTCTCGTACCAACTATTTGGCGAGCCCTAGTTCTTTCGGGCATTATCATTATTTTATAGTCTTTTAGTATTTATAGACAATCAGTATTTTCAGTACTTCATAGAGGCTTCAAAGACTAGAGTAACAGTTAGACAGAGTCGCAGGCTTTTCATGTTAAGTAATGTTTGCTACAAATATATTTCAGAATTATATTAGCGTTTCCGCGCTTGATTTATTTCATTCTGAATTTCAGTATATCAGCATGTGTTAGCTTATCTTCCGCATTCAATATCTTATGATATCACATATTGATTCAACCAGCCAGTTGGTTTGCCCAATCATATGTAGTCAGGAACCGGGTGTCGTATTATGTCCAAGCCCAGGTTCGAGGGGTGACATTAACTTTAAAAGATATGCAAATTTTGACGGAAATGTACACCTATAATTTTTCTACCAAAATATAGCTTGATTTAACATGGTAATTTATTTGCAATTCCTATAGCTCATTTAGGCTATAGGAAGTAGGCAAGTTCAATACATGGATATTTTCGCGCACAAGAATGGTAAAGGCTATCAAACCTTTTCCATAAACACGGGATTAGTTGAACTAACTGTAGTGGCGGAGCACCTTGTGCGAGGGTGTCAATTGACACCTCTTCGCCATAAATTTATATTGTATAGATAGATAACCTTTTTTGGGTGCATATATAATATATTTGTATATGGTAGAAACCGAGCTCGTCTATGACATGGTAGATCAGGCTCGGAACATGAGGGACTGAAGATTGACCCTTGGCCCCACAGGGCCAAAGCCCGAGATCAGAATGTTCGACCTCGGGAATATTAAGTTCGTGATTCTGAATCGACCCTGACCTCGAATAACCTCGAGGAAACATTATTAGTGTAACCAACGGGAAACCGAAAACAATGGGAGACAGAAATAACAGAAGGCCGAAATATTTGTGACCGGTCGAATATTATAGCGGGAATCGCGAGACGTATCAATAAAGAACTGAAAAATTAGCAAATTAGGAAACTTTTATCTTTTATAGAATTGTACCTAAAGTAGGACTCCCCTGCTATATAAAGGGGGTCTGATTACTTGTAATGAACATTGTAACAATCATTCAGAAATAATATATTGTTATTTTCTCTTAAAAGTTCTTATTCAACTATGTCTTGACACTGTTCGAAGTGCATTCTCTTTAAGGGTGGCCCGAGGCTGTAACTGTTCAATTCATGTGGTTTGAATTTACTATATCATACTTTACTTCAATTGTATTTTAATTTATCACTTTGTATTAATTTAATCCACATATCCTTAAAACCACTTACAATTCAATTGTTATCTGATTTTTAGGGTAAACAGTTGGCGCCCACCGTAGGGCTAAGGATAATAGTGGTTATTTTATACAAATTTTCCATAACACACACTACTTTACACTTGTTCTTTGAAAGGCCTCTAATTTCAGGTTAAGGCTCAAAATGTCAAACTCACAATTGGTGCCCCTACCTATTGATAATGAGTTCGGTCACCATAGCGAAAATAACAACATAGCTCTTGGTAACGAAGTACCACCCGTTGATCCCATCGGAATTCCAGTCGCGGACCCGTTGGATGCTAACTCGCATGTGGCTATCGACACAAACCTGTCTACCAACCCCGAAAATAGCATCCGTTGAGGAGCCCGATCGACAGTGCATAATACTCAAAACAATGGAGGAGATGGGATCAATCTACGAATGATCTTTGAAATGATACAGGCTCAACAGGTGGCAATAGCTCAGTTACGGTACCAAAGCCGTGCATCGAGCAGAATTGAACCCGATCCATCCCGAAAAATTGCTCGCGGGGAAGAACCGATCGTAGATAGGTCGAATGAAAATGAGTCTGGGACCAACCTAGGGATCATAAAAATGCTTGAGGAGTTAACAAAACCAATAGAATTAGGGGAGATGAAAATTGAACCAAATGACAAAAAGGTAGAAACCTACAATTCCAGGGTCGACCAAACGGATACTAAAAGGCCTGGATTCCAACATGTTTGTACAAAAATCTTGCCCTTCGAGTGCGGCTCCGAAGTCGATCCCTAAAAAATTTTGCATGCTCGAGATTCTTAAGTACAACGGAATGACCGACCCAATTGAGCATGTCACTTTCTACACATGTGCCATCAAAGGGAACGACTTGGATGATGATGAGATCGAGTCTATCTTGTTGAAGAAATTCGGAGAGACCTTGTCAAAAGGAGTTATATTATGGTATCACAACATACCTCTTAATTCTATTAACTCATTTTCTATGATTGCAGACTCTTTTGTGAAAGCATACACCGTGGCTATCAAGGTCGAGACCAGGAAGTCGGACCTCTTCAAAGTAAGATAGAAGGATAACGAGATGCTCAGAGAGTTCATGTCCCGGTTTCAAATGGAATAGATGGACCTGCCACCGTTTGCTAATGATTGGACCATTCAAGCTTTCACCTAGGGAATCAATGTTTGAAGCTCGATGGTTGCACAATAGTTAAAGCAAAATCTGATAGAATATCTGGCTATTACTTGGGCCGACGTGCATAACTGGTATCAATCAAAAATCAGATTCGAAAATGAAAAACTTAGGGCCCCTTCAAGGTCCATCTATCCCATCAAAACCATTGATGGAATCAAAAGTGATATCAACTGTAAACCAAGGTCAAATATGGATCGGTATTAACCTTACAATAGAGATCAAAGAAGCAGTGGGTCTGTAAGGAATTCTATGCAAAGTGAAAGGAGAAGTGATCGAGTTGAGAATAACCAGGGACTTATGAGCAAGAACGGTTTTGACAAGCCTATCGGGCCTAAGGAAGCACCGAGGTTATCGAAATTTAACTGTAACGTCGATGCTGCCGCCATTATATCAGCTATCGGACACATCAAAGACACCAAATGGCCTTGACCACTACAATCCGGTCCTAGCCAAATGGATCCTAACCAGATGTGCAAATATCATGGCACTCACGACCATAGAATAGAGGATTTCCAATAGTTGAGAGAGGAAGTAGCCCAACTATTTATCAATGGTCACCTTCGAGAATTCCTTAGCGATCGGGCCTAGAACCATTTCAGCAATAGGGATTCTAATAAACAAGCTTAACAAGAACCTCAACATGTCATTAACATGATCATTGGCGGGGTTGATGTCCCTCAAGGGCCGATGTTGAAACACACCAGGGTATCCATCACAAGGGAAAAACGTACTCAAGATTACATACCGTTACGGACCTTGTCTTTCAACGACGAGGACGCAGAAGGGATCGTGCAATACCACAACAATGCACTGGTAATATTTGTACTCATAAATAAATCTCGAGTTAAGCGTGTGTTGATTGATCCAGGTAGCTAGGCAAACATCATCCAATCGAGGGTCGTAGAATAGCTCGGTCTACAAAACAAATCGTGCATACAGTCCAAGTTCTGAACAGATTCAACATGGCATGTGAAACCACTAAGGGGGAGATAACATTACCAATGAATGCCGCTGGGACCATCCAGGAGGCCAAGTTTTATGTGATCGAATGAGACATGAGGTACAATGCCTTGTTCGAGAGTCTGTGGATCCATAATTTGAGGGCAACCCTCGACCCTTCACCAAGTTTTAAAATTCCTAATGCTAGGAGGGATTAAAATAATCTACAGAGAACAACCAGCTACAAAAGGAAATGTTTGCAGTCGAAGAGGTGATTCTGATTTCAACACTCGCAACGACAAAGGATCCAAGTTCGAGTACGAACAAGAGGCTAAATAGCAATTACCGATACCGTCCATGACCTAACCAGATAAGTATGGGACTGATGAAGACAATGATTACGGGGTTCCCATATCTTTTATAGTCCCTGATGATTTCGATGCCACTAAGTCAACGGTCGAGAAGTTGGAATAGGTCATATTGATCGAGCACCAATCCGATCGAAAGGTATACCTGGGCACATGGTTAACTTCCAAGATCTGGAAAAAATTAATTCAATTTCTTATATCTAACATAGCCTATTTTGCTTGGTCCAATATTGATATGATAGGGATCCCAACAGAGATAACAACTCACAAGCTAAGCTTGGACCCGAATTCTATCCGGTCAAGCAGAAGAAGAGGCCCCAGTCCGAGGTCAAACATGCCTTCATAAAAGATGAGGGATCTAAACTCCTTAAAATAGGGTTCATTCGGGAGGTAAAATACCCAGATTGGTTAGCAAATGTAGTGGTAGTCCTAAAAGAGTGAACAAATTAAGACTGTGTGTAGATTATAAGGATTTAAATAAGACGTGTCCCAAGGACTCTTTCTCTTTGCCCAATATTGATCGCATGATCTATATCACGGTTGACCACAAGATCCTCAATTTTCTTGACTCCTATTCTGGATACAACCAAATACGGATGAACTCAAATGATCAAGAGAAAACCTCCTTCATCACTAAATACGACACATATTGTTATTACGTGATGCCATTTAGACTAAAAAATGCTAGTGCCACTTATCAATGCCTAGTAAACCAGATATTCGAGGAACTAATAGGAAAATCAATGGAAGTTTATATTAACGATATGTTGGTTAAGTCCTTGCGAGTAGAGGACCATTTAAAACATTTGCAGGAAAATTTCAGCATATTAAAAAAGTACAATATGAAGCTAAACTCGGAGAAATGTTCCCGTTAGGAGTCGGATCAGGTAAATTCCTTGAGTTCATGGTATCCAACCAGGGAATCGAGGTCAACCCCGACAAGATAAAAGCTATCAAAGATATCACAGTAGTGGACAACGTAAAGGCAGTACAATGGTTAACCGGGCGCTTAGCTACCCTCAAGCGATTTCCCAAGATCCTCCGATAAGAGCCACCGATTATTCTCGCTACTGAAGAAAAAGAACAACTTTTTGTGGACCCCTGAGTACCAACGGGCCTTGGAAGAGCTCAAACGGTATCTATCAAGCCCACTGTTGCTTCACACACTGAAGACAGACGAACAAATATACCTATACTTGGCAGTATCGGAGATAGCGGTAAGTGGAACCCTGGTCCAGGAAGAACAAGGTACGCAATTTCCAATTTAATATGTTAACAGGACTCTGGGTGAGGCCAAAACTACTCTCACCTAGAAAAATTGGCACTCGCCTTGCTAAGTGCCTCTAGGAAGCTAAAACCATATATTCAATGTCATCGTATATTTGTTGTGACTACATACCCATTGCGAAATATAATGCATTAACCCGAGCTCTAGGGGCATTTGGACAAATGGGCCATAGAAATCATTGAGTACGCTATTGAATATCTACCCGGACAGCCATTAAATCTCATATTTTAGCAAATTTCATGGCTAACTTTACGCCTGCCCTAATACCCAAGGTCAAAAGAGAGTTGTTGGTAAGCTTAAGGACGTCTTTGGGTATCTTGACCCTCTTTATGGATGGCTCCTCAAACGCAAATGGGTCAGGACTTGGCACCGCATTGAAGCCATCCGCAGGCAATATAGTTAGACAATCTATTAGAACTATGACATTGACAAACAACGAGACCGAATATGAGGCCATGAACACAGATCTCGAACTAGCCAAAATCTTGGGGGTAGAGGTGATCGAAGCTAAGTGCGACTCCCTTCTCGTGGTGAACCAAGTTAATGGGACTTTCGAGGTCAGAGAAAAATGAATGCAAAGGCACCTGAATAAGTTGTACGTAACATTATATCTGTTCAAGGAATAGACTTTAAAAACAACGAGGTTGATGCCCTTGCAAACTTAGGGTCATCGGTCGAGGACGACGAGTTAAACTCGAGGGCAGTCGTACAACTCATGAGGTCGGTAGTAGAAGAGGGCCACACTAGGATAAAATCCACAAGCCTGACTTGGGATTGGAGAAATAAATATGTAGAATATCTAAAGACTGGGAAACTGCCATCGGATCCAAAAGAATCGAGGGCCCTGCGTACAAAGGCAGCCTGATTTAGCTTGGCCGAAGATGGAACCCTGTTCAGAAGAATGTTTGATGGCCTACTAGTGATATGTCTAGGACCAGGAGATACCAAGTACGTTCTAAGGGAAGTTCATGAGGGCACTTACGGAAATCATTCAGGTGCCGAATCATTGGTTCGAAAGGTGATCAGAGTCTGCTACTACTGGATCAACATGGAAAAGGACGCGAAGGAGTTCGTACAAAAATGTGATGAATGCCAAAGACCTGCTCCGATGATTCACCAACCCAGGGAGCTGCTGAATTCGGTTTTATTATCATGGTCGTTCATGAAGTGGGGGATGGACATTGTTGGCCCCCTTCCATAGGCGCCCGATAAGCCTCAATTTATATTATTTATGACTGACTATTTTTCTAAGTGGGTGGAAGCCCGGTCATACGAGAATGACAGGGAGAAGGAAGTCATTGATTTTAGTTAGGACCACATCATATGCCGGTTCGACATGCTGACCGAGATCTTGTATGACAATGAGAAACAATTCATTGGAAACAAACTGACCAAGTTTCTCGAAGACCATAAGATCAAAAGGATCCTATCAATACCTTATCACCCTAGTAGGAACGAACATGAATAATCGACCAACAAGACCATACTCCAAAACCTCAAAAAGAGGATAGCCGGCGCCAAAGGAAAATGGAAGGAAATCATGCCCGAAGTCTTATGGGCATATCGTATGACCTCGAAGTCCAAGATTGATGCCACCCAATTCTTGCTGGTTTACGGCACCAAAGCTCTAATACCAGTTGAAGTCGGAGAACCAAGCCTTAGTACGCAACCAAAGAATTGAATGAAGAGGCCAAGAGTACAAGCCTGGAACTTAGATGAAAGGCGAGAAGCTGCCTTTTTTTGTTGGCCACCCAAAAACAGCAGATTAAGAGATATTTGTCACGACCCAAACTGGAGGGCCATGACTAGCACCCGACCATACTTGCCGAGCACCAACATACATTTCTTCTAACCTTCATTATTATCCTTTATCTGACGAGATTAATATAAATGGAAGACCTGGATCATGGACAACCAACAATAAAATATGACGGCATGAACATACATAGCAGGGGATGACTAGACAATCAAGAAACTACATATAAGGTATGAGCTACCACGCTACCATGAAAGACTATACAACAAAAACTAGCCGACAAGGCATACCAAACTATACATGAGTCGACACCTGTCTATGAGCCTCTAAAGGAATATAAGTGCTGCAATATAGCCGGAACAGGGTCCCAACATACCCATAATGTCTATAAAAAAAATGCATACCAGGACCAAGGCAAGTCCGGAGAAGGGATCTCGCCAATCACCGCTGAACTGGACAGTCTACTGTGGTGAGGGAGCTGCACCTGCCTGTCTATCAGGACCTGCAACACGACATGCAGCGTCCACAAATAAAAGGACGTCAGTACGAATAAAGTACTGAGTATGTAAGGCAGGGAACCATAAATACAATCAGTAATGTAAGCAAGGATAGAGAATATACAACCTGTAACATCTTACTACCTCTGAGGTCTACTGACATGAAATGCATGATACATATGTATAAATACATAAACCTTTAAAACATTCGCCTCTGTGGGCATCATCATCATCATATCGTACCCGGCCATAATAGGCTCGGTAAAAAAATGTACCCGGCCATCATAAGGCTTGGTAGAATCATACCCGGCCACGTGGAGCTCGGTAAAACCCAACTGATCAGTGGTTGCACAATAGGTGCCGTACCCGGCCAACTATAGCGTGGCTCGGTAGAGTAAAATAGATACATATATATAATGCATGCTCGACTCATGGAATCATATTCTAAACCTTTCGGAGTGACGTAAGGTCGGTATCCTCTGTACACGTTATTAGGACTAACTCTTCACTATGAACCTTATAAGAATCAGGAAGTACCAACAACATTGATAACATAAGAATAAGAGAAGCAACATTAACATCAATCGTTCCATAAGAGGGAAAACAATGTAAGTACTGCTAGCTTCTAAGAGTAGAGTATCTTGGAAGCTCGTTCATTACATTATGTACAATCGGAGTCGTGCAAAAGAAGGAAGGGGATAGCCTCACATACCTTTTATATACTGCTCCAATCTCAAGCTATGCAATTGTCAAAACTCCTTAGTCTACAATAAGAGAAACGATACTATCGTTATCATTTAAGAGTCATAACTATTATGTATCGACCACAACCTATTTTACGATGAAACGGACAGCACCTCCCCTATATATATGACTTCACACCATTCAAAACAATCACCAAACAGCCCAAACAACATAAATAATAAACATATTGAGCCTCCCAAAATAGTCCACGCACAGCCTAATCACTCCATACATAAGACGACCACCGTAGTCGTGTCAAACGATCCGGAAATGTTACGAATAACTATCATCCCACAACCCTACATATATATGGTTTTTATACACACCCTTCCTCCTCCAAAATTCCACAAAATAGTAGTAAAATATGCAGCCCAACAGCAACGCAAAACAGTCCACAAAACAATAACATTACTACCAAGCCTTTCGATATATATTTCACAAGTTCTAGCTTCAATGGCTTAGCCGCAACTTGAATAATCTTAAATACATATAGAGTAAGAGGTTCCTTACCTTTATACAGAAATAACAACTCCAATTCGACCTTAAGTTTCCATGAAATATCCCTCCAATACTGCCACAACAACAAAAAAGCGAAACTAGCGATCAATTAGTGTTTTTCGGCACTAGAATCACTTTAGAAGGCTTGAAATTACCTAGGATTGATATTAAGAACATGAGGGAGTATTTACAGAACATAAACCCTTTAAAACAACCTACAACACGAGCTGGAACGACACAAAAATGAGCAACAACAAGAAGAACAAGAGACTTACTAGCGCCACGGAATTCCTGACACTTGATTTGTGTTGTTTGCCCTTTTTTTGGGTCTTGAATCTTGAGAGAACCTTGACAGAATGTTCCTAGGGTTCTAAGGTCTGAAAATAGTGAGAAGAAATGACTTAAGACGGGTTGGAGGCATCCTATATAGGTCCAAATATCTTAAACCGCCTTAGTGGGCCCCATAGAGAGGTGCTTGGCGCAGTCTCGCGAAAATGCGAATATCTCTCTACTCCGAGATCGTATCGATGAACGGTTTAATGCGTTGGAAACTAGACTCATAAATATTTAATTTTGTTGGTAGATCACCTCGTAATTCCTTGTAAATTAGGAGAAAAGATTAGAAATATTTGACCTAATGTTTAAGTAAAATTATGAACCTAAGTTGCGACAACTTTTGTCGACTTTTGTTTCATAACTCGTTTGACTTCAAGACTTATGATACGGATATTATATGATTAAAATACCTTAATACATGACCTCTTGAGTGTATTAAGCACCGCTAGATTTACCTGAAAATACGAGTTACAACATCCTTGATTCATTTAACTTCTAATACTTGTTAATCACCCTTATACACTCTTGTATCACTTAAGACCAATAGGATTGACTTCTTATCATCTCAAAGATAATTCCTTCTTGGATTTATGTTAACTAATATATGGCATGAACTAACACATGTGGATATGGGTTGTAACACCCTCCCCCCTTAGGAACATTCGTCCTCGAATGTAAGGGTTCATGGGGAGTTTAAATCATCGTGGATTCCAGTGGAAATTTCCGATCAATTTTCCCTTATAAAATGGTCACTAGCAAAACTTGCAAGAAATTAAGCCCAACATATGGCTTCACAAGTCTACACAAAGCATTATGCATATTTACATTATCTACATATCACCATTTTGTATTAAGGAGGAATATTCTCAAATTATTACTTACCTCATAGAGCCATCTCACCTTCCAATGTATCCTGTCTTCCACCAGCATCCTTGTTATCTTCATTATGGAATAGGTAAGGGTATTTAGACTTCATCTCCTCTTCTGCTTCCCATGTCATTTCTTCCATATTTTTGTTCCTCCACAATACTTTGACGGAAGCTACATCTTTTGTTCTCAGATTGCGGACTTGTTGATTTAATATCGCCACTGGCACTTCTTCATATGATAGGTCCTCTGTAACTTGTACATCTTTGATAGGGACGACTCGAGAAGGGTCTCTAATACATTTCCTCAACATAGATACATGGAATACCGGGTGGACAAATTCCAATTCGGATGGCAATTCTAACTCATAAGCAACTTGTCCAATCCGTCAAAGAAATTTATATGGCCCGATATACCTTGGACTCAGCTTACCTTTCTTCCCAAAACGCATAATACCCTTCATTGGTGAGATCCTCAGGAAAACCCAATCACCAACCTCAAACTCCAGATCACGACGTCGGACATCGGAATATGATTTTTGCCTGCTTTGTGCCATCCTCAATCGCTCCTGTATCACTTTCACCTTCTCAATAGCTTGGTGAATCAAATCTGGCCCATATAATTCTGTTTCACTGACTTCGAACCATCCAACTGGTGATCTACATCTTCTCCTGTATAGTGCCTCGTATGGGGCCATTTTAATACTGGAATGGTAGCTATTATTGTAGGAGAATTCTATGAGTGGAAGACGGGCATCCCAATTTCCCTTAAAATCTAGAACACATGCTCGTAGCATATCTTCCAATGTCTGAATGGTACGTTCAGCATGTCCGTCAGTCTGCGGATGAAATGCAGTGCTGAGATTCACTTGTGTGCCTAAACCCTTCTGAAAAGACCTCCAAAAGTTAGCTGTAAATTGAGCTCCTCGGTCTGATATAATAGATATCGGCACATCATGAAGCCTAACAATCTCCTTGATATACAACTTCGCATAATCTTCAGCTGTGTAAGTTGTCTTAACTGGCAAAAAATGGGCACATTTTGTAAGTCGATCAATTATCACCCAGATGGAGTCAAACTTATGATAAGAGCGAGGTAATCCAATAATGAAGTTCATATTAATCACCTCCCATTTCTAGGTCAGAATCTCTATATTCTAAAGCAATCCACCAGGTTTCTGATGTTCTATCTTTACTTGTTGACAATTGGGACACTGGGCTACAAATTCTGCAATAGACTTCTTCATGTTATCCCACCAATAGTGCTCCTTAACATCATGATACATCTTTGTCGAGCCGGGATGGATGGAATATCGGGATTGATGAATCTCATTCATAATCTTCTCTCGCAACCCTGCCACATTAGGCACACATAATCGGCCCTGGTATCTCAGTACCCTATCTCTTCCGATCTCAAAAGTCATACTTTTACACTGCTGAATGCTCTCTCTTAATCGTACTAAGATAGGATCTTCATATTGTCATGCTTTTACCTCGGCTACCAAAGATGATTCTGATGTATTCTGTACAGTAACACCTCCGTCATCAGAGTCTAACAATCTGAATCTTATATTGGCTAGATGATGAAGCTCTTTAGTCAACCCCCATCTACCTGCCTCAATATGTACTAAACTTCCCATTGATTTACGGTTGAGAGCGTCTTCCACAACATTTGCTTTACCGGGATGATACAATATCTCGACGTCGTAGTCTTTCAATAATTCAAGCCACCTACGCTGCCTCAAATTCAACTCTTTCTGCTTGAAGATGTATTGTAAACTCTTGTGATATGTGTAGATGTCAACATGGACACCGTATAAGTAGTGCCGCCATATCTTCAAAGCATATATTACTGCAGCCAATTCCAAATAATGGGTTGGATAATTCTTTTCATGCTTCTTCAATTGTCTTGATGCATAAGCAATCACCTTCCCACGCTGCATCAATACGCACCCCAAACCTATACCTGAGGCATCACAATATACCACATAACCTTCTGTTCCTTCAAGAAGAGTGAGCACTGGTGCGGATGTCAAACGATTCTTCAGCTCCTGAAAACTACGTTCACAAGTGTCAGACCACTGGAACTTGGTAGCTTTCTGTGTTAACTTAGTCAATGGTGATGATATAGAGGAAAACCCTTCCATAAACTGCCTATAATATCCTGCTAGCCCTAGGAAGCTGCGGACTTCTAATGGTGTTGTAGGTCTCGGCCAATTCTTTACTGCATCGATCTTCTGAGTGTCGACACTAATACCCTCATCAGATATCACATGGCCAAGGAATGCTACTGAGTTCAGCCAAAATTCACATTTCGAGAGCTTAGCATATAACTTACGATCCTGAAGCGTCTGTAATACTATCCGCAAGTGGCCTGCATGTTCCACCTCTGAACGAGAATATACTAGAATGTCATCAATTAATACAATCACGAACACATCAAGATAGGTCCTAAATATAGTATTGATGAGTTCCATAAAAGCTGATGGGCCATTTGTTAGCCCGAACGACATCACCAAGAACTCAAGTGCCCATATCGTGTCCGAAAGGCCATCTTTGGAATATCCTTCTCCTTAACCCTCACCTGATGATACCCTGAATGTAAATCAATCTTGGAGAAATACTTGGCACCCTAGAGTTGGTCAAACAAGTCATCAATTCTTGGAAGTGGATACTTGTTCTTTATAGTAAACTTATTCAACTGTCGATAGTTGATACACATCCGTAACGACTCGTCTTTCTTCCACACGAATAGGACTGGCGCACCCCAAGGTGAAGTGCTAGGCCTAATGAAGCCCTTATCCAGCAAGTCATTCAACTGCACCTTCAACTCTCGCAACTCTGCCGGGGCCATTCTGTATGGAGGGATAAAGATCGGTTGAGTGTCAGGCAACACATCAATGCTAAACTCAATCTCCCTTTCAGGAGGAAGGCCTGGGAGTTCATCTGGGAAAACATCTGGAAATTTTTTGACCACGGGGATTGATTGTAGAGTAGGCGGCTTCGCCTCCGCATCCCTAACGTGAACGAGATGATAAATGTAACCTTTTGAGATCATTTTCCTTTCCTTAAGATAGGAAATAAACCTACCTTTCGGTGTAGCAATGTTCCCTTTCCATTCAATGACGGGTTCACCCGGAAATTGGAACCTAACCATCTTCGTACAACAATCAACATTTGTATAGCATGAGGCCAACCAGTCCATTCCCATTATCACATCAAAATCAACCATTTCTAACTCAAATAAATTTGTCGAGGTTTGACGACTACAAATCATCATAGTGCAACCTCTATATACCCTTCTAGCAATCACAGAATCTCCTATCAGATTAGATAGGGGTTTACTTATCAATTCAGGTTCAATGCCAAACTTATTAGCCACAAAGGGTGTAACATATGATAATGTAGATCCCGGATCAATCAGCGCATATACATCATAAGAAAACACAGGCAATATACCTGTAACAACATCTGGAGACGACTCGAGATCCTGTCGACCTACTAGAGCATAGGTTCGATTTTGAGCACCACTCGAACTCGGCACTGCACCTCTACCCCTACCACAACCTGTCGACTGCTGAAAACCCCGTGCTGGAGGTCAAACTAATGAGGAAGAACCAGACACAGATCCAGTCGGATGAGCCATACCATCACCTCCTCTATTAGGACAATCCCGCATCATATGGCCAGGCTGTCCGCACGAATAGCACGCATCAGAACCTCGACGACACAGTCCAAAGTGGGCCTTGCCGCACTGATAACAATGTGGTATTGGGGGTCTCATCTGACTAGTATCCCTGTGATGTTGCGAGCCAGATGCCCGCAAACTCTAACCTGGACCAGAATAGGATTGATCAAATCGAGGCCTCTGAAACTGTGGAGGAGCACTAGCTACAGGTGGCGCCGAACTCCTCGAAAACTGTGGCCTGACGCTGCCTCTGAAGTCATCAGAATACCCTGCAAATCTCGCCCTCTTATGCTGGCCCCTATCCTGCTCCCTAACTTCCCTCTGCTGGCGATTACGATCCTCTAGGGTCTGGGAATAAGCTTGAATACGGGAAATATCCATGCCCTCCACCAAGGAGGCTGTCGTACACTCATTTATCAGATGTGGTCCCAACCCATTCACGAACATATGCACCCTATCACTCATCTCGGCCACCATATGGGGAGAATACCTTGCCAAAGAATCAAATTGCATACTATACTCTCGCACACTCATATTACCTTGTCTAAGGTTCAGGAACTTATCAGCTCTAGCTCGTCGTATCTCAACTGGCAAGTAGTGACGAAGAAAGGCCTCAGAAAATTCCTTCCACACGGCTAGAGGAGCGTTCGGACCCCTAGATCTCTCCCAACTATCATACTAGAGAACCGCTAAATCCCGTAGCCGATAAGAAGCCAACTCTACTGCATCTGTATCACTAACATGCATAACCCAAAGTGTATGATGAACCTGGTCAATAAAAGTCTGCAGGTCCTCCTTGGGGTCTGATCCGGTAAACACTGGAGGGTCTAAATTAATAAAATCACGAACTCTCGTACTAACTGGTTTCTCAGCAGCACCTGTATTCTGCCTCTGAGCCTGAGCAGCTACCAAGCTAGTCAATAACTGCAAGGCACTCCGCATATCCTGGTCTATAGTGCTAGACGGAGGAACTGGAGGTTCTGGGTGCCTCCTAATATCCTCTGGAAGAGACGGGGTAGATGAGGTATGAGACAGCATCTCACTCTGAGCCTCACTTTGGCCTGCTCTGTCTTGGGGCACCTGACTGGTACCCTCTCCTGCTGCTGTATCAAGCCGTCTACTAATCGTTTGCTTCCTAGTCAAAGGCATCACTAAAAGAAAACAAGGTGAATATTAGAGACGAACACTTACGACTCAACTCTACGCACGATCTAGATTCAGGAAGAAGGTAACAACCCTAGATATCATGTAGCCTCCTGATTATAAATGTGGCACACTACACATCCATAATCAAGACTCTACTAGACATGGCTCATAGACAATCCCTTGGACAGACTTTCTCTGATACCAAGTTTGTCACGACCCAAACTGGAGGGCCATGACTAGCACCCAACCATACTTGCCGAGCACCAACGTACATTTCATCTAACCTTCATTATTATCTTTTAGGGTTGACAAGATCAATATAAATGGTAGACCTGGATCATGGACAACCAGCAGTAAAATATGACGGCATGAACATACATAGCAGGGGATGACCAGACAATCAAGAAACTACATATTAGGTACGAGCTACCACGCTACCATGAAAGACTATACAACAAAAACTAGCCGACAAGGCATACCAAACTATACATGAGTCAACACCTATCTATGAGCCTCTAAAGGAACATAAGTGCTGCAACATAGCCGGAACAGGGTCCCGACATACCTATAATGTCTATAACAAAAATGCATACCAAGACCAAGGCAAGTCCGAAGAAGGGATCTCGCTAATCACCGCTGAACTGGACAGCCTACTGTGGTAGCGGAGCTGCACCTGCCTGTCTATCAGGACCTGCAGCATGACATGCAGTGTCCACAAATAAAAGGACGTCAGTACGAATAAAGTACTGAGTATGTAAGGCAGGGAACCATAAATATGATCAGTAATGTAAGTAAGGATAGAGAATATACAACATGTAACATCTTAGTACCTCTGAGGTCTACTGATATGAAATGCATGATACATATGTATAAATACATAAACCTTTAAAACATTCACCTATGTGGGCATCATCATCATCATATCGTACCCGGCCATAATAGGTTCGGTAAAAAAACGTACCCGACCATCATAAGGCTAGGTAGAATCGTACCCGGCCACGTGGAGCTCGGTAAAACCCAACTGATCAGTGGTTGCACAATAGGTGTCATACCCGGCCAGCTATAGCATGGCTCGGTAGAGTAAAATAGATACATATATATAATGCATGCTCAACTCATGGAATCACATTCTAAACCTTCGGAGTGACGTAAGGTCGGTATCCTCTGTACACATTATTAGGACTAACTCTTCACTATGAACCTTATAAGAATCTGGAAGTACCAACAACATTGATAACATAAGAATAAGAGAAGCAACATTAACATCAATCGTTCCATAAGAGGGAAAACAATGTAAGTACTGCTAGCTTCCAAGAGTAGAGTATCTTGGAAGCTCGTTCATTACATTATGTACAATCGGAGTCATGCAAAAGAAGGAAGGGGATAGCCTCACATACCTTGTATATACTGCCCCAATCTCAAGCTATGCAATTGTCAAAACTACTTAGTCTACAATAAGAGAAACGATACTATCGTTATCATTTAAGCGTCATAACTATTATGTATCGACCACAACCTATTTTACGATGAAACGGACAGCACCTCCCCTATATATATGACTTCACACCATTCAAAACAATCACCAAACATCCCAAAAAACATCAATAATAAACATATTGAGCCTCCCAAAATAGTCCACGCACAGCCTAATCACTCCATACATACGACGACCACCGTAGTCGTGTCAAACGACCCGGAAATGTTACGAATAACTATCATCCCACAACCCTACATATATATGGTGTTTCTGCACACCCTTCCTCCTCCAAAACTCCACAAAACAGTAGTAAAATACGCAGCCCAACAGCAACGCAAAACAGTCCACAAAACAATAACATTACTACCAAGCCTTTCGATAAATATTTCACAAGTTCTAGCTTCAATGGCTTAGCCGCAACTTGGATAATCTTAAATACATATAGAGTAAAAGGTTCCTTACCTTTATACAGAAAGAAAAACTCCAATTTGACCTTAAATTTCCATGAAATATCCCTCCACTGCTGCTACAACAACAAAAAAGCGAAACTAGCGATCAATTAGGGTTTTTCGGCACTAGAATCACTTTAGAAGGCTTGAAATTACCTAGGATTGATATTAAGAACATGAGGGAGTATTTACAGAACATAAACCCTTTAAAACAACCTCCCACACGAGCTGGAACGACACAAAAATGAGCAACAACAAGAAGAACAAGAGACTTACTAGCGCCACGGAATTCCCGACACTTGATTTGTGTTGTTTGCCCTTTTTGGGTCTTGAATCTTGAGAGAACCTTGAGAGGATGTTCCTAGGGTTCTAAGGTCTGAAAATAGTGAAAAGAAATGACATAAAACGGGTTGGAGGCATCCTATATAGGTCCAAATATCTTAAACCGCCTTAGTGGGCCCCATAGAGAGGTGCTTGGCGCAGTCTCGCAAAAATGCGAATATCTCTCTACTCCAAGATCGTATCGATGAACGGTTTAATGAGTTGGAAACTAGACTCATAGATCTTTAATTTGGTTGGTATATCACCCCGTAATTCCTTGTAAATTAGGAGAAAAGATTAGAAACATTTGACCTAATGTTTAAGTAAAATTATGAACCTAAGTTGCAACAACTTTTGTCGACTTTTGTTTCATAACTCGTTTGACTTCAAGACTTATGATACGGATATTATATGATTAAAATACCTTAATACATTACCTCTTGAGTGTATTAAGCACCGCTAGATTTACCTGAAAATACGAGTTACAACATCCTTGATTCATTTAACTTCTAATACTTGTTAATCACCTTTATACACTCTTGTATCACTTAAGACCAATAGGATTGACTTCTTATCATCTCAAAGATAATTCCTTCTTGGATTTATGTTAACTAATATATGGCATGAACTAACACATGTGGATATGGGTTGTAACAATATTACAACCGAAGGTCCAACCTTCGACTCGGGGACTTGATGTTAAGAAGGGTCACACTAAGCATCCAGAATCCGAATGAGGGGAAGCTAGGACCGAACTGGGAAGGGCCATACCAAATTTTCAAGATCACTGAAAATGGATCGTACAAACTCGGGGCAATGAACAGTGAGTGGCTATCGACTAACTGGAACATAACTCACCTGAAGTAAGGCTACTGCTAATCTACGGCCCCATTCATTCCTTTTTAGTTATTTTTGAACTAACACTTCCAGGTAACAACAAGGAGCGGTATAGATTTTTATCTCAGCAGATAAGTCAAAACCCCGAGCATGAGTTTCATCGAGGGCCTCCCTTCGATATTGCTGCTTCAAGTGCTCGATGATATCCTTTGCTCGAACCTAAGCTGCCTCAGAATCGGCGTTATAGATGGCCACCATCTCATCAGCATCAACTTTAACCACCTTGGCCTCTGACTTGGCCGTTTCAAGCTCCTTGGGAAGATTTTCTTGATTAGAAACGGCGAACTCAGTTGAGACTGGAGCTCCTGAATATTTTTTGCCCGCACCAAGGCCTTTTCCTTTATAGCTTGAAGCTGGACCTTAGCCGAGGCCAATTGTGTCGGGCAGTCTCCTTTTTTTAGGCCAAGCGGTCTATGTTGCTTTTCCATTCTTCGTCCTCAGCCTTTATCGCATTCACCTCTGCTCGGAGCCAATCGATCTGATCAAGCTTCCGTTGGACCTACGGGTTCGGACAGTTAGTCGTCGTGTCTGAATCATCGTCACTAATGTAAAATACTCTTCTTACCTGCTCGACCAGGTCGGCATTCTCTTTTCGAGCCACCTCTAGCTCAGCTCGGAGGATTTTAGCCTCCTCTTTACGTTGCTCGCTGAGAAGTTTGTAAGTATCTCTCTTCTAAGTGAGCCCTCGAATCTCGGCCTCATATTGGTTTAGGTCTTCTCGATACCGGAGAAAAGTCTCATGATAAAGCACTGAGTCCTACAAACAGATATTAAAAAGTTATGATCATCTTTAAATTGATCTAAGTACAAGTTAGAACTCATTAAGAGGTATCTAAAGTTACCCGGTTTAACGCTTATTGGGCTTTATTGAACAGGCAGGGTGCTTCCACCTTATTCATCTTGGATTGGTCTTCCTCGATCACCAATCACCGAAGGCAATTGGCTACCCCTACGGGGGCAGAAAGGACCCGAGCATCCTCCAAAAATGAGATAATGATCGATCGCTTCTGGTCAGGATCCACGCTTGGAGCTGGGAACCGGTTGATTAGTTTCAGACTGGAGGAAGGCCCACTTAGTCCCGAAGATGGACTCTTCCTCGGCACCTCTAAGTTACCCAATCTAGTGACATCCTCTATGGTGGCAGAATCTATGCCATCAAAAAAGCTGCGTAGAGGTTCTTCTGCTCTTTAAGCCCCCTCGTTGGGTCGCTTTTTTCACCATCTGAGCATCGTTGACCATGGACTCAGTAAATGAAGGTGACTCGGAGATGTCTATCACACAGAGTGCATCATTCGTGGCATTGTCCACTACACGGGAAGCCCCGGCCACTGCACGTGGCATTTATGGTTTGGAAGCCTCGATCACGGCCTCCTCGTTGGCCTCCCTGGCTTGAGGTAGATCGGCCTCGCCTCTCTTTGGTTTGGAGGCTCCTTGTCCCTCGAACTACGACCGTACGTGGGCCACTTTTTCTTCTTCTTCTTCTTCGGATTCGTCCCTCAGCTGGTGGGCAGAATCCGATAATGGTACTCGGGAACTAGTGCTTTCTTTAGATTTGCGCACTATTCTCCTCCTAGGTTTATTGTTCTTCGAGTTCGAAGAACTCAAAGCCCATTTTTTTCTACTCACCGAGTCTCAGAGCAGGAGACTCGGCGGGGCAATCCTCATCACCGGATGGAGGCCTCATTACAACATCCTTGGAAAGACCTGCAAAGGGAAATGAAACAAATAAGAACTCCGTGAAAAAAAAGACCCAAGTATTATTCACTCAGGAAGGGAAATCTCGCCATGAGAAAGGGCCTCCCACCGGCCTTTAAAAATTTGCGCCATGCGCGCTCGGAATATGGCTTTTGTGACATAATGCCCTCGACCCACTCCTTGAGTCGAAGGACTACATTCGGGACCCGAGCAACAGCTGCACCACCACCAAGCACTGATAAGAAAGATGGAAAAGAGAGTAAAATATTATTTTAGAAAAATGAAATTTTACTTGCGTTTTGTGTTCCACTTCTCGGGGAACGACATGCATTCTGCTGGGATCATGTCCGAGGTCCTCACTCGGACGAAACGACTTGGCCAGCCTCGATCCCGATCTTCATCGATGCTCAAAAATGGGGCTTTAATAGCCCGACATGCAAGCTTGATCAGTCCCCCCTCTCCCCGAAAGAGCCGGGAACTGTATAGGCATATGAGGTAGTCGGCGGTGAACGAGCATCCATCGATCTTGCACACGAAGAACCGAAAGTGGATCACGATCGTCCAGAATGAAGGATGAATTTGGCTGAGGCATACCTCGTATCTTTTGCAGAATTGGATGATAATCAGGTCCAATGGGCCCAGTGTAAACACTTAAGTATCCCTCGATATGGGTGGTGATATCTTCCTCGAGTCCGGGAACCACCACGTACTTATCAACCCAGTTGCAATCCTTTTTTTTACCATGGGGAGGATTTATTCGGTGATCGGGCACACGTACCTCGAGACCTTCTCACATCGGCAAGGTACGGAGGGTGGTTTCTATATCTTGAAATCGGCGGCAACTAAGCACCCACCTAGTATGAATGTGCTCAAGGGGGTTCCATTGTTGGTTCCTCGATAGTAGTACGCGGAACAGTCTCTTCGGCAGCCGACCGCGATATAGAAGGAGTTTCTTTTTGGGGAACCATTTTTGAAGTCTTTGCCATTTTTTTTAGTTTGGGGTAAAAGAAAAAAGAGAAGAAATTGAAACAGTACACTTGATGGTTCTCACAAAGATCTAAAAACAAACCATAATACAAGTGCTAGAAAAAAGTAGAGATTTCTAAAGAACAAAGGTAGAAGGTTTGGATGTAAAGTTTGAATGAATGAAGAAGGGGGTATTTATAGTTTTCAAACGACGGTTCACATCTAGGAGTGGCCGACCAGCAACTGACGAGCATTTAATGCCATTAAGAATTGATTAACGCGATATTTCGTTTATTTTGTCGTTTTTGTCGCGGGGTATCGAGGTAAGAATCGGGAGCTCATATCGTTTCTCGTCGTCTACACTCTGAGAAATGAGGAGACTATTTGTATAGTGTAGAAACCGGGCTCGTCTATGACATGGTAGATCGGGCTCGAAATATGAGGGATTGAAGATCGACCTCCGGTCCCACCGGGCCAAAGTCCGAGATCAGAGTGTTCGACCTCGGGAATATTAAGTCCAAGATCCTGGCACAAACAGAATACCGAAAACAATGGGAGACCGAAATAACAGAAGGCCGAAATATCCGTAATCGGTCGGATATTACGGCGGGAATCCCGGCACGTATCAATAAGGAACCGGCAAATAAACAAATTAGGAAATTTTTACCTTTTATAGAATTGTACCTAAAGTAGGACTCCCCTGCTATATAAAGAGGGTCTGATTACTTGTAAAGCACATTGTAACAATCATTCAAAAACAATATACAATTATTTTCTCTTAAAAGTTCGTATCCAACTATGTCTTGACACTAATCGAAGTGCATTCTATTTAAGGGTAGCACATCTCTCAAGGCTATAACTGTTCAATTCGTGTGGTTTGAATTTACATTATCATACTTTACTTCAATTGTAATTTAATTTATCACTTTGTATCAATTTAATTCACGAATCCTTAAAACCACTTACAAATCCAATTGTTATCCTATTTTGAGGGTAAACAATATTATTGAATTCCCTTTATATTTTTACTTTTTTATATTTTGCTCCTTAATATAAATTCTGACTCCACTAACTAAGGGCTTAAAGATAAGAATATGTATACAGCGATAATGTAAAGAAAAATCAAATTCATATTATAGTATTACTGATTATAACACTTCTTCTTTATTAAGTATTTTAAGTTATCAATTTATGTTTTACAAAAGAGTGTAAGGACCAATGTAGAGGGATCATAACCAAGCAGCCGCCATAAGTAAGGACAAGGATATTTAGTCCCTTTCCCAGACTGGGGTTCCAAAAGGCCCGCTTCACGTGGCAACCTTTGTTGTTTGTCATGGCTTTTGCTTGTTTGTATTGTTGTGGCCACTGTGTAGGCTGTGGCTGTATACTTGTATTTGCCCAAACTTCGCACATTTTTTTGTTTTTGTTTGCTCCTCCTCTCTTACATATCACGACACAACTTAGGATTTTGTCATGGATTCCTATTGTCCTTTCCTTAATTCTCATTTGTTTCTATTTGCCTTCTCCTTTTTTGTGATTTCAATTTTAGCTACTTCCTAGTTCTCCCCCCCCTCTCTACCCCCCCCCCCCCCCCTTAGGTTCGAGTTTTTTACGACTCTCCGCATGCACAGTTTTTGCCTCTCCCTCTCTTAAATTAAGAAAACCCGTGTAGACGTTTTTACTCTGTTCTTTTGATTTTGTGTGTCAAGTATATATTTAGCGGTACATTAATTCTACTAGTTTGACTAATATAAATTCGTTTTAGATAAGCTTATTAAGTAGAAACCATCCTTGTAATTTTTTTAATATCTTAGAGCTTGAATTTGAGACTTTAGTTAAGAAAAAAAAAATTTGGAACTCAACTGTTGCGTCTCACCACATTTTTTAGTGGTACAATATGTTCTACCAATATTGTAGTTAAGAATTTCTTCTGTCTTGCATTCTTTGTTCTGAGAGATTTACTAATAAATTTTGAATATTTTCATGATCTACATGTAATTGTTTAATTTATCCGTTATAAATATAACGAGACTAATATCTTTCATAGACTTTTTCAAACTTGTTTAAACAAACATAATCTGATTTCTCTTTTAGAAATGAAAACAATCACTCTTTAAAAAGAAAAATATAATATAAATTGTGATTTAAGTCTCGTGATGGGAAGAAGGTAACACTGAAGGGAATAGTTGTCATTGTTCCTAGACATGAGCATCGTATCTCTACATACTTTAACCAATTCATTATCTTTAACTTGTTCATAAGAATCTGCACGTAGCTTACACTGGCAGCCAGTTAAGTTAGAGTAATATTATATCTTCTTGGTGTGGTTGATCACAGCAAAGCACATAAGATTCATGTAAAGAGAAAAAATAAACCATTTTTATCTTTTTAGCGCAACAATAATGGGGCCAAGACTTAAGGAGTGATTGTCCATTGCACATGAAACCTCTGAACCACTGTGCAAATCCTTTGTTTTCTTCTTCTCTAACAACAAAATCTTGTTCTTATTTGCGACCATGAAAAACGACAATTCATTCTTCTTTGTTTTGTTAATTGTGCCTCTGTTATAAAAATTACCACGATCGAGTAGCTATACCTAGCTATGTTGTCAGTACTGTAATATAATTTTTTTTAATCGTAAACCGCTAACTACTGTATTTGTAAATTAAAAGAAGGGTTAACTGCCACGACCCCAGTTCGTCCTCCGTGAACTATCGTGACGGCACCTAGTCTCTACGACTAGGTAAGTCTAACAAATGTGAAAAAGAAACAATTTGCGGAAAGAAACTAATATAAAAACGAAATAACAAAATGAAACAGTGTTTAAGATGTCGCCTGACATATAACAATACAAGAATCTCAACCTGACACTCCCAAAATCCGGAACCCCATGAATCACAAGCTAAGAATTTACATAAAAAAGCTCTAACTCCAGAAATATCTATCAACAAGGAAAATACAGAAGGGCTATACTAGTACTAAGAATAGAAAGGGACTCTTCGGACTGCGGACGCGGCAAATATACCTCGAAATCTCTATGAAAGTGCATCGCCTCAAGTATGATAAGACTGAGTGGAAGTACCTGGATCTGCACATGAAAAACATGCGCAGTGCATGAGTGCAGCACAGCGGTACTCAGTAAGTATCAAGCCTAACCTCGGTCGGGTAGTGATGAGGAAGGTCAGGGACCTACTGAGATTAAATAAAATATAAGGTATGACAATATATAATAAGGAAGTAAAAACTAAGTGCAACAGTAAGAAATAACATAGAATAGAAAGAACAATAGCAACTATAATAGAGGCAGAATAATCACGGAAAGGAGTACAACTCAACACAGAGATAACGACCGGGGATCTCTCAGTATCCAGAGGATCTCTTAGTATCCTCAATATGTGTGCCGAGTGATATCTCACACTACAACATTACACATCTATAGCTATGAAAAATATTGTAGCTAAATATGAAAATTTTCGTGGCAAAACACTTTAGCCACAATATTTTTTTCCGTAGCATTCGTAGCAAAATGTAGCGTAGCTAAAAGTTAGCTACAGACTTTACATGGTCTGTGGCTAAGGAATAATACTTATTGCTACAGAAATTTTGTGTGTTGTAGCTATGATTGTAGAAGCTTTTTGCTACGAAAAATATACTTATAGCAAATGATTTTATTCCTTTGCCACGACAAAGAAAATTTGTAGCAATCTTCATATTGTGGCTACGAAATTTTGTATCGTAGCAAAAAGACTAAATTTATTTGCTATGCAAACTCAAATTTTGTGGCTATTTCTATAGCCTAGTCTCGTGGCAATAGTACTCATCTTTAGCTACAACTTAAAAATTCCTAGCTATGAATTGAAGCATTTGCCATAAACCTTTTCATATTGTAGCTAAAATTCCATACTTTTAGCCATGAAATATATAGAACTATAGCAAAAGATTTTATTCATTTGCTACGGAAAGTAAAAATAAATAGTCATATTCTTGATGCGTGGCAATTGTAGGAGTATATGTTTAGCTACGAATTCAAAATTCCATAGCTAAGATTCCATTTTCTTTTGCCATGAAGCATAAAATTGTAGCAATAAATTTTCTTCATTTGCTATGAAAAAATGTATAGCCATGTTCTTATTATATGGAAATATATGTGTGTGTAGCTACAAATTTAAAAATTTCATTGCTACTAATTAAAAAAATTTCCACAACCATTATTAGCCACAATATTTCATATAAAGCCTATTTAGGAATACAATCAAATTTTGGCAATGAAACATATAAGCAAATGTAGCATAAATCTTCTTCAATTACGTAATAAATGCAATTTATTAGTAAAAAGATTTAACAAAGGTTCAACAATATCAATTCAAATATTAAAACATCGTTTGAAACATATCAATAAGCTTTGACAAGAGGAAAAACATTAATTATTCATGTGCCTGGTGACCTTGATGCTTTTATAAGTCCTCCACAAGCTGCAATAACAATAGAAAAAAAGTAAATAACTAAATGATACAATGAAGCATTTTTATATAAAACAATTAAATTTTATTTTTAATATGAATACTACCTTAAAGAATCGCATATATACTAATTTATTAATATAAAAAGATATTAATAAAAGTCTAAGTTACATACCATTAGATTGCATCATTTTGTTGTAGACCTTGTGCTGCAAATATCATTCGTAATTTTTCTTCCCATTGTGTACTCATCTGTGCTAGTTGTTCATTCATATCTTTCTTGATTTCTTTAATTTGTTCCTTAGCTTCCCTTTTAACTTCTTCCACACGCTCATTTGCTTCTTTTCTGGTCAATTCTAGTTGCTTTATAAGCTGTACTTTTGTTGGTCTACCACCAAAATATTCACTGATATTTTTTCCGGGTCCATATGCACGAAGATATCCATTTTTTTCAGCCCCAAGAACTTTTTCGAAGATATCATCATCATTTAAAGAAATTTCTCCTTCTTTTTGCTGCTTTTTAAATTGGTCGAATTGAACCTACAATCAGATAATGCAAATCAATTACATATGTGTACCAATGTATACTTTAAAAAGGAGATAAAAAGAAAAGAGAATATATCAACATTACAATAACATCTTGTTGAAAAGCATCAACTTGTTTTCCTTTTTTTCTCTTGCGAGATTCCATAAAAACTTCAACACGGGAAGGAGGTTTTCCATTTTTTTGCTCCTGCAAAAAAATAATCGGTATCAATAATAGAATAAAATATATGAATATAATTCTTCTAAATTCGTTCTAAAAATATTATTATAGTGTTCATACCATTTCGTATCTTAGTCTTGCATAACTTTTGGTCCCAATATATGGTGGCAAGGAACGTTTCGATCTATTTGTCTTGTTCTGCGTACTCTTCTTCTGAATAAAAATTAAAAAAGAATTAAAATAATTAGTTATTGAGGAAAGAGAGCTTAATATGCCCTTCAATCTGAAAAAAGAAGAAGAAGTTCTCGTATTTTCAAAATGGATATCCAAATGATATTCTTCCGAAAGTGAATAAAAAAGAAAATTTGAGACGGACTGAAGAATTATATAAATTATTTGAGATCATCAAACTATGAAACTATAATAATAATAATACTAAAAGCATAAAAAATTTAATTTACAATTTAAATACCTGAAAGTCGGCATCCCTCCAAAGATTGACCAAATATTTCCATTCATCTGCGGCAACAAGTTTAGGCTTGTTGCGTAGGCGAAGTTGGTAACCTGCTTTTGAATCAAAATACTTCTTCTTCAACTTGTACCTATAGTCTCTATAGAGGTCACTCATTTTACCAAGAATTGCGCTTTTTCTTCCCTCAGACACATCAAAATTAAACTTCTCCTGTAAGAAATAAATACCATCATAGTTTATGATCATATATTCTAGTAAATGTTAATCCATAAGAAATTATAAAATATTATAGAGTTATTAGCTTGTTAGTTTTTCGTACCAAAACGATGTCCCACATATGGTTGATCTTATCTTGCTCAATCTCTTTCCAACTATTTATCTTTAAAGGGCAACAAGTTCGGCTTCTAACTGTTTGGCCCAAAAACCAAATTAATTTGCTTGCATTCTTACCAATTGCTTGATGATCCTCATCAAATTCTACTGATAGTTTTTGTCCCTCCTGTAAATTAATTATTTCTACACACCGTGTAGGACCTCTAGTTTTTCTTTTCACAGCGTTGGAACCTAGAAGATTAAATAATAGCGTCAAGTAAAAATATCGATATATGTGATTAAGATCAATAAAAATAATGATTACCTGTTGAATTTGTTGATTCATGTTCTTCTGCTTCCATCACCTTTTCAGACTCATTACCCCTAGAACTATTTTCTCCAAGAGAAGTACTCATAAAAATATCATTTTTCAGCAGTGTATAAATCTCAATAGGCCTTTCTTTATGCATTTTATAACTGACAAACATGTTCTTAATATCTTGATCGTCATGACATTCAACTAGCCCATCATAATCACTAATAATTTTATCACCTCTCAAATAAAAGAACTTGTCTCCCTCACAAATATTGAAATTACAATGCTCTTTTAACTCGTCCAACAAATCAAAGAAAGATATGAAATCAACATCAATATTTGTTTTCTTTAAATGTCCACCTACATATTTTTTAGTAGGGGAAAATATAAAATGGCCACCAAAATGATAGCTAATTTCTTTCTCCCTTATCATGTCCATGCTTCCTAAAATATTATTGAAGATACATGAGTTAGCTAGATAAGATTAAACAAAGATACAAATTTGTCTAATTAAAAAAAAGATTTAATAATAAATTCAATATTGCATAATAGTCATATTGGAATTACCTGGATAAACAAGTTCTTCTGCATGTTGCGTGAGCAAATTTTGAGTAATAGATCCTTTCTTAGAACTCATAACAGTTTCCGGCTCATAATTATCAGTTATGCGATTAGTTCTTTTCCAAAGATCATTCCTACCCATGTCTGATTACAAACAAGAATTTGTAAGACACTAAAATACATCATCATCATCATCTTTGTTATAAGTACTAAGTATCAACTTTAACAATTGAATAAATCCTCGAAATGTAAATTTTATCAAATTAGATAAAGTTATAAAGAAAATAAATATGAGCAAAGCAAGTCAACTACGAATGCCAATAAATCATAACACTAAAAAATTAAATAACTCAATTAAAAAATATAATATGTAGCAACAAAGTTTAGAACTTTTAAAAAAATCTGTACCCATCATATAACCACATTTTTTTCAATGAGTTTGAAAGTAACACAAAAAAAAGATGTAAGTTTCTTATTTTTAAGGTCTCACAAAAAGCAATCACCGGGAATTCAATTCTTAATAAAATTGAACCAAAAAGTAACAAAAGGTAATATATGCCGATAATTTAAGAACAATAAAAGTAGTCAAAATCTACAAAATCAGACAAAATAATAGAAATTTAAAGGTTGAAAGTGGGACTGAGACAGAGAAAGAAAATAGAACCTTTGCTTCTAGGGATGACAAGATAAGTAATAAAAAAAAAATCCTAACCCTCCGTTCTTGGTTTTCTTTTGTGAGTTTAGTGCTTTAGGGTTTTTTGCTCTCTAATCTCTCTAATAGAAAAGTGACGTGATTTTAGTTTATTCTCCCTAATCTCTTTAATAGAAAAGTAGGCTTTGATTTAGGACAAAATATTTAGAGGGAAAAATGTGGAGGGAATCTTTCGTTTTTACTTTGGAGGCTATCAATTTATTTTGGTGCTAAATTTAACATGGATAAAAATGTGGAGGGAATCTTTCATTTTTACTTTGGAGGCTATCAAATTATTTTGGTGCTAAATTTAACGTGGGTTAATTCTTTTGTATGATTAGAATAATAAAATTAGAATGCATATTTAATTATTGTGTTGAAACTATTTTAATTTAGATTTAACTTAATATGTGATTGTATGTCCCATATTTCGAGTCAATAAGAAATCAATTGTAGGCACCCTATAAAATCTTTCTCTTATTGATTTTATAAGTATTGTAAAACGGATTTATTTCTCAATTAGTTCAATTCACATAAGTTAAAATATTAATCAATTTCAAATATCTAAATATTTGGACTTCTTACCTAGCTAGTTTAATAAGAAAAAGATTTAATACTTCCTTCGTTCACTTTTACTCGTCCACTATACTAACAAAACTCTCTAAATATTTTTATTGTTTAAAGGATGATAAAGTAAAAAATAAAATAAAAGATGGCTAAAGTAAACATCCATCAGCTATTCTGCAATAACGTAAAAGAAACCAAGCAAAGACGAAAAAATATAAATCACACGAGTGGAAAGATATTAACCAAGCTGGGACTCAAGAATAAATTCTATAGGAGGTTAAATATTCAAAAAGATAAATCTGAATTATATGAAAGGAAACATATTGTGATGACCCAAAATGTCATCTTTAAATTAAATGATCATTTATATGTTTTAAGACCTTGAAAATAAATGGTTTTAGGTTTCATACTAAACAATTGGAAGGAAATAGAGTAAAACAAAATAGTGGTGTTTTAGTACGAGGAATAATGAATGGTCAAAATATAGATTATTATGGTGTTCTGAACTGAAATAGTAGAACTTCAATACCTCGAAGGCAAACGAATTGTTTTATTTAAATGTGATTGGATGGATGTTGATCACATTGGGAAAGGAGTGAAGATAGATAAACATGGCGTTGTTAGTGTTAATACTAACCGAAAGCTAGCAACAAATGAACCATTTGTACTTGCATCTCAAGTAGAACAAGTTTTTTATGTCAAGGATAATCTTCATCCGAATTGGTCCATTGTCTTGAATGGTCGTTCTACTTATTTTACGGGTGGTGCTGTCAGTAAAGAAACTTTTCAACAAGATGCTCAAAATTTCTCATGTACATTTGAGGAAGATGAAGACTTTATAAATTGGAGAAGAAATGATCTCGATGTTATCAGCACTGATGTTACCTTAGCTGATAATATTATTGAAGACATCGAATCAGACCCTGAAACCGATGATGAAGATTTGTTACTATAAATATTTAGAAGTTTTAGATGCATATTTGGTTACACTCAATTAATGTTGATACTTTTTCTTATTTGATCAGCTGTGAATTTCAATACTTGAGCTTTAGCCGTGCTCATGGCAATGCCGTTAATGGTCTGAGCTTGTTGCTTGTCGTCCCAATTATAGTATGTTAAATTTTATGCTTCTTTGTTTAATGAGAATCCAGGAATGGACAACTGAAATTTAGTACGAATTTTCAATTCATGTTCTACCTTATAAAGGGACTAACAAGGCAATATATGGGATGGATGTTATGAGATTGTGATGGGATTGCTTCTGTTAACTCTAGTTCCTTTTCTGGGGTGGTTTCAATCAGAATTCCAAAATCAGCAATTTAAACCCAGAGCAGACATTTTTACTTTCCAGATTTTAGAGTAGTGTATTATTAGTTTAAGATTACTAATATGTGTGTTATTATATTCCTAATGTAAACACAGTTTTTGTAGTAGGTTATTGGCATTTATCAAACTACTATAAGGACATTATTTTGTGTGGAGATTCCAGTTGTATGTTGTGATAAAGTAAAAACTAATTTTCTGTCTTACTTGAAATAATGTTTTTCTCACACTAAGCTAAAGGGAGTACTCTTTAGGTGGTTGGCTTATGATACTCCTTTAAGGTTGAGGCCACTTAGCCTTTTCTTTTCCAGCTATTACAGGTAAGATAAGAAGAGTGTCGCATCGCAAGTTTGAGCACCCAAGACATGTTTTTTTAAGATTTCTTCCAAGGAAAAGAGCAACACGACACACCAGATTTTTTGGTAGAAACACAACTAAAAGATTACTAGTTTAAGATTAAAATATGTATAGCACGCATGAGCAACTATATATATTGATGTTAATTCTTCAATGGTGGCATTGTTTTACTCCCACAGTAAGCCACCTTTGTAATTATGTATGAATTGTTTTCAGCATCTTTGGACCATGTAGATTCCATGTTGTATATAAATTTAGCACATCACGGTTTCAACACGAATCTGTAATACATGTAGCTACTATGACAAACAAATGTAGCTGTAAGCACGTGATTTTTGCTTCACGGACAATCGCTCCAAAAGAAAATAAAAATAGTGGCAAAAGGCTTCGCTATACAATTTTTCGATCTTTCCGTGACATGTGTTGTTAGTCGTTTGTGAGTCTGTCCATTTTGCATCTAGTCATTATCAAACAAAAATACAAAAATATGTGTCAGTAAAAGAAAATTCAAAAAAATAATATATATATGTGTGCGTCCTTCGTTCTAGGCTTTTAGTTAACTTACTTGAATATTTGGTGTTAATTGTGTTAAAATGTTCCATTGTTGTTTAGTTTTAATTTCATTATTTTATTGTCTATTATTTTATTTTTTGAAAAATGAAACTAGAAAAAAAAAACAAAAAAAAAGAGAGGGAAGAAAATCGGTTGGGCCCAAGGAAATAAACCAAAAAATGGGCCCAAACCAATTCGATCAGGTCCAGTCCAAAACCGGCTGCCCAGGCACCTCCTGAAACGACGTCGTTTCAGGCAAATCAATCTGAGCTGTCCGTCCCAGCCGATCCAACGGTTCAGGACCTCTTTCAGCGACCCATGTTCAAACCCGACCCAAATAACCAATCCGATCCGACCCCTCACTTAAACCAAACGACCCCGTTTAACTACCAAACGACCCCGTCTCGTGTCTCATCCTCAGATCCAAGCCGTTGAGATCATCTGATCTAACGGCTCAAATCCAATCAGACTCCCCATATATAAACTCAACCCTTCACCCCACGCCCCCTATCCGAACCCCACCCCTCACTCGTCTCCTTCCCCGAACCCTGAAACCCCCAAACCCTAACGCCGCCCTAGCTTCCCTTCCACCAAAACCCGGCGGCATGAACGCCGGGGGCCACCTCCTGAACACCCTAAGCCCCCCTCACTCTCCTGAACATGGATCTGTTACCCCCTAGGCTCGAATCACTTTCCTTCGACTCGAATCTTCATTTGAAGATTTGAGTCCAACCTGGACCTATGCCAAACCACCCCATCTTCATACCAGACACTCCCCTGACCTTCCTCGTGACCAAGCTAAGCTTGGTTTGGTCCGAATCTACCCACAACTCCCTAAAAATCAGATCTGGAAATCCAGACTTTAGAACACATGCATCTGGGGAATCCGGCCGGTTTGGACATGGGTTTGAGGTCTAATAGACCTTAATCAAGGTGTTCTCATGTGAGAACATCCTGATTAAAGTTTGTTCGGCCTCAAAAGTTCGAGGTTAAATCAGATTTGGGGCTGTTTGATTTAAACATTTTCGGTAAGTTTTCCTTTCTTTTGTGTTAGTTTTGATTAAGTGGTCAGCATGTTTCGTTGTGTTTGTTTGTTTATTTTTGTTATTTTTCATTCGGATTTCTTTCATCTCTGTAAAGACCTTTTATTTGGTCAATCGTTTTCTGTGTATGATTTGAATGTATTCTGTGATGTACATGTTCGATTAGAGTAGTCGTCAAGCGAATTAATTCATATAGCCCTAGTAATTGAACAAAAAAAAACTGTCTGATGCCCTTTAGGTCCCTGTATGTGTTGTCTATTTGAACGACTGATTATTACCTGTTATGATTAGTGTAGTCGACTCGATAAATGTCGTCGATCAGTTTTCTATAACTAATGAGTCGAATGAGCTAATAATGTCGCATGACTAATTGAACCTGGCTATTGACTGAATGCCCCAGCATTGTTTAAAATGGTTTGTTTGCACTATAAAGCTGACTGAAAGGGTTCAGCCCCGCCAGTCTTGAGTTCGAACTTTCATCAGTTCAAAAATGCCCTGATGCTGCAATAGGCAGGGGCAGTAATAATCAAGGTTGACAGGGGTATTCTGGGGTGTTAAAAAGAACAGAAGTAATTAGTTTAAGTGAGCTGACAAATGGGGTACTAAATTAGGATTAAATTAATGCCAATGGGGGAACAAGACACAGGGGTATGGGGTTTAAATTGAATAATAAAATGATGCCCATAACTCCTGATTAAACAAAACCAGGCGTGGGGAATAAAGGGGGCTGACACCAAAAGATGCTTAGGCATGGGGCTTAAAGGGGTATGGGCAGGCTGCAAGTTGCAGCAAAAAGGGCAGCCTAGCTGCACTGAGATTTTTTGGCTTATAAATAGGCCATTTGAGAATTGAAAGAGGCTGGACTTTTAGTCTTCAGAAAAGAGAAAAAAGGCTGAAATTTTTAGTCCTAAAGTTGAAGGTTGAACTTTTAGTAACTAAACACCATCTGAAAGTTGAATAAGAACTCATATTGGTCAAGCTGCCTTGGCCAAGTTCTGTCGTCTGCATTGACTGAGCTGTGTGTTGTTTGTTGAACTGTTAGTGTTTGCTTCATTGAACACTCTGCTATCTCTGTTGTTCCCCACTCATTTTTTCTGGGATCACTGGTTTGATATTCGACTATTTGCTGGTTTCTCTTTGGTTCTGGGAAGTATTGTTGTTTGTCTGTGGATTGTGGACACCACTGGTATTGTCCATTTGTTGTTCGACTCTTTGCTGAGCTTCATCATTATTGGCTGGTTGTTTGTTGCTGTGTTGTTGCTGTGAATCTGCTGATTGCTGTTGTTTGTTGTGTGCTACTCAGCTGATCCTTTTCCTTCTTCTTCTGTTCCTCTACATCAGGTACACAACCAAGGCACTATCAAATGTAATTGGAACATTGAGCATGAATGCAAAAAAGGGAAAAAGACTTGAAGTTGATTTTCATATATATACTGTTATATTAGATATCATGTATTGTATGATAATTTTCATTCTTGTGTTGACAATCGAAGCAGCCTGTATGCCTAATGTATATTAATATAAGTTAGCTAAATGGTAGCTTACATATGTATGCTGATAGGTGATAATATGTTCAATGAGATATGTTGCATTTCAGATTTTAGTTTACTTTGCAGTATATGTTGTAATGTATACCAAGTATGAACACTGTACATCCTGGATTAAGTTCTTCCTTTTTCGGATTGATGGTCTCATATAACTAGTAAACCACCTGTTAAGACAAAGAACACCAAACTTGCAATCTCAACCCCGTAAAGGTCGAGTTCAGGCCAAAACAGGCCTAGCCGGCCTGCTTCGAGCAAGCAGTGGCCCAGGTTTGGCCCATCACGCATGGGTCGAATTTGGGCCCATGACTACTTATTCGACTGACTGTGCGCGCAGCCTTGTTCCTGATTTTAGCATTTCCGAATTCTGTCATAAAATAATTTGCAAGCATTAATTAATTAGGACTATCTACTGCTTTCGATTGATAGAGATAAACACGACAAGAAACGTAGTTGCTATAGGATATCCTTTTAAAATAAGAATGAGATGAGCCTCGCCGAATAAAAATACAAATTGCGGGGCCCTCAGTAAATATTTGTTTTAAATTACTTAGAATTCAGGAGGGCCGCTTAGTGAATTTCGTGGCCTTTCCCAAAAATAATAACGCGATAGTCTTTTTAGGCGCGTGTTTAATAATTTACTTTCTTAAAACTTGGGGTGTGCATTTCATGCGACCCAAATCCAAATCCCAAAACGTCAAGTAAGATATGTTCCGGATTGTGGGTGCATTTCATGTGACGCAGTCCAAAGACATGTTTTAAGCGACGTTCACATTCCTAATAATAATAATTAATAAAGTGGTTAAAAGATAAAATTTGCACATGGTTCATAATTGTATTTAAAAATCAGAAAAATAAGCCGAATATAACAGTTGAGCGACCGTGCTAGAACCACGGAACTCGGGAATGCCTAACACCTTCTCTCGGGTTAACAGAATTCCTTATCCGGATTTCTGGTACGCAGACTGTAATATAGAGTCATTATTCTTTTCCTCGATTCGGGATTAAAATTGGTGACTTGGGACACCCTAAATCTCCCAAGTGGCGACTCTGAAATAAATAAACCAATCCCGTTTCGATTGTCCTTTAATTGGAAAAACTCCCCTGCGCCCCCTCGGGTGCGGAAAAAGGAGGTGTGACAGCTCTGGCGACTCTGCTGGGGACCTTTAACCCAGAACCACTGGTTCAGGGTTAGAAATTCGAGCTTAGATAAATCGTTATATTTGGCTTTATCTGATTTTTACATGTTTTGAGCCTAATGTGCTAAATGTTGCTTTTACTGCTTTGATATTATGTGAACTGTATATAAATTGTGCCGAAACCTATACTTTCTGAGTCTTCTAAATCATGAAGAAGGGCATACTTCGTATAACTTCTTTTCTGTATAGTGTCAAATCCCAATTTAGAACGAGGTTCGGATAAGTTGCTAAGCCGGTGAAGCTTCTGTATTCCCGGTACGCTGCCCCCTCGGCTCGAGCTGTCCGCTCGGGTAAGCCAGGTCTAGAACAAACACCCAGGTTCTGAACCTAGTATAACAAAGCCACATGCCGGATCCCTAGTAGGAACGTTTATTTGCATCATGTGCATTTGACTTAGGGGACTCAACACAGGGGTTGGGTCCGTCTAGGAATAGCAACCTGAAATAGAAAAGGCCATCCTGATGCATCCTACTCACTGCTTGTGCATTTATTTGCTTCAAACATGCATGATGACCGGTTTTGAATGTTGGGAAATTTACAAAAAAAAAAAAAAAATTTAAAAAAAAAAGAAAAAAATAGAAATAAATAAACCAGTTAGTTTGTCACCCGAACTACGTCGGTTTGATTCTCACCGGATGTGAGATACGTAGGCAACCCTCATCGGGTCCAACTCTTTTTTCTATTTTTACCAAAAATGATATACCATAAAGCATATATGTATATATGTATACACATGTATATAAATAAATTTTTTTTTTATTTTTGTCCAAAGATTTTGGTTAGAGTCAAAATAAAGGTTTTTGTTTTCACCTAAAAGGTCACCCTAATAAATGTGCAGGATGAACACAGAGCAAAATGAACCATTCTCAGCCCTCAGCGAGGTCCCTCTACAACTCCACATGTGGTGGAATGACTTGGAAGCCGATAGCAAAGGGGTAATAGGAAGAATATTGGGAGGTTTTGTAAATTTGTTGGGTGTTGAGCCGAGGACAGATATTCTTGAAGCTCTAATACCATTTTGGGACCCCACCTGCAATGTATTCCGTTTTGTTGACTTTGAACTCTCACCGACACTTGAGGAAGTTGCCGGATATGCGGGACTGAACGAGAAGTTAAGAGGGCAATATTTGCTTTCGCCAAGGCCAGTGTCCCCGCATGCGTTTCTGGATCTACTAAGCATTAGTCGGAAGGTACAACATGACGATTTGTTGAGAGGGTGTTGTGATCTCCATTTCTTGTATCAGCGGTACGGGACCCCGCAGGGTTTCGAGGAACCGAACCTTGGGCTAACTCACGGCGGGAACAGAAACAAATGGGAAGCAAGACGTACTTTGGCTTTTATCACAGCATTCTTGGGAGTCATGGTCTGCCCAAGGAAGGACAAAAAGATAGAGATAGGTCTGGTAGGGGTGGCCGACGTGGCAATCAAAAGAACCAATAGTACTGTGGTTCCTTTAATTTTGTCCGAAATCTACCGGGCTCTGACTATATGCCGAGAAGGAGGCAAGTTCTTCCAAGGTTGCAACCTGTTACTTCAGCTATGGATGCAGGAACACCTCCATCACCGAGTAGGATACATGAACCACGGGTTGACCGAGAGGAACTGTATCAGCGGATTCAAGAAGCGCATGACAGGCGCCAGATTTCCTGAAGGTGTCGAAGAATGGTTTACACGGTTAAGGTCAACAACATCTGACCAAATTGAATGGGCATTTGGTTGGTTGACTGATACTGAGGTTATCTACATGTCGGCTGAAGAATGTCATGTTCTCTTAATGGGGCTTCGCAGCATCCAGCCATATGCCCCTCATCGGGTATTACGACAACTGGGCAGGTTTCAAGTAGTCCCTAATGATGAAAATCTGAGCAAGCATGCCTTGGAATTAAGCCCGGGAGTCATATTCCCCGAGGGGAAGATTAGAAAACTGTGGCATGAATGTAGATTCTTGGAGCCCAAAACCATGGTACGAGAGCTAGCTAAAGGTGAGGTAGACCCAAAGTACGATGCTTGGTTCGAAAGAAGGTTTCAGACTCGGCAAAGACCTGCTAAAAGGGCCCACGTCCAACACTTCACCAATGATTCACAAGAGCAATGGGGATGGTTAAAAAGGGAGAAAGGTTACCGGGTCGAAATCGGGAAGCTAAAGCAACAAGTTGAAAGGCTTGTATTTGAGAACAATGTGCAAGTCGCCTCAGAGCAAGCTGAAAGAAACAAGTTAGCCCAAGAAAACCAAACCTTGAAGGCCCGCCTTCGCCAAGCCAGTAAGAGTAACATTGACCGACAGAAGCGTCGCTCTGATGAAAGATTGATAGCAAGTTTGAGAAATCAGGTCATCCAAGGCCAAGAAGAATTAGAACAATCAAGAGCTTGCATAACAAGGATGAAGGTCAGAGGGGCAAAGTACGCAATGGCCCGGAAGCAGCATTTGCAACAGGTCATAAGGGATTATGAAATGAGCGTCAGAATATTAAGGGAGACGAGCTCCACTCTACATGATCGGATCGTCAAACAAGCACGAGACGCCCAGGCCGACAGAAGACAGTGCTATGATGCAATGGCCTGCATGGAAAGACAAATGGGGTTGTTTCAGGATCGAATTGCTGACGATGCTCAGGCACTGGGGTTAAAAAACCAACAAATCAGGCAGTTGCTCAGTGAAAGAGATGACATCCGAGCAAGGATTGATGAAATAGGGCATTACATCTACATGAAATGCTTGGCATGTGAGCGAACACATCGGAAGACCCTCCTTGTTTCCATCATGGGCTGCGTCCGCCGGATTATGAACGAATTGAAGAACCTGCAAAGAGACCTTACACCTAGAGCCGCGGAAAGGCCGAATGATGCCTCGCGGGCCCTTAAATTGGAGAATTAGTTTTGGTCAAGTCCTGTTTATTTGGCTTTGGTTGTTTTTCCATATGTTGTTTTCTTTTCATCAAACCAAGTTTAAAACCGTGGAGTCTGTACTTCTGCTATTTTTATTTTAAGTACTGTGTAATAGCGAATTTTGATAATGAAATTAAGTGACTCCAGAAGAATTACTGTGTGTCTTTGCTTTAAGGCAGAACTACGCCTGGTCTGATTCGCGCGGGGACGTGATACGTAGGCAATCCCCATAAGATTCGACCACTTTTAATAAATAAAGAAAAAATGTAAATAAAATAAAACGCGGGGTTTCGCAAAATACTTTAAAAAGAAACGAATGAACAAACCGGGATGACGCATGTGGTTTGAAGCAAGGCATATAGAAACGATTAACTGCCTAGGAGCATTGCATCCTCTATGTGTTATGATCAAATCTGTTAAGCTCTAACACTAACAAAGTTTGTTGTTGTCTGATATCAGACAGTTAGTTGTTAAAGAATTCTGGCAACACATTCATACCAAACCAGATCCAAAGGACCGGTAGCAACAAGCATGACTACTTCTGAGAATAGTAATGAGGAAGAAAGGCCGATGAGCCAGTTGCTAAAAGAGGCAATGGAAAAGATTGAAAGGATGGGACTAGAGATGCATGCAATGCAGCTAGCCCTGGCCAAAACGCAAAAGAGCCCTGAGACACTGGGACACGTGCCGGAGTACCCTCACTCTGGCCCTTCCACAAGCCGCCCAAATCCCCTCTATCATCAAGAAAGAAGCCCTCATGATTCCCAAGCTCCACCACCCCATCAACCTCTCCCAACACCCAATATTCCCATTTTTGTGGGACCTGCATCAGCCCCTTTGCAGCGAACGACCAGTGAGCCATTGTTTCAGGCTCACGATACACAATACTATCCCCCTGAGCCTACATTCCATGCACCCGAACCACAGGCTTACAATCCCCATCTGGAAGTACCGGCAGAAGTTGAAAAGCCGGTTAAGGCCCCTGAACAGGATGAAGTGTTGAGAAAGTTCAAAAGCCTGGAGCAATCCTTCAGGAACCTACACGGACTGGGCAATCAGGTCAGCGTGGCATACAAAGATTTGTGCCCTTTCCCAGATGTCCAACTCCCGGCTGGGTTCAAGATGCCCAAGTTCGATTTATATGAAGGGCACGGTGATCCCATGGCACATTTGCGGGGATTCTGTAGCAAAATGAGAGGGGCAGGAGGCAAGGATGAGCTTTTGATAGCTTATTTCGGCCAAAGTCTGAGCGGATCTGCACTGGAATGGTATACCAGGCAGGATTTCAGCAGGTGGTACACGTGGGATGACCTGGCGCAGGCTTTTGCAGGTCATTTCCAATACAATCTGGAGATAGTCCCTGACCGTCTCACGTTATTGAGAACTGGGAAGAAACCCGGGGAAAGTTTTCGCGAGTTCGGGTTCCGCTGGAGAGAACAAGCAGCTAGGGTCGATCCTCCCATGAGAGAGGGAGAGATGGTAGACTATTTTTTGCAGACATTGGATCCAACCTACTTTGGTCACTTGGTGACAACGGTTGGAAAATCTTTCAACGAGGTGGCCAAAATAGGGGTCATGATAGAAGAAGGTTTGAGGTCGGACAAGATCTTAAACTATTCGGCACTTAAGGCCACAACCCAGGCTATTCAAAGCGGCACGGGAGGTGCGCTAAGAAGAAAGAAAGAAGAGGTTGCCACGATCGAGGCAAGCAGTTGGTCCAGGGCTGGCAGGCCGCGCTACAACCAACCCAGGCCTCACATGTCAAATTACCCATACAACCCACCACAAAATTTCTATCCACCTCGAGAACCACATTGTTCCGTACACCAAGCCCAGGTATACACTCAGCCTCCGGTTCGCCCACAATGGCGCGCACCGGCTCCCCAGAACGTATATGCACCACCACAAAACACCTACCCTCCGCCAAGGGCATATAGAAATCCTTCAGGGGCAGGTTTCCGGGGAAATCCAGATGCCAGGAATGACAGGTTGCGGAAGCAAAGAACCTTCACCGAACTGGGAGAAACCTACACTGCTGTGTTCCATAAGCTGCGGCAATTGGGTTTGGTTAGTCCTGTCCATACTCGGGAACCAAATCCCCCGCCTCAGAATTTGGATCGTTCAATCAGCTGTGAATACTGTTCAGGGATGCTCGGGCACGATACCGAGAAGTGTTGGAAGTTAAGGCATGCCATACAGGATCTTATTGACACCAATAAGATCGAGGTCCAGACACCAGAGGCCCCTAACATCAACCAAAACCCACTGCCAGCGCACCACGAAGCTCACATGATTGAGTTGGTGTGTGAGGGAGGAGAATTAAGAAAACCCTCACAAACAGTGATGATGATCCAAGCTGCCCCAAAAGAAGTCTTAACCAGTGGAGGAACAAATGTACAGTCGCAGGGAGAAGGCGTCAAGCCGGCAGTAATATGGGGGAAGAGCCCGTCCGCCATAGCAAGCAAACCCGAGCCAAGCAAGTTGGTAATACCAGGGATCCTGCCCACACCGGCAATCATGTTTAAAGGGGTATGTGGAGAACGGGTGACCATAAAGCCGGTGGTCCAACTGCCAATGCTTGACAGCAGGGCTGTGCCCTGGAAATATGAAAAAGCAGTGGTGACGTACCAAGGAAAACAGGTGGAAGAAGTCAGTTGTGAAGCGCAAGGGCTGACTCGATCAGGTCGATGTTTTGCTCCAACGGAGTTAAGAAAAACCAACCCAGTGGCAACCAAGAAGCCAGTGTCAGAAGAAGAGGCTGAAGACTTCCTGAGGAAGATAAAAGTACAAGACTATTCTGTGGTTGAGCAGCTGAGAAAAACACCTGCCCAGATCTCACTATTGTCATTACTCCTCCATTCCGAGGAACATCGTCGGGCCCTGTTAAAGATATTGAACGAGGCCCATGTACCCAGTGAGATTTCTGTAAACCACCTGGAAACCATTGCTAGCAAGATTTTCGAGGTGAACAGGGTAACATTCTCAGATGATGACCTGCCGGTGGAAGGTACGGAGCATAACAAAGCTCTATACCTAGCTGTCAAATGTGAAGACTCGGTGGTAACTCGAGTATTGGTGGATAACGGCTCAAGCGCCAATATTTGTCCATTGTCCACCCTGGACCAGTTAAAGATTGACCGTGGAAGAATCCGGGAGAATAGCATCTGTGTTCGGGGATTTGACGGAAACGGAACAGCCACTATGGGGGATGTCGTACTTGAACTGACCATTGGCCCGGTCCTGTTTACCATGGAATTCCAGGTATTGGACGCCAAGGTATCTTACAACTTGCTGTTAGGAAGACCCTGGATTCATGCAGCTAAAGCGGTGCCTTCCACCCTACATCAGACCGTGAAGTTCGAGTGGGAAAGACAAGAGGTCGTGTTGCACGGCGAGGATACAACATGCGCCATGGGCGGAACCATTGTGCCTTTCATAGAGACCCCTGATGACAAGGGTCCCTGGGTCTACTAGATTCTCGATACAGGGTCGGCCAACAAAATTTCTGAAGGAGAAATCATCCCGCACCCTAGGGTGGCTGCCGCAACAGTCATGATGGTATCAGAAATGCTGGGTAATGGGTTTGTGCCGGGAAAAGGCCTGGGAGTTGAACTTCAAGGGATAGTCCAACCTGTCTCCCTTCCTAAGAATCTGGAAACTTTCGGGTTGGGGTTCAAACCAACCGCAGCAGACAGGAAGCAAGCGCGAAAAATGAAGAAGAGAGTCTGGTTTCTACCTAAACCAGTGCCACGCCTCTCAAGGTCTTTTGTTAAAGCTAATGCCAAGGGGTCAGCGATCCCAAAGATTCGAGGACCTTTGATCGGCATAAGTGAAGACCTGAATCAGAGTTTTGAGAGACTATTCGCGGATGTCAGTATGGTGGAAGCTGGAGAGGGTTCCAGCGGAGCAGAGATACAATTTGTGGGGCCTGAGGCCAAGACCAACAATTGGACGGTTACTCCTCTTCCTGTCCGAGGGGAGTCTTGGTAGTAGGCTTTGATTAATGTTCTGTTTGTTTGTTTGTTTGATCGGATTATTCAAGGGTGTAATCCCAATTTTACTTTCGTTTTGTAAAAGTGTGAACCCTTTTATCCTGCAAATTTAATAAAGTTCTTTTCTTTTGTCCCGTTTTAATTTCTTGTTTTGTTCTTTTTCTTTCTGAACAGTTCTCTTTTTACTGGTCCTAATGACATGGCATGCACAGCGGATCCTCGACCTAGTCTAATAAATCAATTTGAATCTGACTCAATGATGCAAGAGGTCGTTTGTGATAATGAATCCGAATGTGACGAAGGGGAAGCCTTCGAAGAAATAAACCGAGAACTGTGCCAATTTGAAGAGAAACCCAAGCCTAACCTAAATGACACTGAGGCTGTGAACCTAGGAGACGCTGTTAACATCCAGGAGACCAAAATTAGCATCCACATTGAGCCGAATGTCAAAGCAGAATTGATCGAAACTCTCAGGGAATTCAAGGATGTTTTTGCATGGTCATATGATGATATGCCCGGATTGAGCACCAATTTAGTGGTTCACAAACTACCCACTGACCCGGCATACCCTCCGGTCAAGCAAAAACTAAGGAAATTTAAAACAGAAATGAGTGTAAAAATCAAAGAAGAAGTGATCAAGCAGTTGCAATCGAAGGTCATTCGGGTCACTCGATATCCCGAGTGGCTGGCCAATGTGGTACCAGTCCCAAAGAAGGATGGAAAAATCAGGGTGTGCGTCGACTACCGCAACCTCAACAAAGCAAGTCCCAAGGACAATTTTCCGCTGCCCAACATTCATATCCTGATCGACAATTGTGCTGGGCACGAGATCGGATCCTTTGTGGATTGCTATGCGGGTTATCATCAGATCCTAATGGACGAAGAGGATGCTGAGAAGACAGCGTTTATTACGCCATGGGGAACCTACTGCTATCGGGTAATGCCGTTCGGGTTAAAGAACGCCGGGGCAACATACATGCGAGCAATGACTGCTGTGTTTCATGACATGATACACAAAGAAATAGAGGTGTACGTCGATGATGTGATTATCAAATCTTGGCGTCGGGAGGACCATGTGGCAGACCTAAGGAGATTTTTCCAGAGACTCCGGAGGTATGATATCAAGCTTAACCCGGCCAAATGCGCATTCGGGGTTCCATCAGGAAAGTTGCTAGGATTCATCGTCAGTCGACGGGGGATTGAGTTAGACCCATCCAAAATTGAATCCATCCGAGATTTGCCACTGCCAAGGAACAAAACAGAGGTAATGAGTTTGCTGGGTAGACTCAATTATATCAGCAGGTTCATCGCTCAACTCACAGCAACTTGTGAGCCCATATTTCGGCTGCTGAGAAAGGACGCTGCAGTAGGTTGGACAGCAGAGTGTCAGGAGGCCTTCGACCAAATCAAAGGGTATCTGTCTAATCCACCCGTATTGGTCCCGCCTAAGCCCGGGAAACCCCTAATCCTTTACCTGACGGTCTTGGAAAATTCATTTGGTTGTGTACTGGGGCAACATGATGACACAGGAAGGAAGGAGCAGGCCATCTACTATCTTAGCAAGAAATTCACAGTGCATGAGGTCAAGTACACTCAACTCGAGAAAACGTGTTGCGCCCTAACTTGGGTAGCTCAGAAATTGAAGCACTACCTGTCTTCGTATACTACTTATCTCATATCCCGTTTGGACCCGTTGAAGTATATCTTTCAGAAACCTATGCCCACGGGAAGGTTGGCAAAATGGCAAATTCTGCTCACAGAATTTGATATCATCTACGTAACGAGGACGGCCATGAAAGCCCAGGCACTGGCAGACCATTTGGCAGAGAATCTTGTTGATGAAAAATACGAGCCCTTAAGAACGTATTTTCCTGACGAAGAGGTGATGCATACGAATGAGTTGGAATTACCTGAGGAACCGGGTTGGAAGCTTTTCTTCGATGGAGCTGCGAACGCAAAAGGGGTTGGAATAGGAGCAGTACTCATTTCTAAAACAGGACGGCATTATCCTGTTACGGCTCAACTCCGCTTCTATTGCACCAACAATATGGCCGAATATGAGGCTTACATTCTGGGTCTGCGCTTGGCTGCTGACATGGGTGTCCAAGACGTCTTGGTCTTGGGAGACTCGGACCTCTTGGTACATCAAATTCAGGGTGAATGGGAAACACGAGATCTAAAGCTCATACCATACCGACAATGCTTGCATGATCTGAGCAAGAAATTTCGATCGGTAAAGTTCAAACACATCCCGAGAGTTCACAATGAGGTTGCGGATGCCTTAGCCACCTTAGCATCAATGCTGCACCACCCTGACAAAATGTATGTTGATCCTCTGCACATCCAAGTCCGTGATCAGCACGCCTACTGCAATGCCGTAGAAGAAGAAGCAGATGGCGAACCCTGGTTTCATGATATCAAGGAATACCTCAGGATGGGGATATATCCAGAACATGCCTCTGGGGACCAAAAAAGAGCCCTTCGGCGTTTGTCGAATGGTTTCTTCCTCAGTGGAGGAGTATTGTACAAAAGAACCCCGAATTTGGGATTGTTGAGATGCATAGATGCCGGGCAGGCAACGACGGTTATGGCGGAAGTACATGCCGGAGTTTGTGGGCCACACATGAGCGGATATATATTGGCAATAAAGATCCTTCGAACAGGGTGTTATTGGCTAACCATGGAACACGACTGTATCACTTTCGTAAGGAAATGCCATCAGTGCCAGATGCATGGAGATTTGATTCATTCTCCGCCAACAGAGTTACATACGATGTCAGCACCCTGGCCGTTTGTAGCATGGGGCATGGATGTCATTGGGCCCATCGAGCCAGCAGCGTCCAACGGTCATAGGTTCATTCTAGTGACCATTGATTACTTCACCAAATGGGTTGAGGCTAAAACCTTCAAATCAGTAACTAAGAAGGCAGTGGTGGACTTTGTTCACTCCCATATCATCTGCAGATTTGGGATCCCAAAAGTGATCATCACGGATAACGGTGCGAATCTTAATAGCAGCTTGATGAGAGAGGTATGCCAACAATTCAAGATTACACACCGCAATTCCACCCCATATCGTCCTAAGGCAAATGGAGCAGTCGAAGCAGCCAATAATAATATCAAGAAGATACTGCGAAAAATGGTGGAAGGGTCCAGACAGTGGCACGAGAAATTACCCTTTGCTTTGTTGGGTTACCGCACTACCGTCCGGACTTCCATAGGCACAACTCCTTATTTGTTGGTGTATGGAACTGAGGCCGTGATACCAGCGGAGGTCGAAATTCCGTCCCTCCGAATTGTCGCTGAAGCCGGAATTGATGATGATGAATGGATCAAAGCTCGCTTGGAACAGTTGAGCCTGATAGATGAGAAAAGATTGGCAGCAGTGTGCCATGGTCAGCTGTACCAGAAGAGAATGGCAAGAGCGTATAATAAAAAGGTGCGCCCCAGGAAGTTTGAAGTAGGGCAGCAGGTATTGAAGAAGATCCTCCCACATCAGGTCGAGGCAAAAGGCAAATTCGCCCCAAATTGGCAAGGGCCTTATATCGTGACCAGAGTATTGTCCAACGGTGCTTTGTGTTTGACAGATGTCGAGGGTAGATGTGTCGACATGGCTATCAATTCAGATGCAGTCAAGAGATATTATGCGTAATTTCTTTAATTACGGCAATTTTTGGTTTATTTGTTTGTATTTGGCATTTGTTGAGTAATGAGATGACGGAGGCAATTCTTTCTCCTATCCAAACACTTTTAACCCTCGCTTCCCCCTTTGAGCCTTAAGCAAATTCTTTCAATACCCCTCTTTTGGAATCACTAATGGGAAAGATACGAAAAAAAAAGAGAAGAAAAGAAAAAGAAAAGAAAAGAAAAGAAAAAGACATGAAAAAATGAAAAGAAGGAAAAGAAAAAAAAGAAGAAGATAAAATCAAGGAATATAAAACCGTGGGAACTACGTTTGACCTGATTCCTCAAAGAGGATACGTAGGCGCCTCACGGCTCGGTCATAGTATGCATCATAGTAAATATAGGATGCATAATGTACATAGTGTGCATAATAGGCACAATGTGCGTAAACGCACATAGCTCAGCATAAGCATAAAAAAATAAATTCCCCAAGCAAGAAAACTGGGGCAGAGGTTATGTTTTAAGTTCCAACAAAGGTTTGATTCCAAAAGTTGTAGCACATCACCCTTCAAGTTGTTTTCATTTTATAGCCTTTCTTCAATCCCACACCAAAACCAACATCGACATCCAAAAGACCTCCCGATCAATGTTCGAGAGATGCCAAATCCGGCAAATAAGGCCGAGAATAATACACTGATCCCCAGCAAAGAAAAGGATCATAAGACTGGGAATGAGTTGACAGTCAAAAGAATCCCCGGAAGAGAGGGTCGTATCTACAACACACCGGATTCTCGAAAGAAATAAAATGAGAGAGTCTTATCGGGGGAAAACCTTCACAGGCACCGAAAGGCGATGTAAGATGAGGGATATGAAATGAGAGAGTCTTATTGGTGAAAACCTTCGCAGGCACCATAAGGCGCCGGGAGATGAGAGAAAAGAGAGAGTCTCATTAGTGAAAACCCCTCGAAGGGCACTATGAGGCGACAAGACGAATCAACAAAAGCTACCACATTTGCAACAGCATGGACAGTCACTTATCATCCCCAGCAAGTCAGACCATTCGGCAAATCGATTGATACAAATAGACTGGGTCGGGAATCTATGGTGCACGTCATGATCACGGGGACCAGTTGTGTCCTCCAAATAAGTTCTTTTGATTGTCTCCTCCCACAAAATATTGGTTCAGAAAGATTTTCTCTTTTCCATATCTTTATTTCTTTTCCTAAAATGTGTCTTTAAAGGATTTGTCAAAGCTTACTACCAGAAACCGAAGGGGAATTCATCCAATGCAGGATAATACAAACAGTCTTAAAGGCCGGCCCCAGGCAATGCAGGGATTGTGCTCGGAAATGTTGGAAGAAGTAAGCTCCAAAAGGGAGTGGTTTCGGGAGTTAGAAGCAGACTCCCACATCATGTGTTTTAAAAGAAAGCAGAAAAGGGGATAAATTGAAAACCAATCCCCAGCAGGCTAGAGACCCCCAACAGGCAACTTTGCCCGCCAACCAATTATGGGGACAAAGAGCAAGAAAATGGGAAGAGAGAAAAATTGCTCGCCAGAAAGGCACCCTCTACCACCACGATTAAAACTGATTAAATCCTTTTGTCTGCTGCAGGAAAACAAAGGATTGATGATGGCAGCAAGATGCACCGCCATGGAAGTCAACAAAAACCGGGGCAGAAAATTTTCTGCCGATCGTCGAAAATTTTCTCGGAAGAACGGGGAAACAATTTCAATACTTTTAAGTTCTAGGTCGCCCACCAGTATAATGCGGGAATACTTTTAAGTTCTAGGTCGCCCACCAGTATAATGCGGGAATACATTTAAGTTCTAGGTCGCCCACCAGTATAATGCGGGAATACATTTAAGTTCTAGGTCGCCCACCAGTATAATGCGGGAATACTTTTAAGTTCTAGGTCGCCCACCAGTATAATGCGGGAATACATTTAAGTTCTAGGTCGCCCACCAGTATAATGCGGGAATACATTTAAGTTCTAGGTCGCCCACCAGTATAATGCGGGAATACTTTTAAGTTCTAGGTCGCCCACCAGTATAATGCGGGAATACATTTAAGTTCTAGGTCGCCCACCAGTATAATGCGGGAATACATTTAAGTTCTAGGTCGCCCACCAGTATAATGCGGGAATACTTTTAAGTTCTAGGTCGCCCATCAGTATAATGCGGGAATACATTTAAGTTCTAGGTCGCCCACCAGTATAATGCGGGAATACATTTAAGTTCTAGGTCGCCCACCAGTATAATGCGGGAATATTTTTAAGTTCTAGGTCGCCCACCAGTATAATGCGGGAATACATTTAAGTTCTAGGTCGCCCACCAGTATAATGCGGGAATACATTTAAGTTCTAGGTCGCCCGCCAGTATAATGCGGGAATACATTTAAGTTCTAGGTCGCCCACCAGTATAATGCAGGAATACATTTAAGTTCTAGGTCGCCCACCAGTATAATGCGGGAATACTTTTAAGTTCTAGGCCGCCCACCAGTATAATGCGGGACTACACTTAAGTTCTAGGTCGCCCACCAGTATAATGCGGGAATACATCCAGCTCTAGATTTTGGAATCAGTCACCCCACCTGAAGACGGAAGGGTACAACAGAGATCCCCAAACGGGAAACAATGAAATCCCCAGCACCAAGAAGCAGACAACTGCAGAGGCATGCGCGCAATTCAAAAGGAAAAAGGAACGCGTCTCAAAAGAAGTAGTTTGGGAACGGTGTAGCATGCCCAGTATAATAATTCTGATGAAAAGCCATACCACTGAAGAAACCATTGGAAGATTTAAAGAAGAAAGCCGTATCCCCAGCAAATCAAGCAAAGTGATGAGAACTGACATTCAGAAAAGGTGAAGGACCAGCATCATCTCCAAGTTCACAAAATAAAGGCGTCAGAGGAAAGCGTTAGCCGACAAGAAAGCAAGGCAGCAAGAACAAGTTGAAGATGGATGAGATTTCAGGATCCTCAGTTTAGCTTAGCTTCTTGTTTTCCTTTTAGAGCAATGTAATAGGGAGATCGGTTGAGCAGTAGCGTCCTACAGCAGCATACAACAGCGCACAACAACAGCAAACACTGCAGTCACACGGTAGTCCCAGCTACCAAAATTTCCCGAACTACATTGACCTGATTCCTGTTTCAGCCCGGGATATGTAGGAAACCTCTGAAGCAAAGGTTCGGTCAAATCTTTTTAAAAAAATGCTTCACACGGAGTATTCGGACGGGCAAAAATCGCTCGCTTTATCTTTGCGCAAAACCGTTCGTGTCTCCGTGCAAAGAGGGGCAGCTGTAAGCACGTGATTTTTGCTTCACGGACAATCGCTCCAAAAGAAAATAAAAATAGTGGCAAAAGGCTTCGCTATACAATTTTTCGATCTTTCCGTGACATGTGTTGTTAGTCGTTTGTGAGTCTGTCCATTTTGCATCTAGTCATTATCAAACAAAAATACAAAAATATGTGTCAGTAAAAGAAAATTCAAAAAAATAATATATATATGTGTGCGTCCTTCGTTCTAGGCTTTTAGTTAACTTACTTGAATATTTGGTGTTAATTGTGTTAAAATGTTCCATTGTTGTTTAGTTTTAATTTCATTATTTTATTGTCTATTATTTTATTTTTTGAAAAATGAAACTAGAAAAAAAAACAAAAAAAAAAGAGAGGGAAGAAAATCGGTTGGGCCCAAGGAAATAAACCAAAAAATAGGCCCAAACCAATTCGATCAGGTCCAGTCCAAAACCGGCTGCCCAGGCACCTCCTGAAACGACGTCGTTTCAGGCAAATCAATCTGAGCCGTCCGTCCCAGCCGATCCAACGGTTCAGGACCTCTTTCAGCGACCCATGTTCAAACCCGACCCAAATAACCAATCCGATCTGACCCCTCACTTAAACCAAACGACCCCGTTTAACTACCAAACGACCCCGTCTCGTGTCTCATCCTCAGATCCAAGCCGTTGAGATCATCTGATCTAACGGCTCAGATCCAATCAGACTCCCCATATATAAACTCAACCCTTCACCCCACGCCCCCTATCCGAACCCCACCCCTCACTCGTCTCCTTCCCCGAACCCTGAAACCCCCAAACCCTAACGCCGCCCTAGCTTCCCTTCCACCAAAACCCGGCGGCATGAACGCCGGGGGCCACCTCCTGAACACCCTAAGCCCCCCTCACTCTCCTGAACATGGATCTGTTACCCCCTAGGCTCGAATCACTTTCCTTCGACTCGAATCTTCATTTGAAGATTTGAGTCGAACCTGGACCTATGCCAAACCACCCCATCTTCATACCAGACACTCCCTTGACCTTCCTCGTGACCAAGCTAAGCTTGGTTTGGTCCGAATCTACCCACAACTCCCTAAAAATCAGATCTGGAAATCCAGACTTTAGAACACATGCATCTGGGGAATCCGGCCGGTTTGGACATGGGTTTGAGGTCTAATAGACCTTAATCAAGGTGTTCTCATGTGAGAACATCCTGATTAAAGTTTGTTCGGCCTCAAAAGTTCGAGGTTAAATCAGATTTGGGGCTGTTTGATTTAAACATTTTCGGTAAGTTTTCCTTTCTTTTGTGTTAGTTTTGATTAAGTGGTCAGCATGTTTCGTTGTGTTTGTTTGTTTATTTTTGTTATTTTTCATTCGGATTTCTTTCATCTCTGTAAAGACCTTTTATTTGGTCAATCGTTTTCTGTGTATGATTTGAATGTATTCTGTGATGTACATGTTCGATTAGAGTAGTCGTCAAGCGAATTAATTCATATAGCCCTAGTAATTGAACAAAAAAAAACTGTCTGATGCCCTTTAGGTCCCTGTATGTGTTGTCTATTTGAACGACTGATTATTACCTGTTATGATTAGTGTAGTCGACTCGATAAATGTCGTCGATCAGTTTTCTATAACTAATGAGTCGAATGAGCTAATAATGTCGCATGACTAATTGAACCTGGCTATTGACTGAATGCCCCAGCATTGTTTGAAATGGTTTGTTTGCACTATAAAGCTGACTGAAAGGGTTCAGCCCCGCCAGTCTTGAGTTCGAACTTTCATCAGTTCAAAAATGCCCTGATGCTGCAATAGGCAGGGGCAGTAATAATCAAGGTTGACAGGGGTATTCTGGGGTGTTAAAAAGAACAGAAGTAATTAGTTTAAGTGAGCTGACAAATGGGGTACTAAATTAGGATTAAATTAATGCCAATGGGGGAACAAGACACAGGGGTATGGGGTTTAAATTGAATAATAAAATGATGCCCATAACTCCTGATTAAACAAAACTAGGCGTGGGGAATAAAGGGGGCTGACACCAAAAGATGCTTAGGCATGGGGCTTAAAGGGGTATAGGCAGGCTGCAAGTTGCAGCAAAAAGGGCAGCCTAGCTGCACTGAGATTTTTTGGCTTATAAATAGGCCATTTGAGAATTGAAAGAGGCTGGACTTTTAGTCTTCAGAAAAGAGAAAAAAGGCTGAAATTTTTAGTCCTAAAGTTGAAGGTTGAACTTTTAGTAACTAAACACCATCTGAAAGTTGAATAAGAACTCATATTGGTCAAGCTGCCTTGGCCAAGTTCTGTCGTCTGCATTGACTGAGCTGTGTGTTGTTTGTTGAACTGTTAGTGTTTGCTGCATTGAACACTCTGCTATCTCTGTTGTTCCCCACTCATTTTTTCTGGGATCACTGGTTTGATATTCGACTATTTGCTGGTTTCTCTTTGGTTCTGGGAAGTATTGTTGTTTGTCTGTGGATTGTGGACACCACTGGTATTGTCCATTTGTTGTTCGACTCTTTGCTGAGCTTCATCATTATTGGCTGGTTGTTTGTTGCTGTGTTGTTGCTGCGAATCTGCTGATTGCTGTTGTTTGCTGTGTGCTACTCAGCTGATCCTTTTCCTTCTTCTTCTGTTCCTCTACATCAGGTACACAACCAAGGCACTATCAAATGTAATTGGAACATTGAGCATGAATGCAAAAAAGGGAAAAAGACTTGAAGTTGATTTTCATATATATACTGTTATATTAGATATCATGTATTGTATGATAATTTTCATTCTTGTGTTGACAATCGAAGCAGCCTGTATGCCTAATGTATATTAATATAAGTTAGCTAAATGGTAGCTTACATATGTATGCTGATAGGTGATAATATGTTCAATGAGATATGTTGCATTTCAGATTTTAGTTTACTTTGCAGTATATGTTGTAATGTATACCAAGTATGAACACTGTACATCCTGGATTAAGTTCTTCCTTTTTCGGATTGATGGTCTCATATAACTAGTAAACCACCTGTTAAGACAAAGAACACCAAACTTGCAATCTCAACCCCGTAAAGGTCGAGTTCAGGCCAAAACAGGCCTAGCTGGCCTGCTTCGAGCAAGCAGTGGACCAGGTTTGGCCCATCACGCATGGGTCGAATTTGGGCCCATGACTACTTATTCGACTGACTGTGCGCGCAGCCTTGTTCCTGATTTTAGCATTTCCGAATTCTGTCATAAAATAACTTGCAAGCATTAATTAATTAGGACTATCTACTGCTTTCGATTGATAGAGATAAACACGACAAGAAACGTAGTTGCTATAGGATATCCTTTTAAAATAAGAATGAGATGAGCCTCGCCGAATAAAAATACAAATTGCGGGGCCCTCAGTAAATATTTGTTTTAAATTACTTAGAATTCAGGAGGGCCGCTTAGTGAATTTCGTGGCCTTTCCCAAAAATAATAACGCGATAGTCTTTTTAGGCGCGTGTTTAATAATTTACTTTCTTAAAACTTGGGGTGTGCATTTCATGCGACCCAAATCCAAATCCCAAAACGTCAAGTAAGATATGTTCCGGATTGTGGGTGCATTTCATGTGACGCAGTCCAAAGACATGTTTTAAGCGACGTTCACATTCCTAATAATAATAATTAATAAAGTGGTTAAAAGATAAAATTTGCACATGGTTCATAATTGTATTTAAAAATCAGAAAAATAAGCCGAATATAACAGTTGAGCGACCGTGCTAGAACCACGGAACTCGGGAATGCCTAACACCTTCTCTCGGGTTAACAGAATTCCTTATCCGGATTTCTGGTACGCAGACTGTAATATAGAGTCATTATTCTTTTCCTCGATTCGGGATTAAAATTGGTGACTTGGGACACCCTAAATCTCCCAAGTGGCGACTCTGAAATAAATAAACCAATCCCGTTTCGATTGTCCTTTAATTGGAAAAACTCCCCTGCGCCCCCTCGGGTGCGGAAAAAGGAGGTGTGACAGTAGCTATTATGTCCCAACAATTGCTGCGAGATTTGAAAATTGAAGCAAGACTATTCTTTTAGCTATAAAATATGTGCAAACAAATATATTGTGGCTAGAATATTACAATAGCTACTGTGATGTCAAATGCATAGCAAAAAATTAGAATTAGCTACAATACTTATTGTAGCTATATAAATTTGTGGCTATATTATTTTGCCATGATATTCCATCGTAGCTATTGACCCCACTATTGCCATGCTTTTTATAACTTCAAGCAAAAATATTCAATATTTTATTTGACATAATTTGTCATGGCTAAAAGATTATTATTGCTACAGTAGTTCAAATATGTGGCAAAAACTAATAATTAGCTACAAAATTTTAGTGTAGCAATAAATTTGTAGCTATTTAGGCAGTTATTGCCACGACATAAATTAATTATAGCAAAAATGAGGTATTAGCTTTGCCAATTTAATTTTTGTAGCTAAGAATTTTTAGCAATTTGTGAATAGCCACGAAACTCTAATTTTTATGGCTATTACTACGTAATAGCCACAAATTTTATATTCGTAGCTGAGAATTCGTAGCTATAAATGCATAATGTTGTAGTGTCAGTATCCCCAGGATCTCCTAGTATCCTCAATATATATGTTGGGGATCTCTTAGTATCCTCAATATGTGCTGGGGATCTCTTGGTATCTCGCACTACAGTTCAAATCAATATATATGTACAGGGGATCTCTCGGGATACCGTCCTGTGGTCCCAAAGTAAACACGCAGCAACAACCCGAAGAATACTCAATTAAATTAAACTTCACACCAAGGTAAAACAGGTATTTTCTAACCTAACATGCTTCACATAGTCCAAATAAGGCAGTTTGAGCAAATACAACAATAAATCAAGTAGACATGATTTCCTAAGATAACAGCAGGCTTAAATTACAGTAGAATAAACAGGAAAGAAAAACACAATTAAAGTTACTTAATGAAAACATGATTTTCAACAATTAGCACAAGTACCCACTCGTCACCTCATGTACAAAGCATTTCAAATCTCAACAATACCAAATTCTAAGGGGAGTTTCCCCCACACAAGGTTAGACAAGCCACTTACCTCGAACCGGCTCAAAAATCAACCCGAGACCACGTTCTTGCCACGAGTACTCGACTCCAAATGGCCCAAATTTATTCAATTCAATTGCATAATGTAAATATAACTTCAAGTAACTGATTTCACAAATAAATTATAAGCTAATACGCGAAATTAAGTAAAATGACCAAAATGCCCTCCGGGCCCACGCCTTAGAATCGGGTAAAATTTACATTTTCACAATCCTTATACTCTCGCGAGTTTAACCATACCAAAATTATCCAAATCCAATGTCAAATCTCCAATCAAAACTCGAAGTTTAGGTCTAAGAACTTTCTCCCAATTTTCCACCATAAATACGAAATCAAAGGATGGATTTGAGTGTAGATTCATGCAAATTAGTCTAAACTGAGTAGGAATTACTTACCCAAATCGTCCAGGTAAAAATCTCTTAAAAATCGCAATTTCCCGAGCTCCCAAGTCCAAAATATGAATTATGGCTTAAACCCTCGATTTTGAAATTTAAGTTCTGCCCATACGCGTTCTTCTTCGCGAACGCGAGACCATTATCGCGAACGCGATGCACAAAAATTCGACTGGCCAGTCTTCCTCTTCGCGAATGCGAGTGTCCACTCGCGAACGCGTAGCTTACTCTGGTGGACCTTTCGCGAACGCGAGGACCATGTCGCGAACTTGAAGACCAAAGCGTCCATACCTTCGTGAAGCGGGACATCATCGCGGACGCGAAGCACGATTCAGCTGTTTCACCCAGATACTCTACGTGAACGCGAGACCCTCTCGTGAACGCGAAGAACACATTTTCTCTGCAACACAACAGCAGAAAATCTGCAATATTTCCAAGTCCAAAAATGACCCGTTGAGCATCCGAAACACACCCGAGGTCCCCGAGACCTCAATCAAACATGACAACCAATCCTAAACATCTTTCAAATCTGTTACAATATTCGGAACGCTCAAAAAAAATATCAAAACACCAATTTAACATCGGATTCAAGCCTAAGAACTCCATAAACTCCCGAATTATGCTTTCGATAAAAAAGTCTATCAAACCTCATCCGAATGACCTGGAATTTTGCAAGCACGTCACATTTAACACTACAGAGCTACTCCAACTTTCGGAATTCCATTCCAATCCCAATATCAAAATCTCTCTATCGAACTGGAAACTTCAAAAATTAAACTTTCGGCATTTCAAGCCTAAATAAGCTATGAACCTCCAAAACACAATCCGAACATGCCCCTAAGCCCGAAATCACCCAACGGAGCTAACGGAACCGAAGGAATTCCATTCCGAGGCCGTCTTCACACTGCTCCGACTACGGTCCAAATTCTAAAACTTAAGCTCCCATTTAGGGATTAAGTGTCCCAAAACACTCCGAATCTCAAAACCAAACATCCCGGCGAATCAAAATAGCATAAACAAACACGGAGAAAGCAGTTAATAGGAGATCGGAGCGTAAATTCTTAAAATGACCGATCGGGTCGTTACATTAACGCAACCATAGGCAAAAGGACAGGAAATGTTACCAAGCACTGATTAGTTAGCTATTAAATCTTTAGAAAACTTTATCTTGGAGTAGTATCTTCGTTGTAGAGATCTAGGTTACTAAAAAATACCTTTCCGTTTATGTTGCCATATGAGCTTCTTTAATATTTATAATCAAATGAATAAAAACAAAGACAATAATTAATCTCATGACTGTAAAAAGAAGAATGGAGGGTGTTTTGAATTTAATCATTCTAGGTTGGACTCAAATGATAATTTAATTACTTGCTAGATTAGGACGTCAAGCTAGTTGACAAAGTTTCCATAGCACTATATAACGACAAAGAGCAGGACGAATCAGATTGAGCTGTGGTACCACGTTCTTATGAAAACTTTACGATAAGTGGATTAATTAAATATTAGGAATGATTTACTAGAAGTTAAACTTCTCTTGAGCTTAAGATCTTATTCCATTACTCCCTAATATTCCAATATATGATTAGTCTCTATGTCCAACACCTAGAAGATCTAGAGGTTTCGATTAGTCATAACAATTCACACATGACATGGATAGCATTATTTTCTTCAAAGTTTTTGTTCTTTTCGGCAACACTCTGTTTCGATAATGGCCAGGGTTGGGATTGAAATGTTAGGAAATTCAATGTTTACGAATTGTGAATATTCAACGTTTTAACATTAATAAAATCGTATCCATGACTTCAGGATGGTAGAAATATTTCGCAATTTTCACAATTAAACCTAATAAAGAAAATTATTAATTAAGAAAACATAAAATATTTATCCATTATGATGTTTGAGTAGGTGTTGGACGGTGATACTTTTCTTTCTTGAAAATTAAGAAATTAAACTCAACTCCCTCCCCCTTTAGTCCTTGTTCCCTTCATATTCTTCAAGAATCTAAGGGGACATGGGAGGCGATAGTAATTACTAAGGGGAGGTTCAATTAATTAGTAAGCGTTTTGTGGTTTTCATATGAACAAATTGATGTTAAAAATGGAGATTTAGTGAAAAAAGAAAATATTAGTTTAGACTATTATAGTAAGTGCAAAAGTAAATATTTCACAAATTAGAGGGGCAAATTTGGACATTTTCCATGTATTTTTTTCAAATTTTTATTTTTAATGCCTCTGTTAGTAAAAAAAAAAAAAGAAAAGAAAGGCAAATACAAACCATTTCGCAAATCGTAGGGGCAAATGTGTGTCAGTTTTGTAACGGGGAGAGCACGATCCACCTCGACTTTAAATGAAGGAATTTAACTAACTATACTATAATAGAAATTTATTTATCACTTTTCTTTAGGTTCCTTAAAAATTATATTCTCTATCTGTATTTACTATTTATATACAAAACTTTAATTAAAGTGCATCGTTAAAATTAAGATGTAAATGATGCATCCCTTCCCTCTCCCCTCCCCCACGTCTACCCCTCTCCCTTTCACTCTCATGTACATCAGTTATACAAAGCCCCTAAAATCACTTTTTCATCCCATTTTCAAAAAGATTTTGAAATATTTCTCTCTTTCATACAAATTAACCCAAATCTCATCCTCTTCAAACAAATTCATCAATATTATATCTAAGATTGCAGTAGCAAAGAGTTCTTCATTAACAACCATTAAAAAGTTTCGAATCTTTAAATTCAACATTTAGTTTTTATGAATTTGTGATTTGTTTGGATTGAGTGCTCTTGCAAATGATTGAGAATATAACTTGAAGTTTATATCTCAATTTTGAGGGAGGTTGATTAAGTTTAAAGTTATTTTTAAGTAAAATTTCATATTGAAACTCGAAGAAGAAAAGTTTCTAAATTGTATCACGATTGTATGATAATTGTGTCAAAGTTCATAATTGTATCACAGTTGTATCATAATTGTATCTGATATATCAATATGTAAAATAATACCTAATACAATACTAATACAATTATAATACAATATTGTATCAGAATTTAAATTTAGAATTGTGATTGAAACTTGAAGAAGATGAAGATCAGAATTGTATCACGATTGTATTATAATTGTATTTGTATCATAATTATTGCAGAAATACTGTCACAATTATATGATAATTGTATATGGTGATGAGCAATTGTAAGTTTGTGAGAAAATTCACGTTTGGATTGTGTATGAACCATTATTCTATTAGTAATAATTTTGCTAGAGTTAAATGATTTTTGAATTGTTGAAGCAACTTCTAGCAATTGATTTTTTTTTTGTCATCACATGAAATTCTATGCCGTGTGTATAGATTTATAACTGCAAAGAAAAAGTTTCTTTTTGGTTGCTATTATTAGGCAGAGGCGGCTTAGCCCTCAGGCCACTAAAGCGGCCGCTTTAGGCCTCACAAATTAGAGGCCCCAAAAGGTACTCTTCTTATATGTAATTTATAATTTTATTGTAACTTATGTGATTTTTTTTTTTTTGGTTGTAGTTGGTTGAGAAAATTCTAATGAAAGTGAAAGGCAACTAAATCTGTACTTACTTTCTGGTTCTTCTCATTCTAACTTGAAAAAATTGTATTTGCAACTCTAACTTTGTAAGATATTTTCTTTCAAGATCTCTCTAGGTACGCTTTAAGCTAATTATATCGTAAAAAAAAACTATAGTTGATTTGTTTATCATATTTGTAAATACAAATTCCTACACGATTGTTACTTTGGGAGGCAATGATATATAGTTAGTTATATTGATGGTTATGAGGAAAAAAGTCAAAATTAAACTTAATAAAATCTTATAAAAAGTTAGTAATGTTTCAACAAATTAAATAGGTGGTTGCATCGTCAAGATTAAATTGCATCTCAAAAAGTAAAATAAATAAACTTAAACAAAAATATCTAAAATTATTAAACAAGTTTAAGGCCTCTTCTTATGGCTTATCTTTAGGCCTCAAACACTAGTGAGCCGCCTCTATTATTAGGTATCACTTTCCTAACATTATAAGGATAATAGGAACATAGAATATATAGTATAACATTATATCCATTATTTGCAGGTTCCAACCAAAATCATTCAACAACTGAAGTAAAAGTACCAACTTCATGTTGAAGGCGTGCAACTATTAAAGAGAGAGAAGATGAGATATCCATATTGAAAAAATTAGGACGCATGAAATGAGGAGAAGTGTGAAAAAAGAAAAAGAAATTAGGCCTCACAAATTAGAGGCTCCAAAAGCTACTCTTCTTATGTGTAATTTATAATTTTATTGTACTTATGTGATCTTTTTTTTTTTTTTGTAGTTGGTTAAGAAAATTCTAATGAAAGGGAAAGGCAACTAAATCTGTACTTACTTTCTAGTTCTTCTCATTCTAACTTGGAAAAAATGTATTTGCAACTCTAACTTTGTAAGATATTTTCTTTCAAGATCTCTCTAGTAAGCTAATTATATCGCAAAAAAAAACTATAGATGATTTGTTTATCATATTTGTAAATACAAATTCCTGCACGATTGTTACTTTGGGAGGCAATGATATATTGTTAGTTATATTGATAGTTATGAGGGAAAAAATCAAAATTAAACTTAATAAAATCTTGTAAAAAGTTAGTAATGTTTCAACAAATTAAATGGGTGGTTACATCGTCAAGATTAAATTGCATCTCAAAAAGTAAAAGAAATAAACTTAAACAAAAATATCTAAAATTATTAAACAAGTTTAAGGCCTCTTCTTATGGCTTATCTTTAGGCCTCCGACACTAGTGAGCCGCCTATGTTATTAGGTATCACTTTCCTAACATTATAAGGATAATAGGAACATAGAATATTTAGTATGACATTGTATCCATTATTTGAAGGTTCCAACCAAAATCATTCAATAACTGAAGCAAAATTACCAACTTCATGTTGAAGACGTACAACTTTTGAAGAGGGAGAAGACGAGATTAGCGTATTGAAAAAATTAGGACGCATGAAAAGAGGAGAAGTGTGAAAAAAGAAAAAGAAATTAGGCCTCACGAATTAGAGGCCCCAAAAGCTACTCTTCTTATATGTAATTTATAATTTTATTGTACTTATGTGATATTTTTTTTTTTGGTTGTAGTTGGTTGAGAAAATTCTAATGAAAGTGAAAGGCAATCTAGGTACGCTTAAAGCTAATTATATCGCATAAAAAAAACTATAGTTGATTTGTTTATCATATTTATAAATACAAGTTCATTCACAATTGTTACTTTGGGAGGAAATGGTATATAGTTAGTTATATTGATGGTTATGAGGAAAAAAGTCAAAATTAAACTTAATAAAATCTTATAAAAAGATAGTAATGTTTCAACAAATTAAATGGGTGGTTACATTGTCAAGATTAAATTGCATCTCAAAAAATAAAAGAAATAAACTTAAACAAAAATATCTAAAATTATTAAACAAGTTTAAGGCCTCTTCTTATGGTTTATCTTTAGGCCTCCGACATTATTGAGCTGCCTCTGTTATTAGGTATCACTTTCCTAACATTATAAGGATAATAGGAACATAGAATATGTAGTATGACATATATCCATTATTTGAAGGTTCCAACCAAAATCATTCAACAACTAAAGTAAAATTACCAGCTTCATGTTGAAGACGTACAACTATTGAAGAGAGAGAGAAGACAAGATCTGCGTATTGAAAAACTTAGGACGCATGAAATGAGGAGAAGTGTGAAAAAAGAAAAGGATATAATTGAATCCCTTAATTGAAGACATTAATAATGTGATGGAGCTTTTTCGGCAATTTATAAAAAAAAACTAAATATTTATTAAAAACTACAAAACCTAGAGAAAATAAATGAATAAGTTCATATCATAGTATATATAGAAAAAACTCCCTTTTGGAAACCACAAGGGCAATTTTGAACCATTCCCTATCTTTTATTATTTGCTTCCTTGTACTGTTTGGACTGTTCTTACTAATAACTTAACCAATCTATAATTACTTGGTGATTTTAACCGAGCTAGGTTACGCACTTCCACTGTATTCCTCGGAGTACATTGCGAGGAACTGTGAGCAGTCGTCATTCGTGAATGACTTAGGAAAGTAGATATCAGTTCTTGGTCAAGGTGTCAAGTCCTTGTGTGTCTAGTAGTTTAGTTATTTTAGGAATCGAGTTGTAACCTAATTGTCACAATTCAAAATCTCACCTATTGTGATGGCGTCTATTGTGGTACTAGGCAAGCCACAACTCAACATCTCAACACAGTAAAACTTTTAAATAAAGGCAGAAACAGTTAATATTAAATAAAACCTTTAAGAATAGAATATAACTCCAAAAGTACTAAACAATTCATCCCCAAAATCCGGTGTCACTGAGTGCATGAGCATCTAAATGATAATAACATCCGACTGATAAAATACTATCTAAAAATATAAAACAGTGAAAGGAAAGGAGAGTCAAGGTCGAACGCCATGCAGCTACCTCCATAGTCTCCTGAGTCTGGCTCCTCAATCAGCAACCATCGTGACCAGAAGTGACTGGATCTGTACACGAGGTACAGGGGGTAACGTGAGTACACCAACTCAGTAAGTAACAGGAATAAATAAGGAACTGAGAAGTAGTGACGAGCTATGCAAATACAGTTATCTCAATACCTTTCAAATAAGAGTAGTCAGACTTTCGATTTAACAGTTTAAGTCTCATCGGTGCGTACTCAAATAAACCAGATATCAAATATTCCAGAAATATATACGACAGGAACAAATAGCAACTAAGTGTAGCAATTAATTGAAAACAAATATGGCCTCTCAAGGCAATAGTCACTCGGCTCATCTCAACAGCTCAATTACTCGGCCCTCAGCCCTCAATAATCATACTCAATAAGTACATGCGCTGTCACTCCCTAAAACCACATGACCGGCACCCGGTACTCCACCCGATCCGAGTGAACCATCCTATGAATTAATACTCATCTATATGCCTAATAGGGGATATGAAAGCCTTTTCAAATACGATCATCTTAAGATATAACCCAAATTATAAAAATATCTTTAAGCAACTATTTACTTTGAAAGAAAACTTCAAAAAGGTTGAAGAAAGTTTCATTCATGCATGTCATATGAGTAACCATAGGATTACAACCCAAAATGAATACTACTATTGTCTATGGAATCTCTATGACACGGAAAGACATAGCCAACCAAGACATAACCCGGTGGCTCAAAAGAATGATAATATAATAAAGTCCTACACGGGTGCGAGGGTGGAGCTTACCAAAAGTATCAGCAGGAAATGTAGAGTTACCCTATCCACGCGGTCCAAGCTGCTCAGGTCCAGTCCCTGAAAACAGAAATGGAAATGTGGTCGAAAAGCCTAAGCTCCACATGCCTAGTACGAATCATGAATGGTTCCCCAACAAAAGTATAGAACAAGCCTTAAGGAGTGGTAAGATATGCAATAACAATTTATATAAGAAAGAAGCATTTATAGCAATTAACAATTTAGAAAATAAAATAAAATAATAAGATAAAACATATTTCAATGTCTTCCTTTAGCGTTGATCTTTACAAAATCATGTTAGATTTTTCATTTACTGGGAGCACTATACCATCACCAACACGAAGAAAAGTCAACTATGTACCTAGCGGCAAGTATCATATACCCTACTTGCTCAGGTCGTCTAATCGTGGTGCCGTACGAATCGACTCAGCCGTGCTAATAAAGTAGCACAATAGTACCCCCTGATGGGAAGTACTCTGCCGTAGTCCCCAACCGTAAGGTAGGTTCTACGCCTACATTGGCACGTATAGTTTCATGACCTAATGAGGAAAATATCCAAGGTCAATCTCGGTGAATTTAAGTAACTCCCAAAACCTTACATTTATCAAATGACGATATTCATAGCCAAATCAACTAGTTGAAAATAGTTAAATCCAAAATATTTCACAACTCATATATTTGCGTTTTAAAAAAAAATACTACAAGTGTTATTCTCATTTGTTTAGTATTAAAATTTGAATAACATTTCAAGGAAATAATATTCATAGCACTCAAAATCTTTTATGATGTAAGAAATGGTGCAATCCCAACTCGCTCGTCCCCACAAGATAGGACTCACATTTAAAAGCTGAATTTAATCATGTTTTGATATGAGTTTGGAGAAAAGCTCCAAAGGTAATAAGTTTCAACGTACCTCAAATTGCTTCCAACCTTACCCCAAATGATCTATAATGCCGACGAGTCACAATCTACATATACGAACTCACATAATTCAATAACGCATCACAACAATTCCAACTAACCCAACTAAGTGCCCAACACTTTAAGTCTAATTTCATAAGTTTCGCAAAAATCCCCATTTTATCATTTGAAGGTAAATCCTTGAACTTTAACTCAAAATCCTTCATTAAACATGTCATGGGATCTAGTCATTCCATTGAAATCTCAAAATAACATCGTTTGAACAAGACCCAACACTATTCATCATCCCTACCAACCTATTCTTCTAGGGTTTCATGAATAGAGGCCTAGATATAAATCGATCTTCATAAACATACTCTTGTACATCCATAGAGTATAATACCTAAGTTTGGAGCGAAGGAATTACCTTTTTGTCCAACCCTAGAAGAATTCAAAATTTGGGTTCTTGAAGTGTCCTTGAGATTTTCTTCAAAGATCTATGAATTCCATGATGTTGAAGGGTTAAGACATGTAATAAATGAATCGAATCTACCAAAGAAAGTCATTTAATTCTTACCTTGAGGATATATTAATGGTAAAAAGCTCCTCCTTCTCTCTAACCTCAAGACCAAGTCCAAAATAATATAGTTTCTCTTTCTACGAAATGCCTATAAAAGCTTCAGCTATTAGCTCCCGGGATTAGAGGGTGTTTGGCTAAGCTTATAAGTCAGTCAAACTGGCTTATAAGCACTTTTTGACTTATTTACGCGTTTGGTAAAAATTAAAAGTGCTTATAAGTTAAGTGCTTATAAGCCAAAAATAAGCCAAAAATCATAAGTTGGTCTCTCCTAACTTATCAAATTTCAGCTTATAAACACTTTAGGTTTGACCAAAATATTTACTATTTTATCCCTAAAATACTTCTTTTTAAAACAAAACTTTTCGTATACCCAATTCTTCAGCTGTTTATTATTAATTTCAGCACTTTTATCCAAACACGTAACTACTTATTTTTTAAATCAATTTCAGCACTTAAAAGTGTTTTTCAGCACTTAATGCTTATCAGCTACTTTAAATCAGCTAAGCAAAACGGGCTCTTAGATGCGTCGCTTCCTCATCGCGGATTCTGTCCGATTATAATAAACAGGGGGGTCGCCGACTTGGACGCGATAGAAGCAGTACACTGCTTAGCATTTTGCAATTTGAATCTTTAGGAAACAATAAGGATGCGACGCATCCCACTTAGCGTCGATCCATATGCCTTTATCTTTGGCTTCTTGGCTTTTCAATTTCTTTCAATTGTTATTACTTTCCATAATCTGATGCCAACCATTGGCCCCTTTGTTTTCCCCAATTCCTTAATCCTTTTCATTCCAATAAATCCAAACACGTAAGTTACTTAAAAGGAAGATCTTACTAAATTGTTTTAATGTACTTGACATCTCCATTTTCTTTGTAATAATTTTAATGACCTTTTCTCTTTCATTACCATTGTCCAACACTTAACCATTCACAATAATAGTTACCCCAATAGTTTTTTTTTTCTCCACTCCAGTGATATCATGTAGATGGACTTTAATTAAATTACATCTTTAAGCTCAAAATTAACCCAAATTAATTATGAAAATTTACGGGGCTTTACATGCGGTCACTGGGGGTGTGCAGACTCCGGAGGGGCTCCTTCAGCCCAAGCGTTATAAACTGCACGGACAACTCACATGCTATCATATACCTGCACTCACTGGAGGTGTGCAGACTCCTGGAAGGGCTCCATCAGCCCAAGCGCTATAATCTGCACGGACAACTCACGTGCTATAATATAATATCTGGATCAGTACAGACAACTCACGCGCTGCACGAACAACTCACTGAGTACAAACAGTAGTTTAGCAGCTAATTCAGCAAGTACACGACCTCTCAAGTCTCAACAGTGATCACATAAAGCCTAAACATGATTTCTAACATGAAGTATAGTCAATTTCTATGAAAACAGAGGGAACATGTATTAAATAGTAGGCCAATTAATTCCACAAACTCGCGGGACGGACCAAGTCACAATTCTTACGATGCACACTCACACGCCCGTCACCTAGCAGGTGCGTCACCTCCAAAATAGTCATACGATACAATGTCCGGGGTTTCATACCCTCAGGACCAGATTTATAACCATTACTTACCTCAATCCAAGCAAAATCTTACTCCGCAATGTCTTTTCCGCTCAAATCGGCCCCCAAACGTCCCGGATCTAGTCACAATTAATTCGATTCATTCAATACATATTCTAGGAATTAATTCCATATGAAAAATACTAATTTCCCAACAAAATCTGAAATTAACCCATAAATCGTCCGTGGGTCCCACATCTCGAAATACGTCAAAACTCACAAAATACGACAACTCATTCCATTACGAGTCCAACCATACTAATTTTATTCAAATCTGACTCCGAATCATTGTTCAAATCTTGAAAATTCATTTTTATGGAATTTTAGAAAATTCCTCAATTTCTCTTCAAATATCAATAATCTAAAGCCAAAAATGAAGATTTATTCATGAAATACAATCACAAGGGAGTCAAGAACACTTACCCTAAGAATCCCGTAATTTCTCGCTCAAAATTGCCCAAAATTTGAGCTTGGAAGTCCAAAAAATGAGGAAAATTGGACTGCTCATCCTTTACACTGTCCAGATTTTTTGGTTACTGTTCACACGTGTTACTGTTCACGGCACTGTTTACACGTGCTAATATTCATGGGCACTATTCACGGCTACTGTTCATGCTATTGTGAAAAAAAATGCAGCAACTTTTCTTCAAGTCTAAATTGATCTGTTAACCTTCCGAAATCCACCTGAGGCCCTTGGGACCTCAACAAAATACATCAACCAGTCCTAAAACACCATACGAACTTAGTCGAAACCTCAAATCACATCAAATAATGCTAAAACCGCGAATCACACCCCAATTCAAGCCTAATGAAACTAGGAATACCCAACTTCTATATTCGATGCAAAAACCTATCAAATCAAATCCGATTGATTTCAAATTTTGCACACAAGTCATAAATGACATAACGAAGCTATAAAAATTTTCAGTACTAGATTTCGACCCCGATATCAAAAAGTCAACCCTTGGTCAAACATTCCAAAAATCTTCTATTTTCCAACTTTCGCCAAAATGCGCTGAATTATCCTACAGACTTTCAAATCCAAATCCGAACATGTGCCTAAGTCCGAAATCGACATACGAAGATATTGAAATCATCAAAATTCCAATTCGGGGTTATTTTCTCAAAAGTCAAATCTCCGGTCAAACTTAAGACATCTTTAGCCTTACATTTCTAGATTCCGTTAAATGACGATAATTTGATCTAGGGACCTCCGAATTCGATTTCGGGCATATGACCAAGTCCCAAATCACAATACGGAACTACGAGAATGGTCAAAAACTTGGATCCGAGTTCGTTTGCTCAAAATATTGACCGAAGTCAACTCAGTTGAGTTTTAAAGGTCTAATTCATAATTTAATCCATTTTTCACATAAAAAACCTTCCGGAAAATTATACGAACTGCGACGCAAGTCAAGGAATTATTGATACCTCTTTTTAAGGTCTTAAAATACCGAGATAATTATTTAATTTAAAGATAACATTTTGGGTCATCACATTTTCCACCTCTAAAACAAACGTTCGTCCTCGAACGTACTAAGAATTATTCTCATGTTATCAAATTGATGATTTTACTTTTACAAAAATATTCGTGGTTGATCCCACATTACCGCATTCAACAAGTTTGACAATACCATTTCAATTGAGATTATTTCCTTTATCCATATTTGTAAACTTTAAGACCAAATTTCTTACACTTCAATCATTTTCAGAAAGGTCCGATTTTCACGTCAACACACGATATTAGTCTCGACTGGCTATAGCAACTCGTGCCTACGCACCCATCAAATACGGGGCTATACATTCTTCCCCACTTAGGGTCATTCGTCGTCAAATAAGAAGTAGAGTCCGTTTTCAAACACATAATGTAACTTATCTCTTTCTTTGCACATCTCAATATCCCAAATTTTTCTAACTCCCAAATTTTTCAAAAATTTTGGCAGAGTCTCCCGTGTAATTGGGCCTATCCACCTATCAGAGTAACACCAAAACAACTCCTAACAACATGTCCACAACCCAACAAAGCACCACAAAATATATATCAATAACACTAATCTCCGCATTACAAGCACGACATTTTCACAATGATATCTTGACATAAAACGCATCCTATGTATGACCATAACCACATCTCTGGTCTTAATAGTTGTTCATAATAGATTACAACATTGCCAATTAACCTCATGTTAATAAAATCTCATTTCAAACCTCCAGTTTACTAACAACAAGGCATGAAGATCTCATAATTACTTACCCGAATTAACGAGTAATAATTTACATCCCCCGAGCACTCACCTCGTAGTCTAAAACTCAATAATTACAATACAAATCTGGCAAATTATGCACAAAGATATTCATATAAGAATTTTTTTTCCAGATAAGTCTAATAGGCATGACTCCCTATAAGTACTATAGTATAAATTTTAATTTCACAAATGGATCATTTAAACACATAATTATTTTTCACCACAAGGACCTCGTCTTTATATAATATCTACTGCAACTTGTAGCCCGGTATAAATATTTCTCATTACATTAAAATGCGAGGATCTTTTCCTCAATTCTGAATCACAAGTATTATGCACCTCGTGCCAATCAAAATATTTCATTTTTTTCATTCAAAATATTTTTCGTTTAACAAAATCCCAACACATAATGATAGACATAGCTATCGCCATCGAATCTCCCAACATGAGTATTCACATAAGCAGATTTCAGAATTACGACGCCCACTCATAAGTGGAGCACAATAGGAGGACTTGCCTCGATACTCAGAACCGAATCAAGTTAAGAAAATTGTTACTTTATAATAATTCAAGACCGTGCTTGTAACGACACCATCTGGTGTTGCAGCCTCATCCATACCATAGAAAATATATCAACGGCTGGGTCTCCACCTCTAGGAGTCTCACTTCCACCTCTAACATCTTGACCCCTACCTCTGACTGGTCATGTAAGTGGAGTAGTAACTGCAATGGAGAGCGTAGTCTGAGTGTTTTTTTTAAAAAAATATTTCTCACAAGTCTAGGACAATTTTCCCATGATATGCGTAGTACTGCCACATTCATAACAATCCCTTTGAGGGTTCAGCTGCTCATACTGAGTCTATGCTAGATAACTGGAATAACCATTATATGAACCTCGTGTCAGTAGTGCATTAAAGAACTTACTGGAGCACCCCGAGTAATCAGATATATTGACTGTGCTAGCCAGCTGCCCAAGCCCCTATCATAATGATTTGTAGTTGTAGATTAGAATCCGCTGAATCCTTTAAAACCTCGAGACCTCTTGGTCTTCTTAGCTTCCTCTTTTCCTCATCCAGAACACATTAACATTTTGGCAATTTCTACCACTAGCCGAAATGAAGCATCAACTTGTAGCTTCCTGAGTTGTACAAAATTTCAAGATCATAATTGAGTCCTTTAATGAGCCTGTGGACTCGCTTTCTGGCTGTAGGAACCAAGGTAGGTGTATGACGACTAACTTATTGAACCTGATGACTTTTATGACACCGTCATGGTGACCTGACACAACCGTTCAGACCCCATATACCACATATTACAGAGAATCTGGGAGACAAACTCCTTCAAAAATATTTCTGAGAACTAAGCCATGTAGGTGGTATTGCATTGGCTAGTCTGCCCTCTTCATAAGCTTGCCACAAACACCGGCGGCTAATTTCTTCTTTTGCTATGTCTACTCAACACTGCTGAGATAACCTATTTATTCATATACTCTTTGATTTTTCTTTGGGGTAACTCTTTCCCCTAATTATGCACAATAATCACAAAAGTATAGCTCCATCAAGATAAATCTTGGCACGAACTACATAGTCCAGAAGATCGTCAACCACTGTACTTTCTCTGAAGCACCCCAAAATCTGTAACCTTGACTTCCACACTAAGTAGAACTTCAATAAATTTAAGGTTGTTTTTCTAACTCCTTTGATACTGAAGTATTGGATAATTAAAAAGGCAGACATACCGCAAGTCCCAACCTTATCCCCTGCATGTCTCAGGTCTTAAATATGTGTAAATTATTGGGGAGCCTTTCAGTACCTATATATATATATATATATATATATATATATATATATATATATATATATATATACATTTCAGGTCAAAACTGATATAACACATGACCATTTTATCCATTTATTGATAGTAGATATCCCCATTTGGCGCGAAGTCATGGGTCACAATGTCCAATAATCCACAACATTCACATTTGTAACTCATATAAATCAACCAGACGTCAAGGGCCATTGCACCCCTATATGATTCACTAGGTGATATTCTTAATACTTCCACATCTTCAGACGGAACTATAACGGGTCTAGTAAATACCTAATCTTTCCACCACCTCTTGGCAGAACCCGTCATCTGAAACATAGTAAAATCAACCTCTATTACTTTTAACTATTCCTCCATTCTGCAATACTTCATGGCAGCGGTTCAGAAAATCCCGTGGGTCCTCAGAAGGTGTACCATTGAAATGGACTGGAAATAGCTAGGTAAACTTATCCAATCCTAGCAAAGCCTTAAAATATAAGGCAATCCTGTCATCGTCCCGTGCCACAATAACTGGTTGAGCTGCCCCAACTGGATGAGATTAAGCTAGATCTTTCACAAGCTAATGCAACATAACCCATCTAATTACTCAAACCATTTGCAAATCTTACATTTACCCTCGTAATAGTCAAGCCCACACTCATAAGCGATCCAAACTCAAATTGCAACACATATGTTTCACTAGTAAAAGAGGACTGCCAACCAACAACATAAGGAACACACAAACTTCAGAACACCCCGCAGGAGATAATCCACTTGCTTAGCCTTAAACTGATATCTCTCTATACTCTTCCATAATCATAACTATTACACAATTACTTAACCCCCCTCTGAGTCTGAACTCATAACACAATATGAAGATTTACTCCGCTCCACAACGAAACTACACGAGAGGTCCTTCAATACACCCATAGCTCGAGGCCATATGCCAACTCAAGACAGAAGTCAAACACCCAATAATCCTTGCTACATCCTCAGCAAACTCTTCTCGTCACATTCGAACAATTTGAACACATCTCGCAATCAAATCATACTCACCCCCAGTCATCCAGCCACAAATCCCACTAGTAAGGACACAACCGAACATATAAGTCCCAAATGCACGTGCTCACACAATCAAAATCTCAGTACTCAAGCCACAAATAAAACCCGACCTCAAATTCTCCAGACTGGCCCAACATCACACATAGAAATCACATCTCACACCTCATCCATGGAATCACAAGCTGCCGATGCGCAGCAGATACCGAGCACTCATGTGCGCACAAGAATGCATGGAAGGAATTCAAAGAATTATGCTTCAAGTTTAATCAATGTCGCATGATAAGAATTCAAGAATGTGGAATTTCCTAAAGGGTTCTGCAGCCTCTCGAAGATAAGTACAGGCGTCTCCGTACCCATTCGCAAGACTCTACTAAACCTGCTCATGACTCGTGAGACCTATGTAACCTACTGCTCTGATACCAACTTGTCACGACCCAAAATCTCACATGTGGTGATGGCGCCTATCGTGGTACTAGGCAAGCCTCAACTCAACATCTCAACACAGTAGAACTTTTAAATAAAGGCAAAAGCAGTTAATATTAAATAAAACCTTTAAGAATAGAATATAACTCCAAAAGTACTAAACAATCCATCCCCAAAATCCGGTGTCACTGAGTGCATGAACATCTAAATGATAACAGCATCCGACTGATAAAACACTGTCTGAAAATATAGAACAATAGAATATGAAAGAAAGGAGAGTCAAGGTCAGCGAACGCCATGCAGCTACCTCAATAGTCTCCTGAGTCTGTCTTTTCTATCAGCAACCGCCGTGACCAGAAGTGCCTAGATCTATACACAAGGTACAGGGGGTAACGTGAGTACACCAACTCAGTACGTAACAGAAATAAATAAGGAACTGTGAAGTAGTGACGAGCTATGCAAATACAGTTATCTCAATAACTTTCAAATAAGAGTAGTCAGACTTTCGATTTAACAGTTTAAGTCTCATCAGTGTGTACTCAAATAAACCAGATGTCAAATATTCCAGAAATATGTATGACAAGGACAAATAGCAACTAAGTGTAGAAATTAACTGAAAACAAATATGTCCTCTCAAGGCAATAGTCACTCGGCTCATCTCAACAGCTCAATTACTCGGCCCTCAGCCCTCAATAATCATACTCAATAAGTACATGCGCTCACTGGGGATGTGCAGACTCCGGAGGGGCTCCTTCAACCCAAGCTCTATAAACTATACAAACAACTCACGTGCTCAACGAACAACTCACATGCTATAATATACCTGCGCTCACTGGGGGTGTGCAGACTCTTGGAGGGGCTCCTTCAACCCAAACGCTATAATCTGCATGAACAACTCACATGCTGCACTGACAACTCACGTGCTATAATATAATATCTGGATCCGCACGGATAACTCACGTGCTGCACGAATAACTTACGTGCTATAGTATAACTCACGTGCTGTACGGACAGCTCACGTGCTATAGTATCAATATCTGGATCCGCACGGACAACTCACGTGCTGCACCGACAACTCATGTGCTATAGTATCAATATCTCACAACTAGGCCCTTGGCCTTATTCAGTTATCAATCTCTCCGGTCTCTAGGACTCTCAGAAATCATATAAATAGCCCAAACATAAGTAATATCATGTATCAACAATAAACAGTAAGAGACAAAGGCATAATAAGCAAGAAAAGCTATGACTAAGTACAAACAGTAATTTAGCAGCTAATTCAGCAAGTACACGACCACTCAGGTCTCAACAGTGATCACATAAGGCCTAAACATGATTTCTAACATGAAGTACAGTCAATTTCTATGAAAACAGAGGGAACATGTATTAAACAGTAGGCCAATTGACTTCACAGTCTTGCGGGACGGACCAAGTCACAATCCCTACGGTGCACGCCCACACGCCCGTCACCTAGCATGTGCGTCACTTCCAAAATAGTCATACGACACAATGTCTGGGGTTTCATACCCTCACGACCAGATTTATAACCGTTACTTACCTCAATCCGAGCAAAATCTTACTCCGCAATGCCTTTTCCGCTCAAATCGGCCTCCAAACGTCCCGAATCTAGTCACAATTAAGTCGACTCATTCAATACATATTCTAGGAATTAGTTCCATATGAAAATACTAATTTTCCAACAAAATACGAAATTAACCTAAAAATCGCTCGTGGGGCCCACGTCTCGGAATACAACAAAACTCACAAAATACGACAACCCATTCAATTACGAGTCCAACCACACTAATTTACTCAAATCCAACTCCGAATCGTTGTTCAAATCTTGAAAAATTTATTTTTATGGAATTTTAGAAAATTTCTCAATTTTTCTTCAAATATCAATAATCTAAAGCCAAAAATGAAGATTTATTCATGGAATATAATCACAAGGGAGTCAAGAATACTTACCCTAAGAATTTTCGTAATTTCTCGCTCAAAATTGCCTAAAATCTGAGCTTTGAAGTCCAAAAAAATAAGGAAAACCGGACTGCTCATCCTTTACACTGTCCAGAATTTTCGGTTACTGGTCACTCGTGTTACTGTTCACGACACTGTTTACACGTGCTAATGTTCAAGGGCACTATTCACGGCTACTGTTCATGCAGTTGTGAAAAAAATGCAGCAGCTTTTCTTCAAGTCTAAATCGATCCGTTAACCTTCCGAAATCCACACAGGCCCTCGGGACCTCAACAAAATACATCAACCAGTCCTAAATCATCATACAAACTTAGTCAAAACCTCAAATCACATCAAATAATATTAAAACCGCGAATCACACCCCAATTCAAGCCTAATGAAACTAGGAACGTCTAACTTCTATATTCGATGCAAAAACCTATCAAATCAAATCCGATTGATTTCAAATTTTGGACACAAGTCATAAATGACATAATGGAGCTATACAAATTTTCAGAACTGGATTCCGATCCCGATATCAAAAAGTCAACTCTCAGTTAAACTTTCCAAAAATCTTCTATTTTCCAACTTTCGCCAAAATGCGCCGAATTATCCTACAGACTTCCAAATCCAAATCCGAACATGCGCCTAAGTCCAAAATCACCATACAAAGCTATTGGAACCATCAAAATTCCAATTCGGGGTCGATTGCTCAAAAGTCAAATCTCCGGTCAAACTTAAAAAATCTTTAGCCTTAGATTTCTAGATTGCGTTAAATGATGATAATTTGATCTAGGGACCTCCGAATTCGATTTCGGGCATATGACCAAGATCCAAATCACAATACGGAACTATCTGAATGGTCAAAACTCGGATCCGGATTTGTTTGCTCAAAATATTGACCGAAGTCAACTCAATTGAGTTTTAAAGGTCTAATTCATAATTTAATCCATTTTTCACATAAAAACCTTTCGGAAAATTATACGGACTGCGCACGCAAGTCGAAACATTATTGACACCGTTTTTCAAGGTCTTAAATTACCGAGATGATTATTTAATTTAAAGATGCCATTTTGGATCATCACACTAATTCTGCGTAGTTTAGAAGCATTTTATAAGGCATTCTTTCTGAAACAATTGGCTTCATCAAAAAGGAGTTAACTTGAAAGGGTAGCAACAATATAGAGATTATCGGGGTAAAGGAATTTGAGTTAATATGTTATTACAGAGTAGTATTCTAAGCATAGACTCTCTTAATGTTATAGTGAAGTTGGATTAACTTCTACCCGAATATATCGTAGTCTTTACACCTTTGAGCCATAAATCACATTTCAAAACTTTTTGAAGTTTCATTATCTTTAATTGCAAAGTAATGTTGCTTCCCTTGTGTTATTCTATAACTATAATACTTTTTCATTGCATTTTCATTGTCGGTGTTTGACCGCACACAAAGTCTATAAAATATCAAACACCTTGTATACTGAGTCAATTATCTATAACATACCAAAAGTATCCTTAATATCTGGTGGTATTTAATAGATGACGCCACCTCTTGTCAAATATATCAAATTGCGAGATTGTTTGTTTTCCTTTTCTTTCTACTTCTTTGTTAGAGTGGTCATCTAAAAACATGTTCAATAGGTTGTGTGGCTCTTTACAAACTTATTTTTATTTTTATGATCTTATCTTTTTTTTTTCTTTACATATGAAAAATTTACTTTTACAAGTAGGAGATCTGTCTTTTACACATAATAAATCTAAAAAAATTATTTTCTTAATTTCACAATTGGGGCATAATATACAAAGAGCACCCTAAAACATGCATTATGTAAATTGGTTAGCACTATGTCATGGACAAGGCTCAACTAGAAGAGTCAAATTATGAGTAATTAACCCAAATAGCAGCCCACCTAATTTTTTAAATTAAAAATAGTCTTCGGATATGTAATATATATCTAATTTATGTATAACATGTATATAACTATGTATAATCAATATATAATCTATGTATACCGATTATAAAAAATAAATATTAAATCTGATCGGCTATTTGTGTAAAAATAAGCTGAGCGACTAGGCTGATGCCATGTAGTCGCAAAAAAACAAAAGCCCATTCATGGTATTCCACACCCAAATTACAGCCCGACTTGACTTCTCTTATTGGTCTATTTTGGGGGATTTGCATCTATACTCAATTTTTGTGTCACATTTTAACTTGTGTCCGCTTTGCAAAAAAAATTGCAACCGTACCCACTTTTTCGCATAACTTCAGCATACGGGGCTAAAGTAGCAAAGGCAATCACGCAAAACATCAGCATTCTAGTAGACAGGCCTGAAGTAGTGTCACGACCCGGAATTTTCACCCGGGAGTCGTGATGACGCCTACTCGTAGAAGCTAGGCAAGCCACAAATCCTAAATCCCTAACTCCTTTATTTTTAATCCTTTTTATTGAGCATAACATCAAGCATTAAATATTAAAATAACAGCGGAAATATGGAATTAAAGCGGAAGATTTACAATAAATAAGCTGAACAATAATGCGGAAATCAACATATGCCTCTACCCAAGAACTGGTGTCACATCACTCACGAACTACTAATAGTACTAAATACAACCGTTTAAAAGAAATATAACACTGTTTGTCTCGAATACATGAGATAACAGAATGGAATACAAGATAGAGGAGACGCCGGGCCTGCGGACGCCTGCAAGGCTACCTCAGTATCTCGGTGGACTCAAGGCTGGCTCCCACGCTACTGCTGCTGTCCAATACCTGGATCTGTGCAAAAGAACATAGAGTGTAGTATCAGCACAACCGACCCCATGTGATGGTAAGTGCCTAGCCTAACCTTGGCGAAGTAGTGACGAGGCTAGGACCAAACTACCAAATAACCTGTGCAGTTCAAATATATATACATATACAACGGAAAAGGAATATAGGAAATAACCAGTCAGTGTGGGAAGGGGAAACATGTTGGGGGAGGTAACAGTTCCAAATAGAAAACCTCAATAAAAGGGGGAAGCAACAAAGCTAGAATGTCAACAATAGTCAGAAATCAACAATTTGCATGGCATCACCCTTCGTGCTTTTACTCTCATCCTCACACAAACAATATCAATAATAAAAATGTGCACGACATCACCCTTCGTGCTTTTACTCTCGTTCTCAGCAAATCAATCGTATCATAATAATGTGCACGACATCACCCTTCGTGCTTTTACTCTCTTTCCTCACCATATAGTCAATGAATATCGGTACGGAATGGTACATCGTACGGCATGACATCACCCTTCGTGCTTTACACTATTTCCTCACAATAGCAAATAATGCATGGCATCACCCTTCGTGCTTTAACACTCTTCCTCACCGAAACAATAATCACAAACAAAGGGGCAAGAGAGTAAACAAATAATGGTAGAAATCCTGGCAAGGGAATACAATTAAACAGCTAAATCCCGACAAGGGAACAATATCAATAAATCTCAACATCCTGGCAAGAGAGATAATCAACAACGCAATGAAATCCCGACAAGGGAACAATTCAATAACTCTTTCTCTTTCTTTCACTTCTTACTTTATAACTCACTTTACCACTTGAGTCAATGCTCCAAAGGATTCAATTATCTCACATACTTTCACAATTCGTATTATAACTCGAGCCAATGCTCCTCGAAGTTCAAAGATCACAATTTCTTTCACATGCTTTTTACAACATATAGAAATCATCATTAAGGCATGAAAGATACAACAAAAATCAGAATATCCGCAATATAAAGACTCACGGTCATGCTAGACACCAACGTATAGATACTCGTCACCATGCCTATACGTCGTACTCGATAATTAGCACGTAGCAAATAAGACTCAACTCCTAATCCCTCAAGCTAAGGTTAGACCAAACACTTACCTCGAAGCTTTGAACACCACCCAAGCCTCAATTATAACTTTACCCCTTGATTCCACCACCAATCCGCTCGAATCTAGTCACAAGTTACTTAATTACATCAATAAGTGCTAAATGATTCAACCCCAATGTATGAAAATGAGTTTTCCCAAAGTTTTACCCAAAAAGTCAAAATCACCCCTGGGCCCACGTGGTCGAAACCCGAGGTTCGGACCAAAACTCGATTACCCATTCCCCCACGAATCCAAATGTATAATTTGTTTTGAAATCGAACCTCAAATTGAAGTCCAAATCCCCAATTTTTGGAAAACCTAGGTTCCCCCCAAAACACCCAATTTCCCCCATGAAAATCATTGATTTTAAGTTGAAATCATATTAAAAGATGTAAATGATTGAAGAAAACTAGTTAAAAATGACTTACAATTGATTTGGAGAAGAAAGGTTGTTTGAAAAATCGCCTCTTATGTTTTTTTGAGGTTTTGAAAAGTGAAAAATAACTGAAAATCCCGCCTATTTATACCCCTCTCAGAACCTCACCTGCGGACCGCATAGAAGGGACTGCGGCCGCTGAGCTCCACTACGGACCGCATTAAACGGACTGCGGCCGCACAAGCCTCCCAAAAGACCTGCAGTTCAGCACCCTGTGCGGACGGCACAAAGGCGACTGCGGCCGTACAACCTCTACCGCGCCTCGCACAAAGGCAACCGCGACCGCGCTGGCCCCTCCGCGGTCGCACGTGATTTCTCGCGGACCGCACTAAAGGGTTCAGAGGCCTGCAACTTCTTGAACCTGCAACATTTGACATTCTAAGCCTAAGGCATCCCGAAACCTACTCGAACTCACCCGAGCCCTCGGAACTCCAACCCAAGTATACACACAACCTCAAAAATATCCTACGGATATATTCATTTAATCAAATTACCAAAATAACATCACGAGCATCGAATTAAACCTCGATATCAATGAAATTTCTTAAAACTCTTTTAAACATCACATTTCTCAATTAATGTCCGGATCGCGTCAAACGACGTCCGTTTTTAACCAAATTTCACAGGAATGTCTCAAGTCATATATAAGACATGTACCGGGCGCCGAAACTAAAATACGGGCCCGATACCAACTCGTTCTAATCAAATTTCATTTCAATTTCCTTAGACATTTTTAGAAAAACAATTTCCTTAAAAAAAAATTCACTTCTCGAGCTAGGGAGCTCGGATTCCGATTCCGGGCATACGCCCGAGTCCCATATTTTCCTACGGACCCTCCGGGATCGTCAAATTATTGGTCCGGGCCTGTTTATCCAAAATGTTGACCGAAGTCAAATTTATTCATTTTAACATCAAAACTTAGCATTTTTCACAAAATTTCATATTTAAGCTTTCCGGCTACGCGCCCGGACTGCGCATGCAAATCGAGGCGACTCTAAATGAGGTTTTCAAGGCCTCGAAAGCACATAATGGGTAAGAAAATAGGTGATGAACCTTTGGGTCGTCACATTCTCCACCTCTAAAACAACCGTTCGTCCTCGAATGGACAGAAGAAGGAAGTACCTGAGTCGGGGAATAAATGAGGATAACGGCTCCGCATATCGGACTCGGACTCCCAGGTCGATGCCTCAGGAGGCTGACCTCTCCACTAAACACGAACAGAAGGGAAACTCTTGGATCTCAACTGACGAACTTGCCGGTCTAGTCTAGAATAGCTACCGGCTCCTCCTCATAGGACAAGTCCTTGTCCAACTGGACAGTGCTGAAATCTAACACGTAGGATGGATCGCCGTGATACCTCCAAAGCATGGACACATGAAAAACTGGATGCACGGCTGATAAGCTCGGCGGCAATGCAAGTCTATAAGCCACTTCTCCCACTCGATCAAGAATCTCAAACGGACCAATGAATCTAGGGCTAAGCTTGCCCTTCTTCCCAAGTCTCATCACGCCCTTCATAGGCGACACTAGGAGCAATACTCGCTCACCAACCATAAAAGCCACATCTCGAACCTTGCGATCTGCATAGCTCTTTTGCCTGGACTGGGCTATATGCAGTCTATCCTGAATGATCTTGACCTTTCCCATGGCCTCCTGAACCAGATCCGTACCCAACAACCGAGCCTCTCCCGGTTCAAACCATCCAACCGGAGATCGACACGCCTACCATATAAAGCCTCATAAGGAGCCATCTGGATATTTGATTGGTAACTGTTGTTGTAGGCAAACTCTGCTAAAGGAAAAAACTGATCCCACTAACTCCAAAGTCAATAACACAAGCTCGGAGCATATGCTCCAATTTTTGAATAGTCCGCTCGGACTGCCCGTCTGTTTGAGGATGAAATGCTGTACTCAACTCAACCTGGGTGCCCAACTCTCCCTGAACTGCTCTCCAGAAACGCGAAGTAAACTGTGTACCTTGATCCGAAATGATAGATACCGGCACACCATGAAGGCGAACAATTTCCCGGATATAGATCTCAGCTAACCTCTCGGATGAATAGGAGATTGCCACATGAATGAAATGCGCTGACTTGGTCAGCCTATCAACAATGAACCAAACCGTGTCGAACTTTTTCCGAGTTAGTAGAAGTCTAGTAACGAAGTCCATAGTGATCCGCTCCCACTTCCACTCGGGAAGCTCAATCCTCTGAAACAATCCACCAGGCCTCTGATGCTCGTACTTAACCTGCTGACAATTCAAACACCATGCCACATATGCCACAATATCCTTCTTCATTCTATGCCACCAATAATGCTGCCGCAAATCCTGATACATCTTCGCGGCGCCCGGATGAATAATGTATCGGGAACTATGGGCCTCCTATAAAATCAACTCTCAAAGCCCATCTACATTAGGCACACAAACTCGACCCTGCAATCTCAAAACTCCATCAACATTTAAGCTAACCTGCTTGGCACCTCCACGCTGCACCATGTCTATAAGGACACACAAATGGGGATCCTCAAACTACCGATCACGCATACGCTCCAATAACAAAGAACAAGAGACCGTGCAAGCTAATACCCGACTAGGATCAGAAATATCCAACCTCACGAATCGATTGGCTAAGGCCTGAACATCCAAAGCAAGCGGCCTCTCACCGACTGGGATATAAGCAAGACTGCCCATACTGGCTGACTTTCTACTCAAAGCATCGGCCACCACATTAGCCTTTCCCGGGTGATATAAGATAGTGATGTCATAATCCTTCAACAACTCCAACCACCTCCTCTGCCTTAAATTCAACTCCTTTTGCTTGAATAAATATTGAAAACTCTTGTGATCAGTGAACACCTCACATGCCATGCCATACAGATAATGCCTCCAGATCTTCAATGCGTGAACAATGGCTGCCATCTCCAAATCATGAACCAGATAGTTCTTCTCACGAATCTTCAACTGCCTCGAAGCATAGGCAATGACCTTGCCATCCTGCATCAACACTGCACCAAGCCAATATGGGAAGCATAATAATAGACTATGTAAGGCCCTGAACCCGTGGGCAATATTAACATCAGTGCCGTAGTCAGAGCTATCTTGAGCTTCTGAAAGCTCACCTTACACTCGTCCGACCATCTAAACTGGGCACCCTTCTGGGTCAACCTGGTCATTAGGGCTATGATAGATGAGAAACCCTCCACGAACAGATGATAGTAGCCTACCAATCCCAAGAAACTCCGAATATCTGTAGCTGATGCTGGTCTAGGCCAGTTCTTGACTGCTTCAATCTTTTTTAGGTCAACCTGAATACCCTCTGCTGACACAATATGACCTAGGAATGCAACTGAACTCAACCAAAACTCACACTTTGAGAACTTATCATATAACTGACTATCCTTCAGAGTCTGAAGAATCACTTTGAGATACTGCTCGTGCTCCTCCTGGCTACGGGAATATATCAAAATATCATCAATGAAGACGATCACGAACAAGTCCAAATAAGGCCTGAACACTTGGTTCATCAAATCCATAAAGGTTGCTGGGGCATTTGTCAACCCGAACGACATAACCAAGAACTCATAATGCCCGTACCGAGTGTGGAAAGCTGTTTTAGGGACATCGGATTCCCTAATCCTCAACTGATGGTAGCTAGATCTCAAGTCAATCTTTGAAAATACCTTGGCACCCTGAAGCTGATTGAACAAATCATCAATCCTCGGCAGTGGATACTTATTCTTGATGGTGACCTTGTTCAACTGCCGGTAATCAATGCACATTCTCATCAAACCATCCTTTTTCTTGAGAAACAACACTGACGCACCCCAAGGAGAAACGTTGGGTCTAATGAAACCCTACTCAAAAAAGTCTTACAACTGCTCCTTCAACTCTTTCAACTCTGGCGGGGCCATGCGATATGGCAGAATAGAAATGGGTTGAGTGCCCGGAACCAAATCGATATAGAAATCAATATCCCTGCTGGGTGGCATACCCGGTAGGTCTGAAGGGAAAACGTCAGGAAATTCACGGACCACGGGCACCGAATCAATAGAGGGAACCTTAGCACTGGAATCGCGAACATAAGCCAAATAGGCCAAACACCCCTTCTCGACCATACGCCAAGCCTTCACGTACGAGATAACACTGCGGGTAGAATGACCAGGAGTCCATATCCACTCTAAACGGGGCAAATCCGGTAAGGCTAAGATCACAGTCTTGGCATGACAGTCCAAGATGGTGTGGTACGGGGATAATCAGTCCATCCCCAATATAACATCGAAGTCGACCATGTTTAACAACAACAAATCAATACGGGTCTCAAGACCCCCAATCACCACAATACAAGAACGATGAACTCAATCGACCACAATAGAATCACCCACCGGTGTAGACACATAAACAAGAATACTTAATGAATCACTAGGCATGACCAGGTACAGTGCAAAATAAGATGACACATACGAATACGTAGACCCTGGATCAAATAGCACTGAAGTATCTCTATTACAAACCAGAATGGTACCTGTAATGACTGCATCTTAAGCCTCAGCCTCAGGCCTAGCTGGAAGGGCGTAACATCGAAGCTGGGCCCCACAACCCTGAACTACCTCTTTGGGATGGCCTGCTGCTGGCTGGCCTCCACCTCTGGCGGCCTGAGCTCCACCTCTAGGACCTCTACCTCCACCTCTAACACCTCTACCCCTACTTCTGATTGGCTGGGCGGGCTGTGGAATGCCTGGTGCCTGTACCATAGCACGAGAACCCTGATACTGAGAGCTACCTGGTGCTCGAGGGCAAAACCTGGCAATGTGACCGGGATCACCACAAGTGTAACAAGCCCTCGGCTACTGAAATTACTGGCCCTGTCGACCTGAATGACCACCTCAGAAACTCTGAAGCGGCAGTGCACTGATGGGAGCTGGTGGTACACTGTAAGGCTGCTAATCAGAATAGTGCATTTGAGAACCACGACCACCTGAAGTACCATGAGAGATCTGGAGAGCTGACTGAAAGGGACTAGGAGGATGGCCTCTACCATATGAATCTCTACCTCCAGACGAGGTACCACTAAATCTGCTAGAATGATGGGGCCTCTTATCCGACCCATGACCACCTCCCTATGACAGAACTATCTCAACTCTACGGGCCACATTGGCCGCATCCTGGAAGGTGATCTCACTCCCGGCCTCCTTGGCCATCTAAGACAAATCGGATAAATAAGACCATCAATAAATCTACTCACCCTCTTTATCTCGGTGGGAAGTACGACAAGAGCTTGGCGAGCTAGATCGATGAACCTGGTCTCATACTGGGTGACCGTCATAGAAACCTGCTAGAGGCGCTCAAACTGCCTCCGAAAGGCCTTTCTCTGAGTCACGGGGAGAAACTTCTCCAAAAAAAGGTGTGAACTGCTCCCAAATCAAAGATGACGAACCGGCTGGTCTAGATAAGCAATAATCCCTCCACCAAGTCTTGGCGGATCCAGACAGACGAAAGGTAGCAAAATCAACTCCATTGGTCTCAACGATCCCCATGTTCCGAAGAACTTCGTGAAAACTATCTAGATAGTCCTGGGGATCCTCAGTAGATGCACTGCTGAATGTAGAAGTGAAGAGCTTGGTGAACCTATCTAGCCTCCACAAAGAATCGGCGGACATAGCCGCTTCATTGCCGGTCTTAGCTACTACACCCGGCTGAACTGCCACAACTAGTTGAACCGTTGGAACCTGAACCTAGGGAGCTACCTGCTCTGGAGTGCGCGTAGTAGGAGTCTGAGCCCCTCCTCCAGCCTGAGAAGTGGCTGGTGCTACAGGAAGCAAACCCGCTCGGGTGACACTCCCCATGAGGCCCACCAATCAGACCAGTACGTCCTGAAGAACTGGGGTGGCAATGAACCCCTCTAGGACTTGAGCTGGGCCCACCAGAACTGTTAGGGCCAGAACCTCTTCCTCAAAATCAACCTGAGGCTCCGCCACTGGTACTGCTGCTTGGGGCTGAGCTCTACCCCTACCTCGGCCTCTAGCACGGCCTCGACCTCTCCCTCTGCCACTAGTGGAAGCTGATGCTGGGGGCTCGGGCTACTAAGCGGTAGATGAAGAAGAGCGTGGTCTCTCCATCTGTGATAGAACAGAGTAGAAATCCAATTTACATTTGAGGAACAAATCCGCACGACAAGAAAAAACAAGTGTGAAATTTTCCTAACTCTATAGCCTCTGGGGGATAAGTACAGACGTCTCCGTACCGATCCCTCAGACTCTACTGAGCTTGTCCGTGAGTTGTGAGACCTATGTAACATAGAGCTCTGATACCAACTTTCACGACCCGGAATTCCCACCCTCGGGAGTCGTGATAGCGCCTACTCGTAGAAGCTAGGCAAGCCACAAATCCTAAATCCCTAACTCCTTTATTTTTAATCTTTTTTATTGAGCATAACATCAAGCGTTAAATATTAAAATAATAGCAGAAATATGAAATTAAAGCGGAAGATTTAAATTAAATAAGCTGAACAATAATGCGGAAATCAACATATGCCTCTACCCAAGAACTGGTGTCACATCACTCATGAACTACTAAGAGTACTAAATACAACTATTTGAAAGAAATATAACACTATTTGTCACGAATACATGAGATAACAGAATGAAATATAAGATAGAGGAGACGTCGGGTCTGTGGACGCCTGCAAGGCTACCTCGGTATCTCGGTGTACTGAAGGCTGGCTCCTGCGCTACTACTGCTGTCCAATGCCTGGATCTGTCTAAAAGAGCACATAGTGTAGTATCAGCACAACCGACCCCATGTGCTGGTAAGTGCCTAGCCTAACCTCGGCAAAGTAGTGACAAGGCTAGGACCAGACTACCAAATAACCTGTGCAGTTCAAATATATTTACATGTACAACGGAAAAGGAATATAGGAAATAACCAGCCAATGTGGGAAGGGGAACACATGTTGGGGGAGGTAACAATTCCAAATAGAAAACCTCAATAGAAGGGGGAAGCAACAAAGCTAGAATGTCAACAATAGTCAGAAATCAACAATTTGCACGGCATCACCCTTCGTACTTTTACTGTCGTCCTCACACAAACAATATCAATAATAAAAATGTGCACGACATCACCCTTCGTGCTTTTACTCTCGTTCTCACCAAATCAATCGTATCATAATAATGTGCACGACATCACCCGTCGTGCTTTTACTCTCTTTCCTCACCACATAGTCAATGAATATCGGTACGGAATGGTACATCATACGGCGTGACATCACCCTTCGTGCTTTACACTCTTTCCTCACAATAGCAAACAATGCATGACATCACCCTTCGTGCTTTAACATTCTTCCTCACCCAAACAACAATCACAAACAAAGGGGAAAGGGAGTAGACAAATAATGGTAGAAATCCCGGCAAGGGATTACAATTAAACAGCTAAATCCCGGCAAGGGAACAATATCAATAAATCTCAACATCCCGACAAGGGAGATAATCAACAAAGCAACAAACATCCCGGCAAGGGAACAATTCAATAACTCTTTCTATTTCTTTCACTTCTTACTTTATAACTCACTTTACCACTTGAGTCAATGCTCCAAAGGGTTCAATTATCTCATACACTTTCACAATTTGTATTATAACTCGAGCCAATGCTCCTCGAAGTTCAAAGATCACAATTTCTTTCATATGCTTTTTACAACATATAGAAATCATCATTAAGGCATGAAAGATACAAAAAAATCAGAATATCCGCAATATAAAGACTAACGGTCATGCTAGAAACCAACGTATAGATACTCGTTACCATGCCTATACGTCGTACTCGACAATTAGCACATAGCAAATAAGACTCAACTCCTAATCCCTCAAGCTAAGGTTAGACCAAACACTTACCTCGAAGCTTTGAACACCACCCAAGCCTTAATTATATCTTTACCCTCTTGATTCCACCACCAATCCGCTCGAATCTAGTCATAAGTTACTTAATTACATCAATAAGTGCTAAACGAATCAACTTCAATGCATAAAAATGAGTTTTCCCAAAGTTTTACCCAAAAAGTCAAAATACCCCAGGCCCACGTAGTCGAAACCCGAGGTTCAGACCAAAACTCGATTACCCATTCCCCCACGAATCTAAATGTATAATTTGTTTTGAAATCCGACCTTAAATTGAGGTCCAAATCCCCAATTTTTGGAAAACCTAGGTTCTATCCAAAACACCCAATTTTTCCCATGAAAATCTTTGATTTTAAGTTGAAATCATGTTATAGATGTTAATAATTGAAGAAAACTAGTTAAAAATGACTTACAATTGATTTGGAGAAGAAAGGTTGTTTGAAAAATCGCCTCTTATGTCTTTTTGGGGTTTTGAAAAGTGAAAAATAACTGAAAATCCCGTCTATTTATACCTCTCTCAGATCCTCATCGCGGACCGCATAAAAGGGACTGCGGCCATGAAGCTCCACCGCGGACCGCATAAAAGGGACTGCGGCCATGAAGCTCCACCGCGGACCGCATTAAACGGACTTCGGCCGCACAGCCTCCTCCAAAGACCTGCAGTTCAGCACCCTGTGAGGACCGCACAAAGGCAACTACAGCCGCACAGCCTCCTCCGTGCCCCGCACAAAGGCGACCTCGGCCGCGCTAGCCCCTCCACGGTCGCACGCGATTTCTCGCGGACCGCACTAAAGGGTTCAGAGGCCTGCAACTTTCTGAACCTGCAACATCTGACTTTCTAAGCTAAGGCATCCTGAAACCTACTCGAACTCACCCTAGCCCTCGAAACTCCAACCCAAGTATACACATAACCTCAAAAACATTCTACGGACATATTCGTGTAATCAAATTACCAAAATAACATCACGAGCATCGAATTAAACCTCGAGATCAATGAAATTTCTCAAAAGTCTTTTAAACATCACATTTCTCAATTAAGGTCCGGATCGCGTCAAACGACGTCCGTTTTTAACCAAATTTTACAGGAATGACTCAAGTCCTATATAAGACCTGTACCGGGAGCCAGAACCAATATACAGGCCCGATACCAACTCGTTCTAATAAAATTTCATTTCAATTTCCTTAGACATTTTCAGAAAAACAATTTCCTTAAAAAATAATTCACTTCTAGGGCTAGGGACCTCGGATTCCGATTCCAGGCATACGCCCGAGTCCCATATTTTCCTATGAACCCTCAAGGACCATCAAATCACGGGTCCGGGTCCATTTACCCTAAATGTTTACCAAGTCAAATTTATTCATTTTAACATCAAAACTTAGCATTTTTCACAAAATTGCATATTTAAGCTTTCTGGCAGTGCGCCCGGACTGCACACGCAAATCGAGGCGACTATAAATGAGGTTTTCAAGGCCTCGGAAGCATATAATGGGTAAGAAACAAGTGATGACCCTTTGGGTCGTCACAAGTAGCAAGTGTGTTGAACCAAGTGTGTTGAAGTTTTTGTTTGTAATTGCTGAACTTAAGCATAGTAGCTGAAGTTTTGTTCTCTATTTGTATTGCTGAACTTTTTCTTTTTGTAACTGGTGAACTTCAGCACTAGAGTTGATGTTTTTGTTTTGTAACTGGCGAACTTCAGCTCTAGAGCTGAAGTTATTTAGTTCATTTGTAAAAACTTCAGCACTATATAAGCAATGGACATTTTATTTCTTATTGCGTACAACTATACAAGTAACTTGGTGTTTCCTTGTCATGGGCAAGATGCTAAATTTGTGGTGAATTGCTTTCACTTTAGCCTGAAGTTAAGGGTGAAAAAGGACATGGTGCCAAAGAATGACCACTTGCAGATCCATTCGTATTTCTTGACTGGAATACTGTAGTGTGAGAAAATTTTCGTCTTATCATTGAACCAGATATGTCTACACAAAATTTTAATAACTAAAGTTCCATAGCATCACCAACAGCAGCAGAAGAAAGAAAAAGAAGAAGAAGAAGAAGAAGAAGAAGAAGAAGAAACAAATGAGGAGAAGGAGGAGGAGAACGAGGAGGAGAAAGGGGGCTGAAGTTATTTAAAAACTGAGTACAAGTTAAAAAAATTTTAAAAAATGAGTACAGGTTAAATGGGGGCGACCAAATAAGGCAAACCCATTCAATTTTTACGTCTATTTTGACACGAGAATTATAGACCACTTTAACTTCTTTTATTTTGTATGTTTCACTCTTCCCCTTCTCATAATTTCTTGCATAGAATGTCCAACTGCACTCGCCAAAATAATCTTACATACCTATGATCTATGATAGAGCTTCATATGGGAGCATTAAAGGTATGTTGACATATCTTGTGTATATGTACTCGTATTCTGACTTTTAACAGTCATTAATTTTCCTTGTTCTGATATTTGTTTACGGGCTCGTTTGCAGATCAGCACAGAGCTTTTAATCCAATCCGATCCAAAATTAGTAATCGAGTTCTTTTTTTTATGGTTGGCAAGAGAATACCTCTCAAAGAGGAAGAATCTGATTCGATCTCCGGGCTTATAACCAACCTATGAACAATGGTCTGTCTCATCTAGTTGGTCTCCTTCTTGGCATCAAGAGTCGTCAGTACTGAAAAGGCCATGGCATTACCTTCAGGAAATCTAGGAGGACAGCTCACCGAGCCTATGGTAGACGTCGGTTGGGTTGTCGACGATTACGACCATTCAAAGACATTTTTCCATATGCTGGAGTAGGAAGGGGCTGACGTCGATAAGTTATTATATATATAAGATAAGTAAGGCATTAGGAATTGTTAGGTGTTTGCCATAATTTTCTTACCATATTTGATTTTTCTATCTCTTGAAGGAAAAGGGCAATATAATTACTTTAATTGGGTTTTCCTTTTTATAGAAGGAAATTATAATTCTCCTATACTTGGCTAGTCCTTTTTCTTATAGGAAAAGGTTTGGAGTTCTATAAATTGAAGATCCGTCCTTCTCATTCATGCAGCATCCACAATGTAGCCATAAGGCTTGAGAGTAGTGTTTAGGGGGAGAACTTTACGGGACACGTGTTAGTGTGTCACTTGTGTTTGCCTCTTCGTGAGATTGTTCTCTCGATATTTTGTACTCTCTTTTTATATAGTGGATTGCTCATCTCCGCGGTGGACGTAGGTCAGTTGACCGAACCACGTTAAATATTTATGTCTCTTTTGGTAGATTTCTCTTTTGTTGTCTGACTTATCGTCGTTTAAGGTTTGCTTTGCTAGCTTCCGTATGACACCTGATTTTTTCGGTCATAACAGAAATTTGGGTGCAGCTGAACCCAGTAACTTTAATCTAAATTATATATTTATTTCAACAAAATTCATATAATATGTACAAAAGATTAATTTAGAACCTAATAACAACTAAAAAAAGCTAAAATTCTAAATTTGTTAATTTCAAATCCTAACTCCGGTGGAATCTGTAAGTATAGGTGCGACAAAGAAAGCATAATGATCCCATTTGCTGCTTTCCAGGGCATGGTATCTGTCCTTCACTTTTTCTCATCATGTAAAAAGCTAAGGCAAAACTCCCAAGTCCCACCATTGCAAAAGTGAGATTTACACTCAATTCTACTAGCTTTGAAGAATAATTCATAATGGTTGTCATAATAGTCTCAGCTACTAAGGCCAACTATTAAAATGAGCCAATTCCGATAGTACTTGCCTTAAATTTAATTGACGGTAGCCCATGCTATCGACATTGCGCCCACGTTGCCTCTCAGCTCTTCTACCATTCTTTTTTTCTTTTCTTTTTTCAAGTCTTCTCGAGGTATGATTTTATGTCCCCTTCTTACTGTAATTTTTATTAATTTCAATAAAGGAAAAAGATCAAAACTTACCCTCTGCTTTTGAATATTATCTACATCTAACCTCCATTATATTATTCGTCCAAATTTATCCTTATCATTATACTATTCGACCAAATTTCCCCTACCATCAACAAACTTTTAAAAATTACCCTTAAGTCTGTGAGGTGACCCAGAATCTCCCAAATTATTATAGTTAAGTCACTTGTTATTCTTTTTGATCTACTATTTTCAAAATAATTGGCATTTACCTATTTGTTTAATTGAAAAATATATAAAAGAAAGAAATATTAAAATAATACAGCGGGAGAAGAGGGGTAAATTTGACCATTTTCCTTTAATAAATAAGGTCGAATAAATGCCAAATATCCTACATAGGACATGAAAGCCTAGATGATTGGTTTTTAACAAAAAAAAATAAAATAAAGAAAAGCTTTTTCAAGCACAACAAAACCTATAGGTGTAAAGGATGTGAAAAATATTCTACAAATATACATTATCTATGCAACTTAAATAGAAAAAACTATCACCTATTTCTTTTTTCTCCTGTAACACCCTTATAATTAGCCTTGTATATATTAGTTAGTATGCCATTGAACTTTTCTATTCCACTGAGCTAAAATAGTAGAAATCGAAAGAAAAATGGAAAAAGGGTAATGAAACAGTAAAAACGCGAGAAGGAAAAGAAGGAATGCAAGCTAATCTAAGACAACAAAAATAAGGTTCTATATATTCAGAGTGAAGAAAGAGATAGCTATTACAATATATAGAATTGCAGACCTAGATTCCTTACCTGACAATGTACGGCTTCTATCATTTCTAACTATCTGGGTTGGACCTAATGTGTATAAGACACCTAAATGCATGGGGTTAATGTGTAATTACTGTAATTACAAGTTAAAAGTAAAAGTGACTTAACTGACTAATTTATAAACTCGTTCCTAACCTTGTCCTCAACTAACTTAACAGCTAAGTACACCTGCGCAAACACAAGGTACCACTGTAGTAGTTCTTCTCTTTTTAGATTCGTATCAGATCCCCTTGTTAAAATCTTCCTTGCCCTCAAGGAAAGAATGAAGGGAACCTAATTTTGAGAGAATGGTAATCCTCCCAAGTGGCTTGATCTGGAACTGCTTTATTCCATTGAACTAGCACGTATGCAATGACCTTGTTCCCTTTTTGTATCATTCTTCTATCGAGAATTTGCTAGGGTTGAGGACAATATGGTCTGGATATATCGATTACTGGTGGGTGGAAAGTTATGTTAGGTAGTTTATAACAGGGTTTCAGCTGGGATACATGGAATGTATGGTGTAATAGGAGCTTAAGGGGCATGGACAACTTGTATGCTACATTACCAATCTTTTGCAAAATCTGATAAGGCCCATAGTATTTTGATGAGAGTTTGGAGAAGTGAGTTCCAGAGAGTGTCACCTGCCTATAAGGTTGTATCTTGAGGTAAACCCAATCTCCCTCTTTAAATTGTCTATCACGTCTATGTTTATTAGCTTGGTTAGTCTGTCACGACCCAAACCGATGACCGCGACGGGTACTCGAGTCCTACCTGTGAAACACCCCTAAGCATGCGTCTAAGATATAAACCTGAATAACATCTGCTAAATTACGAGAATAATATACATGAAGAAACCCTGCCCAAAAAGTCATACATACGTATACGTGTAACATACGTAGGGCGAGCCGACAAGGCTGCTATAGACAACTATATACCTCAAAACTGGAAGCCAACAAGCCCATATACTATCCAACTAGACATACTGTCTACAGACCTCTAATAGAAATATAACTGTACAAAGACGGGACTAAGCCACATCATACCCACACACACACACACACACACACACACACACACACACACACATATATATATATATGTACAAATATATCGTACCAAAATCAAAAGTAGCTCCAGCTCAAGTGAAGCACACCAACTCTCCCTGATCAAGGATCCTAAGAAGGGGAACCATCAGCTTGCCTACCTGCACCTGAGGGCATAAACGTAGACCCCGTGAAATTGGGCGTCAGTACAAAAAAATGTACTGAGTATGTAAGGCAGAGTATGTATGACAGAGTATGTAAGGCATGAAAATCAGTACACGTAAATAACATAGACGAAACATGGAATAAAGAAATCCATCTATAAATCTGAATAACTTTGTAAATTCTGGAACATTTATAATGTCATGCACATGCGTATAAATATCGTGTCATGCATAGGCATGGGTGTACATAATATCATCAAGACACTGAGGGCATCCCATCATATCGTCTCGGTCATTGTGGGCAACATCATCAACATATACCAACTGATCAAGTGGTGATGCGTATATAATGCCGTAACCTTTTTCCAATATCCCATATATATATATAAATACGCATATATAATGCCATCTGGTCATGAGTCAATGTACATATATAAATGAATGAAATACATGAAAAATATGTAATAATCTCAATATTCCTTCCGGATAAACTTTTTCAACTGCGTATTATTATGACACCCATGAACAGAAGATATAACAATATGTCACATGGCGAATCAAGAACACGAGACCCCTAGTTTTTCTATGAATAGAGTCGTTTATGAAAATTGTGTATTTGCTCATTTCTTCTGTATAATTGGACCATGCCCAAAAGAAGGAAGAGGTAGCCTTAATATACATGGATTAGGAAAAACTCCATATAATATTCTTGGTGAAGATTGTACCGTATTCTTTTGTAACCGCAAAATTTTGATGGAATTATGTTGAAGTACTCTGAACGAAAATAAGCGTCTACCTCTTTCAATTATTTTAATGGTATTAGTTTGCACGAAATGAAGCTTCTGCTCCTTAACGTTTTTGAACTAAGATGATATATCAATGGTTCATGGATGTTCTAAGTCCTGATCCTAATGAGATGGAGATAAGACTTATAATTAAGTCTTATCTTGGTTAGGTTTTAATTTTACCCCTTAGGTAGTCACATGGCAATAATGACTAAGAGTCATGCTTAGTTATTGTGGCTTTGTGCCACGTTTTGGGGGTATACTTTAAAATTTTTTTATTCACTTATTTGTTAATTGGGTAATGTCCCGTTACCCAATAATTAACCAATTACCCACATAATTTTAAAAAATTGCCACAAATTACTTAAAATTATACTTATTTTTAATATACGTTATACATCATATTATCACGGCCATATGGTACCTTATATGGTACCAGTCCATAAATATCCGGTAGTATTGCTCGACTAGTATTTTATCCCAAATTTGTCACTTTCAATGAAACTCGTTTTCTTTAATTCGTGTACCCTTTATCCTTCATAAAACTTATTTATTGATCGATATAATAGCATAAATACGTTAACGTCAAGATGATCTCATCCCCGAGTCTACGTCAATTAAATGAAGACGAAACTTTTAACATACGAAAACGCGAGATGTAACATCCTTCTCCCTTAGAAACATTCGTCCTCGAATGTTTAACTCTCCGGGATCAATATAACCTTGGCAGAGTCGCCTATGTAACAATGCTACTACCAACTCTTCCTGTAAAAACCCAATAATTTAATGCTACATAGGACCACAATCATTAATAATGACGATGACCTCACACGACCAATAACAATAGCTAATAGAAGAATTCATACACGTACCTTGAGGTTATAACATCTCAGTCGGACCCTTCTCCGGAGGAGGAAATAAGTAGGGATATCTAGACTTCATGTCTTCCTTGGCCTCCCAAGTCATTTCTTCCATATTGTTGTTCCTCAAAAGTACTTTCACGGGGGATACCTCCGTATTCCGTAGCTTGCAGATTTGTTGGTCTAGGATGGCAACTTCAATTTCCTCGTATGACAATTCCTCTGTAATCTGTACATCATCCGTGGGAAACACTCGGGTAGGATCGCCAATGTATTTCCGTAACATAGATACGTGAAAAATCGAATGGACAAACTTCAATTCCGAGGGCAATTCTAACTCATAAGCTACTTGACCCACTCTCCGAATGATCATATAAGGCCCAATATACCGTAGGCTAAGTTTAGCTTTCTTGGAAAACCTCATCACACCCTTCATAGATGACACCTTTAAGAATACCCAGTCATCAACCCTGAACTCTAAATCTCATCGTCGCATGTCAGAATATGACTTCTAACGACTCTAAGCTGTCAATAGTTGATCCCGGATAAACTTTACTTTTTCTATGGCTTGCTGAGCCAGGTCTGGCCCATGTAATCCAGATTCTCCAACATCAAACCACCCTATAGGCGACCTACACTTTCGTCCATAAAGAGCTTCATATGGAGCCATCTGCATACTGGAATGGTAGCTATTATTATATGCAAACTCAATAAGCAACAGATGATTATCCCAGTTACCTTTGAAGTCTATCACATAAGATTGTAACATATCCTCAAATGTCTGAATAATATGCTCAACCTGTACGTCTGGCTGGGGATGTAATGCTGTACTAAGACTTACTTGAGTCCCTAATCCTTTTTAGAAGGACCTCCAGAAGTTTGCTGTAAATTGAGCTACTCTATCCGAGATAATAGATACAGGGACACTATGCCGTCGTACTATCTCCTTAATATAAAGCCTTGCATAATCCTCTGAGGAATATGTAGTCCTAACGGGCATAAAATGGGCTGACATTGTAAGACTATAAACAATCACCCATATCGAATCAAACTTATGCTGGGTACGAGGTAAGCCTACGATGAAATCCATATTGATTACTTCCCATTTCTAAGTCAGAATCTCCATAGCCTGCAATAACCCACTGAGTTTCTGATGCTCAATCTTAACCTGCTGACAGTTAGGACATTGAGCAACAAACTCCGCTATATCCTATTTCATTCCGTCCCACCAATATACTTCCTTGATATCATGATACATGTTTGTCGCTCCTGGATGGAAAGAATAATGAGAATAGTGAGTTTCTCCCATAACCTGCCGACGCAGCCCTGCAACATTAGGGACACATAATCGTCCTTGGTATCTAAGGACCTCTTCTTCTGTAATTTCAAATGATGTCTTCTCCCTCTGAGGGGTGGTATCCCTATAATGAACTAACATAGGATCCTCGTACTGGAGTTCCTTTACTTCAGTTACTTATGAGTATGTTGCCATATACTGAATAGTAATTCCAATATCACCTGAGTCCAGTAACTGAACTCCAAAACTAGCTAGCTGATGAAACTCATGGGCTATTCCCCTATTTTCTAGCTGTAAATACGATAGGCTACCCATAGATCTACAGCTGAGTGCGTCGACTACTACGTTCGCCTTCCCCCGGATGGCATAAAATATTAACGTCATAGTCTTTAAGTAGCTCCAACCATCTCCTTTGACGTAGATTTAATTCCTTTTGCTTGAAGATGTACCGGAGGCTCTTATGATCCATATAGATATCAACATGAATGACATACAAGTAGTGCCTCCACATCTTTAGTGCATGAATCAGCGCGGCTAACTCTAAATCGTGGGTCGGGTAGTTCTTTTCGTGATTTCTTAGTTGTCTAGAAGTATAAGCCACAACCTTACCATGTTGTATCAACACACAACCCAACCTAATGCCTGATGCATCACAATAGATAACATAACCATCGGTCCCTTCTAGAAGTGTTAGAACCGGTGCTGACGTTAATTTGTCCTTTAATGCCTGGAAACTCCGTTCACAATCATCATTCCATTGAAAATTTGCTCCCTTCTGAGTCAACTTTGTCAAAGGTGCTGAAAGGGAAGAAAATACCTCTACAAATCTCCTGTAATATCCTACCAAACCAAGAAAGCTACGAACCTCCATCGGTGTTGTGGGTCTAGGCCAAGTCTTTACTGCCTCATTGTTTTGTGTATCCACCTGAATGCCTTCACCCGAAATGATATGCCCAAGGAAAGCTACAGAGTTTAACTAGAATTCACATTTAGAGAATTTTGCATACAACTTCCCTTTTTGTAGAGATTTGAGCACAATACACAAATGATCTGCATCAGCCTCTGAACGAGAATACACTAATATATCATCGATAAATACAATTACGAATAGGTCTAAAAAGGGCCTAAACACACGGTTCATCAAATCCATGAATACTACTAGGGCATTGGTAAAATCGAACGACATAACACGAAACTCAAAGTGCCCGTATCTGGTCCTGAATGCTGTCTTCGAAATATCTTCATCCATAACCCTTACGTGATGGTACCCGGACCTCAAGTCTATCTTTGAAAAACACTTGGCACTTTGAAACTGATCAAATAAATCGTCAATACTCGGGAGCGGGTACTTATTCTTGATCGTCACCTTATTCTACTGTCTATAATCAATACACATCCATAAGGAACCATCTTTATTCCTCACAAATAACACTGGTGCTCCCCACGGGGATGTACTAGGTCTGATAAAACATTTTTCAAGCAAGTCCTTTAGTTGTTTTTTCAACTCTTTCAGCTCTGCAGGGGCCATTCTATTGGGAGAAATAGATATTGGGTGAGTATCTGGTAGTAGGTCAATAGTAAACTCAATTTCTTGCTCTAGTGGAAGGCGCATAAGCTCATTGGGAAAAACATCAGAAAACTCATTAACCACAGGGATGGACTGAATGGTTGGTGACTCCACTTCCATATCCTAAACCCGAATTAAGTGATAAATACAACCGTTACTGATCATCTTCCTTGCCTTGATATAGGAAATACATCTACCTCTCGGGGTCTCGAGGCGTTCTTCCGAAATGACTTGATAGCGAGAAATCAAGTCCTTTGATTTTGCCGTGTACAGATAGTCTCCGTATTTCCCAGAACGAAGTGATGGGAAATGATTCTGACACTTGACTCCTCGAGCTTCTTACGGCGATGTCATACCAATGATATGGCTCCTGGCGTGAGCTTTGTGGTAACTGGTCATCCATGGGCTTGTGTATTTAGACTTTATTCAATGCACTCCTGATTCATGCTCTCCAAGGTAAAGGTGCCACCGTCGGTTCAATTTTTCAAAGATGTATTAACTGCGCCCGTTGGTCATCTTCCGAAACCTCGATGACCATGTCATAACCCCCTATAAATGGGGGTGTTTTGGTGTTGTTTTCCTATCCCAGTGCTTTCGTTGGCTTGTTTGCCCATTCCTTCTTATCATCTTCTTCTATCCTTGAACATCACTCTTGGGGATCATGGCCTCAAGGCTGTTTGGCGGAGCTCCCTTAGATCGTGTTGTGGCCTTTTGCCGGGGCTTCCCTATGTCAAGCATGATCACACTGCCCTGCTGCTGCTGTGGTCGTTGTTGTCCTTATTTTTGCTGCTGTTGTTGGCCCGAGGTGATGACGGATGGGGAGTCGGTTTCCCCTTATGTAGACAGTTGTTCGGACTATGCACCGCTGCTCACTCTCCTACCGACCATTGAGGCTGGGGCCCTAGAGGAGCCGGCAGTCGAAGGAATCACCCTCGAGATGAGTGCTTGAGGGGGCAGCGCTCGAGGATGCTGATACTGGAGATGGATTTTTGAGGGTGGACCGGGCCCTCGAGTTTCATCACATGTACATCCTTCTGTTCCTCCGCTTTAGGTGTAGACCTCTGTAGGCTTTTGTAATTTGTATGTAAGGACCCCTTGAGGGTTGTTGTACATTGATCTTTATGAATATGAATATACTCCATTGACGTCTGCTTTTGATTCTTGCTTTGTATTTGCATGCTCTCGTATATAGATCTTTATGAATATGAATATACTTCCTTTTGATTATGTTGACCGCTGATATCTAACTCGGGTGCGAGCGTTCTTTTCAATCCTCTACTGATCAAAATGACTCCTTTTCGAGCCCATTATTGTATCGACATTGCGTTTTTCTGAGCCCATCGTCGTACCTCAAACCAAGCCTAAATTGACCCGATAGGCCCGGGATATCGGGCCCTCAAGTTGTATGGAGATAATACGTCGAGTTTTGGAGATTTTGAGAACGTTATCCTGAATGAAGGTCAACTTTAGGTAGCTAGGGGTCCCCTTTGATCTTGATGTAGATAGCTTTTTAAAGCCTATATGATAGAATTCTATTGGGGAGTTGCCTGTACTCTGGCGCTGCCTCGGGCCTTCGTGGAACTTTCGTGATCGGAGCTTTCCGTACTTGTTCCCTTCCCTTTTTTTAGAAAAGGGAACCATGAGACCAGGTGCTGCCTTGAGTCGAGTGATGGCATTGAAAGCTTCCCGAAGTTCGACTTCTTTTGGCGGGGATCCTTGAGATAGAATGCTGCCTCGAAATTGGAAATAATACGGCTGACTATTTGAGTCCTAGCTTCTCATCGAAGGATGCCTCCGAGATCGGGTATCACCCCATAGATCTGTATTGAGGCTGTTGGCTTCTCGGGACTCACTCCGGGTAGGTGAGTCATCGTTGCTTCTCACATATATGTGGGGAGGCCTTGGATTCTTCGAAATACCTCACTATTTGAGATAGCTGCCCTTCCGCTTTGGCATAGGGTTCTTCATTTATTCAGCCGCAAAAAGCGTTGGCGCACGTCCTTGCTCTGATCTTCAGTTTTACCGTAGTCATGGCAATCACTTCGAGGCCGGTCCGACAGGGAGTGGGGAGTGCTGCTCCTGGAGCTTAGGAACCGCTGGAGTTCGCTCTAAAGAGGGTGTCTTTGATAAGAGAGGAACATCTGGAAATGGTGAGGGGATACTTTGGATGGAGCGAGGGGATAACGCCGCAGGTGCTTTCCTTGGATGAGAGTATTACAGACTCTACTAATGGATTCTTGAGCGTATACCTATATCCTTTCGCATTTGGACCCATTGATAGGGTCGTGCTTGATTTTTGCTTGAAATATCGGGTTACTTTGGTATAGATACACCCGTCATTTCGACGAGTGGTGCTGATGATGAAGTTCTTTGTGGAGAAGGCTGGGCTTGAATTCACGCTTAACAACCTCGTCAGGCAATACCAGCCCTTTCATTACCAACGCATGCTAACCCTGCAGTGCCATTCATCCACGCCCTTTGTTGTTGATGACAAAGAAGACGGGGATCAAGGGTGGGCCTTCCAAAGGGCCGACATTATCCCCGTGGAGCTTTTTTCATTTCCCGAGGGATGGAATTATGCATGTGAGAGGAGCGTCCGACACTTTTTCAGATTTTACCTATAGCAAAAATCAGTTGAGTAATCATGTTTTTTCTCTTTTTCCAGCAACTTCATGGTCGCCGGGCGAAGTTCTTGACCTTCCCGGCTGGGTCCGGGGGCTGGTGACCCATTCGGCCTCCAATGAGCATCGGTGGAAAGCTTTATTCCTCATCAGATGGGGAGTGAAATACCAAGGAATGCGCACATGCTGCCTTTGCCTTGGCCTTCGTATTTTTGAGGTAGCATTTCCCTCATTTCTTTTGTACTAACTTTGCCATTTGCAGGTATTGGGCGGTTCTTCGGAATGATGCAATGCTCTTCTAAAAGGGAGAAGGAGGCATCGGCCTCCGAGTCGAGGGATGATGGCGATAAATGGGATTGGGACCCACAATGTGATGGAGCTTTTAGTGGCGATGAATGAGCCCGTGTATTCGAGGAGAGGGCATCGTCCGAGCCTGCTGTTCTCGGAGTATCTGATACCCGGGCGGTGGTTCCTCCAAGTGAATATACTTTGCCCGAGGTTGGTTCCCCTGGGTCTGAGGAGATAGGATCAACAGGAGTGTGTTCTGACTTCGAGGAAGTCCGTCGGCTTCACTTAGTGGTGAGCTTAAGCGTAGTTTTCCTGTATTTCGTGTCCTCCTCCCTTTATTGAGTTTTCTTTGTGCAGGCCAGCGATAGGCTTATGTCTGAGCTGCTCCATCGAGGGGTCAGGCTTCGGAAAATTCTGGATGAGGGCAAGTCCCTTAAGCTCCATAGCAAGGAGAAGGAGGTTGAGTTGTTGCATTGGCGATATGAGGCGTACCGAAGCTCGAATCACGAGAGCTATTTGATGGTGCAGGTAACCTCTTTGTAGCACGTGCTTCGCTACTTTTGGACCTTAAAGTTAACCCCTTTTTGTTATATTAGCTGCAGAAAAGGACGGAGGCCTTGGAGTACCTCAAGGTCGACACCGATCGCGTCAGAACTGCTTGTGGTGAGCTCAGGGCTCAAGTGCAAGCTCAAGATTTAGAGGAGACAGGTGCCTCAGCCAAGGTCCCTACCTTTGAAGCCCAACTCCGCTTGCCTCGTGATAATGCCAAAGTTCAAGCAGATATTATCGGGAAACTTGAATCTGATCTCTCGAAGATCAGGGCTGAGATAATTGATGCTCGGGCTGAAGCAACACTAAGTCAAACCAAGGCTGACCAGGAGATGGAAATTCGTATGAAGGACGCTTCTGATGCCCAAGCCGAACTGAAGTGAGCCCTCGACCGGGAGAAGAGGATCGAGGAATATGTTCATTGTAGATCTCGAAGAGAGGTACTCGAGGATATCGGTGCATGGGGCTTCGTTCACTCGGATGAACTGGCTCGAGCAAGGGCAGATAAGCGTGACGCTCAGTCACTTCTCGCTTACATCGCGGAGGGCGAATTTGGCAAGCTGTAGCCCTTTGGAGCGGAGTGTAGATTTAGCTGTTTTTCTGTTTTGTATTTGATACTTGTAGAGCATTTTTGTAGATGAAGAGTGCGCCTTTTTTGCGTATGTAAGATAAGAGGAAACATGAAGCTTTATTTCTTCAACATTTCTTTCTGTATTGCTTTTGACCAGGCGGGCTGGTTTCAGTGTTTGGCAGGATCCTCGTAGGTTCAGAACTGATCAGGCAGGCCCGGAAAATTTTAAGTATGATCCTTGACGTGAGCAGTCATTGTGGCCTCCGTGTTTTGCCCAGCTATTTAGGCTTAGTCTCTGAGTCAGGCCTTGACTCGAGCTTGCTTAACCTTCAATCTTTTGTGCTCGTCTAGGCAGATAGTGATTGTTCTTATTCCTTGCCCTTGGGCATTTTCCATTTCAACTATTTTGGGTCCAGTCTCCGAGTCGCATTGTGATTCGAGCTTTGATTGACCCTCAAGTTCTTTCCTGCTTGCATGGGCGGATGATGATGACCTTCTGTGCTTCGGGTCGAGGTGACCTTATAGGCGCGTGGCCCGGAGGCTCACTAGGACAGCTAGAGTGGCATTTATGGCGTGCCCTTAGGCGTATTGCAGTTTAACTATTTTGGGTCCAGTCTCCGAGTTGTATTGCGACTTGAGCTTTAATTGACCCTTAAGTACTTTCGATTTTCAGACCGGCGATAGTGCCTCTTACGCTATTTTTGTCATTGAGACCTTTTAATATTTGGCCCGAAGGCTTGCATAGTTAACTATTTAGGATCGATCTCTGAATCGAGTTACTGTTGGAGCTAATTTTAATCCTCAAGTTGTCAATTTTCAAGCTGGCGACAATGGCTCTTATGCTATTTGGTCGTAGAGACCTTTTAGTGTGCATCCCAAAGGCTCATCTGGCTGGCGACAATGGCTCTTACACTGTTTTGTCTATGGGCTATTTGTAGGCTTGTTTTCCGTTCGTTAAGGTCTTTTGAAATAATTTTGCCTGACCCGTCGTCGGTTCCGGAGAACCTTGATTTCAAGTCGTTATCAGTGATGTTTGAGTACCTCGGAAGGTTTTTAGCTCGTAGGTCGAGTAGATCGATGCCTTGTGATTTGGAGCTGACATGGTCGAAGCTCATTTTTGCCTGTTGAGGGAAGCCTATTTTAACCGGTTCTTTCCGAAGTATATTCGAAGTAGTGGCCTACGATTTTTGTTTAGCGATAGTTGGGATCCCCGAGTCGTGTTAATTGTGTTGTATCAGCCATTTTGACCGTAGTCATATGTGTTTGGCCGGAGCTGTTTTTGATCCCGAATAATAGTTTAGGCGTCTACACCGAGGATATGCCCTTTCGGGATTCTTACAAATGCGATGTATAGCGTAAACTTTGAGATTTTTATTCCTGTTGAGGTCTTACAGTTTGTGTTGTAATATAGCATAGATCTGGTTACGCCAAGTCTGCCCACTAGGGGTCTTATAGTTTTGGGTTTTCCAGTGCATGGAGATTAATGACAGTCTCCGAGTCATCGAGTTTGTTTAAGCTTGAAGGCCGCTTTTTGTGAGCTCGGGGTTGCCTTGTAGGGGCTTTATGAGCCTGGAGTTCCTACCCTGGGGTTGTGCGGGTGCCAAATTGTTGACGTTAAGTCTCTGAGTATACTGAGGTCTCCTTTTTTGGCGTATGAGACGCCAAAAAGATATCCTTTTATTGCTTAGCGTAAACGCACATTGTTTTATTATCGTGAGCTCGGCCTGCGCGAGCACGGCTCCTCAGACCATTCGATCCGGTACATAATTTACTATTGAAGCTTAGTCTGGCATTTCCCGATCCTTTCGAGGGGATGGTGCCCTTAATTGAAGATCACCGCTCGTTATTTGTTTGCAGGAGAAAGCCTTTGATCTTGTCAAATCCTCCTCTGGGGTACGTTGCTCCGCTAATAATCTTGCTGGTCTGACCCTCTTTGGGGTGGAAATCCGATCGAGGGAAGAGAGAGCGGCAGACCCCTGCTAAGGCCTTGGGATTTTCGGGCGGAGTTAGAACTTCCGAATGTCCCGGCTAGTTGTCTGCATACAGGTTAGTGAAAAAATAACAAAGGAGTGAAGCAGTTCTTCTTCACCGCGAGATGTGTAGGCGGCGTTTCGAGATTTGATACATTCTTGCCCTCTCGAGGTGTGACCCCTAATACAGCCCTCTGCGGTGTTTGATCAGGCTTGGCCGAAGATGTGATTGGTTTACCCTTTGATCCTTCCAAGGGTGGAGGCATTGATGCCAACAACGCGCCATATAGTGGGGAATTTCCCCTCGTCGTGTATTGCTCCATGTCGACTTATTTTAGTTCTGCCCTTTGCGTTGGATTTCATTCTTTTGGCGAAATAGGGCCGACGCTGTCTCTGGGCGGTGTGCCCGTGGCCATCTGAAAAAGACGTCCGTACCTTGTACCTTCTTTGATTGTACAAAGCCCGATGTCCCAGCTTGAGCTTAGACGGGCTGTATCAAGAGAACGGTCTTCCTTCTTGTTGTGGTGATCGTTGTTTGGAATCCGTCAAAGATTCGGGGTGCGGGAGCAATTTGGTTCGTTAGTCTGAACCGCCACATTGACTTGGGTCCGATATCGTTGGTATGCTTGATCGAACCACCTGTATTCATGAACGCATGTTCAATTTGGAATAGATCAAATGAGGGAAAGGGTTACCAATGCATTAGTGTGAGGCCGAGGCGAAGTCTTGGTGTCCTTTTCTCTGAATGTAACGGTGTCCTCTGGAATATATCCCTGGACCCGTTCTTCCCTAGCAACGAACATTTTTACTTTCCATTTTATGAGTCCTCAGAGGGTGTCGCTGCTCCTCCACTATCGCGGTAATACGCCGTGGCTTATTTGCTTCGTTCTTCCTGGTTGCCTTCCTCCCTTGGGGCTGGATTCGAGCCTAATCGCTCGGTAGTACTCGGTGGAGATTTTGATTGAGTGGAACAACCATTGTTGTCCTGAGATGATGGCCATTTTTGACCCCGGGACCGCGCGCGCCATGTGGTTTCCGCGCCAAGTTGTGGTTCCTTTGAAAGGGTCTTTGTCGAGTAGGCCTAAGTCGTTCGGCGTCTTGGTTTCGCTTATCGTGATCACGATATTTGGTATAACAATGCTAAAATTGTGCTCTGCTGGGCGGGGTCCCCCTGCCGACCGTGCCTTGTCGAATCTGGTTCTGCTGAAAGATCCTCGAGGATGTTACCCTCGAGCCATTACCTGATCGTTGAGAGGTGGGTTGCATCCAGTGGCATTTCTCCCATCCGCGATGCATGGATGGTACCTCCATCTGTTTGGCATTAGTTTCTTTACCGGGAGCCTGCTTGGGTATACCGAGCCCGAGGAGGTTCCCGGATGGTCATCCATGGCCCTGATTTGTGGATTTTTCCAGGAATGGGTATCCGACCAGACCTTGGCTGGGTATCCAATCAAGCTTCGTTTGAAATTTTCTGGAGTCGTCGGGCATGGTCGTTTAATCTTCGGGTGAAGGCCTGTGTTGCCCAGTCATTCAAAACCGGGAGCGATCTCATTCGTTCTATCAGGGAATGAGGCGTAATCTCCCGCGACATTTCATTCTTTCCTTGTTTGGCCTCAGATGTGTCAGGCTCTCCCGTTGCTGCTTCGATGGCATCGACATGTGCCTCTGCGAAGGAATCTGCTGGAATGGTAAGCGAGTTTGTGAGGTCAAGCACTAGGCTGCGGCGCCACATCATGGTTCCTTTGGAGAGTGTTTCCCCGGACTTCTTCAATGATACAAGCTTGAACTCATCATCTTGAAGGTCACTGCCTTCTCTTGCGCACGTGTAAGTGGTGGTGCGCTCGTCGGGATCTTGTCGCACTTTGGGAGTTCCGTCGTTCCGGCTTTTTGTGAAATGGGTTCCGGGACCGCTTCCTCGGGGGACAAAGTTTGCATGAACCTCCACGAACCTGACTTGATTCTCTTGGAGAGATCCCCAAGCATCTTTGCTATAGCAGGGTCTGTTATAGATCCGTTGTTTCTTGATCTTTCGGGTACTCGTTCGGCGCAGGGAGCTGTTTCCGGCGCTACTGTGCTGGGAGTCTTTAGATGGTTCTGCAACTGAGCAATAGTCCACTGTTGTGCCTGCAACATTTAAAAAATAACATGAAGACTAACTTCTTGTGTTTCCCGAGCTGGGGTTTGTTGGGCTTCCTGTTGGTTGATATGCTGAATGCTCCCATCGGTATTCGAGGCTTCGTCGACCTGCTGCGCGCCTCGCGAACCCGCTTCCGCTGGAATCGGCCCAGATGCATTATCGGGATTCTGTGGTGGTGCTCCAGTGGCCGGGACAGTCACACTATTTTCCCCTCGGTTTACGAGGTTGTCGTCCTCGACTCTGTTTACTGAGCCAGATATTTTGTCCTGAAATCAAAGCATCTTGGACAAGAAAAAGTGTGAAAGATAATGTGCGTTTGTGCAATTAAACCAGCAAGAAAATAATCACTATTATTTTTATCCCCAAGGTGGGCGCCAAACTATTTACCGTGAAAATGGTAACAATAGATAAATTTGTAAATGAGATTCTAAAAATACATGATCTATTCTCGAGCTAGTTGTTGGAGCAGATGATGCTAAGAATGTGAGGTTTAACAATGAGATGCAAGCTAAAACGAGATAGTAATCAAACTGAGGGGCCTGCTGCCCGGTTATAGGTCTGGTCAATGAGGGACCTCGGGGTCGATGTGAGGGTCGAGCTCAAGCTATCGGGGATAGTCGGGAATGGGATAACATTTACAGATATAATTAAACAAGGCTCTTTATGGACAACACTAAGCAATATAATGAAGAACAAGTAAGAAAGCAATAGATATTAAGGTGACCTCGGGTCGGTGAGAAGGAGCAAGTTAGAAAGAAAAAGCGAGAGAGAGAGAGAGAGAGATATATTATTGCACTTGTGGAGTAAATGAAGTGACATTATACCCCTAGAAGGTAGTGTGAGTCCCCTTTATATAGGAGGGGAACTCAGCTACAAGTACATGTGCATTAATTACAAAGTATGGAGATGGTATGGCTTGACGCGACGCCTCAGCATAGGCTCTGGATAGGCCGGCCCTGTCAGACTTAGCCGTGTGCCTTGGGAGCTTCCCCCTCTATCTTGGCTTCAATCTTCGTCTTCTCTGAGTCGGGCCTCAACGAGCCCTATGTTCCGAAACTCAGTCGTGGCTTCCCGTCCTCGGGGTCTCGAGGCGTTTTTCTGAAATGACTTGACAGTGAGATATCAAGTCCTTTGATTTCGCCGTGTATACCCCTATATTGAGAACTTGAGGCCTTGATATTCTGACCAGACCCTGAATATGTGGAATAATCAAATCTCTTACTGCCAAACTAAGGGGGCGCGCTAGCCGATGGCTGGGCTGGATACCTTGGGTAATGCTGCCTCTGACCACCTCGAAACTCACCAGAAAGACCCGAAGACCTCGCTCTCTTATTTTGAGCCCTATCATGCTCATGATCGACCCTCTATTTATGTTTACGCTCCTATACGCCCTGAGCATATGCCTGAATACAAGAAATATTCATGTCTGGCTGAAGTGAGACCGACATACAATCATTATGAAAGTAAGGCTCTAATCCCATCACGAACCGGTGAACCCGATCCTCCATCTTAGATACAATAGTGGGAGCATACCTAGCCAACAAATCAAACTGAAGATTGTACTCCCGAACACTCATGTTACCCTGTTGAAGGGTCAAAAACCTATCAACTCTGGCCCGCCTAAGCTCTGGTGGTAGATAATGACAAAGAAAAGCTTCTGTAAACTTCTGTCATACTGCTTGAGGGACATCCTCACCTTTGGAAAATTCCCAAGACTCGTACCAATTAACTGCAACATCTCGGAGTCTATAGAAAGCTAGCTCAACTGACTCAGCTGTAGTGGCCTTCATTACCCTTGAAGTCCTATGCACTCTATCAATAAATACCCGAGGATCCTCATTTGGATCTGCTCCAATGAATACTGGAGGGTCTAAATAAATGGAGTCACGAACCCTCGCACTAACGGACCTATCTGTATGACCAATACCTATTTCCTGGCACCAAGCTTGTTCGGCTACTAATCGGGTTAATAGCTGAATAACATCTCTCATCTTCTGACCCGGTGCATCTGGCTGAGGAGCTGGAGGTACAGAGGTGGACACTAGAGCTGGTGCCCCTCGGAGCTCTTCTAGAAAGGGAGGGGTAGGTGAAGTCGGAGATGGAATCTCACTATGAGACTCTCCCCGAGCCCTGGTAATTCGTGGCACTCGACTAGTAGTTTCTCCAACCACGGTCTTTTCCTTCTAGGTGACTGTAATATTCAGAGGCATTGCTGAAAATATAACATGTTGCTAGGAACATGAATCATTGTATTGCACGATCTAAGATAAGAAGAGAGGATAACATCCTATATGTCCTGTAGCCTCCTATTTATAAGTGTGGTGCACAACGCACCCATAAACAAGACTCTATTAGACACGGTCTATAGATAACCCTAGCATAGAACTGCTCTGATACCACTTTTGTCACGACCCAAACCTATAGGCCGCGACGGGTGCCAGAGTCCTACATGTGAAACACCCCTAAGCATGCGTCTAAGATATAAGCCGGAATAACTTCTGCTAAATTACGAGAATAATATACATGAAGGACACCTGCCCAAAAAGGCATACATACGTATACGTGCAACATACGTTGGGCGAGCCGACAAGGCTTCTATAGACAACTATATACCTCAAAACTGGAAGCCGGCAAGGCCATATACTACCCAACTAGGCATACTGTCTACAAGCCTCTAATAGAAATATAACTGTACAAAGACAGGACTGAGCCACGTCATACCCACATATATATATACAAACATATCGTACTTAAAATCAAAAGTAGCTCCGGATCAAGTGGAGCACACCAACTTTCGCTGATCAAGGATCCTAAGAAGGGGGACCGTCAGCTTACCTACCTGCACCTGCGGGCATAAAACGCAGGCCCCGTGAAATAGGGCGTCAGTACGAAAAATGCACTGAGTATGTAAGGCATGAAAATTAGTACGTAAATGACATAGACGAAACATGGAATAAAGAAATCCATCTATAAATTTGAATAATTTTGAAACATTTATAATATCATGCATGTGCGTATAAATGTCGTGTCATGCATAGGTATGGGTGTACATAATATCATTAAGCCATTGAGGGCATCCCATCATATCGTCTCAGGCATTGTGGGCAACATCATCAACATATACCAACTGATTAGGTGGTGGTGCGTATATAACACCGTAACCTTTTTCCATATCCCATATACATATATTTACATATATACGCGTATATAGTGCCATCTGGTCATGGGTCAATGCACATGTATAAATGGGTGAAATGCATGAAAAATATGTAATAATCTCAATATTCCTTTCTGATAAACTTTTTCAACTACTTATTATTTTGAGACCCATGAACAGAAGATATACCAATATGTCACATGAGGAATCAAGAACACAGAGACCCCTAGTATTTCTATGAATAGAGTCATTTATGAAAACTGTGTATTTGCTCATTTCTTCTCTATAATTGGACCATGCCAAAAAGAAAGAAGGGGTATCCTTAACATACCTGGAGTAGGGGAAACTTCATATAATATTCTTGGCGAAGATTGTACCGTGTTCTTTGTAACCGCAAAATTTCGATGGAATTACACTGAAGTACTCTGAACGAAAATAAGGTTCTTCTTCTTTGAATTATTTTGATGCAATTAGTTTGAACGAAATGAAGCTTCTTCTCCTTAACATTTTTGAACTAAGATGATATATCAATGGTTCATGGATGTTCTAAGTCCTCATCCTAATGAGATGGAGATAAGACTTATAATTAAGTCTTATCTTGGTTAGGTTTTAATTTTACCCCTTAGGTAGCCACGTGCCAATAATGACTAAGAGTCATGTTTAGTTATTGTGGCTTTGTGCCACGTTTTTGGGAGGGGGTATAATTTAAATTTTTTTTATCCACTTATTAGTTAACTGGGTAATGTTCCGTTACCCGTTAATTAACCAATTACCCACATAATATAAAACAAATTGCCATAAATTACTTAAAATTCTACTTATTTTTAATATACTTTATACATCATATTATCACGGACATATGGTACGTTGTATGGTACTAGTCCATAAATATCAGATAGTATTGCTCGACCCGTATTTTATCCCAAATTGGCCACTTTTAACTAATTTCGTTTTCTTTAATTCATGTACCCTTTATCCTTCATGACACTTATTTATCGCTTGATATAAATAGCATAAATACGTTAACATCAAGATGATCTTATCCCCGAGTCTACGCAATTAACTGAAGATGAAACTTTTAACGTACGAAAATACGAGATGTAATATAGTCATTCTCTGTTGTGCCCTATGCAAGTGGTACTGCAATAATTGGTACTTGAATTCCCTTGTTAACAGGCCTCTATCTACTTCTTCCACAACCGAATCACCTGCCATGTAAGGTAAGTGAAGTGGTGGGGCTTGGTGATAAAGGGCCTTATAAGGGGTGGTCTGAATTGAGGAATGAATTGTGGTTCTATGCCACCACCCAGCTGCTGCTAATTAAGAAAATTAATCCTTTTGAGAGTTAGAGCAAAAACACCTAAGGTAGGTCTCCAGATACCTGTTAACAACCTTTGTCTGTCTATCAGACTATGGATGGTATGTTGTAGAAGTTCTAAATGTGACACCACTCATAGAGACTAGTGAGTATATGATCCTTATCATTCACTATGTCCTCTAGCATGCCATGCAGCCTGAACATATGTTCCGTAAACAATCTTGCAATGTCAGTGGCAGTATAAGGGTGAGCCACACCTATAAAGTGAGAATATGTGGTTAACCTGTCTACTACCACCCGTATAATGTCTCCCCCATAGGTTTTGGTGACCCTTCGATGTAATCCATGCTTATACTAATCCAAGCCAGCGAGGTTAGCTTAAGTGGGTGCAACAATCCTGTTTGTAGGGCTTTGTATCATACTTGTGTCTCTGACAGATGTCACACTTCTTGACATATGGCTGAACATCTTTCTTCATTCCTCTCTAATAGAAGATAAAATCTATCCTTCTATAAGTGTGATATATGCTAGAATTCCCACCAGTAGGTGAGTCATGCCATAGTTTCATGATATCCTCTCTTAATTGTTCATCAAGCCCTATCACAAACTTCCTATTTCTTCTTTACTAATTATGCACAAAAGAGTACCCTTTAGATTCTACTCCTTCCTTCTTAAGATATTCAATGAGGTCCATAAGCTCAACATTCAACTCCCAACTCTTCATAATCCGACGTAACAACTTAGTCGTAATGGTAGAGAGTGTTAAAACTGTCAACTCTACCAAGGGTAATCTTGATAGGGAATCTTCCACCTTATTATCCTTTCCCTTTTTGCACTCAATGATAAAGTCATATTGCATGAGCGTTGTTATCCATTTCAATTGAGACCATATGTGCAACTTTTGTTCAAGAAGGAATGTTAGTGTCTTTTGGTCTATCTTCACTATGAAGGGTCTCCAAGTCAAATATTATGACTATTTGTTTATTGCCATGATCAACTCTAATAACTCATTGTCATATACTGGCAATGTTAGGTGTTTTGGGGTTAAGACTTTTCTCAGGTAAGATATTAGTTGACCCTTCGGCATCAACACATCCCCTATTCCCATACTGCAAGCATCTGTCTTCACAATAAATTGAATGGAGAAGTTAGGTAGGAATAGAACTGGTGCAGGAGTTAAAGCCTTCTTCAAGTTGTTAAAGGCTTCAGCAGCTTTGGGAGACCATTTAAAATTATCCTATCTCAATAAGTCAGTAAGAGGCTTACTAGGAACACCATATCCCTTGATGAACTTTCTATAGTACCCTGCTAGCCCCAGGAATCCTCTTAAGTGCTTGAGATTAGCAGGTTCTAGCCACAACTGGACAACTTCTATATTTTTAGGATCAATAACTACTCCCTCTGCAGAAATATATTATCCCGAGTACTCAACTCTGCTGGCTTCAAACAAACACTTACTTTCCTTAGCAAATAGCTGGTGTTGTATCAGTAGCTCAATAGTGTTCTTAAGGTGTTGCACATGCTTCTTTAGGTCTTTGCTGAATGCCATAATGTCATTAAAACATACCAAAATAAACCTCCTGAGGTGTGCTAGAATATGTAGTTCATCAAGCCTTGAAAGCTAGAGGGTGCATTGGCGAGGTCGAAGGGCATCATCAGATACTCATAATGCCCAGAATAAGTCTTAAAGACTGTCTTTTGGACATCTTAGGGTGCCATCCTAATTTGGTGGTATCCAGCCCTTAAGTCTATCTTGGAATAGATTCTTGACCCCCCTAGCTCATATAATAACTCCTCAGTAATTGGTATGTGGAACTTATCCTTCATTGTTAGCATGTTTAGGGCTCTATAGTCCATACATAGTCTCCAAGAATCATCCTTCATTCCTACCAAAACCACAGAAGAAGCATAAGAGCTTGCACTATACTAAATTATGCCTTGTTGCAGCATTTCTGCATTTCTGACACTATATTCTCAACCACATCCTTTTGAAGGGGAGAGTATGTTTAATTCCTTGAGTTCACATGAAGAATATCATATTTTAATGGAATATGGTAATCAAACACCCCTCTTGAAGGTGGTTACTATTTTGGTTCCTTAAATAATTCCTGACATTCTTTTTGAGTGCCTGCACTTCAACTATTTTTCCTCTTAGATGGTATCATGTTCCTCTTCAATAAGCAATTCCGGGCATACTTTGATCATAAATATCTGAGCATCATTGGAATAAAAATTGTTGAGGGCCTTTGCATCCACAGTTTTGAAAGAAGGTTGGATGCCTTGCAGAGCAACTTGCCTGCCTTGGTACACAAACCTCATGTATAACTTTTCAAAGTTAATCTCAATATACCAAAGCATGCGTAGCCATTGAATGAAAGTACTATATTACAACTCTCTATCCGAAGCACCAAGAAGTCATTTTGTGCTCGGTGAAATCGGAGGGTCCAGTTTCATTGTCATTACGATGCCCCGCGAGCATACTTCCTAAGGCTTGAGACAGGGGTCGAGGTTCGCCTTCGAGGGATGTGGATGCTCGGCCTCAGGGCAATGTAGATCAACGGCTATATTGTAAAAGAGGGGAGTTCCCAAAGGGTATAGCTAGAGCAGACAAAGTCTGTCAGGCTAGTCTGAGCCCACATCATGATGTCGACTAGCTGTCCATCTCCATATCTTTGTAATAAATGCAATTGTACTATGATAGAATCCCCCAATTTTCTATATAAAGGGGGTCCTTACCACATTGTAAGGATTGATTGCTCTATACCTAATATACAAGGACATTCTCTTTGCTATCTAACACATTCTTTGATATTATTGCTTACGTTTATTGTCTTTATTATTGTTTTTATTACTGTCCTTCATTTATTTCTTATAATTGGCCATGAAGAGCCTTTGTTGATTTTATTATAGTTGTTAGCCATACTTCGATCACCTTCAATAGCTCACAGCCGAGCTCTAGAATCGACCTCGAGGCTCCCGGATCGACAAGATCGAGGACCGATTGTTAACCTATCAGTTTGATTATCACCTTAATCCTTACTCTTATCTCGTTTCTAAGTCTCACATACATAGCATCAACTGCTTAAAAACTAGCATAAAAATAGATCACGTATTTTTAGAGTCCCATAATCAAATTTAATTGTTATTACCATTTTCACGATAAACAGTTTGGCGCCCACCGTGGGGCTAAAAATAATAGTGATTATTTTCTTACTGGTTTTGTCACATAACGCAAGTTATCTTTCACACTTGTTCTTGTCCAAGATCATCAAATTTCAGGTCGAAATGCCTAACTCAGTAAATAGAGATGAAAACAACTACCTCGAGAACCGATAAGAGAATGGTGCGGCTGTTCCAACCTAGCACAAAAAGAGATTCCTCAGCATATCGTTCATATGATTATTGGAGGGATCAACATTCCCCAAGGGCCCATGATCAAGCGGACAAAAATATCTTCCGCAATAGAAGGGCCGATCCGATACCGCGTAACCAAAGTCACCATCGCGTTAAGCGAAGAAGATCTCGAGACCTTGACAGAACCACACAATGATGTGCTGGTAATCTCATTTCTTTTAAACAAAATTCAAGTTAAACGTGTGCTCCTGACCTCGGATGTGCCTAAGAGCATACAAAACCCCGAGGATGACGAAGAGGATTTCCTTGCTCCTCGAACTTTTCTTGCCCCCGAAGAGTCATATGCAACGAAATCGACAATTGAATATCTGGAGCAAGCTGTTTTGATCGAACACCTCCCCGATCGTAAGGTATACCTGAGAACGGGATTAACCCCCAAACTCAGGAAAAAATTCATTCAATTTCTTATCGATAATATCGACTGTTTCGCATGATCCCACTTAGATATGGCAGGTATCCCACCAAAAATAACCTCCCATCGACTGAGGGCCGACCCAAGGTTTAAACCCGTAAAGCAAAAAAGAAGACTCCAGTCCGAGATAAAACATGCATTCATCAAGGATAAGGTAACAAAATTCCTTAAAATAGGGTTCATTAGAGAGGTAAAGTACCCAGAATGGCTGGCCAGCGTAGTAGTGGTACCTAAAAATGGAAATAAGCTAAGAATGTGCGTAGACTATAAAGACTTAAATAAGGCGTGTCCCAAGGATTCGTTCCCATTGCCTAACATCGATCGTCTAATCGATGCTACGGCCGACCACGAGACCCTCACCTTTCTTGATGCCTACTCGAGGTACAATCAAATTCAGATGAACCCCAAAGACAGGGAGAAGACCTCATTTATCACAAAGTATGGTACTAACTATTGCAATGTAATTCCCTTTGGACTAAAAAATGTAGGGGCTACATATCAGCGTCTAGTTAATAAACTATTTAAGAGTCAAGTAGGTAAATACATGGAAGTTTATATTGACGACATGCTAGTTAAGTCCCTGCACGCAAAGGACCATTTTACTCATTTGCAGGAAATATTCGACATCCTCAGAAGTTACAACATGAAGCTCAACCCCGAGAAATGTTCTTTATGAGTGGGTTCAGGAAAATTCTTAGGCTTTATGGTATCAAATAGGGGGATCGAGATTAACCTCGATAAAATCAAGGCCATCAAAGAAATCACGGTGGTAAACAATGTAAAGGCCGTGCAACGACTAACAGGACGAATAACGGCTCTAGGCAGATTCATATCAAGTTCATCCAACAGGGTCCATCATTTATTCTCTTTACTCAAAAGGAAAAACAACTTTGAATGGACTCCAGAATGCCAACGCACCTTAGAAGAGCTGAAGCGATATCTGACTAGACCACATCTGCTCCACACGCCAAAGGAGGATGAAACACTATATCTATACTAGGCCGCATTCGAGATTGCGGTAAACAACGTGCTAGTCCGAGAAAAGCAAGGTACACAATTCCCTATTTATTATGTAAGCCGGACCCCAGGGGATACCGAAACTAGGTATCCACAACTTGAAAAATTAGCTCTTGCATTAATAAGCTCATCGCAAAAATTGAAACCCTATTTTCAATGCCACCATATTTGCGTTCTAACGACATACCCCCTCGAGAGGATATTGCACAAACCCGAACTATCAGGTTGATTGGCCAAATAGGCCATCGAACTCGGGGGGTATGATATCGAGTATCAACCTCGAACGACCATCAAGTCCCAGATTCTGGTGGACTTTGTGGCCAATATTTTGCCCTCCCTTGTGCCCAAGGTAGAAAAGGAACTTTTACTAAAATAAGGCACGTCTTCCTTGGTATAGACCCTGTTTATTGATGATGCCACAAATGTGAGAGGTTTCAGACTCGATATAGTCCTAAAGCCACCTACGGGCGGCCTGAATAGGCAATTTATAAAACTACAAAATTGACTAACAATGAAGCCGAGTACGAGGCTATGATTGCAGGTTTAGAACTGGCCAAAAGCCTGGGAGCCGAGACAATCAAAGCAAAATGCGATTCACTCCTTGTAGTGAACCAGGTGAATAAGAGCTACGAGGTCCGAGAGGACAGAATGCAGAGGTATTTGGACAAGATCCAAGTCGCATTACGTCGCTTCAAAGAATGGACTTTAGTCCATGTGCCTCAAGAGCAGAATAGCGAGGCTGATGCCCTCGCAAACCTAGGATCATTTGTTGAAGAAGATGACCCACTCCCCAGGGCTATTATTCAGCTATCTAAATCAATGATCAAGAAAGGTCACACAGAGATTAATTCCACCAGCCTAACATGAGACTGGAGAAATAAATATATTGATTATCTGAAAGACAGAAAATTGTCCACGGATCCAAAGGAATCGAAAGCCATGCGAACCAAAGCAGTCCAGTTCTCTCTCGATGAAAGAAAGACTCTGTATAGAAGAACTTTTGATGGCCCCCTAGCAGTATGTCTGGGGACGGGGGATACAGATTATGTACTTCGAGAAATTCATGAGGGTACTTGTAGAAATCACTCTGGTGCCGATTCCTTGGTCCGAAAGATAATAAGGGTAGGCTATTACTGGGACAACATGGAAAAAGATATTAAGGAATTTGTCCGAATATGCGATAAATGCCAGAGATTTGACCCTATGATTCACCAACCTGGTGAACAACTACATTTGGTCTTATCGCCATGGCCATTCATGAAATGGGAGATGGACATCGTCGAGCCCCTACCAACGGCACCAGGTAAAGCTAAATTCATTTTATTTATGACTGTCTATTTCTCAAAATGGGTGGAAGCATAGGCCTTCTAGAAGGTAAGAGAAAAAGAAGTCATTAACTTCATCTAGGACCACATTATGTGCCGATTCGGGATTCCTTCCGAGATAACATTCGATAATGGGAGGCAGTTCATTGGGAGCAAGGTAACACAATTCCTTGAGAATCACACAATCAAGAGAATCATATCGACGCCTTACCACCCATGTGCAAATGGCCAGGTCGAGTCCACAAATAAAACCATCATCCAAAACTTTAAAAAGAAGTTAGAAAGCGCCAAGGGAAAGTGGAGAGAAATGTTGCCCGAAGTACTGTGGGCATACCGAACAACTTCAAAATCAAACATAGGGTAAACACCTTTCTCTCTAGTATACGATGCCGAGGCTTTGATACCAGTAGAGGTCGGGGAGCCGAGCACCAGATTCCAACACACCACTGAGAGCTCAAACAACGAGGCCATGACAACAGCCCTCGAACTACTAGATGAAAAATGAGGACCCTCACTGGTCCGGATGGCCGCCCAAAAGCAAAGGATCGAAAGATATTATAGCAGAATAACAAACCTCCGAAATTTCGGAGTTGGGGACTTGGTTCTAAGGAATGTCACCCTTAACACCCGAAACCCAAATGAAGGAAAGCTAGGCCAAAATTGGGAAGGACCGTACCACGTCCTCGGAGTAGTCAGCAAAGGGTCTTACAAGCTCGGTACCATGGAGGGCGAGCAAGAAACTGGAACATATCAATACTAAAATGATATTATTGCTAGGGAAACCGATTGAAAATACTGAGAACACCCTCGAGCACGTGTTGCACTCTTTTCTTTTGATCAGATTTTGTCCCCATAAGGGTTTTACCGGCAAGGTTTTTAAGGAGGCAACGGCCATACGACACCTAAGGAGACTCAAAAAGTATTCAAGATTTCTCTTACAATCCACCTCGAATACTGGGGGGGCATCCCCCTGGTAAGGTCACCTACATGGGAAAGCCAAGACACCCCAAACAGGACCTCGATAGGAAAAGTAATGTACCAGACCAAATGGTCGAACGAACCGTGCCCATATAGAGTAACCAAGCTTTTAACGACAAAAATGTGTATACTTGTACCAAGTAATCGAAGAACACTTTTCATGAAAGCATTTTACGCTTCAAAAGAAATTCGACATTTTAGGATAAAGGACTCCTCTATCAGAAATGTCCCGAACACTCGGAGACTGGCGTCAACAATTCGATAGCTGTACGACCCCCAGGTCAAAACTCCAAATTTATAAGCCCTCAACGAGACAACATCAAGATTATTAAATGTCTCCGAAATCGAAGGTGTCCCGAACACTTGGAGACTGACGCCAAAATCTCAAAATTCGCATGACCTCAAGGTCGAAATCGCCAAAATTGTAAGCCCTCAATGAGGCAATACAAAGTTTACAAGTAATGGCTCTCGAGTCAAGAAACCCGCGACGACTTAGGGACTGCCGTCAAGTACCATCTCCATCAACCTATCAAGACTCGAGGTCGTAAGGCCAAATGCGGGCAGCCTCGGTCTCGTGAGACCTTCATAAGGTAGTAACAATATCAGTAATACCTGAAGCAAGGCATGAACCATACATATACCAAGTATCCAAAACTGTAAGACCTCAAAGGCATGCAAAACTTGTAAGACCTTACTAAAGGCATAAACCCGATCTCAAAGTTTCATCTATATATCGAACTGGTAAGACCCCTAAAAAGGCATACCCTCGATATAGATGTCGAAACTACTTAACTCGGGACCTAAAGGCTCTAGCCAAACACAAATGACTCCGGTCATAAGGCTGTACCAGCCAAACTAATGTGACACGGGGACGACCGACTGTCGCTATAAATCACAGGCCTTTAATTACTTCGAATCTATTTCGAAAAGAACCAGTTAAACAGGCTACCCTCGACATAGGAAAAAGAGCTTTGACCATGTCATCTCCAAATCACAGGCTTCGAGATACTCAGCCTCTGAGCCAAACCACCCGAGGTGCTCAATCATCTCCATAAAGTGACTCACAATCGAGGTTCTTATCAGACCATCGAAGAGTCAGGCAAAAATTATTTCAAAAAGTCCTTAACAAGGGAAAATAAAGCCAATAAAAGGTCCCTTCGACCTAATACGTAAGAGCCATTATCGCTAGTCCACATAAAAGGTCGCTTCGACCCAAGGCGTAAGAGCCATTGTCGTCAGCCCACATAAAAGGTCGCTTCGACCCAAGGCGTAAGGGCCATTATTGCTAGCCCACATAAAAGGTCGCTTTGACCCAAGGCGTAAGAGACATTGTCACCAGCCCACTCAAATCCAAAAACTTGAGGGTCGAATGAGCTCGTGTCGAAACTCGACTTGGAGACTGGACCAAAATAGTTAACTAAATATGCCTAAGGGCAAGGCATAAGAGCCATTGTCGCCAACACACATAAAAGGTCGCTTCGACCCAAGGCGTATGAGCCATTTCTTGCCAGCCAACTCAAATCCAAAAACCTGAGGGTCGAATGAGTTCAAGTCAAAACCCAACTCAGAGACTGAACCCAAAATAATTAACTAAATGCGCCTAAGGGCAAGGCATAAGAGCCATTGTCGCCAACCCACATATGAGATCGTCCCAGCCCGACACGTAAGAGCCTAAGGGCCAGCTCAAAATTTAAAAACTTGAGGATCAGATGAACTCGAGTAGAAATCAGACTCGGAGACTGAGCCCAAACTAATAAAAATGCTTGAGAGAAAAAGTGTAAGAGCTCAAATGCTAACTTATACTAAAAGGGCGTACCGACCCAATAGGTATGAGTCACTGTCACCAGCACTAAGATAAAGGACATGCTGGGCGGATACATAAAAGCCAGGTCGCCCGACAATAGCAAAGATCGAGGATCTAACCCAAAGTCTGGAACCTTGGGTCGAAAGACAAAGTAGATCATATAGTATTTCCGAAAAACAAAAGGGAAAGAAGGGATAGGAAATAAAAAGCCTTCTTATGGCCCCAAGGGATGCTTACAAGTCTTGAAAAAACCCTTACAAAGGGAGAACCGAACAAAATCCTAATCTATTACCGAGCCTACATCTTCGATGTCTGCACCAAAGGTTGTACCCCAACAACTTCAGATACTTCAGCGACCCCTCTTCAATGGCCTCTTCCCCTATGGGGGCTCCACCTTCATTTTCATCACCTCCTGAGCCTCTGCCCGGTGCATCTCCAAAAGCAAGCAAGGCAGCATCTCTCTTCTCTAACATCTTCACCCTCTCAGGCTTGGCAGGCAAAATTATATCTCCCGCATGTACATCCCCAAAAGTTTGCCTTTGAGATCCCAATCAAGCACGCTCTACTACCCGAGTTAATCTCGGCTCGACCCCCTCGGGCACCCTCCCGGCTTGAGCGCTTGTCGCAATAGCATCCTCTCCATGCAAAGATATAAGCACCTCAACTTCAGTTTTGATCCCGGATAATGCAGCTAACAACTCTAAATAGAGACCTCTGTACTTATTACTATCCTCCTTCATATCACTAAGATGACTACCAACTAAGGTTACCTTATCCTGGAGGGCATCCCTCTCGAAAGTTATCTCTCTCTCTCTCGCACTGTTTGAGTTCGGAGACTTCGCAGTCTCTGGCCTGGAGCTCCTCCCTCAGCAGGGCACCTTCCTTCTAAAACTGCACAAATCAGATCCAAGATGTTAAAACACTTGAATCTAGCAAAGCATTCAGATAATAGGGGACTAGATAACCTGTTCAGTAAAAAGAGCCTTCTCACGCTCATAACGGGTCACCTCAGTCTGATACTGGGTGAAAGGTTGATTGTAAAATGCCTTGGCCTAAAGCCACAAAAAAAGACAAGTTAGAAAGACAAAGGTCAGTGCAACCGAGGCCCGAGCGACATACAGGGTTCACAAAGACTACTTACTCGCAAATCCTGCTCATCTCGCCAAAGACGAGGGAAGCATCAATCTCAGGGACTCCCTCGGGAACGGTTGGAAGCCTTTCGAGCACATCTCCGCATTTGATAGGCATCCCCGCATTGGGCGATTCTTCGTGAGGGGCATCTTGCACTCCCTTAGGAGGTAGGTTCGTTCCCTGAGGGAAATCAATCACGACCACGACACTGACATAGCCAGTAAGGACCATCTCTTGTCTATTTAGGGCCCCGGAGCTAGGCCCCTTCGAACCACATAAAAAAGGAACCCCAGACCGAAGGGAACTCTGACCACCAATCATCTCGGGGGCAGAACCCGATACTCCCTTAGTTGCCTCTCCAATATGAAGTGGGATCGCACCGACAACAGACTCCAGCTCGGAAGCCACCATCTTTACATCCCCAGAACCATCCAGGTTTATCGCTCCCTCGGGCGCTATCGAGAAGCTATTTTCCCCCTTACCTTCAACTCGAGGGTTTCCCACCGTTCCTAGAGTTAGGGCTGCCGGGTCGGCCTTAGTTCCTTCTGCCTTAACCTTCTTGGTCTCCGAAGGCCCGTCCGACGAATCCCTTTGTCTTTTATTCCCTTCATCGGGTACTAAATCACCTTCCCCACCGGGTAATGCTCCCTTTACCAAGGGGACTTCCCCCAGACCTACAAAAATGCAAGAGGTAAGCACATGGAACGAGAGTGCTACCAGTAGCAATTTAAGTTGAAAAGGATGACTACAACAAGGGTAGAGGCTAACCATGATCCTTAGCTTCCCACTGAGCCTGGGATAAATCACGCCACACTCGCTCAACATACGGGCAAATTGAGTCCAGGCGTCCGACCCAGCTCAGGAGGTCCGAAACCACACTAGCGTAAATTGTTGCGGCTGCATTAGCAAGAAAAGTTAAGTGCGCGGAAGAATGTATTCAAAGAGAAGTGAGGGAATGCTAGATAATGTGTCTACTTACGTTCCACATTCGACCTCTCGAGAAACGACATTTTTTTCGTCGGGATCATGTTAGAAGTCCTTACTTGGACAAAGTGACTTATCTATCCTGCATTCCCGAGCTCCTCGGTACAGGCAAAGAGGGCCCTTGGGTCTTGACAACGGAGATTTATTAGACCCATACGGAAGAGACGGGGGGGCTGTACATCCTGATCAGATGATCAAGGGTGAAGGGCATCTCCCCGATCATGTTCACTTAGTACCTAATCATATAAACAACATGCCAGAATGAAGGATGCATTTGGCCAAGGGTCACTTGGTATCGTTGGAAGAAGTCGAGAATCACGGGGTCGATCGTGGGCGAAGATGGCCCCACCGGCCCTAGGGTAAACTGGTAAGTATACACATTGAGAAAACCAGTTTTGTATCTTGTAATATCCTCCTCCCAAGAAGGTATCTCCACAAGCACCACGTTCCCCCAACGACAATCATCTCTCACTCTTCCGACACCTGTTATTGAGCTAATATACTGAGTTATGGGCTCACTTCACCTCGACTTCGAAGAAGGCCTCTCGACTTTGAAATCAGAAGCCATCAAAAAAAATCCTAGAATGCATTCCTCAGCACAAGGAGGCATTGCCGCTTCACCTTGAGATAAAAGAGAAGAGGATGAGGCCACATTTTCCTAGGAAACAGAGGCGGAAGGTTTCACCATTACTAGAAAATTCTGGAAGAAAAGGGGGAGTCGCATTCCTAGGAAAGAACAAGGATAAAGGAAGAAGGAAACTTTTTTAGGGTTTGTAAATATAATGAGTTGGGAAGAACAAGAAGGGGAGTATTTATAGAAGCCCCACATGCACATTGAAGGAGGCCAAGGGGCAGCTAACTGTCATAATCAATGGGGAGGCCTTCAAGGGCTACGTGTGCACCATCTTTCGACACCTTATGACTGGTGTCATTACAAGAATATCGGATGGGGCAAAGGTTCAAGGTCATTTCTTATCACTTTCATTCTAAGAAACGTGAAGACTATCTGTGCACAGTGAAATCAAAGGGTCCAATTTCCTCGTCATTACGATGCCCCGCGAGCATACTTCCCAAGATTCGAGACTAGGGTCGAGGTTCACCTTCGAGGGCTATTGATGCTCGGCCTCGGGGCAATGCAGACCACTGACTATATTGGAAAAGATGGGAGTTCCCAAAGGGTACAGCTAGAGCAGACAAAGTGTGTCAGGCTAGTCTGAGCCTACATCATGACGTCGACTAGCTGTCCCATCTCTATATTTCTGTAATAAATGAATTTGTACTACGATAGGATCCCCCATTATTCTATATAGGGTCCTTACCATATTTTAAGTATTGACTACTCCATACTAAATATACAAGAACATTCTCTTTGCTCTCTAACACATTCTTTGATATTATTGCTTCTATTTATTGTCTTCATTATTGTTTTTATTACTATTCTTCATTTATTGCTTATCATTGACCATAAAGAGCCTTTGTTGATTTTATTATAGTTGTTATCCATACTTCTATCATCTTCGATAGCTCACAGTCGAGCTCCGGAATCGACCTCGAGACCCCTAATCGACAAGCTCGAGGCCCCGATTGTTAACCTATCGGTTTGATTATCACCTTACTCCTTACTCTTATCTCGTTTCTAAACCTCACACTTAGCATCAACTGCTTAACAACTAGCATAAAAATAGATCACGTATTTTTAGAGTCTCATAATCAAATTTAATTATTATTACCATTTTTACGGTAAACACATTTTGAAACATGGCTCCTTACATCAACAACTTAAACCCCTTGCTTCCTTTTATTGATTGGATAATTTTTCCATCAGCTATTGATACATTTGGAGGATTCATTTGATAAAAATTGCATCCAATCCTCTGAGTTGCCTTTTCATTGATGAAGTTATGTCTAAAGACACTATTAATGAGGATATTGATTGGTTTGTGCTCAGCGAAACCCTGAACCCTTAAGGTTTGTATTCTCTAGAACTATGCAGGGCTTCTAAGGAGATCTCATAGCTTTCTATAACCTCCTCTTCCTTCCCGTGATCTCCATTGCCATCTTCAACTTCTAATCCTTCAGTAACAACTGCACCTTCATCATTAATTTCCAAAGAGTATATCTACCTTTTGGCTTTACATTTATGTCTTGGAACAAATTTTTCATCACAGAAAAAACACATGCCTTCGGCTATTTTATCCTCAATCTCAGTTGGAGAGTCTCCATCTTCTGCTGTTATCAAAGCTGGCAATAACTGGTCCCTTGCTTTTTGTTATGTTCCCTTTGAACGCTCTACTAAATCATTGTTCTGATGCTCATTTCAAGGCAGAATGTGCTGCAGTGTACCCATTGATGGCCTTGCTCTATGCAACAAAACTTGCCTCTTACAGTCTATCTAAGTAGTAAGCTTGAGGTAGGCTACAAGGATTCCCTACTCTAATAGCATCCCTGAGCTCAGGTTTAAAGTTGTTCAAGAAGATGCTAATTGCATGCTCAGTAGCTAAGTTGATTCTAGTTATAACACTGACAAAGGATCTCTGATAATCCTTTGTTGAGCCTGTGTGTTTGACATTCATTACCTCATTCATAGGGTGAGACTACTCGACCCCAAAGTTGTCACAGAGTTCCCACAGGTACTCTTCCCAAGTAGGAAGAGGCATCTTACCTCTACATCTCATGTAGCCCAAGTGGCATTGCAATGCATCCCCTTCAAAGTGCATGGAAACTAACTTCATTCTCTGCTGAATAGTCACCTCTTCATCGAAAAAATTGCTCTACCTTACACAACCAAGTCCTCAAGTCCTCACCATTAAACTTAGGGAATTCTATCTTGTGATACTTAGCAAAATAAATATTGGGTAAGGGAACAGTGGTGGTGTAAGGAAGGTTCTGTAGGTGGCCAGTAGTAGGAGTAGGCTAATAGGGGTGGGGTGTAGGAATGTAAAGAACCTGATGGTATAAAGGAGGGGATATATGGGTGGTTTGGGTGCAGTAGGTAGGCGAGAACTGATTATGTTGTGTATAGTGATTATATAGTGGGGTTATAACTATAGGTAAACCTTGGGTCTGAAACTAAGCTTGTTGATAGCTCCTACTTGAGCTGGTTTGGTTATGAGGGGTTTGAGGTTGCATCATGGTTACTCTAGGAGGTAGAATAGGATGTGAAGGAAAATTGTGTGTCTAAAAGGGGGCAGATTGTATAGGAGTGGTTCGTGCAGGTAGGTTACGTAGTGAGGAGCTTGGGTTTGAAGAGATCTGTGAGACCTGTGACATAACAATAAAAGTGTTTCTAATTGGAGAAATAGAGATAGGGTTACTGATAGGTCTGGGAACAATAACAGGACTATTGACCCCTTGTAAGCTAGGTAAAGCTAAATCACTAAAATAAAAAGGTTTATCATTGGGAGAGTAAAGCTCACCTCCACTGTAGGCCATTGATTTATCTCTTTCAGGTCTCTTCACATCGTGTATAACTTCATTAAGTACCTCTCTTAGCTCGCTCAGTGCTTCTTCTTGATTTATGTAGGTCTACTCTTGAACAACCTTCAGTTGGTCTTGCCTAGCTGTGAATGTCAACACTTCTGTAAATATCTTCTTGAGTGTCTCCATCACTTCTTTCATAGTAGCAGTCATTGTACCCATAGATCCAAGATTTGCTCTGATACAACTGATACGAGCTGAGGTAAAATAGCAAAAATCAAAAGGAAAATGGAAAAAGGGTAATGAAACAGTAAAAAATATAGGAAGTAAAAGAAGGAATACAAGCTAATATAGGTAAATAAAAATAAGGTTATGTATACTCATAATTAAGAAAGAGATATCTATTACAATATATAGATTTGCAGACCTAGATTCCTGTTACACCCTATATTTTCGTACGTAAAAGTGCATCGTAAGCAAACTAATATAGGGCCAAAAATGAGATAATATTTGAACGTATATAAAGTAAGTTAATCATGTTATCTCAGAGGTTAAAAATATTAAAGATCATAAACAACATGTACAAAGAGTTTTGGAAGGTTTAGAAGCTAAAGGAATTGAAGAAAACAATGTTTCGTCAAAAGTCGACAAGTTGGGAATGTCATAACATGTACTTTTGGGGCGAGAATAGGGTGCTTAAAATGATAAGGAGGCTATGTTATGAGTTATGTTAGTCGTATGTTATGTTTTGAAGTCAAGTGAGTTGTGGAACAAAAGTTGATGAAAGTCATCACAAGTTACGTTCATAGGTTTTGCTGAATATTTGGGTCAAATGTAACTGCGATTTTCTCTCAATATACTTTGATTTATGGATATTGCACCCATAAAATTGAATATCTATGATTCTATTTTCTAACATGTTAAATTATTTTTCAATACGATATAGGTGTAGAGAGATATATGTATTTTTACGAGACTGCGCAGGCTGCTAGGTGACAAGTAGGCGTGTCACCTACTTGCTTAAATGAGGGTCCAAAAAGAGTCTATTTTAAGTCTTCCAAGGATACCATTTAAGGTATTATCTCCTTCAATATAACACTCATAAAATACCACGATTAACCATACCTAAACCCCTGTAAACATCTCCCAAAAATTTCCCACAAATCCTAATTGTTTTTCTCTCCCTTTCAAGTTATAATTGAAGGTAAAACCTAGAGTTTCAAGAACCAAGATAGGAGCTGAGTTGTCCAACAAATAAGGTAAGTTTACTGCTCTATTTCATCCATTTTTTCAGCTATAAATGCATGGTAAGTCGTTTTATATTTGTAAGAGCTCACGGGACGGTGATCGAAAGCCGTGAGTTCGAGTTATTCACTTGTAGCGGACTATTTTGTGGATTGTTTTGTATGGATGTTGGCTATGTATTTTACTACAGTATTGTGGAGTGTTGGAGGAGGAAGGGTATGGATAAGCACCGCATAAATCCAGGATGGTGGGGTGGTCGTTCGTCGTATCATTTTCGGGCTGTTTGACACTACTACCATGGTCATTTTGTGTATGAAGAAATTGGGATGTGTTGGGCTATTTTGTAGTATTTTGTGGTGAATATAAGGTTGGAAAATAATGTATATATGTTGTTATTATTATGTTCTTGTGTTGTTGGTGTCATCTTGAACTTGGAGGTAGTAAGGAATATAGGGGAAATGCTGCCCGTTTTAATACAAAATAAGCTTGTTGTTAGTTGTGCGATAGTTGTACCTTTCCTAACTTATTGATTGTATTATTATTGTTGTTGTAGATTACGGTGAGCAGAGGCGATTTTAACTTGGTGATTGGAAATATTGTGATAAGCTATGTTAAGGCTAAGCCCTTCCTTCATTTTGGCATGATCTCGTAACTGCATGTGTTTGATAACGAGGAATGAAGAGAAGTTCATACTCCTGAGTATTGTTTTCTTCCAGTTAAGAGAGTAGGGGGTCTGTATATATTATAGTTTTCAGTTATTTTATTGCCTTACATATTCGGTACATTATTTTGTACTGACGTTCATTTTCTGGGGATGCTGCATTTCATGCGTGTAGGTTCAAACAAACGGGTATACCTCCTTAGTAGGTGTTGCCCGAGTTCAGCTTGATCGGTAAGCTCCATGTCTTTTGGAGTTGTCGGGTCTAGAGTTTTGTATACATCTTGTGTATATATGTTATGGGTAGGTCGTGGCCTTGTTCCGATTACAGTATATCCATCAGTAGAGGCTTGTAGACATATCATGCCAGTTAGTGCATTATGTTGGGCTTGTAGGCCTTGTATGCATATTTTGTTAGTTTGTCAGTTGTAGTAGTTATGAAGGCCTTGTCGCCCCAACTTTATACTGATCTTTAGTCAGCACTAGTTTCTGCTCAGTTTTTATATTTTGCTTCACAAATTGTCTTAAAATGTGTCCCCATGGCCAAAGTATGACATTATATGTTCAGAGTCCCTCAGTCACAAATTAGTACTCTAGGTTAGGTGAGGCACCGAGTGACGGTCTTACCCCCCAAGTCCGGGGCATGACAATTCCTTAGATTGCAATGTACGACCTCAGCCATTTCTAACTACCTAGTTTGGACCTAATGTGTATAAGACTCCCAAATGCGTGGGGTCAATGTGTAATTACTGTAACTACAACTTAATAGTAAAAAGGACTTAACTCTGAATATATAAAGTATGAATAATGTATCTAACTTATAAACTTGTTCCTAACCTTGTCCTCAACTAACTTAACGACCAAGTACACCTGCACAAACACAAGGTACCACTGTTGTAGCTCTTTTCTTTTTAGATTCGTATCACCCACCTCCTTTCCTTATATTTCTATCCAACTTTGAATCACCATTATTCTATTTCTATTTTCTCTAGAAAGTATATTCTTAGAAACTCCACACACAATGATGTTTCCTCTGGTTCAACATTCGTTCTCGTTACTATTCCATAAATTTGATAATTTTAGCTTAGTTTTGTATTCTAGAATCATTTTTCGAACCAACAACACATTTTTATTTGTTTTACTATACAAAAGCAATTATTGGGAATGGTTGTCTCGCTCCTAAGATAGTTGTCTAAGATATGATTTTACGGGAATCTGATCACTAACCATTACTTCTTAAGGAAACTCAGATAATTTAGATTACGTGCATTCCCAATTAACTTCTTCCTCTTTGAGGATTGAGTTAAAACACTCACTTATAGATTACAGAGATCCTTATTCAATTTATATTTTAGCAATAGTACTCCTTCAGTTTCAATTTATATGACATTTTTGATTTAGCGTGGATTTAATAAAGAATTCAAGACTTTGAAAACTAATTATCTAAAATATGCCATAATATTTTTGAAGCTGTAAAATTTCTAAACTTATATTCTTAATATGATATAATATTTCTGTAGCTATAAAAGCTTATCATTAATAAAGTATTAAAAAAATATGTCAAATAAACTGAAAGGAACTAAGTATCTTTTTCTTTTTCTTGACATACTACAGTGACCTACTATATAATGTCATTATTTTGTCTAATGCAAGTTTTAATGTCGTATACTCAAAGATAATCTAAAGTCTTTTATTTTTCTAATCAATATTCTAAAGTTTTCTTTATTTTATATTATTATCTTTTTTGTTGAGAGATAGGAAACGCTGGGGTAACGAAAACAAAAAGGTCTAATTAGAAGATGATACTTACACCTTTTGAACTAAAGGTGAAAACATCAATGTCACAACCCAAACCGATGGACCGCAACGGGCACCCGGTACCTTACTCAACTGAGTACCTACGTAATGTATCTTTCATATCGTACTATCATAGGTAAATGAGCCAAAGAGGCTGTCATGAGATAAGGACACTAAATCATGGCAAAATACTCGACATTGGACGATACAAAATGTAATCCAAACTTATACATATGACGTACAAACCTATAAGTCCAAAATAACAACTCGTATACTGAACATAGGCCGACAAGGCCATACAATCTTTTACGTATATGACATCTGTCTACAAGCCCTAAGGATACATAATTGTCATAAAAGTCAGGACAGAGCCCTTCCATACCAAATAATACACATCTAAATCATACTGACCAAACAAGCAACTCCGGAGCAAATGGAGTGCACCAACATCTTCCGCTGAGCTGATCGCCTACTTGGAGGATTCTCGACCTGTCTATTGAGACCTACGAGCATGAAATGCAACATCCCCAAAAAAAAGGGACATCAGTACAAATAATGTTACATGCATGTAAGGCACATAAATAAGTACATAGCAGACATTGAAGGAATATAGAGTAAATGACTCAACCTGTAAGTCTTGGTAACTCCTTAAATCATGAAATAATTATAGTATCACGCATATATGTATGAATGTTATGTCGAGCATAGGTACATGTTTTATAACATCATCAGCCTCTGAGGGCATCCCATCATATCATCTCGGCCATAGTGAGAAAATCATCAATGTATACCAGCTGATTAGGTGGTGGTGCGTATATAACGTCGTAACCTTTTCTCATATCCCATATACATATATATGCATACATATATAAGCGTATATAAAGACATCTAATCATAGATCAATGTACATGTATAAATGCATGAAATGCATAAGAAATACGTTAATAAAATTTTCTCGGAGTGCCATAAAAATTAATATGCCTTTCGGATAAACTTTATCAAATACGTATTTTTCTGAGACCCATGAACAATAGATATAATAATAATTCACATGGGGAATCAAGAATATGGGTACCCCTAGTATTTCTATGAATATAGTCATTTATGAAAGTTGCGTATTTTGCTCGTTTTATTTGTATCGTATAGATCATGCCAAAAGAAAGAAGGGATAGCCTTAACATACCTGGAGTGGGGAAAAATCCGTATGATTATTCTTGAGAAGGATTACACCGTACTTCCTTAGAATTGCGAAATCCCGTTATTATTATGTAGTGCAATTTCATATGAATTTCAGAACTCCATCACCTTCGTTCCTTGCTTTTTCTGTCTGTATGCTATATCATATTTTCCTAATAGAAATTCCACAGCCACTTCTTGATTTTCAGATTTAGTAAACATATGTACTTTGTGTATTGAACAATCATACCATTAACGTCCTTGTGTAATTTTGTGGCTTGAATTGTATGCCGTTGTAGTATTATCTAACCTTTGTCAAAGTGACTTTAATCTCCCTTGAAGGCGAGTTAGATATGACTTACATTTTCTAAATTTTACGTGCGAAATGTCTAAGGAATGATGTCCAAGTGCCTACTAACTATATTGCCAAAGGCAAGAGTCATGTAACTCTTTCGTTACTTGCTGCCACGTGGGGAGTTAGTTCTTATCCATAATTATCCACCTAGCTCCTTAATTAGCTTGGTAATTCCCTACTAATCCAATAATTAACCAATTACTTATATACTTAAGAATTATCTCAACAACAACAACCCAGTATAATCCTGCTTAGTAGGGTCTGGGGATGGTAGTGTGTACGCAGACCTTACCCCTACCCTGGGGTAGAGAAGCAGTTTCCAAATAGACCCCCGACATCCTTCCCTCCAAGAAATTTTTACCTTGCTCTTGGGGAGACTCGAACTCACAACCTCTTATTTGGAAGTGGAGGTTGCTTACCATCAGAGCAACCCTTCTTGTCTTACTATCATGGCCATATTTTTTACATCTTACTATCATGGCCATGTGGTACCTTGTATGTCACTAGTCCACAAATACCGAGTATTTTAGCTCAGGCCGTATTTTATCCCAACGTGTCAAACTTGGATGAAAATTCATTTTCTTTGACTTGCTTCCCCTCTCACCTTTACGAATTTACTCATCACTTGATTGAAATATCATAATTTTTATAATCTCCAAATAATCTTGTCCTTGAACTGAGGTCAATTATCTTACGACAATTTCACGTATAATACTACAGGGTGTAACATTGTCGTAATATAATACGGTGGAGCATAACATCATCGTAATGTAATACTGCAAGGCATAACAACATCGTAATATAATACTCCAGGATGTAATATCATTGTAATACATTACTACGGGACGTAATATCGACGTAATAATGCGGGGCGTAACATCATTCCCCTTTTTGGAACATTCGTCCTCGAATGTTGACTGATGCTCTTATCATTTTCATAACTTATAGATCTTGTGAATACCTTAATACTCTCCTTGCCATTTAGGAAATTGTTCTGCGAATGAATCCAAAGGCCAGTGCATTCCCCCTTTTAGACCTCTTTCTCATGCCACGACTTGTGGCCGGAATCCTTCCAATCTCGTAGCTGTTGCTACCTTCTTTTATGCAGCATGTACGATTCTGACCTTGTAAAGGGGCCTATGCGACTCTTCTTTCCTTTTCCTCCAGCATTTAGCCAATCTCTTGTCCTTACTTTGTGAACATATACAGAGCTTTACAAGATATCTGTCTAGGCATCTATAGGTATACTGAAGTTCTTCTCTCAGTACTTTGTTGAACTTACGAATATTGTTATACCTTATTCCATGGATCAGTTTATTAATCTGTATGACTTTACTGCATCAAGATAGGTCATAGTATACCGTATTCCTTGAGAACTACCCTCTCTCATGTCATAGCTTGCTTTACCTATCAGAATATGATATCTTTCGGACTGATATATATGTCTAGCCTCGTGGGTTAGTCTCGACCTTGGCTTCGAGCTTCGAGGGTCACGATCGTGAGATGAATTTATGACGGGGGTATCAGGACCCTGAATTTGCCGTACACAGATAGTCTCAGCGTTTCTTAGAGTGAAGGCGACAAGATATGATAAGAAACGGTTCTGAGCCCCTGCTTCCTCTGGTGCCCTTACGAACGGATACAAGGTATTAAGGCGCATTATATGCACTATTCCTATAGATTTCGGCATTGACTGCGGTAGTTGGCTTCCTTCAATATACCCATGATGCTTTTTTAAATACTGGTTTCTTCCTTTTTAGTTTCCATCCTGTGTTTAAAACCCTCAGTGAGGTCTGTTTCCCCTCGTTCTCATCCACATCACTTTTCTCTCGAGGTGAAGTGGCCACTACCCCACGTGGCAAGGAGCGCGTTCTAGGACCCTTTGTGATGACCTCTGATTTTAGGGTCGAGAGACCCTCCTCGAAGTCAGGGCACTGAAAGCCTGTGACTCAGTATATTAGTTCGATAACGAATAGCAAAAGAGTGAAGGCAGACTGCTGCTGGGGAGATACCGTGCTCGTAGAGATCCCCGCTCGAGATGAAGATATTACGGCTTATAAAGCCGGTTTTCTAAGTGTGTATACCTACCCATTCTCTTTGGGGCCGATGGGGCCGTCCTCGCCCCTGATTTACCCCTTGATTCTCAACTTCTGCCGTAGTTACCAGATGGCTCTAGGTCAAGTCCACTCTTCGTTCTGGTACATGGTTTATATGATCAAGCATTATTCGAGCATGATAGAGGGAATGCCCTTCACCCTGGACCATTTAATCCGGCTGTATAGCCCTTCTCTGCTTCGCAGAGGCTTAGTCAAGCTTTGTTGTCGAGCTTCGAGGTCCCTTTTTTCCCCTACCGAGGAATTTGGGGATTATGCGTGCTTAAGACGATTCGTCAGAGTAAGGACGTATGATCTGATTCCAGTAGAAAAGATGTCATTCCCTGAGAAATGGAACGTTGGGAGTAAGTAGACATGGTGCCCTTGCCCTTTCTTGGTAACTTTTCTTTATACATCTAACTCTGCCTTTATTGTCTTTTTAGACGCAACGATCTACCCCGGTGCGGTGCCGGACCTTCAGGGTTGGGTCAGTCGTTTGCAGTCAATCTGCCCGTATACCGACTAAGCGTGGCGGGATTTATCACGAGCTCAGTGGGAGGCCGGAGGCCTTGGTAAGCCTTGAGTATTGACGCATTCGTGCATTTTGATGTAGCTTGATGTTAGTAGTTTTCTCCGTACTGTGCATTTTAACATTTGCATCTATGCAGGTCTTGGAGGAATCCTACTGGTAAGGGAGGCACCGTCCGTTAGAGGGGACACTCGGATGCATGACGAGGAGAGGAAGAGGCAGGAGAGCTTATCGGGTGAGCCACCGGAGCCCAAGAGGATTATGGTGGAGGATTCCAAGGTTGACCCATTGGCTTCAGTATTTGGGATGACAGGAAATCCTCGTGCTAAAGGAAAGGGAGAAAGCAGCTTTTCGGCACCTTTTAAAGAGTGTTTGGAGTTGATTGACCCCCGAGCCATGGGAATAGATGCTTTCGGACAGGAGTCTGATGCTGGCGTGGCTCAGATTTGTGGTGGCGAGGTAATGGCTGGAGTATCGAGCACTGACCTTGAATTGACAGGTGGCCGAAGTTCTCCCCGAACTGGGATGCACTTGACAGGCAGTTTGGAGGGACCTTGAGCTGGGTCTCGGGATGAACAGATGATGGAGATTCAGGTTAACCCCGTTAGACCGTTAGATATTGTTGATTCTCTAAAGGGGGATATCCTTCCACCTTGGGAATGCAAGAGGAGTCTCGCGAGGAGCCTTTTGTGGCAGGAGCACTAATCAAAGGCGGAGAAGCACTCGGGAGGCCGGCGATCACCCTTGAGGGTAGTTTCGAGGTTGTCATCTCATCTGTTTTTGCGATATAGGCAGGCTTTGTGAGCGGGTAACTTCATCTAGCCTTGTTCGCTGCTTCGGCCTGCTCCATCCTTTATCTTCCTAACTTTTTTATGCAATTTCAGGCCGAGGCGCTTTATAACCAGGCCCTCGCTTAGTGCCAGGATGAGGTGAGTCGTCGGGAGCATGTTCTTCACTAAACAGGTTATCTATCCCTTTCTTTTGCTATCATTTGAGCCCTTGTAAAATTTCATTGCTTTTAACTTTTCGAGCTTCGAGCTTAGCTGGCGTGTGAGCGAGGTGTCTTCTGAAAGGGACAACCTCAGAGAGAGAGTTACCTTGAATAAGTGCCAGCTTAAGGGCACGAGGGAAGATAACGAAAAGAATAAAAGCCTTCATTCCGAGTTGTTGGCCGCATTGCTCCAAATCAAAGTTGAGGACGAGGCACTTGTATCTTCTCATGGGCGAGGAGTGGTTGTCGCAGATTCCTACATTAAGAGGGCGTTCGAGGGGACTATCCTGAACTTGCCTCAAACCGTGGGTCATGCTTGGCCGGTTTCCTGAGGGCTGACCGCCGAGGGCGTATTGGAAGGCAGCTCGAGTGGGGATAAAAATGGAGGTGGATCCCTAGAGAGCAGGGATTTGTAATTGCCTGGATGCAACCTTTAAGGCCGTTGGTTTGGCAATAGATAAGGATCTGCTATTTTTGTTGCTCTCCCTGTTCATTGTACAGTACCTTTTAATTTGGCATTTGTATGAGGAGAATTCTACGACTCTGTTTCCCTTTCTGTTTTGAATTCACCAATGATTGGCAAAAAAACCTTTAGACCTGCAATATAGCCCTATGGCCCTTTTGGGCTAGCTTTGGAGTTTGTTGCATGGCTGGTTGATGTGGCCTCCGACGTGGACGGCCGTAAGGGATCTCACAATTTTGCCCCTCCATCTTGCGTTTGAATTTTGGGTCGGGTTTGTCCCAAGCCTTGTTGATTTCTGCTTTCTCGTGCCTGTGCGATCGGGTGATGACAGTTTTATCTTTTGCCCTTGGGCATTTTGTTGTTTCAACTATTTTCGGTCAAGCCTCCGAGTCACATTGCGATTCAAGCTTTAATCGACCCTACAGTTCCTTTCCTGCCTACATGGGCGGGCAATTATGGCCTTTTGTGCTTTGGGTTAGAGTGACCTTATAGGCACGTGGCCCGGAGGCACACTCGATCAGTCGACAATGGCATTTATGCTGTGCGCTTAGGCATATTGTAGTTTAGCCATTTCGGGTCTCATCTTTGAGTCACATTGCGACTCGAGCTTTAATCGACCCTAAAGTTCTTTTCCTGCCTACATGGGTGGGCAATGATGGCCTTTTGTGCTTCAGGTCGAAGTAACCTTATAGGTGTGTGACCCGGAGGATCACTCGACCGGTCAATAATGGCATTTATGTCGTGCCCTTAGGCATATTGTAGTTTAGCCACTTCGGGTCCAGTCTCCGAGTCGCGTTGTGACTCGAGGTTCAATTGACCCTCAAGTATTTTCAGACCGACGATAGTTCCTATTACGCTGTTCTGGCCATTTAGACCTTTTAATATGTGGCCCGGAGGCTTGCATAGTTAACTATTTTGGATCCGGTCTCCAAATCGGGTTACGATTCGAGCTCATTTTAATCCTCAAATTGTAAATTTTTTAGCTGGCGACAATGGCTGTTACGCTATTTTGTCGCAGAGACCTTTTAATATGTGGCCCGGAGGCTTGCTTAGCTGGTACAATGGCTCTTACACAGTTTTTGCCCGTGGTTTTTTTTGTAGGCTTTCTTTTTCGCTCGTTATGTTCTTTTGAAATAGTTTTGCCTGACCCGTCATCGGTTCTAGAAGAACCTCGATTTCAAGTTGTTATCGGCGATGTTTCAAGCACCTCGGAAGGTTCATAGCTCATTTTTGCCTGTTGAGGGAAGCCTGTTGTAACCGGTTCTTTCCGAAATATGTTCGAAGTAGTGGCCCGTATTTGTTTAGTGACTGTCGGGCGTCCCCGAGCCGTTTTAGTTTGGCTGTATCAACCATTTTGACTATAGTCATATGTGTTTGGTCAGAGCATTTTTTGATCCCGAGTGATAGTTCAGGCGTTTACACCGAGGGTATGACCTTTCGGGACTCTTACAAATGCGACGTATAACCTGAACTTCGAGATTTTCATGCCTGTTGTGGTCTTACAGTTTTTGTTGTAATGTAGAATAGATCTGGTTACGCCGAGTCTGCTCGCTAGGGTTCTTACAGTTTCGGGTTTCCTAGTGCATGGAGAATGGTGATAAACAATCGTCTCTAAGTCATCGAATTTGTTTAAGGTTGAAGACCACTTTTGTGAGTTCGGAGTTTCCTTGTAGGGGCTCTATGAGCCGGAGTTCTGACCCTAGGGTCGTGTGTGTGCTGAATTGCTAATGCTAAGTCTCCGAGTATCTCGGGATGCGTTTGGTGGAGAGTCCCCTATCGGGGTTATACTTGAGATTTCCTTGTTTGGAGAATAAGATGTTGAAAAGATATCCTTTTATTACTTGGTATAGATACATGTTGTTTTATTTTCGCGAGCTCAGCCTGATACGTTGTCCCCTATAGGAGTCTTGTTCGTCTTTTTCCCGTGGCGGGGCTGACTGCGAAAGAAATCTTGTAGGTTGCTCGAATCCTTCTGGGGAAATGTATGGACGTCGTCTCGTTAAAAACCTTGTTGGCGAAAACCCGTTTCGGGGTAAAAAAACCAGGTCGAAGGAAAAGAGTGCGACATATGCTCGAGGACATTTGTGGGGTTCCACATCCGACCTCCCTAGAAGTAACACCGCTTAAGCATCGATACATTCCAGTTACTCGGAAGCTGCTTGCCCTCCATGGTACCAAGTTTATAGGATCTTTGCCAACAATCCCAAGGACACGGTGCAGTCCTTCCCAATTTCGGCCAAGTTTCAGATCATTAGGGTTTCTGGTGTTGAGGGTAACCTTCCTTAGGACCAAGTCTCCGATTCTGAAGTGTTGGAGATTCGTTCTTCTAATGTAGTAACTTTCGATTTTCTATTTCTGGGCAACCATTTGAACCAACGAGGCTTCCCCTCCTTTGTCGAGCAGCTCTAGGGCCGTTGCCATGGCTTCGTTATTTGACCCCTCACTAGTGTGTAGGAATCTGGCAATTGGTTCTCCGGCCTCCACCGGTATCAGTGCCTCCGCACCATACACTGAGAGAAGGGTATCTACCCGGTGCTCGATTTTGGAGTTGTACGATATGCCCAGAGCACCTCGGGCAACGTTTCTTTCCATTTTCCCTTGGCATTTTCCAACTTCTTTTTTAAGTTCTAAATGATGGTTTTATTCGTAGATTCGGCTTGTCCGTTTGCACACGGGTGGTACGGCGTCGACAGGATTCACTTGATTTTGTTGTCTTCAAGGAACTATGTTACCTTGCTCCCGATGAATTGCCTCTCGTTGTCGCATGTTATTTCGGACGGGATTCCGAACTGGCATACGATGTGTTCCCATATAAAATTTATGAATTCCTTCTCTCTTATTTTCTTGAAGGCCTACACTTCCACCCACTTTTACAAATAGTCAGTCATAAATAAAATGAATCTGGCCTTACCTGGCGCCATTTGCAAAGGGCCGACAATGTCCATCCCCCATTTTATGAATGGCCATGGTGATAAAACAAAATGCAGTTGTTCTCCGAGCTGGTGGATCATGGGAGAGAACGTCTGGCACTTGTCGAATTTTCGGATGAATTCCATGGCGTCTTTTTCTATGCTGTGTCAATAATAGCCCGCTCTGATTACTTTTCGGACTAAGGAATCGACCCCGGAGTGATTTCCGCAAGTTCCCTCGTGGATATCCCAGAGCACGTAATCCGTGTCGCCCCGGCCCCAAGTATATCGCTAGGGGACCATCAAAAGTTCTCCTGTAAAGAGCAACATTTTCATCGAGTGAGAACCGGGACGCTTTGGTTTGCAGGGCCCTCGATTCTTTTGGATCCGTGGGTAGCCTTCCGTCCTTCAGATAAATGATGTATTTGTTTCTCCAATCCCATGTCAGGCTCGTGGAGTTAATTTCCGCGTGACCTTCTTCAACCACAGATTTGAACAGTTGAACAATGGTTCCGGGGAGCAGGTGTTTTTCTTCAGTAGAAGATCCTAGGTTCGCGAGGGCATCAGCCTAGCAATTTTGCTCTCAAGGTACACGGACTAAGGTCCATTCTTTGAAGTGGTGCAATGCGATTTGGATTTTGTCCAAATAACTTTGCATCCTGTCTTCTCAGGCTTCATAGATTCTGTTTACTTGGCTTACCACGAAGAGCGTGTCGCATTTTGCCTCGACGGTCTCGGCTCCCAAACTTTTGGCCAACTCTAAAAGTGGAATCATAGCCTCATACTTGGCTTCATTGTTAGTCAGTTTTGTGGTTTTTATGGATTGTCTAATTATGGCGTCGACGGGCAGCTTTGGGACTATACCAAGTCCGGATCCCCTTACGTTTGTGGCACCATCTGTTAATAGGGTCCATACCCCGTAGGGTGTGTCTGATTTTAATAAAAGGTTTTTTCTACCTCAAGCACGAGGGTTGGCGAGAAGTCGGCCACAAAATCCGCTAGGATTTGGGACTTGATGATAGTCCGAGGTTGATACTCGATGTAGTACCCTCCGAGTTCGATGGCCCACTTGGTCAATCGACCCGATAACTCAGGTTTATGCAATATACTATGGAGGGGATAAGTTGACATGACGCAGATACGGTGGCACTGAAAGTAAGGCTTTAGTTTGCGCGAGGCGCTTATTAGTGCGAGAGCCAATTTTTCCAGATGGGGTAACTAGTTTCGGTGTCCTCCAAGGTTCGACTCAAATAATAAATAGGAAATTCCATGCCTTGATCTTCTCGGACCAGTACACCGCTTACCGCTATTTTGGATATGGCCAGGTATAGGTATATCGTCTCATCCTCCTTGGGCGTGTGCAGGAAAGACGGGCTAGACAGGTACCATTTCAGTTCTTCCAGGGCGTGTTGGCATTCTGGAGTCCATTCGAAGTTGTTCTTTCTTTTGAGTAGGGCGAAGAAATAGTGGCTTTTGTCCGATGATCTCGATATGAATCTTCCCAATGCCGCGATCTGCCCCGTCAGCCATTGAATGGATTTTACGTGTTAAGTTAGGAACATGTGTTAGAAATTCATAAAATTCTCGTGGTTCGAACACTTTTGGATATTCCAAGGACAACTTTCAGGACTCTGTATGGGCACTTTGAATTTTTGGTAATGTCTTTTGGGCTAACAAATGCCTCGGCGGCTTTCATGGATCTTATGAATCAAGTTTTCAAGCCATTTCTAGAATCCATTGTGATAGTATTCATTGACGATATTATCGTATATTCCCGAAGTCAAGAAGATCATGCTAACCATCTCAGGGCAGTTCTACAGACCCTTCAGCAATATCAACTGTATGCTAAGTTTTCGAAATGTAAATTTTGGCTTGAATTTGTCGCGTTCTTGGGTCACGTCGTTTCCATGGAAGGAATTATGGTTGATCCTCAAAAGATCGCAACAGTGAAGAATTGGCCTAGACCTACCACTCCATCTAAAGTTCATAGTTTCTTGGGTTTAGCTGGGTACTACAGGAGGATTGTGGAGGGGTTTTCTACTCTTGCCTCTCTATTGACTAAATTGACGCAGAAAACAGTTAAATTCAATGGTCTGATGCTTGTGAAAAGAGTTTCCAAGAATTGAAATCAAGGTTGACAACAACACCGGTACTAACTCTGCCGAAGGGTATAGAGGGATTTGTGGTGTATTGCGATGCTTCCAGGATTGAGCTCGGGTGCGTGTTAATGCAACACGGTAAGGTAATAGCCTACGCTTCTAGGCAACTCAAGAATCATGAATAGAACTATCCAACCCATGACTTAGAGCTAGCGGCAGTGGTGTTTGCGCTAAAACTTTGGCGACATTATTTGTATGGTGTCCATGTGGATGTGTTTATGGATCATAAGAGCCTTCAATATATTTTCAAGCAGAAGGAGTTGAATCTGAGGCAAAGAAGATAGCTAGAGTTACTCAAGGACTATGAAATTAATATTCTCTATCACTCGGGAAAGGCTAATGTTATGGCAGATACTCTTAGTCGAAAATTTATGGGATGTTTGGCTCATTTGGAGGCATATCAAAGGTCGTTAGCCAGGGATGTTTACTAGTTGGCTTGTTTGGGAGTTCGCCTTGATGACTCTAATGAAGGATGGGTAATTGTGCAGAATAAAGCTGAATCATCACTGGTGGCAAGTGTGAAAGAAAAGCAATACAATGATCCATTGATAGCACAACTGAGAGAGGGGATTCACAAACACAAGACCACAGCTTTTTCCCTTGGCAAGGATAATGGTACCCTACAGTACCAAGACCGCCTATGTGTTCCCGATATTCATAGTCTTCGGGAAAGGATCATGGCAGAAGCTCACACTTCCAAGTATTCCGTGCACCTTGGTTCTACAAAAATGTATCATGATCTCAAGGAAATTTATTGGTGGAACAACATGAAGAAGGATGTGGCAGACTTTGCGGCAAAATGTCCGAATTGTCAGCAAGTGAAGGCCAAACATCAAAGGCCCGGTGGATTGACTCAAAGCATAGAAATTCCAATGTGGAAATGGGAGATGATTAACATGGATTTCGTGGTAGGGTTGCCACGCAAGTTTAACTCAAGTTGGGTGATCGTGGATCGACTCACGAAATCAGCACATTTCTTGCCAGTTAAATCTGCTGATACGACGGAACAATATGCTCAGTTATATATCAAAGAAATAGTCAGGTTGCATGGCACTCCAGTCTCAATCATTTCAGATCGAGGGGCTCAGATCACTACCAACTTCTGGAAGAAATTTCAGCAAGGTTTGGTTACTCAGGTAAATCTTAGCACAACCTTCCACCCTCGGACCAATGGGCAAGCGGACCGGACTATTCAGACGCTTGAGGACATGTTGCGTGCTTGCACTCTTGATTTCAAAGGTAGTTGGGATGACCATTTGCCACTCATAGAATTTGCTTACAACAATAGCTTCCATGGTAGTATCCAGATGGTGCCATTTGAGGTGTTGTACGGTAGGAGTTGTAGGTCTCCCATTCAGTGGTTCGAGGTTGGAGAAGCGGAATTTATAGGGTCGGACCTTGTGCACCAATCCATGGAGAAAGTCAAGATTATCAAGGAGAGGTTGAAAACTGCTCAAAGTCGCCACAAGTCTTACTCGGATGTCCGTCGCAGAGATTTAGAGTTCAAAGGAGATGATTGGGTATTTCTTAAAGTTTCCCCTATAAAGGGTATCATGCGGTTTGGAAAGAAGGGAAAATTGAGTCCGCGGTATGTCGGACCATACAAAATCATTCAGAGGATTGGTCTAGTGGCATACAAGCTTGAGCTGCCACCCGAGATGTCACTGTTACACCTGGTCGTTCATGTGTCCATGTTGAGAAAGGTAGTGGGAGATCCGTCAACTATTATGCCAGTTGAAACCATTGAGGTTAATGAAGAGCTGTTGTATGAAGAAGTTCCAGTTGCCATTCTTGATAGGCAAGTTCGGAAATAGAGAAATAAAGAAATTGCCTTCGTAAAAATGTTATGGCGGAACCAACAAGTTGAGGAAGCCACTTGGGAAGCCGAGCAAGAAATGAAAAAGAAGTACCCACGTTTGTTTGAATAGTAATGTAATAACTTTTGTGTATTTAGCCCCTATGAACTATCATCTTCTGGCTTGATCTTTGTAAAACTGTCCCCTTTTTGGTAATATGTTGCCTATACGGCTATGGTTGATGTTGTACAAGTTATATTATATCTATGGAATATGTTTATGCTGTTAGGATATGTTTATAAAACTCTCTGACAGGTAGATAGGCCTAGTTACAAAGGAAACTCTGGCAAATTTTTTAGAAATTTAAGGAGTTAACCAAATTTAGGGTTGTGGATATGTTTCATGTTGTGAAAAGCTGAGGAAGAATAAACATTCCGAATAAGTGAACCTTGATCCTCATTCAAGGATGAATGATCTTAAGTGGGGGAGGATTTAAGGCCCCGTAAAGATTTCTGCTAAAAAACCCGAATCTCGTGGTGTCAAGAAATAATGTTTTTCAGAAAAGTGCGATTCTGCGGTCGAGAATGCGGTCGCATATCAGGTATGTGGGCCGCATAGTCTCCGCAAAATAAGTCAGTGTGTTGGTCATATTTTGGGTCGACTATGCGATCAAGTATGCGATCACATAACCAATATGCAGACCGCATAGTCATCGCATATTTCCCCTTGGGATTTTGTAAGGGGCAGTTCTGCGGTGCATTATGCGTCCGCAGAACGGGTATGCGGACCTCATTTCTGCCGCATACCCAAACAGTGTGTTCAGGTTTTGGGGAGCATTTTTGCGGTCCATTATGCGGGCCACATGTTAGCTTTGCAATCGCAGATCCGAGTCGGGGCTCCAGTTTTCAAAATTTTAAACTCGACCCCCTGTCGTTAAAGTTGAATTGTTGCATTGAGTGTTATTTTACATAAATTGGTGTTGTAACCTTATATGTGTGAAAGGTGTGTCTCAACATGATCAACGTGCTATCTTGATAACCTGAAAGGGGCAAAAGAAATTAATTCTCTAGTGAAATGCTTAGACCTTAAATTTAGATCGAAGTTGCATTGTTGTGCCATCTACGTGAAGTCTTATCTGTGCTTACAATTTAAATTATTCTTGTGTGCATCTACTTTCCTAAATGACAAAGCTAATATTGAAATTGGGAACGATGTAAAATGTGGCCTAGTGCCAAGAATTATATGATAAGTTGTGGCCCAAGTGCCTGTGAAATGATATATGTGAAATTAATTGATTAACAAGAAGGGAAAAATGCCTTGGTAAGGCGGCCTAGCCGATAGGTCCGAGATCGGATTCCGCTCAAGATATCGGTGGTACTGTGAAGGCATTCAGGAAAAGAAGGAAAATGAGATTGTGATTGAAGCATATGTCTCAAATGAGGCGACCTAGCCGATCGGGTCGAGATCGGACTCCGCTCAAGACAGCAGTGGTATTGGAAACATATGATGAATAGTATGGAATGCCCCAAACTAAAAAGCTACGGAAAAATGATGTGGAAGTTGTATGATTCTTTTATTTAATAATGTGGTGATCGTTTAAAGCTTGAGTTATTATTGTGATTCATTATTCATCTATTGAAGTTCTTTCTAACTAGTTGGTGTTTAGTTATACATAATAGTACTATTCCATGGTACTAACGTCCCTTTTACCGGGGGCGCTACATTTTTAAATGAATGTAAGCGGCTCCATTGCAGATAGTGCGGGTCGAGCGTAGCGGAGTACCTTTTTCTTGAAGTCTTGGTGAGCCCCTTTCTCCTTCAAGGGGTTATATTGCACATCTTTTGTTGTAGACTTGTACTTTTGAGGTATAGCCGGGGCCTTGTTGCCGTCATTGTCATAACTTGTCTTTTTATCTTTAGAGGCTCCGTAGACATATGTGTTGGTTATGTACGGGCGTTGGATGGGTCTACGAACTATGATGTAATTCTAATTCTCGCTTTTATAGAAGTGTACTTGTATGGAATCTCGGAACTTATCGACGGTTTAATGTTTTGATTTAAAATGAACTAACGATGTAGAATGCACTATCTTCCCTCGTCTAAATAAATGAATAAAAGCATGGTTTCCTTATTCGTATCTAATTGGGTAGGAAGTGCTTGATAAGGCTTGCTCCGTTGGGTTTTCTCGATTGAGCACCGGCCGTGCCTCCCGAGGTTGGGGCGTGACAAACTTGGTATCAGAGCCTAAGGTTTAAAGTGTCCTAGTATATCTCGGAGCCGTGTCTGGTAGAGTCCTCCTTATCGGTGTGTAATCGACCACATCTATAAGTTGGAGGCTACTTTGGACAGTTAGGAATAACATACTTCTTTGGTATTCTGGATCGTGCTGTGAAACTGTTCCTTCTCTAATTAGTGCACTGTTATATCTTTCAGTAAATGGCACCTAAGAAGAAAGCGAGAATTGGCCAAAGAGCCAATGCCACCTCAAGAGTGGCTGATGAATCATTGCTTGATACTACGGGTGAGGGTAGTCGCCCTACTATCACCTTGCCTGGTACTCCTATTCCAGAACAGACTTACCAAGTTCCTGCACCAGCGGAGGATACTACTATTCCTCCCATTGATACTCGTGTCCCGCCTACAGCCCCAGCTGTCGGTTCTAGTATCTCTGATGGGGATCTTAGGGGTCAGATGCTGACTCAGCTAGTGGCCTCCCAGGCCCAGAGGTCAAATGTTGCACCCAGTTCATCTAGCCAGCAAGGGGATTCCACTAGTTCCAGGGTAAATAAATTTCTTCAGTTAGACCCTCCAGTGTTTTTGGGTGCCAATCCAGGAGAGGACCCTCAGGATTTTATTGATGAGATGCACAAGACTCTCAGGTCATGCGTGCAACTGAGACAAAGGGAGTAGAGTTGGCTGCCTACCGCCTGAAAGGGGTGGCCTATGCGTGGTTTGAGTTATCAGAAGATTCCCGCGAGGAGGGAAGCCCTCCAGCGACGTGGCGCGAGTCTGCTGATGCCTTCATTCATCATTTCCTGCCCGCTGAGATAAGGGCAGCCCGTGCAGCAAAGTTTGAAAATTTGAGGCAAGGTAACAGAAGTGTGTATGATTACCACATGGAGTTTGCTCGTTTGTCCAAGTATGCCATTCATATGTTGCCCACAATGGAGGCCAGGGTGAGCTGGTTTGTTCAAGGCCTTAATTCTTTGACTATTAATGAGGCTTCTACAGCTACGTTGAATTCTGATATGAATTATGGGAAGATGGTAGCATTTGCTCAGGCCACAAAAAACCGTAAACTGAAGAACAGAATGGAGAGAGAGGGTAACAGCAAGGCCCGGTCTACGGGCAACATGGGAGAGTCACTAGGTAGGGGAAGATCAGCTTTCAGGGAAGGATCATCAGGGCCTTCCCAGTTTGTTGCACAGTCTTCAGCTAGTGCACCGCCATCAGGGCCCAGCCAGCAGCAGTGGAGTCGTTTCAGGCCTATTCAGGGCAACAAGGGATCCCATCAGCGGGGTCGGTTAAGAGAGAGGTCCCAGCAGCAGAAGAAGTACCCGTGCCCCATGTGCGGGAAGATGCACTCAGGGATTTTCTATCTGGAGTTACCTATATGATATGGATGTGGGATGAGGGGTCATATTGAGAGACATTATCATGTATCCCTCCAGGGAGCGGGTAGGGGCATAGCTCAGTCATCCAATCCAGCAGCTGCTACATCTTCAGCCCCCTCTCCAGCTCGAGGTACCCCAGCACCCGCAGGGCGTGGTGCAGCTAGGGGTGGTATGTAGAGTTCAGGAGGACCCAGCCGGTTCTATGCTATGAGTGGACGCCAGATTGTAGAGGCTTCCCCAAATGTTGTTACAGGTATTCTGACTGTTCAATCTCATGATGTTTATGCACGTATTGACCCTGGTTCCACCTTGTCCTATGTTACCCCTTTTGTTGCTATGGAATTCGGGAAAGAACCAGAACAACTTCATGAACCATTCTCGGTGTCTACTTCGGTTGGTGAGTCAATTTTGGCTGCTCGAATTTATAGAAGTTGTGTTGTCACGGTGTGCGGTAGGGATACCAGGGCCGATCTTATTAAATTAGGAATGGTAGATTTTGATGTAATAATGGGAATGAATTGGATTTATTCATGTTTTGCCAAGCTTGATTGTCGTACTAGAACTATGAGGCTTGAGTTACCTAATGAGCCCGTAGTTGAAAGGAAGGGATATAATGTAGTTCCTAAAGGTTGGTTTATTTCTTACCTTAAGGCCGCAAAGATGATCAAAAAGGTTGTATCTATCATTTAGTTCATGTTACGGACACTGATGCCAAGGCACCTAGCCTTGAGTCCGTACCTATTGTGAATAAATTTCCGGATGTCTTTCCAGATGAGCACCCTAGGGTTCCACCAGACAGGGAGATTGACTTTGGGATCGATATGATGCCAGGCATGCGACCTATATCAATTCCATCTTACAGAATGGCATCGACGGAATTGAAAGAGCTAAAGGTACAGTTGAAGGATTATCTAGAAAAGGGTTTCATCCATCCGAGTATGTCACCGTGTGGCTCACTGGTCTTGTTTGTAAAGAAGAAACATGGTTCGCTACGGATGTGTATTGACTACCGGCAACTCAACAAAGTCACAATAAAAAATAAATATCCACTTCCTAGAATAGATGACTTGTTTTATCAATTGCAAGGTGCTGTGTGTTTTTCAAATGTTGATTTGCGGTCCGGGTATCATCAATTGAAGATAAGGGATCGGATATTCCAAAGACAGCTTTCAGGACTTAGTATGGGCATTTTGAGTTTCTGGTAATGTCTTTTGGGTTAACAAATGCCCCGGCAGCGTTCATGGATCTTATGAATCGAGTCTTCAAGCCTTTTATAGACTCCTTTGTGATAGTATTCATTGACGATATTCTCATACATTCTCGGAGTCAAGAAGATCATGCTAACCATCTCAGGGCAGTCCTGCAGACCCTTCAGCAACATCAACTGTATGCTAAGTTTTCGAAATGTGAATTTTGGCTTGAATCTGTCGTGTTCTTGAGTCATGTCGTTTCCAGGGAAGGAATTATGGTTGATCCTCAAAAGATCGCAGCAGTGAAGAATTGGCCTAGGCCTACAACTCCATCTGAAGTTCGTAGTTTCTTGGGTTTAGCTGGGTACTACAGGAGGTTTATGGAGGGGTTTTCTACTCTTGCCTCTCCATTGACTAAATTGACGCAGAAAACAGTTAAATTCCAATGGTCTGATGCTTGTGAAAAGAGTTTCCAAGAATTGAAATCAAGGTTGATAGCAACACCGGTACTAACCCTGCTAGAGGGTACAGAGGGATTTGTGGTGTATTGCGATGCTTCTAGGACCAGGCTAGGGTGCGTGTTAATGTAGCATGACAAGGTAATAGCCTACGCTTTTAGGCAACTCAAGAATCATGAAAAGAACTATCCAACCCATGACATAGGGCTAGCGGCAGTGGTGTTTGCGCTAAAAATTTGGCGACATTATTTGTATGGGGTCCATGTGGATGTGTTTACAGATCATAAGAGCCTTCAATATATTTTCAAGCCGAAGGAGTTGAATCTGAGGCAAACAAGATGGCTAGAGTTACTCAAGGACTATGACATTGATATTCTCTATCACCCAGAAAAGGCCAATGTTGTGGCAGATGCTCTTAGTCGAAAATCTATGGGAAGTTTGGCTCATTTGGAGGCATATCAGAGGCCGTTAGCCAGGGAGGTTTACCAGTTGGCTTGTTTGGGAGTTTTCCTTGATGACTCTAATGAAGGAGGGGTAATTGTGTAGAATAGGGCTGAATCATCGCTGGTGGCGGAGGTGAAAGAAAAACAATACAATGATCCATTGATAGCACAACTGAGAGGGGGTATTCACAAACACAAGACCACAACTTTTTCCCTTGGCAAGGATGATGGTACCCTACGTTACCAAGACCGCCTATGTGTTCCTGATATTGATAGTGTAAGGCCCCGTGAAATCTTGTACTCAAAACCGGGTAGCTTGTGGAGACAAGTCTCGAATATATGTTAGGAAAAAATTAAGCGAGCCGCGGTTCAGACCCTTTTGGTACTGATCTATGTTATAAAAAGTCAAGAAATACTGTTTTCCAGGAAATGCAATTCTGCGATCTAGAATGCGGTTGCATAACAGATATGCGGACCGCATAATCGCCGCAAAGTGAGTCAGTGTGTTGGTCGAATTAGAGGTTAAATATGCGGTCCAATATGCGATCGCATAATGGATATGCGGACCGCATAGTCGTCGCATATTTCCCTTGGGATTTTGTGAAGGGCAGTTCTGCGGTGCACTATGCGACCGCGTAATGGGTATGCGAAGCGCATTTCTGCCACATACCCAAGCAGTGTGTTCAGATTTTGGGAGCACTTTTAGGGTCCATTCTGCGAACTGCATTTCCACTCTGCGATCGCAAAGTGCGATCGCATACCTAACTCGTGCTCCTATTTTTCTAAATTTTAAATCCGACCCCTTCTTCAATAAAACACCTCTACCCCTTATTATAACATATTTTCTGAACAAAACTAGAGAGAGGGAAGAGATAATTCTTGAGATATAAAGTCCTACCTTCATCAATTTGATTCTTCAAAGTCACTCGCGCCGGGGATTTCAAGTAATTGTCTTCATCTCCGTTCTTGCAGGTAAAATCCCCAACCCTTTTTCATCACATTTAAACAAAAAGGGGGATTCTCATGCGTTAGTTCTTGAAAATGGAAGTTGAGATACACATGCATGTCCTTTAAAACCTAGAATCTAATAAGAGGAATTAGGTAGAACAAAAGATTTGCAAAAGAGGGGTTGATACCCTATGTAAGTTCGAGCTGAGTTTGTGAACTTCAATTCTAAGTTATATGTGTTAACTTGTGAACTAGATTGACGCTGCTAGGTTGTTGGTGAATTGGAAGTAGAAGAAAAAAAAGGGGGAATTCGACTCCAGGTATGTATTGCTAACTTTAACCTTTGTAAAGTCACCTTGTTTGGTGTACGAGTAATTGGTGTGTGTTACTTATATAGACTATTTGCGAATTCTTGTGATTAATATGCCTTGAATGTTGTCGGTTAAGTCTCCCGATATAAGGGTGTAAGTAAATGGCAACAAACCAAGTGTGTGTGTGAATGTGTTTATGTGGTAAGAGCTGTGTAACAAATGATGGAAAGAAATCGTAATTGATGCAATTGAAACAACTGTGGTAATATCATATGTGACTTGTCGCGGGCAATTATCGTTGTGACTTAAGTTGTGTGCGGGTTGTTGCATATGATGGAAATGGTATTGATATTTATGAAAATTCTTTATGAATTGTTGTTGTTGTCGTGTGAAATGTGATTGTCCGGTGGGATCGGGTTGCGTTCCACAACATGAAGTTATAAGGTGTGGATTTTGGTGATAAGGGTGGCCGAGGTAATAAGGGTGGAAAAATGAACGAAATCACTATTGAAATAAAAATATGTGAAAGTTGTGAAATCATTGATGTGATGAAATAATGTTGAAAGGGGAAAAAGAGAGATTGTGGAGTTGTTTGGCTTTGGTTGTTCCTTTCATGTGCATTTGATTGTTGATTCTATTACTGTTTGTTATCTGTGTATTTCTTGAATTTACTTGGGGTATAGTTTGTTCATACATACCAGTACAACAATTGTACTGACGTCCCTTTTGCCGTGGGCGCTACATTCGTGTTATGATTGTAGGTTGTTCCATAACAGGTACTCTAGCCCACCGAAGTAGCACTCCTTCACCTCCCGTCAGCTGAATTGGTGAGCCCCTTTCCTCTCAGGCCCCTGCGTGGCTCATGCCGCTTATCCTCCCAAAAATTTTATTTTGGTATTTGTGTAAGGTATAGCCGGAGCCTTTTTATCGGCAAGTATTGTAACACTCTTCTGTATCTCTAGAGGCTCCGTAGACAGGAAATGTGGGTTATGTACTTATGTATTTTGGGCAGTATAACTTGTAAACCACGCTAAGTAACTATGTATGTTATGTAAATCTCGTAAGAATGTGTTTAAATTTATAAATGGCTATTTCACTTGGTTAATGGGTAATGGAAACACAGGGTATCACGTGGAATAGGAAAGGCACCCAGGTCCGCTTAGCTGGGGGCTACGTGGTCGAGCGCCGGTCGCGCCTCTTGGTTTTTGGGGCGTGACTAACTTGGTATCAGAGCCTAAGGTTTTAAAGTGTCCTAGGATGTCTCGGAGCCGTGTCTAGTAGAGTCTTCCTTATCGGTGTGTTGTCGACCATATCTATATGTTGGAGGCTACATGGGCATTTAGGAAATTACCTTCTTCTTTGTTACTCTATATCATGCAGTGAAGTGAAAAGTGCAAGTATATACATCTAACTCGTGCTCTGTTCCAAATTTTCAGTAATGGCACCTAAGAAGAGAGCTAGACTTAGCCTCGGGGCCAATGCCACCCCAAGTGTGGTTTTGAATCATGTACCGTATGCCGTGGGTGAGAGTGACTCCCCGGTCTTGAATATGTCTGCCCCATCTATTCCAGATCCAAGTATTCCTGTTCCAGCTGCGGCAGAGGGTGATACCATCCCTCCCGCTGATATTCCTGATCTTGATGCAATTCCAGCTTCCGGTCCTGGGGTTTCTGATGGGGACCTTAGAGGAGCCATCCATATGTTGACCCAGTTTGTGGCCGCTCAGGCCCAGAGATCTCATGATGCCCTTGCACCCCCCAGCGGACAGGGAGATTCTGCCATCCCTAGAGTCAACCAGTTTCTGCGGTTGGCCCCTCTAGAGTTCACGAGCACAGACCAAGAGGCCGATCCGCAGGATTTCCTTGATGAAATGTATAAGACCCTTCGAGTGATGAAGGCTACAGAGACGGAAGGGGTTGAGTTGGGTTCATACAGGTTGAGGGGAGCAGTGTATTTGTGGTTCAAGATGTGGGAGAATTCTCGTGGGGAGGGAAGACCTCCTGCTAGATGGGATGAGTTTGTAGATGCATTCATGGACCACTTCTTGCCTGCCAAGACAATGGCGGCCCATGACACAGAGTTTGAGGCCTCAAGCAGGGCAGTATGAGTGTTTGGGAGTACCATAGAGTTTGTGAGGTTTTCCAAGTATGCTCCTCAGTTAGTGTCGACCATGGATGCTCGAGTTCGGCGATTTGTTCAGGGTCTTAGTCCTTTGGTGGTGAATGTGGCTGTTACAGTGGCCTTACACTCCGATATGAATTATGGTAAGATTTTGGGGTTCACTCAGGCCACAGAGGCTAGGAAGTTGAAAATACGGGCAGAAAGGGAGAGTAGCAGCAGGGCCCGATCAGCAGGTCACTCAGGGAGACCAGTTCCGGGGAAAGGGCCATCCCAGTCATATGCCCAGTCCTCAGCAAGCGCACCGCTATCTGTGCACAGTTATCAGTAGAGTAGTCACTTGAGATCAGGTTCCGACAGTAGGAGACCCCATCATTCCGGTCGTCCAGGAGGGAGTTCACAGCAGCAGGGGAGGGCTTCATGCCCCAAGTGTGGGAGGTTCCATTCCGAGACTATTTGGATATTCCGGTGTGTTATAGATGCGTGGTGAGAGGTCATATCCAGCGGGCTGCTGTTCGCCCAGTGAGGGCATGGTTAGGGGATTTGCTTAGTCATCCGGTTCTTCAGCTACCACATCATCCGTGCGTCCTCCAGACCCAACAGGGCTCGGTGTAGTTAGGGGTGGAGCTCGTGGTAGAGGTGTACCCAGCCGGTTTTACGCCTTGAGTGGTCTCCAGAGTGTAGAGGCCTCCCCAGATGTTTCTACAGGTATCTTGTCTGTTCAGGCCATTGATTGTTATGCTCTTATTGATCCGGGGTCCTCTTTGTCTTATGTCACCCCATTCATTGCTTCACGTTTTGGGGTAGAACCCGAACAACTTCATGAGTCGTTCTCTATATCGACTCCGGTTGGTGATTCTATTACAGCCACGCGAGTTTATAGGAATTGTGTTGTCATGGTATGTGGTCGTGCTACCACGACCGATCTTATTGAGCTTGAAATGGTGGATTTTGATGTGATTATGGGAATGGACTGGCTTTATTCGTGCTTTGCTAAACTTGACTGCCGAACGAGAGTCATGAGGCTTGAGTTCCCTAATGAGCCGGTTATTGAGTGGAAGGGAAATGGTGTGGTGCCGAAAGGTAGGTTTATTTCCTACCTTAAGGCTTTGAAGATGATTAGGAAGGGGTGTATCTACCATTTGGTCCGGGTGGCGGACACCACTTCAGAAGTGTCTGTCCCCGAGTCCATGCCAGTCGTGAATGAGTTTCTTGAAGTGTTTCCGGACGAGGTTCCAGGATCCCGCCAGATAGGGAGATTGATTTTGGGATTGATGTATTGCCAAATACGCGGCCGATATCTATTCCACCATACAGAATGGCGCCAGCGGAGTTAAGGGAGTTAAAGGAACAACTGAAGGATTTTTTAGAAAAGGGGTTCATACGGCCAAGTGTGTCACCGTGGGGTGCCCCCGTTCATTTTATCAGAAAGAAGGATAGGTCGCTCTGGATGCGTATTGATTATCGGCATCTTAACAAGGTCACCATCAAGAATAAATATCCTTTGCCTCGGATAGAAGATTTGTTCGACCAATTGCAAGGTGCGAGGTTCTTTTCCAAAATTGATCTACGGTCCGGGTATCACCAATTGAAGATCAGAGAACAGGATATTCCTAAGACGGCTTTCAGAACTCGCTATGGTCACTTTGAATTCTTGGTCATGTCTTTTGGGCTAATCAACGCCTCGGCAACTTTCATGGATCTTATGAATCGGGTCTTTAAGCTATTTCTAGACTCCTTTGTGATTGTTTTTATTGATGACATCCTTGTTTATTTGCGGAGCCGGGAGGATCATGCCGATCACCTCAGGGTTGTTCTGCAGACCTTTTATCAGCACCAGTTGTATGGTAAATTTTTAAAATGTGAATTTTGGTTGGAGTCCGTTACCTTTCTGGGCCATGTTGTTTCCAGTGAAGGGATTCAGGTAGATCCCCAAAAGATTGCAGTAGTAAAAGATTGGCCTAGACCCACGACCCCGACGGAGATCCGTAGCTTCTTGGGTTTAGCGGGGTATTATCAGAGGTTTGTGGAGGGATTCTCTACCCTCGCCTCCCCTTTGACTAAGTTGACGTCGAAAGCAATTAAGTTCCAATGGTCCGACGCTTGTGAGAAAAGTTTTTAGGAATTGAAGTCGAGATTGACGTCGGCGCCGATATTCACCTTGCCGGAAAGCACGGAAGGATTTGTGTTTTATTGCGATGCCTCCAGGGTCGGTTTGGGGTGTGTGTTGACGCAACATGGGAAGATTATAGCGTATGTTTCAAGCCAACACAAGAATCACGAGAAGAATTATCAGACGCATGATTTGGAGGTTGCGGCAGTTGTATTTGCCTTTAAAATATGGCGGCATTATCTTTATGGGGTCCATGTGGATGTGTTCTCGAACCAAAAGAGTCTCCAATATTTGTTAAAGAAGAAGGAGTTGAATTTAAGGCAGCGATGGTGGTTATAATTGATCAAGGATTATGATATGGATATTTTATACCATCCAGGGAAGGCGAATGTGGTGGCCGACGCTCTCAGTCGGAAGTCCATGGGTAGTTTCGCTCATTTGGGAGCGGATTAGAGGCCTTCAGCTCGGGAGGTTTATCAATTGTCCAGTATGGGGGTTCGTATTTCGACCTCAAACGAGGGGAAGGTTATGGTGCGTAATGGAGAAGAATCGTCACTTGTAGCGGAAGTCGAGGAAAAGCAGCTCATTGATCCAGCATTAGCACAAATGAAGGAGGCAGTTTTGAATAACAAGACTTTGACATTTTCACTCGGTGGTGAGGATGGTGTATTACGATGTCAAGGTAGGCTATGTGTTCCAGATGTGGATAACCTTTGGGGGAGGGTAATGGCAGAGGCTCATAATTCCAGGTATTCTATGCACCTAGGTTCTACGAAAATGTACCGTGATATCAAGGAAATTTATTGGTGGAACGGTATGAAGATGGGTGTGGCGAACTTTGTATCTAAATGTCCGAATTGTCAGCAAGTAAAAGCTGAGCACCAGCGGCCCGGTGGGTTAACTCAGCTTATGGAAATACCAATGTGGAAATGGGAGATGATCAACATGGATTTCGAGGTAGGGTTACCTCGCACTCAATGCAAGTTCGACACAATTTGGGTAATAGTGGATCGACTCACCAAATCAGCTCACTTCTTGCTAGTCAAGTCCACGGATAGTGCGGAACAATATGCTCAATTGTATACCAAGGAAATAGTAAGGCTTTATGGCACTCCACTTTCTATTATCTCAGATCGAGGGGCCCAGTTCACAGCTAATTTTTGGAAGAAATTTAAGCAAGGTTTGGGTACTCAGGTGAATCTCAGCACGACTTTCCAACCGCATACTGATGGACAAGCAGAGTGGACTATTCAGACGCTTAAAGATATGTTACGGGCTTGTGTCTTGGATTTCAAAGGTAATTGGGATGATCACTTGCCACTTATAGAATTTTCTTACAATAACAGTTTTCATATTAGCATTCAGATGGCCCCATTTGAGGTATTGTATGGGAGGAGATGTAGGTCTCCGATTGGATGGTTCGAAGTGGTTGAAGCAGAATTGTTAGGGCCCGATCTCGTGCACCAGGGTATGGAAAAAGTTAAAATCATTCAGGAAAGGCTGAAAGCTGCTCAGAGTCGCCAGAAATCTTATGCGGACATTCGTCGAAGAAAATTGGAATTCCAAGTAGATGATTGGGTGTTCTTGAGGGTATCTCCTATGAAGTGAGTCATGCGATTTGGGAAGAAAGGGAAGTTGAGTCCTAGATATGTCGGGCCATATCGGGTCACTCAAAGGATAGGACAGGTGGCCTATAGACTGGAATTGCCCCTTGAAATGTCATTAGTGCACCCGGTGTTCCCTGTGTCAATGTTAAAGAAAGTGGTTGGAGACCCATCCACCATCGTGCCAATCGAGGCTATCGAGGTCAATGAAGAGTTATCATATGAAGAAATTCTGGTCGTTATTCTTGATAAGCTAGTCCGCAAATTGAGAAACAAGGAAGTTGCTTCAGTTAAAGTGCTATGGCAAAGTCAACAAGTCGAGGAAGACATGTGGGAAAAGGAAAGTGAAATGAAAGAAAAAAATCCCCATGTGTTTGAACAAGTCTAGTAATGATCGTGAGAACTCTTGTCTCTAAGTAAACTGATGTTGTGTTCAATCTGGTGCAAAGACACCCCATATTTTTTCCTAAATACTTTACTATTGTAACTTCTCAAGTTGTGCAAGAATTGTATGTGTTGTGATTAATTGAGTCATGCGCAAGCCCCTTTTTGGTAAATGAAAGTTTTGTAAGAACTCATGTGATAAGTGAATGATTAAATGCAATGTAGATTGGTAATGATTAATTGGAATACGTATAGTGTATTGGAGTGGTTGAACTGTATGGAACTCATTGAAATGGCCAGATTATGTGCAAGTGTTGAGGTAATGAATTGTATACCAGTTATAAGGATAATATGGATAGCGTAATGGTGCTTGGAAATAATGTTTTGGGGGCTCTCTGACAGGTAGAGAAGTTTAATAACAAAGGGAACTCTGGAATTTTTTTTTATTTTTTTTAAAAAAATTGGGAGTTTGCATATCATGTTTTCAAAACCAACCGATTTCCAAAAACCTCATTCGAGGAAGAATGATTTTAAGTGGGGGAGGATGTAAGGCCGCGTGAAAACTTGTACTCAAAACCGGGTAGCTCGTGGTGCCAAGTCCCGAATATATGTTAGGAATGTGTAAAATTAAGCGAGTCGCAGTTCAGACCCTTTTGGTACTGATCTATGTTATTAAAAGTCAAGAAATACTATTTTCCAGCAAATGCTATTCTGCGGTCTAGAATGCGGTCGCATAACAGATATGCGGACCGCATAATAGCCGCAAAGTGCGTAAGTGTGTTGGTCGAATTGGAGGTTAAATATGTGGTCCAATATGCGATCGCATAACGGATATGCAGACCGCATAGTCGTTGCATATTTCCCTTGGGATTTTGTGAAGGGCAGTTCTGCGGTGCACTATGCGACCGCATAATGGGTATGCGGACCGCATTTCTGCCACATACCCAGGCAGTGTGTTTAGATTTTGGGAGCACTTTTGCGGTCCATTCTACGGACCGCATTTCTACTCTACGATCGCAAAGTGCGATCGCATACCTAACTCGGGCTCCTATTTTTCTAAATTTTAAATCCGACACTTCTTCAATAAAACACCCCAACCCCTTATTTTAACATATTTTCTGAACAAAACTAGAGAGAGGGAAGAGAGAATTCTTGAGAGATAAAGTCTTACCTTCATCAATTTGATTCTTCAAAGTCACTCGGGCCGGGGAATTTCAAGTATATGTATTCATCTCCGTTCTTGCAGGTAAAATCCCCAACCCTTTTTCATTGTTTTCATATTTAAACAAAAAGGGGGATTCTCATGCGTTAATTCTTGAAAATGGAAGTTGAGATACACATGCATGTCCTTTAAAACCTAGAATCTAGTAAGAGGAATTAGGTAGAACTAAAGATTTGCAAAAGAGGGGTTGATAACCTATTTAAGTTCGGGCTGAGTTTGTGAACTTTAATTCTAAGTTATATGTGTTAACTTGGAACTAGATTGACGGTACTAGGTTGTTGGTGAATTGGAAATAGAAGAAAAAAAAAGGGGAATTCGACTCCAGATATGTATTGCTAACTTTAACCTTTGTAAAGTCACCTTGTTTGGTGTACGAGTAATTGGTCTGTGTTACTTATGTGGACTATATGCGAATTCTTGTGATTAATATGCCTGGAATGTTGTTGGTTAAGTCTCTCGATATAAGGGTGTAAGTAAATGGAAACAAACCAAGTGTGTGTGTTAATGTGTTTATGTGGTAAGAGCTGTGTAACAAATGATGGAAAGAAATCGTAATTGATGCAATTGAAACAACTGTTGTAATATCATACGTGACTTGTCGCGGGCAATTATCATTGTGACTTAAGTTGCATACAGGCTGTTGCATATGATGGAAATGGTATTGACGTTTATGAAAATTCTTTGTGAATTATTGTTGTTGTCGTGTGAAATGTGATTGTCCAGTGGGATCGGGTTACGCGCCGCAACACGAAGTTATAAGGTGTGGGTTGTGGTGATATGGGTGACCGAGGTAATAAGGGTGGAAAAGTGAATGAAATCACTATTGAAATAAAAATATGTGAAAGTTGTGAAATCATTGATGTGATGAAATAATGTTGAAAGGGGAAAAGGAGAGATTGTGGAGTTGTTTGGCTTTGGTTGTTCCTTTCATGTGCATTTGATTGTTGATTCTATTACTGTTTGTTATATGTGTATTTCTTGATTTTATTTGGGGTAAAGTTTGTTCATACATACCAGTACAATTCAAATGTACTGACGTCCCTTTTGCCGGGGGTGCTACATTCGTGTTATGATTGTAGGTGGTTCCATAACAGGTACTCTAGCCCACCGACAGTAGCACTCCTTCACCTCCTGTCAGTTGAATTGGTGAGCCCCTTTCCTCTCGGGGCCCTGCGTGGCTCATGCCGCTTATCTTCCCGGAAATTTTATTTTGGTATTTGCCTAAGGTATAGCCGGAGCCTTGTTACCGACAAGTATTGTAACACTCTTCTGTATCTCTAAAGGCTCCGTAGACAGGAAATGTGGGTTATGTACTTATGTATTTTGGGCAGTATAACTTGTAAACCATGCTAAGTAACTATGTATGTTATGTAAATCTCGTAAGAATGTGTTTAAATTTATAAATGGCTATTTCACTTGGTTAATGGGTAATGGAAACGTAGGGTATCACATGGAATAAGAAAGGCACCCAGGTCCGATTGGCTGGGGGCTACCCGGTCGATCGCTGGTCGTGCACCTCGGTTTTTGGGGCATGACAGACAGTCTTTAGGAAAGGATAATGGCAGAAGCTCACACTTCCAGGTATTCCGTGCACCCAGGTCCTACAAAAATGTATTATGATCTCAAGGAAATTTATTAATGGAACAACATGAAGAAGGATGTGGCAGACTTTGTGGCTAAATGTCCGAATTGTCAGCAAGTGAAGGCCGAATATCAAAGGCCTGGTGGATTGGCTCAAAGCATAGAAATTCCAATGTGGAAATGAGAGATGATTAACATGGATTTTGTGGTAGGGTTGTCGCGCACTCCGTGCAAAATTAACTCAATTTGGGTGATCATGGATTGACTCACAAAATCTGCACACTTCTTGCCAGTTAAAAATCTATTGATACGGCAGAACAATATGCTTAGTTATATATCTAAGAAATAGTCAGGTTGCATGGCACTCCAGTCTCAATCATTTCAGATCAAGGGGCTCAGTTCACTGCCAACTTCTGGAAGAAATTTCAGCAAGGTTTGGGTACGTAGGTAAATCTTAGCATAACCTTCCATTCTCAGACTGATGGGCAAGCGGAGCAGACTATTTATGTCACGACCCAATCTGGAGGGCCATGACTAGCACCCGACCACACTTGCCGAGCACCAACGTACATTTCATCTAACCTTCATTATTATCTTTTAGGGCTGACGAGATCAATTTAAATGGTAGACCTGGATCATGGACAACCAGCAATAAAATATGACGGCATGAACATATATAGCAGGGGATGACCAGACAATCAAGAAACTACATATAAGGTATGAGCTACCACGCTACTATGAAAGACTATACAACAAAAACTAGCCGACAAGGCATACCAAACTATACATGAGTCGACACCTGTCTATGAGCCTCTAAAGGAACATAAGGGCTGCAACATAGCCGTAACAGGGCCCCGACATACCCATAATGTCTATAACAAAAATGCATACCAAGACCAAGGCAAGTCCGGAGAATGGATCTCGCCAATCACCGTTGAACTGGACAGCCTACTGTGGTGGGGGAGCTGCACCTGCCTGTCTATCAGGACCTGCAGCACGACATGCAGTGTCCACAAATAAAAGGACGTCAGTACGAATAAAGTACTGAGTATGTAAGGCAGGGAACCATAAATACGATCAGTAATGTAAGCAAGGATAGAGAATATACAACCTGTAACATCTTAGTACCTCTGAGGGCTACTTACATGAAATGCATGATACATATGTATAAATACATAAACCCTTAAAACATTCGCCTCTGTGGGCATCATCATCATCATATCGTACCCGGCCATAATAGGCTCGGTAAAAAAATGTACCCGGCCATCATAAGGCTCGGTAGAATCGTACCCGGCCACGTGGAGCTCGGTAAAACCCAACTGATCAGTGGTTGCACAATAGGTGCCGTACCCGGCCAACTATAGCGTGGCTCGGTAGAGTAAAATAGATACATATATATATAATGCATGATCGACTCATGGAATCACATTCTAAACCTTTCGGAGTGACGTAAGGTCGGTATCCTCTATACACGTTATTAGGACTAACTCTTCATTATGAACCTTATAAGAATCAGGAAGTACCAACAACATTGATAACATAAGAATAAGAGAAGCAACATTAACATCAATCGTTCCATAAGAGGGAAAACAATGTAAGTACTGCTAGCTTCTAAGAGTAGAGTATCTTGGAAGCTCGTTCATTACATTATGTACAATCGGAGTCGTGCAAAAGAAGGAAAGGGATAGCCTCACATACCTTGTATATACTGCCCCAATCTCAAGCTATACAATTGTCAAAACTCCTTAGTCTACAATAAGAGAAACGATACTATCGTTATCATTTAAGCGTCATAACTATTATGTATCGACCACAACCTATTTTACGATGAAACAGACAGCACCTCCCCTATATATATGACCTCACACCATTCAAAACAGTCACCAAACAGCCCAAACAACATCAATAATAAACATATTGAGCCTCCCAAAATAGTCCACACACAGCCTAATCACTCCATACATACGACGACCACCGTAGTCGTGTCAAACAACCTGGAAATGTTACGAATAACTATCAGCCCATAACCCTACATATATATGGTGTTTCTCCACACCCTTACTCCTCCAAAACTCCACAAAATAGTAGTAAAATACGCAGCCCAACAGCAACGCAAAACAATCCACAAAACAATAACATTACTACCAAGCCTTTCGATATATATTTCACAAGTTCTAGCTTCAATGGCTTAGCCACAACTTGGATAATCATAAATACATATAGAGTAAGAGGTTCCTTACCTTTATACAAAAATAACAACTCCAATTTGACCTTACATTTCCATGAAATATCCCTCCAATGCTGCCACAACAACAAAAAAGCGAAACTAGCGATCAATTAGTATTTTTTGGCACTAGAATCACTTTAGAAGGCTTGAAATCACCTAGGATTGATATTAAGAACATGAGGGAGTATTTACAGAACATAAACCCTTAAAAACAACCTCCCACATGAGCTGGAACGACACAAAAATGAGCAACAATAAGAAGAACAAGAGACTTACTAGCGCCACGGAATTCCTGACACTTGATTTGTGTTGTTTGCCCCTTTTTTGGGTCTTGAATCTTGAGAAAACCTTGAGAGGATGTTCCTAGGGTTCTAAGGTCTGAAAATAGTGAGAAGCAATGACTTAAAACGGGTTGGAGGCATCCTATATAGGTCCAAATATCTTAAACCGCCTTAGTGGGCCCCATAGAGAGGTGCTTGGCGCGGTCTCGCGAAAATGCAAATATCTCTCTACTCCGAGATTGTATCGATGAACGGTTTAATGAGTTGGAAACTAGACGCATAGATCTTTAATTTGGTTGGTAGATCACCCCGTAATTCTTTGTAAATTAGGAAAAAGGATTAGAAACATTTGACCTTATATTTAAGTAAAATTATGAACCTAAGTTGCGACAACTTTTGTCGACTTTTGTTTCATAACTCGTTTGACTTCAAGACTTATGATAAGGATATTATATGATTAAAATACCTTAATAAATGAACTCTTGAGTGTATTAATCACCGCTAGATTACTTGAAAATACGAGTTACAACATCCTTGATTTATTTAACTTCTAATACTTGTTAATCACCCTTATACACTCTTGTATCACTTAAGACCAATAGGATTGACTTCTTATCATCTCAAAGATAATTCCTTCTTGGATTTATGTTAACTAATATATGGAATGAACTAACACATGTGGATATGGGTTGTAACACCCTCCCCCCCTTAGTAACATTCGTCCTCGAATGTAAGGGTTTATGGGGAGTTTAAATCATCGTGGATTCCAATGGAAATTTCCGATCAATTTTCTCCTATAAAATGGTCACTAGCAAAACTTGCAAGTAATTAAGCCCAACATATGGCTTCACAAGGCTACACAAAGCATTATGCGTATTTACATTATCTACATATCACCATTTTGTATTAAGGAGGAGTATTCTCAAATTATTGCTTACCTCATAGAGCCGTTTCACCTTCCAATGTATCCTGTCTTCCACCAGCATCCTTGTTATCTTCATTCTGGAATAAGTAAGGGTATTTAGACTTCATCTGCTCTTCTGCTTCCCATGTCATTTCTTCCATATTTTTGTTCCTCCACAATACTTTGACGAAAGCTACATCTTTTGTTCTCAGCTTGCAGACTTGCCGATCTAATATCCCCACTGGCACTTCTTCATATGATAGGTCCTCTGTAACTTGTACATCTTTGATAGGGACGACTCGAGAAGGGTCTCCAATACATTTTCTCAACATAGATACATGGAATACCAGGTGGACAAATTCCAATTCGGATGGCAATTCTAACTCATAAGCAACTTGTCCAATTCGTCGAAGAATTTTATACGGCCCGATATACCTTGGACTCAGCTTACCTTTCTTCCCAAAACGCATAATACCCTTCATTGGTGAGATCCTCAGGAAAACCCAATCACCAACCTCAAACTCTAGATCACGACGTCGGACATCAGAATAAGATTTTTGCCTGCTTTGTGCCGTCCTCAATCTCTCCTGTATCACTTTCACCTCTCAATAGCCTGGTGAATCAAATCTGGCCCATATAATTCTGTTTCACCGACTTTGAACCATCCAACTGGTGATCTACATCTCCTCTCGTATAGTGCCTCGTATGGGGCCATTTTAATACTAGAATGATATCTATTATTGTAGGCGAATTCTATGAGTGGAAGATGATCATCCCAATTCCCCATAAAATTTAGAACACATGCTCGTAGCATATCTTCCAGTGTCTGAATGGTACGTTCAGCCTGTCCGTCAGTCTGCGGATGAAATGCAGTGCTGAGATTTACTTGTGTGCCTAAACCCTTCTGGAAAGATCTCCAAAAGTTAGCCGTAAATTGAGCTCCTCGGTCTGATATAATAGATACGGGCACACCATGAAGCCTAACAATTTCCTTGATATACAACTTCGCATACTCTTCAGCCGTGTAAGTTGTCTTCACTGGCAGAAAATGGGCACATTTTGTAAGTCGATCAATTATCACATAGATGGAGTCAAACTTATGATAAGAGCGAGGTAATCCAATAATGAAGTCCATATTAATCACCTCCCACTTCCAGGTCGGAATCTCTATATTTTGAAGCAATCCACCGGGTTTCTGATGTTCTATCTTTACTTGTTGACAATTGGGACACTGGGCTACAAATTCTGCAATAGACTTCTTCATATTATCCCACCAATACTGCTCCTTGACATCATGATACATCTTTGTCGAGCCGGGATGGATGGAATATCGGGATTGATGAATCTCATTCATAATCTTCTCTCGCAACCCTGCCACATTAGGCACACACAATCGGCTCTAGTATCTCAGTGCCCCGTCTTTTCCGATCCCAAAAGCCATACTTTTACACTGTTGAATGCTTTCTCTTAATCGTACTAAGATAGGATCTTCATATTGTCGTGCTTTTACCTCGGCTACCAAAGATGATTCTGATGTATTCTGTACAGTAACACCTCCGTCATCAGAGTCTAACAATCTGATTCTCATATTGGCTAGCTGATGAAGCTCTTTAATCAACCTCCATCTACCTGCCTTAATATGTACTAAGCTTCCCATTGATTTACGGCTGAGAGCGTCTGTCACAACATTGGCTTTACTGGGATGATACAATATCTCGACGTCGTAGTCTTTCAATAATTCAAGCCACCTACGTTGCCTCAAATTCAACTCTTTCTGCTTGAAGATGTATTATAAACTCTTGTGATCTGTGTAGATGTCAACATGGACGCCGTATAAGTAGTGCCGCCATATCTTCAAAGCATATATTACTGCAGCCAATTCCAAATCATGGGTTGGATAATTCTTTTCATGCTTCTTCAATTGTCTTGATACATAAGCAATCACATTCCCACACTGCATCAATATGCACTCCAAACCTATACCTGAGGCATCACAATATACCACATAACCTTTTGTTCTTCAGGAAGAGTGAGGACTGGTGCGGATGTCAATCGATTCTTCAACTCCTGAAAACTACGTTCACAAGTGTCAGACCACTGGAATTTGGTAGCTTTCTGTGTTAACTTAGTCAATGGTGATGATATAGAGGAAAATCCTTCTACAAACCGCCTATAATATCTTGCTAGCCCTAGGAAGCTGCGGACTTCTGATGGTGTTGTAGGTCTCGGCCAATTCTTTACTGCATCGATTTTCTGAGTGTCGACACTAATACCCTCATCAGATATCACATGGCCAAGGAATGCTACTGAGTTCAGCCAGAATTCACATTTGGAGAGCTTAGCATATAACTTACGATCCTGAAGCGTCTGTAATACTATCCGCAAGTGGCCCGCATGTTTCGCCTCCGAACGAGAATACACTAGAATGTCATCAATGAATACAATCACGAACACATTAAGATAGGGCCTGAATATAGTATTCATGAGATCCGTAAAAGCTACTAGGGCATTTGTTAGCCCGAACGACATCACCAAGAACTCAAAGTGCCCATATCTTGTCCGGAAGGCCGTCTTTGGAATATCCTTCTCCCTAACCCTCACCTAATGATACCCTGAACGTAAATCAATCTTGGAGAAATACTTGGCACCCTGGAGTTGGTCAAACAGGTCATCAATTCTTGGAAGTGGATACTTGTTCTTTATAGTAGACTTATTCAACTGTCGATAGTCGATACACATCCGTAACGACCCGTCTTTCTTCCGCACGAATATGACTGGTGCACTCCAAGGTGAAGTGCTAGGCCTAATAAAGCCCTTATCCAGCAAGTCCTTCAACTGCAACTTCAACTCTCGCAACTCTTCCGGGGCCATTCTGTATGGAGGAATAGAGATCAGTTGAGTGTCAGGCAATACATCAATGCTAAACTCAATCTCCCTTTCAGGAGGAAGGCCTGAGAGTTCATCTAGGAAAACATCTGGGAATCGTTGACCACAGGGATTGATTGTAAAGTAGGCGGTTTCGCCTCCGCATCCCTAACGCGAACGAGATGATAAATGTAACCTTTTGAGACAATTTTCCTTGTCTTAAGATAGGAAATAAACCTACCTTTCGGTGTAGCAATGTTCTCTTTCCATTCAATGACGGGTTCACCTGGAAATTGGAACCTAACCATCTTCGTACGACAATCAACATTTGCATAGCATGAGGCCAACCAGTCCATTCCCATTATCACATCAAAATCAACCATTTCTAACTCAAATAAATTTGCCGAGGTTTGACGACTACAAATCATCACAGTGCAACCTCTATATACCCTTATAGCAATCACAGAATCTCCTATCGGAGTACCGCGAGGGGTTTACTTATCAATTCAGGTTCAATGCCAAACTTATTAGCCACAAAGGGTGTAACATATGATAATGTAGATCCCGGATCAATCAGCGCATATACATCATAAGAAAACATAGATATAATACCTGTAACAACATCTGGAGACGACTCGAGATCTTGTCGACCTACTAGAGCATAGGTTCGATTGAGCATCACTCAAACTCGGCACTGCACCTCTACCCCTCTCACGACCTATCGACTGCTGAAAACCCTGTGCTGGAGGTCGAACTGATGAGGAAGAACCAGACACGGATCCAGTCGGCTGAGCCATACCATCACCTCCTATATTAGGACAATCCCGCATCATATGGCCAGGCTGCCCGCACGAATAGCATGCATCAGAACCTCGACGACACAGTCCAAAGTGGGCCTTGCCGCACTGATCACAATGTGGTATTGGGGGTCTCATCTGACTAGTATACCTGTGATGTTGCGAGCCAGATGCCCGCGAACTCTGACCGGGACAAAAATAGGATCGATCATATCGAGGACTCTGAAACTATGCAGGAGCACTAGCTACAGGTGGCGCCGAACTCCTCAAAAACTGTGGCCTGATGCTGCCTCTGAAGTCATCAGAATACCCTGCAAATCTCGCCCTCTTATGCTGGCCCCTATCCTGCTCCCTAACTGCCCTCTGCTGGCGCTTACGATCCTCTAGGGTCTGGGCATAAGCTTGAATACGGGAAATATCCATGCCCTCCACCAAGGAGGCTGTCGTACACTCATTTATTAGATGTGGTCCCAACCCATTCACGAACATATGCACCCTATCACTCATCTCGGCCACCATATGGGGAGCATACCTTGCCAAAGAATCAAACTGCATACTGTACTCTCTCACACTCATATTACCTTGTCTAAGGTTCAAGAACTTATCAGCTCTAGCTCGTCGTATCTCAACTAGCAAGTAGTGACGAAGAAAGGCCTCAGAAAATTCCTTCCACACAGCTGGAGGAGGGTTCGGACCCCTGGATCTCTCCCAACTATCATACCAGAGAATTGCTAAATCCCGTAGCCGATAAGAAGCCAAATCTACTGACTCTGTATCACTAACATGCATAACCTGAAGTGTACGATGAACCTGGTCAATAAAAGTCTGTGGGTCCTCCTTGGGGTCTGATCCGGTAAACATTGGAGGGTCTAAATTAATAAAATCATGAACTCTTGTACTAACTGGTTTCTCAGCAGCACCTGTATTCTGCCTTTGAGCCTGGGCAGCTACCAAGCTAGTCAATAACTACAAAGCACTCTGCATATCCTGGTCTGGAGTGCCAAACGGAGGAACTGGAGGCGCTGAGTGCCTTCTAATATCCTTTGGAGGAGATGGAGTAGATGAGGAATGAGAGGGCATCTTACTCTGAGCCTCACTTTGTCCTGCTCTGACTTGGGGAACCTGACTAGTACCCTCTCCCGCTGCTGTATCAAGCTGCCTACTAATCGTTTGCTTCCTAGTCGAAGGCATCAATGAAAAAAACAAGGTGAATATTAGAGACGAACACTTACAACTCAACTCTACGCACGATCTAGATTCAGGAAGAAGATAACAACCCTAGATATCATGTAGCCTCCTGATTATAAATGTGGCGCGCTACACAACCATAATCAAGAATCTACTAGACACAGCTCATAGACAACCCCTAGGACAGACTTGCTCTGATACCAAGTTTGTCACGACCCAAACTGGAGGGCCATGACTAGCACCCGACCACAATTGCCGAGCACCAACGTACATTTCATCTAACCTTCATTATTATCTTTTAGGGCTGACGAGATCAATTTAAATGGTAGACCTGGATTATGGACAACCAGCAATAAAATATGACGGCATGAACATACATAGCAGGAGATGACCAGACAATCAAGAAACTACATATAAGGTATGAGCTACCACGCTACTATGAAAGACTATACAACAAAAACTAGCCGACAAGGCATACCAAACTATACATGAGTCGACACCTGTCTATGAGCCTATAAAGGAACATAAGGGTTGCAACAAAGCCAGAACAGGGCCCCGACATACCCATAATGTCTATAACAAAAATGCATACCAAGACCAAGGCAAGTCCGGAGAAGGGATCTCGCCAATCACCGCTGAACTGGACAGCCTACTGTGGTGAGGGAGCTGCACCTGCCTGTCTATCAGGACCTACAGCACGACATGCAGCGTTCACAAATAAAAGGACGTCAGTACGAATAAAGTACTGAGTATGTAAGGCAGGGAACCATAAATACGATCAGTAATGTAAGCAAGGATAGAGAATATACAACCTATAACATCTTAGTACCTCTGAGGGCTACTTACATGAAATGCATGATACATATGTATAAATACATAAACCCTTAAAACATTAGCCTCTGTGGGCATCATCATCATCATTCACCTCTGTGGGCATCATTATCATCATATCGTACCCGGCCATAATAGGCTCGGTAGAATCGTACCCGGCCACGTGGAGCTCGGTAAAACCCAACTGATCAGTGGTTGCACAATAGGTGTCGTACCCGGCCAACTATAGCATGGCTCGGTAGAGTAAAATAGATACATATATATAATGCATGCTCGACTCATGGAATCACATTCTAAACCTTTCGGAGTGACGTAAGGTCGGTATCCTCTATACACGTTATTAAGACTAACTCGTCATTATGAACCTTATAAGAATCAGGAAGTACCAACAACATTGATAACATAAGAACAAGAGAAGCAACATTAACATCAATCGTTCCATAAGAGGGAAAACAATGTAAGTACTGCTAACTTCTAAGAGTAGAGTATCTTGGAAGCTCGTTCATTACATTATGTACAATCGGAGTCGTGCAAAAGAAGGAAAGGGATAGCCTCACATACCTTGTATATACTGCCCCAATCTCAAGCTATGCAATTGTAAAAACTCCTTAGTCTACAATAAGAGAAACGATACTATCGTTATCATTTAAGCGTCATAACTATTATGTATCGACCACAACCTATTTTACGATGAAACAGACAGCACCTCCCCTATATATATGACCTCACACCATTCAAAACAATCACCAAACAGCCCAAACAACATCAATAATAAACATATTGAGCCTCCCAAAATAGTCCACACACAGCCTAATCACTCCATACATACGACGACCACCGTAGTCATGTCAAACAACCTGGAAATGTTACGAATAACTATCAGCCCATAACCCTACATATATATGGTGTTTCTCCACACCCTTCCTCCTCCAAAACTCCACAAAATAGTAGTAAAATACGCATCCCAACAGCAACGCAAAACAGTCCACAAAACAATAACATTACTACCAAGCCTTTCGATATATATTTCACAAGTTCTAGCTTCAATGGCTTAGCCGCAACTTGGATAATCTTAAATACATATAGAGTAAGAGGTTCCTTACCTTTATACAGAAATAAAAACACCAATTTGACCTTAAAGTTCCATGAAATATCCCTCCAATGCTGCCACAAAATCAAAAAAGCGAAACTAGCAATCAATTAGTGTTTTTCGGCACTAGAATCACTTTAGAAGGCTTGAAATCACCTAGGATTGATATTAAGAACATGAGGGAGTATTTACAGAACATAAAATCTTTAAAATAACATCCCACACGGGCTGTAACGACACAAAAATGAGCAACAACAAGAAGAACAAGAGACTTACTAGCGCCACGGAATTCCCGACACTTGATTTGTGTTGTTTGCCCCTTTTTTGGGTCTTGAATCTTGAGAGAACCTTGAGAGGATGTTCCTAGGGTTCTAAGGTCTGAAAATAGTGAGAATAAATGACTTAAAACGGGTTGGAGGCATCCTATATAGGTCCAAATATCTTAAACCGCCTTAGTGGGCCCCATAGAGAGGTGATTGGCGCAGTCTCGTGAAAACACAAATATCTCTCTACTCCGAGATCATATCGATGAACGGTTTAATGCGTTGGAAACTACACTCATAGATCTTTAATTTGGTTTATAGATCACCCCGTAATTCCTTGTAAATTAGGAGAAAAGATTAGAAATATTTGACCTAATATTTAAGTAAAATTATGAACCTAAGTTGCGACAACTTTTGTCGACTTTTGTTTCATAACTCGTTTGAATTCAAGACTTATGATACGGATATTATATGATTAAAATACCTTAATAAATGCACTCTTGAGTGTATTAATCACTGTTAGATTACTTGAAAATACGAGTTACAACATCCTTGATTCATTTAACTTCTAATACTTGTTAATCACCCTTATACACTCTTGTATCACTTAAGACCAATAGGATTGACTTATTATCATATCAAAGATAATTCCTTCTTGGATTTATGTTAACTAATATATGGCATGAACTAACACATGTGGATATGGGTTGTAACAATTTAGAAACTTGAGGACATGTTGCGTACTTGCACTCTTGATTTCAAAGGTAGTTGGGATGACCATTTGCCACTCATAGAATTTGCTTACAACAACAGCTTCCATGGTAGTATCCAGATGGCACCATTTGAGGCATTGTATGGTAGGAGTTGTAGGTCTCCCATTCAGTGGTTCGAGGTTGGATAAGCGGAATTAATAGGGCCGGACCTCGTGTATCAGGCCATGGGGAAAGTCAAGATTATCAAGGAGAGGTTGAAAACTTCTCATAGTCGCCAAAAGTCTTACTCGGATGTCTCTCGGAGAGATTTAGAGTTCAAAGGAGATGATTGGGTATTTCTTAAAGTTTTCCTCTATAAAGGGTATCATGCGGTTTGGAAAGAAGGGAAAATTGAGTTCGAGGTATGTTGGACCATACATAATCATTCAGAGGATTGGTCCAGTGGCATACAAGCTCGAGCTGCCACCCGAGATTTCACTGTTACACCTAGTCTTTCATGTGTCCATGTTGAGAAAGGTAATAGGAGATACGTCCACTATTGGGCCAGTTGAAACCATTGAGGTTAACGAAGAGCTGTCGTATGAAGAAGTTCCAGCAAGTTCGAAAATTGAGAAATAAAGAAATTTCCTCTGTAAAAGTGTTATGGCAGAACCAACAAGTCGAGGAAGCCACTTAGGAAGCCGAGCAAGAAATGAAAAAGAAGTGCCCACATTTGTTTGAATAGTCATATAATAGCTTTTGTGTATTTAGCCCTATGAACTATCATCTTCTGGCTTGATCTATGTAAAACTGTCCCCTTTTTGGTAATATGTTGCCTATACGTCCATGGTTGATGTTGTACAAGTTATATTATATCTATTGAATATGTTTATACTATTAGGATATGTTTCTAGGGCTCTCTGATAGGTAGATAGGCCTAGTTACAAAGGAAACTCTGGCGAAATTTTTGGAAATTTAGGGAGTTAACCAAATTTAGGGTTGTGGATATGTTTCATGTTGTGAGAAGTTGAGGTTGCATAAACATTCTGAATAAGTGATCCTTGATCCTCATTCGAGGACGAATGATCTTAAGTGGGGGATGATGTAAGGCTCCGTAAAGATTTCTGCTCAAAAACCCGAATCTCGTGGTGTTAAGTTAGGCATAATGTTTTTCAGAAAAGTGCGATTCTGCGGTCGCATATCAGGTATGCGAGCCGCATAGTCGCCGCAAAATGAGTCAGTATGTTTGTCAAATTTGGGGTCCACTATGCGTTCAAGTATGCGATCGTATAACCAATATGCGGACACCATAATCATCGCATATTTCCCTTTGGATTTTTGTAAGGGGCAGTTCTGCGGTGCATTATGCGACCGCAGAACGGGTATGCAGACCACATTTCTGCTGCATACCAAGACAGTGTGTTCAGGTTTTATGGAGCATTTTTGCGGTCCATTATGCGGGACACATGTCAGCTTTGCGATTGCAAATGCGATCGCAGATACGAATCGGGGCTCCAGTTTTCTAAATTTTAAACCCGACCCCCTGTCGTTAAAGTTGAATTGTTGCATTGAGTATTATTTTACATAAATTGGTGTTGTAACCTTATATGTGTGAAAGGTGTGTCTCAACATGATCAACGTGCTATCTTGATAACTTGAAAGAGGCAAAATACATGAATTCTGTAGTGAAATGCTTAGACCTTAAATTTAGATCGAAGTTGCATTGTTGTGCCATCTACGTGAAGTCTTATCTATGCTTACAATTTAAATTGTTCTCGTGTGCACCTACTATCCTAAATGTCAAAGATAATATTGAAATTGGGAACGATGTAAAATGCGGCGTAGTGCCAAGAATGATATGATAAGTTATGGCCCCAAGTGCCTATGAAATGATATATGTGAAATGAATTTGTTAAGGAGAAGGGAACAACACCTTGGTAAGGCGGCCTAGCCGATCAGGCCGAGATCGGATTCCACTCAAGATAGCGGTGGTATTGTGAATGAATTCCAGAAAAGAAGGAAAATGGGATTGTAATTGAAGCATATGTCTCAAATGAGGCAACCTAGCCGATCGGGTCGAGATCGGACTCCGCTAAAGATAGCGGTGGTATTGGAAACATATGATGAATAGCATGGAATACCCAAACTAAAAAGCTATGGAAAAATTATGTGGAAGTTGTATGATTCTTTTATTTGATAATGTGGTGATCGTTTAAAGCTTGAGTTATACTTGTGATTTCTTATTCTTGTATGAAAGTTCTTTCTAACTAGATGGTGTTTAGTTATACATACTAGTACTATTCTATGGTACTAACGTCCCTTTTGCCGGGGGCGCTACATTTTTAAATGAATGTAGGCGGCTCCATTGCAGATAGTGCGGGTCGCGCATAGCTGAGTACCTTCTTCTTGAAGTCTTGGTGAGCCCCTTTCTCCTTCAAGGGGTTTATATTGCACATCTTTTGTTGTAGAGTTCTACTTTTGAGGTATAGCTGGGGCCTTATTGTTGGCATTGTCATAACTTGTCTTTTCATCCTTAGAGGCTCCGTAGACATATGTGTAGGTTATGTACGAGCATTGGATGGGTCTACGAACTATGATATAATTCTAATTCTTGCTTTTCTAGAAGTGTACTTGTATGGAATCTTGGAACTTATCGACTGTCTAATGTTGTTATTTAAAATGAACTAACGATGTAGAATTCACTATCTTCCCTCGTCTAAATAAATGAATGAAAGCATGGTTTCCTTATTCGTATCGAATTGGGTAGGAAGTGTTTGATAAGGCTTGCTCAGTTGGGTTTTCTCGATTGAGCGTCGGTCGTGTCTCCCAAGGTTGGGGCATGACATTTATGGTGGGATACCTGTCATATCTAAGTGGGTCCAAGAGAAACAGTCGACATTATTACTAAGGAACTGAATAAACTCTGCCCTGAGTTTGGGGGTTAGCCCCGTTCCTAGGTATACCTTGCGATCCAGGAGGTGTTTGGTCAAAACAGTTTGCTCCAGCTCTTCGACTGTTGACTTGGTTGTCTCGGATTCCTCGAGGGCGACAAAGGTTCGAGGTGCGAATAAGTCTTCCTCGTCGTTTTCAAGGGTTCGCACGCTTCCCTCCTCTTCCGAGGTCGGGCATGCGGGGGTTGGTGTCTCATGGTGGACCACAAACATTTCCCTCGCTGCCCACTATTCCCCTTGTATGGTCATGATGCCATCCGTAGTGTGAAACCTTATCACCTGGTGCAAGGTTGAGGGCACTACCCTTATGTTGTGTATCCAAGGTCTTCCAAGTAGGGCGTTGTGTCTCATGTCACCGTCGATGGCCTGAAACTCGGTATTCTGGGTCGTGCTAGACGTGTCGATCGGGAGAATGATTTCTCCCTTTGTTTCTTCTCCGATCATGTTGAAACTGTGGAGGACCTGAGGAACGAGAACAACTTGATTGAGTAGCCCTAGCTGCTCTACTACTTCTGACCTGATTATATTAACCGAGCTGCCTGGATCCACGAGCACGCGCTTTATTCTGGTGTTGTTTGAGAGAAACGAGATTACTAGCGCGTCGTTGTGCGGTTCCATCGTAGCTTTGAGATCCTCCTCGCTGCATATGAGGGATTCTCCAGGTAAGCATTCTTGGTCCGACCCCTCCCCTGTAGCGGACGTTGTCGCTCGTTTGGACATTGGTCCTCGGGCAACGTTGGCTCCCCCAATAATCATGTGGACACCAGCCTCTAGGTCAGTCGTGCCCTTTTCTCCATCGCCTTCAAGGTTCCGGCTTCCCATTTCACTAGCCAAATCAGGCGCTTCGTCCTGAAAAAAAGAGATCTTTGGGTGAGAAAAAGCGTGAAAGATAACGTGCGTTTGTGCAATAGAACCAGCAAGAAAATAACCACTATTATTTTTAGCCCCACGGTGGGCGCCAAACTGTTTATCATGAAAATGGTAACAATAATTAAATTTGTAAATGGGATTCTAAAAATGCGTGATCTATTTCCGAGCTAGTTGTTAGAGCAGTTGATGCTAATAAGGAGAAGTTTAATGACTAAATGCAAGCTAAAACGAGATAGTAATTGAACCGAAGGGCCTACTGCCCGGGTATAGGTCTGGTCGATGGGGGACCTCAGGATCGATGTCGGGGTCGAGCTCGAGCTATCGGAGATAGTCAGGGATGGGATAACAGTTGAGTATATAATTAAACAAGGATCTTCGCGGCCAATACTGAGCAATACAATGAAGAACTAGTAAGAAAGCAATGAATATTATGGCGACTTTGGGCCAGCGAGAACAAGCAAGTTATAAAGAAGAGAGAGAGAGAGTGTGAGATATTATTGCACTTGTGGAGAAATGGAGCAACATCAGCCGAGTCTACAAAGTAATGGGGATCCCCTATATATAGGAGGGGAATCCATTATGGTACAAAACACGTTAATCGTAAAAGTATGGAGATAGGATGGCGAGACATGACATCTTGAAAATAGGCCCCGGATAGACCAACCATGTCAGGTTAAGTCGCGTGCCTTGGGAACTCCCCTCTCGCCTGTCATAACTTGCTTTACATGTCAGAATACGATATCATTCAGACTGATATGTATGATGAGCCTCAAGGATGAGTCTCGACCTTGGCTTCAAGCTTCGAGGGGCACCACTGCGAGATGGTTCTATGATGTGGGGAATCAGGCCCCTAGATTCGCCGTACACAGAAATCAAGTAAGGTAATTAGGGGTGAATGAACAGGGGTCCAATTAAGGAAATAGTTAGCAAGAATCAGTAAATAACAAATAAGGCAAGAGGAAACCAATTAAAGGCAAGAAGTTCAATCAAACCGAGTAGAGTAGTAAGAATCAAGGACTTTGTTAGGGAAACGAGCTCAATTCAAACTAAAAATAAGAATTTTAGAATAATCAAGGGTTTAATTAAGGAGAAAATCATGTAAAGAGTCAGCAAATATCGCAGACAACTTAAATAAAGCAAGAAAAGAATAGTCATAATGAACATAGACATATAGAATCAGTAGAAAAGTTGAACCAAGAACTTAGTAGAGGCATATTAGGACAAGAAAATCATGAGACATCTGAATGGCTAAAGAGAAATCATAAGAACCAAGGCAAGAACAAAGTCAATACACAAGTAACTCAAACCAAACAAAAGAGTTGAAAGAATAAGGGCTTTTAATATAAACGAGTTGAAGTTAGAGCACACCTAACGAAATCGGTTAAAGCATATAGAAACAGAAAATTAAACACCCAAATCATCAAATATTTTTGGAAAAAGAAATTTCTGGAAGCCCCAGTTTAGAGAAAAATGAAAGATCGTTCAAAAATTAGACGGTTATTGTAAAACATCAAAAGATTATTGTAAAACTCATACGAAATAGGTTTGAACTTCTTAGATCTATACAAATATAAGAAGTTCAAATTGAAGAAATTAGGGTTTCCAGAAGAACAATCACATAGATGAAGAAGCAAGCTTAGAAACCCCAAGATTCATGACGATACAGGAAGATCTTACTCAGAACCAAACCAGAACATCCTGAAACAAGCGAGAAAGTGCCATAGATACAAGCAGACTTACCCTGGTCCCTCGAGGACCTTAGAGTTGGCAGTACCAGCATGAGGGAGGCCATGAGAGGCCTGGTGGTGGTGGGGAAACACCATGAAATGCAGCAGATGACCGGCGATATGGGTAAATTAGGGTTAGGGCTTGAGAGCTTTTGGAGAGGAAAGGGATTTTAGGGCGGCGATTGGTGAGAAAATGGGAGGGTTTGGGGGGGGGGGGTTTAGTTTAGTTTAATTTAAGAAAGGGTTCATCTGGACAGTTGATCACAATGATCAACGACCCAGATTTGCCCGGGTATTGGGTCCAAATTAAGCACAAAACTGTAAGGCCATTTTTTAAATAGACACTTATAATAACTAAATAATTTATAAAAAATAATAAATTAGTACCAAAAATATCTTTGTATACTAAAACGATTTAAAATAGTTATTTAACATTTTAAAAATATAAAAGACTATTTTATGCATAAATAATGTAATTATACATTGGTAAGAGCTATTATTGCAAACATGTGCAATTTAGTTTTAAAATGTAACTATAATTATAAAAAATGCACTAAAAATATTTAAATACTATGTTGGCATAAATAATGAATTTAAATGGCTAAATCATCACAAAAGTAATACGAAGGATGATTATTGGATATTTATATAATAAAAAAAGAAGAAATAAATTGATTTGGAGCTTTTAAAATTATGGAATATTTTTTAAAAATACTTATGTATGCTTATAAGTGCATATGTGCTATTTTGAAAGTGTATATATGTGTTTAAAATATGTGAGGAAAAATTGGATATCAACAATAACTATATGTAAATCTTGGGTCTGTAAACTGAGCTTGTTGATAGCTCCTACTTGAGCCGTTTTGGTTATAAGGAGGATGAGGTTGAATCAAGGTTGGTCTAGGAGGTGGTATAGAATGTTGTAATGATTTGACCAGTCATTTTTAGTATTATAGCATCCTTTCCTCCATTTACTGATTATTCTATGGCCAATTGTTATTACGTGGATTGTTTGAGTAGTTGGTTTGGTTTTGAGGATGTTTCGGGATGAATTGGGACACTTAGTCCCAAGGTTGGAAGCTTAAGTTGAAAGAGTTGTCAGGATGTTGACTTATGTGTAAATAACTTAGAGAATAGAATTTTGATAGTTCCGATAGCTCTATATGGTTATTTTGGACTTAGGAGTTTGTCAGGATGTTGATTTGGAGGTTCGTAGATGATTTTAGCTTGAAATGGCAAAAAATGGAAAATTAGGAGTTTGGAGAGTTGAGAAGTTTGACTGATAGTTGAACTTGTATTTATCGGGCTCGGATTTTAGATTCTAAAGTTGGAATAGGTCTGTTGTGTCAATTATGACTTATGTGCAAAATTTGAGGTCAATCATAGTTGGTTTGATAGGTTTCGACATCAATTGTAGAAGTTGGAAATTCGTTAGTTTCATTAGGCTTGAATTGGGGTGCAATTCATGTTTTTGATGTTGTTTGATATGCTTTGAGGCCTCGACTAAGTTTGTATCATGTTTTAGGACATGTTGGTATATTTTTTTGAGGTCCCTGGGGCCTCGGGTGGATTTCAGATGGTTAACAGTTTGGAATGTTGACCTAGGGAATTTCTTGACCGCTGATGTCTTGTGCCATCGCACCTACAGCGGTTTAGTCGTAGGTGCGTGACTGTAGAATAAAGCCAGTGATTCGCAAGAGTGGTTTAGGTGAGGTTGGGTAGTGGGTACAGGTGTGAGGGTTTGTCTGCACCTGTAAGGTCGCAGATGTGGAGAGGGGTCGCAGGTGTGAGTCCGTAGAAGCGGGAATGTAACTGCAAAAGCGGAGGAAGGCCATCCTTGACAGGAACCGCATATGCGGTAGATTCTCTGCAAAAGCATAACCGCAAATGTGGTTAAGTGTCCGCAGGAGCAAAAGCACTGGACAGACTACAAAATAGAGAGGTTCCAATTTTGTCATTTTGGACCTTTCAAACACGGGTTGAGGCGAGTTTTGAGCGAGAATTCACGGAAAAACTTAAAGTAAGTCACTTGTGATCATTTTTACTCAATAATATTGAATTATCATTGAGTATTTCGACTATATTACGTGTTTTTGAGGTGTAATTCGAGATTTTTGGGATAGGGATTACAAAACAAGAATTGGGGATTTGAGTGGCATTTGGTGTCAAAATTAGGTAAATTTAGTATGCTTAGACTCGTGGTTGAATGAGTGTTCGAATTTTGTAACTTTTTCCAAATTCCAAAATGTGGACCCTAAGGTTGACTTTGGAGTTGACTTTTTGACTTTGATTAAGAGCTTATCATTTTTCATGTGGAATTGATTCACATAGCTTGTGTTGATCGTATCGAGTTGTTTTTGGCTAGATTTGAGGCATTCAGAGATCATTTCGTGAGGCAAAGGCTTGTTGGAGTAGAGATTTTGTACGGTTTGAGGTAAAATACTTCTAAACTTAGTTATGAGGGTATGAAATCCCTGAATTACGTGTTATATGATTGGTGTGGACTTGACACACGTACTAGGTGACGGGCGTGTGGGCTTGCACTGTTTAAATTGTGACTCAATCGATTCCGTGGAGCAGTGTAGTCAAATAAACTTGCTATTTTCCATATATTTTCCATGTGTTACAAAAATTGGGCTATGATTCATGTAAGAAATCATGTTTACATTATATGCTGCTACTATTGAGACCCACAGAGGTCGTGTTGCTATTGAATTACTTGTTTAATTTGCATTTATATACTTAAGCACATTTATCATTTGTTTATCATATCTCAGTCTCTATTTCCATATATTGATACATCATATCATCATTGTTTGGGCTGATTTTATGATATTTATGAGCCTGAGAGACTGGAGATATTGATGACTGAGTGAGACCAAGGGCCTCAAGGTGAGATTATATATGGGATCGGACTGCGCACCACAACAGGCTTTACTAATTTATTACATGTTTGACTTATTTTTAGTGCTTGGGCAGGATCCGCTCCCCTGGAGTCTATCTTATCAGTAGTGAGCGCAGGTACCTACTGAGTGTGAGTGTGAGTGTGAGTGCCGAGCGCGAATGGGGAGTGATTGGGAGGATTGAGTGACTGTAAGGATTAAGTGAATGAGAGGGATATGTATGTTGTTATTCCGAGAGGATGTATATGATTTTTATCACTGAGTTGCATTAAAGTTGGCATGCATAATTAACATTTATTTATAGAGATATATCATTCCTCATTTCAGTCACACTTGGCATATTTCATCTGCTTGATACTTAAATTGTTGAACTTGAAAGCATGTCTACATTTGTGTACTGTTATTTCTGTATTTGGACTGTACCTGCTGAGCTCGTCATTGGTTTAAGCCAAAAGGTTAGTTTTTGTTACTTATTGCGTTGGTTGTACTCATACTACACTCCACATTTCGTGTGCAAATCCAGGTATTTTTGGACACGGTGGTTGTTGATTTGGAGCTTCTACCAGTTCAAAGATTTCCGAGGTAGCTGCTTTGGCGTCTGCAGACCTTGACTCTCCTCTTTTATCTTTTAGTTTTATTTAAATATATTGTACTACCTTCCTAGGTAGTGTTTCAGCAGTCAGACTATGTTATCGTATAGATGCTGATGTACTCAGTGACACCCAAATTTTTTGGGGATGTGGTATTGAGTCGCGTTAATTTTTGTATTAGTATTTTTGAGATTTTCCTTTTAAACTTATTCTGATATGGTTTCAATTTTAAATATATGTTGTTTATTATGATTGTCGGCTTGCCTAGTATTGTGATAGGCACTATCATAACATGTAAAATTTGGGTCGTGACAAGTTGGTATCAGAGCCTAGGTAGATAGGTCTCACGAGTCATGAGCAGGTTTAGTAGAGTCTTGTGGATCGATACAGAGACGTCTGTACTTATATTTGAGAGGGTGCCAACTATGAAAACTTCACTTGTATTCTTGTCATGCGAGTTTCTTGATAACGGAAATTAAACTTATGTTATTCTATTCTCTTACAGATTGTGAGCACACGTGCTACTGGACCGGGTGGACGGCTACCCGTACCACCAGCTAGGGAAACAAGAGGCCGAGGCCGCGGTAGAGGCCAAGTTATAGCTCATACAACAGCTAGAGCAGCCTTAGCAGACCTACTAGTTGCTCCAGCTTAGGAGCAGGTTCCAGATGTGGTTGAGCTGGTAGGACCAGCTGTGCCCATTGTGATTCCAGGCCTTCAGGAGGCTTTGGCCCATATATTGACTGTCTGCACTAGCCTTTCTCAGGCAGTTTAAGCATAGGCCACACCATCCATTTCTTAGGTTGGGGGTGGTACTCATACTTCCGTCGCTCGTACTTCAGAGCAGGTGGTGTAGGGATTTCAGAGACCGTGGGTACTACCAGCCCAGCCGATTGCAGTTGCTCATGCCTATGTGGGTCCCATTATGAGTGACGAGGAGTAGAAGAGACTAGAGAGGTATGGGAGGCTTAAGCCTCCATCATTCTGTGATACTGAGTCAGAGGATGTTCAGGACTTCTTGGATAGGTGCCAGCGAATTCTTTGCACGACAAATATTCTGGAGACTATTGGGGTCTCATTTACTACTTTTCAGCTAGCAGGGGTAGCCTTCAGATGGTAGGAGGCCTATGAGCAGAGAAGGCCACTCAATGTTGCACCACTTTCATAGAACGAGTTCTTCATTCTCTTCTTGGAGAAGTTTATACCACTGACCCGAAAGGAGAAGTTGCATAGGCAATTCGAGCAGTTACGGTAGGATGGTATGTCTATGACCCAGCATGAGATAAGATTTTCAGAGTTGGCTGATCAAGCGATATGGTTGGTTCCTATGGAAAAGGAGAGGATCAGAAGGTTCATTGATGGCCTAAGCTATCAGTTGCAGTTTGATATGAGGTTTTTGATATTGCTAAGCGGCTGGAGTTGGTCCATAGTCAGGAGCGTGAGGAGGGGGAGGCTAAGAGGCCTCATGGTTCGGGTGGTTTTAGCGGTGTTCCTTCTGGGGACAGTCCTACCACAACAGGAGTCGTCCTTACAGGCCCGCTCAGATGGCTCGTCCAGCTCATCATAGTGCATCATGTAGCCATGATTCAGATAGTGCTTATCCGAGTTAGTCATCTCTTAGTGCTCTCTTATCATAGAGTTCATCCCGTGCTCCATCGATTCAGGGTTCATTTGTACTAGGTCCTTCTAGCAATTATTTCGGTTCTCGGGGTTCGATTCAGTCCCCACCACCAGTGGGGAGTTGCTCAGAATGTGGGGCATTTGGGCATGACTTCCACACCCTCCCAGCCAGATCGGGGTAGGACTCAGGAAGATAGAGGTCTCCCTAAAGGGGGAGGCCGATCAGGTAGTTGTGATGCTCGATTTTATGCTATTCCTGCTAGACCAAAGGTATTGCTTCATATGTAGTGATCACATATATTGTTTCAGTGTTCGACAGGGATGCTTCTACATTATTTGACACTAGTTGTACTTATTCCTATGTATTATACTATTTTACTCGTTATTTGGATATGCCCCGAGAGCCCTTAGTTTTACCTATTTATGTGTCTACGCAGTGGGCGATACAATTATTCTGGACCATGTGTATCGGTAGTGTGTGGTAACCGTTGGAGGATTGGAGACTAGAATTGATCTTTAATTAATTAGTATGGTTGATTTCGACATGATTTTGGGTATGGACTTGTTGTTTCTTTGTCATGATATTCTTAATTGTCACGCTAAGATCATGATGTTGGAGATGCTGGGGTTGCCGAGGATCGAGTGGAGAGGTTTTCTAGATTATGTTCCTAACAAACTAATTTCATATTTGAAGGCCCAACTATTGTCATACTTGGCCTTTGTAAGAGATGTTGGTGTTGATACTCCCATTATTGATTCTGTTCTGGTAGTACGAGACTTTTTGTATGTGTTTCCTACATATCTACCGGGTATTCTACCCGACAGTATTGATTTTGCTATTGACTTGGTGCCAGGCACTTAACCCTTTTATATTCCTCCGTATTGTATGGAAACAATAGAGTTGAAGGAATTGAATGAGTAGGTTCAGGAACTTCTTGATAAGGGGTTTATTAGGCCTAGTTTGTCGCCTTGGGGCGCATCGGTTCTGTTTTTGAAGAAGAAAGATGGTACTATGTGGATGTGCATCGACTATAGGTAGTTGAACAAAGTCACAATCAAGAGTAAGTATCCTTTGCCACGCATTCCTGATTTATTTGACCAGCTTCAGAGAGCGAGTGTATTCCTTAAGATTGATTTTGAGGTCTGGGTATGACCAGTTAAAGATTCATGGCTCAGATATTTTGAAGACGGTATTTAGGACCTGCTATGGTCAGTGTGTGTTCCTTGTGATGTCTTTTAGGCTGACCAACAACCCAACAACATTTATGCATATGATGAATAGTGTATTCCAGCCATATCTTAATTCGTTTGTCATAGTATTTATTAATGATATCCTTGTGTACTCACGTATCCAGAAGAAGCATGCCCAGCATTTGAGGATTGTACTACAGAGGTTGAGGCAGTGAAGATAGTTGGAGCTGCTAAAAGATTATGATATTACCATTCTGTATCATCTTGGGAAGGCCAATGTGGTGGTGATGCCTTGAGTAAGAAGGCGGTAAGTATGGGTAGCCTTGTACTTATTCTTGTTGGTGAGAGACCCTTGCATCAGATGTTTCTTCCTTGGCCAATCAGTTCATGAGATTAGATGTTTTGGAACCCAGTCAGGTTCTAGCTTGTGTTGTTTCTCGGTTTTCCTTATATGATCGCATCAGAGAGCGTTAATATGATGATCCCCATTTTCTTGTCCTTAAGGGGACGGTTCAGCATGGTGATGCCAAGGAGGTTACTATTCGAGATTATGGTTTGTTGAGGATGCAGGATCAAATCTGTTTACCCAATGTAGATAGGCTACGTGAGTTGATTCTTGAGGAGGCCCACAGTTCGCGGTATTCCTTTAAACCGAGTGCCGCAAAGATTTCTCAGGACTTGAGGTAGCACTATTGGTGGAGGAGGATAAAGAAATATATAATGGGGTTTGTATCTTGGTGCCTAAATTATCAGCAGGTGAAGTACGAGCATCAGAGACCGGGTGGATTGATTTAGAGACTTGAGATTCCGGAGTGGAAGTGGGAGCGTATCACCATGGATTTTGTAGTTAGGCTCCTACGAACTTCGAGGAAGTTTGATGCTATTTGGGTGATTGTGGATTGGTTGACCAAGTCCGCGCATTTCATTCCAGTTGCGACTACCTATTCCTTGGAGTGGTTGGCTAAGATCTATATCCGCGAGATTGTTCGCCTTTATGGTGTGCAGGTGTCCATCATGTCAGATTGGGGCACATAGTTTAGATGGGGGTTTTGGAGAGGGGTGGAGGAAGAGTTAGGCACATAGGTTGAGTTGAGTACAACATTTTATCCTCAAATAGATGTACAGTCCTAGCGCACAATTTCGATATTGGAGGATATGCTACGTGCTTGTGTCATAGATTTCGGGAGTTCTTTGGATCCATTTCTTCCGCTTGCAGATTTTGCCTAAAATAATAGCTACTAATCGAGCATTAAAATGGCTCCGTATAAGTCTTTGTATAGGAAACACTGTCAATCTTTGTGGGTTGGTTTGTGCCGGGTGAGGTTAGGTTATTGGGTACCGACTTAGTTGAGGATGGTTTGGACAAGGTTAAGCTAATTCAGGATCGGCTTCGCATGGCGCAGTCTAGACAGAAGAGCTACGTCGATCAGAAGGTTTGTGATGCTTCTTACATGGTGGGGGAGAAGCTATTACTCAGAGTTTCAACTATGAATGGTGTTATAAGGTTCGGGAAGTAGGGTAAGTTGAGCCCTTGGTATATTGGGCCTTTTGAGGTGCTTGAGAGGATTGGAGAGGTGGCTTATAGGCTTGCATTATCGCCTAGTCTATCGAGTTTTCTTCTAGTTTTTCATGTTTCCATGCTCCGAAAATATGTTGGAGATACATCTCATGTTTTGGATTTCATCATGGTTTAGATTCATGGTGATTTGACATATGAGTGGAGCTATTGGCCATTTTGTAATGGCAGGTTCGAATGTTGAGGTCAAAAAACATAGCTTCATTAAAGGTGTAGTGGAGAGGCCCACCATTCGAGGAGGCTACTTGGAAAACTGAGCAGGAGGTGCAGAGCAGATATCCTCGCCTATTTGAGACTCCGGGTATGATTCTATACCCAGTCAAGGATTAATGTTTGTCTAAGAAGGGGAAAATGTAATGAACCGGCCGGTCATTTTGAGTATTATAGCCCCGTTTTGTCATGACCCAAACTGGAGGGCCATGACTAGTACCAACGTGCATTTTACCAAGGTACATTTTATTTAACATTTATTATTATTTATAGGGCCAACGAGATCAACATGAATATTAGACATGAATCATGAACAATCAAATATGACATATAATGGCATGAACATACATAACATGGGCCGACAAGGTTGTCATGAAGCTATATATAAGGTATAAGCTGCCATGCTCCCATGAGAGACTATACAACAAAAATTAGCCGATAAGGCTATCCAAACTATACATGAGTCGACACTTGTCTATGAGCCTCTAAAGGAACATAAGTGCTACAACATTGCCTAAATAGGGCCCTAACATACCCATATTGTTTGTAACAAAAGTGCATACCAAGACCAGGACAAGTCCGGAGAAGGGATCTTGCCAATAACCGTCGACCTGGGTAGCCTACTATTGTAGGGGTGATCCGTCTACCTATCTATTAGGACTGCAACACAACATGCAGCATCCACAAATAAAAGCGACGTCAGTACGAATAAAGTACTGAGTATATAGGCAAGAAGCATAAATAAGAATAGTAATGTAAAGAGGGATAGAGAATATACAACATGCAACATCTAAGTGCCTCTAAGGGCGACTGACATGAAATACATGATACATACATACATACATATATATATATATATATACACCTGTATGTATACATAAACTTTTAAAACATACGCCTATGTGGGCATCATCATCATCATATCGTGCCCGACCATAATAGGCTCGGTAAAAACATACCCGGCCATCGTAAGGCTCGGTAGAATCGTACCCGGCCACGTGGAACTCGGTAAAGCCCAACTGATCAGTGGTTGCACAATAGGTGCCGTACCCAGCCGACTATAGCGCGGCTTGGTAGAGTAAAATAGGTACATATATATAATGCATGTTGGACTCATTTAAATCACATTCTGAACCTTTTCAGAGTGACGTAAGGTCGGTAACCTCCATAAATGGTATTAGGACTAAATCTTCATCATGGATCTTATAAGAACCAGGAAGTACCAACAACATGGATAACATAATAATAAGAGAAGTAAAATCAACATCAATCGTTCCATAAGAAGGGAAACAATGTAAGTACTGGTAGCTTCTAAGAGTGGCATATCTTTGGATGCTCATTCATTACATTATGTACAATCGGAGTCATGTAAAAGAAGGAAAGTGATAGCCTCACATACCTTGTATATGCTGCCCAACCTCAAGCTATGCAAATGTCCGGACTCCTTAGTCTACAATAAGAGAAATGATATTATCATTATTGTTTAAGTGTCGTAACTATTATACATTGACCGCAACTTATTTTAAGATGAAACAGACAACACCGCCCCTATTTATATGACTTCCAACAAGTTCAAACAATCACAAAAAATCCCAAACAACATCAATAATAATCATATTAAGACTCCCAAAATAGTCCACCAACCAACAATATTACTAAAAAGTCTATCGATAGATAACTCAAAAGTTCTAGCTTCAACAACTTAGCCGCAACTTGGATAATCTTAAATACATGTAGAGTAAGAGGTTCCATATATTTAAACAGATATAAAAACCCCAATTTGACCTAAATTCACCACGAAATATCCTTCCAATGCTTCCACAAGAACAAGGACGCGAAACTAGCAACCACTTAGGAGTTTTCGACACTAGAATCACTTTTGAAGACTTAAAATCACCTATGGTTGATATTAAACACAAGGGGAAGTATTTTACAGGACATAAAACACTTAAAACAACCTCCTACATGAGCTGGAACCACACAAAAAATCAGCAACAACAAGAAGAACAAGAAACTTACTTGCACCACGGAATTTCCGATACTTGATTTGTGTTGTTTGCCCTATGTTTGGGTCTTGGATCATGAGAGAACCTTTAGAGAGTGTTTTTAGGTGTCTAGGGTCTGAGAAAAATGAAAAATAATGAGTTAAAATGGGGTTAAGACATCTCATATATATCAATATATCTGAACCGCCTATGTGGGCCCCATAGAGAGCTGCTTGCGCAGTCTCGTAAAAATGGGAATATCTCTTTACTCTGACATTTTATCGATGAATGGTTTAATGAGTTTAAAACTAGAATCATATATCTTCAATTTGGTCTGTAAATTACCCCATAATTCCAAGTAGATTGGGAGAAAAGCATAGTAACATATGACCTAAAGTTTAAGTAAAATTATGAACGTAAGTTGCGATAACTTTTGTCGACTTTTGTTTCATGACCTCTTGAGAATATTAAGTACCTATTATTTTACCTGAAAATATGGGTTACAACATCCTTAATTCGTTTCACTTGTAATACTTGTTAACAACTCTTACACACCCTTGTATCATTTAAGACCAATAGGATTAACTTTTTATCATCTCAAAAATAATATGTTCTTGGATTTACTTCGACTTACATACATAATGTAGATCTCAAATCAATCAGCGCATATACATCAGAAGAAAACACAAACAATATACCTGTAATAACACCTAGAGACGACTCAAGATCCTGTCAACCTACTAGAGCATAGGTTCGATTTTAAGCACCATCTAGCACGGGGGACTCATCTAACTAGTATCCCTATGATATTGTGTTCCCGATGCCCGCAAACTCTGACCTGGACTAGAATAGGTAAATCAATCATATCGAGGCCTCAACAACTTTAGAGGAGCACTAGCTACAGGTGGCGTCGAACTCCTCAAAGACCGGGGCCTCATACTACCTCTGAATTCATCAGAATACCCTAAAAATCTTGCCCTCTTATGTTAGCCCCTATCCTGCTCCCTATCTTCATTTGCTGGCGTTTACGTTCATTTAGTGTCTGGGCATAAGCCTGAATACAGGAAATATGCATTCCCTCTACCAAGGAGGCTGTCGTGCAATCACTTATCAGATGTTGACCTAACCCGTTCATGAATAGGTGCACCCTATTGCTCATCACATCCACCATATGGGGAGCATACCTTGCTAAAGAATCAAACTACATATTATACTCTCACACACTCATATTACCTTGTCGAAGGTTCAAAAACTTATCAACTCTAGCTCGTCGTATCTCAACTGGTAAGTAGTGATGAAGAAATTCCTGAAAAAATTCATTCCACACAGCTAGATGAGCGTACGGACCTATGGATCTCTCCCAACTATCATACCAAAAAACCGCTAAATCCCATAACCTATAAGAAGCCAACTCTATGCCTCAGAAACACTAGCGTGCATAAATCGCAGTGTACGATGAACTTGATCAATAAAAGTGTGCAGGTCCTCCTTGAGGTGGGTCTAGATTAATAAAATTACAAAATCTCACACTAACCGATTTAGTAGCAGCACCGGTTTCTGCTTCTGATCCTGATCAGCTACCAAGCTGCTTAACAACTACACCGCACTCTGCATATCCTGGTCTGTAATGAGAACTAGAGTTGTTGGGTCCCTCATAATATCCTCTAGAGGAAACGGAGTATATGAGGTATGAGACGACATCTCACTCTGAGCCTCGCTTGGCCTGCTCTGGCTTGGGGCACCTGACTGGTACCATCTCCCGTAGCTGTATCAAGTTGTCTACTAATTTTTTACTTCCTAGTCGAAGGCATCGCTGAAAGAAAACAAAGTGAATATTAGAGATGAACACTTACGACTCAACTCTATGCACGATCCGGATTCAGGAAGAAGATAACAACCCTAGATGGCATGTAGCCTCCTGATTATAAATGTGGCACGCTACACATCAATAATCAAGACTCTACTAGACACGGCTCATTGATAATCCCTATGATAGACTTGTTGTGATACCAAATTTGTCACGACCCAAACTGGAGGGCCATGACTGGCACCAATGCACATTTTACCAACGTACATTCTACGAACATACATTTTATCTAACCTTTTTTATTATCTATGAGGTCCGACGAGATCAACATGAATGGTAGACATGAATTATGAACAACCAACAATTACAAATAATGGCATAAACATACATAACATGGGCCGATAAGGTTGACATGAAGCTATATATAAGGTACGAGCTGCCATGCTGCTATGAGAGACTATACAACAAAAATTAGCCGACAAGGCAATCCAAATAATACATGAGTCGACACTTATCTAAGAGCCTCTAAAGGAACATAAGTATTGCAATATTTCCGGAATAGGGCCCCGACATACCCATAATGTTTGTAACAAAAGTGCATACCAAGAACACGGTAAGTCCGGAGAAGGATCTCGCCAATAACTGCTGAACTGGGTAGCCTACTATGGTGGGGGATGTGTCTACCTGTCTATCAGGACCTACAGCACGACATGTAGCATCCTCAAAAAAAGGGATATCAGTATGAATATAGTACCGAGTATGTAAGGTAGAAAGGCATAAATAAGAACAGTAATGTAAGTAGGGATTGAGAATATCCAACCCGTAATATCTGAGTGCCTCTAGGGGCAACTGATATGAAATGCATGATGCATGCATATATATATATAAACATACGCCTCTTTGGGCATCATCATAATCATATCGTACCTGACCGTAATAGACTCCGTAAAAATGCACCCGCCCATCATAAGGCTCGGTAGAATCACACCCAACCATGTGGAGCTTGTTAAAACCCAACTGATCAGGGGTAGCACAATAGGTGACGTACCTGACCTACTATAGCGTGGCTCGATAGAGTAAAATAGGTACATATATATAATACATGCTGGACTCATTACAATCACATTCTGAACCTTTTGGAGTGACGTAAGGTTTGTAACCTCCATACATGTTATTAGGACTAACTCTTCTTCATGGATTTTATAAGAACAAGGAAATGCCAACAACACCGATAACATAAGAATAATAGAAGTAACATCAACATTAATCGTTCCATTAGAAGGTAAACAATGTAAGTACTGCTAGCTTCTAAGAGTGGCGTATCTTTGGAAGCTCGTTCATTACATTATGTACAATCGGACTCGTGAAAAAGAAGGAAATGGATAGCCTCACATACCTTGTATATACTTCCCATCCTCAAGCTATGCAAATGTCACGACTCCCTAGTCTACAATAAGAGAAATGACACTATCGTTATCGTTTAAGCGTCATAACTATTATACATCGATTGAAACCTATTTTACAATGAAACGGACAACATATCCCCTTTTTATATGACTTCCCACAAGTTTAAAAAATCACGAAACAGCCCAAAAAACATCAATAATAATCATATTAATCCTCCCAAAAATAGTCCACTAACCAACAACATTACTAACAAGCCTTTCGATAGATAACTTACAAGTTCTAGCTTTAACGACTTAGCCGCAACTTGGATAATATTAAATACATGTATATTAAGAGGTTCTGTACCTATAAACAGATAGAACAACTCCAAATTGACCTTAATTCACTACGAAATATCCTTCCAATGCAGCCACAAGAACAAGGAAGCGAAACTAGCAATCACTTAGGGGTTTTCGGTGCTCGAATCACTTTGGAAGGCATAAAATCACTTAGGGTTGATATTAAAAACTTGAGGGAGTATTTTACAGAACATAAAACACTTAAAACAACCTCCCACATGAGCTGGAACCACACAAAAATCAGCAACAACAAGAAGAACATGAAACTTACTAGCGCCACGGGATTCCCGACACTTGATTTGTGTTGTTGGACAATTGTTTGGGTCTTGGATCATGAGAGAACCTTAAGAAAGTGTTGTTAGGTGTCTAGGATCTAAATATAATGAAACATAATGAGTTAAAACGAAGTTAAGTCATGTCATATATATCGATATATCTCAACCACCTATGTGGACCACAAAGAGAGTTACTTGCTCAGTCTTGTGAAAACGCGAATATCTCTCTACTCCAACATCGTATTGAAAAACAATTTAATGCATTGAAAACTAGACTCATAAATATTAAATTTTATGGGTAGATCACCCCATAATTCCATGTAAATTGGGAGAAAATCTTAGTAACATTTGACCTAAAGTTTAAGTAAAATTATGAATGTAAGGTGTGACAACTTTTGTCGACTTTTGCTTCATAACTAGTTTGACTTCAACACTTATGATACAAATATTATATGATTCAAATATCTTAAAACGTGACCTCTTGATAATATTAAGCACCTTTAGTTGTTCCCGAAAATCTCTTCTCGGATTTATGTCGACTAAATTACGACGTGATCTAACATACGCGAATATGGGTTCTAACACGTTTCCCCCTTTTACTGCTTATTCTACGTGCAATTTTTATTACGTAACTTTTTGGGGTAGTTGGTTTGGTTTCGGGGATGTTTCGGGATGAATTGAGACACTTAGTCCCAAGGTTGGAAGCTTAAGTTGAAGAAGTTCACTGAATGTTGACTTATGTGTAAACGACTCCAAATTAGAGATTTGATGGTTCTGATAGCTCCGTATGGTGATTTTTGACCTATGAGTGTGTACGGATATCGATTGAAGGTTCGTAGATGATTTTGCATTGAATTGACAAAATTTAGAAAATTAGGAGTTTGGAGAGTTGAGAAGTTTAGTTGACTTTATGGTTACCGAGCTCGGATGTTTTAGTTCCAGAAGTTAGAATAGGTCTGTTGTATCAATTATGACTTGTGTGCAAAATTTTAGGTCAATCGGAGCTGGTTTAATAGGTTTCGGTATCGATTGTAGAAGCTGGAAGTTCAATAGTTTCATTAGGCTTGAATTTGAGTGTGATTCATGTTTTTGATGTTGTTTGATGTTAATTAAGGCCTTGACTAAGTTTGTTTTGTGTTTTAAGATGTGTTGGTATATTTGGTTGAGGTCTTGGGGCCTCTGGTGGATTTCAGATGGTTAACGATTAAGAATTTTGACTTAGGGTATTTCTGATCTGCTGATGTCTGGTGCCATCGCACCTGTGGAGGTTTAGCTGCAGGTGCATGACCGCAGATGCGAGCTTATGGTCGCAGGTGTAGTTTGGGAGAAGCTGGCAATGGTCGCAGGTGCAAGGGTTTTTCTGCACCTACAAGGTCGCAGATACAGAGAGGGGTCGTAGGTGCGAGGTTTGGAAGAGGGGAATTGGGATCGCATGTGCGGAGGGAGTTACGTAAATGTGGACTCCCAAATGTGCATGAGTGATCGTAGATGTGGAAGTGGGCTGTAAGCTATGGATCACAGAAGCGATGAGTATTTCTGCAAAAGTGGTACCACAAGTGCGAATGCACCAGACAAAATACTAATTTGAGGATTTCAGAATTATTGACATTTTGGACTTTAGAAGTTCTGTTGGGGGCGAAATTTGAGAGGGGTTTCACGAGTATCCTTGAGGTAAGCCAATTTTTATAGTTTTTACTAAATAATATTAATTAATAATTTAATTTATGTGTACGGAGAAATCAGGGGGACCGGTTCCTCGTTGGTAAAGTACTTCAGGAGTTCGCCTCAGAGGCTCGAGACCTCGAGCCTGGTACTTCCCTCAAGATATGTCGACACCCGGCCCGGGGATAATGTTGGCAGAGACCCCGAAGAACATGAGAGTCTTCCGAAGAATGAATCCGGGGCCAGCTAAGTATACCAGGGCAGTCTAACGCTGGTCTACGTCTACATCACAAAGCTAGTTAGTTGTCCCATACCGCTTCCTTTATCTTTTAACGTATCGTGTACTATGTTTGGATTCCCCCCTCTTATAAAAGGGGAATCATTGGCACTCTGTAAGCAAGTTGCTCCAACTATTCTAAATAAGATCAATAATATCTCTCTCTTTTCTCTCTAACTTATACGCTCGAGACTACCTCTCTTATTTATTGCTTTCATACTTGTTCTTAACTTATTGCTTGATATTAGCCGTAAAGAGCCTCCTTTAATTATATCCTAACTGTTAGTCCCTTACTGATTACCCTCGATAGCTTGAGCCCGGGCCCAGGCATCGACCTCGAGGCCCCTCATCGGTCAGTCCAAGGCCCGGATAACAAGCCCCTTGGTTTGATTATAACTCTATTTTAGTTCGTATTTCGTCATCAAACATTACATATCTAGCATCAAACTGCCTTAACAACTAGCATAAAAATAGATCACATTTTTTTACAGTCCCATTAACAAGTTTAATTGTCATTACTATTTTCACGATAAACAGTTTGGCGCCCACCATGGGGCTAAAAATAATAGTGATTATTTTCTTGTTGGTTTTGTTACTCAACGCAAGTTGTCTTTCACACTTTTTCTTTTCCAAGTTCTTCGATTTCAGGTTAAAATATCTGGCTCGGTAAATAGAGTTCAAAACAACAACCTTAAAAACCATAGAGAAAATGGTGTTGTTGTTCCAGTCGGCGGCACGCCACCGCAGAACCCCGATATCGCACTTGGACCGACTCTAGCGGACGCGGATTCGCAAGACGTGCAGCAGGTCGACAAAACCTCACACACCGACAGGAGCATACGACATGGTGAAGAATATGAAGCCCAAATCACCCCAACCCGGGAAGGACAAGAAGTTAGTCTTCATGTTATTTTTGAAATGTTGCAGGCATAACAGTTGGCTATCACTCAATTGCAAAGCCACCCAAAGACTCCCAGCACAGTAGCACCAGAAACTACTCACCCGGTCGAACTGTAACGGAGAGATCGAGCAACAATAGATTAGTAGCCGATCGTGCCATCGTGAAAATGCTAGAAGAATTCACCAAAAGGATCGATTCAGGCAAGAAAATGATAGCAGCCAACGATAAGAAGGTCAAAACCTATAACTTCAGAGTCGACCAAATCCCAGGCGCACCCCCGGTCCTCAAGGGTGTGGATTCGAAGAAGTTCATACAAAGGTCGTTCCCCGAAGAAGCGGCCCCGAAACCCATTCCATCGAAGTTCATAATTTCGGAACTCCCTAAGTACAACGGGACCACAGACCCTAACGAACACGTTACTGCCTAACCTGCGCGGTAAAGGGCAACAATATAAAGAATGACGAGATCAAGTCCGTATTGTTGAAAACATTCGAGGAAACACTCTCGGAGGGGGACATGATGTGCTATCATAACTTGGCTGCTAATTCCACAGATTCATTCGCCATGCTAGCATACTCCTTCATAAAGGAACACGCTGGTGCCATCAAAGTAGCGATGTGGAAGTCTGACGTTTACAAAATCAAGAAAAGGGAGAACGAGATGCTGCGGGAATACGTGTCACGCTTTCAGATGTAACGGATGGTGCTACCGCCAGTCTTAGATGACTGGGCGGTGTAGGCCTTCACTCAAGATCTGAACGAACGAAGCTCGATGGCTTCAAAATTGCTGAAAGAGAATCTGATCGAGTACCCGGCTATAACCTGGTTAGACTCCTCCACAATCGGTACCAGTCGAAGATCAGGGGTGAAGATGACCGGTTGGGAGCCCCTTCGGGCTTAGTATAGCCGAGCAGGCCCCTGGCAAAGGAACTAAAACCAAACAAAGTAAGATATCTGCCGTACATCGAAGATAGGAGGAACGCCCCGAGGCGCAGCCTACCTCGCAATGATTGGAGAGTTGATCGAGGACAGGATCCTCGAGGGCTCATCAATAGATCCAGATTTGATCGGAAAGTAGTGCTAACGGGTGCACCCCACTTGTCAGAATAGTACTTCAACATTGATGTGTCGGACATTATGTTCGCCATCAGTAAAATCAGAGACTCCAAGTGGCCCAAGCCTATTCAGTCGGATCCTTCGCAAAGGAATTACAACTTAGTATGTGAATTTCAGAACACGCATGGGCACAGGACCAAGGATTGTCATCAGCTACGGGAAGAGGAAGCTCGATTGCTTAACAAAGGGCATCTTCGGGAATTCCTTAGCGAGCGAGCCAAAAATCAGTTCTGGGAAAGGGAGGCGACTAAGAAGAATGAGGCAAACGAGCCACAACATGTCATCCACATGATCATGGGGGTCGCTGATGCCCCGCAGGAATCCCGTAATGAGAAGAACAAAAATATTAACTAGAGAAAAGAGGACCCGAGGATATATTCCTAAGGACGCCCTCACATTTAGCGAAGAAGACACCGATACCTTATCTCAACCTCACAATGTGGCGCTGGTAATATCCTTCCTTGTAAATTTCTTTCAAATAAAACGTGTATTCATGGATCCAGGTAGCTCGGCCAATATTGTCAGGTCGAGGGTGATAGAGCAGCTCGGATTGCTCGACCAAATCGTGCCTACCACTCGAGTCCTCAACATATTCAACATGTCAAGTGAAACAATGAAAAGAGAAATCATCCTTCCGGTCACCATGGCCAGCACAACCCAGGATGCTAAATTCCATGTTAACGAAGGAGACATGAGGTATAACGCATTATTCAAATAGTTATGGATACACTGCATGAGAGCGGTACTGTCCACCCTTCACCAGATGATGAAATTCCCAACAAAGGATGAAATTAAAACCGTCTACAGGGAACAACATATGGCAAGAGAAATGTTCGCGATACATGATGTGGCACAAACGCTCATACCTCCTCCCTCGAATAAGCCAAAGGGTGATCGGGCCTCACCCTCGATCAAACCTGACTAAATGAAATAAAGGACCATACCGCGTCCTTACCTCGGGCGATTGTAATAAATCAGCCCTCACAATTGTAGCGTATCAATCCTCGAGGCATCGCCAGCATATCTCACTTCAAGGTACGATTATCTCCGTTTTTATTTCGGATTTCGAACTAACCCTTATGCAGGCAGTCGATTGGAGTGGTCAGAACACCAACCCTACTCGAAGACCTTAGGATTTTAAAAGCACTCGTTGTCACACCTCCTTTTACTACGCCCCTGAAAGGGTATAAATATAAGGGAATTTTTTCCAATTAAAGGACAATCGAAACGGTATGGGATTATTTATTTGATTCAGAGTCGCCACTTGGGATAATTTATGGTATCCCAAGTCACCGGTTTAAAATCCCGAATCGAGAAAAATTTCGACTTTCCTTTCGAAATCTGCGAACCAGAAATTCTAGATAAGGAATTCTGTTAACCAGGGAGAAGGTGTTAGGCATTTTCGGGTTCCGTGGTTCTAGCATGGTCGCTCAGCAATTTATACTTGGCTTAAATTGTCTAATTACTTATTTTAAGACCTATGTGCATTTACCTTTTTAACCGCTTCTAATCACTTGATTTATTCATAATTAATGAATTGAGTTACGCGTACGTATACTACTTTCTTTTGGTGAGTCAGAAATCTTGTCACGCGAACGTGTCCATAATTAATAACACTTGTTTATTGTAAAAAAAGAAAAGTTTGGCGAAAGTTGCGCGTGCCTAAAGCAAACTATGAACATTTGTCATTTCGTATGATTAAATGGTAGATGACACACCTCGGACTATATGAGCTAATTTAATTAATAGCCTACGAAAACCCATTTTATTATTAAGAAGGTTTGTTCGAAGTTGCGCGAACACATACTCCGAATTGGTTTTTAGAATTGTAATCATGTCACGCGAATGTGTACACAATCACAATTGTATTTTAAACGGCACTAAAGGCTTTTCTATGAATATTCATCACTAGTGTCTAATTAGTATTTGGGAGGGCCATAGAAAGTCGACTAAATGGCACACCTCAATTCTTAAATTAAAATGATTAACTCAAATCATCCGGAGGGCCACAATTGTTTATGTTTTGGGGATAGCTCACCTCCAACCTAATTAATGGGCTCAATTAACACTAAATGTAGTCCAATGTTCCACTTAAACTGGGTTGCTTGATACAGCTAACCCAATCATGCCAAAAGGCTGGATCCAGGCCAAAGGACTGATAGTCCGATAAAAGGAATGCCTAGACTTCGTTCAAAAGGGACTTTAGGATTGGGCTTTATAACTGAGCCCAAGTTAGGGGCCCTGTAGTTGAGCAATAAAGTCTCAGGATCGAATCCATGAGACACCCTGAATTACACTGATTTAATGATAAAAGATCCATACGTTAATGCCACTGAATCACTTTAAACTCTGGAGAACTAAATAACATGCAACTTTAATATTCAGAACCACATGGAAAGGACATCAACGACTGTTGGGAATTGGTACTTAACAGTTGGAGAATCCAATTTATCAAAACTAGCTTTCCGCTTTTGTTTTTGGAAGTATTAATTAACATTACAATAATAACTAATTCAAACCATCTGTCAGGCCTAACTACACTCATACGATTCCCATTTACACATTAGAAATTGTAAAGTCGTTGTAGCAGAACACTAAATACACACTCATGCTTCTTACCAGAACAGACTGCATATTATCTTCCCTTTAAATGCTAACATTCAGATATAATGGCAGATCTAAATTACTTAAAACCATACAAGTTGAGGGTTCATTTAATACGACTGGATCTTCTCATACAGAGTTCCATAGTCCCAATATAATTATAACTATATGAATCAATCTCATCAAACAACAGTGCCATAATTCATGACACTCAAATAACCAAAGTACAACAATAACATGAAACAAAATGCAAATGAAGTAACGTCAGGTTAATTTCCATACTTTTAGCTTTTATTTCAATCTTCACTATAGTACTCACATCAAGTAAAGCTTAAGAAATGTACCTGAGAGCACAGATAAGAGAGGGGTAAGAAGATCAATAACGAGCAGTAACAAGAGCCAGGGTCACCAGCAAAAACAAATCAACAGAACCAACCAGCAGCTCCAGAATCAAATTTCAAAACCCATAAATTGAAGTAAACGACCAGAAATCAGTCCAATCCCAACAATGGACTAAGAAAACTTCAACCAAGATGATTTTAATTCATGTCTAAGGTCAACTAGTCAGGACATGTTGCATCGCCAGGAAAATTTCAGAGAAACTAGCAGGAGAACTCAATGAAACAGTATTTTTCTGAAATTTTAGCCGTCTGGAATTTTTAGGAATTTTTTATCTCTCAAATTCCTTGCCTTCTAAGGAAAGTAAGAATTCCTTTATAGGCATGTCACTAGGGCAGACCCCAAGGTTTCAGTTTTCATTCCTAGTCCTTCCCTTAACTTTCTTTTTTACCCATTGAACCCTCATTTTCTGACTTGCTCCCCAAGTTCAAACACCTAAAATCTGAAATTCCCTTAGAAAACCCCCACTAGAAGCTTCCTATTTCTGTTGTCAGAGAGATTCCCTCAACCAAATACCCAAACTAACCCTCATGCCCCTGTTATTTCCGGCAGGCGGTTCCGGCGGGGATGAAGAGGGTCTTATGAAGGAGATGAGAGGGGGGTACGGTTATTTGGACATTTATATATCAAATTATCCAAGATTCAGGACCGTCCGATCAACAAACCTCGACGGTCCTGATCTGTTGCCAACGAAACGGGGTCGTTTTGATTCATTGGTGGGGCGGACCAGGCTGGACCCGGGTTTTGGGACGGGTTTGGGCCAATTTTAACGGGTAATGGGTGTTTAACACTTGGGCTTGGGGAAAATTCAATTGTAGCAGCCCAAATTCGGATTTTCTTTTATTTCTTTTCTTTTTCTTTTTCAATTTCAAATTCTTTCCTTTTCAAAATGAAAATAAAACCTAAATTAATTAATTTTTACACTAAATTAACCTGCCCAATTAGATTAATCACTCATCATGGTATTTACAATAATTAATTAAATATTAAATTTAAAGAAAAACTATACAATTCAAAATTAAAGAGTTAAAATGCAAAGTGAACTATTTTTGTGATTTTCATATTTTATAAAACAAACTAATTTACTAATTAATCTAAAAAAAATATATAATTAAATCCTATATGAAGTGCGTGATATTTTTGTATTTTCATGAATTAAATAAAATAAACGTGCACAGACAAATGCAAATAATTAACAGAAAATGCCACAAAATCTAACAAAATTGCAAACACTGAAAGAAATTATTTTATTTTGAATTTGTTGGAATAATTCATATAGGGCAAAAATCATGTGCTCACAGTTGTCCCTCATTGCCCGGAAACACGAAGAGTTTTCGTGCAAAGATAAAGTGAGCGGATACGGGCGATTTTTGCCCGTTTAAGTACTCCGTGAGAAGCATTTTTGATAGATTTGAGCGTACCCTGCTTCCGAGGTTGCCTACATATCCTTGGCTAAAAAGGAATCAGGTTAGTGTAGTTCGGGAATTTTTGGTACCTGGGACTACCATGAAGCTGTGATTTCACTGTTGCTGCTACTGCTTACTGAACCCTTTATTACACTGTGTCAAAAATAAAAGAAGCTAGACTAGACTATGATCTATGCTTGACAAAATCCTCTCTAAATCTTCAAACTTGCTCTTGCGTTTCTTGTTGTCTTGTATTCACTTGGTAAAATTCCTTTGTTGCCGCCTTGAATTGTAAATTGGGATGCTTCCCTTTCTCCAGGCGGGCTCCTGACTGCTGCATTTGAAAGTATTCCCTACTCTCCAGGCGGGCTTCACTGCTACATTTGAAAGTATTCCTTGCTCTCCAGGCGAGCTCCTGACTGCTACATTTGAAAGTATTCCCTGCTCTCCAGGTGGGCTCCTGACTTTTAACTTGAAATGTATTCCCTGCTCTCCAGGCGGGCTCCTGACTTCAGCAAAACAGATAAAACAAAGAGTTTGAAAGTTATAACTTGAATTGTACTCCCTTATTCTCCAGGTGGGCTCCTAACTTCTAACTTGAGATGTATTCCCTGCTTTCCAGGCGGACTCCTGACTTTTAACTTGAAATGTATTCCCTGCTCTCCAGGCGGGTTCCTGACTTCAGCTAAACAGATAAAACAAAGAGTTTGAAAGTTAAAACTTGAATTGTACTCCCTTGTTCTCCAGGCGGGCTCCTGACTTCTAACTTGAAATGTATTGCTTACTTTCCAGGAGGGCTCCAAACTTCAAAACTTGAAAGTATTCCCTGCTTTCCAGGCGGGCTCCTGACTGCTAAACTTGAAATATATTCCTTTGTTTTCCAGGTGGGCGCCTGATCTCAACAAAATGCATTCCCTACTCTCCAAGGAGGCTCCTGACTTTAAAATAAATAAAGCGAAGAATCTTTCCTGCCCCAGTTTGGTAGCTGGGCACATGGGTGAGTGTAAACTGTTACTAAGAAATTGAAAGCTAAGTCCTATTATCCAGAAAGGTCCTGACAACTGACAATTATAGATCTAAGCTGTATCTTCTAAAGGTATTACTTCCACTAAGTCCTATTATCTAAGAGGGTTTTAAACTACATCCTATTATCCCGGAAGGTCCTGAAAACTTCTAGTTAAATAGTGGCTTAAAAATCTAAATTATATCTTCTGAAGGTGTGACTCCCACTGAATCTTGTTGTCTAAGAAGGTCTTAAAACTATATCTCATTATCCAGGAGAGTTCTGAAAATCAAACATCAAGTCCTATCTTAAGATTGACAACTTATGCGGCTGAATTATACTACCCTACAACAGAACTTACGCTAAATGTTGCTATCCAATTGAAATCTTAAAACTATGTCCCATTATTAAGAAGGGTCCTGAAAACTCCTAATTGAATCCTATCTCGAACATGTAAACTTCTCAGCTAAATTATATTCTTTTGGGATACATTTATACTAGATTATGCTAGTTCTGAACTTTACACTAGGTCCCATTTTCCAGGAGGGTCCTGAAAGTTTACGGTCAAACCTGTTTTGATGCTTGGTCTTTCCCCTACGGAGAGTTTCTCCGAAACAAACGAACTTTTTGCCCCTGTTTCAATCAAAAAAAAATTTGTCAGTTTAAAGTGGTGGTTAGCTGATGACATTCTTGCTGAAGATCTTTCTGCTTCATTGTTTTAATCTGAATGGCTTTCCCGAACTGGCCCTGAACCGCTTTGACTTTCTGACTAACTTTCAAATCCCATGACCTTTGACGAACCGATTGTTCTATACACATGTTGTTGTTTCACACCTCTAACCCCTTTTCTGAATCTTTGCATCTCCCATGACATTACCAAATCATTTTTCCGGTGAAACTTCTGGTGACCCTTTGTATCCCACCTTACATCATGCTATCTTTAGTATGCTCTGACCACGTTGTGATTTGCAATTTTGGATGTTGGTAGTGAGCTCTGAAATTCTTTTCCACTTACTTGGGACAAGACTGACATTAAAACATCTTATACAAATAAACCCAAAAAAAATAAAATGCAATGACTTTGCGGGTTAAGGATAAGAAGAATCCAAAACTAGATGATTGCTACAAAGGGAAAAAGAAAAAGGAACTTATCTGAGTGGAACAGCTGGTACCGAGGATCATGACATGCATTTCGTATTAATCGGCCCAATTTGTCCAACCAATCAACTTTCAATTGCCATACTTTGTCGCCTCAGAATTTCCCTGACATGATTACTTTACCCAAACCTTGACCTTGTTCATCCTGCGGTGCCTTGAAATAATTTTCCACCAATAGACCTTTCTCACTTGTTGACTTTTCAACTCACTTTCGCCTCAAGGTGCCCGCGATGGTTTTCACCAATAAGACTCTCTCATTTTAATTTCTATCAACTCTCATCGCCTTACGGTGCCTGTGAAGGTTTACACCAATAAGACTCTCTCATTTTATTTCTCTCAACTCCAGTCGCCTCATGGTGCCTGTGAAGGTTTTCACCAATAAGGCTCTCTCATTTTTATTTTCTTACTTGAACTAGAGTGTTTCCCTTGACATGAATTACCTTTACTTGCTCGACTTGGCATTTCTCAAAGACTGATCAGAAGGTCTTTCTTTGGACCGTAATGTGGGCTTTTGGACATGGTTAGAAAGAAAGGGCATGAAAGGCTCAAAACAATTCAAATGGGTTAAAATTACAACTTTCGGAATCAGATTTTCTCACAACAACCACGACTTCTGCCCCAGTTTCTTGCTTGGGGGATTTTTGGATTTTTATTTTGGTGAGACCGAACCGTGAGGCTGCCTACGTATCCATAAAAGGAATCAGGTCGAATGTAGTTCCTGTCATAGGAATTACTTTGTTATTGTGATTTTTTCTTTTCTCTTTCTTCTTCTCTTTTTTTCTCTTTTGCTTTTCTCTTTTTTTTTATTGCTTTTCTTCTTCTTTTCTCTTTTCCTATTTCTTTTCCTTCTTTTTTTTCATTCTTTTCTTTCTCTTTCCTTTCTTTCTCTTTTTCTTTTCATCCTTTTCTTATCTTTCCCGCTTGTGTTTCTGATATTCAATACTAATTCCGAAAGAGGGGTAAGAAAGAAAATAAATAAGTCTCAAAAGAGGTGACGAGGGATAAAGTGTTTAGATATCCGAACAAAATGCCTTCGTTATTTCAATCTTCAAAATTGCCAAATACAAACAAGTACAATCAACAAAGAAATCATACATAGTATCTCTTGACTGCATCGGAAATGATAGCCATTTCTACACATTTCCCTTCTACATCTGTCAAATATAATGCGCCATTGGACAACACTCTAGTTACGACAAATGGCCCCTGCCAGTTTATGGTGAACTTTCCTTTTGCTTCAGCCTGATGAGGCAAGATACGTCTCAATACTAACTGACCCACTTCGAACTTTCGTGGACGTACCTTCTTGTTATATGCTCTTGTCATTCTATGTTGGTACAAATTGACCCAGTCAGCATCATCAATTTCTTCCTCAGCGACAATCCAAAGGGATGGGATTTCAATTTCTGCGGGTATTACTGCCTCCGTGCCATACACCAACAAATAAGGAGTGACCCCTACTGAAGTACGGACAGTAGTGCAATAACCTAGCAATGCAAATGACAACTTTTTATGCCACTCCCTAGAACCTTCCATCATTTTTTGAAGTATCTTCTTTATATTCTTGTTGGCTGCCTCGACTGCTCCATTCGCCTTAGGGCGATATGGGGTGGAATTGCGATGTATAATCTTAAACTGCTAACATGTCTCTGTCATCAGATGACTGTTGAGATTAGTGCCATTGTCTGTGATGATCACCTTCGGAATCCCAAACCAACAGATGATATTTAAATGCACAAAATCGACCACTACTTTCTTGGTCACAGATTTGAAAGTTTTCGCTTCAACCCAATTGGTGAAATAATCAATGGCTACCAGAATAAATCTGTGTCCGTTTGATGTTGTTGGCTTGATTGGCCCAATGACATTCATGCCCCAAGCAACAAAGAGCCATGATTCCGCCATTGTATGCAATTCAGATGGTGGGGAATGAATCAAATCTCCGTGCACCTAGCACTAATGACACTTGCGCACAAAACTGATGCAATCTCGCTCCATAGTGAGCCATTAATAACCTGCTCGGAGAATCTTCTTTGACAGAACATACCCACTCATATGTGGTCCACAAACTCTGGAGTGTACCTCAGTCATGATAGCTGTGGCCTGTCTAGCATCTATGCATCTTAGCAATCCCAGATCTGGAGTCCTTTTGTACAATACCCCTCTACTGAAGAAAAATCCACTTGCCAATCGTCGAATTGTTCTTTTCCGATCACCTGTGACCTATACCGGATGCACCCCTATCCTGATGTAGTCTTTTATATCATGGAATAATGGCTCCCCATCAAGTTCTTCTCCCACCATATTACAGTAAGCATGCTGATCATGGACCTGAATCTGCAAAGGGTCCACATAAGCCTTATCTGGATGATGTAACATTGACGCTAGAGTAACCAAAGCATCGGCAACTTCATTATGAATCCTTGGGATATGCCTGAATTCTATTGACTGAAACTGCTGACAAAGATCATGCAAATATTGTCTGTATGGTATGAGTTTTAAATCCCGTGTTTCCCATTCTCCTTGAATCTGGTGTACCAGCAGGTCCGAGTCATCCAAGACCAAGACTTCCTGGACACCCATATCCATATCCATCCTCAAACATAAAAAGCATGCCTCATATTCCGCCATGTTGTTAGTACAGTAGAACCGAAGCTGAGCCATAATAGGGTTGTGCTGCCCTGTTCCAGAAATAAATACTGCTCCTATCCCCACGCCCTTCATGTTTGCAGCCCCATCAAAGAAAAGTTTCCATCCCGGCTTCTCAACTTGTTCCAACTCATCAACGTGCATCACCTCTTCATCGGGGAAATAAGTTTTCAAAGGTTCATAATCTTCATCAATCGGGTTCTCGACCAAGTGGTCCGCCAAAGCCTGTGCTTTCATTGCAGTTCGAGTCACGTAGACAATGTGAAACTCTTTGAGTAGGATCTGCCACTTTTGAAGCCTCCATGTGGGCATAGGCTTATGAAAGATATACTTTAATGGATCCAAGCGAGATATGAGGTAAGTACTATAAGACGACAAATAATGTTTCAGCTTCTGTACCACCCAAGTTAGGGCGCAACATGTCCTCTCAAGATGAGTATACTTAACCTCGTAGGATGTGAATTTCTTGCTGAGGTAATAGATGGCATGCTCCTTCCTGCCAGTGATATCATGTTGACCCAATACACAACCGAACGAATTGTCCAAAACTGTCAAATATAGAATCAAAGGTTGCCCTGGTTCTGGCAGGACCAACACGAGTGGATTTGACAAATACCCATTTATCTTATCAAACGCCTCCTAACATTCATCTGTCCACTTGACCGTAGCGTCTTTCTTTAACAGTTTGAAGATAGGCTCACAAGTTGTCGTGAGGTGAGCGATGAACCTGCTGATATAATTCAATCTCCCCAACAAACTCATAACCTCGGTCTTGTTCCTCGGAGGCGGCAATTCCTGGATGGCCTTGACTTTCGATGGATCCAGTTCAATGCCCCGGCGGCTGACTACGAACCCCAACAACTTTCTAGACGGCACCCCAAAAGCACACTTTGCAGGATTAAGCATGAGATTGTACCTGTGAAGCCTTTGGAAGAACTTCCTTAGATCCCTGACATGGTTAGACTGCTTTCTAGACTTCACGATCACATCATCCACGTACACCTCGATTTCCTGGTGTATCATACCATGGAATATTGTTGTCATTGCCCTCATGTAGGTTGCCATAGCATTCTTTAAGCCAAATGGCATGACCTGATAGAAGTACGTTCCCCACGACGTGATGAATGCCGTCTTTTCTGCATCTTCCTCATCCATTAAGATCTGGTGATAACCCGCGTAACAATCCACAAAAGAACCAATCTCATGTTTGGCACGATTATCAATCAATATATGGATGTTCGGCAATGGAAAATTGTCTTTTGGACTTGCCTTGTTAAGATCCCGATAGTCAACACACACCCTGGTCTTGCCATCCTTTTTCGGCATAGGCACAACATTGGCTAACCAGGTGGGATACCGGGTGACCCGAATGACTTTGGCATCGAACTGCTTGGTGACCTCTTCTTTTATATTTACACTCATATCCGTTTTGAACTTTCTCAGCTTCTGTTTGACCGGAGGGAATGCCGGGTCAGTGGGCAACTTGTGAACCACTAAATTAGTGCTTAGGCCCGGCATGTCGTTATAGGACCATGCAAAAACATCTTTGTATTCAAACAGTGCTTTAATTATCTCCTCCTTGAGTTGAGGTTCCAGATGGACACTTATTTTAGTTTCACGGACATTATCTTGGTCCCTTAGATTAACTACTTCTGTATCGTTCAAATTAGGTTTGGGCTTTTACTCAAAATGACTTAGTTCCTTACTAATTTCTTCATAGGCCTCATTATCATCAAATTCCAACTCGTCATCACACTCAATTTTTTGTATTATTATTTCAGAGTTAGATTGGCTTTTAAAATTGGACCAAAGATTCCTCATGCATGTCATGTCATTGATATCATCATAAAAAGAACTGTACAAAAGAAGAAAATAAAAATAAAATTAGAAGAAATGAAGGGAAAGGAACAATTGCATTTCATTGAAGATAACAGGGTTTTAACACATCCAACTGGACGAAACATAATATCTGAATTACAAACCCTGAAATAATTCAGACAACTAAAAGAAAATCAAAACCCACTACCAAGACTCCCTCCGGGTAGGAAGATGAGTAGCTTCCTAGTTGTTGACTTTTGCATGTGGTCCCACGAATTGCACATCTGCCTTGCTGGACCCCTCCCCAACCTCAACCATGTTAACCTCGGCGAATAACCTTTATAACCCCTTTTCCAAGTCTCCATCAGCACCAATCAATGATCCAAGAACCTTTGACAACAATTGATTTCTGATACCCGGCCTAACGAATGATTTGGACAGGCGCGGGATTGGCCTTGGCAATGCCCATGCTTTCTATTTCATTTTGCGGGCTCGTCTCACATCTGCAACTGTAGGCTTGAACCCCAGACCAAAAGTATCTAGATTCTTTGGAAGAGAAATTGGCTGCACAATACCTTGCAGAGACGCACCCAAACCCTTGCCCGGTACAAAACCATTTTTCAACATTTCAACGGCTACCATGATTGATGCAGTAGCTACCTTTGGAGTTGGAACACACTTCCCTTCTGGAATTTTCTCTACCAATACTGTGTCGAAAACCTGATAATCCCATGGCCCTTTGTCGTCTTCAACCTCTATGAGCGGAATAATGGCATCATTGGGCACGCATAAATTATCCTCGCCCTGTACAACAATTGCCTGTCGATCCCATTCAAACTTGACAATTTGATGCAGAGTAGACAGGACCGCTTTGGCAGCATGAATCCAAGATCGTCCCAACAACAGATTATAGGAAACAACCACATCGACCACCTGGAATTCCATAGTAAATTCAACCGGCCCTATTGTGAGCTCAAGTACTATGTCCCCGACTGAATCTTTTCCTCCACCGTCGAATCCCCAAATGCAAATACTGTTCTTGTGAATTCTTTCATCCTCCACTTTCAGCTTGTTCAATGTGGAGAGAGGACAAATGTTTGTGCTACACCCATTGTCAACCAGTACCCGAGTAACCACGGAATCTTCGCATTTCACCGTCAGATAGAGGGATCTATTGTGCTTGGTACCCTACACGGGCAACTCATCAACGGAAAAAGTGACTCTGTTTACCTCAAATATCTTGTTAGCTATCTTTTTCAAGTGGTTTACTGAGATTTTGTTAGGAAAGTGGTTTCGTTCAAGATCTTCATCAAAGCACGACGATGTTCGTCTAAATGGATCAATAATGGCAATAGCGAGATCTGAGTTGGTGTCTTCCTTAACTGCTCCACAATGAAATAGTCTTGCACTTTCATCTTTCTCAGAAATTCTTCTGCTGCTTCCTCAGTCACCGCTTTCTACACCAACACTGGATTATCTTTTGAGGTCTTAACTTTTCTCAACTCTTCAGGGGCAAAGCATCTCCCAGATCGAGTCAAACCATGAGTCTCACAAACTTCTTCTTTAACCTCTTTCCCTTTGTAAGTCACGGTCACTCGTTCATAATTCCATGGGACTGCCTTGCTGTTGACTATCGGTAATTGAGTTACCAATTTGATAATGACAGGATCTGTAGGGGCGCCCTTCACAATTACCACAGGCTTGTTCATCACTCCTGGCACAACCACTCTTGCTCTTTCATGTTTTCCTGCAACGTCACTTGAGGACCCCTTCTTGACCTTCACAGATGGTTTATTATTTGCCCTGTTCAATTTGATCACGGACTTCTCACTTGTTGACTTTTCAAATGGCGTGGCTTCACTATCCCGAATTATCATGATGGTTTGCGAATGCTTCTTAGGCTCCCCTCCCTTATGCACTATCTCAATCATATTTGTTTCATGATGGGCTGGCAAAGGATGTTGATTGATATTGGGTGCCTCTGTAGCTTGGACCTCAATCCGATTGGTGTCAATGAGTTCTTGTATAGCTGTTTTCAATTTCCAGCATTTCTTTGTGTCATGTCCCGGGGCCCCTGAACAATACTTACAACTCACTGAGCGGTCAAGATTTCTGGGAGGGGGATTCGGCAATTTAGCCTCGATCGGATTCAGCATACCCAACTGTCTCAGTCTGTGGAATAGACTAGCATATGATTTTTCCAATGGAGTGAAAGTCTTTTGTTTCTGCAACCTCTCATTCTTAAAGGCTTGGTTGGGTCGAAAACCCATTCCAAGAGGATTTCTATAGGCTTTCGGGGGTGGATAGTTTTTTTGTGGAGCTTGGTATGGATTTTATGGAGCTGGCGCATGCCATTGTGAATGAGCGGGAGGTTGGGTATAGGTTTGTGCGTGATGGACAGAAAAATGGGGATCTAGTTGTGGGTAATAGTGTTGTGGTGGGTTATATGGAGTGTGGGGTTAAGTTTGGGGATAGGGTCGCGGTTGGTTATATTAACAGGTAAGGTTCCTGGATCCAACCCAAGCTCCCGACTCAATTGTCGCAACATCTTCCTTCTTCTTCTTCCCGAGCACACCCCAGTACCGTTTTGAATAGCCTGAGTGGTTGCTTTGATCGTTGAATAACTCATGATCTTGTTGGACTTGAGTCCCTCTTCAACCATGCCTCCCATTTTTATGACTTCATTAAAGTACTTGCCCACTGCTGACCCCAAATGACCGAAATAACTGGGTTCCAAAGCCTGCAAGAAATAATCAACCATCTCGCTTTATTCCATTGGAGGGTCATCCCTCGCTGCTTGCTCTCTCCAACGGAATCTATATTCCCTGAAGTTCTCACCAGGCCTCTTCTCAAGCTTTGTCAACGACAGACGGTCTGGGATAATTTTGAGGTTGTACTGAAAATGGTAGGCAAAGGCTTGGGCCAAATCATCCCATGTGTACCACCTGTTGTGAGCTTGTCTAGTATACCATTCTAAGGCCGATCCACTTAAACTTTGGCTGAAATATGCCATCAACAATTCATCTCTTCCACCAGCTCCTCTCGTTTTGCTACAAAATGTTCTTAAGTGTGCTACTGGGTCACCATGCCCATCGTACAGATCAAACTTGGGCATTTTGAACCCCGATGTCAACTGAACGTCTGGGAACAGACATAAATCCTTATAGTCCACACTTACTTGACCTCCCAACCTCCTCATATCTAGGAATGACTGTTCTAAGCTTTTGACCTTTCTGATCATCTCTTCATGCTCGAGATTTTTGGGTGGTTTCTCGGTTTCTACCGGGAGATCGAGATGAGGGGTGTAAGGAAATGGTTCTGGAACTTTCAAGGTGGATTTAGGGGGATAGTATTGGTTGTCGTGAGTTTGGAACAAGGGTTCACTGGAAGATCGGTGTAATATAGCAGGTGGAGGTGCCACAAAAATAGGTATAATTGGTGGGGGAGGGTATGGGACTTGTTTGGGTGGTGGAGCTTGAGAAGTATGGGAAGTGGCGCCATGGCATTGTTGGTAGAGGGGAAAGGCTAGAGATGAGTTCACAGTGGGAGGCTCCGGAGGTTGGGCTGATGGTGGGATATAAGCAAGGTTGGCGGGATAAACCGGTGGCAATGCCCCTTGGCCCAGGCTTGGTACATTTTAGCCATCTACTGTTTTAGCTTATGCATTTCTTCCCTCATTGCATTAACGTCCAATTCTTCCACTTCTTTCGATGGGTCGACAATACTTGTTTTCGGTTCCTGGTTGGCCATATTCAGCCTGTCTTTCAATCAGGTGTTGTATGAGTGAGTTGCTAGAATGCCGGTCAATTAACAACCTACCTGAGCTCAATATATCAAACAAAAACCTTGTTAGCGATTAGACTTTAATAGATTGGTAACCGCATGTTGGGAATGAATACACCTAAACAGTTAACCGTCTCTATTATGTATTTGATCGGTTGCATGCGTCATCCCGGCCTTTTCATTTGCAACTTTCTTTCTTTGCTTCTCTTTGTTTTTCTCCCTTTTTCTTTTTCTTTATCCTCTCATTTCCCTCTTGTTTTGCCGTCATTTCTTTTCTCTTATTTTCTCTCTTGTTTTTCCGCATTTTTCTTTTCTTTACTCTCTTGTTTTTCCTCTTATTTTCTTTCTCTCCTTTTATTTGGTTACGGTCGAATCTTATGGAGATTGCCTACGTATCATGACCCCGCATGAATCAGACCAAGCGTAGTTCTTGGAGATAATAGAACATTTGGAATTTTCAAATTTTTCATAATAAGACTTGGAAACAAAGTTAAACAAAACTAACAGACTCTGATGACAAACAAAATACAGACTCGAAAAAACAAACAACCGACATAAAATGAAATACAGACTCCAAGAGAAACTAGCATACTTTAAAAAAAAGAAAATACATACTCAAGGAATCACGAATACATCAATGCCTCGATTTCCCCCGGGACCCGCGGGGCATCATTCGGCCTTGCTGCGGGCCAGCTCGCTAAATCCCCTTGAAGGTGGTAGAGATCTTCCATTACCCGACGAACAAAAATCATCACAGTAGAAAAGAACATGGATCTAGTTATATCCTTACAGCTACTGCACTTCACTACGATATAGTTGCCGACCCTTTTGATCGCTCTCTTATGACGCCCTTCTCTTGCAACAAACGCCCAATTTTTTCGGTTTTGGCTTCCAAAGTTCGTTCTGCTACCTGGTTCTTGGAGTTGTTGCAAGTCTCTTTCTAGTCGTGCCATTAAGGCGTAACAATGTTCTCTTTCAGCCTTAAAATTTTTGGCTTGTTTAGCCATTTCACCCTCGAGGTTGCCAATTGCCTTTTCCCAACCCGTGACCCCTTTTTCATATCTTTCTTTCATATGTTGAACGAAAGCTGCACGCCCTTCGGCGCTTTTAGCCAACCTCGCCCGTGCTTTTGCTAGTTTAAACTAAGCTTTCTGCAGGTCATCTTCATAGTCATGTACCTTTTGAGTAAGGTTATAAATGAGCCTTTCATCTTTCCTGCTTCAGCCTAGGTTCTCGGCTTCAATTTTCAACTGTCGAACCTGAGCTCTAAGGGCTTCATTTTCTCGCACCAATCTTCTCCTTTCACCTTCGGTCTCTTGTGCCTGCAAATCATTGTTGAAGGTGACATTTCTCAACTCTTCTTGTAGACCATGGATGATGGCCTTATATTCCTTTTCCTTCTCCCCCCAAGCTAAACTCTCCTGTATTTTATCAACAAAGGCTTGAACATGAGGCCTTTTGGCAGGCATTTCGGGCTTTGGCTCGTTGTTTACATAAGATATTTTCTCAAACCAAGTAGCATAATTTGGATCTACTTCCCCCTTGGCGATGTCTGGTACATGGGTGCCATTTTTTAGATACCGACAGCTACTCCAATCCTGCTAAACTAGAGCCTCGGGCAAGGCAGCTTCCGGATGTAACTCTATGACCTGGGTGCTTAGATCTTCATCTTCAGGCACAATCTGATACCTTCCCAATTGCCTCAAAACCCTTTGCGATGCATATGGATGGATACTCCTTACTTCCATTAACCTTAGGTAGCCTTTGGTAGCAGTCATATAGATGGATTCTGTCCTTGGGAGCCATCCTATAGTCCACTCGACCTGACTTGCGCTAAGAACTTTCAAATGAGAGACCCATGCTTCAAACCCTTCTGATGCGTTATAATCTTTTATCCTCTCATCGTAACTAGTGATGAAGTTATTCGGGCTTGAACCATAACTCATGAATCTGGGATGATGGCGAAGGTGCTCGATTAACCACATTTGCAGAAGGATGCTGCAACCTTCAAAAAATTGAGCCCCTGCTTTGCATAGAGTCAATGCTCGATAAATATCCGCCAGCACCAATGGGGCAAGTGTATGATCTTCCTTGGTAGTAAGGATTTGTGCAATTCTAGCCATACGAATATCCACCGTCCCTTTCTCATTTGGAAAAACTATGATCCCAAGAATGCCACAATAAATGCAAACCGGTGATGAATTTGCCACAGAGCCTTGCCTTGTTTGTTGCTCAGACCTTTTTCATGCGTTTCAAAACCAGTAGAGTGCCCGAACCTGAAGTATAAGAAATGGAAAGCACAACACCCATTGCTCACACGTTCTTTATTCGTCTGTTTACTAATATTCAGGAGGTCAAAGAACTTGTGCACTGATGGAGCCCTTGGAAATATAAGTCGTTTCTTCCTCAAATATCGTCCGAATTCAATGTACCCAGCTATTTCCTCCAAAGTAGGGGTGATCTTAAAATCCGGGAAACGAAAGACATTGTGGACAGGATCCCAGAAAGTTACCAAAGCCTTGATCAAATCTTCCCATGGTTTGATCTCAAAAATGTTTATAAGGGCACCCAACTGCTTTTTCACCCATTTCTGACCATCTTCATCGAGATCATTCAACCACATACGCAAGTGTAGCTGAGCCTGTTCCCTGACCACTTCTGGCGGTTCCTGGATGGTATTCATTTGTTCTTGTGGAAGATTAAAGTTAGGGTTGACTCGAGTGGACCCTTTTGTTAACAGTTTTTGAAGAGGAAAAGAAAAAGAAAGTGTAAAGAAAAGAAGAAAAGAACCACAATTTCTTCCCCTATATGCCAACTTTGGCCAAGTGACTATTTTTGCAAATGCGGCCCCTTCCTAATTTCACGCGAATTTTGAGGCCGGGGGGAATTCTTTTATGACCCTTCACAAATTTTTCCATTCTTTTACGAAAATAGCCTTTCAACAACTGAATAATACTCTGAGGTTAGCTCGACAAGAACGGTGTAAGAGATTGCCGAAAATCAAGATTGCATTCACTCAACCACCGACTCTCTTTCTTGTTTTTCTTTCTTTTTTTACTTCAAAAATAAGGCCAAATCTTATGTAGGTTGCCTTCATATCCCACATCCAGTGAGAATCAGACCTGCGTAGTTCGGTCAGTTTTGACATATTTGAAAGAACACAGTGTTAGACACTTTTGAAATAACTCTTTTTTTTGAAAAATTTAGGGCAGAGTTTCAGGACGTTTTTCAAATACCGGGATTTTTAGAACCGGGCCTTATTTCCTTCCCTATATCACTCTTAGTTTTCCTTTTTCGCTTTATTTTCCCTAGCCGGTCAGCATGTTAGCCAAAACAAATAAATGTTCACATAACACGTAGAATGCATCAGGATGGTCTGTTATTTCGGGCATACCTGTCCTAGATGGACCCAACCCCTGTGTTGAGTCCCCTAAGTCAAATGCACATGATGCAAACAAACGTTCCTACTAGGGATCCGGCATGAGGCTGTGTTTTTCTAGGTTTAAATCCTTGGGTTTTGGTCTAGACTTAGGGTACCCGAGAGGACAACTGGGGTCCAGGAGGGGGCGACGTACCGGGAGCAATGAAGTCTACCCAGCCTTGTCGCTTGCCCAGCCTCGTTCTATGTGGTATAATTTCTATAGAAAAAGAAGGCTACGCGAACGTATGCACCACTTCCAGATGACTCAGATGGGTGGCGTAAGAAGACAGTTATATACAATTCAAATAATATTAAAGCAGTAAACAGATAACATTTAGCACAAAAGGTTCACAGCATACAGTAATATCAACAATAAATAAAGCCAAGCAAAATCATATTAACAAGCTCGAATTTGTTTATTTTAAGATCAGAGTCACCACTTGGGATAATTTATGGTGTCCCAAGTCACCAGTTTAAAATCTCGAATCGAGGAAGTTTGACTCTATTATTGGTCCGCGAACACAGAAATCCGGGTAAGGAATTCTGTTAACCCGGGAGAAGATGTTAGGCACTCCTGAGTTCCGTGGTTCTAGCACGGTCGCTCAGCAATTTATACTTGGCTTAAATTGTCTAATTAGTTATTTTAAGACCTATGTGCATTTACCTTTTTAACCGCTTCTAATCACTTGATTTATTCGTAATTAAAGAATTGAGTTACACGTACGTATACTCCTTTCTTTTGGCGCGTCAGAAATCATGTCACGCGAATGTGTCCATAATTAATAACACTTGTTTATTGTAAAAAAAAGAAATGTTTTGCCAATGTTGTGCGTGCCTAAAGCAAACTACGAACATTTGTCATTTCGTATGATTAAATGGTAGATGGCACACCTCGGACTATATGAACTAATTTAATTAATAGCTTACGAAAACCCATTTTATTATTAATAAGGTTTGTTCGAAGTTGCGCGAACGCATACTCCGAATTAGTTTTTAGAATTGTAATCATGTCACGCGAACGTGTACACAGTCACAATTGTATTTTACACGGCCCTAAAGGCTTTTCTACGAATATTCATCACTAGTGTCTAATTAGTATTTGGGAGGGCCATAGAAAGTCGACTAAATGGCACATCTCAATTCTTAAATTAAAAGGATTAACTCAAATCATCCGTAGGGCCACAATTGTTTATGTTATGGGTATAGCTCACCTCCAACCTAATTAATGGGCTCAATTAACACTAAATATAGTCCAATGTTCCACTTAAACTGGGCTACATGATACAGGTAACCCAATCACGCCAAAAGGCTGGAGCCAGGCCAATAGACTGATAGTCCGATAAAAGGAATGGCCCAGACATCGTTCAAAAGGGACTTTAGGATTGGGCATCATAACTGAGCCCAAGTTAGAGGCCCTGCAGTTAAGCAATAAAGTCTCAGGATCGAATCCATGAGACACCCTGAATTACACTGATTTAATGATGAAAGATCCACACGTTAATGCCACTGAATAACTTTAAATTCTGGAGAACTAAATAACATGCAACTTTAATCTTCAGAACCACATGGAAATGACATCAACGACTGCTGGGAATTGGTACTTAACAGCTGGAGAATCCAATTTATCAAAACTAGCTTTCCTCTTTTGTTTTTGGAAGTATTAATTAACATTACAATAATAACAAATTCAAACCATCTGTCATGCCTAACCACACTCATACGATGCCCATTTACACATTAGGAATTGTAAAGTCGCTGTAGCATAACACTAAATACACACTCATGCTTATTACCAGAACAGACTGCATATTATCTTCCCTTTAAATGGTAACATTCGGATATAATGGCAGATCTAAATTACTTACAACCATACAAGTCAAGGGTTCATTTAATACGACTGGATCTTCTCATACAAAGTTCCATAGTCCCAATATAATTACAACTATATGAATCAATCTCATCAAACAACAGTGTCAGAATTCGTGACACTCAAATAACCAAAGTACAACAATAACATGAAACAAAATGCAAATGAAGTAACACCAGGTTGATTGCCATGCTTTTTACTTTTATTTCCATCTTCACTATAGTATTTACATCAAGTAAAGATTAAGAAAATGTACCTGAGAGCACAGATAAGAGAGCGGTAAGAAGATCAATAACGAGCAGTAACAAGAGCCAGGGTCAATAGCAAAAACAAATCAACAGAACCAACCAGCAACTCCAGAATCAAATTTCAAAACCAAGAAATTGAAGTAAACGACCAAAAATCAGTCCAATCCCAACAATGGACTAAGAAAACTTCAACCAAGCTGATTTTAATTCATGTCTAAGGTCAGCTAGTCAGGACTTATTGCATCGCCAGGAAAATTTTAGAGAAACTAGCAGGGGAACTCAATGAAATAGTATTTTTCTGAAATTTTAGTCGTCTGGAATTTTTAGGGATTCTTTTGCTCTCAAAATCCTTGCCTTCTAAGGGAAGTAAGAATGCCTTTATAGGCAAGTCACTAGGGCAGACCCCAGGTTTCAGTTTTCATTTCTAGTCCTTCCCTTAACTTTATTTTTTACCCATTGAACCCTCATTTTCTGACTTGCTCCCCAAGTTCAAACACCTAAAATCTGAAATTCCCTTAGAAACCCCCAACTAGAAGCTTCCTATTTCTGTTGTCAGGGAGATTCCCTCAACCAAATACCCAAACTAACCCTCATGCCCCTGTTATTTCCCCTTGAAGCCCAGCCAGACTTGAACATGGTCTTTGAATCCCCGAACAGGCTCAATGCTTAAATAGACATGGGCTCAGACTCAAACCAAATAGAATTCCTTTAACATGAGATCTTAGACTGATCTCAGAGGCCAAATACGAAACCCAAACAAATTCAGAAAACTTAAAAACCAAACAAATCAACTAATTAACGATCACAAACAGGCGGGGAACTAATTAAGCTAACCAATTAAGCTCAGTGACCAAACCAAAAATTCTAACAGGATAGTTAATAAATCAGAAAACAAATTAAAAGAGAGGAAAGGAACAGAGGTAAGACATAGACGATTTTGAAAACAAAGATGAACGGGACTTACCAGCTAGACTTGAAATAAAAAACTGAGGCACTGGATCGACCCAACACAGTGGCAAACATTTGTTCTTAGTGAGGAAAAAACAAGTGTCACTATTTTGTGTCAAAACTGACTTGAAACAACCGAAAAATTCATGAAAATGCTTGCATGTATGATTCCGACCTTAGGCTCTCATGGCTCGACTCTTCGATTTGATATTCGAGGAGTTCCAGAGATGTTTGAAGAAATATGAGTGAGGATTTGGGATGAGGGAGAGAGGACGGTCCTAGGGTGTTAATTTGGGGTTGAACAGAGGTGGCGCCGCCATCGGAGAGAATAAAGGCGGCGGCTAGGGTTTCGGAATTTTGAGGGATTCCAGTGGGATTCGAAAGGAGCTGATGGTGGATTCATGATGAGGAAGGGAAAGGGGAGCTCTGGTGTGAGTTTGGACCCGATTGGACGAATTAGGGTTTTGGTTATCCTCTTCAATCCAAAATTCGAAGAGTTTTGATGGGATTCGAGGGAGATGGTTTGGGGTTTTGGAATGGGGAGATGGAGAGGGATCTAGGGTGTAAATTTGGGGGCGATCGTAGCACCGCCGCCGGCGGAGATGATTTTCGGCAGACGGTTCCGACGGGGATGAAGAGGTCTGATGAAGGAGATGAGAGGGGGTAGGGTTATTCAGACATTTATATATCAAACGATCCAAGCTTCAAGACCGTTCGATCAACAAACCTCGACGGTCCTGATCTATTTCCTACGAAACGGGGTCATTTTGATTCATTGGTGGGGCGGACTAGGCTGGACTCGGGTTTTGGGACGGGTTTGGGCCAATTTTAACGGGTAATCGGTGTTCAACACTTGGGCATGGGGAAAATTCAATTGTAGCAGCCCAAATTCGGATTTTCTTTTATTTCTTTTCTTTTTCTTTTTCAATTTCAAATTCTTTCCTTTTCAAAATTAAAATAAAACCTAAATTAATTAATTTTTAAACTAAATTAACCTACCCAATAAGATTAATCACTCATCATGGTATTTACAATAATTAATTAAATCCTAAATTTAAAGAAAAACTATACAATTCAAAATTAAAGAGTTAAAATGCAAAATGAATTATTTTTGTGATTTTCATATTTTATAAAACAAACTAATTTACTAATTAATCTAAAAAAATATAAAATTAAATCCTAAATGCAGTGCGTGATATTTTTGTATTTTCATAAATTAAAAAAAAATAAACGTGCACAGACAAATACAAATAATTAACAGAAAATGCCACAAAATTCAACAAAATTGCAAACACTGAAAGAAATTATTTTATTTTGAATTTTTTGGAATAATTCATATAGGGCAAAAATCACGTGCTCACACTCGTTGCACTCTTTTCCTTCGACCGATTTTTTGTCCCAAAAGATGAGTTTTACCGAGAAGGTTTTTAACGAGGCAACATCTGCGTGCTACCTAAGGGAAACTAAAGAAATGCTCAAAACTTCTTTTGCAATAAACTTTGAACGTTGGGTGGCATCCCTCCAGGAAGCCACCCGCTCGGAAAAGTCATAAAACGCCAAATGGGGTCCTAGTAGGAATGTAATGTACCGGGCCAAAGAGTCAAACGAATCGTGTCCATATAGCCGGTCTCCCGTCGGTTAATACATTTACTATCTTACCGAATAATCAAAGAATATCTTTCACCAAAAGCATCTCGTACTCCGAAGAAAATTCAGCATGTTCATAGCAAGGGTCCCTCCATTGAGTACGTCCTGAAATACTCGGAGACTAGCGTCAATAAATTGATACCCGCATGGCCTCAAGGTCAGAACTCCATGCTCATAAGTCCTCTATGAGGCAATTCTGAGCTCACGAGTAATGGCTTTCAAGTCTAAGCAAGCTCGTTGAATCGGAGACTGTCACCAATCGCCACTCACTAAAAAACCCGAGGCCGTAAGACCCCGAGCTGGCAAACCCGATCTAGCAAGATCTATTTAATATAGCAACAAAAACTGTAAGACCTCAACAGGCATGATAAAACTGTAAGACCTTAACAGGCATGAAAAAACTGTAAGACCTCAACAGGCATGAAAAAACTGTAAGACCTCAACAGGCATGAAAAAACCGTAAGACCTCAACAGGCATGAAAATTTTGTAAGGACCTCAACAGGCATGAAAAAACTGTAAGACCTCAACAGGCATGAAAAAATTGTAAGACCTCAATAGGCATGAAAAAAACTGTAAGACCTCAACATGCATGAAAAAACTGTAAGACCTCAACAGACATGAAAAAACTGTAATACCTCAACATGCATGAAACAACTATAAGACCTTAACAGGCATGAAAAAACTGTAAGACCTCAATAGGCATGAAAAAACTGTAAGACTCACCAGGCAGGAAAATTTTGTAAGACCTTACTATAGGCATAAAACTCGATCCCGAAGTTTGGGCTATAGGTCGCATTTGTAAGACTCCCAAAGGGCATACCCTCGATGTAGACGCCTAAACTACCAAACTCGGATCAAAAATGGCTCCTTCCAAACATAAACAACTACGTTCAATACGACTGCACCAGCCAAATTAACGCGACTCGGGGACGACCGACCGTCGCAATAAAATCACAGGCCATTACTTCAAATCTAATTCGAAAAGAACCGGTAAAATAGGCTACCCTCAATAGGCAAACGAGCTTCGACCATGTCAGCTCCAAATCATAATGTTTCGAGCTACTCAACCTATGAGCTAAACCTTCCAAGGTGTTCGAACATCGCCGCAAACGACTTAAAATTGAGGTTCTTTCCGAACCGATGACGGGTCAAGCAAAATCATTTCAAAAAGTCCTTAACGAGAGGAAAACAAAGCCTATACATGCCCAAGGGCAAAAGCGTAAGTGCTATCGTTGCCAGCCAAACGAGCCTCAGGGCCACACACTAAAAGTTTGCAACAACCAAAAGCGTAAGAGCCATTGTCGCCAGCCTAAAATTTGAAAACTTATGGTCAAAGTGAGCTCGAGTCGTAACCCTATTCAGATACCAGATCCAAAATAGTTAACTATACATGCCTAAGGGCATAGCGTAAGAGCCATCGTCACCAGCTTCACGAGCCTCAGAGCCATATGCATAAAAGGTCGCTTCGACTCAAGGCATAAGAGCCATTATCGTCAGCCCAACTTGAGGGTCAAGTGAGCTCGAGTCACAACCCGACTCGGAGACCGAACACAAAATTTTAAAATACAAAAGCCCAAGGGTAAGGCGTAAGAGCCATTTTCACTCGCCCATGAAGACACAAAATTTGAGGGTCTAATAGGCTCGAGTCAAAACCCGACTCGGAGACTAAACCCAAAGCAGTCGAGCAAAGCATAAGATCTCTAATGCCAGCTTACACTAATGGTCGCATCAACCGAACTCGTAAGAGCCCCCGGGCTTGCCTGGTGAGCCCCGGAGCCACATTGCAAATTTAGGGATTCTCGCCAACTCCAAAATCAATCCACCTGGTCAGAAGTGAAGCAGAAAGGGATACAAAATAAATCTCCAGGTTCTCTTTTATTTTACATACATGAAAAGGTGCATTCTCCGTCTGCAGATGCGCTCTAGAAATATCACAAACAACATGGCAGGAATGACCGAGCATCACGCTCGCCCGCCCTTGCTCGCGCCAGCTCTTCCAGGAAAACAAAACCCTAGTGTCGATCTCCTCGATAATCCTTCTTCAGGATCTGCAACGAGCAAACTCTTTGATCATCTCTTCACGATCAAGGACCCTTTTTCAATTCGGCTTGGGCATCAGTAGCATCCTTCAAATGAATCACCATCTCCTAGTCAGCCTATGTCCGGCTCAGTGCTGCTTCAGCCCGAGCATCAATGATCTAAGCCCCGACCTTCGAAAATTCGGGCTCAAGCTTCGTGATCATATCCGCTAAAACTAAGGCGTTATCATGAACCAAGCGGGGTTGGTCCTGTGAGCACATGATTTTTTCCCTATATGAAATACTCCGATAAAATCCCAAGAAAATAGATTTTTTGTTAATTATTTAACATTTTAGGAAATTTTTGTAGAATTTTCTTTAATTATTTGCATTTTGTGCATGTTTAAGTTTTATTTAAATCATAAAAAATACCCAAAAAATATCACTCATGGCATTTAGGCTTTATTTTCATATTTTTAGGATTAATTGGTAGTTACTTGTTTTATAAAAAGTTGAAAATCACAAAAATAGCTCATTTTTACATTTTGTCTTTTAATTTTAGTTTATTGACTTTCCTCTTTTAATTTAGAATTAAGTAATGTTTATAATTTTTATAATTAGTTTAATTTCTTTAATTTTACATTTTTAGATAATCTAGGATTTTACTTTTAGGATTTTTTTTTTAATTAAAGATAAAGAAAAGAAACAAAAGAAAAAAGAGAAATTGAAAAGAAAAGGTCGGTTTAAACTTGATTGGACAAAATTAATGCTGAGCCCAAATCCCTACCCAAACCTACCAACCAGCCCAATTTCCCTACCCAAACCCACCAACGCAAATGGGCCCCCCCTCCACATTAAAATAACCTAGCAGCTAACATTAGACAGGGAGAGAAAAAAACAAGATCAGATCCCCTCCCAAGCAACGACGCTCCTTTCTTCTTCTTCAACAGAGATCCAAGAAAAATCATACCCCTCCCCTCCAAATTGCACAAAAACAGACCCATCTTCTTCTTCTTTCTTCATCTTCATTTTCTTGAAACACACACAGAAAAAATCGGAACCCCGATGTTGCTTCGCAACCTGCCAGCGCCAAAACCAAAAAAAAGAGTAATAATTCTTTCTTCTCCAACCATCATGCTCATGAGATCAGATTGGAAGTTGAGAGTAAATAATTGAAAACAAAAAAAAATTCAGCAGTAAAATTGGATTCGTGATCTGCAAACACTGCTCTATTTTTCATTTTTGTTGGGTTTCATTTTGAAATCTGAGTGTTGCTTTGATGGCCATTTCGAATGTGCTGGGAATGTCGAAATGGGCAAGCTGATTTTCAAGGTTAAATTTAGATCTAAAAGGGCTGTTTGTTGCTGCGGCGTTGCAATTTCGCTGAACCATTCACATTTCTTCTTTAGCTTTTGTTTGGCACTTTTGCTGTAATGCTGCATTTTAGGTATGCCTCAACCTTGGATGAATCCATTTGAACTTTCTGGGTGAATTTTTCTTTATATGTTAATAGATTAGAATGTTTTGGCACAACTATTTTGTCATGACATGACAAGAAATCATATGTGTATTAAGATAAACATATTCATATATGGGTATATATTTTTGGCTTTCATCAGATATCTATCAATTCAAGGAAACGGGTCAAATAGTTTATTTTTTTTATATGCTTAGTTGGCATTATACTTAGACACTTGATGGTTCTTTCTTGTGAATGATGTACACAGACATTTCGTATGCAAGAATTTCCCTTTCAATCAATAAGTTAATTACTTTTACATTTTGTATATATCATAATGCCATGTGGGAACTAAAGTTAATATCAAGTTGAGGTGGATTTTTTTTGTATGTGATTAATTCCATGGGCAGCTAATTGCCCTATAAACAATTCGGAGGTTGAGTTACCTAATATTGATCGATTCATCCACTGCTTTTGTGTTGCTATGCACGAAAATTCTGGTTCTAGTTTTCCTTCATGATTGTGTCCATGATTATTGATATTTTATTTCTTGGGTAAGTCGTCTTGTTTTGGTTAGTCTGGTGTTCGCCCTTTTAAAATGATAGTATATGTTTTTGGCTCATTTGTTTGATTAAATTAATGAATGTGGTGGTTGATCATTGAATTCACTTCATCTGCGCTCAAGCATAATGTTCTAGTTGTTAATTACATCCCACTTTGCTAAGGCATTGTGAGTGAATGAGTAATTTTGATATAGACTAATTTGCGAAGTAATCCTAATAACTACATTTTACATTTTACTTCCATAATACTTATCCATAATCAATGACTTACAATAATCTTGAAATAATTTGAGGCGTGCCATGCCAAATAAAATCCCAAAACTCATGGCCCTCACTTAATTAATTTTAACTCTTTAGAAATCGAGGTGTGCCATTAGTTGAATTTTCCATGGACCTCGCAAACTTGAAAGTGCGTAGTTGCTTTAGGCGCGCTATTTAAATTAATTTCCTTAAACTCGGGTGTGCATTTCATGTGACCCAAATCTAAATCTCAACAACGTTAAATAAAATGTGTCGTGGACCGCGGGTACATTTCATGTGGCGTGGTTCAAAGACGTGTTTTAGATAACGTTGAATCTTTCTAAAATTAATTAAAAGTGATTAATAATTTAAAATTATACCATAGGCTAAAACATGTTTTAAAATCAAATAATAGGCTAATTATGATAGTTTAAGCGACCGTGCTAGAACCATGGAATCCGAGGGTGCCTAACACCTTCCCTCGGGTTAACAGATTTCCTTATTCAGAATTTCTGGTTCGCAGAATTCAAAAGGAAAGTCGAATTTTCCTCGATTTGGGATTTTAAAAATAAATCGGTGACTTGGGACACCAGAAAACAAACTATCCCAAGTGGCGACTCTGAATAAAAATAAATAAATAATCTCATTTCGAATAATGTCACTTAAAGTGGAAAAACTCCCTTGTACTACCTTCCGGTGTGTAAAAAGGAGGTGTGACAGGGCCTCGAAGCCAAGAACTTTAGCCAATACGCCTTTTCTCTTCCGAAGCTTGAGCCTGCGCCTGAGCCCTTGGCTCGCCACAGTCATCCCTGACTTGGTCGTCTTCACCTCTAAGGCGCTCCAGAGCCTTCGTCTTTTTCTGCAACTGGGATAGGCGAAATGTTAGCCCAAAAGGTTAAAAAGCAAAATGCATACCCGCCCGGGATGAGAAATTACCTGCCCCATCAAGTAGCTCTTGTAATTCGAGCTCCGGTACACCTCATATCGCCAGTACATCAACTCAACTTCCTTCTCCTCGCAAAGGATCCTAAGGGACATACCCTTATACAGAGCCTCCCAGAGCCTAGTTCCACAATGAAGCAGTCCGGACTCAAGCTTGTCGAAGGCTTATAGAAGAAAACTCAGTAAGAAGTATAAGGTGATAGCAAGGAAGGAACAACGCAACGCTCACCATGGCACTTTGCTTCCGATCTGTCTCGGAACAAAGCTCGCCACTCGCGTTCCTCGAAGGGCAAGTGGACCACCAAATCCTTGGGCCAAGCCTAATAGGTCAAGGAAGTCGCCCGATGCCCGTAGAACCACTACAGAAGAAGGGAGGAAGACACAACTACTAAATTTGCTCTCGCCATAGGCAGAACTGGTAAAGCACGAGATGCACCACCTAAGAGTATAGCTCCATTCTCCAATAAATAATACGGGCTGCTAAGGTATAACGCCAACAGTCAGCACTCGAGCGAAACGACTTGTCCATACCTGGTCTCTGTTGTCCTCAATGACCGGAATGAAGGGCGTAATCAATCGACACCATAAAGTTAGCAGACTGCGATGATCCCGAAGACCGGGGGCAAAACTCTTTCCTCCCTGTTGAATAAACCCCGACAGAGCCTCCATAGCGGTCGCAAAGTTGAAGAACTAAACGGCAAAAAGATGTGCAGGCATGTTCATGCCAGAATACAAAAAACATGGTGTGGAAACAAAAAACATAAAGCGGGGCAACCCCTAAGAAGGCGGAAACAGCCTCATATTATATGTGGGAAAGGCAGTGACTATTCACCTACCTCAAAACTAGTTGGGAACACTAACCGATAACATCCTCACCAGTCCCGAGGTGGTACCCGACTTCGAGGGCCTATGTCAAGGTAAAGTTGCGCTCCAGGGAGCCGACAACGCCTTCGCCAACACAAGGAGCACCTGACTTTAAGGAGCTCCATCTATGGGAACCAGGATCTGAAAAAATGAGCATTTTTTGAATGTCACCCATGTGTACCTGGCTCCGGGTGCCATCCAATTTCGGACAAACCCTCTTTCAGAATCTATGTACAGCACCATAAGGCTATTCACACTAAAACGCGCTTCCGGGTGGTCCGAGTGCGAGCAAGTCTTCGCTCGGAGACTGTTTTCAGGAGATCAAAAGCAGCCCCCACCCACGAGTCCCCGAGAAAATTTCTTCTCAAAGGTTATTACAGAACTCAATTGGTAAGTCATGGCTCCGAGGCCCAAAGCATTATTCTCATGTTTGCGCGAAGTAAGGGTCCCGGCGGCCCGAGTTTATCGGCCTTATTCGGGTTCAATCCAAGGAATAGCAAAAGACCCCGCGAGAAGCTGTTTTCATCGACCGAAGATCAGAAGGAATACTCACATCTGGGTTTAGTATTAGCAATAATAAACAGGATCGTGCATTCGTAGTCTCCACAAACATAAAGTAATATGGCAAGTATCAAAGGCAGGAGTCACAAAAATATCTTTGTATTCATAATCGTTTGCTTAAAACGGCCCTCGAGAGGTCTTTACATATGATTACAAACGCCCGAAAGGGGATCCTTACACAGGAACAAAGAGGCGGAAGGGTTTACATACAACAAAAGCCTAAAAATCTAGCTTATTCCAAAAAGTGCGTCCTCAATAGCGACATGTTCGGTATCATTGCCTCGACCGCGCGACCTCAAAGACAATATCTTCCAAGCACAATCCCCTCGGGAGTCTCATCTCGACCTTCATGGAATGGCATCTTCAAAAGGGAAGATATAGAAGAGGAAAGCGATGAAGAAGAGCAAAGTGACGAAGGAGAAGCCGAAAGGAGACAAGAAGTGGCTAGGTGAAAAATCTGGCTAGAATAAACGCAGCCAGTATTACTATTATAAAGCCACTTCTTGAGACGTTGCCTCGTCCTAGGAAGCGACAGCTAGTAAAAAGCGCCGCCATACCCTAAGGAATCCAAAGGGGGTATAATGTGCCAAGCCAATGAAGGAGGATGAGCAGTGGTGTATAATCCGAGCCCCATCTTGAGCCGCGGTGTATAGTCTAAATACTTCTTCGATTAAGAGGAAATCAATCCTCTACTTCATTGCCCCGAGCTAGCGGAGACAGCAGCAACAACAACAACAACACAATAACATCAGGGTAGCACAACTTCGTCCGACCAGAGAATGTCCGGCAGACAGGCCGTAGCACGCATGATGTCGCCATAAAATCTTGAGGCCATGGGTCTCAAACATAGTAAAACAACATAGAATAAAAATAGCAAGAAAGGAGGAAAGGATAGATATCGGAGGGTACTTGGATAAAAAAAAACTGGTCACAAAAAGCCTTATTTATAGAAGAGAAAGGGCAAAATAACCGACGGTGCCATTATCGCCCTATAAAATGTAACGGCAGGCGCATTCAATGCGTTCATGGGAGCTGAATCAACGGCAACATTATGATCCCAAAGAATAAGAAATCATGGCATGTCAAAATGGCCTTGAAAAAGTGAAGTGGTGAAATGTTTCGGCACTCATAAAGAATTGCATCATCAGCACGACGTCATTATGGGAGGCCATATAGTGGGATGTCAAAATAATTTCTTATTGCTTCTCTCTAAGAAACGCGGAGACTATATATGTACGGCGAAATCAGGGGGTTGATTCCTCATTGGTAAAGTACTTCAGGAGATCACCTCGGAGGCTCGAGACCTCGAGCCGGGTACTTCCCTCAAGATCTGTCGACACTCGGCCTGGGATAATGTTGTCCGAGACCTCGACGAGCATGGAAGGCTTCCGAAGAATGCATCCGAGGCCGGTTAAGTATACCAGGGTAGTCTAACGCTGGTCTACGTCTACATCACGAAGCTAGTTAGCTATCCCATCCCGCTTCCTTTATCATTTAATGTATCTTGTAATAAGTTTGGATTCCCCCCTCTTATAAAAGGGGAATAATTGGCACTCTGTAAGCAAGTTGCTCTAACTATTCTACATAAGATCATTAATATCTCTCTCTTTTCTCTCTAACTTATACGCTCGAGACAACCTCTCTCATTTATTGCTTTCATACTTATTCTTCATTTATTCATTGATATTAGCCATAAAGAGCCTCGTTTAATTATATCCTAATTGTTAGTCCCTTCCCGATTATGTATTGGGAATAATTGAGTTTACATATTAAAGTGGTGTAAAGATGACGTATCATGACACATAGACTGGTCAAAGAGTTACAACTGACAAAGAGGCACGAGTTGCAACGGATACGAGCAGAGGCAAAGGAAGAGGCACGAGCAGTTATGTAAAAGACTCAGCGAGTCCAAGAATTAAGGGGAATGAATCTGACGCTCCTTGGGAGTATAGATATAGTATTTATTGGTCCTTAAATACATAAAACATTAGAGAATCTGTATTAAATGCAATGACTATGTAACGTAGCATTTAATATCTTTAATTGTCCATAATGGCCTTATTATGACAAAGGCAAAACGCATATCCCCAAAATAGCTATAAAAGGGGGAGAGTGGGTCAATTGTAAGGGACACGAAAAACTATCTGAATATACTGATTTACTTGTTTTCTTCTGATTATATCATTGCTAGTAAAATTACTCTCTTTCATATATACTTTTGATTATCAGTAACCCGAGTTCTTCTAAAATTAATGCTTTGACCGAAATCTCATTTTTTGGTTAAACAAATTGGTTCTATTACCGGGAATCTGATAATCTACCCTTTTTAGCTTAACTTTCCTTGTTGCATCAACCATGTCGAACAATAATGACAGCATTCAAGAAAACCAACAACTTCAGGGAAATCCACAGGGTAATCAAATCCCGGTCCCTTCTCCACGAGGCTCTCCTCGGCAGTCTCGTGAAGGTTCTCCTGATGGATCTCATACAAATGGAAACGCTAAATTTGAAAATGCTGAAGCTATCGATGAATCTTTGCAGAAACTTATTGCTGCACAGGTCAGTAAAGCTCTTGAGGCTTTTGCTATCCAAATACTTGTTGCACCACCCACACCCACTCCAAACAACAACACTTTGGAGAACCCTCGTTCCGGGCTTGTCAACTCAGGTAGCAGTGGAACCCCCAGCGAATCACAGGAGGGAGAACCAGGTAACTTAGTCAATTATGATTTACAAAATTTAGTACTAACATTGCAAAAACAGCTCAAGGAGCAAGGTTACCGCATAGAGCAAATACCCGGGGTACCGCTCGTAATCAAAGGGATAGATACGGATAAATACTCGCAACAACCCTGGAAGCCAAGTGTTGCTCCCCTCCCAATTCCAAAGAAATTCAAAATGCCTGATATTCCAAATTACAATGGAACAACAGACCCACGAGACCACGTGACTGCATTCACAACAGGCGTAAAAGGCAACGACTTGACCAAGCAGGAGATTGAATCAGTATTAGTCAAAAAATTTGGTGAAACACTCACCAAGGGTGCATTAACATGGAATTCCCTTTTACCCAAAAATTCTATAAATTCTTTTGCTGAGTTTGCAGATTCTTTCATCAAAGCACACTCAGGAGCTCAAAAAGTCGAAAAAAGAATTGAAGATATTATCAAGATCAATCAAGGGGACTCAGAATTGCTTAGGGAGTTCGTGGACAGATTCCAACGTGAAAGAATGACATTAGCACGTGTACCTGATAATTGGGCAACTATAGCTTTCACAAGTAACTTAAATGAAAAGAGTTTAGAAGCTACGAGGCGACTCAAGGAAAGTCTTTGTGAATTCCCGCTACAACATGGAATGACGTTTTCAACAGGTATAGCACGAAGCTAAGGATAGAAGAAGATACTGTTCTACGATTTCAAAAAGAAGAAAAAATAATTTCGAGACGGGCGAAAACCGAAAAAAGGTCGGGTAAAAATAGGTTCAAGCCATACACGGGACTTGCGGGAAAAGATTCACGGTCAAAATAGGGCAATCAAAGGTATGATCACAGATCAAGGAATAGAGAGTCAGGTTCTTCATTAAGATTTAGGAATGACCGAAACACCCATGTGTCATGAGATGATGATAGAAATTTGAAGGTGAGATTTGGCGGTTACAATTTCAATGTGAGAACTTCCGAGCTCGTAGCTATTTTGAGAAGCATGGGTGACAAGGTATGGTGGCCAAAAGTGACGAGATCGAATCCAAACAGACGCAACCCTGATCATTGGTGTGAGTTTCATAATGATCACGGGCATAAAATAGCAGACTGTAGATTTCTAAAAAGTGAAGTTAATCATTTATTAAAACAAGGGTATATTACCGAGTTATTCGGTGAGAAAGGTAAGCAAGCCTACATAAAGAATAGGCAAGAACCCCCTAAACCACCTTTTCCAAAAAGGACCGTCCACATTATAAGTGGGGGTGAAGACATCAATGGCGTAACATACACTGCAGCTAATAAAATTTCCAAAGTCACAATTATCCAAGGGAAACGGGTGCGACATGTATTGGAGGAAGACAACATTACATTTGATGATATTGATGCAGATGGCGTAGTATCTACTCATAACGATGCCCTGGCAATAACTTTAATTGTATATGATACTAATGTGAAATGAGTTTTGATTGATCCAGGTAGTTCCGTGAATATTATTTTGCTAAGAGTATTACGTGAGATGCAAGTTCAGGATAAATTAATACCAAAGGCGCATACTTTATCTCGATTTGACAATTCTAGTATTGTGACAAAAGAAGAGGTAACACTCACCACATTTACAGAAGGAGTTGTCAAAAATACAAAGTTTCAAGTAGTAGATATTGAGATAACTTATAATATGATCCTTGGGAGACCATGGATCCATGAAATGGATGCCGTTTCTTCAACCTTGCATCAAGTTATTAAATTTCCATCACCATGGGGAATATGTCAAATCCGCGGGGATCAACTTACATCCAGAAGCATCAATTCTGTAGTAGATTCAAGTACGAAAAAGAAAAAAAATAGCAATCATAGAAGATAGTTGAGGGCACCACAACACAAACCTCAATTGAACAAGGGCGGACAGATGTGGATTCAAGGCCTGATACCATTCAAGAACCAGAAGAAAATAAAAATATCAAAACAACAATTGAAGAACTGGAGGCTGTGATGTTAGTTGAATAATGGCCTGATAAGAAAGTCTATGTAGGGGCTAATCTAAGCCAAGGCATGAGAGTTAAGTTAATTGAATTTTTGAAAACTAACATAGACTATTTTGCTTGGTCCCACTCTGATATGACAGGAATACCACCAGAGGTAATGACTCATAAATTTAATGAATACCCAACGTACCCTCCTATCAGACAAAAGAAAACAAAGCAAGGAACTTTCAAGAATCAGGTGATTCAAGAAGAGGTTCAAAAATTGCTAAAAATTGGATCCATCTGCGAGGTAAAGTATCCTAATTTAATAGCCAATACCGTCGTAGTTCCAAAGAAGAATGGTAAGTGGTGAGTTTGTGTAGATTACACAGACCTTAATAAAGCTTGTCCTAAAGATTCTTTTCCACTACCACATATAGATCAATTAATTGATGCTACTGTAGGGCATGAACTATTAAGTTTTTTAGATGCATATTTGGGGGACAATCAGATCAAAATGGATCCGGTAGATGAAGAAAAAACATTATTCATAACAGATAGGGGGACTTACTGTTATAAAGTAATGCCTTTTGGTCTCAAAAATGCTGGTGCAACATATCAAAGGCTGGTTACTAAAATGTTTCAAGAACATATGGAAAAACCATGGAGGTTTAAATCTCAGCATTCAAAAGATCATATATCACACTTGTCTGATATATTTCAGATTTTATGCAAATTTAATATGAAATTAAATCCGGAGAAATGTGCATTTGGTGTCACGTCAGGTAAGTTTTTGGGTTTTCTTGTTTCTAACTGTGGTATTGAAGTGAATCCCGCATAGATTAAGGCCATTGAAGAAATTCTTGATATGCTTTCAAGCAAAAAATAAGTGCAGAGGTTGACAGGAAGAATTGCAGCATTGGGAAGATTCATTTCTAAATCATCAGAAAAGTGTTTTAAATTCTTTTAAGCTCTTAAAAAGCAATATCACTTTGAATGGAACGAGGAATGTCAGAAGTCACTCAAAAATTTGAAGACATATTTATCAAATCCACCATTGCTCGCAAACCCAAAGGTTGGGGAAAGACTGCTCATCTACCTTGTTGTTTCAAAAGTAGCGGTAAGTGTTGTTTTAGTTCGTGAGGACTAAGGTAAACAATATCCGATTTATTATGGTAGCAAATCATGGTTAAATGCGGAGACACGGTACCCTCAGTTGTAAAAGCTTGCACTTGCATTAATCATGGCATCTAGAAAATTAAGGCCTTATTTTCAATGTCATCCTATTGTTGTAGTAACTTCTTATCCATTACACAATATATTACATAAATCTCAAGTGTTAGCTGATTTCATCGTTGATTTTAGCCAAGGGATGCAATTAGAAGCTGAAAAAGAGTTGCAGGTGTTCAACGGAGCTAACCCAGGAACTTGGACCTTGTTTACTGATGGTTCATCTAACGTAAAGGGTGTTGGTTTATGGATTGTTTTGGTGCCACCTACGGGTGAAACCATTGTACAAGCCATAAAATGTCACTCTATAACTAACAATGAAGCAGAGTATGAAGTTGTGATTGCAGGTTTAGAAATGGCACGAGAACTCGGCATAAATCAGATTATAATCAAAAGTGATTCATAGCTCGTACTTAATCAAATGCTGGAAACTTATACGGACAGGGAAGCAAGGAGAAACAATACTTAGCGAAAGCACGGGATTTGATAAAGCAATTTCAAACCTGTAAAGTAACACTAATACCAAGGGATGAAAACATTGAAGTCGACGCCCTAGCTAATCTTGCATCTGCGGTAGATGTGGCAAGCGATGAAAATGCTTCAGTTATTCATTTGTTTTATTCAGTTCTCGACCTTGATAAGAATGAGGTAAATTTTAATAACTTAACTTGGGATTGGAGGAACAAGATTGTTGTTTTTTTGTAGTATGGTACCGTCCCTGAAGATAAGAAAAAAGCTCATGCGCTTTGAATAAAGGCTGCTCGGTATTGCTTAAAGAAAGGTAATCTTTACCGAAAAATGTTCAGTGGTCCCTTGGGAAGATGCCTCGGACCTTCTCAGACGGAATATGTAATGAGAGAAATACACGAGGGGCATTGTGGGAATCACACGGGAGGAAGGTCATTGGTAAGAACCTTAATTATGGCAGCTTATTATTGGCCCAAAATGGAAGAAGAAGCAGAAAGTTTCGTGGCTAAATTTGATAAATGCCAAAGGTACAGTAATAATATGCATAGGCCTGCGGAATTACTATATCCGGTCATTGCACTGTGATGACCCGGCCAGCCGTCTCATGAGTTACCGCTCAATTTCCCCCATTTCAGCTTCCTTACACTTCGTTATCCGTGTTTTATGGGATCGAGATGATTAGTTCGAGTTCGGAGAGGATTTGGTAAGAAATGAGACACTTAGTCTCTTTTAAGAAGGCTTAAATTGGAAAAGTCAATCGGATGTTGACTTATGTGTTAGAGGGTTCGGATGTGAGTTCTGATGGTTCAGTTAGCTTCGGGAGGTGATTTGTGACTTTGGAGAGTGATCGGAAGTGGTTTTGGAGGTACGGTGTAGAATTAGGCTTGAATTGGCGAAGTTAGTATTTTGGCGAATTCCGGTTGATAGGTGAGATTTTGATCCGAGGGTCGGAATAGAATTCTGAGAGTTTCTGTAGCTTCGTTATGTCATTTTGGACTTGTCTGCAAAATTTGAGGTCATTCGGACATGGTTTCATTGGGTTTTTGATCAAAAATGGAATTTGGAAGTTCTTGAGATTCATAGGCTTGAATTCGATGTGATTTGATGATTTTTGTGTTAGTCGAGGTGTTTTGATGATTGGAACGAGGTTGAATAATGTTTAGGATGCGTTGGTGCTTTTGGTTGAGGTCCTGGGGGCCTCGGGTGTGTTTCAGGTGAGTTTTGAGCGAGTACGGATACCTCGGAACTTAGAAAAATGGAGGGAGCAACAGTTTTGGCGCGGACTGCGCTCCTTTTCGCGCTGGGCGCGCTGGCCTAGTGCTGGCCGCATCAAAGTGGCCGCAGCCGCGGCCATGAAGACTGCAGGTTGCTCGTCCTACTTCGGAAGCTCATATCTTTTGATCCACAAGGAATTTTGAGGTGATTCAAAAACGAAAGTTGTAGCCCTTCGTGTCTAGTTTCCATAAGGGTAAAGATATCGCAATGTGGACATCTGTATCGAATGTTATGGCCAAAATACTAAAGCCTGTCCCTGCAGAGGAAGACCTGCGCGGCCGTGGTCATTTTTGCACGGACCCCGCTGGTTTTGCGCGGACCGCGGTCATTTTTGTGTGGTCAGCGGTGTCGGAATCCGAGGTGTACTTTATAAATACGAGGTTTTGGGTTTTATTTGATATTTTGACCTAGAGAGCTCGGATTTTGGCGATTTTTCGAAGGTTTTTCAAGAAATTGGTCGGTGTAAGTGATTCTAACTCAGATTTGGTTAGAGTACATGAATCTATCACTGAATTCGTGATTTGAGATGGAATTTGGGAAGAAAATTGTGGAACCTTTCAAAAATGTAAAATGATGATTTGAAGGACCAAATGGTATCATAATTGGATAATTTTTGTTGTCATACCTCCTTTTTCACCCGCGCCGCCGCAAAGGGGCCCGGAAGGGTGTGTTTTCCAATTAAAGGACAATCATAACGGGATTTATTTATTTGTTTCAGAGTCGCCACTTGGGAGATTTATGGTGTCCCAAGTCACCGGTTTTAATCCTGAATCGAGGAAAAGAATGACTCTGTTTAATAGTCTGCGCACCAGAAATACGGATAAGGAATTTTGTTAACCCGGGAGAAGGTGTTAGGCATTCCCGAGTTCCGTGGTTGTAGCACGGTCGCTCAACTGTCATATTCGGCTTGATTATCTGATATAATACATGTTGAACATATGTGCGAATTTTAACTTTTAACCGCTTTTATTATGATATAATACATGTTGAACATATGTGTGAATTTTAACTTTTAATCATTTTTATCATTATTATTATTTTTTTATCGAGAATTGCAACCTCGTGAAAATATATCTCGAACCACGTCACAGTCAATGTACCCGTGGTCGTCGACACACTTCGACTCCGTTGAGATTTGGATTTGGGTCACATAAATGTGCACCCGAGTTTAGGAAAATAACATTATTAAATACGCGCCTAAAGACTAACGCGCTGTTTTTATTTTGGGTAGGGCAGTGAAATTTGTTAAACGACCCGTCCCGGAATCTAAGTATTTTAAAATAAATAATTATTGAGGGCCCCGCAATTTTTGTATTTATTTTGGCAAAGCACGCCTCATTTATTTTATGGATATCCTAAAGTGACTATACTTCTATTAAATTCGTCTCTAAAATAAAAATAAAAAATCCTAATTAATTACATGCCCAAAAAACATAACATATTAAATGCTAGATTAAGACAAATGTTAACATAAAGGAATATTACTAAAATTGTAATTATAAATAAAATATGGAATCGACAAATAATATATTCAAAAGAAACTAATTATCCTATAACTAGTTTAAACTCGCATTGTTAGATGACTTGAACCGTTGGAATTAATTATTTACAACTATTGGAAACTAGAATCAATCTTAATTACTAATGCATATTCGAAAGTTTATTAAATTTAAACGTTAACTCGTCTTGTTTGAACTCAAATCATGCTATAATGCCTAATTCACGAAGTTAATTTAAATTCATGCTTTAACTAAATTTAGTTACATGTTCACGATTAACCTAATGTTGACAATATTAAAACCTTCATAGCCAGTGAACTTAATCAGTTTTGCTAAGCCGATTCACTAAAGACCAATTTATGTTATTTTCCTCTTATTTCAATTATTAAACAGTTTGACAGTAATGAGCATGCTTAAATATATACTACCTAATAATCAAGTTAAAGCAAAGTATTATTTAATACATCAGTACAAGATGCCTAGTTATGCAAAGTGACAAAAATTTACAGAATAATAATACATGAAATAACCTAAATATAATTAGTAAAAGAAAAAAAAGAAAAAGCTAAATTAAAACTTCAAAGTTCCATTCTTCATATGTATTCATGCTTTCACATTTCAGCTTACAATATACCAAAGTTACAGTTGTGTACCTGGTATTGTCAATACAAGAAGAAGAAGGTCAGCAAAGTAGTATGTAACACAGCAACATACAGCAACAGAAAGCCCAACACAGTAGCTTCAACACCTCAATCCAGAAATCCCAGCAACACGGAGAAAACTAGTAAAAATGGAGAAGAAAAATAGTCCGAAAATCTCTCTTTGTTTTTTATTTCTAGCTTTGAACTCTCTATGGTGTTCTTCCGCTCTCAATATTTCAGAAAATTTGGTTCTATCTTTTTTACTCTCTCCAAAATGAATTCTGTCCCTGTATATCCTGTGTATCTAGAGTGTATATCAAGTGTATACCGCTATCTCCGCCCCCTCTTTTTTTCTTCTTTCTATCTAGTTTTTCTTCTTTTTTGAACTCCCTTTTTCCTAAATTTTCTCTTCTATTTATAGCAAAATTTCCGAAATTTTCATATTTGTGTTTTATTATTTTTTTATTTTTTTAATTAAAAGAAATCCCACTTACAAATTGCTTTTATTTTTTTAGAAAAAGAAATCCCCCCTTTATTTACTTTTATTTTTAAAATTCCAACTTTAATTACTTTATCTTATTTAAAATCCCACTTTTTATTTTTTTAAAAGAGAATCTCACTTTATTTAACTTTTCTTTAAAAAAAACAAACCACTATCTTTTCTTTTTCTTTTAAAAATGCTACTTTCAATTACTTTAAATTTTTTAAAAATTTCCACAAAACTTTTTATTTTTTTAAATTTTCTACATTCTTTTACTTTTTTTAAAAGAGAATTCCACCTATTTTTACTTTTATATTTTTTTTTATTCAATACTTCCCTTTTTCTTATTTTTTTAAATCATTCCCGAAATTATTATTTTTGTTTTAAAAAAATATATATATATTTTCTGATTTTTTTATATAAAAAAACAAAAAATAATAATAAAAATATTAATAGCGATAATTCAGCTTTTAATTTTTTTTGGTATTTTTATCCTATAATAAAAAGTGTAATAAAGCTAAAATAATAGTAGGTTAAAACCCCCTAAAATATTTACATAAAAAAAGTGATAAAAAATTAAATGTTGTCAAAAATTAGGTGTTCACAGCGATACCTGATCGTAGGAAACACGAAGAGCTTTCGGGCAAAGATAAAGTGAACAATGCGACTAATTTTTGATCATATCGTTATTCAAAATAGGAAGAAAAATAAAAAAGGAAAGGCGCAACCGAGTCCTGGTTTTGGACAGCCTACATATCCCTAGTTATAAGGGAATCAGGTCGCGTGGAGTTCAGAAAGTTTTGGTAGCTGGGACTACCATGGGATTGCGATGTTACTGTTACTGCTGTTGCATGCTGTTATTACTGCTTACCGATCTCCTTGTTACACCATGCTGAAAGAAAACAAGAAGCTAGACTAAACTATAGTCTATGAATTACAAAATCTTATCCAGATCTTCAGTCGTGCTCTTGTATCTCTTGTTACTACCATGTCTTGGTGACTCCTCTGGTATTTCTTGTCTTGTATTCTCCCTTGACTGTCGATCTCGAACTACTTATGTCCTTCTCGGGAGCTTCGCATTATTTTTCCACCGAATCTTGAACTTCCTTTCTCTGGGGATTTTTGTTGTTTCCCTATGGGGATTTCGGTTGTATTCCTCTGCTTTACTGATTTGCAATGTATTCCTCTATTATATGGGCGGGCTCCCAACTTCAACCAACAACTTTGAAAATAAATTCGCCATTCCTCTCTTCAGGCGGGCTCCTGACCTCAACAACAACTTTGGAAATAAAATGTCATTCTTTTCTTCAGGGGGGGCTCCTGACTGCTACAAAATAGACAAAACAAAGGAAATTTTCTGCCCCAGTTTAGAAACTGGGTGTTTGTTACCACATACTAATAAGAACTAAAGCTTTAATTGTGATAAGACTGAAATGCAACTTTTAAAAATTTAGAGACCGCAATGTATCTTAAAATTTAAACTTTATCTTAGGTGAAAAATTCATCAGACTAAGATTCTCGTCTTAGGTGAAAGATTCAACAGACTAAGATTTTTATCTTTATCTTAGGTGAAAAATTCATCAGACTAAGATTTTCATCTTAGGAGAAAGATTTAACAGACTAAGATTTTTATCTTTATCTTAGGTAAAAAATTCATCAGACTAAGATTTTTATCTTTATCTTAGGTGAAAAATTCATCAGACTGAGATTTTCATCTTAGGAGAAAGATTCAACAGACTAAGATTTTTATCTTTATCTTAGGTGAAAAATTCATCAGACTAAGATTTTCATCTTAGGAGAAAGATTCAACAGACTAAGATTGTGACTCTAGGAGATAATTCATCAGACTAGGTTCATTTTTGCGTGATCTCAGGAGGAAGATTCATCAGACTGAGATTTTGACTCTAGGAGATAATTCATCAGACTAGGTCCATTTTTGCGATCCCGACCTTCTTAATTTTCCAAATTCCAACTACCTTTCTTTTCAAATTCTGCCTTCCTTTCTTGTTCCCAAATTATGTCTTCCTTTCTTCTTTTTTTTTCGACTTTTGTCTTCCCCTTCTTTAAATTATGCCTTTTTTCTTTTTCCTCAAATTCTGCCTTCCATTCTTTTTTCCAACTTCTGCCTTTATCTTTTTCCAAATTATGTCTTCCTTTCGTTTTTCCAACTTTTGCATTTATCTTAGGTGAAAAATTCAACAGACTAAAATTTCTCTATCTTAGGTGAAAGATTCAACAGACTAAGATTTCTTTATTTTCGGTGAAAAATTCATCAGACTAAGATTTCTTTTAACCATTTTCCTTCAAAATTTGTTTTATCTACCCACTAACTTGAATTATCTTCCTTCGGAACTACTTCCCTAAAAACTGGTGTTGTCCTCTTTCAAAAAACATTTCCCTAAAAACAGTGTTTCAATCCTCCGAAAATTATTTTTCTTAAAACTGGTGTTTCTTTCCTGAAAACTACTTCCCTCTAAAAAAAAAACTTGTATTGACCTTCATGTTCTTCAGATGAATACCCGACTTCAAGAAAATTTTCAACACGACAGAAAATTTCTGCCCCAGTTTGATAATCCTCCTGTAGCATATCTTTTTGCCATCAATAACATTTCCATGCCCTTGTTTCAAATCAAAGAGAATTCTGTTAGTTTAAAAGTGCGGTGGTTGGTTGTGGTACTCCCGCTGGGATGACTTTCCTTTTCTCCTTTCCATGCTTTGCGTTGTCTGACTATCTTTGAAACTTGGCTGATAACTTCCGCCCTTCTTGATGACTATCTCTCAATTATTACTTCTAGTCTTCTTATCTGACCCATGTTTTCTGTGACAACTAATTCTTCTTGAAGGTCTTGCATGTTTACTGATTAACCCACTATCCCCGTCATCTGTGTCACTGAAATACCCCTTTTCCCCATTCCATCCCAATACCCTCTATTTGTTGCATTATTCCTGAACCGACATCTACCAAACTTTGTGTCTCATAATGATCCCAAAGTATATTGATTATTACCAGCTTAGTGCTCTTGTTATTTTCCTGACTTGTGACCCCATTTTGTGCAATTTGAAAGCTGGTGGAAAATTTTGAAGTCATTCCTCACTTGTTACGACCAAAAGACTCAGAAAGGGGAAATAAACAAAATAAAAGGAACAGAGTAAAGAACAATAGAAAGAGGTGATTCTTAACAAGAAAACTACACAGTAGAAACCTATCGGATGTGGATACCGACTCTAATGACCTTGACATGCACCTGCGACCTATTCTGTTAAGCAAATCTGATGTTCATCTCTTGTTGTTCCTTTTTGCCGTGAAACTGGGCTTCATTGCTCCACTTATCCAATTTGATTCGCATTCCTTATTCGGTTTGTAGTGCCCCAAAGGGTTTTCACCATCAAACCTCTCTCATTTCGTTCTTTCTCTCAACTTACTGTCGCCTCAAGGTGCCCGTGAAGGTTTTCACCAATAAGACTCTCTCATTTTTTATTTCTCTCAGCTTTCATCACCTTGCGATACCCATGAGGATTTTCATCAATAAGATTCTCTCATTTTCATTTTCCTTGTTTGGACCGGAGTGTTGCCCCTGACAAGAATTACCTTACCTACTTGACTTGGAATTTCTCAAAGACTGATCAGAAGGTCTTTATTTGGACCGTAATGTAGGCTTTTGGATGGGTTAGAAAGAAAGGGTATAAGAGGCTCAAAACAATTTCGAAATGGGTTAAAATTACATCTTTCGGAATCCAACTTCTCACAACAACCACAATTTCTGCCCCGGTTTCTTGCTTGGGGACTCTTGGATTTTTATTTTGGTATGACTGAACCTCAGAGAGGCTGCCTACGTACCCTTTCGGGATCAAGTCAATACGTAGTTCACGTCATAGAAACTACGTTGTTGCAATTCTCTTTCTTTTCTTTTTTTTCTTTTCCCTTTTTTTCTATTTTTCCTTTCTTTTCTTTCTTTCTTTCTTTCTCCTTTTCCTTTCTTCCTTTTCCGTTTTTTTCTTTTTCCCTCTTTTTCCATTTGCGTATCTCCGGCACTTGCATTTCTTTAATTGTGCCGTTGATTCCGAAAGAGGGGTATGAAAGAAAACAAATAAGGCTCAAAGAGGTTGACAAAAGGGTAAAGTGTTTAGATAGCAGAACCAACCGCCTTCGTCATTTCAAACTTCAAAATATGCCAAATACAAAACAAGTACAATCAGAATAAAGAAACCATACACATCATCTCTTGACCGTATCGGAATTGACGGCCATTTCCGACCGGCCCCCTGTCAATTTGGCCAACTTGCTTTTACGGGGATTTTTATGTTTTACTTGCCCCAGTTTCACATGGTTCGGGCGTCAAACAATCTCAAAATGTCCCAATCTGTTCTCATTTCCTCAAGTGTCCTTATCGTTTTCAAAATGGTGTCATTGCTTCGCAACTTTTGAAGATCAGACTGAGAATTATGCGTGCATGTCATGTCACTAGAACCGGCAAAAGGCAAAACAAAAAGTTAGAAAAGAACTAAACAAAGAAAATGATTGGGAGTAGCAACAGATCGGAATTTGCATTGGACAAACGATGAAACAGTTCGAATAACAAAACAAAAACAAAACAAACTGGATTGCAACCCTAGAATGAACTGAAACAAACCTAGACAACCCTAGACGAACCACTATGACTAAACAAGCTAGACAAAAATGAAAGGATAGGAGGGTTTGAACACAAGACAATATCCGGATTACAACCCTGCAAATAATCCGGACAACAGAAATGACAGCCAAATGGACCACCAAAGCTCCTCCCCAGCTGACTTAGGAATGGAGCGTCTTTCCAATTACAAGCACGGCATCTTAGCCACTAAGCTTCGCATCCATATTGCCATGACCATTATCTGCTTCAGTATCTTCAACTTCAGTCAACAAGTTCCCAAGAGTATTCTCATACCCCATGTCACTGGGCATCATCACCACCAAGTGTGCCTCCTTATGTAAGGGATGCAGCATGACATTCTGGGTGCCACTGTCTTGAATCAAATTTTCCTGGATCATCCTTTCTATTTCTCTTTTCAAATCTCGACAACTTTCCACATTGTGCCCCAGAGCATTGGAGTGGTATTCACACCTTTTAGATGAGTCAAAGCTTCTCGCACGTCGGTCCACCTGATTTGGAGGAATGGGTGCAATCATGTCATGTTGTTTTACTTCTCAAATAAGCTTGCATAGGACTCTCCTATTGGTGTAAAACTATCTTTCAACTTTTGTTCCCTTCTATACCCCTGGCTTGGATGTGGGTTACAAGGTAATTGAAAATTTTGCGGAGGCTGGTGGAGATTTTGTGATACTCGAGCTCGCTTTCTTGGGTGATTTGGTGGCGGGTGTGAGGGGTTCGGAGGTGGATAGTAATGCTTAGGGGGGTCATGGAAAACCTGATGAGGCTGCACATACCTTCGAGATGTTCTCCTAGGACCTCTTCTCGACCCTGATATCACCGTGATTTCTTCATCCCTCTCATTCGTGTTACCAGTTTCAATTTGGACAGCTTGAGCTGCAGCTTTGAGAGCTGTTTGACTTATAATTCTGCCTGTCTTAAGACCATTCTCCACCATTTCTCCCATTTTGATTGCTTCCGGGAAGGATTTACCCACTGCGGACGTCATGTATTGAAAATAATCTGGCTCTTGAGCCTGTAGAAAGACAGTGATTAACTCGTGGTCATCCATGGGTGGCTTAGCTCTAGCTGCCTGCTCTCTCCATTTGATGGCATATTCCCTGAAACTTTCAGTTGGTTTCTTTTTTAGGTTAGAAAGGGAAATGCGGTCTGGGGCGATGTCGATGTTGTATTGAAATTGTTTGACAAAGGCCCGTGCCATGTCATCCCAGACGTACCAGCAAGATGTGTCTTGATCCAAAAACCATTCAGATGCTACACCCGTGAGGCTTTCCCCAAAATAAGCTATAAGCAATTCTTCATTTCTTCCCACACCTCTCAATTGGTTGCAATACCTTTTCAGGTGGGCTATGGGGTCTCCTTGTCCATTGTACTTTTCAAATTTGGGGATCTTGAAGCCAGGCGGCATGTGGACATCGGGGAACATGCATAGATCTCTGAAGGCAACACTCTTTTGACCTGCCATTGCTTGCGTGTTTTTCAACCGTTGTTCTAATCTTTTCACTCTCTGGGTTATTTCTTCCTGTACCATCTTTTGGGCAGGCTTCTCGATATTTGCAGGAAGATCAAACGAGTACGAGTGGTACTCGGGATAGTTGTACTGTTCTTGTTTTGTAGCAAATTGTGACTCGTGACAAGGCTGTCCTTGACCATTGGCCCAGGCTTGGCGCATTTTGGTCATTTGTTGTTTCAGTGTTCTATTTTCCTCAACCACAGTAGACCCTTGTTGAACCCTCTGACTCTGAGTCTCTTGAGCACTCGTAACAGCTTCGATGTCAGTTATCATTTTTCCTCAGATCTTGTGTTTCCAGCTTACCACAAACCAACCACCTTAACTTTCTTAACAATTCAAAACAAAACATGTTAGAATAGATTGAGTCGGTCCCCATTATTAACAACATCTTTTCCATTTGTTTATTCAATTCTTCTTTTCCATTTTTCATTCATTTTTTTTTGGTTGCGGTCGAATCTTATGGAGATTGCCTACGTATCATGACCCCGCATAAATCAGACCGTGCGTAGTTCTTGCAAATAAAAGGTAAACGATAATAAAATATTTTTTGGAATTTTCCATTTTCATAATAATGACAAAACTGACCAACTTAACGATGCAATACAGACTCGAAAATCAAACGACCCATACACTCTAATCAAAAGAAATACAAACCCAAAAACAAAATGACAGATTCCTTCCCCTATATGCCAATTTTGACCCAAAATCTGAACGGTATTCACTTGACCACTGACTCTTTTTCTTGTTTTTTCCAAATTAAATTAAACGACCCGGTATTGCAAACACGTCCTTCTAGCGCCTCGGGGACGAAGATTTTAAGGCTGTGAGGGTTAGAATCAAAATATGACCAAAGGTGGCTGTTGGCGCAAAGTCAGCCTTCCGGCTCCCCGTTTGGGAACATTTGGCTATTTTTGACAAAAACGGCATCACCTGGTTTATTTATGACAAAATTAAAATTTTAATATTTTTTGGTTATTTTTGCAAAGGGGAGGTTGGACCCGATGAGGGTTGCCTACGTATCTCACGCCCTGTGAGAATCAAACCATGCGTAGTTCGGGCAAATTAACCGAACTATTTTAAAACATGACTCTTTTTTCCATTTTTATTTTGGCATTTCATAAGCGAATAAAACTATTTTTAGAAACAAGACTCTCTTTTTTTCAACAAATAATAAAACAACCTATTTTCCAAACTAAAAATAAAAGACTCTTTTTTTCTTCTTTAAAACAACAACTTTTCTTATCCTTTTCTTTATCAACAAACAACTTTCCAAAAATAAAAGACTCTTTTTTCTATTTTTTCTTTGCTTCTTTTTTTTTTGTAGTAAAACAAAATAAAACATTTTCCTTTTTTTCAAAATATCGGCAGAGTTTCGCCAGCAATTGGTCATTGGTTTTTTTATTTCTAAAATAATCAATTAACTCCCTAACTGATATTTCTTTTTTTTCACTCTTTTCTCTTTTTTTCTCAATTTTCCAACATTCCCGAGATTCAGAAACTGGTCAACATGCAGGTTCGAAACAAATATATGTACAGAGCAAGTAGGATGCATCAGGATGATCTTTTCATTTCAGGTTGCTAGTCCTAGATGGACTCAACCCTTGTGTTGAGTCCCCTAAGTCAAATGCAACGTGATGCAAATAAGCGTTCCTACTAGGGATCCGGCATGAAGTCACGTTATTCTATGTTCAAAACCTGGGTCAGCGTTCTAGACTGTGTACCCGAGCGGACAACTCAAGTCGAGGAGGGGGCAACTTACCGGGAACCAAAAGGCCATCCGGCTTCGTAACTTGTCCGTCCTCTTTCTTATTTCAGGGTATGACACTAACAGAATAGGGAGTCTCAACCAGTAAGCACATCCCCGGAGGTGAAGAGAGAAGGGTGTCGGCACAGTTTATATACAGTTCAGATAATATCAAAGCGGTAACATTTAGCACATTCAGCACAAAACATTTTCACAAACCTTCTATTTGTTTCAGATACCTTTATATTTGTTTTTTAATTCCAACCTTCTTTTACTTTTTAATTTTTTAAAAATTTTCACAAAACTTTTTATATTTTTTAATTTTCTACATTCTTTTACTTTTTTTAAAAAAGAATTCCACCTATTTTTACTTTTATATTTTTTTTATTCAATACTTCCCTTTTTCTTATTTTTTTAAATCATTCCCGAAATTATTATTTTTGTTTTAAAAAAAATATTTTCGGATTTTTTTTATATAAAAAAAACAAAAAATAATAATAAAAATATTAATAGTGATAATTCAGCTTTTAATTTTTTTGGTATTTTTATCCTATAATAAAAAGTGTAATAAAGCTAAAATAATAGTAGGTTAAAACCCCCTAAAATATTTACATAAAAGAAGTGATAAAAAATTAAATGTTGTCAAAAATTAGGTGTTCACATTGGTATAATTAGACTCGTGAGGGTATGAGGATTCTGAAAATGTAAATTTTACCCGATTTCGAGACGTGGGCCCGGGGCTCGGGTTTTGCTAATTTCGAGATTTTTGATATTTTTCGAATGTTTTCACTTGGGCTTTGTTCCCTTAGCATATTGTGACGTATTCGTTCTGATTTTGGATAGATTCGACGCGCGTGGAGGCCATTTCAAGGGGCAAAAATGTCGTAAGCTAGAGAATTAGCCAGTTCGAGGTGAGTAATGGTTGTAAATGATGTTCTGAGGGTTTGAAACCCCGGATTGCACGTCGTAGTGCTATATTGAGGCAAGATACGCGCTGGGTGATGAGCGTGGGGTTTTCACTACTGGGGATTGTGACTTGGTCCATCCCGATTGGTGATTTTACCGAATATTTGACTGAAATTCATTTGTTACCATCATAATTTGGGCTGATTGCCATAATTGGGCTTCGTGCCAACTATTTGGACCCTTCGGGGATTTTTATCACTGTTTCCTAACTGCTTGACTTATTATTTGAACTCAATCCTGTTGACATCTACTGTTTTACAAACTCAGCCACTTTTACTCAGATTTGAAACTTAAATGATATTTCTACATCATGTTTTGGGCTGAGAACTACTGTTTTACTAATGCCCAAGGGGCTTATGATGATTTCTGGACTGAGTGAGGTTGAGGACCATATGTGAGGATATGCTAAGTGATATGAGGCCGAGGGCCTGAGATAATATTTATGCCATGCGGTGGCTTGAGTGATGTGAGGATATGTTGAGTGATGATGCCATGAGGTGGCTTGATATAGCGCTTGGGCCGTAAGGGGCCACTCCGGAGTCTGAACACCCATAGTGAGCGCGGGTACCCATGTGATTTGAAACAGTGGTAACAATGACACTGTTTGATGAAAGTTGGTCAGGTAACAATGACTGACCATTATGCTAAGTGATTGTGAGGTAGCCTGTGGGGCTGATACTATGTTGAGAGATTGATACTGTGCCCGAGGGGCGGATTTCTACTTGTTAATTACCTGTTAAATTACCTATTTTACTTGTTTTAAAAAGGAATATCATTTGATTTCTTCACTGATTTACTGCTTTAAGTGATTTTACTACTTGATATGGAATTGCTTTGTGCCTTTACGTGTTTTCATACTTTCAGCCATTATTTGTAATTATTACTCACTAAGTCGGAGTACTTACATTACTCCCTACACCATGTGTGCAGATTCAGGTATAGCAGAGTCCGCACCTGAGCGCTGATTCCTTCCAGGCTAGGCAGTGATTTTGAGTTACGAGGTAGTTGTTGACGACCGCAGCCCCTTGACTCTCTTATCCTCTATCATTTATGTTTTCTTCAAACTGTTGTATCGGATTCCGTACTTTGTAGACCTATAGTAGATTCTGTAGTAGCTCATGACTTGCGACACCCGGGTTTGGGCTGTGTCGGGATGGTTCCTACCGTTATTATCGTTAAATTTCGCAATTTATGAGCATTATATTATATGTTATTACTGTTTATGATGATTAACTGTTTAAAAGAGGTGTTCCATTTTGGTCTGGCTTGCCTTGTCTTCACGAGAGGCGTCATCACGACCGAGTTCGGGGATCGGGTCGTGACAAGTTGGTATCAGAGCCTAGGTTACTTAGGTCTCACAAGTCATGAGCAGGTTTAGTAGTGTCTCGCGGATCGGTACGGAGACGTCTGTATTTATCCTCGAGAGGCTGCAGAACCTTTAGGAAAAACTTCACATTCTCGAATTCTTATCGTGCGTCCTTGATTCAGCTTGAAAAGTAACTCTTGAAATTCCTTCCACGTGTTTGTATGCGCGTATGAGCGCTCAGTATCAGATGTGCATCAACGGCTTGTGATTCCCCGATCGAGGGGCGAGATGTGATCTCTATGAGTTGATGTTGGGCCGGTATGGGGGACTTGAGGTCGAATCTTTGCCTATGGCTTGAGCACCAAGGTGTTGATTGTATGAGCAAGTGTTTTGAACTTATATGTTCGGTATTGCCCCTATTGGTTTGAATGACGGCTGGATAGCTACGTGATGAGTATGTCAGTACTGCGAGATGTATCTATATGACTCGGAAGTGGCGAGGAAGGTCTGCTGGATGATAGATGAACCATTAAGTGTTTGATTTCCATTGTAATTGGATGTGTAGCCCCGAGTTATAGGCACGGGAATAATCATTTCATGTCTCATATCTGGAGTGAAGTAAATTTCAGGTTACGGTATGAGTTTGGACTCAGGAAGATTAAGTGACTGTGTAATGTGTATGGCAGTGGAAGGTATACAAAATGTTAATTGGAGGCAAAACTGGTGGGTTATCTCCTACGGAGTGTTCTAAGGTGGTGTGATCCTTATGTTGTCTATTAGAAGATTTCATTTACAAGTGAAGAATATGCGTTGAAATCTAAATTGTGCTGCCTAGAGAGTGGGCTTAACTGTAGTGTGAGTGAATACAAGAATTGCAGAAGAGCTAAAAATTCCAGATGATTTATGTTTCCACAAGCTTATGAAGGAGTGAGTTCAATCTCACTATGGTATTACAACAACAATAGAGTATGTGCGTTATGATTTATTGAGTTCATTTTGTTATATGGCTTTGATCCAAGTTGGGGAGTTTGCTATTAATTAAGTTGATTGCACGGTTATGAGCTATATTGTTCTAGTTTGCCACAGAGATGCCTCAATATTATTTGATCCCGGTTCCACATTTTCTTATGTGTCATCATACTTTGCTCGTTATTTGGGTATGCCCCGTGAGTTTCTTACTTTACCTGTTCATATATCTACCCTAATGGGCGACACTATTGTTGTAGACCGTGTGTACCGGTCATGTGTGGTGACTATTGGGGGTCTGGAGCCCCGAGTGGATCTATTGCTATTGAGCATGGTGGATTTTGATGTCATTTTGGGGATGGATTGGCTATCTACGTGTCGTGCTATTCTAGACTATCATGCTAAGACAGTCACTTTGGCTATGCCGGGTGTACCGCGGATCGAGTGGCGTGGTGTGACTGATTATATCCCTAGTAGAGTGATCTCATTCTTGAAGGCCCAGCGTATGGTTGGGAAGGGTTGCCTTTCATATCTAGCATTTGTGAGGGATGTTGGAGCTGAGACTCCTAGTATTGATTCTGTCCCAGTTGTGAGGGATTTTCCCAATATTTTTCCAGCAGACCTGTCGGGCATGCCACTGGACAGGGATATTGATTTTGGTATTGACCTGGTGCCGGGCACTCAACCCATTTCTATTTCGCCATATCGTATGGCACCAGCAGAGTTGAAGGAATTGAAAGAATAGCTTCAGGAACTCCTAGATAAGGGGTTCATTCGGCCTAGTGTGTCCCCTTGGGGTGCACCGGTTTTGTTTGTGAAGAAGAAGGATGGCACGATGAGAATGTGCATTGATTATAGGCAATTGAACAAAGTAACAATTAAGAACAAGTATCCTTTACCTCGTATTGATGATTTATTTGATCAGCTTTAGGGAGCGAGGGTGTTCTCCAAGATTGAGTTCCGTTCGGGTTATCACCAGTTGAAAATCAGGGATTCAGATATTCTTAAGACTGCTTTCAGGACCAAATATGGTCATTATGTGTTTCTTGTTATGTCCTTCGGGCTAACCAATGCCCCAGCAGCATTCATGCATTTGATGAACAATATATTTCGGCCTTATCTGGATTCGTTCGTTACTGTATTCATTGATGATATGCTGGTCACGTAGTCAGGAGGAGCACGCAGAGCATTTGAGAGTTGTGTTACAAAGACTGAGGGAGGAGAAGCTTTATGCAAAATTCTCCAAGTGTCAGTTTTGGCTCAGTTCAGTGGCTTTCTTGGGGCACGTGGTGTCCAGCGAGGGTATACAGGTTGATCTGAAGAAGATAGAGGCGGTCCAGAGTTGGCCCAGACCGTTCTCAGCCACAGAGATTCGTAGCTTTCTTGGGTTAGCAGGCTATTATCGCCGGTTTGTTCAGGGATTTTACTCTAATGCATTGCCCTTGACCAAGTTGACTCAGAAGGGTGCTCCATTTATATGGTCGGATGAGTGTGAGGAGAGCTTTTAGAAGCTCAAGACAGCCTTGACCACAGCTCTAGTGCTGGTTTTACCATCAGCTTCAGGTTCATATACTGTGTATTGTGATGCTTCAAGAGTTGGGATTGGTTGTGTGTTGATGCAGGAGGGTAGAGTTATTGCTTATGCTTCTCGGCAGTTGAAGCCCCATGAGAAGAACTACCCCATTCATGATTTGGAGTTGGTTGCCATAGTTCACGCATTGAAGATTTGGAGGTATTACTTGTATGGCGTATCTTATGAGGTGTTCACTGATCATCACAGTCTTCAACATTTGTTCAAGCAAAAGGATCTTAATTTGAGGCAGCGGAGATAGTTGGAGTTGCTTAAGGATTATGATATCACTATATTGTTCCATCCGGGAAAGGCCAATGTGGTGGCCGATGCTTTGAGCCGAAAGGCAGTGAGTATGGGGAGTTTGGCATATATTCCAGTTGGGGGGAGACCACTTGCGGTTGATGTTCAGGCCCTGGCCAATCGGTTCGTGAGGTTGGATATTTCGGAGCCTAGTCGGGTGTTGGCTTGTGTGGTTTCTCAGTCTTCTTTATATGATCGCATCAGAGAGTGCCCGTATGATGATCCGCATTTGCTTGTCCTTAGGGACAGAGTTCAGCATGATGATGCCAGAGATGTGACCGTCGGTGATGATGGCGTGTTGAGGATGCAGGGGCGGATCTGTGTGCCCAATATGGATGGGCTTAGAGAGCTGATTCTGGAGGAGGCCCATAGCTCGCGGTATTCCATTCATCTGGGTACCGCGAAGATGTATCAGGATTTGAGGCAGCACTATTGGTGGAGAAGAATGAAGAAAGATATTGTGGGATGTGTAGCTCGGTGTCTCAACTGTCAGCAGGTGAAGTATGAGCATCAGAGACCGGGTGGCTTATTTCAGCAGATGGTTATTCCCGAGTGGAAGTGGGAGAGAATCACGATGGACTTTGTGGTTGGACTTCCTCGGACTTTGAAGAAGTTCGATGCTATTTGGGTGATTGTGGATCGGCTGACCAAGTCTGCGCACTTCATTCCTGTGTGTACTACCTATTCTTCAGAGTGGTTGGCAGGGATTTATATCCGGGAGATTGTTCGGTTGCATGGCGTTCCTATTTCCATCATCTTAGATAGAGGCACTCAGTTTACTTCGCAGTTCTAGAGAGCCGTGCAGAGAGAGTTGGGTACTCAGGTAGAGTTGAGCACAGCGTTTCATCCTCAGACGGACGGACAGTCCGAGCGTACTATTCAAATATTGGAGGACATGTTGCGTGCTTGTGTTATTGACTTTGGAGGTTCATGGGATAAGTTTCTACCACTTGCATAGTTTGCTTACAACAACAGCTACCAGTCGAGTATTCAGATGGCTCCATATGAGGCTTTATACGGGAGACGGTGTAGATCTCCGGTTGGTTGGTTCGAGCCCGACGAGGCTCGACTATTGGGGACAAATTTAGTTCAGGATGCCTTAGAGAAAGTGAAGGTGATTTAGGAGAGGCTTCGTACAGCGCAGTCACGTCAGAAGAGTTATGCGGACCGGAAGGTTCGATATGTTTCCTACATGGTCGGTGAGAAGGTCCTGCTGAAGGTTTTGCCCATGAAGGGTGTTATGAGATTTGGGAAGAAAGTCAAGTTGAGTCCTCGGTTCATTGGGCCTTTTGAGGTGCTCCGGAGGATTGGGAGGTGGCTTATGAGCTTGCTTTAAAACCCAGCCTGTCGAGTGTGCATCCGGTATTTCATGTTTTTATGCCCCGAAAGTATATTGGGGATCCGTCTCATGTTTTGGACTTCAGCACGTTTCAGTTGGATGACGATTTGACCTTTGATGTGGAGCCAGTAGCTATTTTGGGTCGCCAAGTTCGGAAGTTGAGGTCAAAGGATATAGCTTCAGTGAAGGTGCAATGGAGAGGTCGGCCCGTGGAGGAGGCTACCTGGGAGACCGAGCGGGAGATACAGAACAGATGCCCTCATCTGTTTGAGGCTTCAGGTATGTTTCTTGACTCGTTCGAGGACGAACGTTTGTTTAAGTTAGGGAGGATGTGATGGCCTGGCCAATCGTCTGATGAGTTACCGCTCCATTTCCCCCATTTCAGCTTCTTTATGCTTCGTTATCCGTGTTTTATGGGATTGAGATGATTAGTTCGAGTTCGGAGAAGATTTGGTAAGAAATGAGACACTTAGTCTCTTTTAAGAAGGCTTAAGTTGGAAAAGTCAATCGGATGTTGACTTATATGTTAGAGGGTTCGGATGTGACTTTCGATGGTTCGGTTAGCTTCGGGAGCTGATTTGTGACTTAGGAGAGTGATCGGAAGTGGTTTTGGAGGTACGGTGTAGAATTAGGCTTGAATTGGCGAAGTTAGTATTTTGGCGAAATCCGGTTGATAGGTGAGACTTTGATTCGAGGGTCGGAATAGAATTCCAAGAGTTTCTGTAGCTTCGTTATGTCATTTTGGACTTGTCTGCAAAATTTGAGATGATTCGGACGTGGTTTGGTTGGGTTTTTGATCAAAAATGGAATTTGGAAGTTCTTGAGATTCATAGGCTTGAATTCGATGTGATTTGATGATTTTGGTGTTAGTCGAGGTGTTTTGATGATTGGAACAAGGTTGAATAATGTTTAGGATGCGTTGGTGCTTTTGGTTGAGGTCTCGGGGGCCTCGGGTGTGTTTCGGGTGAGTTTTGAGCGAGTACGGACACCCCAGAACTTAGAAAAATGGAGGGAACAGCAGTTTTGGCGCGGACCGCGCTCCTTCTCACGCTGGGCGCGCTGGCCTAGTGTTGGCTGCGTCAAAGTGGCCGCGGCCGCGGTCGTGGAGACTGCAGGTTGCAGGTCCTACTTCAGAAGCTCATATCTTTTGATCCACAAGGAATTTTGAGGTGATTCAAAAACGAAAATTGTAGCCCTTCGTGTCTAGTTTCCAGAAAGGTAAAGATATCAATTTGGACATCTGTAGCGAAAGTTATAGCCAAAATACAAAAGCCTGTCCTTGCAGAGCAAGACCTGCGCGGCCGCGGTCATTTTTGCGCGGACCCTGCTGGTTTTGCACGGACCGCAGTCATTTTTGTGCGGTTAGCGGTGTCGGAATCCGAGGGGTACTGTATAAATACGAGGTTTTGGGATTTATTTGATATTTTGACCTACAGAGCTCGGATTTTGGCGATCTTTCGAAGGTTTTTCAAGAAATTGGTCGAGGTAAGTGATTCTAACTCAGATTTGGTTAGAGTACATGAATCTATTACTGAATTCATCATTTAATTCGTGATTTGAGATGGAATTTGGGAAGAAAATTGTGGAACCTTTCAAAAATGTAAAATGATGATTTGAAGGACCAAATGGTATCAGAATTGGATAATTTTGTTATAGTTAGACTCGCGAGGGTATGAGGATTCTGAAAATGTATATTTTATCCGATTCTGAGAAGTGGTCCCGGGGCTCGGGTTTTGCTAATTTCGAGATTTTTGATATTTTTCGAATGTTTTCGCTTGGGCTTTGTTCCCTTAGCATATTGTGACGTATTCGTTCTGATTTTGGATAGATTCGACGCGCGTGGAGGCCAATTCAAGGGGCAAAGGCATCGTGAGCTAGATAATTAGCCAGTTCAGGGTGAGTAATGGTTGTAAATGATGTTCTAAGGGTTTGAAACCCCAGATTGCATGTCGTAGTGCTATATTGAGGCAAGATACCCGCTGGGTGATGAGAGTGGGGTTTTCACTACTGGGGATTGTGACTTGGTCCATCCCAATTGATGATTTTACCGAATATTTGACTGAAATTCATTTGTTACCATTATGATTTGGGCTGATTGCCATAATTGGGCTTCGTGCCAACTATTTGGACCCTTCGGGGATTTTTATCACTGTTTCCTTACTGCTTGACTTATTATTTGAACTCAGTGCTGTTGATATCTACTGTTTTACAAACTCAGCCACTTTTACTCAGATTTGAAACTTAAATGATATTTCTACATCATGTTTTGGGCTGAGAACTACTGTTTTTCTAATGCCCAAGGGGCTTATGATGATTTCTGGACTGAGTGAGGCCGAGGGCCATATGTGAGGATATGCTAAGTGATATGAGGCCGAGGGCCTGAGATAATATTTATGCCATGCGGTGGCTTGAGTGATGTGAGGATATGTTGAGTGATGATGCCATGAGGTGGCTTGATATAGAGCTTGGGCCGTAAGGGGACCCTCCGGAGTCTGCACACCCACAGTGAGCGCGGGTACCCATGTGATTTGAAACAGTGGTAACAATGACACTGTTTGATGAAAGTTGGTCAGGTAACAATGGCTGACCATTATGCTAAGTGATTGTGAGGTAGCCCTCGGGGCTGATACTGTACTGAGAGTGGGCCCGAGGGGATGATACTATGCTGAGCGATTGATACTATGCCCGAGGGGCGGATTTTTATTGTTAATTACCTGTTAAATTACCTGTTTTTCTTGTTTTAAAAAGGAATATCATTTGATTTCTTCATTGATTTACTGCTTTAAGTGATTTTACTACTTGATATGGAATTGCTTTGTGCCTTTACGTGTTTTCATACTTTCATCCATTATTTGTAATTATTACTCACTTAGTCGGAGTAGTCACATTACTCCCTGCACCATGTGTGCAGATTCAGGCATAGTAGAGTCCGCACCTGAGCGCTGATTCATTCCAAGCTAGGCAGTGATTTGGAGTTACGAGGTAGCTGTTGACGTCCGCAGCCCTTTGACTCTCTTATCCTCTATCATTTATGTTTTCTTCAAACTGTTGTATCGGATTCCGTACTTTGTAGACCTATAGTAGATTCTGTAGTAGCTCATGACTTGTGACACCCCGGTTTAGGTTGTGTCAGGATGGTTCCTGCAGTTATTATCGTTAAATTCCGCAATTTATGAGCATTATATTATATGTTATTACTATTTATGATGATTAACTGTTTAAAAGAGGTGTTCCGCTTTGGTCTGGCTGGCCTTGTCTTCACGAGAGGCACCATCACGATCGGGTTCGGGGATCGGGTCGTGACATGCACCGTGGCCATTTATGAAGTGGGGAATGGATACCGTGGGTCCACTACTACAAGCAAAAGGTCAGGTAAAATTTTTGCTCGTAATAACAAATTATTTTACTAAATGGGTGGATGCAGGAGCATTCAAACAGGTGCGAGAAAAGGAAGTTAGAGATTTCATTTGGCGGAATATCATATGCCGATTTGGTGTGCCAAAGGAAATCGTGTGTGTTAATGGCCCTCAGTTTATAGGCGCTCAGATCACATAGTTCTTTCAAAGTTGGCAAATCTTTTACATCCACACCTTATCATCCGGTGGGTAATGGACAAGCTGAGTCAACAAACAAAGTCATTATCAACAATTTAAAGAAACGTTTAGAAGAATCCAAAGGTAATTGGCCAGAAGTGTTACCTAGTGTTTTATGGGCATATCGCACAACAGCAAAAACAAGTACAGGAGAAACACCATTTTCATTAGTTTATGGAGCTGAAGCTTTAATTCCAGTTGAGATAAGAGAACCGAGTACACGATTCACACAGGCGACAAAAGAATCTAATGTCGGGGAAATGCGTGTAAATCTTGATTTACTTGAAGGAAGAAGAGAAGCTGCACTAATAAGAATGGCAGCACAGAAGCAGGTCATAGAACGATACTACAACCAAAAAGCACGCCTCAGATTCTTCAAAATTGCGGACTTCGTGCTCAAAAAGGTTTTTCAATCTACGAAGGCATCTAACTCGGGTAAATTAAGTTCAACATGGGAAGGACCCATTAGAATTCTTGACATTGCAGGTAAAGGAGCATACGAGCTGGAAACAATGGATGACAAGATACTTCCGTCACATTGGAATGTTGTTCATCTAAAGAGATATTATTTCTGAAGAATACCCACGGTCAGGTATCCATATTTTAAAATTTAATTTTTGAATTGTTAAAATTTTACTAACGATTTTAGATGATAGGCAAAATGCTAACCCGTACTAAATGATGAGTCACGACCTGCAAGGCACGTGGAATAAATTAAAATTACTGGTCTAGGGTTACAATTATTATGATAGATTTCAAACGGGTTAAGTAGTCTTCATCTATAATCGTACCTCAAATGAGAGGAGCAATCACGTGCTCGAGGCTTCACACTTCAACGCTCAAACACTTGAGGGACTACATAATATACACGGACATGTGTATAAGGAAGGCAAAGAAGATCAAGCCTTGAAAAGTTCACTCATTGAATGAAGAATAGATCAAAGTCACGAGCTAAGTTAAAGAAAAACCTTACCATAGTTAGGGTAAAGGCTATATACTGAAACGAGTTATAGATAAAAACCTCGTGTTTATTTTTCTTTTTTAAATCTGTTACAAGAAAAACAGTACGAGAAAGTTATAGATGTAATTTAAATACGTGTAAAGTGTTATTAAAATTAGACAAAGTTCAAATAAAAACTTGTCAAAGTTATTTCAAAGAAACATGTGTATTCCTAATTCCTTTTATCGTATGTTAACACCATTATGAAGTTGAGACATCTTCTTCATTAAGTGTCGAATATAAAAGGGCCCTCTTTTATAAATTCATGATTAATGTAAATATTCATGAAGTTAATAGAAGCATTTTTAAAAGAATAAAAATGCAAATTATTCTATAAGTCCTTAGAAATAAAGGCAAGAATAAACTAAACGGAAGTTCAAGATAGTAACGAGAGAACTTCTTAATATTAAAAAGCTTAAGACTAAGTACGAACTTAGTCATAAACTGCAAATTATTTATACAAATTACCACATGAAAAATCCGGGGACTTGAATTTCCAAAACAAACCCTTAAATGAGACCAAGGGTTTTACCACAATGTTTCCAAAAAAAAACAATACAAAGAAATTCAAATGACTTAAACTTATCACTAAGAAGATGTAGGAACTGAAGTAGGTGCATCAACAGCAGCGAGCTCAACTGGGCTTGAAGGAGTTGGGATACCCGTATCAACTTCAACATTCACGGAAGCTTCGGCCATGGGAGAAGGAAAATCTTGAGTTTGCTGAGCCTTCTCAATAGTTTCATTGATTTTAGCTAACTCATATTCCAAGTTAAAAGTCTCTTGGCTAGCTTCAACTAGGGTATCACGACGAGAATTTAAAAACGCCTAACTCACTTCAATGGCAGATTTATCCTCAAGGATTTCATAATCCCTTACCCAGTCAGCAATTTCATTCTTTAATTTCTCATTTTCAGCCAAGGCAGAAGTGTAAGAAGCTTGAAGAGAGGCATGAGAACTTTCCAAGGCACGAACCTTATCAGAAGAAGCTTGGAGGTCTTCTTGTGCTTAAGTCAAATTCTGCGTGATCTCTCCAGCATAAACCTCTTTTTTATCCAAGAGAGCCTTCAACTCTCTAATCTCTTCACTTGCCTTGGACAACTGCTCGGAGAAAGAGGTTTCAAGACGAGCCTTTCTTTATCCGCTTGAATTGAGGAAGCCTTTTCAACTGCCAACTTTGAAGTCAAGGCCCGTACTTGCTGCTCCCAGGTACTCTTACTTTCTTCTAAGTACTCCACATCAATTTGAAGGCTTTCATACTGTTCCTTCCAATTGCATGCCTCTAATTGAGAATCAAGCACTGATTGCTCTGAGAGGGAAACCCTTTTCATCATCTCCGTGCAGATAAGATTGGCCTAAAAAAAGAAAAGGAAGGGGAATGAGAATCTCGAAGATAGGAAAACTTTAAAGCACATCAAAGGACAAAAGAGAAGGGGGATACCTTTAAAGAAGCATGCACAATATCATTTATCAAAGTTAAAGAGCTATGACTCTCTAACTTGGCTCTTTCACTTGGTCCGATTAAGGGCTTTAGCATGGTGAATGATAGGGGAAGGAATTGTTGAAGGAGGGACAGTGGAAGTAGTAAAGACTGTCTGGGGAGGAATGGAAACAACCGAGATCGGCAAAGAAGGAGTCATAGATACAGGTGTAGAAAAAGAAGCTAGAGGTGCTTCATCCAAAATTGGGCCTAAGCGTTCACCACCAAATCCGCTGATAAAAAGCTGCCCGACAGAGTCATGAGAAGCAGCGGGAGCAACATCATCGTCAAGAATCACTACGGGGGCTTCAATAGACTCGGTAAGGGGAATGCAACTGCGGTGGGATGCTTCTTCTTCATCATCAAAAATGATGCATCTTCGAGCCCGTGGCCTTGTTATCAAAGATCCCCCGTCTTCCTCTTCTTCAGAGCCTTGGTTATTAGCAGCTTTTCTTTTCGATGAAGAACCCAAGATTATTTCTTGGGCCCTTTCCAAAGAGATACGAGAAGCTTTGACCGCCTCGGCAGTAACTCCTTGAATAGCAAATCCTGATAGAATGAAGGATTGAAATTAGTTCAGAGAAATAGAAAATATATGTAAGATAAAAGCTCTTACCATAAGTTTTTACTTTCCAACCAAAGCATTGGAAAATGGTCTTCCAAGATCTACCATCCATTGGTGCAATATTCAATAGCTTGTCTACCCAATCACAAAAATTGGGAACATTTTCTACAACTCCCATGATTGCTGGAAAAAAAGGCAAAATTAGAAAAATCAACAAAATTGAAGAAAAAGGTACGAGAAAGTTAGAAGACTCACGTGCAAAATTCCACTTCTCAGGGAAGGGAGCGTTCTCATCACCGACTAAACCAATAGTGGGGGCAGCAACAAACCTGGCATACCAGCCATGGTCTTTGTCATCTTCAGGGCTAACTAGAACTCTTTTGCTCCTGGCTACTAGTGTAAAAACACCATTGCGAAAGAGTCTAGGGGAGTAAAGGTGAATCAGATGCGGGAAAGTAAAAGGCACATTGGTTGTGTTGGTCAAATGCCTCAAACAGGCAACAACCCTCCATATTATTGGGCCAATTTGACCTAAGCAAACATCAAAGAAACGACAAAACATGAGAATAATAGGATCAATAACAGGTTTGAATCCTAAAGTGAAAGGGTACATATAGACAAATGAAACTCCGGTTAAGTAGGAGGTAATTCTTTGATTCGGATTAGGAATAATGATAGGAAAGTCATAATCCCAATGGCAGTCTCTGCGAACTAAAGAAATCAAACCTTCAGTGATTTGAGTGGGATAGATATCGGCGTGATCTAAAGAAGATACTTGATTTCTAAGAGATTCTCTGTCGTTATAGAAAGATAGTTCCACGGGAACTATCTCCTATACTATGTCACGGCCCAAACTGAAGGGCCGCGACGGGCACCCTTTGCCTTACTCAACCGAGTACCAACGTAACATATCTTTCTTATCATGTTATTATGAGTAAATGAGCCAGAAAACCCGTCATGAGATAACAAGAATAAAACATAAGGGAATACTCAACATATGAAGACCCAACATCATATACAAACTAATATATGTGACATACGGGCCTATAAGGCCGACATGACCATTAGTAAACTCGAAACATAGGTCGACAAGGCCATACAATTATCCATACACCTGACATCTGTTTACAAGCCTCTAAGAGTACATAAAATCATAAAGGTTGGGACAGGGCCCCGCCATACCAATCAATACATATCCAAAGCATACTGACCAAATAGGCAACTCCGGAGCAAGTAGAGTGCACCAACACCTTCGCTGATCTGATAGCCTACTAGGAGGACTGTCAACCTATCAATCGGGACCTGCGAGAATGAAATGTAGCGTCCCCAGGCAAAAGGGATGTCAGTACGAATAAAGTACTGAGTATGTTAGGCAGGAAAGCATAAACAATAACAATAATGTAAAGAGAGAGATAGAGGAGATACAACCTGTAACATCTGAGTGCCTCTAGGGGCTATTATATGAAATGCATAATACATATATATACATAAAAATTTTAAAACATTCGCCTCTATGAGTATCATCATCATCATATTGTACCCGGCCTCAAAGAGGACTCGGTAAAAGCGTACCCGACCATCATAAGGTTCGGTAGAATCGTACCCGGCCATGTGGAGATCGGTAAACCCAACTGATCAGTGGTTGCACAATAGGTGCCGTACCCGGCCGACTATAGCGCGGCTCGGTAGAGTGAAATAGATACTATATATAATCCATGCTAAACTCATGGAATCACCTTCTAAACCTTTTGGAGTGACTTAAGAACACTATGGACATCCATACCCTCAATATGAACCTTATTAGGATTCAAGGATCATACACACTTGCTTAGAATAATTTTATAAGGAAAGAACAACATGGACAACCTTAGTTGCTAGGAGTAGATCCGTTATGAAGTAGCGTATTCATTACACTTTAGATCATGCCAAAAGAAAGAAGAAAGTGCCTTAACATACCTTAAACCTGTTGAGTCCTTAATCACTTCCAAGCAACTCTTCAAACAAGTCAACTCAATCTATCATAGTATAAAGAGATTCAAAATCAGTGCTGAGCAAAGGTTAAGTCTATAACTTAAGCTAGTAGTTTGTTTACGTAATTTTTGGAAGCTTCTCCCTTGAAACAAGGGCCTCCTCCAATACCATATATAAACAACAATGACCAGAGCAATCCATCAATACATAATTATCAATATCAAGACACCATATAACAACAACAAGTCACAACTACATTACGACGATCGACAAGCTCCGATTGGAATCCGTATACCCCTTATCAATCCTTATAGACTACTTCCTTCAACATAAAAGTATAATTAAAATGATAATTAAGTTATTAATCAATGATTCCAGCCTTAAACCATATATTTATAACAACGCAAATAATCCACAACTTCAATTATCCTCAATTAGCAACTTTATTCACTAGTTCATGTCTAGCCCATTCATTTAACTTAATAAACATCAAGATAACCTTAGGCACAAGTAAGAACACAATATAAATACCTCCTACAGTAACTTCAAGTCAAAATCCAAGTTATATTCAGTTTACAACAACCCTCAATAGCAATACAACACCATAGAAGTGACTTATGCTAACCCAAGTATTATCTTGTAGTTTATCATCCTAACAACTTAACCAACATACAAGCAAGATTAAGCACAATTAGTAGGCTGTTATACTCACCTTAGACAGCAGCAAAAACTTGGAATTTCATCCAAATACAGCCCACAACAATCCTCAATGACAACACAACCTCAAAGAGGTGTTGTTCTTCACTAGAACTAAGTTTTGATGTTGAAATATGGTGTAATCACTTTGGAATCACTTCAAAACCTTGTGGTATATGTTTAGGAGGGTTAGGAGAAGTTTGGAGACGAATTGTAGTTGAAAAATGAGCAAAAATAGGCGTTCAAATCGTTTAAAAATTGAAGTAGGTTAACCACCGCCTAAGTGGGTCCCATTGGGAGCTGCTTGCGCGGTCTCGCGAAAACATGAATATCTCTCTACTCCGATGTCGTATTGACAAACGGTTTAATGCATTAGAAATGAGACTCGTAGATCTTCAATTTGGTAGGTAGAAAATCCCATGATTCTAAGTATATTTGGAGAAATTCGCAGATACATTTGACCTAAATTTCAGCAAATTTATGAATATAACTTGTGATGACCTTTGCCAACTCTTGTTCCACAACTTGCTTGCCTTCAAAATGTAGAAAATGATTATCATACGACTAAAATAACTCATAGAATAACCTCCTTATCATGTTAAGAACCCTAGTCTCACCCCAAAGTACATGTTATAACAATCTAAACTTGTCGACTTTTGACGAAACTTATTTTCTTCAATTGGTTTAGCTTCTAAGATTTCCAACCCTCTTGGTACTCGTTATTCAGGATCTTAAATATTTGTAACCTCCAAGGTAACATGATTAACTTAATTTATTTGCTTCCAAATATAATCTCATTTCCGAGCTTACATCAATGACTTACGACGTACTCTCACGTATGAAAACTTGGGGTGTAACATCATTCCCCCCTTTGGAACATTCGTCCTCGAATGTTGACTGATGCGCTTATCAGTTTCATAAACTATGGCTCTTACGAATACTTTAATGCTCATCTTTCCATCTAAGCAACTGTTTTGTGAATAAATCCAAATGCTTGGGCATTCCCCCCTTTTAGGCCTCTTTGTCATGCCATGACATGTGGTCGGAATTCTTCCAACATCGTGACATTTGCTACCTTATGTCATGCAGTATGTACGACTGTGTCCTTGTATGAGCACCTAGCGACTCGTATTCTCTTTTTCCTCCATCTTTTATCCAATATCTAAGCCTCACTTTATGAACATATACAGAATTATGACAAGCTGTCCCTCTAGGCATCTATAGGTGTACTGATGTCATATTTCTATCTCTTGTTTCATAGCCTTGTATATCTATCCTTATAGATTTACTACATCTAGGTAGGTTATACTATACCATAAAACTTACTTTGGTTTATTATTACCAAGGTTTGCTACCCAACTCCAGGTTACTCTCTCGATGCTTATCCTATATGTATAAATCTAAGTCCTTTAGTGCTTCTTCATTATTATTCTTCTAAGAATAACAAACAAATCTCATCTCGAACTTTGTAACATGTACCCATCTATTATTTATTCACCTTAATATTGATCTATAATCTATCACTGATAACTTGAAACCTCTTACGTAATACACTGTCACTAGGGCTCATATCTTATCGGGGAACATATGAAGTGATTTTCCTGATCCACCTAGGGATAATACTATACTTCAATAACCGTATTTCATTGCATCCCAACGCGATTCATCTAATGGGGGTATTCTAATCCCGTGCAATTAATGAAATCCCTTTCTCGTTAAATCATTACTCAATCAAAGGCCTAAGCATCATCCTCTTATCTATCACAATTACACCCTTATTCTACTGCCAAGGCAACATTCTATCTCTTCTAAATGCACCTAGTCTCAGACTCCTATGTGTTCATTCAGGCTGTACCGAGCTTTTTATTACATATGGAAATCATCAGCTCCCTTGTTTTGATGGGTTTAATCCCGAGGACATACATATTCTCGTCACCTTCTCACTCACCTTTTGATATCCTTACTCCTATATACCTAAAACCTTGTTGCTCTACAATACTTTATCTTAGGACCTACACCGATCTATTTATACTACTCGCAATCTTACTTTAACTTGCTAGCACCATAAATTTCTTTTCGTGCCTTCTCAGTTGTCCTTAAATGTAAGCAATTACTTTTGCTAGTCGTTCTATCACCTGTTGCATGAATACTTGGCTTGTCTTTTTGCCCACGAATACTATAATTTCCTGTACCTCATATGATCTTAACATCACCTTTGATGGCTTTTTTTTACCATTCATTAGCCATGATAGGTGCCACTTTCTTATGGAGTGTATACAATATTGTAGTGAGACTGTTGTTACAGGATCATTTACTCTTTAGCTCACTATGCTTAGGTGGAAACCTTCTTCCTTATTTCCTCAGCTAGTCTTTCATTGTAGTACTTAGGGAGACCTTCTAGCTCTTGTAAAGTTGCGAGCTTGATATATCGTACACCCGAAGGTAATTTTCGTTATTCTTACTCGCCTATAATAATCCTTAGTTACATAAATTTATGCCTTTGTGCTCGTAGGGTTACTTCTAAGCTCAAATTTTTATTGTCTCCTTAGTGGCACTCTCTCTTATTTTCATAAACCTTAAAAATGGTACCTTTAACTGCCTCAACTCCTATCTAAAATTTTTTCAAATGATTGTGATCTCGTATCTGCGAGACTGTATTCACTATGCTGCGATTTACTACATTTATCTTTCATGATCTATTGATTTATCTGTGACCACTTGTCTAGCCATAACTGGGCTCTTCCTGAATCAACTACTAATTAATCGTTGGTCCATTCTCATATATATATATATATATATATATATATATATATGTATATATATATTCTGCATAATCCCTCTTGGGATATATCCTTTGTCTTAACTTATCTCTCTCCACTAGCTCCTGATATATCAAGTGTCCATTCACACTTATTTATCAATAACATCCTGGCCGGAAACTTTTACTGCCTCTCTCCGGTGTCGTGCTTGTATAATGTTCATGAGTCTCAACATATCTACAGGAACTGAATAAATGCAACATCATCCCTTTCTCCTTTTTACCACATTCTTTCTTTACCATTCCACAGTTAACTGAACCGCTTAACTCCGACTTAATATCATATCACACCATATTCCCCCCTTTGGGGGTGTACTAAGATTTAGTACTACGACGATCTACCTATAGTTGTTTTACCTTTTCATATTTGGCATCTTTTCACATTATCAATGAACCTTAATCACCTTATGGTAACCTTCTGTACCAGGGATGACTAAATTTCTTACGCACGAAGGTGACACCTATGGTAACTGGCACACTTAGTCCCTTAAGATTAACTCTGTTCAGAGTGCTTGCTTTAGGTAAGCGACTTCCTAAATGGCCTTTAAAGGTTATTCGTCTGTTGTCTATTCTATTATTGTTGGAGCACGATCTTTGAAATTCTCACGATGTCGACCATTATCAAATCCTCCGGTCCCTAATTCATGTTCGGTTTTTTCTTGTTCACCAGCCCATACTGATTTTTATTACTTTTGGGTCTAACCTTTCCTCATGTTAATCACGTTGAAATCACCATCTCATTTCTCGAAATAAGAATATGACTTTATGGCTTATACTCTTTTATTGCCTTAAGGCTTGTCACCTCTTGTATTTTCCTTCACTTGACTATAGACTCTGTCATCGTGTCATATTTTGATTTACTATTATCACCCATATATCACATCTTACTCATGATGCTTCATTTATTTTCTTCTTATTCTCCGGATAATATTTTTTTGTCTATCACTTTATTTTGAAAACTTCAACAAAAAGTTCTTTCCCTATAAGCTCCCCTAGCTTCATCTCACTGGCTCTTGGGAATGCCTAACATTCTTTTTTTTTTACTCGGGGATAGAGTCATACTAAGGTAAATATTTGTCCCTTCTAAGATCCCACTGCCTATCTTCTGAAATTTCTGAATATTCCAGTATTCGTATCTGATTGTACTACTCTAGAGTTCACCATCTGGGTGTCTTAGAAGGAGATCTATTACCACATTTGCACCACCTTTCGGAAACGTTAGTTAATGATAACAACCTATCCACCATTTTTGGGTTACTCTAACTCCAACTGGATCCTGATATCCCATCTTTCTCTTAAATAATATCTGTTAGATTCCATAGAACATAACTGAGATGGGTGTGGCCAATTGTACTTTCCTCTGTCATTGATGAAGGTACCAAAATGCTTATATTTCTCTGCCTGATTTGAAAATATTGATAATCTTCATTATCTGGGTGCCTCGTACCCCTCTTCACCTTACTTCTTTTACTTGTTAAAACTTGTATCTAGCTTCTGAATTCCTCATAGATTTTCACCATATTCGTGAATAGATATCCGTGCCTTAAGGCTCCTTATTAAGAAGCATACACATCTTAGTACACACATGATCTGTTGAAGACCTCATATTTACTCATCATAAGCATGATGTGAAATCGAGTTCCTCTAACTCAACTCTTCGACATCCACATTCAATCTATTACAAACTGTCTTTGTGGATGTAGGTATCATTGTATTACGACTAAAGTCGAATTTAGGAGTTTGAATTCTTACAACTGAGCTCTACTGCACCATCTAGAGTAAGAAGAAAGAGTGACAGACCTAAATGCCCTGTAGCCTCCTGCTTATAAGTGTGGTGCACAACACACCCATAAACAAGACTCTACTAGACACGGCTTGTAGACTCCCTAGGACAGAACTGCTCTGATACCACTTCTGTCACGACCCAAACCGAAGGGCCGCGAAGGACACCCGGTGCCTTACTCAACCGAGTACCAACATAACATATCTTTCTTATCATGTTATCATGAGTAAATGAGCCAGAAAACCCGTCATGAGATAACAAGAATAAAACATAAGGGAATACTCAACATATGAAGACCCAACATGATATACAAACTAATATATGTGACATAAGGGCCTATAAGGCCGACATGACCATTAGTAAACTCGAAACATAGGCCGACAAGGCCATACAATTATCCATACACCTGATATCTGTCTACAAGCCTCTAAGAGTACATAAAATCATAAAGGTCAGGACAGGGCCCCGCCATATCAATAAATACATATCCAAAGTATACTGACCAAATAGGCAACTCCGGAGCAAGTGGAGAGCACCAACACCTTCGCTGAGCTGATAGCCTACTAGGAGGACTGTCAACCTATCAATCGGGACCTGCGAGAATGAAATGTAGCGTCCCCAGGCAAAAGGGATGTCAGTACGAATAAAGTACCGAGTATGTTAGGCAGGAAAGCATAAACAATAACAATAATGTAAAGAGAGAGATAGAAGAGATACAACCTGTAACATCTGAGTGCCTTTAGGGGCTATTATATGAAATGCATAATACATATATATACATAAAATTTTTAAAACATTCTCCTCTATGAGCATCATCATCATCATATCGTACCCGGCCTCAAAGAGGACTCGGTAAAAGCATACCCGACCATCATAAGGTTCGGTAGAATCGTACCCGGCCATGTGGATATCGGTAAACCCAACTGATCAGTGGTTGCACAATAGGTGTCGTACCCGGCCGACTATAACTCGGCTCGGTAGAGTGAAATAGATACTATATATAATCCATGCTAGACTCATGGAATCACCTTCTAAACCTTTTGGAGTGACTTAAGAACACTATGGACATCCATACCCTCAATATGAACTTTAGTAGGATTCAAGGATCATACACACTTGCTTAGAATAATTTTATAAGGAAAGAACAACATGGACAACCTTAGTTGCTAGGAGTAGATCCGTTATGAAGTAGCGTATTCATTTCACTTTAGATCATGCCAAAAGAAAGAAGAAAGTGCCTTAACATACCTTAAACCTGTTGAGTCCTTAATCACTTCCAAGAAACTCTTCAAACAAGTCAACTCAATCTATCATAGTATAAAGAGATTCAAAATCAGTGCTGAGCAAAGGCTAAGTCTATAACTTAAGCTAGTAGCTCGTTTACGTAAATTTTGGAAGCTTCTCCCTTGAAACAAGGGCCTCCTCCAATATCATATACAAACAACAATGACCAAAGCAATCCATCAATACATAATTATCAATATCAAGACACCATATACAACAACAAGTCACAATGACATTACGACAAGCGGCAAGCTCTGATTGGAATTTGTATACCCCATATCAATCCTTATAGACTTCTTCCTTCAACATAAAAGTATCATTAACATGATAATGAAGTCATTAATCAATGATTCCATCCTTACACCATATATTTCTAACAACGAAAATAATCCACAACTTCAACTCTCCTCAATTAGCAACTTTATTCACTAGTTCATGTCTTGCCCATCCATTTAACTTAATCAACGTCAAGATAACCTTAGGCACAAGTAAGAACACAATATAAATACCTCCTACAGTAACTTCAAGTCAAAATCCAAGTTATATTCAGTTTACAACAACCCTCAATAGCAATACAACACCATAGAAGTGACTTATGCTAACCCAAGTATTATCTTGTAGTTTATCATCCTAACAACTTAACCAACATACAAGCAAGATTAAGCACAATTAGTAGGCTGTTATACTCACCTTAGAAAGCAGCAAAAACTTGGAATTTCATCCAAATACAGCCCACAACAATCCTCAATGACAACACAACCTCAAAGAGGTGTTGTTCTTCAGTAGAACTAAGTTTTGATGTTGAAATATGGTGTAATCACTTTGGAATAACTTCAAACCCTTGTGGTATATGTTTAGGAGGGTTAGGAGAAGTTTGGAGACGAATTTTAGTTGAAAAATGAGCAAAAATAGGAGTTCAAATCGTTTATAAATTGAAGTAGGTCAACCACCGCCTAAGTGGGTCCCATTGGGAGCTGCTTGCGCGGTCTCGCGAAAACACAATTATCTCTCTACTCCGATGTCGTATTGACAAACGGTTTAATGAGTTAGAAACTAGACTCGTAGATCTTCAATTTAGTAGGTAGAACACCCCATGATTCCATGTATATTTGGAGAAATGATCAGATACATTTGACCTAAATTTCAGCAAATTTATGAATGTAACTTGTGATGACCTTTGCCAACTCTTGTTCCACAACTTGCTTGCCTTCAAAATGTAGAAAATGATTATCATACGTCTAAAATAACTCATAGAATAACCTCCTTATCATGTTAAGAACCCTAGTCTCACCCCAAAGTACATGTTATAACATTCTAAACTTGTCGACTTCTGACGAAACTTATTTTCTTCAATTGTTTTAGCTTCTAAGATTTCCAACCCTCTTGGTACTCGTTATTCAGGATCTTAAATATTTGTAACCTCCAAGGTAACATGATTAACTTAATTTATTTGCTTCTAAATATAATCTCATTTCCGAGCTTACATCAATAACTTACGACGTACTCTCACGTATGAAAACTTGGGGTGTAACATACTAGAGGTTCACAAAGAGGTTAAGAAGATTCCTTAACTCTGGAAGAAGATCTGTGTGAAAGGGAACCTCTAGTTCTAGAAGAAGGGCCAGAACTAGGTGAAGGAAGGGAAGAACTACGCAAGGACGAAGATCCTAAATTACAAAGCCTACCTCCTCTTCTGCTCCTACTGGGGACATCAGGGAAGTTATCAACTGTGGGGACCCTTCTAGTGTTAGGGTATGATGAAGACATGATGATACGATGAAGAAGCAAAAAGAGATTTGAGAAAATAGGATGTTCAGAAAACTTTATGTGGTAAAGACAAAGAAGGAAGTTATATTTATACTGATAAGCAACTGCCAAATGAAAAGGTACAATGATGGAAGGACCATAATAATGATAACTGACGCTTCGTGAATAGTGAAGCCGTGAAAAAGCCTTAAAAAGAGCTGCAATACTGCAGAACTAATGAAAAGATGACATATGTGAAGAGTATAAAATGGAAGTGACAATTAAAGCATCGATTTTGTCATAGCATTAATAGTGACAAAAATCCTCATTTTTAATGAAATCCACTCCCCAAATATTTAATAGATGAATAAATGGAAAGTGGGGGGGCTATCTGTATTGGGAAAAATTGAGTTTACATATTAAAGTGGTGTAAAGATGGTGTGCCATGATACATAGACTAGTCAAAGATGCACAAGTTACAACAGATACAAGAAGAGGCAAAGAAAGAGGCACAAGCAGTTATCTAAAAGACTCAGCAAGTCCAAGAATTAAGGGGAATGAATACATGGGAGTATAGATATAGTATTTATTAGGCCTTAGATACTAAAAACGTTAGAGAATCTGTATTAAATGCAATGACTATGTAACGTAGCATTTAATGTCTTTAATTGTCCATAATGGCCTTATTATGACAAAGGTAAAATGCATATCCCCAAAATAGCTATAAAAGGGGGAGAGTGGGTCAATTGTAAGGGACATGAAAAACTATCTGAATATACTGGTTTACTTATTTTCTTCTAATTATATCATTGCTAGTAAAATTACTCTCTTTCATATATACATTTGATTATCAGTAACCCGAGTTCTTCTAAAATTAAAGCTTTGACCGAAATCTCATTTTTTGGTTAAACAGATTACCCCCGATAGCTCGAGCCCGAGCACAGGCATCGACCTCGAGACCCCTAATCGGCCGGTCCGAGGCCCGGATTACAAGCCCCTCGGTTTGATTATAACTCTATTTTAGTTCGTATTTCATCGTCAAGCTTCACATATCTAACATCAAACTGCCTTAACAACTAGCATAAAAATAGATCACGTATTTTTAGAGTCCCATTAGCAAATTTAATTGTTATTACCATTTTCATGACAAATAATTTCCCACCTAGTTTACATTTTTTAAGGTGTAATTTTAGGAGTTTTGGGCTAGGGATTAGAAAATAAGAATTGGGATTTGAGTGGCTATTTGGTGTCGGAATTTGATAACTTTGGTATGATTGGTCTCATTGTTGAATGGGTTTCCGGATTTTGTAAATTTTGACGGATTTCAAGAAGTCGCCCCGGGGTTGACTTTTGTATACGGTAAAATCGGAGGGTCCAATTTTTGGTCATTACGATGCTTTATAAGCACATTTCCATAGGCTCAAGACTATGGTCGAGATTAACACCCGAGGGGTTATCGATGTCCAACCTCGAGGCAGTGTAGATCGATAGTTATGGTGAAAAAGTGGGAGGCTCCCACGGCATGTGACTAAAGGTGGCCTAGTCTATTTGGCTAGTTCAAGCCCGTACAGTGGCATTAAATAGCAGTACTAACCATGTATCTGTGTAATAAATGCATTTGTACTATGTTGAGACTCCCCCTCATATATAAAGGGGACTATTGTCATTTTGCAAAGGATCTAGGACATAATATTGAATATAGAAGAACATTCTCTCTGCTTTCTTAACTAAATTCTCTTGGCTCCACTACTTACATTCATTGTGTTTTATTTATTGTTCTTCATTTATTGCTTACTATTGGCCATAAAGACCCACCATTGAATTTATCATAATTGTTAATCCTCCACCGACTATCCTCGGCAAGGCATCCGTCTCGACCTCGAGGCCCCGAATACGCAAGCTCGAGGCCCCGATTATTAGCCATTCGGTTTGATTATCACATTGTTTTCAAAATATTATCTTGTTCCCAAGTCTTTTACTTAGCATCCATTGCCTAACGACTAGCATAAAAATAGATCATGTATTTTTGGAACCACAAAATCAAATTTAATTGTAATTACCGTTTTCAAGGTAAACAGTTTGGCACCCACCGTGGGGCTAAAAATAAAAGTGTTTATTTTCTTGTTGTTTACTACATAACGCAAGTTAGCTTTCACACTTTTTCTTGTCCAAGATCTTTGATTTCAGGTCAAAATGTCTAACTTAGTAAACACACGTGAAAACAACAATATTTAGGACCATGGAGAGAATGGTGTAGATGTTCTAGGTGTTGGTGTACCACCACGAAACCCTAAGAATGCACCAGAACCAATTCCTGTGGACGTGGTCTCGCGCAATGCTCAACACGTCAAAATAAGCTCCCACACCAAAAGGATCATAAACCAGGAAGGTCAACAAGAAGCTCAAAAAAACTCGGCTCAGGAAGAACAAGGGGTTAGCCTTCACGACATCTTTGAAATGTTACAAGCACAATAGCTGGCTACTATCTTCTTTTCACCCGACTCCCACCATGATAGCTCCGAAAATGGCTCCCCGAGCCGAGAAGGTACCAGAAAGATCAAGCAACAATGGGTCGTAAGCTGACCCCGCCATCATAAAGATTCTCGAGGACCTCAAAAAGTCGATTGATTCGGGCGAAAAGAAGATATAAGCCAACGACAAGAAGGTAGAGACCTGCAATTCTAGGGTTGATCAAATTCCAAGCGCACCCCCGATTCTGAAAGGGGTAGATTCGAAAAAGTTTATACAAAATCCATTCCCACAGGAAGAGGCCCCAAAACCCATTCCAAAGAAGTTCAGAATGCCGGACCTTCCGAAGTACGATGGAACGTCGGACCCCAATGAGCACGTCACTGCTTACACTTGTGCAGTGAAGGGCACCGACCTAAAGGGCGACGAGATCGAGTCCATCCTACTAAAAAAGTTCGGTAAGATGCTTTCAAAAGGAGCAATGATGTGGTATCACAACCTGGCCCCAAACTCGATAGATTCATTTGCCATGCTGGAAGATTCTTTAATAAAGGCACATGCTGGTGCCATCAAAGTAGCTACAAGGAAATCTGGAGTCTTCAAAATTAAGCAAAGGGAAAACGAGATGCTGTAAGAGTTCGTATCTCGCTTTCAAATGGAACGAATGGAACTACCACCGGTCTCCGACAACTAGGCGGTGCAGGCCTTCATTCAAGGTCTGAACGACCGAAGCTCGATAGCTCCGAAACAACCGAAGTAGAACTTAGTCGAGTATTCCGCCGTTACTTGGTTGGACGTCCACAACCGATACCATTCAAAGATCAGGGTCGAAAATGACCAACTAGGAGTCCCCTCAGTCTCGGTATATCCTAGCAGGCTTCCACCAAAGGAGCCAAAGCCGAATAAGAGAGATGCCAACCATACACTGAAGATAGAAGAAACGCCCCAAGGCGCAACTTACCCCGCAATGACCGAAGGATGGATTGAGGCCAGAATCCTCGAGGTCTTGTTAACAGAACCAGATTTGATAGGCACACAAGGACGACAGAGGCACCCCACTTGTTGGAATACAACTTCAACATCAATGTTTCAGACATCGTATACGCCATCAGTAAAATTAGAGACACCAGGTGGCCAAGGCCTGTACAATCAGATCCTTCACAAAGGAACCATAACATAGTGTGTGAATTTAACATCACGAACGGTCACATGACTGAAGATTGCCAACAACTTCGGGAATGAAACGGCGGGGGGATGCTTCTTCTTCATCATCAGAAATGATGCGTCTTCGAGCCCGTGGCCTTGTTATCAAAGATCACCCGTCTTCCTCTTCTTCAGAGCCTTGGTCATTAGTGGCTTTTCTTTTCAATGAAGAACCCAAGATTATTTCTTGGGCCCTTTCCAAAGAGATACGAGAAGTCGTGACCACCTCAGCAGTAACTCATTGAATAGCAAATCCTGATAGAATGAAGGATTGAAATTAGTTTAGAGAAATAAAAAATATATGTAAGATAAAAGCTCTTACCATGAGTTTTTACTTTCCAACCAAAGCATTGGGAAATGGTCTTCCAAGATTTACCATCCATTTGTGCAATATTCAATAGCTTGTCTACCCAATCACGAAAATTGGGAACATCTTCTACAACTCCCATGGCTGCTGGAATAAGGCAAAATTAGAAAAATCAACAAAATTGAAGAAAAAGGTACGAGAAAGTTTGAAGACTCACGTGCAAAATTCCACTTCTCAGGGAAGAGAGCGTTCTCATCACCGAATAAACCAATAGTGGGGGCAGCAACAAACCTGGCATACCAGCCATGGTCTTTGTCATCTTCAGGGCTAACTAGAACTCTTTTGCTCCTAGCTACTGGTGTAAAAACACCATTGCGAAAGAGTCCAAGGGAGTAAAGGTGAATCAGATGCGGGAAAGTAAAAGGCACACTGGTTGTGTTGGTCAAATGCCTCAAACAAGCAACAACCCTCCATATTATTGGGCCAATTTGACCTAAGAAAACATCAAAGAAATGACAGAACCCGAGAATAACAAGATCAATAACAAGTTTGAATCCTAAAGTGAAAGGGTACGTATAGACAAATGAAACTCCTGTTAAGTAGGATGTAATTCTTTGATTCGGATTAGGAATAATGATAGGAAAGTCATAATCCCAATGGTAGTCTCTGCGAACTAAAAAAATCAAACCTTCAGTGATTTGAGTGGGATAGATATCGGCGTGATCTAAAGAAGATACTTGATTTCTAAGAGATTCTCTATCATTATAGAAAGATAGTTCCACGGGAACTATCACCTCTACTAGAGGTTCACGAAGAGGTTAAGAAGATTCCTTACCTCTGGAAGAAGATCTGTGTGAAAGGGAACCTCTAGTTCTAAAAGAAAGGCGAGAACTAGGTGAAGGAAAGGAAGAACCACACAAGGATGAAGATCATAAATTACGAAGCCTACCTCCTCTTCTGATCCTACTGGGGACATCAGGGAAGTTATCAACTATGGGGACCCTTCTAGGGTTAGGGTATGATGAAGACATGATGATACGATGAAGAAGCAAAAAGAGATTTGAGAAAATTGGATGGTCAGAAAACTTTATGTGGTAAAGACAAAGAAGGAAGTTATAATTATACTGATAAGCAACCACCAAATGAGAAGGTACAATGATGGAAGGACCATAATAATGATAACTGCAGAACTAATGAAAAGATGACATGTGTGAAGAGTATTAAATGGAAGTGACAATTAAAGCATCGATTCTATCATAGCATTAATGGTGGAAAAAATCCCCATTTTTAATGAAATCCACTTCCCAAATATTCAATCGATGAATAAATGGCAAGTGGGGGGGGACTATCTGTATTGGGAAAAATTGAGTTTACATATTAAAGTGGTGTAAAGATGACGTGTCATGACACATAAACTAGTAAAAGAAATACAACTGGAAAAGAGGCACGAGATGCAACGGATACGAGCAGAAGCAAAGGAAGAGGCACGAGCGGTTATGTAAAAGACTCAGCGAGTCCAAGAATTAAGGGTAATGAATCTGACGCTACATGGGAGTATAGATACAGTATTTATTAGGCCTTAAATACTAAAAACGTTAGAGAATCTGTATTAAATGCAATGACTATGTAATGTAGCATTTAATGTCTTTAATTGTCCATAATGACCTTATTATCACAAAGGCAAAATGCATAGCCTCAAAATAGCTATAAAAGGGGGAGAGTGGGTCAATTGTAAGGGACATGAAAAACTATCTGAATATACTGGTTTACTTATTTTCTTCTAATTATATCATTGCTAGTAAAATTACTCTCTTTCATATATACATTTGATTATCAGTAACCCGAGTTCTTCTAAAATTAAAGCTTTGACCGAAATCTCATTTTTTGGTTAAACAGATTACCCCCGATAGCTCGAGCCCGAGCACAGGCATCGACCTCGAGACCCCTAATCGGCCGGTCCGAGGCCCGGATTACAAGCCCCTCGGTTTGATTATAACTCTATTTTAGTTCGTATATCATCGTCAAGCTTCACATATCTAACATCAAACTGCCTTAACAACTAGCATAAAAATAGATCACGTATTTTTAGAGTCCCATTAGCAAATTTAATTGTTATTACCATTTTCATGACAAATAATTTCCCACCTAGTTTACATTTTTTAAGGTGTAATTTTAGGAGTTTTGGGCTAGGGATTAGAAAATAAGAATTGGGATTTGAGTGGCTATTTGGTGTTGGAATTTGATAACTTTGGTATGATTAGTCTCATTGTTGAATGGGTTTTCGGATTTTGTAAATTTTGTCGGATTTCAAGACGTGGCCCCGGGGTTGACTTTTGTATACGGTAAAATCGTAGGGTCCAATTTTCGATCATTGCGATGCTTTATAAGCACATTTCCATAGTCTCAAAACTATGGTCAAGATTAACACCCGAGGGGTTATCGATGTCCAGCCTCGAGGCAGTGTAGATCGATAGTTATGGTGAAAAGTGGGAGGCACCCAAGGCATGTGACTAAAGCTGACCTAGTCTATTTGGCTAGTTCAAGCCCGTACAGTGGCATTAAATAGAAGTACTAACCATGTAACTGTGTAATAAATACATTTGTACTATGTTGGGATTCCGCCTCATATATAAAGGGGACCATTGTCATTTTGCAAAGGATCTAGGACATAATATTGAGTATACAAGAACATTCTCTCTGCTTTCTAAACTAAATTCTCTTGGCTCCACTACTTACATTCATTGTGTTCTATTTATTGTACTTCATTTATTGCTTACTATTGGCCATAAGAGCCACCATTGAATTTATCATAACTGTTAATCCTCCACCGACTATCCTCGGCAGGACATCCGACTTGACCTCGAGGCCCCGAATACGCAAGCTCAAGGCCCCGATTATTAGACATTCGGTTTGATTATCACATTGTTTTCAAGCTATTATCTTTTTCCCAAGTCTTTTATTTACCATCCATTGCCTAACAACTAGCATAAAAATAGATCACGTATTTTTAGAACCACAAAATAAAATATAATTGTAATTACCATTTTCAAGGTAAACAGTTTGGCGCCCACCGTGGGGCTAAAAATAAAAGTGTTTATTTTCTTGTTGTTTACTACATAACGCAAGTTAGCTTCCACACTTTTTCTTGTCCAACTTCTTTGATTTTAGGTCAAAATGTCTAACTCAATAAACGCACGTGAAAACAACAATATTTAGGACCATAGAGAGAATGGTGTAGATGTTCTAGGTGTTGGTGTACCACCATGAAACCCTGAGAATGCACCAGAACCAATTCCCGTGGACGTGGTCTCGCGCAACGCTCAACACGTCGAAATAAGCTCTCACACCAACAAGATCAAAGACTAGGAAGGTCAACAAGAAGCTCAAAAAAACCCGGCTCGAGAAGAATAAGGGGTAAGCCTTCACGTCATCTTCGAAATGTTACAAGCACAATAGCTGGCTTCCATCTTCTTTTCGCCCGACTCCCACCATGATAGCTCCGAAAACGGCTCCCCGAGCCGAGAAGGTACCAGAAAGATCAAGCAACAACGGGTCGACAACTGACCCCGCTATCATAAAGATTCTCGAGGACCTCAAAAAGTGGATTGAGTCGGGCAAAAAGAAGATAGAAGCCAATGACAAGAAGGTAGAGACCTGCAATTTTAGGGTCGATCAAATTCCAGGCGCACCCCCGATTTTGAAAGGTGTAGATTCGAAGAAGTTTATACAAAATCCATTCCCACAGGAAGAGACCCCAAAACCCATTCCAAAGAAGTTCAGAATGCCCGACCTTCCAAAGTACAATGGAACCTCGGACCCCAACGAGCACGTCACTGCTTACACTTGTGCAGTGAAGGGCAACGACCTAAAGGACAACGAGATCGAGTCCATCCTACTGAAAAAGTTCGGAGAGACGCTTTCAAAAGGAGAAATGATGTGGTATCACAACCTAGCCCCAAACTCGATAGATTCATTAGCCATGCTGGCGGATTCTTTCATAAAGGCACATGCTTGTGCCATCAAAGTAGCTACAAGGAAATCCAGAGTCTTCAAAATTAAGCAAAGGGAGAACGAGATGCTGTAAGAGTTCGTATCTAGCTTTTAAATGGAACGAATGGAACTACCACCGGTCTCCGACGACTGGGCGGTGCAGGCCTTCACTGAAGGGTTGAATAAGCGAAGCTCGGTAGCTTCAACTAAAGTAGAACTTAGTCGTGTATTCCGCCGTGACTTGGTTGGACGTCCACAACCGATACCAGTCAAAGATCAGGGTCGAAGATGACCAACTAGGAGTCCCCTCAGGCTCGGTATATCCTAGCAAGCTTCCAACAAAGGAGTCAATGTCGTATAAAGAGAGATACCAACCATACACTAAAGATAGAAGAAACGCCCCAAGGTGCAACATACGCCGCAATGACCGAAGGATGGATTGAGGCCAGAATCCTCGGGGTCATGTTAACAGAGCTAGATTCGATAGGCACACAGGGACGATAAAGACACCCCACTTGTTGGAATACAACTTCAATGTCAATGTTTCAGACATCGTATTCGCCATAAGTAAAATCAGAGACACCAGGTAGCCAAGGCCTGTACAATCAGATCCTTCACAAAGGAACCATAACTTAGTGTGTGAATTTCACATCACGAACTGTCACATGACTGAAGATTGCCAACAACTTCGGGAAAAAGTGGCCCGACTACTCAACAATAGTCACCTCCAAGAATTCCTCAGCGACCGAGCCAAAAATCAATTCCGGGAAAGAGAGGCGACCAAAAGAGAGAAATAGACGAGCCACAACATGTCATCCACATGATCTTTGGAGGTATCGATGCTCCACACGAACCCATGGTCAGGAGAACAAAAGTATCCATCACCAAGGAAAAATGAACCCGAGGCTATATACCCCTGGATGCCCTCACATTCAGCGACGAAGACATCGAGGCTCTATCTCAGACCCATAACGACGCACTAGTAGTTTCTTTTCTTGTAAGTTCATTTCAAATTAAACGTGTACTTGTAGATCCAGGTAGCTCAGCCAATATTATCAGGTCGAGGGTGGTAGAGCAGCTCAGACTGCTTGACCAAATTGAGCCCGCCTCTCGAGTCCTCAACGGATTCAACATGGCGAGTGAAACAACAAAATGGGAAATCACCCTCCCAATCAACGTATCCGGCACAACCCAAAATGCCAAATTCCACGTCATCGAAGGAGACATAAGGTACAATGCCTTGTTCAGAAGGTAATGGATACACTACATTAGAGCAGTACCATCCAACCTCTATCAAATAATGAAATTCTCGACAAAGGATGGGATTAAAACCGTATACGGGGAACAACATACAGCAAAGAGATGTTCACGGTGCACGATGTGGCACCGACACCAATACCTCCACCATCGAAGGAACCGAAGGATAAGCAAATAGTAAAATAGCGATAACAAGATACAGTATTAGCTATGCCTGTCTAAATAAAATGAAGGACTGTGCCTAGTCCTCATAACAAACGATCGAACCATATCAAGGTCCGAAGCGCCGTCAGCACTAAGGTATGATCATCTCCATTTTTCAGTTACATTTTATACTAACCTGAGTGCAGGTATCCGATTGAAATGGCTGAAGCGCTTTCCAACTCGAAGGCCTTAGGTTCCAAAAGCATACGTTGTACTCTTTTCCTTCGATCGGGTTTTTATCCCAAGAAGGGTTTTACCGGCATGGTTTTTAACGAGGCAACATCTATATGCTACCTAAGGAAGACTCAACAAGTATTCAAGGCTTCTTTTCAATCAACGTCTAATACTAGGGGGCATTCCCCTAGGAAGAACACCTCCTCGGAGAAGCCAAGATGCGCTAAATGAGGTCTCGATAGGAAAATGATGTACCAGGCCAAATGGTCGAACGAACTGTGTCTATATAGAATAACCGAGCCCTTAATAGCAAAAACATGTATACTTGTACCAAGTAATCGAGGAATACTTTCCAAAGCATTCAAAGCATTTTGCATTTCTAAGGAGTTCGGTATTGTTTTGCTAAAACGGCTCGTGAGCCAAAAACGACCAAAACACTCAGGGACTGGCATCAAAAAATTGAAGCTAAGACCTTAATGAGGCAACATCAAGTTTATAAAACAACTCCAGAGCCAAAAAACTTCCCGAGAACTCGGGGATTGGCGTCAAAAACTCGAGGACGCATAACCTCCGGGTCGGAAGATTAGAACTCGTAAGCCTCGATGAGGCAATACCAAGTTTTCAAGGAATGGATCCCGAGCCAAGAAACTTCCGACGACTCGGGGACTGCCGCCAATCGCCACCCCTATCGACTTATTAAAAATCTGAGGCCATAAGACCCTATGTGGGAAGCCTCGGTCTCGTAAGACCTATATAAGGCTATAACAATATCTGTAAGGCCTCAAGCAAGGCATGAACCATACTTGTACCAAGTAACCAAAGAACTATAAGACCTCAAACAAGGCATGAACCATACTTGTACCAAGTAACCAAAACTGTAAGACCTCAAAGGCATGCAAAAATATATAAGACCTTACAAAAGGCATAATCCCGATCTTAAAGTAAGGCTATATATCGAACTTTTAAGACCCATAAAAAGGCATACCCTCGATATAGATGCCGAAACTACTTCACTCGAGAATAGAAAGGCTCCGGCCAAAAAGAATGCCTACGGTCACAAGGCTGTACCAGCCAAACTAACGTAACCCGGGGATGCCCGACCATCGCTATAAAATCATAGGCCTTCAATTACTTCGAAAGTACTTCAAAAAGATCTGATTAAATATGTTACCGTCGCCACAAGCAAAAGAGATTTGACCATGTCAGCTCTAAAATATAGACTTCGAGATACTCAGCCACCGAGACAAACCTCTCGAGGTGCTCAATCATCACCATATAACTATTCATAATCGAGGTTTTTATCAAACCATCGAAGAGTAAGGCAAACACAATTTCAAAAGTCCTTAACAAGGAAAAAAATAAAGCTCATACTATAGGTCATACCGACCCAATACATAAGAGCCATTGCTGCCAACCCATATAAATGGTCGTACCGACCCAATGCGTAAGAGCCACTGCCGCCAGCCCATACTAGAGGTCGTACCTTCCCAATGCGTAAGAGCCACTTCCGCCAGCCCATATAAAATGTCGTACCGACCAAATGCGTAAAAGCCTAAGGGCTAGCATTAAATTCAAAACCTAACTCAGAGACTGAACTCGAAATATTTAACTAAATATGCCTAAGAGCAAAAGAATAAAAGCTCAAATGTCGGCTTGTACTAAAAGGTCGTACCGACCAAGCACCTACGAGCCTACGGGCCACCCCAATAAACCCCGGGGCTATACAATGAATCTGAGGATTCCTTTTAACTCAAAGACCAATTCATCTGGATAATGATTGACAAACATCAAGGCAAAGGGAAGTGCATGAAAAATAAAACTGTGACGCTTCCTTTTATACATATATGTGAGAGAATACAAGCTTCATTTACAAAGTTCTTTGAAATCACTATACACAAAACAAGAAATGAAAGGCCTAATATATGAACCCCTCGAGGACTATGATCCGTCGGCCCCTTTATCGCCATCTTCGGCATCAAATAGAAGGAACATAGCATCATATTCTTCCGACTATGCCTGATTTATCTCTTCCGAGAGATCGAAGCCCCTAGCATGAATTTCCTCGAGGGTTTCCCTCCGAGATTTACACCTCACGTACTCTTTATTCCTACTCTCCTGGTCGAGAGCCCCCCTTAGCTCAGCACGAGCGTCGGCAGCGTCCTTCAAATAGACAACCACCTTTTTATCAGCCTTAGTTTGGTTGCTTTGGCTTCAGCTCGAGCATCCACGACTTCGGCCTTCGTCTTCAGGTGCTCAGACTCGAGTGTTGAAATCATGTCCATTCGGACCAAGCTGTTCTTGTGAGCGTTGCGAAGTTGCACATCGAGGGCGGGAGCTTTGTCCAAGGCATCTTTCTTAGCAAATATCTGGGTGTTCACCTGATCCTTTAGCTAATCACGCTCGCACTTGGCTTGACCAACTTCGCTCCTAAGGAATTCTAGGTCCACCATCTTTTTCTGCAACTGAAGTAAACAAGACATTTTCCTCAGAAGGTAGAAGAAGAAACATGCACTCCCTCGAAACAAACAATACCTGCTCCTCCAGGTAGCTTTTGCAGTTCAGACTTCGACTCGCCTCATACCGCAAGTGTGCCAACTCATCTTCCATTTCATCGCAAAGAAGCCCAAGGGATTTCTCCGCATCCACAACTTCTAGCAACCTGGTCTCACGGCGGAGCAGCTCAGACTTGAGCTTGTTACGAGCCTATGAAAGAGAAACTCGATAAGGGAGTAAAAATTACAAAACTATAAAACCAATGCAAACGGCTAAAACTCACCTCAGAGTAGAGCCGCAGAGCTTCCTCAAAAGTTGAGCACACATCTACTAGTATGGCTCCATCTACTCCGGTAGAACTGCCCCTGGTTGGGATACGATCGCCTGATATATGCGGCTCCTAGCGTCAAACATCCCTTGAAGTGACTTCGAGGGGAGAATAAACTAGTGGCAGAGAACCCTCATTCCTCGAAGTACCTTCGTCGGTAAAGGAAGACGGCAGCGGAGGAGGGATCATTTTTCTAAAACTATAAATGTCTGGCATTGGAGGTTCGACTGATACGCCCTCTCTGGGCCTCCGGGATAGACTCATCTTGCTATAATCACAGTCGACCCGCAAAGGCCTTTTTTGGCTTAGTTTTATTATTATTATCCCTCAGTCCTAAAGCCGACGATCCTTCTCCCTCTCCTAGAGGGAACGATCTCACTTCAAAGAACTTCCATATGCCTACAATGCAGAGTTAGTACACGAAAAGAGACAGTGCCTTTCAAAAAAGGAGCAAATTACATAGCACGTACCATGGTGTTTTACCTCCCATCTACCCTTGGAAAAAGCTTGCCACTTACACTCAATATAAGTCGAGTGGGTCGCCAACTTCTGAGCACAATCCGTCAGGTCGGGGACCTCGCACTACATTCATTAAAATGTTACAGAAAGGGAAAAAAAGGCGCATTTATGGAGCCCGCCTATGCCATAAGCAAAACTACAAAGGCACAGGTGTACCACTTACGTGTAAAATTCCATTCCTTAGGAAATGGCAGAAACTCCACAGGGATAATATCTACAGTTTGTACTCAGACGAATCAGCTCATCCATATCCGATCCCCATCTTTTTCATCATCAACAACAAAAGGCATGGTGGATCGGTGTTGATACCTTATGATACCCATATATAAGCATGCATAAGTATTTTTATAATTTTTCTATAATTTGTAAAGGCTTCAATTTGATTTATTTCCTCCTTTTATACTCATAAAATCTCCAATAATTATCCTTCAAATTATTTTTGTGGTAATTTAGCCATCTAAATTCTATATTTATTCTAAAATATTGTTAAAATATTTTTATTACATTTTTGTAATTGCATTTGCATTATTGAAAGTCAATTTGCATATATTTCTAATACTAGCCCAATTAAGGCATAATTACGTTTTTAATACATAAAATGGTCTTTTATATTTTTAAAATGTTAAACAACTATTTTAAATTATTTTAGTACACAAAATTATTTTTTATAAATTATATAGTGTTAAAATGGCTATTTAAAATCTAGCCTAATTGCATTTCAATTTTAGCCCAATTCCAACCCCTCCCCAAGCCCAATTTAGCCCAAACAAGTCCCCAAATTACCCAGCCCAATTTCGGATTAAAATACCCGACCCAATACCGGCCAAATCTTGGTCATTGTTCATTTTGATCAACGACCCAGATTCTCCCTTTCCTAATTAAACCGACTAATACCCTCCCCCCTCCAAACCTAATTCATTTTAAATTCCACCCCGCCACCCTAAAATCCTTTCTGCTCTCAAAACACTCTCAATATACGCCCTAATCTCCAAACACCGACCCCCCATCTATGGCCTTCTCCGACAACCTCTCGTCATCTCTCAGGCCTCCAATGGCTTATCTCATGTCATTCTTGCCTTCTCTAAGGCCCTCAAGGGGCCATGACCATGCCGACTTGCATCTAGCGTTAATCTCCTGCCTATTCCTAGCTATTCCAGGGTGATTTCAAGTCAAATCGTTCTATATTTGCTATGATCTATGGGTTTTTAGGCAGGTTTCTTGATCTCTGTATGGGTCTCTTTCGAAACCCCAATTTCTTTTCTATACCTCCTGGATATGTACAGATCTAGGACGGTTTGAGTTTATTTCTTGTGTGTTTTACAATATCCTTGAGATTCTCTACGAGAATTGTTTGATTTCAAGTGATTTGTTCACCTTTTCTAAATTTAGCATTTTTGGAATTTCTTTTAAAACATTGTTTGATGTTTCTATGTGTTTAAACTTCTGATTCTCATACATTATTGACTAATTTTATAAACTTGCTGCAACCCTAGCCCGTTTGTACTGAAAACCCTAATGTTAGGGGTTTTTCGTTTGGTTTCTTATATGGGTACTTCTGGATGTGTTCTTGCCTTAGATTCTTATGACTTCTCATGATTTACTTGTCCTAGTATGCTTATATTGAATCTTCTTTGTTCAAACTTTCACTGATATTATGAACTTGTGTTTGTACTAGCCATTCATGCAAAACTTGTATGCTTCTATTTGAATCATTGTCGTTTAAACATGGGTTTTGTCGAGGTTGTGTGAAATACTGACTGTTCATGGCGTACCTCATTTTATATGCTAAGCATGTTGCTTATTTCACGATTTTTTGAACCCTTGATTACTCTGAATCCCTTATTTTTTGGTTTAATTTGACTAGTTTCCTTTAAACGTTAGATTCTTGCTTCTTTACTCAACTTGATTGATTTGCTTGCCTTAATTAATTTCCCTTACCTTGTCTACATTATTAGTTGATTCTTACTAATTATTTCCCTAATTAGAACTTTATGTACCTAGCCCTTAATTACATATTCTATACCTAAGGCTTTACTTATTTTTTTTCCTTAAATACCTAGCATGTTTACCGCTGATTGAATTGTCCCTAGATTAAGGGAAGATCTTGCTGATTTATGGGTAACTTCTCTGATTTACTACTCAATTAATCTATTGCCTTGTTTTGTTAAGTTTTCCACTCCTATATAAACCTTCTCTTCCTTTAAGTTAACAACCATAACAAGGCACTCTAGTTCATCTAAACTATTATGCTCTCAAAAACCCTTTATTCTCTTCTGTTTCTTACAATTCCTACTAGTTCAGCCGGTTGTAAGCCAAGGCTGACTACTGGCATTATCTTTACTCTGTATGCTGCATACTCTCTTGAACTGGTATGTTCTGATTAAATTCACATTCCAAGCTATGTGTTTACTTCGTTACTGTAGTTTATCATCCTCGATTTCCAGTTTTATGAGCTATTCTACTCAGATGCAATAAATATGCCAAGATTACTGCATCATAAAGCATGTTTCAAGCTTATGATTTCATATTGTTTAGCATGACCAAACGCGACTTGTTCTAATACCTTGAATGTTTTTCATGAAATGTTTGTCTAGTACAGTTGGTTCTAATGCAATTCTGCTTATGTCTTAAACCTATGTGTTCCCAATTTAACTTTGTAACTACCCTCTTTGTAATTGATTTACATCACTAAGGTGTATGCTAAGTGTTCCCCTAAGTCTATCCCTTGTGTGAGATTTGTTCTAAAGCTGTATGTTCTCTAACCTGATTTCTGACTGTTTTAAATCTTTTCTTAAACTATTCCTACTCTTAAAACTTTGTTCTGACTTTCCTAAAAGTTCTTTCTGCTACTAAGACCTTCTTTCTATGTCTACCGAACTCTTTCTGTGTCAAGCACTCTCCACTACTCCTAGAATATTTAGGTCCTGCCCCTTTGGCATGTGTACTGCCTTGAGATCCAAGAGATTTCTCTGAACTCTGGCATGTTAGAGCTGGCCCTTTAACACTGTACTTAAATCAGTTATTGTTGAGAAAGGGTCTAGGTGTGAGCACTACTCGGGATCCTTGAGGTCCTTAGGAAACTTTGACACACCTAGACATGATATTGTCTATGGTACTTTGGCACTTGAGGCTATTGGAGGTTTGGGAAGTCATTTGGGCCTACTTCAAGCTCCCTATAGTTAACTTCTTCTTTTCCTTCTTTATTTGTTTATGTAATTTTTTCAGCTGGTCTGTAATAATTATTTGTAAACAACATTGGGGAGATTAGTGAAAAGGGTGTGGGTAGTTATATATCTGTGGGGTAATTCGGGTAGATACCATGTTTATAGGATTATATTAATATACTTGCTATGTTTGCTTTACCACACTAGAAACCATGCCTATAGGGTTTAAAAGGTTCCCATATTAGAAATCATGTCTATAGGGTTTAATGAATTCAATAATAGAAACCATGTCTATAGGTTTAAAATCAATTTCATAAATAGATACCATGCCTATAGAGTGTAAAGTGATTGAGTTCAATTCCTGCTACTGCATGTGTTTACATTTGTCTCACTAAAATCATGCCCACAAGTTCCAACATCAGCTCTTAACAATTAGATATCATGCCTATAGGAATTAAATTTAGAAATTCTGTATATACAATTAAAATCAATTTAGTTACACAAGTTAGTCTAATTCAGTTAGTTCACTTTGAAATTGGCTTAAGCAACTATCAACTTCTTTAATTTAGTTTTTTTAAAACATTGCCTTAACTTACTACTTCTAGAAAGCATGCCTATACGATCTCAAATTTTCGTTTAAAATCGTTCACTGATTTACTGGACCCACATAGATACCTTGCTCTTAGGACATCAATGTTCTGCGTTTAGGCAAGCCTATAGGGCGATTCTAAATTCTGCAACTTTAAAACTGAATTTTACTTATGTTGTCCACATTTAACAGGCAAGTTAAATAGGATTTTGACACTTTGGCCTAATTCAAGGTTGTATAACCCCTGCTCACCTAGATATCATGTTCTAGAATTTTCTCTAAAGCATTGAAAATATTGTTTGAAGACGTGCACTTTCATGCTATGTTTGAGGAGGTAACTGTGAGCCTATAACTTGTTTTCTTATATGCAGTCCTAACTTTTCTTTATTGACGCCTAGATTTTATCCTTTAAAACTCTAGGAAAGTCTAAAACTGTCCAAAGAATAGAGGTCCTAAAATACCTCCAAAGCCATGAGGAACGGATGGGTAGTGCACGCGTAGGCCATTGTCAAGTTTACTAGAACGCTTTAGGCTATGACCAATGGGAGGGAATTGGGTAGAAAGGATATGATGACTACGCACTAATGTCACGTGTAGCCCCTCATTGAGTAGTGTTTACCGGGTTGTTACACCCCATGTTTTCGTACGAAAGAGTACGTCATAAGTCAATTAATCTAAGCTCAGAAATGAAATCATCTTTGAAAAGTTTACAAAGTTAGTTCATCATGTTAACGTGGAGGTTAAAAATATTTATGATCATTGATACCAAGTAGCAAGAGGGGTTGAAGTCGTAGAAGCTAAACAAATTGAAGAAAATAAGTTTCGTCGAAAGTCGACAAGTTGGAATGTTTTACCATGTACTTTTGGGGTAAAACTAGGATTATTAACGTTATAAGGAGATTATAATATGATTTACTTTATTCGTATGATAGTTGGTGTTATGTTTTTAAGTCAAGCGAGTTATGGAACAAAAGTTGAAAAAGGTCATCACAAGTTCCATTCATAAATGTGCTGAAAATTAGGTCAAATTTAACTGAGCTTTTCTCCCAATATACTTGGAATTAGGGGATGATCTAGCTACCAAATTAAAAATCTATGAGTCTAGTTTCTAAAGCATTAAAGTGTTTGTCGATACAAAGTAGGTGTAGAGAGATACTCATTTATTTGCAAGACTGTGCAGGCTGGTAGGTGACAAGTAGGTGCATCACATACTTGCCAAAATGAGAGGACTCAATTAAAAGACCCAAAGTCGGCCAGAGGTGTCTTTTAATGAATTATAAACTCATTTATTTCACCATATTCCAGGCCTTGAAAACCTAATTGAACCCCTGTAACTCCTCCACAAAAATCCCACACAAACCCTAGGGTATTCCGGGTGTTACGACGCGATTCTAGTGCTGAAAAGTCTAGACAGCTTGCTATTTCATCTTTCTCCTTCTTGTAGCCGTGTTGAGGAACTTATTTTTGATGAAGAAGGACCAGGTTTCGTGGGTTATACTCAGTATAAGGTAAGTTTATGCTTCTCCTTCCATTATCTATGCATTTGCGAGTTGTAACTCGATCATAAAGAATAGACCTAGCTAGTTTCGAAAGAATGGTATGTTGTTTGTTCTTGTGTAATGGTTGGCTAGTTGTGAACTTATTTTTAAGTTGAATTCCTGGCTGGTTTATTGGATAAGATTACTTCTCAATTTGAAAGAAAAGACAAGTCGAAACGTGTTTAAGTAAACTGAAAAATTATTTTTGAGTTGATGAACTTGTGGGACTGTTTTTGGGCTGTTTAGTGTTTGTATCGGGTTGTCTCTTTTGCTACTATTTTTATGGAGTTGATAGGAGGAAGGGTGTGGAGAAACCCCACATAATGGTAAGGTTGTTTGCTGGTCGTTCGTTGTAACATTTTCGGATAGTTTGACACTATTATGGTTCTCGTGTTGTGTATGAAGTAATAGAGGTATGTTCGGCTGTTTGTGATTGTTTTGACTTGTGTGAAGTCATATATATAGGGGATGTGGTGTCTGTTTCATTGTAAAATATTTGTGTTTGATACATAATAGGTACGACGCTTAAACGATAACGATAGTGTCATTTCTCTTATTGTAGACTAAGGAGTCGTGACATTTTCATAGCTTGAGGTTGGGCAGTACATATACATGGTATGTGAGGCTATCCCTTTCCTTCTTTTGCATGATTTAGATAGTACATAATACAATGAACGAGCTTCCAAAGATACTCTACTCTTAGAAGCTAGCAGTACTTACATTGTTTCCCCTCTTATGGGACGATTGATGTTAATGTTACTTCTCTTATTCTTATGTTATCAATGTTGTTGGTACTTTGTGATTCTTATGAGGTTCATAGTGAAGAGTTAGTCCTAATAACGTGTACTGAGGATACCGACCTTACGTCACTCCGAAAGGTTTAGAACATGAATCCATCAGTCGAGCATGCATTATATATATGTATCGATTTTACTCTACTGAGCCGCGCTATAGTCGTCCGTGTACGACACCTATTGGGCAACCACTGATCTGTCACGCCCCAACATCGGGAGGCGCGACCGGCGCTCTTTCGAGTAAACCCAACTGAGCAAGAGTTATCAAACACTTCCTACCCAACTCGACATGAATAGGGAACCCATGCTTTCATTCATTTGCTTAGACGAGGAAAGATAGTGCATTCTACAAAGTTCGTTCATTTTAAATCACAACATTAATCTGTAATTAAGTTCCCAAGATTACATAAAATTACACTTTAGCAAAATGAGAATTTGAATTACATCATAGTTTGTAGACCCATTCAACGCCCATACATAACATACACATATGTCTACAGATCCTCTAAGGATACCCAAGACAGCGATAACAACGCCGGCAAGAAGTCCCCGACTATACCTCAAAAGAGACATCTATAACAAAAGGCATGTCACAAAACCCCTTGAAGGAGGAAGGGTATCACCAAGAGTTTGAGAAGAGGATGCTCCGCTACACACGATCGGCACTATCCGCTATGGAGACACCTATATTCATTTAAAAATGTAGTGCCCCCAGCAAATGGGACGTTAGTGCCATCGAATAGCACTAGTATGTATAACTAAACACCATCAAATTAGAAAGAACTTTCATACAAGAATAAGAAATCACAAGTTTAACTCAAAACTTTAAACGATCACGACATTATCAAATAAAAGAATCATACAACTTTCACATCATTTTCCCATAGCTTTTAGTTTGGAGCATTTCACATTATTCATTATTTTCTCACAATACCACCGCTATCTTGAGTGTAGTCCGATCTCGACCCGATCGCTAGGTTGCCTCATTTGAGACATATGCTTCTATCACAATCTCATTTTCCTTTTTTCCTGGAATTCATTCACAATACCTTTCCAATACCACCGCTATCTTGAGCGGAGTCCGATCTCAACCCGATCGGCTAGGCCACCTCATCAAGGCATTGTTCCTTTTTTATAAATCAATTCATTTCTCATATATCATTTCATAGGCACTTGGGGTCACGACTTATCAAATCCTTCTTGGCACTTGGCCGCACTTTACATCGTTCTTAATTTTCAATATTAGCTTTGCCAGTTAGGATAGTAGGTGCACACAAGAGCAGTTTAAATTGTAAACATAGATAAGATTTCACGTAGATAGCACAATATATTCAGCCTCAATCTTGATTTAGGGTCTAAACATTTCAATACATAATTCATACCTTTGCCCTTTTCAAGTTGTCAAGATAGCACGTTGATCATGTTGAGACACATTTTTCACACATAAGTTTGCAACAACAATTCATGTAAAATAACAAGCAATGCAACAATTCAACTTTAATCTTACCATGTTCATACAATCACCGATGAAGCTCAATTTCTAAAAGACGGGATTTTAGCCATACATACCTCAACCGAGCTTTCCTTAATTCTATATTGTTTCGGAATGTTCACACTTCAATCTATTTAAGCAATATAGCACAATTTAACCCATAATTAATAAAAGATCATAATCTAAGCTCTCTTGAGCATTTTACCGAGCAATTAGTGTTCATTAAGGCCTTACGGTTCTTTTATGCAAGATTACACTAGCCCATTACCCATGCCTCTTCTTTTATAATTCCTCATACTCTTCAAGAACACATGCATGCAATGCAAACCCCTCTTACCCCCATGAATTACCTCACTAATGACCCTTTGTAGCTATGTGTAAAAATGAGAGCTGAGGTGATGAAGCCTTAACTCTTGGGATAAGGGTTTAGGTCCCTCACATGATTATCTTCAATGATTTACCAAGGATTCAGGGAATAATTTGATGATAAGCACTTTCCCACTCTTAGACCCCTCACTCTCACTCTATAAGCATCAGGAAATAGGCTCAAAATGAGTTATTACACCGAATATAACGATTGGGGGTCAAGTTTAAAATTTAGAAAATTGGAGCCCCGACTCAGATCTGCGATCGTATTTATGATTGCGAAGTGGAAATGCGGTCTGCATAATGGACCGCAAAACTGCTCCCAAAATCTGAACACACTGCCTGCGTATGCGGCAGAAATGCGATCCACATACCCGTTCTGCGGTCGCATAATGCACCGCAGAATTGCCCCTCACAAAATTCTAAGGGAAGTATGCGACGACTATGCGGTCCGCATATCGGGTATGCGATCGCATACTGGACCGCATAGATGACATCAAATTTGACCAACACACTGACTCACTTTGCAGCGATTATGCGGTCCGCATACCTAATATGCGACCGCATTCTTGTCCGCAGAATCGCAATTTCTGGAAAACATTATTTCTTGACTTTTTATATCATAGATCAGTCCAATTTGGCACCACGGGATTCAGGGTTCTGAGTAGGAAATTCTCGGGCCCTTACATCCTCCCCCACTTAAGATCATTTGTCCTCGAATGGGGATCAAGGTTCACTTATTAATAGTCTTAGTGCAATCCTCTGTTCTTTATAACCTAAAGCATGTTACCAGTCCCCCAAATTTATCTAACTCCCTATATTTCCGAAAATTTCGCCAGAGTTTCCTTTGTATCTATGCCTTATCCACCTGTTAGAGAGCTCTAGAACATATCCTAACAACATAACGATATTTCATAAACGTAACTTAACTTGTACAATCATCAACCATGGCCGTATAGGCAACGTTTTTCGAAAAAGGGAACAATTTTACATGGATCAAGTCTAAAGATAAGAGTTCATAGGAGCTAAATGCATAAAAGCTATTACATGACTACTCAAATACGGGATTCAGGGAGCTTTACGCATCTCTAACACGTGATCCTAACTTGGCACCACAGGATTCGGGGTTCTGTGTATGAAATTCACGGGGCCTTACATGATCAGTTGGGATTACCGAGCTCCACGTGGCCGGGTACGATTCTACCGAGCCTTATAATGGATGGGTATGTTTTTTTACCGAGTCCTCTTTGAGGCAGGGTACAATATGATGATGATGATGCCCACAGAGGCATATGCTTTTTAAACGTTTTATGTATATATATGTATTATATATTTCATGTTAGTAGCCCCCAGAGGCACTCAGATGTTACAGGTTGTATATCCTCTATCTCTCTTTATATTATTGTTCTTATTTATGTTTTACTGCCTTACATACTCGGTACTTTATTCGTACTTATGTCCCTTTTACCTGGGGAAGATGCTTTTCATGCCCGCAGGTCCTGATAGATAGGTTGACATTCCTCCAAGTAGGCTATCAGTTCAGCGGAAGGTGTTGGTGCACTCCATTTGATCCGAAGTTTTCTATTTGGTCAGTATGATTTGGACATGTATTGATTGGTATGGCGGGGCCCTGTCCCGACCTTTATGATATGTATGTACTCTTAGAGGCTTGTAGACAGATGTCATGCATATGAAAGATTGTATGGCCTTGTTGGCATGTGTTCCGTATACGATTGCTCATTTTGGTCTTATAGGACTGCATGTCACATGTATAAGTTTGAATTACATGTTGGGTCATCCCATTTCAAGTATTCCCTTATGTTTTATTCTGATTACATCATGACGACCCTTCCATCCCTTTTACCCATGATGGTATGATAAGAAAGAATACATCACGTTGGTACTCGGTTGGGTAAGGCACCAGGTCCCCATTGCGGCCCTCCGATTTGGGTCGTGACAAAAGTGGTATCAGAGCAGTTCTTTCCTAGGGAGTCTACAAGCCGTATCTAGTAGTCTTGTTTATGGGTGTGTAGTGCACCACACGTATAAGTAGGAGGCTGTAGAGCATTTAGGATTGTCACTCTTTCTTCTTAATCTAGATCGTGTGGTATAGCTCAATTGTAAGAATTCAAACTTCTAAATTCTATTTATTCGTAACACAATGATACCTCATCTAAACAGATAGTTGGTAAGAGATTAAATTTTGTCGTGGAAGAGGTGAGTCAATGAAACTCGATTTTGCATCATGCTTATGATGAGTAAATGTAAGGTCTTCAGTAGATTATATGTGTACTAAGGTGCGCAAGTTTATTGATAAACAGGCATAAGGCATGAATATCTATCCACTCATATGGTTTAAAAATCAACAAGAGAATTAGAAGGTAGATACAAGTTTCAACAAGTAAAAGAAGCAAGGTCGCGAAGGTTACGAGGTACCAGTTAGTGAAGGTTTTTAGTTTTTACAATTCAGGTAGAGAAATATATGTATTCTGAGTTACCTTCAATAGTAACAGAGGTATGTAAAATTGGCCGCGCCCATCCCAGTATGCCCTATGTGAGTTGACAGATTTAGTTTAAGAGAAGAAGGGGATAGCAAGATCCAATTGGGGCTAGAGTAACCCAAAATGGTAGATGGATTATCATCATTAGCTAACATTTCCAAAGGATATTGCAAATGTGGTAATAGTACTCCTTGTGAGACACCCCAATGGTGAAATCTAGAATAGTGCATTTAGATATGAATGCTAGAATGTCTAAAAAGTTTTTTAGAAGATTGGCACTAGAATCCTAGAAGGGATAAATATTTACCTCTGTATGGATCCTGTTCCTAGTAAAGAGAGAATACTAGGCGACCTGAAGAGCCAGTGGATTGAGCAAGGGGAGCTAAAAGCGAAGAATGTTTTGTTGACGTTTTTAGAATAAAGTGATAAACAAAAATATTAGCAGGAGAATAAGAAGAAGGTAAATAAAGTATTATGATTAAGATGTGATAAATGGGTGATAATGGTAAATAATAATATGACATGATGATAGAGCCTATAGTCAAGTGAAGTAAAAGACAAGAGGTGACAGGCCTTAAGACAATAATAGAGTATAGGCCAAAAGCTATATCCTCATTCAAGAATTGAGCTGGTGACTCGAACGTGATTACCAGAAGGAAAAATTAGACCCCTGTAGTAATAGAATTTAGTATGGGATAGTAAACAAGATAAAACCAAACATGAATTAGGGACCAAAGGATTTGATAATAATCGACATCGTGATAACTTCAGAGATCGCATTCCAATAGTAATAAAATAGACAACGGACGAATAATCTTTAAAGGTCATTTAAGAAGACGCTTAACTAAAGAAAACACTCTGATAAGAGTTAATCATAAGGGAATAAGTATGCCAGTTACTCTAGGTGCCACCTTCTTGCGTAAGAAATTCAGTTATCCCTGGTACAGAAGGGTTACCACAAGGCGAGTAAGGGTAATTGATGATGTGAAAAGATGCCAAAGATTAAGAGGTAAAACATCTATAGGTAGATCTTTGTAGCACTAAGTCTTAGTACTCTCCTAAAAAGGGGAAGATGGTGTGATATGGTATTAAGTCGGAGTTATTATTTCACGTAACTATGGGATAATAAAGGAATAATGTGGCAGAAAGGTGAAAGGAATGAGATTGCATTTATTCAGACCCTACAGATATGTTACGACTCAAGAACATAACGCAAGCATGCCGCCGGGGAGAGGCAAATAGGGTTCCCACACCAAATGTTATTGATAAATAAGCGCGAATGAATAGTCGATAAATAAGGAGCCAGTACGAGTGATAAGTTAAGACAAAGAAAATAACCTAAGAGAGATTATGTGGAATATAGATATGAGAATGGACCAACGAGTAGTTTATAGTTTATTCAGGAAGAGCCATGTTATGGTTAAACAAGAGGTTATAAGCAAATAAACAGATCATGCAAGATAAACGTAGTGAATCCTAATATAGTGAATTCAGTCTTGCAGACATGACGTCATAACCCTTGAGAAATGCTCGGATAGGAGTCGGGGAATTTAAAGGTATTGTATAAGTGTTACAGGAATAATGGAGAGTGCCATTAAGGAGACAATCAAAATCACAGTTTAGAAGTAACCCTACAAGCACAAGGGCACGGAGGTATGTAACTAAGGATGTTTGTAGGCGAGTAAGAATATCGAAAATTCCTTCTTGTATACAGTATAACAAGATCACAACTTTAAAATATCCAGAAGGTCTCCTAATGTCACGCCCCAAAATCCAAGGAGCGTGACCGACGCTCAACCGATTAAGCCGGCCTGAGCAAGCCTGTTGGGTTCCATTCTACCCAAACAAACTCATGATTAAATAGGAGATAGACTCCATTAATCAGATTTAGTAAGTATTTCATTAACAACTTCCATTTCATTTCCATTAGCAACTTAAGTCATAATTATCAAAATATTACAAGTTTTATAAATCGTTGCAAAACATCAATATTTCTACTTTACTTCCCAATACCAAACACCACCCACAACCTGTCTACGGAGCCTCTCAATATAACTGATGAATAATATTGAAATGCCGGCAACAAGGCTCCGGTTATACCTCTAAATACAAAGTACATGATGAATAGATGAAACAGCACCCCAAAACGAAGTGGGGCTCACCAAGTCAGCTGAAAGGATGATGAAGCACTAGCTGCGACCAGCACTGCCTGCTATAGAAACACCTACATCCATTAAAGACGTAGCTCCCCCGGTTAAAGGGACGTTAGTGCCATCGAATAGCACTAGTATGCACAAGTAAACACCATCTAGTTAGAAAGAACTATCATACAAGAACAAAGAAATCATAAACACCTTCTCATTAGAAAGAACTATCAAACAAGAATAAAGAAATCATATAGGTCAATCAAAAGCTTTAACAATCACCACATCATTAAATAAAAGAATCATACAACTTCCACATCATTTTTCCATAGCTTTTTAGTTTGGGGCATTCCATACTATTCATCACATGTTTCCAATACCACTGCTATCTTTAGTGGAGTCTGATATCAACCCGATCGGCTAGGTCGCCTAATTTGAGACATATGCTTCAATCATAATCTCATTTTCCTTCTTTTCCGGAATTCATTCACAATACCACCGCTATCTTGAGCGGAGTCCGATCTCGGCCTGGTCGGCTAGGCCGCCTTACCAATGTGTTGTTCCCTTCTCATTAATCAATTCATTTCACATATATCATTTCATAGGCAGCTGGGGTCACAACTTATCACATCATACTTGGCCCTAGGCCACATTTCATAACTCAATCTCTTCTTTCCCACATTTCACATCATTTCCACATATTTCACATCAATATCAATTTTAACAACAAGCTATTCAATTCAAGATGTCAAGTACACATGAGAGGAATCATGAACCATGGGCATATACAATATTTCAGAAATAATACACCTCAAGTTTATTAACAATGGAATTTTAAACACAACAGATTCTTCCAAAAAGGAGGGGATACACCAAACCACAATAAAAACACACATAAAAGGCATAAGCAAGCAATTTAATCAAGTGTTCTTGAATTACTCTTTTCCAATTATGACAATATACAATTTCAATATCGAAGTATGTAATAACTCGGATCACATTGGATGTATTCATAAGGCAAGACATTATCTTGAACAACCGCTTAAGGCATAAATTGTGTGTAAAGCCTTTAAGGCACTTTATTATTGAAGTCATTTATGGAAAGCAAAGTCGAGGCTCATTTCATAATCTATTTCATATTTTTTCATGTCATAGGCATCACCGGGTACAATTATAATTCAACTTCTCGGCACATTGGCTACACTCTATTTCCCAAATTCATTTGATTACTTCAAACATCTCTATACATAGAGGGTTTCACATAGTTTGGATAATATATGCAGCTCCAATCTCAATTTAAGGTCTTAGCATTTCAATACATGATTCATATTTCTTGCACCCTTTTTAAGTTATCAAGAATAGCACATTGATCATATTGGAATGCATCTTTCACAAATATAGGGTCACAACGCCAATTCATGTAAAGTATCAATCAAAGAAAGAATCCAAAGTTCAGTCTTACCACATTTACACAAACATCAATAGAGCTCAATTTCTAAAAGACGGGGTTTTGGCCATACATACTAGTTTAAGCTTTTCTTAAGTTACTACAACGTTCCGGAAATTCTAGAAATTCTAATCTACTTTGAGACATAACAAAATTAAACACAAATTAGGAAGGTATTCATGGTTTCAGTTCATTTGAGCAATTTATCAAATACTAGTTGAGCATCTTGATTTCAAATCTCTTTTATAAGGTTTCCTTCATTCCCCAACCTAATCTTTACTTATTTTTGTTCAACAATCTTTTCACAAGCCTTATTTGTACATGCATGTATACATAATAGTATTATACCCAAGAATCATACCTCAATACCCCATCTTATACCCCAAACTCAAAATTAAAGTCTAATGTTTAGAATCTTACCTCTTAGATGAAGAACTTGTGATTGGGTTCTTCGATTATTGAAAATTGATGCAAGATTGGATGATTGAATGTTGGGTTCCTTCTTTTCTCTCTAAAATGCTCTCAACTCTCTCTACATCAATAGAAAAATGACCCCAAATGAAGCCCCAAAAACTATATATTCAAATGGGGTCAGGTTATAAAAATAGGAAGATTTACCCTCCGAATGCGGGTCTGCGATCGCATAATGGACCGCAGAATGGGTATGCTGACCGCAAATGCGTCGCAATACTCGGTGCTTAAAACTGGGCTACATTGGTCCAGTCTGCAACCAGATTTGCGATCGCATATCGAGTATACGGACCGCATAATAGTTTTTGCGATCGCATATCTGACACAGGATCGCATGTTTCTAGCCTTTGGTAATTTGATCATAACTTTGCGTAGGAATGTCCAAATGACGAACGGTTTGAAGCGTTGGAAACTAGACTCAAAGTTATTTCATATGATAAGTTGTTCATCACATAAAACCTTATATATATTTTGATATGCTCGTTCAAAATATGGACTTATGCGAACTCATTTGAAATCTTAGCCTCTTATGAATTTTTTCCAATTTGACTTAGGCTTATGCCTTTCCTTGGGCCTCAAATTACTTACCACAAGACTTGTACACTTATTTACCGAATCCAATTGATGTCCACCATGTTAATAGCACATAAAATGTTATAATAAGCCTACATGGCACCACAAAATCCTAGGTTACTTAGCGAAATTTTCCGGGGCCTTACATTCTCCACCCCCCCCCTTAGGATCATTCGTCCTAGAATGAGGGGTTGAGTCCGCCCTAAATGCTTAACTTAATATATCTCCTTTCTAACCTACCTCAAGTCCCTAAATTTTGACTAACTCCAAAAGTTTTCAGAAATTTCGACAGAGTCTCCTTTGTAAAAAGGACTATCCACTTGTCAGAGAACCACCAAAACCATCCTAACAACACTTCCACAACGAGACAAAGCACCACAATTTATATATCAACAATACCAGTTTCACCATTACAAGCACTACATTATCACGATGATACCTGGACATGGACTGCACATTTTAAATCATAACACCTATAAGGTACCTTTCAAATCGTAACTAATTGTTATGCAGTCAAGCGAATCTTTCCACGACACTTTCGGCCTTCAAGGTGGCCTCCTTGACTTACAGGCTTTACCACAACACATTCGCGAAAACAATCTCAACCTTCAAACTTATCTAACAAGGATGACAACTAGATACCTCGCATAAGCTAACTATCTATTTACTTCACGTTCAATAGTTTCCACCGGGATGATACACAAAGGGTCTCCAACTACCTTCTTAGACATAGACATATGAAAACACATAATACATGTAGAACAACAATGGTAAACATCATACTCATAGCACGGTTCTACCTTCTTAGACATAGACATATGAAAACACATAATACATGTAGAACAACAATGGTAAACATCATACTCATAGCACGGCCTAATGTGAACTACACTTATGCAACTTTCATTATCAACTCACATAACATTTTTAGGGTAAAGTATTGATAATAACCCCTTCACCTTCCTAAACTCTAAATCGCTACACGAACGTCCATGCTAAACCGTTGATGACCTTCCACAATTACTCTAAGATGTGCTATCATAAACTGACAATAAAATTACCTATCAAATATATGGGATCACACGGGGATACTTCCTCTTTGACATGTTTGAACCTTCGCTTCAATACCAAATAGATCTAATACAGTAAGGAGCAACGGAGTTCAAAATTGGTCTGGATTATTCAGGAATCCATCTAGGCACTGAGCAGAGTATTTTAGGAGGTTACATGCTAAGAGACACGATGATATCTATTAATGACGCTGATATGGTTAATCATTGTGACGACATCAACTATTATACAATTAAGGCATAGGGGTAACTCGTACATTGGCAATTGGAACCATTAAGGAGGAATATTCAAGTACGTGACCCAGTCGTCTCCTGGAGTGTAGGGAAAATCTAGTTATCAGAAATGAGAATATTCTGTCACCTTGAATGCGATATGGTTTTCAAAACACATGAAGTTGAATTACACTCTTAACATTCACTGACACAAGGAATATATGCCACAAGCCCACGATAGTTGCAAAAATCTGAAGGCATCTAACCTCAACCTTTCACGAGTGAAACCACATAGCTAGGACATCTTAATATTGGGACGAAATCATGTATTGGTTAGAGGGGTTCTAATAGTTAACACGATGCTCCGGGGAAAATACAAATAACACACCTATCCAGCCAAGAAGGTGAAATACCAAGGGTAGCAAACCGCACATGACAATGACATAGTCAATGATTCTAGAAGTTGAGGGTGTAAAGACAACCAAACTCAATGAGACAGTGCAAAATAATCATGGAAGGTTTGCAGATGTTCATGATGAATTCTCCATGGGCTTTGACTTGAGAAAGGAAGTGTCATAGTGACACATAGAAGGGCATGTTCTCGCATGGTTATCGTACAAGTGTTGGGAAACTAGCACAATGAATTCACTAACTATGGAATACAATTAACACGTTCTGGAGGTATAAAGAGAAAATAATCATTTGTTATGAGCTACATGCTTCTGCTATATTAACTCTCAGACTGCAATACAAGACCACATCATGGGCGACCACAATACTAGAAACCAAGTGAGCTACTTGCTACGGGATGTCCCAAGTGGACATGAAAGTTATACCATGATGGCGATACCTGATCTTCTTATGACGGAGATGTGAGGCTCTCAATTTTCAGAGATGCTTTATGCGCACGGTGACCATTTCGATTGACATGCACTCCTGTGATAGGTGCGAAGATATGCTATTATGTTACTAGATAGTGAGAAGGTTTCATGATGATACTCACACGAGAGTAGAGTGACTGTTGAAACCATAGAAGCCATATACACCAATGAGAAAAAGAGTGACTCGAGAAGGATCGCACCACTGGGATGCTTTTCATGTAGCTCGACACCACATAGCTAAACTTTACGATGGTGCATGCATAGGCACAAGAGAGTAGATGTTGTTAATTTAAATAAAAAGTTTCTGTAAGAAATTCATCGGGAATAGTCCCTTGTTGAGAATTTAGGAAAAGCAAGTGGGAAGTATCAATAGTGTTATAACTCAATTCAGGAACATAATTATAGAGCTCAATTCCATTGGAGGCTGTATTTAAGAGAACTATGATCGGGAGACTTTATGAATAATACGTCTCATTCAAAGAGTAGGTGCATGCAATGTTGTATGATTAAGATTCTTGTTAAGACCATATCTATGCAGGCTCTCAATACAGGTGTACATATATAATAAGGAAGAGTATTTGGCGTTCAAAATGACGTACTAATGGGTCACTTACTTGGTGACTCTAGATTGGCGGGGTAGTGCCTTAATTGATGCACCCTGACTCCACATTTGTAACATACATTGGTAACATACTGATATACTACATGACCTGGTGGTGCAGTGACATTAATAGAAACAAAGTTACTCCCCTTATCAACAAGTAATCCCTCCATGGCTCAACACATTCTCCTAACAAGTCCTTGGGCAATCCACTCGAACTCAATGGTGGGATCACTCCCTTTTTACATGCTTCAAATTCATGTATTATGGTATCAAGATTACCAATCTTGAGAATAAGACTTAGAGAGGAAATCAGCTCCCTATCTTGGGCTATATCGCACGATCTGGAGTATCAAAGAACGGTGAAATTCCTGAATGTCCAAATAGCCTCCAACTTATAGATGTGGTCGACAACACACCGATAAGAAGGACTCTACTAGACATGGCTCCGAGACATCCCAGGACACTTAAAAATCTTAGGCTTTGATACCAAGTTTGTCACACCCCAAAATCCGAGGAGCGCGACCGGCGCTCAACCGAGTAAGCTCGACTGAGCAAGCCTGTTAAGTTCCATTCTACCCAAACCAAATCATGATTAAATAGGAGATGGACTCCATTAATCATATTTAGTAAGTATTTCATTAACAACTTCCATTTCATTTCCATTAGCAACTTAAATCATAATTATCAAAATATTACAAGTTTTATAAATCGTTGAGAAACATCAATATTTCTACTTTACTTTGCAATACCAAACACCACCCACAACCTGTCTACGGAGCCTCTAAATATAACTGAAGAATAATATGGAAATGCCGGGAACAAGGCTCCGGCTATACCTCTAAATACAAAGTATACGACGAATAGATGAAACAGGACCCCAAAATGAAGTGGGGCTCACCAAGTCAGCTGAAAGGATGATGTGGCACTAGATGCGACCAACAGTGCCTACTATAGAAACACCTACATCCATTAAAGACGTAGCACCCCCGACAAAAGGGACGTTAGTGCCATCGAATAGCACTAGTATGTATAACTAAACACCATCTAGTTAGAAAGAACTATCATACAAGAACAAAGAAATCATAAACACCTTCTCATTAGAAAGAGCTATGAAACAAGAATAAAGAAATCATATAGGTCAATCAAAAGCTTTAACAATCACCACATCATCAAATAAAAGAATCATACAACTTCCACATCATTTTTCCATAGCTTTTTAGTTTGGGGAATTCCATACTATTCATCATATGTTTCCAATACCACTGCTATCTTGAGAGGAGTCCGATATCGACCCGATCGGCTAGGTCGCTTCATTTGAGACATATGCTTCAATCACAATCTCATTTTCCTTCTTTTCCGGAATTCATTCACAATACCATTGCTATCTTGAGCGGAGTCCGATCTCGGCCCGATCGGCTAGGCCACCTTACCAAGGCGTTGTTCCCTTCTCATTAATCAATTCATTTCACATATATCATTTCATAGGCACTTGGTTCTATAACTTATCACATCACACTTGGCATTAGGCCACATTTCATAACTCAATCTCTTCTTTCCCACATTTCACATCATTTCTACATATTTCACATCAATATCAATTTCAACAACAAGCCATTAAATTCAAGATGTCAAGTACACATGAGAGGAATCATGAACCATGGGCATATACAATATTTCAGAAATCAAGCTCTAGTTTATTAACAATGGAATTTTAAACACAACAGATTCTTCCAGAAAGGAGGGGATACACCAAACCACAATAAAACACACATCAAAGGCATAAGTAGGCAATTTCATCAAGTGTTGTTGAATTACTCTTTTCCAATCATGACAATATACAATTTCAATATTGAAGTATGTAACAACTCGGATCACATTGGATGTATTCATAAGGCAAGACATTATCTCAAACAACCACTTATGACATAAATTGTGTATAAAGCCTTTAGGGTACTTTATTATTGAAGTCATTTATGGAAAGCAAAGTCGAGGCTCATTTCATAATCTGTTTCATATTTTCTCATGTCATAGGCATCACCGGGTACAATTATAATTCAAGTTCTCGGCACATTGGCCACACTCTATTTCCTAAATTCATTTGATTACTTCAAACATCTCTATACATAGAGGGTTTCACATAGTTTGGCATAATATATGCAGCTCCGATCTCAATTTAAGGTCTTAGCGTTTCAATACATGATTCATATTCCTTGCACCCTTTTTTAGTTATCAAGAATATTGCATTGATCATATTAGAATGCATCTTTCACAAATATAGGGTCACAGCACCAATTCATGTAAAATATCAATCAAAGCAAGAATCCAAAGTTCATTACCACATTTACACAAACATCAATAGAGCTCAATTTCTAAAAGACGGGGTTTTAGCCATACATACCTTGTTTAAGCTTTCCTTAAGTTACTACAATGTTCCGGAAAATCTAGCAATCCCAATCTACTTTGAGACATAACAAAATTGAACGCAAATTAGGAAGGTATTCATGGTTTCATCTTATTTGAGCATTTTATCAAATACTAGTTGAGTATCTTGATTTCAAATCTCTTTTACAAGGTTTCATTCATTCCCCAGCCCAATCTTTACTTATTTATGTTCAACAATTTTTTCACAAACCTAATTTGTACATGCATGTATACATAATAGTATTACACCCAAGAATCATACCTTAATACCCCATCTTATACCCCAAACTCGAAAATAAAGTCTAATATATAGAATCTTACCTCTTAGATGAAGAACTTGTGATTGGGTTCTTTGATTCTTGAAAATTGATGCAAGATTGGATGATTGAATGTTGGGTTCCTCCTTCTCTCTCTAAAATGGTCTCAGCTCTCTCTAAAATTAGTAGAAAAATGACCCCAAATGAAGCCCCAAAGACTATATATTAAAATGGGGTCGGGTTATAAAAATAGGAAGATTTACCCTCCGAATGCAGATCTGCGGTCGCATAATGGACCGCAGAATGGGTATGCTAGCCAGAAACACGTCGCAAAACTCGGTTCCCAAAACTGGGCTACACTAGTCCAGTTTGCGACCAGATTTGCGATCGCATATCGAGTATGCGGACCGCATAATGGTTTTTGCGATCGCATATCTGACACAAGATCGCATTTTTTCAGCCTTTGGTAATTTGATCATAACTTTTTGTAGGAATGTCCAAATGATGAACGGTTTGAAGCATTGGAAACTAGACTCGAAAACATTTCATATGATAGGTTTTTCATCACATAAAACCGTATACATATTTTGATATGCTCGTTCAAAGTAGTGACTTGTGGGAACTCATTTGAAATCATAGCCTATTATGAATTATTTCCAATTTGACTTAGGCTTAGGCCTTTCCTTGGGCCACAAATTACTTACCACAAGACTTGTACACTTATATACCAAATCCAATTGATGTACACCATGTTAATAGCACATAAAATATTATAATAAGCCTACGTGACAGCGCAAAATCCTAGGTTACATAGTGAAATTTTCCGGGGCCTTACACCTAAGTACTACCATTAAAGACTAGTTTAGGAAATAAGGAAGAGGGCTTCAACCTAAGCATATTCACTTGAAGAAGAATTGGTCTGGTAACAATTGTCTCACTGCAACATTGGATGCACTCCATAAGAAAGTGGTGCCTATAATGACTAATGAATGGAAAAAAAAGAAAATCAAAGGTGATGTTTGACATCATATGAGGTACAGGAAATTATAGTATTAGTGGGCAATAATAAAAGCCAAGTATTTATGCAACAACTGGCAGAACGACAAGGAAGAGTAATTGCTTACATTTAAAGACAACTGAGAAGGCGCAAAAGGAAATCGGTGGTGCTAGCAAGTTAAAGGAAGGATGTGAGTAGTACAATATATATGTGTAGGTCGCAATCTAATGTATGGCAGAGTGACAAGATTTTAGGTATATGGGAGTAAGGATAAGAAAAGGTGAGTTAGAGGCTGATAAGAATAGGTAAGACCTCAGTATTAAGCCCATCAAACAAGAGAGTTGAAGGTTTATGTATGTTATAAAAAGCTCAATATAGCTTGAATTAACATGGGGGAGTCCAAGACTAGGAGCAATTAGAAGAGATGAAATGATGTCCCAGTAGTAGAATAAGGGTGTAATTGTGATAGATAAGAGGATGATATTTAGGCCTTTGATTGAGGAATAAATTAAAGAAAAGGGATTTTATGAATTGCACGGGATTGTAATACCCCCATAAGATGAATCATGTTAGGATGCTATGAAATACGGTTATGGAAGTATAGTATCGTCCCTAGGTGGATCAAACAAATCATTACAGATATTTCCCGATGAGACGCGAGCCCTAGCAATAATGTACTACGTAAGAGGTTTCAAGTTATCAGTGGTAGATTATGGATCAACATTAAGGTGAATCACCAATGGATGGATAAAAGTAGCAAAGTATGAGATGATATTAGACCGTCATTATTAAGATGAACAGTAATGAAGAAGCATTAAAGGACTTAGATTTATACATATAGGACAAGCAGCGAAAGAGTAATTTGGAGCTGGGTGGCAGACCTCGGTAATAATAAATCGAAGTAAGAGTTAGGATATAGTATGAACTACCTAGATGTAGTAAAACCATAAGTGTAGGTAACCAAGGCTATGAACCAATGTATAGCAATAGTCGTAAGTTCGACAAAGTACCAAGCGAATAACTTTAGTACACCTATAGATGCCTAGAGGAACATCTTGTCATAGTTCTGTATATGTTCACAAAGTGAGGCCTAAAGATTGGCCAAAAGATGGAGGAAAAAGGAGAAAAGAGTCGCATAGGCAAACATATAAGTACACGGTTGTACATGATGCATGTCAGAAGGTAACAACAATTATGAGATTGGAAGAATTCCGACCACAGGTCGTGGTATGAGAAAGAGGCCTGAAGGGGGGAATACCCAGGCCCTTGGATTTATTTACAGAACATTTTCCTAGATGTCAAGGACAATATTAAAGTATTCGTAAGAGCTACAGGTTATGACACTGATAAGCGCATTAGTCAACATTCGAGGGCGAATGTTTCAAAGGGGGGAATGATTTACTGCCTATACGATCTCAAATGTCCGTTTAAAACCATTCACTGAGTTACTGCACCCACATAGATACCTTGCTCTTAGGACATCACTATTCTGTGTTTAGGCAAGCCTATAGGCGATTTTAAATTCTGCAACTCTGAAACTGTTTTTTGCTACTTAAGTTGTCTAGATTTAACAAGCAAATTAAATAGGATTTTGACACTTTGGCATAATTCAAGGTTGTATAACCCCTGCTCACCAAGATATCATGTTCTAGGATTTTCTCTTAAGCATTGAAAATGTTGTTTGGAGACGTGCATTTACTTGCTATGTTTGAGGAGGTAACGGTGAGCCTATAACTTGTTTTCTTATATACAGTCCTAATTGTTCTTTATTGACGCCTAGATTTTATCCTTTAAAACCTTAGGAATGTCTAGAACTGTCCAAAGAATAGAGGTCCTAAAATACCTTCAAGGCCACGAGGAACGGACGGGTAGTGCACTCGTAGGACATTGTCAAGGTTACTAGAATGCTTAAGGCTATGACCAAGGGGAGGGAATTGGGTAGAAAGGATATGATGACTACACGCTAATGTCACATGTAGCCCCTCATTGAGGAGTGTTTAACGGGCTGTTACACCCCATGTTTTCGTACGTAAGAGAACATCATAAGTTAATTAATGTAAGCTCAGAAATGGAATCATCTTTTAAAAGTTTTCAAAGTTAGTTCATCATGTTAGCGTGGAGGTTAAAAATATTTAAGATCATTGATACCAAGTAGCAAGAGGGTTTGAAGGCTTAGAAGCTAAACAAATTGAAGAAAATAAGTTTCGTTAAAAGTCGACAAGTTGGAATGTTTTATCATGTACTTTTCAGTGAAACTAGGGTTATTAACATTATAAGGAGATTATAATATGAGTTATTTTAGTCGTATGATAGTTGGTGTTATGTTTTGAAGTCAAGCGAGTTATGGATCAAAAGTTGGAAAAGGTCATCACAAGTTCCATTCATAAATGTGCTGAAAATTAGGTCAAATGTAACTAAGCTTTTCTCCCAATATATTTAGAATTAGGGGATGATCTACCTACTAAATTAAATATCTATGAGTCTAGTTTCTAAATCATTAAACCGTTTGTCGATACAAAGTCGGAATAGAGAGATACTCGTAATTTTGCGAGACTGCGCAGGTTGGTAGGTGACAAGTAGGTGCATCACCTACTTGCCAAAATGAGAGGACTCAATTAAAAGCCCCAAAGTCGGACAAGAGGGGTCTTTTAATGGATTATAACTAATTTATTTCACCCATCTTCCAGACCTTGAAAACCTAATTGAACCCCTGCAACTCCTCCCCAAAAATACCACACAAACCCTAAGGTATTCCGGGTGTTACGATGCGATTCTAGTGCTGAAAAGTCCGGACAACTTGCTATTTTCTCTTTCTCCTTCTTATAGCCGTGGTGAGGAACTTATTTTTGATGAAGAAGGACCAGGTTTCGTGGGTTATACATAGTACAAGGTAATTTTATTCTTCTCCTTCCATTATCTATGTGTTTGCGAGTTGTAACTCGATCGTAAAAAATAGACATAGCTAGTTTCGAAAGAATGGTATGTTGTTTGTTCTTGTGTAATGGTTGGCTGGTTGTAAACTTATTTTTAAGTTGAATTCGTGTTGTTTTATTGTATAAGATTATTTCTCAATTTGAAAGAAAAGACAAGTCGAAACGTGTTTAATTAAACTGAAAATTTATTTTTGAGTTGATGAACTTGTGGGACTGTTTTTGGGCTGTTTCGTGTAGGTATTGGGTTGTCTCTTTTGCTACTGTTTTTATGGAGTTGAGAGGATGAAGGGTGTGGAGAAACACCACATAATGTCAAGGTTGTTAGATAGTCGTTCGTCGTAACATTTTCAGATTGTTTGACACCATTATGGTTGTCGTGTTGTGTATGAAGTGATAGAGGTGTGTTGGGATATTTATGATTATTTTGACTTGTGTGAAGTCATATATATAGGGGAGGTGGTTTCTGTTTCATTGTAAAATATTTGTGTTTGATACATAATAGGTACGACGCTTAAACGATAACGATAGTGCCATTTCTCTTATTGTAGACTAAAGAGTCGTGACATTTTCATAGCTTGAGGTTGGGCAGTACATATACATGGTATGTGAGGCCATCCCTTTCCTTCTTTTGCATGATTTAGATAGTACATAATACAATGAACGGAGCTTCCAAAGATACTCTACTCTTAGAAGCTAGCAGTACTTACATTGTTTTCCCTTTTGTGGGACGATTGATGTTAATGTTGCTTCTCTTATACTTATGTTATCAATACTGTTGGTACTTCCTGATTCTTATGTGGTTCATTGTTAAAATTTAGTCCTAATAAGGTGTACTGAGGATACCGACCTTACGTCACTCCGAAAGATTTAGAACGTGATTCCATGAGTCGAGCATGCATTATATGTATGTATCTATTTTACTCTACCGAGCCACGCTATAGTCGGCCGAGTATGACACCTATTGTTCAACCACTGATCAGTTGGGATTACCGAGCTCCACATGGCTGGGTATGATTCTACCGAGCTTTATAATGGCCGGGGTACATATTTTTTACCAAGTCCTCTTTGAGGCCGGGTACGATATGATGATGATGATGCCCATAGCGGCGTATGCTTTTTAAAAGTTTATGTATATATATGTATTATGCATTCATGTCAATAGCCCCCAGAGTCACTCAGATGTTACAGGTTGTATCTTTTATCTCTCTTTACATTACTGTTCTTATTTATGTTTTCTTGCCTTACATACTCGGTACTTTATTCGTACTGACGTCCCTTTTGCCTGGGGATGCTTCGTTTCATGCCCGCGGGTCCCGATAGACAGGTTGACATTCCTCCAAGTAGGCTATCAGGTCAGCGAAAGGTGTTGGTGTACTCCACTTGATCCGGAGTTACCTATTTGGTCAGTATGATTTGGACATTTATTGATTGGTATGGAGGGTCCCTGTCTCGACCTTTATGATATGTATGTACTCTTAGAGGGTTGTAGACAGATGTCATGCATATGAAAAATTGTATGGCCTTGTTGTCCTGTGTTCAGTGCACGAGTGTTCATTTTGGTCTTATAGGACTGCATGTCACAAGTATAAGTTTGTATTACATGTTGGGTCATCCTATTTCAATTATCCCCTTATTTTTCATTCTGATTATATCATGATGACCCTTCCAGCCCATTTACCCATGATGGTATAATAAGATAGAATACGTCACGTTGGTACTCGGTTGGGTAAGGCACCAGGTGCCCATTGCGGCCCACCAATTTGGGTCATGACACGGGTATGGTATGGGGTGATCTTTTAGGCTAACAAACCTAGGACCCGTTTTCTAATTTCCAATATTTAAACTTTACTATTTTGTATGCAACTCGCTCAAATTCCTTGTATTATTGTTATTTGAGTCAAACAATGTCCAGCATGCTTTTATTTACAAACTATGTGTTTCAACTTCTTATTTGTTAAAGGACTAATTCATAAGTATAAGTTTGGTCGGGACCCACCATTGTGGACTTAGAGGGGTGCCTAACACCTTCCCCTCTAGGTTATTTCGAGCCCTTACCCTAAATCTCTGGTAATGCAAACCAATCCAAGAGTTAATCGCTTTGGGTGACCTAACGCACCATAAACCATTAGGTGGCGACTCTTCAAATACCCACATTACCAAAAGGAAATAAGTTATTACCCCCATGAAAGTTGGAACCAGCACTTTCTCCGCGGAGAAAAAAGCGCGGTGCGACAGCATGGCGACTCTGCTGGGGATACCTTTAGGCTCTTACCATAACAAACTTATCTTTGATGGATTAGTCCAAGCATGCTTTATCCTGTACCTTTTCCCCTTATTTATATTTAATTGCCTATTTTCTTTTAAGCCTTTATGATTATTTATTACTGAAACTGACTTGTGTCTTTATTTTCTTTTTCTATAACTGTCTTTTCAATTATTTAAATACTGTATTTATTTTTCCTACGTGCAAATACCTTAGTACATGCTATTAATTGCTGCATAAATCATGCCCCACATCATATTCCACTTGTGCGTATCAAATACTATAGCAAAGCTTAATGAGTGGTTGCACTCTTCTTATTTATTACCCTTGAATTCGAAAAGGCTTATTTGCGGTAAAACCAGTCGATTAGTGGTGCAGTCGACAGTTCACAATTGTGCATGTATCATGGTCAAATATAGTAAATCAATTATTTTGTCCACATAATGATCCTTTAAGATGAGCGTTATCCAAAGTCCACCGGGGTTTCCATAATCCCAACGGACACAACCACGTCCTGTGTATTAATTTGGAGAACTAAATGCCAATATGGTAATCATGAATTTAAATATAGTTGAGTCTGGTGGGAGAGAAAGGCCTAACCCTTTTGTTTTGCAGAAAATGAGGTACGAAGTCCCCAGATTTGGTATGGTTAGCAACATTCCACCATTGCTGCTAGATTGGTGGGAGGACCTTTCCTCAAGTGACAAGAATCATGTAAGGAAATAACTGGGTAACTTGCCTTCCCTGCTAGACATTGATCCAAACAACAAGTTGATCGAGGCTGCCACTTTGTTCTGGGATAGTGAGAGGTTTGTGTTCCATTTCAGCGACATAGAAATGACACCCCTTCTAGAAGAAATTGGAGGGCTTGCGGGGTTGACTAAGGATAGTCCCAGGTTATTGGTATCGGAGAACCGTACCGGTAAAGGGTTCTTAAAGATGATGGGATTGAAGAAGAATGCTGACCTGGTATGCTTGAAAGAATTTTACACACCCTTTGAATATCTGTATGAGAGGTATGGCCATAGCAAGTCCTACCGTACCTACCATTATGAGATCTCTCTCACTTCTCTAGGACACATCCACCACAGAGTGTTCGTGTTCATCGTATGCTTCTTGGGCCTGATAGTGTTCCTAACGAAAAGGGAAAGAATCCACACTAGGTTGGCCATGGTCGCCAAGACTTTGATGGAAGGGATCAATGGACAGACATACATTATAGTCCTCATGATCATAGCCGACATCTACAGGGCTCTGGAGCACTGTCAAAGAGGGGTCAAACATTCCGAGGGTTGCAACTTGTTGCTCCAATTGTGGTTGTTAGAACATTTTCAAAAGGGTCACTACCGCCAAGAATTTTCGCGAAGGGCTTGGAGCGACCATATTGCCTTCCATCACCCCAAGCGTATGACTTACATTCCAGACAGATTTGCTCAGCTAGAAAGTTCCAAATAATGGGTAGAGTTCTTCGACAATTTGACCGATGAACAGGTGCAATGGATGTTCGAATGGTTCCCAACAGATGAATTCATCATCAGATCCTGAGACGCTCCATACTTGGTGTTGATCGGTTTGAGAGGGATATACCCTTATGTCCCTATCCAAGTTATAAGGTAAGCAGGTAGGAAACAGGTTGTAGCAAGAGTTGCCAAGATGAGTCATTTTAGGGCAGACTTTAAAGACGACGATGTCCGTTACAAGTGCCAAGCTTAGCACATATAGCATTGCAAAATCATTGTGGAAAAGAACATCGTTGAGCCAGACAGGTATCATGTATGGTGTGAGCCTCTCTACCTAGCATGGTTGGAGGACAATCTGAAGGGGAGGGTGATGTCAGGAACTGGTCAAGGGAATAGGATCATAGATGAAGAAGCTGATGCTCAAGTGAAATACAACAGGTTGGGCAAGAGGGTCCATGACTCTAAGAATGAGCACCGAGAAATACATGAGAGGAATGTACGGTTGATTGAAGAATGGAAAGAGATGGCAGTCATTTCCAATAGGAAATTGGAATATCTTGAGCGAGGAATAGTGGAGCTGGAAGAGAAAGTCATAAAGAGGATCGAGGATTGCCAGAATGCTGAAGGAGCCGATGGAGGACATCTGGCCAGAGCCTACTTGTTGCTGGGTCTGCGCGAGCTAAGGGATCCATATGATGGAGGCAGAAAGATCAAATTTGGGGAAGGTCCTCCTAGGATCAAATAGTCTAGATTTATTTGCTTTCCTAAATGTAATAAGGCCAAGTGCCAGTAGTGACTTATTTTTATTGTCCTAGTGTCGTTTTGTTATTCGACTATTTTTATATTATAAAATGAAGCATTTATTGGAATTTAAAATTCTCCAAAATTATTTGTCGCTAAGCCTACATCGGGCACAACAAGGTTCCCAAAGTAGGACAAGAATTTACGTTTCCGCAATATGTGTTTAAATACTGCAAACATTTCAGAATCCTCACTGACTTGTTACCTTTTTATTTTTGCTTAGTTTTTATTAATCCCATCCCCTTAAGTTGATTCACTCATACTGGCCTCCTTAGCATACCACACCAGATCTAGAGGCCCTCCACCCTCCTCCTCCTCCAAGCAATACAAAAGACAGAGGAAAAGAAAAAATGGACGACTTAAGTGGTATACAAAAGGAGAATGTTGAGACCGCAGAAACCTCAGATGGCCGTAGCACTCCGATCCCAAATAATCTAGTCCTGAGATTGGAACAAAAGATATTGGAATTGCAAGGAGAACTTGAGCAGGTTCACAACTTGGCAAACTTGTCAATTACCTTGAATGTCCCCGACATCAACCAGTAAATCACAAAGAACCCAATACCTTCCAAGAATACACAAAACCAACATCCACAAAATCCTCTCACCAAATCAATATGCAACTCGACCCCAAAATCTCATTCCATTGCCAATACCAACTCCGCCACAACATCACCATCAGCCTACTTAGTACCCACCAACCACCACTTACCATACTCCCAAAAACACACCACAACCCATTCCTGATCCCCAAAACTGCACCATCAACCACAACTTACCACACTCCCAAAAACACACCACAACCCATTCCCGATCCCCAAAATTGTACAATCAACCATCACTACGCCCAAGTACCTAGCACCCATCAAAGCAACCCTATATACGTAGATACTGTACCTCACTCCATCCAACCCATATCCTATAAACTAAAATCCTCCAAAAAGGAACTGCTCATTAAAAACATGGCTAAAGAACAAGAAATTGACAAGCCGAGTTCAAGATGTCGAAGGCGGCAAAGGAATAGAAGGTTTGAATTATGAAGACCTATGCATACAGCCATATGTAGAACTTCCATAGGGATACAAACCTCCCGAGTTTGAGATGTTTGACGGCACAGGTGATCCCAGGGTTCATCTGAGGACTTATTTCGATCAACATGTCGGGGTCGGGAAAGATGAAATGATCTGAATGAAACTCTTTATGAGGAGTCTTACTGGGATGCTTTGTTCTGGTGTATTATCCAAGATCCCAAGAAATGGTCCAATTGGGTAAGTATGGCATCAGATTTCATGGACCAATTCATGTTCAATACAGAGAATGCACCAAATGTTTTCTACATCCAGAATCTTAAGAAAAAACCCACTAAAACCTTCGGCGAGTATGCTACTCGTTGGAGGTCGAAAGTGGCCAAGGTCAGGCCATATTTGGATGAGGAACAGATGAACAAGTTCTTCGTTAGAGCACAGGATCCACAATATTATGGAAGGTTGATGGTTATCGAAAATCATAAATTCCATGATATCATCAAACTCGGAGAAAGAATCGAAGAAAGAATCAAGAGCGGGATGGTGACAAACTTTGAGGCATTACAAGACACAAACAAGGCATTACAATCAGGCGACATATCAAAAAAGAGAGATATTGGGGCAGTAATGGTGGCCCAAGGCCCGAAATCTCCACTTACATATAAAATACCTCCATCCATATACCAAACACCTCCACCCACATACCAAGCACCTCCACCCACGTACCAAGCACTGCCACCCACATATCAACCCTCATCTCTAAGATATTCCCAATCAGCCACTGTCCACCATACCTATAACTCCCAACCATCCCATTTTCAATCACCTCCAACTCGCCAAAACTATCCGAGACAAAGACCCAATTACGATCGCAAGCCACCCAAACAATACACTGCCATTGCTGAGCCTATCGACCAATTGTATGAAAGGTTGAAAGTCGCGGGTTGCGTCACTCTTGTTCCCGCTGTGGCATTTAAAACACATCTCAATGGGTCAATCCGGAAAAAATTTATGCGTACCATTCCGGTATGAAGGGGCACACCACTACTGAGTGTCGAACATTGATAGAGATGAACGAAGAATGGGACCTGAGGGGTTGATTGGGTTTATTCGAGAAGGCGATGACTTTAAAGTTGTTGTCACACTTACTCCTATTGTGGTATAGACTTAGTCACCAATTTAGATTGAGATAATTGCATCAGTTCCATTTAAGGTAGAGGTGGCTCCGCCTGTGGCCAGCCCCACTCCCTTTGAGGTAGAAGTGGTCCCACCTTTTACTGTGACAGTATCAACCTTACCTTCAATCAACTCAAAATAAATACCCTGGGATTATGTTACCGAGGCTCGGCGAAAAGGAGAGTCTAAGGTAGAGGAATCTGATGTTGCACAAGGAATGACTAGGACTGGAAGGGTCTATACGCCTGAACATTTGCGAGGTTCAAGTAATGATGCCACTACTAGGAAGCCTATCATTGAGACTGGGCTGGATGACCTATGGAGGAAAGTACAAGCAAAGGAGTATTCGGTCGTTGACCATCTGAACAATACCCCAACTTAGATATCTATTTTACTGTTGCAAAATTCAAAGGCACATAAGAACGCTTTAATGAAAGTGCTGAGCAATGCTTATGTACCCAATAATATCACTGGTGGAGAAATGGCCAACATGGTGGGACAAATATTGGAAAGTCATAAGATTATCTTCCACGAAGATGAGCTACCACCTGAGGGGCTGAATCACAATCGGGCATTGCACATTACAGTGCAATTTGAAGACAAATTCATTGCCAGGGTCTTGGTTGAAGGAGGTTCAAGCCTAAATATTTGTCCATTGGACACTCTAAAAAGGTTGGACAAAGGTTTCCATGAAATATCGGTAGGAAGCATGAACGTGAAAGATTTTGATGGGTCACAAAGGGCCACGATTGGGGAAATCAACCTTTGCTTGCACACGGGGCCAACTTGGTTCGACGTCGAGTTTCAGGTGCTTGACATACTAGCCTCATATAATCTTCTGTTGGGCCAACCATGGATCCATGCTGCTGGAGCCGTGCCTTCCACACTACATCAAGCTGTGAAATTTTAATGGAATCGTCAGGAGGTGATCATTAACGGAGATGGAAGTAACCCTATTTACACTAATCAAACCATCCCGACTATTGCACATAGAAGAAGGATAGGAGGGGAAACCTATCATCACATTGAACGAGTCAATGCCATCGAGAAGGATAAATGGTGGAGCAATAAAATAGAAAGCATATTGGCATGGTCTGGATATGAACTCGACAAAGGATTGGGAAAGAACCTCCAAGGTATTACCAAACCAATACAGCTGAAAAATCATGGTACCACCTTTGGGCTCAAATACCAGTACACATGGCAGGAGTATAGAAATTGGTCGCCTCCATGGCGTGGACCGTACTACCCTCTCGAGCAACCAGTGCCACCTCTAGAGCAAGCTTTTCACCAAACTGATACGATATGGGAGACTGCAGAAGAGGAAGCGCTCGTTGGGTTGAAGAATTTGTTCTTGGAGGACGAGGACATGGACTGCAGTGCCATAATTGAGGAGGTGGAGGAAGAAGGCCTCACCATTCAAACTATAAAGAACGGAGCCGTTCTCAAGAACTGGACTGCCACACCATCTCGAGCCCGCCGAGTCCCTGGGTAGCTTGGCAGATTTTTACTTCTATAGCCATTCTAAGTATCTAAAATTTCCAGTAATTTTGCTTTAAGATTTACTTGTTTCAAAATAAATGCTCGATTCATCGAGTCGTACTTGTCTGGATGATTTTTCAGTTTTAATCAAATGCATTTGCTCTTTATTATTCATTATCATTTTTATACTTTTCTTTCTACGGTGTTATTATTATTTTTCCTGATGAACCCATTACTGTGACATGTAATGAGGCAACACAACATGAGGAGAGCGATTCAGACGAAGAGGATGAGATACCTGAGGAAATTTTCAGAGGTTGAAAATTTTGAGAATAAGCCTAAGTCCAATCTGGACGAAACCAACGCAATAAATTTGGAGACGCCAAGACTATCAAGGAGACTCGCATCAGCATTCACTTGTCACCAACAGAGATGGAAGAGTACATAAGTTTCCTAAAAGAGTACGAGGATATTTTCACATGGTCATATAACGACATGACCGATTTGAGCGCTTCCATAGTGGCTCATAAGCTGCCTACTAATCCCATGTGTCTTCCAGTGAAGTAGGAACTCAGAAAGTTCAAACCAGACATGAGCCTAAAATCAAGGAGGAAGTTACCAAGCAGATCAAAGCCAAAGTTCTCAGGGTGGTTGAGTACCCAACCTACTTAGCTAACATTGTGCCGGTTCCGAAGAAGGATGGGAAGGTCAGAGAATGTGTTGACTATCGGGATTTAAAAAGAGCAAGTCCCAAGGACGACTTCCCATTATCAAACATACACATCCTGATTGATAATTGCGTCAAGCATGAACACCAATACTTTGTGGATTGCTTCGAGGGCTATCACCATATCTGGATGGACAAAGAAAATGTAGAGAAGACAGCTTTTATTACGCCTTAGGGTGTATACTATTACAAGATGATGCCATTCGGTCTGAAAAATGCTAGGTCTACTTACATAAGAGCCATGACAACCATCTTCCAAGATATGATACACAAGAAAATAGAGGTATATGTGGATGACATATTATCAAATCCAAGAGGGTCGCAGATCATATAATGGACCTGAGAAAGTTCTTTGACAAGATAAGGAGGTACAATTTGAAACAGAATCATGCGAAGTGTTCATTCGGGGTTCTTGTAGGAAGATTCTTGGGATTCATCGTCAGTTATTGAGGGATCGAGCTAGATCCGTCTAAATTCAAGGCTATTTAGGAGTTACCACCGCCTCAGAGCAAAAAGGACGTGATGAGTTTCCTAGGACGTCTCAACTACATCAGTCAATTCATAGCACAATCCACAATCATATGTGAACCCATCTTCAAGATGTTGAAACAAGTTGGACAGAGGATTGTCAGAAAGCTTTTGACAAGATCAAGGAGTACCTGTCCACACCACCAGTTCTTGTCCTGCTAGAACCAAGATGACCTTTGCTACTCTATCTATCTGTATTCGATAGATCCTTCGGATGTGTTATGGGAAAACATGACGAGACATGAAGAAAGTAGCAAGTCATATATTACCTGAGTAAGAAGTTCACACTTTATGAAGCACGATACTCTCTGCTTGAACGCACTTGCTGTACTTTTTCCTGGACAGCTCAGAAATTGAGGCATTACTTCTGTACCTACACTACATACCTCATATCCAGGATGGACCCTCTGAAGTACATATTCTAGAAACCCATGCCAAATGGAAAGTTGGCCAAATGGCAGATACTATTAAGTGAGTTTGATATCGTTTATGTAACTCAAAAGGCCGTCAAAGGGCAAGCATTGGCAGATCACCTTGCTGAAAATCCGGTGGGAGGAGCATACGAATTGATGAAGACATATTTTCCTGATGAAGAAGTATCATTTATAGGAGAAGACATTACCGAAGCAAATGACGGTTGGAAGATTTTCCTTGATGGAGCTGCAAATTTAAGAGGAGTAGGCATTGGAGCAGTTTTGGTACCACAAACGGATCAACATTATTCGGTATCAGCTAAACTCAGATTTCCCTGCATCAACAACATGGCAGAGTATGAAGCATGCATACTAGGGCTCAACATGGAAATCAACCTGAACATTCAGGAGTTGCTGGTGATCGGTGATTCATATTATCTTGTGCAGTAGGTGAAAGGAGAGTGGGCCACCAAGAATTCCAAGGTACTACCATATCTGCACCATGTGCAAGAATTAAGAAAGAGCTTCAAGAAGATAGAATTCCGTCATGTGCCCAGAATTCACAATGAGTTTACCGATGCATTGGCCACCTTGTCATCTATGATACAACATCCAAATAAGAGTTATATTGATCCCATTCCGGTAAGGATCCATAATCAGCCATCATATTGCACTCATGTTGAAGAAAAAACAGATGGAAAGGCTTGGTTGCATGACATCAAGGAGTATTTGTCAAAGGGAGAATATCCAGAGCATGCAAGCCACAATAAAAAATGCACACTCCAGAGATTATCAAATCACTTCTTCCACAAGGAAGGAAACTTGTACAAGAGAACTCTTGATTTGGGTTTTGCTAAGATGTGTCGACGCAAATGAGGCTTCTAAGCTACTTAAGGATGTACATGCCGAGACTTGTGACCCGCACATGAATGGTTTCGTCTTGGCTAAGAAGATACTTAGGGCCGGTTACTTTTGGATGACCATGGAAACGGGTTGCATCTAGTATGTCCGCAAATGCTTTCAATGCTAGGTGAATGCTGATATGATAAAAGTGCCGCCAAACGAGCTCAATGCAACAAGCTCTCCTTGGCCATTCGCCGCCTGGGGAATGGATGTTATTGGTCCGATTGAGCCCACTACTTCAAACAGACATAGTTTTATTCTGGTAGCCATTGATTACTTCACAAAATGGGTCGAGGCTACATCGTACAAAGCTGTAACCAAGAAAGACGTCGCAAATTTTGTCAAAGATCGAATTGTTTATCGATTCGGAGTTCCCGAGTCCATTGTTACTAATAATGCCGCCAAGCTCAATAGTGATATGATGAAAGTCATGTGTGAAACTTTAAAAATTCAAGCACAAGAATTCCATTGCCTACAAACCTCAGATGAATGGAGCCGTAGAAGCCGCCAACAAAAACATCAAGAAGATACTAAGGAAGATGGTAGAGAATCACAAACAGTGGCACAAAAAGCTACATTTTACTTTATTGGGATACCGCACTACGATTCACACATCAACTAGGGCAACCCCCTACATGCTGGTTTATGGTACCGAAGCTATCATCCTAGCCGAAGTAGAGATTCCTTCTTTGAGAGTCATACAGGAAGTTGAACTCAGTGATGCAGAATGGATAAGGAGTTGCAATGAAAAATTGGCCCTCATCAATGGAAAGAAGATGAACTCATTGTACCACGACCAACATTATCAAAACAGAATGTCCAGAGCTTTCAACAAAAGGGTCAAACTAAAGAAAATTTGAAACAGGTCAGTTGGTGCTGAAGAAGATCTTCCCATATCAAGATGAAGCCAAAGGGAAATTCACCCCCAACTGGCAAGGTCCGTACATGGTTCATAGGGTACTAATAGGAGGAGCACTCATACTTGCGGAAATGGATGGAGAAATTTGGCCAAAACCAATCAATTCAGACGCAGTCAAGATATACTATGCTTAGACTATTTACATTTTTCTCATCTGATATAACTGAACTACACTTGACCTGATTCCCGTTTAAGAGGGGATACATAGGCAGCCTTGTGGGTTCGTTCAGATCATAATAAAAATTTTATTTCACCCAATGACCAGAAACTAGGGCAGAATTTTGAAAAGGGTCCTCAAAATTTCAGAGCAAGTCCAGCCAACGCCAACATGTGTCAGACGTTCAGTAATCAATAAAGAAACTGGGGCAGAATTTTGAGAAGGATTCTCCGTATCTGCATGAGGCTAATCCTTGCCTCCATATTTGCATGAGGCTGATCCCTTCCTCCATATCAGTATGAGGCTAATCCTTGCCTCCCTATTTGCTTGAGGCTAATCCCTTTCTCCATATCTGCATGAGGCTAATCCTTGCCTCCATATCTGCATGAGGCTAATCCTTGCCTCCCTCTCTGCATGAGGCTAATCCCTGCCTCCATCTGCATGAGGTTAATCCTTGCCTCCCCGCCTGCATGAGACTAAGCAATGTCCCTCTTTGCATGAATATTGCTCTATTTCTAGTACTATTTATTTTCTTTTCAATCGGGCTAAGCTCTTCCCTCCATTTTACAAGAATAAGCCGTGTCTTGTTAACATCATGACTATTGCATATCATGGGCTGAAATATCGCCAATCTATCCAAAGGTGTCATAGTCTAAAAGTCATCATCCCTACAGCCGGAAGACACCATGCCATGGCCTAAGAATCCCTCAAATTTGCATATCATTATTCAAAGGCGTCATGGTTCGGAGGCACCATTTTCATGGTTCGAGAATATCATTTCGTGGCCTATGAATCGCTCACTAAACAATTCATGGCCCAGGATGTCATGGTCCAAGGACATCTTCTTTAACCGTCCAAAGACAACCTTAATGGTCCAAAAGAGAATCTGCATCATATTTAAATTTTTGCAAATACAGGTTTGTAGAATCTTTTATCTGCAGGTAACCAGCAAGCAACCGCTATCCTATTAGGAGAGATCTCGCTCCAGGTCCTTCAATTGTCCCGAACCCTAACCACTCACCATAGCAGCTTCCGCATCTCTTGTCCGTTCTTGCAGTAATTTCATCGGCATATTCCGCCGATGAATCCAAAACTATACATGGCCTAATTCCTGTAAAACCAGGGATATGTAGACAACTCAAAGACCAGAGTCCAGCCTCTGATTTTCAAAACATCCCGCCCGATCATAATTGGCCATCATTTCTTTACCCGAATATTCTTTCATCCTTTTTGGGTAAAGAGGAGCAGCTGTTGATACCTAATTTTTTTCTATATATTTTAAATACGTAAATATACTTTCAAAATAGTATATATGCATATATAAGCATGCATAAGCATTTTTATGATTTTTCTATAATTTTAAAAGGCTTCAAATTGATTTATTTCCTCCCTTTTTACTCTAAATTATATATTTATACCAAAATATTGTTAAAATATTTTTAGTGCATTTTTACAATTGCATTTGTATTTTTTAAAGTCAAATTGCATATATTTACAATAATTGCCCTATTAAGGCATAATTACATTTTTAACACATAAAATGGTCTTTTATTACTGTTTATGATGATTAACTATTTAAAAGAGGTGTTCCGTTTGGGTCTGGCTGGCCTTGTCTTCACGAGAGGCGCCATCACGACCGGGTTCGGGGATTGGGTCGTGACATTGCATTTCAATTTCAGCCCAATTCCAACCCCTCCCCAATCCCAATTCATCCCAAACCGGACCCCAAATTACCCAGCCCAATTTCTGATTAAAATACCCGACCCAATGCCATTGATTGTTTTGATCAATGGCCCAAAGGATCAACGGCCCAGATTCTCCCTTTCCTAATTAAACCGACCAATACCCCTCCCTCCCCAACCTAATTCATTTTACAACCCACCCCGCCGCCCTAAAATCCCTCTTTGCTCTCAAAACACTCTTAACCTAAACCCTCCCCCCATCTATGGCCATCTCTGGCGACCTCTCATCATCTCTCAGGCCTCCAATGGCTTCTCTCATGTCATTCATGCCTTCTCTAAAGCCCTCAAGGGACTAGGGCCATGCCGACATGCATCTAGGGTTCATCTCACGCCTATTCCAGGCCATTCAAGTATGATTTCAAGTGAAATCGTTTTATATTTGCTACGATCTATGGTTTTCTAGATAGGTTTCTTCATCTCTGTATGGGTCTCTTACAAAACCCTAATTTATTTCTATACCTCATAGATTTTACAGATGTAGGATGATTTGAGTTTGTTTCTTGTGTGTTTTACAATATACTTGAGATTCTCTACCATAATCATTTGATTTCAAGTGATTTCTTCACCTTTTCTAAAATTAGGGTTTTTGGAGATTTTTTTAAAACTTTGTTGGATGATTCATTCTGTTTAAACTTCTGATTCTCACACATTTTTGACTAATTTTATAAACTTGCTACAACCCTAGCCCATTTGTATTGAAAAACCTAATGTTAGGGGTTTTTCGCTTGGTTTCTGATATGGGTACTTATGACTATGTTCTTGCCTTAGTTTCTTGTGACTTCCTATGATTTACTTGTCCTGGTATGATTCTATTAAATCTTCTTTGTTCAAACTTTCACTGACATTACAAAATTGTTTTTGTACTAGCCATTCATGCACAACTTGTATGCTTCTCTTTGAATCAGTGTCGTATAACCATGAGTTATGTCGAGGATGTGTGAAATCCAGACTATTCATGCCTTACCTAATTTTATATGCTAAGCATGCTACTTCTTTCACAATTTTCTAAACCCTTGATTACTCTGAATCCCTTATTTTCTTGTTTAATTTGATTACTTTCCTTTAAACGTTTGATTCTTGCTTCTTTACTCAAATTGATTGATTTGCTTGCCTTAATTAATTTTCCATTACCTTGCATGCATTATTACTTGATTTTTACTGATTATTTCCCTAATTAGAACTTTATATACCTAGACCTTAATTACCTATTCTATACCTAAAGCTTTACTTTAATCTTTTACTTAAATACTTGGCGCGTTTACCGTTTATTGAACTATCCATTGATTGAGGGAAGATCTTGCTGATTTATGGGTAACTTCCCTGATTTACTACTAAATTGATCTCTTGCCTTGCTTTGTTAAGTTTTTGACTCCTATATAAACCTTCCCTTCCTTTAAGTTAACAACCATAACAAGGCACCCTAGTTCATCTACACTATTATACTCTCAAAAACCCTCTATTCTATTCTGTTCCTTACAATTCCTACTAGTTCAGCCGGCTATAAGCCAAGACTAACTACTGGCATTATCTTTTCTTTGTATTCTGCATACTCTCCTAAACTGGTATGTTCTGATTAAATTCACATTTCGAGCTATGTGTTTACTTTGTACTGCAGTTTATCAACCTTGATTTCCATTTTTATGAGCTATTTTACTTAGATGCAATTAGTATGCCTAGATTATTGTATCACAAAGCATGTTTCAAGCTTATGATTTTATAATGTTTAGCATGACCAAACCCTTGTTATTCTAATACCTTGAATGTTTTTCATGAAATGTTTGTCTGGTATAATTTGTTCTAATGCAATTCTGCTGGTGTCTTAAACCTATGTGTTCCCAACTTAACTTTGTAATTACCATCTCTGTACTTGATTGACATCACTAACGTATATGCTAGGTGTTCCCTTACTTCTATCCCTTGTGTGAGATTTGTTCTTAAGTTGTATGTTCTCTAACCTAATTTATGACTGTTTTAAATGTCTTCTTAAACTATTCCTACTCTTAAAACTCTGTTTTGACTTTCCTAAAAGTTCTTTCTACGACTAAGACCTTGTTTCTCTGTCTTCCAAACTCTTTTTGTGTCAAGCATTCTCCACTACTCCTAGAATATTTAGGTCCTGCCCCTCTGGCATGTGTACTGCCTTGAGATCCATGAGATTTCTCTGAACTCTAGCATGTTAGAGCTGGCCCTTCTACACTACACTTAAATCAATTATTGTTGAGAAAGGGTCTAGGTGTGAGCACTATCCGGGATCCTTAAGGTCCTTAGAGAACTTTGACATACCTAGACATGATATTATTTATGGTACTTTGGCACTTGAGGCTATTGGAGGCTTGGGAAGTCGTTTGGCCCTACTTCAGACTCCCTATAGTTAACTTATTCTTTTCCTTCTTTATTTGTTTATGTAATTTTTTTAGCTTGTCTGTAATAATTATTTGTAAACAACATTGGGGCAATTTTAAATTCTGCAACTCTGAAACTGTGTTTTGCTACTTAAGTTGTCCAAATTTAACAAGTTTAAACCACTAGGCAAGTTAAATAGGATTTTAACACTTTGTCCTAATTCAAGGTTGTATAACCCCTGCTCACCTAGATATCATGTTCTAGGATTTTCTCTTAAGCATTGAAAATGTTTTTTTATGACGCGCACTTACTTGCTATGTTTGAGGAGGTAACTGTGAGGCTATAACTTGTTTTTTATATGCATTCCTAACTATTCTTGATTGACACCTAGATTTTATCCTTTAAAACCTTAGGAAAGTCTAGAATTGTCCAAAGAATAGAGGTTCTAAAATACCTCCAAGGCCACGAGGAAGGGATGGGTAGTGCACATGTAGAACATTGTCATGGTTACAAGAACGCTTTAGGCTATGACCAAGGGGAGGGAATCGGGTAGAAACGATATGATGACTACGCGGTAATGTCACGTGTAGCCCCTCATCGAGGAGTGTTTACCTGGCATTGTGTGGGGTGATCTTGTAGGCTAACCAACCTAGGACCCTTTTTCCAATGTTTAAACTTTACTCCTTTGTATGCAACTCGCTCAAATTCCTTGTCTTATTGGTATTTGAGTCAAACAATGTCCAACATGCTTTTATTTACAAACTATGTGTTTCAACTTCTTGTTTGTTAAAGGACTAATTAATAAGTGTATGTTCGACCAGGACCCAATGTTGTAGACTAAGAGGGGTGCCTAACATATTCCCCTCTAGGTTATTTCGAGCCCTTACCCTAAATCTCTGGTAATGTAAACCAATCCAAGAGTTAATCGCTTTGGGTGCCCTAACGCACCATAATCCGTTAAGTGTCAACTCTTCAATTAACCAAATTTCCAAAAAAAAGGAAATGAGTTATTAACCCCATGAATGTCGGAGCTCAGACTTTCTCCGCAGAGGAAAAAATGGGGTGCGACAATCGGCATTATAGGGTTAGCAGACCTCGATGGTGGAAAGGTCGGTACAACTTGATGAGATGACTAAGTGTGAATTCAAGCCATGCTTCTTCTGCAAAGAACCTTATCATCAATACTATCCTCCAAAATGACTGTGAACCTGTGCCAAGGTAACCTGGTACTTTCGACAGAAGTCGAGCACAACCTTATCAGGGGGGCCCAGCATAAAGGGGTACGTGTACACGATCAAAAACCCATCGGCATGATCCATGGTGCTCTCTTTCAGGGAAGGTACCCGCAGTGCTACCTTTCCCCCCCATCCACAAACTTTCCTCACTGACTCATGGTGCCCCTCTCCTATTAAAGAAATAAACTTAGAGGCATACTCCCAATGACCCGAACGTTGGGAGGCTTTTCTGACGGAAGGTGCCTCCTCGAAACAAAATGCCCAGAGGATGACTCGCCTGACACCAATGGCACACCGCCAACCAGGCAGGAACCAGAGGTGAAACTCCTTTCTCTTATCCAAGAGGATCCTGACGTAGCAGCCATGACTACGGTAAAACTAGGGAATTGAAGTAGGAATTTGAACAAGGGCCTCAAAGTTGAAATGGTGAAGAACCTAACGAAAGAAAGTAGAACTCTATAAAGGAGGATGACTACTCACAATAGTGGAATCTTCAAAATAGGGAAGACAACCCTATATATTGAGAAAGCGGCGACTATCCAGCTGCCTCAAAGGACAACTAAAAATGTTGACGAAGACATTTTTTTATTTTGGGAAGATGTACCAGCGGGATTGCCTTGGTCGTTTCATAGCCATGTCATGCAATTAATAATTTTGTGCAACGCTTTAGGGATCAAAGACCCCCGCATCATTACAAGCCTCGAGATGGTACCCGTTCTCGAGGATTCCCGATAAAATATAAGAAAGGCTCTAAGGAGCCATCAAAACCACTACATGCCTCGAGATGGTACCCGATCTTGAGGACCTCCGTCAAGAAGAAGATAGGCTCTAAGAAGCAATTAATATCATTACAAATCTCGAGATGGTACCCAATCTTGAGGACCTATGTCAAGAAGAAGATATTCTCTAAGACGCCATTAATATCATTACAAGCCTCGAGATGGTACCCAATCTCGAGGATCTCTATCAAGAAGAAGATGGGCTATAAGGAGCCATTAATATCATTACAAGCATCGAGATGGTACCCGATCGCGAGGACTTCTATCAAAAAGAAGATAAGCTCTAAAAATATACTCATACGGGCCTGACTTAGAGGTGGTACCCTACCTCGAGGATTTTTGTTATTGCAAATGCGAGTCATCTACCCGATCCTCTAGCCCTTGAGCTACCTGAGCCCGAGCCAATTTGCACTCGAAAACTACTAATAAAGCCTTAGGGTTATTTCTTGCCTTTGGATCAAGTTAAATAGCCTCTCGGTTATTTTAATCCAGGGACTATCCGAGTCCAAGTGTACCCTCATTCGAGATCTATCTATAACTCCATAATGCTATCTTCATTCTAAATTCAAAACAAGTTTTCAAGTAGCCCGTGCTTGAGCGAACTCTCACTCGGGGACTGCCTTTGAAAGCCTAAAGGTTATCTTTATTCTTAGGCATCCGAGCAAGTTCACCCCTCGAGGACTATCCACGAGGTCCAAAAGGCTAAGTTTCTTTCTAAAAATTCGAAGCTATACTCACATTCAACTCGATGTTGGGGATCCCGGCGACCAAATCTCGGATGAATTTAATTCGAGTTCAGCCCGAGGAATGACAAAGGGCTCCACAGGATATCGTATTAAAAAATCAATGATCGGGGAAACACCTACGCCCGGACCCGGTATTCAGACCAATCGGTAGAGTCACGCACTCAGATTCTTCATAAATGCAAGTAAAAGGAAATCCAACATAATTCAGGTACAAAATTTAAAAAAAACACTTTTTCATTAATAAAGGATGGTTACAAAAACCCACGAAGGGTCCTTACATATGATTAGAAGATCCTACAAAGGGTCCTTACATAGAAACAGAGAAGCTAAAGAAAAAAGAAAAAATGTATACAACAGCTAGAAGCCTAATATGCTTTCGGGGGTACATCCTCGGGGGCAGTGTCTTCGAGAACCATTCCCTCGGGGCCTACTCTCAATCTTTCAAATGGTATCTTAAAGATTAAAGAAGAATAAGAAAACAATGAGGAAGAAGAAGAAAAATATGAAGAAGAAGCAAAAAAAGATGAGGAAGAAGTAGTAAAAGATGAGGAGGTGGCTGGGTGAAAAATCCGGCGAGTATGGGACTCACCATCACTACTATTGTGAAGCCACTTATTGAGACGTTGCACCGGTGCGAGATGCAACAGTTAGTAAACGGCACCACCTGACTCCACGGAAAGCAAAAAAAGTGAGATGCCACACCGGGTAATAAGGGGAGATGAGTAGAAGTTCGTAGTCCGTATATCCTTTAATGCAAAGATAATTTGAGATTTCTCTCTCATTACCTCGGGCAAACAACAACAACAAATCAGTACAATCCCGCTCAGTAGGGGAAAGCTCTAGGAAAGGGCCATGGCGTGACTGATGCGAACACTGCCATGTGACCTTAAGGCCACGGGCCTCAAACATGGAAGATAACAGTGGATGAGGATGAAGAAAAGAAAGGGGTAAAAGGTTGTTGAAGAATGTTTGAATGATGTTTTGGTTCAAGAAGGCTTCCATTTATAGAAAGGGTGGAAACTTAACCGACGGCACAATCAATGACTTTGAAAAACATACTAACAGGCGCAATCATTGCGTTTTGGAAAATGGATCGACAGCTATATTATAGCTTTTCAGAATATAAACCGGCGGTACATTGAGTAGTTCTAGAAAGCTGAACCAACAAGACGCCTCAGTTATCATGAAGGCTTATGTCATGAGTATGACATCATCGCAGGAAGTTTGAAGAGATGGATATCAAAGTCGTTTCTTATCATTTCACTCTAAGAAACGCGGGGACTATCTATATACGGTAAAATTGGAAGGTCCAATTATTGGTCATTACAACGCTTCATAAGCACATTTCTATAGGATCGAGATTATGGTCGAGATTAACACCCGAGGGGTTATCGACGTCCAACCTCAAGGCAGTGTAGATCCATAGTTATGGTGAAAAAGTGGGAGGCTCCCAAGGCATGTGACTAAAGCTGGCCTAGTATATTTGGCTAGTTCAAGCTCGTACCGTGGCATTAAATAGCTATACTAACCATGTATATTTGTAATAAATTCATTTGTACTATATTGGGATTACCCCTCATATATAAAGGGGACCCTTGTCATTTTGCTAAGGATCTCGGACACAATATTGAATATACAAGAACATTCTCTCTGCTTTCTAAACTAAATTCTCTTGACTCCACTATTTACATTTATTGTGTTCTATTTATTGTTCTTCATTTATTGCTTACTATTGGCTATAAAGAGCCGCCATTGAATTTATCATAGTTAATCTTGCATCGACTATCCTCGGCAGGCCATCCCACTCGACCTTGAGGCCCCGAATACGCAAGCTTGAGGCCCCGATTATTATCCATTCGATTTGATTATCACATTGTTTTCAAGCTGTTATCTTGTTCCAAAGTATTTTCTTAGCATCCATTGCCTAAGAACTAGCATAAAAATAGATAACGTACTTTTAGAACCACAAAATCAAATCAAATCTAATTGTAATTACTATTTTCAAGGTAAACAACTTTGGAGTTGACTTTTTGACTTTGATTAAGAACTTAGCATTTTTCATATAGAATTTATTCCCATATCTTGTGTTAATTGTATCGGGTTGTTTGTGTCCAGATTGGAGTCGTTCAGAGACCGACTCTGGAGGCAAGGGCTTGTTAGAGTAGAGATTTTGCACGGTTTGAGGTAAGTAACAATTCTAAACTTGGTTTTGAGGGTATGAAATCCCTGAATTACATGTTCAGTGATTGGTGTGGAGGTGACGCACATGCTAGGTGATAAGCGTGTGGGCATGCGCCGTAAAAATTATTGCTCAATCGATTCCGTGGAGCTGTGTAGTCAAATAATCTTGCCATTTTCCTTATATTATCCATGTGTTAGATAAATTGAGTTGTGATTCATGTTAGAAATCGTGCTTAGGCTATATGTTGGTACTGTTTGGACCCATAGTGGTCGTGTTGCTGCTAAATTAATTGTTTAATTTACAATGTTGTACTCAATCACATTTATCATTTGTATATCATATCTCAGTCTCTGTTTCCATATTTTGATACATCATACCATCATTGTTTGGGTTGATTTCATGATATTTGTGAGCCCAAGAGACTGGACATATTGATGATTGAGTGAGGCTGAGAGCCTAATTGTGAGGTTATGTCACGCCCCAACCTGGGGAGGCATGGTTGGCACCCAATGCCGTACTAGCCTAAGCGAACCACTCTGCAAGTCATGATCATTCGATGAAAACTAGAACATACATAGGCCGACTTGGGTGAACTGATTCTTTCTGTAACTATCATGGGACAACATAGCCCCAACTCGTACTATGTAACTATAAGTGGGTAAATGTTGTATCAGCAAGCCTACTCAAAACATGAATACACATAGTCCGTCAAGACCTATGACATGATGTACATACCTAACTCGTGTCTAAAACTCCTCTACGGGTATCTGACATCAAAATATGGTCAAGACAGGACACTAACCTACCCATAAGTGTATATATACATAGGACAGTCTGATAACTTCTAGACTCGGTTGTACTCTAGATGAAATGGAGCTTTGCCCATCCTCGGCTGGATATCAACTCCGTCTACCATAAGAGCCCGTCAAACTAGATACCTGAACCTACAGGCATGAATGTTGTTCCCCGATGATGGGACATTAGCTCAAAGAAATGTAGTAAGGATATAAGGTGAATAACATATGAATAACTTAATTAAAACTGAATTGACATGTATTTATGTTATACTGAAAGAAATATGGCGGGTCAATTAGATCCGAGAATCATACTTACTGTATTCTTACCCGTAACATATCTAAGGTTTGATTTATCCAAATTACCTTACAATGGTGTAGACTGAAAAGGAAAGGCTTCGTTGGCCGAGAACATTTAATGTCATATATACATCTAATTTATGTCATGATATACCTGAAGATGTTCCCATATGATATCTGTATTGCAAACATCTATATTATGGAACTTCATCTATAACATTCTTCAAGTCATCATACCTTATATCTGAATAGTTACCTCAAACAAATCAAATATTTCTAGGGCTACATTGAAACATAAAAATAGCACTTACATGTTTCATAAGAGACTGTCCGTAAGGCTCACTCATAAACAAGAATAACCTTTGGCTCATACGCTTAACATAGTAGACCGCCCGTACGACTCATAATACTGAGGTCTAACTATCCGTGCAACGTAGACCATCCATAACCAACCTTCATTATGCACCTATGCATTCATAGACCGTCCATAGGGCTTCACTGTAAACCTACACGTTCATGGACCGTTCGTAGGGATCATGTCATATACATATTCATTTCATATCAATAATGTAAACATCATTCAATTATCAATAGATAAACTCGTATTCATAAACATAAAAATTCCTGAGTAAATCGTTACTATAACCAATCCTTATTCCATAGCCACTTTCTACGTCATCCTTCGTATTCTATATTATTTTTACATAAAGAACGTTGCAACTATTTTGAAATCGCACTTCTATCCGTATTTCACATCACAACTTATTGCTGAGGATTATATGATTCTTTCTACATATAGCTATGTAACATTCTTAGCTTGTGAGGCTATCGTCATACATACATACATACATACTATATAATATTCATAGCTTGTGACGCTACTCGTTATACATATATATATCCATTCATCAATACTTAACAAGGGTTGCGGGATTTACACTCTATCAACTTATGTTCTTATTGCTAATCTTATCATATTCTGTAGTTTACGACTCCTTAAGTAACATATATCGTCACTTAACATGACCCTCATATATAATCAACCTTATTGAACTTGAGAGCAACATAACTACCATTGTGGGTCTTTATCAATTTTGTGAACACAAATGTATAAGTATAGGAAGTCACAAAATTCTTTAGGTCGATCATTCTTATCATTTTGCAAACCATACATTATGCCACCTCGTTGAAATATTCATGTATAGCTATCCCTCATTATACAGAAACTATATTGCTTTTGATTTATTGGATTGTTCGTGTGTAATCTTTAATTGACATCTGGACGTGTTGTACATATAAAAGACAAGGACATTTTTGAAAGGCTCTATTTACTTGCTAAGAATACGTGAAACTGCGCCGAACACAATCCGTTTCAACCTTCATATGAGTACACTCATGAACGGACCTTAATCGTCGGAATAGTACGTATACAAAAACTCGCCCCCCTTGAATCCCTTATAAGGGCAACGTAACTTAGTAAATCATGCAAAAGAAAAGTAAGGAAGACCTTAAATACCTCATGATATTAGTCCAATCCTCAAGCTAACTTAACATGCAGCTCATTTGTTTACAAGCAATGAACTATACTATCATCACAATACGAATGCCATACCTTATCGCATTTGAACGACACACTTTAATCTACGATATAACGGATAGCACCTCTGCTATTTATATGGCTTCCCACAATTACAACAGCCAACAATAGCCCAAACAACATCAACAAATACTCATAATAAGCCTTTCAAAATAGTTAACAATCCTGATGAGCATCAAGCTCGGTTTGTGACTAAACAACTATAGCTTTAAACCCCTTCTCCCTCCAAAAATTTATCACCAACATTAAATTCCACTTATTCAATTATCCCTGCTAATTTCAGCCATAATACAACATTAAAATGATCTCATAACAGTCCGACATGTTCAGCAACTCACAACTGATTTTTTAGATTACTAATACATCTTTCTGACTTGTTTCTTTTCATAGTATATAATTAAGCATATTCACATATAAACCATCCATGAATTCAACTTAAAATAATTTCACAACCAGCCAATAGTTACGCAACAACAAACAACATACTATTCTTTCGAAACTCGCAAGTTTTAATATTTACGATCGAGGTACAACTCGTCGAAGCTTAGATAAGGAAAAGAGAAGCATAAAATAATCTTATACTGAGTAGAACCCATTAAACCTAGTTCATATTCATCAAAATTCAGTCCCCCAACTCCGCTACAAGAAGGAGGAAGGGAAATTAACAAGTTGTCCGAGTTTTTTGGCGCTAAAATCAATTCTTATCACCCGAAATCACCTATGGTTTGTGTTGGAATTTTGGGGGTAGAGTTGCAGGGGTTTTTTACTGTGTTTTGCTTAAGAGATTATGTTAAAAATATTATATAATAATCCCATATAAAGGTCCCCTTGGCCTCCCTTTTTTGTGATTTATTTGCTCCCTTCATTTAAACAAGTAGGTGACACACCTACGTGTCACCTACTAGTCTGTTTAGTCTTGCAAAAATACAAATATCTCTCTATTATCATATTTTATCAAAGGAAGTTTTAATGCGTTGGAGACTAGACTCGTAGATCTTCAATTTTATAGGTAGATCATCCCGTAATTCTAAGTATATTGAGAGAAAAGATGGGCTTTATTTCACCTAAATTCCAGCCCATTATGAGTGTGACTTGTTATGACCTTTGCCAACATTTATTGCACAACTTGTTTGACTTCAAAACATAACACACAACTATCATACAACTGAAATAACTTATAACATAACCTCCTTTTCATGTTAATAGTCTTACTCTCACCCCAAAAGTACATGTTATAACATTCCCAACTTGTCGACTTTCGACAAAACTTATTTCGTTTAGCTTCTGAACCTTCTAACCCTCTTGGTACTTGTTATTCATCATCTTAAATATTTGTAACCTCCAAGGTTACATGATTAACTTACTCTATATACTTTCAAAGAGGATATCATTTCTGAGCTTACATTAATTGACTTACAATGTACTTTTATGTACGAAAATACGGGGTGTAACATCATTCCCCCTTTGGAACATTCGTCCTAGAATATTGGCTGATGCGGTTATCAGTCTCACAATCTACGACTCCTACGAATAATCTAATATTGTCCTTAATATCTAGGCAATTGTTCTATGAATAAATCTAAAGGCCAGGGCATTCTTCCCTTTGGGCCTCTTTCTCACACCATGACATGTGGTTAGAACTCTTCTAATCTCGTAATATTTGCTACCTTATAACATGTAGCCTATACGACTCTATCCTTGTATATGCACCTATGAGACTCTTCTCTTCTTTTTACTCCAGCTTTTAGCCAATATCTAAGCCTTTCTTTGTGAACATATACAGAACTATGACAAGCTGTTCCTCTAGGCACCTATAGGTATATTGAAGTTCTTCACTTGGTACTTTGTCGAACTTACGACTATTGCTATATTTTGTTTCATAGCTTCGGTTATCCATCCTTATGACTTCACTACATCTAGCTAGGTTATATTATTTCAGTTAATTATCACCGAGGTTTGCTATCCAAATCTAGGTTACGCTCCAGTTGCCTATCTTATATGTATAAATCTAAGTCCTTTAGTGCTACCTCATTACTGTTTATCTTTAGAAATATGGCCTAATCTCATCTTATACTTTGTAAATTTTATCCATCTATTGTTGTTTCACCTTAGTTGACTATAATCCACTGGTGATAACTTGAAACTTCTTACATAATACATTTTCACTAGGGCTCATGTCTCGTCGGCTAATATCTGAAGTTATTTGCTTGATACACCTTAGGGATGATACTATACATCAATAACCGTATTTCATAGCATCTTAATGTGATTCATCTTATGGGAGGTATTCTAATCCCATGCAACATCTTAAAATCCCTTCTAATTGAATCATCACTTGAATCGAAAGCTATATTCCTAAACATCATCCTCTCATCATTTATCACACTCACACTCCTATTCTACTACCAGGGCAACATTCTATCTCTTCTAAATGCTCTTACTCTTAAAATCCTCCGAGTTCACTCAAGCGATACTGAGCTTTCTATAACTTACGAAAACCATCAGCTCTCTCATTTTAATGGGCTTAATCCCCAGGCCTTACCTATTTTTGTCACTTTCTCACTCAAACTTTCTTATTCTTACTCATATCTATCTACAAACCTTGTCGCTCTACCATACTTTATCTTGCGACCTGCTCATATCTATTTATACTACTCGAACCCATCCTTTAACTTGTTATCACCATAGATTCATGTCATCTCTAACTCTTCTTTACTCTTTTAACTAGACCTCTCGATACCTAGAAACCATAGGCTGCAAGATATGCTATTGACAACACCATTATCAGTTCTGGATACTGAATCATGGCGCATCTAGCCCTATATTTGAAATCTGGACTATCCACAACCTTCCCTACTTGAGTATCTCATATTCTTTTCACCTTTACTTACTTACATTTAAATCACGCATTGGATCATTTATTGTTTTCATATCCTTCCTTCTACATAAGTAGAATTTACATCCACACCTTAAAGCTCTACTATAATACCTACACCTCAGATGCATACACAATCTGGCATAGTCATCATATTGACTTCTTATGACTCAGATCTATTGTAGATCTGGAAACGAAAGAAGGGTAATATTTCCTAAATGCCATGTAGCCTCTCAGTTATAAATGTGGCTCGGAACACACCCATAAGTGAGATTCTACTAGACATGGCTTTGTCCACTCCCTAGGACACGACGTGCTCTGATACAACTTGGTCGTTGCCCAACCTGGGGAGGCATGTGTCATGACCCTAAACCCGGACCCGATCGTGATGGCGCCTCTCGCAAAGACAAGGCCAGCTGAAACATTTCCACATCAATTTTTAAGCAATTAAAATACTAAGTATTAAGTCTTAAACAAGATAAAATCCCAAAATAAGCAGGGAACAGTACAATTTACGGAATTAAAACCAACACGGCCCGACATCGGGGTGTCACAAGTCGCGAGCATCTCTCCATATACTACAAGTCTGAAGGGTCTACAAAGCTATTACATAATCACTAACAAGAGAAAGGAAATGAGATAAAGGGGGAGAAGCACGGGGATGCGTACGCCGAGCAGCTACCTTGTGAATTCTAAAATCTGCTGGGAGCTCTCAACTCTCGCAAGCAGGATTAGCAGCATCTGAATCTGCACACGGGGTGCAGGGAGTAAAATGAGTACTCTAACTCAGTGAGTAATAATAATAAATAAAGACTGAGAAATATAAAATAACATAAGGCACATTACAAGCTATAATGAAGCAGTAAAAGCCAGTAAAAATAGTGAATCGGTAAAGATATGTAAAGTCATTTTAGTTTAGTTTAAACTTCATGAAATGCCTTTTTAACAATTAAGCAGGTAAATGACAGGAAACTAGGAAAGATAAAAACATAAAGGATCACCCCTCAGGCACTATTATAGAACAACACCAGTCCCTCAGGCAATATCTCACATCACAATGGGTACCCATGCTCACTAGGGGTGTGCAGACTCCTGGAGGGGCCCCTTACAACCCAAGCTAAATATCAAGCCATCTTGTGGCATCATCATTAGGCTCTCGGCCTCACATCAACAATCCACCTCGTGGCGTACAAATCAGTGTTTCCTCACAATATAGGCTCTTGGCCTTACTCTGTCAGAATCTCACAAGCCACTCGTGCAAAAGTAAAACATGATGCTCAGCCAAGAATATCATTTAAAATATTATTTAAGTGTTAAAACAGAGTAAACATGGCTGAGTTATGAAAATAGTAGAATATAGCATGACTAAGTTCAAGTATAAAGTCAAAATAGTGAGGAAATATCTGTAAAAATCTCATAAGCGTTCAAATAGTTTGCACGAGGCCCAAATATGGCATTCAGCCCAAAACATGATGATACCAAATAGGTTTCAGTCAAATACGCGGTAAAATAGTCATTCGGGACGGACTAAGTCACAATCCCCAACTGTGCACGACCCCACGCTCGTCATCTAGCGTGTGTGTCACCTCAATATAGCACAACCATGTGCAATCCGGGGTTTCATACCCTGAGGGAAACATTTACAATCATTACTCACCTCAATTGGGTCCAAACTCTAGCCCGCGATGCCATTGCCCCTTAAATCGGCCTGCACTCGCGTCGAATCTATCTATAATCAGAATCACGATGTCAAAATATGCTAAGGGAACGAAGCCCAAGCTTAAATAATCTATTTATAGCATAAATCCCGAAATTACCATAACCCGACCCCCGGGCCCATGTCTCGGAATTCGATAAAATTTACATCAGTAGATTCCTTATCTCCCCACGAGCTCGTACATATCAAAAGTACCAAAATCGAACCACAAATGGTCCCTCAAATCCCCAAGTCTAGGTCTTCAATTCCAAGCCCTAGTTTCCCCAATTGTTTAACCCTTAAATTCTATTAATTACAGCTCTAATCCGTGAAATAATACCATAGGAACGAGTTTTAGATCTAAAATCCCTACCTCAATGAAACCCCCTTGAAATCCTTCATCAAATTGCCCAAAAAGCTCCAAAGGCCAACTTAGAAATGGTGGAGTAACTCAAAAAATGAAAAGGAATGAATTTATATGTTCTGGACCAGGCATTTCGCATTTGCGGCCCTTTTACCGCTTCTGCGGTACCGCTTTTGTGGTACCGCTTTTGCGGTACAAGATGATGCTTCTGCGATTTTCACTTATTCCCCAGCCTCTGCATATGCAATGCACCTTCTGTACCTGCACCATCGCAGGTGCGGCTCTAGCCTTCCTAGCCATTTTCCGCTTCTGCGACTCCTAAATTGCTTCTACGAGACCGCACCTACGGTCCCCTAGCTGCAGATGCGGTTATGACAGCAAATTCCATACTTCAACTGCCAAACCAAATTTCCAAACTCTCCGTCAACCATCCGAAATCACCCAGAGGGCCCCGGGACCTCAACTAAAAGCACAAACATATCCCATAACCTTATTCAAACTCGTACCAATCTTCAAAACACCCCAAACAACATCGAATCAACCAAAACACATAGGATTCAAGCCTAAGTTTCCAAAATCTTCCGAATTACGTTTTTGATCAAAAACTATACCAAACCATGTCCGAATGACCTAAATTTTGCACACACATCCCAAATGACCCAACGGAACTACTGCAACTCCAGGAATTCCATTCCGACCCCTATCTCAAAATCTCACCTACCAACCGGAAAATGCCAAAAATCCAATTTTTCCAATTCAAGCATAAATCTACTCCGGACCTCCGAAACACATTCCGATCATGCTCCTAAGTCCCAAATCACCTCCCAAAGCTATTCGAACCATCAAAACTCACATCCGAGCCATCTACCACATAAGTCAACATCCGATTGACTTTTCCAACTTAAGCTTCCTCAAATGAGACTAAGTGTCTCAAACCTTACCAAATCCTTTCCGAACCTGAGCCAACCAACGCGATCACATATAGAACCGATACACAAAGAAATAAGAAGCATAAATGGGGGAAATAGAGCGGTAACTCATCAAACCACTAGCAGGGCCATCATATCCCCCCCTCTTAATCTAACGTTCGTCCTCGAACGAGTGAAGAAACATATCTGAAGCCTCAAACAGGTGAGGACATCTACTCCACATATCCTGCTCGGTCTCCCAGGTAGATTCCTCCACGGGCCGACCTCTCCACTACACTTTCACTGAAGTTATATCCTTTGACCTCAACTTTCGAGCCTGACGCTCTATAATAGTTGTTGGCTTCACATCATAAGTCACATCACCATTCAAATGAACCGTGTTAAAATCCAGAACATGAGACGAATCCCCAATATACTTCTGGAGCATAGAAACATGAAATACAGGATGCACACTCGACAAGATGGGTGGAAAAGCAAGCTCATAAGCCACCTCCCCAATCCTTCGAAGCACCTCAAAAGGCCATGTGAACCGAGGACTCAATTTACCTTTCTTCCCAAATCTCATAACACCCTTCATGGGTGAAACCTTCAATAGAACCTTCTCACTAACCATGTATGACACATCCCGAACCTTCCTATTAGCATAACTCTTTTGCCTCGACTGCGCTGTACGAAGCCTCTCCTGAATTACCTTCACCCTTTCTAAAGCATCTTGTACCAAGTCTGTCCCTAATAGCCTAGCCTCACTCGGCTCAAACTAACCGAATGGAGATCTACACTGCCTCTCAGACAAAGCCTCATACGGAGCCATCTGAATACTCGACAAGTAACTATTGTTATAAGAAAACTCTACGAACGGTAGAAACGGATCCCATAACCCTCCAAAATCAATGACATAATCACGCAACATGTCCTTCAATATCTAGATAGTGCACTCAGGCTGCACGTTCGTCTGATGGTGAAAAGTTGTGCTCAACTCCACCTGAGTACCCAACTCTCGCTACACAAACCTCCAAAACTGTAAGGTAACTAAGTGCTCCTATCTGAAATGATGGACACCGGGACACCATGCAAATGAAAAATCTCCCGGATATAGATCTCTGCTAACCGCTACGAAGAATAGGTAGTACACATAGGAATGAAGTTCGCAGACTTGGTCAGTCGATCCATAATCACACAAATAGCATTGAACTTCTTCAAAGTCCGTGGGAGCCCAACTACAAAGTCCTTGGTGATCGGCTCCCACTTACACTCTGGAATATCTATCCGCTGAAGCAAGCCACCCGATTTTTGATGCTCATATTTCACCTGCTGACAATTTAGACACCGAGCTACAAATCCCACAATGTCTTTATTCATTCTTCTCCACCAATAATGCTGCCTCAAATCCTGATACATCTTTGCGGCACGCGGATGAATGGAATAACGCGAGCTATGGGCCTTCTCCATAATCAACTACCAAAGCCCATCTACATTGGGCAGACGTATCCGGCCTTGCATCCTCTGGCATCATCGTGTTGAACTATGTCCTTGATGACAAGCAAATACGGATCCTCATACTGGTGCACTCTGATGCGATCATATAAGGAAGACCAAGAAATTACACAAGCCAATACCCGACTAGGCTCCGAAATATCTAATCTCACGAACCGATTGGCCAAGGCTTGAACATCAACTGCAAGAGGTCTCTCCCCAACTGGAATATATGATAAACTCCCCATACTCACCGCATTCCGGCTCAAAGCATCGGCCACCACATTGACCTTCCCCAGATGGTACAATATAGTGATATCATAATCCTTTAGCAACTCTAACCACCTCCACTTCCTCAAATTTAGATCCTTCTATTTGAACAAGTGCTGGAGGCTACAATGTTCAGTAAACACCTCACAATACACACCATACCAGTAATGCATCCAAATCATCAACGCATGAACAATGGTAGTTAATTCCAAATCATTAACGGGGTAGTTTTTGTCATAGGGCTTCAACTGACGAGAAGCATAAGCAATAACTCTACCTTCCTGCATAATTACACACCCAATACCAACTCTCGTAGCATCATAATACACAGTATATGAACCTGAAGCTGATGGCAAAACTAACACTGGAGTTGTGGTCAAGGCTGCCTTGAGTTTCTGGAAGCTCTCCTCACACTCATCCGACCATACAAATGAAGCACCCTTTTGAGTCAACTTGGTAAAAGGCGATGCGATAGATGAGAACCCCTGAACAAACCGACAATAATAGCCTTCCAAACCAAGAAAGCTGTGAATCTCTGTAGCTGAGGACGGTTTGGACGAACTCTGAACCATTTCTATCTTCTTTAGATCAACCTGAATACCCTCATTGGACACCACGTACCCCAAGAAAGCCACTAAACTGAGCCAACACTCACACTTGGAGAATTTTGAATAAAGCTTCTCCTCCTTCAATCTCTGCAACACAACTCTCAAATGCTCTACGTGCTCCTCCTGACTACGCGAATACACCAGAATATCATCAATGAAGACTATGACAAACGAGTCGAGATAAAGCCAAAATACGTTGTTCATCAAATGCATGAACACTGTTGGGGCATTGGTCAACCCAAAAGACATCACCAATAACTCATTATGACCATATCTGGTCCTGAAAGCCATCTTAATAATATCCGAGTCCTTGATCTTCAACTGGTGATAACCTAAACGGAGATCAATATTGGAGAACACTCTCGCTCCCTGAAGTTGGTCGAATAAATCATCAATGCAAGGCAAAGGATACGTGTTCTTAACTGTTACTTTGTTCAATTGCCTATAATCAATGCACATCCTCATAGTGCCATCCTTCTTCTTCATAAATAGAGATGGATCACCCCAGGGTGACAGTAAGGCCCCGTGAAAACTTGTACTCAAAACCCGGTAGTTCGGACCTTTTGTACTAATCTATGCTATAAAAAGTCAAGAAATACTATTTTCCAGAAAATGCGATTCTTCGGTCAAGAATGTGGTCGCATATCAGGTATGTGGACCGCATAATCGCCGCAAAGTGAGTCAGTGTGTTGGTTGAATTGGATGTTAAATCTGCGACCTGATATGCGATCGCATAACTGATATGCGGACCGCATAGTCATCACATATTTCCCTTGGGATTTTTGTAAAGGGTAGTTTTGCGGTGCATTATACGACCGTAGAACGAGTACACGGACCGCATTTCTGCTGCATACCCAGGTAGTGTGTTCAAATTTTGGGAGCACTTTTTGCGGTCCATTCTGCGGACCGCATTTCCACTCGGCGATCGCAAAGTGTGATCGCATGCCTAACCCGGGCTCCAATTTTCTTAATTTTAAACCCGACCCATTTTTCAATAAAACACCCCAGCTCCTTATTTTAACCTATTTTCTGAACAAAACTAGAGAGAGGGAAGAGAGGATTCTTAAGAGAGAAAGTCTTGTCTCCATCAATTTGATTTTTTCAAAGTCACTCGGGCCGAGGAATTTCAAGTAATTGTATTCATCTCCATTCTTGAAGGTAAAATCCCTAACCCTTTTTCATTGTTTTCAGATTTAAACAAAAAGTGGGACTCTCATGTGTTAATTCTTGAAAATGGAAGTTGAGATACACATGCATGTCCTTTAAAACCTATAATCTAGTAAGAGGAATTGGGTAGAACTAAAGATTCGTAAAAGATGGGTTGGAAACCTAAGTAAGTTCGGGCTGAGTTTGTGAACTTCAATTCTATGTTATATGTGCTAACTTGTGAACTAGATTGATGGTACTAGGCTGTTGGTGAATTGAAAGTAGAAGTTAAAAATGGAATTCGACTCCAGGTATGTATGGATAACTTTATCCTTTGTAAATTCACCTTGTTGGTGTACGATTAATTGGTATGCGTTACTTATGTGGACTATTTGTGAAATTCCTGTGATTAATGTGCCTTGAATGTTGTTTGTTAAGTTTTCCGTTATTGTGGTGTGAGTAAAATGGCAATAACACAAGTGCATGTGGGTATGAATGTGTTACGTGGTAAGAGCTGTGAAACAAACGATGGAAAGAAATCGTAATTGATACAATTGAAACAACTGTGGCAATATCATACGTGACTTTTTGTGGGCAATTATCGTTGTCACTTGAATTGTGTACGGGTTATTGTATATGTTGGAATTGGTATTGATGTTTACAAACACTCTTTGTGAATTGTTGTTGTTGTTGAACGAAATATGATTGTCCGGTGGAATCGGGTTGCGCGCCGCAACACGAAGTAATAAGGTGTGGGTTGTGGTGATAAGAGTGGCCGAGGTAATAAGGGTGGCTGAGGTAATAAGGGTGGAAAAGTGATCGAAATAACTATTGAAATAAAAATATGTGAAAGTTGTGAAACCATTGATGTGATGAAATAATGTTGAAAGGGGAAAATGAGAGATTGTGGAGTTGCTTGGCTTTGGTTGTTCCTTTCATGTGCATTTGATTGTTGATTCTATTACTGGTTGTTGTCTGTGTATTTCTTGATTTTACTTGAGGTAAAGTTTGTTTATACATACCAGTACAATTCAAATGTATTGACGTCCCTTTTGTCGGGGGCGCTACATTCGTGTTATGATTGTAGGTGGTTCCATAACAGGTACTCCTGTCCACCGACAGTAGCACTCCTTCACCTCCCGTCAGCTGAATTGGTGAGCCCCTTTCCTCTCAGGGCCCTACGTGGCTCATGCTGCTTTTCTTCCCGAAGTCTTATTTTAGTATTTGTGTAAGGTATAGCCAGAGCCTTGTTGTCGGCATTTCCGTATTATTCTTCAGTTGTATTTAGAGGCTCCGTAGACAGGAAACATGGGTTATGTACTTATGTATTTTGTGCAGTATAACTTGTAAACCACGCGAATTAATTATGTATGTTTTGTAAATCTCGTAAGAATGTGTTTAAATTTATAAATGGCTATTTCACTTGGTTAATGGGTGATGGAAACGAAGGGTATCACGTGGAATAGGAAAGGCACCCAGGTTCGCTTGGCTGGGGGCTACCCGGTCGAGTGCCGGTCGCGCCCCTCAGTTTTTGGGGCGTGACAAACTTGGTATCAAAGCCTAAGGTTTTAAAGTGTACTAGGATGACTCGGAGCCGTGTCTAGTAGAGTCCTCCTTATCGGTGTGTTGTCGACCACATCTATAAGTTGGAGGCTACATGGGCATTTAGGAAATTACCTTCTTTTTTGTTACTCTATATCGTGCGGTGAAGTGAAAAATGGAAGTATTGACATCTAACTCGTGCTCTGTTCCAAATTTTCAGTAATGGCACCTAAGAAGAGAGCTAGACTCGGCCTCGGGGCCAATGCCACCCCAAGTTTGGCTGTGAATCATGTACCTGATGTCGTGGGTGAGAGTGACTCCCCGGTCTCGAATCTGCCTGGCCCATCTATTCCAGATCCCAGTATTCCTGTTCTAGCTGTGGAAGAGGGTGCTACCATCCCTCCCACTGATATTCCTGATCTTGATGCAATTCCAGCATCCGGTCCCAGGGTTTCTGATGGGGACCTTAGAGGAGCCATCCATATGTTGACCCAGTTAGTGGCCGCTCAGGCCTAGAAATCTCATGATGCCCCTGCGCCCCCCAGCGGACAGGGAAATTCTGCCAGCTCCAGAGTCAACCAGTTTCTGCGGTTGTCCCCTCCATAGTTCATGGGCACAGTCCCAGAGATCGATCCGCAGGAATTCCTTGATGAAATGTATAAGACCCTTCGAGTGATGAAGGCTACAAAGACGGAAGGGGTTGAGTTCGCTTCATACAGGTTGAGGGGAGCAGCGTATTCGTGGTTCGAGATGTGGGAGGATTCCCATGGGGAGGGAAGACCTTCGGCTAGATTGGATGAGTTTGTAGATGCATTCATAGACCACTTCTTACCTGCCGAGATGATGGCGGCCCGTGCCACAGAGTTTGAGGTCCTCAAGCAGGGCAGTATGAGTGTTTGGGAGTACCACATGGAGTTTGTGAGGTTGTCCAAGTATGCTCCTCAGTTAGTGTCGACCATGGATGCTCTAGTTTGGCGATTCGTTCAGGGTCTTAGTCTTTTGGTGGTGAATGAGGCTGCTACAGCAGCCTTACACTCATATATGAATTATGGGAAGATTGTGGGGTTCGCTCAGCCACATAGGCTAGGAAGTTGAAAATATGGGCAGAAAGGGAGAATAGCAGCAGGGCCCAATCAGCGGGTCACTCAGGGAGACCAGTTCCGAAGAGAGGGCCATCACGGCCATCTCAATAATATGCCTAGTCCTCAGCAAGCGCACTACCATCGATGCACAGTTATCAGCAGGGCAGTCACTTGAGATCAGGTTCAGATAGTAGGAGACCCCATCATTCTGGTCATCCCGAAGGGAGATCACTACATCAGGGGAGGGCTTCATGCCCCAAGTGTGGGAGGTTCTATTCCGAGACTTGTTATTTGGATATTCTGGTGTGTTATAGATACGGGGCGAGAGGTCATATCCAGCGGGACTACCATGCGCCCAGTTAGGGCATGGGTAGCGGATTTGCTCAGTCATCTAGTTCTTCAACCGCCACATCATCCGTGCATCCTCCAGCCCCAACAGGGCACAGTGTAGTTAGGGGTGGAGCTCGTGGTAGAGGTGTATCCAGCCGGTTTTACGCCTTGAGTGGTCGCCAGAGTGCAGAGGCCTCCCCAGATGTTGTTACAGGTATCTTGTCTGTTCAGGCCATTGATTGTTATGCTCTTATTGATCTGGGGTCCTCTTTGTCTTATGTCACCCCATTCATTGCTTCAAGTTTTAGGGTAGAACCCGAACAACTTCATGAGTCATTCTCTATATCGACTTTGGTTGGTGATTCTATTACAGCCACGCGAGTTTATAGGAATTGCGTTGTCATGGTATGTGGTCGTGCTACCACGGCCGACCTTATTGAGCTTGAAATGGTAGATTTTGATGTGATTATGGGAATGGACTGGCTTTATTCATGCTTTGCTAAACTTGACTGCCGAACGAGAGTCATGAGGCTTGAGTTCCCTAATGAGACGGTTATTGAGTGGAAGGGAAATGGTGTGGTGCCGAAAGGTGGATTTATTTCCTACCTTAAGGCTTCGAAGATGATTAGGAAGGGGTGTATCTACCATTTGGTTTGGGTGGCAGACACCACTTCAAAAGTGTCTATCCCCAAGTCCGTGCCAATCGTGAAGGAGTTTCTTGAAGTGTTTCCGGACGCGCTTCTAGGGATCCCGCCAGATAGAGAGATTAATTTCAGGATTGATGTATTGCCAGATACGCGACCGATATCTATTCCACCATACAGAATGGCACCAGTGGAGTTGAGGGAGTTAAAGGAACAGCTGAAGGATTTATTAGAAAAGGGGTTCATACGGCCAAGTGTGTCACCGTGGGGTGCCCCGGTTCTTTTTGTCAGAAAAAAGGATGGGTCGCTCCGGATGTGTATTGATTATCGGCAGCTTAACAAGGTCACCATCAAGAATAAATATCCTTTGCCTCGGATAGATGATTTGTTCGACCAATTGCAAGGTGCGAGGTGCTTTTCCAAAATTGATCTACGGTCCGGGTATCACCAATTGATGATCAGAGAATAGGATATTCCTAAGTCCACTTTCAGAACTCGCTATGGTCACTTTGAATTTTTGGTCACGTCTTTTGGGCTAACCACGCCCCGGCAGCTTTCATGGATCTTATGAATCGGGTCTTCAAGCCATTTCTAGACTCCTTTGTGATTGTTTTCATTGATGACATCCTTGTTTATTCGTGGAGCCGGGAGGATCATGCCGATCACCTCAGGGCAGTTCTGCAGACCCTTTATCAGCACCAGTTGTATGCTAAATTTTCAAAATGTGAATTTTGGTTGGAGTCCGTTACCTTTCTAGGCCATGTTGTTTCCAGTGAAGGGATTCAGGTGGATCTCCAGAAGATCGCAGTTGTAAAAGATTGGCCTAGACCCACGACCCCGATGGAGATCCGTAGCTTCTTGGGTTTAGCGGGGTATTATCGGAGGTTTGTTGAGGGATTCGCTACCCTCGCCTCCCCTTTGACTAAGTTGACGTAGAAAGCAGTTAAGTTCCAATGGTCCGACGTTTGTGAGAAAAGTTTACAGGAATTGAAGTCGAGATTGAACTCGACGCTGATATTGACCTTGCCGAAAGGCACGGAAGGATTTGTGGTTTATTGCGATGCCTCCAGGGTCAGTTTGGGGTGTGTGTTGATGCAACATGGGAAGCTTATAGAGTATGCTTCGAGGCAACTCAAGAATCACGAGAAGAATTATCCGACGCATGATTTGGAGCTTGTGGCAGTTGTATTTGCCTTGAAAATATGGCGGCATTATCTTTATGGGGTCCATGTGGATGTGTTCTCGGACCACAAGAGTCTCCAATATTTGTTCAAGCAGAAGGAGTTGAATTTAAGGCAGTGGCGGTGGTTAGAATTGATCGAGGATTATGATATGGATATTTTATACCATCTAGGGAAGGCGAATGTGGTGGACGGCGTTCTAAGTTGGAAGTCCCTGGGTAGTTTGGGTCATTTGGGAGCGGATCAGAGGCCTTTGGCTCGGGAGGTTTATCAATTGGCCAGTCTGGGGGTTCTTATTTCGACCTCAAACGAGGGGAAGATTATGGTGCATAATGGAAAAGAATCGTCACTGGTAGCAAAAGTCAAGGAAAAGCAGCTCATTGATCCAGCATTAGCATAGATGAAATAGGCAATTTTGAATAACAAGACTTCGACATTTTCACTCGGTGGTGAGGATGGTGTATTACGATGTCAAGGTAGGCTATGTGTTCCAGATATTGATAATCTTCGGGGGAGGGTCTTGGCGGAGGCTCATAATTCAGGTATTCTGTGCACCTAGGTTCTACGAAGATGTACCGTGATCTCAAGGAAATTTATTGGTGGAACGGTATGAAGAGGGGTGTGGCGGACTTTGTATTTAAATGTCTGAATTATCAGCAAGTAAAAGCTGAGCACCAGCGGCCTGGTAGGTTAACTCAGCTTGTGGAAATACCAATGTGGAAATGGGATATGATCAACATCGATTTCGTGGTAGGATTACCTCACACTCAGTGCAAGTTCGACTCAATTTGGGTAATAGTGGATTGACTCACCAAATCAGCTCACTTCTTGCCAGTCAAGTCCACGGATACTGCGGAACAATATGCTCAACTATATATCAAGGAAATAGTAAGGCTCCATGGCACTCCATTTTCTATTATTTTAGATCGAGGGTCCCAGTTCACAACTAATTTTTGGAAGAAATTTCAGCAAGGTTTGGGTACTCATGTGAATCTCAGCACGACTTTCCATTTACAGACTGACGGTCAAGCGGAGCGGACTATTCAGACGCTTGAAGATTTGTTACGGGCTTGTGTCTTGTATTTCAAAGGTAATTGGGATGATCACTTGTCGTTTATAGATTTTGCTTACAATAACAGCTTCCATGTTAGCATTAAGATGGCTCCATTTGAGGCATTGTACGGGAGGAGATGTAGGTCTCCGATTGGATGGTTCGAAGTGGGTGAAGCAGAATTGTTAGGGCCAAATCTCATGCACCAGGCTATGGAAAAAGTTAAAATCATTTAGGAAAGGCCGAAAGCTGCTAAGAGTCTCCAGAAATCTTATGCTGACATTCGTCGAAGAAAATTGGAATTCCAAGTAGATGATTGGGTATTCTTGAGGGTATCTCCTATGAAGGGAGTCATGCGATTTGGGAAGAAAGGGAAGTTGAGTCCTAGATATGTCGGGCCGTATCGGGTCACTCAAAGGAAAGGACAAGTGGCCTATAGACTGAAATTTCCCCCTGAAATATCATTAGTGCACTCGGTGTTCCATGTGTCTATGTTAAAGAAAGTAGTTGGAGACTCATCCACCATCGTGCCAACCGAGGCTATCGAGGTCAATGAAGAGTTATCATATGAAGAAATTTCGGTCGCTATTCTTCATAGGCAAGTCCGCAAATTGAGAAACAAGGAAGTTTCTTCAGTTTAAGTGCTATGGCAAAGTCAACAAGTCGAGGAAGCCACGTGTGAAGCAGAAAGTGAAATGAAAGAAAAATATCCCCATCTATTTGAACAAGTCTAGTAGTGATCGTGCGAACTCTTGTCTCTAAGTAAATTGATGTTGTGTTCAATCTGGTGCAAAGACACTTCATATTTTTCCCTAAATGCTTTACTATTGTAACTCCTCAAGTTGTGCAAGAATTGTATATGTTGTGATTAATTGAGTCATGCGCAAGCCCCTTTTTGGTAAGTGAAAGTTTTGTAAGAACTCATGGGATAAGTGAATGATCAAATGTAGTGTAGATTCGTAATGATTAATAGAAATGCGTATAGTCTATTGAAGTGGTTGGACTGAATGGAACTCATTGAAGTGGCCAAATTATGTGTAGGTGTTGAGGTAATGAATTGTATACCAGTTGTAGGGATAATAGGGATATCATAATGGTGCATGGAAATAATGTTTTGAGGGCTCTCTAACAGGTAGATAAGTCTAATTACAAAGGAAACACTGGCAAAATATTTCAAAAAAAGGAGTTTGCATTTCATGTTTTCAAAACCAACCGATTTCCAAAATCCTCATTCGAGGAAGAATGATTTTAAGTGGGGGAGGATGTAAGGCCCCGTGAAAACTTGTAATCAAAATTCGGTAGTTCGGACCTTTTGTACTAATCTATGCTATAAAAAGTCAAGAAATACTATTTTCCAGAAAATGCTATTCTGCGGTCGAGAATGCGGTCGCATATCAGGTATGCGGACCGCATAATCGCCGCAAAGTGAGTCAGTGTGTTGGTCGAATTGGAGGTTAAATCTGCGACCTGATATGCAATCGCATAACCGATATGCGGACCACATAGTCGGCGCATATTTCCCTTGGGATTTTTGTAAGGGGCAGTTCTGCGGTGCATTATGCGACCGCAGAATGAGTATACCCAGGCAATGTGTTTAGATTTTGGGAGAACTTTTTGCGGTCCATTCTGCGGACCGCATTTCCACTCTGCGATCGCATAGTGAGATCGCATACCTAACCCGGGCTCCAATTTTCTAAATTTTAAACCCGACCCCTTTTTCAATAAAACACCCCAGCCCCTTATTTTAACCTATTTTCTGAACAAAAATAGAGAAAGGGAAGAGAGGATTCTTGAGAGAGAAAGTCTTGTCTCCATCAATTTAATTTTTTCAAAGTCACTCAGGCCGAGGAATTTCAAGTAATTGTCTTCATCACCGTTCTTGAAGGTAAAATCCCCAACTCTTTTTCATTGTTTTCAGATTTAAACAAAAAGGGGGGCTCTCATGCGTTAATTCTTGAAAATGGAAGTTGAGATACACATGCATGTCCTTTAAAACCTAGAATCTAGTAAGAGGAATTGGGTAGAACTAAAGATTTGTAAAAGAGGTGTTGGAAACCTAAGTAAGTTCGGGCTGAGTTTGTGAACTTCAATTCTAAGTTATATGTGCTAACTTGTGAACTAGATTGACAGTACTAGGCTGTTGGTGAATTGAAAGTAGAAGTTAAAAAGGGAATTCGACTCCAGGTATGTATGGCTAACTTTAACCTTTGTAAAGTCACCTTGTTGGTGTACGAGTAATTGGTATGTGTTACTTATGTGGACTATTTGTGAAATTCATGTGATTAATGTGCCTTGAACATTGTTGGTTAAGTTTTCCGTTATTGTGGTGTGAGTAAAATGGCAATAACACACGTGCATGTGGGTATGAATGTGTTACGTGGTAAGAGCTGTGAAACAAATGGTGGAAAGAAATCGTAATTGATACAATTGAAACAACGGTGGCAATATCATACGTGACTTGTTGTGGGCAATTATCGTTGTGACTTGAATTTTGTACGGGTTATTGTATATGTTGCAATTGGTATTGATGTTTATGAACACTCTTTGTGAATTGTTGTTGTTGTTATGCGAAATATGATTGTCCGGTGGGATCGGGTTGCGCGCCGCAACACGAAGTAATAAGGTGTGGGTTGTGGTGATAAGGGTGTCCGAGGTAATAAGGGTGGCCGAGGTAATAAGGGTGGAAAAGTGATTGAAATCACTATTGAAATAAAAATATGTGAAAGTTGTGAAACCATTGATGTGATGAAATAATTCTGATAGGGGAAAAGGAGAGATTGTGGAGTTGTTTGGCTTTGGTTGTTCCTTTCATGTGCATTTGATTGTTGATTCTATTACTAGTTGTTGTCTGTGTATTTCTTGATTTTACATGGGGTAAAGTTTGTTTATACATACCAGTACAATTCAAATGTACTGAAGTCCCTTTTGCCGGGGGCGCTACATTCGTGTTATGATTGTAGGTGGTTCCATAACAGGTACTCCTGTCCACCGACAGTAGCACTCCTTCACCTCCCGTTAGCTGAATTGGTGAGCCCCTTTCCTTTCGGGGCCCTGCGTGGCTCATGCTGCTTTTCTTCCCGGAGTCTTATTTTGGTATTTGTGTAAGGTATAGCCGGAGCCTTGTTGTCGGCATTTCCGTATTATTCTTCAGTTGTATTTAGAGGCTCCGTAGACAGGAAACGTGGGTTATGTACTTATGTATTTTGTGCAGTATAACTTGTAAACCACGCGAAGTAACTATGTATGTTATGTAAATCTCGTAAGAATGTGTTTAAATTTATAAATGGCTATTTCACTTGGTTAATGGGTGATGGAAACGCAGGGTATCACGTGGAATAGGAAAGGCACCCAGGTTCGCTTGGCTGGGGGCTACCCGGTCGAGCGCCGGTCGCGCCCCTCAGTTTTGGGCGTGACAGTGACACACTAGGCCGAATGAACCCCTTATCGAGGAGTTCCTGATGTTGCTCCTTTAACTCCTTCAACTCCATTGGTGCCATATGATACGGTAGAATAGAAATGGGCTGAGTACCCAACACCAGGTCAATTCCAAAGTCAATATCCCTGTCCGGTGGCATGCCCGACAAGTCTGCAGGAAACACATCAGGAAAATCCCTCACAATTGGAACAAAATCAATATTGGGAGTCTCTGCACCGACATCCCTCACGAAGGCTAGATACGAAAGACAACTCTTCCCTACCATACGTTGGGCCTTCAAGAATGATAGTACCCTACTGGGAATATAATTAGTCAAACCTCAAAACTCAATCCATGGCCCACCCGGTATTGCCAATGTCATTGTCTTAGCATGATAGAAGTGCATAGAAACGGGCCTGGCCACCACTTGATCGACCTCCCCCTCTAGGGCGACCCTTATTTGACTAACCTCGACCCCTAACTGAGTGGGTGGGTAGTGGTAAAGTAACTAGTGCTGAAGCCGATGGCTGACTCCTCTGCTAAGATAAACCCGCAAGTTGATGAGGACACTACCTCCATATATGACCCATCTCTCCACACTTATAGCAACTCCCAGGTGCTGGAGAAGGGGACTGAAGGGAACCCCTAGCACCAGCATGACTAGATGATGCACCTGGCATACAAGAGCCCTGAACTGATGGAGCACGGGATGGACTTTGGGCTGGAATGGCACTAAGTGATTACTAGCCCTGATGAGAACTGTAGGAACCATGTCCCGATGATGCCCCATGATAACCTGGGCAAGCTAGCTGAGCATGCCTAAATAGACGACCTTTGTCGTGCTGAAACTGACCTTTCCAAGGAGCACCACTATACCTACCAGATCCTCGAGGCCTCTTGGCCTCCCTCACCTCTCGCTCCTGGCAACGAATAGACTCAATCTCACGAGTAATGTCTACAACCTACTCAAAAGTCGCACCAGTCACTCTCTCCCTGGTCATAAGAATACGAAGCTGATAAGTGAGGCCATTAACAAACCTCCTAATCCTCTCTCTATCTGTCAGAACCAACCAAATTGCATGGCGAGCTAACTCAGAGAACCGCATCTCATACTGTGTCACTGTCATCTCTCCCTGACGCAACCACTCAAACTGCCTGCGTAGCTCCTCTCTGCGAGACTGTGGCACATACTTCTCGAGAAAGAGAACAGAGAATTGTTGCCAGGTAAAGGGTGTTGCACTAACAGGCCTACGCCTCTCAAAGCCTCCCACCAAGTAAAGGCAGCTCCAGAAACCTGATAAGTAGTGAAAGCGACCCCGCTGGTCTCCAGAATACCCACTGTATGAAGCATCCTCTAACGCTTATCCAAGAAACCTTGGGCATCATCGCCTTCTGCACCACTAAAGGTCGGAGGCTGAAGTCTACCAAACTTCTCCAACCTACGCTGCTCGTCCTATGGCATGGCAGTAACTACATAGTCCTTAGTAACTGCAAATGACTGGGCTGGCCCCCGGTGTCTGAAGTCGCTGCACGACCTACTCAGGTGTGCGAGTGGCGGGAGTCTGAGTGCCTTCCCCGGCCTGAGAAGTAGTTGCGGCTATAGTAACTGAGACTACCTGAGCTAGGCTAGTGCATACTGATAGAATCTGAGCCAAGGCCTCCTAAAGACCTGTAAATCACAATAGGCACAGCTGGTGCCTGAGCTAGTGCTTCTGGAGTGTCCACCACTGGGACCTGATCCTAAACTGGGGTGGCTGGTAGACTGCAGGTGCTGCCCTAGCTGCTGTGCGGGCCACATCCCTATCCTACCCGACCACGACCACATCCTCGGCCTCTAGTGGCCACAATTGGTTGTACTGGTGGTCGTCCATCCTGACCGGTAGCGTGTGTCCTCACCATCTGTGAGAGAATAGAATAACAGAAGTTTAGTACTCAGATCAACAAATTCGCATGACAAGAATTTCAAGAATGTGAAGTTTTTTTCCTAAAGGTTCTGCATCCTCTCGAGGATAAATACAGATGTCTCCATATCGATCCGTGAGGCTCTACTAAACTTGCTCATGACTCGTGAGATCTATGTAACCTAGGCTCTGATACAAACTTGTCACGACCCTAAACCCGCACCCGGTCGTGACGACGCATCTCGTGAAGACAAGTCCAACCGACACATTTCTACTTTAATTTTTAAGCAATTAAAATACTAAGTATTAAGTCTTAAACATGATAAAATCCCAAAATAAGCAGTGAACAGTTCAATTTGTGCAATTAAAACAAACACAGCCCGACTTCGGGGTGTCACTAGTCATGAGCATCTATCCATATACTACACGTCTGAAGCGTCTACAAATCTATTACAGAATCACTAAAAAGATAAAGGAAATGAGATAAAGGGGGAGAAGCACGGGGCTGCGGACACCGAGCAGCTACCTCGTAAACTGCAAAATTTGTCGGGAGCTCTCAACTCTCGCAAGTAGGATTAGCAACGCCTGAATCTGCACACGCGGTGCATGGAGTAAAGTGAGTACTCCAACTCAGTGAGTAATAATCATAAATAAAGACTAAGAAATATGAAATCACGTAAGGCACATTAGAGGCTATAATGAAGCAGTAAAAGCCAGTAAAAACATTGAATCAGTGAAGATATGTAAAGTCATTTTAGTTCAGTTTAAACTTCATGAAATGCCTTTTTAAAATTAAGCAGGTAAATGACAGGCAACTAGGAAAGATAAACACATAAAGGATCGCCCCTCAGGCATTATCATATAACAACACCAACCCATCGGGCTATACCTCACATCATAATGGGTACCCGCGCTCAATAGGGGTGTGCTTACCCCTGGAGGGGCCCCTTACGTCCGAAACGCAATATCAAGCCATCTTGTGGCATCATCATTAGGCTTTCGGCCTCACATCAATAAGCCACCTCATGGCGTACAAATCTCAAGCCCTCGGCCTCATAATCATAATCACTATTTCCTCACAGCATAGGCCCTCGACCTTACTCAGTTAGAATCTCACAAGCCACTCGAGCAATAGTAAAACATGATGCTCAGCCCAGAATATCATTTAAGTGTTAAAACAGAGAAAACATGGCTGAGTATGAAAACAGTATAATATAGCATGACTCAGTTCAAGTATAACGTCAAAATAGTGAGGAAATGTCAGTAAAAATCCCATAGGGGTCCAAATAGTTGACACGAGGCCCAAATATGGCGTTCAGCCCAAAACATGATGATAGCAAATATTTTTTAGTAAAATACGCGGTAAAATAGTCATTCGGGATGGACTAAGTCACAATCCTCAATAGTTCACGACCCCACGCTCGTCATCTAGCGTGTGCATCACCTGAATATATCACAACGATATGTAGTCCGGGGTTTCATACCCTTAAGGAAACATTTACAATCATTACTTACCTCACTCTGGTCCAAACTCTAGCCCGCAATGCCTTTGCCCTTCGAATCAGCTTCCACTCACGTCGAATCTATCCAAAATCAGAATCACGACGTCAAAATATGCTAAGGGCACGAAGCCGAAGCGAAAATAATTAATTTATAGCATAAATCCCAAAATTACCAAAATCCGACCCCCAAGCCCATATCTCGAAATTCGATAAAATTCATATCAATAGATTCCTTATCTCCCCACGAGTTCATACATATCAAAAATACCAAAATCTGACCACAAATGGTCCCTTAAATCCTCAAGTCTAGGTATCCAATACCAATCCCTAGTTTCCCCAATTTTTAACCCTTAAATTCCATTAATTACAGCTCTAATCAGTGAAATAATACCATAGGAACGAGTTTTAGGTCCAAAATCCTTACCTCAATGAAACCTCCTTGAAATCCTTTTTCAAATCGCCCAAAAAGCTCCAAAAGCCAACTTAGAAATGGTGGAATAGCTCAAAAATCGCGAAGGAATGAATTTATATGTTCTGGCCCAGGCATTTTGCATCTGCGGCTCTTTTATCGCTTTTACGGTACCAGTTTTGCGGTCCAAGACACTGCTTCTGCGGTTTTCACTTATTCCCTAGCTTCCGCATCTGCGATGCACCTTGCGCACCTGTGCCATCGCAGGTGCGGCTCCTCAGCCGCTTCTGCTGCTCCTCAGCCGCTTCTGCGGCTCCAGCCTTCCTAGCCCCTTTCCGCTTCTGCAACTCCTAAATCGCTTTTGTGAGACCGCACATGCGATCCCCTAGCTGCAGGTGCGGTTATGACAACAAATCCACACTTCAGCTACCAAACCAAATTTCCAAACTCTCCGTCAACCATCCGAAATAACCCGAGGCCATTGGGACCTCAACCAAAAGCACAAACATATGCCATAACCTTATTCAAACTCGTACCAATCTTCAAAACACACAAAACAACATCGAATCAACCAAAACACAATTCATTCAAGCCTAAGTTTAAAAAATCTTCCGAATTACGCTTTTGATCAAAAAGTATATCAAACCACGTCCGAATGACCTAAAATTTTGCACACACACCCCAAATAACCCAATGGAACTACTGCAACTTTCGGATTCCATTCCAACCCTTATATCAAAATGTCACCTACCAACCGGAAAACGCCAAAAATCCAATTTTGCCAATTTAAGCCTACATCTACTTCGGACCTCAAAAACACATTCCGATCACGCTCCTAAGTCCTAAATCATCTCCCAAAGCTATCTGAACCATTGGAACTCACATCCGAGCCCTCTACCCCATAAATCAACATTCGGTTAACTTTTCCAACTTAAGCTTCCTCAAGAGAGACTAAGTGTTTCAAACCTTTCTAAATCCTTTCCGAACCCGAGCCAACCAACCCGATCACATATAGAATCGATACACAAAGCAATAAGAAGCAGAAATGGAGAAAATGGAGTGGTAACTCATGAGATGACTGGCCAGATCGTCACAGCGTGGTTGGCATCGGTGTCGTGCTAGCCCGAGCAAACCAGTTGGCAACTCATGATCATTCGACGAAAACTAGAACATACATAGGCCGACTTGGCTGAACTGATTCTTTCCGTAACTATCATGGGACAACATAGCCTCAACTCATACTATGTATAGTGGGCAAATGTTGTATTAGCGAGCCTGCTCAAAACATGAATACACATAGACCGTTAAGGCCTATGACATGTTGTACATACTAAACACGTTTTTAAAAAGCCTCTAAGCATATCTGATATCGAAATATGGCCAGGACAGGACAGTAACCTACCCATAAGTGTGTGTGTGTATGTGTATATATATATATATATATGATAGTTTGATAACTTCTAGACTCGCCTGTACACTGGATGAAATAGAGCTCGACCAATCCTCAACTGGATATCAACTCCGTCTACAATAAGAGCCCGTCAAACTAGATACCTGAACCTGCAGGCATGAATGCAGTGCCTCGACAATGGGATATTAGTACAAACAAATGTACTAAGTATTTAAGGCAGATAACATATGAATAACTTAATTAAACTGAACTGACATGTATGTATGTATACTGAAAGAAATATGGTGGTTCAACGAGATCCGAGAATTATACTTACCTTATTCTGACTCGTAACATATCTAAGTATTGAATTATCCAAATTACCTTGCAATGGTGTAGATTGAAAAGGTAAGGCTCCGTTGGCCGAGAACATTTAATGTCATATATACATCTAATTCATGTCGTGATATACGTAAACTTGTTCCCCTATGATATATGTACTGCAAACAATCAAATTATGGAACTTCATCTATTAAATTCTTCTAGCCATCATACCCTATATCTGAATACTTACCTCAAATAGATCAAACATCTATAGGGCTACATTTAAACATAAAAGTGTCACTTACACATTTCATAAGAGACCATCCGTAAGGCTCACTCATAAACATGAATAACCTTTGGCTTGTACACAAAACATAGTAGACCATCAATATGGCTCATACTACTGAGATCTGGCTATGCATGAAACTGAGACCATCTATAACCAACCTTCATTATGCATATATGCGTTCATATACCGTCCATATGGTTTCATTGTAGACCTACACGTTCATAGACCGTCTCTAGGGATCATGTCTTATGAATATTCATTTCATATCACTCATGCAAACATCATTCAATCATTAATAGATAAACTTGTATGCACAAACATACAAATTCATGAGTAACTCATTACAAAAACCAACCCTTATTCCTTAGCACTCTCTATATCATCCTTCGTATTCTATATTATTTATCCATAAAGAACGTTTTAACTATTTTGAAATCGCACTTCTATCCTTATTTCACATCATGACTCATTGCTAAGGATTACATGATTCTTTCTACATATAGCTATGTAACATTCTTAGCTTGTGCGGCTACCATACATACACACACACACACACACACACACACACACACACACACACACACACATATATATATATATATATATATATATATATATATATATATATATATATATATATATATATATATATATATATATATATATATATATATATATATATATATATATATATATATATATATATATATATATATATATATATATATATATATATATATATATATATATATATTCTATAGTTTACGACTCCTTAGGTAACGTATATCGTCACTTAACATCACCCTCATATATAATCAACCTTACATAACTTGAGAGCAACATAACTACCATCGTGGGTCTTTATTAATTTTGTTAACACAAACGTATAAGTATTGGAAGTCACTGAATTCTTTAGGTCGATCATTCTTTTTTTTCAAACTATACATTATGCCACCTTGTTGAAAAATTCATGTATTTCTATCCCTCATTATACAAATGCTATATTGCTTCTGATTAATTTGACTAATCGTGCGTAATCTTTAATTGACATTTGGATGTCTTGTTACATATAGAAGACAAGGACCTTTTTGGAAGGCTTTAAGAACACAATTCATCTCAACATTCATATGATTATACTCGTGAACAAACCTTAATCGTCGGAATAGTACGTATACAAAGACTAGCCCCCTTGAATACCTTATAAGGGAAACGTAACTTACGGAATCGTTCCAAAGAAAAGAAAGTAAGACCTTACATACCTCATAATATCTAGTTCAATCCTCAAGCTAACTTAACATGCAACTCCTTTGTCTACAAGCAATGAACAATACTATCTTCACAATACGAATGCCATAACTTATCGCATTTAAACGATACAATTTATTCTACGATAAAACAGACAATACCTCTCCTATTTATATGGCTTCCCAAAAGTTACAACAGCCAACAATAGACCAAACAACATCAACAAATACTCATAATAAGTATTTCAAAACAGTTTAACAATCCCGACGAGCGGCAAGCTCGGTTTGTGACTAAACAACTATAGTTTTAAACCCATTCTCCATCCCAAAATTTATCAACAACATTAACCTCCACTTATTCAATTATACCTACTAATTTCAGCAACAATACAACTTTAAAATGATCCCATAAGTCCGACAAGTTCATCAACTCAAAACTGATTTTTCAGATTACTAATACATGTTTTCGACTTGTTTCTTTTCTTTCAAATCGAGCAACACAACAAATAGTATATAATTAAGCCTCTTCACATATAAACCATCCATGAATTCAACTTAAAAATAAGTTCACAACCAACCATTAATTACGCAACAACAAATAACATACGACTCTTTCGAAACTCGCAAGTTCTAGTATTTACGTTCGAGGTACAACTCGTAGAAGCTTAGATAAGGAAAGGAGAAGCATAAAATGACCTTATATAGAGTGGAACCCATGAAACCTAGTTCATATTCATAAAAATTCAGACCCCCAATGCAGCTACAAGAAGGAAAAAGGGAAATTAGCAAGTTGTCGGGGTTTTTCGACGCTAGAATCACTTCGTATCACCCGAAATCACCTAGGGTTTTGTGGGATTTTTCGGGAAAGAGTTGCAGGGGTATTGTACTATGTTTTTCTCATGAGATTATAATGAAAATATATGATAATAATCGCATATAAAGGCCCCCTTGGCCTCTTTTTTTGTTATTTACTTGGTCCCTTCATTTAAACAAGTAGGAGACACACCTACTTGTCACCTACTAGTCTTGCCAAAAATTGAATATCTTTCTACTCTTATATTGTATCGATGAAAGGTTTAATGCGTTGGAAATTAGAGTCATAGATCTTCAATTTTGTAGGTAGATCATTCTGTAATTCTAAGTGTATTATGAGAAAATCTTAGCTATATTTCACCTAAATTTCAGCACATTATGAGTGTGACTTGTGATGACCTTTGCCAACTTTTATTCCACAACTTGTTTGACTTCAAAACGTAACACACGACTATCATACGACTGAAATAACTCATAAAATAACCTCTTTATCATATTAAGAACCTTAATCTCACCCCAAAAGTACATGTTACGACATTCTAACTTGTCGACTTCTGACCAACCTTATTTTCTTCGATTTGTTTTGCTTCTGAGCCTTTCAACCCTCTTGGTACTTGTTATTCATTATCTTACATATTTGTAACCTCCAAGGTCACATGATTAACTTACTTTATATACTTTCAAAGAGGATCTCATTTCTAAGCTTACATTAATTTACTTACGACGCACTTTTATGTATGAAAATATGGGGTGTAATAGGTTGTTTATTGATCCATGTCATGTTTGGCTTATTTTAGCACTTGGACAGGATCCGTCCCTCCGTAGTCTGACTTATCTGCAGTGAGCGCCGATACCTACTGTGTGCTAATGCAAGTGCCGAGGGATTGGGAGGACTGGGTGACTGTAACAAATGGGTGACTGTGAGGATTGAGTGAATGGGAGGGTTGAGTGAGTTGTTATTACGAGAGGATGCATATGATTTTTATCACTTCGTTACATTCCAGTTGGCATGCATAATTGACATGCATATGTAGAGATATATCATTCCTTATTTCAGTCACACCTAGCATATCTATCTGTTTAAAATATAAATTGTTAAACTTGAAAGCATATCTGCATTTTTGTACTGTTATTTCTATATTTGGACTATGCCTGCTGAGCTCATCACTGTTTTCAACCCAAAGGTTAGTTTTTTTACTAATTGAGTTGGTTGTACTCATACTACACTCTATACTTCGTGTGCAGATACAAGTATTTCTGTGCACGGTGGTTGCTGATTTGGAGCTTTTACTGGTTTAGAGATTTTCGAGGTAGCTTCTTTGACGTCTACAGACCTTAACTCTCCTCCTTTATATTTTAGTTTTATTTATATATATTGTACTACCTTCCTAGGTAATGTTTCAACAATCATGCCATGTTATGGTATAGATGCTCAAGTGCTCAGTGACATCAGAAATTTTGGGGGATGTGGTATCGAGTTGTAATATTTTTCTATCAATATTTGTCGAATCTTACTTTTAAACTTATTATGATATGGTTCCAAATTTAAAGGTGTGTGATTTATTGTGTGTTACACCTCGTAAGTTTAAAAATATTGACACTGTTATATGCGTTTGATTTGGTATTTTGAGTGGAATATTTTTCTAAAATAGTTTGAAAAAAAATAATAATATGATTTCATATGGTTATTAGTATTACTACTTTCGAATATGTTTTAAATTATACACCTAATATGAGAAAAATTTATGAGATTTTCTTTATTGTAAAGATAGAAATAATTTTTTTCACAAGAAAAGAAGGTAATCTTTTTACCATTTTAAGAATCAAGCTTATGAAAATTTGTACTATTTATATGAGATTAGGAAAATTAGAAGTTGAGAAGATATATGTATTTTTACATGGATATTTTAATGAAATAATAGTATATGTATTTATTTTGTATAGTACAACATGATCATGATAGTACAAGTATATTATAGTATGTTATATATTATTTATTAAAAATGAGTAGTATTTTAAGTAAGTAGAGGTAATTCTTAATTTGGCGTGTAATTGGTAATTATGACAGATGTGAAGGAAAATTAAGTGTTTAAAAGGGGAGAGGTTTTACAGGAGTGGTTCGTGCAGGTAGGTTGTGTAGTGAGAAGCTAGGGTTTGAAGGGATCTGTGAGACCTGTGACATAGCGACAGAGGTGGCTCTAATTGGAACAACAAAGATAGGATTACTGAGAGGACTAGGAACAACATTAGGACTATTGACCCCTTGCGAGCTAGGTGAAGCTAAATCTCAAAAATCAAAAGGTTTATCATTGGGAGAGTGAAGCTCACCTCCATTGTAGGCCATTGCTTTATCTCTTTTATGTCTCTTTACATCATTTATAACTTCATTAAGTACCTCTCATAGCTTGGCTCAGTGCTTCTTCTTGATTTTTGCACCTATGCTCTTGAACAACCTCCAGTTGGTCTTCCCTAGCTTTGAATGTCGACACTTTTATTGATTTCTTCTTGGGTGTCTCCATAACTTTATCATATTAGCAGTCATTGTACCCGTAGAGCAGAGATTTTCTCTAATACCACTGATACGAGCTGAGTTAAAATAGCAGAAATCAAAAGGAAAATGAAAAAAAGGGTAATGAAATAGTAAAAATACAAGAAGGAAAAGAAAGAATACAAGCTAATCTAAGGCAACAAAAATAAGGTTCTATATACTCATAATGAAGAAAGAGATAGCTATTACAATATATAGAATTGTAGACCTAGATTTCTTAGCTAGTAATGTACGACCTCTACCATTTCTAACTACCTGGGTTAGACCTAATGTGTATAAGACACCCAAATACGTGAAGTCGATGTGTAATTGTTGTATCTATAACATAAAAGTAAAAGGTTCTTAACTCATAGTTCTAACTTATAAACTTGTTCCTAACCTTTAACTCATAGTTCTAACTTATAAACTCGTTCCTAACCTTTTCCTCAATTGCTAAGTAGAACTGCGCAAACACAAGGTACCACTGTAGTAGCTCTTCTCTTTTTAGATTCGTATTACCCACTTCCTTTCCTTATATTTCTATCCAATTTTTAATTACCATTATTTTGTTTTTGTTTTCTCTAAAAGGTATATTCTCCTTTAACTCCTAACACAAAAATGATTCCTTTGGTTCAACATTCTTTCCCGTTACTATTTTGTAACGACAATTTTAGCTTAGTTTTGTATTCTAGAATTATTTTTCGAACCAATAACACATTTTTATTTGTTGTACTATTTAAAGAAACTAGTGTGAAGGGTTGTTTAGCTCTTAATATAGCTGGATAAGATATGCTTTTACTAGAATCTAATCATTAACCATTGTTTCTTAAGGAAACTCAGCTAATTTAGATTACAAGCATTACCAATTAAATTCTTCATCTTTGAGGATTGAGTTAATACACTCACTTACAAATTACAGAAAACCTTATTCAATTGATATTTTAGTAATAGTACTCCTTCAGTTTCAATTTATATGATATTTTTTATTTAGCACGGATTTATTAAAGAATGCAAGACTTTGAAAGCTAATAAACTAAAATATGACATAATATTTTTGCAGCTGTAAATTTTTTAAAACTTATGTTCTTAATACGATATAATATTTTGTAACTTTAAAAGCTTATCATTAATAAACAATTAAGAAAATATGTCATATAAACCGAAAGGAACTAAGTATCTTTTTCTTCTTCATGACATACTACAACAAAATCTTGGCCTACTATATAATGTTATTCTTTTGTATAATGCAAGTTTTAATATCATATACTCAAAGATAATCTAAAGTCTTTTATTTTTCTGATCAGTAGTCTAAAGTCTTTTTTATATTATATTATTATCTTTTTTTTTTTTTGGGAAATAAGAGAGGCTAGGATAACGAAAATAAGAAGGAAGGTCTAATTAGAAGGTGATACTTACACCTCTTGAACTAAAGGTGACAACATCAGTTTGTACGTGTCACTCCCCAACCTTGGGAGGCGTGGCTGGCACCCGGTGCTGCATTGGCCCGAGCGAATGTGACGACCCGATGAGTCATCTCATGAGTTACCGCTCAATTTTCTCCATTTCTGCTTCTTATTGCTTTGTCTATTTATTCTATATGTGATCGGGTATGTTGGCTCGGGTCGGAAAGGATTTGGTAAGGTTTGAGACACTTAGTCTCTTTTGAGGAAGTTTAAGTTAAAAAAGTCAACCGGGTGTTGACTTATGTGTTAGAGGGCTCGGATGTGAATTTTGATGGTTCGGATAGCTTCAGGAAGTGATTTGGGATTTAGGAGCATGATCAGAATGAGTTTTAGAGGTCCGGAGTAGATTAAGGCTTGAATTGGCGAAATTGGATTTTTGGCGGTTTCCAGTTGATAGGTAAGATTTTAATATAGGAGTTAGAATGGAATTCTGAGAGTTGCAGTAGTTCCTTTGTGTCATTTGGGATGTGTGTGCAAAATTCCAGGTCATTCGGATGTGGTTTTGTTGGGTTTTATATCAAAAGAGTAATTTACAATATTTTGGAATTCTTATGCTTGAATCCGATGCGAATTAGGTGTTTTGATGTTGTTTTGAGAATTCCGAAGGTTGGAACAAGTTTGAATGAGGTTATGGGATATGTTGGCATGTTTGGTTGAGGTCCGGGGGACCGCGGGTGAGTTTCAGCTGGTCAATCGGACCATTTCATGCTGTTTGGAATTGTAGAAAAACTGCTAAAGTGTTGCAGAGAATTTGACCTTCGCATTCGCGAGTAGGTCCTCGCGTTTGCAAAGTGTTAGTTGAGGAGGCTGAGATTTTAGCCTTCGCATTCACGAGGAAGGCTCCGCATTCATGAAGGGGTTGAGAGGTGATTCATGGCGTTCGCTAGGTGGAGTCGCGTTCGCGTAGAGGAAATTGGTCAGCTGTGTTTGAGGTGTTTTGTTCATTGCATTCGCGAGAGAGGGAACGCGTTCGCGAAGAGTCAGGCTGAGGTACCATCGCGTTCGCGAGTGGCAAGACGCGATCGCAAAGAAGGATTTTTAGTCAAAGTTGGATTGTGCTTTGCGAATGCGAGGCGTTGACCTCATTCGCGAAGAAGGAAATGAGGCCTAGGCAATATTTTTAAATAGTCCTCTTGTCCACAATTTTGGGGTTTATTTCCACCATTTTTTGAGAGATTTTGGAGATTTTTGAAGAGGATTGAAGAGGGATTCAAGGGGAAACACTTGGAGGTAACATTCATGGATTTAATACTCGATTCTACTGTGAATTCCACCTAATTAATCATGGAACATTAAGCCTAAAATTGAAGAATTAGGACATAAAATTGGAGACCTAGAAATTGGGAATTGAGGGGTCGTTTGTGGTTGGATTTTGATGTTTTTGGTATGAATGAACTCGGGGAATGATAAGGAGTCCATTGATGTAAATTATATAGAATTACAAGACATGGGACCGGGGGTCGGGTTTTGGTAATTTCGGGATTTATGTTATGCATTGATTATTTTCACTTGGGCTTCGTTCCCTTAGCATATTTTGACGCTGTGATTCTGATTTTGGATAGATTCGACGCAAGTGGAGGCCGATTCAAGGGGCAAAGGTGTCGCAAGCTAGAGATTTAACCGAATTGAGGTGAGTAACGACTGTAAATATTGTCATGAGGGTATGAAACCCCGAATTTCACATCATTGTGCTATATTGAGGTGACACACACGCTAGATGACGAGCGTGGGGTTGTGCACTGTTGGGGATTGTGACATAGTCCGTCCTGAATGACTATTTTACTGCGTATTTGACTGAAAACTATTTGCTATCAACATGTTTTGGGTTGAATGCCATATTTGGGCCTCGTGCCAACTATTTGAACCCTCAGGGGATTTTAATTAATATTTCCTTACTGTTTGACTTTATACTTGAACTCAGTCATGCTATATTCTATTGTTTCATAACTTAGCCATGTTTACTCTGTTTTTAACATATTAAATGATATTTTGGGTTGAGCACCATGTTTTACTATTGCTCTAGTGGCTGTGAGATTCTGACTGAGTAAGGCCGAGGGCCTGTGTTGTGAGTAAATACCTGATTATGATTATGAGGCAGAGGGACTGAGATTTCTACGCCACGAGATGGCTTGTTGATATGAGGCCGATGGCCCAGTGATGATGCCACAAATAGCTTGATAATGTGCTTGGGCCATAAGGGGCCCCTCCACGGGTCTGCACACCCCCAGTGAGCGGGGGTACCCATTGTGATGTGAGATATAGCCCGGGGGGCTGGTATTGTTTCTGAGATATTGCCCGAGGGGCGGATTTGTTGGCACTGTGCCCAAGGGGAGATCCTTTATGTGTTATATTTCCTATTTGCCTATTACTTTCTTGCTTAATTGTTAAAAATGCATTTTATGAAGTTTTAAACTGAACTCGGTAATTTTAAACGTCTTTACTGCTTCACTATTTTACTTGCTGTTATCCTTCCTTATATCCTATAATGTGCCTTACATGATTTGTATACGGTGAATTCAGGGGTCCGATATCGCCGTCATTAGGTCGTCTCGCGGTCATTCTCCTCGGCGCTCAATTCAAGGTCGAGACCCACCATTGGGGGTCGTCAAGTACCGGCCCCGAAGGACATTACGTACTAACGGCTATAGTATGTGAGAGGGGAATTGCCAAGTCACACGGCTAAAACTGACAAAGCTGACCTATTCGGGGCCTGTCTCAACGTTTCACATCTAGTGGTCCCATCTCCATGCCTTTACAGTTAATACATTTTGTACTATAACGGGATTCCCTTCCTATATAAAGGGGATCCCCATCACTTTGTAACTCTTGGCTGTTGCTCCAATTACTTTACATATGAGCAATAACAACTTTCTCTTCTTTCTCTATAAATACACAAGCTCGAGACTACTTCTTCCATTTATTGCCTTCATACTTGTTCTTTATTTATCGCTTGGTATTGGCCATAAGAAGCCTTCTTTAATTATATCTTAACTGTTATTTCCTTCCCGGCTACCCCTGTTAACTCGAGCTCGAGCTCAGGCATCGACCTCGAGGACTCTCATCGATCAGTCCGAGGCCCAGATATCAAGCCCTTCGGTTTGATTACTACCCTGTTTTAGCTTGAACTTCGTCATTAAACTTCATACGCCTAGCATCAATTGCTCTAACAACTAGCATAAAAATAGATCACGTATTTTTAGAGTCCCATTCATAAATTTAATTGTTATTAACATTTTCATGTTAAACAGTTTGGCTCCCACCGCAGGGCTAAAAATAATAGTGATTATTTTCTTGTTGGTTTCGTTACACAACACAAGTTGTCTTTCATGCTTTTTCTTGTCCAAGATCTTCGATTTCAGGACAGAGCGCCTGGCTCGGTAAGCAAAATGGGGAACCACAACCTTAAAAACAACAGGGAGAAGGACACGACTGCTCCAGATAATAGTACACCACCAAACTCTACCCGGGCGGAAGGGAAGGTTCTCCGACATGACGTCCACATGATTATTGGGCGAACCGATGTTCCCCAACGAGAACGTCCACTACAGAAGAAGGACCGACCAGAAACAGCGTTCCTAAAAATACCGTCATATTAAGAGAGGAGGACCTCGAGGCCATGATAGAACCGCAGAACGACGCGCTGGTGATCTCGTTTCTTTTAAACAATACCAGGATAAAGCATATGCTCGTGGATCCAGGCAACTCGGCCAACATAATTAGATCAAAGGTAGTAAAATAGCTGGGGTTACTCAATGAAGTCGTTCCTGTCCCTCGAACCCTCCACAGCTTCAACATGACCGGCGAAGTAACGAAAAGAGATATCACCCTCCCGATCGACACTTTCGGCGTAATTTAGAACACCGAGTTCCAAGTCATCGACGGTGACAAGAGGTATAATGCATTACTCGGCAAGCCTTGGATACATAGTATGAGGGCAGTACCCTCAACCTTGCATCAAGTGATAAGGTTTCCCACGAGGGATGGCATCACGACCATATATGGAGAACAGCGGGCAGTAAAAGAAATGTTCGCGGTCCACCATGAGGCGCCGATCCCCATATGCCCGATCCCAGACGAATATAGAAACACACAATCCCCCAAGGACAACAAGGAAGATTTCTTCGCCCCCTGAACCTCCATCGCCCCCGAAGAATCGGATGCTACTAAATCCACAGTTGAAGAGCTAGACTAGACCATTTAATCAAGCACCTACCGGATCATAAGGTATACCTAGTAATAGGGTTGACCTCTGAATTCAGGATAAGGTTTATTCAATTTCTTAGTAACAATATCGCTATTTCTCCTGATTCCACCTAGATATGACAGGAATCCCGCCGGAAATAACCTCCCACAAGCTGAGCGTTGATCCCAAATTCAAACCCATGAAGCAAAAGAGAAGACCACAGTCTAAGGTAAAACATGCCTTCCTCAAAGAAGAGGTAGGGAAACTTCTTAAAATCGGATACATTAGAGAGGTAAAGTACCCCGAATGGCTGGCCAACATAGTAGTAGTGCCTAAAATGGGGAACAAGCTAAGAATGTGAGTAGATTATAAAGACTTAAATAGGGAGTGCCCCAAAGATTCCTTCCCATTGCCTAATATCAATTGTCTGATCGATGCTATGGCCGGCCATGAGACCCTCACGTTTCTCGATGCCTACAAGGGGTATAATCAAATCCAGATGAACCCCAAGGACAGGGAAAAGACCTCGTTAATCACAAAGTCTGGTACATATTGCTATAACGTAATGCCCTCCGGGCTAAAAAATGCAGGGGCAACGTACCAGCGCCTCGTTAATAAATTGTTCGAGCATCAAGTAGGTAAATCAATAGAGGTATATATTGATGATATGCTAGTCAAGTACCTACGCATAGAGGACCATTTGGCCCATTTGGAGGAAACCTTCGACATCCTCAAAGCTACAACATAAAGCTCAACCCCGAGAAGTGTGCCTTTAGAGTGGGTTTGGACAAATTCCTAGGCTTCATGGTTTCAAACAGGGGGATCGAGATCAATCCCGACAAGATAAACTTTATCGAAGAAATCACGGTGGTGAATAATGTAAAATCCTTCCAATGGGTAAGGGTAATAGGGCGGATAGTGGCCCTGGGCAGAATCATATCAAGGTCATTAGTCAAAAGTCATCATTTCTTCTCTCTACACAAAAGAAAGAGCAACTTCAAATGGACTCCAGAATGCCAACACGCCCTAGAAGAACTGAAACGATACCTGACTAGCCCACCTTTGCTGCACACGCCCAAGGAGGATGAAATGCTATACCTGTACCTGGCTGTGTCTGAAATAACAATAAGTGGCGTACTGCTTTGAGAGGATCAAGGTACACAATTTTCGATTTTTATTACATAAGACGAACCTTGGGGGACGTAGAAACCCAGTATCCCCATCTAGAAAAATTGGTTGTCGTGCTGATAAGCGCCTCACATAAGCTGAAGCTTTATTTTCAGTGTCACCGTATCTACGTTCTGTCTACGTACCCCCTCCGGAGCATACTGCATAAGCCCGAGTTATTGGGTTGATTGGACAAATGGGCCATTGAATTCGGAGGGTATGATATCGACTATCAACCTTAAACGGCCATCAAGTCCCAAATCCTGACAGACTTTGTGGCCTATTTCTTACCATCCCTCATACCCAAGGTAGAGAAGGAACTTTTATTGAAATCAAGCACGTCCTCCGGGGTATGGACCCTATTCACAGACGGTGCCACAAACATAAGAGGATTCGGGCTTCTTATAGTTCCAAATCCATCCGTTGGAGGCATAATAAGACAATCCATAAAAACAACAAAATTGACTAACAATGAAGCTGAGTACGAGGCTATGATTGCAGGTTTAGAATTGGCCAAAAGTTTGGGGGCCGAGGCTCTCGAGGCAAAATGTGATTCGCTCCTCGTAGTGAGCAAAGTGAATGGGAGCTACGAAGCTCAAGAGGATAGGATGCAGAGGTACTTGGACAAAATCCAAGTCGCGTTATGTCGATTCAAAGAATGGACCATAGTCCATGTACCCCGAGAGCAGAACAACAAAGCTAATCCTCTCGCGAATCTAGGATCTTCTGCTGAAGAAGAAGACCTACTCCCCGGAGCTGTTGTCCAATTGTTTAAATCAGTGGTCAACGAAGGTCACGTGGAGATTAACTCCACCAGTCTGACATGAGATTGGAGAAATAAATATATTTTTTATCTAAAAGACAGGAAGCTGCCCACAGATCCAAAAGAATTGAGGGCCCTGCGAACCAAAGTAGCCCGGTTCTCGCTCGATAAAAATGGGACTCTACACAGGAGAACTTTTGATGGTCCTCTGGCGGTATGCTTGGTACCAGGCGACACAGATTATGTACTCCGAGAGATCCATGAGGGCACCTATCGAAATCATTCGGGCGCCGATTCCTTGGTCCGAAAGGCGATCAGAGCGGGCTACTATTGGGACAACATGGAAAAAGACACCAGAGAATTTTTCGGAAAATGCGACAAGTGCCAGAGATTCGCTCCCATAATCCACCAACCCGGCGAGAAACTACATTACGTTTTATCACCATGGTCATTCATGAAATGGGGAATGGATATCGTCGGCCCTTTGCCGACAGCACCAGGTAAGGCTAGATAGCCTAGCATTGGTTATTTTAGTAATACTTAAATATTCATATTCTGAGTATAGTTTCTTTAGTTTCTTTCTTACTTTCCTTAATTTTTTATTTTTTTTAATGTGCCTAATTTCTATAATTGACTCATTGTTTATGGGTATTTGTTGCGGTTTTGTACTATTAGTTTTAGTGTTATCGTCCATGGTTTTACTTACTGGAGTAGATGTTTAATATTTATCTTACTGGGTATCATCCATGCTTTGATACCATTTTCAATAGGGAGGACCCTTAGTTTATTATAAGTATTATAAGCTAAAGGATTTTTCATAATATTTTGCGGCTAGCGGAATTAACCTTGAAATTTCTTTTATATTTTCTCCCGTGTATTCTAAGTATTGGATATCTTGGGGTTTTTGATATTCTTCTATATTTTCTCTTAATAATTTTTCTAATAAATTTATATTTTCTAAAGTTCGTAACCAGTACTGCAGATATTCGTAGCTGATCATTAATCTGAATATAAATCTAGTTCATATAAATATAATTCGTCTATTTTTTCTGATAGAATTAGTTCTGTATATCCTTGTTCCATTATGTTTATTATTTCAAAAGTAACCAAAATATCGTAAATTTTTCTTCTAATATCGTTATTAAGTTGGTTAAAAGTATATAATATGAGTATTTTGTAATCTTCATTGTCATCTAGTAGATATGTGTGGTTGCTCATTAGATCTATTTTTATTTATTCTTATCATGTGTTTACTAAACATGTTCCCTCTAACCTCTTTGTTTATCATAGGGTTTATCATCCTTTAGTAAGTTATTCTGAACAATCTTTTCTGGCCACTATCATGCTTTTCTTGCTTCAATTATTTTTCCTAACAGCGCCTCAACTCTATCTACTCCCCTAAACGGCTTCCTTGCCTACCGGTTTCGACCTTAGGATGGCATAGTCTGGGCTTAACTACTCTCAGCATTATTAGACATGGCAAGCTTTCTCAAGATGTTCTTTATAACAGTACTATAACATGATAAACAGTTACGATATTCAAGAGATTATAAGGAATACAAAAGTTTAGTTAGACATGACTATGAATAAACATACCTGATCTTGGAGCTTGTTTGAATATTCCATAGTTGTTATTATGAAAGACTTAAATTAAAATTTTTATAAGAGAGAAGGTGAGGGTCCTTCCCCTTCTTCTCGGATATAGACTATATATAGAAAACTCAAATGACTCTTACTTTTTACAAACGACCCTTCATGAACGACCTTTACTGTTCATGAATATGACTCGTACTCTTTACTTTACGTCTTTTTACATACTCAAATGACTCTTATTATTTACAAGCGACTCTTCATGAACGACCTTTATTGTTCATGAATATGACTCGTACTATTTACTTTACGACTTTTTACATTATCTGTTTGTCATAGTTGTCTTCTTCCTTTGTTTTTATGCTGGTATTTTTATTCCAGTTGTACTTCTGGTACATAATTATCTTCTCCATTGTACTTTGAACATATATGATCTGGGTACTTGTGGCCAACCAATTTGCAGTATCTTGTTAGTAATTCGTTGGAAATAAATCCTTTCTTTAGTGCTCTTGTAGTTGGTTGCATCTCTGGTTTTAATAATGATAAAATCCATTTTTGGACTTCATCCATATCTCCTTGTCGTAGTTCCCTTGAATTTGCATATATCATTAGTTGATCTCTTGAGTAGTAGCTCCAAATGGCATTTTCCTGTAGATAATTGTTGGCTAATTCTTGGATAATAGTTGCTATTCCAATTATTCTTTTGTTGGTGTAAAAACTCGGTATCTCGATTTTTGGTATCTCTGGTTGTTGTTCTATCTCTTCTGGTATTATCATATCTCATGTCAATCCTATTTTTACAACCTGTATAAGAGGTTTTATTTCATCGTATAGTATCTCAGCTGGTGCTGTATAGAATTTTATAAAAAATAGGTTTCCTTTTGTAATTCTTTTATATGTAATGAATGCTTTATATATCTCTGGTATTTCACTTATCTCTTCTCCATCATAGGTATATATTGTGCTAAGTAATCCGTAATTGTAACATGTTTTTACTAGATTGGATCTGGTCTTAGGTTGGGCAATAAGTCTATTATATCCTTGGAGTTTTTTGGTTATATAGTCTTGTGTTGGATTTGTTGTAGTAGTTGCTCTGGGGTTAAGGTTTAGAAATGTTTGGATTTTGTATATGTTTTCAATATAGGTCTGGGTAATATGGTTGTATATTTTCTTATTTTGGTGTAGACTGTTTGCATAGGTTGAGGTTTGTGGTGTTGTAGTCATTGTTTCTTTTGGTATTTTTGGAGTAATTGGTTTATCAAATATGTTATTCAAATTGGCATTGGTATATGGTTTCTTATTAACTTGTTTACTCGTACTTGCAGCTATATGTAAACAAACATTGTTATGGGTTTTACGGAGTTTCCCAACGTCTCCCTCTAACTCTGGAAATTTTGAGTCTTCCGATCGACTTAGCTCCGCATCTTTATAGTCATGCTGCTGACTTGGCTTGCTTTCCTCTAGCTGTTGTAATCTTTTACCCATACTATCCATCTGTAAAGATAGAGTAGTAAGGATTGCAAATAAATCTTTTGTTTCTTGTCTGTCATCAGTTTGGGTACCTTTTTCTTGGTAGGTAGTCTGCAATAACATTTTTATCAGTCTTTATTACCTCAATTGTAAATGTAAAATTTTGTATATTTAATACAAGCCTTCTTATTTCCTTCATTGTTACTAAATCGTGTACTTTCCGTGTTATCCACCATTTTATCTGTGTATTATCTGTTCTTACAATAAATTTGTTATAAACGATATATGGCTCAAATGCTAACAAACATTTATATAAGCCAAATAATTCTTTTCTATTTATCTCCCATTTTAATTGTGGTTACGTGTATGATCCTGAATAATATCTACAATGCTGTTCAGTTTTTTCATTATCATATTTATATTTGAGAACTCCTCCATAGCTGTGATCACTAGAATCAGTTTCTACTATGTATGTAAACTGCCTTTTTTCATCCGGAAAATATAGTTTTGGTAATTTTTGACACATAATTTTGATCTTTTTTATATGTATTTTATCTTTTTCGTCAAAATGGTATTCTACATCTTTCTTTAATTTTTTCTGTAATGGTTTTAATTTTTCTGCTAATTTAGGAATATATTCTCTTACTTGGTTAACTAATCCTAAAAATGATTGTAACTTCTTTTTTGTATCAAGTGTTTCGTTTAAGTTAATTATTTTTTGTACTATATGAATTTGCATTTTTATTCCATTTTTATCTATTTGTATACTCAAGAATTCTATTTGATTTTTCATTACTTCTGCTTTCTTTTTACTTAAACTAATTCCTGATATTTCTACAATGTGTATGGATTTTTCTAGTAGTTTTATATGTTCATTCTCTGTTCTAGAATATAATAGTATATCATCTATATATATTATGCAGTTTTCTAATTGGTTGAAGTAGTTATCCATAAAATGTTGGTATCTACCTGGTGCATTTTTATATCCAAAGGGTAATACATTCCATTTGTAAAATCCTTGTGGTACCGTAAATGCTGTCAACTTTTTAGATTCATCTTCTAGTTTTAAAAGGTAAAATCCTGATTTACAGTCAAATTTACTAAAATAGTTATATCCTTGTATTTGTCTGATTTTTAATATTTTATTTGGTATTGGATAATTATATGTTTTTGTTTTTGCATTTAAATTTCTATAATCTACAACCATTCGACTTTTTCCTCGTTTTTGTTCACTATGTTTATTTACTATAAATGCTGGGCTAGTGTGTTTGCTATTACTTTCTTGTATGTACTTATTGTCTAACAATTCTTGTATATGTATTTTAAATTCTGTTAGGTCATTAAAATTGTATTTTAAAGGTTTTTGTGTTATTATACTATTTTCATCTATTAGTTCAATTTTTATTTTCGTTTTATGTTTTTCCCATCCTTGTAGGAGATTATCATTATATAGTAGTTCTAATTAATCTTGGAGTTGTTTTATCTTGTCTATTGAGAAAATGATTATCTCTATATTATGGTTGCTTAGTGTTATATTTTCTAATTTCTGGGTGATCTTCTCACTTCCTTTAATCCAGGGTGTTGCTTTTCTCAATTTATTATTTACTCTTTTTACTCCTGTTCTTTGTTTACATGTGGTAGTAAACCACCAATGTATTTTTGTTATAGTACGTGTGAATAACTTATCTAAAAATGACATTCCTAGTAATATATCTTTATTTGTGGATTCATAATTATATATTTCTCCTATGGTTAATATTTTATCCCATATTTGTATTTTTAGATTCCTTGCTTTGTGTGTTATCATACTTCCCTCATTGTTAAAGCCTGTTACTACTAGGTTTTTTTTAGCTTTTCCCATTTATTTTCTGGTAGACAATTATGTTTACACATGTTAGCTTCTGCTCCTGTATCCATCATAGGTGTATAATATCTATTATAATATCCTTCTACTATTATCTAGAGTCAGCACTTCAGGTTTCTACACTTTAGGTGGTCGTGGTTCTCATATGCAGTATTCTGATCAGTAGCCCTACAGTGCATCACCAGCTCCTATCAGTGCACTGCTGTTCTAGAGTTTTTGGGGTGGTTATTCAAGTCGTTAGGGTCAGTCTATATTAAGGTTCTTTTGATTATTATCTTTTTGTTTTCATAACTTATTGTTAATTGCCTATCTTCTAAGTTATATGGTTTGACTTTTTCTAACCATTTTATTCCTAGTGTAATGTTTTTATCTCCTTGATATATTTTAAAATTTATTAATATTGGTATTCCTCCAATAATTAATTCTTTTTCAGTCGTTTCTTCACTTTTTCTTAGTGCTTTTGGTAATTCTGAACATTGTTGTTCTTTTGTTACTATTTCTTTTTCTGGTATTAATTCTCTTATAACATAATTTTCTTCTTGTCCTGTATTTATTAATATTAAATATTTTCTTTGGTCCATTATTCCTGTTATATAATAATGATGCGGGTTTATTTCTTCTATTTTTTGTTCTATTAATTTTGTGGAGTTGTGTAATCTATTCTTCTTGATGTACTCATTTTTGATGATGTTTCTGGTATTTCATCACTTGTTCGTTTTGACGTGCTTAATCTTTCTTTTACTATTTCTAAATCTTCTTCTATGTCTATTTCTTTATAACTAAAATCATTGTTGTCTATAACTGATCCTATTCTTTCGAAGGGATTTTCTATTTTAATTCTATTTATTTTATTTTTAGCTGCTATCTTATGTTTTGTTGTTAAGACATATAGATTTTTACATCTTGCTGTGAATATCTTACTTCCTGGTACTAGTTCTATTCCCGACACTTTCCAGTATATAACTAATGATTTATCTATATTTTTATCATCTATTGCAACCGAATAGTTTGCACTTACTATGAATTTAAATTTTTGGTATATTAAGTTACCCTTTACTACACTTATTATACTTTTTTCTATAGGTTGTACAATTCTATCGTCTGCTAAGTATATTTCTATAGGGGTATCTATTCCTTCTCTAAAACATGCTTTTATTAGTATCTCTGTTCCTCCTAAATGTACGTATTTTATTGGGTTTTTTGCTTTTATATCTTGTATTTCTTTATTTAATAGTTTTTTATTTAATATTGGTATTCTGGCTATACCTTTAATGTATTTACAGTCTATTATATGTTCCATTTGGCTTACTACGTAGTATTCTTCTTTTTGTCTTTTAAACCAATTCTTTATTGTTGGTACTTCTAGTATTTTGTCTATGCTTAGGTTCAATTCTTTTCCTTTTATTTGTTCAAATATAGTGGTGTCAAATATTATTTTTTGTTCTGAAGATTGTTCATTTTGGTGTTCTTCTTGTTGTATGATTTGGATATCTTTTTCAGTCATAATTTTCTTCATCTGATCCTTCTATTATGTTATTATTTATATCCTTTTCATTTTCTGAAAATTCATATATACTGTGTTCACTTCCTAATTCATAATCTATATATTCCATTTGTGTTTATTTATCATTGGCTATTATTATTTCGGAAATTTATTTTTTCTTTGGAATTTTTTGTAATTTGCAATCTTTAGCTAAGTGTCCTAGTTTTCCACAATTGTAACAAGTGCATTCTGTTAGTTTTTTCTTTTTTTTATATTGTTTTTTATGTTTGTAATTTTTTACATAATATTTTCTTCTTGGTTTCTTATACTTATATTTGGATTTATATCTTCTTGTTTTCTTACCTTCTTTTTTGTAATATTTATCTTTGCATCCGAATTGAGGTGCTATTCTATTTTTGCAGCATGCCAAATTTTTTACTAATATTTTATCCATTTTGATATTTTCTTTATATTTTTCACATAATTCTATAAATCAGTTTTATAAATATTTTATTCAAGCTCCTAGGGTATCTGCTAATTCTGCTTCATTCCAATTTTTTATTATTTTTGAGCTGAAAAGTTTTGGTAATTTGGTAAAATATAATTTTTTTATTTATTTACTTTCATCCGGACTATATGTTCCTCTATAATAATAGTCTCTAAATGCACAAGTATATTCGTCTATATAACACATATTACATATTGCTAATTTTGTCAGTTTCTTTCTTACTTTCCTTAATTTTTTATTTATTTTAATGTGCCTAATTTCTGTAATTGACTCATTGTTTATGGGTATTTGTTGCGGTTTTGTACTATTAGTTTTAGTGTTATCGTCCATGGTTTTACTTATTGGAGTAGATGTTTAATATTTATCTTACTGGGTATCGTCCATGCTCTGATACCATTTTCAATAAGGAGGACCCTTAGTTTGTTATAAGTATTATAAGCTAAAGGTTTTTTCATAATATTTTGCGGCTAGCAGAATTAACCTTGAAATTTCTTTTATATTTTCTCCCATGTATTCTAAGTATTGGATATCTTGAGTTTTTTGATATTCTTCTATATTGTCTCTTAATAATTTTTCTAATAAATTTATATTTTCTAAAGTTCGTAATCAGTACTGCAGATATTCGTAGCTGATCATTCCCACTTTGTTGAATATAAGGACATCCTTGGGGGTATATCCCCAGATCTGCCTTTCTCCAGTGACGAAAAATTTTGCTCTCCCTTTTACAAGTTCTTGGATAGGGTCGTCGCTCCTCCATTGTCGTGGCAATGTGCTGCGGCCCGTTTGCTTTGTTCCTCCTAGCCGTCTTCCATACTGGGGACTGAACTTCAATTCGGTCACTTTTCAGTTCTCGGCAGTGATTTTTGTCAAGCAGCTTGGCATCTTTCCTTCGAAGCTGGTGGCTATCTTCTGCCTCGCGGCCGCACTTGCTATGTAGTTCCCACACCAAGCTGCAATCCCTTTGAGAGGAATTCGACCGAATTGGTTCGAGCCATTTGACGTCCTTGGTTTCACCAACGGCGAACACGATGTTTGGTATATCAATGTGGAAATTGTACTCTGATGGGCGAGGCGCTCTTGTCGGCCATGCGTCCTTATCGAATCTGGCTTTGTTAACGATTCCTCGAGGATATTTTCCTTGGGCCATTCTCCGATCGTTGCGAGGTAGATTGCATCGCGGGGCGTTCCTACTATCTGCGCCATACGGGTGGTACCTCCATCTGTTTGGCATTGGTTTCTTTGCTAGGAGCCTATTTGGGTAACCTGAGCCTGAGGAGGCTCCCGAATGGTCATCCATGACCCTGATTTGCGACTGATACCGGGTACGGGAATCCGACCAGGTCTTGGCCGGGTACCTGATTATCTTTTGTTTGAACTGCCCCAAAATTATCGGGCTTGGTTTGTTTAGGCTTTAAGTGAAGACCTGTATTGCCCTGTTATCCGAGACAAGGGCAATCTCGTTTGTTCCACCAGGGAATGAGGTGCGAATTTCCGTGGCGTTTCATTCCCCCTTTGTTCGACCTTGGATGTGTCAGGCTCCCTCATTGTTTCTTCCATGGCACTGGCGTGTGTCTTTGTGGAGGAATCTGCCGGTGTGATAAGCGAGTTTATGGGGTCGGGCGCTAGGTTATGATGCCACATCATGGTTCCTTTCGAGAGTGTTTTCCCAAACCTCTTCAACAAGGCAGGCTCGATCTCATCATCTTTTAGGTTGTTGCCTTTTCCCGCGCACGTATAGGCGGTGATGTGTTCGTTGGGATGTAAGGTCTTGTTGTATTTAGGGAGTTATTGTGTTCTGGACATCTTTGAAATGGTTTCTGGGGCCGCTTACTCGGGGAACGACCGTTGCACTAATTTCCACAAACCTGATTCGATCCTTTCGGAGAGATCCCCCAGTATCTTTGCTATGGCAAGGTCGGCTAACGATCCGTTATTGCTTGATCCCTCGGGTACTTTCTCGATGAGGAGAGCTGCTTCCAGCGCTGTTGTGCTGGAAGTCTTCGGATGGCTTTGTAATCGAGAAATGGCCAACTGTTGTGCCTGAACATTTCAAAAATAACATGAAGACTAACTTCCTGTTCTTCCCGGGTTGGGGTCTTTTGGGCTTCCTGTTGGTCGCCATGTTGTATGCATCCGTTGGTGCGTGAAGTTTCGTCGACCCGCTGCGTGTCTTGTGAAACTGCATCCGCTGGAATCGGTCCAGGTGCATCATCGGGCCTCTGAGGCGGTGCACCAACAACTGGAACAACCATATCGTTTTCTCCGTGATTTTCGAGGTAATCGTTCTTAACCCCGTTTGTCGAGCCAAACATTTCGACCTGAAATCAAGAGATCTTGGACAAGAAAAAGCGTGAAAGATAACTTGTGTTTGTGTAATGAAACTAGCAAAAAAATAATCACTATTATTTTTAGCCCCACATTGTGCGCCAAACTGTTTACCGTAAAAATGGTAACGACAATTAAATTTGTAAATGAGATTCTAAAAATATGTGATCTATTTTTATGCTAGTTGTTAGTGTAGTTGATGCTAGGAATATGAAGTTTAATAAAGAACACTCAAGCTAAAATGGGGCAGTAATCAAACTGAGATACTTGCAGCCCGAGCCTCGGACTGGTCGATGAAGGACCTCGAGTTCGATATCTGGGTCGAGCTCGAGCTATCGGAGGTAGTAGGGAATGGGATAACAATTAAGGTATGATCAAACAAGGCTCGTTATGGCCTATACCATGAAATAAATGAAGAACAAGTAAGAAAGCAATAAACGTTAAGAGTGGCCTCGAGCTAATAAGAACAAGCGAGTTAGAGAAAAGAGAGAAAGAGAGAGATATTATTGATCTTGTGGAGAATAATTGAAGCAACATCAGTCCCTTACAAAGTAGTGTGTGTTCTCTTTATATGGGAGGGGAACCCGAATATAGTACAACATGCGTTAGTTATAAAGTATGGAGATGGGATGGCTAGATGTGACGCTTCAGCATAGACCCTAAACAGGCTGGCCCTATCAGACTTAGCAGTGTGCCTTGGGAACTTGCTCTTTTGCTCTAGCCTCGACCTTCATCTTCTTTGAGCCGGGTCTCAACGAGCCCTGAGGGAGGGGACTCGGTCGCGGCTCCACGTCCTCGGGGTCTTGAGGTATTCTTCCAAAGTGGCTTGATAGTGAGAAATTGAGTCTACTGATTTCGCTGCATACATTGTTAAAAAGGCATTTTATGATGTTTTAAACTGAACTCAGTAATTTTACGCGTCTTTACTACTTCACTATTTTACTGGCTTTTACTGCTTCCTTATAGCCTATAATGTGCCTTATGTGATTTCTTGCTTTCAATCTTTATTTATGATTATTACTAACTGAATTGGAGTACTTACTTTACTCCCTACATCCCGTGTGCATATTCAGGCGCATCAGGTCCCGCTAGCGAGTGTTGATCTTTCCAACTCAGGCGGATTCGAAGATTCTCTCGGTAGCTACTGGCGTTCGCACCCCAGAGCTTCTTCCTTTATCTTATCTTCCTCTGTTTTAGATTTGTATTAGACTATGTAGACCTTTCTTGTATAATCCATATTGTAGATGCTCATGACTAGTGACACCCCGGCATCGGGCTGTGTTTGTTTTATTTCTGCATTGTACTATTCACTGCTTACTTTGGGATTATTTATCACGTTTTAGACTTAATTCATATTGTTTAGTTGCTTAAAATTGAAATGGGAAAGTGTCGGCTAGGCTTGTCTTCATCACAGGCGCCATTACGACCGCGTCCGGGTTTAGGGTCGTGACAGCGAACCACTCAGTAACTCATTCAATCCTTTTGTAACTATCATGAGCCAATATGGCCACAACTCGTAATGTATAATTGTGAGTGAAAAATACTATTTCGCTGAACCATTGATCTTAAAACAAGAATACATATGGGTCGGCAAGGCCTCTCACATACTGTACAAAATGAAAATTTATCTACAAAGCCTCTAAGATTATTCAACATCAAATGGGATAGGGTACCGGCTTAGCCATAAGTCTGTAGAAAAACTCTAACACGATGACTCATTGACTCCGCAGCACTCCGAATGAGGTGGAGTCTTACCGATCCTTCGCTGAATGCAGACCTCGTCTGTTGTGAGGGTTCATCAATCTGATTATCTATACTTGTAGGCATAAATGCAGGTCCCCAACAAAAGGACAATAGTACGAATAATGTACTGAGTATGTAAGGCATAACTTAAACTTAACAGTAAGTCAACATTAATTAAGGACATAGAAGAAATATAGAGTAAATGACTCAACCTGTAAATCTGAATAGCTCTGTAAATCATGAAATATTTATAGTATCATGCATATACGTATAAATGTCATGTAATACATAGGTTTGTATGTACATAACATCATAAAGCTTCTGAGCGCATCCCATTATATCATCTCAGCCACCGTAGGAAAAATTATCATCGTATACCAGCTGATCAGGTGGTGGTGCGTATATAACGCCATAACCTTTCCCATATCTCATATACATATATATACATACATATATACGCGTATATAACGCCATAACATCATCACACCTCTGAGGGCGTCCCATCATATCATCTCGGCCACTATGGGCAAATTATCAACGTATATCAACTGATCAGGTGGTGGTGCGTATATAATGCCATAACCATTCCCATATCCCATATATCTATATATATACATATATATACGCATATATAACTCCATCTGATCATGGGTCAATGTGCACGTATAAATGCATGAAATGCATATGAAATACATTAATAAAATCTCTCGGCATGTCATAAGACCATTATACTTCTGATTAATATCATGAAACAATCTTTATCAACTTACGTATTTTCTAAGACCCATGAATATATAATAGAATAACATGACTGGCTATTTGTATAGTTTTATCTTTTTGGACGGTAACTCTTCAAGTGTAAAATGCATATGCAATAAATATAGGAAGTTTTGATGTGTAGCATACACATGGTTCTTATTTAACTTGTCTAAAGTAGGAGATACAACGACTTTTATCAGCTCACAAGTCAACGATGTTTATCTTAGAGTTCTTTTGAAAAATAAAAAGGCTAGTAATTCATGATTTCATAGCCAAACGTTAACTTGGTACTCATATCATATTACTCTACTATTTTCCCACAACATATTTTCTTTTCCCTATGTAAATAACTGAAGCAACATTCTTTAAGTAATATAGGTACATTGATAGAATGTACTGTTATACATGCTTTAGTTAATATAGAGTGTTGCTATGGTTTTAATTTGTGATTCATTTGCAGGCTGAGCAATGGGTATGAGAATTCAAGAACATAGGCACCTATAATATTTATATGAATAGAGTCATTTATGGAAGTTGTGCACTTACTCATTTCGTTCGTATCGTATAGACCATGTGAAAAAGAAAGAAGGGATAGCCTTAATATACCTGAGCCAATTCTGTTAACAATCTCTCTTATACACATCTTCTGATTAGCAACAAGGAGCCTTACACCTTCAACTTTACCACCCACTTTATTTAATTAACTAAAAGTAATTCCTCACATTCCAGTATTACAATATTCTATGTGTTGTTCCACCGATACATAGGCAATCTCATAACAAAGTAAACTGAATTATGCGTACAGATGATGAAACTAAAGAAGGGACATACAAACTAACGTGCAACCATAATACAAACCACAACAAATCCTACCAGTTTGGGGAGCAGTGCCTAGATGTTTAGATTCCATAAGTCTAAAACGAAAGAAAACAAGATACACAATTCCCCACATATTTTTTCTGAAGGATTTAAAAAAGAAAGTGAGCAATATATTTATAATTGTTTGAATCTTGGTATTTTCTTGAACTTCAACACAGACATTTGCATTTGAATAGAATTAGTTATATTTTCCAATTTGTTTGATAAGGCATCTTTCAGTGTATATTTGTTCGACATCCAAAGTGAAGCAAACTTAAGAGTCACTAATTTTGAGGTGGGTTTGCTGCCGCGTTGGGTAATCAAATTCTTATCCAAAAACCTTAGTCTTTATCCAAAGAAAACTACAAATTATTAATTAACTAGGTAATGTTCCATTACCCATTAATTAACTAGTTACTCACATAATTAAGAATTATATTCACTTACTTAAAATAATAATCACTTTTAACATACCTTATATAACTTACTATTATGGTCATGTGGTACCGTACAAAATAAAATATCCATGTAAAAATACATACATTTTCTAAACTTCTAATTTTCCTAATCTCATATAAAGGGGTAAAGAGTACAAATTTTCGTACGATTAATTCTTAAAATGGTAAAAAGATAACTTTCTTTTCTTGTGAGAAAATAATTTCTATGTTTACAATAAAGAAAATATCATAAACTTTCTCATATTATGGGTATAATTTAAAGCACATTCGAAAGTAGTAATATCAATGACTATAAAATCATATTTTTCAATATTTTTCAAAAAATGTTCCACTAAATCTAAATACAATTTAAAAATGTATCTAACAAGATCAAAGTTGTTAAAATTACGGGGTCTTACGGTCACAAATCCTCTGTAGAAAAGTACGGGATGTAACATCCTCCCCCTTTAGAATCATTCGTCCTCGAATGTTAACTCTTAGGGACATACAAAATTTTCACTAGGGTCTCCTCTATAACTAAACTAAAACCCAATCTTTATATGATGTCTCGACTATTTGAAACATTTTCTACTTGAATATCTCGTATCTTCTTCACCTTTGAATTACTTACCTTTTAATCTCGCATCATATCTTTTGTTTCTTTCATAACCTCCCTTCCACTTTGCGCCTTAAAACTCTAATGTGATACCTGCACCTCTGATCCATACAAAATCTCGCGACAACTTTATACTGACTTCTTACAACTCAACTCTATGGCACGTTCTGGAAACAAAAGAAAGGTAACATTTCCTAAATGCCCTATAGCCTCTCAGTTATAAATACGGTGCGCAACACACCAATAAGTGAGACTCTACTAGGCATGCCTTTGTAGACTCCCTAGGACACAACTCGCTCTGATACCACTTGTCACGCCCCAACCTTGGGAGGCGTGGCTGGCACCAGGTGCCGCACTGGCCCGAGCCAACCACTCTGTAACTTATTCATTCCTTTTGTAACTATCATGGGTCAACACGACCACAACTCGTAATGTACAATTGTAAGTGAAAAATACTATTCTGCTGAACCATTTTTCTTAAAATATGAATACATATGGGCCGATAAGGCCTCTACATACTGTACAAAATGAACATTTTTCTACAAAGCCTATAATATTATTCAACAACAAGTGGGATAGGGTACCGGCCTACCCATAAGTCTGTAGAAAAACTCTGATACGATGACTCATAGACTCGGCTGCACTCGGAATGAGGTGTGTCTTACTGATCCTTCGCTGAACGTAGACCATATCTATTGTGAGGGTTCACCAATCTGATTATCTACAACTTTAGGTATGAATGCAGCGTCTCCAATAAAAGGACATTAGTACGAATAATGTACTGAGTATGTAAGGTAGAACTGAAACTTAACAGTAAGTAAACATTAATTAAGGACATAAAAGAAATATAGAGTAAATGACTAAACCTGCAAATCTGAATTGCTCTATAAATCATGAAATATTTATAGTATCATGCATATGTGTATAAATGTCATGTAATGCATAGGTCTGTATGTACATAACATCATAAAGCCTTTGAGGGCAACCCATTATATCATCACAGCCACTGTGGGCAAAATCATTATCGTATCCTAGCTGATCAACTGGTGGTGCGTATATAATGTCATAACCTTTCCCATATCTCATATACATATATATACTTATATATACGTGTATATAACGCCATTACCTCATCATGCCTCTGAAGGCATCCCATCATATCATCTCGGCCACTATGGGCAAATCATCAATGTATACCAGCTGATCAGGTGGTGCGTATATAACGTCATAACCTTTCCCATATCTCATATATATATATATACATATATATATATATATATATATATATATATATATATATATATATATATACATATATATATATATATATATATATATATATATAACGCCATCTGGTCATGGGTCAATGTGCATGTATAAATGTATGAAATGCATATGAAATATATTAATAAAATCTCTCGGCATGTCATAAGACCATTATACCATTGATTAATATCATGAAATGATTTATATCAACTTACGTATTTTCTGAGACCCATGAATAGACGATAGAATAATAGGACTGACTATATGTATAGTTTTAACTTTTGGACGGTAACTCCTCAATTGTAAGATGCATATGCAATAAAGATTGAAAGTTTTGATGTGTAGCACAAGGTTCTGGTTTAACTTGTCTAAAGTAGGAGATACAATGACTTTTATCAGCGCACGAAGCAATGATGTTTATCTTAGAGTTAGTTGAAAAATAAAAGGGCTAGTAATTTATGATTTCATAGCCAAATGTTTACTTGGGACTCATATCATATCACTCTACTATTTTCCCACAACATATTTTTTTCCCCATGTAAAGAACTGGAGCAACATTCTTGAAGTCGTCTAGGTACCTTGATTAATTGTATTGTTATACATGCTTTAGTTAATATAGACTGTTGCTATGGTATTTTCTTGAACTTCAACACACATATTTGCATATGAATAGTAGTAGTTCTGATTTCCAATTTGGTTGATAAGCCATCTTTCAGTGTATATTTGTTCGACAGCCAAAGTGAAGCAAACTTAATAGTCACTAATTTTGAGGTGGGTTTGCTCTCACGTTGGGTAATCAAATTATTATCCAAAGACCTTAATCTTTATCCAAAGACAACTGCTAATTATTAATTAACTAGGTAATGTTTCATTACCCAATAGTTAACTAATTACTCACATAATAAAAAATTATCTCCCCTTACTTAAAATATTACTCACTTTTAACATACCTTATATAACTTACTATCATGGTCATGTGGTACCTTACAAAATTTATACTTTCAAAATTATTTCATTAAAACATCCATGTAAAAATACATATATTTTCTCAACTTCTAATTTTTCTAATCTCATATAAAGAGTACAAATTTTCGTACGCTTAATTCTTAAAATGGTAAAAAGATAACCTTCTTTTCTTGTGAGAAAATAATTTCTATCTTTATAATAAAAAAAATCTCATAAACTTTCTTATATTATGTGTATAATTTAAAGCACATTCGAAAGTAGTAATATTAATAACTATATAAAATCATATTTTTGAAATCGTATCTTTTGTTTCCTTCATAACCTCCCTTTCACATTACGCCTTAAAACTCTAATGTGATACCTGCACCTCTAATGCATAGAAAATCTCGCGACAACTTCATACTGACTTCTTACGACTCAGCTCTATGGCACGATCTGGACACCAAAGAAAGGTAACATTTTCTATATGCCCTATAGCCTCTCAGTTATAAATGCGGTGTGCAACACACCCATAAGTGAGACTCTACTAAGCACGGCTTTGTAGACTCCCTAGGACACGACCCGCTCTGATACCACTTTGTCACGCCCTAACCTTGGAAGGAGTGGCTGGCACCCTGTGCCACACTGGCCCAACCCAACCACTGTGTAACTCATTCATTCTTTTTGTAACTATTATGGGTTAACACAGCCGCAACTCGTAATGTACAATTGTCCGTGAAAAATACTGTTTCGCTAAACCATTTTTCTTAAAACATGAATACATATGGGCCGGCAAGGCCTCTCACATACTATACAAAATGAACATTTGTCTACAAAGCCTTTAAGATTATTCAACATCAAATGGAAGGTACCGGCCTACCCATAAGTTTGTAGAAAAACTCTGACACGATGACTCATAGACTCGGCTACACTCCGAATGAGTTAGAGTCTTACTGATCTTTCACTGAATGCAGACATCGTCTATTGTGAGGGTTCGACAATCTGATTATCTATACCTGCAGGCATGAATACAACGTCCCCAAAAAAGGACGTCAATACAAATAATGTACTGAGTATGTAAGGCAGAACTGAAACTTAACAGTAAGTCAACATGAATCAAGGACATAGAGGAAATATAGAGCAAATGACTAAACTTGCAAGTCTGAATAGCTTTGTAAATCACGAAAAATGTATAGTATCATGCATATGCGTATAAATGTCATATAATGCATTGGTCTGTATGTACATAACATAATAAAGCCTCTAAGGGCATCCCAATATATCATCACAGCCACTGTGGGACAAATCATCATCGTATACCAGCTGATTAGGTGGTGGTGAGTATATAATGCCATAACATTTCCCATATCTCATATACATATATATACGTGTATATAATGCCATAAAATCTCATGGGTCAATATGCATGTATAAATACATGAAATGTATATAAAATACGTTAATAAAATCTCTCGGCATGTCATAACACCATTATACCACTGATTAGTATCATGAAACAACTTTATCAACTTATATATTTTCTGAGACCCATGAATAGACGATAAAATAACAGGACGGGTTATATGTATAGTTTGAACTTTTTGGACGGTAACACTTCAAGTGTAAGATGCATATGCAATAAAGATAGGAAGTTTTGATGTGTAGCATACACTAGGTTCTGGTTTAACTTGTCTAAAGTAAGAGATACTATGACTTTTATTAGTGTAACGACCCGACGGGTTGTTTTGAGCTCTAGCGCATCGTACAATAGTTTGAGGCCATGAGCAGCTTCACTTCAGGTATTATGACTTGTACACATGGTCGGAATTGAATTCCGGGGAATTCGAAGTTGATTTGGAAAAGAGGATTCTCATTTCGGAAGTTTTAAGTTGAAAGAATTGACTAAGATTGGATTCAGAGTAAACGACCTCAGAAATAGGATCTGAAGGTTCTAGTAGGTTCGTATGATGATTTCGGACTTGGGCATATGCCTGGATTGGGTTTTGGAATACTCGGGAACGTTTCGGTGCCTATTGTGGAAGTTAGCATTATGGAAGAAATTTCATAAATTTTGGTTGAAGTGCATTTCAGTGTTATCGATGTCCGTTTAGGATTCCTAGTCTAGGAATAGCTCCGTATGGTGATTCTGGTAGTGGGAGCGCGATCGGAAGTGAATTGGGAGGTCAGTAGTTCATTTTGGTGTCATTTGGCTAAAGATAGAAATTTGAAGGTTTTTGAGAAGTTTCACCGGAAATGGAATTTTCTATATCGGGGTTGGAATTCAGTTCCGGAAGTTGGAGTAGGTCCGCAATGTAAAATATGGCTTGTGTGCAAAATTTAAGGTCAATCGGATGTGATTTGATAGGTTTCGTCATCGAACGTAGAAGTTTGAAGTTCTAAAGTTCATAAAGCTTGGATTGGAGGTCGACTTGTGATTTTAGTGTGGTTTGATATGATTTGAGGCCTCGAGTAAGTCTGTAATGTATTTTGGGACTGGTTGTTATGATTGGTTGGTCCCGGGGGCCTCAGGTAGATTTCGAGTGGTTAACAGATTGAAAATAGAATTTTGGAGAAGGCTGAAGTTGCTGGTGTAACCGCACCTGCGATGCTAGGGCCGCAGGTGCGGAGCCACAAGAGCGATCGTCGTGCCGTAGAAGCGATTAGAAGTGAAGGGCTCAGAGGCTGCAGGTGCAAAGGAAATCCCGCACCTGCGAGATCGCAGATACGGCCGGTGCGGCGCAGAAGCGGGTTGGGGCAGCAGGAGGAGGACCTCCGAAGCGGTATTGTAACCACACCTGCGGAACCGCAGAAGCGACCAAGTGACCGTAGGTGCGGAAAGTGCTGGAGGCAGTGAGTGTTTTAAAAATCAGGGTCTTGGCCATTTTCTCTCATATTTTCTTGGCTTGGGCGATTCTTGGAGGGTTTCAAGAGGGGATTTTCATCATCAACGATAAGGTAAGCTATCCCCACCTATCTTGAGTTAAATACAATGCTTATGTACGGATTTGAGAATGAAATTGGTATAAACTTGGGGTTTGAGGGAAAACCTAGAAAATTGATATTCTTAGAATTTAACCACAATTTTGGGTATGAAATTTAGAGTAAATTATATATTTGAGTTCATGAGGTTATGGGTAAACTTATCCTTAAAAAAATTTTGGAATCCGGGCACGTGTTCCCGAGGGCATTTTCGTCAACTTTTCGATCAGGGTTAGGAATTGTTATAAATTGTATTGTAATGAGTGATTGAGCATATATTAATGGGTTTGCATAATTATTGGCTAGATTTGGAGCATTTAGCATCGATTCAGGTCTTCGAAAGGGCGTGGAAATGCCGCTTATGGATCTTCAGAGCGAGGTGAGTCTCCTTTCTAAGTCCCCATTGGTTAAATAATTGGTTATGTGCTCCTATTTGTGGGGGATGAATACGCACGAGGTGAAGAGAGTCCGTGCATAGCTTCTAATATGAGTAAGTCCAGGTAGTCTAGGACCCAAAAACATGTTATACTTGGAATATCTGTAATGTTATTGACAGTTGAATTGCTTAAATCCTATCGAATTGGTAAATGAATTTTTGTAAGGATTAAACTTCATTTTCTTAAATTATTAAAAGAGAATTGGCTTTTATTTGGATAAATGTTCCCCCATAAATTCTTAATTTGTTGTTTGAGCATGTATTTCTATGTGTACCTGCATCACATGTATGATTCGCGAGCAGGGTGGTTGTCTATTTATGTTGACCGCATCGCATGTACGATTCGCGAGTGGGGTAATAGATGCATCTATGGTTTGCACCGTTCGACCCACGACAGTTTACATTTTACATTTATGTTGGATCGGGTCGTACGACCTCGGCATGATTTGCACATGCTTGTATTGCTTGCCTGGAGATTTATTGATATTGATATTTGCTCTCCCCGACTTGAGATAATTGTTAATTAATAGATTGTGAATCCGGAGACTTTTAATATAAAAAGAAACTTTTACCTGATTGTGACTTATTTGAAATTACTGGCATTCTTAATAAATTCATGACTACTCGCATTAAAAATATATTACTATTGGACCACTAGTAAATGTCAAAGTTGACCTCTCGTCTCTATTTCTTCGAGATTAGACGGGATACTCATTGGGTACACGTTATTTTCGTACTCATACTACACTTGTTGTGTATTTTTGTTGCACAGGTTTATGTGTGGCTAGTGGCATCACGTCATGATTGATACGGAGACTCAGGTGAGTTGTATTTATCGAGACGACTGTAGCCAGCAGAGTCTTCTTCAGAGTGTTGTACTGTATTTTATTTCTGTCCACTTGTATTCCGGATAGTTACTGTATTTTATTTCATTCGTAGTAAATGCTCATGCACTTATGAAACCGGGTTCTGGGATAATTATGAGGTATCTTGTATTAACTTTTTAACATTTATATTTGATTTGAAATGATTTTACTAGTGAAATTGAAGGAAAAAATCATAGTTTTTAAAATCTATTAAAATGAGAATTTAATTAACTATCTTGGTTGGCTTGCCTGACAGCGGTGTTCGGCGCCATCACGAACCTTAGTGGATTTTGGGTCGTGACAACATGGTATCAGAGCACTAGGTTCCCTTAGGTCTCACGAGTCATGAGAAAGTCTATTAGAGTCCATCGGATCGGTACAGAGACATCTGTACTTATCTTCGGGAGGCTACAAGGCTATTAGGAGTACTTCCCTTCTTGATTCCCTATCGTGCAATTTGATTTCTTGAGGCTTATGCCCTTGTTTCCTTCCTACTCAATCGTACGTGACGCGAACTGCTGATTATAAATTGAGAATTGAAGAATTGTAATGGCACTACAAATGTGGTGTGGGATGTTTTCTCCCAGTATTGATGATTGGGCTATTGTCGTTGCCTTGCAGGAGGATATCTTGTCATTTCAGATCAGTAACAGTATTCTCGAGAGCTTTGAGACTATGTACAGATCACTATGATTGCTCATGATTGGTTATCGCACAGTACTGACTTGATGGTAGGATACTTTCATATGTGTTGGGGTGGTGAATAATTTGAAAGGAAGTCTACTTAGTGCATGATTCAGAGATATGATATTTCATTTCCAGCGAAGGAAAAGCAATTGGCCTATGAATGTCCAGATTTAGGTGATGGAGAAACGAGACTTGGTATTTTCGAGCGTGGTGGAATTTTCATCTACGATGTAGTGTCATCGTCCACGATTGTATATGTTAAGTCCGTCGGTGTTATGGTCTTCTACAATTCGCCTTTGGGGTAAGATATAGCGAAATAGTATAGGAGAAATGACTGTCAGATATCGCGGGGTACGGTGGTTCAGGATTGAATCGATGTTTCTAATTTCGACTGCTCGAGAAAGATTTTCTTCAGAAAAGTTTAAGGTTAGTAGCGATTTGAGGGTTCAAGTGTTGCGAAGATAGATTTTATTTAAGGCAACAACTGAGCAGTGAAGGATGAGAAAGGACATGTGGGGAGTGTCAGACGGTGGTTAAAATTTCTAGAAGGCCAAGTATAAGAAGCAAGGTTCGAGTAGTCGATTAAATGGGTGAGTTTTGCCAAAGTAGAAGAGTGGCAAAATTGTATATGGGGCTTGGTGGTAGGATGACCACACATCTTGAGGAGAGTTTGGAATGATTTGGGAATTTTAGAGATTGGTGATTGGTGATTGGGGCCTAAGGATTTAATTTGGATCATGGGCTATTATGCGGCCGGAGATTTGATATAGCGGAAAGGAGCTTCTTGAGATGAAGAAGGATACAACATAACTTTAATTTGGAAGGATGTTGCTGCACATCTAATTGATGTCCATGAGGTGTTGAATGGACTGGTGCAGCTAGAGAGTGAGCTCGAACTCAGGATGGGTTATTGATGTCGTAGTGATTGTACTCCGTGCAGAAGCGCTAGAAGATGTTAGAAAGTGATTTCTACAAGTGGGTTATTCCCTGTGAGCAGGTTAGTGGTCGCGTGGTTGACAAATCTTCTGCGGAGGATTTTACTGGCCATTCTGGTAAGAGGTCGAATATGTGAATGTTGATGGAAATTCTGGGTGTTCATGATGTGCTAATAGAAAAATTTCAAGGAATCTGGCGGTTTAATTGAACGAGCTCATGTCAATAAGAGATAAAGAATCTTGGTGAATTCCAGTGGTGTGTAATAGTGACTTCAAGCTAAGTGGGAGAGTCCCACTGCCTATGATTGGGTTGCATGGTTAAATACTTGCGAGGTTTCTGGTTATTAGCATATTGATGGGCTATTTCAGCTACGGGAAAAGGAAGTAAGTGGTAATTTGAGCAAAGGGATTGTTAAAGGTGTGATATGGTTGGCCTTATTGGCTTATGTTCAGACTTGGGAAAGGATTTAGGATTTATGCCTTGTATAGATGCGAGCTTCAAGGAAAGTGATTCTGTCGGGTGCTTCGTCGAGGGGTATTTCATATTCTAGAAGATTCATGGAGTAGATTATATTCGGGGCCAACTCAGAGCGGGTGACTCTCAATAATGGTCCTGGTAGATTCAAAGGGTTAAAGTGTGGTACCTAATGATTTTGAGCCTATAGGTACGGTTAAGGATCTAGCATTGTAGCAGCTTATGAGAAGAGGCCTGGGATGTTCTATGATGTTTTGACTTGTAGTCCAACATTTGGGAGGTATGAAATGGTTCGTGGAATTTGAGACAACATGGTCTCGTGACTCAAGGTCACTCGGAATGAGTGCAGATAAAGTGTGTTATTTGTTGAATGAAGTTATTATTATTTCTAAGGAAATCAAAGATAAATTGGAAAGAAGATAGGTCGGTTAGCCATAGTTGAATTAGCACATTGCTGGTAATGATCAGTTCCTCCAGCGTGATCAAGTTATAGAAGTGATTTGAGATGGTGCTTGTGAGGCCTGTCGGCCGCCGTAATTGATGTTATTCAAAAATATTCTTCTGCTATGGCCTGTCATGTGTAGGTGGATCCCGGAAGGGCTATGGTGGCTTAAACCACTACTTAGAGATTTGTATATTCTAAGGTTATGAGAATTCACCTATGTGTTACTATAGTTCTCTTGAAGTAAGTTAGGTGAAAAGTTTTTATATGATGAAGTGTTAACTTATTAGTGGTTCTGAAGTTATGATGAAAATCGTGTTCTATCGCATATTGGCATGATGGGCGCAATAAGTGGTGTGGAAATTGAAGTAAGGATCAAGGTTGCAGTTCGGTGTTGACAAGGATGTCACGGGCTCGGATGAGCAGGAAGGGAGTTTCGATGTTTAAAATAAGTTGGTATTGTCCTCAGCGTCACCTGAGATTGGTGCTTTGTGAAAAAGGCTTTGCATCCTGGTTAAGGATTCTTGATCGCTTTTCAGCGTTAGTGCGGCCGGTAGTTTGGATGTACAAACCTGTTATCTGTTACGGAAGATTGTAGTGATGTCGTTAAATTGAGAATTGATGTCTGGATGGCACTCGGTTTATTGGGTTATGGATTGTGGAGGATTACTCCGGTCATGATGGTAGTTCTCGGGTGTTATGAGAAAAAAGGAGTTATTATGGACCTTTGAAAGGTTATTAGACTAGTTCAGTGTGATCAGAATTAGTTTGAGGTCTGTGGATGGATCCAAATGTGAATATGGGCTCTATATCAGGCCAGATGTATTAATTTCAGCAATGCGCTCCTTATGGAAGAGTAGTCGGGGTACTATTTCGTTGTCAACTATTGCGTGTAATGATATGTTGTGCCATACGAGTTGCGAGACGGCTTGGTGTATTTCTTATGTGTTAAGGCTCTGCGTAGAGATGATGTTATATGAGAAGAATGGCTCTTGAGATTCAGATCGTATATCGCACCTCAGTTGTGCTTGATTTTGTATCTTATAGCGCTATATGTCTCCCCAGGGATGGTATTATGCACTTGACGTGCTAGTGACCGACATTCGATATTTTGATGTAATGAGCAATCTAGCTCAGTGTGTATCTCCTTATGTGAATTTTATGTGTGGATCGGGTGGCACGCCACCATGGGTATGTTGTTTGGATCGGGTTGTGCGCCGCAACAGTATGATGTTGTGTATAGTTCCCCATATATGTTTTTATGTATTTTGTTTCCTATTTTTTTGAGGAAAGCTCATATTAGCTGTGTTCCCACATCGCATGTATGATTCGCGAGTGGAGTGTTTGTTTAATTATGTTGACCACATCCCATGTATGATTCACGAGCGGGGCAATTGGATTTTCTTTTAAGAGTTTGTTTTCCTTTGTATCACGTTCGAATTGGTAGCCTATTGGCACATTGTAACATCATATGAGACTTTTGATCATGTTCGAGATGGCTTATTGCCTGATCAGTTCATGCTGGGTGAGACGAGATCATTGGAGTTAGGATTAGTGCAATCTGATTATATGAAGTATATTAAGGAGCTAATAACATTATTTGGTTCAGAATGAGGTGATGGTTCTTGTCAGGAGTATAGACCCAATGATTTATTGATTCAACAGTTGGTTATGAATACACATCTCTTCCATCGTGGCGGTATTGTAAGAGTTGGAGCAAGACCTATGTATGTCATGAGGTGCAATGGGATCATCAGATTCGTGAAATTTCAACTAATTTGATCAGAGAGTGTTATTGTGGTCCTGTGAGTGAAGTGGTGCAAGGCGTGAATTCAACAAAACAATTTGCAGGCATGTTTGGGTACAACTTGTAGTGATTGATATGGTGATCGTATGTTGGAAACAGTCCTGGCAGAGAATTTCGGATGCTGGAATTGGGCTCTAAGCTTATTTGCTTAAAGGAAAGAGAATATTTTTAGATTGATCGAGCTAACGTGCTCGACTGAGTTGTGGTACCACGGGTAGGTGCACGAGGTGTTATACAGTTATTTCGGACAACTTCGTTGTAGTTCTCAGCACGTTCGAGGACATAAATATGTTTAAGTGGGAGAGAATGTAATGACCCGATCGGTCATTATGACTTCTAGCGCGTCGTACAACAGTTTGAGGCCATGAGCAGCTTCACTTCAGGTATTATGACTTGTACGCATGGTTGGAATTGAATTCCGGGGAATTCAAAGTTGATTTAGAAAGGGAATTCTCATTTCGGAAGCTTTAAGTTGAAATAATTGACTAAGATTGGATTTTAGAGTAAACGACCTCAGAATTAGGATCTGAAGGTTCCAGTAGGTTCGTATGATAATTTCGGACTTGGGTGTATGCCCAGATCGGGTTTTGGAAGACCCGGGAACGTTTCGGTGCCTATTATGGATGTTAGCATTTTGGAAGAAATTTCATAAATTTGTGTTGAAGTGCATTTTAGCGTTATTGATGTCCGTTTGGGATTCTGAGTCTGAGAATAGCTCGGTATAGTGATTCTGGTAGTGGGAGCATGGCCGTAAGGGAATTCGGAGGTCCGTAGGTCACTTTGGAGTAATTTGACTAAAGATAGAAATTTGAAGGTTTTTGGGAAGTTTGACCGGAAGTGGACATTTTGATATCGGTGTCGGAATCCAATTACGGAAGTTGGAGTAGGTTCGCAATATCAAATATGACTTGTGTGCAAAATTTGAGGCAATCGGACGCGATTTGATAGGTTTCCTCATCGAATGTAGAAGTTTGAAGTTCTAAAGTTCATAAAGCTTGGATTGGAGGTCGATCAGTGATTTTAGCGTTGTTTGATATGATTTGAGGCCTAGAACAAATCCGTAATGTGTTTTGGTACTGGTTGGTATGATTGGTTGGGGTCCCGAGAGCCTCGGGTAGATTTCGGGTGGTTAACGGATCAAAAATAGAATTTTGGAGAAGGCTAAAGTTGCTGGTTGCTGGTGTAACCTCACCTTCGATGCTAGGGCCGTAGGTGCAGAGCCGCAAGAGAGATCCTCATGCCGCAGAAGCGGTTAGAAGTGAAGGGCTTAGAGGCCGCAGGTGCGAAGGAAATCCCGCACCTACGAGATCGCAGATGCGGCCGATGTGGTGCAGAAGCGTGCTAGGGCAGCAGGAGGAGGACCGCAGAAGCGGTATTGTAAGCGCACATGCGGAATCGCAGAAGCGGCCAAGTCACCGCAGATGCGGAAAGGCTGGAGGCAGTGAGTGTTTTAAAAATCAAGATTTGGCCATTTTCTCTCATATTTTCTTAGCTTGTGCGATTCTTGGAGGGTTTCAAGAGGGGATTCTCATCATCAACGATAAGGTAACCTATCCCCACCTATCTTGAGTTAAATACATTAATTATGTACGGATTTGAGCATGAAATTGGTTGAAACTTGGGGTTTGAAGGAAAACCTAGAAAATTGATATTCTTAGAATTTGACCGCAATTTTGGGTACAAAATTTAGAGTGAATTATATGTTTGAGTTTGTGAGGTTATGGGTAAACTTATCCTTCAAAAAAATTTGGAATTCGAGCACGTGTGCCCGAGGGCATTTTCATCAACTTTTCGATCGGGGTTAGGAACTATTATAAACTGGATTGTAATGAGTAATTGAGCATATATTAATGGATTTTCATAATTATTGGCTAGCTTTGGCGCATTTAGCATCAATTTGGGTCTTCGGAAGGGCGTGAAAATGCCGGTTATGGAACTTCGGAGCAAGGTGAGTCTCCTTTCTAACCTTGTAAGAGGGAATTGTTCCCATAGGTGAAATAATTGGTTATATGCTCCTATTTGTGGGGCTACGTATGCACGAGGTGACGAGAGTTCGTGCGTAGCTACTAATATGTGTAAGTCCGGGTAGTCTAGGACCCAAAAGCATGCTATACTTGGAATATCTGTAATTTTATTGACAGTTGAATTGCTTAAATCCTAACGAATTGGCAAATCAATTTATAAAAGGATTAAACTTCATTTTCTTAAATCGTTAAAAGAGAATTGTCTTATATTTGGATAAATGTTCCCCCATAAATTCTTAATTTGCTGTTTGAGCATGTATTTCTATGTGTACCTGCATCACATGTATGATTCGCGAGCTAGGTTTTTGTCTATTTATGTTAACCGCGTCACATGAGTGATTCGCGAGCGGGGTAATAGATGCATCTATGGTTCGCGACGTTCGACCCTCGGCAGTGCACATTTTACATTTATATTGGATCGGGTCGTACGACCTCGGCATGATTTGCGCATGCTTGTATTGCTTGCCTGGAGATTTATTGATATTGATATTTGCTCTCCCCGACTTGAGATAATTGTTAATTAATAGATTGTGAATCCGGAGACTTTTAATATAAAAAGAAACTTTTACCTGATTGTGACTTATTTGAAATTACTGGCATTCTTAATAAATTCATGACTACTCGCATTAAAAATATATTACTATTGGACCACTAGTAAATGTCAAAGTCGACCTCTCGTCTCTACTTCTTCGAGATTAGACGGGATACTCATTGGGTCCACGTTGTTTTCGTACTCATACTACACTTGCTATGCATTTTTATTGCACAGGTTTATGTGTGTCTAGTGGCATAGCGGCATGATTGATACGGAGACTCAGGTGAGTTGCATTTATCGAGATGACCATAGCCAGCAGAGTCTCCTTCAGAGTATCGTACTGTATTCATTTCTGTCCACTTGTATTCCGGACAGTTACTGTATTTTATTTCATTCCTAGTAAATGCTCATGTACTTGTGATACCGGGTTACTAGTGAAATTGAAAGAAAATCATAATTTTTAAAATCTATTAAAACGAGAATTTAATTAAGTATTTTGGTTGGCTTTCCTGACAGCGGTGTCCGACACCATCACGACCCTTAGTGGATTTTGGGTCGTGACAATCAGCTCACGAGGAAACAATGTTTATCTTAGAGTTATTTTGAAAAATAAAAGGGCTAGTAATTCATGATTTCATAGCCAAATGTTAACTTGGTACTCATATCATATCACTCTACTATTTTCTCACTAACATATTTTCTTTTCCCTATGTAAATAACTGGAGCAACATTCTTGAAGTCGTGTAGGTACCTTGATTAATTGTAGTGTTATACATGCTTTAGTTAATATAATGGTTGCTATAATTTTTATTTGTGATTCATTTGCAGGCTGAGCAATGGGTATGAGAATTCAAGAATATAGGCACCTCTAATACTTCTATGAATAAAGTTATTTATGGATGTTGGGCATTTGCTCGTTTCGTTTGTGTCGTATAGACCATGCCAAAAAGAAAGAAGGGATATCCTTAACATATCTTAGCCGATTCTCTTGACAATCTCTCTAATACACGTCTTCTGGTTAGCAGCAATGAGCCTTACACCTTCAACATTACCACCCACTTTATTTACTTAACAAAAAGTAATTGCCTCACATTCCAGTATTATAATATTTTATGTGTTGTTCCACCGATACATAGGCAATCTCATCACAAAATAAACTGAATTATGCGTACAGATGATGAAACTAAAGATGGGACACACAAACTAACGTGCAACCATAATACAAACCACAACAAATCCTACCAGTTTGGGGAGCAATGCCTAGATGTTTAGATTCCATCTTTCAATGTATATTTGTTCGACAGCCAAAGTGAAGCAAACTTAAGAGTCACTAATTTTGAGGTGGGTTTGATGCTACGTTGGGTAATCAAATTATTATCCAAAGAGCTTAATCTTTATCCAAATACAACTACTAATTATTAATTAACTAGGTAATGTTTCATTACCCAATAATTTACTAATTACTCACATAATTAAGAATTATCTCCACATACATAAAATACTACACACTTTTAACATACCTTATATAACTTATTATCATGGTCATGTGGTACCTTACAAAATAAATACGTACACTATTATTTCATTAAAACATCCATGTAAAAATGCATATATTTTCTAAACTTCTAATTTTCCTAATCTCATATAAAGGGGTAAATAGTAAAAATTTTGGTACGCTTAATTCTTAAAATGGTAAAAAGATAACCTTCTTTTCTTGTGAGAAAATAATTTCTATCTTTACAATAAAGAAAATCTCATAAACTTTCTCATATTATGGGTATAATTTAAAGCACATTCGAAATTAGTAATATTAATAAATATACAAAATCAAATTTTTCAAAATTTTTAAAAAAATATTCCACTCAATATAAATAACATATAAAAATGTATCTAACGGCATCAATGTTGTTAAACTGACGGGGTCTTACGGTCACAAATCCTCTGTAGAAAAGTATGGGATGTAACACCCTCCCCCTTTAGAAACATTCGTCCTCGAATGTTAATTCTTAGGGACTTAAAAAATTTTCACTAGGGTCTCCTCTGTAACTAAACTAAAACCCAATCTCTATATGATGTGTCGACTATTTGCAACATTTTCTACTTGAGTATCCCGTATCGTCTTCACCTTTAACTTACTTACTTTTCAATCTCGCATCGTATCTTTTGTTTCTTTCATAACCTCCCTTCCACATTGCGCCTTAAAATGCATACTAAATCTCGCGACAACTTCATACTGACTTCTTACGACTCGGTTCTATGGCATGATCTGGCAACAAAAGAAAGATACCATTTCCTAAATGCCCTATAGCCTCTCAGTTATAAATGTTGTGCGCAACACACCCATAAGTGAGACTCTACTAGGCACGGCTTTGTAGACTCCCTAAGACACGACCCGTTCTGATACCACTTTGTCATTCCCCAACCTTGGGAGGTATGGCTGGCACCCGGTGCCACACTAGCCGGAGCCAACCACTCTGTAACTCATTCATTCCTTTTGTAACTATCATGGGCCAATACGGCCACAACTCGTAATGTACAATTGTAAGTGAAAAATACAGTTTTGCTGAACCATTTTTTTATAACATGAATACATATGGGCCGACAAGGCCTCTCACATACTATACAAAATGAACATTTTTCTACAAAGCCTATAAGATTATTCAACATCAAATGGGATAGGGTGCCGACCTACCCATAAGCCTGTAGAAAAACTCTGACACGATGACTCATAGAGTCGGCTGCATTCCGAATGAGGTGGAGTCTTATCGATCCTTCGCTGAACGCAGACCTCGTCTATTGTAAGGGTTCATCAATCTGATAATCTATACATCCAGGAATGAATATAGTGTCCCCAAGAAATAGGTCGTTAGTACGAATAATGTACTGAGTATGTAAGGCAGAACTGAAACTTAACAGTAAGTTAACAATAATTAAGGACATAAAAGAAATATAGAGTAAATGACTAAACCTGTAAATCTGTATAGTGTGACGACCCAAAGGGGTCATCACCTGTTGCTAATTGAATCCCGTGTCTTCGAGGCCTTGAAAACCTCATTTAGGGTTGCCTCGATTTGTGTGCGCAGTCCGGGCGCGTAGCGAGAAATTTTATATATATCAAATTCTGTGAAAAATGCTAAGTTTGGATAATAAAATGAATAAAAAAATAATTTGACTTCGGTCAACATTTTGTGTAAACGAACACGGACCCATGATTTGACGGTCTCGGAGGGTTCGTAGGAAAATATGGGACTTGGGCATATGCCCGGAATCGAATTCCGAGGTCCCAAGCCCGAGAAATGAATTTTTGAGTGAAATTGTTTTCTTGAAATAATTAAGGAAATTGGAAATGAAATTTGGTTATAAGACTATGGTATCGGTCCTGTATTTCGGTTCTGGCGCTCGTTACAAGTCTTATATATATTTTGAATCACTCCTGTAAAGTTTGGTTAAAAACGGATGTCGTTTGACGTGATCCGCACCCAAATTGGGAAATTGATGTTTAAAGGGAAATCTGAGAAATTTCATTGATCTTGAGGCTTAATTCGATGTTCATGATGTTATATTGATGATTTGACCACACGAATATGTTTGTAGAGTGTTTTTAGGTAGTGTGCAAACTTGGGTTAGAGCTTCGAGGGCTCGGGTAAGTTCCGAGTGGGTTCTGGGATGCTGTAGGCTTAAAAGATCAGATGCTGCAGGTTCAGGAAAATACTGCAGGCCTCTCAACACTTTAGCGCGGCCATGAGGAATCGCGTGCGGCCGCGGAGGGGCCAGCACGGCCGCAATCGCCTTTGCGCGCTCCGCGGTGGGTGCTTTGCGGCCTCAGTCCGCGTGGGGCAAAGATCCGCAGGCCTTCAGGAGGGGCCAGTGCGTCCGCGGTCGGCTTAGCGCGGTCCGCGGTCGGCTTAGCGCCTGAAATTCACGTGACTTTCAGGCCCCAAAACATAAGAGGCGATTTTCTAAACAACTTTTCTTCTCCAAAATGGTTGGTAAGTGATTTCTAACTCATTTTCTTCACTCCTTAAAATCAAATATTTTCATGGGGGAAAATGGGTGTTTTGGGTAGAACCTAGGTTTCTTCTAAAAATTGGGGATTTGGACCTCAATTTGGGGTCCGATTTCAATACAAATTATACATTTGGATTCGTGGGGGAATGTTGGTCCGAACCTCGGGTTTCGACCACGTGGGCCCGGGGGTAATTTTTACTTTTTGAGTAAAAATTTGGGAAAACTCATTTTAATGCATTGGGGTTGATTCATTTAGCACTTATTGATGTAATTAAGTAACTTGTGACTAGATTCGAGCGGATTGGTGGTGGAATCAAGGGGTAAAGCTATAATTGAGGCTTCAGTGGTGTTCAAAGCTTCGAGGTAAGTGTTTGGTCTAAACTTAGCTTGAGGGATTAGGAGTTGAGTCTTATTTGCTACGTGCTAATTGTCGAGTACGACGTATAGGCATGGTGACAAGTATCTATACGTTGGTGTCTAGCATGACCGTGAGTCTTTATATTGCAGATATTCTGATTTTGTTGTTTCTTACATGCCTTAATGATGATTTTCTATATATTGTAACAAGCATGTGAAAGAAATTTTGATCCCTGAACTTCGAGGAGTGTTGGCTCGAGTTATAATACGAATTGTGAAAGTATACGAGATGATTGAACCCCTATGGAGCGTTGGCTCAGGTGGTAAAATGAGATAAGAAGTGAAAGTGAAAGAAAGATAAAGAATTATTAAATTGCTCCCTTGCAGGGATGTTTATTGCTTTATTGATTATCTCCCTTGTCGGGATGCTGAGAATATTGATAGTGTTCCCTTGTAGGGAATTAGCTACTTAATTGTTTTCCCTTGCCGGGATTCCTACCATTATTTGTCTACTCCCTTGCCCCTTTATTTTTAATTGTTGTTTGGGTGAGGAAGAGTGTTAAAGCATTAAGGGTGATGCCGTTCATTGTTTACTATTGTGAGGAAAGAATGTAAAGCAATAAGGGTGATGCCGTGCATTGTTTGCTAATGCGAGGAAAGAGTGTAAAGCATGAAGGGTGATGTCGTGCCGCACGATGTACCATTCCGTGCCGATTTTATTGATTATATGGTGAGGAAAGAGAGTAAAAGCACGAAGGGTGATGCCATGCATATTTTTATTATATGATTGTTTTGGTGAGGACGAGAGTAAAAGCACGACAGGTGATGCCATGCATTTGTTGATTTCTGATTCCTTGTTGATATCCGAGTTATGTTGTTTCTTTCATTACTTGTTGTTATTTTATTTACTTCAAGGTTATAGATTCCCTTACCCATTTGCTTTGGGATTGTTGTTTGGGTGAGGAAGAGCATAAAGCACGAAGGGTGATGCCATGTATTGTTTTGGTGAGAATGAGAGTAAAAGCTCGAAGGGTGATGTCGTGCAAATTGTTGACTTTTGATTCTTGTTGATATTCTGGCTTTGCTGCTTCTTTCTGTTATTGAGGATTTCTGTTTGAAACTGTTACCTCCACACAACATGTTTCCCCCTTCCACATTGACTTGTTATTTCTGTATCTCTTTTCTACTATATATATGTATATGAACTGCATAGGTCTATTTGGAGTCTGGTCCTAGCCTCTTCACTACTTCGCCGAGGTTAGGCTGGACACTTACTAGCACATGGGGTCGGTTGTGCTGATACTACACTCTGTGCTCTTTTGCACAGATCTAGGTCTTGGACAGCAGCAGTAGCGTGGGAGTCAGCCTTCAGTCCAGTAAGACACCGAGGTAGCCTTGCAGGCGTCCGCAGGCCCGGCGTCTCCTCTATCTTTTATTCCAGTCTATTATCGCCTGTATTTTGAGACAAATAGCTTATATTTTCCTTCCAAACGGTTGTATTTAGTACTCTTATAAGTTCGTGAGTAATGTGACACCAGTTCTTGGGTAAAGGCATTTGTTGATTCTCGCATTATTGTTTCGTATTCTTTAGTTTAAGTCTTCCGCATAATTATTTAAATTTCGTTGCTTTCATGTTGTCACTGATAATTGTCAAAAGAAGAAATTGTTAATGAAGTAAGCAGTTAAGGATTGGCTTTTCTATATCACATTAGTAGTCGCCATCACGACTCCCAAGGGTGGGTAATCCGGGTCGTGAAAAGTTGGTATCAGAGCTCTAGATTACATAGGTATCACAACTCACGAACAAACTTAGTAGAGTTTGAGGGATCGGTACGGAGACGTCTGTATTTATCCCCAGAGGCTACAAAGTTAGGAAAATCTCACATTTTTTCTTTCTTGTCGTGCGGATTTGTTCCTCAAATGCTAATTGAACTTCTACTCTATTCTTAGCAGATGGCGAGAACACGCGCTTCCTCATCTACCGCTCAGCAGCCCGAGCCCCCAGCAGCAGCTCCCACGAAGGGCAGAGGGCGAGGCTGAGGCTGTGCTAGAGGCCGAGGTAGGGGCAGAGCTCAGCCCGAGTAGCAGCACCAGTGGAGAAGCCTCAGGTTGATTTTGAGGAGGATGTTCCGGCCCTAGTAGTTCTAGTAGGCCCAGCTCAGGTCCTAGTGGGGTTCATTGCCACCCCAGTTCTTCAGGACGCTCTAGTCCGGTTGGTAGGCCTCATGGAGATTGTCACCCGAGCGAGTTTGCTTCCAGTAGCACTATCCACTTCTCAGGCGGGAGGAGGGACTCAAACTCCTGCTACACGCACTCCGGAGTAGGTATCTCCCCAGGTTCAGGTTCCAGTGGTTCAACCAGCTGTGGCAGTTCAGCCGGGTGTAGTGGCTCAGACCGGCAATAGAGCGGCTATGTCCGCCGATGCTTTGTGGGGGCTGGATAGGTTCACTACGCTCTTCACTTCTACATTCAGCGGTGCATCTACTAAGTATCCCCAGGATTACCTGGATAGTTATCATGACGTTCTTCGGAACATGGGGATCGTTGAGACCAATGGAGTTGATTTGCTACCTTTCGTCTGTCTCCATCCGCCAAGGCTTGGTGGAGGGATTATTGCTTAGCTAGACCAGCCGGTTCGCCATCTTTGACTTGGGAGCAGTTCACAGTGTTGTTTTTGGAGAAGTTTCTCCTCGTGACTCAGAGAGAGGCCTTTCGGAGGCAGTTTCAGCGTCTCCAGCAGGGTTCCATGACGGTCACCAAGTATGAGACCAGGTTCATTGATCTAGCTCGCCATGCTCTTGTCATACTTCCCACCGAGAGAGAGAGGGTAAGGAGGTTTATTGATGGTCTTATTCAGCTGATTCGTCTTCAAATATCCAAGGAGGCCGGGAGTGAGATCACATTTCAGGAGGCGGCCAATGTGGCCCGCCGAGTTGAGATGGTTCTATCACAGGGAGGTGGTCATGGGTCGGATAAGAGGCCCCGTCATTCGGGCAAATTCAATGGTACCTCGTCTGGAGGTAGAGATTCATATGGTAGAGGCCATCCTCCTAGGCCCTTTCAGTCAGCTCTCTAGGTCTCACATGGTACTTCATGTGGTCGTGGTTTTCAGACGCATTATTCTAATCAGCAGCCTTACAGTGCGCCACCAGCTCCCTTCAGTGCACTGCCACTTTAGAGTTTCCGAGGTGGTCATTTAGGTCGACAGGGCTAGCAGTCTCAGCAGCCGAGGGCTTGTTACACTTGTGGTGATCTGGGTCACATTGCCAGGTTTTGCCCTCGAGCACCGGGTAGCTCTCAGCATTAAGGTTCTCGTGCGATGGTACCGGCACCAGGTGTTCCACAGCCTGCCCAACCAGTTAGGGGTGGGGGTAGAGGTGCTAAAGGTGGAGGTAAAGGTCCTAGAGGTGGAGCTCAGGCAGCCAGAGATGGAGGCCAGCCAGCAGCAGGCCGTCCTAGAGAGGTAGTTTAGGGTGGTGGGCCTAGCCCCGATGCTATGCCTTTCCAGCTAGGCCCGAGGCTGAGACTTCAGATGCAGTTATTACAGGTAATATTCTTGTTTTTGATAGAGATGCTTCAGAGTTATTTGATCCAGGGTCTACGTATTCGTATGTATCCTCTTATTTTGCACCGTACCTGGTCATGCCTAGTGATTCATTGAGTGTCCCTGTTTATGTATCTACACCAGTGAGTGTTTCTATCGTGGTCGATAGAGTCCATCGCTCTTGTATTGTGGTGATTGTGGGTCTTGAGACCCGTGTTGATTTATTGTTTTTAGACATGGTCGATTTCGACGTTATTTTGGGGATGGACTGGTTATCACCTTACCATGCCATTTTGGACTGTCATGCCAAGACTGTGACCCTAGCATTACTGGATTTGCCCCGTTTAGAGTGGAGAGGGACTCCTGGTCATTCTACCCGCAGCGTCATTTCGTACGTGAAGGCTCGACGTATGGTCGAGAATGGGTGTTTGGCTTATTTGGCTTATGTTCGTGATTTCGGTGCTGAGGTCCCCTCTATTAATTCTGTGCCCGTGGTTTGCAAGTTTCCTGATGTTTTCCTTTCAGACATGCCGTGTATGCCACCCGACAATGATATTGATTTCTGCATCGATTTGGTTTCGGGAACTCAACCCATTTCTATTCCGCCATATCACATGGCCCCGCCAGAGTTGAAAGAGTTGAAGGAGCAGTTGCAAGACTTACTTGAGAAGGATTCATTAGACCCAGTGTTTTGCCTTGGGATGTGCCGGTGTTGTTTGTTAAGAAAAAGGATGGTTCGATGAGGATGTGCATTGATTACAGGCAGTTGAACAAGGTCACAATCAAGAATAAGTATCCACTGCCGAGGATTGATGATTTGTTCGATCAGCTTCAGGGTGCCAAGGTATTTTCAAAGATTTACTTGAGATCTGGCTACCATCATTTGAGGATTAGGGCATCCGATGTCCCTAAGACAACATTACACACTCGGTACGGGCATTACGAGTTCTTGGTTATGTCATTCGGGTTGACAAATACCCCAGTAGCTTTTATGGATTTGATGAACCGAGTGTTCAGGCCTTATTTGGATTCATTCGTGATCGTCTTCATTGATGATATTTTGATATATTCCCACAGCCGGGAGGAGCACGAGCAGCATCTCAGAGTGGTTCTTCAGACTCTGAAGGATAGTCAATTATATGCTAAGTTTTCGAAGTGTGAGTTCTGGTTGAGTTCGGTTGCATTTTTGGGTCATATTATATCCATAGAGGGTATCCAGGTTGATCCAAAGAAGGTTGAGGTAGTCAAGAACTGGACTAGACCAGTATTAGTTACAGAGATTCGGAGTTTCTTGGGATTGGCAGGCTACTATCGTCAGTTCGTGGAGGGGTTTTCATCTATTGCAGCCCCGATGACCAGGTTGACTTAGAAGGGTTCCTAGTTCAGATGGTCAGACGAGTGTGAGGCGAGCTTTCAAAGGCTTAAGACATCTCTGACTACGGCACCGATGTTAGTTCTGCCCACATGTTCAGGGCCTTACACCATTTATTGTGATGCATCTCGCATTGGGATTGGTGTAGTGTTGATGCAGGAGGGCAAGGTCATTGCCTATTCTTCGAGGTAGTTGAAGATTCATGCGAAGAATTATCCAGTACATGATTTGGAGTTGGCAGCCATTGTTCACGCATTGAAGATTTGGAGGCACTATCTGTATGGTGTGGCATGTGAGGTGTTCACTGATCATAAGAGTCTTCAGTATTTGTTCAAGAAAAAGGAGTTGAATTTGAGGCCGAGGAGGTGGTTGGAATTGTTGAAAGATTATGATATCACTATCTTATATCACCCGGGAAAGGCCAATGTGGTGGCCGATGCTTTGAGTAGGAAGTCAGTTAGTATGGGCAGTCTTGCTTTTATTCCGATCAGTCGGAGGCCGCTTGCTTTGGATGTTTAGGCTTTGGCCAATTGATTTGTGAGGTTGGATATTTCCGAGCCTAGTCGAGTATTAGCTTGCACAGTCGCTCATTCTTCGTTATTGGAGTGTATCCGTGATCGGCAGTTTGATGATCCCCATTTATGTGCCCTTAGAGACACGATGCAGCGTGAGGTGCCAAGCAGGTTACCTTAGGTGATGAAGGAGTTCTGAGATTGCAGGGTCGAGTATGTGTGCCTAATGTGGATTGTCTTCGAGAGTTGATTTTAAAGGAGGCCCATAGTTCCCGATACTCTATTCATCTGGGCGCCGCGAAGATGTATCAGGATTTGCGGCAGCATTATTGTTGGCGTAGAATGAAGAACGATATTGTGGCATATGTGGCACGGTGTTTGAATTGTCAACAGGTCAAGTACGAGCATCAGAGACCTGGTGCTTTATTTTAGAGGATTGAGCTTCCCGAGTGGAAATGGGAGCGGATCACTATGGATTTCGTTGTTGGGTTAACGCTGACTCGGAGGAAGTTCGACGCAGTTTAGGTCATTGTTGATAGGCTGACCATGTCAGCGTATTTCATTCCAGTGGCAGTCTCACATTCGTCTGAGAGGTTAGCTGAGATCCATATCTGAGAGATTGTTCTCCTTCATGGTGTGCCGGTATCTATCATTTCGGACCGAGGTATGCAGTTCACCTCGCGCTTCTAGAGAGCAGTTCAGCGAGAGTTAGGCACCCAGGTTGAGTTGAGTACAACATTTCATCCTCAGACAGATGGACAGTCCGAGCGTACTATTCAAATATTGGAGGATATACTCCGGGCTTATGTTATTGACTTCAGAGGTTCGTGGGATCAGTTTTTGCCTTTGGCAGAGTTTGCCTACAACAACAACTACCAGTCGAGTTTCCAGATGGCTCCTTACGAGGCTTTATATGGTAGGCGGTGTCGATCTCCTATTGGATGGTTTGAGCCGGGAGAGGCTCGGTTGTTGGGTACTGATCTGGTTCAGGAGGCCTTGGACTAGGTCAGGACCATTCAGGATAGGCTTCATACAGCTTAGTCCAGGCAAAAGAGCTATGCAGATCGCAAGGTTCGAGATGTGGTTTTCATGGTTGGTGAGCGGGTATTGCTCCGAGTGTCACCTATGAAAGGAGTGATGAGATTTGGTAAGAAGGGCAAGCTTAGCCCTAGGTTTATTGGTCCATTTGAGATTCTTGATCGAGTGGGAGAGGTGGCTTATAGACTTGCATTGCCGCCTAGCTTATTAGCCGTGCATCCAATTTTTCATGTGTCTATGCTCCGGAAATATCATGGCGATCCATCCCACATGTTAGATTTCAGTACTGTCCAGTTGGATAAGGACTTGTCCTATGAGGTGGAGCCGATACCTATTCTAGACCGGCAGGTTCGTCAGTTGAGATCCAAGAATTTTCTCTTTGTTCGTGTTCGGGGGAAAGGTCAGCCCCCTGAGGCATCGACCTGGGAGTCCGAGTTCGACATGCGGAGTCGTTATATATATGAAATTCTATGAAAAATGCAAAATTTGGATATTAAAATGAATAAAAAATAATTTTTTGACTTCGGTCAACATTTTGGGTAAACGGATCCGGACCCGTGATTTGAAGGTCTCGGAGGGTCCGTAGGAAAATATGGGACTTGGGCGTATGCCCAGAATCGGATTCCGGGGTCCCAAGCCCGAGAAATGAATTTTTGAGTGAAATTATTTTCTTGAAATAATTAAGGAAATTGGAAATAAAATTTGGTTAGAAGACTGTGGTACCGGACCCATATTTTGGTTATGGTGCCCGGTACAAGTCTTATATATGTTTTGAATCACTCCTGTAAAGTTTGGTTAAAAACGGACATCGTTTGACGTGATCCGGACCCAAATTGGGAAATTGATGTTTAAAGGGAAATCTGAGAAATTTCATTTATCTTGAGGCTTAATTCGATGTTCATGATGTTATATTGATGATTTGACCACACGAACATGTTCGTAGAGTATTTTGAGGTAGTGTACATACTTGGGTTAGAGCTTCGAGGGCTCGGGTGAGTTCCGAGTGGGTTCCGGGATGTTGTGGGCTTAAAAGATCAGATGTTGCAGGTTCAGTAAAATATTGCAGGCCTCTGAACCCTTTAGGAGGCTGCGAGGAATCGCGTGCGGCTGCGATCGCCTTTGCGCGGTCCGCGGTGGGTGCTATGCGGCCGCGGTCAGCATTGCGTGGTCCGCGCGGGGCAAAGATCCGCAGGCCGTCAGGAGGGGCCAGCGCGGTCGCGGTCGGCTTAGCGTGGTTCGCAGTTGGGGCTTCAGATGGGTATAAATTCACGTGACTTTCAGTTATTTTCACACTTTTCAAAACCCCAAAACATAAGAGGCAATTTTCTAAACAACTTTTCTTCTCCAAAATGATTGGTAAGTGATTTCTAACTCATTTCCTTCACTCCTTAACATCTTTTAACATGATTTCAATTTAAAATCAAAGATTTTCATGGGGGAAAATGGGTGTTTTGGGTAGAACCTAGGTTTCTTCTAAAAATTGGGGATTTGGACCTCAATTTGGGGTCCGATTTCAAAACAAATTATACATTTGGATTCGTGGGGGAATGGGTAAACGAGTTTTGGTCCGAACCTCGATTTTCCACCATGTGGTCTTGGGGGTAATTTTGACTTTATGAGTAAAACTTTGGGAAAACTCATTTTCATACATTGGGGTTGATTCATTTTGCACTTACTGATGTAATTAAGTAACTTGTGACTAGATTCGAGCGGATTGGTGGTGGAATCAAGGGGTAAAACTATAATTGAGGCTTGAGTGGTGTTCAAAGCTTCGAGGTAACTGTTTGGTCTAACCTTAGCTTGAGGGATTAGGAGTTGAGTCTTATTTGCTACGTGTTAATTGTCGAGTACGACGTATAGGCATGGTGACGAGTATCTATACGTTGGTGTCTAGCATGATCGTGAATCTTTGTATTGCGGATATTCTGATTTTGTTGTATCTTCCATGCCTTAATGATGTTTTCTATATATTGTAATAAGCATGTGAAAGAAATTTTGATCCATGCACTTCGAGGAGTGTTGGCTCGAGTTATAATACCAATTGTGAAAGTATACGAGATGATTGAACCCCTATGGAGCATGGGCTCAGGTGGTAAAGTGAGATAAGAAGTGAAAGTGAAAGAAAGAGAAAGAATTATTAAATTGCTCCCTTGCCGGGATGTTTGTTGCTTTGTTGATTATCTCCCTTGCCGGGATGCTGAGAATATTGATATTGTTCCCTTGCAGGGATTTAGATGCTTAATTGTATTCCCTTGTCGGGATTCCTACTATTATTTGTCTACTCCCTTGCCCCTTTGTTTGTGATTGTTGTTTGGGTGAGGAAGAGTGTTAAAGCACGAAGGGTGATGCCGTGCATTATTTGCTATTGTGAGGAAAGAGTGTAAAATGCTGTGCATTGTTTTCTATTATGAGGAAAGAGTGTAAAACACGAAGGGTTATGTCGTGCCGCATGATGTACCATTCCATGCCAATTTTATTGATTATATGGTGAGGAAAGAGAGTAAAAGCGCGAAGGGTGATGTCGTTCATATTTTTATTATATGATTGTTGTGGTGAGGACGAGAGTAAAAGCACGAAGGGTGATGCCGTGCATTTGTTGACTTCTGATTCCTTGTTGATATCCGAGTTATGCTGTTTCTTTCATTACTTGTTGTTATTTGATTTACTTCGAGGTTATAGATTCCCTTACTCATTTGCCTTGTGATTGTTGTTTGGGTGAGGAAGAGAGTAAAGCACGAAAGGTGATGTCGTATATTGTTTTGGTGAGAATGAGAGTAAAAGCACGAAGGTTGATGCCATTCAAATTGTTGACTTTTGATTCTTGTTGATATTCTGGCATTGCTGCTTCTTTTTGTTATTGAGGGTTTCTATTCAAAACTGTTAGCTTCCCACAACATGTTTCCCCCTCCCACATTGACTGGTTATTTCTGTATCTCTTTTCTGCTGTGTATATATAAATATGTATATGAACTGCATAGGTCTATTTGGATTCTGGTCCTAGCCTCGTCACTACATCGCCGAGGTTACGCTAGACACTTACCAGCACATGGGGTCGGTTGTGCTGATACTACACTCTGTGCTCTTTTGCACAGATCCAGGTCTTGGACAGCAGCAGTAGCGTGGGAGTCAGCCTTCAGTCCAGTGAGACACCGAGGTAGCCTTGTAGGCGTCCGCATGTCTGGCGTCTCCTCTATCTTTTATTCCAGTCGGTTATCTCCTGTATTTTGAGACAAACACCTTATATTTTCCTTTCAAACGGTTGTATTTAGTACTCTTAGAAGTTTGTGAGTAATGTGACACCAGTTCTTGGGTAAAGGCATATGTTGATTCTCACATTATTGTTTTGTATTCTTTAATTTAAGTCTTCCGCATAATTATTTAAATTCCATTGTTTTCATGTTGTCACTGATAATTGTCAAAATAAGAAATCGAGTAATGAAATAAGTAGTTAAATGATTGATTTGCCTAGCTCACATTAGTAGGCGCCATCACGACTCCCGAGGATGGGAAATTCGGGTCGTGACATATAGCTTTGTAAATCATGAAATATTTATAGTATCATGCATATGCGTATAAATGCCATGTAATGCATAGGTCTGTATGTACATAACATCATAAAGCCTCTGAGGGCCTCCCATTATATCATCTCAGCCACTTGTGGGCAAAATCATCATCGTATATCAGCTGATCGTGTGGTGGTGCGTATGTAATTCCATAACCTTTCAAATATCTCATATACATATACATACGTGTATATAATGCTATAATATCATCATGCCTCTGAGAGCATCCCATCATATCATATCGGCCACTGTGGGCAAATCATTAATGTATACCAGCTGATCAGGTGGTGGTGCGTATATAACGCCATAACCTTTCCCATATATATATATATATATATATATATATATATATATATATATATATATATATCCCGCCTTGTCAGTGACGACCCGGCCAGTCCTCTTAAGAATTAATTCCCCGATCCCCTATTAACTGCTTTCCCCGAGTTTATTTCTGCTATTTTGATTTGCCGGGATGTTTGGTTTTGAACTTGGAAAGATTGCAAATTTTCTGTTGTTGTGTTGCAGAGGAAACATTCATCGCGTTCGCGAGAGGGTCTCGTATTCGCGTAGAGCATCTGGGTGAAGCAGCTGAATCATGCTTCAGGTTCGCGATGAGGTCCCGCATTCACGAAGGTATGGACCCGTTTGTCTTCGCATTCCCGACATGGTCCTCGCGTTCGCGTAGGGTTTGCCAGTGTGAGCTATGCGTTCGCGAGTGGACCTCGCGTCCGCAAAAGTGGAAGTTGGCTAGTAGATTTTTTTGTGCATCGCGTTCGCGATAGTAGTCTCGCGTTCGGAAAGAAGAACGCGTCTGGGCACAATATAAAATTTCAAAATCGAGGGTTAGCCATTTTTGTGAAAACTAAAGCTTGGGAGCTCAGATGTGAGCAAGGTTTTGAGGGATTTTCAAAGATATCGATTGGGTAACGATTCTTAACTCTTTTTACTTGTAACCCATTAATCCTAACATGAATTCGTCATTTAATTTTGGATTGTAGATGAAAATTGGGGAAAAATTGGAAGAAAGTTCTTAGACCTAGAATTCGACTTTTGATTGAGAATTTTACCTTAGATTTGGATAATTTTGGTGTGCATGAACTCGGGATAGTTTGAGGATTCTGAAAATATAAATTTTATCTAATTCCAAGATGTGGGCCCGAGGGGTATTTTGGTCATTTTACCTAATTTCGTGTATTATCTTAGAATTGCTTTGTAGAATTAGTTACTTGAAGTGTTATTTACATTATGCAATTGAATGGAATAGATTTGGGCCATTTGGAGTCGAATACTCGTGGCAAGAGCGTGGTTTCGGGTTGATTTTAAGCAGGTTCGATGTAAGTGGCTTGTCTAACCTTGTGTATGGGACTTTCCCCTTAGGATTGGTATTGTGATAATTGAAATGCCTTGTACGTGAGGTGACAAGTGTGTACTTGTGCTAATTGTTGAATATCCGCTTTTCATTAAGTAACTTTAATTGTGTTTTTCCTTTCTATTTATTCTACTTGCACTTTTAAGCCTGCTGTTAGTTAGAAAAGTATGTCTAATTGATTTAATTGCTTTATTTGCTTTAACTGTCTTATTTGTATTACATGAAGCATTCTAGGTTAGAATTGTCTGTGTTACCTTGTTATGAAGTTGAGTTTATTTGAGTATTCCTTGTGCTATTGTTGTGTGTTTTACTTTGGGACTACGGGACGATATCCTGGGAGATCCCCTATACGCATTTATGATATACCAAGAGATCCTCGGGATACCAAGAGATCCCTAGCATATATTGAGGATACCGAGAGATCCTCGGGATACCAAGAGATCCCTAGCATATATTGAGGATACCGAGAGATCCTCGGGATACCAAGAGATCCGTAGCATATATTGAGGATACCGAGAGATCCTTGGGATACCAAGAGATCCCTGGCATATATTGAGGATACCGAGAGATCCTTGGGATACCAAGAGATCCCTAGCATATATTGAGGATACCGAGAGATCCTCAGGATACCAAGAGATCCCTGACATATATTGAGGGTACTAAGAGATCCTCGGGATACTGAGAGATCCCCAGTTATTTCCTTGTGATTGTTTTTGCCTCTATTTCAGTTATTGAATTCCTTGTGTTCCTGTATTAAATTCGTATTGTTAGTTTTCAACTATACTGCTTATCTTATACTGTCGTACCTTATAGTTTTTATTTTACCTCAGTAGGGCCTTGACCTTCCTCGTCACTACAAGACCGAGGTTAGGCTTGGCACTTACTAAGTACCGCTTCAGACCGATGAGTCCCTTTCTATCTTTCTGTGATAGTATAGCCCTTTAGTATTCCCCTTTTGTTAGACATTTCTAGAGTTAAAACTTCTTATGTATCTCTTAGCTTATGATTCATGGGTTTCCGAGTTCTGGGAAAGTGTATTGGTTTTTAGAGTTATATTTTGTATGCTGAGCGACACTTTTAAAATGCTATTTTATTACATTATTTCTATTTTAAATTGTATTCTTCCGCAAATTGGTTTATCTTCTGCGTTTTAGGCTTACCTAGTCGTAGAGACTAGGTACCGTCATGATGGTTCACGGAGGGTAAACCGGGGCATGACAATTAGGTATTAGAGCTCTACGTTCATAGGAGTCATGGATCACAAGCTGTTTTATTAGAGTCTCGCTGATCGGTACAGAGACATCTGTACTTATCTACGAGAGGCTATGTAACCATTAGGAAAATTCTAGTTCATTTGATTTCCTTGTCGTGCGAGATTTTGATATTACAATTCTAAATTTCTGTCTTCTATTCTCTCACAGATGGTGAGGACACACGCTACCCGAGATGATCAGACACCTGCGCCCCCTACTGCAGCCATTAGAGGCTGGGGCTGGGGTAGAGGCCAAGGACACACACGTGGTGTAGCCAGAGCACCTACGCGAGCTACCGCCAAGGTAACACAAGCAGTTCCAGCCAGAGTCCAAGCACCTGACACGCCTACTACTACTACTACTCCAGCTCTTCATGAGACTCTGGCACAGTTCATGAGCATGTACACCACTCTAGCCCAGGCAGGGTTGCTTCCCCTTGCTACAACTACTTCTCAGCCCGGGGGTGGAGCACAGACTCTCGCCGCCCGCACTCCTGAGCATCGAGTGCATGTTGAGTAGGTCCCTGAAATTATTCTTATATGGCCTGCAGTGGCAGTTCAGCCCGAGGGTAGGGCAACGGCTTTTGAGGAGGAATAGTTGAGGCTTGAGAGGTTCAAGAGGTACAAGCCTCCTGTATTAAGTGGCGTAGCATCGGAGGATGCTCTCGGATTTCTAGATGAGAGTTACCGCATTCTCCATGCCATGGGTATATCAGGATCGAGCAGGGTTTCCTTCACTACCTTCCAGCTTCGAGGAGCCTCCTATGAGTGGTGGCGTACCTATGAGTTAGACAGTCCGGATGAGGCTGCTTCACTTACTTGGACTCAGTTTTCAGATTTGTTCCTGAGAGAGTATATTCCTCAGTGCCTAAGGAACACATGACGCGCAGAGTTTGAGCATTTGCGCTAGGGTGCTATGACTGTCTTAGAGTATGATATCCATTACACTAGTTTGGCTAAGAATACACTAACCTTGGTTTCTACTATTCGCGATAGGGTTCGCTGGTTGATTGAGGGCCTTATTCCCAGCATCAGGTCTAGCATGGCTCGTGAGTTGGAGATGGATATTTCCTATCAGCAGGTGGTGAGCATTGCTAGGAGAATTAAGGGTATCCATACTAGGGAGAGAGAGGAGAGGGAGGCCAAGAGGTCTTGAGAATCGGGCCATTTCTCTAGTGCCCGTACCCCAGCAATAGGTTGTTATGGCAGGGGTTATATGAGTCACCCTATTCATTCAGCTCTTCTAGCAGCCAGTGGTATTCCAGGTCCTCCTAGACCTTAGGAGCCTTATTATACACCTCCGGTATCTAGCGTTCATCCTATGCGCGGTGCTTTTAGAAGTCAGTCCAACAGACCTGGCCCGAGCAAGTCATAGACACCATGTCCTCCCAAAGCTTGTTTTGAGTACGGTGACACACGCCATGTGGTGAGGGATTGCCCTAGACTTTGGAGGAGTTTACCTCCACATACTTCTCAGCCACATCGTGGCCTGTAGATTTCTCAAGCTATGGTTACAACTCCAGTTTCTACCCTACCTGCTCAGCCAGCCAGAGGTGGAGGTCGTGGAGGTAAAGGTTTCCCTAGAGGGGGAGGCCAGGCCTGATACTATGCCCTTCCTACCCGTACCGAGGCTGTTGCCTCCGATTCTATCATCATAGGTATTATACTGGTTTGTCACAGAGATGCATCAGTTCTATTCGATCGAGGCTCCACTTATTCTTATATTTGTTCTTATTTTACTTCATATTTGGGTGTATCTCAGGATTCTTTGAGTTCCCCTGTTTATGTTTCTACTCCTGTGGGAGATTTTCTTATTTTGGACCGTGTTTATCGGTTGTGTTTGGTTGCTCTTAGTGGTTTTGAGACCATAGCCGATTTATCGTTGCTCAGCATGGTAGATTTTTACATTCTCTTGGGCATGGACTGGTTGTCCCCCCATTATGCTATTCCGGATTGTCACGCCAAAACCATGACGCTGCCTATGCCAAGTATACCATGTGTTGAGTGGAGGGGTACTTTAGATCACACTCCTAGTAGAGTTATTTCTTTGCATAAAGCTCAGTGTATGATTGAGAAGGGGTGTGATGCATAGCTTATGTGAGAGATGTCAGTATTGATACCCCTTCCGTTGATTCAATCCTAGTAGTACGAGATTTTCCCGATATGTTTCCAGCTTATTTTCAAGGCATGCCGCCTGATAGAGATATTGATTTTGGCATTGATCTGTTGCCGGGCACACAGCCCATTTTTATTCCTCTGTATCGTATTGCTCCTCCTGAGTTGAAGGAGTTGAAGGATCAGTTACAAGAATTTCTTGACAAGGGTTTTATTCGGCCCAATGTATCAGCTTGGGGTGCTCATGTCTTGTTTGTGAAGAAAAAGAATGGTTCTATGCGTATGTGTATTGATTATCGCCAGTTAAACAAGGTTATACTGATGAACCATTATCCTTTGCCTCGTATTGATGATCTGTTTGACCAGCTTTAGGGTACATTGGTGTTTTCTAAGATTTATTTGCGCTCAGGTTCCCGTCAGTTGAAGATTCGGGATCCAGATATCCCGAAGACTGCTTTTAGGATTCTGTATGGTCATTACAAGTTCTTTGTTAGGTCATTTGGGCTGTCCAATGCCTGAGTAGCCTTTATGTATTTGATGCACAGTGTGTACCGGTTGTGTTGGGAGGATCATGAGCAGCACCTGAGGACTGTGCTTCAAACTTTGAGAGCAAAGAATTTATATGGTAAGTTTTCGAAATGTGCATTTTGGTTGGATTCAGTGGCATTCTTAGGCCACGTGGTATCGAGTAAGGGTATTCAGGTGGATCCGAAGAAGATAGAGGCCATGTAGAGTTGGCATAGACCATCCTCAGCTACCGAGATCCGCAATTTCATTGGCTTGGCGGGCTACTACCGTCGTTTTATGGAGGGGTTTTCATCGATTGCAACCACTATGACAAGGTTAACCCAGAATTGTGCTCTGTTCTAGTGGACGGAGGAGTGTGAGGTGAGCTTTCAGAATCTCAAGAGAGCTTTGACTACAGCCCCAATTTTTATACTACCTACAGGTTCGGGGTCTTATACGATTTATTTTGATGCCTCGAGGATTGGCCTCGGAGTGGTGTTGATGCAGGATGATAGGCTGATTGCCTATGCATCATGATAGTTGAAGGTACGTGAGAAGAACTATCCAGTCCACGACCTTGAGTTAGTTGCCATTGTTCACGCCCTGAAGATCTTGCGTCATTATTTATACGGTGTGCCTTGTGAGATTTATACTGACCATCAGAGCTTGCAGCACTTATTCAAGAAAAAGGATCTAAATTTGTGTCAGAGAAGGTGGTTAGAGTTGTCGAAGGACTATGACATCACTATTTTGTATCACCTGGGCAAGGACAATGTGGTGGCCGATGCTTTGAGTCGCTGGGCAGAGAGTTTAGGGAGTTTGGCTTACTTACCAGCATCGGAGAGGCCTATGGCGATGGATGTTCATCCCTTAGCCAGTCAGTTTTTGAGATTGGATCTTTCAGAGCCCAGTCAGGTTCTAGCTTGCGTGGTTTCTCGGTCTTCCTTATTTAATCGTATCGGGGAGCGGCAGTATGATGACCCTTATTTGCTTGTCCTTAAGGACAAGGTCCAGAATGGTGATGCCAGAGATGTGACTATTGGTGATGATGGGTATTGAGGATGCATGATCGGATTTGTGTACCCAATATTGATGGGCTTTGAGAGTTGATTCTGGGGGAGGCCCATAGCTCGCGGTATTCCATTCATTCGGGTGCCGCGAAGATTATTAGGAATTGAGGCAGCACTACTGGTGGAGGCGGATGAAGAATACGCCATAAATAAATTAATGAGAACCCGGAAGTGAGATGTCACGTCCCACAGTACTACATAACGACAATGTTGCACCCTGTAGTGTTATACGTTGAATTTGTCATAAGGTAACTAACATCAGTCCAAGGAAAAGATTACGTTGAGATTATAATGATTATGCTATTTCAAACAAGTAATAAGTAAATTCGTAAAGGTTAAAGGAGAAGCAAGTCAAAGAAAATGAATCATCGTCCAAGTTTGGCATGTTGGGATAAAATACGGCTCGAGCTAAAATATCCAGTATTTATGGACTAGCACCATACAAGGTACCACATGACCATAATAGTAAGGTGTATAAGGTATGTGAAAAGTGAGTAATATTTTAAGTAAGTGGGAATAATTCTCAATTTTACGGGTAATTGATTAATTATGGTGTAACAACACATTTCTCAATTAATTGGAGATATATTTGGATAAGATGAATTCTTTCATTCTTTCTATAATGTGGCAGCCCCAAAGTGTCATTTAAAATGGCTCTTAATTCCCTGTTTCAAGGTGTCATTTCAATAAGGATATATGTGGCTCAAAGCCTCACTTGAAGTCCACGTATCCTTATACTTTAATATTTGTCTATTCTTTGGAAATTTTCCAAGATTTAACAAGAACTATCAAATGAGTCAAACCTCTGGTCTTTCAAGGAAATGGAATTCAGCAAATTATTTATGAAAGAAAAGAACGATAGCAAGCTAATATTCTCTATGTAGAGAAAAGGGGAAAGACACTCACCATATCCTATCCATATCCTATTGCACGGCAAATTTACTATGAAATTATGGAATCTAACATGTTCAATACGTTGCATGGGCAATACGATGTATTGGTGGAGTAAACAATCACGAGTTGTAGGATTCATAGGTCAATAAAGAAAGAAAGGCAATTGCCGTTATGCATCTTTTGAAAAGTGTGGAATGAAAGAACTGGAAAATTGCCAGAATAGTAAAAAGGATATACGGAGTTTTTCCTACTCCAGGTAAGTTAAGGCTAAACCCTTGTTTCATTTTTCATGATCTTGTCACTACACAATTTTGTTAATGAGCCATAAAGAAAAATTCATATCCCGAAATTTACGTATATTTTGCTAGTTTCGTAAATTGCGTATATTTTCCTAGTATTGTAAGTTATAATATTATCCATATTGGGACTTCATATTCAGTTGAGTATTTCCTTCTTCCAGTCAAGAGAGCAGAGAAGTTACATATATATAGTATTAAAAGTATTTTCATTACCATCGAGCTATAATCGATGGGCAGGCCCCTATTGGGCAACCTCTGATTAGATGGTAAGTTATATACCGATCCTACTGTGACCGAGCGCTTATGAGCGTAGTATGGACGAGCGCTTATGATCGAGCCTATTACGGCAGATCAGAAATATATGTATACCGAGCCTTATAAGGCCGGATAGCTATTTTACTTACTATATTGAGATAGTTGAGTCAGTATCAGCAGGTAAGCATATCTTCAGATTATCTTTGACTTCCAGCTACTTGCAGTTAGTATATTATCAGTTCAGTTTGAGCTTTCAGTATATTTCCTTACATACTCAGTACATTATTTCGTACTGACGTCCCTTTTTTGGGGCGCTGCATTTCGTACATGCATGTCAGACAGACAAACGGGTAGGCCTCTTCAATAAGTGTTGCCCGAGTTCAGCTTGATTGCCAAGCTCCATGCCTTTCGGAGTTTCCAGGTCTAGAGCCTTATATACATCTTGTATATATATGTATATATGTTATGAGTAGATAGGGGAGCTGTTCCGTTCATAGTATATCCATTAGTAGAGGCTTGTAGACATATCCTGTCAGTTAGTGCAATATGTTGGGCTTGCAGGCCCGGTATGTTGTTACAACCCATATCCACATGTGTTAGTTCATGCCATATATTAGTTAACATAAATCCAAGAAGGAATTATCTTTGAGATGATAAGAAGTCAATCCTATTGGTCTTAAGTGATACAAGAGTGTATAAGGGTGATTAACAAGTATTAGAAGTTAAATGAATCAAGGATGTTGTAACTCGTATTTTCAGGTAAATCTAGCAGTTCTTAATACACTCAAGAGGTCATGTATTAAGGTATTTTAATCATATAATATCCGTATCATAAGTCTTGAAGTCAAACGAGTTATGAAACAAAAGTCGACAAAAGTTGTCTCAACTTAGGTTCATAATGTTACTTAAACATTAGGTCAAATGTTTCTAATCTTTTCTCTTAATTTACAAGGAATTACGGGGTGATCTAGTTTCCAAATTAAATATCTATGAGTATAGTTTCCAACGCATTAAACCGTTCATCGATACGATCTCGGAGTAGAGAGATATTCGCATTTTCGCGAGACTGCGCCAAGCACCTCTCTATGGGGCCCACTAAGGCGGTTTAAGATATTTGGACCTATATAGGATGCCTCCAACCCGTTTTAAGTCATTTCTTCTCACTATTTTCAGACCTTAGAACCCTAGGAACATCCTCTCAAGGTTCTCTCAAGATTCAAGACCCAAAAAAGGGCAAACAACACAAATCAAGTGTCGGAAATTCCGTGGCGCTAGTAAGTCTCTTGTTCTTCTTGTTGTTGCTCATTTTTGTGTCGTTCCAGCTCGTGTGGGAGGTTGTTTTAAAGGGTTTATGTTCTGTAAATACTCCCTCATGTTCTTAATATCAATCCTAGGTGATTTCAAGCCTTCTAAAGTGATTCTAGTGCCGAAAAACACTAATTGATTGCTAGTTTCGCTTTTTTGTTGTTGTGGCAGCATTGGAGGGATATTTCATGGAAATTTAAGGGAAATTGGGATGACCATCTTCCACTCATAGAATTCTCCTACAATAATAGCTACCATTCCAGTATTAAAATGGCCCCATACGAGGTACTATACGGGAGAAGATGTAGATCACCAGTTGGATGGTTCGAAGTCAGTGAAACAGAATTATATGGGCCAGATTTGATTCACCAAGCTATTGAGAAGGTGAAAGTGATACAAGAGCGATTGAGGATGGCACAAATCAGGCAAAAATCTTATTTCGATGTCCGACGTCGTGATCTGGAGTTTGAGGTTGGTGATTGGGTTTTCCTGAGGATCTCACCAATGAAGGGTATTTTGTGTTTTGGGAAGAAAGGTAAGCTGAGTCCAAGGTATATCGGGCCATATAAAATTCTTCGACGGATTGGACAGGTTGCTTATGAGTTAGAATTGCCATCCGAATTGGAATTTGTCCACCCGGTATTCCATATATCTATGTTGAGGAAATGTATTGGAGACCCTTATCGAGTCGTCCCTATCAAAGATGTACAAGTTACAGAGGACCTATCATATGAAGAAGTGCCAGTGGCGATATTAGATCGACAAGTCCGCAAGCTGAGAACAAAAGATGTAGCTTCCGTCAAAGTATTGTGGAGGAACAAAAATATGGAAGAAATGACATGGGAAGCATAAGAGGAGATGAAGTCTAAATACCCTTACCTATTCCAGAATAAAGATAACAAGGATGCTGGTGGAAGACAGGATACATTGGAAGGTGAAACGGCTCTATGAGGTAAGCAATAATTTGAGAATACTCCTCCTTAATACAAAATGGTGATATGTAGATAATGTAAATATGCATAATGCTTTGTGTAGCCTTGTGAAGCCATATGTTGGGTTTAATTGCTTGCAAGTTTTACTAGTGACCATTTTATAGGGGAAAATTGATAGGAAATTTCCATTGGACCCTTATTGGATCCACGATGATTTAAACTCCCCATGAACCCTTACATTCGAGGACGAATGTTCCTAAGGGGGGGAGGGTGTTACAGCCCATATCCACATGTGTTAGCTCATGCCATATATTAGTTAACATAAATCCAAGAAGGAATTATCTTTGAGATGATTAGAAGTCAATCCTATTGGTCTTAAGTGATACAAGAGTGTATAAGGGTGATTAACAAATATTAGAAGTTAAATGAATCAAGGATGTTGTAACTCGTATTTTCAGGTAAATCTAGCGGTTCTTAATACGCTCGAGAGGTCATGTATTAAGGTATTTTAATCATATAATATTCGTATCATAAGTCTTGAAGTCAAACGAGTTATGAAACAAAAGTCGACAAAAGTTGTCTCAACTTAGGTTCATAATGATACTTAAACATTAGGTCAAATGTTTCTAATCTTTTCTCTTAATTTACCATGAATTATGGGGTGATCTACCAACAAAATTAAATATCTATGAGTCTAGTTTCCAACGCATTATACCATTCATCGATACGATCTCGGAGTAGAGAGATATTCGCATTTTCGCGAGACTGCGCCAAACACCTCTCTATGGGGCCCACTAAGGCGGTTTAAGATATTTGGACCTATATAGGATGCCTTCAACCCGTTTTAAGTCATTTATTCTCACTATTTTAAGACCTTATAACCCTAGGAACATCCTCTCAAGGTTCTCTCAAGATTCAAGACCCAAAAAAGGGCAAACAACACAAATCAAGTGTCGGAAATTCCGTGGCGCTAGTAAGTCTCTTGTTCTTCTTGTTGTTGCTCATTTTTGTGTCGTTCCAGCTCGTGTGGGAGGTTGTTTTAAAGGGTTTATGTTCTGTAAATACTCCCTCATGTTCTTAATATCAATCCTAGGTGATTTCAAGCCTTCTAAAGTGATTCTAGTGCCGAAAAACACTAATTGATCGCTAGTTTCCCTTTTTTATTGTTGTGGCAGCATTGGAGGGATATTTCATCGAAATTTAAGGTTAAATTGGAGTTTTTCTTTCTTTATAAAGGTAAGGAACCTCTTACTCTATATTTATTTAAGATTATCCAAGTTGCGACAAAGGCATTGAAGCTAGAACTTGTGAAATATATATCGAAAGGCTTGGTAGTAATGTTATTGTTTTGTGGACTGTTTTGCGTTGCTGTTGGGCTGCGTATTTTACTACTGTTTTGTGGAGTTTTGGAGGAGGAAGGGTGTGGAGAAACACCATATATATGTAGGGTTGAGGGATGATAGTTATTCGTAACATTTCCGGGTCGTTTGACACGACTACGGTGGTCGTCGTATGTATGGAGTGATTAGGTTATGCGTGGACTATTTTGGGAGGCTCAATATGTTTATTATTGATGTTGTTTGGGCTGTTTGGTGACTGTTTTGAATGGTGTGAAGTCATATATATAGGGGAGGTGCTGTCCATTTCATCGTAAAATAGGTTGTGGTCGATACATAATAGTTATGATGCTTAAATGATAACGATAGTATCGTTTCTCTTATTGTAGACTAAGGAGTTTTGACAATTGCATAGCTTGAGATTGGGGCAGTATATACAAGGTATGTGAGGCTATCCCTTTCCTTCTTTTGCACGACTCCGATTGTACATAATGTAATGAATGAGCTTCCAAGATACTCTACTATTAGAAGCTAGCAGTACTTACATTGTTTTCCCTCTTATGGAACGATTGATGTTAATGTTGCTTCTCTTATTCTTATGTTATCAATGTTGTTGGTACTTCCTGATTCTTATAAGGTTCATAGTGAAGAGTTAGTCCTAATAACGTGTACAGAGGATACCGACCTTACGTCACTCCGAAAGGTTTAGAATGTGATTCCATGAGTCAAGCATGCATTATATATATGTATCTATTTTACTCTACCGAGCCACGCTATAGTTGGCCGGGTACGGCACCTATTGTGCAACCACTGATCAGTTGGGTTTTACCGAGCTCCACGTGGCCGGGTACGATTCTACCGAGCCTTATGATGGCCGGGTACGTTTTTTACCGAGCCTATTATGGCCGGGTATGATATGATGATGATGATGCCCACAGAGGCGAATGTTTTAAAGGTTTATGTATTTATACATATGTATCATGCATTTCATGTCAGTAGCCCTCAGAGGTACTAAGATGTTACAGGTTGTATATTCTCTATCCTTTCTTACATTACTGATCGTATTTATGGTTCCCTACCTTACATACTCAGTACTTTATTCGTACTGACGTCCTTTTATTTGTGGACGCTGCATGTCGTGCTGCAGGTCCTGATAGATAGGCAGGTGCAGCTCCCCCACCATAGTAGGCTATCCAGTTCAGCGGTGATTGGCGAGATCCCTTCTCCGGACTTGCCTTGGTCTTGGTATGCATTTTTGTTATAGACATTATGGGCATGTCGGGGCCCTGTTCCGGCTATGTTGCAGCACTTATGTTCATTTAGAGGCTCATAGACAAGTGTCAACTCATGTATAGTTTAGTATGCCTTGTCGGCTGGTTTTTGTTATATAGTCTTTCATGGTAGCATGGTAGCTCATACCTTATATGTAGTTTCTTGATTGTCTGGTCATCCCCTGCTATGTATGTTCATGCCGTCATATTTTATTGTTGGTTGTCCATGATCTAGGTCTACCATTTATATTGATCTCGTCAGCCCTAAAAGATAATAATGAAGGTTAGATGAAATGTACGTTGGTGCTCGGCAAGTGTGGTCGGGTGCTAGTCATGGCCCTCCATTTTTGGTCGTGACATATGTATATTGGTTGGTTTGTCAGCTGTAATAGTTATGACGGCCTTGTTGGCCCAGTTTTATATTGACATTTAGCCAGCATTCGCAGTTATCTTGCTATGTGGCCCGTGGCCAAAGTACGACATCATATGTTCAGAGTCCCTTAATTGTAAGTTGGTACGCAAAGATAGGTGAGGCACTGGATTTCGGTCTTGCCCCCCAGGTTCGGGACATGACAAAAGTGGTATCAGAGCAGTTCTGTCCTAGGGAGTCTACAAGCCATGTCTAGTAAAGTCTTCTTTATAGGTGTGTCGTGCACCACACTTATAATTACGAGGCTACAGGGCATTTGAGATTGTCACTCTTTCTTCTTACTCTAGATTGTGTGGTAGAGCGCACTTATAATAATTCAAACTCTGTAATTCTATTTCATTCGAAATAAGATGATACCTACATCCGGAAAGAAGGTTGGAAAGAGGGATAGTTGAGAAAGAGCTGAGTTAGAGGAATTGAATTTTTGTATGATGCCTACGATAAGTAAATGTGAGATCTTCAACAGATCATGTGCGTACTAAAATGTGTAAGCCTCTTTTTAAGAATCCTTAAGGCAAGAATGCTTATCCACCTTTATGGTGAAAGAAAATGAGAGAATAAGAAGATAAATACTAGTTTCAATAAGCAAAGGAAGCAATATAAAGAATGATTCGAGGCACCCAGTTAACAAAGATTAACAATGTTTATAACTCAGGTAGACGCACATAAGCTTTTTGAGTTATATTCAATAGTAACAGAGGTATATACAATTGGTCGCACACATTCTAGATATGCCCTATGAGGGTTAATATTAGTAGTATAAAAAGATATGATGGATGAATTGTTTGTGATAGTTGACATTTCTGAAGGATATTGCAAATGTGCTAATAGATCTCCTTGTGAGACACCCAGATGGTACACTTAAAAATAGTATAGCCAGATATGAGTACTACAAAGACATGCACTATAAGCCTTGAAGGGATACATATTACCTTATTGTGGCTCGCGTCCCTAGTAAAGCGAGAACGTTAAGCAACTTGAAGAGCCACGGGGGGAGCAAAGGGAGCTAAAAGCAAAAGAATGTCATGTTGAAATTTTTCAAAAGAAAGTGATATGCAGAAATATTAGCAAAGTAATGAGGGGAGAGATAAGGAGGAATTATGAGTAAGATGAGATACATCGATGACAATGGTAGAGTCCTATAGAACATATAGTCAAATGAAGAAAGAGACGAAAGATGATGGGCCTTAAGACAATAAAAAAGTATATGCCATACAGTCATATCCTCATTTCGGGAAATGAGTTCGCGACGCTAACGTGATTAACAACAGGAAAAGTTAGACCTTAGAGTAATAGAAATCAGTATGGACTGGTGAATAAGATAAACTAAACATGAATAAGGAACTGAGTGATTTGATGATAGTCAGCATCATGAGAATTGCAGATTGCATTTCGGTAATAATATGATGGACAACAAAAGAAGATCCATGATGAATCCAGAGAATTGTCATTCAGGGAGACGCTTCCCTAAAGAGAGTAATGTGAGCAAAGTTAAGCTTAAGGACTGTATGTGCCAATTACACTAAGTGTCACCATCGCGAGTGAGGGATTTTGTTATCCTTGGTACAAAAGGATTACAGCAAGGTGAGCAAGGGTCATTGATAATATGAAAGGATGCCAAAGATGAAGAGGAAAAACATCTGTAGGCATGTCATCATAACTCCAATTCTCAGTACTCCCCTAAAGGGGGGTATATGGTGTAATGAGTGAAGAATGCAGTACACACGAAAAAGGAATGAGATTACACTTAATCAGCTCCTATGTATATGCTACAATTCTAGAACATTATGCAAATACGACATCAATGAGAGGAAGTAAGGATCCCTGCCCGAGATGTTATTGATAGAAGAGGAGTCAATGCGAGACATAAGTTAAGACAAAGGAAATAATCCAAGAAAGATTGTGGAATATTGACATGAGAATGGGCCAACAAGTCGTTCGTACTTGATTCAGGAAGAGCCTAATCATGACTAGACAAGAAGTTATAGACAAATCAGCAGATCATGCAAGCTAAATGTAGTAAACCCCAACATGGAGAATTTAGCCCCGCAATTATGGCATTGTAATACTTGAGATATATTCATATAGGAGTTGGAGAAGTTAAAAAGGTATTGTATGAGTATTACGGAAATAAAAGAGAGTGCCACTAGGAAGACGGTCAAAATATTAGTCCAGATGCAATCCCACAAGCACAAGGGAATAGAGATATGTAACTACGGATAAGCATAGGCAAGGAAGGACATCAAAAGGTCCGTTGAGTATACGATATAATAAGCTCGCATATTTACAAGAGTCAGAGGATCCTCCCTAAGTACTACAGTGAAGGACTACCTGAGGAAATGAGGAAGAAGGCTTCAACCTAAGCACAATGACCTAATGACGAAATGGTCATGTAAAAGCAATCTCACAACAAAAAATTGTACGTCCTCCATAAGAAAGAGGAATCCACCGTGGCTAGTGAACGGGAAGTAAAAATCAAAAGAAGTATTCGAAGATCGTATGAGTTGTACAGAAATTTTGGCATGAGTGGGAGCTAAGATAAGCTAAGTATGAACGCAACAAGTGGAAATAAAGATAACGAAATGTAATAGCTTACGTTTAAAAGAAAGCTGAGAAGGAACGAAAGGAATTATTTGATGAATGATCCCGAGTTGGTGACGTTATAAACGCACTTAAGAGTTTGGATTTTTATACATGCAGCATATATGTTGACAATTATACAACCATCAAAGATTCTGGTATAAGTTAAAAAATAAGAATTGAGCCCAGGACATAGACAAATGATTGAATTGTTAGAAGATTGTATCATGGATATTCCATAATGCCCATGAAAGACTAAGGTAATAAATGATACCATGAGCCACAGATCGGAATATAGCTTAAGCCTACATAAAGGCTGATCGGAAGGAAGAGGAATCCAAAAGAATTACAACACCCAAGTAAATCAGGAGTCTTATTATTGGACCTAGAAAACTTGTAGAAGTTGTGCTTGAGAACATGACAAAATCAATCTTAATATCAGATATTCAAGAGAAATAACACAACGACCATAATATATAAACGCTCTACAAGAAAGTCAGTAAGAAGAATTACTAGCCTCAGAAGAAGTCAGTACGAATCTCCCACCAGATTGTATATGCACCAAAGGTGCAAGTATTATAACCGAGCTTCAGGTTGTGAAGATAAATTATGCCTAATGGGAACAGAGGTTATAACATATATAGAAGAATGTGAGGAAATATTTTAAGGTATGTAAGGAAAAGGTGAACAACATACAAGATACTCAAAAACAGAAGGTTATGAATAGTCCATACTGTAGAAAAGAGACTATAAACGTGGGATTCAGTGTCCAGGAATGATAGCAGCGTCGTCAGTGGCATACCTTCTAGCCTATAGTTTCTAAATACCGAAAGGTCTAATTAGAGAGTAAAAGAAAACTCAGAGACGATGTGATGTCTCGATGTTCCATAAAAGCATAAGGAAATCGGTCGTAAGCTAAATTATGATGTAATGATAAGGTTTTAGAAAGATAGGAGTAAGGATAAGAGAAGGGAAAGTGAGAAGATGACGAGAATGGATAAGTCCTCGAGATTAATCTAGTGAAAACAAGGGAACTGATGGTTCCTCTATGTTATAGAATGCTCAGTCTAATATAAATGAACTCAAAGGAGTCTAAGACCAGTAGCATTTAGAAAAGATGGAATGTTGCCCTAGTAATAGAATAATAATGTAACTGTGTTAAATAAAGGATGTCGTGTTTGCCTTCAATTGAGTAACGATCTAACAATGAAAAGAAAGAGATCTCATGAATTGGAAATGATTAAAAATACCCACACAAGGTAAATCACATTGGGATGCTATAAAGTACGGTTAAAGAAGTATAGTATTACCCCTAGGTGGATCAATCTAATTACTCCAGATGCCCCAATCAGACGCGAACCCTAGCAGCGATATTACATAAGAGATCAAGTTATTAGTGGTAGATGATGGATCAACGTTAAGGTGAATCAACAATAGATGGATAAAAGTTCAACAGTATGAGATGATTAGGCCATCAATTTTAAGGGTAAGAAACGAGAGTAACCTATGAAATAAGATATGGTCTTATTCGCAAGATCTACAAAATAACGAGTAAAGAACTTCAATATACCCATAGATGCCCAGGGAGGTATCGTATTAAGCCTTGCATATGTTTACAAAGTAAGGCCTAGAAATTCGCTAAAACTTGAAGGAACAGGAGAGAAAAAACGCTAGGCGCACTTACAAAGTCAGTATCGTACAGGTTGTATGATAGGAGGCAACAACAATTACGAGATTGGAAGGAATTCGATCACAAGCCATGGCGTGGGAAAGAGGCCTAAAGGGAGGAATGCCCTGGCCTTTGTATTTATTCACAGAACAACTACCTAAATGGCAAGGGGAGTATTAAGGTATTCACAAGAGTTATAAGTTATGAAAATGAATAGCCCATCAGTTACCCTTCGAGGACGAATGTTCCAAAGGGGGGATGATGTTACACCCCATATATTTGTACATAAAAACACGCCATAAATAAATTAATGAGAACCCGGAAGTGAGATGTCATGTCCCGCAGTACTACATTACGACAATGTTGCACCTTGTAGTATTATACGCTTAAATTTATCATAAGGTAACTGGCATCAGTCCAAGGAAAAGATTACTTGGAGATTATAAGGATTATGCTATTTCAAACAAGTAATAAGTGAATTCGTAAAGGTGAAAGGGGAAGCAAGTCAATGAAAATAAATTTTCGTACAAGTTTGGCATGATGGGATAAAATACAGTTGGAGCTAAAATACTTGGTATTTATGGACTAGCACCATACAAGGTAACACATGACTATAATAGTAAGGTGTATAAGGTATGTGAAAAGTGGGTAATATTTTAGTAAGTGGGAATAATTCTTAATTTTGCGGGTAATTAATTAATTATCGGGTAATGGGACATTACTTAATTAATTGGAGATATACTTGGATAAGATTAATTCTTTCAACCTTTCTATAACATGGCAACCCCAAAGTGTCAATTAAAATGACTCTTAATTCCATGTTTCAAGATGTAACTTTAATAAGGATATATGTGGCTCAAAGCCTTACTTGAAATCCACGTATCCTTATACTTTGATTTTTGTCTATTCTTTGGAAATTTTCCAAGGTTTAACAAGAACTATCAAATGAGTCAAACCTCTGGTCTTTCAAGGAAATGGAATTCAGCAAATTATTTATGAAAGAAACGAATGATAGCAAGCTAATGCTCTCTATGTAGAGAAAATGGGAAAGACACTCACCATATCCTATCCATATCCTATTGCACGGCAAATATACTATGAAATTCTAGAATCTAACATGTTCAAGATGTTGCATGAGCAATACGACGTAATGGTGGAGGAAACAATCACGAGTTGTAGGATTCATAGGTCGATAAAGAAAGAAAGGTAATTGTCGTTATGCATCTTTTGAAACAGTATGGAATGAAAGAACTGGAAAATTTCAAGAAGGATATATGGAGTTTTTCTTACTCCAGGTATGTCAAGACTAAGCCCTTATTTTATTTTACATGATCTTGTCATTAAACAATTTTGTTAATGAGCCATAAAAAAATTCATATCCAGGAATTTACGTATATTTTGCTAGTCTCGCAAATTGTGTATATTTTCCTAGTGTTGTAAGTTATAATATTATCCTTATCCGGACTTCATATTCAGTTGAGTATTTCCTTCTTCTAGTCAAAAGAGCAGAGAAGTTACATATATACAGTATTAAAAGTATTTTCATTACCATCGAGTTATAATCGATAGGCAGGCCCCTATTGGGCAACCTCTGATCAGATGGTAAGTTATACACCGAGCCTAATGTGGCCGAGCACCTATGAGCGAGCCCAATTGGTCGAGTTACAGAGCCTAGTATGTTCGAGCGCTTATGAGCGAGCCTACTACGACAGAGCAGATATATACGAATACCGAGCCTTATAGGGCCAGACAACTATTTTACTTACTATATTGAGATAGTTGAATCAGTATCAATTGTTAAGCATGTCATCAGATTATCCTTGACTTCCAGCTACTTGCAGTTATTATATTATCAATTCAGTTTTATCTTTCAGTATATTGCCTTACATATTCAGTACATTATTTCGTACTGACATCCCTTTCTAGGGGCGCTGTATTTCATGCGTGCAGATCAGACAAACAGACGGGTAGGCCTCTTCAATAAGTGTTGCCCGAGTTCAGCTTGGTAAGTAAGCTCCATGCCTTTTGGAGTTTTTGGGTTTAGAGCCTTATATATATCTTGTATATATGTTATGAGTAGATCGGGGAGCTGTTCCGATCATAGTATATCCATCAGGAGAGGCTTGTAGACATATCCTGTCAGTTAGTGCAATATGTTGGGCTTGCAGGCCTGGTATGTATATTTGATTGGTTTGTTAGCTGTAATAGTTATGACGGCCTTGTCGGACCAGTTTTATATTGACATTTAGCTATCATTCATGGTTATCTTGCAATGTGGACCATGACCAAAGTATGACATCATATGTTCAGAGTCCCTTAGTTGCAAGTTGTTACGCAAGGATAGGTGAGGCACTTGGTGCCGGTCTCACTCCGCAGGTTTGTGATATGACATTGAGGTAACACTATTGGTGGAGATGGATGAAGAAAAATATAGTTGTATTTTCAGCTCGGTGCTTTAACTGTCAGCAGGTGAAGTATAAGCACCAAAGACCGGGTAGGTTACTTCAGCAGATAGAGATTCCGGAGTGGAAGTGGGAGGGGATCACCATGAACTTTGTAGTTGGGCTCCCACAGATATTGAGAAAATTCGCTGCTATTTGGGTGATTGTGGATCGGCTGACCAAGTCCGCTCACTTTATTCCTGTGTGTACTACTTATTCCTTGGAGCGGTTGGCGGAGATCTATATCTGGGAGATTGTTCATCTGCATGGTATTCTAGTGTCCATCATTTTAGATAGAGGTACTCACTCACATCATGGTTCTGTAGGGCTGTTCAGCATGAGTTGGGTACTCACGTAGAGTTGCGTACAATATTTCACCCTCAGCCGGATGGACAGTCCAAGCACACTATTCAAATTCTTGAGGATATGCTTCGTGCGTGTGTGATTGAGTTTAGAGGGTCTTAGGATCAGTTCTTGCCATTGGAGGAGTTTGCTTACAACAACAACTATCAGTACAGCATTCAGATGGCACCGTATGAGGCTTTATATGATAGGCGGTATAGATCCCCGGTGGGTTGGTTTGAGCTGGATAAGGCTAGACTATTGGGCACAGACTTGGTTCAGGATGCTTTAGAGAAGGTTAAGGTGATTCAGGATAGACTCTGTACAACCCAATCCAGATAGAAGAGTTACGCGGACCGGAAGGTTCGTGATGTTTAGTATATGTTTAGAGAGTGGGTTCTGCTTCGGTTTTGCCTATGAATGGTGTTATGAGATTTGGGAAGAAAGGGAAGTTATGTCCGAGGTTTGTTGGCCCTTTTGAGATATTGAGGCGTGTTGGTGAGGTTGCATATGAGCTTGCCTTACCTCCTAGCTTGACAGGAGTTCATCCGATATTTCATGTTTCAATGCTCCATAGGTATCACGGTGATACATCGCATGTGTTGGATTTCAGTTTAGTCCAGTTGGACAATGATCTATCTTATGTGAGGAGCCAGTGATAATATTAGACAGGCAAGTTAGAAAGCTGAGGTCAAACTTCAAAGAACTGTAAAGCCCCGAAAAATTTTGCTAAGTAATTTAACATTTCGTGGTACCAAGGTAGGCTAATTATTTTATTTTGTGTGAAAACGAGGATTAATGATATTATGGATATCCATTGGATATGGTAACAAGGGTATAAGTCATATTATAAGTGATTTGGGATCTAAGTAGATTCCTAAGTCTAAGCCAAGTTGGAAAATTTCATAATAGACTAAAGTTGTAAATGAGTACACACAAGACCTCACTTTGGACAATCATATCTATATTTATATAAGGTGGTGTGTGATTCACAACCCATTATTAAAGCTCTTTGAGTCTAGTTTCCAATGCATCAAACAGTCCGTCATTTGGAGGTGTATACAGAAAGTTATGCCCATTTTTGTGTCTCTTCCATTGCCAGTGTCCTATGTAGCGCCGGGTGCTAGCCGTGGCACCGGAAATTTTTGAGATACTAGAATCAGCTCCACAAGCAGCGCCCAGCGTGACCTGTGGGGCCCGAAACATTATATACTCATTTCGGGGTTCATTTTTACCCATTCATCTTGGCCGAACTTTGGGGTCTTCCTTCACCCTATAAAGAACTTCAACTCCCCCCATATTCAAGGTAAGCAATCCCCATTAAATTAGTGTGGAATTCCATTATTTCTACACTAGTATTGATGAAATCTACTCATAAAACACATAGATCTTCAAGAAATTCCTTCAAGAACTCAGAGGAGGGTTTTGCAAGATTTCTTCCAAAAGGTAAATCCTACACCCTTAGACTTACATATATGGATATATTATGGGAATAAGAGTATGAATTAATATTGGAACTCTTCTTGTGGTGATTGGAAGCCATAAGTTCCCAATATAAATACATAATTATTGTAGAGATTGAAAGGTGATTATTTGATAGGATTTGATGGTTGGTGTGAATGGATGGTCATACATATGTTGTTGGAAGTTATAAATTGGTTAGAAACGATGTTGAAATACATTGTTGGTTAATAGTGATAGTTGGATGAACTAATACTACGGTTATGAGATGTAAAGATCTATACCTACAAAGTATTTGATAGTATGCCTAAATTTATGGAATTTATTACTTATATTGGCCCTATTGAATGTTGTATTGTAGATTGAAGTTGCTTAAGTGTATTGGATCCTTGTAGTATCATTAAGGGGTAAATTTCAGGTATGTATGGCTAAAACCCCCTCTTCTTAGAAATTGAACCCCCTTGGTGTCCATGCAAATATTGTATGTTCCGAAAATTGATCGATGTGGTGGTTGATACCTCAAATGAATTTGTGTTGCAAGAATATATGTGCAAGGTGTGTTTCAATGTTTTCATTGTGCTATTTTGTCAACTGAGAATGTGTGAAGAATGTGGAATATGGGTTAAAATGCCTAGACTTCAAGTCGAGTTTAAATTGATAGTGTTATACCGAAATGTGTGAAATCCTAATTTATGCTTACGGCTTATAATTGCTTTCGTATGTGCCTATTATTTTGAATTGAAAGGTTTAATGTTTAAGGTGGAAATGATATGAAATGTTGGGAAAGAGAACTCGAGTTATGAAATGTGGCCTAGGGCCAATCATGATATAATAATTGTGGCCCCAAGTGCTGATGAACTGATATATGTGAAATAAACATGAAATGAGATGATTGATGGAAATGGAAAAATGTCTTGGTAAGATGGCCTAGCCGATTCGGCCGTGATCGGACGCCATGCCACACACATGGTGGTGCTGTGATGATACTGAAACCGAAAGGTGAGAATGAAATTGTGAATAAGATATACATGTCTCAAATGACACAACCTAGTCGATCGGGTCGTGATCGGACTTCGCGAAAGGAAAGCGGTGGTATTATGGATAATTGATGTAACAGTATTAAATGTTCCAACCTAAAGCTATGGAAATTATTTGAAAGCTATGTGATTCCTTTAATTGACGATGTGTTATTGTTTAAGGCTTTTGTTGATCTTTATGATTACTATATTCTTGGGTTATTGTTCTTTCTAATGAGATGGTGTTTAGTTATACAAATTAGTACTATTCCATAGTACTAACATCCCTTTTGTTGGGGGCGCTACATCTTTGAAATGGATGTAGGTGGTTCCGTAGCAGAGACTCTTGATCGCAGATAGCGGTGCATCCTCTCTTCAGCTGATTTGGTGGGGCCCATTTCATTTCGGGGTCATGTATCATTTATTTATCATGTACGTTGTATTTTGAGGTATAGCCGGAGCCTTGTTGCTGGCATTTTCATATTAATCTTCAGTTTTACTTAGAGGCTCCGTAGACAGATTGTGGGTGGTGTTTGATGTTGGGGATTTAAGTAGAAATATTGGTATTTGGAAATCAAGTGTTTTTAAAGAAACTATAGACTTGTAAAATTTTGGATATTATGGTTGAAACTGCTAATGGAACCAAAATGAAGGTTGTTAATTAAATATTTTCAGAGTTTGAATAATGGAGTACATCTCCTCTTTATTTAAGGATGACTTTGGGTAGAATGAAATCTAATAAGCTTGCTTAGTGGGGTTTACTCGATTGAGCGCCGGTCGCGCTCATCGGTTTTGGGGCGTGACAAACTTGGTATCAGAGCCTAAGGTTTTAAAGTATCCTAGGATGTCTCGGAGCCATGTCTAGTAGAGTCCTTCTTATCGGTGTGTTGTCGACCACATCTATAAGTTGGAGGCTACATGGACATTTTAGCAATCTTACCCTTCTTCAACAGTCCAGATCATGCGATAGAGCTTAACTATGAGATTGTCTTCTAACACGTGCTTTAAGGTTCAAGGTAAGTTTAAATGATCTTTCGTCTATTCCAAGTAATGTTGTCATATGACATGACAAATAGGCAAAGGCCTGAATATTAAGGAGATGACACATGTATCGTGTTGAATGAATGGTACGAATATATGAGATACATACATAGTACCAGAAGTATACTTTATTCGAGAAAAGTGTTAAAAATGATTACCACCTCCAAAGAGACATTGTCTCGATAAATGAGACGCAAGCTTATATGGCACATGTGGATAGCGTGAGAAGTATGTATATGATCCTAAGGTGTAAAAGAAAATTTGTTATATAAGCATGTGGTATATGTAAGGCATGGCTAGGAGAGTAATGACAAACATGTAGGTCTCTCACGGGAGACAAGAAGTTATGAAAGGAGAGTCAATTGAACCCACGATAAGAAGACCCATGTACAACGAACTTTATAAAAATTCATAAGGGTACGAAGTGATATTACACTCCTAATGGATATTGACATGAGGAATTTGAATCCCAAGCTCGTGAGGCTGAATAAGAGCAAAGAACTTATGAGGTTAATACCATGACGACTTAAATCTCCCAAATAGTTGAACATATATACAAGGGATAGAGACATGAGACATATGCTCCTCAAGTTGCTAAATTCAAGACCTGTGTCGAAATTTGGGACATTCGCCGGAAGTGGGGGAGGAAGGGCCATGGTGAGGCTACTTAAATACAATGAAACAAGAGTAGGACCATGTACCAATGCTATTTGAGTATTTTGTTGAAGACATGTGTAGTCTAGGAAAGTGGTAAGGGATAACATGATTCTCTAAAAGGATATGCTAATGATAGACCACTAGTACCCCCCCCCCCAAAAGGTGAAAGGTTAAGGAAGGTAAATTTTTCATACAGAGCAATGTGAATGATAGGGTCAACGATCCTAGAAACTAAGAGTATATTTGTAAAGGGATTTTATACTTGTTAGAGGGTCAGGAACAATGGAACCCAAGGATGTACTATAGGTCAAATGTGGAAGGTTGCGAATTTTTAGAATGGGTTAATCATAGACTTGCGATTTAACCAAACTACCAAGGTGTTAAGAAAGGCGGGATGAGTGAGAGAAATAAATGTGATGCAATAATAACCGAAGAGGGTATTTGGGATTGATGGATAGCCTCAAAAGAATCTTACAAGCTAAGAAGTGCTAAGCGATACGAGGATGAACACACTTTCCCTCAGATATCCTAACGAGAGTTAAGAGGCGAGCGGGATGAAATAACTAAGGGAAAAGACCACATAACATAAGGAAGAGTGCATGGCTATTCACTGGCTAGGAAGAACGAGGCAAGAAGAAATGGGGAGAAAATCTATAAATTGAGATGATCATGGTTATCATAAAATATCTTGTATCAGAATGGTGCACTCTCTTAGTGCATAAGTGTAATAAAAGTTATACAGGACTAACCGTAATGCAACCGACTTGGGTGACACCGAATATCAAGTAAAGGATCTAGAGAAAGTTCATGTCTACATACAATGGAAAGTGAGATTACTGGAGGTGAAGCTGTGGTATGATAAACTCACTAAACTAGGCACAATGGTATTACAAGTTCACGGGAGGTAGACAAGTGCGTGGCACAATAAGGCTATCAATTATGCACTATGAGCAAAATAGAATGGGAATGAATGTTCCAGTTAGAAAGAAAAGATGGTACCAGCATATTGGCCAGGACAAACGGCGATTAAAAAGGGAAAGACAACACAATCTACCCAAAGGGCAAATGAAAGGTTCAAAATAGATTGAAAGAGGACGAACAGTTGTTACAGACCAGACATGTTTAACATGGTAACTCTTAAACCGCAATATTAGGGAACTCTATTGGTAGCTACAATACAGGTATTGAGGTGATATACTCATCGAGGATAGAATCAGGCAGACTAAGTCTTACACTAAAACAAGTCGTTGTTGAAGAATTGAGGAGGATCTCAAGTTTTAGAGAATGCCCTTTTCGGGCCAGTGACTCTTCCTAAATTGTATGTATATAAAGGGTGTTGATATGTGTTTTGGGCGATGTTTAACCGTAAAGAGGGATCGCGAGAATATTCGCAGGGGGAGTAGTGCGGTTTCTTAAATTCTATAAGGCACATATGGGGAGAAAAGGTTGGCTAAGAAAAGTCGGAGCACAATGTTACCTTACATTTGATGCAATGTCGTGCAGGTTGATGTTATTATGGTATGTGCTCAAATTAGCAGGTGTTATTCCACTAATGATGCAACATGTTAAGGTGATAGTTTATGCCTCTAGGCTACTCAAGAATCATGGAAAAAACTATGCAACACATGACTTAGAGCTTGCGGCAATGGTGTTTGCACTAAAGATTTGGCAACATTATTTGTATGGGGTCTACGTGGATGTATTTACGGACCACAAGATACTTCAATATAGTTTCAAACAAAAGGAGTTGAATCTGATACAGAGAAGATGACTCGAGTTATTCATGTACTATGATATCGATATTCTCTATCACCCTGGAAAAGACCAATGTTGTGGCGGATGCTCTTAGCCAAAAATTGATGGGAAGTTTGGCTCACTTGAAGGTATATCAAAGTCCGTTGGCCAGGGAGGCTCACTAGTTGGCTAGTATGGGAGTTCGTCATGCAAACTCTAGTGTAGGGGGAGTAATTCTGCAGAATAAGGCTAAATCATCGGTTGTAGCGGATGTCAAAGAAAAGCATTACAATGATCCATTGTTAGCGCAACTGAAGGAGGGAATTCATAAATGCAAGACCACAGCTTTTTCTTTTGGCATTGGTGATGGTACCCTACGGTGCCAAGGGCGCCTATGTGTTCCAGATATTGATAGTTTTCGGGAAAGGATTTTGCCAGAAGCTAACACTTTGTTTGTATTCTGTACACCCAGGTTCTACAAAAATGTATCATGATCTCAAAGAAGCTTATTAGTTGAATAACATGAAAAGGGATGTGGCGGACTTTATGACAAAATGTCCGAACTGTCAGAAAGTGAAGGCTGAATATCAAAGGCCTGGAGGATTGTTACAAAGCATAGAAATTCCAATGTGGGAATGGGAAATGATCAATATGGATTTTGTGGTAGGATTACCGCGCACTACGCGCAAGTTCGACTCTATTTCGTTAATCGTGGATCGACTCATGAAATCAGCGCACTTCTTGCCAATCAAATCTACTGACACAAGTGAACAATATGATCAACTTTATATCAAAGAAATAGTCAGGTTGCATGGCACTCCAGTCTCAATCATTTCAGATTGAGGGGCTCAATTCACGACAAACTTTTGGAAGAAATTTCACCAAGGTTTGGGTACTCAAGTAAATCTTAGTACAACCTTTCATCCACAAACTGATGGGAAGGTAGAGTGGACCATTCAGACGCTTGAGGATATGTTGCGTTCTTACGTTCTTGATTTCAACGGTAGCTAGGATGATCATTTACCCCTCATAGAGTTTGCTTATAACAACAACTTTCATGCTAGTATTCAGATGGCACCATTCGAAGCATTATATGGTAGGAGATGTAGATCTCCCATGTGGTGGTTCAAGGTTGGAGAAGCTAAATTGATAGGTCCAGACCTTGTGCATTAGGCTATGGAGAAGGTTAAGGTCATTAAGGAGCGGTTGAAAACTACTCAGAGTCGCCAAAAGTCTTATTCAGATGTTCGTCGCAGAGATTTAGAGTTCAAAGAATATGATTGGGTATTCCTAAAAGTTTCCCCCATGAAAAATGTTATGCAGTTTGGAAATAAAGTGAAATTGAATCCGAGGTATGTGGGGCTATCATTGGTACACCCAGTATTCCATATGTCTATGTTAAAGAAGGTAGTGGGAAACCCGTCCGCTTATGTGCCAGTTGAGACTATTGAGGTTAATGAAGAATTATTGTACGAAGAAATTCCAGTTGCCATCCTTGATAGGCAAGCCCGAAAGTTGAGAAATAATGAAATTGCCTCCATGAAAGTGTTATGACGAAACCAACAAAATTGATGAAGCCACTTGGGAAGCTGAGAAAGAAATGAAAAAGAAGTACCCCCATTTGTTTGAATAGCAATGAAATAGTTCTATGAAGTTGTTTCACATAAATTTTGTATCGCTTGTTCAGCTAATGTAAAGGCACTCCTTTCCAATTATATGTTCATTATGGGGCTACGGTTGGTGTTGTTTTATGTTCTGTTGCATCATTTGATAACATATATGTTGTTGAGGTGTGTTTCTGGGATTCTCTGATAGGTGGATAGGCCCAGCTATCAGGGAAACTCTGCCGAAATTTCTGAAAAATTTGGGAGTTAGTCAAAATTTGGGAGTTAAAGAGGTGTGAGAAAAGAGATAAGCTATGCTATGTATTTGCGGATTGACTCCACTTATCATTCGAGGACGAATAATCCTAAGCGGTGGAGAATGTAAAGCCCTGGAAAAATTTTCTAAGTAATTTAAGATATTGTGGTGCCAAGGTAGGCTAATTATTTTATTTTGTGTGAAAACGAGGATTAATGATATAATGGATATCCATTGGATATGGTAAAAAGGGTATAAGTCATATTATAAGTGATTTGGTGATTGTAAGCCATAAGTTCCCAATATAAATACATAATTATTGTAGAGATTGGAAGGTGATTATTTGATGGAGGTTGATGGTTGGGTGTGAATAGATGGTCATACATATGTTGTTGGAAGTTATAAATTGGTTAGAAACGATGTTGAAATACATTGTTGGTTAATAGTGATAGTTGGATGAACTAATACTACGGTTATGAGATGTAAAGATCTATACCTACAAAGTATTTGATAGTATGCCTAAATTTATGGAATTTATTACTAATATTGGCCCTATTGAATGTTGTATTGTAGATTGAAGTTGCTTAAGTGTATTGGATCCTTGTAGTATCATTAAGGGGTAAATTTCAGGTATGTATGGCTAAAACCCCTCTTCTAAGAAATTGAACCCCCTTGGTGTCCATGCAAATGTTGTAAGTTCCGAAAATTGATCGATGTGGTGGTTGATACCTCAAATGAATAAGTGTTGCAAGAATATATGTGCAAGGTGTGTTTCAATATTTTCATTATGCTATTTTGTCAACTGAGAATGTGTGAAGAATGTGGAATATGGGTTAAAATGCCTAGACTTCAAGTCGAGTTTAAATTGATATTGTTATGCTAAAATGTGTGAAATCTTGTTTATGCTTACGACTTATAATTGCTTTCGTGTGTACCTATTATTTTGAGTTGAAAGGTTTAATGTTGAAGGTGGAAATGATGTGAAATGTTGTGGAAGAGAACTTAAGTTATGAAATGTGGCCTAGTGCCAAACATGATGTAATATTTGTGGCCCCAAGTACTGATGAACTGATATATGTGAAATAAACATGAAATGAGATGATTGAAGGAAGTGGAAAAATGTCTTGGTAAGGCGGCCTAGCCGATCGGGCCGTGATCGAACGCCATGCCGCACACATGGTGGTACTGTGCTGATATTGAACCCGAAAGGTGAGAATGAAATTGTGAATAAGAAACATGTCTCAAATGAGACATGCTAGCCGATCGGGTCGTGATCGGACTCCATGAAATGTAAGCGGTTTTATTATGGATAATTGATGTAACAATACTAAATGTTCCAACTTAAAGCTATGGAAATTATTTGAAAGCCATGTGATTCCTTTAATTGACGATGTGTTGTTGTTTAAGGCTTTTGTTGATCTTTATGATTACTATATTCTTGGGTTGTTGTTCTTTCTAATGATATGGTGTTAGTTATACATACTAGTACTATTCCACAATACTAACGTCCCTTTTATCGGGGTGCTACATCTTTGAAATGGATGTAGGTGGTTCCGTGGCAGACAATGTTGATCGCAGATAGCGGTGCATCCTCTCTTCAGCTGATTTGGTGAGCCCCATTTCATTTCGGGGTCCTGTATTATTTGTTTATCATGTACGTTGTATTTTGAGGTATAGTCGGAGCCTTGTTGCTGGTATTTCCATATTAATCTTCAGTTTTACTTAGAGGCTCTGTAGACAGATTGTGAGTGGTGTTTGATGTTGGGATTTAAGTAGAAATATTGTTATTTGGAAATCAAGTGTTATTAAAGAAACTATAGACTTGTAAAATTTTGGATATTATGGTTGAAACTGCTAATGGAAGCAAAATGAAAGTTGTTAATTAAATATTTTCAGAGTTTGAATAATGTAGTACATCTCCTCTTTATTTAAGGATGACTTTGGGTAGAATGAAATCTAACAGGCTTTCTCAGTCAGGTTTACTCGGTTGAGGACCGATCGTGCTCCTAGATTTTGGGGCGTGACAAGAACATTGCTGTAGTAAAGGTTCAGTGGCTGGGTCAGCCGGTCGAGGAGGCGACCTGGGAGACCAAGCAGGAAATGTGTAGCCGTTACCCTCATGTTTTGACTACTTCATGTATGTCTCTATGCTCGTTCGAGGACGAACAAATGTTTAAGTGTAGGAGGATGTGACGACCCGGCCGGTTGTCTTAATAATTAACTCCCCGATCCCCTATTAACTGCTTTCCCTGAGTTTATTTCTGCTATTTTGATTTACGGGGATGTTCGGTTTTGAGTTTCGGAGAGTTTTGGGACACTGATGGTTACTACCTCGGAATGGAAATCTGATGGTTCCGTTAGCTCTGTTCGGTGAGTTTGGGCTTAGGGGCGTATTTGGATTGTGTTTTGGAGGTCAGTAGCTAATTTAGGCTTGAAATGCCGAAAGTTGAATTTTTAAAATTTTTGGTTCGATAGTGAGATTTTGATCTAAGGGTCAAAATGGAATTCCAAAAGTTGAAGTAGCTTCGTAGTGTTTAATGTGACGTGTGTGCAAAATTTCAGGTCGTTCGGACGAGGTTTGATAGATTTTTTGATCGAAAGCGTATTTTTAGAGTTTTTGAAATTCTTAGGCTTGAATCCGATGAAAAATAGGTGTTTTGATGTTGTTTTGAGTTTTATGAATGTTGGAACAAATTTGAATGATGTTTTAGGATTGGTTGGAAGGGTTGGTTGAGGTCCCGACGGCCTCGGGTGTGTTTCGGATGCTCAACGGACCATTTTTGGTCTTTGAAAGATTGCAGATTTTCTGCTATTGTGTTGCAGAGGAAACATTCATCGCAAACGCATAGAGCATCTGGGTGAAGAAGCTAAATAATGCTTCGCATTCACGATGAGGTCCCTCATGTTTTGGCCAGTAGATTTTTTTTGTGCACTGTGTTCCCGATAGTAGTCTCGCGTTCGCGAAGAAGAACGCGTCTGGGCAGAATATAAAATTTTAAAGTCGAAGGTTAGCCATTTTTGTGAAAACTAAAGCTTGGGAGCTCGGATTTGAGCGCGGTTTTGAGGGATTTTCAGATATATTGATTGGGTAACGATTCTTAACTCCTTTTTGCTTGTAACCCATTAATCCAAACACGAATTCATCATTTAATTTAGGATTGAAGATGAAAATTGTGGAAAGGTTGGAAGAAAGTTATTAGACCTAGAATTCGACTTTTGATTGGGAATTTGACCTTAGATTTGGATAATTTTAGTGTGCATGAACTCAGGAGAGTGTGAGGAGTCTGAAAATATAAATTTTACCCGATTCCGAGACATGGTCTCGAGGGGCGTTTTGGTCATTTTACCTAATTTAGCGTATTAGCTTAGAATTTCTTTTTAGAATCAGTTACTTGAAGTGTTATTCACATTATGCAATTGAAGTGAATAGATTTGGTCCATTTGGAGTCGAGTACTCGTGGCTAGAACGTGGTTTGGGGTTAATTTTGAGCCGGTTCGAGGTAAGTGGCTTCTCTAAACTTGTGTGGGGGGCTTTTCCCCTTAGGATTGGTATTGTGATAATGGAAATACCTTGTACATGAGGTGACGAGTGCGTACTTGTGCTAATTATTTAAAATCCGGTTTGATTAAGTAACTTTAATAGTGTTTTTCCTTTCTATTTATTCTACTTGCACTTTTAAACCTACTGTTAGTTAGAAAAGCATGTCAAATTGACATAATTGCTTTATTTGCTTTAACTGCCTTATTTGTATTACGTGAAGCTTGCTAAGTTAGAATTGTCTATGTTACCTTGTTATGCAGTTGTGTTTATTTGAGTATTCCTTGTGCCATTGTTGTGTGTTTTACTTTGGGACTACGAGACGACATCCTAGGAGATCCCATGTACGCATTTATGATTTGAGCTGAAGTGCGGGATACCAGGAGATCCCCAGCATATATTGAGGATAACGAGAGATCCTCGGGATACCAAGAGATCGCTTCATACATTGAGGATACCAAGAGATCCCTATCATACATTGAGGATACCAAGAGATGCTCGGGATACCAAAAGATCCCTAGCATATATTGAGGATACAGAGAGATCCTAGGGATACCAAGAGATCCCTATCATACATTGAGGATACCAAGAGATCCTCGGAATACAAAGAGATCACTAGCATACATTGAGGATACCGAGAGATCCTCGGGATACCAAGAGATCCCTGACATATATTGAGGGTACTAAGAGATCCTCGAGATGCTGAGAGATCCCCGGTTATTTCCTTGTGATTGTTTTGCCTCTATCTTAGTTATTGAATTCCTTGTTTTCCTTTATTAAATTTGTATTGTTAGTTTTCAACTGTACTGCTTATTTTATACTGTCATACCTTATATTTTTTATTTTACCTCAGTAGGACCCTAACCTTCCTCGTCACTACCCGACTGAGGTTAGGCTTGGCACTTACTGAGTACCATTGTGGTATACTCATGCCCTTTCTGCGCATGTTTTTCGTGTGCAGATCCAGGTACTTTCACTCAGTCCTATCATCCATGAGGCGAGGCACTTCGGTAGAGACTTCGAGGTATATCTGCCGTGTCCGAAGATCGAGGAGTCCCTTTTTATCTTTTTGTGATAGTATAGCCCTTCAGTATTCCCCTTTTGTAAGACATTTCTAGAGTTAGAGCTTCTTATGTATCTCTTAGCTTGTGATTCATGGGTTTCCGGGTTTTGGGAAAGTGTATTGATTTTGAGAGTTATATTTTGTATGCCGAGCGACACTTTTAAAACGTTGTTTTATTACATTATTTTTGTTTTAAATTGTATTCTTCCGCAAATTGGTTTATCTTCCGCGTTTTAGACTTACCGAGTCGTAGAGACTAGGAGCCGTCACGATGGTTCACGGGGGGCGAACTAGGATCGCGACAATAATGACATCTGGTCATGGGTCAATGTGCTTGTATAAATGAATGAAATGCATATGAAATACGTTAATAAAATCTCTCGGCATGTCATAAGACCATTATACCACTTAGTAATGTCATGAAACAAACTTTATCAACTTACGTATTTTCTGAGACCAATGAATAGACAATAGAATAACAGGACTGGCTATATATATAGTTTTAACTTTTTGGATGGTAACTCTTCAAGTGTAAGATACATATGCAATAAAGATAGGATGTTTTGATGTGTAGCATACACAAGGTTCTGGTTTAACTTGTCTAGAGTAGGAGATACAATGACTTTTATCAGCTCATGAGGCAACGATGTTTATCTTAGAGTTATTTTGAAAAATAAAAGGGCTAGTAATTCATGATTTCATAGCCAAACGTTAACTTCTTACTCATATCATATCACTCTACTATTTTTCCACAACATATTTTCTTTTCCCTATGTAAAGAACTGGAGAAACATTCTTGAAGTTGGCTAGGTACCTTGATTAATTGTACTGTTATACATGCTTTAGTAAATATAGATTGTTGCTACGGTTTTAATTTTTGATTCATTTGCAGGCTGAGCAATGGGTATGAGAATTCAAGAACATAGGCACCTCTAATACTTCTATGAATAGAGTCATTTATGGAAGTTGGGCATTTGCTCGTTTCGTTCGTATCGTATAGACCATGCCAAAAAGAGAGAAGGGATATCCTTAACATATCTGAGTCGATTCTCTTGACGATCTCTCTAATACACATCTTATGGTTAGCAGTAAGGAGCCTTACACCTTCAACTTTACCACCCACTTTATTTACTTAACAAAAAGTAATTGCCTCACATTCCAGTATTATAATATTCTATGTGTTGTTCCACCGATACATAGGCAATCTCATCACAAAGTAAACTGAATTATGCGTACAGATGATGAAACTAAAGATGGGACATAAAATCTAACGTGCAACCATAATACAAACCAAAAAAAATCCTACCAATTTGGGGAGCAGTGCCCAGATTTTTAGATTCCATAAGTCTAAAAAGAAAGAAAACAAGATACATAATTCCCCACATCTTCTTTCTGAAGGATTTAATAAAGAAAGTGAGCAATATATTTATAATTGTTTGAATCTTGGTATTTTCCTGAACATCAACACACATTTGCATTTGAATAGTAGTAGTTCTGATTTCCAATTTGTTTGATAAGCCATCTTTCAGTGTATATTGTTCGACAGCCAAAGTTAAGTAAACTTAAGAGTCACTAAGTTTTAGGTGGGTTTGCTGCCACGTTGGGTAATCAAATTCTTATTCAAAGACAACTACTAATTATTAATTAACTAGGTAATGTTTCATTACCCAATAATTAACTAATTACTCATATAATTAAGAATTATTTTCACTTACTTAAAATACTGCTCACTTTTAACATACCTTATATAACTATCATGGTCTTGTGGTACCTTACAAAATAAATACGTACACTATTATTTCATTAAAACATCCACGTAAAAATACATATATTTTCTAAACTTCTAACTTTCCCAATGTCATATAAAGGGGTAAAGAGAACAAATTTTTGTATGCTTAATTCTTAAAATGGTAAAAAGATAACCTTCTTTTCTTGTGAGAAAATAATTTCTATCTTTACAATAACGAAAATCTCATAAACTTTCTCATATTATGGGTATAATTTAAAGCACATTCGAAAGTAGTAATATTAATAACTATATAAAATCATATTTTTCAAACTTTTTAAAAAAATGTTCTACTCAATATAAATACCATATAAAATGTATCTAACGACATAAAGATTGTTAAACTGGCAGAGTCTTACGGTCACAAATCCTCTGTAGAAAAGTACGGGATGTAACATCCTCCCCCCTTTAGAAACATTCGATTAAGGACTTACAAAATTTTCACTAGGGTCTCCTCTGTAACTATAATAAAACCCAATCTCTATATGATGTCTCGACTATTTGCAACATTTTCTACTTGAGTATCTCGTATCTTCTTCACCTTTAACTTACTTACCTTTCAATCTCGCATCGTATCTTTTGTTTCTTTCATAACCTCCCTTCCACATTACGCCTTAAACTCTAATGTGATACCTGCACCTCTGATGCATACAAAATCTCGCGACAACTTCATACTGACTTCTTACAACACAACTCTATGGCACGATCTGGAAACAAAAGAAAGGTAACATTTCCTAAAAGCCCTATAGCCTCTCAATTATAAATGTGGCACGCAACAGACCCATAAGTGAGACTGTACTGGGCACACCTTTGTAGACTCCTTAGGACACAGCTCTGATACTACTTTGTCACACCCCAACTTTGGTAGGCGTGGCTGGCATCCGGTGCCGCACTGACACGAGCGAACCACTCTGTAACTCATTCATTCCTTTTGTAACTATCATGGGCCAACATGGCCATAACTCGTAATGTACAATTGTTAGTGAAAAGTTTCGCTGAACCATTTTTCTTAAAATATGATTACATATAGGCCGGCAAGGCCTCTCACATACTATACAAAATGAATATTTGTCTACAAAGCCTCTAAGATTATTCAACATCAAATGGGATAGGGTACCGGCTTACCCATAAGTCTATAGAAAAACTCTGACACGATGACTCACAGACTCGACTGCACTCCGAATAAGGTGGAGTCTTACCGATCCTTCACTAAATGCAGACCTCGTCTATTGTGAGGGTTCATCAATCTGTTTATCTATACCTACAAGCATAAATGCAGCGTCGCCAACAAAAGGACATCAGTTCGAATAATGTACTAAGTATGTAAGGCAGAACTGAAACTTAATAGCTAGTAAACATTAATTAAGGACATAGAATAAATATAGAGTAAATGACTCAACCTGTAAATCTAAATAGCTTTGTAAATCATGAGATATTTATAGTATCATGCATATGCTTATATATGTCATGTAACACATAGGTCTGTATGCACATAACATCTTAAAGCCTCTGAGGGTATCCCATTATATCATCTCAACCATTGTGGGCAAAATCATCATCGTATACTAGCTGATCAAGTGGTGGTACGTATATAACGCCATAACCTTTCCCATATCTCATATACATATATATACTTATATATATGTGTGTGGTGAAATCAGGGGAATCCATCTCCCGCCATTAAGGTATATTCAGAATGTCGTGACAGCAAAAATCCACAGCCCTACAGTGGCTCCCTATCTCGAGGATCATCCATGGCCCTACAGTGGCTCCAATGTTAAGGGATCTGTCCGCGGCCTAGCAAAATTACGAAGATAGGGGACTCCCGAGGTAAGCAGCTAGAATTAATAGGTTCTGGTGTATTGTCTAGCCGTCCCATCACCATATCTTTACATTTAATGCATCTGTACCGTACCGTGTTCCCTCGCCTATATAAGAGGAACCCGTACCATCTTGTAAGGGGTGTTTCTCCATTTCTCCACAAGTGCAATAATATCTCTCCCTCTTTTCTTCTAAGTGGTTCATTCTCACTGGTCCGAGATCGCTTTGGCATTTATCATTCTTTTATCTATTCTTCACTACTTTGTTTGGCATTGGTAACATAGGTCCTTGCTCGGTCATATCTCCGCTTATTATCCCATTCCCAACTGCCTTTGGTAGCTCGAGCTTGGCTCGAACCTTCGCCCCGAGGCCTTTATCGACCATCTCTGCACCCGGGCAGCAGGCCCCTTTGGTTTGATTACTGCTTCGTCTTAGCTCGCATTTTATCATTATACTTCATGTTCTTATCATTATACGTTAATAAAATCTCTCGGTATGTCATAAGACCATTATACCTCTGATTAATATCAAGAAACAAACTTTATCAACATACGTATTTTCTGAGACCCATGAATAGACGATAGTATAATAGGACTAGCTATATGTATAGTTTTATCTTTTTGGATGGTAACTCTTCAAGTGTAAGATGCATATGCAATAAAGATAGGAAGTTTTGTTGTGTAGCATACACAAAGTTCTGGTTTAACTTGTCTAAAGTAGGAGATACAATGACTTTTATCAGCTCACGAGGCAACGATGTTTATCTTATAGTTATTTTGAAAAATAAAAGGGCTAGTAATTCATGATTTCATAGCCAAACGTTAACTTGGTACTCATATCATATTACTCTGCTATTTTCCCACAACATATTTTCTTTTCCCTATGTATATAACTGGTGTAACATTCTTGAAGTCATCTGGGTACCTTGATTGATTGTACTATTATACATGCTTTAGTTAATATAGATTGTTGCTATGGCTTTGATTTTGTGATTCAGTTGCAGGCTGAGCAATGAGTATAAGAATTCAAGAACATAGGCACCTCTAATACTTCTATGAATAGAGTCACTTATAGAAGTTGGGCATTTGCTCGTTTCTTTCGTGTCGTATAAACTATACCAAAAAGAAAGAAGAGATATCCTTAACATACCTAAGTCGATTCTCTTGACAATCTCTCTAAAATACGTTTTCTGGTCAGGAGCAAGGAGCATTACACCTTCAACTTTACCACCCACTTTATTTACTTAACAAAAAGTAATTCCCTCGTATTCAAGCATTATAATATTCTATGTGTTGTTCCACCGATACATAGGCAATCTCATCACAAAGTAAACTGAATTATACGTACAGGTGATGAAAATAAAGATGGGACATACAAACTAACGTGCAACAATAATACAAACCACAACGAATCCTACCAGTTTGGGGAGCAGTGCCTAGATGTTTAGATTCCATAAGTCTAAAAAGTAAGAAAACAAGATACATAATTCCCCACAACTTCTTTCTGAAGGATTTAATAAAGAAAATGAGCAATATATTTATAATTGTTTGAATCTTGGTATTTTCATGAACTTCAACACACATATTTGCAATTGAATAGGAGTAGTTCTGATTTCCAATTTGTTTGATAAGCCAGCTTTCAGCGTATATTTTGTTCGACAACCAAACTGAAGCAAACTTAAGAATCACTAATTTTTAGGTAGGTTTGCTGCCACGTTGTTTAATCAAATTCTTATCAAAGACAACTACTAATTATTAATTAACTAGGTAATGTTCTATTACACAAAAATTAACTAATTACTGACATAATTAAGAATTATCCACACTTACTTAAAATACTACTCACTTTTAACATATCTTGTATAACTTACTATCATGGTCATGTGGTACCTTACAAAATAAATACATACACTATTATTTCATTAAAATATCCATGTAAAAATACATTTATTTTCTAAATTTCTAATTTTCCTAATCTCATATAAAGGGGTAAAGAATATAAATTTTCGTACGCTTAATTCTTAAAATGGTAAAAAGATAATGTCACGACCCTAAACCCCACCCGGTCGTGATGGAGCCTCTTATGAAGACAATGCCAGCCGACACATTCCCAATTCATTTTTATGTAATTAAGTAATGAGTATTAAGCCTTTAAAATGATAAAATCCCAAAATAATCAGTGAACAGTACAATTTGCGGAATTTAAAACTAACACAGCCCGACATCGGGGTGTCACAAGTCATGAGCATCTATAATAATACTACAAGTCTGAAGAGTCTACTCTACTACTGCAAAGCTAAAACAGAAGAAAATAAGTTAGAAGGAGAAGCATTGGGATGCAAATCGTCGGGCAGCTACCTAGTGTATCTTTGGAATCTGGTGGACAACTCTCAACCCTTGCAAGCAGGACTTGATGCGCCTGAATCTGCACACGGGGTGCAGGGAGTATAGTGAGTACTCCAATGCCCCTTTAGTTCAGTTTAAGCTTCTTAAAATGCCCCTTTTAATTAGTTAAGCAAGTACAAGACAGACACTTAGAAAAGATAAACACATAAAGAACCACCCCTCTGGCACAATATCAACAGAACCAGCCCCTCGGGCAACACATGGAACAATACCAGCCCCTCGAGCTATGTCTCACATCACAATGAGTACCCGCGCTCACTGGGAGTGTGCAGACTCCTGGAGGGGACACTTACTGCCGAAGCACAATATTAAGCCATCTAGTGGCATAATCAAAAAGGCTATCGACCTCATATCAAAACAAGCCACCTCGTGGCATATAAATCTCAGGCCCTCGGCCTCATAATCATAATCAGTGTTTCCTCACAACATAGGTAACTCAGTCAGAATCTCATAAGCCACTCGGGCAAGAGTAAAACATGATGCTCAGCCCAAAAAGTTCATTTAATATATCATTTTAAGTGTTAAAACAGAGTAACATGGTTGAGTTGTAAAAGTAGTAGATTATAGTATGACTGAGTACAAGTATAAAGGCAAGACAATGAGGAAATAGTAGTAAAAATCCCTTAAGGGTTCAAATAATTGGCACGAGGCCCAAATATGGCATTCAGCCCAAAACATGATGATAGCAAATAGTTTTTAATCAAATACACTGTAAAACAGTCATTCAGGATGGACTAAGTCAAAATCCCCAATGGTGTCCGACCCCACGCTCGTCATCTAGCATGTGCGTCACCTCAATATAGCACCATGATGTGCAAATCGGGGTTTCATACCCTTAGGAAAACATTTACAATCATTACTCACCTCGATCCGGTCCAAACACTAGCCCACAATGCCTTTGCCTCTCAAATAGTTCTCAACTAGCGTCATCTATCCAAAATCAGAATCACGACGTCAAAATGTGCTAAGGGAACGAAGCCCATGCGAAAATATCGATTTACAACATAAATCCCGAAATTACAAAAACCCGAGCCCCGGGCCCTCATTTCGGAATTCAACAAGCTTTACATCAATAGATTCCTTATCTCCCCACGAGTTCATACGTATCAAAACTCCCAAAATCCTACCACAAATGGCCCCTCAAATCCTCAAGTCTAGGTCTCCAATACCAAGCCCTAGTCTCTCAATTTATTTCCTTAATTTCCACTAATAACATAATTAGACAAATGGAAAAATGATCATAAACATGAGTAATGAAGCTTAGGGAACTAACCCAACTGATTCTCTTCGGTTTTCCCTTGAATTCACTGCCCTAGCTCGCTTCCCGTCTTAAAAAATGGAGAACTTAACAAAAGTTTGCGAAGGAAACATTATATACTTTCTGACCCAGGTTTTTCGCACCTGCGGTCTATTTCCCGCTTCTTCGCCAAATCCACAGCATCTGAGGTTTTCACATAATTAACAATTTTTGCAGTTGCGTTTAGAATCTCGCACATGTGCTATAGCAGGTGCATCCCTTTCACCGCTTCTGCAGTCCCTGATGATATTCTCCTTGGCCACATCTGCGGCTGCCTTCCGATTTTATGGGCATTGTACCTGAGGCCTTCCAACTGCATGTGCGGTTATGACAGAAACCAAAATGTTTCAGCTGCAAAAACTAAATTCCAATTCTTTCGTCACCCATTCGGAATCACCCCGAGGCCCCCGGACCCTCAACCAAGAGCATAACCACATCATATACCACTACCCAAACTTGTACCAATCTTCGAAACACCTCAAATAAAATCGAATCCATCAAATCACATCGAAATCAAGCCTAAGGTTCTAAAATCTTCCGAGTTACGCTTTTGATTAAAAAGCCCACCAAACCACGTCCGAATGACCTAAAATTTTGCACACATATCCCAAATGACACAACGGAACTACTGCAAATCTCGGAATTCCATTCCGACCACTATACTAAAATCTCACCTATCAACCGGAAATCGTCAAAATTCCAAATTTGCCAATTCAAGTCTAAACCTTCCACAGACCTCCAAAACACATTCCACTCATGCTCCTAAGTCCCAAATCACCTAACGAAGCTAACCAAATCATAAAATTTCCAATCCGAGATCATATACCAAGAAGTCAAAACTTGGTCAAATTTTTCAAATTTTAAACTTCAAACTGAGGACTATTTTTCCAATTTCATTCCGATTACCCCGAAAATCAAAACCGACAATTTACATATGTCAAAATACATCACACAGGGATAGTAAAGCCTGAGAACTGGCGAGTAAAGTGCAAAATCTCAAAACGACCGGTCGGGTCGTTACATCCTCCCCCACTTAAACATACGTTTGTCCTTGAACGTGCCCAAAGTTGTTCCAAAAACCATCAAATCATTGTGTAACCTTACCATGCACATAACCGGGGGTGATCCCACGTCACCTTGTCTCGTATAGGTCTGATAACACAATGTAACTGAAATTTCACAACCCAACCTAGCCCATAAACCTTAGAACCACATTTCTACTTCTGAAATCATCCACAAGATCAGAATCTCACATATATACTCTAAATGATCCCGAACAAGCTGTAATAACCCATACGTGCACTCTCTAGTGCAATTACATGATATAACACATAACTCCAACACTCGTAGCGATAAATTCTAATCACAGTAGTTGCACACAACAACCGAATACCAATAGAAAACCTCTTATCAACTAAAGTTTCATTCCAACACTTTCATATACTGCCAATGATAAATGAAACATGCAGTAAGCCATAACCATTTCTCAGATCAACCATTCATGAAGCCATTTCTCCTTTGGCAAAGACCATAGCAAATTTCTGAACCGAACCTCGATATTATCCTTCCAACATGCTGAAATCGAATCTGTTTGTATTCATTAAAGATCCTAACGATCTCATCTAATCCAACATAACTACTCTGGTGACATGACACCTCAATACAGACTAAAGCCACAACTCGTACAATCCGTGCACTATTAATCAACAATCCGAACGTACGCAAATCATGAAAAATGACTCAAATGAGAGAGTTGTACCGTAAGCTCACCAGTACCACCCCCATACAATGCTGAGAACTCGTCACACATCGCAGGAATAGAACATACGAATCTAACCCGAAGGGTCATATCTCCATATAACTTTGCTTCTATGCGCGACCCTATCAAAACACTGGTCCACATGAAAAACCTTAAGTCACTATGCTCAAGATCAACAACCATGCGCAATATGATGTCTTAAACCAAAGCAATCCTCATAACCACCGCGAAGCTATTGACATAACATTACACAAAACCGAAAGGACATAATCGATACGCCATCCACCGAGCAATACCCAGTACTTCTCCCTTTTGACTTCCACTATGAAACCCTAATGGAACCGCACCACATGTGCATATAACCAACAAATTATAATGCCACGCAACACAGAAAAGTAACTCATATATCACCTCAGAACACTAATAGCTCAATAACAACCGAATCAACAAATCACTCGCCAATAGAAACTCAAAGTCAACAAAGCCGTCTCGATGAAGAACACATATCCATGTAGGTCTACCAATGAACCCCTTATCAAGGAGTTCTTGAAGCTGCTCTTTCAACTCCTCTAACTCAGCTGGTGTCATATGATACAGTTCCCAACACCAAATCCATACCAATATCAACACCCCTGTCCGGTGACATACCCGGCAATAGGAAACACATCCGAAAAACCCCTCATCACCGGAATTGAATCAATGGTAGGAGCCTCTGCACTGACATCCATCACGAAGGCCAAATAGGAAAGACAACCCTTCCCAGCCATCCGATGGGTGTTTAAAAATAGAGAACTTAGCAAATGTTCGCGAAGGAAACATTATATATTTTTTGACCCAGGTTTTTCGCACCTGCGGTCTAGTTCCCGCTTCCGCGCCTAATCCACCACATCTGCGGTATTCACTTAATTGCCAATTTTTGCATCTATGTTTAGAATCTTGTACCTGTTCTACCGCATGTGCATCCTTTTTACCACTTTTGCGGTCCCTGATGATCTTCTCCTTGGCCGTATCTGCGGCTGCCTTCCGCTTCTACGGGCATCACACCTACAGCCTTCCAACCGCAGGTGCCGTTATGACAGAAACAAAAAATGCTTTAGCTACAAAAACTAAATTCCAATTCTTCCGTCACCCATCCGGAATCACCCCGAGGCCCCCAGGACCTCAACCAAGAGCACAACCACATCACATACCACTACCCAAAACTGTACCAATCTTCAAAACACCTCAAACAACATCGAATCCATCAAATCACATCGAAATTAAGCCTAAGATTCCAAAATCTTCCGAATTCCACTTTTGATCAAAAGCCTACCAAACCATGTCCGAATTACCTGAAATTTTGCACACATATCCCAAATGACACAACAAACTTACTTTAACTCCCGGAATTCCATTCTAACCCCTATATCAAAATCTCACCTATCAATTGGAAATCGCCAAAATTCCAAATTCAGATGTAACGACCCGACCGGTCGTTTTGAGCTTTTGCACTTTTCTCACCAGTTCTCGGACTTGACTAGCCTCGTGTGATGTATTTTCACTTATGTAAATTGTCGGTTTTGGTTTTTAGGGTAATCAGAATGAAATTGGAAGAACAGTCCTTAGTTTGAAGTTTAAAATTTGAAAGATTTGACTAAGTCTTGACACCCTCCAATGCAAACCTCAGTTTCTAGCCAAACATACAACCTAAAAACCTCCAACTATTACATGTAAGATCTTGAACACACTAACACCATCCTTGATAGTCATCCACTCTACTCAAACTGCAATTAGCCTGATCAAATGAACCGAACAACTTGTGCTTCATTAGCACTCCGACACCGCAGAATGTAACCTCACTTTAGTGCGACCAAGCAACTTCTTGTTCTATGCACCGTACATCCTTTACAAATAAACACTTAAGTCATTCATGATCCTCATACACCAATAAAGCATAACACAACCCTCATTGAAATTCCTCTTACCCGAGCCATCCTTGGTCTCAACCTCCGCAAGCCATAACTGATTCACCAGCATGCCTCAAACTAGAACCAACATAGCACATAACCGTGCAACCAACTAGTCAATAGCAGACTCCCCCATTTGGCTCGAAACTATAGATCAAAACACACACAATAACCTATAACTCAGGGCTATACCTCAAATCAAGATGGAAATCAAGAACCTAGTAGTTCTTCTATCCTCCAGTAGACCCTTCTTGTCGCTTCCAAGTCATATAGATACTTATCGCAGTCATATCATGCTCATCACATAGCTACCCAATCATCACTCCCACTAACAAGGACATTATTGGTCTTACAATTCCATAGGTATGTGCTCACACAATCAACGCCTCAGTGCTCAAGCTGTAGGCAAAAACCCGGCCTCAAGTCTTCCAGACTGGCCCAACATCAACATATAGAAATCACGTATCGCCCCTTGATCAGGGAATCACAAGTCATCGATGCATATCTGATATAGAGCGCTCATGTACGCATACAGACATGTGGATGGAGTTCAAAGAGTTACCTTTCAAGCTGAATTAAGGAAACACGATAAGAGTTCAAGAATGTGAAGTTTTTTCTAATGGTTTTGTAGCCTCCCGAGGATAAGTACAGATGTCTCCGTACTGATCCACGAGACTCTACTAAACCTGCTCATGACTCGTGAGAGCTGTGTAACCTAGGCTCTGATACCAACTTGTCACTACCCTAAACCCGGACCCGGTCGTGATGGTGCCTCTCGTGAAGACAAGGCCAGCTGACACATTCCCAATTCATTTTTATGCAATTAAGTAATAAGTATTAAGTCTTTAACATGATAATGTCCCAAAATATGCAGTGAACAGTACAATTTGCGGAATTTACAACCAACACAATCCGACATCGGTGTGTCACCAGTCATGATCATCTATAATAATACTACAAGTCTGAAGAGTCTACTCCACTACTACAAAGCTAAAACAGAAGGAAATAAGTTTGAAGGAGAAGCACTGGGCTATGAATCGTCGGACAACTACCTAGTGTATCTCCGAAATCTGCTGGACAACTCTCAACCCACGCAAGCAGGACCTGATGCGCCTGAATCTGCACACGGGGTGCAGGGAGTAAAGTGAGTACTACAACTCAGTGAGTAATAATAATAAATGAAGGCTGGGAAATAAGAAATTACGTAAGGCGTATCACAGGTTATAAAAAAGCAGTAAAAGTTAGTAAAAGTAATGAAACAGTGAAAATATGCTAATTCACTTTAGTTTAGTTTAAGCTTCTTAAAATTCCCTTTTTAATCAGTTAAGCAAGTATAAGACAGGCAACTAGAAAATATAAACACATAAAGAACCACCCCTCGAGCACAATATCAACAGAACCAGCCCCTCGGGAAACACATGGAACAATACCAGCCCCTCGGGCAACAAATGGAACAATACCAGCCCCTCGGGCTATGTCTCACATCACAATGGGTACCCGCGCTCACTAGGGGTGTACAGACTACGGGATGGGCCCCTTACGGCCCAAGTGCAATATCAAGCCATCTCGTGGCATAATCAGATAGGCTCTCGGCCTCATATCAACAAGCCACCTCATGGCGTACAAATCTTAGGCCCACGGCCTCATAATCATAATCTGTGTTTCCTCACAACATAAGCCCTCGACCTTACTCAATCACAATCTCATAATCCACTCGGGCAATAGTAAAACATGATGCTCAACCCAAAAACATCATTTAATATATCATTTTAAGTGTTAAAAAAGTAAACATGGCTGAGTTATGAAAACAGTAGATTATAGCTTGACTGAGTACAAGTATATAATCAAGATAGTGAGGAAATAGCAGTAAAAATCCCATTACCCTCCGGACAACATTTACAATCATTACTCACCTCGATCCGGTCAAAACTCTAGCCCCGCGATGCCTTTGCCCCTCAAATCGGTCTCAAGTCATGTTAAATCTATCCAAAATTAGAATCACGGTGTCAAAATATACTAAGGGAAGGAAGTTTATGCGAAAATAATCGATTTACAACATAAATCTTGAAATTACCAAAACCCGACCCCCGTGCCCACATCTCAGAATTTGATAAGATTTACATCAATAGATTCCTTATCTCCCCACGAGTTCATACATATCAAAAGTCCCAAAATCCGACCACAAATGACCCATCAAATCTTCAAGTCTAGGTCTCCAATACCAAGACCTAGTCTCTCAATTTCTTTCCTTAATTTCCACTAATACCATGATTAAACAAACGGAAAAATGATCATAAACATGAGTAATGAAGCTTAGGGAACTTACCCAACTAATTATCTTCGATTTTCCCTTGAATTCACTGCCCTTGCTCGCTTCCCGTCTTAAAAAAAGGAGAACTTAGCAAAAGTTCGCGAAGGAAACATTATATATTTTCTTACCCAATTTTTTGCACCTACGGTCCATTTCCCGCTTCTGCGCGAAATCCACTGCATCTGCGATTTTCACTTAATTGCCAATTTCCGCATCTGTGTTTAGAATCTCGCACCTACACTACCGCAGGTGCGTCCCTTTCACCGCTTCTGCGGTCCCTGATGATCTTTTGCTAGGCCGTATCTGCAGGTGCCTTCCGCTTCCACGGGCATCACACCTGCGGCCTTCCAACCGCAGGTGCCGTTATGACAAAAACAAAAATGCTTCAGTTGCAAAAACTAAATTCCAATTCTTCCGTTACCCATCCGGAATCACCCCGAGGCCCTCGAGACTTCAACCAAGAGCACAACCACATCATATACAACTACCCAAACTTGTACCAATCTTCGAAACCCGTCAAACAACATCGAATCCATCAAATCACATCGAAATCCAGCCTAAGGTTCCAAAATGTTCTGAAGTCTTCTTTTAATCAAAAAGCCTACCAAACCACGTCAGAATGACCTGATATTTTGTACACATATCCAAAATGACACAACGGACCTACTGGAACTCCCAAAATTCAATTCCAACCACTATATAAAAATCTCACCTATCAACCGGAAATCTCAAAATTTCAAATTCGCCAATTCAAGTCTAAACCTTCCACGGACCTGCAAAACACATTTCGCTCACTCTCCTAAGTCACAAATAACCTAACAGAGCTAACCAAATCATAAAATTTTCGATCGGAGATCATATACCAACAAGTCAAAACTTGGTAAAATATTTCAAATTTTAAATAAGTCAAGATACATCACACGGGGCTAGTCAAGCTCGAGAACTGACGAGAAAAGTGCAAAATCTCAAAACCACTGGTCGGGTCGTTACAGATAACCTTCTTTTCTTGTGAGAGAATAATTTCTACCTTTACAATAAAGAAAATCACATAAACTTTCTCATATTATGGGTATAATTTAAAGCACATTCGAAAGTAGTAATATTAATAACTATATAAAATCATATTTTCAAATTTTTTTTGAAAAATGTTCCACTCAATATAAATACCATATAAAAATATATCTAACGGGATCAAGGTTGTTAAACTGACGGGGTCTTACGGTCACAAATCCTCTATAGAAAAGTACGGGATGTAACATCTTCCCTCCCTTTAGAAATATTCGTCTTTGAATGTTAACACTTAGGGACCTACAAAATTTTCACTAGGGTCTTCTCTCAATCTCGCATCGTATTTTTTGCTTCTTTCATAACCTCCCTTCCACATTACGCCTTAAAATTCTAATGTGATACCTGCACCTCTGATGCATACAATATCTCGCGACAACTTCATACTAACATCTTGTAACACAGCTCTATGGCACGATCTGGAAACAAAAGAAATGTAACATTTCCTAAATTCCCTATAGCCTCTCAGTTATAAATGTGGCGCGCAACACACCCATAATTGAGACTCTATTAGGCGCGGCTTTGTAGACTCCATAGGACACAACTCTGATACCACTTTGTCACACCCCAACCTTAGGTGGCGTGGCTGGAACCCGATGCCGCACTGGCCTGAGCGAACCACTATTTAACTCAATCATTTCTTTTGTAACTATCATGGGCCAACATGACCATAACTCATAATGTACAATTGTAAGTGAAAAACACAATTTCGCTGAACCATTTTTCTTAACACATGAATACATATGGGCCGGCAAGGCTTCTCACATACTATACAAAATGAATATTTGTCTACAAAGCCTCTAATATTATTTAACATCAAATGGGATAGTGTACCGCCCTACCCATAAGTCTGTAGAAAAACTCTGACACGATGACTCATAGACTCGGATCTACTCCGAATGAGGTGGAGTCTTACCAATCTTTTGCTGAATGCAGACCTCGTCTATTATGAGGTTTCGTCAATCTGATTATATATACCTGCATGCAAGAATGCAGCTTCCCGAACAAAAGGACGTCAATACGAATAATGTACTGAGTATGTAAGGCAGAACTAAAACTTAATAGTAAGTCAACATTAATTAAGGACATAGAAGAAATATAGAGCAAATGATTCAACCTGTAAATTTAAATAGCTTTGTAAATCATGAAATATTTACAGTATCATCCATATGCATATAAATGTCATGTAATGCATAGGTCTGTATGTGCATAACATCATAAAGCCTCTGAGGGTATCCCATTATATCATCTCAACCATTGTGGGCAAAATCATCATCGTATACTAGCTGATCAGGTGGTGGTGCGTATATAATGCCATAACCATTCCCATATCTCATATACATATATATACTTATATATATGTGTGTGGTCAAATCAGGGGGATCCATCTCCCGCCATTAAGGTATATTCAGAATGTCGTGACAGCAAAAATCCACGGCACTACAGTGGCTCCCTATCTCGAGGATTATCCACGGCCCTACAGTGGCTCCAATGTTAAGGGATCTGTCCGCGGCCCAGCAAAAATTACGAAGATAGGGGACTCCCGAGGTAAGCAGCTAGAATTAATAGGTTCTGGTGTATTGTCTAGCCGTCCCATCACCATATCTTTACATTTAATGCATCTGTATCGTACCGTGTTTCCTCGCCTATATAAGAGGAACCCGTACCATCTTGTAAGGGGTGTTTCTCCATTTCTCCACAAGTGCAATAATATCTCTCCCTCTTTTCATCTAAGTGGTTCATTCTCACTGGTCCGAGATCGCTTTGGCATTTATCATTCTTTTATCTATTCTTCACTACTTTGCTTGGCATTGCTAACATAGGGACTTGCTCGGTCATATCTCCGCCTATTATCCCATTCCCAACTGCCTTTGGTAGCTCGAGCTTGGCTCGAACCTTGGCCCCGAGGCCTTCATCGACCATCTCTGCACCCGGGCAGCAGGCCCCTTTGGTTTGATTACTGCTTCGTCTTAGCTCGCATTTTATCATTATACTTCATGTTCTTAGCATTAACTAGTTTAAGAACTAGCTCGGGAATAGATCACGTATTTTTAGAATCTCATTTACAAATTTAATTGTTGTTACCATTTTCACAGTAAACAGTTAGGCACCCACCATGAGGCTAAAAATAACAGTGATTATTTTCTTGCTGGTTTCGTCACACAAATGCACATTATCTTTTACACTTTTTTTTGTCCAAGATCCTTTGATTTCGGGCCAAAATGTCCAGCTCAGTAAACGGAGTTTAGAACGACAACCTCGGAAATCATGGGGAAAATGGCGTGGCTATCCCGGCCGCTGGAGCACCTCCGCGGAATCCTGATAACGCTCCTGGACCGATCCTAATGAACGCAGATTCACAGTACGCACAACAAGTCGACGAAACTTCTCACACTGACAGGAGCGCACGACACAACGACCAATATGAAGCACAAAAAACCCCGGCCCGGGTAGAATAGGAAGTTAGTCTTTATGTTATTTTTCAAATGTTGCAGGCACGACAGTTGGCTATTGCTCGGCTGCAAAGTTGCCCGGGGAACCCCAATGCAGTAGCGCCAGAGACGTCTCCTTACGATGAGCTAGTACATGAGATATCAAGTAACGACAGGTCGGTAACTGATTCTACCGCAGTGAGGATTCTTAGGAATCTCTTCGTAAGGATCGAATCGGGTTCGTGGAAGCTCTTACAACAAACGTCTCGCGAGGAAACGGTCTCGGAACTCGCTTCGTAGAAACCCGAAACACCAGAACTCCCTAGGTGCGACAGGACCTTGGATCCCCACAGGTGCACCATCGCTTGTGCATGCTCATTCAGAGGCAGCGACACCCGAGATGATGAGTTTGAGCCCGTCTCATTGAGGAAGTTCGAAGAAACACTTTGGAGAGAAACCGTGATGCATTGCCATTGCCTGGAACCTAACATCACAGACGTGCTTACCGTACCAGTGTGGTCCTCCGGGGAAGCGCACGCCAGTGCCATCAAAGTAGTATCGAGAGGGCCAAATACACCTGAGGCCGAACGAAGATGAAATGAAATACCGCGGGAAGCCGCACCCCATTCCCTGATAGGACGAATGAGATTGTTCTCGGTTTCGAATGATCGGCCAACACAAGTCTTCACCCGAAGCTTAAGCGAAGCATGACCAACAACTCTAGGGCATTTCAAGTGAAGCCTGATCAGGTACCCAACCGAGGTCCGGTTGGATGCCCACACCAGGCACCAGCCCCGAATCAAGGCCATGGACAACCTTCCAGGAACCTTCTCGGGTTCGGTATATCCAAGAAGACTCCGACAAAGAAGCTGATACAAAGCGGATGGAGGTCTCATCCATGCGCGTCGAACGGAAGGAACGACTTGAGATGCAACCTACCTCGCAACAATTGTGAAAATGCCCGAGGACAACACCCTCAAGGAACCTCCAATGGAACCAGATTCAACAAGGCACATCTGATAGGGAAACCCCGCCTAGCCGAGTGTGATTTTAGCATTGCTATATCGAACATCATAATCACCATAAGCATAGTCGGGAACACCAAGTGGCTCAGACCTGTTCGACCAAGACCCCTTCAAGAGAACTATGGCCTAGCGCAGGAACCACGGGGCGCACGGGGTCACCGGCTCAAAAGAACAACAACCATGTTATTCAATAGAGGTCTCCACCAAGTATCATCGAGTGGTCAGGCTCGAATCCAGCTCCAAGGGAGGAAGGATATCAGGAAAACGAAGCTGACAAACCACAACATATTGCCACGATAGTAAAAGGGCGGCGGTACTTTACAATGATCCATAAAATGCAGCGAGAAAGTGTTTATCGCCGGGAAAAGGAGGGTCCGGTGAATATACCTAAAGGAAAACCTTGCATCTAAGGAAAGGGACGCCGAGACTTCGCCTCGGCCTCGTATTCACGCGTTGGTAACCCCCTCCCTCATTTAACCTATTTCAAATAAAGCATGTGTTCATGAGTGCAGGTGGTTCGACCAACTATACCGACGGCGTCAGGCCAAATACAATAGGGCAGTTCGGACTAACGAACTAAATTACTCCCACACCTCGAATCTTTGGTGGATTCCATACGTCGATCGCCACAACAATCAGGAAGGCCGCTCCCTCTATGCATCTCATTTGAGCTCGGACTGCTACGCCGAGCCCGCGAAGCGGGGACGTTCTGTTCAGATTATAATGGGCACATCGCCCTGGGGAGATTTCGACCCCACTCCACCAAAGGGATGAAACTCCGTGACAAAGGTGGGACTAAGGCATTCGACAAAAAGCTACACACAACGAGAGGAAATCCCTCACCATATGACCCACCGCCGGCATCAATGCCTCCGCCCTAGAAGGGATCAAAGGGTAACCAGAACCACATCTTCGGCCAAGCCTGGTTGAACATGGCGGAAGGCTGCTTTAGGGCTCGCACCCCAAAAGGCAGGAACATACCAGGCCTCGAAAACGTCGCCTACACACCCTGCAGTAGGGAAGGACTACTCCGCTCCTTTAATTGTTTCTTTCCTTTTACTAACCTACATGTAGGCATTCAACCGAGGCGTTCAGAAATTCTAAACTCCACTCAGAGATCCGAGGCCTCCGCGGGACCGCCGAGCTCTCTTTTCTTAACTGGGTTTTCGGCCTAAGGGTCCCGTAAGCAAGATTATTAGCGGAGCAACGTACCCCCAAGAAAGGGATCCGACAATCACAGTCCTTTCTTTTACGGTCGAACGACGTGCGATGACCTCCTCTTAAGGGCACCATCCCCTCGTAAGGGCCAATAAATGGCAGACTAAGTTCCAAAATGGAATCGTGTAAATGGATCAGATAATCATAGGAGCCGCACCCGTGTGGGCCGAGCTCACAGCAACGAGACAATATGTATTTACAGCATATATTTATGCCAAGAAATAAAGAATATCTTTTAAGCATTTCGTATTTCGGGAAAGGTGATTTCGACATACTCATAACAAATATTTCTAGATCAAATGAGTCCCGATATACTCGGAGACTTAGCGTTAGCGATTCGACAACTTGCATGACCCCAGGGTCGGAACTCTACGCTCATCAAGACCCTGAAAGGCAACTCCGAGCTCATGAGAAGTTTTTTTCAAGCTTAAAACAAACTCGATAACTCGGAGACTACTGTTAATCGCCATACAACTGGAAAATCCAAAACTGTAAGACCCTAGGTGGCAGCCTCGGCGTAACCAGATCTATTCGACAAACTGTAAGACCTTAATAGGCATGATAAACTATATGACCTCAATAGGCATAACAAACTGTAAGACCTCAACGGGCATGACAAACTGTAGGACCTCAATAGGCATGAAAATCCCAAAGTTTAGGCTATACATCGCATTTGTTATAATCCCTAAAGGGCATACCCTCGATGTAAATGCCTAAACTATCACTAGGGATAAAAAATGGCTACGGCTAAAGTCATATGACTACAGTCAAAACGGTAGATACAACCAAAATAACGTGACTTAGGGACGCCCAACTGTTGCTAAAAAATCACAGGCCACTACTCCGAATATACTTCAGAAATAACCGGTTAAAATAGGCTTCCCTCAACAGGCAAAAAGAGCTCTGACCATGTCAGCTCCAAATCACAAAAGCGTCGATCTACTTGACCTACGAGCTATGAACCTTACGAGGAGCTCAAAACATCGCCGATATTGACTTGAAATTGAGGTTCATCTGGAACCAACGACGGGTCAGGCAAAAATACTATAAAAAGACCTTAACGAGCAGAAACAAAGCCTACAAAAATCCCATGGGCAAAAACAGCGTAAGAGCCAATGTCACTAGCTAAGCAAGCCTACGGGCCTTATATTGAAAGGTCGCTATGACCAAACAGCGTAAGAGCCATTGTCGTCAGCTAAAAAATCTTGACAACTTGAGGATTAAAATGAGCTCAAATCGTAACCCGATTCGGAGACTGGATCCAAAATAGTTAACTATGCAAGTCTACGGGCCACATACTAAAAGGTCTCAACGACCAAACGGCATAAGCCACTATCGCCGACCAGAAACTCAAGCCATTTCAAGGGTCGATTACAGCTCCGATCGCAACGCGACTCGGATACTGGACCTGAAAATTGCAAAATTCCCAAGGGCATGAAATAAAAACCATCATCACCAACCCAAACAAATGCAAAACTCGAGGGTATATTAAGTTATAGTCGGACCCTGACTCAGAGACTGAACCTGAAGACAGTTGAAGCATGCAAGTCTAAGGGCAAATCCGGGATCAAATCGACCTAGTGGAAACTCCAACAAACAAAAATACAGAAGATTCAAGTTGCGGGGTTTCCCCTCTTATTACTACATATCGATGACGAGGCGCAATCTTGGCATACGTCGTATAATGAAAGCTATATATACACACCAAAGAGGGCAGAGAATATTCGTTCCCTTTTTTTTGGCAGCTACGGCCTGGCGGTCTCCTCCTCATCATCCTCATCATCAGATATCAGGAAGTTGGCATCGAACTCCTCTCCTTTGGATTGTACGATCTCCTCCGAAAGATCAAAGCCTCTTGCATGAATCTCCTCGAGGGTCTCCCTCCGGGATCTGCACCTCTCATACTCCCTGCCACTATTTGCACGATCAAGGGCCTTTTTAAGCTCAGCCTTAGCGGCAGCGGCACTCCTTGAATGAGCCGCCATTTTTTGCCCCGCCCAGGTATTACTCATTACGACCTCAACCCAGACGTTCACCACCTCGGTTTTCGCCCTTGATAGATTATATAAGAGTTTCGCGATCATCTTCGACCGAGTGAAATCATTCGCACGAGCGGCATGAATTTGCACCTCAAGAACGGGTGTCGCGGCCTGAGCCCTCTCTCTGTCCCCATAATGGGCACTAAAATGTGCTTACAGCTCAGTGAATTCACGTTTGGCTTTGCCGACCTCGCTCCAGAGTTGTTCTAGCTCATCCGCCTTGTCTTTCAACTGAAATGGCAGCATGTCAAAGACAAGAGGACAAAAAGGGGGGGGGGAATGTCAGGCACCTACCATAATGTTTCGCCTCCCATCTCCCTTTTGAAAGATCTCGCCACCGGCACCTATCATGAGGTCAGCAAGCTGCTAGCCTACAAGACCATTCGGCTAAATCAGGAACCTCACCGAGCAACCAATGAGTTGTTGTAAACAAAGGACAAGAAGACATCATTATGGGGCCAGCCTCATATGAAGAAAAAGATAGTTCGAATAGAATGCTTACGTGCGGAGTTCCATTTCTCAGGAAACGGTAAAAATTCTCCGGGAATAATATCGGTCATCCGGATTCAAACGAACTGACTCATCCATCCACGGTCCTCATCCTCCTCGTTGTTGATTCTAGAAGCACGAGTGGACCTACGCTGAAGAGAAATTAGGACCCGGTAACGTAATGGCCAGTACAACCTTATGAGGTGACTGAGGGTGAACTCTATCCCAGTCTTATCAGCAAAATAGCTCATCAAATGCACTATCCTCCAGAGAAAGGGATGAATCTGCACCAACATTACTTGATACCTCCTACAGAAATCGAGCACGACCCGGTCCGGGGTGCCCGGCGTGAGTACATGGGTATACACACTCAAGAAACCCTCAACATACGTCATAACACTCTCTTCGGGGGAAGGTACTTATAAAATCACGCCTTTCACCCATCTGCACTCTCTCCTAATTGCCCCGAGTTTCTCCTCCCTCACCGATGAATCAATCCTCGACACGTGCTCCCGATGGCCCGGAATATTGGGAGGCTTCCCCGGTGTGGTGACCCTCTTCAAGGCAGCACACTCCGGGCCTCACTCCCTCGACATCAGGAGAGGGCCACTGGAACCAACCAAAGGTGGAACATGGGAAGGAATCCCCTTCATCCGAGGATCAGGTGTCGAAGTAGTGTCCATGACCATGACGAAATAAGGAGAAGAAGAGGAGGATCCAGGCAAAAACTCCCTGAAGCAAAGAAGTGGAGGGACTCGCACAAAGCACCAAGCTCTACAGAGGAAATAGGCTTTTCAAAAAACTACAAAATCGTTGCTTGAAGGGCGGATAGATAAATATGTATGGGCCAGGCAACAACTGCTCAATTGCCCAAGAAGGCTAATTAATTCTAGCCGCATTAATGTCACGTTCTCCTTGGGGAGTGCACCAGCAGAATTATTTCAGGCTCCCACATAACTCATAAAATCAAGGGACCTCGAGAGACCCCGTCGTCGCAAGTATCGTTTTGGAGGAGCCATCGACTCAACCTCGGGACATGGCTAGTCTCGGGGCCCCCGGTCCGTCCTACGAAAAGTCTCCAAAAGACCGATGCTGATGCTTGGAAGCAAAATAAAAGGGGGGGGAGAAGAGAGGGAAAGCAGCAAGAAGGACTAGCAGAATAAAAGCTCCTTTCATGCATTGACAAAAAGGAAAAAGACCTTCTTACACTACTCATCTCCCAGGAGGGAGAACACATGAGACAAAAAAAGAAGGCATACAAAAAATGGCTCGGAGACTACTCCTCACCACTATCATCTTCACCCCTGTCGGGGACAATCGAAAGAGCCAGTCTTCCCTCCATCACGTGAGCCTCCTCCAGGTCGGCAAATAGCTCAAAGCCTCTGGCTTCGAGTTCTTCCAAGACCTCCCTCTTCACCTTCGCCTTGGCATGCTCGACAGCTCGTGCCAGTTTCTGCCCAGCCGCCAGGGATATGCAACGAACCATTTCATGCGCTATAGTGGCATCCTCCTTATAAGCAGCAGCATCTCGCTTGGGATGTCGCCAATTCCCCGGTCATAGTCTCGCTTCGCTCCTTTTGCACGGAGATCTCCGCTTCTAACTCAGTAATCCGCGAGCTTCTCTGCTCAACCTACAATGAAAGGCAAGACGGTGAATATGTGAATATAGAACATGTGTGGATACGGAGTAAAAGGGTAGGTGTAAGCAAGGCAAAATACCTGAGCGGCAAGAGCAGCCTTCACCCGAAGAGCCGCCTCCAAAGAGGCCTGAAGCTCCCCCAACTCTTTATCTCCCCGAGCGCCAAGAGCCTCCGAGTCTTGAAGTTTCAAAGTAATGTTATTATGCTCATTATCATGGCAAGAAAGTTCCTTATGAAGCCGAAGGATGTCATGATCATACATCTCTTTACAATGCGACACGACGAGGAAGTTAAGAGAGATGACGAGTAATGCTCGGGAACGAAAAGAAACACACAAGGGAAAATTATCACCTGCTACAGGGACTTCTCCGCCTCTTTAACGGCGCTAGAAACATCAAGATCAGCTCCATCAATTACGCCTTCAAAAATGTTGGGAATGAAGCCTCCCCCTCTGTAAGGAGTACCAACCATGCCGCCGATCATCCCTTTGGCATCCCTCAGCTATCATGATGAGACTACGAAGTTCTGAATAAGATCGTTCGGGTCGCCGATTTCTCTCAATAGCAGCCCATGTCCTTGGAATGTCCCGAACCCCGACCCATCAGGACCAATGGTCCTGCTAGCAGAAGCCACATAGAATCCAGCCACACGATTCAATGTTACATCAACGTTCTCTTCGAGGACCCCCAGCTCCTTAGCCCTGCCGGACCCAGCCGTCCCAGACTCAGCAGCCTTCGACTGGGGCACCTGAAAATCTCTCACGCTGGACCTTGTCCTCCTCCTCAATAGACTTCTATCCTCGTCCTCCCCCTCAACATCAGGGTTCAACCCAGATGTTAGGGCAGCAGTTTCATCAAGACAAGCAGTGCCCGCCCTGTCTTTCCTTTTCTTGTTCATTTCAGACCCCAAGGCCTCCATTTCACCATCGGGAGGTGTCCTCATCTGCATATTCTCTACAAAGCCTGCACCAGCACAGTAAATGCGATACGTCGTTGCTTAGAGCTCAGAAGGAAACACAAAAGGTAGAGCATAAGTAGTGAAGAAACCCCACCATGATTATTAGCCACCCAATAATCCTTAGCTATGACGGTCCATGATCGGAGACAATATGGGAACCTTTCATCCAAATGCCTGATCCATACCGCCAAATATGGGACCGCCTTGGGATGCCAAGTAGCAGCTGGAGATAGCACAAAAGGGTTATCGTGACAAACAAAAGAATAATAGAGATGTGTCTAAAGGGAAGTTCACTTACGTCGATCATTCCATCGCTCTAGAAAGGGCATCCTCCGGGTGGGGATGATATCCGAGGTCCTCACTCGAATGAACCTGCTCATTCATCCCTGGTCCTTCCCCTCATCAACACTTGTGAAGAAAGATTTTTTGGACTGATGTTAAAGCTTGATTAAACCTCGATACAGTCGAGGGCGGTATAATCTGATAAAATGGCTGAGTGTAAAAATCTCACCTGTGACCCCTTCGGTGAAGTGCCTGAGCATCAACACGATCCTCCAAAAGGACGGGTAGATCTGATCGAGGGTCACCCATTATTGAGCGCAGAAGTTAAGGATAACCGGATCGATTTCCAAAGGAGGAGATTCGACAGATTTATCAGGGCCGAGGGTGAATGAGTAAGTATATATGTAAAGAAAGCCTTCCTTAAAGTCGGTAATGTTATCGCTGGGGTCAGGAATTTCTACCTTCACCACCTTGCTCCATCGGCAGTCCTCCTTCACTTTGTCAGCATTGGTCATGATGCTAACATATCAAGATACATGCTTACATCGACCCGGTGTAGACGAAGGATTCTCAATGTTAAAATCATTCGACGTGTCAATATCAGGAGAGGTCCATAGCTCTAAAGTAGGAACCGATTTATTTTCCCCCTCAAACAATCTGGATGATGACGCAGTATCATTCTGTCGAGGGACCGTCCTAGAAGTCCTGGTCATGAAAAATGGTAAAACCTTTCCGTAAAGAGAAAGAAAGATGTAAAGGTATGAAATAGCGAAAATTCTGGTTTACAAGCCTGAAAGAAGGGTGAAATGGGGAGTATCTAGCAACCAGAGCATTTATAGGAACCGCTGGGGAAGCAAAAGAGACGAACCTACGGAAGTTCATGGGTTTCTCGATTACCGCATTTGACGGCGGCCTTGCACGGTTCCCTGGGACATGGCATTTAATGCTCTTAGACGGTTTACGTCACGACAATAATGGCCTCGAGACTAAGATTCAACATCGTTTCCTATCATTTGTTCTAGGAAACGTGGAGACTGTCTGTGTTTGGTGAAATCAGGGAAATCCATCTCCCTCCATTAAGGTATATTCGGAATGTCGTGACAGCACCTCGAGGCTGTGGGATCATGATCGGGCTCCCTATCTCGAGGATCATCTGCGGCCCTACAGTAGCTCCGATGTTAAGTGATTTGTCCATGGACCAGCAAAAGTTAAAAAAGATGGGGACTCCCGAGGTTTACATTTAATGCACTATGTACCATTCCGTGTTCCCTCGCCTATATAAGAGGAACCCATACCATCTTCTAAGGGGCTGATGTTGCTCTATTTCTCCACAAGTGCAATAATATCTCTCCCTTATTTCTTCTAAGTGGTTCATTCTCACTGGTCCGAGATCGCTTTGGCATTTATCATTCTCTTATCTATTGTTCACTACTTTGCTTGGTATTGGTAACATAAGGCCTTGCTCGGTCATATCTCCGCCTGTTACCCCATTCCCAACTGCCCTCGGTAGCTCGAGCTTGGCTCGAACCTTGGCCTTGAGGCCTTCATCGACCATCTCTACACCCGGGCAGTAGGCCCATTTGGTTTGATTACTGCTTCGTCTTAACTCGTATTTTATCATTATACTTCACTTTTTTAGTATTAACTGCTTTAACAACTAGCTCGGAAATAGATCACGTATTTTTCGAATCCTATTTACAAATTTAATTGTTGTTACTATTTTCACGGTAAACAATATACGCATATATAATGCCACAACATCATCACGCCTCTAAAGGCATCCCATCATATCATCTCGACCACTGTGGGAAAATTATCAACGTATACTAGTTGATCAGGTGGTGATGCGTACATAATGCCATAACCTTTCCCATATTCCATATACATATATATACATATATATACGTGTGCATAACGCCATCTGATCATGGGTCAATTTGTATGTATAAATGGGAGTAATGCAAATGAAATACGTTAATAAAATCTCTCGGCATGTCATAAGACCATTATACTTCTGATTAATATCATGGAGTAAACTTTATCAACTTACGTATTTTTTGAGACCCATGAATAGACGATAGAATAACAGGACTGGCTATTTGTATAGTTTTAAATTTTTGGACGGTAACTCTTCAAGTGTAAGATGCATTTGCAATAAAGATAGGATGTTTTGATGTGTAGCATACATAAGGTTCCGGTTTAACTTGTCTAAAGTAAGAGATACAATGACTTTTATCAGCTTACGAGGAAACGATGTTTGTCTTAAGAGTTATTTTGAAAAATAAAAGGGCTAGTAATTCATGATTTCATAGCCAAACGTTAACTTGGTACTCATATCATATTACTCTACTATTTGCCCATAACATATTTTCTTTTCCCTATATAAATAACTGGATCAGCATTCTTGAAGTCGTCTAGGTACCTTGATTGATTGTACTGTTATACATGCCTTAATTAATATAGACTGTTGCTATGGTTTTAATTTGTGATTCATTTGCAGGCTGAGCAATGGGTATGAGAATACAAGAACATAGACATCTCTCATACTTCTATGAATATAGTCATTTATGGAAGTTGGGCATTTGCTCGTTTCGTTCGTGTCGTATAGACCATGCCAAAAAAAAAGAAGGGATAGCCTTAATATACCTGAGTAGATTCTCTTGATAATCTCTCTAATACACGTCTTCTGGTTAGGAACAAGGAGCATTACACCTTCAACTTTACCACCCACTTTATTTACTTAAGAAAACGTAATTCCCTCACATTCCAGTATTATAATATTCTATGTGTTGTTCCACCAATACATAGGCAATCTCATCACAAAGTAAACTGAATTATGCGTATAAATGATGAAACTAAAGAAGGGACATACAAACTAACGTGCAACCATAATACAAACCACAACAAATCCTACCAGTTTGGGGAGCAGTACCTAGATGTTTAGATTCCATAAGTCTAAAAAAAACAAGATGCATAATTCCCCACATCTTCTTTCTGAAGGATTTAATAAAGCAAGTGAGCAATACATTTACAATTGTTTGAATCTTGGTATTTTCCTGAACTTCAACACACATATTTGCATTTGAATAGTAGTAGTTCTGATTTCCAATTTGTTTGATAAGCCAGCTTTCAGTGTATATTTGTTCGACAGCCAAAGTGAAGCAAACTTAAGAGTCACTAATTTTTAGGTGGGTTTGCTGCCACGTTGGGTAATCAAATTCTTATTCAAAGACAACTACTAATTATTAATTAACTAGGTAATGTTCCATTACCCAATAATTAACTAATTACTCACAAAATTAAGAATTATCTTCACTTACTTAAAATACGACTCACTTTTAACATACATTATATAACTTACTATCATTGTCATGTGGTACCTTACAAAATAAATACATACACCATTATTTCATTAAAACATCCATGTAAGAATACATATATTTTCTAAACTTCTAATTTACCTAATGTCATATAAAGGGGTAAAGAGTATAAATTTTCATACGCTTAATTCTCAAAATGGTAAAATGATAATCTTCTTTTTTTGTGAGAAAATAATTTTTATCTTTACAATAATGAAAATCTCATAAACTTTCTCACATTATGGGTTTAATTTAAAGCACATTCGAAAGTAGTAATATTAATAACTATATAAAATCATATTTTTCAAACTTTTTAAAAAAATGTTCCACTCAATATAAATAGCATATAAAAATGTATCTAACGACATCAAGGTTGTTAAACTTACGGGGTCTTACGGTCACAAATCCTCTGTAGAAAAGTACGGGATGTAACATTCTCTCCCCTTTTAGAAACATTCGTCCTCGAATGTTAACCCTTAGGGACTTACAAAATTTTCTCTAGGGTCTCCTCTGTAACTAAACTAAAACCCAATCTATATATGATGTCTCGACTATTTGCAACATTTTCTTCTTGAGTATCTCATATCTTCTTCACATTTAACTTACTTACCTTTCAATCTCGCATTGTATTTTTTGTTTCTTTTATAACGTCCCTTCCACATTACGCCTTAAAACTCTAATGTGATACCTGCACCTCTGATGCATACAAAATCTCGCGACAACTTCATACTGACTTATTACAACTCAGCTCTATGGCACAATCTAGAAACAAAAGAAGGTAACATTTCCTAAATGCCCTATAGCATCTCAATTATAAATATAGCGCACAACACACCCACAAGTGCGACTCTACTAGGCACGATATTGTAGACTCCCTAGGACACGACCCGCTCTAATACCACTTTGTCACGCCCCATCCTTGGGAGGCGTGGCTGGCACCTACTGCAGCACTGGCCCGAGCGAACCACTCTGTAACTCATTCATTACTTTTGTAACTATCATGGGCCAACACGGCCACAACTCGTAATGTATAATTGTAAGTGAAAAACACTGTTTCGCTGAACCATTTTTCGTAATACATAAATATATATGGGCTGGTAAGGCCTCTCACATACTGTAAAAAATGAACATTTGTCTACAAAGACTCTAAGATTATTCAACATCAAATGGGATAGGGTACTGGCCTACCAATAAGTCTGTAGAAAAACTCTAACAAGATGACTCATAGGCTCGGCTGCACTCCAAATGAGGTGGAGTCTTACCGATCCTTCACTAAACGCAGACCTCGTCTATTATGAGGGTTCGTCAATCTGATTATCTATACTTGCAGGCATGAATGCGGCATCCCAATAAAAGGATGTCAGTACGAACAATGTACTGAGTATGTAAGGCAGAACTAAAACTTAACAGTAAGTCAACATTAATTAAGGACATAGAAGAAATATAGAGTAAATGACTCAACTTGTAAATCTGAGTAGCTCTGTAAATCATGAAATATTTATAGTATCACGCATATGCATATAAATTACATGTAATGCATAGGTCTGTATGTACATTACATCATAAAGCCTCTAAGGGCATCCCATTATATCATCTCAGCCACTGTAGGCAAAATCATCATCGTATACCAGCTGATCAGGTGGTGGTACGTATATAATGCCATAACCTTTCCCATATCTCATATACATATATATACTTATATATACGCGTATATAACGCCATAATATCATCACGCCTCTGAGGGTGTCCCATCATATCATCTCGGCCACTATGGGCAAATTCTCAATGTAGACCTGCTGATCAAATGGTGGTGCGTATATAATGCCATAGCCTTTCCCATATATATACATATATATACGTGTATATAATGTCATCTGGTCATGTGTCAATGGGCATGTATAAATGCATGAAATGCATATGAAATATGTTAATAAAATCTCTCGTCATGTCATAAGACCATTATACCTCTGACTAATATTATGAAACAAACTTTATCAACTTACGTATTTTAGTAGATCTATGAATAGACGATAAAATAAAAGGACTAGCTATATGTATAGTTTTAACTTTTTAGATGGTAACTCTTCAAGTGTAAGATGCATATGCAATAAAGATAGTAAGTTTTGATGTGTAGCATACACAAGGTTCTAGTTTAACTTGTCTAAAGTAGGAGATACAATGACATTTATCAGCTCACGAGGCAACGATGTTTATCTTAAAGTTCTTTTGAAAAGGGCTACTATTTCAAGATTACATAGCCAAACGTTAAATTGGTATGCATATCATATTACTCTACTATTTTCACACAACATATTTGTAACGACTCGGCCAGTCGTCTCATGATTTATCACTCTGTTTCCCCCATTTCTACTTCTTATTTCTTTGTATATCGGTTTTATATGTGATCGGGTTGGTTGGCTCGGGTTCGGAAAGGATTTGGTAAGGTTTGAGACACTTAGTCTCTTTTGAGGAAGCTTAAATTGGAAAAGTAAACCGGATGTTGACTTATATGTTAGAGGGCTCAGATGTGAGTTTCGATGGTTTGGATATATGTGGAGGCTATTTGGGACTTAGGAGCGTGATCAGAATGTGTTTTGGAGGTCTGGAATAGATTTAGGCTTGAATTGGTGAAATTGGATTTTTGGCGTTTTCTGGTTGATAGGTGAGATTTTGATATAGGAGTCATAATGGAATTCTGAGAGTTACAGTAGTTCCGTTGTGTCATTTGGGATGTGTGTGCAAAATTTCAGGTCATTCGGATGTGGTTTGGTTGGGTTTCTGATCAAAAGCGTAATTTAGAAGATTTTGGAATTCTTAGGCTTGAATCCAATACAAATTTGGTTTTCTAATGTTGTTTTGAGCATTTCAAAAATTGGAACAAGTTTGAATAATGTTATGGGATATGTTGGAATGTTTTGTTGAGGTCCCAGGGGCCTCGGGTGAGTTTTGGGTGGTCAACGGACCATTTCATGTTGTTGAGAATTGCAGAAAAACTGTTGAGTGTTGCAGAGAAATTAGACCTTCGCGTTCGCGAGTAGGTCCTAGTGTTCGCGAAGGGTTAGCTGGTGAAGCCTGAGATTTTAGCCTTCGCGTTTTCAAGGAAGGCGCTGCATTCGCGAAGGACTGGGCTGAGGTGCATCGCGTTCGCGAGGTGGAGTCACGTTCGCATAGATTTAATTGAGCAGCTGGGTTGGAAGGTGTTTTGTTCATCGCGTTCGCGAGAGAGGGAGTCCGTCCGCGAAGGGTTAAGCGGAGGAGACATCGCGTTCGCGAGTGGATGGTTGCGATCGCGAAGAGGAATTTTTGGTCAAAATTATTTTGTGCTTCGCGAAAGCGAGGCATTGACTGCGTTCGCGAACAAGAAATTGAGGCCTGGGCAAAATATTTAAATAGTCATCTTGTCCGCTATTTTGGGGTTTATTTCCACCGTGTTTTAGATATTTTGGAGCTTTTTGAAGAGGATTGAAGAGGAATTCAAGGGGAAACACTTGGAGGTAAGATTCATGGACTTAATACTCGATTCTAATGTGAATTCTACCTAATTAATCATGGAAATTAAGCCTAAAATTTATGAACTATGGCTTAAAATTAGAGACCTAGAATTTGGGATTTGGGGAGTCATTTGTGGTTGGATTTTGATGCTTTTGATATGAATGAACTCGAAGAGTGATAAGGAGTCCATTGATGTGATTTTTATCGTAATCTGAGACGTGGGCCTGGTGGTTGGGTTTTGGTAATTTCGAGATTTGTGTTGTAAATTAATTTTTTTTGCTTGAGCTTCATTCCCTTAACAGATTTTGACGTCGTGATTCTAATTTTGGATAGATTCGACACGAGTGGAGGCCGATTCGAGGGGCAAAGGCATCGCGAGCTAGATTTGGACCGGAGTGAGGTAAGTAATGATTGTAAATGATGTCTAGCGGGTCTGAAACCCTGGATTGCACATTGTTGTGCTATATTAAGGTGACGCAAACGCCAAATGACGAGCGTGGGGTCGTGCACTATTGGGGATTGTGTTATAGTTCATCCTGAATGACTATTTTACCGCATATTTGACTGAAAACTATTTACTATCATCATGTTTTGGGTTGAATGTCATATTTGGGTTTCGTGCCAACTATTTTTATCCTTAGGGGATTTTTGTTGATATTTTCTCTTTGTTTTGACTTTATACTTGAACTCAATCATGCTATATTCCACCATTTTTTTAAAACTCAGCGATGTTTACTTTGCTTTAACACATAAATGATATTTTGGGTTGAGCACTATGTTTTGCTGTTGCCCAAGTGGATTATGAGATTTTGATTGAGTATGGTCGAGGGCCTATGTTGTGAGGAAACACTGATTATGATTATGAGGCTGATGGCCTGAAATTTGTACGACACGAGGTAGCTTGTTGATTTGAGGCCAATGGCATAGTGATGATGCCACGAGATGGCATGATATGGCACTTGGGCCATAAGGGGGGCCTCCAGGAGTCTGCACACCACCAGTGAGTGCGGGTACCCATTATGATGTGAGATATAGCACGAGGGGCTGGTTTTGTTTCTGAGATATTGCCCGAGGGGCGGATTTGTTGACATTGTGCTCGAAAGAGCAGTCCTTTATGTGTTTATCTTTCCTGTTTTCCCGTCAATTACTTACTTAACTTTTAAAAAGGCATTTTATGAAGTTTAAACTGAACTCAGTGACTTCACACATCTTTACTGCTTCACGGTTTTTACTGGCTTTTACTGCTTCTTTATAGCCTGTTATGTGCCTTACGTGATTTCATACTTATCAGTCTTTATTTATGATTATTACTCACTGAATTGGTGTACTCACTTTACTCCCTGCACCCCGTGTGAAGATTCATGCATTGCTAATCCTGCTAGCGAGGGTTGAGAGCTCCCGGTAGATTTCTGAGTTCACAAGGTAGCTATTTGGCGTCCGCAGTCCCCTATTTCTCCCATTTATCTCATTTCTTTCTCTTTTAGTTATTTTGTAATAGTTATAGACATTTCAGACTTGTAGTATATTGGTAGAGGCTCATGATTAGTGACACCCCGGTATCGGGCTGTGTTGGGTTTTATTTCCGCAAACCGTAATGTTCAATGCTTATCATTTTGGGATTTATAATTATAATGTTTAAGACTTAATGATTATTATTTTAAATTTCTTAAAACTGAAATGGGAATGTGTCTGCTGGTCTTGTCTTCACGAGAGGCGCCATCAGGACCGGGTCCGGGTTTTGGGTCGTGACAAGTTGGTATCAGAGCCTAGGTTACATAGGTCTCACTAGTCATAAGCAGGTTTAGTAGAGTCTCGCGGATCGGTACAGAGACGTCTATATTAATCCTCGAGAGCCTATAGAACCTTTAGGAAAACTTCATATTCTTGAAATTCTTATCGTGCGAATTTGTTGATCCTAGTACTAAACTTTTGTTATTCTATTCTCTCACAGATGGTGAGGACAAACGCTACTGGTCAGGATGGATGACCACCAGTACCACCAGCTGTGGCCACTAGAGGCCGAGGACGCGGTTGTGATCACGGTAGGGGCAGGGGTGAGGCCCGTACAACAGCTAGGGCAGCACCTGGAGATCCACCAGCTGCCCCAATTCAGGATCAGGTCCCAGTTGTGGACGCTAGACCAACACCAGCTCAGGCACCAATTGTGCCCATTGTGATTCCAGGTTTTCAGAGGGCCTTGGCTCAAATTCTGTCAGTATGTACTGACCTAGTTCAGGCGGTATCAGTTACTACCATCGCAACTACATCTCAGGTCGGGGGAGGCACTTAGACTCCCGCCGCTTGCACACTTGAGCAGGTTGTGCAGGGACACCAGACACCGGGGGCGCATCTAACTCAGCCGATTGCAGCTGCTCAGGACTATGTAGTTCTTGCCATGCCAGAGGACGAGCAGCGTAGGTTGGAGAGGTTTGGTAGACTTCAACCTCCGACCTTCAGTGGTGCAGAGGGCGAGGATGCCCAGGGTTTCTTACAACGGGTATTCTTAAGACCAGCGGGGTCTCTTTCACTACTTATCAATTTTCTAGAGATGACTTCACTTTTGTGGGAGGCTTTTGAGAGGTGTAGGCCTGTTGGTGCAGCACCCCTTACCTGGCAGCATGTCTCCATTCTCTTCTAAGAGAAGTATGAGCCGCAGTCTCGTAGAGAGAAGCCGCGCAGGCAATTTGAGTGGTTGCGTCAAGGAGAGATAATTATGATGCAGTATGAGATAAGGTTCTTTAAGTTAGCTCGGCATGTGATTTGGTTGGTTCTGACAGATAGAAAGAGGAATGGGAGGTTTGCTAATGGCCTCACATATTAGCTTTGTATTCTCATGAACAGAGAGAGGGTGACTGGTGCTACTTTAGAGGAGGTTGTAGACATTGCTTGTGAGATTGAGTCTGTTCATCACCAGGAGAGAGAGGAGAGGGAGGCCAAGAGGCCTCGAGGATCTGGTAGTTATAGTGGTGCTCCTTCGAGAGGTTAGTTTCAGCACATCAGAGGCCATCCATTCAGACATGCTCAGACAGCTCACCCAGGTTATCATTGGGCATTATCAGGTCATGGTTCTCACAGTTCTGATCACAGTCAATAATCACTTAGTGCCCTTCCAACTCAGAGTTTGTCACGTATTGCATCAGTTCAGGGCTCTTATATGCCAAGTGCATCCACTAGTCATTTCGGTGCTAGGGGTTCCCTTCAGTCCCCATCTCTAGCACCGAGGAGTTGTTGTGAGTGTGGAGAGATGGGCCATATATAGAGGCAGTGTCCTCGTCATCTTGCAAGTTCATCTCAACAGAGGGGCCAGTCATCGGCTTCAGCACCATTTACTTCACCACCACCTACCCACCCAGCTAGGGGTGGAGGTCAGTCAGCTAAGGGTCGCCCTAGAGAGGAGGTTGCTCAGGTGGCGGTCAGGCGTGTTTCTGTGCTCTTCCAGCTAGACCCGATGCTATTGCTTCTAATGTTGTTATTACAGGTATTGTTTCAGTCTGCCATAGAGATGCCTCTGTATTATTTGATCCCAGTTCCACCTTTTCTTATGTGTCATCACACTTTGCTTCTTATTTGGGTATGCCCTGTGAGTCTCTTATTTCACCTGTTTATGTATCTACCCCGGTGGGCGATACTGTCATCGTAGACCATTTGTACTTGTTGTGTGTGGTGACTATTGGGGGTCTGCAGACCCGAGTGGATATTTTATCATTGTGTATAGTGGACTTCGATGTTATTTTGGGCATGGATTGGCTATCTCCATTTCGAGCTATTTTGGACTGTCATGCTAAGATAATTATATTGGCTATACCGAGTGTGCCACAGATAGAGTGGCGAGGTGTGACTAATTATGTTCCCAGTAGAGTGATCTCATTCTTGAAGGCCCAGCGTATGGTTGGGAAGGGTTGTCTTTCTTATATAGCCTTTGTGAGGGATTGATTTTGTTCCAGTTGTGAGTGATTTTCCCGATATATTTCCTGTAGACCTGCCTAGCATGCTACCGGATAGGGATATTGATTTTAGTATTGACCTGGTGCCAGGCACTGAGCCCACTTCAATTTCTCTATATCATATGGCACCAGCAGAGTTGAAGGAGTTAATGGTGCAGCTTCAGGAACTCCTCGATAAGGGGTTCATTCGGCTTAGTGTGTCGCCTTGGGGTGCGCTAGTTCTATTTGTGAAGAAAAAGGATGGCACTACGAGGATGAGCATTGATTATGGATAATTGAACAAAGTAACAGTTAATAATAAGTATACTTTCCCTCGCATTGATGAGTTATTCGACCAGCTTTAAGGAGCGATAGTGGTCTCCAAGGTTGATCTCCATTTAGGTTATCACCAGTTAAAGATCAGGGACTTAAAAATTCTTAAGACAGCTTTTTGGACCCGATATGGTCATTATGAGTTCTTGGTGATGTCTTATGGGCTGACCAATGCCCTAGCAGTGTTCATGCATTTGATAAACGGCGTGTTCCGGCCTTATCTCGACTCGTTTGTCATAGTCTTCATTGATGATATTCTGTTGTATTCGTATAGTCAGGAGGAGCACGATGAGCATTTGAGAGTTGTGTTGCAGAGATTGAGGGAGGAGAAATTTTATGCAAAGTTCTCCAAGTGTGAGTTTTGGCTCAGTTCAGTGTCTTTATTGGGGCACGTGGTGTCCAACAAGGGTATTCAGGTTGATCCGAAGAAGATAGAGGCAATTCAGAGTTGGCCCCATCCTTAGCCACAGAGGTTCGCAGCTTCCTTTGTTTAGCAGGCTATTATCGCCGGTTTGTTCAGGGATTCTTATCTATCGCATTGCCCTTGACCAAGTTGACTCAGAAGGGTACTTCATTTGTATGGTCGGATTAGTGTGAGGAGAGCTTTCAGAAGCTCAAGATAGCCTTTACCACAACTCTAGTATTAGTTTTGCCATCAGTTACACGTACATATACCGTGTAATATGATGCTTCGAGAGTTGGTATTGTGTATGTATTGATGCAGGAGGGGTAGAGTTATTGCTTATTCTTCTCGTCAATTGAAGCCCCATGAGAAGAACTACCCCGTTCATGATTTGGAGTTGCCTGCCATAGTTCACGCGTTGAAGATTTGGAGGCATTACTTGTATGTTGTGTCTTGTGAGGTGTTTACTGATTATCGCATCCTCCAGCACTTGTTCAAACAAAAAGATCTCAATTTGAGGTAGCGGAGATGGTTGGAGTTACTAAAGGATTATGATATCACTATACTGCACCATCCGGGGAAGGCTAATGTGATGGCCGATGCATTGAGCAGAAAGGCGGTGAGTATGGGGAGTTTGGCATATATTCCAGTTGGGGAAAAACCTCTTGTAGTTGATGTTCAGACCTTGGCCAATCTGTTGGTGAGGTTGGATATTTCGGAGCCCAGTCGGGTGTTGGCTTGTGTGGTTAATCGGTCTTCTTTATATGATCGCATCAGAGAGCACCAGTATAATGATCAGCATTTGCTTTTCCTTAAGGACAGAGTTCAGCATGATGATCCAGAGATGTGACTATTGGTGATGATGGGGTGTTGAGGATGTAGCGCCGGATATGTGTGCCCAATGTGGATGTTCTTCGGGAGGTTATTTTGGAGAAGGCCCATAGCTTGCGGTATTCCATTCATTTGGATTCCATAAAGATATATTAGGATTTGGGGCAGCATTATTGGTGGAGGAGATTGAAGAAAGACATTGTGGGATTTGTAGCTCGATGTCTCAATTGTCATCAGGTGAAATATAAGCATCAGAGATCGAGTTGCTTGCTTCAACTGATGGATATTCCAGAGTGGAAGTGGGAGTGGACAACTATGGACTTTGTAGTTGGACTTCCACGGACTTTGAAGAAGCTCGATGCTATTTGGATAATTGTGGATCGGCCGACCAAGGTCGCGCACTTCATTCCTGTGTGTACTACCTATTCTTCAGAGCAGTTGGCAAAGATCTATATCCAGGAGATTGTTCGTTCGCATGGTGTCCTAGTTTCCATCATTTCAGATAGGGGCACTTAGTTTACTTTGCAGTTTTGGAGGTCTATACAGCGAGAGTTGGGTACTCAGGTTCAGTTGAGCATAACTTTTCACCCTCAGATGGACGGGCAGTCCGAGCACACTATTTAGATATTGGAGGACATGTTGCGTACTTGAGTTATTGATTTTGGAGGGTCATGGGATCAGTTTCTACCGCTTGCAGAGTTTGCTTATAACAACAACTACCAGTCGAGTATTCAGATGGCTTCATATGAGGCTTTGTAGGGGAGGCAGTATAGATCTCCAGTTGGTTGGTTCAAGCCGGGTGAGGCTAGGCTATTGAGGACAAACTTGGGGCATGATGCTTTGGAAAAGGTGAAGGTAATTAAGGAGAGGCTTCGTACAGCGCAATGGAGGCAAAAAAGTTATGCTGACAGGAAGGTTCGGGATGTGTCCTACTTGGTTGGCGAGAAGGTTCTATTGAAGGTTTCACCCATGAAAGGTGTTACGAGATTTGGGAAGAAATGTAAATTGGGGTGCTTTGGAGGATTGGGGGGTGGTTTATGAGCTTGCTTTTCCACCCAGCTTGTCGAGTGTGCACCCGGTATTTCATGTTTCTATGCTCCGGAAGAATATTGGGGATCCATTTCATGTTCTGGTTTTTAGCACGGTTCAGTTCAATGATAATTTGACCTATGATGTGGAGGCTAGTAGCTATTTTGGGTCGTTAGGTTCGGAAGTTGAGGTCAAAGGATATAGCTTTAGTGAAAGTGCAGTGGAGAGGTCTGCCCATGGAGGAGGCTACCTGGGAGATCGAGCGGGAGATGCAGAGCAAATTTCCTCACCTGTTTGAGGCTTCAGGTATGTTTCTTGACTCTTTCGAGGATGAACGTTTGTTTAAGAGGAGGAGGATGTGACAACTTGGCTAGTCGTCTCATGATTTACCACTCTGTTTCCCCCATTTATGCTTCTTACTGCTTTGTCTATTAGTTGTATATGTGATCGGGTTGTTTGGCTCAGGTTCGGAAAGGATTTGATAAGGTTTGAGACACTTAGTCTCTTTTGAGGAATCTTAAGTTGGAAAAATCAACCGGATGTTGACTTATATGTTAGAGGACTCGGATGTGAGGTCCGGCGGTTTGGATAACTTCAGAAGGTGATTTGGGACTTATGAGCGTGATCGGAATGTGTTTTGGATGTTTGGAGTAGATTTAGGCTTGAATTGGCGAAATTGAATTTTTTGCATTTTCCGATTGATAGGTGAGATTTTGATATAGGGGTCAGAATGGAATTCTGAGAGTTGCAGTAGTTCGGTTGTGTCATTTGGGATGTGTGTGAAAAAATTCAGGTCATTCGGATGTGGTTTGGTTGGGTTTTTTATCAAAAGCATAATTTAGAAGATTTTGGAATTTTTAGGCTTGAATCCGTTGCAAATTTGGTGTTTTGATATTGTTTTAAGCATTCTAAAGATTAGAACAAGTTTTAATGAACTTATGGGATATATTGGCATGTTTGTTTGAGGTCCCGGGGGCCTCGGGTGAGTTTTGGGTGGTCAATCGGACCATTTTATGTTGTTGAGAATTGCAGAAAAACTGCTGAGTGTTGCGGAGAAATTAGACCTTCATGTTCGCGAAGGTTTACCTGGTAAAGGCTAAGATTTTTGCGAAGGGTTGGGCTGAGGTGCATTGCGTTCGCGAGGCGGAGTCACGTTCACATAGACGAAATGGAGCAACTGGGTTGGAAGGTGTTTTGTTCATCACGTTCGCGAGAAAGGGAGTGCGTTCGCGAAGGATTAAGCGGAGGAGCCATCGCGTTCGCGAGTGGCTGGTCGCGATAGCGAAGAGGAATTTTTCATCAAAGTTATTTTGTGCTTTGCGAACGCGAGGCATTGACCGCGTTCGCGAAGAAGGAATTGAGGCCTGGGCAGAATGTTTAAATAGTTGTCTTGTCCGCGATTTAGGGGTTTATTTCCACCACCTTTTAGCGATTTTGGAGCTTTTTGAAGAGGATTGAAGAGGGATTCAAGGGGAAACACTTGGAGGTAAGATTCATGGACTAAATACTCGATTCTAATGTGAATTCTACCTAATTAATCATTGAAATTAAGCAAAAAATTTAAGAACTAGGGCTTGAAATTGGAGACTTAGAAATTGGTATTTGAGGGGCCGTTTGTGGTTGGATTATGATGCTTTTTGTATGATTGAACTCGGGGGTGATAAGGAGTCCATTGGAATGATTTTTATCGGAATCCGAGACGTGGGCCCCGGGGTCAGGTTTTGGTAATTTCAGGATTTGTACTATAAATTGATTATTTTCTGTCGGGCTTCGTTCCCTTAGCAGATTTTGGCGTAGTAATTCTGATTTTGGATAGATTCGATGCGAGTGGAGGCCGATTCGAGGGGAAAAGGCGATGCATGCTAGATTTGGACCGGATTGTGGTGAGTAATGATTGTAAATGATGTCCTGAGGGTATGAAACCACGGATTGCACATCGTTGTGCTATATTGAGGTGAAGCACACGCTAGATGACGAGCATGGGGTCATGCACTGTTGGGGATTGTGACTTAGTCCATCCCGAATGACTATTTTACCGCGTATTTGACTGAAAACTATTTGTTATCATCATGTTTTGGGTTGAATGCCATATTTAGCCTTCGTGCCAACTATTTGAATCCTTAGGGGATTTGTATTGATATTTCCTCACTGTTTTGACTTTATACGTGAACTCAGTCATGCTATATTCCACCGGTTTTTTATAACTCAGCCATGTTTACTCCGCTTTAACACTTAAATGATATTTTGGGCTGAGAACCGTATTTTACTGTTGCCCAAGTGGTTTGTTAGATTCTGACTGAGTAAGGCCGAGGGCCTATGTTGTGAGTAAACACTGATTTTGATTATGAGGCCGAGGGCCTGAGATTTGTATGCCACGAGGTGGTTTGTTGATTTGATGCTGATAGCCTAGTGATGACCCCTTCAGGAGTCTGCACACTCCCCAGTGATTGCGGGTACCCATTTTGATGTGAGATATAGCCCGAGGGGCTGGTTTTGTTTCTGAGATATTGCATGAGGGGCAGATTTGTTGACATTGTGCCCTAGGGGCGATCCTTTATCTGTTTATCTTTCCTTTTTTCCTATCAATTATTTGCTTATTTGTTAAAAAGGCAATTTATGAAGTTTAAACTAAACTCAGTGACTTTCCACATCTTTACTACTTCACTGTTTTACTGGCTTTTACTGCTTCCTTATAGCCTGTTATGTGCCTTACGTGATTTTGTACTTCTCAGTCTTTATTTATGATTATTAATGTGACGACCCAACTAGTCGTCTCATGCGTTACCGCTCTGTTTCCCCCATTTTAGCTTCTTTATGCTTTGTTATATGTGTTACGTGGCATCGGGTTGGTCGGATCGAATCCGAAATGAATTTGGTAAGGTTTGAGACACTTAGTCTCTTTTGAGGAAGCTTAAGTTGGAAAAGTCAACCGGATTTCACTTATGTGTTAGAGAGCTCAGATGTGAGTTTCAATGGTTCAGTTAGCTTCGGGAGGTGATTTGTGACTTAGGAGTGTGATCAGAATGAGTTTTGGAGGTTTGAGTAGATTTAGACTTGAATTGGCGAAGTTGATATTTTGGAGATTTTCGTTTGGTAGGCGAGATTTTGATATAGGGGTCGGAATGGAATTCCGAGAGTTGTAGTAGCTCTGTTGTGTCATTTGGGATTCAGGTCATTCGGATGTGGTTTGGTAGGGTTTTTGATTGAAAGAGGAATTTGGAAGATTTTAGAAAGTTTGGCTTGAATACGATGTGTTTCGGGTGATTTGATGTTGTTTGAGGTGTTTTGATGATCGGAACAAGTGTGAATAAGGTATTGGGTTATGTTTGTGCTTTTGGTTGAGGTCCTGGGGGCCTCGGGGTGATTTCAGATGGTTGACAGAGGAGTTGAAATGTTATTGTAGCTGCTGAAATTGCTACTTCTAGTGTTTTCGCACCTGCGGTTTGGGGATCGCAAGTGCGGCGCCGCATGTGCGAAAGAGGAGCCGCAGAAGCGGATTGTTGAGGACTTTCCAAGAACCGTAGATGCGGTATGGGACTGCACCTGTGGAGCCGTAGGTGTGGATGGCATATCGCAGATGCGATTTTGGGATCTTAAGTGAATTCCGCAGAAGCAGAAGATTTAACCGCAAATGCACTACCGAAGATGCGGTTGAAGTACCGCAGATGCGGAAAGGCCTGGCAGAATATATAAGTTATTTCATTTCGCGAATTTGAGTTATTCTACCATTTTTTACTTCGACTTGGGAGCTTGTTGGGCGATTTGAAAGAGGGATTTCAAGGAAACATAGTTAAGGTAAGGATTTTGGAACTAAAACACATTTCTATGGTAGTATTTCCTGGGTTAAGTTTGTAATTAAAGGAATTAAAGGGCTAAAAATGGAGGATTAGGGCTTAAGTTTAAGAGACCTTTAAAAGAGGATTTGAGGGGCCATTTGGACTCCGATTTTAGTATTCTTGATATGCGTAGACTCGTGGGGAGATGAGGAATCTATTGATATAAAAAAATTTGAATTTCGAGATATGAGACCAGGGGTCGGGTTTCTCTAATTTCCGGATTTGTACCCTTTATTGATTGTTTTCGCTTGGGCTTTATTCCCTTAGCATATTTTGACGTCCTCGTTCTGATTTTGGATAGATTCGACGTGCGTGGAGGCTGATTCGAGGGACAAAGGCATCGCGAGCAAGAGATTTAGCCGGTTCAAGGTGAGTAATGATTGTAAATGATGTTCTGAGGGTTTGAAACCCCGGAATGCACATCGTAGTGCTATGTTGAGGCGAGACACACGCTTGATGACGAGCGTGGGGTCGTGCACTATTGGGGATTGTGACTTGGTCCATCCCGGTTGATGATTTTACCACATATTTGACTGAAAACTAATTGCTATCGTCATTATTTGGGCTAAATGTCATATTTGGGCTTCGTGCCAACTATTTAAACCCTTCGGGGATTTTTATTACTATTTCCTCACTGTTTTGACTTTACATTTGAACTCAGTCATGTTAATTTCCACTGTTTTAATACTAAGCCATGATTACTAAGTTTTTAAGACTTAAATGATATTTTAAATGATGTTTGGGCTGAGAAACGTTGTTTTACTGTTTCCCTAGAGGCTTGTGATGCTTTTTGACTGAGTAAGGTCGGGGGCCTACATTGTGAGGAAACACTGACACTAATTTGAGACTGAGGGCCTGAGATATGTACGCCACGAGGTGGCTTGATCGATATGAGGCCGAGGGCCTAGATTTGATGCCACAAGATGGCTTGTTAATACGCTTGGGTCGTAAGGAGCCCCTCCAGGAGTCTGTACACCCCCAGTGAGCGCGGGTACTCAGTGTGATGTGAGATTGAGCCCGAGGGGATGGTATTGTTCTCAGATGTTGCCCAAGGTGCAGATTTGTTGATACTGTGCCCGAGGGGCGAACTTCTATTTGTTTACTTTACATTTATTACCTGTCAATTACTTGTTTACTTGTTGAAAGAGGATTTTACTTGATTTTTCACGGGTTTACGTTTTTTAAATGATTTTACTGCTTCATTATAGAATGCCTTTTGTCCTACGTGTTTTCTTACTTTCAGTCGTTATTTACATTTTTTACTCACTGAGTTGGAGTACTCACTTTACTCCCTGCACCCCGTGTGCAGATTCAGGCGTAGCTGGTCCCGCTCCTGAGTGCTGATTCATTCCAGCTTCAGGCGGATCTTCGAGGAGTCTTTAGGTAGCTGTTGGCATTCGCAGCCTGGAACTCCTCCTTATCTATTCCTTTATGTTCTTAGTTCAGTATTTAAAACTCTATAGTTACATTTGAGGATTCAGTATTGTTAGATGCTCGTGACTTGTGACACCTCGGTTAGGGTTGTGTCAGGTTGTATTTTCGCTACTTATTATAATTAAATCACGTTTTAGACTGCTTTTGTATTGTTAAACTACTTTAACAAGTGAATTGGGTTTAGTTGGATAGCCTTGTCTTCACGAGGGGAACTATCATGACTGGGTTCGGGTTTAGGGTCGTGACAAATTAGTATCAGAGCCTATGTTACATAGGTCTCATGAGCAGGTTTAATAGAGTCTCGCGGATCGGTACGGAGACGTTTGTATTTATCCTCGAGAGGCTAAAGAACCTTTAGGAAAAACATCATATTCTTGAAATTCTTGTCTTGCAAATTTGTTGATCCGAGTACTAAACTTCTGTTATTCTATTCTCTCACAGATGGTGAGGACACACGCTACCGGACAGGGTGGATGACCACCAGTGCTACCAGCTGTGGCCACCAAAGGCCAAGGACGCGACTGTGGTCGTGGTAGAGGCACAATACCAAGGACAGCACCTATAGATCCACCAGCTGCCCCAGTTCAGGACCAAGTCCCAGCTATGGACGCTCCAACAATACCAGTTCAGGCACCAGTTGTTCCCATCATGATTACGAGTTGTCAGGAGGCCTTGGTACAGATCTTATCGATTTGCACTGGCCTGGCTCAGACAGTTTCAGCCACTACAGCCGCAACTACTTCACAAGCTGGGGGAGGCAATCAAACTCCCGCCGCTCGCACACCTGAGCAGGTAGTATAGGGACTTCAGACGCCAGGGGCACATCCAGCCCATCCGGTCACAGCTACACAAGACTATGTGGTTCCTGTCATGCTGGAGGATGAGCAGCATAGGTTGGAGAGATTTGGTAGATTGCAGCCTCCGACCTTCAGTGATGTAAAGGGCGAGGATGCCTAGGGCTTTTTGGATAAGTGTTAGAGGATGCTTTGTACTGCAGGTATTCTGGAGACCAGCGGGGTTGCTTTTACCACCTATCAGTTTTTAGGAGTTGCTTTAACTTGTTAGGAGGATTTTGAGAGGTGTAGGCCTGTTGGTGCAGCACCCATTTCCTAGCAACAGTTCTCCGTTCTCTTTCTGGAGAAGTATGTGCCTCTGTCTCGCAGAGAGGAGTTGTGTAGGAAGTTTGAGTGGTTGCGTTAGGGGGAGATGATTGTGTCACAGTATGAGTTGAGGTTCTCTGAGTTGGGTCATCATGCTATCTGGTTGGTTTCGGCAGATCGAGAGAGGATCAGGAGGTTTGTGGATGGTCTTACTTATCAGCTCTGTATACTCATGGCCAGGGAGAGGGTATTTGGTGCTACTTTCAAGGAGGTTGTGGATATTTCCCTTGAGATTGAGTCTGTTCGTCGCTAGGAACGTGAGGAGAGGGAGGCCAAGAGGCCTCGAGGATCTAGCAGCTATAGTGGTACTCCTTCGAGGGGTCCGTTTCAGCACGGCAGAGGCCGTTCATTCAGGTATGCTTAGCCAACTTGCCTAGGTTATCATGGGGTATCTTCGGGTCATGGTTATCACGGATCTCAACAGGCCAGTCATCACTCAACGCCCTTCCAGTTTAGAGTTTGACCCATGCTCCATCAGCTCAGGGCTCTTCTATGCCGAGGGCATCTGCTAGTCACTACAGTGCGAGGGGTTCCCTTCAGTCCCCTCCTCCAGCACCTGGGAGTTGTTATGAGTGTGGAGAGATGGGTCATATGTGGAGACAGTGCCATCGTCGTCTTACGAGTTTATCTTAGCAAAGGGGTCAGTCATCCGCTTCAGCGCTAGTTTCTTCACCACCACCCGCTCAGCCAGCTAGGGGTGGAGGTTTTTCAGCCAGGCGTCGCCCCAGAGGGGTAGGTCGATCAGGGGGCGGTCAGGACCATTTCTATGCACTCCCAGGCAAACCCGATGCTATCACATTAGATACTGTTAATATAGGTATTGTTTCAGTCTGCCACATAGATGCCTTTGTATTATTTGATCCTGGTTCCACCCTTTCTTATGTGTCATCATACTTTGCACATTATTTGGGTATGCCTGGTGAGTTTCTTACTTACCTATTCATGTATCTACCCCGGTGGGCGATACTATATTTTAGATCATGTGTACCGGTCGTGTGTGGTGACTATTGGGGGTTTAGAGACCCGAGTGGATATTTTGCTATTGAGCATGGTGGATTTTGATGTCATTTTGGGCATGGATTGGTTTTCTCCGTGTCGTGCTATTCTGGACTATCATGCTAAGATAGTCACATTGACTATGCCGGGTATGCCACGGATTGAGTGGCGGGGTGTGACTGATTATGTTCCTAGTAGTGTGATCTCTTTCTTGAAGGCCCAACGTGTGGTTGGGAAAGGTTTTGTTTCATATCTAGCGTTTTTGAGGGATGTCGTAGCTGAGACTCCCAGTATTGATTCTGTTCTAGTTGTGATGGATTTTCCCGATATGTTTCCTATAGACCTGTCGGGCATACCACCGAACAGGGATATCGATTTTGGTATTGACTTGGTGTTGGGAACTCAGCCTATTTCTATTCTACCGTATCATATGGCACCAGTGGAGTTGAAGGAGTTAAAAGTGCACCTTCAAGAACTCCTTGATAAGAGGTTCATTCGGCCTAGTGTGACACCTTGGGGTGCGCCGGTTCTGTTTGTCAAGAAGAAGGATGGCACAATGAGAATGTGCGTTGATTATAGGCAATTGAACAAGATAACAATTAAGAACAAGTATCATTTTCCTTGTATTGATGATTTATTCGACCAGCTTCAGGGAGCGAGGGTGTTCTCCAAGATTGATCTCCGTTCAGGTTATCACCAACTGAAGATCAGGGATTCGGATATTCTTAAGACAACTTTCAGGAACTGATATGGTCATTATGAGTTCTTGGTGATGTATTTTGGGCTGACCAATGCCCCAGCAGTGTTCATGCATTTGATGAACAATGTGTTCCGGCCTTATCTCGACTCGTTTGTCATAGTTTTCATTGATGATATTATGGTGTATTCGCAGTCAACAGGAGCACGTGGAGCATTTGAGAGTTGTGTTGCAGAGATTAAGGGTGGAGAAGCTTTATGCAAAATTCTCCAACTGTGAGTTTTGGCTCAGTTCAATGGCTTTCTTGGGGCACGTGGTGTCCAGCGAGGGTTTTTAGGTTGATCCGAAGAAGATAGAGGTGGTTCAGAGTTGGCCCAGACCGTCCTCAGCCACAAAGATTCGCAGCTCTCTTGGTTTAGCAAGCTATTATCATCGGTTTGTTCAGGGATTCTCATCTATCACATCGCCCTTGACCAAGTTGTCTTAGAAGGGTACTTCATTTATATGGTCGGACGAGTGTGAGGAGAGCTTTCAAAAGCTTAAGACAGCTTTGACCACAGCTCCAGTGTTGATCTTGCCATCGGCTTCAGGTTCATATACCGTGTATTGTGATGCTTCAGGAGTTGGGATTGATTTTGTGTTGATGTAAGAAGGTAGAGTTATTGCTTATTCTTCTCGTCAGTTGAAGCCCCATGAGAATAACTACCTCGTTCATGATTTTGAGTTGGCTGTCATAGTTTACGCATTAAAGAATTGGAGACATTACTTGTATGGCGTATCCTGTGAGGTGTTCACTGATCATCATTGAACATTTGTTCAAGCAAAAGGATCTTAATTTGAGACCACGTAGATGGTTAGAGTTGCTTAAGGATTATGATATCACTATATTGTACCATCTGGGAAAGGCCAATGTAATGGCCGATACTCTGAGCCGAAAGGCAGTAAATATGGGGAGTTTGGTATATATTCCAGTTGGGGAGAGACCTCTTGCATTTGATGTTCAGGCCTTGGCCAATCGGTTTGTGAGGTTGGATATTTCGGAGCCCAGTCGGGTATTGGCTTGTGTGGTTTCTCGATCTTCCTTATATGATCGCATTAGAGAGCGCCAGTATGATGATCCACACTTGCTTGTCCTTAAGGACAGAGTTTAGCATGATGATGCTAGAGATGTGACCATTGGAGATGATGGGTGTTGAGGATGCAGGACCGAATTTTTGTGCCCAATGTGGATGGGCTTTGGGAGTTGATTCTGGAAGAGGCCCATTTCTCGCTGTATTCCATTCATCCAGGTGCCGCGAAGATGTATCAGGATTTGAGGTAGCACTATTGGTGGAGAAGAATGAAGAAAGATATTGTGGGATTTGTAGCTCGGTGTCTCAATTGTCAGCAGGTGAAATATGAGCATCAGAGACCGGGTGGCTTGCTTCAGCAGATGGTTATTCCCGAGCGGAAGTGGGAGAGGATCACTATGGACTTTGTTGTTAGACTTTCATGGACTTTGTGAAAGTTCGATGCTATTTGGGTGATTGTGGATCGGCTAACCAAGTCTGCGCACTTCATTCCTATGCGTACTACTTATTCTTTGTTTCTATGGTGTCCTAGTTTCCATCATTTCAGATAGGGGCACTCAGTTTACTTCACAGTTTTAGAGATTTGTGCAGCGAGAGTTGGGTACTCAGGTTGAGTTGAGCATAGCTTTTCATCCTCAAATGGACGGGCAGTTAGAGCGTACCATTTAGATATTGGAGGACATGTTGCGTGCTTGTGTCATTGATTTCAGAGTGTCATGGGATCAATTTCTACCGCTTGCAGAGTTTGCTTATAACAATAGCTACCAGTTGAGTATTCAAATGGCTCCATATGAGTCTTTGTACGGGAGGCGGTGTAGATCTCCAGTTGGTTGGTTCGAGCCTGGTGAGGCTAGGCTATTGGGGACAAACTTGGTGAAGGATTCCTTAGAGAAGGTGAAGGTGATTCAGGAGAGGCTTCTTACAGTGCAGTCAAAGCAAAAAATCTATGTTGATAGGAAGGTTCGGGATGTGTCTTACATGGTTGGCGAGAAGGTTCTATTGAAGATTTCACCCATGAAGGGAGTTATGAGATTTGGGAAGAAGGGGAAATTGAGTCCTTGGTTCATTGGGCCTTTTGAGGTGCTTCGGGGGATTGGGGAAGTGGCTTATGAGCTTGCTTTACCACCCAGCTTGTCGAGTGTGCATCCGGTATTTCATGTTTCTATGCTCCGGAAGTATATTAGAGATCCGTCTCATGTTTTGGATTTCAGCACAACGAAGTTGGATGATGATTTGACTTATGATGTGGAGCCAATAGCTATTTCTGGTCGTCAGGTTCGAAAGTTGAGGGCAAAGGATAGAGCTTCAGTGAAAGTGCAGTAGAGAGGTCAGCCCATGGAGGAGGCTACCTGGGAGACTGAGCGGGAGATGCGGAGCAGATATCCTCACCTATTTGAGCCTTCAGGTATGTTTCTTGACTCGTTCGAGGATGAAAGTTTGTTTAAGTTAGGGAGGATATGACGACCCGGCTAGTCGTCTCATGAGTTATATCTCCATTTGCCCCATTTCTGCTTCTTTATGCTTTGTTATCCGTGTTATGTGGTATCGGGTTGGTCCGATCGAATCTGGAATGAATTTGGTAAGGTTTGAGACACTTAGTCTCTTTTGAGGAAGCTTAAGTTGGAAAAGTCAACCAAATGTTAACTTATGTGTTAGAGGGCTTGGATGTGAGTTCCGATGGTTTGGTTAGCTTCGGGAGGTGATTTATGACTTAGGAGTGTGATCGGAATGGGTCTTGGAGGTTTGGAGTAGATTTAGGCTTGAATTAGCGAAGTTGATATTTTGGCGATTTTCGGTTGGTAGGCGAGATTTTAAAATAGGGTCGGAATGGAATTCCAAGAGTTGCAATAGCACAATTCAAGAATCAAAGAACATTGCATTCGAAACCACTTCTAGGAAGACCATGAATAGTGATTCTGCCACTATTCATCGGCCATAACCCCGGCATCCGGCAAGATAAAATCACAAGATTGGTCTCAATAGAACCCCCTTCTCCTTGTGAACAATCTCCTTTTGATTTTACTTTCAAATCTATAACCAATTTTCCTAGATCTTAACTTCCTAGATTTTCACGTTACTGTAGCATAGACTGTTTGCAAGCTTATATGTTTCTGTTATTATAACGTGAAATTGGAGTGTTGAAGAACAATTTGGATGCTTTATTTTAATCGGGATTCACAGGTTTGAAGCCAAACAACAACAGATCTTAAAAAACTTTTCGGAACTACTGTAGCATCGAATTAGCAAAATCTGCTGCATTTATTGTCAAATATATTTAGGTGCTAAAGAATTATCATTGGTGCAAGACATTGTTGTAGCGATAATCTGGGTTGATCTATGTTATTTCACGATTTTTTGAAGATACACGTTTGAGTTGGGAAGATCACTGCTCCTTCACGCAATACTGCCATGGCCATTATGGCCAGTGGCCAGCTACCCTCACACGCTGGGCCACTTCCTCAACCACCCCCTAACATCACACAGCCAGGCACGACAACAAATCCAAATCCAATGGATTATGCAAAGGCAGTAAAACCTATACCCAGCACTTCCACTATGCAAGATAGAGTATCAGTTGATCATATCCCCCCTAGACAAGCCCAATTCTTTCAAGGACAACCAACGGTATGCTTTACAGAATCAAAAGTTGAACGTATGAACTATATTGAAGGACTGCAACAGGCAGTTGTGTGCAAATTTTCATACGGATGGCCAGATATCAATGAAATACGTCGAATTGTACCTATGCAGTGTGGTATCAAAGCTGAATGCAACATTGGATATCTTCGTGACAGGCACATTTTGTTTCGATTTTCATTATGGAAAGATTATGTAGATTTCTCGTCAAAAGGTGTGTACTATGTTAAGGATAAGCATGGGGATGAATATCAACTGAGAACATTGATCTATGATGCAAAATTTAAAGTTGTAGAGGAGACACCTAAGGTAATGGCTTGGATTTCATTCCCTAATTTGCTGCCTACCTATTTTGTCAGAGAATGCTTGTTCTCTCTAGCTTCTGCTGTAGGTAACCCCCTTCACTTGGATTTGGCTACTATCAAGAAAACTAGACCTAGTTGTGCTCGTGTTAAAGTGTTGGTGGATCTGCTAGCTGACTTCCCAAAGAAAGTTCGAATGGACATTGTCAATGACGTAAATGGGGATGTAAGAACTGAATGGGTAACCATTAACTATGATTATTTGCCAAAGTACTGTAAAGAGTGCAAGTTACAAGGCCATGACATGCTTGAATGTTGGAGAATTAATCTTGATTTAAGGGAAAGCAAAAATGTCCAGCAGAAGGAAAATGTCGAAAATGTGAAACAAGGCAATAATAAACATGCAAAACATGATGCTCCCTTAATGATCCTTACTAGTAGTAAGGTAGTTGGTAATGCAGGCCCTCAATGGAAGGAAGTTCGCGACAATAGTGGACTAAACAAAGGCAAACAATCTGAAGGTACTACTGCAGAAGGGAAAGAAATAGTTCTTGTTAACAATACAGCTGTGACAAAACAAATACAAACAACCAACCAATTTGCAGTGCTAGAAATTGATAATGGTGAGATTAATGAAGGTAACCAATTGGCAGCTGTGGAGGAAACTCTAGTTCAAAAAAACACATGCAACAATGATATTCAGCAAAATAACTCCACAACAGGTGTAGAGAATGAGTCAGAGGAGCAGGAATTTAATTTTTCAACGAGAGAAATAGTACAAAAGGTAACTTCTCCTAGCTCATCTAGGAGACAATCATCCAAGACACAACCTAGGAAACTGAACCCTACAACACCTACTTTCAATCCTACAACAATAAAAAATCATGCAACAAATAGGGAATCAACAGCTCATTGTGTACAAAAAGATTTGGGGAATGAGCAGCATTTTCACAATGAGTCAACTGCCCATTGGGTCCAAAAAGCATTCAAAAATAATGTAGTTCAAGTCAATACTTTATGTCAACACATTCCTTCACAGGGCACCAATGTTGAACAACAATTAGCAAATAACAAAGAAAATGAATTTGTTGAAGATATAGATTTTGGAGGGAGATTATGGCTCAACCAAATAGAGGAAGACTTAGCAGATGGTCAGATTCCAGATACAATGCATAGTGATGAAGAATTTGGAGGAAATGAAGTGGAAGATGAGGATCAAACTGTTAATTGTAATGCCATTGGAATCAATATTCAAAGCATCAGCGAATGCACAAATGCAGCAACAGAAAAGACAAAAGAGGGGAACATTAATATTATAGATCCAGGAGGGACTTCACATAATGTTGTTAGTAATGCCTTGAAAGAAGCTGAAAATGCAGACAAGAAACAAGATGAGAATGCAGACAAGAACCGAGCTATGACAGTGCATGTTTATGCAACAAGTACTGTTCCATTGAGCACCGTGTAGGATGTAGCAGGAAGTAACGTTCCATTGAACAATACAATGATGTTGACCAATGAACATGCTGAAAAAGATGCAGAACTTATCAACCAGACAGAGGATATTGTTACATCAAAAGAAGCAGTAGAAACACATGATCAAGTTAACCACACAGAACTTAAAGGTAGAGACATGGATGATGAATCCACTGCACACAATTTCCTTAATGTTGCCAAGCAGGGAGATCTGTCGCCAAGGCTTATTGAACTAGTAAAATCTGCAACATAGGGAAAAAAGAAACAGTCAAAGGAGACTTCTATTGTCCCAGTTAGTGGAGAACAAACAAGGAGAACACTGTCCAAATCCCAAAACATTTAATGGATGCCATTATATGGAATGTCAGGTCAGTAAACACAATGCAAGCATTTGAAAGGCTGATTACAATGCACAGAAAACATCATTTTGAGTTCATAAGAATCCTTGAGCCTATGCAACCGTCTCACAAAATGGAGAGGTATAGAGCAAGAATTGGTTTGGCACAGGCTGTGGTGAATGTGTCAAACAAGATTTGGGCTTTTATTGATGAAATATTTGAGGTTACTATTTTATATAACATGACTCAACAGCTGACTTTGAGATTGATGCACTCTGAAACACATGTTGAGCTCATCCTTACACTAGTGTATGCCAAATGTGATCGCACTAAAAGAATAGAACTATGGGATACGTTGTATGCAATGACATCAGATATGACAGTACATTGTCTAGTTGGAGGCGACTTTTATGTGATATGGGATGAGGAAGAGAAATATGGGGGCTTGCCAGTTTCTCTCATTGAAGTAGATGACTTCAGACACTGCATCAATAACTATAACTTGACAGACTTGGGTTTTAAAGGAAGCATATTTACATGGTGGAATGGAAGATCAGAGGAGGAATGCATTTTTAAAAGATTGGATAGATGTTTTGGCAATAATGAATTGCTACAAACCTTTCCTGGATTGGAGATAACTCACCTATCCAAAATTGGGTTTGATCATTGCCCAATACTGCTGAAATGTGATATTGAAACTACGCCAATTAAGAAGTCATTCATATTTCTTAACTTCTGGACGAAGCATGCAACCTTCAAAGATGTAGTAAAGGATAATTGGAATGTTGATTTTAGTGCTAACCCTTTCTGCATTTTTAACTACAAGTTAAAGAAGCTTAAACAAGCACTATCTACTTGGAGCAGGGCTACATATGGGGATATATTCCAGAAGATTTCAAGCCTTGAGGAAGTGGTCATGGTTCATGAAAGACAATTTGAAGTCAATCCTACACAGATGAATAGACAAAGATTACAACAGGTCCAAGCTGAAATGATTAAATATCTTGCATTAAAAGAAGAATTCTGGAGAACAAAAGTTGGCATGTTATGGTTCAAAGATGGCAATAGAAACACTAAATTCTTCCATGCCCAAGTTAATGGGAGAAGGAAGAGACTGAAATTATCAAGGATCCAGATTAGCCTTGGTAACTGGATTGAAGAAGATCACTTAATAGCAGAAGAAGCAATAAAGTTCTACAAGGATCAATTTACAGAGAGTGCAGTTCCAAATGATTTTTATATTCTAAATCATGTACCTTCAATGGTAGATAGTGATCAACATGAAAGATTTATGGCTTTGCCTTCCAATAAAGAAGTGAAGAGAGCAGTTATGGGGTTGAATGGGGACTCAAATGGTGGACCGGATGGATTCACTGGAGCCTTTTACCAAATATGCTGGGAAATTATTGAAGAAGATGTAGTAAGCATGGTCAAGGCTTTCTTTTGCGGTTAGCAGTTGCTAAAGAGTGTGACACACACAAACCTAGTTTTATTACCAAAGAAAAAAGAAGTTATGACCTTTGCAGACATGAGACCAATCAGTCTAAGCAACTTTGCTAACAAGATTTTCTCTAGTGTTATTCGTGAGAGGTTGTTTGAATTATTACCAAACATAATCTCAGAGGAACAGGCAGGTTTTGTAAAGGGAAGAAGCATAGTTGAGAACGTACTGCTAACTCAAGAAATCATTAAGGATATCAGGTTGAGAACAAAAGTAGGTCCAAACGTTGTGATTAAGCTTGATATGACAAAAGCTTACGATAGGCTATCATGGCTATTCCTGACCAAAATACTAAGAAAAATGGGATTTCCTGAAGCTCTTATTGGCTTGATCTTTGATTTGATTGGGAACAATTGGTACTCTATTCTTATAAATGGTCAGCCTAATGGTTTCTTCAAATCGTCGAGGGGAGTTAAACAGGGTCACCCTTTGTCACCAACTCTATTCATTCTAGTAGCAGAAGCACTTTCTCGGGGATTAAATTCACTACACACTAACCTGTATTTCTGTGGATTTGGAATGCCATAATGGAGCCTAAAAATAAATCATATATCATACGTTGATGATACGATCATTTTCTGCTCTTTTGATGAAACTTCATTGAGACTTATGATGGAGGTTTTGCAAGCTTATGAATCATCATCTGGTCAACTGGTGAACAAAGCCAAATCATCCATATACCTGCATCATTTAACGAATAATGAGGTGATTAACAAAGTGAAAAGGATTACAGGTATACGAAGACAATGTTTCCCTATGACCTATTTTGGCTGTCCTATTTTTTATGCAAGACGAAGGGGAGACTATTACCAGGGATTAATCACCAAGATTATGGATAAAATGCAGTCATGGAAAGGCAAACTCCTTTCTGTAGGAGGCAGAGCTATTTTGATTGCAAATATCCTGCAGAGTGTCCCAATTCATATGTTGTCAGCAGTTAATCCACCAAGTTATGTGATCAACAAATTACATAGCATTTTTGCCAAGTTTTTCTGGAGCAACAATGTAGGAGGCAACACTAGACATTGGGCATCTTGGACTAACCTTTGTATCCCTTATGAGGAGGGCGACATAGGTTTCAGATCCCTACATGATGTATCCAAGGTATTATTCTGCAAATTATGGTGGAATTTCAGGACTAAGCCCAGTTTGTGGAGTTCTTTTATGAGTCAAAAGTAATGCAAGAAACTGAATGCAGTAATTGTACCTTGGAAGCATGGATCCCACGTGTGGAGAAAAATGCTAGAATGTAGGGAGTTGACTGAGCATCAAATCTACTGGAAACTGAGAATGGGATCAGCTCTATTTTGGTACGACAATTGGACTGAGATGGGAGCCTTATATTTTCAAGTACCTACAGAGTTTGGTATCGATGAGTATATTCATAATGTCAATGATCTGGTTGAAAATGGTACGTGGAATGTGAATAAAATGTTTGAGAGCCTACCAGAAGATTTGGCACACCACATTGTGCAAAATATTAGACCACCAACTGAAAGTTCACAGTTAGATAATCCTTTCTGGATGCTTGAAACAAGGGGACATTTTACAGTAAAGTCTGCATGGGATTACCTGCGAAGAAGAGCCAACCCAAGATTAGCTTACAAGATGATATGGGTAAAATGTTTACCTTTCAAGATATCCTTCTTCCTGTGGAAGGTGTGGAAAGCCAAACTGCCCCTTGATGATTTCTTGCGTAAACTAGGATACTCCATGCCATCTAAATGTTGGTGTTCTGCTGATCCTAAGGAGGAGTCATTACTACATTTATTTCTTCACATCCAATGCAGCTAGAAGTGTTTGGACTTACTTCCTGAGGAGAGAAGGAATTGCATTAGATGGGTTGTCATTACATCAAGCAATTACAAAGTGTTGGACAACACCAGTTGTACCTAGATTGAAGCCAGTGTTACAAGCTCTACCTGCATGCATTGTATGGGAACTTTGAAAGAGAAGAAACAGTTTGAAATATGGAGAAGCAGTGTTAGTGAGCAGAGTTATTTACCAGGTGTCATCTACTATACAAGCTCTGGTCCAACTGAAAAAGCCTGGACTACATGTGCCTCACAAGTGGCTGGACTTACTGACAATGATGGAGCAATACACGCCTCGAGTGAAATATGATAAAGTGTTATGGGAATTTCCTTCAAGAGGATGGATCAAAGTGAATACGGATGGAGCATGTAGAGGGAACCCAGGGAGGAGTTCAATTGGTTTCTGCATAAGGGATGAGGTAGGTGATTTGATATATGCAGAAGGAAGGGAGATTTCTAAAGGAACCAACAATGAATCAGAAGCGGTAGCTATTGTGGAGGCATTGAAGATGTGCAAAATTTTTAATTATTTCCAGATATGGCTGCAGACAGATTCTATGCTATTAAAGAACATTATAGAGGAATCATGGAAGCCTCATTGGTATATTACTGAACATGTAGAGGAGATTTTAAGATTGAAGGAACAAAGTATCATCAAGGTCACACACATATTCAGAGAAGGGAATACATTAGCAGACCACCTTGCCAATTATACTCTAGATGAACGAAATACTGAATGTCATGGTTTCAGGGATATGGACTCAAAAGGAAGGAGGATTATTAACGAAGATAAGATGCAATGCCCTTACATAAGAGTGAAGGTTGTAAGGAATTAGGAGGAAAAGAGGATTCATTTTGTTATCACACTAGAATCATTCTTGAGGAGAGTTTGGATAGCAATTTTTCGGCTAACTTTGTTCATTTTTTTGCAGGTATATCATCAAAGCTAAAGCCTAATCTTATAGTACAATCTCAAGTGGTGGTATTATTGTACTGCATTCAATCCACTGGGAGGACACTAAAGGTAGGCTTTGGCACTTTTACAATTTTCGTTTCATGACAGTCATTCACATCAAAGGAAAGTACTGAAATAGGATGGGAAAACAAGATGGGCACGTGAAGTTCTGGACAATAACAGATGCCAATGCGCTTGGAGAATGCACCAGCACGCTAGGGAATTTCTAGGAAATGCAGCATGCGTTTTGGAAATATAAGACAATTCAGCTTTTCGACAAAAGATGGAATCTCACGTTTTGGGTGTTACAAACCACCAGACAACACATGCTGTTGAACAAAAGTATCACATGGAAAAGTGTAATACCCATGGAAAGTTATCTTGGATACATAAAAGCATGTGATGGATGCTTTTAGAATCAAATGGAGCAACAATTTTAATTGTTTAATGTTTGGACGTTACAACTATGCTCCAACCATTAAGCAATGGGGACAGAGGAATCAATGCACGCCTGCAATTTACTAGCACGCTTCAATAGGTCGACAATGAATGTGTCTGCAGAACACGCCTAGCTAATAGAATCGACACGCGTTATGGAAACAAGAGACAAAATAGTTGTTCGACAAAACCAATAACAACAACAAACATAGGAGATCTTGATGCACGCATGGATGTTGGCAGCTTTCACAACCAAACCAGTTGAGGCGTGTTTTTTTGGGAGGACTTTAAATTCCATCAGGGATGCACGCCTGTTTTCACATGGAATTGCACGCTGGAAATGTATCAGTTGCTGGACAACGAATTGTTTCTCTCAATACTGGAGATGCACGCATGGCATACGTATGAGGTGAGTGTGACTTTGAAGAAAGGAGTCCACCAAGAAGGCATGCACAAGGGGTTTCGACAACAAACAACTGGGACGTGTTTTTTTTGGGAGTGCTTTGGACATTTGATCATGCACTTGATTTGCACAATTCGAGAAACTGTGGATTACAGCATGTGCGAGCACAGGGATGCAATTTAAGGTAGGTTGCACGCCTGGCTGTAATTGTTTTAAATGGACACATGATTTCGAGAAGCAGGATCTCGAGAAATTTCCAGCTCTGTGTTCGACAATAGCTGCAATTAAATAATGGCCAGGTTAAACAATGGCCAGTGCTCACATTTTCGGCGCAGCAACATTTAGGGGATCGAAGGAAAATATTATATGCGTGGGATGGGTTGTTGCATTAAAATTGACGCAGATTATGGCTACATTTACAATCAGCATGGTCCACATCTGAATTGGGCTTCAATGGACTGGAAATACAAGGAAGAAAAGGACATCTTCGGCCTAGATTTGTAGTTTAAATTAATGTGATATCAATTTTGAGTGCAGTGCTCAATTTTGATAAATGTCTACTTGTTAAGTTCAAATTTTATTCCTTTCATTTTGTAGGAGATCATGACATTGTATTTTGTTTTTTAATTTTGTTATATATAAAAAACTAGCCCTAGGCGCTTGCCTAGTGGATTGCCAAAAACAAAAAGAGTTGCAGTAGCTCTGTTGTATCATTTGGGATGTCTGTGCAAAATTCCAGGTCATTCGGACGTGGTTTGGTTGGGTTTTTGATTGAAAGCGGAATTTGGAAGATTTTAGAATGTTTGGCTTGAATCTGATGTGTTTCGGGTGATTTGATATTGTTTGAGGTGTTTTGATGATGTGAACAAGTATGAATAAGGTATTGGGTTATGTTTGTGCTTTTGGTTGAGGTCCCGGGGGGCTCGGGGTGATTTCGGATGGTTGACAGAGGAGTTGAAATGTTATTGCAGCTGCTGACATTGCTGTTTGGGGACCGCAGGTGAGGCGCCGCACGTGCGGAAGAGGAGCCGCAAAAGTGGATTGTTGAGGACTTTCCAGGAACCGCAGATGCGGTGTGGGACTACACCTACAGAGTCGCAGGTGCGGATGGCTTATCGCATATACGATTTTGGGATCTTAAGTGAATTCCGCAGAAGCGGAGGATTTAACCGCAAATGCAATACCGCAGATGCGGAAAGGCCTGGCAGAACATATTTGTTATTTCATTTCGCGAATTTGAGTTATTCCACCATTTTTGACTTCGGCTTGGGAGCTTTTTGGGAGATTTGAATGAGAGATTTCAAGGAATCTTCGTTAAGGTAAGGATTTTGGACCTAAAATCCATTTCATTGGTAGTGTTTCCCGGGTTAATGTTGTATTTAAAAGAATTAAAGGGCTAAAAAAAGAGGATTAGGGATTGAGTTTAAGAGGCCTTTAAAGGAGGATTTGAGGGGTCATTTGGACTCCGATTTTAGTGTTCTTGATATGCATAGACCCATTGGGAGATGAGGAATCTATTGATGTAAAAAATTTTGAATTTCGAGACGTGGGCCCAGGGGTCGGGTTTTGGTAATTTTGGGATTTGTACCTTTTATTGACTGTTTTCGCTTGGGCTTCGTTCCCTTAGCATATTTTGACATACTCGTTCTGATTTTGGATAGATTCGATGCGCAAGGAGGCCAATTCGAGGAGCAAAGGCATCTCGAGCTAGAGATTTAGCCGGTTCGAGGTGAGTAATGATTGTAAATGATTTTCTGAGGGTTTGAAACCTCGAATTGCACACCGTAGTGCTATGTTGAGGCGAGACACACGCTTGATGACGAGTGTGGGGTTGTGCACTATTGGGGATTGTGACTTGGTCCGTCCCGGTTGATGATTTTACCGCGTATTTGACTGAAAACTAATTGTTATCATTATTATTTGGGCTGAATGCCATATTTGGGCTTCGTGCCAACTATTTGAACCCTTCGGGGATTTTTATTACTATTTCCTCACTGTTTTGAATTTATACTTGAACTCAATCAAGTTAATTTCCACTGTTTTACTACTCAACCATGTTTACTCAGTTTTTAAGGCTTAAATGATATTTTAAATGATGTTTGGGCTGAGAAACTCTGTTTTACTGTTGCCCGAGAGGCTTGTGATGATTTTTGACTGAGTAAGTCCGGGGGACTACATTGTGAGGAAACACTGATACTGATTTGAGACCGAGTGCCTGAGATATGTACGCCACGAGGTGGCTTGATCGATATGAGGCTGAGGGCTTAGATTTGATGCCACGAGATGGCTTGTTATTGCGTTTGGGCTGTAAGGGACCCCTTCAGGAGTCTGCACACCCCAAGTGAGTGTGGGTACCCATTGTGATGTGAGATTGAGCCCGAAGGGCTGGTATTGTTCTGAGATGTTGCCTGAGGGGCAGATTTGTTGGTACTGTGCCCGAGAGGCGAACTTCTATTTGTTTACTTTACATTTATTACCTGTCAATTACTTGTTTACTTGTTGAAGAGGATTTTACTTGTTTTTCCACGGGTTTACGGTTTTTAAAAGATTTTACTGCTTCATTATAGAATGACCTGTGCCCTACATATTTTCTTACTTTCATTCGTTATTTACATTTGTTACTCACTGAGTTGGAGTACTGACTTTACTCCCTGCACCCCGTGTGCATATTCAGGAGTAGCTGGTCCCGCTCCCGAGTGTTCATTCATTCCAGCTTCAGGCGGATCTTCGAGGAGTTTTTAGGTAGTTGTTAGCGTTCACAACCTGGAACTCCTCCCTATCTATTTCCTTTATATTCTTAGTTCAGTATTTAAAACTCTGTAGTTACATTTGAGGATTTAGTATTGTTTGATGCCCGTGACATGTGACACCCCGGTTAGGGCGGTGTCGGGTTGTATTTCTGCTACTTATTGTCATTAAATCACATAGACTACTTTTGTATTATTTAACTGCTTTAACAAGTGAATTGGGTTTAGTTGGTTGGCCTTGTCTTCACGAGAGGCGCCATCATGACCGGGTTCGGGTTTAGGGTCGTGACAATTATTCACTGAGTTGGAGTACTCACTTTACTTCCTGTACCCCGTGTGCAGATTCAGGTGTTGCTGATCCTGCTAGCGAGGGTTGAGAGCTCCAGGCAGATTTCGGAGTTCACGAGGTAGATGCTTGGCATCTACAGTACCGTGTTTCTCCCCATTTATCTCATTTCTTTCTCTTTCAGATATTCTGTAATAGTTTATAGACATTTCAGACTTGTAGTATGTTGATAGAGGCTCATGACTAGTGACACCCTGGCATCGGGCTGTGTTGGGTTTTATTTTCGCAAACTGTAATGTTCACTGCTTATCATTTTGGGATTTGTTATTATAATATTTAAGATTTAATGCTTATTATTTTAAATTGTTTAAAATTGAAATGGGAATGTGTCGACTGGCCTTAGTTTCACAAAAGGCGCCATCACGACCAGGTCCAGGTTTAGGGTCGTGACAATATTTTCTTTTCCCTATGTAAATAACTGGATCAACATTCTTGAAGTCGTCTAGGTACCTTGATTGATTGTACTGTTATAAATGCTTTAGTTAATATAAATTGTTGCTATGGTTTTAATTTGTGATTCATTTGCAGGATGAGCAATAGGTATGAGAATTCAAGAACATAGGCACCTCTAATACTTCTATGAATAGAGTCATTTATGGAAGTTGTGTATTTGCTCATTTGGTTCGTGTCGTATAGACCATGCCAAAAAGAAAGAAGGGATAACTTTAACATAGCTTAGCTGGTTCTCTTGACAATCTCTCTAATACACGTCTTCTGGCTAGGAGCAAGGAGCATTACACCTTCAACTTTACCACCCACTTTATTTACTTAACAAAAAGTAATTCCCTCACATTCCAGTATTATAATATTCTATGTGTTGTTCCAATGATACATAGGCAATCTCATCACAAAGTAAACTGAATTATGCGTACAGATGATGAAACTAAAGATGAGACATACAAACTAACGTGCAACCATAATACAAACCACAACAAATCCTACAAGTTTGGGGAGCAATGCCTAGATGTTTAGATTCCACAAGTATAAAAAGAAAGAAAAAAAGATACATAACTCCCCACATCTGCCCTCTGAATGATTTAATAAAGAAAGCTAGCAATATATTTATAATTGTTTGAATCTTCGTATTTTCCTGAACTTCAACACACATATTTGCATTTGAATAGTAGTAGTTCTGATTTTCAATTTGTTTGATAAGCCAGCTTTCAGTGTATATTTGTTCGACGGCCAAACTGAAGCAAACTTAAGAGTCACCAAAGACCCTAGTCTTTATCCAAAGACAATTACGAATTATTAATTAAATAGGTAATGTTCCATTATCCAATAATTAACTAATTACTTACATAATTAAGCATTATCTCCACTTACTTAAAATACTACTCACTTTTAACATACCCTATATAACTTATTATCATGGTCATGTGGTATCTTACAAAATAATTACGTACACTATTATTTTATTAAAACATCCATGTAAAAATAGATATATTTTCTAAACTTCTGATTTTCCTAATCTCAAATAAAGGGGTAAAGAGTACAAATTTTCATACGCTTAATTCTCAAAATGGTAAAAGCTAACCTTCTTTTCTTGTGAGATAAAAAATTCTATCTTTACAATAAAAAAAATCTCATAAACTTTCTCATATTATTGGTTTAATTTAAAGCACATTCGAAAGTATTAATATTAATAACTATATAAAATAATATTTTTCAAACCTTTTTAGAAAAATGTTACACTCAATATAAATACCAAATAAAAATGTATCTAACGGCATCAATGTTGTTAAACTTTGGGGTCTTACGGTCACAAATCCTCTGTAGAAAAGTACGAGATGTAACAGTATGGATATTTATTTTTTCTTTTTAGTAACAACATCATGGGGAGAGCAATAAATCACATCATTATAGTCTGGTTTGGTAAAATAAAATATTACAAATTCTATGAACATCAAAAATCACTTATTTAATACAATTAGTTATAGTGGTGACAAGCTAAGGTTAAACTAGAGTTAAGACGATATGATTAATATTAGAGTGTATGGTTAATAGTTGAAATTCAAGTATTTAGGTTGTTAGAAGTTAGTTATTTACTGTACATAAATATTGTACACTACATTGAAGAAATAATAGATTTCATTTTCCATTTAAGAAGCTCCTCTCATCTCTCAGATTCTGTCTTGCTTTCTTTGTACGCCTCTCCCCTTCCAATTACTAGTATCAACTTTACCGGCGTCGATCTAGATCACAGCTATAGTCTTGTCTTAGTCATCTTAGAAACATCAGTTCAACACTCTTTGGTTGAATGTCTCAGATTTACATAACCTAGAAACATCTAGGATTTGTGAACTTGTTGTAGATTTTCATAATTATTCACTGCAATTCCTTTACTTCTTAAAAATGGCGATATGATATCAATTGAGTTCTACTAATGACTAAATTGTTCCTCCGACCATTAAAAATTGCAATTTGGGCACTAGTACAACAAGTTCCCCAATCATCGATCACAACAATCACCCTCTGTTCTTACAAGCAACAGACACTCCAACTTGTATATTGATCTCTCTTCAACTTACTATATTTGGTAACTATGCCTTATGGAGTCGTGCTATGAGAATTGGCCTTTTAGGTAAGAACAAACTAGGTTTTGTTGATGGTCGATTTTCTAAAACTAGATTTGAACCTGAATTGCAAAATTAGTGGGAAAAAGTAAATCTTGTAGTCTTATCATGAATTATGAATGTTGTTAGGCCTGGTTTAGTGAACAGTGTACATAATCGTATGGGAAGATCTGAAGGAGAGGTTTGATAAAGTCAATAAATCTAGAGTGTTGTACCTTCATAAAGAAATCCATACCTTGACTCAAGAAACCATGACAATAGTTGATTACTTCTTTAAAATGAAATACCATTGGGATGAATTTGATGCTCCCATGCCTTGTCCTGAATCTAAAAAATATGCTTCACACTTTGAAGCTCACAAACTATTGTAGTTTCTGGTAAGATTGAACGAAACTTATGCTCAGTCAAGCAGCTAGATTATGATGATATACCATGTACCTAGATCAACAAAGAATACTCCCTACTAATTGATCAAGACAGTTAGAGGAGTCTTGAAATTTTTTAGTAGTCTATGCAAGTTACTAAGGGAATAGAAACTACAGTTTTGTACAACAATAAGGGTAATAGAGGTCCAAGTGCTTACTTCAAGCTTTAAAAGAATCAGGAGAATTGTTACCAACTTGTAGGTATCCACCTAATTTCAAGACTAAATAGAAAGGATCTATACCTACTCCTGGTCGTATGCAAATGGAGTCACTAGTGCAGATTTATCTGTAGGAGAAACTACTAACAGGAACACTCAACTATATTGTGCAATCTCACAGGCTAATGCTTCTTATCAACAGAGCAGGGGAGGATATCCAACTGTGTATCCTCAGCAGCAAGTTGTTTATCCACAACAACGTGCTCTTAATTTTAGGCCTCCTCCTCAATCAACTCCTGTCTTCTTAACTAGGGAACAATATCACCAAATACTTCAACTATTATCTAAGGGAAATGAGAAGCTCCACGATCATCTGGTAGGCTGGCTGCAACAGATAATCTGATTGCCTTGATGACCAATATTTTGAATAGGAACTGGATCATTATATACTGGTGCCTCAAATCATAAAACCACTAGACTTGACACGCTAAAATTACACAGTCCAATCCCAAATACAAATAAAAATTTAGTTCGTCTACCAAATGGAAAGGTTGTATCGATCTCTCACAAAGGGAATTCCATTGTTCGTAAAGATCACATTACATCTAATGTGATGTACATACCAAACATTAAGCAATTTATTATTAGTGTCTCAACTAACCAAGGAGCTTTAGTGTTTTGCTGCATTCTTGCCTGACTTTTATATTTTTTCCAGGATCTCTATAGTGATCAGGTGAAAGGGATTGGTAGAGAGGATCATGGACTATATATTCTGCAAGGAGAGGCATTTCAGAACACTTCAACACAGCCTACTGAAAAATATTTCTATTCTATTTGCGTATCTTCTAATTCTAATAACACTTCTTTCAGTAATCTTTGTGTCACGACCAAAAATTCCCACCACTGGTGTCATGATGGAACATAATTTCTAAGACTAGGTAAGCCGATCTTAATTACAATTCAAGCCTTTTTTCAAATTGAATTTAACACAAGTAATAGAAATAGAAATAAGTGTCAAAACTAATAGCGAAAATAATTGTACAACCTCCCAAAACTGGTAGTACTGAGTGACGATCTCTAACTGAATACATGAAATGATCTTAAGGATCGAATACTCAATACTGTTTGAAAAATAATTAACAGTAAAATAAAAATTGAAACACTCCAAGGGACTGCGATGACCAATCAGCTCTACCTTGAATCCTTGCGATCACCCTTTAGTTATGTGCGAGTTTGATATCTCCAATACCTGGCTCTGCTAAAAAAATATGCAAAAGTGTAGTATGAGTACACCACAGTCGGTACCCGGTAAGTATCAAGACTAATCTCGGTGGAGTAGTGACGAGGTACAGTCAAGACACTCACTAGTCTAATAGCCTATGCAATATAGCATAAAAATATTAGGAAGCTAATAGCAGTGATATAAACTACAAGGCAACAAGAACACCATAAATATTGCTCAAACGAATAAGGAACATAGATACAACCAATTAATCAAGTCTCTCAAATATACGTCTTTCAAATGTAAGTACTTCGAGTATAAATCTTTCAAATATAAGTTTTTCAGATAAAAATCTTTAGAATAGAATCCTTTCAAATAAATATATATTTTGAATAAACTTCCTCCAAATAAATATCTTTCGAATATAATTCTTTCCAATAAATATATTTCACTATAATTCTTTCAAATGATATTTTTTGAATATAATTCTTTCAAATAAAAGTCACCTTATGACAACTCATTTCATAATCGTAAAAAATACGGGTCTTGGCCCACTTTCATATTTTCACGGCACTTTCTGCCCATATTTCTATCATAACCGTACGAAAAACTCACGTGCCAAAAATATCAATATATAAAATTCGCACTATCAATTTATTTTCAATAAAGTAAGATTTCAATTTTTTTAAATCAAGTAAGAAATCAACAAAGAAATGATTTTTTTTTTTTTGAAATAGTTTGATTGCAGAAAATGAAATTTTAATTATAATAAAGCATCTGATAAGCTACTGATATGGATGTAAAACTTAGTAAATTAAAACATAATAGTTATTTCTTTTATTTAAAATAACTCATTCATAGAAAACAAGTACAAATAACAGGAGTAAACAACAGGGGTGTCGCGCCCCCTTTTTCCTCGCGGAGTACGGGTTTCGGCATTCATTGGGAACAACTCATTTCCTTTTAGGAATTGGGTATTTGAAGAGTCGCCACCTAACGGATTTAAGGTGCGTTAAGGCACCTAGAGCAAATAACTCATGAAACCGGTTTTCACTACCAGAGACTTGTGTAAGGGCTCGAAATAATCTTGAGGGGAAGGTGTTAGGCACCCCTCGCGGTCCACAACGGTGGGACCCGGCCAAGCACAATTATGTGAATTAGTCAATTAACAAATAGGCAGTTTAAGCACACATATAAGATAAAGGAAATTTGACAAATAAGCAGTCTAAGCACACATATGTAAATAAGACGAGGGAAGTCCTAAGTTAGTTAGCCTATAGGATCACATCTGTATAATACCCAGAAAGCCTTCCTCAAATAGAGGGGTTATACATGGCATTAACGCACATGTCATCATATATTTTACTACCCAATTACCCTCCCTTTGGTCATAGCCTAAAGCGGTCTAGAAACCTTAAGATGTATCTTATGCGTGCACTACCTATCCCTTTACTTACATAGTCCGAAGGTATTTAGGACTTCTAGTTACGGTGGATCTAGACTCTCCTACAGTAATTAAAAGGAGAGAACTCTAGGCGACTCTGATGACGCAAAAGTTAATCACTTGATTTACAAGTCAATTCAGTGTTCCGAGGCCTTAAAAATCTCTTTTTATCTCACCTTGATTTGCGTGCGTGGTCCGAGGGTGTCACCCCCCGAATCTGGGCTTGGATGTAACACGGCACTCAGTGTCTAACTACATATGACTGAGCGAACTAACTGGCTGGCTAAATCAACATGTGATATCATAACGTACTAAATGCAGAAGATAAACTAACTAACACATGCTTATATACTGAAAATCTGAATGATAATAATCAAAGTGCGGAAATACTAATACAACTCTGAAACATATTTGTAGCCAGATAGCTTAATATGAAAAGCTTGCGACATTGTCTAGCTGTTACTCTAGTCTATGAAGCCTCTATTGAAGTACTGAAACCACTGTCTATCTGTAAATACTGTAAGATTATAAGGTAATGATAATACCCCGAAAGAACTAGGGATCACTGTCACGACCCTGGTTCGCCCTCCGTGAACCATCATGATGGCACCTAGTCTCTACGACTAGGTAAGCCTAAATTGCGGAAGAAATGACGCTCAACATACACCATGTTTAACTCTCAATACCAAAACATAAATCCAAGACCCGAAAACTCACGACTCACAAGCTGAGATCAACACGACATAGCTCTAACTCCGGAATGTCTAATAAGAACAGAAAAAGTACAAAAGGGCTAAATACTAAAAGTAGGAATAGAAAGAGACTTCTCGGTCTGCGGACGCGACAGATGTACCTCAAAGTCTCTAGATCAGTCACCTCCTCAAAGATAATAGGCCTGAGGAGCGGTACCTGGATCTGCACATGAAAAACATGCGCAGAAGAGGCATGCGTACACCACAGTGGTACTCAGTAAGTGCCAAGCCTAACCTCAGTTGGGTAGTGATGAGGAAGGTCAAGACCCTACTGAGATTAAATAATTATAAAGATGGTAGGATAAGATAAGCAGTACAATTGAGAATCTACAGTAAGAATCTACACAGGATAATAAGAGTACAATAACGGAAACAGAGATGAAGGTAAACCACAAGGAAGTAACCGGGGATCTCTCAGTATCCCAAGGATCTCTAAGTACCCTCAATATATACCAAGGATCTCTTGGTACCCTGAAGATCTCTCGATATCCTCAATATATGCTAAGGATCTCTTGGTATCACGAGGATTTCTCGGTATCCTCAATATATGCTAGGGATCTCTTGGTATCCCGAGGATCGCTAAGTATCCGCAATATATGATAGGGATCTCTTGGTCTCCTAAATATATGTGCCAGAGATCTCTTGGTATCCCGCACCTCAGTCCAAATCATAAATACGTACAGGGGATCTCCCAAGATGCCGTCCCGTAGTCCCAAATTAAAAACACATAGAAGCAGCACAAGAATACTCAATTAAATGCAAATTTCGTACCAAGTAAATAGTTAATTCTAGCCTAACATGCTTCACGTAATGCAATTGAAGCATTTTAAGCAAATAGGCAATTAAGTCAACTAAACATGCTTTTCTAAACTACAATAGGCTAAATTCGCAAGTAGAATAAAGCAGGAAAAAGGAACTCAATTGAAATACATAATGTAAACCCGGATTTTCAATAATAAGCTCAAGTACGCACTCGTCACCTCACGTATAAGGCATTTCCATTACCAAATATATCATATCCTAGGGGGAAGGTCCCCCAAACAAGGTTAGACAAGTCACTTACCTCAAATCGGCTCAAAAATCAATCCGAAACCACGCTCTTGCCACGAGTACTCAACTCCAAATGGCCCAAATCTATTCAATTCAATTTCATAATGTAAGTAACACTTCAAGTAACTAATTCTACAATTAAAGTCTAAGCTAATACGCAAAATTATGAAAAATGACCAAAATGCCCCTCGGGGCCCACATCTCGGAATCAGGGGAAATTTACATTTTCAGAAACCTCGTACTCTTACAAGTCTATACATAACAAGAACACTGAAATCGGAGTCCAAAATGACCCCTTAAATCCTCATATAAAAGCCTCTTAAACTCAAGCCCTAATTAACCATTTTTTCCAAATTTCTCACCACTAATTAGGTCTTTAATCGCATAAAAATGAGTTATGAAGTCAAGGATGTTACCTCTAAGTTATTCCCTTTTTTTTCCTCAAAAATCTCTCTCAAAAGCTTCAAACCCGGATGAAAATGGTGAAAGAATAGCTCAAAATCGCAAAGGCAACTATTTATATGTTCTGCCTAGCGATTCCCGCATTTTCGACCCTGGGACCGCATCTGCGGTCCTGCTTTTATGGAAACTACGTCGCATCTGCGACTTTCATTTAAATGCCAGCTTCCACATCTACAAAACTCTAACCCCAGGGGCGGTTGCGCTTCTGCGAACGTTTCACCGCATCTGCGATTCCTGAGGAAATTCCCAAATTCCGCTTCTGCGGTCTCTATGCCGCTTCTGTGGCTCCGCATCTGCAGTCCCAAAACCGCAGATGCAAAAATACCAGAAGCAGCAAAAAAATAGTAGCTGCAACATGTTCCTTAATTTCTCGTTAACCATGCGAAATCACCCCGAGGCCCCCGAGACCTCAACCAAAAACACAAACATCACCTAATACCTTATTCAAACTTGTACCAATCCTTAAAACACTTAAAACAACATCGAAAACGCCGAATTAACCAAGGATTTAAGCCTAAGAACTCCAAATTTCCTCAAAATACGCTTTCGATTAAGAAGTGTATCAAACCTCGTCCGAATGACCTGAAATATTGCACAGACGTCATATTAAACACTACAGAGCTACTCCAACTTCCAGAATTACATTCTGACCCTCGGATCAAAATCTTACTATCGGACCGGACACATCAAAAATTCAACTTCCGACATTTCAAGCCTAATTTTGCTACGGACCTCCAAAACACAATCGGAACATGCTCCTAGCCCCGAAATCACCTAACGGAGCTAACGGAACCATCGGATTTCCATTCCGAGGCCGTATTTCCATTGTTCCAACTACGGTCAAATTTCTAACACTTAAGCTCTCATTTAGGGACTAAGTGTCCCAAAACTCTCCGAAACTTAAAATCGATCATCTAGTCAAATCAAAATAGTAGAAATAAACTCGGGGGAAGCAGTTAATAGGGGATCGGGGGGTTAATTCTTAAGACAGCTGGCCTGGTCATCACATCTGCCTACACTTAAACATTCATTCATCCTCGAACTAGCATAAAGACATACCTGAAGTAGTGAAAAGATGAGGGTAACGGCTGCGCATATCTTGCTTGGTCTCCCAGGTCGCCTCCTCGACCGGCTGGCCCCGCCACTGAACCTTTACTGATGCAATGTTCTTTGACCTCAGCTTTCTAACCTGCCTGTCCAATATTGTCACTGGCTCCTCAACATAAGATAGATCATTGTCCAATTAGACTGAACTGAAATCCAGCACGTGCGACAGATCGCTGTGATACCTCTGGAGCATCGAAACATGAAATACCGGATGAACTCCGGCCAAGCTAGGAGGTAAGGCAAGCTCATAAGAAACCTCCCCAACACGCCTCAATATCTCAAAAGGGCCAATAAACCTCGTACTCAACTTCCCTTTCTTCCCAAATCTCATGACGCCCTTCATAGGCGAAACCCGAAGCAGAACCCGCTCTCCAGCCATATAGGAAACATCACGAACCTTCCGGTCCGCATAACTCTTCTGTCTGGACGGGGCTGTACGGAGTCTATCCTGAATCACCTTAACCTTCTCCAAAGCATCCTGAACCAAGTTTGTGCCCAATAATCTGGCTTAACCTGGCTCAAACCAACCAACCGGAGATCTACACTACCTACCATATAAAGCCACATACAGTGACATCTGAATGCTGGACTGATAACTGTTGTTGTAAGAAAATTCCGCCAATGGCAAGAACTGATCCCAAGACCCTCCAAACTCAATCACACACGCATGGAGCATATCCTCAGGAATCTGAATTGTGCGCTCAAACTTTCCGTCCATTTGAGGGTGAAATGTTGTACTCAACTCCACCCGAGTACCCAACTCATGCTGAACGGCCCTTCAGAACCGTGATGTAAACTGAGTACCCCAATCTGAAATGATGGACACTGGAATACCATGTAGACGAACAATCTCCCGGATATAAATCTTCGCCAACTGATCCGAAGAATAAGTAGTACATACCGGAATAAAATGAGAGGACTTGGTTAGTCGATCCACAATAACTCAAATAGCATCGAACTTTCTAAAAGTCCATGGGAGCCCAACTACAAAGTCCATGGTGATTCGCTGCCACTTCTACTCCGGAATCTCTATCTGCTGATGCAACCCACCTGGCCTCTAGTGTTCATACTTCACATTCTAACAGTTGAGGCACCGAGCTACAAATACAATTATATCTTTCTTCATCCGCCTCCACCAATAGTGCTTCCTCAAATCCTGATACATCTTCGTGGCACCCGGATGGATGGAATACCGCGAACTATGGGCCTCGTCTAGAATCAACTCATGAAGCCCATCAATATTGGGTACACAAATTCGACCTTGCATCCTCAATACCCCATCATCACCAGTAGTCACATCTCTGACATAACCATGTTCAACCTTGTCCTTGAGGACAAGCAAATGAGGGTCATCATACTGCCGTTCCCTGATACTATCAAATAAGGAAGATCAAGATACCACGCAAGCTAGAACCTGACTGGGCTCCGAAAGATCCAATCTCACAAACTGGTTGGCTAAGGCCTGAACATCCATCGCCATAGGCCTCTCTGATGCTGGTAACTAAGCCAAACTCCCCAAACTCTCCGCTCGGTGACTCAAAGCATCCACCACCACATTGGCCTTGCCCGGGTGATACATAATAGTGATATCATTGTCCTTTAGCAACTCTAACTACCTTCTCTGGTGCAAATTTAGATCCTTTTTCTTGAATAGGTGCTGCAAGCTCCGATGGTCAGTATAAGTCTCACAGGGGACACCGTATAAGTAATCACGCCAAATCTTTAGGGCGTGAACAATGGCAGCTAACTCAAAGTCATGAACATGGTAGTTCTTCTCATGTATCTTCAACTGTCTGGACGTGTAGGCAATCACACTACCATCTTGCATGAACACCGCACCGAAGACAACCCTCGAGGCATCAATTAGACCGTATAAGACCCCAAACCTATAGGCAATATCAAAATTAGGGTTGTGGTCAAAGCTGTCTTAAGCTTGTGAAAGCTCGCCTCACACTCCTCCATCCACTGGAACGGATCACCCTTCTGGGTCAACCTGGTCATAGGGGCTGCAATCGATGAAAACCCCTCCACAAAACGGCGGTGGTAGCCCGCCAAACCAAGAAAACTGCGGATCTCAGTAGCTGAGGATGATCTGGGCCAACTCTATGCGGCCTCTATCTTCTTCGGATCCACCTGAATACCCTCATTCGATACCACGTGGCCTAAGAATGCCACTAAATCCAACCAAAACTCACATTTCGAGAACTTAGCATATAACTTCTTCCCTCTCAGAGTCTGAAGCACAGTCCTCAGGTGCTACTCATGATCTTCCCCACTCCGAGAATACACCATAATATCATCGATAAAGACAATGACAAACGAGTCAATATACGGCTGGAACACACGGTGCATCAAATGCATAAAGGCTGATGGGCATTGGTCAGCCCAAATGACATAACAAGGAACTCGTAATGGCCATACCAAGTCCTGAAAGCAGTCTTCGGGATATCTGGCTCCCGAATCTTTAACTAATGGTAACCTGAGCACAAATCAATCTTAGAAAATACCCGTGCTCCCTGAAGCTGGTCAAACAGATCATCAATACGAGGCAAAGAATAACAGTACTTCACTGTAACCTTGTTCAACTGGTGATAATCAATACACATACGCATAGAACCATTTTTTTTCTTCACAAACAAGACAAAAACACCCCAAGGTGATACACTAAGCCGAATAAACCCTTATCAAGCAATTCCTGTAACTGATCCTTCAACTTAGGAAGATCCATATGATACGGAGGAATAGAAATGGGTTGAATGCCCGACAACAGATCAATGCCAAAATCAATATCTCTATCAAGCGGCATGATTGGATGATCAACTAGAAAAACATTGGGAAAATCCCGTACTACAGGAACTGAATCAACTGAAGGGGTATCAATACTGACGTCTCTCACATAAGCTAAATATGCGTCACACCCCTTCTCAACCATACACTGAGCTTTAAGAAAAGAAATAACTCTACTGGGAGTGTAATCTAAAGTACCCCTCCACTCAACACGCGGTACACCTGGCATAGCCAGCGTCACGGTTTTGGCGTGACAATCAAGAATAGCATTATGGGGTGACAATCAGTCCATGCCTAAGATAATATCGAAATCTACCATGCTGAGCAACAATAAATTGGCTCTGGTCTCAAAACCACTAAGACCAACCAAACACGACCAATAAATGCGGTCCATAACAAGAGAATTTCCCACAGGAGTAGAAACATAAATAGGGGAACTCAAAGAATCACGAGATACACCCAAATGTGGAGCGAAATAAGAAGACACATCAGAGTAAGTAGAGCCTGGATCGAATAGAACCGATACATCTCTGTGGCAAACTAATATAATACATATAATGACAGAATTGGAGGCAACATCCTCGGTACGGGCAAGAATGGCATAGTATCTGGCCTATCCTCCCCCTTTAGGGTGACCTCTACCTCAAGTTGGCTGAGAAGGTGGGGAAGCAACTGGAGCTGTAATCATAGCCTGTGAACTCTGTGGGGCACGCTATGGCTGAGAAGTCTATAGAGGTGCACTCCTCCCAAGTCTAGGGCAATCTCTTACCATGTGGAGGGTGTCACCACACTAAAAATAAGATTTGGAAGGTCGCGGTGGTTGTGACTGGCTAGGGCTAGGTCTACTAGATTGACCTCTGAAAGCACCCCGCATAGAAGGTGCGCTAGAAACCAGTGTTGCATAATAAGGCTCTTGAGGCCTAGGAGGAGCTGGAGCACTACTGGCCACTGGAAGAGCTATATAAACAGGACAAATGATATAACCCCAACCATGATGACCTATAGCTGGGTTACGGGAACCAGAATAATGGCCCGACTCTCGAGACCTCTTGGCCTCCCTCTCCTCTCTCTCCCTAACATGCATACCCTCAATCCTCCTAGCAATGCTCACCACCTGCTGATAAGAAATGTCCATCTCCAACTCACGAGCTATGCTAGACCTGATGCTGGGAATAAAGCCCTCAATAAACCGGCAAACTCTCTTACGAACAGTGGAAACCAAGGCTGGTGCATGCCTAGCCAAACTAGTCTATCAGACATCATACTTTGAGACAGTCATAGAACCCTAGCGCAAATGCTCAAACTCTGTGCACCATGTGTCCCTGAGGCTCTAAGGAACATACTCTCTTAGGAACAGATCTGAAAACTGAGTCCAAGTTAGTGAAGCAGCCTCATCCGGACTGTCAAACTCATAGGTGCACCACCACTCATAGGCGGCTCCTCGAAGCTAGAAAGTAGTGAGGGAAACCCTGCTCGATCCTGATATACACATCGTACGGAGAATGCGGTAACTCTCATCTAGAAATCCAGAGCATCCTCCGATACTAGACCATTGAATACAAGAGGCTTGTTGAACCTCTCAAACCTCAATTGCTCATCTTCGGAAGTCGCTGCCCTGTCCTCGGGCTGAACCGGCACTGCAGACGGTATAGGAATAATCTCAAGGACTTTCTCAACATGCACTCGCTGCTCAGGAGTGCGGGTGGCGGGAGTCTGTGCTCCTCCCCCGCCCTGAGATGTAGCTGTAGCGAGGGGAAGCAACTCTGCCTGAGCCAGAATGGTGTACATGCTCATGAACTGTGCTAGAGTCTCCTTAAGGGCTAGAGTAGTAGTAGCAGTAGTAGTAGGCGTGTTAGGTGCCTAGACTCCGACTGGAACTGCTGGTGGTACCTTGGCGGTAGCTCACGCAGGTGTTCTGGCTGCACCACGTGTGTATCCTCGGCCTCTGACGGCTGCAGTAGGGGGCGCGGGTGCCTGATCGTCTCGGGTAGCACGTGTCCTCACCATCTGTGAGAGAATAGAAGATATAAGCTTGTAATTGTGTTGTCAAAATGTCGCACGACAAGGAAATCAAATGAAGTGGAATTTTCCTAACAGCTACATAGACTCTGGTAGATATGTATAGACATCTCCATACCGATCAACGAGACTCTAATAAACTGGCTTGTGATTCATGACTCCTATGAACCTAGAGCTCTGATATCAACTTGTCACGACCCCGGTTCACCCTCTATGAACCATCGCGATGGAACCTAGACTCTACGTCTAGGTAAGCCTAAATTGCAGAAGAAAACCAAAATTTGCGTAAGTAAAACAATTTAAAACAGGAATAAAGTAATAATAGTGTTTAAATGTGTTGCTCGGCATATACCATATTTAACTCTCAATACAAAAACATAAATCCAAGACCCGGAAACCCACGAATCACAACCTGAGATCAATACTACATTGCTCTAACTCCGGAATGCCTAATAAGAACAGAAAAAGTACAGAAGGGCTAAATACTAAAAGCAGGTTTAGAAAGTGACTTCTTGATCTACGGATGTGACAGATGTACCTCGAAGTCTCTAGAGCAGTCGCCTCCTCAAAGATGATAGTCCTGAGTAGCGGTACCTGGATCTACACATGAAAAACATGCGCAGAAGAGGCATGAGTACACAACAGTGGTACTTAGTAAGAAACAAGCCTAACATCGGCTGGGTAGTGACGAGGAAGGTCACGACCCTACTGAGATTAAATAATTATAAAGATGACAGGATAAGATAAGTAGTACAATTGAGAATCTACAGTAAGAATCTACACAAGATAATAAGAGTACAATAGCGGATACAGAGATGAAGGCAAACCATAAGGAAGTAACCGGGGATCTCTCAGTATCCCAAGGATCTCTTAGTACCCTCAATATATACCAGGAATATCTTAGTATCCCGAGGATCTCTCGGTATCCTCAATATATGCTAGGGATCTCTTGGTATCCCAAGGATCTCTCGATATCCTCAATATATGCTAGGTATCTCTTGGTATCCCGAGGATCTCTCGGTATCCTCAATATACATGCCAGGGATCTCTTGGTATCCCGCACCTCAGTCCAGATCATAAATACGTACAGGGGATCTCCCAGGATGCTGTCCTGTAGTCCCAAATTAAAAACACATAGAAGCAACATAAGAATACTCAATTAAATGCAAATTTCATACCAAGTAAACAGTTAATTCCAGCCTAACATGCTTCACGTTATGAAATTGAAGCAGTTTAAGCAAATAGGCAATTAAGTCACCTAAACATGCTTTTCTAAGCTACAACATGCTAAATTCGCAAGTATAATAAAGCAGGAAAAAGGAACTCAATTGAAATTCTTAAAGTAAAACTGGATTTTCAACAATTAGCTCAAGTACGCACTCGTCACCTCACGTACAAGGAATTTTAATTACCAAATATATCATATCCTAAGGGGAAGGTCACCCACACAAGGTTAGAGAAGCCACTTACCTCCATCCGGCTCAAAAATCAATCTGAAATCACACTCTTGCCACGAGTACTCGACTCCAAATGACCCAAATCTATTCAATTCAATTTCATAATGTAAATAACACTTCAAGTAACTGATTCTACAATTAAAGTCTAAGCTAATACACGAAATATGAAAAAGGACCAAAATGCCCCTCGGGCCCACGTCTTAGAATCGGGTGAAATTTACATTTTTAGAAACCTCGTACTCTACGAGTCTACACATAACAAGAACACTGAAATCGGAGTCCAAATGACCCCTTAAATCCTCATTTAAAAGCCTCTTAAACTCAAGCCCTAATTAATCGTTTTTCCTAAATTTCTCACCACTAATTAGGTTTTTAATCACATAAAAATAAGTTATGAAGTCAAGGATGTTACCTCCAACCGATTCCTCTTTGTTTTCCTCAAAAATCTCTCTCAAAAGCTTCAAACCCGGATGAAAATGGTGAAAGAATAACTCAAAATCGCAAAGGCAACTATTTATATGTTCTGCCCAGCGATTCCCGTATTTGCTGCCCTGGGATCGCATCTGCGGTCCCGCTTCTGCGGAAACTATATTGCATGCGACTTTCATTTAAATGACAGCTTCCGCATCTGTAGAACACTAACTGCAGGAGCAGTTGCGCTTTTGCGAATGTTTCACCGCATCTACGGTTCCTGAGGAAATTCTCAAATTCCGCTTCTGCGGTTTCTACGCCGCTTCTACGGCTGCGCATCTGCGATCCCTAAACCACAGATGTGAAAATACCAGAAGCAGCCAAAATACAGTAGTTGCAACTTGTTCCTCAATTTCTCATTAAGCATCCGAAATAACCTCGAGGTCCCCCGGGACCTCAACCAAAAGCACAAACATCACCTAATACCTTATTCAAACTTGTACCAATCCTTAAAACACTTAAAACATCAGCGAAACCTCGAATTAACCAAGGATTTAAGCATAAGAACTCCAAATTTCCTAAAAATACACTTTCGATCAAAAAGTCTATCCAACCTCGTCCGAATGACCTAAAACTTTGCACATAGGTCACATGCACCACTACGGAGCTACTCCAACTTTCAGAATTCCATTCCAACCCTCGGATCAAAATCTCACTATCGGACCGAAAACTTCAAAAATTCAACTTTTGGCATTTCAAGCCTAATTTAGCTACGGACCTCCAAAACACAATCCGAACACGCTCATAACCCCAAAATCACCCAACGAAGCTAACAGAACAATTCTTAGGCCATCTTCACACTGTTCCGACTACAGTAAACTTTCCAACACTTAAGCTCTCATTTAGGGACTAATTGTCCAAAAACTCTCCGAAACATAAAACCAAACATCCCGGCAAATCAAAAGAGCAGAAATAAACTCGGGGGAAGCAGTTAATAGGGGATCGGGGTGTTAATTCTAAAGATGACCGGTCGGGTCGTCACAATCACCCAGTGGCTGGTATGAGAATCCTGACACTCTAAATCGTCAACCTGTAAATTAGTACTTGCATCGTGAGATGCAGGCCCCGACCAAAAAGGGACATCAACACATTTGAATTGCACTAGTATGTAATGCAACTGAAAGAAAGAAGAATTATAAGTGCTAAAATTGAAACTAAGCTGATAAATGATAATTGATAATTGATAACTAAAATGATAACTATTAAAACTGAAACTGAAATAATAGTTGATAACTGATAACTGAATGGATAACTGATTTCTGAACTGATAACTGGTAACTGAAACTAAACAAAGTAAGTAAAGATATGAATACTCCCTCTTCTGAATGATGAACAACCTATTTATCTGAATATTAAACTGCAACCTCAGGCCCAATATATATGTGCACAAACTGCGGCCTTGGGCCCAAGTATACGTATACATAACTACGGCCTCAGGCCCAAATGCAGGGGTTCAACATTTAGGGATTTAAAATCTGGAACTAAAAATCATACGACAATACATGATACTGAAATACTGAATCATAATGAGTTACATGATACTCGAATACTAAATAGAACTAGACTAAGACATGTATTCATGAACTGATTATGAATGTTGAAACTTCAACTGTTTATGACATACTGAGTAATCTAGACTGAGACTCATGGGCATCAAACACAAGTCTATATTGATTATGCACTGATTTCACAATGTTTAGAAAAAAAGTCATGAATGCGTTACGAATCTAGAGAATAGAAGTTCTTCGACTATTTATGGAGCTGAGTCATAATTACTTTCTGAGGAAACTAGTAATAGTCATAATAAATGGGACGTAGGGAGAATCATAGACATTCCCAAACATAAAGAGAGTTAGCCTCACATACCTCAATTTTGCCCCTTAGTGATAGTACAATGATACACAATACTAAGAACCTTCAATCTACAATAGCAACATCTAATGGAACACAATATTAGTAACAAATTCCATAACTTAAGCCATTTAGGCGTATTATCAAATACCTTGTAGGCATAAATCTCTACATTTCATCACCGTATAATTAGTTCTTCTAACTACCACCATTCATCAACAATTTATCCCACCATCATGATTAACAAATTATAACTTTCAAAATCGCATATATGACCATCCATCCACACCCTACCAACAAAGTTCCATTAAATAAACATCTTTCAATCTCTATAATAGTTGTGTAATTAAATTGGGAACTTATGATTTCCAATCACCATACCAAGAGTTCCAATACTTATTCATACTCATATTCCCTTAACAAATCCATACATGGAAGTCTAAATGTGTAGGATTACCTTTTTTGATGAAATCTTGCAAAACCCTCCTTTGAGTTCTTGAAGAAATCCCTTGAAGATCTAAGTATTTTATGTGTAGATTTCATCAATACTAGTGTATAAATAATGGAATTCACACCAAGATAATGGGGATTGCTTACCTTGAAGATGGGAGGGGTTGGAGTTCTTGAGAGAGTGGAGGAAAACCCTAAAATTCATCCAAATGAAGTAGGGAAAAATAACCCCCGAAGATTTTATATCAAAACAGGGTCGGGTTTAAAAAAAACAAGCTTTGTACAGCCGCGGTGCATGGGTCAACGCATGGGGTGGTGCGGTAATGAAAAATGTGTCTAGAAACAAAATTTGTAGGTGCTATGTTAATCTACACAGTCGCGCCGAATGTGGCGGCGCGGTAGTGTAAAATTCTGCCAGCTTTTGGTAATTTGGTCATAACTTCTGCTAGGAGTGTCCAAATGACGAACGGTTTGAAGCATTGAAAACTAGACTCCAAGATCTTTCATTTGATAGGTCTTGTGCGAGCTCATTTGGCATGAATAATCGAGTATTGAACGTGGATATATTAATACTGAACTGGCACGAATAATGGAGTATTGAACTGACGTGAACATCTGATCATTAAACTAACATTAATATCTGAATACTAAGCTGGCATGAATATCTGAGTACTGAACTGAAATGAGTATCTGATTACTGAATTGGCTTGAATGTTCTAACATGAGATCTGAAAACTAGAAACATAAATGTCGTGACATGAGATCTGAATACTGGAAACATGAATGTTATAATATGACACGTGACATACTGGTGTATAACAACTAAATTTTGTGGAAATTCTAACTCATAAGCTACTTACCCGATCCATCATAGGATCCTATATGGGCCGATGTATCTGGTATTGAGCTTTCCTTTTTCCCAAATCTTATAACACCTTTTACAGGCAAAACTTTTAGTAACACTCAATCATCAACTTGAAACTTTAGGTCTTTATGTTGTATGTTTGAATAGGACTTTTGGCGACTCTGAGCTGTCATCAAATGCTCTTGAATCAACTTGACTTTCTCCATAGACTGATTGACCAAATCTGGTCCCAACAACTCTACTTCGCCAACTTCGCACCAACTAATTGGCAATCTTCACCTTTACCCATAAAAATCATGCTATCAAAATGAGTGAGAAAATCCTATTATAAGGTCCATATTTACCATCTCCACTAAAGGATGTGTGTGTTCTAAGATAAACACTTGGTTTTCTGCTGATCGACTTTAACTTGCTGACAATTCAGACACTTGGCCACAAAGTCTGCAACTTTCTTTTTCATGTCCTTCCACCAATAAAACTCCTTAATATCATGATACATCTTTGGCAAACCCTGGTTGATAGAATACCTGGAATTATGGGCTTCTAACATCTTTCTCCCTCGCTAAGTCCATCTATGGTTGGAACACACAATCTATCCTGGTACCTAAAAGTACCATCATCTACCCCTTGTTCAAAAGCCATCGTCTTATGCATGTGAATCCCCACTTTCGGCTACAAGTATGAATCATCAAACTATTTTTCCTTCATTTCGGCTACTAAGGAGGAATAGGTCGCGTTCTAAATAACAACTCCACTATCTTTGGTGTCCGAAAGTCGAACTCCTACCTTGGCTATGCAGTGAACTTCTTTCAACATAGTTCTCTTGTCTACCTCATTCATGAGCTATACTTCCCACACTTGATTTTCATTTTAAGCACTTCCTGAAAACACTTATAGTATCGTTGTTGTAACGACCCGAACCGTCCTTTCCTGTATTTTCGTCCCGTATTCCCCGTTAAATGCTTATTCATGTTTCAATATGTGTACATGGTGAATTTGAGTCAATTCGGATCGAGTTTGGTATGAAATGGGACAATTAGTCTCTTTAAGGAATAATTAGTTTGGAAAATTCAACCGGACATTGACTTGTGAGTTAGAGGGCTCGGAATTGAATTCTGATAATTCGATTAATTTCGGGGGATGATTTAAGGCCTAGGAGCGCAATCGGAATTAAATTTGGAGGTCCGGTGAAGAAATTAGCTCATTTTGGCGAAGTTAGTATTTTGGCGATTTCCGGTTGATAGGTGAAATTTTGATCCGACGGTCGGAATGAAATTCCGAGAATTTCTGTAGCTTCTTTATGTCATTTTAAACTTGTGTGCAAAATTTCATGTCATTCGGAGGTGGTTGGGTTGAGTTTTTGATCCAATGCGTGTTTCGAAAGTTTTTGGAAAAACCTTAGGTTTGAATTCGATGTGAATTGATGGTTTTGATGTTGTTTGATGTGTTTGGTTGATTGGAACAAGTTGAATAATGTATGGGATATGTTGGCGTGTTTGAGTGAGGTCCCGGGGACTTCGGAGTAATTTCGGATGGCTAACGGAAACTTTTGAAGTTGGAAAAATTTCATAATAGACGAAAGTTGTAAATGAGTGCACGTAAGACCTCACTTTAGACGCTCATATATCCCGTTATATAATGAGTTGTGTGACCCATAACCTATTAAATTAAACTCCTTTGAGTCTAGTTTCCAACGCAATAAACAATTCGTCATTTAGAGGTGTATACAGAAAGTTATGACCATTTTTCTGAGCACGTGTCACTAGCGCGCCCAGATGCGCGCCCGCCCGCGCTAAAATATGCGCGCCCAAGACAGAACACTGGGCAAACTAGCGCGGCCACGCTAGTAGCAGGCCCCTAAATACCCCAAGACCGGGAATAGAGAGTTCCCAAGCCATTTTTGGAGCAAGGGCTTGCTCTCTCATGAGGATTTCGTCCCACTCTTCATTTCTATGATCCAAGGTAAGGTTTATGGAGTACTTTGAGTTGATTACTACTCCTAAACACTTATATTAACATGGATTGATCTTGAAAATCCTTAGCTTTTCAAGAAATTCCTTCAAGAACTCAAAGAAGGGTTTTGTAAGATTTCTTCCAAAAGGTAAATCCTACACCTTAGACTCACATATATGGATATATTATGGGGATATGAGTATGAATCAAGTAATACAACTTATTGTATGGTGGTTGGAAGCCATAAATTCCCAATTTAAATTCATGAACATGGTAGGGATTTAAAGGTGTTTATTTGATAGAATTTTTGTTGGTTTGGGTGTGAATGGTTGATCACACATGTGATGTTAGGAGTATAAATTGTTAAAGAATAATAGTGGGATGAATTGTTGGTTAATGGTGATAGTTGGAGGAACCAATGCTATAGTTAAGAGGTGTAAATATTTATGCCTACAAGATGTTTGATAATATGCCTAAATGGCATAATTTATGAGATCTAGTACTAATATTGGCCCTATTGAGTATTGTATTGTAGATTGAAGTTAAATAACTGTATGGGATCATTATAGTATCATTAAGGGGCGAATTTCTAATATGTATGGTTAAAACCCCGTCTTTTAGAAATCGAACATCATCGATGTTTGTGTGATTTTTGGCAGATTCCTCACACGAGGAGGCCAATTTGAGAGGCAAGGGCATAGCGAGCTAGATGTGAGTAATGATTTTAAATGATGCACTGAGGTTTTGAAACCCCGGATTGCACAACGTAGTGCTATGTTGAGACGAGACACGCGTTGTATGACAAGCGTGGAGTCGTTTACTATGGGGGATATTGACATGGTCCACCCCGGTTGATATTTTACCGGGTACTTGATAAAGCATTGTTGCTTTTCACCATGATTTGGGCTTATTGCCATATTTGGGCTTCGTGCCAATTATCTGAAATCTTTTGTAAATTTACATCACCATTTTCCTCACGAATTGAAATATTATTTGAACTCAGTCCAATTGAATTATATTATTTTGTGAACTCAACTACATTTATACTCAACTCGAGATTTAATGATATTTATAATGCTGTTGAGCTTAGCAGTATTTTTTTACTGATGCCCAAGAGGCTTATGATTATTTTCTGGACTGATTGAGGCAGAGGGCCATATGTGAGGATATGTTGAGTGATATGAGGAGGCTTTCAGGCCTTAAGTGTTATATGAGGAGGCTTTCAGGCCTCGTGTGTGATGTGGGAAGGCTTTCAGGCCTCGAGTGTTATATGAGGAGGCTTTCAGGCCTCGTGTGTGATGTGTGAAGGCTTTCAGGCCTCGAGTGTTATATGAGGAGGCTTTCAGGCCTCGTGTGTGATGTGTGAAGGCTTTCAGGCCTATTGATATTGCGCTTAGGCTGTAGGACCCCCTCCGGAGTCTGTACACACCCTTAATGAGCGCAGGGTGCCCAGGTGAGTTGGGAGTGGGCCCGAGAGGGCGATGTTTATGTTCTGGTGAGTTGGGAGTGAGCCCAAGGGGCTGATATTGTGTGCTGGTGAGTTAGGAGTGAGCCCGCGGGGCTGATACTGTATTGAGAATTTGATATTGAGCCCGAGGGGCAAGTTTCTGATTATTCCTTTCTTGTTGAAATTTAATTGTCTTCACTGTTTTAAAAGAGAATTATCTGATATTCCAAGGTTTTATTGTATAATTTATTTTACTGCTTGAGATAGCATTATATTGTGCCTTTATGAGATTTCATGCTTTCAGTAGTTATTTATTTTTATTACTCGTTGAGTTGGAGTACTCACATTACTCTCTGCACCATGTGTGCAGGTACAGGTATTCCTGAGGCATAGAGCGAGATTTCTACTGTTCAATTTTCATCGGAGTTATCTAGGTAGCTACATGGCGTTCGCAGACCCATTTTCTCCGTTATCTTCTGTATTTATGATATATGTCGTTCCTAATTTCATACTTTGTAGAATTCTAGTAAACTCTGTAGTAGCTCATGACCTGTGACACCCCGGTTAGGGCTGAGTTGGGTTGGATTTCTGTATTTTATCTATACTTTTCGCTATTGGATATTATTAAACCATGTTTGTACTATAATTGTGTTAATTAATTATCTTAAAAGGATGAATTGGGTTGAATGGCTGGCCTTGTCTTCATGAGAGGCGCCATCACGACCGAGTTGAGATTTTGGGTCGTGACAAGTTGGTATCAGAGCTTAGGTTACTAGGTCTCGCGAGTCATGAGCAGGTTTAGTAGAGTCTCACGGATCGGTACGGAGATGTCTATATTTATCCTCGAGAGGCTGCAGAACCTTTAGGAAAAACTTCATATTCTTGAATTCTTATCGTGCGTCCTTCATTCAGCTTGAAAAAGTAACTTTTACAATTCCTTCCACGTATTCGTATGCGCGAACGAGCGCTCAGTATTAGATGTGCCTTGATGGCTTGTAATTCCCCGGACGAAGGGCGAGACATAATCGCTATGAGTTTGATGTTAGGCCAGTCTGGAGGACTTGAGGCTGGATCCTTGCCTATGGCTTGAGCACCAAAGTGCTGATTGTGCGAGCAAGAGTTTTGAAATTATATGTCCGGTATTGTCCCTATTAGTGGGAATGATGGTTGGATAGCCACGTGAGGAGTATGTTAGTACTGCGAGATATATCTATATGACTTGGAGGTGACGAGGAAGGGCGCCAGGATAATAGATGAACTATTAAGTGTTTGATTTTCATTGTGATCTGATGTGTAGCCCCGAGTTATGGGCGTGTGAAGAATCTTTTCATGTCTCCTGTTTGGAGTGAAGTAAACTTCATGTTACGGTATGAGTTTAGACTCAGGAAGACTAAGTGATTGTGCAATGTGAATGATGGTGGAAGGTATACAAAAATATTAATTAGAAGTGAAACATGTGGGTTATCTCCTGCGGAGTGTTCTAAGGTGGTGCGATTCTTATACTATCTATTAGAAGATATCATTTACAAGTAAAGAATATGCGTTGAAATCTAAATTTGGTCTCCTAGAGAGTGGGCTTAACTGTTATGTGAGTGAATGCAAGAATTGCACAAGAGTTAAAATTCTAGATGATTTGTGTTTCCACAAGCTTATGAAGGAGTGCGTTCAATCTCACTATGGTATTACGGCGATAATAGAGTATGTGCGTTATGATTTATTAAGTGCATTTTGATCCATGTCTTTGAGCCAAGTTGGGGAGTTTGCTATTAAATAAGTTGATTGCAAGATTTTGTGCTATATTTGTTCCAGTTTGAGGCGTGTTGGTGAGTCGGTTATTGCTTACGGGGATTAAGGTCGATCAGGCGGTGGACGGGCCTATTTTTTTTCATGTTATTGTTTCAAATGATGTCATTACAAGAATTGTCCAGTCTGCCACAGATATGCCTCTGTATTATTCGATCCTGGTTCCACCTATTCTTATGTGTCCTCATATTTTGCTCATTATTTGGGCACGCCCCGAGAGTTTCCTTCTTTAACTGTTCATGTATCTACCCTGGTGGGCGATACTGTTATTGTGGACCGTGTGTACCGGTCATGTGTTGTGATTATTGAGGGTCTGGAGACCCGAGTTGATCTACTGCTGTTGAGCATGGTAGATTTTATATTATTATGGGCATGGATTGGTTATCTCCATATCATGCTATTCTAGACTGTCATTCTAAGACAGTTACTTTGGCTATTCCGGGTGTTCCGAGGATCGAGTGGCGTGGCATGACTGATTATGTCTTTAGCAGAGTAATTTCTTTCTTGAAAGCCCAGCGTATGGTTGGGAAGTGTTATCTATCATATCTGGCTTTTGTGCGGGATGTTGGAGCTGAGACTCCTAGTATTGATTCTGTCCTAGTTGTAAGGGACTTTCCTGATGTATTTCCTGCAGACCTGCCGGGCATGCCGCCGGACAGGGATATTGATTTTGGCATTGACTTAGTGCCGGGCACTCAGCCCATTTCTATTCCGCCATATCGTATGGCACCAGCAGAGCTGAAAGAATTGAAGGAGCAGCTTCAGGAACTCCTAGATAAGGGGTTCATTCGGCCTAGCGTGTCCCCGTGGGGTGCACCTGTTTTATTTGTGAAGAAGAAAGATGGCACAATGAGAATGTGCATTGATTATAGGTAGTTGAATAAGGTAACAGTGAAGAACAAGTATCCTTTGCCTCGCATTGATGACTTATTTGATCAGCTTCAGGGAGCGAGGGTATTTTCTAAGATTGATCTCCGTTCGGGCTATCACCAGTTGAAAATCAGGGAGTCGGATATTCCCAAGACTGCTTTCAGGACTAGATATGGTCACTATGAATTTTTGGTTATGTCTTTCGGGCTGACCAATGCCCCAGTAGCGTTCATGCATTTGATGAATAGTGTATTTCAGCCTTATCTGGATGCATTTGTTATTGTATTCATTGATGATATCCTGGTGTACTCGCATAGCCAGGAGGAGCATGCCCAGCATTTGCGTGTAGTGTTGCAGAGATTGAAAGAGGAGAAGCTTTATGCAAAATTCTCCAAATGTGAATTTTGGCTAAGTTCTGTGGCATTTTTGGGACACATAGCGTCCAGCGAGGGTATACAGGTTGATCCAAGGAAGATAGAAGCAGTGCAGAGTTGGTCTAGACCGTCCTCAGTCACAGAGATTCGGAGTTTTTTTGGGATAGCAGTCTATTATCACCGATTTGTTCAGTGGTTTTCTTCTATTGCATCACCTTTGACCAAGTTGACTCAGAAAGGTGCCCCATTTGTATGGTCCGGCGAGTGTGAGAAGAGCTTTCAGAAGCTCAAGGCACTTCTGACCACAACTCCAGTGTTGGTGTTACCATCAGCTACAGGTTCATACACGGTATATTGTGATACTTCCAGAGTTGGGATTGGTTGTGTGCTAATGCAGGAGGGTAGAGTTATTGCTTATGCTTCTCGTTAGTTGAAGCCCCATGAGAAGAACTACCATGTTCATGATTTGGAGTTGGCTGCTATAGTTCATGCCTTAAAAATTTGGAGGCACTATTTATATGGCGTATCTTGTGAGGTATTCACTGATCATCGCAGTCTTCAGCATTTATTTAAACAAAAAGATCTTAATTTGAGGCAGCGGAGATGGCTTGAGTTACTTAAAGACTATGATATTACCATTCTATATCATCCGGGAAAGGCCAATGTAGTGGCCGATGCGTTGAGCCGAAAGGCAGTCAGTATGGGGAGTTTAGCTTACATCCCAGTTGGGGAGAGGCCTCTTGTAGTAGATGTTCAGACCTTGGCCAATGAGTTGGTGCGGTTAGATATTTCTGAGCCTAGCCGGGTATTGGCTAGTGTGGTTTCTTGATCTTCCTTATATGATCGCACTAGAGAGAACCAGTATGATGATCCGCATTTGCTTGTCCTTAAGGACAGAGTTCAGCATGATAATGCCAAAGATGTGACTATAGGCGATGATGGCATATTGAGGATGCAGGGCCGTACTTGTGTGCCCGATGTTGATGGGCTTAGAGATTTGATTCTTGAAGAGGCCCACAGTTCGCGGTATTCCATCCATTCGGGTGATGCGAAGATGTATCAGGACTTGAGACATCATTACTGGTAGAGGAGAATGAGGAAAGACATTGTGGGATATATGGCTCGGTGTCTCAACTGTCAGCAGGTGAAATATGAGCATCAAAGACCGGGCGGTTTGCTTCAGCAGATGATTATTCCTGAGTGGAAATGGGAGAAAGTTACTATGGATTTCGTGAGTGTCCTTCCTCATACATTGAAGAATTTTGATTCGATTTGGGTCATTGTGGATAGGCTGACCAAGTCAGCACATTTCATTTCGGTGTGTACCACATATTCTGCGGAGCGGCTGGCTAGGATCTTTATTCAGGAGATTGTGCGGTTGCATGGTGTTCCAGTTACTATTATTTCGGATAGAGGTACTAAGTTCACTTCTCAGTTTTGGAGGACTTTTCAGCACGAGTTGGGCACTCAGGTGGAGTTGAGTTCATCATTTCATCCTCAGACGGACGGACAGTCCGAGCGTACTATTCAGATATTGGAGGATATGTTGCGTGCCTGCGTGATTGATTTTGGAGGTTCTTGGGTTAAATTTTTACCACTTGCAGAGTTTGCCTACAACAACAGCTATCAGTCCAGTATTCAGATGGCACCGTATGAGGCCTTATATGGGAGGCGGTGTAGAACTCCAGTGGGTTGGTTTGAGCCCAGTGAGGCTAGATTGTTGGGGACAGATTGGTCCAAGATGCCTTAGAAAAGGTGAAGGTGATTCAAGAAAGACTTCACATAGCTCAGTCGCGTCAGAAGAGTTATGCGGACCGGAAGGTCTGAGATGTGTCATTTATGGAGGGCGAGAAGGTTTTGCTGAAGGTTTCGCCAATGAAGGGTGTTATGAGGTTCGGAAAGAAAGGGAAGTTGAGTCCGCGGTTTATTGGACCATTTGAGATACTTAGGAGGATTGGAGAGGTGGTTTACGAGCTTGATTTGCCGCCTAGATTGTTGGGTGTTCATCCGGTATTCCATGTGTCCATGCTCCAGAAGTACATTGGGGACCCGTCTCATATTTTAGATTTCAGTACAGTACAGTTAGATGAAAATTTGACTTATAATGTGGAGCCAGTTGCTATTTTGAGTCGACAGGTTCAAAAATTGAGATCAAGAGATATAGCATCAGTGAAAGTACAAAGGAGAGGTCGGCTCGTGGAGGAGGCTACTTGGGAGACCGAGCAGGAGATGCGGAGCAGGTACCCACACCTATTGGAAACTCCAGGTATGTTTCTTAACTCGCTCGAGGACGAGCGTTTGTTTTAGTTGGGGAGAATGTAACGACCCGAACCGCCGTTTCCTGTATTTTAGTCTCGTATTCCCCGTTAAATGCTTATTTATGTTTCACTATGTGTACTTGGTGAATTTGAGTCAATTCGAATCGAGTTTGGTATGAAATGGGACAATTAGTCTCTTTAAGGAAGAATTAGTTTGGAAAAGTCAACCGGATGTAGACTTTTGAGTTAGAGGGCTCGGAATTGAATTCCGGTGATTCGGTTAGTTTCGGGGGATGATTTAAGGCCTAGGAGCGCAATCAAAATTAATTTTGGAGGTCCCGTGAAGCAATTAGCTCATTTTGGCGAAGTTAGTATTTTGGCGACTTCCGGTTTATCGGTGAAATTTTGATCCGACGGTCGGAATGGAATTCCGAGAACTTCTGTAGCTTCATTATGTCATTTTGGACTTGTGTGCAAAATTTCATGTCATTCCAATGCGTGTTTCGAAAGTTTTTGAAAAAACCTTAGGTTTGAATTCGATGTGAATTGATGGTTTTGATGTTGTTTGATGTGTTTGGTTGATTGGAACAAGTTGAATAATGTATGGGATATGTTGGCGTGTTTGAGTGAGGTCCCGGGGACTTCGGAGTGATTTCGGATGGCTAACGGAAACTTTTGAAGTTGGAAAAATTTCATAATAGACGAAAGTTGTAAATGAGTGCACGTAAGACCTCACTTTGGACGCTCATATCTCCCGTTATATAAGGAGTTGTGTGACCCACAACCTATTAAATTAAACCCCTTTGAGTCTAGTTTCCAACGCAAGAAACCGTTCGTCATTTGGAGGGGTATACCGAAAGTTATGACCATTTTTCTGGGCATGTGTCACTAGCGCGCCCAAGACAGAACACTGGGCAAACTAGCGCGCCCAGATGCGCGGCCGCGCTATTAGCAGGCCCCTAAATACCCCAAGACCGGGAATAGAGAGTTCCCAAGCCATTTTTGGAACAAGGGCTTGCTCTCTCAAGGGGATTTCGTCCCACTCTTCATTTCTGTGATCCAAGGTAAGATTTTTGGAGTACTTTGAGTTGATTACTACTCCTAAACACTTATATTAACATGGATTTATCTTGAAAATCCTTAGATTTTCAAGAAATTCCTTCAAGAACTCAAAGAAGGGTTTTGCAAGATTTCTTCCAAAAGGTAAATCCTACAACTTAGACTCACATATATGGATATATTATGGGGATATGAGTATGAATCAAGTTAACTTATTGTATGGTGGTTGGAAGCCATAAATTCCCAATTTAAATACTTGAACATTGTAGGGATTTAAAGGTGTTTATTTGATGGAATTTTTGTTGGTTTTGGGTGTAAATGGTTGATCACACATGTGATGTTAGGAGTATAAATTGTTAAAGAATAATAGTGGGATGAATTGTTGGTTAATGGTGATAGTTGAAGGAACCAATGCTATAGTAAAGAGGTGTAAATATTTATGCCTACAAGATGTTTGATAATATGCCTAAATGGCATAATTTATGGGATCTTGTACTAATATTGGCCCTATTGAGTGTTGTATTGTAGATTGAAGTTACATAACTGTATGGGATCATTATAGTATCATTAAGGGGCGAATTTCAGATATGTATGTTTAAAACCCCGTCTTTTAGAAATCAAACTTCATCGATGTTTGTGTGATTTTTGGCAGATTCGTCACACGAGGAGGCCAATTTGAGAGGAAAGGGCATAGCGAGCTAGAGGTGAGTAATGATTTTAAATGATGCACTGAGGGTTTGAAACCCCGGATTGCACAACGTAGTGCTATGTTGAGACGAGACACACGTTGTATGACGAGCGTGGGGTCGTTTACTATGGGGGATTGTGACTTGGTCCATCCCGGTTGATATTTTACCGCGTATTTGATAAAGAATGGTTGCTTTTCACCATGATTTGGGCTTATTGCCATATTTGGGCTTCGTGCCAATTATCTGAAATCTTTTGTGAATTTACATCACTATTTTCCTCACGAATTGAAATATTATTTGAACTCATTCCAATTGAATTATATTATTTTGTGAACTCAGCTACATTTATACTCAACTCGAGATTTAATGATATTTATAATGCTGTTGAGCTGAGCACTATTGTTTTACTGATGCCCAAGAGGCTTATGATTATTTTCTGGACTGATTGAGGCCGAGGGCCATACGTGAGGATATGTTGAGTGATGTGAGGAGGCTTTCAGGCCTCGAGTGTTATATGAGGAGGCTTTCAGGCCTCGTGTGTGATGTGTGAAGGCTTTCAGGCTTCGAGTGTTATATGAGGAGGCTTTCAGGCCTCGTGTGTGATGTGTGAAGGCTTTCAGGCCTCGAGTGTTATATGAGGAGGCTTTCAGGCCTCGTGTGTGATGTGTGAAGGCTTTCAGGCCTATTGATATTGCGCTTGGGCTGTAGGAGCCCCTCCGGAGTGTGTATACACCCCCAGTGAGCGCAGGGTACCCAGGTGAGTTGGGAGTGGGCCCGAGAGGCCGATGTTTGTGTTCTGGTGAGTTGGGAGTGAGCCCGAGGGGCTGATATTGTGTGCTGGTGAGTTGGGAGTGAGCCCGCGGGGCTGATACTGTATTGAGAATTTGATATTGAGCTCGAGGGGCAAGTTTCTAATTATTCCTTACTTGTTGAAATTTAATTGTCTTCACTGTTTTAAAAGTGAATTATCTGATATTCCACGATTTTATTGTATAATTGATTTTACTGCTTGAGATAGCATTATATTGTGCCTTTATGAGATTTCATTCTTTCATTAGTTATTTATTTTTATTACTCGCTGAGTTGGAGTACTCTCATTACTCCCTGCACCATGTGTGCAGGTACAGGTATTCCTGAGGCATAGAGCGAGTTTTCTGCTGTTCAGGTTTCATCGGAGTTATCGAGGTAGATGCATGGCGTTTGCAGACCCATTTTCTCCGTTATCTTCTGTATTTATGATATCTTCAGATGTCGTTCCTAATTCCATACTTTGTAGAATTCTAGTAAACTCTGCAGTAGCTCATGACCTGTGACACCCCGGTTAGGGCTGAGTTGGGTTAGATTTCCGTATTTTTTCTATACTTTCCGCTATTGGATATTATTAAACCATGTTTGTACTATAATTGTGTTAATTAATTGTCTTAAAAGGATGAATTGGGTTGAATGGCTGGCCTTGTCTTCATGAGAGGCGCCATCACAACCGGGTTGGGATTTTGGGTCGTGACAGCTGTGAGCTAAGTCTTTGACATGTACTCTAAAGATTAGAGTCTCATGCGATGGCACTACCCTTGTGATACATAACTGTGCATGATTTTTTTATAGCTTTTCTGTGATCACTTTATCATCAATAACTAAGCTCGGTGATCATTCTACTCACTTTGTGTTTCTTACACATGCTAGACATATTTGTTGTGGTAATTATACAGTTTTCTCTATTACCGAGCTAGTTTTTTTCATATCCCATGCCAATTATTCGGGTTTCAAATCTCTAACTGGACTTACTAAAAATTTTCACATCACCCCCAGACAAAGGTCTTATACTTGCGGATCCTTCTCTTTTTGTTGGGATCCGAATAACATTCCTTATTTTCTACAATTATTTGCACTCTAACGCCTCATCTTCCAACTTACATCTGAGTAGGAAAAACTAAATTATTCACATAACGGAAAGCTAATGTATTCACAACTATCATACACAATCTTAATAATTTAACACTGCTCACACTATCAATCTTGGAGAAACCACATTTCGAAAATTCCTAAAGGCTATTCTTCTATAGCTTGCTCTCTCAATGCTAGCTGATTTTTTTGTTTTTTTCCACTGTCACTGTACTTTAGATTTAACTTAAACGTCATGGGTTCTAACACATGTTTGATATTTCAAGTTGTCATCCACTCACTAGAGTTAACTTGGATAAGTGAATCAAATCTTACCTGTACTAGCTCTGCTGAAATTGCTAATTCACTGTATTTACTCAAAACTTATTTACTATTCTTTTATTAACCACCTCCTAGCATCATATTTTCTTGCTCTACTTTGAACAACTAAAGTGAAGTATAAGGTTTATATTAACTTCCCTCATTATCTGACCATATTCTTTTGTCGTACACTATCATTCTTTTTGAACTATGCACATGGATCACTCTTGGGAAATGCCATCAAACTTAAATAAAATTGGAATATCTAACTTAAAACATGCTATACACTTCAAAATCACTACAGAATATAAACCTCCAGCCTAAGCACATAGTCACATCATGTGAAGGGGAACTATCATATCTTTTACCTCACAATAATAGCCACTTTGTATACAAATTCACTAACATGGTACTTTCTAGTTTTAATTTGAATAAATCTAAACAACTTAAAATCAGTCTCTGAAATTTAATATCGGCTGCTATTGATTCTCATTTTGTACATAATATTATTCTTAGCTATATTTCTCTTAGGCTCTTTTCTGTCCAAAACTATAGTGATCAATTCTATGCCCGTTGCGGTTGAATTCTTAACCTGTTACACCGTGGGGTCTGACATACAGATACACTGCAATACACATCTGATAAATAACTTCATGTACCATATGATGAGCCTTGGGTCTTAATCCCTAAGACATAAGAAGATTTCGCTATAGTCACTATTACTTACATTTTCTTTGAGCATCCATATGCATCACTGTATACTCACAAGTCTCCAGAAATTTTAATGCACTAAAAATTGGAGATCTGGTAATTGAATAACAAATAACTGGCATACTGAATAACTATAAACCTGCTAACTGAAAGGCTACTAACTGGTAACTAAGATAAACTGACAACCATAAAACATGATAACTACTTTTGTACTTTATAATTAGGTTATGCTCTAATGTATACTACTATCCATTGCATCCCACTTTCAACATCCTCTTAATTCTCATTTGTTACCAACATGTACTCCATAGATATGCACCAATGGGCAATTGTCCTTTCTAGAACCTTAGGTTTCTCCTACGCGTCGCTTGGGCATCTAATACGTTTGGAATTCAATAGGAAGAGAAGGTTAACTATTGCTCTAAGCTTCATGGCACGATCTAAAGTAGAAAGAAGTGAGACAACCCTGAATGTCTTGGTAGTTAACCGTTTATATGAGTGGCCGACACACACATATAAAGGAAACCTCACTAGACACGGCTTCATAGACTTCCTAGGACTCTTGAACCTAGTTCTCTGATACCAAGCTTTGTCACGCCCTGAACTTGGGCCTAGACGGAACACGACAATCAGTGTCTGACTACATGTGACCGAGCGAACCAACTGGCTAGCTGAATCAACATGTGATATCATAACATACTAAATGCGGAGGATAAACTAACTAACACATGCTGATATACTAAAAATCCGAATGATAAAAATCAAAGTGCGGAAATACTAATATACTTCTGAAACATATTTGTTGCCAAATAGCTTAATATGAAAAGCCTGCAACTCTGTGTAGTTGTTACTCTAGTCTATGAAGCCTCTATTAAAGTACTAAAAACACTGTCTATCTGTAAATACTTAAAACTATAAGGTAATGATAATGTCTCGAAAGAACTGGGGATCACCCAATAGTTGGTATGAGAATCCTAGCGCTCTAAATCGTCAACCTATAAATCAGTACTTGCATCGTAAGATGCAGGCCCTAGGCAAAAAAGGTCATCTGTATATTTGAATTGCACTGGTATATAAAGCAACTGAAAGAAAGAATTATAAATGCTGAAACTGAAACTAAGATAATAATTGAGAATTGATAATTGATAACTAAAATGATAACTATTGAAACTTAAACTGAAATAATAGCTGATAACTGATAACTGAACTGATAACTAGTAACTGAAACTGAACAAAGGAAGTAAGGATATGAATACTCCCTCTTATGAATGATGAACAACTTGTTTATCTGAATATTAAACTGCGGCCTCAGGCCCAATATATATTTGCACAAACATAAGCCTTGGGCCCAAGTGTATGTATACATAACTGCGGCCTCACGCCCAAAGATGCATAAAGCATAAACTGCGGCCTCATGCCCAAAGTGGCATAAAGCATTAACTGCGGTTTCAGGCCCAATATATATTTGCACAAACATCAGCCTTGGGCCCAAGTGTATGTATACATAACTGCGGCCTCACGCCTAAAGATGCATAAAGCATAAACTGCGGCCTCATGCCCAAAGTGGCATAAAGCATTAACTGCGGCCTCAGGCCCCAAAAACAGGGGTTCAACATTCAGGGATTTAAAATCAGGAACTGAGAATCATACTGCAATACATGATGCTGAAATAATGAATCATAATGAGTTACATGATACTTGAATGCTAAATAGAACTAGACTAAGACATGTATTTATTAATTGATTATGAAAGCTGAAACTTCAACTATTTATGACATGCTGGGTAATCTAGACTGAGAATCATGGGCATCAAACCCAAGTCTATATTGATCATGCAATGATTTCACAACGTTTAGAAAGAAAGTCATGAATGAGTTACGAAGCTAGAGAATAGAAGTTCTTCGACTATTCATGTAACTAAGTCATAATTACTTTATGCGGAAACTAGTAATAGTCATAATAAATGGGGCGTATGGAGAATCATAGACATTCCCAAACGTAAAGAGAGTTATCCTCACATACCTCAATTTTGCCTCTTAGTGATACTACAATTATCCAAAATATTACGAACCTTCATTCTACAATAGCAACATCCAATGGAAACTAATATTAGTAACAAGTTCTATAACTTAAGCCATTTAGGTGAATTATCAAACACCTTGTATAAATAAATCTCTACATCTCATCACCATAGAATTAGTTCATCTAACTATCACCATTCATGAACCATTTATCCCACCATCCTGATTAACCAGTTTATAACTTCCAAAATCACATATATGACCATCCATCCACACACTAACAACAAAGTTCCATTAAATAAACATCTTTCAATCTCTATAATAGTTGTGTAATTAAATTGGGAACTTATGGTTTCCAATCACCATAACAAGAGTTCGAATTCTTATTCATGCTCATATTCCCTTAATAAATCCATACTTGTAAGTCAAAGGGTGTAGGATTACCTTTTTGGAAGAAATCTTGCAAAACCCTCCTTTGAGTTCTTGAAGAAATCCCTTGAAGATCTAAGTATTTTATGGGTAGATTTCATCAATACTAGTGTATAAATGATGGAATTCAGACCAAGATAATGGGGATTACTTACCTTGAAGATGTGAGGGTTTGGAGGTCTTGAAGAGTGGAGAAAAACCCTAAAATTCTTCCAAATAAAGTGGGGAAAATAACCCCCGAAGGTTCTATATCAAAATAGGGTCGGGTTGGAAAAAAAAACAAGATTTGTACAGCCGCGGTGCATGGGGCAACACATGGGGCGGCGCAGTAATAAAAAATATGTCTAGAAAGGAAATTTGGAGTTTCTCTGTTAATCTAAATAGCCGCGCCGCATGGAACGACGCATAGGGCAGCGCAGTAGTGTAAAATTCAGCCAGCCTTTGGTAATTTGGTCATAACTTCTGGTGGGAGTGTCCAAATAATGAACGGTCTAAAGCGTGTGAAACTAGACTCCAAGATCTTTCACTTGATAGGTTGTGTATCACATAAAACCTTATATATCTGTATATATTCTCGTCCAGAATTTTGTCTTGTGCGTGCTTATTTGGGATTTTAGTCTATCATGTAATTTTCCAACTTGGCTTAGACTTAGGTCTCTCCTTGGACCCCAAATCACCTATGATATTACTCGTACACTTATTAACATATCAAATGGATAATCATCATATTAGTACTTATTTAATGAATCCACAACTTATTCAAATTTATGGGGTGTTACAGGGCTTGTATCCAGAACTCTTTTATGTGAAAATTTTATAAAAATGGTAATTTTGCCTTTAAAATTGAATTTAAGTTGACTTCGGTCAACATTTTAGGTAAACGAACCCGGACCCGAACCCATGATTTGACGGTCCTGAAGGGTCCGTAGAAAAATATGGACTTGGGCGTATGCCCGGAATTGAATTCCGAGGTCCCAAGCCCGAGAATTGAATTTTTAAAGAAAATTGTTTAACTGAAATTATAAGAGTTTTTGAAAATTTAAATGTGTTTGAATTTGATGGTGTCGGGCCCGTATTTTGGTTTCGAAGGATTGTACAGTTCTTATATAGTATTTAAGCTGTGTGTTTAAAATTTGGTAAGAAACGTGATTCATATGACGTGAATCGAACCCCCGACGGTGAAATTTGAAACATAAGGATTCTTGATATTTTTCTTTTATTTTGATGCTAAACTTGAAGTTCTAGGTGTTATTTTGGTGATTTGATCACATGAGAAAGTCCGTATGATATTTTTAGGTTAGTGTGCACGTTTGGTTTGGAGCACCAAGGGCTCGGGTGAGTTTCAGATGGGGTTCAGGATGTTTTGGATTTAGAATTTCTGCTGTTATAGTTGTTGCAGGTGCACAATGAGTTTGTTCTTCGCGTTCACGTGACTTCACTCCTGAACATGAAAGGAATGTTTCCTCGGGGGTCATTTTGTTCTTCGTGAACGCGGAGCTTAGGACGCAAATGTGAAGCTCTGGTGGGTTACCCTTCGCTAACGCATTCTGGCCCACACGAACTATAGAGTTAGTTGGCCTGGGGAAGGGAGCTCGATTTGTTCTATGCGAGCGCGACCATTTGACTGCGAACACAAAGGCTTGAGGAGCTAAAACTTCGCAAATGCGAAGGCCATTCGGTCCTGACCGATTGGCAACGCAGTAGGCCCATCGCGAACGCGATGAAGGCCTGCCCAACCTTTTTAAAACAGATTTAAAAACGGGCAGAACCCATTTTCTTCATATTTTCTAACTACCAAGACCTAGAGGCGATTTTCTTCACACAAATTCATCCCCAAAGTGTTGGTAATCAATTTTAAACTCTACTCTTTCAATTACCCAACGTTTTTATCACTTTTTAATTAAAAATCAAGATTTTTCATGGTAGAAATTGGGAATATGGGTAGAGTTAGGGCTTTTTGAATAACTAGAATTTAGACCTCATTTTGGGTTCGAATTTCGAAACTAATTGCATATTTGGACTCATGGGTGAATGGGTAATCGGATTTTGGTCCGAACCTCGAGTTTTGACAAAGCAGGCCCGGGGTCGACTTTTGACTTTTTGGGGAAAATGATAGAAAACCTATAATTTAGCATTGGGGTTGAATTCTTTAGCATTTATTGATGTTGTTAAATTAATTTGGGTTAGATACAAGTAAATTGGAGGCGAATTCTAAAGAAAAAGCAGTGTTTGAGGCTTCAGTTGGCCGTGGAAGTTTGAGGTAACTGTTTGGTCTAACCTTAGCTTGAGGGAATAGGTATTGTGCCTTATTTTCTGTGTTAGTGTAGTGTACGATGTATAGGTGTCGTGACGAATATCTATACGTTGGTGTCAAGCATGGCCCGTGAGTCTTAAATTGTGATCGTTATGTTTCTTAATAAGCACTACAAATGCCTAAATGGTTGATTATCCATGTTGAGCACGACTTATGATTATCTTTTTGGTATTTGTTTATTATTGAGCATTGGCTCTAGTTGAGGTTCATTTGTGAAGTTAATTGTTGGTACATGTTTGGTTATAGATGGTTCCCTTGCCGAGACGTATTTAATTCTTATTATTGATTCCATTATTGGGAAGGATTTATTCTTGTTATTGGTTCCCTTGCCGAGATGTTGTTGTTGTCTTTGTTTAGGTGAGGAAATAGAGATAAAGTACGAAGGGTGATGCCGTGCACATTCATACTTATGCATATGGTGAAGAAATAGTGATAAAGCATGAAGGGTGATGTTGTGCACATTAAAACTTATGCATATGGTGAAGAAAGAGTGATAAAGCATGAAGGGTGATGTCGTGCACATTTACATTGATATTGATGCATATGGTGAGGAAGAGAGATAAAGCACAAAGGGTGATGTCGTGCACATTTCTAATATTTATATGGTGAGGAAGAGAGATAAAGCACGAAGGGTGATGCCGTGCACATTTTAATTATTTGATTGCATTGGTGAGGATTGAGAGTAAAAGCACGAAGGGTGATACCGTACACTTATTGATTTCTAGTTCTTTGTTGATTATTGGTTCAAGTGCCTTATTTGTCTTATTCTGCTATTACTGTGGTTCTTTATGCTGGTATTTCCCCCATAGCATGTTACCCCTCCCCCATTACTTTTGAATTACTTCTATTACTATTATTCTGCTAGATACTATTTAATTGCAGGTTATTTGTTTGTTGTGTCCTAGCCTCGTCACTACTTCACCAAGGTTAGGCTCGACACTTACTCAGTACATGGGGTCGGTTGTACTGATACTACACTCTGCACTCTTACAGATCCTGATACAGGAGCATACGGACCTTAGCTAGGGGTTGCTGCCTTCAATCCATCGGAGACTCAATGTAGTCCTGCAGGCATCCACAGGCCTTGGTATCCCCTTCCTATCTAGTTTCTTTATGTTCTTTTCTATTTCAGATACATACATCTGCTTTCTCTTTCAGACCCTGTTTGCAGTTTCTCTTAGATAGTCTGTGAGATTGTGACACCAGTTCTGGGCTGTTTATGTTTATGGACTCATATTGGTATTAGCTTAATTGTTAAATTTTGTTATTCTGTATTATTATTTCCATTGCTTATAATGTGTTAACTTGAAATTGTTAAGATATTAAAAATGAAAAGGGTAAAATAATCGGAATAGTTGGATTGCCTAGATTTCACTAGTAGGTGCCATCACGACTCTCGAGGGTGGGAAATCCGGGTTGTGACAAGTTGGTATCAGAGCTCTAGGTTGCTTAGGTGTCACAATTTACGGACAAGCTTAGTATAGCTTGAGGGTTCACTACGGAGACGTTTGTGCTTATCCCCCAGAGGCTACAGAGTTTGGAACAGTTTCACTTCTATTCTTCTTTGTCGTATGGTTTGGATTCTCAATCCTAATTGAACTATTACTTTGTTCTTTCGTAGATGACGAGAATACATGCTTCTCCATCCGCTGATCAACAACCCGAGCACCCAGCAACAGCTCCCACAAGGGCAGAGGACGAGATCGAGGCCGTGTTAGGGGCTGAGGTAGGGACAAAGCTCAGCCCGGAGCAGCAGTGTAAGGCCCCGTGAATTTCCTACTCAGAACCCCGAATCCTGTGGTGCCAAGTTAGGATCATGAGTTCGGACCTTTTTGGAATTATCTATGATAAAAAAAGGCAACAAAAAAAGTTTTCCAGAAAATGTGATTCTGCGGTCGAGAATGTTGTTACGCCCCATAATATTACAATGATATTACGTCCTGCAGTATTATATTACGATGATGTTACGCTTCGTAATATTAAGTTATGACGATGTTGCACCCTGTAGTATTATACGTTGAATTGGTCGTAATGTAATTAACATCAGTCCAAGGAAAAGATTATTTGGAAATTACAAGGATTATGCTATTTCAAACAAATGATGAGTAAATTTGTGAAGGTCATAGGGGAAGCAAGTCAGAGAAAATGAATTTCGTTGAAATTTGGCATTTTGGGATAAAATACGGCCCGAGCTAAAATACCCAGTATTTATGGACTAGTGCCATACAAGGTACTACATGGCCATGATAGTAAGGTGTATAACATAAGTGAAAATAATTCCCAATTATGCGGGTAATTGGTTAATAACCGGATAGCGGGGTATTACCTAATTAATTAATTAATACATTATTGGATAAGAATTGACCACCCCATGATGTGGCAGCCCCCCAATTCCTACATTGTGACTCATGCCTCATTAAACTATGTGGATTGATTAAAATGGATCTTGAAAAAGGATAGTTGGGTAACAGTTCTTCAACAAGATATAGCCGACAATGACAATGATATAGATGTCCGTTTCTAAGTTCAGAATACTCAAAACTTGAGAAAGGACAAACTTTGCTATAATTAATTACACTTTCATCCTAGAGTATTGCAACTTCTTTTTCGTTTGAATTTACTCAAAATTAGCTTTCATCCCTTTCTTAGGCAGTATGTAAAGTATGGCTAACCATTATAATCCCCTAAGAAAGGATTCCAAGAAACACGTTCATTCTAAGAGTTAGCCAAATTCATGAATTATTATTTCCAAATGAAGTTTGACGATTAATGTTGACGAGGGGACTTTACTTCCTTGCTATGGGATTTTGTGATTCTAAGAGAGCACGATACAACATTTTTCAAGAATATCATACGGATTTGTCCCTACTCCAAGTATGTTAAGGCTATCCCTTCTTTCTTTTTGCATGATCAATACGATACGAACGAAACGTGCAAATGCACAAATTCCATAAGTGACTCTACTAATAGAAGTAATAGAAATATCTATGTTCTTTAATTTCCATGTGTCATAATATTTTATCGTTTGTTCATAGGTCTCAGAAAAATACAAAAGTTGAAAAGATGTTACTTTATGATATTGCTCAAGAGGCAAAATGATCTTATGACATTCCGAATGATTTTATTGACGTACTATACATGCATTGCGTTCATGTGTATTGACCCATGACCTTATGGCGTTATATACGTGTATATAAGTAAATATATGTATATGGAATGGGAAAAAGTTACGGGATTATATACGCACCACCACCTGATCAGCTGGTATTTGATGATGATGTTGCCCACAGTGGCCGAAATATGATTCAAACAGCGTTGTATACGCATATATATGTAAGTATGATTCAAACGGCGTTATATACGTGTATATATGCATGTATATATGTATATGGGATATGGGAAAGCTTATGGCGTTATATACGCACCACCACCTGATCAGCTGGTATACGATGATGATTTTGCCCACAGTGGCCGATATGATATGATGGGATGCCCTCAGAGGCTGATGATATTATGAAATATGTACCTATGCACGACATGACATTCATACGCATATGCATGACGTTATAAGTAATTTATGATTTACAAAGTTATTCAGACTTACAGGTTGAGTCATGTACTCTATATGTCTTTCATGTCTCTTATGTATTTATTTATGTGCCTTATATACTCAGTACATTATTCGTACTGACGTCCCTTTTGCCCGGGGATGCTGCGTTTCATGCCCGCAGGTCCCGATAGATAGGTCGAGAGCCCTCCAAGTAGGCTATCAGCTCAGCGAAAGATGTTAGTGCGCTTCATTTGCTTCGGAGTTGCTCGTTTGGTTAGTATGATTTAGACGTGTTTTGTTTGGTATGGCGGGACTCTGTCCCGATCCTTATGACAATTATGTATTTTTAGAAGCTTGTAGACATATGTCGTATATATAAAAGATTGTACGACCTTGTCGGCCTATGTTTTGAGTTTATAAAGGATCTTGTTGGCCTATTAAGCCCGTATTCATGTGTATATGATGATGTATTAAGAAAGATACATTACGTTGGTACACAGTTGAGTAAGGTACCGGTTACCCGTCCTGGCCCATCGGTTTGGGTTATGACAGAAGTGGTATCAGAGCAGTTCTATCCTAGGGAGTGTACAAGCCGTGTCTAGTAGAGTCTTGTTTATGGGTGTGTCGTGCACCACACTTATAAGCAGGAGGCTTCAGGGCATTTAGGATTGTCACTCTTTCTTCTTAATCTACATCGTGTGGTAGAGCTCACTTATGAGAACTCAAATTTCGAAATTCTATTTTATTCGTAATAAGGCGATGCCTACATTCAGAAAGATGGTCGATAAGGGATATAGTTGTGGAAGTGTTGAGTTAGAAGAGCTCGATTTTGCATCTTGCTTATGATGAGTAAATATTAGGTCTTCGGCAGATCATGCATGTATTGAAAGGTGTAAGCTTCTTGATAAGATGCCTTAAGGAAAGAATGCCTATCCATCTTTATGGTGAAGGTCAATGAGAGATTAAAAAGATAAATACAAGTTTCAACAAGCAAAAGAAGCAAGATGAAGAAGGGTACGGTGCGCCTAGTTAATGAAGGTTAATAGCATTTATAATTGGGGAAGAGGAACATAAGATTTTTAAGTTATATTCAATAGTAACAGAGGTATATACAATTGGTCGCACCCCTTCCAGACATGGCCTATGGGGGTTGAGATAAGTAGTATAAGAAGATATGATGGATGAACTGATTGCGTCAGTTGACATTTCCGAAGGATATTGCAAATGTGCTAATAGATCTCTTTATGAGACATCTAGATGGTGCACTCTAAAATATTGCAGCCAGATATGAGTACTACAAAAACACGGACTATAAACCTTGAAGGGATAAATATTACCTTAGTGTGGCTTGCGTCCCTAGTAACGCAAGAACATTAAGCAACTTGAAGAGCCACTGGATGGAGCAAAGTAAAGCTAAAAGTAAAAGAATGTCGTATTGAAGTTTTCACAAGAAAAGGGATATGCATAAATATTAGCAGAGTATTGAGAAGAGAGATAAGGAAGCATTATAAATAAGGTGTGACACATGGATGAAAACGGTAGAGTGTTACAGAACCTATAGTCAAATGAAGGAAGAGACGAAAGGTGATGTTCCTTAAGACAACAAAAGAGTATAGGCCATAAGGTTATATCCCCATTTCGAGAAATAAGTTTGTGACTCCAACGCGACTACCAAAGGGGAGAGTTAATCCCTAGAGTAATAGAAATGAGTATGGGCTGGTATACAAGATAAACTAAATATGAATTAGGGACTTAATGATTGAAAAAGTACTCTGCATCATGGTAATTATAGATTTCATTCTGGCAATAATAGAATGGACCATAGAAGGAGATTCATGATGAATTCAGAAAATGGTCATTCAGGAAGACGCTTCCCTAAAGCAAGCAATGTTAGCAAAGTTAAGCTTAAGGGACTATATGTACAAGTTACATTAAGTGTCACCCTCGCGAGTAAGGAGATTTGTCATCTTTGGTACAGAAGGATTGCCACATTCGAGTAAGGATCATTGATGTTGAGAAATGACGCCAAAGATGAAGAGGTAAAACATCTATAGGTAGATCCTTGTGGCTTCAACTATTAGTACACCCCTAAAGGGGGGAATATGGAGTGTTGTGGCATTAAGTCAAAATAAAGAGGTTCTAGTGAATATGGAATGGTAAAGGAAGAATGTGATAAATGAAAGAGGAATGAGATGACACTTATCCAAATCTTACAGATACACTACGATTCAAGAGTATTGTGCAAGCATGATGTCAGGGAGAGGAAGTAAAGGTTCCTGCCCGAGTTGTTATTAATAAATAAGAGCAAGTGCAAGACGTAAGTTAAGACAAAGGAAATAACCCAAGAAAAATTACAAGGAATGTTGATATGAGAAAGGGCAAACGAGTATTTATCAATTGGTCAGGAAGATGCCAGCTATGGCTAAACAGGAAGTTACAGACGAGTCATCAGATCGTGTGAGATAAACATAGTAGAACCCAACATTGAGAGTTCAGCCTCGAAAATATCATTATAATAATTGAGATATATTCAAACAAGAGTTGGGGTAGTTAAAGATAGCGTATGAGTGTTACGGGGATAAAGGAAAGTGCCATTGGGAAGGCAGTCAAAATAACAGTTAAGAAGCAACCATACAAGCACAAGGGCATGGAAGTAAGCAACTACGGATGATTATAGGCAAGTAAGGACATAAAAAAAAGGTCTGTAATAAGATCACATCTTTACGAGAGTCAAGGGTTCTCCCTAAGTACTATAACGAAAGACTAGCTGAGGAGATAAGAAAAAAAAGGCTTCAACCTAAGCACAACGACCTAAAGGAGAAATGGTCGTGTAACAACAATATCGCAACAACATTGTAAGCATTCCAAAGGAAAGTGGCACCTACCGTAGCTAATGAACGGGAAGTAAGAATTAAAAATAATATTTTAGATCATATGAGTTGTATGAAAACTCTGGCATGTGTGGGCACTAAGATAACCTAAGTATGGACGCAACAATGGGGCAAAAATACCATAAAATAGCTTACGTTGAAAGAAAGCTAAGATGGAATGAAAGAAATTATTCGATCAATGATCAAGAATTGGTTATGTTATGGATGCACTTAAGTGTTCGGAGATTTATGCATGCAGCATATACAGTCGTAGAAGATTCTGGTATATGTTAACAGAAAGAATTGAACCTAGGTCATGAACGAGAGATTACATTGTTAAAGGATTATATCATGCATATTCCTCAATGCCCATGAAAGGCTAAACAAAATAACTAATACCATGAACCCCAGATCGGAAGATAGCTTAACCCGACGTAAAGGTAGATCAAAAAAAGGAGGAAACTAAAGAGTTACATCACCTAAGTAAATATGGAATTTGTTTATTGGACTTAGAGAAATAAAAATATCGTGATAGAGAACATTGCAGGATCTCCCTTAAAAATCAGAGGTACGAAAGAGATAGAAGATGTGATGTGAGGCTTTAAGGAAAGTAAGGTAAAGGTGCACAACGTATGAAATACTCAAGTATAGAAGGATGAGAGTGGTCCATACTTCAGGTAAAAGAATAGAAGTACTGGAATTTAGTATCCAGAGATGATAGCAGCATCATCAGTAGCATATCTTCCAGCCTATGGTTTCTAAGTACTGAGAGATCTAGTTAAGAGAATACAAAAGAGTTCGAGACAATGTGATGTATTGCTTGACATTCCAGAATAACATAAGGAAATCTATGGTGCAAGAAAGTTGAAGGAAAGTTGCGAGTATTATAAATGGATATTTATAGGTCGCAAGCTAAAGTATGGTAGAGCGACAAAGTTTTAAGAAAACATGAGTAAGAATGAGGAAAGGAAAGTGAAAGGATGATGAAAATGGATATATCCCCAGGATTAAGTCCATGAAAACAAGAGAGATAATAGTTTCTCTAAGTTATTGAAAGTTCAATATAGCCTGAATGAACTCAAAGGAATCTATGATTAATAGCATTTAGAAAGAATGAAATGCTGGCCTAGTAATAAAATGAGAGGATAATTATGACAGATAAAGGATAACGGTTTTGTTTGAATAATGATTTGAAGAAAAAAAGAAGAAGTGATAATAGAAGAAGAGAAGGAGAAAAAGATTTTGCTGGTGGTACAAAATTAAGATACCCCCATAAGGTGAATCACATTGAGACACTATGAAATATCATTATGGAAATCACTTCAAATATTCTTCAATACAACGTAAGCCCTAGCGGTAATGTATTACGTAAGAAGTTTCAAGTCTTCAAGTAAAGGATTGTAGATCAACATTGAGGCGAATCAACAATGGTCAGATATAAGCTACAAAGTATGACATGAGGCTAGGCCATGATTCTTAAGACGAACGATAATGAAAGGGCATTGAAGGACTGAGATTTATATCTAAAGAGTACGCAACAAAAGTAACCGGAAACTTGGTAAGCATACCTTAGTAAAGGTAGATTGAAGCAAAAATTACGGTATAGTATAACCCACATAAATGCAGTAAAGTCATGTGAATGGGTAACCAGAGCTATGAAATAAGATATGGCCATATTCGCAAGTCCTACAAAGTATCGAGCAAAGGACTTCAGTATACCTATAGAGGCCTAGAGAGGTATCTTATTAAGCATTGTATATACAAAGTAAGGCCTAGAGATTGGCTAAAGGATGGAGGAAAAGGAGAGATGAGTCACATATGCACACTTACAAGGTCAGTATCGTAGAGGCTGCATGATAGAAGGTAGCAATAGTTACGAGGTTGGAAGGAATTCGATCAAAAGTCATGGCGTGGGAAAGAGGGCTTAAGGGCATTCACAGAATAACTGCCTAAATGGCAAGGAGAGTATTGAGGCATTCACAAGAGCTATAAGTTATGAAAAGGATAAGAGCATCAGTCAACATTCGAGGACGAATGTTCCACAGGGGGGGATAATGTTACTCCCCACAATATTACAATGATGTTACGTCCTGCAGTATTATATTACGATGATGTTACGCTTCGTAATATTAAGTTACGACGATGTTGCACCCTGTAGTATTATACGTTTAATTGGTCGTAATGTAATTAATATCAGTCCAAGGAAAAGATTATTTGTAAATTACAAGGATTATGCTATTTCAAACAAATGATGAGTACATTCGTGATGGTCAGAGGGGAAGCAAGTCAGAGAAAATGAATTTCGTTGAAATTTGGCATTTTGGGATATAATACGACCCGAGCTAAAATACCCAGTATTTATGGACTAGTGCCATACAAGGTACTACATGGCCATGATAGTAAGGTGTATAACATAAGTGAAAATAATTCCCAATTATGCGGGTAATTGGTTAATAACCGGATAGCGGGGTATTACCTAATTAATTAATTAATACATTATTGGATAAGAATTGACCACCCCATGATGTGGCAGCCCCCCAATTCCTACATTGTGACTCATGCCTCATTAAACTATGTGGATTGATTAAAATGGATCTTGAAAAAGGATAGTTGGGTAACAGTTCTTCAACAAGATATAGCCGACAATGACAATGATATAGATGTCCGTTTCTAAGTTCAGAATACTTAAAACTTGAGAAAGGACAAACATTGCTATAATTAATTACACTTTCATCCTAGAGTATTGCAACTTATTTTTCGTTTGAATTTACTCAAAATTAGCTTTCAACCCTTTCTTGGGCAGTATGTAAAGTATGGCTAACCATTATAATCCCCTAAGAAAGGATTCCAAGAAAATCACGTTCATTCTAAGAGTTAGCCAAATTCATGAATTATTATTTCCAAATGAAGTTTGACGATTAATGTTGACGAGGGGAATCTACTTCCTTGCTATGGGATTTTGTGATTCTAAGAGAGCACGGTACAACCTTTTTCAAGAATATCATATGGATTTGTCCCTACTCCAGGTATGTTAAGGCTATCCCTTCTTTCTTTTGGCATGATCCATACGATGCGAACGAAACGTGCAAATGCACAAATTCCATAAGTGACTCTACTCATATAAGTAATAGAAATATCTATGTTCTTTAATTTCCATGTGTCATAATATATTATCATTTGTTCATGGGTCTCAGAAAAATTCGAAAATTGAAAAGATGTTACTTTATGATATTGTTCAAGAGGCAAAATGGTCTTATGACATTCCGAATGATTTTATTAACGTACTTTACATGCATTGCGTTCATGTGCATTGACCCATGACCAGATGGCGTTATATATGTGTATATATGTAAATATATGTATATGGAATGGGAAAAGGTTACGGTATTATATACGCACCACCACCTGATCAGCTGGTATATGATGATGATGTTGCCCACAGTGGCTGAAATATGATTCAAACGGCGTTGTATATGCATATATATGTAAGTATGATTCAAACGGCGTTATATACGCGTATATATGTATGCATATATGTATATGGGATATGGAAAAGGTTATGGTGTTATATACGCACCACCACCTGAGCAGCTGGTATACGATGATGATTTTTCCCAAAGTGGCCGATATGATATGATGGGATGCCCTCAGAGGATGATGATATTATGAAATATGTACCTATGCACGACATGACATTCATACGCATATGCATGACGTTAAAAGTAATTTATGATTTACAAAGTTATTCAGACTTACAGGTTGAGTCATGTACTCTATATGTCTTCCATGTCTCTCATGTATTTATTTATGTGCCTTACATACTCAGTACATTATTCGTACTGACCTCCCTTTTGCATGGGGACACTGCGTTTCATGCATGCAGGTCCCGATGATGATATTATGAAATATGTACCTATGCACGACATGACATTCATACGCATATGCATGACGTTAAAAGTAATTTATGATTTACAAAGTTATTCAGACTTACAGGTTGAGTCATGTACTCTATATGTCTTCCATGTCTCTCATGTATTTATTTATGTGCCTTACATACTCAGTACATTATTCGTACTGACGTCCCTTTTGCATGGGGACGTTGCGTTTCATGCCCGAAGGTCCCGATAGACAGGTCGAGAGCCCTCCAAGTAGGCTCTCAGCTCAGCGAAAGATGTTAGTGCGCTTCATTTGCTTCGAAGTTGCTCGTTTGGTTAGTATGATTTAGACGTGTATTGTTTGGTATGGCGGGACTCTGTCCTGACCCTTATGACAATTATGTATTCTTTGAGGTTTGTAGATATATGTCGTGTACATAAAAGATTGTACGGCCTTATCAGGCTATGTTTTGAGTTTATAAAGGATCATGTTGGCCTATTAAGCCTGTATGCATGTGTATATGATAATGTATTAAGAAAGATACATTACGTTGGTACTCGGTTGAGTAAGGTACCGGTTACCCGTCCCGGCCCATCGGTTTGGCTCGTGACAAATGCGGTCGCATATCAGGTATGTGGACCGCATAATCTCCGCAAAGTGAGTCAGTGTGTTGGTCAAATTTGAGGTCAAGTATGCGATCGCATAACCGATATGTGGACCGCATAGTCGTCGCACATTTCCCTTGGGATTTTGTGAGGGAAGGTCTGCTGTGCATTATGCGACCGTAGAACGGGTATACGGACCGCATTTCTGCCGCATACCCCGACAGTGTGTTTAGATTTTGGGAGCACTTTTGCGGTCTATTCTGCGGGTCGCATTTCCACATTGCGATCGCAAACTTGACTAGGGGCTCCAATTTTCTAAATTTTAAACCCGACCCCTTATCGATATATTCGGTATTATAGCTCATTTTGAGCATATTTCCTGATGCTTTTAGAGAGAGAGAAAGAGAGAGTCTTAGAGAGGGAAGTGCTTCCCATCAAATTACTCCATGAAACCTTGCCAAATCTTTGAAAATAATCAAGTGAGGGAACCTAAATCTTCATCCCAAGAGGTAAGACTTCATTACCTCAGCTCTTATTCCTATGCTTAGCAATAAGGGATCACAAGTGAAGTAATTCATGGGTATAAGAATGAACTTATTGCATGCATATCACTCCATAGAATATTGGGAGGTACTGAACTAAAAAGGAAAGCAATTGGGGTATAAAATGATAGAAACTTCTCTCAAAAGGGCCTAAGATCACAATGCACCTTTAGTGTTTGATAGTATGCTCAAAACAAGCTAGAATCTCAATATCATCTCTAATTCTCAATTTAATTTGTAATTGTTACACAATAGATCGAAGTGCTATAAGTTCGGAATTTTGTAAGGAATAAGGAAAGCTTTATTGAGGTATGTATGGCTAAAACCCCATCTTTTAGAAATTGAGCTTCATCGGTGTATGTGTGGGCATGGCAAGATTAAAGTTGAATTGTTGCATTGCTTATTGTTTTACATGAGTTGGTGTTGTAACCCTATGTGTGTAAAAAATGTGTCCCAACATAATCAATGTGCTATCTCGATAGCTTGAAAGGGGCAAATATATGAATTATGTATTGGAAATGTTTAGGCCTTAAATTGAGATTGCAGCTGAATATATTGTGCTATCTACGTGAAATCTTATCTATGTTTACAATTTAAATTGCTCTTGTGTGCACCTACTGTCCTAGCTGGCAAAGTTAATATTGAAAATTGGGAACGATGTAAAATGCGGCCTAGTGCCAAGAATGATTTGATAAGTCGTGGCCCCGAGTGCCTATGAAATGATATATGAGAAATGAATTGATTTATGATAAGGGAACAATGCCTTGATGAGGCGACCTAGCCTATCGGGTCGAGATCGGACTCCGCTCAAGATAGCAGTGGTATTGGAAGGGTATTGTGAATGAATTCCGGGAAAGAAGGAAAATGAGATTGTGATTGACGCATATGTCTCAAATGAGGTAACCTAGCCAATCGGGTCGAGATCAGACTCCGATCAAGATAGCGGTGGTATTATGAACAAATAATAAATGGTGTGAAATGCCCCAAACTAAAAGCTATGGGAAAATAATGTGAAAGTTGTATGATCCTTTTATTTGATAATGTGGTGATCGTTTAAAGTTTTGAGTTATACTTGTGATTTCTTATTCTTGTATGGAAGTTCTTTCTAAGTAGATGGTGTTTAGTTATACATACTAGTACTATTCCATGGTACTAACATCCCTTTTGCCGGGGCACTACATTTCTTTAAAAGAGTGTTGGTGGCTCCATAGCGGATAGTGCTGATCGTGTGTAGCGGAGCATCCTCTTCTCAAACTCTTAGTGAGCCCCTTCCTCCTTCAAGGGGTTTTGTGACATACCTTTTGTTATAGAAGTCTCTTTTGAGGTATAGTCGGGGCCTTGTCGCCGGCATTATTATTGTTGTATTGGGTATCCTTAGAGGCTCCGTTGACATATGTGTGGGTTATGTACGGGTGTTGGATGGGTCTATGAACTATGATGTAATTCAAATTCTCGTTTTGCTAAAGTGTAATTATATGTCATCTTGGGAACATAATTACGGATTAATGTTGTGATTTAAAATTAACTAACTTTGTAAAATGCACTATATTTCCTCGTCTAAAAAATTGAATGAAAGCATGGTTTCCTTATTCGTATCGATTTGGGTAGGAAGTGTTTGATAAGGCTTGCTCAGTTGGGTTTACTTGATTGAGCGCCGATCGCGCCTCCCTTGGTATGGGGCATGACAAACTTGGTATCAGAGCCTAAGGTTTTAAAGTGTCATAGGATGTCTCGGTGAAGTGTCTGGTAGAGTCCTCCACATCTATAAGTTGGGGGCTATTTAGGCATTTAGGAATAACACCCTTCTTTGATATTCTGGATCGTGCGATGAAACTATTCCCTCTCTAATTATGTGCGTTGCTCTATCTTTCAAAATATGGCACCTAAGAAGAAAGCAAAAATTGGCCAGGAAGCTAATGCTAATGCCACCATAGGAGTGGCTAATGATTCCCTGCTTGATGAGGCGAGTGAGGGTAGCCACCCTGCTATTGCTCTACCAGATTATTCTACTCCGGTGTAGACTACCCCAGTTCCTACACTTGTGGAGGGTACCACTATCCCTCCCGTTGATACCTCTGTCCCGCCTCTAGCTCCAGTCTCCGATTCTGGTATTTCTGATGGGGATCTAAGGGGAGCCATTCAGATGTTGACCCAGCTAGTGGCCTCTCAGGCCCAGAGGTCAAATGTTGCGCCCAGTTCATCTTGCCAGCAATGGGATTCTACCAGTTCTAGGGTGAACAGATTTCTTCAGTTAGACCCTACAGTGTTTACGGGTACCAATCCAGAAGAAGGCCTTCAGGATTTTATTGATAAGATGCACAAGACCCTCAGGGTTATGCGTGCGACTGAGACAGAGGGAGTAGAGTTGGCTGCCTACCGTCTGAAATGGATGGCCTATTCATGGTTTGAGTTATGGGAAGATTCCCGTAGGGAGGGGAGCTCTCCGACGAGGTGGAGCGAGTTTGCTGATGCCTTCATTGATCATTTCCTGCCCGCTGAGACAAGGGCAGCTCGGGCAACAGAATTTGAGAATTTGAGGCAAGGTAACAGAAGCGTGTGGGGGTACCACATGGAGTTTGCTCACTTGTCCAAGTATGTCATTCATATGTTGCCCACAATCGAATCCAGGATGCGTCGGCTTGTTCAGGGCCTTAATTCTTTGACAATTAATGAGGCTTCTATGGCTGCATTGAATTCCGACATGAATTATGGGAAGATGGTAGCATTTGCTCAGGACATAGATAACCGTAAATTAAAGAACAGAATTGAGAGAGAGGGTAACAGCAAGACCCGGTCTACAGGAACCATGGGAAAGTCACTAGGTGGGGGAATATCAGCTTTCAGGGGAGGATCATCAGGGCCTACCCAGTCTGTTGCATAGTCTTTAACCAGTGCACTATTATCAATGCCCAGCCAGTAGCAGTGGAGTCGTTTTAGGCCCGGTCAGGGCAATAGGGGATCCCAACAGCGGGGTCGGTCAGGAGGGAGGTTCCAGCAGTAGCAGAGGTCCCCATGCCCTAGGTATGGGAAGATGCACTCGAGAATTTGCTATATGGAGTTACCTATACGTTATGAATATGGGACGAGGGGTCATATTCAAAGACATTGTCGTGTATACCACCAGGGAGCGGGTAGGGGCATAGCTCAGCTACCCGGTTTAGCAGCTGCTACATCCTCAGCCCCCTCTCTAGCTCGAGGTACCCCAGCACCCCTAGGGCATGGTATAACTAGGGGTGGTGCGCAGAGCTCAGGAGGACCCAACCAGTTTTATGCCATGAGTGGTCGCCATACTGTAGAGGCTTCTCCAGATGTTGTTACAGGTATTCTGACTGTCCAATCTCATGATGTGTATGCACTTATTGACCCTGGTTCCACCTTGTCCTATGTTACCCCTTTTGTTGCTATGGGATTCGGGATAGAGCCGGATCAGCTTCTTGAGCCCTTTTTGGTGTCTACCCCAGTTGGTGAGTCTATTATAGCTGCTCAAGTTTATAGGGGATGTGTTGTTACGGTACGGGGTAGGGATACCGCGACCGATCTTATTGAGTTAGGGATGGTCGACTTTGATGTAATAATGGGAATGGATTGGCTTTATTCATGCTTTGCCAAACTTGATTGTCGGACTAGAACCATTAGGCTTGAATTTCCTAATGAGCCCATTATTGAATGGAAAGGAGATAATGCAGTGCCTAGAGGTCGGTTTATTTCCTACCTTAAGGCCACGACGATGATCAAGAAGGGGTGTATCTATCATCTAGTTCAGGTCACGGACACTAATGCCAAGGCACTTAGCCTTGAGTCTGTACCATTGGTGAATGAATTTCCGGACGTCTTTCTAGATGAACTCCCTGGGATTCCACTGGATAGGGAGATTGATTTTGAGGATCGATATGATACCAGGCACGTAACCTATATCCATTCCACCTTATAGAATTGCACCAGCACAATTGAAAGAGCTAAAGGAGGAATTGAAGGATTTGCTAGAGAAGGGTTTCATCCGGCCGAGTGTGTCGCCATGGGGCGTACCGATGTTGTTTGTAAGAAAGAAAGATGGATCTCTGCAGATGTGTATTGACTACCGGAAACTCAACAAGGTCATAATCAAAAACAAATTCCCTCTGCCAAGAATAGATGATTTATTTGATCAATTTCAAGGTGCTACATGTTTCTCAAAGATTGACTTGCAGTCCGGGTACCATCAATTGAAGATAAGGGAGGAGGACATTCCAAAAACAGCCTTCAGAACTCGGTATGGGCACTTTGAATTTATGGTAATGTCTTTTGGGCTAACAAATGCCCTGGCAGCCATCATGGGTCTTATGAATCGAGTCTTCAAGCCCTTTCTAGACTCCTTTGTGATAGTGTTTATTGATGATATCCTCGTGTATTCCCGAAGTCGGGAGGACCATGTTACCCATCGTAGGGCAGTTTTGTAGACTCTTCAGCAACATCAATTGTTTGCAAAATTTTTGAAATGTGAATTCTGGCTTGAATCTGTCGCGTTCTTGGGCCATGTCATTTCCAGGGAAGGAGTTCTGGTCGATTCTCAAAAGATTGCAGCAGTGAATAATTGGCCCTAGACCTACCACTTCAACTGAGATTCGCAGTTTCTTAGGCTTGGTTGGGTACTACAGGAGGTTTGTGGAGGGGTTTTCTACTCTTGCATCTTCATTGACTAAATTGATACAGAAAGCAGTTAAATTCTAGTGGTCCGATAATTGTGAAAAGAGTTTCCAAGAATTGAAGTCAAGATTGATGACAACACCGGTGTTAGCCCTGCCAGAGGGTACAAAGGTGTTTGTAGTGTATTGCGATGCTTCGAGAGTAGGGCTTGGGTGCGTGTTAATGCAACACGACAAGGTTATAGCCTAAGCTTCTAGGCAACTCAAAAATCATGAGAAGAACTATCCAACCCATGACATAAAGTTGGCAGTAGTGGTGTTTGCGCTAAAGATTTGGCGATATTATTTGTATGGGGTCCGTGTGAATGTATTTACGGATCATAAGAGACTTCAATATATTTTCAAGCAAAAAGAGTTGAATCTGAGGCAAAGAAGACGGCTAGAGTTACTCAAGGACTATGACATTGATATTCTCTATCACCCGGGAATGGCTAATGTTGTGGCAGATGCACTTAGTCGAAAATCCATGGGAAGCTTAGCTCATTTGGAGGCCCATCAAAGGCCGTTGGCCAGGGAGGTTCACCAGTTAGCTAGCTTGGGAGTTCGCCTTGTGGACTTTAATGAAGGAGGGGTAATTGTGCAGAATAGGGCTGAATCATCGCTTGTGGCAGAGGTGAAAGAGAAGTAATTCATGGATTCGTTGTTAGCACAACTGAAAGAGGGGATTCTCAAATACAAAACCTCAGCTTTTTCATTTGGCATGAATGATGGTACCCTACGGTACCAACACTGCCTATGTGCTCCTGATATTGACGGTCTTCGGGAAAGGATCATGGCAGAAGCTCACAATTCTAGGTATTCTGTGCACCCAGGTTCCACGAAAATATATCATGATCTCAAAGAAATTTATTGGTGGAATAACATGAAGAAAGATGTGGCAGACTTTGTGGCAAAATGTCCAAATTGTCAGCAAGTAAAGGCCGAACACCAAAGGCCCGGTGGATTAGCTCAAAGCATAGAAATTCCAATGTGGAAATGGGAGATGATCAACATGGATTTTGAGGTAGGGTTACCACGCACTCCGCGCAAGTTCGACTCAATTTGGGTGATTGTTGATCGACTCACAAAGTCAGCGCACTTCCTACCAGTCAAATCTACCGACACAACGGAACGGTTTGCTCAGTTGTATATCAAAGAAATAGTCAGGTTACATGGCACTCCCATCTCAATCCTTTCAGATCGAGGGGCTCAGTTCACAATCAACTTTTGGAAGAGGTTTCAGCAAGGTTTGGGTACGCAGGTAAATTTTAGCACAACGTTTCATCCACAAATCGATGGTCAAGCAGAACGGACTATTCAGACGCTTGAAGACATGTTGCACGCGTGTACTCTCGATTTAAAGGGTAGTTGGGATGACCATTTGCCACTCATAGAGTTTGCTTACAACAACAGTTTCCATGCTAGTATCAAAATGGCACCATTCGAGGAACTGTATGGTAGGAGATGTAGGTCTCCCATTGGGTGATTCGAGGTCGGAGAAGCGGAATTGATAGGGCCGTACCTCATGCATCAGGCCATGGAGAAAGTCAAGATTATTAAGGAGAGGTTGAAAACTTCTCAGAGTCACCAAAAGTCTTATTCGGATGTTCCTCGCAGAGATTTGGAGTTCAAAGAAGATGATCGGGTATTTTTGAAGGTTTTCTTTATGAAGGGTATCATGCGATTTGGAAAGAAGGCAAAATTGAGTCCGAAGTATATAGGACCATACATAATCATTCAGAGGATTGGTCAGGTGGCATACAAGCTCGAGATGCCACCCGTAATGTTATTAGTACACTCGGTCTTTCATATGTCCATGTTGAGAAAGGTAGTGGGAGATCCGTTCACTATTGTGCTAGTTGAAACTATTGAGGTAAATGAAGAACTGTCATATGAAGATGTTCCAGTTGCCATTCTTGATAGGCAGGTTCGGAAATTGAGAAAAAAGGAAATTGCATCCGTGAAAGTATTATGGCAGAACCAGCAAGTTGAGGAAGCCACATGGGATGCCGAGGATGAAATGAAAAGGAAGTATCCACATTTGTTTGAGTAGTCATGTAATAGCTCTTATGCATTTAGCTCCTATGACTATTATATTTAGACTTTATCTATGTAAAACTGTCCCCTTTTTTGTAAAATGTTTCCTATACGACCATGGTTGATGATTGTACAAGTTATTTTACGTTTATGAAATACGGTTATGCTATTAGGATATGTTTTGGGGCTCTTTGACAGGTGGATAAGGCCTGAATACAAAGGAAACTCTGGCGCAATTTTCGGAAATATAGGGAGTTAGCTAAATTTGGGGGACTGGCAACATGTTTCAGGTTATAAAGAACAGAAGATTGCACTAAGACTGTTAATAAGTGAACCTTGATCCTCATTCGAGGACGAATGATCTTAACTGGGGAGGATGTAAGGCCCCATGAATTTCCTACTCAAAACCCCGAATCCCGTGGTGCCAAGTTAGGATCATGCATTACAGATGCGTAAAATTCTTCGCGGCGAGCTTTTTGGACTGATCTATGATATAAAAAGTCAAAAAATAGTGTTTTCCAGAAAATGTGATTCTGCGGTCGAGAATGGGGTCGCATATCAAGTATGTGGACCGCATAAAATTTGAGGTCAACTATTCGGTCAAGTATGCGATCTATGCGGACCACATAGTCGTCGCACATTTCCTTTGGGATTTTGTAAGGGGCAGGTATGCGGTGCATTATGCAACCGCAGAACGGGTATGCGGACCGCATTTCTGCCGCATACCCAGGCAGTGTGTTCAGATTTTGGGAGCACTTTTAGTGTTTGATAGTATGCTCAAAATAAGATAGAATCTCAATCTCATCTCTAATTCTCCGTTTAATTTGTAATTCTTACACAATAGATCGAATTTGTAAAAGTTCCAAAATTTTGTAAGGAATAAGGAAAGCTTTATTGAGGTATGTATGGCTAAAACCCCGTCTTTAGAAATTGAGCTTTATCGTCGGTTGTGTGAGTACGGTAAGATTAAATTGAATTGTTGTATTGATTGCTATTTCACTTGAATTGGTGTTGTAACCCTATGTGTGTGAAAAATGTGTCCTAACATAATCAATGTGCTATCTTGACAGTTATAAGGGGCAAAGGTATGAATTATGTATAGGAAATGTTTAGACCTTAAATTGAGATTACAGATGAATATATTGTGCTATCTACATGAAATCTTATCTAGGTTTACAATTTAAATTTGATCTTGTGTGCACCTACTGTCCTAACTGGCAAAGCTGATATTGAAAATTGGGAACGATGTAAAATGCGGCCTATTGCACAGAATGATTTGATAAGTCGTGGCCCCAAGTGCCTATGAAATGATATATGAGAAATGAATTGATTTATGAGAAGGGAACAATGCCTTGATGAGGCGACCTAGCCGATCATGTTGAGATCAGACTCCACTCAAGATAGCGGTGGTATTGGAAGGTATTGTGAATGAATTCCGGGAAAGAAGGAAAATTAGATTGTGGTTGAAGCATATGTCTCAAATGAGGCAACCTAGACGATCGGGTCGAGATCGGACTCCGCTCAAGATAGCGGTGGTATTGTGAACAAATAATGAATAGTGTGAAATGCCCCAAACTAAAAGCTATGGGAAAATGATGTGAAAGTTGTATGATTCTTTTATTTGATAATGTGGTGATTGTTTAAAGTTTTGAGTTATACTTGTGATTTCTTATTCTTGTATGAAAGTTCTTTCTAAGTAGATGCTGTTTAGATATAAATACTAGTACTATTTCATGGTACTAACGTCCCTTTTGTCGGGGGTGCTACATTTTTTAAATGAACATAGGTGGTTCCATAGTGGATAGTGTCGGTTGTGTGTAGCGAAGCATCCCTCTTCTCAAGATCTTGGTGAGCCCCTTTCTCCTTCAAGGAGTTGTATTGTATATATTTGTATTGTGTACTTTCACTTTTGAGGTATAGCCGGGGCCTTGTTTCCAGCATTGTCAAATTCATCTTTTGTATCCTAGAGGCTATGTAGACATATGTGTGGGCTATGTACGGGGGTTGGATGGGTCTACGAACCATGTTGTAATTCTATACTTATGTTGCCCATAAATTGTAACTCTATGGGGATTTTGGAAACTAACACATCTACGGTTTAATGTGGTGTTTAAAATGAGCTATCAATGTAGAATGTGTTGTCTTTCCCCGTCTAAATGGATAAACAAAAGTATGGTTTCTTTATTCATATCGAGGTGGATAGGAAGTGTATGGTAAGGCTTGCTTAGTTGGGTTCACTCGATTGAGTGTCGGTCGCGCCTCCCGATGTTGGGGTGTGACAAATTTGCTATCAGATCCAGGTATTATGAATGATGATGAACAATATCAAGTGCCCCAACCTAAAGCTATGGGAATTATGTGAAAGTCATATGATTCTTCAATTTGATGATGTGGTGATTGTTAAAGCTTTTGATTGACCTTTATGATTTCTTAATTCTTGTTTGATAGTTCTTTCTAATGAGAATGTGTTTATGATTTCGTTGCTCTTGTATGATAGTTCTTTCTAACTAGATGGTTTTTAGTTATACATACTAGTGCTCTTCGATGGCACTAAAGTCCATTTTTTCGGGGCGTTATATCTTTAAATGGATGTAGGTGGTTCCATAGCAGGCAGTGTTGGTCGTAGCTAGTGAGGCATCTTCTTTTCAGCTGATTTGGTGAGCCCCACTTCATTTCGGAGTCATGTACCATTGTTTATCATGTACTTTGTATTTAGAGGTATAGTCGGAGCCTTGTTGCCAGCATTGCCATATTATTCTTCAATTATAAGGCTCCATAGACAGGTTGTGGGTGGTGTTTTGTTTTGGGAATTAAAGTAGAAATATTGATGTTTGGCAAGGATTTATAAAACTTGTAATATTTTGATAATTAAGGTTTAAGTTACTAATGGAAATGAAATGGAAGTTGTTAATGAAATACTTACTAAATCTGATTAATAGAGTCCATCTCCTATTTAATCATAAGTTGGTTTGGGTAGAATGCAACCTAACATGTTTGCTCAGTCGGGCTTACTCGGTTGAGCACTGGTCGCGCTCAAGGCTTAGCCTAGAGCAGCAGCACCAGCGGCGGAGCCTCAAGTAGAGTTTGATGATGAGGTTCCGGCCCAGATAGTTCCGGTGGGCCTAGCTCAGGTCCTAGAGGGGTTCATTGCTACCCCAGTACTCCAGGATGCACTGGTCTGTCTAGTGGGCCTTCTGGAGAGTGTCACCCAGGCAGGCCTACTTCCTATAGCACCACCCGTCTCTCAGGCTGGGGGAGGAGCATAGACTCCCACAAACCGCACTCCGGAGCCGATGGCTCCCCAGTTTCAGACTCCAGCAACTCAGCAAGTTGGAGAATTTCAGTCGGGTGTAGTAGCTCAGACGGTGATGGAGCAGCTATGTTTGTCGATGCCTTGTGGAGGTTGGACAAGTTCACCAAATTGTTCACTACTATTTATGGTGGTACATCTTCAAAGGACCCCCAGAATTACTTAGACAGTTATCATGAGGTTCTTCGGAATATGGGGATAGTAGAGACCAAAAGGGTCGACTTTGTTGCTTTCCGTCGGTCAAGTTCCGCCAAGAAATGGTGGAGAGATTATTGTTTGGCCAGACTAGTTGGATCACCAGCTCTCACTTGGGACCAATTCTCGCAGCTATTTCTCGAAAAGTTTCTTGCCGTCACTCAGAGAGAGGAGTATCGCAGGTGGTTCGAGCATCTCCAGTAGGGTTCTATGACTATCACCCATTATGAGACGAGGTTTATTGATTTGGATCGTCATGCTCTTCTGATACTCCCCATCGAGAGAGAGAGAGAGGGTGAGGAGGTTTATTGACGGACTCGCTCAGCCTATTAGACTACAGATGGCTAAGGAGACAGGTAGCGAGATTTATTTCCACGATGCGGCCAATGTGGCCAGGTGGGTTGAGATGGTTGTAGCTCAGGGGAGTCGTCAGGGGTCTGATAAGAGGCCTCTCCATTCTGGAAGATTCACTAGTGCCTCGTTTGAAGGTAGGTATTCTTTTGGTAGAGGCAACCATCATAGGCCCTTTCAGTTAGCACTCCAGGCTTCTCACGGTGCTCCAGGTGGTTGTGGTTCTCATATGTAGTATTCTGATCAGTTGCCCTATAGTGCACCACCAGCTCCTATCAGTGAACCTCCGCTCCAAAGTTTTCAGGGTGGTTATGCATGTTGTCAGGGTCAGTTTCCGGGTTAGCAATCTCAGCAGCCGAAGTCTTGCTATACTTACGGCGATACGAGGCACATTGCTAGGTTTTTCCCTCGATCCTCGAGTAGTTCTCAGCACCAGGTTTCTCATACTGTGGTTCCAGCACCGGGTGTTCCACCACCTGCTCAGCCAGCTAGAGGTAGGGGTAGAGGTGTTAGAGGTGGAGGTAAGGCTGCTAGAGGTGGATGCCAGTTAGCTAAAGGTAGAGGCCAGCCAGCATGAGGCCGGCTTAGGGATGCAGTGTAGAGTGGTGGGCCCCAGCCCCAATGTTATGCTATTCCATCAAGACCTAAGGCTGAGGCCTCTAATGTAGTTATCATAGGTACGGTTGCAGTGTGCAGTAGAGATGCCTCGGTTATATTTGATCTAGGTTCCACATATTCTTATGTATCATCTTATTTTGCCAATTATATGGTTGTACCTCGGGATTCTTTGAGTACTCCTGTATATGTGCCTACAGTGGTGGATGATTCTATTATGGTAGACTGCGTTTATTGTGCTTGCATGGTCGTTATTGGGGGTCTTGAGACCCATGTAGATCTCCTACTTCTTGATATGGTAGATTTCGATATCTTTTTGGGGATGGATTGGTTATCCCCTTATCAAGCTATATTTGATTGTCATGCCAAGACCGTGACCTTAGCATTGTCGGGGTTGCCTTGTTTGGAGTGGAAAGGGACTCCTGCTCATTCTACCAGTAGGGTTATCTCATATATGAATGCTCGACGTATGGTTGATAAGGGATGTTTGGCCTATTTGGCGTATGTTCGTAATTCTAGTGCTGAGGTTCCTTCTATGGATTCTGTGTCCGTTGTTCGTGAGTTTCCAAAGATATTTCCTTCAGACCTATCGGGGATACCACCCAACAAGGACATTGACTTTTGCATTGATTTGGCTCCGGGCACTCAGCCCATTTCCATTTTTCCATATCGTATGGCCCTGCCAGAGTTGAAAGAATTAAAAGAATAGTTGCAGGATTTGCTGGATAAAGTCTTTATTAGACCGAGTGTCTCGCGTTGGAGTGCTCCGATGTTGTTTGTCAAGAAGAATGATGGAGATGTGTATAGATTATCAGCAGTTGAACAAGGTCACCATCAAGAACAAGTATCCATTGTCGAGGATTAATGATTTGATTGATCAACTTCAGGGTGCTAAGGTATTTTAGAATATTTATTTGAGATCTGGCTACCATCAGTTGAGGATTAGGGCATCTGATGTCCCTAAGATAGCTTTTCTCACTCGGTACATGCATTATGAGTTCTTAGTGCTGTCATTCGGGTTGACAAATTCCCCAGCAGCTTTTATGGATTTGATGAAGTGAGTGTTCAAGCCTTATTTGGATTCCTTCATTATTGTTTTCATTGATGATATTTTGATTTATTCCTGCAGCTGGGAGGAGCACGAGCAGCATCTTTGAGTCGTTCTTCAGACTCTGGGGGATAGTCAGTTGTATGCTAAGTTTTCGAAGTTTGAGTTTTGGTTGAGTTCGGTTTCATTCTTGGGTTATGTTATATCAGCATAGGGTATTCAGGTGGATCTGAAGAAGATTGCGGCAGTCAAGGACTGGCCTATACCCACATCAGCTATAGAGATCCGGAGTTTCTTGGGTTTGGCGGGTTATTGCAGTCGGTTTGTGGAGGGATTTTCATCTATTGCAGCCCTGATGACCAGGTTGACCTAGAAGGTGCCCAGTTTAGGTGGTCGGATAAGTGCGAGGTGAGCTTTCAGAAGCTCAAGACAGCTTTGACTACAGGGCCAGTGTTGGTATTGCCCACAGGTTCAGGGTCATATACAGTTTATTGTAATGCATCGCGTATTAGACTTGGTGCGGTGTTGATGCAGAATGGCAAGGTTATTGTATATGCTTTGTGGCAGTTGAAGATTGACGAGAAGAATTATCCAGTTCATGATTTGGAGCTAGCAGCCATTGTTCACGCGTTGATGATTTGGAGGCATTATTTATATGGTGTGTCATGTGAGTTGTTCATGGATCACAAGCGTTTGCAATACTTGTTCAAGTAGAAGGAGCTAAATTTGAGGCAGAGGAGGTGGTCAGAGCTATTGAGAGACTATGATATCACTATTTTGTATCATCCGGGGAAGGCCAATGTAGTGGCCGATGCTTTGAGTAGGAATTCAGAGTATGGGTAGCCTTGCGTATATTTTGGTCGGTGAGAGGCCGCTTGTTTTGGATGTTCATGCTTTAGCCAATCAGTTTGTGAAGTTGGATGCTTCTGAGCCAGTCATATTCTAGCTTGCGTAGCCACTCGTTCTTCATTATTTGAGCGTATCCGAGATCGGCAGTATGGTGATCCTCATTTTCTTGTCCTTAGAGGTGCCAAGCAGGTTACAGTTGGAGATGATGGAGTTTTGAGGATGCAAGGTTGTATTTGTGTGCCTAATGTGGATGGACTTCATGAGTTGATTCTAGAGGAGGCCCATAGTTCCCGGTACTCTATTCATTCGAGCGCCGCTAAGATGTATCAAGACATGCGGCAACATTATTGGTGGATGAGAATGAAGGACATTGTTGCCTATGTAGCTCGGTGTTTGAATTGTCAGCAGGTAAAGTATGAGCATCAGAGACTTGGTGGGGGAGTGTATCATTATGGACTTCGTTGTTGTACTCCCACTGAATCAGAGGAAGTTCGATGCAGTGTGGGTTGTTGTGGATAGGCTGACTAAGTCAGCGCATTTCATTCTTGTGGCGGTTTCCTATTCTTCTGAGCGGTTGGTAGAGATTTATATCCGGGAGATTGTTCGTCTTCATGGTGTGCCTGTGTCTATCATTTTTGATTGGGGTACACAGTTTACCTTGCATTTCTGGAGGGCAGTACAACGTGAGTTGGGTACGCGGGTCGAGTTGAGCACAACATTTCATTCTCAAACGGACGGACAGTCCGAGCGTACTATACAGATTTTGGAGGATATGCTCCAAGCATGTGTTATTAACTTTGGAGGTTCTTGGGATCAGTTCCTGCCATTAGCAGAGTTTACTTACAATAACAGTTACCTGTCAAGTATTCAGATGGATCACTATGAGGCATTATATGGTAGGTGGTGTCGGTTGCCGGTTGGGTGGTGTGAGCTGGGAGAGGCTCGGTTGTGGGGTAAAGATTTAGTTCAGGAAGTCTTGGATAAGGTGAAGATCATTAAGGATAGGCTTCGTACAGCTCAGTCCAAGCAGAAGAGTTATGCCGACCGCAAGGTTCGTGATGTGGCATTCATGGTCGGAGAGCGAGTGTTGTTTCGAGTGTCGCCCATGAAGGGCGTGATGAGATTTGGGAAGAGGGGCAAGCTAAGCCGTAGGTTCATTGGTCCTTTTGAGATTTTGGATCGAGTGGGAGAGGTGACTTACAGACTTGCGTTGCCACCAAGTTTATCAGTTGTACACCATTGTTTCATGTGTCCATGGTTCGGAAGTATCACGACGATCCATCCCACGTGTTAGACTTCAGAACTGTCTAGTTGGACAAGAATCTGACCTATGAGGAGGAGTCGGTGTCCATTCTGGACCGACAAGTTCGTCAGTTGAGATAAAAAAGTTACCCCTCTATTCGTGTTTAGTGGAGAGGTCAGCTTGCCGAGGCAACTACCTGGGAGTACGAGTCCGATATGCGGAGCCGATATCTGTTGATACCCAATTTTTCCCTATATATTTTCAATATGCAAAATAACTTCAAAATGGCATATATATGCATATGTAAGCATATCCAAGTGTTTTATTATTTTTCCATAATTTTTAAAGGTTTTTAAATCAATTTATTTCCCTTTTTCATCCATAAAATCCCAATAATTATGTCCAAAATTATTATTTTCGATGATTCATTTATTGAATCTTTATATTTATGCCAAAATATGGCTAATGTAATTTTTACATACTTTTACAATCATATTTAGTATTTTTTAAAGCTAATTGCATATAATTGCAATATTAGCCCTTTTAAAATTTAATTTTGTTTTATATTCATAAAAATTAAGCCCTACATTTTTAAATTATTAATTGCATATTATAAATCATATTAATTCTTTCAATTTGTTTCAAGAATTTATTTACTATTTTTTGTAAATTTCAAAGGAGAAAATTGGATATTTAAATAATAGCCCATTGCATTTAAATTGTAGCCTAAATCTGACCCCAAATCAGAGCCAATTTCATTTAAACCTGACCCCTAACCCAGTTTGACCATCCCAACCCGGATCCCATACCTACCCTCTTTAATCCAGGTCTTAGATCCTTCAGATTAACGGCCAGCATTCACCCTTAACATTTTTAACCCTAAACGATCCCTAAACCTAATTCATTTTCCACCACTTGCATCCTATGAATCCCTTCCCTATCAATTCCCTCTGCAACCCCACATGAACCCTAGCCGCCACCATCTAATATCACCCTAATCCGCCTTAACTCCTGCCTAATCCATGGCCTCTCATGGCCATTTGAGATGTGTATCGGCCTCCTATGGATCCTGGGTATTTGTTTCTGTGGTTTCATGGCCAGACCTCGGAGGAATCTGGTCCAGCCCTTGCTCGACTTCTGTTCATGGCCTTTCTCCGACCATCCATGACATTTCTCCGACCATTGATGGCCTTTCAAGGCAGATCCTTGGCTTTCTTGGTTAGATCGGTAACTTTCAAGGTCTTTCTCACCTTTTCTGGGTTTTCCGAAACCCTAATCTTTAAGATCTTTTAATTTTCTTCAGATCTATCTTAGATCTGTGTTACTACAAACTTTTTAAGTGTTTTCTCAAAGGTTATTCAACTTTTCTTTCAAACCGACTCTTCATTTTTTAACGATTAGGGTTTTCCTTTGAGTTTTTCAATATATCTCTTCTCTAATTTTAATGTTGTTTGTGATTTTGCCATGTTTAAAACAATTTGTTCATTTTGTTCTTCTATCTATTTTAGCATGTTAAAAACCGTAGTTCCTTTTTTTGTCTTCTCCGAGTTCTGAAACTATTTGTTTAAAGGTGTACCTGTTCGATTAAGTTCTTTGTTTCTGACTCTCTTTTCCTTGTTTGACTCATATGATTTTGAGTTCTTATCATCTCTTAAATTCAACTACTGTTGAAGCCCTAACTTCTTAAAAGTTTTGCCTCACTTGTTACTGTGAGACCTTTACTTGTTTTTGACTCTCTTTACCTGTTACTATGTTGTTATTCTCTGTTGATTCTATGTGACTACTTGACCTACTTCACTACTGTGCTTCGAATATTTTCTTGCTACTGAAGCCTAGCTTACCCCTACTGCTACTGTGTGCTTGTGTTGCTTCTTTAGTCAACTTGTTTAACTCTGCATGCTTGTTTATCTCTTGCTATTTATATGGTGAAGTGCAGAATCATGTTCCTTTCTTGATTGATCTTGATTCCCTCGATCTTCCGACTAATTGTAAAAGGTTTTCTTACGAGCCCTAATTTTTACTCATCTGTTTAAAATTAATTGATTCCTTTCCTTTACTGTGATGTTTTACCTTACTGAATCCCTTCCCAAAACTAAGCAATTTGTACTTAGACTTGATTATTTACTTCATGCTTTTACTGCCCCCTTATATGGAAATAATCAATATGTCCCCAAACTGATTTCTTTCCTCCATTAAACCTGTTACTACCCGTTAAACACTGATTCCTTAATTAAAGGGAATCACTTGTGTTAATTGATTATGATTATGATTATTTCCATGTTTGTGTTTAAGACTTTACCTCTTCTTCACTCGTTTTCAAAAATATAAATACCCACCGCCTCTTCTTTCAAGGACACGAACATCTTTGAGTTCAAGAACACATACTTACACTTATAACATTCTCTCTTTTCTCTACTACTACTTGTGCTACTGCTTTGTCTAGCCAGCTGAAAGCCAAGGCTAGAATGTGGAATTTTGCTTACTTTTTGCACTTTTCTTCTCTACTGTATGTCCTAGTTAATTTTTAAGCATCAACAATAACATGTTTCTTTAATTGTTCCAACTTCTCTCATTCTTGTCTACTTCTGCTTATGTTTCTGCAGTCAAGTTACATTACTAGCATGCTGAAATATGTTCCCTTCCCCTTTTAAATTAATGCTCTCCTATGTGTATGAATCCCAAACCCCCCATATCCCCTCAATGTGTTTGTGCAAACCAGACCCCTGCTGGGTCATGTGCTTACAAACAATGTATTCCCAAAACCCTTTGACCCTTTTATAACTATTAATTTTGTGTTTTGATCATTACCCCAACTGATTTTTAACACTTCTGCTACTGATTACCTTCAAAACTGGACTTACCAGTCCAATTTTTAAACTATGTGTTTTGCACTTCCACTATATTCTTAGAACCTAGGTTCTGCCCGTCTTCTGTGAGCCTTGAGATCCCTCTGAACGTGGACACATAAGGGCCGACCCTTCCACACTGCACTCATTTCTATCTAGTTATGCAAACCTGGGTGTAAGCGCTACCCGGGGTCCCTTGAGGCCCTTAGGAAACTTTGACACACCGAGGTCTGAGAAAGGCTTTGAAACAACATTGGCATTTGAGGTAGTTTATTCCATAACTCATAGAGGAAGTCAAGAATCAGGCTTTTTATGGTTGTAACTTCTTATGTTTGCACTTTTCTGGTGTAATTCAGTCTTTTGTGGTCTATAATAGTTTGTAACAAATATTGGGGTTGGCTAGTGAAAGGGATGGGGTGATTATGCATGTTTTAGCTATTAAAAGGGTAGATAACATGCCTATAGGATCTATTTAATATATTCTGCATGTTTTACTTCCACCCTTAGACACATGCCTATAGGATCTGAATGGCTATAATCAGACATCACGTCTACAAGGTTAAAATCAGCTTTGAAATTAGATTTCATGCCTATGAGATCCAAATCAATTTTTTATAGAAATCATGCCTATAGGAATTTCGCTGTGATCAAATGAATCCTGCCTGCTTCACTTCATATTCAATTAGATACCATGCCTATATGACCAAAATCAGCCTTTAATACTTAGATACCATGTTTGTAGGAATTAAAATCAGCTATAATAGAGATCATGTCTATATGATCTAAAACTAGTGTAGTTAAAAAATCGGTTTGACTCGTACAGTTCTGAATCAGTTTAAATAACCTGCTCTTTTAAATTAATACGGTTAGAAAGCATGCCTATAGGATCCAAATCACTCGTTTCGAATTGCTTACTATTTTACTACATTCCTGATTAGTAATAGACATCATGCTCATTATTGTGCCTAGGCAAGCCTTAGGTAATAATGATAGAACTAAACTCGCCTTTGCTTAATTAGCACTGCTACAACCTGCAGGCAGGCCTGATTCGGACTTCTTATCTGAGTTATGTAATAAATTGGTCTGCTTTAACAATTAAAACACCCTGCCTTAGTACGTTAAATTCTGACCCTAACTGTGTTTAAGTCATGCTATTTATATGCTTTGTCTGCGGAGGTATATGTGAGCCTCTTAATTGTTTATGTGTTTCCCCTTTAAATGCAGTCCTACATGTTTTTGTTTGTCGCCTTAGCCTTTTACCTTTAAAACCTAAGAGTTAGCCTAAAATCCTCCCTCTTATAGGAATAATAGTCCTAAATTCCTCAGGGACTAATAGGAATGGGACGGGTAATAGCATGCAATAGAGGTCGAGACTAATCCGCGCTTTAATACCTTAGCGGGGTGGGAAGGGTAGATATGGATATGATGACCGGTGCGCTAATACCACGTGTATCCCCTCTTCTAAAGAGTGTGATACCGGGTATCGCATTGATGTGATCCATATTATAAACAAAACAAGGACCCCCCTCCTTTTATATCCTCAATTATTTGTTAAACTATAACTCTTTTTTTTAAAAATTCGCCTTTTAATTATTTTTTTCAAACTCTTATGTGTTTAAACTTAAATCTCCTACTATTTGAGCCTATACTTTTCTATTTGCTAACTGTACAAATTCACAAAACTGTCTGGCCAGGAACTACACTAGTGGATCCTGAGGGGTGCCTAACACCTTCCCCTTAGGATAATTTCAAGCCCTTACCCTATCTCTGGTTATCAAACAAACTTAGAAATGAACCCTATAGGTGTCCTAATGCACCTTAATTCATTAGGTGTCGACTCTTCAAAATGCAAACCCCGTTCACAAAAGGAATGAGTTGTCCCATACCCAAAATGTCATAAACCCGATTTTCCGATGTGAAGAGGGTAAAAGGGGGCGCAACAATATCCCCATCTCATCCCCAACTCAGGTACTTCTTTTCTATGTCCGTTCGAGGATGTTGTTTTACAGGTGGAGGATGTGATGACCCAAAAATTCATCACATTATTTACTAGTAAATTTTGTGTTCTGAGGCCTTAAAAACCTCTTTTTCTCTCACCTTGATTTGCGTGCATAGTCCAGGCACATATCTGGAATACTTTTATGTGAAAATTTGATAAAAGTGCTAATTTTGCCTTTAAAATTGAATTTAAGTTGACTTCGATCAACATTTTGGGTAAACGGACCCCGACCCATGATTTGACGGTCCTGGAGGGTCCTTACATAAATATGGACTTGGGCGAACGCCTGGAAATGAATTCCGAGGTCCCAAGCCCGAGAAATGAATTTTTGAAGAAAATTATTTAACTGAAATTATAAGAGTTTTTGGAAATTTAAATGTGGTTGAATTTGATAGCATCGGGCCCATATTTTGATTCCGGATCCCGGTACATGTCTTATATAGTATTTAAGTTGTGCTTGTAAAATTTGGTAAGAAACAGGACATATGATGTGAATCGGATCCTCGGTTGTGAAATTTGAAACTTAAAGAGTTCTTGAGATTTTTCTTTGATTTTGATGCTAAACTTGAAGTTCTAGGTGTTATTTTGGCAATTTTATCGCATGAGCAAGTCCGTATGATATTTTTAGGTTAGTGTGCATGTTTAGTTTGGAACCCCGAGGGCTCGAGTGAGTTTCAGATGGGGTTCGGGATGTTTTGGACTTAGAATTTCTGTTGTCGTAGCTGTCGCAAGTGCACAGTGACTTTGTTCTTCGCGTTCGCGTGGCTTCACTCGCGAACGCGCAAGGCAAATTTCTTCATTGGTCATTTTTTTCTTCATGAACGCGGAGCTTAGGATGCGAACGCGAAGCTCTGATGGGTTACACTTCGCGAATGCGTTCTGGCCCACGCGAACGCATAGAGTTAGTGGGCCTGGGGGAGGGAGCTCAATTTGTTCTATTCGAACGCGGTCGTTTGACCGCGAAAGCGAAGGCCTAAGGAGCTAAAGCTCTGCGAACGCGGGACGTCCAATGAGAATGCGGAGGCCATTTGAGCGTGACCCATCGCAAACTCGCCAGGCCTATAACGAATGCAATGAAGGCCTTCCTAGTCTTTTTTATAACATATTTAAAAATGGGCAGAACCCATTTTCTTCATATTTTCGAACTACCAGGACCTAGAGGCGATTTTCTTCACACAAATTAATCCCCAAAGTGTTGGTAATCAATTCTAAACTCTACTCTTTCAATTACCCAACATTTTTTATCACTGTTTAATAAAAATTCAAGAATTTTCATGGTAGAAATTGGGAATTTGGGTAGAGTTAGGTTTTTTTGAATAATTTGATTTTAGACCTCGTTTAGGGGTTGGATTTCAAAACTAACTACATATTCGGGCTCGTGGGTGAATGGGTGATCAGATTTTGGTCCGAACCTCGAGTTTTGACCAAGCGGGCCCGAGGTCGATTTTTGACTTTTTGGGGGAAATGATAGAAAACCTATAATTTAGAATTGGGGTTGAATTCGTTAGCATTTATTGCTATTGTTAATTAATTTGGCTTAGATACAAGTAAATTGGACGTGAATTGTAAAGGAAAAGCGGTGTTTGAGGCTTGAGTTGGCCGTGGAAGTTTGAGGTAAGTGTTTGGTCTAATCTTAGCTTGAAGAAATAGGTATTGTGCTTTATTTGCTATGTGCTATTGTAGTGTACGACATAGAGGTGTGGTGACGAGTATCTATACGTTGGTGCCAAGCATGCTCGCGAGTCTTAAATTGTGATCGTTGTGTTTCTTAATAAGTACTACAAATTCCTAAATTGTTGATTACCCATGTTGAGCAACACTTATGATTATCTTCTTAGTATTTGTTTATTATTGAGCATTGGCTCTAGTTAAGGTTCATTTGTCAAGTTAATTGTTGGTACAAGTTTGGTTATAGATGGTTCCTTTGCCGGGACGTATTTAATTCTTATTGTTGATTCCCTTACCAGGATGTATTTATTCTTGTTTTTGGTTCCCTTGCCATGATATTGTTGTTGCCATTGTTTGGGTGAGGAAAGAGTGATAAAGCACGAAGGGTGATGCCGTGCACATTTACATTGATATTGATGCACATGGTGAGGAAGAGAAATAAAGCACGAAGGGTGATGTCGTGCACATTTCTAATATTTATATGGTGAGGAAGAGAGATCAAGTATGAAGGGTGATGCCAAAACATTTTCATTATTTGATTGCATTGGTGAAGATTGAGAGTAAAAGCACGAAGGGTGATGTCGTGCACTTATTGCCTGTTAGTTATGATTTATGTTTGTTTTCTATTCAAGTGCCTTAATTGTCTCATTCCACTATTACTGTTATTCTTTATGCTGGTATTTTCTCCATAGCTTATTTTCCCTCCCCCGTTACTTTTGAATTACTTCTATTACTTCTATTCGGCTAGATACTATTTAATTGCAGGTTATTTGTTTGTTGTGTCCTAGCCTCGTCACTACTTCACCGAGGTTAGGCTCGACACTCACTCAGTACATGGGATCGGTTGTACTAATACTACACTCTGTACTCTTTTGTGCAGATCCCGGTACAGGAACATACGGACCGTAGCTATGGGTTGCTGTCTTCAGTCCATCGGAGACCCGAAGTAGTCCTGCAGGCGTCTGTAAGCCTTGGCGTCCCCTTCCTATCTAGTTTGTTTATGTTATTTTCTATTTCAGAGACAGGCATGTACTTTCTTGTTCAGACCTTGTTTGTAGTTTTTCTTAGATAGTCCATGAGATTGTGACACAATTTCTAGGTGGTTTGTGTGTATGGACTTGTATTGGTATTAGATTATTTGTTAAATTTCGTTCTTCCTAATTATTAGTTTTGTTGTTTATAATATGTTAACTTGCAATTTTTAGGAGATTAAAAATGAAAAGGGTAAATTAATCGGAATAGTTGGCTTGCCTAGCTTTCACTAGTAGGCGCCATCACGACTCCCGAGGGTGGAAAATCCGGGTCGTGAGAGCGACAAACAAAACACGTAGGACTGGACCAAGGATAGAACAGTTAAAGGCTCACATTTTACCTCCATAAATAGAGCAAGTAAGTGCACGTCTCAAACAACAGATTTCAAGCATTTCAGAAAGGTCCTAGAATAGGATATCTAGGTCAGCATGGCAAGCAGAGAATATGCAGCATTGTGTTAAGGCGAAGTGATAGAGACCTAATCAGTTTGCCTACTAATTTTTTAGAACCTGTTGAATCTGGGCAGTCACAAATAAGAAAAGGAGTTTCACAGTTTTTATTAGACCTTGATTACCTATAGGCTTGCCTAGGCGTGAATCTGTAATACCCTATACACATGTTGTATAAATGCAATCAAAATTCTGAGAACCATTTTAAAACAGTTTGAGTTTATTTTGCCCCATAGACACAATAGTCTAGGCACTGAATAACTTCTTTTAGACTTATAGATGTTGGCAGCTAAATGTTGAAACTAGGTTTAGAATCCTATAGGCATGGCATCTAAATGCAGTGATTAGTATTAAAACACGCTGACGACTAATTTAAACATTGTTAGTATGCAGAAACTGATCTTTTTAGGCAAGACTGATTAATTTTTAAACCCTTATAGGCATGGTATCTAAAGAAAACATCGCACCAAACTTACAAACATGTTATCCAGAATGCAGGATCGATTTTTTAATCCTATTGGCATGACGTCTAAGTGAACACACATTGTAACAACTTATAGGCATGATATCTAGATGGACAAGATATTGTAACAACATATAGGCATGGTATCTAGATAGAGAAGATATTGTAACAAGCTATAGGCATGGTATCTACCCTTTCCCAATAGGATATGTATAAGTAACCCTCCATTTTACTAATTTCCCCAATATTTGTTTACAAGAAATTATTATTACAAACCAACATTAATAATGAATTACAGAAGTGAAATTTCTACAACTATAGGGAGCCTGAATATAGGCCAAAAAGATAAACCTGGCAGACCATATCTTCAAAAATGCCAAAAGTATTATAACCTCATAGTGCATCCAATAGTATCCTGGTGTGTCAAAGTTCCCAAGGGCCTCAGGGACCCCTGGCAATGCTCACATCAAGAAACCCAGAAAGTAACCCTTTGTGAGCAAGTTTTGGAAAGCCAAATCCCGTGTGACTAAGTTTCAGAGTAGCCTCCGGGACTCCTAAGCAATGCTTATACTAGAGGGGCAAGACCCTAGGTGTTCTAAGAATAGGAGTAGTGCTTGAAAATAGAAATAGTTTTAAGAAAATAGTTTAGAAGTAAACAGAGTCATTGCAGCACTCTGAAGCAAAAGTTTCAGCAACCAAACAACAAATAGAAGCATGGTCACAAAGTTTCAAGGCAGAGATTCCCATTGCCCAGATTTAGCTTAGTTCACTAGTTAACACTAGGTGGGATATAGCATGTTGAGAACAAACAACTACACAGAGGAGGGAGCAGGGGTTAGGAACATAGGAATTCTGAATCAGGAACACATAAAACAGGGTGAGAAAAATGCTGATTAACACCAAGCAAATTGGCATATGATAACAACCAGATTCCATAGGGCTAAATAGGACCTAATGGTGCTGATTAGAAATGATACACAACAAACACATAAGTTTAGAAAGGCCATATTACATAGCACTGGGTAGGGCAGAGTAACATGAATAATCATGCTGACTTAAAGAAGTAGACAGGAAAGATATAGAACTAATTGCAGGAGTAGCCAGGATGATTAAAAGCAGTAAGACCTAAATACATAAGTAATCATGCCAATTACAACAATAAACAGGAAAGTAGAAGTTTAAATATAGAAGTAAACATGTTAATTGAGATCCACAAACAAGAGAAAGCATGGATTTGGCTACACATAAATAGTCAAGGCAATGAACAGGAAAACATATAGGTATAGCTTCAATGCATGTGAAAGGATATCGAAAGGGGAGACATACCAGTAAAAGACAGCAAACAGAAGATGAGAATGTGCAAAACTTAGTGGTCTAGCCTTGGCTTTCAGCTGGCTAGACACTGTAGTAAATACTAGTAGCTGTGAGATGAGAGCAAAGTATGTATGTGAGTGAGAGTTTCTTTATGAATTGTGTTCGTGTCCTTAAGGCAGAATGTGAGTGTGTATATATAGGAGTCGAATAATGTGAGTAAATAAGGCAAGGTAAATTAACATTGCACAATAAGGTAAGGAAATAATCAAATAATAAGTCAAGCTTGACAAGGGATAGAAAATAAGGGAATTATTCCCATAAATGACTCGGATTGAGTTTCAAATAAGGAAAGAAGTGGGTTTAACAGCCAATTAGGGTTAGAGCTAATAAATCAAGAAATCAATCACATGAATAAGGCAATCATAGGTAATTAGAGACCAATCAAGGGTCAGCCAATCCTATAATAGGCAAGATATGCTAATTAGGGGTCTCTAGATTAAGGTAAGTGAGCAGAAATCAGTAATAAAACCCTAGATAATTTAGCTAATCAGTCAATTATTCAAACAATAATAGACAAAAATAGTGAAGTTACACAACAAACAGCCAAGCAATCGAACCAGAAACATAACCATATGAGAAAGACTAAACAAAACATAAGGATCTTAGAAAATGTTTTTTTGCAAAACAGAAGTGGAAACCCTAAAAAAATTTAGAAATACTTAGGGTTGATTAATAGTAGGAAGATCAGGAAAATCTTAAAGAAATAGTTATGGAAACTCGAAACTACTTCAAACACAGAGTTCGACCAACAAATAATGAGAAAACCAAACCTTAATATAAATAAAGTGCTTAAAAATCGGTTAATTGGTAAACAAATAAGGGAACCTTAAGGAAAAATCAGTGACGAACTCAAAGTCGCTCCAGATCTACAAGGATCTAGACAGATTCGAGTCCAAACATTATGTTATTTGAAGAAAAAAAAAAGAAAGGGTAAAGAGAATCTGGTCTTGAATCAGAGATTTGAGTCGTAAAACATCGATAGAAAGTGCTCACAGACCATAGACATACTCTTGGAGAGTTATGAACAAGATCTGGACTAGATCTCTTCGAGATCCTTCCATGAAATCACAAAATCGAGCAACCAGGGAAGTACGAGGCTTGTAGGAGTCTCAGACAGTCATAGAAATCTATGGAACGGGTAGGAATCGAAGTTATTAGGGTTGGTTTTGGGTGGCGGCGATTATGGTTAGATTTTGGTCTTAGAGAGACTCAGAGAAGAGAGAGTTTCATGGCGGCAGAAATGAAAGAAATGAGGGGTTTAGGGGGGTCGTTTGGGATTAATATGGTAAGTTTAATCGTGGACCGTTGATCTAAGAAATCAACGGCCACGATTAAACAGAGAGGTTGGGTCGGGTAGGTTTAATTGGGTTGATAAAAATTGGGCCTGGTAGGTTTGGGCTAATTTTAATTGAATTGGTATTGAAATTGGACTGTTTTAATTAGGCTAGGTCCGAAAATAAAAAGAGCCATTTATTAATTACCTATCTAATTGATAAAAATAATTTTAAAATAATTAACAGATTACACAAAATGATTTTCATACCTAGAAATTTTTTAAAATAATTACCTAGTATTTAAAAAAAATAAAAGGTTATTTTTGGTAAAGTAATGAAATAATGCATGCATGGGCCATAATTGCAAAGCAATTGCAATTGTAATCCTAAAAATGAAAATGTGGCTATTTGTGTAATAACCAAAACTTAGTGAAAATGGAAATGATAAAATTAAGCCACAACATTATTATAAAACTAGTTGTGATGCAATTAGTAATTGTTTATATAAATAAAGATACTAGGATAAATTAATGAAAACACTTTAAAAAATGCAGAAATTATTGAAAAATATTAATTGATGCTAATGCATTGTTTCGGAGGTATATATGAATTTTAAAAATATTATAGAAAAAAATTGGGTATCAACAGTTTCCCCTCTAGGAAGGATGAAAGAGATTTCGGGTAAAGAAATGATAGCCAATTTTGACCGAATGGGCGTTTTGGAAAATATAGGCCAAATCCTGGTCTTTGAGCTACCTACATATCCCCGGTTTTACAGGAATCAGGCCATGTGTAGTTCTATACCCACTGGTGAATGAAGCTGATGGAGTTGTTATAGGAATGGTAGCTAGTTTCAGCAAAGGTTCTTTTGTGAAGGGTAATGTTAGATGGAATTATGATTATGGGTCTGGAGTGTAACGAAGGTATTGTAGGGCAGATATAAGGATATCATAGAGTAGGTGGGTGATTGATGGGAATCGGTTATGAATGGCAAAGTTAAAAAAAAGGCTGCTCCTGTTTGAAGAACGGTTGCCTCCTAGATTACCTGCAAAACTTAAAACACAATGCATGCGAGTATATAGATGATGCAAATTCCCTTTGGACCATGAATGATTGTCTTTAGATAGTGTAGATGACGTCCTTAGACTATGATGTCCTGGGCCATAGATTGTGAAATAGGAGATTCGCAGGCCATGAAATGATGTTCTCGGGCCATGAAAATGGTGCCTCCGAACCATAACGACTTTGAATAATGATATGCAAATTTGAGAGATCCTCAGGACATGGCATGGTGTCTTCCGGCTATGAGGACAATGCCTTTGGACAAGTTGGCGATGTTTTAGCCCATGAGATGCAATAATACAATGTTAAAATCAACAATACAAGGCTTAGTCTTGTGAGGTTGAGGGCAGAGCTTAGCCCGAAAGTGGAGCACATAGATAGTGCCGAAGAGATAGTTCTTAGTCTCAGCAAATAAAGGCGATGATTGGCCTTTTGCAAATAGGAGGCAGAGATTAGCCTCATGCAATATTTGAGATAGAGCTTAGTCTAATGCAGAGAGAAGGCAGAGCTTAGCTTTATGCAGATATGGAGGGAAGTCTTAGCCTCATGCAGATGAAGACAGAGCTTAGTCTCATGCAAGATTCGGGACAGGGCTTAGTCCTATGTAAATGGAAGGCAGTGCTTAGTTTTATGCAAATGGAGGCATGCCTTAGCCTCATTCAGATGGAGACAGAGCTTAGTCTCATGCAAGTTTCGGGACAAGGCTTAGTCCCATGCAAATGGAAGGTAGTGCTTAGCCTTATGCAAATGGAGGTAGGGCTTAGCCTCGTGCAGCTGGAGATAGAGCTTAGTCTCATGCAAAGAGAAGTCAGTGCTTAGCCTTATGCAAATGAATGCAGGGCTTAGCCTCATATAGGATTCGGGACAGGGCTTAGTCCCATGCAAAGAGAAAGTAGTTCTTAGCCTTATGCAAATGAGGAGGCAGGGCTTAGCCTTATGCAAGATTTGAAGACAAGGCTTAATCTCATGCAAAGAGAAGGCAGTGCTTAGCCTTGTGCAACTATAGAGGCAGGGCTTAGCCTCATGCAAAATTTGAGACAGGGCTTAGTCTCATGCAAGGATAATGCAGTGCTTAGCCTTATGCAAATGTGGAGGCAGGGCTTAGCCTCATGCAAAATTTGAGACAGGGCTTAGTCTCATGCAAAGAGAAGGCAATGCTTAGCCTTATGCAAATGTGGAGGCAGGGCTTAGCCTCATGCAAAATTTGAGACAGGGCTTAGTCTCATGAAAAGAGAAGGCAATGCTTATCCTTATGCATTGGCTGTCTAGCCTATGAAGGCGTTGGCTGGACTTGCTCCAGAATTTTGAGGGTCCTCCTCAAAATTCTGTCCCATTTTCTGGTTCTAGAAAAAATGAAAATATTATTCTGATATGACTGAACCCACAGGGCTGCCAACGTAGCCCCTCTTAAACGGGAATCAAGTCAAGCGCAGTTCAATTACATTGGAGGAAGGAATGTAAACAATCTAAACATAGTATATCTTGACTACGTCCGAATTGATTGGTTTTGGCCAGACTTCTCTGTCCATTTCTGCAAGTATGAGTGCTCCTCCTGTTAACACCCGGTGAACCCTGTAGGGACCTTGCCAGTTGGGAGAGAATTTCCCTTTGGCTTCATCTTGATGCGGGAAGGTCATCTTCAGCACCAGCTGTCCTGGTGCAAACTATCTTAGTTTGACCCTTTTGTTGAAAGTTCTAGACATTCTGGTTGACCGTGACAACTGTGTTCATTCTCTTTCTGTCTATAAGGGCTAATTGCTCATAGCGGATCATTATCCATTCCACATCACTGAGTTCGGCTTCCTGTATGATTCTTAAAGAAGGAATCTCTACCTCGGCTGGGATGACAGCTTCGGTACCATAAACCAGGAGTTGCTCTAGTTGACATGCGCACTGTAGTGCGTAACCTCAATAGGGAAAAGGGTAACTTCTTGTGCAATTATTTGTGGTTTTCTACCATCTTCCTTAGTTTCTTCTTGATGTTCTTGTTGGCAGCTTCAACAACTAAGTTCATCTGAGGTATGTGTCACACCTCCTTTTTACCACCCGAGAGGTGATATAAGGGAGATTTTCCAATTTAAGTTACATTATTCGAAATGGGATTATTTTATTCAAAATTATCAGAGTCGCCACTTGGAATAGTTTGTTTGGTGTCCCAAGTTACCGGTTTATATTAAATCCCAAATCGAGGAAATTTTGACTTTATTAAAAGTTTGCGAAACTAGAAATTCTATATAAGGAATTTTGTTAACCCGACAGAATGTGTTGGGCATTCCCGAGCTTCATGGTTCTAGCACGGTCTCTTAAACTGTTAAAATTGGCCTATTATCTGATTTACTGCATGTTTTAACCTATTGTGCATTTTTAGCTTCTATAACCACTTTTAATTATTATAACCGCTTTTAGGATTTATGGAATTATTTCTTGAACAAGTTACGATTGTAGTACACTTGCCATTTTGGAACACATCGCAAACCACGCTACATTAAATACACCCGCGATTCACAATGTGTTTATTTATATTAATATTCGAAGTTATTATGATTGGGTCGCATGAATTGCACACCCGAATTGGGGATTATGTACCATGACTATGCCATGGGAACCGTACCCATAGTCACGATAGTTAATTAATCACACCTAAAGCAAGCTACAATGTTCATAAACTGTTCATTGAGCTTAATTGGTATTCTCCTAAAATATTGACAGAAAGTTAAAGCACTATGATTCTCTACTATGGAAGACAAAGCAAATATAGTATTGCCTCACTATTTCCTCAATGTTTCTTTCCATGAATGCTCAGAGGAAAAATTAAGACTAACGGACAACCTATTGATGAAGGGGTCATTCAGTTGACTAGCAGAGTTATTCATATTATGTAAAACTATAATTATTATCTCATCAAATGTGACAGAATTACCAAAAATTAGTTTTTTAAAAAAGATATTGGTATTAGTAAATACACAAAATCAAATATTGAATAAATGTAATTCTAAAGTTCTTTTCCTTCACCAACTTGTTTTTGGGCGAATTTTGATGTTGAGTGGTAGTTTGACTCTTATAAGTTAAACATGTGTTTTCCAAATGAAAGACGAAATTAAAAGATTGTGACTATAGACTGGAAAAAGTATCCTGACTACCAAAAAACAACAGTAACATTGATGAACACCATTAATAGATCCAGGATAATCTATCCGGACAAACTCTTGCACTTCTACCATAAAAAAGAATCTCCACGCTTAGCATCAACATGACCATAAGAAGATCATAATAAGATCAACAAAGCTGAAACAGAAACAAGGAACTCGTCAACATCCTCTTAGCTAATGAGAGCAACTTGAACAAATTCATAACCCACATCAGAAGAAGCACTATCAGAGATAGAAGCGGAAAGAGATGCCTCGAATTGCAACACCAATCTGTTAGTCATAGCCGGAAATGAATCCTGAGGATACCCTTTACCTTCAAAAGCTTTTAAGTCCAGAAAATTGTTTCTCAAAGCTTGTTTTCGGATCCTCTTTTTTGAATTATCTTTTTGAATTATTTGGTTTTAAGGTTTCTGATTTCTGGATTTGTGGTGGGTGCGATCTTGGCTGTCTTCTTGCGTGAGAGGGAGGAGCTGCCCCAATCTCTTCAAGTTTTTGGGGTTTTGATTTTTGTAGTCAAGAAAAGGGGAAAGATGCGCTGGGTTTTTTAGATAGGGGAGGAGTTTTTGATGAAAAATGGCGGATTTCCAGCTCTTAGGGATCTTTTTTTTAACAATCCTCTAGGCAAGCTCCTAAGGATAGTTTTTTATTAATAAAAGAAAGGAAAAATACAATAATTAGGAAAAGTAAAAATAAGGGGGACAATAGCACCGGTCTTGTTACCCATATAACACAAACCGGGCTAACCTTACCTTACTAATCCTATTGAGGCTTACAAACATCGCCTACTAACAAGCATGTAAAAAATATGAACTTGAAAGGACCAAGTATTCTATGATCATTACAGAGTTTATAACATACTCTGTGATGATATTACAGGTGATAATACTAAGAAAGTGGTAGAATAAAATGTAGTACCAATTTGATTCTTGTCCCTTCTTTTCCAAAGTTGTAAAATCTTCACTTTGTAATTCTTTGTCGTTTTCAACAACATTGTTCAAAAAGTATTCAAAAATTATGATTTCCTTTTTGACCGGTTTGACCTCGTTGATGTAGTTGGGGAAGCCTACTTTTGTTTGGCAACTCTCATTGGAAGTCGCCTAATAATTGCTTCCTTGTTGGTCCGTGTTGCAATTTTTATCTAGATAGCACCTGCTTTGCTTTTTCCAATATGTTCCTCCACAGTATTTGGTTGAGTATCTAGGTGGTGAATGCATGTGCCACAGGAAGGCTTGCTTGGAATGAAATCTAGAGCATCCAACTTGCTCTTTAACTTGCCAGTCATAATACTTTCAAGTTTTAGCTTTTGAAGTTCATCCTTGATAACTTTTTCCACTCGATGGCTCGCAAATTGAAACTTTAGTTTAAGACCATATTCCTGCTCCCTTTTCAAATTTGAGCAGTTGAATTTATTTGAAAAAGAGCTCAAAGGTTGATTGATCATGGGATCCTCAATGAACTGCTCACAATGCACAGCAGTTGTTGCAATCTGCTTCTGCTTCACCTTCTTCTTCTTCTTTCCTGTTGTTGTCTTTGAGGTCGACGCCAATTTATACTTCTGATGTTCCTGCTTTGCAATTGTTACTGCATGTTGATCAGCCATACAAATAGCATTTGAATTGGTCATAAAATTCTGCTTCTGTGCAGGTGACTTCACTCCAGACTTCTTTGCAACTAGTTACTACCCATGCGACTGCTGCTTAGCTGTTGCATTCGACTGTTGCTGTTGTCCAGTAATTGAATGTGTTACAGTAGGTCCTACAATGCTTGCATTCTGCTGCTGCTGTTGTTCACAAATTGAACCTGTGACTGCTGCCTTTGAACTGTGTAGATCCTACTGCTGTTGCCCAGGACTTGTTGTTGCATTAACTAAATTTGGCACTGTTGCAATCTGTTGCTTCTGTCCAGGATTTGAAGTGGTGAACTATTGATCATCACCTATAGTAGCTACTGGAGTATGCTGCTACGCAGGCTGTTTTGAGAGAGTAGCAGATGGACTGCTCGACAAAATCTGTTGTTGCCCAGTAACATATTGTTGCCTATCCTTACGGACAACTGGAGTATGCTGCTGCCCATTTGACTTCTGCTCAGCTTTTGGAAAAGCTTGAGACACTACTCATACCAGTTCTTCATCGCCACTATATTTCTCCCCATTAACAGAAGAGTCATCCACAAAAACTACCCCCAGTCTTCTTCGTCATCGTATTCGCGTTGCTTAACCCATGAATTAGCATTAAGAGCCTTCCCCCCCACATTTTCTTTACTAACCTCAATGTTGTTTCCAGTGGATACCACTTTCTATCCTTGATCACCATCATGTTCACCACAAAACTCAAATGATTGTGATGGTACTTCAAAGACGGATGTGTTCAATGTAACCAATGGATATTTAACCATGTTATTGACCATCATAGCATTTTGGGCTTCTCTAATGATTTGTTCTACATGAGGGCTTGAAAAGTGTAAAGTTGGAATATTTGAGCTATGTGCTTGGTTGCCCAGATTTCGAACATCATCAACCTTAGCTAAATTGTCTGTGTATTGACCTTCTTTGTCATTGTTGGCACATAATACTAACTCCTTTGATACCACATTACTCGTTAGGTCCCTCGCAACTGGAACAATGTCCAAAGGTACACCTGAATTCTGTTTGGATTTTGTTCTACGTGCAGACCTCTCTTGAATATTTTTTGAGTTTGCACTCACCTCCTGATGTTGCAGATCTTTCTCACCATATTCATGTGCACACACCAAGGCATCAAAAGAGTTAGAACATTTAAACTCTGCTGCTGCCTCCAGTTGTTTTTTATCTGACGATGCCTTCTTGCTGTGTGATTGCTGCGCTACAGAGCAGCCCTTAGCAATTGATTGTTGTCCATGCTGAGATCCTGTTTCCACCATAGCAGTAGTGATTTTGTTGGCAGATGTTCCACCTACTTCAAAACTAGTTGCTTGTACCACTAATTCGACATAGTCCGCAGCTATGATATTACCAGATACTTCACCAAATGCATGAGTATCTCCCTTGCGAATTTGTGGAGAATACTGCAACATCTGATCCAAAACCAGCAGCTTGCACAGCTGATGAACCAAAATTAGCTGCTCCATTCATACTGTAGCTCGACCAGCTAGTGTATGATTTCTATCTGATGCCCCAGCATTTTCTAGAGATTGCCCATCGTGTCGATCAATTGTACCTTGACCTTCCTGTCGTTCAACACCACCATCTGATTTCCCATTCCATTCAGCTGAACTCCCATCTCCATTCACATCATGTTTGGAATTCTCAAATAGTGCAGCAGGATGTTTAGCAACTACAGTAGCAGCTATTAGAGTTGTTGCCTTCCTCTCAATCTGAACATCCTTAATCCCACCATCAGTAACACCAAAATATACTGCTGGTTTTTCATTAACAACGCCATTCACACCAATTGCATTTACAGCATTAGCATCCAAATTTGGGTTCCCAAACTTTGAAACACCATCCAATTCATTAGCTGCATGAATACCATCGCGAAGATTAGTCTGATAAACCATATTCACTACTCGATTGATCCCATCAATAGTAGTCAAATTAGCAATTTGTTTTTCCCCTGTTGTTTGCTTTTCCTGCTGTCCGACTACACTTTTTTAGCTATGTCATCTACCATTTGTCAGCCCTTTTTGCATTAAGATAGTATCTAGCATCACCTTCTAATTTGTCTAGACTATCCAGCCCTTCAACTTCAACTACTGGATTAGCTTCTTCATTAACTTTCTCAATCTTCCAACGACATGATTTTACATCATGTCCTTGATGTTTACAACAAGTACAAAATTTAGGGAGATTATCATACACTATCTGCTGGAAATGTTCCACTAACCTTCTAGAAATTGTATCCACGATATTTATCCTAACTCGCTTAGGATGTTTGTCCAGTAGATCAAGTAACACCTTAACTCTCGTCGTGCTTCGTCGCGTTCTATCTTAAGTCGCTTTGTCCACTACTATTGGCTTTCCCACTGCTGAAGCTATTGATAATAATGAGTTTTGGAAAGAAATTTGCAGGCAAATCTGGTAACGAGATCCATACCACTGCTTTTGACGTTTCTTCACGAGGATTGAATCCTATCGACCATGGGAAAGTTCTAAAAAGAATTCTTCACCTTTTTCTGTAATATATCCAGTGGTTCTCGACAGAACCTGGACAAAATCATCAAATAGATCAAATCTTACCAAAATATGTCGATATTCCAGTTGCCCAACATTACAAAATCCTTTGACGTCAAATTGCTTTGGAATAACTTGTCGGAATTCCTGAAGGTCTGGTTTCCAGTACGAAAATTTCTGGATTATTGCTTGGTGTAGCCCTTCTTCAATGGTGAAAGCATTAACCTCTTCAATGGTGAATTCAACAGTTGGCTCTCCATGAATAACAGTAACTGGAAATAACTCAATTTTCGAGTTCGACGCGGCAGATTTGTTACCAGCAAGTCCTTCAGCATATGGTTGTTTTGGATTATGATTAAAGTTTGTTTCCTTTGGAATTTGACTGGACTCTCCCACAACATGAAGCTGGGGAGAGACGATGGCAGCCATGGCAGCTTCTATGACGTTACAGTAGATTGCAACACTACATCGCGAAGATAGAAATAATTCTCGGAGCAACAGTAACAGTGAAGAAAATTTTAAGATCTATCCTAAATGGCTATGGATTTGATGATAAAACCAATTGGGGATTGTGCGCAAAGAGAAGATGCTTCTTTTGACACCTAATTTGCGTCAATCCACCGTCGGATTCCGGAATTATCGCCGATGAATAGTGACGAAATTACTATTCACCCTTCTTCCGTATACTCCATATTTGTATTGAACTTTTTTACCTCTCTCTTAGGGATCTAGGTCTAGGGGTCTAGGTCTTTTTATTAATGGGGAGGGGTTTAGGGTGAATTTAACTTGTTTTGGGCCTCTTAAGCCTTGGCCCAATTCAAAAATAAGACAACTTTCTTTTTCTCTTTTGTTCTTCTTTCTTTCTTTGATTTTAAAAAATCTAGTTGAATTAATTAAACAATCTAAATAAAATCCTAAACTAGGCTCTACCTTAAATTATTTTGTAAAGTTAATCCTACTTATTTTTACTAATTTAACACTAATTAATTTAAAACTAAAAGCTAAAATGTGGACATGACTATTGTAGTAATTTTTTGTGATTTTTGTTTAATGAATGTAATTAAATTCCTAAATGCAAATTAAGCTTAAGATGACATGGAATAAAAATGCGATAATTTTTTATGATTATTCTATCATTTTAAAATATTAAAAATGCATGAAATGCAACTAAATAAAGAAAAACTTCAAAAATCCCTTAAAATTATTTTTGGTCTATTTTTAGGAGTTATTTTCATGTAGGGAAAAAATTGGGTGCTCACAGCTGCCCCTCTTTGCTCGGAAACATGAAGAGTTTCGGTAAAAGATAAAATGAGCAACTACGAGCAATTTTTGCTCGTTTGAAACTCCATTTGGAAGCATTTTGAAAAATTCTGACTGAACCTTGTTTTGGAGGTTGCCTACATATCCTTGGCTATAAAGGAATCACGTCGTTGTAGTTCTGGAAATTTTGGTAGCTGGGACTACCGAGAAGCTGTGATTTCACTATTGTTGCTACTTGTTTCTGCTTGCTGAGCTCCTTATTACACCGAAATAAAAGATGAACATCTAAACTAGCTAAGCCTATCAACTACGAGTTACAAGATTCCTATCTATAAATCTTCTAAAGCTTGATCTTGTGTCTTGGCTGGTTCTTCATGCAGACTCAGATCTAAATCTTGATGCTCGTTAGCTGCGAATGCTGGTTCATTCTTCTTCAGCTTTTCAGATCAACGTGGGATACGCAAAGCTTTTGACTTCAATCATATCTTGAGCAGTCCGCATCTTTTCCCCGCTTCTACACTTAGAGTTCAACTTCTTTTCTTGCTTTTATCTTCTTTTATTTGGATTGAGACTTCTTCTTTTGATCATCTCAAACCTCGTGTCTTATGGTAAAAACCTATTCAGGCACCAAAACAAACAAACCAACAAAATTTTTCTGCCCCAGTTTTCACTAGGAAAATTTTGAGAGTTATTACAACAAAAATCTAAACTATATATTTATTGAAATCAATAAAATCGGGATTGTGTGTCCTTGAGAAAAAACGATTATAGAGTGGAGACCCTATATCTAAAATGCAATCAAATGGGTATTGGAGGCCCCAATGTTGGGAAGATTACCAGGTTATGCTGGAAAAATGACCGGGTTATGCCAGAAAGGTTCTCGAGTTATGACGGGGAAGTCATCGGGTTATGCCGGAAAAGAAAAAAGGTCCATCGGGTTATGCCGGAAAAGATCATCGGGTTATGCCGGAAAAGAAAAAGGTCATCGGGGTATGCTGGGGAGGTCCACGGGTTATGCCCGGAAAGGTCATCGGGTTATGCCGGAAAAGAAAAAGGTCTTCGGGTTATGCTGGGGAGGTTCACGGATTATGGCGGGGAAGGTCATCGGGTTATGCCGGGGAGGTTCACGAGTTATGCCGGGGACATCCACGGGTCATGCCGGGAAAGTCATCGGGTTATACCAGGAAGTTCCACGGGTTATGCCGAGAAAGGTCATCAGGTTATTCCGAAAAAAAAAGGTCCTTGGGTTATGCCGGAAAAGAAAAAGGCCCTCGGGTTATGTCGGGGAGGTCCACGGGTTATGCCGGGGATCAACTAGGGAGTGGAACCCTATAATGGAAAAGACTACCAGGTTATGCTAGGAGTGACTAGAGAATGGGACCCTATGTTGGGAAAACACAACTAGAGATTGGGGGCCCTAAGCTGCCATGGTTTTTTTTTTTATGAAAATGAGCAAAAATGCAGGAAAAAATTCGGAGGAGACTTCACTTTTGGATTGATTATTGTTGCAATGCTATTTCTAGCCCGTGCGCAGTTTCTCTTTTGTTGCACCTGCTTCTTGCAAGGTTGCTTTGGAGTGCACCTATTTTCTATTTTTCAAACAAAGAACAATTGTTAGTTTGAAACGGTGGTTGGTTTTGTGGCCTTGATTATTTCAATCACTTGATCTCGGCCCGGCTTCTTTGATGAATATCTCAACTACAACCAATTGTTCCCTAAGGACCGATTTCATTTCAGGCCCTGGAGAACCTCTGGTTTTTTCAGACTTTGCCATGACGATTGGTCAGTGGGACTCAACCTTATCGACTTTCTTTTGCCTTCGTAGGCCTTTCCTTTCTAATTTCTTTTCTTTTCTTTTCTTTTTTTCTTTTTATTTCTTTTTTTTCCTTTTTTTTAACTTCGGAGCATCGGGGAACTTTTGGCTCCTCAAACTTCGCTGCAACGACTAGTCGCATAGGGCTTAACCTTTTCCAACTTTATTTCACCCTCGTAGGCCTTTCACTTCTAGCTTCTTTCTTCCAACTTCAATTATAGAGCATTTGGGGTACCTTGGCTTTTCAAACCTTTGCCGAGACGGTTAGCCATGTGGGACTTGACCTTTTCAACTTCATTTACCTTTGTAGGCCCTTCAATTTGACTTTCTCCTTCCAAGAGTTTTGATTTCGAAGCATCGGTCTCCATGGCCAGTCGAGGTCGACTTGATGCCCCTGACGAGGCTAGGTGCCTTTTTGCATATTAGCTTATACCAAATGATACCCCTGTTAATCAGCCTTACCATCCTTTCTTTGTCTTAGTTTTGGAAACAGAGTTAGACCGAAAGGGATTCAAAGAAAATAAACAAGGGAATGGAGAATGAGTTTAAACAAAATGTGTCCCTTTCGGGGAAAGGAAAGAAAGACTTATATGGAGTACATGCGAACTTCAATGAACATGACATTCCTTTTGGACTGGATGACTGATTTGTGTAAACCGTCCGACTCTCAAAAATTGATCACAACTTTTGCCTCAAAATGGAGAAATCTTGCTAGGACTCTGTCGATGCCGATGGCTGTGAGGATCCTCTTTTCTATTAGGGACGCCCTCTACGGGTTTTCACGAGCTGACCTCTCTCATTTCTCTTCTCACCATCGCCTTTTAGTGCTCTTTGCGAGTTTTCACTAACAAGACTCTCTCTTTTCAATTTCTTTGCTTACTGTCGCTTCATTGTGCTCGTGTGGGTTTTCACCAATAAGACTCTCTCATCTTATTTCTCTGCTTACCATTGCCTTACGGTGCCCCTATGGGTTTTCACCAATAAAACTCTCTCATTTTATTTCTCTCATTTTGTTGTTACAGATCCAAGTAACTCTATCCTCCCATTTTGAACCTCTTTGCCAAAAAGACTTGAACAGGGTTTTGGGGTAAAAGGATTTGGATTGAGTTACAACATTGGAACTTTTCGGGCGAAACCATCACCGAACCATTATAACATCTACCTCAGTTTCACTTTTGAGGGAATTTGGATTTTTATTTTGGTGTGACTGAACCTTAGAGAGAGGTTGCCTATGTATCCTTTCGGAATCAAGTCGAACGTAGTTCGGGGAACTTTGTTTTTGATCTTTTTATTTTCTATTTTTTTTGTTTTCTTTTTCTTTTTCCTTTCCTTTTTCATTTTTTTCTTCATTTCATTTTCTTTTTCTTTTCTTCCTTTTTTTCTTTTGCATCTTTCTTTTTCTTCTCTTTTTCATTTTTGTATCTTTCTTTTCTTTTCTTTTAATCAATTTTTTTTTAGTAACACTTTCAAGTTCCAAAGAGGGTAATCAAATAAGAGTAACCAGCTCAAAGGGTTTGCAAATGGTTGGTAGTATTTAGGTAGCGAGAATAAAAGCCTTCTTCATCCCAATTGGAGAAGATTAATTTTATATAGAGGATCCAACATAGTACCTTTTGACTAACATTTGCATTGATAGTTTTCAGGGACATTTCCTTCGATGTGTCCCAAGTACAACACACTCTTTTGGTAGTACTCTTGGTGCAATGTATGGATATTTCCAATTTGGGAACCAATTTTCCTTCAATTGTTCCAACTCTTTGTTTTATTTACTTAAACTTATCTTCATTGCGATCTAATTCTTGATTCATTATTTCGAGGATCTGGGCATGAAGTCCGCAAGTATATCATGTTATTGAAGTCTGCATTTAACAGAACTAAAAAGAGAATAAGAAAAATGACAAGATTAAGAAAAGAGACATTCCTGAACAATGAAATATTAATATCATTTGATTTTTGATATTTTTTTGATTTTTAATTTTTTTAATTTTTTTGTTGATTGATTTTCTTTCAATTTTTGAAGATAGAAGGTTTTACATCGGAAAGAAAGACAATAAAGTAAAACATCCGGATCACACCCTGAGATAATCCGGACGCAAAAATGATATCAAGACTTGCTACCGAGACTCCCGTCTGATAGGGAACTTTCAGGCTTGGTGACCATTTTCGGCTTTTCTTCTATCTCGGTAATGGATGCAATGGCCTTCAATGCCGGATCAAATTCCTGAGCTTCACAAATCATTCCGACTATTGGACCGCTGTTGTGGGCAGCCAACAGATTGTTCATCATATCAAGAGCTTATTCATCCTGAAAAACAATTCTTTCGACTTCAATCAAATCTTCAACTGCCCTTTTGAAGGTCCAACAGTCCTCCGTACTGTGTCCTACTGCTCCAAAGTGGTATTCACATCTAGCATCAGCTCGGTGCGAGGGGGGACTCGAGGTTTGGCTAGTTCGGGGCCACTGGCTGCAATAGATCTAGCCAGATTAGCTTTTGGAACAAGCATGAATATGATTCACTAATAGGGGTGAACTGGTTCTTTCTGAAAGACTCTTTTGGGCGAGGATTGTACTGGAGAACATATGGTTGGGTATTATATGGAGCTTGGTAAGGATGGGCATTTATGGGAGGTGGAGCTCAGTTTTGTGTATGATGTTGTGGCCGCGTGTAAGGTTGCGCATTCATCACCGCATAAGGAGGTGGTGCCACGACATAAGTAGCATCTTGAAGAGGATAATAATGTTGAGGGACCTCAGGAAGCATATATGATCTGAAGGATGACCTTTGGGCCCCCCTTCGAGCTTGAAACCATCATGGCTCTCTCCTCACTCCCATTTCTGTTCATCAAACCCTCCAAACTATTTTGAACATCTGGTGATGTGGATTTAAAGCAGCATGACTCAAGATTAGGCCCGTTTTTAGACCGTTTTCAACCATTTCCCCAATTTTGATAGCCTTAGCAAATGGCTTACCCACTTTGACGACCCGGCCAGTCGTCTTATGAGTTATTACTCCATTTTTCCACATTTCTGCTTCTTTATATTTTGTTTATCCGTGCAATGTGGTATCGGGTTGATCAGATCGAATCCGGAATGGTTTTGTAAGGTTTGAGACACTTAGTTTCTAAAAGTATCTTTAGATTAAAAAAGTCAACCGAGAGTTGACTTAATGGTAAACGACCTCAGAATGCAGATTTTATGGCTCAGATAACTTCGTTAGGTGATTTGGGACCTAAGAGTGTGTCCGCAATATTTCGAGATGTCCGGTGTAGAATTAGGAGTTGAAATGGAATTCTGACAGTTGGAACAGGTTCATAATGTCATTTTGTATTTGTCTATAAAATTTCAAGTCAATCGGAGTTGTTTTGGATAGTTTCGGCATCATTGGTGGAATTTAGGAATTTCAATGTTCATAGGCTTGAATTTGATGTGATTTTGGTGTTTTGATGTTGTTTTTGGTGTTTTGAAGGCTCGAGTAAGTGTGTATGATTTTATGGGACGTGTTGGTATATTTGTTGAGATTTCCGAGGGCCTCAGGTGGATCTCGAAAGGTTAACGGATCAATTTAGACTAGAAGAAAAGCTGCTGCATTTTTTCACAACAACATGAATAGTAACTCGGGTGAATAGTACTCGGGTGAGGACACGCGCTACCGGTCATGATGGACGACCACCAGTACCACCAACTGGAGCCACTTGAGGCCGAGGGCGCGGTTGAGGTTGGGGTAGGGGCAGAGGTGCAACCCACACAGCAGCTGGGGAAACACCTGCAAATCCACCACTCGCCCCCGTTCAGAATCAGGTCCCAGCTGTGGACGCTCCAACAGCACCCGTTCAGGCACCAACTGTGCCCATTGTGATTTCGGGTCTTCAGAAGACTTTGGCCCAGATATTGACTGTATGTACGAGTCTTGCTCAGGCAGTAGCGGTTTCTACTGCCGCAGCCACTTCTCAGGCAGGGGGAGGCTCTCAAACTTCCGCCGCCCGCGCACCTGATCCGATGGTTCAGTGAGTGCAGACATCGGAGGCACATCTATCCCAGTCGGTTGTAGCTGCTCAGGATTATGTAGTTCCTGCTATGCCAGAGAACGAGCAATGCAGGTTGGAGAGGTTTGGTAGACTTCAGCCTCCGACCTTCAGTGGTTATGAGGGCGAGGATGCCTAATGTTTCTAAAATAAATGTCAGATGATGCTTCGTACAACAGGTATTCTGGAGACCAGCGGGGATGCTTTCACTTCTTATCATTTTTCTGGAGCTGCCTCCACTTGGTGGGAGGCATTTGAGAGGTGTACGCCTATTGGTGCAGCACCTCTTACCTGGCAGCAGTTCTCCGTTCTCTTTCTGGAGAAGTGTGTGCCGTAGTCTCGCAGGGAGCAGCTGCGTAGGGAATTTGAGTGGTTGCGTCAGGGAGAGATGACTGTGACACAATACAAGATGAGGTATTCTGAGTTAGCTCGTCATGCGATTTGGTTGGTCCCGACAGATAGAGATAGGATTAGGAGGTTTGTTGATGGCCCCACTTATCAGCTTTGCATTCGTATGACTGGTGCTACGTTCGGGGAGTTTGTGGATATTGCCCGTGAGATTGAGTCTGTCCTCGCCAAGAGTGAGAGGAAAGGGAGGCCAAGAGGCCTCGAAGATCTGGTAGTTATAGTGGTGCTCTATTGAGAGGTCAGTTTCAGCACGGCAGATGCCGTCCATTCAGGCAGGCTCAGCCAGCTCGCCCAGGTTATCATGGGGCATCGTCGGTTCATGGCTATCAGAGTTATTAGTAGGGCCAGTCTTCACTTAGTGCCCTTCCAGCTCAGAGTTCATCCCGTGCTCCATCAATTCAGGGCTCCTCTATGCCAGGTGCATCTGCTAGTCACTCCGGTGCGAGGGGTTCCCTTCAGTCCCCTTCTACAACACTTGGGAGTTGTTATGAGTGCGGAGAGATGGGTCATATATGGAGGCAGTGCGCTCTTCATCTCGCAAATTCATCTTAGTAGAGGGGTCAGTCATCGGCTTCAGCGCTAGTTGTTTCATCACCACTTGCCCAGCCAACTAAGGGTGGAGGTCAGTCAGCTAGGGGTCGCCCTAGAGGGGGAGGCCGATCAGGTGGCGGTCAAGCCTGTTTCTATGCTCTTCCTGCTAGAGCCGATGCTATTACTTCCAATGTTGTCATTACAGGTATAGTTTCAGTCTGCCATAGATATGCCTATGTATTGTTTGATCCCGATTCCATCTTTTCTTATGTGTCATAATACTTTGATCGTTATTTGGGTACGCCCCATGAGTCTCTGGTTTCTCCTATTCATGTATCTACCCCGGTGGGCAATACTGTTGTTGTAGACCGTGTGTAACGGTCGTGTGTGGTGACTATTGGGAGTTTGGAGACACGTGTAGATCTGTTATTATTGTGTATGGTGGATTTCGATGTCATTTTGGGCATGGATTGGTTATGTCCGTGTCGTGCTATTCTATACAGTCATGCCAAGATAGTCACATTGGCTATACGGGTGTGCCACGGATCGAGTGGTGAGGCTTGACTAATTATGTTCCCAAAGGGGGGAATAACGTTACCCCCCACAAAAATTACGTTCCGCAGTATTATATTACGATAATGTTACGCTCTGCAGTAATATATTACGATGGTGTTACGTCCTGCAGTATCAAGTTACTACAGTGTTCTACCCAGCAGTATTACATTACGGTAATGTTGAGCTTTGCAGTAATAAGTTATGACAGTGTTACACCCTGCAGTATTTTACGTTGAATTTGTCGTAAGGTAATTTACATCAGTCCAAGAAAAAGATTATTTGGGCATTATAAGGATTATGTTATTAAACAAGTGATTAGTAAATTCATGAAGGTGAAAGGGGGAGCAAGTCTAGGAAAACGAATTTTGTCAAAGTTTGGCATTTTGGGATAAAATACGGCCCGAGTTAAAATATCCGGTATTTATGGACTATTGTCATACAAGGTATTACATGGCTATGATAGTAAGGTGTATGAGGTATGTGAAAAGTGAGTAATATTTCAAGTAAGTGGAAATAATTCTAAATTTTGCGGGTATTTGATTAATTATCGGGTAACAGGACATTACTCAGTTAATTAATAAGTGGATAAACTAATTAAAATTATACCCCCACCCCACGTGGCAAGAAGCCACAAAACCTAGAAAATGACTAAGTAGTCATAATTCTAGGTGGCTACTTAATAATGACTTAAACATCAAGTCTTGGAAAGACTTGTGAAAGACTTATCCAAAATACTGTCATAGGTTTCAATTAATGTCTTCGTTTTCATTTCAAAATTTCATTGTTTTGGCTAAAACCAAGAGCAATTAGAATAGAAACCTTTCATTTCTTGCCAAATTAGTTGGCTTGAATTCAACGAAACTTGGAAAACATATCACTTCGTCCAAAATTCTTTAGCAACATTTCGATTTGGATTTCAAAGAGATAACCAAATTTCGTCCAAAAATTTCCATTCCAATCCAACACATAACGTTAGAGAGCAATATCATTTCATCCAACATAGCGAAGTTTCATTCCAATTTCAGAGGGCAGATACTTAAATCCGATTTTTGGATTCTAAATTCAATCCACAAGGATTTCCAACGGGATAATTATACGGAGTTGTTCCTACTCCGGGTATGTTAAGGCTATCCCTTCTTTCTTTTGGCATGATCCATACGATACGAACGGAACGTGCAAATGCACAAATTCCATGAATGACTCTATTCATAGAAGTATTAGAGATATCGATGTTCTTGAATTTCCCTGTGTGATAATATCTTATCATCTGTTCATGGGTCTCAGAAAAAATACGAAAGTTGAAAAGAGTTTACTTTATAATATTACTCAGAGGCAAAATGGTCTTATGACATTGCGAATGATTTTATTGACATACTTGTTATGTACTGCATTCATATGCATTGACCCTTGACTAGATGGCGTTATATACACGTATATATGTAAATATGTGTATATGGAATGGGAAAAGGTTACGGCGTTATATACGCACCACCACCTGATCAGCTGGTATATGATGATGATGTTGCCCACAATGGCCGAAATATGATTCAAACGGCGTTATATACACATATATATGTAAGTATGATTCAAACGATGTTATATACGTGTATATATGTATGTATATGGGATATGAGAAAGGTTATGGCGTTATATACGCACCACCACCTAATCAGCTGGTATACGATGATGATTTTGCCCACAGTGGCCGATATGATATGATGGGATGCCCTCAGAGGCTGATGATATTATGAAATATGAACCTATGCACGACATGACATTCATACGCATATGCATGACGTTAAAAGTAATTTATGATTTACAATGTTATTCACACTTACACATTGAGTCATGTACTCTATATGTCTTCCATATCTCTCATGTATTTATTTATGTGCCTTACATACACAGTACATTATTCGTACTGATGTCCCTTTTGCCTGGGGACGCTGCGTTTCATGCCCGCAGGTCCCTATAGACAGGTCGAGAGCCCTCCAAGTAGGTTATCAGCTCAGTGAAAGATGTTGGTGCACTCCATTTGCTTCGGAGTTGCTCGTTTGATTAGTATGATTTAGACGTGTATTGTTTGGTATGGCGGGACTCTGTCCCGACCCTTATGACATTTATGTATTCTTAGAGGCTTGTAGACATATGTCGTGTACATAAAAGATTGTACGGCCTTGTCGGCCTATGTTTTGAGTTTATAAAGGATCATGTTGGCCTATTAGGCCCGTATGCATGTGTATATGATGATGTATTAAGAAAGATACGTTACGTTGGTACTCAGTTGAGTAAGGTACCGGGTACCTGTCCCGACACATCGGTTTGGGTCGTGACAAAAGTGGTATCAAAGCAGTTTTGTCCTCGGGAGTCTACAAGCCGTGTCTATTAGAGTCTTGTTTATGGGTGTGTCATGCACCACACTTATAAGCAGGAGGCTACAGGGCATTTAGGATTGTCACTCTTTCTTCTTACTCTAGATCGTGTGGTAGAGCTCAGTCATAGGAATTCAAATTCCTTAATTCTATTCGTAATTAGATGATACCTATATATGGAAAGAAGGTTGGAAAGTGAGATTGTTCTGGAAGAGTTGAGTCAGAGGAACTCCATTTTTGCATCATGCTTAGGATGAATAAATATGAGGTATTCGGCAAATCATATGTATACTAAAATGTGTAAGCTTCTTGATAAAGATTCCAAAGGCAAGAATGCCTATCCACTCTTACGGTAAAAAGGAACAAGAGAATCAGAAGGTAGATACAAGTTTCAGCTAGTAAAAGAAGCAAGGTGATGAAGGGTACGAGGTGCCCAATTAATGAAGTTTAACAACATTTATAATTGAGACAAAGGAACATAAGATTTTTGAGTTATATTCAATAGTAATAGAAGTATATACAATTGGTCGCACCCCTTCCAGATATGCCCTATGAAGGTTAACAAAAGTAGTATAAGAAGATATGATAGATGAATTGATTGCGTCAGTTGACATTTTCGAAGGATATTACAAATGTGCTAATAGATCTCTTTACGAGACACCTAGACGGTGCACTCTAAAATATTACCTTAGTGTTGCTCGTGTCCCTAGTAAAGCGAGAACATTAAGCAACTTGAAGAGCAACTGGATGGAGCAAAGGAAAGCTAAAAGCGAAAGAATGTCATATTGAAGTTTCCACAATAAAGGGGATATGAAGAAATATTAGAAGAATAATGAGAAGAGGGATAAGAAAGCATTATGAATAAGGTGTGATACATGGATGAAAACAGTAGAGTGTTACAGAACCTATAGTCAAATGAAGGAAGAGACGAAAGGTGATGGTCCTTAAGACAACGAAAGAGTATATGCCATAAGGTTATATCCTCATTTCGAGAAATAAGTTTGTGACTCCAACGCGACTACCAGAGGAGAGAGTTAATCCCTTGAGTAACAGAAATCAGTATGGACTGGTAAACAAGATAAACTAAATATGAATTAGGGACGGAATTTCATATATCGTTCCGGCGGTAATATAATGGACCACAGAAGAAGGTTCACAATGAATTCAGAGAATAGTCATTCAGGGAGACGCTTCCCTAGAGCAAGCAATATGAGCAAAGTTAAGCTTCAGAGACTGTATGTGCCAGTTACGCTAAGTGTCACGCTCGCGTGTAAGGGAATTTGCCATCCTTGGTACAGAAGAATTGCCGCAAGACGAGTAAGGATCATTGATGTTGAGAAACGACGCCAAAGATGAAGAGGTAAAACATCTATAGGTAGATCCTCGTGGCTTCAGCTTTTAGTACAGCCCTAAAGGGGGGAATATGGAGTAATGTGGCATTAAGTCAGAATTAAGTGATTCTAATGACTATGGAATGGTAAAGGAAGAATGCGATAAATGAAAGAGGAATGAGATGGCACTTATCCTAATCTTACAGATACATTACGATTCAATAATATTGTGCAAACACGACGTCAAGGAGAGGAAGTAAAGGTTCCTGTCTAAGCTGTTATTAATAAATAAGGAGACAGTGCGAGACGGAAGTTAAAACAAAGTAAATAACCCAAGAAAGATTACGAGGAATATTGATATGAGAATGGGCCAACGAGTAGTTAGTAATTGGTCAGGAAGATCTCAGTTATGGCTAAACAGGAGCTTACAGATGAGTCATCAGATCATGTAAGATAAACATAGTAGAACCCAACATGGAGAATTCAGCCTCGGAGAACATCATTATAATACTTGAGATATATTCAAACAAGATTCGGGGTAGTTAAAGGTACCGTATGAGTGTTATGGGGATAAAAGAAAGTGTCACTGGGAAGGTAGTCAAAATATCAGTTTAGAAACGACCATACAAGTACAAGGGCATGGAAGTAAGCAACTACAGATGATTATAGGCAAGTAAGGACAAAAAAAAGGTCTGTAATAAGCTCACAGCTTTACGAAAGTCAAGGGTTCTCCCTAAGTACTACAACGAAAGACTAGCTAAGGAAATAAGGAAGAAGGCTTCAACCTAAGCACAACGACCTAAAGAGGAAATGGTCGTGTAACAACAATCTTGTAACAACATTGTAAGTACTCCAAAGGAAAGTGGCACCTACCATGGCTAATGAACGGGAAGTAAAATTAAAAGTAGTATTCGAAATCACATGAGTTGCATGAAATCTCCGGCATGCGTAAGAGCTAAGATAAGCTAAGTATGCACCCAATAAGGGAGAAGAAAGACCAGGAAAAGTAATGGATTACATTTAATAAAAACTGAGAAGGAATGAGAGAATCATTTGATCAATGATCCAGAGTTGGTTACGTTATGAATGCACTTAAGAGTTCGCAGTATTATCCACGCAGCATATATGTTGACAACCATACAGCTATAGAAGATTCCAGTATAAGTTAAAGGAAAGAAGTGAGTCCAGGTCATAGACAAAGAAATAAATTGTTAGAAGATTGTATCATGCATATTTCATAGTGTCCACGGAGGAAACTAAAGAGTTACATCAATAAAGTAAATCGAGAATGATAGTGACATCGTCGGCGGCATGTCTTCCAACCTATGGTTTCTAACTACTCAGAGAACTAGTTAAGATAATAGAGAAGAGTTGGGGATGATGTGATGTATCGCTTGACATTCTAGAATAACATAAGGAAATCTATGGGGCGAGCAAGTTGAAGAAAGGTTGCAAGTAGTATAAATGGATATGTGTAGGTTTGAAGATAAAATATGGTAGAACTACAAGGTTTTAGGAAGACAGGAGTAAGGATAAGAAAATGTGAGTGAGAAGGTGACGAGAATAGGTAAGTCCTCGGGATTAAGCCCATGAAAACAAGAAGAGCTGATGATTTCTCTAAAGTTATAGAAGGATCAGTATAGCCTGAATGAACTCAAAGGAGTCTAAGACTAGTAGCATTTAGAAAAGATGGAATATTGCCCTGATAGTACAATAAGAGTGTAATTGTGATGGATAAAGGATGACATTTGGGCCTTCGATTGAGTAATGATTTAATGAAGAAAAGAAACAGATCTTATAAATTGGACAGGATTAAAGTACCCACGCAAGGTGAATCGCATTAGGATGCTGTGAGGTACGGTTATGAAAACAGGGTATCGCACCAGGTGGATCAATTTAATCATTTCATACGTTCCGCTATAAAACGTGAATCCTAGCAGCAATATTACATAAAAGGTTAAGTTATCAGTGGTATATTGAGGTGAATCACCAATGGATGGACAAAAATTGCAAAGTATGAGATAAGATTAGGCCATCATTCTAAAGATGAACAGTAATGAGGAAGCACTAAAGGACTTAAATTTATACATATGGAATGAGCAACGAGAGTGAGCTGGGACTTGGTAGCAGACCTCAGCAACAATAAATTAATGTAAGAGTTATGGTAGTAAATTCATACGGATGGTTAAACGGACCTTTGCGATAAGATATAGCAATATTGCAAGTTCTACAAGTATCGAGCAAATGACTCCAGTATACCTATAAAAGCCCGGAGAGGCATCCTATTAAGCCTTATATATACAAAGTAAGGCCTACAGATTGACTAAAAGATAAAAGCAGAAAGGAAAGATGAATCGCATAAGTGCACCTACAAAGTCAGGGTCAACAGGCTGCATGACAGAAGGTAAAAGAAGTTGCAATATTAGGAAGTTTTCGACCACAGGTCATGATTTGAGCAAAAAGACTAAAGGGGGGAGTACCATAGACTTTGGATTTATTCACAAAGCAACTGCTTGAATGTCAAGAAGAGTATTAATGTATTCATAAGAGCTATATGTTACGAAAATGATAAGATCATCAGTCAACATTCGAGGACGAATGTTCCAAAGGGGGGAATAATGTTACACCCCGCAATAATTACGTTCCGCAATATTATATTACGATAATGTTACGCTCTGCAGTAATATATTACGATAGTGTTACATCCTGCAGTATCAAGTTACTACAGTGTTCTACCCAGCAGTATTACAATACGGTGATGTTGCGCTTTGCAGTAATAAGTTATGACAGTGTTGCACCCTGCAATATTTTACGTTGAATTTGTCTTAAGGTAATTTACATCAGTCCAAGGAAAAGATTATTTGGGGACTATAAGTATTATGTTATTAAACAAGTGATTAGTAAATTCATGAATGTGAAAGGAGGAGCAAGTCTAAGAAAACGAATTTTGTCAAAGTTTGGCATTTTGGGATAAAATACGGCCCGAGCTAAAATACCCGGTATTTATGGACTAGTGCCATACAAGGTATTACATGGCTATGATAGTAAGGTGTATGAGGTATGTGAAAAGTGAGTAATATTTCAATTAAGTGGAAATAATTCTAAATTTTGCTGGTAATTGATTAATTACCGGGTAACAGGACATTACCCAGTTAATTAATAAGTGGATAAATTAATTAAAATTATATCCCCACCCCACGTGGCAAGAAGCCACAAAACCTAGAAGATGACTAAGTAGTCATAATTCTAGGTGGCTACTTAATAATGACTTAAACATCAAGTCTTGGAAAGACTTGTGAAAGACTTATCCAAAATACTGTCATAGGTTTCAATTAATGTCTTCGTTTTCATTTCAAAATTTCATTGCTTTGGCTAAAACCAAGAGCAATTAGAATAGAAACCTTTCATTTCTTGCCAAATTAGTTGGCTTGAATTCAACGAAACTTGGAAAACATATCACTTCGTCTAAAATTCTTTAGCAACATTTCGATTTGGATTTCAAAGAGATAACCAAATTTCGTCCAAAAATTTTCATTCCAATCCAACACATAACGTTAGAGAGCAATATCATTTCATCCAACATAGCAAAGTTTCATTCCAATTTCAGAGGGCAGATACTTAAATCCGATTTTTGGATTCTAAATTCAATCCACAAAGATTTCCAACGGGATAATTATACGGAGTTGTTCCTACTCCAGGTATGTTAAGGCTATCCCTTCTTTCTTTTGGCATGATCCATACGATACGAACGGAACGTGCAAATTCACAAATTCCATGAATGACTCTATTCATAGAGGTATTAGAAATATCGGTGTTCTTGAATTTCCGTGTGTGATAATATCTTATCATCTGTTCATGGGTCTCAGAAAAATACGAAAGTTGAAAAGAGTTTACTTTATAATATTACTCAGAGGCAAAATGGTCTTATGACATTCGAAATGATTTTATTGACGTACTTATTATGTATTGCATTCATATGCATTGACCCGTGACTAGATGGCGTTATATACGCATATATATGTAAATATGTGTATATGGAATAGGAAAAAGTTACAGCGTTAAATACGCACAACCACCTGATCAGTTGGTATATGATGATGATGTTACTCACAGTGGCCGAAATATGATTCAAACGGCGTTATATACATATATATATGTAAGTATGATTCAAACGGCGTTATATACGTGTATATATATATATGTATATATGTATATGGGATATGGGAAAGGTTATGGCGTTATATACGCACCACCACCTGATCAGCTGGTTACGATGATGATTTTGCCCACAGTGGCTGATATGATATGATGGGATGCCCTCAGAGGATGATGATATTATGAAATATGTACTTATGCATTACATGACATTCATACGCATATGCATGACGTTAAAAGTAATTTATGATTTTCAAAGTTATTCACACTTACACGTTGAGTCATGTACTCTATATGTCTTCCATATCTCTCATGTATTTATTTATGTGCCTTACATACTCAGTACATTATTCGTACTGACATCCCTTTTGCCTGGGGACGCTACGTTTCATGCCCGCAGGTCCCTATAGGCAGATCAAGAGCCTTCCAAGTAGACTATCAGCTCAGTGAAAGATGTTGGTGCGCTCCATTTGCTTCGGAGTTGCTCGTTTGGTTAGTATGATTTAGATGTGTATTGTTTTGTATGGAGGGACTCTGTCCCGACCCTAATGACATTTATGTATTCTTAGAGGCTTGTAGACATATGTCGTGTACATAAAAGATTGTACGGCGTTGTCGGCCTATGTTTTGAGTTTATAAAGGATCATATTGGCCTATTAGGCCTGTATGCATGTGTATATGATGATGTATTAAGAAAGATACACTAGGTTGGTACTCAGTTGAGTAAGGTACCAGGTACCCATCCCGGCCCATCGGTTTGGTTCGTGACATGTAATCTCCTTCTTGAAGGCTCAGCATATGGTTGGGAAGGTATGTCTTTCGTATCTAGCCTTTGTGAGGGATGTCTGACCTGAGCCTCCCAATATTGATTCCATTCCAATTGTGAGGGATTTTCTCGATGTGTTCCCCGCAAACCTACCGGGCATGCCACCGGACAGGGACATTGATTTTGGTATTGACCTGGTGCCGAGCACTCAGCACATTTCTATTCCGTCGTACTGTATGGCACCAGCGGAGCTGAAGGAGTTAGAGGAGCAGCTTCAGGAACTCCTTGATAAGGGGTTCATTCAGCCTAATATGTCACCTTGGGGCATGCCGGTTCTATTTGTGAAGAAGAAGGATGGCACTATGAGAATGTGGATTGATAATAGTCAATTGAAAAAGGTAACAGTTAAGAAATAGTACCATTTTCCACGCATTGATGATTTATTCGACCAGCTTCAGGGAGCGGGAGTGTTCTCTAAGTTTGTTCTTCGTTCAGGCTATCATCAGTTGAAGATCAGGGACTCGGATATTCTCAAGACAACATTCAGGACTAGATATGGTCATTATGAGTTCTTGGTGATATCTTTTGGGTTGACTAATGCCCCAGCAGCGTTCATGCATTTGATGAACAACGTGTTCCGACCTTATCTTGAGTTATTTGTCAAAGTCTTCATTGATGATATTCGGGTATATTCGCGTAGTCAGGATGAGTACGTGGAGCATTTGAGGGTTCTGTTGCAAGGATTGAGGGAGGAGAAGCTTTATGCAAAGTTCTTCAAGTGTGAGTTTTGGCTCGGTTCAGTGGCATTCATGGGACATGTGGTGTTCAATGAGGGTATTCAGGTTGATCCAAAGAAGATAGAGGCGGTTTAAAGTTGGCCCATATTATCCTCAGCCACAAAGATTCGTATCTTTCTAGTTTTGGCGGGCTATCATCACCAGTTTGTTCAGGGATTCTCATCTATCGCCTCACCCTTGACAAAGTTGACTCAGAAAGGTGCTTCATTTGTATGGTCGGATGAGTGTGAGGAAAGCTTTTAGAAGCTCAAGAGATCTTTGACCACAGCTCCAGTGTTAATTTTGTCGTTAGCTTCAGGTTCATATACAGTGTATTGCGATGCTTTGAGGGTCGGTATTGGTTGTGTATTCATGCAGGAGGGTAGAGTTATTGCTTATGCTTCTTGTCAGTTGAAGCCCCATGAGAAGAACTACCATGTTCATGATTTAGAGCTGGCTGCCATTGTCCACGTGTTGAAGATTTGGAGGCATTATTTGTATGGTGTGCCTTGTGAGGTGTTTACTGATCATCGTAGCCTCCAGCACTTGCTCAAATAGAAGGATCTCAATTTGAGGCAGCGGAGATGGTTGGAGTTGCTAAAGGATTATGATATTACTATTTTGTACCATCCAGGGAAGGCCAATATGGTGGTCGATGCTTTGAGCCGGAAGGCGGTGAGTATGGGGAGTTCTAGATTTCAGCACGGTTCAGCTGGATGGTGACTAGACTTATAATGTGGAGCCAGTAGCTATTTTGGAACGTCAGGTTCGAAAGTTGAGGTCAAAGGATATAGCTTCATTGAAAGTGCAGTGGAGAGGTCGGCCCGTGAAGGAGGCCACCTGGGAGAACAAGAGGGAGATGCAGAGCATATATCCTCACCTATTTGAGACTTCATGTATGTTTCTTGACTCGGTCGAGGACGAACGTTTGTTTATGTTGTGGAGGATATGACGACTCGGCCAGTCGACTCATGAGTTACCGCTCTGTTTATCCCCATTTCTGCTTATTTATGCTTCGTTTATCCGTGTTAGGTGGTATCACATTGGTCAGATCAAATCCGGAATGGTTTTGGTAAGGTTTGAGACACTTAGTCTCTAAAAGTTGCTTTAGAGTTAGAAAAGTCAATTGAGAGTTGACTTATTGGTAAACGACCTCAGAATGAGGATTTTATGGCTCGGATAGCTTTATTAGGTGATTTGGGACTTAAGAGTGTGTCCGAAATATTTTTGCAATGTCAGGTGTAAAATTAGGATTGAATTGGCGAAGTTACGTTTTGGCGATTTCCGGTCGGCAATGGAAAATAGGCTATCTGGGTCAAAATGGAATTCCGACAGTTGGAACAGGTTCGTAATGTCATTTTGGATATGTTTGCAAAATTTCAGGTCAATCGGAGTTGTTTTGGATAGTGTCGTCATCGTTGGTGGAATTTAGGAATTTCAAAGTTCATAGGTTTGAATTTGATGTGATATTGGTGTTTTGATGTTGTTTTTGGAGTTTCGAAGGCTCGACTAAGTTCGAATGATGTTATGGGATATGTTGGTATATTTGTTGAGATTTCCGAGGGCCTCGAGTGGATCTCGAAAGGTTAACGGATCAATTTAGACTAGAAGAAAAGCTGCTGCATTTTTTCACAGCTGCATAAACAGTAACTCGGGTGAACAGTAAAATGCGTGAGCAGTATTTAAATAAACCCTCCATGACCATTAAACCCTTTTACACCATTTTTGAACGGGGAAAGAGCTTTGAGGCGATTTTGAAGAGAAAAAATCTTTATTCTTCATTGAGGTAAGGATTTTGGATCCTAAAACTCGATTATTTGTGATTAAGGACCAAAATATTAGTGTTTAATTCATGAAAATCAGTAGAAAGAAAAGGTGCAGTTACGGCTTGAGATTATGAGACCTTCTTTGGATGATTTGAGGGGTCAAACGAACTTCGATTTTTGAGTTCTTTATATGTACAGACTCCTGAGATGATGAAGAACATTTTGGTATAAAGTTTTTCCAGTTCCGGGCTGCAGGCCCGGGGGTCGGGTTTTGTGCTTAAAATCGATATTTTTCAATTGGAATTAATTCGTTTAGCATAATTTGATGATAAAAATCTGAACTTGGTAGATTTGGAGCACTCGGAAGATGGTTCGAGAGGCAAGCATGTTGCAGAGTAGCTTTTCGGGCTAGTTCGAGGTGAGTAATGATTTTAAATATTGTTCTGAGGGTATGAAACTCCGGATTACACAATGTTTGGCTGTGTTGAGGTGACGCACATGCTAGATGACGAGCGTGGGGTCGTGAACCGTTAGGGATTGTGACATAGTCCATCCCGAATGACTATTTTTCTGTATATTTGGTAGCTAATTATTTAATATTATTATACTTTGGGCTAAATGCCATATTTGGGCTTCGTGCCAACTGTTTGAACCCTTAGGGGATCGTTAATGATATTTTCCTCACTATATAATTTCATACTTGTGCTTAGTCATGCCAGTTCTTTCAGTGTTTTCAATACTCAGCTATGTTAATCTGTATTACAACCTTAAATGATGTTTTAAATATATTTTTAGCTGAGCTGCATATTTTTACTATTGCCCAAAGGGATTATGACATTCTGACTGTGTAAGGCCGAGGGCCTGTATTGTGAGGATACTTTTGGGTCGAGCTGCACGCCGCAGTAGTGATACACTAATTATGATAATGAGGTCGAGGGCCTGAGATTGTACGCCACGAGGTGGCTTGATATTGATATGAGGCCGAGAGCCTATTTATGATACCACGAGATGGCTTGATATTGCGCTTGGGCCGTAAGGGGGCCCTCCAGGAGTCTGCACATGGCGAGTGATCGTGGTACCCATTGTGACATGAGATATAGCCCGAGGGGCTGATTTGATGTTATCGTGCCGAGGGCAGTTCTTATGTGTTTACCATTCCTAGTTGTTTTTCCTATCTATTGTTGACTGCTTAAAAAGGTGTTTTTATGAGATTTCATCGTTAAATTGTGTTATTGATTTTGTTATGCCTCTGATAGCTAAATGTTGTGTTTAACGTATTTTTATATCGTTCAATCTTTATTTATTCTTATTACTCACGGAGTTGGAAGTACTCACTTTACTCCCTGCACCTCTGTGTGCAGATTCGGGCGCAACAGTTCCTGCTACTGAGGATTGACAATCCCAGCAGATCTTCAGAGGTTTACTAGGTAGCTGCTTGGCGATTCGCAGCCCAGTGCAACCTCCCTCTATCTTATTTCTTTTCTGATTCAGTTATTTAGTAGTTGAGTAGACTTTCAGACTGGTAGTATTGTTTTAGATGGTCATGACTGGTGACACCTCGATGTTGGGCTGTGTTGGCTTTTATTTCCACAAATTATACTATTAAATGCTTATTTTGGGATTTTATTTCTTATTAAAGACTTAGTAGTTATTATTTTAATTGCTTAAAGTGAATTGGAAGTGAGTCGGCTGACCTTGTCTTCACGAGAGGAGCCATCACGATCGGGTTGAGTTTAGGCTCATGAAAAGTTGGTATTAGAGCTTAGGTTACATAGGTATCACGGGTCATGAGCAGGTTTAGTAGAGTCTCGCGAATCGGTATGGAGACATCTATATTTATCCTCGAGAAACTACACAACCTTTAGGAAAAATTCCATATTCTTGAAATTCTTATCGTGCGAATTTTTTTATCCGAGAACTAAACTTCTGTTATTCTATTCTCTCACAGATGATGAGGACACGCGCTACCGGTCAGGATGGACGACAACCAGTACGACTAGCCGGAGCCACTAGAGGTCGAGGACACGGTCGAGGCTGTGGTAGGGGCAGAGGTGCAGCCCACATAGCAGTTGGGGCAGCACCTGCAGATCCACCAGCCTCCCCGGTTCAGGATCAGGTCCCGGCTGTGGACGCTCCAGCAGCACTCGCTCAGGCAATAGTTGTGCCTATTGTGATTCCGGGTCTTCAGGAAACTTTGGCCCAGATATTGACCGTATGTACGTGTCTTGCTTAGGCAGTCATGGTTTCTACTACTGCAGCCACTTCTCAGGCAAGGGGAGGGTCTCAAACTCCCGCCGCCCGCACACCGATCCGGTGGTTCAGTGACAGACACCGGAGGCACATCTATCCTAGCTGGTTGCAACTGCTTAGGATTATGTAGTTCCTGCTATGCTAGAGGACGAGCAGCGCAGGTTGGAGAGGTTTGGTAGACTTCAGCCTCCAACCTTCAGTGGTGTAGAGGGCGAGGATGCCCAAGGTTTCATGATAAGTGTCAGAAGATGCTTCGTATAGAAAGTATTCTGGAGACCAGCAGGGTCGCGTTCACTACTTATCAGTTTTCTGGAGATGCTTTCACTTTATGGGAGGCATTTGAAAGGTGTAGGCCTGTTGGTGCAGCACCTCTTCCTTGGAAGTAGTTCTCCGTTCTCTTTACGGAGAAGCATGTGTTGTAGTCTCGTAGGGAGTAGCTACGTAAAGAGTTTGAGTGGTTGCGTCAGGGAGAGATGACTGTGACGCAGTATGAGATGAGGTTTTCTAAGTTAGCTCGTCATACGATTTGGTTGGTCCTGACAGATATAGAGAGGATTAGGAGGTTTGTTGATGGCCTCACTTATCAGTTTTGCATTCTTATGACCTGGGAGAGGGTGACTGGTGATACGTTTGAGGAGGTTGTAGATATTGCCCGTAAGATTGAGTCTGTTTGACGCCAAGAGCGAGAGGAGAGGGAGGCCAAGAGGCCTCGAGGATCTAGTAGTTATAGTGGTGCTCTTTAGAGAGGTCAGTTTCAGCATAGCAGAGGCCGTCCATTCGGGTAGGCTCAGCCAGCTTACCCAGGTTATCGTGGGGAATTGTCGGGTCATGGTTATCATAGTTCTCAGCAAGGCCAGTCATCAATTGGTGACCTTCTAGCTCAGAGTTCATCTCGTGCTCCATCAGTTTAGGGCTACTCTATGTCAGGTGCATCTGCTAGTCACTCCGGTGCGAGGGGTTCCCTTCAGTCCCCTTCTACAGCACCTGGGAGTTGTTAGGAGTGCAGAGAGATGGGTCATATGTGGAGGCAGTGCCCTCATCATCTCGCGAATTCATCTCAACCGAGGGTTCAATCATCAGCTTCAGCGCCAGTTGCTTCATCACCACCCGCCCAGCCAGCTAGGGGTGGAGGTTAGTCAGCTAGGGGTCGCCCTAGAAGGGGAGGCCAATCAAGTGGCAGTCAAGACTGTTTCTATGCACTTCCGGCTAGACCCGATGCTATTGCTTTTGATGTTGTCATTACAGGTATTGTTTCTGTCTGCCATAGAGATGCCTCTATATTATTTGATCCCAATTCTACCTTTTCTTATGTGTCATCATATTTTGCTCGATATTTAGGTACACCCCGTGAGTCTCTAGTTTCTCCTGTTCATGTATCTACCCCGGTAGGCGATACTATTATTGTAAATTGTGTGTACCGGTCATGTATGATGACTATTGGGGGTCTGGAGACCCGTGTTTATCTATTATTATTGTGTATAGTGAATTTCATGTCATTTTAGGCATGGATTGATTTTCTCCATGTTATGCTATTCTGGACTGTCATGCCAAGACAGCCATATTGGCTATACCGGGTGTGCCATGGATCGAGTGGCGAGGCTTGACTGATTATGTTCCCAATAGGGTAATCTCCTTCTTGAAGGCCCAGCGTATGGATGGTAAGGTATGTCTTTTGTATCTAGACTTTGTAAGGGATGTCGGAGCTGAGACTCCCAGTATTAATTTAGTTCCAGTTGTGAGGGATTTTCTCGATGTGTTCCCTGCAGACCTACCGGGCATGCCACCAGGCAGGGACATTGATATTGGTATTGACCTGGTGTCGGGCACTCAGCCCATTTCTATTTCTCATACCGTATGGCACCAGTGGAGCCGAAGGAGTTAAAGGAGCAGCTTCAGGTACTCCTTGATAAGGGTTTCATTCAGCTTAGTGTGTCAACTTGGGGCGTGCCGGTTCTATTTGTGAATAAGAAGGATGGCATTATGAGAATGTGCAATGATTATAGGCAATTGAACAAGGTAACAGTTAAGAAATAGTACCCTTTTCCTCGCATTGATGATTTATTCGACCAACATCAGGAGCAAGAGTGTTCTCCAAGTTTGATCTTCGTTCAGGCTATCAAAAGTTGAAGATCAGGGACTCGGATATTCTCAAGACGGCTTTTAGGACCAAATATGGTCATTCTGAGTTCTTGGTGATGTCTTTTGGGCTGACTAATGCCCCAGCAGCGTTTATGCATTTGATGAACAATGTGTTCCAGCCTTATCTTCACTCATTTGTCAAAGTCTTCATTGATGATATTCTGGTATATTCACGTAGTTAGGAGGAGCACGCAGAGCATTTGAGGGTTCTGTTGCAAAGATTGAGGGAGGAGAAGCTTTATGCAAAGTTCTCCAAGTGTGGGTTTAGGCTCGATTCATTGGCATTCTTGGGATACATGGTGTTCAGTGAGGGTATTCAGGTTGATCCAAAGAAGATAGAGGCGGTTCAGAGTTGGCCCAGACCGTCCTAAACTATAGAGATTCGCAGCTTTCTTGGTTTGGTGGGTTATTATTGCCGGTTTGTTCAGGGATTCTCATCTATCCCATTGCCCTTGACCAAGTTGACTTAGAAGGGTGCTTCATTTGTATGGTCGGATGAGTGTGAGAAGAGCTTTCAGAAGCTCAAGACAGCTTTGACCACAGCTCCAATGTTAGTTTTGTCGTCAGCTTCAGGTTAATATACCGTGTATTGTGATGCTGCGAGTGTCGGTATTGGTTGTGTATTGATGCAAGAGGGTAGAGTTATTGCTTATGCTTCTCGTAAGTTGAAGCCCCATGAGAAGAACTACCACATTCATGATTTAGAGTTGGCTGCCATAGTTCATGAGTTAATGATTAGGAGGAATTACTTGTATGGTGTGTCTTGTAAGGTGTTTACTGATCATCGCAACCTCCAACACTTGTTCAAACAGAAGGATCTCAATTTGAGGCAGCGGAGGTGGCATATGAGCTTGTTTTGCCACCCAGATTGTCGAGTGTGCATCAAGTATTTCATATTTCTATGCTCCGGAAGTATATTGGGGATCCATCTCATGTTCTAGATTTCAACACGGTTCAGCTGGATGGTGACTTGACTTATGATGTAGAGCCAGCATCTATTTTGGAGCGCCAGGTTCGAAAGTTGAGGTCAAAGGATATTGCTTCAGTGAAAGTGTAGAAGAGAGGTTAGCCCGTGGAGAAGGCTACCTGGGAGACCGAGCGGGAGATGCAGAGCAGATATCCTCACCTGTTTGAGGCTTCAGGTATGTTTCTTGACTCGTTTGAGGACGAACATTTGTTTAAGTTGGGGAGTATGTGACGACCCGGTCAGTCGTCTCATGAGTTACCGCTCCATTTTCCCTATTTCTACTTCTTTATGCTTTTCTTATCCGTATTATGTGGTATCGGGTTGGTCGGATCGAATCCGGATTGGTTTTGCTAAGGTTTGAGACACTTAGTTTCTAAAAGTAGCTTTAGAGTTAGAAAAGTCAACCGTGAGTTGACTTTTTGGTAAATAACCTCGGAATGCGGATTTTATGCCACAGATAGCTTCGTTAGGTGATTTGGACTTAGGAGTGTGTCTGGAATATTTTTGTGATGTCCGGTGTAAAATTAGGCTTGAATTTGCGAAGTTAGTTTTTGGCGATTTCCGGTCGGCAATGGAAAATAGGCTATCAGGGTCGGAATGGAATTCTGACAATTAGAACAGGTTCGTAATGTCATTTTGGATATGTCTGCAAAATTTCAGGTCAATCAGAGTTGTTTTGGATAGTTTCGGTGTTGTTGGTGTAATTTAGGAATTTCAAAGTTCATAGGCTTGAACTTGATTTGATATTGGTGTTTTGATGTTGTTTTTGGTGTTTCGAAGACTCGACTAAGTTCGAATGATGTTATGGGACGTGTTGGTATATTTGTTGAGATTTCCTTGGGCCTCGGGTGGATCTCGAAAGGTTAGCGTATTAATTTAGACTAGAAGAAAAGCTGCTGCATTTTTTCACAGTAGCATAAACAGTAACTCGGGTGAACAGTAAAACGTGTAAGCAGTATTTAAATAAACCCTCCGTGACCATTAAACCATTTTACACCATTTTTGAACGGGGAAAGAGCTTTGAGGCGATATTGAAGAGAGGAAATCATTATTTTTCATTGAGGTAAGGATTTTGGACCCTAAAACTCGATTATTTGTGATTAAGGAACAAAATATAGGTGTTTAATTCATGAAAATCAGTAGAAAAAGGTGGTGTTAGGGCTTGAGATTATGAGACCTTATAGGGATGATTTGAGGGGTCAAACGAACTTCGATTTTTGAGTTCTTTATATGTACAGACTCGTGAGATGATCAAGAACATTTTGGTATAATGTTTTTGCAGTTCCAGGATGCGGGCCCCGGGGTCGGTTTTGACTGATTTCGGGTTTTGTGCTTAAAAAAGATATTTTTCAATTAGAATTTGTTCGATTAGCATAATTTGATGATAAAAATCTGATCTTGGTAGATTTGGAGCACTCGGAAGTTGGTTCAAGAGGCAAGCGTGTTGCAGAGTAGCTTTTCGGGCTAGTTCGAGGTGAGTAATGATTTTAAATGTTGTTCGGAGGGTGTGAAACCCCGGATTATACAATGTTTGGTTGTGTTGAGGTGACGCACACGCTGGATGACGAGCGTGGGGTCGTGAACCATTGGGGATTGTGACTTAGTCCATCCCGAATGACTATTTTTCTATATATTTGGTAGCTAATTGTTTGATATTATTATACTTTGGACTAAATGCCATATTTGGGCTACGTGCCAACTGTTTGAAGCCTTAGGGGATCGTTAATGATATTTTCCTCACTATTTAATTTCATACTTGTGCTCAGTCATGCCAGAACTTTCAGTGTTTTCAATACTCAGCTATGTTAATCTGTTTTAAAACCTTGAATGATGTTTTAAATATATTTTGAGCTGAGATGCATATTTTTACTATTGCCCGAAGGGCTTATGAGATTCTAACTAAGTAAGGCCGAGGGCATGTATTGTGAGGATACTTTTGGGTCGGGCTGCACGCCGCAGCAGTGATACACTAATTATGATAATGAGGTCGAGGGCCTAAGATTGTACGCCACGAGGTGGCTTGATATTGATATGAGGCCGAGAGCCTATTTATGATGTCACGAGATGGCTTGATATTGCGCTTGGGCTATAAGTGGTCCCTCCAGGAGTCTACACACCCCGAGTGAGCGCGGGTACCCATTGTGACATGAAATATAGCCCGAGGGGCTGGTATTGTTCTGTGATATTGCCCGAGGGGCTGATTTGATGTTATTGTGCCGAGGGTCAGTTCTTATGTGTTTACCATTCTTAGTTGTTTTTCCTATCTATTGTTGACTGCTTAAAAAGGTGTTTTTATGAGATTTCATCGTTAAATTGTGTTACTGATTTGTTATGCCTCTCATAGCTAAATGTTGTGTTTAACGTGATTTTATATCGTTCAGGCTTTATTTATTCTCATTACTCACGGAGTTGGAAGTACTCACTTTACTCCCTGCACTTCTGTGTGTAGATTCGGGTGCTACAGGTCCTACTACCGAGGGTTGACAGTCCCAGCAAATCTTCGGAAGTTTACTAGGTAGTTGTTTGGCGATTCGCAGCCTAGTGCAACCTCCCTCTATCTTATTTCTTTTCTGATTCAGTTATTAAGTAGTTGAGTAGACTTTTAGACTGGTAGTATTGTTTTAGATGCTCATGACTGGTGACACCCCGGTGTCGGACTGTGTTGGCTTTTATTTCCGCAAATTATACTGTTAAATACTTATTTTGGGATTTTATTTCTGATTAAAGACTTAGTAGTTATTATTTTAGTTTCTTAAAGTGAACTGGAAGTGAGTCAGTTGGCCTTGTCTTCACGAGAGGCGCCATCACGACCGGGTTGGGTTTATGGTCATGACACCCACATCAGACATCATGTTCTGGAAGTAGTCAGCCTCTTGGGCCTACAGAAAGACCGTGACCATTTAAATTTCATCCATTGGAGGCTTTAACTTGGCAGCTTGCTCACGCTATTTGACAGCATATTCGCGGAAGCTTTCCGTGGTTTTCTTTTTCTAATTGGACAAGGAGTTTCTGTCGGGAGCGATGTCCACATTATATTGGAACTGGTGGAAAAAATCTCGAGCCATATCGTCCCACACATGCCAATGAGTAATTTCTGGATCCGTGTACCACTCAGAAGCTATTCCGGTGCGGCTTTCCCGAAAATAGGCTATTAGCAACTCCTCTTTTCCACCAGCACCCCTCAGTTGGTTACAATATCATTTCAGATGAGCGACCGGGTCTCCGTGCCCGTCGTACTTTTCAAATTTTTGCATCTTGAAGCCCGCTGGCAAGTGGACATGGGGAAACATACAGAGGTCAGAGTACGAGACACTCTTTTGGCCTCAAACCTTGCATGTTTTTCAAGATTTGTTCCAGGATCTTCATCTTCCGAGCCATTTCCTCTTGCTCGGGATTTTTAACAATTTTTTCTTGCTCCGCCGAGAGATGGAGGTTGAGTGAAAGAGTACAAAGTCACATATGTTATTTCTGGTTGATGCTGTGGACCCTGAAAGATGAACATTGGAGGCGGTGCCCTTGAAGCCAGTGCCTGGGGGCGAACTACAGAAGGCATGCCAGGATTTTTGGAGGGCATTAGAGGGTGCTCGCATGGGATGAGCGGGTTGGGCACATGGGCATTGGTAACCTCACCTAACCTGGGGATCAATTCATGGAACCCAGGGATTGCACTTGGCGGTTCCCTACCATTAGACCAGGCGTCCCACATTTCCAATATGCGAAGACGCAACATCTTATTCTCTTTGGCAGCTGCTGATTTTAGCTACAGAATAGTCGTTGCCGGGCTATCCTCAGGACCGATGATTGATAGATTGCTTGCGAAGGTCATCTATGCATTTGGATCTTGTGAAGGAGGGGAGGCTAGACTACCAACAACACCAAACACCAACACCTGGCTAATTTGCACATCCAACAACCTAGTTAGTTTTGAGACATTTAAGATATAGGAAATCACACGTTGGGATGCAATTCACCTAGCGGTTAAACGCTTCTACCATATCTTTGAACGGTTGCATGTTTCATCTCAGTCTTAACTAACTCTTTCAGTATGTACTTTTTTTGTTTAATTTCTGCCTCTCTTTATCACTCTTATTTTTTTTCATTTCGTTTCTGTCGCTCTTTATTTTTGGGCAATCTATTTTTTTACTCTTATTTTTGTCACTCTCTTTTTTTCTTCTTTTTTTTTCACTCTTTCTTTTCTTTTCTTTTTGCACTCAATTTTTCTTTCTCTTTTTTATTGTTTATTTTTCACTCAATTTATTTTATGGTTGTAATCGAATCCGATGTGGATTGCCTACGTATCATGACGCCGCATGAATCCGATCTTGCGTAGTTCGGGGAGATTGGAAATTGAGTAAATAAACTAACTCTTTTTTTTTTACTTTCATAAAACTCAGACCAAGAAAGCTTTAAGAAAAAGAAAAACATACATATTATTTTTTGAATTTTTTGTTTTGACTTGTGGATTTTCGAAAGAAGGACTTTTAAGAAAATATTTCGGATTTCTGAGTCCCTCTTCTTTTTTTCTCTTTTTTAATTTACGAAAGTACTTTTAAAGAAAAGAAAAAATATTTTTTGGACTTTTATTTCTCAATTTTTTAGGGACATTTACAAAAGAAAGACTTCTAAAGAAGAAAATAATATTTTTGGATTTTTGTTTCTGATTTTTTTGGAATAATACTTTAAATGAAGGAAGCCCGTATTTTGGATTTTGATTTTTTTATTTCATTTTTCAGTACGAAAAACTTCAGAAAGAAGGAAACTACTTTTTTTTAGTTTCAAAAAAACTTCTTTTTTTTGTTTTTTTTTTCTAAGGAATGGTTTCTAAAGAAGGAAGTAAAGGAAAATATTTTTGGATTTTTTTAGAAAAATTAAGGTCGGAACCGATGAGGTTTGCCAACGTATCTCAAATCTGGTGAGAATCAGACCCGCGTAGTTCGGTCAGTTTTGATTGAACAAGGGAAACATGGCACTTGAAAATTTTGGCTCATTTAGAAATGACTTTTCTTTTTCTTTCTATTTTTTCTAGAATTTCAGTATAGTTTCAGGATTTTCAAATACCTACCTCTCACTCTTGTTTTTGATTTTTAATTTTTTTTTCTTCCTTTTTTTTTGGATTTTCTTTCCCTATTCTAGAAGCCGCAACATGCAAGCCGAAACAAACAGATGCGCAAGTAGCACGTAAGATGCATCAGGAAGCTACGATGTTCATAAACTGTTCCTTATATCCCCAAAATTAGAAAAACTCCCTTTAGTTAATTAATCACGCCTAAAGCAAGCTACGATGTTCATAAACTGTTCATTGAGCTTAATTTGTATTCTCCTAAAATGTTGACAGAAAGTTAAAGAACTATGATTCTCTACTATGGAAGACAAAGAAAATATAGTACTGCCTCACTATTTCCTCAATGTTTCTTTCCATGAATGTTCAGAGGAAATATTAAGACTAACGGACAACCTATTGATCAAGGGGTCATTCAGTTGACTTGCAGAGTTATTCATATTATGTAAAACTATGATTATTATCTCATCAAATGTGACATAATTACAAAAAATTAGTTTTTTTAAAAAAAATACTAGTATTAGTAAATACACAAAATCAAATATTGAATAAATATAATTCTAAAGTTCTCTTCCTTCACCAGCTTGTTTTTTTGAAAATTTTGATGTTGAGTGGCAGTTTGACTCTTATAAGTTAAACATTTGTTTTCCAAATGAAAGAGGAAATGTAAAGATTGTGACTATAGACTGGAGAAGGTCTCCTGACTACCAAAAAGCAACAATAACATTGATGAACACCATTACTAGATCCAGGATAATCTATCCGAACAAACTCTTGCACTTACTTCTACTATAAAAAAGAATCCTCCACACTTAGCACCAACATGAACACAAGAAGATCATCTTGTCCCACATATTGGAAGGCATTATATGCTAGTTATTCAATTAACTATGAGATTTTGAGAGCATTAATGCAAGTGAGCCACATTATATATTTTGTAATTACTTTGTTATGTAAATGTATATTTTACCATGAAATTCATCTAGAAAGCAAGCATTCTAAATACAGCTAAATAATTGGGCATCTAGTCACAGTAAACAATTGAACAGGAAAATGAAAACAATAAGAAAGTAACCAATCACATATGGAGAACTGACCCACAGAGACGGCAATATCTGTATCAGCAACTTGATTCTTCCTAAGTTTCCTCTCCAGATGTGCTGCAATCCATATGGTTCCCAAAGGCCCCCGGTTTCCAACAACAGAAGGCTCACTAACACTAGATTTTGAATATCATGTTTATCCTCAAAGGGTACACATCAAGACACGCAGGTCCAAAACATCCACAATACTTGAAGCTAGTCGATGCAATTAAATAGCTTTTATATATAAAAAATTTTGGATTACAAAGATGGAAATTCGATGAGAAAAACTCAACAAAGCTGAATAGCAACAAGGAAATCGTTGAAGACCTCTTAGCTAATGAGAGCAACTTGAACATGTTCATAACCCAGATCAGAAGAAGCACTAACGAGGCAGAAGCGGAAAGAGATGCCTCTCATTGCAATCCTGAGGATACCCTTTACTTTCAACAACTTTTAAGCCCAGAACATTGTTTCTCAAAGCTTGTTTTCGGATCATTTTTTTTGAACTTTTTTTTTAATCTTTTGCTTTGAAGGTTTTTGATTTCTGGATTTGTGGTGGGTGCGATCTTGGTTATCTTCTTGCGTGAGAGGGAGGAGCTTCCTCGATCTCTTCAAGTTTTTGGGGTTTTGATTTTTGTAGTCAAGAAAAAGGGAAAGATGCGCTGGGTTTTTCAGATAGGGGAGGGCTTTGTGATGAAAAACGCGAATTTCTAGCTCTTAGGCATCTTTTTTTTTTGGCAATCCACTAGGAAAGTGCCTAGGGCTAGTTTTTTATTAATAACAGAAAAGAAAAATACATCAATTAGGAAAAGTACAAATAAGGGGGACAATAGCACTAGTATTGTTACCCATATAACACAAACCGGTCTAACCTTACTGTACTAATCCTATTGAGGCTTGTCAACCTCGCCTATTAACAAGAATGTAAAAAATATGAGCTTGAAAGGACCAAATATTCTATGATCATCACAGAATTTATAACATACTCTGTGATGATAATACAGATGAGGATACTAATAAAGTGGTAGAATAAAATGTAGTACCCATTTGATTGTTGTCCCTTTTTTTCAACCTTGTAAAATCTTCAATTTTTACTTCTTTGTCGTGTTCATCTACCTTGTTCAATAAGTATTCAAGAATCATCGTCTATTTTTTGACCGGTTGGACCTCACTGACGAAGTTGGGGCAGCCTGCTTTTGTTTAGCAGCTCTCATTGGAGGTCACCTAACAATTGCTTCCTTGTCGGACCTTGTTGCAATTTTCATCCAGATAGCACCTGCTTTGCTTGTTCCAATGTGGTCCTCCACAGTGTTTGGTGGTGTATCTAGGTGGTGAATACATGTGCGACAAGGAGGCTTACTTGGAATGAAATCTGGAACCTCCAACTTGTTCTTTAATTTTCCAGTCAAAGTATTCTCAAAATATAGTATTTGAAGTTCATCCTTGATAACTCTTTCCACACGATGGCTGGCAAATCGAAACCTTAGTTTAAGACCATTTTCATGTTCCCTTTTCAAATTTGAGCATGTGATTGAATTTGACAAAGTGACCAAAGGTTGCTTCATCATGGGATCCGCGATAATATTTTCCACGCAAGGGCTGGAAAACTGTAGCAATTCATTCTCCTTTATGTATGCTTGACTTGTTGTGATCTGCTCCTCAAACTGTTCATAATGCAAATGTTTTGCTGTCTGCTGCATCTTGTTCTTTTTTTTCTTTGTTGTTGTCTTTGAGGTTGAGGTTGTTGTATTGAGCTGGTGTGCATTAGTTGGAGTTGTTGTTGCTTCATGTTGTTCGTGCACAGAAATTGCAGCAAGATCATTTGCAATCCCCCTGTTCTCCTATTCAATTCCTTCAGATTGTTCATTATATTTGGCAGCCCATTTTTTGGATTTGCTAACCATCTCTATCAAAGCTGATTGAGCAATTTCATTGGTATTTGCTGTTGATAATAGCAATTGTCCATGTTCGCCTCCATATTCACCAAATTACTCTTTTGACTGTGAAGGTACCTCAAACACATAAGTATTCAAGGTGACTAATGGTTGTCTAACCATAGTAGTATCAGCACCATTACGGCCTGCACATCTTTAATAATTTTTTCCACATGAGGACTGAAAATATGCAGCGTTGGAGTATTGTAGTTGTGCACTTGTTTATGTATTAGCTCGCTGCCTTGGCTAATTTTTTGTTTGCTCTGTCCTTCCTTGTTACCATCAGTAGCTTTATAAGCTAAAAGCATAACCTGTTCAACATTGACACCACTAACATCTTGCCCTTCTGTGTGTACATACTCCCCAGCCGTGTGCAATGGAGCATTGACTGCAATATCCTATTTTTCACTAGTTGGTACAGCTGCTGCTGATGTTGTTACAACACCGGTAACTTCACACTTCAAACTCACAGTTTCAGATGTTGCCGATTGGCTTTTTGTGTATGGTACCTGTGCATTACCTTTGCCCTTGATTTTTCAGCCTTAGTAGTTGTTCGATCCACAGTTGTTTTCAGAGCAGAAATTGGTTTCCGAAACTCTGTTGTTGTTTGCTTCATTCTAGCTGAAAGTTGAGGTTGATTAGTATCGATCTTAGGCACAATCACCTGGTCATTAGTAGCACACACAGTAGCCCCCTCCACTTTTGTACTGTCGATCGCTACACCATCTGTGTTTGACATATGCAAAAATTGTCCAGGATAGTGTGGGAGTTTATTCTTCATAATAGCTGCTACATCGTTGAGCCTAGAAGCTACACCTTCCAATTTCTGCCCATTGTATTGGTATTGTTGTCCTTCACATTGTTCAGCTGTATCAGTAGGTTTTGGAGAAACCACAGCTGACGCTTTATGCAGCTCATCACACCCCTATTGGCCAGCATTTTTTGCAGTATCAATTTGTGTTTGCCCAGTTGACTCCTCAACTGGTTCTACAGATATAGCAGCTGAATCTGTAGTTGCTTTCAAAGCAGTATGAGCCTCCAACTTTGTACCAGTTCCCTGAACAATCAGTGCTGCAATACTAGATGCACCAGTAGCGCCTATATCAATAGTTAGACCAGTAGCACCATATGCATTACCCATTTTTTCTTTGTTAGGTCGATCAGCAGTAGCTTCCAAAGAGACTTGTTGTGAGTTACTCTGCCCAGCTACAACTACATCATGAGTAGTCTTTGAAAGGTCTCTTCCATCAACCTCATTCAATCCCCTTCTTTCATTCAACAATTGTCTTAAATTTCCTCTGTATTTCTCACCAAAAATTTGATCTTCATCAATCTGACCATCATTACGATTTTGTTTTAAAAGAATTCGGCATGTAGTCTCATCGTGGCCCTGACGCTTACAACAATTACAATACAAAGGTAATTTATCATAGACAATTTCTTGAAAAATTCCAAAACATTTCCAGAATATTTATCGACACTTTGAACTCTCACACGAGAAAGGTGTTTGTCCATTAAGTCTAAGATCACCCTCATCCTAGTTGTGCTAGGTCAGGACTTTGTTTGTGTTGCCTTATCAATGGCATTTAGTTTTCCTACAGCAGATGCAATAGACAACAATGGCATCGCAAACAAATCTGGTGATAGATTCGGCATCGATATACAAACCACTGCTTTTGTTGTTTCCTCCTTTGGATTATAACCAATCGTCCATGGAAATACACGATATTGATGTTGAACACCCTTGTACAGCAGATAATTAACAGATCGAGATAAAGCAATACATAATCATCATAACGATCAAACCTTAGGAGTAATTGTCTTGGTGCGAGTAAACCGATGATACATCGACCTTTAACACCTAAGTGTTTGGGCAGTAGATCTCGTTGCTCATTGAGTTCTGGTTCTCCTGGAGATACTTTTATCACTAATGATTGATGCAAGCCTTCCTCCATAGCAAAATGTTGTCGTTCCTCTATGGTAAAGATTACAGTTGGCTCACCATGGATGAACTGAATTGGCTTGAGTTTTGGAGTTGTGCGAGGTATGGGATCTATTTTTGTTGAGATTTGCTGAGCATACGTGGGTTTTGTAGGTGAATCTCCCATAGCCAAAGGCCGGGGAGAGCTGGGCGCAGCCATGGCTGCCACTACAGCTCCATTAACGATTAAGTTGCTGAAGATTTCTTCAAAATTTTGCGATGAATAGTAGCAGTGGCACTGTTCACGTGCTACAGTAGAGGCAGATCTTTGAGAGGAAAAAGAATAGCCGCAAGTGCTCTTAGGGATCTAGATCTAGGGGTCTAGGTTTCTTTATTAAAGGGGAGTGGTTTTGGGGTGAATTTAACTTGTTTTGGGCCTCTTAAGCCTTGGCCCAATTCAAAAGTGAGACAACTTTCTTTTTCTCTTTTGTTCTTCTTTCATTCTTTGATATTAAAAAATCTAGTTGAATTAATTAAACAAGCTAAATAAAATCTAAACTACTACCTTAAATTATTTTGTAAAGTTAATCTTACTTATTTTTACTAATTTAACACTAATTAATTTAAAACTAAAAGCTAAAATGTGGACATGACTATTGTAGTAATTTTTTGTGATTTTTGTTTAATGAATGCAATTAAATTATGAAATTAAATTCCTAAATGAAAATTAAACTTAAGATGGCATGGAATAAAAATGCGACAATTTTTTATGATTTTAAAAATATTAAAAATGCATGAAATGCAACTAAATAAAGAAAAACTTCTAAAATCCCTTAAAAATTATTTTTGATCTATTTTTAGGAGTTATTTTCATGTAGGGCAAAAAGTGGGTGCTCACAGTATGTATGCTGTAGAGTTTTTGTGCTTGATTTTGAAGGTTTCGCACATAGCTTTCATCATATTACTGTTGAGATTGAGAGCATTATCAGTGATCTCTGAATCAGCAAACAATACGATCCTTGACAAAAACTGCGACGACTTTTACAGTTACAACTTTGTAGTATGCAGCCTCTACCCGTTTTGTGAAGTACTCAATGGCCACTAAAATGAACTTGTACCGGTTTGAAGCAGTAGGCTCGATCAAACCGATGATATCCATTCCCCAAACAGCAAAAGGCCAAGGTGCACTTGTTGTATTGAGCTCATTAGGTGGTACCCTTATCATGTCTGCATATACCTAACATTGGTGGTATTTTTGTACGTACCGGATGCAATCTGTCTCCATGGTCATCCAAAAATATCCAGTTCAGAGTATCTTCCTGGCTAGAACAAAACCATTCATATGTGGTCCACAAGTTCCGGCATGTTTTTTCGAGCAGTGTGGAAGCTTCCTTTTCATCAATGCACTTTAACAACCCTAGATCAGGGGTTCTTCAATATAGGGTCCCTCCGCTTTGGAAGAAGTGATTGGATAGCCTCCACAGTGTGCATTTCTGAGTGTGGTTTGCTTGTTCCGGGTATTCTCCTTTTGCCAAATATTTCTTGATGTCATGGAACCAAGGTTTTCCATCTGTCTCCTCTTTAACATGAGCATAGTAAGCTGGTTGATTATGGATTCTCACCGGGATGGGATCAATGAAATTCTTGTCTGGATATTGTATCATTGATGGCAAAATGGCCAGTGCGTCTGCAAACTCATTTTGAATTCTAGGTACATGTTTGAATTCTATCTTTGTGAATCTTTTCATAAATTCCTGCACATGATACAAGTATGGTAGTATCTTGGTGTTCTTCTTAACCCACTTTCCTTGAACCTAATGTACCAGAAGATCCAGATCTTTAATCACCAGTAACTCATGTATATTTATATCGATGGCCAGATTGATCCCCATGATGCAAGCCTCATATTCTGCCATGTTGTTGGTGCATGGATACCTAAGCTTCGCAGATACAGGGTAGTGTTGTTCTGTTTCTGATACCAAAATCGCTCCAATGCCCACTCCTTTGAAGTTTGCAGCTCCATCGAAGAACATCCTCCAACCGTCGTACATCTCAGTAATGTCTTCTCCCACGAATGATACTTCTTCATCAGAAAAATACATTTTCAATAGTTCATATTCTCCTTCCACAGGATTTTTAGCAAGATGGTCTGACAATGCTTGTCCTTTGACCGCCTTCTGAGTTACATAGACGATGTCGAACTCACTTAATAGTATTTGCCACTTGGCTAACTTCCCAGTCGGCATGGGCTTCTGAAATATGTACTTCAGAGGGTTCATCCTGGATATAAGGTATGTGGTATAGGCACAAAAGTAATGCCTCAATTTCTGAGCCATCCAAGTCAAAGCACAACAAGTGCGTTCCAAGAGAGAATATCGTACTTCGTAGGGTGTGAACTTCTTACTCATGTAGTATATGGCTTGCTCCTTTCTCCCTGTCTTGTAATGTCGTCCCAAACCACATCCGAAAGCTCCATCTAATATAGATAGATAGAGTATTAAAGGTCTCCCAGGTTCTGGAGGGACTAGGACTAGTAGTGTGGATAGGTACTCCTTGATATTGTCGAAAGCTTTCTAACAATCTTCAGTCCAACTTGTTCCAGCATCTTTCCTCAACATCTTGAAGATGGGTTCACATATGACTGTGAACTGTTCTATGAAGCAACTGATATAGTTGAGACATCCTAGGAAGCTCACTACGTCCTTCTTGTTCTTTGGTGGCGTAATTCTTGAATAACCTTAACTTTGGACGGGTCCAACTAGATTCCCCGACTGCTGACAATGAATCCCGATAACTTTCTTGTGGGAACCCCAAATGCACATTTTACGGGGTTTAGTTTTATGTTGTACCTCCTTAACCTGTCAAAGAACTTTCTCAAGTCTGCTATGTGATCTGCGGCCCTCTTGGATTTGATAATAACGTCGTCAACATACACCTTTATTTCTTTGTGTATCATATCATGGAAGATGGTTATCATGGTTCTAATGTAAGTAGCCCAGCGTCTTTAGACAAAATGGCATCATCTTGTAGAAGTACACTCCCCACGGTGTAATGAAATTTGTTTTCTCTGCGTCTTCTTTATCCAACCAGATATGGTGATAACCCGTGAAACAATCTACCAAGGATTGGAGCTCATTCTTGGCGCCATTGTCGATCAGGGTATGTATGTTTGACAGTGGAAAGTCGTCCTTCGAACTTGCTCTATTTAAGTCTCATTAGTCAACACATACTTTGACTTTCCCATCTTTCTTTGGAACTGGTACAATATTGGCTAACCAGGTTGGGTACTCAACTACCCTGAGAACTTTGGCCTTGATCTGCTTAGTGATATCCTCCTTGATTTTCAGGCTCATGTCTGGTTTGAATTTTTTGAGTTTCTGCTTCAGTGGTGGACACATTGGATTTGTAGGTAATTTGTGAGACACTATGGATCTGCTCAAACCGGTCATGTCATCATATGACCATGTAAAGATATCCTCATATTCCCTCAAGAAACGGATGTACTCCTCCTTCTCTATCAGTAATAAGTGAATGCTTATGCGAGTCTCCTTGACGATGTCGACATCTCCCAAATTTACTTCTTCGGTTTCGTCCAGGTTGGGCTTAGGCTTATTCTCAAAGTTATCCACCTCTCAGACAATTTCTTCAGGTATTTTATCTTCTTCCTCCGAGTCACTATCCTTATGTTGCGTTGTTTCATTACATGTCACAATCATTGGTTCATCAGGAAAAGTAATAACGACGTTGTAGAAAGAAAAGTGTGAAAAATAATAATGAATAGCAATGCATTGATTAGAAATTGAAAACATCCAAAGTTAGTATGGCTCGATAAATCGAGCAATTATTTTGCAACAAGTGAGTCTTTAAAACAAAATTACTGAAAATATTTGAAATGCCTAACATGGTAATAGAACAAATCAAGCTAATTTCCAAGCTACCCAGGAACTCAGCGGGCTCGGGATGGTGTGTCAGTCCAATTCCTGAGAACGGCTCCTTTCTCCACAGTCTGAATGGTGAAGCCTTTTTCGTCCTCCTCCTCAACTATCGCACCACAATCTATGTCCTCGTCCTCTAGAAATAAATTCCTCAGTCCAGCTAAAGCCTCTTCTTCTGCAGTTCCCCATATTGTATCAGCCTGGTGAAAAGTCTGACCCAGATGTAGCACTGGTTGCTCGAGACAGTAATAAGGACCACGCCATGGAGGCGACTACTCATCATACTCTTGCCATGTTGGTATCCGAGCTCGAAGGTTGTACCATGACATTTTAGTTGTATAGGTTTAGTAATGCCCTGGAGATTCTTCCCAAGCCCTTTGTTGGGTTTATACCCAAACCATGCTAGTATGCTTTCTATTTTGTTATTCCACCATTTGTCTTTCTCAACTGCACTGACATGTTTGATGTGGTGATAAGTTTCCCCTCCTAGCCTTCTTCTGTTCCCTATAACCGGGATGGTTTAATCGGTGTAAATGGGGTTACTCCCATCTCCGTGAATGATCACCTACTGATGGTTCCATTCGAACTTCATGACCTGGTGTAGTGTGGAAGCCACAACCCCAGCGGCATGTATCCAAGGTCGACCTAAAAAAAGATTGTATGTAGCTGATATGTCAACCACTTGGAATTCAACATCGAACCAAGTTGGCCCCATCTGCAGACAAAGATTAATCTCCCCAATCGTGGCCCTTTGAGACTCATCAAAGGCTTTTACGTTCATACTTCCTGCCCGTATATCATGAAAACCTTTGCCCAATCTTTTCAGAGTATCCAACAGACAAATGTTAAGGCTTCAACCTCCATAGATCAGGACTCTGGCAATGAATTTGTCTTCAAATTGTACTGTGATATGCAATGCTCGGTTATAATTCAACCCTTCAGGTGGTAATTCATCCTCATGGAAGGTAATCTTATGACTTTCCAGCACCTGCCCTACCATGTTGGCCATTTCTCCACAGGAGATATTGTTGGGAACGTAAGCTTCATTTAGCACCTTCATCGAAGCAATCTTGTGCGCCTCTGAATTTTGTAATAGTGATAGGATGGATATCTGAGCCGAGGTTTTGTTCAAATGATCAATGACAAAGTATTCCCTCGCATGTACTTTCCTCCAAAGATCATCTGTCCCTACTTTAATGACAGGTTGCTTAGTAGTGGCCGCCTTACTCGATCCTTCCAAGTGTTTAGGTGTATAGACCCTTCCGGTTCTGGTCATTCCTTGTGTAGCATCAGATTTTTCTATCTTTTCCTTTCCCTTTCGTAATCCCAAGGTATGTCTTTGGAATTGAAAGGAGGTGTGGTTGATACTGTCATAGTGAAAGGTGTGGCCACTTCTATCTCAAATGGAGCAGGTCTGTCTATAGGAGGAGCTACCTCTACCTTAATGGGAACCGATGCGACTACCTCAACCTCGACTGGCAACTGCGTCTGTACAACAATAGGAGTGAGTATGACTGCATGTTTAGAGTCATCACCTTCTCGAATAAGCCTGATTGACCCCTCAGGATCCCATTTTTCATTCGTCTCTATCACATGTATCCCACCGCCCCTATGATCTAGGAAAGGATTGTTGCGGACGTTGGGCACAGCTTCTTTTACCTATATGACCTTGTTATCAATCAATGTCTAGATTTTACCATTCAATGTTTGACACTCGTCAATGGTATGCCCCTTCATACCGGAATGATATGCACAGGTTTTGTTTGGGTTGACCCATTGAGATGAGTTCTCCACTGCCACAACATGAATAAGAGTGACATAACCAGTGGCTTTCAACCTTTCATACAGCCGGTCGCAGGCTTCAACAATATATCTGTATTGTTTGGGTAGTTTGCGATCAAAGTTAGGTCGGGATTTCTGGTAATTTGGACGTGTTGGAGGTGAATGATAGTAGGCTAGCTCGGTGATATAAGTATGATAGGTGGTGGCAGGTTTAGAATATATGGGAGATGAGGGTTGGTATGTGGGTGGAGGTGATTGGTATGTAGGTGGAGGTGTTTGGTATGTGAGTAGAGGTGTTTGGTATGTGAGTGGAGATGTTGGGACTTGAGCTACCATTACTACCCCCACATCTTTCTTCTTGGATATGCTGCCTGATTGCAATGCTTTGTTCATGGCCTGTAATGCCTCGAAATTTGTCACCATTCCGCTTTGGATACCTTCTTCAATCCTTTCTCCGAGTTTGATGATATCGGATAATTTGTGATTCTCATTGACCATTAGTCTCTCATAATACTAAGGACCTTGTGCCCTGACAAAGAACTAGTTCATTTGTTCTTTTTCTAGTGCTAGTCTGACCTTGGCTGCTTCTGACCTCTATTGAGTAGCATACTCGCGAAAAGTCTCAGTTGGCTTCTTCTATAAATTTTTGATGAAGAAGACATTCGGTTCATTCTCCGTATTGAACCTGAACCGGTCCATAAATTCTGATGCCATGCTCACCCAATTGTCCCACTACTTAGGGTTCTGGCTTATGTATCAGGACACGACATCTTCGGTAAGACTTCTCATAAAGAGCTTCATTCAAATCCTTTTATCTTTTCCGACCCCCATCAACTTGTCATAGTAAGTTCTCAAATGAACCTTGGGATCACCTGTTTCGAACTTGGGAGGTTTGAAACCCTCTAGCAATTCCACGTCCGGTTGTACGCACAAATCCTCATTATTCGGTCCTTATACCACTTTGCTTCCTTCGACGCCGTGAACTCGGCTTGTCAATTTCTTGAGTTCCTCAGCCATGTTCTTGATGAGTAGGTCCTATTTAATGAATTTTGGTGCATAGGAGATTGGTTGAGTAGAGTGAGGTACGGTTTCCACATATATAGGGTTGTTTTGGTGAGTGTCGGGGACTTGGGTGTAGTGGTGGTCGTTGGTTGAGTTTTGAGGATAAAGAATGGGTTGTGGTGTGTTTTGAGGAGTGTGATAGGTAGTGGCTTGTGGGTACTAGATTGGTTGATGATGGTGTTATGGTGGAGTTGGTATTGGCAAAGGATTGGGATATTTAGGTGGAGTTGCATATTGATATGGTGCGGGAGGAGGCTGGTTTGGTGTATTTTGGGGAGGTGCTAGGTTTTTGGTATTTTATTGGTTGATATTCGGGATGTTCAGGGTGAGGGATAGGTTTGCTAAGTTGTGAACCTGCTCAAGTTCTCCCTATAACTCCAGTATATTTTGTTCCAACTGCAAAACCAAGTTATTTGGTGCCGGAGTACTTCGACCGTCTGAAGTTTCTGCATTTTCAACATTTTCCTTTCGAATACCACTTAAGTCAGCCATCTTAGCTTTTACTCTGCTCTTCGTATTACTTGGATGAGGAGGAGGTGGAGGGCTTCTAGATCTGGTGTGATATGCTGATAATACCAGTATGTGCGAACCAACCTTAGGGGATGGGAACAATAAAGAATAAAGAAAAACAAAAGTTAAACAGGTCAGCAAGGGTTTTGTAATGTTTGAAGTATTTAAACACATATTGTGGGAATGTAAATTCGCGTCCTAATTTGGGAGTCTCATTGTGCCCGAGGTAGGCCTAGTGACAAATAGATTTAGAGAAATTCAGTGTTAATAATTGCCTCATTTCATTAATGTTAAAAATAGACGACCCCAAAACGACACTAAATAAGATAATGTTACTAATGTCACTTGGCCTTATTACATTTAAAAAGCAAGTAAACCTAATCTACTTGGTCCCAGAAAGACTCTCTACAGACTGGATGCTTTTGTCGATCAGCTCCCCCATATCGCACAGGTTCAACAGTAAGAATGTCCTTTGCCTAATGTCCTCCTTCATTACCCTCAACGTTTTGTCAATCGATGACTCTCTTTCTCATTTCCCTTCCAATTTCATTAAAATGTACTCCAGATATTCCAGCCTTTCGCTGGATTTAACAGCTCTCTCTTTCCACTCATTGATCATTTCCATGTCGGCCTTATGCTGCTCCATATGCTCAGCTTCAGACACATAAATTCTTTTGTGTTGCTTGTTATACTTCACATGTCCTTCGGCAACCTCGTCTATGACCCTGTTTCCTGGACAAACCCTTCGCTGGAAGATTCCTGATATGTTATCATCCAACCTTGAGGGGTAGAAGTATGTGTGACTCACATGATATCGGTCCAGCTCGATGGTATCCTTTTCCACGATAATCTTCAAGTTCCACATGTGTTGTGCTTCATTCTTATATGGGATGGCGTTGCCCTTAAAATTAGTTATGAAGTGACTCATTTTAGCGACTCCTGGTATGACCTATCTCCTGACTGCCTATCTCATAACCCTGAGGGAGCATAAGGGTATATTCCCCTTAACCCAATTAGTACCAAGTGGAGGATATCCCTGGATCTGATGATGAACTAGTCGGTAGGGAACCACTCGAACATCCATTAAACTTGGTCCTCAGTTAACTTGTTGAAAAACTACACCCATCCTACAACATCCTTAGGTTGGGCAAACATGTCTGGAATATAAGTCATTCTCTTGGGATGATGAAATGCTATGTGATCATTCCACGGCCTTCGAAGAAATTGCCGACGGTATTGACCCTTTTGGAGATAATCTAGCAGCCAAACTTGCAATAGCAAATTGCAACCCTCGAAGAATCTTAACCCCTTCTGACAGCATTCTAAGGCCCGGTACATATCTGCAATGATCATATGGACAATGATATATGTCTACCCCTCGATCCCGTCCATCAAAGTGTTGGCCACCATGGCCAGCCTGGTGTGGATTCTGTCCCCTTAGATCGGGATCACTAGCATGCCCTAAAAACACATGATGAACACAAAGACCCTACGATGAACCCAACCTAAGGAGTTGATGGAGAATTCATCATCAAAAATACGGTAAGAGCTACTGTAACCGTATCGTTCATAGAGAAAGTCAAAAGGTATGTAGGAGTTTTTCAGGAACTCCAAGTCATCATTTTTCTTCAGCCCCATCATCTTAAGGAATCCTCTAGTGGTGCGATTTTCGGGCTCTAATAAACCGGGGCTATCCTAAGGCAACCCAGTAAATCCCCCTATTTCTTGAAGAATAGGGGTCATTTCTATGTCCCCAAAGTGGAACACAGCCCTTTCCTTGTCCAAAACATGGTGGAAGATCAACATTTTATTTGGCTGAAGATCCAACAGAGAAGGCAAATTTCCTAAGACTTATTTTCTACAAAAAAAAATATAGGTTAGGCCCTTTCCCACTCCACAAATCTAGCAAAAGTGAAAGTATGTTACCGACCATGCCGAACCTGGGGACTTCGTGCTTCATTTTCTGCAAAACAAAATGTAGGTTAGGCCCTTCCCCCTACAGGTTTGCCTATTTATACAACAATAATTAGCATATTGGCACTTATTTATCCAAAATTAATGCACACAATCGTGGTTGCGTCCGTTGGGATAAAGGAAAACCTGATGGACTTTTGGGTGAGGCTTGTCATAAAGGGTTATCATGTGGACAACATATTAACCCGACTAGGTTTGACCATGATGCATGCACAATTAATCAGAGTAAGATTGCTATAGAGGTCTAGACTGGGACCCTCAAGCGGACAACTTGTGGGGGAAAGGCACGAAACCGTCGAACGCACCACTGATCGACTAGTTTTACCGCAAATATGTCTTTCCGAATTTAAAGGGTGATATATAGGAAGAGCGCAAATACTCATCAAGCGTTGCTATAGGATTGATTATGCACGAGTGGAATATGATGTTTAGCCTGATTTATGCAATAATAAATAGCATGTTGTCAAGTATTTGCACGTTTAAAAATGATAAATGTGGTATTTAAATAATTAAAAGACAGTTATAAAAAGAAAACAAAGAGATAGGTCAGTTTCAGGAAATAAAGGAAATCATAAATGCTTGAAAATAAGCAATTAAATCTAAGTAAATAGGGGAAAGGGAAAGGGTGCACATGTGTTAACAGAAATAAGCATGCTTAAGACTAATTCACAAAAACAAGTTCGTTATGGTAAGAGCCTAAAATATCCCCAGCAGAGTCGCCATCCTGTCGCGCGCCCTTTTTCCTCGCGGAATCCGGGTTTCGACATTCATTGGGAACAACTCATTTCCTTTTGCTAATTGGGTATTTGAAGAGTCGCCACCTAACAGATTTAAGGTGCATTAGGGCACCTATAGCAAATAACTCATTAAACCGGTTTGCATTACAAGAGACTTGGTTAAGGTCTCAAAATAACCTTGAGGGGAAGGTGTTAGGCACCCCTCGTGATCCACAACTGTGGGTTCCGGCCGAACTCAATTATGTGAATTAGTCATTTAACAAATAGGCAGTCTAAGCATACATATAAGATAAAGGAAATTTGACAAATAAGCAGTATAAGCACACATATGTAAATAAGATGAGGGAAGTCCTAGGTTTGTTAGCCTATAGGATCACATCTGTACAACACCCAGTAAGCGTTCCTCAAATAGATGGGTTACATGTGGCATTAGCACACAGGTCATCATATACTTTACTACCCAATTACCATCCCCTTGGTCATAGCCTAAAGTGTTCTAGCAACCTTAAGATGTATCCTATACGTGCACTACATGTCCCTTTACTTATATAGTCCGGAGGTATTTAGGACTTCTAGTTAAGGTAGATCTAGACTCTCCTACAATAATTAAAAGGAGAAAACTATAGGCGACAAACAAAACACGTAGGATTGGACTAAGGGTAGAACAGTTAAAGGCTCACATTTTACCTCCACAAATAGAGCAAGTAAGCGCACGTCTTAAACAACAGATTTCAGGTATTTCAAAAAGGTCCTAGAACAGGATATCTAGGTGAGCATGACAAGCAAAGAATATGCAGCATTGTGTTAAAAGTGATAGAGACCTAATCAGTTTGCCTACTGATTTTTTAGAACCTGCTGAATCTAGACAATCACAAATAAGCAAAGCAGTTTCATAGTTTTTATTATACCTTGATTACCTATAGGCTTTCCAAGGCGTGAATCAGTAATACCCTATACATATGCTGTCTAAATGCAATCAAAATTCTGAGAACCATTTTAAAACAATTTGAGTTTATTAAGTCCTATAGACATGCTGGTCTAGGCGCTGAATAACTGATTTTAGACTTATAGATGCTGGTAGCTAAATGCAGAAACTGGTTTTAGAATCATATAGGCATGGCATCTAAATGCAGTGATTAGTTTTAAAACATGCTGAAGACTGATTTAAACATTGTTAATATGCATAAACTAATCTTTTTCAGGCAAGAGTGATTAATTTTAAAATCGCTATAGGCATGGTATCTAAGCAAACATCGCAGCAAACTTACAAACATGTTATCCAGAATGCAGGATCGATTTTTGAATCCTATTGGCATGACATCTAAGTGAACAAACATTGTAACAACTTCTAGGCATAGTATCTAGATAGACAAGATATTGTAAAAACCTATAGGCATAATATCTAGATAGACAAGATATTAGTGGTTGTAGTTTTGGACATCCCCCTTGTTCTTGTACAACGGGATCATCGTACTCCACCTCCACTCTTCAGGCATTTTCTTTGTCCTAAAAATGACGTTAAACAACCTAGCAAGCCATTACAAGCCCTCCTTGCCCATATTCTTCCAGAATTATACCGGGATCTTGTACGGCCCAGTCGCTCTACCCTTACTCATCTTGCGCATAGCCTCTTCCACCTCCCCCACTCGTATGCATCTACAGTACCCAAAATCTCGTTGCCGCTCCGAGTACTCCAGCTCCCCCAATGTGATGCCCTTGTCTCCCTCCTTGTTCAAGAGTTTATGGAAGTACGTCTGCCATCTCCGCCTGATCTGTTCCCCCTCCAATAAAACTCTTCCCTCCTTGTCTTTTATGCATCTCACTTGGTTCAGATCCCGGGACTTCCACTCCCTTACCTTAGCTAGCCAATACAATTCATTGTCCCTGCCTTTAACCCTAATTTCTTCTTATAAATGACTAAACGTCGCGGCCTTAGCTGCCGTAACCACCAACTTCGCCTCTCTCCTAGATTTCTTGTATCCCTCCCTATTGGCACTCTTCTTCCCCTCGTCTATACTATCTACTAGCTTCAAATATGACGCTTTCTTTGCTTCCACTTTTCCTTGAACCTCTTCGTTCCACCACAGTCCCCTTTATAGCCACCAGAAAAACCCTTTGAGACCCCTATCACCTCTCTCGCCACCTCTCTAATACAATTTGCTGTCATTGACCACATACAGCTCGCGTCCCCATTACTTCTCCAGGCCCCCAAAGCCAGTAACTTCACCCCCAACTCCTGGGCCTTGTCCTTAGTCAATGCACCCCACCTGACCCTATGAATAACTGATATAGCCCTCCTCTTTAAACACATATTGCAGGAATGTAAATTCGTGTCCTAATTTGGGAGCCTCATTGTGCCCGAGGTAGGCCTAGAGACAAGTAAATTTGGAGAACTTTAGATACCAGTAAATGCTTCATTTCATAATGTGAAAACAGACGAATCCCAAAACGACACTAAGACAATAGAAAAGTAAATCACTATTGGCACTTGGCCTAATTACATTTATGAAAGCAAATAAATATAGCCTACTTGGTCCCAGAAGGACCTTCCCTAGATTCAATCTTCTTGACCCCATCGTACAGGTTCCCCATCTCGTACAGACCCAGCAGCAGGTAGGCTCTATCCAGATGTCCTCCTTTACTTCATTTAGCATTCTCACAATCCTCAATCCTCTTTATGACTTTTTCCTCTAGCTCCACTAATCCTTGCTCCAGATATTCCAACTTTCTGTTGGAAGTGATAGCCATTTCATTCCACTCTTCGATCAACCTCATATTTCTCTTGTGTATTTCCAGGTGCTCATTCTCAGAGTTGTAGACCTTCTTGTGCAGCCTATTGTATTTGACTTGAGCCTCAGCTTCTTTGTCTATGATCATATTCCCTCGACCACTTCCTGGAATCACCATCCCTTTAGATTTTCCTCTAACCATGCTGGGTAGAGAGGTTCACACACCGCATGATACATGTCTGGCTCAATGGTGTTCTTTTCCACAATGATCTTGCAGTGCCATATGTGCTGAGCTTGGCACTTGTAAAGGACATCATCATCCTGAAAGTTTGCTCTGAAATGGCTCATTTTGGCGATCCTAGGTACAACCTGTTTCCTGCCTTCTTGCCTCATGACTCAGATAGGGACATAAAGGTATATCCCTCACAACCAAATCAGCACCAAGTGTGGAGCATCCCTGGATCTTATGATGAATTCATCTGTTGGGAACCATTTAAACATCCATTGCACCTGTTCCTTGGTCAGATTGTCGAAGAACTCTAACTACTCTTTAGCGCTTTCCGGCTGAGCAAACCTGCCCGGAATGTAAGTTATCCACTTGGGGTGATGGAAGGCAATATGGTCGTTACAAGCCCTTTGTGGAAATTCTTGGTGATAGTGACCTTTTTGAAGATGTTCAAATAACCACAACTGTAGCAACAGGTTACAACCCTCGAAATGCTTGACCCCTCTTTGATAGCACTCCAGAACCCTGTAGATGTGGGCTATTATCATGGGGACTATAGTGTATGATTACCCGTTGATCCCCTCCATCAAAGTCTTGGCGACCATGAACCATGGATTTTTTCCCTTTTCATTGGGAATACTATCAGGCCCAAGAAACACACAATGAACACGTACACTCTATGATGGATGTGTCCTAGAGAAGTGATAGAAAGCTCGTCATGGAAGGTACGGAAGGACTTGCTATGGCCATACCTCTCATACAAGTATTCAAAGGGTATGTAGGACTTCTCTAGGCATCCCAAGTCAGCATTTATCTTCAGCCCCATCATTTTAGGATACCTCTACCAATACAGTTCTCCGGTACCAACAACCTAGGGCTATCCCAAGTCAATCCCGCAAGTCCCCCAATTTCCTCTAGGAATGGAGTCATCTCTATGTAGCCGAAACGGAACACAGCCCTTTCACTGTCCTAGAATAAAGTGGCAGCCTCAATCAACCTGTTGTTTGGCTGAATGTCTACTAGAGACGGCAGATTGCCCAAGTACTTTCTTACATGTTTCTTGTCACTTGAGGAAAGGTCCTCCCACCAATCTAGCAACAATGATGGAATGTTGCTAACCATATTGAATTTAGGGACCTCGTGCCTTATTTTCTACAAAACAAAAGGGTTAGGCCCTTCTCCCCCACCAGTCTCGACTATTTATACATTTATGATTAGCATATTAGCATTTAGTTCTCCAAATTAATGCACAGAGCGTGGTTGTGTCCGTTGGGATTATGGAAACCCCGGTGGACTTTTGGATAAGGCTCATCTTAAAGGATCATTATGTAGACAACATATTAATCCGACTAGGTTTGACCATGATGCATGCATAATTTCAATCAGAGTAAGGATACTATGCGGGTCTAGACTGGTACCCTCAAGTGGACAACTTGAGGGGGAAAGGCATAGAACCGTCGCCTGCACCGTTGATCGACTAGTTTTACCGCAAATAAGCCATTCCGAATTTAAGGGTAACAAATTGGAAGGGTGCAACCACTCATCAAGCGTTGCTATAGGATTTAATACGCACGAGTGGAATATGATGTGGAGCATGAGTTATGCAACAATAAATAGCATGTTGTCAGGTATTTGCACATAGGGAAAATAATAAATACAGTATTTAAATAATTAAAAGGCAGTTACGGAAAAAGAAAATAAGGAGACAAGTCAGTTTAAGGAAAATAAAGAAATCATAAATGCTTGAAAGCAGTTAAATTCAAATAGGGGAAAGGGTACGTGGGATAGAGCATTCTTGGACTAATTCACAAAAGAAAAGTTCGTTATGGTAAAATCCTAGAAATATCCCTAGCAGAGTCGCCATGCTATCGCGCCCCCTTTTTTTCCTCCGTAAAAAAAGTCCGGGTTCCGACGATCATGGGGGTAATAACTCATTTCCTTTTGGGATTTGGGTATTTGAAGAGTCACCACCGAACGAATTATGGTGTGTTATGGCACCTAGAGTAATTAATTCTTAGACTAGTTTGCATTACCAGAGATTTAGGGTAAGGGCTCGAAATAACCATGAGGGAAAGGTGTTAGGCACCCCTCTCGGTCCACAATGGAAGGTCCCGTCCGAACTTACACTTATGAATTAGTCATTTTAACACACAAACAGTTTTAACACGTACTTGCAAGTAAAGACATGTTTTGACATTCTAAGCACATGTATGATTCAAGTAATGAAATAAAAGAAAAGATTTGAACAAGTTACACATATATAAAGGAAAGTAAATTTATTTAAACAACGGTAATTGGGAAAGAGGGGTACTAGGTTGGTTAGTCTACATTATCACCCCATACAATGCCCGGTAATCACTCCTCAATGAGGGGCTATGCGTGACATTAGCGCGTAGTCATCATATCCTTACTACCCAATTCCCTCCTCTTGGCCATAGCCTAAAGAGTTCTAATGACCTTGATAGATGTCCTATGCATGTACTACCCGTCCCTTCCTTGTGTCCCTGGAGGTATTTAGGACCTCTAATTTAGGTAGTTCTTGAACTTCCTAAGGTTTTAAAGGATAAAAGTCTAGGTGCCAATAAAAAACAATTAGGACTACATTTAAAGAGAAAAAATACATGCTCACATTCACCTCCACAAACATAACAAGTAAGTGCATGTCTCAAATAACAGTTTCAAGTATTTAAGAGAAAAACCCTAGAACATGAGATCTAGATGAACAGAGATTATACAGCATTGAATTAAGACAAAGTGTCAAAGACCTATTCAGCTTGCCTACTGATTTTAGACCTGTTGAATGTGAGCAGTCTCAAATAACAAAGCGCAGTTTTATAGTTGCAGGATTTTTAATCGCCCTATAGGCTTGCCTAAGCGCATAATAGTGACGTCCTAAGAGCATGATATCTATATTGATTAGGAATGCAGTAAATTAGTGAACAATTTTTAAATGGACAACTTGAGATCCTATATTAAAAGATCATTTTATGCATAAGTAATGTAATTATACATTAGAAAGGGCTATTATTGCAAAGATGTGCAATTTAGCCTAAAAATATAAATGTAATTACAAAAAATACACTAAAAATATTTAAATACTATGTTGCCATAAATAATGAATTTAAATGGCTAAATCACCAAAAAGGTAATATGAAGGATAATTATTGGATATTTTATAAATAAAAAGAGAAGAAGTAAATTGATTTGGAGCTTTTAAAATTATAGAAAAATTATAAAAATGCTTATGCATGATCATAACTGCATATGTGCTATTTTGAAAGTATATATATGTATTAAAAAAATATATGAAAAAAAATTGGGTATCGACAATAATATTTTGTAGGAGTATCCAAATGACTAACGGTTTGAAGAGTTAGAAACTAGACTCGAAGATCTTTCATTTGATAGGTTTTTTATCACAAAACACTTTATATTTATGCATATATGTTCTTTCAAAGTTTTGTCTTGTGCGCACTCATTTGGAATTTTAGTCTATTATGTCATTTTTCAACTTGACTTAGATTTAGACCTCTCCTTAGACCCCAAATCACTTATAATATGACTCATTCACTTATTACCATAACCAATTGATATCCATCATATTGATAATCCTCGTTTGCACAAAAATAAAATAATTATCCTACCTTGGCACCACGAAACCTTAAATTACCTAGCAAAATTTTCCGGGGTCTAACATTTTTATATAGTGATATAATCTCGTATCATAATTTTTCTTTATAATATTGCAAGTTTATTCTTCATATTGTTGGTGCGTGATATCATGAAACGATGAAAAATCACACAATCCATCCAAACATTGTATTCATCAAACGATACAGTATAATACAATACAATACGATATGATATATTATGATACGATATGTAACAACCATCCAAACAAGTTGTTATGGGTGAGATTCGTAATTTTGTGACCCATTTATATGTTTATCCCTATTGGGAAATTTGATGGTATTAGCCCGTGTCTATCTTTTTGTTTTGCATACTATTCACAGTTATAAGTCCAAAAGTGACTTTCTATTACTCACTACAGTGAGTTATGATGTGATTTCGGAATAATTAATTTCAATTTTTGAATTATATTCCCAACCATTATGGGGGTTCATTGTTCGTTGTGAAATTGTTTATCGGATTTTATGAAAAGAAGAACAAGAAATGGAAAATTTCAGTGGCACTATGTGGAAAATACTTTTGATTTAGAGTTGAGGATGAGATCCTCGCATTTTTATATGATGTGAAATACTTAAAATGGGCTACAATCCGTGGTGGAAGTTATATAAGGGTGAGGTCCTTGTGGTAAAAAATTTATTTATTTAAATTCTCCATTTGTGAAATTTAAAAATTTGTACTATAATATTAATAGGGAGACATGCCTATTATGCTTATTTGATAAATTTTTGTATGTATTTTTGTTTATATTTAGCCATATTCGTGATGTAAATATTGAGGTTTAGCCTACGAGGTAAGTGCCCAGGTGGCGTTAAATGTGACTCGTTAATTCGGATAAATAACTATGAGGTCCTCATGCCTCGCGTGTTGCTGTCAATGTTGTGAAAATTCGAAATGAGGTTTTGGTTAATATGAGTGCCACGACCAAAAATCCACTAGTCATGATGGAACCTAACCTAATATGCTAGGTAAGCCAATCAACAATTATCCATTTCCATTGAACTTAATAATCCATTAAACAAAGGAATTATCTAAATCTTATACATTTCCCAAGGACTGATATTACAAATCATGAGCTTCTAAGAATAGAGTTTACAAAGCTGACATGAAGAGAATATATCTTATGTTTAAACAGTACATAAATAGAGTTTTATAATCTAAGGCTACTGTGAACAAGAGGCGCTACAATAGGAACACATGTACACCTTCAATTCCAGTAACTATCGAATGCAGCAATATAGGCATCTGGGATCTATACACACTATGCAGGAAGTGCAGTATGAGTACAACCGGCCCCATGTACTCAAAAAGTAACTAGCCTAAACTTAGGTTGAAAGTAGTGACGAGCTGGAACATAGGTCGGGTCCAACACTAATATCCAATAACATTTCATAACAATATAAAGCATATAAATAAGGAAGTAACTCAGAGATAAAGTATTCATCTTTTTCACTGTTTTCACAAAATAGTTCTGCCTTTCAAGAGTATCAGTGAAAACCTAAAATTCTTTACCCAAAACGCCATGAAAAATGAGAGAGTTTGAAAAATGGTATTTTCTTTTCCAAAGCTCTATTTCACAATAAATAAGATGTTTCATTTTCTTTCCAGATAGCAAGTGTGAGATACCTTTCTATCACCACATATCAATCGGTGTAAAATGTCATGAATGACGTGATACCGTACAACATGAGAAAAATGTGTCTCTATGCATGTATGTCATATATGCATGCCAATGCCATGTATCTCAAAGATGAATCATGTACTCACACTCTCAGAGTACGCAACCTCACTGCATCACATCTTCCACTTATCATAATCAACTACTCGGTACTGTATATGGCCCATACGGCCTAGGGAAGATCCATCTCAGAATATATACATCACTGACTATAAGTCACCCAGTACCGAGGAAACAGGCCAATCTAGCCTCATGGAGAAGATCCATCTCCATATCAAGGGAAAATCCATCCCTGAATATAATCAACCGCGCTCACTGGGGCTGTGCAGACTCCGGAGGGGTTCCTTCAGCCCAAGTGCTATAACAAGTCAATCATGGCATAAATCAATCAGACCCTTGGTCTTACTCAATAATCAATAAAACATGATGCGGCGTGCAACCCGATCACATAATTATCTCTCACAATCAGGCTCTCGGCCTCACTCAGTCATCAATCTCTCTAGTCTCACCCACGGGCTCTCAATATCATGAAAACTGACCCGAAATATTGATATGATGTATAAATAAGTATCAACTGAGACTGAGATATGATATGAATGCATGAAATATCAATGAATTCAATGAGATGACAACAAGAAACGACCACTATGGGTCCCAACAATATCCACATATAGCCTAAAGATGATATCTAGCATGATGTACAACTTATTTATTTTATCGCATGGTGAAAATACAGATATCAATAAAATAGGGCACTATTCAGTGCTCTGGAAACAACAGAGTCCCAACTCATAGAGTGCATGCCCACACGCCCGTCACCTAGCATATGTGTCACCTCAACATTAATCACATAGCATGTAATTCGTGGTTTCATACCCTCAACACTAAGTTTAAAAGAGTTACTTATCTTAAACAAGCCAATTACGATACCGAGCAAGCCAAGCGATGCTCCAACAATGCCATCACGCATGTTCCGACCTTTGAATGGCTCAAAACTAATCAAAAACAACTCAAATACATCAAACAATGCTAAAAGAACCAATCCTAATCGAAAAAGGTCGAATCTTTAATCAAAAGCCCAACTCGGGCCCGCACCTCAGAACCCGACAAAACTCACAAAATTTATCAACCCATTCAATTACGAGTTCAACCATACTAATTTCACTCAAATCCGACTCCGAAACGGTATTCAAAACTCAAAAACTCATATTATGAAACTTTAGGCCAAAACTCCTAATTTCTTCTTTAAAATTCATCAACCAAAAGCAAATATCGAAGATAGATTCACGAAATATAACCAAAATCGAGTTGAGAACACTTAGACCAATTCATATGCTAAAATCGCCTCGAAAATTGGCCAATTCCGAGCTCCCCAGCTCAAAATATGTTAAATGCACAAAACCATAGTTTTAACACTTTTTTGCCTCGTTTCTTGTGCCAAAAAAATCTCAAAACCTACTTTTGTTGACTTTAATGGATTCCTTGTGAAATTCTAGTTAAGTTAGACTCTTGAACATTTGACCTTATATTGAAGGAGATATGCTGGTTTCAATATTTGAAAATAGTGCAGATTTTTAAATACGCAGTCAGTGGCAATTTTGTAATTAATCTGGAAAAAATCTGGCAACCAAATGCTTAGTAAAATGACCATAAAATCCGTATACGATGTCTAAATTTGATAATTCTTTTTTCTATGGCTCCGTAATTATGATACGGATCTAATGTTTCAATAAAAAAAAGAAATAGGAGCTCATTTGTTCAATGAGGTACCATTTATGCTTGAAGAAACGACGTCGAAACATAAGGAAAATGAGCACAACACAACCCAAACCTATCCGAAACTTACCTGAGCCCCTCGGGACCCAGGCAAAACATGCCAACAAGTTCCATATCATAATATGGACCTACTCAAGGCCTCAAAACACACATAACAATATTGAAATGACAAAACGCACCTCAAATCAAACTTAATGAACTTTCGAACTTTTGACTTCCAAAAAGTCACGCCGAAACATATAAAATAACTCGGAATGAACTCAAATTTTTTACACAAGTCCTAATACATCACACGGAGCTACTCGTGCCCCCAAACTACAGAGCAGAGTGCAAATGCTCAAAATAACCGATTGGGTCATTACAATGAGATTAATTACTAGTGCTATAATTGATTATGAATAACTATTATGATTAGGGATATGGTTATGGGCATACGTATGATGTGTGTGAGTGTAAGCACGAAATTACTACACCCGGTTGAGATTAATATAGTGTGTTAATATGAAAATCATGATTTTTTTTAAATTTATTGGAGTGTAAGAAATTGGCTTTAATATTTATAAATGAGGAAAAAGGGAATAATCTCAACTGTGATGGTGTTGCCGGACCCATGTTAAATTGCGGCGACATAGAATCACCCGCGAGTATGTGTGTAAGAATACACTCAGTAATTTAAAGTCCTCATAATAATTCTTGGCACATTCGAGGACGAACATATGTTTTAAGAGGGGGAGGATGTAACGATCCGATTTGTCGCTTTATGAATTAATGCCCTGTTCAGCGACTTAAGGTCTCGAGCAGCTTTGTAATATGTATTATGACCCGCATGTGTTGTCGAGTTTAGTTTTCGGAAGATTCAGAATTAAATTAAAAGAATAATTCTCATTTTTTGAAGCTTAAGATGAAAAGAGTTGCCTGGAGTTTAACTTTGAGCAAACAACCCCGGAATGGAATTTCGATGATTTCAATAGCTTCGTATAGTGATTTTGGACTTAGGCATATGTTCGGATTTGGATTTGGAAGTCTGGAGGACAAATCGACGCATTTTGGTAAAAAATAAATTAGAAAATAGAGTATTTTTTGAAAATTCGACCGAAGGTTGAAATTTTGATAACGAGGTAGGATTTCAATTTCGAAAATTGGAACAATTCTATTACGTCATTTATGACTTGTGTACAAAATTGTAAGTCATTCTGGATTGATTTGATATATTTTGGCGCAAAATATAGAAGTTGGAAGATTTGAAAACTCATAATTCGATTCATGATGTGATTCGATATTTTAGTGTTGTTTAAAGTGGTTTAAAGCCTCGATTAAGTTTGTATTGTATTATGGGACATATTGGTTACCTAGGGTCTCAGGTGAATTTCGAAAGTCTAACGGGTCGATTTCAAAATTTTTGAAGCTGCTGGAAATCTGTTGTTTTCTGGGCAGCAGGTAATGCTTACGCTTCTGTGTAATCTTCATCGGAGAAGCGCTATTGCAGGAGCGAGCAGCACTTTGCAGAAGTGATGGACATGAAGCTGGGCAGGGCTGGACGTTGAGAACAGGAGCGGAACAGTGGTGCGCACCTGCGATATCGTAGGTGCGGTGTTGGTAATGCAGATACGGAAAAGCAACGTAGAAGTGCACGTTTGGTCGCATCTGAGGTCCTCGCTGAAGCATAAAGGATTCTGCAGGTGTGAGCTTGGCCTGGAAAGTATGGATCACTTAAGCGACGCCAATGTCGCGGAAGCGACTACACGGGTATGCAAATTTATCCGCGGATGCGAAAAATTTACAGAAACTTAAGACCACAAATCAGTCATTTTTGCCATTTTCTATTGGAACTTTTGGAGCTCGGTTCTTGGGCGATTTTGAGGATTTCTACACGATATCAACTCAAGTAAGTGCCTTATATCCGAAAGTGTTTATATTTCATAAATCCATGATTATATTCATCGTTTAATTCGAATTTAAATGGAAGGAATCACGATTTTCACAAATCTTCCAAAAACAATAATTTATGATTTGGAGGTCAAGTTGTTATCAGAATTTGATAAAACTGGTATGGTTGAACTCCTATCATAATGGGCGTTTGGATTTCAAGAAAATTATGTCAGGCCCCATAAGGCGGGTCCCGTGTTGACTTTTGGTTGACGTTTTTAGAATAAAATTTTAACTCAACGTTATATTATCCGGAATTGTTTCCAATAAATTTTAATGAAGTTATACAATTTATTTGGATAGATTTAGGCTATCCGGAGGTCAATTCAAGCAAGAAAGCAATTTTTGAATATCGACCTAACTTAAAAAAGGTAAGTATCTTAACTAATCTTGAGTGTGGGAATTATCCCTTAGGTATTGAGTCATATGTGACATTTTTTGTAATGTGAAAGCCGTGTATGCGAATGACAAGTACTACTCAGGCTTATATGTGTAAAATTTATTGGTTTAAAGTCTTAATGTATTTTTATGCCTCAAATCCTTATTTGTCAAATTTGTTTTTATATGATAAACTGGTGTGATTGCTACTTGATTTTTTATGTGAATTCTCCGTGTTTGTTGATTTGATATTCCCTGAAAATAATTATATTATGGATATTATTATCTGCAAATAATTAAGCAAATAAGTTTAAAAATACGCATTATATATTTATCAGAAATTTAGATTAAAGAAGGCGCTGTCCTATGCTGAGTTACTTTTCCATCCTTGTGGTTGTTTTTGAGGTTTTATATACATTGTGTGGAGCCTTGGGCTAATTGCTGTGGAATTAATTGATTTTGTCGTATCTTTAGAATTGATTGGGGCATATGGGCAATTTGTGATGTGTTGTGCTATTTGAGCACTTGAGGTGCAAGTTGTATTATTCTGTGATATTTACTTTTGGGACTACGAGGCGGTACCTCGAGAGCTCCCCCTATCTTGTATTTTTCAATACATCTCAATTGCTCAAAATTGGTCATCATTTCTTTACCCGAAAACTCTTTCATTCTTTCCGGGTAAAGAAGGGAAGCTGCTGATACCCAATTTTTCCCTATAATATTTTTTAAAATGAATATATACCTCCAAAACTATGCATTAATATCAATTAATATTTTTTCATAATTTTTGCATTTTTAAAGGTTTTAATTAATTTACCCAAGTATTTTTTATTTACATTAACAATTACATTAATTGCATCACAAATAGTTTTTTATAATAATTTTGTGGCTTAATTTTAACATTTATATTTGCACTAAGTTTTAAATATTGCACAAATAGCCATATTTGCATTTTTTGGGGTTACAATTGCAATTGCTTTGCAATTATGGCCCATGCATGGATTATTACATTACTTTACTAGAAAATAGCCTTTTATATTTTTTAAATACTAGGTAATTATTTTAAAACATTTATAGGTATGAAAAGAATTTTTTGCAATTTGTTAATTTTTTAAAAAATTATTTTTATCAATTAGATGGGCATTTAATAAATGACCCTTTTTATTTTCGGACCTAGCCTAATTAAAACAGAACGATTTCAATCCCAATTCAATTAAGATTAGCCCAAACCTACCAAGGCCCAATTTTTGTCTAACCCTAGCCCAATTAAACCTAGCCGATCCAGCCACTCCGTTTAATTGTGGCCGTTGATTTCTTAGATCAACGATCCACGATTAAACTTACCATATTAATCCCAAACGACCCCCCTAAACCCCTCATTTCTTTCATTTCCGCCGCCCTGAAACTCTCTCTTCTCTAATTCTCCTTGAGAACAAACTCTAACCCTAATCGCCGCCACCCAAAACCAACCTTAATAACTTCGATTCCTACCCATTCCATGGATTTCTATGGCTATTTGAGACTCCTACAGGCCTCCTACTTCTCCTGGTTGCTCGATTTTGTGATTTCATGGAAGGATCTTGAAGAGATCTAGTCTAGATCTTGTTCAGAACTCTCCAAGAGTCTGTCTATGGTCTGTGAGTGCTTTCTATCGATGTTTTATGCCTCAAATCTTTGATTCAAGACCAGATTCTCTTTACCCTTTCTTTTTTTTTTCTTCCAAAAACCTAATATTTGGACTCGAATTTGTCCAGGTCCTTGTAGATCTAGAGCAATTTTGAGTTCGTCACTAAATTTTCCTTAAGGTTCCCTTATTTCTTTACTGACTAACCGATTTTTAAGCATTTTGTTTATATTAAAGTTTGGTTTTCTCATTATTTGTTGGTCGAACCTCTGTGTTTGAAGTAGTTTCGAGTTTCCATGACTGTTTCTTTAAGATTCTCTTGATCTTCCTACTATTAATCAACCCTAAGTATTTCTAAAATTTTTTAGGGGTTTTTACTTCTATTTTGCAAAAAAAGGTCTTCTGAGATCCTTATGTTTTATTTAATCTTTCTCATATGGTTATGTTTCTTGTTCGATTGCTTGGCTGTTTGTTGTATAACATCAATATTTTCGTCCATTATTGTTTGAATAATTGATTGATTAGTTAAATTATCTAGGGTTTCATTACAGATTTCTGCTCACTTACTTTTATCTAGAGACCCCTAATTAGCATATCTTGCCTATTATGGGATTGACTGACCCTTAATTGGTCTCTAATTACCTATGATTGCCTTATTCGTGTGATTGATTGCTTGATTTATGGGCTCTAACCCTAATTGGCAGTTAAACCCACTTCTTGCCTTATTTGAAACTCAATCCGAGTCATTTATGGGAATAATTCCCTGATTTCTGTCCCTTGTCAAGCTTGAATGACTATTTGACTATTTCCTTACCTTATTTTGCAATGTTAATTTGACTTGCCTTATTTGCTTACATTATTCAAATCCTATATATATACACTCTCATTCTTCTTTAAGGACACGGACACAATTCATAAAAAAAACTCTCACTCACACACATACTTTGCTCTCATCTCGCTGCTACTTGTATTTACTACATTGTCTAGCCGGCTGAAAGCTAAGGCTAGACCACTGAGTTCTGCATATTCTCATCTTCTATTTGCTGTCTTTAACTGGTATGTCTCCCCTCTCGATATCCTTTCACATGAATTGAAGCTATACCTATGTGTTTTCCTGTTCATTGCCTTTACTATTTCTATGTAGCCAAATCCATGCCTTCTCTTATTTGTGGATCTCAATTAACATGTTTACTCCCACATTTAAACTTTTGCTTTCCTGTTTATTGCTGCAATTGGCATGATTACTTCTGTATTTATGTCTTACTGCTTTTAATGAGCCTGGATACTCCTGCAATTAGTTCTATGTCTTTCATGTCTAGTGCTTTAAGTAGCATGATTATTCCTGTTACTATGCCTTACCCAGTGCTATGTAATCTGGCCTTTTTAAACTCCTATTGAGTGCTATAGAATCAGGCTATTATGATATGCCAATTTGCTCGGTGTTAATCAGCATGCTTCTCGCCCTGTTTTATGTGTTCCTGATTCAGAATTCCTATGTTCCTAACCCCTGCTCCCTCCTCTGTGTAGTTGTTTGTTCTCAACATGCTATATCCCACCTAGTGTTAACTAGTGAACTAAGCTAAATCTGGGCAATGGGAATCTCTGCCTTGAAACTTTGTGACCATGCTTCTATTTGTTGTTTGGTTGCTGAAACTTTTGCTTCAGAGTGCTGCAATGACTCTGTTTACTTCTAAACTATTTTCTTAAAACTATTTCTATTTTCAAGCACTACTCCTATTCTTAGAACACCTAGGGTCTTTCCCCTTTAGTGTAAGCATTGCTTAGGAGTCCCGGAGGCTTCTCTGAACATTGACACACCAGAGTTGGCTTTCCAAAACTTGCTTACAAATGGTTTCTTTGAGGGTTTCCTGATATGAACATTGCCCGGGGTCCCTGAGGCCCTTTAGGATTTTTGACACACCAGGATATTATTAGATGCACTATGAGGTTATAAGACTTTTGGCATTTTTGAAGACCTGGTCTGCCAGGTTTATCTTTTGGGCCTATATTCAGGCTCCTTATAATTGTAGCAATTTCACTTTTGTAATTCATTATTAATGTTGGTCTGTAATAATAATTTCTTGTAAATAGATATTGGGGAAATTAGTAAAAGGGAGGGTTGCTTATACATATCCTGTTGGAAAAGGGTAGATACCATGCCTATAGGCTGAAAAGGATCTTCACATATCAAGATGAAGCCAAAAGAAAATTCTCTCCCAACTGGCAAGGTCCTTACATGGTTCATAGGGTGCTGACATGAGGAGCACTCATACTTGCAAAGATGGATGGAGAAATTTGGCCAAAACCAATCAATTCAGACGCAGTCAAAAGATAATATGCTTAGACTATTTTCATTTCCTTATCTAATGTAATTGAACTACGCTTGACCTGATTCCCATTTAAGAGGGGATACGTAGGCAGCCTTATGGTTTTGGTCATATCATAATAAAATTTCCATTTTCCCCCAAAGATCAGAAACCGGGGCAGAATTGTGAGGAGGACCCTCAAAATTCTAGAGAAATTCCAGCCAACGCCAACATATGTCAGATGTTGAGATGTCGATTAAGAAATGGGGTAGAATTTTGAAAAGGATTCTCAAAATTCCGAAGAAGGTTCAACAAGGCTTATTGCCCGCAAACAGCCGAAGGAACATCTACCAAACTGGGGCAGAATTTTGAGGAGGACCCTCAAAATTCTAATATGAGGAAGCTGCAATGTCTCTGAAATGTGTTACAGTCGCTAGTTCATCTAAAAAATCACTTTATACTTCAACATGTTTCTAAAATAACTATATTTTTGTCAATAATTGCATATTTTCAAAAACTTTATTTCCGTAACAGTTAGTTGTTACCCAGGGAAACTCGAAAAGGCCTCCGAAATGGAGCAAAGCAGGGCCAGTGGACAGAAGCACGAGCCAACCTCCCCTCACAAAACATACAATTTTTCTTTGAACACAGGTACATTTGACATCGCGATAGCATTCACAAACATGTATAGATAAAGCGAATTCACTATCGATCTGACCCTCAGACACCGAATATATCTCCAGCTAAGAAATATAGAATTCTTATTTGCTACTCGCTCTTTGCATGGGAGTAAGCCTTGTCCCGCGTATCTGCATCAGCCTAATCCTTGCCTCCATATTTGTATGAGGTTATTCCTTGCCTCCATACTTGCATGAGGCTAATCTCTGCCTCCATATTTGCATGAGGCTAATCTCTGCCTCCATATTTTCGTGAGGCTAATCCCTGCCTTCATATTTGCATGAGGCTAATCCCTGCCACCCTACCTGCATGAGACTAATCCTTGCCTCCATATTTGCATGAGGCTAATACCTCCCTCCATATTTGCATGAGGCTAATCCCTGCCTCCATATTTGCATGAGGCTAATCCCAGCCTCCATATTTGCATGAGGATAATCTCTGCCTCCATACTTGCATGAGGCTAATCCCTACCTCCATACTTGCATGAGGCTAATCCCTGCCTCCATATTTGCATGAGGCTAATCCCTGCATCATTACCTGGATGAGGCTAATCCTTGCCTCCATATTTGCATGAGGATAATCCCTGTCTCCATATTTGCATGAGGCTAATCCTTGCCTCCATATTTACATGAGGCTAATCATTGCCTTCATACCGCATGAGGCTAATCCCTGCCTCCATACCTGCATGAGGCTAATACTTGCCTCCATATATGCATGAGGTTAATCTTTGCCTCCATATCCGCATGAGACTAATCCCTGCCTCCATACCGCATGAGGCTAATCCATGCCTCCATACTGCATGAGGCTAATCCCTGCCTCCATATTTGCATGAGGTTAATCCTTGCCTCCATATCTGCTTGAGGCTAATCCTCGCCTCCATACTGCATGAGACTAATCTCTGCCTCCATATTCGCATGGGACTAGGCATTGTCACTCCTTGAACAAATATTGCTCTATTTCTAGTACTATCTATTATCTTTTTAATTAGCCTAAGCTCTGACCTCTATTTCACAAGACTAAGCCTTGTCTTATCAACATCATATTATTGCATATCATGGACTGAAATATTGCCAATCTATCTAAAGGCATCATAGTTTAAAAGGCATCATCCTCATAGCCGAAAGACACCATGACATGGCCTGAGGATCTCTCAAATTTGCATATCATTATTCAAAGGCGTCATGCTTCAGAGGCACCATATGCATGGCCCTAAAACACCATTTCATGACCTGTGAATCCCTCAATAAACAATTCATGGCCCAGGACATTATGGTCCAAGGACGTCATCTTTAACCGTCCAAAGACAACCTTCATGGTCCAAAGGGAATCTGCATCATGTTTAAATTTTTGCGCAAATACATGTCGGTAGCTTCCTTTCCTCTGTAGGTGAACAGTAAGCAACTGCTATCCTAGCAGGAGCGACCTCACTCCAGTTCTTTCAAATTATCTCAAACTTAACCGCTGACACTAACCACTCGTGCATCTAGTGCCCGTTTTTGCAATGACTTCATCGGTATATTCCTCTAAGGAATCTCGAACTACACATGGCCTGATTCTTGTAAAACCAGGGACATGTAGGCAACTCAAGATCGGAGTCCAGCCTCTGTCTTTCAAAACATCTCGTCCGGTCAAAATTGGCCATCATTTCTATACCAGAAAACTCTTCCATCCTTCCCGAGAGAAAAAGGGGTAGCTATTGGTACCCAATTTTTCCTCATGTATTTTTAATACATATATATATACTTTTAAAATAGCACATATGCAGTTATGAGAATGCTTAAGCATTTTTATAACTTTTCTATAATTTTAAAAGCTCCAAATCAATTTATTTCTTCTTTTTTTATTTATAAAATATTCAATAATTATCCTTCATATTACTTTTGTAGTTATTTAGCCATTTAAATTGATTATTTATGCCAACATAGTATTTAAATATTTTTAGTGTATTTTTTGTAATTACATTTATATTTTTAGGCTAAATTGCACATTTTTGCAATAATAGCCCATAATAATGTATAATTACATTATTTATGCATAAAATGGTCTTTTATATTTTTAATCATTTCGCTACACAAAAAATATTTTGGTACTCACTTATTATTTTTATAAATTATTTAGTTATTAAAAGTGGCTATTAAAAACCTGGCCTATTTTTTATTTCAATTCTAGCCCTAATTCAACCCAATACCAGCTCAATCCCTATTTAAGTTTACCAAGCCCAAACACTGAAGACCCGATTCGGCCCCAAAACCCGTTAATCTCGGCCGTTAATCATAAGATCAACAGTCACAAACAACCCTTACCCAAAATAAACCAAACAACCCCCCAAACCCTGACATTTTTCACCATCCGCCGCCCTAAAATCCCTCCCCTCTCTCAAATGCTCTCAAACCTAACCCTAATCAGACATAACCATCACTCATCTATGGTTATCTATGGTGGTTTCTCACCACCCCCAGGCCTCTATTAGCCTCTCTCAGGAAGATGAAGGTAATGACTTTAGATTCGCACAAGGTCTTCTCAGAGCGGGTATCTTGGTTGTGGTACTTTTTGGGGGTGCTTCAGATGAATGCGAGGGTTTATGAGCCTTAGGGCGATGTGATGTTTAGCAAAAGTTTGTGGGGCAAGTTTTAGTTAAAGATAGTGGTGTACTAGCAAGGAAACATATCAATTTGAAAGTAATTCAGAAGGAACTCAGAGAATTAGGACAACTTGGTAATCGGATGGATCGGCATGGTAATGGATATGTTCGGTTCTTGGGTGCTTATGAAGCAGTGAGCTTCTACAGGTGTTTCGTGGCAATGCGCTTAGGTTTTGATGGCTTGTGTAGCTAGGTTGAGTTAGAGGAATTTAGTGTTGATGGTGTGGTCTTGTGCAAATGGAATTCGGAGAGTTCTTGATGGTTTCTACCACAGTTAGAGATGTATATTTTCTACTGGCATGCGAAGCATGGGATGTATAATGATTTTCTCCTAGATGGGATCAAATAGAAAAGTTTTTAGCTGGCTGAGTACGTAGTTGCTTGTAGCTCGGAGTGGATTATGAAGTTCTCATATTTATCATAGGATGGTAAGGTACATGCGGTATGTTGTGTGGGGTTGAGGTTTGCATGTGTAAGGTCACAGTTCAGTTTAGAAAGGAAGATCATAAATTCTTAGGCAGCATGGGCAGCTTTAGATGACTAGATAGATAAGATCACTGATTGGTGTGTCTTGATGAGGGTATACATCTCAGAAAAAGCTATATGTTTGAGTTATGGATGCTTTATTGGTATTGAGGCACTATCTTTTCTGATCGACTGCTGATATTCAAGGTTTGCTTGGTGGCACAGAAGAATTTTTGGAAGTACCCCTCGTGGGATGATCGAGTAGTAGGGATGTGTTAGATATTCGGGCGGTAGAGTTGGGACTAGATATGGTGATTCATGTGCTCTATGGATTTGGAGACTGGGAGTTCTTATGAACAGGTTATTTCGCGATTGTGGACGGTAAAGAAGTTGGTAATCTAGTCAGATGATAGTATGTATTATGATTCAGTCATTGTGAACCTTCGGAGGGTTATTTATCTGTTGTGGGTGACCATAGTTGATGTGTGCTTCATTGGTAGGCCCAACATGGATGTGTGTTCTTCACCGGGTCGGAATTGTTGACTCCGAACTGTTATTGTTGAGAGATATACCATTCGATTGTTGTTATGCTTATCCGTGTTTTGGAGTGATCTATGAGATACTCTTCTGTGTTACAAGGAGTTGTGATTTGTGGGTTATATGCGCATATGGTGCGACTCCATTTGAGCTTTATAGTGGAATTTGAGCGAAACGGGTATTCTTCTCCATAGTTATGGTGATTCTTTTGGGTGTTAGGCATCAAATTGCACTTGGTTGATGATTTTCAGCATGGTGATTTGAGGCGTCTCACGTGAACTAGTGTTTGGATAGGGTCACGCATTGCGGCAAAGTTATGTCGAGGTATGATCCTTCGAGTTAGATTCTTATGTTCTGGTTCTAGGACGTGTGATGGGTTCTCAGGATTGGTTGTGGTGGTACTGGTGAGCTTGCGGCACAGCTCTCTCATTTGAGTCATTTTTCATGATTTGAGTACTGTTACATGCGTTTTTGTACATTAAAATTTTGTTTTCAGTTAACCAACGTAGACTCAGGGATGATATCATCTTGACGTTAACGTACTTATGCTATTTATAACAAGTGATAAATAAGTGTTATGAAGGATAAAGGGGTACACGGATTAAAGAAAACGAGTTTCGTTGAAAGTGGCCAATTTGGAATAAAATACGGGTCGAGCGATAATACCCGATAATTATGAACTAGTACCATGCAAGGTGCCATATGACCATGGTAGTATAATATATAAAGTATATATGAAGTATTTTAAAAATAAATAGAATTTTAAGTAATTTGTGGTAATTTTTAAATTATGCTGGTAATTGATTAATTATCGGGTAACAAGACACTACTGAGTTAACTAATAAGTGGATAAAAATTAATAAATTAACCTCTCTCCCCCCCCCATGTGGCAAGAAGCCACACACCTAGAAAATGACTAAGTAGTCATGATTCTAGGTGGCCACCTATGAGTTAAGTTAAGTGTTTCCAAGACTTGTAAAACTTTATACAATTCTTAGTTTCAATTTACGTCCTTGGCCTGAAACCAAGAAACAGAAACATTTCGTTCAAATTCCAAAGATGTAGAATCATTTCGTCCAAAGACTCAAATCCATAAGCAAGGTTTTGTTCAAATTCTGAAGCTGAAGCTTCATCCTCTCATTCCAACGTGTTTCAAGAAAGCTGAAGCTTCACTTCGAACAAATAATTCAAGGAACAGGTATGTTAAGGCTCTCCCTTCTTTTTTTTGGCATGGTCCAAATTATACCGAAGAAATGAGCAAATACACAGTTTCCCTGAATTGCTCTATTCATAGAAATAGCAGGGGTGTCTATATTCTTGATTCCCCATGAAATATGATCTTCTGTTCATGGGTCTCAGAATAATACACAGTTGAAAAAGTTTATCCGGATGGAATATTAAAATTATTACGTATTTTTCATGCATTTCACCCATTTATACATGTGCATTGACCCATGATCAGATGGCCAGATGACGTTATATACGCGTATATATGTATATTATATTTATATGGGATACGGGAAAAAGGTTACGACGTTATATATGCACCACCACCTGATCAGCTGGTATATGATGATGATATTGCCTACACTGGATGAAATATGACTCAGACGACGTTATATACACGTATATATGTATGTATATGTATATGGGATAAGGGAAGAAGTCATGGCGTTATATACACACCACCACCTAAACAGTTGATTTATGTTGATAATGTGCTCACAGTGGCCGAGACAATATGATAGGATGCCCTTAGTGGCTTGATGATATTATGTACACCCATACCTATACATGACACAACATTTATATGCATGTGCATGACGTTATAAACGTTTTAAAATTTACAAAGTTATTCAGATTTAAAAATGTGTTTCTATATTTCATGTTTCATCTATGTCTTTTACGTACAAATTTTCATGCCTTACATATTCAGTACATTTTTCGTACTGATGCCCTATTTCACGGGGCCTGCGTTTTATGCCCGCAGGTGCAGGTAGGAAAGCTGATAGTCCCCCCTTCTTAGGATCCCTGATCATCGAGAGTTGGCGTGCTCCATTTGATCCAGAGCTTCTTTTGATGTTAGTACGATACGTTTGTATATATATGTGTGTATGGGTATGATGTGGCTCCGTCCCGTCTTTGTACAGTTATGTTTCTGTTAGAGGTCCGTATACAGTATGTCTAGTTGGGATGTATGTGGAATTGTCGGCATTCAGTTAGGATGTATAGTTTTCTATAGAAGCCTTGCCGACTCGCCCCCTATATTCTGAAGATATACGTACATATGCCTGCCTTGCCGGCTCGCCCCCTATATTCTGCAGATATACGTACATATGCCTTATTGGTAGGTTTCCTTCATGTATGTTATCTTCGTAAATCAGAAGATGTTATACAGGTTTATATCCTAGATATATACTTAGGGGTGTTTGATAGGTAGGACCAGGTGCCCATCGCGGCCCATCGGTTTGGGTCGTGACAAAAGTGGTATCAGAGCAGTCCTGTCCTAGGGTTGTCTACAGACCGTGTCTAGTAGAGTCTTATTTATGGGTGTGTTGTGCACCACACTTATAGACAGGAGGCTACAGGACATATAGGATGTTATCATCTCTTCTTATCTTAGATCGTGAGATATAAGCATTCATGTTCCTAAGGATGTGTTACTTTTTTAGCGATGCCTCCGAAGACTGCAGCCGCTAGAACAGGTCAGAAGGCTATGAAGGTGTTAGAAAGAAATATAAGTTATACTATGGATTCAAACCCATCGGAGATCATGGGTTCTATTGAGGATGATCCATTTGGGGAACCTTATGAGTCATACGTTCAAGCTGTTTCAACCATTCCAACAATAGATGGTATGAGAGGAGTTACGACCTCACCAAGGCCCTTAGATTCACAGCCCTTTGATCAGGGTATAAAGGGAGTAGTGCATGGATTGGCACAACCGGGATTCCCTGAGGCTCAAAACTATGTCAAGGTATTTGAGGACACCAGCTCTTCTGAGGTTCTGGATGGTCCACAGTCTTGGGAGTCCGTCAATCAAGGTTCGTTAGTGTATGTTATGTGATACGCAGAGAAAGAAGATAGTAGTCAGGCCAATAGGAGGAAGGTAACTGAAAAGGACATGAAGATTCCGCTTCGAAGTGTGTCTGATCAAGGTTCTTATATAGGACAAGGCAAGGACCCTCTACTATTGACTTCCTCCAAGTGTCAGTTTTTGGTTGGTGAGTTCCACCTCTTCTTGGAATATTACCAAGTCAGGGTTTTAAATGTGGTTGGTTATTTTATGAGGATGTAGGGAGCCCCGTCCCGACTTGTATATATTATGTGTATCGGACCTATATGAGATAGGGTGAGGTGGGATCACCCTCGGGTATGTGCATGGTAAGGTTTCACAGCGATTTGATAGTTTTCGGAATAACTCTAGGCACGTTCGAGGATGAACGTATGTTTAAGTGGGGAGGATGTAACGACCTAACCAGTCATTTTGAGCTTTTGCGCTTCACTCGCTAGTTCTTGGGAATGACTAGACCCGTGTGATGTATTATGACTTATATAAATCGTCGGTTTTGGTTTCAGGTAATCGGAATCAATTTGGAAGAACAGTTCTCAGTTTTAAAGCTTAAAATTTGAAAGGTTTGACCAAGTTTTGACTTGTTGGTATATGATCTCGGATTGGAATTTTTATGATTTGGTTAGCTCCATCAGGTTATTTGGGACTTAGGAGCGTGATCGGAATGTATTTTGGAGGTCTAAGGTTTAGGCTTGAATAGGCAAAATTGAAATTTTGGCGTTTTCCAGTTGATAGGAGAGATTTTGATATATGGGTCGAAATGGTATTCCGGAGGTTGTAGTAGGTCTGTTGTCTCATTTGTGACGTGTGTGCAAAATTTCAGGTCATTCGGATGAGGTTTGATAGACATTTTGATCAAAAGCGGAATTTGGAAGTTCTTGGAATTCTTAGGCTTGAATCCGATGTAATTTTGGTGTTTTGATATTGTTTTGAGCATTTCGAAGTTTGGAACAAGTTTGAATGATGTTATAGGATATGTTGTCATGTTTGGTTAAGGTCCCGAGGGCCTAAGATGAGTTTTGGGTGGTTAAACGGATCAAATTCTTATTTTGAAAGTTGCAAATATCTTAAGTTCAATGTTGCAGAGTTTTGCACTTCGCGTTCACGAGAGGGCCCTTGCATTCGCGAAGATATGTTGAGTGAGGCAGGCCATTTACCCTTCGCGTTTACGACATTGGTCTCGCATTCAAGAAGGTTGAGTCTGATTGTGCATCGCAAACGCGTGGCATGGTTCGCATTCGCGTAGAAGGGTGAAGCAGACTTGGGCACTAGGCCATAAAGCATCACGTTCGCGACTGAAGAAACGCATTCGCTACGCTAGCTGAGCAAGGCGTCACATTCGCGGGGGTAGTGTTCGCATTCGCGTAAGAGAAAATTTGAGCTGTGAATTGTTTATGCTTCGTGAACACGAGGCTTGATCGTGTTCACGAAGAAGGATTTTTTGGCCTGGGCAGAACGTTTAAATAGCCATGTTCGCGATTTTTGGTCTATCTTTCACAATTTTTGAGCGATTTTTGAGCTTTTTGAGAAGGATTGAAGAGGGAATCAAAGGGGAACGCTTGGAGGTAAGATTTTTGAACTCAATACTAGATCCTATGTTGATTTTTACTTGTTTAAACATGAAAATTGTAGAATTTAAAGCCTAAAATTGGGGAATTAGGGCTTGAAAGTGGAGAGTGTAAATTGGGGATTTGAGGGGCCATTTGAGATACGATTTTGATGTTCTTGGTATGTACGAACTCGTGAAATTATAAGTATTCTATTGGTGTAATTTTTATCAGATTCCGAGATGTGGGACCAGGGTTTAGGTTTGGCCAATTTCGGAATTTTTGGTATAAATTAGATATTTTCAAGTGGGCTTTGTTCCCTTAGCATATTCTAATGTTATGATTCAGATTTTGATTAGATTCGATGCGAGTTGAAGCCGAGGCAAGAGGCAAAGGCATCGCAGAGTAGTATTTCATCCGGTTTGAGGTAAGTAATGATTGTAAATGCTATCCTGAGGGTATGAAACCACAGATTTCACATCGTTGTGCCACTGTAAGGTGACGCACATTCTAGATGACGAGCGTGTAGTCATGCACCGTTGGGGATTGTGACTTGCTCCGTACCGTACGACTGTTAGGTCGCATTTTTGATTGAAAATTGTTTGATATCATTGAGTTTTGAAAAGTATTTCTTTGTTTTGGGCGGAATACCATGTTTGGGCCTCATGCCAAATATTTTGGAACCTTATGGGGCTTTTACTATTTTTCCTCACTGTTTTGACTTAATAATTGTAATCAGTCATACTGTGTTTTACTGATTTCATAACTCAGCCTTATTTACTCAATTTTGATACTATAAATGATATTTGAGTTGAACGCCCTATTTTACTGATAGTCCGAGTGGCTTGTGAGGTTTATGGCTGAGAGAGGCTCAAGGCATGATTGTGAGGTTGATGATTGAGAGAGGCCGAGGGCCTGGTTGTGAGGATTATATATTTATGGATCGGGCTGCACACTGTAGTAATATATATATATCGGGCTGAACGTCGTAGCGATATATTGGATCGAGCTGCATGGAGAAGCGATATAGCGCTTGGGCTGTAGGAGCCCCTCCGGAGTCTGTGCACCCCCAAGGAGCACAGTCGACTATATATATGGATCGGGCTGCACACCACAGCGATATATGGATCAGGATGCACGTCACAACAATTATGATAGGGTACCTATTGAGCGTAAGTGCTGAGTTTGAGCGTTGATTGCTGAGAGTTGAGCCATGAGTGACTAAGTGACTTGCCCGAATGTGACGACCCAAAGGGCCATCACCTGTTTTTAATTGAATTTTATGCCTCTGAGGCCCTGGAAACCTCATTTAAAATAGCCTCGATTTGCATGCGCAGTCCGGGCGCGTAGCCGGAAAGCTTAAATATGAAATTCTGTGAAAAATGTTAAGTCTTAACTTTAAAATGAGCTAATTTGACTTCGGTCAACCTTTTGGGTAAACAGACCCAGATCCGTGATTCGACCATCCCGGAGAGTCCGTAGGAAAATATGGGACTTGGGCGTATGCCCGGAATCGAATTCCGAGGTCCCAAGCTCGAGAAATGAATTTTTAAGTGAAATTGTTTAAGGAAATTTGAAATGAAAACTAATTAGAAAGCAATGGTATCGAGCCTGTATTTTGGTTCCGGCGCCCGGTATTGGTCTTATATATGACTTGAGTTAGAGGTTGTGTGACGTGACGTGATCCGGACCTTAATTGAGAAACTTGATGTTTAAAAGAGTTTTGAAAATTTTTATTGATCTCGAGGTTTAATTCGATGCTCGTGATGTTATTTTGGTAATTTAATTACACGAATACGTCCGTAGGATGTTTTTGAGGTTGTGTGTACACTTTGGTTGGGGTTTCGAGGGCTCGGGTGAGTTTCGAGTGGGTTCTGGGATGCCTTAGGCTTAGAAAGTCAGATGTTGCAGGTTCAGGAAGTTGCAGTCTGTGAACCCTCTAGTGCGGTCCGCGAGAAATCGCGCGCAACCACTGAGGGGCCAGCGCGGCCGCAGTCGCCTTTGTGCGGTCCGCAGTGGAGGCTGTGCGGTCATGGTCGCCTTTGTGCGGTCCGCAGTGGAAGTCGTGCGGACGCGGTCGCCTTTGTGCGGTCCGCATAGGGTTTTGAACTGCAGGTCTTCAGGGAGGCCTGTGCGGCCGCGGTCCATTTGATGCGGTCCGCACAGGTGGTATGAGAGGGGTATAAATAAATGGGAATTTCAGTTATTTTTCACTTTTCAAAACCCTAAAAACATAAGAGGCGATTTTTCAAACAACCTTTCTTCTCTAAAACGTAGGCAATTGATTTCTAACTCATTTTTTTCACTCCTTAACATCTTTTAACATGATTTCAACTTCAAATCAAAGATTTTCATGGGGGAAGTTGGGTGTTTTGGGTAGAACCTAGGTTTTTCTAAAATTGGGGATTTGGACCTCAATTTGAGGTCCGATTTCAAAATAAATAATATATTTGGGTTCGTGGGGGAATGGGTAACCAGGTTTTTGTCCGAACCTCGAGTTTCGACCACGTGGGCTGGGGGTGATTTTGACTTTTTGGTTAAATCTTGGGAAAACTCATTTTCATGCATTGGGGTTGATTCATTTAGCACTTATTGATGTAATTAAGTAACTTGTGACTAGATTCGAGAGGATTGGTGGTGGAATCAAGGGGTAAATCTATAGTTGAGACTTGAGTGGTGATCAAGGCATCAAGGTAAGTGTTTGGTCTAACCCTAGCTTGAGGGATTAGGTGTTGAGTCATATTTGCTACTTGCTTCTTGTTGAGTACGACATATAGGCATGGGGACGAGTATCTATACGTTGGTGTCAAGCATGACCGTGAGTCTTAAATTGAAAGTTGTTGTGTTCTTAAATGACACTTGGGTGCTTTACTTAATGACCTTCTATGATTTAGCATTTTCAATAATTGAACTAGGTACAAGCTAAGTTGAGATTGGTTATAGTTGATTCTCCCTTGCTGGAATGACTATTTCAATATTGTTGTTCCCTTGCCGGGAAAATTATTACATTGTTGTGTTCCCTTGTCAGGAAGTTATTATATTAATTATTTTACCCTTGCTGAGATTCCTAGAAATTGTAAGATATTATGAAATGGGAGCATGTGGTACGCCTACCACAAGATATTAAGAAAAGGGAGCGGGTGGTACGCCTACCACAAGATATTATGAAATGGAAGCGGGTGGTATGCCTACCACAAGATATTATGAAATGGGAGCGGGTGGTACGCCTACCATAAGATATTATGAAAAGGGAGCAGGTGGTACGCCTACCACAAGATATTATGAAATGGGAACGGGTGGTACGCCTACCACAAGAAATTATGAAATGGGAGCGGGTGCTACGCCTACCACAAGATATTATGAAATAGAAGCGGGTGATACGCCTACCACAAGATATTATGAAATGGGAGCGGGTGGTACGGCTACCACAAGATATTATGAAAAGGGAGCGGGTGGTACGCCTACCGCAAGATATTATGAAATGGGAGAGGGTGGTACGCCTAGCACAAGATATTATGAAATGGGAGCGGGTGGTACGCCTACCACAAGATATGAGAAATGGGATCGGGTTACACGCCTGTAACAAGATGGAAACTAAAAGTGAAAGTTACCTTTATTTTTCTTTATCTGTGTTAGAAGTTATAATGTCAGCTTCCTTATTTATTCCTTGCTATTTTGCTTTATTAGCTATCCCTGAGGCATGTTTCCCTTCCCCAGCTTTAATTACTTATTACATGTTTACTTTTCCGCCATATATTATATAACTGCATAGGTTTATCTGGAGTCTGGTCCTAGCCTCGTCACTACTTTACCGGTGTTAGGCCAGCACTTACCAGCACATGGGGTTAGTTGTGCTGATACTACACTCTTCAATGTGTGCAGATCCCGGAGAAGCTTTCGGACAGTAGTTGGAGGGCTTCCTTCTTTCCATCCGGAGACCCAAGGTAGACCTGCAGACGTCTGCGGGCCCTGGCATCTCCCTCTATCTCTAGTTCCTGTTTCCTTTATCTATTGCTCAGGAACAACACTATGTATTTTCTTCAGACTTTGTATGTATTGACTCTTAGATAGTCTATGGTACTGTGACACCAGATTTTGGGGTATTGAAGCTTAAAAGTGGTAATAGACGTAGCTCTAAGCTTTATAAAATGTTGACTTCCGCCTATTTCCTAACTTCCGCTTTATTTATATTGTCGCCCTATGTTTGCTTTAAAAGAAGTAATATGAAAAAGGTAGTAGATAGTTTGGGTCAATGTTGATAGGCTGACCAAGTCAGCGCATTTCATTCATGTGGAAGTCTCTTATTCATCCGAGAGGTTAGCTGAGATCTATATCAGAGAGATTGTTCGTCTTCATAGTGTGCCTGTAACTATCATTTCGGACCGAGGTATGCAATTTACCTCGCATTTCTGGATAGCAGTTCAGCGAGAGTTGGTCACTCTGATTGAGTTGAGTACAGCATTTCATCCTCAGACGGATGGGCAGTCTGAGCGGACTATTCAGGTTTTGGAAGATATGCTTCGAGCTTGTGTCATTGACTTTAGAGGCTCGTGGGATCAGTTTTTCCTTCAGCAGAGTTTGCCTAAAATAACAGATACCAGTCGAGTATCCAGATGGCTCCTTATGAGGCTTTGTATAGTAGGCGATGTCGATCTATGGTTGGATGGTTTGAGCTGAGGGAGGCTCGGTTGTTGGGTACGGATCCAGTTCAGGAGGCCTTGGATAAGGTCAGGATCATTCAGGAGAGGCTTCGTACGGCTCAGTCCAGGCAAAAGAGTTATGCAGACCGCAAAGTTCGAGATGTGGCTTTTATGGTGGGTGAGCGGGTATTGCTCCGAGTGTCGCCTATGAAGGGCATGATGAGATTCGGGAAGAAGGTCAAGCTTAGCCCTAGGTTCATTGGTCCATTTGAGATTCTTGATCGAGCGGGAGAGGTGGCTTATAGATTGCATTGTCGCCTAGCTTATCACTTGTGCATCCAGTATTTCATGTGTCCATGCTTCGGAAGTATCACGACGATCCATCCCACGTGTTAGATTTCAGCATTGTCCAGTTGGACAAGGACTTGTCTTATGAGGAGGAGCCGGTGGCTATTCTAGACCGGCAGGTCCGTCAGTTGAGATCGAAGAGTTTTCCTTCGGTTCGTGTTTAGTGGAGAGGTTAGCCTCCTGAGGCGTCGACCTGGGAGTCCGAGTCCGACATGTGTAGCCGTTATCCTCATCTTTTCCCCGACTCACGTACTTCCTTCTTCTGTCCGTTCGAGGACGAACGATTGTTTTAGAGGAGGAGAATGTGACAACCCAAAGGGCCATCACCTATTTTTAATTGAATTTTGTGCCTCCTTGGCCCTGGAAACCTCATTTAGAGTAGCCTCGATTTGCGCGTGTAGTCCAGGCGCGTAGCTGGAAAGATTAAATATGAAATTTTGTGAAAAATGTTAAGTCTTGACTTTAAAATGAGTTAATTTGACTTCGGTGAACCTTATGGGTAAACGGACCCGAATCCGTGATTCGACGGTCCCGGACGGTCCGTAGGAAAATATGGGACTTGGGAGTATGCCCGGAATCGAATTCCGAGGTCTCAAGCCCGAGAAATGAATTTTTAAGTGATTTTTTTTTGAAATTGTTTAAGGAAATTTGAAATGAAAACTGATTAGAAAGCAATGGTATCGGGCCTGTATTTTGGTTCCGGTGCCCGGTACAGGTCTTATACATGACTTGAGTCATTCTTGAGAAATTTGGTTAAAAACGAACGTCGTTTGACATGATCTGGACCTTAATTGAGAAACTTGATGTTTAAAAGAGTTTTGAGAAATTTTATTGATCTCGAGGTTTCATTAGATACTCGTGATGTTATTTTGGTAATTTTATTACACGAATACGTCCGTAGGATGTTTTTGAGGTTGTGTGTATACTTGGGTTGGAGTTTCGAGAGCTCGGGTGAGTTTTGAGTGGGTTCCGGGATGCCTTAGGCTTAGAAAGTTAGATGTTGCAAGTTTAGGAAGTTGCAGTCTCTGAACTCTCTAGTGCGGTCCGCGAGAAATCGCGTGCGACCGCGGAGGGGTTAACGCAGCCGCGGTCGCCTTTGTGCGGTCCGTGGTGGAGGCTGTGCGGCCGCGGTCGCCTTTGTGCGGTCCGCACAAGGTGTTGAACTGCAGGTCTTCAGGGAGGCCTGTGCGGTCGCGGTCCATTTGATGCGGTCTGCACAGGGGGTCTGATAGGGGTATAAATAAATGGGAATTTCAGTTGTTTTTCACTTTTCTAAACCCCAAAAACATAAGAGGCGATTTTTCAAACAACCTTTCTTCTCCAAAACGTTGGTAAGTGATTTCTAACTTATTTTCTTCACTCTTTAACATCTTTTAACATGATTTCAACTTTAAATCAAAGAATTTCATTGGGGAAGTTGGGTGTTTTGGGTAGAACCTAGGTTTTTCTAAAATTGGGGATTTGGACCTCAATTTGAGGTCCGATTTCAAAACACATAATATATTTGGGTTCGTGGGGGAATGGGTAACCAGGTTTTGGTTCGAACCTCGGATTTCGACCACGTGGGCTCGGGGGTGATTTTAACTTTTTTGGGTAAAACCTTGGGAAAACTCATTTTCATGCATTGAGGTTGATTCATTTAGCACTTATTGATGTAATTAAGTAACTTGTTACAAGATTCGAGTTGATTGGTGGTGGAATCAAGGGGTAAAGTTATAGTTGAGACTTGACTGGTGATCAAGGCATCAAGGTAAGTGTTTAGTCTAACCCTAGCTTTAGGGATTAGGAGTTGAGTCATATTTGCTACTTGCTTCTTGTTGAGTACGACGTATAGGCATGGTGACAAGTATCTATACGTTGGTGTCAAACATGACCGTGAGTCTTAAATTGAAAGTTGTTGTGTTCTTAAATGACACTTGGGTGCTTTACTTAATGACCTTCTATGATTGAGCATTTTCAATAATTGAACTGAGTACAAGCTAAGTTGAGATTGGTTATAGCTGATTCTCCATTGCAGGAATGACTATATCAATATTGTTGTTCCTTTGCCGGGAAAATTATTACATTGTTGTGTTCCCTTGCTGGGAAGTTATTATATTAATTATTTTCCCTTGCTGGGATTCCTTGAAATTTAAAGATATTATGAAATGGGAGCGGATGGTATGCCTACCACAAGATATTATGAAATGGGAGCTTTCTTGAGATTGTAAGATATTATGAAATAGGAGAGGGTGGTACGCCTACTACAAGATATTATGAAATGGGAGTGGGTGGTACGCCTACCACAAGATATTATGAAATGAAAGCGGGTGGTACGCCTACCACAAAATAAATCTTGTGGTAGGCGTACCACCCGCTCCCATTTCATAATATCTTGTGGTAGGCGTACCACCTGCTCCCATTTCATAATATCTTGTGGTAGGCGTACCACCCACTCCAATTTCATAATGTCTTGTGGTAGGCATAACACCCGCTCCCATTTCAGTTCATCACACAATCACAAGAAATCCCGGCAAGGACAAGGATATCGAAATAGTCATCCCGGCAAAGGATAATCAGCTATAACCAATCTCACTTTGCTAGTACTCAGTTCAATTAATGGAAATACTTAATCATAGAGGATCGGTAATTAAAGTATACAAGGTGTCATTCAAAAACACAACAACTTTCAAGTTATGACCCACGGTCATGCTTGACACCAACGTATAGATACTCGTCACCATGCCTATACATCGTACTCAACAAGAAGCAAGTAGCAAATATGACTCAAATCCTAATCCCTCAAGCTAGGGTTAAACCAAACACTTACCTCGATGCCGTAAACACCACTCAAATCTCAATTATAGCTTTACCTCTTGATTCCACCACCAATCCGCTTGAATCTAGTCATAAGTTACTTAATCACATTAATAAATGCTAAATGAATCAACCCCAATGCATGAAAATAAGTTTTTCAAAGTTTTAACCAAAATTCAAAATTCACCCATGGTCCCACGTGATCGCAACCCGAGGTTCGGACCAAAACCCGATTACCCATTCCCCCACAAATTCAAATATATGATTTGTTTTGAAATCAGACCTCAAATTGAGGTCTAAATCCCTGATTTTAGAAAAACCTAGATTCTACCCACATCACCCAATTTCCACATGAAAATCTTTGATTTGAAGTTGAAATCATGTTAAAAGATGTTAAGAAGTGAAGAAATTAAGTTAGAAATCACTTACCAATCATTTCGGAGAAGAAAGGTTGTTTGGAAAATCGCCTCTTATGTTTTGGGTTTTGAAAAGTGTAAAATAACTGAAATTCACGTGTATTTATACCCCTCTGAAGTTCCCACCGCAGACCGCGCAAGAAGGACCGCGGCCGCGCAAGCTCCCTAAAGACTGCGGATCATTGCCCCGTCTGGACCGCACCAAGCCGACCGCGGCCGCACAGCACCCACCGCAGACTGCTCAAGGCAACCGCGGCCACACGTGATTGCTTGCGGACCGCACAAGAGGGTTCAAAACGCTTCATTGCAAGGCAAATCCTTAGTCGGTTTTTCCGCAACTTAAATCTAATTTTTCCCAAACTTTATATTTCATATCCAAACATCATATATAATTATATAATAACTTTAAACTCATTTAAATTATGATTAACAAGTCTTATTCATCTTAACTTACTCAAGACTTCATTTACATTAGATAATCCTATAATGACAGTGACGTGTGAAGTACGGGGTGTAACAACATTAAATTACTTTATATACTTTCAAAGAAGATCTCATTTCTGAGCTTATATCAATCGACTTACGACATACTTTCATGTATAAAAACATGGGGTGTAACATCATTCCCCCTTTTGGAATATTCGTCCTTGAATGTTGACTGATGTGCTTATCAGTCTCATAACCCGTCTCTCGTGAGTACATTAATATTGTCCTTACCATCTAGGCAATTGTTCTGTGAAAAAATTCAAAGATCAGGGCATTCTTCCCTTTAAGCCTCTTCTCACATCATGACTTGTGATCGGAATTATTCCAATCCCATAACTTTGACTACCTTCTGTGATGGAACATATATGACTCCGTCCTTTTATGTGCGGATCTTCTTTTTCTTTTTTTTCTTCAGCTTTTTGCCAATCTCTTCGCCTCACTTTGTGAACATATACAGAACTATGACAAGATGTCCTTCAGAGCATATATAGGTGTACTAAAGTTCTTCGCTTGGTACTTTATCGAACTTACAACTATTGCTATATTTTGTTTCCTAGCCTTGGTTATCTATCCTTATGGCTTTAGTGCATCTAAATAGGTCATACCGTACTATAACACTTAGGTTTATTATTACCGAGGTGTGCTACACAACTCTAGGTTTCTTTCTCACTACTTATCACATAACATACTGGCGCAACCCTGCCACATTAGGAACACATAATCGACCCCGATATATGAGGACTCCATCTCCTGCAATCGCAAATAGTGTCTTCTCCCTTTGAGGGGTTGTATCTCTGTAATGATCTAGAATAGGATCTTCTTACTGGAATTCCTTCACTTTAGTTACTAAAGAGGATGTTGCCATATCCTTAATAGTAACTCCGGTACCACCTGAATCTAGTAATAAAATTCCAAGATTAGCTAGATGATGAATCTCACAAGTTATCTCACTCTTCTCTAGCTGTAAATATGATAGGCTACCCACAGATCTACGGCTGAGGGCGTCGACTACTACATCCTCCTTCCTTGGATTGTATAAAATATCAACATTATAGTCTTTTACTAGCTCCAACCATCACCTCTGACATAATACATTGTCACTAGGGCATACGCCTCATTGGGGAATATCTGAAGTGATTTTTCTGATCCACCTAGGGGTGCTACTATACTTTAATAACCATACATCATATAATCCCAACACGATTCATCTTATGGGGGTATTCTAATACCATGTCATCCATGAAATCACTTTTCTTTAAATCATTACTCAATCAAAGGCCGAAATGTCATCCTCTTATTTATTACAATTACACCCTTATTCTACTACTAGGGCGGCATTTCATCTCTTCTAATTGATCCTATTCTTAGACTCCTCTGAGTTCATTCAGACTGTACCGAGCTTTCTATAGCCTACGGAAACTATCAGCTCTCTTGTTTTGATGGACTTAATCTCAAGGCCTTACCTGTTCTCGTCACCTTCTCACTCACCTTTTAACACCTTTACTCCTATCTACCTAAAACCTTGTCGCTATACGGTACTTTAGCATGCGACCTACACATATCGATTCATACTACTCAAAACCTTCCTTTACTTGGTAGCATCACAGATTTCCTTTCGTGCCTTCTCAGTTGTGTTTAAATGTAAGCAATAGCTTTTCGGGTCGTTCTGCCACTTGTTGCATTAATACTTGGCTCATCTTAGTGCCCACATATGTTGGAATTACATACAACCCATATGATCTTGAATATCACCTTTTGATTTTTTTTTCTTCTTCTCGTTCATTAGCCACCATAGGTGCCACTTTCTTATAGACTGCATACAATATTGTTGTGATACTGTTGTTACAAGACCATTTCTTCTTTATGTCACTATGCTTAAGTTGAAACCTACTTCCTTATTTCCTCAACCAGTCTTAACTTACCTCTCGCACTGGCTCCTTATATATCAAGTGTTCATTTGCACTTATTTATCAATAACATCTTATGCTGGAACCCTTAATACCTCTCGTCAGTGGCGCGCTTGCATAATGTTCTGGAGTGGTATCATATATGTATGATCTGAATAGATGCAATCTCATTCCATCCACCTTTTACTGCATTTTTTCTTTACTATTCCATAGTTACATCATAATCTTTGGAGTCTTTTCACATCTTCATGGACTCTTACTTACCTTGCGGTAATTCTTCTATACCAAGGATAATTGAATTCCTTACTCACGAGGGTGACACCTAGTGTAACTAGCATACTTAGTCCCTTAAGCTTAACTTTACTCACAGTGCTCGCTTTAGGGAAGTATCTTCCTGAATGACCTTTAAAGGTTATTCTTCTATTATCCATTCTATTATCACCGAAACGTAATCTCTGAAATTCTCTTGATGCCCACTATTATCAAATCATTCGGTCCCTAATTCATGTTCAGCTTATCTTGTTCCCTAGCCCATACTAATTTCCATTATTTCGGGGGTCTAACGTTTCCTTCTAGTAATAATGTTGGAGTCACCAACTCATTTTTTTGAAATGGGGATATGACTTTGTGGCTTATAGTCTTTTATTGCCTCGAGGCCTGTCCCATCTTCTGTTTTCCTTTACTTGACTATATACTTTGTCACTGTGTCATATTTTATTTACCGTTATCTTCCATTTATCACATCTTACTCGTAATGCTTCATTCACTCTTTTTTTATTCTCGAGCTAATATTTTTGTCTGTCACTTTATACTAAAAACTTCAACAAAACATTATTTCACTTTTAGCTCCCCTTAGGCCCTTACTTCATCTCACTAGCTCTTTGGAATGCCTAACATTCTCCCTTCTATTTTTACTCAGGGCTGGAGTCATACTATGGTAAATATTTATCCTTTCTAGGCTCCCACTGCCTATCTTTTGATTTTCTAAATATTCTAGTATTCATATCTGATTATAGTATTCTAAAGTACACCATCTGACTGTCTCACAAGGAGATCTATTACCACATTTACATTATCCTTCGGAAATATCAACTAATGTTAACAATCCATCAAAATTTTGGGTTACTCTAACCCCAACTTGATTCTGATATTCCATCTTTCTCTTAAACTATATTTGTCAACTCCCATAGGGCATAACTCAAATGGGAGTGACTAATAGTATATATCTCTATTACAGTCGAAAGTAACTCAAAATACTTATATTTCTCTGCTTGAATTGTAAATACTGTTAATCTTCATTAACTAGGTACCTCGTACCCTTATTCACCTTGCTTCTTTTACTTGGTGAAACTTGTGTCTACCTTCCGATTATTTTATTCCTTTTTACTATATGAGTCGATAGATATTATTGCCTTAGGGCTCATTATCAAGAAGCTTACACATCTTAGTACACACATGATCTGCTGAAGACCTCACATTTACTCATCATAAGCATGACGCAAAATTGAGTTCCTCTTACTCAACTCTTCCGCAGCCACCTTCAATCTCTTACCAGTTGTCTTTCTGAATGTAGATATTGTTGTATTACCAAAAAATAGAATTTAAGAGTTTGAATTCTTAAAATTGAGCTCTACCACACGATCTAGAGTGAGAAGAAAGAGTGACAGTCCTAAATGATTGAAATTGTTATTATGGTTAATGTCTTTAAATAAGATGACCTAGTCGATCAGGTCGTGATCGGACTCCGTGCTATTTTTACGGTAGTGTATATATGTCATGACCCAAATTGAAGGGCCACGACGGGCACCCGGTACCTTACTCAATCGAGTACCATATTACACCTCATATTTTTTACATGAAAATATGTCATAAATAAATTAATGAGATCCTGAAAGTGAGATTTCACGTCCCATAGTACTACATTACGACGATGTTGCATCTTGTAGATTGTACATTGAATTTTCCGTAAGGTAATTGACATCAGTCCAAGGAAAAGATTATTCGGATATTATAAGGATTATACTATTTCAAACAATTAATAAATAAATTCGTGAAGGTGAGAGGGGAAGCAAGTCAAAGAAAACAAATTTTCGTAAACTAGTACCATGCAAGGTACCATATGACCACGGTAGTATAAGGTATAAAGTATATATAAAGTAAATAAAAATAAGTAGAATTTTAAGTAATTTGAGGTAATTTTTAAATTATTCGTGTAATTGATTAATTACCGGATAGCGAGACATTACCTAGTTAATTATTAGATTATAAAATGATATGTGGCAGAAAGGAAGCTCGTAGCATATGTGACGACCCGGCCAGTCGTCTCATGAGTTACCGCTCTGTTTCCCCCATTTCTGCTTCTTTATGCTTTGTTATCTGCATTAGTTTGAGTTCGGGGTGGATTTTGTAAGAAATGAGACACTTAGTGTCTTTTAAGAAGGTTTAAGTTGGAAAAGTCAATCGGATGTTGACTTATGTGTTAGAGAGCTCGAATATGAGTTCCGATAGTTCGGTTAGCTTCGGGAGGTGATTTATGATTTAAGAGTGTAATCAGAATTGGTTTTGGAGGTCTGGTGTAGGATTAGGCTTGAATTGGCAAAGTTAGTATTTTGGCGATTTCCGGTTGGTAGGTGAAATTTTAATCCGAGGGTCGGAATCTAATTCCGAGAGTTGCTGTAGCTTCGTTATGTCATTTTGTGATATGTGTGAAAAATTTCAGGTCATTCAGACGTGGTTTGGTTGCATTTTTGATCGAAAGCGTATTTCGGATGTTTTTAGAAACTTAGGCATGAATTCAATGTGAATTGATGGATTTTGTGTTGTTTGAGGTGTTTGGATGATTGGAACATGTTTTAATGGGGTTTTAGCATGTGTTGGTGCTTTTGGTTGAGGTCCCGGGGGCCTCATGTGAGCTTCGGATGGTCAATTGAACCATTTTGGAGTTTGAATGTTGCAGAAAAATCTGCCCAGCTGTTGTAGAGAATTATATTTTTGCATTTGCGAGCGGAGCCTCGCATTCGCATAGAAGAATTTAAGGAAGGCCAGAATTTAAGCCTTCACATTTGCGAGAGGTTCCTCGCATTCGCAGAAGGCTAGGAGTTTGTGTTTCGCGTTTGCATAAGGCTGTTCGCGTTCACGTATATGGATTTGGGGTCCGGTGGAATTTGCTCTTCGCGTTCGCGTCAGGTGTCTCGCATTCGCAAAGGTCAAGGCGGAGGAGGCATCGCGTTCGCAACTGGTGTGTCGCGTTCACGTAAGGTAAAAGTTGGTCAACGTAAATTTGTGCTACACGAATGCGAGAGGTTGACCGCATTCGCGAAGAAGGAAGGGTCAGACCTGGGCAGAAAGTTTATAAGTTATTTCATCCGCGATTTTGGGACATTTTTACTCCATAGTTGATCATTTTGGGAGCTCTTTGAGGGAGATTGAAGAGAGATTCAAGAAGAACTGATTGGAGGTAAGCTTTTTGAACCTAAAACGTGATTCTATTGTGAAATTAACCTAGAAATTCATGGAACTTAAGCTAAAAATGGAAGAACTGGGGCTTGGGATTTTGAACTTTTGAATTGGGATTTGAAGGACCATTTGAAGTCGGATTTGAGAACTTTTGATATGTATGAACTTGTGAAAGGATAAGGAATCCGTTGATGTAAAAAATTTTGAGTTTCGAGAAGTGGGCCCAGTGTTCGGGTTTTGCTAATTTCTGGATTTTTGATATTTTTCGATTGTTTTCGCTTGGGCTTTGTTCCCTTAGTATATTGTGACATATTCGTTTTTCTTTTGGATAGATTCGACCCACGTGGAGGCCAATTCGAGGGGCAAAGGCGTCGTGAGCTAGAGTTGTAGCCGGTTCGAGGTGAGTAATGATTGTAAATGATGTCCTGAGGGTTTGAAACCCCAGATTGCACATCGTAGTGCTATATTTAGGTGAGACACGTACTGGATGATGATCGTGGGGTCTTTTACTACTGGGTATTGTGACTTGGTCCGTCCCGATTGATGGCTTTACCGCGTATTTGACTGAAACTTATTTGTTATCATCATGATTTAGGCTGATTGCCATATTTGGGCTTTGTGCCAACTATTTGAACCCTTCGGGGATTTTTATCACTATTCCTCACTATTTTGACTTGTTACTTGATCTCAGTCCTGTTGATATTTACTGTTCTACAAACGCAATCACTTTTATTCATATTTGAAACTTAAATGATATTTCTAAGTGATGTTTTTTGTCTGAGAACTACTATTTTAATAATGCCCGAGGGGCTTGTGATGATTTTCGGACTGAGTGAGGCCGAGGGCCATTTGTGAGGATATGCTGAGTGATCTGAGGCCGAGGGCCTGAGATACTTTGATACGCCACGAGGTGGCTTGAGTGATGTGAGGCCGAGTGCCGAGTGATGTGAGGCCGAGTGCCGAGAGATGTGAGGCCGAGTGCCGAGAGATGATGCCACGAGGTGGATTGATACAGCGCTTGGGCCGTAAGGGGCCCCTCTAGAGTCTGCAGCCCCACAGTGAGTGCGGGTACCCATCATGATCTGAGAGTGAGCCCGAGGGGCTGATACTATTCTGAGCGATTGTTACTGTGCCCGAGGGTCGGATTTCTACTTGTTAATTACCTGTTAAATTACCCCTTTTACTTGGTTTAAAGGGATTCCATTTGACTTCTTCACTGATTTACTGCTTTAAGTGATTTTACTGCTTGATATAGAACTGCTTTGTGCCTTTACGTGTTTTCTTTCTTTCAGCCATTATTTATGATTATTACTCACTGGGTCGGAGTACTCACACTACTCCCTGCACCGTGGGTGCAGATTCAAGCATCGGAGAGTCCGTTCTTGAGAGCTGATCCTCCCAGTCCAGGCAGTGTTTTCGGAGACTACGAGGTAGTTGTTGGCGTCTGCAGCCCCTGTGACACCCTTATCTTATAACTTTTATATTCTTCAAACAGTTGTACCAGATATTATATCTAGTAGACTCGTATCAGGATCCTTAGTTGTTCATGACTTGTGACACCCCGGTTTGGGATATGTCGAGATGGTTTCTACTGTTGTTATCGTAAATTCCGCAAATTATGGTTATTATATCATGTTTTAGAACTGTTTATGGTATTTAACTATTTAAAAGAGGTGTTCTATTTTGGTCTGGCTGGTCTTGTCTTCACGAGAGGCGCCATCACGACCTTATTCGGGGTTAGGGTCGTGACAGCATATGACTAATTAGTCATATAGGATCAGTGGTATCTACGTGTATAATTCTTAAATGACTAAAGATATGTACCAAGATATCAAGATTGGTCTCTTTAATTACATCTCTTTAAGAGATGAATAAAACTTTAGAGAACAACCAAAACCAAGTCTTGCCTCCTCATTGCATTCTCAATAACAATAGCAGAACGCCAAGCATCCGAGAAGAAAAGGTTCCAACAAAATCTTGCAACAACGCAATTCCAACGCGAATTTGTTAGAATCTTAGCAACGTAAGATTTTGCGGTTCTAAAGGAGTGCGGTGCAATCTTCTCTAAGAGTATTTTACGGTGTTTTTCCTACCCCGAGGTATGTTAAGGCTATCCCTTCTTTCTTTTGGCATAGTCCAAATTATACAAAAGAAACGAGCAAATGCACAATTTCCATAAATTATTCTACTCAGAGAAATATTAGGGGTATCTATATTATTGATTCCCCATGAGAATTATTATTATCTTCTGTTCATGGGTCTCAGAATAATATGCAGTTGAAAAAGTTTATCCGGAAGGAATATTGAGATTATTACATATTTTTCATGCATTTCACCCATTTATACATGTGCATTGACCCATGACCAAATGGCGTTATATACGCGTATATATGTAAATATATCTATATGGGATATGGGAAAAGGCTATGACGTTATATACACACCACCACCTGATCAGCTGGTATACGTTGATCATTTTGCCCACAGTTGCCAAGATGATATGATGGGATGCCCTCAGAAGCTGATGATATTATGGAACATGTACCTATGCACGACATGACATTCATACGCATATACATGATACTATAATTATTTCATGATTTACAAAGTTATTCAGACTTTCAGGTGGAGTCATTTACTATATATTTCCTCTATGTCTGTTATGTACTTATTTATATGCCTTACATACTCAGTACATTATTCGTACTGACATCCATTTTTGCTTGGGGACGCTGCGTTTCATGCCCGCAGGTCCCGATAGACAGGTCGAGAGCCCTCCAAGTAGGCTATCAGCTCAGCGGGAGATGTTGGTGCGCTCCATTTGTTTCGGAGTTGCTTGTTTGGTAAGTATGAATTAGATGTGTATTGTTTGGTATGACGGGACTCTGTCCCAACCTTTATGAAAATTATTTATTCATAGAGGCTTGTAGACAAATGCCATGTACGTAAAAGATTGTATGTCCTTGTCAGCCTATGTTCAGTGTTCAAGTGGTCATTTTGGTCTTAGAGGCCCATATGTTTTATATATATAAGTTGGTATTACCTGTTGTATTATACTTATTTCACGGCAGCCTGTCTGGTTCAGTTATTTATGATTGTATGACATGAAAAGATACGTTATATTGGTACTCGATTGAGTAAGGTACTGTATGCCTGTCGCAGCCCATCAGTTTGGATCGTGACAAAAGTGGTATCAGAGCTGTTCTGTCATAGGGAGTCTACAAGCCGTGTCTAGTAGAGTTTTGTTTATGGGTGTGTCGTGCACCATGTAGACATGTGATTTTTTACCCTCCCCAAGATTTTACATATTTTAGCATTTAAATATTTTGTTTAGGTCTAATATAGTTATTTCAACTAGTTTTAAAGTTTTTACTTTATTTTATCACAAAAAATAAAAATTACAAAAATAGTTTTATTAATGTTTTGTAGTCATACTATTTTACTAGAATTTTTATTTTTTATATAATCTTGAAGAATACCAAAATAGTCTCACAATATAATACTGTCTATTTTAATTAATTAAGATTAGTCTGATATTTTCATGTTATAAATTGTATATAATTTTAAGAAAAAATAATTAGTTTTAGATTGGTTTATGCCATTTTTATGAATTTTATAGTCCATTTTTAGTCTTTGGCCCACCTTTAACCTGGAAAACACTTTTCCCCGTCTTCAAACAAAGGATACCCCAGCCGTGACCCCTTTTCCCCATCTTCAAGACTTCAACACAAAAGGCAAGCATCAGCAGCTAAAAAAAAAGCTAGAACCTAATTCCCAAAATTCCAGCGCCGATTACCCCAAGAAAAAGACCCTTGAGCAGCGCCTGCCTTTCCCCAGAGATTCATCCATCTCTTTCTCTGGACAACACACACACCCCAAAGAGAGAACAAAAGAAAAATGGCAAAAAATAGTAATATGCAGTAAAGAGGAAACGAAACAGTAGAGAGGAAAATAGAACAAGATTTTGAAGATTTTTTTTTCTTCTTTTGATTTTGAGTTCTTAGAAAAGAAAAATAACACAAAAAATATTTCTAATCTCTCTTTCCAACTTCGATTTTGATTCTTAATTATGGAGTTTAATTGATTCCAGTTTGTCACGGTTGGAAGTCGCCGTTTGAGGTGTCCATTTCCTGTGTTTGCTCCTGTTGAAGCTCAAATTGCAGCAGCTGTTTTCTTCCTCTCAAGTGTGTTCTTATGTTTCTTGTGCTTGTATTCACTTTCAGCATTAATCCAAAGTTCTGCGCATTCAGGTTCATCTCTTACTCTTCTTATTTTATTAACGGAAGATGGTGCGAGTTAGTTTATATACTAGTCTGTGATGCAATTTTCTTGTGAATTTTATTGATTTTCCATCTGTTTGGCGCGTTTGACTGAAACTCGTCTAGTTGTGAGGTTGTTAGACTAATCTCAAATTGGTGGTGTAATTCTGAATTTCAAAAATAGATCTTCATGCTTAGATTAACTAGCAGCTCCAATTCTCTAACTCTACAAATATCCCCCACACACATTCACGTGCTCAAAGGGAAATTCAATTATTAGAAGACATGAACCTGAAATTGACATTGCCGAAAAAAGATAGAAGGAGACAGAAAAATGTAAGAGTAGAGTACAGAGTGGATGTGTGTGGTAGGCGAGAATGTATGGGGAGATAGAGATACAGGGGGATATGAATTGCTCTAAATATTGAAATGAGTACAAAAGATCGGGGGGAGATCCAGTGAAAAGGAAAGGAAAGAAGAAAATGGGTGGATATGCGAATACCAAAAAAAAAATGGCTAGGATTCCATCTCTGTTTTTCACATGCCTTGTACTCCTGCTTTGATTTTCAATCATATTTCTAATTTAAGATCTTTTATTTTCGAACAGATGAAGTTCAGATGTGGAGACAATTGTAATAAATGGAAGCATATCACACGTTAACAGCTGTGTAGGTGCTGACTTGAGAATGGCTTTGGAAAATAATTAACTTGAACATTGTTGCTTGCTTGAAGCGCGTTAATTAAATAAATCATTTTGACTATGAGTACAGTTCTCGTGATATGGTCACGATACGTAATATCCTATTCAAGTGTGCGTTTCATGTGACTCGACCATAACTTCGAACAAAAAATAAAATAAGCGTGTTGTAGATCGTGAGTACGATTCCCGTGACGCACTTCGCAATGTGTACATAAACAAATGGATGCGCGACAATCACGCCTTGTTCAAACAAATTCCATAAATAATTAAAAGCGGTTGAAAGTTAAAAAAGCACAATAGGTTTAAAATATGTAATTAATCGGATAATTAGGCCAAGTACTAATAGTAAAGCGACCGTGCTCGAACCACGAAACCCGGAAATGTCTAACACGTTCTCCCGGGTTAACAGAATTTCTTACTCGGATTTCTGTATTCGCAGACCGTAAACAAGAGTCAACTTCCTCGATTCGGGATTTTAAACCGGTGACTTGGGACACCATAAATTATCCCAAGTGGCGACTCTGAATAAATATAAATAATCCCGTTTTGGTTTGTATTACGAATAAAATAGAATTTAGGAGTCTAAATTCTTACAACTGAGCTCTACCACACGATCTAGAGTAAGAAGAAAGAGTAATGGTCCTAAATGATTGAAATTGTTATTGTAGTTAATGTCTTTAAATAAGATGACCTAGCCGATCAGGTCGCGATCGGACTTCGTGCTATTTTCACGGTGGTGTATATATGTCACGACCCAAACCGAAGGGTCACGGCGGGTGTGAGCACGTGATTTTTGCTTCACGGGACAATCGCTCCAAAAGAAATAAAAAATAACGACAATTGATCCTGTTGTACAATTTTTGGATTTTTTATGGCACTTCGTTAATCATGACCTTGACCCATTTTTACTTTATTAAAACAAAATACAAAAAAAAATGTACGTGTCATGCATAATCTGAACCGTAACATGGTTGTTAAATAGAAAAGCATAAACAGGCATCTTTGTCCGTGATTTTTGTTTTGTTTGATTTTACCTGTTTTGAAATATTTTTAGTGTGTGTGCAAATAATTGTATTGAGTGTGTATTTAATTTTAATTTGATTTTTGCTTAGTTTTGTTTTTAAAATAAATAAGAAAAAGAAATAAAAATAATAATAAAAAAAAGATCCCTTCTTCCTCCGGATTGGGCCAATTTATTAAAATTGGCCCAAACAAACAATGCACAAAACCAGGCCTGTCCGGTCCAGTCCAACCTGATACCCAGGGTGTCCAAACGACGCCGTTTTAATCCAGTTTGATCTGGGCCGTTGATCTCAGATTGATCAACGGCCAAGATCACATTTCCCATACCCACGAACAAGACCCGACCCGTTCCACCCGGACCAACCCAAACCCCCTTTAGTTGAAACGACACCGTTTCCCCTAAGCCCTTAGATCCAAGCCATTGATTTCAGTTGATCCAACGGCTGAGATCAACCCACCCATTCCATATATAAGCCCTTTAACCTTACCCTGCCCCCCATCTGATACCCCAGCTTCCGTCTTCAACCTCATCCCCATCAAACCCTAGAGCCGCCCCTGTATCCTCCACCATGAAAACCGGCGGCATGAACGCCGGTGACCTCGCCCTTAACACCATAGAACCCCCTTGCCGTCCTGAACCCAAATCTACCAACCACACTCCTCGAATCCTATCCCACCTTCTCGAATCGAGTCGGAACCTAATCTACACCGATCTGCCCTAAATTCATACCAGACACTCCCCAGACCCCCCTCGTGACCAAACCATACTTGGTTTGGTCCGAATCTGACCAGGGAAGCATGAATCCCGGATCTAGTTTTCGAACCTTAGGGTTCCTCGTCACTGGTCCGTGTCTTGTTCGAGCCAAAGAAATTAAGGTCTAATGGACCTTAATCGAAGTGTTTCTCATCTGAGAAACACTTCGATTAAAGTCCGTTCAGCCTTAAGAAAGGTCTGTCCGAGTCCGAGTTAAGGTTTTGATCTTTTGCGGTTTAAGGTGAGTTCTTTCTTTTCTTATTTGTTTTGGTTCATTTGATTGTTGTAAGGGTCTGTTCATGTTCTGTTTGTGTCCTTGACTTCTTATCAACTGTGCCTTGACCACTTTGCCTGAACCTCTGTTGTTTGATTAAGCCTTTCCATTTGTTCTGATAATGTGTATGTAAGTGTTGTGCAATTAGCTGATTTTCAAATTTGGACTGACTAGTTGACTCCTCGAGTGCAATTCTGCTTAGTCAATATAATGCGAACCTTGTGTGATACTGTTAAATGTCGGATTTTTGGCTACGACTGTATGAGTTATAACTAGTATAGTCGAGTCGACAAATGTCGTCAATTAATTTCAGTAGTTCAAATGTTAACGATTGCACTTGTTGCTTGCTGCAACTCTGTTTGAATCAAAGTAAGGATCAAGTAGCTTCACTTATAGTTGCTATATTTGAATCTGAGGGTAGATTGTTAATTGAAATCTGAGTTGATGGCATGTGCACTTGTGCACAGCATGTGCATTGTGCACAGCCTATTTCCTGCATAAAAGGGCTTTGGATTTAAAAATGGTTTGACAGCATGTGCTGTCAGACTACATCCTGCTGCCCATACTTTGCTTTAGTTTAAAGAAGTATTAAACCTTTTAAAGGTTAAATCTGCCAGGGAATGTTGATGGGGTTTAATACTTAATTAGCTAAAGTGGAACTGAAAATGGAAGGCACATGGGAGGGGTGTTGATATATTCTAAACAGGCTGTTTAAAGGGATTGGAGGCTCAATAAAAGGGGCACTTCGATCAGGTCAAGAGCATAGAATTAGAGGTTAGAGAACCCTGAAGATTTAGAGAGGAAAAATACACACACTGTGAGGATAGAAGAGAAAAAGAGAGAGCTGATAGAGATACACAGACAGAGCATACAGAGATAGAGAGAGACACTGAGAGGGAACATCTGAGAGTTCAAATTCTGAAAACAGAAACTGGAAAAGAATTCTCTTTGATAACCCAACTAGATTTCAAAACTGAGGACTGACATTAGAATTTGAAAAGAAAGGAGATAGGGAAAGGGATATCACAAAATCAGAAATTGTCTTCTTCCTACTGTTTGTTCGATTCTCAGTTTGTTCAAACTGTCCAAATCAGTCCTGTCTTCTTTCAAGTGTCGGTTAAGTCTATTGTTTGGATTTGTATTGTTTGTTTCTCCTGGAATTGGATTGTCTGGATCTCTGATTCCATACTGCTGGGAATTTGTTTCATTCTGCCCTTCCTCCATTGGCTTTACTGGTCTCTTGCACTGGGATTTCTGTTCTATTGGTACCTGCTGTTACTGCTGTTGTTTGGTATCGCTTCTATTGCCCTACTGACCCGTTGCTTCTTCTGTTGTATCCAATATCCAGGTACATACTAAGACTTGCATCTGATGTAACAATGAAAGTATGAATCAAAAGATCTGAAGGAGTTATAATCACCTGTTGTATTGCTTACGAATTTTTTTATAAATGTTGTTAAGATATGTAAGTTCCTGGTCTGTTAGCCTAATAGAGATACATTAGTAAGGTTGTACTTAATTAAAGTTTATGCCAATCTGAAACTGTGACATTTTATTCGTTTAGTAGTATACAAGATATAAACACAATCCATGAAATGTGCAGCCATTTAATACAATTGCTAACTCAAACTCACTCTTTCAGCATGCTTCGAATATGTAAGGGCAAATGGCTGTTTAGATCTAGCTAAAGACAATACAGTTTCAAACTCTTGAGTTTCAGTTTTCGTTAGGCAATTTATAGGTTGAGTTTCAAATATCATTAGTCGCATTTTCTAATAAGCAATTTTAATTAATCTTGTCTGAATAAGTTAAAGTTAGGGAGCTCTTGTAACAGTCGTAGCATTTCATCAATCTCATATATAATTCTTCTATCAAGTTAAAAGCATGTTTTCATGAGGTACAATGTTTCTTCATTCCGCAAATAATTAATCAGACGATTAACTGCAATCTGGATTTGGCCAAACATATAGTTAAATTAGCATGCATCTTTTCTTCTATTTTTAGAGATAAACACATTAGAAATGTAGTCGCTTTAGGATGTTCCTTCTAAAATAATGAGACGAGCCTCGCCAAATGAGATGTTAAATCGCGGGGCCCTCAATAAATAATCATAATATTTCGAATTCAGGATAGGCCGTTTTAGCGAATTTTACGGCCTTCCCAAAATAACAATACGCTAGTTTCTTTAGGCGCGCCTTTAATAAATTACATTCTTAAACTTGGGTGCGCATTGATGTGACCCGAATCCAAATCTCAACGGAGTCGAAATGTGTTTAACAATTACGGGTGCATTGATTGCGACGTAGTTCAAGATACATTTTCACGACGTTGTAATTCTATAAAAATAAATGATAATAATAAAAGCGGTTTAAACTTAATGAAAGCACGTAAGTCATAACATGTATTTAAATCAGATATTTAGCCATTATAACAATTTAAGCGACCGTGCTAGAACCACGGGATTCGAGGGTGCCTAACACCTTCCCTCGGGTCAACAGAATTCCTTACTTAGAATTTCTGGTTCGCAGACTTCGTTTGGAAAAGTCGAAAATTTCCTCGATTTGGGATTCAAGATAAAACCGGTGACTTGGGACACCAAAAACCAAACCTTTTCCCAAGTGGCGACTCTGAATTGAATAAATAATCCCATTTCGAATATTGTCACTTAAATTGGAAAAACTCCACCTGCGCATTTAACCCTTCGGGGGCGGGCGCGCAAAAAGGAGGTGTGACAGCGGGCACCCGGTACCTTACTCAATCGAGTACTAACGTGTTATACCCCATATTTTCATCCATAAAAATACGCCATAAATAAATTAATGAGAGCTCGGAAGTGAGATGTCACATCCCGTAGTACTACATTACGACGATGTTTCACCCTGCAGTATTGTACGTTGAATTTGTCGTAAGGTAATTGATATCTGTTCAAGGAAAAGATTATTCAGAAATTATAAGGTTTATGCTATTTCAAATAAGTAATAAGTAAATTCGTGAAGGTAAGAGGGAAAGCAAGTCAAAGGAAACGAATTTTCGTCCAAGTTTGGCATTTGGGATAAAATACGGTCGAGCGGTATTTTGAGCGATAATACCCAATAGTTATAACCTATTATCATGCAAAGTACCATATGATCACGATAGTATAAGGTATAAAGTATGTATAAAGTATATTAAAAATAAGTAGAATTTTAAGTAATTTGAGGCAATTTTTAAATTATGTGGGTAATTGATTAATTATCGGATAGCGAGACATTACCTAGTTAATTATTAAGTTATAAAATGATACGTGACAGCAAAGAAGCTCATAGCATATGACTAATTATTCATATAGGATCAGTGACATCTACGTGTATAATTCTTAAAAGACTAAAGATATGTACCAAGATATCAAGATTGGTCTTTTTAATTACATCTCCTTTAAGAGATGAATAAAACTTTAGAGAACAATCAAAACCAAGTCTTGCTTCCTCATTTCATTCTTAATAACAATAGCATAAGCATCCGAGAAGAAAATGTTCCAACGAAATCTTGCAACAACGCAATTCCAACACGAATTTGTTAGAATTGTAGAAATGTAAAATTTTGCGGTTTTAAAGGAGTATGGAGCAATCTTCTCCAAGAATATTTTACGGATTTTTCCCTACCCCCAAGTATGTTAAGACCATTCCTTCTTTCTTTTGGCATGGTCCAAATTATACAAAAGAAACGAACAAATGCACAGTTTTCATAAATTACTCTATTCATAGAAATACTAGGGGCGCCTATATTCTTGATTCCCCATGAGAATTATTATTATGGAGTATGGAGCAATCTTCTCCAAGAGTATTTTACGGAGTTTTCCCTACCCCCAAGTATGTTAAGACCATTCTTTCTTTCTTTTGGCATGGTCCAAATTATACAAAAGAAATGAGCAAATGCATAGTTTTCATAAATTACTCTATTCATAGAAATACTAGGGGTGTCTATATTCTTGATTCCCCATAAGAATTATTATTATCTTCTGTTCATGGGTCTCAGAATAATACGCAGTTGAAAAAGTTTATCCGGAAGGAATATTGAGATTATTACATATTTTCATGAATTTCACCAATTTATACATGTGCATTGACCCATGATCAGATGACGTTATATACACTTATATATGTAAATATATGTATATGGGATATGAGAAAAGGCTATGGCGTTATATACACACCACCACCTGATAAGCTGGTATACGTTGATCATTTTGCCCACAGTGGCCAAGATGATTTGATGGGATGCCCTCAGAAGCTGACGATGTTATGAAACATGTACATATGCACGACATGACATTCATACGCATATACATGATACTATAATTATTTCATGATTTATAAAGTTATTCAGACTTTCAGGTGGAGTCATTTACTATATATTTCCTCCATGTGTGTTATGTATTTATTTATATGCCTTACATACTCAGCACATTATTCGTACTGACGTCCATTTTTGCCCCGGGACGCTGTGTTTGATGCTCGCAAGTCCCGATAGACAGGTCGAGAGCCCTCCAAGTAGGCTATCAGCTCAGTGGGAGATGTAACTGTGCTCCATTTACTTCGAAGTTTCTTGTTTGGTTAGTATGTGTTAGATCTGTATTGTTTGGTATGGCGGGACTCTATCATAACCTTTATGAAATTATTTATTCTTAGAGGCTTGTAGACAGATGTCATATACGTAAAAGATTGTATGACCTTGTCGGCTTATGTTTAGTGTTCAAGTGGTCATTTTGGTCTTAGGGGCCCATATGTATTATGTATAAGTTAGCATTACTTGTTGTATTCTAACTATTTTACGACAGCCTCTCCGACTCAAATATTTATGATAGTATGACATGAAAAGATACGTTATATTGGTACTCGGTTGAGTAAGGTACCGCGTGCCCGTCGCGGCCCATTGGTTTGGGTCGTGACATAACGTACCATATCTTTTTTATCGTATTATCACTAGTAAATGGGCCAAAAGGGTCGTCATAAGATAATCAAAATAAAACATAAGGGAATACTAGATATAGGACGACCCAACATGATATAGAAACTTATACATGTGATAAACGGGCCTATAAGGCTGACATGATCATTTATAAATTAAATAAATAGGCCGACAAGGCCATACAAGTATCTATATACCTAACATCTGTCTACAAGTCTCTAAGAGTACTTAGACATCATAAAGGTCAGGATAGGGCTCCGCCATACCAGTAAATACATGTCCAAATCATACTGATCAAATAGTCAACTCCGGAACAAGTGAAGTGTGCCAACACATTTTGCAGACCTGAGCCTACTAGGAGAACTATCAACCTATCTTTCAGGACCTGCGGGCATGAAACGCAGTGTCCCCGGCAAAAGAGATATCAGTACAAATAATGTACCGAGTATGTCAGGAATGAAAAGTAGTTTATAAAAAGCATGAAAGAGATATGGAGTAAGTACTCAACCAAGCTCGACACAATGTCTTGCATCCACAAGAAGTGAAATGATATTGTCGTTAACATATAATGTCGTACCATCGTATTTGGCTAGTCGTATGGCTTAAGGAAAATTGGGCAGCAACTCCCCTATTTTTAATACATCCCAAAGACCACTAAGGGTCATCAACAGCCCAACAACAACAACAACTATAACCAACAATAACAACAACATATAATCCAATATGAGTTTTTCCGATTAACTTAACAATCATATTGAGTGGCAAGCTTGTTTTACTTATAATAATATATGAATTGAATCTAACTCTTATTCCATAAATTAGTTTACAACCTTCAGAACATCATACTTATATGCACCATAGTATTTCTTGTTTAAAACATCCACAAAATGCCTTCCAAAACAGCCTCATACGTCAAGCACCTTAATTTTTATCATCAATCACTTGTTTTTCATCTTTTCTTCTTCAATAAACTTAATTAACACCTAAAAAAGCTTGAAAACAGCAGCCACAACATTATCAAATTATTTCTCACAATTTTCAGCCACCACAAACCATATATTTAGCCAAAAAATAGTCCAACCAAAAAGACACCCATATCTCATGTTCCTTCAAGTGCATCTTATGGTTTTTCACTCAAAAAACACAACAAACGCAAGATTAACCGTAGGAACAATCAAGAATATATATTTTAAATTCCTTGGAAAGTAGCTACAACTCGAAACCCTATCTCAACTTAGCCCACAATAGCCCTCTTTAACATCTTTGATGATGATTTGAGTTGATTTTCCTTGAGTTTGATTCTTGGGATCTTGGGATATGTTAAGGATGTTTTTGGAGATGTTGAGAGTGTTTTTGTGTGAGCAACATCTGTATTGTTAATGAGATATAAGGGGATAAGACCACCGCCTCAATTCTCCAATCAGGTGGGTAAGCTGTCTGCTTGGCAGCTTGAGTAGTGCCACTTCAGACACTTGTAACTCTATACTCCGATATTATATTGATAAACAGTTTGCAGCTTTGAAAATTAGACACACAGGGCTTTTATTCCATATAAATGTCTCCATGTACCTCTCAATATATTGGAAAAAAACTGCGTCGCAACTTGGCCTATAAAACTGCTAGTTTCTCCGAAATGCGGTGACGTGACTTGGCAACCCTACTTTATAAATTCATATTTCTCTACCCTGATGTCGTATTAATACATGGTTTGGACCATTGGAAACTAGGTTAAACGACCTTCATTTTGTATAATATGTCCCAAAAAGACCTCATATAATACATGAAATGTATTGCTCAAAACGCTTTATTACATGGCAAATCCTTAGTCGGTTTTTTGGCAACTTAAATCCAATTTTCCCAAACTTTATATTTCATATCCAAAATCATATATAGCCATATAATGACATTAAACTCATTTAAATCATGATTAACAAGTCTCATATTTAGCTTAACTTACTCAAGACTTCAGTAAACCTTTCTTATCCTTGTAGAAGGATTTTGTCCCTTTTGAGTTTACATTAGATAATCCTAGAATGACTGTGACGTGTGAAGTACGGGGTGTAACAACAATAAATCACTTTATATACTTTCAAAGAAGATCTCATTTCCGAGATTACATCAATTGACTTACGACATACTTTTACGTACAAAAACATGAGCCATAACAATATATATATATATATATATATATATATATATATATATATAAACACACACACACATATATATGCACAGAAATTGTAATTAAAATTGGGAGTTGGTTATGATGTGCATATTATGAACAATAGTATTGTGAATTGTGGTGAATCGCTATTAAAGATCTTCTATAGAATAATAATGTTGTCTTCATATTCCAAGTATCATTTTCACCATATGAATTTTCGTATATTGAAAAACTGATATGTTTTAACTTGGCCTTTGAATTTCATTGATTGTTACTTGTTGTTTACATGGTTTTATTTTCTTATATTGACATTGTATTTTGAAAGATGACTTTTAGCTATACATACTAGTGTTATTCAACGACACTAACGTCCCTTTTGCCGGGGCCGATGTATCTTTAATTAATACAGGTGGTTCCACAACAAGCGATATCGATCGGTGATAGCGGTATACTCTTTTCCGCTGACTTGGTGATCCACACTTCATTTCGGGATCCTGTATCTTTCGTTTAGCATGTACTTTATATTTTGAGGTATAGCCGGAGCCTTGTTATCGGCATTTCCATATTACTCTACATTTGTATTTAGAGGCTCCGTTGACAGGTTGTGGGTGGTGTTTGATATTGGGAATTAAATTAGAAATGTTGGTATTTGGAAAACATATTTTTCATTATATCTATAAACTCGTACTATTTTGGAAATTATGTTTGAAGCTGCTAATGGAAATGAATGGGAGTTGCTAATGAAATATTGTCAAAACGTGATTAATGGAGTACATCTCCTCTTTATTCAAAGATGAATTTGGGTAGAATGAAATCTAACATGCTTGCTCAGTTAGGTTTACTCGGTTGAACGCCGGTCACGCTCCTCGATTTTGGGGCGTGACAAAAAAGGTAGGATAAATAATAAAATAAGTGAGATTAAGATAAAAAGACAAGGTAATGACGCGACCATGCCAAATTGGTCGTTACATAAAGTGACGCAATTCATCGTTACATAATGACAGATTTAACATACAATACAATAAAATTTAAGTAACAATCAAAACAAACATTATACTTAAAGTAACAATATGATACAATACAACATGTAACAACTATCCAAACAAGCTGTAAGTGGAGCGTAATACGAGGACTCTCCTCGATAATCAGAATTGAACTAAAATAAGAATAACGCTCATTTGTTAATAAAAATCATACCTGTAATGACACCATCTGGTGTAGTGTCCTCAACCTTACCATATCAATTATATCAACGGGTCTGGCCTTTCTGTCATGACCCAAAATCAGACCCGGTCGTGATGGCATCTATCGTGAAATAAGACCAGCCAACACAAACCCCCAATACCAATTAACAATTATATAATTCATAATTAAGTCATTAATAAGTGATAAATTCCAAAAATAAAGTGAAATAGAACAAATGCGGAAACAAACACAGGCCGACATCGGGGTGTCACCAGTCATGAGCATCTAAACATCTATCTAAGAGTATGAAAGAGACTACACAATCTACTACAGAACTAGTACAAAAAAAAGTAAGATTAAAGGGAGAAGCACTGGGCTGCGAACGCCAAGTTGCAATCTACTTGTATGCGGCAAAATCAGAGGGCCTAATTTCTTGTTATCGAGTCACTTCAGAAGAACACCTCGAGACCCCGAAGACCCAAAGCTGTGACCGTTCCCTACCTGAGAGCTCGTCGAGGTCTGACTTAAAGAAGATACAGATAGAGGCTAGAGTCAAATGGGGAATTCCAAGGCACACGGCTAAGTCGGACAAAGCCGGCCTACCCAGGGCCTGTATCAAGGTGTCGCGTATAGCCTTCCCATTTCCATGATTTTACAATTAATGTATTTTGTACTATGGCGAGATTCCCCTCCTATATAAAGGGGATCCTCACCACTTTGTAAAGGGCTGCTATTGCTCCAACTATTCTACACAAGATCAATAACAACTCTCTCTCTCTCTCTCTCTCTCTCTCTCTCTTTTCTCTATAACTTACTCGCTCGAGGCTACCTTCTTCATTTATTGCTTTCATACTTGTTCTTCATTTATTGCTTGATATTGGCCATAAAGAGCCTTATTTAATTATATCGAAACTGTTATTCCCTTCCCGGTTACCCCCGACAGCTCGAGCTCAAGCCCAGGCATCGACTTCGAGGCCTTTCATTGGTTAGCCCGAGGCCCGGATGGCTAGCTCCTCGGTTTGATTACAATCCCATTTTAGTTCGTATTTCGTCGTAAAGCTTCACATATCTAGCATCCACTCTATAACAACTAGCATAAAAATAGATCACGTATTTTTAGAATCCCATCAACAAATTTAATTGTTATTACCATTTTCAGGATAAACAGTTTGGCGCCCACCGTGGGGCTAAAAATAATAGTGATTATTTTCTTGCTGGTTTCGTTACACAACACAAGTTATCTTTCACACTTTTTCTTGTCCAAAATCTTTGATTTTTGGTCAAAATGTCTGGCTCAGCAAACACAGTCGAGAACGACAACCTTGAAAACCACAGAGAAAACGGTGTGGCTGTTCCAGTTATTGGCGCGCCACATAGTAGAACCCCAATAACACACCTTGACCGATACCAGCGGACGCGGATTCGCAAGACGCATAGCAAGTTGACGAAACCTCATACACCGATAGGAGCATACGATATGGCGACCAACAGGAAGCCCAAAAAACCACAGCCCGGGAAGAACAAGAAGTTAGTTTTCATGTTATTTTTGAAATGTTGCAGGCACAATAGCTGGCTATCGCTCAATTGCAAAGACACCCGAAGACTTCCAGCACAGTAGAACCGGAAAGTACTCCCCCGATCGAACCGGTAACGGAGAGATCGAGCAACAATGGATCAACAGCCGATCCTGCCATCGTGAAAATGTTGGAAGACCTCACCAAAAGTGTTACATCTTATATTTTCGTACATGAAAATATGCCATAAATAAATTAATGAGATCCCGGAAGTGAGATGTCACGTAGCACAGTATGACATTACGGTGATGTCACGTTTCGCATTATTAAGTTACAACGACATTGTACCCTGAAGTATTGTAAGTTTAAAATTTCGTTTTCAGTTAACCAACGTAGACTCAGGGATGATATCATCTTGACGTTAACGTACTTACGCTATTTATAATAAGCGATAAATAAGTGTTATGAAGGATAAAGTGGTACACGGATTAAAGAAAATAAGTTTCGTTGAAAGTGGCCAATTTGGAATAAAATATGGGTCGGGCAATAATACTCGATAATTACGAGCTAGTACCATGCAAGGTACTATATGACCACGATAGTATAATACATAAAGTATATATGAAGTATTTTAAAAATAAATAGAATATTAAGTAATTTTTGATAATTTTTAAATTATGCGGGTAATTGATTATTTACCGGGTAACAGAACATTACCCAGTTAACTAATAAGCGGAAAAAATATAATTAAGAAACCCCAAAGCCACATGGCACAAAGCCACAATGGCTAAGAATGACTCTTAGTCATTCAAGCCATGTGGCCACTTATAGGGATTTCATTAGGTCTTATCAAGCAAAGACTTAGATATAAAGTCTTATCCAAAATAAGACTTGGTTACAAGTCTTACATGTAAGACATGGTATTAAGTATCCTTGTTAAAAATTCAAAGCTTTTGATCATTATCAAACAACAAAAACGTTGGGCAGAAGCAACTTTCCAAGTTCAACAATTACATCCATTTTGTATTTGGTTTTCAAACCAAGGAAGTTAGAAGCAGAATCATTTTCGTTCAAATATTCAAGCATTTAACAATTCAATTCTTAGCCAACATTTCGTTCAAAAATGATAGAAGCAGAATAAATTCGTCCGAGATTTCAAGTTCGTCCAAGTGTGAATTTCGTCCATATTTCACAGAAGCAGATTCGTTCCAATAATTCCAGGAACAGGTATGTTAAGGCTATCCCTTCTTTCTTTTGGCATGGTCCAAATTATACTGAAGAAACGAGTAAACACACAGTTTCCATAAATTACTCTATTCGTAGAATTATTAGGGGTGTCTATATTCTTGATTCCCCATGAAAATTATTATCCTTTTCTGTTCATGGGTCACAGAATAATACGTAGTTGGAAAAGTTTATATGGAAGGAATATCGAGATTTTTATGTATTTTTCATGAATTTCACTCATTTATACATGTGCATTAACCCATGACCAGATGACGTTATATATGTGTATATATGTAAATATATGTATTTGGGATATGGGAAAAGGTTACGATATTATATACGCATCACCACCTGATCAGCTGGTATATGATGATGATGTTGCCCACAATGGCTGAAATATGATTCAAACGGCGTTATATACACATATATATGTATGTACTCAAACGGCGTTATATACGCGTATATATGTATATGGGAAAAGGTTATAGCGTTATATACGCACCACCACCTGATCAGCTGGTATACGTTGATGATTTTGCCCACAGTGGCCGTATGATATGATGGGATGCCCTCAGAGGCTGATGATGTTATGAGACATGTACTTATGCATGACATGACATTCATACGCATATGCATGATGCTAAAAGTATTTCTTGATTTACAGAGTTATTCAAACTTATAGGTTGAGTCAAGTACTCTATATTTCTTCCTTGTCTGTTATGTACTCATTTATATGCCTTACATACTTGGTACATTTTTCATACTGACGTCCCTTTTGCCTGGTTACACTACGTTTTATGCCCGCAGGTCCCGATAGATAGGCCGAGAGCCCTCCAAGTTGTCACGACCCAAATCCCGGTCGTGATGGTGCCCAACACACTACTAGGCAAGCCCGGCCATTATTCAACACTTAACCCAATTTATCAAAAATAGCGGAAAGAAATATCAATTAAGCAAGATTAAAGTACTGAAGAATTTAACAAAATACACAATATAATCTCACTAGGACCCGGTGTCACGAATTTGAGCCTCTAGAATACAGAATATCATCCTAATACATGGTATATCCAAAGTCTGATAATGCGGAAATAAAGAGATAGGATAGGAGGGAGAAGATCAATGGCTGCGAACGCCGTGCAGCTACCTTGATACTCCCAGAAGCTGGATCTACTGAGCCTGAAACTGCCTTGGATCTGCACACAAGGTGCAGAGAGTAAAGTGAGTACTCCGACCCAGTGAGTAATAAAAGTAACTACAGTCTGAAGATAAGAAAATCCAGTAAATACACAAAGTAAGCTAAAATCCAAATATACAGCAACATATGGAACTGAGCAGCTAAACAACAGTATAAATAGAAATACATGAATGCAATGCAATGCATATGATGGTACATTCCAGTACCCACTGCGGCGTGCAGCCCGAGCCATCCATATTTATTTATCGTCGACGGCGCTCACTGGGGGTGTGTACAGACTCCGGAGGGGCTCCTACAGCCCAAGCGCAATATCTTGGTCAGTCATTGTTACCTGACCGGTCAGCCATTGTTACCTGACCAATTTATATCATACAGTGCCATTGTTGCCACTGTTCAAGTATATCATCCAGTGTCATTGTTACCACTATTTCAAGTATATCACACAGTGTCATTGTTACCACTGTTTCAAGTATATCACACAGTGTCATTGTTACCACTATTTCAAGTATATCACACAGTGTCATTGTTACCACTGTTTCAAGTCACTTTATAATCACTCCAAAAAATAATATAATAAGCCCCTTGGGCATTTACAAAACAGAAGTTCCCAGTCCGGAATACATTTAAAAATATCATTTAAGTTTTCAACACTTAGAATTATGGCTGAGTTTGCAAAACAGCATTTAAAACCTTGGACTGAAATTAAATGATATGCAAATCATGCTAAGCAGTAATATCAATCCTCGAAGGATTTTACAAATCGACACAAGGCCCCAAACATGGCATCAAGCCCCGTAATATCAATGAAGTATGTGTATCAATCACCAGTATAGTATAAACATCACACGGGATGGACCAAGTCACAATCTCCAATAGTATCCGACCCAGCACTCGCCATGGAGTGCGTGTCACGCCTCAATATAGCATTACGATGTGAAAGTCCGGGGTTTCAAACCCTCAGAACAGCATTTACATCTATTACTCACCTCTAACCGGCCGTAGACTAGTCCACAATGCCCTTTCCTCTTGAATCGATCTCTTCGCGCATCGAATCTAGTCAAAACCACAACGAATACGTCACAATAGGCTAAGGGAATATAACCCAATCGAAAAGACTCGAAAAATGTCGAAAATCCCGAAATTAGCAAAACCCGAGCCACGGGCCCACTTCTCGAAAAAATTACGAAAGTCATATCACCGGATTCCTCATCTCGCCACGAGTCCGTACATATAAAATTTACCAAAATCGGAGTTCATTTGACCCCTCAAATCACCAAATCTTATTTTCAAATCCCTAGGCCTAAATCCTCAATTTTTCTACAATTTTCATGCTCAAATCCATACATAATTGATGTACTTAACTCAAAATAGGTGGGCATAACTTACCTTCACATTGATGATGAAAATCCCCTCTTGAAGCTCCCCAAAAATCGTCCATACTTTGAAGAAATGAAGAAAAGTGAGCTAAATCCGTGTATAAAAGAATCTGCATGTGATTCGTCGAGTTGTACCTTGCACTTGTGCTATACAAGTTGTACATCCTATTACAATTGTTCCTTGTCGGACACTTTCTGTTTAAACACCTATAACGTCTTGTATAAATATCCAAATGACAAACGGTTTGAAGATTTAGAAACTAGACTCAAAGATCTTTAATTTTATAGGTTGTACACCACATAACTCTTTATATATCCCGAGATAAGAGCTTCTAAAGTGCATCATAAATTCTGCCAAAATTGCTCCAGCAGCCCTTTTCGATCCATCATAACTTTCTGAGATGATATCCAAATCACGAATGGTTTAACTTTACGAAAACTAGAATGTATGGGCTACAACTTTTGTGTTTTGAACTTTTCCAGATTTCTTATAGATTACAAGATATGAGCTTCCAAACTGGACTACTGCAGCAGAATTTCTGCAATTTTCTGCAACTTTTTCTTTTCTTTTTGGTCCGAATTTCATTCCATTAACCTTCTGAAATCCACCCGAGGCCCTCGGGACCTTAACCAATTATATCAACATGTCCCACAATATCATTCAAACTTGTCCCAACCTTCGAAACACCCAAAATAACATCAAAACATCAAATCATCATCGGATTCAAGCCTATGAATCTCACGAACTTCCAAATTCCATTTTTGATCAAAAACTCAACCAAATCACGTCCGAATGACCTCAAATTTTGCAGACAAGTCCAAAATGACATAACAAAGCTACAACAACTCTCAGAATTCTATTCCGACCCTCGGATCAAAATCTCACCTATCAACCGGAATTCGCCAAAATACTAACTTTGTCAATTCAAGCTTAATTCTACACCGGTCATCACAAAAATATTCCGGACACACTCCTAAGTCCCAAATCACCTAACGAAGCTATCCGAACCATAAAATTTGTATTTCGAGCTCTCTAACACATAAGTCAATATTCGGTTGACTTTTCCAACTTAAGCTTTCGTAAAAGAGACTAAGTGTCTCAAACCTTACCAAAATCATTCCGGAATGACTTTAAATTTTGCACACAAGTCACATTCGACATTACGGACTTGCCCCATCTTTCTGAACCGCATTCCGACCCCGATATCAAAATTTCCACTTCCGGTCGAATTTTCTCAAAAACCTTCAAATTTCTATATTTAGCCAAATGACTTCAAAATGACTTCCGGACATCCGAATTCACTTCCGATCGCGCTCCCAACTCCAGAATCATCATACGGATCTATTCCCAGACTCGAAATCCCAAACGGACTTCTATAACACTGAAATGCCTTCCAACCCAAATTTATGAAATTCTTCTAAAGTACTAACTTTCACAATATATGCTGAAATGCTCACGGGTTACCCAAAACCAAATCCGGACATACGCCCAAGTCCGAAATCATCATACGAACATGCTGGAACTTTCAGATCCCAATTCCGAGGTCGTTTACTCAAAATTCTAATCCTAGTTCATTTCTTCAATTTTAAGCTTTCAAAATGAGAATTTCCATTTAGATTTGACTCCAAACTTCCTGAATTTTAATTCTGACCATACACACAAGTCAATATACCTGAGATGAAGCCGCTCATGGCCTCAAACTGCTGAATGACGCGCCGGAGCTCAGAACGACCGGTCGGGTCGTTACAATCTCCCCCACTTAAACATACGTTCGTCCTCGAACGTGCTGAGAACTACACTGAAGTAGTCCAAAATCACTTGTTTAACACATCATTCACTTTCCCATGCTACCACTACTCCGTTGAGCACATTAGCTCGATAATTCTGTAGATATAATTATTTATTCAAGCAAATAAGCCATTAGGCCCAATTCCAACATCCTGAATTTTCCTGCCAAGCCTGTTTCCATCATACGACCACCATATCAATCTCCACATGCTGTACCCAAACATGACTGCATAACTTTGCTGAATTCACACTTTGCATCACTTACTCATAGAACCACAATAACATTCTTTAAACATAATGGTCGAAATTCCACGAATCTGATGCTCCCATTGCATCTCATGATCTACACAGGTCTTGCTCTAGTTTTCTTTTTTTTAATTTTTTTTCAACACTGATACGACTAAAGAGATGTGCCGAAATTCACAACCAACTGCGGAATCAACAGTTCATTGGATCTACACTCCTGACAAGTTCCATTACCTTGTCCCAAACCAAAGAATGATCTTTGCTCTATAATATACTACATATAATCAGTTTGCACTGACCCCAAATCTAGTAACCTCATCTCACCCAGTACGAACTGCTCAGGCAATAAGCCACCTCAGACATAATCAAAAATCCCACAAGGCGCCACAATGTGCCAGTATGCTATCAATTCGAACGTGATACAAAAGGAAGGCGAACTCTAGAAGGAACTACTCAACTCGCACACTAACATAAACTTCCTCAGAAAATAGGAAAACAGAACACACAAAAGCAAATATGGGCACTGAACTGAACATCACACTGTTGCGGCGTGCAACCCGATCCAAACAACATACCCATGGCGGTGTGCCACCCGATCCACATATAGAACTCACATAAGGAGATATACGTCAAGTTGAATAGCTCATCACATCAAAATACCGAATATCGGTCATAAACACACTAAGGTGCATAATATCATTCCCAAGGAAACATATAGCGCTATAGGCTACAAACTCAAGCACAACTGAGGTGCGATACATGATCTAAGTCTCATCCTGCTCATATAACATCACCGCTGAGCGGAACCTCAACACATAAGGAATTTACCAAGCCGTCTCACAACTCATACGGTGCAATATATCTTTACATGAATTAACTGACCACGAAATAAGACTGCGACTATCCTTCCATAAAGAGCGCATTGCTGAAATAAACACAACTGGCCTGACGTAAGGCTCACTTCCACATTTAAATCTATCCACCGACCTCAAGTCGATCCTGATCGTGCCAAGCTAGGCCAATAATCTTTCACAGGTCCATAACCCAATAAACAGAGTGCCCTCCTGGCATAAATTCTCAAATGGATGATATTACCAAAATCCTCATACTTGGTTTAAATTTCTAATTAATCAAGTGACGACATGTAACACTTATACAATATTCATGTAGGACAAGCTCCCACCATCTTCCGAAATAATTAACGGGTCTGCACATCCAAACCACCAGCTGCACTAACGCTGAAAAATGATCAAGAATCCCTAACCAGGATGCAAAGCCTTTCTCACAGAACACCGACCTCAGGTGATACTGACGTCAATACCCATCTTACTCAAAACACTGAAACTCATATACTGCTCATCCGAGATCGTGACATCATAGTCATTGACCAAACTGCAACCTTGGTCCTTACTTCAAATTTCATACCACTCACTGCACCTCACGTGCCAATATATGATAGACGGGATTTCCATCACAACTCTGGAACTGCCGATAGGCTAATACTTCATCACATAAGACTTTCCATTTAACTCACTTCAGGAGAACTATAGCAGCATACAGGCGAATCCTCATAATCGTCGAATATGCCAATCTCTAAGTAGTTGTCCAAGCCACCATAACACTTTCTGGGATCCGCCTACTCATAATAGGCCCTAACAAAAGCATGTTTCAGATTAACATCAATCACCGCGGCCAACAAGCCTCACATGCGTAACTCGATCACGCTGGACGAACCGATCACTGACACCAGTATACCAACTCAACTATGGCTAATCAATCTACTTCCTTCCAATTTATCCTTGATTGCCTTAGAAATAATAATATCTCCCTTTAACACCTAACTTATTTCAACCAAACTCACCCCGAGTGACCTTAAATCACGAGACCATGCTGTCTCAAATACCATGACCATTTCATGTCTCTCAAATGCTACACCGCAAGTCAAAACATCATAGAACATTCTGTGCCTTTCTTCATAAGTTGCTTCAAAAGCTTGACTCTTAACCGTACTTATAGATTCAAAATCATTAGGCACCACACTTTACCTATTGAATTAACTAGGACCGCTATTGAGAGCCACCCAGCTGTGACTTGGCCCCGAATGCAACCAACTCTACCGAATTTTATAACATATGAATACCCTCTCGATAAAGCACCTAAAGGGATCACTTCCCTCGAAGCCTGCACCTATACGAGGCATAAATCATGAATCTTCCCTCAAGTATGAACATGAGCCAATAAGGCTAACCATAGCATGCATACAACAATTCATTTACTCAAATTACCACTCATGGTCCTTTTTCGTAGCTGCAATAACCCACCAATACGCCAATAACCAGAATTCACGCATATAATAAACCGTGCAGCTAATCAACAGCAAGCTCCCCAACTTGGCTCGAAGCCATAGATCACAACACATATACTTTATTGTTGTCGTAATATCATGGTGAGATTAAACTCACTCCATCATATGCTCGTGGAAACACGAATCATCTGGAATTTTAACTCTTCTGCAATTCTTGCATTTACTCACACAACAGTTAAGCCCATTCTCTTGGCGACCAATTTTTTTTTTAAGTCCTAAATTTTTCAAAAATTTCGGCAGAGCCTCCTTTGTAATTGGTACTATCCACCTGCCAGAGAATCACCAAAACCATCCTAACAACACATCCACAACTTGACAAAGCATCACAATGCATATCAATTACATAAATCTAAATTGATACATGGACATGCGTTGCACCTATTTGAATCATAACACATAGAAAATACCCTTCAACCCTCCATTATTGGGCTATTCAACCAAGTAGGAACATATTCTTCCTTTAATATTGTCGACCTTCAAGGTGGTCTCCTTGACTCAACGATTTCGTCATAATACATTTACGGAAGCGATCTCAGCTCCCAAACTTATCTAACTAGGAGACACGAAAAATATTCTTCACGCGCCCATAACTCGGGCTACTCAACAAATCACAATAAGAAACGAATCACTTAACAGTTCATCTACTATCCAGTAGGCTTCTTCGCCACTACCAAGTCGTACAATATACCTCGCAACACTAACATACTCATCACGTGGATATCCAACTGCCATTCCGGCTAACAAGGACAATAATGAACATATGAGTTCAAAACACTTGCTCACAAAATCAGCACCTCGGTGCTCAAGGCATTGGCAAAGATTTGGCCTCAATTCCTCCAAACTGGTCTAACTTCAAACTCACAGAGATTACACTTCGCCCCTAGATCGGGGAATCAAAAGCCATTGAGACACATCTGATACTGAGCGCCCGTTGGTGCATACGATCACGCGGAAGGAATTTCAAAAGTTTCTTTTCAAGTTGAATTAAGGACGCACGATAAGAATTCAAGAATGTGAAGTTTTCCTAAAGGTTCGGCAGCCTCTCGAGGATAAGTACAGACGTCTCCGTACCGATCCGCGAGACTCTACTAAATCGGCTCATGACTCGCGAGACCAAGTAACCTAGGCTCTAATACCAACTTTGTCACGACCCAAATCTCGGTCGTGATGGTGCCCAACACACTACTAGGCAAGCCCGACCATTATTCAACACTTAACCCAATTTATCAAAAATAGCGGAAAGAAATATCAATTAAGCAAGATTAAAGTACTGAAGAATTTAACAAAATACACAATATAATTTCACTAGGACCCGGTGTCATGAATTTGAGCCTCTAGAATACAGAATATCATCCTAATACATGGTATATCCAAAGTCTGATAATGCGGAAATAAAGAGATAGGATAGGAGGGAGAAGATCAATGGCTGCGAACGCCGTGTAGCTACCTCGATACTCCCAGAAGCTGGATCAACTGAGCCTGAGACTGCCTTGGATCTGCACATAAGGTGCAGGGAGTAAAGTGAGTACCCCGACCCAGTGAGTAATAAAAGTAACTACAGTCCGAAGATAAGAAAATCCAGTAAATACACAAAGTAAGCTAAAATCCAAATATACAGCAACATATGGAACTGAGCAGCTAAACAACAGTATAAATAGAAATCCATGAATGCAATGCAATGCATATGATGGTACATTCCAGTACCCACTGCGGCGTGCAGCCCGAGCCATCCATATTTATTTATCGTCGACGGCGCTCACTGGGGGTGTGTACAGACTCCGGAGGGGCTCCTACAGCCCAAGCGCAATATCTTGGTCAGTCATTGTTACCTGACCGGTCAGCCATTGTTACTTGACCAATTTATATCATACAATGCCATTGTTGCCACTGTTCAAGTATATCATCCAGTGCCATTGTTACCACTATTTCAAGTATATCACACAGTGTCATTGTTACCACTGTTTCAAGTATATCACACAGTGTCATTGTTACCACTATTTCAAGTATATCACACAGTGTCATTGTTACCACTGTTTCAAGTCACTTTATAATCACTCCAGAAAATAATATAATAAGCCCCTTGGGCATTTACAAAACATAAGTTCCCAGTCCGGAATACATTTAAAAATATCATTTAAGTTTTCAACACTTAGAATTATGGCTGAGTTTGCAAAACAGCATTTAAAACCTTGGACTGAAATTAAATGATATGCAAATCATGCTAAGCAGTAATATCAATCCTCGAAGGATTTTACAAATCGGCACAAGGCCCCAAACATGGCATCAAGCCCCGTAATATCAATGAAGTATGTGTATCAATCACCAGTATAGTATAAACATCACACGGGATGGACCAAGTCACAATCCCCAATAGTATCCGACCCCGCACTCGCCATGGAGTGCGTGTCACGCCTCAATATAGCGTTACGATGTGAAAGTCCGGGGTTTCAAACCCTCAGAACAGCATTTACATCTATTACTCACCTCTAACCGGCCGTAGACTAGTCCGCAATGCCCTTTCCTCTTGAATCGACCTCTTCGCGCATCGAATCTAGTCAAAATCACAACGAATACGTCACAATAGGCTAAGGGAATATAACCCAATCGAAAAGACTCGAAAAATGTCGAAAATCCCGAAATTAGCGAAACCAATGCCCCGGGCCCACTTCTCGAAAAATTACGAAAGTCACATCACCGGATTTCTCGTCTCGCCACGAGTCCGTACATATAAATTTACCAAAATCGGAGTTCATTTGACCCCTCAAATCACCAAATCTTAGTTTCAAATCCCTAGGCCTAAATCCTCAATTTTTCTACAATTTTCATGCTCAAATCCATACATAATTGATGTACTTAACTCAAAATAGGTGGGGATAACTTACCTTCACATTGATGATGAAAATCCCCTCTTGAAGCTCCCCAAAAATTGTCCATACTTTGAAGAAATGAAGAAAAGTGAGCTAAATCCGTGTATAAAAGAATCTGTCTGTGCTTCGTCGAATTGTACCTTGCACTTGTGCTATACAAGTTGTACATCCTATTAAAATTGTTCCTTGTCGGACACTTTCTGTTTAAACACCCATAACGTCTTGTATAAATATCCAAATGACAAACTGTTTGAAGATTTAGAAACTAGACTCAAAGATCTTTAATTTTATAGGTTGTACACCACATAACCCTTTATATATCCCGAGATATGAGCTTCTAAAATGCATCGTAAATTCTGTCGAAATTGCTCCGGCAGCCCTTTTCGATCCATCGTAACTTTCTGAGATGATATCCAAATCACAAATGGTTTAACTTTCAGAAAACTAGAATGTATGGGCTACAACTTTTGTGTTTTGAACTTTTTCAGATTTCTTATAGATTACAAGATATGAGCTTCCAAACTGGACTACTCGCAGCAGAATTTCTGCAATTTTCTGCAACTTTTTCTTTTCTTTTTGGTCCGAATTTCATTCCGTTAACCTTTCGAAATCCACCTGAGGCCCTCGGGACCTTAACCAATTATATCAACATATCCACAATATCATTCAAACTTGTCCCAACCTTCGAAATACCCAAAATAACATCAAAACATCAAATCATCATCGGATTCAAGCCTATGAATCTCACGAACTTCCAAATTCCATTTTTGATCAAAAACCCAATCAAACCACGTCCGAATGACCTCAAATTTTGCAGAAAAGTCCAAAATGACATAACAAAGCTACGGCAACTCTCAGAATTCCATTCCGACCCTCAGATCAAAATCTCACCTATCAACCGGAATTCGCCAAAATACTAACTTTGTCAATTCAAGCTTAATTCTACACCGGTCATCACAAAAATATTCCGGACACACTCCTAAGTCCCAAATCACCTAACGAAGCTATCCGAACCATAAAATTTGCATTTCGAGCTCTCTAACACATAAGTCAATATTCGGTTGACTTTTCCAACTTAAGCTTCCGTAAAAGAGACTAAGTGTCTCAAACCTTACCAAAATCATTCCGGAATGACTTCAAATTTTGCACACAAGTCACATTCGACATTACGGACTTGCCCCATCTTTCGGAACCGCATTCCGACCCCGATATCAAAATTTCCACTTCCGGTCGAATTTTCTCAAAAACCTTCAAATTTCTATATTTAGCCAAATGACTTCAAAATGACCTCCGGACATCCGAATTCACTTCCGATCGCGCTCCCAACTCCAGAATCATACGGATCTATTCCCAGACTCGGAATGCCAAAAGGACTTCTATAACACTGAAATGCCTTCCAACCCAAATTTATGAAATTTTTCTAAAGTACTAACTTTCACAATATACGCTGAAATGCTCACGGGTTACCCAAAACCAAATACGGACATACGCCCAAGTCCGAAATCATCATACGAACATGCTGGAACTTTCAGATCCCAATTCCAAGGTCGTTTACTCAAAATTCTAATCCTAGTTCATTTCTTCAATTTTAAGCTTTCAAAATGAGAATTTCCATTTAGATTTGACTCCAAACTTCCTGAATTTTAATTCTGACCATACACACAAGTCAATATACCTGAGATGAAGCCGCTCATGGCCTCAAACTGCTGAATGATGCGCCGGAGCTCAGAACGATCGGTCGGGTCGTTACACAAGTAGGCTATCAGCTCAGCGAAAGATGTTGGTGCACTCCATTTGCTTCAGAGTTACTTGTTTGGCTGGTATGATTTAGACATGTATTGTCTGGTAAGACGGGATTCTGTCCCGACCTTTATGACATTTATGTACTCTAAGAGGCTTGTAGACATATCTCGTGTACATAAAAGATTATACGGCCTTGTCGGCCGATGTCTTGAGTTTATAAATAATCATGTTGGCCTATTTGGCCCGTATGTCATGTGTATATGATAATGTAAAGAAATATACGTTGCGTTGGTACTTGGTTGAGTAAGGTACCGGGTGCCCGTCGCGGCCCATCGGTTTAGGTAGTGACAAAAGTGGTATCAGAGCAGTTCTGTCCTAGGGAATCTACAAGCCATGTTTAGTAGAGTCTTGTTTATGGGTGTGTTGTGCACCACACTTATAAGCATGAGGCTATAGGGAATTTATGACTGTCACTCTTTATGTTTACTCTAGATTGTGTGGTAGAGCTCACTTATAAGAATTCAAGTCCCGAACTTCTATTTGTAATAAGGCGATGCGTACATTTAGAAAGATGATCGATAAGAGATTCAACTATGGGATTATTGATTTAGAGGAACTCGATTTTGCATCTTGCTTATGATAAGTAAATATGAGTTCTTTAGCAAATCATGCGTGTATCGAAAGGTGTAAGCCTCTTGATAAGGGACCTTAAGGCAAGAATATTTATCCACCTTTATGGTAAAAGACAATGCTTTTAAGAAGTAAAATAAGCAAGGTGAAGAAGGGTACGAGACGCCGAGTTAATGATGATTATCGGTATTACAGTTCCGGCAGAAAAATATAAGCATTAAGAGTTCCCCTCAACAGTAACAGAGATATGTACAATTGGTTGTACCCATCTCAGTTATGCCCTATAGGGGCTAATAGGTATAGTTTAAGAAGAGGACGGAACATCAGGACCTGGCCGAGTTAGAGTAAACTAAAATAGTGAATGAATTGTTTGTGTTTGTTGACATTTCCAAAGGATATTGCAAGTGTGCTAGTAGATCTCCTCGTGAGACACCTAGATGGTACACTCTAAAATGTTAAAGCTAGATATGAGCACTGGAAGCCTTGAAGGAATAAATATTACCTTAGTGTGGCTCTCGCCCCAGTAAAGAAATAATGCTAGGCAATTGAAAGAGCCAAGGGATGGAGCAAGGGGAGCCAAAGGCAAAAGAATGTTTTGTTCGAGTTTTTAAAATAAAGCAGTAGACATAGATAATTAGCAGGAGATGAGAAGAGAGTTAATGAAGTATTATGAGTAAGATATGATACACGAATGATAACGGTAGGTCAAAAAAATGATGACAGTATTAAGGAATTTACAATCAAGTGAGGGGAAAGACAAAAGATGACATGCATTGAGACAATGAAAGAATATAGGCCATAAAGTCATATCCTCACTTCGAGAAATAAGTTCGCAACTCTGATGCAATTAGCAAAAGGAAAAGTTAGACCCCAGAGTAATAGAAGCCAATATGGATTGGTGAACAAGATAAACTAAACATGAATTAGGGACTGAGTGAGTTGATAATAGTCAGCATCATAAGAATTTCATATCATATTCCGAAAATAATAGTACATACAACAGAAAAAGGTTCATGAGAAATTCAGAGGATGTTCATTCAGGAAGACGCTTCCCTAAAGCAAGCTTTAGCAAAGTTAAGCTTAAGGGACTGCATGTACTAGTTCATTAAGTGTCACCCTCGCGAGTAAGGGGATTTGTCATCCTTGGTACAGAAGGAATGCCGCAAGGCGAGTAAGGGTCGTTGATGACATTAAAGGATATCAAAGATGAAGAGGAAAAAAAACATTTGTAGGCAGGTCGTCATAGCTCCAAGTCTTAGTACTCCCCTAAAAGGGGGAATATGGAGTAATAAATGAAGAATGCGGTAAAAACGAAAAAGGAATTATATTACACTTATTCTACTCCTACGTATATGCTACAATTCCAGAACATTATGCTAACACGATGTCAATGAGAGGAAGTAAGGGTCTCTGCCCGAGATGTTATTGATAGAAAAGGAGTTAGTGCGAGATATAAGTTAAGACAAAGAAAATAACCCAAGAAAGATTTCGCGGAATATTGACATGAGAATGGTCCAACAAAGTAGTTAGTAGTTGATTCAGGAAGAGCCTAGTCACGACTAGACAAGAAGTTACAGACAAATCAGCAGATCATGGAAGATAAATGTAGTAAACCCCAACATGGAGAATTCAGCCCCACAGTTATGACATTGTAATACTTGAGATATATTCATATAGGAGTTGGAGAAGTTAAAAGGTACTATATGAGTGTTACGGAAATAAAAGAGAGTGCCACTAGGTAGACGGTCAAAAAATCAGTCCAGAAGCAACCCCACAATCACAAGGGCTTGGAGATAAGTAACTAAGGATAAGTATAGGCAAGGAAGGATGGTAGAAGGTCCGTCAAGTATATGATATAATAAGCTCGCATTTTTATGAGAGTCAGAGGATCCTCCGTAAATGCTACAATGAAGGACAAGCTTAGGAAATGAGGAAGAAGGCTTCAACCTAAGCCCAGTAACCTAATGAAGAAAAGGTCATGTAAAAGTAGTCTCACAACAAAAATTGTATGCCCTTCAAAAGAAAGTGGCACCTACCGTGGCTAATGAACAGGGAAAAATATCGAAGGTAATATTTGAAACTATATGAGTTGCACAAAAATTCTAGAATGTGTGGGAACTAGGATGAGTTAAATATGCACGCAACAAGGGGCAGAAAGACCAGAAAATCTAATTACATACGTTTTAAGAGAGCTGAGATGGAACGAAAGGAATTATTCGATCAATGATCTAGAGTTAGTACATTATGGACACACTCAAGATTTTGGATCATTATATTTGTTGGCAATCATACAGCCATAAATGACTCTGGTATAAGTTAAAAAGAAGAATTGAGCCCAGGGCATAGACAAATGATTAAATTGTTAAAAGATTGTATCATGTATATTCCATAACGCCCATGAAAGATTAAGGTAATAACTGATACCATGAGCCACAAATCGGAAGGTAGCTTAAACCTACATAAAGGCTGATTGGAAGGAAGAGGAAGATAAAGAATCACATCATCCAAGTAAATCAAGAGTCTGATTATTGGACCTAGAAAAATTATAGAAGTTGCGCTTGAAAACATGACAGAATCACTCTTAACATCAGATGTTCAAGAGAAATAACATAACAACCATAATTTATAATGGCTCTACGAGAAAGCCAGTTAGAAGAAGTACCAGCCTCATACAAAGTCAGTACAAAGCTCCCATCGGATAGTGTATGTAGCAGAGGTGCGAGTATTATAATAGAGCTTCAAGTTATATACGTGAATTATACCTATGTGGGGGGAAGTTCATGAAAGAGATAGAAGATACAATGCAAAATTTTAAGGTACGTAAGGTAAAGGTGAACAACGTACGAGATACTCAAAGGCAGAAGATCGTGAATAATCCATACTTCGGATAAAAGTCTATAAGAATGGAATTCAATATCCAGAAATGATAGAAACGGCGTCAGTAGCATATCTTCCAGCATTGGTGTAGGTATCGAAAAGCCTGATTATGAGAGTAAAGGATAGTTAGAGATAATGTGATGTCTTGCTTGATGTTCCAGAACAACATAAGGAAATCTATGGGGCAAGCAAGTTAAAGGAAGGCCGCGGATAGATATATATAGATATATAATAGATATATATAGGTCCCAAGCTAAAGTATAGTAGAGTGACAAAGTTTTAACAAAACATGAGTAAGGATGAGGAAAGGCAAGTGAAAGGGTGACGTGAACGGATAAGTCCTCGGGATTGAAACCCATGAAAACAAGAAAGCTAATGGTTTATCTAAGTTATAGAAAGCTCAGTATAGCCTTAATAAACTCAAAGGAGTCTAAGACTAATAACATTCAGAAGAGATGGAATGCTGCCCTGTTAATAGAATGAGGGTGTAATTATTATAGAAAAAAATGAAAAATGATGTTTGGGACTTCGATTGAGTAATGATCTGACGAATAAAAGAAAGGGATCTCATGAATTGGACAGGATTAACATACTCACGCAAGGTAAATCACATTGGGATGCCGTGAGATACGGTTATGAAAGCAGGGTATCGCCCAAGTGGATCAATCTAATCATTTCAGATGTTCCCCAATAAAACATGAATCCTACAACAATATTACATAAAAGGTTAAGTTATTAGGGGTGGATTATTAAAATTGAGGTGAATCAACATTGATGGATAAAAGTTATAAAGTATGAGAAGAGATTAGGTCGTCATTCTTAAGATGAACAGTAATGTGGAAGCATTAGAGGACATAGATTTATGCGTATGGGATAAGTAATGAAAGTAACCTGGGATCTGGTAGCAGACCTCAGCAACGAGAAGTCAAGGTAAGAGTTATGGTATGGTATGACCTATGTAGATGCAGTAAAGTTGAATGGATAACCACGTCTATAAAATAAGATAACCAATATTCGCAAGTTCGACAAAAAGAGAAGAACTTCAAGATTGGCTAAAAACTGCAGGAAAAAGGCTAGGAGAGTCGCATAAGCACACTTATAAGGTCGGTATCGTAGAAGCTGCATGATGGGAGGTTGCAATAGTTATGAGATTGGAAGGAATTTGATCACAAGTCATGGCGTGGGAAAAAGGCCTAAAGGGGGAGAATACCCTGGCCTTTGGACTTATTCATAGAATAGTTGCCTAGATGGCAAGAGGACTACTAATGTATTCACAAGAGCTATGGGATATGAGAACGATAAGCGCATCAGTCAACATTCGAGTACGAATGTTCCAAAGGGGAGAATGATGTTACACCCCATATTTTCGTACATGAAAATATGCCATAAATAAATTAATGAGAGCCCGAAAGTGAGATGTCATGTACCACAGTATTACATTACGATGATGCCACGTTTCGCAGTATTAAGTTACAACGACGTTGCACCCTGAAGTATTATACATTAAAATTTCATTTTTAGTTAACCGACGTAGACTCGGGGATGATATCATCTTGACGTTAACGTACTTACGCTATTTATAACAAGTGATAAATAAGTGTTATGAAGGATAAATGGGTACACAAATTAAAGAAAACGAGTTTCATTGAATGTGGCCAATTTGGAAAAAAATACGGGTCAAGAAATAATACCCGATAATTATGAACTAGTACCATGCAAGGTACCATATGACCACGGTAGTATAATATATAAAGTATATATAAAGTATTTTAAAAATAAATAGAATATTAAGTAATTTGTGATAATTTTTAAATTATGTGAGTAATTGATTATTTACCGTGTAACAGAACATTACCCAGTTAACTAATAAGCGAAAAAAATATAATTAAGAAATCCCAAAGCCACGTGGCACAAAGCCACAATGTCTAAGAATGAATCTTAGTCATTCAAGCCATGTGGCCACTTATAGGGATTTCATTAGGTCTTATCAAACAAAGACTTAGATATAAAGTCTTATCCAAAATAAGACTTGGTTACAAGTCTTACATGTAAGACATAGTATTAAGTTTCCTTGTTAAAAATTCAAAGCTTTTGATCATTATAAACAACAAAAATGTTGGGCAGAAGCAACTTTCAAAGTTCAACAATTAAATCCATTTTGCATTTGGTTTTCAAACCAAGGAAGTTAGAACTAGAATCATTTTCGTTCAAATATTCAAGCATTCAACAATTCAATCCTTAGCCAACATTCCGTTCACAAACGATAGAAGTAGAATAAATTCGTCCGAGATTTCAAGTTCATTGAAGTGTGAATTTCGTCCATATTTTGCAGAAGCAGATCCGTTCCAATAATTCCAGGAACAGGTATGTTAAGGCTATCCTTTCTTTCATTTGGCATGGTCCAAATTATACTGAAGAAACGAGCAGACACACAGTTTCCATAAATTACTCTATTCGTAGAATTATTAGGGGTGTCTATATTCTTGATTCCCCATGAAACTTATTATTATTTTATGTTCATGGGTCTCAGAATAATACGCAGTTGGAAAAGTTTATTTGGAAGGAATATCAAGATTTTATGTATTTTTAATGCATTTCACTCATTTATACATGTGCATTGACCCATGATCAGACAGCGTTATATACGCGTATATATATAAATATATATATATATGGGATATGGGAAAAGGTTACGGCGTTATATATGCACCCCACTTGATCAGCTGGTATATGATGATGATGTTGCCCACAATGGCTAAAATATGATTCAAACAACGTTATATACGCGTATATATGTATATGGGATATGGGAAGAGATTATGGCGTTATATGTGCACCACCACCTGATCAACTGGTATACGTTGATAATTTTGCCCACAGTGGCCGTATGATATGATGGGATGCCCTCAGAGGCTGATGATGTTATGAGACATGTACCTATGCACGACATGACATTCACACTCATATGCATGATGCTAAAAGTATTTCATGATTTATAGAGTTATTCAGACTTACAGGTTGAGTCAAGTACTCTATATTTCTTCCATGTCTGTTATGTACTTATTTATGTGCCTTACATACTCGGTATATTTTTCGTACTGACGTCCCTTTTGCCTGGAGATGCTGTGTTTCATGTCCGCAGGTCCCGATAGACAGGTCGAGATCCCTCCAAGTAGGCTATCAGCTCAGCGGAAGATGTTGGTGCACTCCATTTGCCTCGGAGTTACTTGTTCGGCTGGTATGATTTAGACGTGTATTGTTTGGTATGGCGGGACTCTGTCCCGACCTTTATGACATCTATGTACTCTTAGAGGCTTGTAGACATATGTTGTGTATGTAAAAAATTGTACGGCCTTGTTGGTCAATGTCTTGTGTTTATAAATAATCATGTTGGCCTATTAGGCCCGTATGTCATGTGTATATGATAATGTAATAAGAAATATACGTTGCGTTAGTACTCGGTTGAGTAAGGTACCGGGCGCCCGTCGCGGCCCATCGGTTTGGGTCGTGACAAAAAGGATCGAGTCAGGCGAGAAAACGATAGCATCCAATTATATGAAGGTCAAAACCTATAACTTCAGAGTCGACCAAATCCCGGGTGCACCCCCAGTCCTAAACGGTGTGGATTAAAAGAAGTTCATGCAAAGGCCGTTCCCCGAAGAAGCGGCCCTAGAATCCATTTCAAAGAAGTTCAGAATGCCAGAACTCTCTAAGTATAGCGGGACCACAGACCCCAATGAATATGCTACTGCCTACACCTGCGCGGTAAAGGCAACGATATAAAAAATGATGAGATTAAGTCCGTCTTATTGAAGAAATTCGGAGAATTTCTCTTGAAGGGGGCTATGATGTGGCATCACAACCTAGCTCCCAACCCCAGAGATTTATTTTCGATGCTAGTAGATTACTTCATAAAGACACACGCCGGTGCCATCAAAGTATTAACAAGGAAGTCCGACGCATTCAACACTAAGAAGAAGGAGAATGAAATACTGTGAGAATTCATATCTAGTTTCCAAACGGAACTAATGCAACTGCCCCGGTCCTCGACGATTGGGTGGTGCAGGACTTCACTCAAGGCCTGAACGAATGAATATCGGTCGCTTCAGAATAGTTGAAATAGAACTTGATTGAGTATCCAGCTACAACCTGGTCGGACGCCCACGACCGGTACCATTTGCGAGTGAGGGTCGAGGATGACCAGTTGGGAGACTCTTCGTGCTCAGTATACCCAAGCAGGATCCTAGCAAAGAAACCGAAACCAACCAAAGAAAGATACCAGCCGTATGCCGAAGATAGGAGGAAAGCCCCGAGACACAACTTGCCTCGCAACGGTCGGAGAATGGATCGAGGACAATACCCTCGAGGGCTCATCAACAGATCCATATTCAGTGGAGACACGAGGCTAGTAGGGGTGCCTCGCCTATCAGAATACCACTTCAATGTCGCTGTATCGGATGTCGCGTTCACCATCAGCCAAACCGGGGACACCAAATGGCCCAGGCCTATTCAGTCGGATCCCTCCCAAAGGAATCACAGCTTGGTATGTGAACTTCATAATACGCACGGCCGCAGGACCAAAGATTGCCACCAACTCTAAAAAAAAATATCCAACCTACTCAATAAAAATCACCACCGAGAATTTTCAGGCAATTGGGCTCAAGTTCGGTTCCAAGAAAGAAAGGTGGCCAAGAAGAATGAATAAAATGGGGCACAACATGTTATCACGATATTTGAGGGCGTCGATACCCCCTGGGAACTTGTGAAGAGGAGGACAAAAATATCCATCGCCGCAGAAAGATGAACCCGGAAATACGTACCTGGAGGTGCCCCACATTCAACAAGGAAAGCACCGAAACCTCGTCCTAACTTAATAACAACACGTTGGTAACCTCTTTCTTCATTCATCAATTTCGAATAAAGTGTGCGCTCATAAATCCAGGTAGCTCGACCAACTTTATCAGGTCGAGAGTGACAAAGCAGCTCGGACTGCTAGACAAAATCATGCCCGCCACTTGGATCCTTGACAGATTCAACACAACGATCGAAACAATGAAGGAAGAGACCATTCTCTCAGCCAGCATGACTGGAGCAGACCAGAATGCCAAATCCCATGTCATCAAAGGAGACGCAAGACATAAACGCTTTATTCGGACGGCCGTGAACACACCGCATGAGAGCGGTACCATCCCTCCTTCACCAAATGATGGAATCCCCAACAAAGGACGGAATTAAAACCGTCTATGGTGAACAACATGCGTCAAGGGAAGTGTTCGCATTACGTAACATAGCGCCGGCAACGATACCTCCACCCTCGAAAGGGTCAAAGGATAATCGAACTACGTCTTCGGCTAAGCCCGACTAAACACACTGGAGGACTGTATCGGGTCCTCGCGCCAAATAACAGGAACACATTAGGCCTCAGAATATTGCCTGTGCACCCCACGGTCAGGTAGGACCACCTCCCTCTTTCATTATTCTACACTAAAACCTATGCAGGCACCCGGTCGGGGCAGTCGGAAATGCTGACCCAACCTAAAGATCTCAAAGCTTTAGCGGCGTCCATTGCATTCTTTCCCTTCGACCAAGCTTTTGTCCCGAAAAAGGGTTTTCACTAGCAAGGTTTTTAACGAGGCAACGTCCACGCACTGCCTTAGGAGGACCCAACAAGCTTACAAGGTTTCTTTTGCAATCAACCCTATACTAGGAAATGACAAACGAGGTTCCAATAGGAAATGATGTACCGGGCCAAACGGTCGAACGAACCGTGTCCGCATAAGCTAGGCTTACGACAACACAACAACATGTACTTACACCAAGTAATCAAAGAATATCTTTTGCCAAAAGCATCTCGTACTCCAAAGAAAATTCAGCATGTTCACAGCAACGACCCCCCATCGAATACGTCTCGAAATACTTGGAGACTAGCATCAATAATTTGATACCCGCATAGCCTCAGGGTCAGGACTCCATGCTCATAAGTCCTCTATGAGGCAATTCTGAGATCACTAGTAATGACCTTAGAACCTAAGCAAACTCAATGACTCGGAGACTGTCGCCAATTGCCACTCACTAAAAAACCCGAGGCCGTAAGACCCCGAGCGGGAAAACTCGATCTGGAAAGACCCATTTTACATAGCAACAAAAACAGTAAGACCTTAACAGGTATGAGAAAACCGTAAGACCTCAACATGCATGAAAAAACTATAAGACCTCAACAGGCATGAAAATTTCGTAAGACCTCAACAGGCATGAAAAAACTGTAAGACCTCAATAGGCATGCAAATTTTGTAAGACCTTATTATATGCATAAAATTCGATCCCGAAGTTTAGGCTATATGTCGCATTTGTAAGACTCCCGAAAGGGCATACCCTTAATGTAGACGCCTAAAATACCACACTCGTGATCAAAAATTTCTATGGCCAAACATAAATGACTATGGTCAATACGACTGCACTAGCCAAATTAACGTGACTCGGGGACGCCCGACATGCCATTACTTCGAATCTACTTCAAAAAGAACTGATTAAACAGGCTACCCTCGACAAGCAAACAAGCTGCGACCATGTCAGCTCAAAATCACAAGGCTTCGAGCTACTCAGCCTACGAGCTAAACCTTCCGAGCTGCTGGAACATCACCGCCAACGACTTGAAATCGAGGTTCTTTCCGAACAGATGATGGGTCAGGAAAAATCATTTCAAAAAGTCCATAACGAGAGGAAAGCAAAGCCTACATATGCCTAAAGAAAAAAGCGTAAGAGCCATCATCACCAACTTAATGAGTCTTAGGGCCACACACTAAAAGGTCGCAATGACCAAAAGCGTAAGAGCAACTGTCGCCAGCTTAAAATTTGAAAACTTGAGGGTCAAAGTGATCTCGAGTCGTAACCCGATTCCAAGGCCGGATCCAAAATAGTTAACTATACATACCTAAGGGCATAACACAAGAGCCATTGTCGCCAGCTTCACGAGCCTCACGGCCACATATATAAAAGATCGCTTCGACCCAAGGCATAAGAGCCATTGTCGTTAGCCCAAAAAAAACTTGAGGGTCAAGTGAGCTCGAGTCGCAACACGACATAGAGACTAAACCCAAAATAGTTAAAATACAAATGCCCAAGGGCAAGGCGTAAGCGCCATTGTCGCTCGCCCATGCAGACACAAAAGCTTGAGGGTCGACTAGGCTCAAGTCAAAATCCGACTCAGAGAGTAAACCCAAAATAATTGAGCAAAGCATAAGAGCTCTAATGCTAGCTTACACTAAAGGCCGCATCAACCGAGCGCGTAAGAGCCTACGGGCCTGCCTTATGAGCCCCAGGTCCATATCACAAATCAAAGGATTCTCGCCAACTCTGAAACCAGTCCGCCTGGTCGAGAGCAAAGCAGAAATGGGTACAAAAGAAACTAAGCCTCGAGTTCTTTGTTACTTAAAAATGTGAAAAGGTACATTCCCTATCTACAAACTTGAAGGTATCGCATGCAAAGTGGAAAAGTCTATGCCCCGCCCCCGAGGGTTACAACCTATCAGCCTTGTCTTCATTCTCCTCAACATCGGGAAGAAGTGATCAAGCATCACGCATGTCCGACCTCGCTCGAGCTAGCTCTTCTGGAAGAATAAAACCCTTGGTGCTGATATCTTCAAGTACCCTTCTTTGGGACTTACAACAGACATATTCCTCAATCCTCTCTTCATAATTAAGGGCCCTCTTCAACTCGGCTTGGGCATCAGTAGCATCCTTCAAATGAATCGCCATCTCTTGATCAGCCTTAGTTCGGTTCAATGCTTCTTCAGCCCGAGCATTAACGATCTCAGCCCTGACCCTTGAAAGTTCAGACTCGAGCTTCGTGATCATATCCGCGTGAACTAAAGTGTTGTCACAGGCCAAGCAGAGTTGGGCCTCGAAGGCAGGAACTTTGGTCAAGGCACCCTTCTCCTCTGAAGCTTGAGCCTGCACCTAAGCTCTTATCTCTCCACAGTCATTCCTAACTCGGTCGGCTTCACCCCTAAAGTGCTCCAGAGCCTCTGTCATTTTCTGAAACTTAGACAGGCAAAAAGTTAACCTAAAAGGTTAAAAAGCAAAACACATACCATGAAAAATTACCTGCTCCATCAAATAGCTCTCGTAATTCGAGCTACGGTACGCCTCATACCGCCAGTGCATCAACTCAACATCCTTCTCCATGTAGAGGAACCTAAGGGAGCTACCCCCATCCAGAGCTTTCCAAAGCCTAGCCCCATGATGGAATAGCTCTGACCTAAGCCTGTCAAAGGTTTGCAGAAGAGAAACTCAATAAGGAAGGGAAGACACGAGACACTGAAGGCCTATGCCAAAACTCACCGCAAAGTGAAGCCGACGTACTTTCTCGAAGGCCGAGCACACTTCTGTTGGTCCATCCCCCTTGGACCTGGAAGAACCAACCTCGATTGAAGAATGATCACTCAGAGGAACCTCCGCTCTGGAACCGGAGACTTCAGGTACAGCAGGCTCAGGCAATGTTTTCTACTCTAAGACACGGACCCGTTTAGCCCTGCTAAAAGATCCATCGCACTACGAGTGCATATCTCATTTATCGCCATTGTCCCTTGGCTCGGAAGCTGACAACTACTCCCCCTCTCCAAAGGAGCACAACCTTTCCCTTAGGGACCTTTCGATACCTATGACGGCAAGGTCAGTACATATAAAGAGGAAAATGTCATCCGAAATGTACGAAGGGCAAGGTAAAAGCAGCGTACGCACATACCTTGGCATTTTGCTCCCTATTTATCCCGAGATGCATCTCACCACCTACGTTCGTCACATGTCGAATAGGTCGCCAACCTCCGGACCCATCCGGGCAGATCAGGAACTTCGCCCGGTGCCCATGAAATTATTGCAGAAAAGAAGGAAACACAGCTAGGCTGCGAAAGCCGAGTGTCTAAACATCTGTTTAAGAGTATGAAAGAGACTACACAGTCTATTATAGAACTAGTACAAAGGAAAGTAAGATAAGAGGGAGAAGTACTAGGTTGCGAATGCCAAGCAGCTACCTAGTGAACTCCGAACAACTTGCTGGAAGCAATCAGCCCTCGCTAGTAGGACCCGAGACTCCATAATATGCACACAGTGTTTAGGGGTTAATATGAGTACGTCAACTTAGTAAGTAATAAAAGGAAAGGCAGCTGAGCGATAAGAAAACAAGTAAAACATAACAAAATTCTATAATAAGGCAGTATAAAACCAATACAATGCAATAAAATAGTGAAAGCTCGTAAAAAACACCCTAGTTATGTGAAAATCTCTTTAAAACATCTTTTAATAGTTCAAATGAGTAAATGAAAAACATAGAGAAAATATAGATACCAAAAATCAGCCCTCGGGCCAAATACCAACAAAATCAGCCCCTCGGGCTATCTCACAATCACTCGTATCAGCCCCTCGGGCAATAACATAGAACAACATTAGCCCCTCAAGCTATATCACATATCACGATGGGTACCCGTACTCACTGGGGGTGTACAGATGTTACGGCCCACAATATTACGTCGATATTATGTTCGGCAATATTATATTACAACAATGTTATGCTCTGCAGTAATATATTACGATGATGTTACCCTCTACAGTAATATATTACGATGGTCTTACATCCTGCGGTAATATATTACGATTGATGTTACGTCTTGCGGTATTAAGTTACGACAGTGTTGTACCCAACAGTATTACATTACGGTGATGTTACGCTTCGCAGTAATAAGTTACGACGATGTTGCACCCTGCAGTAATGTACGTTGAATTTGTCGTAAGGTAATTGACATCAGTCCAAGGAAAAGATTATTTGGGGATTATAAGGATTATAAGTGATGACTAAATTCGTGAAGGTAAGAGGGTAAGTAATATCAAAGAAAACAAATTTTGTCAAAGTTTGGCATGTTGGGGTAAAATACGGCCCGAACTAAAATACTTGGTATTTATGGTCTAGTGCCATACAAGGTACTACATGGCCATGATAGTAAGGTGTATAAGGTATGTAGAAAGTGAGTAATATTTTAAGTAATTTATAGTAATTTTTAAATTATACGGGTAATAGATTAATTACCGAATAACAAAACATTACCCAGTTAACTAATAAGCGGAAAAAATATAATTGAGAAACCCCAAAGCCATGTGGCACAAAGCCACAATGGCTAAGAATGACTCTTAGTCATTCAAGCCATGTGGCCACTTATACGGATTTCATTAGGTCTTATCAAGCAAAGACATAGATATAAAGTCTTATCCAAAATAAAACTTGGTTACAAGTCTTACATGTAAGACATGGTATTAAGTTTCCTTGTTAAAAATTCAAAACTTTTGATCATTATCAAACAACAAAAACAATGGGCAGAAGCAACTTTCAAAGTTCAACAATTAAATCCATTTTGTATTTGGTTTTCAAACCAAGAAAGTTAGAAGCAGAATCATTTTCGTTCAAATATTCAAGCATTAAACAATTCAATCATTAGCCAACATTTCGTTCAAAAACAATAGAAGCAGAATAAATTCGTCCCAGATTTCAAGTTTGTCCAAGTGTGAATTTCGTCCATATTTTGCAGAAGTAGATTCGTTCCAATAATTCCAGGAACAGGTATGTTAAGGATATCCTTTCTTTCTTTTGTCATGGTCCAAATTATATTGAAGAAACGAGCAAACACACAGTTTCCATAAATTACTCTATTCGCAGAATTATTATGGGTGTCTAAATTCTAGATTCCCCATGAAAATTATTATTATTTTCTGATCATGGATCTCAGAATAATATGCAGTTGTAAAAGCTTATCCGGAAGGAATATCTAGATTTTTATGTATTTTCATGCATTTCACTCATTTATACATGTGCATTGACCCATGACCAAACGACCTTATATATGCGTATATATGTAAATATATGTATATGTGATATGAAAAAGGTTATGACGTTATATATGCACCACCACCTGATCAGCTGGTATGTGATGATGATATTGCCTAAAGTGGCTGAAATATGACTCAGACGGTATTATATACGCGTATATATGTATGTATATGTATAGGGGATATGGGAAGAGGTTATGGCATTATATACGTACCACCACCTGATCTGCTAGTATACGTTGATGATTTTGCCCACAATGGCTGTATGATATGATGGGATGCCCTCAAAGGCTGATGATGTTATGAGACATGTACCTATGCACGACATGACATTCATACGCATATGCATGACGCTAAAAGTATTTCATGGTTTACAGAGTTATTCAGACTTACAGGTTGAGTCGAGTACTCTATATTTCTTCCATGTCTGTTATGTACTTATTTATGTGCCTTACATACTCGGTATATTTTTCGTACTGACGTCCCTTTTGCCTGGAGATGCTGTGTTTCATGTCCGCAGGTCCCGATAGACAGGTCGAGATCCCTCCAAGTAGGCTATCAGCTCAGCGGAAGATGTTGGTGCACTCCATTTGCCTCGGAGTTACTTGTTCGGCTGGTATGATTTAGACGTGTATTGTTTGGTATGGCGGGACTCTGTCCCGACCTTTATGACATCTATGTACTCTTAGAGGCTTGTAGACATATGTCTTGAACGTGAAAGATTGTACGACCTTGTCGGTCTATGTTTTGAGTTTATAAAGGATCATGTTTGCCTATTAGGCCCATATGTCGTGTGGATATGATGATCTAATAAGAAAGATACGTTACGTTGGTACTCGGTTGAGTAAGGTACCGGGTGCCCGTCACGGCCCAATGGTTTGGGTCGTGAAAAAAGTGGTATAAGAGCAGTTCTATCCTAGGGAGTCTACAAGCCGTGTCTAGTAGAGTCTTGTTTATGGGTGTGTCGTGCACCACATTTATAAGTAGGAGGCTACAGGACATTTAGGATTGTTACTCTTTCTTCTTACTCTAGATCGTGTGGTAGAGCTCACTTATAAGAATTCACCTTTTGAAATTCTATTTTGTTCATAATAAGACGATGCCTACATCCGGAAAGAAGGTTGGAAAGAGAGATAGTTGGGGAAGAGCTGAGTCAAAGGAATCAGATTTTTGTATAATGCCTACGATACGTAAATGAGGTCTTTAGCAAATCATGGGTGTACTGAAAGCTGTAAGCTTCCTGACAAGAAGCCTTAAGGCAAGAATGCGTATCCATCTTTATGGAAAAGGACAATGAGAGATTAAGACGATAAGTACAAGTTTCAGCAAGTAAAAGGAGCAAGGTGAAAAAAGGGTACGAGGTACCCAGTTAATAAAGGTTAACAACGCTTATAATTGAGGCAGACGAACATAAGCTTTTTGAGTTTTATTCAATAGTAACAGAGGTATATACAATTGGTCGCACCCCTTCCAGATATGCCCTATGGGGGTTAACAAAAGTAGTATAGGAATATATGATGGATGAATTGATTGCATTAGTTGACATTTCCAAAGGATATTGCAAATGTGCTAATAGATCTCTTTATAAGACACCTAAATGGTGCACTCTAAAATAGTGCAGCCAGATATGAGTGCTACAAAGACATGCACTATAAGCCTTGAAGGGATAAATATTACCTTAGTGTTGCTCGTATCCCTAGTAAAGCGAGAACGTTAAGCAACTTGAAGAGCCACTGGATGGAGCAAAGGAAAACTAAAAGCGAAAGAATGTCGTATTGAAGTTTTCACAAGAAAAAGGATATGCAAAAATATTAGCAGAATAATGAGAAGAGGGATAAGAAAGCTTTATGAATAAGGTGTGATACATGGATGAAAACGGTAGAGTGTTACAGAACCTATAGTCAAATGAAGGAAGAGACGAAAGGTGATGGGCCTTAAGACAACAAAAGAGTATAGGCCATAAGGTTATATCCTCATTTTGAAAAATAAGTTCGTAACTCCAACGCGACTACTAGAGGGGAGAGTTAATCCCCAGAGTAACCGAAATCAGATGGACTGGTAAACAAGATAAACTAAATATGAATTAGGGACTGAATGATTGGAAAGTACTCGTCATCATGGGAATTTTGGATTTTGTTCCGGCGGTAATAGAATGGATCACAGAAGAAGATTTATTATGAATTCAGAGAATGGTCATTCAGGGTGACACTTCCATAGAGCAAGCAATGTGAGCAAAGTTAAGATTAAGCGACTATATGTGCCAGATACACTAAATGTCACCATCGCGAGTAAGGAAATTTTGTTATCCTCTGTACGAAAGGACTATCGCAAGGTGAGTAAGGATCATCGATGATGTGAAAAGATAACAAAGATGAAAAGGTAAAACATCTATAGGCAGGTCGTCATAGCTCCAACTCTTAGTACACCCCTAAAAGGGGGAATATGGAATGATGTGGCATTAAGTCAGAATTAAGTAGTTCTAGTGACTATGGAATGGTAAAGGAAGAATGCGATAAATTAAAGAGGAATGAGATGTCACTTATTGAAATCTTACAGATACGCTATGATTCAAGAATATTGTGTAAGCACGATGTCAAGGAGAGGAAGTAAAGGTTCCTACCCGAGCTGTTATTAATAAATAAGGAGCTAGTGTGAGATGTAAGTTAAAACAAAGTAAATAACCCAAGAAAGATTACAAGGAATATTGATGTGAGAATGGGCCAATGAGTAGTTAGTAGTTGGTCAAGAAGATCCCAGATATGGCTAAATAGGAAGTTACAGATGAATCATCAGATCATGTAAGATAAACATAGTAGAACCCAACATGGAGAATTCAGCCTCGGAGAATATCATTATAATACTTGAGATATATTCAAACAAGAGTCGGGGTAGTTAAAGGTACCATATGAGTGTTACAGGGATAAAAGAAAGTGCCATTGGGAAGGCAGTCAAAATATCAATTCAGAAGTAACCATACAAGCACAAGGACATGGAAGTAAGCAACTACTGATGATTATAGGCAAGTAAGGACATCAAAAAGGTCCGTAATAAGCTCACAGCTTTACGAGAGTCAAGGGTTCTCCCTAAGTATTACAACGAAAGACTAGCTGAGGAGATAAGAAAGAAGGCTTCAATCTAAGCACAACGACCTAAAGAGGAAATGGTCGTGTAACAACAATCTCACGATAACATTGTAAGCATTCCAAAGGAAAGTGGCACCTACCGTGGCTAATAAACGGGCAGTAAGAATTAAAAGTAATATTCGAGATCATATGAGTTGTATGAAAACTATGGCAAGTGTGGGCACTAAGATAAACTAAGTATGGACGCAACGAGGGGGTAGAAAGACCAGAAAAAGTAATAGCTTAGGTTGAAAGAAAGCTAAGATGGAACGAAAGAATTATTTGATCAATCATCAAGAGTTAGTACGTTATGGATACACTTAAAATTTTGGAGCATTATCCAGGCAGCATATTTGTTGACAATCATATAGCCATAGAAGACTCTGGTATAAGTTAAAAGAAAGAATTGAGCCCAGGGCATAGACAAAGGATTGAATTGTTAGAAGATTGTATCATGGATATTCCATAACGCCCATGAAAGGTTAAGGTAATAATTGATACCATGAGCCACAGATCGGAAGATAGCTTAAGCCTACATAAAGGCTGATTAGAAGGAAGAGGAAACTAATGAATTACATCACCTAAGTAAATCAGGAGTCTGATTATTGGACCTAGAAAAATTATAGAAGTTGTGCTTGAGAACATGACAGAATCACTCTTAATATCAGATGTTCAAGGGAAATAACACAACAACTATAATGTATAATGGCTCTACAAGGAAGCAAGTTAGAAGAAGTACCAGCCTCATAAGAAGTCAGTATAAAGCTCCCATCGGATTGTGTATGTACCAGAGGTGCGAGTACTATAATAGAGTTTCAAGTTATGGATGTGAATTACACCTAGGTGGATTGGAGGCCAGAAAAAAGATTGAAGATATGATACGAGATTTTAAGGTAAGTAAGGTAAAGGTGAACAACGTACGAGATACCTAAAGGCAGAAGATCATGAATAGTCCATACTTCGGATAGAAGGCTATAAGCACGGGATTCAATAACCGGTAATGATAGAAGCATCGTCAGCGACATATCTTCCAACCTATGGTTTCTAAGTATTGAGAGATCTAGTTAAGAGAATAGAGAAGAGTTGGAGACGATGTGATGTATGGCTTGACATTCCAGAATAACATAAGAAAATCTATGGTGCAAGCAAGTTGAAGGAAGTTGCGAGTATTATAAATGGATATTTATAGGTCGCAAGCTAAAGTATGGTAGAGCGACAAAGTTTTAAGAAAACATGAGTTAGAATGAGGAAAGGGAAGTGAAAAGGAGACAAGAATGGATAAGTACTCAGGATTAAGTCCATGAAAACAAGAGAGATAATGATTTTTCTAAGTTATTGAAAGTTCAGTATAGCCTGAATGAACTCAAAGGAATCTAAGATTAATAGCATTCAGAAAGAATGAAATGCTGACCTAGTAATAAAATGAGGGGATAATTGTGACAGATAAAGGATGACATTTGGTCCTTCATTTGATTAATGATTTGAAAATAATAATAAGAGAAAATAGAAGAAGAGAAGGAGAAAAAGATTTCGCTGGCGTCACAAAATCAAGATTCACCCATAAGGCGAATCATATTGAGACACTATGAAATATGATTATGGAAATCACTTTAAATATTCCTCAATACAACGTAAGCCCTAGCGGTAATGTATTACATAAAGAAGTTTCAAGTCTTCAAGTAAAGGATTATAGATCAATATTGAGGCGAATCAATAATGGTCAGATATAAGTTACAAAGTATGACATGAGGCTTGGCCATGATTCTTAAGACGAACAATAATTAAGGGGCATTGAAGGACTGAGATTTATACCTAAAGGAAAAACTAGGAACTTGGTAAGCATACCTCAGTAAAGGTAGATTGAAGTAAAAATTATGTTATAGTGTAACCCATGTAAATGCAGTAAAGTCATGTGAATAGGTAACCAGATCTATGAAATAAGATATGGCCATATTCGCAAGTTCTACAAAGTATCGAGCAAAGGACTTTAGTATACCTATAGAGGCACAAAGAGGTATCCTATTAAGCCTTGTATATACAAAGTAAGGCCTAGAGATTAACTAAAAGATAAAAGTAAAAAGGGAAGACGAATCACATAAGTGCACCTATAAAGCCAGGGTCATACAGGCTGCATGACAGGAGGTAACAGAAGTTGCAAGATTAGGAAGATTTCGACCACATGTCATGATATGAGCAAAAAGACTAAAGGGGGGAATACCCTAGACTTTGAATTTATTCACGGAGAAACTACTTAAATGGAAAGAAGAGTATTAAGGTATTCACAAGAGCTATAAGTTACAAAAATGTTAAATGCATTAGTCAACATTCGAGGACGAATGTTCCAAAGGGGGGAATGATGTTACGCCCCACAATATTACGTCGATATTATGTTCGGCAGTATTATATTATGACAATGTTATGCTCTGCAGTAATATATTGCGATGATGTTACCCTCTGCAGTAATATATTACGATGGTATTATGTCCTACGGTAATATATTACGATTGATGTTGCGTCCAGCAGTATTAAGTTAAGACAGTGTTGTACCCAGCAGTATTACATTACGGTGATGTTACGCTTCGCAGTAATAAGTTACGATGATGTTGCACCCTGCAGTAATGTACGTTGAATTTGTCATAAGGTAATTGACATCAGTCCAAGTAAAAGATTATTTGGGGATTATAAGGATTATAAGAGATGAGTAAATTCGTGAAGGTAAGAGGGTAAGTAATATCAAAGAAAACGAATTTTGTCGAAGTTTGGCATGTTGGGGTAAAATACAGCCCGAGCTAAAATACCCAGTATTTATGGACTAGTGCCATACAAGGTACTACATGGCCATGATATTAAGGTGTATAAGGTATGTGAAAAGTGAGTAATATTTTAAGTAATTTATGGTAATGTTTAAATTATACGGATAAGGAATGAGTGAAGTGGAAATTACCTAATAATTCCGTAGCCTCTCGAAGATAAGTACAGACGTCTCTGTACCGAACCGCAAAACTCTACTAAACTCATTCGTGACTCGTAGAACCTATGAACCTAGGTCTCTGATACCAACTTGTCATGATCCAAAATCCCACCACAGGCGTGGTGATGGCACTTAGTCTCTAAGACTAGGTAAGCCAATCTTAATTACAATTCAAGCCATTTTTTGAAATAGAATTTAACACAAGTATGGAAATAGAAGTGTCAAAACTAACAGCGAAAAATAATTATACAACTTCCCAAGACTGGTAGTACTGAGTCACGAACTATAACTAAATACATGAAATGATCTCAAGGATCGAACACTCAATGCTGTTTGAATAATAATTAATAGTAAAATAAAAATGGAAAGACTCCAATAGACTGTGATGGCCAAGCAGCTTTACCTAGAATCCTTGCGATCACCCTATAATTATGTTCAAGTTTGATATCTCCAATAGCCGGCTCTGCACAAAAAAACAAAATACATCGCCGACCCCTTAAAGTTGTCCACACTTTTCACTTAGACACTCCATCTTAATTTTGTTTTATTTGAACACTTTAACCAGGCATTTACGATATCATTTAGACACAAAATTCATAGGAAGCAAAATACAAAAAGTGCGTATAATTCACACACCAAAGTGACTAATATAACAAGGACACGTGGATTTAACTTAAAAAATTTAAAAATATACAAACTAGAACCCCACCCCACCCCATCGTCATCTTCCCCAATGACCCTCATCGCCAAAAAATCATTTTTCGGCTATTTCATTCTAGCTCTGTCTTTGTTTCCAGAAATTTGATCTCTTCTTCTTCTTCGTCTTCTTCCTGGGCTAAAACTACTGAGAATTTTGGCTATTAATATAGAGTCTGGAGCCAAATTGATTGGAGAATACTTTTCTGGTGATAGAAATTGGGGATTTATTTGTGCAAATCAGCTATCATAATAGTAGAATAGCCCATTTTTCCAGAGGTATATGTGACGACCCAGACGGTCGTCTTAAGAATTAATGCCCCGATCCTCTATTAACTGCTTTCCCCAAGTTTATTTCTGCTAATGTGATTTGCCAGGATGCTCGGTTTTGAGTTTTGAGAAGTTTTGGGACACTTAGTCCCTAAATGAGAGCTTAAGTGTTAGAAAGTTGACCGAAGTTGGAACAGTGGGGAGACAACCTCGGAATGGAAATATGATGATTCCGTTAGCTCCGTTAGGTGAATTTGGGGTTGGGAGCGTGATCGGAATGTGTTTTGGAGGTCCGTAGCTAATTTATGCTTGAAATGCCGAAGTTTGAATTTTTAAAGTTTCCGGTCCGATAGTGAGATTTTGATTCGAGGGTAGGAATGGAATTCCGGAAGTATAGTAGCTCCGTCATGTCATTTGGGATGTGTGTGCAAAATTTCAGGTCATTCGGACGAGATTTGATACAGTTTTTGATCGAAAACATAATTTAAGAGTTCTTGGAGTTCTTAGGCTTGAATCCTACGTGAAATTGGTGATTTGATGTTGTTATAAGCGTTCCGAAGTGTTGATCAAGTTTGAACGATGTCATGGGATATGTTGGTATAATTGGTTTGAAGTTCCGGGAGTTCTGGGTAGGTTCCAGGATGTTTTAGTGCAAAAATCATAGCTGTAGCAGGTCTACAGGGGTTGTAGGCCCCAGAACTCACTCACGCGGTCCGCACAAAAATTAGTGTGCCCGCGTTGAGTGCTGTGCGGACCGCACAAAAGCGGGCGCGGCCGCGGTAGGCGTCGCGCGGACCACACAAAGTGGGGCGCGGCCGCGGTGAAAGGCCCTCCCACTGGTCCTACTTCAGAAGCTCATATGTTTTGATCTATAAGAAATTTTGATGTGATTCAAAACCTAAAGTTGTAGCCCTTCGTGTCTATTTTCTAGAAAAGTAAAGATAATGCAATTTGGACATCTGCAGCAAAAGTTATGGCCAAAATACTAAAGCCTGTCACTGCAGAGGGAGGCCTGTGCGGCCGCACATTGCCTTTGCGCGGACCGCACTGGTTTGCGCGGACCGCGTGAGTTTTAGTGTGGCCCGTAGTAGCTGGAAACCTGAGGAGTACCTATAAATATGAGGTTTTGGGTTTTATTTAATGTTTTGACCTACAGAGCTCGGATTTTGGCGATTTTTCGAAGATTTTTCAAGAAATTCATCGGGGTAAGTGATTTTAACTCAGATTTGGCTAGAATACATGAATCTAACACTGAATTCATTATTTAATTCGTGATTTAAGAGGGAATTTGGGAAGAAAATTGTGAAACCTTTCAAAAATGTAAAATGATGATTTAAAGGACCAAATAGTGTCGGAATTGTATAATTTTTGTATGGTTAGACTCGTGAGAGTGCGAAGTTTCTGGGAATATAAATTTTTACCGATTCTGAGACGTGGGCCCGAGGGGCGTTTTGGTCATTTTCTATAATTTCGCGTATTAGCTTTGAATTAAAACATAGGATCATTTGTTTGAGATGATATTTACGATATGCAATTGAATTGATTAGATTTGTGCCATTTGGAGTCGGATACTCGTGGCAAAAGCATGGTTTCTAGTTGATTTTGAGCCGGTTCGAGGTAAGTGGCTTGTCTAACCTTGTGTGGGGGACCTTTCCCCTTAGGATGTGCTATATTTGATAATTGAAATGCCCTGTACGTGAGGTGACGAGCGCGTACTTGAGTTAATTGTTGAAAATCCAGTTTTTCCTTAAGTATTTCAATTGAGTTCTTTTCTTGTTTTATTCTACTTGTGAATGTAGCATGTTGCTAGTCTAGAAAGGCATGTTTAGTTGACGTAATTGCCTATTTGCTTAAATTACCTAAATTGCATTACGTGAAGCATGTTAGGCTAGAAGTAAATGTTTACTTGGTACGAAATTAGCATTTAATTTAATATTCTTGTGTTGCTGCTCTGTGTTTTAAATTGGGACTACGGGTTAGATTCCCGGGAGATTCCCCCTACACATTTACTTTAGGACTATGGGTTAGATTCTCGGGAGATTCCCCCTGCACATTTACTTTGGGACTACGGGTTAGATTCCCGGGAGATCCCCCGTACATATATTGAGGATACCGAGAGATCCTCGGGATACCAAGAGATCCCTGGCTTATATTGAGGATACCGAGAGATCCTCGGGATACCAAGAGATCCCTAGTACATGTCGAGGATACTAAGAGATCCTCGGGATACTTAGAGATTCCTGGTTACTTTCCTTATGGTTTGCTTTCATCATTGTTTTCGTTATTGTACTCTTATTATCCTGCATAGATTCTTATTGTAGGTTCTCAATTGCACTACTTATCTTATCCTGCCATCTTTATATTTTATATAACCTCAGTAGGGCCCTGATCTTCCTCGTCACTACCCAACCCAGGTTAGGGTTGGCACTTACTGAGTACCGCTGCGGTGTACTCACGCCTCTTCTACGCATATTTTTTTTCATGTGCAGATCCAAGTACCTCTACTCAGGCACACTATTAGTGAGGTAGGAGGACTACAGAGACTTTGAGGTAGATCTTCTACTTCCGCAGACCGACGAGTCTCCCTCTTTATTCTATCCTTAGTACTTAGTTCTCTTTCCTTCCATTTGTTAGATATTCTGGAGTTTGGAGCCTCACTACACATTTCTGTAGCCTGTGTTTTCCTATGAGTTTCTGGGTTTTGGGATTGTTTTAGTCTTGAGATATTGAGTCGTATATGCCGAGCGACATTCAGTACAATTTCTTTTCTAGATAATTAAATATGGTATTCTATTTTTCCGCAATTATTATGTTTCCGCAAGTGTTAGGCTTACCTGGTCACGGAGAGTAGGTGCCGTCATGACATGTTCACGGTTGGTGAACTAGGGTCGTGATAGTATATGAGTGTTATTGAGATATTTTAATATGTTCCTTTACTTGTTCTTTTTTTCTCAAAGGATTGTTGGTTTTAATAAATGGAGAAACCAAGGACATGGCAGAGATGGGGAAACCACCTGGCGGCATCAAATCTTTGAGCAAGACCTTATAGCCTTCAAAATTTTTTGTTGCAATAGGAATAATTTTTTTGGGTGTGGGTTTGCTAATCCTGTACGCCACCCGACATTCTCGCCGGTGTAATTGATACCGACAAACTGCGACCCATTTAGACTCCCCACAAAACTTTTAGATCTGAAGGTGTTTTTGATGGGATTTTAAAAACGAGAAACAAAAATAAAAAATTTATGGTGGTAGATGAAATTAAAGGTAGAGATGTGGTGGTATGCTCTGATTTGGAGGAGGATATGATAGTAATGGCGTGAAAGATCTAATTATGTAAAAGAAATATTCACTGGAAAAGTTTTCTGGCAAAAGCTATTATTTTGCAGCAAGAAGTATGAAAGGTTTGTCTTTCAGACCATTTTTACGCGCTTGAAAAGTCTTAGAAACACTCACTTGCCATGTTAGTATTTTGTGTCTAAATGATAAAGTAAAGGTCTGTTTAAAGTGTTCAAATGGAGTAGACTTAAGATGGAGTGTCTAAGTGAAAAGTGTGAATATCTTTAAGGAGCTGGCGATGTGTTTTGCCGCAAAACAAATGTGCATAAGTGTAGTATAAGTACACCATAGTCGGTACCCAGTAAGTATCAAGACTAACCTCGGTGGAGCAGTGACGGGGAATTGTCAAGACACTCACTAGTCTAATAACCTGTGCAATATAGCATAAAAATAATTGGAAGCTCATAGCAGTGATACCAAAAATAATCAACCAGTGATATAAACATCAAGGCAACAAGAACACCATAGATATTGTAATGACCCGACATGTCATTTTGAGACCTGGCATGTCGTTCAACATTTTAAGGCCATGCGCAACTTCACTTCAGGTATTATGACTTGTACGCATGGTCAGAATTGAATTTCGGGAAGTTCGTAGTTGATTTGGAAAGAAAATTCTCATTTCGGAAGCTTTAAATTGAAAGAATTGACTAAGGTTTGATTTTTGAGTAAACAACATTGGAATCAGGATTTGAAGGTTTCAACAGGTTCGTATGATAATTTTGAACTTGGGCGTATGTTCACATTGTGTTTTTTGGATGACTCGGGACCAATGTGGAGCCTATTATGGAAGATAGCATTTTTGGAAGAATTTCATAAATTTGGGTTGAAGTGCATTTCGGTGATATCGATGGCCGATTGGGATTCTGAGTTTATGAATAGCTTCGTATTGTGTCTGGTATTGGGAGCACGATCAGAAGTGGATTTGGAGGTCCGTAGGTCATTTTGGTGTCATTTGGCTAAAGTTAGAAATTTGAAGGTTTTTGAGAAGTTCGACCGGAAGTGGACTTTTAATATCGGGGTTGGATTCTGATTAAGGAAGTTGTAGTAGGTCCATAATGTCAAATTTGACTTGTGTGCAAAATTTCAGGTCAATCGGGCGAGATATCATGGGTTTCGGCATCGTATGTTGAAGTTTGAAATTTTAAAGTTCATTAAGCTTTGATTGGAGGGCAATTCATGGTTTAAACATTATTTGATGTGATTTGAATGCTTGACTAGGTTTGTAATGTGATTTGGAATTTATTGGTGTGATTGGACAGGGTTTCGGGCGCCTCGGGTGGATTCCGGGTGGTTAACGTATCGAATTTGGAGTTAGAAGAAAAATTTAGCTGCCTTCTAGTGTAACCGCACCTGCAAGGCTTGGGTCACGGGTGCGGGGTCGCAGAAGAAGCCATGAGGTCGCAAATGCGATTTTTGAAGGGGAGAGGTGGGACTGCATATGCGGTCATCTTGCAACAGAAGCGGGACCGCACCTGCGGAGGAGAGGACGCAGAAGCGGGAATGGGCTGGGAGCCCTGGACCGCAGAAGCGGTATTTGGTCCGCACATGTCACAATCCAAATCGATGGACCGCAATGGGCACAAGTGCCTTACTAAACAGAGTACCTACGTAACATATCTTTCGTATCATACTATCATAGGTAAAAGAGCCAGAGAGGCTATCATGAGATAAGTACAATAAAACATGGAGAAATACTCGATATTGGACGATCCAACATGTAATCCAAACTTATACATATGACGTACGAGCCTATACGGCCAAAATAACCTCTCGTATACTGAACATAGGCCGACAAGGCCATACAACCTTTTACGTACATGACATCAGTCTACAAGCCTCTAAGGATACATAATTGTCATAAAGGTCAGGACGGATCCCCTCCATACCAAATAATACACATCTAATTCATACTGACCAAAGAAGCAACTCCGGAGCAAATGGAGTGTACCAACATCTTCCGCTGAGCTGATCGCCTACTTAGAGGACTCTCGACCTGTCTATTAAGAACTACGGGCATGAAATGCAGCATCCCCAGGGACATCAGTACGAATAATGTACTGAGTATGTAAGGCACATAAATAAGTACATAACACACAAGGAAGGAATATAGAGTAAATGATTCAACCTGCAAGTTTGGATAACTCCGTAAATCATGAAATAATTATGGTGTCATGCATATGCGTATGAATATCATGTCATGCATATGTGCATGTTTCATAACCCCATCAGACCTCTGAGGGCATCCCATCATATCATCTCGGCCACTATGGGCAAAATATTCAACGTATACCGGCTGATAAGGTGGTGGTGCGTATATAACACCGTAACCTTTTCCCATATCTTATATAAATATAATATACATATATACGCGTATAAGACGCCATCTGATCATGGGTCAATGTACATGTATAAATGCATGAAATGCATAAAAATACGTTAATAAGATTTTCTTGGAATGCCATAAAAATCCATATGCCTTTCAGATGAACTTTATCAAATACATATTATTCTGAGACCAATAAACAGAAGATATTATAATAATCAACATGGGGAATCAAGAATATAGACAACCCCTAGAATAGAGTCATTTATGAAAGTCGTGTATTTTTGGGACGACCCGACCAGTCGTCTCATGAGTACCGCTATGTTTCCCCCATTTCTGCTTGTCTATGCTTTTTTTATCTGTGTTATATGGTATCGGGTTGGTTGGATCAAATCCTAAATGATTTTGGTAAGGTTTGCGACACTTAGTCTCTTTTGAGGAAGCTTAAGTTGGAAAAATGTCAACCGGATGTTGACTTATGTATTAGAGGGCTCGGATGTGAGTTCCGATGGTTCGAATAGCTTTGGAAGGTGATTTGGGTCTTAGGAGCGTGATTGGAATGGGTTTTGGAGGTTCAGAGTAGATTTAGGCTTGAATTGGCGAAGTTGATATTTTGGAGATTTCCGACTAGTAGGTGAGATTTTGGTATATGGGTCGGAATGGAATTCCAAGAGTTGCAGTAGTTCCGTTGTGTCATTTGGGATGTGTGTTCAAAATTTTAGGTCATTGGGACGTGGTTTGGTTGGGTTTTTAATCAAAAGCAGAATTCAGAAGATTTTTGAAACTTAGGCTTGAATTCGATGTGTTTTGGTTGATTTAATGTTATTTGAGGCGTTTTGAAGATTGGTATAAGTTTGACAAAGTTTTGGGATATGTTGGTGTTTTTGGTTGAGGTCCCAGCGGCCTCGGGGTGATTTTGGATGGTTGAGGGGGAGTTTGAGAAATTGTTGCAGTTGCAGATTTTGCTGTTTCTTGTATTTCCGCACCTGCGGATTGGGGACCACAAGTGCGGCGATGCATATGCGGGAAAGGGGTCGCAGAAGCGGAATTTGGTAAGATGGTAGGAAACCACAGAAGCTTTTGGAGGGATCGCACCTGTGATGCCGCAGATGCGGGAATAGCACTGTAGATGCAGAAAGTGGTGATGTTACACCCCGCAATATTACGTCAATATTACGTCCTGCAGTATTATATTATGACAATGTTATGCTTTGCAATAATATGTTACGATGATGTTACCCTCTCCAGTAATATATTACGATGATGTTACGTCCAGCAGTATTAAGTTACGACAGTGTTCTACCCTGTAGTATTATATTACAGTGATGTTATGCTTCGCAGTAAGAAGTTACGACAGTGTTGCACCCTGCAGTATTTTACATTGAATTTGTCATAAAGTAATTGACATCAGTCCAAGGAAAATATTATTTGGGGATTATAAGAATCATAAGTGATGAGTAAATTCGTGAAGGTAAGAGGGTAAGTAAAATCGAAGAAAACAATTTTGTCAATGTTTGGCATTTTAGGATAAAATACGGCCCAAGCTAAAATACCCGATATCTATGGACTAGTGCCATACAAGGTACTACATGGCCATGATAGTAAGGTGTATAAGGTATGTGGAAAGTGAGTAATATTTTAAGTAATTTGTGGTAATTTTTAAAGTATATTGGTTAATTACTGGGTAACGATACATTACCCGATTAACTAATAAGTGGATAAAAATGTAATAATCATTCCCCCAAACACGTGGCAAGAGTTCACCATGTCAAAAGTGTGACTAAGAAGTCACTTATGCCTAGGTGGCAACCTAGACATAAATGAGAGATAATGACTAACTTAGTATCTGCTAAGATTCAAATCAAAATGAATTCAATATTGTTCATTCCAAGACTTCAAAGAACAGAAACATTGTTCCTTTCAAATTCTCAAGGAACCACAAAGGAAAACAACGTTTTCCTCTCAAAGACTCAAGGAAACAAGAAACGTTTTCATCATTCCAAAATTAGAAACAGAAGAAATGTTTCTGTCCAAAATATTTCCAAAATTTTAATTGAAATTTAAAAGTTCAACCATTAAGATTTAATTCCATTTCCGTCTTCAATGCACAAAACATTAGAAGCAGAACAAATTCGTCCAAGATTTCAAGGAATCCAAGTGTAAATTTAGCAGAAACAGGTATGTTAAGGCCCTCCCTTCTTTCTTTTGGCATGGTCCAAATTATACTAATGACGTTATATATGCTTATATATGTAAATATATGTATATGAGATATGAGAAAGGGTTACAGCGTTATATACGCATCACCACCTGATCAGCTGGTATACGATGAAGATTTTGCCCACAGTGGCTAATATGATGTGATAGGATGCCCTCAGAGGCTGATGATGTTATGAAACATGTACTTATGTACGATATGACATTCATACACATATGCATGACGCTAAAAGTAATTTATGATTTACAAAGTTATTCAGACTTACAAGTTGAGTCATGTTCTATATATTTCTTCTATCTCTCTTATGTACTTATTTATGTGCCTTACATACAGGGTACATTATTCGTACTGACGTCCCTTTTGCCTGGGGACGTTGCGTTTCAAGCCCGTAGGTCCCGATAGATAGGTCAAGAGCCCTCCAAATAGGCTATCAGCTCAGGGGAAGATGTTAGTGCGCTCCATTTGCTTCAGAGTTTCTTGTTAGGTTAGTATGATTTAGACATGTATTGTTTGGTATGGCGGGACTCTATCCCAACCTTTATGAAATTTATGTACTCTTAGAGGCTTGTAGACATATGTCATATATGTGAAAGATTGTACAACCTTGTCGGCCTATGTTTTGAGTTTATAAATAATTATGTTGGCCTATTAGACACGTATGTCACGTGTATATGATGATGTAATAAGAAAGATATGCAACGTTGGTACTCGGTCGAGTAAGGTACCGACTGCCTGTCGCAGCCCATCAGTTTTGGTCATGAAAAAAGTGGTATCAGAGCAGTTCTATCCTAGGGAGTCTACAAGCCGTGTGTAGTAGAGTCTTGTTCAAGGGTGTGTCGTGCACCACACTTATAAGCAGTAAGCTACAGGGCATTTAGGATTGTCACTCTTTCTTCTTACTCTAGATCGTGTGGTAGAGCTCACTTATAAGATTTAAAATTTTGAAATTCTATTTTATTCGTAATAAGACGATGCCTACACTCAGAAAGACGGTCGATAAGGGATATAGCTGTGGAAGTGTTGAGTTAGAGGAACTCAATTTTTCATCTTGCTTATGATGAATAAATGTGAGGTCTTCAACAGATCATGTGTGTACTAAAATGTGCAAGGTTCTTGATAAGGAGCTTTAAGGAAAGAATATTTATCCACTCTTATGGTAAAAAGGAATAGCGGAATCGGAAGTTAGACACAAGTTTCAACACATAAAAGAAGCAAGGTGAAGAAGGGTACGAGGTACCCAGTTAATAAAGATTATCATGATTTACCATTCAGGAAGGGAGATATAAGAATTTTGAGTTACCTTCAACAGTAATATATGTACATACAATCGGCCACACCTATCTCAGTCATGCCCTATGAGAGCTAACAAATATGGTTTAAGAGAAGGATGTGATAGCAGGATTCGGCTGGGTTAGAGTAACCCAAAATGATGAATGGATGGTTTGTGCTAATTTAGATTTCGGAAGGATATTAAAAAGGTGATAATAGATCTCCTTATGAGATACCTAGATGGTGCACTCTAAAATAGTACAGCTAGACATGAGTACTACAAAGACATGCACTGGAAGTCCGAAAAGGATAAATATTATCTTAGTATGGCTGCCGTCCCTAGTAGAGAGATAATGCTAGGCAACCCAAAGAGCCAGTGGATGGTGCAAAGGGGAGCTAAAAGCAAAAGAATATCTTGTTGAAATTTTCAGAATAAAGTGATAAACAGAAATGTTCGCAAGAAATAAGAAGAGAGCTAATGAAGCATTAAGGGTAAGCTGTGATATATGGATGATAACGGTAGGCCAAAAAGATGACAGTATTCCAGAGTCGATAGTCAAGTGAAGGAAAAGACGAGAAGTTACAGGACTTGAGGTAACAAAAGAGTATAGGCCATAAAGTCATATCCTTACTTCGAGAAACAAGTTCGCGATGCTAACGCGATTCAGAAGAAAAAGTTAAACCCCAGGGTAATATAAGTCAGCATGGGCTGGTGGAAAAAGATAAATTAAACATGAATTAGGGGCTGAGTGATTTGATGGTGGTCGACATCATGAGAACTTCATATTACGTTCCAGTGATAATATAATGGACCACATAGGAAGATTGATGAGAAACTTAGAGAATGGTTATTCAGGAAGACGCTTCCCTAAAGCAAGCAATGTGAGCAAAGTTAAGCTTAAGAGATTGTATGTGTATGTTACACTAAGTATCACCCTCATGAGTGAGGAATTTTGTTATCCTTGGTACAGAAGGATTGCCACAAGGGGAGTAAAGGTCATCAATGATGTGAAAAGACGCCAAAGATGAAGAGGTAACACATTTATAGGTAGATCCTCATGGCTTCAACTCTTAGTACTCCCCTAAACGGGGGAATATGAAGTGATGTGCTGTTAAGTCAAAATTAATTGGTTCCAGTAGCTATGAAATGGTAAAGGAAGAATGTAATAAAAATAAGAAAGGGATGAGATTGCACTATTCAAAGCCTACAGATAGGTTACGATCCCAGAACATTATGCAAACACGACGTCAAGGAGAAGAAGTAAGGCATTCCTGCCCGGAATGTTATGGATAAATAAGGAGCCAGTGCGAGAAATAATTTAAGACAAATGAAATAACCCAAGAAAGATAATTTGGAATATTTCTATGAAAATGGGCCAACGAGTATTTAGTAGTTGATTAAGGAAGAGCCTAGTTATAGCTAGATAGGAGGTTATAGACAAATCAACAGATCGTGCAAGATAAACATAGTAAAACCTAATATAGTGAATTCAGCTTCGTAGTAATGTTATTGTAATACTTGAAATATATTCAGATGGGAGTCAGGGTAGTTAAAGGTACCGTATGAATGTTACAAAAATAAAAGAGAGTGCCACTGGAGAGACAGTCAAAATATCAGTTCAGAAGCAACCCTACAACCACAAGGGCACGAAGGTAAGCAACTACGGATAATTATAGGCAAGGAAGGACATCAAAAGGTCCATAATAAGCTCACAACTTTACAGGTTTCAAGGGTTCTCCCTAAGTATTATAACGAAAGACTAGCTGAGGAAATAAAGAAGATTTCAACCTAAGCACAACGACCTAAAGAGGAAAGGGTCATGTAACAACAGTCTCACAACAACATTGTAAGCACTCCAAAGGAAAGTGGCCCTACCGTGGATAATGAATGAAAAGAAAACTTAAAAGTAATATTCGAAGGTCATATAAGTTACACGAAAACTCTAGCATGCGTGGGAACTAAGATATGCTAAGTATGCACGCAACAAGAAGGCAGAAAGACCAGGAAAGGTAATAGCTTACATTGAAGAAAGCTAAGAAGGAATGAAAGAAATTATTCGATCAATGATCCCGAGTTGGTGACGTTATGGACACACTTAAGAGTTTAGAGTATTATACCTACATCATATACAGCCATAGAATATTCTAGTATACGTTAAAAGAAAGAATTGAGCCCAGGTCATAGATGAAGGATTGAATTGTTAAAGGATTTTATCATAAATATCCCTTAGCGCCTATGAAAGTCTAAAGTAATAACTAATATCAGGAGCCGCAGGTCGGAAGATATCTTAAGCCTACATAGTGGCTGATTAGAAAGAAGAGGAGACTAAAGAGTTACATCGACTAAGCAAAACATGAGGGACCAAGAGAATTATACACCTCAGGATCACTCTTAAGTAGCAGATGTATAAGAAAGATAGTACAATAGCCATATTTTATAATAACTTTATGATGAAGTTAACTGAAGAGTACCAGCCTCATAAGAAGTAAGTACAAAGCTCCCACCAGATTGTGTATGCACCAGAGGTGTAAGAAACATAATACAACTTCAAGTTATGGACGTGAATTATACCTATGTGGAAGGGAGGTCATGAAAGAGATAGAAGATACGATGCGAGATTTTAAGGTAAGTAAGGTAAATATGAATAGGGTACGAGATACTCAAAGGCAGAATATGTGAATAATCCATACTTCAGATAGAAGGCTAGAAGTGCTAGGATTCAATATCCAGGAATGATAGTGGCATAGTCAGTGGCATATATCATAGCCGATGGTTTCTAGGTATCAAGGAGGAAGAAGCGTTAGAGACGATGTGATGTATCGCTTGATGTCCTAGAATGACATAAGGAAATCTATGATGCAAGCAAGTTGAAAGGTTGCAAGTAATATAAATAGAATTGTGTAGGTTGCAAGACATTGTATGGTGAAGCCACAAGGTTCTAGAAGACAAGAGTAATGATAAGAAAGGGCGAGTGAGAAGGTAACAAAAATGAATAAGTCCTTAGGATTAAGCCTTGAAAACAAGAAGAGCAGATGGTTTCTCTAAATTATGCAAAGCTCTCTATAGCCTGAATGAACTCAAAGGACTCTAAGACTAATAGCATTTAGAATGCCACCCTGGTAATAGAATGAGGGTGCAATTGTGATAAATAAAAGATGACGTTTGGGCCTTTGATTTAATGATTCAATAAAGAAAAGAAATAGATCTTATGAATTGGACAGGATTAAAGTACCCACGTAAGGTGAAACGCATTGGGATGCTGTGAGGTACGATTATGAAAGCAGGGTATTGCCCCATGTGGATCAATCTAATCATTTCAGACATTCCTCAATAAAATGTGAATCCTAGCAGCAATATTACATAAAAGGTTAAGTTATCAGTGGTATATTGTAGATCAATATTGAGATGAATCAACAATGGATGGACAAAAGTTACAAAGTATGAGATAAGATTAGGCCGTCATTCTAAAGATGAACAATAATGAGGAAGCATTAAAGGACTTAAATTTATACATGTGGAATGAGTAACGAGAGTAATCTAGGATTTGGTAGCTCACCTCCGCAACGATAAATAAAAGTAAGAGTTATGGCAGTAAATTCATACGAATGGTTAAACGGACCTATGCGATGAGATATAACAATATTCATGAATTCAACCAAGTACCGAGCGAAGAACTTCAGTATACTCATAAATGCCCAAAGGGACATCTTATCAAGCTCTATATGTGAAGCCTAGAGATTAGGCAGACTTACAAAATCAAAACTATACAAGTTGCATGATGAACGATAGCAACGGTTACGAGATTGGAAGGATTCCGACTACAAGTTGTGGTGTGAGAAGGAGGCCTAAGGGGGATGCCCTAGACTTTGGAATTATTAACCGAACAGTCGCCTAGATGGCAAGGAAAGTTCTAAAGTATTCGGAAGATATAAGTTAAGAAAATGATAAGAACATTAGTCAACATTCGAGGATGAATGTTCCAAAGAGGGGAATGATGTTACACCCCGCAATATTACGCACCGCAGTATTATATTACAACAATGTTATGCTCTACAGTTATATGTTACGATGATGTCACCCTATACAGTAATATATTACGATGATGTTACGTCCAACAGTATTAAGTTACAATAGTGTTCTACCTTGTAGTATTATATTACAGTGATGTTACGCTTCACAGTAATAAGTTAGGATAGTGTTGCACCATGCAGTATTGTACGTTGAATTTGTCGTAAAGAAATTAACATCAGTCTAAGGAAAAGATTATATGGGGAGTATAAGGATCATATGTGATGAGTAAATTCGTAAAGGTAAGAGGGTAAGCAAAATCGAAGAAACCAATTTTGTCAATGTTTGGCATATTAGGATAAAATACGGCCCGCGCTAAAATACCAAGTATTTACAGATTAGTGCCATACAAGGTACTACATGGTCATGATAGTAAGGTGTATAAGGTATGTAGAAAGTGAGTAAAATTTTATGTAATTTGTGGTAATTTTTTAAATTATGCGGGTAATTGGTTAATTACCGGGTAGCGAGACATTACCCGATTAACTAATAAGTGGATAAAAATTTAAAAATCAATCCCCATAAAGACGTGGCAAGTGTTCACCATGTCAAGAGTATGACTAAGAAGTCACTTATGCCTAGGTGGCAACCTAGGCATAAATGAGAGATAATGACTAATTTGGTATCTACTAAGATTCAAATCAAAACGAATTAAATATTGTTCATTCCAAGACTTCAAGGAATAGAAACATTGTTCCTTTAAAATTCTCAAGGAACCACAAAGGAAAACAAGGTTTTCCTTTCAAAGACTCAAGGAAAGAAGAAACGTTTTCATCATTCCAAAATTGGAAACAGAAGAAATGTTTTCGTCCAAAATCTTGCCAAGATTTCAATTGAAATTTCAAAGTTCACCCATTATGATTTAATTCCATTTCTGTCTTCAATACACAAAACGAGAGAAGCAAAACAAATTCATCCAAGATTTCAAGGAATCCAAGTGTAAATTTCACAGAAACAGGTATGTTAAGGCCCTCCCTTATTTCTTTTGGCATGGTCCAAATTATACTGAAGAAACGAGCAAATACACAGTTTCTATAAATTACTCTATTCATAAAAATAGTAGGGGTGTCTATATTCTTGATTCCCCATGAAAATTATTATTATCTTCTGTTCATGGGTCTTAGAATAATACACAGTTGGAAAAGTTTATCCGGAAGGAAATATCGAGATTATTATGTATTTTTCATGCATTTTACTCATTTATACATGTGCACTGACCCATGCCCAGATGGAATTATATACGCGTATATATGTAAATATATGAATATGGGATATGGGAAAAGGTTACGACATTACATATGCACCACCACCTGATCAGCTGGCATACGATGATGATTTTGCCCACAGTGGCCCATTTGATGTGATGGGATGCCCTCAGAGGCTGATGATGTTATGAAACATGTACCTATGCATGATGCATGATGCTAAAAGTAATTTATGATTTACAAAGTTATTCAGACTTACAGGTTGAGTCATTTACTATATATTTCTTCCATGTCTCTTATGTAATTATTTATGTGCCTTACATACTCGGTACATTATTCGTACTGACGTCCCTTTAGCCTGGGGATGCTGCGTTTCATGCCCGCAGGCCCGGATAAACAGGTCGAGAGCCCTCCAAATAGGCTATCAGCTCAGCGGAAGATGTTGGTGCACTCCATTTGTTTCGGAGTTTCTTGTTTGGTTAGTATGATTTAGACGTGTATTGTTTGATATAGCGGGACTCTATCCCGACCTTTATGACATTTTTGTACTTTTAGAGACTTGTAGACATATGTCGTATATGTGAAAGATTGTACAACCTTGTTGGCCTATGTTTTGAGTTTATAAATGATTACGTTGGCCTATTAGGCACGTATGTCATGTGTATATGATAATGTAATAAGAAAGATACGTTACATTGTTACTCGGTCGAGTAAGGTACCGGCTGCCTGTCACGACCCATCGGTTTGGGTCGTGAAAGGTGAGTTAAGTGAAACCCGCAGAAGCGGTTGGTTGGCCGCAAATGCAGTACCCCAAAAGCGGAAATTGGGCCGCAGATGCGAAAATGCCTGGGAAGAAGGTATAAATTGTGTCCTTCGTGATTTTGAGCTATTTTCACCATTTCTAATTCGTCTTGGGAGCATTTTGGACGATTTTGATGTGGGATTTCAGGGGAACTTTATTAAGGTAAGGAGTTTGGCCCGAAAACTTGTCCCTATGGCATTATTTCACGGATTTGAACTATAATGATTGGAATTTAAGGGTAAAATTGGGGAAAACTAGGGCTTGGTTTTGGAGACCTAGACTTGGGGGTTTGAGGGACATATTGTGGTCGGATTTTGGTTCTTTTGATATGTATGGACTCGTGGGAAGATAAGGATTCCGTTTAAGTAAAAATTATCAAATTTCGAGACATGGGCTCGGGGATCGGGTTTTGGTAATTTCGGGATTTATGTTGTAAATTGATTATTTTTGCTTGGGTTTCGTTCCCTTAGCATATTTTGATGTCCCTGTTCTGATTTTGGATAGATTCGACGTGAGTGGAGGCCGATTCGAGGGGCAAAGACGTCGCGAGCTAGATATTTGACTGAATTGAGGTGAGTAATGATTGTAAATGATGTTCTGACAGTATGAAACCCCGGATTCGCACATCGTTGTGCTATATTGAGGTGATGCACACACTTGATGACGAGCGCGGGGTCGTGCACTGTTGGGGATTGTGACTTAGTCCATCCTGAATGACTATTTTACCGTGTATTTGACTGAAATCTATTTGCTATCATCATTATTTGGGTTGAATGCCATATTTGGGCTTCGTGCAAACTATTTGAACCCTTAGGGGACTTTTATTGATATTTCCTCACTATGATGACTTTATACTTGAACTCAATCATGTTATATTTCACTATTTTCGTACTCAGCCCAGTTTACTCCGTTTTAACACTTAAATGATATTTTTAAATGATGTTTTAGGATGAGAATCGTGTTTTACTATTGCCCGAGTGGCTTGTGAGGATTTTGACTGAGTAAGGCCGAGGGCCTATGTTGTGAGGAAATATTTGATATTGATTATGAGGCAGAGGGCCTGAGATATGTACGCCACGAGGTGGCTCGATTGATATGAGGCCGAGAGCCTAGTGATGATTCCACTAGATGGCTTGATATTGCGCTTGGGCCGTAAGGGGCCCCTCTAGGAGTCTGCACACCCCCAGTGAGTGTAGGTACCTATTGTGATGTGAAATTGAGCCCAAGGGGCTGGTATTTTTTTGAGATGTTGCCCAAGAGGCGAATTTGTTGACACGATGCCAGAGGGGCGCACCTTTATGTGTTTATCTTTTCTTAATTGCTTGTCGAATTACCTGCTTAATTATTGAAAAAGGCTTTTCATGAAGTTAAATTTGAGTTAAAGGATTTTACCTATATTTCACTGGTTTACTGTTTTTAAAGGTTTTACTGCTTCATTATAGCAGGCCTTGTGTGTTACGTGATTTCCTGCTTTCAATCTTAATTTATGATTATTACTCACTGAGTTGTAGTACTCACTTTACTCCCTGCACCTTGTGTGTAGATTCAGATGTATCTGGTCCCGCTACCGAGTGCTGATCATTTCCGGCTCAGGCGAATCCAAGGAGTCTCTAGGTAGATGTTGGCGTTCGTAGGTCGGAGCTCTTCCCTATCTTACTTCTTCATGTTCTTGGTTTTCTGTATTAAACTCTGTAGTTTGATTTGGAGTATTCCGTTTTGTTAGATGCTCATGACTAGTAACACCCTGGTATCGGGCTGTGTTGGGTTATTTTCCGCAAATTATGCTATTAACTGCTGAAATAGGTAGTGTCGGCTGGCCTTGTCTTCACGAGAGGTGCCATCATGGCCGGGTCAGCGGACCAGGGTCGTGACAAGTTGGTATTAGAGCCTAGGTTACATAATTCTCATGAGTCATGAGCAGGTTTAGTAAAGACTCGCGAATCGGTACAGAGACATCTTTATTTATCCTCGAGAGGCTGCAGAACCTTAAGGAAAAACTTCATATTCTTGAAATTCTTGTAGTGCGTCTTTGTTGATCCGAGTACTAAACTTTTGTTATTCTATTCTCTCACAAATGGTGATGACAAGCGCTACCGGTCAGGATAGATGACCACTAGTACCACTAGCTGTGGCCACCAGAGGCCGAGGAAGCGGTTGTGGTCTCGGTAAGGGCAGAGCAGCTAAGGTAGCACCTGCAGATCCACCAGCTATCCCAGTTTAGGATCAGGTCTTCAGGAGGCCTTGGATCAGATTTTATCAATTTGCACTGGCCTAGCTCAAGTGGTTTCAGCCACTACGACCGTAGCTACTTCTCAGGCCGGGGGAGGCAATTAGACTTCCACCGCTCGCACACCTAAGCAGGTTGTGTAGGGACTTCAGACGCCGGGGGCACATCCAGCCCAGCTGGTTGCAGCTGCTCAGGACTATGTAGTTCCTGCCATGCTAGAGGACGAGCAACATAGGTTGGAGAGGTTTGGTAGACTTCAGCCTCCGACCTTCAGTGGTGCAGAGGGCAAGGATGCCCAAGGCTTCTTGGATAAGCATTAGAGGATGCTCCGTACAATGGGTATTCTGGAGACCAGCGGGGTCGCTTTTACTACTTATCAGTTTTCGGGAGCTGCCTTCACTTGGTGGGAGTATTTTGAGAGGCGTAGGCCTGTTGGTGAATCACCCCTTACCTAGCAGCAGTTTTCTGTTCTCTTTGGAGAAGTACGTGTCTTAGTCTCGCAGAGAAGAGCTGTGTAGGCAGTTTGAGTGGTTGTGTCAGGGGGAGATGACTATGTTACAGTATGAGTTAAGGTTCTCCGAGTTAGCTCAACATGTCATCTGGTTGGTTATGATAGATACAGAGAGGATTAAGAGGTTTGTTGATAGCCTCACTTATCAGCTTCGTATTCTCATGACCAGGTAGAGGGTTATTGGTGCTACCTTTGAGGAAGTTGAGGATATTGCCTGAGAGATTGAGTCTATTCATCGCTAAGAGCAAGAGGGGTGGGAGGCCAAGAGGCCTCGAGGATCTGGCAGTTATAGTGGTACCCCTTCGAGAGGTCAATTTCAGCACGGCAGAGGCTGTCCATTCAGGCATGCTCATCCAGCTCGCCCAGGTTACCGTGGGGTGCTGTCAGGTCATGGTTCTCACAGTTCTTATCAGGGCCAGTCATTACTTAGTGCCCTTCTAGCTCAGAGTTCATCCCGTGCTCCATCAGTTTAGGGCTCTTCTATGCCGAGTGCATCTGCTAGTCACTCCGGTGCGAGAGGTTCCATTCAGTCCCCTTCTCCAGCACCTAGGAGTTGTTATGAGTGTGGTGAGATGGGTCATATATGGAGGCAGTGCCCTCGTCGTCTTGCGAGTTCATCTTAGCAGAGGGGTCAGTCATTGGCTTCAGTTCCAGTTACTTCACCACGAGGTCGATCAGGTGGCGGTCAGGCCCGTTTCTATGCACTTCCAGGTAGACCCAATGTTATTACTTCAGATGTTGTTATTACATGTATTGTTTTAGTTTGCCACAGAGATGCCTCTGTATTATTTGCTCCCAGTTCCACATTTTCTTATGTATCATCATACTTTGGTCGTTATTTGGGCACGCCTCGTGAGTTTCTTGCTTTACCTGTTCATGTATCTACCCCGGTGGACGATATTGTTGTTGTAGACCATGTGTACTAGTAATGTGTGGTGACTATTGGGGGGTATGGAGACCCGTGTGGATCTTTTATTATTGTGTATGGTGGATTTCGATGTCATTTTGGGCATGGATAGGCTATCTCCGTGTCGTGCTATTCTAAATTGTCATGCTAAGACAGTTACATTGGCTATACAGGGTGTGCCACAGATTGAGTGGCAATGTGTGACTGATTATGTTCCCAGTAGAGTGATTTCATTATTGAAAGCCCAGTGTATAGTTGGGAAGTGTTGTCTTTCGTATCTAGCCTTTCTGAGGGATGTCGGTGCTGAGACTCCCAACATTGATTTTGTTCTAGTTGTGAGGGATTTTCCCAATGTGTTTCCTGCAGACCTACCAAGCATGCCACCGAATAGGGATATTGATTTTGGTATTGACCTGGTGCTGGGCACTCAACCCATTTCTATTCCGCCGTATCGTATGGCACCAGCGGAGTTGAAGAAGTTAAAAGAGCAGCTTTAGGAACTCCTTGATAAAGGGTTCATTTGGCCTAGTGTGTCATCTTGGGGTGCGCCGGTTCTATTTGTGAAGAAAAAGGATGCCACTATGACGATGTGCATTGATTATATACAATTTAACAAGGTAACAATTAAGAACAAGTATCCTTTGCCTCGCATTAATGATTTATTCGACTAGCTTCAGGGAGCGAGAATGTTCTCCAAGATTGATCTCCGTTCAGGTTATCACCAGTTGAAGATCAGGGACTCAGATATTCCTAAGACAGCTTTCAGGACCCGATATGGTCATTATGAGTACTTGGTGATGTCTTTTGGGCTAACCAAAGCCCCAACACCGTTCATGCATTTGATGAATAGTGTGTCGGCCTTATCTCGACTCGTTTGTCATAGTCTTCATTGATGATATTCTGGTGTGTTCGCAGTCAGGAGGATCACGCAGAGCATTTGAGAGTTGTGTTGTAGAAATTGAGGGAGGAGAAGCTTTATGAAAAATTCACCAAGTGTGAGTTTTGGCTAAGTTCAGTGGCTTTCTTGGGGCACGTGGTGTCCAGTGAGGGTATTCAGGTTGATCTGAAGAAGATAGAGGCGATTCAGAGTTGGCCCAGACTGTTCTCAGCCACAGAAATTCACATCTTTCTTGGTTTGGAAGATAGAGTTTTTGTAGTTTTGTACGTAAGTGTCATTTGCATGACACTTAGATGCCAATTTTAATTTGCGGTATGAGTCATTCCAATTTCATGGGGCTGCCACCTTATGCTTTTTTAATACTTATTCAATATATCCCCAATTAATTAGGTAATGTCCCATTACCCGGTATGAACCAATTACCTGCATAATTAAGAATTATCTCAACTTACTTAAAATACTACTCTCTTTTAACATACCTTGTATACCTTACTAGCATGGTAATGTAGTACCTTGTATGGCACTAGTCCATAAATATCGGGTATTAATGCTCGACCCATATTTTATCCCAATATGCCAAACATCGATGAAAAATTCATTTTCGTTGACTTGCTTCCCCTCTCACCTTAACGAATTTACTCATCATTTCTTTAAAATAGCATAATACTTATAATCTTCAAATAATCTCTTTCCTTGGACTAATGTCAATTACCTTATGACAAATTCAATGTACAATACTACAGGGTGCAACATCGTGGTAATTTAATACTGCGAAGCATAGCAACATCGTAGTATAATACTACGGGACGTAATATCAACGTAATATTGTGGGGCGTAACATCATTCTTCCATTTGGAACATTCGTCCTCGAATGTTGACTGATGCTCTTATCATACTCATAGCCCATAGGTCTTACGAATACTTTAGTACTCGTCTTGCCGTCTAGGCGATTGTTCTGTGAATGAATCCCAAAGGCCAGGGTATTCCCCCCTTTAAGCCTCTTTCTCACACCATGACTTGTAATCGGAATGTTTCTAATCTTGTAACTATTTCTACCTTCTATCATGCAGCCTTTATGACTATAACTTTGTATGTGCACCTGACTCTTCTCTTCTTTTCCAGCTTTTAGCCAATCTCTAGGCTTCACTTTGTGAACATATACAAAATTATGTCAAGCTATCCCTGTGGGTGTCATTAGCTTTACTACATCTAAGTAGGCCATACTATACCAAAATTGTTACTTCGGTTTATCGTTTCTGAGGCGTGTTACCGAACTCCAGGTTACTCTCGTTGCTTAACCTAAATGGATAAAGATAAATGCTTTAACGCTTCTTCATTACTGTTCATCTTAAGACTAATGGCCCAATCTCATCTCATACTTTGCAACTTTTACCCATCCATTATTGATTCACCTCAATGTTGATTTACAATCATCCCTTGATAACTTGAGATTTTTTACGTAATATATTGCCACTAGGGCTTACGTTGCGTCATGGAATATTTGAAGTGATTTTTCTGATCCACATGGGTGATATAATACTTCTATAATCGTACTTTATAGCATCCCAGTGTGAATCAACTTATATAGGTATTTTAGTACCTTACAATTCATGAAATCCTCTTCAAGTCATTACTCACTCGAAGGCCCAAACGTCATTCTTTATCTATCACCATCACACTTTCATTCTACTACTAGGGTAGCATTCTATCTCTTCTAAATACTACTAATCTTTGACTCTTTTGAGTTCATTCAAGCTATAATGAGCTTTCTATAACTTAGAGGAACCATCAGTTCCTTTGTTTTCACGGGTTTAATCCCAAGAACTTATCCATTTTCGTCACCTACTCACTTGCCCTTTTCTTGTCCTTAATCATATCTTTCTAAAACCTTGTTGTTCTATCATACTTTAGCTTGCGACCAATTTCCTTATGTTTTTTCTGGAATCAAGAGAGACATCACATCGTCTCTAATCCTTCTTTTAATCTCTCATTAGACCTTTCGGTATTTAGAAACCATAGGCAGGAAGGTATGCCACTGATGACGCTGCTATCACTCCTGGATACTGAATCCCCACACTTCTATCCTTTTATCCACAGTATGGACTATTCATAACCTTTTGCATTTGAGTATCTCGTACGGTGTTCACCTTTACTTTACTTATCTTAAAATCTTGTATCACATCTTCTATCTCTCTCATGACCTCCCTTCCACATAGGTATAATTCATATCCACAACTTGAAGCTTTATTGTAATACTTACACCTCTGGTACATACACGATTTGGTAGTAGCTCCATACTAACTTTTATGAAGCTGATACTCTTCTAACTGGCTTTCTCGTAGAGCCATCATAGAATATAGTTGTTGTGTTATATCTCTTGCACCTCTAATATTAATAGTGATTCTTCTATGTTCTTAATCATGATTTCTATAACTTCTGGGTCTATTAATCTACTTCATTGATGTAACTCTTTAGTTTCCTCCTACTTCTGATCTACCTTTATGTCGGCTTAAGTTATCTTCCAATCTGCGGCTCATGGTATTAGTTATTACTTTAGCCCTTCATGGACGGTATGGAATATCCATGATACAACCTTCTCACTATCCATTCCTTTATCTATGACCTGAGCTAAATTTTTTCTTTTAAGTTATACCGAAATCTTTTACGGCTGTATGATTGTCAACATATATGCTGCATGGATAATACTTCGAACTCTTAAGTGCGTTCATATTGTGACCAACTCCGGATCATTGATCGGATAATTTTTTTCGTTTCATATTAGCTTTCTTTCAACATATGCTATTACTTTTCCTAGTCTTTCTGCCCCTTGTTACGTCCATACTTAGCTTATCTTAGTGCCCATACATTCCAGAGTTTTCTTGCAACTCTCGAATATTACTTTTAATTTTACTTCCCGTTCATTTTACTTCCCATTCATTATCCACGGTAGGTGCCACACTCCTTTAGAGTGCTTACAATGTTGTTGCGAGACTGTTGTTACACGATCATTTCCTCTTTACGTTGTTGTGCTTAGGTTGAAAGCTTCTTTCTTATTTCCTCAGTCAAGGGAGAACCATTGACTCTCATAAAGTTGTGAGCTTATTACAGAACGTTTGATGTCCTTCCTTGCGTATAATCATCCGTAGTTGCTTACCTCAGTGTCCTTCTGCTTGTAGGGTTGCGTCTGAACTGATATTTTGACTGTCATCCCAGTGGCACTTTCGTTTATCCCCATAACACTCATACTGTACCTTTAACTACCTTGACTCCTATTTGGATATATCTCAAGTAATATAATGACATTTATGCGAGGTAGAATTCTCCATGTTGGGGTTTACTACATTTATCTTGCATGTCTGTAACTTCTTGTCTAGTTATGACTAGGCTCTTCTTGAATTAACTACTAACTACTCGTTGACCCATTCTCATATTCATATTCCATGTAATCTCTATTGGGTTATTTCCTTTGTCTAACTAACCTCTTGCATTGTCTACTTATTTATCAATAACCTTCCGGGCAGGAACCCTTACTTCCTTTTCTGACATCGTGCTTACATAACGTCGATGACCCTTACTCACCTTGCGATAATCCTTATGTACCAAGGATAACAAAACTCCTTACTCGCGAGGGTGACACTTAATGTAACTGGTACATATATTCACTTAAGCTTAACTTTGCTCATATTATTTGCTTTAGGGAAGCGTTTTCCTGAATGACCATTCTCTGAATTTCTCCTGAATCTTTTTCTGCTGTCCATTCTACTATCGCCGGAACAAAATCTGAAATTCTCATGATGCCGACTATTATCAAATCACTCAGTCCCTAATTCAATTTTAGTTTATGTTGTTAACCAATCCATACTAGTTTATATTGCTTTGGGGTCTAACTTTTCCATATGTTAATCACGTTAGAGTCGCGAACTTATTTCTCGAAATGAGGATGCGACAATATGGCCTATACTTTCCTGTTGTCTTAAGGCCCATCACCTCTCGTCTCTTTCTTCATCTGACTACAGATTCTATAACACTCTATTGTTTCCATCCATGTATCACATCTCACTCATTATTCTTCATTATCCCTCTTCGTACTTCCCTGCTTATATTTCTATTTATCATGTTATCCTGAAACTTTTAGCAAGACATTCTTTCGCTTCTTACCTCCCCTTGCTCCATCTACTGGCTCTTCGGGCTGCCTAACATTCTCCCTCTATTAGGGACCGGAGCCATACTACGGTAATATTTATCCCTTCAAGGTTTCCAGTTCCTATCTTTGTAGTACTCCTATCTAGCTGTACTATTTTAGTATGCACCATCTGGGTGTCTCACAAGGAGATCTATTAACACATTTATAATATCCTTTGGAAATATCAACTAACGCAAACAATTTGTCCACCATTTTGGTCACTCTAACCCCAGCCGGATCGTGATATTATGTCCTTCTCATAAACCATATTTGCTAGCTCCCAGAGAGCATAACTCAGATCGGGGTGTCCAATTATACATACCTCTATTACTGTTGAAGGTAACTCAAAATGCTTATATCTCTCTTGCTGAATGGTAAATAAGGATAATCTCTATTAACAGAGCACCTCATACTCTTCTTAATCTTGCTTCTTTTGCTTGTTGAACTTGTATTTATCTTCTGAATCTCTCATTGTTTTTCATCATTAAGGTGGATAGATATTCTTGCCTCAAGACTCTTTATCAAAAGGCTTACACTTTTCAGTATGCACATGATCTGCTAAAGACCTCACATATACTTATCATAAGCATGATGCAAAGTCGAGTACCTCTGACTCAACTCTTCCATATCCATGTCTTTTACCAACCGTATTTCTAGAAATAAGTCGTCTTATTGCGAATAAAATAGAAGTTAGGAATTTGAATTTTTAGAACTGAGCTTTACCATACGATCTAGAGTAAGAAAAAAGAGTGATAGTCCTAAATGCCCTATATCCTCCTACTTATAAGTTTGGTGCATGACACACCCATAAACAAGACTCTACTAGACACAACTTGTATACAGCCTAGGACAGAACTACTCTGACACCACTTTTGTCACGACCCATACCGATGGACCGCAATGGGCACCTGGTACCTTACTTAACCTTATACCTACGTAATGTATCTTTCGTATCATACTATCATAGGTAAATGATCCAGGGAGGCTGTAATGAGATAAATACAATAAAACATGGAGAAATACTCAACATTGGACGATCAAACATATAATCCAAACGTATACATATGACGTACGAGCATATAAGGACAAAATAACCACTCCTATACTGAACATAGGCCGACAAGGCCATACAACCTTTTACATACAAGACATCAGTCTACAAGCCTCTAAGAATACATAATTGTCATAAAGGTCAGGATGGATCCCCTTCATACCAAATAATACACATCTAATTCGTATTGACCAAAGAAGTAACTCCGGAGCAAATTGAGTGTACCAACATCTTCCGCTGAGCTGATCGCCTACTTGGAGGATTCTCGACCTGTCTATTAAGACTTACGGGCATGAAACACAGCATCCCCAGGTAAAAAGGACATCAGTACGAATAATGTACTGAGTATATGAGGCACATAAATAAGTACATAACACACAAGTAAGGAATATAGAGTAAATGATTCAACCTGTAAGTCTGGATAACTCTGTAAATTATGAAATAATTATGGTGTCATGCATATGCATATGAATGTCATGTCATGCATAGGTGCATGTTTCATAACCTCATCAGGCCTCTGAGGGCATCCCTTCATATCATCTCGACCACTATGGGCAAAATATTCAACGTATACCGACTGATCAGGTGGTGGTGCGTATTTAATGCCGTAACCTTTTCCCATATCTTATATAAATATAATATACATATATATACGTATATAACGCCATCTGTTCATGGGTCAATGTACATGTATAAATGCATGAAATGCATAAAAATACGTTAATTAGATTTTCTTGGAATGCCATAAAAATCCATGTCTTTCAGATGAACTTTATCAAATACGTATTTTCTGAGACCTATGAATAGAAGATATAATAATAATCCACATGGGAATCAAGAATATAGACACCCCTTAGTATTTCTATGAATAGAGTCATTTATGAAAGTCATGTATTTTGCTCGTTTCATTAGTATTATTTGGATCATGCCAAAAAGAAACGAGGAATAGCCTAAACATACCTGAGCTGATTCTCTTAACAATCCCTCTAACCCACATCTTTGTGACAACACATAACAACGGATCGTCGTAGGGGAAAATCCGTATGATATTCTTGGAAAAGATTGCACCGTACTTCCTCAGAATCACAAAATCTCATCGCTATTACGTAGTATATGTAACAAGCCAGCCGGTCGTTTTATGAATTAATGCCCCGATCCCATATTAACTATTTTACTCGTGCTTGTTTCTTCTATTTTGATTTGTCGGGATGATTTGTTTTGTGTTTCAGAGTGTTTCGGGACACTTAGTCCCTAAAAGAGAGTTTAAGCTTTAGAATTTAGATCATTGTTGGATGAGTGTTAAGACAACCTCGAATGGAATTCTGTCAGTTCCTTTAGCTCCATTGGGTGATTTCAGGCTTAGGGGCGTGTTCGGATTATGTTTTGGAGGTCCATAGCCTATTTAGGCTTGGAATGCCGAAAGTTAAATTTTTAAAGTTTCTGATTCGATAGCGAGATTTTGACTTTAGGGTCGGAATGGAATTTCGGAATTTTGAATAGCTCGTCAGTGTTGAATGTGACGTGCATGCAAAATTTCAGGTCATTCGGACGATGTTTGATAGACTTTTTGATCAAAAGTGGAATTTGGGAACTTTTGGAGTTCTTAGGCTTGAATCCGATGTTAATTTGGTGTTTTAATGTTCTTTTTGAGCAGTCTGAAGGTTGGAACAATTCTGAATGATGTTTTAGGATTAGTTGGCATGTTTGCTTATAATCTCGGGGGCCACGGGTATGTTTCGGATGCTTAACATGTCATTTTTGGACTTAGAAAAATTGCAGATTTTCTACTATTGTGTTGCAGAGAAAACCTTCATCGCATTCGTGAGAGGGTTCTCGTGTTCGCATAGAGAATCTGGATGATGCAGCTGAATCGTGTTTCGCATTCGGGATGATTTCCCGTATTCGTAAAGGTATGGACCCTTTGGTCTTCGCGTTCGTGACATGGTCCTCGCGTTTGCGTAGGGTCCGCCAGTGTAAGCTATGCATTCGCGAGTGGACCCTCGCGTTCGCGAAAGAGGAAGACTGGCGAGTGGATTTTTGTTCATCGCGTTCGCGACAATGGTCTCACGTTCGCGAAGAAGAACATATCTGGTAGAACATAAATTTCAAAATCAAGGGTTTTGAGTTCGTATCACAAAATAGAATTGGGAGCTCGGTAGGAGGCAAATTTTGGAGAGATTTTCGGAGGAAGTTTATGGGTAATGATTCCTAACTCTTTTTGTCTTATAACCCATTAATCTAAACGTGGATTCATCATCTAATTTCGGATTTAGGGTGATAAATTGGGGAAAAGTTTGGAAAAGTTATTAGACCTAATTTTCGAGTTTTGATTGGGAATTTGACATCGAATTTGGGTATTTTGGTATGGTTAGACTCGTGAGTGAATGGGGGTTCGTAATCCGTATCTTTTACCCAATTCTGAGACATGGGCCCAAGGGACTTTTTGGGCAATTTTCTTAATTTCGCGTGTTAGCTTTGACTTAATTAGTGGAATTAGTTACTTGAAGTTATATTTACATTATGAAATTGATTTCAATAGATTTGGGCCATTTGGAGCCACGTACTCGTGGCAAGAGAGTGGTTTCGGGTTGATTTTTGAGCCGGTTCGAGGTAAGTGGCTTGCCTAACCTTGTGTGGGTGAACTCCACTTAGGATTTGGTACTGTTGATATATGAAATGCCTTGTACGTGAGGTGACGAGTTTGTACATTTACTAATTGTTGAAAATCTAGCTTTTATTAAGTAACTATAACTGTGTTTTCTTCCCTGTTTATATTTCTTGTAATTTAAGCCTATTGTTAGCTTAGGGAAGCATGTCTAATTGACTTAACTGCTTTACTTGCTCAAACTGCTTTATTTGAATTTTGAGCAGCATGCTAGGTTAGAAATACCTGTTTTACCTTGGTATGAAATTGGATTTAATTGAATACTCTTCGTATTGCTGCTGTGTGTTTACATTGGGACTATGAGCGATATCCCGGTAGATCCACCTTGACTGTTTATTTGGGACTATGGATTGATATTCCTGTAGATCCCCCTACACATTTACATTGGATCTACGGGACTGCACCCGGTAGATTCCCCCAGTACTGGGTATTTACATTTGGGACTACAGATCAGAATTCCGGAAGATCCCCGTGCACTATGTTGGACTACGGGACGACACCCAGGAGATCAACTGGATATTTGCTTTTGGGGACTACAGGACGGTATCCTGGGAGATCCGCGGTTGCTCTCTCTGTGTGGAGTTTCGTTCTTATTTGTAATTTTCTCTCTATTGTATTTGTTGTTATTTTTATTATCCTGTGTTACTTCATAATATTAGCATTTAATTATATTATCGTATTCTATACTTTTTTACCTCAATTTTTAGCTATAATCAGTAGTGCCCTAACCTTCCTTGTCACTACTCGATTGAGGTTAGGCTTGACACTTACTGAGTACCACTGTGGTGTACTCATGCCCCTTTTGCGCTTGTTTTTCATGTGCAAATCCAGGTTCTTCAGCTCAGCCCTACCATCCTTGAGGTGAGGCCATCCTTTAGATACTTCGAGGTATATCTGTCGCGTCCGCAGACCGAGGAGTCCCTTTCTATTCTCTCTTGTAGTTACAACCCTTCTGTATTTACTTTGATTTAGACAATCTGGAGTTAGAGCACTTTGTAGTATCCTTAGCTTGTGATTTCACAAGATTCTGGGCTTTAGGAGATCTTTTCCGTTGAAAGTGTGCATTTGTATGTGTTGAGCGACATCTTAAACATTTTCATTATGTTTATCCGCAGTTTCTATTAGTTTTTATCTGTTGTTTTCTTTTTCTACCAATTGTTAGGCTTACCTGGTCGTTGAGACTAGGTGCTGTCACAATTGTTCACGAAGGACAAACTGGGGTCGTGACGAGTTGGTATTAGAGCTCTAGGTTCATAGGAGTCATGAATCACAAGCCGGTTTATTAGAGTCTCGCGGATTAGCAAGGAGACATTTGTACTTATCTACGAGAGGCTATGTAACTGTTTGGAAAACTTCACTTCATATGATTTCCTTGTCGTGCGAGATTTTTGTATCACAATTCTAATCTTTTGTCTTCTATTCTCTCACAGATGGTGAAGACAAGTGCTACCGGAGATGATTAGGCACCCACACCCCCTTCTAGAGCCGTCAGAGGTGGGGGTCAGGGTAGGGGTTGAGGATGTGCCCATTGTGCAGTAGAACACCCTTGCGAGCTGCCACAGAGGAGCCACCAGCAACTCCAGCCAGAGTCCAGGCACCTGATACGCCTACTACAACTACTATTCCCTCTCTTCAGGAGACTTTTGCACAGTTCGTGAGCATGTACACCACTCTAGCTCAAGCAGAGCTAATCCCTTTGCTGCAGCCACATCCCAGGCCAGGGGAGGAGCACAGACTCCCTCCGCCTGCACTCCTGAGCAGCGAGTCTAAGTTGATCAGATCCCCGAGGTTATACCGGTACTGCCTGCAGTTCCAGATCAGCCCGAGGATAGGTCAGTAGCTTCAGAGGATAAGCAGCGGAGGCTTGAGAGGTTCAAGAAGTATAAGCCTCATGTATTCAGTGGTTTAGCCTCAGATAATGCCCTGGGTTTTCTAGAGGAGTGCTACCGTATCCTCCGCACTATGGGTATATGAGGATTGAGTGCAGTTTCTTTCACTTCCTTCAAGCTTCGAGGAGCCGCCTACCAGTGGTGGCGTACCTTTGAGTTGGACAGCCCAGCTAAGGCAGCATCCCTTACTTGGACTCAGTTTTCATATATGTTCCTAAGAGAGGTTGTTCCTTAAAGCCTCAGGGAGGCATGTCACACAGAGTTTGAGCATTTGCGCCAGGGAACTATGACTATTTCGGAGTATGCTGTCCATTTCACTAACTTGGCTATGCATGCACCAACTTTGGTGACTACAATTCATGAGACGGTTCGATGGTTTATATTTAGAGGATCATTCCTAACATCAGGTCTAGCATGGCTCGTGAGTTGGAGATGGATATTTATTATCAACAAGTGGTGAGAATTGCTAGGAGAGTGGAGGGTATTCATGCTCGGGATAAAGAGGAGAGGGAGGCCAAACGGTCTTGAGAGTCGGGCCATTACTCTGGTGCCCGTGCTCCTGCTGCATTTTGTCATTGTAGGGGTTATTTGAGTCGCCACATTCATTCAGCTCTTCCAGTAGCCAAAGGTATTCCAGCTCCTCCTAGACCTCAGGAGCCTTATTATATACCTTCGTATCTAATGTGCCTTATGCATAGGGTGCTTTCAGTGATCAGTCCAACAGACCTGGCCCTAGCCAGTCACAACTACCACGTCCTCCTAGAGCTTTTTTTATGTGTGGTGACACACGCTATATTGTGAGGGATTTCCCCAGATTTAGGAGGGGTGCACCTCCATAGATTTCTTAGCCACATCGTGCCCCGCAGAGTTCACAGGCTATGGTTCCACCAACAGTTGCTACCCTACATTCTCAGCCAGCTAGAGGTAGAGGTTGGGGAGGTACAGGTCGCCCTAGAGGGGGAGGCCAGGCCCGATATTACGACCCTCTTGCTTGTACTAAGGCTATCGCCTCTGATTCTGTCATCAGAAGTATTGTCCTGGTTTGTCATAGAGATGCATCAGTTCTATTCAATCTAGGCTCCAATTATTCTTATGTGTCTTCTTATTTTTCCCCGCATTTAGGCGCATCTCGGGATTCTTTGAGTTCCTTTGTTTATGTTTCTACTCCTGTGGGGGATTCTCTTGTTGTTGACCGTGTTTATCGGTCGTGTTTGGTTGCTCTTATTGGTTTTGAGACCAAGGCCGAGTTATTACTTCTTAGCATGGTAGTTTTTGATGTAATCTTGGGAATGGACTGGTTGTTGCCCTGTTATGCTATTCTTGATTGTCACGCTAAAAACGTGACGCTAGCTATGCCAAGTGTACTGCGAGTAGAGTGGAGGGGTACTTTAGATAACACTCCCAGTAGAGTTATTTCTTTTCTTAAAGCTCATTGAATGGTTGGGAAGGTGTGTGACGCTTATCTAGCCTATGTGAGAGATGTTAGTGTTAATACCCCTATAGTTAATTCAGTCCTAGTAGTATGGGACTTCCCTGATGTGTTCCCAGCTGACCTTTCGGGTATGCCACCCGACAGAGATATTGATTTTGGCATTGATCTAGTGCCGGGTACTCATCCTATTTCTATTCCTCTGTATCGTATGGCCCCTCCTGAGTTGAAGGATCATTTGCAGGAATTGCTTGATAAGGGTTTTTTTTCGGCCGATTGTATCACCTTGGGGTGCTCTGTCTTGTTTGTCAAGATAAAGGATGGTTCTATGCGTATTTGCATTGATTATCGCCAGTTGAACAAAGTTACGGTGAAGAACCTGTATCTTCTACCTCGTATTGATGATGTGTTTGACCAGCTACAGGGTGCACGAGTGTTTTCTAAGATTGACTTCCGTTTAGATTACCATCAGTTGAAGATTCAGGATCCATACATCCTGCAGACTTCTTTGAAGACTCGATATGGTCATTACGAGTTCCTCGTTATGTCATTTGGGCTGACCAATGCCCTAGCAGTCTTCATGCATTTGATGCATAGTTTGTCCGACTATATCTTGACTCATTCATCATTATCTTTATTGATGATATTGAAGTATACTCTAGGAGTCGGGAGGATCATGAGCAGCACTTGAGGACAATGCTTCAGACTTTTAGGCAAAAGAAGTTATATGTAAAGTTCTCAAAATGTGAGTTATGGTTGGATACCATGGCATTCTTGGGTCACGTGGTATCGAGTGAGGGTATACAAGTGGACTCGAAGAAAGTGGAAGCAGTGCAGAGTTGGCCTAGACTATCCTTAGCTACAGAGATCCACAGTTTTCTTGGCTTGGTGGGTTATTACCATCGTTTTGTTGAGGGGTTTTCATCTATTGCAGCAATTATGAACAGATTGACCCCCAATGGATGGAAGAGTGTGAGGCAAGCTTCCAGAAGCTCAAGACAACTTTAACTATAACCCTAATTTTGATATTGCCTATTGGTTAGGGGTCTTACACTATCTATTATGATGCCTCGAGGATTGGCCTTGGAGCGGTATTAATGCAGGACAGTAGACTGATCGCCTATGCGTTCAGACAGTGGAAGGTACATGAGAAGAATTATCCTGTCCATGATCTTGAGTTAGCTGTTATTGTTCATGACTTGAAGATCTGACATCATTATTTGTACGGTGTTCCTTGTGAGATCTATACTAATCACCAGAGTTTGCAGCATTTGTTCAAGCAGAAGGATCTTAATTTGCGCTAGAGGAGGTGGTTAGAACTACTGAATGACTATGATATCACTATCTTGTATCACCGGGCAAGGCCAAAGTGATGGCCTATGATTTGCGTTGCCGGGCGGAGAGTTTGGGGAGTTTGGCTTATTTACTAGCAGTGGAGAGGCCCATGGCGATGGATTTTCAGGCCTTAGCCAGCCAGTTTATGAGATTGGATCTTTCGGAGTCCAGTCGGGTTCTAGCTTGCATGGTCTCTCTATTTTCCTTATTTGATCGTATCAGGGAACGTCAATATGATGACCCTCATTTGCTCGTCCTCAAGGACAAGGTTCTGCATGGTGTTTCCAGAGATTCGACTAGTGGTAATGACAGGGTATTGAGGATGCAAGGTCGGGTATGTGTACCAAATGTTGATGGGATTTGGTAGTTGATTCTAGAGGAGGCCCATAGTTCTCGGTATTCTATACATCCAGGTGCCATAAAGATGTACCAGGATTTGAGGCAGCACTATTGGTGGAGGCAGATGAAAGATATAGTTGGGTTTGTAGCTCAGTGCCTTAACTGTCAACAAGTAAAGTATGAGCACCAGAGGTCGGGTGGGTTGCTTCAGCAGATAGAGATTCTGGAGTGGAAGTGAGAGCGGATCACCATGGACTTCGTAGTTGGGCTCCCACGAACTTTGAGAAAGTTCGATGCTATTTGGGTGATTGTGGATCGGCTTGACCAAGTGCGCGTACTTCATTCCTGTGTGTACTACCTATTTTTCGAAGAAGTTGGCAGAGATTTATATCGTGGAGGTTGTTCGTTTGCATGGTATTCCAGTTTCCATCATTTCATATAGAGGTAGTCAGTTCACATCACGGTTCTGGAGGGCCGTACAACATGAGTTAGGTACTCAGGTGGGGTTGAGCACAACATTTCACCCCCAGATAGATAGATAGTCCGAGCGCACTATTCAGATTTTTGAGGATATACTCCGTGCGTGTGTGATGGAGTTTGGAGGTTCTTGGGATCAGTTGGTTTGTGCCGGGTGAGGCTAGATTATTGGGCACAGACATGGTTTATGATGCTTTAGATAAGGTTAAAGTGATTCAGGATAGACTCCGTACAGCCTAATCCAGACAGAAGAGTTACGCGGATCCGAATGTTCGTGATGTTTCCTATATGGTTTGAGAGCGGGTTCTACTTCGGTTTTCGCCTATGAAAGGTGTTATGAGATTTGGGAAGGGAAGTTGAGTCTGAGGTTTATTGGTCCTTTTGAGATATTGACACGTGTTGGGGAGGTTGCTTATGAGCTTGCCTTACCACCCAGCTTGGCAGGAGATCCATTATTTTATGTTTTGATGCTTCGGAAGTATCACGGTGATCCGTTGCACTTGTTGGATTTCAGTTCAGTCCAGTTGGACAAGGATCTATCTTATTTCGAGGAGCCAGTGGCAATATTGGACAGACATGTTTGGAAGTCGAGGTCAAAGGACATTGCATCAGTGAAGGTTCACTAGAGGGTTCAGCCGGTCGTGGAGGCGACCTGGGAGACCGAGCAGGATAAGCGCAGCCGTTACCCTCATCTTTTCACTACTTTAGGTATGTCTCTATGCTCATTCGAGGACGAATGAATGTTTTAAGAGGGGGAGGATGTAACGACTCGGCCGGTCATTTTAAGAATTTATGCCCCGATCCCCTATTAATTGTTTTCCCCATGTTTGTTTCTGCTTTTTTGATTTGCCGGGATGATTTGTTTTCAGTTTTGGAGTGTTTTGGGACACTTAGTCCCTAAAAAGAGATTAAGCTTTAAAATTTGGACCGTAGTGGGAGCAGTGTGAAGACGACCTCAGAATGGAATTACATCAGTTCTGTTAGCTTCGTTGGGTGATTTCGGGCTTAGGGGTGTGTTCAGATTGTGTTTTGGAGGTACGTAGCTTATTTAGGCTTGTAATGCTGAAAGTTAAATTTTTTAAGTTTTCGGTTCGATAGTGAGATTTCGATATCGGGGTCGGAATGGAATTCCGGAAGTTGGAGTAGCTCTACAGTGTTGAATGTGACGTGCATGCAAAATTTTAGGTCATTCATATGAGGTTTGATAGACTTTTTGATCGAAAGTGGAATTTGGGAGTTTTTGGAGTTCTTAGTCTTGAATCCGATGTTAATTTGGTGTTTTAATGTTGTTTTGAGCGTTCCGAAGGTTGGAACAAGTTTGAATGATGTTTTAGGATTGTTTGGCATGTTTGCTTATGGTCCCGGGGGACACGGTCCTCACATTTGCGTGGGGTTCACCAATATAAGCTATGCGTTCGCGAGTGGACCCTCGCGTTCGCAAAAGAGGAAGACTGGCCAGTGGATTTTTGTGCATCATGTTCGCGACAATGGTCTCGCGTTCGCGAAGAAGAACACGTCTGGACAAAACATAAATATCAAAATTGAGGGTTTTGAATTCATATCACGAAATTGAATTGGGATCTTGGTAGGAGGCGAATTTTGGAGAGATTTTTAGAGGAAGTTTGTGGGTAATGATTCCTAACTCCTTTTTGCTTATAACCTATTAATCTAAAAGTGAATTCATCATATAATTTTGGATTTAGGGTGAGAAATTGGGGAAAAATTTGGAAAAGTTCTTAGACCTAATTTTTGAGTTTTGATTTGGAATTTGACATCGGATTTGGATAATTTTGATATGGTTAGACTGGTGAGTGAATGAGAGCTCATAATCCGTAACTTTTACCCTATTCTAAGACGTGAGCCTCGACGACTTTTTGGCAATTTTCATAATTTCGCGTGTTAGCTTTGAATTAATTATTGGAACTAGTTACTTGAAGTTTACATTATGCAATTAATTTGAATAGATTTGGTCCATTTTGAGCCTTGTACTCGTGGCAAGAGCGTGGTTTCGGGTTGATTTTTGAGCCAGTTCGAGGTAAGTGGCTTGCCTATCCTTGTGTGGGGGATCTCTCCTTAGGTTTTTGTACTGTTGATATATGAAATGCCTTGTATGTGAGGTGACAATCGCGTACATGTGCTAATTGTTGAAAATCCTGTTTTCATTAAGTACTATAACTGTGTTTTCTTCCCTGTTTATGCTACTTGTAATTAAAGCCTACTGTTAGCTTAGGGAAGCATGTCTAATTGACTTTGTTGCTTTACTTGCTCAAACTGCTTTATTTGAATTCTGTGCAGCATGCTAGGTTAGAAATACATGTTTTACCTTGGTATGAAATTGGATTTAATTGAATACTCTTCGTGTTGCTGTTGTGTCTTTACTTTGGGAATACGAGTGATATCCCAATAGATCCCCTTTGCTTTTTTATTTGGGACTACGGATTGATATTCCGGTAGATCCCCCTATACATTTACATTGGAACTATGGGATTACACCCGGTAGATTCCCTAGTACTGGGACTACGGATTGGGATTCCGGTAGATTCCCACGCACTATGAGTTGGACTACGGGACGACACTCGGGAGATCTACTTGATATTTACATTTAGGGACTATAAGATGGTATCCTGGGAGATCCCTGGTTGCTATCTCTATGTGGAGTTGCGTTCTTATCTATAATTTTCTCTTCGTTGTATTTGTTGTTATTCTTATTATCCCGTGTTACTTCATACTATTAGAATTTAATTATATTGTCGTATTCTATACTGTTTTACCTCATTTTTCAGCTATAATGAGTAGGGCCCCGACCTTCCTCGTCACTACTCTATCGAGGTTAGGCTTGACACTTACTGAGTACCGCTGTGGTGTACTCATGCCCTTTCTACGCATGTTTTTCATGTGTAGATCCAGGTTCTTCGGCTCAGCCCTACCATCCTGGAGGCGAGGCCATCCTTCAGAGACTTCGAGGTATATCTGCTGCGTCTGTAGACCGAGGAGTCCCTCTCTATTCTCTCTTGTAATTACAACCCTTCTGTATTTACTTTGATTTAAACAATGTGGAGTTAGAGCACTATGTAGTATCCATAGCTTGTGATTTCATGAGATTCTGGGTTTTGGGATATCTTTTCCGTTAAGAGTGTGCATTTGTATATGTCTAGCGGCTTCTTAAAAACTTTGATTATCTTCATCCGTAGTTTCTATTAGTTTTTATCTGTTGTTTCCTATTTCTGCCAATTGTTAGGCTTACCTAGTCATAGAGACTAGGTGCCGGCACGATAGTTCATAGAGGGAAAACTGGGGTCGTGACAGTATAATTTTGTACATAATGGTTTGCACATAAGCGTTACTTTGCTGAAATTTATTTACCTTGGATTTATTAAGAGAATCTATCTCTTTACGAATTAGTGTTATACTCAACGAATTCCACAATCCACCCTTTAAAGTCTTTGTAGTTTTTGTACGTAAGTTTCATTTGCATGACACTTAGATCCCACCTTTTAATTTGTGGTATGAGTCATTCTAATTGCATGAGGGGCTGTCACCACATGCTTTTTTAATACTTATCCAATATATCCCAATTAATTAGGTAATTTCCCGTTACCCAGTAATTAACCAATTACCCACATAAATAAGAATTATCTCGACTTACTTAAAATACTACTCTCTTTTAACATACCTTGTACACCTTACGAGCATGGTCATGTAGTACCTTGTATGACACTAGTTCATAAATATCAAGTACTAATGCTCGGCCAGTATTTTATCTCAATATGCCAAACTTCGACAAAAAATCATTTTATTTGACTTGCTTCCCCTCTTATCTTCACGAATTTACTCATCATTTGTTTAAAATAGCATAATCCTTATAATATGCAAATAATCTCTTTCCTTGGACTAATGTCAATTACCTTACGACAAATTCAACGTACAACACTACAGGGTGCAACATTATCATAATTTAATACTGCGAAGCATAACATCATCGTAATATAGTACTGCGGGACGTAAGATCGACGTAATATTGCGGGGCGTAACATCATATGTGGAACCGCAGAAGCGGTCAAGTGATCATATGTGCGAAAAGGCTGGAGGCAGTGAGGTTTCTTTAAAACGAGGGTTTGACTCATTTCCACCCAATTTCCTCCATGGGAGCCGGATTTGGAGCAACTTGGGAGTGCCATTTTCATCAAAAAACATGGGGTAAGTGATTCATACTAGTTTTGAGTTAAATACATGAATATATACGGATTCGAGCATGAAATTTAGTGGGAAATTGTGGGGTTTGGTAGGAAACCTACGATTTTGTATTTTTTGATTGTTACCTTTAATTTGGGCATGAAATTGAGAATAAATGATATATTTGAGTTCGTGAGGTTAGGGGTTGCAACGATCCGGCCGGTCGTGTTATGATTTAACGCCCCGATCGCCTATTAACTGCATTCCCCGTGTTTGTTTCTGCCATTGTAATTTCTCGGGAAGGTTCGTTTTGGATTTCATAGTGTTTTGAGACACTTAGTCCCTAAATGAGAGCTTAAGCTTTAGAATTTGGACCGTAGTCAGAGCAGTATGAAGACGACCTCAGAATGGAATTTCGTCGGTTTCGTTAGCTCCGTTGGGTGATTTCGGGCTTAAGGCTATGTTCGGACTGTGTTTTGGAGGTCCGTAGCTTATTTAGGCTTGAAATGCCGAAAGTTGAATTTTTGAAGTTTCCGGTTCGTTAGTGAGATTTTGATCTAGGGATCGGAATGGAATTTCGAGATTTAAAGTAGCTCCGTAGTGTTGAATTTGACGTGTGTACAAAATTTCGGATCATTCGTGCGATGTTTGATAGACTTTCTGATCGAAAGCGAAAATCAGATGTTTTGGAAATCCTTAGGCTTGGATTGAAGAGTTATTTGTGATTTTAGCATTGTATGATGTGATTCGTGGGTTGGAATAAGTTTGTATGATGTTTTAGGATTGGTTGAAATGTTTGGTGGAGGTCTCGGGGGCCTCGGGTGAGTTTCAGGTGCTTAACGGAAGTTGAATTGGACTTAGGAGAAATCTGAAGATGGCTGACCCTATCATAACTGCACCTGCGTGTGTGTGACTGCAGGTTCGGCGCCACAGAAGTGGCTTGGTGACCGCAGGAGCAGAATTTGGCCCAGGATCTAGAAGTCGAAGTTGCGAGAAGTCGAACGCACCAGCGAGACCGCAAGTGAGGTAATGGAGCTCCAAGTGCAGAATTGTAGTTTAATGAAAGGTCGCAGGTGCAACATGGTATCCGCAGAAGCGGGACCGCAGGTGCAGTCCCAGTGCCGCATATGCGATTCCACAGGCAAGAAAAAGGGCTGAAACGAGGGTTCCACAGGTGTGCTTATGCGATTTTGGGAGAGATTATCACCTGGGTATTTTGGGTAAGTAATTCTTACTCGGTTTTGATTAATTTCCAAAAATCTATGCTTAAATTCATCCTTTAAATTCGAATTTGGGGTGCAAATTTGGGAAAGTTCTTAGGCCTAATTTTGGAGTTTTGGTTAAGATTTTGATGTCGGATTGGAGTAATTTCTGTATATATGAACTCGTGAGAGTGTGAGGATTCCGAATTTGTAAATTCTACCAGAATTCGAGACGTGGGCCCAGGGGGGCTTTTTGGGCGATTTTCCTAATTTCACGTATTAGCTTCGAATTAATTAGTTGCATTAGTCACTTGAAGTTATATTTACATTATGCAAATTACTTTAAATAGATTTGGGCCATTTGGAGTCGGATACTTATGGCAAGAACGTTGTATTGAGTTGATTGAGCGGGTTCGAGGTAAGTGGCTTTCCTAACCTTGTGTGAGGGAACTCCCCTTAGGACATGGTATTGTTGATACATGTAATGCCTTGTACGTGAGGTGACGAGTGTGTACATGTGATAATTATTGAAAGTCTTGTTTTCATTAAGTAACTATAACTTGCTTTACTTCCCTGTTTATACTATTTGCAATTTAAGCCTACTGTTAGCTTAGGGAAGCATGTCTAATTTACTTAATTGCATTTTTTGCTCAAACTGATTTAATTGAATTTTGTGCAGCATGCTAGGTTAGAGATACCTATTTTACCTTGGTATGAAATTTGGATTTAATTGAATATTCTTCGTGTTGCTGCTGTGTGTTTACTTTCAAACTATGGGACGGTATCCAGGGAGATCCCCCTGCATGTTTACTTTAGGACTAAAGATTTGTATTCCAGTAGATCCCCCTACACATTTATATTGAAACTACGAGACTACACCCGGTAGATTCCCTTGGTACTGGTATTAACATTTGGGACTACGGATCGGTATTTCGGTAGATCCCCACACACTATGAGTTGGACTACGGGACGACACCCGGGAGATTCACTGGATATTTTCATTTGGGGACTACAGGACGGTATCCTGGGAGATCCTCGGTTGCTATTTTTGTGTGGAGTTATATTCTCTTTGTGTTTTCTCTCTCTATTGTAGTTGTTTTTATTCTTATTACCTTATGTTACTTCATACTGTTAGCACTTAATTATATTGTCATATTCTATACTGCTTTACCTTGTTTTTCATCTAAAATCAGTAGGGCCCTAACCTTCCTTGTCACTACCCGACCGAGATTAGGTTTGGCACTTACTGAGTACCGCTGTGGTGTACTCATGCCCTTACTGCACATGTTTTTCATGTGCAGATCCAGGTTCTTCAGCTCAACCCTATAATCTTTGAGGCGAGGCGATTCTCCAGAGATTTTGAGGTATATCTGCCACGTCCATAGACCGTGGAGTCCCTCTCCATTCTCTCTAGTCGTTATAGCCTTTATGTATTTACTTTGATGTAGACATTTTGGAGTTAGAGCACTATGTAGTATTCATAGCTTGTGATTTCATGAGATTTCGGGTTTTTTGAAGTTGTTCAGTTTTTGAGATCTTGTATTAGTATGTGCCGAGCGACATCTTAAACGCTTCTATATTTGTTTATCTTTAGTTTTTATTAGTTTTTCCGTATTTTCTCTTCTTTTTCTGCAGTTGTTAGGCTTACCTAGTTGTAGACACTAGGTGCCGTCATGACAGTTCACGGAGGGTGAACTTGGGTCGTGAAAAGTTGGTATCAGAGCCCTAGGTTCATAGGAGTAATGAATCACAAGTCGGTTTATTAGTCTCGCGGATCGGTACGGATACGTCTGTACTTATCCATGAGAGGCTATGTAACTGTTAGGAAAATTCCACTTCATTTGATTTCCTTGTCGTGCATGATTTTTGATATCACAGTTCTAAACTTCTATTTCTATTCTCTCATAGATGGTGAGGACACGTACTATTAGAGATGATCAGGCACCCGCGCCCCCCTACTAGAGCCGTCAGAGGTCAGGGCCGGGGTAGAGGCTGAGGAGGCGCACACGGTGCAGCTAGAGCACCCGCGTGAGCTGCCACCAGCAGCTTTTGTCGGAGCCCAGGCACCTGATTTGCCCTCTACTACTACTACTCTAGCTCTTTAGGAGACTCACACAGTTCATGAGCATATACACGACTCTGGCTCAAACATGGTTGCTTCCCCTTGTTGTAGCCACATCTCAGGCTGGGGGAGGAGAATAGACTCCCGCCGCCCGCACTCCTGAGCAGCCAGTACATATTGATCAGGTCCCAAATATTATTCCTGTACAGCCTGCAGCCCTAGATCAGCCCGAGGATAGGGCAGCGGCTTCCGAGGATAAGCAGCGGAGGCTTGAGAGGTTCAAGAAGTACAAGCTTGCTCTATTCAGTGGTCTAGCATCATATGATGCTCTGGGATTTCTAGAGGAGTGCTACTGCATCCTCTGTACCATGGGTATATCAGGATCGAGCGGGGTTTCCTTTACTACCTTCCAACTTCTAGGAGCCGCCAATGAGTGGTGGCGTACTTATTAGTTAGACAGTCCGAATGAGGTAGCTTCCCTGACTTGGACTCAATTTTCAGAGATGTTCCTGATGGAGTATGTTCCTCAGATCCTCAAGGATGCATGTCATGCAGAGTTTGAGCATTTGTGCCAGAGTGCTATGACTGTCTCGGAGTATGCTATTCATTTCACTAGCTTGGCTAGTCATGCACTAGCTTTGGTTTCTACTGTTCGCGAGAGGGTTCACCAGTTTATTGAGGGGCTCATTCCCAGCATCAGTTCTAGCATAGCTCGTGAGTTGGAGATGGATATTTCTTACTAGCAGATGGTGAGCATTGTCAGGAGAGTGAAAGGTATGCATGCTCAAGATAGAGAGGAGAGGGAGGCCAAGAGGTCTCGAGAGTCTGGCAATTATTTTGGTGCTCGTGCTCCAGCCGCAGTTCGTTATGGTAGAGGTTATATGAGTCGCCCTGTTCATTCAGCTTTTTCAGTAGCCAGTGGTATTCCAACTCCTCCTAGACCTCAGGAGCCTTATTATGCACCTCTAGTATCTAGTGTGCCTCTTTCACGGGGTGCTTTTAGTGGTTAGTCTAGTAGACCTGGCCCGAGCTAGTCCCAGCCGCCACCTCTTTCTAGATCTTGTTTTGTGTGTGGTGACACACGCCATATGGTGAGGGATTGCCCCAGACTTAGGAGGGGTGCACCTCCATAGACTTCTCAGGCACATCATGCCCTGTAGAGTTCTCAGGCTATGATTACAGCACCAGTTGCTACCCTACTTGCTCAGCCAGCTAGAGGTGGAGGTCGGGGAGGTAGAGGTCACCCTAGAGGGGGAGGCCAGGCTAGAAAATATGCCCTTCCTGCCCGTACCAAGGTTATCGCCTCCGATTTTATCATCATGGGTATTATCCTGGTTTATCATAGAGATGCATCAGTTTTATTAGATCTAGGCTCCACCTATTCTTATGTGTCTTCTTATTTTGCCCCACATTTGGGTGTATCTCGAGATTCCTTGAGTTCCCCTATTTATGTTTCTACTCATGTGGGAGATTCTCTTATTGTGGACCGTGTTTATCGGTCGTATTTGGTTGCACTTAGTGGTGTTGAAACCAGAGTTGATTTATTGTTTCTCAGCATGGTAGATTTTGATGTTATCTTAGGCATAAACTAGTTGTTGCCCCATTATGCTATTCTTTATTGTCACGCCAAAATCGTGACACTAGCTATGCCAGGTGTACCACAAGTAGAGTGGAGGGGTACTTTAGAACACACTCCCAATAGAGTTATTTCTTTCCTTAAAGCTCAACGAATGGTTGAGAAGGGGTGTGATGCGTATCTGGACTATGTGAGAGATATTAGCGTTGATACCCCTACAGTTGATTTAGTCCAAGTAGTACGGGACTTCCCTGATGTGTTTCTAGATAATTTTCTGGGTATGCCACCCGACAAAGATATTTATTTTGGCATTGATATGTTGCTGGACACTCAGCACATATCTATTCCTCCATATCGGATGGCCCCTCCTAAGTTGAAGGAGCTGAAGGATCAGTTACAGGAATTGCTTGACAAGGGTTTTTTAGGCCTAGTGTATCACTTTGGGGTGTTCCTATCTTGTTTGTGAAGAAAATGATAGTTCTATGCGTATATGCATTGATTATCGTCAGTTGAACAAAGTTACAGTGAAGAATCATTATCCTTTGCCTCGAATTGATGATTAGTTTGACCAGCTACAAGGTGCACGAGTGTTTTCTATGATTGACTTGCGTTTAGGTTACCATCAGTTGAATATTTGGGAGCCAGACATCCCGAAGACTGCTTTTAGGACTCGATATGGTCATTACGAGTTCCTTGTTATGTCATTTGGGCTGACCAATGCCACATCAACCATCATGCATTTGATGCACAGTGCGTTTTGGCCATATCTTGACTCGTTTATCATTGTCTTTATTGATGATATTTTGTTATACTCCCAGAGTCGGGAAGATCACGAGCAACATCTGAGGATAGTGCTTCAGACTTTGAGGGAAAAGAAGTTCTATGCAAAGTTCTCGAAATGTGAGTTTTGGTTGGATTCCGTAGCATTGTTATGTCACGTTGTATCGAGTGAGGGTATTCAGGTGGATACGAAAAAGTTGAGGCAGTGCAGAGTTGTCCTAGACCAACCTCAGCTACAGAGATCTATAGTTTTCTTGGCTTGGCGGGTTATTACCGTCGATTTGTTGAGGGGTTTTCATCTATTGCAGCACCTATGACCAGGCTGACCCAGTAAGGTGCTCTGTTCCAGTGGACGGAAGAGTGTGAGGAGAGCTTCCAGAAGCTCAAGAAAGCTTTGAATACAACCCCAATTTTTATATTGCCTACGAGTTCGTCGTCTTATACAGTCTACTGTGATGCCTCGAGGATTGGCCTTGGAGCGGAATTCATGCAGGACGGTAGGGTGATTGCCTACGCGTCTAGATAGTTGAAGGTACATAAGAAGAATTATCCTGTCCATGATCTCGAGTTAGCTGCTATTGTTCACGCCTTGAAGATCTGGCATCATTATTTGTGTTACATCTCGCATTTTCGTACGTTAAAAGAATCGCCTTCAGTTAATTGACATAGACTCGGGGATGCGATCATCTTGACGTTAAAGCATTTATATTATTTATAACAAGCAATAAATAAGTGTTATGAAGGACAAAGGGGTACACGAATTAAAGAAAACGAGTTTCGTTGAAAGTGGCCAATTTGGAATAAAATATGGGTCGAGCGATAATACCGATGATTATGAACTAGTACCATGAAGGTACCATATGACCACAGTAGTATAATGTATATAGTATAATATATAAAGTATATTAAAAATAAATAGAATTTTAAGTAATTTGGGGCAATTTTTAAATTATGTGGGTAATTGGTTAATTACCGGATAACTGGACATTACCTAGTTAACTAATAAGTGGGTAAAGATTAATAATCTTCACCCACCCTCCCATGTGGTATAAAGCCACAGTGGCAAAAGATGACTCTTGGTCACTTTGCCAGATGGTTACCAGGTAATGTAACCAAATCACGACTTAAGTTAAGTCCTAATAAGACTTGTAAATCTTATCCATGAGATTGGTATGAATTTCCTTGTAAAGCTCCAAACAACAATATGTCTTTGGCTTAAAACCAAAGACGTTGGAGTAGAAGAATTTCAAATCTTCATCAAAAGCAATTTTATTCAAGTTTCATAAAATCCAAGCAAGGAATTTCGTTCAAATTCAAAGAAGCAAAAGCTTCATTTAGTGAAAATAAAATAATTCAAGGAACAAGCATGTTTAGGCCATCCCTTCTTTCTTTTGGCATGGTCCAAATTATACTAAAGAAATGAGAAAACGCACAGTTTCCATAGATTACTCTATTCATAGAGATAGTAGAGGTGTCAATATTTTTGATTCCCCAAGAGAATTATTATTATCTTCTGTTCATGGGTCTCAAAATAATAAGCAATTGAAAAAGTTTATCCGGAAGTAATATTACGATTTTTACGCATTTTTCATGCATTTTACCCATTTTTACATGTGCATTTACCCATGACCAAATGTCGTTATATACGCGTATATATGTGAATATATGTATATGGGATATGGGAAAAGGTTACAGTGTTATATACGCACCACCACCTGAGCAGCTAGTATATGTTGATGATGTTGCCCACAGTGACCGAGACGATATGATGGGATGCCCTCAGTGGCTTGATGATATACTGTACACCCATACCTATACATGGAATGACACTTATACGCACGTGCACGAAATTATAAATGTTTCAGAATTTACAAAATTATTCAGATTTAAAGATGTGTTTCTTTATTCCATGTTTTAACTATGTATTTTACGTACTAATTTTCATGCCTTACATACTCAGTACATTTTTTGTACTGATGCCCTATTTTATAGGGGCCTGCGTTTCATGCCCGAAGGTGCTGGTAGGCAAGCTAACGGTCCCCCTTCATAGGAGCCCTGATCAACGAGAGTTGGCATGCTCCACTTGATCCGGAGCTGCTTTGATTTTGGTACTATACATTTGTATATGCATATGTATATGGGTATGATGTAGCTCAGTCCTGTCTTTGTATAGTTATGTTTCTATTAAAGGTCTGTAGATAGTCCAGTCGCGGCCTATCGGTTTGGGTCATGACAAAAGTGGTATCAGAGCAGTTTTGTCCTAGGGTTGTCTAAAGACCGTGTCTAGTAGAGTATTGTTTATGGGTGTGTTGTGCACCACACTTATAAACAGGAGGCTACAAGATATATAGGATGTTATCCTCTCTTTTTATCTCAGATCGGGCGATACAAGAATTCATCTTCCTAACAATATGTTGTATTTCCAGTAATGCTTCCGACGAGTACGACTGCCAGAAGGGATAGTCCGTGGCTGGTGAGACTACTAGTCGGGCGCCACGAGTTACCAGATCTCGGAGAGAGTCTCATGGTGAGGTTCCATCTCAAACTTCACATACCCCGCCCTTTCAAGAAGAGCTCTGAGGGGCACCAACGCCAGTGCTCGCCCCTGTACATTCAGCACCTCAGCCGGATGCACCGGGTGAAGAGATGAGAGATTCTATTCATCTATTAACGCAATTAGTAGTCGTATAGGATCGACGTCAGGAAATAGGTATTGTTCAGGCAGATAGGTCAGTCAGTGCGAGGGTTCGTGACATCATTAATTTAGACCCTCTAGTATTCATTAGGGCAGATCCGAATAAGGTGTCACGCCCCAAAACCGAGGGGCACGACCGGCGCTCAACCGGGTAACCCCAATCAAGCGGACTCGGGTGCCTTTCCTATCCCACGTGTTACCCCGCGTTTTCATTATCTGTTAACCAATTGAAATAGCCATTTATGATTTAAACACATTCTTATGAGAATTACATATTATACATGGTTACATAGCGTGGTTTACAAGTTACACTGCCCAAATACAAAATACATAATTACATAACCCACATTTCCTGTCTACGGAGCCTATAGGGATACAAAAGAGTGTTACAATACTTGCCCGTAACAAGGCTCCGACTATACCTTACGCAAATACCAAAATAAGATTTCCGGGAGGAAAAGCGGCATGAGCCACGCAGGGCCCCGAGAGGAAAAAGGGGCTCACCAATACAACTGACGGAAAGTGAAGGAGTGCTACTGTTGGTAGACTTGAGTACCTGCTATAGAACCACCTACAATCATAACACGAATGTAGTGCCCCCGGCAAAAGGGACGTCAGTACATTTGAATTGTACTGGTATGTATGAACAAACTTTACCCCAAGTAAAATCAAGAAATACACAGGTAACAAATATTAATAGAATCAACAATCCAATGCACATGAAAGGAACAACCAAAGCCAAACAAGTTCCACAATCTCTCCTTTTCCCCTTTCAACATTATTTTATCACACCAATGGTTTCACAACTTTCACATATTTTCATTTCAATAGTGATTTCGATCACTTTTCCACCCTTATTACCTCGGCCACCCTTATCACCACAACCCACACCTTATAACTTTGTGTTGCGGCGTGCAACCCTATCCCACCGGACAAGCAAATTTCACACGACAACAACAATAATTCACAAAGAATTTTCATAACATCAATACAATTTCCATCATATGCAGCAGCCCGTATACAATTTAAGTCACAACGATAATTGCCCGCGACAAGTCACGTATGATATTACCACAGTTGTTTCAATTGCATCAATTACGATTTATTTCCATCATTTATTACACAATTCTTACGACATGAACACTTTCACACACACACATTTGGTTTGTTTCCATTTACTTACACCATTATATCGCGAGACTTAACCAACAACGTTCAAAGCATATTAATCACAAGAATCATCATTTCAAGGAAGCACAAGTTCATATCAACAATTCATACATTTGGGCCCAAGACACCATAGATGTCACCAAGCAGTAATTCATGTACAAGGTGTTGTCGTAATCGTTCAACTCGTTTATGTCATTTCACAATACAATCATTCATTACATACCATGCAGGGTTTTAGCCATTATACACATTCCCACATTAGGACACATTAACGTTCTTTCATTCGTTAATACATACCCTCATATCGTCATCCTCAAGCATTTACAAGCTTAGAACATAATAAGGTAGGAACATCAAATAACTTTTCACAATCACATATAACACGGTGGTGTGGAAATCAACTATGACAATCAATACACATATTTTCATACAAGGTACATATACCATATGCTCGTCACAACAAGGGGATTCTACAAGAGTTAAAGTTATCCATACATACCTCAAAGAGCTTTTCCTTAAGTTACTATAACGTTCACTAAATTCTAGCAATGCCAATCAACTTTGAGACATAACAAAATTGAACACAAATTAGGAAGATATTCATAATTCTAGCTCATTCGAGCATTTTATCAAACACCATATGTGTGTTAAATCTTTATGGTCCTTTTATAGTGGATTTCATCAACCCACAACTCATACTTTACCATCCTTAGCTAAACAATGTTTCTACAACCTTTGACAACATATGCAAGCAAGACAACAACTCCAATACCCACAAACGTTCTTTATAATTACCCATCTTTAGCTTGATTCGAAATTAAAGGTTAGGGTATAGAATCTTACCTCAAGGATGAAGTCCTAGTGTGGTTTTCCTTGTTAATGATTTAAGATTTGAGCAAGAGTTGTATAAGAATTGATGAGGGAAAATTTCTCACTCTAGGGTACTCTCTCACTCTAAAATATCTGATTTTTGCTCAAGAAATGGTTCCTTGAATCTATTTAACGAAATATGGTCGTTTTATAACAAAAATCCCAATTTTTGCACAGCCGCGCCACATGGGGCGGTGTGGTAATGAAAAACAGGCTTAGAAACGAATCTGAAGATGCTCTGATAATTTACATAGCCGCTCCGCATGGGGCGGCGCATGGGGCAGCACGGTAGTGTAAATTTCTATGCTGCTTTTGGTAATTTGGTCATAACTTTTGGTAGGAGTGTCCGAATGGCAAACGGTTTGAAGCGTTGGAAACTAGACTCAAAGAAATTTTATTTGATAGGTTGTGAATCACACAAATCCTTAAATAACGGGAGATATGATTGTCCAAAGTGAGGTCTTGTGCGCACTCATTTGTAACTTTCGTCTCTTATGGAATTTTCTAACTTGGCTTAGACATAGGCATCTCCTTAGACCCCAATTCACTTCTACTATGACTTATACACTTATTAACATATCCAATTGATATTAATTATCTCCTTAATCCTCATTTGCATGCAAGATAAAATATTTGGCCTACCTTGGCACCAGAAATCTTAAATTACTAATCAAAATTTTCTGGGGCTTTACATTCTCCCCATAATTCGTCCTCGAATTAGGATAAAATTTCATTCATTATCCATCCTTATGTAACTTCTGCTTTTTCACATTATGAAATATATCATCTGCCCCGAATTTGGCTAACTCCTTAAATTTTCGAAAATTTTGCCAGAGTTTCCTTTATATTTAGTCCTATCCACCCGTCAGAGGGCCCTAGATACATATCCTAAATGAATATACATGTTTCATAGACATAACATAACTTGTACAATACCAACCCTGGCCGCATAGGCAACATACATAGTCAAAATGGAATAGTTTAACATAGATCAAATCAAAAGATAAGAGTTTACAGGAACCAAATGCATGAAAGCTATTACATAACAATTCAAACAAATATGGGTACTTCTTTCTCATTTCTTCCTCGATTTCCCAAGTGGCTTCCTCAACCTGCTGGTTCCGCCATAACACTTTTACAGAGGCAATTTCCTTAGTTCTCAATTTCCGGACTTGCCTATCAAGAATGGCAACTGGAATTTCTTCATAAGATAGTTCTTCATTAACCTCAATAGCTTCAATTGGCACAATAACGGATGGATCTCCCACTACCTTCTTCATCATGGACACATGGAAGACCGGTTGTACCAATGATATCTCGGGTGGTAGCTCGAGCTTGTATGCCACCTGACCGATCGTCTGAATGATTCTATACGGTCCGACATACCTCAACTTAACTTCCCTTTCTTCCCGAATCGTATGACTCCCTTCATGGGAGATACTTTCAAGAACACCCAATCATCTACTTGGAATTCCAATTCTCTTTGACGCACATATGCATAGGATTTCTGACGACTCTGAGCAGTTTTCAACCTCTCCTGAATGACTTTAACTTTTTCCATAGCATGATGCACAAGATCTGGCCCTAACAGTTCTGCTTTACCAACCTCAAACCACATAATCGAAGATCTACAACTCTTTCCATACAATGTGTCGAATGGGGCCATCTAAATACTAGCGTGAAAGCTGTTATTGTAAGCAAACTCAACAAGCGGCAAATGGTCATCCCAACTACCTTTGAAAGCTAGAACACAAGATTGCAACATATCTTCAAGCGCCTGAATAGTCTGCTCTGACTGACCGTCAGTCTACGGATGGAAGGCTGTACTGAGATTTACTTGATACCCAAACCTTAGTGAAATTTCGTCCGAAAGTTTGCTATGAACTGAGCCCCTCAATCCGAGATAATAGAAACTGGAGTGCCGTGAAGTCTGACTACTTCCTTGATGTACAAATGAGCATACTATTCTATAGTATCAGTGGACTTGACTGGTATGACGTGTCACACCTCCTTTTTACCTACACCCGCAAGGGCATAAAGGAGTTTTTCCACTTAAAGGACAATCAGAACGGGATTTATTATTATTTGTTCTGAGTCGACACTTGGGAGATTAATGGTGTCCCAAGTCACCGGTTGAATCCCGAACCGAGGAACATATGACTCTGTTAACAGTCCACGAACCAGAATTCCGAGTAAGGAATTCTGTTAACCTGGGAGAAGGTGTTAGGCATTCCTGGGTTCTGCGGTTCTAGCATGGTCGCTCAACTGTCGTGTTTAGATTTTATCTGATTTTAATACATGTTGAACTTATGTGCCAAATTTAAAGATCAATTACCGCTTTAATTAAAAAAATTACGAAAGTGAACGTCGTTTAACAAACGTGTTTTCGGATCACATCACATGAAATGCACCCGGATACTTGATACATTTTTATATAATGTTTTAGGATTTGGATTTGGGTTGCATGAAATGCACACCCGAATTTAAGTATGTAATTTTTTTAAAAATCGCGCCTAAAGAGTCTAATGCATTATTATCTTTGGGGAGGGCCGTGAAATTCGCTAAACGACCTGTCCCTAAATCTAAGTATTTTAAACAAATATTTATTGAGGGCCCCGCAATTTTGCATTTTTATTCGGCGAGGCTCGTCTCATTTTTATTTAAAGGCCAATCCTAAAGAGACTATGATTTTCTATCTTTATTGTCTCTACAGATAAAAGAAGGGTCCTAATTAATTTGTTGTTGGACTAAGGCCAACCACATAATAAATCTGCACCAAAGCCATCGGGCTCTAAGACAAGCCCAACGAAGAGAGTGTTACGCTCATGCTCACGACAATGATGGGCTATGCGCTGATTTCAGCCTGGACCCAAATATACACGGCCATCAGAGATGGGCTTGGGCTGCTCATTCAAGGACTGAAAACTATATTGAGTCAAAAGCCTAGACACAACAATTCGAATTGAGCAATTACTCCTGAGTTTTCTCAAGTTTATTCACTCAATTCAAGCTAGTATTGATTGTTTTGATTGTAGCTTCATACTCAGGCATGCAAATAATTGAAGATATTTATTTGAAGGTGTTGATCAAATTAAGTGAGGTTATTAACTAAAGCAAACTACTAAACTCAATGAACCAATTCCATGAATCTGAATACTCACAAATCCTAACGCTAATTCAACGATAATAATTCAAATACACACATTAACTAAGTCCAGAACACTTATTCTCATGTATATGTTAAAATGGTGGACAGCCATATTACCAACCTAGTCCAGTTAAACTATTATCACATCTGAGATGACCTCAACATTAAATCATGACTGGGCTCAAATCAATTTTCAATTTGTAGTTAAACTTCTACTTTGAATTCTGTAGCTTCAATCAACATTCATTAATATCAACTGGAAGTTTAAATCAGATCCAATTATCACCTAATGACTACAAAATTTGCAAAAGAAGACCTTGATTCAGCTAACAGTCCATGAATAAAAATAAATCCATCGTTTGTATATAACAAATCAATACTCAACTATGCTTAACAATTCTAACATCTATTTAAATCCAACAGCCAACAGCAGTTCTCAGAACCAAGCAAGTGGGCAATTTATTCCATGTTCAAGCTCATAATTACATCAGAATTTTGAATGTGTACCTGGAAATGGAAGAAGGAAGCAGAAAAATGAGGTATCAGCAGTAACCAACAACAACAGTAGTATTCAACACCAGAAAATGAACCAGTAGACTAATTTTGAAACCAAGGGATGTGATACAATAGTCAGACCCTAATTTCAGTCTTAGTGAATTAGCAGACACCAAACCAGACTCGACTTAACCCCTTTTTATTATCAGCTAACCAGAAATTGCTTCCATATTAGAGGAAAACTTCAGAAAATACCAAATGACTCAATGAAACAGTGTATTTTTTTGAAATTCTGCAATCGTTTTTTGATTAATTTTTTTTCTTTCTGTATCTATATATGTGTATCTCCCTCCTATATCTCTCACAGTGTATATTTCTCTACTTTTCAAGTACTAGCCCCCTTCTTCTCCTGAATTTTAACTCCCTTAAATGGGCATTCAATTAAAGCATTTTCCACTACCAATTTAACTTTTCATTTCTTTAATCCTCCACTCCATTGTCCACTCAATTATTCACTTAATTATTTAATCCATTAGTGCAAATACTACCCTACTATCCACTAGAAACTTCTTAAGTAGGTGAACACTTAAATAATTCCCACTATTATCTTAAAGTTTCTGTTTTTAAACTTGAAATTCATGGTCCAGGCTGAACTCAATTCATATCGTTTTAGGTTATTCAATCTTTATACAAACAAATATTTCCAGCAGACTGCCTAATAGTTCTTAAAATGAAATAATTTCAATAAGATGAACAGGGATCAATTCAAGAACTACTATGAGTTTAAACTACCGAGAAACAAAACAACACCAAACGAAATCAACAAACAATCTATTACTAAAAATATAGAACAATACTGACCAAATAAATATTCTAATAACAGAAAGGAGTAGAAGAAGATAGTAATAAGAAAAATAGAAAAAATTAAAATCAGGAAATCTACCTCCAAATATCTGAATACTGTCTCTAATTAGGACTTTGATTTTTTCGAATTTGTGGCCGGAATAGACCTTAATCGAGTGTTCTCGACTGAGAACACACAACTAAGGTCGATTTTGATCTCAAATCTTCGAGCATCTAACGATTTGGATTTTTGGGATTTGGGGTTCGTTTTTTTCCTTTCAAATCCAGATTCGAGGGGCTTCAAGGGTGTTTGAGGGAAACTGGTGATGGATTAGGTATGAGGGGGTCAAGGCGGTTGTGTGGTGTTAATTTGGGAGGGATTGGAGTTGGCTAGGGTTCAGAGGTTTTGGGATTTGAACCTTAGATCTAAAATTCGAGAGGTTTGGGCAAGATTCGAGGGAAACGAGTCATGGATTTGGAAAAAGGGGGTTGGGGTGGTTCTGGGGTGCGATTTTGGAGGGGAACAGAGCCGGCGCCGCCACCGGAAGGCCGTGGGGAATGGTGACGGTTGGTCTCTAGGGTTTGGGGTGAGGGAGACGATAGACGATATGTGGGGGGGGGGGGGTTCTAAGGGGGTGGGGTTTATTTGGATGTATATATACTGGGGTGGAATTGGATCCAGGCCATTCGATCAAACGAGATCAACGGCTTGGATCATCGGACTAAATGAATCGACGTCGTTTGAGTGAGCTGAAGACCGGATCGACCTCAGATGAAATGGGTCGAATACGGGTGATGGGCAAAGCTTTGGGCCGTTCGATCAAATAAAATTGACGGCCCCGATCAAAGCATGTCCAAACGACGTCGTTTGGTTTTGGTAAGGGCGGGCCGGGTTGGGACGGGTCTGGGCTGGTTTTTGGCTGGGTTTTGGTTTTGAGCTTCTTAAATCAACTTAAATTTGGCCCAATTCTGAAAAGTTAAAACCAAAATCCTAAATTAAATTATAAAAACACCAAATTAACTTAAAAATACTAATTAACTCCAACCAATAGTTATCACAAATAATTAAATGCCAAATTAAAAGAAAATCACAACAATTTGACTAAAATTACAAAAAATATGTTATTATTTTTTGAATTTTCATTTTTGTAAAACATCTAAATATTAATTAATTCAAAAAATGTAAAAATCAAATCATAAATGAAAATGCTATATTTTTGTATTTATAATGCATTAATAAAATTAAACATGCACAAAAATATATGCGAACAATCAGGGAAATCACACAATAATTCCTAAAAATAACACATAATTAACGAAAAGACCTAATTTTGGGAATTCTTTTTGGAGTAATTCGTATGAGGCAAAAATTACGTGCTCACAGCTGCCCCTCTTTGTCCGGAAACATGAAGAGTTTTCGTGCAAAGATAAAGTGAGCGGATACGAGCGATTTTTGCCTGTTTGAACACTCAGTGGGAAGCATTTTTGAAAGATTTGACTGAACCTCTGCTTCAAAGGTTTCCTACATGTCCTTGGCTATAAATGAATCAGGTCAATGTAGTTCGGGACGTTTTGGTAGCTGGGACTACCATGAAGCTGTGGTTTTATTGTTACTGTTGTTGCTGCTGCTGATACTGCCTACTGACCTCCTTATTACACCATGACAAAAATGAAGAAGCTAGACTAAGCTATAATCTATGCTTTACAAAGATTTATTTCCAAACTTGATCTTGTGACTGATGTTGCCTTGTTGATTTGTGTTTCCTCCGCTGTTTCTTTACTTCTGGCTCTTGTGGTCTTCCTTATGATTTCTACTGGGGATTTTTGTTGTAACCCTCCGCTTTACTGACTTCAAACTTCAATGTATTCCTCTGCTATATAGGCAGGCTCCCAACTTCAAAACTTGAAAAATGTAAAGACTGAAATGTATTCCTTGCTCTCCAGGCAGGCTCCTGACTGCTAAACTTGAACTGCTTCTCCCTGTTCTTCAAGCGGGTACCTGATCGCTAGACTTGAAATGTATTCCTCGCTCTCTAGGCGGGCTCCTGACTGCTAACTTGAAATGTATTCCCTGCTCTTCAGGCGGGCTCCTGAATTCAACCAAAATAGATGAAAACAAAGGAAATTTTTCTGCCCCTATTTGGGTATCTGGGAACATATGTAAGTGTAAAACGAATCACATTACCAAATATCAATAAGAACATGAAAACTAAAACTTGAATTGTACTCCCTTGTTCTCTAGGCGGGCTCCTGACTGCTGAACTTGAATGTATTCCCTGCTCTCCAGGCGGGCTCCTGACTGTTAACTTGAAATGTATTCCCTGCTCTCCAGGCGGGCTCCTGACTGCTGAACTTGAATGTATTACCTGCTCTCCAGGTGGGCTCCTGACTGCTGCGCTTGAAAGTATTCCCTGCTCTCCAGGCGGGCTCCTGACTTCAATGAAACAGATAAAATAAAGAAAACTTTCTGCCCCCGTTTGGATGTTGGGCACATATGTGAGTGTTAAACTGAATCATATTACCAAATATTACTAAAATTCGAAAGCTAGGTCCCATTATCCAGGGGGGTCCTGACAACTCTTATCTAAGCGACAATTTTAAATCTAAGTTATATCTCCTAAATGTGTGACTTCCGCTAAATCTTGTTATCTAATAGGGTCTTAAAGCTATCCCATTATCCAGGAGGGTCCTGGAAACTCCTAATTACATCCTATCTTAAACATGCAAACTTTGAAACCAACTTATATTCCCTGGGGTATATTCATGCTACTTATGATTGTTTCGATTTTTAAACTAGGTCCCATTTTCCAGGAGGGTCCTGAAAACTTCAAATTAAATCCTATCCTAACAATAAAAAATCTTTAAAGCCAACTTATATTCTTTTGGGGTACATTTATACTAGATCTTGCTACTCATGATTGTTTTGAATTTTAAACTAAGTCCCATTTTCCGGGAGGGTTCTGAAAATTTCAAATTAAATCTCACCTTAGAGTGACAACTTCAAAGCTAAATCATATTTACTAAAGGTAAAACTTACGCTAAATCTCATTTTCTATGAAGGTCTTAGAACTAAATCCCATTGTCCAGGAGGGTCCTGAACACTTAAAACTAAATCCCATTATCCAGGAGGGTCCTGAAGAGCCCAGAATGAACTTACCTGAGCCATGCTTTCGTTCTGGAGGATCTCTGCATGACGAACAAAATTCCTTGCCTCTGAACCATGATTTTCCTCATGGAGGGTTCCTACAGATCAAACAAATTTTCCTTTCCCCTTCTCAAATTGCCTTAGTGCTGACAAAATTTGGGCATGACATTTGAAAAAAAATCAATCTTCCAAGCTTTGATTTGGACACAATATTTGTCCCTGTTTCAAACAAAGAAAACTTGTGAGTTTATAAATATGGTGGTTGTTTTGTGGCATTGACTTTGAAGGCGATTGATCCTTCACTTCCATGATAACTTTGGTTTCAACTTGAAAGACCTTGCCTGTTTATTGACTGACCACTTTCTCTGTCACCCTTATCACAGAAAATACCTCTGATCCGTTCAGACCCAATACCTTCTATCTATTGCAATGCTCATTAACCGGCATCTACCAAACCTTTGTGTTTCACATGATCCCCACGGTATATTGATTTTACCAACTTCAATGCACACATTGTTCTTTCCCGATTTAAATCACTGGCCTTGGTCTTGAGGTCAATTGCTCCATTGCTTGCCATGATAGCTTTGATTTATGCATGGAAGATCTTGCTTGTCACTGGTTTACCACCCTTTTTTTTCTCCTTGTATTTCACATGGATCCCAACGCATGTTGATTGTTACCAACTCGGTGTATATGCTATTCTTCCTTGACTTAAACCACTGGCCATGGCCTTGAGGTCTACCGATCCCTCGCTTGCCATGATAACTTTAATTTCTGTTTGGAATACCTCGCTTGCCACTAGTTAACCACTTTTGTCAATCTTAACACAAAAGATACATTTGATCCGTTCACCTAACACCTTCTATTTGTTGCATTGTCTATGGATTGATATGCACCAAAGCTTTTTATTTCACAAGGATCCCAAAGTAATTTGATTGTTACCAGTTCAGTGCGCTTGTTGTTCTTTACTGACTTATGATGTTTTGATGTGCTAGCCAGATCTCATTTTGTGCACTTGGAAAGCTAGTAGAAAATTTTGAAGTCATTTCTCACTTGTTTGGACCAAACAAACTCAGAAAAAGGAAGTAAACACGACAAAAGAAACAAAGTAAAAGACAAGGGAAAGAGATGATTCCTAACAAGAAAACTGCAAATGAGAAACCTATCAGATTGGATACCAACTCTAATGACCATGACATGCACCTGTGGCCTATTCTGTCAAGAAAGTCTGATGTTCAACTATTGTTGTACCCTCTAAGCCGTGAAACTGGGCTTCAATGCTCCGATTATCCAATCTGATTTACAATCCTTATTCGACTTGTAGTGCCCAAAGGGTTTTCACCATCAAGCCTCTCTCATTTGGTTCTTTCTATCAACTTTCGTCACCTCAAGGTACCCGTGAAGGTTTTCACCAATAAGACTCTCTCATTTTCATTACTTTTCCTGCTTGGACCAGAGTGTTACCCTGATATGAAACACCTCTATTTGCTCGACTTGGCATCTCTCGAAGACTGATCGGAAGGTCTTTATTTGGACTGTAATGTGGGATTTTGGATGGGGTTAGAAAGAAAGGGTATCAAAGGATCAAAACAGTTCGACATGAGTTTAAAATTACAACTTTTTGGAATCAGATTTTTTACAGCAAACACAACTTCTGCCCCAGTTTCTTTGCTTGGGGACTTTTGGATTTTTATTTTAATGGGACCGAACCGTGAGGCTACCTACGTATCCTTAAAAGGAATCAGGTCGAACGTAGTTCATGACATAGGAATTGCTCTGTTGTTGTGATTTTTCTTTTCTCTTTCTCTTTTCTTTTCTTTTCTTTCTTCCTTTTTCTTTTTTTTTTTGTTGTTTTGTTGTTTTTTTTCTTTCTTCTTTTTCCTCTTTTTTTTTTTCTTTTTCTTCTTTTCTTTTTTTTTTGTTCAATTTTCATTTTTCTTCTCTCCCTTTTCGTTCTATTCTTTTCTCCTTTTCCTCTACTTATCTTTCACGCTTGTGTTTCTGATCTTTGCTACTGATACCGAAAGAGGGGTATGAAAGAAAATAAATGAGGCTCAAAGGGGTAACGAAGGATAAGGTGTTTAGATAGCAAAACAAAATGCCTTCGTCATTCCAATCTTCAAAACATGCCAAGAACAAACAACACAATTAAACAAACCAAGGAAAACAATTGTAACATCTTTTGATTGTACCAGACTTGATAACCATATCTACACATTCGCCTTCTACATCTGTTAAACATAAAGCACCATTGGACAATACTCTCACCCTCAATACCACGAACGACTCCTGTCAATTTGGGCAAACTTGCCTTTAGCTTCAACCCAATGCGGCATGATGCATTTTAGTAGGGTTTTCTTTACGTTCTACCTGCCCCAGTTTCACACAATTCGGGCTGGAAGTGATCTCAAAATGCCTTTACTTATTTCCCTCAAATGTCCCTATCATCTTCAAAATTGTTCCATTGCTTCATAACTAAACTAACTTTAAGACCAGGCCTAGAATTTTGCATGCATGTCATGTCACTAGAACCAGCATTAGTCAAAAGACAAAATGAAATGATAGAAAAGAACTAAACAAAGAAAACGACTGGAAATAACAAAAGACAGGACATTGCATTAGACAGACGGTGAAACGGTTCGAATAACCAAACAAGTAAAAAAAACTAGGATACAACCCTGGAACAAACCTAGAAAACACTAAATGAGATATTACGACTAAAGGAACAAGACAAAATAAAAGGATAGAAGGGTTTGAGTCACAAGACAATATCCGGATTACAACCCTAAAATAACCCGGACAACAGAAATGACAACAAACTAAGCCACAAAAGCTCCTCCCTGGTTCACCAAGAAAAGAGCATCTTTCCAATCCTCAAACTCAACATCTTAGCCACTGACTTCTACATCAACAATACTAGGAACTTCACACGTCTTCATCACATTGTTCTTAACAAATTGCTTTTGGGTTCCTTCCGCCGGCTCATTCTTAAGATCAACCTCTGATAGCGCTGAAAGCTTAGTAGCATGTGAGCCTCCAAGGCTCACAGAAGAATTCTCACATTCCTTTTCAAAATAAATCATACCCACCATATGCGTCTCATTATGCACAGGCGATGGACTTTGGCTGGTGTCTGCTGCATCTTGATTTTGCACGACAATGTCGCCTGAATCAATAAGCTTCTGAATCACATTTTTCAGATTCCAACACTTTTCTATGTCATTCCCTGGGGCATCTGATCAATATGCGCACCTTTGAGAAAAATCAAACTTCTTTGATAGGGGGTTCGGCATTTTTATATGGATCAGCTTCAACATGTCCAATTGCTTCAACTTTTGGAACAAACTGGCGTATGACACTCCTAATGGGGTGAAAGCCTTTTATTTTTTCAGCAACCTCTCATTCTTAAATGCTTGATTGGGCCGGAAACCTGATCCAAGAGGTTTTCGATAGGCTTGTATGGGTGGATAGGCATTTTGTGGAGCTGGGTACTGAGAGAGTGATGTACGATTTTGGGAGTTCCGTGGAGAGAAGTGGCATTGGGGAGGATCACCAGGTGCATCAGGATATCCATGGGGATGATGTCGAGGCTGGAAGTGTTGATCGGGAAAGCCCATCGGATCATCTTTTCTGTTTCTCTTTCTTCCACCCAAGCTTACTGGGATGTTCTGAATGTCTTTCGAACAACTCATGATTTTGCCTGAATTGATTCCCTCATCTACTACCTCCCCCATTTTTAACACATCTTTGAAAGGCTTTCCCAAGGCCGGGATCAAATGACTGAAGTAGGTGGGCCCTTGGGCTCGTATGAAAAGCTCAACCATTTCTTCTTCACCAATCGGGGTATTGACTCGAGAAGCCTATTCCCTCCATATGAGCCCAAACTCTCTAAAGCTTTCCTCCAGCTTCTTTTCCATTCTAGATAGGGAGGAGCGGTCTGGGGTAACGCTTTATCTGTACTGAAAGTATCGAACAAAATCTTGAGCCATGTCTCCCAATGTAGGCCACTTATCAACATCTTGACGAATATGTCAGGCTAAAGCTGCCCCAGCTAGGCTCTTACTGAAATATGCCCTCAACAGGACATATTTCTCTCCAACGCTTCTCATTTCACTGCAATTGACCCTTAGGTGGGCTACCGGATATCCACACCCATCATACAAGTTAAATTTTGGCACTTTGAACCCCGCGGGCAGGCGAACGTCAGGGGACACAGACAAATCTTTGTAAGCCATGCTACCCTGGTCTTCCCTTCCTTGTTTGTTCTTCAAGGATTTTTCTATGCCTTTCAGCCTCCTGGGTATCCCTTCTTTCCCTTCTCTTCCTATGAACCTTTCATTTTCAACATGAAGCTTATCCCGAGGGCTCTTCTTGTATGAGTCAGGAACCTTGTAGGCAACCTCTACGGGGTAGTTTTGGTCATGAGCTTTGAGTGGATATTCATTGTTGGGAATAGTGGATATGACAGGAGGAACTTTTGGGAAAAGATAGTTGGAGGACGAGTGATGGAGCTACTAGGGTGGTTGGGCAAGTTGTGATAAGCGGGTAGATCTGGAGAGTATGGATGATCATCTGGCATTGTGTCCGGAGTTTGGGTAAGGGCAGCATCTAGGAAGCTAGGTGGTGGCGGGGGTGGTTCCTTCCCAGTCATCCAAGCCTGATACATGTCAGCCATGTGTTGTCTTAACATCTCTACCTCTTCAACCAACCCATTGTCCTATTCAACCAACTGCTTTCGGGCACCGGTATCAACCAACTCAGTTTTGTTGTTGTCTGCCATTGCCTTCTGACTTTGTGTTGTAGAGAAGAGTTACCACTTTAAAAACCACAAACCAACCACCCTTCTGCTATGAATATAACAAAATAAGGCCATCACGTTAGCGTTAGGGCATTTAACAACAAAAATATCATATTGTGTGCAATGCACCTAGCCACAATTAACGGTTCTAGAATGACTTCGAGGTTCATAAGGTCACTTGGCATCATCCCAATTTGTTCATTTCAACCTCCCTTTTCTTTGCTTTTCTAGCACTTGCTTGATCATTTTTCTTCCTTTTTTTTAATTATTACTCTTTTCTTTCCTCTCATTTCTCACGTCCCATAATTTCACCCTTTTTTCTTTTCTTTTTTCCCCTTTTTTCCTTCTTTTTTTCTTTTTAAAAAAAAATTAAAATGATTCGATCGAACCCTATGTAGGTTTCCTACGTATCATGACGCCGTATGAATCAGATATTTGCGTAGTTCTGGAAGGACGAGAATAAAGTAAACAAACTGACACTCTCCTTTTTTTTTTTTTACCTCCACAACTACTCTGATGAGAATAGATAAATAAAACTAGCAAATCCTTTTTTTTGAATTTCTAGACTTAACGTTCTATGAACTATTCTAAACTCAAGCTTAACGGGCATGTTTTTTTTTTATCCTTTTGAAACAAATATTCTATTAAGGAAAATCCTAGAAGAGAAAAATATTTTTTTTTGATTCTTTTTTTATTTAGGAAGAAAATCTAAAGAATAAACCACAGAAAATTATTTTGAATTTTCCTTTGATATCTTGACGCAAGATTTTGAAACAAGCAAAAAAAAAATATTTTTGGGTTTCAATTTTGATTGCCTAAAAGAGAAACTTTGAAAATAAATCAAAGATAAAATATGTTGTCTTTTTTTTCTTCTATGTACAATATCCTAAAGTTCTAATGAAAAGAATTTTTTTTCATTTTTTACTAATTTCCCAAAGAAACTTCTCAAAAGAAAATCTTTTTGGATTTTGAATTAACACCTTAAATAAAGCTTTTAAAGAAATACTAAAAGAAAATTCTCTTTTTTTTTTGAATTTTGGTCCTACTATACTTAAAGGAAACATAAAAACTATTCATTTTAAGTCCTAGATATTTATTGCCTAAAGGAAAAACAACCTTAGAAATTTTTCTTTTTTTTCATTTCTAAATTAGTAATCTAAAGAAAAACTTATAACGGAAATATAAAATGCAATATCTTTTTTTTTTGAGTTACAGTACATTTTTTCAAATATAAAGAAGAAAATACAATAACAAAAGACTTGACATTACTATACAAAAGTAAAAAGTAAAAGACGACATAAAATAAAGAACGGACTCAAAACATAAAAATAAAACAAATCTCCTTAAGCAACTCCTGATTAAGCGATCCTGACTGGATGGTCACGGGGTGTCTGTCATGCTCAAACTACGGTAAATAAATCCACACCTTTATGAGAAAATTTTAAACCAACACTATGTGAGACAATAACACTCCCTACTAGACACAAACAAGACATGATTGAGGCTATTTTTGCAAAATGGCTTATTTGGCCAAAAGGTGGCTAGAAGTGCAAAATTTGGCTAAGACCCCGCAAAACCAAGAACATAATATTTACTTGTAAAACCGGACCCTATGTGGGTTGCCTACGTATCCCGCCCCGAGAGACGAGAATCAGGTTCGCGTAGTTCGGGCTGATAGGATACGGGCGAGAAATAAAAATAACAACTAATTTAGAGAAAATATGTTTTTTTTTTCTTTCTCTTTTTTTTGGAAAAAATGATGAAACATGTAAACTCTTTTTTTTATTTTCTTTTTCCCTTTTTTTTGATATTTGATTTTTGAAAAATGATGAAAAAGTATAAAAATCTTTTGAATTTTCAAAGCTTTTTTTTTTCTTTTCTCTTAAAAAAATGTAACAGAAAACATAAATAGGCCCCACTCGCTTTATCTTTACACTACACCCTCTCTTTTTTTCATTTTTTTTTCATTTGCCCTCAACTATCATTAGTCTGCCAAATGACCCTTTTACCCTCGAAGAAATGCAACATGTAGCACACAGGATGCATCAAAATGGTTTGTTATTTTGGGTACACCTGACCTAGACGGACCAAACCCCTGTGTTGAGTCCCCTAAGTTAAATTCACGTGATGCAACAAATGTTCCTACTAGGGATCCGGCATGAGATCTTGTTATACTAGATTTTAAACCTGGGTTTATTGTTCTAGACCTGGCTAACCCGAGCGGACAACTCGAGCCGGGGGGGGGGGAGGGGGGCAGCGTACCGGGAATACAGAAGCTTCACCGGCTTTGCAACTTGTCTGAACCTCATTCTAAAATTTGGGATATGACTCTAACAGAAGATAAGTCACACGAAGTGCACACTCCTCCATGATTTAGAAGACTCGGAGAGAAGAAGGGTTTCGTAGCAGTTTATATACAGTTCACATAATATCAAAGCGGTAAAAGCAACACATAGCACATTAGACCCAAACATGCAAAAATCAGATAATAAACAAAAGCCAACTATAACAATTATTCCAAGCTCGAATTTTGAACCCCGAACCAAAGGTTCTGGGTTAAAGTCCCCAGCAGAGTCGCCAGAGATGTCACACCTCCTTTTTACCTACACCCGCAAGGGCATAAAGGAGTTTTTCCACTTAAAGGACAATCAGAACAAGATTTATTATTATTTTTTTAGAGTCGCCACATGGGAGATTAATGGTGTCCCAAGTCACCGGTTGAATCCCGAACCGATGAACATATGACTCTGTTAACAGTCTGCGAACCAGAAATCCAAGTAAGGAATTTTGTTAACCCGGGAGAAGGTGTTAGGTATTCCTGGGTTCCGTGGTTCTAGCACAGTCGCTCAACTGTCATGTTTAGCTCTTATCTGATTTTAATACATGTTGAACTTATGTGCCAATTTTAAAGATCATTTACTGCTTTAATTAAAAATTTTAAGAAAGTGAACGTCGTTTAACAAACGTGTTTTCGGATCATGTCACATGAAATGCACTCGGATCCTTGAAACATTTTTATATAACGTTTTAGGATTTGGATTTGGGTCTCATGAAATGCACACCCGAATTTAAGAATGTAATTTTATTAAAATCGCGCCTAAAGAGTCTAACGCGTTATTATCTTTGGGGAGGGCCGTGAAAATCGCTAAACGGCCCGTCCCTAAATCTAAGTATTTTAAACAAATATTTATTGAGGGCCCCGCAAATTTGCATTTTTATTCGGCGAGGCTCATCTCATTTTTATTTAAAGGCCAATCCTAAAGAGATTATGATTTTCTACCTTTATTGTCTCTACAGATAAAAGAAGGGTCCTAATTAATTTGTTGTTGGACTAAGTCCAACCACATAATAAATCTGTACCAAAGCCATCGGGCTCTAAGACAAGCCAAACGAAGAGGGTGTTATGCTCATGCTCACGCCAATGATGGGCTATGCTCTGATTTCTGCCTGGACCCAAATATACACGGCCATCAGAGATGGGCCTGGGCTGCTCATTCAAGGACTGAAAACTATATTGAGTCAAAGGCCTAGACACAACAATTCGAATTGAGCGATTACTCTGAGTTGTCTCAAGTTTATTCACTTAATTCAAGCTAGTATTGATTGTAGCTTCATACTCAGGCATGCAAATAAGTGAAGGTATTTATTTGAAGGTGTTTATCAAATTAAGGGAGGTTATTAACTAAAGCAAACTACTAAACTCAATAAACCAATTCCATGAATCTGAATACTCACAAATCCTAACGTTAATTCAACGATAACAATTCAAATACACACATTAACTAAGTCTAGAACACTTATTCTCTTGTATATGTTAAAACGATGGACATCCATAATACCAACCTAGTCCAGTTAAACTATTATTACATCTGAGCTGACCTCAACATTAAATCATGACTGGGCTCAAATCAATTTTCAATTTGTAGTTAAACTTCTACTTTGAATTTAGTAGCTTCAATCAACATTCAATAATATCAACTGGAAGTTTAAATCAGATCAAATTATCACCTAATGAATACAAAATTCGCATCAGAAGACCTTGAATCAGCTAACAGTCCAGGAATAAAAATAAATCCACCGTTTGTATACAACAAATCACTACTCAACTATGCTTAACAATTTTAACATCTATTTAAATCCAACAGTCAGCAGCACTTCTCATAACCAAGCAAGTGTGCAATTTATTCCATGTTCAAGCTCATAATTACATCAGAATTTTGAATGTGTACCTGGAAATGGAAGAAGGAAGCAGAAAAATGAGGTATCAGCAGTAACCAACAACAGCAGTAGTATTCAACACTAGAAAATGAACCAGCAGACTAATTTTGAAACCAACGGATGTGATACGATAGTCAGACCCTAATTTCAGTCTTAGTAAATCAGCAGACCCCAAACCAGACTCGACTTAAACCCTTTTTATTATCAGCTAACCAGAAATTACTTCCATATTAGAGGAAAACTTCAGAAAATACCAAATGACTCAATGAAACAGTGTATTTTTTTGAAATTCTGCAATCGTTTTTTGATTATTTTTTTCTTTCTGTATCTATTTCTATGTATCTCCCTCCTATGTCTCTCTCAGTGTATATTTCTCTATTTTTCAAGTACTAGCCCCCTCCCTCTCCTGAATTTCAACTCCCTTAAATGGGCATTCAATTAGTGTATTTTTCACTACCAATTTAACTTTTCATTTCTTTAATCCTCCACTCCATTGTCCACTCAATTATACACTTAATTATTTAATCCATTAGTGCAAATACTACCCTACTATCCACTAGAAACTTCTTAAGTAGGTGAACACTTAAATAATTCCCACTATTAGTTTAAAGTTTCTGTTTTTAAACTTGAAATTCACGGGCCAGGCTGAACTCAAATCATATCGTTTTAGGTTATTCAGTCTTTATACAAACAAACTTTCCCAGCAGACTGCCTAATAGTTCTTAAAATGAAATAATTTCAATAAAATTAACAGGAATCAATTCAAGAACTACTGTGAGTTTAAACTACTGAGAAACAAAACAACACCAAACAAAATCAACAAACAATCTATTAACTAAAAACATAGAACAATACTGACCAAATAAATATTCTAATAACAGAAAAGAGTAGAAGAAGATAGTAATAAGAAAAATAGAAAAAATTAAAATCAGGAAATCTACCTCCAAATATCTGAATAATGTCTCTAATTAGGCCTTTGATTTTCTTCGAATTTGTGGCCGGAATATACCTTAATCGAGTGTTCTCGACTGAGAACACACAACTAAGGTCGATTTCGATCTCAAATCTTCAAGCATCTAACGATTTGGATTTTTGGGATTTGGGGTTCGTTTTTATTTCTTTCCAATCCAGATTCGAGGGAAACTGGTGATAGATTAGGTATGAGGGGGTCAAGGCGGTTGTGTGGTGTTAATTTGGGATTGATTGGAGTCGGCTAGGGTTCAGAGGTTTTGGGATTTGACCCTTAGATCTAAAATTCGAGAGGTTCGGGCAAGATTCGAGGGAAACGAGTCATGGATTTTGAAAGAGGGAGTTGGGGTGGTTCTGGGGTGTGATTTTGGAGGGGAACGGAACCGGCACCGCCACCGGAAGGCAAGTGAGGAATGGTGGCGGCTGGTCTCTAGGGTTTGGAGTGAGGGAGACGATAGACGAGATGGGGGGGGGGTTCTGAGGGGGGCGTGGTTTGTTTGGATGTTTATATACTGGGGTGGGATTTGATCCAGGTCGTTCGATCAAACGAGATCAACGGCTTGGATCATCTGACTAAATGAAGCGACATCGTTTGAGTGAGCTTAAGACCGGATCAGTCTTAGATGAAATAGGTCGGATACGGGTGATGGGCAAAGATTTGGGCCGTTCGATCAAATAAAATTGACGACCCTGATTAAAGCGTGTCCAAACGACGTCGTTTGGTTCTGGTAAGGGCGGACCGGGTTGGGACGGGTCTGGGCTGGTTTTTGGCTGGGTTTGGCTGGGTTTTGGTTTTGGGCTTCTTAAATCAACTTAAATTTGGCCAAATTCTGAAAACTTAAAACCAAAATCCTAAATTAAATTATAAAAACACCAAATTAACTTAAAAATACTAATTAACTCCAACTAATAATTATCACAAATAATTAAATGCCAAATTAAAAAAAATCACAACAATTTGACTAAAATTACAAAAAATATGTTATTATTTTTTGAATTTTCATTTTTGTAAAACATCTAATTATTAATTAATTCCAAAAATATAAAAATCAAATCTTAAATGAAAATGCTATATTTTTGTATTTTTAATGCATTAATAAAATTAAACATGCACAAAAATATATGCGAACAATCAGGAAAATCACACAATAATTCCTAAAAATAACACGTAATTAAAGAAAAGACCTAATTTTGGGAATTCATTTTGGAGTAATTTGTATGAGGCAAAAATCACGTGCTTACAAGAAGTGCGCTGATTTCGTGAGTCTGTCCGCAATCACCCAAATTGAGTCAAACCTGTGCATAGTGCGAGGTAATCCTACCACAAAATCCATATTGATCCTTTCCCATTTTCACGTTAGAATTTCTATGCTTTGTAACAATCCTCTTCGATGTTCAACCTTCACTTGCTAACAGTTCGGACATTTTGTCACAAAGTCTGCCACATCTCTTTTCATGTTATTCCACCAATAAAATTCTTTGAGATCATGATACATTTTAGTAGAACCTGGGTGTACGAAATACCTAGAAGTGTGAGCTTTTACCAAAATCCTTTCCCGAAGACTATCAACATCTAGAACACATATGCGCTCTTGGCACCTTAGGGTACCATCATCAATGCCAAAAGAAAAGATGTGATATTGCGTTTATGAATTCCTTCCTTCAGCTGTACCAACAATGGATCGTTGTATTGCTTTTCTTTTACCTCCGCTACAAGCGACGATTCAGCCTTATTCTACACAATTACTCTCCCCTCACTAGAGTCCGCAAGATGAACTCCTATACTAGCCAACTGGTGAACCTCCCTGGCCAACGGCCTTTGATATATATCTAAGTGAGATAACTACCCATAGATTTCCGTCTAAGAGCATCCTCCACAATATTGGCCTTTCCCAGGTGATAGAGAATCACAATATCATAGTCCTCAAGTAGCCCGAGCCATCCTCTATGTCTCAGATTCAACTCCTTTTGTTTAAAAATATATTGAAGGCTCTTGTGGTTCATAAATACATCAACGTGGACCCCATACACATAATGTCGCCAAATCTTTATACAAAAACTACCGCCGCAAGTTCTAAACCATGTGCCGGATAGTTCTTTCCATGATTTTTGGGTTGCCTAGAGGCATAAGTGATCACCTAGCCATGTTCTATCAATAGTGAACCATCTATATCATATTTCTCTTGCAACTTGCTCTTCCAAATTCTTAACAAAAGACATTACTGGATGAGTTTTCTTATAGAACCTTCTATTTCAAATGAATAACATCTTCTAGGCTGCGCACGCACCTTAATATCATTAACATGCACGACATTGCATCAAGTGTAATGTAACATTGTGCTCAGACCTTTCCTGGTCAACCTCTTTCCTCCTTGTGTGCCTTATAGGATTTAAGAAACCACTCCACTTTCCTTTGTAAACATTCTCTTGATCTCTCTTTACTGTTCAACACCACCCAAAACACATATCAACACCCTTCGTACATATTCAATTCAAAAAGCGCCACTGGCCCGAACAATATATTGGTACCATCATTTCTTTCTAAATGGAATATTCATTCCCATTCTATTATGCACATAGTGCATAATTGCCTTATTTTGCCACACACTTTTCTACCTCCCGTGAACTTGTAATATCATTGTGCCTAGTTTAATGAGTTTATCATATCGCAACTTTACCATCAGTAGTCTTACTTTCCGTTATATGTAGACATGAACTATATCTAGCTCCTTTAGTTACCATTCAGTGTCACCCAAGTCGATAGCATTATGGTTAGTCCTTTCTACCTTCTATTAACACTTGTGCTCCAGGCGAGTCCACCATTCTGATATGAAATATTTTGCGATAACCATGGACATCTCAATTTATAGATTTTCTTCTTATTTCTTCTAGCCTCATTATTCCTAGCTAGTGAATAGCCACGCACTCTTCCACATGTTACGCGGTCTTTTTCCTCAATTTTTTTTAACCCGCTCACCTCTTAATTCTTGTTAGGATATTCATGGGAAAGTGTGTTCATCCACATATCACTTAACACTTACTTGCTTGTAAGGTTTCCATCAATCCCAAATACTCTCTTGGGTTATTATAGCATCATATTTATTTCTCCCACTCGTTCCACCTTTCTTAATGTCTTGGAACTTTAGTTGAATCGCAATTCCATAATTAACCCATTCTAAAAACTCGCAAAACTTTAACCTTTGATCTATAGTACTTCATTAGAATGCATTGTCCCGAGCCCTCTAACAAGTATAGAACCCCTTTACAAACCTACTCTTAGTTTCTAGGATCGTTGATCCTATCATTCACATTGCCATGTATGAAGAATTTACCTTCCTTAACCTTCCACCTTTTTGGAGGTACTAGTGGTCTATCATTAGCATATCCTTTCAGATAATCACATTATCAATTATCACTTTTCTAGACTACGCCTATCTTCAACAAAAATATTCAAACATCAAAGCTACATGGTCTTACTCTTGTTTCATTGTATTTAAGTGGCCTTGCTATGGTCCTTCCTCCCCCACTTAGGTGAATGTCCCGGATTTTGACACAAGTCTTGAATTTAGCAACTTCATTGACATATGTTTCATTTCTCTATCCCTCACATATATGTTCGAGTATTAGGGAGATTGAAGTCACAATAGTATTAACCTCATAAGTCCTTTGCTCTTATTCAGCCACACGGGCTTGGGATTCCAATTCCTCATACCAATATCCTTTAGGAGTGTAACAAAACTTCATACACTTATGGGGTTCTTATAACATTCGTAGCATAAGGGTCTTCTCATTATGGGTTCAATTGACTCTCATTTCATAACTTCTTGTCTCCTAGGAGAGACTTGCACTCTCATCATCAATCTCCTGGTCATGTCTCCCATATATCACGTGCTTATATAACCAGCTTTCTTTCACACCTTAGGAGCATTTACATACTTCTCACACTATCCACATGTTCTATTAATGCTTATATAGAACTTATCAATTCAATGTTTCTTTGGAGGTTACAATCATTTTTAACACTTTCTCAAATAAAGTATGCTTCTGGTACTATGTAAGTACCTCATATATTTGTATCATTAGTTCAACATAACACATATGCCATCTCCTTAATATCCAGGCCTTTGCCCACTGGTCATTCCGCATGACAACATTACTTGAAATAGACGAAAGAGCGTCTAAACTTACCTTGAATCTCAACGCACGAGTTATAAGACAATATTATAGTAAAGCTTTATCGCACGATCTGGAGTGTTGAAGAAGGGTAACATTCCTAAATGTCCATGTAGCCTCCAACTTATATATATGGTCGACAACACACCGATAAGAAGGAGTCTACTAGACACGGCTCCGAGACATTCTAGGACACTTTAAAACCTTAGGCTCTGATACCAAGTTTGTCACGCCCCAAAACTGAAGGGCGCGACAAGCGCTCGACAGGGTAACCCCAGTCAAGCGGACCTGGGTGCCTTTCCTATCCCACGTGTTACCTCGCATTTTCATTATGCGTTAACCAAGTGAAATATCCATTTATGATTTAAACACATTCTTATCAGAATTACATATTATACATGGTTACATAGCGTGCTTTACAAGTTACACTGCCCAAATACAAAATACATAATTACATAACCTACATTTCCTGTCTACGGAGCCTATAGGGATACAAAAGAGTGTTACAATACTTGTCCGTAACAAGGCTCCGGCTATACCTTACGCAAATACCAAAATAAGATTTCCGGGAGGAAAAGCGACATGAGCCACGCAGGGCCCCGAGAGGAAAAAGGGGCTCACCAATACAGCTGACGGAAAGTGAAGGAGTGCTACTATTGGTAGACTTGAGTACCTGCTATAGAACCACCTACAATCATAACACAAATGTAGCGCCCCCGGCAAAAGGGACGTCAGTACATTTGAATTGTACTGGTATGTATGAACAAAATTTACCCCAAGTAAAATCAAGAAATACACAGGTAACAAATAGTAATAGAATCAACAATCCAATGCACATGAAAGGAACAACCAAAGCCAAACAAGTTCCACAATCTCTTCTTTTCCCCTTTCAACATTATTTCATCACATCAATGGTTTCACAACTTTCACATATTATCATTTCAATAGTGATTTCGATCACTTTTCCACCCTTATTACCTCGGCCACCCTTATCACCACAACCCACACCTTATAACTTTGTGTTGCGGCGTGCAACCCTATCCCACCGGACAATCAAATTTCACACGACAACAACAATAATTCACAAAGAATTTTCATAACATCAAATACCATTTCCATCATATGCAGCAGCCCGTATACAATTTAAGTCACATCGACAATTGCCCGCGACAAGTCACGTATGATATTACCACAGTTGTTTCAATTGCATCAATTACGATTTATTTCCATCATTTATTACACAATTCTTACGACATGAACACATTCACACACACACACTTGGTTTGTTGCCATTTACTTACACCATTATATCGCGAGACTTAACCAACAACGTTCAAAGCATATTAATCACAAGAATCATCATTTCAAGAAAGTACAAGTTCATATCAACAATTCATACATTTGGGCCCAAGACACCATAGATGTCACCAAGTAGTAATTCATGTACAAGGTGTTGTCGTAATCGTTCAACTCATTTACGTCATTTCACAATACAATCATTCATTACATACCACGCAGGGTTTTAGCCATTATACACATTCCCACATTAGGACACATTAACGTTCTTTCATTCGTTAATACATACCCTCATATCGTCATCCTCAAGCATTTACAAGCTTAGAACATAATAAGGTAGGAACATCAAATCACTTTTCACAATCACATATAACACGGTGGTGTGGAAATCAACTAAGACAATCAATACACATATTTTCATACAAGGTACATATACCATATGCTCGTCACAACAAGGGGATTCTACAAGAGTTAAAGTTAGCCATACATACCTCAAAGATCTTTTCCTTAAGTTACTACAACGTTCCGGAAATTCTAGCAATGCCAATCTACTTCGAGACATAATAAAATTGAACACAAATTAGGAAGATATTCATAATTCTAGCTCATTCGAGCATTTTATCAAACACCATATGTGCGTTAAATCTTTATGGTCCTTTTATAGAGGATTTCATCAAACCACAACCCATACTTTACCATCCTTAGCTCAACAATATTTATACAACCTTTGACAACACATGCAAGCAAGACAACAACTCCAATACCCACAAACGTTCTTTATAATTACCCATCTTTAGCTAGATTCAAAATTAAAGGTTAGGGTATAGAATCTTACCTCAAGGATGAAGGCCTAGTGTGGTTTTCCTTGTTAATACTTTAATATTTGAGCAAGAGTTGTAGAAGAATTGATGAGGGATACTTTCTCACTCTAGGGCACTCTCTCACTCTAAAATATCTGATTTTTGCTCAAGAAATGGTTCCTTGAATCTATTTGACGAAATGTGGTCGTTTTATAATAAAAATCCCAATTTTTGCACAGCCGCGCCGCATGAGGCGCCGCATTGGTTGGGGCGGTAATGAAAAACGTGCTTAGAAACAAAACTGGAGGTGCTCTGATAATTTACACAGCCGCGCCGCATGGGGCGGCGCGGTAGTGTAAACTTCTGCGCCGCTTTTGGTAATTTGGTCATAACTTTTGGTAGGAGTGTCCGAATGACGAACGGTTTGAAGCGTTGGAAACTAGACTCAAAGTAATTGTATTTGATAGGTTGTGCATCATACAAGTCATTATATAACTGGAGATATGATTGTCCAAAGTGAGGTCTTGTGCACACTCATTTGCAACTTTTGTCTTTTATGAAATTTTCCAACTTGGCTTAGACTTAGGCCACTCCTTAGACCCCAATTCACTTCTACTATGACTTATACACTTATTAACATATCCAATTGATATTCATAAACTCCTTAATCCTCATTTGCATGCAAGATAAAATATTTGGCCTACCTTGGCACCACGAAATCTTAAATTACTAAGCAAAATTTTCTGGGGCTTTACATTCTCCCCCGCTTAAGATCATTCGTCCTCGAATAAGGATCAAGTTTCATTCATTAGCCATCTTATGTAACTTCTGCTTTTTCACATTATGAAATATATCATCAGCCCCGAATTTGGCTAACTCCTTAAATTTCCGAAAATTTCGCTAGAGTTTCCTTTGTAACTAGGACTATCTACCACTAGAGCTTAAACAGGCCAAAGTTGATAGGCTCTTGACCCTTTGGTAGGGTAATATGAGTGTTCGGAGTATAGTCTTCAGTTTAATTCGTTGGTTAGGTATGCTCCCACTATTGTATCTAAGATGGATGATCGGGTTCAACGGTTTGTGATGTAATTAGAGCCTCACTTGCTTATTCATTGTATGTCGGTCTCACTTCAGCCAGACATAGATATTTCTCATACTCAGGCATATGCTCAGGGTGTAGAGAGCATAAACAGAAACAGAGGGCCAATCATGAGCATGATAGGGCCTAGAATAAGAGAGCAAGGTCTTCGGGTCCTTCTAGTCAGAGGCAGCAGTACTCGAGCTATCCATCCCAGCACTCGTCTAGCGCGCGCCCACATTTAGACGGTAAGATATTTGATCATTCTACATATTCAGGGTCATGTCAGAATTTTAGGGCCTTAGGTTCTCAGTATAGGGGTGAGTCAAATCAGATGAGGCCATCCTTGCCACGATGTACCCAATGTGGTAAGCAGCATACCGAGCAGTGCCGTATAGGGTTAGGGTTTTGTTATACTTGTTGTTATTCAGGCCACATTATGAGGGATTGTTTGATGAAAGGTGATGAAAGCATAAATCAGACGTCGGGATCTGCATCTAGTTCGTCATCATCAGTACGCCCCCCTAGGCAAGGTCCCCAAGCACCAATGAGTCGTGGTAGAGGCATAGGTGGAGCATCTAGCCCGAGCAGTCCTCAAAATTGCATTTATGCGTTGGTAGGACGACATGACCAAGAGTCATCGCCTGATGTTGTTTCATGTATATTATCAGTCTCCTCATATGATGTATATGCACTGATTGACCCAACTTCCACCTTATCATACGTTACTCTGTTAGTTGCTGGTAAGTTTGGAATAAAACCTTAATTGGTTAAACCTTTTGAGGTATCTACACCTATTGGTGACTCGGTGATAGCTAAGCAAGTATATAGGGGTTGTATAATAATAATTCATGGTCGACCTACTGTATAAGACTTAATCGAGTTAGATATGGTAGAATTTGATGTTATAATGGGTATGGATTGGCTGGCTTCTTGTCATGCCAACATTGATTGTAGATCAAAGATAGTCCGATTTCAATTTCTGGGGAAGCCTGTTTTTGAGTGGAAAGGTAACACGGCATCGCCGAGAGGTAGATTTATTTCATATCTCAAGGCAAGAAAGATGATCAATAAGGGTTGTATTTATCACTTAGATCGGGTTGAGGTTATGGAAGTGGAGTCACCAACCATTTAGTCCATCCCTGTGGTAAATGAGTTTCCTGATGTTTTTCCCGATGAGTTTTCAGGTCTCTCGCTAGAGCGAGAAATTGAGTTTGCCATTGACCTGCTACCAGATACTCATCCAATATCCATTCCCCCATATAGAATGGCCCCCGCAGAGCTGAAAAAGTTAAAGGAACAACTAAGTGACTTGCTTGAAAAAGGTTTTATTAGACCCAGTACGTCACCATGGGGAGAAACTGTGTTGTTTGTGATAAAGAAAGATGGTTCCTTACGAATGTGTATTGCTTATAAGCAACTAAATAAGGTGAAGATCAAGAATAAGTACCCACTACCGAGAATTGATGATATATTTGATTAGTTACAAGGTGCCAATTGTTTTTCAAAGATAGACTTGAGGTCTGACTACCATGATGTAAGGGTTAAGGATGAAGATATTCTGAAGACAACATTCAGAACTAGATATGGGCACTTTGAGTTTCGGGTTATGTCGTTTTGTCTAACCAATACCCTAGTAGTATTCATGGATTTATGCATCGTGTGTTCGGGCCTTTCTAGATCTATTCGTATTGTATTTATTGATGATATATTGGTATATTCTCGTTAAGAGGCTGAGCATGCAGATCATTTGCGTACTGTGCTCAGAGTTCTACAAAAAAGGAAGTTGTATGCAAAATTCTCTATGTGTGAATTCCAGTTAAACTCTGTAGCTTTCATTGGGCATATCGTTTCGGGTAAAGGCATCCGAGTGGATATACAAAAGATTGAGGCAGTAAAGACTTAGCTTAGACCCACAACACTAACGGAGGTTAGTAGCTTTCTTGGTTTGGTAGGTTATTACAAGAGATTTGTAGAGGGATTTTCTTCCCTTTAGCACCTTTGACAAAGTTCACTCAGAAGGGAGAAAAGTTTCAGTGGACTGATGCTTGCGAACGGAGTTTCAGGCATTAAAGGAAAGATTAGCGCATGCACCGGTTCTAACGCTTCTAGAAGGGACTGATGGTTACTTTATCTATTGTGACGCTTCAGTCGCTGGAGTGGGTTGTGTACAGAAGCAGCATGGTAATGTTGTGGCTTATGCTTCTAGACAACTAAGAAAGCATGAGAAGAACTACCTAACCCATGATTTAGAATTAGCTGTGCTGAGTCATGCACTAAAGATGTGGAGGAACTACTTGTATGTCATTTATGTTGACATCTATATGGATCATAAGAGCCTCCAGTACCTTTTTAAGGAAAAAGAATTGAATCTACATCAAAGGATATTGTTTACCGTGAAAATGATAATAATAAGCAAATTTGATTATGGGACTCTAAAAATACGTAAACCATTTACATGCTAGTTGTTAAGCAGTTGACGCTAAGTGTGAGGTTTAGAAACGAGATAAATGTAAGGAATGAAGTGATAACCATACCAATAAGTTAACAATCAGGGCCTTGAGCTTGTTTACGGTAACCATATCAATATGGTTACGGTATCATAACCATATCAATTCTGGAGCTCGGCTGGGAGCTATCGAGGGGGGTCGAAGTATGGCTAACTATTTACCGTGAAAATGGTAACAACATTTAAATTTGTAAATGGGATTCTAAAAATACGTGATCTATTTCCGAGCTAGTTGTTAGAGCAGTTGATTCTAATAAGGTGGAGTTTAATGACGAAATACAAGCTAAAACGAGATAGTAATCGAACCGAAGGGCCTGCTACTCGGGTATAGGTCTAGTGGATGGCGGACCTAGGGGTCAATATCGAAGTCGAGCTCAAGCTATTAGGGATAGTCAGGGATGGGATAACAGTTTAGGATATAATTAAACAAGGATCTTTGCGGCCAATACTGAGAAATACGATGAAGAACTAGTAAGAAAGCAATGGAGATTAAGGCAACTTCGAGCCAGCGAGAACAAGCAAGTTAGAAAGAAAAGAGCGAGAGAGAGAGTGAGATATTATTGCACTTGTGGATAAATGAAGCAACATCAGTCGAGTCTACAAAGTAATGGGGATCCCCTTTATATAGTAGGGGAATCCGTTATGGTACAGAACGTGTTAATCATAAAGGTATAGAGATAGGATGGCTAGACATGACATCATGAAAATAGGCCCTTGATAGACCAACCATGTCAGGTTAAGCCACGTGCCTTGGGAACTCCCCTCTCGCCTATCATATCTTATTGTACCTATTAGAATACGATATCCTTCGGACCGATATATATGTCGAGCCTTGAGTATGAGTCTTGACCTTGGCATCGAGCTCGAGGGGCACGACTGCGAGATGTTTCTATGACGGGGGGAATCAGGTCCCCGAATTTTCCGTATACCGATCGTTTCCGCATTTCTTAGAGTGAAGGTGACAAGAAACAATAAGAAATGGTTCTGAACCACTGCTTCCTCTAGTGCCCTTGCGAACGGATACAAGGTATTAAGGCACATTATATGCATTGTTCCTGTAGATTTTGACATTGACTGTGGTGGTTGGCTTCCTTCAATATACCAGGATGCTTTTATAAATACTTGTTTCTTCTTTTTTAGATTCCATCATGTGTTCAAAACCCTCAGTGTGGTCTGTTTCCCCTCGTTTGCATTCTTTCTCAGGGACAAAATACCCTTTTTTCTTATTTCCTCAGATTTCTCCAAGGATAACAAATATTACCACTTCTGCTTTCAGGAGGCTGCGGGCTCATCCTCTTCGCTTTTTCTCTCGAGGTGTAGTGGTCACTCCCTCCCATGCTGAGAAGTACGTTCTAGGACCCTTTGTGATGACCTCTGATTTTAGGGTCGAGAAACCCTCCTCGAAGTCAGGGTGCCACGAGACTGTGACTCGGTATATCAGTTCGATAACAGATACCGAAAGAATGAAGGAAAATCGCTGCTAGGGAGATACCGTGCTCATGGAGATCCCCTCTTAGGATGAAGATATTATGGCTCATAAGCCGACTTTCTAAGTGTGTATACCTACCCATTCTCTTTATGGTCGGTGGGGCCATCCTCGCCCCTAACTGACCTCGTAATTCCCGACTTCTACCGGAGTTACCAGATAACTCTAGGTCAAGTCCACCCTTCGTTCTTGTGCGTGGTTTATATGATCAGGCATTATTTGAGAATGATAGAGGGAATTCCCTTCACCCTGAACCATTTGATCCGGATGTATAGCCCTCGTACACGTTGCGGAGGCTTTGTAAAGCTTTGCTGTCGTGCTTCGAGGTCCCTTTTTGCCCCCACCGAGGAATTCGGGGATGATGCGTGGGTAAGCCGATTCGTCCAAGTAAGGACATTTGATCTGATTTCAGCGGAAAAGATGTCATTCCTTGAGAAATGGAACGCTTGGCGTAAGTAGACATGGTGGCATTGCCATTTCTTGGTAAATTTTCTTTATACATCTGACTTTGCCTTTCTTGTCCTTTTAGCCGCAGCGATCTACCCTGGTGCGGTGCCGGACCTTCTGTGTTGGGTTGGTTGTTTGCACTCAATCTGCCACCTATACTAACCAAGCGTGGCAGGATTTATCTCGAGCTCGGTGGGAGGCCGGAGGCCCTAGTAAGGCTTGAGTCTAGACGCATCCATGCATTTGATGTAGCTTGATGTTAGTAGCTTTCTTCATACCGTACATTTTAACATCTGCATCTATGTAGGTCTGGGAGGAACCCTACTGGTAAGAGAGGCGCCATCCGTTGGAGGGGACATTCGGATGCATGACGAGGAGGGGAATAGGCAGGAGAGCTTACCGGGTGAGCTGCTGGAGCCCAAAAGGATCAGAGTGGAGGATTCCAAGGTTGACTCATTGGCTCCAGTATCTGGGACAACGGGAAATCCTTGTGCTGAAGGCGAGGGAAAAAGCAGCTTCTCGACACCGTTTGAATAGCATTTGGGGTTGATTGACCCTCAAGCCATAGGAATAGATGCGTTCGGATAGGAGTCTGATGTTGGCGTGACTCAGATTCGTGGTGACGAGGCAATGGCTACGATATTGAGTACTGACCTTGAATTGACAGGTGGCCAGAGTTCTCCCTGAACTGGGACGCCCTTGACAGGAAGTTTGGAGGGACCTCGAGCTGGGTCCCAGGATGAACAGAGGATGGAGATTAGGTTAACCCCGTTAGCCCGTTGGATATTGTTAATTCTCCAAAGGGGGATATCCTTCCATCTTCTGGAATGCAAGAGGAGTCTCACGAGTAGCCTTTTGTGGCTGGAGCACTGATCAAAGGTAGAAACGCAGTCGGGAGGCCGGCGATCACCCTTTAGGGTAGTTCCGATGTCGATGCCTCATCTATTTTTGGCGAGATGGGCATGTTTGTGAGTGGGTAACCTCATCTTGCCTTGTTTGTTGCTACGAGCTGCTCCATCCTTTATCTTCTTAACTTTTTATGCTGTTTTAGGTTGAGGAGCTTTATAACCAAGTCCTCACTCAGTGCCAGGATGAGGTGAGTCGTCGTGAGTATGAGAATTCTTTCTTCACCGAACATGTTATCTATCCCTTGCTTTTTCTATTATTTGAGCCCTTGTAAAATTTCTTTGCATTCAACTTTTCGTGCCTCGATCTGTGTAGTTTGAGAAGGAAAAAGCCCTGCTGAGAGGGGAGCTTCGGACCAGAGATGCTGAAATCTCTAAGATTAGCTGGTGTGTGAGCAAGGTGTCTTCTAAAAGGGACAACCTCAAGGAGAGAGTTACCTTGAATGAGCACCACCTTCAGGGCGCAAGGGAGGATAACGACATGTATAAAAGCATTCATTCCGAGTTGGTGGCCGCATTGCTCCGGATCAAAGTTGAGGCCGAGGCACTTGTATATTCACAAGGGGGAGGAGCGGTTATCGTAGATTCCCACGTTGAGAGGGCATTCGAGGGGAATGGCCTGAATTTTCCTTGAACCGTAGGTCATGCTTGGCCAGTTTCTCAAAGACTGACCGTCGAGAGTGTATTGGAATGTAGCTCGAGCGGGGTTAAAAATGGGGGTTGATCCTCGGAGAGCGGGGCTCTATAATCTCCTAGATGCAACCTTTGAGGCCATTGGTTTGGTAATCGATTAGGATCTGCTATTTTTGTTGATCTCCCTGTTCGTTGTATAGTACTTTTTTATCTGGCATGTGTATGAGGAGAATTTTGCGACTCTGTTTCCCTTTGTGTTTTGAATTCACCAATGATTGGTGAAAAAACCTTTGGACTTGTAATAGAGCCCTGTGGCCCTTTTGGGCTGGCTTGGGAGTTTGTCACGTGGCTGGTTTATTTGGCGTCCAACATGAACCGCCATGAGGGATCTTACGCTTTTGCCTCGCTGATTTGCGTTGGGTTTCCGGGCCAGGTTTGTCCTGAGCCTTGTTGATTTATGCTTTCCCGTGCCCGCGCAGTCGTGTGATGACGGTTTTTATCTTTTGCCCTAGAACATTTTGTTGTTTCAACTATTTTGGGTCCAGTGTCGGAGTCACGTTGCGATTCAAACTTTTATCGATCCTAAAGTTCCTTTCCTGCCTACATGGGCGGGCAATGATGGCCTTTTATGCTTCGGGTCGGAGTGACCTTATAAGCGCATGGCCTGGAGGCTCATTCGACTGGTTGACAATGGCATTTATGTCGTTCCCTTAGGCATATTGTAGTTTAGCCATTTCGTCTCCAGTCTCCGAGTCGCATTGCGACTCGAGGTTCAACTGACCCTCAAGTATTTTCATACCGGCGATAGTCCCTCTTACGTTGTTCTGTCCATTCAGACCTTTCAATATGTGGCCTGGAGGCTTGCATAGTTAACTATGTTGGATCCGATCTCCGAATCGGGTTACGATTCGAGCTCATTTGAATCCTCAAGTTGTCAATTTTTTAGCTGGTGACAATGACTCTTGCACTCTTGGGTTGTAGAGACCTTTTAATATATGGCCTGGAGGCTTGCTTAGCTGGCGACAATGGCTCTTACACTGTTTTTTCCCATGGGCTTTTCTGCAGGCTTTGTTTTCTGCTCGTTAAGGTCTTTTGAAATACTTTTTCCTGGCCCGTCGTCAATTCTAGAAGAACCTTGATTTCAAGTCATTATCGGCGATGTTTCGAGCACCTCAAAAGGTTCATAGCTCCTTTTTGCCTATTGAAGGAAGCCTGTTTTAACCGGTTCTTTCCGAAGTATATTCAAAGTAGTTGCCTGCGATTTTGTTTAGTGACGGTCAGGCATCCCCGAGTCACGTTAGTTTGGTTGTATATGCCGTTTTGAGCATAGTCATATATGTTTGGCCGGAGCCATTTTTGATCCCGAGTGATAGTTCCGTCATCTGCACCGAGGGTATGCCCTTTCAGGATTCTTAACAATGCGACGTATAGCCTGAACTTCAGGATTTTCATGCCTGTTGAGGTGTTACAGTTTGTCATGCCTATTGAGGTCTTACAATTGTTGTTGTAATGTAGAATAGATCTAGTTACGCCGAGTCTTCCCGCTAGGGGTCTTACAGTTTTGGGTTTCCCAGTGCATGGCGATTGGCGATGAATGACAGTTTTATGCTTGAAGACCGCTTTTCGTGAGCTTGGAGTTTCCTTGTAGGGGCTTTATGAGCCTGGAGTTCCGAACCTGGGGTCGTGCGTGTGCTGAATTGCTGACGTTAAGCCTCCGAGTATCTCGGGACACATTTGGTAGAGAGGCCCCTATCGGGGGTCTACTTGAGATTTCATTGTTTGGAGAATAAGATGTTGAAAAGATATCCTTTTATTGCTTAGTGTAGATACATGTATTTTGTTTTCGCAAGCTCAGCCCAATACGTTGTTCCATATCGGAGCCTTGTTCGTCTTTTTCTCGGGCGGGGCTGACTGCGAAAGAAATCTTGTAGGTTCCTCGAATCCTTCTGGCAAAATGTATGGACGTCATCTCATTACAAACATTGTTAGCAAAAACCCGTTCCGGGGTAAAAAAACTCGATCGAAGGAAAAAAGTGCGATGTTTTCTCAAGGACATTTGTGAGGTTCCACATCCGGCCGCCCTAGCAGTAATACTGCTTAAGAATCGATACATTCCAGTTACTCGCAAGCTGCTCGCCCTCCATGGTACCAAGCTTATAGGATCCTTTGCCAACTATCACAAGGACACGGTACGGTCTTTCCTAATTTTTGCCCAACTATTCTTCATTAGGGTTTCAGGTGTTGAGGGTAACCTTCCTTAGGACCAAGTCTCTGATTCTGAAGTTTCGGAGATTTGTTCTTCTATTGTAGTATCTTTTGATTTTCTATTTCTGGGCAGCCATCCGAACCAGCGAGGCTTCCCGTCTTTCGTCGAGCAGTTTAAGGGCCATTGCCATGGCTTCATTGTTTGACCCCTCGCTAGTGTGACGTAATCTGGCACTTGGTTCTCCAGCCTCTACCGGTATTAGTTCCTCGACGCCATACACTAGAGTGGAGGGTGTCTCCTCGGTGCTCGATTTTGGAGTTGTCCGAAATTCCCACAACACCTCGGGCAGTGTTTCTCTCCATTTTCCCTTGGTGCTTTCCAACTTCTTTTTTAAGTTCTGAATGATGGTTTTACTCGTAGATTCGGCTTGGCCATTTGCACACGGTTGGTATGGCGTCGACAAGATTCTCTTGATTTTGTTGTCTTCAATGAACTGTATTACCTTGCTCCCGATGAATTGCTTCCCATTGTCATATGTTATTTCGGACTGGATTCCGAACCGGCATACGATGTGTTCCCATATAAATTTGATGACTTCCTTCTCTATTATTTTCTCGAAGTCCTATGCTTCCACCCACTTTGAGAAAAAGTCAGTCATAAATAAAATGAATCTGGCCTTACCTGGCGCTGTTTACAAAGGGCCAAAAATGTCCATCCCCCATTTCATGAATGGCTATGGTGATAAAACGAAATGCAGTCGTTCCTTGAGCTGGTGGATCATGGGAGCGAACCTCTGGCACTTGCCACATTTTTTTATGAATTCCCTGGCGTCTTTTTCTACTCTGTCACAATGTAGCCCGCTCTGATCACTTTTCGGACTAAAAAATCGGCCCTAGAGTGATTTCCGCAGGTGCCCTCGTGGATCTCCCGGAGCACGTAATCCGTGTCGCCCAGCCCCAAGCATATCGCCAGGGGACCATCAAAAGTTCTACTTTAAAGAGCCCCATTTTCGTCGAGTGAGAACTAGGCTGCTTTGGTTCGTAGGGCCCTCGATTCTTTTGGATCCGTGGGTAGCCTTCCGTCCTTCAAATAAACTATGTATTTGTTTTGTCCAATCCCATGTCAGGCTGGTGGAGTTAATTTCCGCGTGACCTTCCTCGACCACAGATTTGAATAGTTGAACGACGGTTCCGGGGAGCATTCCATTTTCTTAAGTGAAAGATACTAGGTTCGTGAGGGCATCGGCCTCGCAATTTTGCTCTCAAGGTACATGGACTAAGGTCCATTCTTTGAAGCGGCGCAATGTGATTTGGATTTTTTCCAAATACCTTTGCATCCTGTCTTCTTGGGCGTTGTAGCTTCCGTTTACTGGCTTTCCACGAGGAGCGAGTCGCATTTTGCCTCGACAGTTTCGGCTCCCAATCTTTTGGCCAACTCTAAACCTGCAATCATAGCCTCATACTCGGCTTCATTATTAGTCAGTTTTGTGGTTTTTATGGATTTTTTGATTATGCCGCCTACGGAAGGCTTTAGGACTTTACCAAGTCCGGATCCCCTTACGTTTGTGGAACCATATGTCAATAGGGTCCATACCCCATAGGATGTGGCTAATTTTAATAAAAGCTCTTTCTCTACCTCGGGCACGAGGGATGGCGAGAAGTCGGCCACGAAATCTGCAAGGATTTGGGACTTGATGGTCGTCCGAGGTTGATACTCGATGTCATACCCTCCGAGTTTGATGGCCCACTTGGCCGATAGACCTGATAACTCAGGTTTATGCAGTTACTACGGAGGGGATAAGTTGACATGACGCAAATACGGTGGCACTGAAAGTAAGGCTTCAGTTTGCGCGAGGTGCTTATTAGTGCGAGAGTCAATTTTTCCAGATGGGGGCACCTGGTTTCGGTGTCCCCCAAGATTCGGCTCACATAATAAATAGAAAATTGCGTACCTTTCTCTTCTCAGACCAGTACACCACTTACCGCTATTTCAGATATGGCCAGGTATAGGTATACGTCTCATCCTCCTTGGGCGTGTGCAGCAAAGACGGGCTAGACAGGTACCGTTTCAGTTCTTCCCAGGCGTGTTGGCATTCTAGAGTCTATTCGAAGTTGTTCTTTCTTTTGAACAGGGCGAAGAAATAGTGGCGTTTGTCTGACGATCTCGATATGAATCTGCCTAGGGCTATGATCTTCCCCATCAGCCATTGAACGGCTTTTACGTTGTTTACCACCGTAATCTCTTCGATGGCTTTTCTTTTGTCGGGATTGATTTTGATCCCCTTGTTTGAGACCATGAAGCCCAGGAATTTGCCCGAACCTACTCTGAAGGCGCATTTCTCACGATTTAGCTTCATGTTGTAGCTTCTGAAGATGTCAAAGGTTTCCTGCAAATGGGTCAGATGGTCCTCTGCGCGCAGGGATTTGACTAACATATCATCAATATATTCCTCCATTGATTTTCCTACTTGGTGTTCGAACATTTTGTTAACTAGCCATTGTTATGTTGCTCCTGCATTTTTTATCCCGAAGGGCATTACGTTATAACAATATGTACCGTATTTCGTGATAAATGAGGTCTTTTCCCTATACTCGGGGTTCATCTGGATTTGATTGTACCCCGAGTAGGCATTGAGGAAAGTGGGGGTCTTGTGGCCGGCCGTAGCATCGATCAGGCAATCCATATTAGCCAACGGGAAGGAATCTTTCGGGCACGCTTTGTTCAAGTCTTTATAGGGTGTCCAGTGAACACGGGGGAACCAATTCCCCCCCTCCCCCCCCCCGACGTAATTCTTCGAAGAGTGACCCCTGAAGCACGGGATCTCAGGTCGGTCGCTTCCCTCGAAACTTGTCGATGCCCTACCAAGAATAAACATCGGTCGAGGCCCCGACGAATGTAGTAATTCCTCGAGGAATGCACTCGGGGTCAATCAAATCTATTCAAGCGGCTGGATGCCAACCCTCATGCGACGTAAAACTAACGGTCTGTCACATCTCATTATTTTTTATCATACTAAGTATTTTGTATTAAGTTTGGGCATCCCCTTTCTATAAAAGGGGGGTCGCCAACGCCTCGCAAGGCAGAGCTCCATTGATCCTACTCAAGTGCAATAATATCCTCTCTCTCTCTCTCTTCTATAATTTGCTTATTCCCTTTGGTTCAAAGTCATTTATCTTCGGTCATTCTCCTTACCACTTGGTACTGGCCCGAGGCCGCCCCCGTATTCATTGCTTCTTAACTTGTTCTTCATTCTATATCTTAATATTGGCCGAAAGAGCCCATCCCTAGTAGTTCGAGATCGATATCAACGCCGACCCCGAGGTCCCATCGACCATCTCTGCCCTCGGATAACAGGCCCCTTTGGTTTGATTACTGCCTCGTCTTAGCTCGCATTTTATCATTATGCTTCACGTTCTTAGCATTAACTACTTTAACAACTAGCTCGGGAATAGAACACATATTTTTAGAATTCCATTTACAAATTTAATTGTTGTTACCATTTTCATGGTAAACAGTTTAGCGCCTACCGTGGGGCTAAAAATTATAGTGATTATTTTCTTGTTGGTTTCGTCACACGAACGCACATTATCTTTTACACTTTTTCTTGTCCGGGATCCTTTGATTTCAGGCCAAAATGTCTAGCTTGGTAAACGGAGTTGAGAACGACAACCTCAAAAATCACGGGAAAAATGGAGTGGCTATCCCGGCCACTGGAGCACCTCCATAAAATCCTGATATCACTCCCGGACTGATCCTAGCGGAGGCAGATTCATAGGACGCACAATAAGTAGACGAAAATTCTCACACCGATAGGAGCGTACGACACAGCGACCAACAAGAAGCACAAAAAACCCCAGCCTGGGAAGAATAGGAAGTTAGTCTTCATGTTATTTTTGAGATGTTATAGGCACAACAATAGGCCATCGCTCAGCTATAAAGCCACCCAAGAAGCCCCAGCACAGTGGCATCAGAGACGACTCCTCCCGCCAAGTGAGTACTCGAAAAGTCAAGCAACAACGGATCAATGGCTGATCCCACAATCGTAAAAATGCTCGAGGAGCTATCCAAAAGGATCGAAACAGGTGAGAAAATGATTGCATCCAATGATAAAAAAGTCGAGACCTAAAACTCTAGGGTCGATCAGATCCCAGGTGCGCCCCCAGTCCTCAAAGGTTTGGATTCAAAGAAGTTCATTCAAAGGTCGTTTCCCTGAGGAAGCGGCCCCGAAGCCCATTTCGAAAAGTTTCAGGATGCCAAAACTTCCTAAGTACAATGGTACCTCCGACCCTAACAAACACATCGCTGCTTACACCTGCGCAGTAAAAGGCAACGACATAAAAAACGACGAGATCGAGTCTGTGTTGCTGAAAAAATTTAGAGAACCGCTTTCAAAGGGGGCCATGATGTGGTACCACAACTTGGCTCCCAACTCCATAGATTCGTTCACCACACTAGCACACTCCTTCGTAAAAGCACGTGACAAAGCCATCAAGGTAGCAACGAGGAAATCTGACGTTTTGAAAATCAAGTAGAGAGAGAATGAGATGTTGCAGGAGTTCGTATCCCGCTTCCAGATGGAACAGATGGAGCTGCCACCAGTCTCCGAAAACTGGGCGGTGCAGGCCTTCACCCAAGTCCTGAACGAACAAAGCTCGATGGCTTCAAAACAGCTAAAACAAAATCTAATCGAATACCTGGTCGTGACCTAGTCGGACGTTCCCAACTGATACCAGTTAAAGATCAAGGCCGAGGATGACCAGTTGGGAGCCCATTCGGGCTTAGTATACCCAAACAGACTCCTACAAAAAGAGATAAAACCGAGCAGAGAAAGGTACCAACCGTACCTTGAAGACAGAAGGAATGCACTGAGGCGCAACCTACCTCAAAACTATCGGAGAATAGATTGAGGAAAAGACCCACGGGGGCTCATCAACAGAACCAGGTTCGATCAAAACATGGCGCCAATGAACGCGCCCCACTTATCGTAATACAACTTCAGCGTCGACATATCAGACATCGTGTTCGCTATCGGCAAAATCTGGGACGCCAAGTGGCCCAAACCAATAGTATCTGAGTTCCACAACACATACGACCATAGGACCGAGGATTGCCATCAACTACGAGAAGAAGTGGCCCGACAACTCAACAAAGGGCACCTTCGGGAATTCCTTAGCGACCGGGCCAAAAATCAGTTTCGGGATAGGGAGGCAACCAAGAAAAATGAGGCAAACGAGCCGCAACACGTCATCCACATGATCATGGGGAGCACCGATGCCCCGCAGGAACCCATGATGAGGAAAACAAAAATATCCATTACCAGGGAAAAATGAACTCGGGGATATATTCTCGAAAACGCCCTCACGTTTAGCGAAGAAGATACCCAGGCTCTGTCTCAACCCCACAATGACGCCCTAGTAATCTCCTTTCTTGTGAATTCTTTTCAGATAAAACGTGTACTCGTGGATCCAGGTAGCTCTGCCAATATTATCAAGTCAAAGGTAGTAGAATAGCTCGGACTAACTGAACGGATCGTGCCCTCCACTCGAGTCCTTAATGGGTTCAACATGGCGAGCGAAACAACGAAAGGATAAATCATCATTCCGATTACCGTGGCAGGCACAACCCAAGATACCAAATTCCTTGTCATCTAGGGAGATATGAGGTATAACGCCTTGTTTGGGTGTTCGTGGATACACTGCATGAGAGCGGTACCATCCACTCTCCACCAGATGATAAAATTCCCGACAAAAGACGGGATCAAAATCGTCTATGGGGAATAACACGCGTCAAGGGAAATGTTCGCAATACATGATGTGTTACCAGCGCCCGTACCTCCGTTCCCAAAAATGCCAATGGGTGAATCATGTCTCAATCCCGTTCGGGTTTACCAGTACAAAATAGAAATTTGCATCGCGTGTCCGCCCTTGGTCGGTCATAATAAGCCAACCCCAAGGCACCACTAGCCTATCTCGTTTTAAAGTACATCTATTCCTTTTGTTTTATTTCAGATTAAGAACTAACCCTCATGCAGGCACTCAACCGAAGATACCAAGACACTAACACTATGAGGAGACCTCGAGACCCCCAAAAGCGCGCCCGTGGCACTCTTTTCCTTCAACCGAGTTTTTTATCCCAGAAAAGAAGGGTTTTTACCGGCAAGGTTTTTAACGAGGCAATGACTACGAAGCTGCTCAAAGGGGAAAAGCTCCACAGAACTACTCGAAGCTACTCTTACGGCCAACTTTCAAGCGGCGAGGGGCATTCCCCTTGGAAGCCACCCAACTCGCAGGAGGTGGAGAAACGCTAAGCAAAGATTCCTATGGGGAGACGATGTATAGGGCCAAACGGTCGATGTAATTAGTTCCCGCCAATGCGGAAGCATATATTATTATATCGGGCAATCAAAAAATACCCTTTTTCTCCCATGAAAAAGAGGAGGGCTCCATCTCGGAGTAAGGCAACATGAATATCTCCAAAGCAACCGCAGTCAACCAAAAACAGGTTAACTCAGCACAACAACACATGTATTGCGCCAATGGATCGAAGAATATCTTCCAACTTCTCACTCTCCAAAAAGGGAAAGTCGTAGTATACTTTCGACAAAAACCTCTCCACCAAATATATCCTGAGACACTCGGAGACTTAAATGGTTCAGTGCCCACACAAATACAAATCCCCCACAATGCAACTCCGAGTTCAAGAGAAGCTATCTTAAGCTTAACCAAACTCGATAACTCAGAAACTGTCCCCAATCACCATGCACTAGAAATTTCGAAACTATAAGACCCTAACGAGTAGACTCGACATAACTAGATCTATTCTATGAGCAGTAAGACCTCAATAGGCATGACAAACTGTAAGACCTCAACAGGCATGACAAACTGTAAGACCTCAACAGCCATGGAAAATCCCGATGTTTAATCTGTACATTGCATTTGTAAGAATCCTTAAAGGGCATACCCTCGATATAGACGCCTAAACTATCACTAGGGATAAAACATGGCTACGGCCAAACGCATATGACTACGGTTAAAATGGCGAATACAGCCGAAATAATGCGACTCGGGGATGCCCGACTGTCGCTAAAGAATTGCAAGCCACTACTCCAAATATAATTCGGAAAGAACTGGTTAAAACAGGCTTCCCTCAACAGGCAAAAATGAGCTCCGACAATGTTGGCTCCCAAATACAACAGTGTCTATCTACTCGACCTACGAGCTATGAACCTTACGAGGTGCTCGAAACATTGCCGACAACGACTTGAAATCGAGGTTCCTCTAGCAACCGATGACGGGTCAGGAAAAAATACTCTAAAAGACCATAACGAGGGGAACCAAAGCTTACAAAAAAGCCCACGGGCAAAAATAGCATAAGAGCCATTGTCGCCAGCTAAGCAAGCCTACAGGCCTCATATTGAAAGGTCTCTACGACCAATCAGCGCAAGAGCCATTGTCGCCAGCTAAAAAAATCTTGACAACTTAAGGATTAAAATGAGCTGGAATCGTAACCCGATTCGGAGACCTGATCCAAAATAGTTAACTATGCAAGCCTCCGAGCCACATACTAAAAGGTCTCAACGACCAAATAGCGTAAGTTCCACTATCGCCAGCCAGAAACTCCAGTAAATTTAAGGGTCGATCACAGCTCGAATCGCAACGCGACTCAGAGACTGGACCCAAAAATTGCAATATGCCTAACGGCGGGGAATAAATGCCACTATCGTTGGCAAGGGAATCAGGGAAACTTAAGGGTCGATTACATCTCGAATCGCGACGCGACTAGGAGACTGGACCCAAAATAGTTGAACTGCAGGATGCCTAAGGGCACGGATCGAAAGATACCGTCGTCAGTCGATTAAATTTCCAAGCCACGCGCCCGTGAGGTCACTTCGACCAAAAGCACAGAGAGCTCTCCCATGCAAGCAAGGGAGAGCTTGAGCGTAGATTTAAGCACCAGTCATAATGCAGCTCGGAAACTAGACCCACCAAATAGTTGGAGCAGCGAATGGCGAAGGGCAAGAGATCAAAACAAATACTACCTACCCGCACAAGCAAAAAAAATTTAAAGAACAAGAAGGCTCGAGTCGGAGCCCGACTCGGAGACCAAGCCTAAACAGCCAAGCCAAGCACGGAGGCCCCGGTACCTAATCATGTCAAAAATCATGCTTAAGAGCCCCCAATCTGCTCGTTCCGTTCTGGACCTACGAGGATCCAATCAAATAGCAAAACCAGCCTGCCTAGTAGAAAGCAATAGCAAATAAAAAGGTACAGAAGAAACAAAGATTCAAATTCCTTCTTATATATTGCATGCGCAAGAAAGGCGCACTCTCCATCTACAGGCATATTCTGCATATATCAAAAAGAAAGTGACAATAAATGGCAAAATCTACACTTCGCGCTACATGGTATACAGCTTGTAAAAAATTGCCCTCCGCAACTTCAGCAAGAAGTGACCAAGTGCCATGATTATTCCCCTGGATCGAGCCAATTCCTCCGGGAAAATGGAACCCCTTGCACCAACCTACTCGAGTACCTCTGCTCGGGACCTGCAACGAACATATTCCTTGATCCTCTTCTCTTGGTCTAGGGCTCGCTGCACCTCGGCTTGGGCATCAGTAGCACCCTTCATACGAATCACCATCTCCCGACCCGCCTTGGTTCGACTTAGTGTCACTTCGGCCCAAGCATCAATTATCTTTGCTCTAAAACTTCAGAAGTTCAAATTCAAAGTTTCCCAATCATACCTGGTTGAACATTGGCACTGTCACAAGTCAAAAGAAGTTGGACCTCGAAAGGCAAAGACCATTGCCGAGACATTCGTCCCCTCAGAAGCTTGAGCCTGCACTTGAGCCCTTAGCTCCCCACGAGTCACTCTGGCGAAGCTTGACGTCACCCTTACGGTACTTTGAAACCTCCACTTTTTTCTGCAGCTAATATAATAGAAAGGGGGTTATCCCTAAGGGCATAGGGGGGCGAAGCGTGTACTACAGAAAGCCACCTGCTCCATCAAATAGCTCCCATAACTTGGGTCGGTCACCCAAGAATCAAGGTCTCTAGAAACACCCGGCTCAAATCGATGCATTCTCCTCAGAGGCATGAAACGGCCACGCCTTAATAAAAGGATCCATCACATCACATATCTCACTATCATCGTTGACCACTGGGACCGTTCAACACCAACAACGTCCACAATAGAGTAAGGAAAGAACGGTTGCTTGATTCACCATCATCACAGATAGAATCGGCGAAGCGTGGGGCATACCGCCTGAAGGACATCCTTTCATCCCTTCAAATAACTGACGAGGGTTTCGAAGGTATGGCACCAACACCTGGGAGGAACAATTCGCCCAAGCCCAGTCTCTACCTTCCCCAAATAAAGTAGCCATTAAAGGCAGGTTTCGACGACCCCCGAGGAGGCGAAAGCAGCCTCACATTCCATGACAGAAAAATGGTGACAAATTCAAAAACAACCAATGGCACCAGCCATCAGCATCATATCCGGCGCCAGTATGATAGCCAACCCCGGAAGCCTCCATCACGGTAAGATAAAGCCCTAAAAGACCATCAATGCCTTTACCAACACGAGATCAGCACACAAAGGCCTCCACCAAAGGAAGCTAGATAGCAAATACAGTTGCATCTTAACATACACTCATATGGAACAGTCCCCGGATATCGATCTAGATAATCCAAATGCAGGAAGATCTCTGCACAGAGACTACATTCGAGAAGCCACTTGCATCCCTAAACCCGCCGGTCCTCGGTCAAGCCTCCTCTCAAAGGCCACTACGATGTCCGAAGACACAACTCATGCCTTCACGGTAAGCATCCGGTGGCCCGATGTTACTGGTCTTATTTTGGGCCAGGACACAAAGAATCCTATGCGGAGCCATTTTATCAATCGAAAGCTCCACAAATGTCCAAGGAAGCACCTAAATACAAGAAAACTCCTCAGCAGCAGTCAATCCTATACATTCTAAAAGGATTGTCTACATCAAGGTCAATAGGGACCCCCCGAGTACTCGAAGATGACCTTCATCCGGGATGACGTTCCCAAAGGCCCCAGAATTCGATGCATGATCTCCAAACAAATCGGAGGGCTTCGCTAGCTCGGAACTATCAGAATGATCCCAGATTGGTCCGAAGTACGATGGCGGGTTGGAGGAGAACCATGTTGATCAGCAGGAGATCAGAATGAACGCACTCACTCAATTCAGATATCGGCAGTCAACAAATAAAAGAAGGCATTCAAAGAGCCTCTAAGGGCATGGGAGCATACAGAAACAAAGCAAAGTAAGGAAAGCAGAAGTCAGAAAAAGTATATTCATATTCATAAGAAATCCATAAATAACAGCCCTCGAGGAGTCCTTACATATGATTACAAAAGTCCGCGAGGGGATCATCACGCAAAAAAGAAATCCAAAGATATGCATACAACAAAAGCCTAAGAGTCTAGCCTACTTTTTGCATGGCATCTCCGTCGTCATCCCCTCGGGCATATGACCTCAAAGACAATATCTTCCGAGTCTGAGGCCCTCAAGGACCTCATCTCAATTCCTTAGAATGACATCTTCAAAAGGAAGAAAGGTGAGGGATGGAGATAAGAAGTGGCTGGGTGAAAAATCTGGCTGTCATGAATCCCGCCAGTTAAACCCATCAAGCCACTTCTTGAGATGTTGCCTCAGCCCAGAGGCAACATCCTGCAAAAACAGCCGCCACACCCCCAGGAATCCAAAAGGGGCGTAGCGCGCCAAACCGAGGGAGGAGGGTGAGCAACAGTGTATAATCTGAGCCCCCTCTTGAGTAGTGGTGCATAGTCCAAAAAATACACCCAGTGTTGGAAGGAATCGGCCCTCTGCCTCATCGCCCCGAGCTTACAACGACTGAAGCAACAACAATAACAACAACATCAACAATAGCAACATCATGGCGACACCATTTTGTCCAATCAAAAAGAGATCAAGAAAGGAGTCAAGGCGCATATAGTATTAAATCTTGAAGCCTGGGCCTCAAACACAGCAAGATGGTGGAACTTCAACATGATATAAAAAGAAAGAGAGATAGGTATCGAAGAAAGTCTAAGTAGAAAAGCTAGCCACAAGGAGCCTCATTTACAAGGAGGGAAAAGCAGCCGACGATGCCATTACCGCCCTCGAAAAACATAACAACAGGCGCAGTCAATGCATTCATAGAAGCTAAACCGATAGCAACAATATGACTCCAAGGGTCGTAACATTTCGGGTGATCTCGAAGAAGCGAAAAGGCGAAGTACCTCGATACTTGTCAAAGGAGGGCTACACCATAAACATAATACTGCTATAGGGGATCAGGACATGATATGTCTATATTGTTTCTTATCACTTCCCTCTAAGAAACATAGAGACTATCTGTATGCGGTTAAAACCGGGGAACCGATCGCTCCTCCCCCCCGATGTAATGCTTTGGAGAGCGGCCCCGAAAGCAGGGGATCTTGGGTCGGTTGCTTCCCTCAAAACCTGTCAAAGCCCTGCCAAGAATAATCATAGGCAGAGGCCCCAACGAATGCAGGAATTCCCCGAGGAATGCACTCGGGGTCGATCAAATCTATTCAAGTGGCTCGATGCTAGCCCTCATGCGACGTAAAACTAACGGGCTGTCACATCTCATTCTTTTTGTCATACTAACTATTTTGTACTATGTTTGGGCGTCCCTTTTCTATAAAAGGGGGGGGTCGCCAACACCTTGCAAGGCAGAGCTCCATTGATCCTACTCAAGTGCAATTATATTCTCTCTCTCTCTTCTCTAATTTGCTTATTCCCCTTGGTTCAAAGTCATTTATCTTTGGTCATTCTCCTTAACACTTGGTACTGTCCTGAGGCCGCCTCCGTATTCATTGCTTCTTAACTTGTTGTTCATTCTATAGCTTAATATTGATCAAAAGAGCCCTATTTTATTATTCCTTTAACTGTTATCCCATCCCTGCTTGTCCCCGGTAGTTCGAGATCAATATCAACGCCGACCCCAAGGTCCCATCAACCATCTCTGCACTCGGATAATAGGCCCCTTCGGTTTGATTACTTCCTTGTCTTAGCTCGCATTTTATCATTAAACTTCACTTTATTAGCATTAACTGCTTTAACAAGTAGCTCGGGAATAGATCATGTATTTTTAGAATCATATATATAAATTTAATTGTTGTTACCATTTTCACGGTAATCATATAGTCTACGCACATCCTTAGCTTATTCCCCTATTTGGCACTACAACTACGTTATCTAGCCATTCAGGATACTTTACCTCCGTGACGGATCCGATTTTATGGAGTTTCGCCACTTCTTCATTGATGAAGGCATGCTTCACCTCGGACTGCGGTCTTTTTTTTCTGCTTCACAGGTTTGAATTTGGGGTCAACATTTGTTTGTGGGAGGTTATTTCCGGTGGGATACCTATCATATATAAGTGGGACCAAGCAAAACAGTCGATATTATTAATAAGGAATTGAATGAGTTTTTTCCTGAGTTCGGGGTTCAGCCCCGTTCCCAGGTATACCTTACGATCTGGGAGGTGTTTGATCAAAACGATTTGCTCCAGATCTTCGACTATTAACTTGGTCGCATCGGATTCCTCGGGGGCTAATGTGATTTGCCAAGATGTTCGGTTTTGAGTTTTGGGGAATTTTGGGACACTTAGTCCCTAAATGAGAGCTTAAGTGTTGGAAAGTTGACCGTAGTCGGAACAGTGTGAAGACGGCCTTAGAATGGAAATCTGATGGTTCCATTAGCTTCGTTGGGTGATTTTGGGTTAGGAGCGTGTTCAGATTGTGTTTTGGAGGTCCGTAGCTAATTTAGGATTGAAATACCGAAAGTTGAATTTTGGAAGTTTCCGATTCGATAGTGAGATTTTGATCAGAGGGTGGAAATGAATTTCCGAGAGTTACAGTAGTTCCGTTATGTCATTTGGGATGTGTGTGAAAATTTCAGGTCATTCGGACATGTTTTGGTTGGGTTTTTGATTGAAAGCGGAATTCGGAAGATTTTAGGAACTTAGGCTTGAATCCTATGTGTTTAGGTTGTTTTGATGTTGTTTGAAGTGTTTTAAAGATTTGTACAAGTTTGAATAAGGTTTTAGGATATGTTGATGCCTTTGGTTGAGGTCCCGGGGGCCTCGGGATGAATTCGGATGGTTGACGGAGGAAATTTTGGTGTGACGTTGCTGCAACAGCTGTTCTTCTGGTATTTCTGCATCTGCGGTTTAGGGATCGTATATGCAAAGCTACAGAAGTGGCATAGAGGACCACAGAAGTGAACTTTGGGATTTTCCTCAGGAAACGCACATGAAGTGCGATTTCCATAGAAGTAGAACCGCTCTTACAGTTAGAGTACCACAGATGCGAAAGCTGGGTCCTTAAGTGAAAGTTGCAGATGCGACAGTTGTTCCGCAAAAGCAGGACCGTAGATGCGGTCCCTGGGCCGCAAATGCGGAAATCACTGGGCAGAACATATAAATAGTTGCCTTCGTGAATTTGAGGGATTCTTTCACCATTTTCATCCGGGTTTTAAGCATTTGAGAGGGTTTATTAAGGAAAACAAAGAAAAATCACTTGGAGTTAACATTTTTGACTTCATAACTCATTTTTATGTGATTAAAGACCTAATTAGTAGTGAGAATTTTGGGAAAATGATTAATTAGGGCTTGAGTTTAAGATGCCTTTAAATGAGTATTTGAGTGGTCATTTGGACTCCTATTTCAGTGTTCTTGTTATGTATAGACTCATGAGAGTACGAGCTTTTTGAAAATGGAAATTTAACCTGATTTTGAGATGTGGGCCCGAGGGGTGTTTTGGTCATTTTACATAATTTCGCGTATTAGGTTAGACTTTAATTGTAGAATCAGTTACTTGAAGTGTTATTTACATTGTGCAATTGAATTGAATACATTTGGGCCATTTGGAGTCAAGTACTGGTGGCAAAGACGTGGTGTCGGGTTGATTTTGAGCTGGTTCGAGGTAAGTGACTTGTCTAACTTTGTGTAGGGGACCTTCCCCTTAGGATATGGTATATTTGGTAATGGAAATTCCTTGTATTTGAGGTGACGAGTGCGTACTTGAGCTAATTGTTGAAAATCCTATTTTACTTTAAGTATTTCAATTGAGTTCCTTTTTCTGCTTTATTCTACTTGCAAATTTAGCCTGTTATTGTTTAGAAAAGCATGTTTAGTTGACTTAATTGCCTATTTTCTTAAACTGCTTTAATTGCATTACGTGAAGCATGTTAGGCTAGAATTAACTATTTACTTGGTACGAAATTTGCATTTAATTGAGTATTCTTGTGTTGCTTCTATGTGTTTTTAATTTGGGGCAACGGGACGGCATCTCGGGAGATCCCCTGTACGTATTTATGATCTGTACTAAGGTGCGGGATACTAAAAGATCCCTGCCACGTATATTGAGGTTACCAAGAGATCCTCGGGATACCAAGAGATCCATGCTACGTATATTGAGTTACCAAGAGATCCTCGAGATACCAAGAGATCCCGAGCATATATTGAGGATACCGAGAGATCCTCGGGATACCAAGAGATCCCTAGCCTATATTGAGGATACCGAGAGATTCTCGGGATACCATGAGATCCCCGGTTACTTTCTTGTGGTTTTCCTTCATCTCTGTTACGTTATTGTACTCTTGTTATCCTGTGTAAATTCTTATTGTAGATTCTTAATTGTACTGCTTATCTTATCCTGTCATCATTATAATTATTTAATCCCAGTAGGGCCCTAACCTTCCTCGTCACTACCCAACCGAGGTTAGGCTTGGCACTTACTGAGTACCGTTGTGGTGTACTCATGCCTCTGTTGCGCATGTTTTTTATGTGCAGATCTAGGTAACACTGCTCAGGCCTATCATCTTTGAGGAGGCGAATTCTCTTGAGACTTTGAGGTACATCTTCCGCGTCCGCAGACCAAGAAGTCCCTTTCTATTCCTGCATTTATTATTAGCCCTTCTGTATTTTTCTGTTCTTATTAGACATTCCGGAGTTAGAAATTGATCTTTGCTTGTGATTCGTCAGTTTCCAGGTTTTGGGATAGTGTATCGGATTTTGAGAAGTCATGTGTATATGCTGGGTGGCATTTAGATATTATTACTTTAAGTTGTTTTTAGCTTTTGATTATTTATTCCACAAGTTAGTTCTTTTTTTGCATTTGTTAGGCTTACTTAGTCGCCATAACTAGGTGTCGTTACGATAGTTCACGGAGGGAGAACTATTTTATTAGAGTCTTGTCGATCGGTACAGAGAAGTCTATACTTATCTACTTGAGGCTATGTAGCCATTAGGAAAATTCCACTTCATTTGAATTCCTTGTCGGGCGAGATTTTTGATTTCACAATTCTAAACTTCTGTATCCTATTCTCTCGCAGATGGTGAAGACACGTGCTACCCTAGACGATCAGGCACCCGTGCCCCCCTACTACAGCCGTTAAAGACCGGGGTCTGGGTAGAGGCTGAGGACAAACACGTGGTGCAGCTAGAGCATATGCGCGAGTTGCCGCCGAGGTACCGCCGGTATATCTAGTTGGAGTCCAGGCACCTGATACACCTAACACTACTACTACTCCGACTTTTTAGGAGACTTTGGCACAGTTCATGAGTATATACACCACTCTAGCTCAGGCAGGGTTGCTTCCTCTTGCTGCAACCACATCTCAAGACAGGGGAATTAGCACAGACTCCCACCGCCCGAACTCCTAAGCAGCAAGTACATGTTGAGCAGGCCCTTGAGATTATTCCTGTACCGCCTATATTGCTAGTTTAGCCCGATGATAGGCCAGCGTCTTCCGAGGAGGAGTAGTTGAGGCTTGAAAGGTTCAAGAGGTACAAGCCTCCTATATTTGGCGGTCTAGCATCGGAGGATGCTCTGGGATTTCTAGATAAGAGTTACCGTATTCTTCGTACCATGGGTATATCAGGATCGAGCGCGGTTTTCTTCACTACCTTCCAGCTTTGAGTAGCCGCCTATGAGTGGTGGTGCACCTATGAGTTAGACAGACCAAATGAGGCTGCTTCACTGACTTGGACTTAGTTTTCAGATCTGTTCCTGAGTGAGTATGTTCCTCAGAGCCTTAGGGACGTATGGCGGACAGAGTTTGAGCATTTGCGCCAGGGTGTTATGACTGTTTCAGAGTATGCTGTCCGTTACACCAATTTGGCTAGGCATGCACCAACTTTGGTTTCTACTATCCGTGAGATGGTTCGTCGATTTATTGAGGGCCTTATTCCCAGCATCAAATCTAGCATGGCTCGTGAGGTAGAGATGGATATTTCTTATCAGTAGATGGTGAGCATTGTTAGGAGGATTGAGGGTATGCATTCTAGGGAGAGAGAGGAGAGGGATGCCAAGAGGTCTCGAGAGTTGGGCCATAATTCTGGTGCCCGTACCCTAGCTGCAGGTCATCATGGTAGGGTTATATGAGTTGTCCTGTTCATTCAGCTCTTCTAGTAGACGGTGGTATTCCAGCTCCTCCTACACCTCATGAGCCTTACTATGCACCTCTGGTATCTAACGTGCCTCCTGCATGGGGTGCTTTCAAAGGTTAGTCAGTAGACCTGGCCCTAGTCAGTCACAGCCACCATGTCCTTCCAAAGCTTGTTTTGAGTGTAGTAACACACGCCACGTGGTGAGGGATTGTCCTATACTTGAGAGTAGTGCACCTCCACAGACTTCTCATCCACAGCGTGCCCCGCAGAGTTCTCAAGCTATGATTATAGCTCCAGTTACTACCCCACCTACTCAGCTAGCTAGAGGTGGAGGTCGGGGAGGTAGAGGTTGTCCTAGAGGGGGAGGGCATGATAGATACTATGCACTTCCTGCTCGTACCGAAGCTGTTGCCTCCGATTCCTTCATCACAGGTATTTTCATAGTTTGTCATAGAGATGTACCGGTTCTATTCGATCTAGGATCCACTTACTATTATGTGTCCTCTTATTTTGATCTACATTTGGGTGTATATCGGGATTCTTTGAGTTCCCCTATTTATGTTTCTACTCCCGTAGGAGATTCCGTTATTGTGGACTGCGTCTATCGGTCGTGTTTGGTTGCTCTTAGTGGTTTTGAGACCAGAGCCGATTTATTGTTGCTCAGCATGGTTGATTTTGATATTATCTTGGGCATGGACTGGTTATCGCCCCATTATGATATTCTTCATTGTCACGCCAAGACCGTGATGCTAGCTATGCCAGGTGTAATACATGTTAAGTGGAGGGGTACTTTAGATCACACTCCTAGTAGAGTTATTTCTTTTCTTAAAGCTCAACATATTGTTGAGAACGGGTGTGACGCGTATTTAGCTTATATGAGAGATGTCAATATTGATACCCTTTTAGTTGATTGAGTTCCAGTAGTACGGGATTTTCCCAAAGTGTTTTCAGCTGATTTTCCAGGCATGCCATTAGATAATGATATTGATTTTGGCATTGATTTGTTGCCGGGCACTCAGCCCATTTCTATTCCTCCGTATCGTATGGATCATCCTAAGTTGAAGGAGTTGAAGGATCAGTTACAGGAATTGCTTGATATGGGTTTTATTCGGCCTAGTGTATCACCTTGAGGTGTTCCTATCTTGTTTGTGAAGAAAAAAGATGGTTCTATGCATATGTGTATTGATTATCGCTAGTTAAACAATGTTACATTGAAGAACTGTTATCCTTTGGCTCATATTGACGATCTGTTTGACCAGCTTCAGGGCAGACAGGTGTTTTCTAAGATTGATTTGCACTCAAGTTACGATCAGTTCAAGATTCAGGAGTTAGATATCCCGAAGACTACTTTCAAGACTCGGTATGGTTATTAAGAGTTCCTTGTTATGTCATTTGGGCTGACCAATGCCCCAGCAGCCTTTATGCATTTGATAAACACTGTGTTCCGGTCGTATCTTGACTCGTTCGTCATTGTCTTTATTGATGATATTCTGGTATATTTCCGGAGTCGGGAATATAATGAGCCGCACCTGAGGACTTTGCTTCAGACTCTGAGAGAGAAGAAGTTATATGCTAAGTTCTCTAAATGTGAGTTTTGTTTGGATTCAGTGGCATTCTTAGGCCACGTGGTATCGAGTGAGGGTATTCGGGTGGATCCGAAAAAGATAGAGGCCGTGCAGAGTTGACGCAAACAATCCTCAGCTACCGAGATCCACAGGTTCATAGGAGTCATAGATCACAAGCCGATTTATTAGAGTCTCGCTGATCGGTACAGAGACGTCTATACTTATCTACGAGAGGCTATGTAACCGTTAAGAAAATTCCACTTTATTTGAATTCCTTGTCATGCAAGATTTTTGATTTAACAATTCTAAACTTCTGTCTTTTATTCTCTCGCAGATGGTGAGGACACGTGCTACCCGAGATGATCAGGCAGTCGCGCCCCCTACTGCAGAGACCGGGGCCAGGGTAGAGGCTGAGGACGCACAAGTGGTGCAACCAGAGCACATACGCAAGCTGCCGCCGAGGTACCAACAGCAGATCCAGCTGGAGTCCAGGCACCTGATACGCCTACCACTACTACTATTCCGGCTCTTCAGGTGACTTTGGCACATATCAAGAGTATGTACACCACTCTGGCTCAAGCAATGTTGCTTCCCCTTGCTGCAACCTTATATTAGGCTGGGGTAATTAGCATAGGCTCTCGTCGCTCGCACTCCTGAGCAGCGAGTGAATGTTGAGCAGGCCCTTGAGATTATTCCTGTACTGCCTGTAGTGCCAATTCAGCCCGAGGAAAGGGCAACGGCTTCCGAGGAGGAGTAGCTGAGGCTTGAAAGGTTCAAGAGGTACAAGCCCCCTGTATTTGGTGGTCTAGCATTGAATGATGCTCTAGGATTTCTAGATGAGAGTTACCGCATTCTCCGTACCATGGGTATATCAGGATCGAACGGGGTTTCCTTCACTACCTTCTAGCTTTGAGGAGCCGCCTATGAGTGGTGGCACACTTATTAGTTAGACAGTCTAGATGATGATGCTTCACTAACTTGGTATCAATTTTTAGATCTTTTCCTGAGGGAGTTTGTTACTCAGAGCCTCAGGGAGACGTGGTGTGCAGAGTTTGAGTATTTGCGCCAGGGTGCTATGACTGTTTCAGAGTATGCTATCCATTACACCAGTTTGGCTAGGCATGCACTAGCCTTGGTTTCTGCTATCCGCGAGATGGTTCGCCAATTTATTGAGGGCCTTATTCCCAGGATCAGATCTAGCATGGCGTGTGAGTTGGAGATGGATATTTCTTCTCAGCAGGTGGTGAGCATTGATAGGAGGATTGAGGGTATGCATGCTAGGGAGAGAGAGGAGAGGGAGGCCAAGAGGTCTCAAGAGTCAGGCCATTTCTAGTGCACGTACCCTAGCTGCAGGTTGTCATGGTAGGGGTTATATGAGTCGCCCTATTCATTCAACTCTTCCAGCAGCTAGTGGTATTCCAGTTCCTCCTAAACCTTAGGAGCCTTAATATGCACATCCGGTATCTAGCGCACCTCCTGCGTGGGATGCTTTCAGAGGTCAGTCCAGCAGACCTGGCCCTAGCCAGTCACAGCCACCATGTCCTTCCAAAGCTTGTTTCGAGTGTGGTGACAAACGCCACATGGTGATGGATTGCCCTAGACTTGCGAGGAGTGCACCTTCACAGACTTCTCAGCGACAGCGTGCCCCACAGAGTTCTCAGGCTATGATTACAGCTCTATTTGCTACCCCACCTGCTCAACTAGCTAGAGGTAGAGGTCGGGGAGGTAGAGGTCGCCCTAGAGGGGGAGGCCAGGCCAGATACTATGCACTTCCTGCTCGTACCGAAGTTGTTGCCGCTGATTCTATCATCACAGGTATTGTCATGGTTTGTCATAGAGATACACCGGTTCTATTCGATCCAGGCTCCACTTACTCTTATGTGTCTTCTTATTTTGCTCCACATTTGGGTGTATCTCGGGATTCTTTTAGTTCCCTTGTTTATATATCTACTCTTGTGGGAGATTCTCTTATTGTGGACCGCATCTATCGGTCATGTTTGGTTGCTCTTAGTGGTTTTGAGACCATAGCCGATTTATTATTGCTCACCATGATTGATTTTGATATTATTCTATCTTAGAGGGTACTTTAGATCACACTCCTAGTAGAGTTATTTCTTTTCTTAAAGCTCAACATATGGTTGAGAAGGGGTGTGACACATATTTAGCTTATGTGAGAGATGTCAGTATTGATACCCTTTTAGTTGATTCAGTTCCAGTAGTACGGGATTTTCTCGATGTGTTTCCAGCTGATCTTCCAGGCATGCTGTCTGATAGAGATATTGATTTTGACATTGATTTGTTTCCGGGCACTTAGCCCATTTCTATTCCTCTGTATCGTGTGGCTACTCCTGACTTGAAGGATCAGTTACAGGAATTGCTTGATATGGGTTTTATTCAGCCCAGTGTATCACCTTAGGGTACTCTTGTCTTCTTTGTGAAGAAAAAAGATGGTTCTATGCGTATGTGTATTGATTATCACTAGTTAAACAAGGTTACAGTGAAGAATTGTTATTCTTTGCCTCGTATTAATGATCTGTTTGACCAGGTTCAGGGCACACATGTGTTTTCTAAGATTTATTTGCGCTCAGGTTACGATCAGTTGAATATTCGTGAACCAGATATCCCGAAAACTACTTTCAGGACTTGGTATGGTCATTACGAATTCCTTTTTATGTCATTTGGGATGACCAATGCCACAACACCCTTTATGCATTTGATGCACAATATGTTCCAGCCGTATCTTGACTCGTTCGTCATTAACTTTATTGATGATATTCTAGTATATTCCCGGAGTCGAGAAGATCATGATCATCACATGAGGACTATGCTTCAGACTTTGAGAGAGAAGAAGTTATATGCTAAGTTCTCTAAATGTGAGTTTTGGTTGGATTCAGTGGCATTCTTAGGCCATGTGGTATCGAGTGAGGGTATTCAGGTGGATCCGAAGAAGATAGAGGTCGTGCAGAGTTGGCCCAGACCATCCTCAGCTACCGAGATCCACAGCTTCCTTGGTTTGGCCTAGACCATCCTTAGTTTACCTAGTCGTCAAGACTAGGTGCCGTCATGATGGTTCATGGAGGCCGAACTGGGGTCGTGACACCTAGGCAGTGCATGCGGGGGTTGGCATCTCGTGGTGGACCGCTAAAATTTTCCTCGCTGCCCGTTGTTCCCTGTGTATGGTCGTAATTTTATCCCTGGTACGAAACCTTATCACCTAGTGCAAGGTCGAGGGCAGTGCCCTTATGTTGTGTATCCAAGGTCTGCCAAGTAGGGCATTGTATCTCATGTCACCGTCGATGACTTGAAACTCAATGTTCCGGGTCGTGCTAGATGTATCGATCGGGAGAATCATTTCTCCCTTTGTTTCTTCTCTGATCATGTTGAAATCAAAGAAGATATAGGCCGTGCAGAGTTGGCCCAGACCATCCTCAGCTACCAAGATCCGCAGCTTCCTTGGTTTGGCCCAGACCATCCTTGGTTTACCTAGTCGTCAAGACTAGGTGCCGTCATGATGGTTCACGGAGGACGAACCAGGGTCATGACACCGAGGCCGGGCATGCGGGGGTTGGCGTCTCGTGGTGGACCGCTAAAATTTTCCTTGCTTCCCGCTGTTCCCCGTTTATGGTCGTGATGCTATCCCTGGTAAGAAACCTTATCACCTAGTGCAAGGTTGAGGGCAGTGCCCTTATGTTGTGTATCCAAGGTCTGCCAAGTAGTGCGTTGTATCTCATGTCGCTGTCGATGACTTGAAACTCGGTGTTCCAGGTCGTGCTAGACGTGTCGATCGGGAGAATGATTTCTCCCTTTGTTTCTTCTCTGATCATGTTGAAACCGTGGAGGACTAGATGGGCGGGAACAACTTGATTGAGCAACACTAGCTACTCTACTACTTCTGACCTGATTATATTGACCAAGCTACCTGGATCTACGAGCACGCACTTTATTCTTGTGTTGTTTGAGAGAAACAAGATTACTAGCACATCGTTGTGCTGTTCCATCGTAGCTTCGAGATCCTCCTTGCTAAATATGAGGGTTTTTTGAAGTAAGCATTCTCGGGCCGACCCCTCCTCTGTAGCGGGCATTCTCACTCGTTTGGACATGGGTCGTAGGGGAATGTTGGCTCGCCCAATAATCTTGTGGACATCGGCCCCTGGGTCGGTCGTGCCTTTTTCTCCGTCGCCTTCGAGGTTCCGGCTTCCTATTTCACTAGTCGAACCAGGCACTTTGTCCTGAAAAAAGAGATCTTTGTGCGAGAAAAAGCGTGAAAGATAACGTGTGTTTGTGCAATAGAACCAGCAAGAAAATAACAACAAAAAATTTTAACCCCACGGTGGGCGCCAAACTATTTACTGTGAAAATGGTAACAACAATTAAATTTGTAAATGGGATTTTAAAAATACGCGATCTATTCACAAGCTAGTTGTTGGAGTGGTTGATGCTAATAAGGCGGAGTTTAATGACGAAATGCAAGCTAAAACGAGATAGTAATCGAACCGAAGGGCCTACTGCCCGAGTGTAGATCTGGCCGATGGGGGACCTCGGGGTCAATGTCGTGGTCGAGCTCGAGCTATCGGGGATAGTCACGGATGGGATAACAGTTGAGGATATAATTACCCAAGGATCTTCGAAGCCAATACTGAGCAATACGATGAAGAACTAGTAAGAAATAAATGGAGATTAAGGCGACTTCGGGCCAGCGAGAACAAGCAAGTTAGAAAGAAAAGAGAGAAAGGGAGTGAGATATTATTGCACTTGTGAAAAAATTGAGCAACATCAGCCGAGTCTACAAAGTAATGGGGATCCCCTTTATATAGGAGGGGAATCCGTTATGGTACAGAACGTGTTAATTGTAAAGGTATGGAGATAGGATGGCTAGACATGACATCTTGAAAATAGGCCTCGGATAGACCAACCATGTCAGGTTAAGTCGCGTGCCTTGGGAACTCCCCTCTCGCCTGTCATAACTTGCTTTACATGTCAGAATACGATATCATTCAGACTGATATGTATGATGAGCCTCAAGGATGAGTCTCGACCTTGGCTTCAAGCTTCGAGGGGCACCACTGCGAGATGGTTCTATGACGGGGGGAATCAGGCCCCCGAATTCACCGTACACACTAACAGTTATGGTTAAATCAACGAAGGCTCTTTATGGTCAATGATAAGAAATAAATGATGAACAAGAATGAAGATAATAAATAGAAACAGTAATATCATGAGAATATGTTAGATAGCAAAGAGAATGTTCTTGTATATTTTGTGTAGAGCAGCTGAAGCAACAGGGGTTTAAAAAATGACAAGGATCCCCTTTATATATGAGGGGAGTCCCAACACAGTACAAAATGCATTAATTACAATGATATGGGGATGGGACAGCTAGGTGACACCCTGATTTAGGGTTAGGGTAGTCCACTAGGCTTTGTCAGTCCTAGCCGTGTACCTTGGGAACTCCTCATTTCTAGCATATATGTGATCGACATTATCCCAATGTCGGGTGTTGATGTACTTCGAGGGCGAAACTCGACCATAGCCTTGTAGCCTCGAGGCTTCAAGATGATCTTCTGAGGTGCCTTGATGATGAGAAATTGGGCCCTCTGATTTCACCGTATACAGATAGTCCCCGCGTTTCTTAGAGAGGAGTGACAAGAAACAATTTTGACATCCAGCTCTTCTGGCTTCCCGCGATGATGTCACGTTGATGATATTATACTTATGACATAAGTCTTCACGATAATCGGGACATCCCATGGACTTTTCTTTTGCTACATGTGTACTTTTTCTCTTCTTTATTTATTTGTAAGGACCCCTTGTAGTCTTTTGTAATCATATGTAACGGCCCCTCGTGGGCTTTTGTAATCAAAAAGTTTTATGAATACAAAGAAGTTTCTTCAATTTCGTCTTTGATGCTTGATGTATTCCCTTTTATTTGCATTTATGGAGATTCGGAATGTATGACTCTACCGGTTGTTGCCACTATCGAGCCCAGAGGTGAATGTTATTTCCTGATTTTTGATTGATTAGTATGGCTTATCGTGGAGTCCTTCGCCGTTCCTTGGATCGAGCCTTGATTGGACCAATAAACTTGGGTCATTGGGACCCTTACTTCGAGTCGAATGAAAGTAACGCTTCGAGCCTTGAAATCGTGATTTATCACTTAGGCGCCGCGGTAACCTTTAAGGGGAAATTTGCTCGGAGGCCCATGGATAGGGACTGCCTTTAAGCTTTCGATGGCAGTCCCCGAGTGGAAGTTCGTTCAAATTCGGACCACCTGGAAACTTGCATTGAACTTAGTGTAGATAACCTTAAAGTGCTGTAGATGGATCCTGGAAGTGGGTTTGTCCGAACTCAGACGATACCCCGGGCCCAAGCCCATACGGGTGTATTTGAAGTGTTTATTTCCTTGGAGCCTAATTTTTTGATAAAATCCCCCGAGGTCAGGTACTACCTCGGGACTAGTGATGATGTAGTTGGCTTCTTAGAGCCTAACCTCTCATTGCTGGAGGTCCCCGAGGTCGGGTACCACCTCCGGATTGGCGATGATGTTATTTGCTTGTTGGAGCCTAACTCCTTTCTAATGGAAGTCCTCGAGGTCGGGTACCACCTCGGGACTGGCGATGATGTTGTTGGCTTCTTAGGGCCTAACTTCTCTTTGATGGAGGTCCTCGAGGTCGGATACCTCCTCGGGACTAGCGATGATGTCGTTGGCTTCTTAGGGCTTAACTTCTCGTTGGTATAGGTCCTCGAGGTCGGGTACCACCTCGGGACTGATGATTATGTTACTGGCTTCCTGGAGCATAACTCCTTTCTGACAAAAGTCCCCGAGTTTGGGTACCATCTCAGGACTAGAAATGATGTCGTTGGCTTTTTAGAGCCTAACCTCTCTTTGTTGGAGGTCTCCGAGGTCGGGTATCACCTCGGGACTGTTGATGATGTTATTTTCTTCTTAGAGCATAACTCCTTTCTAATGGAAGTCCTCGAGGTTGGGTACCACCTCGGTACTGGTGATGATGTCATTGGCTTCTTAGAGCCTAACATTCTTTTGACGGAGGTCCTCGAGGTCGGGTACCACCTGGAGACTAGCGAGGATGTCATTGGCTTCTTAGAGCCTAACTTTCCATTGACGGAGGTCCTCGAGGTTGGGTACCACCTCGGGACTTGCGATGATGTCATTGGCTTCCTGGAGCCATAACCGCTACATCGGGGTCTGTACGGCAGATAGGGGAGGTTTCCACCTCCGACATTCAGGACTAACGAGAGTATAACCCGAAGATCACTTCTTTGATAGGAGAAGAGCACCTTGGGTTAGTGAGAAAAGACTGTGGATAGGAGGGAGAAAGTAGTGTTACAGACATTTTCCTCGGATGAGGGCATCACAGATCGCGCCGATGGATTTTTGAATGTGGACATGTATACTTTCACACTGGGCCCCCTTGATAAAATTGTGCTCGACTTCTGTTTAACATATCGGGTTACCTTGGTGCAGATCCATCCGTCATATTGTTGAACAATATTGATGATCAGATTTTTTGCGGAGAAAGCGGGGCTTGAACTTATGCTTAGTCATCTTATTAGGTTGTACCGGCCCTTTCACCATTGTGGTCTGCTAACCTTGCAATGCCGATCGACCATGCTCTTCGTTGTTGATGATGAGGGAGATGGACACCGGGAGTAGGTGAATCATTTCTTCCGAGTTCAAACTGCTGACATTATCCCCGTGGAGCTTATGCCATTCCCTGAGGAATGGAACTATACATGTAAGTGGTGCATTTCATGCCTTCTCAGTTTTGTCTTTCACGAAAGCTGGTTTCACAACCGTGCCTTCTTTTCTTTTTCTACAGCAATTTCATAGGTACCGGGCGACATTCCTAATCTGCCGGATTGGGTGCAGAAGTTGGCGATCCACTCGACCTGCGATGAGCGCAAGTGGAGAGCTTTGTCCCGGGGTAGATGGGAAGAAAAACATCATGGTGCGTGTCGTGTTATTTTTTCCTCTACATTCCTTCATTTGGAGAGTAATTTTCCTTTTGCGCGTTTAATCTTGCTATTGTAGTCATCGGAGAGCCTTTTGAGGTGAGGTTGTGCTCCTCTAGTGAGGGGGAAAGGTTGTCAGCTTCCGGGCTAAAGAACGACAACAATAAGTGAGAGATGCTTTTTCAGGGCTTTGGAGCAGAAGCATCGTCCGAGCCCGCCGCGCTCGTGGTTCCTGGAATGGAAAAGATGGTCTCTCCTTTCCTATTGCCTTCTTTTTCCATTGATAGTACTTCGAGAGATACTAAAAACCCAGGGTCGCATACACCGAGCGATTGTGCCTCGACCGGAGTCGACCCTTACAAAGCTGAGGGAACTAGGTTGCAAGATGTGCGCTCGGCCTTCGAGGAAGCTCAGTGGCTTCACTTTGTGGTGAGTTTCGGCACAGGCCTTTTGAGCTTCATGCCTTTCCCTTCCTTATTGGGTTTTCTTTTGTAGGCTTTCGACAAGCTTAAGTCTGGGATGCTTCGCCGTGAAGCCAGGCTTCAGAAAGATCTAGATGAGGAGAGATCCCTTAGGCTCCTTTGTGATGAAAAGGAAGTCGAGTTGGTACACTTGCGGTATGAGGTGAGCCGGAGCTTGCATTATGAGAACTACTTGAAGAAGCACATAATTTTCTATCCCAGATGAGCGTGGATTCTTCCTTCTAGCTTCTGAGGCTAACGCTTCAATTATTTAAGTTGCATAAAAGGATAGAGGCCCTGGAGAGCCTTCGGGATGAAGCTGACCGAGCCTGGCATAAGCGTGATGAGCTAAAAGCTCGGGCGGAGGCTCAAGCTTTATAGGGGAAGGGTACTCTGGCTAGAGTTCCTACTTTTGAGGCTCGACTTCACTTAGTTCGCGATGACGCTTCGGTTCAAACAAATATGATTACGAAGCTCGAGTCCAAGCTTTCGAAGGTCAGGGCTGAGATCATTGATGCCTGAGCTAAAGTCGCAATGAGCCGAGCTAAGGCTTACCAGGTAATGGAGATCTATATAAAGGATGCTACCGATGCTCAGGCTGAGCTGAGAAGGGTCCTCGACTGCAAAGAGAGGATTGAAGAATATGCTCATTGCAAGTCTCAGAGAAAGACCCTAGAGGAGATCCGTGCTAGAGGTTTCGTCCACTCGGAAGAGTTGGCACTAGCGAGGCCGGACAAGGGTAATTCTCGGTTACTTTTGTTCGTCACCGAAGAAAGCGAAGATGAGGCCGGTAGGCCGTTGCTCCCAGGGGTCATAGATTTTGCCATTTGTATATAGAATTTCAAATCATGTTTTTAGATAGAGGTTGTGTTTTTTCATATATGTGTATAAAAGAAAACCTTCCGGATTTGTTTCGTCTATATATCTTTCTGTCTCGAATTTGGCCGGTTGAACTAGTCTTTAAGTTGGTAGGAATCCTTAGATTCGTGATATGGCCCTAGGGATTATTAGGCGGGCCCGTGGGCTCTTACGCGCTTTTGCTCTTAGGCATATTTAGGCCAACTGTTTTGGGCTCAGTCCCCACCTTCAAGTTGCTGAGTTTTACGCTGGCAACAGTGACTCTACCCTTTTGGTCGATGCGACCTTTTAGTGTATATGGGCTGGCGACAATGGCTCTTATACTTTTGGTCGATGCAACCTTTTTTGTTAACTGTTTTGGGTTTAGTTTCCGAATCAGGTTACGAATCAAGCTCATTGACCCTCAAGTTTTCGGATTTGTGTGGGCTGGCCACAACGGCTCTTACACTTTTGGTCGATGCAACCTTTTTAGTTTGCGTTGGCAATAATGGTGCTTACACCTTAGACCAATGCGGCCTTTTAGTGTGGGTTGGCGACAATGGCTTTTACGCCTTGGGCCTATGCGACCTTTTAGTGTGGGCTGGCGACAATGGCTCTTACACCTTGGGTCGAATCGACCTTTATTGGATTTATTTTTCCCTTGTTAAGGATTTTTTGAAATGATTTTTGCCTGACTCTTCGACGGTTCGATAAAAACCTCTATTACGAGTCGTTATATGGCGATAATCGAGCACCTCGGGAGGTTTGGATCGGAGGCTAAGTATCTTGAATCCTGTGATTTGGAGATGACATAGTCGAAGCTCTTTTGCCTATGTCGAGGGTAGCCTGTTTAACAGGTTCTTTTTGAAGTAGATTCGAAGTAATTGAAGGCAGTACCCGAGTCACATTAGTTTGGCTGGTACAGCCTTGTGACCAGAGTCATTTGTGTTTGGCCGGAGTCTATAAGTCCGAGTGAATTAGTTTCGGCATCTATATCGAGGGTATGCCTTTTTAGGGGTCTTACAAGTTCGATATATAGCCGAAACTTTGAGATCGGGTTTATGCCTTTAGTGAGGTCTTACAAGTTTTACATGCCTTTGAGGTCATACAGTTTTACATGCCTTTGAGGTCTTACAGTTTTGGATAATCAGTACAAGTATTTTTCTAGCCTTGCTTGAGGTTTTACAGATAACGTTGTTGCCTTATGTAGGTCTTACAAGACTGAAGCTGCCCGCATGTGGCCTTACAACCTCGGGTTTTGATAAGTCGAAGGAGATGGTGCTTGACGGTAGTCCCCGAGACGTCGAGGTTTTTTTTACTAGGGAGCCATTACTTGTAAACAAGGTATTTCCTTATTGAGGGCTTATGAATTCGAAGATTCCGACCCTAAGGTCATGCTTTTTTGATATTTTGACGCTAGTACCCGAGAGTTTTGGGCACTTTCAGCCTTGGAGATGATTTGTGATTTTCATGTTGCCTCGTTGAGGGTTTATGAGTTTGCAGTCCTGACCCGAAGGTCGTTCAGGTTTTAAATTGTTAACGCTAGTCCCCGAGTGTTTGAGACATTTTTGGCGGATGAGTTGTTTCTGCGAAGGTGTCGAGCTTCTTTTGAAGTGTGAGATGCTTTGATAAAAGATATTCTTCAATTATTTGGTAAAAGTGTAGGTGTTTTCGCCGCTGGGGGCCCAACTATACGAACATGGTTCATTCGATCGTTTGGCCCGGTACATCATTTTCCGATTGGGACCCCATTTGACATTTCTTGGCTTTTCCGAGCGGATGGCCTTTCGGGGGGGATGGGGGGTGCCCTCCTAATATTCGATGTTGAATACAAAAGAATCCTTGAATACTTGTCTAGTCGTCCTTAGGTAGCATGTGAAGGTTGCCTCATTAAAAACCTTGCCGGTAAAACCCTTTTCGGGATAAAAACTAGGTCGAAGGAAAATAGTGCAACGGATGCTTTAAACCTTAAGGTCTTCGGGTTGGGTTAGAGCTTTGACTGCTTCGGTTGAGCTCCTTCATAAGGGTTAGCGTGAAATATATAATGAAATAGGAGATGGTTATAACTTAGTGTGGGATGTGCCGGCGATGTTTTGAGGTCCAATATGTCTCCGTCGCTTGCGATGAGGACGTGGTACGGTCCTTTGTATTGGAGGTAGAACTTAACCTCGGAAGGCAGAATGGTCGCCTTATGCAATGCAAAAAATGCAGATGGAGACAATGTTTAGTCTCGGAAGGCAAAATGGTAGCCTTATGCAATGCAAATGTAGATGGAGACAGTGTTTAGTCTCGGAAGGCAGAATGGTAGCCTTATGCAATACAAATGTATACGGAGGCAGAATGGCAGCCTTATGCAAGAAACAAATTAGCAAATGGTAGTAGAGCTTTCTTAGCTGATAGCAGATTGCGACATTGTGATTGCTAGGGACATTGTGACATACAGAATATCACTGGTGTGTACGGAAATGAAATGTTGGTAAGTTCAATGGTTCTAAGAGTTGTATTCCTGAACAATGTTTGTCCCATGGGTGTTTAATATGTTTGATGATTTTGCAATCCAAGTGCCTGCATCCAAAGAAAAATCGTGAGTTTTGTAAAAGGGAAGGTCAATTCGTATCCTCGCTGGCTTTACTTGACTTACTCAGCTTTGATCTGGTGGTACTATATGTATCATTGGGGTAGCATTGCCAAACAAAGTAATTTCAGTAATATGCATGATTTAGTAAAAATATGACATAATAATGTTTTATATGAACTGACGACTGTGACATGGTTCGAGACATTGCAACATCTCTTTCTGCCCCACTTTAATTGGTTGATGCTCCTAACTGTTGCTTGCGACGATTGGCTGAAATTACTTCGGAATTTTTAGGGTCGTCCTCAAAATTCTGCTCTAGTTTCCAATTGCGGGGGAGGGGGGATGAAATTTTATGTAATTGTGACCGAACTCATAGGGCTGCCTACGTATCCCCTCATAAACTGGAATCAGATCAGGCATAGTTCAAATTACATCATATAAGGGAAGCATGAAAATTAGACATAGTAACGCTTGACTGCATCTGAATTGATTGGCTTCGGCCATACTTCTCCGTCCATATCTGCAAGTATGAGGGCTCCTCCTGTCAGAACCCAGTGGACCATGTATGGACCCTGCCAATTGGGAGAGAACTTCCCCTTGACTTCATCTTGAAGTGGAAAAATTTCCTTTAACACTAGTTGCCCCGGTGTGAACTGTCTCGGATTGACTCTTTTGTTGAAGGCTCTAGACATTATGTTCTGATAGAGTTGACCATGGCAGACTGCATTCATTCTCTATCCATCTATAAGGGCTAGCTGCTCATAATGACTTTTCACCCATTCTGCATCGTCGAGCTCAATTTCTTGTATGATCCTTAGGGAAGGAATTTCTACCTCATCGGGAATGACATCCTCTGTACCGTAAACCAGCATATAGGGGGTTGCCCTGGTTGATGTGCGGACTATGGTACGATATCCTAATAGAGAAAATGATAGCTTCTCGTGCCACTGTTTATGTTTTTCTATCATTTTCCTCAATATCTTCTTGATATTCTTGTTGGTGGCTTCTACAACTACATTCATCTGAGGCTTGTCAACTGTGGAATTCTTGTGTCTGATCTTGAAAGTCTCACTCATAGCTTTCATCAAGTCGATGTTGAGGTTGGAGCCATTATCAGTAATGATTGACTATGGAATCTCGAATCGACAAACAATGTGGTCGTCGAACAAAGTCTGCCATTACTTTCTTAGTTACTACTCTGTAAGATGCTGCTTCGACCTACTTGGTGAAATAGTCGATGGCTACTAGGATAAACCTGTGTCCGTTGGAAGCAGCAGGCTCGATTGGTCCAATAACATCCATTCCTCAGGTGGTGAAAGGCCATGGTGAGTTTGTTGCATTAAGCTCATTTGGAGGTACATTTATCATATCTTCATGTATCTAACAGCGGTGGCATTTCCGTACATACTGAATGTAGTCCATTTCTATAGTCATCCAAAAGTAACCGGCCTAGAGTATCTTCTTTGCTAAGACAAAACCATTCATATGTGGACTCGCAGGTCCCAGCATGAATTTCCTCTAGTAGCTTGGATGCTTCCTTTGAGTCGACACACCTTAATAGTCCCAAATCGGGAGTCCTCCTATACAGGATTCCTCCGCTGTGAAAAAAATTGTTGGACAACCTCCAAAGGGTGCGTTTCTGAGTATGATTTGCAAGCTCTAGGTATTCTCCTTTTGCAAAATATTCAACATGGGTACAGTAAGCTGGCTGATCATGGATCTTTACTAGAATAGGATCAATGAAATTTTTGTCTGGACGATGTATCATTGACATGGTAGCCAATGCGTCGGCGAACTAATTCTGGACTCTAGGAACATGTTGGAACTCCGTCTTCTTGAACTTTTTCTTCAATTCCTGTACATGATACAAATGCGGGAGTATCTTGGAGTTCTTGGTTGCCCATTCTTCTCGTACATGATGTATAAGTATGTCTGAATCTCCAATCACCAGCAACTCTTGAACATTCATGTCAATGGCCATTTTGAGTCCTAAGACGCAAGCTTCATACTCGGCCATATTGTTGGTGCACGGGAACCTGAGTTTGGCGGACATCGGATAATGCTGACCGGTTTTTGATACTAGGACTGCTCATATGCCAACTCTTTTGAAAGTTGCTGCTCCATCGAAAAACATTCTCTAACCATCATAGGATTATGCAATGTCTTCTCCTATGAATGATATCTTTTTGCAAAAAAAAAAGTTTTCAGGGGTTCGTATTCTCCATCCACGGGATTCTTCGTAAGGTGGTCTGCTAGTGCTTGTACCTTGACCGCTTTCTGAGTTACGTAAATAATGTCAAACTCACTCCACAAGATTTGCCACTTGTCTAGCTTGCTAGTGGGCATGGTCTTCTAAGAGATGTACTTAAAATGATCCATCCTTGATATGAGATATGTAGTATAGGCACAGAAATAATGCCTCAGCTTCTGAGCTACCCAAGTCGAGGCGTTATAGGTGAATTCTAACAGAGAATACCGGGCCTCGTATGGGGTGAACTTCTTACTGAAATAATAGATGGCCAGATCTTTCCTCCCGTTTCATCATGCTGACCCATAACGCAACTGAAAGCTCCATCCAATACTGCAAGGTAGAGTAATAATGGTCTACCTGGCTCAGGCGGGACCAAGCTGGTGGTGTTTACAGGTACTCCTTGATTCTATCGAAGGCCTTTTGGAAGTCATCAGTCTATTTGGTGGCGGTGTCCTTCTTCAACATCTTAAAGATTGGCTCACAGATAACTGTACACTGTGCTATGAACCAGATGATGTAGTTAAGTCTTCCCAAGAAGCTCATCACATCATTCTTGTTCTTTGGCAGTGGAAATTCTTGAATAGCTTTGACTTCTGATGGATCCAGTTCTATTCCTCGGCGACTCACAATAAACCCAAGAAATTTTCCAGCATAAACCCCAAATGTGCACTTTGCGGGATTCAGTTTCAGGTTGTACCTTCACAATCTATTGAAGAATTTCAACAAATCTTCCATGTGATCAGTGGCTATCTTGGACTTGATGATGACATCATCTATATATACCTCAACCTCCTTGTGTATCATATCATGAAAAATGGTAGTCATGGCCCTCATGTAGGTGGCCCCTGCATTCTTCAAACCAAACGACATCATCTTGTAACAGTACATTCCCTACGGCGTAATGAAAGTCGTTTTCTCAGCATCTTCTTCACCCATCCAGATCTGATGATAACCCACGAAACAATCTACAAATGACTCCAGCTCTTGCTTGGCGCAATCGTCAATCAGGATGTGTATGTTCGGCAGAGGGAAGTCGTCTTTTGGACTGGACCGATTGAGATCCCGGTAGTCGACACAGACTCAGACCTTCCCATCCTTCTTTGGCACTATCACGATGTTGACTAACCACGTCGGGTATTCTACTACCCTGAGAACCTTAGCCTTGACTTAGAGACTTTTTCCTTGATTTTCAAACTATTATCAGGCTTGAACTTTCTGAGCTTTTGCTTTATCGGAGGACATGTTGGATTGATTGACAATTGGTGAGCCACAATAGACGTACTCAGACCAGTCATGTCATCATACAACTAGGCGAATATGTCCTAATATTCCTTTAGAAATTCTGTGTATTGCTTCTTTTCTGATAGCGATAAGTGAATGTTGATTTGTGTTTCCTTGAGATTTTCTGTATCTCCCAGGTTAACAATTTCGGTCTCGTCCTGGTTGGACTTAGGTTTGTTCTCAAAGTTCTCAACTTCTTTGACAATCTCATCTAGTATGTCATCTTCCTCTAAATCAATGTCCATTTGTTACATTGTCTCATTGCATGTCACAGTCATTGGTTCATCAAGTTAAGTAATAGTAATGCTATATAAGTAAAGTAATGAGAGAAAATAATAATGAGTGTTGATTCATAAGAAAAGTCAAAATGCTTTGATAAATTGCATAACTATTTTGAACATTGGAGATCTTATTGCTGGAAATGAAAAATGCGAAAGGAAAAGCATTTAGTAAATAAGCAGTGCATGATGCTTGTTTTAGCCATGCTACCCCGAAGCTCTTCGGGCTTTCGTTGTCCTGATGGTCCAATTATTGAGATGTGCACCTTTGCTCACAGCCTATATGGAAGGGCCTCCTCCCCCTCCTCCTTGAGAATAACACAACAGACCTTAACAGGACTAAGAGGATGAGTGGGTGGAGGGCCCCTAGATCTTGTGAAATAGGATAATGTTTCCAGAGTGCACGAACTAACCTTTGGGGAAGGGAATAATAAAGACAAAAACAAAGACAAAAACAAAGAATAAAACGAAAAGGGAACCAAGTTAGTGAGGATCATAAAAAGTATTGTAATATTTAAACACATAGTGCGGGAAGGTAAATCATGTCCTAGAGACAAATTGATTTGGATAACTTGGATGCTAAATGCCTCATTTTATTGATAAAAAGTAGACGAATCCCAAATTGACACTAAATAAATAGGAAATGAAAAATTACTAATGGCCATTGGCCTTATTACATTTTATAAAGCAAAAAGATAAACTCCTATCTATTTGGTCCTAGAAGGACCTTCCCCAGATTCGACATCCTTGGCTCCGTGGAATAGCCTTCCTAACTCACAAAGTCCTAGCAACAGGTAGGCTCTGGCTAGATGTCCGCCTTCAGTGCTCTGGACTTCTGGTAGTTGGTTGCATTTCTGGCTTTAGTAATGATAAAATCCATTTTTGGACTTCATCCATATCTCCTTGTCGTAGTTCTTTTGAGTTGGCATATATAATTAATTGGTCTCTGGAATAATAGCTCCAGATAGCATTTCCTTGTAGATAATTGTTCGCTAGTTCTTGAATAATAGTTGCTATACCAATTATTCTTTTGTTGGCATAGAAACTTGGTATCTCCATTTTCTGTATCTCCGGTTGTTTCTCTATTTCTTCCGATATTATCATATCTCGTGTTAGTCCTATCTTTATCACCTGTATAATGGGTTTTATTTCATCATATAGTATTTCAGCTGGTGTTGTATAGAATTTGATGAAGAATAGGTTGCCTTTTGTAATTCTTTTGAAGGTGACAAATGCTTTGTATAGCTCTGGTATTCCAATTATTTCTTCTCCGTCGTGGGTATATACGGTGCTGAGTAGTCCGTAGTTGTAACATGTCTTTACTAGGTTGGCTTTTGTTTTTAGTTGGGCTATTAGCCTATTATATCCCTGTAGTTTTTGGGATATATAATCTTGTGTTAGATCTGTAGTAGTAGTTGATCTGGGGTTTAGGTTTAGAAATGTCTGAATTTTATATATATTCTCAATATATGTTTGAGTAATATGGTTATATACCTTTTTGTTGTGGTGTAGGCTATTAGCATAGGTTGTAGTTTGTGGGGTTATAGCTATTGCTTCTTTTGGCTTTTTTGATGTAAATGGCTTATCAAATACGTTGTTTAAATTTACATTGGTATGTAGCTTCTTATTCACCTGTTTGCTTGTGCCTGCAGCTGTAGGCAAACAAACTTTGTCATGGGTTTTTTGGAGTTTCCCAACGTCTCCTTCTAATTCTGGAATTTTTAAGTCTTCCGATCTACTTAGCTCCGCATTTTTATAGTCATGCTGTTGACTTTCTAGCTGTTGTAATCTTTTGCCCATACTATCCATCTGTAATGATAGGGTAGTAAGGATTGCAAATATATCTTTCGATTCTTGATTCTCATCAGTTTGAGTACTTTTGTCTTGATAAGTAATCTGCAATAACATTCTTGTCAGTTCGTATTACTTCAATTGTAAATGTAAAATTTTGTATATTCAATACAAGTCTTCTTATTTCCTTTATAGTTACTGAATCTTGTACTTTCCGTGTTATCCACCTTTTTACTTGTGTATTATCTGTTCTTACAATAAACTTGTTATAAACAATATATGGCTCAAATGCTAACAAACATTTATATAATCCAAATAGTTCTTTCCTATTTATCTCCCATTTAATTTGTGGTTCCGTGTATGATCCTGAATAATATCCACAATGGTGTTCAATATTTTCATTATCATATTTATATTTTAGAACTCCTCCATAGCTGTGATCACTAGAATCAGTTTCTACAATATATGTGAACTTTTTCTTTTCATCTGGGAAATATAGTTTTGGTAATTTTTTACACATATTTTTTATCTTCTGTATATGTATTTTATCCTTTTCGTCAAAATGATATTCTATATCCTTTTTTAATTTTCTCTGTAATGGTTTTAAGTTTTCTGCTAATTTAGGAATATATTCTCTTACTTGGTTAACCAATCCTAAAAATGATTGTAACTTCTTTTTTGTATCAAGTGTTTCATTTAAGTTAATTATTTTTGTACTATATGGGTTTGCATTTTTATTCCGTTTTTGTCTATTTGTATACCTAAAAATTCTATTTGATTTTTCATTACTTGTGCTTTCTTTTTACTTAAACTTATTCCTGATATTTCTACAATGTGTATGAATTTTTCTAGTAGTTTTATATGTTCGTTCTCTGTACTAGAATATAACAGTATATCATCTATATATATTATACAATTTTCTAATTGGTTAAAGTAGTTATCCATAAAATGTTGATATCTACCTGGTGCATTTTTATATCCAAATGGTAATACATTCCATTCATAAAATCCTTGTGGTACTGTGAATGCTGTTAACTTCTTAGATTCGTCTTCTAGTTTTAAATGGTAAAATCCTGATTTAAAATCAAACTTACTAAAATAGTTATATCCTTGTATTTGTCTGATTTTTAGTATTTTATTTGGTATCGGATAATTATATGTTTTTGTTTTTGCATTTAAATTTCTATAATCTATAACCATACGGCTTTTTCCTCGTTTTTGTTCACTATACTTATTTACTATAAATGCCGGGCTAGTATGTTTACTATTACTTTCTTGTATGTACTTATTGTCTAATAGTTCCTTTATATGCATTTTAAATTCTGTTAAATCATTAAAGTTGTATTTTAAAGGTTTTTGTGTTACTATGCTATTTTCATCTATTAGTTCAATCTTTATTTTTGTTTTATGTTTTTCCCATCCTTGGAGTGGATTATCATTATATAGTAATTCTAATTTATCTTGCAGTAGTTTTATTTTATTTATTGAGAAAATGATTATCTCTATATTATGGTTGCTTTGTATTACATTTTCTAATTTTTGGGTAATCTTTTCGCTTCCTTTAATCCAGGGTGTTGTTTTTCTTACTTTATTATTTACTCTTTTTGCTCCTAATTTTTGTTTACACGGGGTAGTAAACCACCAATGTGTTTTTGTTATTATATGTGGGTATAATTTATCTAAAAATGGCATTCCTAATAATATATCTTTATTTGTGAATTCATAACTATATATTTCTTCTATGGTTAATATTTTATCACATATTTGTATCTTTATATTTCTTGCTTTGTATGTTATCATACTTCCCTCATTATTGAATCCTGATACTACTATGGGGTTTTTTTAGCTTTTCCCATTTACTTTCTGGTAAACAATTATGTCTACACATGTTAGCTTCTGCTCCTGTATCCATCATAGGTGTATAGTATCTATTATAATATCCTTCTACTATTATCTTGGCAAGTATGTATATCTTTGGCATTATACCAAAGTTCTTTTTATTATTATTTTCTTATTTTCATAACTTATCGTTAATTGTCTATCTTCTAATTTATATGGTTTGACTTTTTCTAACCATTTTATTCCTAGTGTAATGTTTTTATCGCCTTGATAAAAAATTTATTAATATTGGTATTCCTCCAATAATTAATTCTTTTTCAGTTGTTTCTTCGTTTTTTCTTAACGCTTTTGGTAGTTCTGAATTTTGCTGTTCTATTGTCACTATCTCTTGTTCTGGTATTAATTTTCTTATAACATAATTCTCTGTATTTATTAATATTAAATATTTTCTTTGGTCCATTATTCCTGTTATATAATAATGGTGTGGGTTTATTTCTTCTATTTTTTGTTCTATTAATTTTTGTGGAGTTATATAATTTATTCTTCTTGATGTACTTCTTGATGTACTTATTCTTGATGACGTTTCTGGCATTTCATTATTTGTTCGTTTTGACGTGCTTAATCTTTCTTTTACTATTTCTAAATCTTCTTCCATGTCCATTTCCGTATAACTGTAATCATTGTTGTCTATAACTGATACTATTCTTTCGAATGGATTTTCTATTTTTATTTTATTTATTTTATTTTTAGCTGTTATCTTATGTTTTGTTGTTAAGACATATAGATTTTTACATCTTGCTGTGAATATTTTACTTCCTGGTGCTAATTCTATTCCAGACATTTTCCAGTATAGCACTAATGATTTATCTATATTTTTATCATCTATTACTTTCTTCGTCTGATTCCTCTATATTATTGTCTATTTCTTTTTCATTTTTGGGGAACTCGTTTTCTGATATCTCATATATGTTGTCTTCACTGCTTAATTCATAATCTACATATTCTATTTGTGTATATTTATCATTATCTATCATTATTTCGGTAATTTATTTTTTCTTTGGGTTTTTGGGTAATCTGCAATCTTTGGCTAAGTGTCCTAGCTTTCCACAATTATAGCAAGTACATTCTGTTAGTTTTTTCTTTTTCCTATATGGTTTTTTATGTTTATAATTTTTTACATAATATCTTCCTCTTGGTTTCCTATATTTATATTTTGAATATTTTGATTTTAATTTCTTTATCTTTCCTTCTTTTTTGTAATATTTATCTGTGCAGCCAAATTGGGGTGCTATTCTACTTTTGCAGCATGCAAAATTTTTTACTAATATTTTATCCATTTTGATATTTTTTTTATACTTTTCGCATAATTCTATAAACCAGTTTTGTAGAAATTTTATTCGAGCTCCTAGAGTATCTGCTAGTTCTGCTTCATTCCAATTTTTTATTATTTTTGAGCTAAACGGTTCTGGTAATTTTGTAAAATATAATTTTCTTATTTCCTTACTTTCATCTGGACTATATGTTCCTTTATAATAATAGTCTCTAAATGCACAAGTATATTCGTCTATATAACACATATTACATATTGCTAATTTTGTCATCAAATTTTTATTTGTAATTTTTTCTTTATTTTGTTCTTCTACTTCTGTTGTCATACTACTAAACTCATTTCTTATTGCTATTTCATATTTATTCAATATATCTGTCACTGTTGTTGTTGTTGTTCCATCAAGTTTTTTATTATTTCTTAATGTATCCAGGCTTTCACTTGATAAATTTTGTAACCATAGTTTTACCGTTCCTATAAGTGTTCTTTCTATATATCCTGGTGTTTCAGCTATTGCAATTTTATTATCTATTAGTTGTTTGGAGATGTACCCTATCCATAATTGGATTGTTTTATTTATATCTGCTACACAATCTAGATCTAAAAAATTACATTGTTCAGTTATCTGTCTTGGTGTCCATTTCATATTTAGCCTTTTATCCCATAATGTTTTATTTCTATCATATGAATCATAACTTACTCTGTAATAGGTTGAGTTTAGTTGTCTTGGATTTTTTACTCCTGATGTGCTTGGTTTATCTTCGATCATATCTCCTGTATTTATTTCTGGATTTGTTTTCATCTTTTCCGTTTTTTCTATTAGTTCTGTGTATGTTTCACTTGTTTCTGAATAGTCTTCTCCTATATTTGTGTCGTTATCACTTTGGTCATTTATTTCGTTCATGCTTATTTTTGGTGGATTATCATGTATTTCTTCTAACTGTAATTTGAACTTTTCTATCTCATTTGTCAGTTTTAGCTCTTGTTCTTCTTCTTTATGTTTTTCTTTTTCTTTTAGTTTATTAGCGTATAGGTGTTTTAGCATTTCTAATTCTTTTTCTAATTCTGTTATCTTAGTATTTTTTACTTTCTTCTATCTGTTGTAGTTTTTCTTTAGCTTGCTGTTGTATTTCTTTTATTTCTCTTTTTCTGTCTATTTCTTCATTTTCTTTTGTTATTCTAACCATTGCAGTTAAACTATCTTCTAGTTTTACAGTTTCTTTTTCTAACATTAAGTTCAGGTTATTTCCTATTTTCTTGTATCTTCTTCCTAAGTTGGAAAATATTATTGTTATTTTTAATCCTTCTGGATTTTCATATGTTTTCGCTTCTAGTGCGAATTCTTCTTTATTCATCTTTTCTTTTTAAGATAGCAAATATATTTATATTCTGTTTTAGATATTATATTGATTAATTCAGATAGCCTAGCTTTGTTTGTTTTTGTAATACTTAGGTATTCATATTCTAGGTATAGTTTTTTCAGTTTCTTCCTTATTTTCCTTGATTTTTTAATTATTTTAATCTGTGTATTTTCTGTAATTGTCTCACTGTTTATGAGTATTTTTTGCAGATTTGTACTATTAATGTCAGTGTTCCTTTCCATGGTTTTGTTTCTTAAAGTATATGTTTATTTGTCATAGCTCTGATACCAATTTTTTTTTTTTTTTTGGGGGGGTCATTTTAATTTTAATACTGCGATGTATACCTGCTGATACATATATTCATTGTTTTAATATTTGTAAGAATTATTGTTTTTCTGTGTTGATAAGTCTCAAGATTATCTCTATAAAATTCAATTTCTTTCTCTATAGTTAATAAAGCTTTATTACGTAATCTATTATATTTAATTATGTCTTTGCAGGTTTTAATATTGTGTTTAACACAATCTATTTTTCTATTTATGTTACTGAGGTTTTTAAGAAGTTTCCATTTCTGTAAGAATTATTGTTTTTCTGTGTTGATAAGTCTCAAGATTATCTCTATAAAATTCAATTTATTTCTCTATAGTTAATAAAGCTTTATTACGTAATCTATTATATTTAATTATGTCTTTGCAGGTTTTAATATTGTGTTTAACACAATCTATTTTTCTATTTATGTCACTGAGGTTTTTAAGAAGTTTCCATTTCTGGGTGTTATAGAATCTTATGTAATGAAAAGTGTTATGTTTCATTTATAAACAGATTTTATTAACTTAATATGTGATCATTAATCTGAATATAAATCTAATTCATATAGATCTAATATATCTATTTCTTGTGATACAAGTAGTTCTGTAAATGCTTGTTTCATTACATATATTATTTCAAAAGTAACTAAAATATCATAAATGTTTCTTTTAACATCGTTATTAAGTCTGTTAAAGATATATAATATAAGTATTTTGTAGTCAATATTTTAGTCTAATAAATATGTGTGGTTGTTCATTCAGATTTACTATTTATCCTTATCATGTGTTTACTAAACATATTCCCTCTAACCTCTTTGTTTATCATAGAGTTTATCATATTTTAATAAGTTATACTGAACAATCTTTTCTGGTCACTACCATATTTTTCATGCTTCAATCATTTACCCTAACAGCGCCTCAACTCTGTGTACTCCCCTAAACGGCTTCCTTGCCTACTGGTTTCCACTTTAGGATGGCATAGTCTGGGCTTAACTACTCTCAGCATTATTAGACAGGCAAACTTTCTCAAGATGTTCTTTATAACAGTACTATAACATGATAAACAATTATGATATTCAAGAGATTATAAGGAATATAAGAGTTTAGTTAAACATGATTATGAATAAACTTACCTGGTTTTGTAACTCGTTTGAATGCTCCATAGCTTTCAGAAGTTTGTATATAATCAGATATTTTATTGAGAGAAGATAAGAGAGAGAAGGTGAGTATGAGGATGTCCCTTCTTCCTCGGATTTACATTCTATATATAGAAAATTAAAACGACTCCTACTGTTCACAAATGACTCTTACTATTCATGAACGACATTTACTGTTCATGATTATGACTCTTACTATTTAGTTTACGACTTTTTTACATGACTCTTACTATTCATGAACGACCTTTACTGTTCATGATTATGACTCTTACTTTACGACTTTTTTAAATGACTCGACCCTTTACATTATTTGTTTTCAATAGCTGTTTCCTTCATTTGTCTTCTTGCTGAAACCTTCATTCTAGTTGGACTTCTGGTACATAGTTATCATCTCCGTTGCACTTTGAACATATGTGGTCTGGATATTTGTGTCCCACTAGTTTGCAGTATCTTGTCAATAACTCGTTTGAAATAAATTCTTTTTTCAATGCTCTGGTAGTTGGTTGCATTTCTGGCTTTAGTAATGATAAAATCCATTTCTGGACTTCATCCATATCTCCTTGTCTTAGTTCTTTTGAGTTGGCATATATCATAAACTGGCCTCTGGAATAATAGCTCCAGATAGCATTTCCTTGTAGATAAGTGTTAGCTAGTTCTTGAATAATAGTTGCTATACCAATTATTCTTTTGTTGGCATAGAAAATTGGTATCTCCATTTTCTGTATCTCCGGTTGTTTCTCTATTTCTTCCGGTATTATCATATCTCGTGTTAGTCCTATATTTATCACCTGTATAATGGGTTTTATTTCATCATATAGTATTTCAGCTGGTGCTGTATATAATTTGATAAAGAATAGGTTGCCTTTTGTAATTCTTTTGAAGGGGACAAATGCTTTGTATAGCTCTGGTATTCCAATTATTTCTTCTCCGTCTTAGGTATATACGGTGCTGAGTAGTCCGTAGTTGTAACATGTCTTTACTAGGTTGGCTTTTTGTTTTTGGTTGGGCTATTAGCCTATTATATCCCTGTAGTTTTTGGGTTATATAATCTTGTGTTGGATCTGTAGTAGTAGTTGATCTGGGGTTTAGGTTTAGAAATGTCAGAATTTTATATATATTCTCAATATATGTTTGAGTAATATAGTTATATACCTTTTTGTTGTGGTGTAGGCTATTAGCATAGGTTGTAGTTTGTGGGGTTATAGCTATTGCTTCTTTTGGCTTTTTTGATGTAAATGGCTTATCAAATACGTTGTTTAAATTTACATTGGTATGTAGCTTCTTATTCACCTGTTTGCTTGTGCCTGCAGCTGTAGGTAAACAAACTTTGTCATGGGTTTTTTGGAGTTTCCTAACGTCTCCTTCTAATTCTGGAATTTTTAAGTCTTCCGATCGACTTAGCTCCGCATTTTTTTAGTCATGCTGCTGACTTTCTAGCTGTTGTAATCTTTTGCCCATACTATCCATCTGTAATGATAGGGTAGTAGGGATTGCAAATATATCTTTCGATTCTTGATTCTCATCAGTTTGAGTACTTTTGTATTGATAAGTAATCTACAATAACATTCTTGTCAGTTCGTATTACTTCAATTGTAAATGTAAAATTTTGTATATTCAATACAAGTCTTCTTATTTCCTTTGTAGTTACTGAATCTTGTACTTTCCGTGTTATCCACCATTTTACTTGTGTATTATCTGTTCTTACAATAAACTTGTTATAAACAATATATGGCTCAAATGCTAACAAACATTTATATAATCCAAATAGTTCTTTCCTATTTATCTCCCATTTAATTTGTGCTTCCGTGTATGATCCTGAATAATATCCACAATGGTGTTCAATATTTTCATTATCATATTTATATTTTAGAACTCCTCCATAGCTGTGATCACTAGAATCAGTTTCTACAATATATGTGAACTTTTTCTTTTCATCTGGGAAATATAGTTTTGGTAATTTTTTACACATATTTTTTATCTTCTGTATATGTATTTTATCCTTTTCGTCAAAATGATATTCTATATCCTTTCTTAATTTTCTCTGTAATGGTTTTAAGTTTTCTGCTAATTTAGGAATATATTCTCTTACTTGGTTAACCAATCCTAAAAATGATTGTAACTTCTTTTTTGTATCAAGTGTTTTATTTAAGTTAATTATTTTTTGTACAATATGGGTTTGCATTTTTATTCCGTTTTTGTTTATTTGTATACCTAAAAATTCTATTTGATTTTTCATTACTTCTGCTTTCTTTTTACTTAAACTTATTCCTGATATTTCTACAATGTGTATGAATTTTTCTAGTAGTTTTATATGTTCGTTCTCTGTTCTAGAATATAACAGTATATCATCTATATATATTATACAATTTTCTAATTGGTTAAAGTAGTTATCCATAAAATGTTGATATCTACCTGGTGCATTTTTATATCCAAATGGTAATACATTCCATTCATAAAATCCTTGTGGTACTGTGAATGCTGTTAACTTCTTAGATTCGTTTTTAAATGGTAAAATCCTGATTTACAATCAAACTTACTGAAATAGTTATATCCTTGTATTTGTCTGATTTTTAGTATTTTATTTGGTATCGGATAATTATATGTTTTTGTTTTTGCATTTAAATTTCTATAATCTATAACCATACGGCTTTTTCCTCGTTTTTGTTCACTATACTTATTTACTATAAATGTCGGGCTAGTATGTTTACTATTACTTTCTTGTATGTACTTATTGTCTAATAGTTCCTTTATATGCATTTTAAATTCTGTTAAATCATTAAAGTTGTATTTTAAAGGTTTTTGTGTTACTATGCTATTTTCATCTATTAGTTCAATCTTTATTTTTGTTTTATGTTTTTCCCATCCTTGGAGTGGATTATCATTATATAGTAATTCTAATTTATCTTGCAGTAGTTTTATTTTATTTATTGAGAAAATGATTATCTCTATATTATGGTTGCTTTGTATTACATTTTCTAATTTTTGGGTAATCTTTTCACTTCCTTTAATCCAGGGTGTTGTTTCTCTTACTTTATTATTTACTCTTTTTGCTCCTAATTTTTGTTTACACGGGGTAGTATACCACCAATGTGTTTTTGTTATTATATGTGGGTATAATTTATCTAAAAATGGCATTCCTAATAATATATCTTTATTTGTGAATTCATAACTATATATTTCTTCTATGGTTAATATTTTATCCCATATTTGTATCTTTATATTTCTTGCTTTGTATGTTATCATACTTCCCTCATTATTGAATCCTGTTATTACTATGGGTTTTTTTGGCTTTTCCCATTTACTTTCTGGTAAACAATTATGTCTACACATGTTAGCTTCTTCTCCTGTATCCATCATAGGTGTATAGTATCTATTATAATATCCTTCTACTATTATCTTGGCAAGTATGTATATCTTTGGCATTATATCAAAGTTATTTTTATTATTATTTTCTTATTTTCATAACTTATCGTTAATTGTCTATCTTCTAATTTATATGGTTTGACTTTTTCTAACCATTTTATTCCTAGTGTAATGTTTTTATCGCCTTGATATATTTTAAAATTTATTAATATTGGTATTCCTCCAATAATTAATTCTTTTTCAGTTGTTTCTTCGTTTTTTCTTAACGCTTTTGGTAGTTCTGAATTTTGCTGTTCTATTGTCACTATCTCTTGTTCTGGTATTAATTCTCTTATAACATAATTCTCTTCCTGCCCTGTATTTATTAATATTAAATATTTTCTTTGGTCCATTATTCCTGTTATATAATAATAGTGTGGGTTTATTTCTTCTATTTTCTGTTCTATTAATTTTTGTGGAGTTATATAATTTATTCTTCTTGATGTACTTCTTGATGTACTTATTCTTGATGACGTTTCTGGCATTTCATTATTTGTTCGTTTTGACGTGCTTAATCTTTCTTTTACTATTTCTAAATCTTCTTCCATGTCCATTTCCGTATAACTGTAATCATTGTTGTCTATAACTGATACTATTCTTTCGAATGGATTTTCTATTTTTATTTTATTTATTTTATTTTTAGCTGTTATCTTATGTTTTGTTGTTAAGACATATAGATTTTTACATCTTGCTGTGAATATTTTACTTCCTGGTGCTAATTCTATTCCAGACATTTTCCAGTTAGCACTAATGATTTATCTATATTTTTATCATCTATTGCTACTGAATAGTTGGCACTTACTATAAATTTAAATTTTTGGTATATTAAGTTACCTCTTACGACACTTATTATACTCTTTTCTATAGGTTGTACAATTCTATCATCTGCCAAGTATATTTCTATAGGGGTATCTATTCCTTCCTTAAAACATGCTTTTATTAGGATCTCCGTTCCTCCTAAATGTACATATTTTATTGGATTTTTTGCTTTTATATCTTGTATTTCTTTATTTAGTAGTTTTTTATTTAAAATTGGTATTTGTGCTTTACCTTTGATGTATTTTCAATCTATTATATGTTCTCTTTGGCTTACTACATAGTATTCTTCTTTCTGTCTTTAAAACCAATTCTTTATTGTTGGTAGTTCTAATATTTTGTCTATGCTTAGATCCAATTCTTTTCCTTTTATTTGTTCAAATATATTAGCGTCAAATATTATTTTTTGTTCTGAAGATTGTTCATCTTGGTGTTCTTCTTGTTGTATAATTTGTATATCTTTTTCAGTCATTACTTTCTTCGTCTGATTCCTCTATATTATTGTCTATTTCTTTTTCATTTTCGGGGAACTCGTTTTCTGATATCTCATATATGCTGTTTTCACTGCTTAATTCATAATCTACATATTCTATTTGTGTATATTTATCATTATCTATCATTATTTCGGTATTTGTTTTTTCTTTGGGTTTTTTTGGTAATCTGCAATCTTTGGCTAAGTGTCCTAGCTTTCCACAATTATAGCAAGTACATTCTGTTAGTTTTTTCTTTTTCCTATATGGTTTTTTATGTTTATAATTTTTTACATAATATCTTCCTCTTGGTTTCCTATATTTATATTTTGGATATTTTGATTTAAATTTCTTTCTCTTTCCTTCTTTTTTGTAATATTTATCTGTGCAGCCAAATTGGGGTGCTATTCTACTTTTACAGCATGCCAAATTTTTTACTAATATTTTATCCATTTTGATATTTTCTTTATACTTTTCGCATAATTCTATAAACCAGTTTTGTAGAAATTTTTTTCGAGCTCCTAGAGTATCTGCTAGTTCTGCTTCATTCCAATTTTTTATTATTTTTGAGCTAAACGGTTCTGGTAATTTTGTAAAATATAATTTTCTAATTTCCTTACTTTCATCTGGACTATATGTTCCTTTATAATAATAGTCTCTAAATGCACAAGTATATTCGTCTATATAACACATATTACATATTGCTAATTTTGTCATCAAATTTCTATTTGTAGTTTTTTCTTTATTTTGTTCTTCTACTTCTGTTGTCATACTACTAAACTCATTTCTTATTGCTATTTCATATTTATTCAATATATCTGTCACTGTTGTTGCTGTTGTTCCATCAAGTTTTTTATTATTTCTTAATGTATCTAGGCTTTCACTTGATAAATTTTGTAACCATAGTTTTACCGTTCCTATAAGTGTTCTTTCTATATATCCTGGTGTTTCAGCTATTGCAATTTTATTATCTATTAGTTGTTTGGAGATGTACCCTATCCATAATTGGATTGTTTTATTTATATCTGCTACACAATCTAGATCTAAAAAATTACATTGTTCAGTTATCTGTCTTGGTGTCCATTTCCTATTTAGCCTTTTATCCCATAATGTTTTATTTCTATCATATGAATCATAACTTACTCTGTAATAGGTTGAGTTTAGTTGTCTTGGATTTTTTACTCCTGATGTGCTTGGTTTATCTTCGATCATATCTCCTGTATTTATTTCTGGATTTGTTTTCATCTTTTCCGTTTTTTCTATTAGTTCTGTGTATGTTTCACTTGTTTTTGAATAGTCTTCTCCTAGATTTGTGTCGTTATCACTTTGGTCATTTATTTCGTTCATGCTTATTTTTGGTGGATTATCCTATATTTCTTCTAACTGTAATTTGAACTTTTCTATCTCATTTGTCAGTTTTAGCTCTTGTTCTTCTTCTTTACGTTTTTCTTTTTCTTTTAGTTTATTAGCGTATAGCTATTTTAGCATTTCTAATTCTGTTATCTTAGTGTTTTTTTACTTCTTCTATCTATTGTATTTTTTCTTTAGCTTGCTGTTGTATTTCTTTTATTTCTCTTTTTCTGTCTATTTCTTCGTTTTCTTTTGTTATTCTAACCATTGCGGTTAAACTATCTTCTAGTTTTACAGTTTCTTTTTTTAACATTAAGTTCAGGTTATTTCCTATTTTCTTGTATCTTCTTCCTAAGTTGGAAAATATTATTGTTATTTTTAATCCTTCTGGATTTTCATATGTTTTCGCTTCTAGTGTGAATTCTTCTTTATTCATCTTTTCTTTTTAAGATAGCAAATATATTTATATTCTGTTTTAGATATTATATCGATTAATTCAGATAGCCTAGCTTTGTTTGTTTTTGTAATACTTAGGTATTCATATTCTAGGTATAGTTTTTTCAGTTTCTTCCTTATTTTCCTTGATTTTTTAATTATTTTAATCTGTGTATTTTCTGTAATTGTCTCACTGTTTATGAGTATTTTTTGCAGATTTGTACTATTAATGTCAGTGTTCCTTTCCATGGTTTTGTTTCTTAAAGTATATGTTTATTTGTCATAGCTCTGATACCAATTTTTTTTTTTTTTTTGGGTGTGGGGGGTCATTTTAATTTTAATATTGCGATGTATACCTGCTGATACATATATTCATTGTTTTAATATTTGTAAGAATTATTGTTTTTCTGTGTTGATAAGTCTCAAGATTATCTCTATAAAATTCAATTTCTTTCTCTATAGTTAATAAAGCTTTATTACGTAATCTATTATATTTAATTATGTCTTTGCAGGTTTTAATATTGTGTTTAACACAATCTATTTTTCTATTTATGTTACTGAGGTTTTGAAAAAGTTTCCATTTCTGGGTGTTATAGAATCTTATGTTAAAGTGTTATGTTTCATTTATAAACAGATTTTATTAACTTGATATGTGATCATTAATCTGAATATAAATCTAATTCATATAGATCTAATATATCTATTTCTTGTGATACAATTAGTTCTGTAAATGCTTGTTCCATTACATATATTATTTCAAAAGTAACTAAAATATCATAAATTTTTCTTTTAACATCGTTATTAAGTCTGTTAAAGATATATAATATAAGTATTTTGCAGTCAATATTTTCTTCTAATAAATACGTGTGGTTGTTCATTCAGATTTACTATTTATCCTTATCATGTGTTTACTAAACATATTCCCTCTAACCTCTTTGTTTATCATAGAGTTTATCATATTTTAATAAGTTATACTGAACAATCTTTTCGGGTCACTACCATGTTTTTCATGCTTCAATCATTTACCATAACAGCGCCTCAACTCTGTGTACTCCCCTAAACGGCTTCCTCTATATTATTGTCTATTTCTTTTTCTATATTATTGTCTAAACGACTTCCTCTATATTCTGGTACTACTCTTATTGGCTTTGCCTTAGTGGCTACGTCTAGCCAGCTGTGACATTAAAGCCCGCTGAAGTTGTCAAAAGGGCTACCTCTTTCACAGTTAGAACTGCTAGACACATGGGCTCAGTAAGAGTATGTATCAGGCTTAGACAGGCCCCTTGCTTGGGTAAAAGGATATAGATCCTTCCATACAGTCATTAAACTATAATAGAATTTCCGTATATTTCGAATCCTTAATTGGTCATGCGGACTACCGCCAACCTTTAAAGGTTACTAAAGCAGCTAGATCTGGATGGCCGTGCGGACTACCGCCTGCCTACCCTAGATACTGGTGAAAATGGTATTAGAGACTCTCAATACCAGGTCTTTGGGTATTTATAGGGCTGCTACGCGCGCGACCGCGGTCAAAACGCGCCTGGGAGGCGGTGTCCGGGCTCAGGCCGAGCTCGTGAGGGAGAAACTCTCAATTTACCCACGGACGCGCAAATGACACAGGTCCGGTAAAATGGTCATAACGTTTTGTATACACCTCTAAATGTCGAACGGTTTGATGCGTTGGAAACTATACTCAAAGAGATTTAATTTGATAGGTTGTGTATCACACAACACCTTATATAAATGTAGATATTGTTGTCCAAAGTGAGGTCTTGTGCGTACTCATTTATAACTTTAGTCTATTATGAAATTTTCCAACTTGGCTTAGACTTAGGTATATCCTTAGACCCCAAATCACTTATAATATGACTTATACGCTTATTAACATATCCAATTGATATCCATTATATCATGAATCCTCATTTGCACACACAAATAAAATAATTAGCCTACCTTGGCACCACAAAATCTTAAATTACTTAGCAAAATTTTTTGGGGCTTTACATTCTCCCCCGCTTAGGATCATTCGTCCTTGAATGATAATTGGAGTCAATCCGCAAATCCTTAGTATAACTTATCTCCTTTCTCACACATTTTTAACTCCCAAATTTTGACTAACTCCCAAATTTTTCAGAAATTTCGGTAAAGTTTCCCTTGTAACTGGGCATATCCACTTGTCAGAGAATCCTAGAAATGCATCCTATCAACATTTACATAATCCAAAGATGCAACATAATATAAAATGATGCCAACCGTGGCCCAATAAGAAATGCATTTCTAGAATAGAAGAATACATAGTTTACTCCAGGAACTATGGACCAAATCCCTGTGACACACCTTTTGGGAACAAAAATTACCTTACACTCTCAACCTTTCTCGAGTGTGTCTAATACATACCTCTTTAGTGTTTGACCACTTTTTTCTCAACAAGTGTAATCACGCACTAATAATAATGTGGCACGTGTGATTAACCTTTTGTAAAAAATAAAAAATACTTGAATTTATAATTATATCCTAATTGCCAAAATATTCTTCCATCTTCTTCATCTTCCCCAAGCTATACCACCATGATTGCTAACTCTCTAAAGCGAAACACTGATGCAAAAAGAAAAAAAAAATACCACTACCTCATCCTACCACATTTAAGACCCACCACCCCAACCGCATAAATTCCCCGCTAATCTTCATTTTCTTTGCCCCATTTAACACCCCGACAGTTTAAATTCACTATTACTCTTTATTTTTTTGTCGCGTTCAACATTCCACCCATTAAATTATAAAACTCAGATTTGTCTGTGCTATAATTTTGAAAACTGGTGGTGTCTCTTCCAGTTCATGAGATCGTAGACAAGGTCTTCGTCATTGCCATATATAAATAAGACTTCAGAAAAAGGACTGCATATCAAAGTTGTTAGAGAGAAAAAAATAAAACCCGATTGGGATTATTCTGTATCTAGTTTATCAAAACTGGTAAAAGAGCAATCATTCTGGGATTAAATCACCTTCCTTATTATTTCTAGAAGCTAATCAAAATCTAAATCTGAAAAACACCAAATTTCCAAAACAATTATCAATTTGGAGATTTGAATCGCGAGTCATAACCAAAATATATTGGTGTTCAAATATGGAAACTCTGGTTCTTTGTATTTTCTCGTTCCCCTTTAGATCTTGGGGGAAAAATCTGGGGGGGGGGGGGGGGTTGTGGTGTTGTGACAGAAGAACTTGGAAAAGAATTGATAAAATCTTTTTAGAAAATAAAAAAATGAAAAATGAAAAATCTACACAAATAGTTTCCTGATGACGATTTAGATACAACAGGTTAACTCTTCACTTGCCTCTTATGCGTGTAAATCACGAGTGTAAAAGTAGTGTGTATTAGACACACTCGGAAAAGGTTGAGTGTGTAAGGTTGAGTGTGTAAGGTATTTTGTGCCTTCTAGAAAAGAAACACTATTATCATCAACTAACCATGTGATACATAATTCATATAATGTAAGCTTTTGACATCTTCATAGGACACAAAATACTTAATTACATAGCTAGCCAAACAAGTGAGGGTACTTCTTCTTCATTTCTTTCTCGGCTTCCCAAGTGGCTTCCTCACTTTGCTGGTTTCACCATAACACTTCCACGGAGGCAATTTCTTTATTTCTCAACTTTAGGACTTGCCTATCAAGGATGGCAACTGGAATTTGTTCGTACAATAATTATTCATTAACCTCAATACTCTCAACAGGCACAATCGTGGACGGATATCCCACTACCTTTTTCAACATAGACATATGGAAAACTAGGTGTACTAATGACTTCTCGGGTGGCAGCTCGAGCTTGTATGTCACCTGACCAATCCTCTGAATGATTTTTACGGTCCAACATACCTCAAACTCAATTTTCCCTTCTTTCCAAGCTGCATGATACCCTTCATGGGGGAAACCTTCAAAGATACCCAATCATCTTCTTTGAACTCCAAATCTCTGCGACGAACATCTGAATACAATTTTTGGTGACACTGAGCAGTTTTCAACCTCTCTTTAATAATCTTGACTTTCTCCATAGACTGATGCACGAGGTCCGGCCCTATCAATTCAGCTTCTCCAACCTCGAACCACCCAATGGGAGATCTACATCTCCTACCATACAATGACTCAAATGGTGCAATCTAGATACTAGCAAGGAAGCTGTTATTGTAAGCAGATTCTATGAGTGGTAAATGGTCATCCCAACTACCTTTGAAATCAAGAATTCAAGCACGCAACATCTCCTCAAGCGTCTAAATAGTACGCTCTACTTGCCCGTCAGTTTGAGGAAGGAATGTTGTGCTAAGATGTACCTGCGTACCCAAACCTTGTTGAAATTTCTTCCAAAAGTTGGCAGTGAACTGAGCCCTTCGATCTGAAATGATTGAGCCTGGAGTGCCATGCAACCTGGCTATTTCTTTGGTATACAACTGAGCATACTGTTCCGCTGTGTCGGTAGATTTAACTGGCAAGAAGTACGCTGATTTTGTGAGTCGGTCTACAATCACCCAAATTGATTCAAACTTCCTACCACCAAAACCAAGTTTATCATCTCCCATTTCCACATTGGAATCTATATGCTTTGGGCCAATCCACCAGGCCTCTGATGTTCGGCCTTTACTTGCTGACAGTTCAGACATTTTTCCACAAAGTCCTCCACATCCTTTTTCATGTTGTTCCACCAATAAATTTCCCTAAGATCATGATACATTTTTGTAGAACCTGGGTGCACTGAATACCTGGAAGTATGAGCTTCTGCCATGATCCTCTCTCGAAGACCGTCAATATCCGGAACACATAGGTGGCCTTGGTACCGTAGGGTACCATCATCCATGCCAAAGGAAAAAAATGTGGTCGTGTGTTTATGAATCCCCTCTTTTAGTTGTGCTAACAATAGATCGTTGAATTACTTCTCTTTAAATTCCGCCACAAGCAATGATTCAGCCCTATTCTGCACAATTACTTCTCCTTCGTTAGAGTTCGCAAGGAGAACTCCCAAGCTAGCCAGCCGGTGAACCTCCCTGGCCAACGGCCTCTTATATGCCTCCAAGTGAGCCAAGATCCCCATAGATTTTTGACTAAGAGCATCCACTACAACATTAGCCTTTCCCGGGTGATAGAGAATATCAATGTCATAGTCCTTGAGTAACTCTAGCCATCTTCTTTGTCTCAGATTCAACTCCTTCTTTTTGAAAATATATTGAAGGCTCATGTGGTCCGTAAATACATCCATATGCACCCCATACAAATAATGTGGACAAATCTGTAGTGCAAACACCCCTTCCACAAGCTCTATGTCATGGGTTGGATAGTTCCTTTCATGATTCTTGAGTTGCCTAGAGGCATAAGCGATCACCGGGCCATGTTGCATCAATAGCGGACCATCTATATCACATTTCTCTTACATATGACCTCCTAGAAAATGAGTTATTCAATAATTTCCTTGATATGGTTATAATCTTATGTGAATACTTGCAACTTGCTCTTCTAAATTCTCAACAAAAGACATTACTGGATGAGCTTTCTTATAAGTCCTTTTTATTTCAAAGGAATAACATCTTCTAGCCTGCGCACATAGCTTAATATCCTCAACCTACACGACATTGTATCAAATGTAAAGTAACATTGTGCTCAGACCTTCCCTAGCCAACCTCTCTCCTCCTTATGTGCCTTATATGATTTAATAAACCACTCTACTTCCCTTTGTCCTTTGGGTAGATTGTGTTGTTTTTCCCTTTTTGTTCTCCTTTTCGGTGTAACCAATACATTGGTACTATCTCTTCTTTGTGAATGGGACATTCATTCCCATTCCATTTTGCTCATAATCCATAGTTGATAGCCGTATTGTGCCACACACTTGTCTGCCTCCCATGAACTCGTAGTATCATTGTGTCTGGTTTGTTGAGTTTCTCACACTACTAGGAGTCTCACTTTCCATTGTAATATGTAGACATGAACTCCCTCTAAATATTTTAGTTTATATTCAGTGTCACCCAAGTCCTTTGTGTTATGGTTAGTCCTTTATACCTTCTATTAACACTTGTGCTCTAGGTGAGTCCACCATTCTGATACAAACTATTTTGTGATAACCATGGATGTCTCAATTTATAGATTTTCTTCCAATTCTTCTCGCCTCATTCTTCCTAATTAGGGGATAGCTATGCACTCTTCCGTATGTTATGTGGTCTTTTCTCTTAGTTAGGAATTCATCCTGCTCACCTGTCGATACTTGTTGGGATATCTGCGGGAAAGTGTGTTCATCCGCGTATCACTTAACACTTCCTTTCTTGAAATATTTTAAGGGGCTCTCTATCAAGTCAAAATGCAATCTTGGTTTATTATAGCATCACCTTTATTTCTCTTACACGTTCTGCCTTTCTCAAAGACTTGTCACTTTAGTTGAATCGCAATTCGATGATTAACCCATTCTAAAAACTCACAACCCTTCACTTTTGATCAATAGTACTTCCTTGGGTTCCATTGTTCATGACCCTCTATTAAGAATAAAATCCCTATACAAACACTACTCATGGTTTCTAGAACCGTTGCCCCTATCATTCACATTTCCACATATGAAAAGTTTTCCTTTCTTAAACTTCTACCTTCCTGGGGTACTAGCGGTCTATCATTAGCATATCCTTTCAGAGAATCATGCCCATTATCACTTTTCTAGACTACACATGTGTTCAATAAAATATTCATACATCATAGCTACATGGTCTTACTCTTGTTTCATTGTATTTAAGTATGGCCTCACTATAGCCTTTCCTCCCCCACTTAGGGTGAATCTCCCAGATTTCGACACAAGTCTTGAATTTAGCAATTTCAGGAACATATGCCTCATGTCTCTAGCCCATGTACGTATATATATACATATACATATATATATATATATATATATATATATATGTCTATTAAGTCGTTATGGTATTACCTCAGAAGTTCTCTGCTTTTATCCGGCCATGTGGTATTGGGGTTCTAATTCCTCATGTCAAAATTCTTTACGAGTGTAATACAATTTCGAACAATTTTGGATTTGTGCAAGGATTCCCTCTTTAAGGGCTCAATTGACTTTCCTTTTATAACTTCTTGGCTCCTAGGAAAGACTTACACTTTCATTATAAATCTCATGGCCATGCCTTTCATATATCATGTGCTTATATAATAAAATTTTCTTTTACACCTTAGGATCATCTACATGTTTCCCATACTATCCAAATTTGTTGTTCAAGCTTACATATCATTTATCAAATTGATATCTCTTTGGAGGTGAGTAATCACTTCTATCGCCTCTCTCAAGTAAAGTATGCTCATGGTATTATATACTTATCCACCCTATATGTCCATACCATTCGTTCAACAAGAAACATGTGACATCTCCTTAATACTCAGGCATTTTCCCATTTGTCATGTCGTATGACAACATTACTTGGAATAGATGAAAGAGCATTTAAACTTGCCTTGAATCTCAACGCACGAGTTAGAAGACAAACTTATAGCCAAGCTTTATTGCACGATATGGAGTGTTGAAGAAGGGTAACATTTCTAAAATGTCCATGTATCCTCCAAATTATAGATGTGGTAGACAACACACCGATAAGAAGGACTCTACTAGACATCGCTCTGAAACATCCTAGGACACTTTAAAACCATAGGCTCTGATACCAAGTTTGCCATGCCCCAACCTTGGGAAGACGCGACCAGCGCTCAATTGAGTAAACCCCAACTGACTATTCATACATTTCTATCCAACTCACTACGGTTAAGGAAATTATGCTTTCTTTTATTTAGACAATAGCAAAAATGAACTTTCACAATATTAGCCCATTTTCATTTCACAAACCACAAACCATGGTTAAGTTTCAAAATTTTATACGGTTATAGTTTAGAAGAAGTAGAGTACAAAGTTACAACATCGTTCATCAACCCATCCAACACCCTTACCTTGCACACACAAACGTCTACGGAGCCTCTAAGGATACAAATAATGACAATGCCGGCAACAAGGCCCCGGCTATACCTCAAAAGTGGATATCTATAACAAAAGATGTACAACATAACCCCTTGAAGGAGAATATCGATCGCCTAATCGATGCTATGGCCGGCCACGAGACCCTCACTTTCCTTGATGCCTGCTCGGGGTACAATCAAATCCAAATGAACCCCGAGGATAGGGAAAAGACCACATTTATCAAGAAATACAGTATGTATTATTATAATGTAATGCCTTTCAGGCTAAAAACTGCGGGAGCAACATACCAACGGTTAGTTATTAAAATGTTCTAGCACCAAGTAGGAAAATCTATGGAAATATATATTGATGATATGCTAGTCAAGTCCCTGCGCGCAGAGGACCTATCTGACCCATTTGAAGGAAACTTTCGACATCCTCAGAAGCTACAACTTGAAGCTCAATCCTGAGAAGTGCTCCTTCGAAGTAGGCTCGGGAAATTTCTAGGCTTCATGGTATCAAACAGGGGGATCAAAATCAATCCCGACAAAATAAAGCCCATTAAAGAGATTACGGTGGTGAACAACGTAAAAGCCATTCAATGGCTGATAGGGCGGATCGCGGCCTTGGGCAAATTCATATCAAGATTGTCGGACAAAAGCCACCATTTCTTTGCCCTACTCAAAAGAAAGAACAACTTCGAATGGACTCCAGAATGCCAACACGCTCTGGAAGAACTGAAATGGTACCTGTCCAGCCCGCCTTGACTGCACACACCCAAGGAGGATGAAACGCTATACCTATACCTGACCGTATCTGAAATAGCAGTTAGCGGCATACTTGTCCAAGAAGATCAAGGTACACAATTTCCTATTAATTATGTAAGCCGAACATTGGGGGACGCCGAAACCTGGTACCCCCATCTGGAAAAATTAGCTTTCGCACTAATAAGCGCCTTGCGGAAACTGAAGCCTTACTTTTAGTGCCACCGTATCTGCGTCCTCTCAACTTATCCCCTTCGAAGTGTACTGCATAAACCTGAGTTATCAGTTAATTGGCCAAGTGGGCCATCGAACTCGGAGGGTATGACATCGAGTATCACCCCCAGACAGCCATCAAGTCCCAAATCCTGGCGGATTTCGTGGCTGACATCTTGCCAACCCTCAGGCCCCAGATAGAGAAGGAGTTATTATTAAAAGCAGGCACATCCTCTGGGGTGTGGACCTTGTTCACAGATGGTGCCACAAACGTAAGAGGATCCGTACTCAGTATAGTACTAAAGCCGCCCGTCGGTGGCATAATCAGGCAATCCATAAAAACCACAAAGCTGACTAACAATAAAGCTGAGTATAAGGCTATGATTGCAGGTTTAAAGTTGGCCAAAAGTTTAGGATCCGAGACTGTCGAGGCAAAATGAGACTCGCTGCTCGTGGTAAGCCAAGTTAATGGAAGCTACAAAGCCCGATAAGATAGGATACAAGGGTATTTTGGACAAAATCCAAATCGCATTACGTCGAATCAAAGAATGGACCATAGTCCATGTACCTCGAGAGAAAAATTACGAGGCTGATGCCCTCGCGAACCTAGAATCTTCTGTAAAAGAAGACCTGCTCCCCGGAATTGCCGTCCAACTATTCAAATCTGTGGTCGAGGAAGGTCACGCGAAAATTAACTCCACCAGCCTGACATGGGATTGGAGAAACAAATATATCGTTTATTTGAAGGACGGGAAGCTACCCACGGATCCAAAAGAATCGAGGGCCCTGTGAACCAAAGCGTCCGGGTTCTCACTCGATGAAAATGAGGCTCTCTATAGGAGAACTTTTGATGGTTGGCGATATGCCTGCGACCGGGCGACACAGATTACCTGCTCTGGGAGATCCACGAGGGAAGCTACAGAAATCACTCCGGGGCAGATTCCTTAGTCTGAAAAGTGATCAGAACGGGCTACTATTGGGATGCCATGGAAAAAGTCGCAAGGGAATTCGTTCGAAAATGCGATAAGTGTAAGAGGTTCGCTCCAATGATCCACTAGCCTTGGGAGCAACTGCATTCCGTTTTATCACCATGTCCATTCATGAAGTGGGGGATGGACATTGTCGGCCCTTTGTCGATGGTGCCAGGTAAGGCCAGATTCATTTTATTTATTATTGACTATTTCTCAAAATAGGTGGAAGCGCAGGCCTTCGAGAAAATAAGAGAGAAGGAAGTCATAAATTTTATATGGGAACACATCATATGCTAGTTCGGGATCCCGTCCGAAATAACATGCGACAATGCAAGGCAATTCATCGGAAGCAAGGTAACATAGTTCCTTAAAGACAACAAAATCAAGAGAATCCTATCGATGCCATAAAACCTGTGTGCGAACAGCCAAGCTGAATCTACAACTAAAACCATCATTCAAAACTTGAAAAAGAATTTGGAAAGTGCCAAGGGAAAATGGGAGAAATGTTGCCCGAGGTGCTCTGGGCATATCGGACAACTCCAAAATCAAGCACCGGGGAGACACCTTTCTCCCTAGTGTATGGTGTCGAGGCACTGATACCGGTGGAGACCGGGGAACCAAGCACCAGATTTATCCACACTAGCGAGGGATCAAACAACGAAGCCATGGCAATGGCCCTCGAGCTGCTCGACGAAAGACGGGAAGCTTCACTGGTTCAGATGGCTGCCTAGAAGCAGAAAACTGAAAGATACTACATTAGAAGAACGAATCTCCGATACTTTGGAATCGGAAACTTGGTCCTAAGGAAGGTTACCTTCAACACCAAAAACCCTAATGAAGGGAAGTTGGGCCAAAATTGGGAAGGACCGTACAATATACTTGGGATAGTTGGCAAATGATCCGATAAACTTGGTACCATGAAGGACGAGCAGCTTCCGAAATACAGGAATGTATTGATGCTTAAGCGGTATTACTGCTAGGGCGGCCGGATGAGGAACCCCACACATATCCTCGAGAAAGCGTTGCACTCTTTTCCTTCGACCGGGTTTTTTATCCCGAAACAGGTTTTTGACAGCAAGGGTTTTAATGAGACGGCGTCTATACATCTCCCTAGAAGGATTCGAAGAGCCTCCAAGATTTATTTTACAATCTGCTTCTCACTGGAAAAAAGATGAACAAGGCTCTAATAGGGAACAATGTATCAGGTCAAACAGCCCAAGAAGCCGCACCCGTGCGGTCCGAACACGCAAAAACAAAATAGCATGTATTTATGCCAAGCAATAAAGAATATCTTTTGGCATATCGTATTCCAGAAAAGGGATTTCAACATGCCCACGGTGAAGGCCTCTCAACCAAACGCGTCCCGAGATACTCGGAGACTTAGCGTCAGCAATTCAACACCTGCACGACCCTAGGGTCAGAACTCCGGGCTCATAAAGCCCTATAAGGCAATTCCGAGCTCACAAAAAACAATCTTGAAGCTTAAACTCGATGGCTCAGAGACTGTCGTCATGCACTGGAAAACCAACTTTAAGACCCCTAGCGAGCAGACTCAGCGTAACTAAATCTATTCTACATCACAAAAAAAAAACTGTAAGACCTCAATAGGCATGGACAACTGTAAGACCTCAACAGGCATGACAAACTGTAATACCTCAACAGGTATGACAAACTGTAAGACCTCAATATGCATGACAAACTGTAAGACCTCAATAGGCATGACAAACTATAATACCTCAACAGGCCTGAAAATCCCAAAGTTCGGGCTATACGTCGCATTTGTAAGAGTCTCAAAAAGGCATACCCTCGGTGTGGACGCCTGAACTGTCACTCGGGATCAAATTGGCTCCGGCCAAACAAATATGACTACGGTCAAAACGGCTGATACAACCATAATAAGGTGACTCAGGGATGCCCGACCGTCACTAATCAAAAATCACAGGCCACTACTTCGATTATACTTCAGAAAGAACCGGTTAAAGCAGGCTTCCCTCAATAGGAAAAAACGATCTTCGACCATGTCAACTCCCAATCACAAGGCTTCGACCTACTCAGCCTACGAGCTATGAATCTTCTGAGGTGCTCAAACATTGTCGATAACAACTTGAAATCGAGGTTGTTCCAGAACCGACACTGGGTCAGGCAAAATTATTTCAAAAAGACCTTAACAAGCGGAAAACAAAGCCTACAAAAATCCCACGGGCAAATCAGTGTAAGATCCAATGTCGCCAGCCAAACAAGCCTCCGGGCCGCATATTGAAAGGTCTCTACGACCAAACAGCGTAAGAGCCATTATCGCTAGCTTAAAAATTGAAAATGTGAGGATTAAAATGATCTCGTATCGTAACCCGATTCGGAGACCGGATCCAAAAAAGTTAACTATGCAAGCCTCCGGGCCACATATTAAATGGTTTCAACGACCAAAATAATGTAAGAGGCACTATCGCCGGTCTGAAAATTCTTAAGGGCCAATTGAAGCTCGAATCGCAATGCGACTTGGAGACTGGACCCAAAATAGTTAAACTACAACATGCCTAAAGGCACGGCATAAATTCCACTGTCGATCAGCCGAGTGAGCCCCTGGGCCACGCGTCTGTAAGGTCACTACGACCCGAAACACAAAATGCCATTGTTGCCCGCCCATGTAGGTAGGAAAGAACTTTAGGGTCAATTAAAGCTCGAATCGCGACGCGACTTGGAGACTGGACCCAAAATAGTTGAAACAGCGAAATGCCCAAGGGCAAAAGATAAGAACCATCGTCACCCAACCGCACGAGCACGGGAGAGTGGAAATCAATAAGGCTCAGGACAAATACCATCCAAAAACCCAACGTAAGACAGCAGGGCAAAAGCATGAGATCCCTTATGGTGGTTTGCATCGGAGGCCACATCAACCGACCACACAACAATTCCCGAGCCTGTCCAAAAGGCCACAGGGCTATATTACATGTCTAAAGGTTTTTTCAATAATCGCTGTTGAATTCAAAGCAAAAGGGAATAAGGGAAATAGAATCACTGAATTCTCCGCATACATCTGCCAAAATAAAAGTACTGTACAACAAACAGGGAAATCAACAGGAAAAAATAGCAGATCCTAATCTATCGCCGAACCGACGGCCCCAAAGGTTGCATCTAGGTGATTACAAATCCCCGATGGCCCCTTCTCGATGGCTTCCCCCCTCTTCGGGGATCCACCCCCATTTTTAACCCTACTTGAGCTTCCTTCCAATACGTCCTCCATGATCAGCCCTCGGGAACTCGGCCAAGCGTGATCCACGATTTGAGTAAAAACTAGGCCAGCCCCTCTAACGCCCCCTCAACACAGGAATCTTCGATAACTGCTTCTCCCTATGCGAAGATACAAGCGCCTCGGCCTCAACTTTGATCTGGAGCAAGGAAGCCACCAACTCGGAATGAAGGCTCTTATAATTGCCACTATCCTCCTTCGCTCTCTAAAGCTAATGTTGAATCAAGGTAACTCTTTCCCTGAGGTTGTCCCTTTCAGAAGACACCTCGCTCACATGCTGGCTAAACTCGGAGATTTCAGCATCCCTGGCCCGAAGCTCTCCTCTCAGCAGGGCATTTTCCTTCTCACACTGCACAGATCAGTTCACGAAGAGTTAAAAGCACAAAAATTTTACAAGGGATCAAATGATATCGAAAACATGGGATGGATAACCTATTCGGTGAAAAGGGCTTTCTCACATCGTGAGGCAAGGACCTGGCTATAAAGTGCCTCGTCCTGAAACAGCATAAAAAAGTTAAAAGGATAAAGGACAGAGCAGCCCAAAGCAGCAAACAAGGCTAGATGAAGTTATCCGCTCACAAAGTCTGCCCATCTCGCCAAAAATAGATGAGGCGTTGACCTCGGGATTACCCTCAAGAATGATCGTTGGCCTCCCGAGTGCGTCTCCGCCTTTGATCAGTTTTCCCGCCATGAAAGGCTCCTCGTGAGATGCCTCTTACATACCGGAAGATGGAAGGATCTCCCCCTTTGGAGAATCAACGATATCGAGCGGGCCAATGGGGTTAACCTACATCTCCATCCTCTGTTCATCATGGGTCCCAACTCAAGGTGCATCCAAACTGCCTATCAAGGGTGTCCCGGATCAGGGAGAACTCCGGCCACCTATCAATTCAAGGTTAGTGCTCGATACCTCATCCACTACCTCACCACCATAAATCTGAGCCGTGCCAGCATCAAACTCCTATCCGAAAGCATCTATTTCCACGGCCTGAGGATCGGTCAACCCCAAACGCTCTTCAAAGGGTACCGAGAAGCTTCTTTCTCCCTCGCATTCAACATGAGGATTTCCCATCGCCCCGGATACTGGAGCCAATGGGTAAACCTTAGAATACTCCACTCTGACCCTCTTGGGATCCAATCCTCCACTCTGATCCTCTTGCCTCTTCCTCTCCTCGTCATGCATCAGAATGTCCCCTCCAACAGACGACACCTCCCTCATCAGTAGGGTCCCTCCCAGACCTACATAGATGCAGATGTTGAAATGCACGGTATGGAGAAAGCTACTAATAGCATGCTACATCAAAATTCATATATGCAGCACGACTCAAGGCTTACCAAGGCCTCCGGCCTCATACCGAGCTCGGGATAAATCCTACCATGCTTGGTCGGTATACGAGTAGAGTGAGTGCAAACGACCAACCCAACCCTGAAAGTCTGGCACCGCGCCGGGGTAGATCACTACGGCTAAAAAGACAAGAAAGGCAGAGTTAGATGTATGAAGAAAAGTTATTAAGAAAGGGCAAGGGCACAATGTCTACTTACACCCAACGTTCCACATCTCAGGGAACGACATCTTTTCTGCTAGAATCAGATCAGACGTCCTCACTCAGACGAATCAGCTTAACCACCCATCACCCTCAAACTCCTCGGTACGGGCAAAAAGGGACCTCAAGGCTCGACAACGAAGCTTGACTAAGCCTCCAGGAAGCAAACGAGGGATATACGTCCGAAACAAATGGTTCAGGGTGAAGACCTAATAATATAAACCATGTGCCAAAACGAAAGGTGGACTTTACCTAGAGTTACTTGGTAACTCAGGCAGACGTCGAGAATCACGGGGTTGATCAGGGGCGAGAATGGCCCCACCGGCCCCAAAGAGAGTGGGTAGGTGTACACACTCAGAAAGTCGGCTTTATGAGCCGTAATATCCTCATCCTGAGCGGTAATCTCCATGAGCACGGTATCTCCCCAGCATTAGTCTACCTTCACTCTTTTGATGTCCATTATAGAACTAATATATCGAGTTACAGGCTCGCGATGCCCTGACTTCGAGGAGGGTCTCTTGACCCTAAAATCGGAGGTCATCACAAAGTATCCTGGAAGGAAAATCCTTGGCGGGGGGGGGGGGGGGGAGTGGCCACTTCGCCTTGAGAGAAAAGCGAAGAAGATGACCCCGCAGCCTCCTGGAAAGCAGAAATGGAAATATTCGTCATCCTATGAGAAATATGAAGAAATAAGAAAAAGGGGTTGCATCCCTAGGAAAAAGCGAGAACGAATGGAAATATACCTCACTAAGGGTTTTGAACACAAGATGGAATCTAGAAAGGAAGAGACGAGTATTTATAAAAGCATCATGGGTATATTGAATGAAACCAACCGCCGCAGTCAATTCTAAAATCAGCAGGAACGGTGCGCGTAATGCGCCTTAATACCTTGTATCTATTCGCAAGGGCACTAGAGGAAGCAGGGGTTCACACCAATTTCTTATCATTTCTTGTCGTCTTCACTCTAAGAAACACGGAGACTATCTGTATGCGGTGAATCCTAGGGCCTAATTCCCCCGCCATAGAACCATCTCGCGGTCATGCCCCTTGAAGCTCGAAGCCAAGGTCGAGACTCATCCTCGAGGTTCGATACATGTCGGTCCAAAGGATATCATATTCTGACAAGTACATCAAGCTAAGATAGGCGAGAAGGGAGTTCCCAAGGCATGCGGCTTAACCTGACATGGCTAGTCTATCTGGGGCCTATTTTCAAGATGTCAGGTCTAGCCGTCCTATCTCGATAAATTTGTGGCTAATATGTTCTGTACCATAACGGGTTCCCCTCTTATGTAAAAGGGATCCCCATTATTGTGTAGGCTCAGCTGATGTTGCTCCATTTTTCTCCATAAGTGCAATAATATCTCTCTCCCTCTCTTTTTTCTTTCTAGCTTTTTTGTTCTCACTGGCCCGAGGCCATCCTTACATCCATCGTTCTCTCACTTGTTCTTCATTATATAGCTTAATATTTACCATAAAGATCCTTGTTTAATTATATTCTGAGGTGGTATCCCATTCCCGATTATCCTCGATAGCTCGAACTTGACCCTGACATCGACCCCGAGGTCCCCCTTCGACTAGACCTACACCTGGGCAGCAGGCCCCTCAGTTCGATTATTGTCTCATTTTAAGCTTGCATTTCATCATTAAACTTCATATTGTTAGCATCAACTTCTCTAGCAACTAGCTTGGGAATAGATCACGTATTTTTAGAATCCCATTTACAAATTTAATTGTTGTTATCATTTTCACGGTAAATAGGGTCCATCTTGGATATAAGGTACGTGGTGTAGGCACATAAGTAATGCCTCAATTTCTGAGTTGTCCAGGCTAAAGCAAAGCAAGTGCATTCTAGTAGAGAGTATCGTGCTTATGGTGTGAATTTTTTTACTCAGGTATTATATGGATTGCTACTTTCTCCCTATCCCATCTTGTTGTCCCAAAATGCATTTGAAGGCTCCATATAATACAAATAGATAGAGTAGCATAGGTCGACCTGGCTCTGGTCGGACCAACACCGGTGGTGTGGACAAGTACTCCTTCATTTTGTCGAAAGATTTCTGACAATCCTCGGTCTAGCTTGTTTCGGCATCATTCCTCCACATCTTGAAGATGGGTTTACATATAACTGTGGACTGTGCTATAACGCGACTTATATAGTTGGGACGTCCTAGAAATCTCATCACGTCCTTTTTTCTCCTAGGTGGCGGTAACTCCTGAATAGCCTTAACTTTGGACGGGTCTAGCTCGATCCCTCGATGGCTGACAATGAATCCTAGTAACTTTCTGTGAGAACCCCGAAGACATACTTTGCGGGGTTTAGTTTTAAGTTGTACCTCCTTAACCTGTCAAAGAACTTTCTCAGGTCCGTTATGTGATTTGCGGCCCTCTTGAATTTGATAATGACGTCATCCACACACAACTCTATTTCTTTGGGTATCATATCATGGAAGATGGTTGTCATGGCTCTCATGTAAGTATCCCCAACATTCTTTAGACCGAATGGCATCATTTTATAGTAGTATACCCCCCACGGTGTAATAAAAACTGCTTTCTCTGCGTCTTCTTCATCCATCCAGATCTGGTGATAACCCGCGAAGCAATCTACAAAGTATTGGAGTTGATGCTTGGCGTAATTGTCGATCAGGATGTGTATATTTGGTAGTGGAAAGTCGTCCTTGGGAGTTGCTCTATTTAAGTCTCGATAGTCAACACATACTTTGATTTTCCCATCATTCTTCGGAACTAGTACAATGTTGGCTTACCAGGTTAGGTATTCAACTACCCTGCAGACTTTGGCTTTGTTTACCGTTAAAATGGTAACAACAATTAGATTTTAAATGGGATTCTAAAAATACGTGATCTAATCCCGAGCTAGTTGTTAGAGCAGTTGATGAAAATAAAATGGAGTTTAATGATGAAACGCAAGCTAAAACGAGATAGTAATCGAACCGAAGGGGGACCTCGGGGTCAATGTCAGGGTCGAGTTTCAGCTATCGAGGATAATCGGGAATGAGATAACAACTAAGTATATAATCAAGCAAGGCCCTTCACGGCCAATACTGAGCTATATAATGAAGAACAAGTAAGAGAACGATAGATATAAAATGGACTCGGGTTAGTGAGAACAAGCAAGTTAGAAAGAAAAAAGAGGGAGAGAGAGATATTATTGCACTCGTAGAGAAAATGGAGCAACATCAGCCTTTTCAAGGTAGTGTGAGTCCCCTTTATATAGGAGGGGAACTCGGCTACAAGTACATGGACAGTAATTACAAAATATGGAGATGGGATGGCTTGACGTGATGCCTCAACATAGGCTCTAGATAGGCCGGCCCTATCACACTTAGTCGTGTGCATTAGGATCTTCCCCCTTTGTCCTGGCTTCGATTTTTGTCTTCCCTGAGTCGGGACTCGATGAGCCCCAAAGTCGATAACGCATTCATGGCTTCCCGTCCTCGGGGTCTCGAGGTGTTCTTCTGAAATGACTTGATAGCGAGAAATCAAGTTCTCTGATTTTGTCGTGTACAGATAGACTCTGCCTTTCCCATAACAAAGTGATGGGAAATGATTCTGACACTTGCCTCCTCGAGCTTCATACTGCGACGTCAAACCGATGATGTGACTCCTAGCATGAGCTTTGTGGTAACCGGGCATCCATAGGCTTTCGTATTTCGACCTCATTCGATGCACTCCCGATTCCTTCTCTCCTGGATGAAGGTACTGCCATCGGTACGGTTTTCCATGGATGCATTAACTACGCCCGTCGGTCAATCTTCCAAAGCCTCGATGACCGTGTCGTAACCCCCTATAAATGACGGTGCTTTGGCATTTTTTTCCTATCCTAGTGCTTTTGTTGGCATATTTTCCTGTTCCTTCTTATCATCTTCTTCTATCATTGAACATCATGATTGGGGCTCATGGCCTTAAGCCCGCTTGGCGGAGCTTCCTTAGATCGTGTTGCGGCTCTCTGCTGGGGCTTCCCTTTGTCGAGCATGATCATGCTGTCCCATTACTGTCGTGGTTGTTGACTTGCTTGTCTTTGTTGCTGTTGTTGGCTCGAGATGGTGACATACGAAGGTAATATTTCCTTGTTCGTAGGAAGCTCTTTGGATAACATACCGCTGCTCAAAAGGGGGTTTGGATTATACACCGCTTCTCACCTTCAAACCCCAACTCGACGTGGTGTTCTGCCCCGAGTTGGAGGCTTGCACGACTAGAGACCTTCCGAGTTGTATTGAGATAATACACCAAATTTTGAGGCCTTCTAGGATGTTATCATGAATGAAGGTTAGCTTTGGGAACCTAGGGGTCCCTTTTGATCTTTCCGTAGATAGCCTTCTTAAAATGTCTATGATAGACTTCTGCTGAGGAGTTGCCCGTACTCAGGCGCTGCCTCGGACCTTCATGGAGCTTTCATGATTGGAGCTTCTTGTGCTTATTCCTCTTTTTAGAAAAGGGAACCATGACACCAGGTACTGCCTCGCGTCGAGTGATGGCGTTGAAAGCTTCCCAAAGTCCAACTTCTTTGTGGCGGGGTTACTCAAGGTAGAATGCTGCCTCGAGATTGGAGATAATACGGATGATTCCTCGAGTACCGACTTCTCGTCGAGGGATGTTTTCTGGATCGGGTATCACTCCATTGATTTGTATCGAGGCTATTGGCTTCCCGGGGGCCACTCCAGGTAGGCAAACCGTCGCTGCTTCTCGCATATATGTGGGGCAACTTCGGCTTTTTCGCAAGATCTCACTATTTTTAGATGGTGGCCCTTCCGCTTTGGCATAGGGTTCTTCATTTCTTCAGGGGCAAAAAAGTGTTGGCGCACGCCCTTTCTCTGATCTGTTAGTTTTTCCATAATCATGGCAACCACTTCGGGGCCGGCCTGGCAGGGAGTGGGGAGTGCTGCTCCCAGTGCTCAGGAACCGTGGGAGTTCGCTTTGAAAACAATGTCTTTGATAAGAGGGGAACATCTGGAGATGGTGAGGAGGTATTATGGATGGAGCGAGGGGATAGCACTATAGGTGCTTTCCCCGGATGAGAGCATTACGGACTCTACTAATGGATTCTTGAGTGTATACCTATATCCTTTCACATTTGTCCCCTTGATAGGGTCATGCTTGATTTTGCTTGAAGTATCGGGTTACTTTGGCGCAGATACATCCGTCATTTTGGCGAGTTGTGCTGATGATGAGGTTCTTTTTGGAGAAGGCTAGGCTTGAATTCATGCTTAACTATCTCATCAGGCTATACCGGCCCTTTCATCACCAGGGCTTGCTAACTCTGAGGTACTATTCGTCCACGCCCTTTGTAGTTGATGACGAAGAGTGAGGGGATCGAGAGTGGGCTAGTTGGTTTATCCGGGTCCGGACGGTCGACATTATCCCCGTGGAGCTTTTGCCATTTCTCGAAGGGTGGAACTATGCACGTGAGCAGAGCGTCTGGTGACTCTATAGATTTTGCCTATAGCAAGAATCAGTTGAATAATAGTGTTTTCTCCCTTGTTGCAGCACCTTCATGGATGTCGGGCGAAGTCCTTGACTTGCTTGACTGGGTCTGGAGGCTAGTGACTCATTCAACATGCGATGAGCGTCGGTGGCGAGCTGTATTTCATGCCAGATAGGGAGTGAAATACCAAGGTATGTGTGCATGCTACCTTAGTCTTGTACTTCGTATATTTGAAGTAACATTTCCCTCCTTTATTTTGCACTAGCTTTGCGGTTTGCAGGTATCAGGCGGTTCTTCGGGATGACGCAGTGCTCTTTAGAAGAGGGGAAGGAGTTGTCAGCCTCTGATTTGAGGGACGATGGAGCTAAGAGGGATCAACACCTACAGTGTGATAGAGCTTTTAACGGAGCTGGACGGGCCCGTATCTTTAACGAGAGGACCTCGTTCGGGCCTGCTGTTCTCAGAGTATCAGATTCCCGGGAGGCGGTTCCTCCGAGTGAATATGATCTGCCCGAGGTTGGTTCTCCCAGGGTTGAAGAGGCAGGATCATCAGGAGTGTGTTTTGACTTCAAGGAAGTCCATCGACTTCACTCCGTGGTGAGTTTAGGCACATTTTTCCTGTATTTCGCATCCTTCTCCCTCTACTGAGCTTTCCTTGTGCAGGCTTGTGATAGGATTATGTCTGAGCTTTTCCGCCAAAGGGCCAGGTTTCAGAAAATTTTGGACGAGGGCGAGTCCCTTAGGCTCCTTAGCGAGGAGAAGGAGGTTGAGTTGCTATATTAGCGATATAAGGAATATCAGAGCTTGAATTACGAGAGTTTTTTGACGGAGCATGTAACTTTTTGCAGCTCGTGCTTTGCTCCTTTAGGACCTTAAGGTTAAACCCCTTTTTTGTTATATTAGCTGCAGAAAAAGGCAAAGGCCTTAGAGTGCATCAAGGGCGACATTGACCGCGTCAGAACTGCCTGTGGTGAGCTAAGGGCTCAGGTGCAAGCTCAAGCTTCAGAGGAGACAGGCGCCTCAGCCAAGGTCCCTGCCTTCAAAGCCCGACTCTGGTTGGCTCGTGACAATGCCAAAGTTTAGCCGGATATGATCGGGAAACTTGAATCTAATCTCTGGAATATCAGGGCTGAGATAATTGATGCCCGGGCTGAAGCGACACTAAGCCAAACCAAGGCTGATCAGGAGATGGCGATTCGCATAAAGGACGTTGTTGATGCCCAAGCCAAGCTGATGCGAGCCATTGACCGGGAGAAGAGGATCTAGGAATATGTTCGTTGCACATCCTAAAGGGAGATACTCGAGGAGATTAGTGCAAGGGGATTCCTTCTCTCGAAGGAATTGGCTCGAGAAAGGGCGGACGAGCGTGACGCGTGGTCACTTCTTGCTGACGACGCAAAGAGAGAATCCGACAAGTTGTAGCCCTTTGGGGCAGAATGTAGATTTCGCCGTTTTCCCGCTTTATATTTGATATTTTTAGAGCATGTTTGAAGATGGAGAGTGCCCCTTTTTTGAATATGTAAGATAGAGGGGACTTGAAGCTTTATTTCTTCTGTATCTCTTTCTGTATTGCTTTTGACCAGACGGGCTGGTTTCGGAGTTTGGCGGGATCCTTGTAGGTCCGAAATTTATCGGGAAGGCCAGGAATCTTTTAAGTGTGATCATTCACGAGAGTAGGCGTCAGGGCCTCCGTGTAGGCAAGTAAAACTTCGAATAAGAGGGGTTCACATAATGGTTACAAACAAAATTGGAAAGAATTAAAAGGAAGCTGATTTTCTTAAAAGAAATAGTTTGAAATCTTTAGAATAAACAAAGAAACGAAGGGAAAGGGGGTCCTAGGTTTATTAATAATATGGATCACCCCACACAATGCCCGGTAATCACTCCTTAATGAGGGCTACACGTGACATTACCGCGTAGTCATCATATCCATATCTACCCTTCCCACCCCATTAAGGTATTAATGTGCAAAATGCTCTCGATTACTTATTGCATGTTATTACCCATCCCAATCCTATCACTCCGGAGGCATTTAGTACTATTAATCCTAAGAGGGAAGGATATTAGGCTTATTTGTAGTTTCAAAGGCAAAATTCTAAGGTGACATACAAATTACATATATAGCAAGTTGAGGAAAGAACATAACAAGTAAAAGGCTCAGATATACCTCCTTGAGCAAAGAAAGCACATAATTGGCATGACTTTCACATACTATTTATGGTCTGATAAAGAACTTAAAGGTTGAGGCAGACTGATTGATTACATAATTCAGATAAGAAACCCGAGTCAGGCCTGCCTGCTGGTTGTAGTTAATAGCACAGATTTAGTTTACAGCTATTACCCTAAGGCTTGCCTAAGTGTTAGGACAAAGATCCTATAGGCATGATTCAAAAGACAGTAAAACATAAATTAATTATTTGAAACCCTATATGCATACTTGTTAAACTGGCTAAGTGAGAGACTCAAATTATTAAAAGAAAGGCAGAATTTAAACAAATTGATTATAAGCTCTGCAACTGACAACATCTATTGTTACTGATTTTATATCTAACTTTAAGCGAGGCGAATCAGATTCAATTAGTAAACTCCTATATGCATGCTTTATAGGCATTGCTGATTTTAAAACCTTGTAGATGTAGTATAAAAGATGCAGAAGACTAATCTTAAACCTATGAACATGATATCTAGATGTTGAATTTTGTTTAAGACATGATACCTAAGTGCAATTGAATGTTTAAGTCCTGTGAGCATGGTATCTAGGTGCAAAAATTTGTTTAAGACATATGAACATGATTTATATATAAGAAAATGGACATACAAGATTCAAAAAGACCTATAGGAATATTTTCTATATGCGTATGCAGAATTCAGATTGACTTATAGGCATGAATTCTAGACGAGAGTAGCAGACCTATGATCATGATTTTTATATGAAAATGGACATTCAGAATTCCCTATAGACATGCTTTCTATATGTATTTGAATGTGCAGAATTCGAAAACCTATAGACATGGTATCTATGCAGAATTCAGAATTCTTATAAACATGGTATCTTTGTGAGAATGCAGAATTCAGAATTCATATAGACATGGTATCTACCCTTTTTACATACATAATTCCCTGCCCTTTTCACTAATCAACCCTAAATGTTTATTACAAAATTATTACAGCCCAGAATAAAGTAAAAGAATATATTAGAAATTAAAAGTACAACCAAGGAGAGCCTGATTCAGACTTCATGTTTGAAATATGAGGTAAACCAACTCCAAGAGATTCATGATCCAAAGTCTTTCTCCTATTTGAGTGTGTCAGAGTAACCTAAGATACTCAAATGAACTCCGGGAAGTGCTCACACCCAAATGTATTACCAGATTATGACAAGTGCAGTGTGGAAAGGCCAGCACTCAAGTGTCCAAGTTCAGAGGGAACTCAAGGTCCCAAGGCAAGGCAAACAAGAGGGGGGCAGAACTTACAGACTAAAAGAGAGTGCAAGTGCAGGAACAAAATTCTGAGAGGGGGAAGGGGAAGGGGATGGGAAACATTTACAAATAAGTACACATAGGGGTTCAGGGGAATGGGGAGATTGTAAAGAGACAAGAGCAGGCTGTGGGCATACCCAGCAATGGTGAATGCTAGCACACCTATAAGCTTGTTAGAACACACTATTTAGAGGCTAGGATCCCAAAGGATCAAATTTAATTCATGGACAATAATTTGCATATTGCCATGCCTTAAACCGTAGCTCAAACACATAGGGGGCAGGGGTTTGGGATTCATAATATAAACAGGCAGAAAGAAATCAGCATACTAATTTAAGTGTTGAACTATACAGAAAAGTAAGTAGACATGGATACAAAAGCTGTAAATAAATACATTGTCATGGTGCTAAAGCTTAAATCAAGACATACCTGTTTCAAAAAGACAAATAGAGAAAAGCATTAGGTCTTGTAAATAGGCCACAATGCAGACTAGAAGAGAGAATACTATTGCGTATAAGTGTAAGTTCAGAAAGACTATGAATGAGTGATCCTCCCTTGTGTCAATGAAAGAGTCATGTATATAGTATGAAAAACATGCAGAAATAAGGTAAAAACAGTTAAGGAACTGAATATCAATTAAGAATCAATCACACAACACTTCCATTAATTAAGGAACTCAGATTCAAACGGGAAAACTATTTAAGGGAAGAAATCAAATAAGCATCTTGTGCAAAGCATGTAATTAGGGGTAAATACATAAAAAGTTACTTAAGGGAAGAATTTTGAAATACACGGTTACATAAATAAGGTAAGAAAAATCAATTAGCAGCCAGTAAATCAAGGATCAAAGATTTTGTAATCAATGGTCTATGAATGAACCGAGTTAGAAAAGTTAAGGAAAGTCAAGTAACTTAAATCGAGTCATAGGGAAATCAGCAAATAAGGAAAGAAATCAATCAAACCTATACAGAAGGAAGTCTGAAACAAATCAAGATTTGAAAACCATTTTAGAGGGGAAGTCCAGCACATATAAAGAGCATACAAACATGTTAAGCCGAAAGAAGATGTCATGTCATTGCAAAAATGAGTAGATAACAGACTACAGGAGCATAGCTGTCACATAGGTTAGCAATGTAGAAGAGAGGTAACATCTAGTAGCATACAAAAATCTAGTGTAAAAGTCATTAGAAGAGTTTAGCAAAAGTCAGAATCATATGAAAAACAAGGACTTCAAAACTCAATTCAGCGACTCGAAATAGGTCTGAAAGAGTTCGGGTTTCTTTTGAGATAAAACCATTTCAAAAAAATCACATAGCCAATGGTTTCCAAACTTGGAACCCCCCCCCAAATTCTAGGGTTTCTACCATCAATCTAGTGTAGAGATGAGAGGGCAAGTAATTAAGTCGAAACAGGTTTAGAGGTCTCAGAAAAGAACTGAAACCTTTAACATGTTCCTTTAGCAACAGAAACTCATGAGAAACATGGTAGAAGAGTAACATGCAAAACATAGTAGAAACGCTCAAAGAAAACATATTAGAAGAAACTAATACACAACATAGTAGAAGAAAACTAATCAGAACACAGTAGAGGAAACCTAGTAGAAGAAACATAGTAGAAGAAACTAATGCGAAACATAGTAGAAGAAAACTAATCAAAACATAGTAGAGAAAACTTAACAAGAAACACAAAAGAACATAGTAAAAAATACAGTAGAAGAAACACACGAAAGAAAGAGAAAATCGGAGAAACATCTAAATAACTCAGAAAACCCTAGATCGAAAAAAATGGTTTTGAAAGCATAGTTTTTTTAAAGGAAATCGTTTAAAAACCTCAGGGAAAGCATAGATCTGGAATAGATCTAAAGATATCAGAGAGGAGGTGAAAGGGGGAGGTTCTAGAGAGAACTGGAGGTAGAGAGATAGAGATGAGCGAGGAAATGAGGGGTATTGGGGGGTTGTTTTGAATTAAAAATGGTAAGAACGAGGGAGGGCCGTTGATCTTTTAGATTAACGTCCAGGATTTAATAAGGTTTTGGGTCGGGCAGGGGTAATTGGGGCCTGGGTCGGATTTTAATTAAAATTGGGCTGGAAATTGGGGTCCAATTTGCGGTCAGATTTTAGGCTAAAATTGAAACGAATTGGGCTATTATTTAAATAGCCAAGTTTCTTGGAAATTAAAGGTAAATAGCCAAATTTTAAAATTACAAAAAATAGTAAATTAATTTCTTGGAGTAAATTAAAGGTATAAAATGATTAATAATATACAATGATGAAAATAAAAATACTGGAGTCAATTTTATAATTATAAACATAATTAAATATTGAAATAGGCTAATATTGCAATTATATGCGATTTAGCTTAAAAATATTAAATAAATTTGTAAAAATATGCAAAACTTATGTTAGCTATATTTTAGTATAAATATGAGAATCTAATAAGTGAATCATCAAAATGATAATTTTGAGGACAATTATTGGGTTTTACTTGATAGAATAGGGTAGTAAATTGATTAAAAAAATCTTTGAAAATTTACCTGGGAAGGATGAAAGAGTTGTCGGGTAGAGATATGATGGCCAATTTTGACCGAACGAAAGGGTTCAAGGAGACTTTCAAGAACGAACGCAATATTTAGATTGGGATGAATGGTTAAGGTCTAAAAGGGGTGCAGGAATCAGAGCGAGACTGCTGCTGCTGAGATAGCCATTACTCGCTGGTTTACCTGCAAATAAGCAATACAAGCATATATTGTGCGTAAATTTAAACATGATGCAAGTTCCCATCGGACCATGAATGTTGTCTTTTGACGGTTAGGATGACGTACTCAGACCATGATGTCCTGGGCCACGAAGCAAATAATAAAGGATTCGCAAGCCAAGTAATGATGCTCTCGGGCTATGAGAATGATGCCTTTGAATAATAATATGCAAAAGATTAAAAAGGGGGTCGTCAGGCCATGATATGGTGTTCTCGAGCTATGAAAATGGTGCCTCCAAACAATGACGCCTTCGGATGATTTAGCGATCTTTCAGCCCATGAGATGCAGTATGTGGCGATCTTTCAGCCGATGAGATGAAATGGGTGGCGATCTTTCAGCCATGCAAATGTAGAGGTGGCGATCTTTCAGCCAATGAGAATGTAAATAAGGTGGCGATCTTTCAGCCATGCAAATGTAGAGGTGGCGATCTTTCAGCCATGCAAATACAAGTAAGGTGGCGATCATTCAGCCATGAAAATGTAGAGGTGGAGATCTTTCAGCCATGCAAATGTAGAGGTGGCAATCTTTCAGCCATGCAAAGGTAGAGGTGGAGATATTTCAGCCATGCAAATGTAAATAAGGTGGCGATCTTTCAGCCAATGCCAATGTAAATAAGGTGGTGATCTTTCAGCCATGCAAATGTAGAGGTGGCAATCTTTCAGCCATGCAAATGTAAATAAGGTGGCAATCTTTCACCCATGCAGATGGAGGTAGAGCTTAACCTCAGAAGGTAGAATGGTAGCCTTATGCAATGCAGGAAATGTAGATGGAGACAGTGCTTAGTCTCGGAAGGCAGAATGGTAGCCTTACGCAATGCAAGAAAATGCAGATGGAGACAATGCTTAGTCTCAAAAGGCAGAATGGTAGCCTTATGTAATACAAGAAAATGCAGATGGAGACAGTGCTTAGTCTCAGAAGGCAGAATGGTAGCCTTATGCAGGAAGTAAAAAGGGACAACGACAATAGAGTTTTCTTAGCTGATAGCAGATTGCGATATCGTGATTGCTGGGGCTATTGTGCTTGTTGGGGACGCTGTTGTGTGCGGATAGCAGTTGCGAGGAAGTGCAACAGTTCAGAGATTTGTATTCCTGAACTTTGTGAGTGAGCGTATAGTATATTTTATGATTTTGCAACTCAAGTGCCTGCATCCAAAGAAAAATTGTGAGTTTTGTAAAGGGGGACGTTAGTTCGTATCCCCGCTGGCTCTGCTTGACCTGCTCGGCTTTAATCAGGTGATACTCTATGTATAATTAGGGTAGCGTTGCTAAACAAAGCGATTTCAGAAATAAATATGCATGATTTTTTAAAAAATATAACATAAGTGTATAATCAAGAACAACTTTTAGATGAACCGACGACCATGTCATGGTTCAAGACATTGCAACCTCTCTTATTACTGAATTTTGAGGGTCTTCCTCAAAATTTTTCCCCAGTTTAATGGGTTGATGCTTTTGACTGCTGCTGGCGCTGAAATCGACTTCAGAACTTTGAGGGTCCTCCTCAAAATTCTACCCCAGTATCCAATTGTGGGGGGAAATGAAATTTTATTGAATTGTGATCGAACCCATAAGGCTGCCTACGTATCCCCTCTTATACGGGAATCGGGTCAGGCGTAGTTCAATATATTGATGAGGAAAGCATGAAAATTACACATAGTAACACTTGACTGCATCTGAATTGATCGGTTTTGGCCAGACTTCTCCGTCCATTTCTGCGAGTATGAGGGCTCCTCCTGTTAGAACCCGGTGAACCATGTATGGACCCTGCCAGTTGGGAGAAAACTTCCCTTTGGCTACATCTTGATTCAGGAAAATTTTCTTTAACACCAGTTGCCTCGGTACGAATCATCTCGGTTTGACTGTTTTGTTGAAGGCTTTGGAAATCCTATTCTGATAAAGCTGACCGTGGCAAACTACATTCATTCTCTTTCCATCTATAAGAGCTAGCTGCTCATAACGATTCTTTAGCCATTCTGCATCATCTAGCTTTACTTCCTGTATAATTCTTAATGAGGGAATTTCCACCTCGGCAGGAATGACGACTTCTGTACCATAAACCAACATATAGGGGGTTGCCTCAGTTGATGTGCGGACTGTGGTACGGTATTCCAATAAAGCAAATGATAGCTTCTCATGCCACTGTTTATGCTTCTCTATCACTTTCCTTAGTATCTTCTTGATATTCTTATGGGCGTTTTCGACGGCTCCGTTCATCTGAAGTCTGTAGGCTGAAATATGATTCAAACAGCGTTATATATGCGTATATATGTACTTATTTATGTGTCGTACATACTCGGTATATTATTCGTACTGACGTCCCTTTTGCTTGGGGACATTGCGTTTCATGCCCGCAGGTCCCGATAGACAGGTTGAGAGCTCTCCAAGTAGGCTATCAACTCAGCGGAAGATGTTGGTGCGCTCCATTTTCTTCGGAGTTGCTTGTTTAGTTAGTACGATTTAGACGTGTATTGTTTTGTATGGCAGGATGTACTCTTAGAGGCTTATAGTCATATGTCGTATACGTGAAAGATTGTACGGCCTTGTCGGCCTATGTCTTGAGGTATAAATAATTTAGTTATCCTATTAGGCCCATATGTCACGTGTATATGATAATGTAATAAGAAAGATACGTTACGTTGGTACTCAGTTGAGTAAGGTACCGGGTGCCTGTCGAGGCCCGTCGGTTTGGGTCGTGACAGAAGTGGTATCAGAGCAGTTATGTCCTAGGAAGTCTACAAGCCGTGTCTAGTAGAGTCTTGTTTATGGGTGTGTCGTGCACCACACTTAGAAGCAGAAGGCTACAGGGAATTTAAGATTGTCACTCTTTTTTCTTAATCTAGATCATGTGGTAGAGCTCAGTCATAAGAATTCAAATTCCTAAATCCTATTCGTAATGAGACGATACCTATATCTGTAAAGAAGGTTGGAAAGAGAGATTGTTTTGGAAGAGTTGAGTCAGAGGAACTCCATTTTTGCATCATGCTTAGGATGAATAAAGTTGAGGTATTCGGAAAATCGTGTGTATACTAAGATGTGTAAGTTTCTTGATAAAGATTCCAAAGGCAAGAATGCCTATCCACTCTTACGGTAAAAAGGAACAAGAGAATCAGAAGGTAGATACAAGTTTTAGCAAGTAAAAGAAGCAAGGTGAAGAAGGGTACGAGGCGCCCAGTTAATGAAGGTTAACAATGTTTATAATTAAGGCAGACGAACATAATCTTTTTGAGTTATATTCAATAGTAACAGAGGTATATATAATTGGTCGCACCCATTCCATATATGCCATATGGGGGGTTTAATAGAAGTAGTATAAGAAGATAGGATGGATGAATTATTTATGTAAGTTGACATTTCCGAATGATATTGCAAGTGTGCTAATAGATCTCCTTGCGAGACACCAAGATTGTACACTTTAAAATCGTGTTGGCAGATATGAGTACTACAAAGACAGGCACTAGAAGCCTGAAAAGGATAAATATTATCTTATTATGGCTCTCGTCCCTAGTAAAGAGAAAATGCTAGGCAACCCAAAAATCCAGTGGATGGTGCAAAGGGGAGCTAAAAGTAAAAGAATATCCTGTTGAAGTTTTCAGAATAAAGTGATAGACAGAAATGTTCGCAGGAAATAAGAAGAGAGCTAATGAAGCATTAAGAGTAAGAAGTGATACATGGATGACAACGGTAGGCCAAAAAGATGATAGTATTCCAAAGTCGATAGTCAAGTGAAGGAAAAGACGAGAAGTGACAAGCCTTGTATAACAAAAGAGCATAGGCCATAAAGTTATATCCTCACTTCGAGAAACAAGTTCGCGAGGCTGACGTGATTCAGAAGAAAAAGTTAGACCCTAGGGTAATAGAAGTCAGCATGAGCTGGTGGAAAAAGATAAACTAAACATGAATTAGGGACTGAGTAATTTGATGGTGGCCGACATCATGAGAACTTCATGTTGCATTCCAACAATAATAGAATGGACCACAGAGGAAGATTCATGAGAAACTTAGAGAATGGTTATTTAGGAAGACGCTTCCCTAAAGCAAACAATGTGAGCAAAGTTAAGCTTAAGGGATTGTATGTGCCAGTTACACTAAGTATCACCTTCGTGAGTGAGGAATTTTGTTATCTTTGGTACAGAAGGATTACCACAAGGCGAGTAAGGGTCATTAATAATGTGAACAGATGCCAAAGATGAAAAGGTAACACATCTATAGGTAGATCCTCGTGGCTTCAACTCTTAGTACACCCCTAGAGGGGGGAATATGGAATGGTGTGGTATTAAATCAGAATTAAGTGTATCTAGTAACTATGGAATGATAAAGGAAGAATGCGATAAGAATGAGAAAGGGATGAGATTGTACTCCCATAAGAATGTTATGGATAAATAAGGAGCCAGTGCGAGGCGTAAGTTAAGACAAAGGAAATAACCCAAGAAAGATTATGTGGAATATTTATATGAGAATGGGCCAACGAGTAGTTAGTAGTTGATTAAGGAAGAGCCTAACTACGACTAGACAGGATATTACAGACGAATCAACACATCGTGCAAGATAACATAGTAAAACCCAATATAGTGAATTCAGCTTCGCAGTAATGTTATTATAATACTTGAATTATATTCAGCTAGGAGTCAGGGTAGTTGAAGGTACTGTATGAATGTTACGGGAATAAATGAGAGTGCCACTGGGGAGACAGTCAAAATATTAGTTCAGAAGCAACCCTACAAGCCAAGGGCATGGAGGTAAGAAACTACAGATAATTATAGGCAATGAAGGACATCAAAAGGTCCATAATAAGCTCACAACTTTACAGGATCAAGGGTTCTCCCTAAGTACTATAACGAAAGACTAGCTGAGGAAATAAGGAAGAAGGCTTCAACCTAAGCACAACGACCTAAAGAGGAAAGGGTCGTGTAACAATAGTCTCACAACAACATTGTAAGCACTCCAAAGGAAAGTAGTCCCTATCATGGATAATGAACAGGAAGAAAAATTAAAAGTAATATTCGAAGGTCATATGAGTTGCATGAAAACTCTAGCATGCATGGGAACTAAGATAAGCTAAGTACGCATGCAACAAGGAGGCAGAAAGACCAAGAAAGGTAATAGATTACATTGAAGAAAGCTAAGAAGGAACGAAAGAAATTATTCAATCAATGATCCCGAGTTGGTGACGTTATGAATGCACTTAAGAGTTTGGAGTTTTGTACCTGCATCATATACATCCATAGAAGATTATGGTATACATTAAAAAAGAAAGAATTGAGCCCAGGTCATAGATGAAGGATTGAATTGTTAAAGGATTTTATCATAAATATCCCTCAGCGCCTATGAAAGGCTAAAGTACTAACTAATACCAGGAGCCACAGGTCAGAAGATATCTTAAGCCTACATAGAGGCTGATCAGAAAGAAGAGGAGACTAAAAAGTTACATCGACTAAGCATAACAGGAGGGACCAAGAGAATTATAGACCTCAAGATCACTCTTAAGTAGCAGAGGTATAAAAAAGATAGTATAGTAGCCATATTTTATAATAGCTCTATGATGAAGCAAATTGAAGAGTACCAGCCTCATAAGAAGTCAGTACGAAGCTCCCATCGGATTGTATGCACTAGAGGTGTAAGAATTATAATAGAGCTTCAAGTTATGGACGTCAATTATACCTATGTGGAAAGGAGGTAATGAAAGAGATAGAAGATAGATGAGAGATTTTAAGGTAAGTAAGGTAAAGGTGAACAACGTACGAGATACTCAAAGGAGGAAGGCTATACGTCGGATAGAAGGCTAGAAGTCCTGGGATTCAATATCCAAGAATGACAGTGGCATAGTCAGTGGCATATCTCATAGCCTATGGTTTCTAGGCATCGAGGAGGCTAATTAAGACAGTAAAGAAGCGTTAGAGACGTTGTGATGTCTCGCTTAATGTCCCAGAATGACATAAGCAAATCTATGATACAAGCAAGTTGAAAGGTTGCAAGTAATATAAATAGTGTTGTGTAGGTAGCAAGCCATTGTATGGTGAAGCGACAAGGTTCTAGAAGACAGAGTAGTGATAAGAAAGGGCGAGTGAGAAGGTAACGAAAATGGATAAGTCCTCAGGATTAAGCCCATGAAAACAAGAAGAGCAGATGGGTTTTCTAAATTATACAAAGCTCATTATAGCCTGAATGAACTCAAAGGAGTCTAAGATTAATAGCATTTAGAATGCCACCCTGGTAATAAATAAAATGAGACGTTTGGGCCTTCGATTGAGTAATGATTCAACAAAGAAAATAAATGGATCTTATGAATTGGACAGGATTAAAGTACCTACGCAAGGTGAATCGCATTGGGATGCTGTGAGGTACGGTTATGAAAGCAGGGTATCGCCCCAGGTCGATCAATCTAATCATTTCAGACGTTCCCTGGTAAAACGTGAATCCTAATAGCAATATTACATAAAAGGTTAAGTTATCAGTGGTATATTGTAGACCAATATTGAGGTGAATCAACAATGGATGGACAAAAGTTACAAGGTATGAGATAAGATTAGGTCGTCATTCTAAAGATGAATAGCGATGAGGAATCATTAAAGGACTTAAATTTATACATATGGAATGAGCAACGATAGTAAGCTGGGATTTGGTAGCAGACCTCAGCAACAATAAATTAAAGTAAGAGTTATGGTAGTAAATTCATACGGATGGTTAAACGGACCTATGCGATGAGATATAACAATATTCATGAATTCAACCAAGTACCGAGCGAAGAACTTCAGTATACTCATAAATGCCCAAAGGGACATCTTATCAAGCTCTACATGTGAAGCCTAGAGATTGGGCACACTTACAAGATCAAAACTATACATGCTGCATGATGAAAGGTAGCAACAGTTGCGAGATTGGAAGGATTCCGACTACAAGTTCTGGTGTGAGAAGGAGGCCTAAGGGGGGATGCCCTATACTTTGGACTTATTCATAGAACAGTCGCCTAGATAGCAAGGAATGTTCTAAAGTATTCAGAAGATATAAGTAAAGAAAATGATAAGAGCATTATTCAACATTCGAAGACGAATGTTCCAAAGGGGGGAATGATGTTACACCGCGCAATATTACGTCAATATTATGTCCCCCGATATTATTCTTACGACAATGTTATGCTCTAAAGTAATATGTTACGATGATGTCACCCTGTAGTTTACATTATGGTGATGTTACGCTTCGCAGTAATAAGTTATGACAGTTTTGCACCCTGCAGTATTGTACGTTGAATTTGTCGTAAGGTAATTGACATCAGACCAAGGAAGAGATTATTTGGAGATTTTAAGGATTGTATGTGATGAATAAATTCATGAAGGTGAGAAGGGAAGCAAGTCGAAAAAAATAAATTTTCGTGCAAGTTTGACATTTTGGGATAAAATACGGCCCGAGCTAAAATACACAGTATATATGGACTAGTACTATACAAGGTACTATATGACCATGGTAGTGTAATATATAAAGTATATATGAAGTTTTTTTGAAAATAAATAGAATTTTAAGTAATTTATGATAATTTTTAAATTATGAAGAAAATAGATTAATTAGCGGTTAACGAAATATTACCCGGTTAACTAAGAGGTGGATAATTAATAAAATAATCTCCTCCCAAAAACGTGGCAATAGCCTACACTTGAGGCAAATGATTAAGTAGTTAGATGATATTAGGTGACAATCTAATAAAATTCATTACATAAATTGGGTTAGTGTCATATATGTCGATAACTACTTTTCTATCCATTATAGACTTTTCATTTGATCATCATCTAATCTATTACTTCTTGGCACAAAGGGATTGTTTTATAAGAATCACTTATACAAAATGGAAAAGAACGTATAAGAATTCTCAATTCCTTCATTCCTTTAATCACCTAAATTAGAGTCATTTTCCCAATCTTGCGACAACCCCCCTATCGATTCCCTACCCTCTGATGCCATCAAACAAGAACAACTCCTATTCATACTTCTAAATTTCCTAGCTACAATCACTGGCCTCTATCTTCTCTTAGTCCATTCGATAGATCCATCACCGGCTCGTGTGATTTTTGCTGGTGCAATTTCAGTTCTTGGCTATAGTACTGTCAAGAAGATAAAATAATCTGAGAATCATAACCTCAAATTGCACTTCTCATTAGACATTTTTGTTGGCAATGAAAGTTCAAAACGTTCTCAAACCATACGCTACGGCTCAATCCAGCCAAGAATATTATACGGATTTTTCCTACTCCATGTATGTTAAGGCCATCCCTTCTTCCTTTTGGCATGATCCATACGATACGAACGAAACGTGCAAATGCACAAATTTCATAAGTGACTCTATTCATAGAAGTATTAGAAATATCTATGTTCTTTAATTTCTATGTGTCATAATATTTTGTCATATGTTCATGGGTCTCATAAAAATAAGAAAGTTGAAAAGATGTGACCTTGTGATATTGCTCAAGAGGCAAAATGGTCTTATGACATTCCGAATGATTTTATTGACGTACTTTTCATGCAATGCATTCATGTTCATTGACGCATGACCATATGGAGTTATATACGCGTATATATAGAAATATATGTATATGGGTTATGGGAAAAGGTTATGGCGTTATATACGCATCACCACCTGATCAGCTGGTATATGATGATGATGTTGCCCACAGTGGCTGAAATATGATTCAAACGGCATTATATAAGCGTATATATGTAAATATGTTTCAAACGGCATTATATACGTGTATATATGTATGTATATATATATGTACATGGGATATGGGAAAGGTTATGGCATTATATACGCACCACCACCTCACCAGCTCGTATAAGATGATGATTTTGCCCACAGTGGCCGATATGATATGATTGGATGCCCTTAGAGGCTGATGATGCCATGAAACATGTTCTTATGCACGACATGACATTCATACGCATATGCAAGTCGCTAAAAGTAATTTATGATTTACAAAGTTAGTCAAACTTACAGGTTGAGTCATGTACTCTATATTTCTTTCATGTCTCTTATGTACTTATTTATGTGCCTTACATACTCGGTACATTATTCGTACTGACGTCCCTTTTGCTTGATGACACTACATTTCATGCTCGCAGGTCCTGATAGACAGGTCGAGAGCCCTCCAAGTAGGCTATCAGCTCAGCGGAAGATGTTGGTGCGCTCTATTTGCTTCGGAGTTGCTTGTTTGGTTAGTATGATTTAGACGTGTATTGTCTTGTATGGAGGGACACTATCCCGACCTTTATGACATTTATGTACTCTTAGAGGCTTGTAGACATATGTCTTGTACATGAAAGATTATAAGGCCTTGCCAGCCTATATCTTGAGTTATAAATAATTATGTTGGCCTATTAGGCCCACATGTCCGTGTATATGATAATGTAATAAGCAAAATATGTTACATTGGTACTCAGTTGAGTAAGGTACTAGTTGCCCGTCGAGGCACATCGGTTTGGGTCGTGACAATTCATAAGGAAAGTCAAAAATGCTTTGATAAATTGCATAATCGTTTTGAACATTGGAGATCTTATTGCAGGAACTTAAAATGCGAAAGGAAAATCATTTAGTAAATAAAAACAATGCATGATGCTTGTTTTAGCCTTGCTACCCCGAGACTCGTCGGGCTCTGATTGTCCTAATGGTCCAATTATTGAGGCGTGCCCCTCTGCTTACGGACTGTATGGAAGGGCCTTCCTCCCCCTCCTCCTCGAAAACAACACAACAATCTATATCATTGTCTTCCAGGAAAAAATCCCTTAATGCTGCCACTGCTTTCTCTTTTTCTGACCCATAGATAACATCGGCTAGTTGGAAAGTCTGCTTCAAATGTGGTATTAGCTGCTCCAGCGGATAGTAAGGGCCACGCCATGGTGGCGACCAGTTGTTGAATTCCTCCCAAGTGTACTCATATCCCAGACCGAAGGTGGTGCCATGTTTCTTTAGTTTGATATGCTTAGCGACTCTTTGAAGGTTCTTGCCAAGTCCCTTGACAGGTTCGTATCTACTCCAGTTCAATATGCTTTCAATTTTATTGTCCCACCATTTGTCCATGTCGATGGCGTTGACTCGCTCAATGTGGTGATAGGTCTCCCCGCCTATTTTTCTTTTGCCTCCGATTTGTGGGATGGTCTGGCGACTGTATATGGGATTGCTACCGTCGACATGAATGATCACCTCTTGGTGGTTCCACTCAAATTTCACCGCCTTATGTAGTGTTGATGGTACGGCCCCAGCGGCATGAATCCATGGTCATCCCAACAACAAATTGTAAGATGTCGGCACGCTTGAAAATCAACATCGAACCAAGTAGACCCCATTTGCAAACATAGGCTGATTTACCCAATGGTTGACCTTTGGGAACCGTCGAAAGCTTTAACGTTGTTGGACCCGTCCTTGATCTCATGCAGCCCCTTTCCCAATATCCTGAGTGTTACCAATGGACAAATGTTAAGGTTGGACCCTCCATCAATCAGGATTTTGGTATTAACATAATATTTACATTACACGGTGATGTTCAATGCCTTGTTGTGACTCAACCCTTCTGGTGGCAGCTCATCTTAATGAGAAGTGATATTGTGACTTTCCAATACCTGCCCTACCATGTTTGCCATCTCTCCTCCGGGGATATTTCTTGGTACATATGCCTCACTCAGCACCTTTAACAGAGCATTCTTGTGTGCCTCAGAATTTTGTAGCAAAGCAAGTATGTAGATCTGCGCCGGTGTTTTGTTCAGCTGGTCGATGACCAAGTATTCCTTGGCCTATATCTTTCTCCAAAGATCGTCTGGACCCCTCTCAATAATGGGCGACCGATTGGAGGCCTGCTTGCTTGACTCAACTAGGTTTTCCGGGGTATAGACCCTACCAGTTCTTGTCATACCCTGTGCGGCAACAGTTTTCTCGAACCTAACCTTGCCTTTCCTCCTTGCCTCAGCTGTATAGTCCCATGGTATAGCCTTTGTATGAAATGGCATCCCGACTGACATCACTACTGGAATCTGTGTGGCTATCTTCACCCCGAACAGAGCATGTCCCTTGGGTGGTAAAACTGCAACTTTGAATGGTGTAGGTGCATTTGCTAGTGACATAAATTCGACCTCAATCGGCATTGGCGTCTTTGTAGAGGATGGTGCTTCAAACTCAAGTGGAATGGACATATTTACCTCAGCGTCCCCAGAAGGATGAATCTGGACTATAATTGGATTAACAGTAACTATTGGCTTTTTTGGGTCATCACCTTCTGCGATCAATCCGATCGATCCCTCGGGATCCCAATCATCCTCAATTTTAATTATGTGAACGCCTCCACCCTTATGGTCTGGCAGAGGGCTGTTGCGGACATTTGGAGCGGGTTCCTTTGCCACAATAATTTTGTTGTCAATCAGAGCCTGGATCTTGTCCTTTAGGGAGCGACATTCGTCGATGGTGTGTCCTTTCATGCCAGAATGGTATGCACAACATTTGTTTGGATTAACCCACTGAGAAGGGTTCTCAGGAGTTATAGCGGGGATAGGGGTGACATAACCAGCAGCTTCGAGTCTCTCATACAACTGGTCAATGGGTTCGGCAATGGCTGTATACTGTTTAGGAGGTCTGCGGTCAAAATTTGGTCAAGGTCTAGGGAAGTTTTGGCGAGTAAGAGGTGATGGATGGTGGTATGGTTGAGCATTGTAGGCTTGGTAAACATGTGCGGGTTGGAAATATCTGGGTGAAGTAGCTTGATATGTGGGAGGTGGAGGTGATTGATAAGTGGGTGACGGAGTTTGGTAAGAGGGTGAGGGTGCTTGGTATTTTGGAGTAGGCTGATATGTGAGTGGATTCATTCGATAGGTTTGGTATTTGATGGGAGATTTGGTTCTATGTGCCACCATTACAGCTCCTATGTCCCTTTTCTTGGACGCACCACCAGACTGTAAGGCCTTATTTGTAGCTTGCAAGGCCTCGAGGTTCGTAACCATACCACTTTTGATGCCTTCTTCAATCCTTTCACCCAGCTTGATAATGTCGGAAAATTTGAGGCTCTCAATCATCATCAGCCTTTCATAATACTGCGGGTCCTGGGCTCGAACAAATAATTTGTTCATTTGTTCCTATTCTAAGGCAGGCCTGACCTTAGCAGCTTCGGACCTCCAACGAGTAGCTGTTGATACCCAATTTTTCCTATGTATTTTATATACAAAATAATTTCAAAATAGCATGTGCATACATATATAATCATCCAAGAGTTTTGGTATTTTTTCCTAATCTTTTAAGATTTTAAAATCAATTTATTGACTATTTTTAGCAGTACAAAATCCAATAATTATTCCCAAGATTATCATTTTGGTGAATAACTTATTTTATTCTCATATTTAGACAAAAATATAATTAAGGTGATTTTTGTATATTTTTTACAAATCTATTTGGTATTTTAAGCTAAATGGCATGTAATTGCAATTATAGCCTATTTCACGATTAGTAGCATTTTATAATTATAAAATTATTTCCAGTATTTTTAAATTAATATTTATATAATATTTGTTGGCTCAGTGTTTTTAACTTACTTTTAAAATTATTATTACGATTTTTATAAAATAAAAAGGAAAAATTGGCTATTTAACACTTAGCCCATTTCTATTTCAATTACAGCCCTTTCACCTTTCAATTTTGGCCCTCAATTTGACCAAATTCCGCCCCAAATTAAACCAGGCCAATCCCTAAATTACCCGACCCCTGACCCGATTAAAAAAAACCCACCCGGCTCCCATTTGATCCAGGTCGTTGATCATTTTGATCAACGACCATAATTAACCCTTTCTTTTTTAATTCCCAAACCCTCTTGACCTAATTCATTTCACCTAAGATGCGCCTTTGAACCCCTTCGTCTCTTAAATCCTCTCGAGCCTATCCGAAACCCTAATAGTCTCCCACGTTATCTCACCATGTTTCCACCGGAAACAATGTCGTCTCCGGCCATGGATGGTTGGTACTCACTCCCCTCCATCAGTAAACCATGGTTGTTCGAAGATTCGAGACCTGACCTTGATGGCTCTCTTCATATCCTTCTTAGATCTGTAGATCTATGGCTTCTCCGGCCATTACCCCGGCATGTTCAAGCAATATGAGTCTTTTCGACTCAGGATCTGACTTTCCTCAAGACCTTTCTCATTTCTAGGGTTTTCTCTGCAACTCTAAGCCATCTGAGGTTCTTTACTTGCTTATTTTCTTAGATATGGAAAATGTCTGTGTTCTATTGAACTTTTTAAAGGTTTTCCCCAAATTCTCTTTTCAAAATCGTTTAATTTCGATTTAGGGTTTCTGAAATATTTTTCAAAATCATCTTTCTGATTCTTTTTGTTCTTTCTTTATGTGTGTTTTTCTGTGTTATGCTCGTATGACTTCTTTTACTACGCATGTACTATTCTTCTACTTCCTTTTTCTACTATACACGTTACTGTTGTACTCACATGTTAACATGTGTTATGTTTTCCTTACTCTTCTACTATATGTGTTTATTGTGAGTTCTTTGATGTTGTTGGCTTTACAGGACTATGTTTGTGTTCTTACTAAGCATGATTCATCTGTTTTTGCCTAAGTTTGTATCACTTTTTCTTCTGAACTTGTTTAAGTTCTAAGTTTTCTTTTTCTCAAAACGTGTTCTCCATGCTCTTAACTGTGTAACGTGTCTGTTTGTTTCTCATAAGTCGTTGAAAAAGACTTCTGAGCCTCTATCTAGTGGCTTGCCTTCTCATCTCTATTGTATGATTCACTTTGAAACCCCAGTATTTAGGGTTTCCTTTGGCAATTTTGATTTCTGTGTTTGAATCAGGGTTCCACTTTGGGACCTTAGACTCTTAGACTCATTGTGAGTCTACAACGGGACTTGCAACCTTTCTTGCTTATGATTCTGAACCTCTCTTTGATTAAACTCTCTTCTAAATAAACTTCTTGATTCACATGTTCGTGTGCTTTTATATATGAGAACTCTTCTTTCAAAAGGTCTTTACCAACTAATTGATTGATTTCGAATTCCTTTTAATAAGTACTGACAGATTGTTACTGATTTCCTTTTATTGAACCATCTTTACCTATTCCTGACTTGGTTCATTCGAACTAAGCCTGTAATGTTGATTTTACTGGTTGTCTGATTGATTCCCTTTCCTTTTTCTTTACAAACCAAGTACCAATGGACTTTTTCCTTAAATAAACTCTATGTATTTACCCTTTTTATGCTATTGTGAAAAGATTTTAATCAAATTTCTTTCCTCAATTGTATTCTACCCGTTTGAAATCAAATCCCTTAACTGAAGGGAGATCATATGAGACTGATTTCAATGTTATTTCCTTACCTTTCTTACTCATTTTCTGCACTTTAAAAGGGACTACCCTTCTGCACTTTTGACACCAATTCGAGTTCAATACACGACACCTTCACACTACCAATCTTTGAACTTTCAATTCAATACTTACAATACTACTTTGAATTCAATACTTCTTTCAATACTCTGCTTTGCTTGAGATCTTTTGGCACTGTTTCGCTTACAACTTGTCTCTTTCAAGACTACTGTTTTTACTTGTTTTCCCTGAAACTGGTATGTTATGGTTTAATTTTTTGCCTCACCCCTATGTGTTTACTTCATAGCTTCAGCATTCCTGTCAACTTTAATATTGTTGTTCAATGATTAAACTACGTATGTCCTTTCTTTGCATCTGTTTCTATTGTGAATCCCTACCCCCTATTACCTTCTATGTGTTTGAGTTAAGTTTCTTGGCTTGGCAGTATCCAAATTACTGCCCAGGTCATAACCTGATCCACAATGGATCCTAACTCCTAAGATTTGGCTATTAGGATGGTTAGGGATGTGCCAGCATTCCCAATTGATGGGCATGACCACCAGCCTGCCATGGCTTTCCTTGATCCCCCCCCCATGCACTTACACTTACTTTTAGACTCTTAAGTTCTGCCCCCTCTTACGAGCCTTGCTTTGGGACCTTGAGTTCCTTCTAAACTTGGACATCTGAGGGTTAGCCCTTCCACACTGCACTATGATCTTAATTTTGCAATGTGTTTGGGGTGTAAGCACTGCCTAGACCCCCTTTGAGACTCTTAGGAACTTTGACACATCCCAAGTATGAGAAAGGCTTTTGGAAATCCGATCCTGGAAGTTGGTTTATCTCATATTGTTGGACTTTGAGTCTGAATTAGGCTGTTTGGTTGTAGCTGGAACTTCTTATATAATTTTTTACCTTTTTTTTTCTGAGTCATTCGGGTCTGTAATAATTTGTAATAACTATTGGGGATGGCTAGTGGAAAGGGATGGGATGAATGTATGCAAAGGGGTAGATAACTTTCCTATAGGATTTTCTGATTCCTGTATTCACATAAACAGCATGCCTATATGTTACTTATAAATTTCTGAATATTAGAAATTATGCCTATAAGTTCTGCATTTCTGCATATAGAAATCCTGTATCTAGGTTTCTGCATTTCTGCATATAGAAATCATGTCTCTAAGTTTCTGCATTTCTGCATATAGAAATCATGATCATAGGTTTTCTGCACTTCTGCATATACATGTCATTTGGCAAAAAACCATAGGTTTAATAATAATCAACTTTATTCTAAATATCATGCCTATAGGACTCTTGCATTTTTGCAATTGTTTAAAAACTAATAACGCTTAGAAATCATGCCTATAGGAGTAACCATTTGAATCTGATTCATCTATTTCATCTCTGAGTTTAAAATTAGTAGTAATATCGTTTACAATCTGCAGAACTCTTGTTTCATAAAACCAGTAATCCTTTCTTTAAAATTAGTATTGTTAGATGTCATGCCTATATGACTCACCTAGGCAATCCATTAGGTGATTAATTAACTGTGTCGATTTTGATAAACTGCAATCAGACAAGGCTAATTCGAACTCCTCATCTGAGAAATATGTGATAAATTATCCTGTCCTAATGCTTTAATTCAGACCATAACCAGTATTTGAATTCATGCTATATATTTGCTCCTCTAGGTGAGGAGGCTTGTTTGAGCCTTAAATGCTATTTGTTTTCCCCTAATTGCTTATGTGTTAGGTTTGTCGCCTAGACTTTTTATCCTTTTAAACTCTGAAAAGCCCCAACTCCCTCCCCTTTAGGATTAGTACTCTCAAATGCCTACGGGCTGATAGGATTGCCTAAGACCCCCTTTCCTTTATTTGTTTATTTTTATTCTCAAGCTATTTTTTTAAAATTTATGCTTTATTTACTTTCGTCAAACTCTCAACTTGCTTGCAATATTATGTGAAAACCCCCCTCTACTTGAGACTTCTATTTGCTTACTTGTTATTCAAGGTCACAATTGTAACATGGCCGGGAACCACACTAGTGGATCTTGGGGGATGCCTAACACCTTTCCCTCGAGATAATTTCTAGACCTTACCCGAACTCTTCTTTAGTGTCCTAATGCACTTTAATCATTTGGTGGCGACTCTTCAACCCAAAAAACCCAATTCCCAAGAGGGAACGAGTTGTCCTCCCAAATGTCATGAACCCGATTTTGCCTTAGAAAAGGGGGGCTCGAAAGCATGGCGACTCTACTCGGGACTTCTTTAGGCTTTTACCATCTCATGTTACTTGTGACTTCACTGCTTCTTTATTACCTTTATTTAATGTCTTTACCTCTTTTCTGCTTTGAAACTGACTTGGCTGTTTGTTTCTTTTCTTTAATGCTTTATTTTACCGCTTTCCTTCAATGCCGTTGTAATTATTAGCAATTATTCTAATCATTACTTTATGAACGTGAAAATATGTGACAACTTGTTTCATTCTTGTAATTGCATATTCAACATCATATTCCACTCATGCCAAACAAAATATCATAGCAACGCTTATAATGAGTGGTTGCGCCCTTCCAATATTATCACCCCCTAAATTTGGTAAAGGCGTATTTGCGGTAAAACCAGTCGATCAGCGGTGCAGTCGACGGTTCCGTGCCTTTCCCTCTTAAGTTGTCCGCTCAAAGGTACGGGTCTAATACCTCATAGAAACCTTACTCTGTTGAATTGTGCATGCATCACTGTAAAACCTAGTCTAGTCAGTCATGTTGTCCGCATAATGACTTTTTAAGATAGCCTTGTCCAAAGTCCACTGGGTTTCCTTGAAACCCGAATGGACGCTACCATGTCTGTGCATTTATTTGGAGAATTAAATGCTACTCATGCTAATTGTTGATATTTAATAGCCGAGTCTGTCAGATGTATGGCCTCACCCTTTTGTTTTGCAGAAATGAATGATGAAGTTCCCGAATTTGGTATGGTCAACATACCCTCACTCTTGCTGACCTGGTGGATGAACCTCCCATCAAGTAACCAAATCAATGAATGGAAAGAGAGAGTCACTAGGGCTAGTGAGAAACTGGAATATCTGGAATACAGTCTGCTGGAGTTAGAAGGGAAAGTGAGGAAAAGAGTCACCGACTGTCAAGACACTGAGGAAGGCAAAGGAGAACGCCTAGCGAATGAATTTTTACTAGAAAATCTGCGCGAGCTGGAGGATCTGATCAATGAAAACATTCAACCTGAAGAAGGTCCTTCTAGGACCAAGTAGCTAGGAGTCTTTTCTTTTGCTTTAAGAATGTAATAAGGCCAATGGCCATTAATGACATTTTATTTTCTGCGATTTTTAGTGTCGTTTTGGGATTCGTCTTATTTTTATCAATAAAATGAGGCATTTAGCATTATAATTTCTCCAAATCAACTTGTCGCTAGGCCTACCTCGGGCACAACGAGGCTCCCAAAATAGGACACGAATTATATTCTCGTACTATGTGTTTAAATATCGCAACTTCTTTTTCTTACAACCCGCACTAACTTGCTACCTTTGTTTTTTTTATTTTATTCCCCTCCCCAAAGGTTAGTTCGTTCACTTTGGCATCGTCATCATACTCCACAAGATCTAAGGGGCCTCTGCCTCCACCTCCTCCGAGTCCTATCAGAAACAAGAACAAGGGAAAAATGGAAGATTTGAGCAACATAAGAAAGGAGAACTCAGTTGAAAGGGTAGAGGTTCCTCAGGGTATTCAGGTTTTCAAGAAAAGTTCCTCCTAGCTCGAGCAAAAGATGTTGAAATTTCAGGAAGAACTGGGTCAAGTTCGGAACTTGGCAAGCTTGTCATTTTCCCTCACCACCCCAGATGTCAACTTTCCCAACACTCAAAACCCTACACCTCCACAAAACATCCCGAAACCACAAAACCAACCCGCTCCCCATCACCACTGCAACACATGCCACACTTCAAACAACACCCCACTGCTCATTCCTGAACCACTAAACTCCACAAATGATCATTTATACAACACCACCATCTATGTGGAAACAATACCACACTATACTCAACCTATTTCAAGCACACCTGAGTCGATGACAAAGACTCTCTTATCAGGAATCTGGCCACAAAACTCAAGAAGCTGACTAGTCGAGTTTAGGGTGTTGAAGGAAGCAAGAGGATCGACGGATCGAATTACGAAGACCTTTACATTCAGCTAGATGTCGAACTACCCGAAGGGTACAAACCTCCCATGTTTGAGATGTTTGATGGCACGGGGATACCAAAGTCCATTTGAGGACCTACTGCAACAAGCTGGTCGAAGTAGGGAAGGATGAAAAGATTCACATGAAGCTCTTTATGAGAAGCCTGAAAGGGGATGCTCTATCTTTGTACATTATCCAAGACCAGAAGAAGTGATCGAATTGGGTAAGTATTGCGTTCGATTTCATGGACAGATTCAGATTCAACATGGAGAATGCGCCAGATGTGTTCTACATCCAGAACTTAAAGAAGAAACCTACAGAGACATTCCGCGAGTATGCTACTTGTTGGAGATCAGAAGCTGCTAAGGTCAGGCCGGCTTTAGAGGAAGAACAAATGAATAGGTTTTTAGTCCGGGCTTAAGACCCACAATATTATGGGAGGTTGATGTTGATTGAAGGCAAGAAATTTTCCGACATCATTAAGCTAAGGGAAAGGATCGAGGAAGGTATTAAAAGTGGTATGGTCACAAACTTTGAAACATTACGGGCCACCAACAAGGCTCTACAGCTTGGTGGCACATCCAAGAAAAGGGATGTGAGTGTCGTGATGGTTGCACAGAGAACAAAGTCCCTAATCAAACACTAAACCTACCCATTACCTCCACTGACATATCAGCCTACCCCAAATTACCAAGCACCCTTGCCCTCTTACCAAGCTCCACCGCCTACTTACCAATCATCTCCACCTCCCACATATCAACCCACTTCGCCCAGATACTCTCAACCCGCACCTGTCTACCAAGCCTACAACACCCAACAAACCCACTATCAATCACCTCCCCCTCGCCAAAATTTCCCTATACCCCGACCAAACTTCGACCGCAGGCCCCCAAAACAGTATGCTGTCATTGCTGAACCTATCGAACAGCTGTATGAAAGGCTCAAAGGTGATAGTTACGTCACCCTTATCCCTGCCATAAACCCCGAAAACCCCTCCAAATGGGTCAACCCAAACAAAACCTATGCGTACCATTCCGACATGAAGGGGTATACCATTGATGAGTGACACTCTCTAAAGGATAAGATCCAAGCTTTATTTGACAACAAGATTATTGTGGAAAAGAAGCCTACTCTGAATGTCCGTAACAACCCTCTACCAGACCACAAGGGTGGAGGTGTTCACATGATTGAGATAGAAGATAATTGGGACCCCAAAAGGTCGATTGGATTGATCGCTGAAGGTGACGAGCCAAAGAAACCAACAGCCACCCTTAACCCAATTGTGGTCCAGATGCAACCTTCTGCAAAGACGTCAGGGCCTATTGAGCTCGAGTTTGGGTCCCTAAAGGCACCTGTACCATTTGAGGTTACTGTATTACCTCCCAAAGCAAGGGTGCCCATTCCGGTGGCCATGACAGCCGTAACATCGTTCCACCCAATGGCCATACCGTGGGATTACACCGTCGAGGCGAGAAGGAAAAGGAAAACCAAATTTGGAGAAACATTTACAGCATAGGGTATGACAAGAACCGACAGGGTTTATACTCTAGAACATCTAGCTGAGTCCAGTAAGTAGGCGTCTGGACGACCAACCGTCACTGAAACTGGGCCTGATGATCTGTGGAGGAAGATACAAGCCCAATAGTATTCGGTCATTGATAAGTTGAAAAAAATGCCAGCCCAGATCTCTATCTTGGCTCTACTACAAAGCTCTGACGTATATAAGAATTCCTTATTGAAGGTGCTGAGCGAGGCATATGTGCCCAGCAACATAATTGGAGGAGAAATGGCAAACATGGTAGGGCAAGTATTGGAGAGTCACAAAATCACTTTCCACGAAGATGAGTTGCCACCTGAAGGGCTAAGACACAACAAGGAATTGCACATCACTGTGTAGTGCGAAGATTTTTTTCATCACTAGAATCCGGATTGACGGAGGGTCCAGCCTCAATATTTGTCCATTGGTGACTCTCAGAACATTGGGAAAGAGCCTGCATGAGATCAAGGATGGAGCCATCACTGTCAAAGCTATCAATGGATCCCATAGGTCCACTATTGGGGAAATAAGTTTGTGTCTGCAAATGGGACCGGCTTGGTTCGACGTTAATTTTTAAGTGATAGACATCCTAGTATCTTACAACTTGCTATTGAGATGGCCTTGGATCCATGCCGCTGGGGCTGTAGCATCAACCCTACATCAAGTAGTGAAATTCGAGTGGAATCACCAAGAGGTAATTATTCACAGCGACGGTAGCAATACCATATATAGTTGCCAGACCATCCCAGCAATCGGAGGAAGAAGGAAGATAGGCGTTGAAACCTACCATCATATTGAGCGAGTCAACGCTGTGGATAAGGATAAATGGTGGGATAACAAAATTGAAAGTATACTGAATTGGTGTGGATACGAACCTAGAAAGGGACTTGGCAAGAATCTCTAAGGAATCACTAAGCATATCAAGTTGAAGAAACACGATACCACTTTCAGTTTGGGGTATGAATACACTTGGGATGAGTTCAACCACAGGTCGCCACCATGCTACAGTCCCTACTACCCGCTAGAGCATCCGATACCTCACTTAGAGTAGACCTTCCAGCCAGTCGATGTCATATATAGGTCGGAAGAAGAAGAAGTACTAGCGGCGATGAGGAATTTGTTTTTGGAAGATGATAATATGGACCGTTGTGTCATTTTCGAGGAGGAGAGGGAGGAAGGCCCTTCTATACAAGCTGTGAGCGGAGGAGCATGCCTCAACAGTTGGTCCATTAGAACCACCAGGGCCTGGAAAGCTTTGGGGTAGCAAGGCTGAACAAAGCACTATGCATTATCTTTATTTTTCGCTAGTTGACTTACTTTCCGCATTTTTAATATTGAAATAAGAGCTCCAATTTTCAAAACAGTTATGAAATTTATCAAAGCATTTCAGTTTCTTATAAATCTTGCTCTTATTACTTTTTATCGTTTACTTTATTTACATAGCATTACTATTACTTATCTTGATGAACCGACGATTGTGACATGCAATGAGACAACGCAATAAACGGATATAGACTCAGAAGAAGATGATATACCAGAAGAGGTTGTTAAAGAGGTTGAGGATTTTGAGAACAGACCTAAGTCTAACCTGGACGAAGAGATTGTCAACCTGGGAGATGCAAAAAATGTCAAAGAAACGCGCATCAGTGTTCATTTGTCACCATCAGAAAAGAAAAAGTACACGAAATTTCTAAGGGAATACGAGGACATATTCACCTAGTCTTATGATGACATGACTGGTCTTAGTACATCTATTGTAGCTCACAAATTGCCAACCGATCCGACATGTCCACCAGTAAAACAGAAGCTCAGGAAGTTCAAACCTGACATGAGTTTGAAAATCAAGGAAGAAGTTACCAAGAAAGTCAAAGACAAGGTTCTCATAGTAGTAGAGTATCCAACATGGTCAGCCAATATTGTGCCAGTGCTAAAGAAGGATGCGAAGGTTAGAGTCTGTGTCGACTACTGGGATCTCAACTGGGCCAGTCCGAAAGACGACTTCCCCTTACCAAACATACACATTCTAATTTACAACTGCGCCAAGCATGAACTGCATTCGTTCGTTTATTGTTTTGCTGGGTATCATCAGTTATGGATGGATGAGGAAGACGCGGAGAAAACGGCTTTCATTACGCTGTGGGGGATGTATTGTTACAAGATGATGCCACTTGGGTTAGAGAATGTTGGGTCCACCTAAATAAGGGCCACGACTACTATTTTCCAAGGCATGATACACAAAGAGATCGAGGTGTATGTAGACGATGTCATCATCAAATGCAAGAGAGCCACTGACCACATAGAAGATCTGAGGAAGTTCTTCAATAGACTAAGAAGGTACAACTTGAAGCTGAATCCCGCCAAGTGTGCATTCGTGGTTCTTGCTGGAAAACTACTTGGGTTCATTGAGAGTCACCGAGGAATAGAACTGGATCCGTCAAAGGTCAAATCCATCCAAGAATTGCAACCACCGAAGAACAAGAAAGAGGTTATGAGATTCTTGGGAATACTTAACTACATCAGCCGGTTCATAGCTCAATCCACTGTCATTTGTGAGCCAATCTTTAAGATGTTGAAGAAGGACAACGCTACCAAATGGACTGATGATTGTTAGAAAGCCTTTGACAGAATCAAGGAATACATGTCAACGCTGCCAGTTTTGGTCCCGCCCGAGCCGGGTAGACCTCTACTACACTACCTTACAGTATTGGATGGAGCTTTTGGTTGTTTTTTGGGGAAGCATGATGAAACGAGAAGAAAAGAGCATGCCATCTATTATCTCAGCAAGAAGTTCACCCCATAAGAGGCCCGATATTCTCTATTGGAATGCACCTGTTGTGCTTTGACTTGGGTAGCTCAGAAGTTGAGGCACTATTTCTGTGCCTATACTACTTAACTCATATCAAGAAAGGATCCTTTGAAGTACATCATTCAGAATCCCATGCCCACTGGCAAGCTAGCCAAGTGGCAAATCCTGTTGAGTGAATTCGACATTATTTACGTGACTTAGAAGGCAATCAAAGGACAAGCACTGGCAGATCATCTTGCTGAAAATCCCGTGGATGGAGAATACGAGCCTCTAAAGACGTATTTTCCTGATGAAAAGGTATCTTCCATAGGGGAAGATATTGCAGAATCCTATGATGGTTGGAGAAAGTTTTTCGATGGAGCAGCAAACTTCAAAGGAGTTGGCATAGGAGCGGTCCTAGTATTAGAAACTGGCCAGCATTATCCAATGTCTGCCAAGCTCAGGTTCCCATGCACCAACAACATGGCCGAGTAAGAAGCCTGCATCTTAGGGCTCAAGCTGGCCATTAACATGAACATTCAGGAATTGCTAGTGATTGGAGATTCAGACCTGCTTATACATCAGGTCTGAGAAGAAGGGGAAACCAAGAACTCCAAGATACTCCCTTATCTGCATCATGTACAGGAGTTGAGGAAGAGGTTCACAAAGACAGAGTTCCAACATGTTCCAGAGTTCAGAATGAGTTTGTCGATGCATTGGCTACCCTATCGTCCATGATACAGCACCCAGACAAGAACTTCAATGATCCTATTCCGGTAAAGATCTATGATTAGCCAGCTTACTGTGCTCATGTAGAAGAAGAAGCAGACGGAAAACCTTGGTTTCATGTTATCAAGGAATATTTGACGAAGGGAGAATATCCAGAACTCGCAAATCCTGCTCAGAAGCGCACACTTCGGAGATTATCTAACAACTTCTTTCATAGCGGAGGAATCTTATATAGGAAGCATCCAGGCTATTGGAGGAAATTCATGCAGGGACCTGCGGTCCACATATGAACGGCTTTGTCTTAGCTAAGAAAATACTCCGAGCTGGTTATTTTTGGATGATTTGGAAACGGACTGCATCAAGTATGTCCGAAAATGCCATCACTAAATACATGCAGACATGATAAAGGTGCCTCCAAATGAGCTTACTGCAACAAGCTCGCCATGGTCGTTCGCCGCTTGGGGAATGGATGTTATCGGACCTATCGAGCCTGCCGCATCAAACGGGCACAGGTTCATTCTAGTGGCAATTGATTATTTCACCAAATGGGTTGAAGCAGCATGGTACAAAGTAGTGACTAAGAAAGTGGTAGCAGATTTTGTCCGCGACCGTATTGTTTGTCAGTTCTGAATTCCGGAGTCAATCATCACTGATAATGGTTCCAATCTCAACAGCGACTTGATGAAAGCAATGTGTGAAACCTTCAATATCAAACATAAGAATTCTACATCTTACAGACCTTAGATGAACGGAGCTGTAGAAGCCGCCAATAAGAATATCAATGAGATACTAAGGAAGATGATAAAGAAGCATAAGAAGTGGCATGAGAAGTTATCATTTTCTTTATTGGGATACCTCACCACAGTTCGCACATCAACTGGGGAAACTCCCAATATGTTGGTTTATGGTACAGAGGTAGTAATTCCTGCCGAGGTAGAAATTCCCTCCTTGAGAATCATACAGGAAGCAGAACTTGACGATGCAGAATGGGTAAGGAGTCGCTACGAGTAGTTAGCTCTTATAGATAGGAAAAAAATGAATGTAGTTTTCCATGGTCAACTTTATCAGAACAGAATGTCCAGAGCCTTCAAAAAAAGAGTCAAGCCGAGACAGTTTACAAAGGGGCAGCTGGTGTTAAAGAAGATTTTCCCATATCAAGATGAAGCCAAAAGGAAGTTCTCTCCCAACTAGCAGGGTCCATACATGGTTCACCAGGTTCTAACCGGAGGAGCCTCATACCTGCAGAAATGGACGGTGAAGTTTGGCCGAAGCCGATCAATTCAAATGCAGTGAAGGGATACTATGTCTAACTCTTACGATTTCCTGTATGATGTAATTTGAACTATGCCTGACCTGATTCCCGTTTAAGAGGGGATATGTAGGTAGTCTTATGGGTTCGGTCACAATTCAATAAAATTTTCATTTCCCCCCGCTATTGGAAACTGGGGTAGAATTTTGAGGACCCTCAAAATTCCGAAGTTGATTTCAGCCATTTATCGCACGCAGCTGTCAGAAGCACCAGCCCAGTATACTAGGATAGAATTTTAAGGAGGACCCTCAAAATTCCGGAGCGAGAGAGGCTGCAACGTCTTGAACCACGTCGCATTCGTAGGTTCATCTAAAGAAAACCATTTTAAATTATGTATTTATGTTACATTTTTTCTAAATCATGCATGTCTGGTATCCAAATTTCTTTGTTTAGCAACGCTACCCCAACGATACACAACGCCAAGCAGGACAAGCGAAGCTCATGGGGAAACAAACTAACCTTCCCCCCCCCCTACAAAACTCATGAATTTTCTTTGGATGCAGGCACTCAAGTCGTAAAATCATTAGATATATATATACACTGATACTTCCCGGGAATAAAACTCTCGGAATCATCACCTATGTACAGTTGCTATCCGTACACGACATCCACAGCAGCCACAATATAGCAATCAACTATCAGCTAAGAGATTTCATTACTATTCGCCTTTTATTTTCTGCATTGTATAAGGCTACCTTTCTTCCTTTCGAGACTAAGCTCTATCTCTATCTGCATTTTCTACATTGCATAAGGCTACCTTTCAGCCTTCTAAGACTAAGCTCTGTCTCCATCTGCATTTTTTGCATTGCATAAGACTACCTTTCTACCTTCCAAGACTAAGCTCTGTCTCCATCTGCATCTTCTGCATTGCATAAGGCTACCTTTCTACCTTCCGAGTTTAAGATCTACCTCCATCTGCATCTCCTGCATTGAATAAGGCTACCTTTGTGCCTTCCAAGACTAAGCTCCGTCTCCATTTGCATTTTCTGCATTGTATAAGGCTACCTTTCTGCCTTCCGAGGTTAAGCTTTACCTCCATCTGCATCTCATGCATTGCATAAGGCTACCTTTATGCCTTCCGAGGTTAAGCTCTACCCCCATCTGCATTTCCTGCATTGCATAAGGCTACCTTTATGCCTTCCGAGGTTAATCTCTACCTCTATCTACATGGCTGAAATACCACCACTCTTTATTTACGTCTTGCCTCGGCTGAAAGATCGCCACCTTCTGCATTTTCATGGGCTGAAAGATTGCCAAATTGTCCAAAGGCGTTATTGTTCGGAGGCACCATTTTCATAGCCCGAGAACGCCTTGCCATTGCTTGAGGACCCCATCTTATCTTTTGCATATCATTATTCAAAGGCATCATGGTTCGGAGGCATCATCCTCATAGCCCGAGAACATAATTTCATAGCCTAAGAATCCTTTATCATACGAAGATGGCCCAGGACATCATGGTCCGAGTACGTCATCCTAACTGTCCAAAGACAGCATTCACGGTCCAACGGGAACTTGCATCACGTTTAAATTTATGCACAATATATATATGCTGGTATTGTTCATTCACAGGTACAGGCTAGCAACGGCCGTCTCAGCAGGAGCGATCCCGCTCCAGCGATCCCGCTCCAGTTCCCGCAACCTATCAGACTCTGACCATCCCTTGTCAACTTGAACATCGCGTCCGCTTTTCGAAAATCTCCATCTACTTACTCTGCCGATGGATCCCGAATTACATATGGCCCGATTCCTATAATACCAGGGATATGTAGGCAACTGAGAAACCATAGCTCGGTCAAAACTCTTCAAAATCGTTTCATTCGGTCAAGATTGACCATCATATCTTTACCTGACAACTCTTTCATCCTTCTCGGGTAAAAAGGGGCAGTCGTTGATACCCAATTTTACCCTATGTATTTTATATACAAAATACTTTCACAATAGCATGTACATACATATATAAGCATGCCCAAGAGTTTTGGTATTTTTTTAAAAATCAATTTATTGTCCATTTTTAGCAGTACAAAATCCAATAATTATTCCCAAGATTATCATTTTGGTGAATAACTTATTTTATTCTCATATTACACAAAAATATAATTAAGGTGATTTTTGTATATTTTTTACAAATTTATTTGGTATTTTTAAATTAAATTGAATGTAATTGCAATTATAGACTATTTCACGATTAGTAGCATTTTATAATTATAAAGTTATTTTCAGTATTTTTAAATTAATATTTATATAGTATTTGTTGGCGTGTTTTTAACTTACTTTTAAAATTAATATTACTATTTTTATAAAATAAAAGGGAAATAGGCTATTTAACACTTAGCCCATTACTATTTCAATTACAGCCCGTTCACCTTTCAATTTTGGCCATCAATTTGACCCAATTCCGCCCCCAAATTAAACCATCCCAATCCCCAAATTACCCGACCCCTGACTCGATTAAAAAAAAATCCACCCGGCTCCCCTTTGATCCAGGCCGTTAATCATTTTGATCAACGACCGTAATTCACCCTTTCCTTTTTAATTCCCAAACCCCCTTGACATAATTCATTTCACCTGAGACGCCGCCTTTGAACCTCTTCATCTCTCAAATCCTCTCGAGCCTCTCTGAAACCCTAATCGTCTCCCACCTTATCTCACCATGTTTCCACCGGAATCCATGGCGTCTCCGGCCATGGATGGTCTATATTCATCCTTTCTCACCATCAGACCTAAACTATTCAAGGTTTAGAAGCCCGACTTCAATAGCTCTCTTCAGATCCTTCTCAGATCTGTAGATCTATGGCTTCTCTGGCCATTACCCCGGCATGTTCAAGCAATATGAGTCTTTTCGACTAAGGATCTGACTTTCCTCAAGACCTTTCTCATTTCTAGGGTTTTCTCTGAAACCCTAAGCTGTCCGAGGTTCTTTACTTGTGTAACGACCCGACCGGTCGTTTTGAGCTACGGCACATCATTCAGCAGTTTAAGGCCAGGAGCGGCTTCATCTCAGGTATATTGACTTGTGTGTATGGTCAGAATTAAAATTCAGGGAGTTTGGAGTCAAATCTAAATGGAAATTCTCATTTTGAAAGATTAAAATTGAAGAAATGAACTAGGATTGGAATTTTGAGTAAACGACCTCGGAATTGGGATCCGAAGGTTCCAGCAGGTTCGTATAATGACTTCGGACTTGGGCATATGCCCGGATCGGGTTTTGGATAACCCGGGAGCGTTTTGGAGCCTATTGTGGAAGATAACATTTTAGAAGAAATTGCATCAGTTTGGTTTAAAATGCATTTCAGTGTTATTGATGTCCGTTTGGGATTCCGAGACTGGGAGTAGCTCTGTATGGTAATTCTGGATTTGGGAGCGCAATCGGAAGTGAATTCGGAGGTCCGTAGGTTATTTTGGAGGCGTTCGGCTAAAGATGGAAAATTAAAGGTTTTTGAGAAAATTTGGCCGAAAGTGGAAATTTTGATATCGGATTCAAAAAGCGAATTTTATGGTTTGGATAGCTTCGTTAGGTTATTTGGGACTTAGGAGTGTGTCCGAAATATCTTTGTGTTGAAATATATGAATTATGGGAAAAAATTGAAATTTTTTGATATTTAATATTGTTATAGTTGACTTTGGTCAATATTTTTGGTAAACGGACCCGGACCCGTGATTTTTCGGTCTCGAAAGGTCCATAGAAAAATATGGGAGTTGAACGTGTTTCCGGAATCGAATTCCGAGGTCCCAGGCCCGAGAAATGAATTTTTTCGTGAAATTGTTTTCTGAAAATGTTTAAGGAAAATGAAAATGAAATTTGATTCCGACGCCCGGTACAGGTCATATATGTTGGTTAAGCGCTTCCTGCAAAGTTTGGTTACAAATGGACGTTGTTTAACGTGTTTCGGCCTTAAATTGGAAAATTTGAAAGTTTATGAAATTTGAAAGAATTCTTGGATTTAAGGCACAAATCATTGATTTTGATGTTATTTTGGCGATTTAATCGCTCGAGCAATTCGTGTGATGTTTTAGAGTCAGTGTTCATATTTGGTTTGGAGCCCCGAGGGCTCGGGAGTGTTTCGGAGGTGTCTCGGAGTGATTTCGGACTTAGGAAAAATTGCAGAAAATTCTGCTGTGCCCAGAAAATTTTAGGTGCGAGTAGTCCAGTTTGGAAACTCATATCTTGTAATCTATAAGAAATCTGAAAAAGTGCAAAACACGAAAGTTGTAGCCCATACATTCTAGTTTTCGGAAAGTTAAAGCATTCGCGATTTGGATATTATATCAGAAAGTTACCGTGGATCGAAAAGGGCTGCTGGAGCGATTTCGGCAGAATTACGATGCACTTTAGAAGCACATTTCTCGGGATATAGTTATATGGTGAACAACCTATCAAATTAAAGATCTTTGAGTCTAGTTTCTAAATCTTCAAACCTTTTGTCATTTGGATATTTATACAAGCCGTTATGGGTGTTTAAACAGAAGGTGTCTGACAAGGAACAATTTTAATAGGATGTACAACTTGTATAGCACAAATGCAAGGTACAACTCGACGAAGAACAGACAGATTCTTTTATACACGGGTTTAGCTCGCTTTTCTTCATTTCTTCAAAGTATGGACGATTTTTGGGGAGCTTCAAGAGGGGATTTTCATCATCAATGTGAAGGTAGGTTATCCCCACCTATTTTGAGTTAAGTACATCAATTATGTATGGATTTGAGCATGAAAATTCTAGAAAAATTGAGGATTTAGGCCTAGGGATTTGAAAATAAGATTTGGTGATTTGAGGGGTCAAATGAACTCCGAATTTCGTAAATTTTATATGTACGGACTCGTGGCGAGACAAGGAATCCGGTGATGTGACTTTCATAATTTTTCGAGAAGTGGGCCCGGGGCTCGGATTTTGCAAATTTCGTGATTTTCGATATTTTTCGAGTTTTTTCGATTGAGTTATATTCCCTTAGCCTATTGTAATATATTCCTTGTGGTTTTGGCAAGATTCGACGCGCGAGGAGGTCGATTCGAAAGGAAAGGGCATCGCGGAGTAGACTTTTGGCCATCTTGAGGTGAGTAATAGATGTAAATGTTGTTCTGAGGGTTTGAAACCCCGGACTTTCACATCGTAACGCTATATTGAGGCGTGACACGCACTCCATGGCGAGTGCGGGGTCGGATACTATTGGGGATTGTGACTTGGTCCATCTCGTGTGATGTTTATACTATACTGGTGATTGATACACATACTTCATTGATATTACTGGGCTTGATGCCATGTTTGGGGCCTTGTGCCGGTTTGTAAAATCCTTAGAGGATTGATATTACTACTTAACATGATTTGCATATCATTTAATTTCAGTCCAAGGTTTTAAATTCTGTTTTGTAAATGCCCAAGGGGCTTATTATATTATTTTTTGGACTGATTATAAAGTGACTTGAAACAGTGGTAACAATGACACTGTGTGATATACTTGAAACAGTGGTAACAATGACATTGTGTGATATACTTAAAACAGTGGTAACAATGACACTGTGTGATATACTTGAAATAGTAGTAACAATGACACTGGATGATATACTTGAACAGTGGTAACTAATGGCACTGTATGATATAAATTGGTCAGGTAACAATGGCTGACCGGTCAGGTAACAATGACTGACCAATATTGCGCTTGGGTTGTAGGCGCCCCTCCGGAGTCTGTACACACCCCTAGTGAGCGCCGTCGACGATAAATAAATATGGATGGCTCGGGCTGCACGCCGCAGTGGGTACTGGAATGTACCATCATATGCATTGCATTGCATTGCATTCATGTATTTGTATTTATACTGGTGTTTAGCTGCTCAGTTCCATATGTTGCTGTATATTCGGATTGTAGCTTACTTTGTGTATTTACTGGATTTTCTTATCTTCGGACTGTAGTTACTTTTATTACTCACTGGGTCGGAGTACTCACTTTACTCCCTGCACCTTGTGTGCAGATCCAGGGCAGTCTCAGGCTCAGTAGATCTAGTTGATCAGCAGATCCAGCCTCTGGGAGTATCGAGGTAGCTGCACGGCGCTTGCAGCCATTGATCTTCTCCCTCTTATCCTATCTCTTTATTTCCGCACTATCGGACTTTGGATATACCGTGTATTAGGATGATATTTTGTATTCTAGAGACTCAGATTCGTAACACCGGGTCCTAGTGAGATTATTGTGTATTTTGTTAAAATCTTCAGTACTTTAATCTTGCTTACTTGATATTTCTTTCCGCTATTTTTGATAAATTGGGTTAAGTGTTGAATAATGGTCGGGCTTGCCTAGTAGTGTGCTGGGTGCCATCACGACCGGGATTTGGGTCGCGACAAGTTGGTATCAAAGCCTAGGTTACTTGGTCTCGCGAGTCATGAGCCAGTTTAGTAGAGTCTCGCAGATCGGTACGGAGACGTCTGTACTTATCCTCGAGAGGCTGCCGAACCTTTAGGAAAACTTCACATTCTAGAATTCTTATCGTGCGTCCTTGATTCAGCTTGAATAGAAACTTTTGAAATTCCTTCCGCGTGATCATATGCACCAACGGGCGCTCAGTATCAGATGTGTCTCGATGGCTTTTGATTCCCCGATCGAGGGGCGAGGTGTAATCTCTGTGAGTTTGAAGTTAGACCAGTCTGGAGGACTTGAGGTCAAATCTTTGCCAATGGCTTGAGCACCGAGGTGCTAATTTTGTGAGCAAGTGTTTTGAACTCATATGTTCATTATTGTCCTTGTTAGCCGGAATGGCGGTTGGATATCCACGTGATGAGTATGTTAGTGTTGCGAGGTGTATTTGTACGACTTGGTAGTGGCAAAGAAGGCTACTGGATAGTAGATGAACTGTTAAGTGATTCGTTTCTTATTGTGATTTGTTGAGTAGCCCGAGTTATGGGTGCGTGAAGAATATTTTTCGTGTCTCCTAGTTAGATAAGTCTGGGAGCTGAGATCGCTTCCGTAAATGTATTATGACGAAATCGTTGAGTCAAGGAGACCACCTTGAAGGTCAAAAATATTAAAGAAAGAATATGTTCCTACTTGGTTGAATAGCCCAATAATGGAGGGTTGAAGGGTATTTTCTATGTGTTATGATTCAAATAGGTGCAACGCATGTCCATGTATCAATTTAGATTTATGTAATTGATATGCATTGTGATGCTTTGTCAAGTTGTGGATGTGTTGTTAGGATGGTTTTGGTGATTCTCTGGCAGGTGGATAGGACCAATTACAAAGGAGGCTCTGCCGAAATTTTTGAAAAATTTAGGACTTAAAAAAAAAATAAAAAATTGGTCGCCTAGAGAGTGGGCTTAACTGTTGTGTGAGTAAATGCAAGAATTGCATAAGAGTTAAAATTCCAGATGATTCGTGTTTCCACGAGCTTATGATGGAGTGAGTTTAATCTCACCATGATATTACGACAGCAATAGAGTATATGTGTTGTGATCTATGGCTTCGAGCCAAGTTGGGGAGCTTGTTGTTGGTTAGCTGATTGCACGGTTTATTACCTGCGTGAATTCTGGTTATTGGCGTACTGGTGCGTTATTGCAGCTACGGAACAGGACCATGAATGGTAATTTGAGTAAATGAATTGTTGGATGCATGCTATGGTTAGCCTTATTGGCTCATGTTTAGACTCGAGGGAAGATTCATGATTTATGCCTCGTATAGGTGCAGGCTTCGAGGGAAGTGATCCCTCTAGGTGCTTTATCGAGAGGGTATTCATATGTTATAAAATTCAGTAGAGTTGGTTGCATTCGGGGCCAAGTCAAAGCTGGGTGGCTCTCAATAGCGGTCCTAGTTAATTCAAGAGGTAAAGTATGGTGCCTAATGATTTTGAGTCTATAAGTACGGTTAATAGTCAAGCTTTTGAAGCAGCTTATGAAGAAAGGCACAGAATGTTCTATGATGTTTTGACTTGCGGTGTAGCATTTGAGAGACATAAAATGGTCATGGTATTTGAGACAACATGGTCTCGTGATTTATGGTCACTTGGGGTGAGTTTGGTTGAAATAAGTTAGGTGTTAAAGGGAGATATTATTATTTCTAAGGCAATCAAGGATAAATTGGAAGGAAGTAGATTGATTAGCCATAGTAGAGTTGGTATACTGGTGTCAGTGATCGGTTCGTTCAGCGTGATCAAGTTATGCATGTGAGGCTTGTCGGCCATAGTGATTGATGTTATTATGAAGCATTCTTTTGTTAGGGCCTATTATGAGTAGGCGGATCCCAGAAAGTGTTATGGTGGCTTGGACAACTACTTATAGATTGGCATATTTGACGATTATGAGGATTCTCCTGTATGCTGTTATAGTTCTCTTGAAGTGAGTTAAATGGAAAGTCTTATGTGATGAAGTATTAGCCTATCGGCGGTTTCAGAGTTGTGATGGAAATCGCGTCTATCGTATATTGGCACGTGAGGTGCAGTGAGTGGTATGAAATTTGAAGTAAGCACCAAGGTTGAAGTTTGGTCAATGACTATGATGTCACGATCTCGGATGAGCAGTATATGAGTTTCAGTGTTTTGAGTAAGATGGGTATTGATGTCAGTATCACCTGAGGTCGGTGTTCTGTGAGAAAGGCTTTGCATCCTGGTTAGGGATTCTTGATCTCTTTTCAACGTTAGTGCAGCCGGTGGTTTGGATGTACAGACCCGTTAATTATTTCGGAAGATGGCGGGAGCTTGTCCCACAGGAATATTGTATAAGTGTGACATGTAGTCACTTGATTAATTTGAAATTTAAACCAAGTATGAGGATTTTGGTAATATCATCCATTTGAGAATTTATGCCTGGAGGGCACTCTGTTTATTGGGTTATGGACCTATGAAAGATTATTGGCCTAGCTTGGCACGATCAGGATCGACTTGAGGTCGGTGGATAGATTTTAATGTGGAAGTGAGCCTTACGTCAGGCCAGTTGTGTTTATTTCAGCAATGCGCTCTTTATGGAAGGATAGTCGTGGTCTTATTTCATGGTCAGTTAATTCATGTAAAGATATATCGCACCGTATGAGTTGTGAGACGGCTTGGTAAATTCCTTATGTGTTGAGGTTCCACTCAGCGGTGATGTTATATGAGCAGGATGAGACTTAGATCATGTATCGCACCTCAGTTGTGCTTGAGTTTGTAGCCTATAGCGCTATATGTTTCCTTGGGAATGATATTATGCACCTTAGTGTGTTTATGACCGATATTCGGTATTTTGATGTGATGAGCTATTCAGCTCGACGTATATCTCCTTATGTGAGTTCTATATGTGGATCGGGTGGCACACCGCCATGGGTATGTTGTTTGGATCGGGTTGCACGCCGCAACAGTGTGATGTTCAGTTCAGTGCCCATATTTGCTTTTGTGTGTTCTGTTTCCCTGTTTTCTGAGGAAGTCTATGTTAGTGTGCGAGTTGAGTAGTTCCTTCTAGAGTTCGCCTTCCTTTTGTATCGCGTTCGAATTGATAGCATACTGGCACATTGTGGCATCTTGTGGGATTTTTGATTATGTCTGAGGTGGCTTATTTCCTGAGCAGTTCGTACTGGGTAAGACGAGGTTACTAGATTTGGGGTCAGTGCAAACTGATTATATGAAGCATATTATAGAGCAAAGATCATTCTTTGGTTTGGGACAAGGTAATAGAACTTGTCAGGAGTGTAGATCCAATGAATTGTTGATTCAGCAGTTGGTTGTGAATTTCGGCACATCTCTTCAGTCGTATCGGTGTTGAAAAAAAAACTAGAGCAAGACCTGTGTAGATCATGAGATGCAATGGGAGCATCAGATTCGTGGAATTTCGACTATTATGTTTAAAGAATGTTATTGTGGTTCTATGAGTAAAGTGATGCAAAGTGTGAATTCAGCAAAGTTATGCAGTCATGTTTGGGTACAGCGTGTGGAGATTGATATGGTGGTCGTATGATGGAAACAGGCTTGGCAGGGAAATTCAGGATGTTGGAATTGGGCCTAATGGCTTATTTGCTTGAATAAATAAGTATATCTACAGAATTATCGAGCTAATGTGCTCAACGGAGTAGTGGTAGCATGGGAAGGTGCATGATGTGTTAAACAAGTGATTTCAAACTACTTCAGTGTAGTTCTCAGCACGTTCGAGGACGAATGTATGTTTAAGTGGGGGAGATTGTAACGACCTGACCGGTTGTTTTGAGCTCCGGCGCGTAATTCAGCAGTTTTAGGCCAGGAGCAGCTTCATATCAGGTATATTGACTTGTGTGTATAGTCAGAATTAAAATTCAGGAAGTTTGGAGTCAAATCTAAATGGAAATTCTCATTTTGAAAGCTTGAAATTGAAGAAATGAACTAGGATTGGAATTTTGAGTAAACGACCTCGGAATTGGGATCCGAAGGTTCCAGCAGGTTTGTATGATGATTTCGGACTTGGGCGCATGCCCGGATCGGGTTTTGGATAACCCGGGAGCGTTTTGGCAAATATTGTGGAAGATAGCATTTTAGAAGAAATTGCATCAGTTTGGTTTAAAATGCATTTCAATGTTATTGATGTCCGTTTGGGATTCCGAGACTTGGAGTAGCTCCGTATGGTGATTCTGGATTTGGGAGCGCGATCGGAAGTGAATTCGGAGGATCGTAGGTCATTTTAGAGTCGTTCGGCTAAAGATGGAAAATTGATGGTTTTAGAGAAAATTTGGCCGGAAGTGGAAATTTTGATATCGGATTCGAAATGCGTATTTTAGGGTTTGGATAGCTTCGTTAGGTTATTTGGGACTTAGGATTGTGTTCGGAATATCTTTGTGTTGAAATATATGAATTATGGGAAAAATTTGAAAAATTTTGATATTTAATATTGTTAAAGTTGACTTTGGTCAACATTTTTGGTAAACGGACGCGGACCCGTGATTTTTCAGACTCGAAAGGTCCATAGAAAAATATGAGAGTTGAACGTGTTTCCGGAATCGAATTCCGAGGTCCCAGGCCCGAGAAATGAATTTTTTCGTGAAATTGTTTTATGAAAATGTTTAAGGAAAATGAAAATGAAATTTGATCAGAAAGTAATGGTATCAGGCTCGTATTTTGGTTCCGATGCCCGGTACAGGTCATATATGTTGGTTAAGCGCTTCCTGTAAAGTTTGGTTACAAACGGACGTTGTTTGACGGGTTTCGGCCTTAAATTGGAAAATTTGAAAGTTTATGAAATTTGAAAGAATTCTTTGATTTAAGGCTCAAATCATTGATTTTGATGTTATTTTGACGATTTGATCGCTCGAGCAAGTTCGTGTGATGTTTTAGAGTCAGTGTTCATATTTGGTTTGGAGCCCCAAGGGCTCGAGAGTGTTTCGGAGGTGTCTCGGAGTGATTTCGGACTTAGGAAAACTTGCAGAAAATTCTGCTGTGCCCAGAAAATTTTAGGTGCGAGTAGTCTAGTTTGGAAGCTCATATCTTGTAATCTATAAGAAATCAGAAAAAGTGCAAAACTCGAAAGTTGTAGTCCATACATTCTAGTTTTCGGAAAGTTAAACCATTTGCGATTTGGATATTATCTCAGGAAGTTACGATGGATCGAAAAGGGCTGCTGGGAGCAATTTCGGCAGAATTTACGATGCACTTTAGAAGCTCATATCTCGGGATATATGAAGAGTTATATGGTGTACAACCAATAAAATTAAAGATCTCTGTGTCTAGTTTCTAAATAATCAAACCTTTTGTCATTTGGATATTTATATAAGAAGTTATGGGTGTTTAACAGAAGGTGTCTGACAAAGAACAATTTTAATAGGATGTACAACTTGTATAGCACAAGTGTAAGGTACAACTCGATGAAGCATAGGCAGATTCTTTTATACACGGATTTAGCTCGCTTTTCTTCATTTCTTCAAAGTATGGACGATTTTTGGGGAGCTTCAAGAGGGGATTTTCATCATCAATGTGAAGGTAAGTTATCCCCACCTATTTTGAGTTAAGTACATCAATTATGTATGGATTTGAGGATGAAAATTGTAGAAAAATTGAGGATTTAGGCCTAGGGATTTGAAAATAAGATTTGGTGATTTGAGGGGTCAAATGAACTCCGATTTTGGTAAATTTTATATGTACGGACTCGTGGCGAGACGAGGAATCCGGTGATGTGACTTTCGTATTTTTTCGAGAAGTGGGCTCGGGGCTCGGGTTTTGCAAATTTCGTGATTTTCGATATTTTTCGAGTCTTTTCGATTGGATTATATTCCCTTAGCCTATTATAATATATTCCTTGTGGTTTTGGCAAGATTCGACGCTCGAGGAGGTCAATTCGAAAGGAAAGGGCATCGCGGAGTAGACTTTTGGCCATCTTGAGGTGAGTAATAGATGTAAATTTGTTCTAAGGGTTTGAAACCCCGGACTTTCACATCGTAACGCTATATTGAGCCGTGACACGCACTCCATGGCGAGTGCGGGGTCAAATACTATTGGGGATTGTGACTTGGTCTATCCTGTGTGATGTTTATACTATACTGGTGATTGATACACATACTTCATTGATATTATTGGGCTTGATGCCATGTTTGGGGCCTTGTGCCGATTTGTAAAATCCTTCGAGGATTGATATTACTGCTTAGCATGATTTGCATATCATTTAATTTCAGTCCAAGGTTTTAAATGCTCTTTTGCAAACTCAGCCATAATTCTAAGTGTTGAAAACTTAAATGATATTTTTAAATGTATTACAGGCTAGGAACTTCTGTTTTGTAAATGCCCAAGGGGCTTATTATATTATTTTCTGGACTGATTATAAAGTGACTTGAAACAGTGGTAACAATGACACTGTGTGATATACTTGAAACAGTGGTAACAATGACACTGTGTGATATACTTGAAACAGTGGTAACAATGACACTGTGTGATATACTTGAAATAGTGGTAACAATGACACTGGATGATATACTTGAACAGTGGTAACAATGGCACTGTATGATATAAATTGGTCAGGTAACAATGGCTGACCGGTCAGGTAACAATGACTGACCAAGATATTGCGCTTGGGCTGTAGGAGCCCCTCCGGAGTCTGTACACACCCCTAGTGAGCGACGTCGACGATAAATAAATATGGATGGCTCGGGCTGCACGCCGCAGTGGGTACTAGAATGTACCATCATATGCATTGCATTGCATTCATGTATTTGTATTTATACTGGTGTTTAGCTGCTCAGTTCCATATGTTGTTGTATATTCGGATTGTAGCTTACTTTGTGTATTTACTGGATTTTCTTATCTTCGGACTGTAGTTACTTTTATTACTCACTGGGTCAGAGTTCTCACTTTACTCCCTGCACCTTGTGTGCAGATCCAGGGCAGTCTCAGGCTCAGTAGATCCAGTTGATCAGCAGATCCAGCCTCTGGGAGTATCGAGGTAGCTGCACGGCGTTCGCAACCATTGATCTTCTCCCTCCTATCCTATCTCTTTATTTCCGCATTATCGGACTTTGGATATACCGTGTATTAGGATGATATTCTGTATTCTAGAGGCTCAGATTCGTGACACCGGGTCCTAGTGAGATTATATTGTGTATTTTGGTAAAATCTTCAGTACTTTAATCTTGCTTACTTGATATTTATTTCCGCTATTTTTGATAAATTGGGTTAAGTGTTGAATAATGGTCGGGCTTGCCTAGTAGTGTGTTGGGCGCCATCACTACCGGGATTTGGGTCGCGACAACTTGCTTATTTTTTTAGATCTGGAAAATGTCTATGTTCTATTGAATTTTTTAAAGGTTTTCCGCAAATTCTCTTTTCAAAATCGTTTAATTTCGATTTAGGGTTTCTGAAATGTTTTTCAAAACCATCTTTCTGATTCTTTTTGTTCTTTCTTTATATGTCTTTGTCTGTGTTATGCTTGTATGACTTCTTTTACTACGCATGTACTGTTCTTCTACTTCCATTTTCTACTATATACGTTACTCCTGTACTCACATGTTAATCCGTGTTATGTTTTCCTTACTCTTCTACTATATATGTTTACTATGAGTTCTTTGATGTTGTTGGCTTTACTGGACTAAGTTTGTGTTCTTACTAAGCATGATTCATCTGTTTTTGCCTAAGTTTGTATCACTTTTTCTTCTGAGTTTTCTTTTTCTCAAAACGTGTTCTCCATGCTCTTAACTGTGTATCGTGTCTGTTTGTTTCTCATAAGTCTTTGGAAAAGACTTTTGAGCCTCTATCGAATAGCTTGCCTTCTTATCTCTATTGTCTTATTCATCTTGAAACCCCAGTATTTAGGGTTTCCTTTAGCAATTTTGATTTTTGTGTTTGAATTAGGGTTCCACTTTAGGACCCTGGACTCTTAGACTCACCGTGAGTCTACAAACGGGACTTGCAGCCTTTCCTGCTTGTGATTCTGAACCTCTCTTTGATTGAACTCTCTTCTAAATAAACTTCTTGATTCACATGTTCATGTTCTTTTATATATGAGAACTTTTCTTTCAAAAGGTCTTTACCAACTAATTGATTTATTTCGAATTCCTTTTAATAAGTCCTTACTGATTGTTACTGATTTCCTTTAATTGAACTATCTTTACCTATTCCTGACTTGGTTCATTCGAACTAAGCCTGTAATGTTGATTTTACTGGCTGTCTGATTGATTCCCTTTCCTTTTTCTTTAAAAACCAAGTACCAATGGACTTTTGCCTTAAATAAACTCTATGTATTTACCCTTTTTATGCTGCTATGAAAAGATTTTAATCAAATTTCTTTCCTCAATTGTATTTTACCCGTTTGAAATAAAATCCCTTAACTGAAGGGAGATCATATGAGATTGATTTCAAAGTTATTTCCTTACCTTTCTTACTCGTTTTCTGCACTATAAAAGGGACTACCCTTCTGCACTTTTGACACCAATTCGAGTTCAATACACGACACCTTCACACTACCAATCTTTAAACTTTCAATTCGATACTTAGAATACTGCTTTGAATTCAATACTTCTTTCAATACTCTGCTTTGCTTGAGATCTTTTAGAACTGCTTTGCTTACAACTTGGCTCCTTCAAGACTACTGTTTTTACTTGTTTTCCCTAAAACTGGTATGTTCTGGTTTAATTTTCTGCCTCACCCCTATGTGTTTACTTCATAGCTTCAGCATTCCTGTCTACTTTACTATTGTTGAGTACAGTCCGTTCTTCACATCTGTTTCTATTATGAATCCCTACCCCCTATTCCCTTCTATGTGTTTGAGTTAAGGTTCTTGGCCTGGCAGTATCCAAATTACTGCCCAGGTCATAACCTGATCCACAATGGATCCTAACTCCTAAGATTTGGCTAACAGGCTGGTCAGGGATGTGCCAGCATTCCCAATTGCTGGGCATGACCAACAGCCTGACATGGCTTTCCCTGATCCCCTCCCCCATGCACTTACACTTACTCTTAGACTCTTAAGTCTTATGAGCCTTGATTTGGGACCTTGAGTTCCTTCTGAACTTGGACATCTGAGGGCTAGCCCTTCCACACTACACTATGATCTTAATTCTGCAATGTGTTTGGGGTGTAAGCACTGCCCGGAGCCTCTTTGAGATTCTTAGGAACTTTGACACATCCCATGTATGAGAAAGGCTTTTGGAAATCCGATCCTGGAAGTTGGTTTATCTCACATTGTTGGACTTTTAGTTTGAATTAGTCTGTTTGGTTGTAGCTGGAACTTCTGATGTAATTTTTTACCTTTTTTTTTCTAAGTCATTCGAGTCTGTAATAATTTGTAATACCTATTGGGGATGTCTAGGGGAAAGGGATGGGATGAATAGTAGAAAGGGATGGGATGAATGTATGTAAAGGGGTAGATAACTTGCCTATAGGATTTTCTGATTCCTGCATTCACATAAACAACATGCCTGTAGGTTACTTATAAATTTCTGCATCTTAGAAATTATGCCTATAAGTTCTTCATTTCTGCATATAGAAATCCTGTATCTAGGTTTCTGCATTTCTACATATAGAAATCCTGTCTCTAAGTTTCTGCATTTTTGCATATAGAAATCATGATCATAGGTTTTCTGCACTTCTGCATATACATGTCATTAGGCAAAAAATCATAGGTTTAATAATAATCAACTTTATTCTAAATATCATGCCTATAGGACTCTTGCATTTTTGCAATCGTTTAAAAACTAATAACACTTAGAAATCATGCCTATAGGAGTAATCATTTGAATCAATTTCGCTATTCCATCTCTGAGTTTAAAATCAGTAGTAATATGGTTTACAATCTGCAGAACTCTTGTTTATAAAACCAGTAATCCTTTCTTTAAAATTTGTAATGTTAGATGTCATGCCTATAGGTCTCACTTAGGCAAACTATTAGATGATTAGTTAACTGTGTCAGTTTTGACAAACTACAATCAGGCAAGGCTAATTCGGACTCCTCATCTGAGAAATATGTGATAAATCAGCCTGTCCTAACGCTTTAATTTAGACCATAACCAGTATTTGAAGTCATGCAATATATTTGCTCCTCTGGGTGAGGAGGCTTGTTTGAGCCTTAACTACTATTTGTTTTCCCCTAATTACTTATGTTATTTGTTTGTTGCCAAGACTTTTTATCCTTTTAAAACTCTGAAAAGCCCCAACTCCCTCCCCTTTAGGATTAGTAGTCTCAAATACCTCCGCGACAGATAGGATTGGGACGGGTAATAGCATGCAATAAGAAATGATACTATTCCTCGCTTTAATACCTTAACGGGGTGGGAAGGGTAGATATGGATATGATGACCGGTGCACTAATACCAAGTGTAGCCCCTCTTCTAAGGTGTTATTACCGGGTATTGCATTGATGTGATTCATATTATTTGTAAACCTAGGACCCTTTTCCTTTATTTGTTTATTTTTATTCTCAAACTATTTCTTTAAAATTTTTGCTTTCTTTACTTTCGTCAAACTCTCAACTTGCTTGCAATATTATGTGAAAACCCCCCTGTACTTGAGACTTCTATTTGCTTACTTGTTATTAAAAGTCACAATTGTAACATGGCCGGGAACCACACTAGTTTATCTTGGGGGTGCCTAACACCTTCCCCTCGAGATTATTTCTATCCCTTACCCGAACTCTGGCTTTCCAACTCGAACTCTTCTTTAGTGTCCTAATGCACTTTGATCATTAGGTGGTGAATCTTCAACCCAAAAAACCCAATTCCGAAGAGGGAACGAGTTGTCCTCCCAAATGTCATGAACCCGATTTCGCCTTAGAAAAAGGGGGCGCGACAGTAACATACTCGTGAAATGTTTCTGCGGGCTTCTTCTTTAGATTCTGAATATAGAACACATCTGGCGCATTCTCTGTGTTGAACCTGAACCTGTCCATAAAGTCGGACGCCATGCTTACCCAGCTTGACCATTTCTTTGGATCCTGGCTGATGTACCAAGACAAAGCATCTCCTTTCAAGCTTCTCATGAAAAGCTTCATGTGGATTCTCTCGTATTTCCCTACTCCAACCAGCTTGTCACAGTACATTCTCAGATGGACCCTTGGATCTCCTATACCATCAAACATTTCGTAACATCGGAGGTTTGTACTCCTTGGGCAGTTCAACATCGGGATGTATGCAGAGATCTTCATAGTTCAGTCCGTTAATTCTTTTGCTTCCTTCGATGCCTTGAATCCGGCTAGTCAATTTCTTAAGTTTTTCAGCTAGATTCCTAATGAGAAAGTCTTTATCATCAGACTTGAGTGCGCTTAAGATGGGTTGAGTGTAGTGTGGCAGGGTTTCCACATAGATAAGGGTGTTATGATGAGCGTGGGAATGGTCATTTGTGGATATCAACGGTTTTGGGATGAGTAGTGGAGTATTGTTGCAGGTGTGGCAAGTGTTGTAGTGGTACTGTGGAGCGGGATGGTTTTGTGTTTTTGGGATATTTTGCCGAGGTGTGGGGTTCTGAGCATTTGGGAAATTAACGTCTGGAGTGGTGATGGAAAATGACAAATTTGCTAGATTCCGAACTTGATCAAGTTCCTCCTGGAACTTTAACAGTTTCTGCTTGAGTTGGGATGCACTTTCTTTGGAAACCTGAGTACCATGAGTGACTTCTACCCGTTCAGTTGAGTTCTCCTTTCTAGCGTTGTTTGAATCTTCCATCTTCCCTTTGTTCTTGCTTCTGATAGGACTAAGAGGAGAATTGGGTGGAGGGCCCCTGGATCTCGTTGAATAAGATGATGTTGCCAGAGTGCATGAACTAACCTTTGGGTAGGGGAATAAATAAACAAAAAGTAAAACAAAAAGGTAACAAGTCAGTGAGGATTATAAGAAAATGTTGCGATATTTAAACACGTAGTACAAGAATGTAAATCGTGTCCTATTTGGGAACCTCTTTGTGCCCGAGGTAGGCCTAGCAACAAGTTGATTTGGAGAACTTATAATGCTAAATGCCTCATTTTATTGATAAAAAGTAGACGAATCCCAAATTGACCCTAAATAACAGGAAATAAAGTCACTAATGGCCATTGGCCTTATTATATTTTCAAAAGAAAAACTCCTATCTATTTGGTCCCGGAAGGACCTTTCTCAGGTTGAATTCTCTCGTTGATCAGATCCTCCAGTTCGCGTAGGTTCACTAGTAAAAATGCCTTCGCTAGGTGTTCTCCTTCGTTTCCCTCAGTGTTCTGGCAGTCGGTGACTCTCTTCCTTACTTTCCCTTATAATTCTAGCAGAATGTATTCCAGATATTCTAACTTTTCGCTAGCTCTGGCGGCCCTCTCTTTCCACTCATTAATTTGGTCATCTGATAGAAGACTCCTCCACTAGTCTAGCAAGAGCGGGGGCATGCTAACCATACCAAAACTGGGGACCTCGTTCTTCATTTTCTGTAAGACAAACAAGGTTAGGCCCTTACCCCCTCAAGACTAGACTATTTAACATCAACAATTAGCATAAAGCATTTAGTTCTCCAAATAAATGCACTGAACGTGATAATGTCCGTTTGGGTTTTAGGGAAACCCAGTGGACTTTGGACAAGGCTATCTTAAAAAGTCATTATGTGGACAACATAACTGACTCGACTAGGTTTGACCATGATGCGTGCACAGTTCAAATAGAGTAAGGTTTCTATGGGGTTCTAGGCTGGTAGCCTTGAGCGGACAACTCAAGGGGGGAAAGGCACGGAACCGTCGACTACACCCTTGAATGACCGGTTTTACGGCAAATAATCCTTTTCCCGATTTAAAGGGGTGATAATATCGTAAGAGCGCAACCACTCATTATAAGCGTTGTTATAGGATTTGTTTGGCACGAGTGGAATATGATGTTGAGCATGATTATGCAATAATTATAGGCATGTTGTCACATATTTGCACGTTTAAGAAAGCAGTAAATACAACAGTTTCATAATTTAAAGCGGTAATTAAGGAAAGCAGTAAAGGAAAGGAAACAAAAGACGAGTCAGTTTTGCAATCGAAAAGAAAATTGAATGCTTAAAAGAAATAAACAAATAATTGCGCATAAAGAAGCATAAATTCACAATAATAGTCTGAAATGGTAAAAGCATAAAAGATCCCCAGCAGAGTCACCACGCTATCATGCCCCTTCTTTCTCGAGCGAAATTGGGTTTATGACATTTGGGAGGACAACTCATTCCCTTTTGGGAGTTTGGGTTTGAATTTGATGAGTCTCCACCTAATGATTAGGATGAATTAGGGCACCAAGAGAGTTTGATTTGAGTAACCAGAGATAGGGCAAGGGCTTGAAATTATCCCAAGGAGAAGGTCTTAGGCACCCCTCAGGATCGACTAGTGTGGTTCCCGACCAAACTATTGTCGTGAACATAGGTGCAAGTATCGTGTAGGCAAATAAAACTTCGAGTAAGAGGGGATTTTCACATAATGGTTACAAACAAAATTTGAAAGAATTAAAAGAAAGCTGATTTTCTTAAAAGAAATAGTTTTAAATCTTTAGAAGAAACAAAGAAACGAAGGGAAAGGGGGGGGGGGGGGTCCTAGGTTTATTAATAATATGGATGACCCCATACAATGCCCGATAATCACTCCTCAATGAGGGCTACACGTAACATTATCGTGTGGTCATCATATCCATATCTACCCTTCCCACCCCATTAAGGTATTAAAGCGCGAAATGGTCTCGATTACTTATTACATGCTATTAACCGTCCCAATCTTATCAGTCCGGAGGCATTTAGGACTATTAATCCTAAGAGGGAGGGATTAGGCTTATTTGTAGATTCAAAGGAAAACTTCTAAGACGACATATAAAAAAATGTATAGCAAGTTGGGGAAAGCACATAACAAGTAAAAGGCTCAGATATACCTCCTTGAGCAAAAAAAACACATAATTGGCATGACTTTCACATACTGTTTATGGTCTGATAAAGAACTTAAAGGTTGAGGCAGAATGATTGATTACATAATTTAGATAAGAAGCCTGAGTCAGGCCTGCCTGCTGGTTGTAGTTAATAACACAAATTCAGTTTACAGCTATTACCCTAAGGTTTGCCTAAGTGTTAGGACAAAGATCCTATATGCATGATTCAAAAGACAGTAAAACTTGAAATGAATTATTTGAAAATGCATACTCGTTAAACTGGATAAGTGAGAGACTCGGATTAATAAAAGAAAGGCAGAATTTAAAAAAATTGATTATAAGATCTGCAACTGACCGCATCTATTGTTACTGATTTTATATCTAACATAAAGTGAGGAGAATCAGATTCAATTAGAAAACTCCTATAGGCATGCTTTCTAGGCGTTACTGATTTTATACCTTTTAGACGTAGTATAAAAGATGCAGAACACTCGTCTTAAACCAATGAACATGATATCTAGATGCTGAATTCTTTTTAAGACATGATACATAAGTGCAATTGAATGTTTAAGTCCTATGAGCATGGTATCTATGTGCAGAATTTTTTTTAAGACCTATGAACATGATTTCTATATGAAAAAATGGATATACAGGATTCAGAAAGACCTATAGGCACATTTTCTATATGCATATGCAGAATTCAGATTGGCTTATAGGCATGATTTCTAGACGAGAGTAGCAGACCTATGATCAGGATTTCTATATGAAAATGGACATTCAGAATTCCTTATAGACACACTTTCTATATGCATTTGAATGTGCAGAATTCGAAAACCTATAGATGTGGTATCTATGCAGAATTCAGAATTCCTATAGACATGGTATCTATATGAGAATTCAGAATTTAGAATTCCTATAGATATGGTATCTACCCTTTTTGTATACATAATTACCCGCCCTTTTCCCTAATCAGCCCCAAATGTTTATTACAAAATTATTATAGCCCATAATAAAGTAAAAGAATACATTAGAAATTAAAAGTACAACAAAGAGAGCCTGATTAAGACTTCATGTCTGAAATATGAGGTAAACCAACTCCAAGAGATTCATGATCCAAAGCCTTTCTCCCATTTGAGTGTTGTTAGAGTTCTCTAAGAGTCTCAAATGAACTCCGGGCAGTGCTCACACCCAAATGTATTACCAGATTAAGATAACTGCAGTGTGGAAAGGCCAGCCCTCAAGTGTCCAAGTTCAGATGGAACTCAAGGTCCCAAGGCAAAGCTTACTAGAGGGGGACAGAACTTACAGACTAAGAGAAAGTGCTAGTGCAGGAACATAATTTTGAGAGGGGGAAAGGGGAAGGCAAACAGTTACAAATAAGTACACATAGGGGTTAGGGCAATGGGGAGATTATAAAGAGGCAAGGGCAGGCTGTGGGCATACCCAGCAATGGAGAATGCTAGCACACCCATAAGTCTGCAACGATCCCAAGGGATCAAATTTAACTCATAGACAATAATTTTCATATTGCCATGCCTTAAATCGTAACTCAAACACATAGGGGGCAGGGGTTTGGGATTCATAATAGAAACAGGAAGAAAGAAATCAGCATACTAATTTATGTGTTGAACTATACAGAAACAGTAAGTAGACATGGATACAAAAGCAGTAAATAAACACATTGTCGTGGTGCTAAAGCTTAAATCAGGACATACTAGTTTCAAAGAGACAAATAGAGAAAAGTAATAGGTCTTGTAAACATGCCACAGTGCAGACAACAAGGGAGAATACTATTGCGTATAAGTGTGAGTTCAGAAAGACTATGAATGATTTATCCTCCCTTATGTCAATGAAAGAGTCGTGTATTTATAGTGTGAAAAACAGGTAGAAATAAGGTAAGAAAACAGTTAAAGAAAAGAATATCAATTAAGAATCAATCACACAAGACTTCCTTTAATTAAGGAACTCAGATTCAAACGAGAAAACTATTTAAGGGAAGAAATCAAATAAACATCTTGGGCAAAGCATGCAATTAGAGGTAAATACATAAAAAGTTACTTAAGGGCATAAATAAGGTAAGAAAAATCAATTAGTAGCCAGTAAATCAAGGATCAAAGATTTTGTAATCAATGGTGTATGAATGAACCGAGTCAGAAAAGTTAAGGAAAGTCAAGTAACTTAAATCGAGTCATAGGAAAATCAGCAAATAAGGAAAGAAATCAATCAAACCTATATAGAAGGAAGTCTGAAACTAATCAAGATTTGAAAACCATTTTAGAGGGGAAGTCCAGCACGTATAAAGAGCATACAAACATTTTAAGCTGAAAGAAGAAGTCGTGTCATTGCAAGAATGAGTAGATAATAGACTACAGAAGCATGGCTATGACATAGGTTAGAAATGTAGAAGAGAAGTAACATCCAGTAGCATACAAAAATCCAGAGTAAATGACCTTAGAAGAGTTTAGCAAAAGTCAGAATCATATGAAAAACAAGGACTTCAAAACTCATTTCAAAGACTCGAAATAGGTCTGAAAGAGTTCTGGTTTCTTTTGAGATAAATCCAGTTCAAGCAAATTACATAGCCAATGGTTTCCAAACTTGGAAAACCCCCCCAAATTATAGGGTTTCTACCATCAATCGAGTGCAGAGATGAGAGGGAAGGTAATTAAGTCGAAACATGTTCAGAGGTCTAAGAAAAGAACTGAAATCTTTAACATGTTCCTTCAGCAACAGAAACTCATGAGAAATATGGTATAAGAGTAACATGAGAAACACAGTAGAAATGCTCAAAGAAAACATAGTAGAAGAAACTAATACACATCATAGTGGAAGAAAACTAATCAGAACACAGTAGAGGAAACCTAGTAGAAGAAACATAGTAGAAGAAACTAATGCGAAACATAATAGAAGAAAACTAATCAGAACACAATAGAGAAAATTTAATAAGAAACACACAAGAACACAGTAAAAATACAGTAGAAGAAGCACACGAAAGAAAGAGAAAATCGGAGAAACATCTAAATAACTCCGAAAACACTAGATCGAAAAAAAAAGTTTTGAAAGCATATTTTTTTTGAAATGAAATCATTTAACCTTAGGGAAAGCATAGATCTGGAATAGATCTAAAGAGATCAGAAAAACCTCAAAAGCTAGGGTTTTCAGAGGAACCCAAATGATGAGAAAGGCTGGGATCTAAGCAAGAGGAGTCGAGGCCAGGCTCGAAGCAGGCATGGCTCGCCGGAGCAGGCCGGAGATGGACGTAGAACTTGAATCAACAGAAGTCTGGACCCAAGTCTTCGTGGTCGAGTCATGAAGCTCCAGTAACCAAATGCGAGGAGCCATAGGTGTCTTGGTGGGTGGTGAAACCACCATGGATTCAGGTCAGAAGGTGCGCGGAGAAGATGAAGGGAACCCATCGGAGAAGAGGTGAAAGGGAGAAGGTTCTAGAGAGAACCAAAAGTAGAGAGATAGATATGAGCGAGGAAATGAGAGGTATTGGGGGGTTGTTTGAAACTAAAAATAGTAAGAACGAGTGAGGGCCATTGATCTTTTAGATCGACGACCAGGATTTAATAAGGTTTTGGGTCGGGTAGGGGTAATTGGGGCCTGGGTCGGGTTTTAATTGAAATTGGACTGGAAATTGGGGTCCAATTTGGGGTCATATTTTAGGCTAAAATTAAATTAAATTGGGCTATTATTTAAATAGCCAATTTTTCCCTTTTAAAATTATAATAAATAGTAAATCAATTTCTAGGAGTAAATTAAAGGTACTAAAATGAATAATAATATATAATGATGAAAATAAAAATACTGAAGTCAAATTTATAATGTTAAACACAATTAAATCTTGAAATAGGCTAATATTGCAATTATATGCAATTTAGCTTAAAAAATACTAAATAAATTTGTAATAATATGCAAAAATTATGTTAGCTATATTTTAGTATAAATATGAGAATATAATAAGTGAATCACCAAAATGATAATTTTGAGGACTATTATTGGGTTTTTCTTGATAGAATAGGGCAGTAAATTGATTAAAAAAATCTTTGAAAAATTAAGGGAAAATAATGGGACATTGGGACATGCTTATATATGCACATACATGCTATTTTGAAATGTATTTTGCATATAAAATATAGGAAAAAATTGGGTATCAACACCTAATAGGCCAACATGATCATTTATAAACTCAAAACATAGGTCGACAAGGCCGTACAATCTTTCACGTACGCGACATATGTCTACAAGCCTCTAAGAGTACATAAATGTCATAAAGGTCTGGACAGAGGCCCGTCATCCCAAACAATACATGTCTAAATAATACTAACCAAACATGTATCTCCGAAGCAAATGGAGCGCACCAACATCTTCCGCTGAGCTAATAGCCTACTTGGAGGGCTCTCGACCTGTCTATCTGCACCTGCGGGGATGAAACGCATCTTCCCAGACAAAAGGGACGTCAGTATGAATAATGTACTGAGTATGTAAGGCACATAAATAAGTACGTAATAGACGTGAAGGAAATATAAAGTAAATGACTCCACTTGTAAGTCTGAATAACTTTGTAAATCATGAAATAATTATAGTATCATGCATATGTGTATGAATGTTGTCGTGCATAGGTACATGTTTCATAACATTATTAGCCTCTGGGGGCATCCCATCATATCATCTTGGCCACTGTGGGCAAAATCATCAACGCATACTAGCTGATCAGATGGTGGTGCGTATATAACACCATAACCTTTCCCATATCCCATATACATATATATACATACATATGCGTATATAATTCCATATGGTCACGGGTCAATGTACCTGAATGCAATGCATGAAAAGTACGTTAATAAAATCTTTCGGAATGTCATAAGACCATTTTGCCTTTGAGTAATGTCATAAAGTATACTCTATTCAACTTTTATATTTTTCTGAGACCCATGAACAGATAATAAAATATTATGACACATGAAAATTCAAGAATATAAATATCTCTAATACTTCTATCAATAGAGTCATTTATGGAATTTGTGCATTTGCATGTTTCATTTGTATCTTATGGATCATGCCAAAAGAAAGAAGGGATAGACTTAACATACATGAGTCAATTTTCTTGACAATCCCTTTAATACACGTTAATTGCGACAAAACATGTGATGACAAGATTGGAGTAGGGAAAATCCATATGATATTCTTGAGAAAGATTGCACCGTACTGCCTTATAATTGCAAAATCTCACATTTTGAATTGTTGAAGAACCTATGAAACCTTACGTTGCTCATGAAGTTATCTTGCTAAAGCCTTTTTTGATATAATATTATTTTATTTTTGAAATGGGGAATGGACCTTGCTGAAAATTTCTTATGGAAATCTCACATTTCATACCATCTCTCTTTGTTAGAGATGTCTTTTATATTAATGGATGTAGGACACATTTTATAAGGCTTACTTGGCCAATAATTCCCTCCAAGTATGACACCTTGTCTTCTAATTCAATAGTCATTAGTTTAGACATGGGTTACTGCCAGGTTGGGGTGGATTTTAGCTTATCCAAATTTTATCCACCCATTTCCTTAATTACATGGTTAATCTTCCACCAAAAATCCACAATTAACCAAATATCCACATAATTAAGAATTATCTCAAATTACTTAAAATAGTACTTACATTTAACACATCTTATACACCTTACTATCATGGTCATTTAGTACCTTGTATGGCAATAGTCCATAAATACCGGGCATTTTAGATTAGGCCATATTTTATCCTACCATGCCAAACTTTTACGAAACTTATTTTCTTTGATTTAACTTCCCTTCTCACCTTCACGAATTTACTCATCACTTTTGAAATAGCATAATACTTATAATCTCCAAATAATCTTTTACTTGGACTAATGTCAATTACCTTATGACAAATTCAACGTACAATACTACTGGGTGCAACATCGTCGTAACTTAATACTGTGAAGCGTAACATTACCGCAAAATAATACGGCAGGGTACAACATTGTCGTAACTTATTACTGCAAAGTGTAACATCATCGTAATATAATACTACAAGGTGTAACATCATCGTAATATAATACTGCAGGATGTAACATTGTCGTAATATTGTGGTGTGTAACATCATTTCCCCCTTTGGAACATTCATTCTCGAATGTTGACCGATGCTCTTATCATTTTCATAACTTATAGCTCTTGTGAATAACTTAATATTCTACTTGTTATTTAAGCAGTTCCTCTGTGAATAAATCCAAATCCTAGGGTATTCCCCTCTTTAGTCTTCTTGCTCATATCATGACTTGTGCTCGAAATCTTTCTAATCTCGCAACTGTTGCTACCTCGTGTCATGCGGCCTGTATGACTCTGGCTTTGTAATTGTGCTTATGCGATTCACCTTTCTTTTTTACTTTTATCTTTTAGTCAATCTCTAGGCCTTACTTTGTAAATATATATAAGGCTTAATAGGATGCCTCTCTGGGCATATATAAGTGTACTAAAGTTCTTTGCTTGATACTTTGTAGAACTTGCGAATATGGCTATACCTTATTTCATAGATCTGGTTATCCATTCATACGACTTTACTACATTTACATGGGTCATACTACCATAACTTTTATTTCAATTTATCATTACTGAGGTATGCTTACCAAACTCCTAGTTATTTTTGTTGCTTATCCTTTAGGCATAAATCTCAATCCTTTAATGCTCCTTCATTACCGTTCGTCTTAAGAAAGATGGCCTAATCTCATGTCATATTTTTTAACTTGTATCTGTCCATTGTTGATTCACCTCAATGTTTATCTACAATCATCCACTTGAAGACTTGAAAATTCTTACGTAATACATTGCTGCTAGGGCTTACGTTGCATTGAGGAATATTTGAAGTGATTTCCATAATCGTATTTCATAGTGTCTCAATGTGATTCACCTTATGGGGGTATCCAAATCTCGTTCCATCCACAAAATCTTTTCTCCTTCTTATTTTTTTTCTTTAAATCATTGTTCAAACGAAGTCCCAAACGTCATCCTTTATCTGTCACAATTACGCTCTCATTCTTTTACCATGCCAGCATTTAATTTCTCCTAAATGCTACTAGTCTTAGACTCTTTTGAGATTATTTAGGCTATACTGAGCTTTTTATAATTCATAGAACCCATAAACTTTCTCTCATTTTCGTAGGCTTAATCTAGAGGGCTTATCCATTGTTGTCACCTTCTCACTCGCCCTTTCTTATCCTTACTCCTGTCTTCCTACAACCTTGTCACTCTACTATACTTTAGCTTGCGACCCATACATATCCATTTATACTACTCACATCCCTCCTTCAACTTCCTTACACCATAAATTTCCTTATGTTATTCTGGAACATCAAGCAAAACATCACATTGTCTCTAGCTCTTCTTTATTCTCTAAAATATACCTCTTGGTACCTAGAAACCATACGCTAAAGATATGCCACCAACGATGCCGCTATCATTCCTGGATATTGAATCCTCGTGCATCTGGCCCTTTTATCCGAAGTATGGACTATTTACGATCTCCTACCTTTGAGTATCTCGTATGTTGTTCACCTTTACCTTAGTTACCTTAAAATCTTGCATCGTATCTTCTATCTCTCTCATGACATCCCTTCCCCCTAGGTGCAATTCACGTCCATAACTTGAAGCTCTATTATAATACTTGCACTCTGGTGCATATACAATCCCGGGGGAGCTTCATACTGACTTCTTATGAGACTGGTACCCTTCTAATTGGATTTATCGTAGAGCCCTTATAGAACATATTTGATGTGCTATCTCTCTTGCACCTCTAATCTTGAGAGTGATTCTACTCTGTTCTCAATCATGATTCCTATAACTTCTTGGTCCAATAATTAGATTCCTGATTTACTTTATTGGTGTAACTCTTTAGTTTCCTTCTTCTTCTGATCATCCTTTATGCTAGCTTAAGTTATCTTCCAATTTGCGGCTCATGGTATTAGTTATTACTTTAGCCCTCCATGGACGCTATGGAATATCAATGATACAATCTACTAACAATTCATTCCTTTGTCTATGATATGGGCTCAATTCTTTCTTTTAGCTTATACCGTAATCTTTTACGGCTATATGATTGTCAATATATATGCTGTATGGATAATTCTCCAAAATCTTAAGTGTGTTCATAATGTAACTAACTCTGGATCATGAATCGAATAATTCTTTTTGTTCCATCTCAGCTTTCTTCAAACGTAAGCAATTACTTGTCCTGGTCTTTCTGCTCCATTTTTTGCGTGCATACTTATCTTATCTTGGTACCCATGCATATTGGAATTCCATTCAACTCATATGATCTTGAATATCACTTCTTATTTTTCTTCCCGTTCATTGGCCACAGTAGGAGCCATTTTCTTATGGAGTGCATACAATGTTGCTACGAGACTGTTGTTATAAGACTATTTCCTCCTTAGGTCACCTAGCTTTGGTTAAAGCTTCCTTCCTTACTTTCTCAGATAGTCTTTTGTTATAGTACGTAGAGAGAACCCTCTGACTCTTGTAAATCTGTAAGCTTATTACATTGTATACTCGACGGACCTTCTGATGTCATTCCTCGCCTATACTTATCTGTAGTTACTTACCTCCACGCCCTTTGGCTTGTAAGGTTATTTGTGAACTGATATATTGACTGTCTTCCTAGTGGCACTATCTTTTAATTTCCGTAACACTTATACGGTACCTTTAACTACCCCGACTCCTATTTGAATATATCTCAAGTATTATATTGACATTACTTTGAGGCTGAATTCTCCATGTTGGGGCTTACTCTATTTATCTTGCATGATTTGCCGATCTGTCTGTAACTTCTTGTCTAGCCATAACTAGGCTCTTCCTTAATCAACTACCAACTACTCGCTGGCCCATTCTCATATCAATATCCCTCATGATTTTTCTTGGGTTATTTCCTTCGTCTTATCTTATGTTTCGTGTTAGCTCCTTATCCATCAATAACATCTCGTGCAAGAATTTTGAGCTATGAAGATCTACCTATAAATGTTTTACCTCTTCATCCTTGGCGTCCTTTCACATCATCGATGACTCTTACTCGCCTTGTGGTAATCCTTCTGTACCAAGGATAACAAAATTCCTTACTCGCGAGGGTGACACTTAGTATAATTAGCACATACAACCCCTTAAGCTTAACTCATCTTGCATGGCTTGCTTTAAGGAAGCGTCTTCCTGAATGACCATTCTCGTGAATATTCTTCTGTTGTTCATTCTATTATTACTGGAATGCAATCTAAAATTCTTATGATGTCGTCCATTATCGTATCACTAAATTCCTAATTCATGTTTACTTTATCTTGTTCACTAGCCCATACTGACCTCTATTATTCTGGGGCCTATCTTTTCCTATTTGTAATCACGTTAGGGTCACAAACTTACCTATTAAAATGAGGATTTGACTTCATGGCCTGTACTCTTTTGTTATACCAAGGCATGTCACCTCTCATTTCATTATTCACTTTACTAGACTCTATCAATACAGTCATTTCTTCTTTTCGTTTACCGTCGTTATCCATGTATCACACCTTATTCATAATGCTTCCTTATCTATCTTCGTATTCCCCTGCTAATATTTCTTCCTATCTTTGTAGTACTCATATCTAGCTGTACTACCCTATTTTCAATGCCACCATATTTGCATTCTAACAACATACTCCCTCCGGAGTATATTTCACAAACCCGAACTATCGGGTCGATTAGCCAAATGGGCCATTGAATTTTGGGGGTATAATATCGAGTATCAACATCGAATGGCCATCCAGTCCCAGATTCTGGCGGACTTTATGGCCGATTTCACGCCCCCCCCCCCTCGTGCCCGAGGTAGAAAAGGATATTTTAATGAAATCAGGCACGTCTTCCGGGGTATGGACTCTGTTCACTGAAGGCGTCATAAACGTGAGAGGTTCCGGACTCGGTATAGTCCTAAACACCCCTACGGGTGGCGTGATCAGACAATCTATAAAAATTACAAAATTGACTAACAATGAAGCCGAGTACGAGGCTATTATTGCAGGTTTAGAACTGGCCAAAAGCCTAGGAGCCGAGACCATCGAAGCAAAATGCAATTCATTCCTGGTAGTGAACCAGGTGAATGGGAGCTACAATGTCCGAGAAGACAGGATGCAGAGGTATTTGGACAACATCCAAGTCCGATTACGTTGCTTCAAAAATGGACTTTAGTCCATGTACCTCGGGAGTAGAATAGCGAGGCAGATTTCCTTGCAAACCTGGGATCATCTGTTGAAGAAGATGACCTACTCCCCGTAGTTGTTATTCAGCTATCTAAATCAATGATCGAGGAAGGTCATGCAGATATTAATTCCACCAACATAACATGGGACTGGAGAAATAAATATATTGATCATCTGAAAGATGGAAAATTGCCTGCGGATCTAAAGGAATCGAGGGCCCTGTGAAGTAAAGCAGCACAGTTCTTGCTCGATGAAAATAAGACTTTGTACAAAAGAACTTTTGATGGACCCCTAGCAGTATGTCTAGGGCTAGGGGATAAAAATATGTACTCCGGGAAATTCACTAGGGTACTTGTGCAAATCATTCCGGTGCCGATTCCTTGGTCCAAAAAATAATCAGGGCAGGCTACTATTGGGACATCATGGAAAAAGATACTAAGGAATTCATCCCAAAATGCGATAAATGCCAGAGATTTGCCCCTATGATTCACCAACCCAGTGAACAACTACATTCAATCTTATCGCTATGGCCATTCATGAAATGGGGGATGAACATTGTCAGGCCCCTGCCGACGACACCAGTTAAAGCTAAATTCATTTTATTTATGATTGATTATTTCTCAAAATGGATGGAAGCGCGGGTGTTAGAGAAGGTAAGAAAGAAATAAGTCATTAACTTCATCTGGGACCACATTATGTGCCTATTCGGGACTCCTTCCGAGATAACATGCGATAACGGGAGGAAGTTCATCGGGAGCAAGGTAACACAATTCCTTGAGGATCACAAAATCAAGAGAATCCTATCGACGCCTTACCACCCATGTGCAAACGGCTAGGCCGAGACAACAAATAAAACCATCATCCAAAACTTAAAAAAGAAGCTGGAAAGCACCAAGGGAAAGTGGAGAGAAATGTTTCCCCAAGTGTTGTGGGCATACCGAACAACTTCAAAACAAAGCACAGGGGAAACACCTTTCTCTCTAGTGTACGATGCTGAGGCTTTGATACCAATGGAGGTCGGGGAGTCGAGCGCCATATTCCAACACACCACTGAGAGCTTGAACAACGAGTCCATGACAACGGCCCTCGAACTACTAAATGAAAAATGGGATGTTGTGCTAGTCCGGATGGCCGCCCAAAAGTAAAGGATCGAAAGATATTATAACAGGAGAACAAACCTCTGACATTTCGAAGTTGGGGACTTGCTTCTAAGGAAAGTCACCCTTAGCACCCGAAACCCTAATGAAAGAAAGCTAGGAAAAAATTGGGAAGGACCATACCGCATCCTCGGAGTAGTCGACAAAAGATCTTACAAGCTTGGTACCATGGAGGGAGAACAACTTCCAAGCAACTGGAACATATCAATGCTAAAATGATATTATTGCGAAGGCATCTGTTTGAAAATTCTAAATACACCCCCGAGCGCACATTGCACTCTTTTCCTTCTACCGAATTTTGTCCATAGAAGGGTTTTACCGACACGATTTTGAACGAGGCAACAGCCATAAGACACCTAAAGAGACTCAACAAGTATTCAAGATTTCTTTTGCAATCCACCTTGAATACTGAGGGGCATCCGCCCAAAAGGTCACCTACTCGGGAAAGCCAAGATACCCCAAATGGGACCTCGATAGGAAAAGTAATGTACCGGGCCAAACGGTCGAATGAACCGTGCCCATTTAGAGAAACCAAGATTTTAACGACAAAAAAGTGCATACTTGTACCATGTAATCGAAGAACACTTTTCATCAAAGCATTTCACGCTTCAAAAGAAACTCGATGTTTTAGCAAAAAGGACTCCTCTGTCAAAAATGTCCGGATCACTCAGAGACTGGAGTCAACAATTCGACACCTGAACGACCCCCGAGTCAAAACTCCAAACTTATAAGCCCTCAATGAGGCAACATCAAGATCATAAAACGTCTCCAAAATCGAAGGTGTCCCGAACACTTGGAGATTGATGCCAAAATCTCAAAAATCGCATGACCTCAAGGTCGGAATCGGAAAAATCGTAAACCCTCAATGAGCCAATACCAAGTTTACCAGTAATGGCTTCTGTGTCAAGAAACCCTCAATGACTCGGGGACTGCCGTCAAGTGCCACCTCCATCAACTTATCAAAACCCGAGGTCATAAGGCCACATACGGGCAGCCTCGGCCTTGTAAGACCTACATAAGGCAACAACAATATCTGTAATACCACAAGCAAGGCATGAACAATATTTGTACCAAGTATCCAAAACTATAAGACATCAAAGGCATGTAAAATTTTGTAAGACCTTACTAAAGGCATAAATTGATCTCAAAGTCTCTGCTATATATCGAACTTGTAAGACCCCTAAAAAGGCATAGCCTCGATATAGATGCCGAAACTACTTCACTCGGGACTTAAAGGCTCTGGCCAAACACAAATGACTCTAGTCACAAGGCTGTACCAGTCAAACTAACGCGACTTGGGGGCACTCAACTGTCGCTACAAAATCATAGGCCTTCAATTACTTCGAATCTACTTCGAAAAGAGCCAGTTATATAGGCTACCCTCGACATAGGCAAAAGAGCTTCGACCCTATCAGCTCCAAATCATAGGCTTCGAGATACTCAACCTCCAAGCCAAACCTCCCAAGGTGCTCGATTATAACCATATAACAACTCGTTGATGTTTTTATCGAATAGTCGAAGAGTCATGCAAAAACTATTTCAAAAAGTCCTCGACAAGGGAAAAATAAAACCAATAAAAGGTCGCTTCAACCTAAGACGTAAGAGCCATTATCGCCATCCCACACTAATAGGCTGCATCGGCCCAAGGCATAAGAGCCATTGTCGCCAGCCCGCACAAATACAAAACTTAAGGGTAGAATGAGCTCGAGTTAAAACCCAACTTGGAGACTGAACCCAAAATAGTTAACTAAATATGCCTATGGGCAAGGCATAAGAGCAATGGTCGCTAGCCCACATAAAAAGGTCGCTTCGACCCAAAGTGTAATAGCCATTATCGCCAACCCACATATAAGGTCGCTTTGACCCGATGCGTAATAGCCTAAGGGCCAACTCAAAATTTTAAAACTTGAGGGTCAAATGAACTCGAGTCAAAATCCGACTCGGAGAATGAATGCCAGCTTACACTAAAAGGGCATACAGACCCATTACGTGCAATTCTCTGTCACCAGTGCTAAGATCAAAGGTCGTGCCGGCCGGATACATAAAAGCCAGGTCACCTGACAATAGCAAATCCCGAGGGTCAAACTCGAGGTCTGGGACCTTAGGTCGAAAGTCAAAATACATCACATTATATTTTCGAAAAATAAAAGGGAAAGGAGGGATAGGAAACAAAAAGCCTTCTTATGGCCCCTAGGGGGATGTTTACAAGCCTTGAAAAAACCCTTACAAAAAAAGAACCAAAACGAATCATAATCTATCATTGAGCCTACATCTTTGATGTCTCCGCCAAAAGTTGCACCATGACAACTACGGGCCCTTCAGCGGCCCCTATTTGATGGCCTTTTCCCCTCCGAAGGCTCCACCATCATTTTTTTCACCTCTCGAGCCACTGCCCGGCGCACCTCCAAAACCAAGCAAGGCAGCATCTCTCTTCTCTAGGGTCTTCATCCTCTCGAGCTCGGTAGGCAAAATGATATCTCCCACACATATGTCCCCAAAAGTCTACCTCTGAAATCCCAATCGAGCATGCTCCACAGTTCGAGTCAATTACAGCTCGGCCCCCTCAGGCACCCTCTCGGCTTGAGCACTTATCATAATGGAATCCTCTCTATGCAAAGAAATAAGTGCCTCGGCTTCAGTTCTGATCCCGGATAATACAGCTACCAACTCAAAATGGAGACCTCTGTACTTGTCACTATCCTCCCTCGCGTCACTAAGCTGACGCTCAACTAAGGTCACCTTCGCCTGGAGGGCATCCATCTTAGAAGTTATCTCTCTCTCACGTCGTTTGAGTTCGGAGACTTCGGAGTCTCTTGCTTGGAGCTCCTCCCTCAGCAGGGTACCTTCCTTCTCAAACTGCATGAATCGGATCCAAGATGTTAAAACTTTGGGATCTGGGAAAGCATTCAGATAATGGCAAACGGGGACTAGATAACCTGTATAGTAAGGAGAGCCTTCTTGCTCTCATGACGGGTCACCTCGGGCTAATACCGGGTGAAAGTTTGATTGTAAAGCGCTTTGGCCTGAAACCATGAAAAAGACAAGTTAGAAAGGCAAATATCAGAGCAACTGAGGGCTGAGCAACAAGTAGGGTTAGCAAAGATTACATGCTCGCAAAGTTTGCTCATCTCGCCAAAGACGAGGGAAGCATCGATCTCAGGGATTCCCTCGGGAATGGTTTGAAGTCTTTTGATCACATCTTCGCCATTGATAGGCATCCCCGCATTGGAATATTCTTCCTATGGGTTATCTAGCACTCCCTTAGGAGGTAGGGTCGTTCCCTAAGGAGAATCAATCACGACCATGACACTAGCAGGGTCAGTCAGGACCATCCCTTGTCCATTCAGGGCCTTAAACTAGGCCCCTCCAAACCAGCTAATGAAGGCAACCCAGACCGAGGGAAATTCTGGCCATCGGCCAGATCGGGGACAGAACCCGATACTCCTTCAGTTGTCTCTCTGCTACGAATTTGGACCGCAACAATATCAGACTCTGGCTCGGAAGCCACCATCTCTATGGCCCTAAGATCGTCCAGGTTTATCCGTCCCTCTGGCGCTATCGAGAAGCTATTTTCCCCCTCACCTTGAACTCTAGGGTTTCCCGCCATTTCTGAAGTTAGGATTGTCGGGTCGGCCTTAGCTTCCTCCGCCTTAACCATCTTGGACTCTGAAAGTCTGTCAGACGGGTCCCTTGGTATTTTCTTCCCATAATCAAGTACCAAATCACCCTCCCCACCGGGTAATGGGGACTTCCCCCAGGCCTACACAAATGAAAGAGGTAATTGCATGGAACGAGAGCACTACTAGTAGCAAATTAGGTCGAAAAAGATGACTATAGCGGGGGTAGAGGCTCACCATAATCCTTAGCTTCCCACCGAGCATGGGATAAATGTTGCCACACTCTCTCAGTATATGGGCAAATCAAGTCCGGATGGCCGACCCAACTCAGGAGGTCCGGAACCGCGCTAGGATAAATTGTTGCGGCTGTATTAGCAAGAAAAATTAAGTGCGTGGAAGAACGTATTCAAAGAGAAGCGAGGGAATGCTAGATAACGTGTCAACTTACGTTCCACATTCCACCTCTCTGGAAACATCATCCATTCTGCCGGGATCATGTCAGAAATCCTTACTCGGATAAAGCAGCTTATGCATCCCCCATTCCTGAGCTCCTCGGTACAGGCTAAGAGTGCCCTTGGGGCTTTGTAACGGAGCTTGATTAGACCCTTACGGAAGAAACATGGGTTGTACATCCTGATCAGATGATCGAGGGTGAAGAGAATCCCTTCGATCATGTTCACATAGTACCTGATAATGTAAACAACACTCTAGAATGAAGGGTGAAATTGGCCAAGGGTCACTTGATACCGCTGGAAGAAGTCAAGAATCATGGGGTCGATAAGGGGCAAAGATGGCTCCACCGGCACTAGGGTAAATTGGTAAGTATACACACTGAGAGAATCGACTTTGAAAGCCGTAATATCCTCCTCCCAAGCAGGAATATCCACAAACATTGTGTCCCCCTAGCGACAATCAGCTATTACTCTTCCGATGTCTGTTATCGAGCTAGTATACTGTGTCATGGTCTCACGGTGCACCGGCTTCGAAGAAAGCCTCTCGACCTTGAAATCAGAAGCCATCACGAAACATCCTTGAACACATTCCTCAGCAAGAGGAGGCATTGCCGTTTCACCTTGAGATAAAAGAGAAGAGGATGAGGTCGCATTCTCCTAAGAATCAGAGGCGGAAGATTTCGCCATTGCTAGAAAAATTTTGAAGAAAAAGAGAAGTCGCGCTACAAGGAAAGAACAAAAGTAAAGGCAGAAGGAATCTTTATTTGGGGTTTGGAAATGTAGTGAGTTGAAAAGAACGAGAATGGGAGTATTTATAGAAGCCCCGCATGCACATTGAAAGAGGCCAAGGGGTACCTAACTTCCATAATCTATAAGGAGGCCTTCAAGGGATGTGCATCGTCTTTTGACACCTTAGGACTGCCGTTGTTACAAGCGTATCGGAAGGGGCAAAGGTTCAAGGTCATTTCTTATCACATTCACTCTAAGAAACGCGGATACTATCTGTGCATGGTGAAATCGGAGGGTCCAATTTCCTTGTCATTTTGATGCCCCGCAAACATATTTTCCCAAGGCTCGAGACTTGGGTCGAGGTTCACCTTCGAGGGTTGTCGATGCTTGACCTCGGGGCATTGCAGACCAATGGCTATATTGGAAAAGAGAGGAGTTCCCAAAGTCTGTCAGGCTAGTTTGAGCCCACACCATGACGTCGACTGACTTCCCATCTCTATATCTATGTAATAAATGCGTTTGTACTATGATAGGATCCCACATTTTTCAATATAAAGGGGTTCCTTACCACGTTGTAAGGATTGATTGCTCCATACTAAATAAACAAGAACATTCTCTCTACTCTCTAACATACTCTCTTGAGATTATTACTTCCATTTACTATCTTTGTTCTTGTTCATCATTTATTGCTTGTCATTGGCAATAAAGATCCTTTACTAATTTTATTGTAATTGTTAGTCATACTTCGACCACCTGCGATAGCTCCTAGACGAGCTTCGGAATCGACCTCGAGGCCTCCGAATAGACAAGCTCGAGGCCCCGATAATAAACCTATCAGTTTGGCTATCACCTTATCCCTAACTCTCATTTCGTTTCTAAGTCTCAAATACATAGCTTCAGCTTCTTAACAACTAGCATAAAAATAGATCACATACTTTTTGAGTCTTATAACCAAATTTAATTGTTATTATCATTTTCACGGTAAACACATATTTAGTTAACAATTTTGGGTTCAGTCTCCGAATTGGGTTTCGACTCGAGCTCATTCGACCCTCAAGATTTTGAATTTGGAGCTCGCCTTTAGTGTCTTGTGCCTTGGGTCGGTACGACCTTTTGTATCTAGTGGTGACAGTGGCTCTTACGCATTGGGTCGGTACAAGCTTTTTTGTGGGCTGGCGATAGAGGCTCTTACATGTTGGGTCGGTATGACCTTTTGTATGTGATGGCGACAGTGGCTCTTACGCATCACATCTGTACAAACTTCTATGTGGGCTGGCGATAGAGGCTCATACGCATTGGGTTGGTGCGACCTTTTATAGGCTTGATCTTTGCCTCGTTAAGGACTTTTTGAAATAATGTTTGCCTGACTCTTCGACAGATCGATAAAAAACCTCGATTGTGAGTCGTTATATGGTGATGACCGAGCACCTCGGGAGGTTTGGCTCGGTGGCTGAGTATCTCAAAGCCTGTGTTTAGGAGCTGACATGGTCGAAGCTCTTTTTCCTATGTCGAGGTATCCTATTTAACCGGTTTTTTTCGATGTGTATTCGAAGTAATTGAAGGACTGATGATTTTATAGTGACGGTCGGGCATCCCTAAGTTGCGTTAGTTTGGCTGGTACAGCCTAATGACCGTAGTCATTTGTGTTTGGCCGGAGCCTTTCAATCCCGAGTGAAGTAGTTTTAGCATCTATATCGGGGCTATGCCTTTTTAGGGGTCTTTCAAGTCCGATATATAGCCTTAACTTTGAGATCAGATTTATGCCTTTAGTAAGTTCCTACATGTTTTACATGCCCTTAAGGTCTTACAGTTTTGGATACTTGGTACAAGTATGGTTCATGCCTTGTCTGAGGACTTACACATATTGTCACTTGGTATAAGTGTGGTTCATCCCTTGATTTAGCTTTTATAGATATTGTCACTTGGTACAAGTGTGGTTCATTCCTTGCTTGAAGTCTTACAGATATTATTGTTGCATTATATAGGTCTTACGAGACCGAGGCTTCCGTCATGTGGTCTTACGGCCTCGGGTTTTTATAAGTCGATGGAGATGGCAATTGAAGGAAGTCCCCGAGTTGTTGAGGATTTCTCAACATGGGATCCATTACTTGTAAATTTGGTATTGCCTCATTGAGGGCTTACGATTTCGGAGTTCCCAACCCGGAGGTCATGCGGCCTTGAGTTTTCGACGCCAGTCTCCGAGTGTTTGGGACATTTTTTGCTCTGGGGCCATTTTGTGATCTTGATGTTGCCTCTTCTAGGGCTTACGAGTTAGGAGCTCTGACACAGGGTTCACATTATTCCAAGTTGTCTATGCCAGTCCCCGAGTATTTGGGATGTTTATTGGCTCTAGGGCAATTTTTGGCAAAAATTATCTAGCTTTCTTGAAACGTAAAATGCTTTTGGGATGTATTCTTTTATTACTTGGTACAAGTATACATGCCTTTGCTATTAAGGACTCAGTTGTTCTATACAGACACGGTCCGTTTGACCGTTTGGCCCGGTACATTATTTTCCTAACGACCCCATCTGGCATATCTTGGCTTCTCCAAGTAGGTGACCTTCCGAGGGGATGCCCCCTAGTATTGGAGGTTGATTGCAAAAGAAGCCTTGAATACTTGGTAAGTCTTCCTTAGTTAGCATATGGATTTTGACTCATTAAAAACCTTGGCGGTAAAACCCTACTTGGGATAAAAACCCGATCGAAGGAAAAGAGTGCAATGCATGCTTTTGAAACATAAGCCCTTCGAATTGGGAAGTGCTTTGTCCATTTCGATCATATACCTGCATTCAGTTTAGCATAGAATGAAATTGAAAGAAGAAGGAGACGGTCATACCTAATTGTAGAATGTGTCGGCGGTGTTTTGAGCCCTGCTATATTTCAGTCATTTGTGATGAGGACGCGGTACGGTCCTCTACTTTGTTTAGTCGGGGGTAGCCGAGAATGTAGCTTGTTATCTCTATTTTGTTGTTTTCTTAACCTTCAGCTCATTCGAAGGTGAAGGTATCGGTGTCGGCGCCATATCGTGCACCCCGAACATTTCTCTTGCCGCATGTTGTTCCCCGTAGACGGTTTAAATCCCATCCTTTGTCGGGAATTTCATCATTTGATGGAGGGTGGATAGTACTGCTCTCATACAGTGTATCCATGGCCTTTCGAGCAAGGCATTGTACCTCATATCTCTTTCAATGACATGGAATTTGGCATTTTAGGTTGTGTCGGCCACGTTGACTAGGAGGGTGATTTCCCCTTTCATTGTTCCGCTCGCCATGTTGAATCCGTTGAGGACTCGAGAGGTGGGTATGATTTGGTCAAGCAGTCCGAGCTACTCCACCACCCCCGACCTGATAATATTTGCCGAGCTATCTAGATCCACAAGTAGACGTTTAATTTGAAATGTATTTACAAGAAATGAGATTACCAGTATGTCATTGTGAGGCTGAGACAAGGTCTCGATGTTGAAGTTGTAGTACGACAAGCGAGGTGCCTCCATTGGCCTTTGTGTCTATTGAATCCAACTCTGTTAACGAGTCCTTGAGGATTCTAGCCTCGGTCCATCCTTCGATCATTGCGTGTTATATTGCACCTTGGGGCATTTCTACTGTCTTCAGTGTATGGCTGGTACCTATCTTTGTTTGGCTTTGGATCTTTCGCTATAAGTATACTTGGGTATACCAAGCCCGACGGGGCTCCTAGTTGGTCATTCTCAACCCTGATTTTTGATTGATATCAGTTGTGAACGTCCGACCAGGTCACGGCGGGATATTCAACAAGATTCTATTTTAGCTGCTTCGAAGCCACTGAGCTTCGTTCATTCCGACCTTGAGTGAAGGCCTGTATTTCCCAATCGTCGGAGACTGTGGTAGTTCTATTCGTTCCATTGGAAAGCGAGATACGAACTCTCGCATCAACTCATTCTACCTCTGCTTCATTTTGAAGACGTCGGATTTTCTTGTTGCTACTTTGATGGCACCAGCATGTGCCTTTATGAAAGAATCTCCCAGCATGGTAAATGAATCTATGGAGTTAGGAGCTAGGTTGTGATACCACATCATGGCCCCTTTCGAGAGCGTTTCCCCAAACTTGTTTAGCAAGACGGACTCGATCTCGTCGTTTTTTAGGTCATTGCCCTACTCTGCGCAAGTGTATGTAGTGACGTGCTCGTTGGGGTATGAGGTTCCATTGTACTTTGGAAGCTCGGGTATTCTGAACTTCTTTGGAATGGGTTTTGGGGATGCTTCTTACGGTAACGGCTTCTATACGAACTTCATTGAATCCACACCTTTCAGGATCGGGGGTGAGCCCGGAATTTCATCGACCCTGGAGTTGTAGGTCTCGACCTTCTTGTCATTGTCTTCTATCTTCTTCTAGCCCGATTCGATCCTCCTTGTGAGGTCCTCGAGCATCTTTATGATGGCAGGGTCGGTTGCTGACGCGTTATTGCTCGACCTCTCCAACACCAGCTCGGCTGGGGGAGCCGTCCCTGGTGCTACCGTGCTGGGAGTTTTCTGGTGACTTTATAGCCAAGCAATAGCCAGTTGTTGTGCCTGCAACATTTCAAAGATAACATGAAGGCTAACCTCCCTTTCTTCACTAGCTGGGGTTTTCTAGGCTTCTTGTTGGTCTCCATGGTGCACGCTCCTATTAGTATGAGAGCTTACATCGACGCATTGAGCATCGCGTGAGACCGCATCTACAAGAATTGGTTTTGGTGTGTTCTTAGGGTTTCGTGCTGGTACACCAACACCTGAAACATCCACACCATTCTCTCCATGGCTGTCAAGATTATTGTTCATTGAGTAAAATATTTTGACCTGTAACCAAATATCTTGGGCAAGAAAAGTGTGAAAGATAACTTGCATTACATAGTAAAACCATCAAGAAAATAATCACTATTATTTTTAGCCCCACGGTGGGCGCCAAATTGTTTACCGTGAAATGGTAATAACAATAAAATTTGATTTTGTGGTTCTCAAAATATGTGATCTATTTTTATGCTAGTTGTTAAGGCAATAGATGCTAAATGAAGTATTTGGGATCAAGATATGATCTTAAGACAAGATGTTAACCAAACTGAATCGTTGTCAATTGAGGCCTCGAGCTTGCTTTTTCAGGGCCTCGGGGTTGATTCCGATGTTTGTCGAGGGTGGTCGATGGAGACATAAAGTTATAATAAAATCAATGATGGCTCTTTATAGCCAATAATAGTATTAAATGAAGAACGATAAATAGAACGCAATAAATATAAGCAATAAATGAAGTGATGAAATCAAGAGAATATGTTAGAGAGCATAGAGAATTTTCTTGTGTATTTAGTATTGAGCAACAGGTGTCTACAAAATGACAAGGACCCCCTTTATATATGGGGGGAATCCTAACATAGTAACAAAAGCATTAATAAAAAGGATATGGAGATGGTACAGCTAGTTAATGCCTTGATTCTTTTTTGGACTAGTCCACTAGACTTTGTCAGCACTATTTACACGCCTTGGGAACTCCCCACTTTCTCTCTGTAATCGTTGGTCTATACTACTCGGAGGCCGAGCATCGATGACCCTTGAGGGATGAGACTCGATCGTGATCTCGTGGCTTCGATCTTTTGATGTATCGTAACGACGGAATATTTTACCCTATGATCCTACCATATACATGAAGGTATGCTACCGACTATACCGAATCTGGGGACTTCATGCCTCATTTTCTGCAAAACAAAAGAGTGTTAAGCCCTTTCCCCCTCCAGGTTCGTCTCTAAATACAATAACGATTATCATATTGGCACTTATTTCTCCAAAATTAATGCATACAATCCTGGTTGCGTCCGTTAGGATTATGGAAAACTCGATGGACTTTTGGACGAGGCTTGTCTTAAAGGGTTATTATGCGGACAACATATTAAACCGACTAGGTTTGACCATGATGCATGCACAATTAATCAGAGTAAGGTTGCTATAGAGGTTTAGACTGGGACCCTCAAGCAGACAACTTGAGGGAGAAAGGCACGGAACCGTCGAACGCACCGTTGATCGACTAGTTTTACCACAAATACGCCTTTCCGAATTTAAAAGGGTGATATATAGGAAGGGCGCAAACACTCATCAAGCGTTGCTATAGGATTGACTACGCAAAAGTAGAATATGATGTTGAGCATGATTTATGCAACACTGAATAGCATGTTGTCAAGTATTTTCATGTTAAAAAACGATAAATGTAGTATTTAAATAATTGAAAGACATTTATGGAAAAAGTAAACAAAGAGACAAGTCAGTTTCAGGAAATAAAGAAAATCCTAAATAAGCAGTTAAATCCAAAAAAGGGGGAGGGCGCACGGGAGAAAGCATGCTTAAGACTAAGTCATAAAATAAGTTCGTTATGGTAAGAGCTTAAAATATCCCCGGCAGAGTCGCCATGCTGTCGCGCCCCCTTTTTCCTTCGTGGAGTCCGGGTTTCGACATTCATGGGGAACAACTCGTTTCCTTTTGGAAATTGGGTATTTGAAGAGTCGCCACCTAACGGATTAAGGTGTGTTAGGGTACCTAGAGCAATTAACTCATGTAACTAGTTTGCATTGCCATAGATTAGGGTAAGGTCTTAAAATAACCTTGAGGGGAAGGTGTTAGGCATCCTTCGCGGTCGAAACGGTGGGCCCCGAACGAACTTAGTTATTGAAATTAGTCATTTAACAAGTAAGCGGTCTAACAACACATTTGTAAATAAAGGTAGTTTACGCAGTCTAAACACACATATGTAATCAAGATAGTTTAGATGATCTAAGCATACGTAAATTAAGGAAGTTTGAACAGTCCAAGCATACATACATAGACTAAGGAAGTTTAGTTAGTCTAAGCACACATATGTGAATTGGGGAAGGGAAGTCCTAAGTTGATTAGCCTATAGGAACAATCTGTGTAATGCCCGATTATCCTCCTCAACTAGAGGGGCTACACATGACATTAGTACACAGGTCATCATATCCTTTTACTACACATTACCCTCCCCTTAGTGGTTATATAAGCGAGTTTAATTAACGAATTCTAAGCATGTTATACTTGTCATTTCCTTGTGGTCCCGGAGGCGTTTAGGACCTCTATACTCAGGCAAGTTCTAGACACTTCTAAGGTGTTTAAAAGGTAAAATCTAAGCAACAACAAAGAACACGTAAGACTGTCGAGTAGAGAAGCAATTAGGGGCTCATGTTTGCCTCCACACATAAACAAATACATAGCATGTCTTAAACAACTGATTTTAAAGAAATTCAGAAGGCCCTAGAACCTGATATCTAGATGAACATCACAAACACAGAATATGCAGCATTTTGTTTTAAGAAGAAGTGGCAGAATCCTAATCAACTTACCTACTAGTTTTATAGCCTGCTAAACCTGGGCAATTTTACAAATAAGCGGAGTATAACTTTATAGTTTTAGACCAATAATTACCTAAGGCTTGCCTAGGTATATGCTATGCGATCATAATTCTGAGAGCTAATTGAAATAACTTGAAGTTATCCAATCCTATAGGCATGCTGATCTAGGCGACTAATATTACAAAACTGATTTCATGCATGTTTACACTAGGATATGATATCTATGTGTTGGACTATTTTTAAAATCTTTTATAGACAGTTATTCATTCAAACGATGTAGACATGGTCTAGAGCCAATGCAAACAAAGCCCTAAGTCAAGATTTCTAATGCACAGAGAGATGATCATTTTTATTAAGCCTGATTACGGCGGCAGTTTAATGACATGATTTATAGGTGATAATAACTTATGAAGAGTTAGAGAAAGAAGTGATGAACTTATAACATGTTTCTAAAAAAATAAACGGAGTGCCCTAAGGCAGGTTTTCTAATGTAAATATTGTAGACTTATGACATGTCTTGATGCAAGTAACATATCATATAGGCCTAAAGCATGATTTATATCATAACATAAACTCAAAGCAGGATTTCTGTTGCAAACACCTATAAACTAAGAGCATGATTTCCACTATATATCAACCTAAAGCATGATATCTACCTAGTTTCCCACAAACACCATATAGGAACCCTCCCTTTTTACTAATCACCCCAACATCTATTTACAAATAATATTATTACAGACCAGGATCAAATAAATTACATAAGTAAATGAAATTATACTATATGGAGCCTAAATCAGGCCCAATGTAAACCTAGGAATGTCAGGCCTTCAATAGAGTCTCAGAAGCCAATGATCTCACAGGAAATAGTGCATGTCTTGGTGTGTCAGAGTTCCCGAAGGATCTCAAGGATCTCGGGCAACGCTCACACCAAGACCTTTCATAAAATAGAGATTGGTTATGTGTAGTGTGGAAGGGCCATCCCTGGTATGCTAGAGTTCAGAGAGATCTCAGAGATCCCTAAGCAGTACATATACCTCTAAGAGTATGGTGAGAGTGCTTGACATAATGTTGAAGACTTAGTAAAAACAGTTAGAAGTGAAATGATTCAGAAACAGTTTTTAAAGATGCTAGGAGTGACTAATTTCAGGAAGAATGCTAGAAGTAGGAGCAGCAGTTTTGAAATCATTCTTTGAGGAAATAGTACTCAGCAAACAACCAAATTAATCATAGAATATCCAGATTCACTTAACAAATAGACAAACAAACAAGGGGTGAAGGGGATTGGGCAACATATATGGTTGAAACCACATAAATAGGGAAACCAACACAGCAAATGACCAGAACAATTAGGAGTCTGCTGAACAGGTTAGTCATGGTGATAGACAGTTAAGACATAGAGAAAGAATGTAACAGAATCATGTTGAAAGCAAAGATGTGTGAACAACATTGCGCACAATCAGGACCAATTGAATGCACTAGGAAACTAAATAACTAACATAGTCATACAAATTAAAGAGAAATGTAAGGGAGCTAAGTAAACAAGTTGGACAAATATCAGTAAACATGCTGGACAAATATCAAAGAACTAAATAAAGTCAGTCATGCTGATAATAGCAAACAGAGAAACAAATTGAATAACTAATACAGGAACAAACATAGATGTATAGGCATAGAGCACATTAAGTTGAGTTTTAAAATCTAACTGGAGATATACTAGTTAAAGAAGAGAAATGTAGAATGTAAAAACAGGTGAAACTCCACTATCTAGCCTTGGCTTTCATCCGGCTAGACCAACAGTCACCACAAGTAGCAATGAAAGAAGAGAGAGTTTGAATTATTTGTGTGTATTCTAAATAGTGTGTTCATGTGTTGAAGGAGAAGAATGAGAGTGTATATATAACACTTTAGGGAGTAAAACAAATAAGGTAAAGAGAATCACAGTTCAATCAATTAGAAGCAATCAACCAATTATGGAATCAATTCCAATTGAGAAATTCGGAAAAAGGCTCCTTTAATTGGGGAGAGACAGTTAACTGTCAGAATTGGGACTCAAATAATGTAATAAATCAACACCATACCATATAAGGAGTCCATCAAATCCCCAAACTACTAATAACTAATTAAGGCAAATATAGTTAGTTAAAATAGGGAAACAAGTAAAGATTCCGGAAAATACTGATTTTAACAAGAAAGAATTATTCAACTTCCCTAAATAGAAATCAATTAAGCAAAAGAAAATCCCAAAGAATGCTGGATTTAACAGGAAAATCACTCAAATCCCTAAATAGAATCAGTTAATACGACTGGTTCACAAACATAAACATAATAAAAGAAAAAATTGAAGAAATCAGTGTTACCATCAGAAACATCTAGGGTTCGAGCATATATACAAAAATTAACCAAACACGTAAAGAGATGACCAGATTAAACATTGAAAGTAGACAAAACCTCTTGGAGAGAAGTCTAGTTACATTTAAGGTTGATTGATAGTATAGAAATTAAAGGATCCTTAAAGAAAATAGCCATGGAAACTTGATACACTTCAAATAGGAAGGGATTCAGTCAACAAATAACAAAGAAACCAAAAATCCTAGAATAACATAGTGCTAAAAATCGATTGACAGTAAGGAAGTAAGAGAACCTTAAACAAAATCAGTGATGAACTCAGAACCGTTCTAGATCTACAAAAATCTGAACTGATTCAAGTCCAAAAAGTAGGTTTTTGAAGAAAAAGGAAAGGGTAAAGGGAAATCTGGACTTGAAACAGAGATTTGAACCGTAAACATCGATAGAAAAAGCACTCACAGACCATTGATGGACTATCAGAGGGTCTTGAACAAGATCTGTATTAGATCTTTTCGAGATCATTCCATGAAATCACATAAACGAGCAACCAGGAGCCGTATGAGACAAGTAGAAGTCTCAAACGGTCGTGGGAATCCATAGATCTAGTGAGGATCAGAGGGATTAGGGCTGGTTTTGGGTAGCGGCGGCTAGGGTTAGGTTTAGATCTCAGAGAGAGAACTGAAGAGAAGAGGGAACGGGGGCGGCGGAGTGTGGTTAGAATGAGCTAGGTTAGAGGGGTTCGCTTGGAATTAAAAAGGTAAGAAGTGATAATGGCCGTTGATCTCTTTGATCAACGGCCAGGATTTAGAGGGTTTGCCGCCGTGTTTAATTTGATTTGGGCCTGGGGTTAATTGGGTTAGGGACCTGGGGGTTGAAATTGGGATGTTGAATTAGGGTAGATCCGAAAATAGGAGGGCTGTTTATTAAATACCCAAGTAATTGAATAAAAATTATTTTACAAAATAATTAACAATGAGAAAAAATAATTTTCATGCATATAAGTGCTTTAAAATAATTATTCAATATTTTTAAAATATAGTGGACAAATTCCTGGTAAAATAATGCAGTGATGTATCCATAGGCTATAATGGCAAAATTATTGAAATTGTAACCAAATGGTGTAAATCTGGCCATTTGTGAAATAATTTGAACTTAATATGGCTATAAATAGAAAAATTAAATCAATAAAATATTATAGAGCCATTTGTGATGTAATTTTGTATTTATTTATATAAATAAAATTATAGAATAAATTAATTTTAAAATATAGAAATTATGAAAAAATATTTGTTGATGCTAATGTATAATTTTGAAGGTATATATGCACTTTAAAAATATTATAGGAAAAAATTGGGTATCAACAAAGGGTTTATGGTACTGCTCTCATGCAGTGTATCCATGGCCTTCCGAACAAGGCGTTGTACCTCGTGTCTCCTTCGATGGCATGTAATTTGACATTTTGGGCGTGCCGGCCACGTTGACCAGGAGGGTGATTTCCCCTTTCATTGTTTTGTTTGCCATCTTGAATCTGTTGAGGACTCGAGAGGCGGACATGATATGGTTGAGCAGTCTGAGCTGCTCCACGACCCTTGACCTGATAATATTGGCCGTACTACCTGGATCCACAAGTACACTCTTAGTTTGAAATGTATTGACAAGAAAAGAATTTGCCAATGCATCGTTATGAGGCTGAGACAGGGTCTCGATGTCCTCGTCGCTGAACGTGAGAGCGTCCTCAGGTATGTAACCTTGAGTTCACTTTTCCCTTGTGATGGATATTTTTGTTCTTCTAATAGTGGGTTCCTATGGGATGTTGACTCCCCCAACAATCATGTGGATGACATGTTGTGGATCGTCTGCTTCATTTTTCCTGTTTGCCTCTCTTTCCCGGAACTGATTTTTGGCTCGGGCGCTAAGGTACTCTCGGAGGTGCCCTTTGCCGAGAAGTCGGGCTACTTTTTCTCGGAGCTGGCTGTAATCTTCGGCCCTATGACCGTGTGTGCCGTGAATTCGCACACTAAGTTAGGGTTCCTCTGCGACGGATCTAATAGTACAGGTCTTGCGCACCTAGTGTCTCTGATTTTATTAAAGGAGGATACGATATCTGAAACGTCAACGTTGAAGTTATATTCCGACAAGCGGGGTGCCTCCGTCAGTCCTGTATGTCTATTGAATTCCACTCTGCTCACGAGTCCCCGAGAATTATAACCTCGGTCTATTCTTCGATCATTTTGGGGTATGTTAGGCCTTGGGGCGTTTCTCCTATCGTCAGTGTATGGTTGGTACCTTTCCTTATTTGGATTTGGCTCCATTGCCAGGAGTCTGCTTAGATATACCGAGCCTGAGGGGGCTTCCAGTTGGTCGTCCTCGACCCTAATCTTCGACTAATATTGGTGGTGGACATTCGACCAAGTCACTGCGGGGTATTCAACCAAATTCTGCTTCAACTACTTCGAAGCCACCGAGCTTCGCTCATTCAAGCCTTGGGTTAAGGCCTGTATAGCCTAGTCATCGGAGACTGGTGGTATTTCCATTCTCTACATTTGAAAGCAAGATACGAACTCCCGCAGCATCTCATTATCCTTTTGTTTGATTTTGAAGACGTCAGATTTCCTTGTAGCCACCTTGATGGCGCCGGCATGTGCCTTTATGAAAGAATCTGCTAGCATGGCAAATGAGTCTATTGAATTCTGAGATAGGTTGTGATACCACATCATGGACCCTTTCGAGAGTGTTTCTCCAAACCATTTTAGCAGGACTGGTTCTATTTCATTGTTCCTTAGGTCATTGCCCTTCACCGCACAAGTGTAAGCAGTGACGTGCTCGTTGGGGTCCGAGGTTCCATTGTACTTCGGAAAGTTAGGCATTTTGAATTTCTTCGGAATGGGCTTTGGAGCGGCATTTGATGGGAATGGCTTTTATATGAATTTCTTCGAATCAACACCCTTCAAGATCGGGGGTGCGCCTAGGATCTTATCGACCCTTGATTTGTAGGTCTCTACCTTTTTTTCGTTGTCTTCTATCATTATTTCACCCGATTCAATCCTCTTTGTAAGGTACTCAAACATCATCATAATAGCATGGTTGGCTGCTGACCCATTGTTACTCGATCTTTCCAGTACCTGTTAGACTCGATGAGCCGTTTCTGGCACTGCTGTGCTTGGAGTTTTTTATGGCTTTGCAGTTGAGCAATCACTAGTTGTTGTGCCTATAACATTTCAAAAATAACATGATGGATAACCTCTTGTTCCTCCCGAGCTGAGGTTTTCTGAGCTTCTTGTTGGTCTCCTTGTCATACGCTCTTATTAGTGTGGGAGCTTATATCGACGTGTTGAGTATCACATGAGACCACATCCGCGGGGATTGGCTCTAGTGCGTCCTCAGGGTTTCGTGGTGGTACACCAATACTTGGAACATCTACATCATTCTCTCCATGGTCTTCAAGACCGTTGTTTTCATATGCATTCACTGAGTTAGACATTTTGACTTGATATCAAAGATTCTTGGACAAGAAAAAGCGTGAAATATAACTTGCGTTATGTGTTAAACCAGCAAGAAAACAATCACTATTATTTTTAGCCCAACGGTGGACGCCAAACTATTTACCTTGAAAATGGTAATTACAATTAGATTTGATTTTGTGGTTCTAAAAATACATGATCTATATTTATGCGAGTTGTTAGGAAATAGGTGCTAATTATGAGACTAAGAAATAAGGTATGACCTTGAAAATAGTGTGTTTAAGCAAACCGAGTGGCTGAGAATCATGGTCTCGAGCCTGATTATACGGGGCCTCTAGGTCGAGCTCGATACTGAACTATGGAAAGCCGATGAAGGGCTAATAGTATTGAGAGCTTTGATGAAGGCTATTTATGTTCACTAATGAGCAATAAATGAAGAACAATAAATATAACACAATAAATACAAGCAATAAATGTAAATAATAGAATCAAGAGAGAATGTGTTAGAGAGCAGGGGATGTTCTTGTATTGAATATTGCAAGTGATATTATCTTTTTTACAAAATGACAAGGGTCCCCTTTATATACCAGGGGGAATCCCAACATAGTATAAATGAATTTATTACAAAGATATATGGCTAGTACAACCATTTAATGCCTCGGTACGGGCTTGAACTAGCCTAATAGACTTGGTCAGCTTTAGTCACGTGCCTTGGGATTCTCCCATTATTCCATCATAACTACCGGTTCGCACTGCCCGAGGCCGAAAGCTGAGAACCCTTTGAGGATGAACCTCGAACCTAGCCTCGATCCCTTGGAGACGTGACTACGAAGCATCATAATGACTATAAAATCAGACACTCTAATTTTTAATGCACACAGTTTCACATGTCTGAAGTTGACTTGATTTATTAATTATCACTTGGTGGAATCGTATTGACATGTATTGAATAGAAAAACATGTTGAAGTTAAAATAACTAACAAAAAAAACACATAGAGCATGATGGTAGGAATTTAAGCATACTAGTATAGAAGGAAGTACACAGAAATCATGGATCAGACAGAAACATGCTAAGGTAACCTAACCATACCAGCACATAGAACATGATAGGTTAGCAGGAACTAAGGCATGCTAGTTAAGAGAGAAAGAAACAGGAAACAGAAGCATGTTGAGGTCTGTAATGGACTGACTACATAAACATATAGAGTAAAACAAGATAATCAGGAATTAAGGCATACCATTTATGGAGGAAAGTGAACAGGAAGGTGAAGGCAGGTGGAATCCAAGAGTCTAGCCTTGGCTTTCTGCCGGCTAGACAATGCAGAAAATCATAATGATAGAAAGAACTCAAGTTGTGTAAGTGTAAGTCTGTAAGTGTAGGTGTGAGCTTGTGTGTCTCGGCGTGTGCTCATAAGCATAGGTGTGTCCTTTAAAATCACAATGGTGAAAGGATTATATAGCATACATTAGAGTAAACAAGTAAGGTAGGAAGATCAAGGGCACACAAATAAGACATGCAAAATGCAGTTAATTAGTGGTAAACATCAATCAATTAAGCGGATAGAATCCTGAAAATGTCACTTAAATCAAGGAGAATCTCATACGAAATCAACTAGCAGACATAATTGAGGTTTAATAAGGTAAGCAATAAGTCCAGAGACCATTTATAGGTCGGTCACAATAATCAAAGCCTAGAAATCAGGCAATTAATATAATTAAGGAAAGTAGTACCAATTATGAATCACATATAAGGAAAGAATAAGTAAGATTCTTCCGAAGAGATATCAGTTTTGAAAAGGAGTACAATTTCAAACTCTAACTAAGCAAGTAAAGAAATTAATTAGTTTAATTGACAGAGCCAAAATAGACGGGCAAACAATATAGCCACAGCAGATTAATTAGAAACCCTAGGGCATAAAGACATAGGGATGAAATTAGTCGAAAACTAAAGGAAGAAAACCGGAGTTAAATATTTAAACATTTTAAAACATTTTGCAGAAACTAAAAAAGATGAAATCCTAACTTTTAGGGAAAAATTAAACTGGTCAACAATAATAAGAAAAATAGCAGAATCTTAAAGGAAAAGTAACAAACAAATTCAAACCGCTTCAGATCTAAGGAGATCTGAACGATTTAGCCAGAAATAGTTAGGTTATGTAAAAAATAAATAGAGGTGACAAAAATCTAGTTTGAACAAGAGATTTGAAGCCATAAACATGAAGATATCAGTACTCACAAATATAGGAATAAGCACAGACGGATTCACCGAGAAAATGAGGGATTTGAACCAAGTCTGTGTCGAATCTCTTTGAGATTCCATCTATCATGCCCAAAACATGGGGAGGCATGGCTGGCACCCGATACCGCACTGGCCCCTATGAACCATTCTATAACTCACGATCATTTGACTAAAACTAGAGCATACATAGGTCGAGTTAGTTGAACTCATTGCTTTCGTAACTGTCATGGGCCCACATGGCCATAACTCATATTGTGTAAGTAGAAAACATTGTTTCACTGAACCATTTTTCTTAAAACATGAATACATAAGGCCATCAAGGCCTCTGACATACTGTACAAAATGAACCTCTATCTACAAAGCCTCTAAAATTGTTTGATATCAATTGTGATAGGGTACCGTCCTACCCATAAGTCTGTGGTAAATGCTGATATGATGACTCATAGACTTGGCTGCACTCCAGATGAGGTGGAGTATAACCGATCCTTTGTTGAATGTCAATCTCGTCTACTATGAGGGCTCGTCAAACTTATTATCTATACCTGCAGGCATGAATGCAACGTCCCCAACAAAAGGATATCAGTAGTAATAATGTGCTAAGTATGTAATGTTGAACTGAAACATAATAGCAAGTCAATATTAATTAAGGATATATAAGAATCAACCTGAATCTTTGATGTGTCACCGTATATGCATACTTATTATACTCATATATACCATGCTTCCCTTTAAGATTATTACCCATATCTTATGATGCATGATTGTCCAACTACTCAATGGCAAATGCCCGACCGTCCGTCGTATGATGGTAACTGCATGGCTGCCCAATCAGTGGTAAATAATGATACATAAGTTCCCAACCAGTGGTAACTGCCCGATCGACCATAGCCCGACGGTAAATGAATATGCATGATTGTCCAATGCACAGTGATAAATACGTAACTGCCCAACTGGCCGTAGCATGATGGTAAATATGTAACTGCCCAACGGCCGTAGCATGGTGGTAAATAAGTAGCTACCCAACTGGTCGTAGCTCGGTCGTAAATACATATGCATGGAGAAGCATGTATTACTAAATCATGAACATTAATATTTTTATCACATACCTAAATACGGAACTAGATACTTACTTATACATGCTTGAATATCACTTTACAGGAATGAATAACATAGATATTCTTAACTACTAAGAGTAGAACCACTTATGGAATAGCATTACGTTTACGTATCGTTACTTGGATCATGCCAAAAGAAAGAAGGGGTAGCTTTAACATACCTTTTAAGGTCAACTATCTACTTGTATCCATGAACAATCTTCTCTACGCCTCAATCACAGTCACATAGCATGCCGACTATTTTGGTAAAGCTTTTTTTCCAAGAATTACACATACACGCCGTTCCTATTCTTATGTGATCCCAGTTGGAGATTCCTTGAGTGGGTGGCAGCGTACTAGTCAGAAATTTCACTACTTTAACAACCAGCAAAAGATGATGAAGATACATAATTGAATCTTTGATGACCATAAAATTGTTGGGATTGAAATATGCTTTACGAATATGAAAGAATAATAAACAACTGAAACTGAGAAAAATGAAACTAACCCCAACAATCTAGACATATGTATAACTTAAGCCCATGTTTATGTGTAACTCTTGTTGACGCATGTGTTACACTTTAGATCTATTATGTTGTCAAGCACCCACGTATACCTACGAAGTAGTGCTTAGTCATTCTAGCTTTTTACACGTTAATTAATGCCCACACAATTAAGAATTATCTCAAATTACTTAAAATACTACTCGTTTTTAATACACTTTATACACCTTACTATAAGATATTTTACTATCTTGGTTATGTAGTACCATATAAAATTAATATAAACACTATTATTTCATTAAAACATCCATGTAAAAAAATGAACATATTTTCTCAATTTCTAATTTTCCTAATCTCATATAAAAAGTAAAAACATTTCGTATGCTTAATTCTTAATATGGTAAATGATAACCTTATATTCTTGTGAGAAAATAATTTTTATCTTTAAAATAAATAAAATCTCATAAACTTTCTCATATTATGTGTATAATTGAATATAGCAATATTAATAACTATATAAAATCATATATTTTTCAAACTATTTTACAAAAATGTTACACTCAAATTACCATATATAATGTATATAACGGTGTCAAATGTTGTTAAACTTACAGGATGTAACATCCTTCCCCTCTTTAGAACATTCGTCCTCGAATGTTAACTCTTAGAGTTTTTCAAAACATTCGCTAGGGGTCTCCTCTATAAACTTAAACTAAAACCCAACCTCTATCTGCTCGACTATTCACAACCTTTTGTACTTGAGTATCTCATATTTTCTTCACCTATTAACTTACTTACCTTTAAATCTCGCAATGTATCTTCTGTTTCTTTCATAGCCTCTCTTATACATAAGTGGAAATTACGCCTTAAAGCTCTATTGTGATACCTGCACCGCTAGTGCATCCAAAATCTGGCGAAAGCTTCATACTGACTTCTTATGACTCAACTCTATGGCACGATTAGGAAACTAAAGAAGGGTAACATTTTCTAAATGCCCTATATCCTCTCAATTATAAATGTGGCGCGCAACACACCCATAAGTGAGACTCTACAAGGAACGGCTTTCTAGACTCCCTAGGACACGTCCCGCTCTGATACCACTTTGTCATGCCCAAAACATGGGGAGGCGTGGCTGGCACCCGGTGCCGCACTGGCCCCTGCGAACCACTCTATAACTCATGATCATTCGACTAAAACTAGAACATACATAGGTCGAGTTAGCTGAACTCATTTCGTTCGTAACTATTATGGGCCCACATGGCCACAACTCATAATATGTAAGTGGAAAACACTATTTCATTGAATCATTTTTCTTAAAACATGAATACATATTGGTCGTCAAGGCTTTTGACATACTGTACAAAATAAACCTCTGTCTACAAAGCCTCTAAGATTGATTGATGGGAGCACATGATTTTTGCCCTATATGAATTACTCCCGCAAATTCAAGAAAAATAAATTTTCCCATTATTTACAATTTCGTAGATTTTTGTAGCATTTTGTTAATTGTTGGCATTTGTTTGTGCATGTCTAATTTTGCTTGATTCATGAAAATACAAAATACATTGCATTTATATTTAGGACTAAATTTTACATTTTGGATTAATTAGTAAATTAATTTGTTTGACAAAAATAGAGAAAAATCACAAAAATAACTCATTTTGTATTTTTAACTTAATTTTGAATTTTATAGTTTTTCTTCTAATTTAGGATTTAATTAATTATTGAAGATACTGTGTTGAGTCATTAGCTTAATTTGATAAATTAATTTAATTTAAGAGTTAATTTGGGATTTAAATTAATTTGAGAAGAAAAGAAAGAAAAGAAAACAATTGAAAATTGAAAAAGAAGAAGAAAGGAAATTAAAAAAAAGCCTTCATTGATTTTGGGCTAATATGTCTAAGCCCAATCCCATTTCCCCTCCCAAAACCCTTGAATCTGCCCAGGCCCAAGTCGTTCCCCATTAACCCATCTCGATCTGGCCCAAAACCCGCCCCATTACCCGGTCCTCATCCCTCACATCCCAAACAGTGTCGTTTAATGCAAATGTGATCCCAGCCGTCGAGGTTACTTGATCTAACGGCTGGGAAGTTGGGGGTCGGTTGATATAAGATTGTCTGAACCCTGTACTCCCCCCTCGTCTCATTTCCCAGACCCCATCGTCCCCAACCGAAACCCTAGCGACGCCGCCCTAATTTCCACCATTTGTCGCCGGCGGCGTTGTTGCCAAACCGCCCCAAACTAACACCGTACAACCCCCATAATCCCCTCAAACCAAATCCACAACTATTTTCCTTTAAATCTGCTCGGAGCTCCGCGAATCTTGAATCCAAGTTCAAACCCCAAAAAAGTTCAAAGGCATTTTTCATTGAGTCTGGTAGCATGCACGTTCGGGGAGCACTATTCTTTCAAACTCTGAGGTTTTGAATCGGCGAAACTGATGTCGTTCAGTTGTTCTCGACAAAGAACAAGGGATCGACATAAGTTTGGCTAAGTTTTTTTTCCCCGTCCGATTTCGAGGTTCGATTTAGTGAGTCCCTTTCCCTCTCCGGTTTCCTTTCTGTCGTCCTTATATTTCCCTTTCTTAAAACTAGTTTTCTTATAATAATTTGGTCGAAAATTCAATTCATCCTTTGAGTCCAAGTTTGTTCTTCCGTTCATTATTTTTCTCTTTTCTCTCCTTTACTTCGTGAATTCCGTTTTGTGACATTTTTAGTTTGTTAAACAGGTTAAGTTTCTGGTTTGTTAAATCACTTAATTAGGTCTTAATTAGTCGATTTCCTGTTAATTAGCTCATTCATCTTTGTCTTTGCTTGATTGCATTTTAAATAAGGGGTTCCGGGTTTTCTTGTAGGGAAATTTTGGTCAGTCTTTCGAGTTTGGAATCCCTGATGGATTTTAATTGGACTCTAAAAATCAGAAAGCCTAAGTGGGGATTTAATTTGGGTTTGTAGACCCCTACCAAATTGAGTCGGGTCAGTGTGACCTATACTTGGGTTGGAGGGGTAGTTTTCAGAGGTTTAAAGGGTATTTTGGGGAATCTTATGCAAATAACTGCCTAAGGAAACTTCTAGGAAGCTGGGGTAGGGATTAATCTGCAATTCTGAATTTTACACTAAGGAGGTCTAAGCAAAAAAGGAGAATTTTAAAAGGGGATAAGGTGCAAAAAACTGAATACTTTAGGCTGCCTTAATGCCTTGCCTTTAAAGGCACCGCTAACTTGGCATTCAAGGTAGAGGGGATGGAGATAAAAAACCTGAACGTTGAGACGGCTGAAATTTAAAAAAAAAAGGTTCTGAAATTCCTGCATTCCATGGTGGAAGAAATATCAAATTTTGCTCATTTGGATTTCTGAACCCTCTTGTGCTAGTTAAAATTCTCCAAAATTCCAAGAAAGCGGTGGTTGATTTTGTGCACTCAAATATCATTTGTCGGTTTGGGATACCAAAGGTGATCACTACAGACAAATGGGGCTAATCTCAATAGTTATCTGATGAAAGAGGTATGTCAGCAATTCAAGATTACGCATCGCAATTCCACCCCTTACCGCCCCAAGGCAAACAGAGCAGTTGAGGCGGCCAACAAGAATATAAAGAAGATACTTCGGAAAATGGTGGAAGGTTCCAGGCAATGGCATGAGAAGCTGCCTTTTGCATTGTTGGGTTATCGCACTACTGTTCGCGATTCAGTATGGGAACCTCTTTATTTGTTGGTATATGGAACTGAGGCGGTGATACTTGCGGAAATTGAAATCCCGTCCCTTCGGATTGTCGCTGAGGCCGAAATTGATGACGATGAATGGGTCAAAACTCGCTTGGAACAGTTGATTTTAATTGATGAGAAAAGATTAGCAGCAGTGTGTTATAGCCAGTTGTATCAACAGAGAATGGCAAGAGCATATAATAAGAACGTGCGTCCACGGAGGTTTGAAGTGGGCCAGTTAGTATTGAAACGTATACCTCCTCATCAGGCTGAAGCAAAAGGCAAGTTCGTCCCAAATTGGCAGGGGTTGTTCATCGTGATTAGAGTGTTGTCCAATGGTGCGTTGTATTTAGCAGATATAGAAGGCAAATGTGTAGAAATGGCCATCAATTCTGATGCGGTCAAAAGATATTATGTATTATTTCTTCGGTTAAATTGTGTTTGTTTGTAATTGGCATATTTTGAATATTGGAATGACAGAGGCATTTTGTTTTGCTATCTAAACACTTTATCCTTTGTTACCTCTTTCGAGCCTTATTTACTTCCTTTTGTACCCCTCGTTTGGAATCAATAGCAAAGATCAGAAATGTGAGTGCGAAAGATATGTAAAGGAAAAGAGAGAAAAGAAAAGATGAAAATTGACAAAAAAAAAGAACAAAAAAAAGGAAGAAAAATTGGAAAAAGAAGAATGAAAAAACAACAAAACAACAAAAAGAGAAAAAGGAAGAAAGAAAAGAAAACAAAGAGAAAAAAAATCACAACAACAGAGCAATTCCTATGACCTGAACTATGTTCGACCTGATTCTTTTAAAGGATACGTAGGCAGCCTCACGGTTCGGTCCCATCAAACAAAAATCCAAAAGTCCCCAACCAAAGAAACTGGGGCAGAAGTTGTGGTTGTTGTAAGAAATTTGATTCCGAAAGTTGTAATTTTGAACCCATTCGAATTGTTTTGAGCCTTTTGACACCCTTTCCTAACCCTATCCAAAAGCCCAGGTTATGATCCAAAGAAAGACCTTTTGACCAATCTTCGAGAGATGCCAAGTCGAGCAAGTAGAAGTGATTCACATCAGGGGCAGCACTTTGGCCCAAGCAGGGAAATGAAAAAAATGAGAGAGTTTTATTGGTGAAAACCTCACGGGCACCATAAGGTGAAGGGAGCTAAGAGAAATCAAAAATAAGAGAGTGTTATTGGTGAAAACCCTCACGGGCACCGTAAGGCGAAAGTGAGTTGAGAGATGAACAAATGAGAGAGACTTGGTGGTGAAAACCTTTCAGGGCACCGTAGATCGAACAAGGTAAAGGTTTTGGCAAAGAAGTCGGGTTATGGAAACTTCGGGGAAACAAAGTATGGAAACTGAAAGTTGATTGGTTGGAAAGATTGGGCCAATTAATCCGAAATGCATGTCATGATCATTGGTACCAGTTGTTCCACTCATATAAGTGTCTTTCCTTTTTCCCTTTTTAGCAAGTCATCTAGTCTTGGATTTTCTTTATCCTTAACTCTGAATGTCATTGCATTTCATTTCTTTTGGGTTATCTCTTTAAGATGTTCCTGATGTCAATTCTGTTTAAGCAAATAAGAGGGAATTTCAAAGCTTACTCCCAACTTCCAAAGTTGCACAAGGCACAGGGTGGCCAAGGCATTGCTAAAGATAGCATGATGTAGAGTGGGATAAAATTCCAGCAAAAGATCCACCGATGGAATGATTTAGTAATTTCATGTGAAATGCAGAGGTTCAGTAAAAGGGGTCAGATGTGTAAAACAGCGGTTCGGGTATAGAACACTCGGGTCATCCAAGGTCATGAGGTTTGAAAGTCAGTCAGAAATTCAAGCGGTTCTCTGCCAGTTCGGGGAAGCCAGTCAAAACAAAGCACGACAACGGAGAGACCTTCAACAAGAATGGCATCAACTAACCACCACATTTTAAACTAACAAGTTTTTTCTTTGATTGAAACAGGGGCAGCAAGTTTTGTTGTTTCGGAGAAACCCTCCATAAGGAAAGGCAAGCAGTAGACATGTTTGATCGTAAACTCTCAGGACCCGTCTAGATAATGGGATTTAATTTGAACATTCTCAGGACCCTCCTGGAAAATGGGACCTAATTTAAAATTCAAAACAATCATGAGTAGCATAATCTAGCATAAATGCACCCCAAAGGAATATAAGTTGGTTTAAAAGTTTGCAAGTTTGAGATAAGATTCATTTAGGAGTTATCAGGACCCTCCGGAATAATTGGACCTAGCTTTAATATTTCCATTAGATAATAAGATTTAATGTAAGTTCTGCTGTAGGGAAGTATAATTCAGCTGTAAAAGTTGTCACTCTTAAGATAAGACTTAATTTTTGATTGTCAGGCCCCTCCTGAATAATGGGATGCTGCTTTAATACTTTCTTACCTTTAGAAGATATAACTTAGATTTAAAATTGTCGTATAATTAAGAGTTTTCAGGATCTTCCTGGATAATGGGGTGGAGTTTTAAGATTGGCTTACATAACAAGATATAGCAAAAGTAATACCTTTAGGAGATATAATTTAGATTTAAAACTATCGTGTAAGTAGGAGTTGTCAGGACCCCTCCAGGATAATAGGACCTAGCTTTCAAACTCTTACTAATATTGGTAAGATGATTCAGTTTAACACTCACATATGTGCCTAGCTACCAAACTAGGGCAGAAAATTTTCTTTGTTTTCTCTATTTTGTTGAAATCATGCACCCACTTGGAGAACAGGGAGAAACAGTTCAAGTTCAGCAATCAGGCGCCCTCCTGGAGAGCACGGGAATACAATTTAAATTCAGCAGTCAGGCGCCCACCAGGAGAGCAAGGGAATACAATTTAAGTTCAGCAGTCAGATGCCCACCTGGAGTGTACAGGAATACGGTTCAAGTTCAGCAGTCAGGCGCCCACCTAGAGAGCACGGGAATACAGTTCAAGTTCAGCAGTCAGGTGCCCACCTGGAGAGCACGTGAATACAATTTATGTTCAATAGTCAGGCGCCCACCTGGAGAGCAAAGGAATACAATTTAAGTTCAGCAATCAGGCGCCCACCTAAAGAGCACGGGAATATAATTCAAGTTCATCAATCAAGCGCCCACCTGGAGAGCAAGGGAATACAATTTAGGTTCAGCAGTCAGGCGCCCACCTGGAGAGCACAGGAATACAATTCAAGTTCAGCAGTCAAGCGCCCACCTAGAGAGCATGGGAATACAATTCAAGTTCAGCAGTCAGGCGCCCACCTTAAGAGCACGGGAATATAATTCAAGTTTAGCAGTCAGGCATCCACTTGGAGAAAGGGAAAACATCTCACAGTACAATTCGAGTTCAGCAATCAGGCGTCCACCTGGAGAAAAGGAAAACATCTCAGGTTACAATTCAAGTCGGCAACAAAGGGATTTCACCGGGAGAATACAAATCAATAAGGCAATAAGAATCACAAGATCAAGTTCGAGGATGTAGATTGGATTTTGTAATGCGTAGATCATAGTTTAGTCTAGCTTCTTTTATTTTCTCTTGGTGTAATAAGGGGTTCAGTAAGCAGTAGCAGCAACAACAACAATAGTGAAATCACAGCTTAATGGTAGTCCCAGCTACCCAAAACTTCTCGAAATACACTAACCTGATTCTTTTATAGCCAAGGATATGTATGCAACCTCGGAAGCAGGGTGTGGTCAAATCTTTCAAAGATGCTTCCCACGGAGTATTCAAACGGGCAAAAATTGCTCGTATCCACTTACTTTATCTTTGCACGAAAACTCTCTGTGTTGCCGAGCAAAGAGGGGTAGCTGTGAGCACATGATTTTTTCCCTATATGAATTACTCCCACAAATTCAAGAAAAATAAATTTTTCTATTATTTACAATTTCGTAGATTATTGTAGCATTTTGTTAATTGTTGGCATTTGTTTGTGCATGTTTAATTTTGCTTGATTCATGAAAATACATTGCATTTGCATTTAGGACATAGTTTTACATTTTGGATTAATTAGTAAATTAATTTGTTTGACAAAAATAGAGAAAAATCACAAAAATAACTCATTTTGCATTTTTAACTTTTAATTTTGAATTTTATAGATTTTCTTATAATTTTGGATTTAATTAATTATTGAAAATAATAATTTGAGTAATTAGCTTAATTTGGTAAATTAATTTAGTTTAAGAGTTAATTTAGGATTTAAATTAATTTGAGAAGAAAAGAAAGAAAAGAAAACAATTGAAAATTGAAAAAAAAAGAAAGGAAATTAAAATAAAAAAAGGCTGCCTTGATTTTGGGCTAATATGCCTAAGCCCAATCCCATTTCCCTTCCCAAAACCCTTGAATCTGCCCATGCCCAAGTCGTTCCCCATTAACCTGTCTCGATCTGGCCCAAAACCTGCCCCATTATCCAGTCCTCATCCCTCACCTCCCAAACGACGTCGTTTAGTGAAAATGTGATCCCAGCCGTCGAGATTACTTGATCTAACGGCTGGGAAGTTGGGGGTTGTTTGATATAAGATTTTCTGAACCCTGTACTCCCCCCCCCTCATTTCCCAGACCCCATCATCCCCAACCGAAACCCTAGCGCCGCTGCCCTAATTTCCACCGTTTGTAGCCGGCGGCGTTGTTCCCAAACCGCCCCAAACTAACACCCTACAACCCCCATGATCCCCTCATACCAAATCCACAACTATTTTCCTTCAAATTTGCCCGGAGCTCCGCGAATCTTGAATCCGAGTTCAAACCCCAAAAAATTTCAAAGTCATTTTTCATCGAGCCTGGTAGCATGCACGTTCGGGGAGCACTATTCTTTCAAACTCTGAGATTTGGACTCGGCAAAACTGATGTCGTTCAGTTGTTCTTGAGAAAGAACAAGGGATCGACATAAGTTTGGCTATGTTCTTTGTCCCCGTCCGGTTTCGAGGTTTGATTTGGTTAGTCCCTTTCCCTCTCCGGTTTCCTTTCTGTCATCCTCATCTTTCCCTTTCTTAAAACCAGTTTTCTTATAATAATTTGGTGGAAAATTCTATTCATCTTCTGAGTCCAAGTTTGTTCTTCCATTCGTTATTTTTCTCTTCTTTCCTTTTCTTCATGAATTCCGTTTTGTGACATTTCTAGTTTGTTAAACAGGTTAAGTTTCTGGTTCATTAAATCACTTAATTATGTCTTAATTTAGTCGATTTCCTGTTAATTAGCTCATTCATCTTTATCTTTGCTTGATTGCATTTTAAAGAAGGGGTTCCGGGTTTTCTAGTAGGGAAATTTTGGTCAGTCTTTCGAGTTTGGAATCCCTGATGTATTTTAATTGGACTCCGAAAATCAGAAAGCCCAGGTGGGGATTTAATTTGGGTTTGCAGACCCCTACCAATTTGAGTCGGGTCAGTGTGACCTATACTTGGGTTGGAGGGGTAGTTTTCAGAGGTTTAAAGTGTATTTTGGGGAATCTTATGGAAATAACTGCCTAAGGAAGCTTCTAGGAAGCTGGGGTAAGGATTAATCTGCAATTCTGAATTTTACACTAAGGAGGTCTAAGCAAAAAGGAAAATTTTAAAAGGGGTAAGGTGCAAAAAACTGAATACTTTAGGCTGCCACAATGCCTTGCCTTTAAAGGCACCGCTAACTTGGCATTGAAGGCAGAGGGGAAGGAGATAAAAAACCTAAAAGTTGAGACGACTGAATTTTTTTTAAAAAAAGGTTCTGAAATTCCTGCATTCCATGGTGGAAGAACTATCAAATTTTGCTCATTTTGATTTCTAACCCCTCTTGTGCTAGTTAAAATTCTCCAAAATTCCATAGTTATAATCTTATTTGAGAAATTAATTGAGGATGGTTTGAAGATTTAGTTTTGGTTTACTGCTTTCTACTGTTCTATTGGTTGTTTTCTGGGTTTAGTGTTGCTGGTTGTCTTTTTGTTGCTGGGCTATATTTTGCTGTTGGATACTAATTCTTCATCTATTTGTTTTTCTCGTTCGATATCCAAGTACACACTCTTGAGCCTCAATGTTTGTGAAGTTGATTTGAAGAATGAAATGAAAGACAGAATTTAAAGCTTAACATTCGTTTGTTCTGTTGATTCAGTAGTGTTATTTTGACTTCGTTTTCTTGACTTGATGTGTTATATTGGTTAATTAAGTTCTAGCTTGAACAAGTGTGCTTTTACTATTGTGTTTAATTTGGGACTGTCATGAAACTGGAAGAATGATTTGTGTGGTTGAATCATGTAGTATAGATTCTGCATATTAAACCCCGTAGTTGCATGGGATATTTTCTACCATGTAATTTCATTCACATTATTGTCAAGTATTGCTGGTTTTGGATGCTGCCACACTCATGAGATTAGGGTGGCTGAAGGTTTCTCTTAAGTGTAGGGCACACAAAATCCTGTTAGTAGAAAAGGAAATGGTTCAGGTTGTTTAAAAAGGGTAAAACATGCATTGATTTATTTTGGATGGCATGTTGAATAGGTTTAAACATAAAATTGAATCTCATAATGCTTGGTTAGACTATTTAGGATTCAATTAGTTTTTAAAATACAAAAGCAAAATGTCGATCCAGTAGCATGTTTCGTATTTTCTGATTGGGTTTGCATTCTAAGTGGTCGAGTATCATTGTTTGGGTTTGAACGTTGGGCCTAGTTCTGGTCTGTGTTTTAAAAACCTCACTTCAGGCACATATGCCATGCCATGAACGCTTTGGCTTCTATCAAAATTTGGGCTCATTTGAGCCTAAGCCTGAATGTGTTTGTAAATAGATTGTTTTACCCTTTGGATTTGTTTCGTTTCATGCTAATGCAGTTATTTCACTCATTTAGGCTTTGGCGTAAGTGTAAATTTCATGTGATTGATTATTCGATACAGCTCATCTGTTAATTTCTACATAGTTGCAAACAAGCAATTAGGGTCCCTTCATTTCTTTTTAATTAACTAGTTTGTCTTAAAATGAATTTGAGGCGAACCACATTAGACGAGTTATAATTTATTGCCCTCACGTGATAATTTAGAAACCTTTGGTTAGAACAAATCGAGGTGTGCCGTACCGAACAAAAACCTTAAATTTTATGGCCCTCATTTAATTAATATTTTAAATCCATAGAACTTGAGGCGTGCCATTTAGCAAATCTTCCATGGCCCTCGCAAACTTTAAATGCGTAGTTACTTTAGGCGCACTATTTTAAAAATTTACCTTCCTAAACTCGGGTGTAAATTTCATGTAACCCAAATCCATATCCTGTTGGATAAAATGTGTTTCGAATTGCGGGTGCATTTCATGTGGCGCGATCCAAAGACTTATTTTACACGACGTTAAATCTTCTTTAAATAAATAAAAGCGGGTTTAAAGTTAAAAATGCACATAGGTTTTAAAAGAGTTTTAATATTAGATAATTATGCCAATTATAGCAGTGGAGCGACCGTGCTAGAACAACAGAATTCGATAATGCCTAACACCTTCTCCCGGGTTAACAGAATTCCTCACCTGGATTTCTGGTTCGCGGAAATAATACAGAGTCAATCTTTTCCTCGATTCGGGATTTGAACCGGTGACTTGGGACACCATAAATTTATCCCAAGTGGCGACAATGAATTTTTAATAAATAAATACAATCCCGTTTCGATTGTCACTTTGAGTTGGAAAAAAACTCCCATATACCCTTCTGGAGGCGTAGGTAAAAGGAGGTGTGACAATTGACATCAATTGGGATAGGGTACCGGCCTATCCATAAGTCAGTGGAAAAATTCTGATACGATGACTCATAGACTCGGTTGCACCCTAGATGAGGTGGAGTTTTATCGATCTGTCACTGAATGTCAATCTCATCTACAATGAAGGCTCGTCAAACTGATTATCTATACTTGCAGGCATGAATGCAGCGTTCTTAACAAAAGGATGTCAGTACAAATAATGTACTATGTAAAGTGGGACTGAAACATAACAGCAAGACAACATTAATTAAGGATATATAAGAATCAACCTGAATCTTGGATATGCGACCGTATATGCATACTTCTTATACTCATATATATACCATGCTTCTCTTTATGACTATTATCCATATCTTATGATTCATGGCTGCGCAACTGATTAATGGTAACTGCCCGACCGGCCATCACATGGTGGTAAATGCATGACAACCCAACCGATGGTAAATAATAATACATAACTGCCCAATCATTGGTACCTACCTGACTGGTTGTAGCCCGGTGGTGAATGCATATCTTCCCAACCGACCGTAGCACAATACTAAATATGTAATTTCCCAACCGGTTGTAGCACGGTGGTAAAGATGTAACTGCCAACTGACCGTAGCACGGTGGTATATATGTAACTGACCAACCAACTGTAGCTCGGTGGTAAATGCATATGCATGAAGATGCATATATTACTATATCATGAACATTAATATTTTTATCACATACCTCAATAGGGAACTAGATACGTACTTAGCCATGCTCAATAATACTTTACAGGAATAAATAACACAAACATCCTTAACTGCTAAGACTAGAACCACTTTTGGAATAGCATTTCATTTACGTATCGTTACTTGGATCATGCCATAAGAAATAAACGATAGCCTTAACATACCTTTTAAGGCCAACTATCTACTTGTATCCATGAACATTCTTCTATATGCCTCAATCATAGTCACATAGCATGCCGACTATATTGGTAAAGCTTTGTTTCCAAGAATAATACATACACATTGTTCTTATTCTTGTGTGATCCTAGTTCGAGGTTCCTTGAGTGGGTGGCAACATAGTAGTCAGAAATATCATTACTTTAACTATCAGCAAAAGATGATGAAGATACATACTTGAATCTTTGATGACCATAAAATTGTTTGGATTGAAATTTGCTTTATGAATATGAAAGAATAGTAAGCAACCGAATCTAAGAAAAATGAAACTATCCCCAACTGTAACGACTTGGCTGGTCGTTTTATGGGTTACCGCTCCGTTTCCCCCATTTTTGCTTCTTATTACCTTGTTCAGCTGTATTTTGTGTTACGAGTTGGTTGGTTCGGGTTCAGAGAGGTTTTGGCAAGGTTTGAGACACTTAGTCTCTTCTGAAGAAGCTTAAGTTGGAAAAGTCAACCGGATGTTGACTTATATGTTAAAGAGTTCTGATGTGAGTTCCAATGGTTTGGATGGCTTTGGGAGGTTATTTGGGACTTAGGAGCATGATCGAAATTTGTTTTGGAGGTCCGAAGTAGATTTAGACTTGAATTGGCGAAATTGGAATTTTGGCATTTTTCCGGTTGATAGGTGAGATTTTGATATAGGGGTCGGAATGGAATTTCGGAAGTTGTAGTAGGTCCATTGTGTCATTTGGTATATGAGCCAAAAATTTCAGGTCATTCGGACTCGGTTTGTTAGACTTTTTGATCGAAAGTGGAATTTAGAAGATTTTGGAATTATTAGGCTTGAATCCGATGCAAATTTGGTGTTTTGATGTTGCTTTGAGCGTTACGAAGGTTGGAACAAGTTTAAATGATGTTATGGGATATGTTAGCATTTTTAGTTGAGGTCCCGAGGGCCTCAAATGAGTTTCGGGTGGTTAAATGGACTATTTCGTGTTGTGGGAAGTTGAAGAAACATCTGCTGAAGTGTTGCAGAAAGCAGTGCTTTGCGTTCACGAAGGGTTAGCAGGTGAAATTGAAGATTTAGCCTTCGCTTTCACGAGAGAGGTTCCGCGTTTGCGAAGGGCTTGGGTCATTGAGCAACGCGTTCGCGGGAAGGGAGCGATGTATACTCTGTCATGTATACTGTTTTCAAAACTCAGCCATGTATACTCTGTTTTAACACATTAGATGATATTTTAAATGATATTTTAGGCTGAGCATCATGTTTTACTATCGCCCGAGTGGCATATGACATTTTGATTGAGTAAGGCCGAGGTCCTGTGTTGTGAGGATACTTTTGGGTCGGGCTGAACGTCGCTACAATGATACACTGATTTATGATTTTGAGGCGGAGGGCCTAAGATTGTAAGCCACAAGGTGGCTTGATATGTGGCCGAGAACCTATGGACTATGCCACGAGATGGCTTGATATTGTTCTTGGGCCGTAAGAGGCCCCTCCTAGAGTCTGTACACCCCTAGTGAGCATGGGTACCCATTGTGATATGAGATATAGGTCGAAGGGCTGGTGTTGTTCCATGTTGTTGCCCGAGGGGCTGATTCTATTGGTATTGTGCCCGAGGGGCAGTTTTTATGTGTTTATCTATTCTAGATGTCTGTCATTTACTTGTTTAACTGTTAAAAAGGTATTTTAAAGAATCTTATTTCGAACTAGGGCGACTTTATATGTTTTCACTATTTTTCTTGCATTTTACTGGTTTTACTCTACCTTTGTATAGCATGTTGTTGTGTTTTACGTGATTTCCTATCGCTCAGTCTTCATTTATTGTTAGTACTCACTGAGTTGGAGTACTCACTTTACTCCCTGCACCCTATATGCAGATCCAGGCGCTTCATGTCCCGCTAGCGAGGTTTGATAGCTTTCGGCAGATTCTCGGAGTCCACTAGGTAGCTGCTCGGTGTTCGCAGCCCAGTGTCTCTCCCTCTTATCATTATTTATTTCCCTTGTCCTAGTCGTAATTGGATGTATAGACTCTTTCAAACTTGTAGTTTTATGAAAGATGCTCATGACTGGTGACACCCCGATGTCAAGCTGTGTTGGTTTTATTTCCTCAAATTGAATTGTTTCACTTCTTATTTTGGGATTATTATCGTGTTAGAGACTTAAATTTTGTATTTAAATTGTTGAAATGAATTGGGTGTTATGTCAGCTGGCCTTGTGTTCACGAGAGGTGCCATCACGATCGGGTCTGGGTTTAGGGTCGTGACACCAACCATCTGGACATATGTATAACTTAAGGCCATGATAATGTTTGACTCTTATTGACACATGTGTTACACTTTAGATCTATTATGTTGACAAGCACCCACGTCCACCTACTAAGCATTGCTTAGTCATTCTAGCTTTTTACATGTGGATTCATGCCCACACAATTAAGAATTATTTCAAATTACTTAAAGTACTACTTGCTTTTAATATAGTTTATACACATTACTATAAGATACGTTACTATCATGGTCATGTGGTGCCATATAAAATTAATACATACACTATTATTTCATTAAAACATCCATGTAAAAAATGCACATATTTCTCAACTTCCAATTTTCCTAATCTCATATAAAAGGTAAACAATTTCGTACGGTTAATTCTTAATATGGTAAATGATAACCTTATTTTCTTGTGATAAAATAAATAAAATCTCATAAACTTTCTCATATTATGTGTATAATTGAATGTAGTAATATTAATAACTATATAAAATCATATTTGTTTTCAAACTATTTTACAAAAATGCTCCATTCAAATTACCATATATAATGTATATATAACGTTGTTAAATGTTGTTAAACTTACAGGATGTAACATCTTTCCCATCTTTAGAACATTCGTCCTTGAATGTTAACTCTTATAGTTTTTCAAAACATTCGCTAGGGCCCTCTATGTAAGCCAAACTAAAACCCAGCCTCTATCTGCTCGACTATTCACAACCTTTTGTACTTGAGTATCTCATATCTTCTTCACCTTTAACTTACTTACCTTTAAATATCGCAACGTATCTTCTATTTCTTACATAGCCTCTCTTCCACAAAAGTGAAAATTACGCCTTCAAGCTCTACTGTGATACATGCAGCTCTAGTGCATACAAAATCTAGCAAAAGCTTCATACTGACTTCTTATGACTCAGCTCTATGGCACGATTAGGAAACACAAAAAGGGTAACATTTCCTAAATGCCCTAAAGCCTCTTAATTATAAATGTGGTGCGCAACACACCCATAAGTGAGACTCTACTAGGTACGGCTTTATAGACTATATAGGACACGTCCTACTCTGATACCACTTTGTCATGCCCAAACATGGGGAGGCATGGCTGGCACCCGGTGTCGCACTGGCCCCTACGAACCACTCTGTAAATCATGATCATTTGACTAAAACTAGAACATACATAGGTCGAGTTAGCTGAACTCATTCCTTTCGTAACTATCATGAGTCTACATGGGCACTGCTCATAATGTGTAAGTGGAAAACACTATTTCACTGAACCATTTTTCTTAAAACATGAATACATATGGGCCGTCAAGGCCTCTAACATACTGTCCAAAATGAACCTCTGTCTACAAAGCCTCTAAGGTTGTTTGACATTAATTGGAATAGGGTACCGGCCAACCCATAAGTCTGTGGCAAAATTCTGATACGTTGACTCATAGACTCGGTGGCACTACAGATGAGGTGGGGTCTTATCGATCCTTTGCTAAATGTCAATCTCGTCTACAATGAGGGCTAGTCAAACTGATTATCTATACCTGCAGGCATGAATGCAGCTTCCCTAACAAAACGATGTCAGTAAAAATAATGTACTGAGTATGTAAAGAAGAACTGAAACATAACAGGTAGTCAACATTTATTAAGGATATATAAGAATCAACCTGAATCTTGGATGTGCCACCATATATGCATACTTATTATACTCATATATATACCATGCTTCTCTTTAAGACTATTATCCATATCCTATGATGCATGGCTGCCTAACTGATCAATGGTAAACGCCCGACCGGCCGTCGCACGGTGGTAAATGCATGATTACCCAACCGATGGTAAATAATAATACATAACTGTCCAACCATTGGTAACTTCCCGACCGGTCGTAGCTTGGTGGTAAATGCATATCTGCCAAACCGGCCGTAGCACGATGGTAAATAAATATGCATGACTGCCCAACCGGCCATAGCACAGTGCTAAATATGTAACTGCCCAACCGGCCGTAGCACAATGGTAAATATGTAACTGCCTAATCGACCGTAGCACGGTTGTATATATGTAACTGCCCTACCGGCCGTAGCTCGGTGGTAAATGTATATGCATTGAGATGCATGTATTACTATATCATGAACATTAATAATTTTATCACATACCTCAATAGTGAACTAGATACGTACTTAGACATGCTTCAATATTATTTTACAGGAATGAATAACATAGACATCGTTAATTGCTAAGAGTGGAATCACTTATGAAATAACATTACGTTTACGTATCGTTACTTGGATCATACAAAAATAAAGAACCGATAGCCTTAACATACCTTTTAAGGCCAACTATCTACTTGTATCCATGAATAATCTTCTCTACGCCTCAATCATAGTCACATAGCATGCAGGCTATATTTGTAAAGCTTTGTTTCCAAGAATAGCACATACACGTTGTTCTTATTCTTGTGTGATCACAGTTAGAGATTCCTTGAGTGGGTGGCAGCATAGTAGTCTGAAATGTCATTACATTAACTACCAGTAAAAGATTATGAAGATACATACTTGAATCTTTGATGACCATAAAATTGTTGGGATTGAAATTTGCTATATGAATATGAAAGAATAGTAAACAACTGAATCAAAGAAAAATGAAACTATCCCCAACCATCTGGACATATGTATAACATAAGGCCATGATTACGTGTAACTCTTGTTGACACATGTGTTACACTTTAGATTTATCATGTTGGCAAGCACCCACGTCTACCTACTAAGCAGTGCTTAGTCATTCTAGATTTTTACACGTGGATTAATGCCCACACAATTAAGAATTATCTTAAATTACTTAAAATATTACTCGCTTTTAGTACACTTTATACACCTTACTATAAGATACTTTACTATAATGGTCATGTGGTACCATATAAAATTAATACATACACTATTATTTCATTAAAACATCCATGTAAAAAAATGCACAAATTTTCTCAACTTCTAATTTTCCTAATCCCATATAAAAGGTAAAAAATTTCGTACGCTTAATTCTTAATATGGTAAACGATAACCTTATTTTCTTGTGAGAAAATAATTTTTATTGTTAAAAGAAAGAAAATCTCATAAACTTTCCCATATTATTTGTATAATTGAAAGTAGTAATATTAATAACTACATAAAATCATATTTTTTTCAAACTATTTTACAAAAATCTTCCACTTAAATTACCATATATAATGTATATAACGGTTTCAAATGTTGTTAAACTTATGGGATGTAACATCCTTCTCCTCTTTAGAACTTTCGTCCTCGAATGTTAACTATGTTTACCATGAAATGGTAATAACAATTAAATTTGCTGAAGGGACTCGATAAATACATGATCTATTTTTATGATAGTTTTTAAGCAGTAGATGCTGGGTATGTGAAGTTTAAAGACGAAATACGAACTAATGTAAATTTATGACAAAACCGAGGGGTTAGCTATTCGGGCCTCGGACTAACGGAAGAGGGGCCTCGAGGTCGATGTCTGGGCTTGGGCTTGAGCTGTTGGGGATAGTCGGGAAAGAGCTAATAGTTAGAATATAATTAAGGGAGGCCCTTCATGGCCAACAACAAGCAATAAATGAAGAACAAGTATGAAGTCAACAAATAAGAGCAATAATAACGAAGGAATATGTTAGAGAGAAAAGAGAGAGAGAGAGAGAGTTGTTATTTATCTAGTGTAGAATATTTGGAGTAACAGTGGCCCCCTACAAAATGGTAAGGATCCCCTTTATATAGGAGGGGAATCCGAACATAATATGAAAAGCATTAATTACAAAGATAAGGATATGAGACGGTTAAATGTGACACCCTGATACAGGCTCTGGGCAGGCCGGCATTGTCAAACTTAGACGCGTGCCCATGTAACTCCCATTTTTACTCTAGCCTCATCGATATTCCCTTTAGGCCGGGCCTCGACGAGCTTCGAGGGAGGGAACTCATTCATTGCTTCACGTTCTCGAGGCCTCGATATGTTCTTCTGAAATGACTAATAGCAAGAAATTGGACCCTCTGATTTCGCTGCAAACAGATAGTCTCCGCGTTTCCTAGAACGAAGCGATGGGAATAATTCTGATGCCCGACTCTTCGGGCATCTTGTGATGACGTCATACCGATGACGCAACCTATGACGTGAGTCTTTACGATAAATGGACATCCCATGGACTTGTCTTTTTGACGCCACTTAGTGCACTATGGATTCCCTTTCTTCAAAGTGGTAGTATCGCCGTCGATTCAGTTCTTCAAGAATGCATTGATTGCATCGGCCGATCAGTCTTTCAAAAGAATTTGAAGGCTGTGTCGTTACCTCCTCTAAATGGGGGTATTCTGGCATTATCTCTCAATCTGTGTGCCTTCCTCCATTCATTCATCCCTTTCTTCTCGCATATTTCTTTATTTCTAATCACCATGTTTCGAGTTCATAGCTTTAAGGTTGTTTGAAAGCATTCTCATCATCCGTGTAGTGGTCTTTTGCCTGAACTTCCCCTTGTCGAGCGAGATCATATTGTCTTGTTGTTGCTATTGTTGTTGCTACGACTATTACTACTGCCATTATTGGCTCAGGGTGATGATATACGGGGGATCGACTTTCCCCATTTTAGAAAGTTATTCGGACTATACACCACTGCTCACAGAGGGGGGGCTCGGATTATACAACGCTGCTCACCTTCATACCCCAGCTCGGTGAGGCGCTTCTCCCTAGGCTGGTAGCTTGTACGGCTCAATGTCCCAAGAAGTGAATTCAAAGTAGTCATGCAAGCGAGGCCGACGTTTACCAGGTCTGTTGCCTCTCCGAGGTTCTCTTGGCCAATGAGGGTCCTCAGCCTATGGCAAACTATGGCATTTTTTCACCCTTTCATACTTCTCCCCTTCCTCCTCTTCGACTTATTGCTTGGGGATATCAGTGTGGAAGACCGGGATGAGGCTCCCGAGGAAATAGCACTTCAGAAGATATTGTCTTTGATGAAGCATGCCCGAAGAGAGGATGTCCGAAGGCGTTGCTGCTGGAGGTGTACCTTTGAGAGTAGACTATGCTATAGGCTTTCAGTACGTGTATCTCTTCACTTCTTTGTTTCTATGTAGAGACCCTTTGTAGGCTTTTGTAATTATATGTAAAGACCACTTAAGGGCTGTTGTCAGCAAATGTTTATGAATATAAAGATATTTTCTTGACTTTTGCCATTGATACTTACCATATTCTTTTGTATTTCCGGGGATTCAGGATATATGCCTCTGCTGATGATTGTCAACATCTAACTCGGGTGCGAGTATTCTCTCCGGTTTTTGGTTGATAGAAATGGCTCCTTTTTGAGCTTACCGTTGTTCCTCGGATCAAGCCTGAATTGGTCCGATAGATTCGGCCATCGGGACCCTCGAGTCACATGAAGATAGCACATCAAACCTTGAAATTTTTTAGAGTCATCTCTCAGTGAAGGTCAGCTACGGGCACCTGGAGATTTACTTTGAACTTGATGTAGATAACCTTTTAAGGCATTGTAGATAGGTCCCTAAGGAGGGGTTACCCATATTTAGGCGTTGTCCTAAGGTCGAGCCCTCATGGACGGAGCTCGAAGTGCTTACTTTTCTTCTTGAGAGGAACCTTCGAAGTCAGATACCTTCTCGGACTCTATAAAGGTGCTGAAGGTTTTATGGAGCCTAACTACCTTCCTTGGAGGAGGTTTGCGAGATCAGGTATCATCTTGAGATTTGAGACGATACTGTTGGTTTCTTAAAGCCTAACTTCCTTTTGATAGAAGCCCTCGAGGTCGGGTACCACCTTGGGACTTGCATAGAAGTTATTGGCCTCCCGGGACCTGTCTTGGTTAGGCGGATTGTTGCTGAATCCCCACATATATATGGGGTCTATTCCTCTACTTGGGAGATCCCATTGTTTTTTATATCTATCCTTTCATTTCGGCGTTGAGTCCTTCGTTGCCATAGCATCAGAGTGTTTGTGTAGGTTCTTGATTTAGCTCTCTAGTCTTGCCGTAGCCATGACTGCTACTTCATGGTCTGCCCGGCAGAGAGGGGAGAGTTCCACTTCCACCGCTTAGGATCCACTAGAGTTTACCTTGAAGACTATTTCTTCGATAAGAGAGGAGCACCTTGAGTTGGTGAGGAGAAACTACGTATGGGGCGAGGGGGTAGCATTACAGTTGCTTCCCCTGGATGAGGGTATCATGGACCTTGCCAATGGATTCCTGAACGTGTACTTGTACCCTTTCGCACTAGGCCCCTTTGATAGGGTCATGTTCGATTCTGTTTAAAGTATCGGGTTACTTTGGCACAGATGCATCCATCGTTTTGGCGAATAATGCTGATGATCAGGTTCTTTGCGGAGAAGGCAGGGCTTGAATTCACGCTCAGTCATCTTGTTAAGTTGTACTAGCCCTTTAATCATCGAGTTCTGCTAACCTTGTGGTGCCGTTTGTCCATGCCCTTTGTTGTTGACGATGAGGAAAATGGAGATCGAGAGTGGATTAGTAGGTTCATCTGGTTCTGGACGTCTGACGTTATTCCCATGGAACTTACGCCATTCCCCAAGGAATAGAAATATACGTGTGAGTGAAGCGTCTCGTGTTTTCTCATATTTGCTCATGGTGGAAACTAGTTAAGTAATCGTGTTTCGTCCTTTTTTGCAGCAATTTCACGGGCGTCGGGCTAATTTCTTGATCTGCCTGGTTGGGTCAGGAAGCTGATGACTAATTCGACTTGTGACGAGCGTAGGTGGCGAGCTGTGTCTCGAGGCAGATGGGAAGCAAAACATCATGGTATGCATGTGTACTGCTTTTTCCTTCTCCCTTGTACATTTAGGAAGACATTTTTCCCCTTTCACGTATTAATCTTACCGTCGTAGGTATCAAAGGGTCTCTGAGGGTGAGGTTGTGCTCTTTCGGATAGCGGGAGGGGTTGCCAGCTACCGAGCTAAATGATGATAATAGTAAACGGGATATGCATTTCTAGTGCGATGGCGCTCACAACAAGGCAAAATAGGGCCAAGTCTTTGAGAAGTAAGCATCGTCCGAGCCTGCTGCACCCAAAGTTTCTGGTTCTGGAGAGGTTGTTCTTCTGAGCGATCATGCTTCGACTGGTGTTGATTCTTCTAGAGCCGAGGGGACTAGATTAACAGAGGTGTGCTCGGCCTTTGAGGAAGTCTGCCAACTTCACTTTGCGGTAATCTTTGGCACATGTCTTCCAAATATTGTGTCTTCCCTTCCCTCTAAGCTGCTTCGTCATGGGGCTAGGCTTCGGAAAGCTCTAGATAAGGGTAGGTCCCTTGGGCTCCTTTGCGAGGAGAAGGAAGTTGGGTTGGCACACTGGTGATTTGAGGCATACTAGAGCTCGAATTACGAGAGCAATTTGATGGAGCAGGTAATTTCCTGTCCCGAGCGAGTATGCATTTTGCTTTTTAACTTCTAAGGTTAATTCTTCGCCTATCCCAGCTGCAGAAAAATATGGAAGCCCTGGAACACCTTAGGGGTGAAGCCGACCGAATCAGGATGACTATGGTGAGATAAGAGCTCGGATGCAGGTTCAAGCTTTTGAGGAGAAATGCGCCTTGGCTAAAGTTACTACCTTCGAGGTCCAACTCCGCTTAGCTCGTGATAACGCTTCAGTTCAAGCAGATATGATCACGAAGCTTGAATCTAAACTTTCAAAGGTCAGGGCTAAGATCGTTGATGCTCGGACCGAAGCAGCACTGAGCCGGACTAAGGCTGATCAGGAGATGGAGATTTATTTGAACTATGCTACCGATGCCCAAGCCGAGTTGAAGAGGATCCTCGATCGTGAAGAGAGGTTCAAAGAATATGCTCGTTGTAGATCCTGAAGAAAGGTTCTCGAGGAGATCGGTGCCAAGGGTTTCATTTTACTGAAAGAGTTGACACGAGCAAGGGCGGACGAGCGTGGTGCTTGATCACTCCTGTCTGATGCTGAGGAGAGTGAAGATGAGGATTATAGGCCATAGCCCTCAGGGGCGGGGCGTAGACTTTTCCATTTTGTATGTGATGTCTTTAGAGCGTGTTTGTAGATTGAGGTTGCACTTTTTCACGTATGTAAATAAAGTCTTTATCTCATCTATATCCTTTTCTGTTTCGCTTCTGACCAGGTGGACTGGTTTTAGAGTTGGTGAAAATCATTAGATTCATGATATGGCCCTACAGCTTGTTAGGTAGGCGTGGGGGCTCTTACGCTCTCGGTTGGTGCGAACTTTAGTATAAGCTGGAGTTAGAGCTCTTATGCTTTTGTTCAACTATTTTGGGTTTAGTCTCTGAGTCGGGCTTTGACTCGAGCTCATTCAACCCTCAAGCTTTTGTGTTTGCATGGGCGGGCAACAATGGCTCTTATGCTTTGCCCTTGGGTATTTGTATTTTAAATATTTTGGGTTCAGTATCTGAGTCGGGTTTCGACTTGAGCACAATTGACCTCAAGTTCTGTATTTGTGTGGGCTGGCGACAACTGCTATTACGCCTTGGGTCGAAGCAACCTTTTATATGCACGGCCATGAGGCTCATTAAGCTGGCAACAATGGCTCTAACTCCTTGGGTCGAAGCGACCTTTTATATGCACGGCCCTGATGCTCATTAAGCTGGCAACAATGGCTCTTATGCCTTAGGTCAAAACGACCTTTTATATACAGGGCCCTGAGGCTCATTAAGCTAGTGACAATGGCTCTTAGCTTTGCCCTTAGGCATGTATAGTTAACTATTTTTGGTCCAGTCTCCGAATCGGGTTATGACTTGAGCTCATTTTGATACTCAAGATTTAAAATTTTAAGCTGGTGATAGTGGCTCTTACGCTTTGGTCATTGCAACCTTTAGTGTGTGTGGCCCTGGGGCTCATTATGCTTGCAACAATGGCTCTTACGCACTTGATAGATATGACATTTTATGTAGGCTTTATTTTCCTCTTGTTAAGGGCTTTTGAAATGATTTTGCCTGACCCGTCGTCAGTTCGGGAAAAACCTCAATTTCAAGTCATTTGCAGCGATGTCCGAGCACCTCAGAAGGTTTGACTCGTAGGTTGAGTAGCTCGAAACCTTGTAATTTGGAGCTGACATGGTCGAAGCTCTTTTTCCTATCGAGGTTAGCCTGTTTAATCAGTTTTTTTAAGAAGATTCGAAGTAATGGCCTATGATTTTGTAGCGATGGTCAAGCGTCCCTGAGTCGTGTTAATTCGGTTGGTACAGCCGTATGACCGTAGTCATTTATGTTTGGTCGGAGCCATTTTTGGTACCGAGTGTAGTAGTTTAGGTGTCTATATCGAGGGTATGCCCTTTTGAGAGTCTTACAAATGTGATATATAGCATAAACTTCGGGATTGAGTTTATGCCTGTAGTAAGGTCTTACAAAATTTTCATGCCTTTTGAGGTCTTACAATTTTGTAGATACTTGGTACAAGTATGATTCATGTCTTGGTTGAGGTCTTAAAGTTTTCATTGATACTTGGTATAAATATGATTCATGTCTTGCTTGAGGTCTTACAGTTTTCGTTGTTGCCTTGTGTAGGCTTTACAAGACCGAGTCTGCGCGCTCAGGGTCTTACAACCTTTGGTTTTTTAATGAATCGCGATTAGCGATAGTCAGTGAGTCATGAGTTTGTTTAGGCTCGGGAGCCATTTTGGAGATTCTGACCCTGAGGTCATGGCACCAATCTCCGAGTCTTCGGGACATTTTTCTTTCCTAGAGATGTTTCGTGATTTTTGTGCTGCCTCATTGAGGGCTTATGAGTTTGGGGTTCCGACCCTGAGGTCATGCGGGTGCCGAGTTGATGATGCCAATCTCCGAGTATTTCGGGGCGTCCTCGGTGGAGGGATGTTTGTTGTGACAATGCTGAGTTTCCTTTGGAGTACGAGATGCTTTGGCTAAAGACATCCTTTGATTTCTTGGCATTCCTTGGTTTTTCCGAATGGATGACCTTTTGAGGGGATGCCCTCCATTGTTTGGGGTTGATTGCAAAAGAAGCCTCGAACATTTGTTGTATTCCCCTTAGGTAGCATGTAGGTGTTGCCTCATTAAAAACCTTGCCGGTAAAACCCTTTTTCGGGATAAAAACTCGGTCGAAGGAAAAGAGTCCAACCGATGCTTTAAAACCTTAAGGTTTTTGAGCTGGGTTAGCGTTCTGACCGCTTCGATTAGGCGCCTACATAAGGGTTAGTTTGAAATACAAAATGAAAAGGGAGATGGTCGTACCTTAATATGGACGTATCGGCGATGTTTTGAGGATCGATATGTTCCAGTCATTCGAGATGAGGATGTGGTACGGTCCTTTATTTCATTTAATCGGGCTTGATCTAGGGTGTGGCTCGATTACCGTTTGGCTGTTTTGCGAGTGGAGGTACGAGCATCGGTGCCATGTCGTGCACCGCGAACATTTCCCTTAACGCATGTTGTTCCCCGTAGATGGTTTTAATTCCGTTCTTTGTTGGGAATTTCATCATTTGGTTAAGAGTGGATGGTACCTCTTTCATGTAGTGTATCCACAGCCATCCGAATAAGGCGTTATACCTCATGTCTCCTTCGATGACATGGAATTTGGCGTTTTGGGTCATGCCGGCCACGGTGACTGAGAGGATGATTTCTCCTTTCGTTGTTTCACTTGCCATGTTGAATCCGTTGAGGACTTGAGTGGCGGGCACGATTTGATTGAGCAGTCTGAGCTGCTCTATCACCCTCGACCTGATAATGTTAGCCGAGCTACCTGGATCCACGAGTACACGTTTATTTGAAAAGAATTTACAAGGAAAGAGATTACTAGTGCGTCATTGTGAGGTGGAGACAAGGTCTTAGTGTCCTCTTCGCTGAATGTGAGGGAGTCCTCGGGAATATATCTCGGGGTCCGCTTTTCTTTGGTGATCGATATTTTTGTCTTTCTTATTACGATTTCCTGCGGGGCATCGACGCCTCCCATAATCATGTGGATGAAATGTTGTGGATCGTTTTCCTTGTTCTTCTTGGTCGCCTCTCTTTCTCGAAACTGATTTTTTGCTTGATCGCTAAGGAATTGCCGGAGATGCCCCTTGTTAAGTAGTCGAGCTACCTCTTCTCGTAGTTGGTGGCAATCCTCAATCCTGTGGCCGTGAGTGTTGTGAAACTCGCACACTAAGTTGTGATTCCTTTGTGAAGGATCTGATTTTATAGGCCTGGGCCACTTGGCGTATCTAATTTTTTTGATGGCGAACACGATATCCGATACATCGACGTTGAAGTTGTATTCCGACAAGTGAGGTGCACCCATTGGCCCTATGTGTTCCTATCGAATCTGGCTCTATTGATGAGTCCTCGAGGATCATGTCCTCGATCTATTCTCCGATCATTGCGAGGTGGGTTGCGCCTCGGGGCGTTCCTCCTATTTTGATGTATGGCTGATATTTTCTTTATTTGGTTTTGGCTCCTTTGACAGGAGCCTGCTTGGGTATACTAAACCCGAAGGGGCTCCCAACTGGTCATCCTCGGCCCTGATTTTTGACTGGTACTAGTTGTGGACGTCCGACCAGGTCACTGCTAGATACTCGATCAAATTCTCTTTCAACTGTTTTGAACCGAGCTTCGTTCATTCAGACCTTGAGTGAAACCCTACACTGCATAGTCATCAGAGACTGGCGGTAGCTCCATTTATTCCATTTAAAAGCGAGACATGAATTCCCGTAGCATCTCGTTCTCCCTTTGCTTAATTTTGAAAATGTCGGACTTCCTCGTCGCTACTTTGATGGCACCGTCATGTGCCTTTACAAAGGAGTCTGCTAGCATGGCGAATGAATCTATAGAATTAGGAGCCATGTTGTGATGCCACATCATGGCCCCCTTCGAGAGCATTTCCCGAAACCTTTTCACCAATACGGACTCGATCTCATCATTCTTTATATCGTTGCGCTTTACCGCGCAAGTGTAGGCAGTAACGTGTTTATTGGGGTCTGAGGTCCCATTGTACTTTGGGAGTTCTGACATTCTGAACTTCTTTGGAATGATTTTCAGTGTCGCTTCTTCGGGAACGACCTTTGTATGAACTTCTTCAAATCCACACCTTTGAGGACCGAGGGTGTGCCTGGGATCTGGTCGACCCTGGAGTTGCAGGTCTCGACCTTCATATCGTTAGCTTATATCATTTTCTCGCCTGAATCGATCCTTTTTGTCACGACCCAAATTGATGGGCCGGGACGGGTACCCGGTACCTTACTTAACTAAGTACCAACGTAACGTATCTTTGTTAATACATCATCATATACACAGGCATACGGGCCTAATAGGCCAACATGATCTTTTATAAACTCAAAACATAGGCCGACAAGGTCGTACAATCTTTTATGTACACGACATATGTCTACAAGCCTCTAAGAATACATAAATGTCATAAGGGTCGGGACAGAGTCCCGCCATACCAAACAATACACGTCTAAATCATACTAACCAAATGAGCAACTCTGAAGCAAATGGAGCGCACCAACATCTTTCGCTGAGCTGATAGCCTACTTGGAGGGCTCTCGACCTGTCTATCGGGACCTGCGGGCATGAAACGCAGCGTCCCCAGGCAAAAGGGACGTCAGTACGAATAATGTACTGAGTATGTAAGGCACATAAATAAATACATGAGAGATATGGAAGACATATAGAGTACATGAGTCAACCTGTAAGTCTGAATAACTTTGTAAATCATAAATTACTTTTACCATCATGCATATGTGTATGAATGTCATGTCGTGCATAGGAACATATTTCATAATATCATCAGCCTCTGAGGGCATCCCATAATATCATATCGGCCACTGTGGGCAAAATCATCATCGTATACCAGCTGATCAGGTGGTGGTGCGTATATAACGCCATAACCTTTCCCATATCCCATATGCATGTATACATACATATATACGCGTATATAACTCCGATTGAATCATATTTACATATATATGCATATATAACGCCGTTTGAATCATATTTCGGCCACTGTAGGCAACATCATCATCATATACCAGCTGATCAGGTGGTGGTGCGCATATAACGTCGTTATCTTTTCCCATATCCCATATACGTATATTTACATATATACGCGTATATAACACTATCTGGTCATGGGTCAATGCACATGAATGCAATGCATGAAATGTATGTCAATAAAATCATTAGGAAGGTCATAAGACCACTTTGCCTCTTGAGCAATATCATAAAGTAACATCTTTTCAACTTTCGTATCTTTCTGAGACCCATGAACAGATGATAAAATATTATGACACATGAGAATTAAAGAACATAGATATTTCTATTACTTCTATGAGTAGAGTCACTTATGAAATTTATGCATTTGCATGTTTCGTTCATATCGTATGGATCATGCCAAAAGAAAGAAGGGATAGCCTTAACATACCTGAAGTAGGGAAAAATTCGTATGATATTCTTGGAAAAGGTTGCACCGTACTTCCTTAGAATCACAAAATCTCGTTGTTATTATGCAGTGTAACTTTGTACGAAAATTCTGCCCATAATCCGTCACTTTTCCTATTCAATTCACGTTCTATTGTGAATTACAAGTCTTATAATGAATAAGGAGATTCTTGAAAATTTTGAAATTTTTTTATCTCCACCCGTGAGTCTATGAATCAAGATTTAAAATGGGTAAAGAGTCATCCATTTTTTTAATATCAAACATGTCCATTATTTTATAATATACACATAGATTACTTCTAATATTTAAACCCAAGAGTTCTCAAATCTTGCCACATTAACAAATGACATTATGAGTCATTTAATGTATTATCAAGGGATTCCACGTTTTAACTTTGACACTTATCCAAAGTTTACAATTAATTTAATTAGGTAATTTTCCGCTACCCGGTAATTAACCAATTACCCGCATATTTAAGAATTGTTTCAAATTACTTAAAATTCTACTTATTTTTAATACACTTTATACATCCCACTATCATGGTCACATGGTACCTTGTATGACAATAGTCCATAAATACCGAGTATATTAGCTCGGACCGTATTTTATCCCAACATGTCATACTTGCACAAAAAATTATTTTCTTTGACTTGCTTCCCCTCTTACCTTCACGAATTTACTCATCACTTGTTTGAAATAACATAATCCTTATCTTCTTCAAATAATCTTTACCTTGGACTAATGTCAATTACCTTACGACAAAATCAATGTACAATACTAAAGGGTGCAACACTATCGTAACTTATTACTGCGAAGCGTAACATCTCCGTAATGTAATACTGCAGGACGTAACATCATCGTAATATATTACTGAAGAGCATAACATTGTCGTAATATTATACTGGGGAATGCAATATTGACGTAATATTGTGGGGTGTAACACTTTTGGTGAGATCCTCGAGCATTTTTACAATGGCGGGGTCAGCTAATGATCCGTTATTGCTCGATATCTCAGGTACCTATTCGGCTGGGGGAGCTGTCCCCGGTGCTACCGTGCTGGGAGTTTTCTGGTGACGTTGCAGCTGAGCAATAACTAGTTGTTGTGCATGCAACATTTGAAAAATAATATGAAGGCTAACCTCACATTCCTCCCAAATTGGGGTTTCCCGTACTTCTTGTCGGTCCCCTTGGTGCACGCTCCTGTCAGTGTGGGAGCTTATGTCAATGCGCTGGGCGTCGCATGAGACCGCATCCACGGGGACTGGCTCTTATGTGTTTACAGGGTTTTGTTGTGGCACAACAATGTCTGGGACAGCCAGGCTATTTTCCCCATGGTCCTCAAGATTATTACTTTTATCTCCGTTTACCAAGTTAGACATTTCGACCTGAAATCGAAGATCTTGGACAAGGAAAAGTGTAAAAGATAACTTGCGTTATAGGACGAAACTAGCAAGAAAATAATCACTGTTATTTTTAGCCCCACGGTGGGCGCCAAACTGTTTGCCGTGAAATGGTAATGACAATTAAATTTTTTGATGGGACTCTAAATATACATGATATATTTTTATGATAGTTGTTAAGTAGTTGATGCTGGGTATGTGAAGTTTAGAGAAGAAATACGAACTAAAGTGTAGTTATGACCAAACCGAGGGGTTAGCTATTCGGGCCTCGGACTGACCGAAGAGGGGCTTCAAGATTGATGTCTGGGCGCGGGCTCGAGCTATCAGGGATAATCGGGAAAAGGCTAACAGTTAGGATAAAATTAAGGGAGGCTCTTTATGGCTAACGACAAGCAATAATGAAGAACAATTATGAAGTCAACAAATAAGAGCAATAATATTGAAGGAATATGTTAGAGAGATAAGAGAGAGAGAGAGAGAGAGAGAGAGAGAGAGATAGAGAGAGAGAGAGAAAGAGAGAGAGAGATGTTATTTATCCAATGTGGAATAGTTGGAACAACAGCATCCCCCTACAAAATGGTAAGGATCCCCTTCATATAGGAGGGGAATCCCAACATAGTACAAAAAGCATTAATTAGAAAGATATGGAGATGGGACGGCAAGACGTGACAACCTTATACAGGCTCTAGGCAGGCCGGCTTTGTCAGACTTAGCCGCGTGCCCTAGGAACTCCCCATTTTGCACTCTATCCTTGGTCGATATTCCCTTTAGGTCGGGCCTCGATGAGCTTCGAGGGAGGGAACTCGGTCACAGCTTCGTGTCCTCGAGACCTTGAGATGTTATTCTTAAATGAACTAATAGCAAGAAATTGGACCCTCTAATTTAGCCGTATACAAACTGTTAGAGTTTTTCAAAACTTTCGCTAGGGCCCTCTCTGTAAGCCAAACTAAAACACAACCTCTATCTGTTCGACTATTCACAACCTTTTTACTTGAGTATCTCATATCTTCTTCACCTTTAACTTACTTACCTTTAAATATCACAACGTATCTTTTTTTCCTTTCATAGCCTCTCTTCCACATAAGTGGAAATTACGCCTTAAAGCTCTACTGTGATACCTACACCTCTAGTGCATACAAAATCTAGCGAAAACTTCATAATGACTTCTTACGACTCAGATCTATGGCACAATTAGGAAACAAAAGAAAGGTAACATTTCCTAATGACCTATAGCCTCTCAATTATAAATGTGGTGCAACACACCCATAAGTGAGACTCTACAAGGCACGGCTTTGTAGGCTACCTAGTGTCACACCTCCTTTTTCTACCCCAAAGGGGTACAAGGGAGTTTTTTCCAATTTAAGTGACAATCGAAATGGGATTATCTATTCAAATTTAGAGTCGCCACTTGGGATAATTTATGGTGTCCCAAGTCACTGATCTAAAATTCCGAATCGAGGAAGGTTGACTTGTATGTGGCAAAATCAGAGGAATTGATTTCTCGCTGCCAAGTCATTTTGGAAGAATGCCTCGAGACCCCGAGGACGGGAAGCCACAGTCAAGTTCCCGACCTGGGAGCTCGTCAAGGCCCGACTCAGAGAAGACGGAGATCGAAGCCAGACCAGAAGGGGAAGCTCCACACATGGCTAAGTCTGATAGGGCCGGCCTATCCGGAGCCTATGCTGAGGTATCACGTCAAGCCATCCCATCTCCATACTTTATAATAAATCTCCACTTACTCATAGCAGAGTTCCCCTCCTATATAAAGGGGATTCACCCTACCTTGTAAACAGCTGATGCTGCTCCATTTTCTCCACAAGTGCAATAATATCTCTCTCTCTCTCTTTCCTATCTAAACTTGTTCATTCTCACTGGCCCGAGGTCACCTTGATATTCAACGCTTTCTTACTTGTTCTTCATCATATAACTTAGTATTGGCCATAAAAAGCCTAGTTTAATTATATCCTAATCTATTATCCCATCCCCGACTACCCCCGATAGTTCAAGCTCGACACCGAGGTCCTCTATCGACCCAGCCTGCACCCGAGCAGAAGGCCCTTCGGTTCGATTGCTACCTTGTTTCAAGTCTCATTTAATCTTTAAACTTTATATTATTAGCATCAACTGCTCTAATAAATTGCTCCGGAATAGATCACGTATTTTTAGAATACCATTTACAAATTTAATTGTTGTTACCATTTTCACGGTAAACAGTTTGGCGCCCACCGTGGGCTAAAAATAATAGTGATTATTTTCTTGCTAGTTTTATTGCACAAACACACGTTATCTTTCACACTTTTTCTTGCCCAAGATCCTTTAATTTCAGGTCAAAATGTCTGGCTCGGTAAACGGAGTCGAGAACGCAACCATGAAAATCATAGGGAAAATGGCGTGGTTGTCCCGATAGCAGGAGCACCACTACAAAATCTCGATAACGTGTTCGGACCGATTCTACCGGAAACGGACTCACAGGATACGCAACAAGTTGATAAAACTTCTCACACTGACAGGAGCGTACGGCACAGCGACCGACAGGAAGCTCAAAAAACCCCGGCCCGGGAAGAACAAGAAGTCAGTCTTCATGTTATTTTTGAAATGTTGCCGACATAGCAGCTGGCCATTGCTTATTTGCAAAGCCATCCGAGAAATCCCAGCACAACGGCACCAGAGACAGCTCCCCTCGCCAAGCAAGTGCCCGAAAGATCAAGCAATAACGGGTAGTTGACCCCGCCATAGTAAAGATGCTTGAGGACCTCACCAAAAGGATCGAGTCAGGTGAGAAGATGATTGCTGCCAACAATAAAAAGGTCAAGACCTACAACTCTAGGGTGGATCATATCACGGGAGCACTCCCGTTCCTGAAAGTTTTGATTCGAAGAAGTTCATACAGAGGTCGTTCCCCGAGGAAGCGGCCCCAAAGCCCATTCATAAAAAGTTCAAAATGCCGGAACTCCCTAAGTACAATGGTACCACCGACCCCAAAAAACATGTTACTACCTATACCTGCAAAGTAAAAGGTAACGATATAAAGAATGACGAGATCATTTCCGTATTGCTGAAAAAATTTGGAAAAACACTTTCGAAGGGAGCCATGATGTGGTATCACAACTTGGCTCCCAACTCCATAGATTAATTCGCCATGTTAGCAGACTCCTTCATAAAGACACATGCTGGAGCCATCAAGGTAGCAACAAGGAAGTCTGACATTTTCAAATTTAAGCAGATATAGAACGATATGCTGCGGGAATTCGTGTCCCGCTTCCAGATGGAACGGATGGAGCTACCGCCAGTCTCCGATGACTGGGCAGTATAGGCCTTCACCTAAGGCCTGAACAAACAAAGCTCGGTGGCCTCGAAATAGCTGAAGTAGAACCTGATCGAATATCTGGACGTGACCTGGTTAGACGTCCACAACTGGTACCAATCAAAGATCAGGGCCGAGGATGACCAACTGGGAGCCCCTTCGGGATTAGTGTACCCAAACAGACTCCTGATAAAATAATCGAAAACAAACAAAGAAAGGTACTAGCCATACCTCAACGACAAAAGGAACGCCCCAAGGTGCAACCTACCTCACACCGATCCGAGGATAGATCGAGGATAGGAACCTCGAGGGTTCGTCAATAGAACCAGGTCCGATCGAAATATAGCGCCGACAAACGCGCCCCACTTATTGGAATACAACTTCTGCGTCGATGTTTCAGACATCGTGTTCGCTATTAGCAAGATCAGAGCCGCCAAATGGCCTAAACCAATCAGACCATTCGCATAGAAATTACAACTTAGTGTGCAAGTTCCGTAACACGCACGGTCACAGGGCCGAGGATTGCTATCAACTACGAGATGAAGTGGCTCAACTTCTCAACAAAGGGTACCTTCGGGAATTCCTCAGCAATCGGGCAAAAAATTAATTCCGAGAGAGGGAGGTAAACGAGCCACAACATGTCATCCACATGGTCATAGGGTGCGCCGATGCCCCGTAGGAACCCGTAATGAGAAGAACAAAAATATCCTTCACCAGAGAAAAATGGGCTCGGGGATATATCCCCAAAGACGCCCTCACATTCAGCGAAGAGGACATCGAGGCCCTGTCTCAACCCCATAATGACGCCCTAGTAATCTCCTTTCTTATATATTCTTTTTAGATAAAACATGCACTCATAGATCCAGGAAGCTCGGCCAATATCATCTGGTCGAAGGTGATAGAACAGCTCGAGCTGCTCGAACAAATCATGCCCGCCACTCGAGTCCTCAATTAATTCAACATGGCTAGCGAAATGACGGAAGAAGAAATTGTCCTTCCGGTTACCGTGGCCGGTACAACCCAAGACACTAAATTCCTTGTCATCGAAGGAGATATGAGGTATAACGCCTTATTTGGACTGCCTTGTATACACTGCATGACAGCAGTACCATCCACCCTCCACCAGGTGATAAAATTCCTGATAAAGGAAGGGATCAAAACCGTCTGCGGGGAACAACACGCGGCAAGGGAAATTTTTGCTATACACGATGAGGTACCAACGCTCCTACCTCCACCCCCGAATAAAACAACGAACAAACTTGGTCTCTCCCCCGATCGAACTTGACAAAACAAAGTAGATATCCACGACGCATCTTCTCCCCCGGGCAGTGACAATAGACCAATCCCAAGGCATCACCAGCATACCTCGTTCCAAGGTACGACCATTTTTTTTTATTATTTCAAATTTGGAATTAACCTTCGTGGAGGCACCCAACAAGGGCTGCCAGGACGATAATGCTATTGCAAGACCTCAAGGCCCCAAAGGCTCACTCGTTGCACTCTTTTCTTTTGACCGAGTTTAACATGTACTATTGTACCGAGAAATCCAAAAAATACCTTTTGTTAAAAAAAAGGGGGGGGGGGAAAAACTCCTTCTCAGAGCAGGGTAACAAGTTCTTTCGCCAAAAATGTCCCGAAAACGGATGCCAATGGTTCAAAATGCCCCGATGGCCTCCGGGTCGAGGCTCTAAAAGCACAAAAAATTTTCAAGCAAGACAAACCTCCGAGCGACTTCGACCCGATATAGGTCGACTCAACACAACAATATATATTGCAGCAATGGATCGAAGAATGTCTTTCAGCATCCCATTCTCCAAGCGAGGAAATCACAGTGTATTCCCGACAGGAACTTCTCCACCAAACGCGTCCCGAGATACTCGGAGACTTAGCATCAGCAATTCAGCACCCGCACAACCCCAGAGTCGGTACTCCGGGCTCATAAAGCCGCTATAAGGAAACTTCGAAGCTCACAAAAAGCGGTCTTCACGCTTAAATAAATTCGTTGACTCGGAGACTGTCATTCATCGCCAATCGCCATGCATTGGAAAACCTAAAATTGTAAGACCCCTAGCGGGCAGACTCGGCGTAACCAGATCTATTCTACATTACAAAAACTGTAAGACCTAAATAGGCATGACAAATTGTAAGACCTCAACAGGCAGGAAAATCCCGAAGTTTAGGCTATATATCGCATTTGTAAGAGTGCCGAAAGGGCATACACTCGGTGTAGACGCGTAAACTATCACTCGTGATGAAAAATGGCTCCGGCCAAACATGTACGACTACGGTCAAAATATCTGATACAACCAAATTAACGTGACTCGGGGATGCCTGACCGTTGCTAAACAAAATCGTAGGCCACTACTTTGAATATACTTCGAAAAAACCCGGTTAAAACAGGCTTCCCTCAATAGGCAAAAACGAGCTATGAACCTTCCAAGGTGCTCGAAACATCGCCGATAACGAGTTGAAATCGAGTTTCTTCTAGAACCGACGAAGGGTTAGGAAAAACTATTTCAAAAGACCGTAACGAGCGGAATACAAAGCCTACAAAAAAGCCCATGGGCAAAAACAGCGTAAGAGCCATTGTCTCCAGCTAAGAAAGCCTCCGGGCCACATATTAAAAGGTCTCTACGACCAAATAATGTAAGAGTCATTGTCGCCAGCTAAAAAGTTAACAACTTGAGGATTAAAATGAGCTCGAATCGTAACCCGATTCGGAGACCAGATCGAAAATAGTTAACTATGCAAGCCTCCGAGCCACATATTAAAAGGTCTCTATGACCAAACAGCGTAAAAGCCATTGTCGCCAGCTAAAAAATTGACAACTGAAGCATTAAAATGAGATAGAATCATAACCCAAATCAGAGACCGGATCCAAAATAGTTAACTATGCAATCTTCTGGGCCACATATTAAAAGGTCTCTACGACTAGACAGCATAAGAGCCATTGTCGCTAGCTTGAAAATTGACAACTTAAGGGTCAATTAAAGCTCGGGTTGCTACACGACTCGGAGACTGGACCCGAAATGGTTAAACTACAATATGCCTAAGGGCACGGCATAAATGCCATTATCGCCAACCAAGCGAGCTTTCGGGCCACCCACCTATAAGGTCACATCGACCTAAAGCACAAAAGTCCAATGCCGTCCACCCATACAGGCAGGATAAAACTTGAGGGTCAATTAAACCTCGAGTCGACCCGGAGACTGGACACGAAATGGTTAAACTACAATATGCCTAAGGGAACGACATAAATGCCATTTTTGCCAGTCGAATGAGCCTCCATACCACCCACCTGTAAGGCCACTCCGATCCGAAGCACAATAGGCCATCACCGTCCACCCATGCAGGCAGGATAAAATTTGAGGATCAATTTGAACCTCGAATTGCAATGCTACTCGGAGACTGAACCCAAAAATGGTCGAAACGGCAAATGCCCAAGGGCAAGAAATGGGAACAATTACTACCTGCCCGCACAGGCATAGATGATTTGGAGGCAGGAAAGCTCGAGTCAAAGCCTGACTCGGAGACTAAGCCTAAACAGCAAGGAAAAGCACGGAGGCCCCAACACCCGCTCATGTCAAAGACCGCACTTAAGAGCCCCCGGGCCTGTCCGATCAGTTCTGGACCTATGAGGATCCGACCAAACACTGAAACCTGCCAGCCTGGTCAAAAGCAATAACAGAAAAGAGATGCGGAAGAAATAAAGCTTCAAGTTTCCTCTTATCTTACATACGCAAAGAAAAAAAACAGATGGGCGCACTTTCCATCTATAGACATACTCTACATCTATCAAATACAAAGTGACAAAACGGCAAAATATACGCTCCGCTCCAAAGGGCTACAGCTTGCCGAGTTCGTTGTTCGCCTCGTCAGCAAGAAGTGAGCACGCATCACGCTCGTCCGCCCTTGCTCGAGCCAATTCCTCTAAGAGAACAAATCTCTTCCCACCAATCTCCTCGAATACTTCTCTTCGGGATCTGTAACAAACATATTCCTCAATCCTCTTGTCCCGGTCGAGGCAACATCTTTCATACGAATCACCATCTCCTGACCAGCCTTAGTTCGGCTTAGTGTCGCTTCAGCCCGGGCTTCAATTATCTCAGCCCTTATCTTCGAGAGGTCAAATTCGAGTTTCCCAATCACATCCACTTGAACTTTGGCATTATCACGAGCCAAGCGGATTTGGACTTCGAAGGCAGGGACCTTGGCTGAGGCGCCTGTCTCCTTTAAAGCTTGAGCTTGCACCTAAGCCCTTAGCTCACCACAAGCAGTTCTGACGCGGTCGATGTCGCTGTTGAGGTACTTCAAAGCCTGCGTCTTTTTCTGCAATTAATATAACAAAAAGGGGGTTAACCTTAAGGGCCAAAGAGAGCAAAGCACGAGTTGTAGAAAGTACCTGCTCCATCAAATAGCTCTTGTAATTCTAGCTCCGATACGCATCATATCGCCAATACGGCAACTCAACCTCCTTCTCCTCGCTAAGGAGCCTCAGGGGCTCGCCCTCGTCCAGAAATTGCTGAAGCCTGGCCCCTTGATGAAGAAGCTCAGGCATAAGTCTATAGCAGGCCTGCACAAGAAAAGTTCAATAGAGGGAGGAGGACACGGAACACAAGAAAAAATGCACCTAAACTCACCATGAAGTGAAGCCGACGGACTTCCTCGAAGTCAGAACACACTCCTATTGATCTTGCCTCTTCGGCCCTAGAAGAACCGACCTCGGTCAAATTGTATTTACTCGGAGGAATCGTTGCCCGAGAATCAGATATTTCGGGAGCAGCAGACTCGGACAATGCCTTCTCCTCGAAAACACGAGCTCATTCAGCACCACTCAAAGCTTCATCACATCGCGGGTGTCGATTCCTCTTATCGCCATCATCCCTCGGCTCAAAGGCCTACGACTCCTTCCCCTCGGAAGAGCACTGCCTCATCCCAAGGAACCGCCCGATATCTGCAGGCGGCGAATCCAGTACAAATGACAAGGGAAAATGTTACCTCAAATATACGAAGGAAAAATCAAAGGCAGCATGCGCACATACCTTGGTATTTTTCTCCCCATCTAATATGAAGCACAGCACGCCAATGACACTAGCCTCCGAACCCAGCCGGGCAGGTCAAAGAATTTGTCCGGCGTCCATGAAGTTGCTGCAACAAGGGAAAAAACACTATTATTCAACTAATTTTTGCTATAGAAAAAATTTGAAAAAGCACCAGATGCTCCACTCACGTGCATAATTCCACCCTTCGAGAAATGGCAAAATCTCCACGGGGATAATGTCGACCGTCCAGACTTGGATAAACCAGCCAGACCACTCTCGATTCCCGTCCTCTTCATCGTCAACTACAAAAGACGTGGACGAACGGCACATCAGGGTTAGCAGGCCCTGGTGATGAAAGGGCCGGTATAGCCTGACGAGATGGCTAAGCGTGAATTCAATCCAGCCTTCTCCAGAAAGAACCTCATCATCAGCACCACCCACCAAAATGACGGATGTATTTGTGCTAAAGTAACTCGATACTTTAAACAAAAATCAAGCACAATCCTATTAAGGGGACCAAACGCGAAAAGATATAGGTATACGCTCAAGAATCCATCAGAAGAGTCTGTAATACTCTCATTCGGGGAAAGCACCTGCAGCGCTATCCCCTCGATCCATCCATAGTATTTTCTCACCATCTCCAGATGTTCCCCTATGATCAAAGACGTTGTCTTCAGAGCGAACTACCGCAATTCCTAAATGTCGAGAGCGGCACTCCCCACTCCTTGTCGGGCCGGCCCCGAAGTGGTTACCATGACTATGATAAAACTAGAAATCAGAGCAAGGGTGTGCGCCAAGACTTTGCTAAAGAGGAAGAGCAGCTATATAAGAATAGTGAGGTCTTGCGAAGAAGCTGAAGCCGCCCCATATATATGCGAGAAGCAGCGACGACTTGCCTACCCGGAGTGAGCCCCGAGAAAACTACATCCTCGATGCAGATTGGCGGGGTTACACCCGGCCCCTAAAGCATCCTCTTACGAGAAGCCAAGACTCGATGAATTGAACGTATTATATCCTATCTCGAGGCAACACTCTACCCCGAGGATCCCTTCCAAAGAGAAGTAGTATTTCGAGAAGCTTTCAACGCCATCACTCGACACGAGGCAATACCTGTCTCATGATTCCCTTTCAAAGAAAGAGGATGAAGCAAAACAGATAACGAAAGCTCCACAATGGTCCGCGGCAGTGCCCGAATACAGGAAAATCCTCAACAGAAGTCTATCCTATACATTCTAAAAGAGGCTATTTACATCAAGATCAAAAGGGACCCCCAGGTACCCAATCCTGACCTTCATTCAGGATAACATCCTTGAAGGCCCCGAAATTTGGCGTATTAACTCCATACAACTCGAAGGGCCCTGGCAGCCCAAGCCTATCAAATCAATCAAGGATTGGTCTGAGGCACGATGATGGGTTTGAAAAAGAGCCATGTCGATCGGCAGAGGATCGGAAATAATGCTCACGCCCAAGTTAAACGTCAGCGGTCAACAATAAAGGAAGACATTCGAAAAGCCTCGAAGGGCACTGGAGCATGCAATAATAAAGCAAAGGTTGAAAGTAGAAGTTAATGGATTATATTCATATTCATAAAGATACACGTACAACAGCCCTCAAGGGTCATTACATACAATTACAAAAGCCTACGGAGGATCTCTACGCATAAAAGAAGAGACAAAGGCACGCACACACAAAGTAAAAGCATGAAGACCGGTCCACCTTCAAAGGTCCGCGATAGGTGCCTCCAGACGCACATCCTTGGAAGTTTCATCCCAACCTTCCACACTTATGTCCCCAAGGGACAAGGTGAGTGACAGGGAGGGATGAAAAAACACCATAACTTTCCGAAGATCAAGGACCCTCTTTGGCTAGGGCAACCTCGGAGAGACAACGGACCGAACAACCCTCGGTCCCGCTTGCACGGCTACTTAGGATCCACTTCTTGGAATGTCTAGCCGTGCGAGCCCCTAACTCAGAAAAGAGCACCATGTCGAGCCGGGGCATGAAGGTGAGCAGCGGTGTATAATCCGAGCCCCCCTTTGAGTAGCAGTGCATAATCTGAATGACTATCTACATGAGGGGGAAACCGGCTCCCCGTCCATCATCACCTCGGGCCAACAGCAACAACAAAGTCCAACATATTGACGACCACAACAATAGCGGGGCAGCATGATTATGCTCGAAAAAGCGAAGTCCCAGGAAAGAGTCACAACACGATCTGAGGGAGCTCCCCCAAACTGCCCTGAGGCCATGAGCCCCAAACATGATGTTCAAGTATAGAAGAAGATGATAAGAAGGAATAGGCAAGCAAGCCAACGAAGGCACTGGGATAGGAAAAACAACGCCAAAACACCCCCATTTATAGGGGATTACAATACGATCGTCGAGACTTTGAAAGATTAATCGACGATCGTAGTTAATTCATCCTTGGAAAATCAAATCTACGGCGGTACCATCACCTTGGAGAGCGGGAATCATAAGTGCATTGAAATAAGTCGAAAATACACGAGCCCGTGGATGCCCAATTATCATAAAACTCACGCCAGCAGTCGCATCATCGGTATGATGTCGCAGTAAGAAGCTTCAGAAATCAAGTATCAAAATCATTTCCCATCACTTCGTTATGGGAAACGCGGAGACTATCTATACGCGGCAAAATCGGGGGACTTGATTTCTCACTGCCAAGTCATTTCGGAAGAACGCCTCGAGACCCTGAGGATGGGAAGCCATGGCTGAGTTCCTGACCTTAGGGCTCATCGAGGCCCGACACATAGAAGACAGAGATCGAAGCCAGGATAGAAGTGGAAGCTCCCAAGGCACACGACTAAGTTTGACAGGGCCGGCGTATCTAGAGCCTATGATGAGGCATCGCGTCAAGCCATATCATCTCCATACTTTGTAATTAATATCCACGTACTCGTAGCCGAGTTCCCCTCCTATATAAAGGGGACTCACCCTACCTTGTAAACGGCTGATGCTGCTCCATTTTCTCTATAAGTGCAGTAATATCTCTCTCTATTTCTTTCCTTTCTAAACTTGTTCGTTCTCACTGGCCCGAGGTCACTTTGATATTCATCGCTTTCTTACTTGTTCTTCATCATATAACTTAGTATTGGCCACAAAGAGCCTTGTTTAATTATATCCTCAATTGTTATACCATCCCCGACTACCCCCGAAAGTTCGAGCTCGACCCCGAGGTCCCCCATCGACTCGGCCGGTACCCGGGCAGAAGGTCCTTCGGTTCGATTGCTACCTTATTTCAACTCGCATTTAATCAGTAAACTTCATATTATTAGCATCAACTGCTCTTACAAATAGCTCGAGAATAGATCACATATTTTTAGAATATCATTTATAAATTTAATTGTTGTTACCATTTTCACGGTAAACATGACTCTTATTTATGGTCTAAGAACACAGAAATCCGGGTATGGAATTATGTTAACTCGAGAGAAGGTGTTAGGCATTCCCGGGTTCCGTGGTTTTAGCATGGTCGTTTGATTATTATTAATTGGTCTAATTATCTGATTAATTACATATTTAAAACCTATTGTGCATTTTTTAACTTTCTAACCGCTTTTATTGTTTATGGAATTATTTTCTAGAACAATGCGCGATTGTCATACACTTATCATTTTTGAACACATTGCGAATCGCGTCACATGAAAGGACTCGTGGTTTATAAGATGTTTATTTTTATTAATTGTTAGAAGTTGTGGTCGGATGACATGAAATACACACCTTGCTCCAAACAAAGAAACCTCTCATTGAAGGAAAAATGCATGTTCATTCTAAATAGCAGGACAATATCCAAAAACATAATGGAAAGAAAAAATAACAAAACTATTTAACCAGATCCTACTGGTTTATAAAGTAATCTAAATTCCATAAAGAAGTCTCACATTCCCAAATCCCAATTAACTAGCTAAAATTGCAACAACAACATAGCAGTAACAAATTTTCAATTTCAAAAGTTTATCTATTCCACAAAAATTCTTATTTGAATCCATGCCTCTATTACCCGCCAATCGAAACAAACAATCAATAATCATAAAAATATAATTATAAAACTCATACATCTTTCTGCCTTTGTAAAATAGTATAGGGCTTCCGATCGAGGAACAAACAAAAATCATAGAAAAGCAAGTACATTAGCCTGATTTAAAAGAAGATATAAATCACAATTATCATATATAGATGGAAAAATAAAGTTGCATACTTTTCAGAGTGGACCTTTTGAGATGGCTGAAAATCACTTCAGAGAATTAACCAAATGTATTAAACCTCATGGCAGACAAATAGAACTGGTGTCAGAATTTGAAAGTGTGACAGAAAAGGAATAGGACGACAACTATCGAAACAAGAACTGTGGACCTCGACTTTGTATCGCACTCGAAACCACACTGGACAACGGTGATTTCAATAATCTTAGCTTGGCTCCATAGCATAAACTTTTCTCATTCTCCTCACTGTTTTTCGGAGCTTATGCTCTATTTTTCATCCCTTTCTCATCTCCGTTCTGTTCTTACTCAATCCTTAATATGTGTGTGCGTTGAGGTTGTTGGGAGATAGGGCTAGGTGGGTGGAGTTGAAGGGTGATGTTTGATTCCGGCGAGTTGCTGCTACTTGGCTTCGGCAAACAGCGGCTAGTCTAGGGTAACGGGGGTTCGCTGCTGTTCTTTTAGTTGAAGGTGGTGAAAAGGAAGAGGGAATGGTTGGGGATTTTAGGAGTGAAGAAGAAGGCTTTCTGATGGCTGCTCCATCTCCTCGAAGTTAAGCGTCTGGAGCTTAGGGTCTGTATGGAATGGAGATCGGTGTTCTGGTTATTGTGGTGGTCGTGAGAGGTTTGACGATGGGGGGAGGGGGGTATGTTGTACTGATGTTGGTGGAGTTCAAAGGTTGGAATGTGAAGATAGGGGTCTTCGACGGGGTCTCCTAAAGAAGATGACGTTTTGGGGGGTGGGGTGTCTATAATAAAAATGGCTGATGCTCTTAAATAGTATAGGTCTAGGTTTGTTTTTGATTAAATCTGGAAAAATGGCTGACATTAGGTCTCTAGCTTTAGATTTTTTTTATAGGTTTAGGGTTTTAGGGTTATATTTAGATTAGGGGGTATGGGCATAAGAATTATGGGCTTGTGAATTATGGGCGCAAAAATTAAGCTTAAAATGGGTTGTTTGAGCCCAAATTTTATTTTTTTCCGTGGACAAGACTAAAATACTACCTTATTTACTAACTAATCTTACTTAAATAAAACAACTAATAAAATAAGACTAATAGTTAAAACAAGCATATTTTTTGTTATTTTCAAATATCATATTAAAAATAAAAATAAGGTACTATTTTTAGTTTTACGAAAAGTAATAAACTAAAAGAAACTAAAAAGAAGATTTTTTTGTAATTTTTATTTTTTTTATAAAATAAAGTAAAAGAGTTAAAATAACTATATTAGGCCTAAACTAAACATTTAAATGCTTAAATATGTAAAATCTTGGGGAGGGTCAAATATCACATGTCTACAGCTGCCCCTGTTTGACTGGAAATACGAAGTATTTTCAGACAAAGAATGACTAGACAGTTTTTTTGACCCGAATCTTATTTAGGGATACCAAAAACTAAGAGAAAGGAGAATGTGACCGAGCCCTGGTATCTGAACTGCCTACATATCCTTGGCTATAAAGGAAGTAGGTCATGTGTAGTTAAGAAGTAGAAATAGTGATGGAGTATACTGAGGTAGAGAGCCGGTCGAGGTGCCTTTCCGTCGAGGTTTCGGTCCGCGGTCCTGTTATTACATCAAAAATAAAAAAATGAAAAAAAAACTAGCTAAGCATGTCAACTACGAGTTACAAGATTCCTATCTATAAATCTTCTGAAGCTTGATCTTGAGTCTTGAATGGTTCTTCATGCAAACTTTAGATTTGAACCTCGTCGCTTGCTAGCTGCAAGTGCTAGTTCATTCTTCTTCAACTTTTTCGGACCAAAACCGGACATGCCATGCTTCTAATTTCAACCATGTCTTGAGCAGTTCACATCTTTCTCTACTTCTGCATTTGGATTCACTTTTTTTTAATTATTCTGGATTTAGACTAACTTTTGTTGATCATCTCAGACTGTTGACTCCCATTCTTGCCGCGGACTTTTGCTATTTCCAACTTGAATTGAATTCCGAAATGACTTCCCTTGTTCTCCAGGTGGGCACTGTCACAACCCAAACCGATGTGCCGCGATAGGCACCCGGTACCTTACTCAACCGAGTACCAACGTAACGTATCTTTCTTATTACATTATCATATACACATGAAATATGGGCCTAATAGGCCAACATGATTATTTATAAACCCAAGACATCGGCCGACAAGGTCGTACAATCTTTCACGTACATGACATATGTCTACAAGCCTCTAAGAATACATAAATGTCATAAAGGTCGGGACAGTTCCCGCCATACCAAACAATACACGTCTAAATCATACCAGCCAAACAAGCAGCTCCGAAGCAAATGGAGCGCACCAACATCTTCCACTGAGCTGGTAGCCTACATGGAGGGCTCTTGATTGTCTATCGGGACCTGCGGGCATGAAACGTAGCGTCCCCAGGCAAAAGGGGCATCAGTACGAATAATGTACCGAGTATGTAAGGCACATAAATAAGTACATAAGAGACATGGAAGAAATATAGAGTATATGACTCAACCTATAAGTCTGAATAACTTTGCAAATCATAAAATACTTTTAGCATCATGCATATGCGTATGACTGTCATGTCGTGCATAGGTACTTGTTTCATAATATCATCAGCCCCTGAGGGCATCCCATCATATCATATCGGCCACTGTGGGCAAAATCATCATCGTATACCAACTGATCAGGTGGTGGTGCGTATATAACGCCATAACCTTTCCCATATCCCATATACATATATACATACATATATACGCGTATATAACGCCGTTTGAATCATACTTACATATATATGCGTATATAACGCCGTTTGAATCATATTTCAGCCATTGTGGGCAATATCATCATCATATACCAGCTTGATCAGGTGGTGGTGTGTATATAACGCCGTAACCTTTTCCCATATCCCATATACATATATTTACATATATACGCGTATATAATGCCATCTGGTCATGGGTCAATGCACATGAACGCAATGCATGTAAAGTACATCAGTAAAATCATTCTGAATGTCATAAGATCATTTTTCCTCTGAGTAATATCATAATGTAAACTCTTTTCAACTTTTTTATTTTTCTGAGACCCATAAACAGATGATAAAATATTATGACACATAAAAATTCAAGAACATAGATATCTTTAATACTTCTATGAATAGAGTCATTTATGGAATTTGTGCATTTGCACGTTTCGTTCGTATCGTATGGATCATGCCACAAGAAAGAAAGGATAGCCTTAACATACCTGTTCCTGGAATTATTCGAACAAATCTGCTTCAGCGAAATGTGGACGAAATTCATATTGGGACGAACTTGTCCTGCTTTGCTTCCAACGTTTTGAGCAAAACATGATGGATTAAGTCAATTGTTGAACTTGAAATCTTTGGCTAAGAGTTCTTGGACGAAATGGGTTTTCCCCTGGTCCCTCACGTTCTTTGTTCCCAAAATCAGAAATGTAAACAATGTTTTTTTATACATTTGTAAATTAGGCTTGACACATGTAAATGTGGTTTATGACTCACCCTAAACTAAGAAGGGGCTGACACGTCCCTTTTTGGTATGATCTTGTTAATTTTATCCACTTATTAGTTAATTGGGTAATGTCACGTTACCCGGTAATTTACCAAATACCCCCATAATTTAAAAATTATCTCAACTTAATTAAATACTACTCTCTTTTAACATACCTTGTACACCTTATGGTCATGTAGTACCTTGTGTGGCATTAGTCCATAAATACCGAGTATTTTAGCTTGGGCCATATTTTATCCCAAAATGCCAAATTTGAACGAAACTCATTTTCTTTGACTTGAATCCCCTTTCATATTTATGAATTTACTTTCACTCTTTTGAAATAGCGTAATACTTATAATCCAAAATAAATCTCATTCCCGAACTTTCGTCGATTAACTTATGATGAAACTTCAACTTATGAAAATGCAGGACATAACATCTCATTTTCGATCTCTCATTAATTTATTTATGGTATTTTTCATGTACGAAAATATGGGGTGTAACAGGCACCTGATTGCCAAAACATGAACCGTATTCCCTTCTTATCCAGGTGGGCGCCTGATTGCTAAAACATGAACTGTATTCCATTGTTCACCAGGTGGGCGCCTAATTACCAAAACTTGAACTGTATTCCCTTATTCTCCAGGTGGGCGCCTGATTACCAAAAACTTGAATTGTATTCCCTTGTTCTCCAGGTGGGCGCCTGATTACCAAAAACATGAACTGTATTCCCTTGTTCTCCATGTGGGCGCCTGATTACCAAACCTTGAATAGTATTCCCTTGTTCTCCAGGTGGGCGCCTGATTGCCAAAACTTGAATTGTATTTCCTTGTTCTCTGGGTGGGCGCCTGATTGCCGAAACTTGAACTGTATTCCCTTGTTCTCCAGGTGGGCGCCTAATTGCCGAAACATGAACTGTATTCCCTTGTTCTCTAGGTGGGTGCCTGATTGCCGAAACTTGAACTGTATTCCCTTGTTCTCCAGGTGGGCGCGTGATTGCCGAAAAATGAACTGTAATCCCTTGTTCTCCAGGTGTGCGCCTGATTCCCGAAACTTGAACTGTATTCCTTTGCTCTCCAGGTAGGCGCCTGATTGTCAAAACTTGAACTATATTCCCTTGTTCTCCAGGTGGGCGCCTGATTGCCGAAACTTTATTTGTATTCCCTTGTTCTCCAGGTGGGCGCTTGATTGCCAAAACTTGAACTGTATTCCCTTATTCTCCAGGTGGGCGCCTGATTGCCAAAACCTGAACTATATTCCCTTGTTCTCCACGTGGGCGCCTGATTACCAAGACTTGAATTGTATTCCCTTGTTCTCATGGTGGGCGCCTGATTGCCAAAACATGAACTGTATTTCCTTGTTCTCCTGGTAGGGGCCTTATTGCCGAAACTTGAATTGTATTCCCTTGATCTCGAGGTGGGCGCCTAATTGCCGAAACTTGAACTATATTCCCTTGTTCTCTAGGTGGGCGCCTGATTGTCAAAACATGAACTGTATTCCCTTATTCTCCAGGTGGGCACCTGATTGCCAAAACTTGATTTGTATTCCCTAGTTCTCTAGGTAGGCGCCTGATTACCGAAAACATGAACTGTATTCCCTTGTTCTCCAGTTGGGCGCCTGATTGCCAAAAACTTGAACTATATTCCCTTGTTCTTCAGGTGGGTGCTCGATTGCTGAAACGTAAACTATATTCTCTTGTTCTCCAGGTGGGCGCCTGATTACAACAAAACAGACAAAACAAATAAACTTTTCTGCCCCAGTTTGGTATCTGGGCACATTTGTGAGTGTTAATTGAATCATGTTACCCAAAAGCTCTAAGAATTTAAAAGCTAAATCTCATTATCCAAGAAGGCCTGAGATTTTCAAATTAAGTCTCATCTTAAGAGTGACAACTTTAAAGTTAATTATATTTCCTAAAGGTAAAACTTATGCTAACTCTTATTATCTATAAAGGTCTTGAAATTTAACTAGGTCCCATTATCCAGTAGGGTCTTGAGAACTTTTAAGATTAAATCCCATTAGCTAGGAGGGCCTTGGACATTTTAAACTAAATCCCATTATCTAGGAGGGTCCTGAAAAGTCGAGAATGAACTAACCTGAGCCACGTTCTCATCCTGGAGGATCTCTGCAGAACGAACAAAATTCCTTGCCTGTGAACCATGCTTTTCTTCATGGAGGGTTCCTATAGATTGAACAAAATTTTTTTCCCTTCTCAAACCGGCTTTGTGCTAACAAAATTTGAGCATGACACTTGAAAACATTCAAACTTCCAAGCTTTGATTTGGACACAATTTTTGTCCCTATTTCTAACAAAGAAAACTTGTGAGTTTATAAATATGGTGGTTGGTTTGTGGCCTTGGCTTTGAGGTCTATTGCTCCTTCACTTGCCATTTGATTTCCACTTGGAAGGCTTTGCTTGTTATTAGTTAACCACTTTCTCTGTCAACCTTATCACAAAAAATACCTTTGATCCATTCAAACCCAACACCTTCTATCTGTTGCATTGTTCATGAATTGACATACACCGAACATTTGTATTTTACATGAATCCCATAGCATGTTGATTGTTACCAACTCAGTGCTCTTGCTGCTCTTTCTTGACTTATACCACTTTGATGTTGTAGCCAGATTCCACTTTGTGCAATTTGAAGGTTGGTAGCAAATTTTGAAGTCATTTCTCACTTGTTTTGACCAAACAGACTCAAGAAGAGGACGTAAACAAAACAAAAGGAACAAAGTAAGAGACAATGGAAAGAGATGATACCTAACAAGAAATTACAAGATAGAAACTTATCCGATGTGGATACCAACTCTAATGACCATGACATGAACCTTTGGATTAAGTGGCCTAATATGTCAAGAAAGTCTAATGTTCAACTCTTGTTGTACCACTAAACCGCGAAACTAGGCTTCAATGCTCCGGTTATCCAATTTTTTTCACGAACCTTTTCCGACTTGTAATGACCGAAGGGTTTTCACCATTAAGCCTCTCTCATTTTAGTCTTTCTATCAACTTACCATCGCCTTATGGTGCATGTGAAGGTTTTCACTAATAAGACTCTCTCATTTTGTTCTTTTCTTCTTAGTTCCTCAGATTTTGCAGATGACAAGGCATTAACCATGGTAAAAACACTATATACTCTTGGCATGTCTAAACTCAACACTCTCAAAAATTATCTAGGAGGTCTTTTTGGATAGTAATGTGGCTTTTGAACAAGGTTAGAAAGAAAGGATATCATAAAGGCTCAAAATAACTAAGACAACGAGGTTAATATATTTACAACCTTTGGAATCCATTCTAAATCTTTGCCCCAATTTCTAAAACAAGGGAATTTGATTCTCTTTTTTTTTCTTTTCTTTTTGCGATGGAATTTCTAAGAAAACTACCCCACTCTTGTCCTTGTAGGATTACGAAACATTTTATATGGTATGACCGAACCGTAAGGCTGCCTACGTATCTTGTGGTAACAAAAATCAGGTCAAACGTAGTTCACAAGACTACTTTTTGTTACTATTTGCCTTTTTCTCTTTTTTTTTTCTTTTTTCTTTTCCATTCTTTTTTTTTCTTTTTCTCTTTTTTTCCTTATTTATCTTTATATCTATTTTTTTTAATTTTCCTTTTGGAATGAACTTTCTAAAATAAACCTATGGAGCCATGAACTTCTTTTTTCGTATGCCTCTAACTTGATTCAAAAAGAGGGGAGGTCAAAGAAATCAGTACAGGCTCAAAAGGGTATAGAATGATATAAGTATTTGGGTAGCTGAAAGAGGGCCTCCCAATCTCTGAAAATGCTAAATACAACACATGCAACTTGAGAATAAAAAAGGAAGATCATGCACAATATTTTTTTTTTGCAGCTTCGGCATTGATATCACTGATATTCTTTCCACTTTTTTTTAGTGTCTTGTCAAGTACATAACTCTCTTTGGGTAATTTCTTCTTCACAATGGATACCCTCCGTCTGTTCGGAACAAACTCTCTTGACTTTATGTTGTAAATTGAGGTGTATTTGAACTCAAAATTGTTTGCTTCAAATTGTTTGAGATGCACTCTCCTTTAACGAATCCTTATCATCCTATTAATTTCCCAAATTACCTGCCCCTGTTTCACACAGTTCGGGCTTCAAATGATCTCAAAATATCTAAATATGTACTTATTTCCCTCAAATATCCCTATCATTTTCAAAATTACTTTATTGCTTCATGACTAAACTAACTTATAAGACCAGGCCTAGAATTATGCCTGCATGTAATGTCACTAGAGCCAGCATAAAAAGAACTATAAAAGGAGAAGAGGACTAAACAGAAAAATGACTAGAAATAACAAAAAATAGAAAATTGCACTAAACAGACGGTGACAGGGTTTGAACAACCAAACAAGCAAAATAAACTGGGGTTACAATCCTGAAACAAAGCTAGACAACACTAAACGAGTTACTACGACTAAACGAACCAGGAAAAATAAAAGGATAGAAGTGTTTGAGTCACAAGACAATATCCGGATTACAATCTTGAAATAACTCGGACAACAGAAATGACAACAAAATAAACCACCAGAACTCATCCCCAGCTAACCAAGAAAAGAGCATCTTTCCAATCACCAAGCTCGACATCTTAGCCACTGATTTCCGCATCAACATTACTAGGACCTTCACAAGTCTTCATCACATTGACCTTAGCAAATTGCTTTTGAGTCCCTTTTGCCAACTCGTTCTTAAGATCAACTTCTGGAACCGAGACTGATAGCGCTGAAAACTATGCAGCAAGTGGCCTTCCAAGGAACTCAGAAGAGTTTTCATATTCATTTTCAACACAAATCATGCCCACCTTATGCGTCTCATTATGAACAGGCAATGGACTTTGGCTAGTAGCTGCTGCATCTGGATTTTGCACAGTTATGCCACTTGCAGCGACAAGCTTTTGGACTGCTCTTTTCAGATTCCAACACTTTTCTATGTTGTACCCCGAGGCATTAGAGCAATATGCGCACCTGAATAATGTAAATTCTTTGAAAGGGAGTTCGATATTTTTATCTGAATTGGCTTCAACATGCCCAATTGTCTTAACCTTTGGAACAAACTTGCATATGATTTTCCAATAGGAGTGAAAAACTTTTCTCTTTGTTGCTACCTTCTCATTTTGAACTCCGGCCTTGGTTGGAACCTCTTTCGGGTGGGTGGTTTATATGTGTTACACCCCGCAATATTACGTCAATATTATGTCCCGTAATATTATATTACGACAATGTTATGCTCTGTAGTAAAATGTTACGATGATGTCACCCTCTATAGTATTACATTACGGTGATATTACGCTTCGTAGTAATAAGTTTTGATAGTATTGCACCCTGTAGTATTGTACGTTGAATTTGTCGTAAGGTAATTGACATCAGTCCAAGGAAAAGATTATTTGGAGATTATAAGAATTATGCTATTTATACCAAGCAATGAATAAGTGTTAGGAATAATAAAGGGGTACACGGATAAACGAAAACGAGTTTCGGTGGGAATGACCAATTTGGAATAAAATACGGGTCGAGCGATAATATCTGATAATTATAAATTAATACCATGTGAGGTACCATTTGACCACGGTAGTGTAATATATAAATTATATATGAAGTATTTTGAAAATAAGTAATATTTTAAGTAACTCGAAATATTTTTTTTATTATGCGGGTAATTAGTTAATTATCGGTAGTAGGATACTAGCTAATTACTTAATGGATAAGTTTAAATTCTCCAACAAGGTATTACGTGGCAGCACCATGAATCTTCATCAAAGCCAAGAGTGTGACTCATAAATCTTGTTGAAAGGTAGCAAAATGAGGTTTTAAACAAAAGACACGGTTGATTTTATTTCTGGGAAAAGAAATGCGTACATTATAATTTTCCAACACCTTTTACATGCAATTTTGGCTCTTTTTGATATATCTCAAAACCTTCTTTCCTCATTGTTTGTACGCTTACATACTCAAACTTGATCTACTGTTTTATTCCCTTTTTATCATTTGAACTCAAGTTGAAACTTAGATATTAAACTTTGGTATTATATTACTGATGAACATTACTTCTTATTCTTCCATATTCCTAAGGAAAAAGGTATCCTTTGAACACCAGGGATAGTTGTCTTCAGATTTCTATACATGTATTTATATAGTGTCAGAGATTAACTTTTCCCGATATTATGTCAAACTTAAGAGATGTGTTTGTAGAAGCAAAACTGCCAAGCAAGCACTTAGTTTTGATTCTCTGATGTGTGAGGATGAAACATGAAAATGTTTTGTGACAACTACGGATTTTTCCCTAATCCAGGTATGTTAAGGCTATCCCTTCTTTCTTTTGGTATGATCCATACGATACGAACGAAACATGCAAATATACAAATTCCATGAATGACTCTATTCATAGATGTATTAGAGATATATATGTTCTTGAATTTCCGTGTGTCAAAATATTTTATCATCTGTTCATGGGTCTCAGAAAAAAATATGAAAGTTGAAAAGAGTTTACTTTATGATATTACTCAAATTCAATATGGTCTTATGAAGCTCCGAAAGATTTTATTAACGTACTTTTCATGCATTGCATTCAGGTGCCTTGACCCATGACCAGATGGCATTATATATGAGTATATATATGTAAATATATGTATATGGGATATGGGAAAAGGTTACTACGTTATATACGTACCACCACCTGATCAGCTGGTATATGATGATGATATTGCCCACAATGGCTAAAATATGATTCAAACAGCGTTATATACGCATATATATGTATGTATTCAAATGGCATTATATACGCGTATATATGTATGTATTCAAATGGCGTTATATACGTGTATATATATATATATATATATATATGGGAAAGGTTATGGCGTTATATACGCACCACCACCTGATCAGCTGGTATACGATTATGATTTTGCCCACAGTGGCCGATATGATATTATGGGATGCCCTCAGAGGCTGATGATGTTATGAAACATGTACCTATGCAATACATGACATTCATACGCTTATGCATGACGCTAAAAGTAATTTATGATTTACAAAGTTATTCAGACTTACAGCTTGAGCCATGTACTCTATATGTCTTCCATGTCTCTTATGTATTTATTTATGTGCCTTACATACTCGGTACATTATTCGTACTGATGTCCCTTTTGCATGGTGACACTGCGTTTCATGCCCGCAGGTCCCGATAGACAGGTCGAGAGCCCTCCAAGTAGGCTATCAGCTCAGCGGAAGATGTTGGTGCGCTCCATTTTCTTCGGAGTTGCTTGTTTGGTTAGTATGATTTAGACGTGTATTGTTTGGTACGGCGGGACTCTATCCCGACCATTATGACATTTATGTACTCTTAAAGGCTTGTAAACATATGTCTTGTACGTGAAAGATTGTATGGCCTTGTCGGCTTTGTTTGAGTTTATAAAAGATCATGTTGCCCTATTAGGCCCGTATGTCATGTGTATATGATGATGTAATAAGAAAGATACATTACGTTGGTACTCGGTTGAGTAAGGTACCGGGTGCCCATTGCGGCCCATCGGTATGGGTCGTGACAATATGCTTGAGGAGGCGGGTAAGATATTTGTAGAGGTTGTGCAGTCCATTGCGGGTCTCGTGGGTGTGGAGCATATGGAGGTGCATTGTAGATAAAGTGTTGTGAAGGTGAGGTATGACCTTTGGGATTTTGTAGAGGACGGTAGCATTGGTAAGGATTATCTAGAGTATGAGGATATTCATGGTGTCGGTATTGAGACTGAAAGTGTTTAGAAGGAATGCCCACTAGATCTTGTCGTTGGCGGAGCTCAGCAACATCTTTTCTATCAATGGGAGGATTGTCCCGATCAACTTGTTCGTTCCATCTAAACCAAAATTCCCTAAAACTTTCCTTGGGTTTCTTTTCTATCTGAGATATGGAGGAGCGGTCTGGGACAATGTCTGTATTGTGCCGAAAGTGTCGCACAAAATCTTGAGCCATGTCATCCCATGTATGCCACTTATTGACACCTTGACGAGTATGCCATTACAAAGCTGCCCTAGTCAGGCTCTCATTGAAATATTCCATTAGCAACTCATCTTTCCTGCCAACACTTCTCATTTTACTGCAATAACCACTCAGGTGGGCTACTGGATATCCACCCCCATCATACAAATTAAACTTTGGCATCTTAAACCATTTCAGCTTTCTGGATATCTCATCTTGCTCCACTATCTTAGCAGGCTTTGCAGTCTCAAGGGGAGGCTCAAAATGAGGAGTGTGAGAGTATGGACCCGAGACCTTGAAAATTTATTCTGGAGCATAGTGTTGGGCATCAGGGACTTTGAGCACAATCTCGTTAGAGGATCGGGGAAAAGTAGCTGGTGGAGGAGCTACAAAAGCATGGGTTACCAAAGGAGCGGGGTATGATGTGGTTTTGGCAGGTGGAGTATGAAAAGGTTGCAGGTAGACATCATCAGCAGTAGTAAACTTGATTTGTGACAGTGGCGGAATGGTGACAAGGCTTTCAGTGTAGTCAGTGGGAACTGATGGTGGAGGACGGCCACTAGTCCAGGCTTAGTATATTTTGGCCATCTGTCCTTTCAACCTTAAGACCTCTTAATTTAACTCAGACTCTAATTCAACAATTCCCTTAGATGGATCAATGACCCTTGTGTCCCCACTATTTACCAGCCATGACTACCTTACTCTTTGACCTTGTGTTATATGGATGAGTTACTTAAGAACCACAAACCAACCACCCTTCTGCTCAATGAAGACAACAAAAGGAACAAAATGGGGTCATCCTGTTAGTGTTAGGGCATTTAACATAGGATAATCTCACAATATGTGCAATGCACCTAGTCACAGTTATCGGTTCTAGAATGATTTCGAGGGTCACAAGATCACTTGGCATCATTCCAATTTGTTCATTTCAATCTTCTCTTTTCTTTTCTTTTCTGGCACTTCTTGGCTTGCTCATTTTCTTTACTCTTTTTTTCTTCTAATTATCACTCTTTTCTTTCCTCTCATTTATCACATCCCATAATTTCATCTCTTTTTTTCTTTTAATAAAAAAATGATTCGATCGAACCCTATGTAGGTTGCCTATGTATCATGACACCGCATGAATCAGATCTTTGCGCAGTTCAGGAAGATCGAGAATAAACTAAACAAACTAAGGTTCTCTTTTTCTTTTCTTTTTTGCCTTAATGAGTACTCTGATGAGAAAAGAGAAATAAAAGAAGCAAATCCACTTTTTTAGAATTTTCTAGACTGAATGTTCTATAACCCAATCTAAACTCAAGCTTAACGAGCATATATTTTTTTCTCCTTTTTTATCTTTTTGAAACAAATACTCTATGGGAAATTATTAAGGAATAAAAATCCTAGAAGAGAAAAATATTTTATTTTGTTTTTTTAGGAAGGTAGTCTAAAGAGTAAACCAAAGAAAAATATTTTGAATTTTCATTTGATATACCTGAAGAAATATTTCGAAACGAGAAATGAACAAGATAAAAAAATACTTTTGGATTTTAGTTTTGATTAACTAAGGGAGAAACTCTGAAGATAAACGAAAGATAAAGTATGTTTTTTTTTCTTCTATGTACAGTGTCCTAGAGTTCTAGTAAAATAAAAATAAATTTTTTTTCTATTCATTTTTCATTAATTTCCCAAAGAAGAACGTCAAAAGAAAATCTTTTTGGATTTTTGAAATTAATATCTTTAAAAAACTTTTAAAGAGGTACTAAAAGAAATTCTCTTTTTTTTTGAGAATTTTTAGTCTTAATAACTAAAGGAAATATAAAAGCAATTTTTATTTTGTGTCCTAGATATTAATTTTCTATGAAAAACCACAAAAGATTATTTGTTGAACTTCTAGAGTTAGTATTCTAAAGAAAACATCTAACATAAATATAAAAATGCAAAATCTTTTTTTTTCTTGATTTATAACACATTTTTTTCCAATACAAAATAGGAAATACAATAACAAAAGATTCGACATTACTGTACAAAACTAGAAGGTAAAAGACGACATAAAAAGAAAAACAAACTTAAAACATAAAAAAATAAAAAAAATCTCCTTAAGCAACTCGTGAATGAGCGATCCTGACTAGATGGTCTTATGGTGTTTGTCATGCCCAAACTCCGGTAAATAAATCCACACCTGTATGAGAAAATTAAGACCAAATAAAGTTAAAGACCTAGAACGCTATGTGAGACAATAACCCTTCCTATTGGACACATGCAAGACATGATTGTGACTATTTTTCTAAAAACTAACCTATGTGGCTAAAGGTGGCTAAAAATACAAGATTTGACTAAGACCCTGCAAAGCCAAGAACCTAAGATTCACTAGAAAGACCGGAACCCTATATGGGTTGCTTACGTATCACGTCCCGAAAGACGAGAATCATCTATGTGTAGTTCAGGAAGATTGGATACGTACAAGAATTTGAAAAAATAACTAATTTAGAGAAAATATATTATTTTGGCTTTTTTAGAAAATGATGAAACATGTAAACTCTCTTTGGATTTTCTTTTTCCTTCTTTTTTTGAAAAACAAATAATGGGAAAGTGCAAAATCTTTTTGGATTTTTTTTTCATTTTCAATTTTTAGTATCCAATTGGAGACACTTAAAGTTGGTACGATCTTTCATTTAGACACCTGAACTTAAGAGAGTTCCTATTGAGCACGTACGTTACATGAACTTTGTTCCAATTAAACACTTCTTGCTGAGTTGGCACATAAAGTGAGTTTCACCCAATATAGGCGCGTGAAAGCCCAAAAAACAGATTTGTTTTTATTTTTTTTATTTCCTTCTTCTTCTTTATGTCCACCACCATTTCCACCATTGCCTCCTCCACTTTCCGTCATCTTCTCCGACTCAAATCGCCATTCTTCTTTCGAATCCCATACCAGATTCAAATTCAGCCGAAAACGAAAAGGTGAGTATTTATGATTGGAAGAAAACAAAAAGGATAAAGTGAAGAAGAAGAAGCCTAACCCAGCTGCCAGAACTGAAATTAATTATGTCAAGAAATCTGGATAATGAAGAAGGTAAACAGAAATTTTCCTTTCTAAACCTAGCTCTTTTCCTTCTCGTCACACTTTCTTTGTCTGTTTACTATTTATGCATGTGTGTGTGGCTATTTCTGGGCAGCAGAGAGTGGTGGTTTGCGGCTAGCTCTGGTGGCGGGGATGGCGACAATGAGGCTGAAGAAGACGGTGCGACTGCTGGGGTCTGCCAGCGGAGAGATTCAGTCGCTGGTATTGTGTGTGTTAGGTTTGAGCGGTGGAAAGAGGTGGAGATGTAGTGGTCGTTTGTGGATGGGCGCTGGCTGGTATTTTAGGGATGGAGAAGAAGGGTCTTTTGGGGTGGTTCAAGTTCAAGGAGAAAGGGAGCCGACTTTGTTTGCAGATGAAGATGGAAAGGAAGGGGGTGGGGGTCGTTGGGGAAGATGACGGAGGGGAGGGGTGGGTTGGTAATATGTTTAGTTGTTTGTTTAGGGCTAGTTATTTGTATTTTAGTGGAAATAACACTATATAGCTGAGGTGGATAGTGAGGTGGACAAATAAAATGATGTGGCACGATTTATAATGGTTACTTTTGCCACGTAGACGGAGATTGCAGAACATGCGCTTGGTTAATTAATAAGCCAGCAAAAAACGTGTCTTATTGGTATGAGAATTGCCTAAGAAACGTGTCTAATTGGAAAGAGATCTAGTTTAAGTGTCTAAGTGAAAGATCGTGCCAACTTTAAGTGTCTTCGAATGTATTACGCCATAGAAAATTATAACTGGCCCCTACTTGCTTTATTTTTTACACTTCACCTTTTTTTTTATTTATCCTCAACCCTCATTGGTCTGCCAAATGACCCATTTTACCTTTGAAGATTTCAACATGTAACATATTAGGATGCATCAGGATGGTCTATTATTTTGGGTACTCCTGTCCTAGACGGACTCAACCCCTGTGTTGAGTTCCCAAAGTCAGATGCATGTGATGCAAACAAGCGTTCCTACTAGGGATCCTACATGAGGCTATGTTATTCTAGGTTTAAAAACCTGGGTTTATTTGTTCTAGACCTGGCTTACCCGAGTGGACAGCTCGAGCCGGGGGGGGGGGGGGGGAGCGTACCGGGAATACAGAAGCTTCACCGGCTTTGCACCTTGTTTGAACCTCATTCTAAAATTGGGACATGACTCTAACAGAAGAGAAGTCACACAAAGTGCACACTTCCCACATGATTTAGAAGACTCAGAGAGAGGAGAGTTTCGTAACAGTTTATATACATTTCAAACATTATCAAAGCGGTAAAAAGTGACATTGAGCACATTAGGCTCAAACACGTAAAAATTATAAAATAAATAAAGCCAACTATAACAGATATTCTAAGCTCGAATTCTGAACCCTGAACCAAAAGTCCTGGGTTCTTGTCCTCAGCAGAGTCGCCAGAGCTATCACACCTCCTTTTTCTACCCATAAGGGGTATAAGGGAGTTTTTTTCAATTTAATTGACAATCGAAATGGGATTATTTATTATAATTCAGAGTTTCCACTTGGGATAATTTTTGGTGTCCCAAGTCACCAATTTAAAATCCCGAATCGAGGAAGGTTGACTCTTATTTATGGTCAGCGAACACAGAAATCCGGGTAAGGAATTATGTTAACCCAAGAGAAAGTGTTAGACATTCCCAGATTCCGTGGTTTTAGCATGGTCGCTCAACTATTATTAATTGGCCTAGTTATCTGATTAATTACATATTTAAAACCTATTGTGCATTTTTTAACTTTCTAACCGCTTTTATTGTTTATGGGATTATTTTCTAGAACAATGCACGATTGTTGTACACTTGTTATTTTTGAACACATTGTGAATCGCGTCACATGAATGCACCCGCGGTTTAAAACATGTTTATTTTTATTAATATTTAGAAGTTGTGGTAGGGTCACATGAAATATACACCCTGCTCCCAACAAAGAAACCACTCACTGAAGGAAAAATAGATGTTCATATTGAATAGCAGGATAATATCAAAAAACATAATGGAAAGAAAAAATAACAAAACTATTTAACAAGATCCTACTGGTTTATAAAGTAATCTAAATTCCACAAAGAAATCTCACATTTCCAAATCCCAATTAACTAGCTAAATTTGCAACAACAACATAGCAATAACAACGTTTCAGTTTCAAAAGTTTATCTATTCCACAATATTGCTTATTTGAATCCATGCCTCCATTACCAGCCAATCGAAACAAACAATCAACAATCATAAACATACAATTATAAAACTCATACATCTTTTTGCCTTTGTAAAATAGTATAGGGCTTCCAATCGAGGAACAAACAAAAATCATAGAAAAGAAAATACATCAGCCTGATTTAAAAGAAGATATAAATCACAATTATCATATATAGATGGAAAAAATGAAGTTGCATACTTGTCAAAGTGGTCCTTTTGAGTTGTTTGAAAATTAACCAAATGTATTAAACCTCATGGCAGACAAATAGAACTGTCGTCAGAATTTGAAAGTGTGACAGAATAGGAACAGGACAACAACAATCGAAATCGGAACCGTGAACCTCGACTTCGTATCACACTCAAAACCACTCCGGACAGCGGCAATTTCAATTATATTAGCTTGGCTCCATAGCATAAACTTTTCTCATTCTCCTCACTATTTTTCGGAGTTATGCTCTATTTTTCATCCCTTTCTCATCTCCGTTCTGTTCTTAATCCCTCCTGAATATGTGTGTGCATTGAGGTTTCTGGGAGATAGGGCTAGGTGGGTGGACTTTAAGGGTGATGTTTGGATTCCGGCGAGCTGCTGGTACTGGTTTTCGGCAAACAGCGGCTGGTCTAAGGTAACGGAGGTTCATTGTTGTTCTTTTGGTTGGAGGTGGGAAAAGGAAGAGGGAATGGTTGGAGATTTTAGGTGTGAAGAATAAGGCTTTCTGATGGCTGCTCCATCTCCTCGAAGTTAAGCGTCTGGAGCTTAGGGTCTGTATGGAATAGAGATCGGTGTTCTAGTTGTTGTGGTGGTCGTAAAAGGTTTGACGATGGGGGAGGGGGGGTCTGTTGTACTGATGTTGGTGGAGTTCAAAGGTTGGAAGGTGAAGATATGGGTCTTCGATAGGGTCTCCTAAAGAAGATGACGTTTTGGGGGGTGGGCGTCTATAATAAAAACGGCTGATGCTCCTGGATAGTATAGATCTAGGTTTGTTTTTGATTAGCTTCTTTTTATAGGTTTAGGGTTTTAGGGTTATAGTTAGGTTAGGGGGTCTGGGCCTAGGAATTATGGGTTAGGTCCGAAAATTAAGATTAAAAAATGGGTTTTTTGAGCCCAAATTTTATTCTTTCTCAGTGAAAAAAACTAAAATACTACCTTATTTACTTAAAATAAGACCAACCGTTAAAACAAACCTATTTCTTTTTGGTATTTTCAAATATCATATTAAAAATAAAAATAAGGTACTATTTTCGTATTTTTTAGTTTTACGAAAAGTAATAAACTAAAAGCAACTAAAAAGAAGAAATATTTTTTGTAATTTTTAATTTTTTGATAAAATAAAGTAAAAGAGTTAAAAGAACTATATTAGGCCTAAACTAAACAATTAAATGCTTAAATTTGTAAAATTTTGGGGAGGGTCAAAAATCACATGTTTACACCAAGGACACGACCCGCTCTGATACCACTTTTTCACGCCCAAAACATGGGGAACCATGGCTGGCACCCGGTGTTGCACTGGCCCCTGCGAACCACTCTGTAACTCATGATCATTCGACTAAAACTAGAACATACATATGTCGAGTTAGCTGAACTCATTCCTTTCATAACTATCATGTGCCCACATGTCCACAACTCATAATGTGTAAGTGGAAAACACTATTTCACTGAACCATTTTTCCTAGGAAAAATACATAAGTTGCCACATGACTTATGGCCCAAATCCCTGTTGCACACTTTCTAGGAACGAATATTACTTTACACACCAAACCTTTCCAAAGTGTATCTAAGATACGCCATTTTTTTCTTAACCAGTTTTTCAAAATATGTATAATATCACGCACCAATAAGGTCGTGACACATGTCCTAACTCAAAGAACAAAAAATAAAAATACTAAATTTACACCACAATTGATATATTTAAAAGAAAAAAAAAAGAAAAAACGGGAAACAACCCCCCTCCCCCGTCTCTCATCTTCTTTAAACTCCCACACCAAGCCTCCTCTAAACTTCATGGAAATATCCACCAAGCCTCCTCTAAACCCCCACAGCCATGGAAATACCCACCAGAAAAAAAATCACATGAATCAAGTGTTGGCCATGGCAACCACCACTATCGCCGTGGCCAATATTCACATAGATCTTTCACATGGTGCTTTAAGTGTTGGCCATGGAAGCCATCACTATCGCCATAATTTTTAGAGCAAAACCTACACTATAAACCCTTTGTTCACACCCATTAAAAAAAATTAAATTTTTGAAGTCAAAGAAAAAATAAGCAGATCTAAAAACAAAATTATTAAAACAAATGGAGAAGTCAGTCACTGATTTCATTAGCAGATCTAAAAATATTTAAACTTGAAGGATATGACTAATTAATTTGAAACTTGGACCTAACTCTAAAACTATTTTTGTGTTTCAGAGTTTAATTAATGGAGATGACAAAGTAGGTGTCTAGGGGAATAAGAAAACGGGTGGGGGTGTTTGGAAAAAAGACCAAATTATTTGGAGATGAAATAACTACAAATAGAAAAGAAAAAAATAACAAAGGCTGGGGACATGTGGCATTTAGATAATGGTTTAGACCCGAAAGTTTTACATTCACTCGCCTTTTTTTTGTGTAAAATACGCGCGCGCCAGCTGCCAAAAGTGGTGTGCATTAGATACACTTTGGAAAGGTTGGGTATGTAAAGTAATATTCGTTCCTAGAAAGTGTGTAACAGGGATTTGGACCATAGGTCAAGTGGCAACTTATGTATTTTGCCTTTTTCTTAAAATATGAATATATATGGACCGTCAAGGCCTATGACATACTATACAAAATGAACCTCTATCTACAAAGCCTGTATGATTGTTTTACATCAATTGGGATAGGGTATCGGCCTACCCATAAGTTTGTGCCAAACTTCTGATACGATGACTCATAGACTCACCGACACTCCCGATGAGGTGGAGTCTTATCAATTATTCGCTGAATGTCAATCTCGTCTACAATGAGGGCTCGTCAAACTGATTATCTATACCTGCAGGCATGAATGTAGTGTCCCCAACAAAAGAATTTCAGTACAAATAATGTACTGAGTATGTAAAATAGAACTGAAACATAACAGCAAGTCAACATTAATTAAGGATATATAGGAATCAACCTGAATCTTTGATGTGCCACCGTATATGCATACTTATTATACTCATATATATACCATGCTTCTCTTTAAGACTATTATCCATATCCTATGATGCATGGCTGCCTAACTGATCAATGGTAAACGCCCCGATCAGTCGTTGCACGGTGGTAAATGAATGACTACCCAACCGATGGTAAATAATAATACAGAACTGCCCAACCATTGGTAACTGCCCGATCGGTCGTAGCCCGGTGGTAAATGAATATAAACCCAACCGGTGATAGCACGACAGTAAATAAATATGCATGACTGCCCAATCGGCCGTAGCACAGTGCTAAATATGTAACTACCCAACCGACCGTAGCATGGTGGTACATATGTAACTGCCCAACCGGCCGTAGCTTGGTGGTAAATGCATATGCATGAAGATACATGTATTACTATATTATGAACATTAACATCTTTATCACATACCTCAAAAGGAAAATAGATACGTACTTAGACATGCTTGAATATCACTTGACATGAATAAATAGCATAGACATCCTTAACTGCTAAGAGTAGAACCACTTATGGAATAGCATGACGTTTACGTATCGTTACTTGGATCATGCCAAAAGAAAGAAGTGATAGCCTTAACATACATTTTAAGTCCAACTATCTACTTGTATCCATGAACAATCTTCTCTACACCTCAATCATAGTAAACAACTAAATCTAAGAAAAATGAAACTATCCCCAACCATCTGGACATATGTATAACTTAAGGCCATGATTACGTGTAACTCTTGCTGACACATGTGTTACAGTTTAGATCTATTATGTTGACAAGCTCCAACGTCCACCTACTTAGCAGTGCTTAGTCATTCTATCATTTTACACGTGGATTAATGCTCACACAATTAAGAATTATCTCAAATTACTTAAAATACTACTCGCTTTTAATACAATTTATACACCTCTCTATAAGATACTTTACTATCATGGTCATGTGGTACCATATAAAATTAATACATACACTATTATTTCATTAAAACATAACGGCGTCAAATGTTGTTAAACTTACGGGATGTAACATCCTTCCCCTCTTTAGAACATTCGTCCTCAAATGTTAACTCTTTAAGTTTTTCAAAACAATCGCTAGGGCCCTCTCTGTAAGTTAAACTAAAATCCAACCTCTATCTGCTCGACTATTCACACCTTTTTGTACTTGAGTATCTCATATTTTCTTCACCTATTAACTTACTTACCTTTAAATCTCGCAATGTATCTTCCGTTACTTTCATAGCCTCTCTTCCACATAAGTGAAAATTACGCCTTAAAGCTCTACTGTAATACCTGCACCTCTAATGCATACAAAATCTAGCAAAAGCTTCATACTGACTTCTTACCACACAGCTCTATGGCACGACTAGGAAACAAAAGAAGGGTAACATTTCCTAAATGCCCTATAGCCTCTCAATTATAAATGTGGCGGGCAACACACCCATAAGTGAGACTCTAATAGGAACGGCTTAATAGACTCTCTAGGACATGACCCACTCTGATACCACTTTGTCACGCCCAAAACAAGGGGAGGCGTGGCTGGCACCCGGTGCCGCGCTGGCCCATGCGAACCACTCTATAACTCATGATCATTCGACTAAAACTAGAACATACATAGGTCGAGATAGCTGAACTCATTCTTTTCGTAACTATCATGGGCCCATATGGCCATAACTCATAATGTGTAACTGGAAAACAATATTTTACTAAAGCATTTTTCTTAAAATATAAATACATATGAGCCATCAATGCTTCTAACATACTGTAAAAAATGAACCTCTGTCTACAAAGCCTCTAAGATTGTTTGATTTCAATTGGGATAGGGTACCGGCCTACCCATAAGTCTGTGGCAAAATTCTGATACGATGACTCATAGACTCGGCTGCACTCTAGATGAGATGGAGTCTTATCGATCCTTTGCGGAATATCAATCTCGTCTACAATGAGGGCTCGTCAAACTGATTATCTATACCTGCAGGCATGAATACAGCATCCCCAACAAAAGGATGTCAGTACAAATAATGTGCTGAGTATGTAAAGTAGAACACAAACATAACAACAAGTCAACATTAATTAAGGATATATAAGAATCAACCTGAATCTTTGATGTTCCACCGTATATGCATATTTATTATACTCATATATTGTCATGACCCAATTTACCGACCCTCGGGAGTCTTGAGCATATCGTCCAATATCAGAATAATATGCTCGGATTGCCCGTCCATCTGAGGTTGAAATGTTGTACTCGGCTCAACCCGTGTGCCTAACTCTCGCTGAACTGCTCTCCAAAAATATGAGGTAAACTGTGTACCTCGGTCCGAAATGATATACTCGAGCACGCCATGAAGAAGAACAATCTCCTGGATATAGATCTCAGCTAACCTTTCGGAAGAATTGGAGACTGCTACCGGAATGAAATGCGCTGACTTGGTCAGCCTATCAACAATAACCCATATTGCATCGAACTTCCTTTGTGTCCGTGGGAGTCCAACAATGAAGTCCATAGTGATCCGCTCCCACTTCCACTCAGGAATCTCGATCTTCTGGAACAAACCACCAGGCCTCTAATACTCATACTTAACCTGCTGACAATTCAAACACCGAGCCACATATGCAACAATATCCTTTTTCATTCTCTGCCACCAATAATGTTGCCGCAAGTCCTGATACATCTTTGCAACGCCCGGATGAATAGAGTACCTGGAGCTATGGGCCTCCTCTAAAATCAACTCTCGAAGACCATCCACATTAGGCACACAAACTCGATCCTGTAATCTCAAAACTCCATCATCACCTAACGTAAACTGCTTGGCACCTCCATGCTGCCAATGCCAAAAAACTCCAAATCTCTGTAGCTGATACTTGTCTAGGCTAGTTCATGACTACCTCAATCTTCTTCGGATCAACTTGAATACCCTCTGCTGATACAACATGACCCAGGAATGCAACTAAACTCAACTAGAACTCACACTTAGAAATCTTAGCATATAATTGACTATCCCTCAAGGTCTGAAGAACCACTCTAATATGATGCTCGTGCTCCTCCCAGCTACGGGAATAAATCAAAATATCATCAATGAAGACTATCACGAACGAATCCAAGTAAGTCCTGAACACTCGGTTCATCAAATCAATAAAAGCTGTTGGGGCATTTTTCAACCTGAATGACATCACGAAGAACTCATAATGCCCGTACCAAGTGCAGAAAGTTGTCTTAGGGACATCGGATTCCCTAATCCTCAACTGATGGTAGCCAAATATCAAGTCAATCTTCGAAAATACCTTGGCACCCTAAAGCTGATCAAACAAGTCATCAATCCTCGGTACTGGATACTTATTCTTGATTGTAACCTTGTTCAACTGCCGGTAACGGCTCCGCATATCAGACTCGGACTCCCAGGTCGATGCCTCAGCAGGCTGACCTCTCCACTGAACACGAATAGAAGAGAAATTCTTCGACCACAACTGACAAACTTACCAGTCTAGAATAGCTACTGGCTCCTCCTCATAGGACAAGTCCTTGTCCAACTGAACAATGCTGAAATCTAACACGTGGGATGGATCGTCGTGATACTTCCGAAGCATGGACACATGAAACAATGGATGCACGGCTGATAAGCTCGGCGGCAATGTAGGTCTGTAAGCCACCTCTCCCACTCGATCAAGAATCTCAAACGGGCTAATAAACCTAGGGCTAAGCTTGCCCTTCTTCCCAAATCTCATCACTCCTTTCATAGGCAAAACTCAAACTAATACCCGCTCACTGACCATGAAAGCCAAATCTCGAACATTGCAGTCGGCATAGCTCTTTTGCCTGGACTGAGCTGTACGAAGCCTATCCTGAATGATCTTGACCTTGTCCAAGGCATCCCGCACTAGATCCATACCCAACAACCGAGCCTTTTCCGGGCTCAAAACATCCAACCGGCGACTGATACCCCCTACCATACAAAGCCTTATAATGAGCCATATGGATACTCGACTGGTAGCTTTTGTTGTAGGAAAACTCTGGTAAAGGTAAAAACTAATCCTACGATCCTCCAAAGTCAATGACACAAGCTCGGAACATATCCTCCAAAATCTGAATAGTACGCTTGGACTGCCCGTCCGTCTGAGGATGAAATGCTATGCTTAACTCAACCCGTGTGCCCAACTCTCACAGAACTGCTCTCCAAAACTGTGAGGTAAACCGTGTACCTCAGTCCAAAATGATAGACTCGAGGACACCATGAAGACGAACAATCTCTTGGATATAGATATCAGCTAACCTCTCGGAAGAATAGGAGACTGTCGCAGGAATGAAATGTGCTGACTTGGTCAGCCTATCAACAATAACCCACACTGCATCGAACTTCCTCTAAGTCCGTGAGAGTCCAACAACGAAGTCTATAGTGATTTGCTCCCACTTTCACTCAAGAATCTCAATCTTCTAGAACAAACCACCAGGCCTCTGATACTCGTACTTAACATGCTGACAATTCAAACACCGAGCAACATATGCAATGATATTTTTCTTCATTCTCCGCCACCAATAATGCTGCCGCAAATCCTGATACATCTTTACGGCACCCGGATGAATAGAGTACTAGGAGCTTTGGTCCTCCTCTAAAATCAACTCTCGAAGACCATCCACATTAGGCATACAAACTCGACCCTGCAATCTCAAAACACCATCATCACCTTATGTAACCTGCTTAGCACCTCTGTGCTGCACCATGTCTCTGAGGACACAGAAATGGAGATCATCATATTTTCGATCACGGATACGCTCCAATAAAGAAGAACGAGCAACCGTGCAAGCTAACACACGACTGGGCTTAAAAATATCAAACCTCACGAACTGATCCAAAGCCTGAACATCCAAAGCAAGCGGTCTCTCACTGACCGGAATATATGCAAGACTGCCCATACTGGCTGACTCCTACTCAAAGCATCGGCCACAACATTGGCCTTTCCCCAATGATAATATGGTTTTATCATAGTCCTTTAATAGATCCAACCACCTTCCCTACATCAAATTCAAATCCTTTTGCTTGAACAAGTACTACAGACTCTTGTGATCCGTGAACACCTCACATGCCACGCCATACAGATAATGCCTCCAAATCTTCAACGCGTGAACAATGGCTGCCAACTCCAAATCATGAACTAGATAATTCTTCTCATGAATCTTCAACTACCGTGAAGCATAAGCAATGACCTTACCATCCTACATCAATACTGCACTAAGCCCAATACAAGATGCATCACAATAAACTATATATGGCCCTGAACCTGTGGGAAAAACCAACACCGGTGCCATAGTTAGAGCTATCTTGAGCTTCTAAAAGCTCACCTCACACTCATCCGACCACCTGAACTAGGAACCGTTCTAGGTTAACCTGGTCATCGGGGTTGTGATAGATAAAAAACCCTCCAAAACCCGATGATGGTAGCCTGCCAATCCCAAAAAACTCCAAATCTCTGTACCTGATGCTGGTCTAGGCTAGTTCTTGACTGCCTTAATCTTCTTCGGATCAACCTGAATACCCTCTGCTAATACAACATGACCCAGGAATGCAACTGAACTTAACCAGAACTCACACTTATAAATCATAGCATACAATTGACTATCCCTCAAGGTCTAAAGAACCACTCTAAGATGCTGCTCGTGCTCCTCCCGGCTGCGGGAATAAATCAAAATATCATCAATGAAGACTATCACAAACGAATCCAAGTAAGGCCTAAAAACTCAGTTCATCAAATCCATAAAATCTTATAGGGCATTTGTCAACCCAAATGTCATCACCAAGAACTCATAATGCCCGTACCAAATGCGGAAAGTTGTCTTAGGGACATTGGATGCCCTAATCCTCAATTGATGGTAGCTAGATCTCAAGCTAATCTTCGAAAATACCTTGGCAACCTAAAGCTAATCAAACAAGTCATCAATCCTCGACAATGGATACTTATTCTTGATTGTAACCTTGTTCAACTGCTAGTAATCTATACGCATTCTCATGGATCTGTTCTTCTTATTAACAATCAACACCGGCGCACACCAAGGCGAGGCACTAGGTCTAATAAAGATTTTTCAAGAAAGTCATGTAATTGTTCCTTCAAACCTTTCAATTCATGTGGGGCCATACGATACGACGGGATAGAAATGGGCTGGGTGCCCGGAGCCAAATCAATGCAAAAGTCAATATCCCTGTCGGGTGGCATAACCAGCAGGTCTAAAGGAAATACCTTAGGGAACTCACGAACAACAGGCACATAATCAATAGAAGGAACCTCGGCACTAGAATCACGAGCATATGCCAAATAGTCCAAACACCCCTTCTCGACCATACGTCGAGCCTTCACATAAGAGATAGCACTACAGGTAGAATGACCAGGAGTTCCTCTCCAATCTAAACGAGGTAAACCCGGAAAGGCTAAGGTCACAGTCTTGGCATAATAGTCCAAGATAGCGTGGTAAGGTGATAGCCAGTCCACCCCCAATATGACATCACAAATCTACATGAGTCTCAAGATCCCCAATCATAACTATACATGAACGATGGACACGATCTACCATAATAGAATTCACCCACCGGTGTAGACACATAACCAGGAGCATCCAAAGAATCACTAGGCATGACCAGATATGGTGCAAAATAAGATGACACATAGGAGTATGTATATCTTGGATCAAATAAAACTAAAGCATCTCTGCTACAAACCAGCATAGTACTTGTACCTCCACCTCTAGCACCTCTACCTCCACCTCTAATACCTCTACCTCCACATCTAACTGGCTGAGTGGGTTGAACAAGTCCCTCATTGAACCTCCCCACTCTTTCTCTCTCTTAGTAGGAAGTATAAGAAGAGCATGACGGGTCAAATCAATAAACCTGGTCTCATATTGAGTAACAGTCATAGAACTCTATTGGAGGCGCTCAAACTACCTCGGGTAGATCTCTCTTTGAGTGACAGGACGGAACATCTCCAGAAATAGCTGAGAAAACTAATCCCAAGTCAACACTGATGACCTAACTGGTCTAGCCAAACAATAATCTCTCCAACAAGTCTAGGTGGATCTAGACGCGAAAAGTAGCAAAGTCGAACCCATTGGTCTCCACTGTGCCCAAGTACCTGGGAACCTCGTGACAATTGCCTAAATAATCCTGGGGATTCTGAGAAGATGCACCACTGAAAGTAGTAGTGAAGAGCTTGGTGAAACTTATCCAACCTCCACAAAGCCTCCGAAGACGTAGCTGATCTATCACCACACTATGTTGTTTCTCGGCTAAAGAAGCGGTACGTGACCTCGCCATTAGCGAAAGGACAAGAGTATAGGTTTCAATTTAGCATTGAGAGAACAAAATCGCACGATAGAGAAGAATAGAAGTGAAACTTTTCCTAAATCTATAGCATCTGGGGGATATATACAAACGTCTCCGTACCGATCCCTTAGATTCTACTAAGCTTTTCTGTGAATTGTGAGACCTATGTAGCCTAGAGCAATAATACCAACTTGTCACGACCTGATTTACCCACCCTCGGGAGTCACGATGGCGCCTACTAGTGAAAGCTAGGCAAGGCAACCAACTGAATTATTTAGCTTGTTTCCATTCCAAATCCGTTAACAATTAAGAACTAATAGTTAATAATCAACAAAATTTAATAAGCGGAAGATTTAATTTCAAGTTTTAATAACACTAATAATACCATTTCATAACAACTTCTCCCAAGACTGGTATCATAACTTCACAGACTATCTAAGAATACTACAATTAAAGGTATGGATGAAATAATACAACATTGTCTCTAGGAATACAAAAGAAGTAGGAATAATAGATGGAAGGAGACGCCAAGGCCTGCGGACGCCTACAAGACTATCTCAGGTCACCTGATGAAAACGAAACAGCAATTTCACTGCGGTCCGAAGTCTACAGCACTGGGGTCTGTACAAAAGAGTGCAGAGTGTAGTATCAGCACAACCGACCCCATGTGTTGGTAAATGCCTAGCCTAACCTCGGCGAAGTAGTGACGAGGCTAAGACCAGACTACTAAATAAACATTTGCAGTTAAATCATATATAGTGGAAAAGAAGAACAGTAATGTACAATTAAGTATGGGAGGAGGTAACATGCTGCGAGGACATCAAATAATAACAGAAGAACAACAAATAAATATGAGGATCATCACAGTTCAATTGAAAATAGGAAGGGGGAATCATGTTGCGGGGTACAACAAGTATCAATCGGAAACCAGCAATTAAATGTAGAGAAACCGTAACTCAGTTATCAATAAAATTCTAGAAATCAAATACAAGTGCACGGCATCATCCTTCGTGCTTTAACACTCTCTCACCAAAATAATACACGACATCACCCTTCGTGTTTTACACTCTTCCTCACCCAAGCAACAATCACAAGGCAAATAGGTTAATGGAGTCTATAACATCGAAATTAAATCAAGTAACAACATAAAATCAGTAAATAAACGTAAAGGACAACATAACTCAATTATCAGCAAGAATTAGGAAAATCAAGGACAAGTGCACGACATCACCCTTCGTGTTTTTACTCTCGTCCTCACCATAAGAATCAATATATACTGCACGGCATCTCCCTTCGTGCTTTTACTCTCATCCTCACCATAAAATCAATATAATCAGCACGGAAATGTACATCGTGCGGCACGGAATTGTACATCATGCGGCACGACATCACCATTCGTGCTTTACACTCTTCCTCACAAAATCATACACAGCATCACCCTTTGTGCTTTAACACTTTTCCTCACCCAAACAACAATAACAAGAAATAAGGGCAGGAAAATAAATGAAATCACAATAAAATCCCGGCAAAGGAACAATAGTACAATAATCAAATCCCGGCAAGGGAAACAATATCAAAACAATAACATTCCGGCAAGGGAGACAATATCATGATTCTCTCTCTCCTTTCTTCTTTCACATTTTTTTTCACAACTCAATTCACAACTTGAGCCAATGCTCTATAAATGTTCAATAATTCTATTCTTAACTTGAGCCAATGCTCTACAATGTTCAACAAGTCAATTCTCAACTTGAAAATGCTCTACAATGTTCAACAATTCAATTCTCAACTTGAACCAACGCTCAACCATGTTCAACAATTCAATTCTCAACTTGAGCCAACGTTCTACCATGTTCAATTAACAATAATTCTTCCACAAGTCATATTCATCAATAGAAATTATCATATAGAGCATGAACAATACGTAATAGAGTCACATTAATCATAGTATTAGACTCACGGGCATGCTTGACACCAACGTATAGAGACACGTCACCATGCCTATACGTCATACTCAACAAATAACACATAGAAAATAGGACACAACTCCTAATCCCTCAAGTTAAGGTTTGACCAAATACTTACCTCGTTGCCACGGACACAATTCAAGCCCCAACTATATATTAACCTCTTGATTCCACCACCAACTCGCTCATATCTAGCCACAAGTTACTTAATTACATCAATAAATGCTAATTGACTCAATTCTAATGCATGAAAATAAGTTTTCCCTAAAAAGTCAAATATCGCCCCCGGGACCGCATGGTCAAAACCCGAAGTTCGAACCAAAACCCGATTACCCATTCCTCCACGAACACCAAATATATAATTTGTTTTGAAATCGGACCTCAAATCGAGGTCCAAATCCCCAAATTTAAAAAACGTAGGTTCTACCCAGAACACCCAATTTCCCCCATGAAAACCATTGACTCTATGATGAAATCTTGTAAAAAGAAGTTAAGAAGTAAAGAAAATGTGTTAGAAATCACTTACTAATATTTTGGAGAAGAAAGGTTGTTTGAAAAATCGCCTTTTATGTTTTTGGGGTTTTGAAAAATGAAAAATAACTGAAAATACCATTTTAATATACCCCTCTCAGACCCCCTGTGCGGACCGCATAAAAGTGAGTGCGGCCGCACAGCTGCCCATATGGACTGCAGTGACATTCTTTAGTAGTTTGGCCATAACTTTCTCTGCAGATGTATAAATTGTGATTTCTTTACCTTTCTGAAAACTAGACACAAATGGCTAGAAGTTCTTTTTGAATCATCTCATAACTCCTTGTAGATCAAAAGATATAGGCTTCCGAAGTGAACCAGTGAACCTGTGCGGACCACACAAAATCAAGTGCCGCAGAGCCCCCACCGCGGACAACACTGAAACCAATGCGGTCAGCACTGGCGGGTTCAGAGATTTGCACTTCTCTAAACCTGCAACATCCATGTTTTAAGCCTAAGACATCCCGGAACCTACCTAAAACTCACCCGAGCCCTCGAAACTCCAAACCAAGTATGCATACTAACTCAAAGATATCATATGGACCTACTCGTGCGATCACATCATCAAAATAACATGTAAGATCATGAATTAAACCTCAAAACTAAACATTTAATCAAGAACTCTCAAAGTTCATAATTCTTCAACCGGAAGTCCAACTCACGTCAAATAAACTCCGTTTTAATCAAATTTCACAGTTATCTTTCAAATACTATAACAAGTTTGTACTGGGCTCCGAAACCAAAATACTGGCCCGATAACAATAGTTTCAAACATTAATTCTTTTCTTCATTTCTTAGATAATTCAGTAAAATAATTTCTTTCAAAAATTGATTTTTAAGGCTTAGGACCTCGGAATTCATTTCCGGGCATACGCCCAAGTCCCATATTTTACTTCGGACCTTCCAGGATCATCGGAACACGGATCCGGGTCTGTTTGCTTAAAATGTTGACCAAAGTCAACCATAATTAAATAGGCTTTACGGATATAGGTTCGGACCACGAACATAAATCAAGATGAGGTAAAAAGGAAGTTTTTAGGCCTCGAAACACTGAATTTTCTTGACATCCCAATTGATCAATGGTAACTGCCCAACCGGCCGTCGCACGGTGGTAAATGCTTGACTACCAAACCGATGGTAAATAATAATACGTAACTGCCCAACCATTGATATCTACCCGATCGGTTGTAGCCCGGTGGTAATTGCATATCTGCCCAACCTGCCGTAGTACGGTGGTAAATAAATATGCATGACTGCTCAACAGGTTGTAGCATAGAGCTAAATATATAACTGCCCAACCGGTCGTAGCAAGGTGGTAAAGATGTATTGCCCAACTGATCATAGCACGGTGGTATATATGTAACTGCTCAACCGGCCGTAGCTCGGTGGTAAATGCATATGCATGGAGATTCATGTAATAAAATATCATGAACATAATATTTATATCATATACCTCAATAGGGAACTAGATACGTACTTAGACATGCTTGAATATAACTTTACATGAATAAATAATATAGACATCCTTAACAGCTTAGAGTAGAACCACTTATGGAATAGCATTACGTTTACGTATCGTTACTTGTGTCATGCCAAAAGAAAGAAGCGATAGCCTTAACATACCTTTTAAGGCCAACTATCTACTTATATCTATGAACAATCTTATCTATGCCTCAATCATAGTCACATAGCATGTCGTCTATATTGGTAAAGCTTTGTTTCCAAGAATAACACATACACGTTGTTCTTATTCTTGTGTGATCCAAGTTAGAGATTCATTGAGTGGGTGGCAGCATAGTAGTCAGAAATGTCATTACATCAACTACCAGCAAAAGATGATGAAGATACATACTTGAATCTTTGATGACCATAAAATTGTTGGGATTGAAATTTGCTTTCCAAATATGAAAGAATATTAAACAACTAAATCTAAGAAAAATGATACTATCCCCAACCATCTGGATTTATGAATAACTTAAGGCCATGATTACGTGTAACTCTTGTTGACACATGTGTTACACTTTAGATCTATTATGTTGACAAGCACCCACATCCACCTACTAACTAGTGCTTAGTCATTCTAGCTTTTTGCACATGGATTAATGCCCACATAATTAAGAATTATCTCAAATAACTTAATATACTACTCGCTTTTAATATATTTTATACACCTTACTATAAGATACTTTACTATTATGATCATGTGGTACCATATAAAATTAATACATACACTATTATTTCATTAAAATATCCATGTAATAAAATGCACATATTTTCTGAACTTCTAATTTTCCTAATCTCATATAAAAGGTAAAATATTTCGTACGTTTAATTCTTAATATGGTAAACGATAACCTTATCTTCTTGTGAGAAAATAATTTTTTTCTTTAAAATAAATAAAATCTTATAATCTTTCTCATATTATGTGTATAATTGAATGTAGTAATATTAATAACTATATAAAATTATATTTTTTTCCAAACTATTTTACAAAAACTTTCCACTCAAATTACCTATATAATGTACATAACGATGTCAAATGTTGTTAAACTTATGGGATGTAATATCCTTCCCCTCTTTAGAATAATCGTCCTCGAATGTTAACTCTTAGAGTTTCTCAAAACTTTCGCTAAGGCCCTCTCTGTAAGACAAACTAAAATCGAGCCTCTATCTGCTCGACTATTCACAACCTTTTGTACTTGAGTATCTCATATCTTCTTCACCTTTAACTTACTTACCTTTAAATCTCGCAACGTATCTTCTGTTTCTTTCATAGCCTCTCTTTATAGTAGGGGGAAATTATGCCTTAAATCTTCACTACGATACGTTCACCTCTGGTGCATACAAAATATGGCGAAAGTTTCATACTGACTCCTTACGAATAAGCTCTATGGCACGATCTGGAAACAAAAGAAAGGTAACATTTCCTAAATGCCCTATAGCCTCTCAATTATAAATATTGTGCGCAACACACCCATAAGTGAGACTCTACTAGGCACGGCTTTATAGACTTCCTAGGACACGACCCGCTCTGATACCACTTTATCACGCCCCAAACCTTGGGAGGCGTGGCTGGCACCCGGTGTCGCACTGTCCCGAGCGAACCACTCTGCAACTCCATTTTCTTCTTTTTTTTTCTTTGTAACTATAAGTGGGCAACACTATATCAATTTCATAACTATCATGCGCCCTAATGGCCACAACTCATAATGTGTAAGTGGAAAACACTATTTCACCGAACCATTTTTCTTAAAACATGAATACATATGGGTCGTCAAGGCCTCTGACATACTGTACAAAATCAACCTCTGTCTACAAAGCCTGTAAGATTGTTTGACATCAATTTAGATAGGGTACCGGCCTACCCATAAGTCTGTTGCAAAATTCTGATACGCTGACTCGTAGACTCGGCCGCACTCCAGATGAGATGGAGTCTTATCGATCCTTTGCTGAATGTAAATCTTGTCTACAATGAGGGCTTGACAAACTAATTATCTATACCTGTAGGCATGAATGCAGTGTCTCCAACAAAAGGATGTCAGTACAAGTAATGTATTGAGTATGTAAAGTATAACTGAAACATAACAGCAAGTAAACATTAATTAAGGATACATAAGAATCAACTTGAACCTTTGATGTGCCACCGTATATGCATACTTATTATACACATATATATACCATGCTCCTTGTTAAGACTATTAGCCATAACTTATGATGCATGACTGCCTAACTGATCAATGGTAACTGCCCGATCGGCCGTCGCACAGTGGTAAATTCATCATTACCCAACCGATGCTAAACAATAATACATAACTGCCGAACCATTAGTAACTGCCCGACCGGTCATAGCCCGGTGGTAAATGCATATCTGCCCAACCAACCGTAGTACAACGGTAAATAAATATGCATGACTACCCAAGAGGTCGAAGCACAGTGCTAAATATGTAACTGCCCAACCGGCCATAGCACGGTGGTAAATATGTAACTGCCCAACCAACCGTAGCACGGTGGTATATATGTAACTTCCCAACCAGCCGTAGCTCGGTTGTAAATGCATATGGATGAAGATGCATGTATTACTATATCATGAACATTAATATTTTTATCACATACCTCAATAGGGAACTAGATACGTACTTAGACATGTTTGAATATCACTTTACAGGAATGAATAACATAGATATCCTTAACTGCTAAGAGTAGAACCACATATGGAATAGCATTATGTCTATGTATCGTTACTTGGATCATGCCAAAAGAAAGAAGCGATAGCCTTAACATACATTTTAAGGACAACTATCTACTTGTATCCATGAACAATCTTCTCTACGCCTCAATCATAGTCACATAGCATGCCGACTATATTGGTAAAGCTTTGCTTCCAAGAATAACACATACACGTTCTTATTCTTGTGTGATCCCAACTGGAGATTCCTTGAGTGGGTGGCAGCATAGTAGTCAGAAATGTCATTCTAGAATTTTACACGTGGATTAATGCCCACACAATTAAGAAGTATCTCAAATTACTTAAAATACTACTCGCAATTAATACACTTTATGCACCTTACTATAAGATACTTTACTATTATGGTCATGTGGTACCATATAAAATTAATACATACACTATTATTCCATTAAAATATCCTTGTAAAAATGCATATTTTCTCAACTTCTAATTTTCCTAATCTCATATAAAAGGTAAAAAAAATCGTACGCTTAATTCTTAATATGGTAAACGATAACCTTATTTTCTTTTGAGAAAATAATTTATATATTTAAAATAAATAAAATATTATAAATTTTCTCGTATAATGTGTATAATTGAATGTAGTAATATTAATAACTATATAAAATCATATTTTTTATCAAATTATTTTTCAAAAATGTTACACTCAAATTACCATATATAATGTATATAACGGTGTCAAATGTTGTTAAACTTACAGGATGTAACATCCTTCTCCTCTTAGAGTTTTTCAAAACTTTCGCTAGGGCCCTCTCTATAAGCCAAACTAAAATTGAGCCTCTATCTGCTCGAATATTTACAACCTTTTGTACTTGAGTATCTCATATCTTCTTCACCTTTAACTTACTTACCTTTAAATCTCGCAACGTATCTTCTGTTTCTTTCATAGCCTCTCTTCCACATAAGTGGAAATTACGCCTTAAAGCTCTATTGTGATACCTGCACCTCTAGTGCATACAAAATCTGGCGAAAGCTTCATAGTGACTTCTTACGACTCAGCTCTACGGCATGATTAGGAAACAAAAGAAGGGTAACATTTCCTAAATGCCCTATAGCTTCTCAATTATAAATGTGGCACGCAAAACACTCATAAGTTAGACTCTACTAGGCATGGCTTTGTAGACTTTCTAGGACATGACCCGCTCTGATACCACTTCGTCATGCCCAAAACATGGGGAGGCGTGGCTGGCACCAGGTGCCGCACAGGCCTATGCAAACCACAATGTAACTCATGATCATTCAACTAAAACTAGAACATACATAGGTCGAGTTAGCTAAACTCATTCCTTTCGTAACAATCATAGGCCCATATGGCCACAACTTATAATGTGTAAGTGGCAAACACTATTTCACTGAACCATTTTTCTTAAAACATGAATACATATGGGCCGTCAAGGCCTCTGACATACTGTACAAAATGAACCTCTGTCTACAAAGCCTCTAAGATTGTTTGACATCAATTGGGATAGGGTACCGGACTACCCATAATTCTGTGGCATAATTCTGATATGATGACTCATAGACTAGGCTATTGTCATGACCCTAAACCCAGACCCGGCCGTGATGGCGCTGTCATTAAGACAAGGCCAGCCGACACTTTCCCATTTCAGTTTTAAGAAATTAAACAATAAGAATTAAGTCTAAAACATAGTAAATAATACACAAGTAACCAGTGAACATTACAGTTGCAGAAATAAAACCCAACACAGCCCGATACTGGGGTGTGTCACGCCCCAACCTCGGGAGGCACGACCGACGCTCAATCGAGTGAACCCAACTGAGCAAGCCTCATCAAACACTACCCATCCAACTCAATATGAATAGGGAAACCATGCTTTCATTTATTTAGACAAGGAAAGATAGTACATTCAACATTTTAGTTCATTTTATATCACAACATTAAATCGTAGTTAAGTGTCCAAGATTCCATTATAGAGTTACAATTTATGGGCAACATAAGTTTAGAATTACAACATGGTTCGTAGACCCATCCAACCCCTGTACATAACCCACACATATGTCTACGGAGCTTCTAGGATACAAAAGATGAGTTTGATAATGCCGGCAACAAGGCCCCAACTATACCTCAGAAGTGAAAGTCCACAATACAAAGATATACAATTTAGCCCCTTCAAGGAGAAAGGGGCTCAACAAGATCTTGAGAAGAGGGATGCTTCGCTACACACGACCGGCAATATCCGCTATGGAGCCACCTACATTCATTAAAAAAAATGTAGCGCTCCCGGAAAAAGTGACGTTAGTGCCATCGAATATCACTAGTATGTATAAGTAAACACCATCAAATTAGAAAGAACTTTCATACACAAATATGGAAATCACAGGTATCACTCCAAAGCTTTAAACGATCCAACATTATCAACATGAAAGAATTACACAACCTTCACATCATGTTTCCATAGCCTTTAGTTAGGTATTTCATACTGTTCCACATCGTTCACATTACCACCGCTATCTTGAGCGAAGTCCGATCTCGACCCGATCGGCTAGGCCGTCTCCCGGAAATATTACCAATATTCTATTCACACATTCCAGTTTCAATCATCAATGCATAACCGCCATGTGTATATGTCATGGCGTCCGATCACGGCCCGATCGGCTAGGACGCCTTACCGAGGCATTCCCACTTTCCATTATTCACCTCACTCCAATCTTTGATTACACATGTATTAGTTTACCGGCACTTGGGGCCACAATTTTCACATTCCCCAATTCATGTTTCACATTGTCCCCATTTTCAACATTAGGTTTGTAATTCAAGAGAGTATGGCACACCAGAGCAAATAAGGTTGTAGGCATAGATGAGACTTCATGTAAATGGCACAACAACGCACTTTAATTTCAATCTAAGGTCTAACCATTTCGATACATGATTTATAGTCCTTGCACCTTTTCAGATTATCAAGAATAGCACGTTGATCAATTTGAGACACAGTTTCACGCCTATAAGGTTGCAACACCAAGTCAAGTGAAATAGCAATCAATACAACAATTCAATATAATCTTACCGTACTTACACAACCAACGATGAAGTTCAATTTCTAAAAGACGGGATTTTAGCCATACATACCTCAATAAAGCTTTCCTTATTCCTTACAAAATTCCTAAACTTTTAGAACTTCAATCTATTATGTAAGAATTACAAATTAAACCGAATTAGAGACGAGATTGAGATTCTAGCTTGTTTTGATCATACTATCAAACACTAAATGTGCATTGTGATCTTAGGCCCTTTTGAGAGAAATTTCTATCATTTATATCCCTCTTATTTTCTTTTTAGTTCACTACCTCCCAATATTCTATGGTGTGATATGCATGCAAGAAATTCATTCTTATACCCATGAATTACTTCACTAGTGATCCCCTATTGCTAAGAATAGGAACAAGAGCTGAGGTAATGAAATCTTACCTTTTGGGATGAAGATTTAGGTGCCCTCACTTGATTATCTTCAAAGATTTACCAAGGTTTCATGGAGTAACTTGATGGGAAGCACTTCCCTCTCTAGGAGCCTCTCTCTCTCTCTCTCTATCTCTAAAAGCATCAGGAAATATGCTCAAAATGAGCTATAACACCGAATATATCGATAAGGGTTGGGTTTAGAATTTAGAAAATTGGACCCCTAAGTCAGGTCTGCGATCGCTTTTGCGATTGCAAAGTGGAAATGCGGCCCGCATAATGGACCGCAAAAGTGTTCCCAAAATTTGAACATTCTGTCTGGGTATGCGGCAGAAATGCGGTCCTCATACCCGTTCTGCGGTCGCATAATGCACCGCAGAACTGCTCCTTACAAAATCTTAAGGAAATTATGCGATGACTATGCGGTCCGCATATCAATTATGCGATCGCATAAACCTCAAATTTTACCAACACACTGACTCACTTTGCGGCAATTATGCAGTCCGCAAACCTGATATGCGACCGCATTCTCGACCGCAGAATCGCATTTTCTGGAAAACATTATTTATTTACTTTTTATAGCATAGATCAGTCCTAAAATTATGCGGTCCGAACCGCAATTTTACGCGGTCCTAACACATGATCCTAATTGCCACTACGAGCTTTTGGATTTAGGGTGGAACTTTTTCACGGGGCCTCACATCCTCCCCCACTTAAGATCATTCTTTCTCGAATGGGTATCAAGGTTCGCTTATTAGTGATCTCTATGCAACCTACTGCTTACATACTATTAGTCTCCAAATTTGGTCAACTCCCTGAATTTTCGAAAATTTCGCCAAAGTTTCCTTTGTATCTAGGCCTTATCCACCTGTCTGAGAGCCCCAGAACATATCCTAACAACATAACCATATTTTATAAATGTAACATAACTTGTACAATCATCAACCATGGCCGTATAGGTAACATTTTACCAAAAAGGGGACAACTTTACATAGATCAAGTCTAAAGATATGAGTTTATAGGAGCTAAATGTATAAAAGCTATTACATGAATATTCAAATAAATGTGGATACTTCCTTTTCATTTTATCCTCGGCTTCCAAAGTGGCTTCCTCAACTTGCTGGTTCTGCCATAATACTTTCACCGATGCAATTTCCTTATTTCTCAATTTCCGAACCTGCCTATCAAGAATGGCAACTGGAACTTCTTCAAATGAAAGTTCTTCATTTACCTCCATAGTTTCAACTGACACAATAGTGTACGGATCTCCCACTACCTTCCTCAACATGTACACATGAAAGACCGGGTGTACTAATGACATTTCGGGTGGCAGCTCGGACTTGTATGCCACCTGACCAATTCTTTGAATGATTATGTATGGTCCAATATACCTCGGACTCAATTTTCACTTCTTTCCAAATCGTATAATGCCCTTCATAGGGGAAACCTTCAGAAATACCCAATCATCTTCTTTGAACTCTAAATACCTGCGACGCACATCCGAATAGGATTTTTGGCAACTCTGAGCAGTTTTCAATCTATCCTTAATAATCTTGACTTTCTCTATGGCCTGATGCACGAGGTCCGGCCCTATCAATTCCGCTTCTCCAACCTCGAACCACCCAATGGGAGACCTAGATCTCCTACCATACAGTGCTTCGAATGGTACCATCTGGATACTAGCGTGGAAGCTGTTGTTGTAAGCAAATTCTATGAGTGGCAAATAGTCATCCCAACTACCCTTGAAATCAAGAGTACAAGCGCGCAACATGTCTTCAAATGTCTGAATAGTCCGCTCTGCTTGACCATCGGTTTGTGGATGAAAAGCTATGCTAAGATTTAGCTGCGTACCCAAACCTTGCTGAAACTTCTTCCAAAAGTTGGCTGTGAACTCAGCCCCTCGATCTGAAATGATTAAGACTGGAGTGCCATGTAACCTGACTATTTCTTTGATATACAACTGAGCATACTGTTCCGCTGTGTCGGTAGATTTGACTGGAAGGAAGTGCGCTGACTTTGTGAGTTGATCAACAATCACCCAAATTGAGTCGAACTTGCCTGGAGTGCGTGGTAACCCTACCACAAAATCCATGTTGATCATATCCCATTTCTACATTGGAATTTCTATGCTTTGAGCCAATCCACCGGGCCTTTGGTGTTCGGCCTTTACTTGCTGACAATTCGAACATTTTGCCTCAAAGTCCGCCACATCTTTCTTCACGTTATTCCACCAATAAATTTCTTTGAGATCATGATACATTTTCGTGGAACCTAGGTGCACGGAATACCTAGAAGTGTGAGCTTCTACCATGATCCTTTCCCGAAGACCATCGATATCAGGAACACATAGGCGGTCTTGGTACCGTAGGGTACCATCATTCATGCCAAAGGAAAAATTTGGGGTTTTGTGTTTGAGAATCCCCTCTTTCAGTTGTGCTAACAACGGATACACGAATTGCTTCTCTTTCACCTCTGCCACAAGCGATGATTCAGCCCTATTTTGCACAATTACCCCCCCTTCATTAGAGTTTGCAAGGCAAACTCCCAAACTAGCCAACTGGTGAACCTCTCTGGCCAACTGCCTCTGATGGGCCTCCAAATGAGCTAAACTTCCCATGGATTTTCGACTACGTGCATCTGCCACAACATTAGCCTTTCCCGAGTGATAGAGAATATCCATGTCATAGTTCTTGAGTAACTCTAGCTATCTTCTTTGCCTCAGATTCAACTTTTCTGCTTGAAAATATATTGAAGGCTCTTATGACCCGTAAATACATCCACATGGACCCCTTACAAATAATGTCGCCAAATCTTTAGTGCAAACACCACTGCCGCAAGCTCTAAGTCATGGGTTGGATAGTTCTTTTCATGATCCTTGGGTTGCCTAGAGGCATAAGCGATCACCTGGCCATGTTGCATCAATAGTGAACCATCTATATCACATTTCTCTTACATATGACCTCCTAGAAATTGAGTTCTACAATAATTTCCTTGATATGGTTACCATCTTCTGTGAAAACTTGCAACTTGCTCTTCCAAATTCTCAACAAAGATATTAATGGATGAGTTTTCTTATAGAACCCTCTATTTCAAAGGAATACATCTTCTAGCCTGCGCACACACCTTAATATCATCAACATGCACGACATTACATCAAATGTAAGGTAACATTGTGCTTCGACTTTTCTTAGCCAACCTCTTCTCCCCATATGTGCCTCATAGAATTTAAGACACCGTACTACTTCCCCTGTGAATATTCTCATGATCCCTCTTTACGGTTAAACATCTCCCAAAACACATATCAACACCCTTTATATGTATACAATTTAGGAAGAGTCACTGGGCCGAGAAGGGCATTCTCTGAAACTTGAGATCCTCCTCAATTCTTCAACAATGACTTTTGGTTTTACTCTTAAGTGTAAGATTTAGTCCACCTCATTCTATCCTTGATGAGTAAATCACCTCATTCCCTGTATTGTAGCTAACAATAGAGTTCCCCGATATTGCGGTTTAAGATTTACCATGTTAAACATGTTTGGTCCGAAACAAGTGTTCATCCTATTTCAATCTGTTTTGAACCTTTTATTTGCCATTTGGGTAGATTGTGTTGTCTTTCCCTTTTTTTTAATCGCCCTTTGTCCTGGCCAATATGATGGTACCATCTTTTATTTCGAATTGGAACATTCATTCCCATTCTATTTTGCTCTTAGTGCATAACTGATAGCCATATTGTGCCATACACTTGTCTACCTCCCATGAACTTGTAATATCATTGTGCCTGGTTTAGTGAGTTTATCATACCACAACTTCACCTCCAGTAGTCTCACTTTCCATTGTATATAGACATGATTTGTCTCTAGATCCTTTAATTGATATTTGGTGTAAACCAAGTTGGTTGCATTACGGTTAGTCCTGTATAACTTTTATTATCACTTATGCTCCAGGCGAGTCCACCATTCTGATACGAACTATTTTGCGATAACTATGGACATCTCAATTTATAGATTTTCTTCCTATTTCTTCTCGCCTCATTATTCCTAGTAGTGAATAGCCACGAACTCTTGCACATGTTACGTGGTCTTTTTCCTTAATTTTTTTTTTGTTTTATCCCACTCACCTCTTAACTCTTGTTAGGATATCCGTGGGAAAGTGTGCTCATCGCCATATCACTTAACACTTCTTTGCTTGTAAGATTCTTTAGAGGCTCTCCATCAAGCCCAAATACCCTCTTGGGTTATTATAGCATCACATTTATTTCTCCCACTCGTTTCACCTTTCTTAATGCCTTGGTACTTTCGTTAAATCACAGATCTATGATTAACCCATTCTAAAATCTCGCAACCTTCCACATTTGACCTATAGTACTTCCTTAGGTTTCCATTGTTCTTGACCCTCTAACAAGTATAAAATCCCTTTACAAATATACTCTTAGTTTCTAGGATCGTTGACCCGATCATTCACATTGCCATGTATGAGGAATTTACCTTCCTTAACCTTCCACCTTCTTGGGGGTACTAGCGGTCTATAATTAGAATATCCTTTCAGATGATCACGTCATCCATTATCACTTTTCTAGACTATGCATGTCTTCAACAAAATATTCAAGCATCATATCTACATGGTCTTACTCTTGTTTCATTGTATTTAAGTGGCCTTACTATGTCCCTTCCTTCCCCACTTAGGGCGAATGTCCCAGATTTTGACACAAGTCTTGAATTTAGAAACTTTAGGGACATCTGTCTCATATCTCTATCCCTCATATATATGTTTGACTATTAGAGAAATTTAAGTCACCATGGTATTAACCTCATAAGTTCTCTGATCTTATTCAGCCACACGGGCTTGGGATTCCAATTCCTCATATCAATATCCTTTAGGAGTGTAATATCACTTTGTACACTTCTGGATTTTTATAAAGTTCGTAGTACATGGGTCTTCTCATTATGGGTTTAATTGGCTCTCATTTCATAACTTCTTGTCTCCTAGGAGAGACTTGCACTCTCATCATTAATCTCCTGGTCATGTCTCCCATATATCACGTGCTTATATAACCAATTTTCTTTCACACCTTAGGATCATTTACATACTTCTCACACTACCCACAAGTGCTATTCAATCTTACATATCACTTATCAATTCAATGTTTCTTTGGAGGTCACAATCATTTTTTTAACACTTTCTCGAATAAAGTATATTTCTGGTACTATGTACGTACCTCATATATTCATACCGTTCGTTCAACATGATACATATGCCATCTCCTTAATATTCAGGCCTTTGCCCACTGGTCATGCCATACGACAACATTACTTGAAATAGACGAAAGAGCGTTTGAACTTATCTTGAATCTCAATGCACGAGTTAGAAGACAATCTTATTGTCAAGCTTTATCGCACGATCTGGAGTGTTGAAGAAGGGTAACATTCCTAAATGTCCATGTAGCCTCCAACTTATAGATGTGGTCGACTACACACAGATAAGAAGGACTCTACTAGACACGACTCCGAGAGATCCTAGGACACTTCAAAACCTTAGGCTCTGATACCAAGTTTGTCATGCCCCAACCTCGGGAGGCGCGACCGGTGCTCAATCGAGTGAACCCAATTGAGTAAGCCTCATCAAACACTACCCATCCAACTCAATATGAATACGGAAACTATGCTTTCATTTATTTAGACAAGGAAAGATAGTACATTCAATATTTTAGTTCATTTTATATCACAACATTAAATAGTAGTTAAGTTAGTTTCCAAGATCCCCATAGAGTTACAATTTATAGGCAACATAAGTTAAGAATTACAACATGGTTCGTAGACCCATCCAACCCCTGTACATAACCCACACATATGTCTAGAGAGCCTCTAGATACAAAAGATGAGTTTGACAACGCCGGCAACAAGGCCCCGGCTATACCTCAAAAGTAAAAGTCCATATTACAAATATATACAATATAGCCCCTTGAAGGAGAAAGGGGCTCACCAAGTTCTTGAGAAGAGGGATGTTTCGCTACACACGACTGGCACTATGCGCTATGGAGCCACCTACATTCATTAAAAAAATATAGTGCCCCGGCAAAAGGGACGTTAGTGCCATCAAATAGCACTGGTATGTATAACTAAACACCATCAAATTAGAAAGAACTTTCATACACAACTAAGGAAATCACAGGTATCACTCCAAAGCTTTAAACGATCACAACATTATCAACATGAAAGAATTACACAACCTTCACATCATATTTCCATAGCCTTTAGTTGGGCATTTCATACTGTTCCACATCGTTCACATCGTTCACATTACCACCGCTATCTTGAGCGGAGTCCGATATCGACCCGATCGGCTAGGTCGTCTCCTGGAGACGTTACAAATATTCTATTCACACTTTCCAGTTTCAATCATCAATGCATAACCGCCATGTGTATATGTCATGGTGTCCGATCACGGGCCGATCGGCTAGGCTGCCTTACCGAGGCGTTACCATTTTCCATTATTCAACCCACTCCAATCTTTGGCTACACATGGATTAGTTTACCGGCACTTGGGGCCACAATTTTCACATTCCACAATTCATGCTTCACATTGTTCCCATTTTCCACATTAGGTTTGTAATTCAAGAGAGTATGGCACACAAGAGAAAATAAGGTTGTAGGTGTAGATGAGACTTCATGTAAATGGCACAACAACGCACTTCAATTTCAATCTAAGTTCTAAGCATTTCGATACATGATTCATAGTCCTTGCACCTTTTCAAATTATCAAGAATAACACGTCGATCAATTTGAGACACAGTTTCCACGCATATAAGGTTGCAACACAAAATCAAGTGAAATAGCAATCAATACAACAATTCAATTTAATCTTACCGTACTCACACAACCAACAATGAAGCTCAATTTCTAAAAGACGGGGTTTTATCCATACATACCTCAATAAAGCTTTCCTTATTCCTTACAAAATTCCGAAACTTTTAGCACTTTGATCTATTGTGTATGAATTACAAATTAAATCGAGAATTAGAGATGAGATTGAGATTCTAGCTTGGTTTGAGCATACTATCAAACACTAAAGGTGCATTGTGATCTTAGGCCCTTTTGAGAGAAATTTCTATCATTTTATACCCCTCGTGCTTTCTTTTTAGTTCATTACCTCCCAATATTCTATGGTGTGATATTCATGCAAGAAATTCATTCTTATACCCATGAATTACTTCACTAATGATCCCTTATTGATAAGTATAGGAACAAGAGCTGAGGTAATGAAATCTTACCTCTTGGGATGAAGATTTTGGTGCCCTAACTTGATTATCTTAAAAGATTTGGCAATGTTTCATGGAGTAATTTGATGGGAAGCACTTCCCTCTCTAGGACCCTCTCCTTCTCTAAAAGAATTAGAAAATATGCTCAAAATGAGCTATAATACCGAATATATCGATAAGGGGTCGGGTTTAAAATTTAGAAAATTGGAGCCCCTAGTCAGGTCTGCGATCGCAAAGTGGAAATGCTGCCTGTATCATGGACCGCAAAAGTGTTCCCAAAATCTTAACATTCTGTCTAGGTATGCGGCAGAAATGCGGTCTGCATACCCGTTCTACGGTTGCATAATGCACCGCAAAACTGCTCCTTACAAAATCCCAAGGAAATTATGCAACGACTATGCGGTCCGCATATCGGTTATGCGATTGCATAATGGACCTCATATTTAACCTCAAATTTGACCAACACACTGACTCACTTTGCGGTGATTATGCGGTCCACATACCTGATATGTGACCGCATTCTCGACCGCAGAATCACATTTTCTGGAAAACATTATTTCTTGACTTTTTATAGCATAGATCAGTCCAAAAAAGTCTGAACCGCAGCGAGCATTTTACGCATCTCTAAAACAATGATCTTAATTGCCACTACGAGCTTTTGGGTTTAGGGTGGAAATTTTTCACGGGGCCTCACAGGGTGTCACTAGTCATGAGCTTCTATCAATTCTAATACAAGTCTGAAAAGTCTACAAAGCTTTTACAAAGTCACTAGTAAGGGAAAAGAAGTGAGATAGGGGGGAGAAACACGGGACTGCGGACGCCAAGCAGCTACCTCATGAACTCTGAAGTTTGCCGGGAGCTCACAACTCTCGCTAGCAGGATCAGTAACGCCTAAATCTGCACACGGGGTGCAGGAGTAAAGTGAGTACTCCAACTCAGTGAGTAATAATCATAAATAAAGACTGAAAGTAAGAAATCATGTAAGGCACATTACAGGATATAATGAAGCAGTAGAAGCCAGTAAAAACATTAAATCAGTGAAGATATGTAAAGTCATTTAGTTTAGTTTAAACTTCATGAAATACCTTTTTAACAATTAAGCAGATAAATGACAGGCAACTAGGAAATATAAACACATAAAGGATCGCCCCTAGGGAAAGATCATAGAACAATATCAGCCCCTCGGGCTATCTCTCACATCATAATGGGTACCCGCGCTCACTGGGGGTGTTTAGTTTAAATCAGTGAAGATATGTAAAGTCATTTAGTTTAGTTTAAACTTCATGAAATACCTTTTTAACAATTAAGCAGATAAATGACAGGCAACTAGGAAATATAAACACATAAAGGATCGCCCCTAGGGAAAGATCATAGAACAATATCAGCCCCTCGGGCTATCTCTCACATCATAATGGGTACCCGCGCTCACTGGGGGTGTGCAGACTCTTGGAGGGGCCTCTAACGGCCCAAGCGGAATATCAATTCATCTTGTGGCATCATCACTAGACTGTCGCCGTCATATCAACAAGCCACCTCCTAGCGTACAAATATCAGGTCCTCAGCCTCATAATCATAATCAGGTGTTTCCTCACAACATAGGCCCTTGGCCTTACTCAGTCAAAATCCTCACAAGCCACTCGGGTGATAGTAAAACATGACTCTCAGCCCAAAATATCATTTAAAAGATCATTTAAGTGTTAAAATAGAGTAAACATGGCTGAGTTATGAAAATAGTGGAATATAGCATGACTGAGTTCAAGTATAGAGTAAAAACAGTGAGGAAATATCAATAAAAATCCCCTAAGGGTTAAAATAGTTGGCACGAGGCCCAAATATGGCATTCATCCCAAAACATGACGATAGCAAATAGTTTTCAGTCAAATATACGGTAAAATAGTTATTTGGGTCGGACTAATCACAATCCCCAATAGTGCACGACCCCACGCTCGTCATGTAGCGTGTGCGTCACCTCAATATAGCACAACGATGTGCAATCCGGGGTTTCATTCCCTCAGGACATCATTTACAATCATTATTCACATCAATCCGGTCCAAACTCTAGCTGGCGACACCTTCACCCCTCGAATCGGCCTCCACTCACATTGAATCTATCAAAAATCAGAATCACGGCATCAAAATATGCTAAGGGAATGAAGCCCAAACGAAAATAATTAATTTACAACACAAATCCCGATATTACCAAAACCCGACCCCCGGGACCACATCTCGGATTCCGGTAAAAATCACATCAATGGATTCCTTATCACTCCCCGAGTTCATTCATACGAAAAATCATCAAAATCCAACCACAAACGACCCCTCAAATCTCAAATTCTAGGTCTTCAATTTCAAGCCCTAGTTCTTCAATTAAAGGCTTAATTTCCATGATTAATTAGGTAGATTTCACATTAGAATCGAGTTTTAAGTCCATCAATCTTACCTCCAAGTGATTCCCCTTGAATCCCTCTTCAATCCTCTTCAAAAAGCTCCAAAAACGCTCAAAAATGGCAGAAATAAACCCCAAAATCGCGGACAAGATGACTATTTAAACATTCTGCCCCGGCCTCATTTACTTCTTCGCGAACGTGGTCAACACCCCGCGTTCGCGAAGCACAAATCAACTTTGACCAAAATTTCCTCTTCGCGATCGCGACCTTCCACTCGCGAACACAATGGCTCCTCCGTTTGACCATTCGCGATCGCATTAAGCCACTCATGAACGCGATGTATACAATACCCTGAAGCTCAGCTGCCCAAGTCCTCTACGCGAACGCGGTCCACTTCATGTGAACATGATGACCAATCATCCAGCCCTTCGCGAGCACGAAGGCTAAAATTCAGCCTTCGCCAGCTAACCCTTCGCGAACGAGAGAAGCTACTCACGAACGCGAAGGTCTAAATCCTCTGTAACGCACAACAGTTTTTCTGCAATTCTAAACAACATGAAATGGTCCGATTGACCACCCGAAACTCACCCGAGGCCCTCGAGACCTCAACCAAACATGCCAAAATATCCCATAACCTCATTCCAACTTGTTCCAACCTTCGGAATGCCCAAAACAACATCAAAACACCAAATTCGCATCGGATTCAAGCCTAAGAATTCCAAAATCTTCTAAATTATGCTTTTGATAAAACCCCAACCAAACCACATCCGAATGACCTGAAATTTTGCACACAAATCCCAAATGACACAACAGAACTACTACAACTCTCAGAATTCCTTTCCGACCGCTATATAAAAATCTCATCTATCAACCGGAAATCGCCAAAAATCTAATTTCGCCAATTCAAGCCTAAATCTACTCTGGACCTCCAAAACTCATTTAAATTACGCTCCTAAGTTCCAAATCACCTCCTGAAGCTATCTGAACCATCAGAACTCACATCTGAGACCTCTAACACATAAGTCAACATCCGATTGACATTTCCAACTTAAGCTTCCTCAAAAGAGACTAAGTGTCTCAAACCTTACCAAAACCTCTCCGAACCTGAGCCAACCATTCCGATCACACATAGAACCGATAAACAAAGCAATAATAAGCATAAATGGGGGAAAAGGAGCGGTAACACATGAGACGATTGGCCGAGTCATCACATCCTCCCCCTCTTAAACAAATGATCATCCTCAAACGAGTCAAGAATCATACCTGAAGCCTCAAACAGGTGAGGATGTATTCTCAACATCTCCCGCTCGGTCTCCCAGGTAGCCTCCTCTACGGGCTGACCTCTCCACTGCACCTTCACTCAAGCTATATCCTTTGATCTCAACTTTCGAACCTGACGCTCCAAAATCGCCGTTGGCTCCACATCATAAGTCAAATCACCATCCAACTGAACCGTGCTAAAATCCAGAATATGAGACGGATCCCCAATATACTTCCGGAGCATAGAAACATGAAATACCGGATCCACACTCGACAAGCTGGGTAGCAAAGCAAGCTCATAAGCCACTTCCCTAATCCTCCAAAGCACCTCAAAAGGCTCAATGAACCGAGGACTCAACTTACCTTTCTTCCCAAATCTCATAACACCCTTCATGGGCGAAACCTTCAACATAACCTTCTTTCCAATCATGTAGGACACATCCTGAACCTTCCTTTTAGCATAATTCTTTTGTCTCGACTGCACTGTACATAGCCTCTCCTGAATCACCTTCACCTTTTCTAAAGCATCATGCACCAAGTCTGTCCCCAATAGCCTAGCCTCACCCAGCTCAAACCAACCAACTAGAGATCTACATCGCCTCTCATACAAAGCCTAATATAGAGCCATTTGAATACTTGACTGGTAGCTGTTGTTATAAGCAAACACTGCAAGCGATAGAAATTGATCCCATGACCCTCCGAAGTCAATGACACAAGCACGCAATATGTCCTCCAATATCTGAATAGTGCGCTCGAACTGCCCATCCATCTGAGGGTGAAAAGTCGTGCTCAAATCAACCTGGATACCCAACTCTCGCTGCACAGACCTCCAAAATTACAAAGTAAACTGAGTGCCACTATCTGAAATGATGGAAACTGGGACACCGTGCAAACGAACAATCTCCCGGATATATATCTCTGCCAACCGCTTTGAAGAATAGGTAGTACGCACAGGAATGAAGTGCGCGGACTTGGTCAGCCGATCCATAATCATCCAAATAGCATCGAACTTCTTCAAAGTCCGTGGAAATCCAACTACAAAGTCCATAGTGATCCGCTCCCACTTCCACTCTAGAATATCCATCCGCTGAAGTAAGCCACCCGGTCTCTAGTGCTCGTATTTCACCTACTGACAATTGAGACACCGAGCTAAAAATCCCACAATGTCCTTCTTCATTATCCTCCACCAATAATGATGTCTCAGATCCTGATACATCTTTGCGGTACCCGGATGAATGGAATACCGCGAGCTATGGGACTCCTCCAAAATCAACTCACAAAGACCATCTACATAAGGCACACATATTCGGCCATGCATCCTCAACACCCCATCATCACCAATAGTCACATCTCTGGCATCATCATGCTGAACTCTGTCCTTAAGGACAAGCAAATACGGATCATCATACTGGCACTATCTGATGTGATCATATAAGGAAGGCCGAGAAACCACACAAGCCAATACCCGACTAGGCTCCAAAATATCTAACCTCACGAACCGAATGGCCAAGTCTTGAACATCAACTTCAAGAGGTCTCTCCCCAACTGTAATATATGCCAAACTACCCATACTTGCCGCCTTTCGGTTCAAAGCATCGGCCACCGTATTGGCCTTTCTTGGATGGTATAATATAGTGATAACATAATCCTTAAGCAACTCCAACCACCTCCGCTACCTGAAATTGAGATACTTCTATTTGAACAAGTGCTGAAGGCTGCGATGACCAGTAAACATCTCACAAGACACACCATACAAGTAATGCCTCCAAATCTTCAATGCCTGAACTACTGCAGCCAACTCCAAATCATGAACGGGGTAGTTCTTCTCATGGGCTTCAACTAACGAGAAGCATAAGCAATAATTCTACCTTCCTACATTAAAACACAACCAATACCCACTCTCAAAGCATCACAATACACAGTATATGAACCTGAAGCTGGTGGCAACACTAACACTAAAGCTGTGGTCAAAGCAGTCTTTAGCTTTAGAAAGCTCTCCTCACACTCATCTGACCATACAAATGAAGCACCCTTCTGAGTCTACTTGGTCAAGGGCGATGCGATAGATGAGAATCCCTGAACAAACCGACGATAATAGCTTGCCAAACTAAGAAAGCTGCGAATATCTGTGGCTGAGGATGGTCTGCACCAACTCTGAACCGCCTCTATCTTCTTCAGATCCACCTGAATACTCTCATTGGACACCATGTGCCCCAAAAAAGCCACTGAACTGCCAAAACTCACACTTGGAGAATTTTGCATAAAGTTTCTCCTCCCTCAATCTCTGCAACACAACTCTCAATGCTTCGCGTGCTCCTCCCGACCATGCGAATACACCAGAATATCATCAATAAAGACTATGACAAATGAGTCGAGATAAAGCCGGAACACGTTGTTCATCAAATGCATGAACGCTGCTAGGGCATTGGTGAGCGCAAAAGACATCACCAAAAACTCAAAATTGACCATATCAGGTCCTCAACGTCGTCTTAAGAATATCCGAATCCCTGATCTTCAACTGGTGATAACTTGAACAGAGATCAATCTTGGAGAACATTTTTGCTTCCTGAAACTGGTCGAATAAATCATCAATGCGAGGCAAAGGATACTTGTTCTTAACTGTTACTTTGTTCAATTGCCTATAATCAATGCACGTCGTCATTGTGCCATCCTTCTTCTTCACAACCGGTGCACCCCATGGTGACACACTAGGCCGAATGAACCCCTTTTCAAAGAGTTCCTGAAGTTGCTCATTTAACTCCTTCAACTCTACTGGTGCCACACGATACGGCGAAATAGAAATGGGTTGAGTGCCCTGTACCAGGTTAATACAAAAATTAAATATCTCTATCCGGTGGCATGCCCGACAAGTCTGCAGGAAACACATCGGGAAAATCCCTCATAATTGGAACAGAATCAATAGTGGGAGTCTTAGCACCGACATCCCTCACAAATGCTAGATACGAAAGACAACCCTTCCTAACCATATGCTGGGATTTCAAGAATGAAATTACTATACTTGGAACATAATCAGTCAAACCTTGCCACTCAATCCGTGGCACACCTGGTATAGCCAATGTCACTATCTTAACATGACAATTTAGAATAGCACGATACAGAGATAGCCAATCCGTGCCCAAAATGACATCAAAATCTACATACACAATAATAAAAGATCCACTCAAATCTCCAGACCCCCAATAGTCACTACACACGACCGGTACACATGGTCTATAACAATAATATCACCCACTGGGGTAGATACATGAACAGGTGAAGCAAGAGACTCATGGGGTGTACCCAAATAATGATCAAAGTACGATAACACATAAAAAACGTGGAACCGAGATCAAATAATATAGAGGCATCTCTGTGGTAGACTGAAACAATACCTATAATAACAACATCTGAAGCAATAACATCGGGCCTAGCTGGAAGTGCATAGAAATGGGCCTGACCTCCACCTGATCGACCTCCCCTTGTAGGGAGACCCTAGCTGACTAACCTCCACCCATAGCTGGTTGGGCGTGTGGTGGTGAAGTAACTGGCGCTGAAGCCGATGACTGACCTCTCTATTGAGATGAACCCACAAGACAACGAGGACACTGCCTCCATATATGGCCCATCTCTCCACACTCATAACAACTCTCAGGTGCTGGAGAAGGGGACTGAAGGGAACCCCTAGCACCAGAATGAATAACAGATGCACTCGGCATAAAAGAGCCCTAAACTGATGGAGCACGGGACGAACTCTAAGCTAGAAGGGCACTAAGTGATGACTGGCCCTAATGATAACTGTGAGAATCATGACCCGATGACGCCCCACAATAACCGGGGCGAGCTGGCTGAGCATGCCTGAATAGACGGTCGATGTCATGCTGAAACAGACCTCTCTAAGGAGCACCACTATTACTACCAGATCCTCGAGTTCTCTTTGCCTCCCTCTCCTCTCGCTCCTAGCGACGAACAAACTTAATATCACGAGAAATGTCCACAATCTCCTCAAAGGTAGCACCAATCACCATCTCCCTAGTCATGAGAATACGAAACTAATAGGTGAGGCCATCAACAAACCTCCTAATCCTCTCTCTATCTGTAGGAACCAACCAAATAGCATGGCAAGCTAACTCGAAAAACCTTATCTCATACTGCATCACAGTCATCTCTCCCTGATGCAACCACTTAAACTACTTGTGCAGCTCCTCTCTGCGAGACTGCGGCACATACTTCTCCAGAAAGAGAACGGAGAACTGCTGTCAAGTAAGGGGTGCTGCACCAACAGGCTTACGCCTCTCCAAAGTCTTCCACCATGTGAAGGCAACTCCAAAAAACTGTTAAGTAGTGAAAGCAACCCCGCTGGTCTCCAGAATACCCGTTGTACGAAGCATCCTCTAACACTTATCCAAGAAACCATAGGCATCCTTGCCCTCTGTACCACTGAAGGTCGGAGGTTGAAGTCTACCAAACCTCTCCAACCTACATTGCTCGCCCTCTGGCATGGTAAGAACTACATAGTCCTAAGCAGCTGCAACCGGCTGGGCTGGATGCACCCCCGATGTCTGAAGTCCCTGCATGACCTGCTCAAGTGTGCGAGCAGCGGGAGTCTGATTGCCTCCCCTGGCCTGAGAAATAGCTGGGGCTGTAGTGACTGAAATCTACTGAGCTAGGCCAGTGCAAACAGATAGAATCTGAGCCAAGGCCTCCTGAAGACTTGGAATCACAATGGGCACAGTTGGTGCCTGAGCTGGTGCTGCTAGAGCGTCCATAACTAGGACCTGATCCTGAACTGGGGCAGTTGGTGGATCTGTAGGCGCTTCCCTAGCTGCTCTGCCCCTACCACGACCGCATCCTCGGCCTCTAGTGGCCACAGCTGGTGGTACTGGTGGTCGTCCATCCTGACCGGTAGCGCGTGTCCTCACCATCTGTGAGAGAATAGAATAACAGAAATTTAGGACTCGAATCAACAGATTTTCACGACAAGAATTTCAAGAATATGAAGTTTTTCTAAAGGTTCTGCAGCCTCTCGAGGATAAATACAGACGTCACCGTACCGATCCGCGAGGCCCTACTAAACCTGCTCATGACTCATGAGACCTATTTAACCTAGGCTCTAATACCAACTTGTCACGATCCTAAACCCAGACCCGATCGTGATGGAGCCTCTCATGAAGACAACGCCAGCCGACACTTGCCCATTTTAGTTTTAAACAATTAAACAATAAGAATTAAGTCTAAAACGTAGTAAATAATCCAAAAGTAAGCAGTGAAATTTACAGTTTCGAAAATAAAACCCAACACAGCCCGATACAAGGGTGTTACTAGTCATGAGCATCTACCAATTCTAACACAAGTCTGAAAATTCTACAAAGCTATTACAAAGTCACTAATAAGGGAAAAGAAGTGAGATAGGGGGAGAAATACGGGACTGCGGACGCCAAGCATCTACCATGTGAACTCTGAAGTCTACTGGGAGCTCTCAACTCTCGCTAGCAGGATCAGCAACACCTGAATCTGTACACGGGATGTATGGAGTAAAGTGAGTACTCCATCTCAGTGAGTAATATTCATAAATAAAGACTGAAAGCAAGAAATCATGTAAGGCACATTACGGGCTATAATGAAGCAGTAAAAGCTAGTTAAAACAGTAAATCAGTGAAGATATGTAAAGTCATTTAGTTCAATTTAATATTCATGAAATTCCTTTTAAACAATTAAGCACATAAATGACAGGCAACTAGGAAAGATAAACACATAAAGGATCGCCCCTCGGGCTAGATCATAGAACAACACCAGTACCTCGGGCTATCTCTCATATCACAATGGGTACCCGCGCTCACTGGGGGGTGTGCAGACTCCTGGAGGGGCCCCTTACGGCCCAAGTGCAATATCAAGCCATCTCGTGGCATCACCACTTGGCTCTCAGTCTCATATCAACAAGCCACCTCGTGGAGTACAAATCTCAGACCCTCGGCCTCATAATCATAATCATGTGCTTCATCACAACAAAGGCCCTCGGCCTACTCAGTCAAAATCCTTACAAACCACTCGCGCAATAGTAAAACATGATTTTCAGCCCAAAATATCATTTAAAATATCATTTAAGTGTCAAAACAGAGTAAACATGGATGAGTTATGAAAATAACAGAATATAGCATGACTGAGTTCAAATAGTGAAGAAATATCAAAGAAAATCCCCTAAGGGTTCAAATAGTTGGCACGAGGCCCAAATATAGCATTCAGCCCAAAACATGACGATTGCAAATAGTTTTCAGTCAAATACGTGGTAAAATAGTCAATCAGGACGGACTAAGTCACAATCCCCAACAGTGCACGACCTCGTGCTCGTTATCTAGCGTGTGTGTCACCTCAATATAGTACAATGATGTGCAATCCGGGGTTTCATACCCTCACGACATCATTTACAATCATTACTCACCTCAATCTGGTCCAAACTCTAGCCCGCGATGCCTTTTACCCTCAAATCGGCCTCCACTCACGTCGAATCTATCCAAAATCATAATCACAACGTCAAAATATGCTAAGGGAACGAAGCCCAAGCAAAAATAATCAATTTACAACACATATCCCGAAATTATCAAAACCCGACCTTCAGGCCCACGTATCGGATTTCGGTAAAAATCACATCAATGGATTCCCTATCACTCCCCGATTTCATACCAAAAGCATCCAAATCCAATCACAAACGACCCTTCAAATACCAAATTCTACGTCTCCAATTTCAAGCCCTAATTCTTCAATTTTAGGCTTAATTTCCATGATTAATTAGGTAGATTTCACATTAGAATCGAGTTTTAAATCCATGAATCTTACCTCTAAGTGATTCCCCTTGAATCCCTCTTTAATCCTCTTCAAAAACTCCAAAAACGATCAAAAATGGTAGAAATAAACTCCAAAATCGCGGACAAGACGACTATTTAAACATTCTGCCCAGACCTCATTTCCTTCTTCGCGAATGCGGTCAACGCCTCGCGTTCGCGAAGCACAAATCAACTTTGACCAAAATTTCCTCTTCGCGATCGCGACCTGCCACTCACGAACGTGATGGCTCCTCCGCTTGACCTTTCGCGATCGCGTTACGTCACTCGCGAATGCAATGAATAAAATACCCTGAAGCTCAGCTGCCCAATTCCTCTACGCGAACGCGGTCCACTTCACGCGAATGCGATGTTCAATCATCCAGCCCTTCGCGAACGCAAAGCCTTCCTCGCGAACGCAAAGGCTAAAATTCTGACTTCAACAGCTAACCCTTCGCGAACGCGAGGACCTACTCACGAATGCGAATGTCTAAATCCTCTGCAACATACAGCAGGTTTTCTGCAATTCCAAACTACATGAAATGGTCCGATTAACCACCCGAAACTTACCCAAGGCCCCCGGAACCTCAACCAAATATGACAACATATCACAAAATCTCATTCCAACTTCTTCCAACCTTCAGAACGCCCAACAAACATCAAAACACCAAATTCACATCGGATTCAAGCCTAAGAATTCTAAAATTTTCTAAATTACGCTTTTGATAAAAACCCCAACCAAACCACATCTGAATGACCTGAAATTTTGCACACACATCCCAAATGACATAACGGAACTACTGCAGCTCTCGGAATTCAATTCTGACTCCTATATCAAAATCTCACCTATCAACCGAAAATCGCCAAAACCCCAATTTTGCCAATTCAAGCCTAAATCTACTCCGGACCTCCAAAACTCATTCTGATCATGCTCCTAAGTCCCAAATCACCTCCTGAAGCTATACAAACTATCGGAACTCACATCCGAGCTATCTAACAGATTAGTCAACATTTGGTTGACTTTTCTAACTTTAAGCTTCCTCAAAACAGACTAAGTATCTCAAACCTTACCAAAACCTCTCCGAACCCAAGACAACCAATCCGATCACACATAGAACCAATAAACAAAGCAACAAGAAGTAGAAATAGGTGAAACGGAGCGGTAACTCATGAGATAACTGGCCGGGTCGTAATAGATGCACTCTAAATGAGGTGGAGTCTTATTGATCCTTCGCTGAATGTCAATATTTTCTACAATGAGGGCTCGTCAAACTGATTATCTATACCTGCAGGCATAAATGCAGCATCCCCAACAAAAAGATGTCAGTACAAATAATGTACTGAGTATGTAAAGTAGAGCTGAAACATAACAGCAAGTCAACATTAATTAAGGACATATAAAAATCAACCTGAATCTTTGAATACACACACACACACACACACACACACACACACACACACACACACATATATATATATATATATATATATATATATATATATATATATATATATATATATATATATATCATGCTTCTCTTTAAGACTATTATCCATATCTTATGATGCATGACTGCCCAACTGATCAATGGTAACTGCCCGACCAGCCGTCGCACGATGGTAAATTCATGACTACCTAACTGATGGTAAATAATAATACATAATTGCCTAACCATTGGTAACTACCCGATCGGTCGTAGCCCGGTGGTAAATGCATATCTGCCCAACCGGTCGTAGAACGACGGTAAATAAATATGCATGACTGCCCAACTGGCCGTAGCACAATGCTAAATATGTAATTGCCCAACCAGCCATAGCACGGTGGTAAATATGTAACTGCACAACTGACCGTAGCACGGTGGTGTATATGTAACTGCCCAACCGGCCATAGCTCGGTGGTAAATGCATATTCATGGAGATGTATGTATTACTATATCATGAACATTAATATTTTTATCACACACCTCAATATGGAACTAGATAGGTACTTAGACATGCTTTGAATATCACTTTACAGGAATGAATAACATAAACATCCTTAACTGCTAAGAGTAGAACCACTTATAGAATAACATTACTTTTACGTATCGTTACTTCGATCATGTAAAAAGAAAGAAGTAATAGCCTTAACATACCTTTTAAGGCCAACTATCTACTTGTATCCATGAACAATCTTCTCTACGCTCAATCATAGTCACATAGCATGCCGGCTATATTGGTAAAGCTTTGTTTCCGAGAATAACACATACACGTTGTTCTTATTCTTGTGTGATACCAGTTGGAGATTCCTTGAGTGGGTGGCAGCATAGTAGTCAGAAATGTGATTACTTTAACTGCCAGCAAAAGATAATGAAGGTACATACTTGAATCTATGATGACCATAAAATTGTTGGGATTGAAATTTGCTTTACGAATATGAAATAATAGTAAACAACTAAATCTGAGAAAAATGAAACTAACCCCAACCATCTGGACATATGTATAACTTAAGGCCATGATTACATGTAACTCTTGTTGACACATGTGTTACACTTTAGATCTATTATGTTGCCAAGCACCTACGTCCACCTACTAAGCAGTGTTTAGTCATTCTAGCTTTTTACACGTGGATTAATGCCCGCACAATTAAGAATTATCTCAAATTACATAAAATACTACTCAATTTTAATACACTTTATACACCTTACTATAAAATACTTTACTATCATGGCCATGTGGTAGCATATAAAATTAATTTATACACTATTATTTCATTAAAACAACCATGTAAAAAAATGCACAAATTTTCTCGACTTCTAATTTCCCTAATCTTATATAAAAAGTAAAAAATTTCGTACGCTTAATTATTAATATGGTAAAAAGATAACCTTATTTTCATGTGAGAAAATAATTTTTATCTTTAAAATAACTAAAATCTCATAAACTTCTCATATTATGTGTATAATTGAAAGTAGTAATATTAATAACGATATAATATCATATCTTTTTTCAAACTATTTTACAAAAATGTTCCACTCATATTACCATATATAATGTATGTAACAGTGTCAAATGTTGTTAAACTTACGGGATGTAACACCATCAAATAACATGGAAGTCGAATAACCAGTAGAGATATGAGGCCGTATAAGGCCTAGAATCGAAAAAGAAACCCATGGATTGAAGGGATTCTAGTGACGGCGGGCTAGGGTTATGAAGAGGGTGAGAGAGAAAAGAGGAGGAGAGGGTTTCAGGGGCGGTGGATTTGGTAAAATGATTAGGGTTTGGGGGGTTGTTGGTTATTTAAAAATGGTAAGAATATCCTGGACCGTTGAGATCAACGGCCAGGATCGATTTGGGGTTGGGCGGGTTATAAAAATTGGGTTATGGGTTAATTGGTTAATTTAATTGGGCTGGGGTGGTAATTTGGGCTAAGTCCGAAAGAAATCAAATTAGAAGAGGCTATTTATTAAATACCTAATTAATTTGATAAAATAATTTATGAAAATAGCTGATAAATGATAAAAATTATATTTATGCATAAAAATGATTCAAAATAATTACTTAATATTATAAAATATAAAAAGTCATTTTTCGTGTAAATAATGTAATTATGCATATAAGGGCTATTATTGCAAAGTTATTGCAATTATAGCCTAAAGATATAAATATATTTATGTATAAAATGATTAGAGCTTAATATAAAGATAAAGGATAAAAATCAAGTAATAAATCATTATAAAATTATTTGTGATGCAATTAGTATTAGTGTAGATAATAAAATGCTGGAATAAATTAATTAAAATCCCTTTAAAAATTATAGAAAATTATGGTAAAATACTGGTTGACGTTCATGACCTATTTTGAAAGTGTATATGCATTAAAAATACGCGAGGAAAAAATTAGGTATCAACAAACTTCAATAAGACATTCTTTTACTTTTAGCTCCCTTTGCTTCATTTATCAACCCTTCGGGTTGCTCAACGTCCTTGCTTTACTAGGGACGGGAGTCACACTAAGATAATATTTATCCCTCCTAGGCTTTCATTGCCTATCTTCTGAATTCTGTGATCATGCTAGTATTCACATCTAGTTGTAATATTCTAGAGTGCACAATCTGGATGACTCACAAGGAGATCTATTAGAACATTTGTAACATCCTTCGAAAATGTAAACTAACACAAACAATCCATTCACCATTTTGGGTTACACTAACCCCAGTCGAATCCTGATGTTCTGTAACTACACCTGTTATCCCCCATAGGGCATAACTGAGATGGGTGCGGCCAATTATACATGCCTTTATTATTGATGAAGGTAACTCAAAATGCTTATATTTCACTTACTGAATTCTAGATAATGTTCATCTCTACTAATTAGGTACCTCGTACCCTTCTTCACCTTGCTTCTTTTATTTGTTGAAACTTGTATCTTTCTTATTCTTTCATTGCTTTTTACCACAAGAGTGGATATATATATATATATATATATTTTCCTTAGGGATCCTTATCAAGAAGCTTACATCTTTCAGTACACATACGATCTGCTGAAGACCTCACATTTACTTATCATAAGCATGATGCAAAGTCGAGTTCCTCTGACTCAACTCTTCTATAGACATACCTCTTACCAACCGTCTTTCTAAACGTAGGTATCGTCTTATTATGAATAAAATAGAGTTTAATAATTTTAATTCCTACAACTAAGCTCTACAACATGATCTAGAGTAAGAAAAAAGAGTGACAGTCTTAAATGCCCTGTAGCCTCCTGCTTATAAGTGTGGTGCACAACACACCCATAAACAAGACTCTACTAGACACGGCTTGTAGAATCCCTAGGACAGAACTACTCTGATACCACTTTTGTCATGCCCCAAACCTAGGGGCGAGACCGGCACCCGGTACCTCACCTATCATTGCGTACCAACTTGTGACTAAGGGAATCTGAACATGTAATGTAATACTTTGTCCATGAGCCACATTGCAAGACAATTGCGAATGCTGATGAAATATCAATATAAAGCTAGGCCGACAAGGCCGTCATAATTATTACAGCTGACAAACCACCAAATATACATACAAGGCCTACAAAACCAATATACTGCACTAACTTACAGGATACGTCTACAAGCCTCTACTGATGGGTATACTATGATCGGAACAGCTCCCCGGCCTACTCATAATATATATACATATATATACAAGATGTACTTAAAGCTATAGACCCGACAACTCTAAAAAGCATGGAGCTTACCGATAAAGCTGAACTCGGGCAACACTTAATGGGAATGTCTACCCTCCTGTTTGTCTGAACCTGCATTAGCTTGGTAATTACCCATTTCTAGTTAAATTTTGGAATTCTAGTTAAATTTTGGAATTAAGGGCTAGGGTATAGATTCTTACCTCTAGGACGAAGACTTAGTGAATTTTTCATTGTTAATATTCAATAATTAGAGCAAGAATTGACGGATAATTGGTTGAAGTTCACTCTCCCACTCTAAGCACTCTCTCTCTCAATCTAAAAGTATCAGGTTTTGCTAAAAAATGGTCCCTTGCATCTATTTTAACGAAGTAGGATCGGGTTATAAAACTCAAAAATGAGGCTTTAGAACATGATTTGCGGTCGAGTATGTGACCGCATAATGATTCTGCGCTCTACAAAATGAGCCGCATAATGTCCCTCAGAAACTGGCATTTTATGCTTCACTCTGCAACCGGTTTGCAGTCCACAGACCTGTTCTATGGCCACACAATGCGTCGTAGAACCTCCCTTTGAAAAATTTCCAAGCTGGATATGCGATCAGACTGCGGTCCGCAAAATGGTTTTGCGGTTGCATAGTGGTAGGGAAAATGACATCAAAAATGGCCCAAAAAACTGCCTCACTCTACTGCCATTTTGAGGCCCACATAGTGATTATGCAGCCACATAATGAGCCGCAGAAATGTCCAATTCTGCCAAACATTTTCATTCAACTCCCCAATGCACTATTCAACTCAAAACGTTTGTACCGAGCCTCGTGATCGCCGAGAAGAATCTCTATAATTTTTAACATATAGGCCTACGTCGACACCACAAAATTTTGGGTTTTTAGGTAACGTTTATGGGGCCTTACATCCTCCTCCACATAGTATCGTTCATCCTCGAATGAGGTTCAAAGTCTACTACTAGCATCCGATGTAACTCAACTGCCATACAACACACCAGCAGTCCCAAATTTTGACTAATTCCCAAAATTTCCGAAAATTTTGCCTGAGTTTCCTTTGTAATTGGGTCTATCCACCTGTTAGAGAACCCTTGAAACATATCCTAATAACATACTCATGATTTGATGATGTAACATAACACAAAACAACACTAACCATGGCCTCATAAGCAACATGTAATCAAAAAGGAACACCATTACATCAACTGAACAAGTGACACAAAAATTCATAGGCAACAAGTTCATAAAAAGGATTACATACCTTATTCAAACAAGTAAGGATACTTCTTCTTAATCTTCTCCTCGGCCTCCCAAGTAGCCTCTTCAACCTACTAATTTCGCCATAGCACGTTAACGAAGGCAATTTCTTTTTTCCTCAACTTCTAGACTTGCCTATCAAGAATGGCAACTGGAATTTCTTCATATGACAGTTCTTCATTAGCCTCAATAGTTTCAAATGGTACGATAAGCGATGGATCTCCGATTACTTTCTTCAACATAGACACATGAAATACCAGGTGCACTAATGACATCTCAGGTTGTAACTCAAGCTTGTACGCCACCTGAACAATCCTCTGAATGATTATATACGGTCCGGCATACCTCGGACTCAAATTTCCCTTCTTTCCAAACCGCATTATACCCTTCATGGGGTAGACCTTCATGAATACCCAATCATCTTATTTGAATTCCAAATCCCTACAATAAACATCTGAATAGGACTTCTGACGACTATGAGCAGTTTTCAATCGCTCCTTAATGATCTTAAGCTTTTCCATAGCCTGATGCACGAGGTCTGGTCCTATCAATTCAGCTTCCCCAATATCAAACCCCAATGGGAGATCTACATCTCCTACCATATAACGCCTTGAATGGTGCTATCTGAATACTAGCATGATAACTAATTTTGTAGGTGAACTCTATGAGTGGCAAATGGTCATCTCAGCTACCCATGAACTCAAGAGCACAAGCTCACAACATATCATTAAGAGTCTGAATAGTCTACTCTGCCTGCCCATCGGTCTGTGGATGAAAGGTTGTACTAATATTTACCTATGTACCCAAACCTTGCTGAAATTTTTGGAACCTGACTATTTCCTTGATATACACAATCAGAGATGATAGAAACTGCGTGTCATGCAACCTAACTATTTCCTTGATATACAACTAAGCATATTGTTCTGTTGTGTCGGTAGATTTAACTGTCAAGAAGTGTGTTGATCTCATAAGTCAATCCACAAAAACCCAAATTGAGTCAAACTTGCACAGAGTACGCGGTAGTCCTACCACAAAGTCCATATTAATCATTTCCCACTTCCACATTGCAATTTCTATGTTCTATGCCAACCCACTGGGTCTTTGATGCTCGGCCTTCACTTGCTGATAATTTGGACATTTTGCCACAAACTCCGCTACATTCCATTTCATGTCATTCCATCAATAGACTTCCTTGAGATCATGGTAAATCTTTGTAGAACCTGGGTGCACGGAATACCTAGAAGTGTGAGCTTCAGCCATGATTCTTTCCTGTAGACCATGTATATTGGAAACACATAGTCTCCCTTGGTACCGCAGTGTACCATCATCCATGCCTAGAGAAAAAGTTGTGGTCTTATGATTATGAGTCCCCTCAATCAACGTACCAACAATGGATCGTCGTATTTCTTCTCTTTGACATCTACCACAAGCAAAGATTCAGCCCTATTTTGCACAATCACCCCACCTTCACTAGAGTTCGCAGGAAGAACTCCCAAACTAGCTAACCGATCAACCTCCCTACAAAACGGCCTTTGACATGCCTCCAAGTGAGCCAAACTACCCATAGATTTCAGGCTAAGAGCATCCGCCAGAACATTGGCTTTTCCCGGGTGATATAGAATATCGATGTCGTAATCTTTGAGTAAATCTAGCCATCTTCTCTACCTTAAATTCAACTCCTTATGTTTGAAAATGTATTGAAGTTTCTTACAGTCCGTGAATATATCCACATGGAGCCCATACAAATAATGATGCCAAATCTTCAATGCAAAAACTAGCGTTGCAAGTTCTAAGTCATGTGTTGGATAGTTCTGTTCATGATTCTTCAGTTGCCTAGAAGCATAGGATATAACCTTGCCATTTTGCATTAATACACACCGAAGCCTGATCCTTGAAGCATCGCAATATAGCACAAACCCATTTGTACCCTCTAGCATGGTCAATACTGGCGCCGTTGTCAATCCTGATTTCAACTATTGGAAGCTCCTTTAACAAGTATCGGACCATTGGAACTTAACCTTTTTCTGCGTCAATTTAGTCAACCAAGAGGCAAGAGTAGAGAAGCCCTCAACAAACTTCCTGTAATACCCTATTAAGCCCAAAAAACTACGAATCTCTGTTGGAGTATTAGGTCTAGGCCAATTTTTCATAGCTGCAATCTTCTGAGGATGAACCTTAATTCCTTATCTGGAGACGACATGACCCAAGAATGTTACAGATTCAAGCCAAAACTCACATTTCGAAAACTTTACATATAACTAGTGTTGACGTAGAGTCTGTAGAGCTGCCCTAAGATGAATGGCATGGTCTTCTCGGCTTCATGAACATACAAGAATATTGTCAATAAACACTATTACAAACGAGTCAAGAAAATGCTTGAAGACTCGATTCATAAGTTCCATGAAAGCTGCTGGGGCATTTGATAACCCAAAAGACATAAGGAGAAATTCATAGTGCCCATAGAAGATCATGAAAGTTGTTTTCGGAATATCTTGCTCCCTAAAATTCTGGGTTTTTAGGTATAATTTTACGGGGCCTTACATTTTTGAAGGTTACTCGTAGGCCTGCGAACGTGACGACAGATATACTTTAATGTCTCTGCAGTGATATCTGCCCGCTATCTAACAATCAGCAGACTCTGAGTACCTAGATCTGCACAAAAATGAGCATAAATATAGTATGAGTACACCACGGTCGGTGACCAATAAGTATCAAGACTAACTTCGGTGGAGTAGTAACGAGGTACAATTCATGACACTCACTAGAAAAGATAACTTGTGCGGTACAGAGGTAAAAAAGCTAATAATGGAAGACAAAAATCAGTAAATGGCAACAAAATCAACATATGATATAAATAGTAAGGTGACAAGAACATCATGAAATATCATTGAACCCAAATAAGAAACATATAGAACAACCAATTAATCAAGACGTTCTAACACACTATTCACAACAAAATCACCTCGCGATACCTAATCTTAGAGTCACAAGCAATGGGTTTCAACCAATAATCATGTACTCATGGCACCTCGTGCCCACAACTCGAATCACAACCGCACGGACAACTCATATGCCAATATCACAATCCGCCCAGCATAATCACAAGATCACAACCACAATCCGCCCAGCATGGTCACATGCTCATAATCCCAATCCGACCGACATGATCACAAGCTCACAATATCAACATAGAAACAGATAATACAAGAACACATGGGCATGATCAATAAATGTCAAGTTTCATACTCATGAGCTAGTATAAGTGGCATGTTATGGTGTATGCTTGTGTCTGTGTACTACTATAACCCAAGTCAACAAGTAATATCAAAGACATTGAATAGCCCATCGAAACAACGAAACAAGTCACACAAGGTTTATGACAAACACAGGGAAAATCACACCATCACAAAAAAAATACCCACACAAAATCTCCAAATCATCATATATCATCACTAACATTGCCACCCTTATCTCTTCGATAGCCACACGTATCACTCCGCCCTGACTATATCATTAGTCACCCTTATCTCTCCTATAGCAACTTGTATCACTCCGTATAACAACCAACAATATCACTCCATGTAATAGCTACCCTTATCACTCCATACATTCAACAACATTGAGATGTCACCCTTATGCCCCATATAACAACAATAGTGAAATGTCACCCTTATACTCCACATAACGACAATCAAACCACACAATAATTCACATATGCTATCATCACAACAACACAAAATATCAACTCATAGCACAAGAGCCCATAGGCCACAACCTTCCTAAGGATTTCAATGATATCAATAATTTCACCACAAATAGCCCACGTCTCAACACGTATATATAATCTCAATAGCAACAACATGATCGGAAAAGTAACTCAACAAGGAACAACACCTCCTTTAAACATAACTTCATGTAAACTAGATTAATGACTCTCGATAACTTCAATTCCAATTAACTGTTTAAGGATAAACTCAATACTAAATGTATCTCTATGAAATAAAAACTCTGGATTCTAGTGTACGAATTAAGCAAACAATGAAAGAGATGAAATGAGCTAGTACTTCATCCAAAGGCAAGAGAATAAACCGGAATTAAGGGATATCATGTAACATTAATATCAACAAAGAACAACCCAATGATAAAAGAAATCACGTAATTGTAAAAGTGGTAACAACTCCAAATTAAGCATATAAGAACAAACTCAGCAAGTAAAGAATGTGACGTGTAACGACAACTTCAAATAAAGCATGTGATAGTAGACACGACAAATAAAGGATATAACATGTGCTAAAAATTCCAAATAAATACATAACATATGCCTAAGAGTCTAAACCGATGGATTTCCACATAGAAGCCCGATTACGTACTTGTCACCTCGTGTACACAGCTTTCACATAACATAAATAGTACAAACTACTCAAATCCTAATGGATTGTTCCCCCACACAAAGTTAGGAAAGATACTTACCTCAAAGAAGCTAGAGCAATACTCTAAAATGACCTTCTCGTGTGAAACAACCTCAGGACGGCTCAAATCTAGCAAAAAAAATTTCATAGCATAAATAAAACCTATAGTAAATAATTCAGCATAATAAAGCTTCAGTCGTTGATTAAAAATAAAAATTCAACCTCGAGATCGCACCTCAGGACCCAACTAAATTAACAAAATCTGAACTCTCACTCCGATACAAGTCCAACCATACCAAAATTTTTAAATTCTGATATCAAATCGCCATTGAAATCCTTATTTTACATTTTTGAAAGATTTTACAAAAATTCCCATTTTCTTTCATTCAATTCACTAATTTAATGATAAAAATAATTACAGAATAATGAAATATAATCAATAACCCCATCAAACACGTGAAGAACCCCTCAAGAATCACCAAAAACCAAGGCCTCTAACTCAAAATATGATAAAAATGGCAAACCTTAAAATTATAACCTTTCTACCCTACACTTCCGCTTTTGTGAACACAGAATTGCATATGCGAAGCCTCACCTGTCGAATATCCATCGCAGGTGCGCAAATGGCAAAAATCATAGATGGCCACACCTGCGCCATGATACCGCACCTGCGCAGTCGCTTCTGTGACAAATTCTTCGCACCTGTGAAGCCTTGCAACTAGCTAACATCTACACCTGCTCCTTCCCACTTGCGCCTGCTAAGCCACATCTACGGGAATGGTGTCACGTCCCAACCTCGGGGAGTGCGACCAGCGCTCAACCGAGTGGACCCGGTCGAGCAAGCCTGTTAGACACTTTCTACCCAACTCACTTACAATCAAGAGAAGACGCATTTTTATTAGTTTAACAGTAGAAAGAGAAGGCACGTTTCCATTAGTTAAATATTAGAAGGATCAAATATTTGCAATGTTTCTAATTCATTTCATTTTACTACATCATTGTTAAGTTTCCAAAATACATACACTTTACAATCTAGTAGAACAAGAGTCCAAAACATGTCATAATCCGCCTGAACTTTCTATCACCCATACACAACCCACATAATGTCTATGGAGCCTCTAAGATACAAAAAAAAGAGTGTAAAGATAGTGCGGCGACAAGACCCCGTCTATAACTCGAAAGTGACTACAACATAGCAAATGATATAATACAAGACCTCAAAATGAAGTAGGGCTCACGGAGTTCACTGAGAAGAGGATGCGCCACTAACTGCGATCAACACTGTCTGCTATGGAACCACCTACATCCATTTAAAGATTTAGCACCCCCGGCAAAAGGGACGTTATTAATGTCAAATAGTACTAGTATGTAAAGCTAAAACACCATCTCAATAGAATGAACAATAATACATCAAATAAGGATCACATAAGTTCTCAAGTCAGATTCCATCTTATTAGGTTGGGTAATCTTTAGTGTCATATGCCACAATCCACAATACCACCGTATTCTTACACGGAGTCCGATCTCGACCCGATCGTCTAGGTCATCTCATCTGAGACATCAACCATATCCACAATCATTTCTAGCATAGTTACCACCATGTGTGCGGCATGGCGTCCGATCACGGCCCAAGGCTAGTCCATCTCACTTGAGACATCAACCTTTCAATCAATCATATCACTTCATTATTTCTTTCCTATCTTTCAATACATTAGCACGAGTGGCCTCATTTATTAAGTCATTCGTGGAACTTAGCCGTATTTTATAATTCAAGTTTCCCTTTTACGCAATTAAATAATATTATCATCAGCGACAATGAGGCCTATCATGTGAGGCATTTGTACAATTAAGGGAAAAACTTCGAAGATCCTAAGCACATAGAGCCTTTTCATACAAATTGGCATAACAACCTTTATTCGTATTTATTTTTTTTTGACATGAAATCTTAACCTTTCTTAACACAAATTCAACATTTTTAACACATCCTCAAAAGGGAAGACATGATAAGCATTTAGAACAAGTATTAAATATATATCTATCATTCAACACAAGACATTAGGGGTAGTAAATTCTAGTATGATAAATTTGGGGACTTACACCAACTACACGAGTACTAGGGGTTTCGATTCTAAGAAGAAGGGGGTTTAGCCATACATACCTCAATTGAGCCTTTTAAAACTCTAAGATGTTCCGGAATATTAGCAACTTCAATCTATTTTAGCAATATTACAAAATTGAACCCAAAATAAGGAACACGGTCATAGCTCAATCACAATTGAGCATTTCATTATACACTATGTGTATGAAGGTTTCATGGCCCTTTTTATGAAATACTACACCAAACCACACCCCATTCTTTCCATCTTTAACTCACACATACCTTAAAAATACATGCATGCATGCAAGATAATCACTCACATCCTCATGAATTACCTTATTAATGGCTCATCACATCTATTTTAACGAGCCTTTTTGATTTTTATGCGGTCCACGAAACAACCACGAAAAGTTGCCCTGGTAGTTGGGCTGGTCTGCTTCACTCTGCGGCCATTATGGCGCCCGCAAACCTATTCTGCAGGTTGCATAATGCGCTGCAGAACCTCCTTCCACAAAAGTCCAACGAGGATTATGCGACCAAAGTGCGACCTGCGAAATGGGTATGCGGTAGCATAATTGGTCACGAAACTGACCTTAAAATTGGCCAAAAAGACTGCTTCACTATGCGTCCATTCTACGGCCCGCATAGTGATTATGCGGTTGCATATTGGGCCACAGAAGTTCCTACTTGTGTATTCAATCCAACTACTATTAACCTCTACGCCTACTTAGGCATCTTAGAATCCGGATTTTTAGGAAAACTTTTATGGGGTCTTACATCCTCCCACACTTAAGATCATTCGTCCTTGAATGAGGATCAGGGTCTACTATTAGGAAGTTATGCAGCTCGGTTTTCATACCACACCAGCAGCCCCAAATTTGGCTAACTCCCTAAATTTCCAAAATTTTTGCCAGAGTTCCCTTTGTAACTAGGCATATCCACCTGTCGGAGAGCCCCAGAAACACATCTTACAAGTATATGCACAACCAAATGACGTAACAAAACTTATAACAATACCAACCGTGGACTCATAAGCAACATATAATAAAAAGGAACACCTTTTCATTAACAGAACAAGTGAATAATATTCATAGGCAACAAGTTTATAAAAGGAAAGGATTACACAGCTATTCAAACAAGTGAGGGTACTTCTTTTTCATTTCTTCCTCAGCTTCCCAAGTGGCCTCTTCAACTTGCTAGTTTCGCCATAACACTTTCATGAAGGTAATTTCTTTATTTCTCAACTTTTTGACTTGCCTTTCAAGAATGACAACTGGAATTTTTTCATATGACAATTCTTCATTAACCTCAATGGTCTCAATTGGCACAATAGCTGATGGATCTCCCACTACCTTCTTCAACATAGACACATGGAATACCGGGTGTACTAATGACATCTCGGGTGGTAGCTAAGTTTGTATGCTACCCGACCGATCCTCTGAATGATTTCATACGGCTCGACATACCTTGGACACAATTTCCCTTTCTTACCAAAATGCATTATACCCTTCATGGGAGAAACTTTCAAGAATACCCAATCATCTTCTTTAAACTCTAAATCTCTTTGATGAATATCTGAATAGGACTTTTGACGGCTCTGGCCAGTTTTCAACCTCTCCTTAATGATCGTAACCTTTTCCATAGCTTGATTCACGAGGTCTGGTCCTACCAATTTAGCTTTCCCAATCTCGAACCACCCAATGGGTGATCTAAATCTCCTACCATATAGTGCCTCAAATGATGCCATCTGAATACTAGCATGATAGTTTTTGTTATAAGCAAACTCTATGAGTCACAAATGATCATCCCAGCTACCCTTGAAGTCAAGAACGCAAGCACGCAACATATCCTCAAGTGTCTAAATGGTCCGCTCTGCCTGCCCATCAGTCTGTGGATGAAAGGTTGTACTAAGATTCACTTGTGTACCCAAACCTTGCTAAATTTTCTTCCAAAAGTTAGCTGTGAACTAAGCTACTTGATCAGAAATGAGAGAAACTGGAGTGCCATGTAGCCTGACTATTTCCTTGTTATACAACTGCACATATTGTTCCGCTATTTTGGTAGATTTAACTGGCAAGAAGTGTGCTGAATTCGTGAGTCAATCTACAATTACCCAAAATTGAGTCAAACTTGCGTGGAGTACGTGGTAACCCTACCACAAAATCCATATTAATTATTTCCCATTTCCACATCAGAATTTGTATGCTTTGTGCCAACCCACCAAGATGTTGATGTTCGGCCTTCACTTACTGACAATTCGGACACCTTGTCTGAAACTCCGCCACATTCCTTTTAATGTCATTCCACCAATAGACTTCCTTAAGATCATGATATAGTTTTGTACAACTTGGGTGCCTGGAATACATAGAAGTGTGAGCTTCAGCCATGATTCTTTCTTGAAGACCATCTATATTTGGAACACATAGTCTCCCTTGGTACGTAGGATACCATCATCCATGCCAAGAGCAAAAGCTGTAGTCTTATGTTTATGAATCCTCTCCTTCAGTTGTACCAACAATGGATCATTCTATTGCCTCTCCTTGACCTCTGCCACAAGCGATGATTCAGCCCCATTCTACACAATTCCCTCTCCTCATTAGATTCCGCAAGACAAACTCCCAAACTAGCCAACTGGTGAACCTCCCTGGCCAACAGCCTCCGACATACCTCCAAGTGAGCCAAACTACCCATAGATTTCTGGCAAAGAGAATTCGCCACAACATAGGCTTTTCCCTAGTGATATATAATATCGATGTCATAGTATTTGAGTAACTCAAGTCATCTTCTTTGACTCAGGTTCAACTGTTTTTGTTTGAGAATATATTGAAGGCTCTTATGGTCCATGAATACATCCACATGGACCCATACAGATAATGACGCCAAATATGTAATGGAAAACCACCGCCGCAAGTTCTAAGTCATGTGTTGGATAGTTCTTTTCATGATTCTTGAGTTGTCTAGAAGCATAAGCTATAACCTTTCCATGTTGCATCAATACACACCCAAGTTCGATCCTTGAAGCATCACAATATATCACAAAACTCCTATGTACCCTCTGGCAGGGTCAATATCGGCGCCGTAATCAATCTTGATTTCAACTCTTGGAAGCTCCTTTCACAAGCATCGTACCATTGGAACTTAATTGCTTTCTGCATCAATTTAGTCAATGGAGAGAGTTGAGTAGAGAACCCCTCTAAAAACTTCCTGTAGTACACTTCTAAGCCCAAGAAACTACGGATCTCGGTTGACGTTGTAGGTCTAGGCCAATATTTCACCGCTGCAATCTTTTGAGGATCGACCTTAATTCCTTCTCGGAGACGACATGACCCAAGAATGTAACAGATTCAAGCCAAAATTCATATTTCAGAAACTTCGCGCGCAACTGATGTTGATGAAGAATCTGCAAAACTGCCATGAGATGATCGGCATGGTCCTTTTGACTTTGTGAATATTCAGGAATATCATCAATGAAATGTATCACAAAGGAGTCAAGAAAAGGCTTGAAAATCCGATTCATAAGATCCATGAAAGTTGCCCGGGCATTTGTTAGCCCGAAAGACATTACCAAAAATTCGAAGTGCCTGTACCAAGTTTTGAAGGCTGCTTTTAGAATATTCTGCTCCTTGATCATCAATTGGTGATACCCGGAGCTTAAATCAATTTTGGATAAGTACCTTGCACCCTGTAGTTGATCATACAAATCATCTATTCTTGGTAGGGGATACTTATTGTTTATTGTGACTTTGTTGAGTTGCCGGTAGTCAATACACATCTGTAGCAACCCATCCTTATTTCTTACAAAGAGAACCGGTGCATCCCAAGGCGACACACTCGGTCGGATGAAACCCTTCTCTAACTATTCACAACACTGACAACAATACAAGAAACATGAAGATTTCATAACTATTCACCCGAATCAACATGTCACATCTAATGCCACATGGGCACACCTCGTAAACTAAAACCCAATACGCATGAAGCGAATATGACTAAATATATGCAAAGAGAAACACCTGAGAGAACTATCAAACAACCTAGACAGACACAACTCCTATCAGTACTGTTGATACCCAATATTTTCCTATATTTTATATATGCATAAATACCTTCAAAATAGCATATATATGCATATATAAGCATGCACAAGTGTTACATCACACATTTTTCGTACGTTATAATTTCGTTTTCAGTTAACCGATGTAGACTCAGGGATGAGATCATCTTGCCGTTAATGTATTTATGCTATTTATAACAAACGATAAATAAGTGTTATGAAGGATAAAGGGGTACATAGATTAAAGAAAACGAGTTTTGTTGAAAGTGGCCAATTTGAAAAAAAAATTACGGATCGAGCATTAATACCCGATAATTATGAACTAGTACCATGCAAAGTACTATATGACCGCGGTAGTATAATATATAAAGTATATATAAAGTATTTTAGAAATAAATAGAATTTTAAATAATTTTTGGTAATTTTTAAATTATGCGGGTAATTGATTAATTACCGGGTAATAGGACATTACCTAGTTAACTAATAAGTGGATAAAAATTTAATAAATTAACTACTATCCACATGGCACAAAGCCACCAATTTAAAGGATGATTCATAACATTTGTAAAGAGGTGTCTATAACTAAAGAATAGATAAACTTTAAATAATAAATTAATATAACAATAAGACTTCTAAGTCTTATTTCCTTGGAGAAATCTGAAGGAACCAAAAATCTGAGTTAGCAATTTAGTATCAATCCACTCAAGAGCAAGAAACAGAAACGTCAATCCTTACAAGTCTTCATTCCAAGTCTTAAAAAATGTTGAAATCTAGAATTTGAAACCAAAATCATTTCATGTCCTTGGATGGAAACCAAAAACTTTGGAACAGGAGCTTGAAGCAAAACATTGGAACAAATTTTTGCTTAAAACCATTCTTTGGTTCACAAAGCTTTAGAAGCAGAAGGCAAATTCGTATCAATTTCAAGTAATTTCAAGTGTAGTTTTGTTCATATTTTCCAGGAACATGTATATTAAGGCTAAGCTCTTCTTTCATTTGGCATGATCTCGTCATTACCCGATTTTGTTAAGACCCATAAAGAAAAATTCATATCCCAGAATTTACATATATTTTCCTAGTCTCGCAAATTGCGTATATTTTCCTAGTTTGTAAGTTATTATATTCTCCTTATTTGGAATTCATATTCAGTTGAGTATTTTCTTCTCCCAGTCAATAGAGTAGAGAATTTACATATATACAGTATTAAAAGTATTTTCATTACAATCGAGCTATAATCAATGGGCAGGCCCCTATTGGGCAACATCTGATCAGATGGTAAGTTATATACCGAGCCTACTATGGCCGAGCGCTTATGAGCGAGCCCAGTTGGTCGAGATACAGAGCCTAGTATGGCTGAGCGCCTATGAGCGAGCCTACTACGGTAGAGCAGTTATATATATATCGAGCCTACTGTGACCGAACGATTATGAGCGAGCCCAGTTGGTCGAAAAGCAAAGCTTAGTATGGCCGAGCGCCTATGAGCGAGCCTACTACGGCAGAGCAGATATATATATATACCGAACCTTATAGGGCCGGACAGCTATTTTACTTACTATAGTGAGAGAGTTAGTCAGTACCAGCAGGCAAGCCTATCTTTAGATTATCTTTGAATTGCAGCTACTTGAAGATATTATATTATCAGTTCAGTTTCAGCTTTCAGTATATTGCCTTACATACTCGGTACATTATTTCATAGTATCGTACTGACGTCCCTTTTTTCTGAGGATGCTGCGTTTCATGCCCGCAGGTCCAGACAGACGGGTTGAGAGCCCTCCAAGTAGGCTATCAGCTCAGCGGAAGATGTTGGTGTGCTCCATTTGCTTCAGAGATGCGTGTTTGGTTAGTATGATTTAAACGTGTATTGTTTGGTGTGTCAAGACTCTGTCCCAACCTTTATGACATTTATGTACTCTTAGAGGCTTGTAGACATATGTCGTATACGTGAAAGATTGTACGACCTTGCCGGCCTATGTTTTAAATTTATAAATGATCATGTTGGACTATTAGGCCCGTATGACACGTGTATATGATGATGTAATAAGAAAGATACGTTACGTTGGTACTCAGTTGAGTAAGGTACCGGGTGCCCGTCACGGCCCATCAATTTGGGTCGTGACAAAAGTGGTATCGGAGTAGTTCTATCCTAGGGAGTCTATAAGCCATGTCTAGTAGAGTCTTGTTTATGGGTATGTCGTGTACCACACTTATAAGTAGGAGGCTATAGGGCATTTAAGATTGTCACTCGTTCTTCTTACTCTAGATCGTGTGGTAGAGCTCACTTATAAGAAATCAAATTCCGAATTTATTTTTTATTCGTAATAAAATGATACCTACATCCGGAATGTAGTTTGGAAAGAGAGATAGTTGTGGACGATCTGAGTCAGAGGAATTGGATTTTGGTATGATGCCTACGATAAGTAAATGTAAGGTCTTTAGCAGATCATTGGTGTACTAAAAGGTGTAAGGTTCCTTATAAGAAGCCTTAAGGCAAGAATGTGTATCCATATTTATGGTGAAAGACAACAAGAGATTAAGAAGAAAAATACAAGTTTCAACAAGCAAAAGAAGCAAGATTTAGAAGGGTACGAGGCGCCCAGTTAATGAAGGTTAACAACGTTTATAATTAAGGCAGAGGAACATAAGCTTTTTGAGTTATATTCAATAGTAATAGAGGTATATACAATTGGTCGCACCAATTCCAAATATGCCCTATGGGGTTTAATAGAAGTAGTATAAGAAGATAGGATGGATGAATTGTTTGTGTCAGTTGACATTTCTGAAGGATATTGCAAGTGTTCTAATAGATCTCTTTGTGAGACACCCAGATGGTACACTCTAAAATAGTGCAGCCAGATATGAGTACTACAAAGACATGCACTATAAGCCTGGAAGGGATATATATTACCTTAGTGTGGCTCGTTTCCCTAGTAAAGCGAGAACGTTAAGCAACTTGAAGAGCCACTGGATGGAGCAAAGGAAAGATAAAAGCAAAAGAATGTCGTATTGAAGTTTTCACAAGAAAAGGGATATGCAGAAACATTAGCAGAGTAATGAGAAGAGAGATAAGGAAGAATTATGAATAAGGTGTGATACATGGATGAAAACACCAGAGTGTTACAAAACCTATAATCAAATTAAAAAAGAGACGAAAGGTGATAGGCCTTAAGACAATAAAAGAGTATAGGCCATAAGGTTATATCCTTATTTCGAGAAATAAGTTCGTGACTCCAACGCGACTACCAGAAGAGAGAGTTAATCCCCAGAGTAATAGAAATCAGTATGAGCTGGTAAACAAGATAAACTAAATATGAATTAGGGACTGAATAATTGGAAAATACTCGGCATCATGGGAATTTTCGATTTCGTTCTGGCGGTACAGAAGAAGATTCGTGATGAATTCAGAGAATGGTCATTTAGGGAGACGCTTCCCTAAAGCAAGCAATGTGAGCAAAGTTAAGCTTAAGAGGGTATGTACCAGTTACACTAAGTGTCACCCTCGTGAGTAAGGGAATTTGTCATCCTTGGTACAGAAGGATTACCGCAAGGCGAGTAAGGATCATTGATGTTGAGAAACAACGCCAAAGATGAAGAGGTAAAACATCTATAGGTAGATCCTTGTGGCTTTATCTCTTAGTACACCCTTAAATGGGGGAACATGGAGTGATATGGCAATAAGTCATAATTAAGTGGTTCTAGTGACTATGGAATGGTAAAGGAAGAATGCGACAAATGAAAGAGGAATGAGATGGAACTTATCCAAATCTTACAAATACGCTACGATTCAAGAATATTGTGCAAGCACGACATCAAGGAGAAGAAGTGAAGGTTCCTGCCCGAGTTGTTATTAATAAATAAGGAACTAATGCGAGACGTAAATTAAGACAAAGGAAATAACCCAAGAAAGATTACGAGGAATATTAATATGAAAATGGGCCAACGTGTAGTTAGTAATCGGTCAGCAAGATCCCAGTTATGGCTAAACAGAAGGTTACAAACAAGTCATCAGATCGTGTGAGATAAACATAGTAGGACCTAACATGGAGAGTTCAGCCTCGAAGAATACCATTATAATACTTAAGATATATTCAAATAAGAGTCGGGGTAGTTAAAGATATTGTATGAGTGTTACGGGGATAAAATAAAGTGTCACTGGGAAGGCAGTCAAAATATCAGTTCATAAGCAACCATACAAGCACAAGGACATGGGAGTAAACAACTACGAATGATTATAGGCATGTAAAGACATCAAAAAAATTCGTAATAAGCTCACAGCTTTACGAAAGTCAAGGGTTCTCCCTAAATACTACAACGAAAGATTAGCTGAGGAGATAAGAAAGAAGGCTTCAACCTAAGCACAACGACCTAAAGAGAAAATGGTCGTGTAACAACAATCTCGCAACAACATTGTAAGCATTCCAAAGGAAAGTGGCACCTACCGTGGCTAATGAACGGGAAGTAAGAATTAAAAGTAATATTCGAGATCATATGAGTTGTGTGAAAACTCACTCAAGATAAGCTAAGTATGGACGTAACAAGAAAGACCAAGAAAAGTAATTGCACACGTTTAAAGAAAGCTGAGATGGAATGAAAAGAATTATTCGATCAAATAATCCACAATTAGTACGTTATGGATACACTCAATATTTTGGAGCATTATAATTGTTAACAATCATACAGCCATGGAAGACTACAGTATAAGTTTAAAAAAAAAAAAGAATTGAGTCCAGGGCATAGACAAAGGATTGAATTGTTAGAAGATTGTATCATGGATATTCCATAATACCCATGAAAACCCCAGGTAATAACTGATACCATAAGCCACAGATCGGAAGATAGCTTAAGCCTACATAAAGGCTGATCGGAAGGAAGAGGAAGCTAAAGAATTACATCACCCAAGTAAATCAGGAATCTGATTATTGGACCTAGAAAAATTATAGAAGTTGTGCTTGAGAACATCATACAATCACTCTTAATATCAGATGTTCAAGAGAAATAACACAACAACCATAATCTATAATGGCTCTACAAGAAAGCTAGTTAGAAGAAGTACCAGCCTCATAAAAAGTTAGTACAAAGCTTCCATCGGATTGTGTATATAGCAGAGGCCCGAGTATGATAATAGAGCTTCAAGTTATGGACGTGAATTGCACCTAGGTGGAAGGGAGGCAGGAAAGATATAGAAGATACGATGCAAAATTTTAAGGTAAGTAAGGTAAAGGTGAACAACGTACGAGATACTCAAAGGTAGAAAATCATGAATAGTCCACACTTTGGATAGAAGTATATAAGCACGGGGATCCAATAACTAGGAGTGATAGAGGCATCGTTGGCGACATGTCTTCCAGCCTATGGTTTCTAAATACTGAGAGATCTAGTTAAAAGAGTAGAGAAAAATTGGAGACGATGTGATGTCTAGCTTGACGTTCCGGAATAACATAAGGAAATCTATGGTACAAGTAAGTTGAAGGAAAGTTGCGAGCAGTATAAATAGATATATGTAAGTCGCAAGCTAAAGTATGGTAGAGCGATAAAGTTTTAAGGAAACATGAGCATGAGATGAGATTAGGTCGTCATTCATAAGATGAGTAGTAATGAGGAAGCATTAAAGGACTTAACTTTATACATATGGAATAAGAAACAAGAGTAAGCTAGGATTTAGTAGCAGACCTCAACAACGATAAATTAAAGTAAGAGTTATGGCAATAAATTCATACGGATGGCTCCGTACGAGGCTTTGTATAGGCGCAGGTGCAAATCTCCTATATGGTGGTTTGATGTTTGGGAATCTGGGTTATATGGGCCAGACCTAGTTCAGCAACCCGCAGAAAAAGTAAAGCTTATCCGGGAGTGACTGTTGACAACTTAGAGTCGTCACAAGTCATATTCTGACGTGCGGCGACGGGATTTAGAGTTTAGGGTTGATGGCTGGGTATTCTTAAAGTATCACCTATGAAAGGTGTGATGAGGTTTGGCAAGAAAGGCAAACTTAGCCCACGGTATATTGGACCTTATAGGATAATTCGGAGAGTGGGCCAAGTAGATTACGAGTTAGAATTGCCCTCAGAATTGGAGTATGTCCAGCCGGTTTTTCACGTATCTATGTTATGGAAGTGCATTGGCGATCCTACCTGAATAGTGCCTATAGAGGATGTACAGATTACAGAAAACTAATCATACGAGAGAGTTCCGATTGGCATCCTAGACCGACAAATTCGCAAGCTACGGAATAAGGAGGTAGCCTCCGTGAAAGTACTTTGGAGGAACAACAATGTGGAAGAAATGCTTGGGAGGCCGAGGAAAACATGAAGTCTAGAGGCCATTGTTGGAGGAACAACAATGTGGAAGGGTCCGACTAAGACGTCATAATCATAAGGTACATGTATAAATTCTTGTGTTGATTATTGTCATTGGTCATGTGAGGCCATTGGCGTTATTGATAGTTGTGGTCCGGTGTGGCGTTGGATTATTAAGCTTCTACGGGGAGAGTTGTAGTAGTGTTATTATAAAGGCGACCCTGCCAAAGTTATATGGATCATGGGGAGTTGAAAATTCAAGGACAAATGTTTTTAAGGGGGGAGGATGGTACATCCTGCGTTTTTCGTACGTTACGATTTTGTTTTCAGTTAACCAACGTAGACTCGGGGATGAGATCATCTTGACGTTAACGTATTTACGCTATTTATAACAAGCGATAAATAAGTGTTATGAAGGATAAAGGGGTACACAGATTAAAGAAAACGAGTTTCGTTAAAAGTAGTCAATTTGGAAAAAAATACGGATCGAGCGTTCATACCCGATAATTATGAACTACTACCATGCAATGTACCATATGACCATGGTAGATATATGAAGTATTTTAGAAATAAATAGAATTTTAAGTAATTTGTGGTAATTTTTAAATTATGCGGGCAATTAATTAATTACCGGGTAACAGGACATTACCCAGTTAACTAATAAGTGGATAAAAATTTAATAAATTAACCACTCTTCACTTGGCACAAGGCCACCAATTTAAAGGATGATTCATAACATTTGTAAACAGGTGTCTATACCTAAAGAGTAGATAAAGTTTAAATAATAATTTAATATAACAATAAGGTTTCTAAGTCTTATTTCCTTGGAAGAATCTTGAAAGAACCAAAAATCTGAGTTAGCAATTTAGTATCAATCCACTCATGAGCAAGAAACAGAAACGTCAATCCTTACAAGTCTTCATTCCTAGTCTTAAAAAAATATTGAAATCTAGAATTTGAAACCAAAATCAATTCATGTCCTTGGCTGGAAACCAAAAACTTTGGAACAGAAACTTGAAGCAAAACGTTGGAACAAATATTTGCTTAAAACCCTTCTTTGGTTCACAAAGCTTTAGAAGCAGAAGGCAAATTCGTTTCAATTTCAAGTGTAGTTTCGTTCATATTTTTCAGGAACAGGTATGTTAAGGCTAAGCTCTTCTTTCATTTGGCATGATCTCGTCATTACACGATTTTGTTTATGAACCATAATGAAAAATTCATATCCCGAAATTTACATATATTTTGCCAGTCTCGCAAATTGCGTATATTTTCCTAGTTTGTAAGTTATAATATTCTCCTTATGGGGAATTCATATTCAGTTGAGTATTTTCTTTCCCAAACAAGAGAGCAGAGAATTTACATATATACAGTATTAAAAGTATTTTCATTACCATCGAGCTATAATCGATGGGCAGGCCCCTATTGGGCAACCTCTAATCAGATGGTAAGTTATATATCGAGCCTGCTGTGGCCGAGCGCCTATGAGTGAGCCCAGTTGGCCGAGATATAAAGCTTAGTATGGCCGAGCGCCTATGAGCGAGCCTACTACGGCAGAGTAGTTATATATATATATATATCGAGCATACTATGGCCGAGCGCTTACGAGCGAGCCCAGTTGGTCGAGATACAGTGCCTAGTATGGCCGAGCGCCTATGAGCGAGCCTACTACGGCAGAGCAGTTATATATATATACCGAGCCTTATAGGGTCGGACAACTATTTTACTTACTATATTGAGAGAGTTGAGTCAGTATCAGCAGGTAAGCCTATCTTCAGATTATCTTTGACTTCTAGCTACTTGCAGATATTATATTATTAGTTCAGTTTCAGCTTTCAGTATATTGCCTTAAATACTCGATACATTATTTCGTATTGATGTCCCTTTTGCCTGGGGACGCTGCGTTTCATGCCCGTAGGTCCAGACAGACGGGTCGAGATCCCTCCAAGTAAGCCATTAGCTTAGCGGAAGATGTTGGTGCGCTCCATTTGCTTCGGAGTTGCGTATTTGGTTAGTATAATTTAGACGTGTATTGTTTGGTGTGGGCGGGACTCTATCCCGACCTTTGTGATATTTATGTACTTTTAGAGGCTTGTAGACATATGTCGTGTACGTGAAAGATTGTACGGCCTAGCCAGCCAATGTTTTAAATTTATAAATGATCATGTTGGCATATTAGGCCCGTATGACACGTGTATACGATGATGTAATAAGAAAGATACGTTACGTTGGTACTCGGTTGAGTAAGGTACCAGGTGCCCATCACGGCCCATGAGTTTGTCATGACAACAAGGTTTTTATAATTTTCCCATAATTTTAAGAATTTAAATTGATTTATTTCTTCCCCTTTTACTCATAAAATCCCCAATAATTATCCCTAAAATTAGTGTTGTGGTGATTTAGTCATTTAATTTCTATATTTAAGCTAAAATATGGTTAGAATATTTTTTATGCATTTTATAATTGCATTTTATATTTTGAAAGCTAAATTGCATATAATTACAATATTATCCCCATTTATGTATAATTACATTTATATACATAAAATAGATCTCCTATATTTTTAAAATGTGAAATATCCATTTTAAATCATTTTAGTACATGAAATTATTTTTTAAAAATTATTTATTATTTATTATAAATTATATAAGAAAAATTGGTTATTTAATATATAGCCAGATTTGCATTTCAATTGTAGTCCAATTTAAACCCAACCCCAGCCCAATTTTAGATTAAAAACACCTAACCCAAGCCCTGAACCCGCCTACCCAACCTAAAGCCATATTAAATCCTGGCTGTTGATCTAAAAGATTAACGGCCCTCGTCCGTTCTTACCATTTTTAATTCCAACGACCCCTAACCCTAGCTCATTATTCACATACCGCCGCCTCTGTATTATCTCATCTCCTCTCCTCTCTCAACCACTCAACTTAACCCTAACTCCTTGAACCGCCGACCTTCTTTTTCGGTCTTCTCCGGTGATCTCCCTTCAACCCCTAAGCCTCCAATGGCTCCCCTATTGCTATGATTGCCTTCTCTAAGGTCTTCAAGGGCCCTGGGCCACGCCGACATGCATTTTGGGTTTGTTATTTGTCTGTTCTTGGCTACTTCAGTATGATTTCAAGTAAAATCATGATGTGCTTGTTACGATCTTTGGGATTCTAGACAGGTTCTTTCAACTCTATATGGGTTTCTTCTGAAACCCTAATTTCTGCCTACATCTTCTGGATCTGTTCAATTTTAAAACGATTTGAGTTTGCTTCCTTAGTATTTTACACTGTTCTTGGGACTCTTTTACAAGAATCATCGATTTCAAAGGGTTTTTACCTTCTTCTAAAATTAGGGTTTTCGGAACTCCTTTTAAAACTTTGTTTAAACTGATTCCTTATGTTTAAACTTTCATCTCTTGCATATTTTGACTGATTCTATGATTTTACTTTCTTTTCAACTCGCCTATGTTGAAAGCCCTAATTTTCTAGACTTCTTCGTTTGGTTCTGTGTATTAGCATGATTGTTCGTTTCTTGTTTGAGTTTCTGTGACTATCTTGCTTCGAATATTTCTTACTGAGTTTTTAGCCTAATTTATATCACCTCTATGTGCTTATGTTCATCTTGATTGTTCAGACTTTCCTCTTTCTATCGATATTGTGTAATCTGCATGCTTGCTAGGTCTTGTTATTATTATCTTCTCTATTTATATGATGAATACAGAATCATGACTCCCTCTTTGATTGATTCTGGATTCCCTATTTTTTGGGTTTGATTGAAAGACCTTTCTTTAAACCATGAATGTCTACCTCTTCTATTCAAATTAACTGATTTGCCTACCTTGTCTATTGTGGTACTTTATTCTTACTGGCTATTTCCTTAATTAGAGTGTTCTGAACTTATCCCTAATTGTTTACCTATACTTACTGAATTTGAATCTTTCCTTATTAGTCATACACTGATTTCTTTCCTTATTTGTTACTTGTTCCTACCGTTTGAATTAATTCTCTTAACTTAAGGGAGTACTTGTCCTGATTTTGCTCTAATTGATTCTGAGTTTCATAATTACTATGCTACTATAATTCTTGGCTTATTTTACATAATTTTCGAACTACTATATATACACTCTCTCATTAACACAAACACATGAACACTTTGGTTCAAAAAACTCTCTCTTTCACACTTAAACTTTCTGCTCTCTCTTTTGTGCTACTTGCTATTATTCTAAGTTAGTCGGCTGCAAGCCAAGGCTAACTACTGTGATCTCCTACTCCTTCACTTTTGTTTACTATCTTCTTTACTGGTATGTTCTAGTTTCAATTCAAGTTCCAACAACAATATGGTTCTTTTACTGCTTCAGTTCATCCTGTTTCTAGTTTGCCTTTACTTATGGTTTTGCTGTGAAACTTGCAGTTAACATGATTACATGATTAGCATGTTATGTACTCCCCTTCCTTAGGATCAGTATGAACATGTCACCCCCCCCATGTAGTCTGTAATCCTAAACTTGTTTGGCTCTGAAATTTATCTTAAACCATGTGGATCCTATACTGAACCCCTTAAGAATTGCAGGTTCTGAAACTAGGTTTGATCAGTTGTGTCTGAGCATATATGTACCAATTCCTAAGCCCTTTGCTTGTTATGTGTTTGCAATCATGTGTTCTATGTATCCCTAATAACCATCACCCATGTGTGTAGGTTTGTTCCTTCTATTTTGGTCCTGTGAGTATTGCTGATATGGTTTTGGACTCCCTGTTTGATTTACTATTGTCTAATCATGCAACTCTCTCTTTTCAAAGTTGTTTTACTGCATGAGTCCCTCTTTTACTCAACAAACTATTTCAAACAAACCTCCTTTTTATACTGCTTTCCTGCTAAAACCTTTCAAACTGTGTCATGCACTCTCACTCTACTCCTAAGTCAATAGGTTCTGCCCTCTCCAGTATGTGTACTGTCTTGGGATCCTCTTGAGACCCCTCTGAACTCTGGAATACTGAGGTTGGCCATTCCACACTGCACTTATTTAATTTTATTTACCGAGTCTAGGTGTAAGCACTACCCGGGATCCTTGAGATCCTTAGGAAACTTTGATGCACCTAGACTATGACATTGTCTATGGAATTAAGGCATTTGAGGCTATTGGAGGCTTTGGAGACCTGGGCCTATTTGTAGCCTCCTTGTAGAATAACTTCTTATTTCCTTATCTGCTTATATAATTCATTCATATGGTCTGTAATAACTTCTAAACGAATATTGGGGTAATGAGTGAAAAGGGGTGGGTAGCTACATGTTTGTGGGGGTAATACGGGTGGAAAACATGCCTATAGGACTTTATATTTTGTCATGTTTGTCTCACCATGTTAGAAATCATGCCTATAGGTTCCAAGTGATTCCAAAATAGAAATCATATTTATAAGTCTCAAAATCGGCTTCACATGTAGATGCCATGCCTATAGGATATAATCCAAATCCGACTTCTATTATAACAAGTGTTTATGTGTGTTTCTTTTTGTCTTCATGCATGCACGTCTTTAAAATCAGTATTGAACAACTAGATATTATGCCTATAGGGAACCATACCAGAAATTCTGCCTATAGATCTAAACTAGTTTGGTTTGAAATAAATCAATTTGGTTAATGATTATCTCACTTCTAAACTGGTTTAATTAATTGTCTATTTTCCTGAAACGAGTTCTTTCAAAAAACTGCCTCAATTTATCATTAGACAGCATGCCTATAGGGATTAAAGAGTCCGTTTCAAAACCTACCTTGTTTCACTATATAAAATATAGTCATCAGTATTCCGCGTATAGGCAAGCCTGTAGGGCGTTTTTAAATCTAGCAACTCTGGAACTGTTTCTGTGACTTAATGTTGTTTTGGTATAACATGCTTTTAAAATCAGTAGGCAACTAATAGGCTCATCACTTTTGAGTTTATAAAATAAATTGTTTGTCTTCTGTATATCTCCTTAGACATCATGCCTTAGGATACTGTTTAACAAAAGGCCCTTATTTGTGCTTGAGTCCTGCTATTTATGTGTATTGTTGAGGAGGTAACTTAGAGCCTCTAATTTCTCCCTTTTATCTTATGAGCTAAAGTCCTAATTGTTTTTGCATATCGCCTTAGTATTTTCACCTTTAAAACCTTAGGGGTCTGTCTAGAACCACCTATAGGTAGAGGTCCTAAATCCCTCCAGGACCATTAAGAAGGGACGGGTAACAGCACGCGATAGAGATCACTGACCAAACACTCGCTTTAAATGACCATTAAGGGGATGGGAAGGGTAGATATAGGATATGATGACTACGCGCTAATGTCACGTGTATCCCCTCATTGAGTAGTGTTTACCGGACATTATGTGGGGTGATCCTCTAGGCTAACCAACTTAGGACTCCTCCTTTTCCAAAATTCCTTTTTCTATTTAAAATTGTGCTTTATACAACTTGTTCAAAACATCTTTATCTTATTATTTGAGTTATCCAACGTGCTTTAGTTGCAACCTATTTGATTCAACTGTTTATTTGTAATAGACTAATTTGTGAATATAAGTTCGGCCGGGACACACAGTTGTGGACTAATATGGGTGCCTAACACCTTCCCCTCGAGGTCATTTCGAAACTTTACCCTAATCTCTAGTAATGCAAACCAATCCAAGAGTTAATCACTCTAGGTGCCCTAACGCACCATAATCCGTTAGGTGGCGGCCTTCAAATACCCAATTCCCAATAGGAAATGAGTTATTACCCCCATGAATGTCGAAACCCGTACCTCTCTCCACGGAGGGAAAAAAGAGGGTGAGACAGCATGGCGACTCTGTTGGGAATATCCTTTAGGCTCTTACCATAACGTCTTATCTTTTACAAATTAGTCCAAGCATGTTTATCCCGTATCCTTCTCCCTTATTTGAATTTAACTGTCCATTTTTTAAGCGTTTATGGTTCTTTATCCCTGGAACTGACTTCTCTCTTCGCTTTCTTTTCCCTGTAACTGTATTTCAATTATTTAAATGTTGTATTTATTTTTCCTACGAGCAAATACTTGACTACATGTTATTAATTGCTGCATAAATCATGCTCCACATCATATTCCACTCGTGCGTATCAAATCCTATAGCAACGCTTTAATGAGTGGTTGCGCTCCTCCTTTTTACTACCCTTAAATTCGGAAAGGCTTATTTGCGGTAAAACCAGTCGATCAGCGGTGCAGTAGACGGTTTCGTGCCTTCCCCCTCGAGTTGTTAGCTTGAGCGTACCAGTCTAAAACCCCATAGAAACCTTACTCTGGTTAAATTGTGCATGCATCATGGTCAAACCTAGTCAGATTATTTATGTTATCCACATAATGATCCTTTAAGATAAGCCTTATCCAAAGTCTATCGAGTTTTCCACAATCCCAACGGAGACAATCATATTCTATGCATTAATTTGGAGAACTAAATGCCGATATGTAGATCATAAATATATAAATAGTTGAGCCTGATGGGGGTAAGACCTAACTTATTTGTTTTGCAAAAATGAGGAACGAGGTCCCCAACTTCAGTATGGTTAGCACACCCTCACTCTTGCTAGACTGGTGGAGGAATCTTTCATCAGATGACCAAATCAATGAATGGAAAGAGAGGGCCGCCAAATCTAGCGAAAAGGTGGAATATATGGAATGCAACATGTTGGAATTGGAAGGAAAAGTAAGGAAGATAGTCACCGACTGCCAGAACGCTGAGGGAAACGAAGGAGAACATTTGGCAAAGACATTTTTACTGATGAACCTACACGAACTGGAGGATTTGATCAACGAGAACATTCAATCTAGGGAAGGTCCTTCTGGGACCAAATAAGCTAGATTTATTTGCTTTTACCTAAAATGTAATAAGGCCAAGTGCTAGTAGTGACTTATTTTATTATTATCTTAGTGTCATTTTGGGATTCATCTTTTTTATATATTATGAAATGAAGCATTTATTGGCATTTAAAGTTCTCCAAATCTATTTGTCGCTAGGCCTACCTCGGGCACAACGAGGCTCCCAAATTAAGACGTGAATTTACATTTCCGCAATATGTGTTTAAATACTGTAAATATTTCAGGATCCTCACTAACTTGTTACCTTTTTTGTTTTTGCTTATTTTTATTGTTATTCCCATCCCCTTAGGTTGGTTCACTCATACTGGCCTCGTCAACATATTATAATAGATCTAGAGGCCCTCCACCTCCTTCTCGTCCAAGCAACACAAAGGGCAAAGGAAAGACAAAGATGGACGACTTAAGTGGAATCCGAAAGGAAAATGTTGAAAACGCAAAGACATCAGATGGGCGTAGTACTCCGGCCTCAAATGACCTGGTTTTGAGACTAGAACAAAAGATAATAGAACTGCAAGGAGAACTTGAGCAGGTTCGCAACTTGGCAAATTTGTCACTCACCCTCAATGTCCCCGATATCCATCAACAAAACACAAATAACCTGACACCTCCTCAGAACACACAAAACCAGTAGTCAAAAAATCCTCCCGCACCAAATAAATATGCAACTCCACCCCAAAATATCAATCTGTTGCCAATACCAACTCCACCACAACATTATCATTAACTAATTCGGTACCTACCAACCATCACTTACCACACTCCCCAAAACACACCACCACTCATTCCCGATCCCTAAAACTCCACCAATGACCATCACTATACCCAAGTTCCTAGCACCCACCAAAGCAATCTTATATATGTGGAAACTATACCTCATTCTATCCAACCAATCTCCTGTACACCGGAATCTTCCGAGAAGGACCTGCTCATTAAAAATATGGCTGAAGAACTCAAGAAGTTAACCAGTCGAGTTCAAGGTGTTGAAGATGACAGAGGAATAGAAGGTTTGAAATATGAAAATCTGTCCATACATCTGGATGTCGAACTGCCAGAGGGGTACAAACCTCCCAAGTTCAAAATGTTCGATTGTACAAGTGATCCCAGGGTTCATCAATGACCTATATTGACAAGCTTGTCGGGGTTGGGAAAGATGAAAAGATCCGGATGAAGCTCTTTATGAGAAGCCTTACTAGGGATGCTTTGTCTTGGTATATCAGCCAAATCCCAAGAAATGGTCCAATTGGGTAAGCATGGCGTCAGATTTTATGGACCGGTTCAGGTTTAACATAGAGAATGCACCGGATGTCTTCTACATTCAGAATCTTAAGAAGAAACCTATTGATACTTTCCGTGAGTACGCTACTCGTTGTAGGTCAGAAGCAGCTATGGTCAGGCCCGCTTTGGATGAAGAACAGATGAATAAATTCTTCATCAGGGTACAGGACCCACAATATTATGAGAGGTTGATGGATCTTCATCAGATGATTTAATGCTTACATGTGCTTACATACTAACTATATTTTGTAGTAATACTTGAAGTTTGCAGGTACAAGCCGCAAAATATCACAAGAAGTTTTTGTTATCAAACTGGGGCAATTTTCGCATCCAGTATCTTCTATTTTCGATTTCTCAATTCCAATATCGCTGCAACCTGACACCGGAGTAATCTTCTAGAATTAACATCACCTTCAAGTAGTAAGTGCGTATATATCTTCTTCATAATATTCATTTTCACCGCTTACTTCTCTTTCCTCATGTTTTGCAACTATTTCTACCTTACATCGAATCACATTACTTCTCAATTCTATTTTTACCATACACCCTTCTATCTTTATACGATCATAATATCCAATATAATCATAATTCAATACTAGGGCAAATTTTTAGGGAGTTATATCCCTCTCTAATCTAGAACTACACACGGCCTGATTTCATTAAACGTGAGAAATATAGGCAACTCAGAAACCAGAGTCCGGCCACAATATTTTTCAAAACTATTTTTTTCCTTTTGTATTCTCAGTTCGGCCATAATATTTTTCAAAACTCTTATTCCCCTTTGTCCTTACACAACTATCTCATCAGTTGGACAAATTTGGCTACTACGTCAATTTTCTTTGCCCGAAAACTCTTTCATTATCATCGGGTAAAGAGGGACAACTATTGACACCCAATTTTATCCTTATATAACCGAATTATCTTACTGCTATTTTTACTTTAAAGGTCATAATGATACCTATGACATTTTTATAATATTACAAGTATTATACGGTTATATTTTTTTAACCTTTTGTTGTAAATTTTGTAACATATCTAACAATTTTTGGGAACATAAGGTACTGCAATTTGTTGGAGTATACTTTCATTAAGGTGCATCTATTTATTTTTCGCTTCACAAATTTTAGTTAAGTATTTAAATTACCATTAGAGAGATTATTTCTACCTAATTATTATTATTATTATTATTATTATTATCATGCTTAAATGGGAAGAATGTGAAATTTTGTGTGTTCATGCTTGTGTGCCGGTATTGATCGTAGTCAAGGGTATATTGTGTGGTTAAAAGTTAAGGTTCTCCTCTATGATTGAACTTTGTACGTAGTTGGGGGTTTATTAGATTGTCCAATTGCTCGAGGACGAGCAAGAGTCTAAGTGTGGGGTGTTGATGTTTAGCTTAAAGTATATATATTTCTATGTATATCGCCTCATATTTTACTTTTGTTTCATGAATTTGGGATGTTAAATGCTATGATTTATATTAATTTGAAGTGTTTTTATATGTAGGAATGATTCGGGAGCAATTGGGGGTGAAACGCGCAAGATTTGAGCCAAAACGAATGAAATTGGGAAACTTGCGAATTTGGGGGCCACCTGTGGCGCCAAAAACAGTAGCTAAAAATATTGGAGCGTCGTGGAGGGCGCCAGTGACGTGAATTTTCTCCAATTTCACCCGGGACAAGGTTATTTCTACCCTAGACCTACCCAACACATATAAAAGCAAGACTAAACCTATTTTTGAAGGAGGAGATGCCACTTTGGAGGAAAAAATACATACGGGATCGTGAGGAAGCGAAGAAATTTCAGTTTTCTTCATCTTTCTCTTGTATTTCCAATTGATTCAACACTTATGCAATTGTTTGATTACATCATGAGTGGCTAAACACCCATTGTTCTGGGGTTGTGATTTAGCCATGAATATTTTTGTTTGATATTAGCTTGACCTTGATTATAATTTACCAATATATGGTTGCTTCTTCAATTCTGTGATTAATTGCTTAATTGTCTGGCCAGTAGTTAGGTTCTATTTACTATCTATGCTATGCTTGGGAATGTCGTGTTTAGATTAGAGAAGAATTGAAGAGAAAACAATCTTAACCCTTAGGGGGAGCAGATTTGTGGTTAGGATAGGAATATACCTAGTCACCGTGCTTAATTAAATATCGTGATCTTAATGCGTTCTTAATAGATTGATTTCATAGGAATATAGGCGTTAATTTATTGAGAATAGGTGAGTAGTACTTCGGGAGAAGGCTATGAGAGCATTTATCGATTAATTAGCAAACATGAGTGAGTTATATGAAAGGGATAGTTAATTAGAACACAAGACGAATGGATAATCGATCACAATCATGGAATACTTGTCTCTACTGAATACACAACAATCAACTCGTTACTTGATAATTTAGTTATTATTTAGAATCGTAGTATAATATAATCATATTAGTGGACTTTGATTTTAGCTGGATTGAATAATAATTTTAGTGATTTAGTGAGTAGTTTATAAAGGTCTCTGTGGGTTCGACACTCAACTTATCATTATATTACTTATCGTACATATACTTATATGTGCGTTTGGGAGCAACAAGTTTTTGGCGCCGTTGCCGGGGACTTGAATATAAACTACTTTCTAGTTTTTGCTTTAATTGTTTATTTCGTCTAGTCTAACGTTACTCGATTGTTGCTCTAATCTCAGAAACATTGATTGAATGCGTAGGGTCAGAATCCAGGACAGACACAACGGCTTTGACCCCGAACATGAGAAAACATTTCACAAGTGGTTGGGGAAGCAAGGGATACAAACAATATTCAAGCACTCATTCAATTTCCTGTGAATATGGCAGAGGAGTAACATATGGCTGTTCAGGAGGTAGCAATGCCCAGTATTGGTAATGTTACCTCCAGCATAGTGAAGCCCAGAATCACTGCGCACTTTGAGCTGAAACAGAGCATGATCCAGCTACTTCATGCAAACGGGCAGTTTATGGGTCTTCCACACGAGGATCCACAGCAACAAATTCTGAACTTCTTGGAGATTAGTGATACTTATATCACTGATAGGGTCACTCCAGATTATGTGAGGCTCGCACTTTTTCCATTCTCTCTGTTGGGCAAAGCTAAGCGATGGCTAAAGGCAGAACCAACTAATTCCATTACATTATGGAATGATTTAGAAGAATATTTCTGGCAAGGTTCTTCCCTTCAGGCAAAACTGCAAAGATCAGAAGTGAGAGAGTTGCCTTCAAATAGAAAGCAAGAGAATCTTTATACTCAGATTGGGAAAGGTTCAAGGGGCTACTCAGAGACTGTCCTCATCACAATTAGACGAATGAAGTGTTAGTTCACACTTTCATAGAGGGGCTCCATCCCCAAACAAAAATTGTAGTCGATGCTGCAGGTGGAGGTCAAGTATTGGAGAAAAGCTTTGATGAAATTTATGCATTATTGAACAAATTCTCCAAAAGCAATCCGGATTGGCAAGGAGAGATGGGTAGGAGAATGGTACAAAAATCACCAGGGGTTCTTGAATTAGATGTTGTCTCAGCATTGTCAGCACAGGTCTCTACGCTGACCAACCAAGTCAATCAAATGACCATGATCATTAACAAGCAACAAGCCCAACCAGTGCAACAAGTTCAAATATTTTGTGAAGTATATGGAGAGGGTCACATGAGCAATCTATGCCCAGCAAATCCAGAGTCTGTATATTTTGTGGGTAATACAAATCGAGGCTAAACAAGTCAGTATGGGGACACTTACAACCCCAACTAGAGGAATCACCCAAATTTCTCCTGGGGTAGAAATCAAGGCAATAAGAATGAATACCGGCCTCAAGCACCTCAACAACAATCCAGACCACCTCAGGCTGAACAACAAGCTAGCCTTGAGGAGATGATGAAGAAATTGATGGCCGACCAGCAAGCCCTCAATCAGAAATTAATAGTAAATCAACAAACTTTCAATCAGAAATTAATAGCAGATCAACAAATTTTCAATCAGAAATTAATAGCATATCAACAAACTTTCAATCAAAAAATAATGGCTGATCAACTGGTTCAAGCCGCAACATTGAGAAATTTGGAGCACCACGTGGGCCAACTTGCCAGTGCCCAAAATACCAGACCAGTTGGTGCTTTTCCTAGTGATACTGAGCCCAAACCTAAAGCTCAAGGCAATGTGGTTACCTTGTGAAATGGAAGAGCATTAGAAGAAGTTCCAAAGAAAAAGAAGAATACAGCTCATCCTGAAGGAGAATTAGTTCCCAAACTAGTTGAGGGGAATGAGAAAGATGATAAAGGACCCGAGGCAGTAATTGAGACTAAGCCACTACCTCTGTTTCCACAAAGACTGCAGAAGCAAAAGGATGATGCTAAGTACAAGATATTCCTAGATATTTTGAGCCAAGTGAGTGTGAATTTGCCTTTGGTGGAAATTTTGCAGGAAGTGCCTAAGTATACAAGGTATCTCAAAGATAATGTGGCAAATAAACGAAGACATGCAGAGTTCGAAATAGTTGCACTTACTAAAGAGTACAATTGTGACGACCCAAGGGGTCATCACCGTAATTCTTCCTTGTTCCATTCTCCCGAGGCCTTGAAAACCTCGCTTTTAGTTGCCTCGATTGGCGTGCACAGTTCGGGCGCATAGCCGGAATGTTTTTATGTTAGAATATATGAATTATATGAAATATTTAATGAATTTTGGTATTAATATGCATAATGTTGACTTCGGTCAACATTTTGGGTAAACGGACCCGGACCTGTGATTCGACGGTCCCAGAGGGTTCGTAGAAAAATATGGGGCTTGGGCGTGTGCCCGGCATCAAATTCTGAGGTCCCAAGCCCGAGAGATGAATTTTTGAAAGAAATTGTTTTTCTAAAATTTGATATGAAAATTTGAAATGAAAAAGGGGTTAGAAAATATAGGTATTGAGCTCGTATTTTGGTTCTGACACCCGGTACATGTCTTAAATATATGTTAAGCACTATCTGTAAAGTTTGGCTAAAAACAGACATCATATGACGTGTTTCGGACTAAAAATGGAGAGTTTGAGTTATGAAAGTTGAAGAAAGAAAATCATGTGTTTGAGGCTTGATCCTATGTATATGATATTATTTTGGCGATTTGATCGCACGAATAAGTCTGTAAGATGTTTTTAAGGTTGTGTGCATGTTTGGTTTGGAGCCCCGAGGGCTCGGGTGAGTTTTGAATAGGGCCCGGGAGGTCTTGGACTTGAGAAAATGCAGGTTCAGGTGTTGCAGACACCAGCGCGGCCGCGGTCATTTTCGCGCGGTCCGCGCTGGAGCCGTGCGGCCGCGATGCATTTTTGTGCGGTCCGCGTGGCTGAGTCTGAGGGTTAGGGTTTCAGGTTAACCAGCGCGGCCGCGCACCAAAACAATGCGGTCCGCGCTGGAAGGGTTCAGAGAAGCCACACTTTTCTCCCACTCGGCACGGCCGCAACACATTTTTGTGCGGTCCGCGCCAGGTCCTCAGAAAGGTATACAAGTTCGGAAAATCTCAGTCATTTTTCACTTTTCAAAAAACCCAAAACCTAAGAGGCGATTTTCCAAACAACTTTTTTTTTCTCCAAAACGATTGGTAAGTGATTTCTAACTTAATTTCTTTATTCCTTAGCATCTTTTAACATAATTTCAACTTCAAATCAAAGATTTTCATGGGGAAAATTGGGTGTTTTGGGTAGAACCTAGGTTTTCTACAAATTGAGAAGTTGGACCTCAATTTGGGGTCCGATTTAAAAACAAATCATATATTGGGATTCATGGGGGAATGGGTAACCGGGTTTTGGTCCGAACCTCGAGTTTCGACCACGTGGGTCCGGGGGTATTTTTGACCTTTTTGGGAAATACCTTGAAAAATCTATTTTTCATGCATTGGGGATGATTCATTTAGTAATTATTAATGTGATTAAGTAACTTATGACTACATTCGAGCGGATTGGTGGTGGAATCAAGAGGTAAAGCTATACTAGAAGCGTGAGTTGAGTTTGGAGCATTCGAGGTAAGTGTTTGTTCTAACTTTGGCTTGAGGGAATAGGATTAGGATAATATTTTGCTACTTGCTAATGTGGAGTACGGTGTATAGGCATGGTGACGGTTATCTATGCACCGGAGTCTAGCATGACCGTGAGTCTTGATTGCTTTTAATTTGAATAATGTGACACAAGCTCCTTGTTTATTTGATGAGTTTCACATAGTATGAACGGTTGAGGTAAAATTGCGATTGGTGTACTTTTGGAGCGTTAGCTCGAACATGAATGTGTTAGTTGAGGAAGAATGGATTTAAAAAGGAGAATGTGTTGTGAATACTCCCTTGCCGGGATGTGTAGACTGATATATATATTCTCCCTTGTCGGGATATTTTGGGTTGTTAGTTGTACCCTTGCCGGGTTAAAGGTATTGAGTTGTTATTCTCCCCTGAAGGGGTCTACTATATGAAGTCAGATATTATGAACTATATTATGGGATCGTGTGGCACGCCGTCCACTTATATATGATATTATGGGATCGTGTGGCACGCCGTCCACTTATATATGATATTATGGGATCGTGTGGCACGCCGTCCACTTATATATGATATTATGGGATCGTGTGGCACGCCGTCCACTTATATATGATATTATGGGATCGTGTGGCACGCCGTCCACTTATATATGATATTATGGGATCGTGTGGCACGCCGTCCACTTATATATGATATTATGGGATCGTGTGGCACGTCGTCCACTTATATATGATATTATGGGATCGTGTGGCACGCCGTCCACTTATATATGATATTATGGGATCGTGTGGCACGCCGTCCACTTATATATGATATTATGGGATTGTGTGGCACGCCGTCCACTTATATATGATATTATGGGATCGTGTGGCACGCCGTCCACTTATATATATATATATCATGGGAACCGGAGTCTCTTCTGCTTATTTCCGATATTTCATTTTTATCTGTTACTCCCCGATAGCATGTCCCCTCCCAGTTTTACTTTGTATTATCTTGTTATTGTTTTCTTGCACTTGTTGTACATATATCTGTATAGGTTAAATGTGGTAGGTACTGTCTAGCCTCGTCACTACTTCGCCGGGGTTAGGCCTGGCAATTACCAGCACATGGGGTCGGTTGTGCTGATGCTACACTATATGCAAATTTGTTGTGCACAGATCAGGGAGAAGCTTACAGACCACAACAGTTGGATTTCTTGGAGATGTCTTTAGTCCAGGGACTCTCAAGGTAGCCTAGCTGGCGTTCGCAGGCCGAAGTCCCTTTCCATGTTTTTCGTTTGTTCATCTTGTATCAGACAAACATGATGTATTTCCTTTCAGACATTGTTTGTAGTATTCTGTAGTAGTCCGTGAGCTAGTGACACCAGACCTTGGGTAGTGATGTGTATTAAACTTCCACACTTTTGGTTTTCAGTTGCTTTAGATTTAAAGTCTTCCGCTTAAATTTTGTCTCATTTATTATATTGTTTGAAAGAAAGCAGGAAAGGTGTTTTAAATATTTGGCTTGCCTAGCTCCGATAGTAGGCGCCATCACGACACCCGATGGTGGGAAATCCGGGTCGTGACAAGTTGGTATCAGAGCCCTAGGTTACTTAGGTCTCACAACTCATGGACAAGCTCAATAGAGTCTGAGGGATCGGTACGGAGACGTCTGTATTTATCCCATAGAGGCTACTGAGTTAGGAAAACTTTACCTTGTTCATTCTTGTTGTGCGATTCTGTTTCTCAAGTACTGATTGTCTTTCCACTATGTTCTTTCACAGATGGCGAGGACACATGCTTCCTCTTCTACCGTGCAACAACCTGAGCCCCCAGCAGCAGCCCCTATTAGGGGCAGAGGGCGAGGCCGAGGCCGTGCCAGAGGCCGAGGTCATGCTAGAGGCCGAGGCCGGGGCAGAGCTCAGTCCCGAGCAGCATTTCCAGCGACGGAGCCTCAGGTCAATGTTAAGGAGGAGGTTCCGGCCACAGCTGTTCCAGTGGGCCCAGCTCAGGTCCCACGGGGTTTCATAGCCACTCCAGTGCTTCAGGACGCTTTGGTCCGACTGGTAGGCTTTATGGAGGGCATTTCTAGAGCGGGTTTGCTTTCCGTAGCTCCAGCCACATCTCAGGATGGGGGAGGAGTTCAGACTCCCGATACTCGTACTCCAGAGCCGGTAGCTCCTCAGGCTCAGGTTCCAGCGGTTCAGCCAGTCGTGGCAGTTCAGCCAACTGTGGCAGCCCAGCCAGGTATTGCGGCTCAGTCCAGCGATGGTGCGACTATGTCCGCGGATGCTTTATGGAGGCTTGATCGTTTCACCAAGATCTTTACAACCACATATGGTGGCACTCCCTCAGAGGATGCCCAGGGTTTCATTTTCAGCTGTTATGAGGTTCTACGGACTATGGGCATTGTAGAGACCAATGGGGTCGACTTCGCCACTTTTCGCCTGGCAGGATCCGCCAAGACTTGGTGGAAGGATTTCTGTTTAGCCAGGCCAGCAGGGTCGCCATCATTGACATGGGATCAGTTTTCAGAGTTATTTCTGGGGAAGTTTCTTCCAGTTACTCAGCGAGATGCTCTTCGCAGGCAGTTTGAGCGTCTCCAGCAGGGTCCTATGACGGTCACCCAGTATGAGACCCGGTTCATTGATCTTGCTCGTCATGCCATTGTGATACTCCCCACCGATAGAGAGAGGGTGCCCGAGGTTTATTGATGGGTTGGCCCAGCCGATCCGTGTTCAGATGGCCATGAGTGCTGGTAGTGAGATTTCATTTCAGGAGGCGGCAGATGGTGCCCGCCGGATAGAGATGGCACTTGCTCAAGGAGGTGGTCATGGGTCTGATAAGAGGCCCCGTCATTCTGGTAGATTCAGTGGTACCTCGTCTGGAGGTAGGGATTCTTATGGTAGAGGCCATCATTCGAGGCCCTTTCAGTCAGCTCTCCAGGCTTCTCATGGTACACTAGGTGGTCGTGGTTCTCAGCCGTAGTATTCTGACCAGCAGCTCTTCAGTTCACCATCAGCACCTATCAGTGCACCACCACTTTGTTTTTCTCAGCAGCCGAGGGCTTGTTATACTTGCGGCGATGTGAGTCACATTGCCAGATATTGCCCTCGTGCTTCCAACAGCTCGCAGCAGCAGGGTTCTCGCCCGATGATCCAAGCACCAGTTGCCCCACCGCCTGCCCAGCCAGCTAGAGGCAGGGGTAGAGGACATAGAGGTGGAGGTAGAGGTCTTAGAGATGGAGCTTAGACCGCTAGAGGTAGGGGTCAGCCATCAGCAGATCGTCCCAGGAATATGATTTAAGGAGGTGGGTCCCAGCCCCGTTGTTATTCTTTGCCAGCCAGGCCAGAGGCTGAGTCATCAGATATTGTGATTACAGGTACTATTCTGGTTTGTGATAGGGATGCTTCTGTGCTATTTGATCCCGGATCTACGTATTCATATGTGTCGTCCTATTTTGTACCCTATTTGGTTATGCCTAGTGACTCGTTGAGTATTCCTGTTTATGTGTCAACACCGGTGGGTGATTCTATTGTGGTCGACCAAGTTCATCGTTCTTGTATCGTAGTGTTTGGGGGTCTTGAGACCCGTGTTGATTTGTTGCTTTTGGACATGGTCGACTTCGATGTTATATTGGGGATGGATTGGTTATCCCCGTACCATGGTATCTTGGATTGCCATGCAAAGACCGTAACCTTAGCCTTACCGGATTTACCACGTTTAGAGTGGAGAGGGACTTCTGGTCATTGTACCCGCAGTGTTATCTCGTATGTGAAAGCTCGGCGTATGGTCGAGAAGGGATGTTTGGCCTACTTGGCGTATGTTTGCAATTCTAGCGCGGAGGCCCCTTCTATTGATTCTGTGCCCGTTGTTGGGGAGTTTCCTGAGGTTTTCCCTTTAGACTTGCTGAGTATGCCGCCCGACAGGGATATCGACTTTTGTATTGATTTGGCCCCGGGCACTCAGCCCATTTCTATCCCGCCATAGCGTATGGCCCTGCCGGAGTTGAAAGAGTTAAAGGAACAGTTGCAGGATATGCTTGAGAAAGGTTTCATTAGACCCAGTGTTTCACCTTGGGGTGCGCCGGTGTTGTTTGTTAAGAAAAAGGATAGTTCGATGAGAATATGCATCGATTACCGGCAATTGAACAAGGTTACAATTAAGAATAAGTATCCACTGCCTAGGATCGACGATTTATTCGACCAGCTTCAGGGTGCAAGGGTCTTCTCAAAGATAGATTTGAGATCTGGTTACCATCAACTGAGGATTAGGGCGTTTGATGTCCCCAAGACAGCATTTCGCACTCGGTATGGGCACTATGAGTTTTTAGTCATGTCATTTGGATTGACTAATGCCCCAGCAGCGTTCATGGAGTTGATGAACCGAGTGTTCAGACCTTATTTGGACTTGTTCGTGATAATCTTCATTGACGATATTCTTATATACTCCCGCAGTCAGGAGGAGCATGAGTAGCACCTCAGAGTGGTCCTTCAGACCCTAAAGGATAGTCAGTTGTATGCTAAGTTCTCAAAGTGCGAGTTTTGGTTGAGTTCGGTCGCAGTCTTGGGTCATGTCGTATCAGTAGCAGGTATTCAGGTAGACCCGAAGAAGATAGAGGCAATCAAGAACTGGCCTCGACCAGCTTCAGCTACAGATATTCGGAGTTTCCTGGGGTTAGCAGGTTACTACTGTCGTTCGTGGAGGGGTTTTCATCCATTGCAGCCCCTATTAACAGATTGACCCAGAAGGGTGTCCAGTTCAGGTGGTCTGACGAGTGTGAGGCGAGCTTTCAGAAGCTCAAGACGGCTCTGACTACGGCACCAGTATTGGTTTTGCCCACAGGTTCAGGGCCATATACGGTCTATTGTGATGCGTCTCGTATTGGGCTTGGTGCAGTGTTGATGCAAGAAGGCAAGGTCATTGCTTATGCTTCGAGGTAGTTGAAGATCCACGAGAAGAATTATCCGGTTCATGATCTCGAGTTGGCAGCCATTGTTCATGCCTTGAAGATCTGGAGGCATTACTTATATGGCGTGACGTGTGAGGTTTATACTGATCACAAGAGTCTTCAGTATCTGTTCAAGCAGAAAGAGTTGAATTTGAGGCAGAGGAGGTGGTTAGAGTTGCTAAAGGATTATGATGTTACTATCTTATACCACCCGGGGAAGGCCAATGTGGTGGCCGATGCATTGAGCAGGAACTCCACCAGCATGGGTAGTCTTGCTTATATTCCAGTCAGCCAGAGATCGCTTGCTTTGGATGTTCAGGCCTTGGCCAATCGTCTTGTGAGGTTAGATATTTCTGAGCCTAGCAGAGTGTTAGCTTGCACGGTTGCTCGTTCCTCACTATTAGAGCGTATCCGCGAGCGGCAATTTGAGGATCCACATTTGTGTGTCTTGAGAGACACGGTGCAGCATGGAGGTGCCAAGAAAGTAACCTTAGATAATGATGGTGTATTGAGATGGCAGAGGCGAGTTTGTGTGCACAATGTTGATGGAATTCGAGAGTTGATCTTAGCGGAGACCCACAGTTCTCGGTATTCTATTCACCCGAGTGCCGCGAAGATGTATCAGGATCTGAGGCAGCACTATTGGTGGCGTAAGATGAAGAAAGACATCGTGGCGCATGTGGCTCGGTGTTTGAATTGTCAGCAGGTTAAGTACGAGCATCAAAGACCCGGTGGTCTATTTCAGAGGATTGCACTTCCCGAGTGGAAGTGGGAGAGGATTACGATGGATTTCGTTACTGGACTTCCGATGACTCGGAAAAAGTTTGATGCAGTTTGGGTCATTATTGATAGGCTGACCAAGTCAGCGCATTTTTTTCCTGTTGCAGCCACCTATTCGTCCGAAAGGTTAGCCGAGATTTATATCAGGGAGATTGTTCGCCTTCATGGGGTGCCGCTATCTATCATTTCGGATCGGGGTACGCAGTTTACCTCGCATTTCTGGAGAGCGGTTCAGCGAGAGTTGGGCACCGAGGTTAAGTTGAGTACAGCATTTCATCCCCAGACGGACGGTCAGTCCAAGAGGACTATTCAGATTCTTGAGGACATGCTCCGAGCCAGTGTCATTGATTTTGGAGGCTCGTGGGACCAGTTTTTGCCTTTAGCAGAGTTCGCCTACAACAACAGCTACCAGTCCAGCATTCAGATGGCTCCGTATGAGGCATTGTATGGTAGGCGATGTCGGTCTCCAATTGGATGGTTTGAGCCGGGAGAGGCTCGATTATTGGGTACGGATCTGGTTCAGGAAGCCTTGGACAAGGTCAGGATTATTCAGGATAGACTTCATACAGCTCAGTCCAGACAGAAGAGTTATGCAGACCGCAAGGTTAGAGATGTTGCTTTCATGGTTGGTGAGTGGGTATTGCTCCGTGTATCGCCTATGAAGGGCGTGATGAGATTTGGGAAGAAGGGCAAGCTCAGCCCTAGGTTCATCGGTCTATTTGAGATTCTTGATCGTGTGGGAGAGGTGGCTTATAGACTTTCCTTACCACCTAGCTTGTCATTTGTGCATCCCGTGTTTCATGTATCTATGCTCCGGAAGTATCGCGGGGATCCATCGCATGTGTTGGATTTCAGCACTGTCCAATTGGACAAGGATCTGTCATATGAGGAGGAGCCGGTGGCTTTTCTAGACCGGCAGGTTCGACAGTTGAGGTCGAAGAGTTTTCCTTTGGTGCGGGTTCAGTGGAGAGGTCAGCCTCCTGAGGCATCTACCTGGGAGTCCGAGTCCGATATGCAGAGCCATTATCCTCATTTATTTTCCGACTCAGCTATTTCTTTCTTTTGTCAATTCGAGGACGAACGGTAGTTTTAGAGGTGGAGAATGTGACGACCCAAGGGGTCATCACCGTAATTCTTCCTTGTTCCGTGCTCCCGAGGCCTTGAAAACCTCGCTTTTAGTTGCCTCGATTGGCGTGCACAGTTTGGGCGCGTAGACGGAAAGTTTTTATGTTAGAATATGTGAATTATGTGAAACATTTGATGAATTTTGGTATTAATATGCATAATGTTGACTTCGGTCAACATTTTGGGTAAACGGACCCGGACCTGTGATTCGACGGTCCCGGAGGGTCCGTAGAAAAATATGGGGCTTGGGCGTGTGCCCGGAATCAAATTCTGAGGTCCCAAGCCCGAGAGATGAATTTTTGAAAGAAATTGTTTTTCTGAAATTTGATATGAAAATTTGAAACGAAAAAGGGGTTAGAAAATATAGGTATTGGGCTCGTATTTTGGTTTCGACGCCCGGTACAAGTCTTAAATATGTGTTAAGCACTATCTATAAAGTTTGTCTAAAAACGGACATCATATGACGTGTTTCGCACTAAAAATGGAGAGTTTGAGTTATGAAAGTTGAAGAAAGAAAATCATGTGTTTGAGGCTTGATCCTATGTATATGATGTTATTTTGGCGATTTGATCGCACGAATAAGTCCGTAAGATGTTTTTAAGGTTGTGTGCATGTTTGGTTTGGAGCCCCGAGGGCTCGGGTAAGTTTTGAATGCGGCCCGGGAGGTCTTGGACTTAAGAAAATGCAGGTTCAGGTGTTGCAGACACCAGCGCGGCCGCGGTCATTTCTGCGCGGTCCGCGCTGGAGCCGTGCGGCCGCGATGCATTTTTGTGCGGTCCGCGTGGCTGAGTCTGAGGGTTAGGGTTTTAAGGTTAACCAGCGCGGTCGCGCACCAAAACAGTGCGGTCCACGCTGGAAGGGTTCAGAGAAGCCACACTTTTCTCCCACTCGGCGCGGCCGCAACACATTTTTGTGCGGTCCGCGCCAGGTCCTCAGAAAGGTATACAAGTTCGGAAAATCTCAGTCATTTTTCACTTTTCAAAAAACCCAAAACCTAAGAGGCGATTTTCCAAACAACTTTTTTTTCTCCAAAACGATTGGTAAGTGATTTCTAACTTAATTTATTTATTCCTTAATATCTTTTAACATAATTTCAACTTCAAATCAAAGATTTTCATGGGGAAAATTGGGTGTTTTGGGTAGAACCTAGGTTTTCTACAAATTGAGAAGTTGGACCTCAATTTGGGGTCCGATTTAAAAACAAATCATATATTGGGATTCATGGGGGAATGGGTAACCGGGTTTTGGTCCGAACCTCGAGTTTCGACCACGTGGGTCCGGGGGTATTTTTGACCTTTTTGGGAAAAATCTTGAAAAATCTATTTTTCATGCATTGGGGATGATTCATTTAGTAATTATTAATGTGATTAAGTAACTTATGACTAGATTCGAGCGGATTGGTGGTGGAATCAAGAGGTAAAGCTATACTAGAAGAGTAAGTTGAGTTTGGAGCATTCGAGGTAAGTGTTTGTTCTAACTTTGGCTTGAGGGAATAGGATTAGGATGAAATTTGCTACTTGCTAATGTGGAGTACGGTGTATAGGCATGGTGACGGTTATCTATCCACCGAAGTCTAGCATGACCGTGAGTCTTGATTGCTTTTATTTCGAATAATGTGACACAAGCTCCTTGTTTATTTGATGAGTTTCACATAATATGAACGGTTGAGGTAAAATTACGATTGGTGTACTTTTGGAGCGTTAGCTCGAACATGAATGTGTTAGTTGAGGAAGAATGGATTTAAAAAGAAGAATGTGTTGTGAATACTCCCTTGCCGGGATGTGTAGACTGATATATATATTCTCCCTTGTCGGGATATTTTGGGCTGTTAGTTGTACCCTTGCCGGGTTAAAGGTATTGAGTTGTTATTCTCCCCTGAAGGGGTCTACTATATGAAGTCAGATACTATGAACTATATTATGGGATCGTGTGGCACGCCGTCCACTTATATATGATATTATGGGATCGTGTGGCACGCCGTCCACTTATATATGATATTATGGGATCGTGTGGCACGCCGTCCACTTATATATGATATTATGGGATCGTGTGGCACGTCGTCCACTTATATATGATATTATGGGATCGTGTGGCACGCCGTCCACTTATATATGATATTATGGGATCGTGTGGCACGCCGTCCACTTATATATGATATTATGGGATCGTGTGGCACGTCGTCCACTTATATATGATATTATGGGATCGTGTGGCATGTCGTCCACTTATATATGATATTATGGGATCGTGTGGCACGCCGTCCACTTATATATGATATTATGGGATCGTGTGGCACGCCGTCCACTTATATATGATATTATGGGATCGTGTGGCACGCCGTCCACTATATATATATATATATATATATATATATATCATGGGAACCAGAGTCTCTTCTGCTTATTTCCGATATTTCATTTTTATCTGTTACTCCCCGATAGCATGTCCCCTCCCAATTTTACTTTGTATTATCTTGTTATTATTTTCTTGCACTTGTTGTACATATATCTGTATAGGTTAAATATGGTAGGTACTGTCTAGCCTCGTCACTACTTCGCCGGGGTTCAGGCACTTACCAGCACATGGGGTCGGTTGTGCTGATGCTACACTATGTGCAAATTTGTTGTGCACAGATCAGGGAGCAGCTTATGGACCACAACAGTAGGATTTCTGGGAGCTGTCTTCAGTCCAGGGACTCTCGAGGTAGCCGAGCTGGCGTTCGCAGGCCGAAGTCCCTTTCCATGTTTTTCGTTTGTTCATCTTGTATCAGACAAACATGATGTATTTCCTTTCAGACATTGTTTGTAGTATTCTGTAGTAGTCCGTGAGCTAGTGACACCAGACCTTGGGTAGTGATGTGTATTAAACTTCCACACTTTTGGTTTTCAGTTGCTTTAGATTTAAAGTCTTCCGCTTAAATTTTGTCTCGTTTATTATATTGTTTGAAAGAAAGCAGGAAAGGTGTTTTAAATATTTGGCTTGCCTAGCTCCGATAGTAGGTGCCATCACGACACCCGATGGTGGGAAATCCGGGTCGTGACAGCAATGCCCGAGTTCAGAGTAAATTTCCTCCTAAGTTGAAGAATCCTGGGAGTTTTACAATTCCTTTTTCTCTTAGAAAACAAGAAGTTGATAGAGCCTTGTGTGATTTAGGGGCTAGTATAAATTTGATGCCATCCTCTTTGTTCAAGCAACTCGGATTGGGGGTGCTTAGACCTACTACAATCACTTTACAGTTAGCAGATAGGTCACTAGTCATGCCAGAAGGAATTATTGAGGATATGTTAGTTCGAGTAGGGAAGTTTATTCTTCCTGCTGATTTTATTGTTCTTGATTACGAGGCAGATGAGGAAGTGCCCATTATTTTGGGGCAACCCTTCTTAGCTACTGGTGGAGCAATTATTGATGTGAGGGCAGGGAAGTTAAAAATGAGAGTTGACGATGAGGAGGTCACTTTTAATGTGTACAAGACACTTAAGCTCACTAAGCATTATGAGGACTTGTGCATGATTACTGTGGTCGAATTGAAGGGAGTAGAGCAGAGTCAGCATGTGAATTATAGTGATCCAGATGTGACAACTGAGTTAGAGGAGGTGGTGTTTCTAGTTGAGCGTGTAAAGATGATTGAGAAAAGAGCCATAGATGAAAGAGGAGACCTTACGAGAGCGTGCAAAAAGGCTAGACTTCATGGGAGAAAGAAGAAGAGAAAGCACTCAGCCTGAGCAAAGTAGAAGAGTCGTGCCACGACTATAAATAAGGCGCTTGATGGGAGACAACCCAACCTGTATATATTTTATTTATTGATTATTTTTTTAGTGTCAAGTTTTATGTTGTTTTTATTTTCCAGAGTAGCTAGGGGAAGTCTGAGTACCCAAACTTGAAGCTGAGGAACATGTTTGAGCTTAAGTGTGGGGTCGTCCCGACCCTTAATATTGAGGATCATGTCCGAGCTAGGCCCGAGAGGGTCTCGGGGAGTATTTCTCACCCTTTTTTAGGATAATGCATCGAGGACTATGCATAATATAAGTGTGGGGGTGGGGAAACTACTTTCTGAAGTGTAATTGTATAAAATTATTTTTTTATTAGTTAAGAAACAAAAAAAAAAGAAAAAAAATAGAAAAAGCTCGGATTTTTCCCAATGATGGATCTGTTGGACTATTTTCTTGAGGGATAAAGTCTGATTAAAAACCCCAAAAAGATTTTTTATTTTTAGGATAGTTAGGTAGTATCCCTTGATTTTTCTTTGGGCGCCGGTTCTTTTACAAGGGTGTAGCTCGAACCGGACACTTTAATTTTTTTAGGAGTAGTTTAGGAAGAAACTGAGTCGTTCTGAGATACTCGTTGACATAGTTGATGTTGGCACATTAGGCTATGACATACATTTTATTTTCCCTTATATTTGGTTTGACATGTGAAGCCTAAGTAAAGTAAATAGCCTATTTTGTAACGCCTTTTCTCAGTTGTTTGACTCATATGCCACATAGTGTAATGTTGCTTAAATTTCTCATTTAATTGTGTTTGCTTGACTTGAGAGTTGAATAGAACCGTCTTGATTGAGTCATGTGCAACGTGTGTGTGAGGATTCATGATTTTCTATGCTATCCTGTGTAGTCTAGAACTTGCCCCATGTGTTAATTGAAGTAAAATTGTAAGTTTTGCTAATCTAGGAGATAACGTAGGCATTTTCTTGCTTGATCATGGGTATGATTGTCACATAAAAATAAAATTTTCCGTTGCTAGACCCTTGAGCCTATAGACCTTTCTTTTGGCACCCACATTACAAGCCATCCCCCATTTTATTCTTAATTTGATATTGATTGAACCTTTACCTCCTAAGGCACTTAGTCGCTAAAAGAAGTAAGGTTAGAAATTGGGGAGTATCTTTTGAATGGAGCCATAGAAGGACCCGTTGGTACACTAAAGTTGAAATTAAAGGTCACTAGCCGATGAACTTTATTGTATGGAGTGTGTGAACAAAAAAAGAAAAAACAAAAGAGAGAAAAAGAAAAAAAATGATAGTGAAAGTATGTAGAAAAATAAACACCTCCAATTCTTATTGATTTGTGCTAGTGAAAAATAGAGAAGTGTTTAATTGAAAAGAGGGCTATGTTGTATATGGCAAGTGATTGGTTGAGAAGAATATGTGCTTGAATTGTAAATGTAGTGTATTAAAGTGCTTAGTTGGGTTAGCCACTATTTCTAAATGTATCATACCTGTCCCTTAGCCTACATTATAACATTAAAGTCCTAATTGATCCTAGATTTGGCTAGCTTAAAGTAGTGGAGATCTACACTATGGGCAAGCTTATGGTACGACCACGAGATGCATATGAACTCTTTGTGAGAGTGAGCGAATTTTGTTCAATTGTGTGATGTCCTTAATCTATATTCAAAAGTATATTTGATTGTGTGGACTATCTATATTCACTTTTTTGTTTGTTGGTAAGGGCACATGATCTCATGAATGATTGGTAATGTTGTAAACTTTCATGTTGGGTAACTACATGAATTGAGGGTGCTTAGTGGTTGCAAGTCGGATTTTGAGGTTGGGTAGCGACAAATAGGTTGTTGGAATTGATTGAATTGAAATATTATACTTGGGCATGTCAAAACGGGAAGAATGTGAAATTTTGTGTATTCATGCTTGTGTGCCGGTATTGATCATAGTCAAGGGTATAGTGTGTGATTAAAAGTTAAAGTGCTCCTCTATAATTGATACTTGTACGTAGTTGGAGGGTAGTAGATTGTCCCATTGCTCGAGGACGAGCAAGAGTCTAAGTGTGAGGTGTTGATGTTCAGCTTAAAGCATATATATATATATATTTCTATGTATATCGCCTCATATTTTACTTTTGTTTCGTGAATTTGGGATGTTAAATGCTATGATTTATATTAATTTGAAGTGTTTTTATGTGTAGGAATGATTCAGGAGCAATTAGGGGCGAAACGCGCAAGATTTGAGCCAAAACGAACGAAACTGGGAAACTTGCGAATTTGGAAACAGTAGCTAAAAATATTGGAGCGTCGTAGAGGACGCCAGTGACGTGAATTTTCTCCAATTTTGCCCGGAACAAGGTTATTTCGACCCTAGACTTACCCAACACGTATAAAAGCAAGAGTAAACCTATTTTTGAAGGAGGAGACACCACTTTGGAGGAAAAAATACACACGGGATCGTAAGGAAGCGAAGAGTTCTCAGTTTTCTTCATCTTTCTCTAGTATTTTCAATTGATTCAACACTTACGCAATTGTTTGATTATCTCATGAGTGGCTAAACACCCATTGTTCTGGGGTTGTGATTTAGCCATGAATATTGTTGTTTGATATTAGCTTGACCTTGATTATAATTTACCAATATATGGTTGTTTCTTCAATTCTATGATTAATAGCTTAATTGTCTGGCCAACAGCTAGGTTCTATTTACTATCTATATTATGCTTGGGAAAGCCGTGTTTAGATTAGAGAAGAATTGAAGAGAGCACGATCTTAACCCTTAGGGGAGGCAGATTTGTGGTTAGGATAGGAATATACCTAGTCACCGTGCTTAATTAAATATCGTGATCTTAATGCATCCTTAATAGATTGATTTCTTAGGAATATAGGTGTTAATTTATTGAGAATAGGTGAGTAGTACTTCGGCAGAAGGCTATGAGAGCATTTATCGATTAATTAGCAACCATGAGTGAATTATATGAAAGGGAGAGTTAATTAGAACACAATACGAATGGTGAATCGATCAAAATCGTGGAATACTTATCCCTACTGAATACACAACAATCAACTCGTTACTTGATAATTTACTTATTATTTAGAATGGTGGTATAATATAATCATATTAGTGGACTTTGATTTTAACTGGATTGAATAACAATTTTAGTGATTTAGTGAGTAGTTTATACAAGTCTCCGTGGGTTCGACACTCAACTTATCATTATATTACTTGTCGACCACGTACACTTGCGTGTGCGTTTGGGTGCAACAAGTAGCCCAAATACTTCCGTACTTATTTAACCCAAAACTTTTTAATGTTTAGCTGTAGTTCCTATTCTTAAATTGGCCCAAAATTCATTAAGGCCCAAACCCATTTCCTTTTATCCTATCTGCCAACCCACATAACCCCCAAAACAAAAGCCAATCCCAAATCCCTTCCGCTGAAGACTGCGTCAAACTCGTCGATGGCAAGTTAGCATTGCCTCCATTTTTGTCTCTTTCTCTAATTCTTTGACATATTTCCTTATATTTTTTCTTTCCTTCTTCCCTTCGTTATTCTTACATCTTTTCCTTTTTCCTTTTAATTTCTTACTTCTTTCCTTAATCAAGTTCGTAATGTTGCTAATTCTTCTCATTTCCTAGTTGATATTGTCACTATTGTTTTGATTAAAATTGTTGTCAGTCAAACACACTCCTTTATTGCTATCCATTGGGAGCATCGATAGCAAAATCATGGGGGTTTATGGTGATTCTTCTTGGACGAACTTGGACAGATTATAAGGTAAAAGCTTTGATTTGTTACCTTTTCAATGGCTCTATATTGGTTCAAATTTGAATTGATATTCCGAATATATACCTAGCCCCAACTTCTCGCTAGTTGCTATAATCTCGTTTTTTTCCCTCGGAATTCAAAATCTACATTCCTTTCCTTTTCTAATTTGCAGACTACTGTTATTTTGTTTAGTTTCTCAACGACTCTTTCTTAAAAAGAAAAAAAAAATCTTTTCTTTATTTTTACACAATTTCTTTCCATTCTAGTAGCAGAATTTACGTGTAATTCATAACTATAAATACTGACTAATTATATGCACTAAGGGGAGGACTTTTTGATCACGGTTTTCACTACTACTATAGCAATTTTCAGCCTTCACTGATCCTCTGCTTTGCCGACTACAAGCCAAGGCAAAGCGTAATTCCTTATACACGCTTGACATAGTCACTACTCGGAACTCTTGATATTTGGGTGATCTTGAAGTGTCGAGATCCGGATATCGATTTATATTATTGTTTCTGTGCGAGTTTTCGCATATATTGCTACACACTTTGGAGAATATTCGGTTATATTCATTGCTGTCCACGCTCGGAATTCTGGTTTTCTTATCTTCTATTATCAATTCTGCTCTGCGCAACTGGTTAGTTTCTTAAACGACGCATTACTATCCCTTGGCGTGCTAGTTGTTTGTTAGAATAGACTAGTTGTCTTCTTTAGTTTTTGTCTCTCTTTGCTTTCCTTTGCGTTTTGTTCGTTCTTGGTTATGTGCCGTGCGGCATTCCTTTGAAATGCATACCAAGTTAAAAGCCCAGGTACGTCTCTTAATCACTGTATATGCACTATCTACTGCGTCTGAATATGTTTGAATACGTGCCATATAGATGCCATGTCAATAGGATGTTTAACTGTCCAGGAGTATTTATCTTCAGATATCATGTGTATAAAACCATTATTTTAGATAACTTGCAATCGATAATCGGCAATGTTTGAATTCATGTTATTATTATCCTTTGTTTGGTGGAATAATTAAGGAACTTTAATTAATTGCTTGAGATCATGTCTTCAGGAAAAGGATTTTTGTTTTTCTTATAAATCTGATAACTTCTAAAAGTCCATGCCATATCCATGTTCTGTCCGGAGTGTCAGCGAATTTAACATTATAGAGAGCATATGTTCGGAAGTAGTTTAATTATTAACGATTGCTTAAAAAAAACAATTATCGTGTTGAAGATCTGCCCATGTTCTGTGTCTCGGTGTGTTCTTATGTGTTTGAAGTTGCAAATGACCTGAATCCGCCATTAGAGAGTATGCTTTTAGGAAGTATTAGTTTTAATGTGTGCAAGTCTATTTCGTGGTTAAAAAAGAATACTCCATATCCATGCATGTTTGGTGTATAACTTGAATGCTTGAACTGACAGGAATATTTAGACGAGTTGAGGAGTTGCCTAGGATTTGGAAAAGTTCCGAGAGGATTTGTTTGAAGCTCATTTGTGCCTAAACTTTATAGTCAGTTTTTATGATGACTTTGTAATGACGTCGTTATAGTTAATGGGTTTGCTGGGATGAGACTATTATGTGCTTAATTGTTTACTTTATTTTTCTTGCTTGTCTTAGAATTTCTCATTTGATCCAATAGCATGAATTTATTATGTGACATTACTTTATAAAGTGATTATTAAATAAGTTCTTTTTTATATGTACTTGCTAATCAGTCCTAGCAATTTTTATACCGAAAAGGGTCAAAACTATCCCCATGGTTCGTTAAGGTTTATAAATACCTTCCGTCCATCTATTAGTTCATAAAAATACATGACGTTAATTTTATTAATAAAATTACCTCCGCGTCTAACGGCAGAACATATGGGCCTTTCATTTAACAAGGTGGCATTTTTTTACTGGGACATGATCGCGGCCTACTCCGCACTACTATTGAGTAGCGAGAAACGTATCTTGGGTTTGTTACCTGGGTCAAAATATTAACATTAACCCATCCTTTTTTATGGCATCAGACATTTACATTAATCAAACGGTGTCGTATCAACAACTGGAAAAATCATTTTCCGGTGGTTGTACCTCCGCCACGGGTGGACACCTGGAAAGAAAGATGTGGGAGGAAGCAGAGCAAGATGCATGAGTTGATGATGAGATGCTTGCTATTTTGGGTTACAAAGTGAAGGCATCAGACATGGCTGAAGTTGCTCAGAAAGTTGAACAGCTTGAGGAAGTTATGGGTAGTGTTCAACAAGATAATCTTTCATTTCTTGCTTCTCTCATCTTTGGCTCGAATCTATGATTCTAAACTCAACCCACAAGAACCTTTTACCAATTAATCTTCCTCTTTCACAACTAATATTCATCAAAGAACAAATCTAACTATTATCCCAAGTAAAACCATTTTTCCCAAAATTGAAAATCCAACTAGATTACTACATGCGTCGCCGGTGTAACAACCACAGAGCAAGAGATTAAAACCCACAACCACAACAGAGTTATTGTCGTCCTCCTCACGAATCTTGGTGAGTGGTGGTATGTGGGGTAGTTTTGAGAGCGAGTCAATTTCCACGCGAGCGTCTCAGTCAACTTGGCCAACATTAATGGCATGTGCAGGAGCAATTCGACAAGAGAACATGAAATTAGGTGACGCTTTGTTGAAGCAAATTGGGTTCAAAAGGATGGGTTAACGTAAAGTTTTTGACCCGGGTAAAGTCGGATCGTTGAAGTAAGAGCCATGTTTGATTTTTTCCCGAAAAGGCCACGTGTCCCAGTAAAAAAATGGCACCTCATTATATGAAAGGCTTGTTTGTTTTGCCGTTAGACGCGAGAGTAATTTTATTAATAAAATTAACGTTGTGTGCTTTTTTGGACTGATAGATGGACGAAGGGTATTTATAAACCATTTAGCAAATCAGTAGTTTTGACCATTTTCCGTTTTTTATGTAATAACTTGAGCTCGTAATCATTCACAGTGTACAGAATTTCGATACCCATGTCTATAAGCATTTGGGTTTATTTGATTTTAAAATCTAAGAATATTTTTATAATATTTTGGTCCACCCTCTTGATTATTCCTAGTTATTTAAGCTTAGGCATTCACCAGAAGATAATCTCATAGACATTTACTACATTGGTATATAAGCTAGTCTTCATTTTGCGGAATCAGAAATGGAACTTGTGCTTATTTCAAATCCAACATTCCAGCTTGCTCTCAATTTTATGCTTCAAATCACTTCCGGCGATTGGACCCTTACTCAACTTACCTCTTTTATTTTATATTACTTTATTTAATACCTCAGTATTAAATTACGGAACCATCTTTTTTATTGGAGAACTCCTTAACTAATTGCTTAATTCAGAGGCCAACATGAGCCCTTACTTGCCTTATGTGTTATTTGTTTAAGTCCTAACGTGCTCCCTTTTATGTGACGCTAATAAGAATAGAAATAGAAACTTGAGATTTTCTTTAAGTCTAGAACCATCCCTTTAGAATAGTGTCCAAAGCCTCCTGGACTATAGGAAGGGACGAGTAGACCTATTAAGACGCGGTTTAGAAAAAATTAGTGCGCTCTTAAGTTAACAACTTAAAGATAGTAATGAGGGTAGAGGACATGATATATAAATTGCCCGAATAGCCATTGCACTTTTGGCTATAAAAGTCTTAGCAGACTTTGCACGGGAGTTGATCCATTAGGCTTAAAAATTTAGGTCCCCTTTTATGTAACTAAGTAGGCTTTCTACGATTTGCAATTCTTATATTTTTTCCATGACTAGTTTTAACTAATTGCTTTTAATTGATGTATATACTTGACCACTTAGGATTAATTCACAACTTAGCAACCTACAACCTAATTTAATTGAATAATCCTACATAGTTTAAGTTCGGCCGAGACCCACCGTTGTGGACCGCGAGGAGTGCCTAACACCTTCCCTCAAGGTTATTTCGAGTCTGTACCCTAATTTTTGGTAATGCAAACTAGTTACATGAGTTAATCGCTCTAGGTTCCCTAACGCACCATAATCTGTTAGGTGACGACTCTTCAAATACCCAATTCCCAAAAGGAAACGAGTTATTCCTCCATGAACTCTGAAATCCGGACTTTCCCCGCGGAGGGAAAAAGGGGGCGCGACAGCATGGCGACTCTGCTAGGGATATCTTTTAGGCTCTTGCCATAACGAACTTATCTTTTACAAATTAGTCCAAGCATGCTTATCCCGTACCCTTCTCCCTTATTTGAATTTAACTGTCCATTTTTTAAGCTTTTGGTTCTCTATCCCTGGAACTGACTTGTCTCTTTGTTTTCTTTTCCCTATAATTGTCTTTCAATTATTTAAATATTGTATTTATTTTTCTTATGTGCATTAATTGCTGCATAAATTATGCTCCGCATCATATTCCACTCGTGCATATCAAATCCTATAGCAACACTTTAATGAGTGGTTGCGCTCTTCCTATTTACTACCTTTAAATTCGGAAAGGCTTATTTGCGGTAAAACCAGTCGATCAGCGGTGCAGTCGACGGTTCCGTGCCTTCCCCCTCGAGTTGTTCGCTTGAGGGTACCAGTCTAAAACCCCATAGAAACCTTACTCTTGTTAAATTGTGCATGCATCATGGTCAAACCTAGTCGGATTATTTATGTTGTCCACATAATGATCCTTTAAGATAAGTCTTATCCAAAGTCCATCGAGTTTTCCGTAATCCCAACGGGCACAATCATATTCTGTGCATTAATTTGGAGAACTAAATGTCGATATGTAGATCATAAATGTCTAAATAGTTGAGTCTGGTGGGGGTAAGACCTAACCTTTTTGTTTTGCAGAAAATGAGGAACGAGGTCCCCAACTTCGGTATGGTTAGCACACCCTCACTCTTGCTAGACTGGTGGAGAAATCTTCCATTAGATGACAAAATCAATGAATGAAAAAAGAGGGCCACCAAATCTAGCGAAAAGTTGAAATATCTGGAATACAGCCTGTTGGAATTGGAAGGAAAAATGAGAAAAAGAGTCACCGACTGCCAGAACGCTGAGGGAAACGAAAGAGAACATTTGACAAAGGCATTTTTGTTGATGAACCTACGCGAACTGGAGGATTTGATCAACGAGAACATTCAATCTGGGGAAGGTCCTTCTAGGACCAAATAGGCTATTTGCTTTTTCCTAAAATGTAATAAGGGCAAGTAGCAGTAGTGACTTATTTTATTATTATCTTAGTGTCATTTTGGGATTCATCTATTTTTATATATTATGAAATGAAGCATTTATTGGCATTTAGAGTTCTCCAAATCTATTTGTCGCTAGGCCTACCTCGGGCACAACAAGGCTTCCAAATTAAGACGCGAATTTATATTTCCGCAATGTGTTTAAATACTGCAAACCTTTCAGGATCCTCGCGGACTTGTTACCTTTTTTGTTTTTGCTTATTTTTATTGTTATTCCCATCCCCTTAGCATATCATAACAGATCTAGAGACCCTCCACCTCCTCCTCTAAGCAACACAAAGGGCAAAAGAAAGACAAAGATGGATGACTTAAGTGGAATCCGAAAGGAAAATGTTGAGAACGCAGAGAGTTCAGATGGTCGTAGTACTCTGGCCCCAAATGACCTGATTTTGAGACTGGAACAAAAGATACTAAAACTACAAGGAGAACTTGAGCAGGTTCGCACTTAAAAAATTTGTCACTCACCCTCAATGTCCCCGATATCCATTAACAAAACACAAAGAACCCGACACCTCCTCAGAACACACAAAATCAGCAGCCACAAAATCCTCCCGCGCCAAATCAATACGCAACTCCACCCCAAAATATCAATCCGTTGCCAATACAAACTCCAACACAACATCATCATCAACCAATTCAGTACACACCAACCATCACTTACCACACTCCCCAAAACACACCACCACTCATTCCCGATCCCCAAAACTCCACAAATGACCATCACTATACCCAAGTTCCTAGCACCCACCAAAGCAATCCTATATATGTGGAAACTATACCTCATTCTGCCCAACCAATCTCTTGTGCACCGGAATCCTCCGAGAAGGACCTGCTCATTAAAAACATGGCTGAAGAACTCAAGAAGTCAACAAGCCAAGTTCAAGGTGTTAAGGTGATAGAGGAATATAAGGTTTGGACTTTGAAGATCTGTGCATACAGCCGGATGTCGAACTGCTAGAGGGGTACAAAATTCCCAAATTAGAAATGTTCGATGGTACAAGTGATCCCAAGGTTCATCTAAGGACCTATTGTGACAAACTTGTGGGGGTCGGAAAAGATGAAAAGATCCGAATAAATCTCTTTATGAGGAGGTTTACTGGGGATGCTTTGTCTTGGTATATCAGCCAAAATCCCGAGAAATAGTCCAATTAAGTAAGCATGGTATCAGATTTCATGGATCGGTTCAGGTTTAACACAGAGAATACACTAGATGTCTTCTACATTCAGAATTTTAAGAAGAAACCTACCTAGATTTTCCGTGAGTACGCTACTCGTTTGAGGTCAGAAGCAGCCAAGGTCACGCCCGCTTTGGACGAAGAATAGATGAATAGATTATTTGTCAGGGCATAGGACCCACAATATTTTGAGAGGTTGATGGTTATCGAAAATCACAAGTTCTCTGACATCATCAAACTTGGAGAAAGAATCAAAGAGGGAATCAAGAGCGGGTTGGTAACAAACTTCGAGGTACTGCAAGCCACGAATAAGGCACTACAATCCGGTGGCATATCGAAGAAGAGAGATGTTGGGGCTGTAATGGTGGCCCAGGGCCCAAAATCTCCACTTACCTATCAAACACCTCCACCCACATACCAGACACCTACACCCATATATCAGACACCTCCACCCACATATCAAGCACCTCCACCCAATTACCAAGCATCACCGCCCATATCAGCCTTCATCTCCTAGATATTCCTAACCAGCCATTGTCCATTACACCTATAATTCCCAACCATCCCACTTCCAATCACCACCATCTCGCCAAAATTATCCAAGACCAAGACTCAACTTTGATCGCAAGCCACCTAGACAATACACCGCCATTGCTGAGCCCATCGACCAACTGTATGAAAGGTTAAAAGTCGTAGGCTACGTCACTCCTATTCCCGCTGTAGCATTAGAAAATCCATCCCAATGGGTCAATCCAAACAAAACTTGTGTATACCATTCCGGTATGAAAGGGCACACCACTGATGAGTGCCGAACATTGAAGGATAAGATCTAGACACTCATTGACAACAAGGTCATACAAGCAAAGGAAGTCGCGCCCAATGTCCACAACAATCCCATCCCTGATCACAGAGGTGATGGTGTACATGTGATAGAGACAAATGAAGAATTGGACCCTGAGGGGTCAATCGGGCTCATTCGAGAAGGTGATGACTTTAAGGTTGTAGTCACACTTACTCCTATTGTGGTTCAGACTCAGGTACCTATTAATATTCAGGTAACTACATCAGTTCCATTCGAGGTAGAAGCAGCTCCGCCCGCAGCCACCTCCGCTCCATTTGAAGTAAAAGTGGTCACACATTTTACTGTGACGGTGTCAACCACACCCCTATTCCACTCAAAAGAAATACCCTGGGATTATGTTGCCGAGGCTCGGCGAAAAGGGAAGGCTAAGATAGAGAAATCTGATGCCACACAAGGAATGACTAGAATTGGAAGAGTCTATACACATGAACACTTGGAGGTTCAAGTAAGGAGGCCACTATGAGGTAGCCTATCATTGAGATCGGGCCAGATGACCTGTGGAGGAAAGTGCAGGCAAAAGAATAATCCGTCGTTGACCATATGAACAAAGTGCCTGCGCAGATATCTATCATGTCACTATCGCAGAATTCAGAGGCACACACGAATGCTTTGATGAAAGTACTGAGCGAGGCTTATGTACCCAATAACATCACTGGTGGAGAAATGACCAACATGGTTGGGCAAGTGCTGGAGAGCCATAAGATTATCTTCCATGAAGATGAGCTACCGCCCGAGGGTTTGAATCACAATCGAGCATTGCATATCATAGTACAATTTGAAGACAAGTTCATTGCCAGGGTCCTTGATGATGGGGGTTCGAGCCTATCCACACTAGGAAGCATGAATGTGAAGGCTTTAGATGGGTCCCAAAGGGCCACGATCAGGTAAATCAATCTTTGCTTGCAGATGGGGCCAACTTGGTTCGACGTTGAATTTCAGGTGCTTGACATACCAGCCTCATACAATCTTCTATTGGGCCAGCCATGGATCTATGCTACTGGAGTCATGCCTTCCACACTACATCAAGCCGTGAAGTTTAAATGGAACCACCAGGAGGTAATCATTCACGGAGATGGAAGTAACCCCATCTACACTAGTCAAACCATCCCGACCATTGGACATAAAAGAAGGCTAGGAGGGGAAACCTATCATCACATCGAACGAGTCAATGCGTCGAGAAGGATAAGTGATGTAGTAACAAAATAGAAAGCATACTAGCATGGTCCGGATATGAATCGGGTAAAGGCTTAGGAAAGAACCTCCAAGGCATCACCAAACTAATATAGCTGAAAAATCATGGTACCACTTTTGGGCTTGGATACCAGTACACATGGCAAAAGTACAGGAATTGGTCGCCTCCAAGGCGTGGACCATATCATCCTCTTGAGTAGCTAGTGCCACGTTTGGAACAAGCTTTCCACCAGGCCGACACAATAAGTAGGACTGCAAAAGAAGAAGCACTAGCTGGGTTGAAGAATTTGTTCTTGGAAGATGAGGACATGGACTACGATGCCATAATTAAGGAGGAGGAGGATGAAGGCCTCACTATTCAGACTGTAGCGAAGGGAGCTATTCTCAGAAACTGGACCGCCACACCATCCCAAGTCTGCCGAGTCCCTGGGTAGCTTGGCAGAATTTACTTCTATGGCCATTTTAGGCATTTAAAATTTCCTATAGTTTCATTTTAATCTGTACTTATTTCAAAATAAATGCTTGATTCAACGAGCCGTGCTTTGTCTTAACAATTTTTCATGTTTTCATCAAATACGTTTGCTCTTTATTATTCACTACTATCTTTACACTTTTTCTTTCCACAATGTTATTATTACTTTTCCTGATAAACCAATGACTGTGATGTGTAATGAGGCAACGCAACAAGAGAACAGTGACTTAGAGGAAGAAGATGAGGTACCCGAGGAAATCATCCGGGAGGTTGAAAATTTTGAAAATAAGCCTAAGTCCAATCTAGACGAGACTGAAGCAGTAAATTTGGGAGACACTGAGACCATCAAGGAGACCCGCATCAGTATTCACTTGTCACCGATAGAGAAGGAAGAGTACATTCGTTTCCTAAAATAATATGAGGACATTTTCGCATGGTCATATGATGACATGACCGGTTTGAGCACTTCCATAGTGGCTCACAAGTTGCCTACTAATCCCATGTGTTCACCAGTAAAACAGAAACTCAGAAAGTTCAAACCGAGACAATTTGCACCAAGGCAGCTGGTATTGAAGAAAATCTTCCTGCATCAAGATGAAGCCAAAGAGAAATTCTCTCCCAACTGGTAAGGTCCATACATAGTTCATAGAGTACTGACAGTAGAGCACTCATACTTGCAGAAATAGATGGAGAAATCTGGCCAAAACCAATCAGAGCAGACGCAGTCAAGAGATACTATGCTTAGATGTTTTACATTTCCTCACTTGATGTAATTGAACTACGCTTGACTTGATTTCCATTTAAGAGGGGATACGTAGGCAGCCTTATGTGTTCGGTCATATCATAATAAAATATTCATTTCCCCCAAGAGCAGAAACTGGGGCAAAATTTTGAGGAGGACCCTCAAAATTCCGAAGCAAGTCCAGTCAACGCCAACTTGTGTCAGATGGTCAGTAATTAGTTAAGAAACTGGGGCAAAATTTTGAGAAGGATTCTCAAAATTCCAAAGAAGGTTCAGCAAGATCCATTATCCACAAATAGCGGAAGGATCATCTACTAAACTAGGGCAGAATTTTGAGGAGGGCCCTCTAAATTCCGACATAAGAGAGCTTTAATGTCTTTAAGATGTGTTATAGTCAATAGTTCATCTATTTTTCTGAAATAACTCTATTTTTATCAACAATTGCGTATTTTTCGAAAAACTCTATTTTCATAATAGTCAGGTGTTACCTAGGGAAACTCGAAAAGGGCTTTCAGAACGGATCATAGCAAGGCCTGCGGACGAAGCACCGAACAGCCTGCGGAGAATAGTTCGACTGATTCTATGATTTTACTATCTTTTCAACTCGCCTATGTTGAAAGCCCTAATTTTCTAGACTTCTTCGTTTGGTTCTGTATATTAGCATGACTGCTTGTTTCTTGTTTGAGTTTCTATGACTATCTTGTTTCGAATATGTTTTTACAATCATGTGTTCTATGTATCCACAATCCCCATCACCCCTGTGTGTAGGTTTGTTCCTTCTGTTTAGTCCTGTGAGTATTGCTGATATGGTTTTGGACTCCATGTTTGATTTACAATTGTCTAATCATGCAACTCTCACTTTTCAAAGTTGTTCTACTACATGACTCCCTCTTTTACTCAATAAACTATTTCAAACAAACCTTCCTTTTATACTGTTTTCCTACTAAAACCTTTAAACTGTGTCAAACACTTTCACTTTACTCTTAAGTAAATAGGTTCTGCCCTTTCCAGTATATGTACTGCCTTGGGATCCTCTTGAGAACCCTCTGAACTCTGGCATACTGAGGCAGACCATTCCACACTGCACTTATTCAATTTTGGTTACCAAGTCTAGGTCTAAGCACTGCCCGGGATCCTTGAGATCCTTAGGGAACTTTGATGCACCTAGACTATGACATTGTCCATGGAAATGAGGCATTTGAGGCTATTGGAGGCTTTGGAAACCTGGGCCTATTTGTAGGCTCCCTATCGAATAACTTCTTATTTCCTTATCTGCTTATGTAATTCATTCATATGGTTTGTAATAACTTATAAACGAATATTGGGGTAATTAGTGAAAAGGGGTGGGTAGCTACATGTTTGTGGGGGTAATACGGGCAGAAAACATGCCTATACGACTTTACATTTTGTCATGTTTGTCCCACCATGTTAGAAATCATGCCTATAGGTTTCAAGTGATTCCAAAAGAAATTATGTTTATAAGTCTGAAAATCAGCTTCACAAGTAGATGCCAATGCATATAGGATATAATCCAAATCCGACTTCTGTTATAACAAGTGTTTATGTATGTTTCTATTTGTCTTCATGCCTGCAAGTCTTTAAAATTAGTATTAAACAACTAGATATCATGCCTATAAGGAACCACACCAGAAATTCTGCCTATATCTAAACTAGTTTGGTTTTAAATAAATCAATCCAGTTAACAATTAGCTCACTTCTAAACTGGTTTAATTAATGGTCTATTTTCCTGAAACGAGTTCTTTCAAAAACTGCCTCAATTTATCATTAGACAACATGCCTATAGGGATTAAAGAGTCCGTTTCAAAACTTGCCTTGTTTCACTATATAAAATGTAGTCATCAGTATTCCGCGTATAGGCAAGCCTGTAGGGCGTTTTCAAATCTAGCAACTTTGGAACTGTTTCTGCGACTTAATGTTGTTCTGGTATAACAGGCTTTTAAAATCAGTAGGCAACTGATAGGGTCATCACTTCTGAGTTTATAAAATAAAATGTCTGTCTTCTGTATATCTACTTAGACATCATGCCTTAGGATACTGTTTAACAAAAGACCCTTATTTATGCTTGAGTCCTGTTGTTTATGTGTATTGTCCGCGATTTTGGTGCTCATTTCCTCTATAGTTGGCCATATTGGGAGATTTTTGAAGGAAATTGAAGAGGGATTCAAGGAGAATCGTTGGGAGGTAAGATTCTTGGCTAAAAACTCGATATTTACGTGAATTCTACCTAGAAAATCATGGAAATTAAGCTAAAAGTTAAAGAACTAGGGCTTGGAAATTTAGACTTTTGATTGGGGATTTGGAGGACCATTTGGGGTTGAATTTTAGAACTCTTGATATGTATGAACTCGTGGGAAAATAAGGAATCTATTGATATGAAAATTTTTGAATTCTGAGACGTGGGCCCGGGGGTCGGGTTTTTGTAATTTCGGGATTTGTGCCATTTATTGATTGTTTTCGCTTGGGCTTTATTCCTTTAGCATATTTTGACGTCCTCGTTCTGATGTTGGATAGATTCAACGCGCGTGAAGGCCGATTCGAGAGGAAAAGGCATCGCGAGTTAGAGATTTAGCTGGTTCGAGGTGAGTAATTATTGTAAATGATGTTCTGAGGGTTTGAAACCCCGGATTGCACATCGAATTGCTATATTGAGGTGAGGCACACGCTTGATGATAAGCGTGGGGTCATGCACTATTGGGGATTGTGACTTGGTTTGTCCCGATTGATGATTTTACCGCGTATTTGATTGAAAACTATTTGCTATCATCATTATTTGGGTTGAATACCATATTTGGGCCTAGTGCCAACTATTTGAACCCTTCGGGGATTTTCATTGCTATTTCATCACTGTTTTGACTTTATACTTGAACTCAGTCATGTTATTTTCCACCGTTTTCATACTCAGCCAAGCTTACTCAGTTTTAAGACTTAAATGATTTTTTAAATGATGTTTGGGCTGAGAAACACTATTTTACTATTGCCCGAGAGACTTGTGAGTATTTTTGACTGAGTAAGGGGCATATGTTGTGAGGAAACACTGATACTGATTTGAGGCCGAGAGGCCGAGGGCCTGAGATATATACGCCACGAGGTGGCTTGATTGATATGAGGCCGAGGGCCTAGATTTGATGCCACGAGATGGCTTGTTATTGTGCTTGGGCCGTAAGGGGCCCCTCCAGGAGTCTGCACACCCCCAGTGAGCGCGGGTACCCATTGTGATGTGAGATTGAGCCCGAGGGGCTGTTATTGTTTTGAGATGTTGGCCGAGGGGCGGATGTGGTGATACTGTGACCAAGGGGCGAACTTCTATTTGTTTACTTTAACTTAATTACCTGTCAATTACTTGTTTACTTGCTGAAAGAGGATTTTACATGATTTTCCACTGTTTTACTGTTTTAAAATGATTTTACTGCTTCATTATAGAATGCCTTATGCCTTACGTGTTTTCTTACTTTCAGTCGTTATTTACATTTGTTACTCACTGAGTTGGAGTACTCACTTTTCTCCCTGCATCATGTGTGCAGATTCAGGCGTAGCTGATTCATCCCAGCTTCAGGCGGATCTTCGAGGAGTCTTTAGGTAGCTGTTGGCATTCGCAGCTTGGAGCTCCTCCCTATCTATTTCCTTTATGTTCTTAGTTCAGTATTTAAAACTCTGTAGTTACATTTAAGGATTCTGTATTGTTAGATGCTCGTGACTTGTGACACTGCGGTTAGGACTGTGTCGGGTTGTATTTCCAATACTTATTATCATTAAATCATGTTTGAGACTGCTTTTATGTTGTTTAACTGTTTAAAAAGTCAATTGGATTTAATTGGCTGGCCTTGTCTTTACGAGAGAGACCATCATGACCGGGTTCGGGGTTAGGGTCATGACAAGTTGCTATCAGAGCCAAGGTTACATAGGTCTCACGAGTCACGAGCAGGTTTAGTAGAGTCTCGCGGATCGGTACGGAGACATCTGTATTTATCCTCGAGAGGCTGCAGAACCATTAGGAAAAACTTCATATTCTTGAATTTCTTGTCGTGCAAACTTGTTGATCCGAGTACTAAACTTCTCTTATTCTATTCTCTCACAGATGGTGAGGACACGCTCTACTGGACAAGGTGGACGACCACCAGTGCCACCTGCTATGGCCACCAGAGGTCGTGGACGCGGTCGTGGTCGTGGTAGAGGCAGAGCAGCGAGGGCAGTGCCTATGGATCCACCAACTGCCCCAGCTTAGGATCAAACTCTAGCTATGGACGCTCCAGCAACACTAGCTCAAGCACCAGCTGTGCCCATCATGATTCCGGTTCTTCAGAAGGCCTTGGCACAGATCTTATCAGTTTGCACTGGCCTGACTCAGGCCATTTTAGCCACTACAGCTGCAGCTATTTCACAGGCCGGGGGAGACAATTAGACTCCTGCCGCTCGCACACCTGAGCAGGTCATGCAGGGACTTCAAACGCCGGGGGCACATCCAGCCCAGCCGGTCGCAGCTGCTCAAGACTATGTGGTTTCTATCATGCCGGAGGATGAGCAACGTAGGTTGGAGAGATTTGGTAGACTGTAGGCTCCAACCTTCAGTGGCGCAGAGGGCGAGGATGCCCAGGGCTTTTTGGATAAGTGTTAGAGGATGCTTCGTACTGTAGGTATTCTGGAGACCAGCGGGGTCGCTTTTACCACCTATCAATTTTCAGGAGCTGCTTTCACTTGGTGGGAGGATTTTGAGAGGCGTAGGCCTGTTGGTGCAGCACCCCTTTCATGGAAGCAGTTCTCCGTTCTCTTTCTGGAGAAGTATGTTCCGCAATCTCGCATAGAGGAGCTGCGTAGGTAGTTTGAGTGGTTGCCTCAGGGGGATATGACCGTGTCGCAGTATGAGTTGAGGTTCTCCGAGTTAGCTCGTCATGCCATCTGGTTGGTTCCGACAGATTAAGAGAGGATCAAGAGGTTTGTTGATGGTCTTACTTATCATCTCCGTATTCTTATGACCAGAGAGAGGGTGATTGGTGCTACATTCAAGGAGGTTGTGGACATTGCTCATGAGATTGAGTCTGTTCGTCACTGGGAGCGCGAGGAGAGGGAGGCCAAGAGGCCTCAAGGATCTGGCAGCTATAGTAGTACTCCTTCGAGGGGTCAGTTTCAGCACGACAGAGGCCGTTTATTCAGGTTTGCTCAACCAGCTCGCCCAGTTTATTGTGGGGAGTCTTCGAGTCATGGTTATCATGTATATCAGCAGGTCCAGTCATCACTCAGCGCCCTTCCAGCTTAGAGTTCATCCCGTGCTCCATCAACTCAGGGCTCTTCTATGCCGAGTGTATCTGCCAGTCACTCCATTGCGAGGAGTTCCCTTCAGTCCCCTTATCCATCACCTGGGAGTTGTTTTGAGTGTGATGAGATTGGCCACATGTAGAGGCAGTGTCCTCGTCGTGTTACTAGGTCGTCCTAGCAGAGGGGTCAGTCATGGATTCAGCGCCAGTTTCTTTACCACCACTTGCTTAGCCTGCTAGGGGTGGGGGTCAGTAATCCAGGGGTCACCCAAGAGGGGGAGGTCGATCAGGGGGAGGTCAGACCCGTTTCTATGCACTCCTAGGCAGACCCGATGCTATTGCTTCAGATGCTGTTATTATAGGTATTTGTTTAGTCCGCTACAGAGATGCATCTGTATTATTTGATCCTGGTTCCACCTTTTCTTATGTGTCATCATATTTTTCTAGTTATTTGGGTATGCCCCATGAGTTTCTTGCTTTACATGTTCATGTATCTACCCCGATAGGCGATACTGTTATTGTAAAATGTGTGTACCAGTCGTGTGTGGTGACTACTAGGGGTCTGGAGACCCGAGTGGATCTATTGCTATTGAGCATGGTGGATTTTGATGTTATTTTGGGCATGGATTGGTTATCTCTGTGTCGTGCTATTCTGGACTGTCATGCTAAGACATTCACATTGGCTATGTCGGTGTGCCACGGATCGAGTGGCAGGGTGTGACTGATTATGTTCCTAGTGGAGTGATCTCTTTTTTGAAGGCCCAGCATATGGTTGGGAAGGGTTGTCTTTCATATCTAGCGTTTTTGAGGGATGTCGGAGCTGAGACTCTCAGTATTGATTCTATTCCAATTGTGAGGGATTTTCCCGATGTGTTTCCTGCAGACCTGCCGGGCATGCCACCAGATGGGGATATTGATTTTGGTATTGACCTTGTGTCGGGCACTCAACCCATTTCTATTCTGGCGTATCGTATGACACCAGCAGAGTTGAAGGAATTAAAATAAAAACTTTAAGAACTCCTTGATAAAGGGTTCATTCGGCCTAGTGTGTCACCTTGGGGTGTGCCGGTTCTATTTGTGAAGAAGAAGGATGGAACTATGAGAATGTGCATTGATTATAGGTAATTGAACAAAGTAACAATTAAGAACAAGTGTCATTTGCCTCGCATTGATTATTTATTCGACAGCTTTAGGGAGCGAGAGTGTTCTCCAAGATTGATCTCCGTTCAGGTTATCACCAGTTGAAGATCATGGATTCAGACATCCTTAAGATGGCTTTCAGGACCCTATATGGTCATTATAAGTTCTTGGTAATGTCTTTTGGGCTGACCAATGCCCCAGCAGCATTCATGCATTTGATGAACAGTGTGTTCCGGCCTTATCTTGATTCGTTTGTCATAGTCTTCATTGATGATATTCTGGTGTATTCGCGTAGTTAGGAGGAGCACGCGGACCATTTGAGAGTTGTGTTGCAGAGATTGAGAGAGGAGAAGATCTATGCAAAATTCTCCAAGTGTGAGTTTTGGCTAATTCAGTGGCTTTCTTGGGGCACGTGGTGTCCAGCGAGGGTATTCAGGTTGATCCAAAAAAGATAGAGGTGGTACAGAGTTGGCCCAGACCGTCCTCAGCCACCGAGATTCGTTACTTTCTTGGTTTGGAAGGCAATTATCACGGGTATATTCAGGGATTCTCATCGTGCATTGCCCTGACCAAGTTGACTCAGAAGGGTGCTTCATTTGTATGGTCGGACGAGTGTGAAGAGAGCTTTCAGAAGCTCAAGACAGCTTTGACCACAGCTCCAGTGTTGGTTTTTCCATCAGCTTCAGGTTCATATACCGTGTATTGTGATACTTTGAGAGTTGGGATTGGTTATGTGTTAATGTATGAGGGTAGAGTTATTGCTTATGCTTCTCGTCAGTTGAAGCCCCATGATAAGAACTACCCCGTTCATAATTTGGAGTTGGCTACAATAGTTCATGCATTGAAGATTTGGAGGTATTACTTGTATGGCGTGTATTGTGAGGTGTTCACTGATCATCGTAGTCTTCAACATTTGTTCAAGCAAAAGGATCTTAATTTGAGGCAGCGAAGATGGTTGGAGTTGCTTAAGGATTATGATATTACTATATTGTACCATCCGGGAAAGGCTAATGTGGTAGCCGATGCCTTGATCCGAAAGGCAGTGAGCATGGGGAGTTTGGCATATATTCCAGTTAGGGAGAGACCTCTTGCGGTTGATGTTTAGGCCTTGGCCAATCAGTTCATGAGGTTGGATATTTCGGAGCCTAGTCGAGTATTGGCTTGCGTGGTTTCTCGGTCTTCCTTATATGATCGCATCAGAGAGCGCTAGTATGATGATCCGTATTTGCTTGTCCTTAGGGACATAGTTCAGCACGATGATGCTAGAGATGTGACTATTGGTGATGATGGGGTGTTGAGGATGCAGCGCCGGATTTATGTACCTAATGTGGATGGGCTTCGGGAGTTGATTCTGGAAAAAGCATTGCATTCGCGTGGGTTGTATTGCGTTCGAGTAAGAGGATTTTGGTCAACATTATTTTTGTGTTTCGCGAACGCGAGGCTTTGACCACGGCCGCGAAGAAAGAAATTAAGGCTTGGGAAGAATGTTTTTAACTCGTCTTGTCCGCGATTTTGGGGCTCATTTCCTACATAGTTGGCCATTTTGGGAGATTTTTGAAGGAGATTGAAGAGGGATCCAAGGGGAATTGTTGGGAGGTAAGATTCTTGGACTTAAAACTCAATATTTATGTGAATTCCACCTAGAAAATCATGGAAATTAAGCTAAAAGTTGAAGAACTAGGGCTTGGAAATTAGACTTATGATTGGGGATTTGGAGGACCATTTGAGGTTAGATTTGAGAACTTTTGATATGTATGAACTCGTGGAGAGATAAAGAATGTATTGATGTGAAAATTTATGAATTCCGAGACGTGGGCCCCATGGTCGGGTTTTGGTAATTTCGGGATTTGTGCCCTTTGATTATTTTCGCTTGGGCTTTGTTACCTTAGCATATTTTTACGTCTCGTTCTGATTTTGAATAGATTCGATGTGTGTGGAGGCCGATTCGAGGGGCAAAGGCGTCGCGAGCTAGAGATTTAGCCGGTTCGAGTTGAGTAATGATTGTAAATGATGTTCTGAGAATTTAAAACCCCGGATTGCATATCGTAGTGCTATATTGAGGTGAGGCACACACTTGACGACGAGCGTGGGGTCGTGCACTATTGGGAATTGTGACTTGGTCCGTCCCGATTGATGATTTTACCGCGTATTTGATTGAAAACTATTTGCTATCATCATTATTTGGGCTGAATGCCATATTTAGTCCTAGTGCCAACTATTTGAACCATTCGGGGATTTTCATTGCTATTTCCTTACTATTTTGACTTTATACTTCAACTCAGTCATGTTATTTTCGACTATTTTCATACTCAGCCATGCTTACTCAGTTTTAAGACTTAAATGATATATTAAATGATGTTTGGGCTGAGAAACACTGTTTTACTATTTCCCAAGGGGCTTGTGAGAATTTTTGACTGAGTAAGGCCGAGGGCCTATGTTGTGAGGTAACACTGATACTGATTTGAGGCCGATGGCCTGAGATATATATATGCCATGAGGTGGTTTGATTGATTTGAGGCTGAGGACCTAGTTTTGATGCCACAAGATGGCTTGTTATTGCGCTTGGGCCGTAAAGGGCCCCTCCAGGAGTCTGCACACCCCCAGTGAGCGCGGGTACCCATTGTGATGTGAGATTGAGCCCTGTGAGCACATGATTTTTGCCCTATATATGAATAATTCCCAAAAATTTCAAACAAAGTAATTTATTTTTCTTTATTTTTACAATTTTTGTGAATTTTGGTGTCATTTTGGGTTAATTGTTTGCATTTTATTTGTGCATTTTTATTCATATGAAAATACAAAAATACGCATTTGCATTGAGGATTTAATTTCATATTTTAGTGATTAATTGGTAATTTAAAGTTGTTTCATATAAAGAAAATGTCAAAAAAAAAATTGCGCACTTTTTAATTTGTAGAAATTGTTTTAATTTTAGTTTTACAAATTAGAATTTAGTTCATTTTGGAAAATCAAGTAATAATTTTAGTATTAATCTAGTCCATAAATTTTATTTGTCATTTTAAAACAAAAAATATATAAAAATTACAAAGTAAGGAAAAGGGAAAAAATAAAGCAAGAGGGAACAATTGATTTAAAAGAAAGGACAAAGAAGAGGGTTGTCTCTATTAAAAGCCAATTGGGCTAAGTTGTGACCAAATTCCCAGCCCAAACCCACTCAGCCGGCCCAAGTCTCTTCCCTTTAACCCGGTCCGCCCTCATCAGAACCCAAACGACGTCGTTTTGGGGAGTGATCTCAACCGTTGGTTTTTGATCAGACGGTTGAGATCATCATATGATGTTTGGTATTAATATGTCCGAACGATCCCCCCCACCCCCTTAATCGTCTCTCTCACCTCACGCTCTCACCTCAGAGACGAGGTCACCGGCTCCTCCCTAAGCCGCCGCCGGAAATCGCCCTATGGCGGCGTTCGAGCTCCAAATACACCCAAAATTGCACCATATACACCTCTCCTCCTCCCCTTCATATATCCAAGCTCAATTTCTTTCGAATCACAACCCATCTCCTCGAATCATAGATCGAAAATCCGGTCAAAAACCCTAACTCATCCAATCTGGCTCAAAATCACACCACACCATCCCCAGACTTCCCTCAACCCAAATCCATGACCATCTTCCTTCGAATCTCGGTGAAGCGGCTCGAATTTCAAATTTAAGAGTTTCCGGCCAAAACATTAACCCCAAATCTTTGTGAGTTTGGACTGTAATATCCTTAACCATGTGTTCTCTTGTAAAAACACATGGTTAGAGATGTTGCGTGTCAAAAATCTGGAAAGATTCGAACGACAGTGGTTGACCGGAGTTTTCTCTCCGTCGGTGAGTTTCTCTCCAACTTTCTAAGCTCGATTTCCATCAGTGTAGCCTAACAGTCTCTTCTTCTTCTCTATTTGATTTGATCGATTGTGGAAATTGTCCATGGTTAATTCTGATTTTTACTTGTTTTAGTCTAATTTTATTAGGTTAAATTAGTTCGTGTTTCTATGCTTTATCAGTTTAGCCATTTAAATTAACAGTAGGACCTAGGCTCTGAATCATCGTTAGTTTAATTAGTCAGTTGGATTAGTAGTTTATTGATCGTACTTTAGTGCCATTCATGAATAATAGGATTTATTAGTTGAATGTAGTGGTATTAATGTTAATTCAATGCATGTATGGATTCTTGTTCTGATTTTTCCAGGCCTTTGTTCTGTTCTTCTCTTTTGTCTGTTTCTTGCTTATGGATTGATGATTCCGTGATTAGTTGTTAGATTAGTCTATTCTCATTGTTGATGATTACTTTCGTGTGATTATTGGCTTGGTAGAGTGTGCATTAGGATTAATTGGTAGTATGATTCAGCTTGAATATTTTGCATTAGAGGTGAACCTGGTTGGTTATAGCTGAACAAAATCTTTTGTTTTGTTAACTTTAATTAAATTCTAGCCAGGGTAAGGGATTGGGATCAATCGATACCAGTCTGAAATTTTCAGACTATTGGAAGGGCATTTTAGGGATGGAAAAGGGTAGTTTCTTTAGGAATAGTAATTTCAAAACAGGGGTAAGGGTAGTAAAGGAATTGCCTAGCTAAAAGAGTACCCTAGGGCCTTCTAGAAGGGTACTTTAGTGTAGATGGTAGCACTATAGAGGTGTTTTCTTGCTTAGCAAGTCAAAAATAGAGGGACCAAACTGAAAATAAGAAAGGGCTAATTTGTAAAGTCTAAAATCTGACAGAACCCCATTTGTTCCTATAAAGGGCATATTCAATGCCTTCATTCCCAAGTTTGGATCTCTAAAAATTCCTCCCAAAAAATACTCCTCTAGCCTCACAGATCTGAAATTCAAAATTTCAGATCCAAAACCCATTTAGCTTAGCTTTCTTCAAAGGAAAAAAAACAAAAACAATAGAAAACCTTCAAAAATCCAAAAAGGTACTGTTCCATTAGACAATTCAGGTTAATTTTGACTTTTAGTTGTTGATCTCCATTCTTCTAGTTCAATACTTGGATTTTGAAACTTCAAATGTTCTCTTGTTTGATTTCGAGCAATTTTGGGTCTGTTTAAACTGGTTTTGGATGAGTTTTGGATTTGCTGAAGTATTCTGGTGCATTTCGAGCTTATTTGAGTGCATTTCAAGTGGTCTTTGGGTTGATTTGTTAGGTTATGTCTGATTGTTGAATACTTCTGGATTTCTATATCCATTCCTGGGCTGCTCATCGTTCTATACTGCTGGAAATTGTTATTGCTATTGCTGCTCGTCTATTTGCCTTAGCTTGACCTCTTCTCCTTCACTTTTTATTCGAATTCCAGGTACAAACTCGAGACTGACTTAATGTAATTCCTTCATGAAATGGAAATGCAGTTGCTGTTGATCTTCATTGAAGCTTTCACTGTTTTATTAGTTAGTTGCATTACAACTAGTTCTAGGATTTTTGGATGAATTCATTGTTTTAGCTTATTTGTAGTAGACTGTTTGGACTGTTAATGTATAATGGACTGACTGGATTGTTAGAATAGCAATTATTCATTAGCCTTATTAGTTTAGTTTCATTTTGTAGCGTAATTTTGAAATCAGAATCTAGCTAGAACATAAAAGTGATTTTGGAAGCCACGAGCCTTATTTGTACTAATAACTGGAAACTGATTATGATTGGTGTTCATATTATTGTGTGTTAATTCGAATCAGGAACCAAAATAGTTGAGATGCAATTGTGTCCAAATGTTCCAATCACCTCGAATTTGTTCTTAAGCCTTATTAATTGATGAACTGTTAGAGGTCAGTTATGTCCAAATTAACAATTGTTTTGGAAATCGAATTAGGACTAATAAGTAGTTTATTGGTAGTTTAAATTGATGATCATCACCATTTAGTCTTAAATACCTTAGTTGATTCGTTAACGGTAATACATGCTCCATTAGTGTCACGCTTTGCTAGAATTAGTTCATCAGCTTTCTCTGAGTTTGTTTAACTGTGAATATTGTTTGAATCTTGACTCACATTGGTTGAAATTGAAAGTTTGGGCCAACAATGGCCTGCTGAAAGTATCTGAGCCCTCTTCCCTTTTAGTTTAATTGATTTGAGGCCACAAATACCATAATGGGAGGCTTGGGCCCAAGGACAATATCAGAGGACCAAACTTGGACAAACTCGAAGGCCACACTCGTTTGTTGCCTAGACCAAACGCAGAAGCCTAAAAATGCTGAAGGTCTGAACCATGTGGAAGCCTGGGATCTTAAAAAAATATAGTAGCATAAATAATACTAATCAATTAGGACTTTTATTTTATTATTAGAGACAAATAAAGTAGAGAATCATAGTTGCTTTTAGGTTTGCCCTTTAAATAATAAATGAGATGAGCCCCGTCAAACAAAATACATAAATTGCGGGGCCCTCAATAAATATTTGTGATAAAAACCTTAAAATTTGGGAGGGTTGTATAGTGAATTTCACAGCCTTCCCCAAAATAATAATACGTTAGAATCTTTAGGCACGATTTAAATAAATTACTTTCTTAAATTCGAGTGCGCATTGATGCTGCCCAAATCCAAATCTCGACGAAGTCGAAAGGTGTCGACAACCACGGGTGCATTGATTGCGACGTGGTTCGAAACGCGTTTTCACGACGTCGCAATTCTTTTAGAATAAACAATGATAAAAAGTGGTTTACGAATAAAAGGCACATAAGCTAGCATGTATTAAAGTCGGATAAAATCAAGTGCAACAGTTAAGCGACCGTGCTAGAACCACGGAACCCGGGAATGCCTAACACCTTCTCCCAGGTTAACAGAATTCCTTACTCGGATTTCTGGTTTGCAGACTGTAACAGAGTCATAAATTTCTTCGGTTCGTGATTCAACCGGTGACTTGGGACACCATCAATATCCCAAGTGGCGAGTCTGAAATAATTAATAATTAAATCTCGTTCCGATTGTCCTTTAATTGGAAAAACTCCTTTACGTGCCCTTGTAGGGTGTAGTAATGAAAATGAGGTGTGACAACTCTGGAGACTATGCTGGGGAGCGAACCCAGAATCTCTGGTTCAGGGTTCAGGGTTCGAGATTAGATAAATTATTGTATTTAGTTGTATCTGATTTTCCTACATGTTTTGTGCTGAATGTGCTAAATGTTATTGCTTTGATATTATCTGAATTGTATATAAACTGTGCCGACACCCTTCTCTCTTCACATCCAGGGATGTGCTTACTGGTTGAGACTCCCTATTCTGTTAGTGTCATACCTTGAAATAAGAATGAGGGCGGACAAGTTGCTAAGCCGGATGGCCTTTTGGTTCCCGGAAAGTTGCCCCCTCCTCGACTCGAGTCGTCCGCTCGGGTACACAGTCTAGAACACCGACCCAAGTTTTTAATATAGAATAACGTGACTTCATGCCGGATCCCTAGTAGGAACGATTATTTGCATCATGCTGCATTTGACTTAGGGGACTCAATATAGGGGTTGAGTCCGTCTAGGGCTAGCAACCTGAAATGAAATGACCATCCTGATGCATCCTACTTGCTCTGTACATGTATTTTCGAACCTTCATGTTGACCGGTCTCTGAATCTCAAAAAAAAAGAAGAAAAAAAAGAAGAGAAATAACAGAAAAACCAAGTACTGTCGAAACTTTGCCGAAATTTTGAGAAAACGAAAAAAAGGAAAATAGGAAAAAAGAGTTTTTTATTTTCGGACAGTTGTCTGTTGAAAAGAAATTGGAAAAGAGTCTTTATTTTAGTTTGGAAAAATAGGTTGTTTTATTGTTTGTTGAAAATGAAAAAAGAAGTCGTTACTTTGTCTTGGTTTCAAAAAATAGGAAAGGAAAATAGTTTGTTTTGCCATGAAAAATAAAAATCAAAAAGAGTCTTGTTTTAAAATGGTTCGGTTAATTTGCCCGAACTACGCCGGTTTGATTCTCACAGGGTGTGGGATACGTAGGCAACTCGCATCGGGTCCAATCTTTCCTTTGCAAAAATAGCCAAAAAATGTCAAAATTTTTATTTTCGTCGTAAATAAGTTGGGTGATGCTGTTTTGTCAAAAATAGACAAATGTTCCCAAACGGAACGCCGGAAGGCTGCCCTTGCATAAATAGCCACCTTTGGTCATGTTTTCATTTTTTTTGACCCTCACAGCCTTAAGTTTTCGTCCTCGAGGCGTGGAAAGGCCGTGTTGTAATACTGGGTCTTTTATCTTAATTTGAAAAAATATAAGTAAAGAGTTGTAAATAAGTCAAGTAAGGCCGTCTTGTCATAAATAGCCGAATGTCCCCAAAAGGAACGCTGACTTTGCAAAACGGCCATCTTGGTCAATTTTTGATTTGTGACCGGTTGACTTTTGCAGCCTTAAAATCTTTGTTCCTGAAGTGCTGAAAGGCCGCATTCGAGAATCGAGTTCTTCATTTTTAAAATTTGAAAATATATAGGTAATTTTGAGTCGAAAATATAGATAGTTTTTTTCAGTCGAATAAAAGTTTTTCTTTTGCTTAATCGCCTTAATAAATGTGCAGGATGAGCACGATGCTAAATGAACCCTTTTCAATAATGACCAAAATCCCTTTTGAGTTGCGATTATGGTAGAATGATTTAGGCAAAGAAGGGCAAGACGAAGTGAAAAAATATTTGAAAGATCTCCCAGATTTATTAGACATTCAGCCTCGGGGGGATATTATCAGGGCATTGGTCGCTTATTGGGATTCAACACATAATGTATTTCATTTCTCGGACTTTGAGCTCACCCCGACATTGGAAGAAATAGCGGGGTACATCGGAAGTGATCAAGCTCCGTTGAGGTTCAAATACTTAATTGCTCCCAGGGCCATTACCATACATCAGTTTTTGGATTCCTTGAAAATACCCCGGACAGTTCATCATCCAAATTTTGCAAAGGGTTTTTGTAGTTTCTGCTTCATATATGATAGATATGGCCACGTGGGCGGGTTCAATAATCCAGACTTTAAGCTATGCAGTAGAAGTAACCGACAAAAATGGGAGGAACATAGATGGGTGGCTTTTATGATAGCCTTTTTGGGCCTCATAGTATTCCCAAGGAAAGATGTAAATATTAATTTGAAAGTAGCTGGGGTCGTCAGTACCTTGCAAACTATGGGGAAAAGCACTTTAGCACCTATGATTGTGGCTGACATCTTCCGAGCTCTCACGGCTTGCAAAGCTGGGGGCAAATTTTTTGAGGGATGTAACTTGTTGTTACAAATGTGGATGACTGAGCATTTGTGCCCCCCTCTCAGCTCTTGAGTTATGGTTCGTTTGAGAAAACTTGTATAGGAGAATTTTACATAAGAATCAAAGGGGCTAGTCTACCTGAAGGAGTCACGGCTTGGACATCATTATTTCGGACCCTCACTGCCAGCCAGATACAGTGGGTTCTTGGATGGTTGCCTGTCGAAGAAGTCATATATATGCCAGTGGCCAGGCCGCATTTTCTATTGATGGGACTCAAAAGCATCCAGCCCTATGCACCATATCGGGTTCTGAGGCAACTTGGGAGGTATCAAGTAGTTCCGAAAGGTGAAGATCTGAGTACCCAAGTGGTCGAAATTAGTCCTGATGGTCGGTTCCCTGAAGAAGAAGTTCGCCAAATCTGGAGTGAGTGTCAACATTTGATGGCAAACACTTGTGTGTCAGATAGGGCTAAAGGGGAAGTTGCCCTGGGGTATCATGATTGGTTCAAAAGTGACGTGGCATGCGGCAGACCGGCTAAAAGACCTCATCTCGAAGATTTCGCCGAATCGTCCCAAGAGCAGTGGGACTGGTTAGCAAAGGAAGAAGGCTATCGAGTTGAGATTGGTAAGCTGAAGCAGCAAGTTGAGAGTCTGAAATTCGAGAACAGTGTACAGGTTGCCGCGGATCAAGGTGAGAAGAACAGACTGGCTCGAGAAAACGAGGCGCTTAGGGCCCAAATCAGGCAATTGAGGATAATCGTCGATAAGCAACCAAGGAGCCGATCAGATGAGCAATTGATAAAAAGGCTGGAAAATGAAGTCAGGGAATGGCGGGATGAATTACAAAAATCTGAGAATATCATGGCAGAGCTTAAAGCACAGTGGGCTACAAGAACAGAGGAGCGTCGCCAGTACTTGAATCAGTTGAAAAGAGACCATGAGAAAATTGTTGCCAATTTAAAGAGAAAAGTGGTTGCCCTTGAGGGTAAAGTGGTTAGGCAGGCTAGAGATTTTGGAATTGAAAGTGGACATTGTTACGACTTGTTGGACCAAATGGAGGTGGAAGTGCAGCAGTTGCAAGATCAACACCTGCAGGACTCTCGAGCTTTAAAGACTTGCCGCGATCAGATAAGACGCTTGCTTATAGAAAAGAAGCAAACAAAAGACAGGATTAGAGCCATTGCCCATGCCATTTTCAGGAGATGTCCGGTTTGTGAAGACATGACCTATACTACTTTTGTCTCAGTAGTAATGATCTATGTGAAGCGAACCATGAATGAATTAGAGCAGCTTGAAAGGGATTTGGATCCTAGGCCCGCGGCGAGGCCGAACGACGCCCCGCGGACACCTAAGTTTGAAGCACTAGAGTATGCATAGTCCGTGTCTGTAGTTTTCTACCTTTTGAGTCTCTCTTTTGTCTGTCCGTTGTCTTTTCAGGTCAAGTATGTTTGTAGTCTTAGAGTCTATGTTTGCTTTTAATTTGCGTCTGTTAGTTTCATCCCGAAAACGTGTTTAGTTTGTAATAGTTTGTTTTAGTAATGAAAATTGAAAATTTCAAAAAATTCTTATTTCCACCCTTTATTTTTGCATTTATTTTCACGAACTACGCTTGGTCTGATTCATGCGGGGTCAAGATACGTAGGCAATCTGCATAGGATTCGACCGTAATCGTAAGAAAAAAAGAAGAAAAAACAAAGAAAGAGAGAAAGAAAGAAAAGAGCAGAAAAACAAAAAGAGAAAGAGAAAGCAAGAAATGAGCGAGAACACAAAAGAGAAAGAAATAGAAGAAAGAAAAGAGCACAAGAAAGGGATGAGGTGAAGAAATTTGAAAGAAAGGTAAAAAGAAACAAGGAACGAAATGCCGGGATGATGCATGCAATCGAGCAAACGCATAATAGAAATGATTAACTGTATAAGTGCATTCATGCCAACGTGCGGTTGTCAAATCTGTTAAGACTTAATCGCTAACAAAGTGGTTGTCTAAATGTGTGAGTCCCGGAAGGTGGTTAGTTGATTGGCAGTTCTGGCAACTCACCCGTACAACGCCCGGTTGAAAGATAAAGTAAACATGACAGGACAGGACTCGGAAATCAGCATCTTAGACCTTTCAAATGAAGTTGAGGTAACAGATGTGGGCGCTATGAAAGAAGAGATGAGGAAACTAAAAGCGCAAATGGCCGAAATGCATCGGGCATGGTCTCAGGGACATCCGACACCACTATACCTCGCTAATCCATCTTACATCCCACCTCTGGCTCAGGCTTAGGAGCCCACCACTCCCCACGCATCTTCAGCTTTCCCCTATCACACCCAGGGCTATGGTACTACTTCATATTCTCCTCCAGCTCCACCACCCAAACAGAACCCTCCCCCACCCATGGTTCCAGTCTTTGTGGTACCTCCCCCAGCCCCATTACATAGATCATCCAGTGAGCCGCTATTCCAAGCTCACGACACCCAATATTACCCTCCCGAACCCACTTTCAAAGAACCTGAAGCATATACCTATACTCACTATTTTGAAATCCCGGGAGAAGCTGAGAAACCGGTTAAGAATGCAGAACAGGAGGAAGTGATTCGTAAAGTCAAAAGCATGGAGCAATCCTTCAGGAACATGCATGGTTTAGGCAACCAAGTCAACGTTGCATACAAAGATTTGTGCCCTTTCCCCGATGTCCAGTTGCCCGCAGGTTTCAAAATGCCCATGTTTGATTTGTACGAGGGACATGGCGACCCGGTGGCCGACCTCCGGGGTTTTTGCAGTAAAATGAGAGGGGCTGGGGGGAAGGATGAATTGTTGATAGCCTATTTTGGTCAAAGTCTGAGCGGGTCCACACTAGAATGGTACACGAGACAGGACCCCGACCGATGGTATACATGAGATGATTTGGCACAAGCATTCATAGGCCATTTTCAGTATAACCTTGAGATAGTCCCCGATCGTCTGTCATTTTTGAAGCTGGAAAAGAATCCCGGGGAATGTTTTAGAGAGTTTGGTTTCCGCTGGAGGGAACAAGCAGCAAGGGTTGATCCTCCGATGAGGAAAAGTGAGATGGTAGATTACTTCTTGCAAACATTGGAGCCTACCTATTTTGGTCATCTAGTGACATCTGTCGGAAAGTCGTATAATGAAGTGGTAAAGATGGGAGCCATGATTGAAGAGGGATTGAAGTCTAACAAAATCTTGAGCTACTCGGCATTGAAAGCAACCACCCAGGCCATCCAAAGTGGTACTGGTGGTGTGCTTGGAAAGAAGAAGAAGGAAGAAGTTGCTACGGTTGAAACTAGTACTTGGTCCAAGCCCAATAACCCTCCACCCTACTACAACAAACCCAGACCCCACCACCCAAATTACCAGTATACCCCATATGGCCCACCACAACATTATTATCCACCACCAGAACCACACTTTTCTATCCACCACGCCCAGACATACACTCAGCCTCCGGTGCACTCGCAATGGCGTGCACCGACTCCCCAAAACACACATCCACACCCACAAAACACATATCCACCCCCAGGACAAACAGACCAGGAACCGGCTTCCGCCCAAACCAAGCTTTTAGAAGTGAGAAGGCCCCAAACAGAAAAACATTTACTCCACTGGGAGAATCTTACACCACTCTCTTCCATAAATTGAAATAGTTGGGAATGTTGACCCCAATTGAGTCCAAAGCACCAAACCCCTTTCCCAGAAACCTGGACCATTCTGTTATCTGCGAGTATTGCTCAGGGATGCCGGGGCATGATACTGAAAAATGTTGGAAATTGAAAAATGCGGTACAAGAACTCATTGATAATCGCCGTATTGAAGTACAGGCTCCAGAGGCTCCAAACATCAATCAAAACCCGTTACCAGCGCATTATGAAGCCAATATGATCGAACTGATACATAAAGGGGCCAGAGCCTAAAAAAACCTCGCAGACGGTCATGATGATCCGTCCTACGGAAGCTAAGGTCAAAGAAAAGACAGTTAGCGCGAGGCCAGCAGTTTAGCTAAAAGCGATAAAAGATAAGCCAGTGTTGGTAATGGGAAAAGACCATTTGTTGCTGCAAAGAAGCCAGAGCCAGTTAAGTTAGTGGTACCAGGGTCATCATCTGCACCCGTGGTTATTGTGAAAGGGGCCTACATAGAACCAGTTGTCATAAAGCCGGTAGTCCAATTACCCGTGGTTGATAGCAAAGTCGTGCTGTGGAAATATGACAAGGTAGTGGTGCCATACAAAGGAAAGGAAATTGAGGAAGAGAGTTGTGAAGCATAAGGATTAACTCGGTCGGGACGTTGTTTTGCTCCCGAAGAGTTGAGAAAGGCTAGGGGCGCTAAGGACAATCCAGTGCTAGTCAAGAAGGCTGTGATGGAAGAAGAGGCAGAGGAATTTCTGAAAAAGATGAAAGTGCAAGATTATTCCATTGTTGAACAATTGAGAAAAACACCGGCCCAGATCTCGTTGTTGTCATTATTGATCCATTCTGACGAGCATTGCCGAGCTTTGATGAAGATATTGAATGAAGCTCATGTGCCCGACAAAATTTCAGTGAACCATCTGGAGACAATTGCCAACAAGATCTTTGAGGTAAACAGGGTAACATTTTCTGATGATGAATTGCCTGTGGAAGGCACAGAACACAATAAAGCTCTCTACTTGACGGTCAAGTGTGAAGATTCAATGGTTACTCGGGTGTTGATCGATAACGGGTCAAGTGCTAATATTTGTACGTTGTCCACATTGAACAAGTTGATAATTGACGATGATAGAATCCACAAAAATAGTGTTTGTGTTCGAGGGTTCGACGGAGGGGGAACAAACATAGTGGGGGATATTATACTCGAATTGACTATTGGCCCAGTTGAGTTCACTATGGAATTTCAGGTGTTGGATGCTGCAGTGTCCTACAATCTTTTGTTGGGTCGACCGTGGATCCACGCGGCCAAAGCAATGCCTTCCACACTGCACCAAATGGTCAAGTTCGAGTGGGACAGACAAGAAATCGTGTTATATGGGGAAGATCCCACATGCGCCATGAATGATGCCATTGTGCCCTTTATAGAAACTGAAGATGATAAGGGACCATGGGTTTATCAGGTCTTCGACATGGTCCCGGTGAACAGAGTGCCCGAGGGTAAAAACATTCCATGTCCCAGGATGGCAGCTGCGACCGTCATGGTAGTATCAGAAATGCTGAGTAATGGGTTCGTGCCAGGAAAAGGTCTGGGGGCTGAGCTTCAGGGAATTGTTCAACCTGTTTCTCTACCCAAAAACCTGGACACCTTCGGACTGGGGTTCAAACCAACAGCAGCAGACGTTAGAAAAGCTCGTAAGTTGAAAAAGAAAGCTTGGGTTCTTCCAAAACCAATTCCACGCTTGTCCAGGTCCTTCGTCAGGCCGGGTGTCAAGAAGCAGTCATTGGCAAAGGTGTCGGGTCCAACTGATTGGTGCAGAGGGGAACTTGGATAAGGTGTTCGAGAGGGTATTTGCTGAAGTGAACATGGTTGAGGCCGGGGAAGGGTCAAGCAAAGCAGATATACAGTACATCGGACCATGTGCTAATGTCAACAATTGGGAAGCTACTCCTCTTCCAATTCGGAGGGAGTCATGGTAGTGGGTTTTGTTTTCCTTTTGTCACCTGGATTATTCCAGGGTTTGTAATTCAATCGCTATATTCCGTCCATTTGGATGAGTTAAAACCCTGTTATCTTTACATTCAATGAAATGCAATTTTCTTCATTCCTAATTTTGTTTCCATTTTTTTCTTTTCTTTTCTTTTGTACAGTTCTTTTTATGCTGATATCAATGATATGACATGCATGAGGAATCTTCGCCCCAGTTTTAAAAGCCAATCTAGCTCAGAAATAGTAATACAAGAAATAGAGTGTGATTATGGGGTGGATTGTAACGACGATGAGGCTTATGAGGAAATTAGTAAAGAATTAAGTCACTTTGAAGAAAAACCCAAACCTAACCTTTATGACACAGAAACAGTTAATCTAGGGGACCAAGACAATGTGCGGGAAACTAAAGTAAGTGTTCATCTGGAGCCACAACTCAAGGAGGAGATAATTAAAGTATTGCATGAGTACAAAGATGTTTTTGCATGGTCGTATGATGATATGTCGGGACTAAGCACCGATTTAGTGGTTCATAAATTACCCACTGATCCGGCACTCCCTCCTGTCAAGCAGAAGTTGAGAAAGTTCAAAACGAACATAAGTGTGAAGATCAAAGAAGAGATTACCAAACAGTTTGAGGCAAAGGTCATTCGGGTTACACGGTATCCCACTTGGTTAGCTAATGTTGTGCCTGTGCCGAAGAATGATGGAAAGACCAGGGTGTGTGTCGATTATCGAGATCTTAACAAGGCGAGTCCAAAAGACAATTTCCCACTACCCAACATCCATATACTGATTGACAATTGTGCCAAACATGATATTGGTTCTTTTGTGGATTGTTATGCGGGTTATCATCAAATTCTAATGGACGAGGAAGATGCAGAAAAGACAGCATTCATCACGCCGTGGGGAACGTATTGTTATCGAGTCATGCGGTTCGGTTTGAAAAACGTTGGGGCAACTTATATGAGGGCCATGACAACAATATTCCATGATATGATACACAAAGAAATCGAGGTGTACGTGGATGATGTGATCGTGAAGTCTAGACGGCAGTCCGACCATGTCAGAGATTTGAGAAAGTTCTTTCAAAGGCTTCGCAGGTACAATCTTAAGCTCAATCCTACAAAGTGTGCTTTCGGGGTGCCATCTAGGAAGTTGTTGGGGTTTATAGTTAGCCGGAGGGGTATTGAATTAGACCCGTCGAAGATCAAAGCTATTCAGGAATTGCCGCCTCCAAGAAACAAAACTGAGGTGATGAGTTTGTTAGGAAGATTGAACTATATCAGTAGGTTCATTGCTCAGCTCACGACAACTTGTGAGCTGATTTTCAAACTGTTGAAGAATGACACTACGGTCAAATGGACAGATGAATGTCAGGAGGCTTTTGATAAGATAAAGGGGTATTTGTTGAACCCACCCGTGTTGGTCCCGCCAGAACCAGGGAGGCCTTTGATTCTATATATGACGGTTTTGGATAATTCATTCGGCTGTGTACTGGGGCAGCATGATGTTACGGGTAGAAAGGAGCAGGCTATCTACTATCTCAGCAAGAAGTTCACATCTTACGAGGTTAAGTATACTCATCTGGAGAGGACATGTTACGCCCTAACTTGGGTGGCACAGAAGTTGAAACATTATTTGTCATCCTACAGCACTTACCACATATCTTGCTTGGACCCACTGAAGTATATTTTTCAGAAGCCTATGCCCACAGGGAGGCTTGCAAAGTGGCAAATCCTGCTTACAGAGTTTGACATTATCTATGTGACACGGACTGCGATGAAAGCACATGCACTAGCCGATCATTTAGCTGAGAACCCCGTCGATGAAGATTACGAACCTTTGAAAACTTATTTCCCTGATGAAGAGATGATGCACATTGACGAATTGGAACAAGTTGAGAATCCGGGATGGAAACTTTTCTTTGATGGGGCTGCAAATATGAAAGGCGTGGGAATAGGAGCGGTACTTATTTCTGAAACAGGTCAGCATTACCCTGTTACAGCTCGGCTTCGTTTCTACTGTACGAACAACATGGCAGAATATGAGGCGTGTATATTGGGATTGAGATTAGCTGTAGAGATAGGTGTACGGGAAGTCTTGGTCAGGGGTGACTCGGACCTACTAGTACACCAAATTCAAGGAGAATGGGAAACACGGGATATCAAGCTTATACCGTACCGACAATGTCTGCATGAGCTTTGTCAACGGTTTCAGGCTATAGAGTTCAGGCACATTCCAAGGATTCATAATGATGTTGCCGACGCTTTGGCTACTTTGGCGTCGATGTTGCATCATCCAGACAAGGCTTATGTTGATCCGTTGCAGATTCAAGTCCGTGATCAGCATGCTTACTGTAATATGATAGAAGAGGAAATCAACGGCGAGCCATGGTTCCATGATATCAAAGAGTATATCAGGACCGGAGTATATCCGGTACAGGCCACCGGTGATCAGAAAAGAATGATTCGGCGATTGGCAAGCGGGTTTTTCTTTAGTGGAGGAGTGTTGTACAAAAGAACTCCAGACCTCGGTTTGTTGAGATGCATGGACGCAAGACAGGCCACATCTATCATGACTAAGGTACATTCCGGAGTTTGTGGACCGCATATGAGTGGGTATGTTCTGGGAAAAAAGATTCTCCGAGCAGGTTATTATTGGCTCACTATGGAGCGGGATTGTATCAGTTTTGTACGTAAATGTCATCAGTGCGAAATGCATGGAGATTTGAATCATTCTCCACCATCAGAACTACATACGATGTCCGCACCATGGCCTTGTGTTGCATGGGGCATGGATGTTATTGGGCCAATTGATCCAGCAGCATCAAATGGACACAGGTTTATTCTGGTAGCTATAGACTATTTTACCAAATGGGTGGAAGCTAAGACGTTCAAGTCTGTGACTAAGAAAGCTGTGGTCGACTTCGTGCACTCAAATATCATTTGTCGGTTTAGGATTCCGAAGGTAATCATCACAGATAATGGGGCTAATCTTAATAGTCATTTGATGAAGGAGACATGCGAGCAGTTTAAGATTACCCATAGGCATTCTACTCCATACCGTCCCAAGGAAAATGGTGCGGTTGAAGCAGCCAATAAGAATATAAAGAAAATACTCCGGAAGATGGTTGAAGGGTCTAGATAGTGGCATGAGAAATTACCTTTTGCATTATTAGGGTACTGCACCACCGTTCGTACCTCGGTGGGGGCGACTCCTTATTCATTTGTGTATGGAACCGAGGCAGTAATACCTGCAGATGTGGAAATCCCGTCTCTGCGAATCGTTGCGGAGGCTGAGATCGATAATGATGAATGGGTGAAAAGCCGCCTTGAGCAGTTGAGCTTGATTGATGAGAAGAGATTGGCATCAGTGTGTCATGGTCAACTGTACCAACGAAGAATGGCAAGAGCATACAACAAGAAAGTGCGTCCAAGGAAATTCGAAGTCGGACAGTTAGTACTGAGGCAGATTTTGCCTCATTGGTCTGAAGCAAAAGGAAAATTTGCCCCAAACTGGCAGAGACCATTTGTAGTAACCAGAGTATTGTCTAATTGTGCATTGTATTTGACAGATGTAGAAGGGAAATGTATAGAAATGGCCATTAATTCCGATGCGGTCAAGAGATATTATGTATGATTTCTTTATTTTTGAATGTATCTGTTTGTATTTGGCATATCTTAAAGATTGAAATGACGAAGGCGTTTTGTCCTGCTATCCAAACACTTTTATCCCTTGTCATCCCCTTTGAGCCTTACTTATTTTTCATACCCCTCTTTCGGAATCAATAGCACTATCAAGGAACAAAGGTGCCGAACATAAAAAAAAGAAAATAAAAGCAAAGGAAAAAGAAAAGAAAAGGAAAGAAAAGAAAAAAGAAGAAAGAAGAAGGAAAAAAGAAGAAAACATAAAAATGAAAAGTGAAGGAAAAGAGAAAGAGAAGAAAAGAAAAAGAAAGAAAGAAAAGGAAAGAAAGAACACACAACAACAAAGCTAATTATGATATAGTGAACTACGTTTGACTTGATCCCGAAAGGGTACGTAGGCAGCCTTACTCCGAGGTTCAGTCATACCAAAATAAAAATTCAAAAATCCCCAAGCAAGAAACTGGGGCAGAAGTTGTGATTGTTGTGAAAAGTTGGATTCCGAAAGTTGTAATTTGAACCCATTTGAATTGTTTGAGCCTTTTATACCTTTCTTTCTAACCCAATCCAAAAGCCTACATTACGGTCCAAAGAAAGACCTTCTGATCAATTTTTGAGAAATGTCAAGTCGTGGAGGTAGCGGTAAGTCGTGGCAGTGGCAACACTCTGGTTCAAGCAAGAAGAACAAAAGATAAAAATGAGAGAGTCTTATGGGTGAAAACCCTCATGGGCACCGTAAGGCGACGGGAGTTGAGAGAAAATAAAATGAGAGAGTCTTAGTGGTGAAAACCTTTACGGGCACCTCAAGGCAAAAGTGAGTTGAGAAATGGCAAACTGAGAAAGGTCTGTTGATGGAAACTGTTTCGTGGTACCGCAGGAAAACAAGGTTAAGGACTGGGTAATTCAAACAATTGATGGAAGTTCTGGGCAATGAGGTATGGCAACTGAGAGTTGTTTAGTTGGATCGGTTGGGCCGATTAGTCCGAAATGCATGTCATGACCATTGGTGCCAGCTGTTCCGGTCAGATAAGTTTCTTTTCTTTACTTCATTTTTAGTAGTCATCAGGTTTTGGATTCTTCTTATCCTTAACCCGTAAAACCATTGCATTTCATTCTCTTTTGGGGGTTTTGTTTGTCTAAATGTTCTAATGTCAGTTATATTCAAAAGCAAGTGGGAAAGGACTTCAAGGCTCACTACCAGCTTCCGAAATTGTGAAGCACAAACGTGGTCAGAGCATGTCAAAAACAACATGATATCAAGTGGAATACAGGGAATTAACGGAAGTTTCATCGGTGGAATGATTGGGAAATGTCGTGGGAAATGCAAAGGTTCAAACAAAAGGGTGAGAAAAGTGAAATAACAGCATGGGTGTAAAACATTTAGGTCGCCAGAGGTTGGGGAATTTAAAAGTTGGTCAGAAAGTCAAGCAGTTCAGGGTCAGTGCGTGGAAGTCAGTCAACACAAAGCAATGCAGGGGAAGGATTTTTTTAGCAAGAATGCCATCAACTAACCACCATTTTAAACTAATGGAATTTTCTTTGATTGAAACAGGGGCAAAAAGTTAGTTGTCGAGGAGGAATTCTCCATGAGGGAAGAGCAGGTATTAACCCAGTTTAATCGCAAGTGTGGCATGGTTAAAATACAAGAAAATGAAGAGTAGCATAGAGAGATGTAAGTTGTTTCAGGTCTGTATTTTAGAGCAAATTGCACAGTGTTGAGGTGAGGAGCCCGCCCCTATAACAGAGGAATACATCTCAGTCTATAATTTTTAAAAGCATGCAAGTTTTAGTTTTTAACCCTTGTTAGTAAGTGTTAACAAGCCCCAGTTTCCCCAAACTGGGGCAGAAAGTTTTCTTGGTTCGTTTATTTTTGTGAAATCAGGAACCCGCGTGGATAATAGAGGAATATATTTCAAGCTCAGAAGTCAGGAGTCTGCCTGGAGAATAGAGACATTCAATTTCAAATTCAGAAATCAGGAGTCCGCCTGGAGAACAGAGACATACAATTCAAATTTCAAGCAATCAGGAGCCCGCCTGAAGAACAGAGGTGATACAATTCAGATTTTAGTTATCAATCAATTTCTTGTCTAATTTGAAATCAGGAGTCCGCCTGGAGAACAGAGACATTCAATTTCAAAGTTCAGAAGTCAGGAGTCCGCCTGGAGAACAGAGACATACAATTCAAATTTTAAGCAATCAGGAGCCCGCTTGAAGAACAGAGGTGATACAATTCGAATTTTAGTTTTCAATCAATCTCTTGTCTAAATTCGAAATCATGAGCCCGCCTGGAGAGTGGAGGTATTAAAACTTTTAAGTAGTTGAAGTCAGGAGCCTGCCTGGAGAATTGAGGTTGTTATATTTTAAGTTGTAGTTGAAGTCAGGAGTCCGCCTGGAGAATAGAGATATTACAATTCAAGTTTAGTTTTAAATTCTCATCCAGTAACATGTACCCAGTTTTCAAACTGGGGCAGAAAGTTTTCGTTGTTGTGTTTGTGTTGTGAAGTCAGGAGCCCACCTGGATAACAGAGGAATACATACAGTTCAAGTTTCAGAAGTTGGGAGCCCACCCAGATAACAGAGGAATACATACAGTTCAAGTTTTAGAAGTGGGGAGCCCCGCCAGATAACAGAGAAATACATTCAAGTTCAAATTATTCAAGTCCCGCAAGTTGAAGGGAAGGAACGACATCTTAGTTAGCAATCTGGAGTAGCAACGATGGATTTCATCAGAGGAACGCAAGACGATAAGGAAGTACAAAAACAAGTTTGAAGATTTTAGACAGGATCTTGTAATTCATAGTTCATAGCTTAGTCTAACTTCTTTTATTTTTTTACACGGTGTAATAAGGGAGGTCAGCAAGCAGTAGCAGCAGCAGTCGCAGTAAAATCACAGCTCCTGGTAGTCCCAGCTACCAGACATTTCCGAACTGCACTGACCTGATTCTTGTTTAGCCCAGGATATGTAGGCAACCACTGAAGCAGGGTGCGGTCAAACTTTTCAAAAATGCTTCACACGGAATTTTCAAACGGGCAAAATCGCTCGTATTTGCTCACTTGTCTTTGCACGAAAACTCTTCGTGTTTCCGAGCAAAGAGGGGCAGCTGTGAGCATGTGAGTTTTGCCCTATATATGAAAAATTCCCAAATATTCAAACAAAATAATTTTTTTTCTTTATTTTTACAATTTTTGTGAATTTTGGTGTCATTTTGGGTTAATTGTTTGCATTTTATTTGTGCATTTTTATTCATATGAAAATACAAAAATACGCATTTGCATTGAGGATTTAATTTCATATTTTAGTGATTAATTGGTAATTTAAAGTTGTTTCATATAAAGAAAATGTCAAAAAAAAATTGCGCACTTTTTAATTTGTAGAAATTGTTTTAATTTTATTTTTACAAAATAGAATTTAGTTCATTTTGGAAAATCAAGTAATAATTTTAGTATTAATCTAGTCCATAAATTTTATTTGTCATTTTAAAACAAAAATATATAAAAATTACAAAGTAAGGAAAAGGGAAAAAATAAAGCAAGAGGGAACAATTGATTTAAAAGAAAGGACAAAGAAGCAGGTTGTCTCTATTAAAAGCCAATTGGGCTCAGTTGTGACCAAATTCCTAGCCCAAACCCACTCAGCCGGCCCAAGTCTGCTAACCCGGTCCGCCCTCGTCAGAACCCAAACGACGTCGTTTTGGGGAGTGATCTCAACCGTTGGTTTTTGATCAGACGGTTGAGATCATCATATGATGTTTGGTATTAATATGTCCGAACGATCCCCCCCACCCCCTTAATCGTCTCTCTCACCTCACGCTCTCACCTCAGAGACGAGGTCACCGGCTCCTCCCTAAGCCGCCGCCGGAAATCGCCCTATGGCGGCGTTCGAGCTCCAAATACACCCAAAATTGCACCATATACACCTCTCCTCCTCCCCTTCATATATCCAAGCTCAATTTCTTTCGAATCACAACCCATCTCCTCGAATCATAGATCGAAAATCCGGTCAAAAACCCTAACTCATCCAATCTGGCTCAAAATCACACCACACCATCCCCAGACTTCCCTCAACCCAAATCCATGACCATCTTCCTTCGAATCTCGGTGAAGCGGCTCGAATTTCAAATTTAAGAGTTTCCGGCCAAAACATTAACCCCAAATCTTTGTGAGTTTGGACTGTAATATCCTTAACCATGTGTTCTCTTGTAAAAACACATGGTTAGAGATGTTGCGTGTCAAAAATCTGGAAAGATTCGAACGGCAGTGGTTGACCGGAGTTTTCTCTCCGTCGGTGAGTTTCTCTCCAACTTTCTAAGCTCGATTTCCATCAGTGTAGCCTAACAGTCTCTTCTTCTTCTCTATTTGATTTGATCGATTGTGGAAATTGTCCATGGTTAATTCTGATTTTTACTTGTTTTAGTCTAATTTTATTAGGTTAAATTAGTTCGTGTTTCTATGCTTTATCAGTTTAGCCGTTTCAATTAACAGTAGGACCTAGGCTCTGAATCATCGTTAGTTTAATTAGTCAGTTGGATTAGTAGTTTATTGATCGTACTTTAATGTCATTCATGAATAATAGGATTTATTAGTTGAATGCAGTGGTATTAATATTAATTCAATGCATGTATGGATTCTTGTTCTGATTTTTCCAGGCCTTTGTTTTGTTCTTCTCTTTTGTCTGTTTCTTTCTTATGGATTGATGATTCCATGATTAGTTTTTAGCTTAGTCTATTCTCATTGTTGATGATTACTTTCGTGTGATTATTGGCTTGGTAGAGTGTGCATTAGGATTAATTGGTAGTATGATTCAGCTTTAATATTTTGCATTAGAGGTGAACCTGGTTGGTTATAGCTGAACAAAATCTTTTGTCTTGGCTAACTTTAATTAAATTCTAGCCAGGGTAAGGGATTGGGATCAATCGATTCCAGTCTGCAATTTTCATATTATTGGAAGGGCATTTTATGGATGGAAAAGGGTAGTTTCTTTAGAAATAGTAATTTCAAAACAGGGGTAAGGGTAGTAAAGGAATTGCCTAGCTAAAAGAGCACCCTAGGGCCTTCTAGAAGGGTACTTTAGTGTAGATGGTAGCACTATAGAGGTGTTTGCTTGCTTAGCAAGTCAAAAATAGAGGGACCAAACTGAAAATAATGAAGGGCTAATTTGTAGAGTCTAAAATCTGATAGAACCCCATTTGTGCCTATAAAGGGCATGTTCAATGCCTTCATTACCAAGTTTGGATCTCTAAAAATTCCTCCCAAAAATACTCCTCTAGCCTCACAGATCTGAAATTCAATTCAGATCCAAAACCCCTTTAGCTAGCTTTCTTCAAAGGAAAAAAAACAAAAACAATAAAAAACCTTCAAAAATCCAAAAAAGGTACTGTTCCATTAGACAATTCAGGTTAATTTTGACTTTTAGTTGTTGATCTCCATTCTTCTAGTTCAATACTTGGATTTTGAAACTTCAAATGTTCTCTTGTTTGATTTCGAGCAATTTTGGGTCTGTTTAAACTGGTTTTGGATGTGTTTTGGATTTGCGGAAGTATTCTTGTGCATTTCGAGCTTATTTGAGTGCATTTCAAGTGGTCTTTGGGTTGATTTGTTAGTTTCTATCTGATTGTTGAATATTTCTGGATTTCTAAATCCATTCTTGGGCTGCTCGTCGTTCTATACTGCTGGAAATTGTTATTGTTGTTGCTGCTCGTCTATTTGCCTTAGCTTGACCTCTTCTCCTTCCCTTTTTATTCGAATTCCAGGTACAAACTCGAGACTGACTTAATGTAATTCCTTCATGAAATGGAAATGCAGTTGCTGTTGATCTTCATTGAAGCTTTTACTGTTTTATTAGTTAGTTGCATTACAACTAGTTCTAGGATTTTTGGATGAATTCATTGTTTTAGCTTATTTGTAGAAGACTGTTTGGAATGTTAATGTATAATGGACTGACTGGATTGTTAGAATAGCAATTATTCATTAGCCTTCTTAGTTTAGTTTCATTTTGTAGCGTAATTTTGAAATCAGAATCTAGCTAGAACATAAAAGTGATTTTGGAAGCCACGAGCCTTATTTGTACTAATAACTGGAAACTGATTATGATTGGTGTTCATATTATTGTGTGTTAATTCGAATCAGGAACCAAAATAGTTGAGATGCAATTGGGTCCAAATGTTCCAATCACCTCGAATTTGTTCTTAAGCCTTATTAATTGATGAACTGTTAGAGGTCAGTTATGTCCAAACTAACAATTGTTTTGGAAATCGAATTAGGACTAATAAGTAGTTTATTGGTAGTTTAAATTGATGATCATCACCATTTAGTCTTTAAATACCATAGTTGATTCGTTAACGGTAATACATGCTCCATTAGTGTCACGCTTTGCTAGAATTAGTTCATCAGCTTTCTCTGAGTTTGTTTAACTGTGAATATTGTTTGAATCTTGACTCACATTGGTTGAAATTGAAAGTTTGGGCCAACAATGGCCTGCTGAAAGTATCTGAGCCCTCTTCCCTTTTAGTTTAATTGATTTGAGGCCACAAATACCATAATGGGAGACAGCTGATGATAATACGTTAGAATCTTTAGGCACGATTTAATTAAATTACTTTCTTAAATTCGGGTGCGCATTGATGCGGCCCAAATCCAAATCTCGACGAAGTCGAAAGGTTTCGACAACCACGGGTGCATTGATTGCGAATAAAAGGCACATAATCTAGCATGTATTAAAGTCGGATAAAATCAAGTGCAACAGTTAAGCGACCGTGCTAGAACCACGGAACCCGGGAATGCCTAACACCTTCTCCCAGGTTAACAGAATTCCTTACTCGGATTTCTGGTTCGCAGACTATAACAGAGTCATAAATTTCCTCGGTTCGGGATTCAACCGGTGACTTGGGACACCATCAATATCCCAAGTGGCGACTCTAAAATAATTAATAATTAAATCCCGTTCCGATTGTTCTTTAATTAGAAAAACTCCTTTACGCGCCCTTGCTGGGTGTAGTAATGAAAAGGAGGTGTGACAAGCCCGAAGGGCTGTTATTATTCTGAGATATTGCCCGAGGGGCGTATGTGGTGATACTGTGCCCGAGGGGCGAACTTCTATTTGTTTACTTTACCTTAATTACCTGTCAATTACTTGTTTACTTGCTGAAAGAGGATTTTACCTGATTTTCCACTGTTTTACTATTTTTTAATGGTTTTACTACTTCATTATAGAATGCCTTGTGCCTTAATGGTTTTCTTAATGGTTTTACCTTAATGGTTTTCTTACTTTTAGCCGTTATTTACATTTGTTACTCACTAAGTTGGCGTACTCACTTTACTCCCTACACCCTGTGTGTAGATTCAGGCATAGCTGATCCCGCTCCCGAGTGCTGATTCATCCCAGCTTTAGGGGGATCTTCGAGGAGTCTTTAGGTAGTTGTTGGCGTTCGCAGCCTGGAGCTCCTCTCTATCTATTTCCTTTATGTTCTTAGTTCAGTATTTAAAACTCGTAGTTACATTTTAGGATTCCGTATTGTTAGATGCTCGTGACTTGTGACACCCCGGTTAGAGCTGTGTCAGGTTGTATTTCCGCTACTTATTATCATTAAATCATGTTTTAGACTGCTTTTATGTTGTTTAACTGTTTTAAAAGTGAATTGGGTTTAATTAGCTTGCCTTATCTTCACGAGAGACGCCATCACGACCGGGTTTGGGGTTAAGGTCGTGACAAAAAGCATATCAACGGGTCGAACCTCTCCTTCTACGGCACCTTCTACCCGCTTGTCCTCCACCCCAAACTATTTGTGCAGGTGGAGTAGCAAGTGGAATGGAGCCCATAGCCTGAGTGCTCTTATCAAGTCTGCCCCTCCCAAGTCTGGGACAATATCTCATTATATGCCTAATATCACCGCACTCTTGACAACCCCTTTGCGGGCGTGGCTGCTCGTACTTAGTTTGTGTTGGATAATTGGAATAACCGTTATAGGAACCCTGTGCTGGTGGTGCACTAAAAGAACTAATTGGAACGCGACGAGTAGTCTGAAGTGCAGACTAGGCCGGCCGACTGCCCGAGCCTCCTCCATGATGGGTCATAGTTGAGAGTAGAATTCATTGAACCCTCCAGAACTTCAAGACCTTTTGGTCTCCTTAGCCTGCTTTTCCTCACCCCGAACAAGCTCTAATATCCTAGCTATATCCACCACCTGCTGAAATGGAGTATCAGTCTGCAACTCTTGAGCCATGCAGAATATAAGATCATAACTAAGCCCATCAATGAATCTCCGGACTCGCTCTCTAACTGTATGATCCAAAGTAGGTGCATGACAGGATAACTCACTAAACGTGATGTCATACTCTAACACCGTCATGGTGCCCTGACGCAATTGCTCAAACTCTGCACACTATTCATCCCGGAGGGTCTGACGAACAAAATCCCTCAAAAGTATCTCTGAAAACTGAGCCCAAGTGGGTGGAGAATACGATGACACTTCTCTAGAAAATCCTGTGCATCCTCGGTAGTTGTGCCACCGAAAGTAGGTGGATTATACTTCTTGAACCTCTTAGTCCTCCTCCTCTAATGCCCTTGGCCTGACCTCAGGATAGATTAGAATAATAAGTTGTACAGGCACCACACCCGGAACCTGACCAATATAAGCCCGCTGCTCTGGAGTACAGGTGGTAGCAGTCTGAGCACCTTCTCTAATTTGTGAAGTAACTGGTAAAATGGAGATCAATCCTGCCTGAGCCAATGTACCAAACATGCTGAGGAACTTTGCTAAGTATCCTGAAATCCGGGGGTAACAACATAAGCCTCTGGCGCCTGTTCCCCAACTACAACTACTGGTAGCTCCTCAACTACTGCTTTGACAGGTGCTCTTGCTGCGGCGCGTGCTCCTCATCAGCCTCTACCTTAGCCCCAGTCTCTTGTGGCTCTAGCAAGGGGCACAGGTGTTTCCTCAGCTGATCTTGTAACACGCGTACTCTCCATCTGTGAGAGAATAAAATGACAAAGGCTCAAACTCTAGGATCAATTAACTCACACGATAGGAATGAAAAAAGTGAAGATTTTTCCTAATAGTTTCGTAGATTCTCAAAGATAAATATAGACGTCTACATACCGATCCGCATCACTCTACTAAACTTCCTCGTGACTCGTAAAACCTATGAGCCTAGAGCTCTGATACCAATTTTTCATGACCCTAATTTCCCTCAGTAGGATTTCGTGATAACACCTACTTGTTAAGACTAGGTAAGACTAGCACTTACTGAATTAATGGCAAAATCATCCAACAACTACTAAATATGAAACAAATTTTTTTAAACAAAGTCAACAATACCGAAATCGATAGTACATGTCACAAGCTCAACGAGTTAACTATAGAAAATCTCTAAGTACAACTATTTTCGAATAGAATTAAACTATACAAAAATAACTTTTGATGGTGACTCAGAGGCCTGCGAACATGACGACAAGTATACTTTGATGTCTCCACAACAATATCTGGTCCGCTATCTAACAATCAACATACTCCGAGTACCTGGATCTGCACAAAAATGTGTAGAAGTGTAGTATGAGTACACCATGGTAGGTACCTAGTAAGTATCAAGACTAACCTCGGTAGAGAGGTGATGAGCTACAAGTTAAGACACTCACTAGACAAGATAATATAAATAGTAAGGCAATAAGAACACCATGAAATATCATTGAACCCAGATAAGGAACACAGAGAACAATCAATTAATCAAGTCGTTCAAACACACGATTCAGAACAAAATAACCCTATGATACCTCATCTCATTGTCACAAGTCACGGGTCCCAACCCATCATCATGTACTCATGGAACCTCATGCCCACATCTCGAATCACAACCGCACAAACAGCTCACGTGCCAATATCACCACCCACCCGTCATAGTCATGGGTTCACAACCACAATCCGCATCATGGTGACAGGCTTACAACCACAATCCTCCATGCATGGTTACAGGCTCATAATAACAATTCACTAGGCATGATCACAAGCTCACATTATCAACATAGAAACAGATAGCACAAGAACACATGGGCATGATCGATAAATGTCAAGTTTCGTACTCATGAGCTAGTATAAGTGGTATGCTATAATGTATGATTGTGCGAGTGTACTACTACAGCCCAAGTCAATAAGTAATATCAAGGACACAGAATAGCTCATCGAAGCAACAAAACAAGTCATGCAAGTTGTATGACAAACACAAGGAAAATCACACCATTACACGAAAATCACCCACTCAATGTCTCCAAAGCGTCACACATCATCTCTGACATTGCCACCCTTATATCTCCGATAGCCACCCATATCACTCCGTCGTGGCAATATCATTAGCCACTCTTACCTATTCTATAGCCACGTGTATCACTCCATATAATAGCCACTCGTATCACTCCATATAATAGGCATCCTTATCACTCTTCTCGAATAATAACACAATAACCACCTGTATCACTCCGTACATTCAATAACAGTGAGATACCACCCTTATGCCTCATACAACAACAATGGTGAGATACTACCCTTATACTCCGCACAACAACAATGGTGAAATGCCACCCTTAAACTCCGCATAACTATAATCAAACCACATAACAATTCACAAGTGCTATCATCACATAAACACAACATATCAACTCGTATCACAAGTGCCCATAGGCCAAAAGCTTCCAAAGATTCAACGATATCAATCATTTCACAACATAGCCCACGACTCAACACAACGTGTGTAGAATCGCAAGAGCAATAACATGCATGGGGAAGCAACTCAACAAGGAACAACACCTCCTATTAACACACACTTCATGCAAAATAGATTAATGTCTCTCTATAACTTCAATTCCAATTAATTGTTTAAGGATAAACTCAATAGTGAAAGTATCTCCATAAAATGGAAGCTCCAGATTCTAGTGTACAAATTAAGCTAATAATGAAAAAGATGACACAAGCTAGTACTTCGTCTAACATGAGAATAAACCGGCAACAAGGGATATCAAGTAACATTAATCTCAATGAAGAGCAACTCAACTATAAAAGAAATCACATAATGGTAAAATTGGTAACAACTCCAAAGAGTGTGACATGTAACGACAACTTCAAATAAAGCATGTGATAGTAGACATGACGAATAAAGAGTATAACATGTGCTAACAATTCCAATTAAATACATAAAGTATGCCTAAGAGTTTAAACTGGCAAACTTCCACATATAAGTCTGAGTACGTACTCATCACCTCGCATACACAATTTTCACACACCATGAATAGCAGAAACAACTCAAATCCTAAGGGGTAGTTCCCCCCCACAAAGTTAGCCAAGATATTTACCTTAAAGAAGCTAGACTGATAGTCTAAAATGACCTTCTCGTGTGAAACAACCTTCGAATGACTCAAATCTAGCAAAAATAACTTCATATAATAAATAAAACCGATAGGTAACAATTTCGGATAACAAAGCTTCGGTCTTTAACTAAACTAAAAGGTCAACCCAAAAAGTCAACATAGGCCCGTATCTCGAAACTCGAAAAAACTCACAAAATTTGAACACCCACTCAGATACGAGTCCAACCATACCAAAATTATCAAATTTTGATATCAAATCGCCCTTCAAATCCTCATTTTATATTTTTGAAATATTTTATAAAAATTCCCATTTTCTTTCATTAAATTCACTAATTTAATAATAAAATTAATTATGGAATTATGAATATAATAAATTTCGGATAAAGAACACTTAACCCAATAAAACACGTGAAGAACCCTTCCTGAATCGCCCAAAACCGTGGCCTTTAACTCAAAATATGATAAAAAATGATAAACCCTCAATTTATAACCTTTCTGCCCAGCACTTCTGCTTTTGCAGACTCAGAATCGCACATTCAAAGCCGTACCTGTGGAATATTCATCGCAGGCGTGCAAACGGAAAAAAATATCAGATGGCTCCACCTATGCCCAAGATACCACACCTGCATAGCCGCTTCTGCGACAAATGCTCTGCACCTGCGAAGACTTGCAACCAGCTCTTGTCTGCACCTGCGCCTTCCCCCTTGCATCTTTGAAGCCACATCTGCAGGAATGACATCACATATTCACAAAACCCTAGCTCCCAGCCATCTTATTTTTGCGCCTTCATCTCCGCACCTGCACCCAGTAGCCCACAGGTTTGACCACATCAGAACTCTGCCCAAACCAACCTCACTAATATGATCGAAGATCAAACACACTCGGGCCCTCACGGAACCCCTTCCGAACATATCACCAAATTCCATCAAATAAGGCAAACCTTCTCGAGTCATAAAATCACATCAAACCATAATGGAACTACAAGTCGCACCCCAAATCAAACTTAATGAACTTATGAACTTTCAACTTCTACAACTCGCGATATCATATAAAATTAACCAGGAATAACCTCAAATTTTGCATATAAGTACCAAATGACAATAAAAGAGTTAATCTAACTCTTGGAATCACAATCCGAACCTGATATCAACAAAGTCAACTACTGCTCAAACCTCTTTAACCTTCCAAGCCTTCAAATTTCAACTTTTCGATAAAATACATCAAATCAACCTACTGACCTCCAAATAAAAATCCGGACACATGCCTAAGTCTAAAATCACCATACGAAGCTATTGAAATTGTCAAAACACCATTTTGGAGTCGTCTACATAAAAATCAAACTCCGATAAACTCTTTCACTTAAGCTTCTAAATTAAGAATCATCCTTCCAAATCAATCCCGAAACAATCGAAATTCAAACTCGACCACATGTTCAAGTCATAATACACAATACAGAATAACTCAAGACCTTAAGCCACCGAACAGAATAATAATTCTCAAAATGACCGGTTAGGTCGTTACAATTATGGTGCTAAAAACCGCAGAAAAAGCCGTGAAAGCATTCAAGGAAGTGAATGATCGAGTGTATGGAGTCTCAGTCACAATGAGCGCTAGTTTTTATTGCCTCAAAGATGCTACCTACAACACCCTTACCTATTTCCTCCATCGTTAATTTGTGTTGGTAGTTTAGACAATTTCTTTTGATCTCTTTGGATAATTTTCTTTTGCATATTTTGTTTTTGGATACTCTGTGGATGACTGTAATTAAGCATATTGTCTTCTAGTCCTATTTGCTGGTAGTTAACCTTGCTTAGCCTCTTTTTGATTGCTGCCAAAGGGGGAGAAGTGGAATATACTAACTTTGCAGGATGCAGGATATGGCTCAATCGACTGAGTGCAGTAAACTACTAGCATCTGAATGAGGGAGAGTCGACTCTAAGTACTTAACTTACCTCACAACTAGTTGCAGGGGAGCCGACTAGAACATGGAAGTAAAACAAATTAAATTTTTTCTTGTCATCCTCAGAAAGGGGGAGATTGTTCGATATAGATTTTAATGATAGACAATAACTTAATTCTACTTACATTAAACCAATTCCAAAGAAGGATGTTACGAGAATAGAAAAGATTCTAGAAGAAGATCTTAAAGAATGAGTCAAACGTGCAAGTCAAGATCCAAAGGCAAGAATCAACGAGTACAATTGATGTGACCAGATGTTTTATGGAAACCGAATATTCGATTCAACCATTTATGGAAGGAATCAATCAATCAACATAATAATATCAATCAATCAGTATAGAAGATCAATCATCTACACAAAACATCTTTAGAGAATATAACTCAACGACTCCCAAGGAAAAGAAAATCAAGGAAGCAACGAAAGGAAAGGTCCATTCTATTTTTGGAAGAAAATCGTCTTGATTGATTCTGGGAATGAACTCCCTTGGGTTGTTGTTCAATCATTAAACTATCATGCCACTAATAATGGAGAAAAACTCGCCATATATATTCTCCAGAAGATGCCAATGAATGATACATTTTGATCGAATAAATTTCAATCTCTTTGTTCTGCTTCAAACAAGCTTTGTAATCTGCTATTGATTTCTCGTGTAACTAAGAAGGGAAGAGAGAGATAGAGAAAAGAATACCGGTGAGGTATTGTATCAATTATATAGAGAAGAACAAAGTGATAAAAGTTGTTGGTGTATAACAACATCAACCTATCAGTATTAAGCTACTTCATACTTGAAAGAGATTACCCGTGCAACCCAAGGGGACCCGACGTATTCACTCTGAAATCCGAACCAATATAAAACATTCTGTGTCATTTACTTTCTGCAAATTATTTTCTATATTCATTTTTGAAAATCCCAGTCAACTAGAACACAAGTTATTCGACTACCTCAAAAAAGAAAAAAAAATTACTATTCACCCCCTTCCCTTGCACTTTCAGGATTTGCCCCAGCATTTTGAGATGAGTTTATAAGACTTGTTATTCTGTGCTCTCTGAAAGTTGGATTTCGATTTCATCCTTATGATTAACTACTTTATTTCCATTTCTTGTTTTTTGTTATTATTATTAATATTGCGCAGGTTATTGTAAGTGACCTGACTTAGCCTCATCACTACTTCGTGGAGGTTAGTCTCGGAACTTACAGATTACATGGGGCCAGTTGTACTCATACTATACTTTGCATTTCTTGTGCAGATACCGGAGTGAGTCCCAGTAGCGCTGAGTGAGATTGCCTAGATCCAGCTATTAGTGGAGACTTGAGGTTTAACTGCACAACGTCTGCAGTCCTGAAGTCCCCATCTATGTTATCGTAGCTATTTATTTTGATTCAAACAGTTATGTTTTATTCAAAATATTATATGTAGTACTCTAGATGCTCATGTGTTCGTGACACTAGTTTCTAGGATGGTATTTGGATTACGTCGTTTATTTCAGACTATTAAGTTTTATTGTTATTATTTGATTTGAATTGTTAAAAATGATTAATAAATATATCTAACTTTGCCTTACCTAGCAATATTAGGTGTCACCGCGGTCCCGTGGGTGAGAATTTTGGGTCAGGACAATTATGCAAGGAGAGGCATTTTAGAACACTTCAACACATCCTACTGAAAAATATTTCAATTATATTAGTGTGTCTTCTAATTCTAATAATAGTTCTTTCACTAATATTTAGCATTAGGTTGAGCCATGTCCCTATAGATATAATAAACAAGCTCAATGTTATTAGTGATTTTAAGTCATGTAGTCATGAACATTATACTGTGTTTCCTTTAGCGCAACAATCCAAACTGTCTTTTTAACACTGAGTATCTCAACTATACTAAGTTTGTTTTTGAATTAGTACACTATGATATGGGTATCCTATTGAGTGCCAACCTATTATTGGAAGAGATTCTTTGTCACCTTAGTATATGATTACTCTATGTATACTTGGGTATTCCTAATCAATTCTAAGTCTGAAGTAGTAGTTGTGTTAAGAGACTTCTTACTCAAAATAAAAAAATGGGTTCTCTACTAGTGTGAAGTGTTTGAGAACTAATAATGGAAGTAAAGTTTTTTAGAAATGAGTCTATGTCTTTGCTAGCCACTCTTGGAACTATGCATAGTGTTCATGTGTTTACACTCCAAAATAGAATAAAGAGGTGGAAATTAAGCACAAAATCATTTTGGAAATGGCTAGGTCTCTCAGATTTCATGCCTCAATTCCACTAAGGTTCTGGGGTGAGTGTGTCACTACTGCTCAATATATCATTAATAGGCTTCTGTAACGACCCAAGCAGTCCTTTTAGGAATTGGCATCCCGTTCGATGGCCTATGGTCTCGAGTAGCTCCATATTTTGTATTATAATTTGCATGTGTGGTCGAGTTTGATATTTTGCATGATCGAAATTTTTTGGAAAAATAATTTATATTTTAGAAGCATAAGCGGTATGAGTTAATTGGAGTTTGATTTTTGTGTAGAAGACTCCAGAATGGTGTTTTAATGATTTCAATAGCTTCATATGGTGATTTTAGACTTAGGTATAAGTCCGGATTCAGATTTGGAGGTCCGTAGAGTGATTTGATGAATTTTGGCAAAAATTGGAAAGTTGAAGGTTGAGAGGTTTGACCATGAGTTGACTTGTTGATATTGGGTTTGGAATTCTATTCTGGGAGTTGGTATATCTCTGTTGTGTCATTTGGAACTTGCATGCAAAATTTGACGTCATTCCAGATTGATTGGATATGTTTTGGCATAAGTTGTAGAATTTTAAAATTCATAAGTTCATTAAGTTCGATTCAAGGTGATATTTATAGTTTTGATGTTGTTTGATGTGATTTGAGGCCTCGAGCAGGTCCGTGATGAAACTTGTTAATCTTTTTGGACGGGGTCCCGGGGGCCCCGGGTGTGTTTTCGATGAGTTTCGTATGGTTCGCATGCTTTTGGACAGGTCAGTTTCTAGTGCATCACACCTACGTATTTTGGAGCGTAGGTGCAGACCAATTTTTGTGAAGTTGATGTCGCTTCAGCGATGTTTGGCCTGGGCAGGAGTTCCGCTTCTGCGGGTTAGCGAACACAGGTGAGTGACCGCATATGCGGTGTGCCCATCGCAGATGCGAGTTTGTCTCACGGTGACTGTCCGCTTCTGTGAAGCTTCTGCGATGTTTCAGGTGCGAATTTCCATGACCTGATGTGAAGCTTAGGCTGGTTGGTTGTCTTCACAAATGTGATCCATAGCTCGCAAATGAGGGCTCGCAGATACGTGTTTTTGTCAACAGACAATTTTAAATTCGAGGGTTTGATTTTGTTACTATTTTTGGACCTAGGAAGCTCGGTTAGTGATGATGTTTCGTGCGTTTTTCAAGAAATTCATCAGGTAAGTATTCTTTACCCGAATTTTATTATATTTCATGAATTCATTGTTATTTTCATCATTTAATTAGTGATTTAAGTTGGAAATTTGGGAGAAAATTGTGAAAACTTCTTTGACTAAACTTTGGAGATTTGAAAGGCATTTTGAAGTCGGATTTGAGTAATTCTTGTATGGTTGGACTCGTTATCGAATTAGTGTTAAGATTTTGTAGTTTTGGTTGTGTTCTGAGACGCGCGCCCAGGGTTGACTTTTTGAGTTGGCTTCTTATTTTTCTTTCAAGATTGAAGCTTTATTATTAGGAGTTGTTTCCTATAATTTTTATTTATGATGCTAAGTTATTTTTGGTAGATTTGAGCCGTCTAGAGGTTGTTTCACACGAGAAGGTCATTTTTAGAGTATCGGTCTAGCTTCTTTGAGTTAAATATCTTGCCTAACTTTGTGTGGGAGAGCTACCCCTTAGGATTTGAGTCAATTGTGCTAACTGTGTCATGTGAAAGCCGTGTACGCGAGATGACGAGTACGTACTCAGGCATATTTGTGGTAATTCGACTACTTTAGGCCCTTACGTAAAAATGAAGTTGTCTTATCATGTTAAATCCTCCATTTACTAAATTCACACTCACGTGTCTTATTTGGAGTTGATTGATTCATGTTCTACCCTTGTTGCCAATAAACTCTTATGTGCCTTAATGGAAGGTGTTGCCTCTTTTATTGCCATGTTATCTTTTTTATAATTGCTTAACATTAATTAAAGTTATTATCATCTCTTCCGTAATTTGCTTAACCTTAATTGAATTTTTTTTATCCGTTTCATTGTTGACTCATCCTTATTTGGATCATTGATTCATGTTATCTCTCTTATTGTCAAAACCATTATTACCTGTTATGTCTTACATTGTGAGCTCGTTCTTCTATTTCGTTATGTCCTGTAGTTCTTGTGTTGATTTACTTGACGTGCTCTCGTGTTATTGTTATTGTTGTTGTTGTACTCTATGTTGTTTAGCCGAGGGCTATGTGTGATTGTGGTATTGAAATTGTTTTGAGAAAAGGTTGTGGCATATGGTACATGTGGTGAAAGACCTTATATTGTGTTGTTATGTTTTTGACATACGTGGTATTGCTGAGAGGATTGTTAGGGTGTTCACACGTGAGTTGTCCATGCTATTGTTATTATTGATACTTTATATGCGGCGTGAAAAGGTAGGCTATATATGTGGGTTTGCGCATGTGGAGAGATAAGGAGGAAATATTATTATGCGCATCTGGCGAGACAAAGCGGACATTTACTTTATTGTTGAGCACATGGTGAGACAAGGTGGGATATACCGGGGAATGATTTGTGATGACTTGTGATGGTCTGAGGGCATTATTATTGATGATATTTGTGTAGTGGTGTGCCTACATTATGTGAGTATTACATTGCACATTTTGTGGTGATTGTTCCCTATGTGTCATTCATTGTCTCTACTCTCACTTGTTGACTTGAGTTTTGATAGAACACTTGCACAACATACACGTAATTAATTATCCATATCGGTTTAAGAAGATAAATCCTAATGGTATTGACCATTTACATGTACTCTCGGTTTCTTGCCTTCTGTGTGAGAGTTGTACTATTGGCACGTGAGTTGCGTGCGGTCATATGTCATTGTTATTTTCGGCAAGTGAATTATCCGTGCAGATATGAGATATTGTCACTCCCTTGGCACGTGAGTCGCCTGTGCGATTATGAATTGTAACATGGCCACAAGATGCCAAGTGATTAGTTTCATGAATTGGGACCCGTGAAATATGACTATGAGGTAAAGTACATCGGGAAAATCCTTGAACAAATCTTATGTGGAAGCAGTTGCTCTTATTGAGTTGTTACTTGTTTTCTTTACTTTGTTTCCATCGAACCTAAACTGTATTAATCTTACTCTATGGCATTATTAGTTATTTGTTCCCTTTTGCTAAATGTTGTTTCTAGTGTTCTATTGCGAGTATTGTTTTGTTATCTATACCATGCTTAGTTTATATTAACATTCTTTCCATGTTAGTTCACATTCATACTTGTACATGTTGCTTAGTCTAGTAGGTGTCTCGACTTTCCCTCGTCACTAATTCACCGAGGTTAGTCTTGATACTTACTAGGTACCGCTGTGGTGTACTCATGCTACACTTTCTGCATATTTTTGTGTAGATCCAGGTACTCCAGAGTTGGTTGATCACTAGCTAGTTGTTCGGATTTTGTGGTGGAGAGTCAAGGTATACCTGTTGTCGCGTTCGCTGGCTTTAAAGTCACCTTCTGATATTGTACTTGTACTGTCTATTTCTATTCTGAAATAGTTGTACCTAAAAGATTTTCCTAGTAAATTCAGTACAGCTTAGGACTTGTACTATCGATTTTGGGTATTATATTGCACTCGGGATTTTTGGTTTACTATACAAATTTCAATTTCATGCTTAATAGTTGTTTCTCATTAAATTCTCCGTTTAATTCAGTAAGTGTTAGACTTACCTAGTCTTAGTGACTAGGTGCCATCACGACATCCTACGGAGGGTGGCAGCTTCGTTATAAGGTGATAGGGTGTCACGACCCCAAATACCCCGATCGTGATGACGCCTATGACAGTACTAGGCAAGCCAAACTAACATTTACCACATCGAATTCTCTTTATAAAAATCATTTTCTAAAACAGATTATGTCTCAAATTCTTCATATGTAATATATAAATCAACAGAAAAGTGCGGAAATCAGTACAAAATATACTAACACAGCCCGAATCTAGTGTCACTAGTCATGAGCCTCTAAGTACAATCAAAGCTCTGTCCGAATAATACAAATAGTTTGAAATAACAAAATGCTAAGATAGGAAGGAGGAAGGCAGGACTGTGAACACCGTGCAGCTATCTTGCGATCTCCGGTTAAACTCTGAGAGTGCTGGAATCTCGCACTCTGATGTTCGGGCACCTGGATCTGCTTACAAGGTGCAGGGAGTAACGTGAGTACGCCAACTCAGTAGGTAACTAAAGTAAATAAAGTCTGAGTGCAGTGACGAGCATTTAAAATCATATAAGGAATCTCGGCAGAAATATCAAGTCAAAATCTACGGCTCAATAGCCAGTTATCTCGTAAAACTTCAATTTCAATTAAAATACTTTGAAAATATTTATTCAACATTTTTCAATAGAGGCTTAGTATAAAAGAAGAGTGAAAGCAGCAAAATGTCATAAACAAGCCCGTTGGGAAAAGTATCACTCATAAGTATAGCCTCTCGGACAAGCCTCTCAGTCACTCGTGACTCAACTCTCGTCACACAATACTCTCAGTCAGCACTCCGGCTCAATAAAAATCTTACAATAATAATTATAATCACTGCGGCGTGCATCCCGATCTGTAATATATATTCTGTTACACCCCGTAAGTTTGACAACCTTGATACCGTTAGATACATTTTCATATGGTATTTTAAGTTGAACATTTTTATAAAATAGTTTCTAAAAAATATAATTTTATATAGCTATTACTATTACTACTTTAGAATAAATGCAAAATCTTGGGTGAGCACTGCATTTATACAAGCTGTTGTAATAAAAATTGCGCTCAACAAACATAAAATCTTTGTAATTGTCGTGAGTAATTTTATTTTAGCTTTTATAAGCCCAAAAAAAAAATCATGATAAATACATGTTAATACAGTTATCCCCTGGGCAACATATTTCGATTTATAAAGCCAACTAGTTGGTGTGGTTAAACCTTTAAAATGATTTTATGAAAAGAACTAGACTAGCAGAAAAGGTTATACAATTCTAGGGATATATAAGTGACTAATATCTATTTAGAAAGGACATAAGTTAGTACTCACATCATACACAGTCTCATTCAAATAGTCTTCGTTTATGTATATTATAAGTAATTATTATTTTACATAACAAAAAAAGGATATCTTAATAATAGTACGAACCTTACATGATATTTTACAATAGAATACTGAAAGTTAATCGATTTATACTTATATCGAAGAAAAATCAAAATAATTGAGAAGATTGTCCTGATTTTCTTACCATAGTTGTTTTCATATCTCTTGAAGGAAATAGCAACATATTTATTATAATTGATTTCTTTCTTTTAGAAGGATAGAAATTATTTTCGCACAAGGAAAGAAGGCTATTTTTTTTTACCATTTTAAAAATTAAGCCTACGAAATTTTTTACTCTTTATATGAGATTAGGAAAATTAGAAGTTGAGAAAATATATGTATTTTACATGGATGTTTTAATAAATAATAGTGCAAGTATTTATTTTATATGGTACCACACGACCATGATAGTAAATTATATAAAGTGTATTAAAATTGAGTAATATTTTAAGTAAGTTGAAATAATTCTTAATTATGCAGATAATTAGTTAATTGTCGGGTAACGGGACATCACCTAATCACCTAATAATGGATAAAGACTTAAAATCTCCACCCCACCCCCACGTTGCAGCCCATGAAATGGTCCAAAAAGCTACAAGGTGACTCTTATAGTACATGGAAAGGTGTTACCTTATTAAAATACTAGTTATGACTCATGAATGTTGTAATAACTCCATCTCCCACATGCTTAGTGATTTCTTGTTGCTTTAATCAACGTCCCTTCTTGCATATCAAAGCAACAACAAAAGCATAGAAAAGGGAGGTCACTAGAAGTGGAAAAGGCAATTATAACAACTAGTTATAATTGCCACACGATTTTATACACCATGCAGGTGCTAATTGGAAGCAATATTTTGGTTGCATCTTTGCCTCTCTGGTTCTAGTCAAAGGGATCATTGCACGAAATATGTTTTGAAAAGAATTTGTGATTACCTTATCTTAGGCCAAGCAATTAGTTCCAAATATTGGTCTTACTATTGTGTTAATGGTTTTGAAGATTATCTCAATAAAGGATTGTGATATTTAAGTACTGAAAAGTCATTTAAGGGGCAAATGTAAGTCTCTGCGTTAAAATATCTTACAAGGAGCAATGATTGTCTAATGATTTGGTCCAACTGGATGTGGGATCTTAATTATGCCATTCATGATTTGTATCATCTTGGGACATATTTTTTGATTATTGCGAAAAATATCCCGGTAAACGAATTGATAACGAAGTGGAGTTCGAGTTAATGCTTCATGAGCGAAAACACTGCCATTGGGTTGGGGACTCATTCGCACAAGATTCTTTTACCAGAAGATATGACAAATAAAGAATGTGGTTGATCAATTAAACTAAAATTCTAGATTATCACCGAGTCATGAGTTGAGTAAACTTCCGCTTAAGGGATTTCAGCTGCTACTCAGATATGTTAAGGCTATCCTTTCGTTCTTTTGACATGATCTAAACGTCACAAACGAAACGAGCAAATACAAGATTTCCATAAATGACTCTATTGATAGAAATACTAGAGATGCTTTTGTTCTTGATTCCCTATGTTTCGTATTATTTTATCCTCTGTTCATGGGTCTCAGAAAAATACGCAAGTTAAAAAAGTTTACTTTATGACATTACTCAAAGGCATAATGGTCTTATGATATTCCAAGAGATTTATTGATGTACTTCTCATGAATTGCATTCATGTATATTGACCCATAACCAGATGGCGTTATATATGCATATATATGTATATGGGATATTGGGAAAGGTTACGTCATTATATACGCACCAACACCTGATCAGCTGGTATACGTTCATGATTTTGCCCACAGTGGCACCAGATGGCGTTATATACGCGTATATAAGTAAATATATGTATATGGGATATGGAAAAAAGATTACATTGTTATATACACACCACCATCTGATCAGCTGGTATACATTGATGATTTTGCCCACAGTGGCTGAGACAATATGATTGGATGCCCTCATAGGCTTAATGATATTATGTACGTACAGACTTAAGAATTACATGACATTTACACGCATATGCATGACATTATAAATATTTCACGATTTATAGAGCTATCCAGACTTATATGTTGAGTCCTTTACTCCAAGTTTCTTCCATGTACTTTATATACTTATTTACATCCCTTACATACTCAGTACATTATTCGTACTGACGTCCTTTTATTGGGGACTGTCACGCCCCAAACCTGGGGGCGAGACTGGCACTCGATGCCTCACCTGACCCTGCGTACCAACTTGCGACTAAGGAACTCTGAACATGTGATGTCATACTTTGGCCATGGTCCAATTGCAAGAAAACTGCAAATGCCGACTAAATATCAATATAAAGTTGGACCGACAAGGCCGTCGTAATTATTGCAGCTGACAAACCAACCAAATATACATATAGGGTCTACAAACCCAACATATTGCACTAACTACAGGATATGTCTACAAGCCTCTACTGGTGGATACACTGTGATCGAAACAGCTCCCCGACCTATTCATACCATATCTACATATATAAACAAGATGTCTATAAAACTCTAGACCCGACAACTCCAAAAGGCATGGAGCTTACCGATCAAGCTGAACTCGGAAAACACTTAATGAAGAGGTCTACCCGCCTATCTGTCTGAACATGCACGCATGAAATACAGTGCCCCCAGAAAAGGGACGTCAGTACGAAATAATGTACTGAGTATGTTAGGCAATATACTAAAAGCTTAAACTGAACTGATAATATAATAACTGCAAGTAGCTGAAAGTGAAAGATAATATGAATATATGCTTACCTGTTGATACTGACTCAACTCTCTTAATATAGTAAGTAAAATAGTTGTTCGACCTTGTAAGGCTCGGTATATATATATAACTGCTCTGCCATAGCAGGCTCGCTCATAGGCGCTCGGCCATACTTGACTATGTATCTCGACCAACTGGGCTCGCTCATATGCGCTCGGCCACAATATGATCGTCATATAACTTACCATCTTATCAAAGGTTGCCCCACAAGGGCCTGCCTCGATGACTAGGTAAGCCTAACAAATGCAGATAAAAGAATTAACTTGCAGAATAAATAATCAAAAGCTTAAAACAACTGAAAGAAACAATATCCGAATGCCGCCCGACATATACACATAACTTCTAAAAATCCGATACACTATCCCAAAACCCGGAAACTGACGAATCACAACTAAGATCAATACTACATAGCTCTAACTTCGGAATGTCTAATAAGTACAGAAAAATACTGAAGGGCTAAATACTAATATCAGGAATAGAAAGAGACTTCTCGGTATGCGGACGCGACAGATATACCTCAAAGTCTCTAGAGCAGTCGTCTCCTCAAAAATGATAGGCCTGAGCAGTGGTACCTGGATCAGCACATGAAAAACATGCACAGAAGAGGCATGAGTACACCACACCGGTACTCAGTAAGTGCCAAGCCTAACCTCGGTTGGGTAGTGACAAGGAAGGTCAGGACCCTACTGAGATTAAATAATTATAATGATGACAAGATAAGATAAGCAGTACAATTGAGAATCTACAGTAAGAATTTACATAGGATAACAAGAGTACAATAACGAAAACAGCGATGAAAGCAAGCCACAAGGAAGTAACCGGGGATCTCTTGGTATTTCGAGGATCTCTCGGTATCCTCAATATAGGCTAGGGATCTCTTGGTATCCTGAGGATCTCTCAAAATCCTCAATATATGCTAGGGATCTCTTGGTATCCCGAGGATCTCTCGGTATCCTCAATATATGCTAGGGATCTCTTGGTATCCCAAGGATCTCTTAGTATCCTCAATATACGTGCCAGGGATATCTTGGTATCCCGCACCTTAGTCCAGATTATAAATACGTACATGGAATCTCCCGGGACGCCGTCCCGTAGTCCCAAATTAAAAACACATAGAAGCAACACAAGAATACTCATTTAAATGCAAATTTCGTACCAAGTAAACAGTTAATTCTAGTCTAACATGCTTCACGTAATGCAATTAGAGCAGTTTAAGCAAATAAGCAATTAAGTCAACTAAACATGCTTTTCTAAACTACAACAGGCTAAATTTGCAAGTAGAATAAAGTAGGAAAAAGGAACTCAATTGAAATACTTAAAGTAAAACCGGATTTTCAACAATTAGCTCAAGTACGCACTCGTCACCTCACGTACAAGGCATTTCAATTACCAAATATACCATATCCTAAGGGGAAGATCCCCCACACAAGTTTAGACAAGCCACTTACCTCGAACCAGCTCAAAAGCAACCCGACACCCCGTCTTTGCCACGAGTGCTCGACTCCAAATGGCCCAAATCTATTCAATTCAATTGCATAATGTAAATAACATTTTAAGTAACTGATTCTACAATTAAAGCCTAAGCTAATACGCGAAATTATGTAAAATGACCAAAAACGTCCCTCGGGCCCACATCTCGGAATCGGGTGAAATTTATATTTTCAGAAACCTCATACTCTCACGAGTCTATACATAATAAGAACACTGAAATCAGAGTCCAAATGACCCCTCAAATTCTCATTTAAAGGCATCTTAAACTCAAGCCTTAATTAACCATTTTTTTCAAATTTCTCACCACTAATTAGGTCTTTAATCACATAAAAACGAGTTATGAAGTCAAAAAATGTTACCTCTAAGTGTTTTCCCTTTGTTTTCCTCAAGAATCCCTCTCAAAAGCTTCAAACCCGGATGAAAATGGTGAAAGAATCCCTCAAATTCGCGAAGGCAACTATTTATATGTTCTGACCAGCGATTTCCGCATTTGCGGCCCTGGAACCGCATATGAGGTCCCACTTCTACGGAACAAGTGTCGCATCTATAACTTTCACTTAAAGACCCAGCTTTCGCATCTACGGAACTCTAACTGCATGAGCGTTTCCGCTTCTGTGGATATCGTACCGCATCTGCGGTCCCCAAACCGCAGATGCGAAAATACCAGAAGAACAGCTGCTGCAGCAACTTCACTCCAAAATTTCCTCTGTCAACTATCCGAATTCATCCCGAGGGCCCCGGGATCTCAACCAAAGGCATCAACATATCCTAAAATCTTATTCAAACTTGTACAAATCTTCAAAACACTTTAAACAACATAAAAACAACCAAAACACATCTGATTCAAGCCTAAGTTCCTATAATCTTCCGAATTCCTCTTTCGATGAAAAACCGAACCAAAACACGTCCGAATGACCTGAAATTTTGCACACACGTCCCAAATGACATAACAAAACTATTGCAACTCTCGGAATTCCATTCTGACCCTCAGATCAAAATCTCACTATCGAACCGGAAACTTCCAAAATTCAACTTTCGGCATTTCAAGCCTAAATTAGCTACAAAACTCCAAAATTCACCCAACAGAGCTAACGGAACCATCAGATTTCCATTCCGGGTTGTCTTCATACTGTTCCGACTACGGTCAACTTTCCAATACTTAAGCTCTCATTTAGGGACTAAGTATCACAAAACTCCCCGAAACTCAAAACCGAACATCCCGGCAAATGATATTAGCAGAAATAAACTTGGGGAAAGCAGTTAATAGGAGATCAGGGCGTTAATTCTTAAGACGACCGACCGGGTTGTCAGACTAGGAGAGGGCTAACATCTCATCCCCTCTTTCTGATTGTAGAAATGTTTTCGATATTATATTCTTGGAAATGTAATTATTTATAAGTATATGACACCTAATCCAAGTGAATAAGCCATGTAGTATTAGTTTGGATATGCCACCTCTTTCATTAAATTGAAAGAGTCAAAACTTCATATAGCATATGCTGCCACGTGGGGGTGAGTGGGGGAATATTTAATCTTTATCCTATAATTAATAATTAATCAGGTATTATCCCGCTACCCGGTAATAATCCAATTACCCGCATAATTAAGAATTATCTCAAATTACCTAAATTTTTACTTATTTTAAATATAATTTATACGTCTTACTATCAGGTCATATGGTACCTTGTATGGTACTAGTCCATAAATATCTGGTATTATCCCCCGGCCTGTATTTGTCCCAAATAAACAACCTTCAACGAAACTCATTTTCTTTAATTTTTTTTCATGTACACTTTCCTTCATGGCACTTACTTATTGCTTGGTATAAATAGCATAAATATGTTACCTCCAGATAATTTCATCCCCGAGTCTACGGCAATTAACTGAAGATGGAACTTAAATGTACGAAAAATGTGAGATGTAACATCCTTCCCCCCTTAGAAACATTCGTCCTCTACTTTGGGAAATTTTTTGCCGGAGTCCCTTACGTACACTAGACTAAAACCAGCTTGTACGCAACCAAAAAACATACTATTCGTGCCATACATGGCCAATATCTATAAATAGCAAGACTTGGCTTTACACAACAGTCCGTTATAAATTCTAAGAGTCAAAATGAGAGCTTACCTAATGGCCTACTGGCCTGAATAGAGTTGTGCTTAGGTATCCCACCTCGAGCCATATCTTCAGTTTGAAATAGGTGGGGGCATTTAGACTTTATTTCTTCCTCAGCTTCCCACGTTATCTCTTTCACCTTTTTGCTTCTCCATAAAACCTTCACGGATGCTATCTCCTTATTTCGCAGCTTACAGATATGTCGGTCTACATGGCAACAGGAATTTCCTCGTATGGCAAGTCCTCTGTAATCTATAAATCATCCGTGGGCACCATTCTGGTAAGATTGCCAATGCACTTTCGTAATATAGATACATGAAAAATCGGATGAACAGACTCCAATTTCGAGGGCAATTCTAACTCATAAGATACTTGGCCCAGTCTATGAATAATCTTATAAGGCCCAATATACCGTGGGCTAAGCATGCCTTTCTTGCAAAACCTCTTCACACCTTTCATATATGACACTTTTAAGAATACCCAGTCATTAACCCCGAACTCTAAATCTCGTCGCCGTACGTCAGAATATGACTTCTGACACCCCTGAGCTGTCAACAGTCGCTGCTAGATAAGCTTTACTTTTTCTATGGCCTGCTGAACTAGGTCTGGCCCATGTAATCCAGATTCTCCAACATCAAACCACTCTATAGGATATCTGCACTTACGCCCATACAAAGCCTCGATTAGAGCCATCTGGATACTGGAGAGGTTACTATTATTATATGAAAACTTGACAAGAGGTAGATGTTCATCCAAACTTCTTTTAAAATCCATCACACATGCTCATAATATATCCTCGAGCATCTGAATCATGCGCTCGGCTTGTCCATCAGTTTGTAGATGAAAAGTTGTGCTGAGACTCACCTGAGTCCCTAAACCTTTCTGAAATGACCTCCAAAACTGTGCTATAAACTGGGCCCCACGGTCAGATATAATAGATATTGGCACTCCGTGTAGTCACACTATCTCCTTAATATATAACCTTGCATAATCTTCTGATGTATATGTATATCTGACCGGTAGAAAATGAGCTGATTTAGTAAGCCTATCGACTATCACCCATATGGAATCGAATTTACGATGAGAACGAGGTAAACCCGTGATAAAGTCCATGTTTATCGCCTCTCATTTCCATGTCGGGATCTCTATAGTCTACATTATCCCTCCGACTTTTGGTGCTCTATCTTCACCTGTTGGCAACTAGGGCATTGAGTGACATAGTCAGCAATGTTCTTCTTCATATCGTTCCACCAATACAAATCCTTAATGTCATGATACATCTTCGTCGACCCAGGGTGAATGGAGTACCACGAATAATGTGCCTCTGACATAATCCTGTCTCGCAGCCCTGCTACATCTGGAACACACAAACGACCCCTATATCTGAGAACCCCATCTCCTTTAAGTTCTAACAACGACTTCTTCTGTTATGGAACCCACTCTCTCAACTCGACCAACTCTAGGTGCTCGTACTGCCTCTTCTTTACTTCAGTTATGAGAGATGATTTAGCTGTATTTTGGTATACAACTCCTCCATTGTGAAAGTCTACTAACCGAATCCCCAAACAAGCTAATTGATGAATCTCTCTGATTTATTGTCCTTTTTCGGCCACTACATGTGCTAAGCTACCCATAGATCAGTGACTTTAAGGCATCTGCTACAACATTAGCTTTCCCTAGATGGAAGAGAATGATAACATCATAATCTTTTAATAACTCAAGCCATTGCCTCTATCATAAATTCAAGTCTTGTTGGCTTGAAGATATATTGCAGGCTTTTATGATCTGTGAACACATTAACATGAACACCATATAAATAATACCGGCATATCTCTGGGTCAAATAATCAAATTCCTAATTTATTTCATTGATGTAACTCTTTAGTTTCCTCTTTCTTCTGATCGACCTTTATGTCGGCTTAAATTATCTACCTCTCTAGGGTTCATTGTATTAGTTATTTTGTTTAGTCGTTCATGGGCACTGAGGAATATGCATGATACAATCCTTTAACAATTTAATCATTTGTTTATGACCTGGGCTTAATTCTTTCTTTAATGTATACCAAAATCTTCTATGGCTGTATATGATGCATGTACAAAACTCTGAACCCTTAAGGGCATTCATAACGTAACCAACTCTGGATCATTAGTCGAATAATTTCTTTCGTTCCAACTTAGCTTTCTTTCAAGGTAAGCTATTACTTTTCCTAGTCTTTCCGTCCCCAAGTTATGTCCATACTTAGCTTATCTTAGTGCCCACACATGCCAGAGTTTTTGTGTGAGACTGTTGTTACATGACCATTTCCTCTTTATGTCATTGTGCTTAGGTTAAAGCCTTCTTCCTTATTTCCTTAGCTAGTCTTTTGTTGTAGTACTTAGGGAGAACCCTTGACTCTCGTAAAGCTGTGAGCTTACGGACCTTTTGATGTCCTTCCTTGCCTATAATCATTCGTAGTTGCCTACCTTCGTGCAATTGTGCTTGTAGGGTTGCTTCTGATCTGATATTTTGACTGCCTTCCAGTGGTACTTTCTTTTATCCCCATAATACTCATACGGTACCTTTAACTACCCCAACTCCTATTTGAATTTAACTCAAGTATTATAATGACATTAATGCGAGACTAAATTCTCCATGTTGGGGTTTACTACATTTATCTTGCATGATCTACTGATTTGTCTGTAACTTTTTGACTAGTCATGACAAGGCTCTTCCTAAATCAACTACTAACTACTCATTCTCATATCCATATTCCGCGTAACCTTTCTTGGGTTATTTCTTTATCTTAACTTACCTCAGGTACTGACTCCTTATCTATCAATAACATCCCGAGCAGGAACCCATACTTGCTTTTCTTGACGTCGTGCTTACATATAATTCTCGAATCGTAGCATATCTGTAGGATTTGGATAAATACAATGCCATCCCTTTCTCATTTTTATTGCATTCTTCCTTTATCATTCCATATTCCCCCCTTTAGGGGAGTACTAAGACTTGGAGCTACGACGACCTGCCAATAGATGTTTTTTTCTCCATTTTTGGCATCTTTTTATATCATCAACCCTTACTTACCTTGCGGTAATCCTTCTATACCAAGGATAACAAAATTCCTCACTCACAATGGTGGAACTTAGTGTAACTGGTACATATAGTCCCTTAAGCTTAACTTTGCTCACATTGCTTGCTTTAGGAAAGCGTTTTCCTGAATGACCATCCTCTGAATTCGTCATGGATCATCTTCTGTTGTCCATTCTATTACTGCTGGAACGCAATCTGGAATTATCATGATGCTGACTACTATCAAATCACTCAGTTCCTAATTCATGTTTAGTTTATCTTGTTCACCTTCCATATTGATTTCTATTACTCTGGGGTCTAAATTTCCCTTATGTTAATCACGTTAGAGTCACGAACTTATTTCGCGAAATGAGGACGTGACTGTATGGCCTATATTCTTTTGTTGTCTTAATGCCCATCACCCCTCATCTCTTTCTTAATTTGACTATAGGTTTTGTAATACTATCATCTTTTTGACCTACCGTTGTCATCCATATATCACATCTTACTCTTAATGCTTCATTAGCTCTCTTTTTATTTCTTGCTAACATTTGTGTCTATCACTTTATTATAAAACTTTCAACAAGATATTCTTTCACTTTTAGCTCTCCTTGCTTCATTCATCGGCTCTTCGGGTTTCTTAACCCCCTTGCTCTACCAGGGATGAGAGTCACACTAAGGTAATAATTATCCCTTCCAGGATTTCAGTGCCTATCTTCGGAATTTATTGATCACTCTAGTATTCTCATCTAATTGTAATATTCTAGAGTGTACCGCCTGGGTGTCTCACAAGGAGATCTATTAGCACCTTTGTAATATCCTTCGGAAATGTCAACTAACGCAAACCATCCATTCATCATTTTGGGTTACTCTAACCCCAGCCGGATCCTACTACCCTGTCCTTCCCTCAAACCATGTCCGTTAGCTCCCATAGGGCATGACTGAGATAGGTGTGGCTGATTGTATGTACATCTATTACCGTTGAAGATATTTCAAAATGCTTATATCTCCCTTCCTGAATGGTAAATAATGATAATCTTTATTAATTTTGGTACTTTGTACCATTATTCACCTTGCTTCTTTTACTTACTGCAACTTGTGCCTAACTTCCGATCCGTTATTCCTTTTTACCGTAAGAGTGGAGAAGTATTCTTTCCTAAAAGCTCCTTATCATGAACCGTTCACCTTTTAGTACATGTATGATCTGCTGAAGACCTTGCATTTACTAATCATAAGCAAGATGCAAAATCGAGTTCCTCTAATTCAACACTTCCACAGCTATATCTCTTAGCGATCATCTTTCTGAACGTAGGCATCGTCTTATTAGGAATAAAATAGAAGTTCAAAATTTGAATTCTTATAAGTGAGCTCTACTACACGATCTAGAGTAAGAAGAAAGAGTGACAATCCTAAATGCCTTGTAGCCTCCTGCTTATAAGTGTGGTGCACGACACACCAATAAACAAGACTCTACTAGACACAGCTTGTAGACTCCCTAGGACAGAACTGCTACCAACCAAATATACATACAGGGTCTACAAGCCCAACATATTGCACTAACTAACAGGATATGTCTACAAGCCTCTACTGGTGGATACACTGTGATCGAAACAGCTCCCCGACCTATTCATACCATATACACATATATACACAAGATGTATATAAAGAACTAGACCCGACAACTCCGAAAGGAATGGAGCTTACCGATCAAGCTGAATTCGGGCAACACTTAATGAAGAGGTCTACCCGCCTGTCTGTCTGAACCTGCACGCATGAAATACAGCACCCCCACAAAAGGGACGTCTGTACGAAATAATGTACTGAGTATGTAAGGCAATATACTGAAAGCTGAAACTGAACTGATAATATAATAACTGCAAGTAACTGGAAGTAAAAGATAATCTCAAGATATGCTTACCTGTTGACACTAACTCAATTCTCTCAGTTTAGTAAGTAAAATAGTTGCCCAGCCCTATAAGGCTCGGTGTATATATATATATATATAACTGCTTTCCCATAGTAGGCTCGCTCATAGGCGCTCGGCCATACTAGGCTCTGTATCTCAACCAACTAGGCTCGCTCATATGCGCTCGGCCACAGTAGGATCGTCATATAACTTACCATCTGATCAGAGGTTGCCCAATAGGGGTCTGCCCATCGATTATAGCTCGATGGTAATGAAAATACTGTAATACTTTATATATAGACTCTCTGCTCTCTTTACTGTAAGAAGGAAATACTCAAATGAATATGAAGTCCCGATAAAGAGAATATTGTAACTTGCGAGACTAGCAAAATATATGTAAATTCCGGGATATGAACCTGGGGAGGAGGGGGGAGACCGGAACCCAGTGCCTCACCTATCATTGCATACCAACTTGCAAGATAACTGCAAATGCTAACTAAATGTCAATATAAAATTGGGCCAACAAGGCCGTCATAACTATTACAACTGACAAACCAACCAAATATATATACAAGGCCTGCAAGCCCAACATATCACTAACTGACAGGATATGTCTACAAGCCTCTACTGATGGATATACTGTGATCGGAACAGCTCCTTGACCTACTCATAACATATATACGCATATATACAAGATGTACATAAGGCTCTAGACCCAGAAACTCCGAAAGGCATGGAGCTTACCAATCAAGCTAAACTCGGGCAACACTTATTGAAGAGGCCTACTCATCTGTCTGTCTTACTTGCACACATGAAATACAACGCCCCCAGAAAAGGGACGACAATACGAAATAATGTATTGAGTATTTAAGGTAATATACTGAAAGCTAAAACTGAACTGATAATATAATAACTTCAAGTAGTTGGAAGTCAAAGTTAATTTGAAGATATGCTTACCTGCTGATACTCACACAACTCTCTTAATATAGTAAGTAAAATAGTTGTCTGACCCTATAAGGCTCACTATAAATATATATATAACTGCTCTGCCATAGTAGGCTCGCTCATAAGCCTCGGCCATACTAGGCTCTGTATTTTGACCAGTTGGGCTCGCTCATAAGCGCTCGGCCACAGTAGGCTCGGTATATAACTTACCATCTAATAAGAGGTTGCTCAATAGGGGCCTGCCCATCGATTATAGCTCGATGGTAATGAAAATATTTTTAATACTGTATATATGTAAATTCTCTCCTCTCTTGACTGGAAAAAGGAAATAGTCAACTGAATATGAAGTCCCGATAGGGAGAATACTGTAACTTACAAGACTAGGAAAATATACGTAAATTTCGAGATATAAATTTTTTTTATGCCTCTTTATACAACTTGTATAATGACGAGATTATGCCAAAATGAAGGAAGAGATTATCCTTAACATACATGGAGTAGGAAAAATCCGTATGATATCCTTGGAAAAAGTTACACCGTACTCCCTTAGAACCGCAAGATTTTACGTTGCTAAAATTCTAAAAGTCTTCGTTATTTCATGATAGAAATCTGATTTTTGGAGTGTCTAATATTTCATCCTAAGTTAATGCCTTCGTAAGAGATTTTAGAATGAATCACATTTTGGACTTGTATTAAAACTTTGGAATGAATTTGCAAGATTTTGCTCTTAAATGTTTCAAGGTGGAGGTGTCTTGCTACTAGTTTATGAAGATGACACCTAATGTAATATAAGGATGAGTGACTTACATTATTAGTAGCTTGCTGCCACTTGGGGTGGGATGGGGTGGGGTGGGGTTTTTTATTTAATCTTGATCACTTATTAGGTAATTAGGTAATGTCCCGTTACTAGGTAATTAACCAATTACCCAAAAAATTGAGAATTATTCCCTCTTACTTAAAATATTACTCACTTTTCACATACCTTATACACCTTTCTAGCATGGGCATGTAGTACCTTGCATGTCACTATTCCATAAATATCGGGTATTTTAGCTCGGACCGTAGTTTACTCCAATATGCCAAACTTGGACGAAAAATTCAGTTTCTTTGACTTGCTTCCCCTTTCACCTTTATGAATTTATTCATCACTTGTGAAATAGCATAATCCTTATAATCTCCAAATAATCTTTTACTTGGACTGATGTCAATTACCATACGACAAATCCAACGTAAAATACTACAGGGTGCAATATCGTCGTAACTTAATACTGCAAAGCATAACATCCCCGTAATGTAATAGTCCTGGGTGCAACACTATCGTAACTTAATACTACGAAGTGTAACATCACCATAATGTAATATTGCTGGGTGCAACACTGTCGTAACTTAATATTGTGAAGCATAACATCATCGTAGTGTAATACCGCAGGATGTAATATCGGCGTAATATACTCATGCAGAGGGTAACATTACCGTAATATATTACTACAGAGACGTAATATTGCGGGGCATAACACTATTCCCCCCTTTGGAACATTCGTCCTCGAATGTTGACTGATGCATTTATTATTTTCATAACTTATATATTCCGAATACTTTAGAACTTCCCTTGACATCTAGGCGACTGTTCTGTGAATGAGTCCTGAGTCCTGTGCATTCCCCCCTTACACCTCCTGCTCACACCACAACTTGTAGTCAGAATCCTTCCAATCTCATAACTGTTACTACCTTTCATCATGAAGCCTGTACAATTTTGACCATGTAAGTGTGCCCAACCTCTAGGATTCATATGCAGAACTTGATAAGATGTCCATTTGGGCGTATATGAGTATGCTGAAGTTCTTCGCTCGGTACTTTGTTGAATTCACAAATATTGCTATATCTCATCGCATAGGTCCATTTAGCCATCCGTATAAATTTACTGCCATAACTGTTACTTTAATTTATCGTTTCTGAGGTCTGCTACCAAATCCTAGCTTACTCTCGTTGCTTATTCCATATGTATAAATTTATGTCCTTTCTAATTACTGCTCATCTTTAGAATGATGGCCCAATCTCATCTCATACTTTGTGACTTTTGTCCATCTATTGTTGATTCACCTTAATATTGATCTACAATATACCATTGATAACTTCAAACTTTTTACATAATACTTTTCCCCTAGGGCTTACTTTACCCCAACGAATATTCGAAGTGATTCCCATAATCGTATTTCATAGTGTCTCAATGTGATTCACCTTATGGGGGTATTTTAATTTCGTGCCGCCAGCGAAATCTTTTCTCCTTCTCTTCTTTTTTTTTAAAAATCATGATTCAAACGAAGGACAAAACGTCATCCTGTAGCTGTCGCAGTTATACCCTCATTTTATTACTAGGTCAACATTTCATTCTTTTAAATGCTATTAATCTTAGACTCCTTTGAGTTCATTAAAGCTATAGTGAGCTTTGTATAACATAGAGAAACTGTCTGCTCTTCGTCACCTTTTCACTTTTCCTCATCCTTACTCATGATTCCTTAAAACTTTATTGCTCTACCATACTTTATCTTGCGACCTATACATATCCATTTATAAACTTTCCTTCAACTTGCTTGCACCATAGATTTTGTTATGTTATTTTGGAACGTCAAGCGAGACATCACATCATTTCCAACTCTTATCTACTCTCTTAAATATATCTCTCAGTACTTAGAAATCATAGGCGAGAAGACCTGCCACTGACGATGCCGCTATCATTCCCAGTTATTGGATCCTCATGCTTATAGCCTTCTATCCGAAAGTATGGACTATTCACAACTTTCTACATTTGAGTATCTCGTACGTTATTCACCTTTACCTTACTTAATTAAAATCTCATATTATATATTTTATCTCTTTCATAACATCCATTCCACATAGGTATGATTCACACCACAACTTGAAGCTCTATTATAATACTACAATCCGGTGGGAGCTTCATACTGACTTCTTATTACTGGCTTTATCGTAGAGCCGTTATAGACTATGGTTGTTGTACTATCTCTCTCGTACCTCTGATTTTTTTAAGGGAGATCCTGCAATGTTCTCAATCATGATATTTCTACCTTTCTAGGTCCAATAATAGACTCCTGATTACTTAGTTGATGTTACTCTTTAGTTTCCTCTTCCCTCTGATCAACCTCTATGTAGGCTTAAGCTATTTTACGATCTGTGGTTCATGGTATTAGTTATCCTGTTTATACTTTCATGGGCTTGAGAAATATGCATGGTACAACCCTTTAATAATTTAATCCTTCGTTTATGACTTGGGCTCAATTCTTTCTTTTAATGTATAGCAAAATCTTCTACGGCTGTATATGCTGCATGTATAAAACTCTGAACCCTTAAGTGAGTTCATAACATAACTAACTCTGGATCATTGATAGAATAATTTCTTTCGTTCTATTTTAGCTTTCTTTCAAAGTAAGCGATTACCTTTCCTGGCCTTTCTGCCCCCTTGTTGGGTCCATACTTAGCTTATCGTAGTGCCCACACATGCCAGAGTTTTCGTGAAACTCATATGATCTCGAATATTACGTTTAATTTTGCTTCTCGTTCATTAGTCACGGTAGGTTCCACTTCCTCTGGAGTGCTTATAATGTTGTTGTGAGGCTGTTATTACACGATCATTTCTTCTTTAGGTCATTGTGCTTAAGTTGAAGCCTTCTTCCTTATTTCCTCAGGTAGTTTTTCGTTGTAGTACTTAGCGAGAACCGTTGACCCTCGTAAAGCTGTGAGCTTATTACGAACCTTTTGATATCCTTCCTTACCTATAATTAACTGTAGTTGCTTACCTCTGTGCCCTTTTGCATGTACGGTTGCTTCTGAATTGATATTATGATTGCCTTCTCAGTGGCACTTTCTTTTATCCCCATAACTGTCACGACCCAAACCGAAGGGATGCGACGGACACCCGATACCTTACTCAACCGAGTACCAATGTAACATATCTTTCTTATCATACTATCATGAGTAAATGAGCAATAAACTCCGTTATGAGATAACAAGAATAAAACATAAGGGAATATTCAACATATGATGACCCAACATGATATACAAACTTATACATGTGACATACGGGCCTATAAGTCCGACATGACCATTTATGATAAAACATAGGCCGACAAGGCCATACAAGTATCCATAAACCTGACATTTGTCTACAAGCCTCTAAGAGTACATAAAATCATAAAGGTTGGGACAGAGCCACGCCATACCAATCAATACATATCCAAAGCATACTGACCAAATAGGAAACTCCGTAGCAAGTGGAGTGCACCAACACCTCCGCTGAGCTAATAACCTACTAGGAGGAATGTAAACCTATCAAATGGGACCTGCGGGCATGAAATACAGCATCCCCAGGCATGATGTACCAAGTATGTAAGGCAGAAAAGCATAAACAAGAACCGTAATGTAAAGAGAGATAGAGGAGATACAACCTGTAACATCTACGTTCCTCTGGGGGCTACTGACATGAAATGCATTATACATATATATACATACACTTTTAAAAAGATACGCCTCTATGGGCATCATCATATCATATCATACCCAGCCTCAAAGAGGACTCGGTAAAAATGTACCCGGCCATCATAAGGCTCGGTAGATCGTACCCGGCCATGTGGAGCTCGGTAAACCCAACTGATCAGTGGTTGCACAATAGGTGTCGTACCCGGCCGACTATAGCGCGGCTCAGTAGAGTAAAATAGATACTATATATAATGCATGCTACACTCATGGAATCACGTTCTATACCTTTCGGAGTGACTTAAGGTCGTTGCACCTTAGATTAACATTATAGAAATCCATACCCTCAATATGAACCTCAGTAAGATTCAAGGATCATACACACTTGCTTAGAATAACTTTATAAGGAAAGAACAATATGGACAATCTTAGTTGCTAGGAGTAGATCCGCTATGAAATAGCATATCGTTTATGTTCGTTTCATTTTAGATCATGCCAAAAGAAATAAAAAAGTGCCTTAACATACCTTAACCATGGTGAGTCCTTAATACCTCCCAATAAACTCTTCAAACTACTCAACTCAATCTACCATTGCATAAGGAGTTTCAAAATCAGTGTTGAATAAAGGCTAAGTCTGCAACTTAAACTTGTAGCTCGTTTATATAAATTCGGGCCGCATCTCCCCTATAACAAGAGACTCCTCCAATACCATATACCAAAAACAATTACCAGAGAAATTCAGCAATAAATAATTATCAATAACAAGACACTATAAAACTACAACAAGTCCTAATTATTTTACGACGAGCGACAAGCTCCAATTGGAATTCGTATACCCCATATCATCCCTTATAGACTTTTTAATTTAACTTAATAGTATCATTAACATGATAATGAAGTCATTAATCAATAATTTCAGCCTTATACCATATATCCATAACAAAGAAAATGATCTACAACTCAAATTATTCTTAATTAGCAACTTTATTCACTAGTTCAAGTCTAGTTCATCCATTTAATTTAACCAATGCCAAGATAACCTTAAGCGCCTATAGGAATACAAGATAATTACATCCTACAGTGGATACAAGTTGAAATACATATTATATTTAGCTTACAACAACCCAATACACCCCAATCAATTCATACCAAAAACAACAACTATAGTAGTGTCCAACACCCCGAAAATATTACAAAGAATGACTAATCCATAATTTTTCCATTATTTGGTTATTCTACGCACCATTTATCCTCCAAAAACTTCATTAAATATCAGCAAAATATACAGCCCAAAAGCTACACGAAACAACCCACAAAATAGTCCATTACAAATTAAATAACTCGAACTCACGGCTTCCGATCACCGTCCCGTGAGTTCTAACTATTATGAAATGAATTAATCAACCTTACTTGATATTTAAGATCTTGAAATCAGAAATTAGGCATTTTTATTAACTTCAAAATACCTTCCAATACTCAAACTAGAAAGAAAAAGAGAGGCTATATGGCGTTACTTACGTCGTGGGGATCATTCTAGCGTTATTGCTTCGTGATTTCGTGCCTTGGACGATAATCTAGTTGTATAACCTTGTGGAAAAATTAAGGGTGAGGTTAGGGGTCTTATTTGGTCGAGCTCTCTGGAATTATGCTGAAACAGACGACATAGGAAGATAAATATCCATTTTGGTTGAAAAGTCAAAAGGTGCTACTTGGCACCATCTCATTGGCCCTTTTTCAAACACTTATATCTTATTATCCGGATGTCGTATGAAGGAATGGTTAAGAGCATTGAAAACTAAATTCCAAGACCTTCAATTTGGTATATAATATGTCCCAAAAATATCTCATATAGCACAAAAAATGTATTACTCAAAAAGCTCAATTACAAGGCAAATCCTTAGTCTGTTTTTCTGCTACTTAAATCCGATTTTTTCCAAAATTTATACTTCATATTCAAACATCATATATAGTCATATCATGGCTTTAAACTCATTTAAATTATGATTAACAAGTATCATATTCATCTTAACTTACTTAACACTTCGGCAAACCTTTCTTATCCTTGTAGAAGGATTTTATCTTTTTTGAGCTTACATTAGATAATCCTATAAAAATAGTAACGTCGGAAGCACGGGGTGTAACAACATGTACCATTATAAACATTTGTCCTTGAATATTAACTTTAAAAGGCTTGAAAAAAAATGGGACGTAACGTCAAATATACTTTCAAAGAGGATCTCATTTCTGAGGTTACATTAAGTGACTTACGACGCACTTTCACATAGAAAACATGGGTTGTAACATTACTCTTCCCCTTGGAACATTCTTCCTCGAATGTTGATTGATGCGCACCTCATTCTCATACCATATGGCTCTTATGAATACTTTAAGATTGTTCTTTGTCGTATAGGCAATTGTTATGTGAATCAATTTAAAAACCAGGGCATTCCTCCATTTAGGCCTATTCTCATCTCGCGAATCATGGCCAGAGTTCTTCCAATCTCGTAACTTTGACCACCTTTTATGATATATCCTATATGACTTTGTTCTTTTATGCACGACTCTTCTCTCCTTTTTCTTCCAGCTTTTATCCAATCTTTTGGCTTCGCTTGTGAATACATATATAGAACTATGACAAGATGTCCCTCTGGGCATATATAGGTATACTTAATTTCTTCGCTTGGTACTTTGCTGAATGTACGACTATTGCTATATTACGTTTTATAGCCTTGGTTATCTATCCTTATGGCTTTAATGCATCTTGGTAGGTCATATTGTACCACAAACTTACTTCAGCTTATTATTACCGAGGTGTGCTACACAACTCCAGGTTACTTTCTCATTTCTTGTCCCATAGACTACTGGCGCAACCCTGCCACATTAGAAACATATAATCGACCTCGATATCTGAGGACTCCATATGTAACTTTAGAGCTTCCACTTCCCTCTCAGCCTGTAAGTGGGCTTAGGCTATCTTCCAATCTTCAGGTTAAAGTATTATTCATTACATTATCCTTTCACGGTCTCTATGTTGCATCCATGATATAATATTCTAACAATTCAAGCCTTTGTCGGTGATGTGGACTTAATTCTTTCTGTTAACTTATACTGAAGCCTCTTATATCTGTATGAAGGTCAAAATATATGCTGTATGGATATAACTCTAAAATATTAAGTGCTTTCACCGCGTAACTAACTCTGGGTCATTGATTGAATAATTCCTTTCGTGCCTTCTCTACATTCGTTAAATGTAAGCAATTACTTTTCCCGGTCATTCTGCATGAATACTTGGCTTGTCTTATTTCCTACGAATACTATAATTTCCTGTACCTCATATGATCTAACATCACCTTTGATTTTTTTCCATTCATTAGCCACTATAGGCGCCACTTTCTTATGGAGTGTATACCATATTGTAGTGAGACTGTTGTTACAAGACCATTTATTCTTTATATCGTTATGCTTAAGTTGAAGCCTTCTTCCTTATTTTCTCAGCTAGTCTTTCTTTGTAGTACTTAAGGAGACCTTCTGTATCTTGTAAAGTTACGATCTTGTTATACTGTATACCGAAGGAATTTTCGATGTTCTTACTCGCCTACAAACATCCTTAGTTAGATACCTTCGTGCCCTTGTGCTCGTAGGGTTAATTCTAGACTCAAATTTTGATTGTCTCCTTAGTGTCACTCTCAATTATTTCCGTAACACTTATACGATACCTTTAAATACCCTAACTCCTATCTGAACATTTCTCAATGGTTATGACGTCATATCTGTGAGACTGAATTCACTATGTTAGGATTCAGTACGTTTATCTTGCATGATCTGCTGATTTACTTATAACCTCTTGTCTAGCCATAACTTGGCTCTTCCTAAATCAACAACAAACTACTCGTTGGTCCATTCTCATATCTATATTCCTCGTAATCTCTCTTTAGTTATTTGCTTTGTCTTAAGTTACCTCTCGCGCTAGCTCCTTATGTATCAAGTGTTAGTTTGCACTTATTTATCAATATCATCGGGTGCGCAACTTACCGCTTCTCTCTGGCGTCATGCTTGCATAATGTTCTGGAGTCATATCATATCTATAGGATCTGAATAGATGCAATCTCATTACTTTCACCCTTTTACCGCATTCCTCATTTACTATTCCATAGTTACCTCTTCATTTTGTCACTTTTTTCACATCTTCACTAACATCTTACTCGCCATGCGGTAACCTCTATTTACCGGGGATAATTGAATTTATTACGCACAAGGGTGACACTTAGTGTAACTGGCACACTTACTCCCTTAAGCTTAACTCTGCTCCACATGCTTGCTTTAGGGAAGCATCTTCGTGAATGAACCTTAAAGTTTATTATTTTATTGTCCATTCTATTATTGTCGGAATGTTATCTCTGAAATTCTCATCATATCAACCTTTATAAAATCCTTCAGTCCCTAATTCATATTCGATTTCTCTTGTTCACCATCCCATGCTAATTTTTATTACTCTGGGGTCTAACCATTCCTCCTAGTAATCACGTTGAAGTCATCAACTCATTTCTCGAAATAAGGATATGACATTATGGCTTATACTCTTTTATTGCCTCAAGGCCTATCACCTCTTGTATTTTCCTTCACTTGACTATAGACTCTGTCATCGTGTCATATTTTGATTTATTGTTATCACCCATATATCACATCTTACTCATGATGCTTCATTTACTCTCTGCTTATTCTCCGGATAATATTTTTTGTCTATCACTTTATTTTGAAAACTTCAACAAAAAGTTCTTTCCCTTTTAGCTCCCTTAGCTTCATCTCACTGACTCTTTTGAATGCTTAACATTCTCCTTTTTTTTACTCGGGGCTAGAGTCATACTAAGGTAAATATTTGTCCCTTCTAGGATCACATTGCCTATCTTCTGAAATTTTTGAATTTTCCAGTATTCATATCTGATTGTACTACTTTAGAGTTCACCATCTGGATGTCTCATAAGGAGATCTATTACCACATTTGCACCATCTTTCGGAAACATTAGTTAATGATAACAATCTATCCATAATCTTTGGGTTACTCAAACCCGAACTGAATCTTGATATCACATTCTTCTCTTAAACTATATTTGTTAGCTCCCATAGGGCATAACTGAGATAGGTGTGGTCAATTGTACATATCTCCATAATATTGAAGGTAACACCAATACTTACATTTCTCTGCCTGAATTGTAAATATTGATAATCTTCATTAACTAGGTACCTCGTACTCTTCGTTATCTTACTTGTTTTACTTGCTGAAACTTGTGTCTACTTTTCGATTCTCTTATTCCTTTTTACCATATGAATGGATAGATATTCTTGTCTTAGGACTCCTTATTAAGAAGCTTACACATCTTAGTACACACATGATCTGGTGAAGACCCCACATTTGCTCATCATAAGCATGATGCAAAATCGAGTTCCTCTGACTCAACTCTTCCACAACCACATTCAATATCATACCAACTGTATGTTTGGATGAGGTATCGTTGTATTACGAATACAATAGAATTTAGAAGTTTGAATTCTTATAATTGAGCTCTACAACACGATCTAGAGTAACAAGGAAGAGTGACAACCCTAAATGCCCTGTAGCCTCCTTCTTATAAGTGTGGTGCACAACACACCCATAAACAAGACTCTACTAGACACGGCTTGTAGACTCCCTAGGACAGAACTACACTGATAGCACTTCTGTCACGACCCAAACCGAAGGGCTGCGACGGACACCTAGTGCCTTACTTAACCGAGTACCAACGTAATATATCTTTCTTATCATACTATCATGAGTAAATGAGCAAGAAACCCCGTCATGAGATAACAAGAATAAAACATAAGGGAATACTCAACATATGAAGACCCAACATGGTACACAAACTTATACATGTGACATATGGGCCTATAAGGCCGACATGACCATTTGTAAACTCAAAACATAGGCCGACAAGGCCATACAAGTATCCATAAACCTAACATTTGTCTACAAGCCTCTAAGAGTAAATAAAATCATAAAGGTTAGGACAGGGCCCCGCCATACCAATCAATACATATCCAAAGCATACTGACCAAATAGGCAACTCCGGAGCAAGTGAAGTGCGCCAACACCTCCACTGAGCTGATAGCCTACTAGGAGGAATGTCAAACTATCAATTGGGACCTGCGGGCATGAAACGCAGCATCCCTAGGGAAAAGGTACGTCAATACCAATAAAGTACTGACTATGTAAGACAGGAAAGCATAAACAAGAACAGTATTGTAAAGAGAGATAGAGAAGATACAACTTATAACATCTAGTGACTTTGGGGATACTGACATGAAATGCATAATATATATATATACATAAACTTTTAAAAACATACGCCTCTGTGGGCTTCATCATCATCATATCGTACCCGGCCTCAAGGAGGACTCGGTAAAAATATACCCGGCCATCATAAGGCTCGGTAGAATCATACCCGGCCACGTGGAGCTCAGTAAACCCAATTTATCAGTGGTTGCACAATAGGTGCCATACCCGGCCGACTATAGCGTGGCTCGGTAAAATAAAATAGATACTATATATAATGCATGCTAGACTCATGGATTCACGTTCTAAACCTTTCGGAGCGTTGCACCTTAGATTAACATTATAGACATCCATACCCTCAATATGAACCTTAGTAAGATTCAAGGAACATACACACTTTCTTAGAATAACTTTATAAGGAAAGAACAACATGGACAATCTTAGTTGCTAGGAGTATATCCGCTATGAAATAGTATATCGTTTATGTTCGTTTCATTTTAGATCATGCCAAAAGAAAGAAAGAAGTGCCTTAACATACCTTAACCATGGTGAGTCCTTAATACCTCCCAAGAAACTCTTCAAACTACTCAACTCAAGCAACCATTGCATAAGGAGATTCCAAATCAGTGTTGAATAAAGGCTAAGTCTGCAACTTAAACTTTTATCTCGTTTATATAAATTCGAGCAGCATCTACCCTGTAACAAGAGCCTCCTCCAATACCATATACCAAAAACAATTTCCAGAGAAATCAAACAATACATAATTATCAATAACAAGACACCATAAAACTACAACAAGTCATAACTATTTTACGACGAGCGACAAGATCCAATTGGAATTTGTATACCCCATATCATCACTTATAGACTTTTTACTTTAACTTAATAGTATCATTAACATAATAATAAAGTCAGTCATCAATAATTCCAGCCTTATACCATATATCCATAACAAAGAAAATGATCCACAACTCCAATTATTCTTAATTAGTAACTTTATTCACTAGTTCATGTCTAGTTCATCCATTTAATTTAACCAATGGCAAGATAACCTTAAGCGCATGTAGGAACACAATATAATTACCTCCTATAGTGGATACAAGTCGAAATCCATGTTATATTTAGCTTACAACATCCTAACACACCCCAATCAATTCTTACAAAAAACGATGACTATAGTAGTGTCCAACACCCAGAAAATATTACAAAAAATGACAAATCTATCATTTCGCCATTATGTGGTGTTTCTCCACACCATTTATCCTCCAAAAAATCCATTAAATAGCATCAAAATATACAGACCAAAAGCTACACGAAACAGCTCAGAAAACAGTCCATTACAAAACAAATAACTCGAACTCACGGCTTCCGATCACCGTCCCGTGAGTTCTAACTATTATGAAACGAATTAATCAACCTTACTTGATATTTAAGATCTTGAAACCAGAAATTAGTAATTTTTATTAACTTCAAATACCATCCAAAACTCAAACTACAAAGAAAAGAGAGGCTATATGGCGATACTTACGCCGTTGGGATCGTTCTAGTGTTATTGCTTCGTGATTTTGTGCCTCGGATGATAATCTTGTTAGATTACCTTGTGGACAGATTAAGGGTGAGGATAGAGGTCTTATTTGGTTGATCTTTCTGGAATTATGAAGAAAGAGACAACATAGGAAGATAAATATCCATTATGGTTGAAAAGTCAAAAGTTGCTACTTGGCACAATCTCATTGGCCCTTTTTCAAATACTTATATCTTTTTATCTGGATGTCGTATGAAGGAACGGTTAAGAGCGTTGGAAGCTAAATTCTGAGACCTACAATTTGGTATATAATATGTCCCAAAAAGATCTTATATAGAACACGAAATGTATTACTCAAAAAGCTCCATTACAAGGGAAATCCTTAGTCGGTTTTTCCGCAACTTAAATCCGATTTTTCTCAAAATTTATACTTCATATCCAAACATCATATATAGTTATATCATGGCTTTAAACGTATTTAAATTATGATTATCAAGTATCATATTCATCTTAACTTACTTAACACTTCGGCAAACCTTTCTTATCCTTGTAGAAGTATTTCATCCTTTTTGAGCTTACATTAGATAATCCTATAATGATAGTAACGTCGGAAGCACGGGGTGTAACAACATGTACCATTATAAAAATTTGTCTTTGAAAATGTACTTTTAAAGGCTTGAAAAAAAATGGGACGTAACGCCAAATATACTTTCAAAGAGGATCTCATTTCTGAGGTTACATTAAGTGACTTACGACACACTCCCACATAGAAAACATGGGTTGTAACAGTAACACTCATACGGTACCTTTAACTACCCCGACTCTTGTTTGAATAAATCTCAAGTATTATAATGTCATTACTAGGAGGCTGAATTCTCCATGTTGGGGTTTACTACATTCATTTTGCACAATCTATTGATTTGTCTGTAACTTCTTATCTAGTCATGACTAGGCTCTTCTTGGATCAACTACTAATTACTCATTGACTCATTCTCATATCCATATTTTGCGTAATCTTTCTTGGGTTATTTTCTTATCTTAACTTACCTTACGTACTGGCTCCTTATCTATCAATAACATCCCGTGTAGGAAGCCTTACTTGCTTTCTTTTTTCTTGACATCGTGCTTAAATAATATTCTGGAATCATAACATATATAAAAAATTTGGATGAGCGCAACCACATCCCTTTCTCATGTTTTTTTTCGCATTCTTCCTTTATTATTCCATATTCCCCCTTTAGGGGAGTACTAAGACTTGGAGTTATGATGACCTGCCTATAGATGTTTTTCCTCTTCATCTTTGGTGTCCTTTCACATTATCAATGACCCTTACTCGCCTTGCGATAATCCTTTTGTACCAAGGATAACAAAATCCTTCACTCGCGATGGTGACACTTAGTGTAACTGGAACATACAATCTCTTAAGCTTAACTTTGCTCACATTTCTTGCTTTAGGGAAGCGTCTCCCTGAAAGACCATTCTCTGAATTCATCATGGGTCTTCTTCTGTTGTCCATTATATTGTTGCTGGAATGCAATCTGAAGTTCTCATGATGCTGACTATCATCAAATCACTCAGTTCCTTATTCATGTTTAGTTTATCTTATTCACCAGACCATACAGATTTCTATTACTTAAGGGTCTAACTTTTCCTATTGTTAATCACATTAGAGTCACGAACTTATTTCCTGAAATAAGGGTATGACTGTATAGCCTATACTCTTTTATTGGCCCATCACCTTTCATCGCTTTCTTCATTTGACTATAGGTTCTGTAACACTTTACCGTTGTCATCCATGTATCGCATCTTACTCATAATTCTTCTTTATCTATCTTCTCATTACTCTGCTAATATTTCTGCCTATCCCTTTCTTGTGAAAATTTTAGCAAGACATTATTTTGTTTTTTTATCTCCTTGTTTCATCCATCGGCTCTTCGGGTTGCTCAACGTCTTCGCTGTACTAGGGACGAGAGTCACACTAAGGTAATATTTATCCCTTCCAGGCTTTCAGTGCCTATCTTCTGATTTTTTTTTATTATGCTAGTATTTTATTTTAGAGTACATCATCAGGGTGTCTCACAAGGAGATCTATTAGCACATTTACAATATCCTTCGGCAATGTAAACAAACACAAGCAATCCATTTACAAATTTGGTTTACCCTAACCCCAGTCGGATCTTGATATCTCGTCCTTTTCTTAACTATACCTGTTAGCCCCCATGGGGCATAACTGAAATGGGTGTGACCAATTGTATATACCTCTATTACTGCTCAAAAGGCTTATATTCTTCTGCCTGAATTATAAACACTGTTAACCTTCATTAACTAGGCGCCTCGTACCCTTATTCATCTTACTTCCTTTGCTTGTTGAAACTTGTATTCTTCGTAATCTCTCATTGTCTTTCACCATAAAGGTGGATAGGCATTCTTGCCTTAAGGCTTCTTATCAAGAAGCTTACACCTTTCACTACATCCATGATCTGCTAAAGACCTCACATTTACTAATCGTAGGCATCATACAAAAATCCAATTCCTCTAACTCAGCTCTTTCTCAACTACCTCTCTTTCCAACCTTTTTTCCGGATGTAGGTATGGTCTTATTACGAATGATATAGAATTTCGGAGTTTGAATTCTTATAAGTGAGCTCTACCACACGATCTAGAGTAAGAAGAATAAGTGACAATCCTAAATGCCCTGTAGCCTCCTGCTAATAAGTGTGGTGCACAACACACCCATAAACAAAACTCTACTAGACACGGCTAATAGACTCCCTAGGACAGAGCTACTCTAATAAAACTTTATTCACACCCCAAACCCGGGGGGAGGGGGGGCGACACCGGCACCCAATGCCTCAACTATCCTTGCGTACCAACTTGCAACTAAGGGACTCTGAACATATGATGTCATACTTTAGCCAAGGGCCACATTGCAAGATAACTGCGAATGCTGACTAAATATCAATATAAAATCGGGCCGACAAGGCCGTCATAACTATTACAGTTGACAAAACAACCAAATATACATACGAGGACTGGAAGCCCAACATATTACACTAACTGACATGATGTGTCTACAAGCCTCTGCTGATGCATATACTATGATCAGAATAGCTCCATGACCTACTCATAACATATATACGTATATATGCAAGATGTACATAAGGCTCTAGACCCGGAAACTCCAAAAGGAATGGAGCTTACCGATCAAGATGAACTCGAGCAACACTTATTGAAGAGGCCTACCCGTCTGTCTGTTTGACCTGCACGCATAAAATGCAGCGCCCCAGAAAAGAGACGTCAGTACAAAACTGAGTATGTAAGGAAATATACTAAAAGCTGAAATTGAACTAATAATATAATAATTGCAAATAGCTGGAAGTCAAAGATAATCTGAAGATATGCTTACCTGCTGATACTGACTCAACTCTCTTAATATAGTAAGTAAAATAGTTGTCCGACCCTATAAGGCTCGGTATATATATATAATTGCTCTGCCGTAGTAGGCTCGCTCATAGGCACTCGGCCATACTAGGCTCTGTATCTTAACTAACTATGCTCGCTCATAAGCGCTCGACCACAGTAGGCTCAGTATATAACTTACCATCTGATTAGAGGTTGCCCAATAGGGACCTACCCATCGATTATAACTCGATGGTAATGAAAATACTTTTAATACTGCATATATATAAATTCTCTGCTCTCTTGACTGGAAGAAGGAAATACTCTACTGAATATGAAGTCCCGATAGGGAGAATATTTTAACTTATAAGACTAGGAAAATATACGTAAATCATAGCAGTTATGTCCTAGGGAGACTACAAGTCGTGTCTAGTAGAGTCTTGTTTATGGGTGTGTTGTGCACCACACTTATAAGCATAAAGCTACAAGGAATTTAGGATTGTCACTCTTTCTTCTTACTCTAGATTGTGTGGTAGAGCATACTTATAAGAATTCAAATTCTGAAATTCTTTTTTTATTCATAATAAGATGATACCTGCATCCGGAAAGAAGCATTAGAAAGAGAGATAATTGTGGAAGAGCTGAGTCAGAGGAATTGGATTTTTGTAAGATGCCTACGACAAGTAAATGTGAGGTTTTTAGGAGATCATGGGTATTATGAAAGATGTAAGCTTCTTGATAAGAAGCCTTATGGCAAGAATATCTATCCATCTTTATGGTAAAAGACAGTAAGAGATTAAGAAGATAAATACAAGTTTCAACAAGCAAAGGAAGCATGATGAAAAAGGATACAAAGGGCCCAATTAATGAAGGTTAACGGCGTTTATAATTGAGGCAGAGGAACATAAGCTTTTTGAGTTATATTCAATAGTAATAGAGGTATATACAATTGGTCGCACCCATTATAGATATGCCCTATGGGGGTTAACAGAAGTAGTATAAGAAGATATGATGGATGAATCATTTGGGTCAGTTGGCATTTCTGAAGGATATTGCAAATGTGCAAATAGATCTCTTTATGAGACACCTAGATGGTGCACTCTAAAATAGCGCAACCAGATATGAGTACTATAAAGACATGCACTATAAGCCTTGAAGGGATAAATATTACCTTAGTTTGACTCGCACCCCTAGTAAAACGAGAACGTTGAGCAACCCGAAGAGTCGGTGGATGAAACAAGGGGAGAAAAAAATCAAAAGAATGTCTTGCTGAAGTTTTCACAAGAAAGGGATCGGCAGAAATATTAGCAGAGTAATGAGAAGAGAGATAAGGAAGAATTATGAGTAAGATGCGATACATGCATGACAACGGTAGAGTGTTACAGAACCTATAGTCAAATGAAGAAAGAGACAAAAGGTGATGGGCCTTAAGAAAATAAAAGAGTATAGGCCATATAATCATATCCTCATTTCAGGAAATAAGTTCGCGACTCTAACGTGATTAACAACAGGAAAAGTTAGACCCTTGAGTAATAGAAATCAGTATGGACTGGTGAATAAGATAAACTAAACATGAATAAGGAACTGAGTGATTTGATGATAGTGAGCATCATGAGAACTTCAGATTGCATTCCAGCAATAATAGAATGGTCAATAGAAGAAGATCCATGATGAATTCAGAGAATGGTCATTCAGGGAGACACTTCCTAAAGCAAGCAATGTGAGAAAAGTTAAGCTTAAGAGACTGTTTGTGCCAGTTATACTAAGTGTCACCATCGCGAGCGAGGGATTTTATTATCCTTGGTATATAAAGATTACTGCAAGTCGAGTAAGGGTCATTGATGATGTGAAAGGACGCCAAAGATGGAGAGGAAAAACATCTATAGGCAGGTCGTCGTAGCTCTAAGTCTTAGTACTCCCTTAAAGGGGGGAATATGGAATGCTAAAGGAAGAATGCGATAAAAATGAGAAAGGGATGAGATTGCACTTATCTGAATCCTACAGTTATGCTATGATTCCATAATGTTACTTAAGCACGATGTTAGAAAAAGGAAGTAAGTTTTCTTGCCCGGAAAGTTATTGATAAATAAGGAGCCAGTGCAAGAGGTAAGATAGACAAAGGAAATAATCTAAGAAAGATTATGAAGAATATGGATATGAGAATGGGCCGACGAGTAATTAGTAGTTGAATTACGAAAAGCCTAGTCATGACTAGACAAGAAATTACAGACAATTCAGCAGATCGTGCAAGATAAACATGGTAAAACCCAATATAGTGAATTCAGCCTCGCAGTAATGTCATTGTAATACTTGAGAAATATTCATATAGGAGTTGGTATAGTTAAAGATATCATATGAATGTTATGGAAATAAAATAGAGTGCCACTTGGAAGACAGTCAAAATGTCAATTCAGAAGAAACCCTACAAGCACAAGGGCGTGGTGGTAAGAACTACGGATAATTTTAGGTGAGTAGGAACATCAAGAATTCCATCGAGTAAGCGATGTAATAAGCTCACAGTTTTACAAGCGTCAGAAGGTCTTTCCTAAGTACTACAACGAAATACTAACCGAGGAAATAAGGAAAAAGGCTTCGACCTAAACATGATAACTCGAAGGAGAAAAAAAATGGTCATGTAATAACATTCTCACCCCAACATTGTATGCACGCTTAGAAAAAGTGGCACCTATCGTGGCTAATGAATGGGTAGTAAAGTCAAAAGTAATATTTGAGATCATATGAGTTGCACAAAAATTCTGGCATGCGTGGGAACTAAGATAAGCTAAGTATGCACGCAACAAGGAGGCAGAAGACTAGGAAAAATAATAGCTTAAATTTAAAGAAAGTTGAGAAAAAATGAAAGGAGCTATTCGATCAATGATCGAGAGTTGGTTACGTTGTGAATGCACTTGCGATTTCTGAGTATACATATATGTTGACAATCATACAACCGTAGAAGATTCCGATATAAGTTAAAAGAAAGAATTGAGTCCAGGTCATAGACAAAGAATTGAATTGTTAGAAGATTATATCCTGTATATTCTATAGCGTCCATGAAAGGCTAGAGTAATAACTAATACCATGAGCTGCAGATCGGAAGATAGCTTAAGCCTACACAAAGATTGATCAGAGGGAAGAGGAAACTAAAGAGTTACATCAACGAAGTAAATCAGGAATCCGATTATTGGACCTAGAAGTTATAGAAATCATGATTGAGAACATTGCAGAATCATCAGAGGTACAAGAGAGATAGTACAACAACCATAGTCTATAACGGCTCTACGATAAAGCTAGTAAGAAAGGTAATAGCCTCATAAGAAGTCAGTATGAAGCTCCCACTGGATTTTAGTATTATAATTAAGCTCCAAGTTGTAGATGTGAATCGTACCTATATGGAATGGAGTTTATGAAAGAAATAGAAGATGTGATGTGAGATTTTAAAGTAAGTATGGTAAAGGTGAACAACGTACGAGATACTCAAATGAAGAAAGTTGTGAATAGTCCATACTTCAGATAGAAGGCTATAAGCACGGAGATCCAATAACTGGGAATGATAGAGGCATCGTCGGCGTCATGTCTTCTAGCCTATAGTATCTAAGTACTAAGAGATAAAGTTAAAATAGTGGAGAAAAGTTGGAGACGATGTGATGTCTCGCTTGACGTTTCAGAATAACATAAGGAAATCTATGGTGCAAGCAAGTTGAAAGAAAGTTGCGAGTAGTATAAATGGATATGTATAGGTCGCAAGCTAAAGTATTGCAGAGCGATAAAGTTTTAAGGAAATATGAGTAAGGATGAGGAAAGGCAAGTGAAAAAGTGACGAGAATGGATAAGTCCTCAGGATTAAGTCCATGGAAACAAGAGAGATAATGGTTTCTCTAAGTTATTGAAAGTTCAGTATAACCTGAATGAATTCAAAGGAGTCTAAGATTAATAGCATTTAGAAGGAATGAAATGTTGACTTGGTAATAAAATGAAGGTATAATTGCAAAAGATACAGGATGACGTTTGGTCCTTCTTTTAAATAATGATTTTTAAGAAAGTAGAAGAGAAGGAGAAAATATTTCGCTGGTGGTACGAAATTAGAATACCCCCATTAGGTGAATCACATTGAGACACTATTATGGAAATCACTTCGAAAATTCCTTGATATAACGTAAACCCTAGGGGCAAAGTATTACGTAAGAAGTTTCAAGTTATCAGTGGTGTATTATAGATCAATATTGAGTTTAATCAACAATGGATGGGTAAAAGTTTTAAAGTATGAGTTGAGATTGGATCATCAGTCTTAAGATAAATAATAATGAAGAAGCGTTAAAGGATTTAGCTTTATGCATATAGGATAAACAACAAGAGTAATATGGAGTTCGGTAGCAGACCTCAGGAACGATAAATTGAAGCATGAATTATGGTATAGTATGGTCTACTTAGATTTAGTAAATCTAATAACGTCCAGAGGGACAACTTGACATAATTTCGTATATGTTCACAAAGTGAAGCCTAGAGATTGGCTAAAAGCTGGAGGGAAAGAGAAGAGAAGAGTAGCATAGGCGCACATACAAAGTTAGAGTCGTAAAGGCTGCATGATAGAATGTAGCAACAGTTTCGAGGTTAGAATGATTCCGACTACAAGTCGCGGTGTGAGAAAGAGGATTAAAAGGGGGAATGCCCTAGCCTTTGGGATTCATTCATAGAACAGTTGCCTAGATGGAAAGAGGAGTACTAAAGTATTCTCAAAAGCTATGGGTAATGAGAATGATAAGTGCATCAGTCAACATTCGAGAACGAATGTTTCAAAGGAGGGAATAATGTTACACCCCATGTTTTCGTACGTGGAAGTGTTATATCCCACATTTTGTAGATAAAAGTTTCGTCGTAGGTTAATCGACATAGACTCGAGGATGAGATTATCTTGAGGTTATACGCATTTATGCTATTTATAACAGGCGATAAGTAAGTGCCGTGGAGGTTAAAGGGTAAACGAATCAAAGAAAATAAGTTTCGTTGAAGGTTGTCGATTTAAGATAAAATACGGTTCGAGCGATAACACTCGGTATTTATGGACTAGTGTCATACAAGGTACCACATGACCATAATAGCAAGATATATAAAGTATGTTAAAAGTGAGTAGTATTTCAAGTAATTTGAGATAATTTTTAATTATGTGAGTATTTGGTTATTTGTAAATTTTTGAGGGAATATTAGCAATTTACTAGAAACGGGTAGATAAGCTTAAAGAAAATACCTCCAAAACGTGGCAGCAATGTAAGATTGTTAGATAAGCCTTATAATGACTAGGTAAATTAGGTACTAGATGACTTAATTAGGGAATTTTGAGCAAAAGTCATCTTTATCAAGTGGGGCCCACAAACATCAAAGATAACTATATCATTTAAGAATGGTATGCATATCATTTATATGACTCCATTACAAAGTAAGAAGACTGACGTGAGTTTGCTTCAGAAATTTCATACGAAATTACACTGCGTAATAGCAACGAGATTTTGCGATTCTAAGGGAGTACCGTACAATCTTTCTCAAGAATATCATACGAATTTTCCCCTACTTCGATATGTCATTACGTGTTATCGCAATTGACGTGTGTTAGAGGGATTGTCAAGAGAATCGGCTTAGGTATGTTAAGGCTAAGTCCTTCTTTCATTTGGCATGATCTCGTAATTACTCGAGTTTGATAACGAGGCATAAAGAGAAATTCATATTCCTGAATTTATGTACATTTTCTATTCTCATAAGTTACAGTATTTTCCCTTATCGGGACTTTATATTCAATTGAGTATTGTCTTATTCCAGTCAAGAGAGCAAAGAGCCTATATATACAGAATTATGGTATTTTCATTACCATCGAGCTATAATCGATGGGAAGGCCCCAATTGGGCAACCTCTGATTAGATGGAAAGTTACTTACCGTGCTTGCTGTGGCTGAGCACCTATGAGCGAGCCTAGAATAGCCGAGATACAGAGCCTAGTATGGTCAAACGCCTATGAGTGAGCCTACTACGGCAGAGACAGTATATATATATATATATATATATATATATATATATATATATATATATATATATATATATATATATATATATATATACACACACACACACACACACACAATTATTATACTTACTATGTGGAGAGAGTTGAGTCAGTATCAGCAGGTAAGCATATATTCAGATTATATTTGACTTAAGGCTACTTGCAGTTATTATATCATCAGTTTAGTTTCACCTTTCAGTATATTGCCTTACATATTCAGTATATTATTTTGTACTAACGTCCCTTTTTTGGGGGCGCTGCATTTCCTGCGTGCAGGTTCAGACAATCAGACAGGTAGGCCTCTTTATTAACTGTTGCCTGAATTCAGCTTGATCGGTAAGCTCAATTACTTTCGGAGTTGCCAAGCCTAGAGCCTTATGTACATCTTGTATATATATGTGCATATGTTATGAGTAGGTCGGCGAGCTTCTCCAATCACAATATATCCATCAGTAGAGGCTTGTAGACATATGCTGTCTGTTAGTGTAGTATGTTGGGCTTGCAGGTCTTGTATGTATATTTGGTTGGTTTGTTAGCTTTAATAATTATGACAGGCCTTGTCGGCCCAGTTTTATATTGACGTTTAGTTAACATTCGCAGTTGTCTTGCGAAGTGGCCCATGGCCAAAGTATGACATCATATATTCAGAGTCCCTTAGTTGCAAGTTGGTACGTAAGGATAGGTGAGGCACTGGGTGCCGATCTCGGCCCCCAGGTTCGGGGTGTGACAGCACTATAGATTTCCCTATGTTATTCTGGATCGTCAAGCGAGACATCACACTGTTGCCAACTTTTATCTACTCTCTTAATTAGATATCTCAGTACATAAAAACTATAGGTTGGAAGACATGCCACCGACGATGGCGCTATCATTCTCGGTTATTGGATCCCCGTGCTTATAGCCTTCTATCCGAAGTATGGACTATTCACGATCTTCTGCCTTTGAGTATCTTGTACGTTGTTCACCTTTACCTTACTTACCTTAAAATCTCTCATAGTATCTTCTACCTCTTTCCTGACCTCCCTTCTACCTAGGTGTAATTTTAGTCCATAACTTGAAGCTCCATTATAATACTCGCACCTCTGGTACATACACAATCTGGTGGGAACTTTGTACTGACTTCTTATGAGGTCGGTAATTCTTCTAACTGGCTTCCTTGTAGAGCCATTATAGATTATGGTTGTTGTGTTATATCTCTTGAACGTCTGATATTAAGAGTGATTCTGTCATGTTCTCAAGCACAAATTCTATAATTTTTCTAGGTCTAATAATCAGACTCCTGATTTACTTGGGTGATGTAATTTTTTAGTTTCCTCTTCCTTCTGATCAGCCTTCACGTAGGCTTAAGCTATCTTCCGATCTGTGGCTCATGCTATCAGTTATTACCTTAGCCTTTCATGGGCATTATGGAATATCCATGACACAATCTTCTAACAATTCGATCCTTTGGAAATGTCAAGCTGTGTCTATATATAAAGTATTACAATATTTTCATTACCAGCGAGCTATAATCGATGGGCAGGCCCCTATTGGGCAACCTTTGATCAGATGTTAAGTTATATGATGATCCTACTATGGTTGAGCGCATATGACTGCGTACCAACTTGCGAAAAAGGAACTCTGAACATGTGATGTCATACTTTGCCCATATGCCAATTGCAAGAAAACTGCGCATGCTGACTAAATATCAATATAAAGCTGGGCCGACAAGGCCGTCGTAATTATTGTAGCTGACAAACCAACCAAATATACATACAGGGTCTACAAGCCCAATATATTGCACTAACTAGCAGAATATGTCTACAAGTATCTACTGGTGGATACATTGTGATCGAAACAGCTCCCCGACCTATTCATACCATATCTACATATATACACAAGATTTACATAAAGCTCTAGACCCAGCAACTCCAAAAGGCATGGAGCTTACCGATCAAGCTGAACTCGGGCAACACTTAATGAAGAGGTCTACCCGCCTACTTGTCTGAACCTGCACGCATGAAATACAGCGCCCCCAGAAAAGGGACGTCAGTATGAAATAATGCACTGAGTATGTAAGGCAATATGTTGAAAGTTGAAACTGAACTGATAACATAATCACTGCAAGTAACTGAAAGTCAAAGATAATATGAAGATATGTTTACCTATTGACACTGACTCAATTTTCTCAATTTAGTAAGTAAAATAGTTGTTCGACCCTATAAGGCTCGGTATATAAATATATAACAGGCTCGGTATATAAATATATAACTGCTCTGCCGTAGTAGGCTCGCTCATAGGCACTCAGCCATACTAGGCTATGTATCTCAACCAACTGGGCTCGCTCACCTGCGCTCTGCCACAGTAGGATCGTCATATAACTTATCATTTGATTAAAGGTTGCCCAATAGGGCCCTGCCCATCGACTATAGCTCGATGGTAATGAAAATACTATAATACTTTATATATAGACTCTCTGCTATGTTGACTGGAAGAAGAAAATACTCAAATGAATATGAAGTACCGATAAAAAGAATACTGTAACTTGCGAAACTAGCAAAATATATGTAAATTATGGGATATGAATTTTTCTTTATGTCTCGTTTCAAAATTGTGTAATGAAATGATCATGCTAAAATAAAGTAAAAGCATAGCCTTAAAATACTTAGAGTAGGAAAAAATCCGTATGATATTTTTAGAAAAGATTGCACCGTACTCCTTTAGAACCGCAAAATTTTTACGTTGCTAAAATTCTAAAAATTCCCGTAGGATTTTCTTTTGCAAGAAAAATACTGCTAACATCTAACTCTAATTGAAATGTTTGAAAATGAAATTTGTTGAAAGGCCAGGAGAATGGCTAATATTTCACTTTATTTGGGAATGTTTGAAAATGAAATTTTTGTTGAAAGGGCCAGGAGAGGGCTTAACGTTTCACTATGATTGGAAATGTTTGAAAATGGAATTTTGTTGAAAGGCTAGGAGAGGGCTAACATATCATCCCCTCCTTCTGATTGTAGAAATGTTTTGGATATTATATTCTTAGAAATGTAATGATTTATAGGTATATTCCACCTAACCCAAGTGACTAAGCCATGTAGTATTAATTTGGATATGCCAACTCTTTCATTCAATTGAAAGAGTCATAACTTCCTATGGCATATGCTGCCACGTGGGGGTCGGTGGGGGAATATTTAATCTTTATTCTATAATTAATAATTAATAAGGTATTATCCCGCTACCCGGTAATTAACCAATTACCCGCATAATTAAGAATTATCTCAAATTACCTAAATTTTTACTTCCCTTCATTAGCCACGGTAGGTGCCACTTTCCTTTGGAGTGCTTCTAATGTTGTTGTGAGACTGTTGTTACATGACCATTTCCTCTTTAGGTCGTTGTGCTTAGGTTGAAGTCTTTCTTCCTTATTTTCTCAGCTAGTCTTTTGTTGTAGTACCGTCCTAGGGAGTCTACAAGCTGTGTCTAGTAGAGTCTTGTTTATGGGTGTGTCGTGCACCCCACTTATAAGTAGGAGGCTACAGGGCATTTAAGATTTTCACTCTTTCTTCTTACTCTAGATCATGTGGTAGAGCTCACTTATAAGAATTAAAATCCCAATATTCTATTTTATTCATAATAAGACGATGCCTACATCCGGAAAGAAGGTTGGAAAGAGAGATAGTTGTGGAAAAGCTGAGTCAGAGAAATTGGATTTTTTTATGCCTATGATAAGTAAATATGAGGTCTTTAGCAGATCATGGATGTACAGAAAGGTGTAAGCTTCCTGATAAGAAGCCTTAAGTCAAGAATAGCTATCCATCTTTATGGTGAAGGACAATGAGAGATTAAGAAGATAAGTACAAGTTTCAACAAGTAAAAGGAGCAAGGTGAAAAAGGGTACGAGATGCCCAGTTAATGAAGGTTAACATCGTTTATAATTGAGGCATAGGAAGATAAGCTTTTTGAGTTATATTCAATAGTAACAGAGGTATATACAATTGGTCGCAACCATTCCAGGTATGCCCTATGGAGATTAACAAAAGTAGTATAAGAAGATATGATGGATGAATTGATTGCGTCAGTTGACATTTCCGAAGGATATTGCAAATATGCTAATAGATCTCTTTATGAGACACCTAGATGGTGCACTCTAAAATAGTGCAGCCAGGCATGAGTACTACAAAGACATGCACTATAAGCCTTGAAGGGATAAATATTTCCTTAGTGTAGCTCGCGTACCTAGTAAAGCGAGAACGTTAAGCAACTTGAAGAGCCACTGGATGGAGCAAAGGAAAGCTAAAACCGAAAGCATGTCGTATGGAAGTTTTCACAAGAAAAGGGATATACAGAAATATTAGCAGAGTAATGAGAAGAGAGATAAGGAAGCATTAAGAATAAGGTGTGATACATGGATGAAAATGGTAGAGTGTTACAGAACCTATAGTTAAATGAAGGAAGAGACGAAAGGTGATGGGCCTTAAGATAACAAAAGAGTATAGGCCATAAGGTTATATCCTCATTTCGAGAAATAAGTTCGTGACTCCAACGCGACTATCAGAAGGGAGAATTAATCGCTAGAGTAATAGAAATCAATATGGGCTAGTAAACAAGATAAACTATATATGAATTTAGGATTGGATGATTGGAAAATACTCGGCATCACGAAAATTTCAGATTTCATTCCGGCGGTAATAGAATGGACCACAGAAAAAGATTCATGATGGATTTAGAGAATGGTCATTTAGGGAGACGCTTCCCTAAAGCAAGCAATGTGAGCAAAGTTAAGCTTAAGAGACTATATGTGCCAGTTAGGCTAAGTGTCACCCTCGCGAGTAAGGGAATTTTTCATCCTTGGTACAGAAGGATTGCCGCAAGGCGACTAAGGATCATTGATGTTGAAACGACGCCAAAGATGAAAAGGTAAAACATCTATAGGTAGATCCTCGTGGCTTCAACTCTTAGTACACCCCTAAAGGGGGAATATGGAGTGATGTGGCATTGAGTCGGAATTGAGTGGTTCTAGTGAACGAGATAGCACTTATCCAAATCTTACAGATATGCTACGATTCAAGAATATTGTGAAAGCACGACGTCAAGGAGAGGAAATAAAGGTTCCTCCCCGAGCTATTATTAATAAATAAGGAGTCAGTGCGAGACGTAAGTTAAAACAAAGAAAATAAACCCAGAAAGATTACGAGGAATATTGATATGAGAATGGGCCAACGAGTAGTTAGAAATTGGTCAGGAAGATCCCAGTTATGGCTAAATAGGCGGTTACAAACGAGTCACCAGATCGTGTAAGATAAACATAGTAGAAACCAACATGGAGAATTTAGCCTCAAAGAATATTATTATAATACTTGAGATATATTCAAACAAGAGTCGGGGTAGTTAAAGGTACTGTATGAGTGTTACGGGGATAGAAAAAAGTGCCACTGGAAAAGCAGTCAAAATATCAGTTCAGAAAGCAACCATACAAGCACAAGGGCATGGAAGTAAGCAACTACAGATGATTATAGGCAAGTAAAGACATGAAAAAGGTCTATAATAAGCTCACAGCTTTAGAAGAGCCAAGAGTTCTCCCTAAGTACTACAACGAAAGACTAGCTGAGGAGATAAGAAAGAAGGCTTCAACATAAGCACAAAGACCTAAAGAGGAATAGTCGTGTAACAACAATCTTGCAATAACATGTAAAGCATTCCAAAGGAAAGTGGCAGCTACTGTGGCTAATAAATGGGAAATAAAAATTAAAAGTAATATTTGAGATCATATAAGTTGTATGAAAACTCTAGCAAGTGTGGGCACTAAGATAAGCTAAGTATGGATACAACAAGGGGCAGAAAGACCAGGAAAAGTAATAGCTTACGTTCAAAGAAAGCTAAGATGGAACGAAAGAATTATTTGATCAATGATCCAGAGTTCATACGTTATGGATACACTCAAGATTTTGGAGCATTATCCAGACAACATATTTGTTGACAATCATATAGCCATAGAAGACACTGGTACAAGTTAAAAGAAAGAATTTAGCCCAGGGCATAGACAAAGGATTGAATTGTTATAAGATTGTATCATGAATATTTCATAACGCCCATGAAAGGCTAAGGTAATAACTGATACCATAAGCCACAAATTGGAAGATAGCTAAAGCCTACGTAAAGGCTGATCAGAAGAAAGAGGAAACTAAAGAATTACATAACCCAAGTAAATCAGGAGTCTGATTATTGGACCTAGAAAAATTATAGAAGTTGTGTTTGAGAACATGACAGAATCACTCTTAATATCAGATGTTTCAAGAAAAATAACACAACAACCATAATCTATAATGGCTCTACAAGGAAGCCAAATTGAAGAAGTACCAGCCACATAGGAAGTCAGTACGAAGCTCCTACCGGATTGTATATGTACCAGAGGTGTGAGTATTATAATAGAGCTTCACGTTATGGACGTGAATTACACCTAGGTGGAAGGGAGGTTATGAAAGAGATAGAATATATGATACGAGATTTTAAGTAAGTAAGGTAAAAGTGAACAACGTACGAGATACTCAAATACAGAAAGTTGTGAATAGTCCATACTTCGGATAGAAGGATATAAGTACGGGGATCCAATAACCGAGAATGATAGCGGAATCGTCAATGACATGTCTTCCAATCTATAGTTTTAAGTACTAAGAGATCTAGTTAAAAGAGTACAAAAGAGTTGGAGACGATGTGATGTATCGCTTAACGTTTCCGAATAACATAAGAAAATCTATGGTACAAACAAGTTGAAGGAAAGTTGCGAGTATTATAAATGGATATTTATAGGTCACAAGCTAAAGTATGGTAGAGGGACAAAGTTTTTAGAAAACATGAGTAAGGGTGAGGAAAAGCAAGTAAAAAGGTGACGAGAATGGATAATTCCTCAGGATTAAGTCCATGAAAACAATAGAGACAATGGTTTATCTAAGTTTTTGAAAGTTTAGTATAGCCTGAATGAACTTAAAGGAATCTAAGGTTAATAGCATTTAGAAAGAATGAAATGCTGACCTAGTAATAAAATGAGGGTATAATTGTGACAGATAAAGGATGACGTTTGGGCCTTCGTTTGATTAATGATTTGAAAAAAAGAAAATAGAAGAAGAGAAAGAGAAAAGATTTTGCTGGCGGCACTAAATTAGGATACCCCCAGAAGGTGAATCACATTGAGACACTATGAAATATGATTATGGAAATCACTTCAAATATTCCTCAATGCAATGTAAGCTCTAGCGCAAATGTATTACGTAAGAAGATTCAAGTCTTTAAGTAGAGGATTGTAGATCAACGTTGAGGCAAATCAACAATGTTCAGATACAAGTTACAAAGTATGACATGAGACTAGGCCATGATTCTTAAGACAAACGGTAATGAAGGAGCATTGAAGGACTGAGATTTATACCTAAAGGATAGGCAACAAAAGTAACTGGGAGCTTGGTAAGAATACCTCAGTAAGAATAGATTGAAGTAAAAATTATAGTATAATATAACCCATGTAAATGCAGTAAAGTCATATGAATGGATAACCGGATCTATGAAATAAGATATGGCCATATTCTCAAGTTTTACAAAGTATCGAGCAAAGGACTTCAATATACCTATAGAGGCCGAGAGAGGCATCCTATTAAGCCTTGTATATACAAAGTAAGGCCTAGAGATTGACTAAAAGACAAAAGGAAAAAGTAATGATGAATTGCATAAGTACACTTACAAAGCCAGGGTCATACAGGCTGCATGATAGGAGGTAACAACAGTTGCAAGGTTAGGAAGATTTCGATCACATGTCATGATATGAGCAAAAGGACTAGGGAGGGGGGGAGGGGAATACCATAGACTTTGGATTTATTCATAGAACAACTGCTTAAACGGCATAAAGAGTATTAAGGTATTCACAAGAGCTATAAGTTATGAAAATGATAAGAGCATCAGTCAACATTCTAGGACGAATATTTCTAAGGGGGGAAGGATGTTACATCTCGTATTTTTGTATGTTAAAAGTTTGTCTTCAGTTAATTGACGTAGACTCAGGGATGAGCTCATTTTGACATTAACGTATTTACGTTATTTATAACAAGCGATAACTAAGTGTCCTGAAGGATAAAGGATACACAAATTAAAGAAAATGAGTTTCATTGAAAGTGACCAATTTGGAATAAAAATACGGGTTGGACGATAATACCTAATAATTATAGACTAGTACCATGCAAGGTACCATATGACCACAGTAGTATAATATATAAAGTATATCTGAAGTATTTTATAATTAAATAGAATTTTAAGTCTTAGCAAACCAAAGACATTAGAAAGCACATTCTGTATTTTGGATTCAAACCAAAGATATTAGAAACAGAATCATTGTCCAACATTAAAATCAAAATTAGAAGCCTAAACCTTACCCCTTAAAAACAAAAAAAACGTGATTCATTCCATGAAGTTCAAGGAATCAAAAGCATATTCGTCCGTGAATTTCTACAAATCAAGGGCAAATTTTGCTCAACCACGAAGGTTTCCAACAGGATAATTATACTGAGTTGTTCCAACTACAGGTATGTTAAGGCTACGTTTTTCCTTCATTTTATCATGATATCGTAATTACACAAGTCTGATAACGAGGCATAAAGAAAAATTTGTATCCCGAAATTTACGTATATTTTGCTAGTCTCGCTAATTACATATATTTTTCTAGTTTTGTAAGTTACCATATTCTTCTTATCGGAACTGCATATTTATTTGAGTATTTCTTTCTTCCGGTCAAAAGAGCAGAGAGTTTACATATATACAGTATTAAAAGTATTTTCATTACCATTGAGTTATAATCGATGGGCAAGCCTCTATTGGGCAACCTATGATCAGATGGTAATTTATATACCAAGCCTACTGTGGCCGAGCGCATATGAGCGAGCCCAATTGGTCAAGATACAAAGCCTAGTATGGCCGAGAGCCGATGATCGAGCCTACTACAGCTGAGCAGTTATATATACTGAGCCTTATAGGGCTGGACAATTATTTTACTTACTATATTAAGAGAGTTGAGTCAGTATCAGCAGGTAAGCATATCTTCAGATCATCTTTCAGTTATTATATTATTAATTCAGGTTCATCTTTCAGTATATTGCCTTACATACTCGGTACATTATTTCGTACTGACGTCCCTTTTCTGGGGGCGCTGTATTTCACGCGTGCAGGTTCAGACTGACAAACAGATAGACTTCCTCATTAGGTGTTGCCCGAGTTCAGCTTGATCTGTAAGCTCCATACCCTTCGGAATTTTCGGTCTAGAGCTTTATATATATCTTGTATATATAGTTATATATATGTTATGAGTAGACTGTGGCCCTGTTCCGATCACAGTATACCCATCAGTAGAGGCTTGTAGACATATCATGTCAGTTAGTGCAGTATGTTGTCTTGTAGGCCTTTTATGTATATTTTGTTGATTTGCCATCTGTAGTAGTTATGATGGCCTTGTCGGCCCAATATTATATTGATGTTTAGTTAGTATTTGCAATGGTCTAGCAATGTGGCCCATGGCCAAAGTGTGACATTATATGTTCAGAGTCCCTTAGTCGCACGCAAGGATTGATGAGGCACCGGGTGCCGATCTCGCCCCCAGGTTCGGAGCCTAACCTCGGTCGGGTAGTGACGAGGAAGGTCAGGGCCCTACTAAGGTTAAATAAAATATAAGGTTTAATAGTATAGAACAAAATTGTATAACTAAGTAAAATAGTAAAAGTAATACAAGATAGAAAGAACAACAATAACTACTACAAAGGCAAAGTAAACACAGAAAGAAATACAGCTCAACACAAAGATAACAATCGAGAGGATCTCCCGGAATACTGATCCCTAGTCCAAAATGTAAATACTTAGTACAGGGGGAATCTATCGGGTGCAATCCCGTAGTTCCAATGTAAATGTGCAGGGGGAACTCCTGGAATACAGTTTCGTAGTCCCAAAGTAAACATACAGGGGGATCTCCCAGGATACCATCCCGTAGTCCCAAAGTAAACACATAGCAACAACAAGAAGAATACACAGTTCAATTCAAGTTTCATACCAAGGTTAAATATGTATGTCTAAACTAGCATGCTGCACGTAATCCAAATAAGGCAGTTTGAGCAAGTAAGGTAATTAAGTCAATTAGACATGCTTTCCTAAGCTAACAACAGGCGTAAGTTGCAAATAGTATAAATAGGAAAAGAGACATAATTGAAATTACTTAATGAAAACCGTATTTTTAACAATTAGCACAAGTACGCACTCATCACCTCACGTACAAGGCATCTCAATTATCAATAATACCAAATCCTTAGGGGAGTTTTGCCCACACAAGGTTAAGCAAGTCACTTACTGAGTACCGCTGTGGTGTACTCATGCCCTTTCTGCGCATGTTTTTTATGTGCAGATCCAGGTACTTCGACTCAGTCCTATCACCCTTGAGGCGAGACGACTTTCCCAGAGACTTCGAGGTATATCTGCTGCATTCGCAGACCGAGGAGTCTCTTTCTATTCTCTCTTTAAGTTTTAGCCCTTCTGTACATACTTTTGTTAGACATTCTAGAGTTAGAAACTTGTAGACATTCAAAGGCTTGTGGTTTCATAAGATTCCGGTTTTTAGAAAATATTGTTAGTTTTGAGAGTTGTATTGTATATGCCGAGCGACATCTCAAATACTTTTTCATTCAATTATTTTGGTTTTTCTTATTTATTTCTTCCGCAAATTGTTTATTTTCCGCATTTGTTAGGCTTACCTAGTCGTAGAGACTAGGTTCCATCACGACTATTGACGGAAGGCAAACTGGGGTCATGAAAAGTTTTTCTATCACGTCCCGAACCTGGGGGCAAGACCGGCACTCGGTGCCTCACCAAACCCTGCGTACCAACTAGCGACTAAGGAACTCTGAACATGTGATTTCATACTTTGGCCATGTGCCAATTGCAAGAAAACTACGAATGCTGACTAAATATCAATATAAAACTGGGCCGACAAGGCCGTCATAATTATTGCAGCTGACAAACAAACAAAATATACATACAGGGTCTACAAGCCCAATATATTGCACTAACTAACAGGATATGTCTACAAGCCTCTACTGCTGGATACACTGTGTCGAAACAGCTCCCCAACCTATTCATACCTTATTTACATATATACACAAGATGTACATAAAGCTCTAGATCGACAACTCCGAAAGGCATGGAGCTTACCGATCAAGCTGAACTCGGGCAACACTTAATGAAGAGGTCTACCTGCCTATCTGTCTGAACCAGCACGCGTGAAATACAACACCCCCAGGAAAAGGACGTCAGTACGAAATAATTTACTGAGTATGTAAGGCAATATAGTGAAAGCTAAAACTGAACTGATAATATAATATCTGCAAGTAACTGGAAGCCAAAGATAATCTGAAGATATGCTTACCTGCTGACACTGACGCAAGCAATTTAGTACTTAAAATAGTTGTCCGACACTATAAGACTTGGTATATATATATAACTGTTCTGCCGTAGTAGGATCGCTCATAGGTGCTCGAACATACTAGGCTATGTATCTCTACCAACTGGGCTCGCTCATATGCGCTTGGCCAGTAGGACCGTCATTTAACTTACCATATGATCAGAGGTTGCCCAATAGGGGCCTGCCCATCGATTATAATTCGATGGTAATGAAAATACTGTAATACTTTATATATAAACTCTCTGCTTTCTTGACTGGAAGAAGGAAATACTCAAATGAATATGAAGTCCCGATAAAGAGAATATTGTAACTTGTGAGACTAGCAAAATATATGTAAATTTCGGGATATGAATTATTCTTTATGCCTCGTTATCAAACTTGTGTAATGAAAAGATCATGCAAAAATAAAGTAAAAGCTTAGCCTTAACATACCTAGAGTAGAAAAATAATCCGTATGATATTCTTGAAAAAGATGGCATTGTACTCCTTTAGAACCGCAAAATTTTTACGTTACTAAAATTCTAAAAGTTCTCGTTGGATTTTCTTTTGCAAGAAGAATACTGTTAACATCTAACTCTAATTGAAATGTTTGAAAATGAAATTTGTTGAAAGGCTAGCAGAATGGCTAACATTTCACTTTGTTTTGGGAATGTTTGAAAATGAAACTTTTGTTGAAAGGGCTTGGAGAGGGCTTAACGTTTCACTATGATTGGAAATGTTTGAAAATAGAATTTTGTTGAAAGGCTAGGAGAGGGCTAACATCTCATCCCCTCCTGATGATTGTAGAAATGTTTTGGATATTATATTCTTGGAAACGTAATGATTTTTAAGTATATGCCACCTAACCCAAATGACTAAGCCATGTAGTATTAATTTGGATATGCCGCCTCTTTCATTCAATTGAAAGTCATAAATTCCTATGGCATATGCTGCTACGTGGGAGTGGGTGGGGGAATGTTTAATCATTATCCTATAATTAATAATTAATCAGGTGTTGTCCCGTTATCCGATAATTAACCAATTACCTGCATAATTAAGAATTATCTCAAATTACCTATAATTTTACTTATTTTAAATATACTTTATACGTCTTACTATCACAGTCATATGGTACATTGTATGGTAGTAGTCTATAAATATCTGGTATTATCGCTCGACCTGTATTTTATCCCAAATCGACAACCTTCAACGAAACTCATTTTCTTTAATTCGTATACCCTTTCCTTCATGGCACTTACTAATTGCTTGGTATAAATAGCATAAATATGCTAACCTCCAGATAATCTCATGCCCGAGTCTACGACAATTAACTGAAGACGAAACTTTAACGTACGAAAAATGCGAGATGTAATAGGGACGATGCATTCATGCCTGTAGGTATAAATTACTAGTTTGGAGAGCCCTCATAAAAGACAAGATCAGAATTCAGTGAAGGATCGGTAAGACTCCACCTCATTTAGAGTGCAGCTGAGTCTATAAGTTATCGTGTTAGAGTTTGCTACAAACTTATGGGTAGGCCGGTACCCTGTCCTAATTGATATCGAATAATCTTAGAGGCTTTATAGACAGAGGTTCATTTTGTACAGTATGTCAGAGGCCTTGACGGCTCATATGTATTCATATTTTAAGAACGATAGTTTATTGATACAGTGTTGTCCACTTATAGTTATACATTACGAGTTGTGGACACGTTGGCCTATGATAGTTACAAAGAAAAAAAGAGAGTTGCAGAGTGATTCGCTCGGGTCAGTACGACACCGAGTGCCAGCCACGCCTCCTAAGGTTTGGGTCGTGACATAGTCGACTACGCTCACTGGGGGTGTAGAGACTCCAGAGGGGCTCCTACAGCCCAAACATCACATTGTTGCGGCGTGTAGCCCAACCAGATATATATTGCTGCGGCATGCAGCCCGATCCATATGTATATCGATGCGCCGTGCAGCCCGATCCACATATATAATATCGATGCGGCGTGCAGCCCGATCCATAACATATATATACATAATCCTCACCTGTTGATACCCAATTTTTTCATATATATTTTCAATAAGCAAAATAACTTCAAAATAGCATATATATATATGCATACGTAAGCATGTCCAAATATTTTATTATTTTTCCATAATTTTTTAAAGGTTTAAATCGATTTATTTTTCCCTTTTTTATCCATAAAAGCCCAATAATTATTTTCAAAATTATTATTTTTTGTAATTCATCTATTGAATTTTTATATTTATTCCAAAATAAGGCTAAAATAATTTTGACGTATTTTTACAATTTTATTTAGTATTTTAAGGCTATATTGCACATAATTGCAACATTAGCCATTTTAAGGTTTGATTGTGTCTTATATTCATAAAATTGAGGTTTGTATTTTTAAATTGTAAATTATGTGTTATAAATCATTTTATCCCTTTTAATTTTGTTTTCAGAAATCATTTACTATTTTTATATTTTAAAAAGTGGAAATTGGCTATTTAAATAACAACCCATTTCTATTTAAATTTTAGCCTAAATTGAACCCCAATTCCCAACCCAATTCTGAATGAAACCCGACCCTAGCCCAATTTTAAACCCAACCCAAGCCCAGATCCCTACCTACACATTTAATCCAGGCCGTTGATCATTCAGATCAACGGCCACCACTTCACCTACCTAAAATAAACCTAAACGACCCCTTACCCTAATTCATTTCTCACCACCCGCCGCCCTTGAATCCCTCTCCTCTCAATTCTCTATGCATACTCACATAAACCCTAGCCACCGCCATCCAATTCCATCCTAATTCCTTTCAATCCCTACCTAATCCATGGACTCTCATGGCTGCTTGAGAGGTATACCAGCCTCCTACATCTTCTGGTGGCCCGTTTGTGTGATTTCATGGACAGATCTCAAACTCGACCTCTATCTCTGGTCTTTTTCGGCCATCCATGGTTGTTCAAGTCAGATCCTTGACTTTTTCGGCTAGATCGGTAACTTTTCAAAGTCTTTCTCACTTTTCTGGGTTCTCTGAAACCCTAACCTTTAAGAGCTTTCAATTTTCTTTCAGATCTACCTTAGATCTGTGTATGCTATGAACCTCTCAAGTGTTTTCCATTAAAATTTTCAATTTTTCAAAACAACTCTTCGTCTTCAACGATTTGAGTTTCTCTTAACCTCTTTTAAAAGATCTCTTCTCTGATTTTTGGTGTTATTTCATGATTTTTACTATGTTCAAACAAATTATTAATGCTTTTTCTTCTACTTGATTCAGCATGTTGAAAACCCTAAATAGTTTGGTTATGTCCGGGTTCTAAATCTGTCCTTGTCTGTTTTGAGTACATACCTGTTCGATTAAATTCTTTGTGTTTCAATCCTTTTTCCTTGTTTGACTTATCTGATTCTGAGTTCTTACCATTTTTTTAAACTCGACTATTGTCGAAACCATAATTTGTCAAAAGGGTGTTCCTCACTTATTACTATGAGTTTGAAGGTCTTTACTTGTTTCTGACTTTCTTACCTGTTAGTTTGGTTCTCTGCACTCTGGTTCTGTGTGACTACTCGGCTTTGTTGACTACCGTGTTTCGAGTAGGTTTCGAATCCTAGCCTACTCCTGCTACTACTGTATGTTTGTGTTGCTTCTTTTGTCAACTTGTTTGACCCTGCATGTCTAATATGCATGTTCATTCCTTCCTATTTATATGTCAAGGTGCAGAATCATGATTCTTTCTTGATTGATCTTAATTTCTTCAATATTACGACTGATTGCAAATGGTTCCCTTATAAACCCTAATTTTTACTCATTTGTTTAAATTGATTGATTCCCTTCATTTGATTACTGTGATGATTTTACCTTGAATCCTTTCCCAAAATTAAGTATTTTTGTACCTATACCTAAATATTTACCTTATACTTTTACTACCCTCTTATATGGCAAGAATCAATCTGTCTCAAACTGATTTCTTTCCTTAATTACCCTATTAGTATCAGTTTGAGCAGTAATCCCTTGATTAAAGGGAAGTACTCGTGTTAATTGATTTTGATTGTGATTATTTCCATGTCTGTGATGAAACATTACTTGTTACCTTATTCTTTACTCATTTTCAAAACTATAAATACCTTACCCTCTTTTCTTTAAAGACACGAACAATTGAGTTCAAAATACACTTACACTCAAAACTCTCTCTTTCTCTATTACTACTTATGTTATTGCATTGTCTAGCTCGCTAAAAGCCAAGGATAGATTGTGGAATCATGCTTACTTTACCTTTTTGCACCCTGCTTTCTCTACTGGTATGTCCTAGTTAATTTTTTCAAACCTCAACAACAACATGCTTCGTTAGTTGTTTCAGTTTCCTTTATTCTTCTCTACTCCTGTTTATCGTTCTGCAGTCAATTTACATTATTAGCATGCTGTAATATGTTCCCTTCCCCCCTAGATTAATGCTTCCCCTATATGTGTTTTGAAGCATACTCTGTCACTCATTTGTTGTGTACTTGTTGTCTTGTGAATCCCAAACCCCTATATCCCCTCTATGTGTTTGTTTTCTTTTGGCTAGTTTGTGACCATACCAACATCAACCATTACTGTGCATGTCCAAACAAGACCCCTGCTGGGGTTATGTGCTTACAGACAAGTGTATCCCCAAGATCCCTCGACCCCCTTTGTGTGACTACTGATTCTATTTGTTTGAGTTTTGAGTTTTATTAGTACAACTACTTTCAGATTTCCTCTGTTACTGATTACTTTCAACCCAGTTTTAAGCAAACTCTTATTCCAAACTATGTCAAGCACTCTCACCTATTCCTAGAATTTATGTTATGCCCCTCTTGTGTGAGCCTTGCCTTGAGACTCTTGAGCTCCCTCTGAACTTGGACACATAAGAGCTGGCCCTTCCACACTGCACTCATTCTGTTTGGTTATGAAAATCTGGGTGCGAGCACTGCCCAGGATCCCTTGAAGTCTGGGAACTCTGACACACCCAGATATGAGAAAGGCTTTGAAATAACATTGGCATATGAGGTGGTTTATTCCGTAACTCAGAGAGGAAGTCAGAATCAGGATTCCTATGGTTGTAACTTATTATTTTGACTTCTTAGGTATTTCAATCATTTGATCGGTAATAATTTGTAAACAAATATTGAAGTTGGCTAGTGAAAAAGGGATGGGGTGATTATGCATGCTTTAGCTAGCAGAAGGGTAGATAACATATCCATAGGATCCATTTCGATTCAAACGTGTTTATTAGATAATATATCTATATGATCTGCTTTAGTTTAATAAATTCTGCATGCTTCACTTTCACACAATTGGATGCCATGCCTGTGGGATTTAAAATTAGTTTTTAATAATTAGATACCATGCCTATAAGATTTAAAATCAGCTTTTAATAATTAGATACCATGCCTATAGGATTTAAAATCAGCTTTTAATAATTAGATACCATGCCTATAGGATTTAAAATCAGATGTAATAGAAATCATGCATATAGAACTTAAAACTAGTTTAGTTGGAGAAGCCGTTTAGTTCACGCTGTTTATTCTGAATTTTATTAGTTATTTAATCTGCGGCTTTTTTAATAAGTTTTCAAACACTGCCTTAAGTTAATACCGTTAGAGAAAATATCTATAGAATCTCAAGATGTCTGTTTTAAATTAATCACTACTCTACTGCATTCCTAATCAATATAGATATTATGCTCATAGGAGATCACTATTACGCCTAGGCAAGCCTTAGGTAATTACTCGAATGAAACTGGAACTGCCTTTGTTGAAATAGCAACTGCTACAACCAGCAGGCACGCCTGATTCAGACTTCTTTTCTGAGTTATATAATGAATACAGTTTTGACTATAACACTGCTTTAGGATTTTTAAAATTCAGACCTTAACTGTGTTTAAGTCATGCTATTTATATGTATTGTTTGCGGAGGTATACATGACCTTTCTAATTGTTATATGTTCCCCCTCTAAATGCAGTCCTACGTGATTTTGTATGCCGCCTTAACCTTTTTACCTAAAACCTCCCCCTTATAGTAATAGTAGTCCTAAATTCCTCCGGGATTGATAGGAATGGGACGGGTAATAGCATACAATAGAGGTCAAGACCAATCCGCGTTTTAATACCCTCACGGGGTGGGAAGGGTAGATATGGATATGATGACCAGTGCGTTAATATCACGTGTATCCCCTCTTATGAGGAGTGTCATATCGGGTATTGCATTGAGGTGATCCATATTACAAACAAACCTATGACCCCCTTTTATTTTTTTTATGAGCATGTTTAGCCTGTAACTCTTTTCAAAACCCTTTTAAATAGTTTTTCCAAACGTTTGTATATTCAAACTTAAATCCCCTATTACTTGAGCCTTTATTTGTTTACTTGCTAATTGTACAAATTCACAAAAACTATCGATCGGGAACCACACTAGTGGATCCTGAGAGGTGCCTAACACCTTCCCCTTGGGATAATTTCAAGCCCTTACCCTCTCTCTGGTTATCAAACATAGTTGTAGTTAAATCTTATAGGTACCCTAACGCATCTTAAAATCCTTCGGTGGCAACTCTTCAAATACCCAATTCCCAAAAGGAAATCAGTCATTATGCCCCATGAATGTCGAAACCCGGACTCCTCTCTGATGGAAGGGAAAAAGGGGGGTGCGACATCACCATTAGGTCCTCAACCTCTCTCAGTCATTAACCTCATGGCCACTCGGGCATATCAGTGAAAATCAGGGAAACTCAGCCTAACAATTTTCATATATTAAGAAATAAAGTGATGAAACCGAATTTTAAACAATAAACATGTAAAACATGACTGAGGATATGCTTCCAAATCAAATAGAGTGAAGAAAGTAGTAAAAATCCCCCTAAGGGGTCGTTTGGTACTTGGACAAAATAGTACCGGGGTTATAATCACGGTACTAATTTATACCACATAAAATATGGGACAAAATAATCCGACAATTGATGGTATAAAGTGGGATAGCATGGGATAAATAGGATAAGATGTGGGATTATGTTTATACCATGTTTGGTTAGAGGTATAAATTTATCCCAGGATAAATTTATACCTCCAACAAAACAAGGCACCAATTTAATCAAACCAATTTAGCCCTAAACATGGCATTCAGCCTAAACAGGTCGGCACAAAGGCCCTAAACATGGCATTCAGCCAAGTTATCAAACCAATTTCTAAATACATGGATATCATATACAATATATCAAAATATGCAACTATATAGTCGCCACGGGATGGAACAAGTCACAATCCATACAGGTACACACCCACATGCCCGTCACCTAGCAAGTGCGTCACCTTATTTATCTAAACAGTACGAAATTCTGGGGTTTCATACCCTCAGGTCTAGATTTACAATGTTTACTACCTCAATCAGATGAAATACTACTCCGCGACGCCCTTTCCTCTTGACTTGGCCTCAACTCGTGTCGAATCTATCCAAAAATCAGAATCATGATGTCAAAATATCCTAAGGGAGTGAAGCTCGTGCAAAAATAATCAAATTATATCAAAAATCCCAAAATTCATCCAACCTGGCCCTCGGACCCACGTCTCGGAATCCGATAAAAATCAAATCAATAGAATCATTATCCTCCTACGAGTCTATTCATACCAAAAGCATCGAAATCGAACCTCAAATGGCCCCTCAAATTCCTACAAAAAGCTCTCCAATATAGAGCCCTAATCCCTCAGTTTTCTTCCTTAATTTCCACTAATACCATGATTAAACAATGGGAAAATGGTCATAAACACTAGTAATGATGCTTAGGTAACTTACCCAAATGATAATGTTCGATTTCCCCTTGAAAATCACGTCCCTAGCTCACTTCCCGTCTTCAAAATGAAGAACTTAGCAAAAATTCGCGAAGGAAACCTTATATACTTTCTAACCCAGGTATTTCTCACCTACGGTCCTTTTTCCACTCCTGCGGTACTGCTTCTGCGGTCAAACCAACCGCTTCTACGGTTTTAACTTAGGTCCAAGGGACCGCACTTGCGCCTCACCTTCTACTTCTGTGGTCTCGCAGGTGGGCTCAAGATTTCGCACCTGCGACTTCTGATCTTCTAGCTCCTGGCCGCATCTGCAGCTTGCCCAACGCTTATGCGATCACGCACCTGCGGTCCCCAATCCACAGGTGTTGTTATGACAGGGGAAGCAACTTCAGCTACTCATTTCCAAAGCCAAACTTTCTGAAAAACCCTCCGAATTCATCATGAGGCCAACGAGACCTCAACCAAAAATACAAACAAGTCACATAACACTATTCTAACTTATACCAACCTTCGGAACACTCAAAAAAACATCGAATCATCAAAACAACCTGGGATTCAAGCCTAAGGTTTCCAGCACTTCCAAATTCGACTTTCGATCAAAAGTCTATCAAACCTTGTCCGAATGACCTGAAATTTTGCATACACATCCCAAATGAGACAATGGACCTACTCCAATTTTCGGATTCCATTCCGACCCCTATATCAAGATCTCCACTACCAACCGGTAAATGCCAAAATTCTTAATTTCGCCAATTCAAGCCTAAGTCTACCACAGACCTCCAAATTACATTCCGATCATGCTCCTAAGTTCAAAATCACCTCACGAAGCTATCTGAACCATAAAAACTTCATTTCGAGACCGTTTACACACAAGTCAACTTTCAATTGACTTTTCCAACTAAATGGCCAACTTAAGAGACTAAGTATCTCATAGCACTTCAAAACTACTCCAAACCCAAACCAACTGTCATGGTACAATGAAATGAAGCTAAACAACACATAAAGAAGCAGAAATGAGGGATACAGAGTGGTAACTCATGAAACGACCAGTCGGGTCGTTACATCCTCCCCCTCTTAAACAAACGTTCATCCTCCAACGAGTCAAGAAACATACCTGAAGCCTCAAATAGGTAAAGATATTTTCTACGCATCTCCCACTCGGTCTCCCAGGTTGCCTCCTCCCCGTGCCGACCTCTCCACTGTACTTTCACTAAAGCTATATCATTTGATCTCAACTTTTGAACCTAACACTCCAAAATAGCCACTGGCTCCCCATCATAAGTCAAATCATCATCTAACTGAACTGTGCTGAAGTCCAAAACATGAGACGGATCACCAATATACTTTCGAAGCATAGAAACATGAAATACCGGATGTACACTCGACAAACTGGGTGGCAAACCAAGCTCATAAGCCACCTCCCCAATCCTCTAAAGCACCTCAAAGGCCTAATGAACTGAGGACTCAATTTACTCTTCTTCCCAAATCTCATAACACCCTTCATGGGTGAAACCTTTAGTATAACCTTCTTTCCAACCATGTAAGACACATCACAGACCTTTCTATTAGCGTAACTCTTTTGTCTTGACTACGTTGTATGATGTTTCTCCTGAATCACCTTCACCTTGTCTAAAGCATCCTATACCAAGTCTGTACCAAAAAGCCTTTTCTCACCCGGCTCAAACCAACCAACTGGAGATCTACACTATCTCCCATACAAAGCCTCATATGGAGCCATCTATATACTCGACTGATAACTGTTTCTATAAGCAAACTTGGTGAGTGGTAGAAATTGATCCCATGACCCTCCAAAATCAATGACACAAGCGCGCAACATGTCCTCCAATATCTGAATAGTGCGCTCGGACTGCTCGTCCGTCTGAGGGTGAAAAGTTGTGTTCAACTCAACCTGAGTACCCAACTCTCTCTACATGGCTCTCCAAAACTACAAATTAAACTGAGTACCTCTATCTGAAATGATGGAAACTGGGACATCATGCAAACAAACAACCACTCGGAAATAGATCTCTGTCAACCGCTCTGAAGAGTAGGTAGTACACATAGAAATGAAGTGTGCATACTTGGTCAGCTGATCCACAATCACCCAAATAGCATCGAACTTCTTTGTCATGTCCCAACCTCGGGAGGCGCGACTGGTGCTCAATCAAAAAAACCCAACTAAGCAAGCCTTATCAAACACTTCCTACCCAACTCGATACGAATAAGGAAACCATGCTTTCATTCATTTATTTAGACGAGGAAAGATAGTGCATTCTACAACGTTAGTTCATTTTAAATCACAACATTAGGCCATCGATAAGTTCCAAGATTCCATACAAGTACACTTTCGAAAAGTGAGAATTAGAATTACATCATAGTTCATGGACCCATCCAACGCCCGTACATAACCCACACATATGTCTACGGAGCCGCGGCTATACCTCAAAAGTAGAAGTCTACAACAAAAGATGTGCAATATAACCCCCTAGAAGGATAAAGGGGCTCACCAAGACTTCAAGAAGAAGGTACTCCGCTACGCGCGAACCGCACTATCAGCAATGGAGCCACCTACATTCATTTAAAATGTAGCATCCCCGGCAAAAGGGACGTTAGTACCATGGAATAGTATTAGTATGTATAACTAAAAACTATCTAGTTAGAAAGAACTTTCATACAAGAGTAAGAAATCACAAGTATCACTCAAACTTTAAATGATCACCATATTATCCAATAAAAGAATCAAACAACTTCCACATCATTTTTACGTAGCTTTTTGTTTGGGGCATTTCACACTTTTCATTATTGTTCACAGTGCCACCGCTATCTTGAGCGGAGTTCGATCTCGACCCGATCGGCTAGGTCGCCTCATTTGAGGCATATATTTCAATCACAATCTCATTTCCTTTCCAGAATTCGTTCACAATACTACCGCTATTTTTAGGCGGAGTCCGATCTCGGCCTGATCGGCTAGGCTGCCTTTCCAAGGCATTGTTCCCTTTGTATCAATCACTTTCTTTCACAAATATCATTTCGTAGGCACTTAGGGCCATAACTTATCACATTATCCTTGGCACTAGGCCGCATTTTTTTACATCATTCCTACATTCAATGTTAGATTTGTAATTTAGGTTAATAAGTGCACACAAGAGCAATTAAAATTATAGGCATAGAGGAGACTTCACATAGATGACACAACATGCGCAACTCCAATTTCAATTCAAAATCCAAGCATTTCAATACATAACTCATATCCTTGCCCTTTCAAGTTATCAAGACAACACATTGATCATGTTGAGACACATTTTTCATGCATATATGGTTACAACATCAATTCATGTAAAATAACAAGAAATGCAACAATTCAACTTTAATCTTACCATATTCACAGAAACGCCGATGAAGCTCAATTTCTAAAAGACAGGGTTTTAGCCATACATACCTCAACCGAGCTTTCCTTAATCCTATAACATTCCAGAATGTCCGCGCCTCAATCTATTTAAGAAATATAGCACAATTTAACTCATAATCAAGAAAAGATCATAATTTAAGCTATCTTGAGCATTTTACCGGGCAATTAGTATTCATTTAGGCCTTATGGTTCTTTTATGCAAGATTACACTAGACCATTACCCATGCCCCCTCTTTTATAATTCCTCGTACTCTTCAAGAACACATACATGCAATGCAAACCCCCTTACCCCCACGAATTACCTCACTAATGACCCTTTGTAGCTATGTGTGAAAATGAGAGCCGAGGTGATGAAGCCTTACCTCTTGGGATGAAGGTTTAGGTCCCTCACTTGATTATCTTCAATGATTCAACAAGGATTCATGGAGTAATTTTGATGGAAGTACTTCCCCTCTCTTAGACCCCTCTCTCTCTCACTCTAAAAGTGTCAGGAATTAGGCACAAAATGAGTTATTGCACAGGATATAACCATAGAGGGTCGGGTTTAAAATTTAGAAAACTGGAGCCTCGACTCGGATCTGCGATCGCATTTGCGATTGCAAAGCTGACATGCGGCTCGCATAATGGACCGCAAAAATGCTCCCCAAAACCTGAACACACTGCCTGGGTATGCGGCAGAAATGCGGTCCGCATACCCGTTCTGCGATCGCATAATGCACCGCAGAACTGCCCCTTACAAAATCCCAAGGGAATTATACGACGACTTTACGGCCTGTATATCGAGTATGCGACCGCATAATTGGCCGCATAGCTGGCATTATTTTGGCCAACACACTGCTTCACTTTGCGGCGACTATGTGGTCCACATAACCGTTATGTGATCGCATTTTCGACCGCAAAAATGCACTTTTCTGGAAAACATTATTCCTTGACTTTTTAATGCATAGACCAGTTTTAAAGGCTCTGATTGCCACTACGAGCTTTCGGGTTTAGAGTGGAAATTTTCACTGGGCCTCACATTCTTCAAAGTCTGTGGGAGCCCAACTACAAAATCCATGATGATCCACTCCCACTTCTAGTCTGGAATATCTATCTTCTGAAGTAAGCCACCGGGTCTCTGATCCTCATATTTCACCTGTTGACAGCTGAGATACCAAGCGACAAATCCTATAATGTCCTTCTTCATTCTCCTCCACCAATAATGCTATCTCAAATCCTGATACATCTTCTCAGCACCCAGATGGATAGAATACCGCGAGCTATGGGCCTCCTCTAAGATCAACTCCCGAAGCCCATTTACATTGGGCACACATATCCGGCCATGCATCCTCAATACCCCATCATCACCAATAATCACATCTCTGGCATCGTCGTGCAGAACTGTGTCCTTAAGGACAAGAAAATGAAGATCATCAAACTGGCACTCTCTGATGCGATAAAACAAGAAAGACTTAGAAATCCCACAAGCCAGTACCCAACTTGGCTCCGAAATATCCAACTTCATAAACCGATTGGCCAAAGCCTGAAAATAAACTACAAGAGGTCTCTCCCCAATAGGAATATACGCCAAACTCCCCATACTCACCGCCTTCCTACTCAAAGCATCTGCCACTACATTGGCCTTTCCCGGATGGTTGAAAATAGTAATATCATAATCCTTTAGCTGCTCTAACCATCTCCGTTGCCTCAAATTTAGATCCTTCTGCTTGAACAAGTGCTGGAGGCTATGATGATTAGTAAAAACCTCACAAGACACACCATACAAATAATACTTCCAAATCTTCAGTGCGTGAACAATGGTAGCCAACTCTAGCTCATGAACGGGGTAGTTCTTATCATGGTGCTTCAACTAATGAGAGGCATAAGCAATAACTCTACCCTCCTGCATAAACACACACCTAATACCCATTCTCAAAGCATCATAATACACGGTATATGAACTTGAAGCTGATGGCAAAACTAACACCGGAGCTGTGGTCAATGCAGTCTTGAGCTTCTGAAAGCCCGCCTCACACTCATCCGACCACCTGAATAAAGCACCCTTTTGGGTCAATTTGGTCAAGGTTGATGCAATAGATGAAAATCCCTAAACAAACTGATAGTAGTAGTCCGCCAAACCAAGAAAGTTGTGAATCTCTATTGCTGAGGACAGTCTAGGACAACTCTGTACCGCCTCTATCTTCTTCGGATCAACATGAATACCCTCACTAGACACCACGTGCCCCAAGAAAGCCACTAAACTGAGCCAAAACTCACACTTGGAGAACTTTGCATAGGGATTCTTCTCCCTCAACCTCTACAACACAACTCTCACATGTTCCCCGTGCTCCTCTTAACTAAGCGAGTACACCAAAATATCATCAATGAATACAATCATGAACGAGTCGAGATAAGGCCAAAACACGGTGTTCATCAAATGCATGAACATTGTTGGGGCATTGGTTAGCCCAAAAGACATCACAAGGAACTCATAATGACTAAATCTGGTCCTGAAAGCTGTCTTAAGAATATCCGAGTCCCTGATCTTTAACTGGTGATACCCTGAATGGCGATCAATCTTGGAAAATACTCTCGCTCCCTGAAGCTGGTCAAGTAAATCATCAATGCGAGGCAAAAGACACTTGTTCTTGATTGTAACTTTGTTCAACTACCTGTAATCAATGCACATCCTTATCGTGCCATCCTTCTTATTCACAAATAGAACATGCGCACCCTACGACGACACACTAGGCCAAATAAACCCCTTATCAACTAGTTCCTGATGCTGATCCTTCAATTCTTTCAACTCCACTAGTGCCATACTATACAGTGGAATAGAAATGGGCTGAGTGCCCGGTACCAAATCAATACCAAAGTTAATATCCCTATCCGATGGCATGCCCGACAGATCTGTAGGAAACACATTCGGAAAGTCCCTCACTACCGGGACTGAATCAATGGTAGGAGTCTCTACACTAACATCCCTCACGAAGGCCAAATAGGAAAGACAACCCTTCCCAACCATTCGCTGGGCCTTTAAAAATGAAATCACTCTACTAGGAACATAACATGTCGAACCTCGCCACTCAATCTGCGGCACCCCTAGCATAGCCAACATCACTGTCTTAGCATGACAGTCCAAAATAGCACGACACAAAAATAGCCAATCCATACACAACATCACATCAAAGTCCACCATACAAAGTAACAATAGGTCCACTCGGGTCTCCAGACCCCCAATAGTCACCATACACGACTGGTATACACAGTCCACAACTATAGTATCGCCCACCAGGGTAGAGACACGAATAGATAAAACAAGAGACTCACTGGGTGTATACAAATAACGAGCAAAATATGATGACACATGAAAAAGTGGAACTAGGATCAAATAATACAAAGGCATCTCTGTGGCAGACCGAGACAATACCTGTAATCACAGCATCTGAAGCAATAACATCTGGTTTGGCTGGGAGTGCATAGAAACGGGCTTGACCACCGCCTAATCGACCTTCCCCTCTGGGGCGACCCCTCGCTAACTAGCCCCCACCCCTAACTGCCTAAGCGGGTGGTGAAGTAACTGGAGCTGAAGTCGTGGGCTGACTCCTCTGCTGAGACGGACCCTCAAGAAGATGAGGACACTGCCTCCTTATATGCCCAAACTCTCCACACTCATAACAACTCCACAGTGTGAAAAATGGGGACTGAATGGAACCCCTAGCACCGAAATGACCAGTAGAAGGACCTGACATAGAAGAACCCTAGACCGATAAAGCACGAGACGAACTCTAGGTTGGTAGGGCACTGAGTGATAAGTGTCCCTGATGTGAGCTGTGAGAACTATGGCCTGATGATGCCCTCGGATGAACTGGGCGAGCTGACTGGGCATGTCTCAATGGATGGCCTATGCCCGGCTGAAATGGACTTCTTGAAGGAGCTCCACCAAAACTACCTAATCCTCGAGGCCTCTTGGCCTCCCTCTCATCTCGCTCCTAGCAACGAACTAACTAAATCTCGCAAGCAATGTCAATAACCTCCTCAAAAGTAGCACTTGACACCCTCTCCCGAGTCATAAGAATCCACAGCTGATATGTGAGACCATCAACGAACCTCCGAATCCTCCCACCAAGTAAAGGTAGATCTAGAAAACTAAAAAGTAGTAAATGTTATACTGCTGGTCTCTAGAATACCCGTTGTATGAAGAATCCTCTAACACTTATCCAAGAAGCCCTTGGCATTCTCTCCCTCTATACCACTGAAAGTCGGAGGCTGAAGCCTACCAAATCTCTCCAATCGACGTTGCTCGTCGTCAGGCATAACTGGTACCACATAATCTTGGGCTGGTGCAACCGGCTGGGCTGAAGGTTCCCCCGGTGTCTGAAGTCCCTACACTACCTACTCAAGTGTGCGAGCAGCAAGGGTCTGAGAAGTAGTTGCGATCATAGTAACTGAGACGGCTTGAGCCAGGCCAGCGCACATTGATAGAATCTGGGCTAGGGCCTTCTGAAGGCCTGGAATCACAATAGGCACAGTCGATGCCTGAGCTGGTGCTGCTGGAGCGTCCACAACTAGGACCTGATCTTGAATTGGGGTGGCTGGTGGATCTGCAGGTGCTGCCCTAGCTGTTGTACGGGCTACACCCCTGCCCCCACCACTACCTCGACCGCAACCTCAGCCTCTAGTGGCCCTAACTGGTGGTACTAGTGGTCGTCTGTCCTGACCGGTAACACATGTCCTCACCATCTGTGAGAGAATAAAATAACAGAAGTTTATTACCAGAATCAACAGATTCGCAAGATAGGAATTTTAATAATGTGAAGTTTGTTTTTCCTAATAGTTCTACAGCCTTCCGAGGATAAGTATAGATATCTTTATACTGATCTGCAAGACTCTACTAAACCGGCCCATGACTCCTGTGACCTATGTAACTTAGGCTCTGATACCAACTTGTTACGACCCCAAATACCTTGGTCGTGATAGCTCCTATCGCAGTACTAGGCAAGCCAAACCAACATTTACCACATTGAATTCTCTTTATAAAAATCATTTTCTAAAACCGATTACGTCTCAAATTCTTCATATGTAATATATAAATCAACAAAAAAGTGCAGAAACTAGTACAAAATATACTAACACAATTCGAATTCAGTTTCAGCAGTCATGAACCTCTAAGTACAATCAAAACTCTTTCCAAATAATACAAAATAGTCTGAAATAACAAAATGCTAAGATAGGAAAGAGGAAGGCAAGGCTGCGAATACCGTGCAGCTACCTTGCGATCTCCGGATAATTTTTTAGAGTGCTGGAAGCTTTCACTCTGATGCTCGGGTACCTGGATCTAGACACAAGGTGAAGGAAGTAACATGAGTATGCCAACTCAGTAAGTAACTAAAGTAAATAAAGTCTGAGTGTAGTGATGAGCATTTAAAATCATATAAGGAATCTCGGCACAAATATCAAGTCAAAATCTACGGCTCAATAGCTAGTTATCTCATAAAACTCCAATTTCAATTAAAATACTTTGAAAACATTTATTTAACATTTTTCAATAGAGGCTCAATATAAAAGAAGAGTGAAAGCAGCAAAATGTCATAAACAAGCCCCTCGGGAAAAGTATCACTCATAAGTATAGCCTCTCGGGCAAGCCACTCAGTCACTCTTAACTCAGCTCTCGTCACACAGTACTCACACTCAGTACTCCAACACAATAAACATATCACAATAATAATAATAATAATAATAATAATAATAATCAATGCGGTGTGCAGTCCGATCAATAATATATAGTCGACTACGCTCATTAGGGGTGTACAGACTCCGGAGGGGCTCCTATAGCCCAAGCATCATATTGCTACGGCATGCATCCCGACGCAATATATATCGCTGTGGCGCGCAACCTGATCCATATATATATCGCTGCAGCGTGCAACCCGATCCACATATATAATATCATTGCGGTATGCAGCCTGATCCATAACATATATATACATAATCCTCACCATTAGTTCCTCAACCTTTCTCAGTCATTAACCTCACGGTCACTCGGGCATATCAGTGAAAATTAGGTAAACTCAGCCCAAAGTTTTCATACATTAAGAAATAGAGTGATGAAATCGGATTTTAAACAATAAACATGTAAAACATGACTGAGGATATGTTACCAAATCAAATAGAGTGAGGAAAGTAGTAAAAATACCCCTAAGGATCTAAACAGGTCGATACAAAGGCCCAGAACATGGCATTCAGCCCAAGTTATGAAACCAGTTATTAAAAACATGGATATCATATACAATATATCAAAATATGCAACTATATAGTCGCCAAAAGACGGACCAAGTTACAATCCCTAAGGGTGCATGCCCACGCGTCCGTCAGCTAGCATGTGCGCCACCTCATTTATCAAAATAGTACAAAATTTTGGGGTTTCATACCCTCAGGTCTAGATTTACAATGGTTACTTACCTCACCCGGATGAAATACTACTCCGCGATGTCCTTGCCTCTCAACTCGGCCTCAACTCACGTCAAATCTATCCAAAAATCAAAATCATGACGTCAAATCATGCCGAGGGAACGAAGCCCATGCGAAAATAATCAAATTATATTAAAAATCCCGAAATTGGTCCAACCCGACCCCCGGTCCCACATCTAGGAATTTGATAAAAATCACATCAATAGAATACTTATCCTCCCACGAGTCTATTCATACCAAAAGCATCAAAATCGGACCATAAATGGCCCCTCAAATTCCCATTCAAAGCTCTCCAATATCAAGCCCTTATTCCTCAATTTTCTTCCTTAATTTCCACTAATACCATGATTAAACAATGAAAAAATGGTCGTAAACACCAGTAATGAAGCTTAGGTAGCTTTCACAACTTATAATCTTTGATTTGCCCTTGAAAATCACTGCCATATCTCACTTCTCATCTTCAAAAAGGAGAACTTAGCAAAAATTCGTGAAGGAAACCATATATACTTTCTGACCTATGGATTTTGCACCTGCGGTCCTTTTGCCACTCCTACGATACCGCTTCTACGGTCAAGCCAACTGCTTCTATGGTTTTCACTTAAGTTCCAGGGACCGCACCTACGCCTAACCATCCACTTCTGCGGTCTCGTAGGTGCGCTCAAGCTTTTGCACTTGAGACTTCTAATCCTCTAGCTCCTGGACGCATCTACGGCTTGCCAAATGCATCTATGATCATGCACCTACAGTCCCTAATCCACAGGTGCGGTTATGATAGGGGCAGCAACTTCAGCTGCATTTACAAAGCCATACATTCCGAAAAATCTTCCGAATTCATCCCCAAGCATCCGGGACCTCAACCAACAATACGAACAAGTCACATGTTGGGACAAAACACACACACGAGTATACGTGGTCGTCAAGTAATAAAGTGACTCGAAAGTCGGTTGTCGAACCCACAGAGACTTAGATTGGTCGTTAACTAAGCAAAATAAAATCAATTAATTGTCCAAAATAATCAAGAGTGATATTCTTCTATTAGTCTACTATTGCGGAAATTAAACAAATATCAACTAAATCAACAAGAATGCAAATGGGTATTATGAGACTTTAATTCAGAGGAGATGAAGATTCTAGGGTTGTGGTTGGTTTATCAGTCCTATTAAGTTAAATAATCACACTCGTTAATCCAGATTATCTATGGTTTCTAATTAACCGGATCGTTTATATGAATAGCATGTTCACACAATACTACTCACCTGCCCACAATATATCAACATTATATTCCTATGGTATTGAGTCTATCATGAACAAATATAATACGGTATTTAATTAAGCAGGACTGTTAGATATACTCATATCCTAACCGCGAAATCTTCCCCCGAGCCACGGGTTCAGAAACAAACACTCTCTAATTCTACTCTAATATATACATGGCTTTCCCAAGCATAGCATAGATAGTAGAGTGAATTTATTGCTACAACAATTCACAAAATAAAACTAGAATTAAAGAAACAACCACAAAATGATAATCCGAATTAATAGAGATGTATTTAATAAACGTTAATAATCATGTCAACCACAACCCTAGAAACTAGAGTGCTTAGCCACTCATGTTCGTAGCACAAATTTCCAAGTATTTTGCAAAAACAAATTACAAAGCAAAGATGAAGGAATGAAGAACTCGATGATTTCCTCCTCCAAGGAATGGTCTTATAGTCTTATGCCTTTCAAAAATAGTGTCCCTAGGTCTAAGATGTGTCAAAAGTCCTCAAAATAGTGTTTTTATACTTATTTATACCAAGTAGGGTTGGGACCAGACGAAACACCCTTTCTTGCGCGAAATAAGACTCTAGCTCTGTAAAATTTGTACAGGCATGCAGCACACTGCGCTGCGCTAGTGGAGATTATCAGCAACCTTGCATTTTCTTGTCAGGCCAACTTTTACATTGTTGCATCGCATTCTGCAGCATCCCATGCGGCGCGGTATTGAGAATTTGCGAAACTGCAAAACATATAATTGTACCCCTTTCAAAAAGCTTTCCAAGGATATATTGTGGAGCCCAAATTGAGTTCTGAGTGAAACGTTATGTGCATTTTACTAGACAATGCGCCGTATGCCCGCTCGATTCTCCGTTTTGTTTTTAACTATCATCCGTTGATCCCCGAATACGATCCCGGCTTAATTCCTTGGGCTTTTAGTCAGACTTCAAAGCTCCAAATCACTTGAATTTATTCCATAATATCTACATATCTCGGAATCACTCCTTCAAGTTATAAAACACATATTTAGTGCAAAACACTAGAGATTAAAGCTCAAACTCAATAAAAGTGTAGTAAATTAGAGTGTAATAAGCAACTAAAATATGCAATTATAGTCTATCATCTAAACCCCACACTTAAACCATTGCTTGTCCTCGAGCAATCAAACTACACTTTATATAGACACGACCTTTTAAAACAATTCTCCTAACTCATCACACCAAGAATATTTAAAATAGACTAAGCACAAGAGTGTAACATCTTCACATCAAGATTTAACTCACAAGTACCATGCATTATTCACAACTCACTCACATACTCTAACATACAGGTCACTAAAATTACCTTTCCTTCATGAATCAAGTGCCCTCACACAACAAAAGAGAGTAGTTCCACACACAATATAATTTAAGAACAAAAAGGAACTCAAGATAGAAATAACTTACTCACTCTCGGAAATAACATTCATATGCCACAAAAGATGAACCATAGGCTTGCCAGTAGTGTACTACTCTACTAATCGAGCTCATTCAGTCTAGGATAAGGTAGGTCTTTATTCGGTTGTAATGTAGGCTGCGGGACAGGTGGGATACATTTAGATATAAGAGTGACTACACCTTTCTAAGCACTTTAATACATACACTTTAACATTTAAAACCTCACACTTACGTCAAACCATAACTCCACCTTCACATCAATGTATATTAACTCCATACGTCTTCAAGCACAATTACATCAAGAGTCACCACTATCAAAGAATATTTTTCACAGCAGTACAACTATTTTTTTCTTTTCTTTTTCTCTTTTCAAGTGGCTCTTGTTTTTTTTAAACATTGCACCTTTCTCCTTATTTCATTAGTTCCACTCAAAAGCCAAACCAACCACCCCCATACTTTAACTTTTAAAAAGTTTATAGCAATTCAAGTACTCATGAGTGGTGAAAAGGTTCAAATAGATGGTTAATTCAAACAACTGGGTAAGGCTTATAATGTGGTTGCCAAAGAATCAAGATTACAGGCTCAAAGGGGTTAACTATGATACATAACAATTAGGTGGATATACTATATATATCTGTCTCAACAAAGAAACGCATATATCACTTCCAAGACTGAACAAAACTACTATTTTGCTTGGCAAACACACTGGGAAAGTTCTAGACATCAAATGTAATGCATAGAATAATACAAAACCTTACACACGCATGGCACATAACTCATTCAGGATTGAACTCATCAAGACACTCTAGTAAAAGAATTTAAGCAAAGTTAAGATCATATAATTTAGGGTACTTATACAAGAGTCAAAAACAAGCCTAAGCATCACAACTAAAGTACTCACTATTCTCAAGGCATAACAATTCAAGAGATATTGCTTCAATTCAATTCACATCACCATGGCTTCTCTCCTAAAAAAATAAAACTACCTACACCCAGTTCAAACAAAACCCTTGAAAAAGAATCGCAGCATAAAGAAAATCCAAAGGGGAATTACTACACTACCTACAAAGAAAATCTTTTTATCCTTTTTCTTTAGACTTAAATCCCTCAAGCAAACTGTCTAGGAGATCCATCGTCGGGACAAGTCCAAATTTATTAATTTTATTTTATTTATTATTATTTTTTTAACAAAAACTCTACACTAAAAACGAGTACTACAACTAATCTAAAATAGCACAGAAACTCACCCAAACAATCTCTTCACCCCATACTTAAAATTGTGCAATGTCCTCAATGCACACTATAAATAATAAGAGGGCAAAAGACACTCCCTGGTAGACCAAAGGCCGAAGCAATAGCGGCTCATGAGGTACTCAGACTTCCCCCAAGCATCGTCCTTTGTGTGCCACCCTACACTTAGTTCTCACCATCTAACTCACTTTTGCACTCTTCCAATGGTTGCGCTTCCTATTCTTATAATCCTACAAAACAAATACTACAGCAATAATAAGAAAAGAAATAAAACTAAAAGAAAACAGTAAAGATGGGTTGCCTCCCAACAAACACCTGATTTAACGTCACAGCACGACACTGCTACTCTGTTCAGGCTGGGTGCTTTCTTTTCTTATTTCTCCCATTATGCCTAGCCTTTTTACATACTCTTAGAAGATTTCCTCTTTCATCTATGGTTCTTTTTCTCAATCACCCTTACACACTCAGCTTGCAACACCACCTCCTCCAATTCAGTTGTCCCATCCGAATAGCTACAATTCGCATAAGGACTTTGTTTTATCCCCTTCAGTTTTACCGCAGTAATCATGCACAAGTCCTCATAATGCTTAGTGATAATAAGTGACTTGTACACATTAAAAGTGATTTCCTCATTGCCAACTCTCATCTTCAACTTCCCTTCCCTAACATCAATAAATGCTCCACCAGTACCTAAGAATGGTCGCCCCATAATAATAGGTACTTCCTCATCTGCCTCGTAATCAAGAACAGTAAAATCAACAAGAAGAATAAACTTTCCTACTCGAACTAACACATCCTCAATAATTCCTTATGGAATAACTAGTGATCTATCAGCCAACTACAAAGTAATTGTAGTAGGTTTAAGCACCCCCAATCCGAGTTGCTTGAACAAAGAGGATGACATCAAATTTATAATAACCCCTAAATCACACAGGGCTCTACCAACTTCTTGTTTTCCGGGAGACAGAGGAATTGTGAAACAACCAGGATCCTTCAACTTAAAAGCAAGTTTGCTCTAAACTCTAGCACTGCACTTTTCAGTAAGTGCAATTGTTTCAAACTTTGTATGTTTTTGCTTATTTGCCAAAATATCCCTAAGATACCTTGCATACTTAGGCAGTTTCTACAAAATTTCCACCAACGGCAAATTCACACGCACTTGGCTCAAAATATCTAGGAATATTTTATGCATAGCTTCATCTTTTTGCTTTTTAAGTCTTTGTGGAAATGGAGGTGGTGGCCTTGTCATAATTTCTGGTTTTTCTTTCTTATTCTCCTCAACGGGCATAAGAACTAATTCTCCTTCAGGTCTAGTTGTATGCTTCTTTTTCTCTGGAACTTCTTCTAATTCTCTTCCATTTCTCAAGGTAACTGCATTGACTTGAGGATTTTTCTCTGTATTACTTGGAAGGGCTCCAGCAAGTCTAGTATTCTGATTGTTAGCCATTTTCCCAAACAGCCTCTCAAGATTTCTGAACACTATGCGCAATTGTTGATTGTCCATCAAGAGTTGTTTCATCATGTCCGTCAAACTCTCTTATGCTTATTGTAGGGGTTTAGGTGGCTGATTGTAATTATCTTAAGGCCTGATATTCTGATTTCCACCCCAAGAAGAGTTAGGATGATTCATCCAGTTCGGATTGTATGTGTAACCATATTGAGCATTTTGATTCATCAGCCCTCTAGCATGTTGCCCCATATAGTAGGTGGATTCAGGATTCACAGGGCATATGTCACTTGTGTGACCTTCACCACATAACTCGTAGTAAGTAGAAATCCGTTGCACATGCTGCATCTATTGTGCTTGGTGCATTGTCATTTTATTTATCTGATTTGCTAATCTCGCTATATCTGGCCTCATGGCTGAGAAATCATCAAGCTCAATCACACTTGCTGCCTTTTGTTTAAGTTCTCTTCCAGGTTCCTCATCTCCTTGATAATTATTATCATTAGCAGTGAAATTGTTTAGCAGGATTTGGATCTCACTATACGCTTTTGCCATGCAACTACCACCACATGCTCAGCCAAGATTCATAGTTGTTGCCTCGTCCAAGCCATCAACGAAAGCGTGACCCAATACCTTATTAGTCTGACAATGATGTGGGTAGTCTCTAAGTAGCTTCTTGTATCTTTCCCAAGCTTGACGAAAAGTCTCGCCATCTCGTTGTTGAAACCCAAAAATCTGGCTCCTCAGCGACTTTGTCTTCTTAGTGGGAAACAAGTTGATTACGAATTTCCTTGCTAGATCATCCAAAGTGTTGATTGAGTTTGCGGGCTCCTTTTGCAACCTTTCCTTAGCTTCCCCCATCAATGAAAAGGGATACAGTGTTAACCTGATATAGTCCTTGGAAATGTTCAGATCGTTGTAATAGTCTGTAATTTCCAGGAAGTTCTAAATGTGCCTTTGCGGGTCTTCATGAGATAGACCTACATATTGCCCTGTGGATTACCATGTACTATTTATGTTTAGAGTGAGTCAAAAGAGCCAGATTGGGCCTTGCGGCTTCTATCACTAGACGCTCTTCATTACCTGCCATCTCTATTAGTTGTGGTTGAACTAAAATGTCCAACTCTCTTTCAATTCTAGTTCTAGCTTCCACTTCCCTCCTCACTCTATGAAGTGTTCGTTCGATTTCAGGATCAAAAGGAAGGAGAATGTTTGTGCTTCTACTCCTCACATTCAAGAGAAGAGCCTGCGTTATCACAAATAAAGAAAGCTAAAAAAATTAAAACTTTAACAAATAAGGAATAAAAGCGTAACTTAACTAAACAATCAATAACTAAGTCCCCAGCAACTGCGCCAAAAACTTGGTGAGACCAAACACACGCAAGTATACGTGGTCGTCAAGTAATAAAGTGACTCGAAAGTCAGATGTTGAACCCACAGAGACTTAGATTGATCATTAACTAACCAAACTAAAATCAATTAATTTTTCAAGATAATCAAGAGTGATGTTCTTCTATTAGTCTACTATTGCGGAAATTAAATAAATATCAACTAAATTAACAAGAATGCAAATGGGTATTATGAGACTTTAATTCAGAGGAGATGACGATTCTAGGGTTGTGGTTGGTTTATTAATCCTATTAAGTTCAATAATCACACTCGTTAATCCAGATTATCTATGGTTGCTAATTAACCGGATCGTTTATATGAATAACATGTTCCCACAATACTACTCGCCTGCCCACAATATATCAACCCTATATTCCTATGGTATTGAATCAATCATGAACAAATATAATACGGTATTTCATTAAGCAAGATTGTTAGGTATATTCCTATCCTAACCGCGAAATTTTTCCCGAGCCACGGGTACAGAAACAAGCTCTCTCTAATTCTACTATAATCTGAACATGTCTTTCCTAAGTATAGCATAGATAGTATGGTAAATTGGTAGATACAACAATTCATAAATTAAAACTAGAATTAAAGATACAACCACAAGATGATAATCCGAATTAACAGAGATGTATTTAATAAACATTACTAATCATGTCAACCACAACCCTAGAAACTAGAGTGCTTAGTCACTCATGTCCGTAGCACAATTTTCCAAGTATTTTTCATAAATAAATTACAAAGAAAAGATAAAGGAATGAATAACTCGATGATTTCCTCCTCCAAAGAATGCTCCCATCGTCTTCTCCCTTTCAAAAATAGTCTCCCTAGGTCTAAGATGTGTCAAAAGTCCTCAAAATAGCGTTTTTATATGTATTTATACCAAGTAGGGTCGGGCCCAGATGAAACACCCTTTCCATCATGAATTAGGACTCTTGCTCTGTAACATTTGTACAGGCACACCACACCCTGCATCGCGCTAGTGGAGATTACCGGCGGTCTTGCATTTTCTTGTCAGGCCAGCTTTTACACTGCTGCGCCGCACCCTGCAGCGCCCCATGCGGCATGGTATTGACAATTTGCGAAAATACAAAACACAAAAGTTGTAGCCCTTTCAAAAATCTTTCCAAGAATATATTGTGGATCCCAAACGGACTTCTGAGCAAATATTTATGTGCATTTTACTAGACAATGCGCCGTATACCCACTCGATTCTCCGTTTCGTTCTTAACTATCATCCGTTGATCCCCGAACACGATCCCGACTTAATTCCTTGGGCTTTTACTCAGACTTCAAAGCTACAAGATCACTTGAATTCATTCCATAATATCTACATAGCAAGGAACCACTCCTTCAAGGCATAAAACAAATATTTAGTGCAAAACACTAGCGATTAAAGATCAAACCCAATTAAAGTGCAGTAAATTAGAGTGTAATAAGAGACAAAAATATTAAATTATATCCTATCATCATAACATAACACTATTCAAACTAATACCATCCTTCAGAACACTCAAAACAATATCAAATCATCAAAACACCATCGGATTCAAGCCTAAGGTTTCCAAAACTTCCAAATTTCCGCTTTCGATCAAAAGTCTATCTAACCTTGGCCGAATGACCTGAAATTTTGTACACACGTCCCAAATGACACAACGGACCAACTCCAATTTTCAGAAATCTATTCCGACCCATATATCAAAATCTCTACTACCAACCGGAAAACGCCAAAATTCCAAATTTCGTCAATTCAAGACTAAATCTACCACGAACCTACAAATTATATTCCGATCACGCTACTAAGTCCCAAATCATCTCACAAAGCTATATAAACCATAAAAACTAAATTCCGAGACCGTTTACACACAAGTAAACTTCTAGTTGACTTTTCTAACTAAATGGCCAACTTAAGAGACTAAGTGTCTCGTAACATTTCAAAACTACTCCAAACCCAAACCAACTGGCATGATACAATGAAATGAAGTTGAACAACACATAAATAAGAATAAATAAGGGAAACAAAGCGGAAACTCATGATCTACCGTTCGGGTCGTTACATAGGGTACCATACCCCCTTTGAAATGCTTTATTTGCATTCTCTCTCACTACAACACCTGTGAGTATTTAGATGCATGCCCTATGCATCTAGTCCTAATTGCATGACAAGTTCTGTCCTAGAGTTATACCAGCAGTTCTTATAGGGTATTCATCTAATATGTACATAATTTAAACTCGTACTCTATCAAATAATAGTATAGAAAGATGCCGAACTCACAGAAATTGGTTTATCTATTCTAAAAATATTTCTTGTTTTAATTACTATTTGAGAAAACCAGAAAGAGGTTATTTGTGAGTTAACTAACTAAAAATGTATAATAGAGCAATATAAAATATATTTTTTTACATGTATAGTAAAAAGGTGTTGAGATCCTAACTTCACTTAATATTTTTATTATATAGTAGATATATTTATTATTCAATTTATATTCTCATAAATGTATAACTATCTTTTGTTATTGTATTATTATTATTATTATTATTATTATTATTATTATTATTATTATTATTATTATTATTATTATTATTATTATTATTATTATTTGTAATTAATAGGTCGGTCGTTTCATGAACTACCGCTCCGTTCTCCCCATTTCGACTTCTTATGTTTCTATTCATCTATATTATATGTTATCGGGTTAACTGGTTCGGGTTTGGAAAGGTTTTGGTAGGGTTAACTGAGTAGGCTTAAGTTCGAAAAGTCAACCGAATGTTGACTTATGGGATAAAGGGCTCAGATGTGAGTTCAAATCATTTGGATAGCTTTGGGAGGTGATTTGGGCTTATTAACTTGATCGGAATGTGTTTTGGAGATACGGGGTAGGTTTAGGCTTGAATTGACGAAATTGGAATTTTGGCATTATCCGGTTGATAGGTGAGATTTTGATATAGGGGTCGGAATGGGATTCCGGGAGTTGCAGTAGGTCCATTGTGTCATTTGGGATGTGTGTGCAAAATTTCAGGCCATTCGGACGTGGTTTGATAAACTTTTTGATCGAAAGTGGAATTTCGAAGATTTTGGAATTCTTAGGCTTAAATCCGATGCAATTGTGTGTTTTGATGTTGTTTTGAGTGATCCAAAGGCTGGAACAAGTTTGAATGATGTTATTGGATATGTTGGAACGTTTGGTTGAGGTCCCGGGGGGCATTGGGTGAGTTTCAGGTGGTTGAACGGATCATTTCAAGTCAAAAAGGATTGCAGAAAATATGATGTAGTGTTGCAGACAAATTGTGCTTTGCGTTCGCGAGTGCACTCTTACGTTCGCGAAGGGTTGGGGTGTGAGGCAGGAGCATTGGCCTTCGCGTTCGCGATGTGGGTCCCGCATCTGCGAAGGGTCGGGTCATTGTTCACCGCGTTTGCGATGGATATATCGTGTTCGCAAAGGTTTGAGCGGCTGAAGCATCACGTTTGCGAAGATGGATTTCAAATCGCTGGGCAGAATGTTTAAATGGCCATTTTCGCAAGTTTTGGCCCAAGTTTACCGTTTTTTACTCAGTTTTGGAGCTTCTTGAGAGAGATTGAAAAGGGAATAAAAGAGAACTTATTGGAGGTAATAATTTTGGACTTAATACTCGATCCTATTGTTATTTCTACCTAATTAAACATGAAATTTGAGGGATTTGAAGCCTAAATTGGGGAGTTAGGGGTTGGAAACTTGAGGCTTTAATCTAGGGATTTGAGGGGACATTTGTGGTCGGATTTTGGTATTCTTGGTATGTATGAACTCGTGGGAGGATAAGGATTCCGTTGATGTGACTTTTACTGAATTTTGAGATGTGGGCCCGGGAGTCGGGTTGGACCAATTTCGGGATTTTTGGTATAAATTGATTATTTTTGCTTGGGCTTCGATCCCTTAGCCTATTCTAAGGTCATGATTCTGATTTTGGGTAGATTCTGTGTGAGTTGAGGCTGAGGCGAGAGGAAAAGGCCTTGCGGAGTAGTATTTCATCCAGTTTGAGGTAAGTAACCATTGTAAATCTGGAACTGAGGGTACAAAACCCCGGTATTTTGAATTGTTTTGATAAATGAGGTGACGCACATGCTAGGTGACGAGCGTGTGGGTGTGCACATGTAGGGATTGTGACTTGGTCCATCCCGTAGCAACTATTAAGCCACGTACCTGATTTGAAATCTTATGATATCCCGTATTTTAGAAATCTATACTGTATTATGGGTTATATACCATGTTTGGGGCCTTGTTCCGACCTGTTGAGACCCTTAGGGGCATTTTTACTATTTTCCTCACTATATTTGTTTGAAAGCATATCCTCAGTCATGTTTTACCTGTTTATTGTTCAAAATTGGTTTATCACTTTACTTCTTAAAATGCGAGAACTGTTTAGACTGAGTTCCTGGATTTCAATTGTTATGCCCGAGTGGCTGTGGGGTTAATGACTGAGAGAGGTTTAGGACCTAATGGTGAGGATTATAAATATTATGGATCGGGCTACACGCCGCAGCAATATTATATGTATATATTATCGATCAAGCTGCGCTCCGCAGCGATACTTATATGTATGTATATATATATATATATATATATATATATATTGGATCGGGTTGCGCGCCGCAGTGATATGACGCTTGGGCTGTAGGAGCCCCTCCGGAGTCTGTACACCCCTAGTGAGCTTAGTCGACCACAAACTATGCATCGGGCTGCACACCGCAGTAGTTATTTTAATTATTACTATTATGAGATGTTATTGAGCCTGAGTGCTGAGTGTGATTACTGAGTGACGAGAGCTGAGTCACGAGTGACAGAGAGGCTTGCCAAAAAACTATATTTATGAGTGATACCTTGCCCTAGGGGCCCAATTATGATTTTTTTGCTGATTTCACTCTTCTTTTATAATGAGCCTCTATTGAAAACTGCTAGTAAATGATTTCAAAATATATTAGTTGAAACTAAAGCTATATGAAGAGACTGGTTTTAAAACTGTTGAGCTTGACTAGATATTTTGTTGTTTACTCTTTTATATGATTTTATTGTAAAAATTGATCCCGACTCTTGTTGGGTACTATTCTTTCAACGGCCATTTTCACTCACTATTGAGTGTGGATTGGACATGGACCAATTTGTATTTAAAAATCTGCACCATTTCCAAATATTGAAAACAACATATCCCCTTCATTATAAGGTCAAATGGAGTGATTCAAATGTCTAACTTGACTGGAATTTCACAAGGAATCTATTGAAGGTACCAAAAACGAATTTTGGGATTGTCTAGCATAATAAACGAGGCAGAACAATTGGGCAAAAGTATTTAATATAGAGGGTTTCTTCATTTGGTCATATTTTGAGTTAGGGAGCTAGGATTTAAGCAATTTTGGAGGTGATTTTTACTACATGGATTGGGGTAAATGTTCTATACTCAAGTTTGGTTATATTTAACAAATACATCTATGTTTTTGGCATTTGATTGATGATTTCAAAGTGAAATTTTTGTCTAAAATTTTATAAAGTAATTTTTTGGGTTTTGAACATAGATTCGAAGTCGGATTTAAGTGAAACTTGTATCGTTGCACTCGTAATTGAATAGGTTGACGAATATTTTTGAGTTCCGCCGAGTTTTGAGGTGCGGGCCTGGGTTTGACTTTTTGGTTAATTTTGGGCTTCTGATTAAAGATTCGACCTTTATCGGTTGGGTTTATTTCTTTGGTATCATACGTGTTATGTGTTTTGTATTGAGGTGACGCACATGCTATGTGTCTAGCATGTGGGTGTACACCGTGTTAATTATGACTCGGTTAATGTTATGGTATTGTATAGTTACACAATTTTTTATCCATAAAATTTTTCCGTGCTAGAGTAATTGAGTTGTGATCCATGTTACAAACCATTTTTAGACTTTATGCTTATTCTGTTGGGACCCACTAAGGTCATATCTACTATTTAGTTATTTGTATAAATTGTAATTACATACTCAGTCATAGTCATTCATTTGCATATCATATCTCAGTCTCTATTATCCTTTGTTGTCACAACATGTTATCATTGTTTGGCTTGATTGGCATGAGATTTGTGAGCACGATAGACAAGAGATATTGATGACTGAGTTGGGCTTGAGAGCCATGTTTTGAGTGAGATTTGTGGATTGGGCTGCATGCCGTAACTGGCCTTATGGCTATATATGGATCAGGCTGCACACCGTAGCAGACATTATGGCTATATATGGATCGGGCCTTATGTCTATATGTGGAATGGTCTTATGACACCCCGAAAGATTTTATTAACATACTTTTCATGCATTGCATTCATGTATATTTACCAATGATCAGATGGCATTATATACGCATAGATATATGGGAAAAGTTATGAAGTTATATATGCACCACCACCTAATCAGGTGGTATACGTTGATGATTTTGCCCACAGTGGCCAAGATGATATGTTGGGATGCCCTTAGAGGCTGATGATGTTATGAAACATGTACCTATGCACGACATGACATTCATACGCATATGCATGACACTATAATTATTTCATGAGTTACAAAGTTTTCCAGACTTACAGGTTGAGTCATTAACTCTATATTTCTTCCATGCCTATTATGTGCCTTAAATACTCGGTACATTATTTGTAATGACGTCCCTTTACCTAGGGATGTTGCGTTCATGCCCACATGTCCCGATAGACAGGTCGAGAGCCCTCCAAGTAGGCTATCAGCTTAGCGGAAGATGTTGGTAGGCTCCAATTTCTTCGGAGTTGCTCGTTTGGTCAGTATGATTTAGATGTGAATTGTTTGGTATGGCGGGGATTGGTCCTGACCTTTAAGACAATTATGTATCCGTAGAGGCTCGTAGACATATATCATATAAGTAAAAGATTGTATGGCCTTGTCGGCCTATGTTCAATGTACGAGTGATTATTTTGGTCTTAGAGGCCCATATGTCTTATGTATAAGTTTGTATAACACATTGTATTCCACATATTTCATGGCAGCCTCTCCGGCTCAGTTATCTATAGTAGTATAATACGAAATAATACGTTATGTTGGTACTCGGTTGAGTAAGGTGCCGGGTGTCTGTTGCGGGCCGTTGGTTTGGGTCGTGACAAAAGTGATATCAGAGCAGTTTTGTCCTAGGGAGTCTACAAGCCGTGTCTAGTAGAGTCTTGTTTATGGGTGTGTCGTGCACCACACTTATAAGCAAGAGGCTACAGGGCATTTAGAACTGTCAATCTTTTTTCTTACTCTAGATTGTGTGGTAGACCTCACTTATAGAAATCAAATTCCGAAATTCTATTTTATTCGCAATAAAATGATACCTACATTCATAAAGAAGGTTGGAAATAGAGAGAGCTTTGGAAGAGTTGAGTCAGAGGAATTCGCTTTTTGTATGATGCCTATAATGAGTAAATAGGAGGTCTTTAGCAGATCATGGGTGTACTGAAAGGTGTAAGCTTCCTGATAAGAAGCCTTAAAGAAAGAATGCCTATCCACCTTTATTGTGAAAGACAATGAGAGATTAAGAAGATAAATACAAGTTTCGACAAGCAAAAGAAGAAAGATGAAGAAGGGTACGATGCGCCCAGTTAATCAAGGTTAATAATGTTTATAATTCAGGTAGAGGAACATAAGCTTTTTGAGTTATATTCAACAATAACGGAGGTATGTATAATTGGACACACCCATTTCAGTTATGCCCTATGGGGGCTAACAGGTATAGTTAAGAGAAGGATGGGATATCAAGATCCAACTGGGGTTAAGGTAACCCAAATTGGTGAATGGATTGTGTTTACCTTGAAAATGGTAATTACAATTAGATTTTATTGTGTGGTTCTAAAAATATGTTATCTATTTTTATGCTAGTTGATAGACAATGGATGCTAAGTGAAAGACTAGAAAATAAGATAAGAGCTTGTAGATAATGTAATGACCAGACCGAATGGTCGGGAATAGCGGCCTCGATCTGACGTATACGGGTCCTCGAGGTCGAGTTGGATGTCCGGCATAAGGAAATCGAGGGAGGATTAGTAGTTTTGCGAGCTACGATGATGGCTCTTTATGATCAATGATGAGTAATAAATGTAGAACAATAAATAGAACACTATGAATATAATAAATAAATGTAAGTAATGAAATCAAGAGAATATGTTATGAAGCAGAGAGAATGTTCTTGAATATTCAATATTGAGTATCAGATGTCCTACGAAATGATAAGGATCCCCTTTATATATGAGGGGAAAATCCAACATAGTACAAATGCATTTATTACAAAGATATGGGGCTGGTACAACCATTTAATGCCATGATACGGGTTTGGACTAGCCTAGTAGACTTTTTCAGATCTAGTCACATGCATTGGGAACCTCACATCGATCCACCGAAGCCACTAATTTACACTGCCTCGAGGCCGGTCTTTGCTTACACTACCTCGAAGTCGATCACTAAGAACACTCGAGGTCGATCACTGGGAACCCTCGAGATACCTTGATGATCGTAAAATCGAACTACTGATTTCTACCGTATACAGATAGTCCCCGCGTTAACTAGAATAAAGTGATAGGAAATGGTTTTGAACTCCTACGCTTAAGAGATATCATCATGATGTCAGCCTACCAGAGCATTAAATACTATAACTCAAAAATCGCGCAAGGGTCTTCGTCAACACGACTATCGAGAAGCCTACGGAATGCAATTGGTTCGTACTTTCCGCTGTCCATATGGCTTCTATAAATACTTCAATCGTTTAATAATTCTCACTTTTACAACATCTTCAAGCTTTCACAGCCAAGGTTATCCCCTGTCATATTCTTCCTTCTTCCGTTCTTGATTCCTTAGTTACTTTCTCATAAAGGTCTTTCCACCACCATGGCTAGAACCTCTAAAACAGTGCCTCGAAAAGAGGATGATGCCTCTTCGTCTCGAACATCCAAAGGCAATCCCAAAGTGACACCCACTGTTGAATAGTGTACCCCTACCGAGTTCAACACGGTGAACGATTTTTCCATCAAGAGACCCTCATCTACACCAGGCCAATGCAAACACGTGTCCCGGTATATTACCGCCATCACCAATATAGAAAAAGTGAAAGAACACTGTCAATGGGAGGAGACAGTGCTGGTTGAGATCCCCCATTCTAATGAGAGCATAACAGACCACAAGGTTGGATTCCTTTATGTATATACATACCCATTCACTTTGGGTCCCGTCGATTCTTCAAATCCTTCTTCCCCGGCGCTAGATCCGGTTATTCTCGACTTTTGTGACAAGTATCAAGTGACGCTTGGCCAAATCTATCAATCTTTCTAGAGGATAGTCTACATGCTCTGTTATTTCTCCAACAAGGTCGTGGTTATGACCTTTACCCTTGACTATTTGATTAGATTATATAGCCCTCGACTTTATCGAGGTTTGATTAAGCTTCACCCTCGGCCTATGAAGTTGTTTTTCTCAAGCATTTATGAGAACAAGGATCGAGGGTAGATGAGCAGGTTTGTCCGAGTGTGGACCTCGGACATCATCCCGACTTAAAGGATGCCATTCCCGGAGGAGTGGAATACGAAGCGTAAGTACCTCTCCTTCGAACATGCTTTACTGTCATCTTACCTTCCTTCCAAAAAATGATATCCCCTTCGTTTAAGTAGCTACCGTTTGGTTTGCTGAAGTGGTCCAGGATCTGCCGGGATGGATTAGGAAACTGGATGCTTCGTTCCCTTTTCTCGAGCGGTATTGGCCTGACTTGGCTAAAATGCGATGGTCATCCAAGAATCATGGTAAGACTTTTTTTTGTCGCCTATACCACATTCCAATTCCTCTTTTGCGTTGGCATGTTTTGATTATAATGCCTGCGCAGGCCTTGGCGATGGAGTGCTGATGATACCGCCTCCCATCGGCGAGGAAGAGGCTCTGAGGCCTGATAAGGGCAAGAAGAGGAAGAAAAAGGCGGTTGCTGAGTCTCCTGTGGCAAAAAATCCTAAATCACACAGGCCTCGAGCTCCTGCCAGGACCTCATCTTCAACTTCCGGGGCAAGTCCCAGTATTGGGGATGAAGACAACGATGATGATGAGTACCGTTTCGTACAAAGGATAAGGTCAGGCACGGATGTCCTGCAGGCAGCTGGGCCAAAGGCAACTGAATTGGGAACGGTCGATTCAGGTTGATCCCGTGTTGTGGAGACCCTTGAGGAGGGTGCGAACACGGTTCTTGAGTCTCTGGCAGGATGTGGTGCAGTCCCTATCGAGGAGACCAATGTTGCTGGCTCCAAAGAGTTTGGGCCTGGAGCTTATTGGGTATAGAATTTTCCCATTGGCGATATCGAAGCCCTCGGTGTCCTTAATTTGGGTCCTCGATTCTTGCTCGGGGAATTCAGGGATGCTCAGGAGCCAAAGGCTACCAACATAGGGGGTCCTCTCAAAGGGCGAGATGATCTTGATAACTTCCTCGATAGCATTGGTCAAGACATTGATCTCGACGCTCCCAATGCTATCGAGGAGGCGGAGAGGCTCCATTAGCAGGTGATAACCTTTCTATGCATACCTTTAGAGCTTTAAGTATTTCTCCCTATTTTTCTGACTCTTTTGTTTTGTTTTAGGCCAAGAGAATGTACGACCATGCTATATCTAAGCTGCGAGATGAACATAGTAAGGAGGTCGAGGGTATCACCTCGGGGTTAAAGGAGTTGGAGACCTCTTCTGCCCGAAAGGAGGAGGAGCTAAGTGGGCTTCAGGAGAGGTTGGAAGGAGTGTGCCGAGAAAAAGATAACCTTGTCGAGCATGTAATATTGTGTTTTCAAACCCGCCCTTTGTCCTTGTAACTTGGTGTTTTACCAATTTTCTTTCCCTTACAAGTCAGGCAAAAGAATGCCCTCATGGAGCAGCTTCGAGGGGAGGCAGTCGCCATGGATGTAGAGGCCATCGATTTAAGGGGGAAACATAGGGTCGTAGCCTCGGAGAGGGACTATCTACTGACGGAGCTATCATCGACCCGGGAGCTTCTGCAGAGTGCCAAGGAGGAGGTTTCCGCATTATCATCGGCTAAGCCTATTTAAGAAGAAAAGGCGTCCTCGTATAAGGAAGATGCTACCACTGTGAACGAGACTCAAGAAATTTAGCAAAGGCGAAGCATAAGTTGACTCGGGCAGTTGTTTATGCTTGGTTGCAAACGAGGAGGCAGGCTCTTGAGGAAGTGAGTAATAAGGGCGCCGATCTTTTGGCCGAGTTCGAGGAATCCCGAATCTTGGAGGAAAAATCTACCCTTTCAGCCTATTCAGATGAGGGCTCCGATGATGACTCCGAGGGTAGTGGGGATGAAGAGTAGATTTAGGTCGTCTCTTTTCCCATTTTGTGCAAGAAATTCTTAGGGGAAGGGCTTTGTAAATACTCCCATATTGTAAATGTGTTTTTGGAAGTATGACAAATTTTCCACTTTGAGCATTTCGCATTCTATGTTTTGATGTTTTGCCTTTGAATTCCGATGTTGGCTCTTCGGGCCATATGCTTGGAGCGGTCGAGGCCTTTGAGATCGGGCACCATCTCAAAATTGGGTTGATAGTTTCCATTGGGTCGATGCCTGTAATGGAGAACATTTTCGGGGTCTGATGACCTCCGAGTGCTTGCTTAACAGTGTTATTTACGTGGCATAATTATGAAGCGATCGAGGTGATCCCACCGGTGCGCTTCCCAAAAAGTGATACTGACATGGCCAAATTTTGTTGGTCTCTAAAGCAGGTGAATAGTCTCCATCTGCCCTATATATGTGTTTGTTTTCCCCTTATTTAAAGATACTGTTGTATTGAGCAACTATCTCCTTTATAAGGTTCCCCTTTCTTGTGCCAACTACCCTTTATATCAAAGATTTCGCCTAAGTCTTATCATTTCCCTTTCTTTATTTTACTATAGCCATGGATACTGTTCCCGTGTTCGCTTGTCAAGAAGAGGAGGGTTCTTCCCTAGTTTCCTACTCGGTCGGTGGTACACTGCTAGCGTCCGGTGAGCTAGCATCGAGGTGCTTTGTCTCGAATATGGAATTTTTGTTGGATAAACCTCCCAATGTTCTGGGCTACCAGGAACATGCATCGAGATTTATCTCCTCAATAGGGGAGGAGCATCTCGAGGCAGTCAAAAAAGACTGCAGATGGAGGAGAGAGGTGGTGTTGCAGGTGCCTTCCCTGGAGGAGAGCATTATGACCCATGTCGAGGGGTTTTTTAACGTGTATACGTACCCCTTTACATTGGGCCCTATTTACAGGGTCGTGCTCGAGTTTTGTAGAAGGTATTAGGTCACTTTGGCGCAGGCTAATCCATCCCTTTGGAAGATAGTGTTGATGATAAGGTACTTTGCGGATAAGGACGAGCTCGAATTCACCCTTAGCCATCTCGTTAGGTTATATCGGCCTTTGCATTACTGGGGCTTGATTACTCTGCAACATCGATCCACCTGGTTCGTTGCCATTAACGTCAAAGTGGATGAGGACCGATGATGGATGAGCTGATTTGTTCGAGCACAGGCAGTCGATATTATCCTTGGAGAGTTTCTGCCATTTCCTAAGAAATGGAATTTCACACGTAAGAGGTACACTTGTGTTTTTATCTCTTTGTCCACAGTGGAGGCGAGCTCCGTAAAAATGTTTTTCATTTTATTTTCTTTAGCGATTCCTTGGCTGTTGAACGAGGTTCCTGACCTGGCTGAATGGTCTCGTAAGTTGGCAGCTTGCTCGACTTATGATAAGTGTAAATGGCAAGACCTTTCCAAGGGGATATGGGAGGCTAAGCATCATGGTAGGTGCTTAGTGGCTTGATTCTTCAGAAAGGTACTTTCTTTTTAGCGCACTAACTCTGTCGCCGCAGGTGTTGGAGGTTTTTCCGAGATGAGGTCGTGCCTACTTGAGGAGGAGGAAAGATTTCCAACCTCAACACCGAGGTTTGATAACAAACGGAAGGAAACTTCTAAGGGCGAGGATGCTCGCAGTGAGGCGAGCCCTGCTTGGAGGGTCAAAAGGGACGTGCTGACGATCCTACAGCCTTTGAGTCCTCTATTTTTGGAAAAACTGTTTCTTTCTTATTGTCGTCTCACTTTCCCGTCAAAGGTACTTTGAGGGACATTCGAGGACAAGGGCCGAGCGAATCGACTAGGGCATTAGCTGGTCGCGCTCACATCGGGAGTAGTTTTACTGAGACTGATGAGGCCAAGCCATTAAATGTGTGCTTGTTTTTTGATGAAGCTCAATGGCTCAATTCTGTGGTGAGTTTTGGTAATCGGCACAAGCCCTCTTTTTTTTGTTTCGTTCCTTCCCTTTCTTATTGAACTCCCTTTTTGCAGGCTTTTGACAATCTCAAGTCCGAGCTGCTTAGTCGTGAAGCTAGGTTGAGAAAATCATTGGATGGGTAGAAATCCCTTAGGCTTCTTTGTAAGAAGAGGGGAGATGAGTTGGACCACCTGCGATACCAGGCGGACCGAAGTCAGAACTATGAAAGCTATCTCGAAAGAGAGGTAACCTTCATTTCGTGTCGATGTATGCTCCCCCTTCTACTTTCGGAGATTAATGCTATGATATTCTAATTGAAGAATAAGGCGGAGGAGTTGGAATGACTTTGGGGTGAAGTTGGTCGGGTTTAACGTGAGTGTAACGAGCTAAAGGATCAGACAGATGCCCAAGTTACGGCCAAGAAGGATGTTTTGGACAAGGCTTCCGCCCTCGATGTGCAACTCTGGAATGTTCGTGCAAATAGTTCTGTCCGAGCGAGCATGTTTGCGGGGCTCGAGTCCAAGCTTCTAAAGATGAAGGCCGAGGTTGTAGATGTTCGGGCTGAAACCGAAGAGAAGAGAACCAAAGCTATAGAAAAGTGTCCTACTATTTGCGAGACTCTACAGACGCTCGAGCTGAGCTGAGAAGGGCTCGCGACTGGGAGAGTAGGTGCAATGAGTATGTCATGTATAAATCTCGGAAGGAAACCCTCGAGGAGATCCATGCCAGGGGCTTCGATCTCTCGGAAGAGATAGAGCAGGGAAAGGTATATGGATATGACGCTAATTTTCTTTTGTCCAATGCCGAAGATAGTGAGAAAGAGATCGACGGGCCATAGTCCACGAGGGGGATACATATTTGGCCTTTCTTTTCAGAATTTGTGCATAGTGCATTTAAAGAACACTATAAATGGAGTTTTGCATTTTTTTCCTTATATATGTATAAGAGGAAACCTTGCAGTTTCATTTTTCATGTACTTCCCTTTGTCAGCCGTTAGCCAGATGAATTGGTCTTCGAGTTAAAAACAAATCCTCAGATTCATAAAACTGGGGCTCATTAGGCTAGCCCGTAGGCTCTTACGCCCTCGGTTGGTATGACCTTTTAGTATAAGCCGGTGTTTGAGCTCGTATGATTTTGCTCTTAGGCATATTGAGTTAATTGTTTCGGGTTCAGTCTCCGAGTCCTCAATGAGCCTTATATTTTTGAATTTAAAGTTGGTCCTTAGGCTCTTACGCATTTTGTCAGTACGACCTTTTATATGGGCGGCGGCAGTGGCTCTTACGCATTGGGTCGGTATGACCTTTTACATAGGCTTTATTTTTCCCTCATTAAGGACTTTTTTAAATTGTGTTTGCCTAACTTTTTGACGGTTTGATAGAAACCTCGATTGTGAGTCATTATATGGTAATGATCGAGCACCTCAGGAGGTTTTGCTCGGTGGTTGAGTGTTTCGAAGCCTATAGTTTGGATCTGACATGGTCGAAGCTCTTTTGCCTATGTCGAGGGTAGCCTGTTTAACCGGTTCTTTTCGAAGTAATTAAAGGCCTATGATTTTATAGCGATAGTCGGGTGTCCCCAAGTCGCGTTAGTTTGACTGGTACAGCCTTGTAACCATAGTCATTGTGTTTGGACGGAGCCTTTCAGCCCCCGAGTGAAGTAGTTTTGGCGTCTATATCAAGGATATGCCTTTTTAGGGGTCTTACAAGTTCGATATATAGCCTTAACTTTAAGATCGGGATTATGCCTTTTGTAAGGGCTTACATATTTTACATGCCACTGAGGTCTTACAGTTTTGGTTACTTGGTACAAGTATGGCTCATGCCTTGTTTGAGGTCTTACAGTTTTGGTCACTTTGTACAAGTGTGGTTCATGCCTTGCTTGAGGTCTTACAGGTATTGTTGTTGCCTTATATAGGTCTTACGAGACCGAGACTGCCCACATGGGGTCTTATGGACTCGGGTTTTTTCATAATTCAATGGGGGTGGCAATTGGCGGAAGTCCCTGAGTCATCAAAAGTTTCTTCACTCGGGAGCCATTCCTTGTAAACTTGGTATTGCCTCATTGAGGTCTTACGAGTTCGGAGTTTCCGACCCGGTGGTCCTGTGGCCTTGAGTTTTCGATGCTAGTCCCCGAGTGTTCAGGACGTTTTTGGCTTCTGGAGCTGTTTTTGTAATCTTAATGATGCCTCATTGAGGGCTTAGCTTCAAGTTTTTGACGCCAGTCCCCAAGTGTTCGGGACATTTTTGGCTCTAGAGCCGTTTTTGCAAAATATACCGAACTCCTTAGAGATGCGAAATGCTTTGGCGAAGGGGAAAGTATTCTTCGATTACATGGTACAAGTATACATGTTTTTGCTGTTAAGGGCTCGATTATTCTATACGGACATGGTTCATTCGACTGTTTGGCCCCGTACATCATTTTCCTATAGAGACCCTTTTTAGCGCATCTTGGCTTCTCCGATGAGGTGTTCTTCCGGGGGGGATGCCCCCTAGTATTCGAGGTTGATGGAAAAGGAGCATTGAATAATTGTTGAGTCTTCCTTAGGTAGCATATAGATGTTGCATCGTTAAAACCTTGCCAGTAAAATCCTTTTTGGGATATAAACCCGATCGGAGGAAAAACGTGCAACGTATGCTTTTGGAACCTAAGGTTTTCCAGTTGGAAAGCGCTTCGACCATTTCGATTGGATACCTGCACTTCGGTTAGTATAAAATGTAACTGAAAAAGTGAGATGATCACACCTTAGTGCTGACGGCGCTTCGAATCTCGATGTGATTCAATCGTTTGTTATGAGGACTAAGTACGATCATTCATTTTGTTTGGTCCGGCATAGCCGAGAACGTAGCTTGTTATCACTAATTTACTGTTTGCTTATCCTTCAACTCATTCGATGGTGGAGGTATTGGTGTGGTGCCACATCGTGCACCATGAACATCTCTTTTGCCGCATGTTGTTCCCCGTAGATAGTTTTCATCCCATCTTTTGTTAGGAATTTCATCATTTGATGGAGGGTGGATGGTACTGCTCTCATGCAGTGTATCCATGGACTTGTGAATAAGGCATTGGACCTCATGTCTTCTTCGATGATGTGGAATTTGGCATTTTGGGTTGTGCCGGCCACATTGACTGGGATGGTGATTTCCCCTTTCGTTGTTTCGCTCGCCATGTTGAACCCGTTGACGACTCTACAGGCAGGCACGACCTGATAATATTGGCCGAGCTACTTGGATCCACAAGTACACGTTTAATTTGAAATGTATTTATGAGAAAAGAAATTACCAGTGCATTGTTATGGGGCTCAGATAGAGCCTCGATGTCTTCGTCGCTGAATGTGAGGGCGTCCTCAGGTATATAGCCCCGAGTTCATTTTTCCCTTGTGATGGATATTTTTGTTCTCCTTATCATGGGTTCCTGTGGAGCATCGATACCTCCAAAGATCATGTCGATGACATATTGTGGCTCGTTTGTTTCACTCTTTTTGGTCGCCTCTCTTTCTCGGAACTGATTTTTGGCTCGGTCGCTGAGGAATTCCCGGAGGTGACCTTTGCTGCGTAGTCGGGATACTTCTTCCTGGAGTTGTCGACGATCTTCGGTCCTGTGACCGTGCGTGTTGTGAAATTCACACACTAAGTTATGGTCCATTTATGAAGCATCTGATTGTACATGCCTTGACCACCTAGTGTCTCTGATTTTACTGATGGTGAATACGATGTCTGAAACGTCAATGTTGAAGTTGTATTTCGACAAGCGAGGTGCCTCTGTCAGCCCTGTGTGCCTATCGGAACCAGCCCTGCTGACAAGTCCCCGAGGATTCTAGCCTCGATCCATCCTCCGGTTGTTGCGGGGTATGTTGCGCCTTGGGGAGTTTCTTCTATCTTTTGTGTATGGTTGGTATCTCTCTTTATTCGGCTTTGACTCCTTTGCCAGAAGCCTGTTAGGATATACCGAGCCCGAGGGTCATCTAGTTGGTCGTCTTTGACCCTGATCTTTGATTGGTTATCGGTTGTGGACGTCCGACCAAGTCACGGCGGAATACTCGACTAAGTTCCGCTGCAGTTGTTTCGAAGATACTGCGTGTTGATACCCAATTTTTTCCTATATATTTTAAATATGCAAAATAGCTTCAAAATAGCATATATATGTATATATAAGCATGTCCAAGGTTTTTATTATTTTTTCCATAATTTTAAGGTCTTAAATTGATTTATTTTCTCCCCTTTTATCCATAATATCCCCAATAATTATTTTCAAAATTATTGTTTTGATAATTCATCTATTGAATTTCTATATTTATGCAAAAATATGGATAAGGTAATTATTATATATTTTTATAATTACATTTAGTGTTTTTAAAGCTAAATTGCATATAATTGCAATATTAGCCCTTTTAAGATTTAATTATGTTCTATATGCATAAAATTGGACCCTGTAATTTTAAGTTGTTAATTATGTATTTTAATCATTTTGGCACCTTAATTTATTTTTCAGAAATTACCTATTATTTTTTATAAATTAAATAGGGGAAATTGGCTATTTAAATAACAACCAAATTTGGCATTCAATTATGCCAAATTGGACCCCTTTCCAGCCCAATTTCACACCCGAATGACCCGACCCATACCCTATTAACCCTTACCCAAACCCGAAACCCACCTACCCTTTTTAATCTCGATCGTTGATCTCCTAGATCAACAGTCCAAACGCACCCTTTCCTTTTTAATTTCACTCGATCCCTAACCCTAGTCTCATAATTCAGAGACAACCGCCCTCAAACTCTTTCATCTCCAAATTCTCTCTAAACTCACCCTAACCCTAATCGCCGTCGCCGACAAGAACCTCCTTCCTATGGTGTTTTTGTGCCTTCTCCGACCACCTCTGGTCTACTATATTCCATGGCTCCTCGACTTCATGAGTCCTTGAGAAGATCTCAAGGAACGCCAACCTACTCCAGTTTGAAACTCGTTTACTGGCCTGTCTCCGGCCATTTTCGTTTGTAAGAAAGGATTTCCTCTTGTTTTTTTTGTTTAAATCCATGAGTTTTTAACCGATTCTCTTCATCTCTACTATTTTCACAAAACCCTAGTTCGCTACTATTTGATTCTTCTCAGATCTTTATAGATCTGAGGTGATTCGAGTATTATTAAGTGTTTTCCTTTAAAAATCTCCCGTTTTAACTAACTATTTCGATTTTAGTCATTCTTTTCTAAAACTAGGGTTTCTCGGAGTTCTTTTACGCATGATCTAACTGATAGCGTTATAATTAAAACTTTTCCCTAGTTTGTTTTGACCGATTTTGTGCTCTTACTGCTTTTAACTTGACTCTGTTAAAAGCCCAATTTTTTTAAGATTTTCTTTACTTTGTTTCTATGAATGTTAGCATGATTTTCCTTACTTTGCTTCTATGAGGGTTAGCATGCTTTATTTACTTCGTTTCTATGTGTTAGCCTGCTTACTTGAATAGAAGTTTATTACTAGAATCAACAGATTCGCAAGATAGGAATTTCAAGAATGTGAAGTTTGTTTTTCCTAATGGTTCTACAGCCCCCCGAGGATAAGTATAGATATTTTTATACTGATCCGCGAGGCTCTACTAAACCGGCCCATAACTCCTGTGACCTATGTAACCTAAGCTCTGATACCAACTTGTTACGACCCCAAATACCTTGGTCGTGATAGCTCCTATCGCAGTACTAGGAAAGCCAAACCAACATTTAGCACATCGAATTCTCTTTATAAAAATCATTTTCTAAAACCGATTACATCTCAAATTCTTCATATGTAATATATAAATCAATAGAAAAGTGCAGAAACTAGAACAAAATATATTAACACAACCTGAATTCGGCTTCAGTAGTCATGAACCTCTAAGTACAATCAAAACTCTATCCAAATAATACAAAATAGTCTGAAATAACAAAATGCTAAGATAGGAAAGAGGAAGGCAAGGCTGCGAATGTCGTGCAGCTACCTTGCGATCTCCGGATAATTTTTGAGAGTGCTGGAAGCTCTCACTCTAATGCTCGGGTACCTGGATCTAGACACAAGGTGAAGGAAGTAACGTGAGTACGCCAACTCAGTAAGTAACTAAAGTAAATAAAGTATGAGTGTAGTGATGAGCATTTAAAATCATATAAGGAATCTCGGCACAAATATCAAGTCAAAATCTACGGCTCAATAGCTAGTTATCTCATAAAACTCCAATTTCAATTAAAATACTTTGAAAACATTTATTTAATATTTTTCAATAAAGTCTCAATATAAACGAAGAGTGAAAGCAGCAAAATGTCATAAACAAGCCCCTCGGGCAAAGTATCACTCATAAGTATAGCCTCTCGGGCAAGCCACTCAGTCACTCGTAACTCAGCTCTCATCACACAGTACTCACACTCAACACTCCGGCATAATAAACATATCACAATAATAATAATAATAATAATAATAATAATAATAATAATAATAATAATAATAATAATAATAATAATAATAATCAATGCGGTGTGCAGTCCGATCAATATATATATAGTCGACTACGCTCACTAGGGGTGTACAGACTCCGGAGGGGCTCCTATAGCCCAAGCATCATATTGCTGCGACGTGCAACCCGACCCAATATATATCGTTGTGGCGTGCAGCCCGATCCATATATATATCGCTGCGGCGTGCAACCCGATCCACATATATAATATTGTTGCGGTATGCAGCCTGATCCATAACATATATATACATAATCCTCACCATTTGGTCCTCAATCTTTCTCAATCATTAACCTCATGGCCACTCGGGCATATCAGTGAAAATTAGGGAAACTCAGCCCAAAGTTTTCATACATTAAGAAATAGAGTGATGAAATCGGATTTTAAAAAATAAACATGTAAAACATGACTGAGGATATGTTTCCAAATCAAATAGAGTGAGGAAAGTAGTAAAAATACCCCTAAGGGTCTAAACAGGTCGGTACAATGGCCCAGAAGATGGAATTCAGCCCAAGTTATGAAACCAAATATTAAAAACGTGGATATAATATACAATATATCAAAATATACAACTATATAGTCGCCAAAAGACGGACCAAGTCACAATCCCTAAGGGTGCATGCCCACGCGCCCGTTAGCTAGCATGTGTGCCACCTCATTTATCAAAATAGTACAAAATTTTGGGGTTTCATACCCTCAGGTCTAGATTTACAATGGTTACTTACCTCACCCGGATGAAATACTACTCCGCGATGTACTTGCCTCTCAACTCAGCCTCAACTCACATCGAATCTATCCAAAAATCAGAATCATGACGTCAAATTATGCCAAGGGAACGAAGCCCATGCGAAAATAATCAAATTATATTAAAAATCCCGAAATTGGTCCAACCCGACCCCCGGGCCCACATCTAGGAATTTGATAAAAAATCACATCAATAGAATACTTATCCTCCCACGAGTCTATTCATACCAAAAGCATCAAAATCAGACCTTAAATGGCCCCTCAAATTCCCATTCAAAGCTCTCCAATATCAAGCCCTTATCCCTCAATATTCTTCCTTAATTTCCACTAATACAATGATTAAACAATGGAAAAATGGTCGTAAACACCAGTAATGAAGCTTAGGTAGCTTTCACAACTGATAATATTCGATTTGCCCTTGAAAATCACTGTCATATCTCACTTCTCGTCTTCAAAATGGAGAACTTAGCAAAAATTCGTGAATGAAACCATATATACTTTCTGACCTATGGATTTCGCACCTGCGGGCCCTTTGCCACTCCTACGGTACCGCTTCTGTGGTCAAGCCAACTGCTTCTACGGTTTTCACTTAAGTTCCATGGACCGCACCTGCGCCTAACCTTCCGCTTCTGCGGTCCCGTAGGTGCGCTAAAGCTTTTGCACTTGAGACTTCTGATCCTCTAGCTCCTGGCCGCATCTACGGCTTGCCCAATGCATCTGCGATCATTCACCTACAGCCCCCAATCCATAGGTGCGGTTATGACTGGGGCAACAACTTCAGCTGCATTTACAAAGCCATACATTCCGAAAAATCTTCCGAATTCATCCCAAAGCGCCCGGGCCTCAACCAAAAATACGAACAAGTCACATGTTGGGACAAAACACACACACACAAGTATACGTGGTCGTCAATTAATAAAGTAACTCGAAAGTCGGTTGTCGAACCCACAGAGACTTAGATTGGTCGTTAACTAAGCAAACTAAAATCAATTAATTGTCCAAGATAATCAAGAGTGATGTTCTTCTATTTGTCTACTATTGCGGAAATTAAACAAATATCAACTAAATCAACAAGAATGCAAATGGGTATTATGAGACTTTAATTCAGAGGAGATAAAGATTCTAGGGTTGTGGTTGGTTTATCAGTCCTATTAAGTTCAATAATCACACTCGTTAATCCAGATTATCTATGGTTTCTAATTAACCGGATCGTTTATATGAATATCATGTTCGCACAATACTACTCATCTGCCCACAATATATCAACCTTATATTCCTATGGTATTGAGTCTACCATGAACAAATATAATACGGTATTTAATTAAGAAGGACTGTTAGATATATTCATATCCTAACCGCGAAATCTTCCCCCGAGCAACGGTTTCAGAAACAAACACTCTCTAATTCTACTCTAATATAAACATGGGTTTCCCAAGCATAGCATAGATAGTAGAGTGAATTTGTTGCTACAACAATTCACAAAATATAACTAGAATTAAAGAAACAACCACAAAATGATAATCCGAATTAACAGAGATGTATTTAATAAACGTTAATAATCATGTCAACCACAACCCTAGAAACTAGAGTGCTTAGCCACTCATGTTCGTAGCACAAATTTACAAGTATTTTGCATAAACAAATTACAAAGCAAATATGAAGGAATGAAGAAATCGATGATTTCCTCCTCCAAAGAATGGTCTGCTCTCCCTAGGTCTAATATCAGGTCTCCCTAGGTCTAAGATGAGTCAAAAGTCTTCAAAATAGCGTTTTTATATGTATTTTTACCAAATAGGGTCGGGCCTAGACGAAACACCCTTTCCTGCGTGAAATAGGACTCTGGCTCTGTAAAATTTGTACATGCGTGTCGCACCCTACGGCGCGCTTGTGGAGTTTATCAGCAGGCTTCACTTTTCTTGTCAGACCAACTTTTACATTGTTGCACCGCATTCTGTAGCGCCCCATGCGGCGCGATAGTGAAAATTTGCAAAACTACAAAACATATAATTGTAGCCCTTTCAAAAAAGCTTTCCATGGATATTTTGTGGAGCCCAAATGGAGTTCTGAGTGAAACGTTATGTGCATTTTACTAGACAATGCGCCGTATGCCCGCTCGATTCTCCGTTTCGTTCTTAACTATCATCCATTGATCCCCGAACACGATCCCAGCTTAATTCCTTGGGGTTTTAGTCAGACTTCAAAGATCAAAATCACTTGAATTCATTCCATAATATCTACATATCTCGGAATCACTCCTTCAAGTCACAAAACACATAATTAGTATAAAACACTAGCGATTAAAGCTCAAACTCAATAAAAGTGCAGTAAATTAGAGTGTAATAAGCGGCTAAAATATGCAATTATAGTCTATCATCTAAACCCCACAATTAAACCATTGCTTGTCCTCGAGCAATCAAACTACACTTTATATAGACACGACCTTTTTAAACAATTCTCCTAACTCATCACACCTAGAATATTTAAAATAGAGTAAACACAAAAGTGTAATATCTTCACCTCAAGATTTAACTCACAAGTACCATGCATTATTCACAACTCACCCACTTACTCTAACATAGAGGTCACTAAAATTTCCTTTCCTTCATGAATCAAGTGCCCTCACCCAAAAAAAGAGAGTAGTTCCACACACAATATAATTTAAGAACAAAAAGGAACTCAAGATAGAAAGAACTCACTCACTCTCGGAATAATATTCATATGCCACAAAAGATGCACCATAGGCTTGCCCGTAGTGTACTACTCTACTAATCGAGCTCATTCAGTCTAGGATCAAGTAGGTATTTATTTGGTTGTAATGTAGGCTGCGGGACGGGTGGGATACATTTAGATATAAGAGTGACTACACCTTTCTAAGCACTTTAATACATACACTTTAACATTTAAAACCCCACACTTACATCAAACCATAACTCCACCTTCACATCAATGTTTATTAACTCCATACGTCTTCAAGCACAATTACATCAAGAGTCACCACTATCAAAGAATATTTTTTACAGCAGTACAACTATTTTTTTCTTTTCTTTTTCTCTTTTCAAGTGGCTCTTGTTTTTTTTAAACATTGCACCTTTCTCCTTATTTCATTAGTTCCACTCAAAAGCCAAACCAACCAACTCATACTTTAATTTTTACAAAGTTTATAGCAATTCAAGTACTCATGAGTGGCGAAAACGTTCAAATTGATGGTTAATTCAAACAACTGGGTAAGGCTTGTAATGTGGTTGCCAAAGAAACAGGATTACAGGCTCAAAGGGGTTAACTATGATACATAACAATTAGGCGGATATACTATATATATCTGGCTCAACAAAGAAACACATATATCACTTCCAAGACTGAACAAAACTACTATTTTGCTTTGCAAACACACTGGGAAAGTTCTAGACATCAAATGTAATGCACAGAATAACACAAAACCTTACACACACATGGCACATAACTCATTCAGGATTGAACTCATCAAGACACTCTAGTAAAAGAAGTTAAGCAAAGTTAAGATCATATAATTTAGGGTACTTATACAAGAGTCAAAAACAAACATAAGCGTCACAACTAAAGTACTCACTATTCTCAAGGCATAACATTCAAGAGATATTGCTTCAATTCAATTCACATCACCATGGCTTCTCTCCTAAAAAAATAAAACTACCTACACCCAATTCAAACAAAACCCTTGAAAAAGAATCGCAGCACAAGGAAAAACCAAAGGGGAATTACTACACTACCTACAAAAAAAATCTTTTTATCCTTTTTCTTTAGACTTCAATCCCTCAAGAAAACTGTCTAGGAGATCCATCGTCGGGACAAGTCCAAATTTATTTATTTTATTTTATTTTTTGTTATTTTTATTATTTATTTTTTAACAAAAACTCTACACTAAAAACGAGTACTACAACTAAGCTAAAATAGCACAGAAACTCACCCAAACAATCTCTTCACCTCACACTTAAAATTGTGCAATGTCCTTAATGGAAACTATAAATAATAAGAGAGTAAAAGAGACTCCCTGGTAGACCAAAGGCCGAAGCAATAGCGGCTCATGAGGTACTCAGACTTCCCCCAAACATCGTCCTTTGTGTGTCACCCCACACTTAGTTCTCGCCATCAAACTGGCTTTTGCACTCGTCCAATGAGTGCGCTTCCTATTCTTATAATCCTACAAAAAAAAATACTACAACAATAATAAGAAAAGAATTAAAACTAAAAGAAAATAGTAAAGATGGGTTGTCTCCCAACAAACATATGATTTAACGTCACAGCATGACATTCCTACTCTGTTCAGGTTGGGTGCTTTCTTTTCTTCTTTCTCCCATTACGCCTAGCCTTTTTACATATACATATAAGATTTCCTCTTTCATCTATGGTTTTTTTCTCAATCACCCTTACACACTCAACTTGCAACACGACCTCCTCCAATTAAGTTGTCCCATCCTAATAGCTACAATTCACATAAGGACTTTGTTTTATCCTCTTCAGTTCTACCGCTGTAATCATGCACAAGTCCTCATAATGCTTAGGGAGAATAAGTTCCTTGTACACATTAAAAGTGATTTCCTCATTGCCAACTCTCATCTTCAACTTCCCTTCCCTAACATCAATAAATGCTCCACCAGTAGCTAAGAATGGTCACCCCATAATAATAGGTACTTCCTCATCTTCCTCGTAATCAAGAACAGTAAAATCAACAAGAAGAATAAACTTTCCTACTCGAACTAACACATCCTCAATAATTCCTTATGGAATAACTAGTGATCTATCAGCCAACTACAAAGTAATTGTAGTAGGTTTAAGCACCCCCAATCTGAGTTGCTTGAACAAAGAGGATGACATCAAATTTATAATAGCCCCTAAATCACACAGGGCTCTACCAACTTCTTGATTTCCAGGAGATAGAGGAGTTGTGAAACAACCAGGATCCTTCAACTTAAAAGGAAGTTTGCTCTATACTCTAGCACTGCACTCTTCAGTAAGTGCAATTGTTTCAAACTTTGTATATTTTTGCTTTTTTGCCATAATTTCCCTAAGATACCTTGCATACTTAGGCATTTTCTACAAAATTTCCACCAAGGGCAAATTCACACGCACTTGGCTCAAAATATCTAGGAATATTTTATGCATAGCTTCATCTTTTTGCTTTTTATGTCTTTGTGGAAACAGAGGTGGTGGCCTTGTCACAATTTCTGACTTTTCTTTCTTATTCTCCTCAACGGGCATAGGAACTAATTCTCCTTCAAGTCTAGTTGTATACTTCTTTTTCTCTGGAACTTCTTCTAATTCTCTTCCATTTCTCAAGGTAACTGCATTGACTTGAGGATTTTTCTTTGTATTACTTGGAAGGGCTCCAGTAGGTCTAGTATTCTAATTGTTAGCCATTTTCTCAAACTGCCTCTCAAGATTTTTGAACACTATGCGCAATTGTTGATTGTCCATCAAGAGTTGTTTCATCATGTCTGTCAAACTCTCTTATGCTTGTTGTTGGGGTTTAGGTGGCTGATTGTAATTATCTTGAGGCCTGATATTCTGATTTCCACCCCAACAGGAGTTAGGATGATTCATCCAGTTCGGATTGTATGTGTAACCATATTGAGCATTTTGATTCATCGACCCTCTAGCTTGTTGCCCCATATAGTAGATGGATTCAGGATTCACAGGGCATATGTCACTTTTGTGACCTTCACCACATAACTCGTAGTAAGTAGAAATCCGTTGCACATGTTTCATCTATTGTGCTTGGTGCATTGTCATTTTATTTATCTAATTTGCTAATCTCGCTATATCTGGCCTCATGGCTGAGAAATCATCATGCTTAATCATGCTTGATGCCTTTTGTTTAAGTGCTCTTCCTGGTTTCTCATCTCCTTGATAATTATTATCATTAGCAGTGAAATTGTTTAGCAAGATCTGGATCTCACTATACGCTTTTGCCATGCAACTACCCCCACATGCTGAGCCAAGATTCATCTTTGTTGCCTCGTCCAACCCATCAACGAAAGCGTGACCCAATACCTCATTAGTCTGACAATGATATGGGCAGTCTCTAAGTAGCTTCTTGTATCTTTCCCAAGCTTGACGAAGAGTCTCGCCATCTCATTGTTGAAACCCAAAAATCTGGCTCCTTAGCGACTTTGTCTTCTTAGTGGGAAACAAGTTGATTACGAATTTCCTTGCTAGATCATCCCAAGTGTTGATTGAGTTTGCGGGCTCCTTTTGCAACCATTCCTTAGCTTCCCCCATCAATGAAAAGGGAAACAGTGTTAGCCTGATATAGTTCTTGGAAATGTTCAGATAATTGTAATAGTCTATAATTTCCAGGAAGTTCTGAATGTGCCTTTGCGGGTCTTCATGAGATAGACCTACATATTGCCCTGTGGATTACCATGTACTGTTTAAGTTTAGAGTCAGTCAAAAGAGCCAGATTGGGCCTTGCGGCTTCTATCACCAGATGCTCTTCATTACCTGCCATCTCTATTAATTGTGGTTGAACTACAATGTCCAACTCTCTTTCAATTCTAGTTCTAGCTTCCACTTCCCTCCTCACTCTATGAAGTGTTCGTTCGATTTCAGGATCAAAAAGAAGGAGAATGTTTGTGCTTCTACTCCTCCGCATTCAAGAGAACAGCCTGCGTTATCATAAATAAAGAAAGCTAAAAAAATTAAAACTTTAACAAATAAGGAATAAAAGCTTAACTTAACTAAACAATCAATAACTAAGTCCACAGCAACTGCGCCAAAAACTTGTTGGGACCAAACACACGCAAGTATACGTAGTTGTCAAGTAATAAAGTAACTCGAAAGTTAGATGTCGAACCCACAGAGACTTAGATTGATCATTAACTAAGCAAACTAAAATCAATTAATTTTTCAAGATAATCAAGAGTGATGTTCTTCTATTAGTCTACTATTGCGGAAATTAAACAAATATCAACTAAATCAACAAGAATGCAAATGGGTATTATGAGACTTTAATTCAGAGGAGATGAAAATTCTAGGGTTGTGGTTGGTTTATTAATCGTATTAAGTTCAATAATCACACTCGTTAATCCAGATTATCTATGGTTGCTAATTAACCAGATCGTTTAATTCCTATCCTAACCGCGAAATTTTTCCCGAGCCACAGGTTCAAAAACAAGCTCTCTCTAATTCTACTCTAATCTAAACATGTCTTTCCTAAGCATAGCATAGATAGTAGGGTGAATTGGTAGATACAACAATTCATAAATTAAAACTAGAATTAAAGATACAACCACAAGATGATAATCCGAATTAACAGAGATGTATTTAATAAACATTAATAATCATGTCAACCACAACCCTAGAAACTAGAGTGCTTAGTCACTAATGTTCGTAGCACAATTTTCCAAGAATTTTTCATAAATAAATTACAAAGCAAAGATGAAGAAATGAATAACTCGATGATTTCCTCCTCCAAAGAATGCTCCCATCGTCTTCTCCCTTTCAAAAATAGTCTCCCTAGGTCTAAGATGTGTCAAAAGTCCTCAAAATAGCGTTTTTATATGTATTTATACCAAGTAGGGTCGGGCCCAGATGAAACACCCTTTCCATCATGAAATAGGACTCTTGCTCTGTAACATTTGTACAGGCGCACCGCACCCTGCATCGCTCTAGTGGAGATTATCAACAGTCTTGCATTTTCTTTTTAGGCCAGCTTTTACACTGCTGTGCCGCACCCTGCAGCGCCCCATGCGGCATGGTATTGAGAATTTGCGAAAATAAAAAACATAAAAGTTGTACCCTTTCAAAAATCTTTGCAAGAATATATTGTGGGTCCCAAACGGAGTTCTGAGCGAAAATGTATGTGCATTTTACTAGACAATGCGCTGTATGCCCACTCGATTCTCCGTTTCGTTCTTAACTATCATCCGTTGATCCCCGAACACGATGCCGGCTTAATTCCTTGGGCTTTTACTCAGACTTCAAAGCTCCAAGATCACTTGAATTCATTCCATAATATCTACATAGCAAGGAACCACTCCTTCAAGGCATAAAACAAATATTTAGTGCAAAACACTAGCGATTAAAGATCAAACCCAATTAAAGTGCAGTAAATTAGAGTGTAATAAGCGATAAAAATATTAAATTATATCCTATCATCATAACATAACACTATTCAAACTAATACCATCCTTCAGAACACTCAAAACAATATCAAATCATCAAAACACCATCGGATTCAAGCCTAAGGTTTCCAAAACTTCCAAATTTCCGCTTTCGATCAAAAGTCTATCAAACCTTGGCCGAATGACCTGAAATTTTGTACACACGTCCCAAATGACACAACGGACCAACTCCAATTTTCAGAAATCTATTCCGACCCATATATCAAAATCTCTACTACCAACCGGAAAACGCCAAAATTCCAAATTTCGTCAATTCAAGCCTAAATCTACCACAAACCTCCAAATTATATTCCGATCACGCTACTAAGTCCCAAATAACCTCACAAAGTTATCTAAACCATAAAAACTACATTCCGAGACCGTTTACATACAAGTAAACTTCTAGTTGTCTTTTCTAACTAAATGGCCAACTTAAGAGACTAAGTGTCTCGTAACATTTCAAAACTACTCCAAACCCAAACCAACTGGCATGATACAATGAAATGAAGTTGAACAACACATAAATAAGAATAAATAAGGGAAACAAAGCGGAAACTCATGAAACTACCGTTCGGGTCGTTACATAGGGTACCATACCCCCTTTGAAATGCTTTATTTGCATTCTCTCTCACTACAACACCTGTGAGTATTTAGATGCATGCCCTATGCATCTAGTCCTAATTGCATGACAAGTTCTGTCCTAGAGTTATACCAGCAATTCTTATAGGGTATTCATCTAATATGTACATAATTTAAACTCATACTCTATCAAATAATAGTATAGAATGATGCCGAACTCAAAGAGATTGGTTTATCTATTCTAAAAATATTTCTTATTTTAATTACTATTTGAAAAAACCAGAAAGAGGTTATTTGTGAGTTAACTAACTAAAAATGTATAATATAGAAATATAAAATATTTTTTTTACATGTATAGTAAAAAGGTGTTGAGATCCTGGCTTCAATTAATATTTTTATTGTATAGTAGATATATTTATTATTCAATTCATATTCTCATAAATGTATAACTGTCTCTCATGATTATATTATTATTATTATTATTATGATTATTATTATTATTATTTGTAATGACCAGGTCGGTCGTTTCATGAACTACCGCTCCGTTCTCCCCATTTGTACTTCTTATTATTCTATTCAGCTATATTATATGTTATCGGGTTAACTGGTTCAGATTTGGAGAGGTTTTGGTAGGGTTAACTGAGTAGGCTTAAGTTCGAAAAGTCAACATTGGGATAAAGGGCTCAGATGTGAGTTCCAATGATTTGGATAGCTTTGGGAGGTGATTTGGGCTTATTAACTTGATCGGAATGTGTTTTGGAGGTCCGGAGTTGATTTAGGCTTGAATTGGCGAAATTGGAATTTTGGCGTTTTTCGGTTGATAGGTGAGATTTTGATATACAGGTCGGAATGGGATTCCGGGAGTTGCAGTAGGTCCATTGTGTCATTTGGTATGTGTGTGCAAAATTTCAGGCCATTCAGACGTGGTTTGATAGACTTTTTGATCGAAAGTGGAATTTCGAAGATTTTGGAATTCTTAGGCTTAAATTCGATGCAATTGTGTGTTTTGATGTTGTTTTGAGTGATCCAAAGATTGGAACAAGTTTGAATGATGTTATTGGATATGTTGGAATGTTTGGTTGAGGTCCCGGGGGCATTGGGTGAGTTTCAGGTGGTTGAACGGATCATTTCAAGTCAAAAAGGATTGCAGAAAATCTGATGTAGTGTTGCAGACAAATTGTGCTTCGCGTTCGCGAGTGGACTCTCACGTTCGCAAATGGTTGGGGTGTGAGGCAGGATCATTGTCCTTCGCTTTCGCGATGTGCGTCCCGCATTTGCGAAGGGTCGGGTCATTGTTCACCGCGTTCGCGATGGATATATCGCGTTCGCAAAGGTTCGAGAGGCTGAAGCATCTCGTTTGCGAAGAAGGATTTCAAATCGCTGGGCAGAATGTTTAAATGGCCATTTTCGTGCATTTTGGCCCAAGTTTACCGTTTTTTTACTCAGTTTTGGAGCTTCTTGAGAGAGATTGAAAAGGGAATCAAAGAGAACTTATTGGAGGTAATAATTTTGGACTTAATACTCGATCCTATTGTTATTTCTACCTAATTAAACATGAAATTTGAGGGATTTGAAGCCTAAATTGGGGAGTTAGGGCTTGGAAACTTGAGGCTTTAATCTAGGGATTTGAGGGGACATTTGTGGTCGGACTTTGGTATTCTTGGTATGTATGAACTCGTTGGAGGATAAGGATTCCGTTGATATGACTTTTATCGAATTTTGAGATGTCGGCCCGGGGGTCGGGTTGGACCAATTTCGGGACTTTTGGTATAAATTGATTATTTTCGCTTGGGCTTCGATCCCTTAGCCTATTCTAAGGTCATGATTCTGATTTTGGGTAGATTCTGTGTGAGTTGAGGTTGACGCGAGAGGTAAAGGCCTTGCGGAGTAGTATTTCATCCAGTTTGAGGTAAGTAACCATTGTAAATCTGGAACTGAGGGTACAAAACCCCGGTATTTTGAATTGTTTTGATAAATGAGGTGACGCACATGCTAGGTGATGAGCGTGTGGGCCCGCACTTGTAGGGAATGTGACTTGGTCCATCCCATAGTGACTATTATGCCGCGTACCTGATTTGAAATCTTATGATATCCCATATTTTAGAAACTATACTGTATTATGGGTTATATACCATGTTTGGGGCCTTGTGCCAACCTGTTGAGACCCTTAGGGCATTTTTACTATTTTCCTCACTCTATTTGTTTGAAAGCATATCCTCAGTCATGTTTTACCTGTTTATTGTTCAAAATTGGTTTATCGCTCTATTTCTTAAAATATGAGAACTGTTTGGACTGAGTTCCTGGATTTCCACTGTTATGCCCGAGTGGCTGTGGGGTTAATGACTGAGAGAGGTTTAGGACCTAATGGTGAGGATTATAAATATTATGGATCGGGCTACACGCCGCAGCAATATTATATGTATATATTATCGATCAAGCTGTGCCCCGCAGCGATATATATATGTATGTGTGTGTGTATATATATATATATATATATATATATATATATATATATATATATATATATTGGATCGGGTTGCGCGCCACAGTGATATGACGCTTGAGTTGTAGGAGCCCCTCCGGAGTCTGTACACCTCTAGTGAGCTTAGTCGACTATAAACTATGCATCGGGCTGCACGCCGCAGTAGTTATTTTAATTATTACTATTATGAGATGTTATTGAGCCTGAGTGCTGAGTGTGATTACTGAGTGACGAGAGCTGAGTCACGAGTGACAGAGAGGCTTGCCAAGAGGCTATATTTATGAGTGATACCTTTCCCGAGGGGCCTAATTATGATATTTTTGCTGATTTCACTCTTCTTTTATAATGAGCCTCTATTGAAAACTGCTAGTAAATGATTTCAAAGTATATTAATTGAAACTAAAGCTATATGAAGAGACTGGTTTTAAAACTGTTGAGCTTGACTAGATATTTTGTTGTTTACTCTTTTATATGATTTTATTGTAAAAATTGATCCCGGCTCTAGTTGGGTACTATTCTTTCAACAGCCATTTTCACTCACTATTGAGTGTGGATTGGACATGGACCAATTTGTATTTAAAAATCTGCACCATTTCCAAATATCGAAAACAACATATCCCCTTCATTATAAGGTCAAATGGAGTGATTCAAATGCCTAACTTGACTGGAATTTCACAAGGAAGCTATTGAAGGTACCAAAAACGAATTTTGGGATTGTCTAGCATAATAAACGAGGCAGAACAATTGGGCAAAAGTATATAATATAGAGGGTTTCTTCATTTGGTCATATTTTGAGTTAGGGAGCTAGGATTTGAGCAATTTTGGAGGTGATTTTTACTACATGGATTGGGGTAAATGTTCTATACTCAAGTTTGGTTATATTTAACAAATAAAACTTTATTTTTGGCATTTGACTGATGATTTCAAAGTGAAATTTGGGGTTTTTGTCTAAAATTTTATAAAGTAAGTTTTTGGGTTTTGAACATCGATTCGGAGTCGGATTTAAGTGAAACTTGTATTGTTGCACTCGTAATTGAATATGTTGACGAATTTTTTTGAGTTCCGCCGAGTTTTGAGGTGCAGGTCTGGGTTTGACTTTTTGGTTAATTTTGGGCTTCTGATTAAAGATTCGACCTTTATCGGTTGGGTTTATTTCTTTGGTATCATACGTGTTATGTGTTTTGTATTGAGGTGACGCACATGCTATGTCATGAGCATGTGGGTGTACACCGTATGAATTATGACTCGGTTGATGCTGTGGTATTGTATAGTTACCTAATTTTTTTATCCATAAAAGTTTTCCGTGCTAGAGTAATTGAGTTGTGATCCATGTTACAAACCATTTTTAGGCTTTATGATTATCCTGTTAGGACCCACTGAGGTCATATCTACTATTTAGTTATTTGCATAAATTGTAATTACATACTCAGTCATAGTCATTCATTTGCATATCATATCTCAGTCTTAATTATCCTTTGTTGTCACAACATGTTATCATTGTTTGGGTTGATTGGCATGAGATTTGTGAGCCCGATAGACGAGAGATATTGATGACTGAGTTGGGCTTGAGAGACATGTTTTGAGTGAGATTTGTGGATCGGGCTGCATGTCGTAACACACCTTATGGCTATATATGGATCAGGCTGCACACCGTAGCAGGCATTATGGCTATATGTGGATCGGGCCTAATGTCTGTATGTGGAATGGTCTTATGACACCCCGAAAGATTTTATTAACATACTTTTCATGCATTGCATTCATGTATATTTACCAATGATCAGATGGCATTATATACGCATAGATATATGGGAAAAGTTATGAAGTTATATATGCACCACCGGATATGGGAAAAAGGTTACGGCATTATATATGCACCACCACCTGATCAGCTGGTATACATTGATGATTTTGCCTATAGTGGCCGAGATGATATGATGGGACGCCCTCAGAGGCTGATGATGTTATGAAACATGTACCTATGCACGACATGACACTCATACGCATATGCATGACACTATAATTATTTCATGAGTTACAAAGTTTTTCCAGACTTACAGGTTGAGTCATTTACTCTATATTTCTTTCATGCCTATTATGTGCCTTACATACTCGGTACATTATTCGTAATGACGTCCATTTACCTAGGGATGTTGCGTTCATGCCCACATGTCCCGATAGACAGGTCGAGAGCCCTCCAAGTAGGCTATCAACTCAGTAGAAGATGTTGGTGGGCTCCACTTGCTTCGGAGTTGCTCGTTTGGTCAGTATGATTTAGATGTGTATTGTTTGGTATGGCGGGGATCGGTCTTGACCTTTAAGACAATTATGTATCCTTAGAGGCTCGTAGACATATGTCATATAAGTAAAAGATTGTATAGCCTTGTCGGCCTATATTCAATGTACGAGTGGTTATTTTGGTCTTAGAGGCCCATATGTCTTATGTATAAGTTTGTATAACACATTGTATTCCACATATTTCAGGGCAGCCTCTCTGGCTCAGTTATCTATAATAGTATAATACGAAATAATACGTTATGTTGGTACTCGGTTGAGTAAGGTACCGGGTGCCTGTGGCGGGCAATTGGTTTGGGTCGTGACAAAAGTGGTATCAGAGCAGTTCTGTCCTACGGAGTCTATAAGCTGTGTCTAGTAGAGTCTTGTTTATGGGTGTGTCGTGCACCACACTTATAAGCAAGAGGCTACAGGGCATTTAGAACTGTCACTCTTTCTTCTCACTCTAGATTGTGTGGTAGATCTCACTTATAAGAAATCAAATTCCGAAATTCTATTTTATTCGCAATAAAATGATACCTACATTCGGAAAGAAGGTTGGAAAGAGAGATAGCTGTGGAAGAGTTGAGTCAGAGGAATTCGCTTTTTGTATGATGCCTATGATGTACTGAAAGGTGTAAGCTTCCTAATAGGAAGCCTTAAGGAAAGAATGCCTATCCACCTTTATTGTGAAACACAATGAAAGATTAAGAAGATAAATACAAGTTTCGACAAACAAAAGAAGCAAGATGAAGAAGGGTACGGGGTGCCCAGTTAATGAAGGTTAACAATGTTTATAATTCAGGTAGAGGAACATAACCTTTTTGAGTTATATTCAACAATAACGGAGGTATGTATAATTGGACACACCCATTTCAGTTATGCCCTATGGGGGCTAACAGGTATAGTTAAGAGAAGGTTGGGATATCAAGATCCGACTGGGCTTAAGGTAACCCAAATTGGTGAATGGATTGTGTTTACCTTGAAAATGGTAATTACAATTAGATTTTATTGTGTGGTTCTAAAAATATGTTATCTGTTTTTATGCTAGTTGATAGACAATGGATGCTAAATGAAAGACTAGAAAATAAGATAAGAGCTTGTAGATAATGTAATGACCAGACCGAATGGTCGGGAATCGCGGCCTTGATCTGACGTATACGGGTCCTCGAGGTCGAGTTGGATGTCCGGCATGGGGAAATCGAGGGAGGATTAGTAGTTATGAGAGCTACGATGGTGGCTCTTTATGATCAATGATGAGTAATAAATGTAGAACAATAAATAGAACACTATGAATATAATCAATAAATGTAAGTAATGAAATCAAGAGAATATATTATGAAGCAGAGAGAATGTTCTTGAATATTCAATATTGAGTATCAAATGTCCTACGAAATAACAAGGATCCCCTTTATATATGTGGGGAAAATCCAACATTGTACAAATGCATTTATTACAAAGATATGGGGCTGGTACAGCCATTTAATGCCATGATACGGGTTTGGACTAGCCTAGTAGACTTTGTTAGATCTAGTCACATGCATTGGGAACCTCACATCGATCCACCGAAACCACTGATTTACACTGCCTCGAGGCTGGTCTTTGCTTACACTACCTCGAAGTCGTTCACTGAGAACACTCGAGGTCGATCACTGGGAACCCTCGAGATACCTTGATGATCGTAAAATCGAACTACTGATTTCTACCGTATATAGATAGTCCCCGCGTTAACTAGAATAAAGTGATACGAAATGGTTTTGAACTCCTACTCTTAAGCGATATTATCATGATGTCAGCCTACTAGAGCATAAAATACTATAACTCAAAAACTGCACAAGGGTCATCGTCAACATGACTATCGAGAAGCCCATGGAATGCTATTGGTTCGTCCTTTTCGCTGCCCATATGGCTTCTATAAATACCTCAATCGTTTAATAATTCACACTTTTACAACATCTTCAAGCTTTCAGAGCCAAGGCTATCCCCTTTCATATTCTTCCTTCTTCCGTTCTTGATTCCTTAGTTACTTTCTCATAAAGGTCTTTCCACCACCATGGCTAGAACCTCTAAAACAGTGCCTCGAAAAGAGGATGATGCCTCTTCCTCTCAAACATCCAAAGCCAAACCCAAAGTGACACCCACTGTTGAATAGTGTACCCCTACCGAGTTCAACACGGTGAACGATTTTTCCATCAAGAGACCCTCATCTATACTAGGCCAATGCAAACACATGTCCCGGTATATTACCGCCATCACCATTATAGAAAAAGTTAAAGAACACTGTCAATGGGAGGAGACAGTGTTGGTTGATATCCCTCATTCTAATGACAGCATAACGGACCACAAGGTTGTCTTCCTTTATGTATATACATACCCATCCACTTTGGGTCCCATCGATTCTTCAAACCCTTCTTCCCCGGCGATAGATCCAATTATTCTTGACTTTTGTGACAAGTATCAAGTGACGCTTGGCCAAATCTATCAATCTTTCTGGAGGATAGTCTACATGCTTTGTTATTTCTCCAACAAGGTCGTGGGTATGACCTTTACCCTTAACTATTTGATTAGATTATATATCCCTCGACTTTATCGAGGTTTGATTAAGCTTCACCCTCAGTCTATGAAGCTATTTTTCTCAAGCATTTATGAGAACAAGGATCGAGGGTAGATGAGCAGGTTTGTCCGAATGTGGGCCTCGGACATCATCCCGACCGAAAGGATGCCATTCCCGGAGGAGTGGAGTACGAAGCGTAAGTACCTTTCATTCAAACATGCTTTACTATCTTCTTACCTTCCGTCCAAAAAATTATATCCCCTTCGTTTATGTAGCTACCGTTTGGTTTGCTGAAGTGGTCCAGGATCTGCCGGGATGGATTAGGAAATTGGATGCTTCGTTCCCTTTTCTCGAGCGAGATTGGCCCGACTTGGCTAAAATGCGATGGTCATCCAAGAATCATGGTATGACTTTTTGTTGTCACCTATACCACATTCCAATTCCTCTTTTGTGTTGGCATGTTTTGATTATAATGCCTGCGCAGGCCTTGGCGATGAAGTGCTGATGATACCGCCTCCCATCGGCGAGGAAGAGGCTCTGAAGCCTGATAAGGGCAAGAAGAGGAAGAAAAAGGCGGTTGTTGAGTCTCATGTGGCAAAAAATCCTAAATCACACAGGCCTCGAGCTCCTGCCAGGACCTCTACTTCAACTTCCGGGGAAAGTCCCAGTATTGGGGATGAAGACAACGATGATGATGAGTACCGTTTCCTACAAAGGATAAGGTCAGGCACGGATGTCCTGCAGGCGGCTGGGCCAAAGGCAACTGAATTGGGAACGGTCAATTCAGGTTGATCCCATGTCATGGAGACCCTCGAGGAGGGTGCGAACACGGTTCTTGAGTCTCTGGCAGGATGTGGTGCAGTCCCTATCGAGGAGACCAATGTTGCTGGCTCCAAAGGGTTTGGGCCTTGAGCTTATTGGGTACAGAATTTTCCCCTTGGCGATATCGAAGCCCTCGGTGGCCTTAATTTGAGTCCTCGATTCTCGCTCAGGGAATTCAGGGATGCTCAGGACCCAAAGGCTACCAACATAGGGGTCCTCTCAAAGGGCGAGATGATCTTGATAACTTCCTCGATAGCATTGGTCAAGACATTGATCTCGATGCTCCCAATGCTATTGAGGAGGCGGAGAGGCTCCATCAGCAGGTGATAACCTTTCTATGCATACCTTTAGAGCTTTAAGTATTTCGCCCTATTTTTCTGACTCTTTTGTTTTGTTTTAGGCCAAGAGAATGTACGACCACGCTATCTCTAAGCTGTGAGACGATCATAGTAAGGAGGTCGAGGGTCTTACCTCGGGGTTAAATGAGTTGGAGACCTCTTCTGCCCGAGAGGAGGAGGAGCTGAGTGGGCTCCAGGCGAGGTTGGAAGGAGTGTGCCAAGAAAAAGATAAACTTGATGAGCATGTAATATTGTGTTTGCAAAGCCGCCCTTTGTCCTTGTAACTTGGTGTTTTACCAATTTTCTTTCCCTTACAAGTCAGGCAAAAGAATGCCCTCGTGGAGCAACTTCGAGGGGAGGCAATCGCCATGGATGTAGAGGCCATCGATTTAAGGGGGCAACATAGGGTCGTGGCCTCGGAGAGGGACCATCTGCTGACGGAGCTATCATCGACCTGGGAGCTTCTGCAGAGTGCCAAGGAGGAGGATGACACATTATCATCGGCTAAGCCTATGGCAAAAGAAAAGGCGTCCTCGTATAAGGAAGATGCTACCACTGTGAACGAGAAACCTCAAGAAATTTTAGCGAAGGCCAAGCATAAGTTGACTCGGGCAGTTGCTTATGCTTGGTTGCAAGCGAGGAGGCAGGCTCTTGAGGAAGTGAGCAATAAGGGCACTGATCTTTCGGCCGAGTTCGAGAAATCCCAAATCTTGGAGGAAAAATCTATTCTTTCAGCCACTTCAGATGAGGACTCCGATGATGACTCCGAGGGTAGTGGGGGTGAAGAGTAGATTTAGGTCGTCTCTTTTTCCCATTTTCTGCAAGAAATTCTTAGGGGAAGGGCTTTGTAAATACTCCTATATTGTAAATGTGCTTTTGGAAGTATGACAAATTTTCCAGTTTGAGCATTTCGCATTCTATGTTTCGATGTTTTACCTTTGAATTCTGATGTTGGCTCTTCGGGCCATATGCTTGGAGCGGTCGAGGCCTTTGAGATCGGGCAGCATCTCAAAATTGGGTTGATAGTTTCCATTGGGTCGATGCCTATAATGGAGAACATTTTCGGGGTCTGATGACCTCCGAGTGCTTGCTTAATAGTGTTATTTACGTGACATAATTGTGAAGTGATCGAGGTGATCCCACCGGTGCGCTTCCCAAAAAGGGATACTGACATGGCCAGATTCTGTTGATCTCTAAAGCAGGTGAATAGTCTCCATCTGCCCTATATATGTGCTTGTTTTCCCCTTAATTAATGATACTGTTGTATTGAGCAACTATCTCCTTTATAAGGTTCCCCTTTCTTGTGCCAACTACCCTTTACATCAAAGATTTCGCCTAAGTCTTATCATTTCCCCTTTCTTTATTTTACTATTGCCATGGATACTGTTCCCGTGTCCGCTTGTCAAGAAAATGAGGGTTCTTCCCTAGGTTCCTACTCGATCGGTGGTACACTGTTGGCGTCCAGTGAGCTAGCATCGAGGTGCTTTGTCTCGAATATGGACTTTTTGTTGGATAAACATCCCAATGTTCTGGGCTACCAGGACATGCACCGAGATTTATCTCTTCAATAGGGGATGAACATCTCGAGGCAGCCAAAAAAGACTGCAGATGGAGGAAAGAGGTGGTGTTGCAGGTGCCTTCCCCGGAGGAGAGCATTATGACCCATGTCGAGGGGTTTTTTAACGTGTATACGTACCCCTTTACATTGGGCCCTTGTGACAGGGTCGTGCTCGAGTTTTGTAGAAGGTATCAGGTCACCTTGGCGCAGGCTCAACCCATCCCTTTGGAAGATAGTGCTGATGATAAGGTACTTTGCGGATAAGATCGAGATCGAATTCACCCTTAGCCATATCGTTAGGTTATATCGGCCTTTGCATTACTGGGGCTTGATTACTCTGCAACATCGATCCACCCGGTCCCTTGCCGTTAACGTCAAAGTGGATGAGGACCAAGGATAGATCAGCTGATTTGTTCGAGCACAGGCAGTCGATATTATCCATGGAGAGTTTCTGCCATTTCCTAAGAAATGTAATTTCACACGTAAGTGGTACACTTGTGTTTTTATTACTTTGTCCACAGTGGAGGCGGGCTCCGTAAAGATGTTTTTCATTTTATTTTATTTAGCGATTCCTTGACTGCCGAACGAGGTTCCTGACCTGGCTGAATGGTCTCGTAAGTTGGCAGCTTGCTCGACTTATGATAAGTGCAAATGGCAAGACCTTTCCAAGGGGAGATGGGAGGCTAATCATCATGGTAGGTGCTTAGTGGCTCGTTTCTTCAGAAAGGTACTTTCTTTTTAGCGCACTAACTCTATCGCCGCAGGTGTTGGAGGTTTTTCCGAGATGAGGCCATTGCTACTTGAGGAGGAGGAAAGATTTCCAACCTCAGGACCGAGGTTTGATAACAAACAGAAGGAAACTTCTAAGGGCGAGGATGCTCGCATTGAAGCAAGCCCTGCTTGGAGGGCCAAAAGGGACATGCCGACAATCCTACAGCCTCTGAGTCCTCTATTTTTGGAAAAACTATTTATTTCTTATCGTCGTCTCACTTTCCCGTCAAAGGTACTTTGAAGGACATTCGAGGACAAGGGCCGAGCGAATCGACTAGGGCATCAGTTGGTCGCGCTCCCATCGGGAGTTGTTTTACTGAGACCGATGAGGCCAAGCCATTAAATGTGTGCTTGTTTTTTGATGAAGCTCAGCGGCCCAATTCTGTGGTGAGTTTTGGTAATCGGCACAAGCCCTTTTTTTTTGTTTCGTTCATTCGCTTTCTTATTGAGCTCCCTTTTTGCAGGCTTTTGACAATCTCAAGTCTGAGCTGCTTAGTCTTGAAGCTAGGTTGCGAAAATCATTGGATGGGGAGAAATCCCTCAGGTTTCTTTGTAAGAAGAGGGGAGATGAGTTGGACCACCTGCGGTACGAGGCGTACCGAAGTCAGAACTATGAAAGCTATCTCGAAAGACAAGTAACCTTCATTTCGTGTCGATGTATGCTCCCCCTTCTACTTTCGGAGATTAATACTCTGATATTCTAGTTGAAGAATAAGGCGGGGGAGCTGGAATGACTTTGGAGCGAAGTTGGCCGGGTTAAATGTGAGTGTAACGAGCTAAAGGCTCAGGCAGATGCCCAAGTTATGGCCAAAAAGGATGTTTTGGACAAGGCTTCCGCCCTCGAAGTGCAACTCTAGAATGCTCGTGCAAATAGTTCAATCCGAGCGAGCATGTTTGCGGGGCTCGAGTCCAAGCATCTAAAGATGAAGGCCGAGGTTGTAGATGCTCGGGCTGAAGCCGAAGAGAACAGAACCAAGGCTAATAGAAAAGTGGCCGCCTATTTGCGAGATTCTACCGACGCTCGAACTGAGCTGAGAAGGGCCCGCGACTGGGAGAGTAGGTGCAATGAGTATGTCATGTATAAATCTCGGAAGGAAACCCTCGAGGAGATCCATGCCAGGGGCTTCGATCTCTCGGAAGAGATAGAGCAGGGAAAGATGGATAGATATGACGCTAATTTTCTTTTGTCCGATGTCGAAGATAGTGAGAAAGAGATCGACGGGCCATAGTCCCCGAGGGGGATACAGATTTGGCCTTTCTTTTCAGAATTTGTGCATAGTGCATTTAAAGAACACTATAAATGGAGTTTTGCATTTTTTTTCCTTATATATGTATAAGAGGAAACCTCGCAGTTTCATTTTTCATGTACTTCCCTTTGTCAGCCGTTAGCCAGATGAATTGGTCTTCGAGTTAAAGAAAATCCTCAGATTCATAGAATTGGGGCTCATTAGGCTAGCCCGTAGGCTTTTACGCCCTCGGTTGGTATGACCTTTTAGTATAAGCCGGTGTTTTAGCTCTTATGATTTTGCTCTTAGGCATATTTAGTTAATTGTTTCGGGTTCAGTCTCCGAGTTTGGTTTCGACTCGAGCTCAATGACCCTTATGTTTTTGAAATTAAAGTTGGCCCTTAGGCTCTTACGCATTTTGTCGGTATGACCTTTTACATAGGTTTTATTTTTCCCTCATTAAGGACTTTTTAAATTGTGTTTTCCTGACTTTTCGACGGTTCGATAGAAACCTCGATTGTGAGTCGTTATATGGTAATGATCGAGCACCTTGGGAGGTTTTGCTCAGTGTTTGAGTGTTTCGAAGCCTATAGTTTGGAGCTGACATGGTCGAAGCTCTTTTGCCTATGTCGAGGGTAGCCTGTTTAACCGGTTCTTTTCGAAGTAATTGAAGGCCTGTGATTTTATAGCGATAGTCGGGTGTCCCCAAGTCACGTTAGTTTGACTGGCACAACCTTGTAACCATAGTCATTGTGTTTGGCCGGAGCCTTTCAGCCCCCGAGTGAAGTAGTTTTGGCGTCTATATCAAGGATATGCCTTTTTAGGGGTCTTACAAGTTCGATATATAGCCTTAACTTTAAGATCGGGATTATGCCTTTTGTAAGGGCTTACAAATTTTTACATGCCTTTGAGGTCTTACAGTTTTGGTTAGTTGGTACAAGTATGGTTCATGCCTTGCTTGAGGTCTTACAGTTTTGGTCACTTGGTAGAAGTGTGGTTCATGCCTTGCTTGAGGTCTTACATATATTGTTGTTGCCATATATAGGTCTTACGAGACCGAGACTGCCCACACGGGGTCTTATGAACTCGAGTTTTTTGATAATTCAATGGGGGTGGCAATTGGCGGCAGTCCCTGCGTCATCAAAAGTTTCTTCGCTCGGGAGCCATTCCTTGTAAACTTGGTATTGCCTCATTGAGGGCTTACGAGTTCGGAGTTTCCGACCAGGTGTTCCTTTGGCCTTGAGTTTTCGATGCTAGTCCCCGAGTGTTCAGGACATTTTTGGCTTCTGGAGCCATTTTTGTAATCTTAATGCTGCCTCATTGAGGGCATAGCTTCAAGTTTTTGATGCCAGTCCCCAAGTGTTCGGGACATTTATGGCTCTAGAGCCGTTTTTGCAAAAAATACCGAACTCCTTAGAGATGCGAAATGTTTTGGCGAAGGGGAAAGTATTCTTCAATTACTTGGTACAAATATACATGTTTTTGCTGTTAAGGGATCAATTATTCTATACGGACATGGTTCGTTCGACCGTTTGGCCTCGTACATCATTTTCCTATAGAGACCCTTTTTAGCGCATCTTGGCTTCTCCAATGAGGTGTTCTTCCGGGGGAGGGGATGCCCCCTAGTATTCGAAGTTAATGGAAAAGGAGCCTTGAATAATTGTTGAGTCTTCCTTAGGTAGCATATAGATGTTGCCTCGTTAAGACCTTGCCGGTAAAATCCTTCTTGGGATATAAACCCGATCGGAGGAAAAGAGTGCAACGTATGCTTTTGGAACCTAAGGCCTTCGAGTTGGAAAGCGCTTCGACCATTTCGATTGGATACCTGCACTTCGGTTAGTATAAAATGTAACTGAAAAAGGGAGATGATCATACTTTAGTTTTGACGGCGCTTCGAACCTCGATGTGATTCAATCGTTTGTTATGAGGACTCGGTACGGTCATTCATTTTGTTTGGTCGGGCATAGCCGAGAACGTAGATTGTTATCACTAATTTATTGTTTGCTTGTCTTTTGACTCATTCGATGGTGGAGGTATTGGTGTCGGTGCCACATCGTGCACCGTGAACATCTCTTTTGCCGCATGTTGTTCCCCATAGATAGTTTTTATCCCATCTTTTGTTAGGAATTTCATCATTTGATGGAGGGTGGATGGTACTGCTCTCATGCAGTGTATCCATGGACTTCCGAATAAGGTGTTGTACCTCATGTCTTCTTCGATGATGTGGAATTTGGCATTTTGGGTTGTGCCGGCCACGTTGACTGGGAGGGTAATTTCCCCTTTCGTTGTTTCGCTCGCCATGTTAAACCCGTTGACGACTCAAGAGGCAGGCACGATTTGGTCAAGCAGTCTGAGCTGCTCTACCACCCTCGACCTGATAATATTGGCTGAGCTACATGGATCCACAAGTACACGTTTAATTTGAAATGTATTTATGAAAAAAGAAATTACCAGTGCATTGTTATGGGGCTCAGATAGAGCCTCGATGTCTTCGTCGCTGAATGTGAGGGCATCCTCGGGTATATAGCCCCGAGTTCATTTTTCCCTTGTGATGGATTTTTTCGTTCTCCTGATCATGGGTTCCTGTGGAGCATCGATAGCTCCAAAGATCATGTCGATGACATATTGTGGCTCATTTGTTTCACTCTTTTTGGTCGCCTCTCTTTCCTGGAACTGATTTTTGGCTCGGTCGCTGAAGAATTCCCGGAGGTGACCTTTGCTGAGTAGTCGGGATACTTCTTCCTGGAGTTGTCGACGATCTTCGTTCCTGTGACCGTGCGTATTGTGAAATTCACACACTAAGTTATGGTTCATTTATGAAGGATCTGATTGTACATGCCTTGACCACCTATTGTCTCTGATTTTACTGATAGTGAATACGATGTCTGAAATGTCAATGTTGAAGTTGTATTCCAACAAGCGAGGTGCCTTTGTCGGCCCTATGTGCCTATCGGAACCAGGCCTGCTGACAAGTCCCCAAGGATTCTAGCCTCGATCCATCCTCCGGTTGTTGCGTGGTATGTTTCGCCTTGGGGAGTTTTTTCTATCTTTAGTGCATGGTTGGTATCTCTCTTTTTTCGGCTTTGACTCCTTTTCCAGAAGCCTGTTAGGATATACCGAGCCCAAGGGGGCTCCTAGTTGGTCATCTTTGTCCCTGATCTTTGATTGGTTATCGGTTGTGGACGTCCGACCAAGTCACGGCGGAATACTCGACTAAGATCTGCTTCAATTGTTTCGAAGATACTGTGTGTTGATACCCAATTTTTTCCTATATATTTTAAATATGCAAATAGCTTCAAAATAGCATATATATGTATATATAAGCATGTCCAAGGTTTTTATTATTTTTTCCATAATTTTAAGGTCTTAAATTGATTTATTTTCTCCCCTTTTATCCATAATATCCCCAATAATTATTTTCAAAATTATTGTTTTGATAATTCATCTATTGGATTTTTATATTTATGCAAAAATATGGATAAGGTAATTATTATATATTTTTATAATTACATTTAGTGTTTTTAAAGCTAAATTGCATATAATTGCAATATTAGCCCTTTTAAGATTTAATTATGTTCTATATGCATAAAATTGGACCCTGTATTTTTAAATTGTTAATTATGTATTTTAAATCATTTTGGCACCTTAATTTATTTTTCAGAAATTACCTATTATTTTTTATAAATTAAATGGGGGAAATTGGCTATTTAAATAACAGGCAAATTTGGCATTCAATTATAGCCAAATTGGACCCCTTTCCAGCCCAATTTCACACCCGAATCACCCGACCCATAACCTATTAAACCTTACCCAAACCCGAAACCCACCCTTTCCTTTTTAATTTCACTCGATCCCTAACCCTAGTCTCATAATTCAGAGACAGTCGCCCTCAAACTCTCTCATCTCCAAATTCTCTCTCAACTCACCCTAACCATAATCGCCGACGCCGGCAAGAACCTCCTTCCTATGGTGTTTTCGTGCCTTCTCCGACCACCTCTGGTCTCCTATATTCCATGGATCCTTGACTTCATGAGTCCTTGAGAAGATCTCAAGGAAAGCCAACCTACTCCCGTTTGAAACTCGTTTACTGGCATGTCTCCGGCCATTTTTGTTTGTAAGAAAGGATTTTCTCTTGTTTTTTTTGTTTGAATCCATGAGTTTTTAACCGATTCTCTTCATCTCTACTATTTTCACAAAACCCTAGTTCGCTACTATTTGATTCTTCTCAAATCTTTATAGATCTGAGGTGATTCGAGTATTATTAAGCGTTTTCCTTTAAAAATCTCCCGTTTTAACTAACTATTTCGATTTTAGTCACTCTTTTCGAAAACTAGAGTTTCTCGGAGTTCTTTTACGCATGTTCTAACTGATAGCGTTATGATTAAAACTTTTCCCTAGTTTTTTTTTACCGATTTTGTGCTCTTACTGCTTTTAACTTGACTCTGTTAAAAGCCCAATTTTTTTAAGATTTTCTTTACTTTGTTTCTGTGAATGTTAGCATGATTTTCCTTACTTTGCTTCTATAAGGGTTAGCATGCTTTATTTACTTCGTTTCTATGTGTTAGCCTGCTTACTTGAAGTCCTGTGATTACCCTACTTCGAATATATTTTCCTAAATCACTAGCCTACTTATGTCGCTTCTGTGTGACTATGCTCACTTTGTTTGCTCATCTCTTGCTTCTTTCTGTGACTATGCTTCAAATATGTTTTCTTGCTACGTCTGTAGACCTCCTCTATTTATATGTTGAAGGTGCAAATTCATGACTCCCTTTTTGATCGATTATGGTTTCCTTAATTGATGGTGATTGAAAATTTTCTTTCAAAAACCTTAAAATCTTTGCCTCATCTGTTAAGCTTACTGATTTCCTTACCATATTTGCTATGATACTTATTTCTATTGAGTTGTGTCCTTAATCAAGGCTTTATGAATTTGGTCCTAATCAACTACTCTATGTTATTGAATCTCTACTCCTACCTTTCCATTTAATTTGATTAGTTGCTTGCCTTAATTAATTTTCCCTTGCCTTGTCTGCATTGCTACTTAATTCTTACTGATTATTTCCTTAGTTTAAAAACTTTTTGAACCCAGCCTTAATTACCTGCTCTACTGGTACTATTTTGAAATCTTTCCTTATTTGTTATACTCCAGCCGTGATTGATTTCTTTCCTTACTTGCCACCTACTCTTTACCATTTACACTGACTCCCTTAATTAAAGGGAGATTCGAACCAATTTTTTATACTGAGTTGTATAATTACTGAAGAATTGATTCTTGCCTTATTTTTAGCCAGTTTTCAAACTACTATATAAATGAATCTTTTCTACAGTCTTAACACACGAACACAGTTCAGAATACACACATACGTTCAAACCCTCTCTTTTTTCTTTGCTACTTGTGCTAACTATTGGCCTAGCCGGCTGAAAGCCAAGGCTAGATAGTGGAGTTGCACCTATTTTAACATTCTGCATTCTTCTTCTTTAACTGGTATGTCTCTAGTTTAAATTTGAAACTCAACTTTATGTGTTTCATGCCTATACATCCATGCTTGTTCCTGTACTAGTTATTCAATTTGTTTCTATGTTTGTTGTTATTAAGCATGTCTAAATTCTTCCTTATGTGTAATCATCAAATCGGACTTTACTTAGTTCTTTGATACTTGTCCAGTATGTTCACTTAGTTCCCTTACCCCTCCCTTAATTGGTATGACCATGTAGTTACTTAGTCTTCTAGTGCATTCTATTGGCCCTAATGGTATGTCAAATTTTGTTCAACAAAACACTTGTCTTCAACATGATCCTGTTGCATTCTTCCCTATGTTTTAAATGTTTGTTACCATGACTGATTTGTTCAGTAGAGTCATAGATGTTCTGTATATTTTTTGTGTCAAATGTTTCCTATTTATGTGGTTTCAAACCTATATGTTCCCAATCCCTTCACCCCTGTTTGTAAGTCTACTTGTTAAGTAAATCTGGGTATTCTATGGTTAATTGGGTTGTTTGCTGAGTATGTTTTTCTCAAAGAATGATTTCAAAACTGCTGCTCATACTCCTAGCATTCTTTTCAAATCTGATAATTCCTAGTTTCTGAACTATTTCTGCTCAAAACTATTTCTGAACCTTTTCACTTCTAAACTGCTTTACTAAGTCTTTCATCACTATGTCAAGCACTCTCACTCTACTCTTAGACCACTAAGTTCTGCCCCTTTTGTGTGAGCCTTGCCTTGGGACCCTTGAGCTCCCTTTGAACTTGGACAGACAAAAGCTGGCCTTTCCACACTGCACTTACTCTATCTTGGCTATGAAATCTGGGTGTGAGCACTGCCCGGGATCCCTTGAGGTCCTTAGGGAACTCTGACACATCTAGATATGAGAGCGGTTATGGAACAATCTTGGCATTTGAGGTGATTTATTATATAACTCATAGAGGAAGTCTTAATCAGGTGTGGGAAATCTGGGCTTGTCTTTAGGCTCTCTATAGTGTAACTTTTACCTTTCTTTTCTACTTATATAATTCATTTCAGTATTGGTCTGTAATAATCTGCGGTAAACAAGTATTAGGGTTGGCTAGTGAAAAGGGGAGGGTAGTTATATATACTATCAACATCAATGGGTAGAAACCATGTTTTAGGTTTACATTTCCTATATGTGCATTAGAATCCATGTATGAGATCAACATATTCAAAGCATGTCATGCAGTAGATATCATGTTCTTAGGTTTACTGTTTTAGCATCTCATTTGACATCACTTTATCACTTAGAAATCCTGCTTTAGGCTAAATAACAGCATTAACATAAAATGCTGCTCATGCACTTAGAAACCATGCTTTAAGAATTTTGTATATCCTGAAATCATTCTACATTTTCATATGTGCATACCCTATTTTAGGATCTAGTTCACATTCACTCAGTTACACCTAATTAAATTACTAATGCATGAAAAGGGACATAAAACAGTCTCATGTTTGATTGTCTTGTTTAAGTGAAACTGATCACAATCCCTGCATGTTTTTCTGCAACATTTAGAACAACATGTTTTAGGTAAAAACAACTTCCAAAATGTTTCAATAATTCTGGTAATTGCTACATATTATTTTACGCCTAGGCAAGTCTTAGGTAATAAACTTAAATAAAAACCAGAACGTCTTTGTTTAACTGTCAGCATGTTAAAATTAATAGGCAAGCCTTATTAGGACTTCCTATTTGAGTTACGTTATAAATATGACTCTATTGTTATCACTTAGATACCATGCTTAGGATATGAATTCGGACCTCAATTGTGTATGAGTCGTGTTGTTCATGTGTACTGTGTGTGGAGGTACATCTGAGCTTTCTATCTGTTTTCTATTTTTTTCCCTAAATGCAGTCCTATGTGTTCTTATTTGTCACCTAGTATTTTGCCCTTAAACTTGAGGGTCTGCCTAGAACCCCCTTTTATAGGATAGGATTCATAAATTCCTTCGAAACTGATAGGAAGGGACGAGTAACAGCATGCGATAGGGGTCGAGACCAACCCTCGCTTTAATTACCTTCACAAGGCAGGAAATGGTAGATATGGATATGATGACCGGTGCGCTAATACCACATGCAGCCCCTCTTTGAGGAGTGTCATACCGGGTATTGCATTTATGTTATCCATATTATAAATAAACCTAGGACACCCCTCCTTACATTCCCAAATATGCTTAGATTGTAATTCTTTTCTTTAAAAGTCTCTTGCTTTTCAAACATCTGTGTATCTAAACTCAAATCCCATACTATTTGAGCCATACTTGTTTATTTGCTACTTGTACAAATTCACAAAAATTGTATGGCCGGGAACCACACTAGTGGATCCTGAGGGGTGCCTAACACCTTCCTCTTAGGATAATTTCAAGCCCTTACCCTATCTCTAGTTACCAAACGTAGTTATAAATGAACCCTATAGGTGCTCAAACGCACCTTAAATCATGAGGTGGCGACTCATCAAAACTACAAACCCCCTTTCCAAAAGGAAAGAGTTGTCCCAACCAAAATATCATAAACCCGATTTCGGGAGAAAAAGGGGGTGCGACACTGAGCTTCATTCGTTCAAATCTTGAGTGAAAGCCTGCACCACCCAGTCGTCGAAAACCGGTGGTAGTTCCATTCATACCATTTGAAAGCGAGATACAAACTCTCGCAGCATCTCGTTCTCCCTATGCTTGATTATAAAGACGTCAGATTTCCTTGTAGCTACTTTGATGGCACCAGCATGTGACTTTATGAAAGAATCTCCTAGGATGGAAAATGAATCTATCGAGTTTGGGGCCAGGTTGTTATACCACATCATTTCTCCTTTTGAAAGCATCTCTCCGAACGTTTTTAGTAGGACGTACTCGATCTCATCGTCCTTTAAGTTGTTATCCTTCACTACACAAGTTCAAGCAGTGACGTGCTCGTTAGGGTCCGAGGTTCTATTGTACTTCGGAAGGTCGGGCATTTTGAACTTCTTTGGAATGGATTTTGGGGCCGCTTCCCGTGGGAACAACTTTTGTATAATCTTCTTCGAATCTACACCTTTCGAAATCGGGGGTGCGCTTGGAATTTGATCGACCCTAGAATTGTAGGTCTCTACCTTCTTGTCTTTGGCTTCTATCTTCTTCTCACCCAACTCGATCCTCTTTGGGAGGTCCTCGAGCATCTTTATGATGGTGGGGTTGGCTGTCGACCCATTATTATTTGATCCTTCTGGTACCTGCTCGGCCTAGAGAGTCGTTTCCGAAGCTGCCGTACTGGGAGTCTTATGGTGGCTTTGCAGCTGAGCAATCGCCAGCTTTTGTGCTTGTAACATTTCAAAGATGACATGAAGGCTAACCGCTTGTTCTTTCTGAGCCGGGGTTTTTTGAGCTTCTTGTTGATCTTCCTGGTTGATTTATACGTCAATACCACACAAGAGGGGGGTGATTTGTGTGGTGACCAATTTTTTGCTTAAACTGTTTATGGAAGGACCTGGTTCTTCTATGTGTTCCAACTACTACTATTGTAGAATAATAAATATAGAAAGTAAAGAACACAATTATTTTTATGTGGAAAGCACCCGGCTCAAAAGGTGAAAAAAAACACGACCTACTACTCTGTAGGATTTTCCCCAACACTTCACTAAATCACTGAGCCAAAACAGCATTTACAAAACTCTTTGTAAACCTAAGGATTACCTCTAATCCCGTTGTAGCAACCAACCTCTAACTGTTTTGCGACAACTTCAAGTTAACTCTAACTTGAATACTCAAAGTACCTATTACAATTGCTTCTAGATAAAGCTGAAAAGTACAATATGAAAACACCTACTACAATTGAACTAGAAATAAAGAAAGACATATAAAACTCTTTATGGCGCTAGTTCTTCAATCTGGTTCATGTAGCTTAAGGTTTGCACACTTGAATTACACATGAACAACTTGCAAAAAGTCTTGCTATTTTGCTCTCAATTCACGTTTAACTTTTGCGTTTTTGTGCAACTCTGTAATGTGATATAAAGTTAGTAGATGAAGAAATAACTAGAGTTCTGATGTAACTCTTCCTTGGTGGAAGAGTTCTAGTTGATTTCAACTTCTAACCCCTTCCCTATCTTGGATAATGTTCTGTTTGATTAAGGAGTCCCCCTCTTTATCAATTATGCAACCTTTTAGATTAGGAGATATTAAATACCACAAGTTAAGCTTATCTCCTTCACGTGCATCCCACATACTCGAATCTGCCCATTTTTGTGAACCTGATGGATGAACCTGGAGGATGGACCTGGTTCATCCTGAGTTCCTTTGTCAGTCTTAAAAATTAACCTTTACTTGGGCCAACAAATTCCCCCTTTTTGATGATGACAAACTCTATGCTTTTCATAAGCTTAGGCCCTGTTTCAACTCATCTCAACATCAACACAATGTTAGAAACATTTTTCCTTATCATCAAGGACCAGGAACATTAGGTTTTTAAACATCACTATTCAAAGTGTAAACATCACTTGTTTAAAGAACAACCTTTTTTCCCCTTTTGGCTTCATCGAAAAGTTGCATAAAAAATGTGAGATAACCATATTTTAAAGCTTACTCATGGCCACTGGGGCTACTTCAAATGCAATCACGGATTAATCATCATAGATCAAGCTATGAATTTTAACCATCAAAGAAACATGAACAAACAGTTTGAGCAAAAACAATGAATTCATTGATAATTGATAAGATTCTACCACAAAGCATAAGAAGAAATAAAAATACTGAAAACATGAGCAAAAGAAACAAAAAGTCCCGAACTGGGTCACTGGTTTATCTACATTTGGCTAGGAGTCTTAAGCTGTGAAGAACTAGGTGCTTGGTTTTTTACTTGGAGGAGTTTCGGCATACCTTGAAGAATGCCATCATTCTTCTCTTTTTCTCTTGCTATCTCAGTTCTAAGATCATCTCTCTTAGTCTCCACCTCAACTAACCTCTTCTTCAGCCTTTCAATCTCAGCATCCTTAGACTCACTTTCTTGCACCAAGGCTCTGACCTTGCTATTCACTGGTACCTTTTTGGATGAAATAGGTTCTTTAGGAGTGACATTGACTTCATAATCGCAAGCAAGCAGAGTATTAACCTAAAAATGATCCACACTTGTACTAACCTCCCACCTTTTCATAGGTACATTGAAATGTGCAAGCACAATTGTGAGAATGAAGCCATAGGGAATGGTATGAGTTTTGATGCCATTAATTACTCTATCAAGAAGCTGGATTATAGCTTTCAGTCACTTTCTTCTGCAGGTATGCAATGGTTTCCTCTACATATGAACCAGGTTCATCTCCCCAAACAAGCACTGCACGTGCGTCTTTGGTTAAACTCACAGGGGTGGGTGAAAAATCAGCCACTCTTGTCCCCTTTCCCCTCACAGTACTCCTAGCACCCTTGCTCTCCTTTTTTCTTTTTCATTTTTACCACCAACTTCTCCAGATTCTGTAGTCTCAACACCTGCTATAGATCCTACAAATCTATTTTCCAAATTTGCAGCAACTTTAGAAATTGTCTCAGGAGAAACTTTAGAATCAGAAGATACTTGTTCAGTTACGGAAGAACCACTTTCTACCCCCTGAGTAGCAGACTTAAAAGAATCTAGGTAGTTTAATACGGTTAGGGGTCTTGAACGTAACTGGTTCACTTATAACAGATAAGTTCAAAAGAACTTTGCTATTTGGTAGGAAACCTGCACAATCAGCGTCAACATATCCCACTAGGTTAAAATTACTACCTTTTGGATATCAAAGGCAAAGGTCAGTGGTTTTCAAGTATCTCAATATTTTCTTTATAGCGGTCAAGTGGAATTCATTTGGATTTGCTTGAAATCGAGCACAAAGCCCTACACTGAAAATAATGTTAAGTCTGCTAGCAGTAACATACAAAAGAGAACCAATCATTCCCATATACAACTTCTGATCAACAGATGAACCAGGTTCATCCATATCCAATTTCGTGGATGTTGCAATAGGATTGTCAATTTTTTTGGATGTTCCTTCCTGGTTTTCTTACTGATCAATAGGTTCATGGACAGGTTCCTTCGAGGTTTGAGGATCAGTTCCTCTCTAGTCAGTTCCCCCTGTCATATTTCCCTGGGTGGAAAGACCTGTTCCATCACATGTTCCTTCCTGTGATGCATCTTCAGGTTGGACTGTGATTTCACCATTTGAATTTCTTATCAGCCCAATCTCTTCATTATCTCTTTCCTGCCTCTCAAAAAGAATGTTAGTTTTTTAAATAAAATAACATATACAATTTTTTTCTACACACATAGTTCTTTTATTGTATATCTTATAAGCTTTACTACGTGAAGAATATCCCAAGAATACTCTCTTATCACTTCTAAGATCATACTTACCTAGGGAGTCTTTGTCATTATTGTGCATAAAGCACTTGCATCTAAATGCCCTAAGATGGAATATATTTAGCTTTCTCCCTTTAAGTGACTCATAGGGAATCCTCTTAACAAGAGGTCTAGTCATGCAACTTTTTATGATGTAGAATGCAAAAATTCAGCAAACTTAGCATTTTCAAATTCAGTTCCATGATCAGACCTAATTGATACAAGTTGATTACCTAGTTATTTATGAGTTTTTGTAACAAAAGAAGTAAACATGTCAAATGCTTCATCTTTAGATGTTAAAAACAATGTCTAAGAAAATCTAGAGTAATCATCAACAAGCATCATCATATATCTTTTACCACCTCTGCTTAATGTTCTCATTGGACTATAGAGATCCATATGGATCAGTTCCATCGTTCTGGTGGTGCTTACCACTCTCTTGCATTTAAAAGAGCATCTTACCTACTTCCCCCTTGCACAAGCCTCACAAACATTGTCTTCTTTGAACTTGATGTTAGGCAGCCCTATCACTAGGTCTTTGTGTCACGACCCAGATTTTCCACCCTCGGGAGTCGTGATGGCGCCTACTAATATGAGCTAGTCAAGCCAATTCTTAACTGCTACTTCATTAACAAATTACTTCTTTTGACAATTATCAGTAATATCATGAAAACAACGGAATTAAATAAATATGCAGAAGACGTAAATTAAAGAAGCTAAACAATAATGCGGAAATCAACATATGCCTTTACCCAAGAACTGGTGTCACATTACTCACGAACTTCTAAGAGTACTAGATACAACCGTTTGAAAAAAGAATGTAAATTGTTTGTCTCGGAAACATGAGATAACAGACTGAAATAAAAGATAGAGGGGACTCCGGGCCTGTGGACACCTGCAATGCTACCTCGGTGTCTCACTGGACTGAAGGCTGGCTCCCGCGCTACTGCTGCTATCCAAGACCTAGTTCTGTGCAAAAGAGCGCAGAGTGTAGTATCAGCACAACTGACCCCATGTGCTGGTAAGTGTCCAGCCTAACCTCGGCGAAGTAGTGACGAGGCTAGGATCAAAGTACGAAATAAACTTGTGCAGTTTCAATATATATGCAGCGGAAAAGTAATATAGAAATAACCAGCAGATACAGGAATAACAAGTCAATGCGGGTAGTGGAAACATGCTGTGGGGGTGAATATAGTTCCGAATAGAAAGGCATCAAGTAAGGAAGGAAACAACATAACTAGAATATCAACAAGGAAGTAGAAATCAACAATTTGCACGCCATCACCCTTCATGCTTTTACTCTCCTTCTCACCAAAACAATACACAGCATCACCCTTCGTGCTTTACCCTCTTCCTCACCCAAACAACAATCACACGACAAATAGGGTAAGGAAATCTAATACCTCGAAATAATCAAATAACAGCAGGTAATGAATGAAATAACATAACTCGGATATCAACAAGGAAATCAGAAGTCAACAAATGCACGGCATCACCCTTCATGCTTTTACTCTCTTTCCTTACCATATAATCAATAAAATCGGCACGGAATGGTACATCGTACGGTACGGCATCACCCTTCGTGCTTTACACTCTTTCTTCATCATATAATCAATAAATATCGGTACGGAATGGTATATCGTACGGCATGGCATCACCCTTCACGCTTTACACTCTTTCCTCACAATAGCAAACAATGCACGGCATCACCCTTCGTGCTTTATCGCTCTTCCTCACCCAAAAAACAATCCCAAACAAGGGTCAAGGGATTTAAACAAATAGTAATAATAGAAATCCCGGCAAGGGAATACAATTAAACAGATAAGTCCCGAAAAGGGAACAATATCAATAAATCTCAACATCCCGGCAAGGGAGATAATCAACAAAGCAACAAGCATCCCGGCAAGGGAACAATTTAATAACTTTTTCTCTTTCTTTCACTTCTTACTTTATAACTCACTTTACCACTTGAGCCAATGCTCCAATGAGTTTCATTTATTCCATATACTTTCACAATTCGTATTACCACTCGAGCCAATGCTTCTCGAAGTTCAAAGATCACAATTTCTTTCACATGCTTTCTACAACATATAGAAATCATAATTTAGGCATGAAAGATACAACAAGATCAGAATATCTGCAATATAAAGACTCAGGGTCATGCTAGACACCAATGTATAGATACTCGTCACCATGCCTATACGTCGTACTCGACAATTAGCATGTAGCAAATAAAACTCAACTCCTAATCCCTCAAGCTAAGGTTAGACCAAACACTTACCTCAACTTCCACAGCCGAATCAATCCACAACAACCGCTTTCCCTCTCGAATTCAGCTCCAACTCAATCAAGTCTATAGAATAATGACTTCATAATATCAATATATGCTAAACAAATCAAACCCAATGCCTAATTATAAATTTCCAAGCTTTCTTCCCAAAATCCCAAAAATCGACCCCGGGCCCGCTTGGTCAAAACGCGAGGTTCGGACCAAATTCATATCTCCCATTCAACCACGAGCCCGAATATATAATTTCTTTTCAAATTCGACCCCAAAACGAGGTCTAAATCAAGAAAAATCAAAAAGCCCTAACTCTACCCAAATCCCCAATTTTCTACCCTAAATTACATGTTTTAGGCTTAGGAATTCATGAGATGTTGAAGAAAATGGAAGGAAACAAGCAAGGATTACTAACTCACGAAGTATTTGGTGAAGGATAGCTTCAATGGACGCCTAAGGACCTTGGAGAAGGAGTTCGTGAAAACTTAATGAATCCCGTAGCTACTGTTTCTGAAAATTAAAAATATAACTAGGCGAAATTGCCCTTTGTGTTCGCGACAGGCTGGTCGCGTTCACAAAGGGTAGGGCTTAACAGTCCATCGCATTCACAGAAGGAGGCACGCGAACGCGGAGAGTAAAATGGTGAGGCCCTGAAATTGGTATATGCGACCGCGGAAAGTGGCACGCGAACGCGAAGAGGAAATCCTGCAAAACTACGCAAACGCGAGTAGGCTTATGCCAAAGCAATGAAGAAAAGGAGACTCAGCCCTTAGAGTCAAATAACCCTACACGAACGCAAGGGCAGGGACGCGAACGTGAAGGAGGAAAAATTAGAGCATCGCGAACGCGAGAGGAACAATGCGAACGCGTAGAAGAAACTGGGTCTACAACAGCTGAAGCAAATCTGCAATTTTTCTAAGTTTGAAACCACTCCGAAACACTCCCGAGCCCTCGGGGCTCCTAGACAAACACATGCACCAATTCAACAACATTCTACGAACTTAACCGTGCGATCAAATTGCCAAAATAACATCAAAAACAACGAATCAAACCTCAAAATCACTAGTTTTTCTTCAAACTTCATAAACTTTCAAATTTAGAGTTTAAAGTCCGAAACACGTCAAACGACGTCCAATTTCAACCAAACTTCACTGAAATATCTTAAACCACATATAAGACCTGTACCGGGCGCCGGAACCAAAATACGGGCCCGATACCAACACGTTCTAACCAATTTTCATTTCAATTTTCTTTATAAATTTCAGAAAAACAATTTTACTCAAAAATTCATTTCTCAGACTTGGGACCTCAGAATTCGATTCCAGGCATACACCCAAGTCCCATATTTTCCTACGGACCTTCCGGGATTGTTAAATCACAGGTCCAGGTCCGTTTACCCAAAATGTTGACCGGAGTTAAATTTACTCATTTTAATATAAAAATTTTAGCATATTTCATAGAATTTCATATTTAAGCTTTCCGACTACAAGCTCGGACTGTGCACGCAAATCGAGGTGACTAAAAATAAGGTTTTCAAGGCCTCGAAAGAGCGGAATGGGTAAGAAAACAGGTGATGACCCCTTTGGGTCGTCACACCTTGGAGATTAATTTATTGAGTTGACTCAGACTTGCATGTCCAAGTCTCTTGTGCCAAAGGAGTGGATCATTGTCCAATATACTTAAGCAAGTGAGTTCATTTTCTGAAAGTGTGGACAAATCTACAATGTATATATTGTTAACTCTCTTTTCCCTACAAAACAATCTTGTCAGTGGTAAGATTAATAGCAAAATATTTGGTAGAGGTGAATGCTACCAAGTTACCTCTATCACATAATTGTGATACACTGATTAGACTGTACTTTAGAAAATCTATCAAGTAGACATTCTCAATAGAGTGAGAATCAATCTTACCTACCTTTCAAATCCCAATGATCTCACCTTTCTTCCAATTTTCAAAGGATACATTACCTCCTTTGAGGTCCTCAAATGAAAGGAACTAGTTATTGCTTCCTGTCAAATGCTTTGAGCAACCACTATCCATGTACCATATTTGGCTGCTCCCCTTCACTTGGACCCGCAAAAGGAAATCAAAGGTTAGTCTTAGGAACCCAAACTAGTTTGGGTCCCTTTCTATAGGCAAAAGGGTGAATCAAATTCTTTTTAGCCTAACCTGACAGCCTATTTTTCCCTTGAACAAATTCTTTATTCTTTTGACTAGCCTTTTCTTTTACAATATATTCACTTTTATAGTGACCAGTTTTACCACAGTGTGTGCAAATGTTATTCTCAGGAAGTGTGAGGTACTTGCTTTTGGGATCCCATTTAGGTGCAGTGGTCCCATAGCCAAGTCCTCTCTTGTGCTACTATGGTGTTCGTGTAGCCAAGAAAGTGCATCGGAAGACCTGTTCCATTTACAAGTTCTGTCTAGCTCGTGCTTAACCCTGTTTAGATCCTCCTTAAGGACTCTTATTTGCTCATCTATTTTGTAGAACTCATCTTTCATTTTTTCTACATTTTGTTCTAAAGTGAGTTGTGCGTGATTAGCTTTCTTTTTACTAGTTCCTTATTTCAATTTTAGATTTTCAAATCTAAGCTCCAGGACAGTGGTGTCAAGTTCATGAACCTGGTTCTTTAACTCACCATTTTTACTTTCACTTTCACTAGCACTAAATTCCAGATTTTTGCACTTGCTTTCAAAATCACACACTCTTTAGATAGTTGTTCCTTTTCATTGTTTAGATCCTCAGATTCATCAATGAAATCCAGGAGTAACTCAGATAGCCTTTCTTTAGACAAAAATTTAATCTTGTCTTTGAGATGAATTATACTTACCTCAGATTCCTCATCGGATTCTCCAATTGCCATAAGTGCTTGTTCCTCTCCATCTTCACCCTCTGAGTCATCATCTGAGCTTTGTTCCCAAGCAGCAACCATAGCCTTTGTTGATTATTTGTTCTTCTTAGGTTGAACTTGTTCCTTCTTCGTGTTCCTTCGTTAAGCTCTTTCCTTCTTCCATTCAATTTCCCATCGAGGGCAGTTTTTGATGTGGTGATCGGTCTTCCCACACTTGTAACACCCCTCATTGGTTTATTTTTCAGGAACCCTTGGTTTGTTGTAGCTTCCACTTCTTGAAGGACCCTTTCTTCTAATTAGGTACTTCTTGAAGTCCTTTGTGATCATGGTCATTTCATCCTCCTCTAGATCAGCACCTTCAGTGATTTTGACTGCCAGGCTCCTTCCTTTTTGGGTGCATCCATCTTCATGGTTTGCCTTCTAAGTTCATAGGCAATGATATTTCCAATTAGCTCATCCAACTTAAGAGTGGCAATGTTCTTTGATTTTTGAATGGTAGTGATTTTGCTTTCCCAAGTGATTGGCAGAACCCTTGTCAAAATTTTCTGTTACGCCCCGCAATATTACGTCAATGATGTTACGCTTCGCAGTATTAAATTACGATGATGTTGTACCCTATAGTATTGTACGTGAATTTGTCGTAAGGTAATGTACATCAGTCCAAGGAAAAGATTATTTGGAGGTTATAAGTCTTATGTTATTTCAAACAAGTGACAAGTAAATTCGTGAAGGTGCGAGGGTAAGTAAATCGAAGAAAACGAATTTTGTCGAAGTTTGGCATGCTGGGGTAAAATACGGCTCGAGCTAAATTACCCGGTATTTATGGACTAGTACCATACAAGGTGTCACATGACCATAATAGTAAGGTGTATAAGGTATATGAAAAGTGAGTAATATTTTAAGTAAATGGGAATAATTCTTAATTTTACGGATAATTGATTAATTACCGGGTAACGGTACATTGCCTAATTAAATGGGGATAAATTTGGATAAGATATATCCAAACACATGGCAGCAAGGCCATATACAAAATGGTGACTCTTGATCAAGTCTTATTAAGTGGCAAATTGGGCACATTTCCCAACACTAACATATCAATTTTCTAGTTTACTTTAGTAAAAGAATTAACAAAGATATGACAAAACCCATGTTCAGAAAACATCTCCAACTTCAATTGAACTTGAAGAATTCCTTAGGCTCCTACTTAACGTTCCAATGGAAACTTCATACGTAAAAGATCACAAATTTTTGGTGATCAAAATAACCACACATCACAAAGATTACTACACGGTCAGATGAGCAGCAACACACGAAGATATCTTGTCATTTTTTCAATTCAGTTTGGTTAAGCCCTTTGGAAAATGCATATTTTTGGGTCACTGGCTGGAAGCCATCAATGGTCTTTCGCCTAGTTGTTTCTAATTCCGAGTTGGGTTATGAACAGGTATGTTAAGGCTATCCCTTCTTTCTTTTGGCATGATCCATACGATACGAACGAAACGTGCAAATGTACAAATTCCATAAGTGACTCTATTCATAGAAATATTAGAAATATCTATGTTCTTTAATTTCCATGTGTCATAATATTTTATCATCTGTTCATGGGTCTTAGAAAAATACGAAAGTTGAAAAGAGTTTACTTTATGATATTACTCAGAGGAAAAATGGTCTTATGACATTCCGAATGATTTTATTGATGTACTTTGCATGCATTGCATTCATGTGCATTGACCCATGACCAGATAGCATTATATACGCGTATATATGTAAATATATGTACATGGGATATGGGAAAAGGTTACGGCGTTATATACGCATCACCACCTGATCAGCTGGTATATGATGATAATGTTGCCCACAGTTGCTGAAATATGATTCAAATGGCGTTATATACGCATATATATATGTATGTACTCAAACAGCGTTATATACACGTATATATGTAAATATATGTATATATATGGGATATGGGAAAGGTTATGGCGTTATATACGCACCACCACCTGATCAGCTGGTATACGATGATGATTTTGCCCACAGTGGCCGATATGATATGATGGGATGCCCTCAGAGGCTGATAATGTTATGAAACATGTACCTATGCACGACATGATATTCATACGCAGATGCATGACGATAAAGTATTTTATAATTTACAAAGTTATTCATACTTACAGGTTGAGTCATGTACTCTATATTTCTTCCATGTCTCTTATGTACTTATTTATGTGCCTTACATACTCGGTACATTATTCGTACTGACATCCCTTTTGCTTGGGGACGCTGCGTTTTATGCCCGCAGGTCCCGATAGACAAATCGAGAGCCCTCTAAGTAGGCTATCAGCTCAGCGGAAGATGTTGGTGCGCTCCATTTGCTTCGGAGTTGCTTATTTTGTTAGTATGATTTAGACATGTATTGTGTGGTATGGCGGGACTCTATCCCGACCTATATGACATTTATGTACTCTTAGAGGCTTGTTGAAATATGTCTTGTACGTGAAAGATTGTACGGCTTTGTCGGCCTATGTTTTGAGTTTATAAAATATCATGTTGCCCTATTAGGCCCGTATGTCATGTGTATATGATAATGTAATAAGAAAGATATGTTACGTTGGTACTCGGTTGAGTAAGGTACCGAGTGCCCGTCGCGGCCCATCGGTTTGGGTTGTGACAAAAGTGGTATCAAAACAGTTCTGTCCTAGGGAGTCTACAAGCCGTGTCTAGTAGAGTCTTATTTATGGGTGTGTCGTGCACCACACTTATAAGCAGGAGGCTACAAGGCATTTAGGACTGTCACTCTTTCTTCTTACTCTAGATCGTGTGGTAGAGCTCAGTTGTAAGAATTCAATTTCCTAAACTCTACCTTATTCATAATACGGTGATGCCTACATCCAGAAAGATAGGTGGTAAGATATATAGCTATGGGAGAGTTGAGTTAGAGGAACTCGACTTTGCATCATGTTTATGATAAGTAAATATGAGGTCTTCAGCAGATCACGTGCGTACTAAAACGTGTAAGTCTCTTGGTAAGGATCTTGAGGCAAGAATACATATCCACCTTAATGGTGAATGACAATGAGAGATTTAGAAGGTAAATACAAGTGTCAAAAAGTAAAGGAAGTAAGATGAAGAAAAGTACGAGGCACCCAGTTTATGAAGGTGAACGGTGTTTATAATTCAGGCACAGGAACATAAGCTTTTTGAGTTATATTCAATAATAACATAATTATATACAATTGGTCGTACCCCTTCCAGATATGCCCTATGGGGGTTAACAAAAGCAGTATAAGAAGATATGATGGATGAATTGATTGCGTCAGTTGACATTTTCGAAGGATATTGCAAATGTGTTGATAGATCTCTTTATGAGATGCCTACATGGTGCACTCTAAAATAGTGCAGCCAGATATGAGTACTACAAAGACATGCACTATAAGCCTTGCAGAGATAAATATTACCGTAGTGTTGCTCGTGTCCCTAGTAAAGCGAGAACGTTAAGCAACTTGAAAAGCCACTGGATAGAGCAAGGAAAGCTAAAAGCGAAAGAATGTCGTAGAAATATTAGCAGAATAATGAGAAGAGGGATAAGAAAGCATTATGAATAAGGTGTGATACGTGGATTAAAACGGTAGAGTGTTACAGAACCTATAGTCAAATGAGGGAAGAGACGAAAGGTGATGTGCCTTAAGACAACAAAAGAGTATAGTCCATAAGGTTATATCCTCATTTCGAGAAATAAGTTCGTGACTCCAACGCGACTACTGGAGGGGAGAGTTAATCCTTAGAGTAATAGAACAAGTATGGACTGGTGAACAAGATAAACTAAGCATGAATTAGGAACTGAGTGACTGGTTATAGTCGCTATCATAAGAACTTTAGATTTTTTTTTCCGCTAATAATAGAATGGACGACAAAAGAAGATTCATGAGAAATTCAGAGAATGATCATTCAGGAAGACGCTTCCCTACAGCAAGCAATGTGAGCAAAGTTCAGCTTAAGGGACTGTATGTGCCAGTTATACTAAATTTCACCCTCGTGAGTAACGGATTTTGCTATCCTTGGTATGGAAGGATTACCGAAAGGCGAGTAAGAGTCATCGATGATATGAAAGGATGCCAAAGATGAAAAGGTGAAACATCTATAGGCAAGTCGTCGTAGCTGCAATTGTTAGTACTCCCCTAAAGGGGGGAATATGGAATGATAAAAGGAAGAATGCGATAAAAATGAGAAAGGTATGAGATTGCACTTATCCAAATACTACAGATATGCTACGATTCCAAAACATTATACAAACGTGACGTCAGGGAGAAGAAGTAAGGGTTCCTGTCCGAGATGTTAATGATAATTAAGGAGCCAGTGCGAGACATAAGTTAAGACCAAGGAAATAACCTAAGAAAGATTTCGCGGAATATTGACATGAGGATGGGCCAACGAGTAGTTAGTAGTTGATTCAAAAAGAGCCTAGCTATGGCTAGTCAAGAGGATACAGAACAAGACAGCAAGTCGTGCAAGATAAAGATAGTAAATAGTAATATAGTGAATTTAGTCCCATAGTTATGACATTGTAATACTTGAGAAATATTCAAATAGGAGTTGGGGTATTTAAGGGTATTATGAGTGTTACGGAAAGATAGTTCCACTAGGAAGACAATCAAAACTTCAGTTTAGAAGTAGCTGTACGAGCAGATGACTAGGGGTGGTAAGTAACTAAGGATAATTACAGGTGAGCACGAACATCAAAAATTCTATCGGGAATACAGTATAATAAGTTTGCATCTTTACAAGAGTCAGAGAGTCTTCCCTAAATACTACAACGAAAGACAAGTTGAGGAAATAAGAAAGAAGGCTTCAACCTAAGAACAACGGCCTAAAGAGGAAATGCTCGTGTAACAACAGTCTCACAACAACACTAGAAGCACTCCAACGGAAAGTGGAACCTACCATGGCTAATGAACGGGAAGTAAAGATAAAAGTAATATTCAAGATCATATGAGTTATATGAAAACTCTAGCATATGTGGACACTAAGATAAGCTAAGTATGGACGTAACAAGGGACAGAAAGACCAAGAAAAGTAATAGCTTACGTTGAAAGAAAGTTAAGACGGAATGAAAGAATTATTTGATCAATGATCCAGAGTTAGTACGTTATAGATACACTCAAGATTTTGGAACATTATCCAGGCAGCATATTTGTTGACAATCATATAGCCATAGAAGATTCCGGTATAAGTTAAAAGAAAGAATTGAGCCCAGGGCATTGAATTGTTAGGAGATTGTATCATGTATATTCCATAATACCCATGAAAGGCTAACGTAATAACTGATACCATGAGCCACAGATCGGAAGATAGCTTAAGCCTACATAAAGGATGATTAGAAGGAAGAGGAAACTGAAGAACTACATCACTTAAGCAAATCAGGAGTCTGATTATTGGACCTAGAAAAATTATAGAAGTTGTGCTTGAGAACATGACAAAATCGCTCTTAATATCAGACGTTCAAGAGAAATAACACAGTGACCATAATCTATAATGGCTCCACAAGGAAGCCAGTTAGAAGAAGTACCAGCCTCATAAAAAGTTAGTATGAAGCTCCCACCGAATTGTGTATGTACCAGAGGTGCGAGTATTATTATAGAGCTTCAAGTTATGGACGTGAATTACGCCTAAGTGGAAGGGAGGTTATGAAAGAGATAGAAGATACGAAAGGAGATTTTAGGGTAAGTAAGGTAAAGGTGAACAACGTACGAGATACCTAAAGGCAGAAGATCGTGAATAGTCCACACTTCATATAGAAGGCTATAAGCACGGGGATCCAATAACCGGAAGTGATAGCGGCATCGTCAGCGGCATGTCTTCCAACCTATGGTTTCTAAGTACTGAGAGATCTAGTTAAGAGAATAGAGAAAAGTTGGAGACGATGTGATGTATCGCTTGACATTCCAGAATAACACAAGGAAAATTATGGTGCAAGCAAGTTGAAGGAAAGTTGCGAGTATTATAGATGGATATGTATAGGTCGCAAGCTAAAGTATGGTAGAGAGACAAAGTTGTAAGGAAACATGAGTAAGGATGAGGAAAGGCAAGTGAAAAGGTGACGAGAATGTATAAGTCCTCAAGGTTAAGTTCATGGAAACAAGAGAGATAATGGTTACTCTAAGTTATTGAATGTTCAGTATAACCTGGATGAACTCAAAGGAATCCAAGACAAGTACCATTTAGAAAAGATGGAATGCTGCCCTTATAGTACAATGAGGGTGTAATTGTGATGGATAAAGGATGACGATTAGGCCTTCAGGTGAGTAGTGATTTGAAGAGGATTTCATGGATTGTACGAGATTAAAATACCCACATAAGTGGATCATATTGGGATGCTATAAAATACGGTCATTGAAGTATAATATCACCCTTACGTGGATCAGGAAAAATCACTTCAAATATTCCTCGATGGAATGTAAACCCTAGTGGCAAGGTATGTCGTAAAGAAGTTTCAAGTTACCATTGGTATAATGTAGATTGATATTGAGGCAAATCAATAATGGATGGACAAAACTCACAAAGTATGGGATGAGATTAGGCCGTCATTCTTAAGACGAACGATAATGAAGGAGCATTGAAGGATTGAGATTTATACCTAAAGGATAGGCAACAAAAGTAACTGGGAGCTTGGTAAGCGTACCTTAGTAAAGGTAGATTGAAGCAGAAAAATTATGGTATAGTATAACCCATGTAAGTGCAGTAAAGTCATATGAATGGGTAACCATATCTATGAAATGAAATATGGCCATATTTGCAAGTTCTACAAAGTGTCGAGCAAAGGACTTCAGTATACCTATAGAGGCCTAGAGAGGCATCCTATTAAGCCTTGTATATACAAAGTATGGCCTAGAGATTGACTAAAAGATAAAAGGAAAAAGGAAAAAGGAAAGATAAATCGCATAAGTGCACTTACAAAGCCAAGGTCATACAGGTTGCATGACAAGAGGTAACAGCAGTTACAAGATTAGGAAGATTTCGACAACATGTCATGATATGAGCAAAAAGACTAAAGGCGAGAATACCCTGGACTTTGGATTTATTCTTAGAACAACTGCCTAAATGGCAAGGTGAGTATTAAGGTATTCACATGAGCTATAAGTTATGAAAATGATAAGAGCATCAGTCGACATTCGAGGACGAATGTTCCAAAGGAGGGAATGATGTTACGCCCCGCAATATTACGTCAATGATGTTACGCTTCGCAGTATTAAATTACGATGATGTTGTATCCTTTAGTATTGTACATTGAATTTGTCGTAAAGTAATGTACATCAGTCCAAGGAAAAGATTATTTGGAGGTTATAAGTCTTATGTTATTTCAAACAAGTGACAAGTAAATTCGTGAAGGTGCGAGGGTAAGCAAATCGAAGAAAACGAATTTTGTCGAAGTTTGGCATGCTGGGGTAAAATACGGCCCGAGCTAAATTACCCGGTATCTATGGACTAGTACCATACAAGGTGTCACATGACCATAATAGTAAGGTGTATAAGGTATATGAAAAGTGAGTAATATTTTAAGTAAATGAGAATAGTTCTTAATTTTACGGGTTATTGATTAATTACCGGGTAACGGTACATTGCCTAATTAAATGGGGATAAATTTGGATAAGATATATCCAAACACGTGGCAGCAAGGCCATATACAAAATGGTGACTCTTGATCAAGTCTTATTAAGTGGCAAATTGGGCACATTTCCCAACACTAACATATCAATTTTCTAGTTTACTTTTAGAAAAAGAATTAATAAAGATATGACAAAACTCATGTTCAGAAAACGTCTCCAACTTTAATTGAACTTGAAGAATTCCTTAGGCTCCTACTTAACATTCCAATGGAAACTTCATACGTAAAAGATCACAAATTTTTGGTGATCAAAATAACCACACATCACAAAGATTACTACACAGTCATATGAGAAGCAACACATGAAGATATCTTGTCATTTTTTCAATTCAGTTTGGTTAAGCCCTTTGGAAAATGCATACTTTTGGGTCACTGGCTGGAAGCCATCAATGGTCTTTCGCCTAGTTGTTTCTAATTTCGAGTTGGGTGATGAACAGGTATGTTAAGGCTATCCCTTCTTTCTTTTAGCATGATTCATATGATATGAACGAAACGTGCAAATGCACAAATTCCATAAGTGACTCTATTCATAGAAGTATTAGAAATATCTATGTTCTTTAATTTCCATGTGTCATAATATTTTATCATCTGTTCATGCGTCTCACAAAATACGAAAGTTGAAAAGAGTTTACTTTATGATATTACTCAGAGGAAAAATGGTCTTATGACATTCCGAATGATTTTTTTGACGTACTTTGCATACATTGCATTCATGTACATTGACCCATGACCAGATGGCGTTATATATGTATATATATATATATATATATATATATATATATATATATATATATATATATGTAAATATATGTATATTGGATATGGGAAAAGGTTATGGCGTTATATACGCACCACCACCTTATCAGCTAGTATACGATGATGATGTTGCCCATAGTTGTTGAAATATGATTCAAACGGCGTGATATACGCATATATATGTATGTACTCAAATGGCATTATATACGCGTATATATGTATGTATATATATGTATATGGGATATGGGAAAGGTTATGGAGTTATATACGCACCACCACCTGATCAACTGGTATACGATGGTGATTTTGCCCACAGTGGCCGATATGATATGATGGGATGCCCTCAAAGGATGATAATGTTATGAAACATATACTTATGCATGACATGACATTCATACGCAGATGCATGACGCTAAAAGTATTTTATGATTTACAAAGTTATTCAGACTTACAGGTTGAGTCATGTACTCTATATTTCTTCCATGTCTCTTATGTACTTATTTATGTGCCTTACATACTCGGTACATTATTTGTACTGACATCCCTTTTGCTTGGGGGTGCTGCATTTCATGCCCGCAGATCCCTATAGACAAGTCGAGAGCCCTCCAAGTAGGCTATCAGCTCAGCGGAAGATGTTGGTGCGCTCCATTTGCTTCGGAGTTGCTTATTTGTTTAGTATGATTTAGACGTATATTGTGTGATATGGCAAGACTCTATCCCGACCTATATGACATTTATGTACTCTTAGAGGCTTGTTCACATATGTCTTGTACGTGAAAGATTGTACGGCCTTGTCGGCCTATGTTTTGAGTTTATAAAAGATCATGTTGCCCTAGTAGGCCTGTATGTCATATGTATATGATAATGTAATAAGAAAGATATGTTACGTTGGTACTCGGTTGAGTAAGGTACCGACTGCCCATCGCGGCCCATCGGTTTGGGTCGTGATATTTTCTCAACTTTATCCTCTTCAAGAATAACCCTTCCAAGAGACTTAAGTTCATTTGTCAGTATGGTGAACCTTGTATACATCTCCTGGATGGTTTCCCCTTCCTCCATGGTGAAATTTTCAAATTGAGAATACAACAGTGTTCCTTTAGACCTCTTCACTTGAGGTGTTCCTTCATGAGCCACTTGCAAAGTATCCTAGATTTTCTTAGCAGTGGTATATCTTTGCATTCTACTGAACTGGTCTGGACCAAGTCCACACACAAGCCATTTCTTGGCCTTAGCATTCTTTTCCCATTTCTCAAGTCCTTAGCATTACAGTCAGCTCTTGTTTTGGGCACATCTACTCCTTCAGCATTCTTCTTCATGGTAGCTAGGCGACCATCAGTGACAATGTACCATAGCTTATAGTCTTCTCCAATAATGTGATCTCTCATCTTGTTTTTCTACCAAGAGTAGTACTGGCCATTAAAGAGTGGAGACCTATCACTGGATTTCCCTTCCCAGTTTCCAGGTGGTACGCTCATTTTGAACTATTCCTAAGGTGTTAGACTCTTCAAGGATAACCTGATCTGATACCAATTGATGTTTTATACGTCAATACTACACAAGAGTGGGTGATTTGTGTGGTGACCAATTTTTCGCTTAAACTGTTTATAGAAGGACCTGGTTCTTCTATGTGTTCCAACTACTACTGTTGCGGAATAATAAATATAGAAAGTAAAGAACACAAGTATTTTTACGTGAAAAATACCCAGCTCAAAAGGTCAAAAAACCACGACCTACTACTCAGTAGGATTTTCCCCAACACTTCACTAAATCATTGAGCCAAAACAATATTTACAAAACTCTTTGTAAACCTAAGGATTACCTCTAATCCCGTTGTAGCAGCCAGCCTCTAACTGTTGCGACAACTTCAAGTTAACACTAACTTGAATACTCAAAGTACATATTACAATTGCTTCTAGATAAAGCTGAAAAGTACAATATGAAAACACCTACTACAATTGAACTAGAAATAAAGAAAGACACATAAAACTCTTTATAGAGCTGGTTCTTCAATCTGGTTCATGTATCTTAAGATTTGCACACTTGAATTACACACGAACTGCTTGCAAAAAGCCTTGCTATTTTGCTCTCAATTCACATTTAACTTTTGCATTTTTGTGAAACACTGTAATATGAGAACATCTTGCAATTTATAGAGTTAGTAGATGAAGAAATAACTAGAGTTTTGATGCAACTCTTCCTTGGTGGAAGAGTTCTAGTTGATTTTAACTTCTAACTCCTTCCCTATCTTGGATTGTATTCTCTTTGACTAAGGAGTCCCTCTCCTTATGAATTATGCAGCCTTTTCGATCAGGAGATATTAAATACACCAAGTTAAGCTTATCTCCTTCACGTGCATCCCACATACTCGAATCTGCCCATTTTTGTGAACCTGATGGATGGACCTAGAGGATGGACCTGGTTCATCCTGAGTTCCTTTGTCAGTCTTCAAAACTAACCTTTACTTGGGCCAACACTGGTGTATGCTCCTATTGGTATAGGAGCTTATTTCGACGTGTTGAGCTTTGCACGAGACCACGTCCACGGGTATTGGTTCTGGAGCATTCTCAGGGTTTCGTGGTGGTACACCAATACCTGTAACATCCACACCATTCACTCCATAGTCCTCAAGATTGTTGTTTTCACGTACGTTTACTTAGTTAGATATTTTGACCTGAAATAAAATATCTTGGACAAGAAAAACTGTGAAAGGTAAATTGTGTTATGTAGTAAACCAGCAAGAAAGTAATTACTATTATTTTTAGCCCCACGGTGGGCACCAAACTGTTTACCTTGAAAATAGTAATTACAGTTAGATTTGATTGTGTGGTTCTAAAAATATGTGATCTATTTTTATGCTAGTTTTTAGGCAATAGATGCTTAGTGAAACACCAGAAAATAAGATAAGAGGTTGTAGATATTGTAATGACTAGACCGAATGGTCGAGAATTGGGACCTCGAGTTGACGTATACAAGTCCACGAGGTCGAGTCGGATGCCCATCATAGGGAAATCGAGGGAGGATTAACAGTTATGAGAGCTACGATGGCAGCTCTTCATGATAAATGATGAGCAATAAATGTAGAACAATAAATAGAACACTATGAATATAATCAATAAATGCATGTAATGAAATCAAGACAATATGTTAGGAAGCAGAGAGAATGTTCTTGAATATTCAATATTGAGTATCAGATGTCCACAAGATGACAAGGACCCCCTTTATATATGATGGGGAAATCCAACATAGTACAAATGCATTTATTACAAAGATATGGGGTTGGTACAGCCAGTTAATGCCATGATACAGGTTTAGACTAGCCTAGTAGACTTTTGTCAGCTCTAGTCTTGTGCCTTGGGAACCTCACATCACTCCACAGAAGACACTGATTTACACTGCCTCAAGGCTGGTCGTTGCTTACACTACCTTGAAGTTGATCACTGAGAACCCTCGAGGTCGATCAGTTGGAACCCTCAAGATGCCTTGATGATCATAAAATCGAACCCACTTATTTCTACCGTATATATATTGCTTGAGTTAGTTGACATTGCCGAAAGATATTGCAAATGTGCTAATAGATCTCCTTGTGAGACACCCAGATGGTGCAATCTAGAATATTACAATTATATGTGAATACTAGCATGATAAAAAAAAATCAGGTGATAGGCACTGAAAGCCTGGAAGGGATAAATATTGTCTTAGTATGACTCTCATCCCTAGTAGAGAGAGGAATTGAGCAACCCAAAGAGCCGATGAATGAAGAAAGGAGAGCTAAAAACTAAAGAATATCGTGTTGAAGTTTTCACAAGAAAAGGGATATAGTCATGCCCCAACCTCGGTAAGCGCGACCGGCGCTCAATCGAGTAAGCCCAACTGAGCAAGCCTTATCGAACATACTACCCAACTCAATATGATTAAGGAAACCATGCTTTCGTTTATTTAGACAATAGGAAAGGTTGTACATTCAACATTTTTTTGTTCATCTTATATTACAACCTTAAACCGTATTTAAGTTCCAAGATTCCATATAGTTACAATTTAGAGGAACAAGAGTTTAGAATTACAACATAGTTCATATACCCATCCAACACCCGTACATAACCCACACAAACATCTACGGAGCCTTTAAGGATACAAAAGACAATGATGACAACGCCGGCAACAAGGCCCCGGCTATACCTCAAAAGTGGAAGTCTACAACAAAAGATGTACAACATAACCCCTTGAAGTAAAAAGGGGCTCACCAAGACTTTGAGAGGAGGATAATCTGTTACACGCGATTGGCACTGTCCGCTATGGAGCCACCTACATTCATTTAAAAATGTAGCGCCCCCGGCAAAAGGGACGTTAGTACCATGGAATTGTACTAGTATGTATAACTAAACGCCATCTTATTAGAAAGAACTATCATGCAAGAACAAGGAAATCACAAGAGACAATCAAAAGCTTTAATCGAACACCACATCATCGAAGAAAAGAATCATATAACTTTCACATAATTTCTATAGCTTTAGTTTGGGGCATTTCATATTGTTCATCATCAATCATAATACCACTGCTTTCTTGAGCGAAGTCCGATCACGACCCGATCGGATAGGTTGCCTCAATTGAGACATGTACCTCAAATGACAATCTCATTCTCCTTTTCCAGAATTCAATATCAGCACAATACCACCATGTGTGCAGCATGGCATCCGATCACGGCCCGATCGGCTAGGCCGCCTTACCAAGGTGTTGTTCCTTTCTCATTAATCATCTCGTTTCAATCTTTATTTCACATATATCAATTCATAGGCACTTAGGGCCACAATTATCGTATCATTTCCATTTTCAATGCTAACCTTGCAATTTGAGATCACAAGCACGTACAAAAGCAATTCAAGTTGTAAGCATAGGTAAGATTTCACATAGTTGGCATGACAGTCTCAGTTTTAATCTTGGCTTGTAGCCTAGGCATTTCAACATATGGTTCATATTCTTCGCACATCTCTAAATATTAAGAATAGTACATTGCACACGTTGAGGCACACCCTTCATGTTTATATATATAATTGCAAACCAATTCATGTGAAATAACAATCAATACATCAACCAATTCTAGTCTTACCACATTTGCGTAAACATCAACGAAGCTCAATTTCTAATAAAAAGAGGTCTTAGCCATACATACCTCAATACAGCTTTCCTTAAATTCTTACAAAAATTCTAGGACTCTTAGCAACTTCAATCTATTTTATGAGAATTACAAATTGAATCTAGAATTAGAGACATGCTTAAGATTCTAGCTCATTTGAGCATATTATCAAGCACTGAGTGTGCATTGTGATTTTAGGATCCTTTTTATGAGAGATTTTCATCACCTTACACCCCAATTGCTATATTTTAGCTCATAATCTCCCCATACCCTATTATCACTTATGCATGCAAGAAAATCCATTTTTTATACTCATGAACCCACTTGCTAATTACTTATTTTAGTGCGAATTTCGAAATTAAAGGTTAGGGCTCAAGTTCTTACCTCTTGGGGTGAAGGCCTAGCAGCTTTATTTGATAATCTTTAAGGGCTTAGGCAAGGATTGAGTGGGAAACTTGATGAAAATCGCTCTTTCCCTCTAGAACCTCCTTTCTCACTCTATTTGCAGTAAAATATCATAAAAGGGACCTAAGGAGGTGTTTTTAATGGGATGGGGTCGGGTTTTAAAAGATAGAAAATAGGAGCCCCAACACCCTCTGTGATCGCATATGCAATCGTATAATGGACATGCAGCCCACAGAATGGACCTCAAAAATGGTCCCAAAAACCTGACCAAACTGTCCCTATATGCGGCGAGAATGCGGTCCGCATACCTGTTCTGCTGTCGCATAATGCACCACAGAATTGCCCCTCGCAAAAATTCCAAGGTGATTATGCGATGACTATGCGGCCCGCATATTGATTATGTGATCGCATAATTGGCCGCATATTTGACCTTAAAATTAACCATCAAATTGTCTGACTCTGCAGCGACTATGTGGTCCGCATAGCTATTATTCCTAACTTGGCACTACGAGCTTTGGGTTTTTGAGTAGAAATTTCATGGGGCCTTACAGATATGCAGAAATATTAGCAGAGTAATGAGAATAGAGATAAGAAAGCATTATGAATTAGGTGTGACACATGGATAATGATAGTAGGGGAAAAAAGAAAAAAAGAAATGACAGTATTACAGACTCTAGTCAAGTGAATGAAGAGAAGAGAGGTGACAGGCCTTAGGACAACAAAAGAGAATATGCCATAAAGTCATATCCTCATCTCAAGGAATATGTTCGTGACTCTAACGTGATTACTAGAAGGGAGAATTAAACCCCAGAATAATAGAAATCAATGTGGGCTGGTGAACAAGATAAACTAAACATGAATTAGGGACTGAGTGATTTGATAACGGTCGGCATCATAAGAATTTCATATTGCTTTCCGGTGATAAAAGAAAGGACAACAGAAGATGATTCATGAGAAATTCAGAGGATGGTCATTCAGAAAGACGCTTCCCTAAAGCAAGCAATGTGAGCAAAGTTAAGCTTAAGCGATTGTATGTGCCAGTTACAATAAATGTCACCATCGCGAGAGATGAATTTTGTTATTTTTGGTACAAAAGGATTACCACAAGTGAGTAAGGGTCATCGATGATGTGAAAGGATGCCAAAGATGAAGAGGAAAAACATCTATAGGTAGGTTGTCATAGCTTCAAGTCATAGTACTCCCCTAAAGGGAGGGAATATGAAATGATAAAGGAAGAATGTGGTTAAAAAAAAGAAAGAATGAGTTACCCTAGTTATGGCTAAAAAGTAGGTTACACATGAGTCAGCAGATCGTGCAAGATAAACATGGGTAAAACCTAATGTAGTGAATTCAGCCTTGCAGTGATGTCATTGTATTTATTGAGAAATATTCAGATAGGAGTTGGGGTAGATAAAGGTATCGTATGAATATTATGGAGATAAAAGTAAGTGTCGTTGGGAAGATAGTATAATTATCAGTTCAGAAGCAACCCTACAAGAACAGGGACGCAAAGGCAAGAACAAAGGATAATTATAGGTTAGCACGAACATCAAGAATTCAATCGGGTATGCGATGTAATAAGCCCGCAACTTTATAAGAGTCAGAAGGTATTGCATAAGTACTACAATGAAAGACTAGCTGGGGAAAAAAGGAAGAAGGCTTCAACTTAAGCACAACGACCTAAAGAGGAAATGATCGTGTAACAATAGTCTCACAACAACATTATAAAAACTCCAAAGGAAAGTGGCACCTACCGTGACTAATGAACGGGAAGAAAAGTAATATTCGAGATCATATGACTTGCACGAAAACTCTGGCATGTGTGGGCACTAACATGAGCTAAGTATGGACGCAACAAGGGGGCAGAAAGACCAGAAAAATAATAGCTTACGTTGAAAGAAAGCTAAAATGGAACAGAAGAATTTATTCGATTAATAGTCCAAGGTAGGTTACATTATAAATGCACTTAAAGGTTCGGAGTTTTATACATGCAGCATATACAACCGTAGAAGATTCTGGTATATGTTAAAAGAAAGAATTGAGCCCGAGTCATAAATAAAAGATTAAATTGTTAAAGGATTGTATCATGTATATTCCTCAGCACCCATGAAAGGATAAACATAATAAATAATACCAGGAACCACAGATTGGAAGATAGCTTAAGCCGACTAAAGGCCGATCATAAGAAGGAGGAAACTAAATAGTTACGTCACCTTACTAAATCATGAGTTTGATTATTGGACCCAGAAAAATAGAAACATTGTGATCGAGAACATTGCAAGATCTCCCTTAAATTCATATTCTATAATGGATCTATGATAAATCCAGTTTAAAAAAAATAACAGCCTCATAAGAAGTCTGTAGGAAGCTCCTACCGGATTGTAGTATTATAATAGAGCCTCAAGTTGTGGTGTGAATCACACCTATGTGGAAGGGAGCTTGTGAAAGAAATAAAAGATATGATGTGAGATTTTAAGTAAGTAAGGTAAAGGTAAACAATGTACGAGATACTCAATGCAGAAAGTTGTGAATAGTCCATACTTTGGATAGAAGGCTAGAAGCGACGGGATCCAATAACCAAGAATAATAGCAGCTTCGTCAGCGGCATGTCTTCCAGCCTATAGTTTCTAAGTACTGAGAAATCTAGTTAAGAGAGTAGAGAAGGGTTAGAGATGATATGATGTCTCGCTTGACACTCCAGAATAACATAAAGAAATCTATGGTGCAAACAAGTTGAAGGAAAGATGCGAGTAGTATAAATGGATATGTATAGGTCACAAGCTAAAGTATGGTAGAGAGAAAGTTTTAAGAAAACATGGAGTAAGGATGAGGAAAGGCAAGTGGAAAGGTGACGAGAATGGATAAGTCCTCAGGATTAAGTCCATGAAAACAAGAGAGATAATGGTTTCTCTAAGTTATTGAAAGTTCAGTCTAGCCTGAATGAACTCAAAGGAGTCTAAAATTAATAGCATTTAGAAAGAATGAAATGTTGACCTGGTAATAAAATAAGGGTGTAATCGTGACAGATAAAGGATGACGTTTTGGCCTTCGTTTGAATAATGATTTGAAGAAAAAAAAGAGTAGGAGAAAAGATTTCACTGATTGCAATTAAGATACCCCCATAAGGTGAATAACATTGAGACACTATGAAATACGATTGTGGAAATCACTTCAAATATTCCACAATGCAACGTAAGCCATAGTGGCAATGTATTACGTAAGAAGTTTCAAGTCTTCAAGTGGAGGATTGTAGATCAACATTGAGGTGAATCAACAATGGACAGATACAAGTTACAAAGTATGACATGATATTACGTCATCCTTCTTAAGATGAACGGTAATGAAGGAGTATTAAAGGACTGAGATTTATACCTAAATGATAGGCAATAAAATTAATTGGGAGTTTGGTAAGCATACCTTAGTAACAATAAATTGAATTAAAAATTGTGGTATAATATGACCCATGTAGATGCAGTAAAGCCATATGAATGGATAACCAGATCTATTAAATATGATATGGCCATATTCGCAAGTTCTACAAAGTATCGAGCGAAGAACTTCAGTACACCTATAGATGCCCAGATAGGCATCTTATTAAGCCTTTGTATATGTTTACAAAGTAAGGCCTAGAAATTTACTAAAAGCTAAAAGTAAAAAGGAAAGATGAATCGCATAGCACACTTACAAAGTCAGGGTCATACAGGCTACATGATAGGAGGTAGCAGCAGTTGCAAGATTAGAAAGATTTCAACTACAAGTCATGATATGAGCAAAAAGACTAAAGGGGGAATACCCTAGACCTTGGATTTATTCCCAGAGCAACTCTTAAATGGGAAGGAAAGTATTAAGGTATTCACAAGAGCTATAAGTTATGAAAATGATAAGAGCATCAGTCAATATTCGAGGACGAATGTTCCAAAGGGGAATGTGAGTGTTACGCCCCGCAATATTACGATGATGTTACGTCCTGTAGTATTATATTACGATGATGTTATGCCTTGAAGTATTATATTACGATGATGTTACGCCTTGTAGTATTACATTACGATAATGTTACACCTTGCAGTATTACATTACGGTGATGTTACGCTTTGTCGTATTAAGTTATGACGATGTTGCACCCTGTACTATTGTACGTTGAATTTGTTGTAAGGTAATTGACATCAGTCCAAAGAAAAGATTATTTGGAGATTATAAGGATTATAAGTGATGAGTAAATTCGTGGAGGTGAGAGAGGAAGCAAGTCGAAGAAAATAAATTTCGTTAAAAATTTGGCATTTTGGGATAAAATACGGCCCGAGCTAAAATACCTGATATTTATGGACTAGTACTATACAAGGTACAACATGGTCATAATAGTAAAGTATGTGAAAAGTGAGTAATATTTTAAGTAAGTGGAAATAATTCTTAATTATGTGGGTAATTGGTTAATTATTAAATTAGTAGGGGATTAATAAATTGATTAAAGAAAATGGGTGAATTGTTGGATAAAGTTAAATGTAGTAACATGGCAGGCAAGAAGATTTGGCTAAAAATGACTCTTAAAGTAATGTGCTTGGTGTCAGAACTAGGATATCTTATGGCCAAGTCATGCTAAAGTGGGACTCATCCTCTTTAATTAATACTTCAATATAATTCATCAAATTACATAATTTCCCTTTTGCAATTCTAAAAGAATTGCACTTCTAGGCAATAAATGGAGCTCAAATATTAAAGATCTCCTTACTTCATAAAGAGAGATGCATATTCATAACGTTAGAATCTTCATCTTCAACAAATCAACAAAATCACATAAGCATCTTCAAGGAATCAAACGAGAATCCTTAGTATTTTAAGTAACGGATTTTTCCCTACTCCATGTATGTTAAGGTTATCCCTTCTTTCTTTTGGCATGATCTATACGACACAAACGAAACGAGCAAATGCACAAATTCCATAAATGACTCTATTCATAGAAGTATTAGAGATATCTGTATTCTTGAATTTCCATGTGCCATAATATTCTATCATATGTTCATGGGTCTTAGAAAAATACGTAAATTAAAAAGAGTTTACTTTATTATATTACTCAAAGGCAAAATGGTCTTATGACATTCCGAAAGATTTTATTAATGTACTTTTCATGCATTGCATTCATGTACATTTACCCATGACCATATGATTCAAACGGTGTTATATACGCGTATATTATAAGTATATGGAATATGGAAAAAGGTTATGGCGTTATATATGCACCACCACCTGATCAGCTAGTATACGTTGATGATTTTGCCCATAGTGGCTAAGATGATATGATGGGATGCCCTTAGAGGCTTGATGATGTTATGAAACATGTACCTATTCACGACATGACATTCATACGCATATGCATGACACTATAATTATTTCATGAGTTACAAAGTTTTCCAGACTTACAGGTTGATCATTTACTCTGTATTTCTTCGATGTCTATTATGTGCCTTAAATACTCGGTACATTATTCATACTGACATCTTTTTGTCTGGGGACGATGCGTTCATGCCCGCAGGTCCTGATAGACAGGTCGAGAGCCCTCCAAGTAGGTTATCAGCTCAGCGGAAGATTTTGGTGCGCTCTATTTGCTTCGGAGTTGCTCGTTTGGTCAGTACGATTTAGATGTGTATTGTTTGGTATGGAAGGGCTCTGTCCCGACCTTTATGACAATTATGCATCCTTAGAGGCTTTTAGATATATGTCATGTTAGTAAAATATTTTATGGCCTTGTCGGCCTATGTTCAATGTACGAGTGGTTATTTTGGTCTTAGAGGCCCAAATGTCTTATGTTCCACCTATTTCTCGGCAGCCTCTCCGGATCAGTTATCTATAATAGGATAATACGAAATGATACGTTATGTTGGTACTCAGTTAAGTAAGGTACCAGGTTTCCGTCACGGCCCATTGGTTTGGGTCGTGATAAAGGGGTTGTGATTCGTTGGTTATATGCACCCATGGTATGGTTCTATTTGGGTCTAATAGTAAAATTCGAGCGAGATGGTGATTGGGGTGTGGAATGGTTGATTGTGCCTTGGTTATGGTCATTCCGAGTTATGGTATATTATGTTATTTTATTCTCCATGGTTATGGCCATGCACTTCGTCTCTTGATGTCAAATCGTGTGGTTGTTGATTTTAAGCAATGTGGCTTGAAGTATTTCATATGGACTAATGTTTCGATGGGGTCACGCATTGCAATAGAGTTATGTTAAGATATGATCCTTTGTGATTGATTCGTATGTCTTAGTTCTACCATGTGTGATGGGTTCATAGCATTGCGTTTGTGGTGGTACTTGTTGATCTTGTAGGTAGGTTCTCTTGTTTGAATCATTTTCCATGTTTGAGTACATTTGAAATATTTCTTATTGGTGCACGAATTGCACGGTTGTGACTTTAGGTTGTATTGGTGTGCCATGTCAATAGAATAGTTTTGCTTGATGAGGTATGGTCATTTGACATAGAATGGATACTATCAGATTTGATTATGGTATGTTTGGAAGAAAAATATCGGAACTCAGCTTAGGATTTGGCTTTGGTTCTTGTTGGACGAGAGAGAGCTCCATAACTTCTTGATCTAATGGGTGGTTATGATTTTATGCGTGTTTCTTTCATCATCGGCAGTGCACGAAGGTTTTAGAATGAGATTTTATTTGATATGAGGTTTACTACTGTTATCGGGTTGGCTTTGAGCAACTACTGTGATCGAGAATTATTGATACGAGTATGCGAGTTCTATGGTATATCATGTGATTACATCTTTGGTCATGTTTGTGGTTTGATATAGCTTGTTCTGACTCATACAGTACGTAGATGCGAGATTCAGGTCTTGTAAGGAATTTCGGATGTTGGAAATTGGGTCCTAATGCTTACAGACTAAGGTTAAAGTAATGATCTTCAGTTATACTGTATTTCTAGGCTTACATGGATTGGGATGACATTGGATCACCCCCGGGTATGTGCACGGTAAGGTAACACGGTGATTTGATGGCTTAGGAACAACTCCTGGCATGTTCAAGGACGAATGTATGTTTAAGTGGGAGAGAATGTAACGATCCATCCAATCGTTTTGAGCATTTGCATTTCGTTCAGCTATTTGAAGTGTTGATAAGCATCGTATGATGTATTATGACTTGTGTGAATCATCAGTTTTTGTTTTCAAATTATTCGGAACTGATTTGGAAGAATGATTCTCAACTAGGAAGCTTTAAGTTGGAAGAGTTGACTAAGTTTGACTTTTTAGTACTCGACCTCGAATCAAAATTTTGACGGTTCCATTAAGACCATATGGTAATTTTGGACTTGGGCATATGCCCGGATTTTGCATTTCGATATTTCTAGAAGGTATTGTCACTATTTGGCGAAAGTTGGAAATTTGAAGGTTTGGAATATTCATAAGTTTGACTGGAAGTTGACTTTGATGATATCGATTTTGGATTGTGGTTCTGGGAATTGCAATAGCTTTGTTATATCATTTGGGACTTTGTGCAAAATTTAAGTTCATTCCGAGTTGATTTGATAAGGTTCGGCACGAGTGTTGGAAGTTGAAAGATTCAAAGTTCATTAAGTTCGATTTGAGGTGTGATACGTGATTTTGTTGTAGTTATGCATGATTTGAGGACTCGAGTAAGTCTGTGCTATCTTATGGGACTTGTTAGTATGTTCGGACAGGATACCGAGGGGCTCGGGTGAGTTTCGGATAGGTTTGAGTTGTGTTGTGCTTTTTTTTTCGACGTCGTTTCTTCAAGCATAAATGGTACCATATGAAGAAAATGAGCTCCAATTTCTGTTTATATTGAAGCATTAGATCTGTATTATAATTTTTGACCCATAGCAGCTGGAATCATCAAGTTTCGACATTGTAGGAGAAATTTATGATCATTTTACTAAGAATTGGGTTGCCATAATTTTAAGATTAATTACAAAATTGTCACTAAATTTGTATTTAAAAATCTGAACTATTTTAAAATATTGAAACCAACATATCTCATTTATTATAAGGTCAAATGGAGTGATTCAAAAGCCTAACTTGACTGAAATTTCACAAAGAATCCATTGGAGCATCAAAATGAGTTTCGGGATTTTTTGTTGAAAGAAACAAGGCAATTTCGAGGGTTTGTTCATTTGGTCATAATTTGAGTTGGGAGCTCGTATTTGGGAAATTTTGGAGGCGATTTTCACCATATGGATTGGAAAAAGTGTTCTATACTTGATTTTAGTTATATTTTGTAAATCTATCTTTGTTATTGGTATTAGATTGATGATTTCAAAGTGAAATTTGGGGGCTTTTGTCTTAAATTTCATAAAGTAAATTTTTGAATTTTGAACATTGAGTATGGTTGGACTCGTAATTTAATGGGTTGTCGGATTTTTTGAGTTTCGTCGAGTTCTGGGGTAGGGGCCCGGGTTTAACTTTTTGGTTGACTTTGGGCTTTTGATTAAAGATTCGACCTTTATCAATTGAGTTTGTTTCCTTTAGCATTATTTGATGTTCTTGAGTTGCTTTTGGCTAGTTTTGAGCCATTCGTAGGTCGTTACGTGCGGGATGGTGTTTCTGTGGTATTGTTTGTCTTGCTCGGTATTGGATTCGACTTGTTTGAGGTAAGTAAGACTTCTAAACTTGGTGTTGAGTGTATGAATCCCTGAATATATGTGTTATATGCTTGGTGTGGAGGTGACGCACATACTAAGTGACGGGCGTGTGGGTGTGCACCGTATGAATTATGACTCGGTTGATTCTGTGGTACAGTGTAGTTACCTAATCTTGTTTTTATCCATGAAATTTCTACATGCTAGAGTAATTGAGTTGTGATCCATGTCATAAACCATGTTTATGCTTTATGCTTGTTCTGTTGGGACCCACTGAGGTCATATTTGCTATTGAGTTATTTGTTTAAATTGTAGTTACATACTCGGTCACAGTCATTCATTTGCATATCATATCTCAGTCTCTGTTATCATTTGTTGTCATAACATGTTATCATTTTTTGGTCTGATTGGCATGAGATTTGTGATCCCGAGAGACTTGAGAGATTGATGAGTGAGTTGGGGCCATGGAGCCGTATTGTGAGTTAGATCTGTGGATCGAGTTGCATGCCGCAGCAGGCCTTATAGCTATATGTGGATCGGGCTTCACACTGCAGCATGATTTATGGCTATATGTGGATCGGGCTGCGCGCTGCAGCAGGCCTTATGGCTATGTGTGGATTGGGTTGCACGCCGCAGTAGGCTTTATGGATATATGTGGATCGGGCTACACGCCGTAGCAGGCCAGACTAGTTTATTATTAGCACTTGGGCAGGATCCGCCCCTCCGAAGTCTGACATACCAGTAGTGAGCACAGGTTCTATTGATTCATGATGGGATTGGGTTGCACGTCGCACCAGGTACCGTACAATACTAAGTGACTGAGTGTGCTGAGTGATTGAGCGTGATGAGTGGGAGTGCGAGACAGTTTGATGGAGTACTCTGAGAGTATGAGTACATGATTTCATTACTGTGATGCATTGCATTGACATGTATACTTGACATACAGGCATAGAGGTCCATTTTCTCATGTTATATGGTTTTGTGACATTCAAGACTTCACATGGACATTGACATGTAGGCATATTGATGTACTTACCTCATGGTATCCGAAATTGAAATATCTTATCTATTATTGAAAGCTTTTGGAGAAAAATCATAGATTTCTAACTTACTCATATTTTGGTGATTTCGAGAAAAGATTTGGGTTTTACTGTTATACTTGAAAAGAATGTCTATCTTCTGTAACTATGAACGAGTTGAGCATCATATCTTTGAGTTATTTCTTGTATTGCTTTTATTTGTTACAGGCTTTTCTTGGCTATTGGTATTGGACTCTAAATGTTGTCCAATATCGTCATTGCTATGAACTTGCGTGCAGATTTTGGAGCCGATATTGTTGTGTATGGCGGGAGCTGGCTTTGATGATGAACCTGCATTTTGCTGGTAGTTGCCTCTTGTTCTTGGTAGCTTTAGATTTATAAATCTGTTCATCTACATTTCGAACAGATGATGTATTCATTTCGTACCAGCTTTGTAAACTCTAAGTCATAGAAGCTCATGATTAGTACTACCAGTCCCTGCGTTGTTGTATAAAAGTTTAGTTATTTCATCATTATATTCTCAGCAAATCTCATTTGAAATTGGATTATTGTTAAATTGTCTTACCTAGCAGGTTAGGTTAGGTGTCATCACGGCTAGTTGGATTTTGGGTCATGACAAGTTGGTATCAGAGACTTGGTTCATAGGTTCTACGAGTCTTGAGCAAGTCTCTAGTAGAGTCTTATGGATCGGTATGATGACGTCCATACCAATCTTCGAGAGGCTACCGAGCATTTAGGATCAACTTCCCATCTTTGTTTCTTTATCGTGCGACATTGGTTCATATTGAAGCATTTCGCTTTTAATTCCTTCCACTCACTTGTATGTGTACGTGAGCACTAAGTATTAGTTGTACATTGACAACTTGTGAAATTCAATGTACAAGGTGCGAGATGTATTTTCAATGTTTTGGTGATGGGCTAGTCTGGAGGACTTGAGGCCAGGTTTGGACCGCAGTTTAGGCTCGGTAGTTTTGCTTGTGTGAGTATATGCTTTTGGACTTCTATGTCTAGTGGTGTCCTTATAAGTGGACTGGTGGCTCGGTGAGTGATTGGATGGCTATATTATGAGTAGGATGTAATTGTGGGATGTGTTCAGATGGTTTGAGTGTGTTGATTCTATGTTCGCATGCTGAGTTAATTCTGTTTGTGGAAGAAAATCATTCAAATCAACTAGTTAAATGCCCTTTTGCCATTTGATTTCTGACCCCAAGCTGGATGACTCCATTATAGATTCTTCTACCCTCTGAGTATTGCTCACTTTTATTGAAAGTCTTGGTAATATTCTATTCTCTTTAGAAGATGTACCAATGACTTCTTTCCCATTTGTTAATTTCTGAACCTCTTTCATGATCTATTCAGACATGTTGCCTTCCTCCACTGCGTTCAAATTTCTAATAGAAATTCGTGTACCCTGGTTACCAAATCCCTGGTTACTCGCCTCTTGAGCCTTATGAACTACCTATTTGTTCTGTCTTTTCTTTGTGTTCAGTTATGCAAATAATCCTGGTTTGAAAGTCACTTTCGCTTTCTTCTTTGCCACCTTCTTTGTCTTTCCTTTTTTCTTCTTTTTGAGTTTAATCCTTTCAAAAATTATATTCTTATTTTCAGAACTTTCTGGTTCAATTGTCTTCTTTGAAATATTCTCCTCATTTCCAATGCTATCTTCTACTCTTTGTTCCTTCATAATATTCTTCCCCGTATCTTCCTTCTGATTTGATTGTTTTCCTTTGCCTATGGTATCAACTGCTATTTTCTTAGCACTTATCTCCTTTTCCATTTGCTCTTTGGTTGTATCTTTTTTCCTTTACTTCTGCTTCCTTGGTTTTTGCGATCCTTATTTGTTCTAGAACCCTACAATTTCTCAATGCGTCCCAACTTCTTGTAATGCTTGCAATATTTGGGAACATTCTCATACTCTAGTTACTGCACAAATCTTTTCAGTGGAGAATCTTCACCGTCAGCTCCTACCCAAACACTATTAAGCAAAGGCTTTAGTACATCAATTTCTACTCTAACCTTTGCCATACTTGGTCGGGTTTTGCCCCTAGTTGCGACATCCATCTCTAATAGTGTACCAACATCCTTTGTAATTTGATACAAGTAATTCCCTGTATGCAGATGTAATGGCAAACAGGAAGAAGAACCCAAACTGGAACTATGGTTAGATCTTCCTCTGGTTTGAAATCTGGGCTCCATTTTGGAGTCATATCTAATGCCCATCAATTTCCATAGCCCTCTTGAACCAAATGTATTTAAGTCTTCATCATTTGTAAAATATAAAAACACATTATAATTATCATAAATGCCAATTTTAACTGACTCTTCAGCGAGAATCATTCAGAAAATCTCGATCTAATGCTGTCAATTTGGGGCCGAATCTTCATGAATCTTCCCACAACTGTTCTCTTGCATTCCTCTACCATCACCCTATAGTAGTCTATGGTCTTAAAAATAAAGATTGGCATCCCATTATGATTAGTTCTTCTAGCCACCACCATGTTCTGCCATTGACAATATGTGTTCGCAGTAGGGCTTTGAGTAGTGATGATAGTAGAAGCATATGAGATTTGTCCTAAAATTCTTCCTTGTACATAGCTCACATTAGCTTGGGAAACCTGTTGCTAATCAGTACATGCCGGATCGATGTCGTCTGGCGGCTCCATGAGTGGAGCATGACTCTCCTCCTTCTAAGCAAGAACAAATTTTAAGTCTTTACTTTTGGTGCGTGTGAGGCGCGTGAGGGTAAGAATAGAATAACTGCAATTTTGTAGCGTTCGTTGTAAGCTTCTTTGCCTTTTAATTTCTTCTCCTTATTTTTTTTATTTTTCTTTTTGATTTATTTATTTTCTTTTACCTTTTTATTGTATTTCCCGCAAATAAAATATAAATATTAATTCTTAAATTAAAAGTAATACTTATGTATGCATGATATTTTCTTCCTATCAGCCTTCTACTCCAGATGGTCACAATAATTCAGCAACTTCTTCACCAGATCCAGAGAAGACTATATACATGAATATTCTTCTAATTTGGAACCAGCTAAACCTCCTATGCGAATGAAGCACCGCCTGAAGGTACTCTAAGCACACCAGAACTCAGAAAATCTTCTAGGCCTAGCAGACCTCCTCTTTGGCTGCAAGATTTTGTAGTTCAATCCTAAGGGTCTAAGTGTGCTTATCCTATCTCAACTCATGTGACATATTTATATATCTCTCCATTATACTACCATGTCCATGTCATGTAAGCATGTATACGGTCAAAATCAAGAAGTTGATTTCAAAGCCTTAAATTGGCCTGTGAGTCCAAGTCTGGGCAACTCGAGGTAGAGGTAAGACCCAGTTGGAAGACACGGACCTCAGGGAAGCAGATCGAAGACCTGGCGCGTCCTACATCGAGGGCAGTACATTCTCAAGGGAAATCAATAAATAGTAGAAATTTCTCAAGGACACGTGAATCAGGGCATAAATTAAAGGATAGGATTTGTACGAAATAGTACAGGTTCGTACTAGGTTGTTATACACCTGTACCAATAGAATTCTTTACCTCAATTAGGAATGTACTATCTTGGGGTTTTCTCCTTCTATATAAAGGGGACCCCAATCATTTGTATCACATATTATTATTATTCACTGCAATAGAATATCCTACTCTACTTTTCTTGTTTAAAGTGCTCAACAAGTGTTCCTCAGCTTTATTGCTTTTACTTTATCATTCATACTTTTGCTGTTTTTAGCTGACCTTGAGGCCCCCAGGAGAGTCAAGCTCGAGGTTATCATTTTTATAGCAACACTAGTTTGGTTCATTAATTCTTCTTATTTCAACTTAATATTACTTGTATATTCACTATCATTAGAATAAATCACATATCTTTAAAAGAACAAAATACATTTAATTGTTACCGCCATTTTTTGAGGTAAATAGTTTAGGCGCCCACCGTGGGTATAAACATAATAGTTATTGTTTTAGTGCTAGTTTTCTGATAATACACGTTATTCTTTACACTTTTCTTGTCAAAGATTGTTTGGTTTCAGGCTTAAATATGTCTACTACACAGAATGCACCTATTCACGAGGACGAAGGTCTTGGAGAAAACAGCGGTATAGAGGTCGGTGTACCACCCATAAACCCTGATGGAGTGCCAAACGTGGAGCCAGTTGATATCAGTTCATACAATGCTCTGAATACGGACACAAAAACAGACCCGGAAGGAACGCACACAGGGAAGCCCGAGCAGGATGCCAGGAAACACGAGGGATGGAAGAAGGAGGAGTCAGCCTCCAAGTGATATTCGAGATGCTGCAAGCTCAGCAAGTCGCCATCACTCAGCTTCAGAGTTAGAACAGAACTCCTAACACCGCCGAACTAGTAGACGCCCAGCACGAGCCAGCGCTAGAAAGGCCCGACGAAAGCGGCTCGAGGACTGATCCCACAATCATGAAAATGCTCGAAGATCTGACTAAAAGAATCGAGTCGGGAGAAAAGAAGATAGAAGACAACGATAAAAAGGTGGAAACTTATAACTCCTGGGTAGACCAAATACCAGGAGCACCTCCAGTTTTGAAAGGTATAGATGCCAAGAAATTCATACAAAATCCTTTCCCCCCAAGTGAGGCTTTGATGCCCATTCCCAAGAAATTTCACATGCCCGATATACCAAAATACAATGGAACACTGACCCTAACGAACATATTACTTCATACACTTGTGGAATCAAAGCAAATGACTTGAATGACGATGAAATCGAGTCAGTATTATTGAAAAGGTTTGGGGAAACACTATCAAAAAGAGCTATGATATGGTATTACAACTTAGCTCCTAACTCAATAGATTCATTTACTATGTTGGCAGACGCCTTAGTGAAAGCACATGCCGGGGCTATAAAGGTGGCCATAAGAAAATCAGACGTCATCAAAATAAAACAAAGGTATGACGAGATGTTAAGGGAGTTCGTGTCCCAATTTCAGATAGAATTGATAGAATTACCACCGGTCTCTGATGACAGGGCAGTTCAGGCCTTTATGCAAAGTTTGAACAAAAGAAGCTCGATTGCATCTCGACAACTAAAGAAGAACTTGATTGAATATCCCGTTGTGACATGGTCAGAGGTACACAATTGTTATCAGTCAAAAATTCGGGTCGGGGATGACCAGTTGGGACCCCCCCCCCCCCACCCCCACCCCCGGGCTCAATTCATCCTTATAGATTTGCAGCCAAGACCCCGAGGGAATCAGACCAAGTATTAAGATTCAACAAGGAAAGATAATCAACCGTACGTCAAAGAAAGAAGGAACATTTCAAGGCGTAATACACCTCGGAATGATCGAAGAGTAGATCGAGGCCAAAATGCCCGAGGGCTCATGAGCAAAACTGGGTTCGACATGCGCTACCGATGGAGGCACCCAAATTGTTAGAATGCAACTTCAGTGTCGATGCCTCGGGTATCGTCTCAGCCATTGGCAAAGTTAAATATACTAGATGGCCCAAGCCCATACAGACAGACCCTTCTCAGAGGAATCCCAACTTAATATGTAAGTATCATGGTACTCACGGGCATAGGACCAAGGATTGCAGGTAGCTTAGGGAGGAGGTAGCCCGGTTGTTCTACAAAGGGCATCTTCGTGAATTTCTCAGTGACCGGGCTAAGAACCTTTTCCGAGAAAGAGATGCAAACAGGAAGAATGAACTTGAAGAACCTCAATAGGTCATTCACATGATCATCGGTGGAGTCGATGTCCCACAGGGACCCATATTCGAATGTACCAAAGTATCCATCACAAAAGAGAAATGGACTCAGAGATATGTGCTCGAGGACGCCCTATCGTTCTATAACGAGGAAGAAGACGTATCTTATCCTCACAATGACGCCCTGGTAATCTCTATCCTTTTAAATAAAATTCAGATTAAACATGTTTTAGTGGATCCAGGTAGCTCTGTGAACATAATCAGATCGAGGATCACGAAACAACTCGGCCTGCAAAATCATATTGTACCTGCATCTCGGGTGCTAAATGGTTTCAACATGGCAAGTGAAACGACAAAGGAAGAAATTATTTTGCTAGTAAACATAGTCGAGACCATACAAGACACCAAGTTCCATGTCATCGAAGGGGACATGAGATATAATGTACTCCTCGGAAGGCCTTGGATACACAACATGAGGTCAGTGTTGTCGACCCTCCATTAGATGATGAAGTTCCCAACAAAGGAAGGAGTGAAAATAGTCCACGGAGAACAGCATGCTGCAAAAGAGATGTTTGCGATTGAGGAAGTGGTGCCGATGCCGAAACCCTTGACCTCGGAGAAGTCGAACCTCAAAGATTAAATAGGTGGCTAAAAAGCAATCACAATTCCAAGTGTAGATGGAAGTGGGATAAACAGGTAACCGAAGGTGAAGAAAGGAACTCTCTAGCTCCTCGAACCTCCGTAGTCCTTGAGAAACCTGATGCTACCAAGTCAACCGCTCAAACGAAAGGTACACCTGGGAACGGGATTAACTCCCGAACTCAGAAAAAAACTTATTTATTTTATTATTGTTGATATAGACTGCGTTGCTCGACCCCATTTAGATGTGGCAGGGATTCATCCTTAAATTTCCACATATAGACTGAGCAACTGCCCTAGGTTTAAACTAGTTAACAGGATGTACGAAGAACAGACAGGTAAAATAACAAAAACCTATATTTATGATATGACTAGTTAGGTCCACGTACGTAGAGGACCATTTTTTATTCATTTGCAAGAAATTGTTAATATTTCGGGGCGACGCGGCATGAAGCTAAAACGTGCCTTCGAAGTTGGCGCGAGTGAATTTCTTGGACTTATAGTGTCAAATCAAGGCATTAAGAATCATTCCCGACCGGGTCAAGGCTATCGAAGATACCATGATCACGGATAGCAAGGCCTCGGATTCATTGATAAAGGATCATACAAACTCAGCACAATAGGAGCTTTTAAAGGACTCGCAATCTCGAAGACACCCCTTCTTACACAAAGGCCGTAGGCTTTAAAGCATGTGTTGCACTCTTTTTTTCTTGGCTTGGATTTTGTCCCAAATGGGTTTTACCGCCAAGGTTTTCACGAGGCAACACCTATGTGCTACCTAAGGAACATTCAAAGAGTATTCAAGGCTTCTTTTCGATCAACCTCGAATACTGGGGGGCATCACCCTCGGAGGTCACATTTTTTAGAAAGATACTTCACGCCTGAGGGGGGACTCGATAGAAGAACTTTGCAATGGGCCAAGAAGCCGACTAAACCGTGTCCATATAGAATAATCAAGCCCTAACGGCAAAACATGTACGCATGTATCAACTATTTTAAAAAAGCATTCTGGTTATATCAAAAACACTTTATATCTCATACGAGCTCTACACTTACAATCCTACGGGAAGTGGCTCAAAGGCCAAAGCAACCCAAAATACCTGAGGACTATCATTGACGGTCAATACATCCGAGTTATCAAAAATTCGAACTCATAAGACCTCAAAGAGGCACCCCCTCGAAACAAAGGTCAAGGCCAATATCCTCGGGGAATAATTTTTCGAACAAGTTTGGAAAGTTATCAAGAAACAGGTCTAAGTGACATACTCGAAGGCTACGGCCAAAATAACACGACTCAGAGACGTCTAACTTCTGCTAAAAATTAAAGGCACTCAACTATTAAAAAACTGGTTAAATCAGGCTAACCTCGGCAAAAGCAGAATATGAAGGGCTTTGATAAATTCAGCCCCCAAAAAATCTAAGGGTTCCGATAAATTAGCCCTCGAATGATCTAAAGGCTTGGACAACATCGGCCTTCGGAAAAACCTTTAGAGGTATTCGATTATGCTTACGCAAACTAAATGACTAATAAGGTTCCGATACGCCGAGCCTTTGAAAAACACAACGGGTACAAAAACACACGCTAAGGCATAACTAAAATTTCACTACGTCTTTTAGCCCAAATGAGGGAAATATTACATAGCCATTCTAGAGGCCGAAATGGTCCAATATAAAGAGCCTAAAGGCCAATTTTAAAAGAACCTAAGGGACAGCTTAAAAGATCCTAAAGGCCTATATATAACAGCCTAAGGATCGATATATAAGAGACTAAGGGACAACCTTAAAAGAGCCTAAGGGCCGATACATAAGAGCCCAAGGGACAACTTTGAAAGGCTTAAGAGCCAAAAACTTATAGTTTGAGATTCCGCTCTCACTTTGATCCGAACTCAAGGTTCACAATATCCCGAGTTTATATCGGATCGATTTAAACTTAGCTCGAAAATTATTATATCTATCGATAAAGATCTAAAGGTTTGGTAACACCCCGAACCCTAAACCAATCCTTGGATTAATCATTCAAACGAAGTCTTCCATAAATAAAGACAATGTTAAATCCAGCACAAACCAAAGACAAGATAAATAATCCCCTCGTATTTCCAAAAGATGATTACAGGAAATATTTACACAAGGAAGGCTTACAAGGAAACAAAATAAAGTGACTTAAAACTACTTCGGGGTCACATCCTTAATAGCAACATCTTCAAGAGTTGAATCTTCAAGAGCCTCGCCCTCGGGGACTTCATCCCTATATCCTTCACTCTCAGAGACACCGACTGAATCATCCTCATCGAAAAGTAGAACGTTCGCCTCTTCTTCCAAAATTTTCTTCGCTTCAATATCCCCTGAAAGTTGAAGTCACAGGCATGTATCTCGTTGAGGTTCATCCTCTAGGATTGTCGCCTAGAGTGGTCAAGGGCACTTGATAACTTAACCTCCGTCGAAGAAGATATCTCCCTTGCCTGATCATTAGGTGCTTCGACATAGGCTCGATATGAAGCCATAATTGCTGCAACATCAAATTTAGCCTTGGCCAGCTCAGCAGATTTGGCTTTAAGCTCCTCGATCTCGAGGCCCTGAGATTGGCTCTCCCCTTCACCTTGGAGCTGGCACTCGAGCGAAGCAACTGCTCTCTTAGAGATTCCTTCTCAGAGGCGAGATTTTCCATACCTTGCTTCAACCCTAGGGTCTTGTTTTCTTTTATCCTAAGCTCCTCCCGAAGCTGCACCTCTAAGTCGGCCTTCTGCTGAAACTGCAAAATTAAAAATGTCAGTCGCTAAAACAAACAGGTACGTAATAGACCTTCGAGAGCTGTGTTACCTTCTCCACATATTTTCTCGACCTTGGCATGCCTGCGTCAACTTAACTCGAAGATCGTGGATCTCCATCTCTTTCTTAGAATAATGGGCTTTGACGACGTCCCTCTCCTCCAAAGTCTTCTTAAGCTCAGCCTCGCATCGAGCAAGATCAGCTTGGGACTTGGAAAATGTCTCTTATGGAGAACCACAACCTTCACGAGAAAGGAGGGAAGATGGTTTCAGAGCAGTTAAAACAAAGGCACAGGCATAAAAATAGAAAACTCACTTGTTTAAAGAGATTACGAGCCTCATCAAAAATAAAAAGATCGGGACCATCATCAAGCCCTGCGAGACATTCTCGAAAGATATCATGCCCTTTGTGGCTTGCTTCCACTTTAGAAGACCTCATATTGTGGGCATCTCGGATTTGTCCCTCGGAGAACTCGGGACCAGGAGTCGAATCATCCATATTGATCACACCAAGTGATCCAATCGGAGCATTTTCTCTTATCTGAAGAGGCTTGGGTTAGGTCGTTCAGCCACGCCCTCAAAATGATCTCCTAGGTGAGGTGCTTTCCTTCTAGATGATAGTTCGGGGACTTTGTTCGAACTCCCCTTGAAAATTTCTTTGGCTTTTGATTGAGCAACATCCACCACCACCGGCTCGATGGGCGTCAGAGCATCAATATTTTTTCTTTTTTCATGGGTTACCAGCAGGCAGTCATCATCTTTTTCTTCCTTCTGCTCCCGAAGACGTTGTGCCATTTCTAGAGATAAGGCGACTTAATCGACCTTAGGCCTTCGAGCCACACTCTTCTTTGGCTTCGGGGGATTTTTAGATGACTCTCTTCTTCTTTATCTTTCATTGGATGGCTTTGAAACCACCATTGCATCAACCGGGGCCGGATATAACTCAACGGCTTCTCCAAGACCTACATGAAATTGAGGTCAGTATCCCATAGTAGAAGCACAAGAATACAAACAAGCAAGCTCACTATAGTTTTTGGCCTCCCATCAACCCTTGGCCAGATCTCGCCAGCAACGCTTTGAGTAAGAGAAGGCGGAGGCCAGCTTTTGGACCCAGCCCTCGAGGTCTGGGACCCCACCAGGAAACCAAGAAGCAGTTTCACCATCATAAAGGGGTTAGACCGATGAAAATATAAAGCCAGGGAAAAGAAAATTAAAACCTACTGCATACTCACATTTCATATTCCACTCCTCGGGGAATGGCATCCAATCGGCAATAATTAGATCGGAGGTCCTGACTCGGCCAAACTGGCTCATCCACCCACGGTCTTTGTCCTCATCGATACTAGCAAACAGACATTTTAAGGATCGATGTTGCAATTTTATCAAACCCCAACGATAAAGTCGGGGACTATACAGTCCGATCAAATGATCGAGGGTAAAGGACATCCTCGATGGCGGAGCATCACTAGGTATCGTTGTCAAAAGTCAAGAATAACTGGATCTATAGGACCCTGAGCCAGAATTGTAGGGCCCAAAGTAAAGGGGTAGGTATATACGCTCAAGTACCCCGCTTTATATGTGGTGATGTCCTCCTCGGAAGAAGGAATTACTATTCCTTTATTGTCCCATTTACAATCTTCATTTACTTGCTTGAGCTCGACCTTGGTCACCAGACAAATGTATCGAGACATAGGCTCGCATTGGCCTAGTGTCAAAACAGGTTTCTCGATTTTAAAATCGGATGTTATTCCACATGGCGAGGGAATACATTCCTTGATACGAGGGGGCACTACTGGTTTACCCTGTGCTGATTGAGAAGATGATGAAGTTTTTTCTTTTTGGGAAACCGGTTTAGACCAAGAAAGTGAAGAGAAGGGGGAGCTCAAGGAGATTCAAAAAAGGGTAATGAGACTTTAAAAATAATATGGGAATAAAGTTTGTAAGGTTGTAGAATCTGTCTATTTATAAAGTTCACTTAAACGTGATGAGGAAGCCAAAAGGCCAACCGTCAGCCGCCTCCAATTAATGACTTTGGGAATCGCACAAAAAGTAACTTTTCAATCACTTCAACCACTAATGTTGCGATATTTGAATCAGAACCAAGGCATCAAGGATTAATTTGTCAAAAATAATAAGGGTCACCCGAGTTTGAGAAATTCTCACTCGGGGACTATCTGTGAAGCCTAAGGGCTAACTTTATTTCGAGTTCGAGAAAGTATTCAATCGACTACTAAGCCCAAGGGCTGCCCGAGTTCGAGAAAATTCTCACTAGGGGACTATCTGTGAAGCCTAAGGACTAACTTTACTTCAAGTTCGAGCAAGTATTCACTCGACTACTAAGCCAAAGGGCTGCCCCAGTTTGAGAAAATTCACACTCAGGGACTATCTGTGAAGTCTAAGGGCTAACTTTATTTCGAGTTCGAGCAAGTACTCACTCGACTACTAAGCCCAAGGGCTACCCGAGTTCGAGAAAACTCTCACTCGGGGACTATCTATGAAGCCTAAAGAGCTAACTTTATTTCAAATTCGAAACCTTGATCTCACTCAACTCGGACTCAGGAGTCCCAATGTCTCGAGCTCGTATCAAATCAATGTATGCTTAGCTCAAGGATTAACAAAGAACCTCAAGAGGTATTATATTGGTCGATTAAAAACCTAAGGGTTTATTATGTTTTGGTCCAGTATTTAGACTAATCATTAGAGTTATACACTCGGATTTTTCACAAATGGAGGCAGAATGGAATTCAACAAGAATCAAAGATGAAATAGAGAAATTCTTTACATTGACACGAGATATTTACAAAGCCCACGAGGGGCCCTTACACAGAAACAAATAAGAAAAAACACAAAGCCAAGAACCTAATCTACTTTTGGGGGCATATCCTCGTGAGCGGTATTTTTGAGAACCTCCTCCTCAGGGACTCCATCTCGATCTTTATAGAAAATTGTGGCCTGGTGAAAAACTTGGTGAGTGTGGGTATTATCAGCACAAATATTTTGAAACCACTTCTTGAGACCGGTGTGGAATGCAAAAGTTAGTAGATGATAGTGCCACCTCACTCCATGCAAAGCAAAAAGAATGAAGCGCCACACCAAGTTAAAGTTAAGAGAGATGAGCAGCACTGTAAAGTTCGCATATCTTCTGATATGGGAAGAATTCGATGCCCTTCTCTCATTGTTTCGATCCAACAACAACAACAACAACAACTCAGTATAATTCCACTTAGTGGGGTAAAGCTTTAAAAAGGGAGTCTTGGTGTAACTGGTAAAATTGCTGTCATTGACCTTGTGGTCACAAATTTGAACCATAAAAATAGGCGATTAGAGGAAGAGATAGAGAAGGTAAAGGGCTGAAAGTTGATAAAGAAGGAATGAGTGTAGTCTTTGTTCAGCCAAGTAACACCCCTAATTATAGAAACCCTGTGACGGTCGATGGCACTAGTGGCCGACCAATGCTGGCATACATTCAATGCTTTTGGGGAAATGGACCGGCGGGACGTTTAGTGCTTTTGGGGATATGGACCGACTAGATGTTTCAATCACGTCAAGCACCTACATCACAAGAATGACATCATAGTGAGAGGCTCGGGAAAATTGAGGTTCAAATCATTTCTTATCATTTCATTCTAAGAAACGCGAGGACTATCTGTATACGGTCAAAATCAAGAAGTCTGATTTCGAAGCCTTAAATTGGGCTATGAGTCCAAGTCCGGGCAACTCGAGGTAGAGGTCGGACCCGATTGGAAGACACACACCTCGGGGAAGTAGATCGAAGACCTAGCCCGACCTACATCGAGGGAAGTACATTCTCAAGGGCAAGCAAGAAAGAGCAGAAATTTCTCAAGGACACGTGGATCAGGTCTTAAATTAAAGGATAGGATTTGTACAAAATGGTACAGGTCCGTACTAGGTTGTTATACACCTGTACCAATAGAATTATCTACCTCAATTAGGAATGTACTATCTTGGGGTTTTCTCCTCCTACATAAAGGGGGGCCCAATTATTTGTATCACACATTATTATTATTCACTGCAATAGAATATCCTACTCTATTTTTCTTGTTTAACGTGCTCAACAAGTGTTCTTCAGCTTTATTGCTTTTACTTTATCATTCATACTTTGTTGTTTTTAGCTGACCTTGAGGCCCCCAGGAGAGTCAAGCTTGAGGTCCTCATTATTATAGCAACACTAGTTTGGTTCATTAATTCTTCTTATTTAAACTTAATATTACTTGTATATTCACTAGTATTAGAATAAATCATATATCTTTAAACCCACAAAATACATTTAATTGTTACAATCATTTTTCGAGGTAAACAAAGCCTACTCAGCATATACAGAACCTCAATCCTTTCTAGAGGCAATGAAGGATCCTAAATGGGTGGATGCTAGCAGCCTTAGAAGATAATCCACCTGGAGCATTGTTGATCTTCCTCCTGGTAAGAAGACTATTGGTTGTAGATGAATTTTCAAGATCAAACATAAAGCTTCAGGAGAGATAAAAAGGTTCAAGGCCAGGTTAGTGGCCAAAGTTTATAACCAGAAAGAAGGCTTAGACTAAAGTGAAACCTTTTCTCCTGTAGCTAAGATGGTGAGAGATAGATCCATTATTGCTCTTGCAACATCAAAACAGTGCTTCATTTATCAGATGGATGTGCAAAATTTATTCCTTAACGGTGATATACTATAGGAGTTCTACATGGTAATTCCTGAAGGGTTTGCTACACAGGGGGAGAGTCAAAAGGCCTGCAAACTACATAGATCCCTATATGGTCTTAAACAGGCTCCTAGGCAATGAAATTTGAAACTAACTGAAGCACTGGTTCTAATGAGATTTCAGCAAAGTCATTATGACTATTCCATATTTACTAAGAAGGTTGCAGGTGTTGTGGTTGTATGCGGTGAAATCAGGGGGATCTATTTCCCACTATTAAGGTACATTCGGAAAGTCATGTCGGCATCTCGAGGCTGTGGGATCACGATCATGCTCCCTCCCTTGAGAATCTTCCGCGGCCCTGCAGAGACTCTGAGGATAAGGGATTTGTCTACGACCCAACGAAGGTTACGAAGATGGGGGACTCCCGAGGCAAGCGGCTAGAGTCAATAGGCACTAGTACCATGCCTAGCCGTCCCATCCCCATGTCTTTACATTTAATACACTTTGTACAATATGGAATTCCCTCTCCTATATAAGGGGAATCCATGCCACTTTGTAAGGGGATGATGCTGCTCCATTTTCACCATAAGTGCAATAATATCTCTCTCTCTCTCTCTCTCTCTTTCCTTTCTAAACTTGTTCGTTCTCACTAGCCCGAGGTCACCTTGATATTCATCGCTTTCTTACTTTTTCTTTATCATATAACTTAGTATTGGCCATAAAGAGCCTTGTTTAATTATATCCTCAACTGTTATCTCATCCCCGACTACTCTTGATAATTCGAGCTCGACCCCAAGGTCCCCCATCGATCCAGCCTGCACCCGGGCAGAGGGCCCTTCGGTTCGATTGCTACCTTGTTTCAACTAGCATTTAATCTTTAAACTTCATATTATTAGCATCAACTGCTCTAACAACTAGCTCGGGAATAGATCACGTATTTTTAGAATCTCATTTACAAATTTAATTGTTGTTACCATTTTCACGGTAAACAGTTTGGCGCCCACCATGGGGCTAAACATAATAGTGATTATTTTCTTGTTAGTTTCATTGCACAAACGCACATTATCTTTCACATTTTTTCTTGCCCATGATCCTTTGATTTCAGGTCAAAATTTCTGGCTCGGTAAACAGAGTTGAGAACGCCAACCTCGAAAATCACGGGGAAAATGGCGTGGTTGTCCCGGCTGCCGGAGCACCACTACAGCATCCCGTTAACGCACCCGGACCGATTCTAGCGGACGCGGACTCATAGAACGCACAGTAAGTCAGCAAAACTTCTCACACCAACAGGATCATACGGCACAGCGACCAACAGGAAGCTTAAAAAACCCCGGCCCAGGAAGAACAGGAAGTTAGACTTCATGAAATTTTTGAAATATTGTAGGCACAGCAGTTGGCTATCGCTCAGTTGCATAGCCATCTGGGGATCCCCAGCACAGTAACGCTGAAAACGGTTCCCTGCACCGAACGAGTACCCAAAAGATCAAACAATAATGGATCGATAACAGACCCCGCCATAACGAATACGCTGGAGGATCTGTCCAAGAGAATCAAGTCAAGTTCATGGAGGCTCATGCAACAGTTATCTCTCGGGGAAGCGGCCCCGAAACCCGCTTCACGGAAATACGAAACATCGGAACTCCCTAGGTGCTACAGGACCTCAGATCTTGACGATCACACCACCTCTTACAAATGCACAGAGAAAGGGAGTAACCTTCAAGATGATAAGTTCAAGCCCGTCTCGTTGAGGAAATTGTCGAAAGAAACCATGATGTGGAACCGCAGCCTAGCGCCTGACCTCACAAGCTTGCCTACCGCGCCAGCAGCTTCCTCCGCAGAAGCATATGCCGATGCCATTAAAGCAGTAACGGAAGCGCTCGGCACATCGGAGGCCGAACAAAGAGAGAATGAAACATCACAGGAAGTCGCGCCTCGTTCCCTGATAGGACGAATGAGATCGCTCTCGGTTTTGGGTGACTGGGCAACCCAGGCCCTCGCCCAATGTTTAAAAGAAGCATGTCCAATGACTCTGGGTCATTTCAAACGAAGCTTAATTAGATACCCAGCCAAGACCTGGTCGGATGCCCGTACCCAGCACATGCCATGAATTAGGGCCACGGACAACCGTCTAGGAGCCTCTACGGGCCCGGTATACCCAAGCAGGCTCCTAGCAAAGAAACTAATGCCAAACAGATGGAGGTACCATCCATATGCTGCGAATGGGAGGAACGCCACAAGATGCAACCTACCTCGCAATGGTAGGGAAATATTTCGGAGGACGCCCTTACCACCAGGGAAAAGGCATCGAGACTCTGCCTCGGCATCACACTGACGCATTGGTAGCCCTCTCCCTCATTTGATCTATTTTGAATAAAACATGTGTTCATGAATTCATGCGGTTCGGTCACATGCAACCATGATAATGGACCAAATCGCCCCTGCATCCCAAATCCCTGGCAAAGTCCAAATGACAAATTGCCACAAAGACCATTCTCTTGATATAGCCCGTCTGAGCTCGGGCCGGGACGTTGAGCTATGTACTATCGGAGGGGGTACAAAGTACGGGCTTCTTATTCAGACGACCGCCGGCACACCACCCGGAGACAGCATCGGCCCCATTTCGCCAAAAGCATGAAACCCCTTGTAAAGGGAAAGACTAAAATAAGTCGACAGAAAGCAATACGCGACAAGAGGAAATTCTTCGCCATCTAGCGCGTCACCGGCATCAATGCCCCCACCCTCGGAGGGATCAAAAGGTAAGCAAACCACATCTTCGGCCAAGCCTGAAAAGACACAACAGGGGGCAGTATCAAGACTCACGCCTCGAAAGAGTAGGAATATACCAAATCTTAAAACGTTGCCAATACATCCCGTGGTGAGGAAGAACTGCTTTACTCCCTTGTTATTTTTTCACTAACCTGTATGCAGACAACTGGCCAAGATATTCAAAGGTTCTAACTCTACCCAGAGATCCCTAGGCTCTAAAAAAGGGCCCATCGTGCTTTTTCCCCTCAATCGTACTTCCGCCCCAAAGAGGGCCTCGTTAGCAAGATTATTAGCAGAGCGACATACCCCTCAGAGGAGGATCCGATAAGGTCGCAGACCTTCTTATACAGTCCAACGACGAGCGATGATCTTCTTCTAAGGGCGCCGTCCCCTAGGGAGGACCAGGAAACGACAGGCTAAATCTCGATTGGGAATTATGTACTGGATCGAATAGTCCAGAAGTCGTGCCCGCGTGGGCCGAGCTCACGACAATGAAACAATATATGTCTACACCAAGCAATAAAAGGATATCTTTTCAACATCTTATTCTCCTAACAAGGAAACCTCAAGTATACCCCCGGTAGGGGCCTCTCCACCAAACACATCTCGAACAACTCAGAGACTTAACGTTAGCAATTCAGCACCCGCATGACCCAGGGTCGAAACTCCGGACTCATAAATCCCCTACAAGGCAACTTTGAGCTCACGAGAAGCGGTTTTCAAGCTCAAACAAACACGGTGACTTGGAGACTGTCATTAATCACCATGCTCTGGAAAACCCGAAATTGTAAGACCCCTAGCGGGCAGACTCGGCGTAACCAGATTTAATCTACATTACAACAAAAAACTGTAAGACCTCAACATGCATGAAAATCCTGAAGTTTAGGCTATATGTCGCATTTGTAAAAATCTCGAAAGGGCATACCCTCGGTGTAGACGCCAAAACTATCACTCGGGATCAAAAATGCCTATGGCCAAACATATACAACTATGGTCAAAATGCTTGATATAGCCAAATTAATGCAAGTCGGGGACACCCGACCATCGCTAATCAAAATCGCATGCCACTACTTCGAATATTCTCGGAAAGAAATGGTTAATAAAGGCTTCCCTCAATAGGCAAAAACGAGCTATGAACCTTCCGACGTGCTTGAAACATCGCCGATAATGACTTGAAATCGAGGTTCTTCTAGAACCTATGATGGGTCAGGAAAAACTGTTTCAAAAGACCTTAACGAGCGAAAAACAAAGCCTACAAAAAAGCCCACAGGCAAAAACAGCGTAAGAGCCATTGTCGCCAGCTAAGCAAGCCTCCTGGCCACATATTAAAAGGTCTCTACGACCAAACAGCGTAAGAGCCATTGTCTCCAGCTAAAAAATTGACAACTTGAGGATTAAAATAAGCTTGAATCGTAACCCGATTCGGAGACCGGATCCAAAATAATTAACTATGCAAGCCTCCGGGCCACATAATAAGAGGTATCTACGACCAAACAGCATAAGAGCCATTGTTGCTAGCTTGAAAAATTGACAACTTAAGGGTTAATTAAAGCTCGAATCGCAACGATACTCGGAGACTGGACATGAAATAGTTCAATTGCAACATGCCTAAGGGAATGGCATAAATGCCATTGTCAACCATCCGTGTGACACTCCGGGCCACGCACATGTAAGGTCACTTCGACCCGAAGCACAAAAGGACATCGTTGCCCGCCCATGCAGGCAGGAAAGAACTTTAGGGTCAATTAAAGCTTGAGTCGCAACACGACTTGTAGACTGGACCCAAGATAGTTGAAATAACCAAATGCCCAAGGGCAAGAAATAAAAACCATCATCGCCAGCCCAAACAAATGCAAAACTCGAGGGTAAATTAAGCTCGAGTCGGATCCCGAATCGGAGACTGAACCCGAAGATAGTTAAAGCATGCAAGCCTAAGGGCAGATCCAAGATCGAATCGACCCAATTGAAACTCCAACAAGCAGAAATACAGAAGATACAAGTTGCGGGCTTCCCCCTCTTATTGCTACATATTAACGACGAAGCGAAATCTCAGCCTGCGTCATATAATGAAAGCTATATATACACAACAAAGAAAGTAGGGAATGGTCATTCCGCTTCTTTCCGGCTGTTATAGCTCGACGATCTCCTCATCATCGTCCTCAGCATCGGACAGTAGGAACTTGGCATTGTACTCTACTCCTTTGGCTCGCTCGATCTCCCCCGATAGATCAAAGCCCCTAGCGTGAATCTCCTCAAGGATTTCACTCCGGGATCTGCACCTCACGTTCTCCTTGCAATTGTTTGCACGATCGAGTGTCTTCTTCATCTCAGCTTTAGCAGCGGCAGCGCTTCTCAAATTAGCTTCCATTTTCTGTCCCGTCCTGCTATTATTCATCACTACCTCGGCCCGGACATTCACCACCTCAGTTTTCGCCCTTGAAAGCTCGGATGAGAGTTCACGATCATCTTCGCCCGAGCAGAATCACTCGCATAGGCAGCCTGAATTTGCGCCTCAAAAGCAGAAACTCTGGCCTGAGCCCTCTCTTTGGCCTCAGAATGGGCATTCACATGTGCCTGTAGCTCGATGAATTCAAGTTTGGCTTTGACAACCTTGCCCCAGAGTTGTTCCAGCTCATCCACCTTATCCTTCAACTGCAACAGCAACACATCAATACGGCGAAAAAAAAAGGAATACAGGCCAGCACGAGATGCACGATACCTGTTTCTCCAAGAGGGCCTCCCGGGCCCGACTCCGGTCCATCTCACGCCGTAAAGAGATGAGCTCTCTTTCCTTTGCCGCACAAAGAAGTATGAGGGATTTCTCCCTATCTCGAGCATCCCGAAATGGGGCCTCACAATGAAGCAGTTCGGCCTTGAGCCTATCAAAAGCCTGGGAAAGAAAGCCAGGTCAAAAAAGAAAAGAGAGGAGCACAGGGACAAAACACCCTTATAGCAGCCAAAACTCACCATAAGGCCAAAGCGCTGAGCCTTGTCGAAGGCTAAAGCAATGTCCGACGATGCACTTAACCACAGGCCAAAACAACGTCCGACGATCCCATTAACCGCAATGAAGAAGGTGCCTCACCACAGGCCTTCTCGCACCCCGGGGCATTTTTCCTTTTTCCGGTATTCCTTGACCCTTGTCAGCAAAATATCTCATCGACTGCACTATTCTCTAAAGAAAGGGATGAACCTATGCCAACGTTACTTGATATCTCCTATAGAAATCAAGTACGACCCGGTCCGGGGAACCCGGCGCAAGAACGTGAATATACACACTCAAGAACCCCTAAACATATGTCATGATACTCTTCTCGGGGGAAGGTGCTCGCAAAATCACGCCTTTCCCCCATCCGCATTCTTTTTTGATCATCTCAAGGTTTTCCTCCCTTACCGATGAAATAATCCTCGACACATGCTCTCAATGGCCTAGAACATTGGGAGGTCTCCCCGGTGTGACAGTATTCTTTGAGGTAGGGCGACTCGAATCTTGTTCTCTCAATATAGAGGGCGAGCTGATGGTACCGATCAAAGGCGGAGCACAGCAGGGACTCCCCTCCGTCCGAGGATCAGCCATCAAAGTGGCATCCATGATTACAGCATAATAAGGCGAAAAAGATGAGGATCCAGGCAAAAACTTTTTGAAGCAGGGGAGCGGAAGGACTCATAAAAAGCGCAAGGCTCTGCAAAGAAGATGGGCTTATCAAAAATTGCAAAATCACCGCTTGAAGGGTGGATGAACAAATATGTGGAGGCTAAGCGACAACTGCTCGTTTGCCCAAGAGGACCAATTAATTTTGGCCGCGTTAACGTCACCTTCCCCTTGGGGAGTGCATTGGCAGAATCATTCCAGGATCCCACATAACTCCTAAAACCGAAGGACCTCAGGAGATCCCCGACGTCATAAATATCAGTTCACATGGATCTATAGAATCTACCTCAAGGCATGGCTAGTTTCGGGGCCCCCGGTCTTCCCCATGAAAAGGCTCTGAAGGGCCGATGCCGGAACACAAAGACAAAGAAGCAAGGAAAAGAGCTGATAGGATGAAAGTTCCTTTTATACATTGGCAAAGAGAAAAAACGTCTTTACACTATTTGTTTCCCGGGGGGAACACATGAAGCAAAAAGAAAGGCATACAAAAAAGGCTTGGAGACTACTCCTCGCCACTATCATCTTCACCCTTATCAGGGGTAATCAAGAGCGCCAATCTTCCCTCCACCACACGAGCCTCCTCCAAATCGATAGACAACTCGAAGCCTCTGACCTCGAGTTCTTCCAAGGTCTCCCTCTTCACCTCCGCTTTGGCGTATCGATAGTTAGAATTAGTCTCTACTCATCTGCCATGGACATGTCACGAACCATTGTATGTGCAGTGGTCTTATCCTCCTTATAAGTGGAAGCTTCTCGTTCGGCCTCAGACTTAGCCGTGGCCAAAGTGACAATCTCTCTACGAGTGAGCGTGAGAAGATCCTGGGATTGCCAATTCCCCGACAACAATCTCGTTCTCTCATTCAGCCCAAAGATCTCCGCTTCCAACTGACTAATCCGCGAGCTACTCTGCTAGACCTATGAAGAAGGGAAAGTCGATGAATATATGAATCTAGAATAGGTGTGAATACGGGGTAAAAGGGCGGGTATGAGCAAGGCAGAGTACCTGAGCAGCAAGAGCGGCCTTCTCCCGGAGCACCGCCTCCAAAGCGGTTTGAAGTTCCCCCAACTCTTTATCTCCCTGGGCACCATTAGCCTCTGAGTCCTGTAACTTCGAAGCAATGTTATTACGCTCCTTCTCGTGGCAAAAACGTTCCCCACGGAGTCGAAGAATGGCATAGTCATACATCTCTTTACACTGCGACACAATGTGAGAATTAAGAAAGACGGCGAATAATGCCCGAGAACGAAAAGAAACACGCAAGGGAAAACTATCAACTACTGCATGGACTTCTCTGTCACTTTAACAGCACCAGGAATATCGATATTGCCCCTATCGATTACTCCATCAAAAATGTTGGCAATAAAATCTCCCCCTTTGGGAGGAGTCCCGGCTGTGATGCCGACCATCCTTTCGGCATCCCTTAGCTCCCCTGATGAAACAAGAAAGCTCGAAATGAGTTCATTCGGTTCGCCGATTTCTCCAAATAGCAACCCACACTCTTGGAAGGCCCCGAGCTTCGGTCTGCCAGGATCAACGCCAGTGGTCCTCCTAGTAGAAGCTACATCAAGTTTGGTCATACAATTCAGAGCTACATCAGCGTCCTCTTCAGGGACCCTCTACTCACCAGCCCGGCCGGAGCCAGCCGTTTCGGATTCAGCAGCCTCCGATTGGGGCGCCTGCAAATCTCTCGCATTGGACCTTGTTCTCCTCTGCAATGAACTTCCATCATCGTCCTACCCCTCGATATTAGGATTTGACCGGAAGGTTAGAGCAGCAGTCCTATCAGGTCGGGTAACGGCTGCCCTGCTCTTCTTTTTCTTGTTTATATCAGGCCCCAAGGCCTCTACTTCACCATCAGGGGGTAGCCTCATCTACATATTCTCTCCAAGACCTGCACCAGCACAATAGCCATGATACGTTTTTGCTAAGGGCTCGGAAGGAAACATAAAATGCAAAGCACAAGTGGTAAAAGAACCTCACCATGATTCTTGGCCACCCAATGCTCCTTAGCCAAGACGATCCAAGACCAAACGTGGTACGGGAACTTCTTGTCCAAATGTCTGATCTATCCCGACAAGCTGGGACCACCTCCGAATGCCAAACAGCGGCTGCAGAAAGCACAAATAGGTTATTATGAATAACGAAAGAGTAGTCGAGAAGCGGTTAAAGGGAAATTTGCTTACGTCGAGCATTCCACTACTCCGGAAAGGGCATCCTCCGAGCCGGAATGACGTCTGAGGTACTCACTCGGATAAACCTGCACATCCATCCTCGGTCCTTCCCCTCATCAACGCTCATGACAAAAGACTTTTTGGACCGGTGGTGGAGCTTGATTAAGCCTTGATACAGCCGAGTGTAGTATAGTTTGATCAAATGGCTAAGGATAAAAACCTCACCTTTAACCCCTTCGGTGAAATGCCTAAGCATTAACACTATCCTCCAAAAGGATGAGTAGATCTGACCAAGGGTCACCTGATATCGGGAGGAGAAGTCAAGAATAACCGGGTCGATTTCCAAGGGAGGAGATACGGCGGATTTATCAGGGCCCAAGGTGAATGGGTAAGTATATATGCAAAGGAAGCTAGCCTTGAAGTCGGTAATGTTATCGTTGATGTCGGGAATCTCTACCTCCACTTCCTTGCTCCATCGGCAGTCCTCCCTAACTTTGTTAACATTAGTCATGACGCTAACATATCGAGACACGTGCTCACACCGACCCGTCATAGACGAGGTAGTCTCGATGTCGAAATCCTTCGACATGTCAATATCAGGTGGAGTCCATTACTCTAAAGTGGGAACCAATCTGTTTTCTCCCTCAGGTAATCGGGACGACGATGCAGTATCGTTCCGTCGACGGACCGTCCTAGAAGTCCTAGCCATGAAAAATGGTAAAAACCCTTCTGTGAAAAGAGGAAATAATGTCAAATAGCAAAATCCTAATTCACGGGCTTGTAAGAAGGGTGAAGATGGGAAGTGTCTAGCAACCGGTGCATTTATACGAATCGTTGGGGAAGCAGAAGAGACAAGCCTATGGTAGTTCGTGGATTTCTCGATTACCGCATCTGACGGTGCCCCTGCACGGTTCTCTGGGGCATGGCATTTAATGCTCTTAAACGATTGATGTCATGGCAATAATGACCTCGAGACAATGATTCAATATCGTTTCCTATTACTTCGTTCTAGGAAACACGGAAACTATCTGTATACTGTGAAATCAGGGGGATCTATTTCTTGCCATTAAGGTACATACGGAAAGTCATGTCGGCATCTCGAGGCTGTGGGATCATGATCGAGCTCCCTCCCTCGAGGATCGTCTGCGACCCTGCAGAGACTCCAAGGATAAGGGATCTGTCCATGACCCAACGAAGGTTGAGAAGAAGGGGGACTCCCGAGGCAAGCGGCTAGAGTCAATAGGCACTAGTACCATGCCTAGTCGTCTCATCCCCATGTCTTTACATTCAATACACTTTGCACTATATGGAATTCCCTCTCCTATATAAGGGGAATCCATTCCATTTTATAAGGGGCTGATGCTGCTCTATTTTCTTCATAAGTGCAATAATCTCTCTCTCTCTCTCTCCTTTCTAAACTTGTTCGTTTTCACTGGCCCGAGGTCACCTTGATATTCATCGCTTTCTTACGTGTTCTTCATCATATAACTTAGTATTGGCCATAAAGAGCCTTGTTTAATTATATCCTCAACTGTTATCTCATCCCCGACTACTCTTGATAGTTTGAGCTCGACCCCGAGGTCCCCCATAGAATCGGCATGCACCCGGGTAGAAGGCCCTTGGGTTCGATTTCTTCCTTGTTTAAATTCGCATTTAATCTTTAAACTTCGTATTGTTAGCATCAACTACTCTAACAACTAGCTCAGGAATAGATCACGTATTTTTTGAATCCCATTTACAAATTTAATTGTTATTACTATTTTCACGGTAAACAGTGGTAATAGTGCTTGTGTATATGGATGACTTATTGGTCACTAGCAATAATCCTACTCTGATAAATGACACTAGGAGCAAGATGCAGGAGAGGTTCATGATGAAAGATCTAGCGAAGTTGTAAGTTTTTTCTAAGTATTGTGTTTGCAAGATCAAGCAAGGGCATTTTTATGTGTCATAAGAAATATGTTCTTGAGCTAGTTGTTGAGACAGGCCTAGGAGGTGCAAAACTAGATGGAACTCCTCTAGAAATAAATCAGAAGATCACATCAAAACAATATGATGAATATGTTAAACATAAAGAATCTAGTAAGGATAAGCCAATTAAAGATCCTAGTAGCTATCAAAGGTTGGTGGGAAGACTGTTATATCTCATTATGACCAAACATAATATTGCATTTGCATTACAAATACTAAGTCAATATATGCACTGTCCCAAGGCCTCTCATATGGAAGTTGCTTTAAGGGTAGTGAGGTATAATAACGAAGCTCCTGGTCTAGAATAGATTATGCCTGCAAGAGACACTGATCAACTCACTGATAGCCATGGTAGCTAACAAATACATATAATAAGGTATACAACAAATTAAACTTATTCATACAATTTGATTTTAATAAATGAAACAACCAAGTTATTACCCGTGAAAATAAAGTGAAACCAAGAAATTCTAACTGATATGGCAGAGAATTATTATAAATCTAATAAAATTTGAAGAGAAGAGGGCATCATGGTGAAGGTTTGACTCAGAAATACATTAACCGAAATAAAAGAGTGAAATATATACATGAACAACACTAAAATTAATGACAATAATTTCAAAATAGACAAACAAAATCTCTCGAAAAAGAGAGGACTAGCTCACTGGCTAATTAAATTAATTAATGTCTAGAATATGATTTAGGTGAAGACAATAATCCATCTCATGATATAATTCTCTTACTTCTAGTTTACACAATTATTAAGACAATTTTGAAAATATAAAGTGTTTATATGTAACATGCTAAATTTATGGTGATGAACTATTGCTGCTAAAAAGCTCTCTAGAATGAACCCTCAACCCTATGAATCTTCACATACAATACCACCAAAACCACCCGATATTGATCAATAAACACCAAAATAGTGTGGTGTGGAGAACAAAGCGTCCTTTAGGGATATATTAATATCCTCATACCCTATCAACTTTTCACCAAACGTTACTCAATCCAACATCGAGCTGTCAGAAATTGTCTCAAAAAAAGATGAATCACTTGAGAAATTAACGAAGTCTACCACATGAGGCATTAGACTGATCACACTTACAGAGGAGGATAAACAAAGAATTTACGTGCCATGGAAGTGTTCAATTATTGTTAAGCTCTTTGGAAAATGTATACTACATCAATACTTAAATAAGAAAATTTAAGAGCTATGGCGCCCAACGGAGGATTTTTCATTAATCGACCTAGGGGAAGATTATTACATAATCAAATTCAAAAGAAAATAAAACATGGAGAAAGCTCTTCATCAAGGCCTGTGGTTCATCAGTGGCCATTACCTTTCAGTTGCTAAATGGAAACCAAATTTTGTAGCTACGAAAAAGAAATTGACAACCTCAGCAATATGGATTAGGCTACCCCAGCTACCAACGGAGTTTTATGACAGGAAAATTCTGAAAAAATTGGTAACTCCATTGGACGACTACGAAAAATTGACGTATGCACATCAACAACAATAAAGGGTCGTTATGCCAGACATTGTGTAGAGCTACCATTGGAGTTTCCAATGCAACCCTTCATCTATATTGGTAACCACAAACAATATATATACTATGAAGGTGAAAAATTCATATGCAAAAATTGCGGAAGACTGAGACACACAGTTGGTCAATGTATTTACATCCAAAAGGACACCAAAGAAAGTCCCTACCCAGGCAATGAACAACCAAATCAAAAGGTGGGAAATCAAGAAGGAGAATGGAAACCGTTTCTTTCAAAAAAAAGATGAGGCAAAGTTCAAAAAACAGTCCAACAAACACCATTAATCCAAAGGAGAAGCTCGATGGCCCAGGTATCTCGGTAAAATTATTCAATGCTAATACGGGTAAGTACATAGATACTCAAATCTTGCAATACAAAATGAAAGATCCTACTCAAAACTCAGTTAGTATTGGTAGAAAAATTCTGACTAGAATGAGTTTGGGCAATACCACCATACCCGTCTAAAACAACTTCCTTGTGCCGGGTGAAATCTGGGAGGCTGATTTCTCCTCGACTGAATACCTCGAAGGGTGATCCCGGAAGCCCGGAATCTCAAGCCAGTCACTTCCCTTAAGATCGGCCAGTACCCTGCCAAGGATAAGGACGACCAAAGCCCCGACGAACGCAAGAATCTCCCAAGGAATGCACCGGGGTCAATTGGGTCTATTCAAGCGGCTCGACATCAGCCCACGCGTACATCGCGAAACTAGCTGGTTGTCCCATCCTATTTCATTTATCACGCAACGTATCTTGTACTAAGTTTGGACTTTCCCCTTTATATAAAAGGAGAGTCGCTAACACCCTGTAAAGGCAGAGCTCCAACCATTCTACTCAAGTGCAATAATATCTTCTCTCTCTTTCTCCTCTCTAACTTACTTTCCCTCACTGCTTTCTAACTTGCTTGTTCTCACTGGCCTGAGGCCACCTTTATATCCATTGTTCTCTTACTTGTTCTTCATTATATAGCTCAGTATTTGCCGTAAAGATCCTTGTTTAATTATATCATCAGTTGTTATCATATTCCCGATTATCCCTGATAGCTCGAACTCGACCTTGACGTCGACCGCGAGGTCCCCCATCGACTGGACCTATACCCGGGCAGCAGGCCCTTCGGTTCGATTACTATCTCGTTTTAGCTTGCATCTCATCAGTAAACTCTATATTATTAGCATCAACTACTCTAACAACTAGCTTGGGAATAGATCACATATTTTTAGAATCTCATTTGCAAATTTAGTTGTTGTTATCATTTTCACGGTAAACAGTTTGACGCCCACCGTGGGGCTAAAAATAATAGTGATTATTTTCTTGCTAGTTCCATTGCATAAATGCATGCTATCTTTCACACTTTTTCTTGTCCAAGATCCTTTAATTTCAGGTCAAAATGTCTGGTTCGGTAAAAAGAGTTCAGAACGACAACCTCGAAAAGCACGGGGAAAACAGCGTGGCTGTCCTGGCCACCGGAGCACCACCACAGAATCCCAATAACACGCCCAGACCGATTCTAGCGTACGCGGATTCAAAGGACATACAGCAAGTCGACGAACTTCTCACACCAACAGGAGCATACGGCACAGCGACCGAAAGGAAGCTCAAAAAACCCCGGCCCAGGAAGAACAGGAAATTAGTCTTCATGTTATTTTTGAAATGTTGCAGGCACAACAACTGGTCATTGCCTAGTTGCAAATCCATCTGAAGACTCCCACCCGAAAGATCAAGCAATAACAGGTCGGTGGCCGACCTTTCCATAGTGAAGATGCTCGAGGACCTCACCAAAAGGTTTGAATCAGGTGAGAAAATGATTGCAGCCAACTATAAAAAGGTTGAGACTTACAACTCTAGGGTAGATCAGATCCCGGGAGCACCCCCGGTCCTGAAAGGTTTGGATTCGAAGAAGTTCATACAGAGGCCATTCCCCGAGGAAGCGGCCCCGAAGCCCATTCCTAAAAAGTTAATGTTGGAACTCCCTAAGTACAATGGTACTACCGACCCCAACGAACACGTTACTGCCTATACCTGCGCAGTAAAAGGTAACGATATAAAGAATGACAAGATCGAGTCCATATTGCTGAAAAAATTCGGAGAAACGCTTTTGAAGGGGGCCATGATGTGGTATCACAACTTGGCTCCCAACTCCATAGATTCATTCTCCATGTTAGGAGACTCCTTCGTAAAAGTACATGTTTGAGCCATCAAGGTAGTAACGAGGAAGTCTAACGTTTTCAAAATCAAGCAAAGAGAGAACGAGATGCTGTGGGAATTTATGTCCTGCTTCAAGATGGAACGGATGGAGCTGCCACCAGTCTCCGACGACAGGGCAGTGCATGCCTTTACCTAAGGTCTAAACGAATGAAGCTCGGTGACCTCGAAACAGCTAAAGCAGGACCTGATAGAATATCCGGCCGTGACCTGGTCGGACGTCCATAACCGGTACCAGTCAAATATTAGGGCCGAGGAAGACCAACTGGGAGCCCTTTCAGGCTCAGTGTACCCAAACAAACTCCTAGTAAAAGAATCGAAGCCAAACAAAGAAAGGTATTGGCCGTACCTCGAAGACAAAAGGAATGCCCCAAGGCGCAACCTACCTCGCAACGATCGGAGGATAGATTGAGGACAGGATCCTCGAGGGTTCGTCAACAAAACCAGGTTCGACCAAAACATAGCACTAACAAATGCGCCCTACTTATCGAAATACAACTTTAGCATCAATGTATCAGACATCGTTTTGGCTATCGGCAAGATTAGTGACGCTAAGTGACCTAAATCGATACAGTCAGACCCTTCGCAGAGAAATTACAACTTAGTGTGCGAGTTCCACAACATGCACGGTCACAGGACCGAGGATTGCCATCAACTACGAGAAAAAGTGGCTCGACTACTTAACAAACGACACCATCGGGAATTCCTCACCGATCGGGCCAAAAATCAATTCCGAGAAAGGGAGGAAACAAAGAAAAATGAGGCAAACGAGCCACAACACGTCATCCACATTATCATGGGGGCGCCGATGCCCTGCAGGAACCCGTAATGAGAAGAACAAAAATATCTGTCACCCGAGAAAAACGGACTCGGGGATATATCCCCGAAGACTCCCTCACGTTCAGTGAAGATGACACTGAGGCCCTGTCTCAACCCCACAACGACACCCTGGTAATCTCCTTTCTTGTAAATTCTTTTCAGATAAAATTTGTACTTGTGGATCCAGGTAGCTCGGCCAATAACATCAGGTCGAGGGTGATAGAACAGCTTGAGCTACTCGAACAAATCCTACCCGCCACTCGGGTCCTCAATGGATTCAACATGGCTAGCGAAACGATGAAAGGAGAAATCGTCCTTCTAGTTACCGTGGCTAGCACAACCCAAGACACCAAATTCCATGTCATCGAGGGAGATATGAGGTATAACGCCTTATTTGGACGGCCGTGGATACACTGCATAAGAGCAGTACCATCCACCCTCCACCAGGTGATAAAATTCCCGACAAAGGACGAGATCAAAACCGTCTACGGGGAATAACATGCGACAAGGGAAATGTTCGCTATACACGACGTGGTACCAACGCCCATGCCTCCACCCCCGAATGAAACAACGGGCAAACCAGGTTTCTCCCCCGGTCGAACTTGACAAAGAAAATTAGAGATCCGCACCACATCTCCGCCCCCGGGCAATTATAATAGACCAATCCCAAGGCATCGCCGGCATATCTCATTTCAAGGTACGGCCATTCCCCTTTTTTATTTATTTCAAATTCGAAATTAACCTTCGTGCAGGCACCCAATCGGAGCTGCAGGGACGTTAGTGTTGTCGCAAGACCTCGAGGCCCCAAAGGCGCACCTCTTGCACTTTTTCCCTTCGACTGAGTTTTTATCCCAAAAGGAGGGTTTTTACCGGCACAGTTTTTAATGAGGCAACATCTGCGAGCCGCTTAAGGGGGAACTCCGCACAAAATATTCAAGACTTTCCCTTCGGGTAACTTTTGAATAAGCGAGGGGCATGCTGCCCGCTCGTAGGAGTTTTGAAAACCGCTAAAAGAGGTTTCTTGTATGAAAACAATGTATCGGATCAAACGACCGATATAGTCAGGCCCCGTTGGCAAAATCATGTATTATCTTATCGAGCAATCAAAAAATACCTTTTGTCAAAAAAAGGGGGGGGAGGGAACTCCTTCTCAAAGTAGGGTAACAAATTCTTTCACCAGAAACGTCCCGAAAACTTGGGAGCAGACACCAGTGGTTCAAACGCTTCGACGGCCTCCGGATCGAAGCTCTGAAATCACAAAAACAAATCAGGCAAGACAAACCTTTGAACGATCGACTTCGACCCGATATAGGCCGACTCAACACAGCAATATAAATAACGACAATGGATCGAAGAATGTCTTTCAGCATCCCAGTCTCCAAGCGAGGAAAATCATAGAATATTCCCTGCAGGAACCTCTCCACCAAACGTGTCTCGAGATACTCGGAGACTTAGTGTCAACAATTCAGCACCCGCACGACCCCAGGGTCAGAACTGCGGTCTCATAAAGCTCCTACAAGGCAATTCTGAGCTCACGAAAAGCGGTCTTCAAGCTTAAACAAACTCGATGACTCAGAGACTATCAATAATCGCCATGCGCTGGAAAACCTGAAAGTGTAAGACCCCTAGCAGGCAGACTCGGTGTAACCAGATCTATTCTACATTACAACAAAAACTGTAAGAACTCAACAGGCATGACAAACTATAAGACCTCAATAGGCATGACAAACTGTAAGACCTCAACAGGCATGACAAACTGTAAGACCTCAGCAGGCATGAAAATCCCAAAGTTCAGGCTATACGTCGCATTTGTAAGAGTCCCGAAAGGGCATACCCTCGGTGTAGATGCTTGAACTATCACTCGGGATCAAAAATGACTCAAGCCAAACATATATGACTACAGTCAAAATAGCTGATACAGCCAAACTAAGGAGACTTGGGGACGCCCAACCGTCGCTAAGAAAAATTCGCAGGCCACTATATCGAATATACTTCAGATAGAACCTATTAAAACAGGCTTCCCTCAACAGTCAAAAACAAGTTTGACCATGTCAGCTACGAATCACAAGGCTTCGACCTACTCAGCCTACAAGCTATGAACCTTCCGAGGTGCTCAAAACATCGCCGATAACGACTTGAAATCGAGGTTCTTCTAGAACTAACGACGGGTCAGGAAAAAATATTTCAAAAGACATTAACAAGCAGAAAACAAAGCCTACAAAAAGCCCACGGGCAAAATAGCATAAGAGCCATTATCGCCAGCTAAACAAGCCTCCGGGCCGCATACTAAAAGGTCTCTACGACCAAACAGCGTAAGAGCCATTGTCGCGAGCTTGAAAATTGACAACTTGAGGATTAAAATAAGCTCGAATCGTAACCCGATTCGGAGACCGGATCAAAAATAGTTAACTATGCAAGCCTCTGGGCCACATATTAAAAGGCCTCAACAACCAAAGCAGTGTAAGAGGCACTATCACCGGTCTAAAAATCAAAAGCACTTAAGGTCCAAATGAAGCTCGAGTCACCTGGACCCAAAATAAGTAAACTACAATATTCCTAAAGGCACGGCATAAATGCCACTGTCGCCGGTCGAATGACCCTCCGATCCACGTGCCTGCAAGGTCACTTCAACCCGAAACACAAAAGGCCATCGTCGACCGTCCATGCGGGTAGGGAAGAACTTAAGGGTAAATTAAAGCTCGAATCGCAATGCGACTTGGAGACTAGACCCAAAATAGTTGAAACAACAAATGCACGAGGGCGAGAAATGAAGGCCATCATTGTCCGCACATGCATGCAAGAAAGAACTTAAGGGTCAATTAAAGCTCGAATCGTTACGCGACTCGGAGACTGTACCCGAAATAGTTGAAACAACAAAACGCCTGATGGCGAGAAATGAAGGCTACTATTGTCCGCCCATGCAGGCAGGAAAGAACTTAAGGGTCAATTAAAGGTCGAATCACAACGTGAATCAGAGACTGGACCCAAAATAGCTGAAACAGCGAAATACCCAAGGGCAAGAAATGAGAACAATCACCATCCAGCCGCACGGGCACAAAAGATCGAAGGACAGGCAAGCTCAAATAAAGGCCTGACTCAGAGACTGAGCCTAAAACAGCTGGGCAAAACATAGAGGCCCCAACGCCTGCTCGCGTCAAGGATCGCGCTTGAAAGCTCCCGGGCCTGCCTGATCAGTTCCGAACCCATGAGGATCCTGTCAAAACATGAAAACCAGCCCACTGAATCAAAGTCGATACGGGAAGAGATACAAAGGAGGTAAAACTTCAAGATTTCTCTCATTTTATATATGCGCAAAAGGTGCGCTCTCCATCTACAAGCATGCTTTGTAAATAGCAAAATATAATGTGGCAAAATCTACGCTCCACCCCTAAAGGGTTACGGCCTACCAGCCCCAGCCTCGCTCTTCGTGGCATCGGCAATAAGCAAACCGAGCATCACGTCTGACCACCTTCGCTCAAGAAAATCCTTCTAGAAGGACGGAACCCCTGGCATAGGTCTCTTCAAGCGCCTGTCCCGAAGATCTACGACGAACACATCCCTCGAAAGACCGCTCCAACCCAGCTCGATCATCGGCAACAAGTCGCCACCCCTTTGACATCCTCGGTCCAACTTAGCACTATACCAGTTTGGACCTTTGAGGAATCAAGCTACAGCTTCACAATTATATCCACTTAGATCGAAGCTCGAAGCCTGCATTTGATACTTCAGGTATTCCTAGCTTAATTGGCTCCGTCCCTAAGGTCGAAAAGGCAAAATGCTTACCATAAGAAGACTCCTGCCTCACCAAAAGGCTTCTGTAATGTGAGCTCTAATATGTCCCAAATTGCCAGTGCACCGACTCGACCCTTCTTTCACCTTGCCAAGAAGCCTGAGGGGCCTACCCTCATCTAGGGGCCCCCTAAAGTATAGCCCCTTGATCAAACAGCTCAAAGCCTGGGTCTGTTGGGGTCTTACAAAGGGAAAACCCGATAAGAAAGGGAAGACCCGAGATACGGAGGAATCATGTTGAAACTTACCACGAAGTGAAGCTGGCAAACCTACTTGATGACCGAGCACCCTCCTGGTGGCCCAAACCCTTGTTGACCCAAAGGAACCGCTACTCCAGAACCAAGGACTCCAGGAATGCCAAGCTCGGATGATCCACTCTCCTTAGAAGCACAGGCCTGTCTCGCCCCGATAAAAGCTCCTTCATGATTATAAAGCACACATCTCATCTATCGCCGTGCCCGGCCTCTGACGTGCCCCAAATAAGCAGCCGCTAAAGGCATGACCCACCAGCACCATGAAATTAGCAAACCTCGAGGACCCCTGGGAAGCGGAAGCAACCTCACAACTATATACGAAAAGGGCGGGAACGATTCAACACCAACCAATGGCACCAACCATCGGTACCGCCTCCAGTTTCGAGGTAATGCTCAACCCCGACGACCTTCGTCATAACAATACAGCGTCCCAGCAGACCAACAATGCCTTCACCAAATTGGCGCACAGCTTCAAATGGCCTCTGCCAAAGAAGGATAGTTTACGAAGAAATGGGCGTCCCTAACAAATGCCCATGCGAAACAAGTTCCAGGTATTGACCAGGGCAGCCCAAAGCACGGCCAGGCCTCCATTCAGAGATTGCCTCCAGGAAGTCACCAGCGTCCCAGGACCGTGAGTCCTCAGGCAAGTCTCTTCTCGAAGGCCATTATAAGGCCCGAAGATATTACCCACGCTTTTACGCAGAGAAAGGGTCCTGGGGGCCCGAGGTTGTTTGCCTAATTCAGGTTAGGTTCGAGAAGTCACAAAAGACCCCACGCGAAGCCGTTTCATCAACCAAAGGCCGGAAAGAATACTCGCACCCAAGGCCAGTATCACAGGCGACGAAACAGGATCATGCATTCGAAGCTGCCAAAAATATAAGAAAATATACGAAACAGGATCATGCAAGTGTCGAAGAAAGGAAAAGAAAATATCTTTGTATTTATACAAGTGTTCGCTTACAGCAACCCTCGAGGGGTCCTTACATATGATTACATTACATATGATTACAAAATCTCACAGGGGATCCTTACGTAAAAATAAAGAAGTACAAATGATATGCATACAGCAAGAGCCTAAGGACCTAGCCTATTCATGCTACATCTCTGTTATCATCCCCTCAGGCATATGACCTCAAAGACGATATCTTCCAATTCCGATACCCTCGGGGACCACATCCTAATCCTCCAAGAATGGAATCTTCAAAAGGGAAGGTATGGAAAAGGAAGGCAGGAGAGAAGAGCAAAACGACGAAGGAGAAGCCGGAAGAACACAAGAAGTGGCTGGGTGAAAAATTTGGCTAGTACGAAATCCGCCAGTACTGCCATTTTGAAGCCACTTCTTAAGACGTTGCCTCGGCACGAAAGGTAACAGCCGGGAAAGACCGCCGACATACCCCCCGGGAATCCAAAAGGGGTGTAGCACACTGAGCCGAGGGAGGAGGGTGAGCAGCAGTGTATAATCTGAGCCCCCTCTTGAGCAGTGGTGCATAGTCCAAAGTATCCCCGGGGTTGGAGGAAATTAGTCATCTACCTCATCACCCCAGGCCAATGACAATGACAACAACAACAACAACAGCATCACAGCGGCACAACTTCGCCCAATCAAAAGAGGATCGAGGGTTGGGCCACGGTGCACATGGCGTAATATCTTGAGGCTACGGGCTTCAAACATAATGAGACGGCAGCAATTCAAGATAGCAAGAAAGGAAGAAAAGAGGGGTATCAGAGGAAATTTGGATAAAAAGCCAACCACGAAAAGCCCCATTTAAAGGGAGGGCAAAATAAACGACGACGCCACTACCGCCCTCGAAAAGCGTAATAGCAGGCACAATCAATGTGTTCATAGAAGCTGAACCAATAGCAATGAAGAATGAAGAATCACGACATTTTGGGTAATCCTGGAGAAGCAAAAATGTGAGGTGCCTCGACACCTGTAAAAAGGGGGGTTGCGCCGTCAGCGCGACATCGCTATAGGGGATCGAGAAGTGGAGTGTCAAAATCATTTTTTATCACTTCCCTATAAGAAACGCAAAGACTATTTATGCACGGTGAAATCTGGGAGGCCGATTTCTCCTCGACTGAATACCTCTAAGGGTGATCTCGGAAGCCCGGGATCTCGAGCCAGTCACTTCCCTTAAGATCGTCTGGTACCCTACCAAGGATAATGATGACCAAAGCCCCGATGAATGCAAGAATCTCCCGATGAATGCACCTGGGGTCGATCGGGTCTATTCAAGCAGCTCGATATCATCCCACGCGTACATCGCGAAGCTAGCCGGTTGTCACATCCTATTTCTTTTATCACGCAATGTATCTTGTACTAAGTTTGGACTTCCCCCTTTCTATAAAAGGGGAGTCGCTAACACCCTGTAAAGGTAGAGCTCCAACCATTCTACTCAATTGCAATAATATCTCTCTCTCTCTTTTCTTTCTAACTTGCTTGTTCTCACTGGCCTGAGGTCACCTTTATAACCATCGTTCTCTTACTTGTTCTTTATTATATAGCTCAGTATTAGCCGTAAAGAGCCTTGTTTAATTATATCCTCAGTTGTCATCCCATTCCCGATTATCCCCGATAGCTTGAACTCAACCCTGACGTTGACCCCGAGGTCCCCCCATCGACCGGACCTATACCCGGGTGTCAGGCCCTTCGGCTCGATTACTATTTTGTTTTATCTTGCATTTCATCATTAAACTCCATATTATTAGCATCAACTTCTCTAACAACTAGCTCGGGAATAGATCACGTATTTTTAGAATTTCATTTACAAATTTAACTATTGTTACCATTTTCACGGTAAACATTCTCACTCTTAGATGATGAGCAAATGGTTTTGAACAAAACCACCAAAAATAAAAAATAAATCTTCAAAAAATCCCCATGCAAATAGACACTTGGATTTCTAAGCAAATGGCATGGTATTACAAAACTCCTATGTGTCTACTGCTAATGATAATTGTGACATGCAATTAGACATTACTAATAATGATATTAACTCCTTTACTAATACTAACTCTACATGGCCTATCACCCAATCAAAATAAAAGCCTATTACTAATCCCCCAATAACCAATTCTACAAGGAAAGATTTGTCCCAAAGATATGAAAATATTACCCCCCCCCCCCAAAGGATGTTGTCCAAATATCCCTTAAAGAGTCTAAGGAAGAACAAATGGCTTCTTCCCTTGAACATGAAATGGATATTACATCCATGGAATATCTCCCTATAAATCTAAACATTGGCCACTCAGAGGGCATGCAAATTAAAGTTCCAATCATTGTCCCAGCCACCAATCCCACCCTTTCCACTGATAACCCTAATCCCACGCCTGCCATTAGCCCTTTAAATATCCAACAGTCTTCTAACAATGTCAAGGATTCCCTCTACTCTAAGGAGGAGATACAAACCTATCCAAATCCTAAGGCAACACAGAGTTCAAATAATGGAAAACTTACCTCCATTCCCTCCACAACCAGAAAATCCTCAAATCATCTTTGTTCAACCTCCACAAGCTCAGGACTATCAACCTCTCTCATAGATGGAAATAGATCTAATGGGACATGCAGTCTCATTCAGCATCCAAATCAATGGTCAGGAGTTGATAGTAATCCTCCAGAACACTCAATACCTAGCACAATTAATAACTAAAAGAACGAGGCTTGCAATGAGCAACTACTTGAATTAAGTTTGGCTCAACAATATCTTACCCCCATTAGCACCATCGTTGAACCCAAAACTAGTGCATGCAATGAGAAATCAGTGAAACATGCCACCATATTTCAACCCAATACAACCGCAGAATATTCTTCCTGACATCCCTTTTTTCCCATCAGAAATGCTAACACATCTGAACTCCATCTTCATGCCATGAGAGACCGCCCAACAGGCTCAGGAACAACCAATAAACCAAATGAACCCACAAGCACTACCACCACCCCCCTCCCCCCATGCAATGCAAGAATTAGGTCAGGTAGAAATAGTAACGGAGGAGGAGATAGGAGAACCCCTCAACCTAGGCTCAAACCAAGTTCTAGAATTCTCAAACCTAGACGGGGTAAAAGTGTATCTCTTCAAGGAGATGCAAGAGAAGAGGCAGGTGCTCAACTGCCCCCTAGGATTTTACAAGTACTCGATGGATATCAGGTCATCCCAAGATCCAACAGTGGGAAACAGAGACATGATCCTAGTTCCATTCTAAGAAGGAACCCTGTCTTTCTAGGAGGGGTGAGGGAGAATGGGGACCCAACGAACATGCACCTAAATCAATCAATAAATCGTCCAACTAACTTCATCATCTAGAATGTAAGAGGGGGAAATAATGACAACATTAGAAGAAATCTTAGGGAAATGATAGACACTCACAGGTCATGCATGGTGACTTTACTAGAAACTAGGATGATAAATCATGAGCGAATGCTTGATGATTTTGGCTTCTCGGAGCTAATAGAGGTACCAGCAGGAGGTCAGTCAGGTGGCATTGTAGTTATATGGAATCATGAAGTGGTCACCGTCCACAACTTCATCCGTAGGAACAAAGAGATTCATGCAACAATTGAGATGCTTCCTATACGTAAAACTTGGCTATTCTCTTCTATTTATGCTAGTACTAACTACCAATATAGAAATATTATGTGGAAAAATCTAGAAAACATTTATAAAAATTATAAAGGCCCATGGATGATAGGAGGATATTTTAATGACATCTTAGGCTCAAATGAAAAATTTGGGGGGGATACCTATAAACAACAATAGGGCAGATTACTTATTGTCAAAAATTAACAAGTGTAACCTTATGGACATGGGCTACAAAGGCTGTAAATATACGTGGTCAAACCATAGACATAGAAATAAAGGCCTTATTATGGAAAGATTAGACAAAATTTTAGGAAACGAAGAATGGTGTGAGTTGTTTCTAAAGTGCTATATAATTCATCTGCCAAAAACTTATACTGTCCATAATCCCATTTTAGGAGAACTACAACAACAACAACAACAACATACCCAGTAAAATCCCACTAGTGGGGTCTAGGGAGGGGAGGATGTACGCAGACCTTACCCCTACCCCAGAAGGGTAGAGAGGTTTTTTTCGGGAGACCTTCGGCTCAACAGAAGAGATAATAACATCAGAAAAGAAATGCAAGAAGAGATCTGTAACAACAAAAAAGCAATAGAAGTAATAATAATATCTTAAAATATACCAAATAAGTGAAAGGGAGTGTCATAATACAATCATATGCAAAACAACAAAATAGTGTGAACACAACATAGACCGCTACCAAACATAGGCAAAACTCTATTAGACTACCTGGTTCAAAGAGGGAAAAACTATGAACTACCCCCTCGCCTACAACCCTAATTCTCGACCTCCACACGTTCCTATCAAGAGCCATGTCCTCGAAAATCTGAAGTCGCGCCATGTATTGCCTGATCACCTCGCCCCAACTCTTCTTAGGCCGCCCTCTACCTCTTCTTGTACCTGCCAAAGCCAACCGCTCACACCTCCTAATCGGGTAATCTATGGTTCTCCTCCATACGTGTCCAAACCACCTAAGCCTCGCTTCCCGCATCTTGTCGTCCACGGTAGCATTGCCTACCTTCTCTTGAATATCTTCATTCTTTATCTTATCCAGTTTAGTATGCCCGCACATCCATCTCAACATCCTCATCTCGGCTACTTTCATCTTCTGGATATGTGAATTCTTAACTGGCCAACACTCAACCCCATATAATATAGCCGGCCTAACCACCGCTCTATAGAACGTACCTTTGAGTTTCGGTGGTACCTTCTTATCACACAGGACTCTAGATGCTAACCGCCATCTCATCCATCCAACCCCAATGTGATGCGCGATGTCCCCGTCAATATCCCCATATCCCTGGATAATAAACCCTAGGTACTTGAAACTTTGTCTCTTGGGGATGACTTATGAGTCGAGCCTCACCACCCCGTCCACTTCCCCCGACACGCTGCTGAACTTACACTCTAGATATTCTATCTTGGTCCTACTCAACTTGAAACCTTTGGACTCCAAAGCCTGCCTCCACACCTCTTGTCTCTCATTAACACTGCTACGCGACTCACCGATCAGAACTATATCATCAGCGAACAATATACACAATGGCACCTCCCCTTGAATATATATGTCAAGGCATCCATCATCAGAGAAAATAAGAATGGGCTAAGCGCAGATCCTTGGTGTAACCCCATAATCACCGGAAAAAGCTCGGAGTCACCTCCCGCAATCTTGACCCGAGTTTTAGCTCCATTATACATATCTTTTATCGATTCAATGTATGCTACCGACACCCCTTTCACTTCCAGGAATCTCCAAAGAACGTCCCTAGGGACCCTGTCATACGCCTTTTCTAGGTCAATAAACACCATGTGCAAATCCCTCTTCCTATCCCTATGTTGTTCCACCAACCTCCTTATAAGGTGGATAGCTTTCGTAGATGAACGTCCCGGCATGAACCCGAACTGATTTTCAGAAATAGATACCGCCCTTCTTACCCTCCCTTCCACCACCCTCTCCCAAACTTTCATGGTATAACTTAACAACTTGATTCCCCTATAATTGTTATAATTCTTGATATCACATTTGTTCTTAAACAGAGGAATCATCAAACTACATCTCCACTCATCTGACATCCTCTTCGTCTTGAAAATAACATTAAACAGCCTAGTCAGCCATTCTAAGCCCGCTCTACTCACATACCTCCAAAATTCTACTAGAATCTCATCTTGTCCTGTTGCTTTGCCCGACTCATCTTACCCAAAGCTCCTACTACCTCCTCAACCTTGATACACCTACAGTACCCAAAGTCTCGGTGACTCTTGGAATGTCCCAACTCCCCTAGCATGATGTTACCGCTCCCCTCTTTATTTAGAAGTTTATGAAAGTACGTCTGTCATCTATGTTTAATCTGGGAGTCTTCCGTCAATACTTTACCTTCCTTGTATTTAATGCACCTCACTTGATCCAGGTCACGAGCCTTCCTCTCTCTCGCTTTGGCCCGAAAATAGCTTCTTGTCCCCACCTTTTCCCCTCAGTTTCTCATACAACCGATCAAACGCAGCAATCTTAGCCTCTATGACCGCTACTTTTGCCTCCTTCCTAGCTTCCTTATACCTCACTTTGTTTGCTCTCCTCTGCTCCTCATCAATACTCTCCATTAACGCAAGGCACGCCATTTTCTTTGCTTCCATTTTACCTTGGACCACATCATTCTACCACCAGTCCATAGTAGCCCTTCGATACCCCTAACACCTCTCTCACCGCCTCCCTAATACAGTTCGCCATCGCTGTCCACATAGCACTAGCATCCCCACCACTCTTCCAGGAATCTATAGCTATCAGCCGCCCCTACAACTCATGTGCAGTATCCTTAGCCAAAGCACCCCACATTATCCTCGGTTGACCCCGTACAAACCACTTCTTCCTCTTTATCATGATACCGACGTCCAATACCAGGAGCCTATGTTGAGTCGTGAAGGTCTCACTCGGGATCACCTTACAATCCTCGCACAAGCCACTATCACACCTCCTGAGGAGGATATAATCAATTTGGGTCGTAGCCACCATACTCCGAAAAGTAACTAAATGCTCCTCCCTCTTCGGAAAACTAGAGTTCGCGATGACCAACTCAAAAGCCCTAGCAAAATCCAATAAAGAAGTACCGTCTCCATTCCTATCCCCAAAGTCGAAGCCACCCGTGCACCTCGCCATAACCCTCAGTCGAAGACCCAATATGACCATTGAAATCTCCTCCTATAAATAACTTCTCTATTGGCGGAATACCCCACACCACCTCATCCAACCCCTCCCAGAAACACCTCTTAACCTACTCGCCCAAGCCCTCTTGCAGTGCGTACCACTAACGACATTCAAAGTGCTCCCTCCAACTACTAACTTAATCTCCATCAATTTGTCATTTACCCTCCTAACCTCAACCACTGACTCCCTGAGCTCCCTATCCACCAAAATACCCACTCCGTTCTTACCCTTCACGCGTCCGGAGTACCATAATTTGAAACCATCGGCATTCATCGCCTTCGATCCTACCCACCTGGTCTCCTGAACACAAGCTATATTGACATTCCTCTTCTGTAGAATCTTCGCTAGCTCTATAGACTTACTCGTCAATGTCCCTATATTCCACGATCCAATCCTCAACCTACGGGCTCCCTTGTTGCCTTTACCCCCTCTAGGCCCCGTCCCATCCCCGGACCCGTGTCCTACCCCCCGCCCCACCACTTCCCACCCTAAGGACATGACCCTACTATGCCATTACAAACCACAACCGATATACCTACGGTGTGGTCTAGATAAAAATGCAACTACAAACAAGCAAAGGTATAAACTAGAAGCTAACAAATATCCAGAACTACTACATCAATAAATTAACTAACACAAATAGGTGATGGGAGGTACCAATTCTCACGGATAGAACCTAGACTTTTGACTTGCTATACTCCCGGTGCTGTGGGACCCGACGTCCAGCCCTTGGGACTTCCAAGCAGCCTGCCGGTTGTGCTGCGTTTACTCGTACACCTCCCACTCAACCCGAAACAACCACCAACAAATTGCAACCTAGATAACACATAAACACACAACAGAACCAAAAAAAAAGAGACAAGTGCAGGACTATCACTATCACCACCAGTGACACACAGATCTGCTACTGGCCAGACTCTCCGGAAAATAATGACGAACCTTGTAACAGGGGAGCAATGCCGGGAAAAGAGGAAGAGAGATGGAAAAAGTATAAAGGAGAAAGGGAAGCGTAGAGGAGGGGTTGGGGTTGAAGCCGAAAAAAGGAGAAGAGAGATGGAGCGGCGCCGATGGAGCGTCTATCGCCGGCCTCGTCTATGCTAGGGTTAAGAAGGGGGGAGAAAGAGACAGGGGAAGAAAGAGAGACAGGCGGAGGAAGAGATAGAGAGATAGAGAGAGAGAGAGAGAGAGGTGTGCTTACCCGGATTACCCGTCCACGTCGGTGCCGGTGCTGTAGAAGTTTACCGGCGGAGATTACCGTTAGAATTAGATCATTAGTATTAGATAGAGACGGGCATGTAAGAGAGATAAAAAGTCATCTGATTTCATATGAAGCTGTTAATGTAAAAGAACTTAAAAGAAAGCTTCTTTTTTGGCTTCAATATTAAAGAAAGCTTATATCTGCATATGGTCTCTGCAATTATTGCGTTAGTTTTCTTAGTAGAACTAATTCCTAGAAATAGACAAGGTCATATACAACCTTTCCGATTAAAAACTTATTGGTGTAGACATCGGGAATTCCAAACTCTGGTTAGAAAAAATTGGCATGGTACTGACTATTGTTGTGCCAGCAAAATTTATATAGATAGTATTAAGCTTTGGAGAGACAAGACGTTTGGTGATATTCTAAAATTCATACCAAACCACTACATGCAATACACCCTCCTGCCAATAAAGACCCTTAAAATATTGATAAAGTCCAGAGGGATTTTATATGGGGTACAACTGTGGAAAAGAAAAAAAAAATCACCTTGTAAAATGGTCTAGTTTGCCAACCTAACTCCACTGGAGGCTTAGGCATCCATAATGCCAATGCAAAAAATATGTGCAACTTGGCTAGTCTAGTATGGAGATTACTCATACATGCCACAGCTCCATGGGCAAGACTTATTATTACCTTATATGGGGTAAATACTTCTAAATTTAAACCACTCATTCATTTGGAAGGGCATCTTAAAAGGGTGAGAAATATGTAAAAACGGGATTACATGGCCACCACACTACCAATCAGATTTGAACATATGGGATACAGGTTGGATACCCAATATAAAAAATCACAAACATTCAATCGTAGGTTCCATCTCAATCAGTGACTGCTCCCTCAAAATTAGAGATGTATATATTGATCACCAATGGGATCTCACTAAACTATCGATTGATATCCCTAGTGATATCAAAAGAAATATTTTTAAGGTAAGAGTTCGATCCAAGGGTTCATCAAGGGATGTTCCTATATGGTTTCTAACTACTAAAGGGATTTTCACTACTAAAACTTGCTATAACCTAATTGAATCCCCTTTTAGTAAGCATTTGGATTATGCTTGGATTTGGAGTTTATCTTGTACTAACAAGATAAAAAAATTCTTGTGGCAATGCCTTCATAATAAAATCTCATGCAGAAAATACCTAGCTCATATAGGAATTAATATACACCCCCTGTGCCCTATTTGTGAGTTAAGAGAAGAAACAATCACTCATATTTTCTTTAATTGTAAAACAACCAAACCCTTTTGGGATAATATGGGATGGTCAAATTTGTATAATCCAACAGATGATCATTGGCTTCTCCAAATAAAAAATTTTGATTGCTCATTAAGAAATAAGTATATTAGGTAGAACTCTTTCTTTCCATTTGCCCTTTGGCATATATGGATAAACAGAAATTCTAATAACTAAAAAAACACAAGCAATCCCATTAACATAAACCTCATTATTAAAAAGGCTACAGAATTCACACTTCTATCTGAAAATAGCTTTGTCCCACTAAAGAAATTCCTTTGTAAGTTAAATGACAGAAACCTCCTAAGGGCTGGTTCAAATTAAATATTGATGCTAGTTTTAAGGACTTCTATCAAAAGAGTTGCCTGGGAGCTGTATTCCGCAATACAAAAAGATATTGGGTGGTTGGCTTTAAAAAATTCATATATGCAAAGGGTTCATTGGAAGCAGAAATTAAAGTACTGCTAGAAGGGCTTCGAACAACTCATGAATGGGAATGTTTCCGCTGGAAATAGAAACAATTTGCACGGAGGTAATCCAATCTATACAACACGGCAATAAACTATATGACGATCTTAATAATGAATGCAGGTTGTTAATGCACCAGGAGAAGGTGGTGCTCCTCCGGCACGTATTCAGGCAAGGGAATAATGTGGTACATCAACTTGCTAAGGAGGCAAATGTTCAAACAAAAGGAAAAAAAAATATTTTTGTACTACCTCCTACTTATGTTGAATCTTTTGTAAGGAATGAACAAAAAGAACAATATATTTTTGTGAAGTACCTAGCTCATGATGCTTGCAAAATATTAGCAAGCTTAGGAAATCAAAGTGTTCTAAGTGACACAAACTATGACTGATATATCAAGTATTACGTAGCTTTTAATATAAATATTTCTTGTTTGCTCAAAAAAAAATATTAAATTTATGTTTTACAAAAGAATGGAAAACTGGATGGCGAAAAGTAAAAAAAATACTCTAACACATTATAAAAAATTGAAGTTTTTACATTTGATCTCAAATAGTAGAAAAGTAAAAATTATATACTCTCTATCACATAATAAAACATGAAATTTGTATAATTGATAAAATTATACCAAATAGTATTGTATTTAGAGAGAAAATAATTATCATGAAAAGTCTTAAATAAAAATGGCTGCATTTGACTTTGGACAAAACAATAATGATCTCAATTTAGGAACATAGAAAATAAAAAAGAAGAAAATACATGTGGTACTCACGGCACATTTGGTCAAGCTGCAAAAATCAGCTTATTTTGAGAAATACTTTTTTTCAAAAGTGTTTTTCTCAAAAGTACTTTTGGTGAGAAGCAGTTTATGTTTGACTAATTAGTTTGAAAAGTACTTCTGAGCAGCAATTAGTGTTTGGCCAAACTTTTAAAAACTGCTTCTAAGTGTTATTTTCTTAAAAGTGCTTCTCAAAAAAGTATTTTTGAAGAGAAGCTACTTTATTTTGCATCTCCAAAACTGCTTGGTCAAACACCTCAATTTTTTTTTGTTTTTACTTCTTCTCAAAAGCACTTTTTATCTTTTCAAAAGCTTGGCCAAACACCTCAATTTTTGGCCAAAAGTTTGGTCAAACAGGCTATGAATATGAAAACTCAATCTAAATTCTACCTGTTAAGAGTTCATGTTTCCAAAAACAATAAAACAAATTCGAAGAAGAAAGAAATAAAGAGTGTCAAGAACCGTAGCGTAAAATAATTAATGAGGCAAATTAAACTACGTGGCTTTCACTGCTTCAGCCAAAAAAGAAAGAAGAAGTGCATGGAGAATATTAAATTGAGTACGCGTCAATCACATTATATATATAGGGTATCAGATCCATCACTTGTCAATATCCTCCGGCGGCGGCTGCAGACATTGAAGACTGCAACTGCAACAGGTGGCGATAGCAGTCAGCCGCCGTCGGTCGCTGCTCCGGGTTTTGGTCCAAACACCTGTTCTGCAATTCCCTTAGCAATTTTGGCACCCCCACCAACCCACAACTCTTCACTAATTGACCTATTCCCCATACATCCACTTTCACATTATGATAATTCCTCACCATCTCCGGCGGGTGCCTCCCACTAGCCGTCGCCGCCGCGGCTGCACCTCCGTAAGGATATAGCTGCGGCGAACTCACTGCTTCGTCGAATCCCGTAATGAACCATTCATTTTCCCTGTCACTTCTCCTCATGACTTTATCCCATCCCAAATCCCTGTGCATAAAAGAAAGATCATGTAATGCAACCAAAGCTTTTGTGATTTGCTTTAATGCTTCTATTAGTTGATCACAATTAGCCGGCTTGAACTTGCAGCCTCTAGGCTTAAAGACCAAAGCTAAATCCTTTTCAGATGCCCTAAAAACAAATTCCGCATGTGGAATTCTATGGTCAAGAAAATCGTATATTTCTTTGACTGCCACCCATTTTCTTTTGCTTGAGAAATATCTGACCACTGTATTTGGAGTCATCTCCACATAATTTCCATTACCTAAATCTATTCTCTCAAAATCAGTATAAGGGAGATGTTTTAAGTTACTCCCATTGCTGCTCATATAATGGAAGCATCGATCAGCTAATAATGGTAATAATCCAGCAATTCTCCAACATGGAACTAAAGCTTTCAATCTTTCAACTGGGGTTGAGAGATCTACTGTGTAAAGATCCGTTCGGATAATACGATCCTGTGATCGACTTAAAGCACAGAATGTAACAATGAAGCCAACGGCATAGTAACCTAACACGTAAGGAAGATCCATATAAGTCCAGAGAAGTTTCTCCACAATAGAAGAAGATGGATCTAGTTGACCTTCACTTGGCTGACCAGTCTCCTCTCCTCTCCACAAGCAAAAATTCCTCAAGAAAGCAGTAACATTAGGCCACCGATCTTGCACTGTCTCCGCAAGAGAAAACGATGAATTAGATTTCCGTACGAATACCATTTCTATGGAGCAAAACTTGGATATAATCATATTGATGCAATCATCCCAAAGTCCAATATAAGAGTCTCTATCAGTTGCCGTACTCAGGCTAGGGTTTGGGCGCATAATAGAGCTTAAGACCTCGTACGTGATGCCTCTACAGTCTAATAACTCAGTTGAAGTTGTGAAAAATAATTCTTTCCCTTGAGGCAAATCTTTGAACACATCTCTCCGAAGTGGGAAACGGAGCTCCTCCGGTGGTGGCTGTTGTAAATGCCATGAGAGCTCAAACAAGCTTGGAAGTGCAGGTGGTGGAGACCTTAGACACCCCACGTAGTACTCGGTTGGATCTTGAAATTCCCAAGGAGTAGTTGCTGCAATTATTTTATATTAATGCCAAATCCAGTTGAAAGCAACAAGATGCTATTTACGGGAATCTGGTAATAGACTAATATAAAATTCATTTAGCTCAGAGGGGTAGGAATAGAAAATTACTAAATTATTGGCTTTTCACATATAGAAAATCCGAATATTATGGAAGAACTTACATCTGATGGGAAATTCAGAAGAGGGAAGTTGCAATCTTTCATTGGGACCTAGATTCAACGGGAAAAAAAAAACGGTTAGCTCCTATAGTTAATGATTAGGACTCGTACATTCTAAATATTAAAAAAATGGACTTAACCAAATACAGTAAATAAAATATAATACCACAAGGAGCAGGAGCTGAAGATGATTTTCTCCTGCCAAAGACTTTTAGTTGTACTCCAGAAAGGAATCTATCAACGGAAAAACCTTTCATAGGTCCATCTTCAAAGGCCTCCATTGTGCAGGCAACCGTAGAATCATCCAAGAAAGCAATTTCATCGGCGTTTAAAAAACTTGTACCTTGAAGCTTCACTCTACCTCTGTGATGTTCACCTTCTTCTGCCCACAAGCTCACTGATTCCTCCCATATCATTCTAATCTTGCCAATGCGTCGAAGCTCTTTTGAAGATGCAGAAGAAGATGGACCCCCAATATCTAATGAAGAAGTAGTCGTGTCGTAGCCCAAGAACACACCTCTTGTTCCATGTAGTAATGCTTCTGTTCCACTTATTGGTATAGCCAACTGTTTTGCCCTTGCTGCATTAACAAGAAATATTGTCCCATCTAAATTTAATGTTGTGCGTACGTTAGGAAAATAAGAACAAATTAAATTAAGAGGAAAAGAAATATGTGTAGATAAATTTAATTATTTTCCTCATTGATGGGAAATGGACTTGATGTTGTTGACTGCATACCAGAAAGAGGAAGGTCATCTTCTCTGAAAGGTGGAGGGGGAGGCAAAGACTTGGTTACTGTGTCACTAAGAGAGACGATAAGATTGGCCTGAGTTCCAAATCCAACTCCTCCTCTAGTTTGAGGACTTCTCATTCTAGGGCCCATAAACTGAGACAATTCTTCAAACACCTCTTCATCAAATGAAGCAGGCAATCTATTCATCTTCCTTTCATAAGGGGATAATCTGAAATAACTCTTGCTACCTTGTTCCCTCTCAGCACCTCTCTCCCATTCGTAGACTTTTCTGAATTCACCTAACATGTTGTCCCATTTAGTCCCAGCCGTTTTCGCATCTCTGTTAACTCCATGCCTGTTGAGGAAATCAGCCACTTCTCTATCTTTATCAGCTCGAGTTTTTCCTCTACCTTGTTGCACTCCCGCGCCTGTACTCATTTCTTGAGAACCTTCAAGATGAAGCTCTGATGAACCGCCTTGATACTGAATTTTCCAAGCCCTAGCTAGCCACAACATCTCGTTAGGTTTCCAAACTGGACTTACGTATTTTCCTTTCCGAAATTGTTGGTGTTGTTGGTGAACTTGTTCTCCTCCTTCGCCTTTGCTGGTCTCTTGCCCAGATGCAGAAGGCCGAGGAGAGTGGGAAGGAGAAGAAGTTGTGTCCGAAGACGAGGCAGCTTGAGTTTGAGGGTTGGTAGCAGCAGCTTGCGGCGAAGGTGAAATTGGACTTGACTCAGTGCTAAGTATATTCACTTGACTGGCCGGCTTTTGCTGTTGTTGTTGTTGAGAAGAAGAAGATGGTATGAATTTCCATTGACTTGCAGTATATCTCGGTCGCTTTGGGTTTACAACTTCAAACTGTTGCTGCTGTTGTTGTTGTTGTTCAAAAGAAACAGATGTAGTTGCTGCGCCGCCTGGGATATTATAGAGAGAAGAAGAAATATAAGGAGCTCCAGAAATCACAGTTTGTGGTGGCTGCTGCTGCTGTTGCTGTGGTATAGTATTATCAGGTGAATCTTGATTAGAGTCATCAGGAGAGTTGGATAAATGTTGTTGTTGTGGTTGTTTCTTTGTGATTTCTCCTTTGTTTTCATCCATCTCTTCAATGGGGGCCCAGAGAAAAAACAAATAAAACACACCGCCCTAACTCCTTAGTCACAAAGTAAAATCAGAACCAAGAGAGGGAAATGAAACCACCATTTCAAAACTTTGCTGTAGAACTAGATCTGTTCAATTTAGACTTGTTCAAGTGCTTTTGTTTAATTTTTATTTTACATAGTATTTTATTGACCAAGAAGTCCAAAGGAGGGGGATTTTGAGAACTTCTGTGACCTATGTTGAATCCTAGGGTATCTCCAAAGGAAAAGAAAAGTGAGACTTGTATAGGAAAAGGCCAGAAGTAAGGTTGCAGAGAAAGAAAAGTCGAGATTGTGGAACCTGTCTTTGAATGAGACTTGACCATGAGCTCAATTTTAACAGTAAATACTTTCTCCTCTAATCTTTTTACTTGTAAATAAATCTGAGTGGGGCGTGGCTGGGCTGAAAGAAAAGAAAAATAGTACGAAGAGAGAGTGTATGTTTGGGGGTAGGAGTGTTTGATTTGAGAGTAAAAGTAATGATTGTACTGAAAGAACAGAGAAATGCGGCTATGAAAGAGTTAACATTCATTCTTTTAAAGAAGGATGCAATTAATGGTCTTTGTTTGTTTTGGACTTCGGTTTATCGGACACAAAGATAGCGAGAGTTGCTTTGGATTTACTCTTCTACTACTCTACTGTATTTTTTTCTTAAATTAATTACTTATAGTTTAGTTTTTGTCTTTATTGTACTCTTTATCTTTCTTGGTAGGGGATGATGTGGACTGATCGGGTCAATGGCTCTACCAAGTGATTAATCCTTCTCCTACATAGCCATTGGCGCATGTTCATTTTAAAGTTCTTCAAACCCGTTTCATAATTCCCCACTGCATTTTCGGGTTTGAATTGTAAGATTTATTCGACTCTTAAATCACAATATTATGTGATTGGTTTTTAGTTTTATATGTGAAAAAGGTCAAATATACCCCTCTATTTTAGTATGTTGTTCACATCTACCTTCCATTATACTATCGGGACATATCTACTCTTATCGTTAGCCAAACTTTTTAAAAACGCCCTCCGCCTAACGGAAGCCACCAAATTAACCTGTTTTTTTTAATACTCATTAATAATACGTTAAACCCCTTTTATTTACTGCACATCTTCCTCACATGTTAGTCATCTCCTTCGTAGTCACTTGTTGAACTCAGGAAGTGAAAGACAAAACAATACCGAAAATCATATATTCATTTATACATTGAGTCTCAGATCTTTTAATATCCTTATTGTATGTTTATTATATTTTACCTTTTTCAATTATTTTTTTCTTCTAGCTTCTCCCTTTGTTTTTTTTTCACCATGTCGAACTGTACCAAGTATTCATCATGATTTTCTTTCTACCATGACTTGCATGTTTATAGCATCTTATTAGATTGGCAGTTCTGAAGTTTTAGCAGCTGCCGAATTATTTCTTCGTCCAAACGTACCATGATTATCTTATTCTGCTTTAAGCATTTGGGCAACAAGTAATTATCGCTGAATCACGCCTTAAGAACCAAAGCTAGATTCCAAAATATAGGATGAGACACTCATAAATTTTACTAATAACTGAATAATGAACAAAAGTTAGAAAATAATTAGAGGAAATTCAATTTATTAATATCAAACTACATTTAAGGAACTCATCAAGAATGAAAGAAAGTAGATCAACAAGTTGGAAAGCAACATAATAACCTAATTACACTAACTTCATGTATTAACCAAACACAAGTATTATTAAAGTATATATCAATTGTTACTAACATACAAACCAACTGTTAAGTGTGCATTACATTAGACAAAGGAATGTCATATTATAATCACACACAAAAAATAATCGAAAGTGATAACACGACATCCTAATACCACATGAATAACTAATAACCAAAAAGATATGGTCTTACTTATCCTACTTCCACCATCATTTCTGATCTCTCTCTGAACGAATAAATTGTGTTAAGACGTCTCAGGAATCTAGGTTTCGTATTTTTAAATGATGGGTTTAATGAGTTTGGGTTAATGATTTTTTTTAAATGCTTATTGTATTAATCTGGTGGATTCCTGTTAGGTGGAAGGTATTTTTAAAAAGTTTGGCTAACGATTAGAGTAAATATGACCTGATAGTATAACGAAGGATAGATATGAATAATATATCAAAGTAGAGGGGTATATTTGGCCCTTTTCCGTTTTTATATTTACTCCACAATTGGATCAATAGTAGTAGTTATTTTTAGGAATTTTTACCTCCTATAGCAATGGTTAACACCTTATTTATTTTAAATAGATATCATTTAAAAAAATTATATTTTATAGATACCTTTTAAAGTTTATAGCAAAATATTTAATTTTGGTTACCTCCTAGCCCTAAGCCACTAAATACGCTAATCAGTTACATTATTTTCTTTCTCTCTCTACTTTGATACATCCCATTCTCTTCCCCCATCCCATTAAAATTTTTGATCTCCTCCTCCTTCCACCGGATTTGTGCAAAGCCCACTTCAGAAATTACTGTATGTGTTTTGATTAAAAAAATACCCTCGACTTCAGCAATGGAAATAGTGCATAATCGGAATCGATCGCGGAGTAAGTCGGTGGCTGCTTCTTCCTCTTCTCTGTCTAGTTCGTTTGTCATTTCTCCTCCGTCGATATCCTCCATTGTAGTAGGAGAATTGTTAGAGTATAGTTGAACTCGCAAATTAGGTGTCGATTGCGAAGGATGCGCGGGAAATAGGAGGGCGGGTCGAAGGAGTTGCTCAAGTATATTTGTCTCTGCCAACTTCGGTTTGTTAGTGGAGACAAAGATGTCTCCAAAGATGGTGAGCCTGGAGATATGGATGTTGTAGGATAATTTTATGTTAATATATTTCATTGTATTCATTATCATTTTTTTCATTGTAATTCAATGTATCTCGTTGTATTCTATGTATTTCATTGTATTCACTATCTTTTTATTTCAATGTATCCCGCTATATTCTATGTATTTCATTGTATTCACTGTCTCGCTATATGCCATGAATGTATTCGTATATTTTTTTTAATTAATATAATTTATGTATTCAGATGTATTATATAATTTCTCTGAAGATTGCTATATTTTTGGGGTATTTTTCGGTTGAGAATCTTTTTTATAACTGAAAATACAAAATTTGTGTGTTATAATTGAGTTTGTTGAGTTATATTAGGAGTATATTATGTTAATTGATTCACTTTCCGTTTTAAAACCAGTGTAATCCCCTATTTCATGCCTTGAATACAGTCGAATACAATAATCTGTCCAGCTGTAATCCCATGTTTCACTCCATGAATACAGTCGAATACACTCGAATACAACAACTGATTAGCTGGACCTCCCTGATTCAAGCCTATTTTTGCTACTGTATTCATGAAGACAATAGCTTAAATATATCAAATACATCTTATAACCACATAAAAAGTATTTATAATCCGTAATATAGCAAATGGTATCTATGAATGACTAATTACTACTAAAAGATAGTGCTTTATGAAAATTTCCCTTATTTTTATCAATTCTCTAACCACATGTTAACGTACAATAATCATAATGAATTTAATAAACTAAAATCAAACATGCATAAATGATTTGATATGACTTCAAAAATGTGAACTTTAAGATTGATCAACTCTCGACTAGAAACGATATCTACTCTTGGCCAGACCTGCTATCTTTTTATATTTTGAGTATGTGGACTCATAAAAACAACAATAATCACAACAATAAGATGAAATTTTCAATAGTGTGGATGAAATGCGAGCTGTTGAATACAAATTCCTAGACAAGAGGAGATTGCTCAGATGGTCAGCACCGAGAGGTTGTTTAGATAGTCAGTACCCCTATCTACAATTTATAGTCGCGGGCTTAAGTCACCCAAGGAAAAATAGCTTCAACAATGTTTTTTTTTTTTAAATTTCCCTCTCTTTTGATTCCCCTTGGATCAATCTCCCTTTATTGGAGCTATTTCTATTTTGGTGACTTGAAACCACCACTCTAGAATTGTGGATAGGGTGCTGACCATTCGAGTCTCTTGTCAAATGGCACCCTCCTATAGGCTTTTAAAAACATAACATTATAACAATTCATGTAAGCTAACACCCATTGTAATTGAAATAGACAACGCGAAGAGCATTACACTAATACAAAATAGATCGACAGCTCACCATAATTTTATCATCGAATACAAGTTACTAATAATGCAGCTGGAGAACTCAGAGATCAACCGCTGCTCCAAAGAGGGCAAAACAGTAGCTGATATTTTAGCAAAAAGGAAGGGTCCAAGCAAGCCAACTCTTTTGTTCAACTCTATCTTGCTCCTCCCTATTTTGCAAATTCAGCTCTGATAGCGGATAGAGCAGGGACAGATCTTCCATGAAGCAAGTAAAGCAACTGTTTTAGGCCTCATATTTGTAAGGATCTCATTTTTTGTTACACCTAAGGTTGTATATGAGTTTAAAAATAAATTATGTGGAGTAAAAAAATTTGATTTCTTTTTTTAACAAATACTGTATAAAGAAGAAGGATTTGCAACTGTTATGATTTTTGCCAATGAAATTGCACTTGAAATGAATATCTTACCCAAATTTCTTAAAAAATGTGTGATATATAGGAAGTAACAATTTGATGAGAATGTTGATAATAAAATCTCAAGATCTTTCGAAGAGTCCTTTTGAGGACGGGTTGTTCACATTTAATTTGATGGTCAGAGATAAATTGAAAGCTAAGCAGCGCAAATTCTAAAGATTTCCGTGGAAAAAATAGAGATGCCTCCTACATTACCCATTGATTACTTTTATATAGTAGACAAGACTATTTTTCACTTCAAAATAGGCATATAAAAAAAATTGGCTTTTTATATAGCGGTAAAAACTAAGATCACTATATGATGAAAATTTAAAAAAAAATTGCCTTAATCTTGAATGTTCCTTAAAGTATAATAATCAATTCGATATTGATGGTTTAAATTTATTTTTTGAATTAAAAGTATTAAAGAAAATAGTACAATTAGAAGATAGCAGTTTAATTGATACACTCAATCAAATAAAAAGATTTAATTATTTTTCAAATGCCTATATTGCCTATGGAATAATGTTAAACTCGTGTTATCGTTGGTTCAGTGGAAAGAAATTCGCAAAATTAAAATTGATAAAATCTTACCTAAGATCAACAATGTCTCAAGAAATGTTAAGTGGATTAGTTATATTGTCAATTGGGAAATACTTATTATGAGTTACTGATTATAAGAAAACTTATTAATAACTTTATATCTAAGAAAAGCTAGAAAAATAGACTTCAAATAAATAAATAAATAAATAAAAATTATAAAAAGTTAAGGTCACTCATAAAATATGGTTTTATGCCACAAAATTTGTCGGGCAGCCCATGGGATAGAGTAGGAACTAATTGCAAAATACTTCCTCTAGTTCGTGTAATAATGGCTAGACTTGACAATGATAGTATCCTAAGTGATACTCCTACTCCTATGGAAAAATGTAATGACTTTATTAGCTTAATAGTAATATCATCTTATTATTACCAAAAAATAAATAAAGAGGTAGTACACAAAAATTCTATCTCATGCATTAATTTCAAAGTAATAACGTACACATAGTACTGGGTATCAAACACTGGAGTATATTCTATTCAAATTAGCTTTTTTACCGTTGAATTATATGTATTATTATTTGAAATGTCTATTTGGATTAATGATTGATTTTTATTAAATCCAAATAAAAATAGGTCAAAATGCCGAATCATACATTTTTCTATTGAAAAGTTTGACTATCAAGTCTATAATATATGAAGCAAATAATTTTTTCAACACGATAGCACCAAAGAATTCATCGAACAGATGGGATAAATTAGTGAACTTTGTAGAAATACTTACACATGAATCTTTCTCTGTGAGTATTATCAGTAAATTTTGGAGTCGCACTCTTTTAATGCATAAAAGTGAGGAGAAGAACTAACATTGGACAGTATATACATTCTCTTATTGAAAGATGAAAAATACAGAGAAAATATTCTCAATTTGTGGGAAGTTGACATTTTAGTTTAAAACAGAAAATAAAAAGTAGAACTGTCAGTTTGGGATACTGAAAAGAGTACATCTATATGCATAACGAAACAGTGATACAATAGTAATTCACCTACCAAGGTAACTTCCGTGAATAGATATATTACGGGTAAAAACTTATTTGAACCTAACTTTTATATCAAATCAATAAATGTAAAAATTGCAATGGGTTCTATTTGGTCGCCCCATTTAATATATACTCATTTTTTTTTAAAATTTTTTAACTTGTAATCACTTTTTAAACAACTTTATTCCTCTTTCTCCTCATCATTCTCCTCCTTTGTTTTCTTCTTCTTCTTCTTCTTCTTCTTATTCTTCTTCTTCTTCTTCTTATTCTTTCTTCTGTAGACATGTGATTTTTGACCCTCCCCAAGATTTTACATATTTTAGTACTTAAATATTTAGTTTAGATCTAATATACTTATTTTAACTATTTTTGACTCTTTTACGTTATTTTTATTATAAAATTGAAAAATACAAAAAAATAGTTTCATTTTTCTCTATTTAATTAAGATATTGGGTATTTTTAGAAGAATATTATTTTTTACCCATTTTTATTATAATCCTTGAAAATACCAAAAATAGCTTCATGTCATAATATAGTTCGTTTTAATTAATTAGTAATGATTTTACAATTTTATAGTATATTGTTTTAGGAAAGAAATCAACATTTTAGTCTTGTAAAGCTAAAAGGTCATTTTTAAAGATAATTTTAGCCCAAATAGAAGCCCAAATCTGAGCCCAATCTTTTGACCCATTAGCCATTTTTGAGAAATTAATCCAAGTCATTCATTCCATCCCTATCTAAGGGCCAAGATCATTTCTTTTAGGAGAAGACCTAAAAAAAACCATAGGAGCTACTTCATCTTCTGGAACAAGAAAAAAAAAACCCTAACCTATCTCCTTCTTCTTCAACCTAAAACCATAGAAATAAAACCCTAGAAAGACATAAACATAGAAGACAGCCATGGCTTGATCTTCTTGAACCCAAAACGAGCTACAACAAACCCTAGATAAGAAGAGACAACAGCCGCCGCCACCTCCTAAAACAAGCAGCAGCCGCCGCCGCTTTTCTTCTTCATCACAGCCACCCCAAACGACCACCCAGCACACAGTCAAACGACCTCAATCTCTAGCAGCGGCAGAACTCCGGGAACGACCCCTGCTCCTTCATCTTTTTCTTTATCTTCAACCCGAAAAGCTCGCCAGAACCAGCTACCCGTTCTACCACTTCGCCGGAAAACCAGTGCCACCTCCATCTCCCTCACCAACAACAACCAGCGACCAACCTTCCATCAACCAGAATCGCCGCCGCAGCAACGACGACCACAACGCCTTCAAGTAGTGGCTGTCGTTTTCTCACGCCACCTACATTCCAGCCGTCTCCACCTCCATTCTCACTTTAACCAAGCGAACAACAATCCATCACTCACACGCCGGAAAACAAGCTACAGAGCCGCCGCCGGAAACCAGAACAAAAAAAAATCGTTTTTTTCTTTCTCAATCGAAAAAAAATGCATTTCAGTTTCTAATTTTGATCTTCTCTCGCGGAGTTGTTTACATTCGAGATGGGTTTCTGATTAAACGCTGTTTGGTTTTGAGTAAGTTCGCTGTTTGGAGATTTCCGTTGCCAGATCGAGTTTTCCGGTCGAGTTTGAGTTTCTATCCGCGGTTCGTTATATTTTGAGTTCAAAGCAGTGACGTAATTAGTTCCCCGTTATATCGAAGTTTATTCCTCACCCTTCTCTTCAATTATGTGTGCCTTTACTATTATTTTGATGAATTGAAGCCAACTGATGCATTTGTGTGTGAGATTACATGAACATTTGTTTCACTGGGGTTCTTATTGTTTCCAAGTGCACGCTGTTTAGTTTTAAGGGCTACTGCTGAATCATTAGACTATTAGTAAGCCTAATTAAGAGAAAGACTAACGAGATAGTGCATTGAAAGCTTCCAATTAAAATGAGCCATGGACTGGGAAACCTTGCAAAAGAAATTTTGGCCAAGAATAGTGACATAGATTTGGGACGTGGTGTTGGAATTAAAAGGAAACAAAACTTAGATTTGAATACTATACGTCTATTAATTCACCCGCTAGAAGCATGCTTAGGTCGACCACATTTGGGTAGGCAATCTTAGGATTTTTCTATTTGTTTGCTTTTAATTTCAAGGTGAGAGGTCGTTCCCTTAGTTAAATTTATCCGGGGAATGCCCCGAGGGATTTGTATATATTTTTATCCGGGGTATGCCCTGAAGTATTTGTAAATGGAGGCCAAAAGTAGAAACTTGTAGTGTTTTTATTTATTTTCATTTTTCTTTTACTTTTATTTAGGCGGGGACGACCTTGAGCCTCTTGTGTGTTTATTTTTCTTTTTCTTTATTTTCTACCTCAATTGAATGTTTTAAAAGCCAACTAGATCCAGTACACAACCGTGATTTTCACGGGACTTGGGGAGTGCCTAACACCTTCTCCCCGGGTCAAATGAACCCCCTTATCCGAATCTCTGGTGCGGACTTAGTTTTGGAGTCTGAAGTGTTTTTAAAGGAAAATCATTTTTAAAAAAAACGGTGACCTGACACACCGAAATTAAATGTCAGGTGGCAACTCTGAGTTATTTCCTTTTGAAGACAATTTTGTCACGTTCTAATTGAAAAACCCTTTCGAGCTTTATTAATTTTTTTTATTTAAGAGGGTTAGTGAGGTTTGTTAAAAAAGGGGTGTGACATCTTCTGCTGCTGTTGGTGTTGCTATGGAACATTAGTTCATGGGATGATTGCCATAAATATATTTATCAGATTATTTAAAAATAAAATATTTCCACGTACATAAGTTAGTAGACAATGATAATTCTGTTCTTTTCACGTTTATTGTTTCCAAAATTTACGATTTCGATACTGTTGGCAATCTGATTATTTATCTAGTATGTTAGAAAACTTTTTCAAAAACTTCAGCTTATATAGTGCTGAAATTTTTACAAATGAACTAAATAACTTCAGCATCTTCTGCTGAAGTTTTTGAAAAAGCTTTATGACAAAACTAATGAATCCAAGACAAAAAAACTTCAGCTTTTAGTGCTGAAGTTTTTATAAATGAACTAAATAACTTCAGCATCTTCTGCTGATGTTTTTGAAAAAGCTTATCCATGACAAAAAAAAAACTTCAGCTTATTTAGTGCTGAAGTTTTTATAAATGAACTAAATAACTTCAGCATCTTCTGCTGAAGTTTTTGAAAAAGCTTAATGACAAAACTAATGAATTCAGGACAAAAAAATTTCAGCTTATTTAATGCAATTACAAACAAAAACTTCAGCAAATAGAGAACAAAACTTCGGCTACTATGCTTAAGTTTAGCAATTACAAACAAACTTCAGCAAATAAAGAACAAAACGTCAGCTATTATGCTTAAGTTCAGCAATTACAAACAAAAACTTCAGCACACTTGGTTCAGCACACTTGCTACTTCAGGCCCGTCTACTAGAATGCTGAAGTTTTGCGTAATTGCCTTTGCTACTTCAGTCCCGTATGCTGAACTTACATGAAAAAGTGAGTACGCTTGCAATTATTTTTTGCAAAGCGGGCACAAGTTAAAACGTGACCCAAAAAGCGGGCATAGATGCAAATGCCCCTCAATAAATGCATTATAAGGGTGGCAAGTGGGCCGGGTTGGCCCGGGACCGTGGGCTAAGTGGACTAAACGGGCTGGAATCGTTTGGACTGCTAGAGGTGGGCTCGTGCCAATCTTGTAGGTCGGTTCTTAGCTAGGAACTGTTAGGACCGGGTTCGTTTGGCCCGCTAAGAGACTGGGACCGGACCGGTCCCTTGATGGGCCAAACGAGCCCAGCGGATATTTAAAAAAAAATAAAAAAGAAGAGCCGTTGGATATTTAAAAAATAGCCATTTAACCTCTCCCCCCTCCCCCTCCAACTTAATTTTAGCCCCAATTTTTTTTTTATTATTATACTTTTTCTCTATCTTCTACTACTAGTTTTAGTGTACGCGTTGTACGTGGATATTGCGTCAATTAATAAAAATAGTAAAATATATACATAACAAACAAATGTTTGAAAAATAACAATTTTGATTAAAATAAATGCAAATATTTGTTTAAAGATAAAAAAGTCCTATTGTATTAACATATACAGTAGCTAAACTCAATATATTCTTAACATGATAATGAATTAAATTAAATTAGTTGTATTGGTAATACATGACATATAAAAACTTTTTGGAATCACCGTAAAAGAAATAAATAAATGACTTTCAACTTAGTTCTAATTTATGAAGATAAAGTTTCCATTTCTTTTAATAGAAAATAGATCAGATATTAGTATGTCATGATTCAAAAATAAATGTTTTATGTATAAAAATGATGTTAAGATATTTTTGACAAACTATTTGATTTTTCCAAGTATTAAAAAGAAACGGATAAAAATTAGAAACATGCTCTATTTTCTTATCCTTCTTTTTTCACGTCAAATCTGATTCTTTATTTTTCTTTAATCTTTGGTATTTATAGATCTGCTTTCAATATGGTGATGATTTTTTTTTTTTTTTGGGTAACTTATCTTATATGTCATCCCCAGTTTATCAAAATTATATGTAAGCTAAATGAACCTATTCTTGTGTAAAAAAAATTAATAGATTTATTTTTGCAGAGTCTAAAACTTCTTCTTTACCATGTTCACCCAAAGGTCAAATAAAATTAAAGACTATCCAAAATTCATTTCAGTCCTTGATGGAACTACCAATTAGCTTTGAAATTCAAGAATTTACCGCGATGATAATAACTATATTAGTTTAGTAACAGTTTAAATATTATTGTAGTCATAAGTTTAATATGCTTGTTGCTTAATTTATTTTTTAAAATAATATAAACCAAACATAATATCAACAACCAAGCCTTGTACTATGTAAACTAAGGCCTTGTATTTCTGTAAACTAAGTACCTTATGGTTGGATATAAAATTGTTGACAATGATATGGTTGGATAAAAAATTAGATGTTTATATGTCATCATTATTACCTTCATTGTTTTTGATAAATGTCAAACTTTCAATAATAGAGAGTTTTAAAAGAGAAATAATTTCATTAAAAAGAATTCAATCAATTAATTAAATGTTAATTCTAAATTAGCAAATGTTGATTATATAAATCATGTGTATAGTAATACTTTAATTAGATTATTTTTCTTATTGACAGAGTTTTCCACAAGAGATTAAATTTTAAAATATCCTAAAGTAATTATAGTCGTAAAAATTTCGGAAACAAAAGAGATAAATTACAGATTGCTAAATATTAGAACTTCCTACCTAATAAGGAAATATTTAATAACAAAAATTCTAGTTGATTTCTAAGTCCTAAATATTAGGACAATAATTTATTTACAATTACAATTTTTTATAATAAATAACTTATTTTTAAGGGTAAAAGGTAAACGATATTTCGGTAAGGCCTTCATAATTATAATATAATATAGATATAAATATAAATAGATAGAAATAGATATGGATATATCTATCTCTATATCTATTTAATTGCTGCAAAGTTGAAGAACATAAAAACACATGCTTTTATGGTGAAAACATATATGATAAAAGAGGTAAGAGTTGTAAGAAAATAAGGAGTTGTGAAGTTCAAGGATTTATTTATATAGATGATATATGTTGCAATTATTATAAGAAAATTGCCCCTATCATATGCCAAGAGGTATTAAAGATCAAATTTAGCTGTCAACTTGAGTCAATCTTTTTTTATTTCAATATAACAGATGCAGGATCTACGATGAGATTTACTATTTTCTCTTACTACATTCTTATTTTGTAGTACAATCTAATATTGTCTTCTATTAACGCACACTAAGAATGCACTTCAAATTGGAATAGGCAATTCAATTAATGTTGCAGTTGACGTTTTGCAATTAGTACTTTATGAATTTGATGACTGACTTTAAAATATCTAAAAGTTAGGAGTTTATACATAATTCAAATAAGAAAAATATTTAATAATCAAAATTCTAATTTTAAAGTCCTAAGTATAAGGAAAGTAATCTAAATTTACAATTTTATTCAATGAGAAATCTGTTTTTAAAGGGTGAAAAAGGTGAACGATATTTCGCTAAAGGACATCATGCTTTCAATAAACTATATAGATAAATACCCCCTCATTCTTTTATTTTCTTACAAAATCAATATCAATCTATCAAAATCTCTCTCTAATTTTCTTCTATACTTGCTATAATTGTTTACTATATCAAAAAAAAATAGTAAATAATTGTGAGGTTGCTACTATTGCTTACTTTATTCCAAAATATATTGTTACAATTTTTGAAAAAAATTGTGAAGTTGGTGAATTGGAGTCTTCAAGTCTTCAATGATAATCAATTTTCAACAAGATGTTCGTTAATTCGGTAAACTCGTTCCAACTCTTAAATCTTAATATTATAGTTTTGTTTGTTTTATTTATTTGCTATTACTTGATTAGTTAAGATGTCTTCCTTAAGAAATATTTTTGATACAAGTAAGAATAAGAAAAAATTCAAGACTGGCGAATCTAGTGGTACTGATGTTCCTCCTCCCTTGCCCCCGGCTCCCCAAACCAAACCTCATACCCGTTGTGAGCACGTAATTATTTTCCTATAAGAACTACTCCCAAAAATTCAAAATAAAATAGTTTTGTGTTGCTTGTGATTTATTTGTACTTGTCTGTGCATGTTTATTTTTACTTTAATTAAGAAAAATACAAAAATATGTGTTGTATGTGCATTTAGGAGTTAATTTTACAATTAGGAATTAATTAAACAATATTTGGATTTGTGAGAATGAAAATCACAAAAAATATGTACTTAGGCATTTTTTAGCATTTAATCTCCAATTGTGTGAATTTATTTTAGTTGGTATTTAATGGTGTGATAAATGTTATTAGGAATTAATTAGTATTTTTTAATTTGGTTTATAATTTAATTTAGAACTTTAGTTTTATTAATTAGAAAATAAAAGAAAAGAAAGAAAAGGAACAAAATGGAAACCGGACTGGGCCAAATTGGCCACAGCCCAGTTCTTACCCAAAAATAAAAATCAGCCCAATACCCGCCCCAAATCCAGTCCACCTGCGACCAACCCAGAACGACATCATTTGGGCATTGTGAATCTAGACCGTCAATCTCATACGATCAAACGGTCCAGTCCGTCTCCAGATATATCCAAACGACGTCGTATCTGGCCAATAGATCCAAGCCATTGATTTGTTTTGATCGAACGGGCCAGATCACCCCTCCCATAACCCGTTTTTGACCCATTCCCTATACCCGGTCTAACCCGATCCCCTCACAAAACCAAACGACGTCGTTTCTCATTAGTGAAGTAATCCAGGCCATTGATCGTGAATGATCCAACGGCCAAGATCAAATCCCCACCCCACTATATATTCCTAAAACCTCACCCTACGCCCCCTAAGCCATACCCCCCCCCCTTCGCCTTCGTCTCTAACCTAGAGACAGGCCCCAACACCCTACGCCTTCAACCACCGCCCTCCGCCCACCGGAAATCGCCTCACGGCGGTTTCGGTGGTCCAAACAGCCCTAAAATTACACCACAGCCTCCCCACGACGTCCTCTTTCCAAATCCCAAATTAGTTTTCCTCGAATCAGTACCAGACGTTTCGAATCTTAGATCGAAGAATTGAACCAAACCCTAATCCGTCCAATGACCACCAAGTTCACACCCCAGCTTCCCCCCGACCTCCCCAACCTAACCCCTCTAACCATCACCCTCGAATTATGGCCGACTGCTTCGAATCTTAGATCGAAGGCAAGACCTCAAACCTACCCAATCAGTCCCAAAGTTACACCACTAAACTACCTAGCTACCCCCATCCCAAATCCCACCCCGGTTCTGTCCGAATTTTGTTAGAGCCTTTCGAATTTCAAATCGAAGGCAAACCCTAGAAGAACCAAACTTCAAACTATGTACGAAGTTAAAAATTTGAGGTCTTAACCGACTTTAGTCGAGTGTTCTCAGTCGAGAACACTCGATTAAGGTTCGTTTTGGCTTCAAAATTTCAAGACGAAGTGTCAATGAGAACGGAGTTCATTTGGTTTCTGATTTTGAGGTATTTCTCCTCTTTTTCTTTTTCATTTTTGATTGTTGTTTGTTGTTTGTTGTTTGCCTAATTAGGTTTCATTGCTATGTTTGTCAATTACTTCTTCCCCCCTCTTTCGGACTTTTTTCTGGTCCAAATTTTCATCACTGTATTAATTGGATTTTATAGTTAATTAGATTTAGTTGAAATCGCTCGAACCCCTGTCTGTTTGGTTTCACTCTGGATTAGTTTCTTCTTTACATTGTTGAGTATTTCGAGTTAGGCAAGTTCAGTGAGTGATTGTATAAAACTGTGATCGTTTGATATTACTGTTGGTTCAAATTGTCTTATTATGTTATGTTTGATTCTCTCCTCTCCGTTGCCAATCAGTTTGTTGCATATGAATTCGTGATATTACAATGTTTCTTTCATTTTATCTAGGTTTGGTTTAGAATTGTGAATGTAGTCAGTTATTCCCATATACATGTGCATCTTAGTAGTTTAATATCAGTTTGCTATTTGATCTAATCTGTGTAGTTTGAGTTGCTGTTTGATTTTGATTAAGGAAATTGGTTATAGCTGATGAGGTACATGGGATTGGACTAGGACAGTAAATCACAGTAATTTCAGGGGTAATTTGGGGTTTAAAAGTTTGGCAAATGGTCTTGCTAGTGGGCTGTCAGTAAAGTACTTAATTAACCATTAATCTAATAGTTATTGGGAAACAAAACATAATGGTATGTGGAGGATTAAAAGGAATTGATTAAAATATAGCATTGCCCATACACCTTTGAATTAAACAATGAAATTAGACACTTAGTAGTGGCTATCAGGGAATGTGATGGAAGAAACACATTTCTTAATGATTTAAGTGTTAAAACAGGCTGGAAAAGGGGTCTGTCTTAGGGTATAAAAAAGAGGGCAAACCTTAGAATGAGGGAGGACATTTTTTTGGAGAGTATTGTAAGAGCATTGTTAACAGAGTCGAGGCTGAAAACAGGCTGAGAATATAGGCATACACACTTGGGTTCTACTGTTCCATTCATGCCAGGTCTTAGATAATATTCTTAAAAGTTATAGCATTTAACCCTGAAAGGATCTACTGTTCCATATAAAAAATGATGTTACATTGGTCTAGAGTTTCATGCTGAGTAATTTTGGGTCAAAGTTTGAGTAGATTTTCGATTGAGTTTTGTTGCTGTCAAGATTTCAAAGGTTTTGAGACAGCTTGAGATGAGTTTGGGTGTAGTGTGGCAGTAGTGTGTTTTTTCTGATTTCATTTCTGAGGTGGTTGGAGCTGTTTGAGTTTGAGTGTCCTGGTTTTGACTAGTTTCAAATTTACCTGGGTTTGATGTATATGTTACTGGGCTGTTCGTGGATGACTGTTTGTTGTTGCTGTGTTATCTACTGCTGCTGACTATTCCTTTCCTTCTTACTCGTATTTCAACTTCCAGGTACACAGCTGTAACTTTGGAATTTGTAAGCTGAAAACATGAAGTTTGAATATACGTGCAAGAGTTGAAATTCTGCTTTGGTTTCTATATGGTTTGTGTATTTAAATTCTTCAGTCACTGATGATAGGTAGATCCCTGTTAGTATGTAGTAAGTGGACTGAAATGGAGTTGTATGAGAGATTTTTTTTATAGTTCATACTGAAACATGTTAGCATCTGGTAACTGATTCCTGTAGTTAAAAATGAGCTTGTTGGACTGTTAAATTAATCTGGACTGTGACTGTTAGATTACTAGATCGTTGGATTATGTTCGGCTAGTTCTGAATATCAGTTTTTTATGCCAATTGCTAATTCAGGAAAGTACTACATCAATTGAAAGGAAAAGGAAAGTGTAAAATGTAAATAGTATCGGAATTGGGTTAAAGCATTGACGGTAGACATTAGCTATAGTTAGTTTAGTGTGTTTGTTCAGTTTAAACACTTAAAGCTCGAAAATAACTGGAGTTAGAATTCTATTTTGGAACCTGTGATATTGTGCTTGCATTAATGGCCGTTGTTCAAATTGGTAATAGCAGTCATGTAAATGTCGAACTAGATGTTAGTATGGCAGTGGCATAAGACGTTGGCTGATCCGTTGGTTAAAAACAGAGTTGGAGTGTCAATTGCATGTTTTGGAAATACAAAATCATTTTTCGAGTTGCTTACCTGATTTCAGTGCATTATTAATTCGTTTTAATTACAATAGGTAATGAATTAGTGAATTGGTATTAAACTAGTGGCTTAGAAATTTCATTCAGGATTGTTTAAGTTAATATGAGCAGTCTGGGCTATACCGTTACCCAATTGTATGGATCATTCAAATTTGGTAACAAGCCCACCTCCTTTTAGGCCACTAATATGCTTGCTAGCCCGATGCTTTGATCAAAGGCCCCAAAATTGGGCATTTTTTTTAAACACGCAGGTTTTTAAATATAGCAGTTCATAAATTAACTAAGTTTTTTTTATTTAGAGACAATAAAACTAAATAGAAAATCGTAGTTTACTGTAGGTTTTCCTTTAAATAATGGACGAGATGAGCCTCGCCAAATAAAGCACCTAAAGATCGCGGGGCCCTCGTTAAATGTACATATTAAAATACTTAGATTTCGGGACGGGCCGTTTAGCGAATTTCACGGTTTTCCCCAAAATAATAACGCGCTAGTCATTTTAGACGCGCTTCTAATAATTTACTTTCTTAAACTCGGGTGCACATTTATGTGACCCAAATCCAAATCTCAACGGAGTCGAAATATGTCAATAACCACGGGTGCATTGATGTGACGTGGTTCAAGATGTGTTTTCACGACGTTGCAATTCTCGTTAAAAATAATAATAATAAAAGCGGTAAAAAGTTAAAATTTGCACATAGGTTCAACATGTATTAAAATTAGATAAATAAGCCGAATATGACATTTGAGCGACCGTGCTAGAACCACGGAACTCGGGAAATGCCTAACACCTTCTCCCGAGTTAACAGAATTCCTTATCCGGATTTCTGGTTCGCGTACCGTAATACAGAGTCATTTCTTTTCCTCGATTCGGGATTCAACCGGTGACTTGGGACACCATAAATCTCCCAAGTGGCGACTCTGAATTAATTATAAATCCCGTTTCGATTGTCCTTTAATTGGAAAAAACTCCCCTACGCCCCTGCGGGCGCAGATAAAAGGAGGTGTGATAGCTCTGGGAACTCTGCTGGGGACCAAGAACCCAGAACTTCTGGTTTAGGGTTCTAGAATTCGAGCTTAGAATAATTGTTATTATTTGACTTTACTCATTATCTGATTTTATTACGTTTTGGTTTAAATGTGCAAAATGTTGCTTTTACCGCTTTGATATTATCTGAACTATATATAAACTGTTACGAAACCCTTCTCTTCTCACCTTCGAGGATATGCTCGCTGGTCGAGAATCCCTATTCTGTTAGTGTCATACCTTGAAATAAGAAAGAGGCTCGGACAAGTTACTAAGCCGGATGGCCTTTTGGTTCCCGGTACGTAGCCCCCTCCTCGACTCGAGTTGTCCGCTCGGGTACACAGTCTAGAACAAATACCGAGGTTATAAACCTAGAATAACTCAGCTTCATGCCGGATCCCTAGTAGGAACTTTTGTTTGCATCATGTGCATTTGACTTTGGAGGCTCAACACAGGGGTTGGTCTGTCTAGGACAGGTGTACCAAAAATGACAAAAGACCATCCCGATGCATCTTACTTGCTACTGGTGCATTTGTTTGCTTCGGACTTGCATGCTGACCGGTTTTTGAATATTTTGAGGAAAGAGAGATAGAGGTACGAGGGTTAAAGAGAGTTAATCGCCTGTTTTGAAAAAAAAACCAATGTCCAAATAGTGTCGAAACTCTGCCAAATTTTTGAGAAAATGAAAAAAAAATAATTTTATTTGCCAATGAAAAGATTCTTGTTTTCAAAAGAAGTTTGTTTTATCGGCCCGAACTACGCCAGTTTGATTCCCACTGGGTATGAGATACGTAGGCAACCCCCATCGGGTCCAACTTCACTTTTTGCGAAATTAGCCAAAAGAACAAAAAATTTTATTTGAAAATAATTAGGGTGATGCCATTCTTGCTAGAAATAGTCGAATGTCCCTAAAAGGGCGCCAGAAGGCTATTTTTGAAAGAACAACCGCCTGTGGTCATTTGTTTTTAGGCTTTCATCGGTTAGCCAACACAGCCTTAAAATCTTCAACCCCGAGGTGCTGAAAGGCCGTATTGGCAAAACTGGGTCTTATTTTAAATGAAAAAAAGAGAGAAAAGTGTCCATGTTATCTTTGAGTCAATTGAATCGTGATTTTTGCTTAACCACCCTAATAAATGTGCAGAATGAGCACAAGTCAGAATTTGCACGTAACAATTGTGAACAAGATCCCTTTGGAGTTGCATATGTGGTGGGATGACTTGGGCGAATCAGGGCGCGACACAGTCAATATATACTTGGGAGGCCTCACTGGGTTGCTGAATATTAATCCTAGGGGGGATATCACAAAGGCCTTGGTCACATTCTGGGACCCGGCTCACAGCGTATTTCACTTCTCGGGTTTTGAGCTTACCCCAACATTGGAAGAAATAGTCGGATGCATCGGGGGTCCCAAGGTTCCTCTGAGACCCCAGTACCTGATCGCTCCAAGGGCCGTAGCCGTACACAGGTTCCTAGACTCTTTGAAAATAAGCAGGGGGGTCCACAATCCAGACTTGGCAGCTGGTTTTTGTACTTTGCGGTTTATATACAACAGATATGGACACATAGGGGGGTTCAACAAGCCAGAGAACAAAATCTGTAGCAAAGGAAACCGCCTTAAGTGGGAAGAACATAGGTGTTTTGCATTCATGGTAGCCTTTTTGGGACTCCTGGTGTTTCCTAGAAAAGACGGAAACATTGACATACGAGTATCTGGGGTTGTCAGCACTTTGCTTACTCAGGCCAACAACACCCTCGCACCCATGATAGTAGCTAAAATCTTTCGCGCTCTCACAGCCTGCAAAGCCGGGGGAAACTTTTTTGAGGGGTGCAACGTGTTGCTGCAGATGTGGATGATCGAACACCTATGTCGCCGTCCTCAATTTATGAGTTATGGGTCGACGGAGAAAACGTGCATAGAGGAATTTCCTACGAGAGTTGACGGAATCAGCTTACCAGAAGGGGTCACAGAATGGATAGCACGCCTCCGTTCCGTCACTGCAAGCCAAATAGAGTGGACATTTGGATGGCTACCTGTGGATGAAATCATATATATACCAGCTACTAGACCCCATTTCCTTTTGATGGGGCTCAGGAGTATCCAGCCCTATGCCCTTTATCGAGTTTTGAGGCAGTTGGGGAGATGCCAAATAGTTCCGAAAGATGAAGATCTTAGCGGCCAAGTAGTCGAGATCGGGCCCAACGGACAATTTCATGAAGCAGCAGTCCGACAAATTTGGAGCGAGTGTCAATACTTAACAGCAAATACATGTGTACGTGATCGGTCCAAGGGTGAAGTTTCGCCGGGATACCTTGCTTGGTTTAGGAGAGAAATTGAGTTTGGGAGACCGGCCAAAAGACCCCATCTCCAGGAGTTCGTCAAGGCGTCGCAAGAACAGTGGGATTGGTTGGATAAAGAATAGAGTTACAGGGCAGAAATAGGCAAGCTAAAGCAACAGATTAGAGACCTAGAATTTGAAAATAGTATGCAAGTTGACGCCGATCAGGGAGAAAATAACAAATTGGCCCAAGAAAATGAGGCGCTGAAAGCCCAAATCCGACAAATGAGGATAAATGCTGACAACCAACAAAGGAGTCGACCAGATGAGCGGTTAATAAAAGAGTTGAAAAAAGAAATCAGTGAGTACCGGAATGATTTGAAGCAATCTGAGGGTACCATAGCACCACTCCAGGCACAATGGGCAAAAAGAACAAAAGAACGCACACAGTACTTACAACAGGCAAGGAAAGATTATGAAAAGACCATTGCCAGTCTAAAAAGGAAGGTGACCACCCTAGAGAGCAAGGCGGCTAAACAAGCCAAGGCTTTTGAAACCGAAAGTAAACACTGCTATAATCTAATGGCCTCGATGGAAGATGAAATATAGTAGTTACAGAAACAACATCTGCATGATTCTCGGGTTTTGAAGGCTAGATGGGATCAGATAGAACGCCTACTCCTAGAGAAAGACCGAACCAGGGACAAGATTTTGACTATTGCTCATGCTATTACCAGGAAATGTCGGGTGTGTGAAAACATGACCAGCACTACTTTCTTCTCGGCAGTGATGATATTTATGAAGCAAATCATGTATGAATTGGAATAGCTGGAAAGGGGCCTTACACCTAAGCCCGCGGCGAGGCCAAATGACGCCCCGCGGGCACCCAAATTTAAAACTTTAATGTGTTCATAGTTCGAATCTGCATTTTCTTTTTCCTTAGAGTCTGTTGTCTGTTAGAGTCTGTTTTTTCTTTCGCATCAGAATCTGTTAGAATTTATTGAGTTCGTACTTGGTTTGGTTTCGAGTCTGTTATTTTCCTTTCCAAAAGCGTCTGGTTTGTAATAGAATGTTTATTAATGAAAAATCGAAAATTTCCAAAAATTGTCTCTTTGCTTTTTGCACTTATAGGACAGAACTACACACGGTCTGATTCATGCGGGGACATGATACGTAGGCAATCTCTATAGGATTTGACCACCACTAAAAGAGGAAAAGGAAAAATAAAGAAGGATAGAATAAAGAAAGTTTAAAAGAAGAGGCACAATTGTGAGAGGCCGGAATGACGCACGCAACCGAAGCAAATACATGATAGAAATGGTTAATTGCCTAGGTGCATTGCATCCCAATGTGTAATTGCATATGTGTTTAACTCTAAAAAACTAACAAGTTTGTTGATATCCAGATAATTCAAGCAGATAGTTTATTTAGAGGATACTGGCACATTATCATTACCAAACCAGATCGAAGGGACCAATACCGGAAATCATGTCTATCCCGGATGTCGACACTAGTGTTGAGATAGAGGAGTTAGACGTCAATAAAATGAAAGAGGAGATGTTCAAGCTTAAGCAACAGATGGCCAAAATGTACCAGGCCTGGTCCCAAGGGCAATCACCACCGTCTTACCCAGCCAACCCCGCTTTTACCCCACCATTAGCTCAGTCTCAGGATCATCCCGCCACCAATCCAGGTTTTCCCATTTATCAACACTGCCATGGCACTACTTCTCATATGCCGCAAGCTCCACCACCAAAATTGATTCCATGCCCTCCTCCGCCAGTCACCCCTATCTTTTTGACATCTCCACCAGCTACACTCCATAGATCCCTGAGTGAACCCGTGTTCCAAGCTCAGGACAACCAGTATTATCCCCCGGAATCCACCTTCAAAGCTCTTGAAACCTACCCCTACGATCCACGTTCTGATCTCCCGAGAGAAGCTAAGAGACCAGCCAAAAATCCCAAACATGAAGAGATGTTCAGAAAAATGAAAAGCATAGAATAATCCTTCAGGGATATGAGAGGTCTAGGAGGTTAGGTAAGCGTGGCTTACAAAGATCTGTGTTTATTCCCAAATGTACAACTACCGGCAGGGTTCAAAATGCCCAAATTCGACTTGTACAACGGACACGGTGATCCGATAGCTCATTTGAGAGGTTTTTGCAGTAAAATGAGGGGAGCCGGAGGAAAGGATAAATTGCTAATGGCTTACTTCAGTAAGAGTTTGAGCGGAGCAGCATTGGAATGGTACACCCGCCAAGATCACAGCAGGTGGTACACATGGGACGATTTGGCCCAAGCATTCGCTTGTCACTTTCAATATAATCTTGAGATCATTTCGGACCGACTGTCCCTGACCAAACTGGAAAAGAAGCACAGTGAAAGCTTTAGAGAATATGGTTTCCGGTGGAGGGATCAAGCAGCAAAGGTAGATCCCCCAATGAAAGAGAGCGGGATGGTCGATTACTTTTTGCAAGCTCTGGAGCCAACTTACTTTGGTCATTTGGTGTCCGCAATTGGAAAGTCTTTTAATGAGGTTGTAAAAATGGGAGGCATGGTCGAGGAGGGGCTTAAGTCCAACAAGATCATGAGTTATTCAGCGATCAAGGCAACCACCCAGGCCATTCAAAGCGGCACTGAGGGTGTGCTTGGGAAAAAGAAGAAAGAAGATGTCACGACTGTTGAGTCCGGAGCCTGGTTCGGATCTAGAGGCCCGTCACCCTACTATATCCAATCACGACCCTACCACCAAAATTACCCCCACACTTCATATAGCCCTCCACAGCACTACTACTCATCGCCAGATTCCCATTTTTCCGTCCATCATGCACAAGCCTATACCCAAACCCCGACACACGCACAATGGCGTACGCCGGCTCCACAAAATCCATACCCATCTCCACAAAACACATATCCACCCCCAAGGGCCTACAGATACCCCCCCGGGACAGGTTTTCGACCAAACCAAGCAGGGGTCCCTAGAAATCCTCCCCCTAGAAATCTTGACCACTCGGTGAGCTGTGAGTACTGTTCAGGGGTCCTTGGGCATGATACAGAGAAGTGTTGGAAATTAAAAACAGTTGTGCAAGAGCTTATTGATACACATCGGATCGAGGTTCAAGCCCAGAAGCACCAAATATCAATCAGAACCCACTGCCAACTCACCATGAGACACACATGATTGAGTTGATACACAAAGAGGGGGAGCCCAAGAAGCCCTCACAGACGGTAATGATGATCCGTTCCAGCGAAACTAGCTCAAAGGAAAAAGTAACCAGTGGGAAATCAGTGGTCCAGTTGAGAGGGGTAGATGATAAGCCAGCTGTGGTAGCTGAGAGAGGGTCGTCAAGCATTGTTGCAGTGAAACCAGAGAAAGTTAAAGTGGTAATACCAGGGGTCGCAAGTAAACCTGTTGCGGTCATGAAGGGTGCTCGCACAGAGCCTGTTATTATAAAACCAGTAACTCAGCTTCCAGTAATCAACAACAAGGCTGTTCCTTGGAATTATGAACGGGTGACAGTGATTTACAAGGGGAAAGAAATCAAGGAAGAAGTTTGCGAAGCGCAAGGTTTGACTCGCTCAGGAAGGTTTACTCCCAAGGAATTAAGAAGAGCCAAAGATAATCCAACGCCGGTAAAGAAAGCGGTAACTAAAGAAGAGGCAGAAGAATTTTTGAGGAAAATGAAAGTGCATGACTATTATGTTGTAGAGCAGTTGAGGAAAACGCCCGCTCAGATCTCGTTACTCTCGTTGCTAATCCATTCAGATGAACACCGCCAATCCCTGATGAGAATATTGAATGAGGCCCATGTTCCCGACAAGATCTTGGTAAACCATCTGGAAAAGATAGCCAACAAGATTTTTGAAGTAAGAAGAGTCACTTTTTCCGATGATGAATTGCCGGTAGAGGGTACTGAGCATAACAGAGCCCTTTACCTAACAGTGAAATGCGAGGACGCCGTGATTACCCGGGTGTTGGTTGACAATGGTTCAAGTACAAACATTTGTCCTTTCTCCACTCTAAGCAAGCTGAAAGTAGAGGAGGATTCATAAAAACAGTATCTGTGTGCGGGGATTTGACGGTGGAGGCAAAGACTCAGTCGAGGACATAATGTTGGAGCTGACCATAGGTCCAGTAGAATTCACAATGGAATTCCGAGTACTGGATATCACTGTTTCCTACAATTTGCTGTTAGGGCAACCGTGGATTCACGCCGCTAAAGCAGTGCCATCAACACTCCATCAGATGGTCAAGTTTGAATGGGACAGACAGGAAATAGTGGTGCACGACGAAGATAATTTGTGTGCTCACAACAACACCATTGTGCCATTCATTGAAGTGGAAGATGACATGGGACCATGGGTCTACCAAGTTTCTGACGCAATGTCAGTCGAGAAAGTTCCAGAGGGGAAATGTTTCCCGAATCCAAAGATAAATGCCGCATCAGTCATGGTAGCGTATGAAATGTTGAAGAATGGTTTTGTACCAGGAAAGGGTTTGGGATCAGCATTGCAAGGCATCATACAGCCCGTGTCTCTTCCTGAAAACTTGGGAACATTTGGTCTAGTATTCAAGCCCACAGCCGCAGACATGAAAAGATCTAGGAAATTGAAACAGAGGGCATGAGTCCTTCCAAAGCTGGTCCCACGTCTTTCCAGATCATTTGTCAAGTCTGGTACGAGGAGTCGCTTAGTGACAACAATTCCCAGTACTATGATTAATCTTGACAAGGAGTTGATTGAAAGATTTGAGAAGTTGTTCGATAATGTGAACATGGTGGAAAGTGGAGAGGTTTCTAGCAACACGGAAGTGCAGTTTGTTGGGCCAAAAACAAAGCTTAATAATTGGAAGGCTACTCCTCTCCCTACTCGGAAGGAGTCTTGGTAGTTCGCTTTGATTTTTCTTTAAGTCTATACGGATTATTCCAGGGTTGTAATCCAGATTTTGTTTTTTTTGGTTTTTTCTTTTCAGTCTGTTTGAGTGTGCAAACTTTGTTATCTTTTATAATTCAATAAAATAAAATTTCCTTTTCTTCATCATTCCTGATGGTTTTCCTTTTTGTTTTCTTTTCTTTTTTATACAGTTCTTTTTACGCTGGTTCTAATGACATGTCATGCATAAGAAATCCTCAGCCCAGTCTTAAAAATCAATCTGATTCCGAAATGTTAGTTCAAGAAGTAGATTGTGGTTACAAATCAGAATACGAGGATGAGGATGAAGCCTTCGAAGATATTAGTAAGGAGTTAATTCACTTCGAAGAAAAACCCAAACCCAACCTAAATGACACAGAAGCCGTCAATTTAGGGGACACAGACAATGTCCGAGAGACTAAAAGAAGTGTCCACCTCGAGCCAAAAATCCGGGAGGAGTTAATCAAAGCACTCATCGAATACAAAGATGTTTTTGCATGGTCATATGACGACATGCCGGGTTTGAGCACTGATTTAGTGGTCCACAAATTGCCTACTGATCCAGCATTCTCTCCCGTCAAGAAAAAGTTGAGGAAGTTCAAGACTGATATGAGTGTGAAGATTAAAGAAGAGGTTACCAAACAGCTGGATGCGAAGGTTATCCGGGTCACCCGATATCCTGTTTGGTTGGCTAATGTCGTGCCTGTGCCAAAGAAGGATGGCAAGATCAGAGTATGCATCAATTACCGCAATCTCAACAAAGCAAGTCCGAAGGATAACTTCCCTCTACCCAATATCCACATTCTGATCGACAATTGTGCCAAGCGCGAGATTGGATCTTTCGTGGATTGCTATGCCGGATATCATCAGATTTTAATGGACGAAGAAGATGCGGAAAATACAGACTTCATCACGCCATGGGGAACTTATTGCTACCGAGTAATGCCATTTGGGTTGAAGAATGCTTGGACAACTTATATGAGAGTGATGACTACTATATTTCATGATATGATACACAAGGAGATGGAGGTATACGTAGATGATGTGATCATAAAATCAAAGCATCAGGCCGACCACATCGAGGATTTGAGGAAATTCTTCCAGAGGTTTCGCAGGTACAACCTCAAGCTTAACCCCGCCAAGTGTGCATTTGGTGTTCCATCCGGAAAGCGGTTAGGATTCATAGTCAGTCGGTGAGGCATCGAGTTGGACCCATCAAAGATCAAAGCCATACAAGATTTGCCCCCTCCGAGGAACAAGACTGAAGTGATGAGTCTGTTAGGAAGGCTGAACTACATCATCAGGTTTATTGCTCAGCTCACGACAACTTGTGAGCCTATTTTCAAGTTGTTGAGGAAGGACGCTACGATCAAGTGGACTGATGAGTGTCAAGAAGCGTTTGATAAGATAAAAGGTTACTTGACAAACCCACCTGTGTTGGTTCCGCCAGAACCAGAGAGACCTTTGATTCTCTACTTGACAGTCTTAGAAAATTCATTTGGTTGTGTATTGGGGCAACATGATGTCACCGGCAGGAAAGAACAAGCCATCTATTATCTGAGCAAAAAGTTCACAACTTATGAGGTTAAGTACACTCACCTGGAAAGGACATGTTGCGCCCTAACTTGGGTGACACAGAAATTGAAACATTATGTCATCCTACACTACCTACCTCATTTCGCGTTTGGATCCGTTGAAGTATATCTTTCAAAAGCCTATGCCGACAGGAAGACTCGCAAAATGGCAGATTTTGCTCACAGAGTTTGACATAATCTATGTGACTTGGACTACGATGAAAGCCCAAGCATTGGCCTATCATTTGGCCGAGAACCCGGTCGATGAAGAGTATGAGCCACTGAGGACTTATTTTCCTGATGAAGAGGTGGTGCATATTGATGAGCTAGAACAGGCCGAAAAACCAAGCTGGAAACTTTTCTTTGATGGGGCTGCTAACATGAAAGGAGTCGGAATAGGAGCTGCGCTTATTTCTGAAACAGGGCATCACTATCCTGTTACGGCTCAGCTTCGTTTTTATTTTACCAACAATATGGCTGAGTACGAAGCATGCATTTTGGGTTTAAGGTTAGCTGCAGACATGGATGTCCAGGAAGTCTTGGTCTTGGGAGACTCGGACCTTCTGGTACATCAAATTCAAGGAGAATGGGAAACGCGAAATCTGAAGCTCATACCATACCGACAATGCTTGCATGATCTTTGTAAACGATTTAGATCAGTGGAGTTCAGGAATATTCCAAGGGTTCATAATGAGGTCGCCGATGCTTTGGCTACCCTAGCGTCAATGCTGCACCATCTGGACAAAGCCTATGTCGATCCTTTGCACATTCAAGTACGAGATCAGCATGCTCACTGCAACATGATTGAAGAAGAATTGGATGGCGAACCATGGTTCCATGATATCAAGGAATACATCAGAATGGGAATATACGCAGTGCAAGCCACGGGGGATCAAAAGAGAACCATTCGACGGTTGGTAAGCGGATTTTTCTTGAGTGGAGGAGTTTTGTACAAAAGAACACCAGACCTGGGATTGTTAAGATGCATAGATGCTAGATAAGCTACGTCTGTCATGTTCGAAGTACATTCAGGAGTCTGCGGACCAAATATGAGCGGATATGTGTTGGCAAAGAAAATTCTTCGAGCAGGTTATTGCTTACCATGGAGCGAGATTGTATTAGTTTTGTGCGCAAATGTCATCAGTGCCAGATACATGGAGATTTGATTCATTCTCCGCCATCGGAATTACACACAATGTCAGCACCATGGCCCTTCGTCGCTTGGGGCATGGATGTCATTGGACCAATTGAGCCAGCAACATCCAACGGGCATAGGTTCATTCTGGTAGCCATTGATTATTTCAACAAATGGGTTGAGGCCAAAACTTTCAAGTCTGTGACTAAGAAAGTAGTGGTCGATTTTGTTCACTCACATATCATCTGTCGATTTGGAATCCCGAAGGTGATCATCACAGATAACGGTGCTAATCTTAACAGCAATTTGATGAAAGAGGTATGTCAACAGTTTAAGATTACACACCGCAATTCTACCCCATATCGTCCCAAGGCGAATGGAGCAGTTGAGGCAGCCAACAAAAACATAAAGAAGATACTTCGGAAAATGGTAGAAGGTTCTAGGCAATGGCATGAAAAATTACCATTTGCATTGCTGGGTTATCGCACTACTATCTGTACTTCAGTAGGGGCAACTCATTATTTGTTGGTATATGGAACTGAAGCCGTAATACCTGCGGAAGTTGAAATCCCGTCCCTTCGGATTGTCGCTGAGGCTGAGATTGATGATGATGAGTGGGTCAAAACCCGTCTGGAGCAGTTGAACTTGATTGATGAAAAATGATTGGCAGCTGTGTGTCATGGCCAGTTGTATCAAAGGAGAATGGCAAGAGCATACAACAAAAAGGTGCGTCCCCGGAAGTTTGAAGTGGGCCAGCAAGTGCTAAAACGCATCCTTCCACATCAGGCTGAGGCAAAAGGCAAGTTCGCCCCCAATTGGCAAGGGCCATTCATTGTAACCAGAGTATTGTCCAATGGTGCTTTATATTTAACAGATATCGAAGGAAAATGCATAGACATGACTATCAATTATGATGCAGTAAAAAGATATTATGTATGATTTCTTTGGTATAATTGATTGATTGCTTGTATTTGGCATTATTTCGAAGATTGAAATGACAAAGGCAATTTGTTCTACTATCTAAACACTTTACCCTTTGTTCCCCTTTTTTGAGCCTTATTTATTTCTCTCATACCCCTCTTTTGGAATCAATAACGAAAAAGAGAGAAAAAGAAAGAAAAGAAAAGAGAAAAGAAAAGAAGTGGAAAATATAACAAACAAGGAAATTCAGGTGTGAACTACGTTTGACCTGATCCCTGTTAAGGGTACGTAGGCAGCTTTACGGCTCGGTCATAGTAAAATAAAAGTCGGAAGATTCCCAAGCAAGAAACTAAGGCAGAGGTTGTATTTGTAATGAGAAATGTGATTCCAAAAGTTGTAATCTTAAACCCATGTCAAATTATTTTGAGCCTTTGATACCCTTTCTTTCTAATCCCATCCAAAAGCCCACATTACGGTCCAAAGAAAGACCTTTTGATCGGTTTTTCGAGAGATGACAAGTCAAACAAACAGAAGTGAGACGAAAGTTGAGAGAAATAAAATGAGAGAGTCTTATCGGTGAAAACCTTCACAGGCACCATAACGCGACGAGAGTTGAGAGAAATGAGAGAGTCTTATTAGTGAAAACCCCTCGAAGGTCACTATAAGGCGACAAGGAATTAAAAGGGGGGCAAACGAGATAAGCTTGATGGAAAGGATCCGTCGAGACATCAAGCAGAATTATGTTGTTTCGGCAAAAAGAAGATGGGTTGCGGGACCTTTGAAATACAAAGTAGGGATATCAGAAAGATTGATTGATGTAAACAGACGGGGTTGATTAATCCAAAAATGCACGACATGACCATTGGGATCGGTTATACCATTCAGATAAGTTATTTTCTCTTCAAACAATTGTTCAGAAATTTTTTTCTTGTTCTATCTTTCGAAGTCATCATTTTCCATTTCTTTTTTATCAATAGTAGTTTGTTTTTAAGAAGGATTTTCAGAGCTAACTACCAGTTTCCACCATGGTGCAAGGTAAATGGGGATAAGACATGCGAGGATAATGTGATGGGATGGGAAAGACGTCATTGTAAGACCAAATGATGGATTGGTCTAAGATTTCGGGACAGTATGGAGCAAAGGTGGAAAACAACGGTGGAGAAGTTGGTGAATACAGAATCATCAAGAAGGTCGGAAGTTATCAGCCAAGTTGCAAGATGGTCAAACAACGCAAAACATGGAAAAAAGCGAAAGGGAAAACCGTCCTCAGCAGGAGCATCCCCACGTTTTAAACTAACAAATTCTCTTTGGTTTTAAGCAGGGACAGGAAATGTTATGGATGCCAGAAAGACATGCCACAAGAAAGATTGTCAAACTGGGGCAGAAAATTTTTGAATATTTTCTGGAAGTCAGATACCCACTTGGGGAAGAAGGAAGATAACACAAGTTTGGAGAAAAGTGGTATCCCCAGCAGTCAGAAGAAGACAAAAAAGTTTTAAAGAACGTAATTTCGGGAGGAAGATAACACAAGTCTTAAGAGAAGTAGTTCCAGCGGAAGGAAAACACCAGCTTTAAGGGAAGTAGTCTTTGAAGGAGGAAAATAACATATTTTCGAATGAAACACCGGTGTTATCCCCAGCAGTTTTTAGAGGAATGGAACACCAGTTTTGAGGGAAACAGTTCTGAAAGAAAATAATTCAAGTTAGAAGGAAAATGGTTCAAGAGGCAGGAAGGAACAACGACAATAGAGCGCATTTTTAAATTTGTAGTTGAAATCAGGAGCCCGCCTGAAGAATGAAGGTGTTATATCTTTAAGTTGTAGTTGGAGTCAGGAGCCCGCCTGGAGAATGGAGGTATTATATTTGTAAGAAGTTGTGGACGAAGTCAGGAGCCCGCTTGGAGAATGGAGGTGTTATATTTTAGAAAGTAGTTGAAGTCAGGAGCCCGCCTGGAGAATGGAGGTTGTTATATTTTTCAAGTTGTAGTCGAAGTCAGGAGCCCGCCTGAGAATGGAGGTATTATCTTTTTAAGTCGTAGTAGAAGTCAGGAGCCCGCCAGGAGAATGGAGGTGTTATATTTTTAAGAAGTAGTTGAAATCAAGAGCCCGCCTGGAGAATGGACGTGTTATATCTTTAAGTTGTAGTTGGAGTCAGGAGCCTGCTTGGAGAATGGAGGTGTTATATTCAGGAGCCCGCCTAGAGAATGAAGGTGTTATATTTTAAAAAGTAGTTGAAGTAAGGAGCCCGCCTGGAGAATGGAGGTTGTTATATTTTTCAAGTTGTAGTCGAAGACAGGAGCCCGCCTGGAGAATGGAGGTATTATCTTTTTAAGTCGCAGTAGAAGTCAGGAGCCCGCCTGGAGAATGGAGGTTGTTATCATTTCAAGTTGTGGACGAAGTCAGGAGCCCGCCTGGAGAATGGAGGTATTATCTTTTTAAGTCGCAGTAGAAGTCAAGAGCCTGCCTGGAGAATGGAGGTATTATCTTTTTAAGTCGCAATAGAAGTTAGGAGCCCGCCCGGAGAGCGGAGGGTACAACAAAAACCCCCAGCATAAACTCAAGTGCAGAAGTCAAAAGAGAGGCAATAATGGTCAAAGAAAGATAATTCGCGTGTCGAAGGAGAAACAATTCAAATTTCACAAGAAAGAAAGAAACATCAAAAGAAACATAAGATTTTGTAATTCCTAAGTTTAGTCTAGCTTCTTGTTTTTTTTAGCATGGTGTAATAAGGAGGTCAGTAAACAGATAGCAACAGCAGCAATAGCAGTGATAACAAAACCACAGCTTCATGGTAGTCCCAGCTACCGAAACTTCCCGAACTACATTGTCCTGATTCCCTTTTAGCCAGGGATATGTAGGAAACCTTTGAAGCAGAGGTTCGGTCAAATCTTTCAAAAATGCTTCACACGGAGTAGCCGAACGGGCAAAAATCGCTCGTATCCGCTCACTTTATCTTTGCACGAAAACTCTTCATGTTTTCGGACAAAGAGGGACAGCTGTGAGCACGTGATTTTTGCCTTATAAGAACTACTCCCAAAAATTCAAAATAAAATAGTTTTGTGTTGCTTGTGATTTATTTGTACTTGTATGTGCATGTTTATTTTTACTTTAATTAAGAAAAATACAAAAATATGTGTTGCATGTGCATTTAGGAGTTAATTTTACAATTAGGAATTAATTAAACAATATTTGGATTTGCGAGAATGAAAATCACAAAAAATATGTACTTAGGTATTTTTTATCATTTAATCTCCAATTGTGTGATTTTATTTTAGTTGGTATTTAATGGTGTGATAAATGTTATTAGGAATTAATTAGTATTTTTTAATTTGGTTTATAATTTAATTTAGAATTTTAGTTTTATTAATTAGGAAATAAAAGAAAAGAAGGAAAAGGAACAAAATTGAAACCGGACTGGGCCAAATTGGTCGCAGCCCAGTTTTTACCCAAAAAAAGAATTAGCCCAATACCCGCCCCAAATCCAGTCCACCTGCGACCAACCCAGAACGACATCGTTTGGGCATTGTGAATCTGGACCATCAATCTCATACGATCAAACGGTCCAGTCCGTCTCCAGATATATCCAAACGACGTCATATTTGGCCAATAGATCCAAGCCATTGATTTGTTTGATAGAACGAGCCAGATCTCCCCTCCCATAACACATTTTTGACCCATTCCCTATACCCGGTCTAACCCGATCCCCTCACAAAACCAAACAACGTCGTTTCTCATTAGTGAAGTAATCCAGGCCGTTGATCGTGAATGATCCAACGGCCAAGATCAAATCCCCACCCCACTATATATTCCTAAAACCTCACCCCACGCCCCCTAAGCCATACCCCCCCTTCGCCTTCCTCTCTAACCTAGAGACAGGCCCCAACACCCTCCGCCTTCAACCACCGCCCTCCGCCCACCGGAAATCGCCTCACGGCGGTTCCGGTGGTCCAAACACCCCCAAAATTACACCACAGCCTCCCCACGACGTCCTCTTTCCAAATGCCGAATCAGTTTTCCTCGAATCAGTACCAGACATTTGGAATCTTAGATCGAAGAATCGAACCAAACCCTAATCCGTCCAATGACTACCAAGTTCACACCCCAGCTTCCCCTCGACCTCCCCAACCTAACCCCTCTAACCATCACCCTCAAATCGTGGCCGACTGCTTCGAATCTTAGATCGAAGGCAAAACCTCAAACCTCAAACCTACCCAATCAGTCCCAAAGTTACACCACTGAACCACCTAGCTACCTCCATCCCAAATCCCACCCCGATTCTGTCCGAATTTTGTTAGAGCCTTTCGAATTTCAAATCAAAGGCAAACCCTAGAAGAACCAAACTTCAGACTGTATACGAAGTTAAAAATTTGAGGTCTTAACCGACTTTAGTCGAGTGTTCTCAGTCGAGAACACTCGATTAAGGTTCGTTTTGGCTTCAAAATTTCAAGACGAAGTGTCAATGAGAACGGAGTTCATTTGGTTTCTGATTTTGAGGCATTTCTCCTCTTTTACTTTTTCTTTTTTGTTTGTTGTTTGTTGTTTGCCTAATTAGGCTTCATTGCTATGTTTGTCAATTACTTCTTCCCCCCTCTTTCGGACCTTTTTCTGGTCCAAATTTTCATTACTGTATTAATTGGATTTTATAGTTAATTAGATTTAGTTGAAATCGCTCGAACCCCTGTCTATTTGGTTTCACTCTGGATTAGTTTCTTCTTTACATTGTTGAGTATTTCGAGTTAGGCAAGTTCAGTGAGTGATTGTAAAAAACTGTGATCGTTTGATATTACTGTTGGTTCAAATTGTCTTATTATGTTATGTTTCATTCTCTCCTCTCCGTTGCCAATCAGTTTGTTGCATATGAATTCGTGATATTACAATGTTTCATTCATTTTGTCTAGGTTTGGTTTAGAATTGTGAATGTAGTCAGTTATTCCCATATATATGTGCATCTTAGCAGTTTAATATCAGTTTGCTATTTGATCTAATCTGTGTAGTTTGAGTTGCTATTTGATTTTGATTAAGGAAATTGGTTATAGCTTATGAGGTACAGGGGATTGGACTAGGACAGTAAATCACAGTAATTTCAGGGGTAATTTGGGGTTTAAAAGTATGGCAAATGGTCTTGCTAGTGGGCTGTCAGTAAAGTACTTAATTAACCATTAATCTAATAGTTAGTGGGAAACAAAACATAATGGTATGTGGAGGCTTAAAAGGAATTGATTAAAATATAGCATTGCCCATACACCTTTGAATTAAACAATGAAATTAGACACTTAGTAATAGCTGTCAGGGAATGTGATGGAAGAAATACATTTCTTAATGATTTAAGTGTTAAAACAGGCTGGAAAAGGGGTCTGTCTTAGGGTATAAAAAAGAGGGCAGACCTTAGAATGAGGGAGGACATTTTTTTGGAGAGTATTGTAAGAGCATTGTTAACAGAGTCTTTGAGGCTGAAAACAGGCTGAGAATATAGGCATACACACTTGGGTTCTACTGTTCCATTCAGGCCAGGTCTTAGATAATATTCTTAAAAGTTATAGCATTTAACCCTGAAAGGATCTACTGTTCCATATAAAAAATGATGTTACATTGGTCTAGAGTTTCATGCTGAGTAATTTTGGGTCAAAGTTTGAGTAGATTTTCGATTGAGTTTTGTTGCTGTCAAGATTTCAAAGGTTTTGAGACAGCATGAGATGAGTTTGGGTGTAGTGTGGCAGTAGTGTGTTTTTTTCTGATTTCATTTCCGAGGTGGTTGGAGCTGTTTGAGTTTGAGTGTCCTGGTTTTGACTGGTTTCAAATTTACCTGGTTTTGCTGTATATGTTACTGGGCTGTTCGTGGATGACTGTTTGTTGTTGCTGTGTTATCTGCTGCTGACTATTCCATTCCTTCTTACTCGTATTTCAACTTCTAGGTACACAACTGTAACTTTGGCATTTGTAAGCTGAAAACATGAAGTTTGAATATACGTGCAAGAGTTGAAATTCTGCTTTGGTTTCTATATGGTTTGTGTATTTAAATTCTTCAGTCACTGATGATAGGTAGATCCCTATTAGTATGTAGTAAGTGGACTGAAATGGAGTTGTATGAGAGATTTTTTTTATAGTTCATACTGAAACATGTTAGCATCTGGTAACTGATTCCTGTAGTTAAAAATGAGCTTGTTGGACTGTTAAATTAATCTGGACTGTGACTGTTAGATTACTAGATCGTTGGATTATGTTCGGCTAGTTCTGAATATCAGTTTTTTATGCCAATTGCTAATTCAGGAAAGTACTACATCAATTGAAAGGAAAAGGAAAGTGTAAAATGTAAATAGTATCAGAATTGGGTTAAAGCATTGACGGTAGGCATTAGCTATAGTTAGTTTAGTGTGTTTGTTCAGTTTAAACACTTAAAGCTAGAAAATAACTGGAGTTAGCATTCTATTTTGGAACCTGTGATATTGTGCTTGCATTAATGGCCGTTGTTCAAATTGGCAATAGTAGTCATGTAAATGTCGAACTAGATGTTAGTATGGTAGTGGCATAAGACGTTGGCTGATCCGTTAGTTAAAAACAAAGTTGGAGTGTCAATTGCATGTTTTGGAAATACAAAATCATTTTTCGAGTTGCTTACCTGCTTTCAGTGCATTATTAATTCGTTTTAATTACAATAAGTAATGAACTAGTAAATTGGTATTAAACTAGTGGCTTAGAAACTTCATTCAGGATCATTTAAGTTAATATGAGCGGTCTGGGCTATACCGTTGCCTAATGGTATGGATCATTCAAATTTGGTAACAAGCCCACCTCCTTTTAGGTCACTAATATGCTTGCTAGCCCTATGCTTTGATCAAAGGCCCCAAAATTGGGCATTTTTTTAAACACGCAGGTTTTTAAATATAACAGTTCATAAATTAAATAAGTTTTTTATTATTATTTAGAGACAATAAAACTAAATAGAAAATCGTAGTTTACTTTAGATTTTCCTTTAATAATAAAATGAGACGAGCCTCGCCAAATAAAAAATACAAAGATCGCGGGGCCCTCGTTAAATGTATATATTAAAATACTTAGATTTCGGGATGGGCCGTTTAGCGAATTTCACGGTTTTCCCCAAAATAATAACGCGCTAGTCATTTTAGACGCGCTTCTAATAATTTACTTTCTTAAACTCGGGTGCACATTTATGTGACCCAAATCTAAATCTCAACGGAATCGAAATGTGTCAATAACCACGGGTGCATTGATGTGACGTGGTTCAAGATGTGTTTTCACGACGTTGCAATTCTCGTTAAAAATAATAATAATAAAAGCGGTAAAAAGTTAAAATTTGCACATAGTTTCAACATGTATTAAAATCAAATAAATAAGCCGAATATGACATTTGAGCGACCGTGCTAGAACCACGGAACTCGGGAATGCCTAACACCTTCTCCCGAGTTAACAGAATTCCTTATCCGGATTTCTGGTTCGCGGACCGTAATACAGAGTCATTTCTTTTCCTCGATTCGGGATTCAACTGGTGACTTGGGACACCATAAATCTCCCAAGTGGCGACTCTGAATTAAATAATAAATCCCGTTTCGATTGTCCTTTAATAGGAAAAAACTCCCATACGCCCCTGCGGGCGCAGGTAAACGGAGGTGTGACACCCGTCTTACACCTGCTATTATTGATACCATAATAGTTTATTACAATTTACCGACACTGAATTTTGCCATAATATTGCACCCGGTGAACATTTACACCATGAATTAATGAATGCTCTCTATTCTAATAATTATAATACAATTGATGAAAATGATGATGAGGAAATTGATCTTGAATAAACTCAATCGGACAATGATACACCCACTAGTCCTGCTCCTGATGTTGACCCAACTAGTGATAACGTTGCTAATCTAAATGATGACACATCTGATACCCGTTACTGCCCCTACTTTTTTAAGAGAACCTACCATATGGCAAGAAACATCTCCTATTTGGTAAACTTTTACTCAACTAATTCCAAAAAATAAATCTCGGTGCAAAACTTGTGGTATGGAGTTAACTTTTAAATATACTGGATCGCGGTTAGGGACAAGATCTTTGGCTAGATACAGAACTTGCAAATTTAATTGCTCGTTTTTCACAGGGTAGGAAAATTTTATCAACTTGCTATTGATTCTATGAGAAAAAAGTTTACAAAATATTTTTCCCTATTCCCCCTATTTATAGTGTTGCGTCTTTGTTAAATCCTTGTATGAAATTAGGAGGTCTCAATTTTGGTATGAAATTAGGAGGTCCTTAATTTTAAAATTATTTTCATAAAATATGTTCAAAGAAAATCTTGTTTGATTTCCTAGGTTCGTTCTTTCTGAAACATAAGTAATATATATTATCACCTGGTGTAAAAATCCAGCACGGGCAAGTTTTTACATATATTACTCGTATATCTTTATTACCATTTCTTCCCCTAAAGTATTTGTCGTTACATATCGTCATGATTATTAGGCCAAAAAAAAATATTTCCCCAAATTCATGATAGGAAATAGAAATCCCTTGGATATATATGCTTTGGGTATGAACTATTTACTCCCTTAAAGTACTTGTTGATACATATCCAACTCGACATTTCTATCGATTACCATCAATTATAGCAAAAGAAAATTTGTATCGGTAGCTTTGATATTTTATATTAATCATAAAAAAAATTTAACAAAGAACCTTGAAGGATACTCCCCAACCACCCCCAGGCCCACACACACAACCCCCCTCCCTCTCAACCCTTTTTAAAGCCTAATCTAATTTAATTTATTGGTGAAAAGAAGTTGGTAGACAATAGGCAAAAGAAAAGGAATAATGTTGCAAACTTCAATCTTCAACTCAGGGTGCTAGCCAACAGACAAGTGGAGCAGTGGATCAAACATAGGTAAACAAAGCTGGCTGGGCAGAGACACTCCCGCTCCCTCGATACCCAACAGCCCCAACTATAGCCCTCAAACTTTTCACTACCTGCAATACCTTTTCTTTTGATTTTTGCAAAGTGCTTGTCCTCTTCCTGTATTGTATAGTATTAACTGGCAATTCAGCCCACTTTCACTATTGCATTTTGCATAATTAATTTCCACCACTAGTTCAACAGATTTTTAGACAGGTACGAGATATAGAGTAATTGAAATATTCAAAATGTTGCTTACGATCGATCTACTATTATATAATTCAAGTCTAAATGAATAAGTTTAGTTATTTTCACTAAAAGTGACCAATGAACAAATGTAGCGACCCGGCCGGTCGTTTCATGAGTTACTGCTCTGTTTTCCCCATTTCTACTTCTTATTTTCTTGTTCAGCTGTATTATGTGTCATTGGGTTGGTTGGTTCGGGTTCGGAGAGGTTTTGGTAAGGTTTGAGACACTTAATCTCTTTTGAGTAAACTTAAGTTGGAAAAGTCAACCAAATGTTGACTTGTGTGAAAAAGGGCTCGGATGTGGATTCCGATGGTTCGAATAGCTTCGGAAGGTGATTTGGGACTAGATTTAGGCTTGAATTGGCTAAATGGGAATTTTGGTGTTTTTCGATTGATAGGTGAGATTTTGATATAGGGGTCGGAATGGAATTTCGGAAGTTGGAGTAGGTCCGTTGTGTGATTTGTGACGTGTGTGCAAAATTTCAGGTCATTCGGACGAGGTTTGATGGACTTTTTGATTGAAAGCGAAATTCAAATATTTTTGGAACCTAAGGCTTGAATTTGATGTTATTTGGTTGATTCGATGTTGTTTTAGGTGTTTCGAAGATTGGTATAAGTTTGGATAGTGAAATATGACTTGATCGTGACTTTGGTTGAGGTCCCGGGGGCCTCTGGGTGATTTCGGATGACTGACGGGACGTTTGGAGTTGGAATTTGGAGTTAAAGAGCTGAAACTCCTGTCATAACAACACTTGTGGTTTGGAGACCGCAGGTGCGGGCTCGCAGAAGCACCCAGAGGGTCGCAGATGGGGGAATGGACATGGGTGTTGGAACCGCAGAAACGGTTGTTCGACCGCACCTGCGATAGCGCAGGTGCGGGATTTCTGATCGCAGGTGCGGTATTGGGAGCTTAAGTGACTTGCGCATATGCGCACCTGGGACCACAGGTGCGGATATGCAGGTGCGAGATTGTGACAGCAGAAGCGGTTTAGCTGGGGCAGAACATATAAATTATGGACTTCGCGATTTTTAGCCTTACTTCACCATTTTTAAGTTGGTTTTGGAGATTTTTAGGAGTTTTTGAAGAGGGAAGTCAAGGGAGCTTCGTTGAGGTAAGGTTGTTGAACCTAGAACTCATTTCTATGGTGTTATTTCACTGATTAGGCTTGAAATTTATGGAAATTTGTGGTTAAAAATTGAAGAACTAGGGCTTGAAATTGGAGACCTTCGATTAGGGATTTGAGGGGTCATTTGTGATTGGATTTTGGTATATGTGATATGTACGACCTCGGGAGAGTGTAAGGATTCTAGTTTTGTGATTTTAATTGGAATTCGAGACGTGGGCCCGAGGGTCGGCTTTGGCCAATTTCGGGTTTTTTGATGTAAATTGGTTATTTTCGAGTGGGCTTTGTTCCCTTAACATATTTTGATGGTATAAATCTGTTTTTGGATAGATTTGGAGCATCCGGAGGCTGATTCGAGATGCAAACACATCGCGGGCTAGATTTTGGACCGGAAAGAGGTAAGTAATGATTGTAAATACTGTCCTAAGGGTATGAAACCCCGGATTTCACATTGTTGTGCTACTTTGAGGTGACGCACATGCTAGATGACGAGCGTGGGGTCGTGCACTGCTAGAGATTGTGACTTAGTCCGTCCTATATGACTATTAAACCGCGTATTTGATTGAAAACTATTTTGCTATCATTTTGTTTGAAGAGTATTATTATGTTTTGGGATGAATGCCATATTTGGGCCTCGTGCCAACAGTTTGGGACCCTTAGGGGATTTTTACTACTATTCTTCATTGTTTTGGATTCATATTTGTACTCAGTCATGCTGTATTCTACTATTTTCATAACTCAACCATATTTACTCTGTTTTGCATTTTAAATAATATTTTGGGCTGAGCATCATATTTTACTGTGCCCGAGTGGCTTGAGAGATTTCTGAGTGAGTGAGGCCAAGGGCCTGTGTTGTGAGGGTACTATAGGATTCGGCTGCACGCCGCAGCAGTGTTATACTGATTCATGATTATGTGGCCGAGGGCCTTATTTGTTACGCCACAAGTTGTCTTGATATGAGGCTGAGAGCTTGCTTGATTATGCCAGGAGATGGCTTGTTATTGCGCTTGGGCTGTAAGGAGCCCATCCAGGAGTCTGTACACCCCTAGTGAGCGTGGGTACCCAGCGTGAGATGTGATATAGCCCGAGGGGCTGATGTTGTTCCATATTATTGCCCGAGGGGCAGATACGAGTGATTGTGAGATAGCTCGAGGGGCTGGTTCTGTTGGTATTTTGCCCGAGGTGCTGATTTATATTTCTACCATTTTTTCCCCGTTTTCATTACTCATTTGGACTACTAAAAGATGTTTGAAAGAGGTTTTACTTAACTAAGGTGTTTTTACGAGCTTTTCACTATTTTATTGCATTGTTCTAGTTTTATACTATTTTGTTGTAGCATTATGCTGTGTTTTACGTATTTTCTTATTGCTCAGCTCCCTTTACTTTTATTACTTAACGAGTTAGCGTACTCACATTACTCCCTGCACCCTGTGTGCAGATCCAGGAGTCTCGGGTCACGCTAGCGAGTGCTGATTTGCTGTTCAGCAAGCTTGTTCGGAGTTGACTAGGTAGCTGCTCAGCGTTTGCAGCCCAGTGCTTCTCCTTCCTGTATTTATTTTCCTTTGTACTTACTTTGTATTAGACTATATAGTCTTTTCATACTCTTAGACAGCTTTTATTTAGATGCTCATGACTGGTGACACCCCGATGTCGGGCTGTGTTGTTTCCGCCTTATTATATTCTACTCTTTATTTTGGGGTTTATAGTTTATTTATGACTTAAAATGAATTATTATAACTGTTTAGTTGGTTTGGGGGTTTGTGTCGGCTGGCCTTGTTTCACGAAATGCACCATCATGACCGGGTCCGGCTTAGGTTCGTGAAAAGTTAGTATTAGAGCTTAAGTTACATAGGTTTCATGAGTCATGAGCAGGTTTAGTAGAGTCTCACAGATCAATACAGAGATGTCTATATTTATCCTCGAGACGCTGCAGAACCTTTAGGAAAACTTCATATTCTTGAAATTTTTGTCGTGCGAATCCGTTGATCCGAGTACTAAACTTTTGTTATTTTATTCTCTCACAGATGGTGAGGACACGTGCAACCTGTCAGGATGGATGACCACCAGTACCACCAGCTGGGGCCACTAGAGGCCGAGGCCATGGTAGGGGTAGGGGTGTAGCCCGTACAACAGCTAGGGCAGCACCTGCAGATCCACCAGCCGCCCTAGTTCATGATCAGGTCCTAGTTGTGGACGCTCCAACAGCACTAGCTCAGGCACCAACTGTGCTCATTGTGATTCCAGGTCTTCAAGAGGTCTTAGTTACTACAGCCACAGCTTCTCAGGCCGGGGGAGACACTCAGACTCTCGCTGCTCGCACACCTAAGAATGTCGTGCAGGGACTTCAGCCACTAGGGGCACCTCCAGCCCAACCGGTTGTAGCTGTTCAGGACTATGTAGCTCATGTTATGCAAGAGGACGAGCAACACAGATTGGAGAGGTTTGGTAGACTTCAGCCTCCGACTTTTAGTGGTGTAGAGGGTGAGGATGCCCAGGGTTTCTTGGATAAGTGTTAGAGGATTTTTCGTACAATAGGTATTCTGGAGACCAGCGGGGTCGCATTTACTACTTTTCAGTTTTCTGGAGCTGCCTTCACTTGGTGGGAGGCTTATGAGAGGCGTAGGTCTGTTGGTGCAACACTTGGTAGCAATTCTCCGTTCTCTTTTTGGAGAAGTATGTGCCACAGTTTCGCTAAGAGGAAATGCACATGTAGTTCAAACAGTTACGTCAGGGAGATATGACTGTGATGCAGTATGAGATGAGGTTTTTGGAGTTAGCTCGTCATGCTGTTTGGGTTGTTCCTATGGAGAGAGAGAGAGAGGATTATGAGGTTCGTTGATGGCCTCACGTATTAGCTTCGGATTCTCATGACCAGGGAGAGGGTGTCTGGTGCTACTTTTGAGGAGGTTGTTGACATTGCTCACAAGATTGAGTCAGTTCGTCGCTAGGAGTGAGATGAGAGGGAGTCCAAGAAGCCTCGGAGATCTGGTAGTTATGGTGGTGCTCCTTCGAGAGGTTAGTTTCAGCAAGGCAGAAGTCGTCCATTCAGACATGCTCAGTCAGCTCGCCCAGGTTATCGTGGGGCATCATCGCGTCATGGTTCTCACAGTTCTCATCAGAACTATTTATCACTTAGTGCCCTTCCAGCCTAGAGTTCGTCCCATGCTCCATTAGTTTAGCGCTTTTCTATGCCAGGTGCATCTGCTAGTCATTTCGGTGCTAGGGGTTCCCTTCAGTCCCTGTATCCAGCACCAGGGAGTTGTGATGAGTGTGAAGAGTTGGGTCACATGTGGATGTAGTGTCCTCATCATCTTGGGGGTTCGTCTCAGCAAAGGAGTCAGCTATCGACTTCAGCGCCAGTTACTTTACCCCTACCTACCCACCCAGCTAGGGGTAGAGGTTAGTCAGCTAGGGGTCACCCTAGAGGGGGAGGTCGTTCAGGTGGTGGTCAAGACCATTTCTATACACTCCCAGCTAGACTCGATGCCATTGCTTCAGATGTTGTGATTACATGTATTGTCTTAGTCTGCCACAGAGATGCTTTTGTGTTATTCGATCCCGGTTCCACTTTTTCATATGTGCCATCATATTTTTCTCATTATTTGGATATGCCTTGTGAGTCTCTTGTTTCATCTATTTGTGTATCTACTTAGGTGGTCGATACTATTGTTGTGGACCGTGTGTACTGGTCGTGTATGGTGACTATTGGGGGTCTGGAGACCCGAGTGGACATGTTATTGCTTTGTATGGTGGACTTTGATGTGATATTAGCCATGGATTGGCTATCTCCATGTCGGGCTATTTTGGCTATGCCGGTGTGCCACGGATTGAGTGGTGAGGTTCGATTGATTTTGTCCCCAGTAGTGTGATTTCGTTATTGAAGGCCCAACGGATGGTCGAGAAGGGTTGTCTTTCATATTTAGCATTTGTGAGGGATGTCGGTGTAGAGACTCGTAGTATTGGTTTTGTCCTAGTTGTGAGGGATTTTCCCTATGTGTTTCCTGCAGACCTATCGGGCATGCCACTGGACAAGGATATTGATTTTGGTATTGATCTGGTGCCGGGCACTCAGCCTAATTCTATTCCACTATATCGTATAGCACCAGCTAAGTTGAAGGAGTTGAAGGAGCAGCTTTAGGAACTCCTTGATAAGGGGTTCATTCGGCGTAATGTGTCACCTTGGGGTGAGCCTGTTCAATTTGTAAAGAAGAAGGATGGAACGATGAGGATGTGCATTGATTACAGGCAGTTGAACAAAGTAACAATCAAGAACAAGTATCCCTTACCTCGTATCGATGATTTGTTTGACCAGCTTCAGGGAGTGAGAGTGTTCTCCAAGATTGATCTCTGTTCAGGTTATCACCAGTTGAAGATCAGGGACTTGGATATTTTTAAGATAGCTTTCAGGATCTGATATGGTCATTATGAGTTCTTGGTGATGTCTTTTGGGCTGACCAATTCCCTAACAGCGTTCATGCATTTGATGAACAATGTATTTCGACCTTATCTCGATCGTTTGTCATAGTTTTCATTGATGATATTCTGGTATACTCACGTAGTCAGTAGGAGCACGCGAAGCATTTGAGAGTTGTGTTGCAGAGATTGAGGGAGGAGAAGCTATATGCAAAGTTCTCCAAGTGTGAGTTTTGGCTCAGTTCAGTGGCTTTCTTGGGGCACGTGGTGTCCAGCGAGCATTTGGAGTTGGCTGCCATTGTTCACGTATTGAAGATTTGGAGGTATTATTTGTATGGTGTGCCTTGTGAGGTTTGTACTGATCATCGTAGCCTCCAGCACTTGTTCAAGCAGAAAGATCTCAATTTGAGGCAGCGGAGATGGTTGGAGTTGCTAAAGGACTATGATATCATTATTTTGTACCATCCGGGGAAGGCCAATGTGGTGGCCGATGCTTTGAGTAGGAAGGTGGTGAGTATGGGGAGTTTGGCGTATATTCCTGTTGAGGAGAGACCTCTTGCAGTTGATGTCCACGCCTTGGCCAATTTGTTCGTAAGGTTAGATATTTTGAAGCCCAGTCCGGTATTGGCTTGTATGATTTCTCGGGCATCCTTATTTGATCGCATTAGAGAGCACTAGTATGATGATCCTCATTTGCTTGTCCTTAAGAACTGAGTCCAGCACGATGATGCTAGAGATGTGACTATTGGTGATGATGGAGTATTGAGGATGCAGGGCCGAATATGCGTGCCCAACGTGGATGAGCTTCGGGAGTTGATTCTAGAGGAGGCCCATAGCTCGTGGTATTCCATTCTTCCGGGTGCCGCAAAGATGTATCAGGATCCGAGACAGCATTATTGGTGGAGGAGAATGAAGAAGGACATTGTGGGATTTGTAGCTCGGTGTCTCAATTGTTAGCAGGTGAAATATGAGCATCAGAGACCGGGTGGCTTGCTTCAGCAGATGGATATTCTAGAGTGGAAGTGGGAGCGGATCACCATGGACTTTGTAGTTGGGCTCCCACGGACTTTGAAGAAGTTCGATGCTATTTGGGTGATTGTGGATCGGCTGACCAAGTCCGCGCACTTCATTCCTGTGTGTACTACCTATTCTTCAGAGCGGTTGGCAGAGATCTATATCTGGGAGATTGTTCGTTTGCATGGTGTCCTAGTTTCAATCATTTCAGATAGGGACACTCAGTTTACTTCACAATTTTGGAGGTCTATACAACGAGAGTTGGGTACTTAGGTTTAGTTGAGCACAAGTTTTTACCCTCAGATGGACGGGCAGTCCGAGCGCACTATTCAGATATTGGAGGACATGTTGCGCTCTTATGTCATTGATTTTGGAGGGTCATGGGATTAGTTTCTACCGCTAGCAGATTTTGCTTATAATAACATTTACCAGTTGTCACACCTCCTTTTTTCCTACACCCCGGAAAGGGTATAAGGGAGTTTTTTCCAACTTAAAGTGACAATCGAAACGGGATTCATTTATTATTAAAAATTCAGAATCGCCACTTGGGATAATTTATGGTGTCCCAAGTCACCGGTTCAAATCCCGAATCGAGGAAAAGATTGACTCTGTTTTACAGTCTGCGAATACAAAAATCCGGGTAAGGAATTCTGTTAACCCGGGAGAAGGTGTTAGGCATTCCCCGGTTCCGTGGTTCTAGCACGGTCGCTCAACTGTTATAATTGGCCTATTATCTGATTTTAATACATGTTTTAGCCTATGGTTAAATTTTAACTTATTAACCGCTCTTATTCATTTTTAGGAAGATTGCAACGTCATTTAAAATATGTCTTGAACCACGTCACATAAATGTACCCGCGATCCATGACACATTTTATTTAACGTTGTTGGGATTTGGATTTGGGTCACATGAAATGCACACCCAAGTTTAGGAAGGTAATTTTAAATTACGCGCCTAAAGCAACTACGCATTTTTCAACTTTACGAGGGCCATAGAAAATATGCTAAATAGCATGCCTCGAATTCTATGGATTTAAAATTAATTAAATGAGGGCCATGCGTTTTGAAGTTTTATTGTGGATGGAGTGGTATAATTTATAAGTACAAAAGACCTAAAGAAATGGGTTAGCTACATGTATATCACTGGAGCCTTTTGTTATAGCATACTACAATTCAGAAAGGTGGAGTTGACATTTATGTGAAAATAACAAAAGACAGGTGTCAGCTTTGGGTTCATCTCCATATCATCTTCAAAAGACCGACTTTCGATTTCAAATTCTAGAAAGAAACTAACAAAATTTTATAGCAAAATAATGAATCTTAAATGACCATGTGAGCACAAAAAGAAAAAGAAATCATACTGAGAACTATTCGGATGAACCAGAAGGAACAAAACAAACATGGACATACAAAAATGCATTTTAAACTTGATTATAACAAAGAACACGTAAAGTAATTAATTTATTTAACATTATGCTAAAGAGAAAGTTGTAGTATCACCACTATAACTTCTACAGTACCATTTTGAAGAAGAAGAAGTTGAATCTTCACATGCTTAATTTAAGAAAATATGCAACCAATAACATAAATTGAAGATTAGATCATTCCACTAACGCAATCTATTTTTTTTTTTACATCTTAACGTTGACAAATTGTTCAACTTCACATACTTCTTTAAATTTCAAAATATGAACATGGTGCTACATGATCTTGAAATCTAAATATAAACAAAACAATACCTGCTAGTTACAAGTCATGAGCCAAGAAAAATAAAAAAAAGTAAAAAAAATATAATAAAGAAAAAAAACAAAAATGAGACAGAGTCATGAACATACTAAAATAACGTTAACATTTGCAAATCTCAATCCACTCAATCAAAGAAACAACATTCATGCGAACAGATCCAATACGAAAGAAACTTTATCAAAAGAACCAAATCAATTTACTTCTGCTTCAATAAAGATGCTCCGACATTTTTTAACTCAAGAGCTTGAATTACGTACCTACAAGAGAGTGAATTCAAATGAATAAAATCTGAAAGTTGTAGAGTCAATACAGCAGCAATAACAAAATCTCTATCAACTCTTCTTCAAACCCAAGATTCAAGGCCCGAAATGTTGAAAGAAATATTTAATGAAAACCTTCAACCTAAATTTCTCTCCTCCCCCTCTTTTCTTCTTTTTTTTCTTCTCAAATTTTCTATTCTATTTATAGCAAAATTTTCGAAATTTTTTCAGATTTGTTTTTAAAAAAAATATTTTATTATTTTATTTTTTAATTAAAAGATATCCCACTTACAAATTGCTTTTATTATTTTTTATAAAAAGAAATTCCACCTTTCTTTACTTTTATTTTTAAAATTCCAACTTTAATTACTTTTATCTTATTTAAAAATCCCACTTTTTTTTTTTACTTTTTAAAAGAGAATTCCACTTATTTAACTTTTCTTAAAAAAACAATCCACTTTCTTTTGCTTTTCTTTTAAAAATACTACTTTCTTTTACTTTAATTTTTTTTAATTTTCAGATACCTTTATATTTATTTTTTAATTCCAACTTTCTTTTACTTTTTATTTTTTTAAAAATTTCCACAAAACTTTATTTTTATTTTCTTAATTTTCTACTTTCTTTTACTTTTTAAAAGAGAATTCCACCTACTTTTACTTTTATTTTTTATTCAATAATTCCCTTTTTCTTATTTTTTAAATCACTCCTGAAAATTAAAAAAATTAATATTTTTCGGAATTTTTTTATTAATTTAAAATAAAAATAAAAATAAAATAATATTAATAGTAATAATTCACCTTTTAAAATTTTATATTTTTACCCTATAATAAAAACTATAACTAATCTAAAAATTGTAAGTTAAAACCCCTAAAATATTTACATAGAAGAAGTGATAAAAAATTAAATATTGTCAAAAATTAGGTGCTCACAGCTGCCCCTCTTTGCTTGGAAACATGAAGAGTTTTCAAGCAAAGATAAGGTGAGCCATGTGACTAATTTTTGAACATATTTTTATTCAAAAGGGAAGAAATAAGGATAAGAGAAAAGAAAAAGGGTGCAACCGAGTCTTGGTTTTGGACAACCTACATATCCCGGGTTATAGGGGAATCAGGTCGCGTGTAGTTCAAGAAGTTTTGGTAGCTGGTACTACTGAAGAGCTGTGATTTTGCTGTTATTACTGCTATTTCTGCTTACTGAACTCCTTATTACACCGTGACTAAATAAAAGAAGCCAAACTAAACTATGATATACGAATTACAAGAATCCTATCTATATCTTCAAACTTGAACTTGAAGTTTCTGCTGCCCTGCTGACTTGTACTCTCTGAGTGAGATTCCTTTGTTGCTGACTTGAATTGCATTCTGAGATGCTTTCCCTTTGTTCTTCAAGTGGGCTCCTGATTGTTGTCTTCCTTTGAACCTTGTTGCTTCCCTTCGTTCTCCAGGTGGGCTTCTGATTACCAACACTTGCGCTGCTTTTCCTCGAAACTTGAACTGCTTTCCTTCATTTTTTAGGTGGGTTCCTGATTGTTGAACTCCTTTGAACCTTGCTGCTTCCCTTCGTTCTCCATGTGGGCTCCTGATTGCCAATACTTGCACTACTTTTTCTCGAAACTTGAACTGTTTCCCTTCGTTCTTCAGGTGGGCTCCTAATTACCAATACTTGAACTGTATTCCCTTGCTCTCCAGGTGGGCACCTAATTTCTAAAACTTGAATTGTATTCCCTTGCTCTCTAGGTGGGCGCCTGATTGCCAAAACTTGAATTGTATTCCCTTGCTCTCCAGGTGGGCGCCTGATTGCCAAAATTAGAATTGTATTCCCTTGCTCTCCAGGTGGGCGCCTGATTGCCAAAACAGGAATTATATTCCCTTGCTCTTCAGGTGGGTGCCTGATTTCAACATAATAGACAAAAACAAAGAAAAATTTCGGCCCCAGTTTGGTAGCTGGGCACATATGTGAGTGTAAACTGAATCATGTTACCAAATATCAATAAGAACTTAAAAGCTGAAACTTGAACTGTACTCCCTTGCTCTCCAGGTGGGCGCCTGATTGCTGAAACTTGAATTGTATTCCCTTTCTCCCAGGTGGGCGCCTGATTACTGAACTTGAATTGTATTCCCTTGTTCTCCAGGTGGGCTCCTGATTGCTGAACTTGAACTGCTTCTCCCTGTTCTCCAAGCGGGTCCCTGATTTTAACAAAAATAGACAAAACAAAGAAAATTTTCTTCCCCAGTTTGGTAGCTGGGCGCATATGTGAGTGTTAAACTGAATCATATTACCAAATATTACTAAGAACTTGAAAGCTGAAACCTGAACTGTACTCCCTTGCTCTCCAGGTGGGCGCCTGATTGCTGAAACTTGAATTGTATTCCCTTGCTCTCCAGGTGGGCGCCTGATTGCTGAAACTTGAATTGTTGTTCCTTGTTCTCCAGGTGGACGCCTGATTACTGAATCTTCAACTGCTTTTCCTTGTTCTCCAGGTGGACGCCTGATTGCTGATACTTCAAATGTTGTTCCTTGTTCTCCAGGTGGACGCCTGATTGCTAGTACTTGGTCACGCTCTTATCTTTAACATCCGTGTTGCTCTCCCTGTTCTTCAGATAGGCACATGATTTCAACAAAAATAGACAAAACAAAAGAAAATTCTCTGCCCCAGTTTGGTAGCTGGGCGCATCTGTGAGTGTTAAACTGAATCATATTACTAAGAATTTGAAAGTTAGGTCCCATTATCCAGGGGGGTCCTAACGACTCTTAACTAAACGACAATTTTAAGTCTAAGCTATATCTTTTAAAGGTATGACTTCTGCTAAATCTTGTTATCTAAGAGGGTCTTAAACTACTCCCCATTATCCAGGAGGGTCCTGACAACTCTTAGCTAAACGACAATTTTAAATCTAAGTTATATCTTCTAAAGGTGTTACTTCTGCTAAATCTTGTTATGCAAGCCAGTTTTAAACTACGTCCTATTATCCAGGAGGGTCCTGACAATCAAAAATCAAGTCTTATCTTAAGAGTGACAATTTTACGGCTAAATTATATTACCCTACAACAAAACTTATGCTAAACCTTGTTAATGGAAATCTTAAAGTTAGGTCCCATTATTCAGGAAGGTCCTGAAAACTCCTAATTGAATCCTATCTCAAACATGCAAACTTTGAAACCAACTTATATTCCTTGGGGTACATTTATGCTAGATTTTGCTACTTATGATTGTTTCGATTTTTAAACTAGGTCCCATTTTCCAGTAGGGTCTTGAAAACTTCAAATTAAATCATATCCTAACAATAAAAGCATTAAAGCCAACTTATATTCTTTTGGGGTACATTTATACTAGATCTTGCTACTCATGATTGTTTTGAATTTTAAACTAGGTCCCATTTTCCAGGAGGGTCCTGAAAATTTCAAAATAAATCTCATATTAAGAGTGACAATTTCAAAGCTAAATCCTATTTCCTAAAGGTAAAACTTATGCTAAATCTAATTTTCTATGAAGGTCTTAGAACTAAATCCCATTGTCCAGGAGGGTCCTGAAAAGCCGAGAATGAACTTACCTGAGCCATGCTTTCTTTCTGGAGGATCTCTGCAGAACGAACAAAATTTCTTGCCTCTGAACCATGCTTTTCCTCATGGAGGGTTCCTACAAATCGAACAAAGTTTCCTTTTCCATTCTCAAATCGCCTTTGGGCTGACAAAATTTTGGCATGCCACTTGAAAAAAAAATCAAACTTCAAAGCTTTGATTTGGACACAATTTTTGTCCCTGTTTCAAACAAAGAAAACTTGTGAGTTTATAAATATGGTGGTTGGTTTGTGGCATTGACTTTGAGGGCGATTGCTTCTTCACTTCCTATGATAACTTTGGTTTCAACTTGAAAGACCTTGCCTGTTTATTGACTGGCCACTTTCTCTCTCACCCTTATCACAGAAAATACCTCTGATCCGTTCAGACCCAATACCTTCTATCTGTTGCATTGCTCATGAACCGACATCTACCAAACCTTTGTGTTTCACATGATCCCCACGGTATATTGATTATTACCAACTTCAATGCGCACGTTGTTCTTTCCTGATTTAAATCACTGGCCTTGGTCTTGAGGTCTATTGCTCCATCACTTGCCATTATAGCTTTGATTTATGCATGGAAGATCTTGCTTGTCACTGGTTTACCACCTTTTTTGTCCCTTGTATTTCACATGGATCCCAACGCATGTTGATTGTTACCAGCTCAGTGCGCTTGTTGTTCTTTCCTGACTTATGATGCTTTGATGTGCTAGCCAGATCTCATTTTGTGCACTTGGAAAGCTGGTGGAAAATTTTGAAGTCATTTCTCACTTGTTTTGACCAAATAGACTCAGAAAACACGACAAAATAAACAGAGTAAAGGATAAGGGAAAGAGATGATTCCTAACAAGAAAACTACAAAGGAGAAACCTATCAGATTGGATACCAACTCTAACGACCATGACATGCACCTGTGACCTATTCTGTCAAGCAAGTCTGATGTTCAACTATTGTTGTACCCTCTAAGCCATGAAACTGGGCTTCAATGCTCCGATTATCCAATCTAATTTACAATCCTTATTCGACTTGTAGTGCCCAAAGGGTTTTCACCATTAAGCCTCTCTCTTTTGATTTTTTCTCTAAACTTCCGTGCCCTCAAGGTGCCCGTGAAGGTTTTCACCAATAAGACTCTTTCATTTGTATTTCTATCAACTCCCGTCGCCTTACGGTGCCTATGAGGGTTTTCACCGATAAGACTCTCTCATTTTCATTACTTTTCCTGCTTGGACCAGAGTGTTACCCTGATATGAATCACCTCTATTTGCTCGACTTGGCATCTCTCGAATACTGGTCAGAAGGTCTTTCTTTGGACCGTAATGTGGGCTTTTGGATAGGGTTAGAAGAAAAGAGTATCAAAGGCTCAAAACAATTTCGACATGGGTTTAAAATTACAACTTTTGGAATCAGATTTCTTACAGCAAACACAACTTCTGCCCCAGTTTCTTTGCTTGAGGACTTTTGGATTTTTATTTTGATGGGACTGAACCGTGAGGCTGCCTACGTCTCCTTAAAAGGAATCAGGTCGAACGTAGTTCATGTCATAGAAATTACTTTGTTTGTTGTGTTTCTTTTCTTTTCTCTTTCTTCTCTCTTTTTTTCTCTTTTGCTTTTCTCTTTTTCTTTTTATTATTTTTCTTTTTCTTTTCTCTTTTCTTCTTTTTTCTTTTTTTTCTCTTTTTCTTTCTTTCTTTCTCTTTCCTTTTCTTTCTCCTTTTCTTTCTTCCTTTTCTTATCTTTCATGCTTGTGTTTATGATATTCACTACTGATTCCGAAAGAGGGGTATGAAAGAAAATAAATAAGGCTCAAAAGGGGTGACGAGGGATAAAGTGTTTAGATAGAAGAACAAAATACCTTCGTCATTCTAACCTTCAAAACATTCCAAGTACAAACAACACAATTAAACAAACCAAGTAAAACATTCGTAACATCTTTTGGTTGCGCCAGACTTGATGGCCGTACCCACACATTCGCCTTCTACATTTGTCATATACAAAGCACCATTGAATAACACTCTTACTCTCATTACCACGAATGCCCCCCTACAAATTTGGGGCAAACTTGCTTTTATCTTCAAATTGATACGGCAGGATGTATTTCAATAGGGGTTCTTTATGTTCTATCTGCCCCAGTTTCACACAATTCGGGCTTGAAGTGATCTCAAAATGCCTTTACTTATTTCCCTCAAATGTCCTTACATCTTCAACATTGTTTCATTGCTTCGTGATTAAACTGACTTTTAAAACCAGACTGAGAATTACGCGTGCATGTCACATCACTAGAGTCAACAGGAAAAGGACTATAAAGGAAAAGATAACTAAACAAAAATGACTAGAAATAACAGAAAGCAGAAACTTGCATTAGACAGATGGTGAAAGGATTTGGACAACAAAACAGACAAACTAGACTGGGGTTACAAACCTAGCATAAACCTAGAAAACACTAAGTAGGCTACTAGACTAAACAAACTAGGCAAAATAAGAGGATAGAAGGGTTTGAGTCACAAGACAATATCTGGATTACAACCCTGAAATAACCCGGACAACAGAAATGACAACAAAATAAACCACCAAAACTCCTCCCTGGCTAACCAAGACAGGAGCGCCTCTCCAATTGCCAAGCTCAACATCTTAGCCATTGAATTCTGCATCAACATTACTAAGACCTTCACGAACTTCCATCACATTGTTCTTAACAAATTGCTTTAGGGTTCCCTTTCCTAGCTCGTTCTTAAGATCAACCTCTGATAGAAGTGAAAACTTTGCAGCGCGTGGGCCTTCGAGGATCTCAGAAGAATCTTCATATTCCTTTTTAAAACAAATCATACTCACCATGTGCGTCTCATTGCGAGCAGGCGATGGACTTTGGCTAGTGTCTGCTGCATTTGGATTTTGCACGACAATGACACCTGCATTAATAAGCTTCTGAATTGCTTTCTTCAGATTCCAACACTTCTCTATGTCATGCCCCAGGGCATCTGAGCAATATGCGCACCTTTGAGAAAAATCAAACTTCTTTGACAGAGGGTTTGACATTTTTATATGAATCAGCTACAACATGTCCAATTGCTTCAAATTTTGGAACAAACTGGCATATGACACTCCCAATGGGGTGAAAGCCTTTTCTTTTTTCAGCAACCTCTCATTCTTAAATTCTTTATTGGGCCGAAAACCTGATCCAGGGGGTTTTCGATAGGCTCGTGGAGGTGGATAGGCATTTTGTGGAGCTGGGTACTGGAGAGTGATGTATGACTTTGGGAGTTATGTGGAGAGAAGTGGAATTGGGGAGGATCATCTGGTGCATAAGGATATCCACGGGGACGATGTCGAGGTTGGAAGTATTGATCGGGGAAGCCCATTGGATCATCTTTTCTGTTTCTCTTTCTTTCACCCAAGCTTACTAGGATGTTCTGAATGTTTTTCGAACAACTCAATATTTTGCATGACTTGATTCCCTCTTCTACTAGCTCCCCCATTTTTAACACATCATTGAAAGGCTTCCCCATGGCCGGGATCAAATGACTGAAGTAGGTGGTCCCCTGGGCTTGTAGGAAAAGCTCAACCATTTCTTCTTCACCAATCGGGATATTGACTCGAGCCGCTTGCTCCCTTCACAACTCCCTAAAGCTTTCCTCCGGCTTCTTTTCCATTTTAGATAGAGAGGAACGATCTGGGGTAACACCTGATCTGTATTGAAAGTATCGAACAAAATCTTGAGCCATGTCACCCAATGTAGGCCACTTACCAACATCTTGACGATTATGCCATTCCAAAGCTTCCCCAGTCAGGCTCTCACTGAAGTATGCCATCAACAAATCATCTTTCTCATCAACACTTCTTATTTCACTACAATAATCCCTCAAATGGGCTACCAGATCCCCACACCCATCATACAAGTTAAACTTTGGCACTTTAAACCCCGCAGGCAGACGAACGTCGGGAGACATAGACAATTCTTTGTAAGACATGCTACCCTGGTCTCCCATTCCTTGCTTGTTCTTTAGGGACTGTTCTATGCCTTTCAGCCTCCTGGGCATCCTGTATCGCCCTTTTCTTCCTGTGAACTCTTCATTTAAAACATGAGGCCCATCCCGCGGACCCTGCTTATATGAGTTGGGAACCTTGTGGGAAACCTCTAAGGGGTAATATTGGGCATCATGAGCTTTGAGTGGGTGTTCATTGTTGGGGATGGTGGATAAGGCCGGAGGGCAATTTTTGGGAAAAGTAATTGGAAGATGAGTGATGGAGCTACTAGGGTGGTTGGGAAAGCCATGATAAGCGGGTGGATCTGGAGAGTATGGGGGATCATCTGGCACTGTGACCGGTGTTTGGGTAAGGGTAGTATTTATGAAGCTAGGTGGTGGCGGGGGTGGTGCCTTCCCAGTCATCCAAGCCTGATACATGTCCACCATGTGTTGTATTAACATCTTTACCTCTTCAACCAACCCATTGTCCTTTTCAACCAACTGCTTTTGGGCACCAGTATCAACCAACTCAGTTCTGTTATTGTCTGCCATTGCCTTTTGACTTTGTGTTGTAGAGAAGAGTTACCACTTTAAAAACCACAAACCAACCACCCTTCTGCTATGAATATAACAAAATGAGGCCATCACGTTAGCGTTAGGGTATTTAACAACAAAAATATCACATTGCATGCCATGCACCTAGCCATAATTAACGGTTCTAGAATGACTTCGAGGGTCATAAGGTCACTTGACATCATCCCAATTTGTCCATTTGAATCCTCTCTTTACTTTTCTTTCCTCGCACTTCTTAGCTCGCTCATTTTCTTTCCCTTTTTTTTTCTTTCTGATTATCGCTCTTTTTCTTCCTTCTCATTTCTCACATCCCATAATTTCACATCTTTTTTTGTTTTTTCTCTCTCTCTCTTTTTTCCTCTTTTTTTTTCTTTTAATAAATAAAAAATGATTTGATCGAACCCTATGTAGGTTGCCTACGTATCATGACGCCGTATAAATCAGATCTTTGCGTAGTTCGGGAAGATCGGGAATAAAGGAAACAAACTGACATTCTCTGTTTCTTTTTCTTTTTCTTTTCTTTTTACCTTAATGACTACTCTGCTGAGAAAAGCGAAATAAATGAAGCAAATCTTTTTTTTTTTTTTTGAATTTTCTAAACTTAATGTTCTATAAACTATTTTAAACTCAAGCTTAACAGATTTTTTTTTCTTTTCTTTGAAACAAATACTCTATTAAGGAAAAACTCTAGAAGAGAAAGATATTTTTTGATTCCTTTTTTTAGGAAGAAAATCTAAAGAGTGAACCACAGAAAAATATTTAGAATTTTCATTTGATATTCTGATGTAAGGTTTCGAAACAAGCAATGAAAAAGATAAAACAAAATATTTTTTGGATTTCAATTTTGATTTCCTAAAGAAGAATTTCTAATGATAAACAAAGCATAAAATATGTTTTTTTTTCTATGTACAGTATCCTAAAGTTCTAATGAAAATAAAAAAGATTTTTTTTCATTTTTCACTAATTTCCCCAAGAAACACCTCAAAAGAAAATCTTTTTGGATTTTGGAATTAATACCTTAAAGAAGGATTTTAAAGAAGTACTAAAAGAAAATTCTCTTTTTTTTTGAATTTGGTCATAATATAGTAGAGGAAATATAAAAACAATTTATTTTAAGTCCTAGATATTAATTGCCTAAAGGAAAAACAATCTCAAAGGAGAATTTTTTTTATTTCTTATAACAAAAATGCAAAATTTCTTCTCTTTTTTTTTCTGGATTTTCGACTTGTAACACATTTCCACATACAAAATAATAAATACAATAACAAAAGACTCGACAAACTTAAACTGACTATTACAAACTCTAACATCACCTAAAAGACTAAATACTACTATACAAGACTGGAAAACAAAACAAAAACAATTAACTCAAAAACATAAAATGGCTCCTCGAGCAGCTCCTGAATGCAATGATCCTGGGATATCTGTCTTGCTCAAAATCCAGTAAATAGATCCACACCTGTATGGGAAAACTTAAACTAGCACTATGTGACACAATAATATTCCCTAAGACACATGCAATACATGATTGAGGCTATTTTTGCAAAATAGCTTATTTGACCAAAAGGTGGTTAGAAGTGCAAAATTTGGCTATGACCCTGCAAAGCCAAGAACCTAAGATTTACTAGGAAGACCGGACCCTATGTGGGTTGCCTACGTATCATGCCTCGAAAGACGAGAATCATATATGCGTAGTTCGGGCAAATTGGATACGGGCAAAAAATAAAAATAACAACTAATTTAGAGAAAATATTTGTTTCTTCTTTTTTTTTTTTTTGAAAAATGATGAAACATGTAAACTCTTTTTTTTTTCTTTTTCCCTTTTTTTTGATTTTTGATTTTTTTTTAAAAATGATAAAAAGTGCAAAATCTTTTTGAAGTTTCCATGCTCTTTATTTCTTAATAAAATGTAACAAAAATATAATTGGGCCCTACTCGCTTCATCCTCACACTTCACCCTCTTTTTTTTTTTTTTTCATTTTCCCTCAACTATCATTGGTCCGCCAAATGACTCTTTTACCCTTGAATAAATGCAACATGTAGCACATAGGATGCATCAAGATGGTCTTTTAATTTCAGGTACACCTGTCCTAGATAGACCCAATCCCTGTGTTGAGTCTCTAAAGTCAAATGCACATGATGCAAACAAACGTTCCTACTAGGGATCCGACATGAGGCTCAGTTATTCTAGGTTCAAAACCTGGGTATTTGTTTTAGACTTGTGTACCCGAGCGGACAACTCGAGCCGTGGAGGGGGCTACGTACCGGGAACCAAAAGGCCATCCGGCTTAGTAACTTATCCAAGCCTCTTTATTATTTCAAGATATGACACTAACAGAATAGGGAGTCTCGACCAACGAGCACATCCCCGAAGATGAGAAGAGAAGGGTTTCGTAGCAGTTTATATACAGTTCAGATAATATCAAAGCGGTAAAAGCAACATTTAGCACATTAGGCCCAAACATGTAATAAAATCAGATAATAAATAAAGCCAAATAATAACAATTATTCTAAGATCGAATTCTGAACCCTGAACCAGAGATTCTGGGTTCTTGTCCCCAGCGGAGTCGCCAGAGCTGTCACACCTCCTTTTTTCCTACACCCCGAAAAGGGTATAAGGGAGTTTTTTCCAACTTAAAGTGACAATCGAAACGGGATTCATTTATTATTAAAAATTCAGAGTCGCCACTTGGGATAATTTATGGTGTCCCAAGTCACCGGTTCAAATCTCAAATCGAGGAAAAGATTGACTTTGTTTTACAGTCCGTGAACACAAAAATCCGGGTAAGGAATTCTGTTAACCCGAGAGAAGGTGTTAGGCATTCCCCGGTTCCGTGGTTCTAGCACGGTCTCTCAACTGTTATAATTGGCCTATTATCTGATTTTAATACATGTTTTAGCCTATGGTTAAATTTTAACTTATTAACCGCTCTTATTCATTTTTAAGAAGATTGCAACGTCATTTAAAATATGTCTTGAACCACGTCACATAAATGCACCCGCGGTCCACGACACATTTTATTTAACGTTGTTGGGATTTGGATTTGGGTCACATGAAATGCACACCCGAGTTTAGGAAAGTAATTTTAAATTACGCGCCTAAAGCAACTACACATTTTTCAACTTTGCGAGGGCCATAGAAAATACGCTAAATAGCATGCCTCGAATTCTATGGATTTAAAATTAATTAAATGAGGGACATGCGTTTTGAGGTTTATTGTGGATGGAGTGGTATAATTGATAAGTACAAAAGACCTAAAGAAATAGGTTAGCTACATGTATATCACTGGAGCCTTTTGTTATAGAATACTATAATTCAAAAAGGTGGAGTTGGTATTTATGTGAAAATAACAAAAGACAAGTGTCAGCTTTGGGTTCATCTCCATATCATCTTCAAAAGACAGACTTTCGATTTCAAATTCTAGAAAGAAACTGACAAAATTTTATAGCAAAATAATGAATCTTAAATGACCATGTGAGCACAAAAAGAAAAGGAAATCATGCTAAGAACTATTCGGATGAACCAGAAGGAACAAAACAAACATGGACATACAAAAATGCATTTTAAACTTGATTATAACAAAGAACACATAAAGTAATTAATTTATTTAACACTATGCTAAAGAGAAAGTTGTTGTATCACCACTATAACTTCTACAGTACCATTTTGAAGAAGAAGAAGTTGAATCTTCACATGGTTAATTTAAGAAAATATGCAGCCAATAACATAAATTGAAGATTAGATCATTCCACTAACGCAATCTATTTTTTTTTTTACATCTTAACGTTGACAAATTGTTCAACTTCACATACTTCTTTAAATTTCAAAATATGAACATGGTGCTACATGATCTTGAAATCTAAATATAAACAAAACAATACCTGCTAGTTACAAGTCACGAGCCAAGAAAAATAAAAAAAAGTAAAAAATAAAATAAAATAAAGAAAAAAAACAAAAACGAGACAGAGCATGAACATACTAAAATAACGTTAACATTTGCAAATCTCAATTCACTCAATCAAAGAAACATCATTCATGCGAACAGATCCAATACCAAAGAAACTTTATCAAAAGAACCAAATCAATTTACTTCTGCTTCAATAAAGATGCTCCAATATTTTTTAACTCAAGAGCTTGAGTTACATACCTACAAGAGAGTGAATTCAGATGAATAAAATCTGAAAGTTGTAGAGTCAATACAGCAGCAACAACAAAATCTCTATCAACTCTTCTTCAAACCCAAGATTCAAGGTCCGAAATGTTGAAAGAAATATTTAATGAAAACCTTCAACCTAAATTTCTCTCCTCCCCCTCTCTTCTTCTTTTTTTTTTCATCTCAAATTTTCTCTTCTATTTATAGCAAAATTTTCGAAATTTTTTCTGATTTTTTTTAAAAAATATTTTATTATTTTATTATTTTTTAATTAAAAGAAATCCCACTTACAAATTGCTTTTTTTATTTTTTATAAAAAGAAATCCCACCTTTCTTTACTTTTATTTTTCAAATTTCAACTTTAATTACTTTTATCTTATTTAAAAATCCCACTTTTTTTTACTTTTTAAAAGAGAATTCCACCTATTTAACTTTCTTAAAAAACAATCCACTTTCTTTTGCTTTTCTTTTAATAATTCTACTTTCTTTTACTTTAATTTTTTTTAATTTTCAAATACCTTTATATTAATTTTTAATTCCAACTTTCTTTTACTTTTTATTTTTTAAAAAATTTCCACAAAACTTTACTTTTATTTTTTAAATTTTCTACTTTCTTTTACTTTTTAAAAGAGAATTACACCTACTTTTACTTTTATTTTTTTATTCAATACTTCCCTTTTTCTTATTTTTTAAATCACTCCTAAAAATTAAAAAAAATTAATATTTTTCTGAATTTTTTTTATTATTTTAAAATAAAAATAAAAATAAAAATAATATTAATAATAATAATTCACCTTTTAAAATTTTGTATTTTTACCTTATAATAAAAAGTATAACAAAGCTAAAAATTGTAGGTTAAAACCCCTAACATATTTACATAGAAGAAGTGTTAAAAAATTAAATATTGTCAAAAATTAGGTGCTCACACCAGTCGAGTATTCAAATGGATCCATATGAGGCTTTGTATGGGAGGCGGTGTAGATCTCCGGTCGGTTGGTTTGAGCCGGGTGAGGCTAGACTATTGGGTACAGACTTGGTGCAGGATGCTTTAGACAAGGTGAAGGTGATTCAGGAGAGGCTTCGTACAATGCAGTCGAGACAAAAGAGTTATGCTAACAGGAAGGTTCGGGACATGTCCTACATGATCGGTGAGAAGGTTCTATTGAAGGTTTCACCCATGAAGGGTGTTATGAGATTTGGGAAGAAGGGTAAATTGAGTCATCGGTTCATTGGGCCTTTTGAGGTGCTTCGGAGGATTGGGGAGGTGGATTATGAGCTTGCTTTGCCACCCAGCTTATTGAGTGTGCATCCGGTATTTCATATTTCTATGCTCCGTAAGTATATTGGCGATCCATCTCATGTTTTGGATTTCAGCACGATTTAGTTAGATGATGATTTGACTTATGATGTGGAGCCAATAGCTATTTTGGAGCGTCAGGTTCGAAAGTTGAGGTTAAAGGATATAGGTTCAGTGAAAGTGCAGTGGAGATGCGGAGCAGATATCCTCACCTATTTGAGACTTCAGGTATGTTTCTTGACTCATTCGAGGAGGAATGTTTGTTTCCCGATCCGTCGTTTCATGAGTTACCACTCTGTTTCCCCTATTTCTGCTTCTTATTGTCTTGTTCAACTGTATTATGTGTCATCGGGTTGGTTGGTTCGGGTTCGGAGAGGTTTTGGTAAGGTCTGAGACACTTAGTCACTTTTGAGTAAGCTTAAGTTGGAAAAGTTAACCGGATGTTGACTAGTGAAAAAGGGTTGTGATTTGGATTCCAATGGTTCGGATAGCTTCGGGAGGTAATTTGAGACTTAGGAGCGTGATCGAAATGTGTTTTGGAGGTCCAGAATAGATTTAGGCTTGAATTGGCGAAATGGAAATTTTGGCGTTTTTCGGTTGATAGGTAAGATTTTGATATAGGGGTCGGAATGGAATTTTGGAAATTGGAGTAGGTCCGTTGTGTGATTTATGACATGTGTGCAAAATTTCAGGTCATTCTGACGAGGTTTGTTGGGCTTTTTGATCGAAAGAGGAATTCTAAAGTTTTTGGAACCTTAGGCTTGAATCCGATGTTATTTGGTTGATTCGATGTTGTTTTAGGTATTTCGAAGATTGGTATAAGTTTGGATAGTGGAATATGACTTGTTCGTGCTTTTGGTTGAGGTCCCGGGGGGCATCGGGATGATTTTGGATGGTTAACGGGAGGTTTGGAGTTGGAATTTGGAGCTGAAGAGCTGAAACTCCTGTCATAACCGCACCTGCGGGCTCGCAAAAGTGCCTAGAGGGTCACAGATGCGAGAATGGACATGGGTGCTGGAACCGCAGAAGCGATTGTTCAAGTGCACCTGCGATAACGCAGGTGCAGGATTTTTGATCGCTGGTGCGGTATTGGGCGCTTAAGTGACTTGTGCAGATGCGCACCTGGGACCGCAGGTGCGGGTCTGCAGGTGCGAGATTGTGACCACAGAAGCGGTTTAGCTGGGGCAGAACATATATATTATGGACTTCACGATTTTTAGCCTTTCTTCACCATTTTTAAATCGGTTTTGGAGTTTTTAGGAGTTTTGAAGTAGGAATTCATAGGAGCTTCATTGAGGTAAGGTTGTTAAACCTAGAACTCATTTCTATGGTGTTATTTCACTGATTAGGCTTGAAATGTAGGGAAATTTGTGGTTAAAAATTGAAGGACTAGGGCTTGAAATTGGAGACCTTTGATTAGGGATTTGAGGGGTCATTTGTGATTGATTTTTTGGTATATTTGATATGTATGAACTCGGGAGAGTGTAAGGATTCTAGTTTTGTGATTTCTATGGGAATTCGAGACATGGGCTCGAGGGTTGAATTTGGCCAATTTCGGGATTTTTGATGTAAATTGGTTATTGATGGATTTTTAATGTCTTGGCCTTATGCGTCTTATGTTTTGTTGAGCTAAAAAACTTGCTGTGAAGAACTAGATAGAGAACTTGGCCCACATGGTATACATTTCAACTAACCTGGTCCAAGTCTGAAAATCAGCAAATGAATGAACGACCACATGGAGGTACACAACAGGACCCTAGTGGCCTGGTCCCTTAGGGTTCTCCGACACAAGTACAAGTTAGTGACTGTCCGCAATCATTATAAAGAGGAACACAATAGGGACATGCCACAATCATTATAAAGAGGAACACAACAGGGACCTAGTCCCTAAGGATTCTCTGACAGAAGTACAAGTCAACTGTACAGATGGAATGTAGTAGCAGAAAGTGACCATCTCGCACTGTTACAGAAGAGGAACACAACTAGGACCTGGTCCGGTAGTGTTCTCTGACAGAAGTACAAGTAGACTATCCAACTAGAACGCAACTGCATAGAAGTGGCTGTGCAGATAGTACAACAGTCACTTCTCATTGGGAAGAAACATGTACCAAGAATTGACATCACTATCTGTTGTGATGTCTTTTGTGATATGATAACCTGGTGCAAGGCACAACATTTTTTTTGTGCATTCAGTGATACTCCCTCAAGCATAACAGTGTTTATCCGGCATTGAAGTCACTGGTGTGTCAAGAACAAGAAGACAACTCCACTAAGGATCAATTTCTAAAAGAGTTTATGTATATCCATAGTTGAGTTGTAATCTTGTTATTTGCTTTTCATTGTATTTCCTAGAAGCGTTGTCTTAGGAAAAAACAAAATCCATAAACTTCCGAGTTTATGTTGTGACTAGGAATAGTCATAAGTTTAAAGCCTTTGTAACTAGGAGAGTTATAAAGTGTCTTGTGGTGAGAGCATCACTAGTTAGCTGAAGTCTTTGTAATAGGGTTATTGCAAAGTGGCTTGTAATAGGGAGATTTCAAGTTAGTGAAGTTAAAAGCCTACAAGAGTAGGTCGTGGTTTTTTATCCCCTTGTATGGGATTTTTTCATGTAAAATCCCTTATCTTCTTTACTTTCAGTTTCTAGAGCATTCTCAGCAGTATCTAATATAGGACCAGGTACTCTACAGTTTGGTGGACTCATACAAACAAATAATTGGTATCAGAGCAGGTTTTTTCTAAAAGGTTAACACCTAGAAAGGATTTCAATGGCTGTTCCACCAACTTTGAGGAAGGACAATCAACCTACAGACCTCCCAGATTCAATAGTCAGTATTATGGCTGGTGGAAGACCCGCATGCATGATTTTATGATGGCAGAAGATTTAGAACTGTGGGCCATCATTTGTGATAGTCCATATGTCCCCATGAAAAAGCTTGAAGAAATAGGACCAATGGTGCCTAAAGGTAGAAAAGAGTACATTAACATTGACAAAAAAGCTGTAGAAAAGAACTATCATGCCAAGAAAATCTTGATGTGTGGCATAGGACCTGATGAGTACAACTGAGTCTCAGCTTGTGATATTGCCAAAGAAATATGGGAAGCATTGCAAGCCGCACACGAAGGAACTACTCAGGTCAAACAATCTAAGATCAACATGCTCACCACGGAATATGAGCTCCTTAGGATAAAGGATGATGAGTCTATACAAGATATGCACACCAGATTCACCTCCATCATAAATAAGCTTCATTCACTTGGAGATGTCATTCCCAGAAACAAGTTTGTAAGAAAAATCCTTAGCGTTCTACCTGGTTCTTTGGAAAGTAAGGTAAATGCCATTACTGAAGCTAAATATCTACAAACTCTGACTATGGATGAGTTGATTGGTAATCTAAAGACATACGAGATGAAAAGAAAGAAAGATAGTGAAAGAAGAGAGCCTAAGAAGGAAAAGAACCCGGTACTCAAAGCTGAAAGCAGTGACTCAAGTGATGAAGATAGTGACATGGCCTATCTTACTAAGAGATTTCAAAAGATGGTTCGAAGAAATGGTGGTATACCAAAGTGGGGCAGTTCAAGTAAAGAAAGGAACAACGATCTCTGTCATAGTTGTGGAAAGCCAAGGCATTTCATCAAAGACAACTCACTCGCGAAATAGGAGCAATACAAATAAAATCCTGACAAAGCAGCAAAAAGGAACCTGGTTCCAGACAAACGATTCAATCGAAAAAGTGCAGCGGACAATATTATTAAGCATGCTCTTGATGCTTTGGGAGACTCCTCTAGTGAATCCGAAAGGGAACCAAATGCAGAAAATAGTTCCATGATGGCAGTGGAAACTGAAGCAACGAAGTATGATTCACTGTTCACGCTGATGGCTCAGTCCGATGATGATGAAGAAGATGAAGATGATGAGGTAAACTTCAGGTATGTTCAGAGAAATATAAAATCCTACTCTTCTAAGAAGCTAATGTCATTAGCAAATGTCCTAATTGATGCCTATTATAGCCTTGTTAATGATAAGGAGATCCTGACCATAGAATTAGAAGAGGCCGAACAATCTAGAGATGATCTGGTGGTCTGTGTAGTGGACCTAAATGAGACAATATCTAATCTTGAAAAAGAAAAGGAAGCCTTAAATGAAATAATAACTAGTGTGGAAAATGAGACAGACGACCTGATGGTAGTAGTTGTTGATCTAAAAGAAACAATAGAAGGTCTTAGCAATGAGAAACACATCTTAGAAGGAAAAATTACAACTACTGAGGAAGAAAGGGATGACTTTTTAGTAATATGCACCGATCTAGAGGAAACCATTGAGGGACTCAATATAGAACATATGAATGTGAGTCTTGGGAAAGGGAAGGAAGTAGCTAGTGAGACACACATCATGCTTGAAAAGGAATTAACTATTGTAAAAACCAGTCTATGTAGTGAACTCGAGAAGAATCAGCAATTTTAAGCTGAATTGGAGAAAGTAAGAATTAATTGAGAAATCTCTGAAGTGGACCTGGTCCTCAGATGTTGTCACTGACATGTATTTTAACAATAGTAGAAACAGGCAGGGCATCGGGTTCTAAAGGGAGAAAACTCCTTACAACCCTCACAATAAGTATGTCACTGTCCTTGATAACTGGCTATGTACCCACTATGGGAACAATGGGCATTTTAAAGAAAATTGTCAGGCCAGGGTTCAGTCTGTTCAGAAAAACAAAGTGTTTATTGATAAAATGACTACTAAGAAAGGACCAGGTACCACTCACAAGAAGCAGATGTTGCCTATATGGACTAGGAAAACTCTTATTCATCCTTTCTGTCATAACAAGGGACCCAAACTAGTTTGGGTTCCTAAATCTAACCTTTGATTTGTTTGTGCAAGGAACAATGAAAGGAAGCGGATTGCGATGGAATATGGATTGTGGATGATCAAAGCACGTGACTGAAAACATCATTAATTTCTTCTCACTGAAAGCCCTACAGGAAGGGAATATATCCTTAAAAAGAAAGGAGAGGGTACATTCTCAGTAAATGTAAAGTTGGAATGTTTTTTTTGGCACCTAGTTGGGAACGTGTACTATGTGAATGGCCTAAAGTAGAGGTACCAATCTGATTACTGGCCGAGTGGTCTTAGTGGACAAAGGAAACAAGAACATCCACTCAGTCGACTATGAATCTCCAAAAGCCGGTGGTATGAGATGGGTAAAGCCGGAAATTTGGCATGAAAGATTGGTGTATGCAAGTTTCTCACCTCCAAATAAATTAACTCAGAAGGACCTGGTGCGTGGTCTGCCAAACTCAAGAGTCACCTGGACAAGGGTTCACAAAACAAAGGAGGAGACTCTCGAGGTGTTAATGGTTCTTGTCAAGAAGATTCAAGTGAAAGCAAAGAAAAAGGGGGATCATGCACAATTTCTCTGCACCAAGGACTCCACAACAAAATGGTATTGCTGAAAGAAAGAACAAAACTGAAAGATGTGGCATGAACAATGCTCATCGACTATGGAATCGCCAAGAAATTCTGGGCAAAAGCAGTAAATACTGCTTTCTACTTAGTGAACAGGTGTCTGATCAGGTCCCTCCTGAATCAAAACCCACTATGAGCTTCCAAATGGAAGAAAATACTTTCTTGACTGAAAGACAACTCATTTGAGAACCTTCTTGACTAAAAATGCCATGTTCTCGATAACGTGAAGGATCAACTTGGAAAGTTCAATGCAAAAGACGAACGAAGGAATCCTTCTGGGGTACTCTCCACTAAGCAAGGCCACAAAGTCTACAACAAAGGGAACACTAAATGGAAGGAAGTGCTCATGGGGTATTCAACAAGACACCTTCCTCCAGCCAAGGAAGAAACTGTAATGATCAATATGATAAACCAACTCTGGTCCCTGGTAAATATCTGAGGCTTCAAATAGGGAGGCTGATAAAATGAGTAAGATGAAGGATACTGGTGAAAGACAATGCAAAATCATCTTCCACTTCTCACAAGGAACCTGGTACTTCACTTACTACCACTAAAGCTGAAGAAAGAGTGGAGATGCAGCTCATGGCACCTCTCAAGCAACAGAATGCAGAGTGTGGGGAAATCAAATTCTTCCAAATCTCCCCTACCAATCAAACTTTAGTCCCAAACTGCAAACACAAAAGCTCCCATCTGTGTGACAAGTTTTCCTGTGGAAAGGAAAAACACTTCTGGAATGGTTCACTTGCCATGATCATGCCTCATCCCTTAGGGAACAAGGAAGCAAAACTCAATGGCCTCATCAACAACTGAAGAAGAATCTCAAAACAAGATGACCAAGCACATTGAGGGGTGGGATTATCTTCTGAGGGTCAATATGAAGAAAGGGTTGATCTGTGGAAAGTCTTGCAAAATAGAAGACCAAATTCCAGATATCTTTGTCAAAGCCTTGAGTAAAGAATATTCTGGATCAAACAAGGTGAAGATGGGGTCATAGGAGTCTAATAAAGAACCCGATCCTCCATTAGCTGGCTATGCAAGACACCGTTAGGTGAAGTTAGCTAAAGTATTTTCTGATCAATCCTAACTCACATCAATACTGTTGCAGATAAACACATATGACGATTATCGAAGCTAAAGGTACAATATGAACTGCAAGAGAGGAGCTGCTAAAACCTTTTTCAAAACAATTGGTCTGGCATCAGGTTCTTGTACCCCAGGTTAGTAGTAATGTGCTTATTGTGCATGCCTTCACAAAACAATTTTTTTAACTCAATTGCCACATCATCCTACTTTTCAAAGTCTGCATGTCATGTCTTGTCTTTCAAATCCCTTCATCCCCTCTGCACGGTAAAGCTTTCCCACAAACCTACCATCATTTTTAGAACTATTCAGAACCTATTTCTCTCTCCTTTCATCATTAGCCCTTATTCCAATAAAACTTTCTTTCTCTCTCACAGCAAGTCATGAACCTTCATCTCTTCATCTCATAGCTGTGATCCTCTGTTCATGTCTCTCTCTCTCTCTCACTCTACTCGTCTTCCAATTACTCCTATAATGGCAATCGAATAATCGCCTCCTTCTCCCACTATTAACACCACTCCCTCTTCCCTATCATCCCTAAAATCATCCCCAGAGCTTCACTATTTCACTCATTCTACTACTTTACCCACACCTGGCTCATGCTCTTTTCCTATAGTCTTTCCTTTTCTGACAAACCCTATTTTTCTCCCATATACTAAGAACTCTATGTCTCGTCACTCCTCTAATCTCATCAAAGAATACTCAGGGGGTTTCATCTCTCAAGTGTCAGAAGTCCCTGAGGATGACCCTGATCAGTATCTGAACTCCTCTATTTTGGACTTAGTGACTCTCAAAGAGTCACCAAAAAGAAGTAGCGCATAACATCATGGCTATTGCTACTGAGAGTCTGATGAATGAAGGAGCATATCTCTCGTCTGAGTATCAGGGGGAAGAAATGCCATTCCTAGGAGATGTAAGAACCATAGTACTCATCGAGTCTTTGTCTCATGAGATGTTCTCAAAAAAACCTTCTGAAGAACCTGATTCTCTTCCATGCAAACCCATTCATGCACCTCCTGATCACTCTAAGCTAGTAGAATCCTCCTCCAAATCACCCTCTATCAGGTCATAGCAGCAAGAGAGTTTTGAGTTCACATTGCAGAAAAGTAAGAGGAGTGTCAAGGAACAAGAGGATAATGAATCAAAGGGAATTCGTCACTAACAAAAGTGTTCCAGTAAGTAGGATTGACAAAAATGCTCTAAGGGAACTTGGTTCCTTAGTACAACAATCTATGAAAACTCAAAAGTCTGTGGATAATGCTTTTGATGAAACTATTGAGCAACAAAATGGTTCATCCGTGAAGGGCAGTAGCAAGTCTAAAAGGAGTCAAACTGAGGAAGCCATGTCTGAAGATGATACTGTGGGGTTAGTAAGCTAGAAAGGAAAGTCTACTGAAGGGTATAGCAAACGAAAACGGGAAACGGTTAAAGAACCTGGTGCACTGAGGACTATGTCCTGTGATAGTGGTCTTTGGCAGCATAGATTAAAAGCTTAGAAACTTTTGTAGGTTCGTACATTTGACCCAGCAATTTCGAAGATGGCCGGTATGAGACAAATTCTTGAGATTGTGGAATTTCAACAATGGGAACACTTGTTTGAAGGGATCATGCCTTTGGTGTACGATGATGCAGTACAAACTTTTTACACATCTCTCTTCATTGTTGAGGGGGATCACATTTGTGCACTAGTAAATGGAGTAGACATTGTACTTGATGCTTCAAAATTGGGAAAGGTTCTCAGAATTCCATGTGAAGGGATGTCCTCAGTCAAGGGTGTCTGTGGTGTAAACTTCAGTAGAGACATCATGTAGAAGCAAGCTATTCAGCAGAGGGAACATATGCATAATAAGGTATTGCTTCCTGAGTATCAGCTTTTCTTTGAACTAGTCAATAAGGTGCTCTTACCTCATTCTGAGAGACGATCTATTGCTACAAAATCGGATATGGTATTAATGGAAGCACTTGATAAGTTTGTCCCAATCAATTTGCCAGCAATCATGATAGATCATATGCAAAAGTTGGTTAACTTTAAAGGTGGGAATCATGGGCTACCATATGGCTTTCTTCTTACTTAGGTGTTCAAATTCTACAAGGTCCCCTTAGGGAATCCCAAAGTAGGCACACGCAAGTAAACCTTCTTTAAGACTACTTTAGAAGAATGTGAATGTGTAGAAAGAGTTGGTGGAAGCATCTCGACCATTTCTCAGATGATCAACGCTCAAAATGTAGCTTCTGAAGAGATCAGAAGGTTGAGGGCTCGAAATGCCATACTGGAAACTCAGCTCAATCAAGCAGTTAAAGGACCTGATTCTGTTAATGAAGAAGTTGCACGACTGACAAAGGAAAATGATAAACTTCACGCACAATTACTTGAAGAACAACTGTCTGCAAATGCTCGACTGGACCTGGTTCTCAAAACCATTGATGTCTCTTTTTCCAAGCCACCTCCTTTTAGTGTCCCCTAGGATCCTCTTAGTGTCCAGCTATTTTTGCTCTAATATTTTGTGGCTGCTATTTTATTTTTGTTTGCCTTTGTTTTTGTGATGGCATGCTGGAATTCACTATTACTGCTCCTGTCTTGCTCAGTCCATTGTAAATATTAATAAAACAACTCCCCTTTTTTTCCTGTACAATGTTGTGTTCCTCTGGCTTCTCTTTTCTGTCATGTTGTGTGCACATATGTGGCATGAGCTAGCTGTGTTAGACTTCTTTATGCTACATTCCTGCTTGTGCTCTTTTTAATGATGCCAAAAGGGGGAAGAATATAAGATTCAGGGGGGAACTTTGTGTGGGAATATCATATTTCAGGAGAGCCCTAAGATTAAGGGGGAACTTTGTGTAGTTTCTGGTATCTTATCTGGTTATTTCTGCTCTAAACAAATACTATCCATGCCTAAGTTTGTCATAATCAAAACGGGGGAAATTGATGAGTTTTCAATGTCTTGGCCTTATGCATCTTATGTTTTGATGATATAACAAACTTGCTGTGAAGAACCAGATAGAGAACTTGGCCCACATTGTATACATTTCAATTGACCTGGTCCATGTCTGAAAATCAGCAAATGAATGGACCACCACAAGGAGGAACACAACAGGGACCTGGTGACCTGATCCCTTAGGGTTCTCCAACAATAGTACAAGTCAGTGAATGTCCGTAATCATTATAAAGAGGAACATAATAGGGACCTACCACAATCATTATAAAGAGGAACACAACAGGGACCTAGTCCTTTAAGGTTCTCTAACAGAAGTACAACTCAACCGTACAGCTGGAACGTAACAGTAGAAAGTGACCATCTCGCAACTGTTATAGAAGAGTAACACAACTAGGACCTGGTCCGTTAGTGTTCTCTGATAGAAGTACAAGTCGACTATCCAGCTGGAACGCAACTCCACAGAAGTGGTTGTGAGACAGTACAATAGTCATTTCTCATTGGGAAGAAGCGTGCACCAAGAATTGACATCACTATCTATTGGGATGTCTTTTGTGATATAACAACCTGGTGCAAGGCACAATATTTTTTTTGTGCATTCACTGATACTCTCTCAAGCATAACAGTGTTTATCCGTCATTGAAGTCACTGGTGTGTCAAGAACAAGAAGACAACTCCACTAAGGATCAGTTTCTAAAAGAGTTTATGTACATCCGTAGTTGAGTTGCAATCTTGTTATTTGCTCTTCATTGTATTTCCTAGTTTGCTTTCTTAGAAGCTTTGTCTTAGGAAAAAACCAAAAATTCGTAAACTTTTGAGTTTTTGTGACTAGGAATAGTCATAACTTTAAAGCCTTTGTAACTAGGAGAGTTATAAAGTGGCTAGTGGTGAGAGTATCACAAGTTAGCTGAAGTCTTTGTAATAGGGTTATTGCAAAGTGGCTTGTAATAGGGAGATTGCAAGTTAGTGAAGTTAAAAGCCTACAAGAGTAGGTCGTGGTTTTTTAATCCCCTTTTGTGGGATTTTTCCACGTAAAAATCCCTTGTTTTCTTTACTTTCAGTTTCTATAGCATTCTCAGCAGTATCTCATATAGGACCAGGTATTGTATAGTTTGGTGGACTCATACAAACTAACAGTTATTTTTGAGTGGGCTTTGTTCCCTTAGTATATTTTGATGGTATAAATCTGTTTTTGGATAGATTCAGAGCATCCGGAGGCCGATTCGAGAGGCAAAGACATCGCGGGATAGAGTTTGGACTGGAAAGAGGTAAGTAATGATTGTAAATACTGTCGTGAGGGTATGAAACCCCAGATTTCACATTGTTATGCTACTTTGAGGTAGCGCACACGCTAGATGACGAGCGTGGGGTCGTGCACCATTGGGGATTGTGATTTAGTTCGTCCTATATGACTGTTAAATCGCGTATTTGATTGAAAACTATTTTGCTATCATTGTGTTTGAAGAGTATTATCATGTTTTGGGCTGAATGCCATGTTTGGGCCTTGTGCCAACTATTTCGGACCCTTAGGGGATTTTTACTACTATTCCTCACTATTTTGGCTTCATATTTGTACTCAGTCATGTTGTATTCTATTGTTTTTATAACTCAGTCATATTTACTCTGTTTTGACATTTTAAATGATATTTTGGGCTGAGCATCATATTTTACTGTGCTCGAGTGGCTTGAGAGATTTCTGGCTGTTTTACTGTTGCTCGAGTGCCTTGTGAGGATACTATGGGATCGGGTTGCGCGTCGTAGCAGTGTTATACTGATTCATGATTATGAGGCTGAGGGCCTGATTTGTTACGCCACGAGGTGGCTTGATATGAGGCCGAGTGCATGTTTGATTATGCCACGAGATGGCTTGTTATTGCGCTTGGGCTGTAAGGAGCCCCTCCCGGAGTCTGTACACCCCTAGTGAGCGCGGGTACCCAGTGTGAGTGAAATGATAGCTCGAGGGGCTGGTTCTGTTGGTATTTTTCCCGAGGGGTTGATTTATGTTTCTACCCTTTTCTCCCTGTTGTCATCACTCGTTTGAACTACTAAAAGATGTTTTCAAGAGGTTTTACTGAACTAAGGTGTTTTACGAGCTTTTCACTATTTTATTACATTGTTCTGGTTTTATACTATTTTGTTGTAGCATTATGCTATGTTTTACATGTTTTCTTATCGCTCAGCTGCCTTTACTTTTATTACTTACTGAGTTGGCGTACTCACATTACTCCCTACTCCCTGTGTGCAGATTAGGAGTCTTGGGTCATGCTAGCGAGTGCTGATTTGCTGTTCAGCAGGCTTGTTCGGAGTTGACTAGGTAGCTGCTCGACGTTCGTAGCCTAATAGTTCTCCTTCCTATCTTTATTTTCCTTTGTACTAGATTTGTATTAGACTATGTAGTCTTTTCATACTCTTAGATGACTTCTTTTTTAGATGCTCATGATTGGTGACACCCCGATGTCGGGCTGTGTTATGTCCGCCTTATTTTATTCTACTCTTTATTTTGGGGTTTATAGTTTATTTATGACTTAAAATGAATTATTATAATTGTTTAGTTGGTTTGGGGGTTTGTGTCGGCTGGCCTTGTTTCACGAAAGGTGTCATCACGATCGGGTCCGGTTTAGGGTCGTGACAAGAAACCTACTCCCTCCGTTTCAATTTATGTGAACCCATTTGACTGGGCACGAAGTTTAAGAAAATAGAGAAGACTTTTGAACTTGTGGTGTAAAATGAAGCACATATATTTTGTGTGGCTATAAATCATTGCATAAAGGTAAATTATTTCCAAATAGGGAAAGAGGTCATTCTTTTTGGCACGGACAAAAAAGAAAATAGGTTCACATAAATTGAAACGGAAGGAGTATTTGTTTACCCTAAAAACGGATAACAATTGAATTTATATTGTAATTTTAAGGACACGTGATTCACTTAGCATAAATTAAGAGAAAATTTAAATTGATAATGGAATTCACTGCCAATATAAATGGAGCAAACCAAACAAAATGTATAGCTTTAATCTTTGAGCTAGACTACCCTTGAATTAAGTGTATATATAGCCGAAACGTATGAACATAGTAACATGAATATTGAGAGCTTAAGAATAAGAGATGATAGGTTGCAAGTACCTTGGGCATTAGTACTTTACTTTATGTTTTGATGATCTAACAAACTTACCATCTAGAACCAGATAAGGAACCTGTTACTCATTTACAGGACCTTAAGATCACAAAGTTGCAGGTTGGGATCCAGTGTGGGATATAACTCAACTCTTCAGAGTAGGAGGAATAGTTGAGGGAACAGGTCCCTACAAGTTCCCGAGGAGACTGTATGAAGTCAAATCTCCAGCAGGAAAGTTGTTGCCTACACACGCTATTGTACAAGAACAGTGCAACAATCAACTTTCTGTGGAAGGTTTTTTACCTGCCTTGCTTACATCATTGTAAGTGATGTCACACATGTATAAATACAATCAAGGAAGGTAAAATAACTTACTTCATGGGAGAACCAGATAAAGGACTTGAAGCATGCCTGGTACAATCATTCAAGTTAATCGACTCAAGATAATCTGGGCAGTGTGCCTTTAGATTCACAAGAACCAGATTAGGGACCTGATCCCTTGGTGTTCCCCTGACAGAAGTATAAGTCAACTATATAGTTGGAAAGCAACTGCAGAAAGTGACTGCTTGCAACTGTGCAGCAGACAGTGCAACAGTCACTTCCCATTAGGAAGAGGCATGTACTAACCAAGAATTGACATCACCATTGTGAATTGACATCACCATGGTGATGTATTTTGTAGTATAAACCTGGTGCAAGGCACAAGACATTCATCCCAACACTTGCAAAATTAAAAAGAAGATATTCTCTCAAGTGTTTGCTACAACCTCTCTCAAGAACAAAGCTGTTGCAACCTCAAGGACCGGATCCAAGATTGAAGATATCTTAAGTCCTTAGGTTTGTTGAATCTTTGTTATTTGTTCTTCATTTGCAACTCCTATCTTGCTTTCTTAGAAGCTGTGTTTTAGGAAACCCAAAACAATAAACCCTCTAAGTTTGTGTCTTGACAAGAGTTAGTCAAGTTGTGAAGCCTTTGTAACAAAGTTATTACAAAGTGGCTTGTAATAGTGTTATTACAATTTAGAGTGATTAAAGTCTTTGTAACTAGAGAGTGACAAAGTGGCTTGTGGTGAGAGTATCCCAAGTTAGTTAAAGTCTTTGTAACTAGAGAGTGACAAAGTGGCTTGTGGTGAGAGTACCACAAGTTAGTTGAGTTGAATCCTTTGTAATAGAGTTATTACAAAATGGCTTATAATAGGTGTTTACAAGTTAGTGAAGTTGAAAGCCTACAAGGTAAGTCGTGGTTTTTGTCCCCTTGAGTTGGGATTTTTCCACGGAAAAATCCTCTGTGTTCTTTACTTACTACCGAGCTACTGTGGGAACAATTAGAGAACCTGATTCCCTATACTGGTTGGTCGTACAGTCTATTGGTTACAGTGGGAACTGATAGAGAATCCGGTTCTCTATACAGTCTGGTGGACACTTAGTTTTTAACAATTGGTATCAGAGCAGGTTCTTTTGTAAAATTTTAACACCTAGAAAGGATCTACATGGCTGCTCCACCAAACTTTAAGGAAAATCAATCAACCAATAGACCACAAAGATTTCAGAAAATGGTTTGTAGAAATGGAGGCACTCCCAAGAAGGGTAGTTCTAGCAGAAACACTAAAGGATACAATTATTGTCACAAGTGCCGAAAACCAAGGCATTTCATCAAAGACTGCTCATTTCTGAAAGAGAGAATTACAAACACAACTCTGACAAAGTAGCAAAAAGGAACCCGATTCCTGATAAACGATTCAGCCGAAAAAGTGCAGCTGACAATGTTGTGAAGCAAGCTCTTGCTGCATGGGGAGACTCCTCCAGTGAATCAGAAGAGGAACCAGATGCAGGAAGTAGCTCCATAATAGCAGTGGAAAATGAAGCAAATAAATATGATTCATTGTTTTCATTGATAGCTCAGTCCGATGAGGATGAAGATGATGACAATGATGAGGTAAATTTTAGGGATGTTCAGAGAAATCTGAAGTCCTACTCTTCAAAGAAATTGATGGCATTAGCAAATATTTAATTGATACATATTATAGTTTTGTTAATGATAAAGATGCCCTAATCATAGAGCTAGGAGATGCTGAACAATCTAAAGATGATTTGATGGTAGTGGTTGTTGACTTGAAGGAAACCATAGAGTACCTTAGAAAAGAAAAAAATAATCTAGTAGAGAAAATTGCAGCTACTGAGCAAGAAAGGGATGATATGGTAGTTTCCATTGTAGATTTAAGGGAACAAGTGGAAGAAGTAACTAGAGAACATAACCTATTGAAAAAACAAACAAAAAAATGGATGGACAACACTGAGGGAGAGGAAGTGGCTAGTGAGGCTCAACTTGAGCTTAAGAAAGTTAAAACAAATCTTGTTGCTGAGCTTGAAAAAAATAGACAACTTCAGGAGGATTTAAAAAGGGTTAAAAATGATCTTGATAAGTCACTTAAATGGACCCGGTCCTCTGATGTAATAACGTCTATATACAGGAGTAATGAGGAAACAGGCAAGGCATCGGGTTTCAAAAGGCTAAAACCTCCTATAATCCCTATAGAAAGTATGTAACTGTGGATGATAATAGGTTGTGTACTCATTGTGGTCAAATTGGTCATTACAAGGACTCTTGTAAAGTTAAAATTCAGTCCTTGCAGAAAAATAAAGTTTTTGTTGAAAAGAGGCGTACTGATGAGGAACCTGGTTCCCAGAAAAGAAAATATGTGTTGCCTGCATGGGCAAAAAGAAGTTTGATCTGCCCGTTCTATCATTATAAGGGACCCAAGCTGCCTTGGGTTCCTAAGTCTAATAATTGATTTAGTGTACAGGCTGAAGTGAGAGGTAGCAGTCAAAAGCAAAAATAGTACATGGATAGTGGCTGCTCTAAGCATAAAATTAGAAGAATGAATGATGTTCTCTCACTCAAGGCCCTGCAAGGAGGGAATGTATCCTTTGAAAATGGAAAGAAGGGATACATTTCAGGAGCTGGAAGGGTCGGGAAGTCTCTTCTCCACTCTATTGAAAATGCGTACTTAATGAAGGGGTTGAAGTATAGCTTGCTGGGTATTTTTCAAATCTGTGACAAGGGGATCTTAGCTGTCTGAGTGCTGTTAATGATAATGTTGAGCTATGGCACAAAAGGCTGGGTTATGCAAGTTTCACACTGCTGAACAAATTAGTTAAGAAGGACCTGGTTCGTGGTCTGCTCAATTCAAGTTTCAAGGATCATAGGGTATGTGATGCATATGTAAAAGGAAAGCAAGTCAGATCCTCTTTCAAGCCCAAAAAGGAAGTTAGCATCTCAAGGCCACTAGATCTCCTCCTTATGGATCTATGTGGACCTATGAGGATGCCAAGTAGAGGAGGAAAGAGGTACATAGTTTCATCATTATGGATGATTACTCCAAATTTACATGGACCGTGCTCGTCAGAACTGAAGATGAGACTCCAACCGACAGAGAGGAACTTGGTTCCTCAATCATAATATCTGAAGCAGAAAACAGAATTGTGGATGCTATACATCTGTACATGGAACTCCAATTGCTGAGAAATTCAAACCAGATCAAAGACAAGAAACTCATTTGCCCTCTCAGCCTTTCTCTCTCAGATAGAGCCTAAGAATATCAAGGAAGCATTTAAAGATGTTGACTGGATTACAACTATGCAAGAAGAGCTCTGTCAACTTGAGAGGAACAGTGTGTGGAACCTGGTTCCACGACCTGCTGACAGAACTGTTACAGGAGCCAGACTCCCAGTGCTTGAAATCAGGAAGGAACCTACTCATTGTGCAGATCTATGTTGATGACATCATCTTTGGAGCAACAGTTGACTCTCAATGTGAAGAATTTGCAAAACTCATGGGAAGTGAGTTAGAAATGAGTACGATGGGGGAACTGAATTTCTTCTTATATTTACACGTGAAGCAAACTCCCAAGGAGACAATGATAAGACAACAAAAGTACATCAAGAAGCCGCCGAAGAGATTTGACATAGAGACACAAAACATTATTGACACTCTCATCGCCACAGCTACTTTTCTAGAATGGAAGAACCTAGTTCCCCTATAAATCAGACCATGTATAGAGGTATCATAGGGTCACTTCTGTAGCAGACCAGATATTGTTTTTTAGTGTGCGTTTGTGTGCCGAGTTTCAATCTAATCCAAAGGAATCTCATCTGAAAGCTGCCAAGAGAATCCTAAGATATCTCAGAGGGATGTAGAACCTGGTTCTCTACTATCCCTCGGTAGATAACATTGAATTGGTTGGATATGCTAATACTGATTATGTTGAATATCTAGTGGAAGAAATAGCACATCTGGAACGACACATTTTCTGGGGTCATGCTTGATCTCATGGGGTACAAAGAACCAAACTGTGTGGATCTTCCTACTGCTGAAGCTGAATACGTGGTTGCTGCTTCTTGTTGGGCTTGAAGACTTTGGTGTATTTACAGCTTGAACCCGGTACAACACAAGAGGACAACGCACATTAATGTGCGACATCACTCTTTGAGGGATAATGTTGAAAAGGTTCTTATTTGTATGAAGTTCTGGAAGACGGAGGACTAGGTAGCAAACATCTTCACCAAGGAGATGACCAATGAACACTTTGAAAGAAATCGTCTGGAATTGGGGTTGATCAAGCTTAACAGAGGGACCTAGTCCCTCAATGATTGGCTATGTTAAGAAGGAAAGGTACACTACTAAAAAGTATTTTTTGGAGACATCTACTTAAATCTATATTGTTACAGGTATACACATATGGAAGTTTCAGGACAAAAACAAGTAAGAGTGACATTGCACTTCTAGGAGTCTTTGCTCAAAATTTTCAAAAACCGTCAAGGAACCTGGTTCCTGTGACTCAGGTTAGTAGTCTCTTCAATACTTAAATGCCTTTTAAGTTGCTGAAGTGTCATGTCATTAATTTGTTTCTGCCTTTCTCCTGCCTCTCCTCCTAACTTTTGAAGTCCAAAATGTTAAACCTTTTCTGAACTGACCTGTTGCCCCAAAAAGGCACTTCTTTATCTTACACCCAACTAAAACCGGTTCTTTTCTTCAAAACCAAAATCAACCTTGTCTCAAAAAGCATCCTTCTCCCCAAATATGTCAAAAGTGAACCTAACTCTGTCTCCTTCCAAAAATCCTAACTCTATCTAAATCAAACCCCTAAGAAGTCTTTGGTATATTTTGATGAGAGTTTAACTAAAAGGGAACGTGGTAGATCTAATATTCTAAAGTGTGAGGCTGAAATTGTTGTTGAGTTTGTAGAAGACTTGAAGGATGAAAGAATTGGTGAATGTGCCAAAAAAAAAGAGGGGAACTGAATGAGGGACCCAGTCCCTAAAATCCTTCTTAGGATGTTAATTCTAATGATGATATTTTTCTCTTGGGTCTGTGCTTAAATGAACCTTTGATCTAGTAAAAAGGATTGAGAAAAATAGGCTGATTGATGATGAAGTGGTTAACCTGCTGATATGGTGATTGTGGAAGAGAGGATGATGTGGAAAAATCTCCATTTTTTAAAAAAAATAAAAAAAATAAGGGTGAAGAGATTGAGAAGAGAAAGAGGGAGACATGGCAGCTCAGGGATAGAAATGGTAGTGTAAGAGAGAAACTTGGTTCCTTACAGAAGCAAAAGGTTGAGTTATCAGGTTTGGAGAGATAGAAGACTCTAAAGTCTCAAAAAGTGTTGTTAGGCAGAGTGTTGACTCAGATATTGCTGAAAAATGGAGGAGCTTCTTGACATTGTTGAGTGCGAAAAATAGAATCACCTCTTTGTTACTCCAAGTCACAACGTTTATGAAGAAGAAGTAAAAAGTTCTATGTTTTATGTGACATTCTGATTCGATATGTTCATGGGACTGAGTTTGTTCTTAATGAGAAGAAGCTTGGGGAGATTCTTTGTGATATGATTGATGGTTCAACCTACTCAGATAGGTTGAGCACCAGGTCCTCGTAGACCCTCGGTATAATAGAATGCTAAGTTGAAGGGTGAGATTGAAAGATTGAGGAAACATGTGGAGGAACTGAGAGAGCAGATGATCATTGATCAAATGAGAGTAAATGAACGAATGGACAAGCTCATCAAGGCCTTAGCCCCTTACTTTTCCTCCTGTCCAGTGATCCATGTCTTTCACTCCTTCTAAATTCCCTTGAATTTTTATCTTCTTTTGATCCCTATATTTAATGACATTGGTACTTTAGTTGTTTAAATTGTTATATTATGTATTGTTGAAACTATTGTGCTTTTATTATAATTACTCCACTATGGGCAATCACTCTATTTTGTGCAATGACATTCACTTGTTGTTCTTATGATTGTTTATGTTGTGTTGCCCAAGTGGCATGAGTTAATGTTGCTGAACTTCTTTTTGGTTATGCTTCTTCTGTTATTCTTTTCGATGATACCAAAAGAAGGAAGTTATATAGATGTCAACATAGGGGAGGAACAGAATCGAATTGATATATTGTGTTATGCATGAAAGATAGCTCTGCTTTGTAGGGGGAACGTTGCTGGAAACATGTGAGGAATCTAGTTCTCAAGAGGAATATTAATTTTGGGTTTGTCATCATCAAAAAGGGGGAAATTGCTCTAAGTTACACTATGTCATTTTTTTGATAATGACAAATATTCTCGACGAACTGTGTACAGACCAGATGTGATCAGTGCATATAAGGAATCTGATTCTCAGGGGCAATAATTATGGGTTTGTCATTCATCAAAAATGGGGAAATTGATAAATTATGGTACTTTGAGTTTTGATGATTTCCAAACAGTCTTGAGGAACAAGTTGTGATCAGTTCCTTAGGTTTGGTTCTCAAGGGGAATATGGTTGATTCGTAGGGGGAATAATGTGGAGATCTGGTTCTCAGTGGAAATATCAATTCTATGTTTGTCATCATCAAAAAGGGAAAAATTGATAGGTTGCAAAGTACCTTGGGCATAAGTACTTTACTTTATGTTTTGATGATCTAACAAACTTATCATCCAGGACCAGATAAGGAACCTGTTACACATTTACAAGACCTTGAGATCACAAAGTTTCAGGTTGGGATCCTGCGTGTGATATAACTCAACTCTTTAGAGTGGAAGGAACAACTGAGGGAATAGGTCCCTACAAGTTCTTGAGGAGACTGTATGAAGTCAAATCTCCAGCAGGAAAGTTGTTGCCTACACACGCTATTGTACAAGAACAGTGCAACAATCAACTTTCTGTGGAAGGTTTTTTACCTGCCTTGCTTACGTCATTGTAAGTGATGTCACACATGTATAAATACAATCAAGGAAGGTAAAATAACTTACTTCATGGAAGAACCAGATAAAGGACTTGAAGCATGCCTGGTACAATCATTCAAGTTAATCGACTGAAGATAATCTTAGCTCGGCAGTAAGTCAAGAACACATAGGATTTTTAAGTGGAAAAATCCCAACTCAAGGGGACAAAAACCACGACCTAAACTTGTAGGCTTTCAACTTCACTAACTTGTAAACAGCTATTACAAGCAACTTTGTAATAACTCTATTACAAAGGATTCAACTACACTAACTTGTGGTACTCTCACCACAAGTCACTTTGTCACTATCTAGTTACAAAGAATTTAACTAACTTGTGATACTCTCATAACAAGCCACTTTGTCACTCTCTAGTTACAAAGACTTTAATCACTCTATACTTGTAATAACACTATTACAAGCCACTTTGTAATAACTTTATTACAAAGGCTTCACAACTCGACTAACTTTATCCAAGACACAAACTTAGAGGGTTTGTGATTTTGGGTTTCCTAAAATACAGATTCTAAGAAAGCAAGATATGAGTTACAAATTGAAGAACAAATAACAAAGACTCAACAAACCTAAGGACTTAAGATATCTTCAATCTTGGATTTGGTCTTTGAGGTTGCAACAGCTTTGTTCTTGAGAGAGGTTGTAGCAAGCACTTGAGAGAATATCTTCTTTTTAATTTTGCAAGTGTTGAAGAGAATGTCTTGTGCCTTGCACCAGGTTTATACTACAAAAGACATCACCATGGTGATGTCAATTCACAATGGTGATGTCAATTCTTGGTTAGTACATGCCTCTTCCCAATGGGAAGTGACTGCTGTACCGTAGCATGCACAGTTGCAGGCAGTCACTTTCTGCAGTTACTTTCCAGCTGTATAGTTGACTTATACTTCTGTCAGGGGAACACCAAGGGATCAGGTTCCTAAGCTGGTTCTTGTGAATCTAAAGGCACACTGCCCAGACTAGTAAGTTCCGAGCCTAACCTCGACGAGGTAGTGACGAGGCTACAGCGGGGCGTTTATAATATAACCTGCATACAATTTATAATAAAGCAAAAGGGAAGAACAAAATGAAATGGAACAGTAACTTGCAACAATTAACTACGGAACGCAGTTGTCTTGCCAGTACTCAGCTATAACCAATCCTTAAGAGAGTTACAATGCTACATAATAAAATCACAGTAGAAGAAGAACACATAAACAACAAAATGATGTAGCCCGCATCCCGATCCCACCATATGATCAGTAATAATATGAACAACTCTTGTTGCTGCGTGCAAGCCAATGTTAGAGTTCTATGAACCTAGAGCTATGATACCAACTTGTCACGACGCAAAATCCCTATGAATGAGTCGTAATAGCACATAGTCTCTAAACTAGGTAAGCCTAGCTTTAACAGAAATAACATTGATATTTACTAACTTCAAATTAGATAACTCTAAACAATTACAATTCCCAAAATTGGTAGTACAAGTCATAAGCTTTTCTAGGCGTAGTTATACATAATAAATACATCACTGTTCCAGAACAAAAGGAACTAGTACAAGTAAGTACAAATAAAGTGTCACGACCCAAACCGATGGGACGCGACGGGTACTCGGTACCTTACTTAACTGAGTACCAACATAACGTATCTTTTCATGTCATACTATCATAGATAACTGAGCTGGAAGGCTGCCGTGAGATAAGTCAAACACAACATGTGATACCAACTTATACATAAGACATACATGCCTATAAGACCAAAATAACCACACGTATACTGAACATAGGCCGACAAGGCCATACAATCTTTTACGTACATGACATCTGTCTACAAGCCTCTAAAAATACAAAATTTTTATAAGGGTCGGGACAGCGTCCCGCTATACCAAACAATACACGTCTAAATCATACTAACCAAACAAATAACTCCAAAGCAAATGGAGTGCACCAACATCTTCCGCTGAGCTGATAGCCTATTTGGAGGTCTCTCGACCTATCTATTGGGACCTGCGGGCATGAAACGCAATATTCCAGGCAAAAGGGACGTTAGTACAAATAATATACCGAGTAAGGAATGAAAATTAGTAAATTATAGACATAAGAGAAACATGGAGTAAAGGATTCGACATGTAAGTTTGAATAATATTGTAAATAATAAAATACTCATAGTGTCATGCATATGCGTATGTATGTCATGTCATGTATAAGTATATGCGTTCATAACATCATCAAGCCTCTAAGGGCATCCCATCATATCATCTCGGCCACTATAGGCAAATCATCAACGTATACCAGCTGATCAGGTGGTGGTACGTATATAACAACGTAACCTTTTTCCATATCCCATATACATATACATATACAAGTATATATATATATACGCGTATATAACGCCATCTGGTCATGGGTCAATATACATGAATGCAATGCATGAGGCGTACATCAATAAAATCTTTTGGAATGTCCTAAGACCATTATGTCTTTGAGTAATATCATGAAGTAAATTTTTTAACTTACGTATTTTTCTGAGACCCATGAACAGATGATAAAATAATGGGACACATGAGAATTCAAGAATATAGACACTTCTAATAATTGTGGGATTACACTGGGTTGTTGTTGTTGTTGTTGTTGTTAATACTTCTATAAATAGAGTCATTTATGGAAGTTGTGCATTTTCTCATTTCGTTTGCATAGTGCGGATCATGCCAAAAGGAAAGAAGGGATAGCCTTAACATACCTGAGTCGATTCTCTTGACAATCCCTCTAACACACGTCAATTGCGTCAACACGGAACAAGTCATACAAAAAGTTTGAAGCAACAACATTGCTATGTAGCGATAATATTGGCTAAAAATTTTCCTTAAACAATTGGCAGTAGCGTTCTGCACTTAAGAAGTCTTGGTGGAATCTCCTTTTTAAGAGATGGAAAATAGTATTATTATATAAGGGATTGGCTGAAAACACTTAGCCAAAAAACATTACCTTTCTTCAATCATTTCTTAAGAGATTCCCAATTTTAATCCTTACTTTAAGGTAGGCCCCACCTAACTAGTTACTAAGCTACATAATAAACTTAAGTTTGACACATCTCAATCCAAATTCAAGAGTCATTACTTGTCTTGATTAATTTGTTAATCTTCCATTAACCAATAATTAACTAATTACCCATATAATTAAAAACTATCTCAAATTACTTAAAATACTACCCACTTTTAATATACCTTATACACCTTACTATTATGGCCATATGTTACCTTGTATGGTACTAGTCCATAAATATCAGGTATTATAGCTCGGACCGTATTTTATCCTAGATTATCAAACTTCGACGAAATTCATTTCCTCTGATTTGCTTATCCTTTCTCCTTCACGAATTTTCTTACCCCTTCTCCTTCACGAATTTACTTATCGCTTGTTTAAAATAGAATAATACTTATAATCCCAAAATAATCTCATTCCCGAGCCTACGTCGATTAACTTACGACGAAACTTTAACGTACAAAAATGCGGGATGTAACACCTTATTTTTGAGCTTTCATCAATTTATTTATGGTGTACTTTCACGTAAAAAAAATATGGAGTGTAACATGAAGGTGACTCCGAGGCCTGCGAACGCAACAACAGGTTTACCTTGAGTCTCCACCGCGATGATCCGCACACTTACTATCGATCAAATACCTGGATCTATACAAAATATACAGAAGTGTAGTATGAGCACACCACAACGGTGCCCAGTAAGTATCAAGAATAACCTCGGTGGAGTAGTGATAAGGAACAGTCGAGACACTTACTGGTCAAATAATTTGAACAGGATATGACAATAAATTATCAAGATAAAGATATAAAGTAATATCAATAGCAGGGAGAAATCAAACTACAAACAGTAGAGAAAATAAAGGAAAACACGGATGGTAACGAAAGATAACTGGGTAAATTAACACCAACACAGCTGGGCCACGGACAAGTAAAAATGTGCCTAAATAAAGAAGGCGATGTTAACTCAAACAATCACATCATTTCTAATACACAATCCCGACCATCTCAATCCTCGGTGTCTCATATCGTAATCTAAATTTCCAAACCTTTAGCATACATGGCACCTTGTGCCCACATATTTCCATCTCATTTGCACAACAAAAATCCATGTGCTACGCAGTACATAATGTCCGTAATCAATGCCATTCAAATGCTCAAGGAGTCTCATTTCTGTAATATAAAATAAATTACAGTTTTTAAACCAATTAGGAAATTAACAAGGAAAGATGAAATTATTTTTAGAAATCATTTGAATGAAGAAAATACCCTTTTCAAATAAAACACAAAATCGAATAAATTATCGTCTTTATTATAGGATTTATTAAATTAAAACTTAATAGAAATTCCCTTTTAAGTAAGATTCAATCTCAAACGGGTTAAGGAAATTTAATTGAGAAACTAATCGAAATAAAATATAACAATTATTGGAATTTGAAATATATATATATATATATATATATATATATATATATATATATATATATATATATATATATATATTTTCAAATTTAAAAGTCATACAAAGTAAAGTAATACTAATTCCTTTGTTTTAAATCACTATATTACCAACAACTTAGCTGGACAGGAGGAAATGATTCAATGTAGTAAGTTTACTTTGAAAATTAATGCACCAGAGTAATAGCTTCAGGAAAAGAATTCAAGGAACAGTGGCAAGTCAATAATTCAATGTCAATAACCCGATCCTCAAAACTCAGTGGAACCCAAAATACAAATTATCAAAGTCTTGAACAAATGAACTAGAGTCTTATCAGTATCCAGCTATAACCAATCCCTAAGTGAAATGTAAAACTACCGAATAACTTGCACAGTCAGAGAGGAATACATAAGCACATATATTGATGTGGCGCGCATTCCGATCCCACCAATCCTTCCTTATTCCTCCATAATAATTACAATAAGAGTAAATAGTATATATATGTTGCGGCGCGCAACGCGATCCCACCAATCCTCCCTTATTCCTTCGTAATAATTACAATATATATATATATATATATATATATATATATATATATATATATATATATATATATATATATATATATATATATATATATATTGCGACGCGCAACCCGATCCCACCATATCCTTATTTCTCCTGTTGTGGCGTGCAACTCGATCTCACCTGTCCACCCTTATTACTCCCGTTGCGACGTGCAACCCGATCCCACCAGACAATATAAATTTCCCTTATTCCTCCTCAATATATCATTCTTATTCCTCCTGTTGCGGCGTGCAACCCGATCCTACCCAACAATAGCTTAAATCAACAACAATAACAAATTTAACGATTTAGTTACAAGAATTTTCACTACCAAGAGTATGAGTACACGGCAACAAGAGCATCACGTAAAAATCAAAGGAATACAACAACCTTTACAAGTACAATGAGACATGTAAGGCATGTGATAACTTCATTGGCAACCCCAATAATTGGACATGTAGCATATTTGCACAAAGTCATAGAGGCACTCACAACTGAGAAGTATCAAAACAATAAGGAAGGCAATCACTTCAATTAAGCAAATAAGGGCCAAATAACAAGTAAGAGTTAGAGAAAAGCTAACAACATCGTATAGAGCATGTAGAGGTAAAACTAGCAAATAGAAAACCCAATTATGACGGAAAACTTCCCGATTAATGGACATAAGGACCTATGAACCCTAAAGGAAAATTTTCCACAAATAAGACCGAGCACGCACGGGCTACAATTAACATAGAGGACTCAAATCCTAAGAGGAGTCCCCCACACAAGGTTAGGCAAAATACTTACCTCAATCCGGCCAATTCAATACTCAATTTAGCTTTTTCTTTACCAATTCATCAACGCTCAGCTCAATCTAGCCAAAAACGACTTAAATACATCAAACAATGCAAGAGAAAATAATTTCAATTAACAAATCTATGATTCTTATATAATTTGCAAAAAGTCAACAAAAGTCAACTCCCCGGGTCTGCACCTCAAAACCCGACAAAATTTGCAAAAATCAAATACCCATTCCGATACGAGTTCACCCACACAAAAATTATCAGATTCCAATACCATTTGGTTCTTCAAATCATCATTTTACTTTTTTGAAAGACTTTACAAATTTTTCCCAAATTTCATCCCAAATCATGAATCAAATGACGAATCCAATGATATACTCATGAATATTAGCCAAAACCAAGTTAGAATTACTTACCTAGATGATTTTCTTGAAAACCTCCCAAAAATTCGCTTCAAACCGAGCTCCCAAAGTTCAATATGTGAAATAAAACCCCAAACCTCATTTATATAGTATTCTCTGAACTTCCTCACCACGGTCCGTGAAATTCCAAGTGCGGTCGCGCCTCCCAGGCCTTGCGGTCGCGAAAAAAATGGTCCAGCCACACTTTTTGGTGACTGCACTGTCAGACTTTAGCATTTTGGCAATAACTTTCTCTACAGATATCTAAATGATGACTTCTTTGCTTTTTGGAAACTAGACACAAAGGGTTACAACTTTCGTTTTTTGAAACATCTCAAAATTCCTTGTAGATCAAAAGATATAGGCTTCCGAAATCGGACCAGCGAATCTGCAGATCTGCCCTGGAGCGCCTCCGCAGCCAAATTTATGCGGTCTGCGCCCCCACCTCCACCCTCAGCGAAATTTTGCCGTTGTCCGTGAAAATTAAGCACCAGAACCATGCCTGAGTTCCGATAATGTCCAGACTTGCTCAAAACACACTCGAGGCCTCCGGAACCTCAACCAAATGTACCATCAAGTCCTAAAATACCATACTAACTCAATTGAGCTCTTGAATCACCTCAAACAATAACAAAAACATGAATCGCACACCAAATCAAGCTTAATGGACTTGAGACCTCAAACTTTCGCAACCGATGCCGAAACCTATCAAACCTCGTCCGAATAACCTCCAATTTTGCACACACGTCACAAATGACATTACAAACCTACTCCAACTCTCACAATTCTATTCTGACTCCGATATCATAAAAGTCAACTCTCGGCCAAACCTCTCCATTTTCCAAACTTTAACTTTTCCAACTTCTGCCGAAATGCCTCAAATTACCCTACGAGCCTCCAAATCTGAATCCGAACGTACGCCTAAGTCCAAAATTACCATACGAAGCTACTGACATCACCCAAAACACATTCTGGAGCCGTTTACTCAAAAGTCAAATTCCGATCAAATTCTCACCGCTTGAGCTTCCAAAACTAGATTCCTTCTTCCAATTCGACTCCGATTCACCCGGAAACAGAATCCAACCATGCACGCAAGTCGATACACATAATATGAAGCCGCTCGTGACCTCAAACTGTCAAACCGGACGTAATTGATCAAAACGACTAGTCGAATCATTACACCTTCTCCTCCTATAGTTATAAAAAATAAAAAAGAGAGAAAATCCCTTATGTTCAATGATTTAGGACCCGCGTAACAAAGGACCTGTTAGTTTTATTTGAAGATCTCATGTTCATACCACCATTGCCTTTTGTTTCGATCTAATCTCATGTAGTCAATTGGTTTTACAAACACCCGCCGTGGATAGGGGTATTGTTATTTTTAGTTCGCGCCAAAAATTATTTATATTTGATAATGGAAAAAGTGTACAAAAATTTAGATAATTTTAGTATATAACATACAGAATGTATATATATACACAAAAAATATACAAATTTATATATTTTTTCGTCTATTATTTTTACAACGGCTATACAGTATCATTTTTCCTAGTATATGCATTAGCAATTGGAGTAACGATAGATATGTGGCAACGATAAAATTTTGGCAGAGTTCAAAAGGTAAATTACATTGTCAAAAGTGATATGCGTACGCGAAGTGTTATTATTATGTACGTATTCTTTATTTGTTCTAACTATCCGAGTCCATTACTCAAAGTCATTTATTTATGTATATAACACTTTGAAGGTCACTCAACTAAATTTCTTAAATATTGAATTGCCAAATACCTATTTTACCCTTTAACTTATGAATTTTTTCTTAGCTTTTTAATATTATAATTTTTTCTTTTTTAAATTTATATTATAGACTTACCAATAAAATAAAAAATTTATTTTAAAAAACAAAAATAGTATTTAAGAATATATAATGTTGGAATAATAAATATTGATCATAGTAAAAAAAATTAATTAGAAAAATTTGTTCGTAATAATACTTATGATATTAGCAACAAAACTCAAATATTTATTTACAAAATGGAGAATGAAAGAAAATAAAAGTTTTAAAATTTATTTCAAGCACGTACTATAAAAATAATTATTTTAAATAAAGCTATTTTTATAATATATATTATAAAAAATGGACAGTCCGGTGCACTAAGCTCCCGCTATGTGCGGGCTCCGGGGAAGGGCCAAACCACAATTGTCTATCGTACACAGCTTTATATATTATATATACATTATATATTCTTAAAAATTATGCTCAGTAATATTATTATTCCGACATTATATATGCTAAAAAGCTATTTTTTATTTTATAAATAAAATTTATTTATTCTATAAATAAGTCTTAAAAAGAGAAAAATCATAATATTAAAAAGGTAAAAAAAAGAAGAAGATAAGAGTTGATAATTTAGAGGAAAAAATAGGTATTTGACAATCAAAAGTTTCAGAAATTTGGTCGAGTGACCCTTCTGAATGCTCTAGACACAATTAAGTGACTTTTCTGTTACAAACGAAAGAAAAACGACTTTACTAGATAATTTTGGATAGTTAGGTGATCATTTAAGTAATGGACTCTAACTATCCTTTCGAGTATTGGCTCTTTGCTCTATTGATTTTTCCAAAATTTATATACGTTGCCTAAATCCTCAATTTCGTATTTGAGAATAACGTGTGATCTATTACCAGAACAAAGAAAGGTACTATATCTAAACTTTATATAATTCTGCATGTCATGAAGAGCTAATTTCGGGCAATAATGCACATAATACTTTATCCATAATTGAATACCAGCTGGGTGAACCATAATCTCATATACTTTATCAAATCAAATTCAAAATCTATCAATTAGTAACATACTTACAGGCCCATTAATGTTACTATTAGTAATAGATATGATATGATCTTGACAAACAGAAATGTGCTGAACGGACATGATTTATCTCTTGGTCTATAAAAAGGTTATTTTGAAGTTCAAAGCACGTGATTTTTATCCATTATTTAACCATCTTAAATCTTCAGACACAATCAAATAAGAGAATTCAACCAAGCAGATTTAAAGAAAATCTCCTTCATATATAGTCATGTCAAAGTTTGATCACCTTAATTGCTCAAGAAGTACTACAGAATTTCTTGTATTCTACAAGTTAGACGGATCGAGTACTTGATTTGTTCTTTCATTTATGCTGAAATCTGATTTCATTATTGGTGCAAACTCAATCGCATTGAAGGACTTCATTAAATACTATGCAGGAACACTTCGCGTACACCGTTCTTGGTAGGTAGAAGCAAATTCAACCTAAAGGAGAGACAACAACACTACGTAGCAGAGATGGATCCTGAATTTAAATTTTATGAGTTCAACTTTTAAGGTTTTTAATATTGAACCTATTATATTTTTAAAATTATGGATTCATATATACTATTTTTCGCAATATTTATGAATGTTTAGACATAAATTTTTACTTTGTGTCGAAAGTGATGAGATACAATTGACCATCACTAACACGCTACATCCGCCCCAAGCACGGAGCTAGCAACATAAAGTAAATGGCTTCCCGTTATAAATGTCATAAGTCAAAATGTATATATTTGAGATAAATATCCGGGTTTAATATTGTTTCATTTAAAGTGCCTGTACACAAAACATTTCTACATTTAGCTCACTCAACAACGGTATCCAAGACCCCTTTACGTTCACCATCGAAGAAGTTGTTCACAAGCATCCTGTTGACAAATAGTCTGTCAAACGGCAGATCCTGAGACAGCAAGTTGTCCTTCAAACTGGTTTTTAAGAGAGGACCTTCCTTTATTTTAATTTTGCGTGCGTAAGTGTTTCATCGTATGAAAATTGCATGCACGTAATAAAATGGAAAAGACTATAACTTGCGACATTTGTTGGTAATTAGTAACGCCACATGTATATTACTAGTGGACCTTAGGCTGGTTTATATATTTAGTATAGCTCCGATGTAAGCCAGTTTGCCGCTGGAAGCTTATCTTACAAATAGGGAAATCAATTTGATTAAAATATACTTACTATGTTGTACAAGTAACAATTAAGAGAAACTGAAAACTAGCAGTAACTTCTTGGAATCCATAACCCTATACTAAAATGAGTAGTAACCAGATTAAAAAATTACTTGAACTCATAGTAATGAGCTAGTGTACGTTGGAGTAAAATGGTTACGTGCGTGTGTCTTTCTTATAGAATTCAAAAAGGTTTATGAATGTGCTATTGACAAATCAGGATTCGTTTCTTTTTCCGTTATTATTAGCAAAGTGTCAAATGAAGCCGGAAAGGTTTTCTGAATTTGTAGTGATTTCCAAATGAAACTAACGAAGAGGAATAAGGAAACAGTAAGGAAGTCGAAAGATACAGTAATAGTATCCAAAGGAGGAAAGAAGAAACGGAATGATTGAGCTAGTGGGATAGCTCACTATAGTATAGTGGAAGAAGCATATAAAAAGAAAATAAAGTGAAGTACATAAAATATTTTATCCTAGATCCCAAACAAATAGGAAGGGTTTCCTAAATTTATTCAGATTTTGAAAGGAGCCAATAATGTTAGGTCGTCATCTTCTTTCTTTGTTTCTTCTTGTAAATGATACTAATAGTAGCAGTAGTTTCTTTTATCGGATGATCTAGAAGGGTAATAATAATAATGATATAATAATATTAATTAATAATAATCATAATAATTATCATTATTATTACTACTACTGCTGCTACTACTACTATTAATGTAATGTTTGCTGGTTCTCATTTAAAATTTTACCTTCTTTTTAGGCATAATGGAGTAATTTATAAATATATAATTGAATTTGTAATTTTAACTTCAATATATAAAATTAATGTTTACTTAATTATACGCTAATATTAATTTTTTTACATTATCTATTATATATAATTATATATTATTGCGAATAATTATCTATAAAAGGTAAAATTAATAACACAAAAATAAAACAAAGAATATATTATAATAAATTAAAATACAATAATTGTATAAAAAAAACTTTACTTGTTAATGTATACAGTAAGTTAAAATAATAATGTCTCTAAAACAAGATACTAGAAGTAGTATAGAATTAGCAAGTTTTACTTTATGTGGTTTCCATATAGGAAGAGGGTGGATGACATGATAAGCGGATTTAGTATTTTAATAATATGGGTGTACCGCTTAAAAAGGAGAAAAAAAAATTATTAAGTGAGATTCAATCTCTAATTCACCAAGTAAATAACTCAACATTTAACCAAGTGTGCCATTTAGCCTCTTTGAAACATACGTATTGGTAATTTAACGGAAAGACCATGAGTTCACGTACGCAAATCCGCCTATAGATGAGATAGTGGACGTAGTCACGCAACAAAGCAGAATAATGCAATAGTCATGATTTACTTTCCATAGCAGATCCCCTATTGCCTCTCGTGACTGATTTCATCAGCCGTGAGTGGCTTTTAATTTGCATGCAAAATCCCGTCCATCTTCACCCGAGAGAGTAGAGGCCTATGCACCTAGCTATTCTCTTAAGGCTGCAAATTTTATACTAGTATTGAGTTGGACCATCATATATAAGCTTCAAACACCTGTCACAAAAAATTTTATATTTCGAGATCCAAAGTGATGGTGGGTTGGTGGGTGGAGGAATTGTAGGTGGAGGTCCTTAAATTTCACGAAATATGCACAAACCGTTAGGAAATGGAGAATGGGGGAACACAGAATGATAAGTAATTGGAATACTTCTTCTAACTTTTTTGTATGTAAGAAGAAAAGAAATCCCTAGTCTTCCCACCTACGCCCTACTCATATATATATATTCAGATCAGTCATAGGCCGGCGACTCTCCTTTTCACATAACTACGTAGGTTGCCCCCAAGTTGCAATCTCCACTCACCATTCATCAGTACTTTGTCCCTTTCTTGTCTCTTTCTTTCTTCTAGCCTTTACTTTCTTTCAATCTAGACTCAAATGTTCATATTAATAAAATAATATGTAAAATAATAGTGTCTCACCAATAAAGATTGCCGTGGAATAATAAATACTAACTCCTTTTTAAATTTAGTAATAATTTAGTTTAAACTTATAATTCTACCCTTAATGAGAAAGCTTTTATAACTATACAAATACTCTGGATCACTTTTTGACTTGTTTAAGACTACAAATTATAATAGTCTTATTTTTTCTTAAACTCTGTGCCCAATCAAACATGTTCACATAAATTGAAACGGATAGAGTACTACTTATTTATTTATTTTTAGTTAAAAGCTTCGTGTTTGAGTTTTGGATATAAATTTTCTCTTGGTAATACACTATTTGAGCCCAAAAAAATGTATCGAACATGAAGTGAGCCCAAAAATGATACTCATAGTGTCTCTAAAACAAGGTACAAGATGTACCTAGATTTTGTTCCGCATTTCATTTATTTTGAGACATTTCAAATCGTATATCTTTTATTTTTATTTTGCTTTAATAATTTTTAAGATATGGAGTATGAATTAAATAAATTTTTTACACTTTAATTTTAGTATAATCTTTTATCATATTCCAATTAATATTTTAATATTTTTTTCATTCACCGTTAGTGCGTGTATATATATGTTTCAATTTAATTCACATCTTAAACGCCATATAACAGAAAAAGTCGCATTTTGCTACGGGTAAAATCAAATCGATATTATAATTACTTACTACGGATAGTGAGGAAACTAGTTTATCTTTTACCTTTTGTTTTGTCAGGGCAGCACCACGCCAGGGTTTGTTTTGCACTCTTCTGTTGACGATTCTGAAGTAAAATTAAATTAAAAAAATGAACGAACCGCAAGTCGAGAGACCCACGCTTCTAAATTTTACTAGGAAACAGACAACCAAAGTCTTGCGAGCCAATTTGCTATACCGAGAGTTTTGTTTGTATATATCTCTGTCAATTAGTGTCCAATAAATCAAATAAATCTATAACAAGGTTTTGCTCTTTGGCCTTTCTTCCTACCATGAACGATGATCTGACTCCTTCGGAAACTGAAATAATCGTCTTTAACCTTAGCCACAAATGAATTTCACAAAGATTGGTTTGTTTTTATTTGGAGAATTACTCTAAATTAAATCCTAACCTAATTCCTAATCTCAATTAACAAGTGTGTTTCGTCATTAAGAGGCAACGAATCAAATGTGAGAAGTTTTATTTTGTGTCTCATACAACTGACACTAGTTGTATAAGACTCTTTTTTGTCTCACAAATTTGTGTTGAGCTAAGGATTACTTAGCATCTAAGCCTAAACATAAACATTGATCCTTTTTTGTAAAGTTTATTTAATTAGCCTTTAGTTGTATTTGTATTCTTTTTCATTTTGGGTCACTGTATATTTTTAGCCCATTTTGATGTTTAGCTTATGACTGAAGTCCATTATATAAATAATAGGTTAATGTTCTAGAAAGACCGATCGGGTCACTTTCAGTTGCAATGAAAGAACTCTTTCTCTCTCTCTCACAGACATAGAACCCTAATGCGATTTCCGTTTCTCCATTAGATTTACAATGTTTTCATGGTATTAGAGCAGAGATTCTGGGACGTCTCTCCTCGATCTTTCGTCCGATCTTACCCCGGTTTGGTTTCGTTGAGTTTTTATTCTCCGGTGGTTGGTGAATCGAAGCTTTTGGTTCACACGAGGAAATCATCTGTTGATAGACTTCTCAGCTCAGCGTTTTGGGTGAAATTCCGACGTTTTTGAGCTTGATTCCGGCGATCTACAACTTTTGGGTTTATGTCACTCGGAGCTAGGGTTTCGACTGATTTTGAAGGCCGCTCTTCTTTGGTAGCGAAGAAGTTGGGTAAATCTGTTCTCACTTATAGTTAGGGATTTTGCATGTGTTTATTTGGGTGAAAATCTAGTGTGTTGAATAGTTGTGTTGAGAAATTGAAACAATTCTCTTTCACTGTTATTCTCGACCTTATATTCCTTTTTCTGTGAAGTAAATATGAGTAACACCGATACCTTCTCCCCTGATCCCACAAGCCCTCTCTTTGTCCATTTTTCCGACATTCCTGGTATATTCCTCGTTCCTGTTCCCTTTTCGGGCAGTGGTTTTGGGGGATGGAAAAGGAAGATGATAGTGGCTTTATCAGCTAAGAACAAAATAGCCTTTGTTGATGGTACTTGTCCCCGACCAAGTACCACTGTGTTGAACAAAAACTATGGCACAGGTGTAATAACATGGTGATTTCCTGGTTGACTGCCTCTTTATCTCCTGAGATAGCTAATAGTGTACAGTACTCTGAAACTGCACAGAGTATATGGGCACAATTGCATCTAGATATGGTACATCTAATAGGACCAAAATTTTTGAGCTTAAAAGAGAACTTGCCCATACTTCTCAAGGTCCTCTAGACATAGCATCATACTTTAATAAACTGAAAGGGTTATGGGATGTCAAATGTGAACTTGTGTTGCCAAGCCTGGCATTATACATGAGGATGAAGAGAATAGGTTATTTCAATTCCTCATAGGGCTAAATGAGACATATATGGGGGTAAGAAGCAACTTGCTTATGATGCAACCTCCTCCTAGTCTTGATAGTGCCTACAATATCCTTCTCAATAATGAGAAACAAAGACAAGTCCAATCAATTTCCCAATTCAATCATTATTCTATGTCCTTCAATGTTAATCAAACAACAAGCCTGGATTTCTCTTTGGGTTGAATCAAGCTGCAGTTCCAAATCCTCCTCCTCTCAGGCAGTATACGCAAAGAGTTAACTTTGACCAGACTAAAGTTTCCCTGTTCTGTAGATACTGCAAGAAGTCTGGGCACTTGGTTGATAAGTGTTAGAAGCTTCATGGGTACCCACAAGGTCCCAAATTCAACAAAGGAAAGAAAGTTGTTGCTTATGTCACTACTGGTGCTCAGCTCAGCCCCTTTGAGGGGCACACATCTGACCTTGTTAGAAATTTCACTGAGAGTCATCAGTCTATTCCAAATGTGGATGGTCAAGGGTCTGTTATTCCAGGTCTGAGCAGATAACAATATGATCAACTGATAACATTGCTACAATAGACTCAGTTAGGAGATTCTAGTGCTCAGCCTCCTAATCTCATGTGTTCTGCCAATTTTGCTGGTACTCTACTAACTGAGAGTCATGTTTCTGATTCCAAACTGTGTATACTCTTTAATATTACACCCGTAGTCATACCTTATCTTGTAACCCTTCCTAATGGATACAAAGTGAAAGTAACTTCTACAGGATCTTTTGCTTTAACTCCATTCATCACTTTTCATAATGTATTGTTTGTTCCTTCTTTTCAACACAACTTAATCTCTGTCCATAAACTGATAAAACAGTTGCATTGTATAGTCTTGTTTACTGCAACTTCCTGTTTTCTGCACATATTACAAGCCCCTTCTCTGAAGATGCCTCTGGATCTTGGTAAAAAGGAGGTTGGTCTGTACAAGCTTACTTGGGTGCCACATTCACATTCTTCTTCTACTTCTTGCAGATCTGTTTCTGTGTGTTCTTTGTCTGATTCATGTAAACCTACTTTTTCTCCTAGTTCTGAGACTGTTATTTTGTCTTCAAATGTTAATAGTTCCATTTGTAATAATGCTGATGTAAGTGACATGAATTTCATTTGGCATTTAAGACTTGCCCACATTACTTTTGCAAACATGAAACACATTTCTGATTTGTCATCTTCTCTTGCTCCTAAACAATCATTTCCTTGTTTTATTTGTCCCATGGCTAGACAAACTAGACTTCCCTTCCCTGATAGCTCCATCAGTACAACCAAACCCTTTCAACTAATTCACATTGACACTTGGGGACCTTACCACACACCAACCTCTTCTGGTTAAAGATATTTCCTTACATTAGTTGTTGATTTTTCTAGGGATACTTGGACACATCTACTAGGCTCTAAGAGCAATGTTTTTTCCATGATTAAATCTTTCTTGGCAATGGTTAAGACTCAATTTAATACTAATGTCCAGACTATTAGAAGTAACAATGTCTTGGAGTTAGGTTCTAGTCTTGTTGTTTCTTCCTTCTTCAGTCAATAGGGTATTATCCATCAAACTACATGCCCCCACATTTCTCAACAAAATGGTGTAGTTGAAAGAAATATAGAACACTTCTTGAGGCCTGTAGAGCTTTACTTTTCCAGTCCAACTTGCCTATATCTTTTTGGGGGGACTGTCTATTGACTGCTACATACTTACTCAATAGGATTCCATCTAGGATACTCCAAAATAAATCCCCTTATGAAGTGTTGTATGGTAAAACTCCTAATTATTCATATTTAAGAGCATTTAGTTGCCTTGCCTATGCTACTATGCCTATTGCACAAAGAGACAAGCTCAAACCTAGAGCAATTTCATGTGTTTTTCTGGGCTATACTTTTGCCAAAAAGGGTTACAAGTCGTATGATCTAGCTTCTAAGAAATGTTTTGTCTCTAGGGATGTTGTGTTTCACGAAACATGTTTTCCTTTTGCCACACCTTCTAACAGTACAACTATTTCTACTAATTTTCCTTTTCCACCTCTTATTTTTCCATCTTCTGATGATCAGGATCCTGGGACATACACCTCTGTCCCTGCCAGTCCTTTTGTTCCTTCCCCTATTTCTAACTCACTTCCTCCTGAACCTGTCCCTTCTACTTCTACTCTAAACTTTGATCCTGATATTCCTCCCCTTCCTTCCTCACAAACTGATGTTAGGAGATCTGCTAGACATCACAACACTCCTTATTACCTCAAGGACTATGTGTGTCAACTTCCTTCTTTTTCTGGATCCACTTCTTTTACTTCTCCTTTGGAATCTGAACCTCTCTATTACTCTTAAGCTGCTTTAGTTCCAGCTTGGAAGGATGCCATGAGAAAGGAGTTTGATGCATTGGATGCCAATCATACTTGGGACATTGTTCCTCTTCCGCTAGGTAAAAAACCCATATGTTGCAAGTAGGTCTACAAAATCAAATACAGGGTTGATGGGAGTGTTGAAAGATATAAAGCTAGGCTTGTCATTAGAGGGGATACTCAGGTTGAAGGGGTTGATTTCACAGAAACATTTTCTCCTATTATTAAGATGTCTACTATCAAATGTCTAATTGTTGTGGCTGTTAAGAAACATTGGGATATCTTTCAACTAGATATCAATAATGTTTTTTTGCATGGTGACCTAGATGAGGAGGTATATATGAAGCTACCTCAAGGTTTGAGTGTTTTTGATGTTACTGCTCCCTTTGTTTCTGCCCCTCTTGTGTGCAAATTGAAGAAGTCTCTTTATGGGTTAAGGAAGGCTTCAAGACAATGGTATGCCAAGCTATCTCAAGCCCTGTACTCTAGAGGTTACACACATTCTCTGAATGATTACTCCTTGTTCATTAAGGGTCAATGTGACGACCCGACCCGTCGTTTCATGAGTAACCGCTCTGTTTCCCCCATTTTCTGCTTCTTTATGCTTCATTTTTTGTATTTGGTGTGATCGAGTTGATTTGGATTGGTTTGGGTAGGAAATGAGGCACTTAGTCTCTTTAAGGAAAGCCTAGTTTGAAAAAGTCAACCGGATGTTGAATTATGAGTTAGAGGGCTCGAATGTGATTTCCGGTGGTTCAGTTAGCTTCGGGGGATGATTTTTGACTTATGAGCATGATCGGGAGTGGTTTTGGAGGTCCGATATAGAAATAGGCTTGAATTAGTGAAGTTAGTATTTTGGCGAATTCTGGTTGATAGGTGAGATTTTGATTCGAGGGTCGAAATGGAATTCCGAGAGTTGCTATAGCTTTATTATGTGATTTGGGATGTGTGTGTAAAATTTCAGGTCATTTGGAGGTGATTTGATTGGATTTTTGACCGAATGCGTGTTTTGGAAGTTTTAGAAGAACTTAGGCTTGAATTCACTGTAATTTGATGGTTTTGGTGTTGTTTGAGGTATTTTGATGATTGGAACAAGTTTTGATGGTGTTTTAGCATGTGTTGGTGTTTTTGGTTGAGGTCTCGAGGGCCTCGGGGTGATTTCGGGTGGTCAACTGGTAACGAATTTTAAAAAGAAAAGGGTTGAGATTGATTGTTGGTCGGGCTTGCCTAGCAATGTGTTGGGCGCCATCACGACCGGGATTGGGGTCGTGACAAGTTGGTATTAGATCCTAGGTTATATATGTCTCGCAAGTCATGATCCGGTTTAGTAGAGTCTCGCAGATCGGTACAGAGACGTCTGCATTTATCCTCGAGAGGCTGCAGAACCTTTAGGAAAAACTTCACATCCTTGAAATTCTGTCGTGCGGCTTTGTTGATTCGAGAACTAAACTTCTGTAATTCTATTCTCTCACAGATGGTGAGGACGCGAGCTACCGGACGAGGTGGACGACCACCATGCCACCAGCTGAGACCATCAGAGGCCGTGGGCGCGGTCGTGGTCGTGGTCGTGGTAGAGGCAGAGTAGCGAGGGCAGCACCTGCAGATCCACCAACTGCCCTAGCTCCGGATCAGGCTCCAGTTACAGATGCTCCAGCAGCACCAGTTCAGGCACCAGCTGTGCCCATCTTGATTCTGGGTCTTCAAGAGGCCTTGACACAGATCTTATCAGTTTGCACTGGCCTGGCTCAGGCAGTTTCACCCACTACCGCAGCAGCTACTTCATAGGCCAGGGGAGGCAATCAGAACCCCGCTGCTCACACACCTGAGCAGGTAGTGTAAGGACTACAGATGATGGGGCACCTCCAGCCCAACCGGTTGCACCATTTCAGGAGTTCGTAGTACCAGTTATGCCGAATGATGAGCAGCGTCGTCTTGAGAGGTTTGGTAGGCTCCAGCCTCCGTCGTTTAGTGGTGCTAAGGGCGAGAATGCCCAGGGTTTTCTTGACAAGTGTCAGCGGATGCTCCGTACAACAGGGATTCTTGAGTCTAGTGGTGTGGCATTTACCCCCTTTTAGTTCTCGGGGGCTTCCTTTTCTTGGTGGGAGGATTTTGAGAGGCGTAGGCTTGTCGGTGCAGCACCCCTTTCTTGGCAGCAGTTCTCCGCTCTCTTCTTGGAGAAGTATGTACCGCAGTCCCGCAAAAAGGAGCTGCGTAGGCAGTTTGAGTGGTTGACGCATGGTGATATGACCGTGACCCAGTATGAGATGAGGTTTTCAGAGTTGGCTCGTCATGCCATTTGGATGATTCCGACAGATCGTGAGAGGATCAGGAGATTTGTGGATGGCCTTAACTACCATCTCCATATTCTGATGACTAGAGAGAGAGTATTGGGTGCTACGTTCGAGGAGGTGGTTGATATCGCTCGTGAGATTGAGACGGTTCTCCATCGGGAGCGAGAGGAGAGGGAGGCCAAGAGGCCTCGAGGATTGGGCAATTACAGCGGTGCTCCTTCGAGGGGCCAGTTCCAGCATGGTAGAGGTCGTTCTTTTAGGCTTGCTCAGTCGGCCCATCCAGAGTATCGTGGGGCATCTTCAGGCCGTGGTCATCATGGGTCTCAGCAGGCCAGTCTTCACTCAGCGCCCTCCCAGCTCAGAGTTCATCTCGTACCCCATCAACTCAGGGGTCTTCTGCGCCGAGTGTATCTGCTAGTCACTCCGGTGCGAGGGGTTCCTTTCAGTCCCCATCTATAGCACCGGGTAGTTGTTATGAGTGCGGAGAGTTTGGATATATGAGGAGGCAGTGCCCTCGACTTCGTGATGGTCAATTTCAGAAGAGGGGTCAGCCCTCGACCTTTTCTCCAGTTACTTCACCACCCACCCATCCAGCTAGGGGTGGAGTTCAGGCAGCTAGGGGTCGCCCCAGAGGGTGAGGTCGATCAGGCGGTGGCCAGGCTCATTTCTATGCCATTCCAGGCAGGAAAGATGCTATCGTTTCAGATGCTGTCATTACAGGTAGTATTTCAGTCTGTCATAGAGATGCCTCTGTATTATTTGATCTCGGTTCCACCTATTCTTATGTGTCCTCATATTTTTCTCATTATTTGGGTACGCCCCGTGAGTTTCTTGCTTTACCTGTTCATGTGTCTATCCTGGTGGGCGATACTGTTGTTGTGGACCGTGTGTACCGGTCATGTGTTGTGACTATTGGGGGTCTGGAGACCCGAGTTGATCTATTGATATTGAGCATGGTGGACTTTGATGTTATTTTGGGCATGGATTGGTTATCTCCGTATCATGCTATTCTATACTGTCATGCTAAGACAGTCACTTTGGCTATGCCAGGTGTACCGCGGATCGAGTGGCATGGTGTGACTGATTATGTTGCTAGTAGTGATCTCTTTCTTGAAGGCCCAGCATATGGTTGGGGAGGGTTGTCTGTCATATTTAGCGTTTGTGAGGGATGTTGGAGCTGAGACTCCCAGTATTGATTCTGTCCCAATTGTGAGGGATTTTCCCGATGTGTTTCCTGCAGACCTGTCGGGCATGCCACCAGATAGGGACATTGATTTTGGTATTGACCTGGTGTCGGGCACTAAGCCCATTTCTATTCCGCCGTATCGTATGGCACCAACAGAGTTGAAAGAATTGAAGGAGCAGCTTTAGGAACTCCTAGATAATGGGTTCATTCGGCCTAGTGTGTCACTGTGGGGTGCATCAGTTCTGTTTGTGAAGAATAAGGATGGCACAATGAGAATGTGCATTGATTATAAACAATTGAACAAGGTAACAATTAAGAACAAGTATCCTTTGCCTCGCATTGATGATTTATTTGACCAGCTTCAGGGAGCGAGGGTGTTCTCTAAGATTGATCTCCGTTCGGGATATCACTAGTTGAAGATCAGGGATTCAGATATTCTTAAGGCTGCTTTCAGGACTAGATATGGTCACTATGAGTTTCTTGTCATGTCCTTCGGGCTGACCAATGCCCCAGCAGCGTTTATGCATTTGATGAACAGTGTATTTCGACCTTATCTGGATTCATTCGTTATTGTATTCATTGATGATATTCTGGTATACTCGCGTAGTCAAGATGAGCACGCAGAGCATTTGCGAGTTGTATTGCAGAGATTAAGGGAAGAGAAACTTTATGCAAAATTCTCCAAGTTGTGAGTTTTGGCTCAGTTTAGTGGCTTTCTTGGGACACGTGGTGTCCAGCAAGGGTATTCAGGTTGATCCGAAGAAGATAGGGGCGGTTTAGAGTTGGCCTAGGCCGTCCTCAGCCATAGAGATTCGTAGCTTCCTTGGGTTGGTAGGCTATTATCGCCGGTTTGTTCAGGGATTCTCATCCATTGCATCGCCCTTGACCAAGTTGACTCAGAAGGGTGCCCCATTTGTATGGTCGGACGAGTACGAGGAGAGCTTTCAAAAGCTCAAGACAGCTTTGACCACAACTCCAGTGTTGGTTTTACCATCAGCTTCAGGTTCATATACCGTATATTGTAATGCTTCGAGAGTTGGGATTAGTTGTGTATTGATGCAGGAAGGTAGAGTTATTGCTTATGCTTCTCGTCAGTTGAAGCCCCACGAGAAGAACTACCCTATTCATGATTTGGAGTTGGCTGCCATAGTTCATGCATTGAAAATTTGGAGGCACTACTTGTATGGCGTATCTTGTGAGGTATTCACCGATCATCGCAGTCTTCAACATTTGTTCAAGCAAAAGGATCTTAATTTGAGGCAGCGAAGGTGGTTGGAGTTGCTTAAAGATTATGATATCACTATATTGTATCATCTGGGAAAGGCCAATGTGGTGGCCGATGTTTTGAGCCGAAAGGCAGTGAGTATGGGCAGTTTGACATATATTCCAGTTGGGGAGAGACCCCTTGCAGTTGATGTTCAAGCCTTGGCCAATCGGTTTGTGAGACTAGATATTTCGGAGCCCAGTCGGATGTTGGCTTGTGTGGTTTCTCGGTCTTTCTTATATGATTGCATCAGAGAGCGCCAGTATGATGACCCGCATTTGCTTGTCCTTAAGGATAGAGTTCAGCATGATGATGCCAGAGATGTGTCCATCGGTGATGATGGTGTGTTGAGGATGCAAGGCCGGATCTGTGTGCCCAATGTGGATGGGCTTAGAGGATTGATTCTGGAGGAGGCCCATAGCTCGCGGTATTCCATTCATCCGGGTGCCATGAAGATGTATCAGGATTTGAGGCAGCACTATTGATGGAGAAGAATGAAGAAAGATATTGTGGGATTTGTAGCTCGGTGTCTTAATTATCAACATGTGAAATATGAGCATCAGAGACCGGGTGGCTTGCTTCAGCGGATGGTTATTCCCGAGTGGAAGTGGGAGAGGGTCACTATGGACTTTGTGGTTGGACTTCCTCGGACTTTGAAGAAGTTTCATGCTATTTGGGTGATTGTGGATCCATTGACCAAGTCCGCACACTTCATTCCTGTTCTTCAGAGCGGTTGGAATGGATTTATATCCGAGAGATTGTTCGGTTGCATGGTGTTCCGATTTCCATTATCTCAGATAGAGGTACTCAATTTACTTCGTAGTTTTGGAGAGCCATGCAGAGAGAGTTGGGTACTCAGGTGGAGTTGAGCACAACATTTCATCCTCATACGGACGGATAGTCCGAGCATACTATTTAGATATTGGAGGACATGTTGCGTGCGTGTGTTATTGATTTCGGAGGTTCGTGGGATGGGTTTTTGCTGCTTGCAGAGTTTGCCTACAACAACAACTACCAATCGAGTATTCAGATGGCTACGTATCAGGCTTTGTATGGGAGGCGGTGTAGATCTCTAGTTGGTTGGTTCGAGCCCGGCGAGGCTAGGCTATTGGGGACGGATTTAGTTCAGGATGACTTAGAGAAGGTGAAGGTGATTCAGGAGAGACTTTGTACAGCGCAGTAGCGTCAGAAGAATTATGCGGACCGGAAGGTTTGATATGTATCCTATATGGTAGGTGAGAAGGTTTTGTTGAAGGTTTCGCCCATGAAGGGTGTTATGAGATTTGGGAAGAAGGGAAAATTGAGTCCTCGATTCATTGGGCCTTTTGAGGTGCTTCGGAGGATTGGGAAGGTGGCTTATGATCTTGCGTTTCCACCCAGATTGTCGAGTGTGCATCCAGTATTTCATGTTTCTATGCTCTGGAAGTATATTGGAGATCCGTCGCATGTTTTGGATTTCAGCACGGTTCAGTTGGATGATGATTTAACCTTTGATGTGGAGCCAGTAGATATTTTGGGTCATCAGGTTCGGAAGTTGAGGTCAAAAGATATAGCTTTATTGAAAGTGCAGTGGAGAGATCGGCCTGTGGAAGAGGCTACCTGGGAGACCGAGCAAGAGATGCGGAGCAGATATCATCACCTGTTTGAGGCTTTACGTATGTTTCTTGGCTCGCTCGAGGACGAGCGTTTGTTTAAGTTGGGGAGGATGTGACGACCCAACCCATCGTCTCATGAGTTACCACTCCGTTTCCCCTATTTTTTGCCTTTTTATGCTTTATTTTCTGTATTTGGTGTGATCGAGTTGATTTGGATTGGTTTGGGTAGGAAATGAGACACTTAGTCTCTTTAAGGAAAGCCTAGTTTGGAAAAGTCAATTGGATGTTGACTTATAAGTTAGAGGGCTCGGATGTAATTTTCGGTGGTTCGGTTAGCTTCAGGGGATGATTTGTGACTTAGGAGTGTGATCGGGAGTGGTTTTGGAGGTCCGGTGTAGAAATAGGCTTGAATTGGCGAAGTTAGTATTTTGGCGAATTCCGGTTGATAGGTGAGATTTTGATCCGAGGGTTGGAATGGAATTCCGAGAGTTGCTATAGCTTTGTTATGTGATTTGGGATGTGTGTGTAAAATTTCAGGTCATTCGGAGGTGATTTGATTGGATTTTTGACCGAATGCGTGTTTCGGAAGTCTTAGAAGAACTTAGGCTTGAATTCGATGTAATTTGATGGTTTTGGTGTTGTTTGAGGTGTTTTGATGATTGGAACAAGTTTGGATGGTGTTTTAGCATGTGTTGGTGTTTTTGGTTGAGGTCCCGGGGGCCTTGGGGTGATTTCGGGTGGTCAATCGGCCCATTTTATAAGTTGAAAAGTTGCAGATTTAGGGAGTTCAGGTGTTGCAGAAAATAACCCTTCGCGTTCGCGAGGGGTATGTCGTGTTCACGTAGAAGGATTTGAGGAAGACCAGAATTAAGCCTTCGCGTTCGCGAGAGGATGAGAACAGTGCATCGCGTTCGCGAGAAGGCACTCGCGATCGCGTAGAGCAAATTGGGGTCCAAGGCATTTCGTTCATCGCATTCGCGTAAGGTTGTCGCGTTCACGAAAGTGTAGGAGGTAGAAGCATTGCGTTCGCGATTGGTGTGACACGTTCGCGTACGGAAAAAATTGGTCAACGTAAATTTGTGCTTCGCGAATGCAAGACGTTGACCGCGTTCGCGAAGAAGGAATATCAGAACAGGGCAGAAAGTTTATAAGACATTTCCTCTGCGATTTTGAGCCATTTTCCCACCATAGTTGATCATTTTGAGAGCTCTTTGAGGGAGATTGAATAGGGATTCAAGGAGAATTGATTGGAGGTAAGCTTTATGAATAAAAAACGTGATTCTATTGTGAAATTAACCTAGAAATTCATGAAATTTAAGCTAAAATTGGAAGAACTAGGGCTTGTGACTTTGAACTTTTGAATTGGGATTTGGGGGACCATTTGAGGTCGGAATTGAGAACTTTTGGTATGTATGAACTCGTGGGGTGATAAGGAATCTAATGATGTGAAAATTTATGAGTTTCGAGAAGTGGGCCCGGGGCTCGGGTTTTGTTAATTTCGAGATTTTTGATATTTTTCGATTGTTTTCGCTTGGGTTATGTTCCCTTAGCATATTGTGACGTATTCGTTCTGATTTTGGTCAGATTCGACGCGCGATGAGGATGATTTGAGAGGCAAAAGCGTCGCGAGCTAGAGTTTTTGCCGATTCGAGGTGAGTAATGAATGTAAATGATGTCCTGAGGGTTTGAAACCCCGGATTTGCACATCGTAGTGCTATATTGAGGTGAGACACACGCTTAATAATGAGCGTGAGGTCGTTTACTATTGGGGATTGTGACTTGGTCCGTCCCGAGTGATGTTTTTACCGCGTATTTGATTGAAGCTTATTTGTTATCATCATTATTTGGACTGATTGCCGTATTTGGGCTTCGTGCCAACTATTTGGACCCTCCAGGGAGTTTTATCATTATTTCCTCACTGTTTTGACTTACTACTTGAACTCAGTCGTATCGTTTTTCCACTATTTTACAACTCAACCACTTTTTACTCGATTTTGAAACTAAAATGATATATTAAATGATGTTTCGGGCTGAGAACTACTATTGTACTAATGCCCGAGGGCTTATATGATTTCTAGACTGAGTACGACCAAGGGCTAGATGTGAGGACACTATAGGATCGGGCTGCGCGCCGCAGCAGTGTTATACTGATATTGATATGAGACTGAGGGCCTATATTTGATGCCACGTGATGACTTGATATTGCGCTTGGGCCGTAAGGGGTCCCTCCCGGAGTCTGCACACCCCCAATGAGCGCCATTGACGATAAATAAATAGATCGGGCTGCGCGCCGCAGCGGGTACTACCTGGTACCGTTCTTTGTGTTGATTTCCTTTATATGTCTGTCACTTCACTGCTTATTTGTTGTATAATTATCATATTTTGTTTTCATTGGTTTATTGCTTTCATATTACTTGTTTTAAACTGCCTGATTATAGATTACTCTGTGACTCTCCGTGATTTCTTATTCTCAGTCATTATTTATGCTTATTACTCACTGGGTCGGAGTACTCACTTTACTCCCGGCACCTCGCGTGCAGATCCAGGTGCATCTGAGGCTAAGTGAGGATTTTCAGTTGAGCAGCGCATATCCGGGAGCATTGAGGTAGTTGCATGGCGTCCGTAGCCCTGATCTCTCCTTTCTATCCTTTGTTTTTATTTGCATTCCCTAGATTGATATGTATTAGGTTGATAAACTGGTATTAGAGGCTCAGACTTGTGACACCGGATCGGTGGGATATGTGGCGATATTATTATGACTTCCGCACATTTAATCTACTGTTTTCAGACGTATATTATGTTAAATTGGTATTGAAACACTATTAACTGGTAACGAATTTTAAAAAGAAAAGGGTTGAGATTGATTGTTGGTCGGGCTTGCCTATCAATGTGTTGGGCGCCATCACGACCGAGGTTGTGGTCGTGACAGTCAACCTAGGTGTCTTGTTCTTTTGGCAGTTTATGTGGATGATATCATTGTAACTGGGGATGATACAACTGAAATTTCTGCACTTAAACAATTCTTGGATGACCAGTTTAGGATTAAAGACCTGGGGTCCTTATATCATTTTCTGGGCATTGAGGTGTCTGTTGTTCCTGGTGGGGTTCTTCTTAATCAGAAAAAGTTTGTGTCTGACTTGTTGCAACAGTTTGATTGTGCTATTGTTTCCCCTGTAGTTTGTCCTTTAGACCTCAATAGTAAATTGCATGCTGATTCTGGTGCACTGTTTCCTTCTCCTAACAAGTATAGAAGTCTGGTTGGCAAGCTCCACTTTCTTACACATACCAGACCTGACATTTGTTTTGCTGTTCAACATTTGAGTCAGTGCTTGAAGTCTCCTAGAGTTCCTCACATGTTTGCTGCCTTGCATGTACTAAGATATCTTAAGGGAACTGTGGGTTTGGGGCTTTTCTATTCAGACTCCCTTGACTTTGCTATACATGCTTTCTCAGACAGTGATTGGGCAGCCTGCCCTGATACTCGTAGGTCTGTCACTGGTTTTTGTATGCTTTTGGGGGTAGTCTGATCAGCTGGAAGTTCAAGAAGCAGCCGGTTGTGTCCTTATCCTCTGCTGAAGCAGAGTATAGGGCCCTTAGTAAGGTGGTTGCTGAATTGGCTTGGTTTTCTAGATTGCTCACTAACTTTGGTATTTCTGTGTCTCTTCCTTTTTCTATGTTTTGTGATAATCAGGCTGCTTTACACATAGCCAGGAATTCAGTTTTCCATGAGCGGACTAAGCATATTGAGGTTGATTGTCACTTTATTCGGACTAAATTTTCTGATGGGCTGATTTCTCTATTTCATGTTCCTACTTCTCAACAGTTAGCAGATGTTCTCACCAAGCCTTCACCTGGAGCTCTTCATCATGACCTTTTGGGCAAGTTGAAGGTGGTTTACCCCTCCAACTTGGGGGGGTGGGGTGGGTGTTGAGCTGATGGATTACTTAGCATATAAGCCTAAACATAAACATTGATCATTTTTTGTAAAGTTTATTTAATTAGCCTTTAGTTGTATTTGCATTCTTTTTCATTTTGGGCCACTGTATATTTTTAGCCCATTTTCATGTTTAGTTTATGACTAAAGTCCATTATATAAATAATGGGTTAATGTTGTAGAAAGACCGATCGGGTCACGTTCAGTTGCAATGAAAGAACTCTTTCTCTCTCTCACACACACAGACATGGAACCCTAATGTGATTTCCATTTCTCCATTAGATTTACAATGTTTTCAATTTGTGGACCTCAATCTTACACTTCCGGGTCCACAAAATTGTGAGACAAAAAAGTTGCCTCATACAATTAGTGTCAGTTGTACGAGACACAAAATAAAATTTTCCATCAAATGGAGATAGATGGATTGGACGGTTCCTTTTAAGAAGAGATGAGGCTTTTAATTAATTTTTACTACCTTTTTTTGTTCTTTTTTAGGGCTTAAGGTAGCGTGATTATACCCTAGTCATGCTAAATTTTCGTGGTCATTTCCAATTTTCATCTTTAGTGACTCCTGGACACTAGATTGATGTGTGAGTCTTCAGTTACTGCAGAAGGCAAGATGGAGAGGACAAAATTAACTAAGTGCTTCGTTTTGACTGGGCATATAGTTTAAGAAAAAATGAAGACTTTTGGAATTTGTGGTCTAAACAAGTCAAAAAGGGGCTAGAGTTTTTGTGTGGTTATAAAAGCTTTTCATTAAGGATAAAATTGTAAATTTAAACTAAATTATTACCAAATTTAGAAAGAAATTATTCTTTTTGGAACATACCAACACATAAACTGGAACATAGGGAGTACTATATTAAGAAAAGTCTGATTTAGTAGGAATACATGAATTCACATTTCATAGTATCCAAAGGGTTTCCTTTTTAACCAGATTGGCCAAACTTGTCTTAAAATGGTAAATTAGGTTCCATCCGTGCAGATTTTGAATACTAAAAACCTCCTTTAGTCTTGATTAGTACAAATGTCCACACATTTAACTTTGGATTCAGAGTATTTCACATCAGTCTCTGATCAAATAAATGATGTTAAGACCTGCCCAATAGAGTAAATGATAGCTTTAGAAAGGAAAGAGCAACCTGTCATCTAATAAGCTTAATGCCTTTTATTAATTTGAGTTCAATGCTATAAGACATTTTTAAATTTTCCAAAACCGAAACTCCCTCCATTTTATATGATATAACCTTTTTATATTTGAAATCCCTTAATCTTATTAATATTCTCATATTCTTATTTACACCTTAATAATATGCTTTTAGGTGAATTTGCAAAACATGCTGACGGTCATATTTAATCCCAAGGGTGTTTCTATCATCCACCCTCACACTGAACTTAGGATGTTAGGAATTAATGTAGAGCTAGTAGTTCATAACATCTTTCCGTTTGAAATAAATAAGATAAGTAGTAGTAAGGTCACTGCAGAGGCGGTTCCAAATACAAACTTCATTAATTCAACTTTTAAAGTTTTTAATATTGAACATTATATAATTTTTAAAGATATGAGTTCATATCTATTATTTATAGTTTTAATAAATTTTATTCTCTGTATCGAAAGTTATGAGTTTAATTGAAGGGATTTTTACCTTTATATACACTATTTGAAACTTTATTATCCCCCCTACTCAAATTTTAATTTAATTACATAGGCATATACAATTTACCAATTATATACACTTTAGAAATTAAATGAGTATCCTTTTATATTAGGAATTGAATAAAGAATCAATTATTTCTCATCCTTATTCTCTCTCTCCCTCGTGTGCTCTCTCCCTCCGTCTGTCTCTATCTCTCAATCTCTCATTCTTTATTCTTTCCCCAATTTTTCTTCCTCTGATGTCCTCTATTTTTATCCTTTCATGTTGTATATATTTTTAATGGAATTCATTAATGGATTTCAATCATTTTACTATAGAGTTTTAACTTAGCAATTTCCTTTCAGGTTGCACAATTGGTGTTCAAATTGAAATTGTCAATCAATAAATTTTGAAGGTATTTGACTCTCCACCATTCACAACCATTAAAACACTTTGTATCTTTGAATTTGGGTTTTCAAAAATTATTATTTGTTTGGATTGGGTGTTGTTGTAAACAATTGAAAATATTATTTGGAGTTTATATCTCAATTTTGAAGGTGTTTGGTAAAGATTAAACTTGATTTTGGCTGAATTTCAGAGTGAAACTCGAAGAAGAAGAAGAATTGTATGTAAATGGTATTCTGTTATAGAGTAAAAATAAATGGTAAAAAAGCAACAAAACAACAACAACAACAACATACAAGTATTATCCCATACCATGGGGTCTGGGGAGGGTAGTGTGTACGCAGACCTTACCCCTACCTTGTGAGGATAGAAAGGCTATTTCCAATAGACCCTCGGCTCAAGATATTATAAGTACCACATTAATAAAAATATAGGAAAGAAGAGACAATATAAAAAAGCCATATAAAAGCAGAATAACACAATAAAACAGTAAAACGATCAGCAATGAAAGAAAACAATGGTTAGTCATAAAAACCTACTACCAACAGAAAACGAGACTGCATGCCAATACTAAAGTTATGAACACTCTACACTACCTACTCTACTACCATAATTCTCGACCTCCATACCTTCTTATCAAGAGTCATGTCCTCGGTCAGCTGAAGTTGCACCATGTCTTGCCTAATCACTTCTCCCCACCTCTTCTTTGGCCTATCTCTACCTCTCTGTAGGCCCTCCAATGTCAACCTCTCACACCTCCTTACCGGGGGGTCTATGCTCCTTCTCCTCACATGACCAAATCACATAAACCGCATTTCCCGCATCTTGTACTCAATAGAGGCCACCCCCACCTTATCGCGAATAACCTCATTTTTGATCTTATCTAACCTGGTGTGCCCGCACATCCACCTTAGCATCCTCATCTCTGATACCTTCATCTTTTGGACATGAGCAATCGTGACTGGCCAACACTCAGCCCCATACAACATCGTTGGTCTGACCACCACTTTGTAGAACTTACCCTTAAGTTTCGGTGGTACCTTCTTGTCACATAAAATACCATAAGCGAGTCTCTATTTCATCCATCCCGCCCAATACGATGTGCAACATCTCCATCAATCTCTCCATCCCCCTGTATAATAGACCCGAGATACTTAAAACTCCCTCTCCTAGGGATGACCTGCAAGTCCAGTCTCACCTCCCCTTCCCCTCCTAAAGTCTCGCCGCTGAACTTACACTCCAAGTATTCTGTCTTAGTCCTGCTCAACTTGAAGTTATATATTATTTTTATTTGAATATTGTATGAAAGTTGAAAAATAGTTGTATAATATATGAATCATTGTATAAAATTTATATTTAAGTTATCAATACTATCTTTTTACATAAAGTTATTGATATATATTAAAATTGTATTAAGAGAGTAAGTTTTGATTGGAATTTTAGAGAGGAAGAAACACACACCATAGACAAAATATATACAAATTAGATACAAAATATACAAAAGACATATTGTGTAAAATTTGTATGAAAATTGTATTTAAGTTGTATGATGTTGTAGATGTATTTTAACTTGGTAAAAATAATATATGAAAATTGTAGATAAGTTGTAAATAAGTGTATACTATATAATTAGTTGTATGAAATTTATTTTTAGTATTTATGTTGTTGTAGATATATCAATTTGTATTAAATTTGTTCGAAATTTGTTCAACAAGGACTGGTATAGATGTCGGCTCAATAAATTTTGAAGGTGTTTGACTCTCCACTATTGATAACCAATAAAATGCTTTGAATTCAAATTTGGGTTTTTAAAAATCATTATTTGTTTGGATTGGTGATGAGTGGGGATTTTGACTACTTATTAGCGCCTTTTAGCTTTTGTTTTAGTCCAAAAGTGTTTAATTCTATTCCCGAAAAATGATGAAATATGTTTAATTGCAGGAGTATTGGAAAATGAGCCACGAAGATGAAATCCAACTCAAAAAGGAGTGATCTGAACTCAAGGACAAAAATCATGCACAAAAGCTCAAGTGCAGACCGCAGATTTCCATCTGCGGCCGCATAATGTGAAGGGAAGTCTGTCAGAGGACTAGTGTAAAGTGCAGACCAGATAATTATTGTGCGGCCGCAGAAGCTAACTAAGAGCAGAAGTTCAGAGAGTGTGCATATGGAGTTCAAAGGAAGTGCAGACGGCACAATTATTGTGCGGCCGCAGAATTTAGCTATGCGGCCGCACTCAGTTTGTGCGGTCCGCAGAAAAGTCCTATGCAGCCGCACCAAGAATTGTGTGGACTGCAGAATGTGAGAGACACGGCCGGATTCCAGAATTGTATTGCCACAGATCCAACTCCTGTCAAGACTGAAGAGAAGTACGGACCGCACATGGAATTGTGCGGCCACAGAACCTCCGAAAGGGTATTTTTGTCTGAAATTTTCAGCTTTGTATAAATAGAATAGTTTCACGAATTTAGGTCAAGTTTTAAATATTAAAACTCCTTTAACCTTTTTTCCTTGCTGCTTTAGGCAACTTTAACTTACTTTGGTGATTTAACATTGGATTTTTATCTTTTAATCTTTCAATATGAGTTTTATCATCTTTTATACCTTGTTTTCTTCTATACCCATTATAAGTAGCTAGATTTTTAATTAGGGCTGTGACCCAACTCTAGTGTGTAAACCTAATGGGTGTTTAATTTATGTCTTGTTTATGGTTGGGTGTTTATTATTTAGCTTTGTTCATGCTTTTATTTGTAGATTTAATGGTTGCAAATATAGTTCATGCCTATTTGACTTGGTCTCTACTTGAGAAAGAGAGACTTAGTCTAGGAAAACTTGGCTAACAAGAATTTGGGATAAAATCAAGAGATTGATAGTCCCAATTAAAGGGTTGAACCTAGAGATAGTAAAACCCAACTTAAGTATTTTATCAATTGTTTGGTTCAATACATATTTGAACTTGAGAAAGCCAAATTAGGCAAAATTACTCTCTTGCATTGAGGTATTGAGTGGGTACTTGAGTGTTGATAGCTATAATACACCCTGACCAACAAAACAAGCTTTAAAGTTTACAACTCGTTAGGCAAACACCTAGGTGAATATCATAGCCCTAGGCCTTTTACAATATTTGAAAACAACAATAAAAACACAATTTCTTAGTTTTAATTATTTATCTTGCAATCTTAGTTTAAATTAGACCTAGAAAAAGCCATATTTGTGGAAGTGCAATCTAAGATAGTTCAAATTCATTCACCACAATATATACTCCTAAATCCCATTCATATAGCTCCTTGTGGAATTCGACCCTGACTCTCAGTTGGCTATTACTATTGCATCGACCGTCTCATAACCTCGAATAAAGGTGTGACTTGGACGAGATCAATTTTTGGTGCCGTTGTCGGGGAGCTAAAACGGATTTAGCTATATATTTGATTTTGTGTGTGAATTATCTTTTTTCCCTTCGTGTTACTAATCTTTTGTATGAAACAATTGTAGGTGAAATAATGGCTCTCAACAACAATGATCCTCTTGGAAACATGCCTATGAGGATGTGTACGTGGAAGATGATTAAGTTGAAGAGGTTCCTCTTGAACCTCAAGCAAATAGATGAGGCCGACCGCCTCAAGACAACGTTCCCGTTCCACCCCTACCTCCACAAAAAGCGACTCCACACCGGGTCTTGCCAAATAACGGATATGCAAGTGCCATAATCCCGCCCCGCATTAGGGCGTGCAACTTTCAAATCACAAATGTTATGCTCACATTGCTAGAGCAACTAGGATTCTTCACTGGGGCTCCGAATCAAAATGCGTACAAACACTTGAAGGGGTTTGTGGACACTTGCTGAAGGAGTAAACAGACAAACCTCTCCGAGGATGCTTTAAGGTTGAGGCTATTTCCCTTCTCTCTAAGGGGAAAAGCCTTGGATTGGTTAGAGAGATTTCCAAACCATTCTATCCATACATGGGATGAATTGGCGGAGAAATTTATTTCAAGTTCTTTTCTCCCGAGCATATGTATACTTATATATGAGATTCTAGAATTCAAACAAGAACCCAATAAGCCTTTGCATGAGATATGGGAGAGGTACCAAACTATGGTGAAAGAGTTCCCAAATAATGACATAACAGAGGCTATGATTCAACAAACTTTCTATAGGGGGATCAATACTACCAATCAATGCATGGTCAACCAGCTTGCCGATGGAAATTTCATGGCAACGACATATGTGGAATCTTGTTATATCTTAGATGAAATGGTGAATACTTCATCGGCATGGCAAAGTAGAGCAAACATTCCTCAAGGTGATCCAAACATGATTCACCTATATAAAGAATTGCATGATCATGGGCAAGCAATTGCCGAGTTGACCACCACAATGAATCAACTAGCCAAGACTCAACTTCAACAAGTGCAAGGTCCTAAGCAAGTTAATGCAATGGAGGGATTTAGTATGATGGTAAATAAGAGAAGGCCTCAAGTGTAAAACCGTGTGGAGAATTATGTACCAGATGATAGTGGGTTTGATCAAGATGAATCTTACAATGAACAAGAGAAGGAAGTATAATATGTGAACAATTTCCAAGGGCAAAGAAACAACTCTCAAGGCCTGAATCAACAACAATGGCGACCTCAAGGTAATCAAGGGAATTGTAATTCTAGCAACCAAGGTAATTGGAATGGTGGTAACAACTAAGGGAATTGGAATAATCAAAACAATCACGGAAATTGGAATGGTCAAAATAACCAAGGAAATTGGAGTGGAAATAGTAAAAGATATTGGGGAGGCAACAACCAAGGGGGATGAAACAATAACCAAGGAAATCGAGGGTCGGGCTTTCAAAGGCCCCCAATGTATCAACAACCGAGCAACCCGCCTCATTATCCTTCCCATGGTCCAAACTCTTCCAACAATGAGATGGGACGAATTGAGAACATGTTCAAACAAATGATAGAGAAGGATGCCGACTCCGATGCCCAACTAGTCTTTCATAACACTTCCATTTGCAATTTGGAAGTTCAATTGGGGAAAATCTCGCAAGCTTTAAACACTCATCCTAAGGGGGCACTACCAAGTGACACGGTGGTGAACCCAAAGGGTGGGAACAACATGGGACATGCCATGGCCATTACTACAAGGAGTGGAAAAGGTTGGGATGTAACCACCTAAAGTCAAAAGAAAGTTGTGGCTGATGAGCAAGTGGTACAAGAAGATGAGATCCTGAACAATGAGGTGCAAGCAAATGATGAAGTGAGAATTGATATTGATGGCAATGTGGAGGAGACTCAAGAAGAAGTGAACCCATCTAGGGAGCATATTGTTGACATACCGGAACTGGTAGTGCCAAAAGCCAAGGAACCAATGCCTAGGCCTCCTCCTCCATATCCTCAAAAGCTTGCCACGCAAAATGGAGAGAACTAATTCAAAAGGTTCATTGACATAATGAAGTGTATATCTATTAATGTGCCATTTGTTGAGGCTTTGAAGCAAATGCCCGGTTATGCAAAGTTCATGAAGGACTTGGTGACAAAGAAGAGGTCGATGAAATGTGAAACTATAAAGATAACTCATCAAGTGAGTGCAATTGTGCATTCAATGGCTCCTAAATTGGAAGATCCCAGCTCTTTCACAATCCCTTGTACCATTGGAAGTGTAGACTTTGCTAAAGCTCTTTGTGATTTTGGGGCAAGTATCAACTTAATGCTTTATTCGATTTTCAAGACTTTGGGAATTGGGTAACCAAGACCCACATCTATGAGATTACAAAATGGCGGATCGTACCATGAAGAGATCGTTAGGTATAATTGATGATGTGTTTGTTCGTGTTGATAAATTAATTCTCTCGGTAGATTTTGTTATTCTTGATTGTGAGGTTGATTATGAGGTTCCGATTATTCTTGGGAGACCTTTCCTTGCTATGGGGAAGGCTTTAGTTGATGTTGAAGCCGGAGAACTTACTTTCCGAGTTGGTGATGAGAAAGTGGCTTTCCGTGTGTGTAAGTCTATGAGGCAACCCAATAGTAATGAAGTGTGCTCTTTCGTGGACTTGGTGATCGATGTGAATATTGATGAAACAAGTGCCATGATGAATGTTGATGATACATTGGAGGCCGTCTTGCTGAATTGTGATGATGAAGAAATGGAGGGTTACGTGGAATGCGTGAACGCTTTACAAGGAATGGGGTCATACACTTATGAGCCCTATAAATTTTCCTTGGATCTTGAGAATAGAACCACTCTTCCAACAAAGCCTTCAATTGAGGAGCCTCCCATTTTGGAGTTGAAGCCATTACCTCCACATCTTCAATATGAATTTCTTGTCCCTTTTTTCTACCTTACTGGTTATTCTTTCCTCTTATTTTACTAACGTGCAGGTAGATTCCACATTAGCGGTGCTACAAAAGAGGAAGAAGGTTATTGGATGGAGATTGACGGATATTCAGGGGATAAGCCCCGCATTTTGCATGCACAAGATTAATTTGGAGGAAGGTTCCAAACCATCTACTGAACGTTAAAGGAGACTCAATGAAGCCATGCAAAAGGTTGTCAAAAAGGAGGTCATCATGTGGTTGGATGCCGGGGTTGTGTACCCCATTTTCGATAGTTCGTGGACTTCTCCCGTTCAATGTGTCCCAATGAAAGGGGGCATGATGGTGTTCACCGATGACAAGAATGAGTTGATTCCTCCAAGAACAATGACTAGTTGGAGAGTGTGTATGGACTATCGTAAGTTCAACAAAGTCACAAGTAAGGATAATTTTCCACTTCCCTTCCTAGATCAAATGCTCGATAGATTGGCCGACCGTGCTATCTATTGTTTCCTTGATGAGTATTCTGGATACAATCAAATTCTTATTGCTACGGAGGATCAAGAGAAAACTACTTTGATATCTCCTTAAGGTACTTTCGCATTCTCGCGGATGCCATTTGGGTTATGCAATGCACCGGTGACTTTTCAAAGGTGCATGATGACTATCTTCATGGACATGGTGGAGGATTTTCTTGAAGTCTTCATGGATGACTTTTCGGTGGTCGGAGATTCTTTTGATGATTGTCCAACAAACTTGGACAAAGTGTTGCAAGATGTGAAGAAACAAACTTGGTGCTCAATTGGGAGAAGTGTCATTTCATAGTTGAGGAAGGCATTATCCTTGGCCACAAGATCTCAGAGAATGGCGTTGAAGTCACCAAGGCAAAGATTGATGTTTTCTAAACTTCTACCTCCAACTTCAATCAAAGGCGTGCAGAGTTTCTTAGGCCACGCGGATTTTACCGGCGTTTCATCAAGGATTTCTCTAAAGTGGTGAACCCGTTGTGCAAGCTTTTAGAGAAAGATGCCAAGTTTCATTTCAATGATGATTGCATGATAGCCTTTGAGTTGCTAAAGCTCAAGTTTACCACTACTCCCATTATTACCGCTCCAAATTGGAGTGTTCCTTTTGAGCTCATGTGCAATGCAAGTGATATAACGTTAGGGGCTATTTGGGGCAACACATCAACAAAATCTTCCATCCGGTCTATTATGCAAGAAAGACCATGAATAGTGCCTAAGTCAGCTACACCGTTATGGAGAAAGAGCTTCTTGCTATTGTGTTTGCTATTGAGAAGTTTCGCACATACTTGATGGGTACAAAAGTGATTGTTCATACGGATCATGCGGCACTCCGTTATCTCATAAGAAAGAAAGATTCCAAAGCCTGTTTGATGAGATGGGTACTTTTATTGCAAGAGTTTGATATAGACATCCAAGATCGAAAAGGAAGTGAAGATTAAGTGGATGACCACTTGTCTCGTTTAATGGAGGAGGGGAGGCCGCATGATGGCCTTGAAATCAATGACTCCTTCCTCAAAGAACAACTCTTGGCTATTTCAATGAAAGAGGTGCCTTGGTTCTTGGATCTAGCTAACTATCTTGTGAGTGGTATCATTCTTGTTGAGTTCTCTTCAAACCAAAGGAAGAAGCTCAAACGGGATTGTCAAGATTACTATTGGGCTGAACCATACCTTTTCCGAATTTATATGGATGGAGTGATTAGAGGATGTGTACCAGAGGAGGAACAAGTTGAAATTCTTGGGGCTTGTCATTCTTCGCCTTATAGTGGTCACCTTGGTGGAGCAAGAATAGCGGCCAAAATGTTAAGTTGCGGTTCTATTGGCCCACTCTCTACAAGGATGTAGGTGATCTTGTCAAGTGTTGTGATGAATTTCAAAGGGCCGGTGGAATCTCAAAGAAAAATGAAATTCCCCTCACCACCATTTTGGAGATTGATATTTTCGATGTGTGGGGTGTTGACTTCATGGGTCCTTTTGTGAGTTTTTGCGGAAACACCTACATCTTGGTCGTGGTTGATTATTGTTCCAAATATGGGCTTTGAAGAAGTTGAATCTTGAGTAGGATGTTGCCGCCAACTTAAGGGTGGCACTGTCACACCTCCTTTTTACTACCCCGAGAGGGAAGTATAGGGGAGTTTTTCCAATTAAAGTGACAATAATCGAAATGGAATTATTTTATTTAAATTTAGAGTCTCCACTTGGGATAATTTATGGTGTCCCAAGTCACCATTTTAAAATTCCGAATCGAGGAAATTGACTCTTATTTATGGTCTGCGAACACAGAAATTCGGGTAAGGAATTCTGTTAAACCGGGAGAAGGTATTAGGCATTCCCGAGTTCTGTGGTCTTAGCACAGTTGCTTAACTATTAATATTGACCTAATTATCTGATTAATTACACATTTAAAACCTACGTGCATTTTTAATGTTCTAACTGCTTTTAATATTTCAGGAAATTTCAAGGTTATTTAAAACACATCATAAGCCACGCTACATGAAATGCACCCGCGGTTCACGACATGTTCTATTTAACCTTGTTGGAAATTAGAAGTCGGGTCATATGAAATGTACACCCGGATTTATAACATGTTTATTTTTATTATTATTATTCAAAATTATTGTAGGGTCACATGAAATGCACGCCCGAGTTGAGATTTACGTATTGTAACCATGTTTTGTTTTTATTAGGCCGAGCCCGATATCTAAAGCATGTAAGTGAGTTCCTCTCTAATGGATTCGATCTTCTCCCTCACCCACAATTCAACAATCATCCAAACAGATATCATCTAACCAAATGAAATAGGCATGTAGCACAAATCCAATTGATATCCATTTACTCTCGAGCAAGTTCAAATTCAACAAAATGCTTTAATAAACAGAATTCAACCTGATTGAAACTATCTTCAGCAACTTTGCTTTTGTATTACTCATAATTTAATCATAGCAAATCAAATCCAATTAAATTCGGTTTACTTAACCAAGTCAAAATTCAACACGCATGCTTTAGTGAACTAAAAAACAGCAATCCGATTAAATTAAGTTTATTCTCGAGAAAACATCAGATTGAAGAATAATGCTTTAGTAAACAAAATTAAACTTGATTAAGACTATTTTCAGCAGCTTTACGTTCATCGGGATTGGGACCAACTGCGCCACTAAGAACAATAACAGGGTTTTGAAGATCCATAACTCTATAATGAATATGACCCTGACTGTTTTTGAACTTGACAATGCATATTACCACGACCGGATCCTCGTACGACACCTCAGACAAACCTCAATTCTTCACCGATGATTGAAGCAGTTGACTGCTGCCACTAGAATATCCGCTGGACAAAGCTCGAAATTAACTTACGGCGTGAAAACTTGGGCAGTGAGTTGTTGGTTGTTCTTGCTGAAGGGTGTGTGTGTTTCTCGTTTCTAGCAGTGAGGACGATGGGTGAGAGTGATGTGCTCGATATGGACAAAAAGAGCATCGCAGCTGTTTTGTGTGGAGGAGATGGGTCGTGTGTGAGGTAAAACTTCGTTTCTGATTGTTGGGTATGGTGCGAAGATATAGGGGTGGTCGTTGGATGGTGTGAACGACGGAAGGTTGAAGATGAAGGGCCACCTCCTTTGTCACATACGGTTGCTGATCATTGTGTTCACATGGCTGAAACTTTTGTCTAGGTTACTAGGGTTCTTTTTATTGTCTAGGGTTTTAGGTTAGTTCCTTGTTTCAAGGAAGAAAAAGAAGGTGAAGAGTCTTCTCCTTCAAATTTCAAAAACGTATGGTTAGGTTTAGGGTTCAACTACTTAGGTGTAAGGAAGATGAAGCTCATGTACAGAGGGCGGGGGTCATTTTTTGTTCTCTGCGGCTGAGAGCTTCGAAGACTAGGTTAGGGTTTTTTAAGGGTGAAGGGTTTAATGGGTATTGGGCCTGTCTTGTTTTGGTCAAGTCCGAATTGGGTCCTAAAGGTGGGCTCTAAGACTCTTAAAATTGTGGTCCCAAACCTTAGTTAACTCTCTTTAATAAAGATAAAAATACTACACAATGCAAAAATTAATTCTAATTAATTAAATTAAACTATATTAAAACACGAAACTATTTTTTTTATTTTCAAGATTATATAAAATAAAATAAGGTACTATTTTTGTATATTTTTTGTATGAAAGGTATATAAACTAACAACAACTAAAAAGAAGAAATATTTTTGTAATTTTCATTTTTTGATAAAATAAAGTAAAAGAGTCAAAACTAATTGAAATATCGATATTAGGGCTAAACTAAATATTTTACTCTAAAATGGGTGAAATCTAAGGGAGGGTCAAAAATCACATGTCTACGACTGCCCCTCTTTGACTGGAAACACGAAGTATTTTCAGACAAAGAACGACTAGATAGATTTTTTGATTAGACCTTTATTTAGAGAGACCAAAACCTAAGAGAAAGGAGAATGTGACCAAGCCCTGGTTTTTGATCTGCCTACATATCCTTGACTATAAAGGAATCAGGCCACGTGTAGTTCAGAAGTAGGAACAGTGATGGAGTATACCGAGGTGGAGAGTAGGTCGAGGTGCCGTTCCGTCGAGGTTCCGGTCCGCGATCCTGTTATTACGTCAAAATAAAAAATAAATAAATAAATGAACAAGACTAGCTAAGCCGGTCAACTATGAGTTACAAGATTCCTATCTATAAGTCTTCTAAAGCTTGATCTTGAGTCTTGAATGGTTCTTCATGCAGACTTTAGATTTGAACCTTGACACTTGCTAGCTACAGGTGCTAGTTCATTCTTCTTCAGCTTTTTCGGATCAAGACCGGACATGCAGTTCTTGTGACCTCAGCCATGTCTTGAGCAACTCAAATCTTTCATCTACTTCTGCATTTGGACTCACTTTTTTCTTTTCTCTTTTTTCCCCTTTTTTTTTTCTGGATTGTGACTAACTTCTGTTGATCATCTCGGACTGTCGACTCGCATTCTTGCCGCGAGCTTTTGCTACTTCTAACTTGAATTGTATTCTGAACTTACTTCCCTTGTTCTCTAGGTGGGCACCTGATTGCCAAAACTTGAACTGTATTCCCTTGTTCTCCATGTGGGCGCCTGATTGCCAAAACATGAACTGTATCCCCTTGTTCTCGAGGTGGGCACCTGATTGCAAAACTTGAAATGCCCTTGTTCTCCAGGAGGGTGCCTGATTGCAAAAACTTGAACTGTATTCCCTTGTTCTCTAGGTGGGCGCCTGATTGCCAAAACTTGAACTGTATTCCCTTGTTCTCCAGGTGGGCTCCTGATTACCAAAAACTTGAATTATATTCCCTTGTTCTCCACGTGGGCGCCTGATTACCAAAAACTTCAATTGTATTCCCTTGTTCTCCAGGTGGGCACCTGATTGCCAAAACTTGAACTGTATTCCCTTGTTCTCCAGGTGGGCGCCTGATTACCAAAACATGAATTGTATTCCCTTGTTTTCCAGGTGGGTGCCTGATTACCAAAACTCGAATTATATTCCCTTGTTCTCCAGGTAGGCGCCTGATTACCACAACTTGAATTATATTCCTTTGTTCTTCAGGTGGGCGCCAGATTACCAAAACATGAATTATATTCCCTTGTTATCCAGATGGGCGTCTGATTACAACAAAACAGACAAAACAAAGAAACTTTTCTGCCTCAGTTTGGTATCTGGGCACGTCTATGAGTGTTAATCGAATCATGTTACCCAAAATCTTGAAGAATTTAAAAGCTAAATCCCATTATCCAGGAGGGCCCTGAAAATTAAATCCCGTTTTAAGAATGAAAATTTCAAAGCTAATTTATATTTCCTAGAGGTAGAGTTGATGCTAAATCTTGTTATCCATGAAGGTCTTGGAATTTAACTAAATCCCATTATCCAGGAGGGTCCTGAGAACCTTTTAAAATTAAATCCCATTATCCAGGAGGGCCCTGAAAATTAAAATTAAATATCATCTTAAGAGTGAAAACTTCAGAGCTAAATTCAACTTCCTAAAGATGAAACTTATGCTAAATCTCATTATATAATGGAGGTCTTAAAACTAAGCTCATTATCCAGGAGGGTCCTGAAAACTTAATAATTAAATCCCATTATCCAGGAGGGTCCTAAATTTTTTTTTTTTAAATTAAATCTTATTATCCATGAGGGTGCTGAGGAGCCGAGAATGAACTTACCTGAGCCATGATCTCTTCCTAGAGGATCTTTGCAGAACGAACAACATTCCTTTCCCCTGAATCATGCTTTTCCTCATGGAGGGCTCATGCATATTGAACAAAATTTTCTTTTCCCTTCTCAAACCGCCTTTGTGCTGACAAAATTTGGGCACTACACTTGAAAACATTCAAACTTCCCAGCTTTGATTTGGACACAATTTTTGTCCCTGTTTCAAACAAAGAAAACTTGTGAGTTTATAAATATGGTGGTTGGTTTGTGGCCTTGACTTTGAGGGCGATTGCTCTTTCACTTCCCATGATAACTTTGATTTCAACTCGAAAGACTTTGCTTGTTTATTGACTAACCACTTTCTCTGTCACCCTTATCACAAAAAATACCTCTGATTCGTTCAAACCCAAGCCCTCTATCTGTTTCACTGTGCTCATGAATTGACATATACTGACCCTTTGTGTTTCACATACATCCCAAAGAACGTCAATTGCCACCCACTCAGTGCGCTTATTGTTCTTTCCTAACGTATGCCACTGGCCTTGGCCTTGAGGTCTATTGCTCCTTCACTTGCCATGATAACTTTGATTTCCACTTGGAAGACCTTTCTTGTTATTGGTTGATCACTTTCTCTATCAACCATATCAAAGAAAATACCTTTGATCCGTTTAAACCCAACACCCTCTATCTGTTTCATTGTTCATGAATTGACATATACCAAACCTTTGTATTTCACATGAATCCCAAAGCACGTTGATTGTTACCAACTCAGTGCGCATGCTGTTCTTTCATGACTTATGCCATTTTGATGCACTAGCCAAATCCCGTTTTGTGTGATTGGAAAGTTGGTGGAAAATTTTGAAGTCATTTCTCACTTGTTCTGACCAAACAGACTCAAGAAGAGGAAGAAAACAAGACAAAAGGAACAGAGTAAAGGACAATGGAAAGAGATAATTCCTAACAAGAAAACTACAAAGTAGAAACTTATTAGATGTGGATACCAACTCTAATGACCATGACATGCACCTTTGGATTATGTGGCCTAATCTATTAAGCAAATCTGATATTCAACTCTTGTTATACCCCCTAAACCGTGAAACTGGGCTTCAATGCTCCGATTATCCAATCTGATTCATGATCCTTATTCGATTTGTAGTGCCCGAAGGGTTTTCTCTATCAATCCTCTCTCATTTGTTCTTTCTCTCAACTCACCGTCGCCTTATGGTGCCTGTGAAGGTTTTCACCAATAAGACTCTCTCATTTTGTTCTTTCTTCTTATTTCCTCTAATTCTTCAGATGACAAGGCATTAACCATGGTAAAAAAATTATGTACTCTTGGCATGTCTAAACTCAGCACTCTCAAAGATTATCTAGTAGGTCTTTTTTGGACTGTAATGTGGCTTTTGGATAGAGGTAGAAAGAAATGATATCATAAAGGTTCAAAATAACTAAGACAACGGGATTAATTTATTTACAACTTTTAGAATTCATTCTAAAAACTCTGCCCCAATTTCTAAAACAAGGGAATTTGATTCTTTTTTTTCTTTTCTTTTGATGGAGTTACTAAGAAAGACTACCCGCTCTCGACTTCGTGGGATTATAAAATATTTTATTTGGTATGACCGAACCGTAAGGCTGCCTACGATATTGTGGTGACAAGAATCAGGTCAAACGTAGTTCACAAAGATACTTTCTTGTCACTATTTTCCTTTTTCTTTTTCTTTTTTTTTTCTTTTTTTTCCCCTTTTTTTCCTCTATTTTTCTCTTCTTCTTTTTTTGAATTTTTCTTTTGGAATGAACTTTCTAAAATAAACCTATGGGGACATGAACTCTTTTTTTTTCTTTTTTTTTCGTATGACTCCAACTTGATTCCAAAAGAGTGGAGGTCAAAGAAATCAGTTTAGGCTGAAAAGTGTATCGAATGGTATAAGCGTTTGAGTAGCTGAAAGAGGGCCTCCCAATCCCTGAAAATGTCAAGTACAACATATGCAACTTGAAAGAAAAAGAAAGAGCACACACAATATTTCTTTTATAGCTTTGACATTGATATCACTGATATGTTTTCCACTTTTTTTAGTGCCTTGTCAAGTACAGAACTCTAATTGGGTAATTTCTTCTTCACAATGGATACCCTCCGTCAGTTCAGAGTGAACTCCCTTGGCTTTATCTTGTTACTTGAGGTGCACTTGAACTCAAAACTACTCGGTTCAAATTGTCTAGGATGCACTCTCCTTTAACGAATTCTTGTCATCCTATTAACTTACCAAATTATATGCCCGAATTTCACATGGTTCGGCCTTCAAATGATCTCGAAATGTCCAAATCTGTACTTATTCCCCTCAAGTGTCCCTATCATCTTGAAAATTGCTTTATTGCTTCATGACTAAACTAACTTTTAAGACCAGACCTAGAATTATGTGTGCATGTCATGTCACTAGAGCCAGCATGAAAAGAACTATAAAAGGAGAAGATAACTAAACAAAAAAATGACTAGAAATAACAAAAAATAGAAAATTGCACTAGGCGGACTGTGACAGGGTTTGAAAAACAAAACAAGCAAAATAAATGGGGGTACAATCCTGAAACAAACCTAGACAACACTAAACGAGTTACTACGACTAAACGAACTAGGCAAAATAAAAGGATAGAAGGGTTTGAGTCACAAGACAATATCCAGATCACAACCCTGAAATAACCCGGACAACAGAAATGACAACAAAATAAACCAACAGAACTCCTCCCTGACTATCTAAGAAAGGAGCGTCTTTCCAATTACCAAGCTTGACATCTTAGCCACTGAGTTACACATCAATATTACCATGACCATTACTAATTTCAATATTATTAACTTCAGTCAGCGAGTTCCCAAGAGAATTCTCATGCTCCCTGTCACCACGCATCATCTCCACAAAGTGTGCATCATTATGTGTAGGTAAAGGATTCAACGCGATATGCTGGGTGTCACTGTCCTGGATCACAATTATCCCTTCTTGAATCATTCTTTCTATTTCCTTTTTCAAAGTACGACAATCTTCAATGCTATGACCTTGGACATTAGAGTGGTATGTGTACCATACAGTAGGATCAAAACCTTTTGCATATGGGTCCAGAGTATAGCCGGGGAGTGGCTCAATCAGGCCAGAGTGTTTTAACTTTTCAAATAGGCTTGTATAGGATTCTCCGATTGGAGTGAAACTATTTCTTTACCTTTGTTTCCCTCCATGCCCTAGTTTTCTAGGGCTGTTGGATGCTCGAAAATACTGTGAAGGAAAAAGTGCATTATGCGGTGCTAGCGCTCACCATAAGGAATGACCCAGTGGTTGGACATATGGCCGGACGTTGTTTGGAGGATAATACTAGGGTGGATTATGTGGAGCTCAGGGATATTCATGGGGTCGGTATTAAGGCTGAAAGCGTTTAGTAGGAATGCCCACTGGATCCTGTCATTGGCGGGGCTCAGCAACATCTTTTCTATCAATGGGAGGACTGTCCCGAGCAACTTGTTCGTTCCATCTGAACCAAAATTCCCTAAAACCTTCCTTGGGCTTCTTTTCCATCTGAGATAGGGAGGAGCGGTCTGGGACAATGTCTATATTGTACTGAAAGTGTCGTACAAAATCTCGAGCCATGTTATCCCATGTATGCCACTTACCGACATCTGGACGAGTATGCCATTCCAAAGCTGCCCCAGTCAGGCTCTCACTGAAATACAACATCAACAACTCATCTTTCCCGCCAATACTTCTCATTTCATTGCAATAACCCCTTAGATGGGCTTCTGGATCTCCACGCCTCATACAAATTAAACTTTGGCATCTTAAACCCTTTCAGATTTCTGGATATCTCATCTTGCTCTACTGTCTAAGCAGGATTTGCAATCTCACCGGGAGGCTCAAGATGAGGAGCGTGAGAGTATGGAACCGAGACCTTGAAAGTTGGTTCTGGAGCATAGTATTGGGCATCGGGGATTTTAAACACAGTCTCGCTAGAGGATTAAGGAAATGTAGCAGGTGGATGAGCTTCAAGAACATGAGTGGTCAAAGGAACGACATATAAGGTGGTTCTGGGGGGTGGAGTGTGAAAATGTTGTGGGGGAGATATCCTGGACTTGTGACAGTGGCGGAATGGTGACAAGGCTTTCAGTGTAGTTAGTGAGAACTGATGGTGGAGGACGCCCACTAATCCAGGCTTGGTATATTTTGGCCATCTGTCCTTTCAACCTTAAGACCTCTTCTTTCAACTCAGATTCTGATTCAATAATTCCCTTAGACGGATCAATAACCCCTGTGTCCAAGTCTTTGTTAGCCATGTCTACCTTGCTCTTTGACCTTGTGTTGTATGGACGAGTTACTTAAAAACCACAAACCAACCACCCTTCTTCTCAATGAACATAACAAAAGGAACAAAATGGGGTCATCCTTTTAGCATTAGGGCATTTAACAGCTAAAAATATCACATTGCGTGCAATGCACCTAGAAACAATTAACGGTTCTAGAATGACTTCGAGAGTCACAAGATCACTTGGCATCATCCCAATTTTGTTCATTTCAATCTCCTCTTTTCGTTTCTTTTCTAGCACTTGCTTGCTCATTTTCCTTCCTTTTTTTTCTTCTAATTATCACACTTTTCTTTCCTCTCATTTCTCACATCCCATAATTTCACCTCTTTTTTTCTTTTCCCCCTTTTTTTCCTTTTTCTTTTAATAACATAAAAAAAATGATTCGATCCAACCCTATGTAGGTTGCCTACGTATCATGACGCCGCTTGAATCAGATCTTTGTTTAGTTCGGAAAAATCGGGAATAAAGTAAACAAACTAACGTTCTCTTTTTTTTCTTTTCTTTTTTACCTTAATGACTAATCTGACGAGAAAAGAGAAATAAAAGAATTAAATCCCTTTTTTTTTGAAATTTCTATACTTAATATTCTATAATCTATTCTAAACTCAAGCTTAACTAGCATATATTTTTTTTCTTTTTGAAACAAATACTCTATGGGAAATTATTAAGGAAAAAACCCTAGAAGAGAAAGAATATTTTTTGATTCTTTTTTTTATGAAGAAAATCTAAAGAATGAACCAAAGAAAAATATTTTGAATTTTCGTTTGATATCCTGAAAGAAAGATTTCGAACCAAGAAATGAAAAAGATAAAAAATGTTTTTGGATTTAGTTTTGCTTACATAAGGGAGAAATTCTAATGATAAACAAAAGATAAAGTATATTTTTTTCCTTCTATGTACAATGTCCTAAAGTTATAGTGAAAATAGAAAGAATATTTTTTTTGTTTTATTAATTTCCGAAAGAAGAACTTAAAAGGAAAATCTTTTTGGCTTTTGGAATTAATATCTTAAAGAAAACTTGTAAAGAGATATCAATTGAGAAAAATCCCCTTTTTTGAGTTTTTAGTCCTAGTATCCTAAAGGAAATATAAAAGCAAATTATTATTTTGAGTTCTAGATATTAATTTCCTAAAGGAAAATCACCTCAAAAGAATTTTTTTTATTTCTAGAATTAGTATTCTAAAGAATACTTCTAATAGAAATATAAAACGCGAAACCTCTTTCTTTGGATTTTTGAGTTACAACACACTTTTTCAAATACAAAGTAGAAAGTACAATAATAAAAGACTCGATATTACTATACAAAACTAGAAAGTAAAAGATGACATAAAATGAAGAATATACTCAAAACATAAAAAATAAAAAAAAATCTCCTTAAGCAACTCCTGAATGAGCGATCTTGACTGGATGGTCCCGAGGTGTCTGTCATGCGCAAACTCCGGTAAGTAGACCCACACCTGTATGAGAAAATTAAGACCAAATAGAGTTAAAGACCTATAACACTATGTGAGATAATAACCCTTCCTGTTGGACACATGCAAGATATGATTGAGGCTATTTATGCAAAATGACTTATGTGGCCAAAAGGTGGCTAGAAGTGTAAAATTTGGCTAAGACCCCGCAAAGCCAAGAACCTGAGATTGACTAGGAAGACCGGACCCTATGTGGGTTGCCTACGTATCACGCCCCGAAAGACGAGAATTAGGTATGCGTAGTTCGGGCAGATTGGATACATGCGAGAAATAAAAAAAATAACTAATTCAGAGAAAATATTTTCTTTTATCTTTTCCTTGAAAATGATGAAACATGTAAAATCTTTTTGGATTTTCTTTTTCCTTTTTTTTTGATTTTTTTTGAAAAAAAAATAATGGGAAAGTGTAAGATTTTTTTTGGATTTTTTTTTCATTTTTAATTTTTTGTTTTTTCTTGAAAAAGCGTAAAAGAAAATTATAACTGGGCCCTGCTTGCTTTATTTTCACAATTCACCATATTTTCTTTCTCATTTACCCTCAGGCATCATTGGTCGGCCAAATGACTCTTTTACCCTTAAAGAAATGCATCATGTAGCACATAAGATGCATCAGGATGGTCTTTTCTTTTTTGGGTACACCTGTCCTAGATGGACCCAACCCCTATGTTGAGTCCCCAAAGTCAAATGCACGTGATGCAAACAAACGTTCCTACTAGGTATCCGACATGAGGCTATGTTATTCTAGGTTTAAAAACCTAGGTTTATTTGTTCTAGACCTGGCTTACCCGAGAGGACAGCTTGAGCCGGGGGAGGCAGTGTACCGGGAATACAGAAGCTTCACCGGCTTTTCAACTTGTCTGAACCTCGTTCTAAAATTGGAGTATGACTCTAACAGAAGAGAAGTCACACGAAGTGCACACTTTCCAGATGATTTAGAAGACTCAGAGAGAGGAGGGTTTCGTAACAATTTATATACAGTCCAAACAATATCAAAGCGGTAAAAAGCAGCAATTAGCACCTTAGGCTCAAACATATAAATATTAGATAATAAATAAAAGCCAACTATAACAGTTATTCTAAGCTCGAATTCTGAACCCCGAACCAGAGGTTCTGGGTTCTTTTCCCCAGCAGAGTCGCCAGAGCTGTCACACCTCCTTTTTACTACCCCGGGAGGGTAGTATAGGGGAGTTTTTCCAATTAAAGTGACAATAATCGAAACGGGATTATTTTATTTAAAACTCAGAGTCGCCACTTGGGATAATTTATTGTGTCCCAAGTCACCGTTTTAAAATTCCGAATCGAGGAATTTGACTCTTATTTATGGTCTGCGAACACAAAAATTCGGGTAAGGAATTCTTTTAACCCGGGAGAAGCTGTTAGGCATTCCCGGGTTCCGTGATTTTAGCACGATTGCTTAACTATTAATATTGGCCTAATTATCTGATTAATTACACATTTATGTGCATTTTAACTTTCTAACCACATTTAATATTTTAGGAAACTTCAAGGTTATTTAAAACACATCGTAAGCCACGCTACATGAAATGCACCCACGGTTCACGACACGTTCAATTTAACCTTGTTGGAAATTAGAAGTCGGGTCACATGAAATGTACACCCGGATTTATAGCATGTTTATTATTATTATTATTATTATTATTATTCAAAATTATGGTAGGGTCACATGAAATGCACGCCTGAGTTGAGATTTACGTATTGTAACCATGTTTCATTTTTCTTTTTATTAGGCCGAGCCCGATATCTAAAGCATGTAAGTGAGTTCCTCTCTAATGGATTCGATCTTCTCCCTCACCCACAATTCAACAATCATCCAAACATATATCATCTAACCAAATGAAATAGGCATGTAGCACAAATCCAATTGATATCCATTTACTCTCGAGCAAGTTCAAATTCAACAAAATGCTTTAATAAACAGAATTCAACCTGATTGAAACTATCTTCAGCAGCTTTACTTTTGTATTACTCATAATTTAATCATAGCAAATCAAATCCAATTAAATTCAGTTTACTCAACCAAGTCAACATTCAACACGCATGCTTTAGTGAACTAAAAAACAGCATAACAAATCAAATCCGATTAAATTAAGTTTATTCTCGAGAAAATATGAAATTGAAGAACAATGCTTTAATGAACAAAATTAAACCTGATTAAGACTATTTTCAGTAGGTTTACGTTCATCGGGATTGGGACCAAGTGCACCACGAAAAACAAAAACAAGGTTCTGAAGATCCATAACTCTATAATGATTATGACCCTGACTGTTTTGGAACTTGACAATGCATACGACCACGACCGGATCCTCGTACGACACCTCGGACAGACTTCGATTCTTCACTGATGATTGAAGCAGACGACTGCTTCCACTGGAATATCCGCCGGACAAAACTCAAAATTAACTTACAACGTGACGACCTGGGCAGTGAGCTATTGGTGGTTCTTGCTGAAGGGTGTGTGTGTTTCTCGTTTCTAGCAGTGAGGACGATGGGTGAGAGTGATGTGCTCGATCTGGAAAAAAAGGAGCGTCGAGGTTGTTTTGTTTGGAGGAGATGGGTCGTGTGTGAGGCGAAGCTTCATTTGTGATCGTTGGGTATGGTGCGAAGATACAGGGGTGGTCGTTGGGTGGTGTGAACGACGGAAGGTTGAAGATGAAGGGCCACCTCCTTTGTCACATACGGCTGCTGATCCTTGTGTTCAAATGGCTGAAACTTTTGTCTAGGTTGCTAGGGTTCTTTTTGTTGTCTAGGGTTTTAGGTTAGTTCCTTGTTTCAAGGAAGAAGAAGAAGGTGAAGAGTCTTCTCCTTCCAATTTCAAAAACAGCTGGTTAGGTTCCTTCTTAGGTCTAGGGTTCAGCTACTTAGGTGTAAGGAAGATGAAGCTCATGTATAGGGGGTGGGGGTCATTTTTTGTTCTCTGCGGCTAAGAGCTTCCAAGCCTAGGTTAGGATTTTTTAAGGGTGAAGGGTTTAATGGGTATTGGGCCTGTCTTGTTTGGGCCAAGTCCGAATTGGGTCCTAAAAGTGGGCTCTAAATCTCTTAAAATTGTGATCCAAAACCTTAGTTAACTCTCTTTAATAAAGATAAAAATACTACACAATTCAAAAACTAATTCTAATTAATTAAATTAAACTTTATTAAAATGCGAAACTATTTTTTTTTATTTTTAATTTTATATAAGATAAAAATAAGGTACTATTTTTGTATATTTTTTTATGAAAGGTATATAAACTAACAACAACTAAAAAGAAGAAATATTTTTGTAATTTTTATTTTTTGATAAAATAAAGTAAAAGAGTCAAAACTAATTGAAATATCGATATTAGGCCTAAACTAAATATTTTACGCTAAAATGGGTGAAATCTCGGGGAGGGTCAAAAATCACATATGTACAGGCATAATTGAATGAGCTAGATGAGTTCTGGTACCATGCATATACAAGTTTGTCCTTATACAAGGAGAAGATAAATTACCTCCATGACAAGTACATTCAGAACAAGGAGCTTAACGAAGGTGGTCTTGTGTTATTCAATTCTCGGTTACGGATGTTTCCGAGGAAGTTGAAGTCTAAATGGAGTGGCCCGTTTGATATTGTGGGCGTGACACCCTTTGGTGCATTGAAATTAAAAAATAAATATGATCAGGTGTTTAGAGTCAATGGTCACTGGGTGAAGCACTATCGGGGAAAAGTTGATGCTAGCCACGTCGTGGCGGTTCTTTATTTCAAGTGATGATGATAATCTGTGTCGCACCCCTTTTTCTTGTGAAATCGGTTTTCGACACGTGACAACTCTTTTAAGGAAGGGTGTTAAAAGAGAGAGTCGCCACATAATGGGTTTGAGGTGTGTTAGGGCACTATTTTGCAGATAACTCTTTTTGACTAGTTTGCGTCACCAAAGATCGTGTAAGGGCTCGAAATTACCTCGAAGAGAAGGTGTTAGGCACTCTTCGAGGTTCACAACTATGGGTCTCGGTAGAACTCAATTATATGAATTAGTCTATATGATCAAAGATAAAAAATAAGGAATTTGGGAAGTTCATTATTAAATAATTGATTTAAAGACAAGATGGGGAGTCCTAAATTTTTTAGCTTAAAGGATCACCCCGTGCAACATAAATAATACTTTGCAACTCCCTTGAGATAGGGAATTACTTATATTATTCAGTGGGCATAGACTATCATCTCCTGCTACCCGATTACTATCTTTAAGTTGTTACCTAAAGCGCGCTCGTTGATTCTAAACCGTACATTATGCGTGCACTACCTGTCCCATGCCTATGGTCCAAGAGGCTTTGGACCTCTATTTAAGTAGTTCTAGACTTCACTTAGCCTACTCAAAATGATAAAAACTAATCGACAGGAAAAACAAGTTGGACTTTATATGAAAGCAATTAAGGTCTCAAGTTAGCCTCTACACTTTGACAACGAATTCATGCAAACACATTGAGCATTTGACAGTTGCAGATTTTAGACTAATTAAAGTTGTTGAATCCTATAAGCATAATCTCTATATGATTTTGGATTTTAATGGGCAAACGGTTTCATATATAAAAGATCTTAATAAGAAATCTAGAATACTACGTAGTTGCCTACAAATTATACATATAAGAGATTAAACCTATATGCGTGATATCTAGGTGATTCGCACAGTAACTAACAATGGTAATCACAGGAATGTGTTCAGAACTGTTTAGTCGAGTCCTATAGGCGTGGTTTCTAATAATGATAATTAGCACAGTGTTGAAAATTAGACATTAGCATTTGAAAAAAACGAGCAGGATAATAATGAAGATTGATTTTAGACCCTATAGGTAGGATTTCTTTAGTCATAATTAAGACTAATTTTAGATCCTATAGGCATGGTATCTAAATTACAGATTAAACAACATGTAAATTAACAGGGTTCTATACAGCCTAATGCATGTGCACATTGAGATATTAGTCATTTATATCCTATACGCATGGTTTTAACAGGTAAAAGCAAATCACATTTGAGCAAAGTAGGGGAACCTATAGGCAAGATTTCTAAAGCATAGTAATTAAACACATTTGAGCAAAGTAGAGCACCTATAGACAGGATTTCTAATAATTGAACATAATAACATATTTAAGCACAGTAAACCACCTATAGACATGATATCTACCCATTTTAATGCAAATATTAAAATAAAACCCCTTTCCCGATTTTACTAATACCCCAAATGTTATTACAGACGCAAAATGAATAGGAATAAATTACAAAGATAAATAACTATAGGAAACCTACAGCAGACCCAAAGAAATACCCAGCCAGGCCAGGCCTTCATTCCCATGGTTCACAATAGCCTAGGAATTACATCTCCTTTGACACAGGGCATCAAAAAATCAATTGATTCACCCAGTAGGTAGAAAACAAAATTGAGCATATAGAACAAAGACCCTAGTATGACAAAGTTCCCAAAGGCTTCAAGAACCCAGGACAGTGCTCACACTAGGGAGGTTAATATGAGAGATTCAGAGGGTAACTAGGGACCAAGTCCTAGTGTGTCAGAGTTCACAAGGGTCTCAATTGGACCCTGAGTAGTGCTCACACTAGGGAGGTCAAAGGATCGAACCTAAGTAGCCTTGGCTTTTAGCCGGCTAAGAAATAAGAACTCAAAGAGACCAAGTAGTAAAGGAATAAAATGGGGTTAAGGGATAACACTGAAGGACAGAATCAAATTGAGCACATAAAAAATAGGTAACAAAACATGCTTGGGTTTAAGAACAGACTTAAAAAAAATTAAGAGAAATAAGTTCAACACATAATGCATATATTAACAATACAAGTTGCAAGATAGACTTATAGTAAGAAGAAAAGAGAGTTCAGATTATGCTAGAAGGCTAGTGTCACAAGAAGGAACCATATCAATTGGCAACAGAACCTAATAGGCTGAGAACTAATTAGGGCAATTACTGGGGAATCAAAATAGGATCAAAACAGGTTATATCACAGCCAATTCAGAAATAGACTTGTTACATACTTGATGAATGCATTCATACTCAGTCAGCTAATCCATAGAAATGGGATATGAGAACATGTTGAAGTAGCAATTTTAAACAGTAGAGGGGTGGCTATTAATAACACATAGACTAGGCAAAATTAAAGAAAGTTAATCAACTCAGGTCTAAACATGTCTCAAACTACAAACGTAATGATATTTAGATTAGCAAAGCCTAAAATTGATATAACACATTGAACAAAAATCTTCAAAAATGGAAACACATGTTAATGATAGGTAAATCAGAATGAAATGACAAAGGTTTGGGAATTCACCAGTTAAATGAAACAAGAAAGAAGGGAAGCCGACAATGTTATGAATATCAACAAAAGAGCAAAACCCATAATTTTTGGCCTTGGCTTTTAGCTGTCTAGGAAACAAAGTGCAGAACAAGATTGTTAAAGAGAAAAGAGCACACAACTTTAATTTTTAGTAATTTCTCTTATGATTCGAGAACTGTTTCAAAGGGGAATGAGGAGGGATTTATATAGTGTAGAAATCGAACACATAAACATGGAAAATCATCTGTAAAATACTAGAAAGGAAAGCAATTGAAATCAGTAAGGAAAAGAGAAAATTTCAAAACCCTAATTTTAGATAAAGTATAAAAATCGGCAGAAATCTAAATTAAAAAAAGGTAAAAATCAAATGCTGCATAGAATAAGATGAACATAGACAGAAACACCTTTTAAATCAGAGAATCGAACCAGATTTGGTTCGATTTAAAAGAATCTGAAACCCTAATTTTAGGGTAAGTAAAAATTGGCAGAGAAGAACAAACTTACACATAATAGGATTCATATAGACGAGATAACGCTTAAAATCAAACAATCAAACCCGATTTGATTAGATCTAAAATAGATATGAAATTCTAATTCTTAGGGTAAGTAAGAATCACAAAGATACATAGAGTTTCATACTATAAAAGAACAAGAACGAATATAGACGAAAAAGGTCAAGGAACTGAACCAACTTTGGTTCGAAGTTGTTGAGATCCGCTTGCCATGTTTAGTCAAGCGGTATATAGAAGGTTCCAGTACCAGGGGGCAGTAGAATATGGCAAGAAATAGCTATGTAATCCCATGTCCAGTGGGATTAGGAGAGAAAAATTGGGGGGAGATAAATGCACTAAAAAATATTTAAACATTATATTGGTATAAATGATAAGTTTAGATAATTAAATAATTATAAAATAATTTGGAGGATAATTATTGGGTATTTATATAATAAAATGCAGGAATTAATTGGTTTAAAGTCTTTAAAAATTATGAAAAATTATAAAAAATATTTGTGTATTCTTATAAATCAAATGTTCATATGCACTATTTTGAAAATATGAGGGAATAACTGGGTATCAATAACTGCCCCTCTTTACCCGGGAATGATGAAAGAATTTTCGGGTAAAGAAATGATGATTGATTTTGACCGAATGGATGATTTTAAAAAAAATAGATGCCGAACTCCAGTTTATGAGTTGCCTACATATCCTTGGTTTTATAGGAATAAGGCCATGTATAGTTCTGGACCCAACGATGAATGAAACCGGTGGAATTGTTATGGGAATGGTCATGTGTTTCGGAGGTTCTTTTGGGAAGGATAGTATTGGGTGCAGAATTATGAATGTGAACCTGAAATGTAACGGATGTGTTATAGAGCAAGTATCTGAGTAGCCATAGAGAAAAGTGAGTAATTAACGAGAGTCGGTTATGTTTAGAACAATTGCAGAATGTGAACTTTGTGAATGGAAATCGGAGTGAAGATTGCTCTTGTTTGAAGAACGGTTACCTCCTGGATTACCTACAAAACTTTAAAATATGATTCATGCAAACCACTTATGGGTTATTGCGAGAATTTAAACATGATACAAATTTCCTTTGGACCATGAAGATTGTCTTCGGACGGTGAGGATGATGTCCTTAGACCATGACATCCTGGTCCATGAATCATGTGATAAGGGATTCGTAGGCCATGAAATGATATTCTTGGGCCATTAAAATGGTGCCTCTGAACCATTATGCCTTTGAATAATGATATGCAGTATTGAGAGATCCTCAGGCCAAGACATGGTGTCTTCAGGCTATGAGAATGATGCCTTCGGACTATGAATCCTTTGGATAAGATGGCTATGTTTCATTCCATGATATGCAAAGACATGATGCTGGTCATATAAAAAGCGAAACAAGACAGAGCTTAGTCTTGCATAAGTTTGGGACAGAGCTTAGCCCTGGGAAGGCAAAATAGTGCTAGATTTCTAGTAGCATAGCATTCGGTATTGGGAAAGGAAAGGCAGAGCTTAACCTTACGTAATTAAGGAGGCAAGGCTTAGCCTCATGCAAGAAAGGGAGACACTGCTTAGTCTCATGCAATTAGGAGACAATGCTTAGTCTCGGTGCAAGGAAAGGCAGTGCTTAGCCTTATGCAATTAGGGAGGCAGGGCTTAGACTCATGCAAGAAAATGAGACAATGCTTAGTCTCGATGCAAGGAAAGACAGTGTTTAGCCTTATGTAGTTGAGGAGGTAGGGCTTAGCCTCATGCAAGAAGAGGAGACAGGGCTTAGTCTCGATGCAAGAAAAGCAATGCTTAGCCTTATACAATTGAGGAGGAAGGGCTTAGCCTCATGCAGAATAGGAGACCATGCTTAGTCTCATGCAAGGAAAGGCAGTGCTTAGCCTTATGAAATTAGGGAGGCAATGCTTAGCTTCATGCAAGAAGAGGAGACAATGCTTAGTCTCGATGCAAGGAAAGATAGTTCTTAGCCTTATGCAAAATGGAGACAATGCTTAGTCTCGTGCAGGGGAAGGCAGTGCTTAGCCTTATATAGTTAAGGAGGCAGGCTTAGCCTCATGCAGGGGAATGCAATGCTTAGCCTTATGTAGTTAAGGAGGTAGGGCTTAGCCTTATGCAAAATGGAGACAATGCTTAGTCTCATGCAGGGGAAGGCAGTTCTTAGCCTTATGCAGTTAAGGAGGCAGAGCTTAGCCTCATGCAAAATGGAGACAATGCTTAGTCTCATACAAGGGAAGGATAGTGAGTGATAACATGGTATTTTATTATATGGAAATATATTTATGTTTGGCAGCCTTTTCATTATAAAGATAGTGATTTTGATACATGTATACTTGCAAATACTCCTGTCATGTTCATTGTGCTAGCATCTAAAGAAAAATCATGAGTTTTGAGGGGAAGGTTGGTTCATTCCCTCGCCTGCTTGCTTTGCTTTGCTTTTCTCTGTGGATCCTGTTTGAGTTACCCTAGGTAGCATCTGACTGTCATAAAGTTTTCAAAAAGTATGCATGCATTTGATAAACATAGTTATTTTAAAACATAGCAGTTCACGATATTGAGTAAATTAGATAAATCAATGACTGTGACACTTTTAAAGACATTGTGACTCCTTTGCATTAGAATTTTGAGGGTCTTCCTCAAAACTCTACCCCAGTTTAATAAGTGATTCTTTAACCGTTCTGCATATGACAAAATTGGCTGGACTTGCTCCGAAATTTTGAGGGTCCTCCTCAAAATTCTACCCAAAGTTCTGACCATGGGAAAAATGAAGATTTTATTAAGATGCGACCGAACCCATAGGGCTGCCTACATATCCACTCTTAAATGGGAATCAGGTCAAGCATAGTTTAGTTACATCAGATGAAGAAATGTAAACAATCTAAACATTGTATCTCTTGATTGCATCTAAATTAATAGGCTTTGGCCAAATTTCTCCATTCATTTATGCAATTATGAGTGCTCCTCCTGTTAGTACCCTGTGAACCATGTAGGGCCCTTGCCAATTAGGTGAAAATTTCCCTTTGGTTTCATCCTGATGCGGGAAAATCTGCTTCAACACCAGCTGTCCCGGTGCGAACTGTTTGGGTCTGACCCTTTTGTTGAATGCTATGGACATTCTGTTCTGATAAAATTGACCATGACATACCACATTCATTCTTTTCCTATCAATAAGATTTAATTGTTCGTAGCAACTTCTTATCCATTCTGCATCACTGAGTTCAGCTTCTTGTATAATTCTAAAGGAAGGAATTTCGACCTCGGCTGGAGTGACCGCTTGAGTACCATAGACCAACATGTAGGGAGTTGCTCCAGTTGATGTGCGAACTATGGTATGATATCCCAATAAGGAAAATGGTAATTTCGTGCCATTGCTTGTGGTTGTCTACTGTTTTCCTTAGAATTTTCTTGATGTTCTTGTTGGCGGCTTCTACGGCTCCATTCATTTGAGATCTGTATGCTGTGAAATTCTTGTGCTTGATCTTGAAGGTTTCACGCATAGCTTTTATTAAGTCGCTATTGAGGCTGGCGGCATTGTCGGTGATAATGGATTCTGGTACCCCAAACCGGCAAACAATACGATCCCTGACAAAATCTACGATGACTTTTTTCGTTACAGCCTCAACCCATTTTGTGAACTAGTCTATGGCCACTAAAATGAACCTGTGCCCGTTTGAAGCGGTGGGCTCGATCGGACTGATGACATCCATTTCCCAAGCAGTAAAAGGCCAAGGTGCACTTGTTGCATTGAGTTCATTTGGTGGTACCCATATCATATCTGCATGCACTTGACACTGGTGACACTTTTTGACATACTTCATGCAGTCTGTTTCCATAGTCATCAAGAAATATCCTGCTCTCAATATCTTCTTGGCCAAAATGAAACCGTTCATGTGTGGTCCGTAAGTTCCGGCATGTATCTCTTCGAGCAGTTTGGAAGCTCCCTTGGCGTCAATGCACCATAGTAATCCTAGGTCTGGAGTCCTTCTGTACATAATTCCTCCACTGTGGAAGAACTGATTGGATAATCTTCGAAGTGTGCGTTTCTGAGTATGGTTTGTATGCTTCGGGTATTCTCCTTTTTCTAAGTATTCTCTGACCACAGGTTCCCATCCGATTCTTCTTCATCATAGGCGCAATAAGCTGTCTGATTATGGATTCTTGCTGGAATAGAGTTGATGATATTCTTGTCCGGATGCTATATCATGGAAGACAAAGTAGCCAGTGCATCTGCGAAATCGTTCTTGATTCTCGGAACATGTTTGAATTCTATCTTTGTGAACATCTTCATCAACTCTTGCACGTGATATAGGTATGGCAATATTTTGGTATTCTTGGTAGCCCACTCTCGTGGAACCTGATGTCCCAAAAGGTCTAAATCACCAATTACCAACAATTCTTGGATATTCATGTCAATGGCCAAATTGAGCCCCATGATGCAAGCCTCATATTTTGCAATATTGTTGGTGCATGGAAACCTTAGCTTTGCGGATATTGGATAATGCTGACCTGTTTTTGACACCAAAACAACTCCATTACACACTCCTTTGAAATTTTCAGCCCCATCAAAGAACATTCTCCAACCGTCGTAGGTTTCAGTGATATCTTCTCCTACAAATGATACTTCTTCATCGGGAAAATACATTTTTCAGTGGTTGGTATTCTTCTCCTGCAGGATTTTCTACAAAGCGATATGCTAATGCTTGTCCTTTGACCGACTTCTGAGTCACACAGACACTGTCAAATTCACTCAACAATATCTGCTAGTTTGCTAGTTTCCCTGTAGGTGTGGGTTTTTGGAAAATGTATTTCAGAGGATCCATCCTTGATATGAGATATGTAGTGTAGGCACAAATATAATGCCTCAATTTCTGAGCTATCCATGTCAAGACGCAGCAGGTACATTCCAGCAAGGTTTATCGTGCTTCATAGGGTGTGAACTTCTTACTCAGATAGTATATGGCCTTCTCTTTTCTCCCTGTCTCATCGTGTTGTCCCAAGACACAACTGAAAGCTCCATCTAGTACGGACAGATAGAGTAGTAGAGGTCTACCAGGTTCCGGCAGGACCAAGACTGGTGGTGTGTATAGGTAATCCTTGATTCTGTCAAAAGCTTTTTGACATTCTTTAGTCCAACTTGTTGCTTATCTTTCTTCAGTATTTTGAAAATTGGCTCACAGATCACGGTCGATTGTGCTATGAAGCGGCTGATGTAATTGAGACGCCCCAAGAAGTTCATCACATCTTTCTTGCTCTTCGGAGGTGGAAAAATAGCTTTGACCTTTGAAGGGTCTAATTCAATTCCTCGGTGATTAACGATGAAACCTAGCAATTTTCTAGCAGGGACTCCGAAGGCACACTTTGTAGGATTCAGTTTTAGATTGTACCTTCGAAGCCGATTAAAGAACTTCCTTAAGTCTGCTATATGATCTGTGCTTCTTTTGGATGTGATGATGAAGTCATGTACACCTCTATTTATTTGTGAATATCATGGAAAATAGTCGTCATGGCTCTCATATAAGTGGCTCCAATGTTCTTCAGACCAAACAACATCATTTTATAACAATACATCCCCCATGAAGTGATAAAGGCTATTTTCTTGGCATCTTCCTCATCCATCCAGATTTGATGGTATCTCGTGAAGCAATCCACAAAGGATTGGAGTTCATGCTTGGCACAATTATCGATCAGTATGTGTATATTGGGTAACGGGAAATCATCTTTGGGACTTGCTTTGTTTAAATCTCAATAGTCGACACATACTCTGACCTTCCCATCCTTCTTCGGAACTGGCACGATGTTAGCCAACTAAGTAGGGTATTCGACCACTCTGAGAACCTTAGCTTTCATCTACTTGGTGACTTCCACTTTGAATTTCAGACTCATATCAAGCTTGAACTTTCCGAGTTTCTATTTTACAGGCGGACAGATCGGGTCAGTGGGTAGTTTACGAGCCACTATAGATGTGCTCAAATCGGTCATATCATCATAAGACCATGCAAAGATATCTTCATATTCTTTCATTAAATGGGTGTACTCTTCTTTCTCTGATGGTGATAGGTGAATGCTTATGCAAGTTTCTTTGATTGTTTCAGAATCTCCCAAATTGACTATCTCGGTTTCGTCCAAATTTGACTTAGGCTTGTTCTCAAAATTTTCCACCTCTCTGACAATTTCCTTAGGGATTATATCTTTTTCTTCTATTTCCTATGAATCACTATCCTTATGTTGCGTTGTCTCATTAGATGTCACAGTCGTCGGTTCATCGGGATAAGTAATAATAATTCTAGGAGGTGAATGCTGATATGTGGGTGATGGTGTTTGGTATGTGAGGGGAGATATCGGACCAACTTGTGGGTGGTGGATGATATGTGAAGGATGAACCAACTTCTTTATTTTTAGATATTCCCCCCAACTGCAAGGCTTTGTTTGTAGCTTAGAGTGCTTCAACGTTTTTCACTATTCTACATTTAATTCCCTCTTCTATTCTTTCTCCTAATTTGGTGATGTCAGAAAATTTATGTTTTTTAATAACCATCAACCTCTCATAGTATTGTCGATAGAGCTCTGACGAAGAACTTATTCATCTGTTCTTCTTCCAACACTAACCTTACCTTTGCAGCTTTCGACCTCCATCGAGTAGCGTACTCACTTAAAGTTTCTGTTGGCTTCTTCATAAGAATTTAAATGTAGAGGACGTCTGGCACATTTTCATGTATTAAACCTGAACCGATCCATGAAATCTAATGCCATGCTCACCAGTTCACCCATTTCTTTGGGTTTTGAATGATGTACCAGGACAGGGCATCTCCAGTGAGGCTCTTCATGCGGATTTTTTCATCTTTACCAACTCCTATGACCTTGTCATAGTATGTTCTCAAATTTACCTTCGGATAACCTATCACGTCGAACATCTCGAACTTAGGAGGTTTGTAACCCTCTGGTAGTTCTACGTCCGGCTGAATACACAAATCTTCATAATTTAGACCTTCAATGCCTTTACCGTCTTCAACACCCTGGACTCGACTAGTAAGCTTCTTGAGTTCTTCTGCCATGTTCTTGATGAGCAGGTCCTTCTCGGTGGACTTTGGTATGTATAAGGTCTATTGTGGAGTGTGGGGTAAGGTTGCTATGTATATGGTGTTGATTTGATGAACTCCAGGAATTTGGGCATAGTGGTGGTTGTTGGTTGAGTTTTGAGGATCAGGGGTAGGTTTTGGTGTGTTTTGAAGGGTGTTGTAGGTAGAGGTTTGTGAATACTGGGTTGGATGATGATGATGTTGTAGAGGAGTCGGTACTGGTGGAGGATTAGGATTTTGAAGAGGTGTGGCATATTGAAAGTGCGGGAGGATTTTGTTGGTTTTGTGTGTTCTGGGGAAGTGCTGGGATTTTGATGTTTTGTTGGTTGATGTCAGGGACGTTCAGGGTAAGGGAAAGGTTTGCCAAGTTCTGGACCTGCTCAAGTTCCCCTTGTAACTCCAATATCTTTTGTTCCAACCGTAAAATTAAGTCATTCTGTGTTGGAGTGCTTCGACCATCTGAAGTTTCGATATCCTTTTCATGTGTAGCATTGTCTTTCCTGATATTGCTTGTATCATCTATTCTAGCTTTTCTATTGCTTTTAGGTTCATTTGGAGGAGGAGGAGGTGGAGGACCTATAGATTTGGTATGAACGAACCAACCTTAGGGGATGGGAATAAACAATTAAAGAAAAGAAGAAAAACAAAAGGTAAACAAGTCAGTGAGGAGTATTAAAAGGGTGTTTTGCAGTATTTAAACACATATTGCGGAATTACAAATTCGGGTCCTAATTTGGGGACCTCATTGTGCCCAAAGTAGGCCTAAGCGACATATAAATTTGGAGAAAACTGATGCCAATAATTGCTTCATTTCATTAATACGATAGACACACCAAATCTCTACTAAGATGACAATAATTATAAAGAGTCACTAATGACATTTGCCTTATTACAACCGAAGCCTAAAATGAGTCTAGAAAGCAAGTAAAACATAATTCCTAATCTATTTGGTCCCAGAGGGACCTTCTCCATTCTTGGTATTCTTTGCCCCATCGATCAGATTCCCCAGGTCGCGCATGTCCAACAACAGATAGACCCTTGCTAAGAGCCCCCCTTCATTGCCATCCATGTTTTGACAGCCTGTAACCCTGTTTCCCATCTTCCCTTTAAGCTCCATTAAACCATGCTCTAAATATTCCAACCTCTCTGTCAACTTAGTAGTGATTTCTCTCCACTCATTGATCATTTCCATGTCTGCTTTATGTTGTTCCAAATGTCTGGCTTCAGACTCGAAGACCCTTTTACGAAGCATCCTATATTTGAGTTGTGCTTCGGCAGGATTATCTATAATCCTATTCTTTAGATTAATTCCTGGCCTGACATCCCCCTCTATATCATCTACCAACCATGATTCATAGAAGTGCTCATGGCCGGGATGATACCAACCTGGCTCAATGGTATCTTTCTCCACAATGACCTTTTGATGGCACATGTGTTGTGCCTCAAATTTAAATGGAATTGCGTTCCCCTGGAAGTCGGCCTTGTGCTGAACCATTTTGGAAACTCGTGGTATAATATTCTTTCTCCCAGCTTGTCTCATAACTCTAATAGGAGCATAAAGATAATTCCTCCTTAATCTGATTAATGCTAGATAAGGATTATCTCTCGACCTGATGATGGATTCCCTGCTAGGAAACCACTCGAACAATCAATGTACTTTCGCATCAGTCAGATTGCTGAAGAAGTGTGCCCAGCTCACATCATTTTGTGGTTGTGCAAACCTGTTTGCAATAAAGGTCATTCTCTTCGGATGGTGATAGGCTATGTGGTCATTCCATGGTCGTCGCACAAATTCTTGATGGTATTCTCCCCTATGAAGGTGTTCCAACAACCATACTTGCAGGAACAGGTTACAACCCTCGAAGTGCCTATACCCCTTCTTGCAACGGTCTAAAGCTCGATACATATCAGTCAGAGTCATAGGGACAATGGAATAAGTTTGCCCCTCAATACCTTCTATTAAAGCCTTAGTGACCATAACTCGGAGAGTGTGGATATTTTCTCCTTGTATTGGAAGTACCAGCATCCCTAGAAAATAGACAATGAACACAAAAACTCAACGGTGAGTCCAACCCAAAAAAGTGATGGCGAGATCGTCATGGTAAAGGCAGTATGACTTGCTGTGTCCATAACGCTCATAGAGGAAGTCGAAGACTTCTTCAAACAGACTAAATCATAATTTTTCCCGAAACCCATCATTTTTAAGAAACCTCTAGGCGTGCGGTTTCCGGTACCAACAGACCAGAACTATGCCATGGGAGCCTAGAGAAATCTCCTATTTCTTCCAAAAGGGGAGTCATTTCTATGTCACTAATACGGAAAATGACTCTCTTCTCATCCCAGAACATAGCAACAACCTCCGTTAGTGCGTTGTTTGGATGAATGTCTAACATATAGGATATATTCTCGAGGACTCTTTTCACATGGTTTTTGTCACTTGGTGCGAGGTTTTCCCATCAATCCAGCAACAAAGGTGGGATGTTCCGAACCATGTCGAACTTGGGGACTTTGTGCCTCATTTCTGCAAAACAAGTAATGTTAGCCCTTTCCCCCCTCTAGATTTGGCTATTTACACGTTAATGATCAATACATTGGCACGTTTTCTCCAAATAAAGCACAGATTGTGATTGTACCCATTGGGATTATGGAAATCCCGACGGACTTTGGACAAGGCTTGTCTTAGCAAGTTATTACATGGACAACATTCTAACTCATACTAGGTTTGGACATGATGCTTGTACAGTTGATATTAGAGTGGGGTTTCTAGAACAGTCTACACCGGTACCCTCAAGCGGACAACTTGAGAGGGAAAGACATGGAACCGTCGATTGTACTGTTGATTGACTAGTTTTGCCGCAAATAAGCCTTTCCAAATTTAAAGGGTGATTTAAGAAGAGCACGAACACTCATCAAGTGCCGCTATGGTATTAATTACGCACGAGTGGAATAAGATTGTAATGACCCGACCGGTCATTTTGAGCTCTAGCACGTTGTTTAGCAGTTTGAGGCCATGAGCAGCTTCATTTTAGGTATTATGACTTGTATGCATGGTCAGAATTGAATTCCGGGGAATCCAGAGTTGATTTGGAAAGAAAATTCTCAATTCAGAAGCTTTAAGGTGAAAGAATGGACTAACATTGTATTTTTGTGTAAATGACCTCAGAATCAGGATTCGAAGATTCTAACAAGTTCGTATGATGATTTCAGATTTGGGCGTATGTCCGGATCGGGTTTTGGAAGACCCAAAAATGTTTCGGCACCTATTGTGGAAGTTAGCATTTTTGGAAGAATTTCATAAGTTTGGGTTGAAGTGCATTTTAGTGTTATCAATGTCTGTTTGGGATTCTGAGTCTGGGAATAGCTTTGTATGGTGATTCTGGTTTTGGGAGCATGATCAGAAGTGAATTCGCAGGTCTGTGGGTTATTTTGGAGTCATTTGACTAAAGATAGAAATTTGAAGGTTTTTGAGAAGTTTGACTGGAAGTGGACTTTTTGACATCGGGGTTAGAATCCGATTCCGGAAGTTGGAGTAGGTCCATAATGTCAAATATGACTTGTGCGCAAAATTTGTGGTCAATCGGACGTGATTTGATAGGTTTTGACATCGAATTTAGAAGTTTGAAATTCTAAAGTTCATTAAGCTTGAATTGGAGTGTTATTCATGATTTCGATGGTGTTTGATGTGATTTGAGGCCTCGAGCAGGTCCGTGTTATATTATAGGACTGGTTGGTGCGATTAGACGGGGCCCCGAGGGCCTCGTGGTTTCGAGCTGTTTTGGAACTTCTGTTTGCTAGTGTCTGGTTTACTTCTTCGCGAACGCGAAGTGAGTGCCGCGTTCGCGAAGAGGATTTGATGGGTCTACTGAGTTTAGCCTTCGCGAATGCGGGGGTGGCTCCGTGAACGCGAAGAAGGTAAGGGAGATCTAGGCCCAAGGCCATTTGGCCTACCCGAACGCGTAGAGGATAACATGAACGCGATGGGTCTGGGCAGCTAGCTTTCGCGAATGCGATCAGCGGGTCGCAAACACAGAGAAGGATTTTCTAGGCATGATATTTCTGAGATTTGCGAATGCAAGGGATGTTCCACGTTCGCGATGAAGGGTCGCCTGGGCAGTGTTCTTTTAAAATCGGAGTTTTTGATCATTTTCACTTCATTTCTTCCATGGGAGCCAATTTTGGAGCAACTTTGGAGTGCCATTTTCATCACCAAGAATGAGGTAAGTGATTTCTACTAGTTTTGAGTAAATACAAGGCTTATATATGGATTTAGACAAAGAAATTTGTAGAAATTTGGGGATTTTGAGGAAGTCCAAGAAATTTGATATTCTTGAATTTTGACCGCGGTTTGGACATGAAATTGAGAGTAAATTATATATTTGAGTTCGTGATATTATGGGTAAACTTTATCTTCGAAAAATTTCGGAATCCAGGCACGTAGGCCCAAGGGCAATTTTGTCAACTTTTCGATCGGGGTTAGAAATTGTTATAAATGAGATTGTGATGAATAATTGAGCATATATTAATGGATTTGCATAATTATTGGCTAGTTTTGGAGAATTGTGCATCGATTCGAGTCTTTTAAAGGGCGTGGAATGCCGGTTATGGATCTTCGGAGCAAGGTGAGTCTCCTTTCTAACCTTGTAAGAGGGAATTGTCCCCATAGGTGAAATAATTGGTTATGTGCTCCTATTTGTGGGGGGCTATATACGCATGAGGTGACGAGAGTCCGTGTGTAGCTACTATTATGTGTAAGTTCGGGTAGTGTAGGACCCAAAAACATGCTATACTAGGAATATTTGTGACCTTATTGACAGATGAATTGTTTAAACCCTATCGAATTGGTAAATGAATCTCTAAAAGGATTAAACTTCATTTTTTATATAAAAATTGTTAAAAGAGAATTGGTTTTTCTTTGGATAATTGTTCCCTGTTGACTTCTTGATTGGCTGTCTATATGTGTTTAATTCCGGAATGGGCTGAACGCCTCAGTAGATTGAATATATGGATCTATGGTTCGCGCCATTCGACCCTCTGGCAGTGCACAATTTAAATACCTATTGGATCGGGCCCTACGACCTTGGCATGTTTTGCGCATGCTTGCAATGCTTGCTTGAGAATTATAAACTGATCTGCCTCCATGGTCTGAGATAAATTGATAATTAATAGATTATGAATCCGGAGATTTTTAATATAAAAAGGGAACTTTTACCTGTTTGTGACTTATTTAAAATTACTGTTGTTCTTAATAAATCCATGATTATTTGCATTAATAATATATTACTATTGCACCGCTAGTAAGTGTCGAAGCCGACCTCTCGTCTCTACTTTTTCGAGATTAGACGGGATACTCATTGGGTACACGTTGTTTTCGTACTCATACTACACTTGCTGTGAATTTTTGTTGCACATGTTTATGTATGGCTAGTGGCTTAGTGGCATAGAGGCATAATTGATATGGAGACTTAGATGAGTTGCATTTATCGAGACGTCCGTAGCCAGTAGAGACTCCTTCAAAGTATTGTACTGTATTTTCTTCCTGTCCACTTGTATTCCGGACAGTTACTATATTTTATTTTATTTCCTAGTAAATGCCCATGTACTTGTGACACCGGGTTCTGGGATGTCTATGGAAGTAGTCAGTATTTTGATATTGTTAAAGATATCATTATTTATTCAGTGGACATTTATTCCATGTTGTTTAAACGTATAAAAGAAGTGATTTTAGAAATATTTAAAAGGAGAAGTTACTAGTTATTTGTTGTTGGCTTTCCTGACCATGGTGTCCGGTGTCATCACGACCTTTAGTGGATTTTGGGTCGTGACAACATGGTCTAAGAGCACAAGGTTCCATTAGGTCTCACGAGTCATGAGCGAGTCTAGTAAAGTCTTGTGGATCGGTACTAAGACGTTTGTACTTATCTTTGAGAGGCTATAGGACTGTTAGGAGTACCTCCCTTCTTGATTCCTCATCGTGCGATTTCATTCCTTGAGGCTTATGCCCTTGTTTTTTTCCTACTCAATCTTATTCGACGCAAAGCACTTGTTATAAATCGAGAACTGAAGAATCATAATGGTACTACAGATGTGGTGCGGGATGTTCCTCCCGGTATAGTTGGTTGGGCTATTGTCGTCTCCTTGTGGAAGGATTTTTCTATCGTTTCGGCTCGGTAGTTGTGCTTCTAAGAGCTTGGAGGCTATGCACGGGTTGCTATGATGCTCACGATTGGTTGATTTGATGGTAGGGTACTTGCCTATGTATCGAGGCGGTGAATGATTTGAAAGGAAGTCTACTAAGTGCACGATTCAATGATCCGATATTTCATTTCCGGCGGAGGAATAACAATTGGCCTATGAATGTCCAGATTTGGGGTAATGGAGTAATGAGACTTGGTATTTTCGAGCATGGTGGAATTTTCGTCTGCGATGTTATGTCGTCAATATCGATTGTATGTGTTAAGTTCGCCGGTGTTATGGTCTTCTGTAATTCGCCTTTGGGGTAAGATATTGTGAAATAATATTGGAGAAGCGACTGTTAGATGTCGCGGGGTGTGGTGTTTCAAGATTGAATCGGTGTTTCTAATGTTGCTCGAGAAAGATGATCTTTGGAAATGTTTAAAGTTAGTAGCGATCTGTGGGTTCAAGAGCTACGAAGATAGATTTTATTTAAGACAACAACTGAGCAGCCAAGGATGAGGAAGGACATGTGGAGAGTGTCAGGCGGTGGCTAAAATTTCTAGAAGGCCAGGTATGAGAAGCAATGGTCGAGTAGCTGATTAAAGGGGTGAGTTCCGCCAAAGTGGGAGAGTGGCGGAGTTGCATATGGGCTTTGTGGTAGGATGACTACGTACCTTAAGGAGAGTTTGGAATGATTTGGGAATCTCAGTGATTGATGATTTGGGGTCTACGGATTTAATTTGAATTATGGGCTATTATGCTGCATGAGACTTGATATAACGGAAAGGAGCTACTTGAAATAAAGAAGGATACAACATAACTTTGAATTGGAAGGATGTTGCCGCACATTTAATTGATGTCCACGAGGAGGCGGATGGACTTGTAGAGCTAGAGGGTGATCTCAGACTCGAGATGGGTTATTGATGTCGTAGTGATTATACCCCATGCAGCAACGTTGGAAGATGTCAGCACGTAAATTCCACAGGTGGGTTATCTCCAGTGAGCAGATCGGTAGTCGCATGGTTGGCGAAACTTCTACGAAGAATTCTATTGGTTATACAACAAAGAGATTGATCGTGCGAATGTGGTTGATGATTCAGAGTATAAAAAGGAGGTTTTACAGAAAGATTCCGAGAAGTTTGGCGACTGATTGCGCAAGGTTATGTCAATAAGAGATAAAGAATCTTGGTGAATTTCAGAGTTGTGTAATGGTGGCTTCAAGCTAAGTGGGAGAGTACCACCGCCTATCATGGGGTTGCATGGTTAACTACTTGCGAGGTTTCTGGTTAGTAGCACATTGATAGGTTATTTCAGCTATGGGAAAAGAATATAAGTAGTAAATTGAGCAAATGGATTGTTAAAGGTGTGCTATGGTTGGACTTATTGGCTCATGTTCAGACTTGGGGAAGGATTCAAGATTTATGCCTTGTATATATGCGGGTTTCAAGGGAAGTGATTCTGCCGGATGCTTCGTCGAGAGGGTATTCATGTGCTAGAAGATTCATGAAGTTGATTATATTCGGGGCCAAGTCAGAGCGGGTGGCTCTCAACAACGGTCCTAGTGGATTCAAAGGTTAAAGTGTGGTGCCTTATGATTTCGAGCCTACAAGTACGATTTAGAATCAAGCTTTCGTAGCAGCTTATGAGAAAAGGCCCAGAATGTTCTATGATGTTTTGACTCGCATTGTAGCCTTTGGGAGGAAAATGAGAAAAGACTTCAGATTTGTAGAGGGATTATCAGAATGGGCATACTGGTTGAGGATGCGAATGTGCGCACAAGGGAGGTATGAAACGGTTTGTGGGATTGGAGACAGCGTGGTCTCGTGATTCAAGGTCACTCGGGATGAGTGCGGATGGGGTGTGCTATATGCTGAATGGAGTTATTATTATTTCTAAGGCAATCAAGGATAAATTGGAAGAAGATAGATTGATTAGCCATAGTTGAATTGGCATATTGGTGGTAGTGATCAGTTCCTGCAGCGGGACCAAGTTATGCAAGTGATTTGTGACGGTACGTGTGAGGCCGGTCGGACGCTGTAATTGATGTTATTCAGAAGTATTCTACTATTATGGCCTGTTATGTGTAGGCGGATCCCGGAAGGGTTATGGTGGCTTAGACCACTACTTAGAGATTTGCATATTCCACGGTTATGATAAATTCATCTGTGTGTTGCTATGGTTCTCCTAAAGTGAGTTAAGTGAAAAGTTTTTATATGATGAAGTGTTAATCTATTAGTGGTTCTGAAGTTATGATGAAAAACGTGTTCTATCGTATATTGGCATGTTGGGTGCAGTGAGTGGTATGGAATTTGAAGTGAGAATCAAGGTTGCAGTTTGGTGCTGACAAGGATGTCACAAGCTCGGATGAGTAGGAAAGGAGTTTCGATGTTTAAAGTAAGTTGGTATTGTCTTCAGCGTCACCTGAGATCGGTGTTTTGTGAAAAAGTCTTTACATCCTGGTTAAGGATTCTTGATCGCTTTTCAGCGTTAGTGCGGCCGGTGGTTTGGAAGTTCAAACCTGTCATCTATTAAGGAAGGTTGTGGGAGTGTGCCCCACGGGAAAGTTGTATAAGTGTGGCATGTAGTCACTTGATTGATTGAAGAGTTAAACCAAGTATGAAGATTGTAGTGATGTCGTTAAATTGAGAATTGATGCCTGAAGGGCACTCGGTTTATTGGGTTGTTGACTATGGAAGATTACTCCCATTATGATGGTTGTTCTTGTGTGTTATGAGAAAAGGGTAGATATTATGGACCTTTGAAATGTTATTAGTTTAGTTTAGTGTGATCAGAATCAACTTGAGGTCTGTGGATGAATTTAAATATGAATATGGGCTCTATATCAGGCCAGATGTATTCATTTCAGCCATGCGCTCCTTATGGAAGAGTAGTTGGGGTGTTATTTTGTCGTCAGCTATTTCATGTAATGGTAAATTGCGCCGTGTGAGTTGTGAGACGGCTTGGTGAATTTCTCATGTGTTGAGGTTCCGCGTAGTGATGATGTTATATGAGTGGAATGGCTCTTGAGATTCAAATCGTATATCGCACCTCAGTTCCACTTGAGTTCGTAGCTTGTAGCGCTATATGTCTCCCCAGGGATGGTATTATGCACTTAGCGTGCTTGTGACCGATATTCACTATTTTGTTGTAATGAGCAATCTAGCTCGGTATGCAACTCCTTTGTGAATTTTATGTGTGGATAAGGTGGCACACCACCATAGGTATGTTGTATGGATCGGGTTGCACGCCGCAATAGATTGATGTTGAGTACAGATTCCTATATCTATTTTTATGTGTTTTGTTTCGTATTTTTCTAAGGAAAACTCATATTAGCTATGTGCCCGCATCGTATGTATGATTCGCGAGCGAGGTAATTGGATTTCCTTTTCAGAGTTCGTTTCTTTTATGTATCAGGTTCGAATTGGTAGCCTATTGGCACATTGTGATGGCATATGAGACATTTTGATCATGTCCGGGGTGGCTCATTGCCTGAGTAGTTCATACGGGGTGAGACGAGATCATTGGATTTAGGATCATTGCAATCTGGTTATATGAAGTATATTAAGGAGCAAAGACCATTATTTGGTTCAGAATAAGCTGATAGTTCTTGTTAGAAGTATAGACTCAATGATTTGGTGACTTGGCAGTTGATTATAAATTTCTACACACCTCTTCTGTCGTGGCGGTATTGCGAGAGTTGGAACAAAACTTATATATATCATGAGGTGCGTTGTGAGCATCAGATTTAGGGAATGTTGGTTATTACACTCAGAGAATGTTATTGTGGTTCTATGAATAAAGCGGTTCAAGGTGTGAATTCAGCAAGGGTATGCAGTTATGTTCTGGTACATCGCATGGTGATTGATACGGTGTTCGTATGTTGGAAACAGGCCTGGTAGAGAATTCTGGATGTTGGAATTGGGATCTAAGGCTTATTTGCTTAAGTAAAAAGGATATCTTCAAATTGATCGAGCTAGGGTGCCCAGCTGAGTTATGGTAGCATGGGTAGGTGCTCGAGGTGTTAAACAGTGATTTCGGGCAACCCCAGCGCAGTTCTTAGCACATTCGAGGATGAACGTATGTTTAAGTGGGAGATAATGTAACGACCCGACCGGTCATTTTGAGCTCTAGTGCATTGTTCAGCAGTTTGAGGCCATGAGCAGCTTCACTACAGGTATTATGACTTGTACGCATGGTCGGAATTGAATTCCGGGGAATTCAGAGTTGATTTGGAAAGAAAATTCTCAATTTGGAAGCTTTAAGGTGAAAGAATGGACTGAGATTGGATTTTTGAATAAATGACCTTGGAATCAGGATTCGAAGGTTCCAACAAGTTCGTATGATGATTTCGGACTTGGGCATATGTCCGGATCGAGTTTTGGAAGACCCGGGAACCTTTCGGCACCTATTGTGGAAGTTAGCATTTTTGGAAGAATTTCATAAGTTTGGGTTGAAATGCATTTCAGTGTTATCAATGTTTGTTTAGGATTCTGAGTCTGGGAATAGCTTTGTAAGGTGACTCTGGTGTTGGGAGCGCGATCATAATTGAATTCGGAGGTGTGGTGTTTATTTTGGAGTCATTTGACTAAAGATAGAAATTTGAAGGTTTTTGAGAAGTTTGACCGGAAGTGGACTTTTTGATATTGGAGCCGGAATCCGATTCTGGAAGTTGGAGTAGGTCCGTAATATCAAATATGAATTGTGCGCAAAATTTGAGGTCAATCGGATGTGATTTGATAGGTTTCGACATCGAATTTAGAAGTTTGAAATTCTAAAGTTCATTAAGCTTGAATTGGAGTGTGATTCATGATTTTGATGTTGTTTGATGTGATTTGAGGCCTCGAGCAGGTCCGTGTTATGTTATAGGACTAGTTGGTGTGATTAGATAGGGCCTCAGGTGTGTTTCGGGGTGGTTTTAAAGCATTTCGGGCTGTTTTGGAACTGCTGTTTGCTAGTGTCTGGTTTACTTCTTCGCGAACGCGAAAGGAGTGCCGCGTTCGCAAAGAGGTGTTGATGGGTCTGCTGAGTTTAGCCTTCGCGAACGCGGGAGAGGCTACACGAACGCGAAGAAGGTAAGGGAGAGCTGGGCCCAAGGCCATTTGGCCTACACGAACTCCTAGAGGATAACATGAACACAATGGGTCTGGGCAGCTTGCTTTCGCGAACACGATCAGCGGGTCGCGAACGCGGAGAGGGATTTTATGGGCATGAGATTTTTGAGCTTCGCGAACGCGAGGGATGTTCCACGTTCACGATGAAGGGTCGCCTAGGCAGTGTTCTTCTAAAATCGGAGTTTTGGCTCATTTTCACTTCATTTCTTCCATAGGAGCTGATTTTGGAGCAACTTTGGAGTGCCATTTTCATCACCAAGCATGAGGTAAGTGATTTCTACTAGTTTTGAGTAAATACAAGGCTTATATAAGGATTTAGACAAGGAAATTTGTAGAAATTTGGGGATTTTGAGGAAGACCTAGAAATTTGATATTCTTGAATTTTGGCCACGATTTTGGACATGAAATTGAGAGAAAATTATATATTTGAGTTTGTGAGATTATGGGTAAACTTTATCTTCGAAAAAAATCGGAATCCAGGCACGTAGGCCCGAGGGCAATTTTGTCAACTTTTTGATCGGGGTTAGGAATTGTTATAAATGGGATTGTGATGAATAATTGAGCATATATTATTGAATTTGCATAATTATTAGCTAGTTTTGGAGCATTGTGCATCGATTCGAGTCTTCGGAAGGGCGTGGAATGCGCGTTATGGATCTTCAGAGCAAGGTGAGTCTCCTTTCTAACCTTGTAAGAGGGAATTGTCCCCATAGGTAAAATAATTGGTTATGTGCTCCTATTTGTGGGGGCTACGTACGCACGAGGTGACAAGAGTCCGTGCGTAGCTACTATTATGTTTAAGTCCAGGTAGTCTAGGACCCAAAAGCATGCTATACTTATAATATTTGTGACCTTATTGACAGATGAATTGTTTAAATCCTATCGAATTGGTAAATGAATCTCTAAAAGGATTAAACTTCATTTTTTTTATAAAAATTGTTAAAAGAGAATTGGCTTTTCTTTGGATAATTGTTCCCTGTTGACTTCTTGATTGATTGTCTGTATGTGTTTAATTTCGGAATGGGCCGAATGCCTCAATAGATTGAATAGATGCATCTATGGTTCGCGTCATTCGACTCTCTAGTAGTGCACAGTTTAAATACCTGTTGGATTGGGCCGTACGACCTCGGCATATTTTTCGCACTTGTAATGCTTGCTTGAGAATTATAAACTGATTTGCCTCCCTGGTCAGAGATAAATTGATAATTAATAGATTATGAATCCGGAGATTTTTAATATAAAAAATAAGGAACTTTTACCTGTTCGTGACTTATTTGAAATTACTATCGTTCTTAATAAATCCATGATTCTTCGCATTAAAAATATATTACTATTGGACTACTAGTAAGTGTCGAAGTCGACCTCTCGTCTCTACTTCTTTGAGATTAGACGGGATACTCATTGGTTACACGTTGTTTTTGTACTCATACTACACTTGCTGTGCATTTTTGTTGCACAGGTTTATGTATGGCTAGTGGCTTAGTGGTATAGCGACATGATTGATATGAAGACTTAGGTGAGTTTCATTTATCAAGACGTCCGTAGCCAACAGAGACTCCTTCAGAGTATTGTACTGTATTTTCATTCCTGTTCACTTGTATTCCGGACAGTTACTATATTTTATTTCATTTCCTAGTAAATGCCCATGCAATTATGACACCGGTTTCTGGGATGTCTATGGAAGTAGTTAGTATTTTGAAATTGTTAAATATATCATTATTTATTCAGTGAAAATTTATTCCTTATTGTTTAAACATATAAAAGAAGTGATTTCAAAAATATTTAAAACGAGAAGTTACTAGTTGTTTGTTGTTGGCTTGCTTGACAATGGTGTCTGGCGCCATCACGACCCTTAGTGGATTTTGGGTCGTGACAATGATATAGATCATGCTTTACGAAAATATAAAACAACACGTTTCCAAATATTTTTGCATATTGAAAGCAGTAAATGCAGTATTGAACGAAACGTAAATTCAAAGAAAGAAAAACAAGGAAGAAGTTAGTTCGCACAATATGAAAATTGTAATAAAATAGATAAGGGAGTGAGGGTGGGGAGAGACATGATCAGCAATTTTTAAAAAAGTCTAAAGGAAAGCGCATGTTATGACCAAATTTAGCAGAGATTTGGATGTGAGTTCAAATAAAGGGAAAACGGGGAAAAGGGTGTACATGTAGCAAATATAAAAGTAAACGAGAGTGGGATATTCATGTAACAACAAAGATAAAAACACACTTATAAGAGAAGACTAATTCATATAAACCAAGTTCACTTATGGTAAGAGCCTAAAAAAAATCCCCAGCAAAGTTGCCATGCTATCGCGCCCCTTTTTCTCACAAAATCGGGTTTCGATACGTGACAACTCTTTTAAGGAAGGGTGTTAAAATAGAGCGTCACCACCTAACGGGTTTGAGGTGTGTTAGGGCACCTATTTTGCAGATAATTCTGTTTGACTAGTTTGAGGGGTCCTAAATTTTTTAGCCTAAAGGATCACCCCGTGCAACATAAATAATAGTTCGTAACTCCCTCAAAATGGGTGTTACTCATATTATTCAGCGGGCACAAACTATCATCTTCTGCTACCCGATTACTATTTTTAAGTTGTTACCTAAAGCGCACTAGTTGATTCTAAACCGTACCTTATGCGTGCACTACCCATCCTATGCCTAGGGTCGAGGAGGTTTTGGACCTCTATATAGGTAGTTCTAGACTTCACTTAGGCTGCTCAAAATGATAAAAACTAATCGATAGGAAAAACAAGTTGGACTTCATATGAAAGCAATTAAGGTCTCAAGTTAGCCTCCAAACTTTGACAACGAATGCATGCAAACACATTGAGCATTTGACAACTGCAAATTTTAGACTAATTAAAGCTGTTGAATACTATAGGCATGATCTCTATATGATTTTGGATTTTAATAGGCAGATAGTTTCATATATAGAAGCCAATTTCTTTATACGATTTCTAGAAGACTACACAATTGCTTACTGATTATACGTATAAGAGATTAAGACTATAGGCATGATATCTAGATGATTCGTGCTGCAACTAACAATGGTAATCACAGGAATGTATTCAGAACTATTTAGTCGAGTCTTATAGGCATGGTTTCTAATAATGATAATTAGCACAGTGTTGAAAATTCGACATTAGCACTTGAAATAAACGAGCAGGATAATATTGAAGACTGATTTTAGATCCTATAGGCAGGATATCTATAGTCATGATTGAGACTGATTTTAGATCATATAGGCATGGTATCTAAATTACAGATTATGCAATATGTAAATTAACAGAATCCTACACAGCATAATGCATGTGCACATTGAGATATTAGTCATTTAATATCCTATACGCATGGTTTCTAAAAGGTAAAAGCACAACATATTTGAGCAAAGTAGAGAACCTATAGGCAGGATTTCTAACGCATAGTAACTAAACACATTTGAGCAAAGTAGAGTACCTATAGGCAGGATTTCTAATAATTGAACATAATAACACATTTAAGTATAGTAAAGCACCTATAGGTAGGATCTCTACCCATTTTAATGTAAATATTGAGATAAAACCCCTTTCCCGATATTACTAATACCGCAAATGTTATTACATCGATTATTACTGACCCAAAATGAATAGAAATAAATTAAAAATATAAATAACTCACGGGAGCCTATAGCAGGCCCAAAGATACATCCGGCCAGGCCAGGCCTTCATTCCCATGGTTCACAATAGCCCAGGAATTACATCTCCATTGACATAGGGTAGCCAAAAATCAATTGATTCACTCGGTAGCTAGAAAATAGAGTTGAGCATATAGAACAAAGACCCTAGTGTATCAGAGTTCCCAAGGGTTTCAAGAATCCATGGAAATGCTCACACTAGGTAGGTTGATCAGATATATTTAGAGGGTAACTAGGGACCAAGTCCTAGTGTGTCAGAGTTCAAAACGATCTTAATTGGACCCTGAGTAGTGCTCACGCCAGGGAGGTCAAAGGATATAACCTAAGTAGCCTTGGCTTTCAGCTGGCTAAGAAATAATAACTCAAAGAGACCAAGTAGTAAAGTAATAGAATGGGGTTAAGGGACAACACTGAAGGACAGAATCAAATTGAGCCCATAAAAAATAGGTAACAAAACATGCTTGGGTTTTAAGAACAGACTTAACAAAATTTCAGAGAATTAAGTTCAACACATAATGCATATAATAACTAGACAAGTCACAAGACAGACTTATAGTAAGAAAGTTCAGATTAGGCTAAGTACAGAAGGCTAGTGTCACAAGAAGGAATCATATCAATTGGCAACAGAACCTAATAGGCTAAAAAATAATTAAAGAAATTACTAGGGAATCAAAACAGGTTACATCACAGCCAATTCAGAAACAAACTTGTTACATACTTGATGAATGCATTCATACTTAGTCAGCTAATCCATAGAAAGGGGATATGAGAGTATGTTCAAGTAGCAATTTTAAGCAGTAGATGGGTGGCTATCAATAACACATAGGCTAGGAAGAATTAAAGGAAGTTAATCAACTCAGGTCTAAACATGTATCAAACTATAAACATAATGATATTTAGATTAGCAAAGACTAAAATTGAAATAACACATTGAACAAAAATCTTCAGAAGTGGAAACACATGTTAATGATAGGTAAATCAGAATGAAATGACAAAGGTTTGGGAACTCACCAGTTAAATGAAACAAGAAGGAAAGGAAGCCAACAATGTTATAAATATCAACAAAAGAGCAAAACCCAGAATTTCTGTCCTTCGCATTCATCTGGCTAGGAACGAAAGTGCATAACAAGATTGTTAAAGAGGAAAGCGCACACAACTTTAATTTTTAGTAATTTTTCTTAATGATTCGAGAACTGTTTCAAAGGGCAATGGGGAGGGGTTCAAATAGTGTAGAAATTGAACATATAAACATGGAAAATCATCAGTCAAACACTATAAAGGAAAGCAATCGAAATCAGTAAGGAAAAGAGAAAATTTCGAAACCCTAATTTTAGGTCAAGTACACAAATTGGCAGAAATCTAAAATAAATAAAAGGTAAAAATCAAATGCTGCATAGAATAAGATGAACATCGATAGAAATACCATTTATATCAGAGAATCAAACCAGATTTGTTTCGATTTAAAATAATCTAAAACCCTAATTTCAGGGTAAGTGAAAATCGGCAGAGAAGAAAAAATTTACACATAATAGGATGCACATACACGAGATAACAATTAAAATAATTGAACCAGATTTGGTTAGATCTCAAACCCTAATTCTTAGGGTAAGTAAGAATCACAAAGATACATAGAGATTCATACCATGAAAGAACAAGAACAAACATAGACAAAAAAGGTCAAGGAACTGAACCAGCTTTGGTTCGAAGTTGATGAGATCTACTTGCCATGTTTAGGCAAGCGGTATATAAAAGGTTCCATTACCAGGGGGAAGTAGAATATGGCAAGAAACAACTATGTAATCCCATGTCCGGTGGGATCAGAATAGAAAAATTGGGGGGAAATGGCTAGGGTTTGGGCGGAGACGAGAGAATCCAAAGGCGGCAGATGGTGAAGAATAGTTTAGGATTACTGGGGTTTGGTTAACTAAAAGGGTAGGAGCAATATGGGTCATTGATCTCAGAGATCAATTGCCACGGGGTTCTGGGTCGGGTAGGTTTAGTTGATTGGGTTGGGGTGTTTTGGGCTACTGTGTTAGGTAATTGGGCTAGGAGTTGGTCCGAAAATAAGTAGAATTTAGGCTAGTTTTTTAAATATCCAATATTTAATGAATAAATAATTTATAAAAATAATTATTAAATATCAAAATAACATTTGTGCACTAAAATAATTAAAAATAATTAATTAATATTATAAAAATCTAAAAAGTCATTTTCTGCATAAATAATATAATTATACATTAATATAAGCTATTATTGCAAAAATATGGAATTAGCCCTAAAAATGCAAATGTAATAATAAAAATGCACTGAAAAATATTTAAATATTATGTTGGTATAAATGATAAGTTTAGATGATTAAATAATCATAAAATAATTTGGAGGATAATTATTGGATATTTATATATAATAAAATGCATGAATAAATTGGTTTAAAGTCTTTAAAAATTATGAAAAACTATAAAAAAAATATTTGTGTATGCTTATAAATCAAATGAAAATGCATATGCACTATTTTGAAAATATGAGGGAAAAATTGGGTATCAACAGCCCCGACATTAAATCGAGCGCTTCTTGGGAGGCAACCCATGTATTTGTTTTTCTTTTTTTTCTTCTTTAGATAGGTGTTGTTTTGTTCTATCTGGTTTTGAAGTGTGTTGTATGAATGAGTGTGCTTTGTAGGGACTATGCTCAGAAAAATTGGCTAAGTATGGAAAAAGTGCGGACCGCACAATTTTGAGTGCCACAACAGAAATAGATCTATGGCCGTACAATTCTTGTGTAGGCCGCACAACTGGATGTTAAAAAGTGCACACTCTCTGGTGTTTTCCTATTAGAGAAATGGCCAAATTGCGGCCGCACAAGGAAATGTGCGGTCCGCACCAAAATTTGCGGCCGCACTCAAAAAAGTGCGGACCGTAGATCTTTAAAAGGAAAGTGTCCATCAGGTAATAGAGTGCGGACCGCACATGGTATTGTCCGGCCACACTCGTCCCTTGATCCTTAGGCCATCTCGATAAGTATAAATAGTGTTGTTCATTCTACAGTTAAAACTTTACTTTCTCTAAGAATTAGAACAAAGGCGAACACAATGAACTCAACTGATTCACGCATCTCACACTCATTTCATCATCCTTTATTCTTCCTTGCATCACTACTTTACTGGTATATTCAATTCATCTTTAAAAAATTTCAATTTTCATAATTAGTTTAGATACTTTTAGACCTAATGTCAAATTCAATATCACGTGTGCTTAAATTTGTGTGGGTAACTTCCTATTGGATTTTTGGGGGATGAGTACATTATTTATCATGTTTACTTGGTATTACCATGTCCAATTTATGCTTAAAGTTAGAAACCCTAAGTTTACTGGCGATTGTTTCTGAATTGTGCATCCGTACAAGAAATTATGCGGTCCACAAATTGTTATCTATGGCATTTGGTGTGAAGTGTGGTCCGCAAAAATTGAACCCCGGCTACAGAAAAGGGTGTGCGGCCCCAGATCTTGGCTTTCTCTATTATTAGAGAGTTGCATTTTTGAAGTAAAAGTTGCGCGGCTGCACTCAAAATTATGCGGTCCACATTTCAATTGTGCAGTCGCACTAAAAATTGTGCGGACCGCAGAATCACCACTGCGTCCGCACTTCAAAATTATGCAGTCCACACAAACCCATCTGCGGCCGCACAAAAAAATGTGCGAACCACACTTCCCCCATCATGTATATTGTATTGTCTGCAACTGTCTGATACTCTGAACTTGAACTATATATGATTCTTATAGCTATGTATTGTTGACAATGGTTAGATCTTGGGGATGAGGTGATACATCCAAGGGGAGGGGTGAACCCTCCCAAGGCCGAGGCAGGGGTACCATACCACTCTCCGCGCAAAGAGTCATAGAAAAGAAAACAACAGTCGGGAGAGCCCCAGAGTCGGCTGAGTCCAGTTCATATGTCCCGTCTAGGGAAGCATCAGATGGCAACTCTGTGCAAGAGAAGCCTAATGTACAATCACAACCAAGGAAGCTCCCTGGGCAGTTTCAGCTCCTAGATGAACCTTCCACCTCGGCAAGCACTTCTGAGGGTTCAAAGCCCTCATCTACGCATGCCCCCGATGCACCAGTTATATTTGTTGTTGATGATGATATTCCAGATGACGGTCAAGGGGTGATACCAAAGTTGCCGACCTTGATAGGTCGAAGAAGAAGGAGGTTTGGGAAGACAGATTTGTGAGCCTGATTGCTTTCAACAGGTTCCGATAGTGGTGGCCTTAGAGATTTCTCATAGTTGAGCATTAGTTTGTTTTGAAAGACTTTGATAGGTACAATCCAAATATGGCAAGATAGTTCTGGGATAGAAAAGGGTGGACATGGTTCATTCAAAGCATGGTGGATTCCAAGGAGAAATTAGTCCGGGAATTCTATGCCAATGTAGTGCATATCAAGACGGGGACTAAGGTGACTAAAGTCAGTAACATAAAAGTTAGATTTGATGAGACCTCCCTGAACACATATTTGCAGCTCGAGGATGTGGAGCCGGTGCAATATTTGGAGAAGTTTGCATTGGGTGATGCATCTCACGCATGGCTAGCTGAGATTTTGGCAGCTCCAGGACCACCACCACCATGGATCACATCAGGTGTTCCTATTCAGCGAAACACCCTCAACTTTGAAGCAAAATGGTGGTAGACCTTTTTGTGCAGTCGAATAGATCCAAGCCAAAAAGAAAACAATCTACCAATTCTAAGGTCAGTTCTAGTGGCTTCTATTATGGCCAATTACCCAATTAATGTGGGTGCTATCATGTCGGTCAACATGTCATTGGTTGGTAGGCAGGGTGATAGCTCCTACCTATATCGCAACACTATCACAGAGTATATAACGAATGCGGGGGGTGGAGTCAAAGTTCTTTGACATAAAGGTTTGGGCGAAGAAGACCTTCACGTGGTACTCTGTGAAGGACCCGAGGAACCCAAAGAACAAGGGTCAGCCGATTAGTACCATGGGCCAGTTTGATGAGCCTTTGGTAGTAGTTACATATTTAGCTAACTTGCCTACCACTGCAGTCGGGCCTTCTTATAGTACAACTTTCATACCTCCACATCCATCTTCCGGGCCGTCAACATCAGTTCCATCCACTTCTACTTCGAGGACAGTGCTTATGCCTGCTCATCCATTCTGCATTGCGAGTCTCCCAAACACTGGCAAGTCTCAATAACCGGATGCAGACTGCTACTGCAAAGATGTATGATCTATCCAGTGCTGTTGCAACCCAGAACTCTACCCAGCACCTCAGATTCCTCTAGCAGTGGAGGACAATTTGAAGAAGATTCTGGAGAACTAGAAGACCATCATAGACACCTTGGTGGCACATGGAACAACAATTGAGGAGCTTGGGAAGTAGGTGAAGAAGATGAGAAAATCCCAGGCTTTGAAGAAATCAGTTGACAGGTTGAGATGGGAGGTGACCAAGATAGCTGCCGATGGGGATCTTCCATTTGACTTGCATATGGAGACAACACCATCATACCCAACAACACCATAAGCATCACTAGTACCAGCTAGCCAGTCTGAGGAGCCAGACCTCGCTGCCTACACTGCTGAGGCGGTGCTACAAATGTTCACCAACCAAGCTACTTCCCGAGTAGAGGATGATGAGATCTAGTTGGAAGAGCCTGAGGGAGGTGATGCTATGGACATGGAGAAATAGATCTAGTTAGTGACCTTTTGACTCTTATCAATCATCGAGTGGTTTAGTTGAACCATTAGTGATTTTCAATCTTGAATATGGTTGTTGTGGGCCCTCGACTCTGTCCTCTTTAACAATCCAGCTGTGTGAGAGGTGAGATGTTTTTCTTGCAAGTCCAAATACCCGTGCGAATGGTCTAAAACTTGCCCCGAATGTATTTCTAGGCAAAATGTTAAGTTTTGCTTGGCTTGAGAAGTGATTGTAGGCTCCCCTTGACTCGCTTGAAATTTTCCATGGCCCACCAATGCTGCTATCCCTAGTCTGTTCATTTGAGCCTTAGACCTTTCTCATTTGATAATCACGTTACAAACCTTTACCCATTTTGTAGTGACCCTCTCTTGGCACCCGAGCTTTCCTTAACACTCTTGAGAAACAGTAGGCTAAAACATAAGTTTGAAGGGACACAAAAAGAGAAAAGAAAAGGAAAAGAAAAAGCAAGAAAGAACAAAAAAAAGGAAAAATGCAAAAAGAAAGTGAATAAGTTGAAGAATTGAAGGGATTCAAAGAAAAATGATGATGCAAAGCATGGAGAAACCAAATAAGGATAAAATGAATATTATGACCAGGAAAGACTGATGTTAAGTCTCTCGAGTTCCTCTAAGGAAAAAGAAAATTCCTCAAAGAGTCGGCAAAACATGAGCCAAAAAAAAAGAGAAAATGGAGTGCTTAAGGAAAGATGAACCCGTTCTATTCCAACATATCCAACCTTAATAAAAAAGCCTTCATTACATTCCGAAAATTCCCTACGTGATTTCAAGCTGAGTGAACTTACATTAGTGGTGATTTACATGAGGGGCTTTATAGCCGTACTTGTGGCATTGTTTTAAGAGAGATGAGCAAACTTTTCACAAATCCTCGAATTGAGTGCCACATTTTTACGTGAGGTATGCTAATAGAGAGTAGAGGAAGAGGAGTTTGGGATCCACAATGACCTATGTTTACTGCGAAAATGGTAATAACAATTAAATTTGATTATGTGGTTCTAAAAATACGTGATTTATCTTAATGCTAGTTGTTAGGCAATAAATGCTAAGTAAGAGTTAAGAAAATGAGATAAGAGCTTAAAGATAGTATGCTGTGCAAACCAAGAGGCTGAGGATCGGGGCCTCGAGCCAGGATATATGGGGCCTCGGGATCGAGCTAAGTGCTAGGTTGCGGCCAATTGACGAGGAACTAACAGTTATGAGAGCTTTAATGAGAGCTCTTTATGATCAATGATGAATAGTAAATGAAGAACAATAAATGAAACGCAATAAATGTAAGTAATAAATCAAAGTAAATACAATGGAGAATGTTAAGGTTAGAGAGCAGAGAATGTTCTTGTTGTTGTGTTGAATATCATGTCATGTGCGCAAAAAATAACACGGGTCCCCTTTATTTAGGAGGAGTAATCCCAACATAGTACAGATGCATTTATTACAAATATATTAGGCTGGTATAACCATTTAATGCCACGGTACGGGCTTTTACTATTCTCATAGAATCAGTCAGCTCTATCCACTTGCCTTGGGAATCTACCGCCCATTCATCATAGCTGCTGATTTGCTCTACCCCTAGGTTGAGCGTAGGGAACCCTTTTACTCGAGCCTCGAACTATGCCTCGAGCCTCCTGAAGACGGTCTATGGAATGTCAAAATAATCATAAAATCGGGCTCTCCGATTTTATCCCTATATAGATAGTCCCCGCGTTTCTTAAAGTAAAATAATAAGAAACATCCTTGAATTCTTGATTCTTCAATACTCCTATTATGACGTCAGTTCATCAGAGCATTAAATGCCATGACTCAAAGGCTGCACAAAGGTTGCTATCAACGCGACTATCGAGAAGCCCATGAACCGTCATTTGTTCGACCTTTCTGCTCCTCAAACATCGCTCAATGGCTTCTATAAATACTTCAATTCATTTTTCCATTCACACTTTTAAAACATCAAGTTTTTAGGGCAAAGTTCACAACTTCCTACAACCATCTTCTTCCTATGCTCACTTGTTCATCCTCTTCCTTAGAAACCTTTCGTATAATCATGTCTAGAACCTCTAGAACGGTACCTCTGAAAGAGGGAACCGCTTCCTCAACACGCCCATCCAAGGGCAAACCAAAGATACCTCCGACTGTTGAGCAATGTACCCCCGACAACTTCGATACAGTTTCTGATTTTGCCATCGAAAATCCACCTTCTACCCCGGGCCGATATGAGCTTGTATCTCGGTACATCAGAATGGTGGCCGATACGCGGTGTCACGACTCAAACCGATGGGACACTGTATCTTTCACATCATTCTATCATAGGTAAATGAACTAGAGTAAAGTATGAGCGAATACAAACTTATACATATAAATTACGGGCCTATAAGACCAAAATAGACACTCGTGTACTGAACATGAGCTAACAAGGCCATACAATCTTTTACATACATGACATCTATCTAAAAGCCTCTAAGAATACATAATTTTCATAAATATCGGAACAGAGTCCCGCCATACAATACACGTCTAAATAATACTAATAGATCAAGCAACTCCGAAGCAAATTGAATGCACCGACATCGTCCGCTGAGCTGATAACATATTTGGAGGGCTCTCAATCTGTCTATCGGGACCTACGGGCATGAAGCACAGCGTCCCCAAGAAAAAGGGACGTTACTACGAATAATGTACCGAGTATGTAAGGCACATAAATAACTACATAACAGACATGAAGGACATATAGGGTAAATGACTCCACCTGTAAGTCTGGATAACTTTGTAAATCATGAAATAATTATAGTGTCATGCATATGCATATGAATGTTATGTCGTGCATAGGTACATGTTTCATAATATCATCAGCCTCTGAGGGGCATCCCATCATATCATATCGGCCACTGTGGGCAAAATCATCAACGTATACCAGCTGATCAGGTGGTGGTGCGTATATAACACCGTAACCAGTTTCATATATATATATATATATATATATATATATATATATATATATATATATATATATATATATATATATATATACATATATATATATATAACACCATCTGGTCATGCGTCAATGTATATGAATGCAATGCATGAAATGTACATTAATAAAATCTTTCGGAATGTCGTAAGACCATTTTGCCTTTGAGTAATATCATAAAGTAAACTCTATATGAGACCCATGAATAGATGACAAAATATTATGACACATGGAAATTCAAGAATATAGATATCTCTAATACTTCTATGAACAAACTCATTTATGGAATTTGTGCATTAACCCTTTTCGTTTGTGTCGTATAGATCATGCCAAAAGAAAGAAGGGATAGCCTTAACATACCTGGAGTAGGGAAAAACTTGTATAATGTTCTTGGAAAAGATTGCACCGTACTCTTTTAGACCCGCAAAATTTTACGTTGCTACGATTCCTAAAATTCTCGTTGGAACCTTGCAAGATTTCTCGTGGTTTAATGGAGTATTTAAAATCAAATCTTCATTTGAATTTGAAGATGGCCATGTTCTGGCAGCGTTATGGACTTTTGTTTTTTAAATTCATCTCTTAATCTTCTAATTGTAGTAATGTGACTACTACTACTATTTTGGATGGTATACTAATATAAGTAGGAGGTGTCTTTTCACCTTGGTCCTTGATTGCCACATATTAAATGTCTAAGATAAGTCATTGTGGCCAACTGCAACGTTTTTGGGATGATAGATTTTATTAGTTTTTGTCCACTTATTAATTAATTAAGTAATGTCTTGTTACCTGATAATTAATTAATAACCCGTACAATTAAGAATTATTTCCACTTACTTAAAATATTGCTCACTTTTTACATACCTTACTATCATAGCCATGTAGTACCTTGTATGGTACTAGCCCATAAATACTGGGTATTTTAGCTCGGGCTGTATTTTATCCCAAAAAGTCAAATTTTAACGAAATTCATTTTCTTCGACTTGCTTCCCCTCTTACCTTCATGAATTTACTCATCACGTATAATCCTTATAATCTCTATATAATCGTTTTCTTGGACTGATGTTAATTACCTTACGGCAAATTCAATGTACAATTCTACAAGGTGCAATATTGTCGTAACTTAATACTGTGAAGTGTGTTATCACCATAATGTAATATTGCAAGGCATAACATCATCGTAATATTGCGGGGGTGTAACATCATTCCCCCCTTTGGAACATTCGTCCTCAAATGTTGACTGACGCTCTTATCATTTTCATAACTTATAGCTCTTGTGAATACCTTAATACTCTCCTTGCCATTTAAGCAGTTGCTCTGTGAATAAATCCAAAGTCTAGGGCATTCTCCCCTTTAGTTTTCATGCTCATATCATGACTTGTGGTCGAAATCTTTCTAATCTCATAACTGTTGCTACCTCCTGTCATGCAGCCTGTATGACCCTGGCTTTGTAAGTTCGCTTATGCGATTCATCTTTTCTTTTTCCTTTTAGCTTTTAGTCAATCTCTTGGCCTTACTTTGTAGACATATACAAGGATTAATAGGATGCCTCTCTGGGCATCTATAGGTGTATTGAAGTTCTTCGCTCGATATATTGTAGAACTAACGAATATGGCCATATCTTATTTCTTATATCTTGTTATCCATTCGTATGGCTAGCTGCATCTACATGGGTCATACTATACCATAATTTTTACTTCAATTTATCGTTACTGAGGTATGCTTACCAAACTCTAATTACTTTTGTTGCCTATCCTTTAGGTGTAAATCTCAGTCCTTTAATGCTCCTTCATTACTGTTTGTCTTAAGAAGGATGGCGTAATATCATGTCATACTTTGTAACTTGTATCTGTCCATTGTTGATTCACCTCAATGTTGATCTACAATCCTCCACTTGAAGACTTGAAACTTCTTACGTAATATATTGTTGCTAGGGCTTACGCTGCATTGAGGACTATTTGAAGTGATTTCCATAACCGTATTTCATAGTGTCTGAATGTGATTCACCTTAAATCTTTTCTCCTTCTCTTTTTCTCTTTTTTTTCAAATCATTATTCAAACGAAGACCCAAATGTCATCCTTTATTTGTCACAATTACACCCTCATTTTATTACCAGGTTAGCATTTCATTCTTTATAAATGCTATTAATCTTAGACTCTTTTGAGTTCATTCAGGCTATACTAAACTTTCAATAACTTAGAGAAACCATTATCTCTCTTGTTTTCATGGACTTAATCCCGAGGACTTATCCATTCTCGTCACCTTTTCATTTGCCTTTCCTTATCCCTACTCATGTTTTTTAAAACTTTGTCGCTCTACCATACTTTAGCTTGCGATCTATACATATCTATTTATACTACTCGCAACTTTCCTTCAACTTGCTTGCAACATAGATTTCCTTATTTTACCCTGGAATGTCAAGCTAGACATCACATAATCTCTAACCCTTATATTCCCTCTTAACTTGATTTCTCAGTACTTAGAAACCATAGGCTAGAAGACATGCCGCTATCACTCCCGGTTATTGGATCCCTACGCTTCTAGTCTTCTATCCGACGTATGGACTATTCACAAATTTCTGCATTTGAGTATCTCATACGTTGTTCACCTTTACCTTACTTACTTAAAATCTCGCATCATATCTTCTATCTCTTTCATATCCTCCCTTCCACATAGGTATGATTCACATCACAACTTGAAGCTCTATTATAATACTACACTCCGGTGGGCGCTTCATACTAATTTCCTATGAGGCTGTTACTTTTTACATTTTTTAATTGGATTTATCATAGAGCCGTTATAGACTATGGTTATTGTACTATCTCTTTCGTACCTCTGATTTTAAGGGAGATCCTGCAATGTTCTCGATCACGATGTTTCTAATTTTCTCGGTCCAATAATCAACCTCCTGATTTACTTAGGTGATGTAACTCTTTAGTTTCCTCCTTCTTCTGATCGGCCTTCTCGTTGGCTTAAGCAATCTTTCAATCTGTGGTTCATGGTATTATTTATTCTATTTATCCTTTCATGGGCAATGAGGAATATGCATTATACAATCCTTTAACAATTTAATATGTCATGTATGATGTGGGCTCAATTCTTTCTTTTAACGTATACCACAATCTTCTATGACTTTATATACTGCATGTATAAAACTCTGAACCTTTAAGTGCATTCATAACGTAACCAACTCTGGATCATTGATCAAATAATTTCTTTCGTTCTATTTTAGCTTTCTTTTAACGTAAGCTATTACTTTTCCTGGTCTTTCTGCCCCCTTGTTGCATCCATACTTAGCTCATCTTAGTTCCCACACATACTAGAGTTTTCGTGCAACTCATATGATCTCGAATATTACTTTTGGAGTACTTATAGTGTTGTTGTGACTGTTGTTACACGACTATTTCCTCTTTAGGTCATTGTGCTTAAGTTGAAGCCTTTTTCCTTATTTCCTAAGCTAGTCTTTCGTTGTAGTACTTAGGGAGAACCCTTGACCCTCGTAAAGCTATGAGCTTATTACGGACCTTTTGATGTCCGTCCTTGCATATAATTATCCGTAGTTGCTTACCTCCGGGGCCTTGTGCTTGTAAGGTTGCTTCTGAACTGACTTTGATTGCCTTCCCAGTGACACTTTCTTTTATTCCCGTAACACTTGTACGGTACCTTTAACTACCCCGACTTCTATAATATATCTCAAGAATTATAATGACATTACTGCGAGGCTGAATTCTCCAAATTGGGGTTTACTACATTCATCTTGCATGATCTGCTGATTTATCCGTAACTTCTTGTCTAGTCATGACTAGGCTCTTCCTGAATGAACTACTAATTACTCGTCGGCCCATTCTCATATCTATATTCTTTGTAATCTTCCTTGGGTTATTTCCTTTCTTAACTTACCTCACGTGTTGTCTCCTTATCTATCAATAACATCTCGGGCAGGAACCCTTACTTCCCTTTAATTTTGACTTCGTGCTTACATAACGTCCTGGAATCATAGCATATTTGTAACCTTTGGATAAGTGCAATCTCATCCTTTTCTCATTTTTTGCAATCTTCCTTTATCATTCCATATTCCCCCCTTTAGGGGAGTACTAAGGCTTGGAGCTATGACAACCTGCCTATAGATGTTTTTCCTCTTCATCTTTGGCATCCTTTCACATCATCGATGGCCCATACTTACTTGCGGTAATCCTTTTGTACCAAGGATAATAAAATCCCTCACTCGTGATGGTGACATTTAGTGTAACTGGTACATATAGTTGCTTAAGCTTAACTTTTCTCACATTGCTTGCTTTAGGGAAGCATCTTCCTGAATAACCATTCTCTGAATTTCTCATGAATCTTCTTCTGTTGTCCATTTTATTATCGCTGGAAAGCAATATGAAATTCTCATGATGCTGACCATTATCAGATCACTCAGTCCCTAATTCATGTTTAGTTTATCTTGTTCACTAGCTCATACTGATTTCTACATTCTGGGTTTAATTCTCCCTTCTGGTAATCATGTTAGAGTCATGAACTTATTCTTTGAGATGAGGATATGACTTTATGGCATATACTCTTTTGTTGTCCTAAGACCCTTCACCTCTCATCTCTTCATTCACTTGACTAGACTCTACAATACTGTCATTTCCTTTTTTCCTACCGTCGTTATCCATGTATCACACCTTATTCATAATGTTTCCTTATCTCTCTTCTCATTACTCTGCTAATATTTTTGCATATCACTTTTCTTATGAAAACTTCAACATGACATTCTTTTACTTTTAGCTGTCCTTGCTTCATTCATCGGCTCTTCGGGTTGCTCAACGTCCTCTCTCTACTAGGGACGGGAATCACACTAAGGTGATATTTATCCCTTCCAGGATTTCAGTACCTATCATCTGAATTTTTTTTGATCATGTTAGTATTCACGTCTAATTGTAATATTTTAGAGTGCACCATCTGGGTGTCTCACAAGGAGATCTATTAGCACATTTTTAATATCCTTCGGCAATGTCAACTAATACAAGTAATCCATTCACCAATTTGGGTTACCCTAACCTCAGCCAGATCTTGATATCCCGTCTTTTTCTTAACTATACCTGTTAGCCCCCCACAGGGCATAACTGAAATGGGTGTGATCAATTGTACATACCTCCTGTTACTGTTGAATATAACTCAAAAAGCTTATGTTCCTCTGCCTGAATTACAAATGCTGTTAACCTTCATTAATTGGGCACCTCGTACCCTTCTTCATCTTGCTTCTTTTGCTTGTTGAAATGTGTATTCATCTTCTTAATCTCTCATTGTCTTTCACCATAAATGTGGATAGGCATTCTTGCCTTAAGGCTTCTTATCAGGAAGCTTACACCTTTTCAGTACACCCATGATCTGCTAAAGACCTCACATTTACTTATCATAGGCATCATATAAAAATCGAATTCCTCTGACTCAGCTCTTCCACAACTATCTCTCTTTCCAACCTTCTTTCCGGATGTAGGTATCATCTTATTACAAATAAGATGGAATTTCGGAACTTGAATTCTTATAAGTGAGCTCTACCACACGATCTAGAGTAATAAGAAAGAGTGGCAGTCCTAAATGCCATGTAGCCTCCTACTTATAAGTGTGGTGCACGACACACCCATAAATAAGACTCTACTAGACATGGCTTGTAGACTTCCTAGGACAGAACTGCTCTGATATCACTTTTGTCATGACCCAAATCGATAGGCCGCGACGGGCACCTGGTACCTTACTCAACTGAGTACCAACGTAACGTATCTTTCATATCATTCTATTATAGGTAAATGAACAGGAGTAAAGTTTGAGGTAATACAAACTTATAAATATAAAGTACGGGCCTATAGGACCAAAATAGCCACACATGTACAAAACATGAGCCTACAAGCCCATACAAACTTTTATGTACATGACATCTATCTACAAGCCTCTAAGAATACATAATTTTCATAAAGGTTGGAACAGAGTCCCGCCATACCAAACAATACACGTCTAAATCGTACTAACCAATCAAGCAACTCCGAAGCAAATGGAGCGCACCAACATCTTTTGCTGAGTTGATAGCCCACTTTCAGGGCTCTCCACCTATCTATCAGGACTTGTGGGCATGAAACGTAGTATCCCTTGGCAAAAAGGACGTTAGTACGAATAATATACCGAGTATGTAAGGCACATAAATAACTACATAACAGACATGAAGGACATATAGGGTAAATGACTCCACTTGTAAGTCTGGATAACTTTGTAAATCATGAAATAATTATAGTGTCATGCATATGCATATGAATGTCATTTCGTGCATAGGTACAGTTTTCATAACATCATCAGCCTCTAAGGGCATCCCTTTATATCATCTCGGCCACTGTGGGCAAAATCATCAACGTATAGCAGCTGATCAGGTGGTGGTACGTATATAATGCCATAACCTTTCCCATATCCTGTATACATACACACACACACACACACACACACACACACACACACATATATATATATATATATATATATATATATATATATATATATATATATGCGTATATAACATCAGCTGGTCATGGGTCAATGTATATAAATGCAATGCATGAGAAGTACGTTAATAAATTCTTTCGGAATGTCATAAGACCATTTTGCCTCTGAGTAATATCATAAAGTAAACTCTTTTCAACTTTCATATTATTCTGAGACCCATGAACAGATGATAAAATATTATGACACATGAAAATTCAAGAACATGGATATCTCTAATACTTCTATGAATAGAGTCATTTATGGAATTTGTGCATTTGCTCGTTTCATTTGTGCCGTATAGATCATGCAAATAGAAATAAGGGATAGCCTTAACATACCTGGAGTAGGAAAAAATCCGTATAACGTTCTTGGAAAAGATTGCACTGTATTCTTTTAGACCCGCAAAATTTTACGTTGCTCCGATTCCTAAAATTCTTATTGGAACCTTGGAAGATTTCTCGTGGTTTAATGGAGTATTTAGAATCAAATATTCATTTGAATTTTAAGATGGCAATGTTCTGGCAGCGTTATGGACTTTTGATTTTGAAAGTCATCTCTTAATCTTCTAATTGTAAGTAATGTGACTACTACTACTATTTTGGATGGTATACTAATATAAGTAGGAGGTGTCCTTTCACCTTGGTCCTTGATTGCCACATATTAAATGACTAAGATAAGTCATTGTGGCCGACTTCCACGTTTTTGGGAGGGTAAATTTTATTAGTTTTTATCCAGTTATTAGTTAATTAGGTAATGTCCCGTTACCCGATAATTAATCAATTACCCGTATAATTAAGAATTATTTCCACTTACTTAAAATATTGCTCACTTTTCACATACCTTACTATCATGGCCATGTGGTACCTTGTATTGTACCCATCCATAAATACCGGGTATTTTAGTTCGACAAAGTTACCCATTTATTTAGTCCATAAATACCTTATATGGTACTAATTCACCTATAATCCTTATAATCTCCATATAATCTTTTCCTTGGACTGATGTCAATTATCTTATGACAAATTAACTGTACAATACTACAAGGTGCACTATCATCGTAACTTAATTCTGCGAAGCGTAACATCACCGTAATATAATACTACAAGGCATAACATCATCGTAATATTGCGGGGTGTAACATGTAGAGAGTGAAGAAGGACTGCCGATGGGGGCAGCATTTCAACTACAGATCCTCAAGCCTGAAGAAAGCATAGTAGATGACAAAACTGGCTTTCTCAGCGTATATACATACCCATTCACTCTAGGTCCTGTAGATCCTTCTTCCCCGAAGATAGATCCGATGATTCTTAATTGTTGCCGAGAGTACCGAGTGACACTTGGTCAAATCTATCCTTCTTTTCAGAGGATCATTTACATGCTCTGATATTTTTCCAATCAGGTCGAGGGAATGACCTTCACCCTAGATCACCTGGTCAGGTTGTATAGCCTTTGTTTCTACCGAGGTTTGATCAAGCATCATCCTTGATCTGCGAAGACATTATTTTCGAGCATCGATAAGGACAAGGACCGTGGGTGGATGAGCCGGTTTGTCAGAGTGAGGACATTTGACATTATACCGGCTGATAGGATGCCATTCTCGAAGGAATGGAATATGCAGTGTAAGTTTCCTTACTTCGAGTTCGTTTTATTGCCCCTTCTTTCCCCTTCTGAAATGATCTTCTTTTGACTATGCAACCACCGTTTGGTACCCTACAGCAGTTCAGAACCATTCGAGGTGGATTAGATAGCTAGACTCTGCCTTTCCTTACAATGGGCGTTCTTGGCGTGATTTGGCCAAGACTCGGTGGCAGGCTAAGAACCATGGTAAGTACTTCTTACTGTCGTTGCCAAATTTCTTATGAGTATTCTTCGTGGTGATGAGTTTTGATATATCATGCTTATGAAGACCTCAAGGATGGTGTGTCGATGAGACTAGCTCCCGCTGGTGAAGAAGGAACCTTGAAACCCGACAAGGGTAAAAAGAGGAAGAAGGAAACTTTGACCGAGTCTTCAATTAAGATCGATGCCACAGTCTCGGCTTCGGCTGCTGTGGCAAGTCCTCATTCTGAAGATGAAGGTTATGATGATGATGATCGCCCTATGGCACGAAGGACAAGAAGGAGTGCTAATGCTCCACAAGTTTCTGGGCGCGAGGCCACCACGCCAGTGATGGTCGATATAGACCTAATCCGTGTTGAGGAAACCCTCGAGGAGGGTTCGGGCACTGTCCCTAAGCTTCAAGTCAGACATGGCACAGTCCGTATCGATGAAACCTTGGCTGGTGATTCCGGAGGGCCTGAACCCGAAGTTTCCCAGGGTTGAGAGGAGATTCTTACAAAAATTAATTCCCTGGGTGGCTTTTTAATTGGGCTCTTCATTTTTACCGGGGGAAATTAGGGACCCCCAGGATACGGGTACCGCTGGTGTGGGGACCTCTCATGGAGAGGAAGAAACGCTTGAGGACTACTTCATCGGCATCGACGTGGACGTTCGATGCCCCCATCACTCTTGAAGAGGCCGAGAAGCTTCAACTGTAGGTAACATTCTCGACATACCATTTGTGCTTTAAATTTTTCCCTTGTCTTCTCAACTTTTCTACCTCTGTTGCAGGTCAAGAAGTTGTATGACCATGCTTTCTCTAAGCACCAAGACGAGCTCTCATGCCATGAGAAGGAAATCGAGGAGCTCACCTCGAAGCTGAGTAAGTCAGAGGCTTCCTCCGCCCGATAGGAAGAGGAGTTGGATGAGTTTCGGGCAAGCCTAGAGGGGGGTGTACAAGGAAAGGAACAGCTTTGCCGAGCAGGTAACACGACATTCATGTTCTCATTCTCTTATTCTCCTAACTTGATATTCATGATCTTGTTTCGCCTCTGCAGATTGGCAAAAGGATGCCCTGGTGGGGCAATTTCGGGAAGAGGTCGCGGCCTAGGATGCGGAGATCCTCGAGATAAAGAGGTAGAATAAGGTTGTGACCTCGGAAAAGGACCTTTTACGGGCTAAGTTGACCTTGACCCATGAACTTCTTTAGAATGCTCAGAAGTAGGTCGTTGCACTATCTTCAGCCAAGGCTGAGGCTGTCGAAGATGAGTCCTCATATAAGAAGGATGCCACTACTGCAAATGCTCTAGATAGGGAGATATCTGAGAAGGCCGAACATAATTTGGCTCAGGTAGTTGCTTATACTCATCTGCAAGCTCGGAGGCAGGCCCTCGATGAAGAAAACGCCGAAGCTGTTGATCTCCTTACTGAGATCAAAAAAGCCAGAATCTTGGAGGAGGGATAAATGCCATCAACTACTTCAGATGAGGACTTTGGAAGTGATCCAGATGGTAGCGAGGGTGAGGAATAGTCTCACTCCACCCTTTCTGCTTCTTCTTTTCTTCCTTTTGTGTAAGGGATCCTCGAGGGAGTTTTGTAAAGATACAATCTGTAAACATATTTTTGGAAATGAATTTTTGAGAATGCAAAGAGATCCTTTTATTCAAAGTCTTCCAATTTATTTTTCAATGCTTATGTAAAGCTAGTTTGTTGAACCTTGATGTCGGCTCTTTTAGAGCCTATACTCGGAGTAACCGAGATCCTCGAGATCGGGCACCATCTCGAGGCTAGGCCGATGTTGATATCCCCTTAGAGATTATTTTTATTTTGATAGAGTTCCTCGAGATTGATCACCATCTTGAGGCTTAGATTGATATTTATGGCCCGATAGAGCCCATAGTTATAACGGCAGAGATCCTCGAGATCGAGAACCATCTCGAGGTTGGATTGGTACGGGAATCTTGACCCCTCATATGTCGTACGACAATGTCATTCGTATGGCATGATTGCAAAGTGACCAGGGTGGTCCCACCGGTACCCTTCCCCAATAGTAGCAATGACATGGTAAGAATTAATTGGCCTTTAGGGTAGGCGAGCAGTCACTGCTCGCTCTATATATGAGCTTACTTTCCTCTTATTTGAGGGCTTTGCTATTTTTGTAGAGTTTTTTCTCCTTGCAGCAGTGCTTCCATCGCTTTAGTTCAAAGCTTTCATTTAAGTTTTCACCTCCTTCTTCTTGTTTCTCCGTAGTTATGTCTGCTATGCCCAAATTCGTCTACCAAGAGGAGGAGAGCTCCGTCTCTATTTCCCGCTCGGTCGGTAGTGCACCGTCGGCGTCCGGTGAGCTAACCTCGAGGTGTTTTGTCTCGAGAAGGGACTTTTAGTTAGAGAGACCGCCCAACGCTCAGGGCCATTAGGAACATGCATCGAGGTTTGTCTCATCAATAGGAGAGGAACACCTCGAGGCGGTTAGGAGAGACTATGGATAGGGAGAAAAGGTGGTATTCCAGGTACCTTCCCTAGACGAGAGCATCATGGATTATGTAGAGGGGTTTTTGAATGTATACACATACCCTTTTACACTAGGCCCTCTCGATAGGGTCATGCTCGAGTTTTGTAAGAGATATCAGGTTACCCTGGCACAGGTTCACCCATCATTTTGGAGGATAGTGTTGATGATAAGGTATTTTGCAGATAAAGTTGGGTTCAAGTTCACCCTGGGCCATCTTATCAGACTATACAGGCCCTTGCATTACCGGGGCTTGATTACTCTACGACGTCGATCCACCCAGCCCTTTATTTCCAGTAGTGAAGAAGACGGGGACAGAGGGTGGATGAGTTGATTTTGTCCGAGTGCAAACCGCCGATATTATCCCCACAGAGTTCCTTCCATTTCCTGAGAAATGGAATTTCACACATAAGTGATACACTTATGTTTTTATTGTTTTATTCATGGTGGAGGCAGACTCCATAAAAGATGTCTTCCTTTCCTTCTCTACAGCGGTCCTATGGTTTCCATATGAGGTCCCCGACCTAGCAGATTAGAATCAAAAATTGGCAGCTTGCTCAACGTACAATGAGCGCAAGTGGTGAGATCAGTCCAAAGGCAGATGGGAGGCCAAACACCACAGTACGTGCTTTACTGCCTATTTTCTTTGAAAGGTAGTCTCTTTTATGTGTGTTAACTATGTCACCGCAGGTATAGGAGAATTTTCTGAGATGAGACCGTGCCCCCTTGGAGAAGACGATGGATCGTCGGCTTCGGGGTCAAGGGATAATAACAAACGGAAGGAATCTTCTAATGACGAAGATGCTCATAGCAAGGGAAGCCCTGCCCGGAGGCTCAAAGGAGATGGATCGACTGTGCTTAGATGAACCGACGACTGTGATGTGGTTCAAGACATTACAACCTTCCTTGTTACGGAATTTTAAGGGTCCTCCTTAAAATTCTGCCCCAGTTTACTAGGTTGCTGCTTCTAATTGCTGCTAGCGATGATTGGCTGAAATTAACTTCGAAATTTTGAGGGTCCTCCTCAAAATTCTGCCCCAGTTTCCAATTGCGGCGGGAAATGAAAGTTTTGTTGAATTGTGACCGGACCCACAGGGTTGCCTATGTATCCCCTCTTAAACGGGAATCAGGTCAGGCGTAGTTCAAATTACATCATAAAGGAAAGCATAAAGATTATATATAGTAGCGCTTGACTGCATCTGAATTGATCGGCTTTGGCCAGACTTTTGTCGTCCATTGCCGCAAGTATAAGGGCTCCTCCTATTAGAACCCGGTGAACCATGTACGGACCCTGCTAGTTGGGAGAGAATTTCCCTTTTGGCTTCATCTTGATGCGGGAAAATTTTCTTTAATACCAGCTGCCTCGGTGTGAACTGTCTTGGCTTGACTCTTTTGTTGAAGGCTTTGGACATCCTGTTCTGATAAAGTTGACCATGGCAAACTGCATTCATTCTCTTTCTATCTATAAGAGCTAGTTGCTTGTAACGATTCTTTACCCATTCTGCATCGTCTAGCTTTGCTTCCTGTATGATTCTTAATGATAGAATTTCCACCTCGGCTGGAATGACGGCTTCTGTACCATAAACAAGCATATAGGGGGTTGCCCCGGTTGATATGCGGATTGTGGTGCGGTATCCCAATAAAGCAAATGATAGCTTCTCGTGCCACTGCTTATGCTTCTCTATCATTTTCCTTAGTATCTTCTTGATATTCTTATTGGCGGCTTCTACTGCTCTGTTCATCTGAGGTCTGTAGGTTGTAGAGTTCTTGTATTTGATCTTGAAGGTTTCACACATGGCTTTCATCAGGTCATTGTTGGCATTGGAACCATTATCAGTGATGATTGATTCCGGAATCGCGAACCGACAAACGATACGGTCGCGGATGAAGTCTACCACGACTTTCTTAGTCACTACTTTGTAAGATGCTACTTTGACCCATTTGGTGAAATAGTCGATTGCTATTAGAATAAACCTGTGCCCGTTAGAGGCGGCAGGCTCGATTGGTCCAATAACATCCATTCCCCAGGCAGCGAACGACCATGGTGAGAATGTTGTAGTAAGCTCACTTGGAGGTAACTTTATCATGTTTCCATCTATCTGACAACGGTGGCATTTTCGGATATACTGGATGCAGTCCGTCTCCATAGTCATCCAAAAGTAACCAGCACGGAGTATCTTCTTTGCTAAGACAAAACCGTTCATATGTGGGCCGCAGGTCCCAACATGGATTTCTTCTAGTAGTTTAGATGCTTCCTTCGCGTTGACACACCTTAGTAATCCCAAATCAGGAGTCCTCCTATATAGGATTCCTCTACTGTGAAAGAAATTGTTGGACAACCTTCGAAGTGTGCACTTCTGAGTAGTGTTCGCAAGTTGTGGGTATTCTCATTTTGCCAAATATTCCTTGATATCATGAAACCAAGGCTTTCCATTTGCTTCTTCTCCGACATGAGCACAGTAAGCTGGTTGATCATAGATCTTTACCGGAATGGGATCAATGAAGTTTTTGTCTGGATGTTGTATCATGGATGATAGGGTGGCCAATGCATCGGCGAACTCATTCTGGATTCTGGGAACATGTTGGAATTCCGTCTTTGTGAACCTCTTTCTCAATTCCTGTACATGATGCAGATAAGGGAGTATCTTGGAGTTCTTGGCTGCCCATTCTTCTCGGAATTAATGTATAAGCAAGCCTGAATCCCCCATTACTAGAAACTCTTGAATGTTCATGTTGATGGCCATTTTGAGACCTAAGATACAGGCTTCATACTCAGCCATATTGTTGGTGCACGGGAATCTGAGTTTGGCAGACACCGAATAATGTTGACCGGTTTCCGATATGAGGACTGCTCCTATGCCAACTCCCTTGAAGTTTGCTGCTCCGTCGAAAAACATTCTCCAACCAACATAGGATTATGCAATATCTTCTCCTATAAATGATACCTCTTCATCAGGAAAATACGTTTTCAGGGGTTCATATTCTCTATCCACGGGGTTTTCAGCAAGGTGATCTGCTAGTACCTATCCCATGATTGCCTTCTGAGTTACGTAGATAATGTCAAATTCACTCAACAAGATTTGCCACTTGGCTAGCTTTCCAGTGGGCATGGGCTTCTAGAAGATGTACTTCAAAAAATCCATCCTTGATATGAGATATGTAGTATAGGCATAGAAGTAGTGTCTCAGCTTCTGAGCTACCCAAGTTAAAACACAACAGGTGCACTCTAACAAAGAATACCAGGCCTCGTACAGGGTGAACTTCTTACTGAGGTAATAAATGGCTTGTTCCTTCCTCCCCGTTTCATCATGTTGCCCTAGAACACAACCGAATGCTCCATCCAATATTGCGAGGTAGAGTAATAGAGGTCTACCTAGCTCGAGCGGGACCAAGACTGGTGGTGTTGACAGGTACTCCTTGATTTTATCGAAGGCCTTTTGGCAGTCATCAGTCCATTTGGTAGCAACCTCCTTCTTCAACATCTTAAAGATTGGCTCACAGATAACTGTAGATTGTGCTATGAACCGGTTGATATAGTTAAGTTTCCCCAAGAAACTCATCACGCCCTTCTTGTTCTTTGGTAGTGGCAACTCTTGAATAGCTTTGACCTTTGATGGATCCAGTTCTATTCCTCGGTGACTTACAAGGAACCCAAGTATTTTTCCGGCCAGAACCCCAAATGCACATTTTGCGGGATTCAGTTTTAGGTTGTATCTTCTCAGTCTATTGAATAACTTCCTCAAATCTTCCATGTGATCAGTGGCTTTCTTGGACTTGATGATAACATCGTCTACATATACTTCGATCTTCTTGTGTATCATATCGTGGAAAATGGTTTTCATGGCCCTCATGTAGGTGGCCCTAACATTTTTTAATCCTAACGACATCATCTTGTAACAGTACATCCCCTACGGTGTAATTAAAGCCGTTTTCTCAGCATCTTCTTCATCCATCCAGATCTGATGATACCTCGCAAAACAATCTACAAATGACTGCAACTCATGCCTAGCGCAATTGTCGATCAGGATGTGTATGTTTGGCAAGGGGAAGTCGTATTTTGGACTGGCCTAGTAGAGATCCCGGTAGTCGACACAGACTCTGACCTCAAAATCATTACCCTATCAAAGGCCTAAACGTCATCCTCTTATCCATCACAATTATACCCTTATTCTACCACTAGAGAAACATTCCATCTCTTCTAAATTCTCCATGTCTTAAACTCCTCTGAGTTAACTCAAGTATACTAAGCTTTTTATAACTTATGGAAACCATCAACTCTTTTATTGTGATGGGTTTAATCCTAAGGACTTACCTATTCTCGTCACCTTCTCACTTACCTTTTCTTATCCTTACTCTTGTCTACCTAAAAACTTATCGCTTAACCATACTTTAGCTTGAAACCTGCATATTTCTATTTGTACTAGTCGCAACCTTCCTTTAACTTGCTAGAACTATAGATTTCCTTATGTTATTCTGGAACCTCAAGCGAGACATCATATCATCTCTAACTCTTATGCCACTGACGATAACTCTATCATTTCTTGATACAAAATTACAACGCTTTTAGCCCTCTATATGATATCTGGATTATTCGTAGCCTTCTGTACTTGGGCATCTCGTACCTTCTTTACATGTACCTTACTTACCTTTAAATCTTACATCGTATCTTCTATCTCTTTCATAACATCCCTTCCACATAGGTGGAATTCACATCCACACCTTAAAGTTCTACTATAATACTTGCACATCATGTGCATACACAATCTGCTGAAAGCTTCATACTGATTTCTTATGAGGTTGGTATTGTCCTAACTAGATTTATCATAGAGCCATTATAGAATATGGTCGTTGTACTATCTCTTTGTACCCTTGATATTTAGAGTAATTCTATAGTGTTCTGAATCACGATTTCTATACTCATCGGGGTCTAATAATCAAACTCCTAATTCATTTAGATGATGTAACTCTTTAATTTCCTCTTCTATCTCAGCCTTAAATTAGGCCTACATTATCTTCTAATCTTCCGCTCGGGGTTTTAGTTGTTACTTTATCCCCTCGTGGATGCTATGGAATATCCATGATACAATCTTCTAGAAATTCAAGCTTTTGTCTATGACGTGGACTCAATTCTTTCTTTTAACTTATACCGGAGTCTTCTATATATGTATCATTATTAACATATATGTTGCATGGATAACACTCCAAAATCTTAAGTGTGTTCATAACGTAACTAACAATGGGTCATAGATCGGATAATTCCTTTCGTGCCTTCTCAGCTTTCGTTAAAAGTAAGCAATTACTTTTCTGGGTTGTTCTGCTACGTGTTACATGAATACTTGGCTTATCTTAGTGCCCACATATATTGGAATATTTTGCAACTCATATGATTTCGAATATTACTTTGCATTTTACTTCCCGTTGCTTAGTCACAATAGGTACCACTTTCTTGTATAGTGCATGCGATGTTGTAGTGATACTATTGTTACAAGTCCATTATTTATTTAGGTCACTATGCTCAATTTGAAGCCTTCTTCCTTATTTCCTCAGCTAGTCTTTCATTGTAGCATTTTGGGTAGACTCTCTAACTCTGGTAAAGCTGTGAGCTTATCCTATCATATACCTGACAAAATTTTTGATGTTCTTACTCACCTATAAATATCCTTGGTTACATACCTTCGTGCCCTTGTTCTCGTAGGGTTACTTCTGAACTCAAATTTTTTTGTCCCCCCTGTGGCACTCTCTTTTATTTCTGTAACACTTTTACGGCAACTATAACTACCTCAACTCCTATCTGAATATTTCTCAAGGATTACGATGTCGTATCTGCGAGACTAAATTCCCTTCACTAGGTTTATCTTGCACGATCTACTGATTTATCTGTATCCTCTTGTCTAACCATAACTAGGCTCTTCCTGAATCAACTACTAAGTACTCGTTGGTCCATTCTCATATCTATTTTCCGCTTAATATTTCTTGGGTTGTTTCCTTTGTCTTAACTTACCTCTCACACTGGCTCCTTATCTATCAAGTGTTCATTCGTACGTAGTTATAAATAATATCCTGGGAGGGAACCCTTACTGTTTCTCCCGACATTGTGCTTGAATAATGTTCTGGAGTCGTAACATATCTATAGGATCTGAATAAATGCAATCTCATTCCTTTCGCCTTTTTACCGCATTCTTTCTTAACTATTCCGTAGTTACTTGAACTACATAACTCCAAATTACTACCATATCACACCATCTTCCTCCCTTAGGGGAGTACTAGCATTTAATGTTATGAAGATTTACCTATATATGGTTTACCTCTTCATCTTTGGCATCTTTTCACATCTTCACTGACTCTTACTCGCCTTGCGATAACCCTTCTCTACCAGAGATAACTAAATTTCTTACGCATGAGGGTGACACCTAGTGTAATTAGTACACTTGGTCCCTTAAGCATAACTCTACTCACATTGCTTGCTTTAGGGAAACGTCTTCCTAAATGACCTTTAAAGGTTATTCTTCTATTTTCCATTCTATTTTTGTCGGAACATGGTCTCTAAAGATCTCACAATGTCGACTATTATCAAATCCTCTGATCCCTAATTCAAGTTCAATTTATCTTGTTTACTAGCTTATGCTGATTTCTATTACTCTGAGGGGGTGGCGGACTAACTTAGTCTTTTTGTAATTATGTTGGAGTCACCAACTCATTTTCTTGAAATAAGGATATGATTTTATGACTTATGCTCTTTTATAGTCTCAAGGCCTGTCACCTCTTGTCTTTTCCTTTACTTGGCTATAGACTATGTCATCATGTCATATTATGATTTACCATTATCCCCCTTTTATCACATCTTACTCGTTATACTTCATTTCTCTCTTCTTATTCTCCTGCTAATATCTCTATTTATTACCTTATTCTGAAAGCTTCAACAAAATATTCTTTCAATTTATCTTCCCTTGCTCTCCATCTCACTGTCTCTTCGGGTCGCCTACTATTCTCTTTTTATTAGGGCGGGAGTCATACTAAAGTAAATATTTATCCCTTCTAGGATTCCATTACATGTCTTCTGATATTTTTGAATGTTCTAGTATTCATATCTGATTGTAATATTCTAGAGTGCACCACCTGGTACGCACTATCTAATAGGGCCTCAAACAGGGCCACGTTGTTAATAATTGTCTCTCTTTTAATGCCCTTACCTGCTATTGTATTATCCCTCTGGCTAGCTGTAATTTTTTAGATTGCCAGCATCTCTATAATTAGAAAACATAAGTCTTGGCTCGAACTCTTATGACTCAGCTCTATAGCACGATGTGGATTTGAAAGAAGGGTAACATACTCCTAAATGCCTTATAGCTTACAGTTTATATAATGTGGTGCACAACACATCTATAAACAAGGCTCTACTAGACATGACTTGTAGATTCCCTAGGACAAAACATCTCTGATACCATGTTTGTCATGCCCCAAAACTAGAAGAGGCGTGGCCGGCACTTAACCTTGTGTTCCAACTTACGATTAAGGGACTCTGAACATATAGTGTCGTACTTTGGCCATGGGGCAACATTGTAAGACAAATTGCAAAGCAAAATATAAAACTGAACGGAAACTAATGCTCACTAAACATCAATATAAAGCTGGGCCGATAAGACCGTCATAACTACTACAACTGACAAACAAACAAAATATACATATAAGGCCTACAAGCCTAACATACTGCACTAACTGACATGATATGTCTACAAGCCTCTACTGATGGATGTACTGTGATTGGAACAGGGCCCTGACATACCCATAACATATATACATATATACATAAGATGTACACAAAACTCTAGACCCGACAACTTCGAAGGATATGGAGTTTACCGATCAGGATGAACTCGGGCCACACCTACCGAGGAGGTCTACCCATCTGTCTGTCTGAACCTGCACGCATCAAATGCAGCATCCCTAGAAAAGGGAAATCAATACGGAATAATATATCGAGTATGTAAGGTGATAAAATAACTAAAAGCTGAAATTGAACTGATAACATAATAACTTAAAGTAACTGGGAGTTAAAGATGATCTGGAGATATACTTACATGCGGATACTGACTCAACTCTCTCAATATAGTAAGTAAAATAAATGTCCGGCCCTATAAGGCTCGGAACGTGTAACTGCTCTACCGTAGTAGGCTTTATCATAGGCGCTCGACCATACTAGGCTCCGTGTCTTGACCATTTTGGTCTTGCTTATAGGTGCTCGGCCACAGTAGGCTCCGTATATAACTTACCATCTGATCAAAGGTTGCCCAATAGAGGCCTGCCCATCGATTACAGCTTGATGGTGGTGAAAATACTATAATACTGTATATATATATATATATATATATATATATATATATATATATATATATAGACTTTTATATCTTGACTGGAAGAAGACAATACTCAATTGAATATAAAATCCCGATAAGGGAGAATACTGTAACTTATAACAAAAATGAAATTTGTAAATGGGATTCTAAATATACATGATCTATTTTTATGCTAGTTGATTAAGCATTTGATGCTAGGTATGTGAAGATAAAAGATGAAATGCGAGCTAAAATGGAATTATAATCGAACCGGTGGGTTAGCTATTCTGGCCTCAGATTGACTGACGAAGGGCCTCGAGGTCGATGTTTGGGCTCAGGCTTGAGCTATCAGGGATAATCGGGAAAGGGCTAATAGTTACGATATAACTAAAGGAGGCTCTTTATGGTCAATGATGAGCAATAAGTGAAGAATAAGTATGAAGGCAATAAATATGAAGAATAATATCGAGGGAGTAAGTTAGAGAGAAAAGAGAGAGTTGTTATTTATTTTGTGTAGAATAGTTGCAGCAACAACAGACCTTTACAAAGTGTTAAGGGTCCCCTTTATATAGGAGGGGAGTTCCACGATAGTATGAAAAACATTAATTACAAAGATATGGATATGGAACAGCTAGACGCGACACCCTGATACAGATACTGGGCTGGCTGGCTCTGTCAGACTTAGCCGCGTGCCCTAGGAACTTCCTGTTGTTATTCTAGCCTTGAGCGATATTCCCTTTAGGTTGGGACCTGACGATCTTCGAGGAAGGGAACTCGGTCATAGCTTTGCGTCCTCGAGGCCTCAAGGTGTTCTTTTGAAACGAATTAAGAGCAACAAATTGGAACCTCTCATTTTGCCGCATATAGATAGTCTCTGTGTTTCCTAGAACGAAGCGATGGGAAACGATTCTGATACCCGACTTCTTGGGCTTCCTGTGACGATGTCATGCCAATGACTCAACCTATGGCGTGAGTTTTCACGATAACCGAGACATCCCATGGACTTGTGTTTTCGACGCCATGCAATGCGCTGTCGATTTCCGTTCTTCAAAGTGATAGTACCGCCGTCGATTCAATTCTTCAAGAATACATTAATTTTACCCGCCGGTCAGTCTTCCGAAGGTATTGATGGTCGTGTCATTATCACCTATAAATGGGGGTATTCTGGCATTATTTTTCTATCCAAGTTTCTTCCTCTATTCATTCATCCCTTTCTTCTCGCCATCCTTCTCTATTATTAATCACCATGTTTGGAGTTCACGGCTTTAAGATTGTTTGGTAGCATTCCCATTGGCCGTGTGGCGGCCTTTTGCCTGATCTTCCCTTTGTCGAGCGAGATCATATCGTCTTGTCGTTGTTGTTGTTATTGTTACGCCTGCTACTGCTGTCGCTATTGGCTCGGGATGATGATATATGGGGGATCGACATTCCTTATTTTAGAAAATTATTCAGACTGTACACCGCTTCTCGAGAGAACGTTCGGACTATACATCGCTGCTCACTCTCCTATCCTGTCCTGGTGTGGCACTTCATCCCTTGGAAAAACCCAAGGGATAAAATGGCATATCCAGTCGTTGAGGCTGGGGCCCGCCGAATCTTCAACCTTTGGCTTCGGTGGGTTATGTTTCTTTTTTCTACCTCTTCTGCATCCTCCCCCTTTTCTCTTCTTCATCTTCTCCCTCGGCGATGTCATCCCGTGGGATCGAGCTGGGAATCTAGAGGAAGTGGAGATCGAAGGAATTGCCTTCGAGGATGAAAGCTCGAGGAGGTGGCGTTGGGAGATGCTGCTACCGGAGATGAACCTTCAAGGGTAGACTAGGCCCTTAGGCCTTTACTATGGGTGTGCATCCCTTCGCTTCTTTGTTTCTATGTAGAGACCCTTTGTAGGCTTTTGTAATCATATGTAAGGACCCCTTGAGGGCCGTTGTAAGCAAATTTTTATGAATATAAAGATATTTTATTGACTTCTACCTTTGATGCTTGCCTTATACTTTTATATTTGTGGGAGTTCTGAGTGTATGCCTCAGTTGACGATTGTCAATATCTAACTCGTATTTGAGTATTCCTTCTGGTCTTTGATTGAAAGAAATGGCTCCTTTCTGAGACCACTGTTGTTCGTCGGGCCAAACCTGGAGCGGTCCGATAGACTTGGGTCATCGGGACCCTCGAGTCTCATGAAGATAGTTCATCGAACTTTAAATTTTTGAGAGTGGTCTCTGAGAGAAGGTCAGCTTCAGGTACCTAGAAGATTACTTTGAACCTAGTGTACATAACCTTTTATGTCATTGTAGATAGGTCCCTGAGGAGGGGTTCCCATATTCATGCGGTGTCTTGAGGTTGAGCCCTCATGGACGGAGCCTGAAGGGTTTACTTTTCTACTTGATGGAGGCCCTCGAGGTCGGGTACCACCTCAGAACTGGAGATGATGTTGTCAGCCTTTTGAAGCCTAACTTCCTTTTGATGGAGGTCTTCAAGGTCGGGTACCACTTCGGGACTGGAGATAACGTTGTTGGCCTTCCGAGGCCTAACTTGGGTCGGCGGACCGTTGTTGTTTCCCCACATATATATATGGGGTTGCTCCCGCCTCTTGGGAGATCCCACTATTTTTAGATAGATATCTTTTTGTTTCAGCGTCGAGTCCTTTATTTCCTTAGAACCAAAGTGTTTGTGTAGGTTCCCGCTTCAATTTGCTAGTCCCGCCATAGCCATGACTGCTACTTCAAGGTCTGCCCGGCAGAGGATAGAGTTCCACTACCAGCACTTAGGATCCACGGGAGTTTACCTTGACGACTACGTCTTCGATAAGAGAGGAGCACCTTGAGTTGGTGAGGAGAGACTGCAGATGGGGCGAGGGGGTAGCGTTACAGGCGCTTCCCCCGGATGAGGGTATTACGGACCTTGCCGATGGATTCCTGAATGTGTACTTGTACCTGTTTCCACTGGTCCCCCTTGATAAGGTCGTGCTTGATTTTTGGTCAAAGTATCGGGTTACTTTGGTGTAGATACATCCGTCGTTCTGGCGAATAGTGCTGATGAAGAGGTTCTCTACGGAGAAGTCAGGGCTTGAATTCACGCTTAGTCATCTTGTCAGGATGTAATGACCCTTTCATTATCGAGTCCTGCTAACCTTGCAGTGTCATTCGTCCACGCCCTGTTGACGATGAGGAAGAGGGAGATCCAGAGTGGTTAGTCGATTTGTCCGGGTCCGGATGGCTGATGTTATTCCCGTGGAACTTATGCCATTCCCCAAGGAATGGAATTATACGCATAAGGGGAGCGTCTCGTGCTTTCTCATACTTGTTCGAGGTGAAAACTAGTTTAGTAATCATGTTTCCTCCTTTTCTGCAGCAATTTCATGGGTGTCAGGCAAAGTTCCTGATCTGCCTGGCTGGGTCCGAAAGTTGGCGACCCATTCGACTTATGGCTAGCGTAGGTGGCGAGTCGTGTTCTGGGACATATAGGAAGCAAAATATCATGGTATGTTTGTACGTTGCTTTTACCTTGTCCCTCGTACATTTGGGAAGACATTTTCCGCTTTTCATGTATTAATCTTGCCATCGTAGGTATCGGAGGGTCCCAAGGGCGAGGTTGTGATCCTCTAGATAAGGGTAGGGGTTACCAGCTTCCGAGCCAAAGGACCACAATAATAAACGGGGCCAAGTCTTTGAGGAGAAAATATCATCCGAGCCTATTGCACCCGAAGTTTTTGGTTCTGGAGAGGTGGTTCCTCCGAGCGATCATGCTTCGACTAGGGTTGATTCTTCCAGGGCAGAGCGGACTAGATTAACAAAGGTGTGCTCGACTTTCAAGAAAGTTCGCCGACTTCACTTTGTGGTGAGATTTGGAACAGGCCTTCCAAATCTCGCATCTCCCCTTCTTTATCGAGTTTTTCTTTTGTAGGCCCTTGGCAGGCTAAGGTCTGAGCTGCTCCATCATGGAGCTAGGCTCCGGAAAGCTCTGGATGAGGGTAGGTCCCTTGAGCTCCTTTGCGGGGAGAAGGAAGTTGAGTTGGAACACTAGCGATAAGAGTCGTACCGGATCTTGAATTACGAGAGTTATTTGATGGAGCACGTAACTTCCCATCCTGGGCAGGTATGCGTTTCGTTTTTTAACTTCTCAGGTTAACTCTTCACCTATCCCAGCTGCAGAAAAAGATTGAGGCCCTAGAATGCCTCAGAGGCGAAGCCAACCAAATTGGGAATGATTGTGGTGAGTTAAAGGCTTAAGCGTAGGCTCAAGCTTCAGAGGAGAAGGGTGCCTTGGCCAAGGTTCCTGCCTTCAAGGTCCAACTCTGCTTAGCTCGTGATAATGCTTCAGTTCAAGCAGATATGATCACAAAGCTCGAATCCAAACTTTCAAAGGTCAGGGCTGAGATCGTTGATGCTCGGGCCGAAGCAACATTGAGCCGGACTAAGGTTGATCAGGAGATGGAAATTTATTTGAAGGATGTTGTCGATGCCCAAGCCGAATAGAAGAGGATCCTTGATCATGAAAAGATGATCAAAGAATATACTCATTGCAGATCCCGAAGAAAGGTTCTCGAGGAGATCGGTACCAGGGGTTTTATTCTCCCGGAAGAGTTTGCGCGAGCGACGGCGGACAAGCGTGATGCTCGATCACTTCTATCCAATGATGAGGAGAGTGAAGATGAGGCCGGTAGGCCATAGCTCTCAGGGGAGGGGTGTAGTCTTTTCCATCTTGTATGTGATATCTTCAGAGCATGTTTGTAGATGGAGAATGCACTTTTTCACGTATGTAAATAAAAGAAAACTTGAGGCTTTATTTCTTCTGTGCCCCTTTCTGCTTTGCTTCTGACCAGGTGGACCGGTTTTAGAGTTGGTGAGAATCCTTATATTCATGATATGGCTCTGGGGCTCATTAGGCAGGCCCGGGGGCTCTTTTGCGCTCGGTTGGTGCAACCTTTAGTGTAAGTGGTCGTTAGAGCCCTTATGCTTTTGCTCAACTTTTTTGGGTTTAGTATCCAAGTCGGGCTTCGATTCGAGCTCATTCGACCCTCAAGTTTGGTATTTGTGTGGGCTGGCGACAACGACTCTTACACCTTGGGTCTAAGCGACCTTTTATATGCACGACCTTGAGGCTTATTAAGCTGGCGACAATGGCCCTTACATTTTGCCCTTAGGTATGTATAGTTAACTATTTTGGGTCCGGTCCCCAAATCACGTTACGAATTGAGCTCATTTTAACCCTCAAGCCATCAATTTTTAAGTTGGCGATAGTGGCTCTTACGATTTTGGTCATTGCGTCCTTTTATTTGCACGGCCCTGAGGCTCATTAAGCTGGCGACAATGGCTCTTACATTTTGCCCTTAGGAATGTATAGTTAACTATTTTGTGTCTGGTCTCCGAATCGGGTTATGACTCGAGATCATTTTGACCCTCAAGCTTTCATTTTTAAGCTGTCGACAGTGGCTCTTTCGCTTTTGGTCATTGCGACCTTTTAGTATATGTAGCCCTGAGGCTCATTAGGCTGGCGACAATGGCTCTTACGCTTTGCCCTTAGGCATATGTAGGCTTTTTTTTCCTCTCATTAAGGACTTTTTGAAATGATTTTGCCTGACCCGTCGTCTGTTCGGGAACAACCTCGATTTCAAGTCGTTTGCGGCGATGTTCGAGTACCTCAGAAGGTTTGGCTGGTAGGTTGAGTAGCTCGAAGCCTTGTGATTTGGAGCTGACATAGTCGAAGCTCTTTTTCCTGTCGAGGCTAGCCTATTTAACCAGTTTTTTCAAAGTAGATTAGATGTAATGGCCTATGATTTTGTAGCGACGGTCGGGAGTCCCCGGGTCGCGTTAATTTAGCTGGTACCACCATATGACCGTAGTCATTTGTGTTTGGCCAAAGCCATTTTTGATCCCGAGTATAGTAGTTTAGGTGTCTATATCTAGGGTATGCCCTTTCGGAAGTTTTACAATTGCGACATATAGCCTAAACTTTGGGATTGAGTTTATGCATATAGTAAGGTCTTACAAAATTTCCATGCCTTTTGAGGTCTTACCGTTTTGTTGATACTTGGTACAAGTATGATTCATGCCTTGCTTGAGGTCTTGCAATTTTGTTGATACTTGGTACAAGTAGGATTCATGCCATGATTCATGCCTTGTTTGAGATCTTACAGTTTTGTTGATAGTTGGTACAAGTATGATTCTTGCCTTGTTTGAGGTATTACAGTCTTCGTTGCTGCCTTAAATAGGTCTTACTAGACCGACTCTACTCGCTCGGGGTCTTATGGCCTTGGGTTTTTAAATGAATGGTGATTGGAGATAGTCTCCGAGTCATCGAGTTTGCTTAGGCTCGGGGGCCGTTACTCGTGAGCTCGGAATTTCCTCATTGAGGGCTTATGATTTTGGAGATTCCAACCCTGGGGTCATGTGCTTTCTGAGTTAGCGATGCTAGTCTCCGAGTGTTCGGGACATTTTTCTCTTTTGGATATGTTTCGTGATTTCCGTGCTGCCTCGTTGAGGGCTTATGAGTGTGTAGTTCCGAACCTAAGGCCATGCGTGTGCTGAGTTACTGATGCCAGTCTCCGAGTATTTCAGGGCATTCTCGGTGGAGGGATCCTTGCTGTGAAAATGCAGAATTTTCTTTGGAGTACGAGATGCTTTGGCGAAAGATATTCTTCGATTGTTTGGCATAAGTACATGTTGTGTTGTTGCCGTGAGCCCAGCTTTTGCGGACACGGTTCATTTGACCATTTTGCCTGGTACATCATTTCCTATTGGAACCTTGTTTGTTGTTCCCTGGTTCTTCCGAGTGGATGGCCTCTCAAGGGGGTGCCCTCCAGTGTTCAGGGTTGATTTCAAAAGAAGCCTTGTACATTTGTTGGATCCTCCTTAGGTAGCGCGCGGACGTTGCCTTATTAAAAACCTTGCTGGTGAAACCCTCTTCGGGACAGAAGCTCGGCCGAAGGAAAAGAGTGCAACGGATGCTGTTAAGGCCTTGAGATCTTCAAGTTGGGTTAGTACTTTCGACTACCCTGACTGGTCACCTGCATATGGGTTAGTGTAAAATAATGAAAAAGGGAGGTGGTTTTACCTTATTGTGGGATGTGTCGGCGATGTTCCGAGGTCTAATGTGTCCTATTGTTTGGAGCGAGAACTCGGTACAGTCCTCCAGTGTGTTTAATCAGGCTTAGCCGAAGATGTAGTTCGATTATCCTTTGGCTCTTTCGAGAGTGGAGATATTGGTGTCGGTGCTATGTTACGTACCTCAGATACTTCCCTTGCCGCGTGTTGCTCCACGTAGATGGTTTTAACCCCATCCTCTGCCGGGAATTTCATCATTTGGTGGAGGGTGGATGGTACCGCTCTTATGCAGTGTATCCATGGTCGCACGAATAAGGCGTTGTATCTTATGTCTCCTTCAATGACATGGAATTTGACGTTTTGGGTCGTGCCGGCCACACTGACTAGGAGAGTGGTCTCTCCTTTCATTATTTTGATTGCCGTGTTGAATTAGTTAAGGATTCGAGAGGCAGGCACAATTTGGTCTAGCAGTCTAAGCTGCTCTATTACTCTCGACCTGATAATGTTAGTCGAGCTACCTGGATTCACAAGCGTATGTTTTATTCGAAATGAATGAATGAAGAAAGAGGTTACCAGTGCGTTGTTATGAGGTTGGGGCAAGGTTTCGGAACCTTCCTCGCGAATGTGAGGGCATCCTCGGGGATATACCCCCGAGTCCGCTTTTCTCTGGTGATGGACTTTTTTGTCCTTCTCATTATGGGTTCTTGCGGGGCATTGATGCCTCCCATGATCATGTGGATGACATGTTGTGGCTCGCTTGCCTCGTTCTTCTTGGTCGCCTCTCTTTCCTGGAATTAATTTTTGGCTCGATCGCTAAGGAATTCCCGAAGATGCCCTTTGCTAAGTAATCGACCTCTTCTCGGAGTTGTTGGCAATCCTCGGTCCTGTGGCCGTATGTGTTGTGAAACCCGCACACTAAGTTTTGATTCCTTTGTGAGGGATCCGATTGTATAGGCTTGGGCCACTTGGCGTCTCTGATTTTACTGATGGCGAACACGATGTCTGATACATCGACGTTGAAGTTGTATTCCGATAAATGAGGTGCACCTGTTGGACATGTGTTCCTATCGAATCTGGCTTTGTTGATGAGTCCTCGAGGATCCTGTCCTTGAACCATTCTCCGATCGTTACGAGTTATGTTGCGCCTTAGGGCATTCCTCCTATCTTTGATGTACGGCTAATATCTTTCTTTCTTTGGTTTCGGTTCCTTTGCCAGGAGCCTGCTTGGGTATACTGAGCCCGAGGGGGCTCCCACCTGGTCATCCTCGGCCCTAATTTTTGATTGGTACCGGTTGTGGACGTCCGACCATGTCACAGCTGGATACTCAATCAAATTTTGTTTCAACTATTTAGAAGCCACCGAGCTTCGCTTGTTTAGACCTTGCTTAATTTTTCAAACGTCGGACTTCCTCATCGCTACTTTGATGGCACCGGCATGTGCCTTTACAAAGGAGTCTACTAGCATGGCGAATGAATCTATGGAGTTTGGAGCCAAGTTGTGATACCACATCATGGCCCTTTCGAGAGTGTTTCCCCGAACCTTTTCAGCAATACGGACTCGATCTTCTCATTCTTTATATCGTTGCTCTTCACCGCGCAAGTGTAGGTAGTAACGTGTTCATTGGGTTCTGAGGTCTCATTGTACTTTGGGAGTTCCGGCATTCTGAACTTCTTTGGAATGGGTTTCGGGGCCGCTTCTTCGGGGAATGGCCTTTGTATGAACTTCTTCGAATCCACACCCTTCAGGATCGGGGGTGCGCCCTGGATCTGGTCGACCCTGGAGTTGTAGGTCCCGACCTTTATATTGTTGGCTGCTACATTTTCTCGCCTGATTCGATCCTTTTGGTGAGGTCTTTGAGCATTTTCACGATGGCAGGGTCGGCTATCGATCCGTTGTTGCTCGATATCACGGGTACTTGTTCGACCGGGGGAGTAGTTTCTGGTGCTACTGTGCTGGGAGTCTTCGGGTGGCTTTGCAGCTAAGCGATAGCCAGCTGTTGTGCCTGCAACATTTCAAAAATAACATGAAGGATAACTTCCTGTTCGTCCCGAGCGGGGGTTTTTTGGGCTTCCTGTTAGTCGTCATGTTGTATGCTCCTATCGGAGTGTGAGGTTTCGTCGACCTGTTGTGCGTCTTGCGAACCTGCATCCGCTGGAATTGGTCCAGGCGCGTTATCAGAGTTCTGTGGTGGCGTGCCAACAATTGGAACAGCCACTACATTTTTTACGTGGTTCTCGACGTTGTCGTTCCCAACTCTGTTCACTAAACCAGACATTTTGACCTAAAATCGAAGATCTTGGACAAGAAAAAGTGTAAAAGATAACTTGCGTTGTGTAACGAAACCAGCAAGAAAATAATCACTATTATTTTTAGCCCCACCGTGGGCACCAAACTGTTAACCGTGAAAATGGTAATAATAATTAAATTTGTTGATGGGATTCTAAAATACATGATCTACTTTTATGCTAGTTGTTTAAGCATTTGATGCTACATATATGAAGATAAAAGATGAAATAGAAGTTAAAATGGAATTATAATCTAACCAGGGTGTTAGATATTTTAGCCTCGGACTGACCGACGAGAGGCCTCGAGGTCGATGCTTGGGCTCGGGCTCGAGCTATCGGGGATAATTGGGAAAGGGATAACAATTAGCATATAATTAAAGGAGGCTCTTTATGGCAAATGACGAGCAATAAATGAAGAACAAGTATGAAGGCAATAAATATGAACAATAATATCGAGGGCGTAAGTTAGAGAGAAAAGAGAGAGTTGTTATTTATCTTGTGTAGAATAGTTTGAGCAACAACAGTCCTTTACAAAGTGTTAAGGATCTCCTTTATATTGGAGGGGAGTTCCAAGATAGTACGAAAATCATTAATTACAAAGATATGGAGATGGGACAGCTAGACGCGACACCCTCATACAGATACTGGGCAGGGCGGCTCTGTCAAACTTAGATGTGTGCCCTGGGAACTTCCCATTGTTATTCTAGCCTCGAGCGATATTCCCTTTATGTCGGGCCCCGACGAGCTTTGAGAGAGGGAACTCGGTCACAGCTTTGCATCCTCGAGGCCTCGAGGTGTTCTTCTGAAATGAATTAATAGCAAGAAATTGGACCCTCAGATTTTGCCGCATACAAAGGGAGAATATTGTAACTTATGAGACTAGGATAATGTATATAAATTAGGGAGTATGAACTTCTCTTTATGCCTCGTCATCAAATATATGTAGTTACGAGATCATGCCAAAAAGAAGGAAGAGCTTAGCCTTAACATACCTTATCACAATCTTTCCAATCACCAAGTTGAAATCACCTCTTCTCACCTTAATCTACAACAAGGATAATAATCATATCATTAAGTTGCAAAAGGTACAACTATCGCACAACGAACAACAAGCTTATTTTGTATAAAATGGGCAGCATCTCCCCTATAATCCTTACTTCCTCCAAATTCAAGATAACACCAACAACAGAAGAACACAACAACAACAACATATATACATTAAGTTTCAGCCTTATATACGCTATAAAATACTACAAAACAGCCCAACACACCGCAATCTCTTCATACACAAAACGACCACTGTAGTAGTGTCAAATGACCCGAAAATGTTATGACGAATGACCAGACCACCACAATACATCTATATGGTGTTTATACACACCCTTACTCCTCCAATACTCCACAAAATAGTAGTAAAACACGCAGCCCAACCGCAACACAAAACAGTCCGCTACAAGTGAATAACTCGAACTCACAACTTCCAGTCATCGTCCCGTAATTTCTTAAAAGTATAGAACGAGTTACCATGAATTTACAGCAGAAAAAATGGATGAAAGAGAGCAGTAAAATTACCTTTTTTGTTGGACAACTCAACCCTTATCTTGGTTCTTCAAACTCTACGTTTTACCCCCAGTTAGAACTTGAAAGGGAGAGAAATTCAATTAGGGTTTGTGGGTAATTTTTAAGAGAACGTTTGCAGGGGTTTAGGTCTTTTTATTTGTTATATTTAATGTGTTTTATATTGTAGGAGAAAAGCTCTTAAAGGGGCTCTTTGTCGGACCCGAAATTGCCTCTTTTTGGGCTCTCATTTAACCAAGTAGGTGAAACACCTACTTGTCACCTAGCAGCCTGCGCAGTCTTGCAAAAATGCATATATCTCTCTACTCCAATGTCGTATTGATAAATGGTTTAATTAGTTAGAAAACAAACTCATAGAGCTTCAATTTGATGGGTGGAACACCCCATAAATATAAGAATATTTGGAGAAAATCACAGTTACATTTGACCCGAAGTTTTAGTGAAACTTATGAATGTAACTTGTGATGACTTTCATCTACTTTTGTTCCACAACTCGCTTGACTTCAAAACATAACACACGACTATCATACGACTAATATAATTCATAATTTAACATCCTTATCATGTTAAGCACCCTAGTATCGCCCCAAAAGTACATGTTATAACATTCTCATCTTGTCAACTTTTGACAAAACATTGTTTTCTTCCATTCCTTTAGCGTCTGAACCTTCCAACCCTCTTTGTACTTGTTGTTCATGATCGTCAATATTTGTAACCTCCAAGGTAACATGATTAACTTATTTCATATACTTTCAAATATTATCTCATTTTTAGTCCTACATTAGTTTGCTTACATCACACTTTTATGTATGCAAATATAGGGTGTAATATCATTCCCCCCTTGGGAACATTCGTCCTCGAATGTTTACTCTTGGAGACTTTGGAAAATTTAGCTAGAGTCTCCTCTGTACACTAGAAAAAAACCAACTTGTACGCAGCAAGAAAACATACTATGCAGGCCACACATGGCCAATGTCTTTAAATAACAACACTTTGCCTCACACGGCCGTAAATAATAAATACTGAAAGTCAAAAATAATAGCTTACATGATGACCTACTAGCCTGAATAGAGGTGTGTTGTAGCATCCTATCTCGAGCCATATCTTCAGTTTGAAATAGGTGGGGGTATTTAGACTTCATTTCTTCCTCCACTTCCCACATCATCTCTTCTATAATCTTGCTTCTCCACAAAACCTTCATGGAGGCTACCTCCTTATTTCGTAGCTTACGGATTTGTCGGTCTAGGATGGCAACTGGAATTTCCTCATATGACAAGTCCTCCGTAATATATACATCATCTATGATCACCACTCGAGTAGGATCGTCAATGCACTTCCGTAGCTTAGATATGTGAAAAAATTGGATGGATAGACTCCAATTCTGAGGGCAACTTATAACTCATATGCTACTTGGACCACTCTTCGAATGATCCTATAAGGCCCAATATACCGTGGGCAAAGCTTGTCTTTCTTTCCAAACCTCATTATGTCCTTTATAGGTGATACCTTTAAGAATACCCAATCATTAACCCCAAATTTTAAGTCTCATCGCCGCATGTCAGTATATGACTTCTGATGACTTTGAGTCGTCAACAGTCTCTCCCGGATAAGCTTTACTTTCTCTATGGCCTACTGAACCAGGTCTGGCCCATGTAACCCAAATTCTCCAACATCAAACCACCCTATAGGAGATCTGCACTTACGCCCATACAATGCCTCATACGGAGCCATCTAGATACTGGAGTGGTCACTGTTATTATATGCAAACTCGATAAGAGGTAGATGTTCATCCCAACTTCTTTTAAAATCCAACACACATGCTCGTAACATATCCTTAGCGTCTGAATTGTGCACTTGGCTTGTCCATCGGTCTATGGATGAAAAGTTGTGCTGAGATTCACCTGAGTCCCTAGACCTCTTTGAAATGTCCTCCAAAAATGTGTTGTATACTGGGCTCCACGATCAAATATAATAGATACTAGTACTTCGTGTAGCCGCACTATCTCCTTAATATATAACTTTGCATAATCTTCTGTTGTATACGTAGATCTGACCGGTAGGAAATGAGCTGATTTCATGAGCCTATCGACTATTACCCATATAGAATCAAACTTACGATGAGAACGAGGTAAACCCATGACAAAGTCCATGTTTATCGCCTCCCATTTCCACGTTGGGATCTCTATAGTCTGCATTAGCCCTCCGGGCTTCTGGTGCTCTACTTTCACTTGCTGGCAACTAGGACACTAGGCGACAAGCTCAGCAATGTTCTTCTTCATATCCTTCCACCAGTACACATCCTTAATGTCATGATACAACATCATCGACCCAGGATGAATGGAATACCACGAATAATATGCCTTTGACATAATCCTGTCTCGTAGCCCTGCTACATCTGGAACACACAGATGACCCTTGTATCTGATAACCCCATCTTCTTTGAGCTCTAACAACGGCTCTTTTTAATGCGGAACTCACTCTCTCAACTCGACTAACTCTATGAGAGATGATTTGGCAGTGTTTTGGAGTACAACTCCACCATCATCAGAATCTAATAATTGAACCCCCAAACAAGCCAATTGATGAATCTCTCTAGTTAATTGTCTTTTATCCACCTCTACATGTGCTAAGTTACCAATAGATCGGCAAATTAAGGCATTTGCTACAATATTAGATTTCCTTGTATGGTAGAGAATGTTAACATCATAATCTTTCAATAACTCAAGCCATCACCTTTGTCTCAAATTCAACTCTTTCTGCTTGAAGATATATTGTAGGATTTTATGATCTATAAATACATCAACATGAACACCATATAAATAATGTCGCCATATCTTAAGTGCATGGACAACCGCAGCTAACTCGAGGCCGTGGGTCGGATAATTCCTCTTGTGCTTCCTTAACTGTCTTGAAGCATACGCAATTACCTTCCCATGTTGCATCAGGACACATCCTAACCCGGCACCAAAGACATCACAATACACGGCATAACCCTCTAGACCCTCTGGATGTGTTAGAACTGGTGCTAAGGTCAACCTATTCTTATGCTCTTGGAAACTCTGCTGGCAAGCCTCCGTCCATTAAAACTTAGTTACTTTCTGCATCAACTTCATCAATGGTGCCGAAAGGGAAGAAACAACCCTCTACGAACCTCCAGTAGTATCCTGCTAAGCCTAGAAAGCTACAAACCTCTGTCCGAGTGGCAGGTCTAGTCCAAGATTTCACGACCTCAATCTTCTGAGTGTCTAGTTTTATACCTTCATCGGATAAAATATGCCCCAAGAATGCTACAGACTTCAAACAGAACTCACATTTAGAAAACTTAGCATACAGCTTACGATCACAGAGGGTTTGGAGTATTGCTCGCAGGTGGTCCGCATGCTAATCCTCTGAACGTGAATAAACCAGAATATCCTAAATAAATACTATCATGAATAGATCTAACAATGGCCGGAATAGGCTATTCATCAAGTCCATAAATACGGAGGGTGCATTCATCAACCTGAAGGGCATGACAAGGAACTCGAAGTGCCCATATCGGGTCCTGAAGGTTGTCTTCGGAATATCTTTCTCCCGAACTCTGACCTGGTGGTACCCCGACCACAAATCTATCTTTGAAAAGAATCTAGCCCCTTGTAGCTGATCAAACAAGTCATCGATCCTTGGAAGTGGATACTTATTCTTAATAGTTACCTTGTTCAGCTGCCTATAATCGATACACATCCTCAGCGAGTTGTCTTTCTTCCACATAAATAGTACTGGTGCACCCCAAGGTAAGGTATTGGGCCTGATGAAACCTTTCTCCAGCAAATCTTTTAACTGCTCCTTTAACTTCTTCAATTCGGCAGGTGCCATTCTATACGGAGGGATGGATATTGGTTGAGTTCTTGAAAGCAAATCGATGCTAAAATCAATCTCTCACTCTGGAGGAATACCTGGAAACACATTTGTATACTCTTTGACTACGGGAATAGACTGAAGTGTAGGTATCTCAGCATTTTCATCTCTAACTCGCACCATATGATAAATGCACCCTTTTACGATCATTTTCCTCGCCTTCAAATAGGAAATAAACATACCTCTGCGTGTTGCTATATTACCTACCCATTCAAGGACTGGTTTACCCTGAAAATAAAATTTGGCTACCTTTGCTCAATAATCAACTGTGACGTAGCAAGCTGCCAACCAGTCCATGCCTATAATAGCATCAAAATTCAACATCTCTAGCTCAACTAGGTCTTCTGAGGTCTGACGATTGCAAATTGTCACCGTACAACCTCAGTAAACTCATCTAGCAATAATCGGTTCTCCGACCAGTGTAGATACCGCAAAAGGATCACTTAGTATTTGAGGAACTATACCGAACTTCCCCCTGACAAATGGGGTAATATATGATAAAGTAGATCTTGGGTCTATCAAGGCATAAACATAGTGAGAGCAAATGGTCAATATACCTGTCACAACATCCGGTGAAGACTCCTAGTTCTGTCGACACGCTAAAGCATAGATACGGTTCTGATTACCACTTGACATGGAAACTCTATCTCTGCCTCGACCTCTACCAACCGAAGACTGAGACTCGTGCCCTAAAGGATAAACGAACATAGATGATCTTGTTGCTGAACTCGATGGTTGTGTTATTCTCCCAGAATCTCTATTTGGGCAATATCGCATCATATACCCCGGACGCCCACATGTATAACAAGCATCAGAACTTGCTCAGCTTTAGCCCGAGTGTCCTCTACCACAGATGTCACACTGTGGTGTAAATGATCATGTCCGCCCTGAACCTCATTGTAGTTGTAAACCTAACGCCCGTGAGCTCTCACCTAGTCCTGATTGAGCATAGTAGTCATATATGTAACCCTGTAACTGAGTTAGTGAAGGCCTAGGTGGCCGTCCGAAGTACAAGGGACTATAACTACCATAAGACTACTCCTGAGACCTGGCAAATCTTATCCTCTTACGCTGCCCTTGCTCAGTCCTCTTTGTACCCTACTGCCGATGCCTACCCTTTTCAATATTCTGGGTGAATGCTTGAATCCGGGATATATCCATACTATCCTGAAATGCAGTGGTGGCACATGCCTTGGTCAACTCTGGGGCCAACCCTGGTATAGACCTGTGAATCATGATCTGTATAGTAGTAACTATGGATGGTGCATATCTTGCCAATGAGTCAAAATGGAGACTATACTCTCGAACACTCATATTGCCCTACTTGAGGGCTAGAAACTGATAGACTCGAGCTTGCCGGATCTCTCGTGGTAATTACTGGTCAAGGAAGGCATTTGAAAAAATTTCCCAAATAGCTAGAGGTGCATCACGTCCCCTGGACCTCTCATATCCCTCGTAACAAAGGACGGCTATATCTCGGAGTCGAAAAGCTGCTAGCTCAACTGCTTCTTTCTCCGTGGCATGCATAACCCAAAATATCCTGTGAAGATGATCTATGAAAACCTACGAGTCCTCCCTCTGATCTATCACTGTGAACTCTAGGGGACTCAAAGCAATAAACTCTCTGACCCTTGAACTCCTAGACCCCTCAGAAGATCCTGCATTAGTTGATGCCCTAGCCTGTTGCTGGGTAGCTACCAACTGTGTCAACAAATGCACTGCAGTCCTCAAGTCTTGATCTAATAGAAGTGGAAGAGGAACTGGATGTGTGGCCTCCCTAGGAATCTCCTTAGGTGGTGAAGGAGCCGGTAATGGCTGAGTAGGGGTCTCGCCTTGGGCCCCATCTACTGGGGGTAGCGTGCTGGTCCCCTCACCTACTGCTGTATCTCTTCTCTGACTAGCCGTAGTCTTCCTAGTCACCGTCATCTGTGCATTCAAATACAAACACATAAGTTTAACTCAAATTTCCCATAACTTAGTTCTATAGCACGATTTAGATTTGAAAGAAGGGTAACCAACTCCTAAATGCCTTGTAGTCCACTGCTTATATAATGTGGTGCACAAAACATCTATAAACAAGGCTCTACTAAACACGGCTTTTAGACTCCCTAGGACAGAACGGCTTTGACACCAAGTTTGTCATGCCCTGAACCTGGGGGGCGAGACTGGCACCTGGTATCTCACCTAACCTTGCGTACCAACTTGTGACTAAGGGACTCTGAACAAATAATGTCATACTTTGGCCATGGGGCCACATTGTAAGATACATTGTGATGCAAAATATAAAACTAAATGGAAACTAATGATGTCTAAACATCAATATAAAATTGGGCCGATAAGGCCATCATAACTACTACAGCTTACAAACCAACAAAATATACATACCAGGCCTACAAGCCCAACATACTGCACTAACTGACATGATATGTCTACAAGCCTCTACTGATAGATGTACTATAATCGGAACAGGGCCCCGACCTACCCATAACATATATACATATATACATAGGATGTACACAAAACTCTAGACCCGACAACTCTGAAGGACGTGGATGTTACTGATCAGGCTGAACTTGGGCCACACCTACTGACGAGGTCTACTTGTCTGTCTGTCTGAATCTGCATGTATGAAATGCAGCACCCCCAGAAAAGGGACGTCAGAACGAAATAATGTACCGAGCATGTAAGGCAATAAAATAACTGAAAGCTAAAACTGAACTGATAACATAATAACTGAAAGTAACTGGGAGTCAAAGATGATTTGGAGATATACTTACCTGCTGATACTGACTCAACTCTCTCAATATAAAAAAAAATTAATGTCCGGCTCTATAAGGCTAGGAAGGTGTAACTGCTCTACCGTAGTAGGCTCACTCATAGGCACTTGGCCATACTAGGCTCTGTATCTTGGCCATTCTGGGCTCGCTCATAGGCGCTCGGCCATAGTAGGCTCGGTATATAACTTACCATCTGATTGGAGGTTTCCCAATAGGGGCCTGCCCATCGATTATAGCTTGGTGGTTGTGAAAATACTATAATGCTATATATATATATATATATATATATATATATAGAGAGAGAGAGAGAGAGAGAGAGAGAGACCCTCTGCTCTCTTGACTGGAAGAAGACAATACTCAATTGAATATAAAGCCCAGATAAGGGAGATTAGTGTAACTTATGAGACTAGGATAATGTATATAAATTCGGGAGTATGAACTTCTCTTTATGCCTCATCATAAAACACATGTAGTTACGAGATCATTGCCAAAATGAAGGAAGGACTTAGCCTTAACATACCTTATCACAATCTTTCCAATCACCAAGTTGAAATCACCTCTTCACACCTTAATCTACAACAACGATAATAATAATATCATTAAGTTGGGAAAGGTACAACTATCGCACAAGGAACGACAAGCTTATTTTGTATAAAAACGGCAGCATCTCCCCTATAATCCTTACTTCCTCCAAATTCAAGATAACACCAACAACAGCAACATATATACATTAATTTCTAGCCTTATATACACCATAAAATACTACAAAATAGCCCAATACACCGCAATCTCTTCATACACAAAACGACCACCGTAGTAGTGTCAAACGATCCGAAAATGTTACAACGAATGACCAGCCTACCACCCTACATCTATATGGTGTTTATCCACACCCTTCCTCCTCCAAAGCTTCACAAAGTAGTAGTAAAACCCGCAGCCCAACAGCAACACAAAACAGTCCGCTACAAGTGAATAACCCGAACTCACGACTTTCGATCGTCGTCCCGTGATTTCTTACAAGTATAGAACGACTAACCGTGAATTTACAGCAGAAAAATGGATGAAAGAGAGAAGTAAACTTATCTTATTTGTTGGATAACTCAACCCTTATCTTGATTATTCAAACTCTAGGTTTTACCCCCAATTGGAACTTGAAATGGAGAGAAATTCAATTAGGGTTTGTGGGTAATATTTGGGAGGAAGTTTGAAGGGGTTTAGGTCTGTTTATTTGTGATATATAATGAGCTTTATATTGCAGTAGATAAGTCCTTAAATGGTCTCTTTGTCTGACCCAGAATTGCCTCTTTTTAGGCTCTCATTTAACTAAGTAGGTGACACACCTACTTGTCACCTAGCAGCCTGCGCAGTCTTGCAAAAATGCATATATCTCTCTAATCCGATGTCGTATTGATAAAGGGTTTAATGTGTTAGAAAATAAACTCATAGAGCTTCAATTGGATGTGTGGAACACCCCATAAATATAAGAATATTTGGATAAAATCACAGTTACATTTGACCCGAAGTTTCAGTGAAACTTATGAATGTAACTTGTGATGACTTTCATCGACTTTTGTTCCACAACTCGTTTAACTTCAAAAAATAACACACGACTGTCATACAACTACTCTAATTCATAACATAACCTCCTTATCATGTGAAGCACCCTAGTCTCATCCCAAAAGTACATGTTATAACATTCCCATCTTGCCGACTTTCGACGAAACATTGTTTTTTTCCGCTCCTTTAGCGTCTGAACCTTCCAACCCTCTTTGTACTTGTTGTTCATGATCTTAAATATTTGTAACCTCTGAGGTAACATGATTAACTTAATTTATATACTTTAAAATATTTTATCATTTTTAGTCCTACATTAGTTTGCTTACGACACACTTTTAAGTATGCAAATATAGGGTGTAACAGGCACCCGGTGCCAAACTCAGCCTGAGTGTGTCACTCTTGTTTACCGTGAAAATGGTAACAACAATTAAATTTTTAAATGGGATTCTAAAAATATGTGATCTATTCCCGAGGTAGTTGTTAGAGCAGTTGATGCTAATAATGCGGAGTTTAATGACAAAATGCAAGCTAAAATGAGATAGTAATCGAACCAAAGGGCCTGCTGCCCGGGTATAGGTCTAGTCGATGGGGGATGTCGGGGTCGAGCTCGAGCTATCGGGGATAGTAAGGGATGGGATAACAGTTGAGGATATAATTAAACAAGGATCTTCGCGGCCAATACTGAGCAATACGATGAAGAACTAGTAAGAAAGCAATGGAGATTAAGGCGACTTCGGGCCAGCGAGAACAAGCAAGTTAGAAAGAAAAGAGAGAGAGAGAGTGATATATTATTTCACTTTTGGAGAAATGGAGCAACATCAGCTGAGTCTACAAAGTAATGGGGATCCCCTTTATATATGAGGGGAATCTGTTATGGTACAGAACATGTTAATCGTAAAGGTATGGAGATAGGACGGCTAGACATGATATCTTGAAAATAGGCCCTGGATAGACCAACCATGTTAGGTTAAGCCGCGTGCCTTGGGAACTCCCCTCTCGCCTGCTGTAGCTTGTTGTACCTATCAGAATACGATATTCTTCAGACCGATATATATGTTGAGCCTCGAGGATGAGTCTCGACCTTGGCTTCGAGCTTTGAGGGGCATGACTGCGAGATAGTTCTATGAAGGGGTAATCAGGCCCCCGAATTCGCATATACAACTCTGTAATTGTGAACTCCGTAGAGGTAACCCTCAAGTTATGCTGATGAGGCCATATTTTGAATCGTCTCAAAATAATGCCTCTCTCATCCTTGGGCATTAAACTTAGGCCGATGAGTCTTCCGAATAATCTAAAAATAACGTCTAGAACTAGAAACACCAAACTAAACATCTACATAGGACTGGTAAAGCCACAATACTGATATATAAAATTTGCATGACTCGTCTACAAGCCTCTAGGGATAACTGAAATGTATCATGGTCGGGGCAGGGCCTCGACCTACCCATATATATAAAACGGACTCCAAGGTCTTGACATGGTAACTCCGGGAAAGTGGAGCTTACCAACCAAGCTGATATTTGGCTCTGTCTACTAGGAAGGTCTATCCAGCTGTCTATCAGGACCTGCATGCATGAAATGCAGCATTCCCAGCAAAAGGGATGTCAATACTAAATAATGTACCGAGTATGTAAGGCAACAAAATAATTGAAAGATGAAACTGAACTGATAATATAATGAATGAAAGTAACTGGGAGTCAAAGATAATCTGAAGGTATGCTTACCTGCTGATACTAACTCAACTCTCTCAATATAGCAAGAAAAATAGTTGCCCGGCCTTATAAGGCTCGGTATGTGTAACTGCTCTACCATAGTAGGCTCGCTCATAGGCGCTCGACCATACTAGAATTTGTATCTCGGCCATTCTGGGCTCGCTCATAGGCATTTGGCCATAGTACGCTCGGTATATAACTTACCATCTGATCAAAGATTGTCGAATAAGGGCCTGCCCATCGATCATAGCTCGATGGTGGTGAAAATATTGTAATACTGTATATATGTTTACTACGAAAATGGTAATAACAATTAAATTTGTTGATGGGACTCTAAAAATACGCGATCTATTTTTATGCTAGTTGTTAAGTAGTTGATTCTAGATATGTGAAGATAAAAGATGGAATGCGAGCTAAAATGGAATTATAATCAAATCGGGGGGTTTACTATTCGAGCCTCGAACTGACCGATGAGGGGCCTCAAGGTCGATGTTTGGGCTCGAGCTCGAGCTATCGTGGATAATCGGGAAGGGGCTAACAGTTAGGATATGATTAAGGGAGACTCTTTATGGCCAATAACAAGCCATAAATGAAGAACAAGTATGAAGGCAATAAATATGAGCAATAGTGCCGGGAGAATACATTAGAGAGAAATGAGGGAGAGAGTTGTTATTTATCTTGTGTAGAATAGTTGGAGTAACAGCAGCCCCCTACAAAATGGTAAGGATCCCCTTTATGTAGGAGGGGACTCCCAACATAGTACGAAAAGCATTAATTACAAAGGTATGGAGATGAGACGGCTAGACAGGACACCCTGACACAGGTTATGGGTGGGCCAGCTTTGTCAGACTTATCTGTGTGCCCTGAGAACTCCCCATTTTTACTCTAGCCTTAATCGATATTCCCTTTAGGACGGGTCTCGATGATCTTCAAGGGAGGGAACTCAGTCGCAGCTTCGCATCCTTGAGGCCTCGAGGTATTCTTCTGAAATGAACTAATAGCAAGAAATTGGGCCCCCTGATTTCGCCGCATACAGATAGTCTCCGTATTTCCTAGAACGAAGTGATGGGAAATGATTCTGATGCCTGACTCCTAGGGCTTCCCGTGACTACATCATGCCAATGATGCAACCTATGGAGTGAGTTTTCACGATAACCGGGACATCCCATGGACTTATCTTTTCGACGTCATTCAATGTGCTGTTGATTCCTGTTCTTCAAAGTGACAGTGTCGTCGTCGCATTAGTTCTTCAAGAACATAGTAATTGTACCTGCCGGTCAATTTTCCAAAGGAATTAATGGCCGTGTCATTATATCCTATAAATGGAGGTATTCTGGCGTTATCCCTCTATCCAAGTGCCTTCCTTCATTCATTCATCCATTTCTTCTCACCATCTTTCTTTATTGTTAATCACCATGTTTGGAGTTCACGACTTTAAGGTTGTTGGCGGCATTCCCATCAGCTGCGCGGTGGCTTTCTGCCTGAGTTTCCCCTTATCGAGTGAGATCATATCGTCTTGTCGCTGTTGTTTTTGTTATGCCTGCTACTGCTGTCGTTATTGGCTCGGGATGATGATATACAAGGGATCGACTTTACCCATTTTATAAAGTCATTCGGACTGTACACCACTGCTCACCTTCATCCCCCGGCTCGACATGGTGATTCACCCCGGGCTGGCAGCTTGCACGGCTCAATGTCCCAAGAAGTGGATTCAAAGTAGCCATGCAAGCGAGGCTGACGTTTGCCAGGTCTGTTGCCTCTCTGAGGTTCTCTTGGCCAGTGAGGGTCCTCGACCTTTGGCGGGCTATGATATTTTTTCATCCCTTCCTTATTCTCTCCTCTCCTTCTCTTCGACTTATCCCTTGGGAATATCAGTGTGGAAGACCGGGATGAGGCTCTCCAGGAAACAGCACTTTGAAAGATATTGTCTTTGAGGATGCACGCATGAAGAAAGGATGTCTGAAGGCGTTGATGCAGGAGGTGGACCTTCAAGAGTATACTAGGCTATAGGCTTTCTCTATGTGTATCTCTTTGCTTCTTTGTTTCTGCGTAGAGACCCTTTTGTATGCTTTTGTAATCATATGTAAGGACCCCTAGAGGGCCGTTGTAAGCAAATGATTATGAATATAAAGATATTTTCATGACTTCTTCCTTTAATACTTGCCATATTCTTTTGTATTTGTGGGAATTCTGAATGTATGCCTCTGTTGACGATTGTCAATAGCTAAATCAGATGCGAGTATTCCTTCCGGTCTTTGGTTGATAGAAATGGCTCCTTTCCGAGCCCACTATTGTTCCTCGAACCAAGCCTAAAATGGTTCATTAGACTCGGGTCATCAGGACCCTCGAGTCACATGAAGATAGCATATCGAACCTTGAAATTTTTTAGAGTGGTCTCTGAGTGAAGGTCAACTTCAGGCACCTGGAGGTTTACTTTGAACTTGATATAGATAACCTTTTAAGGCATTCTAGATAGGTCTATGAGGAGGGGCTACCTATATTTAGGCGATGTCCTGAGGTCGAGCCCTCATGGACGGAGCTCAAAATTCTTACTTTTCTTCTTGAGAGGAACCTTTGAGGTCGGATACCACCTCGGAACTGGAGATGATGTTGTTAGCCTTTTGAGGCCAAAACTCTCTTTGACGGAGGTCTTCGAGATCGGGTACCACCTGGGGACTAGAGATGATATGGCTGGCTTTTTGAAGCCTAACTTCTCTTTGATGGAGTTCCTCGAGGTCGGGTACCACCTTAGGGATGGAGATGATGTGGCTGGCTTTTTGAAGCCTAACTTCTTTTTGATGGAGGTCCTCGAGGTCAGGTACCACCTCGAGACCGGAGATGATGTGGATGGCTTTTTGAAGCCTAACTTCTCTTTGATGGAGTTCCTCGAGGTTGGGTACCTCCTCGGAACTCATATTGAAGTCACTGGCCTCCCGGGGCCTAACTTGCGTAGGTGGACCATTGTTGTTTCCCCACATATATATGGGTCTCTCCCGCTTCTTGTGAGATACCACTATTTTAGATAGCTATCCTTCCATTTTGGCGTCGAGTCCTTCATTACCTTAGCACCAAAGTGTTTGCGTATGTTCCTGCTTCAGTTTGCTAGTCCTGCCATATCCATGGCTGCTACATCTGGGTCTGCCTGGCAGAGAGGGGAGATTTCCACTCCCAGCGCTCAGGATCCATGGGAGTTTGACTTGAAGACTATGTCTTTGATAAGAGAATATCACCTTGAGTTGGTGAGGAAAGACTGCGGATGGGGCTAGGGGGTAGCATTATAGGCGCTTCCCACATATAAGGATATCACGGACCTTGCCGATGGATTCCTGAACGTGTATTTGTACCCTTTTACACTAGGCCCCCTTGATAGGGTCGTGCTCGATTTCTATTCAAAGTATCGGGTTAAATTGGCGCAGATACATCCATCGTTCTGGGGAATAGTGCTGATGATGAGGTTCTTTATGGAGAAGGCAGGTTTTGAATTCACGCTTAGTCATCTTGCCAGGCTATACCGGCCATTTCATCATCGAAGTCTTCTAACCTTGTGGTGTCGTTCGTCGACACCCTTTGTTGTTGACAATGGGGAAGATAGATATCGAGAGTGGATTAGTCGATTCGTTTGGGTCTGGACGGCTAACATTATTCCCTTAGAACTTATGCCATTCCCTGAGGAATGGAATTATATGCGAAAGTAAAGCGTCTCGTGCTTTCTCATACTTGATCATGGTAGAAGCTAGTTTAGTAATCGTGTTTTCTCCTTTTCTGCAGCAATTTCACGGGCGTCGGGGGAAGTTCCTAATCTGCCTAGCTGGTTCCGGAAGTTGGCGACCCATTCGACTTGTGACGAGCGTAGGTGGTGAGCTATATCTCGGGGCAGATGGGAAGCAAAATATCATGTTATGTGTGTATACTGCCTTTTTCTCGTCCCGCGTACATTTGGGGAGACATTTTTCCCTTTTCATGTATTAATCTTTCCGTTGTAGGCATCAGAGGGTCTCCAAAGGCGAGGTTGTGATCCTCCGAAGAGTGGGAGAGGTTGCTAGCTTCTAAGCTAAATGACGACAATAATAAACGGGATATGCATTTGCAGTGCGATGGCGCTCACAGCAAGGCAAAACGGGGCCGAGTCTCTGAGAAGGAAACATCGTCCCAACCTGTTGTGACCGAAGTTTCTGGTTTTAGAAAGGTGGTTCCTCCGAGCAATCGTGCTCCGACCGGGGTTGATCCTTCAAGGGTCGAAGGGACTAGATTAACAGAGGTGTGCTCAACCTTTGAGGAAGTCTGCCAACTTCACTTTGCGGTGAGCTTTGTCACATGCCTTCTGAATATCGTGTCTTCCCTTCCTTATCGAGTTTTTCTTTTGCAGGCCTTTGGAAGGCTTAGGTCTGAGCTACTCCATCATGGGGATAGGCTCCAGAAAGCTCTGGATGAGGGTAGGTCCCTTGGGATCCTTTGCGAGGAGAAGGAAGTTGAGTTGGCACACTAGTGATATGAGGCGTACTAGAGCTCGAATTACGAGAGCTATTTGATAGAGCAGGTAACTTCCCGTCCTAGGAGAGTATGTGTTTCGCCTTTTAACTTCTCAGGTTAACTCTTCGCCTATCCCAGTTGTAGAAAAAGACCGAGGCCTTGGAAGGCCTTAGGGGTGAAGCCGACTGAATCAGGAATGACTGTGACGAGCTAAGAGCTTGGGCGCAGGCTCATGCTTTAGAGGAGAAAGGTGCCTTGGCTAAAGTTCTTGCCTTCAAGGTCCAACTCCGCTTAGCTCATGATAACGCTTCAGTTCAAGCGGATATGATCACGAAGCTTAAATTCAAACTTTCGAAGATCAGGGCTGAGATTATTGATGCTCGGACCGAAGCAGCACTAAGATGGACTAAGGCTGATCAAGAGATGGCGGTTTATTTGAAGGATGCTACCGATGCCCAAGCCGAGTTGAAGAGAGTCCTCGATGGTGAAGACAGGATAAAATAATATGCTCATTCCAGATCCCGAAGAAGGGTTCTCGAGGAGATTGGTATCAGGGGTTTTGTTCTGCCGGAAGAGTTGGCGCGAGCGAGAGCGGACGAGCGTGATGCTCGGCCACTTCTGTCCGACACCGAGGAGAGTGAAGACAAGGCTGATAGGTCGTAGCTCTTAGGAGCGTGTTTGTAGATGGAGAATACACATTTTAACGTATGTAAAATAGAAGAAAACCTGAGGCTTTATTTCTTCTGTACCCCTTTCTGCTTCTCTTCTGACCAGGTAGACTGGTTTCGGAGTTGGTGAGAATCCTTAGATTCGTAATATGGCCCTGGGGTTTATTAGGTAGGCTCGGGGGCTCTTACACTCTCGGACGATGCGACCTTTAGTGTAAGCTGGTGTTAGAGCTCTTATGCTTTGCTGGGGTGCTTGTTGTTTAACTATTTTGGGCTCAGTCTTCGAGTCGGGTTTCGTCTCGAGCTCAATCGACCCTCAAGTTTCACTTTTGTGTGGGCTGGCGACAATGGCTCTTACGTCTTGGGTCGAAATGACCTTTTAAAGTAAGCTGGCGACAATGGCTCTCACTCTTTGCCCTGAGACGTTTGTATTTTAACTATTTTGGGTTCAGTCTCCGAGTCGGGTTTCGACTCGAGCTCAATCGACCCTCAAGTTTTGCATTTGTGTGGGCTGGCAACAATGACTCTTACGCCTTGGGTCGAAGCGACTTTTAATGTAAGATGGCGACAATGGCTCTCACGTTTTTTCCCTTAGGCATGTATAGTTAAATATTTTGGGTCCGGTCTCTGAATCGGGTTAAGACGCGAGCTCATTTTGACCCTCAAGTTTTCAAATTTTTAGCTGGCAACGGTGGCTCTTACGCTTTTGGTCGATGCGACCGTCTAGTGTGTGTGGCCCTGAGGCTCGTTAGGTTGGTGACAATGGATCTTATGTTTTGCCCTTGGGCATATTTAGGCTTTGTTTTACTCTCGTTAAGGACTTTTTGAAATGATTTTGCCTGACCCGTCGTCAGTTCGGGAAGAACCTCAATTTCAAGTCATTTGCAGCGATATTTGAGCACCTCGGGAGGTTTGGCTTGTAGGCTGAGCAGCTCGAAGCCTTGTGATTTGGAGCTAACATGGTTGAAGCTCTTTTGCCTGTCGAGGGTAGCCTATTTAACCGGTTCTTTTCAAAGTAGATTTGAAGTAATGGCCTTATGATTTTGTAGCGAGGGTCGGGCATCCCCAAGTCACGTTAATTCGGCTGGTATAGCTATATAACCGTAGTCATTGGTGTTTGGCCGGAGCCATTTTTGGTCCCCGAGAGTTCTAGTTTAGGCGTCTATATCGAGGGTATGCCCTTTCAGAAGTCTTACAAATGCGATATATAGCCTAAATTTCGGGATTGAGTTTATGCATGTAGTAAGGTCTTACAAAATTTTCATGCCTTTTGAGGTCATACAGATTTTTCATGTCGTTGAGGTCTTACAAGTTTTTCATGGCGTTAAGGTCTTACAGGTTTTTCATGCCGTTAAGGTCTTACAATTTTTTCATGCCGTTGAGGTCTTACAATTTTTTCATACCGTTGAGTTCATACAGTTTATTCATGCCGTAGAGGTCTTATAGTTTTCGTTGTTGCCTTAAATAGGTCTTTACTAGATCAAGTTTGCCCTCCTTCGGGGTCTTATAGCCTCGGGTTTTTAAATGAATGGTGATTGGTGACAATCTCCAAGTCATCGAGTTTTCTTTAGCTCGGGAGGCATTACTCGTGAGCTCAGAATTGCCTCGTTGAGGTCTTACGATTTTGGAGATTCCAACCCTGAGGTCATGGCACCAGACTCCGAGTATTCGGAACATTTTTCATTCCTGGAGATGTTTCGTGATTTTCGTGCTGCCTCATTGAGGGCTTATGAGTTTGGAGTTCCGACCCTGAGGCCATGCGGGTGCTAAGTTATTGACACTAGTCTCCAAGTATTTCAGTGTGTTCTCGGTGGAAAGATCTTTGCTGTGAAAATGCTAAGTTTCCTTTGGAGTACGAGATGCTAGGGCGAAAGGTATTCTTTGATTGCTTGGCATAAGTACATGTCATTTTGGTGTTGTGAGTCCGGCTTATGCAGACACGGTTCATTTGACCGTTTTGCCCGGTACATCATTTCCTATTGGAACCTTGTTTGTCATTCCTTGATTTTTCCGAGTGGATGGCCTATCAAGGGGGTGTCCTCCTGTGTTCGGGGTTGATTTCGAAAGAAGCCTCGTACGCTTGTTGGATCCTCCTTAGGTAGAGCGTGGACGTTGCCTCATTAAAAACCTTGTCGGTGAAGCCCTCTTCGGGACAAAAACTCGGCCAAAGGAAAAGAGTGCAAGGGATGCCTTTAAGGCCTTGAGATCATCGGGTTGGGTAAGCACTTTCGACTGCCCTGATCGGGCGCCTGCATATTGGTTAGTGTAAAATAAATAAAAAGGAAGGTGGTCTTACCTTTTCGTGGGATGCCCCGGTGATGTTCCGAGATCTGATGTGTCCCTATTATTTGGAGAGAGGACTCGGTACGGTCCTCCGCTGTATTTAATCAGGCTTAGCCGGCGACGTAGTTTAATTATCCTTTGGCTCTTTTGAGAGTGGATATATTGGTGTCGGCGCTACGTTACGTACCGCGAACACTTCCCTTTCCACGTGTTGTTTCCCGTAGATGGTTTTAATTCAGTCCTTTGTTGGGAATTTCATCATTTGGTGAAGAACAGAATGGTAGCTCTCATGTAGTGTATCCACAGTCACCCAAATAAGGCGTTGTATCTCATGTCTCCTGCATGGAATTTTGACATTTTGGGTCGTGCCGGCCACGTGACTGGGAGAGTGATTTCTCCTTTCGTTATTTTGATTGCCATGTTGAATCCGTTAAGGGCTCGAGTGGAGGGCACAATTTGTTCTAGCAGTCCAAGCTGCTCTATTACCCTCGACCTGATATTTTTGGCCGAGTTACCTAGATCCACGAGCACATGTTTTATTTGAAATGAATTAATGAATAAAGAGGTTACTAGGGTGCCGTTATGAGGTTGGGACGAGGTTTCGGAGTCCTCCTCGCTGAATGTGAGAGCATCTTTAGGTACGTATCCCCGAGTTCATTTTTCTCTGATGATGGATATTTTTGTCATTCTCATCACGGGTTCCTGGGGAGTGTCGACCCCCCTCCCCCCAATATCATGTGGATAACATGTTGCGGCTTATTTGCTTCGGTTCTTCTTGGTCGTGCGTATTATGAAGTTCACGTACTAAGTCATGATTCCTTCTAGGAAGGATCGGACTAAATAGGCCTTGGCCATTTGGCGTCCCTGATTTTGCTGATGGCGAACACGATGTCCGACACATCGACGCTGAAGTTATTTTCTGATAGGCTAGGTGCCCCTGTTGGCCCCGTGTCCCAGTTGAATCCGCCTCTGTTGGCGAGTCCCCGAGGGTTCTGTCCTCGGTTCACCAATTGATCGTTGTGAGGTGGATTGCGTCTCGGGGCATTGCTCTTATCTTCGGAGTACAGTTGATACCTCTCTATGTTCGGTTTCGACTGCTTCTCCAGGAGTCTATTCGGATATACTGAGCCTGAGGGGGCTCCCAGCTGGTCATCCTCGACCCTGATATTTGACTGATACAGGCTGTGGACGTCTGACCAGGTTATGGCGGGATACTCAATTATATTCTCTTTCAGCTGCCTTGAGGCCACTGAGTTTTGTTCATGCCTTGAGTGAAGGATTGCACCGCCCAGTGGTCGGAGACCGGGGGTAGTTCCATTCGATCCGTTTGGAAGCGAGATACGAATTCTCGCAGCAGTTCATTCTCCCTCTCCTTAGTCTTGAATACATCGGACTTCCTTGTTGCTACTTTAATGGCACCGACGTGTGCCTTTATGAAGGAGTCTGCTAGCATGGTAAATGAAGAAGTCTGCTACTTTTGTGAGCTAGGTTGTGGTACCATATCATGTCCCCCTTCGAGAGCATTTCTCTAAACTTCTTCACTAAGACGGACTTGATCTCGTCGTCTTTTTTGTCGTTGCCCTTTACTGCGCACGTATAGGCGTGGCGTGTTCGTTGGGATCTGAGGTCCCGTTGTATTTTGGGAGTTCTAGAATTCTGAACTTCTTTGGAATGGTTTTCGGAGCCGCTTCATCTAGGAACGGTCGTTACACGAACTTCTTCGAATCTACACCTTTCAGGATGGAAGGTGCGCCCAGGATTTGGTCAACCCTGAAGTTATAGGTTTCGACCTTTTTGCCGTTGGCTGCTATCATTTTCTCGCCCGTCTCGCTCCTTTTGGTGAGGTCCTCGAGCATTTTTACGGTGGCAAGATCGGCTTCCGATCCGTTGTTGCTCGATCTCTTCGGTACCTGTTCGACCGGGGGAGTAGCTTCCGGTCCTACTGTGCTGGGAGTGTTCGGGTGGCTTTTGCAGCTGAGCAATAACCAGTTTTTGTGCCTGCAATATTTCAAAAATAACATGAAGACTAACTTCCCATTCTTCCCGAGTTGGGGTTTTTTTGGCTTCCTAATGGTGTGTGAGGTTTCGTCGATCTGATGTGCATCTTGCGAACCCGCATCTGCTGGAATCGGTCTAGGTGCATTATCGGGGTTCTGTGGTGGCGCGGCAATAATTGGAACAGTCATACCATTTTCTCCGTGGTTTTCAAGGTTGTCATTCTCAGCTCTGTTCACTGAGCCAGACATTTTGACCTGAAATCGAAGATCTTGGATAAGAAAAAGTGTGAAAGATAACTTGTGTTGTGTAATGAAACGAGCAAGAAAATAATCACTATTATTTTTAGCCCCAGGGTGGGCGCCAAACTGTTTACCGTAAAAATGGTAATAACAATTAAATTTGTTGATGGGACTCTAAAAATGCATGATCTATTTTTATGCTAGTTGTTAAGCAGTTGATGCTAGATATGTGAAGATAAAAGATGAAATGCGAGCTAAAATAGAATTATAATCGGACCGGGGGGTTTACTATTCGAGCCTCGGACTGACCGATGATGGGCATCGAGGTAGATGTCTGGGCTCGGGCTCGAGCTACCGGGGATAATAGGGAAGGGGATAATAGTTAGGATATGATTAAGGGAGGCTCTTTATGGCCAATAACAAGCCATAAATGAAGAACAAGTATGAAGGCAATAAATATGAGCAATAGTGCCGGAAGAATACGTTAGAGAGAAAAGAGAGAGAGAGTTGTTATTTATCTTATATAGAATAGTTGGAGCAACAACATCCCCCTACAAAATGGTAAGGATCCCCTTTATATAGGAGGGGAATCCCAAAATAGTACAAAAAGAATTAATTACAAAGGTATGGAGATGGGACGGCTAGACGGAACACCCTGACACAGGTTCTGGGTAGGCCAGCTTTGTCAGACTTAGTCGTGTGCCCTGGAACTCCCCATTTTTACTCTAGCCTCGGTCAATATTGCTTTTAGGCCGGGTCTCGATGATCTTCGAGGGAGGGAACTCGATCGCAACTTCGCATCCTCGAGGTATTCTTCTGATATGAACTAATATCAAGAAATTGGGCCCCCTGATTTCGTCGCATAATATATATATATATATAGACTCTCTACTCTCTTGGATGAAAGAAGACAAAACTAAACTAAATATGAAGTCTCGATAAGGGAGAATGTTGTAACTTATGAGACTAGGAAAATGGACATAAATTCAGGAATATGAACTTCTCTTTATGTCTCGTTATCAAACACATATAATTACTGGATCATGCCAAAATGAAAGAAAGATTTGGCATTAACATACCTTAACTCTGTTGAGTCCTTAATACCTTCCAAGAAATTCTTCAAACAATTCAACTCAATCTACCACAGCATAAGGAGATTCAAAATCAGTGCTGAGTAAAGGCTAAGTTCGCAACTTAAACTAGTAGCTCGTTTACGTACATTTAGGTAGCATCTCCCCTGTAACAAGGCCCTACTCCAATACCATATACCAACAACACCAAGAACACAACAATAACAATATGTATGCATCATTTTCCAACCATATCTCCATCACAATATATCACAAAACTGCCCACACACCCTAATCACTTTATACATAAAACGACAATAAAAGTAGTGTCAAACAGCCTAAAAATGTAATGACGAATGACCATACCACCATTCCATAATTATGTGGTGTTTATCCACACCCTTTATAGTCTAAAACTCCACAAAACATCAGAAAAATATACAGCCCAAAAGTAACACGAAACAACCCCTAAAATAGTCCACTACAAGTTGAATAACTCAAACTCACGGCTCCTGATCACCGTCCCGTGAGTTCTAACAATTAGAAAATGAATTTATCAACCTTCCTTGATATTTAAAGCTTAAATACAGAAATTAGACGTTTTCTTAACTATGAAGTACCTTCCAAAACTCAAACTACAAAGAAAAGAGAGGCGATATAGCGTTGTTTACGTTGTAGGGATTGTTCTAGTGGTATTGTTTCTTGATTCCGTACCCGGGATGTTAATATTGTTGAAAACCCTTGTGGAGAGCTTGAGGATAAGTTTAGGGGTCTTATTTTGGTCGTGGTATGTGGAAAAGTGAAGGGGTCTTCTTCTAATGTTTATATTTTTTTATCCGGATGATGTATGAATGAACGGTTAAGAGCATTAGAAACTAGATTCCAAGAACTTCAATTTTGGTATATGATATCTCTCAAAAATACCTCACATAACACATAAAATATATTGCTCAAAAATCTTTAGTGGCACACCTACTTGTCAACTATGTAGTCTGCGCAGTCTCGCGAAACTGCAAATATCTCTCTACCCCTAGATCGTATTGAAAAACAGTTTAATGAGTTAAAAAATAGACTCATATATCTTCAATTTGGTAGGTACATCATCCCATAATTCCAATAATAATTTGATAAAAGCTCAGCTACATTTGACCTAAATTTCAGCATATTTATGAATGTAACTAGTGATGATCTTTGCCAACGTTTGTTCCACAACTCACTTGACTTAAAAACATAACACACAACTATCATAACAAAAGTAACTCATAACATAACCTCCTTATAATTTTGATCACCCTAGTCTCACCCTAAAACTACATGTTATAACATTTCCCAACTAGTCGACTTTCGACGAAACTTATTTTTTTCAATTGGTTTAGCTTCTAAGCTTTTGAACCCTCTTGGTACTTGCTGTCCATGATCTTAAATATTTGTAACCTCCAAGTTAACATGATTAACTTAGTTTATGTACTTTCAAAAATGATAACATTTTAGATCTTACATCAATTGACTTACGACGTACTCTCACATACGAAACTATGGGGTGTAATAGAATTATCTTATTTGCTTGAGGAAAATCAAAAGCTTAAGTTTGGGGGAGTTGATAAGTGGGGATTTTGACTACTTATTAGCGCCTTTTAGCTTTCGTTTTAGTCCAAAAGTGTTTAATTCTATTCTCGAAAACTGATGAATATGTTTAATTGCGGGAGTATTGGAAAATGAGCCACAAAACGATCAGAACTCAAGGACAAAAATCATGCACAAAAGCTCAAGTGCGGACCACAGATTTCCATCTGCAGCCATAGAATGTGAAGAGAAGTCCGACAGAGGACTAGTGTAAAGTGTGGTCTACACAATTATTGTGCCGCTGCAGAAGCTAACCAAGAGTAGAAGTTCAGAGAGTGTGCATATGGAGTTCAAAGGAAGTGTGGACCGCACACTTATTGTGCGGTCACAAAATTTAGCTACGCAACCGCATTCAGATTTGTGCGGTCCGCAAAAAGTCCTACGCGGCCACACAAAGAATTGTGCGGATCGCAGAATGTGAGAGATGCGGCCGCATTCCAAAATTGTGCGGCCGGAGATCCAACTCCTATCAAGACTGAAGAGAAGTGCGGACCGCACATGGAATTGCGAGGCCGCGGAACCTCTGAAAGGGCATTTTTGCCCGAAATTTCCAGATTTGTATACATAGAATAGTTTCATGAATTTAGATCAAGTTTTAACTCCTGTAGCCGTTTTTCCTTACTGCTTTAGGCAACTTTAGCTTACTTTGGTGACTTAACATTGGATTTTTATCTTTCAATCTTTCAATATGAGTTTTATCATCTTTTCTACCTTGTTTTCTTTTATTCCCATTATGAGTAGCTAGATTTTTAACTAGGGTTGTGACCCAACCCTAGTGTGTAAACCTAATGGGTGTTTAATTTATGGTTGTTTATGGTTGGATGTTTATTATTTAGCCTTGTTCTTGCTTTTATTTGTAAATTAATGATTGCAAATATTAGTTCATGCCTATTTGACTTGGTCTCTACTTGAGAAAGAGAGACTTAGTCTAGGAAAACTTGGCTAACAAGAATTTGGGATAAAATCAAGAGCATGATAGTCCTAATTAAAGGGTTGAACCTAGAGATAATAAAACTCGACTTGAGCATTTTATCAACTGTTTGGTTCAATACCCATTTGGACTTGAGAAAGCCAAATTGGAAAAAATCACTCTTTTGCTGAGAGATATTGAGTGAGTACTTGAGTGTTGATAGCTATAATACACCCCAACCAACAAAACAAGCTTTAAAGTTTACAACCCGTTAGACAAACACCTAGGTGAAAGTCATAGCCCTAGGCTTTTTACAATATTTGAAAACAACAACAAAAACACAATTTCTTAGTTTCAATTATTTATCTTGCAATCTTAGTTTAAATTAGACCTAGAAACAACCATATGTGTGGAAGTGCAATCTAAGATAGTTCAAACTCATTCACCACAATATATACTCCTAAATTCCATTTATATAGCTCCTTGTGGAATTCGACCCCGACTCTCAGTTGGGTATTAATATTGCATCGATCGTTTCATAACCTCGAATAGAGGTGCGACTTGGACGAGATCAATTTTTGGTGCGGCCGCACAATAATTATGCGGTCTGCACTTCCTTTGAACTCCTTATGCACACCCTCTGAACTTCTGCTCTTGGTTAGTTTCTGCAGCTGCACAATAATTGTGCAGTTTGCACTTTGCACTAGTCCTCTAATAGACTTCCTTTCACATTCAGCGGCCGCAGATGGAAATCTGCGGTCTGTACTTGATCTTTTGTGCCTGATTTTTGTTTTTGAGTTCAGATCACTCCTTTTTGAGTTGGATTTCATCTTTGTGGCTTATTTTCCAATACTCCTGCAATTAAACATATTTCATCAGTTTCCAGAATAGAATTAAACATTTTTGGACTAAAACGAAAGTTAAAAAGCGCTAATAAGTAGTCAAAATCCCCACTTATCACCAATCCAAATAAATAATGGTTTTTAAAAACTCAAATTCGAATACAAAGCTTCAAAACTTTTTAATGGTTGTCTAGGTAGAGAGTCAAACACCTTCGAAATTTATTGAGCCGACATCTATACTAGTCCTTGTTGTCCCACTATGATACAATGCAAAAGGCTTCAATTTCCATAAAACGTATGACAATACAACTTATCTAGAACATCTTATATTGAAGTTGGGGCAGTCTGGGTAAGAATTCAAAAATGGTAAGTGATGTAATGGAGCCTTAAATACGTTTGCTCGTTTTTTTGTTGTTACGCTTTAATTTTCTGAAATTCTATGAATTTTACAACGTTTGTAATTAGCATATCCCCAGCTACGTGTAATGTGAAAATAGGATAGAGAAAGAGGAGAGGAGAGAAAAAAAAATAGAAAAAAGGTGTAAATGTAAGGCACTAATAATTGGTTGTATATAAATTGTAAGGAAAACCTGTTAAGCACGGGTAATTTACAAAACTAGGACAATTTTAGTAAATAAGTTTCAAATATTGTATAGGAACGAAAAAAACCCTTAATTGAACTCATTACTAAAATACTACCTCCGCCCTAGCTTGGAGGTTAGGCCAACATGCCCAATTTTCTAAGAGCTCCACAGTTCGGGCATTTGGTTCAGGGGCCTTGCATTTCTTCATATGGAAAAGAACCTTTTGCTGGATTTTAGAGCCTGATCCCGAGGCAGGGTGGGAATTAGCCTTTCACAAATTTGGTTCAAACCCTATCCTATGAGATCCGTTGAATATGTTTAAAGTATTAATTTAGAACTTAATAACTTAAAATAGCTAGAATCTTGAATTCATATATTTCAAATCCTGACTCTATCTCTGTCCCAAGGTGTTCTAAAGTTCCAAATTGAAGCATGTTTCGGTTTTTGAGTTATTTTGTAATTCTGAAGTTCAGTTTGATTCGGAAATAACCAGTTTAGGATAAATTTATAGATGTAATTCTGATTGCAAGTTCAATAAATTTATTATTCTGAATTGAGAAGGATTGAGTTTTACTCACCCTCTTGAAAAGATAATTTAAATATGGCATTAGACTGTATATGGTTAAAACCGGGCCTACCCGATTATGCTATTTAATCGAGACAAGAGAACTGCATCGAGGGATAGCCTCGTAATGAATCAGACCAGAGCACAAAGATGAGACATCGAGTCCAAGGATCGAGGTGCCTGTCGAGATCGAGACCAGCAGCGACCAAGACCAAATATGACAAACTTTGAGCAAAGCGCAATAACGGAAAAGCGAGATATCCATGACTGACCGGAGATCATGACATAAATCTCGGAACAGATCAAATCAAGGGTGGTTATCTAGTTAATCATGGGATTTACTTCCATAGTTAGGATTGTACCTTAAATAGGATTCCTCTACTATATAAAGGGGGTCCTAATCATCTTGTAGATACCTGACATTCACGTAGATAAAGCAATACAATATTCTCTATTTAATTTACGTTCTCTTGTTTATCAGCTTGTTGCATTTTAACCGTTCTAGCAAGGCCAGCTCGAGGGTATTCAAGCTCGTGGGCTCTGTCCGAACGCTGGTTTGATTTATATTATAATCTCTTTCCATCACTTACCTTTACGTTTATCAATTGTTATTAGGTGAAGTCACATATCCTTAAAATCACATTATAAGTTTAATTGTTATCCAATTTTTAGGGTAAATATTTTGACGCCCATCGTGGGGATAAGGATAACAGTGATTTCCCAATATTAATCCTAATAACACACATTGTTTTTATGCTTGTTCTCGTAAGTGTCTTGGATTTCAGGAGTCAACATGTCAAACTCTAAAGCAGTGCCCACTCACACAAACACCGGCCTTGGTCTTCATGGCGAGAACGAGCACATAGTCACCCCAGAAAACAGAGTACCTCCAATCAATCCTGATGGACCACAAGCCGTAGATCTAGTCAATGTCAGTTCTCGTGTTGCCATTCATCAAAATTTAGGCGTCGACCTTGAAAATAACATCTGCAGAGATGCCCGGGCAGTCGATTAGAACGCACATAGTGGTAAAAAGGCAGGATTAGCCTTCGAATGATATTTGAAATGTTACAAACTCAGAAAGTTGCGATAGCTCAATTCAAAAATCAGAATCAAGCACCAAGTAGAATCGAACCCGATACATCATAGGAAGTTGTTCATAGGGTCGAACCTGTACAGGAGAAATTCAACGATAATGGATCGGGAACTGACCCAGCCATCATAAAGATGCTCGAGGAGCTTACTAAACGGATTAAATCAGGAGAAAAGAAAATTGAGGCTAATGATAAAAAGGTAGAAACATAATACTCACGAGTTGATCAAATACCAGGATCACCCCCGATTCTAAAGGGTTTAGATTCGAAGAAGTTCGTACATAATCCTTTCCCACCATGTGCGGCTTCGAAGCCCATTCCAACGAAGTTCTGCATGCCAGAAATTCTCAAATAAAATGGAACTACTGATCCTAATGAGCATGTCACTTCTTATACATGTGCAATAAAAGGAAATGACTTAGAAGATGATGAAATTAAATCTGTTCTGTTGAAAAAGTTTGGAGAAACTTTATCGAAGGGGGCAATGATATGGTACCACAAGTTGCCGCCCAATTCCATCGATTCCTTCGCTATGCTTGCTGATTCATTCATATAGTCACACGCCAGAGCGATAAAGGTCACGAAGTCAGACCTCTTCAAAATGAGACAGAAGGACAACAAAATGAAAAAGGGAATTTGTATCTCGGTTCCAGATGGAACGCATGGACTTACCCCTCCCCCTCTGGTCACTGATGATTTGGCTATCCAAGCCTTTACTCAAGGTTTGAACGAGCAAAGTTTGATAGCATTATGACAACTTAAACAGAATTTGATTGAATATCCAGCTGTGACATGGGCCGATGTACATGATTGATACCAGTCAAAGATCAGAGTCGAGGATGATCAGTTAGGAGCCCTTTCCGGTTCTGTTTATCCAAATAGATCCAACGGAGGGATTCAAAGAGATATCGATATAGAGCCTTGATCAAACAGAGATCGGTACCAACCATACATTGCAGATCATAGAAATGGTAGACCGAGATGTAACCCCGTTCAAAATGATCGAAGGAATGATCAAGGTCAAAAACCCCAAGGGCTCATGAGTAAGAGTGGCTTCAATAAACATGTCGAGCCTAAAGAAGCGCCATGATTACCATAATACAACTTCAGCATCGATGCATCGGGTATTGTCTCAGCCATTGGACGAACCAAGGATACTAGGTGGCCTAGACCACTATAGACTGATCCAGCTCAAAGGAAACCTAATCAAATGTGCAAATACCATGGAACCCATAGTCATAGAACCGAAGACTACAGGCAGTTAAGGGAGGAGGTGGCTCGTTTATTCAATGAGGGTCACCCTCGAGAGTTCTTGAGTGACCGAGCTAAAATCACTTCAGAGATAGGGATGCAAACAGGAAAAACAAACAAGAAGAACCACAACACGTGATTCATATGATTGTTGGTAGGGTCGATATTCCTCAAGGCCCGATATTCAAATGCACCAAAATGACAATCACAAGGGAGAAACGTACTCAGGACTACTTACTAGAGGATACCTTATCTTTCAACGATGAGGATGTAGAAGGGATCGAACAACCTCACAACGACGCACTAGTAATATCTATCCTCATGAATAAAATTCAAGTTAAACATGTGTTGGTTGATCCAGGTAGCTCGGAAAATATTATTCAATCGAGGGTCACAGAGCAACTCGGCCTCTAGGATCAAATCATGCCTGCAGCTCGAGTTCTCAATGGTTTCAAACTGGCAAGTGAAACTACCAAAACGAAAATCATGTTGCTAGTAAACGTGGCTGGAACTATCCAGGAAACAAAGTTCCATGTAATCGAAGGTAATATGAGATATAATGCACTGATCAGAAGGCCTTGGATTCATAATATGATGAAAGTACCTTTGACGCTCCATCAAGTATTGAAATTCCCAACACCGGAAGGAATCAAAATGGTGTACGGAAAACAACCCGCGCCAAAGAGATGTTAGCAATCGACGAAGTAGTACTAGTATCGGTGTTTTCGCCAACAAAGGGATCGGAGTTAAAGGGAGAACAAGAAGTCAAATAGCAACCACAGGCACCGTCCTCGGCCCCATCAGAGGAGCAGGAAATCTTCGAGGATGAAGATTATATGATACCTCGAACCTTCATAACCCCAATGATTCTGATGCAACAAAGTCAACGGTCGAGTAGCTATAACAACTTATACTGATCGAATACCTTTCCGATCGAAAGGTATACCTGGGCACGGGGTTAACTCCCGAGCTCAGGAAAAAACTCGTTCAATTCTTTTAAAATAACATGGATTGTTTTTCTTGGTCCCATCTAGATATGACAGGGATCCCACCGGTGATCACAACACATTGATTTATCCTGAACCCAATGTTTAAACCGGTAAAACAAAAGAGAAGGCCCCAGTCCGAGGTAAAAGATACATTCATCAAGGACGATGTAACTAAACTTCTCAAAATAGGATCCATCCGGAAAGTAAAATATCCCGAATGGTTAGCAAACGTAGTAGTAGTCCACAAGAAGGGGAACAAACTTAAAATGTGCATAGATTATAAAGTTATAAACTAACCATGTCCCAAAGACTTTTTTCCTCTGCCGAACATCGATCGCATGATCGATGCCATGGCCGGCCACGAGATCCTTAGCTTTCTCGATGCCTATTCTGGGTACAGTCAAATTCAAATGAACTCGGAGGATAAGGAAAAGACTTACTTCATCACTAAGTATGGCACCTACTATTATAACGTAATACCGTTTGGGCTAAAATATGTCGGTGCTTCTTACCAACGCCTAGTGAATCGAATATTTAAAGAACAAATAGGTAAATCAATGGAGTTATATATTGACGACATGCTTGTTAAATCCCTGCGTGCAGAGCACCATTTGACACATTTGCAGAAAACTTTCGACATATTGAGGAAATACAACATGAAGCTCAATCATGAGAAATGTTCATTCGGGGTTGGTTCGGGAAAGTTCCTTGGCTTTATGGTGTCAATTCAGGGAATCGAGATCAACCCCAATAAAATAAAGGCGATCGAAGACATTACAGTCGTGGACAGCGTTAAGGCCGTACAAAGATTGACAGGGGCGAATAGCCGCCTTAAGCCGGTTCATCTCGAAGTCTTCAGATCGAAGTCACAAGTTTTTCTCACTACTCAAAAAGAAGAAGAATAATTTCGCTTGGACCCCAGAATGCCAATAGGCATTGAAAGAGTTAAAGCGGTATATTTCGAGCCCACCACTGCATCATACTTCAAAAGTGGACGAGCAACTCTACTTATATTTAGCAATCTCGGAGGTCACGGTAAGTGGTGTCCTAGTTCGAGAAGAGCAAGGTACGCAATTTCCTTTTTACAATATTAGTCGAACTCTAGGTGAAGCCGAGGCCAGGTACCCACACTTAGAAAAATTAGCGCTTGCTCTAGTAAGCGCCTCTACGTAATTATAACCATATTGTCAGTGCCACCCAATTTGTGTGGTGACTACTTACCCTCTTCATAATGTTCTGCACAAGCCCGAACTCTCAGGCCGATTAGCTAAATGGGCCGTCGAAATCAGTGGGTATGATATCGAGTATCAGCCTCGAACGGCCATCAAGTCTCAAATTTTAGCAGACTTCGTGGACGACATCACGCCAGCCCTCGTACTCGAGGTCGAAAAGGAACTTTTGTTAAAAATGGGTACGTCTTCGGGGGTGTGGACCCATTTCACATATGGTGTTTCAAATGTGAAAGGGTCTAGTCTAGGCATCGTTTTGAAGCCGCCCACAGGCAATACAATTAGACAATCTATCAAAACCTCTAAGTTGACTAACAATGAGGCCGAGTATGAGGCCATGATTGCAGGTCTCGAGTTGGCTAGAAGCTTGGGAGAAGAGGTCATCGTGGCCAAGTGTGATTCCCTACTTGTGGTTAACCAAGTCAATAAGACCATCGAGGTTTGAGAAGATCGAATATAGAGGTAGTTGGACAAATGTCGGCAGCCCTACACTGGTATAAAGAATGGACCCTACATCATGTATCTCTAGAGCAGAATAGTGAAGTCGATGCCCTTGAAAATTTGGGGTCATCAGTCGAAGACGACGAAATTAGCTCGGGGACTGTCGTACAACTTTCAAAGTCGGTAGTCAAAGAAGGCCACGCCGAAATAAACTCCACTAGCCTAACTTGGGATTGGAGGAACAAATATATCAATTATATAAAGAAATGGAAGCTTCCGTCGGACCCTAAGGAATCGAGGACTCTACAAACGAAAGTTGCACGATTCACATTGGCCAAAGATGGAACATTGTACATAAGGATGTTCGATGGGCCGTTCACAATATGTTTGGGTCCGGGAGACACCGACTAAGGCCTACGAGAAATTCACGAGGGTACTTGCGGGAACCATTCCGGTGCCGAATGATTGGTTTACAAAGTCATCAAAGCAGGGTACTATTGGGTCAATATGGAAAAAGATACTAAGGAGTTCGTTCGAAAATGTGACAAATGTCAAAGACATGCACCGATAATCCACCAGCCCGAGGAGCAACTTCATTCAGTCATATCCCCGTGGTCGTTCATGAAATGGGGAATGGATATTGTCGGCCCTCTGCCATCGGCCCCATGTAAAGCTAAATTCATTTTCTTTATGACTAACTATTTCTCTAAGTGTGTTGAAGCACAGGCTTTCGAGAAAGTCGGAGAAAAAGAAGTCATAGACTTCATTTGGGATTACATCATATGCCGATTCGGGATACCCGCTGTGATCATATGGGACATTGGAAAACAATTCATTGGCAGCAAAATAACAAAGTTCCTCGAAGATCACAAGATAAAGAGGATATTGTCAACGCCATATCATCCTAGTTGGAACGGGCAGGCCGATTCTACAAACAAGACCATCATTCAGAATCTAAAGAAAAGGTTGAACGACTCTAAGGGAAAATGGAGGGAGATTTTGCTCGAAGTCCTTTGGGCATATCGAACAACGACAAAATCCAGTACGGGGGCAACACCATTCTCCTTAGTATATGGCACCAAAGCTCTGATACCGATCGCAGTTGGGGAACCTAGCGTCAGGTTTCGATACACAGCGGAGGAGTCAAATCACGAGGCTATGAATATAAGCCTCAAATTTCTAGATGAAAAATAGGAAGTCGCCCTTGTTCGAATGGCCACCTAGAAACAGCGAATCGAGAGATATTACAATCAAAGAACCATTCTTTGAAACTTTGAAATTGGGGACTTAGTCCTGAGAAAAATCACCATCCACACTCGAGATCTGAACGAGGGAAAGCTCAGTCCAAACTGGGAGGGACCGCATCAGGTCCTTAAAATCATCGGAAAAGGATCTTACAAACTCGGCACGATGAATGGCGAGCTATTGCCAAATAATTGGAATATATCACTCCTCAAATGATATTATTGCTAAGGTATGACCTTCCCCTTTTTCATTTATATTTTATACTATCTTGTTGCAGGTGTTCGATCGGAAGCATCGAAGTTCTCTGAAAAAATGAAGTCCTTAGGTCTGTAAGCACGCATTGCACTCTTTTTCCCTCCAACCAGTTTTTATCCCAAATGGGTTTTTCCGGCAAGGTTTTTAATGAGGAAACCATTGTTCGTGCTAACTTAACGCAATTCAACAGTATCCGAGTCTTCTTTACAATCAACCTCGAATACTGGAGGGCATCATCCTCGGATGCTACATTCAAGGAAAATGCTTCGTGTCAACAGGGTCTCGATAGGTAAATTTTGTAAAGGGCCAAACGGTCAAATGAACCATATCCGTATAGATTACTCGAGATCTAACGACAAAACATGTATGCGTGAATGATCTGTTGAAAGAAGTATTTTTTCCTTATCTGATGTTCCATGCCTTAGTGAAATTTCTACTTCACAATTTCATACTTATGATCTATTACGAAAGCTGGCTCAAGCACCGATCGCAACTAAGGCTCGAACGATCAACCCTATACTTGGGGACTGCCATCCAAAAATCAACTCACTCGAATTATTAAACTACAAGATTATAAGACCATAAAAAAAGCAACCCTCGCCTTTACGGGCCACGGCCATCGCACTTGAGGACTGATGTTTCGAAAAGTTCGAAGTTCCATTGAGAAACAAGCCCAAAGGGCAAATCTCGAGTTAAATGCTATGGCCAAACTAACACGGTTCGGAGACGTCCGAATTCCGTAATGAAATACACCTTCAAATATTTTCATAAAACTGGTTAAAAAAGGCTACCCTCGACAAATTACAAAAGGGTTTCGATAACATCAACCCTCAAAAACTTTAAGGGGTTTTAAGTTGTTCGAACTATCAAACAAGCTTATTCTAAGGCATAACAAAGTAAAAAGTTTTCGATATCACTGAATCCTAATGGGTACAGATTTATCTCATGCTAAGGCATAACAAATTTTTATATGATTAAACTTTTAAGCCAAAAAGGGAAAAAGCCACTCTTTTAAGGCCATATAGGCCCAATCCAAGATCCTAAGGGACATTATATTTTTGAGTTCGAGAATCTACACTTACTCAACTGAAACCTAAGAATTTTTTCTACTCCGAGTTCAAGCAAGTACTCACTCGATTATAGAGACTATACTAATCTGACTTTGACAACATATTTGCAAGGCAACGAAGTGAGTCAAAATTCTCACAAGGTATAAAGTATAATGCAAAAAGAAAAACAGAGCTTTCACAAAATAGAAATCGGAGACGAGTCGGAAAGAAATGAGATCTTATATGCAAAAATATTTATAAAGACCACTCTGGGTCTTACACAAAAATTCAAAAAAGAAAAAATCCTAAATGCCTAATCTTTACCGAGAGCCTCATCTTCATCTCGTCCACTCTCGGATGCACTCGAGCTCCCAGAATCATCATCATCAGAAGAGAGCAACGCTTTGGCTTTGGCCTTGAGTACTTTCACGTCCTCGATATCTACAGTAAGGTCAAAGCCACGAGCATGAATCTCCTCGAGAGTCTCTCTTCGAGACTGGTATTTAACATGCTTGACAACCCAGTATGATTGAGTCTGTGCTGTGTTGGCCACCTCCTTTGCTCGAACTTGAGCAGCTTCAGCATCAGCTCGATAGACGACCACGATCGCCTCAGCTTCAGCCTTTACTCTTTCTGCCTCAGATGTGGCCTTTGCAAGCTCAGCGGCCAACCGAGCCTCGAGCTCCTTAATTTTCTTGGCTCAGGCCAAGATTTCCTCCTTCATGCTTTGGAGTTGACATTCGTCCGAAGACAGCTAGGCTCGAGCAATATCTTTCTCTGAGGCAACACAGTCCAGTTTTGCTTCCACCCCAAAGTCTCTGCCTCCTTATCTTGACCTCCTCGCGAAGCTGCTCGATATTTTCGGCCTTCTCTGCTGAACATTCAGGGTCAAAGTGTTAGTTGTCGTTCCTGAATTAATATATCGAGCTTCCAAAAATTTATATTACCTGCTCAATCAGGTCGGTTTGCCCTTTGTGAGCTGTTGCCTATTCAGCTCGGAGGTCCTTGATCTCCTCTTCTTTTTGTCCACTGAGAAGGTTTAGGGAATCTCTCTCCTCCGTGAGCTTTTTGAGATCGGCCTCGCACGGACTCAGCTCCGACTGGGATTTAGAAAACGCTTCCTGATGAAATGTCAAGGCCTACGAATAAAGAAAGAAAGCCAGGCAAGAAAAAATAAACGCAAGCGTAATATTAATGAAGGGAACTAAAACTTATTCGTGGGTTCTGTCCGAACGCTGGTTTGTTTTATATTATTATCAATTTCCATCTCTTATCTTTGCGTTTATCAATTGTTATTAGGTAAAGTCACATATCCTTATCTTTGCGTTTATCAATTGTTATTCGGTAAAGTCACATATCCTTGAAACTATATTATAAATTTAATTGTTATCTAATTTTTAGGTTAAACATAGACCAAGGTAGTTTGGGGGATCGGGATTTTGCATTACTCGATGGTGCTGGAACACTGAAACAAAATGATGTTTATTTTATTAGTCACTCCACCTTTTCATAAGTACTACTTTATCTTATGATCTAGAGTACTGCTTGCATCATATGGTAATTTGAGAATCCTTGCCGTCCTTTATAAAATAAAAGGACCAATACCGTGTTCTAACTTAGATCTCCGAGAGTAGCTAGGAATTAGCAATCAATGCCTTTAATTACTATGATATATAATATCCCTGATTGCCTTTATTAATATGCCACTAGTTTTGTTAAACACTAACTAAATGTCCTTTTCGGATCGGCTTGTTAGCAAGTCACGTAAGGCATCAGAAGCCGGCCGTGGGAATTGAATATACCACAGATAATTATGTATAGTAGATGAAGAAATTAACAACTACAAACCAGCGAAAATTCAACTATACTTATAATAACAACAATAACAACAATAATAATAATAAAAATAATGAAATTATTGATACTATTAGTAGTATATGCTTGGATTTAATCCACTTATGTTATTATAATAAAAGCTGTTGACCACTGAATCTTTGCGGAAATACTAAATTTCTTGGATTGTCGTATGTGGAAATAATGTACCATCTCTTTAGTGATCAACATTCATGCAAATTTTAGTAAGAGAAAAAAGTTTTTGTGCCTATTGGCTATTGCGTTTAATCAACCGCAATGAATGAATTACGGATTTAGCGTAACTAGAGCTGTCAATATGGGCCGGGTCAGGCTAGCCCAGCCCAGTCCACGTGGGCTTTAGCAATTGACGGGCTGAATTGGGCTAGCCACCATTTTGATGGGCCTTATAATGGTGAGCCCCCCAGCCCTATGTGGGTTGCGGGCCCCCACAGGCCGGCCCATCATTTTTAAAAATATAATTTTATATTTTTTCTTTAAATTCTGACCTAAAAAAAGATAATTATTTAAAAGTTAAAAAATATCTTATTGGAAAAAATTAGCAAAACTTAATAAATTTTTATATTGTTCCAATATATCACAATAAATATTAAAAAAGGTAAAAGATAGGACTATATTTCATTCACTAAAAGTCAAAACTTAGAACAAACTATTCAAGAGAACGTTCATGATGCTTATGAGATATCCAACACATCATCTTCATCAAACACATTTGAATCCGCTTGTGACAAGGTTGTCTTAACATCTTCACTTTCATCTACAATTCATACGCAATATTAATTAGTTAAATATTAAAAATAATTAAATTTTAAAAATTAATAATATTTAAATTCATAGAAAAAAATATTACCTGTTTGAGTTCGGGAAAATCTGTGCATCCAATTTCGAGTAGTAACAAGTGTTTGGACATTTTCATAATAAATGCAACTTCTGTACTTTGTAAGAACACGCCACCAATGCTAAATGTTGATTCCGATGGTACATGGTAATGAGAATGCTAAGTACATCACGCACCATCATTGAAAGATCGGGATAGAATGGTCCTTCCAATACATGACAACATCATCTTTTGAAACTTCTCAAGATCAAGTTTTGGTTCCTCTTAGTAAAGATCCAATTCTGACTTTCCATCTCTAAAGGCATTATACTTTTTATTTTTTATATATTTTAAATAAATATTTTATTAGGCCCACGGGCCGGCCAACCTCAGTCAAGCCTCACGGGCCACGGGCTTACTCGGACCAGGCTTCAAAGCCTCGTTTTTAAACAGGCTCCAAAAATTCTAGCCCAGGGCTGGGTTAGGCTAGCCCAACGGGCCAAACCCATATTGACGACTCTAAGCGTAACTAAACAAAATTAACGGAAATCAGTGACTCCTCCTCTTACCTCAAAAATGGGTGAAATTTATTTAAATCCCTCAAATTTACTTTAAAAATCAAACTAATCCTTCTAATTGTGAACAATAGTCATTTTCATCCTTCTATCCTCGCTCCCGCAATGTCTATTTACCATAGATATTTTTTTAGTTTTCAATAACATTATAAATAAAATAGTTATATTATGAATTTATTACAAAATATATTGCTAATTTATTATTATTATTTTAATATTATATATATTAAAATGCATATAATGTATGTCGGTGTGCGTGTGATTTTAAGTTCCACTATTTTTATTATTCTCTATGTCTATATAAATTTGTGAGTTTTGATTGTTAATACTAATTAATACTAAACTGTAAAATAAAATTCACGTAAAGTATAAAAAGATAGTTTTTAGGAATTTGTTAAAATTTACCTATATTTTCATCCTTTTTTATTACATGCATTGACTAATTTACAAAATTTTCACTTTCTTTAATTCTCAAGTTTACAAAATAGATAGAGTTTTGATAACTATTAGTAAAATTATTGATACGGGCAAATTATTTATTGCATTCTTTTTATTTTTCTCATTATTGAATGTCATTATGCTTAATTACTACTTCTCACACTTTTTTATTTATAAATAATATTTATTTTTTATAGGTAAGTTCAGAACATAGTTTAAAACAAAAAAGTATCAAAAGAAGAGATAAACGTTGTAGAGGGTAAAATAGATATTTTTAAAAATCAACTTTAATATGAGGATGAGAATGACTATTGTTCAAAGTTAGAGGATGTGTTTAATTTTTAAAGTAAACTTGGGGATATAAATGATTTTCACCTCTGAAAAATACCAAATGAGGCAATTAACTAACAATAATAAATAAGCACAAATACATCACACTAAAATATACAGTTCAATAATTCGGAACAATTGCAAGATTGTTGGAGATTTATTTCCTCTTATTCGACTCCGAAATGGGTAGCCTTGGCTTGCTTTTTTTCTTAGCATAATCTTCATAGTCAGTCTCAATATCATCAGCATAGTCATCGTTCTCGTTTTCATCAACATCATTCTTCTCTATTTTGATCTCTTTCTTCCTCTTTTCCACCCCACCCTTAAGCCAATCCACAACTTCTAACATGCTTGGCCTATTTTCAGGATTTCCATCAGTGCATTTCATTGCAATCAAGATTGTATTTTTCAATTGTTCACGATTGAACTTTCCTTTGAGCCTAGGGTCAGCAATGTGATTAAAGTCACCCTTTTGGAGATATGGAAGTGCCCATTGCACAATGTCACGTTTAACACCATTAGGGAGTTTCTCTAAAGGTTTTCGAGCACTAATTATCTCGAGAAGTAGTATTCCAAAGCTATAGACATCACAACTCTCAGAGACTTTTCCCCACATGGCATATTCAGGTGCTAAGTACCCTAGGGTTCCTTTAACCCTTGTTGTTAGATGAGTAACACCATCAGGTATCAACTTAGCAAATCCAAAATCTGCGACTTTTGCTTGGAAATTTGAATCTATGAGGACATTGCTTGCCTTTATGTCTCTGTGTATGATATGGGGATTTGCTTCATGGTGCAAGTAACTACAAATAAAACAAAAAAAAAAACAATATGAGAGGCTACTGGCCATTCCATATATAAACACATACACACTGTTTCTTCATTTTTAATTTATGTGACATACTTTCCTTATTAATCCGTTCCAAAAAAGAATGATATATTTCTATACTTCTTAAGTTTTTAGATCACAAGTTCAAAAGTTAAACTTTATGCTGAGGCAAACTACTTCAAATAAATTGAAACGGCTTCATTTTTAATTTATGTGACATACTTTCCTTATTAATCCGTTCCGAAAAAGAATGATATATTTCTATACTTCTTAAGTTTTTAGATCACAAGTTCAAAAGTTAAACTTTATGCTGAGGCAAACTACTTCAAATAAATTGAAACGGCCGGTGGGAGTACTAGTTGGGAATAACTTTGTTGAAGAATAAGTGGCCTTTAATTCATCAGAAAAAAAAGAGGGCGGCAAACAGAAGTATACAGAGACCAATTCCAATTGATCATAACTTGATATTATATTTATCATTTGGGAAGGATGACACGCACAAATAGAGGAATGATTGAATTGAATGTACGTACGTACCATAATCCCTCGGCAGATCCAATAGCAATTCTGATTCGTCGAGGCCAATCCAGAAGACAATCAGCAGCAAGTTGGCCATGCAAATGGGTGATCAAGCTGTGATTAGGCATATAGTCATAAACTATAAGCCTTTCATCCTCGCCTGCATAAAATCCTCTTAAACCTAATAAATTCTCATGTCTCACCCTTCCAAGTATTTCAACTTCTATTGCAAACTCCATTTCTGCTTTTGCACTCATCGCCTTTAACCTTTTAACTGCTATCTGAACAATTAAAAAAACAAAAAAGATATTTTCAGTCCAAGAACAAATAATGGAACTAATTTTTGAAAGCATAGTTTGACTTTAGAAAAGAAAAGTGCCAAATTAAATAAATGAGGAAGTAGAAAAGATAGAGTTGATTGCCTCGATGCCTTTAATAGTTCGACCCCAATAAACACTTCCAAACCCTCCTTCACCAATCTTGTTATCATTATGGAAATTGTTTGTTGCGTTAACAAGCTCTTTTAGTGTGTAAATATCCCATGGATAATCCCTGTTCTTCTGAGCACTGGATTCACGAGAAAGAAATAAATTACTTATAATTTCAACTTGGCTGAATTAAAGAAAAGTAAATTAAGCATAGGTAAGGAAGATACGAATATGTCAAGGTTGAGTAGATACCTGATCTGTGGTCTTTGTTCACTACCAAAGCAACTAAAACATCTCTTCAACATTATTTTTGAGGGAGAGGGAGAGAGAGAGAGAGAGGGGAGCACAAGGGAGATAGAACCAGCAAGAAAATGGTGTAAATACATGTCGAATATATCAATGCAAATTATGGAAAGAGTCCTAGAGAAGAGACAAAAGGCATTCTTGGAAGTCAAGGACTTGGTTTTAAATTAATCTTACATGATGTTACATATTAAACAGAAAGCACTCAAAATTGTGAACTTCCAAGTATTTGGTCTTTAATTAAGTTCATATTTCCGTGCCTAAACATTTTGAGGATTTTAATTTGTGTATTAGGTCTTCTAGATGCTGTTTTTTTTTTCCTTTTAAAATATTCTATGATGCTGATCTCATTAATTATGTTAATGGAAAACAACTCCTTCAAAGAATCATCTTAAACAATTAAGCTTAGCTATATGAACTTGTCCAATTCAATCGGTTTAGACTCTAGTTTTTAGTTTAGTTAATCCCTTTACTGAAATTGGATAGGGCTATTCCCAAACTGGGAAAGGTGATGAACTTGCTTTCGCTATCGGTGTTCCTGGGATTTGAACCTCCCAATCCCAAAGAAATGGACATTTTTTTTGGTCAATCAAAGAGACATATATTATAGATTAAGTGATATTACAAGGAGCAAAAGTTGGTGGTGTTGCAGTATTACAAAAAAGTATTTGATCACTCCCACCAACGTGTACTACATTATCCATACAAGGGTTCATCAAATTATCAAGACAAAAAGAGCTGGGTTCCACTTGAAGAGTGGTACATAGAGGGCGTCTGTGAAGTGTGCCCCGTTGGTATGCTAGGAATTCTTTCATTGCAAAAGGAGGTGGTTGTACAAAAACAGCTGTGGAGGCATTGTAGGCTAATGTGGTCCCATATTTGGCGAGCATGTCTGCTACTTGATTTTGCTCCCTATAAGTGTGCATCACCCATGGTCTATCCAGCTGGTGTAGTAGGTACCTGTATTCATGCGTTAATGATGAGTATTGTGGATTGATGTAGCGGAGTAGAGAAATTGCCTCAGTGGAATCCACATTAACTTTCAATGGTGTGAGTTTGTGTTGGAGAGCAAGTCATAAACCTTCTTGTACGCCAGTGAGTTCCATGTACTGATGATTTCCTATTGGTCTTGTACCCGTATAACCGAGTAACCATTTGCCCGTTGAATCTCTAATTACACCCCCAAACCCCTTTTTTTGGTTTGTTAAACTATAGGCACCATCTGAATTTAATTTGTAATACCTATTTGTAGGAGGATTCTACTTAACATCTATGTAAGTAGATTTGGGAGTATGTGTATTATGATTAATAACCAGGTGGAAATACTCAGCAGCTTGTCCTAGGACGTGCTGAATATTTGGAGGATGATTGATGTTTTCAAAAGCAAGGCGATTGCGACTTTACCATATGTGCCATAAGGCATAAGGAATGATAGTAGGAGAGTTTGTTGGAGTTGTAGTAGGGTTATTGTAATGGAGGAAGCGTGAAAGTTTTAAGTGAGTTTGTTCATGGAATGTGTTGAGATTTCTATTGAGATACTGAATGCCTAGTTGTTGCCATACTGTTTGTGCTTGGTGGCATTCAAAAAATAGATGTGCAATAGTTTCTTCAGTGAGTTGGCAGACCGGTACAATGAATTCTGGGTAACATGAATAGTAAAAGATAACTAGTCGTTGGTAATCGATGATGGCACATTAGCCAAAGGAAATGTTTTATTTTTTGAGGTAGTTGTAGGTTCCATAACCATTGGAAAGAGGTGTTGTTTGATTTGGCATGTAATTGTCTATAGAGGGATTTAACTGTGAAAAGCCCGTTAGGTGTGAGACCCCAATAAATGTGATCATGTGATTGATGATTAGTGATGGTAGGGATATATTGACTATGGATTTTGTCATGTAGATCTTGAGGGAGCTCAAAAGGTATTTTAGGAATATTTAGAACGTTTCCTTCTATATAGGATGCTAGAGTGGAGGAGTAGTCATTGTAGGGTAAAGGCCCTTCAATTAAGTTTCTAAGTATTAGGTTGGTTCCTAGCCAAGGTTCTGTCCAAAATTTGATGTGATTTCCATTGACAACATGCCAGCGGATGCCAAATTGGCATGAGGCTCATCCTTGTTTGATGGCTTTCCAAGTGGAGGAAATATGAGTAGAAGTGGTAGTGTGTGAGTATTTTGAAAGGAGAATTGAAGCCCAGTGGAATGAAGTGATTGAAACAATCTCCAGGCTAAGGATCCTAGTAAAGCTTATTTTTATCGGCTAGATTATGTATTCCCAGGCCTCCACTAGTTTTTGGTTGTTGGATGGTTTCCCAATTAATAAGATGAAGTTTACGTTTTTGAGTTGTGGATCCCCAAAAAAAATTACGGTGATATCGTTATAACCTATAGGTAATATGAGTGGGGAGATTTATCATTTGCATTACATGATTTGGTAGGCAGTTTAGGGTTGCGTTTATAAGAGTGGTCCTGCTTGCCATAGTAAGGCAATTTGTTTTCCAGCCGGCTAGTCTATTCTTAAAGTTATCAAGCAGGAATTGAAAGTCAGAAGTTTTAGGTTTCTTCGTGAAAATAGGATATCCTAAATATTTTCCAAAATTAGATCCTTCCTTCATGTTAAAAGAATTAATCATTATTTCTTTAGCGATTAAGGAATTGTTTTTTGAGAAGAAGATCTTGGATTTATTGTAATTTATAGTGAGTCCTAAAACTTGAGTAAAAATGTTTAGGGTATCTATGATAGTATTAATGTTTTTTGTAGTGTTTTTTTGAAAGTATAATAATGTCATCGGCAAATAAAAGGTGAGAAAGTGGTGGGCCTTGTCTGGATAATTTGAGTGGTTGCCATTGTTGGTAGTTCACTTCCATGTGTATTTTATGTGAGAGCATTTTCATATATAGTATGAATATGTATGGTGATAGGGGATTCCCTTGGTGAATGCCTCTTGAAGGGGAGAAAAAGGAGGAGGTTTGTCCATTAATTAGGATGGAGATTGAGGAAGTTGTTATACAAGACATAATTAATTTTATCAACGTAGAGTGAAAGTTGAAGTAATGGAGGGTTTTGTGGATGAATCCCCATTCTAATTTATCAAAAAACTTTTCGAGGTCCAATTTAAGTAAAAAGGAAGTATGGGCACCTCTTTTTTCTTGAAGTGGTGCATAATTTCTTGTACAATAAGCACATTATCAAAAGCCCTACGGTTAGGTAAGAAAGCTGATTGTTCTGGACTGATGATAGTGGATAAGTTTGGTTTGATACAAAATACAATAATTTTAGTAATTAACTTATATATATAGTGTTACAAAGGCTTATGGGCCGATATTGGGTGATGAGAGTAGGTTGTTGTGTTTTGGGGATGAGGCATAGATAAGTTTTATTTGTTTCAGGGGGTAATTGTTGTGTGTTAAAGATTTCCTTACAAAACGAAATTACAGAGTGATTGACGCGAGGTCAATAGGTTTGGAAGAAATATGGATGTAGTTCATCCGGTCCAGGGGCTTTAAACGGTTGGAAAGTTTTTAGTGCATTAGTGATTTCTAAAGATGTAAGTGGTGAATCAAGTTTTGAATAGTCAGTAGAAGTGATGGTATCATGTGTAGCTTTGAATTGAGGAAGAGTATTATGGGTGTGATTAGTGGTGAATAAATTATGGTAATGTCCTCTATATAATGGTTGATGTCGCGTTGGTCTAGTATCCAGTTGCCCACTGAATTTTGAAGAGTAGTAATACGGTTACGCCTACGTCTTTTTAAAGTTGTAAGGTGAAAAAATTTGGTATTGGCATCTCCTTCTTGTAGCCAACTTATTCTAGACTTTATTTTCCAAAAATCCTCTTCTAGTTTTAGTAGGTCATTGTATTGAGCTATTAGGTCAGTTTCTATGTGTTGTAAAAATTGGCTATTGATGTATTTGGGTGAGGTTTGGATTCCTTGAAGTCGTGCGAGAAGAATTTTTTTCTTATGAAAAATGTTCCCAAAGGTAGTTTTATTCCATTATTGAATATGAGTGGTAAAATCCTTAATGGCAGTTAGTAGGGGCTTATGTAAAGCCCAATTATGTGTAATTATTGAAGTGAATTGAGGGTGGGGGGTCTACATTGTTTCAAAACGAAATATTTTTTCATTAAGCGCTTTGTGTTTTTTTAGATTTAGTAGTAACGGGCTATGATCGGAATGTGTTCGTGGAAGATGATGAACTGAAGATTCAGGGAAAATTTTTAGCCACTCGTAATTTGCTAAACATCTATCTAATCTTTCCAAGATACGATGGGAGATATGCCTATTATTGGACTAAGTATAGTTACCACCTATATAGCCTAAATCAATTAAATTACAGTGATTAAGATAAGCAGGGAAGTTGTCACTCCTCCTGTTATTAATATGTAGACCACCAATTTTTTCTGTTGAGTTAAGTATTTCATTAAAATCTCCGTCAATTCACCAAGGTAAATTAATTTGGGGATGTAAAATACAAAGATTGTCCCATGGAACAGTACGTGCATGAATATCATTTTTTTGCGTAAATAACAGATAATAACTAAGGGTTAGGGTTGGGGTGTACCTGGACAATGGAGTGAATTTCTTGGCTCGTGGCAGCTACTTGGTCTAGTTTGGATTCATCAGCCTTCCACAGTAAAGCAATACCTCCAGAAGCTCCTTGAGCTAGTGACTTAGCCAAGTGTGAAAAACCAAACTCATGTTTAAGTGACTCATGGTCTTGCATGTGAGTTTCTAGCAGTGCTACCAACGCAGGCTTGTGATAGTTGAGCATGGAGTGGAAGTTACATTTGAAATCAGGTGAATGTGCTCCTCTACAATTCGAAATGACGAATTGCATGGATTGATTAGTGAGTGGGTTGGTTGGAGTGTCCCTCTCCAACGTGGAGGATCAGTTCATCAGTGCTGGGATTAGCACTATGACAAATTTGTCCACCTCTGGGTTTCTTGTTGGACGAATGTTTAGTGAGGAACTAAGGAGTTCTAGTGGACAAGTGATGATCACCTTTTGTTCGTACTGTTCTTTTACGACCTAAGTTTTGTTTCCATTGAGATAGCATAGGATTGGGAGAGTTTCCCGTATCTCCACCATGGTGGCTGCCACCTCCAATTGAGCTATTTTGTCGAGTTCGTGTGGAGGTGGACTAGGGGGTTGCACTTGACTCGTTGGTGGGGTGAGAGGTTTCTATGGTGAGGCCTGGGCATGTGGTAGTAGTATTATTGGAGCTATGGATGTACGGGGTTGGATCCAGGGGATGAAGGCTTGAGGTGGTTGCTGGGGTGGGTAGAAGGGTAACTCTAGTATGTTGACTGGTGGTGGTGGGGGAGCATTCATTGGCAGTGGTGGTGGTATTGGTATGGCCATTTGTTGGTATTGGTTGAGAGCTGATGATGGGTGAATGGCCTAGAGAAATTGGTTGTATAGCATCAGCCACATACACATCCCTTCTCTGACTTTTTGTGCTATGTTCGCTGGATTTGGGATCATAACTATGACATCCTGGCTGTCGATTTTCATGGTGAATGTCAATGCATGGTCTTGTAAACTCATCTCGAGCCAGGACTGTGGATACAATTGTATAAGTGGGTATTGAGTTATGTATATGGGTGTGGGTTGGGGAGGGGAGTCATTGGGTGGTGACATGGTGATGGTGTTGAGGAAAACTGGATGTTGGAGGAGGTTGGTGTTTGTGAAGGAGATGGTTCTCCGGTGATGAAAGTTGAGTTGTGATATGTTCATAGAGAAGTTGTGTGGGTTGGGAAATAGTGTGGTGTGGTGTGTAGTAATAGGGATAGTAGGGGTGAATGATGATATTACTGGTTGTGCTTGTGCATGAGAGGGTAAGTGAGTCAGTTGATTTGATATAGATAACTAAGTATCAGTAATTTCGTACGAATTACGGTGGCGTGAAGGGCTAGAGTGGGTTTCTTGTATTGGGTGTTGGGCTACACCAGACGTTGGTGTAGTTGTTTGGGTGGGAATAGGGGTTATTGGGCCGGGTTGATGTGAGTTGTATGGGTTATTGAGAAGAGGCTATGTTCCATAACATAGGCCTCTACTTGAGAGCCTATAGAAAGGGGTGAGGTGGTAATGCATGGGTTGGGATTGGATAGAGTGTCAGGCACATCTGTCACGTAGAGGGTGAGCGGGGTATGTGGAGTGGTTTCAACAGATTAGTCATGAATTTTGGTCGGTGGTGTTGTATTTGGGTTTGCATGTGATTTGGGTGCAGGCTGTGTAGTTTCAAGGGCCTTGTCATTTGGGCCTAATGAACTGCCCGGTTGGTCCATGAGGTTAGGATCCATTAGGAGATCAAAGGATGTTTCATTAAAAAATTTAGAATTAGTATTACAACTAGAAGGGTTTAGTTTGTTAATTAATAATTTTTTATTATTTGTGACATGGTTAGCCGCGTGAGAGAGAGAGAGTAGGGTTAGAAGTCATATCTGGGAATCCTCTGCTAGCGTATGTCTTGGTGGTTGATGATGCATGTTGTGGTAGGGGTGATTTCCCTTTTGATCTATTCTTGGATGGGAATGTGATTGTTTGTCATTCGGTGGTGACAATATCTAGGTCAGAATTTGTGGTAGAAGGTGGTTGTTTTGGTTGGAGGTTAGTGAGAGCTGTGTGAGGTGTAGTAGTGGTAGGATGTGCTGTTAGGGTGTTGGTTGTCATGGAAGACGGTGAGGAGGATGGGCAGAAGAGTTTTGTGTGACCAATACGACCACATAGTGTGCAGAGCATATTAAGGCCCTCATATTTAAGGGGCATTTCTAAAGGAACTTCTATGCATATTCTTGCATAACGTCCTCTAGTGGTGGCTGACGTGCATGTATCCACCTTGAATAAAGATCCAATCTTTTACCCTACTCTTTGGAGTATTTCAAAGCCATAGAACTCCGTAGGCAGTTCTGGCAATCTTAACCAGATTGTTGTGTATGTGAGCTGGGTGTTGGAGGCTATAAATTTGGGTTCCCATTTGCGTACGGATAGGAAATGATTGAGAACGAACTAGGGCCCATTGTGTAGAGCATTAAGTATATTTTCTTCTTTTTGAAACTTGATTAAGTAAAAGTCGCATCCTAAATCTATTAATAATAGATCCTCTATGGTTTTTCATAATGCTTGGAGTTTAGTTCGAAGAGTTTGGTGCCCAACCTTCCTGCCATACACTTTGACAATGACAGAGAATTTTCATTGCAAGTAAAAGTGGGATTTATCTGCTGAGGTGATTGGTATGAAGGTGTCTTGATTGAAGTTATTATTGGATTTGTCTGAGAAATCTATGAGTGAGTGTGTTTGGTCACATGTATCTGGATAGGCGTTGAATTGGTTGTTAAGTAGTAAGGTTTGGGCGAAGGATAGGGATTGGGTAGAAACATTGGCAGTGCTGGGATTTGGAGATGGAGATGTAGGTGGAACAAGATGCATGGAGCTGATATCCGGTGGTTCCGGTGGTGGTACGGCGGTGGTGGTGTTGTTCATATCTTATATTTCTTATTTTTGAAGCTCACTAGTTGGATGTAAATCTTTAGTAAAGAAATGGACATTAATACCATTTGATGGGATCACTTAATCAAATTTTAATTATAATACAGGAATGTGCTAGCTAACTCGCGTTTCCAATAATTCTTTTTTTCTCAATATTCATTTCACGTAAATTTCCACATTCCCCATTTGCTTTAAAATTGAACATAAAGATGAAGCTTTAAGTTGGAAGATGAAGATATCTGGTAGTTTGCCTTAGAACTTCACATTTTATTTAACATAAATATGAACAGTAAGAATTAATGTACATTACCTAAATTTCATTTGGACATGCTCCCTTGTCCAATGTATATGTAACTACTATCATGCGGGAATTAGTTAAACTCAAAAATATTTATATTTGACTATGATTTCTTTTCAAAATCTTCTAAAGTTAAAAAAGTATGATATGTACACACCTTTTAATATGTTTTCTTACTATGTTAGTTTTTATCTTTTTAACATTGATGAATCGTGTGAATTCACAGTAAGATAATACTTTATGCCTAATATTTGCTTGGAACAGGAAATAGTAACATTTATTAGCCTAATCATAATTGTTTTGTTTTAAGATATGGAAAAATTTATTAGCGCATTCTCTTCATCGTACTGGGCATTTAGTTGGAGTCTGTTATTGGCGTCAAGTGCCGAAAGGGCTTGCCCGTTTACAAATGCCACAAGACGAGAACATATAGCCCATATATAATTTGGGCCGTACTATAGCTGGCCTACGACTAGGTCAATAGTAGCCAATAAAAAAAAGGAATAATTGATTCAAATAGCCGCTCATTCAACCACTTAAACTAAAAATAACTAGTGTATAATTATGTATAATCAACGTACAATCTATATATATGGCTAGAAAAAATAAACAATGGGTATGACCGGCTATTTGTATAAAGATATAATAAAAAGTTTTATGTATTTATTTATTATTATACTTAAAAAAAAGATAAAATTTTATGTTCATAATATTTATTTACGCATTTGATTAGTTTATCTTGAAAATATATTTAAAACTTTTAAGTAGTTTGTGTTCATTTCTTTCTCATGAGTTTCGAAAGATATATAATTCAAAAATTATTTATACTCTTTTTTAATAAAAGGAATAGATAAAAATATCAATAAAATTTAAAATTTATAAAAATAAATACGTAGACACCTGTTATTTATTAATTTGTATTTTAAAGTATATATTTTAATATACTTAATTATGAATATACCTCATAAAGGATCTATGTATCAACAAACAAGTCATCATACAACGATCAACAAACAAGTCATCATACAACGATCAACATTAATCGTTTACAGAAACTTGCACTTTATTTGTCTATGTATATAATTATGTACTGAAATCTTTATTTTGTTTGGTATTATTTTATAAAATCGTATACAATATGACTCGGTATACTCGTGCAACGCACGTGCCGAGAAACTAATCATAGTATAAGGATTATAAGTGTTAGATTTTAAAATAAAGAAAGTGTATCAGAAACTGAGTCATATTATAGGTGCTTAGTGTATTTAACCCTATAATTAAACTAAGAGTTCATTCGGCCATCGTGATTAGAAAAATAATTCCAGTATAAGATTTGGAATTACTTAATGCTGCATTCAGTTGATAAATTTGCTTTCGGTATAGCAATACCGCCATAATCTTTACATCAATATAATCTATCTATATTTATATCTATCTATCTATCTATATACTATATTAAAAGTGGGAAGCCCACAACTAAAAAGTTAAATTACCAAATTATCCCTCTTATTAATCTAAATTCTTTACTTATTTAAATAAATAATTAAAATTAACAAATTTATTTGAAGAGGTTACCCTTCAGATTGTATATTGCTAATGTGACTAACCGTTCCTATTTTCTATGGTTTTCAACCGTTGCTACCGTTGGCTTAGGTATGCATGTCATGTAGCACAAGACTCGGCCTTTTCGTACCCACATCCCTCGACTCTGTTTCTCTTTGAGATTTTTTCCTTCCTATACTATATATGAAATTTTATTATCAAATATGTGCATAGTATTTAAATTACCCGCCTAGTCCATATTTTTCCTACAATTTTTGTACCATTCGTTTATTAGGAATTAATAGGGCAGAATCTTCCCTTAATAACGCGCGAAAAATGAGGAAAGAATCTTGGGATTGATTGATTCTACATTAATTTTAAGTTTGAAACGGAAAGGAGATCAAATCATATCACGGAAATCATTTATCTTCAATTTATAATCAAATTCTGTTCCGTTTCTTTCTCACAATCGCTACAAATCAAAATCTCAGCTCGTCATAAATCAAAATCGCTACAAATCCACCATTGACAGCCATTAAAAAGCTTGAAAGCTTTGAATTCAAATTTGGGTTTTCAAAAATCATTATTTGTTTGGATTGGGTGTTGTTGAAAATAATTGAGAATATGGTTTGGAGTTTATATCTCAATTTTGAGGGGTTTTGGTGAAGATTAGACTTGGTTTTGACTGAATTTCAGATTGAAACTCGAAGAAGAAGAAGAAGACATATTGCAGAAATTATAGATAAATTGTAGATTATTTGTATTTTGATTGTAGATGCTTTATTTTCTGTTTTCACAAATAAAAAACGACTAAAACTTCTACAAATCTTCTGAAAAAACGCAATTATGTCAAAAATCCCAATTATGCTACAATTGAATGAGAATTGGGATATTAAAATTCAATGTACCCAGTTTGTAGATATTTTGTAGATAATTTGTAGATTTTCAACATAGATTGTAGTTTAATTGTAGTATAAATGTAGATACCCTTACAAATAATACTGTTTTATACATACTTAAACTGGTTTGTAGTTTATTTGTATATGAAGAGAAAAATTTTGTAGTCAACATTTTTTCAACATAGATTGTAGTTTAATTGTAGTATAAATGTAGTAATTTTGTAGATAATTATGAAAATAATATTGTTTTATACATCCTAAAACTGATGTGTAGTTTATTTGTAGATAAATGTAAGAATTTTATAGATATAACCGTAAAATCAGACTTTCATAAAATTTGAAATATATGTGGCACATGATGTAAAAATCTCTTTTATTTATTTCAAATTCTGATCAATCTAACTATAACTACTTCATATTTTTGCTGTATCAAATTGTATATAGTGTGCGAAATCAAGAAACCCAAATTAGAAATAGAAAAAGTAAAACAGAAGTAAAAATAAGAAATGGAGAATGGAGAAATAGAGAACAGAGGAGTTTCCTCGTCGGAAACCGTCAACGGCGGCGAAGATGTATTTAGTTCAAATTCTGATCAATCCAACTGTAACTGCAATTTATCTACAATTTCTGCAATATGTCTTCTTCTTCTTCTTCTTTTTCGAGTTTCAACATGAAATTCAGCCAAAACCAAGTCTAAATCTTCACCAAAACCCCTCAAAAAAGAGATATAAACTCCAAAACATATTCCCAATTATTTACAACAACACCCAATCAAAACAAATAATGATTTTTGAAAACCCAAATTTGAATTTAAAGTTTCAAAGCTTTTTAATGGTTGTCAATGGTGGATTTGTAGCGATTTTAATTTGAAAACCCAAATCTGAAATATCATGATGTTGTTGCGCGAAGCTTGTTGTTCCTATGCTTCTGTTGCTTTTGTTTCACATTCGTAGTGCACATTTCGCCTTCACGTTTGTGAATACTGTTCTGTTTAAAAATCTTCAATTTTCTGTGGATTTAGATGGAGAATTTAGTTTCAGAAGATAGAAAATGGTAAAAGAACGTGGGTATGGGTAAAATGTGGGTGGGACTGAGGAGTTAGGAGAGAGAAACGTGCAGATTCCTTTAATTAAAGAGTAAATAATGTACAATTAATTATACCCTTAATTAATTATAATATAGAATTAATAATTTAGTATACTAAGTGTAATTAAGTCAAACCTTAAACATTGAGGGTAATAAAGTTTCCTGGCATAAGAATGTAAAAATTCCTTTCTGTTTCCATGTGACACCCCTCAAGTCCTGGACGTTATTTGCTATTGGGTCTTCGTCAATTGGCATCAAACTCGGTAATTACATTAATTGATGGAATTTTGGTTCATTTTTCTTTTCAAAAATTTTATTGAGAAACTTACATTTGGAATCTTATCTTTCCTTCCGATCCAATTTTAACTAAGATTTTTGTACTATGTATTGACAACGTACATAAAAAAATAATATACTTTTTTAATTATAACTTATCACTGTTACACTTTATGTACATGATTATCTTTAGATACCTTTTAATGCAGTCCATTTTATACTTTTTTTCCTCCTTTAACCTTACTTTTCTCCAATATTCTTCCTTTTCGTCTTGAGAGCTAAACAGGTATGTTTTTTGCCATAAATATCCTACTTATAAAAATCCTTAAATATAAATATATTTAATTATATGTTTGTTAACAATAGTATTTGTTAACAAGAAGAAAACTAATTTGATTTGAAGTATCATTTTTAAGATGTCAGGAGTATGTCTTTTTAATAAGTAACTAATTTTTTTTTTAGTTTATTCAACCGTTGGCTTTAGTAACTAAAAGTCATATATGTATTATTATATTATATATTATTAAAAATGAGAACCCCAGAACAAAAAATTTAAATTATCAAAATATCTTTTTAAGTAACTGAAATACCCTACTTTTAATTTTATAAATATTATCTAATAAATAATATTTATTAAATAGGTTGGAAGAGAAGAAAACTATGTGATGTGCCTTTCGGAAAAGTTGTGTTCATTCAAAATCGTAACTAACTTCTTCTTCTAACACAAATGCCACAAGTATAAGTGCATAAAAGTATATATAATCTTTGATGTACAAAATTGGCCCTGCAATCCGTTCTTATATCTCCCAAGTTAAACATGCATATTAACTCTATGTTAACGGTGGTGATCACTATCTCAACCTTTTTATCTTTAAAGTTCATGAATAAAAACTAAGATAAAATATTATTGCCATTAGCATTTATACAATTATTGTTACTTTTCTAAGATTTATATTAGCTTTGTTAATTTTTTAAATAATTACACTACTTACATTAAAAATACAAACTATGAAGTACCATTGTTATATTATGGTAACTGCTAATATATCTTGGTTCGATACTTTTTATTTTTTACTTTTTTAGGATGCTAAGTCAAAGGATTAACAACTATTGTATAAGGAAAGTTTCGAATCAGAAGATATTTTCTCTTTTTATGTATCAATTTTTTATTTTGCTTTCTTTTAGGTGGGAGATTGAGGAGATTTTTGTTGCACTATTGAGCCAAGTTTCTATTGCAGAAGGCGGCAAACAAGGACCAATTTTCTTAGTTGTGGTTTAAATAATTTTAAATTCTCGAAGTGTGTGGAACATGATTTCTAATTCGAGAATTCCATGTTTGCAGAAAAAACAAAAGTAATTTATCCTATATAAGATATTTGGTGTTCAAACATGAATGGTGATGATGAACTTATGTTGGAGAAGCCACAAGGTTAGTTTTACCATCTTATCAGTGTTTTGGTATTATATCAAGTGATCTTACGCTTGTTTGTTTATTAAATGTGGAACATTTTATATGACCGATATTGAATAAATTCCACATAAAAGCTTGCACAAATCCTAAAAGAAAAGTCAAAGAAGGGTGAAGAAAATGCTAAATTGTGGTTTGGTTCCATTACTTTATAATGTAGAATGTTCTTAGACTGATATGGTAACTATATCATATATCTTAAATCGATGAAGATCTTTATATTCTATTTATATGCAATAAGTTTGTCAAAAGAAAAAGGAAAGGTTGTCAATCATGGAATCCTTAGATTGATTTTTGTAAAAGTACATGAGCAATCAACAACGTTAACAATGAAAAAAGTTGATGGGATTATTAGATCAAGGTTGTGCTTTCAAATTTTGAACTATATACTCAATAACAAGAAAAACAGCACCCAAATAAAGATAGAATAAAAAGATTGGGTGACGTAAGAAAGAAATTGGTAACACAAATAGGAGGTTTAAAAGAACTAATGAAACATGTGAATGCACTAATTTTATCCATAAAGATAATTAACCTTCTGATAATTAAACTAATGGTGACTCTAATAATGTGAATGAAACTGACTTTGACAAGGTTTAAGACAATTGATTATATTAATTGAGATTCGCATTTGAGATTTTTAATTTTTTCATGTACGAACTATACATTATTATATACTGATGTAATAAATTTTATTGTTTTTCTCTGTTATAATTCTTATTTTATATTTATATGGAATGGTATCTAGAAAAAATATAGCATGAACACTTTAGGACAATGAAGTTGTGTGGAATAAAATTTATGATTAAATAAAATAAATTAGCATATAAAAATGTACAAATTACATGCGAGTTTTCATGAAAAATGTCTTGAGTGTCATCAATTTTTATATGGGAATTTACCTACAAAAATAAACTAGACATTATTATTTTTGCTTCCAGAAAAATTACCTAATTTTTTGGGGAGTTAGAATAAATTTCCAGGTTCATCGAGAAATTTATTTGGAACTTACCTAAAAACTTTTGCCAAAGGATTTTACTAGAATTTTTAAATGAAGCTTTCATGGGATTTCCTGCATAAAAGATTCTTGTAGATATACTTATGGATTTTCATCGACATATTCTTGTAGAATTATCATAGGAAATCACATTACCATAACTTTTGGCCTATTGTTTCCTAAGGATTTACATGAAGTTTTGAAAATTACTTGTAGACTTTTTCCCATAAAAAATTTCAGGTAAATTTGTTTTGTTGACACTACTTAATTAAAAAAAAAAAATGTGAAAGAATTCGCATGTAATTTACAAATAAATTTATAATTCCTAGGTAACTTATCTAAGAATTTAAAATCTCTAAATGACTTACTTGGGGATTTACATATTTCTTTACGTGCCCAATTTTACGTTGCACTTTCAAGAGAGATATTAACATCGACCAACAAGAATCTTAAACATGAAAAAATTACATTAGGAATATCATCTATAAGGAAATATCAATTGAGAAACGCTTCATTATATGTATGTACCTTATAAATCAAAATAAGTAAGGAAAATACATGTACTTAATTAAAATTTAATTTTTCTTCTTCATAGATTTATGTGATATCCAATCATTTTGACTACAACAAACAAGTCATCATACAACGATCAACATTAATCGTTTACAGAAACTTGCACTTTATTTGTCTATGTATATAATTATGTACTGAAATCTTTATTTTGTTTGGTATTATTTTATAAAATCGTATACAATATGACTCGGTATACTCGTGCAACGCACGTGCCGAGAAACTAGTTACTATAAAAGTAGGAAGCTCTCTTGTGAAAAGTCAAATTACTTTAGTACCCTTCTTAGCATAAAAAACTAAATACTTTACTTATTTAAAAACAAAAAAAACTTAAGCCTCCGAACAGCACAACCATTTCAACCCTCGTGCTCCTTCAGTCACAACTCACAACTATTCGCTATAAGCCACCGCTTCATACTCCCTTGTATTATGATTTCTTCGAAAAATAATAAGGAAGACAGAAAGTAAAATTAACTACTTAATTAAAGTGTTCGTCTTTTGATATCCACCAACTTGTGCGTAAAATTTTAGTTGAAGATCAGAAATGGTTTTTCTATCCATTTTGCCTCATTCTCCAACTTTAAGGAAGGAATAATTTTATTGCGTACTTTGATTTGATAAACTTTTTTCAAATTTAACAAGTAGAGAGATAGCTATATCAGAAATTAATTCGTTTATGTAAACTGGAAAATCTCATGTTATATTTGTTTCACTAGCACCCTTGGAGAAAGTTTGGTTTGATTTGCTAGAAGGAGAATTATTTTTCCTTTCTCTTGGTATACAAATTCAAGTCAAATTCCAACCTAAGAGCATGTTATGATCTTTCCGCAAGGTATGTTTCTTTACTATTATATGCTTAAAGTTGCAGGCATAATATCTCAGTACGAACGAGAGGGAGAATGGAGTATGTTTCCAGTTTGACATCGAATAGTTTAGTCTTTTAAAGGTACAAAGTAGGTATGTTGAGACGTCATTGCTCAAAAATGCAAAAAATCCTAGATCCGCCTCCAAATATGACTGCCACCAAAAAATAGATAAGTCCTTCTTCATCTTCTAAAAGATGGATATCCATAAAAGAAAGAAATGATAGGAAAACAGTAAATATTCGTGGTATATGAGGATGAATAATCAATAGTTTGTGCATTTATTTTATTATTTGTTGATGAGACACAATTGACACATTAATATATAATTCTGCTCGGTTGTTTATATGCTAATTGTATATCAATAGGTGTACTAACTTTTTTTTATATTCAAAAAGAGATTACATGAACAATATAGAAGTGCGTAACCTATTCAAAATATTGTAGGACAATGCCCATTATTATCCAACTAGCTATCCAAAATTAATGTAGCTTGTTTGGCCAAGTTTCTAAAATCGGCTTATTTTGAGAATTATTTTTTTCTCAAAAGTATTTCTCAAAAAAATATTTTTGGTGAGAAAAAATTTGTGTTTGATTTATTAATCTGAAAAGCTTTCAGCAACAATTAGTAGTTGTCTAAACTTTTAAAAGTGTTTCTATATATATTTTTCTCAAAAAATGTTTCAAAAAAAATCATACCTTTTTCACTTCTCAAAAACTGTTTCCGCTTCTATCCAAAAATACCTTTTTTTCCCCCAAAAACTTAGCTTTAGAGAAGCTTGGCCAAATAGGCAAGCTATAAGAGTCTTCACAAAAATCATAGCCATAAGGTCCTACTGTACATGTTGGTGAGAGTGTAACTCTCATGTACTCCTAATTAAGTTATCTAAAATTAAGAGCAAAACTATACAGGATATACCACATCAGAAAAAATAATTTTAGAGTGTTTTTGTCCCTAATTTTTAAATTAAAAAATCTTCACTTTGTTGCGTGGTTGTACCTCATAAAGTTAGAATAGTAAAAAACACAATTATTAAATTAAAATTTGATTGTTTATCTTGGTACTTCAAAGAATATCTAATCATCTTGGCATCAACAAGTCATCATGTGAGCATTCACATTAATCATTCACAAAAACTTAAATTTTATTTTTCATGTTTAATTATTAAATTTACGACATGATTTGACATACACGTGCAATAATCTCCTTGATTATATTAAATTCGACTGGGGATAACTTTTGTGCTGATTAATTTCCTTGGATAGAGCACCTAAAAGACAATAATCTCCTTGATTTCATCTTTCTATTTTATTATTTTCTTTCAAACACATATTTTAAATCATACTAGTTTTAGTGTACGTGCGTTGCACGTGTATGCCGCGTCAAACAATTAAAAAATATTATATCTGAGAAAAATAAATTAAGTAAAATATCAGTTGACGTCAATAGATGCAATACTATATTCATTTAGTTCAATGACTATAATTATATATATCGATGCAATGGTTGGTTCAAATACTTAATATTTTGTGAACCTGCAAATAAGTTAGCATCAGAAAAAAAAAAACTTAGCGTCATTTTTTCTTCTTTTATTTCATAATTTTTTTAAAAGTAATTTTCTTATAAAATGTACAATTTTAAAAGAAAACGTATTAGGCCATAAGAACTTACTTGGTAGCAATATTTAAACTTTAGGTAGAACATAAAAACGCCTATCAAAGAGTTCACCTCGCAAATATAATAAGTATCTTTTCCTTATAGCACCACAAATTTAAATTAATGATCCCTATTAAAGAGTTTTTGATAAAGAATGTGAAATAGTGAGTATCTGTAATAGAAGTATTGAACTCCTCCTTATTCTAAAATGATTTAGTTTTATAGTTCTATCTCCATATCCAATAGGAAATCAACTAACAAACAGTTCGGCTGATGAAGGGATTAACCAACCAAGTGGTATTATATTTCAAAAAAAAATGAAGGAGTAAAATAAGAGTAGTATTTGTTCTACCAACAAATTAGGTGCCCCATATATGACAAGAATTTGTTCATTTAATTCCTTTTAAAACTAATGAACATACCTTAGCTAGATATTATTCTTTTTAATGTTTTACCTGGAGAAAGCATTGTATGATATGTTGATTTTGCGTTGTTAAAAATATGCAAAAGAAAATAAAATTACATAGAGTGAGTAAAAAAGATCGCCTAAAACTTTAATATTATGTCAAACTAATAAAAAAAAAACATAAGAACCATTTTGGTCACCGAAACTTAATAGCTATAGAAGTTCTATTTCATGAGAGACCATTTTGGTCACAGAAAACCAGGAGTAAACCTTGTTTCATTTTTCCGTTCCTTGCATTACTTTCTTAAATAAGGAAGGTTTCATTATTACCCAAGGAGTATGGCAGAAAGCATGAAACCTTCCTTATTTCATTTTTCCGTTCCTTGCATTACTTTTTTAAATAAGGAAGGTTTTATGATTACACAAAAGTGGGTTTTAATTGATTTTAAAGTACTAAATATTAGAAAAATAATTAAAATATATACTTAGATGGTAATAGATGGTAATATAATTACAACTATTTACAACTTTGTAAAATATAAAATATATACTTAGATGGTAATAGAGACGAAAGACATTTAGCTATCCCATATATATAGACACACACACGCATCCTATATTAATAAGTACAAATTTTAAAAGCCATTTAGAAAATATGTTTGAATTATGGAATTAAAGAAAAAATTTGAGTTCTTGAAAATGATAAATTAATGTGGATCTTTTAATTTATCTAAATCCTAAAAGATGAGTCTTATTACATAGATGAAGTAGTTGAGTGCAAAATATTGGATATTTTTTTAACTTGAATTAATGAAAATTTTATTTTATGGTGACTTTCATCCTACAAAGTCCTAATCTTTTAAACCTAAGAAAAAAGAAACATAGACCAGCCAAAAGGAAATTCTATGCCTGCAGGGCGTGCATGCACAATCTTGGTCCATAGTGGCCCTTTTCTACTTTAATGTTGTTGAAAATAAAGCTAAAAGAGTTATCTGCTATCTTATTGTGAATTTTTTGTCATCTACCTTGTAAATAAAGGAAGCGATCATTATTAATAAACAAAAGCTTAGAATGGCTCTTTCATCCTAAATCACAACGGAATAAAGAATAAATACATACAAGTATGAATTGATTATCTACATATTCAGGAAAGCTGAAAAGAACTACTAACAAATAGCTCATATAAAAATAGTATCTAAAGAAAAAGTAAAATGCAAACAACTACTTAATATGAGCATTCAAGAGTTATTTATGTCCAATATTCCTAAGAATATTCGTGGGACATGGCGGTACTTATTTACGGTACACCAAGAATTTTTACTTAGCTCAGTGTATAAAATTACCATAACAAAAATTAAGAGGAAGTTCCAACTATCATACCAAATTAATTGTGATGAGAAATGAATTCTGCATTTTGAGGCCTTAAAAACCTCTTTTAGCATCACCTCGATTTGCGTGTGCAGTCCGGGCACGTAGCCGGAAAGCCAATATGTGGAAATCTGTGAAAAATGATGAATTTTGACTTTAAAATAAATTAAGTTGACTTCGGTCAATATTTTGGGTAAACGGACCCGGACCCGTGATTTGACTGTCTCGGAGGGTCCGTAGAAAAATGTGAGACTTGGGCGTATCCCCGGAACCGAATTCCGAGGTCCCAAGACCGAGAAATAAATTTTTTAAAGAAAATTATTTTCTGAAAATATTTATGAGTTTTTGAAAGTGAAATGTGTTAAACCTTGATGGTATCAGGCCCATATTTTAATTCCGGAGCCCGGTACAGGTCTTATATGTGATTTAAGATGAGTCTATGAAATTTGGTAAGAAACGGACTTGAAATGACGTGAATCGGACCGTATTTGAGAAAAAATGGAAAATTTGTAGTTCTTAAGAAATTTCATGATTTTGATGCTAAATTCATAGTTGTTGATGTTATTTTGGTAATTTGAATGCACGAGCAAGTCCGTATGATGTTTTAAGGTTGGTGTGCATGTTTGGTTTGGAGCCCCGAGGGATCGGTGAGTTTTGGATAGGCCACGGGAAGGATTTTAGACCTGAAAAGTTGCAGGCTTCAGCTGTTTCATTGCAGGCCTGCAGGCTTCGCATTTGCGTAGCCTGGCTCGCAAATGCGAGGGCTGAGTCGCAACTGCAAACAGCCTAGGCTAGCCCTTTCTCGCAAATGCGAGATTTCCCTTCGCAAATGCGATGCTCCCCATGTGGGTCTGTTATCGCAAATGTGACTGTCTATTCGCAATTCCGACTTCGCAAATGCGAAAGTTTCCTCGCAAATGCGAGCTTAGCAGAGCCTATTGCGAACCCTGATCGCAATTGCGATACCTGTAACCTGTAAGTTCATAACTTAGACGCATTTTCAACCATTTTTCACTTCTTCTCCAAACATAAACTCTATAGGGCAATTTTTTCAAAGGCAATTTCTCTTCCTAATCGATTGTAAGTCATTTCTAACTAGTTTTCTTCAATCTTTAACATCTTTTCACATGATTTCAACTCAAAATCAATGATTTTCATGGGGGAAATTGGGTGTTTTGGGTAGATCCTAGGTTTTTCAAAAATTGGGGATTTGGACCTCAATTTGAGGTCCGATTTCAAACAAATTATATATTTGTGTTCGTGGGGGATTGGTTCGAACCTCGGGTTTTGACCATGTGGGCCTGGGGCGATTTTTTACTTTTTGGGTAAAACCTTGGAAAACTTATTTTCATACATTAGAAATGATTCATTTAGCATTTATTGATGTAATTAAGTAACTTGTGACTAGATACAAGCGAATTGGTGGTGGAATCAAGGGGTAAAGCGATAGTTGAGACTTGAATTGTGTTCGTGGCATCGGGGTAAGTGTTTGGTGTAACCTTAGCTTGAGAGATTAGGAGTCGTGTCTTATTTGCTATGTGTTAATTGTGCAGTACGATGTATAGGTATGGTAACGAGTATCTATATGTCAGTGTCAAGCATGCCCACGAGTCTTGTATTGTAATTGTTATGACTCCGTTGTGGTTTTGCGCTTTACATGTTATTATCATTATTGTTCCCTTGCCGGCATATTATTATCATGGAGCCTACTAATGTGAGCTAGGCAAGCCGACTACTTGATCAATTTACCCTTTTTCCCATTTTAATCCTTTAGCAATTATGAGCAATAATTTAAAGACAACGGAATTTAAGTCAAGCAGAAGAAAAACAATAAAACTACTGAGTATATCCAATACAACTGTTTAAACAAGACTACCTAGAACTGGAGTCACAGCTTCACAGATAGTCCAAGAATACTACAAATAAAGTCTGAATGAAATACACATGTCTGTCTCTGAATAAGTAAAAACAGAAAGAGGAAAGATAGGAGGTGATGCCAAGGCCCGCGGACGTCTGCAGGACTACCTCGGGTCACCTGTGTGGACTGAAGACAGCACCCTCAATGCGGTCCAAGCGCTCCGGTATCAGTATTTGCACGCAGTGCAGAGTGTAGTATCAGCACAACCGACCCCATGTGCTGGTAAGTGCCTAACCTAACCTCGACGAAGTAGTGACGAGGCTAGGACCAGACTACCAAATAAATCTATGCAGTTAATCATATACAACGGAAATAGAAGCAGATAATTTCAATTAAAATTGGGCAGGGGAAACATGCTGCGGGGAGTAACAGGTAACAACATAACGACAGTAGAGAAACATAAGGAATGCCATAAATCAATTACCAGCAAAAATAAGAAAATAGAGGAAACAGGTACACACGTAATACCATTTCAGGCGTGCAACCCAATCCCATTTCATCTATTACCGTTGCAGGCGTGCAACCCGCTCCCATTTCACATATTACCGTTGCAGGCGTGCAACCTGCTCCCATTTCACATATTACCGTTGCAAGCGTGCAACCCGCTCCCATTTCACATATTACCGTTGTAGGCGTGCAACCCGCTCCTATTTCACATATTACCATTGCAGGCGTGCAACCCGCTCCCATTTCATATATAACCGTTGCAGGCGTGCAACCCGCTCCCATTTCACATATTACCATTGCAGGCGTGCAACCCGCTCCCATTTTTTTTTGTCATCACCAATAAAAAAAGGTCCCATCACGACTCCCGAGGGCGGGAAATTTGGGTCGTGATAAGTTGGTATCAGAGCTCAAGGTTACATGGGTCTCACAGTTCATAGACAAGCTTAGTAGAGTCTGAGGGATCGGTACGGAGACTTATGTATTTATCCCCTAGAGGCTACAGAGTTAGGAAAAACTTCACATTTATTCCTTCCTGTCGTGCGGTTTGGTTTCTCAATGCTAATTGAATTTCTACTTTGTTCTTTGGTAGATGGCGAGACCACGCAGCCCGAGCCCCCAGTAGCAGCTCCCACGAGGGGCAGAGGGCGAGGCCGAGGTAGGGGCAGAGCTCAGCCCAGAGCAGTGGCACCAGTGGCAGAGCCTCAGGTTGACTTTGATGATGAGGTTTCGACCCAGACAGTTCCGGTAGGCCCAGCTCAGGTCCTAGAGGGGTTTATTGCTACCCCAGTACTTCAGGATGCTCTGGTCCGTCTAGTGGGCCTTATGGACAGTGTCACCCGGGAAAGCTTGCTTCCTGTAGCACCAGCCGTCTCTCAGGCTAGAGGAGGAGTCCAGACTCCTGCTACTCGCGCTCCGGAGTAGATGGCTCCCCAGTTTTAGACTCCAGCAGCTCATCCAGTTGGAGCAGTTCAGCCGGGTGTGGTAGCTCAAACCGGTGATGGAGAAGCTATGTCTGCCAATGCTTTATGGAGGTTGGACAGGTTCACCAAGCTCTTCAATACAACTTTTAGCGGTGCATCTTCTGAGCATCCCCAGGATTATCTAGATAGCTGTCATGAGGTTCTCAGGAACATGGGGATAGTGGAGACCAATGAGGTCGATTTTACTACTTTTCGCTTATCTGGGTCCGCCAAGACTTGGTGGAGAGACTATTGTTTGGCTAGACCAGCCGGATCGCCAGCTTTGACTTGGGAGAAGTTTACTCAGCTATTTCTGAAGAAGTTTCTCCCCATCACTTAGAGAGAGGCCTATCGAAGGCAGTTTGAGCGTCTCCAGCAGGGTTCTATGACCGTTACTCAGTATGAGACCAAATTCATCGACTTGGCTCGTCATGCTCTTATCATACTTCCTAGTGAGAGAGAGAGGGTAAGGAGGTTCATTGAGGGACTTATCCAGCCTATTCGACGTCAGATGGCCAAGGAGACGGGGAGTGAGATTTCCTTTCAGGAGGCGGCCAATATGGCCCGGAGAGTTGAGATGGTTTTATCGTAGGGAGGTGGTCAAGGGTCTGACAAGAGGCCTCGTCATTCAGGCATATTCGGTGGTACCTCGTCTGGAGGCAGGGATTCGTATGGTAGAGGCCATCCTCCTAGGCCTTTTCAGTCAACACTTTATGTTTCTCACGGTGCTTCAGGTGGCCGTGGTTCTCATATGTAGTATTTTGATCAGCAGTCCTACAGTGCACCACCAGCTCCTATCAGTGCACCGCCGCTTCAGAGTTTCCAGGGTCGTCAACCCCAACAGCCGAGGGCTTGTTTTACTTATGGCGACACGAGGCACATTGCTAGGTATTGCCCTCGAGTATCGAGCAGCTCTCAGCATTAGGGTTCCCGTGCCATGGTTTAGGCACTGAGTGTTCTACAACCCGCCCAGCCAGCTAGAGGTGGGGGTAAGGTGCTAGCGGTGGAGGTAGAGGTATTAGAGGTGGATGCCAGCCAACAGCAGGCCGCCGTAGAGATGTATTTGAAATACATATGTCTGTCTCTGAATAAGTAAAAATAGAAAGAGGAAAGATAGGAGGTGACACCAAGACCCGCGGACATCTGCAGGACTACCTCGGATCGTTTGTGTGGACTGAATACAGCACCCTCAGTGCGGTCCAAGTGCTTCGGTATTAGTATGTGCATGCAGTGCAGAGTGTAGTATCAGCACAATCGACCCCATGTGCTGGTAAATGCCTATCCTAACCTCGGCGAAGTAGTGATGAGGCTAGGACCAAACTACCAAATAAACCTGTGCAGTTAAATCATATACAGCGGAAATAAAAGTAGATAATTACAATTAAAATTGGGCAGGGAAAACATGATGCGGGGAGTAACAGGTAACAACAGAATGACAATAGAGAAACATAAGGAATGCCATAAATTAATTACCAGCAAAAATAAGGAAATAGAAGAAACAGGTACACACGTAATACTGTTGCAGGCGTGTAACCCGATCCCATTTCATCTATTACCGTTGCAGACGTGCAACCTGCTCCCATTTCACATATTACCATTGCAGGAGTGCAACCCGCTCCCATTTCACATATTACTGTTGCAGGCGTGCAACCCGCTCCCATTTCTTTTGTCAAAACCAATAAAAAAAGGTCCCGGCAAAGAATCAATAATATCAAACAAACATCCCGGCAAGGGAACAATAATATGACAATAACATCCCGGCAAGGGAACAATAATGATAATAATATCCCGGCAAGTGAACAATAATGATAATAACATGTGAAGCACAATAAACCACAATAGAGTCATAACAATTACAATACAAGACTCACGGGCATGCCTGAGGCAACTTCTCTTCTTAATCGATTGTAAGTCATTTCTAACTAGTTTTCTTCAATCTTTAACATCGTTTCACATGATTTCAACTCAAAATCAATGATTTTCATGGGGGAAATTGGGTGTTTTGGGTAGAACCTATGTTTTGACCATGTGGGCCTGGGGGAAATTTTTGACTTTTTGGGTAAAACTTTGGAAAACTTATTTTCATGCATTAGAAATGATTCATTTAGCATTTATTGATGTAATTGAGTAACTTGTGACTAGATACGAGCGAATTGGTGGTGGAATCAAGGGGTAAAGCTATAGTTGAGACTTGAATTGTGTTCGTGGCATCGGGGGTAAGTGTTTGGTCTAACCTTAGCTTGGCATTCATCATGCCATAGGGAACGTACTGCTATCGGGTCATGCCATTTGGTTTGAAAAATGCTGGGGAGACCTACATAAGGGCAATGACAACAATATTCTATGATATGATACACCGGGAAATCAAGGTGTACGTGGATGATGTGATCGTAAAGTCTAGAAAGCAGTCTGACCATGTCAGGGATCTGAGGAAGTTCTTCCAAAGGCTTCGCAAGTACAATCTCAAGCTTAATCCTATAAAGTGCGCTTGTGCCAAGCATGTTACCTTAGGAGATGATGGAGTTTTGAGATTGTAGGGTCGAGTTTGTGTGCCTAATGTGGATGGACTCCGAGAGTTGATTTTAGAGGAGGCCTATAGTTCCCGGTACTCTATTCATCCGGGCGCCGCGAAGATGTACTAGGATTTTCGGTAGCATTATTTGTAGAGGAGGATGAAGAAGGATATCGTTGCGTATGTGGCTCGGTGTTTGAATTGTCAGCAGGTTAAGTACGAGCATCAGAGACCTGGTGGTTTGTTTCAGAGGATTGAGCTTCTCGAGTGGAAGTGGGAGCGGATCAATATGGATTTCGTTGTTGGACTCCCACAGACTCAGAGGAAGTTCGACGCAGTGTGGGTTATTGTTGATAGGCTGACCAAGTCAGTGCATTTCATTCCTATGGCAGTCTCCTATTCATTCGAGAGGTTAGCTGAGATCTATATCCGGGAGATTGTTTGTCTTCATGGTGTGCCTATGTCTATCATTTCGGACCGAGGTACGCAGTTTATCACACGTCTCTAGAGGGCAGTTCAGCGAGAGTTGGGCACACAGGTTGAGTTGAGCACAGCTGTGAACACGTGATTTTTGCCCTATATGAATTACTCCTATAAATTCAAAACAAAATAATATCTTTTCATTATTTGCAATTTTGTGGATTCTCGTAGCATTTTTCTGTTAATTGTTTGTATTTTTGTTGGTGCAATTTAATTAGTGAATTGGCTGACCAAAGAAAACGAGTACAGGGCTACCATAAGCAAGTTGGAAAAGCAAGTCAGAGAACTTCAAAATAAAATAAAAATAACAAATGCTTCCATTACAAACTCAAAATTAATAACTTCCAAAAGACTAACAGATTTCGACGCAAAGATGAAACACAGACTCCGAAAATAGACATCAACAGCAGAAAATACAGACTCGAAAACAATTTTCCAAACTCTAGCAGAAAGAAGATACAAACTCAACATGACTGACAGACGCTAACGAAAGGGAAATGCAGACTCAAATGGACAAATCATGAATACATCAATGCTCCTGGTGCCCGTGGGACATCATTCGGTCTCGCCACGGGCCTATATGCAATCTCCCTATGAAGTCGATCCAAGTCGCTCATTATATGTTTGACAAATGTCATTACTGCTACAAAGAAGGCAGTGCGAGTCATATCCTCATAGATCTGGAACTTCATAACGATGTAGTCAGCAATGTTTCTAATTCTCTCTCTTATGACGCCTTTTTCTTGTAACAAACGCCCAATCTGCTGGGCCCTGGCTTCCAAAGTTTGCTCAGCCGCATGATTTTGCTCCTGAAGTTGTTGCAACTCTATTTCTAATTGCGCCAATGTTGTGTAACAATGTTCCCTTTAAACTTTGTTGGGGTTCGTAGTCAGCTGTCGGGGCATTAAACTGGATCCATTGAAAATCAAGGCCATCCAGGAATTGCCACCTCCGAAGAACAAGACCGAGGTGATGAGTTTGTTGGGGAGGTTGAATTATATCAGTAGGTTCATCGCTCAGCTCACGACAACTTGTGAGCCTATCTTCAAGCTGTTAAAGAAAGACACTGTGGCCAAGTGGACAGATGAATGTCAGGAGGCGTTTGATAAGATAAAGGGGTATTTGTCAAATCCACCGGTGTTGGTCCCGCCAGAACCAGGGCGACCTTTGATTCTATATTTGACGGTATTGGACAATTCATTCGGCTGTGTATTGGGTCAACATGATATCACTAGCAGGAAGAAGCAGGCCATCTATTATCTCAGGAAGAAATTCACGTCCTAGAGGTTAAGTATACTCACCTTGAAAGAATGTGTTGCGCCCTAACTTGGGTGGCACAGAAGTTGAAACATTATTTGTCATCTTATACTACTTACCTCATATCTCGCTTGGATCCATCGAAGTATATCTTCCAAAAGCCTATGCCCACAGGAAGACTTGCAAAGTGGCAGATCCTGCTCACAGAGTTTGACATTGTCTACGCGACTCGAACTGCAATGAAAGCGCAAGCTTTGGCAGACCATTTGGTCGAGAATCCGGTTGATGAAGATTAAAACCTTTGAAAACTTATTTCCCTGATGAAGAGGTAATGCACATTGAAGAGCTGGAACAAGTTGAGAAGCCGGAATGGAAACTTTTCTTTGACGGGGCTACAAACATGAAGGGTGTGGGGATATGAGCGGTACTTATTTCTGAAATAGGGCAACATTACCCTATTACGGCTTAGCTTCATTTTTACTGTACCAACAACATGGATGAGTACGAGGCACGCATTCTAGGTTTGAGGTTAGCTATGGATATGGGTGTCAAGGAAGTCTTGGTCTTGGGTGACTCGGACCTCCTGGTGCACCAGATTTAGGGAGAATGGGAAACACGAGATTTGAAACTCATACTGTACAGAAAATGTATGCGTGATCTTTGTCAACGGTTTCAGTCGATAGAATTCAGGCATATCCCAAGGATCCATAATGAAGTCGCCGATACTTTGGCCACTCTAGCGTCAATGTTACATCATCCAGATAAGGCTTATGTGGACCCTTTGCAGATTCAAGTCCGTGATCAGTATGCTTACTATAATATGGTAGAAGAAAAACATGATGGGGAGCCATGGTTCCATGATATCAAAGAATACCTCCGGATGGGGGTATATCCAGTACAGGCCACAGGTGATCAGAAAAGAACAATTCGACGATTGGCAAGCGGATTTTTCTTCAGTGGAGGGGTGTTATACAAAAGAATTCCAGATCTTGGATTGCTAAGATGCATAGATGCTAGACAGGCCACATCTATCATGACCAAGGTACACTCCGGGGTTTGTGGACTGCATATAAGTGGGTACGTTCTGGCAAAGAAGATTCTCCGAGCAGGTTATTATTGGCTCACTATGGAGTGGGATTGCATTAGTTTTGTGCGCAAGTGTCATCAGTGTCAGGTGCACGGGGATTTGATTCTTTCCCAACCATCTGAATTGCATACAATGTCGGTACCATGGCCCTTTGTCGCTTGGGGCATGTATGCCATTGGGACAATTGAGCCAGTAGCATCAAACGGACACAGGTTTATTCTGGTAGCCATTGATTATTTTACCAAGTGGGTTGAAGCGAAAACTTTCAAATCTGTGACCAAGAAAGCAGTGGTCGATTTTATACATTCAAATATCATCTGTTGGTTTGGGATTCCGAAGGTAATCATCACGGACAATGGCGCTAATCTCAAGAGTCATCTGATGATAGAGACATGTCAGTAGTTTAAGATTATACATCGCAATTCCACCCCATATCGCCCTAAAGCGAATGGAGCGGTTGAGGCAGCCAATAAGAACATAAAGAAGATACTGCGGAAAATGGTGGAAGGGTCCAGACAATGGCACGAGAAGTTACCTTTTGCCTTGTTGGGTTATCGCACTACTATTTGCACTTTAGTAGGGTCCACTCCTTATTTGTTGGTGTATGGTACGGAGGCAGTAATACCCGCAGAAATTGAAATACCATCCCTTCGGATTGTCGTTGAGGCAGAAATCGATGACGTTGAATGGGTCAAAACCCGCTTGGAGCAATTAAGTCTGATTGATGAAAAGAGATTGGCAGTAGTATGTCATGGCCAATTGTACTAATAGAGAATGGCGAGAGCATATAACAAGAAGGTATGTCCACGAAAGTTCGAAGTGGGTCAGTTAGTGTTGAGACGTATCTTGCCTCATCAGGTTGAAGCAAAAGGGAAATTCGCCCCAAATTAGCAGGGGTCATTTGTTATAACTAGAGTACTGTCCAATGGCGCGTTGTATTTGACAGATGTAGAAGGGGAATGTGTAGAAATGGCTATCAATTCCGATGCAGTCAAAAGATACTATGTATGATTTCTTCCTTTGATTGTACTTGTTTGTATTTGGCATATTTTGAAGATTAAAATGACGAAGACGTTTTGTTCTGCTATCTAAACACTTTATCCTTTGTTGCCCCCTTTTGAGCCTTATTTATTTTCTTTCATACCCCTCTTTCGGGATCATCGGCACAATTCAGAAACGCAAGTGCGGAGGATAAGTAAGTGAAAAGAAAAAGAAAGAATGAACAGGAAAGGAAAAGGGAAAAGAAAAATGAAAAGAGAGAAGAAAGAGAAAGAAAAGAAAAGAAAAGAGAAAAGCAAAAAGAAAGAAAAAAAAGGAGAAAGAAAAAGAAGAGAAAAAAGAGAAGAACAACAGAAGAAAAAGAGAGAAAGAAAAGAAAGAGGGAAAATAAAATCACAACAACAAAGTAATTTCTATGACATGAACTACGTTCGACCTGATTCCTTCTAAAGATACGTAGGCAGCCTCACGGTTCGGTCTCATCGAAACAAAAATCCAAAAGTCCCCAAGCAAGAAACTGGGGCAGAAGTCGTGGTTGTTGTGGGAAACCTGATTCCGAAAATTGTAATTCTAACCCATTTGAATTGTTTTGAGCCTTTTATACCCTTTCTTCCTAGCCCTGTCCAAAAGCCCACATTACGGTCCAAAGAAAGACCTTCTGATTAGTCTTTGAGAAATGCCAAGTCAAGCAGGTAAAGGTAATTCATGTCGGGGGCAACACTCTGGTCCAAGCAAGGAGGGAAATAAAATGAGAGAGTCTTATTGGTGAAAACCCTCATGGGCACCGTAAGGCGATGGGAGTAGAGAGAAATTAAAATGAGAGAGTCTTATAGGTGAAAACCCTCATGGGCACCGTAAGGCGATGAGAGTTGAGAGAAATTAAAATGAGAGAGTCTTATTGGTGAAAACCCTCACGGGCACCGTAAGGCGAAAGTGAGTTGAGAGATGAACGAATGAAAGAGGTCTGCTAGTGAAAACCTTTCAAGGCGCCGCAAGATGAACAAGGTCAAGGTTTTGGTAAAGTAATCAGGTCGTGGAAATTCTGGGGCAACGAAGTACGGCAACTGAAAGTTGATTGGTTGGAAAGATTGGGCCGATTAATCCGAAATGCATGTCATGATCATTGGTACCGGCTGTTCCACTCAGATAAGTTTATTTTTCTTTTTCCTTTTATAGCAGTCATCTGGTTTTAGGTTCTTCTTATCCTTAACCTGCAAAGTCATTGCATTTCATTTTCTTTTGGGTATTTATCTAAATATGTTTCAATGTCAGTCTTGTTCAAATCAAGTGAAAAGGATTTCAAAGCTCACTACCAACTTCCAAAATTGCAAAGCATAGAGTGGTCAAAGCATACTAAGGATAACATGATGTAAGAGAGGGGTACAAGGAATCACCAGAAATTTCATCGGTGGAATGGATTGGTAATATCATGGGAGATGCAAAGGTTCAAATAAAAAGGTCAGAGGTAAAACAACAGCATGGGTATAGAACACTCGGCTCGTCAACGGTCATGAGGTTTGAAAGTCAGTCAGAAAGTCAAAGCGATTCAGGGCCAGTTCGGAGAAGCCAGTCAGAACAAAACATTGCAGCAGAAAGATCTTCAGTAAGAATACCATCAGCTAACCACCACTTTAAACTGACAAAATTTTCTTTGATTGAAACAGAGGCATAAAATTCGTTTGATTCGGAGAAACTCTCCGTAGGGGAAAAGAGCAAGCACCAAAACAGGTTTGACCTTAAACTTTCAGGACCCTCCTGGAAAATGGGACCTAGTTTAAAGTTCAGAAATAACATAATCTAGCATAAATGTATCCCAAAAGAATATAAGTTAGCTTAGAAGTTTTCATGTTCGAGATAGGATTCAATTAGGATTTCTACGACCCCCTGAATAATGGGACTTAGCTTTAAGATTTCGATTAGATCACAACATTTAGCGTAAACTCTGCTGTAGGGTAGTATAATTCAGACATGAAAGTTGTCACCCTTAAGATAAAATTTGACCTTTGATTTTCAGGACCCTCTTGGATAATGGGGAGTAGGTTAAAGATTCTCTTAGATAGCAAGATTTAGCAGAAGTCACACCTGTAGAAGATATAACTTAGATTTAAAATTGTCGTTTAGTTAAGAGTTGTCAGGACCCCCTGCATATTGGGACCTAACTTTCAAATTCTTAGTAATATTTGGTAATATGATTCAGTTTAACACTAACATATGTGCCCAGTTACCAAACTAGGGCAGAAAGATTTTCTTTGTTTTTGTCTATTTTCTTGAAATCAGGTACCCGCTTGGATAACAGGGAGAAGACATTTAAGTTCAGCAGTCAGGAGCCCGCCTGGAGAGAAGGGAATACATTTCAAGTCACCAGTTAGGAGCCCGCTTGGAGAGCAGGGAATACATTTCAAGTTGAAGTCAGGAGCCCACCTGAAGAGCAGGGAATACTTTCAAGCGCAGCAGTCAGGAGCCCGCTTGGAGAACAAGGGAGTACAATTTAAGTTTTAGTTTTCAAATTCTTTGCTTTGTTTATTTTGAAGTTAGGAGCCCGCCTGGAGAGCAGGGACTACATTTCAAGTTGAAGTCAGGATCCCGCCTGGAGAGCAAGGAATACTTTCAAATGCAGCAGTCAGGAGCCCGCCTGGAGAGCAGGGAATATTTCAAGCGCAACAGTCAGGAGCCCGCCTGGAGAACAAGGGAGTACAATTTAAATTTAGCTTTCAAATTCTTTGTTTTGTCTATTTTGAAGTCAGGAGCCCGCCTGGAGAGTAAGGAATACATTCAAGTCAGGAGCCCGCCTAAAGAGCAGGGAATACTTTCAAGCGCAACAGTCAGGATCCCGCCTGGAGAACAAGGGAGTACAATTTAAATTTAGCTTTAAAATTCTTTGTTTTGTCTATTTTGAAGTCAGGAGCCCGCCTAGAGAGCAGGGAATACATGTCAAGTCAGCAGTCAGGAGCCCGCCTGGAGAGTAGGGAATACATTTCAAGTTGAAGTCAGGAGCCCGCCTGGAAAGCAGGGAATACTTTCAAGTCAGCAATCAGGATCCCGCCTGGAGAACAAGGGAGTACAATTCAAGTTTTAGCTTTCAAGTTCTTATCGATATTTGGTAATGTGATCCATTTTACACTTACATCTGTGCCCAGCCACCAAACTGGGGCAGAGCAGAGAATACATTTCAAGTCAGCAGTCAGGAGCTCGCCTGGAGAGCAGGGAATACATTTCAAGTCAGCAGTCAGGAGCCCGCCTGGAGAGCAAGGAATACATTTCAAGTCAGTCAGTAGCCCGCCTGGATAGCATGGGAATACATATCAAGTTCAGTAGTCAGGCACCCACCTGAAGAAGGGGAAAACATCTCAGTTTACAATTTAAGGTGGCAACAAACGGATGTTTCCGAGAGAATGGAGGACAACAAGGCAACAAGAAACACAAGAGCAAGCTTGAAGATATAGATAGGACTTTTGTAATCCATAGATCATAGTCTAGTCTAGCTTTTTGTTTTATTTTGACATGGTGTAATAAGGGGGTTCAGTAAGCAGCAGCAACAACATTGGAAGCCCGGCCTACATTGACCTGATTCCTTTTTAGCCAAGTGACCTAACTCCTTTTTAGCCAAGGATATGCAGGCAACCTCGGAAGCAGGGTGCGGTCAAATCTTTCAAAATGCTTCCCACGAAGTACTCAAACGGGCAAAAATCGCTCGTATCCGCTCACTTTATTTTGCACGAAAACTCTTCGTGTTTCCGAGCAAAGAGGGGCAGTTGTGAGCACGTGATTTTTTCCCTATATGAATTTTTCCCATAAATTCAAAACAAAATAATCTCTTTCATTATTTGCAATTTTGTGGATTCTCGTAGCATTTTTCTGTTAATTGTTTGCATTTTTGTTGGTGCAATTTAATTAGTGAAAATACAAAAAAATATGTTGTATTTGCATTTAGGCTTAATTTTACATTTTAGGATTAATTAGAAAATTAATTGTTGCATGAAATGGGTAAATCACAAAAAAATAGTTTAATTTAAATTTTTAATTTTAGCTTTGATTTTGAGTAGCTTTCTTTCTAAATTTAGTTCTTAAATAATTAAGGTAATTATTAGTTGGAGTTAATTAATTCAATATGGTAGGATAATTTGATTAGGAATTAATTTAGGTTTTATTTTTAATTTTAATTTTATTTAAAATAAATTAAAGGAAAAATTGGAAAAAAAGGAATTGAAGAGATAGAGTTGGGCTGCCTTCAGTTAAAACATGCCCAGGCCCAAAGCCATTTCCCCCGAAACCCGACCCAAACTCGCGCCCTTACCCGACCCAATCCCCCCACTCAACCCAAACGACCACGTTTTAAGATAAATCAGAACGGAGCCGTCGAGGTTCCATGATCCTACGATCGCGAAAGGGGGTGGGGTGGGTATATAACTGTCTTAATCTCACTACCCCCAAACCCCCGTCTCTCATCTCTTTCATCTCCCTTTCAGAGAACCCCCATGAAACCCTAGCCCGCCGCCCCTTTTCTATACCACTTAGAAGCCTGGCGGTGCAGCCCTAACCATCTCCGTTCACCACCAAAACAACACCCCATGACACCATCACTCCTCTCTTTCTAAATCCTGGACCAATTTCTATCGAACATGCCCCGAGCTCGTCGAATCTTGAGTTGAAAGTGAGACCTAAAAATGTCAAACTCCAGAATCGGTAGATTTGGTGTTGATTAAGACCAAAACGGACCTTGGTCATGTGTTTTCATCTGAGAACATGTGATTGAGGCCCTTTTCGATCGAAATCGAGGGTTTGAAAAAGAGCTGCAAGGCTTGGCCAGTCCGTTAGGTATCTTTACATTTCTGTTGACTTTTCTCTTGTATTTTTCTGCCTTTTAAAGTCGTCCTGCTTCATCTGGTTTCTGTGTTTGTGTTTCTGCTTCTTCATAGCATGTCTGTTGTTATGCATGCACGACCCATTTGTTAGTCAACATAATTATCTGGTTGTTTGTTTAGAATGGGGTGAATCATTTTCTTTTTCTCTTTTGGGTTTTGGGCTTTGGTTTAAATGTTCCCGTGTCTCTTTCTCTTGGTTAATTTTAGGTTAGATTGTTTTTTAGAATGTTGAGTCTTTGACTGATTTCAATCGATACCTAAAAATTGATCCCAAAAGGAACTGAATTGGGTTTATTTGGACCCATTAACTTGGGTCAATTGGACCCAGGCTGTGTTTGGTTAGAAGGGTAACAACAGGGTCATAGGGGGGTAATTTGGGTAGTATGCTTAGGGGAATCTTTGTGTAACTGTTTGGGAAGCTTCTAGGAAGCTGGGGAGGGGACTGCTTTGCAAAAACTGAATTAAAACTAGTGGTGTCTAAGCTAAAATGGAAATTCAAAAAGGGCCGAAGTACAAATCTATTGATTAGTTAGGTTGCCCTACTTTCTTGCCTATAAAGGCAACATTTCTTGCATTGAAAGGCAGAGGGAAAAGACCTAAGAGCTAAAAAAGGCAGAAAAGAGAAATGGCTGAAAATTTGAGTGAAAGAGACTATTCTATTGAACCTCATCAGTGATTTTTTTTTAATTTCTTAAAACAATAGATACATGTTTTATGATTTTAAATGGATTGACATTGGGTTTTGAGAAGTTGTCATGGTTCGAGCTTGTTGAGGTTCACTGTTCCATTGGGTTTTTCAGTTGATTTTATGGTTCTAATTGCTGAATCTGGGTTTGATTATGGGCTAGAAATGAGTTGAGAATTGTTTTGTTGTTTGGGTCTTGGGTTGAAATCACTCCAGTATAGTTCATTTTCACTGGTTTCGAGCTGTTTCCTTCCTGGAATTTTCTATTGTTTTATTGGCTCCGTGAGTTGATTTCACTGCTCAACTAGTTGAATCCGGGACTGTCATCTACTGCTGTTTACTTGCTGACTATTCACCTCTATTCTTCTTTGTGCAAACTCCAGGTACATGCTTTGAAACCTACATAATGTGATCTTCAAGTTGAAAGTGAAATGAAAAATGGAAGTCAGAAGTTTGATATTCAGTCGTGTGTGCTGTTTATGTACTAAGCTTGATATTCAAATCTTCTTCTCTATGAAAATCTTTGCTTGTCATTCCAAATGCTAATGTTGTTTAAAGTTCCTATGCACCTAATGTATACAACATATAGATCCTGCTAATGATGTTACTACTGCTGTAGAGGCAGGATTTGTATTGCCCTTTTAGTAGTTTGTTAGGAAAACATTTTTGGTTATAATAGTTGAATTCTTGTCACTCCTGAAGCATGGGAACTATTAAGGATTAATTGTAGGATATATGGTAGCATAGTATTGATTTTCTGGTGTTAATGAGGCTTACTATTATGTTTGATCACCTAAGGGAAAGCAGGTTCTAATGATCGTCTCATCTGGAAATATTAGTTTTAAAATTTGAGTTTGATGTTAGTTGGTATGTTCTTATTTTAAATGATTGGTCTGAAATCGGCATTGGACCATTTTAAGCCGCGGATTTGAGCAAAATGAGCAATGGAATTGTGGGCAGTACTCACTCCTTTGTGGGTTTGAGTTTTGAATTTGCATTCTTCACTAAGACTTGGGCTCATTAAGGCCCAAGCCTGAAGGTTTGATGTTGATTACTTTGTCGGTAGTCAACTGGGTTCACGTAGTAACCCTGGAATTTTCAGTCATTGCGTATGTGCCGTGGGGACTCGATCTTGAGTCCTGCACTTGCTGATCTCGATTTCTAAAAGGAGTGGACTCATCTCAGGCCCAAGCCTTAAAGGCACTTGTAAATGGGGTTGCACACTCTAGATTATTTGAGTTTTTTCAATGTCATTGAATCCATCTTTCTTCCTTGTTTAGTCAGCGTTGCTGAAGCAGTTTTTCTTCGAATAATTTGGCAATTTAATGCAGCACCTGTCAGTTGCTAAATAGATTCGAATTCTTAGTTAAAAAGGGGGTAATTAGAACTCCTTTAAGCACCCTTTCGCCGACTGGGCTCCTAAAATAGGTTTGAAGTATGCCACCCTCAAAAGAGTAATCCAAACATTTATTGAAATGAGAAATCGAGGCATGCCACTTAGCGAATTTTCATGGCCCTCGCAAAGTTGCAAGTGTGTAGTTGCTTTAGGCGCGCTATTTTAAAAATTACCTTCCTAAACTCGGGTGTGCATTTCATGTGACCCAACTCAAATCTTAAAAAGTTGAATAAAATATGCTTAGGATTGTGGGTGTATTTTATGTGGCGCAATCTAAAGACGTGTTTAGACAACATTCAAATCTTCTTTAAAATTTAATAAAAAGCGGTTATAAGGTTTGAAAAAGCACATAGGTTCAAAAGTGTTCTAAGATTCGATAATTAAGCCGAATATAACAGTTGAGCAATCGTGCTAGAACCATGAAACTCAGGAATGCCTAACACCTTCTCCCGGGTTAACAGAATTCCTTACTCGAATTTCCGATTCATGGACTGTTAAAATAGAGTCAATCTTTTCCTCTATTCAGGATTTCAATCGGTGACTTGGGACACCATAAATCTCCCAAGTGGCGACTCTGAATCTGTTAACAATAATATGATCCCATTTCGATTGTCCTTTAATTGGAAAAACTCCCTTTATATATACTCCTTTACGGGAGTGTAGTAAAAAGGAGGCGTGACAACAGCGTTTCATCCTCAGACGGACAGGCAGTCCAAGCGAGGATATGCTCCGAGCTTGTGTCATTGACTTTGGAGGCTTGTAGGATTGGTTTTTGCCTTTAGCAGAGTTTGCCTACAACAACAGCTACCGGTCGAGTATCCAGATAGCTCCTTATGAGGCTTTGTAAGGTAGGTGGTGTCGGTCGCCGGTTGGATGGTTCGAGCCAGGGGAGGATCGGTTGTTGGGTACGGATCTGGTTCAGGATGCCTTGGACAAGGTCAGGATTATTCAGGTTAGGCTTCGTACAATTTAGTCCAGGCAAAAGAGTTATGTCGACTGCAAGTTTTGTGATTTAGCTTTCATGGTCGGTAAGCGGGTATTTCTTCGAGTGTCGCCTATGAAGGGCGTGATAAGATTTAGGAAGAAGGAAAAGCTTAGCCATAAGTTCATTGGCCCGTTTGAGATTCTTGATCGAGTGGGAGAGGTGGCTTACAGACTTGTATTGCCACCAAGTTTATCAGTTGTGCATCCAGTGTTTCATGTGTCTATGCTTCGAAAGTATCACGGCGATCCAGCCCACGTGTTAGATTTCAGCACAGTCCAGTTGGACAAGGACTTGTCCTATGAGGATGAGCCGGTAGCTACTCTAGACCGGCAGGTTCGTCAGCTGAGATAGAAGAGTTTCCCTTCGGTTCGTGTTCAATAGAGAGGCCAGCCTGCTGAGGCATCGACCTGGGAGTCTGAGTCCGATATGCAGAGCCATTATCCCTATCTTTTCCCTGACTCAAGTACTTCCTTATTATGTTCGTTCAAGGACGAACGGTTGTTTTAGAGGTGGAAAATGTGATGACCCAAAAGGTCATCACTTGTTTTAGAAATGAATTCTACGTTTCGAGGCCCTAAAAACCTCTTTCAGCATTACCTCGATTTGCCTGCATAGTCCGGGCGTGTAGCCGAAAAGTCGATATGTGAAAATCTATGAAAAATGATAAATTTTGACTTTAAAATGAATTAAGTTGACTTCGGTCAACATTTTGGGTAAACGGACCCAAACCCATGATTTGACAATCTTGGAGGGTCCGTAAGAAAATATGGAACTTGGGCGTATGCCCGGAATCGAATTTCGAGGTCCCAAGCCTGAGAAATGAATTTTTTAAAGAAAATTATTTTTTGGAAATATTATGAGTATTTGAAAGTGAAATGTGTTTAAACCTTGATGGTATTGGGCGCGTATTTTGGTTCCGGAGCCCACTACAGGTCTTATATGTGATTTTAGATAAGTTTGTGAAATTTGGTAAGAAACATGCTTGAAATGACGTGAATCGGACCGTATTTGAGAAAAAATGGAAAATTTGATGTTCTTAAGAAATTTCATGATTTTGATGCTAAATTTATAGTTGTTTATGTTATTTTGGTGATTTGAATGTACTAGCAAGTCCGTATGATGTTGTTCATGTTTGGTTTGGAGCCTCGAGGGCTCGGGTGAGTTTTGAATAGGCCACGGGGTGAATTTTAGACTTGAAAAATTGCAGGCTTCAACTGTTTCATTGCAGGCCTGCAGGCTTCGCATTTGCGAGGGCTGAGTCACAAATGCGAAACAGCCCAGGCCATCCCTTCCTCGCAAATGCGAGATTTCCCTTTGCAAATGCGATGCTTCCCATTTGGGCCCTTTATCGCAAGTACGACTGTATTTTCGCAATTTCGACTTCGCAAATGCGAGCTTAGCAGAGCCTGGGTTTGCAATTGCGATACCTGCAACCTGTAAGTTCATAACTTAGACGCATTTTCAATCATTTTTCACATCTTCTCCAAACATAAACTCTCTAGGGCGATTTTTTCAAAGGGACATCGGATTCCCTAATCCACAACTGATGGTAGCCATATCTCAAGTCAATCTTTGAAAATATCTTAGTACCTTGAAGCTAATCAAACAAATCATCAATCCTCGGCAATGGGTACTTATTCTTGATTGTAACCCTGTTCAACTACTGGTACTCTATGCACATTCTCATCGATCTGTCCTTCTTCTTAACAAACAACACTGGTGCACCACAAGGCGAAACACTAGGTCTAATGAAACCTTTTTGAAGCAAGTCTTGCAACTACTCCTTCAACTCTTTCAGCTTAGGCGGGGCCATACGATACGGCGGGATAGAAATGGGCTGAGTGCCTAGAGCCAAATCAATGCAGAAGTCAATATCCCTGTCGGGTGGCATACCCGGCAGGTCTGAAGGAAAAACCTCAAGAAACTCACGAACAACAGGCATGGAATCAATAGAAGGAACCTCAGCACTAGAATCATGAACATATGCCAAATAAGTCAAACACCCCTTCTCGACCATACGCCGAGCCTTCATATAAGAGATAACACTATGGGTATAATGACCAGGAGTCCCTCTCCACTCTAAACGAGGTAAACCTGGCAAGGCTAAGGTCACAGTCTTGACATAACAGTCCAAGATAGTGTGGTAAGGTGATAACTAGTCCATCCCTAATATGACATCAAAATTAACTATGTCCAGAAGAAGCAAATCTACACGAGTCTCAAGACCTCCAATCACAACTATACATGAACGATGGACTCGATCTACCGCAATAGAATCATCCACCGGTGTAGACACATAAACAGGAGCACTCAAAGAATCACTAGGCATGGCCAGATACGGTGCAAAATAAGAAGACACATAGGAGTTTGTAGATCCTAGATCAAATAAAATTGAAGCATCTCTGCTACAAACCAAAATAGTACCTATGATAACTGCATCGGAACCTCAGCCTCAGGCCTGGCTAGAAGAGCATAACATTGGGGCTGGGCCATACCACCCCGAAAGTCCATCAAGATCTAATGATAACCCGTGTAACAATCCACAAAAGAACCAATCTCATGTTTGGCACAATTATCAATCAAGGTATGGATGTTCGACAATGGGAAATTGTCTTTTGGACTCGCCTTGTTGAGATCCCGATAGTCAACACACACCTTGCCATCCTTCTTCGGTACATGCACAACATTGGCTAACCAGGTGGGATATCGGGTGACCCGAAAGACTTTGGCATCGAACTGTTTGGTGACCTCTTCCTTGATCTTTACACTCATATCTGTTTTGAACTTCCTCAGCTTCTGTTTGATAGGAGGGAATGTCGGGTCAGTGGGCAACTTGTGAACCACTAAATCAGTGCTTAGGCTCGGCATGTCGTCATATGACCATACAAAAACGTCTTTGTATTCGAACAATGCTTTAATTATCTCCTCCCTGAGTTGAGGTTCCAGATGGACACTTACCCCCGAGCTAAGTGTCCCTCAAGCTAAGGTTAGACTCGAAAACCCAATGGAACAGTGAACCTCAACAAGCTCGAACCACGACAACTTCTCAAAACCCAATGTCAATCCATTTAAAATCATAAAACCTGTATCTATTGTTTTCAGAAATTAAAAAAAATCACTGATGAGGTTCAATAGAACAGTCTCTTTCACTCAAATTTTTAGCCGTTTCTCTTTTCTGCCTTTTTTAGCTCTTAGGTCTCTTCCCTCTGCCTTTCAATGCAAGAAATGTTTCCTCTATAGGCAAGAAAGTAGGGCAACCTAACAAGTCAACAGCTTTGTACTTCGACCCTTTTTGAATTTCCATTTTAGCTTAGACACCCCTAGTTTTAATGCAAAAAGGCTACACCGTGTCTCTAAGGACACACAAATGAGGATCATCATACTGCCGATCTTGGACACATTAACTTGGGTCAATTGGACCCAGGCTCTGTTTGGTTAGAAGGGTAACAACAGGGTCATAGGGGGTAATTTGGGTAGTCTGCTTAGGGGAATCTTTGTGTAACTGCTTGACTAGGCTCCACCTCGCCTCTGGGTAGGTCTCGTACTTGAGTATTAGGCCCTAAGAATCTGCACTGATGCCAAATCCGATGCACTTTCTCTTTTGGGAAGGCAGCTTTTGGATCTAACTCAATGACTTGCTGACGCAAATCTTCATCGTGTGGGGTGGTTTGGTATCGTCCTAACTGACGTAAGATTCTGTGCGGAGCATAAAGCTGGATACTCCGAAGACCCATCAACAGAAAAAAACACACCTCAGCCGACACATAGATTACTTCGTCGACTGAAAGCCAACCAAATGTCCATTCGATCTTATTTGCAGTCAAAGATCTCAGATGAGCATGCCATGCTTCCGTACCATCTGGAAACTCATACCCCTCTACTCGCTTTTCATGTTTTTCAATGCACTCGAGGCCAGTCATACCGCAATTCAAGTATCTGGGATGGTGGCAAAGGTGTTCCTCCATCCATATTTGTAACAGCATATTGCACCCTTCAAAGAACTTTGCTCCTTCTCGACAACGAGTAAGAGCTCGGTAAATTTTTGCCAAGATCAACGGCACTATAGTCTCATTTTCCTTTTTCATCATAAAGTCAGCTACCCCTACTAGCCCCATCTCTATGTTCCCGTCTTTTCTCGGGCAAACCAAAATACCCAGGAACGCCACTATGAAAGCTAATCCTCTCCGAGCTTCCCACTTGTCTTGATTCCCAGCTTGAGTAAGACCAGTATCTGGTGTTTCGAAGCCACGGGGATTCCCGTATCATCGGTACAGAAAGTAGAAGGTACAAAATCCTTTGGCCAAATTTCCATCTCGGATGTCCCGACTGATGCTTAACAAGTCCAAAAATTTGTGAGGGATCACTGCTCTTGGTGCTACCAGGTACTAACTTCTGAGATTCCCTTCGAAACCAGCATAACCTGCTATCTCTTCTAGTGTAGGAGTTAACTCGAAATCAGTGAAGTGGAACACATTATGTGCTGGGTCCCAAAACGGTATCAAGGCCTCAATCACGTCTTTTCTGGGCTTGACCTTCAAAAGCCCAATAAGACCGCCCAATGCTTTTATCACAAATTTCCTGCTGTCGCCCCCCAAATCATGCCACCACATATGTAGTTCCAAAGGGATCTCTTCACGGACTGAGAAAAGTTCATTTTGATTTGTGCTCATCCTGCACATTTATTAAGGTGATTTTAATTAAAAGAAAACCATGCCACGTTTTGACTTAAGAGAAATGACCATTTTTCAAAATTTCCACAAAACATCCGGCCTTGCCAACACGGCCTTTCAGCACTTCGAAAATGAAGATTTTAAAGTTGTGTCGGCTAACCAATAAAAACCTTTAAAAGTGACCAAAAGTGGTTGTTCTTGCAAAAACAGCCTTCCGGCGCCCTTTTTAGGGACATTCGACTGTTTTTAACAAGAATGGCATCGCCCTGATTATTTTCAAATTAAAGTAGAATTTTTGGGCTTTTGGGCTATTTTTGCAAAAAGAAAGTTGGACCCGATGGGGGTTGGCTACGTATCTCACACCCTGTGAGAATCAAAGTGGCGTAGTTTGGGCAAATAAAACAAACTATTTTTGAAAACAAGATTTTTTTTCATTTCATTGGCAAATAAAACTATTTTTTGAAAACAAAAAACTTTTTCTCTTTTTCATTCCTCAAAAATTCGGCAGAGTTTCGACACTATTTGGACATTGATTTTTTTCAGAACAGGCGATTAACTCTCATACTGCTATTTCTCTTTCCTCAACTTTTCCCAATATTCATAAGTCGGTCAGCATGCAAGTCCGAAGCAAATAAATGCACAAGTAGCAAGTAAGATGCATCATTATGGTCGTTTTGTTTCGGGTGCACCTGTCCTAGACAGACCCAACCCCTGTGTTGAGCCTCCAAAGCCAAAATGCACATGATGCAAACAAACGTTCCTACTAGGGATCCGGCGTGAGGTCTTGTTATACTAGGTTCAAAACCTGGGTTTATTGTTCTAGACCTGGCTTACCCGAGTGGACAGCTCGAGCCGAGGGGGGCAGCGTACCGGGAATACAGAAGCTTCACCGGCTTTGTAACTTGTTCGAACCTCGTTCTAAATTTGGAATATGACTCTAACAGAAAAGAAGTCACACGAAGTGCACACTTCTTCATGATTTAGAAGACTCATAGAGAAGAGGGATTTCACAATAGTTTATATACAGTTCACGGAATATCAAAGTGGTAAAAGCAATCAATTAGCACATTAGGTCCAAATCATGTAACAAAATCAGATAATGGATAAAGCCTACTATAACAGTTATTCTAAGCTCGAATTTCTTGAACCCTAAGCCAGAGATTCTGGTTTCGATCCCCAGCAGAGTCGCCAGAGCTGTCACACCTCCTTTTTACTACACCCCCGTAAAGGAGTATATATAAAAGGAGTTTTTCCAATTAAAGGACAATCAAAACGGGATCATATTATTGTTAACAGATTTAGAGTCGCCACTTGGGAGATTTATGGTGTCCCAAGTCACCAATTGAAATCCTGAATCGAGGAAAAGATTGACTCTGTTTTAACAGTCCGCGAACCAGAAATTCGAGTAAGGAATTCTGTTAACCCGGGAGAAGGTGTTAGGCATTCCCGAGTTCCGTTGTTCTAGCACGGTCGCTCAACTGTTATATTCGGCTTAATTATCCAATCTTAGAACACTTTTGAACCTATGTACTTTTTCAAACCTTATAACCGCTTTTTATTTAATTTTAAAGGAGATTTGAACGTTGTCTAAACACGTCTTTGGATTGCACCACATGAAATGCACCCACAATCCTAAGCATATTTTATTCAACGTTTTAAGATTTGATTTGAGTCACATGAAATGCACACCCGAGTTTAGGAAGGTAATTTTTAAAATAGCGCGCCTAAAGCAACTACGCACTTGCAACTTTGCGAGGGCCATGAAAATTCGCTAAGTGGCATGCCTCGATTTCTCATTTCAATAAATGTTTGGATTACTCTTTTGAGGGTGGCATACTTCAAACCTATTTTAGGAGCCTAGTCGGCGAAAGGGTGCTTTAAGGAGTTCTAATTACCCCTTTTTTTTAATTAAGAATTCAAATCTATTTAGCAACTGACAGGTGCTGCATTAAATTGCCAAATTATTCGAAGAAAAACCGCTTCAGTAACGCTGACTAAGCAAGGAATAAAGATGGATTCAATGACATTGAACAAACTCAAATAACATGGAGTGCGCAACCCCATTTACAAGTGCCTTTAAGGCTTGGGCCTGAGATGAGCCCACTCCTTTTAGAAACCGAGATCAGTAAGTGCAGGACTCAAGATTGAGTCCCCACGGCACACACGCAATGACTGAAAATTCCAGTGTTACTATGTGAACCCAGTTGACTACCGACAAAGTAATCAACATCAAACCTTCAGGCTTGGGCCTTAATGAGCCCAAGTCTTAGTGAAGAATGCAAATCCAAAACTCAAACCCATAAACGAGTGAGTACTGCCCACAATTCCATTGTTCATTTTGCTCAAATCCGTGGCTTAAAATGGTCCAATGATGATTTCAGACCAATCATTTAAAATAAGAACATACCAACTAACATCAAACTCAAATTTTAAAACTAATATTTCCAGATGAGACGATCATTAGAACCTGTTTTCCCTTAGGTGATCAAACATAATAGTAAGCCTCATTAACACCTGAAAATCAATACTATGCTACCCTATAGCCTACAATTAATCCTTAATAGTTCTCATGCTTCAGGAGTGACAAGAATTCAACTATTATAACTAAAAATGTTTTCCTAACAAACTACTAAAAGGGCAATACCAATCCTGCATCTACAGCAGTAGTAACATCTGTGTGATTTCAGTAATCGAAGCATCCATTTAAGCTAAATAAGCCACTACTAAATCTAACTAACAGGATCAATATGTTGTATACATTAGGTGCATAGGAACTTTAAACAACATTAGCATTTGGAATGACAAGCAAAGATTTTCATAGAGAAGAAGACTTGAATATCGAGCTTAGCACATAAACAGCACACACGACTGAATATCAAATATCCGACTTCCATTTTTCATTTCACTTTCAACTTGAATATCACATTATGCAGGTTTCAGAGCATGTACCTGGAGTTTGCACAAAGAAGAATTGAGGTGAACAGTCAGCAAGTAAACAGCAGCAGATGACAGTCCCGGATTCAACTAGTTGAGTAGTGAAATCAACTCACGGAGCCAATAAAACAATAGAAAATTCTAGGAAGGAAACAGCTCGAAACCAGTGAAAATGAACTATACTACAGTGATTTCAACCCAAGACCCAAACAACAAAACAATTTTCAACTCATTTCTAGCCCATAATCAAACCCAGATTAAACAGTTGTATTGGATATACTCAGTAGTTTTATTATTTTTCTTCCGTTTGATTTAAATTCCGCTGTCTTTAAATTATTGCTCATTGCTAAAGGATTAAAATTTTAAAAAGGGTAAATTGATCAAGTAGTCGGCTTGCCTAGCTCACATTAGTAGGTGCCATCACAACTCCCGATGGCGAACAATTCGGGCCGTAACATTAATATTTCTCAATTCAATCATATCAGTGAAAAAATAGAAAAAGAATATTACCTTTGGTTGCATTGACAACAAAATTAAAAGACAATCCATTGTTTGGTCTTTATAAAGTCCTAGTTGCCCAAACACATGGATCAATGCGCGGAAACAGGTTCCTTGATTCTAGCTCCTTGATTGCTCCTTCTCTCTTGAATCATAAAACTCTCTTTGCTCCTTGTATCCCTAAGGCTTATACTGCTAGAAATCTTTCTTAAAAAATTTAGAAAAGAGCCAATCGAAAATTTGGTCATAACAAGTAACAACCAAATCCACTCCAGTTTTGAATTCCAGTTCCCCTCCTATTGGTTTTACAAAAGCAATTGTAATATCTGAGGCAAGAGTAACAAAAATCAAATAACTTCAGAAAATTTAGTAGCATGAACAAAGCAGAAAAGAAGACTTAAAAGAAAAGATATTTTTAAGAACTTATGTAAAACATCTAATGTAAAATTGTGAATAAGATATAAATAACAACATACTAATCTCATGCCCAAAACTCAAAATATAAGAGATTCCTTGTTGCATGCGGCACCGAAAATTGCTTTTATAACTTCTACCTCTTGGCCTCTTGGATTTCTGAATCTTCAAGTTCATCCACCAAAAAGACTAATGATCCTGTAAAATAAAGAAAAACTCGTGAGTATGAAGCAGACTAAAGTTATTTTTACATGCATCTTTCAATGACATTAATGGATGACTCTCACATATTAATATCCAGAGTTGAAATAATTTAATTAGGTTATTGTAAGAAGTACAAGGGACATGTATATTTGTTGGATCCTTATCGTAAGCTTGTGATAATCTAATCCTCCTTAACGAAAGATTTATCTTATGACTTTTGCAAAGGTTGAAATTGGAGTGATTATTTATTTTTGATGCGTAGAGAATAAAATCACAAGTTTAGCATCTTTCTGAATTAACACGTCGCTCCGGCTTCCGCATATATGAGTGAAAACCAAAAAAAAAAAAAAAGAAAAAAAAAAGAAGAAGCTGAAGGTCATGGGAGGCGCAATGAATAACATAAAGAATCTAAGAGACGTGTTCTTATTTCTTCCCTTTAACGTAACAACTTAAATTAGATCATTCCTAGTCAAATAAGGGAATTAATTAATTTTAGAGTTCTAAATATTATGACTTTTTATACTGTAAAAATTCAAATAAGGAAAAATTTAGTAAAAGGAATATAATTGATTTCAAATCTTAAATATTAGTAAAATAGGTAAATTATAATTTTGTCCAATGTAAAATTAGTTTTTACAGGGTAAAACGGCGAACGATATTTTGCTAAGGGCCTTCGTGCTTTTAATATAAAACTAGTCTCACGAACGCGCGTCGCGCGTGTACCATAGAAATTTTTTAAAATCATATATAGAAAATTGTGTTTGAGTCATAAAATAAAAGATTTAAAAAATTAAAAATTTCTAAAAATGATGATTGTTGATCTATTTAGCTAACTTAATAAAGAAAGAAAAATAGCATAGATACATATTGAAAGTTGGGTTTGAGTTGTAAAAAATAGTTTATTTTTAATAGAAAGTATAAGTTTTCGAAAGAAATTTCAATTCTATTTCCCCCTAAATGCCAATTGCCTTTTTCTTAAATTGGTTTCTCTCTCTTTTTCGACGCTCCTCCTTCGCTATCTCCAGTTCTCTGTGACTAACGGGCACTGACAAACTACACCGGCGACCAGCAGCGACGCCGACGACCCACCCAGGCAGGTAAGCCACCCCTCATCTCCCTCGCCTCTCATCCCCATATCCAACCCTCCTCCTCCCCTACCCCTACCCCCACTAGATTTGCGGTGGTCATCAGGAAAATAATTTCCGACGGCCCTTTTTTTCCCTCCATTTTCTTCTTCTTTTAGTTGTCAGCCAGTGGAATCCGAGAGTATAATCTGCTATTACTATCTCATTCGCAATTTTTAGGTAATTCGCTCATTTTATCAACGAGAATTTTTAACGTACTAGAAATTTTTATTAGTATTCTATAAACTGATTTTATTGCTAATGTATGTTTAAGCTTTATTGATTGTTCAGTTTTGTCTATTAAGCTTCAAATAAAGTTCAGTACTTGAACTTTGATCGCTTTATGTGCTTGAACACACTTATCTGCTTTTCCGTCGACACCTTCCACTTCGTCATCTTCCACTCTACACTCTCTCTTACTCTCATGTTTTGTGTGTGTGGGGGTGTGTCTGTTTCTTTGGACAGGTGCAGATTCTTTCCCAGCGAGGACGAGCTATTTTCAGGTGGGTATAGATTTTCGGCAAGTTTCATAAATTCCGGCGACTCCCGAACAGCTTTCTGATAGGACGCAGCAGGACTTGTCAGCTCTTGGGCAGATCCGACGTTATCGGTATATTTTACTATTGTTATAGTTTATAGATTCATTTTGCTCTATATAAATCGACGCTCCTCCTTGTATTTGCTTTCAAATTTCACTTGATTCGCTACATCATTACAAATATCATTTCTTATTACGATTTTCTCCTCTTTATTTCAAAAATTTTGTTTTTTTTGTATATACAAATCTCCCCTACTCTTTTACATTATTTTTACTAATTCTGCAATATTTTGTTTGTTCATAAACTAGCACCTTCAAATTCGCTTCCTTTTTCTCTGCGTTTCGTTGCAACGGCTGGGCATCACCAGTGGTAGCGGTGACAACCCCTATTTGTTTGGACCCGTGGTATTTTGTGTTTATTTCCTGTTAGGGCCGGTGGCTTTGGGCGGCGAGCGAGACGTGCAAACAGTGAAGAACGACCCGAGTATCAGCAAGGAACAACAGTAGTTGGACGTGAACGAGCTAGGTGGCCGCAATACCGTCGGGTATACCAAGACAATTACCAGGTTATACTCACGGGAGTTGGTACCTCCTGTTTGCCTGTTTACCTCTATTGTGTTAGCAAAATTGCTATCCTTTTAGTTCTTATTAGTTTAGTCACCATATTAGTGCGCTTGTAGTGGTATCTTGTCTTATTCTAGTTTGGTTTGTTGTGTCTATTAGTGATTCCCTCTAGTCCGCCGGAGTTATAGTTGCTGTAGTCTGGGATGGTCGAGTGAGTTCATGTCTTCGGGGGGTGCGGGGGTTAGGGATGGGTTGGGAGGCAAGGGAGGTAAAGGGAACAAATGTGTCCATCGGTTGAGAATTGAGTCGTGGAACGTAGGTTCATTGACAGGTAAGTCTATAGAGTTGGCGAAGATCCTTCAAAAGAGGAGAGTCAATATAGCGTATGTCCAGGAGACCAGGTAGGAAGGGTCGAGTGCGAGGGACGCGGACGGGTATAAACTTGGGAACTCATGAACCCAGAAGGGTAAAAATGGAATGGATATTTTGGTGTCTAGGGAACTTAGAGAGTCGGTGGTTGAAGTTAGACGAGTGAATGCTAGATTGATGATTATTAAGTTGGTGGTTGGACAGTGCACCCTAAACGTCGTTAGTGCCTATGCACCAAATGCGGGCCTTGATGAGAAGGTTAAATGATGCTTTTGGGAGGGGTTGGATGAGATTATACGTCAAGTACCACCTACTGAGAAGTTATTAATAGGAGGGAATTTCAATGGCCATATTGCGTTGACCACAGGTGTGTATGACAAAGTGCATGGAGGCTTTGGTTTTGGGGAGAGGAACCTCATTACTGGACTTCGCTAAGGCTTTTGGGTTGGTGGTTGCTAACTCTTGATTTTCGAAGAGGGAGGAGCATTTGGTTACTTCTCAAAATGCGGTAGCGAAGACTCAGATTGACTATCTCCTCCTCAAAAGGCGTGACAGAGGGTTGTAAAAGGATTGCAAGGCGATTCCAGGTGAGATACTCGTGACACGACATAGGCTTTAGTGATGGACGTTGGTATTAGGGAGAAGAGGAGGAAAATGTCTTCTTGTGGAAGACCGAGAATCAGGTGTGGAGCCTTAACTAAGGACAAAGCCCAAGAGTTGGAGGGGCGGTTGTCGTCTATGGGAGCTTGAAGGAGCAGTGGTGATGCGAACACTATGTGGTCAACGACAACAAATTGTATAAGGGAGGCTGCGAAAGAGGTGAAAGGGGTCTCGACGGGCATCTCCGGTAGGCACAAAAGAGACTGGTGGTGGAATGAAGTGGTACAAGGTAAAGTGGAGGTGAAGAAGGAGGCGTACCATACGTTAGTGGGGAGCATAGGTGAGGAGGAGAGGCGAGCGTGTATGGAGAGATATAAGGTAGCTAGGAAGGAAGCGAAGCTGGCGGTCATGGAGGCTAAGACTGCGGCTTATAGTTGTATGTACGAGGAACTAGGGGAAAAGGAGGGGAGAAGAAGTTATTTAGGCTGGCCAAGAAGAGAGAGGAGAAAGCTCAAAATTTATACCGAGTGAGATACATCAAGGACGTTGATGGTAGAGTATTGATGGAAGATTCCCAGATTAAGAGGAGATGTCTGACTTACTTTCAAAAACTTCTTAATGAAGTAGGAGATCGGGATATTGTGCTCGGTGAATTGGAGTATTCCGAGAGTCACAGTGACTCTGGGTACTACAGACGCATCAGGGTTGAGGAGGTCATGAGAGCTATGAGTAAGATGAGTAGGGGCAAAGCGACTGGACCTGACGAGATTCCGGTAGAATTTTGGAAGTGTGTGGGGGAAAGCAGGTTTTGAGTGGTTGACTAGGTTATTGAATGTTATTTTTAAGGCGAAGAGGATGCCGGATGAGTGGAAGTGGAGTACGGTGGTACCACTATATAAGAACAAGGGTGGTATCCAGAGTTGTAACAATTATAGGGGCATCAAATTACTGAGTCATACTATGAAAGTATGGGAAAGGGTGGTTAAAGCAAGGTTGAGGATGACAATGTCTGTTTTCGACAACCAGTTTAGTTTTATGCTGGGTCGTTCTACTACAGAAGCTATACATCTTGTTAAGAGGTTGGTTGAACAGTACAGAGATATGAAGAAAGACCTGCACATGATGTTTATTGACCTCGAAAAAGCGTATGACAAGGTTCCTAGAGAAGTTCTCTGGAGAAGCTTGAAGGCAAAAGGCGTGTCGGTTCCCTACATTATGGTAATTAAGGACATGTATGATGGGACAAAGACTCAGGTTAAGACAGTAGGAGGCGACTCTGAGGATTTTTCGGTTGTTATGGGGTTATGCCAAGGTTCTGCGCTCAGTCCGTTCCTATTCGCCGTAGTGATGGACGCGTTAACACATCACATTCAAGGGGATGTGCCATGGTGCATGTTATTCGCTGACGACGTAGTTTTGATTGATGAGTCGCGAACCGGTGTTAACGAGAGCCTGGAGGTTTGGAGACAGGCTCTTGAATCTAAGGGTTTCAAGCTTAGCAGGACAAAGACGGAATACCTGGAGTGTAAGTTCAGCGCTGAGCAGAGGGGAGTGGGCGTGGATGTGAGGCTTGAATCACAGGTCATCCCGAGTAGAGACAACTTCAAGTACCTTGGGTCGATTATCCAGGGGGGAGAGGAGATCGACGAGGATGTTACACACCGTATTAAGGTAGGATGGATGAAGTGGAGGTTAGCATCAGGAGTATTGTATGACAAGAGAGTGCCACTGATACTCAAAGGTCAGTTCTATAAAGCTGTGGTTAGGCCGGCCATGATGTATGGGGCTGAGTGTTGGCCGGTTAAGAAATCACATACCCAAAAGATGAAGGTAGCAGAAATGAGGATGTTGAGGTGGATGTGCGGGCATATTATGATGGATAAGATTAAGAATGATGATATTCGAGAGAAGGTGTGCGTGGCTCCCATTGATGACAAGATGCGGAAAGCAAGGCTGAGATGGTTCAGGCATCTTCAGAGGAGAAACCCAGATGCTCCGGTAAGGAGGTGCGAACGGCTGGTTGTGGAAGGAACGAGAAGAGGTAGGGGCGGCTTAAGAAGTATTGGGGGAGGTGATTAGGCATGATATGACGAGTCTTCAGATTTCCGAGGATATGGCACTTGATAGGAACATGTGGAGGTCGAGTATTAGGGTTGCAGGTTAGGAGGTAGTTGAGTCTTGTCTTATGCCATAACATTGTGTGACTAGTTTGGTAGGGATACTATTTTGCTTTTGCTTTGTATCATTCTTCTTGATTTAATGTTGTTCCTATTTTTCGTATTTTTTTCATATTATATCTGTGGTGTTACTAATATTGTCTTTTTTTGTCTTTTTGTCTTCTTGAGCCGAGGGTCTTTCAGAAACAGCCTCTCTACTCCTTCGGGGTAGGGGTAAGGTCAGCGTACACACTACTCTCCCCAGACCCCACTAGTGAAATTTTACTGAGTTGTTGTTGTTATTGTATAGGTTTTCGAAAATAATGATTATTTAGATTATTTAGCTAATTAATAGAGGAAGGAACTTTGTCTATATAAGTCCGCGACATATTCAACTTAAAATGTATTCCCATTTTATAATTTAATTACTTAAATTTCACTTCAAGAATATGTTAACTAGTTACATTTTTATTTGAAGTATTAGCTAAATAATAAAGGAAGAAAAGAAACTCGGTTCATATAAGTCTGCAATTATCTTGACAACATATTCAGCTTAAAACATATAACCATTTAATTTATAATTTCATTACTTAAAATGCACACAACCTATTCTAAGTCCAAGAGTGCGGGAGAGAAGAGAAAATAATAAAAGATTCTTTTATTCAGTCACAGAAAAATCAAATGACTCTTAAGTAATCCAGGGTGATCCAACTCCTTTAACGTTTTTTTTTTGTTGTTGTACATGTATTCCCCCTCCATCTTTATCTCTTTGAGATTATGTTTGTTAATTACATCTTTATTTGAAGTATTAGTTATTAGATAGGTGTTAAATATCAAATATTTATTATTTATTAGAATTTCTAATGTTTATCGAATGATATTTATTATTAAATTTTAAATAAAGTAACAATGAATAAATTCGTTTTATGTTACATAAACAAAACTCCTTTAAGTGATAGTTTCTTATAACATTTCAAAATTTCCCTTTTATGGTATTGATTACCTGATACTAATTTTTGTAACACCTTCTTCTTTAAATTACTTAGCTTTGACGTTTTTTAAAGGAAAGAAAAATGACAAAGGTTGAAGCTTGCAGAAATAAAATTATAAGTTTTTAAAAGAGTTTTAATTGATTTTAAAGTCCTAAATATAAAGACATAGTTTAATAAGGAAAGATTTTATAATCAAACTTTTAGATTTTTAATTAATTTCAAAGTTCTAAATCTTGAGAGAATAATCAAATGACTATTTTCTCCAGGGTGAATTCTATTTTAAAGGGGTAAAAAAGGTAAACGATATTTTGCTAAGGGCCTTCGTGATTTTAATATAATATATAAATATAGATATATATAGATTGATATAGATACCTTATATACCATTTTAAAATTTTCATACAATGACGCAACCCATCGTAGAAAAAGAAAGCACAAATAGCGACTACACTGTATTTTTCTCCAAAGTCGCAAATATTCATTGTCGTTTCTTTTAAACTCATGAAGGGAATAGCTTTTACAAATATTTCCACCTCAAAGGATGACATGATGATGTTTATTATATTTGCCAGTAAAAATCGTTAAAATCTTGGACGGTCCATCCAAATCATTTTAATCAAAACCGATAGGAAGCTTAAAAAGATTTAAGAAATTAATAACAACAGTGGAAGCTAGTGGTTGGCATACCCTCACCAACCTTAGCGAAAAGTTGAACCAACTAATTATTTTTTGTTCATTATTATTAATCAAAGTTCTGTTACTCTAACGGCTCATTTTGTTTAAAGTTTCCAAATCACCATGAATATATATTGCTCTTTAAATGATGCTATGATTATCAATATTGAACATTAATTTGATTCAAGTTGCCATTGTATGGGGTAAAATTGATTGATAATTAACCAAGTGGTGAAATGGAAAGATGACACATGAAATCGAAGATAGACAAATATCGAATCAGGCAACAATTAATGCCAAATACGACGCGTGTGACCGGTACTGAAGGAAATATAGTGTTTTACTAAACGATCCAAATATACTGTTAACATGGTGTGATATTATCCACTCTGGCCCAAGCTCGCATGGTTTTTCCCAAAAGGCCTCAAACTATTAAGATTATCCAACTCCTTATAAGTAATATATTTTTCTTTTCTACTTTATAGGTGGGACTTTGTTCAAACACTCCCAACAATCCCCCCTTGAACTAAGTTCAACATGACCCATCACCGCTTATGAGCTAATTTTGAGATTAACTGTGTGCCACCCACATGATCCGAGTATTTATACTCACCGAAGCTCAAGCAGAGGCTATGTATGTGTCTTTGAAGCTACGAGTAAAGGTCATAAACCCCGTAGACGGGAAAAGGCACTAAGCCGGGGCCCCATACTACACTCGGCAATCTCTATCGTCCCGCCAAACCATTGGCTCTGATCACTATTAAAAATTTAGAAACAACCGTCTAACAAAATCGATCAAAGTAGGTCGGTAATGGCCAATAACCGTCCAAAATGCGACCATTAACGTGTGGTCGGTACTTTGAAGGTCGGAAGGGCATACTGACCGACCAACTTTGGTTGGTCAATAAAAATTGCCGAAAAAACCAACCAAAGTTGGTCGGTTTTTTCCTACCAATGTCAGGTGGTATTTTAATTATGTAATTAAAAAATGCACCATCTGGGAATTAAATCGGGGTATACTGTGGCAAGATACTATTCTACCACTAGACTATTGGTGCATTTTGTCTTAAGACTGTCTTTTATTTCATTTATACCCTTTAATTGTATTTTCGCACGAAAATAACTTACCAATGTTGGTCGGTTTTATTAAAAAAATAAAATTATTGACCCGAATTCGGACGATTTTTTAAAATGAACGACCGAAATCGGTCATTTTTTTAATATTAATTTTAATTTATTTTAAATGAATAACCGATCAAAGTTGGTTGGTGTAACGGCCCGACCGGTCGTTTTGAGCTTTTACACTTCGCTCGCCAGTTCTCGGGCATGATTTGCTCCGTGTGGTGTATTATGACTTATGTAGATCGTTGGTGTTGGGTTTCAGGTTAATCAAAATGAATTTGGAAGAACAGTCTCAGTTGAAAGCTTAAAATTTGAAAGGTTTGACCAAGAGTTGACTTGTTTGTATATGATCTCGGATCGGAATTTTTATGATTTGGTTAGCTTCGCTAGGTGATTTGGGACTTAGGGGAGTGATCAGAATGCATTTTGCAGGTCCGTGGAAGGTTTAGGCTTAAATTGGCGAAATTGAGATTTCAGCGTTTTTCGGTTGATAGGTGAGATTTTGATTTAGAGGTTGGAATGAAATTCCGGAAGTTGTAGTAGCTCCGTTGTGTCATTTGTAGCATGTGTGCAAAATTTCAGGTCATTCGGACGAGATTTGATAGACTTTTTGATCAAAAGTGTAATTTGGAAGTTCTTGAAATTTTTAGGTTTGAATCCGATGTGATATTGGTGATTCGATGTTGCTGTGAGCATTCCGAAGTTTTGAACAAGTTTGAACGATATCATGGGATGTGTTGGTATAATTGGTTTGAAGTTCCGGAGGTTCCGGGATATTTTAGGCCGAAAATCATAGCTGTAGCAGGTCCAGAAGGGTTGCAGGCCTCGGAATCCACCCGCACGGTCCGCACAAAATGAAGTGCGCTTGCGGTAGGTGTTGTGCGGACCGCACAAAATGCAGTGCGGCCGCGGTGGGGAACATTTCACTGGTCCTACTTCGGAAGCTCATATCTTTTGATCTACAAGGAATTTTGAGATGATTCAAAAACGAAAGTTGTAGCTCTTTGTGCCCAGTTTTCAGAAAATTAAAGATTTCATAATTTGGACATCTCTAGTGAAAGTTTTTTCCAAAATACTAAAGCCTGTCACTGTAGAGGAAAGCCTGTGCAGCCGCGGTCGTTTTTGTGCGGACCGCACTGGTTTTGTGCGGACCGCAGTCGATTTTGTGCGGTCTGCGGAGGTGGAAATCTATGGGGTACTCTATAAATACGAGGTTTTGGGTTTTATTTGATATTTTGACCTAGAGAGCTCGGACCAGATAGAGGTGAGTAATGATTGTAAACGATGTTCTGAGGTTTTGACACCCCGGATTGCATATCGTAGTGCTCCATTGAGGTGAGGCACACGCTTGACGACGAGCGTGGGGTTGTGTACTATTGAGAATTGTGACTTGGTCCATCCCGATTGATGATTTTACCACGTATTTGACTGAAACTTATTTGTTATCATCATGATTTGGGCTGATTGCCATATTTGGGCTTCGTGCTAACTATTTGAACCCTTTGGGGATTTTTATTACTATTTCCTCACTGTTTTGACTTATTACTTGAACTCAGTCATATTATTTTCCACTGTTTTACTACTCAGCCATTTTACTCAGTTTTGAGACTTAAATAATATTTCTAAATGATGTTTTGTGCTGAGAAATACTGTTTTACTATTCCCCGAGGGGCTTGTGAGTATATTTGACTGAGTAAGGCCGAGGGCCTAATTGTGAGGAAACACAGATACTGACTGAGGCCGAGGGCCTGAGATATGTACGCCATGAGGTGGCTTGTTGATATTATTTATGAGGCCGAGGGCCTAGATTTGATGCCACGAGATGGCTTGATTTGCGCTTGTGCCGTAAGGGGCCCCTCCCGGAGTCTGCACACCCCAGTGAGCGCGGGTACCCATTGTGATGTGAGATATAGCCCGAGGGGCTGGTACTTTTTGAGATTGTGCCTGAGGAGCGAACCTTTATGTGTTTATCTTCTTAATTGCTTGTCATTACCTGTTGATTGTGTATTTCTGCCCGAGGGGCGGATTTCTGTGCTTATCTGTACTAATTGTTTGCATTCGTTTGCGTAACTGCTGAAAAAGTCATTTTTAAAGAAGTTTAAACTGAGCTAAGATACTTTAAGAGATTTTTACAGCTTCACTGCTTTCTTACTGGTTTTGGACTGCTTCTATACAGTATCTTAATATGTTTTACGTGATTTCTTGCCTTCAGTCTTTATTTATTATTATTACTCACTGAGTCGGAGTACTCACATTACTCCGTGCACCTTGGTGTGCAGATTCAGGTATATTTTGGCTGATCAGAGGCAGAGTTATCAATGTTTAGCAAGGTAGCTGTCGGCGTTTGCAACACTGCTTTTCTCTCTCTTCTTTTCATTAGACTGTATTTGTACACTCCAGGCTTTCAGTTGTATTTATACCCTAGTAGATGCTCGTGACTTGTGACACTCTGGTTAGGGCTGTGTTGGGTTGTACTTCCGCACCTTATTGACATTATCCACTACTTAGTATTGCTATATCATGTTTTAGACTGTTTTATGATATTTAACTTTTTAGAAAGTGAATTGGGTATAATTAGTTGGCCTTTTCTTCACGAGAGATGCCATCACGATCGGGTTTGGGTTTAGGGTCTTGACAAATTGGTATCAAAGCCTAGGTTACATAGGTCTCATGAGTCATGAAGATCGGTACAGAGATGTCTGTATTTATCCTCGAGACGCTACAGAACCTTTAGGAAAACTTCACATTCTTAAATTCTTATCGTGCGTCCTTTGATTCAGCTTGAAATGTAACTCTTTGAATTCCTTCCACGCATTCGTGTGCGCGCATGAGCACTCAGTATCAGATGTGCATCGATGGCTTATGATTCCCTGAGGGCGAGATACGATATCTGTGTGTTGATGTTGGGACAGTCTAGAGGACTTGAGGCCGGAGTTTTGCCTATAGCTTGAGCACCGAGGTGCTGATTGTGTGAGAAAGTGCTTTTGAATTTATATGTTCGGTATTTTTCCCTATTAGTGGAAGTGACGGCTTGATGGATATGTATTGAGAATGTTAGTGCTACGAGATGTATTCGTATGATTTGGAAGTGACGAGAAAGGTATGCTGGATGATAGAAGAACTATTAGGTGCTTGATTTCCGTCTTGATTCGAGTTATAGCCCGAGTTATGGGCGTGTGAAGAATCTTTTCATGTCTCCTTGTTGGGAGTGGAGTAGATTTCATGTTGCGGTATGAGTTCAGACTCAGGAAGACTAAGTGACTGCGTAATGGTTATGACGGTAGAAGGTATACATAAATGTTAGTTTAAGGTGAAGCAGGCGGGTTATCTCCTGCGAAGTGTTCTGGAGTTGTGTGATCTTTATGTTGTCTGTTAGAAGATCCCATTTACAAGTGAAATATATGTGTGAATTTAATTTGGGTCGCTTAAGAGAGTGGGTTTAATTGTTACGAGAGTAAGTGCGAGATTTGTAGAAGATATGAAGTACCAGAAGGTCTGTGTTCCACGAGCTCATGAAGGATTGAGTTAATATCACTATGGTGTTATGGCAGCAATAAAGTGTATGCGTTATGAGTTGTGGTGCGTGTTTTGATCTATGGCTTCGAGCCAAGTGGGGGAGTCCGCTATTGAATAGTTTATTGCACGGTTATGTGCTCTAATGGTTCCAGCTCGAGGCGTATTTGTAAATCAGTTATGGATCGAGTAAAGGAAATTTCAATAAAGGCTATGTTATGCTTTATGGGTGTACAAGAATCAGGGAATGATTTGAGTTGTGGTTGGTAAGGAATGCTCGGTGCATAGGGCAAGAAATTGCTTGGTTATATTGGAATGAGGTCACATTCTGCAGTGTCGGAGTGCTAGTGAAACATAGGTTGTTCAGTTCGTTTAATCAATCTAACTGCGGGTTGAGTGAAGTGGATGGCTCTAGAGAATGGTCCTATTGTGTTCAAAACTCTACATGCAATAATTGAAGGCTTTCGAGTTGTACTTACGGCTAGAAACTGAGTTTTCAGTGGAAGATGGCAAGACTTGTGGTATTTTCTATATTAATTATGGGATTCTATATATCAGTATAGGGAAGGTGAAGGTAATGGCTTTGGGGAACACTTAAAAGAGTATTCAGCGGCTTATAATCCTTAGACGGTGTGGCTTTATGCTTGGGTTCCGTGTGGTAAGTCTGGGTTGAGGAACTGTGATGATATAGCAAGGAGGAATATCAATATGAAGGTAAATCAGAAAGGAACTCGGATAGATGGGGTATCATGGTAGCAGGCTGGATCAGCATGGTAAGTATATGATTAAATCCTTGGGGGTGTTCAAGGTAATGAGTTTTTACGGGTATTTCGTGGCAATGCCCTTGGGTTTTAGTGGCTTGCGTAGGTTGGCTGAGTTAGGAAGATTCAGTCCTGACGGACTTGTTGTGCAAAGGGGAGTCGAAGAATTCTTGTCGATTTCTACCATGGTTAGAGATGTATAGTTCTGCCGGCGTGAGGAGCAGGGGATGTATAGTGATTTTCTTCCAGTTGGGCTCAATGGAAAGTTCTTGGTTGGTTGAGTGCATAATTGCTTGTGGTTCGGAAGGGATATGAAGTTCTCATGGTTATCCTAGGATGGTATGGTATATGCAGTATGTGTGGAGGATCGAGATTTGCGTGTGTAAGGTTACAGTTCAGTTTTGAACGGAAAGTCATAAAATTCTTAGGTAGCATGCGCTACCTAAGAAGCTGGGGATGTATAGTTCTACCGGCGTGAGGAGCAGGGGATGTATAGTGATTTTCTTCCAGTTGGGCTCAATGGAAAGTTCTTGGTTGGTTGAGTGCATAATTGCTTGTGGTTCGGAAGGGATATGAAGTTCTCATGGTTATCCTAGGATGGTATGGTATATCTTAGATGGCGTGAGGAGCAGGGGATGTATAATTGCGTGTGTATAGTTCTGCCGGCGTGAGGAGCAGGGGATGTATAGTGATTTTCTTCCAGTTGGGCTCAATGGAAAGTTCTTGGTTGGTTGAGTGCATAATTGCTTGTGGTTCGGAAGGGATATAAAGTTCTCATGGTTATCCTAGGATGGTATGGTATATGCAGTATGTGTGGAGGACTGAGATTTGCGTGTGTAAGGTTACAATTCAGTTTTGAACGGAAAGTCATAAAATTCTTAGGTAGCGCGCGCAGTTTCAGATGATTAGAGAAATGAGCTTCATATGATTAGGGGGATGATCTTCAGATGATTAAGGAAATGGTATTGCTAGTTGGAGTGACTTGACGAGGGTATATGTTTTAGGAAAGGCAATGTGATTAAGTTGATGGTACTTCGGTAGTATTGCTGCACCTTCTCATTAGATCGACGGTTGGTGTTCGGGTTTGCTTGGTGGCACCGAGGAATTTCAGAGTATCTCCCATGGAATGATTGGGTATTTGAGGCATGGTATGCATTCGGACGACGGGATTGGGATCAGGTGTGTTGAGTCATGTGCCATATGGACTTAGAGTCAGGGAAGTTCTCACATTTAGGCTATATTGTAATTGTGAGTCGTGTGTATCGGCACTATTTAGTGATTATTGGGAGTTTGGAGGCCCGAGCGGATCTTCGTTGCTTGGTATGTTAGATTTTGGATGTGATATTGGTTTCAGACTGGTTGTCTCCGTGTTGTGTCATTTTGGACTATTGCGCTAAGGCGGCGTTGTTGGCTATGCCGAAAATGCCACGGATTGAGTGGCGAGGTTGGACGGATTATGTCCTAGTAGAGTGGTTTTATATTTCAAAGACCCAACGGATGGCTGGGAAGGATTGTCCTTCTTATTTGGGCTTTCATGATGAATGTCAGTGTAGAGGCATCTACCATCGATTCAGTTCCGGTGGTGATGGACATTTTGGATGTGTTTCTAGTGGCCGGGAATGTCGCCGGGCAGGGTGGTTGATTTCGGTATTGATTTGATGCCGGACACTGTATCGTATGGCACCGACAGAGTTAAAGGAGCGGAATGAGCAGCTTCAGGATTTCCTTGATAAGGAGTTCGTTGGCAGGCCAATGTGGATGCGTGTTCTAACTTGGGTCGGCTTGGTTGGCTTCGAAATGTATTGTTGAGGGATGTGTTGATTCAATTGTTATTGAGCTTATTAGTAATCTGGGGAGATCTATGAGTTACCTTTCCGTGTTATAAGGCATTATGATTTGTTGGTTATGGACACATATGGTGTGGTTCTATTGGGGTTTCATAGTGGAAGTCGAGTTGGGAGAGTAACTGGGTACTACGCGGTGGATGTCGTATCGGTTATGTCCTTTTGAATTGTGAGGTGTTACGTATTTGCTTTACCATGGTTATGATGATTTACTTTGGTTCTAGACATCAATTGCGCGTGGTCGTCAATTTCGAGCAGAGTGACTTGAGGTATTTCATGTGGAGCAGTGTTTGGATAGGATCACACGTTGCAACGAAGTTATGTGGAGGTATGACCTTGCAGGTTGGATGTGTGTTCTATTCCAATGATGTGAGACAGGTTCTCAACCTTGTGTTGTGGTGGTACTGGTGAGCTTCAGGTACAACTTTTTCATTTGAGTCATTTTCATGATTTGAGTATGTTCGGACTGCTGCTTATTGGTGTGCGTATTGCGCAAGTGTTGGCGTAGGCCTGTATTGATGTGTCATGTCACCAGAGTAGTATGTTGGATTAGAGGAGACCGTTGAGATCATTAATGAATACGAACGGGTTCGATTTCAGCATATCGGAGGGATAATATCGAGCTTCGGCTCAGAAATTAGCTGTGCTATTTGCCAAAGGAGAAGTGGCTTCTTGAATGGTTGATCTAGGAAATGGTTATGGCTTACCGTGTGTTTTAGTTATCATTAGCAGTGTATGAAAGTGTTGGGGTGAGACTTTAGTTGATAAGAGTTTTTCTATCGATATTCGGGTGTTGTGTGCAGCTGCTGTAATTAGAAGTTATCACTACGAGTGTTTGAGTTATGTGGTATATCAAGTGATTGCACTTGAGGTTGCAGGTATGGGTTATTACAGCTAGTTCGGGCTTATTCTGAATATAGATGTGAGATTCTAATCTTGTGGATGATTCCGGAAGTGGAAATGGGGTTCTAAGGTTTATGGGCTAGGTTGGATTATGAAATTTTAGTTGCATTGTGTTATCGGACCTATATGAGATAGGGTGACGCGGGATCACTCTGACGCGGGATCACTCCCGGGTATATGCATGGTAAGGTTATTCAGCGATTGGTTGGCTTTTGGAACAACTCTAGGCACGTTCGATGACGAACATATGTTTAAGTGGGGGAGGATGTAACGGCCCGACCGGTCATTTTGAGCTTTTGCACTTCACTCGCCAGTTCATGGGCATGACTTGCCCCGTGTGGTGTATTATGACTTATGTAAATCGTTGGTATTGGGTTTCAGGTTAATCAGAATGAATTTGGAAGAACAGTCTAGGTTGAAAGCTTAAAATTTGAAAGGTTTGACCAAGAGTTGACTTGTTTGTATATGATCTCGGATCGGAATTTTTATGATTTAGTTAGCTCCGTTAGGTTATTTGGGACTTAGGGGTGTGATCGGAATGCATTTTGGAGGTCCGTGGAAGGGTTAGGCTTAAATTGCCGAAATTGAGATTTTGGTATTTTCCGGTTGATAGGTGAGATTTTGATATAGAGGTTGGAATGAAATTCCGGAAGTTGTAGTAGCTCCCTTGTGTCATTTGTGGCATGTGTGCAAAATTTCAGTTCATTCGGACGAGATTTGATAGACTTTTTGATCAAAAGTGTAATTTGGAAGTTCTTGAAATTTTTAGGTTTGAATCCGATGTGATATTGGTGATTCGATGTTGCTGTGAGCATTCCGAAGTTTTGAACAAGTTTGAACGATATCATGGGATGTGTTGGTATAATTGGTTTGAAGTTCCGGAGGTTCCGGGATGTTTTAGGCCGAAAATCATAGCAGTAGCAGGTCCAGAAGGGTTGCAGGCCTCGGAACCCACCTACATGGTCTGCACAAAATGAAGTGCGGCTGCGGTAGGTACTATGCGGACTGCACAAAATGCAGTGCGGACGCGGTGGGTGAACATTTCACTGGTCTTACTTCGGAAGCTCATATCTTTTGATCTACAAGGAATTTTGAGATGATTCAGAAACGAAAGGTGGAAATACTGAAGCCTGCCACTGCAGAGGAAAGCCTGTGCGACCGTGGTCGTTTTTGTGTGGACCACACTGGTTTTGTGCGGACCGCGGTCGATTTTGTGCGATCCGCGGAGGTGAAAATCTGTGGGGTACTCTATAAATACGAGGTTTTGGGTTTTATTTGATATTTTGACCTAGAGAACTCGGATTTTGGTGATTTTTTGAAGGTTTTTCAAGAAATTCATCGAGGTAAGTGATTCTAACTCAGATTTGGCTAGAGTACATGAATCTATCATTGAATTCATCATTTAATTTGTGATTTGGGATGGAATTTGGGAAGAAATTGTAAAATTTTTCAAAAATGTAAAATGATGATTTGAAGGACCAAATGGTATCGGAATTAGATAATTTTTTTATGGTTAGACTCGTGAGAGTATAAGGATTTTAGTTTTGTGAATTTTGTCAAATTCCGAGATGTGGGCCCGGGGGTCCGGTTTGACCAATTTCGGAAATTTTGTGGTAATTTGATTATTTTCGAGGCAGGGTCATCAGAGTTTAGCAAGGTAGCTGCCGGCGTTCGCAGCACTGCTTTTCTCTCTCTTCTTTTCATTAGACTGTTTTTGTACACTCCAGGCTTTCAGTTGTATTTATACCCTAGTAGATGCTCTTGACTTGTGACACCCCGGTTAGGGCTGTGTTGGGTTATACTTCCGCACCTTATTGACATTATCCGCTACTTAGTATTGCTATATCATATTTTAGACTGCTTTTATGATATTTAACTGTTTTAAAAGTGAATTGGGTATAATTGGTTGGCCTTATCTTCACGAGAGGCGCCATCACGACCGAGTTCGAGTTTATGGTCGTGACAGTTGGTTTCTTGAAAAATAAATTTTGCGGGATTCAAAAGTAGTTTCAGGTAATTTTGTGCCAAAGAATATCGACTAAAGTTGGTCGGTTTCGTAAAAAAAATTAAAAAATAAGATATTTTGAAAAGACAACCACTTTGGTCATTTATTTGGCCGGTTTTTTGACCGACAAAAATTGGTCGGTCGACCGCGGTTGGTTTTTGTCGAATTTCTAGTAGTTGATACCAGTTGTAGGTCTAAAACGGCCCAAAGATACTTTTAACATTGTGTGATATTGTTCACTTTGGGCCAAGCCGGCACGGTTTTTCACAAAAGACATCACACTATTAAGAGTATCGAACTCCTTATAAGTAGCTTATTTTTCTTTTCTACTTTCCATGTGGGACTTTGTTCACACACTCTCAACACGTAGTCGGCAGTAGAAGCTTAAAGGTCTGTTCGCTAGCATTAAATGAGCAACCATTACAGAGGATATTTGCATTCAAGGTCTGTCGTTATATATTCATCAATCACACTTTTATTCTCATTTAAAGAGGAGCTGATTCTAGGATCTTGCTTCTCTAGGTAAAACTATAAATAGTGGGGTTAACAGTCATTATAGGGACATGAAAAATATTCTGTACGCACAAGCCATACTTCACTATTTTGCTCTCGGACTTTATTATTTAGCTATCAATTTAACAGCTTCATAACCGCTTAATTTTCGTCTTTGTTCTCGGAAAGGTAGAGTTCGGAACCCGGCTTGTTATCTTCTTTAATTTCAGTCATTCAATCTTAATTACAATCTTAATTTCTTTTTCATTTTTGGATCAATCGATTCGCTTGTCTATAAACCACGTTACAAATTTAACTGTATTGTTTTACGAGTAAATATCCCTAGCATGCTAATCTCCCATTCGCTAGGGTAACTGTGCTTCTTATTTATTTTGAATAAGATATAAAATCATGATAGTTGCTTATCGGAATGGCCACATTGTAGGATATCTTTTTTATATTTTTAAAGTGAAGTCTTCTTATCTTTAGTGTGACTTTTAGCAGGATTAGCGAGTTAATATATGTAGCATTACATACAAGCGTATGCTTAATTCTCTTGCTTATTGAATAAGGAAAGTCATCCACTTATTTTTTATATTCACCTATATTGGGCGTACATGCACATCGCAACTAGAAAATAGGAATCATTAATTAAATCTTACATAACAATATATCGTGGATGTCGACGACATTCATGTGGTGGCTTATGTGTTATGTTACGCGGCGCTTCCTGAGATTCATTGAAAGGGCGATATAAGGCTAAACAATCGATGTCCGTGCAGTTACTATCCGCCAACTGGGGTTCCCTCCATATGCTAGATGAGATAGTCAGTGCCGTGCGGGAAAACCAATGTCAAGAGAAATTGAGAGAACAGAAAAGAGAATTGAGAATGAAAGAAAACTTGATTGCATTAATGAAAGCTATTATAGAAAAGAAACATGGTATCTAGGGGGAGAGACACCAGTACAGAGAATTATTTGCCTGCTTGAAAGTTTGATTGCTTGATTCCCCCTAAATAATGTTTTAAAAAAAATAAACCAAAATTACAGAACTTGACCTAACTAAGCTAGAGAGACATAATGGAAATACAGGAATTAAATCTACTATATGCTTACAATGAAAATGACTAGGATTTATATAAAGTATAAGCAGGTCCGTTGGCAGCAACCTCGTCTTTAGCATCAGAGTCTGCGCGCACGGTGCTGTCTGCGCACGCGGCGCTGTTGGCATCTGCCTGCAGCTGGCCATTGGCGAGGACTATCGGTGCGGCGACATAGGCACAAAAGCGCTTTTCACTTGGCGTGGCCAAGACCACAGGGCCGTCCCTGGCGCTAGGCGTTAGGATGCTTGACAAGACGCCATGGGCGCATTCAAGGGGTCATGGGGCATGGCTGGAAAGCCGCCCATGACATTCTCACCCGCTTGAGTTGGCGACGTCCTCAACGCCTTACTTGCAAGATAATCATCAATCAGATTCTTGTAGGCTTTGAGGTTTGTTCCCCTCTCCCAAGTATTCTCTCATGTATCACAACACTTCCATTTCACCAGGAACTCTTGGTGATGTTTTCTTGAAGCATGAATCACTCGGTCATCGAGAATATCTTATGCACACCTTTTCCTATTTGAATTTGGGCCTAGAATACTGGGTATTGTGAGTTGGCTCAGTGAAGGATCTTCCATGTCTTCCCGAAAAGGTTTCAGAAGGCTGACATGGAAGACTGGACGAACTTCCACCAGGCTAGGGTATCCATCCTGTATGCAACCTTCCCAATGCACTTCTTAATGGAAAATGGTCCAATGTACTTTTACAATAGGCGAGAGTCATGGACCCTTGCAAACAAGTATGGCTTTAGGATTTTCACCATTACTTTGTCTACAACTTGGTATTCAGTAAAGCGACGATTTTGATTAGCATGCCTTTTCATTCGCTTTTGGGTTTTGACAAGATAGGTCCGCACTATCTCCAAATTTTGCTTCCATTCCTTCGAGAAACTAGAAGTTTGAGGAAATTTAGACATGTTTGGGGCATTCAGAGTGTATGGGAGTAGTGGTTGCTGTCCGGTAACAATTTCAAAAGCGGTTCTATTTGTACTAGAGCTCTTTTGTGAATTGAAACACAACTGAGCAGCATCCAGAATCTTCACCCGGTTCTTCTGCGGTGCGGTAACAAAATGGCAGAGGTATTTCTCCAGCATGCCATTGAACTGCTCCGTCTGGAAATCAGATTGCGGATGGAAACTTGAACTGAGGCTCAACTTGGACCCGAGGCACTTAAAGAGTTGAGTCCAAAAGTTGCTAGTGAAGTGAGAGTTGCGGTTCTAACAATGTCTTTAGGAAAACCCTAATATTTGACAACATGAGAGAAGAATAGTTGAGTTGTATCTTCGGCTGATATATATTTTGGGGCTGCTATAAATATAGCTTGGAAAACCGATCTATCACAGCCAAGATAGTTGTAAGATCTCCGACCTTGGGCAGTCTAGTGATGTAATCCAGTGACATGCTTTCCCAAGGTCTCTTTGGAACAGGTAATGGCTCCAAAGGTCATGCTTGTGTCAAGCGTTCTGATTTTTCTTTCTGGCATACTAGGAAAGTCGTCACATACTACGCAACATCATTAGTCATTTGGGGCCAATAGTAAGCATGACGCAACAACCCCATGGTGCGTTCTTCACCAGGGTGGCCGACCCACAAAATATCATGGAATTCCTTCAAAAGAGTCCTTCACAGATCGCCTCCTTTAGGAACATAAAGTCAATCCCCTTTCAACTTCATGAACCCATCTTCCATGTAGAACTGGCAAGTCTTGCCTTGTCCTATCAAATCGACCAAATACTATGCAGCAGGATCTTTGGTGAGTAGATCATGTATCTGGTCTTTATAGTGGTGACCACTTCGCTCCCCCTTAGGGTGTCGAGTAGGGACACCGATGCTAGGCCAGCCCTCCGAATAAGCGCATCAGCAACTAAGCAACTTGGTTGGTCTTCCTACTTCGGTACTCCAGGTTGAAGTAAAATTCCACTAGGAGTTCTTCCCAACATGGCATGTCGACCATTAAACTTTGGCTGGGTCATGAAATGATTAACAACTATGTTATCTATCTTGACTATGAAAGAGGTTCCCAGCAGATAGTGCCTCCAAAGGCGTAAGTAGTGGACGATAGACAATAATTCTTTTTCATTGACGGCGTAGCACCGTTCTACATCCTTCATCTTCGGGTTCTCATATGCCCACTAGATGTCCCTCTTGTAGTAAGACTCCGCCCAGAGCATAGTCAGAGGCATGTGTTTGTACTTCGAACGTCGTCTAAGTAGACCACTACGAATTCATCAATATATTCTTGGAAGACCTGGTTCAGTAGGGTGCAAAATATAGCTGGAGAATTAGTCAAGCCGAATGGCATGACCAGGAGGCCGTACGACCCATATCTTGTCTTATAGGTCATCTTGTATTCATCTCCCTCAGCAATCTAGACTTGCCAGTAACCTGTCTTCAGGTCTATTTTTGTGAATGTTGTAGCACCACCTAGTCTATCAAACAGGTCTTCCATTAGTGGGATAGGGTACTTGTTTTTCACGGTGATTTTGTTTAGAGCCCGATAATCCACACAGAATCATAGGGAGCCATCCTATTTATATTGGAACAATATACGAGACCCATAAGGGGACTTGGACGGCACAATGATCCCCATGTCTAGCATTTTTATTAACTATCTATGAAGCTCGGTGAGTTCGGGTAGTGACATTCTTTAAGGCACCTGAGTAGGTGGCTTCGGACTCGGCACTAACTCAATCTCATGCTCCACAGTGTGCCTAGGCATCACTTTGGCATGACGTCTTCAAACTCCTTTAGCAGCTCCTTCACGGGTGCAGGAATGGGACCCCGAAGAGCATTCTATATCTTCAATATAGAGGGTAGCCAGGAACGTAGGTTCATGTCTTTTGACTCCCTTCTTCAACTACAAGGCCGAGATGTTCTCAGCGGCCATCTTTATGGTTGTGCATGGTATAATGTAGGGTTTTCCCCGTCTGCTCCCATTATCAGTAGCATGTCGGCATAAGGTATAGGAATGGTGTTGGTTTGCCTCATAAATTCCAACCCAACTATCAGCTCGAAGTCATCTATGATCACCACGCGCAAGTTGACTTTTCCTTCATAAGGCCCAAGCTTCACTGGGGCTCTTTTGGCTATTCCACCCACTAGTTGAGGCGGTGAGTTGATACCCTTGACGCGACCTCTTCCCTTTCCCACAACTAGACCAAGGCTCTCTACCTGAGTTGAGGCTAAATAGTTGTGAGTAGCACCCATGTCTATCATTGCCTGAATAGGTTTGCTATTGACTTTCATTTTGACGAACATCAAGGTCTTCTCTTGATTAAGAGGAGGCCCCTCATCCACCTTCTCCTTCTTATTATAGACACCGGCATTGGTTCCTGCTAAGGCCTTAGAAATAAAACAAAGAAGTGCATTGAAGACACCTATTAGTTTTGTCTGGTCAACATCATCTGTGTCGTCATCCGTCCCATCATCAAAAGTTTGATGGACATTCATTTATGCATGTAGGCATTCATTGTTTCAATGTAGCCCACCACAGTAACGACATCCTGAAGGGGGATTTCTCCCCCGATTGTTGTTGTAAGACGCGACACTACTGCTACCTGAGGAAGGAGCCTTAGATTTTGTTGCACTCTAATCTCCTCCACTTCTTCTAGGGCCACCATTGCTAGGATGGCCCCCTTTGTATCATCCACGGACAGGCGGTTGAGGCTGATATCGTCCAAGTCACACCCTCTATTTGAGGTAGTGAAATAGTCGATGTAATAGTAATACCCAACTTTGAGTCGGGGTCGAATTCCACAAGGAGCTATGAGATTGGGATTTATGAGTATATATTACGGTGTATGAGCGTGAACTATCCTAAATTGCCCTTCCACAAACTTGATTGTTTTATAGATAAATTAAACTAAGATTGCAACTAAGTAATTAAAACTAAGAAATGATGTTTTTGGTTGTTTTTCAAGTGTTGAAAAAGGACTAGGGTTGCGACCATGACCTAGGTGTTCGCCTAATGGGATAAAGAACTTTATGCTGTTTTGTTGAACGGGGTGTATTATAGCTCACAACAGTACGTTGCCCACTCAATACCTCTCGGTCAGAGAATGATTTTGCCCAATTTGACATTCTCAAGACCAAATGGGTATTTACCGAAACGGTTGATAAGAGCTCAAGTCAAGTTGGTACTATCTCTAGGTTGAACCTTTTAATTGGGATTATCAATTTCTCAATTTACCAAATTCCTTGTTAGCTAGGTTGACCTAGACTAGGTCTCTCTTTCTCAAGAAGAGACTGAGTCAAAAAGGTATAAATCAATGTTTGCAACCATTAATTTACAAATAAAGCATAAACCCAACTAACATTCATAAAAAAATATAAAATTAATCACCCATAAGGTTTACACACTAGGGTTGGGGCATAACCCTAGCTAAGAATCTAGCTAATCATAATGGGTAACGAAGAAAATAGAGAAGAAAAGATAATTAAACTCATACTCAAAGATTAAAAGATAAAAATCTAATGTTTAATCACTAAAGTAAGCTAAAGTCGCCTAAAGAAGTAAAGGAAAATGGCTACAGATGTTCAGATATTGAAAACTTGACCTAATTTCGTGAAAGAAGTCTATTTATATACAGCTGGAAATTTCAGACAAAATTGCCTTTTCGGAGGTTCTGCGGCCGCACAATTCTGTGTCCGGTCGCACTTCTTCTTCAGTCTTTGTGGGAGCTTGGTCTGCTGCTGCATAATTCTATATTGCAGCCGCATGTCACTTGTTCTGCGGTTCACACAAAACTGAGTGCGGCCGCATAGGGCCCTTCTGCGGACCTCAAAAATCTGAGTGTGGCCGCATGGCTAAATTCTGCGGCCGCAAAATAATATGTGCGGTCCACTTATCCTTGAGGCTTGAATTGGGACGTCTCTGAACATGAACTATAGCATGGCTTCTGCGACAGCACAATGCATTAGGCTTCTGATAGGCTTCACTTCACCTTCTGCAGCCGCAAAAGGAATTCTGAGGTCCGCACATTATGCTTTTTGTCTGTTTTTTGTTCTTGAGTTCACTTTACTCCTTTTTAAGTTGGATTTCGTATTTGTGGCTCATTTTTCCATACTCCTGCATTGAAAAACATTTCATCTATTTTTGGGAATATAATTAAGCACTTTTGGACTAAAATGAAAGTAAAAAAGCGCTAATAAATAGTCAAAATCCCAACTTATCAACTCTCCCAAACTTAAGCTTTTGCTTGTCCTCAAGCAATTAAAGTAATTCCCACCTCTACAAGTTAAGAGCTTTTCCAACTAATCTAAGGTGTATGACACACACATAAATTGGAATCAACAATTACCCACAGCACTTATGAATTATCAACAAGACAATGATTTAAAGTTTTAAGCACCAATAGTTCTAATGTGTCACTTGAGCATCAAGAGTTGACTTTATTCATCAAGGAAGCTCGTTCTTTCATATAAGTCATTGTGGATCCCAAACTCCTCCTCCTCTACTCTCTGTTAACATATCTCACTTAAGAATGTAGCACTTAATTCAAGGATTTGTGAAAAGTTTACTCATCTCTCTCAAAAGAATGTCACAAGTACGGCTCTAGGTACCATATGTTTTCCCCTCAGGAAAATCACCACTAATGCAAGTTCACTCGGCTTGAAATCATGTAGGACTTTTTTGGAATGTAATGAAGGCTTTAGGACTAAGGTAGGGAATTATGGAATAGAACCTGTTTATCTTTCCTTAAGCACTCCATTTTTCTCTTTTTGGTTAGAGAGACATAACATCACTCTTTCTCGGTCATGATTTTCATTTTCTCCTTCTTTGTTTTCTCCATGCTTTGCATCATTGCTTTTCTTTGAATCCCTTGAACTCTTCACTTTATTCATTTTCTTTTTTTATAATTTTTTTCTTCTTTCTTTCTTTTTCTTTGCCTTTCCTTTTCTTCATTTCTTCTCCTTTTGTGCCTTGATACCACTTTCAAACTCCTCGTCTCTCCCTCCAAACTTATGTTTTTTCCAATTATTTCTCAAGAGTGTAAAGGAAAATTCGGGTGCCAAGAGCGGGTCACTACAAAACGGATAAAGGCGTGTAATATGATTATCAAATGAAAAAGGTCTTAGACTCAAATGGGTTGACTAGGTATAGAAATATTGGTGGGACATAGAAAATTTCAAGTGGTCCAAGGAGAGCCTACAATCACTTCTCAAGCCAAGCAAAACTTAGAATTTCGTCTAGAAACACATTCGGAGCAAGTTCTAGACCATTCGCATCGGTACTTGGACTTGCAACAAAAATCTCACTTCTCACACAACTAGATTGTTAAAGAGGATAGAGTCGATGGCCTACAACAACCATATTCAAGATTGAAATCACTAATGGTTTAACTAAACCACTCGATGATTACTTAAGTCAACGCAAGAGTCAAAATGTCACTAAAGAGCTATTTCTTTCCAAGAACTTGTTTTTAATCATAAACACGTAGTTAAGTGTGTTGGTACCAAGTGAAGCATGCTTTACTCTTCTAGTTCAACTCAATTAGGTCCTCTTATTCATTATTTCTACTACTTTTACTAAAATATCAAAAATGGACTCAATCCCTTAAGAAGGTTCTCACGTCATCCATCGTTAGGAAGAGCCACCCGGTTCACACAAAAATCACCTTTGGAAAGAACCGTGACATTAAGAAAAGGCTTATTAATCACTTAAAATATGAAAAGAAGCTACTAGATTAAAAAGAAAGTATTAAAGTAAAATAAGAAGCTATTTAACTAAACATTGACTACTAAGAACACAAATAAAGAAGCTATAGAATAAACTACTCAAAGCATAAATGAATATACAAACTAAGAAAGGGAAAGCGAATATATACATCAATAGAGAGAGAGAGAGAGAAAAAAATATGTACATAAATAAAAAGGAAAAGAAAATGTTATCAAGTTATTACAGGCCAAATGTCATCAAATCATAATAAACTCCACCCCTCCCAAAATAAGAATAAGCGTTGTCCCCAATGTTTAACAATATAAGACTACTCAAGGAAGTGAAAGTATAGAAAAGACTCCCTATGTGGTCTCAGTGTCCATAGCAGTATCACCACCCTCAAGCTCCTCCAACTGTATCTCATCGTCCTCTGTTCGGGGAGTAACGAGGTTGGTGAACATCTGTAACACCACCTCAGTAGTGTGGGCAGCGTGGTCTGGCTTCTCAGTAGTGTGAACATCTGATGGTGCTACTGGTGCTGCTGGTGCTACTGGAGCTGACTCTATCAGCAGATCAAGTGGAAGATCTCCAGCTGCTGCTAACTTGGTCACCTCTTTTGCCAACTTGTCAAGTGATTTCTTCGAGGCCTGGGATTTCCTCATCTTCTTCACCTGTTTCCCTAGATCCTTAGTTGCTTCCCCATGTTCCACTAAAGTGTCCATAATAGTCTTCTGGTTTTCTAGAATCTTCTTCAAAGTATCCTCTATTGTGGGAAAAATCTGGGGTGCTGGAATAGAAGAATGTGTTGTAACAACACTAGATAAGTTAGCCATCTTTGCAGTAGCTGTCTGCATCTAGTTGTTGATACTTTCCAAAGTCTGGGAGACTCTCAGTGCTATATGTGCATAAGTAGAAGATTAAGGTACTGCAGCTGATGGTGGCCCTAAAGATATAGGTAGAGATATGGTAGTCGTACTACTAGAAGGCCCAGCTGAAGTGGCAGTCATGTCAGTTGAAGGTATGGCTGCAGAAGCTATAGCTACCACCAAAGGCTCTTCAAACTGGCCCACGGTAGTAGTTGTCTGACTCTTGTTCTTATTCTTTGGGTTCCTCGGGTCCTTGAGAGAGTACCATGAAAAGGGTTGCTTTGCCCGAACTTTTATATCAAATGGCTTTGACTCCACTCCCGCATCCGTAAGGTATTCTGATGTGTGACTATAATTCATGGTTTAGCACATTTTATGTCTTGCATTTTACATGCTCTAATGATAAATTACACTTTATTTGCGTGTAATGGAGTCTATTTTGTATGTAGGTGAATTAGAGATGAAAGTAGAGACAAACGGATAAAACATTGAAAGTGTGCTCGAGAACATTGAAAAGGAGAGGAAAGCCAAAGGCCAACTTAACCAGGCTTTAGCCTGGAGAGGCTAGCCAAAGACTAGGCTGAGGCTGACATTAGGCTGGCACTGCAAGGCAAAGGCCAGGCTGAGGCTGGTGTTAGACTGACACTGCAAGGATAAGGCCAAGCTGAAGCTGGTGTTAGGCTGGCGAAGATAGGCCTAGGGCGAGGTCCAGTCCTAGTTTTGAAGACTTAATTCATTTCTAGGCTTGACTAGGATTTGACCTACACGTTTAGGTCTTGTCCTAAACATATAAATAAACCTAAAAATGCCAATTTGAAGGATTTTTTGGCAACGAAAGGAAAGGACATCACATAGATAACTTTCGGAGGAGAAAATCATAGAGTTCTTCACCCCTTTTTATTTTCTTTGTAATATGTTTATGCAAAATACTTGGAAATTTGTTATTATGAACATGAGTGGCTAAGCAGTCTACGTTCTAGGGTTGTGGTTGACATTGTTATTAATGTTTATTAATTACATCTTCGTTAATTCGGATTATCATCTTGTGGTTGTTTCTCTAATTCTTTACATAATTGCTTAATTGTCTGGCTAGTAGTTGAGTTCTATTTACTATCTATGCTGTGCTTGGGAAAGCCATGTTTAGATTAGAGTAGAATTACAGAGAACTTGTTTCTGAACCCGTGGTTCGGGGAACGATTTCGCGGTTAGGATAGGAATATACCTAACAGACTTGCTTAATTGAATACCGTATTATATTCGTTCATGATAGACTCAATACCACTGGAATATAGGGTTGATATTGTAGGCTGGCGAGTAGTATCAAAATTACATTCTTGATAATTTAGTTGTTATTTGTTTAATTTTTGCAACAGTAGATTAATAGAAAAATATTACTCTTAAATATCTTGGACAAGTAATTGATTTTAGTTCGCTTAGTTAATGATCAATCTAAGTCTGTGGGTTCGACATCCGATTCTCCAGTCACTTTATTACTTGACGACCACGTATACTTGCATGTTTGTTTGGTCCCAACAAGTTTTTAGCGCCGTTGTCGGGGACTTAGTTACTGATTGTTTTGTTAAGTTAAGATTTTATTCTTTCTTTGTTCAAGTTTTAATTTTTTTAGTTTGCTTCATTTGTGACAACACAGGCTCTTCTCTTGAATACGGCGGAGTAGAAGTTCAAACAATCTCCTTCCTCTTGATCTTGAAATTGAAAAAATACTTCATAGAGTGAGGAGGGAAGTCGAATCTAAAAGTAGAATTGAAAGAGAGTTAGACATCGTAGTTCAACCATAGCCAGTAGAGATGGCAGGTAATGAAGAGCGTCCGGTGATAGAAGCTGCAAGGCCCAATTTGGCTCTTATGACTCAGGCGATTGTGATGCCTGATATCACAGGTCATTTTTGAACTCAAACAATACATGGTACAATTGATTCAATCCATAGGGCAATATGTTGGCTTATCTCATGAAGACCCGCAGAGGCACAATCTATCACGACCCAAACCGATGGGCCGCGACGGGTGCCCGAGTCCTACATGTTGAACACGCCTACGTATGCGTCTAAGATATATACTTGAATGACGTCTATTGAATTACGAGAATAACATACATAAAGGAAACCAGCCGAAAAGGCATATGTACATATATATGTGGAATACAGCAGGCGAGCCGGCAAGGCTGCTATAGACAAGTATATACCCAAACCTGAAAGCTACAAGGCCACATGCTATCCAACTATACATAACTATCTACAAACCTCTAACAGAAATACAACTGTACAAATACAACTGTACAAGGATGGGACTGGGCCACGTCATACCCATATATGTATAAAAGCATATCATACCAAAATCAAAAGCAGCTCCGGATCAAGTGGAGAACGTCAACTCTCGCTGATCGGGGATCCTAAGAAGGGGGACCGTCGACTTGCCTACCTGCACATGTGACCATGAAATGCAGGCCCCTGGGAATAGGGCGTCAGTACGAATAATGTACTGAATATGTAAGGCATGAAAATCCGTACATAAAAGACATAGATGAAATATGAAATAAAGAGATCCATATGTAAATTTGAATAACTTTGTAAATTCTGAAACATTTATAATGTCATGCTCGTGCATATAAATGTCGTTTCACGCATAGTTATATGTGTACATAACATCATCAATCCTCTGAGGGCATCCCATTATATCATCTCGGTCACTATAAGCAACATCATCAACATATACCAACTGATCAGGTGGTGATGTGTATATAACGCTGTAACCTTTTTCCATATCCCATATATATATATGTATAAATATATATATGTATATATATATATACATACATACATATATACATGTATATAATGCCATCTGGTCATGGGTCAAAGTACATGTATAAATGAATGCAGTGCATGAGAAGTACGTCAATAAAATCTCTCGGAACGTCATAAGACAATTTTACCTATGATTAATATCAGAAAATAAACTTTATCAACTTACATATTTTCTGAAACCCATGAACAGACGATAGATTAATAAGATATATGGAAAACAAGAACATAGGCATCCCTAGCATCTATACGAATATAGTCATTTGTGGAAGTTGTACATTTTCTCGTTTCGTTTGTACCGTATGGATCATCCCAAAAAGGAAGAAGGGATAACCTTAACATACCTGGAGTAGGAAAAAATCCGTATGATGTTTTTGGAAAAGGTTACACCATACTCCTTTAGAATCGCAAAATTTTACGTTGCTAAAAATTCACGTTGGATTCCTTTTAGTTGCAAGAATTCACGTTTTGTTAAAGGCTTGCTAACATTCTGGTTGTAAGAAATTTGGTTGAAAAACGTTTTGGGTGTAAAATGGCTTAACGTTGGATTTTGTAGAGCTTCTTAATTGTCACCTGCTGGTTAACGTATTTGGATGTCAAGAATGGCTAAGGTTTGATTGTAGTGATTGAATACAAGATATAGAAAAAGTGAAATGTCTTGAAATTAATAAGGGATGTTGCCACCTAATCCAAAAATGACTAAGAGTCATTGTTTGGAAAGTGGTTGGCTACCACGTTTTTGGAGAGGTGGGATGGGAATCTTTAATCTTTATCCACTTCATTCGGCCTAGTGTGTCACTGTCACGCCCAAAACTGAGGGGCGCGACCGGCGCTCGACCGGGTAGCCCCCAGCCAAGCGAACCTGGGTGCCTTTCCTATTCCACGTGATACCCTGCGTTTCCATCACCCATTAACCAAGTGAAATAGCCATTTATAAATCTAAACACATTCTTACGAGATTTACATAACATACATAGTTACTTAACATGGTTTACAAGTTATACTGCCTAAAATAAATAAGTACATAACCCACGTTTCCTGTCTACGGAGCCTCTAAATACAACTGAAGAATAATACGAAAATGCCGGCAACAAGGCTCCGGCTATACCTTACACAAATACCAAAATAAGACTCCGGGAAGAAAAGCGGCATGAGCCACGCAGGGCCCCGAGAGGAAATGGGCTCATCAATTCAGCTGACGGGAGGTGAAGGAGTGCTACTGTCGGTGGGCTGGAGTACTGTTATGGAACCACCTCCTATCATAACACGAATGTAGCGTCCCCAGCAAAAGGGACGTCAGTACATTTGAATTGTACTGGTATGAATAAACAAACTTTACCCTAAGTAAAATCAAGAAATACACATACAACAAACAGTAATAGAATCAACAATCAAATGCACATGAAAGGAACAACCAAAGCCAAACAACTCCACAATCTCTCCTTTTCCCCTTTCAACATTATTTCATCACATCAATGGTTTCACAACTTTCACATATTTTTATTTCAATAGAGATTTCGATCACTTTTCCACCCTTATTACCTCGGCCACCCTTATCACCACAACCCACACCTTATTACTTCGTGTTGCGGCGCACAACCCGATCCCACCGAACAATCATATTTCACATAACAACACAACAATTCACAAAGAGTGTTCATAAACATCAATACCAATTCCAACATATACAATAACCCGTACACAATTCAAGTCACAACAATAATTGCCCACAACAGGTCATGTATGATGTTTCCACAGTTTTTTCAATTGTATCACTTACGATTTCTTTCCATCGTTTGTTCCACAGCTCTTACCACGTAACACATTCATACCCATACGCACTTGTGTTATTTCCATTTTACTCACACCACAATAACGGAAAACTTAACCAACAACGTTCAAGGCACATTAATCACAGGAATTTCACAAATAGTCCACACAAGTAACACATACCAATTACCCGTACACCAACAAGGTGACTTTACAAAGGTTAAAGTTAGCCATACATACCTGGAGTCGAATTCCCTTTTTAACTTCTACTTTCAATTCACCAACAGCCTACTACCGTCAATCTAGTTCACAAGTTAGCACATATAACTTAGAATTGAATTTCACAAACTCAGCCCGAACTTACTTAGGTTCCCAACCCCTCTTTTGCAAATCTTTAGTTCTACCCAATTCCTCTTACTAGATTCTAGGTTTTAAAGGACATGCATGTGTATCTCAACTTCCATTTCCAAGAATTAACGCGTGAGAGTACCCCTTTTTGTTTAAATCTGAAAACAATGAAAAAGGGTTGGGGATTTTACCTTCAAGAACGGAGATGAAGACAATTGCTTGAAATTTCCCGGCCCAAGTGACTTTGAAAAAATCAAATTGATGGAGACAAGACTTTCTCTCTCAAGAATCCTCTCTTCCCTCTCTCTAGTTTTGTTTAGAAAGTAGGTTAAAATAAGGGGCTGGGGTGTGTTATTGAGAAAGGGGTCGGGTTTAAAATTTAAAAAATTGGAGCCCGGGTTAGGTATGCGATCGCAGAGTGAAAATGCGGTCCGCAGAATGGATCGCAAAAGTGCTCCCAAAATCATGAACACACTGCCTGGGTATGCGACAGAAATGCGGTCCGCGTAGTCATTCTGCGTTCGCATAATGCACCGCAGAACTACCCCTCACAAAAATCCCAAGGGAAATATGCGACGACTATGCGGTCCGCATATCGGTTATGCGATCGCATATCAGGTCGTAGATTTAACCTCCAATTCGACCAACACACTGACTCACTTTGCGGCGATTATGCGGTCCGCATACTTGATATGCGACCGCTTTCTCGACCGCAGAATCGCATTTTCTGGAAAACAATATTTCTTTACTTTTTATAGCATATATTAGTACAAAAGGTCCGAGCTACCGGGTTTTAAGTACAAATTTTCACGGGGTCTTACATAGTTAATGTCCCATTACCCGGCAATTAACTAATTGCCCGCATAATTAAGAATTATCTCAAATTACTTAAAATTTTACTTATTTTTAATATACTTTATATATCATTCTATCATGGGCATATGGTACCTTGTATGGTACTAGTCCATAAATATCGTGTATTATCGCTCGAACCATATTTTGTCCCAAATCGGCAACCTTCAACGAAACTCGTTTTCTTTAATTTGTATTCCCTTTATCCTTCATGACACTTACTTATCGCTTGTTATAAATAGCATAAATACATTAAACTCAAGATAATCTTATCCCTAAGTCTACGTCGATTAACTGAAGATGAAACTTTAATTTACGAAACATGAGATGTAAGATACTTCCCCCCTTAGAAACATTCGTCCTCAAATGTTCAACTACTCGAGATCTATATAAATTTGGCAGAGTTGCCTTTGTAACAACACTACTACCAACTCTTGATGTAGAAACTCAATAATTCAACGCCACATAGAACCACAGTCGCCAATAACGACAATGGCCTCACACGACCAATGATAATAACTAACACAAGAATCCATACACGTACTTTAAGGTTATGATGTCTCATTCGGACCCTTCTTTGGAGGGGGAAATAAGTAGGAATATCTAGACTTCATGTCCTCCTCAGCCTCCCAAGTCATTTCTTCCACATTGTTGTTTCTCCACAGTGCTTTCACCGAAGCTGCGTCTTTAGTTCTCAATCTCCGAACCTGTCTGTATAATATGGAAATGGGAGTTTCTTCATTTGATAGCTGCTCTGTGAACTGAACGTCATCAACTGACACGATTCTGGAAGGATCTATGATACATTTACTGAGCATAGACACATGAAAGACTGGATGTACAGACTCCAAGTCCAAAGGCAAGTCTAACTCATATGCTACCCGGCCTACCTTGCGTATGATCCTATATGGTCCAATGTACCGAGGGCTATGTTTTCCTTTCTTACCAAATCTCATAGCACCTTTCATCGGTGATACCTTTAGGAATACCCAGTCGTCAACCTGAAACTCCAAGTCTCGCCATCGATTATCCGCATAAGACTTCTGACGGCTTTGAGCTGCTAATAGCCTTCCCTGTATAAGCTTAATTTTCTCAATTGCCTATTGTACCAATTCTGGTCCTACTAACGTAGTTTCCCCATAATCGAACCACCTTATAGGTGACCTACACTTCCATCCGTAAAGAGCTTCATATGGAGCCATCTGAATACTTGAATGATAGCTATTATTATACGTGAAGTAATAAGTGGCAGATGATCATCCCAGCTACCTTTGAAGTCGATTACACAAGCTCGTAACATATCCTCCAGTGTCTGAATAGTATGCTCAGCCTGTCCGTCTGTCTGGGGATGAAATAATGTACTAAGACTTACTTGAGTCCCTAATCCTTTTTGGAAGGACCTCTAGAAGTTAGCTATAAATTGAGCTACTCTATCCGAGATAATAGATATAGGTACACCATGTAGTCGTATTATCTTCTTAATATAAAACCTTGCATAATCCTCTACGGAATATGTAGTACTAATGGGTAGAAAATGGGCTGACTTGGTAAGCTATCAACAATCACCCATATCGAATCAAACTTACGTTGGGTACGAGGTAAGCCTACGATGAAATCCATATTGATTACTTCCCATTTCCAAGTTGGAATCTCCATAGGCTACAATAATCCCCCGGTTTTTTGATGCTCAATCTTCACCTACTGACAGTTAGGACACTAAGCAACAAACTCCGCTATATCCTTTTCCATTTCGTTCCACCAATATACTTCTCTTATATCATGATACATCTTTGTCGCTCCTGGATGAATAGAATAAAGAGAATAGTGAGTTTCTCCCATAACCTGCCGCCGTAACCTTGCAACATTAGGGACACATAATCGTCCTCGATATCTGAGGTCCCCATCTTCTGTAATCTCAAATGGTGTCTTTTCTTTCTGAGGGGTGGTATACCTATAATGAACTAACATATGACCTTCGTATTGGCGTTCTTTCACTTCAGTTACTAAAGAGGTTGTTGCCATATCCTGAATAGTTCCAATGTCACCTGAGTCCAGTAACCGAACTCCAAGACTATCTAGCTGATGAATCTCATGGGCTATTCCCCTCTTTTTTGGTTGTATATATGACAGGCTACTCGTAGATCTACTACTGAGAGTGTCGGCTACTACGTTCGCCATCCACGTATGGTATAAAATATCAACGTCATAGTCTTTAAGTAGCTCCAACCTTCTCCTTTGACGTATATTCAAGTCCTTTTTTTTGAATACATACTGGAGGCTTTTATGGTCTATATAAATATCAATATTAATACCATACAAGTAGTGCCTCCATATCTTTAGTGCATGAATCACCGTGGCTAACTCTAAATCGTAGGTCGGGTAGTTCTTCTCATGCTTTCTTAGTTGTCTAGAAGCATAAGCTACAACCTTACCATGCTGCATCAGCACACAACCCAATCCAACGCTTGAAGCATCACAATAGATAACATAACCATCGGTCTCTTCTGGGAGCGTGAGAACCGGTGCTGAAGTTAACCTATCCTTTAATGCCTGGAAACTCAGTTCGTAAGCATTAGTCCATTAAAAGTTTGATCCCTTCTGAGTTAACTTTGTCAAAGGTGCTGAAAAGGAAGAAAATCACTCTACAAATCTCCTGTAATAGCCTGCCAAACCGAGAAAGCTACGAACCTCCGTCGGTGTTGTGGGTCTAGGCCAAGTCTTTACAGCCTCAATCTTTTGCGTATCCACCCGGATGCCTTCACCCGAAATGATATGCCTAAGGAAAAATACATAGTTCAACCAGAATTCACATTTAGAGAATTTTGCATACAACTTCCCTTTTTGTAGAACTCTTAGCACAGTAGGCAGATGATCTGCATGCTCAGCCACTAAATGAGAGTATACCAATATATCATCGATAAATACAATTACGAACAGATCTAAAAAGGGTCTGAACACAGTATCATCAAATTCATGAATACTACTGGGGAATTGGTCAAACCGAACGACATAACACGAAGCTCAGAGTGCCTATATCTAGTCCTGAATGTTGTCTTCGGAATATCATCCTCCTTAACCCTTACCTAATGTTACCCAAACCTCAAGTCTATCTTTAAAAAACACTTGGCACCTTGCAACGGATCAAATAAATCATCAATCCTCTAGAGCGGATACTTATTCTTGATCGTCACCTTATTCAACTGTCTATAATCAATACACATCCGTAAGGAACCATCTTTCTTCCTCCCAAATAAGACAGGTGCTCCCCACAGTGATGTACTAGGTCTGATAAAGCCTTTTTCAAGCAAATCTTTTAGTTGTTCTTTCAACTCTTTCAGCTCTGCGGGGGCCATTCTATATGGAGGAATAGATATTGCATGAGTATCTGGTAGTAGGTCAATAGCAAACTCAATTTCTTGCTCTGGCAGAAGACCTAGAAGCTCATCGGGAAAAACACCAGGAAACTCATTAACCACAGGGATGGACTAAATGGTTGGTGACTCTAATTCTACATCCTGAACCTGATCTAAGTGATAAATACAGCCCTTTTTGATCATCTTCCTTGCCTTGAGATAGGAAATAAATCCTCCTCTTGGTGACGCCGTATTACCTTTCCACTCCAAAACAGGCTCCTCTAAAAATTGAAATTGGACTATCTTTGATCTATAATCAACATTGGCATGACAAGAAGCTAACCAATCCATACCCATTATAACATAAAATTCTACCATATCTAACTCGATAAGGTCCGCTATGGTAGATCGACCATGAACTACTATTATACAATCTCTATATACTCGCTTAGCTATCATTGAGTCCCCAACAGGTGTAGCCACCTCAAAAGGTTGAACCAATTTAGGTTTTATTTCAAACTTACTAGCGACCAACAAAGTAACATATGATATGGTGGAACCTAGATCAATCAGTGCATATACATCATATAAGAAGACTAATAATATACCTGTAACAACATTAGGTGATGACTCATGATCCTGTCATCCTGCTAACGCATAAATGTGGTTTTGAGGACCGCTCGAGCTAGATGTTTTGCCTCTGCCTCTACTACAACTCATTGGTGCTTGTGAACCTTGCCCAAGTGGCGCACTGATGATGATGAACCATCTATAGATCCCACTGACTGAGCTATGCTTTTATCACTTCACCTCGCGTCGGAAAATCCCTCATAACGTGGCACAGTAACCACACGTATAACAAACACCCAATCCCATACGACACTACCCGGCAAGCTGCTTACCACACTGAGCACATCATGGCAAGGGCGGCCTTATCTGACTTGACCCAACCCTATACTGAGAACCTAAGGCCCTATAATTATGACTAGGCCCTAAATATGTGGAACGATCAAATCTCTTACTGCCAAACTGAGGGGGCGCTAGCCGATGGCTGGGCTAGATACCTCAGGTACTGTTACCTCTAACCACCTTGAAACTCACCAGATGGACCTGAAGACCTCGCTCTCTTATTTTGGGCCCTATCATGCTCACGATCGGCCCTCTATTTCTGCTTATGCTCCTCTACACCCTGAGCATATGCCTGTATAAGAAAAATATCCATGTTTGGCTGAAGTGAGACCGACATACAATTGTTAAGAAAGTGCAGCTCTAATACAGTTACGACCGAAACCGATGGGCCGCAATAGGCACCTGATACCTTACTCAACTGAGTACCTAGGTAACATATGTTTCGTTTCATACTATCATAGGTAAATGAGGCAGAGAGGTTTTCATAAGATAAGTACAATAAAATATAGAGAAATACTCGACATTGGACGATCGAACATGTAATCCAAACTTATACATAGGAAGTACGAGCCTATAAGGCCAAAATAACCACTCGTATACTAAACATAGGCTGACAAAGTCACGCCCTGAACTTGGGGACGAGACCGGCACCTAGTGCCTCACCTATCCTCGCGTACCAACTTGTAACTAAGGAATTATGAACATGTGATGTCATACTTTGGCCATGGTCCACATTGCAAGACAACTGCGAATTATTGCAGCTGACAACCAACCAAATATACATAAAGGGCCTACAAGCCCAACATATTGCACTAACTGATAGGATATGTCTACAAGCCTCTACTGGTAAATATACTATGATCGGAACAACTCCCCAACCTACTCATACCATATATACATATATACACAAGCTGTACATAAAGCTCTAGACCCGGCAACTCCGAAAGGCATGGAGCTTACTGATCAAGCTGAACTCGGGAAAAACTTAATGAGGAGGTCTACCTACTTGTCTCTCTGAACCTGCATGCATGAAATGCATCGCTCCCAGAAAAGGGACGTCAGTACGAAATAATGTACCGAGTATGAAAGGCAATATACTAAAAGTTGAAACTGAACTGATATAATAACTGCAAGTAACTAGAAGTCAAAGATAATCTAAAGATATGCTTACTTGCTGATACTGACTCAACTCTCTCAATATAGTAAGTAAAATAACTGTCCGGCCCTATAAGGCTCGGTATATATACAACTGCTCTGTCATAGTAGACTCGCTCATAGGCGCTCGTCCATACTAGGCTCTGTATCTCGACCAACTGGGCTTGCTCATAAGCGCTCGGCCACGGTAGGCTTGGTATATATCTTACCATCTGATCAGAGGTTGCCCATCGATTATAGCTCGATGGTAATGAAAATAATTTAATATTGTATATATAAATTCTCTGCCCTCTTGACTGGAATAAGAAAATACTTAACTGAATATGAAGTCCCGGTAAGGAGAATATTGTAACTTACAAAACTAGGAAAATATAAGCAATTTGCGAGACTAGCAAAATATACGTAAATTCCGGAATATGAATTTTTCTTTATGCCTCATTATCAAACTTGTGTAATGACGAGATCATACCAAAATGAAAGAAGAGCTTAGTCTTAACATACCTGGAGTAAGAAAAAATCCGTATGATGTTCTTGAGAATGATTGCACAACATTCCCTTAGAATTGCAAAATCCCGCTGTTATTATGTAGTGCAATTTTGTATGAATTTCTTTACCAATCTCAGAATTGTCGTTGCTTATCTTCGTATGAAATCTGATATGAATTTCAAAATCCTCTCCAAATGGAATTTGATGCCAAATGAGCATAATGTTAAAGATGACGCATATATAGGCATGCCTTCAACGTTTTTGAGGGCTAAATAGATAGGCCATGTGTCTTGCTAGTTTTGAACCTAAAGCAAGAGTCATTAGACTCCCCTCTACTTGCTCCCACGTGGGTTTTATCCATTCTTATCCTATTAATTATTTAATTAATTGGGTAATACCCCATTACCCAATAATTAATCAATTACCCGCATAATTAAAAATTATCTCAAATTATTTAAATTACTACTCATCTTAACATTCTTTATACATAATACCATCATGGTCATATGATAACTTATATGGCACTAGTCCATAAATACCGGGTATTTTAGCTCGGGCCATATATTATCCCAAAATATTAAATTTTGACGAAAATTCATTTTCTTCGATTTTCTTATCCTCTCACCTTCACGAATTTACTCCTTACTTTTTTGAAATAGCATAATGCTTATAATCTCCAAATAATCTTGTCCTTGAACTGAGGTCAATTATCTTACGATAATTTCATGTATATTACTGTAGGGCGTAATATCGACGTAATTTTGCGGGGCGTAACATCATTCCCCCATTTGGAACATTCGTCCTCGAATGTTGACTGATGCACCTATCATTCTCATAACCCATAGGTCTTGTGAATGCTTTAATATTCTCCTTTCCATTTAGGAAACTATTCTTTGAATTAATCCAAAGTCTAGGGTATTCTCCCCATTAAGCCTTTTGCTTACGTCACAACTTGTTGTCGGAAACCTTCCAATCTCGTAACTGTTGCTACTTTCTCCCATGCAGCCCCTACAATAGTGACCTTGTAAGTGTGCTTTTGTGACTCTTCTCTCCTTTTTCATCCAGCTTTTAGCCAATCTCTAGGCCTTACTTTCTAAACATATACAAGGCTTAATAGAATGCCTCTTTGGGCATCTATAGTTGTACTGACGTTTTCGCTTGGTACTTTGTAGAACTTACGACTATTTCTATATCTTATTTTATAGACCCAGTTTTACATTCGTATGATTTTTCCACATCTATGTAGGTCATACTATACCATAATTCTTATTTTGGTTTATCGTTACTGAGGTCTGCAACCAACTCCAGGTTACTCCTGTTGCTTATTCTTAAGACTGATGGTCTAATCTCATCGCATATTTTTGAACTTTTATCCATCTATTTTTGATTCATTATCTACTACTAATGACTTTATCTCATATGTAATATCGTCGTTAGGGCTCGCGTCTCACTAGGGACATCTGGAGTAATTAGATTTATCCACGTAGGGGTGATACTATACTTCCATTACCGTACTTTATAACATCCCTATGTGACTCACCTTACATGCATATTCTAATCTCGTTCCGTCCACAAAATCTTTTCTCCTCCTCTTTTTCTTCAGATCATTATTTAATCAAAGGCGCAAACTTCATCCTTTATCTGTTACAATTACATTCTCATTTTATTACCAGGTCAACATTTCATTTCTTCTAAATGCTACTACTCATAGACTCCTTTGAGTTCATTCAGGCTATATTGAGCTTTCAATAACTTAGAGGAACCATCAACTCCCTTGTTTTCACGGGATTAATCCCGATGAATTATCCGTTTTTGTTATCTTTTCACTTGCTTTTTTCTTATCCTTACTCTTGTGTTTCTAAAACCTTGTTGTTCTATCATACTTTAGCTTGTGATCAATTGCCTTATGCTTTTCTGGAACATTAAGCTAGACATTGCATCATCTCTAACTCTTCCTTTACTTTCTAATTAGACCTTTCGGTACTTAGAAGCCATAAGCTGGAAGGTATACCACTGACGATGCTTTTATCATTACTGGATACTAAATCCCCGTGCTTCTAGCCTTTTATACGTAATATGGACTATTCACAACCTTCTGCATTTGAGTATCTCGTATGTTTTTCACCTATACCTTTCTTACCTTAAAATCTTACATTGTATCTTTTATTTCATTCATGAACTCCCTTCCACATAGGTATAATTCACGTTCACAACTTGAAGCTCTATTATAATACTTGAACCTCTAGGGCATACACAATTCGGTGGGAGCTTCATACCGACTTCTTATGAGGCTGGTACTTCTTCTAACTAGCTTTACGTAGAGCTGTTGAAAAATATAGTTGTTGTACTATCTCTATTGTACCTTTGATATTAAGATTAATTCTGCAATATTCTCAATCACGAATTTTATAATTTTCTGGGTCCAACAATTAGACTCTTGATTTACTTTGTTGATGTAACTCTTTAATTTCCTCTTCCTTCTGATCAACCTTTATGTAGGCTTAACCAATCTTCTGATCTGCAGCTCATGGTATTACTTTAGCCCTTTCATGGACGCTATGGAATGTTAAGGATACAATCTTCTAATAATTCAATCCTTTGTCTATGACCTGGACTCAGTTCTTTCTTTTAACTTATAATGGAGTCTTCTACGACTGTATGATTGTCAACATATATGTTGCATGGCTTATCCGAACACGTAAGTACGTTCGTAATGTAACTAATTTGGGATCATTGATTGAATAGTTCCTTTCGTTCATTCTTAGCTCTCCTTAACGTAAGCTATTACTTTTTCTAGTCTTTCTGCCCCCTCGTTGCGTGCATACTTATCTTATCTTAGTTCCCAAACATGCCGGAGGTTTCGTACAACTCATATGATATCATATTACTTTTAATGTTTACTTCCCGTTCATTAGTCACGGTAGGTGCCACTTTCTTTTGGAGTGCTTACAATGTTGTTGTGAGACTGTTGTTTACACGACCATTTCCTCTTTAGGTTATTGTGCTTAGGTTGCAGCATTCTTCCTTATTTCTTGGCTAGTCTTTCGTTGTAGTACTTAGGGAGAACCCTTGACTCTTATAAAGATGTGAGCTTATTACAGACCTTTGATGTCCTTCCTTTCCTATAATCATCTGTAGTTGCTTATCTCCATGCCCTTGTGCTTGTAGGGTTTCTCCTGAACTGATATTTTGATTGTCTTCCTAGTGGCACTTTCTTTTATTCCTGTAACACTCATATAATGCCTTTAACTAACCCGAATCCTATTTGAATATATCTCAAGTATTATAATGACATTACTGCGGGGCTGAATTCCCCCATGTTGGGGTTTATTGCATTTATCTTGCATGATCTACTAATTTGTCTGTAACCTATTGTCTAGTCATGACTAGGATCTTCGTGAATCATCTACTAACTACTCATCGGCCCATTCTCATATCTATATTCCGCGTAATCTTTCTTGGGTTATTTCCTTGTCTTAACTTACCTCACGTACTGGCTCCTTACCTATTAAGAACATCCCGGGTAGGAACCCTTACTTTCTTTTATTGATGTCATTCTTACATAATGTTTTAGAATCGTAGCATATCTGTAGGATTTGGATAACTGCAATCCCAACACTTTCTCATTTTTATTGCATTCTTCCTTTATCATTCCATATTTCCCCTTTATGGGAGTACTAAAACTTGGAGCTACGACGACCTGCCTATAGATGTTTTTCCTCTCCATCTTTGGCATCCTTTCGCATCATCAATGACCCTTACTCGCCTTGTGGTAATCCTTCTATACCAAGGATAATAAAATTCCTCACTCGCAATGGTGACACTTAGTGTAACTGGCTTAACTTCGCTCTCATTGCTTGCTTTAGGAAGCATTTTCCTGAATGATCATTCTCTGAATTCATCATGGATCTTCTTCTGTTGTCCATTCTATTACTGCTGGAACACAATCTAAAATTCACATGATGCTGACTATTACCAAATCAATCATTTCCTAATTCATGTTTAGGTTATCATGTTTACTTGTCCATACTGATTTCATTATTCTGGGGTCTAACTTTCCCTTCTATTAATCACATTAGAGTCGTGAAGTTATTTCTCAAAATGAGGATGTGACTATATGACCTATACTCTTTTGTTGTCTCCAAGCCTGGCACCTCTCATTTTTCACCTTCCATCGATTATCGACTATGTAATACTGTCATTGTTTTTCATCGTTGTCATCCATGTATCACATCTTACTCATAATTCTTCCTTATCTCTCTTCTCATTACTCTGCTAATATTTCTACCTATCCCTTTCTTGTGAAAATTTCAACAAAACATTCTTTTGCTTTTAGCTCCCCTGCTTCATTCATCGGCTCTTTGGGTTTCTCAGCTTCCTCGCTCTACTAGGGACGAAAGTCACACTAAGGTAATATTTATCCCTTCCAGGATTTTAGTGCCTATCTTCGTAGTACTCCTATCTAGCTGTACTATTTTAGAGTGTACCATCTGGGTGTCTCACAAGGATATTTATTAGCACATTTGCAATATCCTTCAGCAATGTCAACAAATGCAAACAATTCATCCACCATTATAAGTCACTCCAAACCTAGTCGGATCGTGATGTTATGTCCTTCTCTTAAACCATATTTGTTTAGGTCTCATAGAGCATAACTTAGATCGGTGTGGCCAATTGTACATACCTCTGTTACTGTTGAAGGTAACTCAAAATACTTATATCTCTCTTCCCAAATGGTAGATAAGGATAATTTTCATTAGCTGGTTACCTCGTACCCTCTTTCTTCTAGCTTTCTTTACTTCTTGAAACTCGTATTTATCTTCTGAATCTCTCATCATTTCTGAACATAAAGGTGAATAGATATTCTTGACTTAAGGCTCCTTTTCCGGGAGCTCACCGAGTTTTTTTGACTCAACGTGTTCGCAACCACATTCAATCCCTTACCAACCATCTTTCTAAATGTAGGCATCATCGTATTACAAATAAGATAGAGTTTAGAAAATTTAGTTCTTATAACTGAGCTCTACCACAAGATCTAGAGTAAGAAGAAAGAGTGATAGTTCTAAATGCCCTGTAGCATCCTACTTATAAGTGTGGTGCATGACACACCCATAAACAAGACTCTACTAGACATAGCTTGTAGACTCCCTAGGACAGAACTGCTCTGATACCACTTTTGTCATGCCCCGAACCTGAGGGGCGAGATCGGCACCCGGTGCCTCACCTATCCTCACGTACCAACTTGCGACTAAGGAATTCTGAACATGTGATGTCGTACTTTGGCCATGGGCCACATTGCAAGACAATTGCAAATGCAGACTAAATATTTATATAAAGCTGGGCCGACAAGGCCGTCGTAATTATTGCAGCTGACAACAAACCAAACATATATACAGGGTCTACAAGCCCAACATATTGCACTAACTGATAGGATATGTCTACAAGCCTCTACTAGTGATTATACTGTGATCGGAACAACTACCCGACCTACTCATACCATATATACATATATACACAGGATGTACATAAAGCTCTAGAACCGGAAACTCCGAAAGGCATGGAGCTTACCGATCAAGCTTACCGATCAAGCTGAACTCGGGAAGCACTTAATGAAGAGGTCTACTTGCCTCTTTGTCTGAACCTGCATACATGAGATGCAACGCCCCCAGAAAAGGGACGTCAGTATGAAATAATGTACCGAGTATGTAAGGCAATATACTAAAAGCTGAAACTGAACTGATATAATAACTGCATGTAACTGGAAGTCAAATATAATCTGAAGATATGCTTACCTGATGATACTGACTTAACTCTCGGAAATAAACAGAAGAAACTCCGGTTCCCATGATATATATATATATATATATATATATATATATATATATATATATATATATATAACTGCTCGTAGTAGGCTCGCTCAAAGGCGCTCGGCCATACTAGGCTCTGTATCTCGACCAACTAGGCTCACTCATAGGCGCTCGTCCATAGTAGGCTCGATATATATCTTACCATCTAATCAGAGGTTGACCAATAGGGGCCTGCCCATAGATTATAGCTCAATGGTAATGAAAATAATTTAATACTGTATATATAAATTCTCTGCTCTCTTTACTAGAAGAAGAAAATACTTAATTGAATATAAAGTCCTGATAAAGAGAATATTGTAACTTACAAAACTAGGAAAGTATACGCAATTTGCGAGACTAGCAAAATATATGTAAATTCCGGAATATGAATTTTTCTTTGTGCCTCGTTATCAAACTTGTGTAATGACGAGATCAGGCCAAAATGAAAGAAGAGCTTAGCCTTAACATACCTGGAGTAGGAAAAAATCCGTATGATGTTCTTGAGAAGGATTGAACTGCACTCCCTTCGAATTGCAAAATCCCGCTGTTATTATGCAGTGCAATTTTGTATGAATTTCTTTACCAATCTAAGAATTGTCATTTCTTATCTTAGTATGAATTCTGATATGATGTTTCAAAATCCTCTCCAAAATGGAATTTGATGCCAAATGAGCATAATTTTAGTGATGACTCTTATATAGGCATGCCATCAATGTTTTTGAGGGCTAAATAGATAACCCATGTGTCTTGCTAGTTTTGATACTAAAGCAAGAGTCATTAGACTCCCCTGTACTTGCTGCCACGTGGGTTTTACCCATTCTTATCTAATTAATTCTTCAATTAATTGGGTAATACCTCATCACCCAATAATTAACCAATTACCCACATAATTAAAAATTATCCCAAATTATTTAAAATACTACTCATCTTAACACACTTTATACATAATACTATCATGGCAATATGGTACCTTATATGATCTAGTCCATAAATACCGGGTATTTTAGCTCGGGCCATATTTTATCCCAAAATGTCAAATTTTGACAAAAAATCATTTTCTTCGATTTCCTTATCCGCTCACCTTCACGAATTTACTCCTCACTTGTTTGAAATTGCATAATGCTTATAATCTCAAAATAATCTTTTCCTTGAACTGAGGTCAATTATCTTACGAAAATTTCATGTATATTACTGCAGGGCGTAATATCGACGTAATACTGCGGGGCGTAATAGACAAGGCCATACAAACTTTTACATACATGAAATTTATCTAGAAGCCTCTAAGAATACACATCTAAATCATGCTAACCAAACAAGCAACTCCGAAGCAAATGGAGCGCACCAACATCTTCCGTTGAGCTGATAGACTACTTGGAGGGCTCTCGACCTGTCTATCGAAACCTGCGGGCATGAAATGCAGCGTCCCCAGGCAAAAGGGACGTTAGTGCAAATAATGTACCGAGTATGTAAGGAATTGAAATCAATAAATAATAGACATGAGAGAGACATGGAGTAAAAGATTCGACATATACGTTTGCATAGCTCTATAAATCATTTTATTTTTATAATATCATGCATATGCGTATAAATGTCATACCGTGCATGGGTATATATGTTCATAACATCATCAAGGCTCTGAGGGCATCCCATCATATCATTTCAGCCACTGTGGGCAAATCATCAATGTATACCAGCTGATTAGGTGGTGGTGCATATATAACACTGTAACTTTTTTTCATATCCCATATACATATAATATACATATATACGTTATATAACAATATCTGGTCATGAGTCAATATACATTTATGCAATGCATGAGAAGTACATCAATAAAATCTCTTGGAGTGTCATAAGACCATTATGTCTTTGAATAATATCATGAAATAAACTTTTTTAACTTACGTATTTTTCTGAGACCCATGAACAGACGATAGAATAATATGACACATGGAGAATCATGAACATAAGAATCTCTAGCATTTCTATGAATAGAGTCATTTATGGAAGTTGTGAATTTGCACGTTTCGTTTGCATCGTATGGATCATGCCAAAAGAAAGAAGGGATAGCCTTAACATACCTGAGTCGATTCTCTTGACAATCCCTCCAACACACGTCAATTGCGACAACACGTAATGACAAGATCGGAGTAGGAAAAAAATTGTATGATATTCTTGAGAAAGATTACATCGTACTTCGTTATAATTGCAAAATCTCACTTTGACTTGAATTGTTGGATTTTGGTTTAAAGACATTTTGTTGAAAGCTTGAAGAATGACTAACTTTCTGATTTGTAGTGACTTTTACTTGTCAATTCATGGCTAACCATTCTAATTGTAAGAATGGATAGTCTTTAGATTGTAGTGGTTATTTAAAAGATATATGGAATGAAGGGAATGCATAGCTAACACATAAAATCCTTTTTCCACCTAATCAAAGAATGATTCTTAGTCATTTCTTTATAAGGTGGCTAGATGTCACGTTTTGGAGGTGGGGGGATTTTGATCTTTATCCAATAATTAATTAATTTACTTAGGTAATATCCCGCTACCCGGTAATTAACCAATTACCCGCATAACTAAAAATTATCTCAAATTACTTAAAATTCTACTTATTTTTAATACAATTTATACATCCTACTATAATAGTCATATGGTACCTTGTATGGTATTAGTCCATAAATATCGGGTATTAACACTCGGCCCAAATTGTACCCCCAACATGCCAAACATGGACGACAATTCATTTTTTTGACTCACTTCCCTCTCACCTTCACGGATTTTCTCATCTCTTGTTTGAAATAGTATAATCCTTATAATCTCCAAATAATCTTTTCCTTAGATTGATGTCAATTACCTTACGACAAATTCACGTAATATTGCAGGGTGTAACATCATTCCCCCATTCGGAACATTCGTCCTCGAATTTTGACTGATGCTCTTATCATTTTCATAACTTATAGCTTTCATGAATATCTCAATATTTTCCTTGCCATTTAGGCAGTTGTTCTGTAAATAAATCTAAAGGCCAGGCCACACCCCCCCTTTAGGCCTCTTTCCCATGCCATGACTTGTGATCGATTCCTTTCAATCTTGTAACTATTTCTACCTTCTATCATGCAACCTTTACATACTGACCTTGTAAGTGTGCCTATACGACTTTTATATCCTTTTTCCTCCAGCTTTTAGCCGATCTCTAGACCTTACATTGTAAACATATACAAGGTTTAATAGGATGCCTCTCTAGGCATCTATAGGTGTACTAAAGTTTTACGCTTGGTACTTTGTAGAACTTGCTAATATGGTTATATCTTATTTCATAGACCCGGTTATCCATCCGTATGACTTTACTGTATCTAAGTAGGTCATACTATACCATAACTCTTACCTCGATTTCTCGTTAATGAGGTCTGCAACCAACTCCAGGTTACTCTCGTTGCTTATCCTTAAGACTGATGGTCTAATATCATCTCATATTGTTGAACTTTTATCCATCTATTGTTGATTCATCTTAATGTTGATTCATCATCTATCACTAATAACTTGATATTTTATGTAACACCGCCGCTAGGGCTCGCGTCTCACCGGGGACATCTATAGTAATTCGATTGATCCACCTAGGGGTGATACTATACTTTCATAAACATGTCTCATAGCATCTCAATGTGATTCACCTTGCATCGGTATTTTAGTCCCTTACAATTCACGAAATCATCTTCAAGTCATTACTCAATCGAAGGCCTATACATAATCCTTTATATATCTATCACAATACGCGCTTATTCCAATACCAGGGCAGCATTCCATCTATTGTAAGCGCTACTAGTCTTAGACTTCTTTGAGTTCATTCTGTCTATAGTGAGCCTTCTATAACTTAGAGAATTCATCAACTCTCTTTTTTTCATGATCTTAATCCCAAGGACTTATCAATTCTTGTCACCTTTTCAGTTACCTTTTCTTATCCTTACTCATGTCTTCCTAAAACCTTGTCGCTCTACCATACTTTAGCTTGCGACCTACACATATCTATTCATACTTGTTCACAACTTTCCTTCAACTTGCTTGCACCATAGATTTCTGTACGTTGTTCTATAACATCAAGCGAGATATCACATCGTCTCTAAATCTCTTTTATTCTCTTAAATAGACCTCTTCGTACCTAGAAACCATAGGCTAGAAGATATGCTACTGACGATGCTTCTATCATTCCTGGATACTAAATTATAGTGTTTCTAGTCTTTTATCCATACTATGGACTATTCACAACCTTCTGCATTTGAGTATCTCGTGCGATATTACCCTTTACTTTACTTATCTTATAATTTTTGTATCACGTATTCTATCTCTCTCATGACCTCCCTTCCACATAGGTACAATTCACATCCACAACTTGGAGCTCTATTATAATACTTACACCTTTGGTGCATACACGATCTGGTGGTAGCTCTATATTGAGTTTTTATGAGGCTGGTACTCTTCTAACAAGCTTTCTCGTAGAGCCATTATAGAAAATAGTTGTTGTGCTATCTTTCTTGCACCTGTAATATCAAGAGTGATTCTGCTATGTTCTCAATCATGATTCTTATAACTTCTGGGTCCAATAATCTACTTCGTTGATGTAACTCTTAGTTTCCTCCTTCTTCGGATCGGCCTTTATATCGGCTTAAGTTATCTTCCAATCTGTAGCTCATGGTATTAGGTTATTACTTTAGCCCTTCATGGATGCTATGGAATATCCATGATACAATCTTATAACAATTCATTCCTTTGTTTATGACCCGGGCTCAATTCTTTTCTTTTAACTTATACCGGAATCTTCTACGGCTATATGATTGTCAACATATATGTTGCATGCAGAATACTTCGAACTTTTAAGTGCGTTCATATCGTAACCAACTCTGCATCATTGATCGGATAATTTCATCTGTTCTATCTTAGCTTTCTTTCAATGTATGCTATTACTTTTCTCGATCTTTCTGCCCCCTTGTTATGTCCATACTTAGCTTATCTTAGTGCCCATACATGCCAGAGTTTTCGTTCAACTCATATGATCTCGAATATTACTTTTAATTTTACTTCCCATTCATTAGCCACGGTAGGTGCCACTTTTCTTTAGAGTACTTACAATGTTGTTGTGAAACTGTTGTTACACGACCAGTTCCTCTTTAGGTCGTTGTGCTTAGGTTGAAGCCTTCTTCCTTATTTCCTCAGATAGTCTTTCATTGTAGTACTTAGGGAGGACCCTCTAACTCTTGTAAAGCTGCAAACTTATTATGTCGTATACTCGACGGTCCTTTTAATTTCCTTCCTTGCCTATAACTATCCATAGTTGCTTACCTCCACGCTGTTGTGCTTTTAAGGTTACTTCTGAACTAATATTTTGGTTGTCTTCACAGTGGCACTCTCTTTTATTTCTGTAACACTTATACAGTACCTTTTAAACTTCCCAACACCTATATGGATATATCTCAAGTATTATAATGATGTTACTGCAAAGCTAAATTCTCCATGTTGGGGTTCCCTATATTTATCTTCTATGATTTGCTGATTTGTCTATAACCTCTTGTCTAGTCATGACTAGGCTCTTTTTGAATCAACTACTATCTACTCGTTGGCCCATTCTCATCCCATATTCTGCGTAATCTTTCATGGGTTATCTCTTTTGTCTTAACTTACCTCATGTACTGGCTCTTTATCTATCAATAAAATCCTGGGAGGAACCCTTACTTCCTTTTCTTGACGTCGTGCTTACATAATGTTCTGGAATCATAGCATATCAGTAGGAATTGAGTAAGCGCAATCTCATCCCTTTCTCATTTTTATCTCACTCTTCCTTTACCATTACATAGTTACTAGAACAACTTAATTCTGTATTAATGTCACATCACTCCATGTTCCCCCCTTTAGGGGAGTACTAAGATTTAGTGCTATGATGATCTATATATAGATATTTTACCTTTTCATTTTTGGCGTCTTCTCACATCATCGATGACCCTTACTTGCTTTGCAGTAATCCTTCTATACCAAGGATAGCAAAATTCCTTACTAGCGAGGGTGACACTTTGTATAACTGGCACATATAATCTCTTAAGCTTATCTTTGCTCACATTGCTTGCTTTAGGGAAACGTCTTCCTGAATGACCTTTCTCAAAATTTCTTATGAATCATCTTCTGTTGTCGATTCTATTATGGCCAGAACGCAATTTGAAATTCTCATGATGCCAACCATTATCAAATCACTTAGTCCTTAATTCATGTTTATTTTAACTTGTTCACCAGTCCATAATGATTTCTATTACTCTGGGGTCTAACTTTTCTTTCTGGTAGTCGCGTTGGAGTCACAAGGTTATTTCTTGAAATGAGGATATGACTTTATGGCCCAATTTCTTTTGTTATCTCAACGCCTTCACCTCTCGTCTTTTTCTTCATTTGACTAAAGATTCTGTAACACTTTACCATTGTCACCCATGTATCACATCTCACTCATAATTCTTCCTTGTCTCTCTTCTCATTACTCTGCTAATATTTCTGCCTATCCCTTTGTTGTGAAAATTTCAACAAGACATTCTCACTTTTAGATCTCCTTGCTTCATTCATCGGCTCTTTGGGTTGCTCAACGTCATTGCTCTACTAGGGACTTGAGTCACACTAAGGTAATATTTATCCCTTCTAGGCTTGCAGTGCCTACCTTTGGATTTTTTTTGATCATGCTAGTATTCACGTCTAATTATAATATTCTAGAGTGCATCACCTAGGTGTCTTGCAAGGAGATCTATTAGCATATTTGCACTATCCTTCGAAATTGTCAACTGACGCAAACAATTCATTAACCATTTTGAGTTACTCTAACCCCAGCTGGATCCTGATATCCTCTCCTTCTCTTATACTACTTCTGTTAACTTTCATAATGCATAAATGAGATGGGTGTGGCCATTTGTACGTGCCTCTGTTATTGTTGAAGGTAACTCAAAAGGCTTATATTCTTTTGCCTGAATTTGTAAATACGGATAATCTTTATTAACTAGGTACCTCGTACCCATCTTGCTCCTTTTACTTGTTGAAGCTTGTATCAACCTTCTGAATCTCTCATTACCTTTTTCCATAGGGTGGATAGATATTCTTGTCTCAAGGCTCCTTATCGAGAGGCTTACACGTCTTAGTACACACATGATCTACTGAAGACCTTATATTAACTAATCATAACTATGATGCAAAAATCGAGTTCCTCTGCCTCAGCTACATGCAATCTCATACCAATCATCTTTCTATATGTAGGCATCGTCGTATTATAAATAAGATAGAGTTTAGGAAATTGAGTTCTTACAACTGAGCTCTAACACACGATCTAGAGTAAGAAGAACGAGTGACAGTCCTAAATGCCCTGTAGCCTCCTACTTATAAGTGTGGTGCATGACACACCCATAAACAAGACTCTACTAGGCACGACTTATAAATTCCCTAAGACAGAACTGCTCCGATACCAATATTGTCACGACCCAAACCGATGGGCCGCAACGAGCACCCGGTACCTTACTCAACCGAGTACCTACGTAACATATGTTTTGTTTCATACTATCATAGGTAACTGATTCAGAGAGGCTTTCATGAGATAAGTACAATAAAATATGGAGAAATACTTGACATTAGATGATCCAACATATAATCCAAACTTATACATATGATGTACGGGCCTATAAGGACAAAATAACCACTCGTATACTGAACATAGGCCGACAAGGGCATACAAACTTTTACGTACATGATATTTTCTACAAGCCTTTAAGAATTCACATCTAAACCATGCTAACCAAACAAGTAACTTCGAAGTAAATGGAGCACACCAACATCTTCTGCTGAGTTGATAGCCTACTTGGAGGGCTCTCGACCTGTCTATCGGGACCTGCAGGCATGAAACACAGCGTCCCCAGGAAAAAGGGATGTCAGTACAAAAATATACCGAGTATGTAAGGAATGGAAATCAGTAAATAATAGACTTGAGAGAGACATGGAGTAAAAGACTCGACATGTACGTTTGCATAGCTCTGTAAATCATTTCATTTTTATAATGTCATGCATATGCGTATAAATGTCATACCATGCATGGGTATATGTGTTCATAACATCATCAAGCCTCCGAGGGCATCCCATCATATCATCTCGACCATTATGGGCAAATCATCAACGTATACCAACTTATCAGGTGGTGGTGTGTGTATAATGCCGTAACCTTTTCGCATTTCCCATATACATATAATTTACATATATATATGTGTATATAATGCCACCTGGTCATGGGTCAATATATATGTATGCAATGCATGAGAAGTACATCAATAAAATCTCTTGGAGTGTCTTAAGACCATTATGACTTTGAATGATATCATCAAGTAAACTTTTTTAACTTACGTATTTTTCTGAGACGATAGAATAATATGACACATGGAGAATCAAGAACATAAGCATCTCTAGAATTTCTATAAATAGAGTCATTTATGGAAGTTGTGCATTTGCACGTTTTGTTTGAATCGTATGGATCATGCCAAACTTGGACGAAAATTCATTTTTTTTGACTTGCTTCTCCTCTCACCTTCAAGAATTTTCTCATCACTTGTTTGAAATAGTATAATCCGTATAATCTCTAAATAATCTTTGCCTTAGACTGATGTCAATTACCTTACGACAAATTCAACGTACAATACTATAGGGTGTAACATCATCATAATTTAATACTGGGAAGTGTAACATCATCGTAATATAACACTAAGGGACGTAATATTGACGTAATATTGCGGGGTGTAACATCATTCCCCCATTTGGAACATTCGTCCTCGAATGTTGACTGATGCTCCTATCATTTTCATAACATATAGCTTTCGTGAATACCTTAATACTTTCCTTGCCATTTAGGTAGTTGTTCTGTAAATAAATCTAAAGGTTAGGCCATCCCCCCCCCCTCTAGGCCTCTTTCCCATGCCATGATTTGTGATCGAATTCCTTTCAATCTTGTAAATATTTCTACCTTCTATCATGAAACCTCTATGATACTGACCTTGTAAGTGTGCCTATGAGACTTTTCTCTCCTTTTTCCTCTAGCTTTTAGCCTATACAAAGGGGGACTAGAGAAGATGCCCCTCGGAACTTTTCTGGAGAGAGCGGGGTATGTGAAGTCTAAGATAGGATCTCATTATGAGACCCTCCCCAAGCCCTGGTAACTCGTGGTACTTGACTAGTAGTCTCACCAGCCACGGACTTTCCCTTCTGGGCGGCTGTAGTCTTCGGAGGCATCGCTAAAACGTAATATATCTTTAGGAACATGAATTTTTGTATCGCATGATCTAATATAAAAAGAGAAGATAACATCTTATATGTCTTGTAGCCTCCTATCTATAAGTGTAATGCACAACACACTCACAAACAAGACTCTACTAGACACGATCTGTAGACAACCTAAGGACAAAACTGCTCTGATATCACTTTTGTCACGACCCAAACCAATGGGCCGCGACAGGTGCCCGAGTCCTACTTATCGAACACCCCTACGCATGCGTCTATGATATAAACATGAATAACGTCTGTTGAATTATGAGAATAAAATACATGAAGAAAACCTGCCAAAAAGGCATATGCACATATATATGCAGAATACAGTGGGCGAGCCGACAAGGCTGCTATAGACAAGTATATACCCAAAACTGAAAGCCGACAAAGCCATATGTTATCCAACTATACATAACTGTCTACAAACCTCTAATAGAAATATAACTGTACAAAGATAGGACTTAGCCAAGTCATACCCATATACATATATACTGAGTATGTAAGGCATGAAAATCAGTACATAAAAGACATAGATGACACATGAAATAAAGAGATCTATCTGTAAATCTGAATAAATTTATAAATTCTGAAACATTTATAATGTCATGCACGTGCATATAAATGTCGTGTCATGCATAGGTATAGGTGTACATAACATCATCAAGCCTTTGAGGGCATCCCATCATATCATCTCGGCCACTATGGGCAACATCATCAACATATACCCACTGATCAGGTGGTGATGCGTATATAACATCGTAACCTTTTCTCATATCCCATATACATATATATACATAAATATATGTGCGTATATAACACCATCTGGTCATGGGTCAATGTACATGTATAAATGAATGCAATGCATGAGAAGTACGTCAATAAAATCTCTCGGAATGTCATAAGACCATTTTACCTCTGATTAATATCATGAAACAAACTTTATCAACTTACATATTTTCTGAGAACCATGAACATATGATAGAATAATAAGACATATGGAAATCAAGAACATAGGCATCCTTAGAATCTCTACGAATAGTGTTATTTATGGAAGTTATACATATTCTCGTTTTGTTTGTACCGTATGGATCATGCCAAAAAGAAAGAAGGGATAGCCTTAACATACCTGGAGTAGGGAAAAATCCGTATGATGTTCTTGGAATAGGATGCACCGTACTCCTTTAGAACCGCAAAATTTTACGTTGCTAAAAATTCACGTTGGATTCCTTTTAGTTGCAAGAATTCACGTTTTGTTGAAGGCTTGCTAACGTTCTAGTTGTAAGAATTTTGGTTGAAAAACGTTTTGGGTGTAAAATGGCTTATTATTGGATTTGGTAGAGTTTCTTAATTGTCACCTGCTGGTTAACGTATTTGGATGGCAATGATGGCTAAGGTTTGATTGTAGTGATTGAATACATGATATAGAAAAAGTGAAGTGTCTTGAAATTAATAAGGTATGTTGCCACCTAATCCAAAAATGACTAAGAGTCATTGTTTGGGAAGTGGTTGGCTGCCACATTTTTTGGATGGGTGGGATATAAATCATTAATCTTTATCCACTTATCAGGTAATTAGGTAATGTCCAATTATCTGGTAACTAAACAATTACCCGCATAATTAAGAATTGTCTCAAATTACTTAAAATTCTACTTATTTTTAATACACTTTATACATAATTCTATCATGGTCATATGGTACCTTGTATGGTACTAGTCCATAAATATCGGGTACTATCGCTCGGCCCATATTTTATCCTAGATTGGCAACCTTCAACGAAATTCATTTTCTTTAGTTTGTATACCCTTTATTCTTTATAACACTTACTTATCGCTTGTTATAAATAGCATAAATATGTTAACCTTAAGATAATCTTTTCCCCAAGTATATGTCGATTAACTGAAGATGAAACTTTAACGTACTAAACACGAGATGTAACACATTCAGAACTTCTTGGAAATTACAGACACTTACAATTATCTGAATGTTTCAAAGGATTATGTCTTACTGACATTGCTTCCCTTTTCATTGTTGGGGGAAGCTAAGGAATGGTTACAAAAGGAGCTCGTGAACTCAATCCACAATTGGGATGATCTTGCAAGGAAATTATTAATCACGTTTTTCCCACAAAGAAGACAAAGTCACTGAGGAGCCAAATTCTAGGGTTTCAACAATGAGATGGAGAGACTCTCTGACAAGCTTGTGAAAGGTACAAGAAGCTACTCAGAGACTGCCCACATCATTGTCAAACTGATGAGGTGTTGGGTCACACTTTCATTGATGGGTTGGACGAGGCATCAACGATGAATTTTGACTCAGCATGTACGGGTAGCTGCATGGCAAGACCGTATAGTGAGATCTAGATTCTACTAAATAATTTCACTGCTAATGATAAAAATTGCCAAGGAGAAAGGGAACCACGAAGAGCACTTAAACAAAAGGCAGCAGGTGTGATCGAGTTTGATGTCTTCTCAGCAATAAGGGCAGAAATAGCGAGATTAGCAAATTAGATGAATAAAATGACAATGCACCATGCACAACAGATGCAACATGTGCAACAAATGCTTACTTGTTGCGAGTTATGTGGTGAAGGTCACACAAGTGACATATGTCCCGTGAATCCTGAATCAATTTACTATGTGGGGCAACAAGCTAGAGTGCCGATGAATCAATATGCTCAATATGGTAACACATACAATCTGAACTGGAGGAATCATCCTAACTTCTCTTGGGGAGGAAATCAGAATATCAGGCCTCAAGCGAATTACAATCATCCACCTCAACCCCTACACCAAGCAGAAGAGACTTGGACTGATATGATGAAAAATCTCTTGATAGACAATCAACAATTACGCACAGAATTCAGAAATCTAGAGAGGCAGTTTGGGCAAATGGCTAACAATCAGAATACTAGACCTGCTGGAGCTTTCCCGAGTGATACTAAACCTAATATTAAGGCTCAAGTCAATGTGGTTACCTTGAGAAATGGAAGAGGATTAGAAGGAGTTCCAGAGAAAAAGAAGTATATAGCTAGACCTGAAGGAGAATTAGTTCCTTAGCCCATTGAGGAGAATAAGAAAGAAAAACCAAAAATTGTGACAAGGCCACCACCCGTTTCCACAAAGACTGCAAAAGCAAAAAGATAATGCTATGTACAATAAATTCTTAGATATTTTGAGCCACATAAGTGTGAATTTACCTTTTGTAGAAATTTTGCAGGAAATGCCTAAGTATACAAGGTATCTCAGAGATATTGTGGCAAACAAGCGAAGACATATGGAGTTTGAAACATTTTCACTTACTGAAGAGTGTAGTGCTAGAGTTCAAAGTAAACTCCCTCCTAAGTTGAAGGATCATGGGTGTTTCACAATTCCCATGTCTCTTGGAAAACAAAAAGTTGGTAGAGCCCTATCTGATTTAGGGGCTAGTATAAATTTGATGTCATCCTCTTTGTTCAAGCAACTCGGATTGGGGGTGCTTAGACCTACTACAATCACTTTACAGTTGACAGATACGTCACTTGTTATGCCAGAAGGAATTATTGAGGATGTGTTAGTTCGAGTGGGAAAGTTTATTCTTCCTGCTGATTTTATTGTTCTTATTACGAGGCGGATGAAGAAGTACCCGTTATTTTAGGGTGACCATTCTTAGCTACTGGTGGAGCGCTTATTGATGTTAGGGAAGGAAAGTTGAAGATGAGAGTTGGTAATGAGGAAATTACTTTTAATGTGTACAAGGCACTTAAGCTCCCTAAGCATTATCAGGACTTGTGCATGATTACTACGGTAGAACTGAAGGGAATAGAGCAGAGTCCTGATGTGAATTATAGTGATTCGGATAGGACGACTGAGTTGGATGAGGTGGTGTTGCAAGGTCAGTGTGTAAGGATGATTGAGAAAAGAGCTAGAGATGAAAAAGGAGATCTTCTGAGAGAGTGTAAAAAGGCTAGTCTTAATGGGAGATAGAAGAAGAGAAAGCTCCCAACCTGAGCAGAGTAGCAGTGTCATGCCACGACGTTAAATCAAACGCTTGTTAGGAGGCAACCCATCTTTCCTGCTTTCTTTTATTTTTATTTTTATTTTTATTTTTATATTATTATTGTTGTAGTGTTATTTTTGTTTTGTATGATTATAAGAATAAGAGGTGTTTACCGTGAAAATGGTAATAACAATTAGATTTGATTTTGTGGTTCTAAAAATACGTGATCTATTTTTATGCTAGTTGTTAGGCAATAGATGCTAAGTGAAGGACTAGAAAATAATATAGTAGCTTGTAGATGGTGACATAATCAAACCGAATGGCTGGATATCGGGGCCTCGAGATCGAGTCGGGTGCCCGGCTAAGGGTCATCAATGGAGGATTAATGGTTATGATAAATTCTATGGCAGCTCTTTATGACCAATAATGAGCAATAAATGAAGAACAATAAATAGAACACAATAAGTATAAGCAATAAATGTAAGTAGAGAGATCAAGATAATATGTTAAGTTAGGAAGCGGAGGGAATGTTCTTGTCTATTCATTATTGAGTATCAGATCCCCTATAAAAATATCAAGGGTTCCCCTTATATATGAGGGGAAAATCCTAATATGACACATGTGTAATTATTACATAAAGTAGCTGGTACAACCACTCAATCAGCCTGGTGCAGGTTGTCACTATTTACGCAGGCGTTGTCAGAAAATACTGCTCCTAGGGAATTTCCCGCATACATACGATAAGCACCGGTTCATTCTGCCCCATCACCGGCACGAAGAGTCCTCGAAGACTCCAAACCCCGAGCTATTCTTCGGGCCCCTCGAGGTGAAATTATGCAATGCGTCGTCGACCGTAAAATTGATCTTCCCGATTTTAGCCGTATACATGAGGCAAAGTCATTGGAAGAGTGGAAAAGAGAGTTAGATGGTGAGAACTAAGTGTGGGTGACCGCACAAAGGACTATGAGCCGTTAATGCTTCGGCTTTTGGCCTTTCAGGGAGTTTCTTGTCCACCCTTGTTATTGTTTTGCTTTATTTGTGCATTTGGAACACAACACTCTTTTATGTTTAAGGTGGGAGAATTCTCTAGATGATTAGTAGGATGTAAAAAAAATGTTAACTTCTTATTTTTGATTTCGTAGTTGTGTAGTATTTTAGTAGCTATAAAAAAAAGGCAGAAAAATTGGACTTTTCCCGCCGATGGATCTCCTAGACAGTTTTTTTGAGGGATTTAAGTGTAACGAAAAAGGACAAAAAAATTTTCTTTGTAGGTAATGTAGTAATTCCCCCTTGATTTTTCTTTGTGACGCAGTTCTTTTCCAAGGGGTTTGTTTGAACCGGGTGTAGGTAGTTTTATTTTTTTTGGAGAGCAGCCATGGTGTTGTGAATTAAATTGAAGCAATATATCTTGATTTTGTGACGCTTACGCTCAGTTTTTGACTCTTGTATAAGTACCTTAAATTGTATTATATTAAATTGGCATAACTGCTTTGACTAGAGTGTCTTGATGAGTCCAATCCTGAGTGAGTTATGTGCCATGAATGTGTGAGGTTTGTGTGTTATTCTATGCATTGCATTTGATGTCTAGAACTTTCCCCATGTGTTTGCAAAGCGAAATAGTATATATATATATATATATATATATATATATATATATATATATATATATATATATATATATATATATATATATATATATATATATATATATATATATATATATATATATATATATATATATATATATATATATATATATATATATATATATATATATATATATATATATATATATATATATATATATAATTGTTATGTATCGTAGCTAAACCCGTTGAGCATGCAATCCTGTTTCTTTGGCACCCACATTACAAGCCTTACCCATTTGTTTGAATTAATCATCTATTTGAACCTTTTCACCTCTCATGAGCACTTGAATTGTTATGAACTTTGTAAAAGTTAAAGTGTGGGGTGGTTGGTTTGGCTTTTAAGCGGAACTAATGAAATAAGGAGAAAGGTGCACTGTTTTGAAAAAGTAAGAGCCACTTGAATAGAAAAAGAAGAAAAAACAATATAGTTATTGTGAGCACATGATTTTTGCTTCACGGAAACTATTCCAAAAGAAATCGAAAAAATAAAACAAGTTACCTTCGGGTACAATTTTGAGAATTTACGTGACATTTTGACACTTGGGACATTTTGACAATCCTCAGCGTGACATTTTACCGCCCCGCGAGGGGCGTAAGGGAGTTTTTCCAATTAAAGGACAATCAAAACAAGATTTATTATTAAGATTCAGAGTCGCCACTTGGGAGGTTTATGGTGTCCCAAGTCACCAGTTGAATCCCGAATCGAGGAAGATAATGACTCTGTTTAACAGTCCGCGAACCAGAAATCCGGATAAGGAATTCTATTAACCCGGGAGAAGGTGTTAGGCATTCCCGAGTTCCGTGGTTCTATCACGGTCGCTCAACTGTCATGTTTAGCTTATTTATCTGATTTTTTACATGTTGTAACTTATGTGCCGATTTTAATTTTTAACCGCTTTTATTCAATTTATTAAAGAAAATTGAACGTCGTCTGAGACATGTCTTTGGATTGCGCCGCATGAAATGAACCCGCAATCCTGAAAACATCCGATTCGACGTTTTGGATTTGGATTTGGGTCGCATGAAATGCACACCCGAGTTTAGGGATGATAACATTATTAGATACGCACCTAAAGATGCTAACGCGTTATTATTTTTGAGAAGGCCGTGAAATTCGCTAAATGGCCCTTCCCGAAATCTAAAGAGTCAATATCTACATTTGTGAGGGCCCCACAGTTTGTGATTTATTTCGGCGAGGCGCAACTCATTTATTTTAAGGATATCCTAAAGCGACTACGTTTTCTATTTCGTTTGTCTCTAGAATAAAAGAAGAAAAATACATAATTTATTTACATGCTTGAGAGTTATTATTGAAAAACTTCGAACCTAAATAGTTAACATCGAAGATAGACGGGAACATGGGGGCAGAACAGTTTTGGGCCCAGGCCCAGCATACCGGGCGCAGAACTGGACCTGAACTATTTCTATTTTTAGCGTCTGGTCTGCTACTTACTTGTACACTTTTTGGTATTCACAATAAGGCAGAAATGGAATCAACAACTACAAAACCCCCTTTTATGACTCTAAATATACAAGTCTGCTAACTAAAACAGTTTAAACTACTGATTAATTAACCTAAAGTCTTTATACGTATTTGAAATATGCTTTGTAAAGAAATAAACTGAAATATCAGAATGCTACCACTACATTATTGGTTATTTAAACTAACATGCAGGGCAGTCTATCCATTACTACTGCTCGATACTTAGTTGTACGTAGCAAAGCTACTACATGCTTTTAACAGATGAAACTAACTACTATATTACACAACTTAAAATTTCAGAATATACAAAGCTAAATGTTAAAACTTCAGTTCTTCATTTCATATTCATGCTTCAAATTTCAGACTTACAAGGTTCAACAAATCAATTGTGTACCTGATATTTGGAAAAAGAAAAGAAGGAAAGAAAGATCAGTAGTGCAGCAGTAAACGCACAACAACAACAACAGTAGATTCAGCAACAACCAGCAATACAACCAGTAAAACCAATAACAGGTAACCCAGTAGCAGATTGAAAACCAGCAGCAAACTTAAGAATACCCAATAGTAACCACAAGAAACCAAATAGCAATACCCAAATGAATCCCAATGATCTAAGAAAACAAACACAAGGCGAAGCGGGGATGGACACTAATTCTCAGATTTTGAGTATGCAAGAGGAGAACAACTGAAAATCTTTTTTTTTTGGGTGTAAGCTTTAGCTTTTATCACTTCAACTAACTGAAATTCTATGGGTAAGAATTCCAGCCTATATGCACTCAATATATGACTCTTAAAATTCCCTATATCTCACTTTTAGGTTCTGTTTTTTTTTCTTTACTCTCCAAATCTGTTTTTCTAATACTGAACTGCTAATCTTCAAAATTCAGTCCCAAAATTTGTCCTTAGTGTCCCCTCTTTATAACAAAGAAATGTGTGTTTAAAAGACCAGTCATCCCCTTTTATATTCAAACTTTAGGTTTTTCAGCCTGTATATTCTTTCCCATGTGCACTCCTTAACCCCTTTTATCATTCAGCCCATGATATTCTGATTTCCACCTCAAAAGGTTTTTTTTTTTAAAAATGGTGTCAGCTCTTCAATTCTTTATTAAAAGCCCATGCTATTTTCGATTTCCAGCCAATAAAGGCACTTAACACATTATCACTCCCACCATTGATCCCTATTTTATTCATTAGTTTAGTGGTATATTAGTATTAAACTGACATACCATTAAAACTGAACAATTTTCAGGTTTCTAACATCCCAAAATACCCCTCTGGGAATCTAAACTACTGCCCTAATAGCTGATTTCTAACTGATCTCTAATGTACTACAGCTATAACCAATTCACAACTAAATTCAAATAATGATTCGATCAAAATGTGAAGCAGTATGAATCAGATTATTCTAACATTCAAACCTGTAAAACTAATCGATGACATTTATCCAATTGACAATACTAGCTATAACATATAACAATTAATCGATAAACAAATAAGACTAGACAGGCCACCAAATGATTTCAGCGGCTTTGCACAAAACAGGGAACCTACATGAATTAACCACTCGACGATATTAATAAAATCGAATACGTATCTTACCACACGTATTTAACAATGGTCAGAAGAAGAGTCGACCAAATAAAAGGTCTTATGAAGACGGAGAAAATTGAAAGAAAATAACAGAAAAATCAACAAATTAACTAGACATGATAACAAACACAAATAGAATTCAAACAAGAATAGAAGGGAAAGAGAAACTTATCTTGGAAGCTCAAAAACAAAACAACCCAGTGGGTGATATCGTACTGGAATTAACCATTGGTCCAGTCGAGTTCACCATGGAATTTCAAGTGATAAATGTGGCGGTATCGTACAATCTTTTGTTGGGACGACCCTGGATCCACGCAGCTAAAGCAGTACCTTCTACGCTGCATCAAATGGTCACATTTGAATGGGATAAATAAGAGATTGTGGTACACGGGGATGACGGTACACATGCCGTCAATGATGCTATTGTGCCCTTCATAGAAACCGACGGTGGCAAGGGCCCATGGGTTTATCAAGTTTTTGACGCAGTCCCAGTGGACAAAATTCCTGAGGGTGGGGGCCTTCCACTTCCCAGAATCACAGCTGCAACCTTCATGATAGCCTCAGAGATGTTGAATAGAGGGTTTGTACCAGGAAAAGGTTTGGGGAGTGATTTGCAGGGAATGGTCGAGCCCGTCTCTTTGCCTAAGAACCTGGATACTTTTGGGTTGGGATTCAAGCCTACCGCAGCGGATGTAAAACGGGCCCGCAAGATGAAGAAAAGAGTGTGGGACCTTCCTAAGCCAGTCACACGACTGTCCAAATCATTTGTCAAAGCAGGGTGTAGAAAGTTACCAGTCCCGGAAATTCTTGGACCTTTGATCGGGTCGGATGGAGATTTGAATGAGGGCCTTGAGAGAATGTTAGCAGATGTCAACATGACAGAGGCTGGAGAGGGTTCTAGTAAGGCAGAAATACAGTTTGTTGGGCCTAGAGCAAATGTCAACAATTGGACGGCTACTCCTCTTCCTACCCGGGGGGAGTCCTGGTAGTAGGCTTTGATTTTTCTTTCTTGTTTTCTGGATTATTCCAGGGTGTAATCCAAATCTCATTTTATTTTGTAAAGTGTGAACCCTATTATCTCGCATTTTTAATAAAATGAAAATTTTCTCTTCTTATCTTGTTTTAATTTTGTTTTATTCTTTTCTCTTTCTGAACAGTTATCTTTTTACTGGTTCTAATGACATGGCATGGACAACGGATCTTCGACCTAGTCTAAAAAATCAATCTGACTCCGACTTAATTGTATAAGAGATCGATTATGATGATGAGTCTGAATACGACGAGGATGAACCCTTTGAAGAAATAAACAGAGAATTGTGCCAGTTCGAAGAGAAACCCAAGCCTAATCTGAATGACACCGAAGCTGTCAATTTAGGTGATGCAGACGATGTCAGGGAAACCAAAATCAGCATCCACATTGAGTCAAACATCAGGGAGGAATTAATCAAAGCCCTCATTGAGTTCAAAGATGTTTTTGCGTGGTCATATAATGACATGCCGGGATTAAGCACCGATCTAGTGGTCCACAAATTGCCCACTGACCCGGTATACCCTCCTGTCAAGAAGAAATTGAGGAAGTTTAAGATGGATATGAGTGTGAAAATCAAAGAAGAAGTGACCAAGCAGCTGCAGGCAAAAGTTATTCGGGTCACTCGATATCTCGATTGGTTGGCCAATATGGTACCAGTGCCGAAGAAAGATGGGAAAATCAGGGTATGTGTCGACTACTGCAATCTCAACAACGCAAGCCCTAAGGATAATTTTCCATTGCCCAACATCCATATCTTGATCGATAATTGCGCCGGGCGCGAGATCGGATCCTTTATGGACTGCTATGCAGGATATCATCAGATCTTAATGGATGAAGAAGATGCAGAAAAGATGGCTTTCATTACGCCATGGGTAACTTACTGCTACCGGGTAATGTGATTCGGATTGAAGAATGCTGGGGCAACATACATGAGAGCAATGACTACTGTGTTTCATGACATGATACACAAAGAAATTGAAGTGTACGTAGATGATGTGATCATAAAGTCCAGGCATCAGGAAGACCATGTAGCAGACCTAAGGAAGTTCTTTCAAATACTTCGAAGGTATGATATTAAGCTCAACCCGACCAAATGTGCCTTTGGGGTTCCATCAGGAAAGCTACTAGGAATCATCGTCAGTCGACGGGGTATTGAGTTGGACCCATCCAAGATCAAGTCCATCTAGGATTTGCCACCGCCGAAGAACAAAATGGAGGTGATGAGTCTGTTGGGAAGACTAAATTATATCAGCAGGTTCATCGCTCAACTCACGGCGACTTGTGAGCCCATATTTCGGCTGCTGAAGAAAGATGCTGCGGTAGAGTGGACGGTGGAATGTCAAGAAGCATTTGACCAAATCAAGGGGTATCTGTCAAATCCACCTGTGTTGGTCCCACCAGAGTCGGGGAGACCATTAATTCTTTATCTAATGGTCCTGGAGAATTCGTTTGGCTGCGTGTTGGGGCAACACGACATTACAGGAAGGAATGGGCAAGCCATCTATTATCTTAGCAAGAAGTTTACAGTATATGAGGTCAAGTACACTCAACTAGAGAGGAATCTGTTGGGGTTAATTTTACTTTTTTTTTATTCATTTATTTTGCTTGAAATGCTAAAAATTAAATAAAAAAAAGAGTCATTTGCCGAACTACGCTGGTTTGATTCTCACCGGATGTGAGATACGTAGGCAGTTGTATCTTTTGATTCAATCTGTTTCTAGTTTGGCAAAGAGTTAACCAATACGGCGTCGTTTGGTTTAAGTAGGGGGTCAGTTCGAACCGGGTAATGGGTCGGGTTTGGGAAAGGCCATGGGATCGCTAGATTAGATTGGATGGACGGCTCAGATCAAATGCCCTATGCGGCGTCGTTTGGGGGCGTCTCTGAAAGACCTGGTTTGGACTAGGTCAATGTAACTGGTTTGGGCCTGAATTTTTGGTTTCACCTGGCCCAATCCGAGTTTCCTTGATACTTCACCCATTTTCCTTCTTTCTTTAATTACCAAAATTAAACAAAAATCCTAAATAAATTGTAAAATCAAAAATAAAATTACACACATATTATTTAACACCTATAATAATTAACACACAAATTAAACATTAAATAAAATCACACAATGACAAGAAACACACATGCATATTTTTTTGTGATTTTCTTTTAACCAAATTATGGTTAATTAATTCCTAAATGCATGCAACATGTATTTTTGCAACATGTATTTTTTGTATTTTTAACTATAGCAAGGTGAGCATTTACGGACAGAACACTTATCAAAATGTCACGCAAATTATCAAAAATGTACCCGAAGGTAACTTGTTTTATTTTTTCGATTTCTTTTGGAGTAGTTTCCGTGAAGCAAAAATCACGTGCTCACAGCTGCCCCTCTTTGTCCGAAAGCACAAAGAGCTTTCGTGCAAAGATAAAGTGTGCGAATACGAGCGATTTTTGCCCTGTTGGAGTACTCCGTGTGAAGCATTTTTTTGAAAAAAGATTTGACCGAACCTTTGCTTCAAAGGTTTCCTACATATCCCTGGCTAAAAAGGAATCAGGTCAATGTAGTTCGGGAAGTTTCGGTAGCTGGGACTACCATGAAGCTGTTGTTTTGCTGTTACTACTATTGCTGCTGCTGCTACCGCTTACTGACCTCCTTATTGCACCGTGCTCAAAGAAAAACAAGAAGCTAGACTAAACTGGGGATTACAAAATCATATCTATCTTTCACACTAGCTCTTGTCGCCTTGCTTTCTTGCTGGCTCGTGTTTTCCCCGTTGCTTCTTTCTTTGACTTGACTTGCAGTCTTCTTTCTGGTTTTTGAGATGGGATTCATGTTGGGGGCATTTTGTTGTAACCCTCCGCATTACTGGCTCCCAACTTCAACACTTAAAATGTAAAGACTAAAATGTATTCCTCTATTCTTCCAGACGGGCTCCTGCAACCAAAGTAAACAAAAACAAACGAAATTTTTGCCCCAGTTTGCACTAGGAATATTCGTGAGTTGTTAGCCAAACTGTAAACCACTTCTATTGCAATGATGAGAGTAAACTAAAGACTAGACTAGGATGTGTGTCTCCTACGAGTAAAACCAAACTTGGGAGAAAGTGCATCTCCTACGGGTAAAACAAACTTAGGCAGAAATGCCTCTCCTATGGGTAAAATAAACTTAGGAGGAAATGCATCTCCTATGGGTAAAACAAACATAGGAGGAAATGCCTCTCCTAGGGGTAAGAATAAACTTAGGAGGAAATGCCTCTCCTATGGGTAGGACAAACTTAGGAGGAAATGCCTCTCCTAGGGGTAAGAATAAACTTAGAAGGAAATGCCTCTCCTATGGGTAAAACAAACTTAGGAGGAAATGCCTCTCCTAGGGGTAAGACAAACTTAGGAGTTAATGCCTCTCCTATGGGTAAAAATAAACTTATGAGGGAATGCCTCTCCTAGGGGTAAGAATAAACTTAGGAGGAAATGCCTCTCCTATAGGTAGAACAAACTTAGGAGGAAATGCCTCTCCTAGGGGTAAGAATAAACTTAGGAGGAAATGCCTCTCCTATGGGTAAAATAAACTTAGGAGGAAATGCCTCTCCTAGGGGTAAGAATAAACTTAGGAGGAAATGCGTCTCCTATGGGTAAAACAAAACTTAGGAGGAAATGCCTCTCCTAGGGGTAAGAATAAACTTAGGAGGAAATGTCTCTCCTATGGGTAAAACAAACTTAGGAGGAAATGCCTCTCCTATGGGTAATATTAAACTTAGGAGGAAATGCGTCTCCTATGGGTAAAACGAAACTTAGGAGGAAATGCCTCTCCTAAGGGTAAGACAAACTTAGGAGGAAATGCCTCTCCTATGGGTAAAAATAAACTTGAAAGACCTAGCCTAGGAAATGCTTTTCCTAGTGGTGACGTGTGATCGTCTCAAATAGCCTTTTGCGTAAGCAGAATTTGGGCACTACACCTGAAAAATTCACCCTTCCTAGCTTTGATATGAACCTAGCTTCCATCCCTGTTTCAAACAAAGGAAACTTGTTAGTTTAAACATGGTGGTTGGTTGCACTACTCCTACTGGGGATGCTATCAACCCTTTTCCTTCCGTCCTGAATTATCTTTCTTCAAAACTACTTCCCTGAAAACTTGTACTGTCTTCTATGCGAACTGCTGGGGATAACATTTTCTCAAAAATGTGTTATCTTACTCCTCCAAAGACTACTTCCCTTAAGACTGATGTTTCATTCCTATGCAAACCATTTCTCTGTTTATATTCTTCCTTCGAAGACTATCTCCCTTAAAACTCGTGTTACCTTCCTCCTGACATTGCTTTCTTTAAAGCTTGTTTTGCCTTCTCCCGAAAAACTGCTGGGGATATCGCTTTTCTCAAACCTGTGTTAGACTTATCGAAATTTTTTGAAATGAACGAAAATTTTCTGCCCCAGTTTGATAATCTTCTTTGTGACCCTGTCTTTCTACTGTCAGTAATATTCCCTTTCCCTTCTTCAAATCAAAGAAAAATTTGTTTGTTTAAAACGGGGCGAGTTCTCGTGCCCTTTCTGATGGGGATGGTTCTTCTTTTCTCTTCCTTGCTTTGCTATAAAACTTGCTGGGGCTGATATTCCTGCTGGGGATGGTTCTTCTCTTCTCTTCCTTCCCCGCTCTGTGTTGTCCGGCCATTGTGGAGCTTGGTTGAGAATCTGTCGGAGTTGTCCCTATGTCTTGCAAGTCTGCTGGGGATCCTCAGAACCTTTTAACTGTTGCTTTTCCGTTTTCTCCCACTTCCCCTGGAAATTTGGTCCTCTTGGGGTCTAGACCCATTCATCATTTGTTTTTGAGACCAACCTCATTTCTCTTTGTCGCCTTATCTTTTGGGCCTGTCCTATTTGCATTTTGTTTTTGCATTATTTTGGCGACTGGTAGTAAGTTCTGAAAATCTTTTTCAAAAACAACTGCCGGGGAAGTAAAGTCTTTAAACCAAGAAATGAAAAAGTGATGATCTCAAAAATAGAAAAAGAAGAAGTCTTTCTGAACAAATGCTGGGGAACAGGAAAGAAAAGAATTTATCTGAATGATATAACTGATCCCAAAGATCATGTCGCGCATTCCGGATTAATCAACCCAGTGTGTTTGTATCAATCAACCTTTCTGATGACCTTATGTTGCTGGGGATAAACAGGCACTCAACTCTTTTCCAGATGCGGATCCTTTCCGCCAATCTTGTCTTGTCGCCTCATAGTGACCTTCGAGGGGTTTCACTAATAAGACTCTCTCATTTCTCTCAACTCCCGTCGCCTTACGGTGCCTGTGAAGATTTTCACCGATAAGACTCTCTCATTTCTCTCAACTCCCGTCGCCGTATGGTGCATGTGAAGGTTTTCATCGATAAGACTCTCTCATTTTATTTTATTTTTCAGCTGGGGATCGGAGTGCTACCGATATGACTCTCTCTGTTGGGGGATTCTTTCGGCTATCAATTCATTTCCAGCTTGGGGATCAAAGGGTTATTCCCGGCTTCCATTTGCATTGATTTAGCACTTCTCGGATACTGATCGGGAGGTCTTCTTTGGACATCAATATGGGTTTTTGTGTATGGTTAAAAGAAAAGGGGTAACAAGAGGTTCAAAATAATTTTGATGGGTAAAACATTACAGCTCTTGGAATCAACTTTCTTTCCCAAAATTATACACACAAACTTCTGCCCCAGTTTTTTCTTGCTTGGGGGATTTTTATTTTTTGTTACACTATGACCGAGCCGTGAGGCGCCTACATATCCTTCTCTGAGGAATCAGGTCAAACGTAGTTCCCAATTCCTTTGTTTTTCTTGTGACTTTTCCTTTGTCTTTATTATCATTATTTTTCTTTTTTTTTTTCATTTTAATTACTGATTCCAAAAGAGGGATATGAAAAAAAATAAGGCTCAAAAGAGGAAGCAAAGGATAAAGTGTTTGGATATAAGAAATAATTGCCTCCGTCATTTCATTCTCCGATAAATGCCAACCACAAACAAACAACAATTACAGTCAAAAGAAATCATACATAATATCTCTTAACTGCGTCAGAATTGATAGTCATGTCGACGTATTTCTCGTCGATATCTGTTAAACATAAAGCGCCATTGGACAATACTCTGGTTACAATAAATGGCCCTTGCCAATTCGGGGCAAACTTGTCCTTTGCCTCAGCCTGATGTGGGAGGATGCGTTTCAACACTTGCTGGCCCACTTCAAACTTCCGGGGACGTACCTTTTTATTGTATGCTCTTGCCATTCTCTTTTGATATAACTGGCCATGACACACAGCTGCCAGTCTCTTTTCATCAATCAAGCTCAACTGCTCCAAACGGGTTTTGACCCACTCGTCATCATCATTCTCAGCTTCAGCAACAATCCGAAGGGATGGCATTTCAACTTCCGCCGGTATTACTGCTTCAGTTCTATATACCAACAAATAGGGAGTGGCCCCTACTGAAGTCCGAACAGTAGTACGATAACCCAACAATGCAAATGGTAATTTCTCATGCCATTGTCTGGACCCTTCTACCATCTTCCTCAATATCTTCTTAATGTTCTTGTTGGCTGCTTCAACGGCTCTAGTCGCCTTGGGACGACATGGTGTGGAATTACGGTGTGCAATCTTAAACTGTTGACATACTTCCTTCATCAAATTGCTGTTGAGATTAGCACCATTATCTGTGATGATCACTTTTGGGACCCCAAATCGACAGATAATATGGGAGTGAACAAAATCCACTACTGCCTTCTTGGTTACTGACTTGAAAGTTTTAGCTTCAACCCACTTAGTAAAATAGTCGATGGTCACCAGAATGAACCTATGACCATTGGTAGCTGCCGGCTCAATAGGTCCAATGACATCCATGCCCCATGCAACAAATGGCCATGGCGCTGACATTGTATGCAATTTTATCGGCGGAGAATGAATCAAATCTCCGTGTATCTGACACTGATAGCATTTCCGCACGAAACTGATACAATCACGCTCCATAGTGAGCCAATAATACCCTGCTCGAAGAATCTTATTCGCCAATACATATCCGCTCATATGTGGCCCACAAACTCCGGCATGTACCTCTATCATAACTGTCGCGGCTTGACTGGCATCTATAAATCTTAGCAATCCCAAATCTGGGGTTCTTTTGTACAACACTCCTCCACTGAGGAAGAATCCACTTGACAATCACCGAATGGCTCTTTTTTGGTCTCCGGTGGCCTGCTCCGGGTATATCCCCATCCTTAGGTACTCCTTTACGTAATAAAACCATGGCTAGACATCCACTTCTTCCTCTACAATATTGCAATAAGCATGCTGATCATGAACCTGAATGTGCAATGGGTCAACATGAATTTTATCTGGGTGGTGTAACATCGATTCTAAAGTGGCCAATGCATTGGCAACCTCATTATGAACTCTTGGGATGTGTCTGAATTCCACTGATCGAAATCGCTTACTCAGATCGTGCAAACATTGTCGATATGGTATGAGTTTCAAATCCCGTATTTCCCGTTCGCCCTGAATCTGATGCACCAGGAGGTCCGAGTCTCCCAAGACCAAAATGTCCTGGACATCCATGTCTGCAGCTAGTCACAGACCCAAAATGCATGCCTCATACTCAGCCATGTTGTTGGTACAATAAAAACGCAGCTGAGTTGTAACAGGATAATGACGTCATGCTTCAGAAATAAGTACCGCTCCTATTCCAACTCCCTTCGCATTTGCGGCTCCATCAAAGAAAAGCTTCCATCCTGGTTTGTCAGGTAACTCCAACTCATCTATATGCATTACTTCCTCGTCAGGAAAATACGTCCTCAATGGCTCGTACTCTTCATCAACAGGATTCTCGGCCAAGTGATCGGCCAGCGCTTGGGCTTTCATGGCCGTCCTCATCACATAGACGATATCAAACTCCGTGAGTAAAATTTGCCATTTTGCTAACCTTCATGTAGGCATAGGCTTTTGGAAGATATACTTTAATGGCTCCAGGCGTGAAATGAGATAAGTAGTATATGAGGACAAATAATGCTTCAATTTCTGGGCCACCCAAGTTAGGGCGCAACATGTCCTATCGAGTTGAGTGTACTTGACCTCATATACTGTAAACTTCTTGTTAAGATAATAGATGACTTGCTCCTTCCTTCCTGTAATGTTGTGTTGCCCCAACACGCAGCCAAACGAATTCTCCAGGACCATTAGATAAAGAATTAATGGTCTCCCCGGCTCAGGTGGGACCAACACAGGTGGATTTGACAGATACCCCGTGATTTGGTAAAATGCTTCTTGACATTTCGCCGTCCACTATACTGCAACATTTTTCTTCAGTAGCCGAAATATGGGCTCACAAGTCGCCGTGAGTTGAGCGATGAACCTGCTGATATAATTTAGTCTTCCCAACAGACTCATCACCTCCGTTTTTTTCTTCGGCGGTGGCAAATCCTGGATGGATTTGATCTTGGATGGGTCCAACTCAATACCCCGTCGACTGACGATGAATCCTAGCAGCTTTCCTGATGGAACCCCAAAGGCTCATTTGGCCGGGTTGAGCTTAATATCATACCTTCGAAGTCTTTGAAAGAACTTCCTTAGGTCTGCTACATGGTCTTCCTGACGCCTGGACTTTATGATCACATCATCTACGTACACTTCAATTTCTTTGTGTATCATGTCATGAAACACAGTAGTCATTGCTCTCATGTATGTTTCCCCAGCATTCTTCAATCCGAATGGCACTACCCGGTAGCAGTAAGTTCCCCATGGCGTAATGAAAGCCGTCTTTTCTGCATCTTCTTCATCCATTAAGATCTAATGACATGGTATGCACAAAGGATCCGATCTCGTGCCCGGCGCAATTATCGATATGTTGGGCAATGGAAAATTATCCTTAGGGCTTGCCTTGTTGAGATTGCGGTAGTCGATACATACCCTGATTTTCCCATCTTTCTTCGGCACTGGTACCACATTGGCCAACCTATCGAGATATCGAGTGACCTGAATAACTTTTGCCTGCAGCTGCTTGGTCACTTCTTCTTTGATTTTCACACTCATATCCATCTTAAACTTCCTCAATTTATGCTTGACATGTCATCATTCAATTTCTTGACATGCCGGGTCAGTGGGCAATTTGTGAACCACTAGATCGGTGCTTAATCCCGGCATGTCATCATATGACCACGCAAAAACATCTTTAAACTCAATGAGGGCTTTGATTAATTCCTCCCTGATGTTTGACTCAATGTGGATGCTGATTTTGGTTTCCCTGACATCGTCTGCATCGCCTAAATTGACAGCTTCGGTGTTATTCAGATTAGGCTTGGGTTTCTCTTCGAACTGACACAATTCTCTGTTTATTTCTTCGAAGGCTTCATCCTCGTCGTATTCAGACTCATCATCATAATCGATCTCTTGTACAATTAAGTCGGAGTCAGATTGATTTTTTAGATTAGGTCGAAGATCCGTTGTGCATACCATGTCATTAGAACCAGTAAAAAGAGAACTGTTCAGAAAGAGAAAAGAATAAAACAAAATTAAAACAAGATAAGAAGAGAAAATTTTCATTTTATTAAAAATGCGAGATAACAGGGTTCACACTTTACAAAATAAAATGAGATTTGGATTACACCCTGGAATAATCCAGAAAACAAGAAAGAAAAATCAAAGCCTACTACCAGGACTCCCCCGGGTAGGAAGAGGAGTAGCCGTCCAATTGTTGACATTGGCCCTAGGCCCAACAAACTGTATTTCTGCCTTACTGGAACCCTCTCCAACCTCTGTCATGTTGACATCTGCGAACATTCTCTCAAGGCCCTCATTCAAATCTCCATCCGGCCCGATCAAAGGTCCAAGAATTTCCGGGACTGGTAACTTTCTACACCCTGCTTTGACAAATGATTTGGACAGTCGTGGGACTGTCTTAGGAAGGACCCAGACTCTTTTCTTCATCTTGCGGGCCCGTTTTACATCCGTTGTGGTAGGCTTGAATCCCAACCCAAAAGTATCCAGGTTCTTAGGCAAAGAGACTGGCTCGACCATTCCCTGCAAATCAATCCCCAAACCTTTTCCTGGTACAAACCCGCTATTCAACATCTCTGAGGCTATCATGAAGGTCGCAGTTGTGAATCTGGGAAGTGGAAGGCCCCCACCCTTAGGAATTTTGTCCACTGGGACTGCGTCAGAAACCTGATAAACCCATGGGCCCTTGTCACCGTCGGTTTCTATGAAGGGCACAATAGCATCATTGACGGCATGTGTACCGTCATCCCCGTGTACCACAATCTCTTGTCTATCCCATTCAAATTTGACCATTTGATGCAGAATAGAAGGTACTGCTTTAGCTGCATGGATACAGGGTCGTCCCAACAAAAGAATGTACGATACTGCCACATCTATCACTTGAAATTCCATGGTGAACTCGACTGGACCAATGGTTAATTCCAGTACGATATTACCCACTGTGTCAGTACCGCTTCCATCAAAACCTCGGACGCAGACGCTGTTCTTGTGGATCCTATCATCAGCAACCTTTAGTTTGTTCAGAGTGGCCAAAGGACAGATATTTGCACTTGATCCATTATCAATTAGTACTCGAGTGACCACCGAGTCTTCGTATTTTACCGTCAAGTAGAGTGCCCTGTTGTGTTCTGTACCCTCTACCGGTAACTCATCGTCATAGAATGTTACTCGGTTTACTTCGAAGATCTTGTGCACTATTTTCTCCAAATGGTTCATTGAGAGCTTGTCCGGGACATGGGCCTCGTTCAGAATCTTCATTAAGGCCTGACAATGATCGCTTGAGTGGATCAACAAGGGTAGTAATGAAATCTGGGCTGGGGTTTTTCTCAACTGTTCTATAATTGAGTAGTCCTAGGCCTTCATCTTCTTCAAAAACTATTCTGCTTCTTCCTCCATTACTGGCTTTTTTATCATTACAGGATTGGTCCTTCTCAGTTCCGCGGAAGCAAAACACCTTCCTGAACAGGTTAAGCCCTGGGCCTCGCATATTTCTTCCACAACTTCCTTCCCCTTGTGCATCACTGTCATTTGGCTGTAGCTCCATGGCACTACTTTTTCACTTGTTATTGGCAACTGCATTACTGGCCTGATAACGACTGGTTCTACGCGGGCCCCCTTTACTACCAACACTGGGGTGCTTGATACTCCCGACAGTACTACCCCGACTGACTCCGGCTTCTTTGCAGCAATAGACGAACCTTTCCCCACTAACATAAATGGCTTGTCATCTACCTTTCCCAACTGTTCTGCTGCCCTTTCACTGGTCGACTTTTCGTTTGGGCTAGCCCGAATCATCATTCCCGTTTGTGAGGGCATTTTGGGTTTCCCTCCTTTGTGCACTAGTTTGATCATGTGGGCCTCATGGTGCACCGGTAATGGGTTTTCATTGATGTTAGGTGCCTCTGGTGCCTGAACCTCGATCCTATTTATGTCAATAAGATCTTGTATGGCAGTCTTCAACTTCCAACACTTCTCTGTATCATGCCTAGGAGCCCCCGAACAACATTAGCAGCTCACTGAGTGGTCCAGATTTCTGGGAAGGGGATTTGGAAATTTGATTTCGACAGGAATTAAAAAGCCTATCTGCCTCAAGTTGTGGAACAGAGTAGTATAGGTTTCTCCCAACGGAATGAATGTTCTCGGCCTCTGCATCCTTTCGTTCCTGAAAGCCTGATTTCCGCGGAATCTTGGCCCTGAAGGATTCCTATATGCCCTTGGTGGTGGATATGTGTTTTGGGGAGGTGGATATGTATGTTGGGGAGCCAGCGCACGCCATTGCGGGCGAGCCGGAGGCTGGTTGTAGGTTTGGGCATGATGGACGGAGAAATGTGGCTCATGTGGTGGATGATAGGGTTGTGGAGGGTTGTATGGAGTGTGTGGATAATTTGGGTAGTGGGGTCCGGGCTGGTATCGAGGGGAAGGACCTCTTGTTTTGGACCAAGTACCTGCTTCGACTGTTGCGACCTCCTCTCTCTTCTTTTTCCCGAGCGCACCCCCCGTGCCACTCTGGATAGCCTGAGTTATGGCCTTGATTGCCGAATAACTCATTATCTTGTTGGACCGGAGTCCCTATTCAACCATGCCGCCCATTTTTACTACTTCATTAAAAGATTTACCAACTGACGTCACTAGGTGACCAAAGTAAGTTGGCTCCAAAGTTTGTAAGAAGTAGTCCACTATTTCACCTTCCCTCATTGGCGGATCGACTCTTGCTGCTTGTTCTCTCCAACGGAATCTGAATTCCCTGAAGCTCTCTCCAGGCTTTTTCTCAAGTTTTAACAGTGTGAGACGGTCCGAGACGATCTCAAGGTTATACTAGAAGTGACCCGCAAATGCTTGTGCTAGATCATCCCAGGTATACCACCTGCTAGGATCCTGTCTCGTGTACCATTCGAGTGCGGACCCGCTTAAACTTTGACCGAAATAAGCTATCAGGAGCTCATCCTTGCCACCCGCTCCTCTCATTTTGCTACAAAAGCCCTGTAAATGTGCCATAGGATCACCGTGCTCTTCGTATAAGTCAAACTTGGGCATCTTGAACCCTGCTGGTAATTGGATGTCAGGGAAAGGGCATAGATCCTTGTAGGCTACGCTGACCTGGTTGCCCAATCCGTGCATGCTCCTGAAGGATTGCTCCAGGCTTTTGAACTTCCTCATTACCTCATCCTGCTTTGGAACCTTAGCCGGCTTTTCAATCTCCGCCGGGACCTCCAAGTGGGGATTATAGGTATGGGGTTCTGGTGCATTGAATGTGGGTTCAGGGGGATAGTATTGCGCATCGTGAGCCTGAAACAACGGCTCACTAGTTGATCTTTGCAGCGTGGCTGGTGTGGGTCGCATAAAAGCGGGAACATTTGGTGGTGGGAAATGTTGATGGGGTGGTGGAGCTTGGGAATCATAGGGGCTTCTCCCCTGATAATAGTGGTGATTCGGGAGGCTTGTTGAAGGTCCAGGGTGAGGGTATTCCGGCATATGCCCTAGTGTAGGAGTAACGGGTGGTTCAGGTCTCTTTTGCACTTTAGCCAAGGCTAACTGCATCGCGTTCATTTCCAATCCAATCCTCTCTATCTTCTCCATTGCCTCTTTCAGCAACTGGCTTACTGGCCTTTCTTCCTCGACACTGTTTTCTGAAATAGTCATGATTATTAGTATAGGTCCTTTAGATCTGGTTTGATAATGATGTGATGCCAGAATGCTTTAACAACTAACTATCTGATATTTGGAAAACAACAAACTTGTTAGCGTTAGAGTTTTAACAGATTTGGTAATTACACGTTAGGGATGCAATGTTCCTAAGCAGTTAACCATTTCTAACATGTTTTTGCTCCAACCGCGTGCGTCATCCCGACTTGTTTTATTTGTGCCTTTAAAGTGTTTTGGGAACCCTCCGCTTTCCTCTCTATTATTTTTCTTTTCTTCTTTCTTTTCTTCTCTTTTTTTTTCTTTTTTAGTGGTAGTCAAATCTTATGTGGATTGCCTATGTATCACGTCCCCGCGTGAATCAGACCGGGTGTAGTTCTGCCACAAAGTAAAGGCATAAAATTCTTTTGGAATCATTCAATTCTTCACCAAAATTTGCTATTACAAGCTACTTATTTTAAACAAAGTACAACAAAATACAGATTCCAAAATACTTAACTTGACCCGATGAAAAAAATGCATATTCCAAAATACTTAACCTGACCCGATGAAAAAAAATAACATATGGGAAGATAACAGACCCATAAAGTCAACAAACAAGACTTGAACTAGGGATACATTAAAGCTTTCAATTTAGGTGCCCGCGAGGCATTGTTCGGCCTTTCCGCGGGCTTAGATGTAAGACCCCTTTGTAAGCTTTTCAACTCATCCATGATCCGATGGACGTAGCCCATGACGGAGGCAAGAAGGGTATCACGAGGTATTTGCTCACATGCTAGGCATCTCATGTAGATGTAGTGCCCAATCTCATCAATCCTACCCCGGATGTTATCCCTTTCCCTGAACAGTTGCTCTATTCGCCGGTTCTTTAGTCCCAGAAGTGAGCATTGTTGGCGAGTCGATCCTGGAACCTCTCCATTTGTTCTTCCATTCTGGCCATTAAATCATAACAGCGCCTTCTGTTTTTTCGGGCATCTCGGGCTTGTTTAAAGACCCGCTCCTGAAGATTGGAGTTTGTTTCACTTAATAGTCCAATGGTCGCTTTGTAATCCCTTATGACTTGCTGTAGATGCCTTTTCCGCGCCATTGTACCTTTTGCCCATCTGACTCGCATTCTTGCTATGCAAGCCTCGGATCTCTCCAAGTCCTCTCGGCTTTTGCTGACCTGATTCCTCAACTCTGCTATCAACCTCTCGTCGGACCGACTTTTCTATCGGTCACCGACATTCCTTCTGTCTTGGCGGATTTGGGCTCTCAGGGCCTTGTTTTCTTGAGTCAACTTGCTTTTCTCTCCTGTATCAGCATCAATTTGCAAGCTGCTTTGATATTTCAGCCCCTCAATTTGCTGTTTTAGCTTGCCAATCTCGACCCAATATTCTTTCTCTTTCGCTAGCCAACCCCATTGTGCTTGTGATGATTCTACAAAGTATTGGACTTAAGGAATCTACATTCATGCCACAGCTTTCTAATTTTTCCTTCGGGGAATACAACTCCTAAGCTCAACTCAATGGCGTGCTTGCTTAGATCCTCATCAGTGGGAATTAACTGAAATTTTCCTAGCTGGCGCAATACCCGATGAGGAGCATATGGTTGGATACTGCGAACTCCCATCAAAAGAATATGACATTCCTCGGCCGCCATGTATATTACCTCAGTATCAGGCAACCACCCAAATGCCCATTCAATTTTGTCGGCCGTCATTGACCTTAATCGTGCCAGCCATGCTTCGACACCTTCGGGGAATACAACGCCTATCATCCGTTTCTCAAAACCATTGATACAGTTTTTTTCGGTCAACCCGTGATTCATGTATCCTACTCGGTGATAGAGGTGTTCTTGCATCCACAGCTGAAGTAAAGATTGCATCCCTGGAAGAAATCGCCTCCTTCTCGGCATATAGTTAAGGCTCGGTAGATTTCAGACAAAACCAAAGGGACCACAGTACTGTTAGTTTTTTGGATTGCAACATCAGCCATCCCTGCAAGGCCAATCTTTATTTTCTTATCTTTGCGTGGACAAACCACGATCCCCAGGAATGCTGTTATGAATGCCAAAGTACGTCTCGCCTCCCACTTGTTCATGTTCCCAGCATGAGTTAGTTCGAGGTTCGGCTCGTCAAAACCCTGAGGAGCACCATACCGTTGATATAAGAATTGGAGAGCGCAGCATCCTCTCGACAAATCATCATTTTGCACCTTCCGGCTAATGTTTAGCAAATCCAAAAACCCGTGCGGATATACCGATCTTGGTGAAAGCAAATATTGTCCCCTTAATTTTCCATTCAACTCCGCATATCCTGCGATTTCCTCTAGTGCAGGTGAAAGTTCAAAGTCAACAAAACGGAATACATTGCGGGTTGGGTCCCAGAACGGTATTAGAGCCTCGAGAATATCTGTCCTCGGCTTGATATTCAACATATTGACAAAACCTCCCAAAACTCTTCCCACTATCTCTTTACTATCGTCTTTCAGATCATTCCACCACATGTGGAGTTGTAGAGGGACTTCGCTAAAGACTGAGAACGGTTCATTTTGATTTGTGCTCATCCTGCACATTTATTAAGGTGATTAAAGAAAGAAAAACTTTTATTCGACTCAAAATAAAACTATTTATATTCCATTTTTCAATTTTGAAGATGAAGGACTCGGTTTTCAAATACGGCCTTTCAGCACTTCGGGGACAAAGATTTTAAGGCTGTGTAGGCCTACCAGTCAAAAAATCACAAAAATGGCCGTTTGTGCAAATTCAGCCTTCCGGCGTCCCTTTCGGGAACATTCGGCTATTTATGGCAAAACAACCTTACTCGACTTATTTTTCTTGCCCTTTTCAGCGTAAACAACACATTATTGCAAACACGGCCTTTCAACGCCTCTAGGACGAAAACTTAAGGCTGTGAGGGTCGAAACTCGAAATGAGACCAAAGGTGGCTATTTACGCAAGGTCAGCCTTCCGGCGTCCTGTTCGGGGACACTCGGCTATCTTTGCACAAACGGCATCACCAGACTCAATTATGATAAAAAATTTAAAATTTTGCAATTTTTGGCTATTTTTCAAAAGAGGAAGTTGGACCCGATTAGGGCTGCCTACGTATCTCACATCCGGTGAGAATCAAACCAGCGCAGTTCGGCAAATGACTTTTTTTTTTAATTTTTAGCATTTCAAGCAAAATAAATGATTAAAAAAAACTACTTTTAAAAACAATATATTTTCGCTTCCGTTGGAAAATAAACTATTTTGAAACAAAAATCAAGACTCCTTTTCTTTTCCCATAACAGAACAAACTATTTTTTTTCATTTTCCATTTTTGCAGTCCAGACAAACTAAAAATGATAGATTTTTTTTTGAATAAAACAACTATATTAAAAATAAAATATTTTTTCACAAAATTTCGGCAGAGTTTCGACAGTATTTGGGTATTGGTTTTTTCCAAAACAATCAATTAACTCTTCAACTGCTATTTTGCCTTCTCCCGAAAAACTGTTGGGGATATCGCTTTTCTCAAACCTGTGTTACACTTCTCGAAAAATTTCGAAATGAACGAAAATTTTCTGCCCCAGTTTGATAATCTTCTTTGTGACCTTGTCTTTCTGCTGTCAGTAATATTCCCTTTCCATGCTTCAAATCAAAGAAAAATTTGTTAATTTAAAACGGGGCGAGTTGTCGTGCCCTTTCTGCTGGGGATGGTTCTTCTTTTCTCTTCCTTGCTTTGCTATAAAACTTGCTGGGTCTGATATTCCTGCTGGGGATGGTTCTTCTCTTCTATTCCTTCCCCGCTCTGTGTTGTCCGACCATTGTGGAGCTTGGTTGAGAATCTGTCGGAGTTATCCCTGTGTCTTGCAAGTCAGTTGAGGATCCTCAGAACCTTTTAACTTTTGCTTTTCTGTTTTCTCCCACTTCCCCTGGAAATTTGGTCCTCTTGGGGTCTAGACCCATTCATAATTTGTTCTTGAGACCAACCTCTTTTCGCTTTGTCGCCTTATCTTTTGGGCCTGTCCTATTTGCATTTTGTTTTTGCATTATTTTGGCGATTGTTAGTAAGCACTGAAAATCTTTTTCAAAAACAACTGCCGGGGAAGTAAAGTCTTTAAACCAAGAAATGAAAAAGTGATGATCTCAAAAATAGAAAAAGAAGAAGTCTTTCTGAACAAATGCTAGGGAACAGGAAAGAAAAGAACTTATCTGAATGATATAACCGATCCCAACGATCATGTCGCGCATTCCGGATTAATCAGCCCAGTCTATTTGTATCAATCAACCTTTCGGATGACCTCATGTTGCTGGAGATAAACAGGCACTCAACTCTTTGCCAAATGCGGATCGTTTCCGCCAATCTTGTCTTATCGCCTCATAGTGCCCTTCGAGGGGTTTTCACTAATAAGACTCTCTCATTTCTCTCAACCCTCGTCGCCTTACAGGTTGCACCAGTGCCGAACCAAGATAATAGAACCCAGAAGGGCAAGAGCTGTCACACCTCCTTTTTACCGCCCTGAATTATCTTTCTTCAAATTTACTTCCCTCAAAACTTGTACTGTCTTCTATGCGAACTGCTGGGGATAACATTTTCTCAAAAATGTGTTATCTTACTCCTCCAAAGACTACTTCCCTTAAGACTGATGTTTCATTCCTCTGCAAACCGTTTCTCTGTTTATATTCTTCTTTCGAAGACTATCTCCCTTAAGACTCGTCTTACCTTCCTCCTGACATTGCTTTCTTTAAAGCTTGTTTTGCCTTCTCCCGATAAACTGCTTGGGATATCGCTTTTCTCAAACCTGTGTTAGACTTCTCGAAAAATTTCGAAATGTACGAAAATTTTCTACCCCAGTTTGATAATCTTCTTTGTGACCCTGTCTTTCTGCTGTCAGTAATATTCCCTTTCCCTGCTTCAAATCAAAGAAAAATTTGTTAGTTTAAAACGGGGCGAGTTGTCGTGCCCTTTTCTGCTGGGGATGGTTCTTTTTTTCTCTTCCTTCCCCGCTCTGTGTTTTCCGACCATTGTGGAGCTTGGTCGAGAATCTGTCGGAGTTGTCCCTGTGTTTTGCAAGTCTGTTGGGGATCCTCAGAACCTTTTAACTATTGCTTTTCCGTTTTCTCCTACTTCCCCTGGAAATTTGGTCCTCTTGGGGTCTAGACCCATTCATCATTTGTTCTTGAGACCAACCTCTTTTCGCTTTGTCGCCTTATCTTTTGGGCCTGTCCTATTTGGATTTTTTTTTGCATTAATTTGGCGACTGGTAGTAAGCTCTGAAAATCTTTTTCAAAAACAACTGCAGGGGAAGTAAAGTCTTTAAACCAAGAAATGAAAAAAGTGATGATCTCAAAAATAGAAAAAGAAGAAGTCTTTCTGAACAAATGTTGGGGAACAGGAAAGAAAAGAACTTGTCTGAATGATATAACCGATCCCAACGATCATGTCATACATTTCGGATTAATCAACCCAGTCTATTTGTATCAATCAACCTTTCGGATGACCTCATGTTGTTGGGGATAAACAGGCACTCAACTCTTTGCCAAATGCGGATCCTTTCCGCCAATCTTGTCTTATCGTCTCATAGTACCCTTCGAGGCGTTTTCACTAATAAGACTCTCTCATTTCTCTCAACTCCCGTCGCCTTACAGGTTGCACCAGTGCCGAACCAAGATAATAGAACCCAGAAGGGCAAGAGCTGTCACACCTCCTTTTTACCGCCCTGAATTATCTTTCTTCAAAACTACTTCCCTCAAAACTTGTACTGTCTTCTATGCGAACAGCTGGGGATAACATTTTCTCAAAAATGTGTTCTCTTACTCCTCCAAAGATTACTTCCCTTAAGACTGATGTTTCATTCCTCTGCAACCCGTTTTTCTATTTATATTCTTCCTTCGAAAACTATCTCCCTTAAGACTCGTGTTACCTTCCTCCTGACATTGCTTTCTTTAAAGCTTGTTTTACCTTCTCCCGAAAAACTGCTAGGGATATCGCTTTTCTCAAACGTGTGTTAGACTTCTCGAAAAATTTCGAAATGAACGAAAATTTTCTGCCCCAGTTTGATAATCTTCTTTGTGACCCTGTCTTTTTGCTGTCAGTAATATTCCCTTTCCCTGCTTCAAATCAAAGAAAAATTTGTTAGTTTAAAACGGGGAGAGTTGTCGTGCTTTCTGATGGGGATGGTTCTTCTTTTCTCTTCCTTTCTTTGCTATAAAACTTGTTGGGGCTGATATTCCTGTTGGGATGGTTCTTCTCTTCTCTTCCTTCCCCGCTCTGTGTTGTCTGGCCCTTGTGGAGTTTGGTTGAGAATCTGTCGGAGTTGTCCCTATGCCTTGCAAGTCTGCTGGGGATCCTCAGAACCTTTTAACTGTTGCTTTTCCGTTTTCTCCCACTTCCCCTGGAAATTTGGTCCTCTTGGGGTATAGACCCATTCATCATTTGTTCTTGAGACCAACCATTTTTCGCTTTGTCGCCTTATCTTTTGGGCCTGTCCTATTTGCATTTTGTTTTGCATTATTTTGGCGACTGGTAGTAAGCTCTGAAAATCTTTTTTAAAAACAACTGTCGGGGAAGTAAAGTCTTTAAACCAAGAAATGAAAAAAGTGATGATCTCAAAAATAGAAAAAGAAGAAGTCTTTCTGAACAAATGCTGGGGAACAGGAAAGAAAAGAACTTATCTGAATAATATAACCGATCCCAACGATCATGTCGTGCATTCCGAATTAATCAACCCAGTCTATTTGTATCAATCAACCTTTCGGATGACCTCATGTTGTTGGGGATAAACAGGCACTCAACTCTTTGCCAAATGCTGATCCTTTCCGCCAATCTTGTTTTGTCGCCTCATAGTGCCCTTCGAGGGGTTTTCACTAATAAGACTCTCTTATTTCTCTCAACTCCCGTCGCCTTATGGTGCCTGTGAAGGTTTTCACCGATAAGACTCTCTCATTTTATTTTATTTTTCAGCTGGGGATTTCAGCTGGGGATTGCACCGATAAGACTCTCTCATTTCTCTCAACTCCCATCGCCTTACGGTGCTTGTGAAGGTTTTCACCGATAAGACTCTCTCATTTTATTTTATTTTTCAGCTGGGGATCGGAGTGCTACCGATATGACTCTCTCTATTGGGGGATTCTTTCGGCTATCAATTCATTTCCAGCTTGTGATCTTTCGGCTATCAATTCATTTCCAACTTGGGGATCAAAGTGTTATTCCCGACTTCCATTTGCATTGATTTAGCACTTCTCGGATACTGATCGGGAGGTCTTCTTTGGACATCAATATGGGTTTTTGTGTATGGTTAAAAGAAAAGGGGTAACAAGAGGTTCAAAATAATTTTGATGGGTAAAACATTACAGCTCTTGGAATCAACTTTCTTTCCCAAAATTATACACACAAACTTCTGCCCCAGTTTTTTCTTGCTTGGCGGATTTTTATTTTTTGTTACACTATGACCGAGCCGTGAGGCGCCTACGTATCCTTCTCTGAGGAATCAGGTCAAACGTAGTTCCCAATTCCTTTGTTTTCTTGTGACTTTTCCTTTGTCTTTATTATCATTATTTTTCTTCTTTTTTTTTCATTTTAATTACTGATTCCAAAAGAGGGATATGAAAAAAAAAATAAGGCTCAAAAGAGGAAGCAAAGGATAAAGTGTTTGGATATAAGAAAGAATTGCCTCCGTCATTTCATTCTCCGATAAATGCCAACCACAAACAAACAACAATTACAATCAAAAGAAATCATACATAATATCTCTTAACTGCGTCAGAATTGGTAGTCATGTCGACATATTTCTCGTCGATATCTGTTAAACATAAAGCGCCATTGGACAATACTCTGGTTACAACAAATGGCCCTTGCCAATTCGTGGCGAACTTGCCCTTTGCCTCAGCCTGATGTGGGAGGATGCGTTTCAACACTTGCTGGCCCACTTCAAACTTCCGGGGACGTACCTTTTTGTTGTATGCTCTTGCCATTCTCTTTTGATATAACTGGCCATGACACACAGTTGCCAGTCTCTTTTCATCAATCAAGCTGAACTGCTCCAAACGGGTTTTGACCCACTCGTCATCATCATTCTCAGCTTCAGCAACAATCCGAAGGGATGGCATTTCAACTTCCGCCGGTATTACTGCTTCAGTTCCATATACCAAAAAATTGGGAGTGGCCCCTACTGAAGTCCGAACAGTAGTACGATAACCCAACAATGCAAATGGTAATTTTTCATGCCATTGTCTGGACCCTTCTACCATCTTCCTCAATATCTTCTTAATGTTCTTGTTGGCTGCTTCAACGGCTCCATTCGCCTTGGGATGACATGGTGTGGAATTACGGTGTGCAATCTTAAACTGTTGACATACTTCCTTCATTAAATTGCTGTTGAGATTAGCACCATATCTGTGATGATCACTTTTGGGACCCCAAATCGACAGATGATATGGGAGTGAACAAAATCCACTACTGCCTTCTTGGTTACTGACTTGAAAGTTTTAGCTTCAACCCACTTAGTAAAATAGTCGATGGTCACCTGAATGAACCTATGACCGTTGGTAGCTGCCGGCTCAATAGGTCCAATGACATCCATGCCCCATGCAACAAATAGCCATGGCGCTGACATTGTATGCAATTCTGTCGGCGGAGAATGAATCAAATCTCCGTGTATCTGACACTGATGGCATTTCCGCACAAAACTGATACAATCACGCTCCATAGTAGGCCAATAATACCCTGCTCGAAGAATCTTCTTCGCCAATACATATTCGCTCATATGTGGCCCACAAACTCCGGCATGTACCTCTGTCATAACTGTCGCGGCTTGACTGGCATCTATACATCTCAGCAATCCCAAATCTGGGGTTCTTTTGTACAACACTCCTCCACTATAGAAGAATCCACTTGACAATTGCCGAATGACTCTTTTTTGGTCTCCGGTGGCCTGCTCCGGGTATATCCCCATCTTGAGGTACTCCTTTACGTCATAAAACCATGGCTCGCCATCCACTTCTTCCTCTACCATGTTGCAATAAGCATGCTGATCATGAACCTGAATATGCAATGGGTTAACATGAATTTTATCTAGGTGGTGTAACATCGATGGTAAAGTGGCCAATGCATCGGCAACCTCATTGTGAACTCTTGGGATGTGTCTGAATTCCACTGATCGAAATTACTTGCTCAGATCGTGCAAACATTGTCGATATGGTATGAGTTTCAAATCCCGTGTTTCCCATTCGCCCTGAATCTGATGCATAAGGAGGTCCGAGTCTCCCAAGACCAAAACATCCTGGACATCCATGTCTTCAGCTAGTCGCAGACCCAAAATGCATGCTTCATATTCAGCCATGTTGTTGGTACAATAAAAATGCAGCTGAGCTGTAACAGGATAATGACGTCTTGTTTCAGAAATATGTACCGCTCCTATTCCAACTCCCTTCGCATTTGCGGCTCCGTCAAAGAAAAGATTCCATCCTGGTTTGTCAGGTAACTCCAACTCATCTATATGCATTACTTCCTCGTTAGGAAAATACATCCTCAATGGCTCGTACTCTTCATAAACAGGATTCTCGGCCAAGTTATCCGCCAGCACTTGGGCTTTCATGGCCGTCCTCGTCACATAGACGATTTCAAACTCCGTGAGTAAAATTTGCCATTTTGCTAACCTTCCTGTAGGCATAGGCTTTTGGAAGATATACTTTAATGGATCCAGGCATGAAATGAGATAAGTAGTATATGAGGACAAATAATGCTTCAATTTCTGGGCCACCCAAGTTAGGGCGCAACATGTACTCTCGAGTTGAGTGTACTTGACCTCATATAATGTAAACTTCTAGCTAAGATAATACATGGCTTGCTCCTTCCTTCTTATAATGTCGTGTTGCCCCAACACACAGCCAAATGAAATCTCCAGGACCGTTAGATAAAGAATTAATGGTCTCCCCGGCTCAGGTGGGACCAACACAGGTGGATTTGACAGATACCCCTTGATTTGGTCAAATGCTTCTAACATTCTGCCGTCCACTCTACCGCATCATCTTTCTTCAGCAGCCGAAATATGGGCTCACAAGTCGCCGTGAGTTGAGCGATGAACCTGCTGATATAATTTAGTCTTCCCAATAGACTCATCACTTCCGTTTTGTTCTTCGGCGGTGGCAAATCCTGGATGGATTTGATCTTGGATGGGTCCAACTCAATACCCCGTCGACTAACAATGAATCCTAGCAGCTTTCCTGATGGAACACCAAAGGCACATTTGGCCGGGTTGAGCTTAATATCATACCTTCGAAGTCTTTGAAAGAACTTCCTTAGGTCTGCTACATGGTCTTCCTGACGCCTGGACTTTATGATCACATCATCTACGTACACTTCAATTTCTTTGTATATCATGTCATGAAACACAGTAGTCATTACTCTCATGTATGTTGCCCCAGCATTCTTCAATCCGAATGGCATTACCCGGTAGCAGTAAGTTCCCCATGGCATAATGAAAGCCGTCTTTTCTGCATCTTCTTCATCCTTGTCATATTCAGACTTATCATCATAATAGATCTCTTGTACAATTAAGTCGGAGTCAAATTGATTTTTTAGACTAGGTCGAAGATCCGTTGTGCATGCCATGTCATTAGAACCAGTAAAAAGAGAACTGTTCAGAAAGAGTAAAGAATAAAACAAAATTAAAACAAGATAAGAAGAGAAAATTTTCATTTTATTAAAAATGCGGGATAACAGGGTTCACACTTTACAAAATAAAATGAGATTTGGATTACACCCTGGAATAATCCAGAAAACAAGAAAGAAAAATCAAAGCCTACTACCAGGACTCCCCCTGGGTAGGAAGAGGACTAGCCGTCCAATTGTTGACATTGGCCCTAGGCCCAACAAACTGTATTTCTGCCTTTACTGGAACCCTCTCCAGCCTCTGTCATGTTGACATCTGCGAACGTTCTCACAAGGCCCTCATTAAAATCTCCATCCGGCCCGATCAAAGGTCCAAGAATTTCCAGGACTGGTAACTTTCTGCACCCTGCTTTGACAGATGATTTGGACAGTCATGGGACTGGCTTAGGAAGGACCCAGACTCTTTTCTTCATCTTGCGAGCCCGTTTTACTTCTTCTGCTGTAGGCTTGAATCCCAACCCAAAAGTATCCAGGTTCTTGGGCAAAGAGACGGGCTCGACCATTCCCTGCAAATCAATCCCCAAACTTTTTCCTGGTACAAACCCGCTGTTCAACATCTTTGAGGCTATCATGAAGGTCGCAGCTGTGATTCTGGGAAGTGGAAGGCCCCCACCCTCAGGAATTTTGTCCACTGGGACTGCGTCAGAAACCTGATAAACCCATGGGCCCTTGTCACCGTCGGTTTCTATGAAGGGCACAATAGTATCACTGACGGCATGTGTACCGTCATCCCCGTGTACCACAATCTCTTGTCTATCCCATTCAAATTTGACCATTTGATGCAGCGTAGAAGGTACTGCTTTAGCTGCGTGGATCCAGGGTCGTCCTAACAAAAGATTGTACGATACCGCCACATCTATCACTTGAAATTCCATGGTGAACTCGACTGGACCAATGGTTAATTCCAGTACGATATCACCCACTGTGTCAATACCACTTCCATCAAAACCTCGGACACAGATGCTGTTCTTGTGGATCCTATCATCAACAACCTTTAGTTTGTTCAGAGTGGCCAAAAGACAAATATTTGAACTTGATACATTATCAATTAGTACTCGAGTGACCACCGAGTCTTCGCATTTTACCGTCAAGTAGAGTGCCCTATTGTGTTCCGTACCCTCTACCGGTAACTCATCGTCAGAGAATGTTACTCGGTTTACTTCGAAGATCTTGTGCACTATTTTCTCCAAATGGTTCACTGAGAGCTTGTCCGGGACATGGGCCTTGTTCAGAATCTTCATTAAGGCCTGACAATGATCGCTTGAGTGGATCAACAAGGATAGCAATGAAATCTGGGCTGGGGTTTTTCTCAACTGCTCTATAATTGAGTAGTCCTAGGACTTCATCTTCTTCAAAAACTCTTCTGCTTCTTCCTCCGTTACAGGCTTTTTTATCGTTACAGGGTTGGTTCTTCTCAGTTCCGCGGGAGAAAAACACCTTCCTGAACGGGTTAAGCCCTGGGCCTCGCAAATTTCTTCCACAACTTCCTTCCCCTTGTGCATCACTGTCATTTGGCTGTAGCTCCATGGCACTGCTTTCTCACTTGTTATTGGCAACTGCATTACTAGCCTGATAACGACTGGTTCTATGCGGGCCCCCTTTACTACCAACACTGGGGTGCTTGATACTCCCAAATACCCCGACTGACTCTGGCTTTTTTGCAGCAATAGACGAACCTTTCCCCACTACCCCAAATGGCTTGTCATCTACCTTTCCCAACTGTACCACTGCCCTTCTACTGGTCTACTTTTCGTTCGGGCTAGCCCGAATCATCATTACCGTTTGTGAGGGATTTTTGGGTTTACCTCCTTTGTGCACTAGTTCGATCATGTGGGCCTCATGGTGCACCGGTAATGGGTTTTCATTGATGTTGGGTGCCTCTGTTGCCTGAACCTCGTCCTATTTGTGTCAATAAGATCTTGTATGGTAGTCTTCAACTTCCAACACTTCTTGGTATCATGCCCGGGAGCCCCCGAACAATATTCGTAGCTCACTGAGTGGTCCAGATTTCTGGGAAGGGGATTTGGCAATTTGGGTTCGATAGGACTTAACAAGCCTATCTGCCTCAACTTGTGAAACAGAGTTGTATAGGTTTCTCCCAACGGAGTGAATGTTCTCGGCCTCTGCATCCTTTCGTTCCTGAAAGCCTGATTTCCACAGAAGCTTGGCCCTGAAGGATTCATGTATGACCTTGGTGGTGGATATGTGTTTTGGAGAGGTGGATATGTATGTTGGGGAGCCGGCGCACGCAATTGCGGGCGAGCCGGAGGCTGGTTGTAGGTTTAGGCATGATGGACGGAGAAATGTGGCTCATGTGGTGGATGATAGGGTTGTGGAGGGTTGTATGGAGTGTGTGGATAGTTTGGGTAGTGGGGCCCGGGCTGGTATCGAGGGGAAGGACCTCTTGATCTGGACCAAGTGCCTGCTTCGACTAATGCGACCTCCTCTCTCTTCTTTTTCCCAAGCGCACCCCCGTGCCGCTCTAGATAGCCTGAGTTATGGCCTTGATTGCCGAATAACTCATTATCTTGTTGGACCTGAGTCCTTCTTCAACAATGCTACCCATTTTTACTACTTCATTAAAAGATTTACCAACTGACGTCACCAGGTGACCAAAGTAAGTTGGCTCCAAAGTTTGTAAGAAGTAGTCCACCATTTCACCTTCCCTCATTGGCGGATCGACTCTTTCTGCTTGTTCCCTCCAACGTAATCCGAATTCCCTGAAGCTCTCTCCAGGATTTTTCTCAAGTTTTAACAGTGTGAGACGGTCCGGGACGATCTCAAGGTTATACTGGAAGTGACCTTAAATGTTGACCGAAATAAGCTATTATGAGCTCATCCTTTGCTACAAAAGCCCCGTAAATGTGCCATAGGATCACCGTGCCTTTCGTATAAGTCAAACTTGGGCATCTTGAACCCTGCTGGTAATTGGACGTCAGGGAAAGGGCATAGATCCTTGTAGGCTACCTGACCTGGTTGCCCAATCCGTGCATGCTCCTGAAAGATTGCTCCAAGATTTTGAACTTCCTCATTACCTCATCCTACTCTGGAACCTGAGCCGGCTTTTCAATCTCCGCCGAGACCTCCAAGTGGGGATTATAGGTATGGGGTTCTGGTGCATTGAATGTGGGTTCAGGGGGATAGTATTGCGCATCGTGAGCCTGAAACAACGACTCACTAGTTGATCTTTGCAGCGTGGCTGGTGTGGGTCGCATAAAAGCGGGAACATTTGGTGGTGGGAAATGTTGATGGGGTGGTGGAGCTTGGGAATCATTGGGGCTTCCCCCTGATAATAGTGATGATTCAGGAGGTTTGTTGAAGGGCCAGGGTGAGGGTATTCCGGCATATGCCCTAGTGTAGGAGTAACGGGTGGTTCAGGGCTCTTTTGCACTTTAGCCAAGGCTAACTGCATCGCGTTCATTTCCAATCCGATCCTCTCTATCTTATCCATTGCCTCTTTCAGCAACTGGCTTACTGGCCTTTCTTCCTCGACACTGTTTTCTGAAGTAGTCATGATTATTGGTATAGGTCCTTTGGATTTGGTTTGATAATGATGTGATGCCAGAACGCTTTAACAACTAACTGTCAGATATTTGGAAAACAACAAACTTGTTAGCGTTAGAGTTTTAACAGATTTGGTAATTGCACGTTGGGGATGCAATGTTCCTACAGTTAACCATTTCTAACATGTTTTTGCTCCAACCGCATGCGTCATCCCGGCTTGTTTTATTTGTGCCTTTAAAGTGTTTTGGGAACCCTCCGCTTTCCTCTCTATTATTTTTCTTTTCTTCTTTCTTTTCTTCTCTCTTTTTTTTATTTCATTTATTTTGCTTGAAATGCTAAAAATTAAATAAATAAAAAGAGTCATTTGCCGAACTACGCTGGTTTGATTCTCACCGGATGTGAGATACGTAGGCAGCCCTAATCGGGTCCAACTTCCCCTTTTGAAAAATAGCCAAAAATTGCAAAATTTTAAATTTTTTATCATAATTGAGTCTGGTGATGCCGTTTGTGCAAAGATAGCCGAATGTCCCCGAACAGGACGCAGGAAGGCTGACCTTGCGTAAATAGCCACCTTTGGTCTCATTTCGAGTTTCAACCCTCACAACCTTAAGTTTTCGTCCTAGAGGCGTTGAAAGGCCGTGTTTGCAATACCGTGTTGTTTACGCTGAAAAGGGCAAGAAAAATAAGTCGAGTAAGGTTGTTTTGCCATAAATAGCCGAATGTTCCCGAAAGGGACGCCAGAAGGCTGAATATGCACAAACAGCCATTTTTGTGATTTTTTGACCGGTAGACCTACACAGCCTTAAAATCTTCGTCCCCGAAGTGCTGAAAGGCCATATTTGAAAACCGAGTCCTTCATCTTCAAAATTGAAAAATGGAATATAGATAGTTTTATTTTGAGTCGAATAAAAGTTTTTCTTTCTTTAATCACCTTAATAAATGTGCAGGATGAGCACAAATCAAAATGAACCGTTCTCAGTCTTTAGCGAGGTCCCTCTACAACTCCACATGTGGTGGAATGATCTGAAAGCCGATAGTAAAGAGATAGTGTGAAGAGTTTTGGGAGGTTTTGTCAATCTGTTGAATATCAAGCCGAGGACAGATATCATCGAGGCTCTAATACCGTTCTGGGACCCAACCCACAATGTATTCTGTTTTGTTGACTTTGAACTTTCACCTACACTAGAGGAAATCGCAGGATATGCGGGGTTGAATGGAAAATTAAGGGGACAATATTTGCTTTCACCAAGACCGGTATCTCCGCACGGGTTTTTGGATTTGCTAAACATTAGTCGGAAGGTGCAAAATGATGATTTGTCGAGAGGATGCTGCGCTCTCCAATTCTTATATCAACGGTATGGTGCTCATCAGGGTTTTGAAGAGTCGAACCTCGGACTAACTCATGCTGGGAACAGGAACAAGTGGGAGGCGAGACGTACTTTGGCATTCATAACAGCATTCCTGGGGATCGTGGTTTGTCCACGCTAAGATAAAAAAATAGAGATTGGCCTTGTAGGGATGGCTGATGTTGCAATCAAAAAAACTAACAGTACTGTGGTCCCTTTGGTTTTATCCGAAATCTACCGAGCCTTAACTATATGCCGAGAAGGAGGCGATTTCTTCCTGGGATGCAATCTATTACTCCAGCTGTGGATGCAAGAACACCTCTGTCACCGAGCAGGATACATGAATCACGGGTTGACCGAAAAAAACTGTATCAGTGGTTTTGAGAAACGGATGACAAGCGTTGTATTCCCCGAAGGTGTCGAAGCGTGGATTGCATGATTAAGGTCAATGACGGCGGACCAAATTGAATGGGCATTTGGGTGGTTGCCTAATACTGAGGTAATATACATGGCGGCCGAGGAATTTCATATTCTTTTGATGGGAGTTCGCACCAACCATATGCTCCTCATCGGGTATTGCGCCATCTAGGAAGATTTTAGGTAATTCCCACTGATGAGGATCTAAGCAAGCACGCCATTGAGTTGAGCTAAGGAGTCGTATTCCCCGAAGGAAAAATTAGAAAGCTGTGGAACGAATGTAGATTCCTTGAGCCCAAGACTATGGTTCGAGAACTGGCTAAGGGTGAGATAGACCCAAAATACAATGCTTGGTTCGGAAAAAGGTTCCAGATTCGTCAAAGACCTGCTAAAAGAGCTCACGTCCAAGACTTTGTAGAATCATCACAAACACAATGGGGTTGACTAGCGAAAGAGAAAGAATATCGGGTCGAGATTGGCAAGCTAAAATAGCAAATTGAGGGGATGAAATGTCAAAGCAGCTTGCAAATTGATGCTTATACAGGAGAGAAAAGCAAGTTGACTCAAGAAAACAAAGCCCTGAGAGCCCGAATCCGCCAAGACAGAAGGAATGCCGGTGACCGACAAAAAGTCGGTCCGACGAGAGGTTGATAGCAGAGTTGAGGAATCAGGTCAGCAAAAGCCGAGAGTACTTGGAGAGATCCGAGGCTTGCATAGCAAGAATGCGAGTCAGATGGGCAAAAGGTACAATGGCGCGGAAAAGGCATCTACAGCAAGTCATAAGGGATTACAAAGCGACCGTTGGACTATTAAGAGAAACAAACTCCACTCTTCAGGAGAGGGTCTTTAAAGAAGCCCGAGATGCCCGAACAGACAGAAGGCGCTGTTATGATTTAATGGCCAGAATGGAAGAACAAATGGAGAGGTTCCAGCATCGACTCGCCGACAATGCTCAAGTACTGGGACTAAAGAATCGGCGAATAGAGCAACTATTCAGGGAAAGGGATAACATTCGGGGTAGGATTGATGAGATTGGGCACTACATCACTCTGCCAAAATTTTGAGAAAAAATATTTTATTTTTAAAATAGTTGTTTTATTCAAAAAAAAAAGTCTATCATTTTTAGTTTGTCTGGTCTGCAAAAAATGGAAAATGAAAAAAAATAGTTTGTTCTTTTATGGGAAAAGAAAAAGAGTCTTGATTTTTGTTTCAAAATAGTTTATTTGCCAACGGAAGCGAAAATATGTTGTTTTTAAAAGTAGTTTTTTATTTTTTTATTTTTTTATTCATTTATTTTGCTTGAAATGCTAAAAATTAAATAAAAAAAAGAGTCATTTGCCGAACTACGCTGGTTTGATTCTCACCGGCTGTGAGATACGTAGGCAGCCCTAATCGGGTCCAACTTCCCCTTTTGAAAAATAGCCAAAAATTGCAAAATTTTAAATTTTTTATCATAATTGAGTCTGGTGATGTCGTTTGTGCAAAGATAGCCGAATGTCCCCGAATAGGACGCTGGAAGGATGACCTTGCGTAAATAGCCACCTTTGGTCTCATTTCGAGTTTCGACCCTCACAACCTTATGTTTTCGTCCTAGAGGCGCTGAAAGGCCGTGTTTGCAATACCGTGTTGTTTACGTTGAAAAGGGCAAAAAAAAGAAGTCGAGTAAGGTTGTTTTGCCATAAATAGCCGAATGTTCCCGAAAGGGACGCCGGAAGGCTGAATTTTCACAAACGGCCATTTTTGTGATTTTTTGACCGGTAGACCTACACAGCCTTAAAATCTTCGTCCCCGAAGTGCTGAAAGGCTGTATTTGAAAACCACGTCCTTCATCTTCAAAATTGAAAAATGGAATATAGATAGTTTTATTTTGAGTCGAATAAAAGTTTTTCTTTCTTTAATCACCTTAATAAATGTGTAGGATGAGCACAAATCAAAATGAACCGTTCTCAGTCTTTAGCGAGGTCCCTCTACAGCTCCACATGTGGTGGAATGATCTGAAAGACGATAGTAAAGAGATAGTGGGAAGAGTTTTGGGAGGTTTTGTCAATCTGTTGAATATCAAGCCGAGAACAGATATCATCGAGGCTCTAATACCGTTCTGGGACCCAACCCGCAATGTATTCCGTTTTGTTGACTTTGAAATTTCACCTACACTAGAGGAAATTGCAGGATATGCGGGGTTGAATGGAAAATTAAGGGGACAATATTTGCTTTCACCAAGACCGGTATCTCCGCATGGGTTTTTGGATTTGCTAAACATTAGTCGGAAGGTGCAAAATGATGATTTGTCGAGAGGATGCTGTGCTCTCCAATTCTTATATCAACGGTATGGTGCTCCTCAGGGTTTTGAAGAGCCGAACCTCGGACTAACTCATGCTGGGAACAGGAACAAGTGGGAGGCGAGACGTACTTTGGCATTTATAACAGCATTCCTGAGGATCGTGGTTTGTCCACGCAAAAATAAGAAAACAGATATTGGCCTTGTAGGGATGGCTGATGTTGCAATCAAAAAAACTAACAGTACCGTGGTCCCTTTGGTTTTGTTCGAAATCTACCGAGCTTTAACTATATGCCGAGAAGCAGGCGATTTCTTCCAGGGATGCAATCTATTACTCCAGTTGTGGATGCAAGAACACCTATGTCACCGAGTAGGATACATGAATCACGGGTTGGCCGAAAAAAACTGTATCAGTGGTTTGAGAAACAGATGACAGGTGTTGTATTCCCCGAAGGTGTCGAAGAATGTCTTGCACGATTAAGGTCAATGACGGCCGACCAAATTGAATGGGCATTTGGGTGGTTGCCTGATACTGAGGTAATATACATGGCGGCCGAGGAATGTCATATTCTTTTGATAGGAGTTCGCAGTATCCAACCATATGCTCCTCATCGGGTATTGCGCCAGCTAGGAAGATTTCAGGTAATTCCCATTGATGAGGATCTAAGCAAGCACGCCATTAAGTTGAGCTCAGGAGTCGTATTCCCCGAAGGAAAAATTAGAAAGCTGTGGCACGAATGTAGATTCCTTGAGCCCAAGACTATGGTTCGAGAACTGGCTAAGGGTGAGGTAGACCCAAAATACAATGCTTGGTTCGGAAAAAGGTTCCAGATTCGTCAGAGACCTGCTAAAAGAGCTCAAGTCCAAGACTTTGTAGAATCATCACAAGCACAAAGGGGTTGGCTAGCGAAAGAGAAAGAATATAGGGTCGAGATTGGCAAGCTAAAACAACAAATTGAGGGCTGAAATATCAAAGCAGCTTGCAAATTGATGCTGATACAGGAGAGAAAAGCAAGTTGACTCAAGAAAACAAGGCCCTGAGAGCCCGAATCCGCCAAGACAGAAGGAATGCCGGTGACCGACAAAAAAGTCGGTCCGACAGCAGAGTTGAGGAATCAGGTCAGCAAAAGCCGAGAGGACTTGGAGAGATCCGAGGCTTGCATAGCAAGAATGCGAGTCAGATGCGCAAAAGGTACAATGGCGCGGAAAAGACATCTACAGCAAGTCATAAGGGATTACAAAGCGACCATTGGACTATTAAGAGAAACAAACTCCACTCTTCAGGAGCGGGTCTTTAAACAAGCCCGAGATGCCCGAACAGACAGAAGGCGCTGTTATGATTTAATGGCCAGAACGGAAGAACAAATGGAGAGGTTCCAGGATTGACTCGCCAACAATGCTCAAGTACTGGGACTAAAGAACCGGCGAATAGAGCAACTGTTCAGGGAAATGGATAACATCCGGGGTAGGATTGATGAGATTGGGCACCACATCTACATGAGATGCCTAGCATGTGAGCAAATACCTCGTGATACCCTTCTTGCCTCCGTCATGGGCTACGTCCACCGGATCATCGATGAGTTGAAAAGCTTACAAAGGGGTCTTACACCTAAGCCCGCGGAAAGGCCGACCTATGCCTCGCGGGCCCATAAATTGAAAGCTTTAATGTATCTATAGTTCAAGTCTTGTTTGTTGACTTTATGGGTCTATTATCTTCCCATATGTTGTTTGTTTTCATCGAGTCAGGTTAAGTATTTTGGAATCTGTATTTTGCTGTTCTTTGTTTAAAATAAGTAGCTTGTAATAGCAAATTTTGGTGATGAATTGAATGATTCCAAAAGAATTTTGTGTCTTTACTTTGTGGTAGAAATACGCCCGGTCTGATTCACGCGGGGACGTGATACGTAGGCAATCCACATAAGATTCGACCACCACTAAAAAAGAAAAAAAAGAGAAAGAAAGAAGAAAAGAAAGATAATAGAGAGGAAAGCGGAGGGTTCCCAAAACACTTTAAAGGCACAAATAAAACAAGTCGGGATGACGCATGCGGTTGGAGCAAACACATGTTAGAAATGGTTAACTGCTTAGGAACATTGCATCCCCAACGTGCAATTACCAAATCTGTTAAAACTCTAACGCTAACAAGTTTGTTGTTTTCCAAATATCAGACAGTTAGTTGTTAAAGTGTTCTGGCATCACATCATTATCAAACAAGATCCAAAGGACCTATACCAATAATCATGACTACTTCAGAAAATAGTGCCGAGGAAGAAAGGCCAGTAAGCCAGTTGCTGAAAGAGGCAATGAAGAAGATAGAGAGGATCAGATTGGAAATGAACGCGATGCAGTTAGCCTTGGCTAAAGTGCAAAAGAGCCCTGAACCACCCGTTACTCCTACACTAGGGCATATGCCGGAATACCCTCACCCTGGCCCTTCAACAAACCTCCCGAATCACCACTATTATCAGGGGAGAAGCCCCTATGATTCCCAAGCTCCACCACCCCATCAACATTTCCCACCACCAAATGTTCCCACTTTTATGGGACCCACACCAGCCACGCTGCAAAGATCAACTAGTGAGCCGTTGTTTCAGGCTCACGATGCGCAATACTATCCCCCTGAACCCACATTCAATGTACCAGAACCATACCTATAATCCCCACTTGGAGGTCCTGGCGGAGATTGAAAAGACGGCTAAGGTTCCAGAGCAGGATGAGGTAATGAGGAAGTTCAAAAGCCTGGAGCAATCTTTCAGGAGCATGCACGGATTGGGCAACCAGTTCAGCGTAGCCTACAAGGATCTATGCCCTTTCCCTGACGTCCAATTACCAGCAGGGTTCAAGATGCCCAAGTTTGACTTATACGAAGGGCACGATGATCTTATGGCACATTTACAGGGCTTTTGTAGCAAAATGAGAGGAGCGGGTGGCAAGGATGAGCTCCTGATAGCTTATTTTGGTCAAAGTTTAAGCGGGTCCGCACTGAATGGTACACGAGGCAGGATCCTAGAAGGTGGTATACCTGGGACGATCTAGCACAAGCATTTGCGGGTCACTTCCAGTATAACCTTGAGATCGTCCCGGACCGTCTCACACTGTTAAAACTTGAGAAAAAGCCTGGAGATAGCTTCAGGGAATTCGGATTCCGTTGGAGGGAACAAGCAGTAAGAGTCGATCCGCCAATGGGATAGACAAGAGATTGTGGTACACATGGATGACGGTACACATGTCGTCAGTGATGCTATTGTGCCCTTCATAGAAACCGACGGTGACAAGGGCCCATGGGTTTATCAGGTTTCTAACGCAGTCCTAGTGGACAAAATTCCTGAGGGTGGGGGCCTTCCACTTCCCAGAATCACAGCTGCGACCTTCATGATAGCCTCAGAGATGTTGAACAGCGGGTTTGTACTAGGAAAAGGTTTGGGGATTGATTTGTAGGGAATGGTCAAGCCTGTATCTTTGCCCAAGAACCTGGATACTTTTGGGTTGGGATTCAAGCCTATCGCAGCGGACGTAAAACAGGACCGCAAGATGAAGAAAAGAGTCTGGGTCCTTCCTAAGCCAGTCCCACGACTGTCCAAATCATTTGTCAAAGCAGGATGCAGAAAGTTACCAGTCTCGGAAATTGTTGGACCTTTGATCGGGCTGGATGAAGATTTGAATGAGGGCCTTGAGAGAACGTTCGCAGATGTCAACATGACAGAGGCTGGAGAGGGTTCCAGTAAGGCAGAAATACAGATTGTTGGGCCAACGGCCAATGTCAACAATTGGACGGCTACTCCTCTTCCTATCTGGGGAGAGTCCTGGTAGTAGGCTTTGATTTTTCTTTCTTGTTTTCTGGATTATTCCAGGGTGTAATCCAAATCTCATTTTATTTTGTAAAGTGTGAACCCGGTTATCCCGCATTTTTAATAAAATGAAAATTTTCTCTTCTTATCTTGTTTTAATTTTGTTTTATTCTTTTCTCTTTCTGAACAGTTCTCTTTTTACTGGTTCTAATGACATGGCATGCACAACGGATCTTCGACCTAGTCTAAAAAATCAATCTAACTCCAACTTAATTGTATAAGATATCGATTATGATGATGAGTCTGAATACGACAAGGATGAAGCCTTCGAAGAAATAAATAGAGAATTGTGCCAGTTCGAAGAGAAACCCAAACCTATTCTGAATGACACCGAAGCTGTCAATTTAGGGGATGCAGACGATGTTAGGGAAACCAAAATCAGCATCCACATTGAGTCAAACATCAGGGAGGAATTAATCAAAGCCCTCATTGAGTTCAAAGATGTTTTTACGTGGTCATATAATGACATGCCGGGATTAAGCACCGATCTAGTGGTTCACAAATTGCCCACTGACCCGGCATACCCTCCTGTCAAGCAGAAATTGAGGAAGTTTAAGATGGATATGATTGTGAAAATCAAATAAGAAGTGACCAAGTAGCTGCAGGCAAAAGTTATTCGGGTCACTCGATATCCCGATTTGTTGGCCAATGTGGTACCAGTGCTGAAGAAAGATGGGAAAATCAGGGTATGTGTCGACTACCGCAATCTCAACAAGGCAAGCCCTAAGGATAATTTTCCATTGCCCAACATCCATATCTTGATCGATAATTGCGACAGGCGCGAGATCGGATCCATTGTGGACTGCTATGCAGGATATCATCAGATCTTAATGGATGAAGAAGATGCAGAAAAGACGGCTTTCATTACGCCATGGAGAACTTACTGCTACCGGGTAATGCCATTCGGATTGAAGAATACTGGGGCAACATACATGAGAGCAATGACTACTATGTTTCATGACATGATACACAAAGAAATTGAAGTGTACGTAGATGATGTGATCATAAAGTCCAGGTGTCAGGAAGACCATGTAGCAGACCTAAGGAAGTTCTTTCAAAGACTTCGAAGGTATGATATTAAGCTCTACCCGGCCAAATGTGCCTTTGGGGTTCCATCAGGAAAGCTGCTAGGATTCATTGTCAGTCGACGGGGTATTGAGTTGGACCCATCCAAGATCAAATCCATCCAGGATTTGCCACCGCCAAAGAACAAAACGGAGGTGATGAGTATGTTGGGAAGACTAAATTATATCAACAGGTTCATCACTCAACTCACGGCGACTTGTGAGCCCATATTTCGGCTGCTAAAGAAAGATGCTACGGTAGAGTGGACGGCGGAATGTCAAGAAGCATTTGACCAAATCAAGGGGTATCTGTCAAATCCACCTGTGTTGGTCCCACCTGAGCCAGAGAGACCATTAATTCTTTATCTAATGGTCCTGGGGAATTCGTTTGGTTGCGTGTTGGGGCAACACGACATTACAGGAAGGAAGGAGCAAGCCATCCATTATCTTAGCAAGAAGTTTATAGTATATGAGGTCAAGTACACTCAACTCGAGAGAACATGTTGCGCCCTAACTTGGGTGGCCCAGAAATTGAAGCATTATTTGTCCTCATATACTACTTATCTCATTTCACGCCTGGATCCATTAAAGTATATCTTCCAAAAGCCTATGCCTACAAGAAGGTTAGCAAAATGGCAAATTTTACTCACAGAGTTTGATATCGTCTATGTGACGAGGACGGCCATGAAAGCCCAAGCGCTGGCCGATCACTTGGCCGAGAATCCTGTTGATGAAGAGTACGAGCCATTGAGGACGTATTTTCCTGATGAGGAAGTAATGCATATAGATGAGTTGGAGTTACCTAACAAACTAGGATGGAAGCTTTTCTTTGATGGAGCCACAAATGCGAAGGGAGTTGGAATAGGAGTGGTACTTATTTCTGAAACAGGACGTCATTATCCTGTTACAGCTCAACTTTGTTTTTATTGTACCAACAATATGGCTGAGTATGAGGCATGCATTTTGGGTCTACGACTAGCTGCAGACATGGATGTCCAGGACGTTTTGGTCTTGGGAGACTCGGACCTCCTGGTGCATCAGATTCAGGGCGAATGGGAAATACGGGATTTGAAACTCATACCTTATTGACAATGTTTGCACGATCTGAGCAAGCGATTTCGATCATTGGAATTCAGACACATCCCAAGAGTTCATAATGAGGTTTCCGATGTATTGGCCACTTTAGCATCGATGTTACACCACCCAGATAAAATTCATGTTGAACCATTGCACATTCAGGTTCGTGATCAACATGCTTATTCCAACATGGTAGAGGAAGAAGTGGATGGCGAGCCATGGTTTTATGATGTAAAGGAGTACCTCAGGATGGGGATATACCCGGAGCAGGCCACCGGAGACCAAAATAGAGCCATTCGGCGATTGTCAAGTGGATTCTTCCTCAGTGGAGGAATGTTGTACAAATGAACCCCAGATTTGGGATTGCTGAGATGTATAGATGCCTGTCAAGCCGCGACAGTTATGACAGAGGTACATGCCGGAGTTTGTGGGCCACATATGAGCGGATATGTATTGGCGAAGAAGATTCTTCGAGCAGGGTATTATTGGCTCACTATGGAGCATGATTGTATCAGTTTCGTGCGGAAATGCCATCAATGTCAGATACACGGAGATTTGATTCATTCTCCGCCGACAGAATTGCATACAATGTCAGCGCCATGGCCATTTGTTGCATGGGGCATGGATGTCATTGGACCTATTGAGCCGACAGCTACCAACGGTCATAGGTTCATTCTGGTGACCATCGACTATTTTACTAAGGGGGTTGAAGCTAAAACTTTCAAGTCAGTAACCAAGAAGGCAGTAGTGGATTTTGTTCACTCCCATATCATCTGTCGATTTGGGGTCCCAAAAGTGATCATCACAGATAATGGTGCTAATCTTAACAGCAATTTGATGAAGGAAGTATGTCAACAGTTTAAGATTGCACACCGTAATTCCACACCATATCGTCCCAAGGCGAATGGAGCCGTTGAAGCAGCCAACAAGAACATCAAGAAGATATTGAGGAACATGGTAGAAGGGTCCAGACAATGGCATGAGAAATTACCATTTGCATTGTTGGGTTATCGCACTACTGTTCGGACTTCAGGAGGGGCCACTCCCTATTTGTTGGTATATGGAACCGAAGCAGTAATACCGGCGGAAGTTGAAATTCCATCCCTTCGGATTGTTGCTGAAGCTGAGATTGATGATGATGAGTGGGTCAAAACCCGTTTGGAGTAGTTGAGCTTGATTGATGAAAAGAGACTGGCAGCTGTGTGTCATGTCCAGTTATATCAAAAGAGAATGGCAAGAGCATACAACAAAAAGGTACGTCCCTGGAAGTTTGAAGTGGGCCAGCAAGTGTTGAAACGCATCCTCCCACATCAGGCTGAGGAAAAGGGCAAGTTCGCCCTGAATTCTGATGCAGTTAAGACATATTATATATGATTTCTTTTGATTGTAATTGTTGTTTGTTTGTGGTTGGCATTTATCGGAGAATGAAATGACGGAGGCAATTCTTTCTTATATCCAAACACTTTATCCTTTGCTTCCCCTTTTGAGCCTTATTTTTTTTTCATATCCCTCTTTTGGAATCAGTAATTAAAATGAAAAAAAAAGAAGAAAAATAATGATAATAAAGACAAAGGAAAAGTCACAAGAAAAACAAAGGAATTGGGAACTACGTTTGATTTGATTCCTCAAAGAAGGATACGTAGGCGCCTCACGGCTCGGTCATAGTATAACAAAAAATAAAAATCCCCCAAGCAAGAAAAACTAGGGCAGAAGTTTGTGTATAATTTTGGGAAAGAAAGTTGATTCCAAGAGTTGTAATGTTTTACCCATCAAAATTATTTGAACCTCTTGCTACCCCTTTTCTTTTAACCATACACAAAAACTCATATTGATGTCAAAAAAAAAACCTCCCGATCAGTATCTGAAAAGTTCTAAATCAATGCAAATGGAGGTCGGGAATAACACTTTGATCCCCAAGCTGAAAATGAATTGATAGCCGAAAGAATCTCCTAACAGAGAGAGTCATATCGGTAGCACTCCGATCCCCAGCTGAAAAATAAAATAAAATGAGAGAGTCTTATCGGTGAAAACCTTAACATGCACCGTAAGGCGACGGGAGTTGAGAGAAATGAGAGAGTCTTATTAGTGAAAACCCCTCGAAGGGCACTATGAGGCGACAAGACAAAATTGGCAGAAAGGATCCGCATTTGGCAAAGAGTTGAGTGCCTATTTATCCCCAGCAACATGAGGTCATCCGAAAGATTGATTGACACAAATAGACTGGGTTGATTAATCCGGAATGCGCGACATGATCGTTGGGATCAGTTATATCATTCAGATAAGTTCTTTTCTTTCATGTTCCCCAACATTTGTTCAGAAAGACTTCTTCTTTTTCTATTTTTGAGATCATCACTTTTTTTATTTCTTGGCTTAAAGACTTTACTTCACCGACAGTTGTTTTTGAAAAAGATTTTCAGAGCTTACTACCAGTCGCCAAAATAATGCAAAAACAAAATGCAAATAGGACAGGCCCAAAAGATAAGGCGACAAAGCGAAAAGAGGTTGGTCTCAAGAACAAATGATGAATGGGTCTAGACCCCAAGAGGACCAAATTTCCAGGGGAAGTGGGAGAAAACGGAAAAGCAACAGTTAAAAGGTTCTGAGGATCCCCAGCAGACTTGCAAGACACAAGGACAACTCCGACAGATTCTCGACCAAGCTCCACAATGGTCGGACAACACAGAGCGGGGAAGGAAGAGAAGAGAAGAACCATCCCCAACAGGAATATCAGCCCCAGCAAGTTTTATAGCAAAGCAAGGAAGAGAAAAGAAGAACCATCCCCAGCAGAAAGGGCACGACAACTCGCCCCATTTTAAACTAACAAATTTTTCTTTGATTTGAAGAAGGGAAAGGGAATATTACTGACAGCAGAAAGACAGGGTCACAAAGAAGATTATCAAATTGGGGCAGAAAATTTTCGTTCATTTCGAAATTTTTCGATAAGTCTAACACAGGTTTGAGAAAAGCGATATCCCCAGCAGTTTTTCGGGAGAAGGCAAAACAAGCTTTAAAGAAAGCAATGTCAGGAGGAAGGTAACACGAGTTTTAAGGGAGATAGTCTTCGAAGGAAGAATATAAACAGAGAAACGGTTTGCATAGGAATGAAACATCAGTCTTAAGGGAAGTAGTCTTTGGAGGAGTAAGATAACACATTTTTTGAGAAAATGTTATCCCCAGCAGTTCGATAGAAGACAGTACAAGTTTTGAGGGAAGTAGTTTTGAAGAAAGATAATTCAGGACGGAAGGAAAAGGGTTGATAGCATCCCCAGCAGGAGTAGCGCAACCAACCACCATGTTTAAACTCACATGTTTCCTTTGTTTGAAACAGGGATGGAAGCTAGGTTCATATCAAAGCTAGGAAGGGTGAATTTTTCAGGTGTAGTGCCCAAATTCTGCTTACGCAAAAGGCTATTTGAGACGATCACACGTCACCACTAGGAAAAGCATTTCCTAGGCTAGGTCTTTCAAGTTTATTTTTACCCATAGGAGAGGCATTTCATCCTAAGTTTGTCTTACCCCTAGGAGAGGCATTTCATCCTAAGTTTTGTTTTACCCATAGGAGACGCATTTCCTCCTAAGTTTAGTCTTACCCCTAGGAGAGGCATTTCCTTCTAAGTTTGATTTACCCATAGGAGAGGTATTTCCTCCTAAGTTTATTCTTACTCCTAGGAGAGGCATTTCCTCCTAAGTTTTGTTTTACCCATAGGAGACACATTTCCTCCTAAGTTTATTCTTACCCCTAGGAGAGGCATTTCCTCCTAAGTTTGTTTTACCCATAGGAGAGGCATTTCCTCCTAAGTTTGTTTTACCCATAGGAGAGGCATTTTCTCCTAAGTTTATTCTTACCCATAGGAGAGGCATTTCCTCCTAAGTTTGTTTTACCCATAGGAGAGGCATTTCCTCTTAAGTTTATTCTTACCCCTAGGAGAGGCATTTCCTCCTAAGTTTATTCTACCCATAGGAGAGGCATTTCCTCCTAAGTTTATTCTTACCCCTAGGAGAGGCATTTCTTCCTAAGTTTATTTTTACCCATAGGAGAGGCATTTCCTCCTAAGTTTGTCTTACCCCTAGGAGAGGCATTTCCTCCTAAGTTTGTTTTACCCATAGGAGAGGCATTTCCTCCTAAGTTTATTCTTACCCTAGGAAAGGCATTTCCTCCTAAGTTTGTCCTACCCATAGGAGAGGCATTTCCTCCAAAGTTTATTTTTACCCCTAGGAGAGGCATTTCCTCCTAAGTTTATTTTTACCCATAGGAGAGGCATTTCCTCCTAAGTTTGTCTTACCCATAGGAAAGGCATTTCCGCCTAAGTTTGTTTTACCCGTAGGAGACGCACTTCTTCCCAAGTTTGGTTTTACTTGTAAGAGATGCATATCCTAGTCTAGTCTTTAGTTTACTCTCATCATTGCAGTAGAAGTGGTTTACAATTTGGCTAACAACTCACGAATATTCCTAGTGCAAACTGGGGCAAAAATTTCGTTTGTTTTTGTTTACTTTGGTTGTAGGAACCCGCCTGGAAGAATATAGGAATACATTTCAGTCTTTACATTTTAAGTGTTGAAGTTGGGAGCCCGCCCATATAATAGATGAGTACATTTAAGTTGGAAGTCAGGAGCCCGCCTGTATAACAGAGGAATGCATTTCAAAGGTCAAGTCAGATGCCAGTAATGCGGAGGATTACAACAAAATGCCCCCAACATGAATCCCATCTCAAAAACCAGAAAGAAGACTGCAAGTCAAGTCAAAAAAAGAAGCAACGGGGAAAACACGAGCCAACAAGAAAGCAAGGTGACAAGAGCGAGTGTGAAAGATAGATATGATTTTTTAATCCCCAGTTTAGTCAAGCTTCTTGTTTTTCTTTGAGCACGGTTCAATAAGGAGGTCAGTAAGCGGTAGCAGCAGCAGCAATAGCAGTAACAACAATACAACAGCTTCATGGTAGTCCCAGCTACCGAAACTTCCTGAACTACATTGACCTGATTCCCTTTTAGCCAGGGATATGTAGGAAACCTTTGAAGCAAAGGTTCGGTTAAATCTTTTTTCAAAAAAAATGCTTCACACGGAGTACTCCAACAGGGCAAAAATCGCTCGTATCCGCTCACTTTATCTTTGCACGAAAGCTCTTTGTGCTTTCGGACAAAGAGGGGCAGCTGTGAGCACGTGATTTTTGCTTCACGGAAACTACTCCAAAAGAAATTGAAAAAATAAAACAAGTTACCTTCGGTTACAATTTTGAGAATTTGCGTGACATTTTGATAATTGTCCTGTCCGTAAATGCTCACCTTGCTATAGTTAAAAATACAAAAAATACATGATGCATGCATTTAGGAATTAATTAACCATAATTTTCTTAAAAGAAAATCAAAAAAAAAATATGCATGTGTGTTTCTTGTCATTGTGTGATTTTATTTAATGTTTAATTTGTGTGTTAATTATTATAGGTGTTAAATAATATGTGCGTAATTTTATTTTTGATTTTACAATTTATTTAGGATTTTGTTTAATTTTGGTAATTAAAGAAAGAAGGAAAATGGGTGAAGTATCAAGGAAACTCGGATTGGGCCAGGAGAAACCAAAAATTCAGGCCCAAACCAGTTACATTGACCCAGTCCAAAACAGGTCATTCAGAGACGCCCCCCAAACGACGCCGCATAGGGCATTTGATCTGAGCCGTCCATCCAATCTAATCTAGCGATCCCATGGCCTTTCCCAAACCCGACCTATTACCCGGTTCGAACTGACCCCCTACTTAAACCAAACGACGTCGTATTGGTTAACTCCCTTAATCCTGGCCAATTGATCTTGATTGATCTAACGGTCGGGATTCAATCCCCTTCGTGGTATATATTCCAAAATCTCTACCCAGCCCCCCCCCCCCCCCGAACCAACCCCCCCCCCCCCCCTTTCATCATTGTCTCTCTCAGAGACGAGCCTAACTAGCAAACCCTAGCCGCCGCCATTGAACCCCTGAGCTCGAAACCCGGCGGCAACGATGCCGGTGACCGCCAAATTAATACACTAGGACCATCTAGCCACCCTGAATCCAAATCCACAAACTGTGTGGCTCGAATCAGCCCCTAGCTTCTCGAATCTTCATTTGGAGATTCGAGCCAAACCTCAACCTGCACCAACTGACCCCAAATTCACACCAGTTAATCCCCCGACCTCCCTCGTGACCAAACCAAGTCTGGTTTGGTTCAAATCTAACCAGAAAAGCTCGAACCCCTAATACGAGCCCCAAGAACCCTATAACTCAAATCCATGGGGGTATGTCCAAATCAACAAAGGATTGGGGTATAATAGACCTTACGAGGTGTTCTCAGTTGAGAACACTTCGATTAAAGTCCGTTCGACCTCAAATGATCAAGTCTGGTTCAAGCCTGGGTCGTTTTGTTTTTGAGCTTCCAAGATAAGTTTCTCTTTCCCTTCTGTTCTTGTTTGAATTCTATTTGTGTTTGTTAACATGTTTAGTTAATTTGTTGATTTTTTGTTATTTTCTTTCAATTCTCTCCGTCTTCATAAGACCTTTTATTTGGTAGACTCTTATTCTGACCATTGTTAAATACGTGTGGTAAGATACGTATTCGATTTGATTAATATCGTCGAGTGGTTAATTCATGTAGGTTCCCTGTTTTGTGCAAAGCTGCTGAAATCATTTGGTGGCATGTCTAGTCTTATTTGTTTATCGATTAATTGTTATATGTTATAGCTAGTATAGTCTATTGGATAAATGTCGTCGATTAGTTTTACAGGTTTGAATATTAGAATAATCTGATTCATACTGCTTCACATTTTGATCGAATCATTGTTTGAATTTAGTTGTGAATTGGTTATAGCTGTAGTACATTAGAGATCAGTTAGAAATCATCTGTTAGGGAAGTAGTTCAGATTCCCAGAGGGTATTTTGGGATGTTAGAAACCTTAAAATTGTTCAGTTTTAATGGTATGTCAGTTTAATACTAATATACCACTAAACTAATGAATAAAATAGGGATCAATGGTGGGAGTGATAATGTGTTAAGTGCCTTTATTGGCTGGAAATAAGAAATAGCATGGGCTTTTAATAAAGAATCGAAGAGCTGACACCATTTTAAAAAAAACCTTTTGAGGTGGAAATCAGAATATCATGTGCTGAATGATAAAAGGGGTTAAGGAGTGCACATGGGAAAAAATATACAGGCTGAAAAAGCTAAAGTTTGAATAAAAAAAGGGCTGACTGGTCTTTTAAACAGACATTTCTTTGTTATAAAAAGGGGACACTGAGGACAGATTTGGAGACTGAATTTTGAAGATTAGCAGTTCGGTATTAGAAAAACAGATTTGGAGAGTAAAGAAAAAAAACAGAACCTAAAAGTGAGATATATGGAATTTTAAGAGTCGTATATTGAGTGCATATAGGCTGGAATTCTTACCCTTAGAATTTCAGTTAGTTGAAGTGATAAAAGCTAAAGCTTACACCCAAAAAAAAAAAATTTCAACTGTTCTGCTCTTGCATACTCAAAATCTGAGAATTATTGTCCATCCCCGCTTCGCCTTGTGTTTGTTTTCTTAGATCATTGGGATTCATTTGGGTATTGCTATTTGGTTTCTTGTGGTTACTATTGGGTATTCTTAAGTTTGCTGTTGGTTTTCAATCTGCTACTGGGTTACCTGTTATTGGTTTTACTGGTTGTATTGCTGGTTGTTGTTGAATCTACTGTTGTTGTTGCTGTGCGTTTACTGCTGCACTACTGATCTTCCTTTCCTTCTTTGTTTTTTCCAAATATCAAGTACACAATTGATTTGCTGAACCTTGTAAGTCTAAAATTTGAAGCATGAATATGAAATAAAGAACTGAAGTTTTAACATTTAGCTTTGTATATTCTGAAATTTTAAATTGTGTAATATAGTAGTTAGTTTCATCTGTTAAAAGCATGTAGTAGCTTTGCTACGTACAACTGAGTATCGATCAGTAGTAGTGGATAGACTGCCCTGCATGTTAGTTTAAAGAACCAATAATGTAGTGGTAGCATTCTGATATTTCAGTTTATTTCTTTACAAAGCATGTTTCAAATACGTATAAAGACTTTAGGTTAATTAATCAGTAGTTTAAACTATTTTAGTTAGCAGACTTGTATATTTAGAGTCATAAAAGGGGTTTTTGTAGTTGTTGATTCCATTTCTGCCCTATTGTGAATACCAAAAAGTGTACAAGTAAGTAGCAGGCCAGACGCTAAAAATAGAAATGGCCCAGGTCCAGTTCTGCGCTCGATAAACTGGGCCTGGGCCCAAAACTGTTCTGCCCCCATGTTCCCGTCTATCTTCGATGTTAACTATTTAGGTTCGAAATTTTTCAATAATAACTCTCAAGCATGTAAATAAATTAGGTATTTTTCTTCTTTTATTCTAGATACAAACGAAATAGAAAACGAAGTCGCTTTAGGATATCCTTAAAATAAATGAGTTGCGCCTCGCCGAAATAAATCACAAACTGTGGGGCCATCATAAATGTAGATATTGACTCTTTAGATTTTGGCAAGGGCCGTTTAGCAAATTTCACGGCCTTCTCAAAAATAATAACGCGTTAGCATCTTTAGGTGCGTATCTAATAATGTTATCGTCCCTAAACTCGGGTGTGCATTTCATGCGACCCAAATTCAAATCCCAAAACGTCGAATCAGATTTGTTCAGGATTGCGGGTTCATTTCATGCGGTGCAATCCAAAGACATGTCTCAGACGACGTTCAATTTTCTTTAATAAATTGAATAAAAGCGGTTAAAAGTTAAAATCAGCACATAAGTTACAACATGTAAAAAATCAGATAAATAAGCTAAACATGACAGTTGAGCGACCGTGCTAGAACAACGGAACTCGGGAATGCCTAACACCTTCTCCCAGGTTAACAGAATTCCTTATCCGGATTTCTGGTTCGCGGACTGTTAAACAGAGTCATTATCTTCCTCGATTCGGGATTCAACCGGTGACTTGGGACACCATAAACCTCCCAAGTGGCGACTCTGAATCTTAATAATAAATCCCGTTTCGATTGTCCTTTAATTGGAAAAACTCCCTTACGCCCCTCGCGGGGCGGTAAAAAGGAGGTGTGACAGTTATATTGCTGTGAAAGTATTCCATGATAGTGGTGATCTTGATGTAATTGTGCTCAAAGAAATATGGAGTTAATATACATTTATGTGAAGGTGGAGTTATGGTTTAACATAAGTATGGGTTTAAATGTTAAAGTAAATGTATTAAAGTGCTTAGAGAGGTGTAGTCAGTCATATCCAAATGTATCCTACATGACCCGCAGCCTACATTACAACCAATAAAAGATCTACTTGATCCTAGACTGAATGAGCTCGATTAGTCGAGTATTACACTACGGGCAAGCCTATGGCGCATCTTTTGTAGCATATGAATGTTATTTCTAAGAGTGAGTAAATTCTTTCTATCTTGAGTTCCTTATTGTTCTTAAATTTTATTGTGTGTGAAATACTCTCTTTTGTTGTGTGAGGGAACTTGATTCATAAAGGAAAGGTAATGTTCTTGACCTCTATATCAGAGTAAGTGAGTGAATTGTGAAATAATGCAAGGTACTTGTAAGTCAAATCTTGAGGAGAAGATGTTACACCCTTGTGCTTAGTCTATTTTAAAGATTTTTGGTGTGATGAATTAGGAGGATTGTTTAAAAAGGATGTGTCTATAAGTGTAGTTTGATTGCTCGAAGATGAGTAATGTTTAAGTGTGGGGTATTGGTGTGTGGCTATAATTCATGGTTTAGCACATTATGTGCCTGGAATTTTACATGCTTTAATGATAAATTACACTTTATTTGCGCGTAATGGAGTCTATTTTATGTGTAGGAGAATTGGAGATGAAAGTATAGCAATCGATAACAGTGAAAAGGCGAGGCCGGCCAAAGGCTAGCTTAACTAGGCTTTAGCCTGGTGAGGCCAGCCAAAGCCCAGGTTGAGGCTGGCGTTGCAAGGCAAAGTCCAGGATGAGGCTGGCATTAGGCTGGCGCTACAAGGATAAGGCCAGGCTAAAGCTGGCGTTAGGATGGCGACGCCAGGTTTAGAGTGAGGTCCAGTCCGAGATTTGAAGACTTAATTTGTTTCTCGGCATGACTAGGATTTGACCTACACGTTTAGGTCTTGTCCTAAACATATAAACAGACCTAAAAATGCAACTTTGAAGGAGTTATTTGGCGACGAGAGGCAAGGACATCACATGGATAACTTTCGGAGGAGAAAATCATAGAGTTCTTCATCCTTTTTTCTTTTCTTTGTAATTTATTTATGCAAAGTACTTGGAAAATTGTTATTATGAACATGAGTGGCTAAGCACTCTACGTTCTAGGGTTGTGGTTGACATGATTATTAACGTTTATTAATTACACCTTCGTTAATTTGAATTATCATCTTGTGGTTATTTCTTTAATTCTGTGCATAATTGCTTTTGTCTGGCCAGCGGTTGAGTTCTATTACTATCTATGCTATGCTTGGGAAAGTCGTGTTTATATTAGAGTAGAATTAGAGAGAGCTTGCTTCTAAACTCGTGACTTGGGGGAAGATTTCGCAGTTAGGATAGGAATATACCTAACAGTCTTGCTTAATTGAATACCCTGCTATATTCGTTCATGATAGACTCAATACCATAAGAATATAGGGTTGACATATTGTGTGCAGGCAAGTAGCATTGTGGGAAGATGCTATTCATATAAAAGATCTAGTTAATTAGCAACTATAGATAATTTGGATTAATGAGTGTGATTACTGAACTTAATAGGATTGATAAACCAACCACAACCCTGAAATTTTCATCTCCTCTGAAGTAAAATCTTGTCATACAAAATCGCAATCTTGATAATTTCATTGTTATTTGTTTAATTTCCGCAATAGTAGATTAATAGAAAAATATCGCTCTCAAATATCTTGGACAAGTAATTGATTTTAGTTTGCTTAGTTAATGATCAATCTAAGTCTCTGTGGGTTCTACATCTGACTCTTGAGTCACTTTATTACTTGACGACCACGTATACTTGCGTGTGTGTTTGGTCCCAATATATTCTATTATGGTGTTTGGGTATAGATAGGAGATCTCACCCTGCCTACCGATCAAAGACATGTTGACCGACATGATGGCACCCACATTGATTGGGTACCCAGCCATGATGGATGCAACTAAGACAGCCCGAGGGATTGGAAGAGCATTTTCATTTTTGCTAGGGTCTATCCGGCTGCATAAAAAGGTTTGCCAAACCTTGGCTTCAAAATTGAGGGTGTTCCGTTGAATGGGAACCCCTACTATGATCCATAGTAGTGGTGGTCTTGGAGCTACTAAAATCTCGGCTAGCCAAGGGCGAACCGCATCACCCATTTGAAACTTCTCCAGATATTGTACCGGCTCCACATCCTCGAGCTCCAAGTATGTGTTTGGTGAGGTTTGATCAAATCTGACTTTTAGATTCCTCACTTCGGTCACCTTAGTCCCTTTTTTGATGTGCGCCACATTGGCGTAAAATTCTCGGACTAAGTGTTCCTTGGCGTCTGTTGATACCCAATTTTTTTCTATAATATTTTTGAAATGCATATATACCTTTAAAACCATGCATTAGCATCATTGACATTTTTTTCATAATTTCTACGATTTAAATTAACTTGCCCTAGCAACTTATTTCATACAAATAATTATAAAATTGCATCACACATGATTTTAAAATATTTTTTGATTTAATATTACTATTTATGGTCCTATTAAGTCAAAATTATTTCACAAATAGCCAAATTGGTATCTTTTGGCTATAATTGCAATAACCTTGCAATTATAGCCAATGCACACATTTTCGTGTTATTTTTACCAGAAATTAGTCATTTGCATTTTTAAACACTAAATAACTATTTTTAAATATTTCTACGCATGAAATTTTTATTTTTTATAATTAGTAAGTATTTTACAAATTATTTTTTTAATCAATTGTTTGGGGTATTTAATAAATAGCCTCTTCTATTTTCAATTTTGTCTTGAAATTAACCAGCCCAATACCCCTTTAATACCAGCCCAATTCACCCAATCCCAATCTGCACATACCTGACCCAAGATCCCCATCAAATCGTGGTCGTTGATCCTTTAGATCAATGGTCCACATCAATACTTACCTTTTTTAATCAAACGACCCCCTAAACACTAATCATTTCCTCCATACAGCTGCCCTTGAATTCCCTTCTCTCTGGTTCTCTCTGAGACCAGCCCCTAACCCTAATCGCCATCACCCAAAATCAGCCCTAATCCTTTGAAACCCTGTCCGATCTATGGCGTTCCATGGCTATACGAAGCATGTACTTGTCTCCTATCTCACTGGTTTTTCGATTATGTGGTTTTTGTGGATGAAACTCGAAGAGATCTGGTCCAGATCTCGTTCAAGGACCTTGAAGAGTTCGTCCATGGTTTGTGAGTATTTTTTATTGAAGTTCCACGGTTCAAATCTCTAGTTCAAAGCCAGATTCTCTTTACCCCTCCCCTTTCCCCTCAAAACCCTAATCTTTGGACATGAATCCGTCCTGATCTTTATAGATCTGGAATGATTCTGAGTTTGTCAATAACTTTTCTTTAAAGAACTCTTATTTCTTTACTGTTAATTGATTTTAGCACTATATTTTGGGTGCTTTGCTATCTACTATTTGAATCTCTGCATACTTGAAATGTTTTCAAGTTTTTGTGATTTTTCTTTAAGTTCCTCTTATTCCTCTACTACTGACTGAATTTTAAACACTACAGTACTTCAGGTTTTTGAATTCTATGACTTCTATTTGTTCGAATCTCTGTATGTTGACATGCCTTCCAGTTTTCTTCTTTAAGTTTTTCCAAACTAGGGTCCCCCGAAAATTTCTTTCTCCAAAACGTTAGATAAGTTTGAGTGTTTAATCTTTTGTTTCTTATGTGTTTTAACCAATTTCATGAAGTTTGCTTTAACCCTAACTTGTTTATGCTAAAAACCCTAATTGTTTGACATTATTGTTTGGATTCTGAGTTTGTCTAGGTTACTTATGTACTGATGTCGTCCTATGCTTTGGTTCCTGTGATTTTTTCTTTAGCCTAATTAGATGTCTTGTGATTTTATCCTAATGTGCCTCTACTAAGGTCCTTGATTCGACTTTTTCTACTGATTCTATGTGTCTATATTCTTTTTTTCCCTATTCATGGTAAACTTATACTTTTCTCCTTAAATCAGTAACTGATTTGGATTCCTGATTTATCAATTTGCATTGTTAAGACCTATGTGCTAATTCCTGACTATTTTCTTTATTTACAATCTTGATTAGCTTTCTTATCTTATTCGATTAACTGTGATAATTACCGATTCTTCACTAATCATTTCCTTAATTAAAATTCTGTCTATTTACCCCTAATTGCTCATTTGAGTTTCTTTCCTTAAATGTATTCTGCCTTTATCGTTGATTAACTACCCTTAATTAAGGGAAAATTACACTAATTGGTGTATAATTGATTCTGTGGCTTCCTTAATTGCAGAAGGGTTGATTCTCTTTACATTATTTTCCTTGATCTTAACTGCTATATATACTCTCCTTTACTCCTCACTTTAAAAACACGAACACTAGTTCCTCCACACTCTCAAACTCTCAAAATCTCTCTATTCTTTTCTGTTACTTGAAATTCTCACTAATCCAGTCGGCTGTAAGCCAAGGCTGGCTATTTGCACCATCTCTGCTCTATACTCTGTATTCTCTCCTTAACTGGTATGTCATGATTCAATTCACATTCCAAAGCTATGGGTTTTCTTTGTTGTTGCAGTTCATTAGTTGTGATTTCTAGTTTTATTTGCTATTGTACTATTATATGCTCAATGTGTAACCAGCATGCTTAGATTACACTGTCTAATTACTATATCACTCAGCATGTTTTGTTTGTTCTAAGCTATAACTAGTATATTGTTTAGCATGCCCAATCCTGCTTTAGATAATTGCATTAATCCTATTTGTTCACTAGTATGTCCAAGCTGCATTCTTTGTTTACTGTCTCACCCAGCATGTCTAAATTCTGCTTGTTCTACATGTGATTAGTATCTCTAAAACTTTGAATGCTTCATGAAGTGGTTGTTTAGTTTGTTTATCTATGTCTTACCTACTCTACTTCACTAATGATATCTTGTTAAGACCTCTAGCCCTTTCAAAGGTACTCTAGTTGTGCGTATTGGTCATGTCTAAGATCTATGTGTTCTCAATATATCTTTGTAACTAACTTGTCAATTCCGTAGCTTCTTGAGGAATCTGTGTATTTGTTTGCTATCACTAAGGTGCATTCTAGGTGTACCCTACCCCTTTCTCCTTGTGTGAAGTCTGTTTTCCAAAGTATTTTCTGAAGCTGTTCTAGGATTGGTATTCTGATTTCAAGATGTTCTTTTTCATGCTTTTCCAACTACTGTGTTATTCAAACCATTACAGTTTTTTCAAAAAACTCTTTTCACTACTATGACATTTCTTTATACAGTTTACCAAGCTCTTTCAAATTATTATGCACTCTCACATTTCTCTTAGATTACTAAGTCCTACCCATCTGGTATGTGTACTGCTTTGAGACCCTTGAGATCTCTTTGAACTCTTGCATATCAGGGCTGACACTTCCACACTGCACATAATCAGTCTTTGTTTGAGGAAAGTCTGGGTGTGAGCACTGCCCGGGATCCTTGAGGTCCTTAGGGAACTCTGACACACCTGGACATGAATTGGGCTATGGAACTTTGGGCATTTGAGACTAGTGAAGGCTTGATACACCAAGATTGTTTTGGGCCTGCTTCAGGCTCCCTATAGCTTAACGTCTATTCTATTTATGTAATTTATATTCAATTCTTGGACTGTAATAATTATTGTAAACAAACATTGGGGTGATTAGTGAAAAAGGGTGGGTAGTCTCATACTGTGGGTAAAGTTGGGGTAGATAACATGCCTATAGGGTCCATTTCAATTCAAATGTGTTTTGTTAGATGACATGCCTATAGGGGTTCATTTGGTTCAAAAAATGTGTTTGTTGGATAATATGCCTATAGGATCTGCTTTGGTTCAAGTAAATTCCGCTTGCTTCACTTTCACACAATTAGAAGTCATGCCTGTAGTATCTAAATCAGTTTTAATAATAGAGATCATGCCTATAGGGTCTAAATCAGCTTTAATAGAAATCATGCCTATAGGGATTTCGCTTTGGAAAAATAAATTCTGCTTGCTTCGCCTTATGTTTAATTAGAAATCATGCCTATAAGATCTAAAACTAGTTTAGTTGAACTTTAACTCATGTTTGTAGACTCTGAATCAGTTTAATTAACTAATCTATTCATTTTTTAATAAGTTTTCAACGCTGCCTTAATTAATATTACTAGAGAGCATGCCTATAGGATCCAAATTACCCTACTAAAATTCTTCACTATCTCATTACATTCCTGATTAATGATTAGATACCATGCTCATAGGATATCACTATTATATGCCTAGGCAAGCCTGTAGGGCGATTGGAAATCCTACAACTACAAAAACATGTTCTGTTATCTGTGACTACTCATATTCAACAAGTCTAAAATTAGTAGTCAAGCTGAATAGGTCTTTGACACTTTCGTCCGAACTTAATATTGCATATTCTCTGCTCACCTAGATATCCTGTTCTAGAGTTCCTCTTAAATATCTGAAAACTATTGTTTGAAACGTGCACTTACTTGCTTTGTTTTTGGAGGTAAAACGTGAACCTTTAATTATTCCCTCTTTAATGAAATCCTAATTGTTTTGGTTGACGCCTAGATTTTCTCCTTTAAGTACATTAGGATGGTCTAGAACTACCTAAATTAGTGGTCCTAAATACCTCCAGGGCTACGAGGAAGGGACAGGTAGTGCACGCATAGGATATCTTTCAAGGTTGCAAGAACGCTTTAGGCTATGACCAAGGGGAGGAAATTGGGTAGTAAGGATATGATGACTACGTGCTAATATCACGTGTAGCCCCTCATTGAGGAGTGATTACCGGACATTGTGTGGGTATGATCCTGTAGGCTAACCAACCTAGGACCCCTCTTTCCCAACTCTCGTTGTTTAAATGAATTTACTTTTCTTTAAATATGTGCAAATTTGTTCAAACCTTTTCCCTTGTTTTCATTACTTGAATCATACATGTACTTAGAATGTCAAAACAAGCCTTTATTTTGCGAGTATGTGTTAAAATTGTTTATTCATTAAAATGACTAATTCACATAGTCTAAGTTCGGCCGGGACCTACCATTGTGGACCGCGAGGGGTGCCTAACACCTTCCCCTCAAGGTTATTTCGAGCCCTTACCCTAATCTCTGGTAATGCAAACTAGTTATATGATTTAATCGCTCTAGGTGCCCTAACGCACCATAATCCGTTAGGTGACGACTCTCCAAATACCCAATTTCCAAAAGGAAACGAGTTATACCCCATGAACATCGAAACGCGGACTCCCGCGAGGGAAAAAGGGGAAGCGACAGTATGGCGACTCTGCTGGGGATATTTAGGCTCTTACCATAATGAACATATTTTTTTGTATATTAGTCCACGCATGCCTTATCCTGCACCCTTTCCCTTATTTGAATTTAACTATCTATTTTCAAGCATTTATGATTTCTTTTCCTAAAACTGACTTGTCTCCTTGTTTTTTTTCGTAACTACCTTTCAATTATTTAAATACTGCATTTATTATTCCTACGTGCAAATACTTGACAACATGCTGTTTATTATTTCATAAATCCTGCTCAACATCATACTCCACTCGTGCGTAATTAATCCTATAGCAACACTTGATGAGTGTTTGCGCTTTTCCTATATATCACCCTTTAAATTTGAAAAGGCGTATTTGTGGTAAAACTAGTCGATCAGCGGTGCGTTCGATGGTTCCGTGCCTTTCCCCTTCAAGTTGTTCGCTTGAGGGTCCCAGTCTACACCTCTATAGCAACCTTACTCTGATTAAATTATACATGCATAATGGTCAAACTTAGCCAGGTTAATATATTGTACACATAATAACCCTTTAAGACAAGCCTTGTCCAAAAGTCGATCGGGTTTTCCATAATCCCAATGGACGTAACCACAATTATGTGCATTAATTTGGAGAAATAAGTGCCAATATACTAATCATTACTGTATAAATAGACAAACCTGGAGGGAGAAAGGGCCTAACTCTCTTTGTTTTGCAGAAAATGAGGCGCGAAGTCCCCAGATTTTATATGGCCGGTAGCATATCCTCACTTTTGCTAGATTGGTGGAGGGATCTTCTTTCATGTGACCAAAACCATGTGAAACGAGTCTTAGGAAACTTACCTTCTCTATTGGACCTTCAGCCCAACAAAATGTTGATCGAGGAGCAACTATGTTTTGGGACAAGGAAAGGGCTGTGTTCTGTTTTCGGAACATAGAAATGACTCCCCTCATAGAAGAAATAGGAGGATTTGTTGGGTTTCCTTGGGATAGCCCTAATATGTTAGCACCTGAAAATTGCACTGCTAGGGAATTTCTGAAAATGATGGGGCTGAAGAAGAATGACAACTTGAAATGCCTAAAGGACTCCTATATACCTTTTGAGTTCCTTTATGAAAGATACAGTCACGGCAGCTCCTACCGTATTTTTGATGATGAGTTCTCAATAACTTCTTTAGGTTGGATTCACCGTAGGGTCTTCATGTTTATTATGTGTTTCTTGGGCATACTGGTATTCCCAATCCAAGGGGATAGGATCCATACTAGGTTGGTCATGGTGACCAAAACTCTGATGGACGGGATCGAGGGAGAGACATACACTATCATCCCTATGATCGTTGCAGACATGTACTAGGCTTTGGAGCAATGTTAGAAGGGGTTCAGGTTCTTCAAGGGTAGCAACTTGCTGCTACAGGTCTGGTTGTTGGAACATCTCCAAAAGGGATAATACCGTCAAGAATTTCCGCGAAGGTCGTGGAATGATCACATAGCCTTCGATCATCCCAAAAGAATGAACAATATTTCAAACATGTTTGCTCAGCCAGAGGATGTTGCGGGATGGGTACAACTTTTCGAAAATTTGACTAAGGATCAAGTCTAGTGGATGTTCGAGTGGTTCCCTACCGATGAATTCATCATCAGATCTGTAGACATGTAATTTTTGACCTTCCCCAAGATTTTACACATTTTAGCGTAAATATGTAATTAAGGTTTATTATCACTATTTAAATAGTGTTGACTCTTTTACTTTATTTTTATCACAAAACATAAACAATTACAAAAAAAATATTTTTTATCTTTAGGTTAAAGTCAATTAGTATATTTATATTTATAGTATTATAACATTTGAATATACAAAAAAATTAGTTTCACTCGTACTATTTAGTTTTATACTAGTTTATTTTAATTTAGAGTAATTTTTATATTTTTATAGATACATTGAATTATTTGGTCTTTTTAGCCTAAGTTCAAACCCAAAAGACATGGTCCAACCCAATTACCCTTAGCCCATTCTACCCAACCCATTAGCCCACTTAAGTGCAAGATTTAATCCTAACCATCTATTTCCTTCTAATCCAATGGCCATGATCCCTTCCCACCTCTATATAAAATACCCATTTATCGAAACCCTACCCTAAGTTTTCAATTTCTAGACCCAAAAAATAAACGGCAGACTCCCAATTCCCAAAGACCTAAGACCTAGACTAAAGTTAAGAACCGCGACTTTTTGGCAAAAGAAAGAACTTCCATTTTTTTCAGAGGAAAGGAAGTTGCGCTACAGATTCCCTGGATCCAACCCATTCACTTGGTTTCAACTTATCGACCATTGACAATTTGCTCAATTAAACCTGCTAGGAATCGAGATAATTTGACATTAGCAGAGGAAAGAAAACCCTCGTATAAATTAGATTCAAAAGGTGGTATTGTGAATTCTAAACGCAAAGAGCTGCTTATTGTTAATGAGGTTCTTCCTGATTGTCGGTCTATCACTGAACTTTCTCATGTATTGATCTTGGTGATACTTAGCTGTTTAGAACCGAAGGAGCTTCGTATTGTTTCGTGTGCTGGTACATTATTGTATTGTCTTGCCTTTGAGCATCGTGTGTGGAAGGAGTTCTATTGGAAAACATTGAAATAGACGAATTAAAAAAAAGGATAGCAGTTGCTTTGAGTTTGGGTTTTGAGTTTTTCGGTGTCGATTCGAGGTTTCGGATCGTTAATTTCGGTGTTTCGGTCCAAGGATTGTTGCTTTGTTTAGCCCAATTGATTTGCAATTTTCAGCTTTGTTCATCAATAAAAGGTCCATTTCTCAATTTTCATTCTCATTTTATTGTGTTATGATAGCTCGGTGCGCGTGTTGGTTGATTTATGATTCTACGTTGTTTGAGTAGCATGTCTTAGTTTTCATTTAAATTGTTTTAATTAGTTTTATTTCGATTATGATGTATGTAGTCTTGGTTCTTGAATAAGTGCTTTTAATTGGGTAGATAGAAAAATTGAAGTTGTTTCTTTCTTGGCAAGGAATAAGAATGGGCCATAAGGTGGGTCTTGAACCATAAGGAATCTGGGCCAAGTTATAGATCATGTTAGCTAGTCTATTTGCCCCAATAATATCTTGTTCATAATTTTGGCATCACAACAACATCAAAGATTAAGAAAATAATTAAATGCGCTAGTTGTTTTAGGTGCGTTATAATAAAATCATCATAGCTACGGGTACGATTCCCATGACATAGTTGTGATGCATAATTTCCAAATCCGGGTATGCATTTTATGTGACCCGATCATAACAACTTTGAGTTTTAATAAAAATAAACATATCGCGAATTGCAGGTGCATTTCATGTAGCACGGTTTGCGGTATGTTCCAAAATGGCAAGTGTACGACAATCATAACTTGTTCAACAATTAATTCCATAAATCCTAAAAAGCGGTTATAAAGCTAAAAACGCACAATAGGTTTAAAACATGTAGTAAATCAGATAATAGACCAATATTAATAGTTTAAGCGATCGTGCTAGAACCACGGAACCCGGGAATGCCTAACACCTTCTCCCGGGTTAACAAAATTCCTTACTTAGAATTTCTGGTTAGCAGACTTTTAAAATAAAGTAGAAATTTTCTCGATTCGGGATTTAAAATAAACAAAGTGAATTGGGACACCAAATAAACTATTCCAAGTGGCGACTCTAAAAAATTAAATAAAATAATCCAATTTCAAACAAATGTCACTTTAATTGGTAAAAACTCTCCTAAATACCCTCTCGGTGGTAAAAAGGAGGTGTGACGGCTCTGGCGACTCTGCTGGGGAAAAGAACTGTTACGACCCGACTGGTCATTTTGAGCAATTGTGCCCGATTCGACAGTTTGAGGTCTCGAGCAGCTTCATAATATGTATATTGACTTGCGTGCATAGTTGAATTCAGTTAACGGATAATTCACAGTCAAACTGGAAGAAGGAAACTATCTTTGGAAGTTTAAACTGTGGGAATTTGACCGGAATTGGACTTTTGGGTAAACAGCTCCGAAATGGGTCGTGGATGATATCAACAACTTCATATGGTTATTTTGGACTTAGGCACGCGTTCGGATTTAGATTTGGAGGTCCGTAGGGTAAATTGAGGTATTTCCGCGAAAGTTGGAAAAGTTAAAGTTTGGAAAATTGAAAAGTTTAACCCATAGTTGACTTTTGTGATATCGGGGCTGGAATGCGATTTTGAGAGTTGGAGCAGCTCCGTCATGTCATTTTGGACTTCTCTACAAAATTTGGCGTTATTCCGAATTGAATTGATAGGTTTCGACATGAGATTTGATATTTGAAGATTTGGAAATTCATACGTTTGATTTTTGGTTTGATTCGTTGTTTTGGTGTTGTTTTATGTTATTTGAAACCTCCGCGATAGCATAGCACAAATTTGGACAGCAACATTTTCCTTCTATGCGATTGCATTGATTTGTTCGCGATAGCCTAGCACAAATTTGGACAGCAACATTTTCCTTCTATGCGATTGCATTGATTTGTCCGCGATCTCATAGTGTCCACCAATTTTACTCTTCGCGATCGCATCCTTCCTTATGCTATCGCATAGAACATTTTTTGGTCAGTGAATATTTTCCTTCTATGCGATCGCATTAGTCCTTACGCGATCGTATAGAACATTTTGGGACAGTAGCTATTTTCTTCTACGCGATCGCATATCTTTTCCCGCGATCGCGATGAACAAACACATGGGAAAACAGAATATATTCCAAAATCAAGGGTTACACCATTTTCATCATATTTTGACTTCTAGAGTTCGGTTCTTGTATGGTTGAACTCATTTTGGAATGGGTGATAGGATTTTGTAAAATTTGACGGGTTCCGAGGTGCGGGCCCAGGGGTCGACTTTTGGGTCGATTTTAATATATTTTTAAAGATTGAAACTTTATTATTCGGAATAGTTCCTTATTCGATTTACGTGTGTTTTGTAGTTGTTATAGTTGGATTTGAGCTGTCCGGAGGTCTTTTCGCCCAAGAAGTACATTTAAGAGTACCAAGTTGTCGTCTTTGAGGTATGTATCTTGCCTAACCTTGTGTTGGGGACTTCCCCTTAGGAATTGAGTCTTCTATGCTAATAGTAGTCCATGCATACGAAGTGGCGAGTGTGTGCTCGGACTTATCTATGGAAAATTTGCCTCTAGGGTTCTTAGGTCCTTATATGGAAAGTATCCTGTTATGATTGGGTTTCCTAGTAGCTTAAATTGCCTCTATATGCTCCATATGACGTTGTTAGCTTTCCTCTAATTCTTATATGTTACATTGACCCTAAATTTCCTTAATTGAAGTGATTGTCTTCCTTGTTATTTTGATACTTCTTGGTTGTGAGTTCCTCTATGACTTCGTGCAACTAGGTTACATGTCCAATTGTTGTTCTTGCCTATGTAGTTATCACGTGATTATTATGTCTTGTTGTGTAGTTGAGATTTCATTGTGAAGTTAATTGTTGGTACAAGTTTGGTTATAGTTGATTCCCTTGCCGGGACATATTTAATTCTTAATGTTGGTTCCCTTGCCGGGACGTGTTTCTTCTTGTTGTTGACTCCCTTGCTGGGATATTGTTGTTTCCTTATTATTCTTTTGTCGGGATTCTTTCATGATTGGTGTTGATTTGTATAGTCGGATCAGGTTGCACGCCGCAATAATATTATATGGATTGGGTTGCACACCGCAATAATATTATATGGACCGGGTTGCAAGCCGCGACAATATTATATGGATCGGGTTGCACGCTACAACATCATTATATGATTGGGATCGGGTTGCACGCCGCAACAATATTATATGTTTTGGATCGGGTTGCACGCCGCAACAATATTATATGGATTGGGTAGCACACTGCAAGAAGAAAGAATAAAAGTGAATATTGATTCTTATGGTGAGAACGAGAGTAAAAGCAAGAAGGGTGATGTCATGCACTTTCTGCTGTTGTGTTTATTTGTTGTTATCAATTCAAATGTTTAAATTGTTTAATTCCTTTACATATGTGGTCCTTTTTGTTAGGACCCACAACGTTTTCAATACCTCACCGCATTTATATATATTTATTTATACGTTCCAACACTTCAAACTTCAATAATTGTTACATCCTTAATTCAATTAGTTTCTCAATTATATCCCCTTAAACCGTCTCAGGTTGGATTTTTCTTAAAAAGGAATTTCTACTAAGTTTTAAGTTATCAACTCCCCTGTTAAAGGTAATAATTCTTCTGATGTTGTAATTTACATTGAAAGGGTACATTCTTACTGGAATGATTTCTGAAAATAACTTCATCTTTTCTCGCCGATTTTCCAAACTTATTTAGAAATTGAAATTAATTTATATTATGTAAATAGGACTTCTTGAACATCTTAAGTGCATTTGTAAGGACATTTTGTATTGTATATCATGTGGATTTTGTTGTTAAGAGTGAGATGGAAAATATGTGGGCCCGAGGTGCCATATGTGCTGAAAGTTTGAAAGTTGAGATTATGATATGAAAAATTGAGAATTGAAATGGTCGGGACGGTGTATTAAACATGATGTGATTGATTGAGTTGACATTGTTTTCTTTAATTGGATACATTCATACTTGTCTCCGTCTCTATTATGTTAGTGTTGAATTGAATGGGTTATCTGATTTAGTTGGTTTCCGTTTGTTACTATTTGTGTTCTCCCTTTATTGATTATACTGTTTGTACTTGGATTTTCTCTCCCGGTTGATATCACTTCGTTATCTTTTTCTTGATGTTTATTATCATATCATGTTCATTTCATTTGACCAGTATGTGTCCTGACTGTTCCTCGTCACTACCACACCGAGGTTAGTCTTGATACTTACTGGGCACCACCGTGTTGTGCTCATACTATACTTCTGTACATTTTTGTGTACAAATCTAGGTGGATTGATAGTAGCTGTGCGGATCATCACGGTGGAGACTCCAGGTAAACCTGCTACAGCGTTCGCAGTCTCGAAGTCACCTTCATTTGTATTTACTTCCATTTGCTCCTTTGTTTTGGGCAGTGATGTATTATTTTGTGAAATTATTCTTAGATAGGCTTGTGACTTGTACCATCGGTTTTGGGAATTTTGATTTATTCAGAGTTGGTTAATTTAAAGTTAGTAAGAATCAATGTTATTTTAGTTTATGTTAGGCTTACCTAGTTTATAGACTAGGTGCCATCACGACTCCTTCAGAGGGATTTTTGGGTCGTGACAAGTTGGTATCAGAGTTCTAGGTTCATGGGTGCTACCAGTCACAAGCAGGTTTAGTAGAGTCTTGCGGATCAGTACAGACACGTCTGTACTTATCTTCGAGAGGCTACAGAACTGTTAGGAAATTTCCCTTCTTTCATTCTTTATCGTGCGATATTGATTAAGCTCGAAGTATATAACTTATGTTCCTTTACATCCACTCGTGTATAATATTATGCTCTCAACGTTCGCCATTCACCAGTGGTTTGTGATGCTACAAATGGGCTACGAAGGAGCCAAGGATGCTCAGACATTGTCTTAACATGTTGTTCAAACTGAAGACCCAGAACTATTGAGAGATTATTTTGTTGTTTGTATGGAGGCACAACGGTTTCTGACATCTTGTTGATGAGTGCGAGCTGGGACGGTTTAATTGGTCGACTAGTCGTCGCAATTTTTTGCAAGGCCACGAGTTGGACGTTGATTGGGAGTAGTTGGCGTATTGGAGTACCTTGTGAATTGTGTTGTGCGAGCTGTGAAGAGTAGTTTTGTAGATTATCAGACGTTGTTTTTCATGGCTTTGTGCCAAGTGGAGGAGTCCAATAGCGGCATTCAGATTGCAGAGTCAGACTTATATCAATTTGGGTTGGAGGCATGTATATATGTAATATTGGTAGATTCTCGAATTTTGCATTTGACCAAGGATCGAGATTTTGCATGAGATGATATTGGGGCTTACAATATTTCTACGTCAATAAAGGATCTACATTTCAGCATCAAGGGGAGTCGGAGGAACAACTTCAGATCATAGAAGGTCTATTCAGCATAGGTGTTGTGGTTGCGGCAGGATGGGGTGCTTCAGAGGAAATGTAGTGGTTTATGAGCTTCTGGCTACGTTGTTCGTGTTGGGGTTATCTATATTTGGGACTTTGATTGGGATTATTGCATATCGACTATCCGAAGAAATGAGTCAGTTCAGTAGTGTTGGGTTAGCATAGCAATGGAAGTAAATGGTCAATGGGAATTCTCTACTGGCATTGTGGCAGCACTCTTGGATTGGACGGTTAGTACGACTCGGTTAAGTTGGAGAGGTGCAATTCTGATGGCTTAGATGTGTGCGGGCGAATCTCAATGGTTTGACTGCGGCTTAAGGAGGGTGTCTACTATGGGCATAAAGAATATGTCGTACATTGTGGTTTCTCCTGAATTGGTATCTGAAGCTAATAGAGTATTGACATTGTTGGCTACCATGTGTGAAATGTGTGCATTTTTAGAAAGGACCTTGAGTTTTGGTTTTCAGTACGTGGCTGGTAGCATGGTGATTACTGGGTTCTGAGGCTTTCGAGGTTCATGTTTTGTTGCGCGACCCGAATCTTATATGGGTGCTTAGACAGGATGATGGAAGGTGAGTGATGTATCATCCCTTTGATCTGCATAGTTGAGTTCAGGTATGGAATTTTTAGTATTCCTGAGGTTTTGGGACTAGGTGTCCCCGTATGTGGGCTATTTCTTGTAGTGGATTGTAAAGAAATGTTAAGAATAGGTCAATTAATGGAATGTATTATCGATAGGTTGCTATTGAATTTCGAAGAATATTTACCTAATTGGGAAGGATCCGAATTTGGTTTGGGCCTATTTGTAAGATCAGCGAGAATATGTAATTTATATCAGGTCGAGTTGTGTGCTCCTGTAGATTGTCATCATGTTTATGTTATTAGGCAGAGCAAATACTGTTTGCGTCCCTAGTCTATGTTATGTGCTACTATTTTATGTTGTGTTAGGTGATGAGGTTGTATGATTATTTCCCCAGCATGTTATAATTCTGTTCAGGCCTTATGGCAATACGGGTGAGATAGCCCTCGTGATGTTGATTTGCTCATTGCACCTTATATGTGCTTGCTTCTCTCATATTTTATTACTTTTATTCATTGTTCCCACAGTATACTTGAGCACAATCCTATGCTTGATATCAGTATTCATATGATCAGGGGACCGAGCATCTTGGCTTGATGAGTATTTGGGAGCGGGCTGCGTGCTGCAACGGATGTTATATAAGATACCCTTTCCATGTGTTTATTTGGGGTTCTGCTTTTCCTTTGTGGAACAATTTGATGAAAATCTATATTTTTGTTGTTGCACATGTTACACTTGTTAGAAAATTCTTCTACTTTGCTTTTACTTATTTGTGTTACGTAATTAGGTTATTACTGGTTCAGTGTACAAGCTGTGTAGTGTGAGAATTTGTGTGTTTCCATGATGAGTCATTAGTTGGGCTGCTTGTATTGGTCGAGATGTGGTTCTTAGAACTGAGAGTGGTACTATGGTATTTGGGGTGAGGAGCATTTGGAAGTATGTGGGTATTTATGCTATGATTTGGATAAGAGCCTTGGCGTGCGAGAGGGTTTCTTGACTTGTTGACTTCATAGGCGGCTATGAGTTCCCGCATGTGTCTTTTTCATGGAAAGTGATGTGGAGGTCCGAAATAAGGTTATATTCAATGTGAGGTGTGTTGTCGGCATCTAGGGTATTATTTGAACATCTATGGTGGTCAGAGGTTATTGCTTCGGGCATTGAGTTGTGGGGAGCAGCATGTGATTGTATTCAGGATTGGAATTTTTAGCTCGATTCAGCTTGTTTGGGTGTGTTTAGTGTGATGATGTGGAATTCGGGTCCTATAATGAATTTCAGATGTTGAGGTTTGGGTTCTTTTCTATGGTTATGGACTAAAGAGGAGATGAGACCTTCAGTTAAGTGGCATTGTCAGTTCTTCATAGGTTGGGTGATAGGGAAACACCCCCGAGTGTATGAATGGTGAGCTCATGCACTGGATCAATGGTTTTGGAACGACTTTGGGCACGTTCAAGGACGAACGTATGTTTAAATGGAGGAAGATGTAATGACCCGACTGGTCATTTTGAGCAACTGTGCTTAGCTCGGCAATTGAAGGTCTCGAGCAGCTTCATAATATGTGTATTGACTTGCGTGCATGGTAGAATTCAGTTAACGGATGATTCAGAGTCAAATTGGAAGAAGGAAACTAGCTTTGGGAGTTTAAACGGTGGGAATTTGATCGGAATTAGACTTTTGGATAAACTGCCCCGGAACGGGTCGTGGATGATCTCAACAGCTTCGTATGGTGATTTTGGACTTAGGTGCGCATCCGGATTCGGATTTGGAGGTCCATAGGGTAAATTGAGGCATTTCGGCGAAAGTTGGAAAAGTTGAAGTTTGGAAAATGGAGAAGTTTGACCCATAGTTGACTTTTATGATATCGGTGTCGAAATACGATTCCGAAAGTTGGAGAATCTCCTTCATGTCATTTTGGACTTGTCTGCAAAATTTGGCGTTATTCCGAGTTGAATTAATAGGTTTCGGCATGAGATTTGATATTTGAAGATTTGGAAATTCATAAGTTTGTTTTTTTGGTCTGATTCGTTGTGTTGGTGTTGTTTTATGTGATTTGAAACCTCGAGCGAGTCCGTGTTAGGTTATATGACTTGTTTATGTTATTAGACGGGGTCCCGGGAGCCTCGGATGTGTTTCGGATGGGCTACGGGTCATATTTCCCTATATTTGAACTATTGTTCTGCTATCTGGTATTTCCTTCTATGCGATCACATAGGTGTATCCGTGATCGCGTAGTACAATGTTAACTTGCCATATTTTCCTTCTATGCGATCGCATTGATTTGTCCGCGATAGCATAGCACAAATTTGTATAGCAGCATTTTCTTTCTATGCGATTGCATTGATTTGTTCGCGATAGCATAGCGCAAATTTGGACAGCAGCATTTTCCTTCTATGCGGTTGCACTAATTTGTTCGCGATAGCATAGCACGAATTTGGATAACAACATTTTCCTTCTATGTGATTGCATTTATTTGGCCGCGATCGCATAGTGTCCCCCAAATTTACACTTCGCGATCGCATCCTTCCTTACGCGATCGCATAGAACATTTTTTGGTTAGTGAATATTTTCCTTCTATGCGATCGCATTAGTCCTTACGCAATCGCATGGAACATTTTGGGACAGTAGTTATTTTCTTCTACGCGATCGCATATCTTCTCCCGCGATCATGATGAATAAACACCTGGGCAGACAGAATATATTTCAAAATCGATGGTTACACCATTTTTATCATATTTTGACTTCTAGAGCTTGGTTCTTGGCGATTTTTGGTGGGTTTTTCACGAAATACGATTGGGTAAGTATTCTTCAACTAGAATTAAATATATTCCATGAATTTGTCTTTATTTTTATCATTTAAATTGTGTTTTGGGTTGGGGAAAGAGTTGGTTTTTGAAGAAAACTTTCAAAATGAAAAATCATGATTTGAGGGACCAAATGGTATCGAAATTGGATAAATTTTGTATGGTTGAACTCATTTTGGAATGGGTGATCGAATTTTGTAAAATTTGACGGGTTCCGAGGTGCGGGCCTAGAGGACGGCTTTTGGGTCGATTTTTATATTTTTGTAATGATTGAAACTTTATTATTCAGAATAGTTCCTTATTCGATTTATGTGTTTTTTGGAGTTGTTATAGTTGGATTTGAGCTGTCCGGAGGTCTTTTCGCCTGAGAAGTCCATTTTAGAGTACTGAGTTGTCGTCTTTGAGGTATGTATCTTGCCTAACCTTGTGTGGGGGACTTCCCCTTAGGAATTGAGTCTTCTATGCTAATTGTAGTACATGTATGTGAGGTGATGAGTGTGTTCTCGGACTTATCTGTGGGAAATTTGCCTCTAGGGTTCTTAGGTCCTTATGTGGAAATTATCCTGTTATGATTGCGTTTCCTAGTTTCTTAAATTGCCTCTATATGCTCCATATGACGTTGTTAGCTTTCCTCTAATTCTTACATGTTACATTGACCCTAAATTGCCTTAATTGAAGTTATTGCCTTCCTTATTGTTTTGATACTTCTTGGTTGTGAGTTCCTCTATGACTTCGTGCAAATAGGTTACATGTCCAATTGTTGTGGTTGTCGGTGTAGTTATCACGTGCCTATTATGTCTTGTTGTGTAGTTGAGGTTTCATTATAAAGTTAATTGTTGGTACAAGTTTTGTTATAGCTGATTCCCTTGCCAGGACATATTTAATTCTTACTGTTGGTTCCCTTGTCGGTACGTGTTTATTCTTGTTGTTGACTCCCTTGCCGGGATATTGCTGTTTCCTTATTATTCCTTTGCCAGGATTCTTTCGTGATTGGTGTTGATTTATATATTGGGATCGGGTTGCACGCCGCAACAATATTATATGGATCGGGTTGCACGCCGCAACATCATTATATGATTTGGATTGGGTTGCACACTGCAACAATATTATATGTATTCGATCGGGTTGCACACTGCAACAGTAATATATGATTGGGACTGGGTCGCACGCCGCAACAATATTAAAAGTTTTGGATCGGGTTGCACGCTGCAACAGTAACATATGATTGGGATCGGGTTGCATGCCGCAACAAGAAATAATAAAAGTGAATATTGATTCTTATGGTGAGAACGAGAGTAAAAGCACGAAGGGTGATGCCGTGCACTTTCTGATGCTGTGTTTATTTGTTGTTATAAATACAAATGTTTAAACTGTTTAATTCCTTTACTGTTGTAATCCTTTGTGTTAGGACCCACAATGTTTTCTATACCTCACTGTATTTATATATATTTATTTATATGTTCCAATACTTCAAACTTCAATAATTGTTACATCCTTAATTCAATTAGTTTCTCAATTATATCCCCTTAAACCGTCTTAGCTGTATTTTTCTTAAAAAGGAATTTCTACTAAGTTTTAAGTTATCAACTCCCCTGTTAAAGATAATAATTCTTCTGATGTTGTATTTTAAATTGAAAGGGGTATTTTCTTACTCGAATGATTTCGAAAAATAACTTCATATTTTCTTGCCGATTTTCCAAACTTATTTAGAAATTGAAATTTAACCTATATTATGTAAATAGGACTTCTTGAACATCTTAAGTGCATTTGTAAGGACATTTTGTATTGTATATCATGTGATTTTGCTGTTAAGAGTGAGATGGAAAATATGTGGGCACGAGGTGCCATATGTGCTGAAAGTTTGAAAGTTGAGATTATGATATGAGAAATCAAGGATTGAAATGGTCGGGATGGTGTATTAAATACGATGTGATTGATTGAGCTGACATTGTTTTCTTTAATTGGATACATTCTTACTTTTCTCCATCTCTATTATGTCAGTGTCGAATTGCTTGGGTTATCTGATTTACTTGGTTTCCGTTTGTTACTATCCGTGTTCTCTCTTTATTGATTATACTGTTTGTACTTGAATTTTCTCTTCGCGGTTGATATCACATCTTTATCTTTATCTTGATGTTTTATTATCATATCCCGTTCATTTCATTTGACCGGTAGGTGTCTTGAATGTTCCTCGTCACTACCCCACCAAGGTTAGTCTTGATACTTACTGGGCACCGCCGTAGTGTGCTCATACTACACTTATGTACATTTTTTGTGTACAGATCCAGGTGGATTATAGTAGCCGTGCGGGTCGTCGCGGTGGAGACTCAAGGTAAACCTGCTACAACGTTCACAGGTCTCGGAGTCACCTTCATTTGTATTTGCTTCCATTTTGCTCCTTTGTTTCGGGCAGTGATGTATTATTTTGTGAAATTATTCTTACATAGGCTTGTGACTTGTACCACCGATTTTGGGAATTTTGATTTATTCAGAGTTGGTTAATTTTAAGTTAGTAAACATCAATGTTATTTCAGTTTATGTTAGGCTTACCTAGTTTAGAGACTAGGTGCCATAACGACTCCTTCGGAGGGATTTTTGGGTTGTGACAAGTTGGTATCAGAGCTCTAGGTTCATGGGTGCTACCAGTCACAAGCAGATTTAGTAGAGTCTTGCGGAATGGTATGGAAACGTCTATACTTATCTTTGAGAGGCTACAAAATTGTTAGGAAATTCCCTTTCTTTCATTCCTTATCATGCGATATTGATTCAGTTCAAAGTATATAACATTTGTTCATTTACATCCACTCGTGTATAATATTACGCTCTGAGCATTCGCCATACGCCAGTGGTTTGTGATGCTACAAATGGACTAGGAAAGAGTCAAGGATGCTCAAACATTGTCTCAACATGCTGTTCAGACAGAAGATCCAGAAGTAGTGACCGACTATTCTGTTGTTCGTATGGAGGCGCTGCGGTTTATGACATATGGTTGATGAGTGCGAGCAGGGAAGGTTTAATTGGTCGACTAGTCGTCGCAATTTTTGGCAAGGCCACGAGGTGGGTGTTGATTAGGAGTAGTTGGCGGTATTGGAGTACCGTGTGAATTGTGTTGTACGAGCTGTGAAGAGTAGTTTTGTGGATTATCAAACATTGTTTCCCATGGCTTTGCACCAAATGGATAAGTCCAATAGCGGCATTCAGATTGCAGAGTTAGACTTATATCAGTTTGGGCTGGAAGCATGTATATATGTAATATTGGTGGATTCCCGGATTTTGCATTTGACCAAGGATTGACAGTTTACATGAAATGATATTGGGGCATGCAATATTACTATGTCAATAATGGATCTACATTTCAGCATCAAGGGGAGTCGGAGGAACAACTTCAGATTCATAAAAGGTCTATTCAGCGTAGGTACCGTGGTTGCGGCACGATAGTGTGCTTCAGAGGAAATATAGTGGTTTATTAGCTTCTGGCTACGTGGTTCATGTTGGGGTTATCTGTATTTGGGACTTTGATTGGGATTATTGCATATCGATTATCCGAAGAAATTAGTCAGTTCAGTAGTGTTGGGTCAGCATAGCAATGGAAGTAAATGGTCTTTTGAATGGGAATTCTCTACTGGCATTGTGGCAGTACTCTTGGATTGGACGGTTTGTGCGACTCGGTTGAGTTGGAGAGGTACAATTCTGATGGCTTAGTTGCGTGTGGGTGGATTTCGATGGTTTGACTACGCCTTGAGGTGGGGGTCTACTATGGGCATAAAGAATATGCGATACATTGCGGTTTCTCTTGAATCGGTATCTGAAGCTAATAGAGTGTTGGCGTTGTTGGCTACCATATGTGAAGAGTGTGCATTTTTGGAAAGGACCTTGAGTTTTGGTTTGCAGTGCGTGGCTAGTAGCATAGTGATTACTGGGTTCTGAGGCTTTTGAGGTTCATGTTTTGTTGTGCAGCCGGAATCTTATATGGGTGCTTAGACAGGATGATGGAAGGTGAGTGATGTATCAGCCCTTTGATCTGCATAGTTGAGTCCGGGTATGGAATTTTTAGTAATCCTGAGGTTTTGGGACTAGGTGTCCCCGTTTGTGGGCTATTTCTTGTAGTGGATTGTAAAGAAATGTTGAGAATAGGGTAACTAATGGCATGTATTATCGATAGGTTACTGTCGATTTTCGAAGAATATTTACCTAATTGGGAAGGATCCGTATTTGGTTTGGGCCTAATTGGAAGATCAGCGAGAATATGTAATTTGTATCAAGTCGAGTTGTGTGCTCCTGTGGATTGTCATCATGGTTATGTTATCAGGTAGAGTGAATATTGTTTGCGCCCCTAGTCTATGTTATGTGCTACTCTTCTATGTTGTGTTAGGCGGTGCGGTTGTATGATTATTTCCCCTGAATGTTATAATTCTCTTTAGGCCTTATGACGATACGGGTGTGATAGCCCTCGTGATGTTGATTTGCTCATTGCACCATATATGTGCTTGCATCTCTCCTATTTTATTACTTTTATTCATTGTTCCCACAGTATACTTTAGCACAATGTTGTGCTTGATATCAGTATTTATATGATCAGTGGCCCGAGCATCTTGGCTTGATAAGTATTTGGGAGCAGGCTGCGCGCCGCAGCGGATGTTATATGAGCTACCCTTTCCTTGTGTTTATTTGGGGTTCTGCTTTTCCTCTGTGGAACAATTTGATGAAAACTATATTTTGTTGTTGCACATGTTATACTTGTTAGAAAATTCTTCTACTTTGCTTTTCCTTATTTGTGTTACGTAATTGGGTTATTGCTGGTTCAGTGTACGAGCTGTGTAGTGTGAGAATTTGTGTGTTTCCATGATGATTCATCAGTTGGGCTTCTTGTATTGGTCGAGATGTGGTTGATAGAACTGAGAGTGGTACTATGGTATTGGGGGTGAGGAATGTTTGGAAGTATGTGGGTATTTCTACTAAGATTTGGATAATGGCCCTGGCGGGCGAGAGGGTTTCTTGACTTGTTGACTTCATAGGAGGCTATGAGTTCCCCCATGTTTCTTTATCATGGACAATGATGTGGAGGTCCGGAATAAGGTTATATTCTATGTAAGGTGTGTTGCCGGCGTCCAGGGTGTTATTTGAACAGCTATGGTGGTCATATGTAATTGCTTCGGGCATTGAGTTGTGTGGAACAACATGTGATTGTATCCGAGATTGGAATTTTTGGCTTGATTCAGCTTGTTTGGGTTTGCTCAGTGTGATGATGTGGAATTCGGGTCCTATGATGAATTTCAAAAGTTGAGTTTTGGGTTCTTTTCTAAGGTTATGGACTAAGGAGGAGATGAGACCTTCAGTTAAGTGGCATTGTGAGTTCTTTATAGGTTGGGTGATGGTGAAACACCCCCGTGTGTATAAATGGTAAGCTCATGCAGTGGATCAATGGTTTTGGAATGACTCCGGGCACGTACGAGGACGAACGTATGTTTAAGTGGAGGAGGATGTAATGACCCAACTGGTCATTTTGAGCAATTGTGCTCGGTTTCATAATATGTGTAGTGACTTGCCTGCATGGATGAATACAGTTAACGGATGATTCAGAGTCAAATTGGAAAAAGGAAACTAGCTTTGGACCGGAATTGGACTTTTGGGTAAACGGCCCCGGATTGGGTCGTGGATGATCTCATCATCTTCGTATGGTGATTTGGACTTAGGCGCGCATCCGGATTCAGATTTGGAGGTCCGTAGGGTAAATTGAGGCATTTCGGCAAAAGTTATAAAAGTTAAAGTTTGAAAAATGGAGAAGCTTGACCCATAGTTGACTTTTGTGATATTGGGATAGGAATGTGATTCCGAGAGTTGGAGAAGCTTCGTCATGTCATTTTGGACTTGTCTGCAAAATTTGGCGTTATTCAGAGTTGAATTGATAGGTTTCGGCATGAGATTTGATATTTGAAGATTTGGAAATTCATAAGTTTGATTCGTTGTTTTGGTGTTTTTTGATGTTATTTGAAACCACAAGCGAGTCCGTGTTAGGTTACATGAGTTGTTTGTGTGATTAGACGGGGTCCCGAGAGCCTCGGGTGTGTTTCGGATGGGCTACGGGTCATACTTCCCTATGTTTGAACTACTGTCCTGCTATCTGGTATTTCCTTCTATGCGATCGCATAGGCGTAGCCGCAATCGCGCAGTATAATGTTAACCTGCCATATTTTCCTTCTATGCGATCGGATTGATTTGTCCGCGATAGCATAGCACCAATTTGGACAGCAACATTTTCCTTCTATGCGATTGCATTGATTTGTTCATGATAGCATAGCACAAATTTGGACAACAGCATTTTCCTTCTATGCGATTGCATTGATTTCTCCGCAATCGTATAGTGTCCACCAATTTTACTCTTTGCGATCGCATCCTTCCTTACGTGATCGCATAGAACATTTTTTGGTCAATTAATCTTTTCCTTCTATGCAATTGCATTAGTCCATACGCGATCGCATAGAACATTTTGGGACAGTAGCTATTTTCTTCTACACGATAGCATATCTTCTCCCATGATCGCGATGAACAAACACTTGGGCAAACAGAATATATTCCAAAATCGAGAGTTACACCATTTTCATCATATTTTGACTTCTAGAGCTCGGTTCTTGGCGATTTTTGGTAAGGTTTTCCCAAAATTCGATTAGGTAAGTGTTCTTCAACTAGAATTAAATATATTCCACGAATTTGTATTTATTTTTATCATTTAAATTGTGTTTTGGGTTGGGAAAAGAGTTGGTTTTTGATGAAAATTTTTAAAATGAAAAATCATGATTTGAGGGACCAAATGGTATCGGAATTGGATAAATTTTGTATGGTTGAACTCATTTTGGAATGGGTGATCGGATTTTATAAAATTTGACGGGTTCCGAGGTGCGGGCCTGGGGGTCAACTTTTGGGTCGATTTTTATATTTTGTAAAGATTGAAACTTTATTATTCGGAATAGTTCCTTATTCGATTTATATGTGTTTTGGAGTTGTTATAGTTGGATTTGAGCTATCCGAAGGTCTTTTCGCCCAAGAAGTCCATTTTAGAGTACCGAGTGCCACACCTCATTTTACACCCCGAGAGGGTATAAAGGAGTTTTTTCAATTAAAGTGACATTATTTGAAATGGGATTATTTTAATTATATGAGTCACCACTTGGAATAGTTTATTTGATGTCCCAAGTCACCGGTTTATTTTTAAATCCCAAATCGAAGAAATTTCGACTTTACTTTATAAGTCTGCGAATCAGATATTCTAGATAAGGAATTCTATTAACTTGGGAGAAGGTGTTAGGCATTTCCGGGTTCCGTGGTTCTAGCACGGTCGCTTAAACTATTAAAATTGGCCTATTATCCGATTTATTACATGTTTCAACCTATTGTGCATTTTACCTTATAATCGCTTTTATTTAATTATTGTTACATATTGTGAATCATGTCACGGGAACCGTACTTATGATCTGCAACATGTTTAATTTTTAAAAGATTAAATTGTGGTTGGTTCACATAAATGTACCCCCGAATTTTAGTAGTTAAGCGTCACTACTATGTTACGGGAACCGTACCCGTAGCTATGGCAATTATTTAATTAACGCGCCTAAAGCAGACTACGAAAGTTCAAGGCAATTTCTATACTAATTTTGAATTTATATGAGGGCCATAAATTAAAGGATTTTATTTGTGTATGGCACACCCCAAATTATTTTAAGAAAGAATTAGTTCTTGATCTAAATTTGTAAGGGCCATGTGTTATAAGTTTAAAGCATGGCACACCTCAAATTATTATCTTTTTGTTAAAAAGGGGTGAATATTTTAAAGGCAAACTAAAGGTGCTCTTGTTTTTTTACTAATTTAAAAACTAGTTATCACAACCACGTCACGGAAACCGTACCCGTAGTCGTAATAATTTTTAAAAATCGCGTGCCTAAGTATACTACGAATGTTCATTGAATTATTGATTCCCTAGGTAAAGGCTTGAAGAGTGATCTGTTGCAGTCATTTGTTATCCTTTACCTATATCGAACAGAGCAAGCAAAAGTGCTTAAAACACTTAGATAGGCAAAAATAAGAATTCAAAGAACGTAACATGTCCAAAGACAACCATAAGATTAAAAAAAAAAAAACCTATTGATTTGCAAACAAACATTTTAGAACAGATGCCTAACCTATTGATTTTCAAACAACCACTTTTAAAACAGATGCATAATTTATCTAAACTATATGAAGAGTATCTAAGCTATATTAATTTCTCGACTTTGAATAGTAATTTTAATAGTGAGATTAGGCATTCTGCCATCAATCAATTACACTTGGACAAAAATATGATGAAAGACTACAACTCAATCTATTACAACAAATTGCATCAATACGAATCTATTAAGAAAAGCACTATTTTACAAATCTAGCTTCAAGAAATACATGCTAAACTTGGAAAAGATTCTTGAATTTTAGAGCATAAAGAATAAGAAAACCAAAAGGAGAAAAGCTACATAAGGTGCTAACTAGTATGACATTAATTATTCTGCACAGATAAAGCATTTGGTATACATGTGCATTCAAGCATTCACCACCACAAAAAACACAAACTAGACAAGAGAGCAATGTTTTTCAAGTACAAATACTAAGATGTAAAATAGAATAAAGTAGTAGTCTGAAATATCAAATTCACAGGGGCCTTTGAAGTTGAATCTTCGCAAATGCATTTGAAGTTAAATATCAAATGCACGCATAATAAGCACATTTAAAGGAGGAAAGAACACATAAGTTGCCCAGAAATTGCACCTTCCGTGTGAATGTACACTTTATTACTTTCAAAATCACTACAAATATGCATTTGTCATTACCATTGTAAAAGAAACAAATAAAAGGTGAACAGGAACAAGAACGTACCTAAATTACACAAGGATGAGATTTAGAAGACAAAGAAGCCAAATAAAAATCGAGACAGAGAATGAGAGCTCGGCGAGCAACCAAAGAATAGCTTCAACCAAACGAACTCAAATCGCAACCGAGAAATTCGGACAGAAATCAACAGCGCCGAAAATAAGAACCCGATCCACAAACTCCAATTTAAAACTTCAATTCAAGAACCATTCCTGAAAACTCGGAATCAAGGAAGAAAGCTGAGATTTGTAATTATTTTTTTTCTTTCGAAAAATGAACTAAAACAGACAACCTTAGGATATGCCTTTGTACATTTTTTTCGTTTTTTTTTTCTAAGAAATTTGCTGACTGAAAAAAAAAACTAAAGAGAAAAGAAGAACTTCAAAACCCTAGAAGTTCAACTACTAAATTTTTGAAGACTTTTTCTCCGATTTTTTTTCTTCTCCCTTCTAGCAAAGAAACTTAACTCATATATATAGCCTTCAAAAAATCTCAAATCTTCTGCCAAAAAATCCGAAAATCTTCAGGTTTTGAACAATTTTTGGGACAAATGGAAGGCGTGGATCAATTTACATCTATCCACGGCTCTCATTCATCCAGAAAATCGTCCTTTCGTACCAGAAATCGTGCGATTTGGAGAGAATATTCATATTCTTTCTGACCAAAATCGTTGGGAATCAAATGACGTGGAGGGGAGGGGGCCATTTGAGTGAACTCGCCTGAGTTACAGGCTAGTTGAGGGCTGAGTCGAGGAGGAAGAACGTGAACAGTAGACAAGGGCACTATTTTTTTATTTTCCTAGGTCTAGGGTTTGATTAGGGAAATATTATAAGAGAGGTTTTATATGGAGAGGAAATGGGCGGGTCGAACCGGCTGGTTTGGTCCAGTTTGTTTGGACTGGGGCGGTGAGTGTTTGGCCTGGGTTGATTGTTTTTAAAAGGGGACATTATTGGGCTGAATTGGGGTATTAGAAAATGGCCCAATTCCGAAAAAGGGAACTCCTTTCCAATTCATCTTTTATTTCTAATTTTCCTTTTTCTTTCTTCCTTTTTTTTAATTAAAAATTATAAATTATCTAAAAATATGAAATTAAACTAATTAAATAATTATATAAATTGTAAACATCACTTAATTATAAATTAAAAGAGGAAAATCAATAAACTAAAATTAAAAGACAAAAAATGTAAAAATGAGCTATTTTTGTTATTTTCAAATTTTTATAAAGAAAATAATTACTGATTAATTCTAAAAATATAAAAACAAATCCTAAATGCAATGCATGATATTTTGGTATTTTTTCATGATTTAAATAAAAATTAAACATGCACAAAAATGCCAATAATTAAGAAAATTCTATAAAAATTTCTAAAATGGTAAATAATTAACAGAAAACCTATTTTCTTGGGAGTTTATAGGAGTATTTCATATAGGGAAAAAATAACATGCTCACAGCTGCCCCTCTTTGCTCGGAAACACGATGGGTTTTCGGGCAAAGATAAAATGAGCAATTATGAGGGACTTTTGCCCGTTTGAAACTCCTTAAGAAGCATTTCTTTTAAAGAGCCTGACCCAACCTTGCTTCAAAGGTTGCCTACATATCTTTGGCTATAAAGGAATCAAATTAGTGTAGTTCTGGAAGTTTTGGTATCTGGGACTACCGGAAACTATGATTTCACTGTTGTTGCTTCTGCTTACTGAGCTCCTTATTACACCACAATGAAAGATAAGAAGCTAAACTAGCTAAAGCCTATCAACTACGAGTTACAATATTCCTATCTATAAACCTTCTAAAGCTTGATCTTGAGTCGTGGATGGTTCTTCCTGCAGAATCTGATCTGAATCTTGATGCTCGTTAGCTGTAACCGCTAGTTCATTCTTCTTCAGCTTTTCGAATCAAGGCGGGACATGCGAAACTTGTGACTTCAATCAAATTTGGAGCAGTCCGCATCTTTTCTCCGCTTCTGCACCTTGAGTTCAACTTCTTTTCTTGTTTCTTCTTTTCTTTTATTTGGGTTGAAACTTCTTCTTTTGGTCATCTCAAACCTTGTGCCTCACGGTGAAAACCTGTTCAGGCACCAAAGCAAACAAACGAAGGAAATTTTTCTGCCTCAATTTTCACTAGGAATCATGAGTTATTGTAACAAAATCTAAACTATTTTTTATTGAGCGCAATAAAATCAAGATTGTGTATCTTTAGGAGAAAGAGATTAGGGAGTGGAAACCTATATCTATACTAAAAATCAACCAGAGAGTGCAGACCCTGTGTTTGGAAAAGCAACTAGAGAGTGGAGACCCTATGTCTAAAATAAAACTCAACTAGGGAGTGGATATCCTATATTGGAAAAACGACTAGGGAGTGGAGACCCTATGTGTAAAAATAAACTCAACTAGGGAGTGAAGACCCTATGTCTAAAAATAAACTCAACTAGGAAGTGGAGACCCTATGTTGGAAAGGCGACTAGGGAGTAGAGACCCAATATCTAAAAATAAACTCAACTAGGGAGTGGATACACTATGTTGGAAAGGCGACTAGGGAGTGGAGACCATATATCTAAAAATAAACTCAACTAGGGAGTGGACCCTATGTTGGAAAAGGCGACTAGAGAGTGGAGACCCTATATCTAAAAATAAACTCCACTAGGGAGTGGAGACCCTATGTTGGAAAGGTGACTAGGGAGTGGAGACCCTATGGCTAAAATAAATTCAACTAGGGAGTGGAGATCCTATGTTGGAAAAGGCGACTAGGGAGTGGAGACCCTATGTCTAAAATAAATACAACTAGGGTGTGGAGACCCTATGTTGGAAAGATGACTAGGGTGTGAAGACCCTATGTACAAAAACAAACTCAACTAGGGAGTGGAGACCCTATTTTTAAAATAAATTCAACTAGGGAGTGGAGACCCTATGTTAGAAAATCATAAATAGAGATTTTGTTTTTTCATAAATAAATAGAGATTGGGGATCCTAGGCTACCATTTTTTTTGAATTTTCTTCTTATCTCTTTTCTTTTTTTTAAAATTTGTTTCTTCCTTTATTTCATGGAATGAGTAAATGCGGGAAAGAATTTGGAGGGGACTTCCCTTTCGGAATCATTGCTGCAAAGTTGTTTTAGCACTTGCGCAGTGTCTTTTGGTTACACCCGCTTCTTGCAAGGTTGCTTTGAATTGCACCTGTTTCATGTTTTCAACAAAGAACAATTGTTAGCTTGAAACGGTAGTTGATTTTGTGGCCTTGATTGTTTTGATTACTTGATCTCGGACAAACTCTTTCGATAAACATCTTTGTTGCCTGTTGGCTTGATCAATCTCTCTTTTAAGACCATGGATTTTGGCTTTCCAAAACTTTCAATACGATGGTTCAACCCGTATAGGGTTTTGGCCTTTTCCTCTTATTTTGCCTTTATGGGCATTTGACTTTGGATTTCTTTTCCTTTTCAATAAATTTGAACCTGGAGCATCGGCCATCATGGCCAGTCGAGATCGACTCAGTGCACCCGCTGAGGCTGGGTGCTTTTCTTTGAACTTGGCTTTTGTCAAGTAGAACCCTGTAAAACCAGTCTTGCCATCATTTCTTTGTCTTAGTTTCGGAACAGAGTTAGATCGAAAGGGATTCAAAGAATACAAATAGTGGAATGGAGAATGAGTTTAAAACAAGAAGTGTCCCTTTCTGAGGGAAGAAAGAAGGACTTATTTGGAGTACATGCGGACTTCAATGAACATGACATGCCTTTTGGACTGGATGCCTGATCTATGTAAACCATCTGATTTTGCAGAAACCCTTCATAATTTGTATCTCAAAAACCGAGGAACCTTGCCAGGACTCTTGTCTGCCGATGATCTTAAAGAATTCCCTCTTTTCGATCAGTGGTGCCCTTTGCGCGTTTTCGCCAATTGACCTCTCTCATTTCTTTTCTCACTGTCGCCTTATAGTGCTGTTTTACGAGTTTTCACTAACAAAACTCTCTCATTTCAATTTCTCTGCTCCCCATCGCCTTACGGTGCCCGTGGGTTTTTACCAATAAGACTCTCTCATTTTATTTCTCTCATCTTGATTGCATCGGATCCAAACAACTGCTTTCTTTGATTTTGAACATCTTTTACCAATTGATCGGAAGGACTTGAACAAGGTTTGGGTAAAAAGAAATTGGATCGAAGTACAACTTTTGAACTGTTCAGGCGGGATCATCGTTGAACCATTATAACATCTGCCCCAGTTTCACTTTTGGGGGAAATTTGATTTTTATTTTGGTGCGACTGAACCCTAGAGAGAGGCTGCCTACATATCCTTTCAGAATCAAGTTGAACGTAGTTCAGGGAAACATTTTGTTTTGTTGTTTTTCCTTTTCTTTTGTTTTGATTGATTTTTTTTATCACAAACATTTTCAAGTTCCAAAGAGGGTAATGAAAGAAAGGTAACTGGCTCAAAGGGTTAGCAAAGGAGTTGAGTGTTTGGGGTAGCAAGAATGAAAACCTTCATCATCCCAATCGGATAATGTTGTTGTTGTAGAAAGACTAGACATAATACCTTTTGACTGTGTCTGCATTTACAGCTGTTTTGGGGTCATTTCCTTCGATGTCTCCCAGGTATAACGCCCCTTTTGGCAATAACTTTCTGATAATGTATGGGCCCTTCTAGTTAGGAGAAAACTTTCCTTTTGCTTCCTGGTGGTGAGGGAGAATACGCCTCAAAACGAGTTGCCCCACTTCAAAGTTCCTAGGCCACACTTTCTTGTTGTAGGCACGGGCCATCCTTTGTTGGTACAACTGCCCGTGGCAGAATGCAACCATTTGTTTTTCATCAATCAGGGTTAACTGTTCCAAATGGGCTTTCACCCACTCACTATCCTCAATCTCAGCTTCTACAATGATCCGAAGAGAAGGGATTTCAACTTCGGCGGGTATCACGACTTCAGTGCCATAAACCAAAAGATATGAGGTTGCTCCAACTGATGTGCGCACAGTTGTGCGATATCCCAACAATGCAAATGGCAACTTTTCATGCCATTGCCCGGAACTTTGGATCATCTTTCTCAAAATCTTCTTGATGTTCTTGTTTGCTGCTCCGACAACGCCATTAGCTTAAGGTTGATAAGGGGTAGAATTTCAATGTGTGATCTTGAACTGCTTACATATCTCCCTCATCAAGTTACTATTCAAGTTTTCAGCATTATCCGTAATGATAGTTGCAGGAGTACCGAAACAACAGATGATATTGGAGTGCACGAAGTCTACCACAGCTTTTTTGGTGACAGCTTTGAGAGTAATTGCTTCAACCCACTTCGTGAAGTAGTCGATGGAAACCAATATGAATCTATGCCCGTTTGAAGCTTTTGGCTCGATCGGCCCAATAACATCCATATCCCAGGCAACGAACGACCACGACGCATCAGATCACCGTGCACCTGACATTGATGACATTTTCGAACAAAATTGAAGCAATCTTTTTCCATAGTCATACAATAATAGCCTGCTTGAAGGATCTTCTTTGCCAGGACGTATCCATTCATGTGGGGTCCACACACCCCTGCGTGCACTTCACGCATGATTCTTCCTGCCTCTTCGGCATCCATACATCTTAGCAAGTTGAGATCTGGAGTCCTTTTATATAAGACCTCGCCGCTCAAGAAGAAATCGCCGGCAAACCTTCTATTGGTTCTCTTTTAATCTCTATTGGCTTGCTCGGGATATTCTTTTATTTTCAGAAATCTCTTAATATCATGATACCATGGCTAAACATGTGGTTCCATCTTAATCGTATTGCAGTAACTACACCTTTCTCGGATTTGGATTTCCAACGAGTCAATGTGGAGATTGCCTGGATATGGCAACATCGAGGCTAAAGTGGCGAGTGCATCGGCCAATTCATTGTGAAAATGAGGGATGTACCTTACTTGAACTGCTTGCTAAAATCTTCCACATGTTGTATGTAGGGAATAAGCTTGACATCCCGAGTTTCCCATTCACCCTGAGCTTGTCGGATAATCAAGTCCTAATCTCCCATGATCAACAATTCTTCCATATCTTTGTCGATTGCCATATTCATACCCATAATGTAGGCTTCATACTCAGCAGTGTTGTTTGTGCAGAAAAATCGAAGTCGGGCTGTGGCTGGATAGTGCTGACTAGTGGGTGAGATCAAGATTGCCCCAATTCCGATGCCTTTTGCGTTTACTGCTCCATCGAAGAACATTTTCCAAGCATTGGTGTCTTCTTATGTTACCTCCGTCACACCTCCTTTTTACCTACACTCGCAAGGGCATAAAGGAGTTTTTTCACTTAAAGGGCAATCAGAACGGGATTTGTTATTAAGATTCAGAGTTGCCACTTGGGAGATTAATGGTGTCCCAAGTCACCGATTGAATCCCGAACCGAGGAAAATATAACTCTGTTAACAGTCCGCGAATCAGAAATCTAAGTAAGGAATTTTGTTAACCCGGGAGAAGGTGTTAGGCATTCCCGGATTCCGTGGTTCTAGCACGGTCGCTAAACTGTCATATTCAGCTTATTTATCTGATTTTAATACATGTTGAACCTATGTGCCAAATTTAGCTTTCAACCGCTTTTATTCAATTATTTTTAGAGAAAGTTGAACGTTGTTTAAAAGGTGTCTTTGGATTGCGTCACATGAAATGCATCAGCAATCCTGAACACATTTTATTCAACATTTTGGGATTTGATTTGGGTCACATGAAATGCACACCCGAGTTTAAGCAAGTAACTTATTAAAAACGCACCTAAAGTGACTAACGCGCATTATTATCTTTGGGGGGCGTAAAATTCGCTAAACGGCCCATCCCGAATTCTAAGTAATTTAATACAGACATTTATTGAGGGCCCCGCGATTTAGGCATTTTATTTAGCGAGGCTCATCTCAGTTTATTATTTAAAAGGCAAACCTAAAAGCAACTATAATTTTCTATTTTTATTTGTTTCTATTAATAAAAGAAAAAGTCCTAATTAATTTGTTACTGGACCAAATGATAATTCTGCACCATAATCTAGCCATTGGGCTCCAGGATAATCCCAACAAAGAGAAATTACATCCAGGTCTGTACCCCAAAATGGGCCAGTCGCAGACCTTGGCCCAGGTCCAAACGTGAAGGGAATTAAAACTGGACCTTGGCCCGCGTCAGAGGAGCTGAAACTCAAAACTACTGGCAACAGGCCGCTGGGCCTTGATCTTTGTACCAAGCAAACTTAATTCAATTAAAATGAATACTACTGAATTTGCTTCAAGCTATTCCATGTGCACTCTATAATTTGTAACAAGTAAGAACAAGGTACACCTACTCAAATTAGCAAGCACTGATCATTTTGATTCCAATTTCAAGCTTGGGTTATGCCTAACTAATGTATTACCACCATATTCCGAAGGCAATGGAGTGATTAACGACTAAGTTGAGCTATCAAACACACTTCACCAATTTAAGTGCCTATTTCCTGATCTTAAGCTCAAATCACTGGTGTCAAAACTAAAGTGTTGCACTTACTAAATCAATTATTAGGCCCGATTTTAACATTATCATGATCTACATTCTGATTTCAAAGCCAATTTTAAGCTGTAATGAGTAATTATCACATGAATTCAAGATACACTACACTAAAACTACTATTCAAAATGAACAAATTCTAATTTAAATTTAACAGTCCAATATCGTTCAAAGTCCAGATTATTACACATCAAATCTGATTTGCATCAAACAATGTACACACTAACTAACATTTATCTAGCCATCAGTGTACTACACATAGAGAACATAAACATGCTGATCTCATTTCTATTTCAACAGCTACATCAAGGTAGTTTTGAGACGTGTACCTGGAAATGAAAGAAGGGAGCAGAAAAATGAGGTATCAGCAGTAACCAACAACAGCAGTAATATTCAACACCAGAAAATGAACCAGCAGACTAATTTTGAAACCAAGGGATGTGATATGATAGTCAGACCCTAATTTCAATCTTAGTAAATCAGTAGACCCCAAACCCGACTCGACTTAAACCCTTTTTATTATCAGCTAACCAGAAATTGCTTCCATACTAGAGGAAAACTTCAGAAAATACCAAATGACTCAATGAAACAGTGTATTTTTCTGAAATTTTGCAATTGTTTTTGATTTTTTTTCTGTATCTCTCTTCTTATCTCTTTTTGAATCCCCCCCTCTATCTATATCTGAAGCTCTATCTTCTGTTTTCAGTCTCTTCTTCCCTTTTTTTTTATTTATGTCCTCAACAGCCCTTGAAATAGGCATTAAGTTAGTGTTCTCTCCACTACCAATCAACTTTTTCATTTTTTTAATCCTCCACTCCATTGTCCACTCAATTATTCACTTAATTATTTAATCCATTAGTGCAAATACTACCCTACTATCCACTAGAAACTTCTTAAGTAGGTGAACACTTAAATAATTCCCACTATTATCTTAAAGTTTTTGTTTTTAAACTTGAAATTCATGGGCCAGGCTGAACTCAATTCATATCGTTTTAGGTTATTCAATCTTTATACAAACAAACTTTCCCAGCAGACTACCTAATAGTTCTTAAAATGAAATAATTTCAATAAAATTAACAGGAATCAATTTAAGAACTACTGTGAGTTTAAACTACTGAGAAACAAAACAACACCAAACAAAATCAACAAACAATCTATTAACTAAAAACATAGAACAATACTGACCAAATAAATAATCTAATAACAGAAAGGAGTAGAAGAAGATAATAGTGAGAAAAATAGAAAAAATCAAAATCAGGAAATCTACCTCCAAATATCTGAACACTGTCTCTAATTAGGCCTTTGGTTTTCTTCGAATTTATGGCCAGAATAGACCTTAATCGAGTATTCTTAACTGAGAACACACAACTAAGGTCGATTTCGATCTCAAATCTTCAAGCATCTAACGATTTGGATTTTTGGGATTTGGGGTTCATTTTTTTTCTTTCCAATCCAGATTCGAGGGGCTTCAATGGTATTCGAGGGAAACTGGTGATGGATTAGGTATGAGGGGGTCAAGGCGGTTGTGTGGTGTTAATTTGGGAGGGATTGGAGTCAGCTAGGGTACGGAGGTTTTGGGATTTGAACCTTAGATCTAAAATTCGAGAGGTTTGGGCAAGATTCAAGGGAAACGAATCATGGATTTGGAAAGAGGGGGTTGGGGTGGTTCTGGGGTGTGATTTTGGAGGGGAACGGAGCCGGCGCCGCCACCGGAAGGCGGTGGGGAATGGTGGCGGCTGGTCTCTAGGGTTTGGGGTGAGGGAGACGATAGACGAGATGGGGGGGGGGGGTTTGAGGGGGGCGGGGTTTGTTTGGATATATATATACTGGGGTGAAATTGGATCCAGGCCGTTCGATCAATCGAGATCAACGGCTTGGATCATCTGACTAAATGAAGCGACGTCGTTTGAGTGAGATGAAGACCGGATCAGTCTCAGATGAAATGGGTCAGATACGGGTGATGGGCAAAGCTTTGGGCCGTTCGATCAAATAAAATTGACGGCCCTGATCAAAGCGTGTCCAAACGACGTCGTTTGGTTCTGGTAAGGGCGGACCGGGTTGGGACGGGTCTGGGCTGGTTTTTGGCTGGGTTAATTGATTTGGGCTTGGGATTTAATTTAATTTTGGCCCAAATTTTATTTCCTCTCTTTTATTAACTCTTTTTCTTTTCTTTTCTTCTTTTTCTTTCAAAAATTAAAAAAGTCTTAAATTTAATTTATAAAACCCCAAATTAACTTAAAAATACTAATTAACTCTAACTAATAATTATCACAAATAATTAAATGCCAAATTAAAAGAAAATCACACAATTTGACTAAATCACAAAAATATGTTATATTTTTTTTGAATTTTCATTTTTGTAAAACATCTAATTTTTAATTAATTCCAAAAAATGTAAAAATCAAATCTCAAATGAAAATGCTATATTTTTGTATTTTTAATGCATTAACAAAATTAAACATGCACACAAATATATGCGAACAATCAGGGAAATCACACAATAATTCCTAAAAATAACACCTAGTTAAAGAAAAGACCTAATTTTGGAAATTCTTTTGGAGTAATTCGTATGAGGTAAAAATCACGTACTCACAGCTGCCCCTCTTTGTCCGGAAACATGAAGAGTTTTCGTGCAAAGATAAAGTTAGCGGATACGAGCGATTTTTGCCTGTTTGAATACTCCGTGGGGAAGCATTTTTGAAAGATTTGACCGAACTTCTGCTTCAAAGGTTTCCTACATATCCTTGGCTATAAAGGAATCAGGTCAATGTAGTTCGGGAAGTTTTGGTAGCTGGGACTACCATGAAGCTGTGGTTTCACTGTTACTGCTGCTGTTGATACTGCTTACTGACCTCCTTATTACACCATGACAAAAATGAAGAAGCTAGACTAAGCTATAATCTATGCTTTACAAAGATTTATTTCCAAACTTGATCTTGTGACTGATGTTGCCTTGTTGATTTGTGCTTCCTCCGCTGTTTCTTTACTTCTGGCTCGACTTGTGGTCTTCCTTCTGATTTCTGCTGGGGATTTTTGTTGTAACCCTCCGCTTTACTGACTTCAAACTTCAATGTATTACTCTGTTATATGGGCGGGCTCCCAACTTCAAAACTTGAAAAATGTAAAGACTGAAATGTATTCCCTGCTCTCCAGGCGGGCTCCTGACTGCTAAACTTGAACTACTTTTCCCTGTTCTCCAAGTGGGTACCTGATTGCTAGACTTGAAATGTATTCCTTGCTCTCCAGGCGGGCTCCTGACTGCTAACTTGAAATGTATTCCCTGCTCTTAAGGCGGGCTCCTGAATTCAACCAAAATAGACGAAAACAAAGGAAATTTTTTTGCCCCAATTTGGGTATCTGGGAACATATGTAAGTGTAAAACGAATCACATTACCAAATATCAATAAGAACTTGAAAACTAAAACTTGAATTGTACTCCCTTGTTCTCCAGGCGAGCTCCTGACTGCTGAACTTGAATGTATTCCCTGCTCTCCAGGCGGGATCCTGACTGCTAACTTGAACTGTTACTCCTTGTTCTCCAGGTGGACGCCTAATTGCCAAAACTTGAATTGTATTCCCTTGCTCTCCAGGTGGGCGCCTGATTGCCAAAATTTGAATTGTATTCCCTTGCTCTCTAGGTGGGCGCCTGATTGTTAAAACTTGAATTGTATTCCCTTGCTCTCCAGGTGGGCGCCTGATTGCTGAAAATTGACTTGCTTCTCCTTGTTCTCCAAGCGGGTCCATGATTTCAACAAAAATAGACAAAACAAAGAAAATTTTCTGCCCCAGTTTGGTAGCTGGGCGCATATGTGAGTGTTAAACTAAATCATATTACCAAATATTACTAAGAATTTGAAAGCTATGTCCCATTATCCAGGGGGTCCGGATAACTCTTAACTAAATGACAATTTTAAATCTAAGCTATATCTTTTAAAGGTATGACTTGCGCTAAATCTTGTTATCTAAGAGGTTCTTAAACTACTCCCTATTATCCAGGAGTGTCCTGACAACTCTTAACTAAACGACAATTTTAAATCTAAGTTGTATCTTCTAAAGGTGTTACTTCCGCTAAATCTTGTTATCTAAAAGGGTCGGTCTTAAACTATTCCCAATTATCCAGGAAGGTCCTGACAATTCTTAATTAAACTGCAATTTTAAAGATGAATTATATCTACTGAAGGTATGTCTTATGCTAAATCTTATTATCCAAGCCAGTTTTAAACTACGTCCCATTATCCAGGAGGGTCCTGACAATCAAAAATCAAGTCTTATCTTAAGAGTGACAATTTTATGGCTAAACTATATTACCCTACAACAGAACTTATGCTAAATCTTGTTATCTAATGGAAATCATAAAGCTAGGTCCCTTTATTCAGGAGGGTCCTGAAAACTCCTAATTGAATCCTATCTTAAACATGCAATCTTTGAAACCAACTTATATTCCTTTGGGGTATATTTATGCTAGATTTTTCTATTTATGATTGTTTCATTTTTTTTAAACTAGGTCCGATTTTCTAGGAGGGTCCTGACAACTCCTAGTTGAATTCTATCTACAGAAAAAAAAATTTGAAACCAACTTATATTCTTTTGGTACATTTATGCTAGATGTTACTACTCATGATTGTTTTGAATTTTAAACTAGGTCCGATTTTCTAGGAGGGTCCTGAAAAAAATTAAATCTCACCTTAAGAGTGACAACTTCAAAGCTAAATCATATTTCCTAAAGGTAAAACTTACGCTAAATCTTATTTTCTATGAAGGTCTTAGAACTAAATCTCATTGTCAAGGAGGGTCCTGAACACTTAAAACTAAATCCCATTATCCAGGAGGGTCCTGAAGAGCCGAGAATGAACTTACCTGAGTCATGCTTTCTTTCTGAAGGATCTCTGCATGACGAATAAAATTCCTTGCCTCTGAACCATGCTTTTCCTCATGGAGGGTTCCTACAGATAGAACAAATTTTCCTTTCCCCTTCTCAAACCGCCTTTGTGCTGACAAAATTTGGGCATGACATTTGAAAAAAATTCAATCTTCCAAGCTTTGATTTGGACACAATATTTGTCCCTGTTTCAAACAAAGAAAACTTGTGAGTTTATAAATATGGTGGTTGTTTTGTGGCATTGACTTTGAAGGCGATTGCTCCTTCATTTCCCATGATAACTTTGGTTTCAACTTGAAAGACCTTGCATGTTTATTGACTGACCACTTTCTCTGTCACCCTTATCACAGAAAATACCTCTGATCCGTTTAGACCCAATACCTTCTATCTTTTGCATTGCTCATAAACCAGCATCTACCAAACCTTTGTGTTTCACATGATCCCCACAGTATATTGATTATTACCAACTTCAATGTACACATTGTTCTTTCCTGATTTAAATCACTAGCCTTGGTCTTGAGGTCTATTGCTCCATCACTTGCCATGATAACTTTGATTTCTGTATGGAAGATCTTGCTTGTCACTGGTTTACCACCTTTTTTGTCCCTTGTATTTCACATGGATCCCAACGCATGTTGATTGTTACCAACTCAGTGAGTATGTTGTTCTTCCTTGACTTAAACCACTGGCCTTGGCTTTGAAGTCTATTGGTCCCTAGCTTGCCATGATAACTTTGATTTCTGCATGGAAGGCCTCGCTTGCCACTAGTTAACCACTTTTTGTGAATCTTATCACAGAAAATACCCTTAATCTATTCACCTAACACCCTCCATCTGTTGCATTGTCCATGAATTGATATGTACCAAACCTTTGTATTTCATAAGGATCCCAAAGCATGTTGATTATTACCAGCTCAATGCGCTTGTTGTTCTTTTCTGACTTATGACATTTCGATGTGTTAGCCAGACCCCGTTTTGTGCAATTGGACAGCCGGTGGCAAATTTTGAAGTCATTTCTCACTTATTTTGACCCAACAGACTCAGGAAGATGAAGTAAATAAGACAAGAGGAACAGAGTAAAGGTCAAAGGAAAGAGATGATTCCTAATAAGAAAATTACAAAGTAGAAACCTATTAAATGTGGATACCAACTCTAATGACCATGACATGCACCTGTGGCCTATTCTGTTGAGCAAGTCTAATGTTTAACTCCTGTTATACCCCTAAACCGTGAAACTGGGCTTCAATGCTTTGATTATCCAATCCGATTCACAATCCTTATTCGACTTGTAATGCCCGAAGGGTTTTCACCATCAAGCCTCTCTCATTTTGTTCTTTCTCTCAACTTACTATCGCCTTACGGTGCCCGCGAGTGTTTTTACCAATAAGACTCTCTCATTTTTATTTCTCTCAGCTCCCGTCGCCTTACGTTGCCCGTGAAGGTTTTCACCTCTAAGACTCTCATTTTATTTCTCTGCTTGGACCAGAGTGTTGCCCCTGATATGATTCACCTCTACTCGCTTGACTTGGCATCTCTCGAAAACTGGTCGAAAGGTCTTTCTTTGGACAATAATGTGGGCTTTGGATGGGGTTAGGAAGACAGTATATCAAAGGCTCAAAACAATTTGAATGGGTTCAAAATTACAACTTTCAGAATCAGATTTCCTACCACAACCACCACTTCTGCCCCAGTTTCTTTGCTTGGGGACTTTTGGATTTTTATTTTGATGAGACGAACCGTGAGGCTGCCTACGTATCCTTAAAAGGAATCAGGTCAAACGTAGTTCATGTCATAGGAATTGCTCTATTGTGATTTTTCTTTTCTCTTTTCTTTTCTTTTCTTTTCTTTCTTCCTTTTTCTTTTTTTTTTGCTGTTTTGTTGTTTTTTTCTTTCTTCTTTTTCCTATTTTTTTTTCTCTTTCTTCTTTTCTCTTCTTTTTTTTGTTCAATTTTCATTTTTCTTCTCTCCCTTTTCGTTCTATTCTTTTCTCCTTATCCTTTACTTACCTTTTACACTTGTGTTTCTAATCTTTGCTACTGATTCCGAAAGAGGGGTATGAAAGAAAATAAATGAGGCTCAAAGGGGTAACGAAGGATAAGGTGTTTAGATATCAAAACAAAATGTCTTCGTCATTCCAATCTTCAAAACATGCCAAGTACAAACAACACAATTAAACAAACCAAGGAAAACAATCGTAACATCTTTTGATTGTACCAGACTTGATAACCATATCTACACATTCGCCTTCTACATCTGTTAAATATAAAGCACCATTGGACAACACTCTCGCCCTCATTACCACGAACGACTCCTGTCAATTTGGGCAAACTTGCCTTTAGCTTCAACCCGATGCGGCATGATGCATTTTAGTAGGGTTTTCTTTACATTCTACCTGCCCCAGTTTCACACAATTCGGGTTGGAAGTGATCTCAAAATGCCTTTACTTAATTCCCTCAAATGTCCCTATCATCTTCAAAATTGTTCCATTGCTTCATAACTAAACTGACTTTAAGACCAGGCCTAGAATTTTGCATGCATGTCATGTCACTAGAACCAGCATTAGACAAAAGACAAAATGAAAGGATAGAAAAGGACTAAACAAAGAAAACGACTGGAAATAACAAAAGACAGGACATTGCATTAGACAGACGGTGAAACGGTTCGAATAACAAAACAAGTAAAACAAACTGGGATACAACCCTGGAACAAACCTAGACAGCACTAAATGAGATATTACAACTAAAGGAACTAGACAAAATAAAAGGATAGACGGGTTTGAGTCACAAGACCATATTCGGATTACAACCCTTGGAATAATCCGGACAACAGAAATGACAACAAAATAAACCACCAAACTCCTCCCTGGCTAACCAAGAAAAGAGCGTCTTTCCAATCACCAAACTCAACATCTTAGCCACTGACTTCTGCATCAACAATACTAGGACCTTCACAAGTCTCCATCACATTGTTCTTAGCAAATTTCTTTTGGGTTCCCTTTGCCTGCTCTTTCTTAGGATCAACCTCTAATAGCGCTAAAAGCTTTGTAACATGTGGACCTCCGAGGTTCTCAGAAGAATTCTCATATTCCTTTTCAAAATAAATCATACCCATCATATGCGTCTCATTATGCATAGGCGATGGACTTTGGCTAGTGTCTGCTGCATCTGGATTTTGCACAACAATGTCGCCTGCATCAATAAGCTTCTGAATTGCTTTCTTCAGATTCCAACACTTCTCTATGTCATGCTCTGGGGCATCTGAGCAATATGCGCACCTTTGAGAAAAATCAAACTTCTTTGGAAGAGGGTTTGGCATTTTTATCTGGATCGGCTTCAACATGTCCAATTGCTTCAACTTTTGGAACTAACTGGCGTATGACACTCCCAATGGGGTGAAAGCCTTTTCTTTTTTCAGCAACCTCTCATTCTTAAATGCTTGATTGGGCTGAAAACCTGATCCAAGGGGTTTTCGATAGGCTCGTGGGGGTGGATAGGCATTTTGTGGAGCTGGGTACTGAGAGAGTGATGTACGATTTTGGGAGTGGGGGGAGGGGGGGAAGTGGCATTCGGGAGCATCACTAGGTGCATCAGGATATCCTTGGGGACGATGTCGAGGCTGGAAGTGTTGATCGGGAAAGCCCGTCGGATCATCTTTTTTGTTTCTCTTTCTTCCACCCAAGCTTACTGGGATGTTCTGAATGTCTTTCGAACAACTCATGATTTTGCCTGACTTGATTCCCTCTTCTACTAGCTCCCCCATTTTTAACACATCTTTGAAAGGCTTTCCCAAGGACGGAATCAAATGACTAAAGTAGGTGGGCCCTTGGGCTCGTAGGAAAAGCTCAACCATTTCTTTTTCACCAATCGGGGTATTGACTCGAGAAGCTTGTTCCCTCCATCTGAGCCCAAACTCTCTAAAGCTTTCCTCCGGCTTCTTTTCCATTTTAGATAGGGAGGAGCGGTCTGGGGCAACGCCTGATCTGTACTGAAAGTATCGAACAAAATCTTGAGCCATGTCTCCCAATGTAGGCCACTTACCAACATTTTGACGAATATGCCAGTCCAAAGCTGCCCCAGTTAGGCTCTTACTGAAATATGCTTTCAACAGGACATCTTTATCTCCAACGCTTCTCATTTCACTGCAATAGACCCTCAGGTGGGCTACCGGATCTCCACACCCATCATACAAGTTAAATTTTTGCACTCTGAACCCCACGGGCAGGCGAACATCAGGGGACACAGATAGTTCTTTGTAAGCCATGCTACCCTGGTCTTCCCTTCCTTGTTTGTTCTTCAAGGATTTTTCTATGCCTTTCAGCCTCCTGGGTATCCCTTCTTTCCCTTCTCTTCCTGTGAACCTTTCATTTTCAACATGAAGCTTATCCCGAGGGCTCTTCTTGTATGAGTCAGGAACCTTGTAGGAAACCTCTACGGGGTAGTTTTGGTCATGAGCTTTGAGTAGATATTCATTGCTGGGAATAGTGGATATGACAGGAGGGCACTTTTGGGAAAAGATAGTTGGAGGACGAGTGATGGACCTACTAGGGTGGTTGGGAAAGTTGTGATAAGCGGGTAGATCTGGAGAGTATGGAGTATCATCTGGCATTGTGTCCGGAGTTTGGGTAAGGGCAGCATCTAGGAAGCTAGGTGGTGGCGGGGGTGGTGCCTTCCCAGTCATCCAAGCATGATACATGTCCACCATGTGTTGTCTTAACATCTCTACCTCTTCAACCAACCCATTGTCCTGTTCAACCAACTGCTTTCGGGCACCGGTATCAACCAACTCAGTTCTGTTGTTGTCTGCCATTGCCTTTTGACTTTGTGTTGTAGAGAAGAGTTACCACTTAAAAACCACAAACCAACCACCCTTCTGCTATGAATATAACAAAATGAGGCCATCACTTTAGCGTTAGGGCATTTAACAACAAAAATATTACATTGCGTGCAATGCACCTAGCCACAATTAACGGTTCTAGAATGACTTCGAGGGTCATAAGGTCACTTGGCATCATCCCAATTTGTTCATTTCAACCTCCCTTTTCTTTGCTTTTATAGCATTTGCTTGATCATTTTCCTTCCTCTTTTTTTTCTAATTATCACTCTTTTCTTTCCTCTCATTTCTCACGTCTCATAATTCCACCCTTTTTTCTTTTCTTTTTCCCCTTTTTTCCTTCTTTTTTTTTCTTTTTAAAAAAAATGATTCGATCGAACCCTATGTAGGTTGCCTACGTATCATGACACCGTATGAATCAGATTTTTGCGTAGTTCTGGAAGATCGGGAATAAAGTAAACAAACTGACATTTTGTTTTACCTTAATGACTACTCTGATGAGAAAAAGAAATAAAAGAATTTGAATTTTCTAAACTGAATGTTTTATAACCTATTCCAAACTCAAGCTTAACGAACACATACTTTTTCTCTCTTTTGGAAACAAATACTCTATGAGAATTATTAAGGGAAAATCGTAAAAGAGAATTTTTTTTTTTGATTCTTTTTTTTAGGAAGAAAATCTAAAGAATAAACCACAGAAAAATATTTTGAATTTTCATTTGATATCTTGACGCAAGATTTCGAAACAAGCAAAAAAAAAATATTTTTGATTTCAATTTTGATTGCCTAAAAGAGAAACTCCGAAAATAAATCAAAGGTAAAGTATGTTGTCTTTTTTTCTCTTCTATGTACAATATCCTAATAATTTTTTTTTTTTCATTTTTCACTAATTTCCCAAAGAAACTTCTCCAAAGAAAATCTTTTTAGATTTTGAATTAACACCTTATATAAAGCTTTTAAAGAAGTACTAAAAGAAAATTCTCTTTTTGTTTTGGAATTTTGGTCTTAATATACTTAAAGGAAACATAAAAATAATTCATTTTAAGTCCTAGATATTGATTGCCTAAAGGAAAAACAACCTCAAAAATTTTTCTTTTTCCCATTTCTAGAATTAGTAATCTAAAGAAACCTTATAACGAAAATATAAAATGCAATATCTCTTTTTTTCTAGATTATTGAGTTACAACACATGTTTTTCAAATATAAAGAAGAAATACAATAGCAAAAGACTTGACATTATTGTACAAAACTAAAAAGTAAAAGACAGACATAAAATGAAGAACGAACTCAAAACATAAAAATAAAACAAATCTCCTTAAGCAACTCCTGATTGAGCGATCCTGACTGGATGGTCACTGGGTGTCTGTCATGCTCAAACTCTGGTAAATAAATCCACACCTGTATGAGAAAACTTTAAACCAACACTATGTGAGACAATAACACTCAATACTGGACACATGCAAGACATGATTGAGGCTAGTTTTGCAAAATGGCTTATTTGGCCAAAAGGTGGCTAGAAGTGCAAAATTTGGCTAAGACCCCGCAAAGCCAAGAACCTAAGATTTACTAGGAAGACCGGACCCTATGTGGGTTGCCTACGTATCCCGCCCCGAGAGACGAGAATCAGGTTCGCGTAGTTCGGGCAGAGAAACTAGCTATTTTTGAAAACAAGATTCTTTTTCCTTTGTTCCTTTTATAACAAACAAACAAACTATTTTTCTTTTCCGTTTTTTGAAAACAAGACAAACTAAAATAAAAGACTCTTTTTCACACATTTTGCTTTTTGAGTAAAACAAACAATTTTAAAAACATAAAATATTTTCTTTTTATTTTCTCAAAATTTCGGCAGAGTTTCGACAGTATTTGGGCATTGGTTTTATTCTAAAAATAGGTAATTAACTCTCTACACTGCTATTTCCTCTCACTCCTTTTTCTTTTTCTCAAATTTATGATATTCCCGAGATTCAAGAGCCTGTCAGCATGCAAGTCCGAACAAATAAATGCACAGAAAATAAGTAGGATGCATCAGGATGGTCTTTTCATTTCAGGTTGCTTGTCCTAGATGGACCCAACTACTGTGCTGAGTCCCCTAAGTCAAATGCACATGATGCAAATAAGCGTTCCTACTAGGGATCCGGTATGAAGTTGAGTTATTCTAGGTTCAGAACCTGGGTGTTTGTTCTAGACCTGGCTTACCCGAGCGGACAGCTCGAGCCGAGGGGGGGCAGCGTACCGGGAATACAGAAGCTTCGCCGGCTTTGCAACTTGTCCGAACCTCGTTCTAAATTTAGGATATGACTCTAACAGAAAAGATATTACACGAAGTGCACACTTCTTCATGATTTAGAAGACTCAGAGAGAAGATGGATTTTGCAACAGTTTATATACAGTTCACGGAATACCAAAGCGGTAAAAGCAATCAATTAGCACATTAGGCCCAAATCATGTAACAAAATCAGATAATGGATAAAGCCAACTATAACAATTATTCTAAGCTCGAATTTTTGAACCCTGAACCATAGATTCTGGGTTTGCATCCCCAGCAAAGTCGTCAGAGCTGTCACACCTCCTTTTTACCTACACCCGCAAGGGCATAAAAGAGTTTTTCCACTTAAAGGGCAATCGGAATGGGATTTGTTATTAAGATTCAGAGTCGCCACTTGGGAGATTAATGGTGTCCCAAGTCACCGATTGAATCCCCAACCGAGGAAAACATGACTCTGTTAGCAGTCCGCGAACCAGAAATCCGAGTAAGGAATTCTGTTAACCCGGGAGAAGGTGTTAGGCATTCCCGGATTCTGTGGTTCTAGCACGGTCACTCAACTGTCATATTCAGCTTATTTATCTGATTTTAATACATGTTGAACCTATGTGCCAAATTTAGCTTTCAACCGCTTTTATTCAATTATTTTGAGAGAAAGTTGAACGTTGTTTAAAACGTGTCTTTGGATTGCGTCACATGAAATGCACCCGCAATCCTGAACACATTTTATTCAACATTTTGGGAATTGATTTGGGTCACATGAAATGCACACCCTAGTTTAAGAAAGTAACTTATTAAAAGCGCACCTAAAGTGACTAACGCGTTATTATCTTTGGGTGGCATGAAATTCGCTAAATGGCCCATCCCGAATTCTAAGTAATTTAATACAGACATTTATTGAGGGCCCCGCGATTTAGGCATTTTATTTAGAGAGGCTCATCTCAGTTTATTATTTAAAAGGCAAACCTAAAAACAACTATGATTTTCTATTTTTATTTGTTTCTAATAATAAAAGAAAAAGTCCTAATTAATTTGTTACTGGACCAATTGATAATTCAGCACCACAGTCTAGCCATTGGGCTCCAGGATAAGCCCAACAAAGAGAAATTACATCCAGGTCTGTACCCCAAAATGGTCCAGTCGCAGACCTTGCCCAGGTCCAAACGTGAAGGGAATTAAAACTGGACCTTGGCCCGCGTCAGAGGAGCTGAAACTCAAAACTACTGGCAACAGGCCGCTGGGCCTTGATCTTTGTACCAAGCAAACTTAATTCAATTAAAATGAATACTACTGAATTTGCTTCAAGCTATTCCATGTGCACTCTATAATTTGTAACAAGTAAGAACAAGGTACACCTACTCAAATTAGCAAGCACTGATCATTTTGATTCCAATTTCAAGCTTGGGGTATGCCTAACTAATGTATTACCACCATATTCCGAAGGCAATGGAGTGATTAACGACTAAGTTGAGCTATCAAACACAGTTCACCAATTTAAGTGTCTATTCCCTAATCTTAAGCTCAAATCACTAGTGTCAAAACTAAAGTGTTGCACTTACTAAATCAATTATTAGGCCCGATTTTAACATTATCATAATCTCCATTCTGATTTCAAAGACAATTTTAAGTTGTAATGAGTAATTATCACATGAATTCAATATACACTACACTAAAACTACTATTCAGAATGAACAAATTCTAATTCAAATTTAACAGTCCAATATCGTTCAAAGTCCAGATTATTACACATCAAATCTGATTTGCATCAAACAATGTACACACTAACTAACATTTATCTAGCCATCAGTGTACAACACATAGAGAACTTGAACATGCTAATCTCATTTCTATTTCAACAACTACATCAAGGTAGTTTTGAGACGTGTACCTGGAAATGAAAGAAGGGAGCAGAAAAATGAGGTATCAGCAGTAACCAACAACAGCAGTAGTATTCAACACCAGAAAATGAACCAGCAGACTAATTTTGAAACCAAGGGATGTGATACGATAGTCAGACCCTAATTTCAATCTTAATAAATCAGCAGACCCCAAACACGACTCGACTTAAACCCTTTTCATTATCAGCTAACCAGAAATTGCTTCCATACTAGAGGAAAGCTTCAGAAAATACCAAACGACTCAATCAAACAGTGTATTTTTCTGAAATTTTTCAATTGTTTTTGATTTTTTTTTCTGTATCTATTTTTGTGTATCTCTCTTCTTATCTCTCTTCGAATCCCCCCCCCCCTATTTATATCTGAAGCTCTATCTTCTGTTTTCAGTCTCTTCTTCCTTTTTTTTTATTTCTGTCCTCAACAGCCCTTGAAATAGGCATTAAGTTAGTGTTGTCTCCACTACCAGTCAACTTTTTCATTTCTTTAATCCTCCACTCCATTGTCCACTCAATTATCCACTTAATTATTTAATCCATTAGTGCAAATACTACCCTACTATTCACTAGAAACTTCTTAAGTAGGTGAACATTTAAATAATTCCCACTATTATCTTTAGGTTATTCAGTCTTTATACAAACAAACTTTCCCAGCAGACTGCCTAATAGTTCTTAAAATGAAATAATTTCAATAAAATTAACAGGAATCAATTCAAGAACTACTGTGAGTTTAAACTACTGAGAAACAAAACAACACCAAACAAAATCAACAAACAATCTATTAACTAAAAACATAGAACAATACTGACCAAATAAATATTCTAATAACAGAAAAGAGTAGAAGAAGATAGTAATAAGAAAAATAGAAAAAATTAAAATCAGGAAATCTACCTCCAAATATCGGAACACTGTCTCTAATTAGGCCTTTGGTTTTCTTCGAATTTGTGGCTGGAATAGACCTTAATCGAGTGTTCTCGACTGAGAACACACAACTAGGGTCGATTTCGATCTCAAATCTTCAAGCATCTAACGATTTGGATTTTTGGGATTTGGGTTCGTTTTTTTTCTTTCCAATCCAGATTCGAGGGGCTTCAAGGGTATTCGAGGGAAACTGGTGATGGATTAGGTATGAGGGGGTCATGGAGGTTGTGTGGTGTTAATTTGGGAGGGATTGGAGTCGGCTAGGGTTTGGAGGATTTGGGATTTGAACCTTAGATGTAAAATTTGAGAGGTTCGGGCAAGATTCGAGGGAAACGAATCATGGATTTGGAAAGAGGGGGTTGGGGTGGTTCTGGGGTGTGATTTTGGAGGGGAACGGAGCCGGCGTCGCCACCGGAAGGCGGTGGGGAATGGTGGCAGCTGGTCTCTAGGGTTTGGGGTGAGGGAGACGATAGACGAGATGGGGGGGGGGGGGGGGTTCTGGGGTTTGTTTGGATGTATATATACAGGGGTGGAATTGGATCCAGGTCGTTCGATCAATCGAGATCAACGGCTTGGATCATCTGACTAAATGAATCGACGTCGTTTGAGTGAGCTGAAGACCGGATCGGTCTCAGATGAAATGGGTCGGATACGGGTGATGGGCAAAGCTTTGGGCCGTTCGATCAAATAAAATTGGCGCCCCTGATCAAAGCGTGTCCAAACGACGTCGTTTGGTTCCGGTAAGGGCGGACCGGGTTGGGACGGGTCTGGGCTGGTTTTTGGCTGGGTTAATTGATTTGGGCTTGGGATTTAATTTAATTTTGGCCCAAATTTTATTTCCTCTCTTTTATTAACTCTTTTTCTTTTCTTTTCTTCTTTTTCTTTCAAAAATTTAAAAAGTCTTAAATTTAATTTATAAAACACCAAATTAACTTAAAAATACTAATTAACTCTAACTAATAATTATCACAAATAATTAAATGCCAAATTAAAAGAAAATCACACAATTTGACTAAATCACAAAAATATGTTATATTTTTTTTGAATTTTCATTTTTGTAAAACATCTAATTTTTAATTAATTCCAAAAAATGTAAAAATCAAATCTCAAATGAAAATGCTATATTTTTATATTTTTAATGCATTAACAAAATGAAACATGCACACAAATATATGCGAACAATCAGGGAAATCACACAATAATTCCTAAAAATAACACCTAGTTAAAGAAAAGACCTAATTTTGGGAATTCTTTTGGAGTAATTCGTATGAGGCAAAAATCACGTGCTCACAACCTCAACTGAATTCACCTCCTTGTCCGGGAAGTAAGTACTCAAGGGCTGATATTCATCATCGGCGGGGTTTTCAGCTAGGTGATCTGCTAAAGCTTGGGCTTTCATTGTCGTGCGGGTGACATACACTATGTAAAATTCAGTGAGCAAGATCTGCCATTTTTCTAACCTCCCTGTGAGAATCGGCTTCTGGAATATGTACTTCAAAGGGTCCAGCCAGGTGATGAGATAAGTGGTGTAGGCCAACAAGTAATGTCTAAGCTTCTGAGCGATCCAAGTTAGAGCACAGCAAGTCCTTTCCAACAAAGTGTATTTCTCTTCATAACTGGTGAACTTCTTGCTCATATGGTAGATTGCCTGCTCTCTCTCTTTCCGGTCACATCGTGTTGCCCAAGGACACATTTAAAGGAATTCTCCAAGACTGTCAAATACAAAAACAAAGGCCTCCCAGGTTTAGGTGGGACCAAGACTGGCGGGTTCGACAGATATTTTTTGATTTTGTCAAAGGCTTCTTAACACTCACCCGTCCATTTAATCGTTGCATCTTTCTTTAACATCTTGAAGATGGGTACACATGTGGAAGTCAACTGAGCAATGAATCAGCTAATGTAGTTCAACATTCCCAGCAGGCTCATAACCTCTTTCTTGGTTTTTGGAGGAGGCAAATCCCGAATAGACTTTATCTTTGTTGGGTCTAGCTCGATTCCCCTCCGACTAACTATAAATCCCAAGAGTTTTCCAGAAGGAACTCCAAATGCACATTTAGCCAGATTTAGCTTCAAATCATACTTATACAGCCGCTCAAAGAACTTTCTCAATTCCCGAACATGGTCGTCCTATTTTCTGGATTTGATGATCACATCGTACATATACACCTCGATTTCTTGGTGCATCATGTCGTGAAAAATGGCAGTCATGGCCCTCATATAAGTTTCCCCGGCGTTATTCAAACCAAAAGGCATGACCCTATAACAATTGGTGCCCCAGGGTGTGGTGAAGGCTGTCTTTTCCGCATCCTCTTTATCCATCAACACCTGGTGATATCCTGCATAACAATCCACGAAAGACTGTATCTCATGTTTGGCACAGTTAGCAACAGGATGTGGATTCTTGGCAAAGGGAAGGTGTCCTTGGGACTTGCTTTGTTCAGATCTCGGTAGTCAACACACACTCGAGTCTTCCCATCTTTCTTTGGCACAAGAACCACATTAGCTAACCAGGTGGTGTATCTGACCACTCGGATCACCCCCGCCTTCCTTGATCTTGTCACTAATATCAGTTTTGAACTTCCTTTGTTTTTTCTAGACAGCGGGATAATCGGGGTAGGTCGGCAATTTATGGACCACCAAATCGACACTTAATCCTGTCATGTCATCGTAAGACCAAGCAAACACATCTTTAAATTCAAATAAAAGTTGGATCAATGCGCCCCTGGTTCTTTCATCTGTGTGAATGCTTATCATGGTTTCATGTACTTCTTTAGAACTACCCAAATTAACCGGCTCGGTTTCATTCAAGTTCGGCTTAGGTTTATTCTCAAATTGTTTCAATTCTTTGTTTATTTCCCTAAAAGCCTCTTCTTCATCGTATTCTGGTTCTTGGTTCATTATTTCACAATTAGACGGTGTGTTTGGATCTGGGCATGATATATGCAAGCATGTCATGTTATTTAAAGCCGCATTATTAGAATTGAAAGAATAAATAAGAAAAAGTAACAAAAATTAGAAAGAATAAAGAGAGATGAACGATGAAATATTGATTTCATTTCATTGAATTTTTGAAGATAACAGGGTTTACATTGAATTTTAAAGACAGTAAACTATAAGAAACATCCAAGTTATACCCTGAAATAATTGTGATGTACAAAAGGTGGCAAGACTGGACTACCGGGATTCCCGCCGGACTGGGAACGGAGTAGCCTTCCAACTTTGCAACTTGGCATTGGGCCCCATATATATCACCTCAACGGTGCTTGAGCCTTCTCCCAGCTAAACCATGTGGGTTTCATACAACATTTGCCTCATGGCCCTACCTATGTCCTCAATTTCCTTGGCCATGAAGGCCTTATCTTCTTCTTCTTTGTTGTACTTGGGCCTGACGAATGTTCTTTAGAGATGCGGAACCGGCTGAGGTAACACCCAACCATTGCTATTTCATTCATTTGCCCATGTCACCTCAGTTTTTGTGGCGTGAAAACCCACACCGAAGAACTTCTTGCTGGCAGGTAAAGTGATAGGTTCTGTGATACATTGCAATGATGCTCCGAGTCCCTTCCCAGGCTTATAACCATACTTGAACATTTCAGTAGTGACCATGATGGATGCATTTGACAACAAAGGCTGAGGACAAGGGCTTCCCTCCTCACATTGATCTGCGACCACCACCCCGAAATCTTGATAAACTATATGCTCGCTACCTTCCCTGGCTTCGATACATGGGACTGATGGGTCTTGGTAAATCGACTGCTCGTCTTCTCTATGAACCACAATTTCCTAGTCTTCATATTCAAATTTCACCATCTGGTGGAGAGTGGAAGGCACGGCCCCTGCCGTGTGAATCCAATGTCTTCCCAAAAGAAAATTATAAGAAGTGTCCATATCTAGGACCTGAAAGTCACCTCATAATCCACAGGACCGATAGTCAAAATCAAATTGATCTCGCCTATGGTGTCTCTCTTGATGCCATCAAAGGCACGCACACAGACATTATTAGGCCTGATTCTCTCAGTCCCAATCTCCATTCTTTGCAAAGTTGAGAGAGGGCAGATATCAATTCTGGATCCGCCATCCAACATGACTCTCTTCACATAGTACCCCTCACACTTAACTGTCAAATGGAGGGCCTTGTTATGGGCGGCCCCCTCCGGGGGCAAATCATTCTTGCTAAAGGAAATCTGATTGATTGCGAAGAATCTTTCCGCCATCCTTTCCAGTTGTTCCACAGTGGTTTCAATCGGATCATAAGCTTCATTGAGGGTTTTTATCAACACTTTCTGATGCTCAGTTGAGCTTATTGGCAAAGACAACAACGAGACCTGAGCGGGAGACTTTCGGAGTTGGTCAATAATCTCGTAGTCTGCAGTTTTCATTTTTTGGAAGAACTCTTCTGCTTCTTCAGCACTAACTGGCTTTTTGATCGGGAAGTGTTTCTTCTTGGCACTGTTTACTGACTCTAGATTGGGGTATTTCTTAGCCGGGTTAGTTTCATTTGCTTCTCCTATGACCTCTTTTCCCTTGTAGGTTACTACCGCCTTGTTGTAATTCCATGGGACGACAATAGGATCTGTTATGGGTTTTTGCAGTACGCGACCAATAACCACGGGCTCATTCAGCCTTGGTGAAATTACTGGCCCCCGTACCACATAGTCCCCTTTAGGCACATACATATTAGATAATTTGTTCAGCTCAACCCTTATTGGAAGGCTCAATGTCATTTGTTCTTTCCTGTGACCCCGTGGGACATAAAGAATGGCATCTTTCGGGGGTACTACCCCAGTTTTGGTTTCCATTGTCTTTCTGCACTTTTGGAGGTGGGTTTACTCTTTTTCTCCCCCTTTTTGTACTTTGCAGCAGCCTTTAGCTTCTTCTCGACATTAGTGATTGCAATGATGGCTTTCAAAGCGGGATCAAACTCCTTTATCTTTGCAAATCATTCCAATAATCGGCCCGTTGTTGTGAGCCGGTAATGGGTTGTTGGCCATATTAGGAATTTCTTCATCCTTTAGTACTATCCATTTTTGTTCTATGAGATTTTCAATAGCCCTTTTCAGAGTCCAACAGTCTTTGGTGTCATGCCCTTCCGCTCCCAAATGGTAAGAACATCGAGAACCTACTCGGTGGGAGGGTGACTCCGGGTTTTGCCTAGTTTGGGGTACGGGTTGCAACAAACCCATTTGGACCAGTTTAGGGAAAAGACTAGAGTATGATTCACCAATAGGCGTGAATTTTGTTCTCCTGGGTGTCTCCCGAGCACGGGCATTGTAGTGGAAGTTATTTTGTGGAGGCCGAGGATTATACTGAGCTTGGTGAGGAGGATTGTTTCTAGGAAATGGAGCTCAGTTTTGGTTGAACTGTTGTTGTGGCCGAGCGTATGGCTAGGCATTCATTACTGCGTACAGGAGCCATAGCATAGGCCACATCCTGATGGGGATAACAATGTTGTGGGGTGCTTGGTGGGAAGTAACCTCTGGGTGGACGGGGGTTTCTCAGACTTGAAGTTGTCATCGCCACCTCTTCTTTGTTTTTTCTGTTTGCTAAACCTCCAGACACACCTTGAATTGCTTGGGATGTAGCTCTCATGGCAGATTGGCTCAATATGCACCATGTATTCAAACCATTCTCAACCATCTCATCAATCTTGATAGCCTCAGCAAATGGTTTCCCCATTGCAGACATTATATTCTAAAAGTAGTGAAACTCATGGGCTTGTAGAAAAACACTAACCATTTCTGTTTCGTCAATCGGGGGTTTGACCCTGGCCGCTTGTTCGCACCATTTAACAACATGTTCTCGAAAACTTTCCGATCATTTCTTCTTGAGATTCGACAGAGAATTCCTGCCGGGAGCTATGTCTATGTTATACTGAAACTGCCTGACAAAATCTCGAGTCAAATCATCCTAAATATGCAAACGAGATATGTCCTAATCCATGTACCACTCAGATGCAATGCCAACTAGACTCTCTCCGAATTAAGCCATTAGGAGCTCCTCTTTTCTGCCTGCCCCTCGTAATTGATTGCAGTACCTCTTGAGATGGGCTATGGGATCCCCGTGCCCGTCATACTTTTTGAAATTTAGGGTCTTGAAACCCAAGGGCAAATGCACATGTGGGAACATGCAAGATCAACGTAGGTTGTTCCTCGCTCCTCATTTTTCGGGTAATTTCCTCTTGCTCGAGGTTCTTTGTAGCCTTCTCCTTTCCCGCGGTAAATTCGTACCGGGGTTGTTGAGGGTAAGAATTGGTGGTGAACTAGGTAGGTTCTAGTGGAAAATATGGTACTTGGAAGGTGAAGGATGATGGATCAAAGCTTGGCCTGGGCACAGTCGGTTGTACTGCAACCGAGGTTGGTGGTGCTATAAATATGTTGGAGGCCACTCCCGAAACCACCTGGGGGATTTAATAGTGAGATTAGGCATTCTGCCATCAATCAATTACACTTGGACAAAAATATGATGAAAGTCTACAGCTCAGTCTATTACATCAAATTGCATCAATACGAATCTATTAAGAAAAGCATTGTTTTACCAATATAGCTTCAAGAAATACATGCTAAACTTGGAAAAGATTCTTGAATTTTAGATCATAAAGAATAAGAAAACCAAAAGGAGAAAAGCTACATAAGGTGCTAACTAGTATGACATTAATTATTCTGCACAAATAAAGCATTTGGTATACATGTGCATTCACGCATTCACCACCACAAAAAATACAAACTAGACAAGATAGCAATGTTTTTCAAGCACAAATACTAAGACGTAACATAAAATAAAGTAGTAGTCTGAAATATCAAATTCACGGGGGCCTTTGAAGTTGAATCTTCGCAAATGCATTTGAAGTTAAATATCAAATGCACGCATAATAAGCACATTTAAAGGAGGAAAGAGCACATAAGTAGCCCAGAAATTGCACCTTCCGTGTGAATGTATACTGTATCACTTTCAAAATCATTACAAATATGCATTTGTCATTACCATTGTAAAAGAAACAAATAAACACTCTAAAGGTGAACAGGAAGAAGAACGTGCCTAAATTGCACAAGGATGAGATTTAGAAGACAAAGAAGCCAAATAAAAATAGAGACAGAGAATGAGAGCTCGGCCAGCAACCAAAGAACAGCTTCAACCAAACGAACCCAAATTACAACCAAGAAATTCGAACAAAAATCATCAGCGCCGAAAATTCGAACCCCAGCCACGAACTCCAATTTAAAACATCAATTCAAGAACCATTTTTGAAAACTTGGAATCAAGGAAGAAAGCAGAGATTTGTAATCTTTTTTTTTTTAATTTTTCTTTCGAAAAATGAACTAAAACATACAACCTCAGGATATGCCTTTGTATATTTTTACATTTTTTAAAGAAATTTGCTGACTGAAAAAAACTGAAGAGAAAAGAAGAACTTCAAAACCCTAGAAATTCTACTACTAAATTTTTGAAGACTTTTTCTCCGATTTTTTTTCTTCTCCCCTCTAGCAAAGAAATTTACCTCATATATATAGCCTTCAAAAAATCTCAAATCTTCTGCGAAAAAATCCGAAAACCTTCAGGTTTTCGAACAATTTTTGGGACAAAAGGTGTGGATCGATTTACATCTATCCACGGCTCCTATTCATCCAGTAAATCATCCTTTCGTACCAAAAATCGTGCGATTTGGAGAGAATATTCGTATTCTTTCTGACAAAAACCGTTGGGAATCAAATGACGTGGAGGGGAGGGGACCATTTGAGTGAACTCGCCTGAGTTCCAGGCGAGTTAAGGGATGAGTCGAGGAGGAAGAAGGTAAATAGTAGAAAAGGGCATCGTTTTCTTATTTTCCTAGGTCTAGGGTTTTATTAGGGAAATATTATAAGAGAGGTTTTATATGGAGGGAAAATGGGCGGGTCGAACTGGCGGGTTTGGTCCGATTTGTTTGGACTGGGGCAGTGAGTTTTTGGGTTGGGTTGATTGATTTTAAAAGGGGACATTATTGGGCCGAATTGGGGTACTAGAAAATGGCCCAATTCCGAAAAAAGGAACTCTTTTCCAATTCTTCTTTTATTTCTAATTTTTCCTTTTCTTTTCCTTTTTCTTTCTTCCTTTTTTTTAATTAAAAATCCTAATAATTAAAAATCCTATAATATCTAAAAATGTGAAATTAAACTAATTAACTAATTATAAAAATTGCAAACATCACTTAATTGTAGTCCATGCATGCGAGGTGATGAGTGTGTGCTCGGACTTATCTCTGGAAAATTTACCTCTAGGGTTCTTAGATTCTTATGTGGAAAGTATCCTGTTATGATTGGGTTTCCTAGTTGCTTAAATTGACTCTATATGCTCCATATGACGTTGTTAGCTTTCCTCTAATTCTTATGTGTTACATTGACCCTAAATTGCCTTAATTGAAGTGATTGCCTTCCTTATTGTTTTGATACTTCTTGGTTGTGAGTCTCTCTATGACTTCGTGCAAATAGATTACATGTCCAATTGTTGTGGTTGCCGGTGTAGTTATCACGTGCTTATTATGTCTTGTTGTATAGTTGAGGTTTCATTGTGAAGTTAATTGTTGGTACAAGTTTGGTTATAGCTAATTCCCTTGCTGGGACATATTTAACTCTTACTGTTGGTTCTCTTGCCAGGACGTGTTTATTCTTGTTGTTGACTCCCTTACCGGGATATTGTTATTTCCTTATTATTCCCTTGCCGGGATTCTTTCGTGATTAGTGTTGATTTGTATATTGGGATCGGGTTGCACGCTGCAACAATATTATATGGATCGGGTTGCACGATGCAACAATATTATATGGATTGGGTTGCACGCCGCAATATCATTATATGATTTGGATCGGGTTGCACGTCGCAACAATATTATATGTTTTGGATCGGGTTGCACGCCGCAACAATATTATATGGATTGGGTAGCACGCCGCAACAAAAAAGAATAAAAGTGAATATTCATTCTTATAGTGAGAACGAGAGTAAAAGAACGAAGGGTGATGTCGTGCACTTTCTGCTGCTGTGTTTATTTGTTGTTATCAATTCGAATGTTTAAACTGTTTAATTCCTTTACTGTTATGATCCTTTGTGTTAGGACCCACAATGTTTTCGATACCTCACTGTATTTATATATATTTATTTATACGTTCCAATATTTCAAACTTCAATAATTGTTACATCCTTAATTCAATTAGTTTCTCAATTATATCCCCTTAAACCGTCTGAGGTTGTATTTTCTTAAAAAGGAATTTCTACTAAGTTTTAAGTTATTAACTCTCATGTTAAAGGTAATAATCCATTCGATGTTGTATTTTAAATTAAAAGGAGTACTTTCTTTACTCAAAGGATTTCCAAAGAAACAACTTCATCTTTTCTCGCCGGCTTTCCTAATTAGCTTAGAAATTGTAATTTTACTTGTATTTATGTAAATAGGACTTCTTGAACATCTTAAGTGAATTTGTAAAGACATTTTGTATTGTATATCATGTGGATTTTGTTGTTAAGAATGAGATGGAAAATATGTGGGCACGAGGTGCCATATGTGCTGAAAGTTTGAAAGTTGAGATTATGATATGAGAAATCGAGGATTGAAATGGTCGGAATGGTGTATTAAACATGATGTGATTGATTGAGTTGACATTGTTTTCTTTAATTGGATACATTCTTACTTGTCTCCGTCTCTATTACGTCAGTTTTGAATTGCTTGGGTTATCTGATTTACTTGGTTTCCGTTTGTTACTATCTGTGTTCTCCCTTTATTAATTATGCTGTTTGTACTTGGATTTTCTCTCCGCTGTTGATATCACTTTGTTATCTTTATCTTGATGCTTTATTATCATATCCTGTTCATTTCATTTGATCAGTAGGTGTCCTGACTGTTCCTCGTTACTACCCCATCGAGGTTAGTCTTGATACTTACTGGGCACCGCCATGGTGTGCTCATACTACACTTATGTATAATTTTGTGTACAGATCCAGGTGGATTGATAGTAGTTGTGCGGGTTATCGCGGTGGAGACTCAAGGTAAACCTGCTACAGCGTTCGCAGGTCTCGGAGTCACCTTCATTTGTATTTACTTCCATTTGCTCCTTTGTTTCGGGTGGTAATATATTATTTTGTGAAAGTACTCTTAGATAGGCTTGTGACTTGTACCACAAGTTTTGGAAATTTTGATTTTTTCAGAGTTGGTTAATTTAAAGTTAGTAAGCATCAATGTTATTTCAGTTTTTGTTAGGCTTACCTAGTTTAGAGACTAGGTGCCATCACGACTCCTTCGGAGGGATTTTTGGGTCGTGACAAGAACCGAGAACTTCTGATTCAGGGTTCAGAATTCGAGCTTAGAATAACTGTTATAGTTGGATTTTATTTATTATATGATTTTTACATGTTTGAGCCTAATGGGCTAAATATTGCTTTTTACCGCTTTGATACTGTTTGAACTGTTTATAAATTGTCACGAAACCCTCTTCTCTCTGAGTCTTCTAAATCATCTGGGAAGTGTGCAGTTCATGTGACTTCTTTTCTGTTAGAGTCATATCCCAATTTTAGAATGAGGTTCGGATAAGTTGCAAAGCCGGTGAAGCTTCTGTATTCCCGGTATGCTGCCTCCCCCCCCCCCCCCGATTTGAGTTATCTGCAAGGGTAAGCCAGGTCTAGAACAATACACTTAGGTTTTTAAACCTAGAATAACATAGCCTTATGCGGGATCCCTAGTAGGAATGCTTGTTTGCATCACGTGCATTTGACTTTGGGGACTCAGCACAGGGGTAGGGTCCGTCTAGGACAGGTGTATCCAAATTAAAAAGACCATCCTGATGCATCTTAGCTGCTTGCGCATCTGCTTGTTTCGGCTTGCATGTTGACTGGCTTCTAGAATAAGGAAAGAAAATCAAAAAAAAATCAAAAATCAAAAAACACCAAGAGTGAGAGGTAGGTATTTGAATTATCCTGAAACTCTGCCGAAATTCTAAAAAAAAAAGAGAAAAAAAAAGAAAAAGACAATGAGGGTGTTTGGCCAAGCTTATAAGCTGGTCAAACTGGCTTATAAGCAGTTTTTAGCTTATCTACGCGTTTGGTAAAATTAAAAGTGCTTATAAGTTATGTGCTCATAAGCCAAAAATTAGCCAAAAGACATAAGTTTGTCTCCCCCAACTTATCAAATTTCAGCTTATAAGCACTTTAGGTTTGACCAAAATATTTACTATTCTATCCCTAAAATAGTTCTTTTTAAAGCAAAACTCTTTGTATACCCAGTTCTTCAACTGCTTTTAATTAATTTCAGCACTTTTATCCAAACATGTAACTGCTTATTTTTTAAACCAGCTTCAGCACTTAAAAGTGCTTTTCAGCATCTAATGCTTATCAGCTACTCTAAATCAGCTAAACCAAACGGGCTCAAGGTCATTTCAAAATGAGCCCAAAATCTTCAAGTCATATTTTCTTATTCCGTCAAAAATGACCTTTCTGATTCTCACTGAATGTGAGATACGTATACAAACCTCATCGGTTCCGACCCCAATTTTAAAAATCCAAAAATATTTTCCTTTAATTCCTTCTTTAGAAGCATTTCCTTAGAAAACTCAAAAAAAAAAAAAGTTTTTTAAACTCAAAAAAGTAGTTTCCTTCTTTCTGAAGTCTTTCATATGGAAAAAAAAATTAAAAAAAAAAAGAAAATAAAAAAAAATCAAAATCCAAATACGGGTTTCCTTCATTTTGAAGTTAGAAAAAAAATCCAAAAATATACTTTTCTTCCTTAGAAGTCTTTCTTTTGTAAATGTCCATAAAACATTGAGAAATAAAAGTCCAAAATATTTTCGCTTTTCTTTAAAAGTACTTTCGTAAATTAAAAACAAGAGAAACTCAGAAATCAGAAATGTTTTCTTAAAAGTCTTTCTTTCGAAAATCCACAAGTCAAATCAAAATTCAAAAAAAAAATATTTTTCTATCTCTTTAAGAAGTCTTTTCCCAAAAATTCAAAAAAAGGAATACAAACAAATCTTTTCATTGTTTAAAAGTCTTTCTTTCAAAAAAAAAATTTAAAAATTGAAGTCCAAAAATATTTTCGTTTTTCTTTAGAAGTAATTTTGTAAATTTTTTTAAAAAAAAAAACTCAAAAATCCAAATTATTTTCTTAAAAGTCCTTCTTTCGAAAATTAAGAGGCAACATCGAAAATCCAAAAAAATATTTTCTTTCTTCTTAGAAAAGGAGAAAACAAATAAAAATTCAAACAAAAATATTTTCCTTTTACTTTTGAAAATCCCAAAGTTCCAATCAAAAGAAAAGGAATTTTTAGAAGTCTTTCTTTCAAAAATAAAATAAAAATCCAAAAAAAAAATTCCCTTTCTTCTTTTAAAGCATTTTTTTTACAAAATTCCAAAAGAAAAAAAATCCAAAATCAAATATGTTTTTCTTTTGTTTAAAGCTTTCATGGTCTGAGTTTTATAAAAGCAAACAAAAAAAAGAGTTAGCTTACTTACTCCATTCTCAATCTTCCCAAACTATGCAAGATCTGATTCATGCGGCGTCATGATACGTAGGCAATCCACATCGAATTCGATCATAGCTATAAAATTAATTGAGTGAACAAATAAACTGGAAAAAAAAGAAAAAAAAATTGAATGAAAAAGAAAGAAAAAGTGAAAAAAGATTGACATAAAATAAAAGAGTAAAAAAAAGAAAGAAAAGAGAGTGCCAAAAATAAAAGAGCGACAGAAACGAAATGAAAAAAATTCAAGAGTGATTAAAGAGAGGCAGAAATAAAAGAAAAGAGGTACATACTGAAAAGCTAGTTAAGGCCAAGATGAAACATGCAACCGTTCAAACACATGTTAGAAGCGTTTAACTGTTAGGTGCATTGCATCCCAACGTGCGATTTCCTATATGTTAAATACCTAAAAAGCTAACAAGGTTGTTGGGTGTGCAAACTAGCCAGGTTTTGGTGGTTGATTTTGTTAGTAGTCTAGCCTCCCATCCTTCACAAGATCCAAAGGCACAGATGGCCCCTGCAAGTAATCTACCAATCATCGGTCCTAAGGATAGCCCGACATCGGCTATTCTACAGCTAGAATCAGCAGTTGCTGAAGAGAATAAGATGTTGTGTCTCCGCATATTGGAAATGCGGGATGCCTGGTCTAATGGTGGGGAACCACCAAGTGCAATCCTTGGGTGCCCAATCCGCACATCACATGCGGTCACCCTCCAATGTTGTCCAATGTTCCTGGCATGCCTCTGTGGTTCGCCCCCAGGCGCTAGTTTCCAAGGAACCTCCAATATTGTTCTCTGCAGCACCAATTTGTACTAGAGCACAATCAACTTTACCACGGCCATATATTGAGCCTCCAATGTTCACATGTCAGGGTCCACGGCTTCAATCAGAAATAACATATATGACCACGTGTTCTTTCACTCAACATCCGCAATATGATCTCTCGGGGGAGCAAGAAAAGGTTGTTAAAAATCCCGAGCAAGAGGAAATGGCTCGGAAGATGAAGAGCCTGGAACAAAGCCTGAGAAACATGCAAGGACTGAGTGGCCAAAAGTGTGTCTCATACTCTGACCTCTGTATATTTCTCCATGTCCACTTGTCAGCTGGCTTCAAGATGCCAAAATTTGAAAAGTCCAACGGGCATGGAGACCCGATCGCTCACCTGAAACGATACTGTAACCAGTTGAGAGGCGCTGGTGGAAAAGAGGAGCTGATAATGGCCTATTTTGGGGAAAGCCTCGCCGGAATCACTTCTGAGTGGTATATAGATCAAGAACTTACTCATTGGAACGTGTGGGACGATATGGCTCGAGAGTTTGTCCGCCAGTTCCAATATAATGTGAACATCGCTCCCGACAGAAACTCTTTGTCCAATTTGAAAAAGAAAACCGCGGAAAGCTTCCGTGAATATGCTGTCAAATGGCGTGAGCAAGCTTCCAGGGTAAAGCCTCCAATGGACAAAATTGAAATGGCCACGGTCTTTCTACATGGCCAAGAGGCGGACTACTTCCAGAACATGATGTTCGTTATGGGTAAGCCGTTCGCTGAGGCTATCAAAATTGGGGAAATGGTTGAAAACGGTTTAAAATCAGGGTGAATCTTGAGTCATGCTGCCTTTAAGGCCACATCATAGGCTGCTTTGAATGGTTCGGAGAGTTTGATGAACAGAAATGGGGTTGAAGAGGGAGCCATGATGGTCTCAAGCTTGAGGGGGCCCGCAAGTCATTAAGCCAATCATATGTGCCTCGTATGGTCCCACCACACTATTATCCCCGCAAAAATGTTGTTATGTCGTGGAACCGCCTCCCTATGCGGTGATGAACGCGCAACCTTACCCGCGGCCACAACATTATCCACAAAACCGAGCTCCACCTCCTAGAAATGCCCATCTTTACCAAGCTCCATATAATCCTCAACCAAATGATCCCCAATACAATCCTCGCCCAAGAGAGCCTTTCAGAAAGAATCAGTTCACCCCTATTGGTGAATCGTATTCAAGCTTGTTCCAAAAACAAATCAGCGTAAATTTATTGCAGCCAGTGGCCTCGAACCAGCCAAACCCCGAGTTCCCGTCGCAACGAGATGATTCTAGATATGAATACCAATTTGGAGCAGTGGGACACAGTACGGAGGATTGTTGGACCCTTAAAAGGGCAGTTGAAGACTTTATTGAAGCTGAAAGAATCATTTTTTGGGATGAAGAAGCTCCTGATGTGATGAACAATCTGTTGCCTGCCCACAATAGCGGGCCAATAATCGGAATGATTTGTGAAGATGAGGAATTTGATCCGGCACTGAAAGTCATTACAACCATTGCCGAAACAGAAGAAAAGCCAAAAAATGGTCGCCAAGCATGAAAGTTCCCCATCAGATCTGCATCCGAGTTATCTCAGTTTGTGATACGGATGTTTTACTTTATTGTCTTACTTTTCGATGTAAAACCTTCTATAAATTTAAAAAAAAATAGAAATAAAAAAATCAGAAGAAAAAAATCAAAAAATCAAATGAAATTAATATTTCATTGTCCAATAATGTCTCTTTTCTTAATTTCACTTTTCTTATTCTCTTTTTAGTTCTGTTAAATGAAGATTTCAATAACACGACATGCTTGCGGACTTCATGCCCAGATCCCAAAATGCTGTCAGACATCGAAATAATGAATCAAGAGTCAAAATGCAAAGAAGATAAGTTTGTGGAAAATAAAACAAAGAGTTGGAACAGCTAAAGTAAAATTGGCTTCAATTTGAAAAGGTCCATACATTGCAATAAGAGTATTGCCAAAAGAGTGCGTTGTACTTGAGATACATCAAAGAAAATGTAGCTAAAACAACTGTCAATGTAAATGCAGTCAAAAGGTACTGTGTTGGATCGTCTATATAGCATTAATGTTCTCTGATTGGGATGAAGAAGGCTTTCTTTATCACTATCCTAACACTATAAACCTTTTGCAAACCCTTTGAGTCGGTTACTTTTCTTTGATTACCCTCTTTGGAACCTGAAAGTGTTATTGAAAAAATAAAAATTAGAAAAAAAGGATATGAAGAATGAAAAAATGATGAAAAGAGAAGAAAAGAAAAATACAAAAAAAAAGCGAAGAAAAGACAAAGAAAATGAAAAAAAAAGGAAAAAGGAAAGGAAAAAGAAAGAGAAAACAAAACAAAACAGAAAAACAAAAGAAAACCAAAAACAAAGTTTTCTGAACTACGTTCGATTTGATTCCGAAAGGATACATAGGCAGCCTCTCTCTGGGGTTCAGTCACACCAAAACAAAAATTCAAATTCCCCAAAAGTTGAAACTGGGGCAGAAGTTATAATGGTTCGGCGATGATCCCTCCTGAATGGTTCGAAAGTTGTAAGTCAGTCCAAATTATTTTTACCCAAATCCTTGCAAGTCCTTCCGATCAATCGGTGAGAATGTTCAAGGATCACAGAATACAGTTACTTGGATCCGATGCAATAAAAATGAGAGAAATAAAATGAGAGAGTCTTATTGGTGAAAACCCACACGGGCACCGTAAGGCGATGGTAAGCAGAGAAACTAAAAATGAGAGAGTCTTGTTAGTGGAAACTCGCAAAGAGCACTATAAGGCGATGGTGAGGAGAGAAATGAGAGAGGTTAGCTGGTGAAAACCCGCAAAGGGCGTCGTTGATCGAAAAGAGGATCCTTACATCCATCAGCACCGATAGAGTCCTGGCAAGGTTTCTCGATTTTGAGGCAAAAGTTGTGATGAATTTCTGAGAGTCGGACGGTTTACACAGATCAGGCATCCAGTCCAAAAGGCATGTCATGTTCATTGAAGCCCGCATGTACTCCAGATAAGTCCTTCTTTCCTTTCCCCGAAAGGGATACCTTTTGTTTAAATTCATTGTCCATTTTATTGTTTGTTTTTCTTTGATTCCCTTTCGGTCTAATTCTATTCTGAAACTAAGATGAAGAAAGGATGGTAAGACTGATTTACAGGGCTTTTGTTTGATACAAGATAATGTGCAAAAAGGCACCCAGCCTCGTCGGGGGCATCAAGTCGACCTCGACTGGCTCTGGCGGCTGATGCTTTGAAATTGAAAACTCCTGAAAAGAAAGAAAATCAAAGTCAAATGCCCACAAAGACAAAATGAAGTTGAAAAAGTTGAGTCCCACGTGGTTAACTGTCTCGGCAAAGTTTTGAAAAGCCAAGGTACCCAAATGATCTGAAATTAAAGTTGGAAGAAAGAAACCAGAAATGAAATGCCTATGAAGACGAAATAAAGTTGAAAAAGGCTAAGTCTCACGTGACTAGCCGTTGCAACAAAGTTTGAGGAGCCAAAGTTCCCCAATGTTCCGAAGTTAAAAAGAAAAAAAAAGAAAAAAGAAAAAGAAGTCGAAAGGGAAAGGCCTACGAAGGCAAAATAAAGTCGATAAGGTTGAGTTCAACCGACCAACCATCATGGCAAAGTCTGTAAAAACCAAAAGTTCTCCAGGGCCTAAAATGAAATCGGTCCTCAGGGAACAAGCAGTTGCAGTTGAGATCTTCATCAAAGATGTCGGGCCGAGATCAAGTGATTAGAACAATCAAAGCCACAAAAACAACCATCGTTTCAAACTAACAATTGTTCTTTGTTTGAAAATAGGAAACAGGTGCAATCCAAATAAACCTTGCAAGAACCAGGTGCAACCAAAAAGAAACTGCGCAAGGGCTAGAAATAGCTTTGCAGTAATAATCAATCCAAAAGGGAAGTCTCTCTCAAAATTCTTTCCCGTATTTACTCATTCTATGAAATAAGAAAAAATAATTAAAAAAAAAGAAGAAAAATGATGAAAATGAAGAAGAAGAAGAAGAAGAAGAAGAAGAAGAAGAAAAATTCAAAATCATGGTAGCCTAGAGTCCCCAATCTCTAGCTACATTTTTTCAACATAGGGTCACATTCCCTAGTCGCTGCCAGCATAGCCTGGTAGTCTTTTCTAGTATAAGGTTCCACTTCCTAGTTGATCCCCACCATAACCAGAGGACCTTTTTCGGCATAACCCGATGACTTTCCCGGCATAACCAGTGGACCTCCCCGGCATAACCCAAGGACCTTTTTCGGCACAACCCGATGACTTTCCCGGCATAACCCGTGGACCTTCCCGGCATAACCCGAGGACCTTTTTTCTTCATAACCCGATGACTTTCCCGGCATAACCCGTGGACCTCCCCGACATAACCCGAGGACCTTTTTTGGCATAACCCGATGACTTTCCCGGCATAACCCGTGGACCTCTCCGGCATAACCCGAGGACCGTTTTCCGGCATAATCCAATGATTTCCCGGCATAACCCGTGGACCTCCCCGGCATAACCCGAGGACCTTTTCTGGCATAACCTGATGACTTTCCCAACATAACCCGTGGACCTCCCTGGCATAACCCGAGGACCTTTTTTCGGCATAACCCGATGACTTTCCTAGCATAACCCAAGGATCTTTTTCCGGTATAACTCGATGACTTTCCCGGCATAATCCGTGGACCTCCCTGGCATAACCCAAGGACCTTTTATGGCATAACCCGATGAATTTCCCGGCATAACCCGTGGACCTCCCCGATATAACCCGAGGACCTTTTTCTGGCATAACCCGATGACTTTCCCGGCATAACCTGTGGATCTCCCCGGCATAACCTGAGGACCTTTTTCCGGCATAACCCGATGACTTTCCCGACATAACCCATGGACCTCCCCGGGATAACCCGAGGACCTTTTCCGGCATAACCCGGTCATTTTTCCAGCATAACCTGGTAATCTTCCTAACTTGGGGCCTCATATCCCCATTTGATTTCATTTTAATATAGGGTCTCCACTCCTTAATCTCTTTTCCTCCGGGATACACAATCCTGATTTTATTTCTTTCAATAAAGAAGTAGTTTAGATTTTTGTTACAATAACTCACAAATTTTTTCTACTAAAAACTGGGGCAGAAAAATTTTGTTCGTTTATTTGTTTTGGTATCTGGGCAGGTTTTATCTCGAGGCAAAGGGTTCGAGATGACCAAAAGAAGTAGTCTCAATCCAGAATAAAAGAAAAAAAAGAAGTGAACTCAAAGTGTAGAAGCAGAGAAAATCTATGGAATGCTCAAGACGTGATTGAAGTCACAAGCTTTGCATGTCTCGCCTTGATCCTAAAAGATGAAGAAGATTGAACCAACACCTACAACTAACAAGCATCAAGATTCAGATCAGAGTCCGCATGAAGAACCAACCAAAACTCAAGATCAAGCTTCAGAAGACTCATAGATAAGAATCTTGTAACTCGTAGCTGATAGGCTTAGTTAGTCTTTTTCATTTATGATTTTGATGTAATAACAGGACCACGGACCGGAACCTTGTCGACACCTCAATCGGCTCTCCACCTTAGTACTCCTTCACTCTTCCTAATTCTGAACAACACGTGGCTTGATTCCTTTATAGCCAAGGATATGTAGGCAGCTCAGATACCAGGGCTCGATCACATTCTCCTTTCTCTTAATTTTTGGTCTCTCTAAATAAAGGTCGGGTCAAAAAACTTGTCTCGCCATTCTTTGTATGAAAACTCTTCGCATTTCCAGTCAAAGAGGGGCAACTGTAGACATGTAATTTTTGACCCTCCCTAAGATTTTACACATTTTAGCATAAATATTTAATTTAGGTTTACTATCTCTGTTTAAATAGTGTTGACTCTTTTACTTTATTTTTATCACAAAAAAAAAAATTACAAAAAAAATATTTTTTATCTTTAGGTTAAAGTCAATTAGTATATTTATATTTATAGTATTATAACATTTGAAAATACAAAAAAATTAGTTTCACTCGTAGTATTTAGTTTTATATTAGTTTATTTTAATTTAGAGTGATTTTTAAATTTTTATAGACACATTGTATTATTTGGTCTTTTTAGCCTAAGTTCAAACCCAAAAGACATGGTCCAACCCAATTACCCTTAGCCCATTAGCCCACTTAAGTGCAAGATTTAATCCTAACCATCTATTTCCTTCAAATCAGATGGCCATCATCCCTTCCCACCTCCATATAAAATACCCAATTATAGAAACCCTACTCTAAGTTTTCAATTTCTAGACCCAAAAAATAAACGGCAGACTCCCAATTCCCAAAGACCTAAGACTTAAACTAAAGTTAAGAACCGCAGCTTTTTGGCAAAAGAAAGAACTTCCATTTTTTCAGAGAAAAGGAAGCTGCACTACAAGTTCCCTGGATCCAAACCATCCATTTGGTTTCAACTTATCGACTATTGAAAATTTGCTCAATCGAACCTGCTAAGAATCGAGATAATTTGACATAGCAGAGGAAAGAAAACCCTCATATAAATTAGATTCAAAAGGTGGTATTGTGAATTCTAAATGCAAAGATCTGCTTATTGTTAATGAGGTTCTTCCTGATTGTCGGTCTATCACTAAACTTCCTCATGTATTGATCTCGTAGATACTTAGCAGTTTAGAACCGAAGGAGCTTGGTATTGTTTTGTGTGCTGGTACATTATTGTATCGTCTTGCCTCTGAGCACCGTGTGTGGAAGGAGTTCTATTGGAAATCTTTGAAATAGAAGAATTAATAAAAAGGATAGCAGTTGCTTCGAGTTTGGGTTTCGTTTTTTCCGGTGTCGATTTGAGGTTCCAGATCGTTAATTTCGGTGTTTCGGTCCAAGGATTGTTGCTTTGTTTAGCCCAATTGATTTGCCATTTTCAGCTTTGTTCATCAATAAAAGGTCTATTTCTCAATTTTTATTCTCATTTTATTGTGTTATGATAGCTGGGTGCGTGTGTTGGTTGATTTATGATTCTACGTTATTTGAGTAGCATGTCTTAGTTTTCATTTAAATTATTTTAATTAGTTTTATTTCGATTGTGATGTATGTAGTCTTGGTTCTTGAATAAGTGCTTTTAATTGGGTAGATAGAAAAATTCAAGTTGTTTCTTTCTTGGCAAGGAATAAGAATGGGCCATAAGGTGGGTCTTGAACCATAAGGAATCTGGGCCAAGTAATAGATCATGTTAGCTAGTCTATTTTCCCCAATAATATCTTGTTCAGAAATTTGGCATCACAACAACTTCAAAGATTAGGAAAATAATTAAATATGCTAGTTGCTTTAGGCGCGTTATAATAAAATCATCATAGCTACGGGTACGGTTCCCATGACGTAGTTGTGATACATGATTTCCAAATTCGGGTGTGCATTTCATGTGACCCGATCATAACAACTTTGAATTTTAATAAAAATAAACATATCGCGAATCACGGATGCATTTCATGTAGCGTGGTTTTCGCGGTATGTTCCAAAATGGCAAGTGTACGACAATCGTAACTTATTCAAGAAATAATTCCATAAATCCTAAAAAGCAGTTAAAATAATTAAAAGTGGTTATAAAGCTAAAAATGCACAATAGGTTTAAAACATGTAGTAAATCAGATAATCGACCAATATTAATAGTTTAAGCGACCGTACATAGAATTTTTGGTTCACAGACTTTTAAAACAAAGTAGAAATTTCCTCGATTTGAGATTTAAAATAAACAAGGTAACTTGAGACACCAAATAAACTATTCTAAGTGGCGCCTCTGAAAAATTAAATAAAATAATCCCATTTCGAATAATGTCACTTTAATTGGAAAAACCCCCCTATATACCCTCTCGGGTGGTAAAAGGAGGTGTGACAAGATCCATGGATTTTCTGCACTTGGTGTTGATTGGGTTGAGGGGCATATACCCTTACGCTCCTCTCAGAGTTATGAGAGAAGTAGGCAGGAGACAAATCATACCCCAGGTCGCTAAGATGTGTCACTTAAGAGCAAACTTCCAAGGTGACACCATCCCGTATAAGAATGAAGCACAACATATATGGACCTTAAAGATTATTATGGAGAAGGATACTATCGAGCCACACCGATATCATACAGGCCACTCGTACCTTTACCCTTCGTGGTTGGAGGACAACATAGCTGGGGTCTTTGAGCCAAGGGCTAGGTCAGGTAACAGGGTCATAAAGGAGGTTGCTGAAACAGAGGTGAAGTACAACAAGCTGCGGAAAAGAGTTTGAGAGTCTGAAGTCGAGCATATGGCACTGCACAAGGCTGATATGGAGATGAATAACGAGTGGAAAGAAAGAGCTGTTAAATCCAGTGAAAGGCTGGAATATCTGGAGTAAAGTTTAATGGAGTTGGAAGGGAAGATGAGAAAAAGGGTCACTGACTGACGAAACGCTAAAAGAAACGAAGGAGGGCATCTTACAAGGGCATTCCTGCTGCTGAACCTACACGAGTTGGGAGAGTTGATAGACAAGAGCATCCAGTATGGAGAGGGTCCTTCTGGGACCAAATAGATTAGATTTACTTGCTTTTCAAATGTAATAAGGCCAAGATTTATTAGTGACATTATCTTATTTAGTTTTGTTTTGGTTCATTTACTTTTACATTAATGAAATGAGGTAATTATTGGCATTAAATTTCTCCAAATTTATTTGTCGCTAGGCCTACCTTGTGCACAACGAGGTTCCCAAATTAGGGCGTGAATTCACATTCCTGCAATATATGTTTAAATACTACAAATATTTCAGAATCCTTACCGACTTGTTTACCTTTTGTTTTTCTTTATTTCTTATTATCATCCCCTAAGGTTAGTTCGCTCATACTGGCATCGTCAGCATATCACACCAGATCTAGAGGCCGTCCACATCCTCCTCCTCCAAGTAATACAAAAGGCAAAGGAAAAACAAAAATGGATGACTTAAGTGGGATTCGAAAGGATAATGCTGAGAACGCAGAACCTTCAGACGGTCGAAGTACTCCAGCACCAAATGATCTAGTCTTGAGGTTAGAACAAAAGATATTGGAGCTACAGGGAGATCTTGAGTAGGTCCGCAACTTGGAAAACTTATCACTAACCCTGAATGTCCCCGACATTAACCAACAAAATACAAAGAACCTAGCACCTCCCCAAAACACACCAAACCAACATCCGCAAAACTCTCCTGCACCGCATCAATACGCAACCCTACCCCAAAATCTCAATCCCCTACCAATACCGACTCTCCCACAACACAACCATCAACCAATTCAGTACCCACCAACCGCCACTTATCATACTCCCCGGAATAAACCACAACCCATTCCTGACCCTCAAAACTCAACCAATAACCACCACTACACCAAGGCACATGGCACTCACCAAAACAACCCCATATACGTGGAAACCGTACCTCACTTTATCCAACCAATCTCCTATACACCAGAATCCTCCGATAAGGACCTGCTCATTAAAACATGGCTGAAGAACTCAATAAGTTGACAAGTCGAGTTTAGGGTGTCGAAGGCAGCAAAGGAATAAAAGGTTTGAATTATGAAGACCTATGCATACAACCAGATGTATAACTGCCAGAGGGTTGCAAACCTCTCAAGTTTGAAATGTTTAACGGTACAGGTGATCCCAGGGTTCATTTGAGGACCTATTGTGACAAGTTTGTTGGGGTCAGAAAGGATGAAAGGATTCAGATGAAGCTCTTTATGAGAAGTCTTACGGGAGATGCTTTATCTTGGTACATCAGCCAGGATCCCAAGAAATGGTCCAATTGGGTGAGTATGGCGTCAGATTTCATGGACCGATTCAGGTTCAATACAGAAAATGCACCAGATGTTTTCTACATTCAGAACCTCAAGACGAAACCCACCGAGACTTTTCGCGAGTATGCTACTTGTTGGAGGTCAGAAGCAGCCAAAGTCAGGCCATCTTTGGATGAGGAACAGATGAACAAGTTCTTCGTCAAAGCACAGGATCCACAATATTATGAAAGGTTGATGGTCATTGAAAACCATAAATTCTCTGATATCATCAAACATGGGGAAAGAATCGAAGAAGGGAATCAAGAGCGGGATGGTGACAAACTTTGAGGCATTATAGGCCACAAACAAGGCATTACAATCAGGAGACATATTAAAAAAAAGAGACGTTGTGGTAGTAATGGTGGCTCAAGGCCCGAAATCTCCACTTACAGATCAAACATCTCCACCCACATACCAAGCATCACCACCTACATATCAACCCTCATCTCCCAGATATTCCCAACCATCCACTGCCTATTATACCTATAATTCCCAACTATCTCATTTCCAATCACCTCCAACTCACAAAAATTTTCCAAGACCACGACCAAACTTTGACCGTAAGCCACCTAGACAGTACACTGCTATTGCTGAACCCATCAACTAGCTATATGAAAGGTTAAAAGTCGTTGGTTATGTGACCCTTATTCCCGCTATGGAATTAGAGAATCCATCCCAATGGGTCAACCCAAACAAAACCTATGCATACCATTCTGGTATGAAAGGGCATGCCATTGACGAGTGCCAAACATTGAAACATAAGATCCAAACGCTGATTAACAACAAGGTTATACAAGCAAAAGAAGCCGTACCCAGTATCCGCAACAACCTCTCCCTGATCATAGGGGTGGTGGGATACATATGATAGAATTGGATGAGGAATAGGATCCTGAGAGGTCAATTGGCCCTATTCTAAAAGATGATGACTTTAAAGCCTCAGTCACACTCACTCCTATTGTGTTACAAACTCAGTCACCAATCGAGGTTGAGGTAGCTGCATCGGTTCCATTTGAGGTAGATGTGGCTCCACTTGCGGCCACCCTTATTCCATTTGAAGTGAAAGTGGCCACACCTTTCACGGTGATAGTATCAACCACACCTTCTTTCGACTCAAAAGCAATACCCTGGGATTATGTTGTCTAGGCTAGGCAAAAAGGGAAGACAAAGATAGAGGAATCCGATGCTGCGCAAGGAATGACCAGGACCGGGAGAATCTATACACCTGAACACTTGGGAGGACCAAGTAAGGATGTTGCTACCAAATAGCCTATCATTGAAATAGAACCAAATGACCTTTGGAGGAAAATGCAAGTAAGGGAATATTCCGTCATTGATCATTTGAACAAAACCCCAACTCAAATATCTATACTGTCACTGTTGCAAAATTCAGAGGCATATAAGAATGCTTTGATGAAGGTGTTGAGTGAAGCCTATGTGCCCAACAATATCACCTGCGAAGAGATGGCCAATATGATAGGGCAGGTGCTGGAAAGTCATAAGATAATCTTCCACGAAGATGAGTTACCGCCTGAAGGGTTGAATCACAATAGAGCATTGCATATCACAGTGTAATTTGAAGACAAGTTCATTGCCAGGGTCTTGATTGATGGAGGTTCAAGCCTTAATATTTGTCCGTTGGATACTCTGAAAAGACTGGGCAAAGGTTTCCATGAAATACGGGCAGGTAGCATGAATGTGAAAGCTTTCGATGGGTCCCAAAGGGCCACGAGTGGGGAAATTAACCTTTGTCTATAGATGGGGCCAACTTGGTTCGACGTTGAATTTCAAGTGCTCGACATAACTGCCTCATATAATCTTCTGTGAGGCCGATCATGGATACATGCCGCCGGGGCCATGGCTTCCACACTACATCACGCATGAAATTTGAATGGAACCATCAGAAAGTGATCATTCACGGAGATGGGAGTAACCTTATTTACACCAGTCAAACCATCCCGATTATTGGAACGGAAGGAGGTTAGGAGGAAAAACCTATCATCAAATCAAATGTGTCAATGCCGTTGAAAAGGACAAATGGTGGAGTAGCAAATAGAAATCATACTGGCATGGTCCGGGTATGAACCAGGCAAAGGGCTCGAAAAGAATCTCCAGGGTATTACTAAGCCGATACAACTAAAGCATCATGGTACTACCTTCGGGCTCACATATCAGTATACATGGCAGGAGTATGATAATTGGTCGCCTACATAGTGCGGACCTTATTACCCTCTCGAGCAACCAGTGCCGCATCGGGATCAGACTTTTCACCAAGCTGACACAATATGGGGAATTGCAGAAGAAAAAGAATTAGCAGGGCTGAGGAATCTGGTCTTGGAGCATGAAGACATGGACTACAATGCAATAATTGAGGAGGAGGAGGAAGAAGGCCTCACTATTTAGACTGTGGAGAAGGGAGCCGTTCTTAGGAACTGGACCGCCACACCATCCCGGGCCCGCTGAGTCCTTAGTTAGCTTGGCAGATTTTATTCCTATAGTCGTTCTAGGCATTTAAGATTTTCAGTAATTTTGTTTTAAGATTTACTTGTTTCAAAATTAATGGTCGATTCATAGAGTCGTAGTCGTTTGGATGTTTTAAGTATTAATCAAAGGCATTGCTTTTTATTATTTATTATTATCTTTCATAGTTTTCTTTCTACAGCGTTATTATTACTTTTCCCGATGAACCGATGACTGTGACATATAATGAGGCAACGCAACATGAGAATAATGATTCGGATGAAGAAGATGAGATACCTGAGGAAGTTGTGAGGGAAGTTGAAAACTTTGAGAATAAGCCTAAGTCCAACCTGGACGAAACCGGAGTAGTAAATTTGGGGGATGCCGAGACCATCAAGGAGACTCGCATCAGCATTTACTTATCGCTGACAGAGAATATGAGGACATTTTTGCATGGTCATATGATGACATGACTGGTTTGAGCACGTCCATAGTGGCTCACAAGTTGCCTATAATCCCATATGTCCGCCGGTGAAGCAGAAACGCAGAAAATTCAAACTAGATATGAGCCTAAAAATCCAGAAGGAAGTTACTAAGCATATCAAAACCAAAGTTCTTAGGGTGGTTGAGTATCCAACTTGGTTAGCCAACATTGTGCCAGTTCCGAAGAAAGATCGAAAAGTTAGAGTATGTGTTGACTATCGGGATTTAAACAGAGCTAGTCCCAAGGACAACTTCCCACTGCCGAATATACACATCCTGATCGAAATTGCACCAAGCATGAACTCCAATCCTTTGTAGATTGCTTCACAGGTTATCATCAGATCTGGATGGACGAAGAAGACGCAGAGAAAACTACTTTTATTACACCATAGGGGGTATACTGCTACAAGATGATGCCATTTGGTCTAAAGAATGTCGGGGCTACTTACATGAGAGCCATGACAACCATCTTCCATGATATGATACACAAAGAAATAGAGGTGTATGTGGACAACGTCATTATCAAATCCAAGAGGGCCGCAGATCACATAGAGGACTTGAGAAAGTTCTTTGATAGGTTAAGGAGGTACAACTTGAAACTGAACCCCGCAAAGTGTGCATTCGGGGTCCCCACAGGAAAGTTACTAGGATTCATTGTCAGTCGTCAAGGGATCGATCTAGATGCGTCTAAAGTCAAGGCTATTCAGGAATTACCGCCACCTAGGAGCAAAAAGGACTCAATGAGCTTCCTAGGATGTCTCAACTATATCAATCGCTTCACAGCATAGTCCACAGTTATATGTGAACCCATCTTCAAAATGCTGAGGAAAGACGCTGAAACAAGCTGGACTAAGGATTGTCATAAAGCTTTCGACAAAATCAAGGAGTACCTGTCCATACCACCGGTCTTGGTCCCGCCAGAGCCAGGACGGCCTTTGCTACTCTATCTATCTTTATTAGATGGAGCCTTCGGATGTGTTCTAAGACAACATGACGAGACGGGGAGAAAGGAGCAAGCCATATATTACTTAAGTAAGAAGTTCACACCTTACGAAGCATGGTACTCTCTACTAGAGCGCGTTTGTTGTGCTTTGACCTAGATGGCCCAGAAGTTGAGGCATTACTTATGTACCTATACTACATACCTCATATCCAGGATGGACCCTTTGAAGTACATATTTCAGAAACCCATGCCAACTGGGAAGCTAGCCAAGTGGCACAGTGAGTTTGATATCGTCTACATAACTCAAAAGGCGGTCAAATGACAACCATTGGTAGATCATCTTGCTGAAAATCTTGTAGGAGGAGAATACGAACCCTTGGAAACATATTTTTCTAATGAAGAAGTGTCATTTGTAGGAGAGGACATTACCGAAGCATAAGACGATTGGAGAATGTTCTTTGACGGAGCTGCAAATTTCAAAGGAGTGGGCATTGGAGTAGTTTTGGTATCAGAAACTGGTCAACATTATCCGGTATCTGCTAAACTCAGATTTCCCTGCACCAACAACATGGCAGAATATGAAGCCTGCATACTAGGACTCAACATGGCAATCGACATAAATATTCAGGAGCTGTTGGTAATCGATGATTCAGATTTGCTCGTACACCAGGTACAAGGAGAATGGGCCACCAAAAATTCCAAGATATTGCCATATCTGCACCATGTGAAGGAATTGAGAAAGAGGTTCACAAAGATAGAGTTCCGACATGTGCTCAGAATTCAGAATGAGTTTGTCGATGCATTGGTCACTTTGTCATCCATGATACAACATCCAGATAAGAATTTCATTGATCATATCCCTGTGAGAATCCATAAGCAATCCGCTTATTGTACTCGCGTCGAGGAAGAGACAAATGGAAAGCCTTGGTTCCATGATATCAAGGAGTATTTGGCAAAAGGTGAATATCCGGAGCATGCGAACCACACTCAGAAATGCACACTCTGGAGATTGTCCAATCACTTCTTCCAGAGCGGAGGAAATTTGTACAGGAGAACTCCTGATTTAGGACTATTAAGATGTGTCGACGCAAAAGAGGCTTCAAAGCTACTTGAGGAGATACATGCTAGGACATGCGGCCCACATATGAATGGTTTTGTCTTAGCCAAGAAGATACTCAGGGCCGGTTACTTTTAGATGACCATGGAAACAGACTGCGTCCAGTATGTCCGCAAATGCTACCAATGTCAAGTGCATGCCGATATGATAAAAGTGCCGCCGAATGAGCTTAATGCAACAAACTTACCTTGGCCATTCCCCGACTAGGGAATGGATGTTATCGGTCCAATTGAGCTCACTGCTTCAAACGGGCACAGGTTTATTCTAGTAGCCATTGATTACTTCACAAAATGGGTAGAGGCTGCATCTTACAAAGTCATAACAAAGAAAGTCGTCGCAGACTTTGTCAAAGATCGTATTGTTTGCCGATTCGGAGTACCCGAGTACATTGTTACTGATAATGCTGCTAATCTCAATAGTGATCTGATGAAATCCATGTGTGAAACTTTCAAAATCAAACACAAGAATTCCATAGCCTATAGACCTTAGATGAATGGAGCCGTAGAAGCCGCCAACAAAAACATCAAGAAGATACTAAGGAAGATGGTAGAAAACCACAAAAAATGGCACGAGAAGCTTCCTTTTGCACTATTGGGATACCACACCACAGTTTGCACATCAACCTGGGCAACCCCCTACATGCTGGTTTATGGTACCGAGGCTGTCATCATAGCCGAGGTAGAGATTCCTTCTTTAAGAATCATATAGGAAGCTAAACTCAGCGATGCAGAATGGATAAGGAGTCACTATGAACAATTGGCCCTCACAGATGGAAAAAGGATGAACGATGTATGTCACAGTCAGCTTTACCAGAACAGAATGTCTAGAGCTTTCAACAAAAGAGTCAAACCAAGACAATTTTCACCACGACAGCTAGTGCTGAAGAAGATCTTCCCATACCAAGATGAAGCCAAAGGGAAATTCTCTCCCAACTAGCAAGGTCCTTACATGCTTCATAGGGTGCTAACATGAAGAGCGGTCATACTTGTAGAGATGGATGGAGAAATCTAGCCAAAACCAATCAATTCAGATGCAGTCAAGAGATACTATGCTTAGATTATTTACATGTTCTCATCTAATATAATTGAATACGCTTGACCTGATTCCCATTTAAGTGGGGATATGTAGACAGCCTTATGGGTTCAGTCATATCATAATAAAATTTCCATTTCCCCAAGATCAGATACTGGGGCAGAATTTTGAAGAGGACCCTCAAAATTCCGGAGCAAGTCCAGCCAATGCCAACATATACCAGATGGTGAGAAATCGGTAAAGAAACTGGGGTAGAATTTTGAGAAGGATTCTCAAAATTCCGAGGAAGGTTCGACAAAGTTTTCAAATGGCCAAAAGATCATCTACCAAACTGGGGCAGAAGTTTGAGGAGGACCCTCAAAATTCTAACAAGAGGAAGCTGCAATGTCTCTAAAATGCGTTACAGTCACTAGTTCATCTAAAATTACTCGATATTTCAATACGTTTATAAAACAACTCTATTTTATCAATAATTGCATATATTCAAAAACTCTATTTTCATAACAGTCAGGTGTTACCCAGGGAAACTCAAATAAGGTCTCCAGAACGAAACTAAGCAAGGCCAGCAGACAGAAGCACGAACCAACCTCCCCTCACAAAACTTACAATTTTTCTTTGAACGCGGGCACATTTGTCGTAGCGATAGCATTCACAAACAAGTATACACAAAGGAAATTCACTATCAATCAGGCCATCAGACACCGAATATATCTCCAGCTAAGAAATATACTACTCTTATTTACTACTCGCTCTTTGCATGGGACTAAGCCTTGTCCCGTATACTTGTATGAGGCTAATCCTTGCCTCCATATTTGCATGAGGTTAATCCCTGCCTCCATATTTGCATGAGGCTAATCCTTGCCTCCATACTTGCATGAGGCTAATCCTTGCCTCCATACTTGCATGAGGCTAAACCTTGACTCGTACCTGCATGAGGCTAATCCCTGCCTCCATATTTGCATGAGGCTAATCCTTGTCTCCATATTTGCATGAGGCTAATCCTTGCATCCATATTTGCATGAGGCTAATCCCTGCCTCCATATCTTCATGAGGCTAATCCTTGGATCCATACTTGAATGAGGCTAATACTTGCCTCCATACTTTCATGAGGCTAATACTTGCCTCCATTTTTGCATGAAGTTAATCCCTGCCTCCATATCTGCACGAGGCTAATCCCTGCCTCCATATCTGCATGAGGCTAATCCTTGCCTCTATATTTGCATGAGGCTAATCCTTGCCTCCATATTTGCATGAGGCAAATCCTTGCCTCTATATCTGCATGAGCCTAATCCTTGCCTCTATACTTGCATAAGGCTAATTCTTGCCTCCATATTTGCATGAGGCTAATCCATGCCTCCATATCTTCATGAGGCTAGTCCTTGCCTCCATATCTGCATGAGGCTAATTCCTGCCTCCATACATGTATGAGGCTAATCTTTGCCTCCCTATTTGTATGAGGTCAATCCTTGCCTCCTTATTTGCATGAGGCTAATCCCTTCCTCCATATTTGCATGAGGATAATCTCTACCTCCACACTTGCATGAGGCTAATCCCTGCCTCCATATCTGCGTGAGGCTAATCCTTGCCTCCATATTTACATGAGGCTAATCCATGCCTCCATATCTGCACGAGGCTAATCCTTCCCTTTATACTTGCATGAGGCTAATCCTTGCCTCCATAATTGCATAAGGCTAATCCCTGCCTCCATATCTGCATGAGGCTAATCCCTACCTCCATATCTACATGAGGTTAATTCTTGCCTCCATATTTGCATGAGGCTAATCCCTACCTCCATATCTGCATGAGGCTAATCCCTTCCTCCACATCTGCATGAGTCTAATCCATGCCTCCATATTTGCATGAGTCTAATCCTTGACTCCATATTTGCATGAGGCTAATCCCTGCCTCCACACCTGCATGAGGCTAATCCTTGTCTCCACATTTTCATGGGACTAATATTTACCTCCAAATTTGCATGCGACTAAACATTGTCCCTCCTTGTATAAATATTTCTCTATTCTAGTACTATCTATTTGCTTTTTAATCGGGCTAAGCTTTGCCCTTCATTTCACACGACTAAGCCTCATCTTGTTAACATCATATTATTGCATCTCATGGGATGAAATATCACCAATCTATCCAAAGGCGACATAGTCTGAAAGGCATCATCCTCATAGCCGGAAGACACCATGCTAGGGCCTGAGGATCTCTCAAATTCGCATATCATTATTCAAAGCTGTCATGGACCGAGAACACCATTTCATAGCCTACGAATACCTCACTAAACAATTCATGTCCCAGGCCATCATGGTCCGAGGATGTCATCCTTAACCGTCCGAAGACAATTTTCATGGTCCAAAGGGAATCTGCAGCATCTTTAAATTTTCGCACATATACATGTTTGTAGCATCTCTTTATCTGCAGGTGACCAGCAAGCAACCGTTATCCTAGTACGATCGACCTCGCTCTAGTTCCTTCAACTATCTCAAACCTGGACCATTCACCATAACCACTCTTGCATCCACTCCAAAATCTCATGTTCGTTCTTGTAATGACTTCATCGGTATATTTTGCCAATGAATCGTGAACTACACATGGCCTGATTCCTGTAAAACCAGGGATATGTAGGCAGCTCAAAGACCAGAGTACGGTCTCTATCTTTCAAAACATCCCATCCTGTCAAAATTGGCGATCATGTCTTTACCCGAAAACTCTTTCATCATTTCCGGGTAAACAGGGGTAGCTGTTGATACCCAATTTTTCCCTATAATATTTTTGAAATGCATATATACCTTTAAAACCATGCATTAGCATCAATGGGTATTTTTCCATAATTTTTATACCCTTAAAATAATTTATTTTAATATTTTCTTCATATAAATAATTGTAAAATTACATCACAAATAAATTTAGAACATGTCTTGATTTAATATTACTATTAAAGGTTCTACTGAGTCCAAATTATTTCATAAATAGCCAAATTGCCACCTTTTGGCTATAATTACAATAACCTTGCAATTATAGTCCATGCACACATTTTCGTGTTATTTTTACCAGAAATTAGTCATTTGCATTTTTAAACACTAAATAACTATTTTAAAATATTTCTACGCATGAAATTTTATTTTATAATTAGTAAGTATTTTACAAATTATTTTTTAATCAATTGTTTGGGGTATTTAATAAATAACCTCTTCTATTTTCGATTTAGTCTTGAAATCACCCAAGCCCAATCTATACCTACCCGACCCAAGATCCCCATCAAATCGTGGTCGTTGATCCTTTAGACCAATGGTCCACATCAATACTTACCTTTTTTAATCAAACAACCCCCTAAACCCTAATCATTTCCTCCATACAGCCGCCTTTGAATCTCTCCTCTCTGGTTCTCTCTGAGACCAACCCCTAACCCTAATCGTCGTCACCCAAAATTAACCCTAATCCTTTGAATCCCTGTCCGATCTATGGCGTTCCATGGTTGTACGAAGCCTCTACTTGTCTCTTATCTCCCTGGTTGTTCGATTATGTGGTGTTTGTGGAAGAACCTCGAAGAGATCTGGTCCAGATCTCGTTCAAGGCTTTTCAAGAGTTCGTCCATGGTTTGTGAGTAATTTTTATTGAAGTTCCACGGTTCAAATCTCTAGTTCAAAACCAGATTCTCTTTACCCCTCCCCTTTCCCCTCAAAACCCTAATCTTTGGACATGAATCCGTCCCGGTCTTTGTAGATTTGGAATGATTCTGAGTTTGTCAATGACTTTTCTTTAAAGATCTCTTCTTTCTTTATTGTTAACCGATTTTAGCACTATATTTTGGGTTCTTTGCTATCTATTGTTTGAATCTCTGCATACTTGAAATGTCTTCAAGTTTCTGTGATTTTTCTTTAAGTTCCACTTATTCCTCTACTACTGACCGATTTTTAAACACTACAATACTTCAGGTTTTTGACTTCTATGACTTCTGTTTGTTCGAATCTCTGTATGTTGACATGCCTTCCAGTTTTCTTCTTTAAGTTTTTCAAAACTAGGGTCCCCCAAAAATTTCTTTCTCCAAAACGTTTGATAAGTTTGAGTGTTTAATCTTCTGTTTCTTATGTGTTTTAACCGATTTCATGAAGTTTGCTTTAACCCTAACTTGTTTATGCTAAAACCCTAATTTTTCGACATTATTGTTTTGATTCTGAGTTTTTCTAGGTTACTTGTGTACTGACGTCGTCCTATGCTTTGGTTCCTGTGATTTTTTCTTTAGCTTTAGATGTCTTGTGATTTTATCCTAATGTGCCTCTACTAAGGTCCTTGATTCGACTTTTTCTACTAATTCTATATGTCTATATTAATTTTTTGCCTATATAGGTAAACCTATACTTTTCTCCTTAAATTAGTAACTGATTTGGATTCCTGATTTATCAATTTGCATTGTTAAGACCTATTTGCTAATTCCTGACTATTTTCTTTATTTACAATCTTGATTAGCTTTCTTACCTTATTCGATTAACTATGATATTTACTGATTCTTCACTAATCATTTCCTTAATTAAAATTTTGTCTATCTACCCCTAATTGCTCATTTGATTTTCTTTCCTTAAATGTATTCTGCTTTTACCGTTGGTTAACTACCCTTAATTAATGGAAAATTACACTAATTGGTGTATAATTGATTTTGTAGCTTCCTTAATTGCACAAGGGTTGATTCCCTTTACCTTATTTTCCTTACTCTTAACTGCTATATAGACTCTCCTTTACTCCTCACTTCAAAAACAGGAACACTAGTTCCTCCACACTCTCACACTCTCTATTCTCTTCTATTACTTGCAATTCTCACTAATACAGTCGGATGTAAGCTAAGGCTGGCTATTTACACTATCTCTACTCTATACTCTGTATTCTCTCCTTAAATGGTATGTCCTGATTCAATTCACATTCCAAAGATATGTGTTTTCTTTGTTGTTGCAGTTCATTAGTTGTGATTTCCAGTTTTATTTGTTATTCTACTGTCATATGCTCAATGTGTAAACAGCATGCTTAGATTACACTGCCTAATTACTGTATCACTCAGCATGTTTAAGTTTGTTCTAAGCTATAACTAGTATACTGTTTAGCATGCCCAATCCTGCTTTAGATAATTGCATTAATCCTATTTGTTCACTAGTATGTCCAAGCTGCATTGTTTGTTTACTGTCTCACCCAGCATGTCTAAATTTTTCTTGTTCTACATGTGATTAGTATCTCTAAAACTTTGAATGCTTCATGAAGTGCTTGTTTAGTCTGTTCATCTAATTCTTACCTACTCTACTTCACTAATGAGATCCTGCTAAGACATCTAGCCCTTTCAAAGGTACTCTAGTTATGTGTATTGGTCATGTCTAAGACCTATGTGTTCTCAACATATCTTTTTAACTAACTTATTAATTCCATAACTTCTTGAGGAATCTATATATTTGTTTTTTATCACTAAGGTTCATTCTAGGTGTCCCATACCCCTTTCTCCTTGTGTGAAGTATGTTTGCCAAAGTGTTTTCTGAAGCTATTCTGGGATTGGTATTCTGATTTCAAGATGTTCTTTTTCATGCTTTTCCAACTACTGTGTTACTCAAACCAGTACAGGTTTTCAAAAAACTGCTTTTACTCCTAAGTCCTTTCTTTATACTGTTTACCAAACTCTTTCAAATCGTTATGCACTCTCACATTACTCTTAGATTGCTAAGTCCTTCCCCTCTGATATGTGTACTGCTTTAAGACCCTTGAGATCTCTCTGAACTCTGGCATATCAGGGCTGGTACTTCCACACTGCACATAATCAGTCTTTGTTTGAGAAAAGTCTGGGTGTGAGCACTGCCCGAGATCCTTGAGGTCCTTAGGGAACTCTGACACACCTAGACAGGAATTGGGCTATGGAACTTTGGGCATTTGAGACTAGTGAAGGCTTGGTACACCAAGATTGTTTTGGGCCTGCTTCAGGCTCCCTATAGCTTAACGTCTATTCTATTTATGTAATTTATATTCAATTCTTGGTCTGTAATAATTATTGTAAATAAACATTGGGGTGATTAGTGAAAAAGGGTGGGTAGTCATATATTGTGGGTAAAGTTAGGGTAGATAACATACCTATATGGTCCATTTCAATTCAAATGTGTTTTGTTAGATGACATGCCTATAGGGCTTCATTTGGTTCAAAAAATGTGTTTGTTGGATAATATGCCTATAAGATCTGCTTTGGTTCAAATAAATTCTGCTTGCTTCACTTTCACACAATTAGAAGCCATGCCTATAGGATCTAAAGCGGCTTTAATAATAGAGATCATGCCTATAGGGTTTAAATCAGCTTTAATAGAAATCATGCCTATAGGGATTTCACTTTGGTCAAATAAATTCTGCTTGCTTCGCCTTATGTTTAATTAGAAATCATGCCTATAAGATCTAAAACCAGTTTACTTGAACTTTAACTCATGTTTGTAAACTCTAAATCGGTTTAATTAACTAATATTTTCGTTTCTTTAATAAGTTTCCAATGCTGCCTTAATTAATATTATTAGAGAGCATGCCTATAGGATCCAAATTGCCCGTCTAAAATTGTTCACTGTCTCATTGCATTCCTGATTAATGATTAGATACCATGCTCATAGGATATCACTATTATATGCCTAGGCAAGCCTTATAGGGCGATTAAAAATCCTGCAACTGCAAAACCATGTTCTGTTATCTGTGACTGCTCATATTCAACATGTCTATAATCCGTAGGCAAGCTGAATAGGTCTTTGCCACTTTGGTCCAAACTTAATATTGCATATTCTCTGCTCACCTAGATATCCTATTCTAGAGTTCCTCTTAAATATCTGAAAACTGTTGTTTGAGACGTGCACTTACTTGCTTTGTTTGTGGAGGTAAAATGTGAGCCTTTAATTGTTCCCTCTTTAATGCAGTCCCAATTTTTTTGGTTGACGCCTAGATTTTCTCCTTTAAGTACCTTAGGATGGTCATGAACTACCTAAATTAGAAGTCCTAAATACCTCCAAGGCCACGAGGAAGGGACGGATAGTTCACACATAGGATATCTTTCAAGGTTGCTAGAACTCTTTAGGCTATGACCAAGGGAGGGAATTGGGTAGTAAGGATATGATGACTACGCGCTAATGTCACGTGTAGCCCCTCATTGAGGAGTGATTACCGGGCATTGTGTGGGTATGATCCTTTAGGCTAACAAACCTAGGACCTCTCTTTCCCAACTCTCGTTGTTTAAATGAATTTACTTTTCTTTATATATATATGCAAATTGTTCAACCCTTTTCCCTTGTTTTCATTACTTGAATGATACATGTACGTAGAATGTCAAAACATGCCTTTATTTACGAATATGTGTTAAAATTGTGTATTCGTTAAAATGACTAATTCACATAGTCTAAGTTCGATCGGGACCCACCGTTGTGGACCGCGAGGGGTGCCTAACACCTTCCCCTCAAGGTTATTTCGAGCCCTTACTTTAACCTCTAGTAATGCAAACTAGTTACATGAGTTAATCGCCCTAGGTTCCCTAACGCACCATAATCCGTTAGGTGGCGACTCTCCAAATACCCAATTCCCAAAAGAAAATGAGTTATTTCCCCATGAACGTCGAAGCCCGGACTCCCGCGAAGGAAAAAGGGGGCGCGACAGCATCCACCACGGCTTGAGTGAAGCATGACCACCCTTTTCTTTCTCGAAACTGTCTTGCCATGTTCGGGTTGTATCTATCCAAATCCCTCAAATTAAATTTACACTCAAGAGTGAGCGATCTTTGAGTCCACTATTCTATAAACTTGTTGAAAGTGGTCAACTCACGAATCTGTCATCCCAAACCTCTTTCTTCTTCAACCTCTCTAGGTCGACAACTCGGGTATCACCCCATCTACAGTCATCAGGCATATCATCATCATCGTCACCTGGGATAGGTGCTGCGGGGGCATGTGAGGAAGAAGGCTTTGAACCTTGGCTATCCTCTTCCGAACCCTCAAAAGAGCTAGCTGAGGAGGAAGGCTCATCTCTAAGTTGTAGTCTACCCGGAAACTGTTTTTGTTAAGATTGTGCATTGGGTTGCTCTTGCACATAATTTCCCTCTGAGGTTTCCCTAGACGGAAAATATTCAGTAGACTCTGTATTCTCTGGGGCTCTCCCAACAGTGGGATTTTTGGTTATAGTTCTTTGTGTAGAGAGTGGTAGGGTACCCCTGACCCGGCCTCTGGAGGTTTCACCTCTCCCTTTGGATGTATCACCTCTACCTCGAGATCTCACAATTGTCTGCAAGTCATAGAAACAGGATTCAATTAAGTTCAATACTCATAGCATTAGACAGTTGTAGAAAATTGCAGAACATACCAGGAAAAATCAGATGCAGCTAAAGAAATGCGGTCCGCACAATAGTGAGTGCGACCGCACATGGGAAAGTGCGGACTGCACAATTTTGAAGTGCGGCCATAGCCCTTATTCTGCGGTCCGCATAATTGAAATGTGGACAACACAATTTTGAATGCAGTCACACAATTCCAGCATCAAACAAGAACCTCTCTGATAATAGAGAATTGGTCGATCTGCCACCACACACGGTTTTCTACGACCGTATTCCCATTTTAGCGGACCGCAAAAATTTGAGTGCGGTTCACACAATAAATTCACATCAAATGCCTTAGAAGAGTGATCTGCGGATCACATAATTTCTTATGCAGCCGCACAATTCTAAACAAATCGGCAGTTAACCTAGGGTTCTAACTTCGAAACAAAAACTAGACAAGGTAATACCAATAAGATATGATAACTAGTTTGCCCATCCCCCATTTAGCAAGTATGAAGTTACCCACATGAAACTAAGCTCGCATGATGTTGAATTTTACATTAGGTCTAAAAAGAACATAACTAATTAAGAAAAAACTTAAGATAATTGAAAATATTAAAGGATGAATTAAACTTACTGGTTATGTAGTGATGCTAGGGAAAGATTAATATGATAGGATGAGTATTAGAAGCTTGTATCAGAAGAAAGTATTGTGCTCGCCTTTGTGTTTAGATTGTAGAGTTCGTAAAGTCTTACCAGTAGTGAGGAGTTCATTATTTATAGATAACACGATGGCCTACAATTCAAGAGACGAGTGTGGCTGCATATTTCATGTACGGTCCGCACTCTGAACATTTTCCTTTTGAAGATCTGCTGCCGCAGATTGTGATGCGGACCGCACAATTCCTTGTGCAACCGTAGATTGGCCTTTTATTGACAGACGAACTTTAGAGAGTGTGCACTTTTGACTTTCCAGTTGTGTGGTCCGCACAATAATTGTGAGACCGCAGAGTTCATTCTGCTGTGGCACTCAATTTTATGTGGTCCGCATAATTTCCATACTTAACAAAAAAATTTTAGGCACAGTCCCCACAAAGCACACTCATTCCTGCATACACTTCAAAACCAGTTAGCACAAAACAAAACCTATCTAAAGAAGAAGAAAAAGATAAAGAAAAAGACATATGGGTTGCCTCCCAAAAAGCGCCTGATTTAACATCGCGGCACAATGCAGATTACCAATCACTTAAAATGGAGAACCACCACGATGTGGCCATCATCAACTTTTCCAAGATAGTGCTTCACCTGGTGCCCATTGACTCTAAACACCTCACCATTCTCATTTTTCAAGTCCAAAGCACCAAAGTGTGTCATACCAACAATCTCAAACAGGCCACTCCATTTTGACTTCAACTTTCTCGGAAACATCCGTAACCGAGAATCGAACAATAACATAAGATCACCTTCTTTAAACTCATTGTTCCGAATGTACTTGTCATGGAGGTACTGCATCTTCTCCTTATAGGGACGAACTTGTGTAGGCATGGTACCGAAATTCATCTAGCTCATTCAATTGTGCCCCCCTTAAGTTTGCGGCGACATCCCACTCAAGGTTCAACTTCTTCAAAGCTCACATGGCCTTCTCAAGTTACACAGGTAGATGACAAGCCTTCCCGAACACCAACCGGTATGGGGACATCCCAATCGGTGTTTTGTAAGTCATCCTATAGGCCCATAAAGCATCATCAAGTTTCTTCGACCAATCCGTCTGGTTGGCATTCAGTGTCTTTGACAAAATACTCTTGATCTCCCGGTTGATGACTTTCACTTGACCACTTGCTTGAGGATAATGGGGCTCATCACTTTATGAGTGACATCATTCTTGGTGAGTAAGGTATCAAAAGCCTTGTTGCAAAAATGCGAACCCCCATCACTTATGATAGCCCTTGGAGTACCAAATCTTGCAAAGATGTTCTTCTTCAAAAATGCCACCACACTCCTCACTTCATTATTGGGAAAAGCAACAGCCTCAACCCATTTGGACACATAATCAACCGCGACTAGGATATGGGTGTTTTCACAAGAGCTCACAAACGGACCCATGAAGTCAATACCCCACACATCGAAAATGTCAATCTCCAGGATGGTGGTGAGGGGCATTTCATTTTTCTTTGAGATTCCACCGGCCCTTTGGAATTCATCACAACTCTTGACAAGCTCACTAACATCCTTGTAGAGAGTGGGCCAATAGAAACCACAACTTAAGACTTTGGCCTCCGTTCTTGCTCAACCATAGTGACTACCATATGGTGAAGAGTGGCAAGACCCAAGAATTTCAACTTGTTCCTCATTTGGCACACATCTTCTAATCATACCATGGGTATAAATCTGGAAGAGGTACGGTTCATCCCAATAGTAGTCAAGGCAATCCCATTTGAATTTCTTCCTTTGGTTTGAAGAGAACTCATCCGGTACAATACCACTAATAAGATAATTTGCTAAATCACCAAACCATGGCATCTTGGTCATTGAAATGAGTAGAAGTTGCTCGTCAGGGAAGGAGTCATTGATTTTAAGGCCTTCATGTGGCCTCCCCTCCTCCTCCAAGCGAGACAAGTGGCCGCTACTTGGTTTACACTACTTTTGCGGTCTTGAATGTCTAGATCAAACTCTTGAAATAGAAGTACCCATCTCATTAATTGCGCCTTTGAATCATTTTTGCTCATTAATTACCAAAGTTCTGCATGATCCGTGTGGACAATCACCCTTGTATCCATTAAGTATGGGCAAATTTTTTTCACAGCAAAAACAATAGCAAGGAGCTCTTTTTGGTCACCGTGTAATTGAATTGGGAATCATTCATGGTCTTACTAGCATAGTAGATCGGATGGAAGATGTTGTTTATACATTGACTGCTCCGACCGCCACATCACTTGCACCACACATGAGCTCAAAAGGCAAGCTCCAATTCGGTGCGGTGATAATAGGAGTAGTTGTCAATTTGAACTTGAGCCATTCAAATGCCTTCATGCAATCCTCATTGAAATGGAATTTGGCATCCTTCTCTAAAAGCTTACATAAGGGGTTCACCACTTAGGAAAAATCCTTGATGAAACAGCGATAAACCCCGCATGACCCAAGAAATGCCTCACTTCCTTCACGGATGTTGGAGGTGGAAGTTTAGAAATCACCTCTATTTTTGCCTGTCAACCTCAATGCCATTCTTTGAAATTTTGTGGCCATGGAAAATGCCTTCCTCAACCATAAAATGACATTTCTCCCAATTCAATACCAAGTTCGTCTATTCACATCTTGCCAACACTTTGTCTAAATTTGCTAGAAAATCATCGAAAGAATCCCCGACCACCGAAAAGTCATCCATGAAGACTTCAAAAAAATCCTCCACCATGTCCGTGAAGATTTCCATCACACACATTTGAAAAGTCGCTCGTGCATTGCACAACCCAAGTGGCATCTGCAAAAATGCAAAAGTACCATAAAGACATGTGAAAGTAGTTTTCTCTTGATCCTCCGGAGCAATAAGAATTTGATTGGAGCCGGAATACCCATCAAGGAAACAATAGAAAGCACAGCCGGCCAACCTATCAAGCATTTGATCAAGGAAGGGAAATGGGAAATGATCCTTCCTTGTGACTTTGTTGAACTTGCGATAGTCCATACACACTCTCCACCCGGTCACCGTTCTTATAGGAATCAACTCATTCTTGTCATTGGTGACCACTTTCATGCCCCCTTTCTTTGGGACACATTGCACCGGGGAAGTTCACGAACTATCAGAAATGGGGTAAACAACCCCGGCATCCAACCACTTGATGACCTTCTTTTTGACAACCTCTTGCATGGATTCATCGAGTTTCCTTTGATGTTCAATAGATGGTTTGACACCTTCTTCCAAGTTAATCTTGTGCATGCAAAAAGTGGGTCTTATTCCCCGAATATCCGCTAATGTCCATCTGATAGCTTTCTTACTCTTTTGTAGCACTGCCAATGTGGAGTCTACCTGCATGTTAGTCAAATAAGAGGAAAGAATAACTGGTAAAGTAGACAAGCACCAAGGAATTCATACCTGAGATGTGGAGGCAATGGCTTCAACTTCAAGATGAGAGGCTCTTCAATTGAAGGCTTGGTTGGAGGAGTCTTCCAATTTTCAATATCCAAGGATAATTGCGGGGTTCATAAGTGTACGACCCCATTCCTTGAAATGCATTCGCACATTCTACATAACCCTCCATTTCTTGATCATCACAATGGAGCAATTCGGCCTCCAAAGTATCATCAACATTCATCACGGCACTTGTTTCATCAATAATCACATCGTTCACCAAATTCACAAATGAACAAACTTCATTACTATTTGGTTGCCTCATAGATTTGCACACATGGAAAACCACCTTTTCATCACCCACCCCGAAAGTGAGCTCATCGGCTTTAACATCAACAAGAGCCTTCCCCGTAGCAAGGAAAGGTAGATCCAAAATAATTGGCACCTCATAGTCTACTTCACAATAAAGAATCACAAAGTTCACTGGGAGGATGAATTTATCAACACGAACCAACACATCATCAATAATACCTAACAGTCTATTCATGGTATGATCCGCCATTTGCAACCTCATAAATGTGGGCCTTTGTTGCCCAATCCCCAATGTTTTGAAAACCGAGTAGGACATCAAGTTGATACTTGCTCCAAGATCACATAAAGCTTTGGCAATGTTGGAACTCCCAATGGTATAAGGGATTGTGAAAGCATCGGTATCTTCCAACTTGGGAGCCATAGAGTGCACAATTGCACTCACTTGATGAGTCATCTTTATAATTTCACAATTCAACGATCTCTTCTTTGTCACCAAGTCCTTCATGAACTTTTCATAACTCGGCATTTGCTCCAAATCCTCAACCAATGGCACATTGACGGATAAACTCTTTATCATGTCAATAAACTTTTTGAATTGATTCTCTCCATTTTTCTTGGCAAGCCTTTGAGTGTATGGAGGAGGAGGCCTTGGCATTGGTGTCTTAGCCTTTGGCACTACCATTTCCGGTATGTCAACAATGTGCTCCATAGATGGGTTCACTTCTTCATGAGTCTCCTCCACAGTGTCATCAATATCAATTCTCACCTTACCATTCTCTTGCACTTCGTTTTCCGAGATCTCATCCTCTTGTACCAATTGCTCATCATCCACAATTTTTTTTGACTTGAGGTGGTTGCTTCCCCACATTTGCTATTCCTTGTAGTAATGGTCATGGCATGTCTCGCGTTGTTCCTACACCTTGGGTTCACCACCGTATCACTTGGTAGTACCCCTTTAGGATGACAAAGCTTGCGAGATTTTCCCCAATTGAACTTCCAAATTGCGAATTGAAGTGTTGTGAGAGGCTAGTTGAGCATCGGAGTTGGAATTCTTCTCCATCATTTGCTTGAACATGTTCTCAATTCGGCCCATCTCATTGTTGGAAGAACTCGGACCTTGGGAAGGATAGGAAGGTGGGTTACTCGGTTTTTGATACAACGGGGGCCTTTAAAAACCCGACCCCTAATTGTTGTTGTTGTTCCACCCTCCTTGGTTGTTGCCTCCCCAATATCCTTGACTATTGCCACTCCAATTGCCTTGGTTCTTTGACCATTCCAATTTCCTTGATTGTTTTGATTGTTCCAATTCCCTTGGTTGTTTGAATTCCAATTCCCTTGATTTCCTTGAGGTCACCATTGTTGTTGAATCGGGCCTTGATTGTTGTTTGTTTGCCCTTGGAAGTTGTTCACATATTGTACTTCCTCCTCTTGTTCATTGTATTGTTCATCTTGATCAAACCCACTATCATCTTGCACATAATTTTCAACATGGTTTTGCACTTGTGGAGCCTTTTGCCTTCTCTTGTTTACCATCATACTAGCTCCCTCCATTTCATCGACTTGCTTAGGACCTTGCACTTGTTGAAGTTGAGCTTTGGCTAGTTGATTCATTGTGGTGGTCAATTCGGTAATTTCTTGCCCATGATCATGTAATTCTTTATGCAAGTGAATCACATTTGGATCACCTTGATGAACATTTGCTCTACTTTGCCATGCCGATGAAGTATCCACCATTTCATCTAAGATCTTACAAGCTTTCGCATATGGTGTTGTCATGAAATTTTCACCGGCAAGTTGGTTGACTACGCATTGATTGGTAGTATTGATCCCCCTATAGAAAGTTTGTTGAATCATAGTCTCCGTCATGTCATTATTGGGGTAATCTTTGACCATTGTTCAGTACCTCTCCCATATCTCATGCAAAGGCTCGTCGGGTTCTTGTTTGAAATCTAGAATCTCATCCCTAAGAGTTGTCATATGCCCTGGATAAAAGAACTTGGAACTAAATTTCTCGGCCAATTCATCCCATGTATGGATAGAATGAGTTGGCAGTCTTTCTAACCAATCCAAGGCCTTCCGCCGTAGAGAGAAAGGGAATAGCCTCAACTGTAAAGCATCCACGGAGACGTTTGTATGTTTACTCCCCCAGTAAGTGTCAATAAATCCTTTTAAGTAATTGTATGCATTTTGATTCGGAGCCCCGGTAAAGAATCCCCGTTGTTCCAACAACGTAAGCATAACAGTTGTGATTTGAAAGTTGCCTGCCCTAATGTAAGTCAGGACTATGGCACTTGCGTATTCTTCATTTGGCAATACCCGGTGTGGAGCCACTATTGGTAGATGTGGGGGTGGAACGCAAACATTGTCTTGAGGCGGTCGGCCCCGTCTATTTGCTTGAGGTTCAAGAGGAACCTCCTCAACTTAATCATCTTCCAGGTCCACATCCCCATAGGCATGTTTCCAAGAGGATCATTGTTGTTGAGAGCCATTGTTCACCTACAATTGTTTCTCAAAAAGATTAGTAACTCAGAAGGAAAAGAAGATAATTCACACACAAAACTAAATATATAGCTAAATCCGTTTTTAGCTCCCCGGCAACAGCGCCAAAAATTGATCTCGTCCACGTCACACCCTCTATTGAGGTAGTGAAATGGTCGATGCAATAGTAATACCCAACTTTAAGTTGGAGTCGAATTCCACAAGGAGCGATGAGATTGGGATTTAAGAGTATATATTATGGTATATGAGCTTGAATTTTCCTAAATTGCACTTCTACAAACTTGATAGGTTTTATAGCTAAATTAAACTAAGAGTGCAACCAAGTAATTGAAACTAAAAAAAATGATATGTTTGGTTGTTTTTCAAATGTTGTAAAAGGACTAGGGTTGTGACCATGACCTAATTCCTTGTTAGCTAAGTTGACCTAGACTAGGTTTCTCTTTCTCAAGAAGAGACTAAGTCAAAAAGGCATAAATCAATGTTTGCAACCATTAATTCACAAATAAAGCATAAACCTAGCTAAATAAAAAACATCCATTCATAAAACAAGCATAAAATTAATCACCCATAAGGTTTACACACTAGGGTTGGGAACAACCCTAGCTAAGAATGTAGCTACTCATAATGGGTAATGAAGAAAATAGAGAATAAAAGATAATTAAACTCATATTCAAAGATTAAAATACAAAATACTAATGTTTAATCACTAAAGTAAGCTAAAGGTTCCTAAAGTAGTAAAGGAAAACGGCTACAGATGTTCAGATATTCAAAACTTGATCTAATTTCGTGAAAGAAGTCTATTTATACACAACTGGAAATTTCGAACAAAATTTCCCTTTTGGAGGTTCTGCGGCCGCACAATCCAAACTTACCAGAGGCCTATTATTACATCTCGTGTTTTCGTACGTTATAATTTCATTTTCAGTTAACCGACGTAGACGCGGGGATGAGATCATCTTGATGTTAATGTAGTTACGTTATTTATAACAAGCGTTAAATAAGTATTATGAAGGATAAAGGGGTACACAAATTAAAGAAAACGAGTTTCATTGAAAATGGACAATTTGGAATAAAAATACAGGTCGAGCGATAATACCCGATAATTATGAACTAGTATCATGTAAGGTACCATATGACCACGGTAGTGTAATATATAAAGTATATATGAAGTATTTTCAAAATAAATAGAATTTTAAGTAATTTGTGATAATTTTTAAATTATGCGGGTAATAGATTAATTACAGGGTAATAAAATATTACCCAGTTAACAAATAAGTGGATAAATAATTGAAATCACCCCCCACCCCCCAAAAGAGAAACGTGGCAGCCCCCCTTTAGTATAAGATGAGTCATTGTTGAGCTTTACATGTGTTAAAAGTCTTAATTTCAAAGTCTTATCAAGACTTTTTGTGAGCTTTATCAATCAAAAGGTGATAAACACTTCATTTTCAAGATCAAGAACTATTCTTAGATTCTGTCTTGAACCAAAAACAAGAGAATAAACTTTTGGCATTCTGACTTTAACCAACAAATGTGAGAGAGTAGGAACATATTGTTCAAATTCAATCCTCAGCAACATTTCATTCAAAAAAATGTTAAAAGTAGATTGAGTTCGTCCGAAATTTCAAGTTTGTCCAAGTGTGAATTTCGTCCATATTTCGCAGAAGAAGGTTCGTTAAAATAATTCCTGGAACAGGTATATTAAGGCTAAGCTCTTCGTTCATTTGGCATGATCTCATCATTACACAAGTTTGATAACGAAGTATAAAGAAAAATTCATATCCCGGAATTACGTATATTATGCTAGTCTCGCAAGTTGCGTATATTTTCCTAGTTTTGTAAGTTACAATATTCTCCTTACCAGAACTTCTTATTAAATTAAGTATTTTCTTATTCCAATCAAAAGAGCATAAAATTTATATACACAGTATTTTCATTACCATCGAGCTATAATCGATGGGCAGGCTCCTATTGGGCAACCTCTGATCAAATGGTAAGTTATATACCAAGCATGTTGTGGCCGAGCGCCTATGAGTGAGCCCAGTTGGTTGAGATACAGAGCCTAGTATGGTCGAGCGCTTATGAGCAAGCCTACTATGGCAGAGCAGATATATATGTATACCGAGCTTTATAGGGTCGGACAGCTATTTTACTCAAAGAGTTGAGTCATGAGTCAGTATCAGTTGATGAGCATCTCTTCAGATTATCTTTGATCCCCAGTTGCTTTCAGTTATTATATTATTAGTTCAGTTTCAGCTCCAGTATATTGCCTTACATACTTGGTACATTATTTCGTACTGACGTCCCTTTCTGAGGGCACTGCATTTCATGCGTGCAGGTTTAGATAGACAGACGCATACACCTCCTCAGTAGGTGTTGCTCGAGTTCATCTTTATCGGTAATCACCCCTTCTTTCGGAGTTTTCGGGTCCAGCAGTGTGGTGTATATCTTGTGTATATATGTATATAGGTTACGGGTAGGTCGGGGCCCTATTCCGATCATAGTACATCTGTCAGTAGAGCTTGTAGACATATCTTGTCGGTTAGTGCAGTATGTTGGGCTTGTAGGCCCTGTACAAATATTTTGTTGGCTTGTCAATTATAGTAATTCTAAGTCTGACTCTAGTTTCTCGTTCAACAAAAAGCTTTCCGATGCATAGTTAGCTCGCTTGCTTTCCCATCATAGGTCATATTAACTCTATAATAAGTCTAAGTCAGTCCAGTTATGACGGCCTTGCCTGCCCAGCTTTATGTTGACATTAGTCAGTGTTAGTCTCCATTTAAGTTTTATATCTTGTATCGCACATTATTTTGTAATGTGGACAATAGCCAAAGTATGACATTATATGTTCAGAGTCTCTTAGTTGCAAGTGGTACACAAGGATAGAAGAGGCACTAGGTGTCGATCTGGCCCCAGGCTCGGGGCGTGACACCTATCTTTTCGAGCTTCCACTTGATAGTCCCCAAGGCATTCCCTACGTGGATCGCCTTGGGTAAAGTGTCCACTCTTTGTCATTACAGCTTTATACGGGCATAAGGTTTCCAACCTTCCAAGAATGTGAAGAGTTTTTCTTTGTCCCCCCATATCCCATATGTTCAGCATGAGCACGAAGACTTTCCGCACGTAATCCCACACTGACTTGGTCTGGTAGAGCTCTCATAGCTTTCTCCGCACCTTGTACTCAACATTTTCTCGGAAGAACTGTAGGCATATGGATGCCTTCAGTTCTGCCCATGTCTCGAGAGTATCTTCACCAAACCCTGATGGCTTCGTATTTCACCCGCCATCAGAGATTAGCATCACCCTGAAGATACATGGAAGTTGTTGCTACCTTTTTTGCTTCTTCTAACTCCCCCACGGCATCGAAGTATTGTTCGATGTCGAAGATGAAGTTCTCTACTTCCTTGGCATTCTGAGCTCCATTGTATGGTTTTGGGCGAGGTTGACAGCACCCCCGATCTGGTTTTGGCCTCCTCGAAGTAGGCCTTGCAGTGAAATATTGACAAATATTGAGTTGGCCTGTCAAGTTATCTATGGTTTGCTGCATGGCAGTCACCCTGTCTGCCTCTTGTGCCTTATAGGATAAATCCTCGGTCCGCTCCTGTTGGAGGCTCTCGAATTTACCAAAAAGTTCGGCTGTCTCTATGGCTACCATTTCCCGGTCTCCTTCAAATTCGCGACTGATGTTCGCGATGTCACCTTAGGTCTGCCGCATCCTGCGTCCAGGTCGTCCAACCTTTGCACTAGGCTGGTTCTTAGATCAGGCACCATATTCACGATGGTCGTAATACGTCAACCGTCTCTTCAAGGGCCACAATGTGGTCCCCATTATTCACATGACCAGAAATGGTGGTAATGGCAATGTGTTCCCTCATCCAATGTCGATCCTAGGCTCTGATACCAACTGTTACGCGGCGCCTTCTTGAGGTTCCTTGGAAGGGCGACGTAAGGCTAAGAAACCGATGCCTTGTACAGTTATTATCTGCCAATTGGGATCCCCTCCATACTCTAAACAAGATTGTTAGTGCTGTATGAAAAAAACCAATGTCAAGAGCAATTGAGAGAACAGAAAAGGGAATTGTGAATGAAAGAAAGTTTGATTGCATTAATGAAAAATTATTATAGAAAAGCAACATGGTGTCGAGGGGGAGAGACACCAGTACATAAAATTATTTGCTTGCTTGAAAGTTTGATTGTTTCCCCCCTAATAATGCTTAAAAAAATAAAGTAAAGTTACAGGACTTGACCTAACTAGAGAGACATAATGAAAATACAGGAAGTAAAACTACTCTATATTTACAATGGAAAGGACTTAGATTCCTCCAAAGTAGAAGCAAGTCTGTTGACAGCAACATTGTCTTTAACATCAGAGTCTGCACGCGGTGCTGTTGGCATCTGCTTGCGGTTGGGCATTGGCGAAGGTTATCGGTGGGGCGACATAGGCGCTTGTCACTTGGCGCGGCCAAGACCACGGGGCCGTCCATGGCACTAGGCGTTGGGAGGCATGCCAGGACGCGATGGGGCACGTCCAAGGGGACATAGGGCATGGGTGAAAAACCGCCAACGGATAGTATACTTTTCCAAAGTTGGTGTACTGACAAAATGATCTCTTATGTTTGGCAGTGTGTCTAAAATAGTTCATTATATATATTCTTGAGTAATTTTGGTCCTTTAAATCTATCAAAAGTAAGTACTTTGGTCTTTGTAAAATAATAAACTCTAACTACTAGATTTAACAGGAAGTATAAACAAAATCTAACCAGAAACAACAAAAAAAGTCATTAGTTTCAGGAACTACAACACTGAAAACTAAATGAGACACAAAAAATAGTACAAAAATAACAGAAATTGCGCTTTAAAAGATGCAAAAAACACCAGGAATATATCAAAAATAGCATAAACTACAAAACTGTACCCCCAAATACGAGGTCTCATTAAATGTTTTTCATAATTCTCGTTAAATCTACTGCCAGAATTCATCAATAAGATATTTGACGAATAACAAAAGTGCTAATTTTTTGAAAACGTGAATAATCAAATTTACTCGAGAATATATTTGACAGATTATTTTAGACCTGCCCCGAATATAGGGACCATTTTTTTATATTTCCTCTCCGAAGTTGCATTTCATCGTCATTCCTTTTTAAACTCGCCAAGAGAACTTTTACCATTTTTTCCACGTCAAGGGGATGACTTTGACGCGACACTGTTTACATGTTTATATACTGATAATTATATATCAATGCGACGTGCCAAATGATGAAAAAGAAAACCAAAAGAAGTGTCACGTTGTTGGTGCCGTCCAATGATTTGAATCTAAATCGATTGTATTTCTAAAAGAGTTAAGAAAAAGAAGAAGAAAAAGAAAAGAAAAAAACAGAAGCTATTCTTTATCTTATTCTCCCCCACCATAAGAGAAAAGTTCAGCCAATTAACCATGTGTTATTCAATTTTATTAATCACAATACTGTTATTCTAACGGCTCAATTTATTTAAAATTTTCAAATCCCCATGAGTTCAAGGTGATGCTTGAGTATACACTGCTTATGACCGCAATTTGATTCAATAGCATGCTAATTTTCAATTCGCCAATAAGGGAACTGTTGCAAAGTTCTAATTAACCGTGAGAGTACAACTCCGATGATTTATAAATGCATGCATAAGATAATCTTCATGTAAATATATAGATTTTAAGTACATGAATCCAGAATGGAACTATCAAGTAGTATTTTCATAGTTCATACACATCATCAGCTGTATTCAAAAGATTTTTACTCTGTAGTATAGCAGTACTAAAGTAACTGAGTAGGGTGAAAATGGACCAAATTAAAATATGATCTCTTTGAAATATTAATTGTCAACTGTAAGATGGACCAAATTCATTTCATTCAAATTGAATTTAGTTTATTTGATTCTTACATATATAAAATTTGAACAGAAAGCTGAGTAAAATTAAATCGGAAAAAAATTACAGTCATATTGCAAATTAACTATGATAACGTTGATCAATCATCTTCCTTCATGTCTCTCTTCCAACAAATTAATAGCAGTCGATAACCATTAACGTTCTCGTGATATAATTAAGGACTTCACAAACAATTTCCAGCATTATTATATATAAGGGACAGATAATGAGAAGGGTTTGCTGGCTTGACTGTAAGTTCCAAGAGTTCAAAAGTTCAGTTACAGCTTGTTTGGATGGTTGTTACGCATCGTTTCTTAATGTATCGCATTATATTGTACTGTATTGGTTTGATGCATACAATGTTTGGATAGATTATATTGTTTGCCGTCATTTCATCATGTCATGCATGCACCAACAATATAAAAAATAAACTTGCAATATTATTAAGAAAAAGTAAGCTATATAAAAAGATAGAGTAAAAGATAAAATAAGATTATTTAATAACAAGGAAGGGCAAGATGAGAGAAAAATATATAGAAACGACGCGACCACACCAAATCGGTCTGTAACGACCCAACTGGTCGTTTTGAGAATCTGCACTTTGCTCGGTGTTTTAAGGGCTTGAGTATCTCCACATGATGTATTATGACTTGCATAAATCATCGGTATTGGTTTTCAAGTTATCCGGAAGCAATTTGGAAGAATGAACTTCAAGATTTAAGTTCTAAGTTGGAAGAGTTGACCAAGTTTGACTTTCTAGCATTTGACCTCGGAATGGAGTTTCGTCAGTTCTGTTAGCTTCTTTGGGTAATTTTTGACTTAGGAGCGCGTCCGGATTGTAATTTGGAGGTCCGTAGTTGAGTTTGGTTCGAAATGGCGAAAGTTGGATTTTTGGGAAGTTTGATCGGGAGTGGACTTTTTGATATCGGGGTCGGATTTCGATTCCGAAAGTTGGGATAGGTCCGTAATGTCAAATGTGACTTGTGCATGAATTTTGAGATCATTCGGAGGTGATTTGATAGGTTTCACCATCGGTTATGGAAGTTGAAGTTTCAAAGTTCATTAATTTCGGCTTGAAGTGTGATTCATCGGTTCGAGGTTTCCATGTGTAATTTGAAGCTTAAAGTAGGTTCGTCTTGTCATATGGGACTTGTCTGCAAATTTTGGCGCCATTCAGAGTTGATTTGATAGGGTTCGGATGCTCGGTTGTGATTCTAGAAGTTTTTGAAGTTTAAGTTTGATTCTCATGCATTTTGGCGTCCGATTCATGGTTTTAGAAGTTATTTTGATGATTTGAGTGTGCGAGCGAGTTCGTGTTGTATTTTTAGACTTATTGTATATATTTGATTTGGAGCCCCGAGGGCTCAGGTGAGTTTCGGATTGGTTTCAGAATGATTTTTCATAGATTTTGATAGCTGGTACTGGTATCATCGTATTTGTGATGTATTGGTCGCAAATGCACCAGCCGCAATTGCGAAGCAGCCATCGCATTTGCGAGGTCTGAGCTGCTGGGCAGAGTTCGCATTTGCGAAGGACTCTGCCGCATTTGCGAGGGTCGCATTTGCGAACCCCCTGTCTCAAATGCAACATCTGCGGCCTGTTAAGTGCTGAGAATTCCGAACTTTTGCTTTATTTTTCACATTTTTGAACCCTAGCTTCGAGGTGAGGGGATTTTGAGAGGGGATTTTCATACCAAATCACTGGGTAAGTATCTTTAACCAACTTTCAACTATATTTCATGATTTTATACAAGATTTAACATCAAATTCATGGGAAATCTATGAAAAAATTTGGGAATTTTGTCAAAGTTTTGACAAATAAAAATTTGAGATTTAAGAGTCGAATAAGACTCGGATTTGAAAACAAAACACATACTTGGACTCGTGAGGCTATGGGTAGTCAAGACCTACCCTTAGACCCGGGTTTTGACTGGGCGGACCCAGGGTTTGACTTTTGTTGACTTTTTAGAAATTGAATGAAAATCATAGTTTTATTAATTGAATTTATTTTTTTCTTGCATTGTGTGGTGCATTCAAGTCGTCATTGGCTAGATTGAGTCGAGCGGAGGCGAATTTGTAGAGGAAAAGATTAAATTGAGTGTTGGATTAGCCAAATTGAGGTAAGTGTTTTGCCTAGCTTTGTTGGGAGAATTTTTCCTCTTATTTGCCATTGTTTGCCACAAGCGAGAGTGATACATATATGAGGTGATGAGCGCATATGTATGTGCCAGGGTTAATCATGCTCAGGGGGTGGATTATGTTATCTTTGTATTTGTAGAGTTTTGTGACATTCTGTTAAATGCCTTACTTGACTCTTAGACCTAGTTTGTTATAACTTTATCAAACTTGATGAAAATTGTAAGAATACATTAATGTATCTAATCCGGCCATCTCTATGCAAAACGAAATCATTACTACATTTCTATAAACGATATTCTTGAGATGCTAGACTCTATACTTGTGTTGTGGATCATTTATGATATTTGTGGAAGTATTGGAATAATACGGTTCTTGAGGATTGTTGAATCATTGTTGACTTGGAAAGTTGTGATTGGAAATTGTTTGGAATATCCGTTAAAACACTCTCCTTGATGTCATTTATGCTTCCTGCCTCGCTTTTCCTTGTTTTATATATGCTTGGTAAGGAAGAGTAAAGCACGAAGGGTGATGTCGTGCCATTGTTTATACATTATCATGTGAGGGAGAGTGTAAAGCACGAAGGGTGATGTCGTGCCATATTATTGAGAGTAAAAGCACGAAGGGTGATGTCGTGCCATATTATTGAGAGCAAAAAGCACGAAGAGTGATGTCGTGCGACATTATTGAGAGTAAAAGCACGAAGGGTGAATGAACATTAGTCCAAATACTTTACCTTGTTGTATCAATAAACCCCTCAAGTTCCATTATCCTCTCTCTTCTCTCCTCAACGTCTCTTATCTAACGGCTCTATTTTAAGTGAGTTCTGACCATGCTCCACCAGATGGAGCCACCAGAAGGCCTCCAACTAGCGCGTCAAGATGAACAAAATCAGTCTAAAGGAGAGACTTCTCACATGCAAGGAAATCCCCTAGGAAAACACTCATATACTGATAAAATTTCATCCCCATCAAGCTCTTCTCCGGCTGATTTCAAACAAGACAAAGAGAAGGTGAAAGCTAGACACACAACTCACAATGGTATGCCTGCAGCCATCTTCAAAGTTTTTGATTATTATGGGATTATGGAAAAATCTTTCAAATTTATGATTGTGGGTCGATTTCTTAGACCCCGTCCCCAAATTGACAATATTAGGTCTAGATTTAAAGAAATTATTCCTCTAAAAGGGTCAGTAAGAATTGGGGTTTTTGATAATCACAATGTTTTTATTGATCTATTCAACGAGGATGATTGGAAAACTGTGTGGTTCCGGCGAGTCATTGAAATTGACGGAATGCAAATGTGGTTGCAAAAATGGTCTCCAAATTTCAAACCAGAGGATGATCTTCCGATGGCTCCTGCTTGGGTTTTATTTCCCAGCTTGCCCCTCCATATGCATGATTGGCACTACATAAAATAACTTCTAAGCTCAGTCGGTACTCCTCTAGCTTTGGATGCTGCAACTATGGGTAGAACAAGGCCAAGCATGGCTAAAATCCGAGTAGAAGTGGATTTGCTGAAGCCATTATCTCAAAGTGTTTTTGTTGGACAAGAGTATGAGGGTTCACCTCTCAAAGGTTACACTCAAAAGTTGAAATATGAATGGGTCCTAAAATATTGCAAACATTGCAGGAAAATTGGTCATTATATGGTCAATTGTAGGGCTCCTGAAAAAAGGAAAGCTGAAAACAAAGAAGAAGAAGAAGAAGAAGAAGAAGAAGAAGAAGAAGAAGAAGAAGAAGAAGAAGAAGAAGAAGTTCAGATTCAGGATAAAGACCCTCAGCTATCCACAGGGAAAGAGGGAAGCATTCCAACAAACAACAGTAATGAAGAAGTCCAAAAACTTCAGAATTCAGAGTCCACTCAAAATCAACAAATTGAAGATGACAAACTCAAATCAAAAAAGATAGCAGGAAGAAGACCAAGAAAAAAAGACTAAGAAATGCCAAAAAAGAATAGCAAAGTGTTATTCAAACCAGCCAGCAGCAAAAGAAAAGACAAGTCTGATTCTGCAGCTAAACAAAATGATTTCTCAAAGCAATCCATAGTAGAAAGTATCATAAGCCCTACTACAAAAGACAAAACCTTACAGCAAGATCAGAGCGAGGAGAATAACAACAATGAAACCTTTTCTGAAGCCAATGAGCTTGATATAGAAAAAGATCAACAAATGCAAAATGGCCTTAGGCAAGTCAGTCAAGAGAACAGAATTGAGGGGATAGAAAAGCTGGATCAGTGTTGTGAGTCTAGCTCTTCTACTGTCCCTACGGAGATAAGGAATCAGCTAGGGCTTCAATTGGCCGTGGACTTATATGAGAACAAGAAAGACTGCAACAACACTAATCAGGAGAATGATAGCTCAGATAGTTTTCAAGAAGCTGATCAAGTTAGCAACCAGCAAGATTTGAGAAAGGAAGATCAAGATTCCCACACTCTTACTGATGATCAACAACAAAATACAAAGAGAAGGAGAAGTGAAACAAGGAAAAGTGGCAAAAGACACAGGAACAAGACTCAACCTTCAGTGAGAAGGAACCAAAAAGAGGACAACACCCCTAATAGTTTCAATGATTAGTACTTTATTTTGAAACATTAGGGGAGTTAGATCCAAAAAAGCCATTCACAGGCTAAAGAAACTGATCAACCTCAATAACACTCAATATGTGTCTATCTTTGAATCTTTTGTTTCAAAAGAAAAATTAGATGGCTGCAGGAAATTTTTAGGATTCCAACACTGTTGCTTCAACAACAATGGTCAAATTTGGTGTTTTGGAATGCATTCAACTCCTCCAAGGATACTGCCTCCAGTGATCAACATATTACTATCAAAATCAATAATGTTATTGATATGCAGGATATTTGCATTACTGCCGTTTATGCTAAATGCAAATCCAAAGACAGGAGGGACCTTTGGTAGTATCTTGAACAGGACAATATGGTGATTGATGTTCCTTGGTGCATAGGGGGATTTCAATATTATTATGGATCCTAATGAAAACTTGGGGGTAAGCCTCATAGAATGTATAGAAGATTGGAGTTTCAAACTTGTATCAATAATTCTGGTCTCATTGACGTTGGTTATAATGGTTCCAGTTACACTTGGTGTAATAACAGAAGACCTGCAAAGAGGATTTGGAAAAGATTAGACAGAATATTTGTTAATGGTTCAAAGATGTTCTGTTAGGCACCTTGCAAGGACTGGTTCAGATCACAGACCACTTCTTATGAAGAACTTGGTTGGTAATGAACAACATATTAATTACTTTAGATTTCTGAATTGCTGGGCAAACATTGAAGGTTTTCACTACATTGTCAAGGAGGCCTGGAATACTGAAGTGTCTGGGAATCCTATGTGGATTCTTCAAAATAAGCTCAAGGCTCTTAGTAAAAGGCTCTCCTAATGGTCTAGAAATGAAGTTGGGAATATCAATGAAGCTGTTATAAATTGGGAGGACAAACTCCAAGAGCTAGAGGACATAGATATTGAAGATAACTCGGAAAAAGTAGAGAAAATGTCAATAAGGCTCATGCTCAATATGTTAGGTGGCTCAGTCTTCAAGAATCCATGCTCAGACAAAAATCTCAGTCACAGTGGTTCGAAGAAGGGGAAAAGAATACTAAATACTTTGGCTCTATTCTCAGAGAGAAAAAAAAAAGAAGGCAACAGATAAATCGCATCAAAAACCGTAAAGAAAAATGGATCAAGGGAGATGAGAAGATAGCCAAGAAAGCTGTTAGGCACTTTCAAACAATCTTCAACCTTACTCCTACTACGATCAACAATTTTATTCTAGATTATATTCCTCATTGCATCTCAAGTGAGGACAACAACATGCTGAGCAAAATTCCAGAGGATAATAAAATCAAGGATGCAGTTTTTAGCCTTAGCCTTCACAGCACTTCAGGACCAAATGGCTTCAATGGCACCTTTTTAAGAATTGCTGGGACATAATCAAAAAGGAAGTCATTGCTTTTGTGAAAGAGTTCTTCAAAGAAAAAGGTTTGACCAAATTCTACTCTCACACTTGTCTAGTTTTAATTCCTAAAATTGACAATCCTGCTACTTTTGCTGACTTTAGACCTATTAGTCTATCTAATTTTACTAATAAGATTATTTCAAAATTTGTTTCTCTTAGAGTAAACACCTAGTTGCATAAGCTAGTCTCCTTGAATCAAAGTGGCTTTGTTAAAGATAGGCTAATTTCTGAGAATGTTCTGTTAGCCCAAGAAATTGTTCACAATATTACTCATATAAATAATGGTGGTAATGTTGTTATTAAACTTGACATGGCTAAGGCTTATGATAGAATAGGTTGGGATTTTATCTAGGCTGTCTTTAGGAAATTTGGCTTTTCAGAAAATTGGATTGGTCTAGTTTATAATCTTTTCTCTAATCTGTGGTACTCTGTTATAATAAATGGTATGAGATATGGTTTCTTCTCTTCTTCTCAAGGGCTTAAGCAAGAGAATCCTCTCTCCCCAACTCTCTTCATAATTGGTGTTGAGGTCTTATCAAGATCTCTTAACTCTCTCTATAGAAATCCTAATTTCATTCCTTTCTCTATGTCTCCTAATGTTCCTAGAATCAACCACCTAGCATATGCTGATGATATTGTTATATTCTATAGTGGTAGATCTATTTATGGTAAATTGGTCATGAAGATTATTAGTAGTTATGAAAAAAGCTCAGGTCAATTGGTTAATAGGGATATAAGTTAATTCTTGACTGCTCCTAATAATGCTGCAACTAGAATTAACAGGATTAGAAAGTGTTCTAGCTTTATGGACAAGACTTTTCCTTTTGCTTACCTAGGATGTCCTCTATATGTGGGAAGAAAAAAATAGAGTTTTTTGATAACATAATTAGTAAGATTGTTAAAAGGATAAATGGCTGGCAAGGCAAGTTGCTTTCTCATGGTGGTAAAGCTACTTTGATTAAGAGTGTCCTCCAATCTATCCCTATCTACACTCTCTCTGTTATGACTCCCCCTAAAGGAGTATTTAGACTAATTGAGAAATATTTTGCTAATTTTTCCTGGGGTACCTCAGAGGAACACAAGAGGTATCATTGGAGTTCTTGGAACCATATTGCTCTCCCTATTGATGAAGGAGGCATAGGTCTTAGGAAATTGGAAGATATTAGTAACATGTTAGCTATGAAAAGGTGGTGGAGGATAAGATCCACATCATCTCTTTGGGCTAGATTCATTAGTAACAAATACAGTGTGAAATCCCATTTGATCTCAAAAAATTGGCTCCAGGAGATTCTCATGCTTGGAATCATGTTCTCAAAATAAGGAATATTGTAGAGAATCATATTGTTTGGCAGGTAAATTCAGGATCAAGTAGCTTTTGGTAGGATAATCGGTCTCTTAAGGGACCTTTGGCTATGCTGGTACTTGATATTCCAAAGAGTGCCAAAATTTTGGTTGGAGAGCTCATATCTGATGGTCAATGGAACATCAACAAACTTAAGGAACTCTTACCATATCATTTGGTACAACATATCCAAACCATTTCTATAGGCAATCAAACCAAGGAGGATCAAGTTTTTTGGGAAATATCCGAAAATGGTAAGTTCACAAACAGAAGTGCATGGAGTTTGGTATGGAAAGCTAGTCCAAAAGTGCAATTCATCAACAAGGTATGGAACTCTACTATCCCTTTTAAAATGTCTTTCCTGGCTTGGAGGCTCTGGTATGGTAAACTTCCTTTTGATGATGTCATTATTAATTTTGGCAAATAAATTATTTCCAGATGTAACCATTGCAAAAATCCAACTACAAATAACATGAACCATGTATTTGTAGAGGGTCAAGATGCTAGTTACACTTGGAAACTTTTTGGAAAAGCTCTTGGCATAGAGTACCACCCCTACCCAATTAAATATATGCTTAATAAATGGTGGGCTTCTAAGGCTGCTAATGATGTCCACAGACTTATTTTAAATATTACACCCCATCATTATTTGCTAGTTTCTTTGGAAAGAATTTTGTGTGTGCAAGTACGGAGATCAAAAAAGCTTCAACAGTTATAAATTACAACAACAAATAGCTTGGAGTATTGAGACTGCAGTCAGCAAAGCTTTTCCCAATTGTAATCTAAAACTTCCATGGAACCGCTTCTATGACATTCTAACAAGGCTTCAACCTATGCACAAAATCATGGTCGTTCTCTGAAAAAAACCGGATAGGGAATAGGTCAAGACAAACACTGATGGGAGCTTTCTACATGGGGAAGAAAAAGCAGGGCTAGGAGGAGTCATCGGAGATGACCAGGGGGATACTATCATGGCTTTCTCGATTCCATACAATGCTGAAAACCACAACATCGCAGAGGCTCAAGCAGCTTGGATTGGTACTAATTGGTGCATACAAAATGGTTTCACTCAAGTCATTCTTGAATTGGACTCTCTTTACATTATAGCGATCATTCGTAAAGAAAGCTCAACAACTACAAGATTAGTCAAATAGTCAACAAGATCAGAGAGGCTATCAACACCTTCAATATTTAGATTAACCATTGTTATAGAGAGGCCAATAAATTAGCGAACTGCTTGGCTAAAATGGCAGTTAACACTCAACAGTCAGCTTACTTCTATTCTATCCAACAGCTACCTAGTCAGGTAAAAGGCCCTTTTTTACTGGACAAAGATCAGGTTCCTTCCATAAGGAACAAATATGACAAGGCCAATTTTTTTGTTAGCTAGTTTGTAATTTCTGTGAGGGGGAGAACTATTTATAATCGCCTATGCCTCACTTTTTTTTGAAGGGTCTTATCTACCCTTGTATTGTATGATCAAACTCTATTTTTACTAATACAACACCCTCAGGCAACCTGGGAAAATTTCATGAAAAAAAGAAGCACGAATGGTGATGGCGTGCCATATTATTAAGAGTAAAAGCATGAATGGTGATGTCGTGCCATATCATTTGAGAGTAAAAGCATAAAGGGTGATGTCGTGACATTTCATTTATATTGTTATGATGTATGTTGTGGTGAGGTCATGGCACGAAGAGTGTTTTCGTGCAAGTGAGGACGAGGGGCATGCATTATGATGTGATATCTGTTTTCCGTGTATACGTTTGTGCCTTACCTTGAGCTGTACTTGTTGTATTTACGTGTTTTGTGTAACTTGTTGTTATTCTCCTGTACTTGACCTTTATCTCAATTGTTGTTACATTGTCCGTGTCTTTTACTTGCTTAACTTGCGAATACCGTGTCTACTTCCTGCTTTGATAAATATACTCATGTTGTATCTATTCTGTTGCGCTTCAGTTTAAGTCTTTCACCATGCTAGCCATTCATGCCCTTACTTGTTCTTGCGAAGATCACATGTTCCCGTTTTAATTGCTATAAATGTACTTAGGCCTCCAATATGCTAGTTAATTGAAGTTGATATTCCTTGATTTTCAGTTGTTATTATTATCCATGTGCTTTTGGTTTAGTTCTTTATTGTTGCTCACATGTATATCCTTTTTCATTGTTGTTATTTGCGTATTCCCTATTTTGTAATTTCTGTCATATGGCGGGTTCTATGATACGTTCATTTGAAAGGATGAGTTGAACGCACGAAGGGTGTTGCCATGCTAATTGGAATATTACATAATTTATTTATACATGGTGAGGATGAGATAGAAGCACGAATGGTGTTACCGTGCCATATAATTTCTCAATTGACATTTTGGACATATATTTCATACCAGGAAAGATCGTAAATATTCTACTGTGGTTCATTTTTGCAAATTTTGACTGTCTCGTCGAGTTGTTTATGATATTTTGTCTATTATGCTTCGAACTGCTTTTACTGCTAAACTAATGTACATGTTATAATAATAAACATCTTTTAACTAAAAATCTTGTCACTACTTCGACGAGGTTAGACAAAATACTTACCAGTACATGAGGTCGGTTGTACTGATACTGTACTTCTACACGTCTCGTGTAGATTTTGGAGCGGAGTTGTTGGTGATGTCGGATGCGGATTCGGAATATGTTCGTGCGATTGGATATAGATGCAACTTGTCCTTGGTAGTTGTAGACACTTTTAATCTGTTTATGTAGTTTTCAAACAGATCGTGTGATAGCTTGTATTAGATTTGTAAATTCTAAATTCTAGATGCTCATGACTTGTACTACCAGTTCTTGGGTAAAAGTTGTGAAATTTCAAATAAATTCTAACTTCCTTTTTCTATAAGTTATTTGGTTTGTTTCTTTTAGTTAATTGGCTTACCTAGCGGGTCAAGTTAGGTGCCATCTCACGACCGGTGGTTTTTGGGTCGTGACACAGTCGTTCCATAAAGTGACATTTTTCGTCGTTACGTAATGACGGATTTAATGATACGATACAATAAAATTTAAGTAACAATTAATCAAAACAAACATTATATGTCAGGTAACAATACGATACAATACAACTGGTAACAACCATCCAAACAAGCTGTTAAGCTAGATGTATTATTGATAGAATTTTTTGTGAGACATTGCAATTTGCACGACTATCGAATTGAGAGCAGAGGTACACCGTAGAGGAACTTCTAATGCTAATGTTTTCTTCTGTCTTGGTCTTTATACAGTGTTTAATTGATGTGTCTTTTACTGCCTGTTTGTCTTAACAAGAACATATAGCTGAAATGCATACCTATTATTGCCAGCATCACAACCATGCACAAGCCAAGTTGCGGCTAAAACAACCATGAAAAAAAGGTTAGCAGCCAATTTGCTACTTTCCTTTTATACTCATTAGGCAAACATTGAACAGAACGGCTAAGGCTATAAAAGAAATATGTGGAATATGTCACATTTCAAGAAAGCTCTCAGGAAACCTGCAGTGGATATATGAAGAATCCATATCCTATAGTGCTGCAGTACTAAATTAACAAAATCCAACGGAGAGTTACTTGAAGCTTATATCAGTTTGAATTAACCGTAGCTGCCAATTTTTGTTGGAGCTCATATGCATCAATACTTGAGGGAGAACAAACCTGCAACAATATTCACAACACAAAATAAAAAAATAAAATCTTTGTTCAGTAGTTAATCCTAACCTGGTCAGAAAATTAAACCTCTATTTTTGTAAGCTAACTATCTAATGGGAGACACTAATAACTTTGTTTCCTGTATCCTACTTGTATATTGCTAGGGAGGTTAGGTTTCTGTGTCCCCCTCCTATGTAATTTTAGTTGGGATAATAAACAAGGTAGGATCAATAGAAAACCCCCCACGAGGAGTTAATTTTAATAAAAAAATAATACCCAACACATACTTATATGAGTTGATTTTATCAATTTGCTAACTAGGGTAATTATATATATACCTCAGTTCGGATAGTGTGAAGTAACCTTCCATTAACTTTGTTGCAGCTGCAGCTCACAATGCTAAGACCTTCACGAAGTAGTACTTCAAGAACCCTTGATATATAAAACCCTTCGTTCGTATCACTACAGTCTGTCAATATTTCCATGCCATCCAAGCATAGCCTTACTGTTATAATTGCTGCCGATGACGAGCATCCACTTTTGGGATATTCAACATCGCTTGAACTTAATGCCTTCTTTAATTTATCTCTATTATCTTCCATTTTACTAACTTTTTTCTGCAGGTGTTCTATATAATTCGCAGCCTCAAGAATGTGGTCCGATGTGGAACGTTTTCCCTGAAAAAGATTCCAAAATATTACCTATTTGCTTAGAAAAAGTTGAAAAAAAAGCAGTGGCATCTCGTCTTGACGCTGGGTTTGAGGAAGGGCCACACCACAAGAGGTGTGTTGTAAACAGCCTACCCTAATGCAAGTATTAATTGCTGTTTCCACGACTCCAACCTGCGAACTATAGGTCACATGGAAACAACTTTACCTTCGTTCTAAGGTTCCCTTCCTTAGTGAAAGTTCGTCAGCTTCTAATTAAATAGAATGGTAGGGGAAGATTTGAGAATTAGAAATGCAAATACAAGACAATAATATCAAAAAGAATATTTGAACCTTGAGATACTCAAGAGGAAGTAGTTGGCGAAGAGAAGCATAAAGATTAGACATTTCTTGTCTTCTTTGCCGTTCGATCTCCCTATGTATTATTTTCTTCTGCTTGCAATGATCAGCATTGTTTTCATCAACTTGAAGAGAAACAGCTGATGATGAATTCTGCGACTTTTTGCCTCTCTTATTAATTTTGTTCGTGTTGTTCACTTGAACATTGTTTGTGTCCACCTCCAATGAATGGAATGGAGTAAGATCTGTAACCAGATCTTGCAGCTGGATGTTGTCTTCTTGATAATATAGAAAAGACGAAGAATTGGTGTTTGTTGGTGGATAAAGGAGCCGGTGATTATCATTATCATCATTTTGTTGAAAAGGAAAAAGTGAGTGGAAATTATCCTTATCCATCATCAGTGCTTCCACTAGTTAATTATACGTTTTAAGCTTAATAAATACAAACCCTAATTAAATGAAGGAATTTGAGGAAGAAAAAAGAGGTTGTTTACTAGGCTGTGACTTGGGAAATCTTGAGGGGAGAGGGGCTTTGTTGTCAGGATCAAATCAAAGAGAAAAAGAATGAATCTCACTAGCAAATCTTTTTTTTAAATTTTTATTTTTAATGCTGTGTTTGGTCACTGTACTTGTGTACTACCTTTAAACCAAATCGGGCTAATTAAGTGCATTCACACAGGTGGACCAAACACCATACCTAGAGTATCTTTTAAACTAATTATCAATATCTTTTCCGTAGCACAGTGACCAAACACTTTGATTTAATTAATACTGTTACTTGACCAACTACTCCAAGCAGATGTTATTATGTAATACAAGAGCATATCTTTAGGTTTGCGATCTGATTACATTGGTGACTTATAGGGATATTGTCTGTATTAATTCTATTAGAAGTTGGTTTGACCAAATAATTGCGTGACCTGTTTATAATTTTGAAATCCTTTTCGCACTCTGTGCTTGTCGTATTCTTACTCTTTTATATCACGGAATAGTAAGCCTTACTCTAAGATTCGGGTTTAGGGTTCTCTTTACACATGATCAGGAAGGCACAAATCTAATTTTGAATTTTTTTTGAAACGGCATGCATATGGTCGCCAAATTTAATTTTTATACTGTTATTTAAGGACGTAAATGCATAGGTTTTGCAGAAGCTCGTCTTTAGGTTTCGGGAAAAGCCTCATAATTGTTAGTTGGTCAAATCAGATAATGAGAATTATTTTCATGTTATTTTTTTCACCTTTCAATTCCTCTTAAATATTACCATCTATATACCAATTAATAAAAATTGATCTTAGCTCACGCTTATAAGCTTATATCATAATTCTTATACTACGTCATAGTGATGATGTCCATCTCATTGAAGAAGTATTAGGCATGTGCCTAATAAGAGTTTTCTTTGGTTTGGTAGCCAACCTTGTTGACTTGGTTTGGTTGGTAGCCAACCTTGTTGAATCCTTGTTGGATTGGTAGCCAACTTTGTTGAATTGTGAAAAATGTGTGTAAATTGTCAAATATTGTAGGCTTTAGAGGGTGAAGCTTTGGCTATAAAAGGAGAGCTTCAACTCTCATTTCTTCACACCAACAAAGAGAGAAAGAAAGAGTGAGGTTTCACAGACAAGGTATAAGAAAATAGTCTGTGAGGAAAATAGAGAGTGAGCGATATTGTAGTGAGGTGGGAATATCAAAAGAGGGTTATTTCTTTTGAGTGTTGTAGTGGTCTTTGGAGTATTTACCTCCGACCTACAAAGTGTAAAATTCCTTACTATAGTGATATCAGTTGCTCCTCTCGGGGTCGTGGTTTTTTTCCCTTATTCAGAAGGGTTTTCCACGTAAAAATCTTGGTGTCATTGTTACTCTTTTATTCTTGTTAATTACCGTATCTCGGTGCTACATTATTATTCCGCTTTATTACCGTGAATATTATTTTGGTAAGGGGTTTATTCCCAACAACTGGTATCAGAGCACAGGTTCTGCTCGTTCACTGAAATACTATTCACTGTCGGTAGTACTATACTTGGTGAAAAATAAAAATGTCTGGAGTAAAGTACGAGGTAGCAAAATTCAATGGAGATAACGGTTTCTCAACATGGCAAAGAAGGATGAGAGATCTGCTCATCCAACAAGGATTACACAAGGTTCTAGATGTTGATTCCAAAAAGCCTGATACCATGAAAGCTGAGGATTGGGCTGACTTGGATGAAAGAGCTGCTAGTGCAATCAGGTTGCACTTATCAGATGATGTGGTAAATAACATCATTGATGAAGACACTGCACGTGGAATTTGGACAAGGTTGGAAAGCCTATACATGTCCAAAACGCTGACAAATAAATTGTACCTGAAGAAGCAGTTATACGCCCTACACATGAGTGAAGGTACGAATTTTTTGTCACATTTAAATGTGTTTAACGGACTAATCACACAGCTTGCCAACCTCGGAGTGAAAATCGAGGAAGAAGATAAAGCCATCTTGCTATTGAACTCGTTTCCATCTTCGTACGATAATTTGGCAACAACCATCCTGCACGGTAAGACTACTATTGAGTTGAAAGATGTCACATCGGCTCTTCTACTCAATGAGAAGATGAGAAAGAAGCCTGAAAATCAAGGACAGGCTCTCATCACAGAAGGTAGAGGCAGGAGTTATCAAAGGAGTTCGAACAACTATGGTAGATCCGGAGCTCGTGGGAAGTCAAAGAATCGATCCAAATCAAGAGTCAGAAATTGCTACAACTGTAATCAACCAGGTCACTTCAAAAGAGATTGCCCAAATCCAAGGAAGGGCAAAGGTGAAACCAGTGGCCAGAAGAATGACGACAACACAGCCGCCATGGTGCAAAATAATGATAATGTTGTCCTCTTTATAAATGAGGAAGAGGAATGCATGCACCTGTCAGGTCCAGAGTCGGAATGGGTGGTTGACACAGCGGCATCTCACCATGCCACACCGGTAAGAGATCTTTTTTGCAGATATGTAGCAGGTGATTTCGGCACAGTGAAAATGGGTAACACAAGTTACTCAAAGATTGCGGGGATTGGTGACATTTGTATCAAGACAAATGTCGGATGCACATTGGTTCTAAAGGATGTGCGGCATGTACCTGATTTGCGGATGAACTTGATCTCGGGAATTGCTTTAGACCGAGATGGATACGAGAGTTATTTTGCAAATCAAAAGTGGAGACTCACTAAGGGATCATTGGTGATTGCAAAGGGAGTTGCTCGTGGCACGTTGTACAGGACAAATGCAGAAATATGCCAAGGTGAATTGAACGCGGCACAAGATGAGATTTCTGTAGATTTATGGCACAAAAGAATGGGTCATATGAGCGAGAAGGGATTGCAGATTCTTGCCAAGAAATCACTCATTTCTTATGCCAAAGGTACAACTGTAAAACCTTGTGACTACTGTTTATTTGGTAAGCAGCATAGAGTCTCATTTCAGACATCGTCTGAAAGAAAATTGAATATACTTGATTTAGTATATTCTGATGTTTGCGGCCCAATGGAAATTGAATCAATGGGCGGTAACAAATATTTTGTTACTTTTATTGATGATGCTTCACGAAAATTATGGGTTTATATTTTGAAAACCAAAGATCAGGTGTTTCAAGTTTTCCAGAAGTTTCATGCTCTAGTAGAAAGGGAGACGGGTCGAAAGCTAAAGCGTCTCCGAAGTGACAATGGAGGTGAGTACACTTCAAGGGAATTTGAAGAGTATTGTTCAAGTCATGGGATCAGACATGAAAAGACAGTTCCTGGAACCCCACAGCACAATGGCGTAGCCGAGAGGATGAACCGCACCATTGTGGAGAAGGTGAGAAGCATGCTCAGAATGGCTAAACTGCCTAAGTCATTCTGGGGTGAAGCAGTTCAGACAGCCTGTTACCTGATCAATAGGAGTCCATCAGTTCCGTTGGCGTTTGAAATCCCAGAGAGAGTCTGGACCAACAAGGAGGTGTCCTACTCGCATCTGAAGGTGTTCGGTTGCAGAGCTTTTGCACATGTACCAAAAGAGCAGAGAACAAAGCTGGATGATAAATCTATTCCCTGCATATTTATCGGATATGGAGATGAAGAGTTCGGGTACAGACTGTGGGATCCTGTAAAGAAGAAGGTCATCAGAAGTAGAGATGTAGTCTTCCGAGAAAGTGAAGTTAGAACTGCTGCTGATATGTCAGAAAAGGCGAAGAATGGTATAATTCCTAACTTTGTTACTATTCCTTCTACTTCTAACAATCCCACAAGTGCAGAAAGTACGACCGACGAGGTTTCCGAGCAGGGGGAGCAACCTGGTGAGGTTATTGAGCAGGGGGAGCAACTTGATGAAGGTGTCGAGGAAGTGGAGCACCCCACTCAGGGAGAAGAACAACATCAACCTCTGAGGAGATCAGAGAGGCCAAGGGTAGAGTCACGCAGGTACCCTTCCACAGAGTATGTCCTCATCAGTGATGAGGGGGAGCCAGAAAGTCTTAAGGAGGTGTTGTCCCATCCAGAAAAGAACCAGTGGATGAAAGCTATGCAAGAAGAGATGGAATCTCTCCAGAAAAATGGCACATACAAGCTGGTTGAACTTCCAAAGGGTAAAAGACCACTCAAATGCAAATGGGTCTTTAAACTCAAGAAAGATGGAGATGGCAAGCTGGTCAGATACAAAGCTCGATTGGTGGTTAAAGGCTTCGAACAGAAGAAAGGTATTGATTTTGACGAAATTTTCTCCCCCGTTGTTAAAATGACTTCTATTCGAACAATTTTGAGCTTAGCAGCTAGCCTAGATCTTGAAGTGGAGCAGTTGGATGTGAAAACTGCATTTCTTCATGGAGATTTGGAAGAGGAGATTTATATGGAGCAACCAGAAGGATTTGAAGTAGCTGGAAAGAAACACATGGTGTGCAAATTGAATAAGAGTCTTTATGGATTGAAGCAGGCACCAAGGCAGTGGTACATGAAGTTTGATTCATTCATGAAAAGTCAAACATACCTAAAGACCTATTCTGATCCATGTGTATACTTCAAAAGATTTTCTGAGAATAACTTTATTATATTGTTGTTGTATGTGGATGACATGCTAATTGTAGGAAAAGACAAGGGGTTGATAGCAAAGTTGAAAGGAGATCTGTCCAAGTCATTTGATATGAAGGACTTGGGCCCAGCACAACAAATTCTAGGGATGAAGATAGTTCGAGAGAGAACAAGTAGAAAGTTGTGGCTATCTCAGGAGAAGTACATTGAACGTGTACTAGAACGCTTCAACATGAAGAATGCTAAGCCAGTCAGCACACCTCTTGCTGGTCATCTAAAGTTGAGTAAAAAGATGTGTCCTACAACAGTGGAAGAGAAAGGGAACATGGCTAAAGTTCCTTATTCTTCAGCAGTCGGAAGCTTGATGTATGCAATGGTATGTACTAGACCTGATATTGCTCACGCAGTTGGTGTTGTCAGCAGGTTTCTTGAAAATCCTGGAAAGGAACATTGGGAAGCAGTCAAGTGGATACTCAGGTACCTGAGAGGTACCACGGGAGATTGTTTGTGCTTTGGAGGATCTGATCCAATCTTGAAGGGCTATACAGATGCTGATATGGCAGGTGACATTGACAACAGAAAATCCAGTACTGGATATTTGTTTACATTTTCAGGGGGAGCTATATCATGGCAGTCTAAGTTGCAAAAGTGCGTTGCACTTTCAACAACTGAAGCAGAGTACATTGCTGCTACAGAAACTGGCAAGGAGATGATATGGCTCAAGCGATTCCTTCAAGAGCTTGGATTGCATCAGAAGGAGTATGTCGTCTATTGTGACAGTCAAAGTGCAATAGACCTTAGCAAGAACTCTATGTACCATGCAAGGACCAAACACATTGATGTGAGATATCATTGGATTCGAGAAATGGTAGATGATGAATCTCTAAAAGTCTTGAAGATTTCTACAAATGAGAATCCCGCAGATATGCTGACCAAGGTGGTACCAAGGAACAAGTTCGAGCTATGCAAAGAACTTGTCGGCATGCATTCAAACTAGAAGACAGTGCTACCTCCTCTGGATGAATGAGACTGGAGGGGGAGATTGATGATGTCCATCTCATTGAAGAAGTATTAGGCATGTGCCTAATAAGAGTTTTCTTTGGTTTGGTAGCCAACCTGTTGACTTGGTTTGGTTGGTAGCCAACCTTGTTGAATCCTTGTTGGATTGGTAGCCAACTTTGTTGAATTGTGAAAAATGTGTGTAAATTGTCAAATATTGTAGGCTTTAGAGGGTGAAGCTTTGGCTATAAAAGGAGAGCTTCAACTCTCATTTCTTCACACCAACAAAGAGAGAAAGAAAGAGTGAGGTTTCACAGACAAGGTATAAGAAAATAGTCTGTGAGGAAAATAGAGAGTGAGCGATATTGTAGTGAGGTGGGAATATCAAAAGAGGGTTATTTCTTTTGAGTGTTGTAGTGGTCTTTGGAGTATTTACCTCCGACCTACAAAGTGTAAAATTCCTTACTATAGTGATATCAGTTGCTCCTCTCGGGGTCGTGGTTTTTTTCCCTTATTCAGAAGGGTTTTCCACGTAAAAATCTTGGTGTCATTGTTACTCTTTTATTCTTGTTAATTACCGTATCTCGGTGCTACATTATTATTCCGCTTTATTACCGTGAATATTATTTTGGTAAGGGGTTTATTCCCAACACATAGTCCAATGATGCCAAATGGTAAACATAGCTTTTTGGTTTTTCTTTTTTCAAGTCAAGAAATTCTGATATTTAATTTTACATTTTCTTTTGAGAGTATCAAAGGGAGTTTAATGTTATAAATTATTACAGATGTTCTTTTAGTTATATGATCTATTTCCCAAGAATTTGTCTGGTTAAAACATAAGAGATCGATAATTTCTATTGAAATTTTATTTAGTTAATTTGTACCATTTCATCTATCAAAAGTTGCCTCTGATAAGGGATCATTATTTTGTAAATGCGTCGTCTTAAGTGGTTTATGTGTTTGGACTATCTATAAAATATGGCACATGCGTGAGCAAACACTCAACTGCATAATTCTAAAGGATAGAAATTGGGTTTAAGAGGACCAATAATTTCAAATATAAAAAGTTCAACTTCCGTACAATTCTTTTTCCACACTATATTAAAATTATCTACATTAAGGTAACCATATATATTGTAAATTTTAACTTAATAATTTAAAATGAATTGAATAGCATATTATAATTGGTTAAAATATATTAATTGTGTAGAAATATATTACAATATTAGTACATAAATTAAAGGAATCTCTACACAAATAACCGATCGAGTTTAATGTTTACTTTTTTTAACTAGCCGGTATCCATAAATTAATTATGTATTAATTATACACGAATTATACGTCTAGTAGCTTATTTTAGTTAAGCGGTTGTGTGGGATGGGGGGAGGGGGGTTGATTCTTCTAAATTTAAATTCAAACATAAAGGGCTGCTATATACTATATATGCCCTTAGGATGGAGGACAGAGGAGAAACAAGAGAAGGTTCAAAAGTGTTTGTAGGGTTTAGTAACATTCACTGGACTGGGTGTCGAATACCTAATACCCTAGCTAGCTGCTACTTTACAACAATAAATTATTTTTTTTAAAAAAAAAGGAATTAACAAACATAAAAAATATGAAATTCGGATCTCTTTACACTGGTAGCAGATACGATGCTGTTTAATGATCTGTTATAAAATACGGAAGAAGCATTGCTTTATCCCTTATTTGATACTTATAGTCTTTTCATACAGTACTAAAACCTTTGGCACGCCAATTTAAATACGTAAACCTGCATTAAAGTTCAGTTGTAAAACTAAAATCATGTAACACCTACGGCAGGACCTTAACATCCTACACTACATTTGGGTAAGGTTGCCATAGCCCATTAACAATATTATTTAGCTGTATGGCTTTTTTTACAGGAGATAATTAAGTAACTAAAGTACATGATATATTTGTAATGTCAGTTTCTTTTCTTCAAATTATGATTTAGATTATTTTCTCTATAAAAGGGCATCCAAAAATGTATATGGAAATATCTTGACCACTTCACTTATTTGTCAGAAAATTGGGGGAAAACAATTGAAAAATAAAATGATCGGAATGTTTTTTCAACCAAAAGCTATTAGAGAGTTTTCAGTTTTTCTAAAACTTGGAACACTACTCTCTAAACTTGTTTCGTTGAAAAGTCTGAAAAGTGAAAAGAAAAATAATCATAATTTTAACACTTTTTTCTTTCACAAAAATAACTTAAAAAGCTCTTATCTTTCTTAGTACTTTGGTAGTGAGTAATAGAAAAAAGAAAGCAAGCATTAGCTTTGTGCATTATTTAATTGCTTGCTTGGTACATTTTTTTAATCTATGTAAAACTAATACAAGCATTTGTTTAACTAGTACAAGTATTAATTATACATTCTATTTTGTATTATCCAATGTATAACTAATACATAGCAAAGCATGGTATCAGCAATGTAAGAATTTTTAATACTTGCATAAATGTAGTTAAAGACATAACTGCCCCTCAAATCCCTCAAAATCTATTCCAATTACTTTTCGTCATATTGTGATAATTTTTTCGCTTTTTTTTTCCCTTTGGCATTCTACTATAATCAAAATAATATCATATTTAATACTAAGTATGATTTTGAATTCGGTCAAAATATAAACTGAAGTTTTCTTTATTTGTTAAAAATCTACCCATTATTTTAATAATTGGTATTTTGTATTATATGTCATAGCAATTAAGTTTCCTTCTTTTTTACCTTTACTATTCCAATTGGTTTTCTATTTTATTTTTGCTCTACTGTAAAAAAACGTTGTCTAGTGTACCAAGTTAAACAATACGAGGGTATTTTTGTAAACAACTCATATTTTAGAAATTATGTAATGCTTTAATACACCAAATCAAACAGTGGATAAGAAATAATCTCTGCATAACTAATGCATGCATTACTAAGATAAACTATTTTCCTTTATATATATATATATATATATATATATATATATATATATATATATATATATATATATATATATATATATATATATATATAATTCACGTTTTAGGTGGCGCTGGCCTTTATTGCAAACCAAAAGATTATACAAAAACTGAGGGGGGCTTTTGAGCCAAAACCTCCGGCAAATGCAACTGATTACAAATGGACAACATAGTAGAGACAAGTAATAGTATATCCTGCTATAAAGTGTCTTGTAATCTAAGATAGATACAGCAAAAAATACCAGATCACACAAAAAGATTTTTCCTTTGTCTATGCCTTATTGACGCAATTTGAGCTTTATCAAGAACATAAGGGCCTATCGCATTCCTTGGAAGATCTTTAGGATCATAGAAAACTGCTTCCATGTCTTAAATACTGTATTTTGCAAGGGCATCGGCAACTTGATTTGCCTCTCTCTAGCAATGTTGAATAACACATTAGCCCGCAAAATAATTCTTCTAATCTCCATGATAGTTTCGTGCATTTGCCACATCAATTTTGCATTGCCTTTTATCATATTAAACACTATTCTTATACCCCTACCAAACGACCCCTACATTCTCTACTTGGCACCCATCCCTTGAGAAAACTAGATTTTATATCTTCTGGAGCCTGTATGGCGTACTAATATTGCTACTAGTTGGATTTTGCATCTGTTACTGCTATTGTTTTTTTAGAATAATTAGTTGTTTAGTTTTAGGAGGAGTCTTCTAGAAGATTTAGAATTTTAATTATAGTAAGAGTTTAATAATTTAGTTGTAGGAGGAGTCTACTAATTTATTTGGCTATTTAAAGCCTTATGATTAATAAAATTTTAGAGACAGTTTTTCAATCCTATTTTTCAACCTTCTTGCTGCTTGTATATTTTCTAAAATCCATAACAGTGGTATCAGAGTCTCCATTGATTGATCTTGACGGATATCTGAATTCGCTGAAAAACAACCAATTTCAACCACTTTTAAACCATACGCATTTTTACCCATACCGATTTTTAACCAAATTTTTAACAATGGCAAGCAACGGTCTCTCTTTGAATACCCCACAAACTTTCACTGGTGAAAACTATCAGATTTGGTCAGTGAAGATGAAATCTTATCTTGAAGCTTATGATCTATGGGAATTTGTAATGGAAGACAGACTTATACAACCACTTCCTGCAAATCCTACCCTTGCCCAAATCAAAGCTCATTCAGATGAGAAAACCAAAAAATACAAAGTCAAAACTATAATTCAAAATTCAGTTTCAGATTCAATCTTCTCTAAAATCATTGCATGTGAGACAGCAAAAAAAGCTTGGGAAACACTCAAACAGGAGTATCAAGGAAGTGAACAAGGCAGACAAAATCAGATTTTAAATTTGAAAAGAGATTTTGAATCCCTTAGAATGCAAGATGATGAGACCATCGCTAAGTATTCTGACCGAATTTCTTTAATTGTCAATAAAATCAGGTTGCTTGGCGAGGATTTCAAAGACGACAAGATAGTTGAAAAAATTCTTGTGACAATTTCCGAGTGATTTGAATCCAAAATTTCCTCTCTGGAAGAGTCTAAAGATCTCTCTACCATCTCTGTTGTAGAATTAATAAGTGTTCTTCAAGCACAAGAGCAAAGAAGGGCATTCAGACAAGATAAAGTTACTGAGGGTATTTTTTATGCGAAACACCAAAACGAAAAAGTCGATTATCCTTATTGCAAATATTACAAAAAGAAAACACACTTAGAAAAATTTTGTTGGTGGAGACCTGATGCATTATGTGGAAATTGCAAGCAAAAAAGTCATGTTACAAAAGTGTGTAAGTTTAAAGATGCTCATGCACAAGCACTAATAGCAGAAGAAGGAATTGAGGATGACCTTCTTTAGACTGCAGCAACAGAAGCAAGGAGGAGTGTTGGATTTTGCATCTGTTACTGCTACTGTTTTCTAGAATAATTAGTTGTTTAGTTTTAGAAGGAGTCTGCTAGAAGATTTAGAATTTTTATTATAGTTAGAGTTTAATAATTTAGTTGTAGGAGGAGTATATATACTACTTTATTTATTTGGCTATTTAAAGCCCTATGATTAATAAAATTTTAGAGACAGCTTTTCAATCCTATTTTTCAACCTTCTTGCTGCTTATATATTTTCTAAAATCCATAACACTACTGACTTCTCATTTTCAGGAACGTTATTTGATTGAGAACTTGAAGAGAGGAAACATTTTGAATTTGACCTTCTTTGGGTCGCCCTACAGTGTCTCTTTGTAAGTTCTGCAGTCTGAAACTTGGGATGATCAATCTAAGAGGGTTGCCTACAAAGAGAGTGCAGAATGACATCCCAAAAGGAGTACTTATTTTGTTTCAATGGCTTACTTTTTTATTTGGTCTATTTAAAAAAGAATAGCATTTTTCTATCATTAGTTAGTTTATCCTTAATGAGGAATAACAAAACATGTTTAATACCACATGATTCAACGGGTACTTCATGCCTATTTTTTTTTTTTTAAAAGGAGTAATATATTATTCTAATAACTAGTCTATATATATAAAGGAGGGAATGAAAAATGTGACTTGGCCCAATGACTAGCATTGTTATTTATCTTTTTTCTCAATTTTTTGATAATTTCACTCAATTTCCACTTAATTTCACTTATTAAGTAGTAATCATATTGTTTTGCACCGTTTCTAATCTATCTAAACAAGTGATCAAACACATTCTTTCGATTACAACTACTCCAAACCGTTACATTTTTGACAGAACAGATTTGTTCAAAATCATTTAATATATTAGTAGTTTTTTCTCTTCCATGACTTCTAATATTCCACGTTATCTTTACCTCCCTCACATTTGATCACTCATCCAAATTAATTGCTCAAATAACTAGGTAACGTTATCATTTAATGTTCTTCAATTTTATATAACTTACTAACTTTGGGTTTTAAAGTATAGAGTTTCCTCCCTGTCTTTCATATTTTATTTCATTTGCATGTGGTGATAAACAATGGAGTGGTGTGCATAACGTCGATATCCATGGGAAAGAGGGATATAGTACAACGAAATTAACAGCCTGCTGGAACTAATTAACAAAGATTTAATGGAAGGCGAGATATATGCCTTTGGGGATGTACAAAACTTCAAAAACATCTGAGTCTCTTCCTATCATTTAAATGCGATGATAATCTCCAAGTTATTGTACGTAGTTGAATAAATATTGATTTATTTGATGCAATTGAAACAAATAGGATCTGAAACATTAAAGAGAAGCTGGTATTACAAAAAAAACAAGGGGAAAGTTTGACACATGAAACTGATATTACAATAGAACGATAATATATGTGGATCTTGAGATTAAGGCTTGTAGACATGTGATTTTTGACCCTCCCCAAGATTTTTTATATTTTAGCATGTAAATATTTAATTTAGGCCTAATATAGTTATTTTAATTAATTTGACTATTTTACTTTATTTTATTACAAGAAAATGAAAATTACAAAAATATTTTATTTTATGTACCTTTCATAAAGTAAAAAAAAATAATACAAAAATAGTACCTTATTTTTATCTTTATATAATCTTGAAAAGTACAAAAATATATAATAGTTTCATGTTTTAATATAGTTTAGTTTAATTAAATAGACTCATAGATAGGATCTGAAACATTAAAGAGAAGCTGGTATTACAAAAAAAACAAGGGGAAAGTTTGACACATGAAACTAATATTACAATAGAACGATAATATATGTGGATCTTGAGATTAAGGCTTAACTAATATAGTTACTAAAATATATACTATTTTCAATTCTTAGAAAATTCAAGAATATTGGCAAGCATACTTTTACAGCATGAAGTTGAAGAGCGTGCTTTATGATACTGATCTAAGTGCTCTGGTCTCTGAAGATGAAAACAGCATGAAGTTGAAGAGCGTGCTTTCTGATACTGATCTAAGTGCTCTGGTCTCTGAAGATAAAAAGAACACGGAATTGTGATGGACGTTCCTCAGAGAAAAATTCTTAAGGACCATAGTGAAAACGTGGCCACTATATGGTTACTCTTCTTTGTTATAGTATTTATATGGAAGAAGGTGGTAAATGTTATAAATGATAAATATATCTTCTGAGATGATGGAGTATTATTAAGATATTTTACTTGTAGAAGAAAAGGAGATTTGGCTATATTTAAAGCTGTTATTTCAAATTTATCCAAATTAGTGGCGGGTGAAAGAAGAAAAAGAAAGAAAGCAAAGAAATGTTAAGAAAATTAAATCAAAAGAATATCTCTAATCAGTAGAGTAAAAATTTATCATGCATTTAACGGTTCACATAAATTAAAACAGAGGGAGTATTATTTATGTATATTACTTGTGAATTAAACAAGGGTAAGATCTGCAATCTAGAATGATTAGAAAATCTTATTCTATACACGTTGTCTGTGCATTGAAATAAGAAATATCTATGAAAGGGTATGAAATAGGCTTCCCATGTTTCATTAATGTAGTTTCTTCCGATTTTAGCCCATGAATTATTCTTTATTTTTTATTTAGAAAAGGAGTAATCTTATCAGTCAATCTTGATTATAATTAATTGGTTTGTTCGCTTGATCCTCTCCAGATTATTCTCCATAAGAAGTGTCCGGCTGCATTTCGCTTGATCCTGAGGAAGACATCTCTTGATCTATTCAGCTTTGAGAAAGACATTGTCTTATGCCTGATCGTTTTGTGAGTATTGTAAATATTTTCAAGATGATTTTTTAATGAATATCCCAAAAGGTTATAGGTTTTTGGCGATCAATTATTTTTTAGTCGTTATAATTAGAATCAAATTGCAAATATCAAGTAGAGTAGTTCATATTATTACAAATTTCTAGATTGTTTATTCATGAAAAAGGAAAAAAGAAGTAAAAGGGGTTTGGAACTTTCTTATATTTTATATAGATTGCTTATTTTCTTGTGTTTAATGTTATTCTATAAATTAAATTGGAGTTTCTAACCGATTGAATTGGTTAGATAAGACACATTAAATTAAATTAATTATTTTTAAAACCTTCAAGAAAAAGTACTAAGAAATATGCACATTTATATTAAAGAATATTATGTATGTAAATATATGTCCACAATTACACATATAAGTAGTAAATGTTCACAATTACACTAATATAAGTAGTAACTATAATCAAATATTTATAAAATAATGATGGAATTATGTCAAAGTTTGGAATTAAAGGAATACTTTTTACTTTTCAAAACAAAACAAATCTCAACGATAAATTGACAAGCCAAGGGCTCAAAAGGAATTTTCTTTATATATTTAAGTACATTAAAAATATACAGTTGAACTTTTGGCTATTTATAGTGTTCAGTTATTAAAATATTAATTTCATTGTTACTATTAGAGTTATTTATAACCGCGCGGAGCACGGATATTTTCCCTAGTTATAATATATTAATAACTAGTTAAGACTATTACGGACTGAAGTGTTCATGTTACTTAGAGCATAATTGCTTTCAAAGCGGGCCAAAATATTACAAGTACTAGCTGAAATACTTCTAACAAAGATAAATAAAATGAAACTAAGCTAGGGACAAATGTTTAATATACCATTACTCAAGATATATAAAGAGAACTTCAAACCAAACATATAGCTGGTTACAAGATGGCTAGAATAGAGATAGTAGTATATTTACTATTACTTGCTTAAAAACACACAAGCACAGGGGGAGATTGCTAATGATTGGAGTGCTGTTATGTCTTCACTTAATAGTTCGTGTTCCTTTTCTCCTGTCAAAACACATAAAAAAAACGTCTGCTCCTGTATAAGCCACAGAATCCAATATTGGTGGAAACAGATAAGTCTGTAGAACAAACACTCCACAGATCTGAGCATCTTCCCCCCACACCCAGGGCTTGGTTACATTGTAAAGAGCACTAATTAACTAAAAGCTTTTAAAACCTTTTGTATGTAGAATATAAGGTAAATCTGATTGGAGAATAAACTTCATTTTCTTGAGCACAATTTTCCGGATTAATTAACTAATCATCTTCATGGTTATGACCAATTATGTGCTAGAAAAAATGTACATTTATTTGCCTCCATCTGAATGTGTTTAATAGTGGCTGCAATCACATCAGACAGATATTTGTGCTTTTCAACATTAATTGCATGTCCTAAGAGGATTACATTCCATATCTTCTTCTTTGACTAGTTTGACATTCAACAATATGCATGAGCATCTAGTTAATTATTAGTTAAGTTGCACTAATATTTTTTTAGAGGAATTAACTTTGAAATCAAAACAAGATTAATTGCTCACTTCATGTCTAAAGAAGATCATGAGCAAAGTACATGTAAGTATCCATTAGCATCTTCTATATATCTTCATACTGATAGCTTGCATATCAAAAATAGTATATAACGAGCTCAATTGATAGTCAAATTCGGAAGTAAAAGAAGAAAATATTTTTTTCTGAATGCTTTATTAATCAACTGAACTCCGACTTTTTATAAAAGTATAACATGGAAATCAGAATTTGTCTAAACTACAGGAAGATGGATTTTTTTTATTGTCCATCAAGATATTTTTCCCTTAAAAGAAAAGATATATAGAGGAGGGAGGCATTCACCGCATCACACTATTAATTAAAGCTGCAATAATGCACTCTCTACAAACAATATATGGCAACGGTTCTGAGTATTGAATTCTGACCATGTGTTAAATGCTAAATTTTGTAAGATGAATGCACCTGCATGGTCTGTTACTAGTTGTAATAACTCGAGAACTACAAGTCCACATTGATTAAATCAATCACTTTTTGTTGCAATGCCTGGTGATCAATGTTGTTCATATCGCACACCTGCAGGAGGATGGATGATTCATTAAAGAAGGTAATGAATGCTTAAACTAGATTACGAAGCCAATTTACAAGAAACATATTAACAAAGCATGAAAGAAAATTTTCTCCAATTATCTGAGCTCAAGTTATTCTATACTACATAATAGGATAAAGAACTTTTACATTATTAAATTTAACCGGTTATTACATGTTATAATCTCTATTTTTCAGGTTACTATATGATGAGATTAGCCCATTGTTATAGGTTAACTAAACCTGATAGTATAATTCCTTACACTTAATTCACAAAATATGATTAGATCTTAATTCAATACACATATACAGCACCTCGATCTGAATTGTGTAGAGGGACCTTTGATTCACTTTAGCAGAGACACAACTGACGACATTAATCCCTTGTTTCAGAAGCTCCCGCAGCACTCTTGAAAGTGGAAAACTTTGCGATTTACAGTCAACGCTGATTAAGATCTCTATGCCACCCTGCAGGCAGGGGCTTACCGTAACACAATCTGGGGAAAGTGTGAAATTATTTGATCTAAAATTTCCAGTTCCATGTGGGATTGAATCAGGTAAAGACGACTTAATTAGCAAGTCTCTCCGTTTCTCCAATTCTTTGATGTTTGCTTGCATTTCCTTTATGTAATTCACGGCTTCATGCATGTGGTCCGATACCGAACGCTTGCCCTATAAACACAAAGAACTGATCAGATTAGCCTAACTAATACCTAAATTAAATTTAATGGTATTTAAGTTTTACTGAAGAGTACTAGTCAGGAGTATGATATACTCCAATTAACAAGAAAACACCATATATGTGTGTCTGTGTGTGTAATGATATTACCTTGACATATTGCAGAGGAAGGAGAGAACGGAGGGAAGAGTAAAGGGCAGACATTTCTCGTCTTCTTTGACGTTCGATATCTCTATGCATAATTCTTCTAAGCTTGAAATCATCAGCAGGAGCAGCAGCAGCAGTTTCATCTTTCTTATGATCTGGAATATTATTATCAGTAGTACCTAATATTCTTTTGGGTAGTCTCTTATTGACCTGGGAATTGTTAATATTTAAAGGATCATGATGAGTACGTGTCTCCAGAGAAGCATAATCCATAACCAGATCTTGGGAGATCTTGCTTTGTTGGCAAGGATTAGACAGAATCTGAAACACCAACTCATCATTTTCTTGTAAAGAATACATATTATTTATCCTCCTCCTCCTCCTCCTCCTCCTCCTCCTCCTCCTCCGTCTTCTTCTTCTTCTTTCTTCAGTTGAGGAAGTTTTCCAGCTTGAGGTGATATGTATTTATATATTAAGAAGTAATGGAGATATATAATTGCAATAATAAAGAAGGGAAGATAGGTTTGTTAGGATTGCGTGATCTTTTAATGGTCCTTAAGATGCCATGATTGTCTGCCTTGTCTCCATAAACAAGTAGGGGTAAGGACTGACCTCATCAACACCAATTTTTTTTAGTAAAGCTATATATCTTGGTCCTATAGTTTATTTATTTAATCGATACTGGACTACTGTAAATTATTTATAATTGCAACCCCACCATTGTGGTCTCTGTGCACAAATTCAGGAATTGTCTCCAAAGTTAACAAGAAATTGTTTTGTGTCCCAAATGCCCTTCACTAGAAATATACTCCCTCCGTTTCAATTTACGTGAACTTATTTTCTTTTTAGTCTGTGCAAAAAAAAAATGACATGTTTCCCTTTTTGGAAACAATTTACCTTTATGCAATGATTTATAGTCACACAAAATATATGTGTTCATTTTACACTACAAATTCAAAAATCTTCTCTCTTTTCTTAAACTTCGTGCCCAATCAAATGGATTCACATAATTGAAACGGAGGGAGTATTAACTAATGAAGTGTCTATTTTCTTTTTAGCTTTTTTTTGTTGCTAATAACTAATGAAGAGTCGAGCAATTCCACTTATAATAAATCTAAATTTATTTACTTGAACGAAATTGTGAACAATTTTTATTCTATTATATATATATATATATATCACCTGTTAGCGGTTAGAGAATTATACTTTCCAATGTGAACTCTTAAGTTATGATATGTCACACACACATATATATATATATATATATATATCCAAGAATGAGTGTGTATACTATGCGGATACTTTTACTAAATAATATTATAGTCTTCGCATTTTTAAAATATGTAAGTCAAAACAAAGAAATATAAAAGCTTAACGTACCTGAAACCCTTTTTTTTCTAGCCTAGGTAAATTTCCAGAGAGATTATATACCTAATTAGAGCTGCAAAGATATCATGCTGTTTTTTTTCGGTAAGAGGGAAAACTCGCGGTTATCAATCTCTGTCAGAACCTCTGCCTTTCGGGTGAACATTCTTTGGTGAGCGCTTTGTGCGCACTGGATAAACCTCTCCCTATGTAACAACCTGCAAACCACATAGAAGATCTAAACCGCGCTAGGCAAGCTCTGTACGACTAGCTCAACCCAGAAACACATTCGATCGTAAGTCATCTCTCCAAACCAATTGGACAACCTCGAAGGGTAGATATCTAGCTTTTCCTATGGGCTTCTAGCTATGTCTGCATTGAAGCACGTTTTAAATGATACTCCTATACTTTTTGTTGTTGTCCTCTTTTCTCAATCAGAAATGTGTATTCAGTCCTTGAAATTTTCTATTTTTGATATACAGTAATATTTGAAAAGTGTCGAACGGTAATGAGTACACGTTTTCAAAGATTAGACCAAACACATACTACTCTTTTCTTATGTGAAAGGCATGGAGTTTAAAAAAAAAGAGAAGACTTTTGAACTTGTGGTGTAAAATGAGATACATATATTTTATGTGGCTATAAATCATTGCATAAAGGTAAATCGTTTTCAAATAAGGAAATGAGATATTCTTTTAAGCAAGAATAAAAAAGAAAATAGGTTTACATAAATTGAAACGGGGAGTATGTTTTTTAACTAGGAAAGAAGAAAGTATAATGGGCATTGCACAATTGATGTTCTACCACGTGGCAAAATTTTCAGCTTTTAATTTAGTTTAGTGCGCGCATATTTTATTTACCTAAAATTATTGCAAAAAACTCACAAATCGTTAACCACTAGATTACGCCCCTTTTTAAGATTAAAATATTTGAATTTAAATACATATTTGATTATTTATTTTCTTTTGGTAAAGAAAAAATATTATTATTAATCATTCCAACAAAACCTGATTACATTTAGTGACTATTCAGACTCTAGAATAAACATATTTGATTATTAAGTCTCTGAATATGTACGGTGGACAATTTCATTTAAGAACTATTATAAATAGAAAGTAAATTATTATATTCATAAATAAACAGATTAATATCTTGTTTGCCTAAGTTTCTCCAAAGTCAAAAGTATCTTCTTTTTCAGAAATAAAGTTTTTTTTTTCTCAAAATTAAGGTGTTTGGACAAACTTTTAGGACGAAAAAAACGTGTTTGAGTTTAAGAAGATGAAAAAGTAGATTCTTCTCAAAATTAGAAGCATACGTTATTTTTAATTTTCCTCTTGGCAATAATATTCTTAATAAAAAATTATTTATACCAAAATAACCTTACTTAATTTGTTCTTATGTTTAGCATTCTAAATGCAATTCTCCTAATGTATAAGTATTTTTATTTTTTGGACAGATTTCTAATATATGTTGACTTTTGGGTGAATACTTTTACATTTGTTAAATGATATTTTGTTGATTTTCCCATTAAGAAATAACATATTTTTTTAATTTTATTTTCATATTTTACTTAATAAAAATAAAAAGTTTAGTTATGGTCTCTCGTAATAAATATTTGAAAATATTTATTTACTTAAATAATATTAACTATTAAGTAAATCTTTTTATGTCCTTATTCGTAATTTGATACTTAAAATCCCATTTTGAAAAGCTTGGCTAAACAAATCAAAAGTTTTTTTCAAATCAATTAGCCAAATGCTAATAGTTTTTCTCCAAAATTACTTTTTTGAAAGCACTTAAAATTCTTCTTCTCTTTTTTCAAATTTTGTTCACAATTTTAAAAAATTACTTTTAAAAAATAAGCCGATTTTAGAAGCTTAGCCAATTAGAAAGTCTTATGTGTTACAATAATGGTTTGTTTGACTCGGACGCTGTAAAAGTCAATGATGGTGGTCAGTGATAATGATTACGATGTGATACTAGTTGCGATTTTGTTGTTATGAATAATATTCGTTGCTTTCTGGTTGGTTGTCTAGGTTTAGCTCTCTCGGCGCACGTTAAGCAAGGCAGTTAACGTGCGCTTAAGACGATGGCTAGACGGAGATCTCAACCAATTTTACCACCTACGATACTGGAAGAGGACAACGGACCGGAAGAGGACGACGGAGGACGACTGGTAACACCAGAAATTGGAATGCCACAACTGATAGGTCATATGAACTAGTTCACTGGATGAATGGAATGGAAAGTGCTCCAACTGTCATGCAAGCTTCGAAATGCAACAACGATGAGAAGCCAGTGGATGTAGATCTTAACAATGCAGTGAGGAAGTTGAATTTCTCAGTTAATCGAGCAGATCCAACTCAAATGAAACTGACCTTAGCTGATGTGGTCAAAGGGAACAAAGCTTTACAGCAGGGAATGAAATTGGACTACTGCGCATAATGAAGGAAGGGACGAAGATCATGAGATTGAATAGAGCGGAAGTTGCAGAGCAAACACAAAAATGGAAGGAGACGGTTATAGGGTATGTATTGAGTGGAAATCCTTCTTTCAAAGAAATGTTAAAGTTTGTGTATGGAGTGTGGAATTTCATTAAGACACCTCAAGTGTTTCTGCATGACTATGGTTATTTTATATTTAGATTTAATTCTGAAGATGATAAGAATAGCCTCATTCAACAAGGGCCTTATACATTCCATAATCGACCTTTGATTCTGAAGCAATGGGAGCCGAATTTTTAGATGAGTAAGGAATTGACTAGGAAAATACCTATTTGGGTGATTTTCCCAGGATTGCCTATAGAATATTGGACTAAAGAAAATTTGGGGAGAATAGCAAGCTATCTAGGGAAACTTATATGCTCAGATAGATTGACAGCTGAAGGGGAGAGGATATCATATGCACGCATGCTGGTGGAGATGGATGTCTCACAAGACCTTCCATATGATATGCTTATTGAAGAAGAAGAAGAAGGACAATATAGAGTGCAAAAACTAGAGTATGAATGGAAGCCTGTATTATGTGAAAAATGCTGCCAAATAGGTACGCATGAAGAGAATTGTAAGAAAGTAGAGCAGAAGAAGGACAATAAGGTACAACAAACAGGAAAACAGAAGCAACAAATAGGCAGAAACCAGATCAAAAAATAGTGGAGGGCAAAAACTATTACTGAACAAGTAATAGAGAAGAAGGGACAAAATAATGTACAAGAGGAAAACCAATCGAGTGAAAAACAAGGAATGCAACAAGAATAAAATATGATAACAACACCAGGACAACAGGACAAAGGGGAACCTGAGCAGGAAATGGATATGCAGACAGTTAAGGAAACCAGAGGGAAACAAAAGATGAAGGATAAGGACAATTCTCAGTAAAGGGGAGCATTACTGGAGAAAGAGATTATAAATATGCTGAACAAAAATAGGTATAGTCCATTGGTGATACAAGATGATAACAGTACCAAAATAAGGACTGAAAGGATTAGCCTCAATGAGGTAAATCCTCCATGATCCTTAGCACATGGAATATAAGAGGGCTTAACAAGCCCTTTAAGCAAAAAGAACTCAAGGCCTTTTTGCTTAATCAAAAAATTGATTTACTAGGTTGCCTTGAGACAAGAATAAAACCTAGAAGTGGAATGAAAATTAAAAAGAAGATTAACAAGAAAGGGAAGATACTTTGATGAAGCTGTGGCAAACAATGGAAGGATTTGGATATTCTGAAAAGACAACTTGGTGCGGGTCCAAATAATTGGGAGTACATCTCAATTAGTGCATTGTAAGGTGAAAGACAAGGGATCAAGCTTCTCAAGCTATGTTACATTTGTATATGAGATGAACAAGCTGAATGAAAAAAAGGATTTATGGGAGCAGCTTAGGCAGATTAGTAAAAGCATGCAAGAGGCTTGGCTGGTTATTGGGTATGTATTGAGTGGAAATCCTTCTTTCAAAGAAATGTTAAAGTTTGTGTATGGAGTGTGGAATTTCATTAAGACACCTCAAGTGTTTCTGCATGACGATGGTTATTTTATATTTAGATTTAATTCTGAAGATGATAAGAATAGCCTCATTCAACAAGGGCCTTATACATTCCATAATCGACCTTTGATTCTGAAGCAATGGGAGCCGAATTTTTAGATGAGTAAGGAATTGACTAGGAAAATACCTATTTGGGTGATTTTCCCAGGATTGCCTATAGAATATTGGACTAAAGAAAATTTGGGGAGAATAGCAAGCTATCTAGGGAAACTTATATGCTCAGATAGATTGACAGCTGAAGGGGAGAGGATATCATATGCACGCATGCTGGTGGAGATGGATGTCTCACAAGACCTTCCATATGATATGCTTATTGAAGAAGAAGAAGAAGGACAATATAGAGTGCAAAAACTAGAGTATGAATGGAAGCCTGTATTATGTGAAAAATGCTGCCAAATAGGTACGCATGAAGAGAATTGTAAGAAAGTAGAGCAGAAGAAGGACAATAAGGTACAACAAACAGGAAAACAGAAGCAACAAATAGGCAGAAACCAGATCAAAAAATAGTGGAGGGCAAAAACTATTACTGAACAAGTAATAGAGAAGAAGGGACAAAATAATGTACAAGAGGAAAACCAATCGAGTGAAAAACAAGGAATGCAACAAGAATAAAATATGATAACAACACCAGGACAACAGGACAAAGGGGAACCTGAGCAGGAAATGGATATGCAGACAGTTAAGGAAACCAGAGGGAAACAAAAGATGAAGGATAAGGACAATTCTCAGTAAAGGGGAGCATTACTGGAGAAAGAGATTATAAATATGCTGAACAAAAATAGGTATAGTCCATTGGTGATACAAGATGATAACAGTACCAAAATAAGGACTGAAAGGATTAGCCTCAATGAGGTAAATCCTCCATGATCCTTAGCACATGGAATATAAGAGGGCTTAACAAGCCCTTTAAGCAAAAAGAACTCAAGGCCTTTTTGCTTAATCAAAAAATTGATTTACTAGGTTGCCTTGAGACAAGAATAAAACCTAGAAGTGGAATGAAAATTAAAAAGAAGATTAACAAGGAAGGGAAGATACTTTGATGAAGCTGTGGCAAACAATGGAAGGATTTGGATATTCTGAAAAGACAACTTGGTGCGGGTCCAAATAATTGGGAGTACATCTCAATTAGTGCATTGTAAGGTGAAAGACAAGGGATCAAGCTTCTCAAGCTATGTTACATTTGTATATGAGATGAACAAGCTGAATGAAAAAAAGGATTTATGGGAGCAGCTTAGGCAGATTAGTAAAAGCATGCAAGAGGCTTGGCTGGTTATTGGGTATGTATTGAGTGGAAATCCTTCTTTCAAAGAAATGTTAAAGTTTGTGTATGGAGTGTGGAATTTCATTAAGACACCTCAAGTGTTTCTGCATGACGATGGTTATTTTATATTTAGATTTAATTCTGAAGATGATAAGAATAGCCTCATTCAACAAGGGCCTTATACATTCCATAATCGACCTTTGATTCTGAAGCAATGGGAGCCGAATTTTTAGATGAGTAAGGAATTGACTAGGAAAATACCTATTTGGGTGATTTTCCCAGGATTGCCTATAGAATATTGGACTAAAGAAAATTTGGGGAGAATAGCAAGCTATCTAGGGAAACTTATATGCTCAGATAGATTGACAGCTGAAGGGGAGAGGATATCATATGCACGCATGCTGGTGGAGATGGATGTCTCACAAGACCTTCCATATGATATGCTTATTGAAGAAGAAGAAGAAGGACAATATAGAGTGCAAAAACTAGAGTATGAATGGAAGCCTGTATTATGTGAAAAATGCTGCCAAATAGGTACGCATGAAGAGAATTGTAAGAAAGTAGAGCAGAAGAAGGACAATAAGGTACAACAAACAGGAAAACAGAAGCAACAAATAGGCAGAAACCAGATCAAAAAATAGTGGAGGGCAAAAACTATTACTGAACAAGTAATAGAGAAGAAGGGACAAAATAATGTACAAGAGGAAAACCAATCGAGTGAAAAACAAGGAATGCAACAAGAATAAAATATGATAACAACACCAGGACAACAGGACAAAGGGGAACCTGAGCAGGAAATGGATATGCAGACAGTTAAGGAAACCAGAGGGAAACAAAAGATGAAGGATAAGGACAATTCTCAGTAAAGGGGAGCATTACTGGAGAAAGAGATTATAAATATGCTGAACAAAAATAGGTATAGTCCATTGGTGATACAAGATGATAACAGTACCAAAATAAGGACTGAAAGGATTAGCCTCAATGAGGTAAATCCTCCATGATCCTTAGCACATGGAATATAAGAGGGCTTAACAAGCCCTTTAAGCAAAAAGAACTCAAGGCCTTTTTGCTTAATCAAAAAATTGATTTACTAGGTTGCCTTGAGACAAGAATAAAACCTAGAAGTGGAATGAAAATTAAAAAGAAGATTAACAAGGAAGGGAAGATACTTTGATGAAGCTGTGGCAAACAATGGAAGGATTTGGATATTCTGAAAAGACAACTTGGTGCGGGTCCAAATAAATGGGAGTACATCTCAATTAGTGCATTGTAAGGTGAAAGACAAGGGATCAAGCTTCTCAAGCTATGTTACATTTGTATATGAGATGAACAAGCTGAATGAAAAAAAGGATTTATGGGAGCAGCTTAGGCAGATTAGTAAAAGCATGCAAGAGGCTTGGCTGGTTATTGGAGATTTCAATAATGTGTTGTCTGTTAATGATAGGCTCAATGGGCAACCAGTACATCAGGGAGAAATAACAGATTTTCAAGAATGTATAAAAGATACTGTGCTGGGAAAATTGAACATGAAAGGGTGTGAATGGTCATGGTGCAATAAAAGAGATGCTGAGGATAGAATTTACAACAACATATACTGGGCATTTGGAAATCCTTCTTGGCTAACTCATTATAGTAGTCTAGAAGCAATTTTGGAACTGCCAAGTGTCTCGGATCACTTCCCCATCATTATAAATACTGAGGTAATGAGAAATCATTTACCTAAACCATTCAGATTATATACCGTGCTTCTAAAGCAGAAGAAGTTTGAGGAAGCTGTTCAAGAGATATAGAGGCAAAAGGTTGAAAGGTGTACTATGTTCTCAGTATGGAAGAAATTGCACAAGATAAAGGAGAGTACAAAGACAATGAATAAAGAAATGAACTCACTGGAAAAGACAATAGGAAAGGCTAGAGACCAATTGAAAAGAGTCTAAGGAGAAATGAATGAAGATCCATTCAATAGTTCATTAATAGACACAGAAAAGCAGCTGCTGATACAAATTAAAAAATGGGAAGGCATAAATGAACAGGTACTAAGGCAAAGATCTAGAACAATGTGGATTCAGGCAGGAGATCAAAACTCAAAGTTCTTTCATGCTCACTTGAAGGCCAGACAATCAAGAAATAAGATATTAGTAATATTTGATGAGCAAGGGAATAAGTTGACAGATACCACTAAGATAGAACAGGAATTTAGAGGATTCTTTCAGTCTCTATTGGGTACATGAGCTAGAGAACTACCTTGTATTGATATATAAATTGCAAGGGATAGGTCATGTCTTAGCAAAGAACAACAACAACTGATTAGTGCCAGAGTAACAAAGGAGGAAATTGATGAAGCAGTAAGAGAATTACCAGATGCGAAGGAACCAGGAATTGATGGATCCCTTGCTGAATTTTTCAAAACCTATTGGAGTATAATTGGAGAGGAAATCGGGAAGGCAATTACAGAATTCTTTATGAGAGGTAAAATATTGAAGATCATAAACTGTACTTCTGTGACCTTAGTGCCAAAGGTTACAAAACCAAAATTTGTCAAAGAATTTAGACCAACAACATGTTGTACGACCCTCTACAAGATAATAGCAAAGATCATCACATCTAGATTGAAGTTGGTAGTAGATTCTATTGTGGGGCCTGCTCAGTCTGCATTCATAGAGGGAAAGAACATTTTGGACAATGTAATTATAGCATATGAATTGTTGAAAAGTTATAATAAAAAAGGGGTGTCTCTCAGGTGTTGTATTAAAGTTGACATAAGGAAAGCATATGATTCAGTGGAATGACCTTTTTTGAAAATGATTCTGATGGAATTTAGACTGCCTGTGGGGTTTGTGAATCTGATAATAGAGTGTGTGACGACAGTCAGCTATTCTTTGCTGCTAAATAGAGGTCTAACAGAAAAGTTCCAAGCTAAAAAAGGACTAAGACAAGGAGACTCTATGTCTCCCTAGTTGTTTGTGCTGGTGATGGAATACCTAAATAGATCCTTGAAGAAGCTGAATCAAAATCCAAATTTCAACCACCACCCAAAATGTTCCAAAAATAATATAACACATATTTATTTTGCAGATGATCTGATCCTTTGTAGTAGAGCAGACATGATTTCAATTCAGCTAATGCTAGGGAGGTTTAATCATTTCTCTGAGGTATCAGGATTGAAGGCAAATATGGATAAAAGTAATCTATACATAGCTGGAGTCTCAAAGGAATTTACAGACAAGAGACTAGAGGAGATGCAATTCACATTAGGAGAGCTTCCATTCAAGTATCTAGGTATTCCACTATCTTCAAGAAAACTGTCTACAAAATAATGGATGCCTCTGGTTGAGAAGATAACAGAAAGAATAAAATGTTGGACAACTAAGTTTTTGCCATATAGTAGAAGGTTGCAGCTGCTAAAGAGTGTGATTTTTGAGATGCAAACATATTGGGCACAAGTATTTCTACTTCCAAAGAAAATCATCAAGATGATAGTTGCAGTCTGTAAAACTTTCTTGTGGACTGGAAGTACTGAGTATTCAAGGAGATCATTGGTTGCCTAGAACACTATATGCAAACCAAGATCAGTATGAGAATTAAATATATTAAACCTCTATTACTGGAATAAGGCTGCCCTATGCAAGTTATTATATGCAATAACTGAGAAGAAGGAGACCTTGTGGATATAATGGGTTCACAGTTTCTACATCAAAAATATGAATATTAGAAATATGGGTACTCCAAAGCAAGCAAGCTGAATAATCAAGAAGATTTTTGATGCATGAGAGTGGATCATGCAGAACTGTCCAAATGACATTCTGAATTCTTATTGTAAGGGAGGTAAGTTCTGTATCAAGAAATTGTACAAGGCTTCAAGACCTCAGTACCAGAAGTGCAATTGGAAGAGATTAGTGAACACCTCAAAAGCAATACCAAGACATCAATTCATTCTTTGGTTAGCACTACACAGAAGATTAGCTACTGTTGAAAGACTACAAAAATGGAGTATAACAGTTAACAAAGATTGTGTACTATGCAGCAGAAGCACTGAGGAAACATTTGAACATCTATTGTTCGAGTGCACATACTCCAGAAATATGTGGAATGCAATGCTGAATTGGATAGAAATACAACATCAGATAGGAAACTGGGATGAGGAAATAGTATGGATAACAAAGGTGGTGGTGAATAGAACAAAGGGTGAAATACTAGTGTTTCTATTTACAACAGTGATATATCAGATATGGAAGGAAAGGAACAATAGAAGATTTCATGGAATTGAGACAACTTATAACAAAAGGATAAAAGAGATTGTCCTAATGTTGCATATCCGAGGACAGCAAGTAAATAAAAGGAGGAAAGAGTTAGAAAAACAGAATAGTTATCCTAGCTAGATAGAAATTTTGTAGCTAGGTATGAATAACAGAATGTTAGTTTGATATTTTTTTCAATAGATTACAAAAGGATGTATAGAAACTAGCTCAAGAGTCCAAAAGAGCTAGGGATTTTAAATACTCTACTTGGTTAAATAAATTTTTTAATTTTAACCACAAAAAAAACATAATCGATGGATTACGATAATAACTACTTCCTCCGTTTTAATTTGGATGAGGTAGTTTGACTCAACACGGACTTTAAAAAAAAGACTTTTGAAACTTGTTGTATTAAAAGGTTAAGGGATAAAAGCTTTGTGGGGCCATGACATTTGTATGAATATAAAAGCTTCTCATTAAGGGTAAAATAGATAAAATGAAGAGTTTAAAGTTGAATTATTTCCAATTATAAAAATGTATCATTCTTTTTGGAACGAACTAATAAAAAAATGCGTCATCTAAGTTGAAACTGAGGGAATAGTAATGATAGATATGGTTGGTGGAGATGGTTAGTGGTGGAGGTGATTAATGGTAGAGACAACGGTCGGGGTTGTAAATTGAATAGTGATAAAATGTCATTTTCACATGAATCTTTATATAACAACAATTTAATGATCCTAAGATTATATGCAATATTTGAATGAATTAGATCTACTTATAAATAAATTATTTTAAAAGAAAAGATAAGAATTTAATGGCTTGAAATCTAAATTATTCAGACACATGCCTCCGTTAAATTAAAACAGGCGGGCTTACTAAATAAGCTTTCATTTTAATTACATAAGTATTGTAATTACGACGACATGTTTGTTTGTCATAATATAATTACAATATAATTACAAGTGTCATATTTGATTGCACAAGTATAATTATATAATTAAATATTTTTTATTCTAAAATAAAAGTTAAATATTTTTTCTAGATAAATATGTAAGTAAATTTTAACGCGTGACAGATATATGTGTATATAATTGTAGAATGACAACTAATATTGTGAATAATTGATATCTTTCAAATAAATAATATTTTAAATTTAATTAATTAAGAAAATCCCAATATAAAATCGAATATTTTTACCAACTATATGAATATAATATGAAATTCTTAATTTTATGTACTTTTTAAATGAAAAAATACATAAATATAAATTTGATAAGGTACTCTTTCATTAAAAAAAAATATTTATACTAATTATAATAAAGAATAAACTATTTGTTAAAATATTGCCAACACGATTTATCAATCTATCTACTAAATAATCTATACAGAAACCTGTTATTATAAAGCCAATAAATTTTTGAATTATCAATAATCATTAATCAAAATTCTTCCGATAAAATAATTATTTCAACAAAATGAAAAATGAAGAAAACAACAAAAGTCATTAAGTTCATTACTATGACCAAGACATCAACCTACAAGTAGTACTAGTGTCTACGATTGCAGCAATAAGAGAAAAGATTCTAGAAGAAAGAAGAAAAATGTAACGACCAGGAATGTAGCTCCACCTTGGAAGAGAAATCTGAGAAAGATATGACAGAAATGAAAGAGATCTTTCCTTCTTTTTTTTTTTTTTCAAAAGATAAATATTTAAAAAAGAAAAGAATGTAAAAAGTCATTTGGTAATTCCATGTTAACTGTAATTACCATCAATTTTTGTCTTCCCTTGAAAATTAAAGAGTATAATTACTCCTCCTCAATTACACTCAATTTCATATTAACTAACAAGTCAATTACTTGGCCAAATAAACAAGCCAAACTATATAATTACACCAAAATCAAATTACATAATGGCTTTCGAAACATGCTCTAAAAGAGAGAATTTGACTCCAAATCTAGTATTGCAAAAGATTTTTATTTTCAGCTTTAAGGAATTATATATACTAAGCATTATTTGGTGACGGGTGGAACTGATGCATGATTTATCGAAATTAAATAACAGTAGTTCTGTCTTATTTGATCTCTGGACTGTTATTTCTTTAAAGAAGATAATGAGTAACAAATTCTACGAGCTAGGGTGTCCTTCTAATAATGAAACCTACGAATTGCACGTACATTAGTAGCTATTTTCTTTTTAAGCTGATGAGAATGCAGTTGGCAGAATTAGCATTATTAAGGGTCAATAAACGCAGCAGAATTAGCATTATTAAAGGTCAATAAACCAAAAAAGAATTAGCAATTAAGGGTCAACAAACCAAAACAAATTTACATTATTAAGGAGGTTTTATTACTCCATGATAGACATCTTCGGAAACTGTTTAGAAGCTTCAGAATTTCTGTATGCCAACTCATTATATTCATGCCTTTTTTGCAGAGGCAGATCCATGGTTTAATTTTATTGAATTAGATTCATAATTCTGCCATATCTTATCTAATTTAATGGGTTTAAAATCCATTATTTGTACATATTTAATATTTTAGACAAAAATATATGGTATGAGCGAAAACTATGAGTCCAGTTGAACTCATAGCTTTTACACTAGATACGCCTCTTCTATGAAGATCAGGAGACCTATTACTAATGTTTTAATTATAATAATTTTTTACGCACATGAGTCTCCATCACTACTAGAAAGCTGCCAAAAATCGTCAACGAAAACCGACCGAAATCGATCAAAATATAGGAAAATTGACCGATTTTCGACCAATTTTAGTTCGTCGTAACAATAGTGGTCGCTAAGGCGTGGTGACCGAATAAGGTCACAATTTTCCGACTGGAGTCGGCCGGTTAATTCAACCTTTGGTTGACCTCTTTAACTAACAACTTTTAAAATTATTTTTTATTTATTTTTTAATATACGACCGATTCGGTCGGAAATATAATTATTTGATAGTTTTTTATTTCTTTTTAAATTTAACAGACCGACCAAAATCGGTTGAAATAATTAAAAAATAAATTAAGTTATTTTCGACCGACTTCGGTTGGTAATTTCAAATTTTTGCAGATTGCACATTCAAATTACCGACTGAAGCTGTAACGACCCGACCGATCGTTTTTCTTTCCAGATTCTCGTTCCCCTAAATAAGACTCTCTGTATGTGCTTTAACTACTTTATGACTTGCGAGGATGGTTAGTTCGAGATTTGGAAAGGTTCGGGTTGAAATCGAAGCATTTGGTTCCTTAATATTGGCTAAAAGGGCTAAGTTTGACTTGAGTCAACGTTTTGAGTAAGCGACCTAAAAAATTAGGGGTTGACGGTCCTAATAAGTTCGTATGATAATTTTGGACTTGGGCGTATGTTCAGATCGGGTTTTGGATGACCCGGGAGCGCTTCGGCGTTTAATATTGATAGTTGGCACCTTGAAGGTTTTAAAGTTCTTTAAATTTGGCTTGGAGTAGGGTTTGGTTTTATCGAGTTCCGTTTGGCATTTCGAGCCTAGGAATAGTTCAGTATAGTGATTTAACACTTGCATGCAAAACTTGGTACCATTCCGAGTAGTTTAGGTATGATTCGGCGCGTTCAGAGCAAGTTGGAAGAACTTGAAGTTCATAAGTTGATTCGATTTAGTTTGGGATATGATTCTTAGTTTTGGTGTTATTTTTCTGCGCTCCGAGGGTTCGAGCAAGTCCGTCTTGTGATTTCAAACTTGTTGGTATGTTTGGACTGTGCCTCGGGGGCCCTTGATGCCATTAAGACTATGCGCGAAGGTTGTTTACCTTGGGTGAATAGCTGAAGCATCCAGCTTTTGGTGTAATTGCACCTGTGGAGGGCCAGCCGCAGGTGCGATCTCACAAAAGTGAGCCAGCAGCTGTAGCGTAGGCAGCCCAGAAATTGCAGATGCGGGTGAGGGTGCACACCTGCGAATGCGCAAGTGCGATGGAAGAAACCGCAGAAGCGGCCGAAGCCGCAAGTGCGGCACACGCATCGCAACAATGGGCCCGCGGAAGTGGGCCTGAGGAACACAGATGCGAAAGAGGCCAACTGAGGGGAAACCGCATCTGCGAGGCCTTTTCCGCAAATGCGGAACCGCGGATGCGTAAGTCCTTGAGGCAGAAAGGTTTATTTATTACGGGACAGGGGCCATTTTTGACCCATCTCTCCCACTTCTTGGGAGATTTTGGAGCTTCTTTGAGAGGGGTTTTCACTTAGCTATTGGAGGTAAGTAATTTCTATCTGATGTAAGTTAAATATATAGATTATAGGTTGATTTTAACATATAAAATTGTGAAATTTATGAGTTTAGATGAAAAACCTAGATTTTGATAAAAATGGGATTTAACCACGAAAATAGTTATGGAATTGGGTGAAAATTATATATTTGAGTTCGTGACGTTATGGGCAACAACTTTCTTCTAAAATTTTCGAAATTCGGACACGTGAGCCTGGGGGTGAATTTTTAGGAATCTTCTAATTTGGGTTGGATAATTACTCTAATAGCTAAGTTATTAACTCTTTAGCGTATATTGATTATTTTATATAATATTTGGCTTGTTGTGGATTGTTCGGCACCAAGTGGGGCCTTTAGAGTAAATTTGTGGCCAGAAAGTGGCCTTTGAGACAAGGTAAGTCTCTTGCCTAATCTTATAAGAGGGAATTTACCCCATAGATAATTTAAATTAATATTTGCTTCTAACTGTGTGGGCTACGTATGCACGAGATGACGAGAGTCCGTGCATAGCTGCTAATTATGCTTATGTCCGGGTAGTTTAGAACCAAATCATGGAATACTTGTAATTTTTGCACTCAACTTGTTAATTAAAGTTCCTAAATTATAATGGAATTTGATAAAGGAATTGTAAGAGACCAAATTTTACTTACTTAAGTTTTGGCAGTTACTTGACCATTAAAATAATTGTGCTTCTTGGTGTATTAGTCTTGTAACAACTGTTAGATCGGATGTTCATAAAGTATCCTCTCTTCTTGTGGAGCGGGCCGAATGCCTCGGAAGTAGAATAGATGCATCTATGGTTCGTGCCGCATGACCCTCGATAGTGTACACATTATTCTGGATCAGGCCGTAGGACCTCGGTATAAATCATGCTTAATAACCCTCGGAGCCTAATTATACTTTATATTATTTTATGGCTTGTGAGATTTTGATTATTAATGATAGGAATTGACTTGAAAATTACTAATTGTGGAATTATTCATTCATGCTTGTTAGGAGATATTATTATTATTATTTTACATAACCCATGCTTATCCAGAGTTTCTGTATTTATATTTTTAGCCCATAGTGAGTGTCGATGTTGACCCCTCGTCACTACTTCTTCGAGATTAGACTAGATACTTAATGGGTACGTATTATTTATGTACTCACGCTATACTTCTGCACTAACCGTGCAAGATCCAAGGCAGGTATATCTGGCAGTCATACCGGCATGCACCCTAGATATCCCGAGGCCCAGTGGTGAGCTGCTTCCTGAGCCGTTCTGCAGCACCTAGAGTCTCTCTTTTGTATTTATTTTCTGTCTACTTTATTTCAAATAGTAGTTAGAGTTTTGTATATTCTACTAGTTGTTCATACACTTGTGACACCAGGTCTTAGTACACTCACGAGTAGACTTTATGGTTTTGGAGTAATCGTTTCACTGCATTTGTTCCCTTATTAGTCTTCGCTTCTCTTATTAAATTTTTTACTCCATATTTTCTTAATGAAATGGAATTTGAACTACTTAGCAATTTATTAAAAGAGGAAATTTTATGTTTAATTCACTGTTGGCTTGCCTAGCGGTAACGTTGGGCGCCATCATAGCCCATAGGAGAAATTAGGTCATGACAACATGGTATTAGAGCGCTAAGTTCATGTATGTCTCGCAAGTTATGAGCATGCCTAATAGAATCTTGCAGATCGATGCAGAGACGTTTGTACTTATCTTCGAGAGGCTATAGGGTGTTAAGAAACCACTCTTTCTTCATCTCCTATCTTGCAGTTGATGTTGTACTAAGTATCTTTCTTTTATTCTCTCACAGATGGTGAGAACGCGCGCAGCGGATGTACCCAATCATGGAGGGGCTGCTTCCCCTGTTGCTAGAGGCCGAGGTAGAGGCCAAGGAAGGGCTCCAGCCCGTGGTAGAGGATAAGGACGTCCCAGAGTTGCTCCATCTATGCCATTTACGGATCCAGTAGAGGATGCTATTATTGAGGAGCAGGGCGGTGTGCCTGTGTCACGACACAGATTTTCCACCCTCGGGAGTCGTGATGGCACCTACTCGTAGAAGCTAGGCAAGCCACGAAATATGAAAAATTCTAACTCTTTCATTTTAATCCTTTTTAACAACTTGAATTAACAGGAAATCAACACTTTAAAAGAATTAACGATAAACAAAATAAGCGGAAGACTTAAACATCTAAAAATAACCAAGTCAGTGCTACAATGCCAATATACTCCTCTACCCGGAACCTAGTGTCATAACATTCACGGACGGACTAAGATTTACTACAACAAACGTTTGAAAGAAATACAATCAATCTCGAAATCTAATGAAAACAGAGGACATAATGAAATAGAAGAGAACGTCGGGCCTGCGGATGCCTACAGGACTACCTCGGGATCTCTGTATGGAGTGAAGGCTGGCTCCCATGTGCTACTGTCCAAAAGCTACTCCGGAATCTGCACATAGTGCAGAGTATAGCATCAGCACAACCGACCGTATGTGCTGGTAAGTGCCTGGCCTAACCCCGACGAGGTAGTGACTAGGCTAGGACCAGACTCCAGATAAACTTGTGCAGTTATCTATATATACATCAGAAAAATAAACGGAAATAAACAATTTAAATGGGAGGGGGTACATGCTACGGGGAAAATATCAAGTCTAGTAGAAACTAAGAGAAATATGAGAGAACATCTCAAAATCTAAAACAAAACAATAATAACACTGTTGTGGCGCGCAACACGATCCCTATCATGTAACACTGTTGCGGCGTGCAACCTGATCCAATTTAACATTGTTGCAGCGTGCAACCCGATCCAATTTAACATTGTTGCGGCGTGCAACCCGATCCAATATAACATTGTTGCGGCGTGCAACTCGATCCAATATAACATTGCTGCAGCGTGCAACCCGATCCAATATAACATTGTTGCGGCGGGCAACCCGATCCATATATTTAATATTGTTGCGGCGTGCAACCCGATCCATATATTTAATATTCCTTTAGCAACAACCACACCAAGAGTCCCGACAAGGGATCAACTACAAACTATACTATCCCGGCAAGGGATTCAATAGTAAAAATAAATACGTCCCGACAAGGGAGAAACAACTATAACTAATCTCAACCAAACTTCTAATCATCACAGCTAATACCAATATTCAATCATAAGTAAATTCCCAGGAAATTAAACTAAATCCTTGCTCAATATCGAGAATTATAAATTAAAGCATATATAATATCATTTAAGAACACAACAAACTCCAATTTAAGACTCACGGTCATGCTCGACACCAATGTATAGATACTCGTCACCATGCTTATACATTGTACTCGACAAGAAGAAAAAATCAAATAGAACACAACTCCTAATCTCTCAAGCTAAGGTTAGACCGAACACTTACCTCGAACTTCCACGACCAACTCAAGCCTCAAACACCGCTTTCCCTTTCGAATTTGGCTCCAACTCAATCGTATCTATACATAATCGACTTAATAACATCAATACATGCTAAATAATCCAATTCCAATACTTAATTATAGCTTTCTAATCATTCTTCCCAAAAATTGACCCCGGGCCCGCTTGGTCAAAACACGAGGTTTGGACCAACACCCGATCACCTATTCACCCATGAGCCCGAATATATAATTTGTTTTGAAATCCGACCCCAAAATGAGCTCAAATTCCCAAATAATCAAAAAGCCCTAACTCTACCCAAACCCCTAATTTCTACCCTTATTCACATGTTTTAGGCCTAGAAATCTAGTGGGCGTTGATAAAAATGGAAGAAAACAAGTCAAAGATTACTTACCCAAGAGGTTATGGTGAATAAGTTCTTCAAAAATCGCCCAAGAGATGTGGAGAAGATGAAGTTTATGAAAAATTGTTGAAATCCCGTAATGTGTTCTATTTTCGAAACTTAAAATAACTGGGCGAAAATGGTCTTCGCGTTCACGACAGGCTCATCGCGTTCGCGATGTGTCGGGCCTGAATGACCTTCGTGTTCGCGTAAGTGGGCTCGCATTCGGGGAGAAGTAACTCCTCGAGCCTTTGCGTTCGTGTGTAGGTGGTCGCGTTAGCATAGGGTATAGTACCCCTCCCCCTGCCCAGGCTATGAGCCTTCCCATTCGCGATACCAGGCTCGCGTTCGCGAAGGGAAGACCCCCCAATGCTTTGCGTTCGCGACCTGGGTTACGCGTTCGCGTAGAAGGAATTTTCCTTTAGCACAATTAACACATCGCGTTCACGAGGGTCCTCCCGCGAACGCGAAGAAGAAAGTATCAGCGCACCAGAAACTGGAAAAACTTGCAACTTTTGAGTTCCAAAAACCTTCCGAAACCCATCTGAAACACACTCGAGCCCTCGGGGCTCAAAACAAAACATACGTACTAACTCAATAACATCATACGAACTTATCTGTGCGATCTAATCACCAAAATAACCTCAATAACAACGAATTAAACCTCAAAATCAATGAAATATTTCAAAACTTCTTAAAGCATCAAACTTTGCATTTACATTCTGAATCACGTCAAACGGATTCCATTTCTTACCAAACTTCATAGAGTTATCTTAAACCACATATAAGAACTGTATTGGGCACCAGAAGAAAAACACGGGCCCAATACCAAGATGTTCTAATCAAAATTTATTTCAAAATCCTTTAAACAATTTCAAAAAACAATTTTCTTTAAAAAAATTCATTTCTCGGGCTTGGGACATCGGAATTCGATTTCGAGCATACACCCAAGTCCCATAATTTCTTACGGAGCCTCCGGGACCATCAAATCACGGGTTCGGGTCCGTTTACCCAAAATATTGACCGAAGACAAATTAACTCATTTTACAGTCAAAACTTATCATTTTTCATATATTTTTCACATTTAGGCTTTTCGGCTACGCGCCCGGACTGCGTACGTAGATCCAGGTGATGCTAAATGAGGTTTTCAAGGCCTCGGAACACAAAATTTAATTTAAAAGCAAGTGACGACCTTTTGGGCCATCACGGCCTACAGCGAAGCCAACCCCAGCGGATTTCATGTCCGCACCAAGATTACAGGAGGTCATGGGCCAGTTTCTGCAGTTCATGGATTATATAAATGAGGTTGGTTTATTTCCAGCAGACCCAGCCACATCTTAGACGGGAGGGGGATCACAGACCCATACCACTCAGGCTCCTAGGCATGCAACTGCCATATATCAGACCTTAGGCGCACTACGTGGGCGGAGCTCAGCCATTTGCAGCAGATATACCTGCGCCCAAACTAGTTGCGGTCGGCGAGCCACAGAAGTTATTAGACAGATGGACCAGGCTTCATCCTCATATATTTGGGAGTGAGTAACAAGAGGACCCCCAAGAAATTATTGATCGGTGTAGGGACAAACTAAACAACATGAGGATATTGGAGTCCTACGGGGTAGACTTTACCACCTTCGAGCTGGAGGGAAGGGCTAGTAGGTGGTGGCAGTCATATCTCCTCGGCAGACCAGTAGATTCTTCTCCCATGACTTGGGGCCGGTTCACCCTTATTTTTCTTGATACGTATATTTCGCCCTCTCAAAGGGAAGAGTTGCGGTTTTAGTTCGAGCAGCTCCAGTATGGTCAGATGTCGGTGACTGACTATGAGGCAAAATTCTCTAAGTTGTCTTGCCATGCACTTATGATACTTTCTACCGACGCAGAGAGAGTGCGGAGGTTTGTTGCACGTTTGCACACTGGTATTCCGTCCACTATGACCTGAGAGGTTGAGATGGGGACTTCTTACGAGCTAGTTGTGGAGATAGCTGAGAGGATCGAGGGTGTACATCAACATAAGCTGAGAGCAGGCGACACGGGATAAGAGGTTTTGATATTCTGGACAGTTCAGAGGTGCCCCGGCTGGGGGCAAAGATCAGTTCGTGAGGGGCCAGTATAGCGGGGCCTATATATCCAGTACCACCATCTCCTTGGGGGTACTTCGGTACGACCTTATTTCAGTACCATGCCAAAGGGTTCCTACCTCCTACCATCTATTTAGGGTTCCTCCAGTGGGTATTGAGGCCATCATGGTCAGACTTCAGGTCAACAATCCACCGTATCGAGAGGTTGTTTTGAGTGCGGGGATCTTAGTCATGTGCGGAGGTTCTGCACCAGGCTTCTGGGAAAGGCATTGTAGCAGGGTCATCAGCCCATGATTACAGTACCAGCCGTCCGGCCGCCCAGAGGCGGGGGGAAGGTAGGTAGGGGTCGTCCTAAAGGTGGAGGCTAAAGAAGTGGAGGTTAGCCAGGTACATGCTAGTCAAGTGAAAGCCAGGCAGTCAACGCTCCAGCTAGGTTCTATAATTTCCCAACCATGCTAGATACAATAGCCTCAGACGCCATTATCATAGGTATTATTTCTGTTTGCAGTAGAGATGCTTCGGCAATATTTGATCCAGGGTCTACGTATTCATTGTCACACCTCCTTTTTCCTATACCCCGCGAGGGGAGTGTAAGGGGAGTTTTTCCCAATTTAAGTGACAAATCGAAACGGGATTATTTTATTAAAAATTCAGAGTCGCCACTTGGGATAATTATGGTGTCCCAAGTCACCAGTTTTAAATCCCGCATCGAGGAAATATTGACTCTGTATTACAGTCCGCGAACATAGAAATCCGGGTAAGGAATTCTGTTAACCCAGGAGAAGGTGTTAGGCATTCCCAAGTTCCGTGGTTCTAGCACGACCGCTCAACTATTATATTCGGCTTAATTATCTAATTTTAGTACAATTTTAAAACCTATGTGCATTTTTAGTGTAACCACTTTTATTCATTTTTTAAAGAAAATTGCAATGTTATTAAAACACGTCTCGAACTACGTCACATAAATGCACCCGTGGTTTTTGACATATCTTAACATCGTTGAAATTTGGATTTGGGTCACATAAATGCGCACCCGAGTTTAGGAAGGTAAATTAAATAGCGCGCCTAAAGCAACTACACACTTTCAACTTTGCGAGGGCTATGGAAATTCAACTAAATGGCACGCCTCGAATTCTAAGGATTCAAATATTAACTAAGTGAGGACCATGCATTTTGGGATTTTGTTTGGCACGACGCGCCTCGACTCCAAATTTTAAAGGGAATTCAAAACTAATCTCTTGAGGGCCATAAACTATTTTATTATTCCGGATGGCACACCTCGACTAATTAAAGATCTAATCAATTAATTAAGGAAAGCTTATGGGAATGCTGACTGTTTTGAACTAAAAGTTCAATCATACTAATTAACTGAAGCTCGTCGCATTAGAAAACCAACTGCATAAGGGAAATTACTTTGACAAGAAAACTGAACGAGCCCCATCTGAAAAATGCCTTCAAGCATAGGCTCGTAACGAGCCCATCTCATGATGAGGAAAGATGCCTGAGTTCGTTTATTCTTCACCTGGGCCTGCATTAGGCCTAGTTCTTATGCTCCAAATTATTCATGTCACTCAAAGAATGTTAATTAATCGATGCTAACACAGACGTGAATCGAATTAAACAAAATCCCGTTCTGACTTTAGACAACAACACAATTTACCTAGGTTGAATTTATAACTCCACATTTCATGAATTTTTGGGTCAATCTTGCCATAAAGATGCAACAACAATAAATAGAGAAGTTATTTAGCTGAAGGAGCAGCCCCAAGTGCAAACAAGGCAGATACTAAAACCATTTCAATTCCAAATGCTTGCATGTAAACAAAGGCAATCTAAATATCAAATCACAGAATGATGGAATCATGTTTCTAGCTATGAGCAAACAAACCATTACTTGGCATTCTAACACATTTAGATGAATTAATGCCAAAACAGTACTGATCTTAGCAGAAGCTGAACAAATACCCCTAAACCTACAAACATCACATGAGTTCTTAATAACAGCCTTAAAACCCATTCATACAAACACAGATTTTGATCTCATTTATCCTAATTGACTAAAACTCATATTTCATCCAAAGCTACAAACAAAAATCAAAATGAACCAAGAAGAAACAGATGTGACAAGAAACCAAGCTAATTATGAAATCTAATTGATTTTCAGAAGTAGAAGAAGCTACATTTTACAGGCTAGTATGACACAGCCTGCCATTTAATCAAATAAAACTCTTGTTCTTCCATTTTACATGTCCAAGGAATGGGAGATACCTGGTAAAATCAAAGCAAACAACAGTGAGAAAATCAACAGCAGAAGGAGATGGAATTCATCAGATTATCAATAGCAATTCCAGCTTGCTCAAACCATTTCAATCCCAGAAAGAGTCAAGATTACGTCAAATTTTTAAGAAACACACACATCCTCAATGAAACAATGCCTTTTGGTGCCTTTTTTTCCCTCTAATTCTTCAGACTTTTTCAGTGTTTTCCTTTTTTATTGTTTTCTCTAGCCGTCTCTGGTTTTTCCAAGTCTGATCCCCTTTGAAAGTTCAAGAAATGGGGATTTTATAGATAGGTTTTAGGGCAGCAGTAATGATTTGTTAAATATCAGTTACCCCCTTCTCCAATTTTCTTTTTGTACAACCTAAACCCCAACTTATATCAGTTTTTGCAAGCCAATCCCTTCCCCCACTTTCCTAGAAGCTTCCCAATGCAGTTACAAAAAGATTCCCAAACCCAAACTTCCCAGACTACCCTCCACAGCCTCTGAAATTACCCTCAACCTTTTACCCGGGTCAGGCTTGACCCAATGGCCTAACTGGATTCCAAACTTGGGCCTGAACGGATGGCCATCCAATGCCCAGGTCTGCCTTACCCCAAACCCAAAAGGAACTCTTAAACCCATAATAAGAAACCAAAAACTCAAATCGAACACACAAAAATTCAGCCAATAGAATCATAAAGTAGTGAATTAATTATTTAAAACTACCACTAGGTAGAAAAGAAAAAGATCAGGCACCCGATTAGATTAGACTACTCCTGAAGTTTAACATTCTGGTAAAACCGAAGAGAACAAGAGGACTACCTTATTGAGCTAAATCCCCATAACAAATAAAGAGGCGAGTGGAAGGCAAACAGATATCAGAATCGAGAAAACCAGAAGAACAGAGCTAAAATTGAAATGGACATACCGTCAAGAGAGGGGACTTGTACTGTCCGTTCTTCCACCAGAAACCTATAGAAGATTCGACGAATGGTTTCGCCTGACAAGCTTTGTTGATTTTGGTCTTGCATGGGGTCGATGAGCCTCGAAATGAGTCAAAATCAATGCTAACCATTTGCTCTTATGGAGAACAAATGGTTGGCATAAGTTCTAACCCATTAATGGCCCAAATATCACTTGAACAAGGACAAAACCTGAGTTTCAACTTTAACATCAGATTCGAGATTTGGCGCTAAGGATGGGGCTTTTGGGAAATTTTTTACCAGCCTAGTGCTTGAGGGAGCGCGGGGAAGGAATAGTTACGAATTGGTGAGGTTTGGAGCTCCGTTGCTTGTGAAAATGGTGGATTAGGGTTTTTCAGAGAATGAAGAGGTGAAGAAGATGAAGGATACGAGGCGAAGCTGACTGGTCTCTGATGGATTCAGACATTTTTAAGAGAAATGGGGGAAAGCGTGGGTGCCGTTGGATGAGCTAGATTGATCGACCAGGATTTTGTTAAAGCTAACAAACTCGAAACGACGTAGTCTCACTCCTATACTATGTCGTTTCAAAGACCTGGGTGATGGACTACTTGGATCGGGTTCAATGGCGGGTTTGGGCCGGGTTTCGGGTAATTGGACGGGTTTCAGGCACAATTGTTTGGGCCTGAGGAATTTTGAATAAAAATGGCCCAAATAGACTTCTTGTTGAAATTCTTTTCTTTTTCTTTTTCAATTTCTTTCCTTTTCTTTTCAAATTAACATAAAACCTAAATTAATTCCTAATCAAATTATTCTGTCAAATTGAATTAACTAACTCTAAATAATGCTTACCACCACTAATTAAATACCAACTTAAAGATGCAAAAATAAGTTACTATTTTGTGATTTTTCTATTTTTATAAAACAACTAATTTATCAATTAATATGAAAATTAATTCTAGTGCAAATGCAGTGTGTTTTTGTATTTTCATGAATTAAATAGAATAACATGCAAAGACAAATGCAAACAATTATCAGAAAATGCCACAAAATCCACAAAAATTACAAATAATGAAAAGAAATTATTTTATTTTGAATTTATGGGAGTAATTCATATAGGGCAAAAATCATGTGCTCACAGCTGCCCCTCTTTGCCTGGAAACACGAAGAGTTTTCGTGCAAAGATAAAGTGAGCGGATACGAGCGAATTTTGCCCGTTTGAATACTCCGTAGGAAGCATTTTTGCAAGATTTGACTGCACCCTGCTTCCGAGGTTGCCTACATATCCTTCGCTGTAAAGGAATCAGGTCAGTGTAGTTCGGGAAGTTTTGGTAGCTGGGACTACCAGGAAGCTGTGATTTCACTGTTGATGCTGTTGCTGCTGCTTACTGTATCCCCTTATTACACCATGATAAAATAAAAAGAAGCTAGACTAGACTATGATCTATGCATTACAAAATCCTATCTATATCTTCAAACTTGCTCATGTGGTTCTTGTTGCCTTGTTGACATGTATTCTCCCGGCGGAATCCCTTTGTTGCTGCCTTGAATTGTAATCTGAGATGTTTTTCCTTTTCTCCAGGTGGATGCCTGACTGCTGAACTTGAATGTATTCCCTGCTCTCCAGGCGGGCTCCTGACTGCTAACTTGAAATGTATTCCCTGCTCTCCAGGCGGGCTTCTGACTACTAACTTGAAATGTATTCCCTGTTCTCCAGATGGGCTCCTAACTGCTGACTTGAAATGTATTCCCTGCTCTCCGGGCGGGCTCCTGACTTCAAAAAAATAGACGAAAACAAAGGAAATTTTTCTGCCCCAGTTTGGGTATCTGGGAACATATGTAAGTGTAGAACGAATCACATTACCAAATATCAATAAGAACTTGAAAACTAAAACTTGAATTGTACTCCCTTGTTCTCCAGGCAGGCTCCTGACTACTGTCTTGAAATGTATTCCCTACTCTCCAGGCGGGCTCCTGACTGCTGAACTTAAATGTATTCCCTGCTCTCCAGGCGGGCTCCTGACTACTATCTTGAAATGTATTCCCTGCGCTCCAGGCGGGCTCCTGACTGCTGAACTTGAAATGTATTCCCTGCTCTCCAGGAGGGCTCCTGACTTCTGACTTGAATGTATTCCCTGCTCTCCAGGCGGGCTCTTGACTTCAACAAAATAGACGAAAACAAAGAAAACTTTCTGCCCCAATTTGGTGGCTGGGCACATATGTGAGTGTTAAACTGAATCATATTACCAAATATTACTAAGAATTTGAAAGCTAGGTCCCATTATCCAGGAGGGTCCTAACAATTCTTACCTAAACGACAAATTTAAATCTAAGTTATATCTTCTAAAGGTGCGACTTTTGCTAAATCTTGTTATCTAAGAGGGTCTTTAAACTACTCCCCATTATCTAGGAGGGTCCTGAAACTTAAAGGTCAAATTTTGTCTTAAGAGTAACAACTTTTATGGCTGAATTATACTATCCTACAGCAGAATTTATGCTAAATGTTGTTATCTAATTGAAATCTTAAAGCTAAGTCTCATTATTCAGAAGGGTCCTGGAAACTCCTAATTGAATCTTATCTCGAACATGCAAAATTCAAAACCTGCTTATATTCCTTTGGGATACATTTCTGCTAGATTACGCTATTTCTAAACTTTACGCTAGGTCCCATTTTCCAAGAGGGTCCTGAAAAATAAAAAATTAAACCTGTTTGGTGACCGCCTTTCTCCACGGAGGGTTTCTCCCAAACAACCAAAATTTCCTGCCCCTGTTTAATCAAAGAAAAATTCGTCAGTTTAAAATGTGGTGGTTAGTTGATGGCATTCTTTGCTGAAGGTCTCCCGCTGCATTATTTTGTTTTGACTGGCTTCCCCGAACTGGCCCTGAACCGCTTGACTTTCTGACTAACTTTCAAAACCCTATGACCCTGAATGACCCGAGTGTTCTATACCTGAACCGTTGTTTCACACCTCTGACCCCTTTAACGGAACCTCTGTATCTCCCATGAAATTGCCAAATCATTTTGCCGATGAAACTCTTGCTGGCACTTTATCCCACTTTACATCATGCTATCTTTGGTGTGCTCTGGCCGCACTGTGCTTTGCAATCTTGAAGTTGGTAGTGATCTTTGAAATTCCTTCTTATTTGCTTAAACAGAATTGACATTGGGAACATCTTAGAGAAATAAACCCAAAAGAAATGAAATGCAATGACTTTCAGAGTTAAGGATAAGGAAATCAAAAACTGGAAGACTACGAAGAGAAAAAGAAAAGAGACTTATCTGAGTGGAACGGCTGATACCAATGATCATGACATGCATTTTGGATTAAGCGGCCCAATCTGTCCAAACAATCAACTTCTAGTTGCCACACTTTGTTGACCCGGAATTCCCATAACCTGATTTCTTCACCCAAATCCCGACCTTGTTCATCCTGCAGTGCATTGAAATATTTTCACCAGTAGACCTCTCTCATTCGTTCATCTATCAACTCACTTTCGCCTTAAGGTGCCCGTGAGGGTTTTCACCAATAATACTCTCTCATTTTTATTTCTCTTTCCTATTTGGACCACAGTGTTGCCTCGATATGAATCACCTCTACCTGCTTGACTTGGCATTTCTCGAAGACTGATCGGAAGGTCTTTCTTTGGACCGTAATGTGGTTGTTGGATGGGTTTAGAAAGAAAGGGTAAAAAAGCTCAAAACAATTCGAATGAGTTCAAAATTACAACTTTCGGAATCAGATTTCTGATAACAACCACAACTTCTGTCCCAGTTTCTTGTTTGGGGACTTTTGGATTTTTACTTTGATGGGACCGAACCGTGAGTACCTATGTATCCTTAAAAGGAATCAGGTCGCACGTAGTTCATGACATAGGAATTGCTCTGTCGTTGTGATTTTTCTTTTTCTCTTTCTTTGCTTTCTCGTTTGCTTTCTTATCTCTTTTGTTGTATTTCTTCTTCTTTTTCTTCTTTTCATTCTTTTCTTTCTTTTCCATTCTTTTCTTTCTCTCTTCATTCTTTTCTTTCTATTTTTCTCTCCTTCCTTTACTTATCTTTTACGCTTGTGTTTCCGATATTTGTTACTGATTCCGAAAGAGGGATATGAAAGAAAATAAATAAGGCTCAAAGGGGGTGACAAGGGATGAAGTGTTTAGATATCAGAACAAAATGCCTTCGTCATTTCAATATTCAAAACATGCCAAATACAAACAAGTACAATCAAACAAAGAAAATCATACATAGTATCTCTTGACTGCATTAGAGTTGATAGTCATTTCTACACATTTGCCTTCTACATCTGTCAAATACAATGCACCATTGGACAACACTCTAGTTACAACAAATGGCCCCTGCCAGTTTGGGGCAAACTTGCCTTTTTCTTCAACCTGATGTGGAAGAACGCATTTCAATACTAACTGACCCACTTCAAACTTCCATGGATGCACCTTCTTATTGTATTCTCTTGCCATTCTCTGTTGATACAACTAGCCATGACACACTGCTGTCAATATTTTCTCGTCGATCAAACTCAATTGTTCCAAGCGGGTTTTGACCCACTCATCATCATCGATCTCAACCTCCGCGACAATTCGAAGGGATGGAATTTCCACTTATGCGGGTATCACTGCTTCGGTGCCATACATCAACAAATAAGGAGTTGCCCCTACTGAAGTACGGACAGTAGTGCGATAACCCAACAATGCAAACGACAGCTTTTCATGCCACTGCCTATAGCCCTCCACCATTTTTCGAAGTATCTTCTTTATGTTCTTGTTGGCTACCTCGACTGCTCCATTCGCCTTGGGGCAGTATGGGGTGGAATTGCGATGTGTAATCTTAAACTGTTGACACACCTCTTTCATCAGATGATTATTGAGACTAACACCGTTATCTGTGATGATTACCTTCGGTATCTCGAACCGGCAAATGATATTTGAGTGCACAAAATCAACCACCGCCTTCTTGGTTACAGACTTGAATGTTTTAGCCTCAACCCACTTGGTGAAATAATATATGGCCACCAGAATAAACCTGTGCCCGTTCGATGCTGATGGCTCAATTGGCCCAATAGCATCCATGCCCCATGCAACAAAAGGTCACGGTACAGACATCATGTGTAATTTAGATGGTGAAGAATGAATCAAATCTCCATGCACTTGGCACTGATGACATTTACGCACGAAACTGATACAATCTCGCTCCATAGTGAGCCAATAATAACCTGCCCAAAGAATCTTCTTTGCCAGCACATACCCACTCATGTGCGGTCTACAGACTCCAGAATGTACTTCGGTCATAATAGCTGTGGCCTGCCTAGCATCTATGTATCTCAGCAGTCCTAGATCTGGAGTCCTTTTGTACAAAACTCCCCCACTAAAGAAAAATCTGCTTGCCAAATGATGAATTGTTCTCTTCTGATCACCTTTAGCTTGTATTGGATATACTCCCATCCGGATGTATTCCTTGATATCGTGGAACCACGGTTTGCCATCGAATTCTTCTCCCACCATGTTATAATAAGCATGCTGATTGCGGACCTGAATATGCAACGGGTCTACATAAGCCTTATCTGGATGATGTAACATTGACGCCAAAGTAGCCAAAGCATCAGCGACCTCATTATGAATCCTCGGAATATGCCTGAACTCTATTGATTAGAAACGCTGACAAAGATCCTGCAAACATTGCCGGTAAGGTATGAGTTTTAAATCCCTAGTTTTCCATTCTCCTTGAATCTGGTGCACCAGCAGGTCCGAGTCACCCAAGACCAAGTCTTCCTGGACACCCATATCCACAACCATCCTTAAACCCAAAATGCATGCCTCATACTCAGCCATGTTGTTAGTACAGTAGAACCGAAGCTGAGCCGTAACAAGGTAGTGATGCCCTGTTTCAGAAATACGTACCGCTCCTATCCCAACGCCTTTCATGTTTGCAGCCCCATCATAGAAAAATTTCCATCCTGGCTTTTCAATCTGTTCTGATTCATCGATGTGCATTAACTCTTCATCAGAGAAGTAAGTCTTCAAAGGCTCATATTCTTCATCTACAGGATTCTCAGCCAAATGGTCGGTCAATGCTTGTTCTTTCATTGCAGTCCTAGTTACATAGATGAAGTCAAATTCTTTGAGCAAGATTTGACACTTTGGGAGCCTCCCTGTGGGCATAGGTTTCTGAATGATATACTTTAACGGATCCAAACGATAGATAAGGTAAGTAGTGTAAGATGACAAATAATGCTTCAACTTCTGTGCCACCCAAGTGAGGGCGCAACATGTCCTCTCAAGATGAGTGTACTTAACCTCGTAAGTTTTGAAATTCTTGCTGAGATAATATATGGCCTGCTCCTTCCTGCTGGTGATGTCATACTGTCCTAACACTCATCCAAATGAATTGTCCAAGACCGTCAAATACAGAATCAAAGGTCTCCCTGGTTCTGGCGGGACCAACACATGTGGGTTTGATAAGTACCCCTTTATCCTATCAAATGCTTCCTGATATTCATCTGTCCACTTAACCGCATCATCTTTCTTTAACAGTTTGAAGATGAGCTCACAAGTTGTCGTGAGCTGAGCAATAAATCTGCTGATGTAATTCAATCTCCCCAATAGACTCATCACCTCAGTCTTGTTCTTTGGAGGTGGCAACTCCTGGATAGATTTGATCTTTGATGGGTCTAATTCAATACCTCGGCGGCTGACTATGAATCCCAACAACTTTCCAGACGGGACACCGAATGCACATTTTGCAGGGTTGAGCTTGAGATTATACCTGCAAAGCCTTTGGAAGAACTTTCTCAGATCTTGGACATGATTAGACTGCTTTCTAGACTTTACAATCACATCATCCACATAAACCTCGATCTCCTTGTGTATCATGTCGTGGAATATGGTCGTCATTGCCCTCATGTAGATTGCCCCAGCATTTTTCAAACCAAATGGCATGACCCGATAGCAGTACGTTCCCCATGGCGTGATGAATGCTGTCTTTTCTGTGTCCTCCTCAACCATTAAGATCTGGTGGTAACCCGCATAACAATCCACAAAAGAACCAATTTCATGTTTCAAATAATTATCGATCAATATATGGATGTTCGGCAATGGGAAGTTATCCTTGGGACTTGCCTTGTTGAGATATCGATAATCAACACACACCCTGGTCTTACCATCCTTCTTCGGCACAACCACAACATTTGCTAACCAGGTGGGATACCGAGTGACCCGAATGACTTTGGTCTCAAACTGTTTGGTGACCTCTTGCTTAATTTTCACACTCATATCAGTCTTAAATTTCCTCAGCTTCTGCTTGACCGGGGGGAATGCCGGATCAGTGGGCAATTTGTGAACCACCAAACCAGTGCTTAGACCTGGCATGTCATCATAGGACCATGCAAAAACATCTTTATACCCAAACAATGTTTTAATTAACTCATCTTTGAGCTGTGGTTCAAGATGGACACTTATTTTAGTTTCCCGGACATTATCTTTGTCCCCTAAATTGATTGCTTCTGTATCACTTAGGTTAGGCTTGGGTTTTTCTTCAAAATGGCTTAATTCTTTACTAATCTCTTCAAAGGCTTCATCCTCGTATATTCCGATTCAACATCACACTCTATTTCTTGAATTACTATTTCAGAATTAGATTGGCTTTTAAGACTAGGCCGGAGATTCCGCATGCATGTCATATCATTGAAGCCAGCATAAAAAGAACTGTACAAGGAAGAAAAGCAAAACAAAAATAAAACTATCAGGAATGGAGAAGAAAGAAATTGCATTTCATTAAAATTAAAGATAACAAGGTTTATACATCCAAACGGACGGAACATAGAATCTGAACTACAAGCCTGGGATAATCCAGATAAACTGAAAGAAAATAAAAGCAAACTTCCAAAACTCCTTCCTGGTGGGGAGAGGAGTAGCTTCCCAATAGTTAATCTTTGCACTGGGCCCAACAAATTGCACATCCGCCTTGCTAGAACTCTCTCCAGCTTCCACCGTGTTCACTTCGTCGAATATCCTCTTAAGCTTTTCCATCAAATCTCCATCCATATCAACTACCGAATTGGGAACTGTCGTCACTGGGCGCTTTCTGGTACCAGGCCTAACAAATGATCTGGAAAGATACGGGATTGGCTTTGGAAGGGACCATGCTCTTTGTTTCATTTTTCTGGCTCTTCTCACGTCTGCGACTGTGGGCTTGAACCCTAGACCAAATGTATCCAAGTTTTTAGGAAGAGAAACCGGTTGTACGATACCTTGCAGAGATGCACCCAAACCCTTTCCCGGTACAAAACCATTTTTCAACATTTCAACGGTTACCATGACTGATGCAACAACTACCCTTGGAGTCGGCACGCACTTCCCTTCAGGAATTTTCTCTACCGATACCATGTCAAAAACCTGATAAACCCATGGCCCCTTGTCATCTTCAAACTCTATGAACGGAACAATGGCATCACTGGGAACACACAAATTGTATTCGCCATGCACAACAATTTCATGTCTATACCATACAAACTTAACCATTTGATGCAGAGTGGACGGGACCGCTTTGGCAACATGAATCCAGGGTCGACCTAACAACAGATTGTAAGAAACAGCCATATCGAGCACCTGGAATTCCATAGTAAATTCAACTGGCCCTATTGTAAGCTCGAGCACTATGTCCCCAACTGAATCTTTCCCTCCACCGTCGAATCCCCGAACGCAGATATTGTTCTTATGAATTCTTTCATCATCCACCTTTAACTTGTGCAGAGTGGAAAGAGGGCAAATATTTGCACTAGAACCATTGTCAAACAGTACCCGAGTAGCCACAGAATCTTCACATTTCTTCGTCAGATAGAGGGCTCTATTGTGCTCAGTACCCTCCACGGGCAACTCATCATCAGAAAAAGTGACTCTGTTTACCTCAAATATCTTGTTAGCTATCTTTTCCAAGTGGTTTACTGAGATTTTGTCAGGAACGTGGGCTTCATTCAAGATCTTCATCAAAGCACGATGGTGCTCGTCCGAATGGATCAATAATGACAATAGCGAGATCTGAGCCGGTGTCTTCCTTAACTGCTCCACAATGGAATAGTCCTGCACTTTCATCTTTCTAAGAAATTCCTCTACTTCTTCCTCAGTCACAGCTTTCTTCACCAACACTAGGTTATCTTTGGAGGTCTTAGATTTTCTCAACTCTTCGGGGGCAAAGCATCTCCCCGATCGAGTCAAACCATGGGTCTCACACACTTCTTCTTTAACCTCTTCCCCTTGTAAGTCACTGTCACTCGTTCATAATTCCATGGGACTTGATGTTGACTATCGGTAATTGAGTTACCGGTTTGATAATGATAGGATCTATGCGGGCGCCCTTCACAATTACCATAGGCTTGTTCGTCACTCCTGGCACAACCACTTTTGCTCTTTCATGTTTTCCTGCAACGTCACTTGAGGACCTCTTCTTGACCTCCACAGATGGTTCATTATTTGCCCCGTTCAACTTGATCACAGACTTCTCACTTGTTGACTTTTCACACGGCTTGGCTTCACTAGCCCGAATCATCGTGACGGTTTGCGAAGGCTTCTTAGGCTCCCTCCCTTATGCAGAATCTCAATCATATTTGTCTCATAATGGGCCAGCAATGGGTTCTGGTTGATATTGGGTGCCTCGGGGGGTTAGGCCTCAATCCGATTAGTATCAATGAGCTCCTAAATAGCTGTTTTCAATTTCCAGCATTTCTCTGTGTTATGACCCGGGGTCCCTGAACAATACTCACAACTCACCGAGCGGTCAAGATTTCTGAGAGGGGGATTTGGCAGTTTAGCCTCGATCGGATTCAACATACCCAACTGTCTCAATCTGTGGAATAGACTAGTATATGATTCTCCCAATGGAGTGAAAGTCTTCTGCTTCTGCAACCTCTCATTCTTAAAGGCTTGATTTGGCCGAAAACCTGTTCTAGGGGGATTTCTATAGGCTCTTGGGGGTGGATGGGCATTTTGTGGAGCTAGGTATGGACTTTGTGGAGCTGGCACATGCCATTGTGCGTGAGCAGGAGGTTGGGTATAGGTTTGTGCGTTATGGACGGAAAAATAGGGATCGAGCGGTGGGTAATAGTGTGGTGGTGGGCTAAATGGAGCGTGGGGGTAAGTTTGGTGGTAGGGTCGAGGCGGGTTGTAGTAACGTGGAAGGTTCCTGGATCCAACCCAAGCTCCCGACTCAATTGTAGAAACATCCTCTTTCTTCTTCTTCCCGAGTACACACCCAGTAACGTATTGAATGGCCTGGGTGATCGCTTTGATTGCTGAATAACTCATGATTTTTTTGGACTTGAGTCCCTCCTCAACCATGCCTCCCATTTTTACAACCTCATTGCAGGACTTGCCCACTGCTGACACCAAGTGACTAAATTAAGTGGGCTCCAAAACCTGCAAGAAATAATCAACTATCCTAATTTCTTTCATCGGAGGGTCAACCCTCGCTGCTTGCTCTCTCCAACGGAACCCATATTCTCTAAAACTCTCACCGGGCTTCTTCTCAATTTTTGTCAATGACAGACGGTCTGATAAAATTTCAAGATTGTACTGAAAATGGCAGGAGAAGGTTTGGGCCAAATCGTCCCATGTGTACCACCTGGTGTGATCTTGTCTAGTATACCATTCTAATGCTGATCCACTCAAACTTTGGCGGAAATATGTCATCAGCTATTCATCTCTTCCGCCTGCTCCTCTCATATTGCTACAGAATCCTCTTAAGTATGCTACTGGGTCACCATGCCCATCGTACAGATCGAACTTGGGCATTTTGAATCATGCGGGTAACTGAACATCTGGGAACAGACATAAATCCTTGTAGGCCACACTTACTTGACCTCCTAACCCCCTCATATCTCTGAACGATTATTCTAAGCTTTTGACCTTTCTGATCATCTCCTCATGTTCGGGATTCGTGGGTGGCTTCTCGGTTTCTGCCGTGAGATCAAGATGAAGGGTGTAAGAATATGGTTTTGGAACTTTGAAGGTGGGTTCAGGAGGATAATACTGGTTGTCGTGAGTTTGGAACAGAGGTTCACTGGAAGATCGGTGTAATGTAGCAGGTAGAGGTGCCACAAAAATAGGTGTGCTTGGTGGGGGATGGTGCGGGACTTGTCTGGGTAGAAGAGCTTGTGATGTATGGGAAGTGGTGCCGTGACATTGTTGGTAGAGGGGGAAGGCTGGAGATGAGTTCACAGTGGGAGATTTTTGAGGTTGAGCCAATGGTGGGATATAAGCAGGGTTGGCGGGATAAACCGGTGGTGGATGCCCCTTTGCCCAGGCTTGGTACATTTCAACCATTTGTTGCTTTAACTTATACATCTCTTCCCTCATCGCATTAACATCCAATTCTTCCACTTCTTTTGAGGGGTCGACAATACTTGTCTCCGGTTCTTGGTTGGCCATATTCAGCCTGTCTTTTGATGGGGTGTTGTATGAGTGAGTTGCCAGAATGCTAATCAACTAACCACCTGTCCGGACTCAATACATCAAAAACAACCTTGTTAGTGGTTAGGGCTTTAACAAATTTGTGACCGCACATTTGGGGAATGAATGCACCTAAGCAGTTAACCATTTCTATCATGCATTTGATCGGCTGCTTGCGTCGTCCCGACTTTTCCATTTACAACTTCCTTTCTTTTTCTCTTTCTTTTCATTCTGGCCTTTGCTCTTCTTTGTTTTTATCCTCTCATTTCCCTCTTGTTTTGCCATTGTTTCCTTTCTCTTATTTTCTCTCCTTTTCTTTTCTTTTCTCTTGTTTTTCCTCTCTCTTTTCTTTGGTCATGGTCGAATCCTATGGAGATTGCCTACGTATCATGACCCCGCATGAATCAGACCAAGCGTAGTTCTGGGAGATAAGTGTGAAAGTAAACATTTTCTAGGATTTTCAATTTTCATAAAAGCAAATGCTTTGATTACAAAGACTCCAAACTAATAGACTCCAAGTGAAACTAACAAACGCGAAGGGAGAGACGAAATACAGACTCCAAAAATAAACTATCATATTCCAACAAAAGAATATATAGACTCGAACACAATTGACAGACTCAAGAAAAAAGAAAATACAAACTCAACACAACTGACAGACTCTAACGGAAAAGGAAATACAGACTCAAATGAGAAATCATGAATACATTAATGCTCCTGGTGCCCGCGGGACATCATTCGGTCTTGCCGCGGGCTTATAAGCAAGATCCCTTTGAAGTCGATCCAAGTCGCTCATTATCTGTTTAACAAATGTTATCACTGCCACGAAGAAGGTAGTGCGAGTCATATCCTCACAGGCTTGGCACTTCACAACAATGTAATCGGCGATGGTTCTAATTCTTTCTCTTATGACACCTTTTTCTTGCAACAAACGCCCGATCTACTGGGTCCTGGCTTCCAAAGTTTGCTCGGCCGCATGATTCTGCTCCTGAAGTTATTGCAAATCTATTTCTAATTGTGCCAATGTTGTATAACAATGTGCCCTTTCAACCTTGAAGTCTTTCATCTGTTTGATCATTTTGTTTTCCGTGGCGATGACCCTTTTCTTTAATACCACGACCTCATTGTCGTACTTCTCTTTCAACTGCTTAACCAGGGATGCTCGTTCATCTGCATTTTTATCCAATTGCTTTCGAACCCTGGCTAGTTCACTTTCTGCCTTGCTCAAATCAAAACTATAGTCACTTACTTTCTACCTCAGGTTATTTATGAGTTTTTCATCTTTGGCACTTCGGGCGGGGTTTTCTGCCGCTGTTTTCATTTTCTGAATTTGGGTTCGAAGGGCCTCATTTTCTTTGGCTAGCCTTTTCTTTTCACCTTCGTCCGCTGCTGCTTGCAAGCTATTCTCGAATTGAAGTTCTTTGACTTATTTTTCCAACCTTCCTATTGTGGCCTTGTACTCATTCTCCTTAGTCAACCAAGCCCATTGTTCCTGTGACGCCTCGATGAATTCCTGAAGATGGGGTCTTTTAGACGGCCTCCCAAACTCAATTTCTCTCCTATACCAAGCAAACTACCCTGGTGAAACCTCACCTTTGGATCGATCATGTACACGGGTATTGGCTGTTAAGTATTGACATTCGCTCCAAATTTGGCGGACTACTACTTCATGAAACTGACTGTTAGGTCCGATCTTGACTACTTGGGCACCAAGATCTTCATCTCTCGGAACTATCTGGCATCTCCCCAGCTGCCTCAAAACCCGATATGGAGCATAAGGCTGGATACTACTAAGTCCCATCAAGAGGAAATGAGGCCCGGTGGCTGGCATGTATATGGCCTCATCCACAGACAACCATCCAAATGTCCACTATATTTGGTTTGCAGTGATGGAACGGAGGCGCGCTACCCACTCTGTGACCCCCTCCGGCAGGCTGATCCCGTTAACCCTTGTGTAAAATTCTTCTATGCATGTTTTCTCTGTTGACCCATAGCTCATAAATTGAGGACGATGGCATAAGAGTTCGATCATCCACATCTGCAACAACACGCTGCACCCCTCAAAAAAGTCTCCTCCAGCTTTGCAGGTTGTGAGAGCGCGGAAGATTTCAGCTACTATCATGGGTGTGAGGGTGTTGTTGGCCTGAGTAAGCAAAGTGCTGACAACTCCGGCAACTCGTATGTCAATATTCCCATCTTTTCTAGGAAACACCAAAAATCCCAAAAAGACCACCATAAATGTGAAACACATGTGTTCTTCCCACTTAAGGCGGTTTCCTTTGCTGCAGATTTTATTTTCCGGCTTGTTGAACCCTCCTACATGACCATATCTGTTGTATATAAACTGCAAAGTACAAAAACCAGCTTCCAAGTCTGGGTTGTGGACCCCCTGCTTATTTTCAAAAAGTCTAAGAACCTGTGTACGGCTACGGCCCTTGGAGCAATCAGGTACTGGTGTCTTAGGGGAACTTTGGGATTCCCAATATATCCGGCTATTTCTTCCAATGCTGGGGTAAGTTCAAAATCTGAGAAATAAAATATGTTGTGGGCCAGGTCCCAAAATGTAACCAACGCCTTTATGATGTCTCCCCTAGGATTAATCTTCAGCAACCCAGTGAGGCCTCCCAAGTATAGATTGACCGTGTCTTGTCCCGATTTACCCAGATCATCCCACCACATATGAAACTCCAAAGGGATCTTATTCAAGATTGTTATTGGCAAATTCTGACTTGTGCTCATTCTGCACATTTATTAGGGTGGTTAAGCAAAAATCACGATTTAATTGACTCAAAAACAAATTGACACTTTTTTTTCAAATTAAATAAAATCCGGTTTTGCAAATACGACCTTTCAGCACCTCGGAGATGAGGATTTTAAGGCTGTGTTGGCTAACCAGTGAAAACCTTGAAAAATGGCCACATGCAGCTGTTCTTGCAAAAGCAGCCTTCCAGCGCCCTTTTAGGGACATTCGGCTATTTTTGACAAGAATGACATCACCCTAATTATTTTCAAATAAAAGTAAAATTTTTTTTTCTTTTGGGCTATTTTTGCAAAAAGAAATTGCACCCGATGAGGGTTGCCTACGTATCTCACACCCTATGAGAATCAAACTGACGTAGTTCGGGCAAATTTGTCAAAATAAAACCAACTATTTTTCCTTTCTAAAACACAAAGATTTTCCCTTTTTATTTTTTCTTTTCTTTGAAAACTACAAAATTCTCTTCTTTATTTTTCCAAATTTCGGCAGAGTTTTGGTATGTTTGGGACATTGGTTTTTTAAAACAGACGCTTATCCCTCTTAACCATCTAAGTTTTCCTTGTAAGCCGGTCAACATGTAAATCCGAAGCAAATGAATGCGCAAGTAGCAAGTAAGATGCATCATAATGGTCTTTACATTTCAGGTACACCTATCCTAGACAGACCCAACCCCTGTGTTGAGTCTTTTAAGTCAAATGCACATTATGCAAACAAACGTGCCTACTAGGGATCCGGCATGAGGCTGAGTTATTCTAAGCTAAAAACCTGGGTATATTGTTCTAGACTTGTGTACCTGAGCGGACAACTCGAGCCGAGGAGGGGGCTACGTACCGGGAACCAAAAGGCCATCCGGCTTTGTAACTTGTCCGAGCCTCTTTCTTATTTCAAGGTATGATACTAACAGAATAGGGAGTCTCGACCAGCGAGCACATCCCCGAAGATGAGAAGAGAAGGGTTTCGTAGCAGTTTATATACAGTTCAGATAATATCAAAGCGGTAAAAAGCATCACTTAGCACATTAGGCCCAAACATGTAACAAAAATCAGCTAAAGCCAAATATAAGAATTTATCTAAGCTCGAATTCTGAATCCTGAACCAGAGATTCTGGGTTCGATCCCCAGCAGAGTCGCCAGAGCTGTCACACCTCCTTTTTCTTACACCCCGCGAAGGGAGTGTAAGGGGAGTTTTTCCTAATTTAAGTGACAAATCGAAACGGGATTATTTTATTAAAAATTCAGAGTCGCCACTTGGGATAATTATGGTGTCACAAGTCATCGATTTTAAATCCCGTATCGAGGAAAGATTGACTCTGTATTACAGTCCCCGAACACAGAAATCCGGGTAAGGAATTCTGTTAACCCGGGAGAAGGTATTAGGCATTCCCAAGTTCCGTGGTTCTAGCACGGTCGCTCAACTGTTATATTCGGCTTAATTATCTAATTTTAGTACAAGTTTAAAACCTATGTGCATTTTTAGTGTAACCGCTTTTATTCATTTTTAAAAAAAATTGCAACGTTATTAAAATACGTCTCGAACCACGTCACATAAATGCACCAGTGATTTTTGACATATCTTAACATCGTTGAGATTTGGATTTGGGTCACATAAATGCGCACCCGAGTTTAGAAAGGTAAATTAAATAGCGCGTCGAAAGCAACTACGAACTTTCAACTTTACGAGGGCCATGAAAATTCAACTAAATGACACGCCTCGAATTCTAAGGATTCAAATATTAACTAAGCGAGGACCATGCATTTTGGGATTTTGTTTCGCACGGCGCGCCTCGACTCCTAATTTTAAAGGGAATTCAAAACTAATCTCTTAAGGGCCATAAATTATTTTATTATTCTGGATGGCACACCTCAACTAATTAAAGATCTAATCAATTAATTAAGGAAAGCTTATAGGAATGTTGACTGTTTTGAACTAAAAGTTCGATCACACTAATTAACTGAAGCTTGTCGAATTAGAAAACCAATTGCATAAGGGAAATTACTTTGGCAAGACAACTGAACGGGCCCCTTCTGAAAAATGCCTTCAAGCTTAGGCTTGAAACGAGCCCAGCTCATGATGAGGAAAGATGCCTGAGTTCGTTTATCCTTCAGCTGGGCCTGCATTAGGCCCAGTTCTTATGCTCCAAATTATTCATGCCACTCAAAGAATGTTAATTAATCGATGCTAATACAGACGTGGAATCGAATTAAACAAAATCCTGTTCTGAATTTAGACAACAATACAATTTACCTAGGTTGAATTTATAACTCCATATTTCATGTATTTTTGGGTCAATCTTGCCATAAAGATGCAGCAAAACTAAACAGACAAGTTATTTAGCTGAAGGAGCAGCCCCAAGTGCAAACAAGGCAGATACCAAAACCATTTCAATTCCAAATGCTCGCATGTAAACAAAGGCACGCTAAATATCAAATCACAGAACGATGGAGTCATGTTTCTAGCTATGAGCAAACAAACCATTACTTGGCATTCTAACATATTTAGAGATGAATTAATGCCAAACAGTATTGATCTTAGCAGAAGCTGAACAAATACACCTAAACCTACAAACATCACATGAGTTCTTTATAACAGCCTTAAAACCCATTCATACAAACACAAATCTTTATCTCATTATCCTAATTGGCTAAAACTCATAATTCATCCAAAGCTACAAACAAAAATCAAAATGAACCAAGAAGAAACAGATGTGACAAGAAACCAAGATAATTATGAAATCCAATTGATTTTCAGAAGTAGAAGAAGCTACAATTTACAAGCTAGTATGACACAGCCTGCCATTTAATCAAATAAAACTTTTGTTATTCCATTTTACATGTCCAAGGAATGGGAGATACCTGGTAAAATCAAAGCAATCAACAGTGAGAAAATCAGCAGCAGAAGGAGATGGAATTCACTAGATTATCAACAGCAATTACAGCTTGCTCAAACCATTTCAATCCCAGAAAGAGTCAAGATTACGTCAAATTTTTAAGAAACACACATAGCCTTAATGAAACAGTGCTTTTTGGTGCCTTTTTTTTTTATTTTTCCTCTAATTCTTCAGGCCTTTTCAGTGTTTTCCTTTTTTATTGTTTTCTCTAGCCGTCTCTGGTTTTTCCAAGTCTGATCCCCTTTGAAAGTTCAGGAAATGGGGATTTTATAGATGGGTTTTAGGGCAGCTGTAATGATTTGTTAAATATCAGTTACCCCCTTCTCCAATTTTCTTTTTGTTCAACTTAACCCCAACTTACATCAGTTTTTGCAAGCCAATCCCTTCCCCCACTTTCGTAGAAGCTTCCCAATGCAGTTACAAAAAGATTCCCAAACCCAAACTTTCCAGACTACCCTCCACAGCCTCTGAAATTACCCTCAGCCTTTTACCCGGGTCAGGCTTGACCCAATGGCCTAACTGGATTCCAAACTTGGGCCTGAACGGATGGCCATCCGATGCCCAGGTCTGCCTTACCCCAAACCCAAAAGGAACTCTTAAACCCATAATAAGAAACCAAAAACTCAAATCGAACACACAAAAATTCAGCCAATAGAATCCTAAAGTAGTGAATTAATTATTTAAATCTACCACTAGGTAGAAGGGAAAAAGATCAGGCACCCGATTAGATTAGACTACTCCTGAAGTTTAACATTCTGGTAAAACCGAAGAGAACAAGAGGACTACCTTATTGAGCTATATCCCCATAACAAATAAAGAGGCGAGTGGAAGATAAACTGAGATCAGAATTGAGAAAACTAGAAGAACAGAGCTAAAACTATAATGGACATACCGTCAAGAGAGGGGACATGTATTGTCCGTTCTTCCACCAAAAACCTACAGAAGATTCGATGAATGGTTCCGCCTGACAAGCTTTGTTGATTTTGGTCTTGCATGGGGTCGATGAGCCTCGAAATGAGTCAAAATCAATGCTAACCATTTGCTCTTATGGAGAACAAATGGTTGGCATAAGTTCTAACCCATTAATGGCCCAAATATCACTTGAACAAGGAACAAAACCTGAGTTTCAACTTTAACATCAGATTCGAGATTTGGCGCTAAGGATGGGGCTTTTGGGAAATTTTTTACCAGCCTAGTGCTTGAGGGAGCGCGGGGAAGGAATAGTTACGAATTGGTGAGGTTTGGAGCTCCGTTGCTTGTGAAAATGGTGGATTAGGGTTTTTCAGAGAATGAAGAGGTGAAGAAGATGAAGGATACGAGGAGGAGCTGACTAGTCTCTGATGGATTCAGACATTTTTAAGAGAAATGGGGGAAAGTGTGGGTGTCGTTGGATGAGCTAGATTGAACGGCCAGGATTTAGTTAAAGCTAACGAACTCGAAACAACGTAGTCTCACTCCTATACTACGTCGTTTCACAGACCTGGGTGATAGACTACTTGGATCGGGTTCAATGGCGGGTTTGGGCCGGGTTTCGGGTAATTGGACTGGTTTCAGGCACAATTGTTTGGGCCTGAGGAATTTTGAATAAAAATGGCCCAAATAGACTTCTTGTTGAAATTCTTTTCTTTTTCTTTTTCAATTTCTTTCCTATTCTTTTCAAATTAACATAAAACCTAAATTAATTCCTAATCAAATTATCCTGTCAAATTGAATTAACTAACTCTAAATAATGCTTACCACCACTAATTAAATGCCAACTTAAAGAAAAACTACCAAAATTCGAAACTAAAATTAAAAATGCAAAAATAAGTTACTATTTTGTGATTTTTCTATTTTTATAAAACAACTAATTTGTCAATTAATATGAAGATTAATTCTAACGCAAATGCAGTGTGTTTTTGTATTTTCATGAATTAAATAGAATAACATGCAAAGACAAATGCAAACAATTATCAGAAAACGCCATGAAATCCACAAAAATTATAAATAATGAAAAGAACTTATTTTGTTTAGAATTTATGGGAGTAATTCATATAGGGCAAAAATCACGTGCTCACATTCATATGTGCCATTTCTGTTTGCTCATTTCTTGGGTGTTCCTCGTGAGTCCTTGAGTACTCCTATTTATGTGTCCACTCATGTGGGTGATTCTGTTGTTGTGGATCAGATCTGCCGATCCTACATTGTTACTTTTTATGGTTATGAGACTAGAGCGGATCTTTTATTGCTCGATATCACACTATCCTTGATTGTCATGCCAAGACTTTTACCTTGGTGATGCTAGAGTTTCCTAGATTGTAGTGGAAAGGATCATTTGTCAGTGTATCTAGTCGAGTTATCTCTTTTCTGAAGGCTCGACACATGGTCGAGAAGGGTTGTTTGGCTTATCTAGCTTATGTTTGGGATAATACTACATAGACTCTACTGATTGATTCATTGCTCGTGGTCCCGGAGTTCTTCAATGTATTTCCCTCTAATATTCCAAGCATGCCACCAGATCGTGATATTGACTTCTGTATTGATATGGCTCTAGGTACCCAGCCTATCTCTATCCCACCGTACCACATGGCTCCAAAAGAGTTGAAGGAATTGAAGGAACAGATCGATGAGTTTCTAGTAAAGGGTTTTGTCAGACCTGTGTATCTCCTTGGGGTGCACCAGTGTTGTTCGTGAGGAAGAAAGATGGGACTATGTGGATGTGCATTGATTACCTCTAGTTGAACAAAGTTACTAAGAAAAAGCACCCATTGCCGCGTATTGATAATTTGTTTGCCTGTTGCAGGGTGCTAGGGTATTCTCTAAGATCGACTTGAGATAGGGGTGCCATCAGTTGAAGATTCAGGATTTGGATGTTCCGAAGACGGCTTTCTGGACTAGATATGGTGATTATGAGTTTCTAGTAATGTCCTTCGGTTTGACTAATGCCCTGACGACATTTATGGATTTGATGAACCGGATGTTCAGGACATATATTGATTCGTTTTTCATTGTCTTCATTGATGATATTTTGATCTACTTGCGTAGCATGGAGGAGTACGAGCAACATTTGAGAGTGGTGTTTCAGACCTTGCGGGGATAGAAGGTATATGCTAAGTTATCCAAGTGTGAGTTTTGGCTAGATTCTGTAGCATTCTTGGGGCATGTTGTATCAGGTAAGGGTATTAAGGTATATCTCAAGAAAATCTAGGAAGTTCAGTGTTGGCCTCGTCCTACTACAATGACTGAGATCAGGAGCTTCTTAGGGTTAGCAGGTTATTATCACCAGTTTGTATAGGGCTTCTTAGCCTTCGCAACACCTTTGACTAGATTGACCTAGAAGGGTTCTTCATTCCGATGGTCTGACAATAGTGAGGTGAGCTTTCAGAAGCTCAAGACCGCATCGACTTCAGCACCGGTGTTAGTCTTGCCTTTCGGTTCGGCGATGTATACTGTGTATTGCGATGCTTCACGCATTGGTTTGGGTTGTGTGTTGATGCAGGAGGGGCGAGTTATTACATATGCTTCACGCCAGCTGATTGCCTAGGAGAAGAATTACCCTATACATGATTTGGAGTTAGCCGTGATTGTTCATTCTCTTAAGATATGGAGGCGTTATCTTTAAGGGTTGTCCTATGAGGTTTATACGGATCATCGCAGCTTGCAGCATTTGTTCAAGTAGAGGGATCTCAATTTGAGGCAGCATAGATGGCTTGAGTTACTAAAGGATTATGATATTACCATCCTTTATCATCCGGGCAAGGCAAATGTAATTGTGGATGGTACTACAAGTTGGTGCCAAAGAGGTTACTATCGGTAAGGATGGTGTTATGCGACTCTAGGGTCAACTATGTGTCCCTAATGTTGATGAATTGAGGGAAATGATTCTTGAGGAGGAACACAGTTCTCGGTATTCTATTCATCCAAGTGCTACAAAGATGTATCACGACTTGAGGCCGCAATATTGGTGGCGACGAATGAAGAAGGACATAGTTGAGCATGTAGCGAGATGCCTAATTTGCTAGCAGGTTAAGTATGAGCATCACAAGCCATGTGGCCTACTCCAGGAGATGACTATACCTGAGTGGAAATGGGAGCGCATTACTATGGATTTCGTAGTTAGGTTGCCGTGGACCTTGCGGAAGTTTGATGAAGTTTGGGTCATTTTCGATAGGTTAACCATGTCAGCACACTTTATTCCGGTGGTGACTAAGTATTCTTCAGAAAAGTTGGCCTATATTTACATTCAAGAGATTGTTCGATTACATGGTGTGCCTGTTTTCATCATTTCTGATAGAGCCCCTAGTTTACATTGCATTTACGGAGAGTAGTATAGAGTGAGTTTGGGACTTGGGTAGAGCTCAGCATAGCCTTTCATCTGTAGATTGGTTGTCAGAGCGGACAATTCATATATTGGAAGATATGCTTAGAGCATGCGTGATTGACTTTTGAGGGAAGTGGGATAAATTCTTGCCTTTGGTCAAGTTTTCTGACAATAACAGTTATCAATTCAGCATCGAGATGGCTCCATTTGAGGCTTTATATGTTTGGCAATGTCGTTCGCCCATCGAATTGTTTGAGCCCAGCGAGGCTAAGTTATATGGCACGGATTTTGTGGAGGATGCCTTGGAAAAGGTAAAGGTTATTCAAGAGCGACTTCACATAGCACAGTCCAGACAGAAGTGTTACGCAGATCAAAAGGTGCATGATTTATCATTTATGGTGGTCGAGAAAATCCTCTTGAAGGTCTCGCCGATGAAGGGAATCACAAAGTTCGAGAAGAAGGGAAAGTTGAGCCCAAGGTTCATAGGCCCATTTGAGGTGTTGAGGCGAGTTAGTGAGGTTGCTTATGAGCTTGCTTTGCCTCCCAGTCTATCGGGAGTTCATCAGGTTTTCCATGTGTTTGTGCTCCAAGGTATCATGCCGACATGTCGTATGCGTTATACATCAACACAGTTCAACTAGATGAAAGCCAAGGTTATGAGGAGGAGCCAGTTGCCATTATTGACAGGTAGGTTCGCCAGTTGAGGTCCAAGAAGATTTCTGCGGTAAATATTCATTGGAGGGGCCAACCAGTGGAGGAGGTGACTTGGGAGACCGAGGAGGACATGCTAGCAGATACTCACACTTATTCAGCATTCTAATTATGATTCTAGGCCTGTTCGAGGATGAACGTTTGTTTAAGAGGTGGAGAATGTAACGATCCAACTGGTATTTTTGCTTTCTAGTTTCTTGTTCCCGTAAATAAGACTCCCCATATGTGCTTTAACTGCTTTATGACTTGCGGGGATTGTTAATTCGGGATTTGGAAGGATTCGGGTTGAAATCGGAACACTTGGTTCCTTAATGTTGGCTAAAAGGGCTAAGTTTGACTTGAGTCAAGGTTTTGAGTAAACAACCTTGAAACTGAGATTTGATGGTGCCACTAGGATTCTATGATTATTTTGGACTTGGGCATATGTTTGGATCAGGTTTTGGATGACCCGGGAGCGTTTTGGCGCTAAATATTGATAGTTGGAACCTTCAAGGTTTTAAAGTTTAAATTTAGTTTGGAGTAGGTTTTTGTGTTATCGAGGTCTATTTGGGATTCTGATCCTTGGAATAGTTCTGTATGGTAATTTAAAACTTACATGCAAAATTTGGTGCCATTCCGAGTAGTTTAGGTATGATTCAGCGCGTTCGGAGCAAGTTGGAAGAACTTGAATTCATAAGTTGATACGATTTGGTTTGGGATGTGATTCTTAGTTTTGGTGTTTTTTTGGTGTTCCAAGGGTTTGAGCAAGTCCGTCTCATGATTTCAAACTTGTTGGTATGTTTGGACGGGGCCTGGGGGGGCCTAGATGCCATTTGGACGATGCGCGGAGGTTGTTTGGCCTTGGGTGAATAGCTGAAGCATCCAGCTTCTGGTGCAATCGCACATGTGGAGGGCCAGCCGCAGGTGCAAGCTCACAGAACTGAGCCAGCATCCACAAAAGAAACTTTAAACACGGTCGGTGCGATGGAAGAAACTGCAAAAATGGCCAAAGCCACAAGTGCAGCACATGCATCGCAGCAGCGGTCCCGCAAAAGTGGGCCTGAGGTCCTCAGATGAGAAAGAGGAAAACTGAGGGGGAACCTCATCTATGAGGCCTTTTTGGCAGATGTGAACCTCCAGATGCGGCCATGGAGCCACAGAAGCGGAAGTCCTGAAGGCAGAAAGGTTCATTTATTACGAGACTTAGGCCATTTTTTACCCATTTCTGTCACTTCTTGGCGATGTTTGAGCTTTTTTGAGAGGGGTTTCACCTAGATATTGGAGTTAAGTAATTTCGATCCGATGTAAAGTTAAATACATAGGTTATGGGTATATTTTACCATATAAAATTGTGGAATTTATGGATTTACATGAAAAACCTAGATTTTGATAAAAATGGGATTTAACCACGAAAATGGTTATAGAATTGGGTGGAAATAATATATTTGAGTTCGTAAGATTATGGGTAATAACTTTCTTCAAATATTTCTGAAATACGGGCATGTGGGCCTTTAGGAATCTTCCAATTTGAGTTAGGTAATTACTCTAATAGCTAAGTTATTAACTCTTGAGCGTATATCGATTATTTTATATAACATTTGGCTAGTTGTGGATTGTTCAGCACCAAGTAAGGTCTTTAGAGTGAATTTGTGGCCAGAAACTGACCTAAGAGACGAGTTAAGTCTCTTTCCTAACCTTGTAAGAGGGAATTTACCCCATAGGTGATTTAAATTAATATTTGCTTCTAATTGTAGGAATTATGTACGGACGAGGTGACGAGAGTCCGTGCATAGTTTCTAATTATGCTTATGTCTGGGTAGTTTAGGACCCAAATCATGAAAGACTTGTAATGTTTGCATCCTACTTGTTAATTATAGTGCGTAAATTATATTGGAACTTGATAAAGGAATTGTAATAGACCAAATTTCACTTACTTAAGTTTTGGCTGGTTACTTGACCGTAAATAGAGATTGTGCTTCTTTGTATATTAGTCCTGTAATAACTTTTAAATCGAATGTTCATAAAGTAACATCTCATCTTGTGGAGTGGGCCAAATGCCTCGGCAGTAGATTAGATGCATCTATGGTTCGTGTCGCATGACCCTCGGCAGTGTACACATTATTCTAGATCGGTCGTACGACCACGACATAAATCGTGCCTAATAACAATCGGAGCCTAATTATACTTGATATTATTTTATGGCTTGCGAGATTTTGATTATTAATGATAGGAATTGACTTGGAAATTACTAATTGTGAAAGAATTATTCATTCCTGCTTGTTATTGAGTTATTATTATTATTATTATTATTATTATTATTATTTACATAACCCATGCTTACCTAGAATTTCTATATTTATATTGTTAGCCCATAGTGAGTGTCGATATCGACCCCTCGTCACTACTTCTTCGAGATTAGACTAGATACTTACTGGGTACATATTTTTTATGTACTCACGCTACACTTCTGCAGTAACCGTGCAGGATCCAAGGCAGGTGCATCTCGCAGTCATACCTGCGCGCACCCCCGATATCCCGAGGCCTAGTGGTGAGCTGCTTCCTGAGCCGTTCAGCAGCACCTAGAGTCTCTCTTTTGTATTTATTTTCTGTCTATTTTATTTCAAACAGTAGTGAGAGTTTTGTATATTCTACTAGTTGCTCATACACTTGTGACACTAGGTCTTAGTACACTCACTAGTAGACTTTATGGTTTTGGAGTAATCATTTCACTGTTTTTGTTCCCTTATTAGTCTTCGCTTCTCTTATTAAATTTTTTACTCTATATTTTCCTAACAAAATGGAATTTGAATTACTTAGCAATCTATTAAAAGAGGAAATTTCATGTTTAATTCACTGTTATCTTGTCTAGAGGTAACGTTGGGTGCAATCATGGCCCATAAGAGAAATTGGATCGTGATAGAAGTCGGTCAGAAATTATGAATTTCTAGGTTTTACTATGAGAATTGCGACCGAAATCGGTCGATTTTCTGGGTAAAACCCTGGTAGAATATGCCTGCTTTTAAGCTACACCACCTGCCAATTACAACCAATAATTATCCTATAATGGTAGCATTACATTGTTTCTATTCAACCTCAATTAACAAATGACAACAACAACTATTAACCAACAACAACTACAACAACAACGCTAATACAATCACAATCACAACCACAACAACAATGCTCATAATAACCACAACCAAACAACGCCAATAAAAAACACAACCACAACAACGCCAACCACAATAACAACAATACAAAATGTTCAATAACAAAATAATATCAACAATACAATCATCATTCAAAACTATTCCAACTAAATATTCACAAGTTCAAGACTTTGTTTAGCAATACACACCATTCAATGAGTGTTTTATATTGCATCGTCTACATCTTCTCTACAAGAATCTTTATCATCGGCATGGTTAGAAGGATCACGACGAGAAGGATTAGAGTCTGGGGAAGGCTCACGAGACCGGGGAATGGGGAAGTACCATCAGCAAGAAGACTGGCCATCTGACCTTGAAGGAGATTAAATTGTTGGCCATCTTTTCTAGCTGAAGTTGAAGGGTATCAAATTGTTTATATCTCTTTTGTTCTCTAGCCTTTGTCTCGTCAAGCTCTGTTGTTAGCTTTGCGATCTTCTTCTCCATAGATGAGATAGTCGACCTATCAATGACCTCGCCTTGGGCGGAAGTCCCTATACCTTGTAATCCAGCCCTGTAGCGCTGAAATGATCTCTATGGAAGGCCATATGCTATCCCCTTTTTTGGACCACCAAAAATATCCAACCATATCTTATGCGCTTCTTCATCTAAAATGGGTGGTGGCTCTCCTTGCTCATTCGATGGCAAGCTTTGAGTGTACTTGTTCACATTAATCTTGTAACGACCCTTTATTTAGAAGATAAAAAATTATTAACTATATAATATTATAAAATATTAATTTCAAGTTATAATAGTGATGATACTTACATATGTAGTCTCTACCCGGTTCTCGACCCATCTACTTGGATATGTCGGTTCTTTCTTCTTTCATATGTGAATCTCCATGAAGAACTCATCATGAATCATCTTCCTCCCATACTTTCTTTCCTATAAATATAATAAAACATGTTAACTAAACCCTAATCATCCCTCTGATTTGATTAACATCCTCCGATCTAAAAAAATATGCAATCACTTGCACTTCACACAAGGACACCTAATCATCTCTCCGATTTAAAATGGTTCAAGTGATATTGCATGCCTAATAAATTCATTAACCTCTTCTATAAATTCCTTCCTAAAAAATCGGGGATTAGGATAATTCATATTATACATCCAACTATGATATCTATCTGCACAGAGTACAAATAAATTGCATGTTATATTAATTTAAATGTTCACATATATCCCCAAATAAGTTCTTTTAAAATTAAATTAAAAGAAATAATTTGAAAGTTCACATATATCCCTAAATAAGTTCTTTTAAAAATTAATTAAAAAAAGTAATTTGAAAGTTTATATATATCCCCAAATAAATTCTTTTAAAATTCAATTAAAAGGAGTAATTTGAAAGTTCACATATATCTCTAGATAAATTCTACTTTTAAAGAATTTACAATCTAATTATCTTTGTCTTAAGCCATACATATAACTTTGTTCTTAAAATAAAAATTAAAATATTTAATGAAATGTATCATTGTGCTGACCTGATAGGTCATCTAGTGTTTTAAACCTTAATTCTATGTTTTAAAACCTCCAATATCTCCTTTAAGTCTTCCTCGATTTGCCTGTGTAGTCCGGATATTTTTCTAGAAAGCTATTATGTTAAATATTGATATAATACAAAATTTTGGCTTAAAACTTATGTGAGTTGATTTCAATCAACGTTTTGAGCAAACGAACCCGGATTCGCATTTTGCCGATTTTGATGGGTCCGTATCGTGATTTGTGACCGGAGTGTATGCCCGGAATCTAATTCGGAGGTCCCTAGCTTGAGTTATTGCTTTTGGCATAATTTTAAAGTTTAAAGGTTTAATAAATTTAAAGATTTGACCAATATTTGACTTTGTTCATACTGGGTCCGTATTTTGGTTCTGAAACTCGATATAGATCCCTTACTATATTTATTACTTGTCTGCCAAATTTAGTGAGAAAGGGAGTTAGTTTGACATGATTGATATCCGGTTGTTAAAATATAAATTCTAAAGATTCATTGAAAATTTCATTTGATTTGGTGTTTGATTCCTAGTTCTAGGTATTATTTGGGTGTTTTGATTGCACGAGCTAATTCGTGTTATGTTTTTGGACTTGTGTGCATAGTTGGTTTGGAGCCTCGATGGTTCGGGTGAGTTTCAGATAGGCTACGGATGGTTGTAACTTAGAAAAATCTAGTTTTCTTAACTTCTTCTGGTTTCTGGTATTTTCTTCTTCGCGATCGTGAAGGTACTCCCGCAATCGCAAAGGGTAAATTAGGTTGGGGGAGGATATTGTTCTACATGAATGCGAGACCATGGTCGCAAACACGGAGCATTGGGGGGCCTCTAGCTCGCGAATGTGGCCAGTCAATCACGAACGTGTAGCTTTGTAAGGTGGAAGCTGGGAACTGACCATTACTCTTCGCGAATGCGGAACAAGGCTTGTGAACGCGCCTTCGCAAATGCGAAGGGTCTCCGCGAACGCGTAGGCTATTTGAGATGCTGCTTCACGATCGCGCCAGGCCCTTTGCGAACGCGAAGAAGGGCTGACGCCTGTTGATACCCAATTTTTTCCATAATATTTTCAAAACTATGCCTGGGCATCAATTAGTATTTTTCATACAATTTCTGCATTTTAAAAATATTTTAACTAATTTCTCTCAGTATTTATTTTATAAAAACAATCACTAATTGCATCACAAATAGTTTTATAATACATTTTGTGGCTTAATTCTATTATTTGCATTTGTACCAAGTTTCAATTATTGCACAAATAGCCGAATTTGTATTTTTAGAATGCAACTGTAATTACTTTGCAACTGTAGCCTATGCATGCATTATTACATAATTTTACTGTAAAATAGCCTTTTATATTTTTAAAATATTATGTAATTATTTTAAAATATTTTCAGGCACAAAAATTATTTTTACAGCCTATTTGTTATTTTAAAAAATTATTTTATCAATTAAATAGGGTATTTAACAAATGGCCCCCTATTTTCAAATTTAGCCTGATTGCCCAGCCCAATTTTAACCCCTTTATAAACCAGCCCAGAAACCCCAGGCCCAATACCCACCTGCCCGATCCAATATCCGGCCAAATTATTGTCGTTGATCATTTTGATCAACGGTCCAGATTTACCCTTACCTGAATTAAACCTAATGATCTCCCCCAAACCCTTCATTTCCTCTTCTCTCTCATACCGACATATGATCCCCTCTTCTCTCAAATGCTCTCAAGTCCTAACCCTAACTCACCTTCATCGACGTTCATCTACTGCCATTCATGGTGTTTCCCCACCACCATCAGACCTCTAATGGCCTCTCTTATGTCGGTATTGCCATCTCTAAGGTTCTCGAGGGACCAGGGTCAGTCCACTTACACCTATGGCCCTTTCTTGCCTGTTTCAGGCTGTTCTAGTTCAATTTCGAGTAAGATCTTCCTATGTCGCCTTAGATCTATGGATTTCTAATCCTACTTCTACATCTTTGTATTCTTCTTCTCGAAACCCCAATTTCTTCCTTCTGAACTTCTTAGATGTATACAGATCTGAGATGGTTTAGACCTATTTCACATGAGTTTTACACGAACCGTCTGATTTTCGAATGATTTTTCATTTTTCTAAACTAGGGTTTCTTGAAAATTTCTTTCTCCAAAATGTTTGAAGATTTGAGTGTTTAATCTTCTATTTCTTATGTGATTTAACCGATTTCATAACTAGTTTATGTTAAAAAAAACCCAAGTTTTTCGACATTTTGTTTGGTTTCTGTGTTATTTATATACTGACTTTGTCCTATGCTTTGGTTCCTGTGATTTTTCTTTAGCATAATTCGATGTCTTGTGATTTTTTCTCCTAATATGCCTCTACTAAGGTTCTTGGTTCGACTTTTCTACTGATTCTATATGTCTATATTCATTCTGGCTATTTGTGGTAAACCTATATTTTTCTCCTTAAATCAGTGTTGTTTTGAATTCTTGATTTACTAATTTGTTTCGTTAAACCCTAAGTGTTAAGCCCTGACTATTCCTTTCTTGCCTTATTTTGTCCGTGATACTTGCTGACTCTTTACATGATTTTCTCCTTAATTAAACCCTTGCCTATTTTTATTATGAAGTTCTTTATTTTGGTTTGATTGGAATGACTTTCCTTAATAAGGCCTTTGCTTCTTACTTCTTTACTCAGTCTGATTGAACTCCTTACCTTAATTAGCTCCTGTCATTACCATTGATTGATTTTCCTTAATTTAAGGAGAAGACAATGTTGAATCTTTGTGTGACTGATTCTGTAAATTTCCCTAATTGCTACATAATCGGTTATTTACCTTATTTTGTTTAACTCTTGATTACTATATATGCCCTTACCTATTCTCACTTCTAGAAGAACAATAGTTCATAAAACTACTACTTTTACACTCTAAAAAGGCTCTTTCTACTCTCTCTACTACTTGTGATATCTGTTATCTAGCCGGCTGCAAGCCAAGGCTGGAAATTGCACAATACATGTCTCACATCTTGTGTTTTCTTCTCTAACTAGTATGCTTCTGATTAAATTTTAGAATCCAATCTTTTATGCTTATTTACTGCCTTAGTTCATCAATCCTGAGTCCATTCTTGCTTCTGTTTACTGCTTACCTAGCATGCCAAATACTGCCTTATTCAAATATGTTAATAGTAGGTTTTCACTTTACTTGCTTGTTTGCTATCTTGTTTAACATGTATTACATATGTAACTACCATGTTTGACTGACTACTGTTTATCTAGCATGTCTAAACTTTGCTTTTGTGTAATTAGCATGCCTACACTTGTTACTACTTGCCTAGCATGTCCATTTAAGTCCTTGACTGTTCTGCCTTACTCTTGCTAAGTTAGCTAATCTTCCTAGAGTGACTCTAGCTGTGTTGTTTATATGTTTTCAACATGTTTCTGTTGTGACCTTTGCTTCATATTTCAATGACCTGCATTATATCTAACCTATTTAGTTCTGTGGAACCCCTTAAGAACTCTATGCACCCTGTTGTTTTTGTGCTCCATTAAGGTGTATTCTCTGTGTTCCCAACCCCTCTTTCCTTGTGTGAAAGCTGTTTGCAAAAGTACTTCCTAAAGCTTGTTTGTTCTATGACTTGTGTTCTGATTGCAATTTGTTTTTCATACTTTCCTCAAACTGTTTTATCACTAAATCAGTACTGGTTTTCAGAAATTCTTTTCACTTCTAAGACCTTTCTTTATACTATTTATCAAACTCTTTCAAACCATTATGCACTCTCACTTACTCTTAGATTACTAAGTCCTGCCCCTCTGGTATGTGTACTGCTTAGAGACCCTTGAGATCTCTCTGAACTCTGGTATATCAGGGTTGTCACTTCCACACTACACATAAATCAGTTCTTATTTGAGAAAGGTCTAGGTGTGAGCACTGCCCAGTATCCTTGAGCTCTTTAGGGAACTCTGACACACCTAGACATGAAATTGGCTATGAAACTTTGGGCATTTGAGACTACTGAAGGCTGGAAAATTGTTTTGGTCCTGCTTCAGGTTCCCTATAGCTTAATTTCTATTCTATTTAGGTAATTTTATTTGATCATTGGTCTATAATAATTAATTGTAAACGAATATTGGGGTGATTAGTAGAAAGAGAGGGTAGTTGTAAATTGTGGGTAAAGTTGGGTAGATAATATGCCTATAGGGTTTATTGTGATTTACATGTGTTGTGTTAGACAATCTGCCTATAGGATTTCTTGGTTGAAATAAATTCTACCTGCTCCACTTCATTAGACGCCTCTGCTCCATTTCATATAATTAGAGATCATGCCTATAGGATTTAAAACTAGCTTTAATAATTAGAGATCATGCCTATAGGATCTAAATCAGCTTTAATAATTAGAGATCATGCCTATAGGATCTAAATTAGCTTTAATTATAGAAATCATGCCTATAGGATCTAAACTCAATTTTGGTCAGATCTAAAATCAGTTTATAGGATCTATAATCAGTTTAATTTTAACTCATGCTTGTAGTTTCTGAATCAGTTTAATTAACCAACCCACTCGTTTTGTTCAACGTTGTGTTAGTTAACATCACTAGAAAGCATGCCTATAGGATCTTAATTGTCCGTTTAAAATTGTTTACTGTTTTATTGCATTCCTGATCAATGATTAGATACCATGCTCATAGGATATCACTATTACACGCCTAGGCAAGCCTTTAGGGTGACTAAAACTCTGCAAACTGTAAAACTACGGTCTATTATCTGTGACTGCTCATATTCAACAGGTCTAAAATCAGTAGGAAAACAGAATAGGTCTTTGACACTTGGCTCCTAACTTAATACTACATATTTTCTACTCACCTAGATATCTTGTTCTAGGGCTTCCTTTTAAATACCTGAAACTGTGTGTAAGACGTGCACTTGCTTGCTCTGTTTGTGGAGGTAAAACCTAAGCCTTTAATTGTTCTCTTTTAGTCCAGTCCTAAGTGTTTTGATTGTCGCCTAGATTTTTCTCCTTTAAGTACCTTAGGATGGTCTAGAACTACCCAAACTAGAGGTCCTAAATACCTCCGGGCCACAAGGAAGGGACGATTAGTGCACACATAGGATATCTTTTAAGGTTGCTAGAACACTTTAGGCTATGACCAAGGGGGAGGGAATTGGGTAGTAAGGATATGATGACTGCGCGCTAATCTCATGTGTAGCCCCTCATTGAGGAGTGATTACCGGGCATTGCGTGGGTATGATCCTGTAGTCTAACCAACCTAGGACCCCTCTCTCCCAATTCCTATGTACTCTAAATGAACTTCCTTTTCTTTATGTATATATATATGCAAGTTATTCAAACCTCTCCTTTGCTTTCATTACCTGAATCATACATGTGTTTAGAATGTGAAAACATGCATTTATTTGCGAATATGTGTTGAAATTGTTTACTTGCAAAATGACTAATTCACATAGTTTAAGTTCGGGCGGGACCCACCATTATGGACCGCGAGGGGTGCCCAACACCTTCCTCTCAAGGTTATTTCGAGCTCTTACCCTAATCTCTGGTAATGCAAAATAGTTCATGAGTTGATTGCTCTAGGTGCCCTAACGCACCATAACCTGTTAGGTGGCGACTCTTCAAATACCCAAATTCCCAAAAGGAAACGAGTTATTCCCCCCATGAATGTCGAAACCCGTACTCCCCCATCAAAAGGGGATAAAAGGGGGGGCGACAGTATGGCGACTCTGCTGGCGATATTTTCAAGCTCTTACCATAACGAACTTATCTTTTTGTGAATTAGTCCATGCGTGCTCTATCCCATGTACCCTTTCCCCTTATTTGAATTTAACTGTCTATTTTTAAGAATTTATGATTCTTTTATTGTTGAAACTGACTTGTCTCTTTATTTTCTTTTCTATAACTGTCTTTTAATTTCTTTAAATATTGCATTTAGTATTTTCTTACGTGCAAATACTTGATAACATGCTATTTATTGTTGCATAAATCATGCTCAACATTATATTCCACTCGTGCGTAACTAATCCTATAGCAACACTTGATGAGTGTTTGCACTCTTCCTATAATTCGGAAAGGCGTATTTGCGGTAAAACTAGTCAATAAACGGTACGTTCGATGGTTCCGTGCCTTTCCCCCTCAAGTTGTCCGCTTGAGGGTCCCAGTCTAGACCTCTATAGCAGCCCTACTCTGGTTAATTGTACATGCATCATGGTCAAACCTAGCCAGGTTAATATGTTGTCCGCATAATAACCCTTTAAGACAAGCCTTGTCCAAAAGTCCATTGGGTTTTCCATAATCCCAAAGGACGTAACCACGATTATGTGCATTAATTTGGAGAAATAAGTTCCAATATGCTATATAAATAGACAAACCTGGAGGGGGAAAGGGCCTAAATCTCTTTTGCAGAAAATGAGGTACGAGGTCCCCAGATTCGGTATGGTCGGTAGCATACCTTCCCTCTTGCTAGATTGGTGGAAGGATCTTCCTTCATGTGACCAAAATCAAGTGAAATGAGTCTTAGGAAACTTACCTTCTCTGTTGGATCTTCACCCCAACAAAATGTTGATCGAGGCTGCAACTATGTTTTGGGACAAGGAAAGGGTTGTGTTCCATTTTGAGAACATAGAAATGACTCCCCTCCTAGAAGAAATAGGAGGATTTGTTGGGTTGCCTTGGAACAGCCCTAATCCGTTAGCACCTGAAAATTGCACTGCTAGGGGATTTCTAAAGATGATGGGGCTGAAGAACAATGACAACTTGAAATGCATAAAGGACTCCTACATACCTTTTGATTTTTCTTTATGAAAGATACGGTCACATCAGCTCTTACCGTATTTTTGATGATGAGTTCTCAATCACTTCTTTAGGTTGGATTCATCGTAGGGTCTTCGTGTTTATCATGTGTTTCTTGGGCATGCTGGTATTCCCAATCCATGGGGATAAGATCCATACTAGGCTGGCCATGGTGACCAAAACTCTGATGGACGGGATTGAGGGGAAGACATACACTATCGTCCCTATGATCGTTGTAGACATATACCGGGTTTTTGAGCAATGTCAGAAGGGGTTCAGGTTCTTCGAGGGTTGCAACTTGTTGTTACAAGTCTAGTTGTTAGAACATCTCCAAAAGGGACAATACCGCCAAGAATTTCTACGAAGGTCGTGGAATGATCACATATCCTTCCATCATCCCAAAAAAATGAACTATATTCCAGACATGTTTGCCCAACCGGAGGACGCTGTGGGATGGGTACAACTTTTTGAAAATTTGACCGAGGATCAAGTCTAGTGGATGTTCGGGTGGTTTCCTACCGATGAGTTCATCATCAGATCCAGAGATTTTCCACACTTGGTATTGATTGGGTTGAGGGGCATATACCCTTACGATCCTCTCAGGGTTATGAGACAAGCAGGCAGGAGACAGATCATACCACGGGTTGCTAAGATGTGTCACTTCAGAGCCAATTTCCAAGGTGGTGCCATCCTGTATAAGAATGAAGCGTAACACATATGGACCTTGAAGATTATTTTGGAGAAGGATACGATTGAGCCAGACCGATATCATGTGGGCCACTCATTCCTTTACCCTTCGTGGTTAGAGGACAACATAACTGGGGTCGTTGAGCCAAGGGCTGTGCCAGGAAATAGGGTCATAGATGAGGTTGCTGAAGTAGAGGTGAAGTACAACAAGCTGCGAAAAAGAGTTCGAGAGTCTGAAGCCTAGCATATGGCACCACATACGGCTGATATGGAGATGATTAAACGAGTGGAAAGAAAGAGCTGTTAAATATAGCGAGAGGCTGGAATATCTGGAGTACAGTTTAATGGAGTTGGAAGGGAAGATCAGAAAAAGGGTAACTAACTGCCAGAACGCTAAAGGAAACGAAGGAGGGCATATGGCAAGGGCATTCCTACTGTTGAACCTGCGCGAGTTGGGAGAATAGATCGACAAGACAGGAGAGGGTCCTTCTGGGACCAAGTAGATTAGATTTACTTGCTTTTCAAATGTAATAAGGCCAAAAGCCATTAGTGACATTATCTTATTTAGTTTCATTTTGGTTTGTTTACTTTTACATTAATGAAATGAAGCAATTATTGGCACTAAATTTCTCCAAATTTATTTGTCACTTGGCCCACCTCGGGCACAACGAGGTTTCAAAATTAGGAAAAGAAACTATAATCCCGTAATATGTTTTTAAATATTGTAAACATTTCAGAATCCTTACCAACTCGTTTACCTTTTTGTTTTTGTTTATTTCTTTATTCCCAACCTCTAAGGTTGGTTCGCTCATACTAGCATCATTAGCATATCACACCAGATCTAGAGTCCCTCCACCTCCTCCTCCTCCAAGTAATTCAAAAGTCAAAAGAATAGCAAAAATGGACGAATTAAGTTGTATTCGAAAGGATAATGCTGAGAACGCATAAACTTCAGACGGTCGGAGCACTCCGACACCTAATGATCTAGTCTTAAGGTTGGAACAAAAGATATTTGAGCTACAGGGAGAGCTTGAGTAGGTCTGTAACTTGGAAAACTTATCACTCACCCTGAATGTCCCTGACATCAACCAACAAAACACAAAGAATCCAACACCTCCTCAAAACACATCAAACCAAAATCCACAAAACCCTCCTGCACCGCATCAATATGCAACCCCACCTCAAAATCTCAATCCCCTACCAATACCAACTCCGCCACAACCTCACCATCAACCAATTTAGTACCTACCAACCACTACTTACACACTCCCCAGAACACACCACAACCCATTCTTGATCCTCAAAACTCAACCAATGCCCACCATTACACCCAGGCACCTGGCACTCAACAAAACAACCCCATATACATGGAAACCGTACCTCACTCTATCCAACCAATCTCCTATACACTAGAATCCTCTGAGAAGGACCTTCTCATTAAAAACATAGCTGAAGAAACTCAAGAAGTTGCTGAGTCGAGTTTAGGGTGTCGAAGGTGGTAAAGGAATAGAAGGTTTGAACTATGAAGATTTATGCATACAGCCAAATGTAGAATTGCCAGAGGGTTACAAACCTCCCAAGTTCGAAATGTTTGACAGTACAGGTGATCCCATGGTTCATTTGAGGACTTATTGTGACAAGCTTGTTGGGGTCGGAAAGGATGAAAGGATCCGTATGAAGCTCTTTATGAGAAGTCTTACAGGAGATGCTTTGTCCTGGTACATCAGCTAGGATCCTAAGAAATGGTCCAACTGGGTGAGTATGTCATCTGACTTCATGGACCGATTCGGGTTCAATACAAAAAATGCACCAGATGTTTTTACATTTAGAACTTTAAGAATAAGCCCACCGAAACTTTTCGTGAGTATACTACTCGTTGGAGGTCAGAAGCAACCAAAGTCAGGCTATCTTTAGACGAGGAACAGACGAACAAGTTCTTCGTAAGAGCACAAGATCCACAATATTATGAAAGGTTAATGGTTATCGAAAATCATAAATTCTCTAATATCATCAAACTCGGAGAAAGAATCGAAGAAGAAATAAAGAGCGGGATGGTGACAAATTTTGAGGCATTATAGGCCACAAATAAGGCATTACAATCAGGCCGCATATCAAAGAAAAGAGACGCTGGGGCAATAATGGTGGCTCAAGGCCTGAAATATCCACTTGCATATCAAACACCTCCACCCAAATACCAAGCACCACCATCCACATATCAACCTTCATCTCCCAGATATTTCCAACCAGGCACTGCCAATCATACCTATAATTCCCAACCATCTCATTTCCAATCACCTCCAACTCGCCAAAATTTTCTAGGACCACGACCAAACTTTGACCGTAAGCCACCCAGATAGTATACTGCTATTGCTAAACCCATCGACCAACTGCATGAAAGGTTGAAAGTCGCTGGTTACATCACCCTTATTCTTGTTGTGGCATTAGAGAATCTATCCTAATGGGTCAACCCAAACAAAACATGTGCATACCATTCTGGTATGAAAGGGCACACCATTGATGAGTGTCGAATATTGAAAGATAAAATCCAGACACTGATTGACAACAAGGTTATACAGGCGAAAGAAGCTGCACCCAATATCCGCAACAATCCTTTCTTGGATCATAGGGGTGGCGGGATACATGTGATAGAAATGGATGAAGAATGGGATCTTGAGAGGTTAATCGGGCTTATTCGAGAAGGCGATTACTTTAAAATTGCAGTCACACTAACTCCCATTGTAGTACAGACTCAATCACCGATTGAAGTTGAGATAACTGCATCAGTTCCATTTGAGGTAGAGGTAGCCCCACCTGCGGCCACCCCTGTTCCATTTGAAGTGGAAGTGGCCACACCTTTCACGCTGATAGTATCAACCACACCTCATTTCGACTAAAAAGCAATAACGTGGGATTATGTTGCCACGGCTAGGCGAAAAGGAAAGGCAAAGATGGAGGAATCTGATGCTACCCAAGGAATGACTAGGACCGGGAGAATCTACACTTCTGAACACTTGGGAGGACCAAGTAAGGATGCCACTACCAAGGAGCCTATCATTGAAACAGGACCAAATGACCTTTGGGGGAAAGTTCAAGTAAGGGAATATTCCATCATAATCATTTGAAAAAAACCCCCAGCTCAGATATCCATACTGTCGTTGTTGCAAAATTCAGAGGCACACAAGAATGCTTTGATAAAGGTGTTGAGCGAAGCTTACCTGCCCAACAATATCACCTACGGAGAGATGGACAATATAATAGGACAAATGCTAGAAAGTTATAAGATAATCTTCCGCGAAGATAAGCTATCACCTGAGGGGTTGAATCACAACTGAGCATTGCATATCACAATGCAATTTGAAGACAAATTCATTGCCAGGTTCTTGATTGATGGGGGTTCAAGCCTCTACATTTGCCCATTGGATACTATAAAAAGATTGGGCAAAGGTTTCCATGAAATACGGGCAGGGAGCATGAACGTGAAAGCTTTCGATGGGTCCTAAAAGGCCACAATTGGGGGAATTAATCTTTGTTTACAAATGGGGACAACTTGGTTCAACGTTGAATTTCAAATGCTCGACATATCAGCCTCATACAATCTTCTTTTAGGCCGACCATGGATACATGCCGCTGGAGCTATGGCTTCCACACTACATCAAGCTGTGAAATTTGAATGGAACCATCAAGAGGTGATCATTCACAGAGATGGGAGTAACCCCATTTACACCAGTCAAACCATCCCGGTAATTGGAAACAGAAGAAGGTTAGGAGGGGAAACCTATCATCACATCAAACGTGTCAATGCCATAAAGAAAGACAAATCGTGGAGTAGAAAAATAGAAAGCATACTGGCATAGTTTGGGTATGAACCCGAAAAAGGGCTTGGGAAGAATCTCCAGGGTATTATTAAGCCGATACAGCTGAAGCGTCACGGTACTACCTTCGGGCTCCGATATCAGTATACATGGCAGGAGTATGATGATTGGTTGCCTCCATGGCACAAACCTTATTACCCTCTCGAGCAACCAGTGCCGTATCTGGATCAAACTTTTCACCAAGCTGACACAATATTGGGAACTACAGAAGAAGAAGCGTTAGCTGGGCCGAGAAATCTATTTTTGGAGGATGAAGGCATGGACTGGAGTGCAATAATTGAGGAGGAGGAAGAAGGCCTCACTATTCAGACTGTGGAGAAGGGAGTTTTTCTCAGGAACTTGACCGCTACACCATCCCGGGCCCACCGAGTCCCTGGGTAGCTTGGAAGATTTTATTCCTATAGTCATTCTAGGCATTTAAGATTTTCTGTAATTTTGTTTTAAGATTCACTTGTTTCAAAATAAATGCTCGATTCATTGAGCTGTACTTGTTTGGATGTTTTAAGTATTAATCAAATGCATTGTTCTTTATTATTTATTATGATCTTTCATATCTTTCTACAGCATTATTGTTACTTTTTCTGATGAACCGGTGACTAGGACATGTAACGAGGCAATGCAACATGCGAATAGTGATTCGGATGAAGAAGATGAGATACCTGAGGAAGTTGTCAGGGAAGCTAAAAACTTTGAGAATAAGCCTAAGTCCAACCTGGACGAAACCGAGGCAGTAAATTTGGGGGACGCCGAGACCGTCAAGGAGACTCGCATCAGCATTCACTTATCGCCAACAGAGGAAGACGAATACATCTATTTTCTAAAGGAATATGAGGATATTTTTGAGTGGTCATATGATGACATGACCGGTTTGAACACGTCCATAATAGCTCACAAGTTGCCTACTAATCCCATGTGTCCACCAGTGAAATAGAAACTCAGAAAATTCAAACCAGATATGAGCCTAAAAATCTATTAGGAAGTTACTAAGAAGATCAAAGCCAAGGTTCTCAGGGTGGTTGAGTACCGAACCTGGTTAGCCAACATTGTGCCAGTTCCGAAGAAAGATGGAAAAGTCAGAGTATGTGTTGACTATCGGAATTTAAATAGAGCTATTCCCAAGGATGACTTTCCACTGCCATATATACACATCCTGATCGACAACTACGCCAAGCATGAACTCCAATCCTTTGTGGATTGCTTCACAGGCTATCACCAGATTTGGATGGACGAAGAAGACGTAGAGAAAATCTCTTTTATTACACCATGGGGGATATACTTCTACAAGATGATGCCATTTGGTCTAAAGAATGCTGGGGCTAGTTACATGAGGGCCATGACAATCATTTTCCATGATATGATACACAAAGAAATAGAGGTGTATGTGGACGACGTCATTATCAAATCCAAGAGGGCCACAGATCACATAGCAGACTTGAGAAAGTTCTTTGACATATTAAGAAGGTACAACTTGAAACTGAACCCCACAAACTGTGCATTCGGGGTTCCCGCAGGAAAGTTATTGGGATTCATTATCAGTCGTCAAGGGATCGAGCTAGATCCATCTAAAGTCTAGGCTATTCAGGAGTTACCACCGCCTAGGAGCAAAAAGGACGTGATGAGCTTCCTAGGACGTCTCAACTATATTAGTCGCTTCATAGCATAGTCCACAGTCATATGTGAACCCATCTTCAAGATGCTGAGGAAAGATGTCGAGACAAGCTGGACCGAGGATTGTCAGAAAACTTTTGACAAGAACAAGGAGTACCTGTCCACACCACCAGTTTTAGTCCTGCCAGAACCAGGACGGCCTTTGCTACTCTATCTATATGTATTGGATGGAGCCTTCGGATGTGTTCTAGGACAACATGATGAGACAGGGAGGAAGGAGCAAGCCATATACTACTTGAGTAAGAAGTTCACACCTTATGAAGCATGATACTTTCTGCTAGAGCGCACTTGTTGTGCTTTGACTTGGACGGCCCAGAAGCTGAGGCATTACTTTTGTGCCTATACCACACATCTCATATCCAGGATGGACCCTTTAAAGTACATATTTCAGAAACCCATGCCAACTGGGAAGCTAGCCAAGTGGCAGATACTGTTGAGTGAGTTCGATATCGTCTACGTAACTCAAAAGGTGGTCAAAGGACAAGCATTGACAGATCACCTTGCTGTAAACCCGGTGGGAGGAGAATGCAGACCCTTGAAAACATATTTTCCTGATGAAGAAGTGTCGTTCGTAGGAGAGGACATTACCGAAGCATACGACAGTTGGAGGATGTTCTTTGACGGAGCTGCAAATTTCAAAAGAGTGGGCATTGGAGTAGTTTTGGTATCTAAAACAGGTCAACATTATCCGGTATCTACTAAACTCAGATTTCCTTGGACCAACAACATGGCAGAATATGAAGCCTGCATACTAGGACTCAACATGGCAATCGACATGAATATTCAGGACCTACTGGTAATCAGTGATTCAGATTTGCTTGTGCACCAGGTACAAGGTGAATGGGCCACCAATAATTCCAAGATATTGCCATATATGCATTGTCACGACCCCGGTTCGCCCTCCGTGAAACATCGTGACGGCACCTAGTCTCTAGACTAGGTAAACCTAACAAATGTGGAAAAATAAACCAATTTTTGTGGAAGAAATAGATAAAATCGAAATAGTGAAATAAAACATTGTTTAAAATTCCGCTTAGCATACACAAGGTCAACTCTCGAAACTAATAACAATTCCCAAAACCCGGAATCGCATGATCACAAGCTTTTAAATATCTACAAGCATCTAATTCCAGAATATCTAACAAAGAAATGATAGTACAGAAGGGCTAATACAAAAAGGGAGAGTAGAAAGGGACTCGTCGGTCTGCGGACGTGGCAAATATACCTCGGAGTCTCTACAAGCGCCTCGTCTCAAACGTGATAAGTCTGAGTGAAAGTACCTGGATCTGCACATGAAAAACATGCGCAGAAAGGGCATGAGTACATCACAGCGGTACTCAGTAAGTGCTAAGCCTAACCTCGGTCGAGTAGTGACTAGGAAGATCAGGGCCCTACTAAGGTTAAATGAAATATAAGGTATGCCAGTATAGAATAAGATAGTAAAAACTAAGTGCAATAGTAAGAAATAATATAGAATAGAAAGAACAATAATAGTTATAACAGAGACAAGGAAATCACGGAAAGAAGTACAGCTCAACACGGAGATAACAACCGGGGATCTCTCAGTATCCTGAGGATCACTTAGTATCCTCAATATGTGTGTCGGGGATCTCTTGGTATCCTGAGGATCTCTTAGTATCCTCAATATTTATGCTGGGGATCTCTCAGTATCCTAAGGATCTCTTAGTATCCTCAATACATGTCGGGGATCTCTCGGTATCCCTCACTATAGTCCAAATCAATATATATATGTGTAGGGGATCTCCCGAGATACCATCTCGTAGTCTCAAAGTAAACACGCAGCAACAACACGAAGAACACTCAATTAAATTCAATTTCACAACAAGGTAAATAGGTATTTCTAGCCTAGCATGCTTCACGTAGTCCAAATAAAACAATTTGAGCAAATAAAGCAATTAAGTCAATTAGTCATGACTCTCTAAGCTAAAAGCAGGCTTAAAAGTGCAAGTAGAATAAATAGGAAGGGAAAACACAATTAAAGTTACTTAATGAAAATAGGATTTTTCAACAATTAGCACAAGTACGCACTCGTCACCTCACGTACAGGGCATTTCAAATATCAACAATACCAATCCTAAGGGGAATGTCCCCCACACAAGGTTAGGCAAGCCACTTACCTCGAACCAGCTCAAAATAACCCGAAACTATGCTCTTGCCACGAGTACTCGACTCTAAATGGCCCGAATCCAATGATCTTCTCTTCAAAATTCCCACAGAATTGCCCTCTCCCGAGCTCCAAATTAATTTCTAACTTTTTGAAACTAAACTCTCGAATTGAGATTTTTCTGCCCAGCAAAGTCGCATCTGCAACTCAATTTTCGCATCTGCGATACCACTTCTGCGGTCAGGGGAACCGCTTCTGCGATTCTCACTTAAAATTCCCTCTCCGCACATGCGACCCATATGTCGCATCTGCGGTCGCGCAGGTGCGGTAACACATCCGCTCTTGCGGTACCTTATCACTTTCCTCTTGGCCGCTCTGCGGCTTGGCTCCGCATCTGGAAGAGTCGCATCTGCGGCCTCTCAGCCATAGATGCCATTATGACAACAGCCAAAAGACTTCAGCTACAAACTCCAACTTTCCAACTTCCCATTAACCACCCAAAATCATCCCGAGGCCCCCGGGACCTCAACCAAAAGCACAAACAAGTCATATGCCACTGTCCAAACTTGTACAAATCTCCACAACACCTCAAACAACATCGGATCAACCAATTAGCATCGGATTCAAGCCTATGAACTTCAAAACTCTCAAAATACGCTTTTGATCAAAAAGTCTATCAAACCTCGTCCGAATGACCTGAAATTTTGCACACACATCACATTCAACACTACGGAGCTATTCCAACTTCCAGAATTCCATTCCAACCCTCAGATAAAAATCACACTATCGAACTGGAAACTTCAAAAATTGAACTTTCGTCATTTCAAGCCTAAATTAGCTACGGACTTCTAAGACACAATCTGAACACGCTCCTAAACCCGGAATCGCCCAACGGAGCTAACGGAACCATAGGAAGTCCATTCCGAGGCCGTCTTCATACTGTTCCGACTATGGTCAAATTTCCAAAACTCAAGCTCTCATTTAGGGACTAAGTGTCCCAAAACTCTCTGAAACTTCAAATAATTCCTCCCGGAAACTCATAGTAGAAGAAACAAACATGAGGAAAGTAGTTAATAGGGAATCGGGGCGTAACTTCTTAAAACGACCAGTCGGGTCGTCACATCCTCCTACACTTAAATATTCGTTTATCCTCGAACGAGCGTAGAGACATACCTGAAGTAGGGAAAAGATGAGGTAATGGCTGTGCATATCCTGCTCAGTCTCCCAGGCCGCCTCCTCGACCGGCTAAACCCGCCACTGAACCTTCACTGAAGCAATATTCTTTGACCTCAGCTTTCAGACCTACCTGTCCAATATCACCACTAGCTCCTCAACATAAAATAGATCCTTGTCCAACTGGATTGAACTGAAATCAAACACGTGCGACGGATCGCCGTGATACCTCCGGAGCATCGAAACATAAAATACCAAATGAACCCCTGCGAAGCTGGGAGGTAAGGCAAGCTCATAAACAACCTCCCTAACACGCCGCAATATCTCAAAATGGCCAATAAACATCGGACTCAACTTCCCTTTCTTCCCAAATCTCATAATGCCCTTCATAGGCGAAACCCGAAGCAGAACCCGCTCTCCAACCATATAAGAAACATCACGAACCTTCCGGCCTACGTAACTCTTCTATTTGGACTAGGCTGTATGGAGTCTATCCTGAATCACCTTAACCTTCTCCAAAGCATCCCGAACCAAGTCCGTGCCCAATAATCTAGCCTCACCTGGCTCAAACCAACCCATCGGGGATCTGCACCGCCTACCATATAAAGCCTCATACGGTGCCATCTGAATGTTGGACTGGTAGCTGTTGTTGTAGGCAAATTTTGCCAATGGCAAGAACTAATTTCAAGACCCTCCAAACTCAATCACACAAGCACAGAGCATATCCTCAAGAATCTGAATAGTGCGCTCAGATTGTTCGTTCGTCTGAAGATGAAATGATGTGCTCAACTCCACCCGAGTACCCAACTCATGCTGAACGACCCTCCAAAACCTCGATGTGAACTGAGTACCTCTATCTAAAATGATGGAAACTGGAAGACAATGCAAACGAACAATCTCTCGGATATCAATCTCCGCCAACCGCTCCGAAGAATAAGTAGTACACACAGGAATGAATATGCAAACTTGGTTAGCCGATCCACAATCACCCAAATGGCATCGAAATTCCTCAAAGTCCATGGGAGCCCAACTACGAAGTCCATGGTGATCCGCTCCCATTTCCACTCCGGAATCTCTATCTGCTGAAGCAACCATCCGGTCTCTAGTGCTCATATTTCACCTGCTAACAATTGAAGCACTAGGCTACAAACCCACCTATGTCTTTCTTCATCTGTCTCCACCAATAGTGTTGTCTCAAATCCTGATATATCTTCGTGTCACCCGGATGAATGGAATACCGTGAGCTATGGGTCTCCTCTAAAATCAACTCCCGAAGCCCATCAACATTTGGCACAGAAATCCGGCCCTGCATCATCAATACCCCATCATCACCAATAGTCACATCTCTAGAATCACCATGTTGAACCTTGTCCTGAGGACTAGAAAATGAGGGTCATCAAACTAGCGCTCCCTAATACGATCAAATAATGAAAACCGAGAAACCACGCAAGCTAGAACCCGACTAGGCTCCAAAAGATCCAATCTCACAAACTGGATGGCTAAAGCCTGAACATCCATCGCCATGGGCCTCTCCGTTGCTGGTAAATAAGCTAAACTCCCCAAAGTCTCTACCCGGTGACTCAAAGCATCGGCCACCACATTGGCCTTGCTCAGGTGATACAAAATAGTGACATCATAGTTCTTCAGCAACTCTAACTACCTCCTCTGGCACAAATTAAGATCCTTTTGTTTGAACAGGTGATGTAAGCTCTGATGGTCAGTATAAATATCATAAGGCATACCGTACAAATAATGACGCTAGATCTTTAGGGCGTGAACAATGGCAGCTAACTCAAGATCATGGATAGGATAATTCTTCTCATGCACCTTCAACTGTCTGGACGCGTAGGTAATCACCCTACCGTTCTACATCAAAACCACTCCAAGGCCAATCCTCGAGCCATCATAATAGACAGTGTAAGACCCCGAACCTATAGGCAATATAAAAATTGGGGTTGTAGTCAAAGTTGTCTTAAGCTTCTGAAAGCCCGCCTCACACTCTTTCGTCCACTGGAATGGAGCACCCTTCTGGGTCAGTCTGGTCATAGGGGTTGCAATCGATGAAAACCCCTCCACAAAATGATGGTAGTAACTCGCCAAGCCAAGAAAACTACGGATCTCTATAGCTGAGGATGGTCCGGGCCAACTCTGCACTGTCTCTACTTTCTTCGGATCCACCTGAATACCCTCACTCGACACCATATGGCACAAGAATGCCACGAAATCCAACCAAAACTCACATTTCGAGAACTTAGCATATAACTTCTTTTCCCTCCAGGTCTGAAGCACGGTCCTCAGGTGCTACTCATGATCTTCCCGACTCCGGGAATACACAAGAATATCATCAATAAAGACAATGACGAACGAGTCAAGATACGGACGGAACATACTGTGCATCAAATGCATAAAGGTTGTTGGGGCATTGGTTAGCCCAAATGACATAACAAGGAACTCATAATGACCATACCGAGTCCTGAAAGTAGTCTTCAGGATATCTGGCTCCCGAATCTTCAACTGATGGTAACCTGAGCGCAAGTCAATCTTAGAAAACACTCATGCACCATAAAGTTGGTCAAACAGATCATCAATACGAGGCAAAGGATAATGGTTCTTCACTGTAACTTTGTTCAACTGGCAATAATAAATGCACATACGCATAGAACCATCCTTCTTCTTCACAAACAAGACAGGAGCACCCCAAGGTGATACACTAGGCCTAATAAAACCCTTATTAAGCAATTCTTGTAACTGATCATTTAACTCCTTCAACTCGGGAGGAGCCATACGATACGGAGGAATAGAAATGGGCTGAGTGCCCGGCAAAAATCAATGCCAAAATCAATATCTCTATCAGGTGGCATGCCCGGAAGATCAGCTAAAACACATTAGGAAAATCTTGTACTACTGGGACTGAATCAACTAAAGGGGTATTAATACTGACATCTCTCACATAAGCTAGATACGCATCACACCCCTTCTCAACCATACACTGAGCCTTAAGGAAAGAAATAACTCTACTGGAAGTTGAGGAGGAACCATAAAATTCTAATATGAGGAAGCTGCAATGTCTCTGAAATGCGTTACAGTCACTAGTTCATCTAAAATTACTTGATATTTCAATATGTTTCTAAACCAACTCTATTTTTATCAATAATTGTATATTTTTGAAAACTCTATTTCTGTAACTATCAGGTGTTACTCAGGGAAACTCAAATAAGGCCTCCAGAACGGAACAAAACAAGGCCAGCAAACAGAAGACGAACTAACCTCCCCCCACAAAACTTACAATTTTTCTTTGAACGTAAGCACATTCAACGTAGCGATAGCACCTGCAAATATATACACGTAACAAGGTCACTATCAATCGGGCCATCAGACACTAAATATATCTCCAGCTAAGAAATACACTACTCTTATTTGCTACTCGATTGAACCCTGTCCCATATATCTGTATAAGGCTAATCCTTGCCTCCATATTTGCATGAGGCTAATCCTTGCCTCCACACCTGCATAAGGCTGATCCTTGCCTTCATATTTGCATGAGGCTAATCCATGCCTCCATATCTGCATGAGGCTAATCCTTGCCTCCATATTTGCATGAGGCTAATCCTTGCCTCCACCTGCATGAGGCTAATCCTTGCCTCCATATTTGCATGAGGCTAATCCCTGCCTCCATATCTGCATGAGGATAATCCTTGCCTCCATATTTGCATGAGGCTAATCCTTGCCGCCGTACCTGCATGAGGCTAATCCTTGCCTACGTACCTGCATGAGGCTAATCCATTCCTCTGTACCTGCATGTGGCTAATCCCTGCCTCCATATTTGCATGAGGCTAATCGCTACCTCCCTATTTGCATGAGGCTAATCTCTGCATCCATACTTGCATGAGGCTAATCCCTGCCTCCATACTTGCATGAGGCTAATCCTTGCCTCCATACTTGCATGAGGCTAATCCTTTCCTCCATACTTGCATAAGGCTAATCAATGTCTCCCTATTTGCATTAGGCTAATACCTGCCTCCATATTTGCTTGAGGCTAATCCCTGCCTCCATACTTGCATGAGGCTAATCCTAGCCTCCATACTTGCATGAGGCTAATCCTTGACTCCATATCTACATGAGGCGATAATAACCATACCGAGTCCTGAAAGCAGTCTTCAGGATATCTGGCTCCCGAATCTTCAACTGATAGTAACCTGAGCGCAAGTCAATCTTAGAAAACACTCGTGCACCTTGAAGCTGGTCAAACAGATCATCAATACGAGGCAAAGGATAATGGTTCTTCACTGTAACTTTGTTCAACTGGCGATAATCAATGCACATACACATAGAACCATCCTTCTTCTTCACAAACAAGACAGGAGCACCCCAAGGTGATAAACTGGGCCTAATAAAACCCTTATCAAGCAATTCCTGTAACTTATCCTTCAACTCCTTCAACTTAGGAGGAGTCATACGATACGGAGGAATAGAAATGGGTTGAGTGTCCGGCAACAAATCAATGCCAAAATTAATATCTCTATCAAGTGGCATGCTTGGAAGATCAACTGGAAACACATTAGGAAAATCTCGTACTACTGGGACTAAATCAACTGAAGGGGTATCAATACTGACATCTCTCACATAAGCTAGATACGCGTCACACCCCTTCTTAACCATACGCTAAGCCTTAAGGAAAGAAATAACTCTACTGGAAGTATGATCTAAGGTACCCCTACACTCTACTCTCGGTATACCTGGCATAGCCAGCATCACGGTTTTGGCTTGACAATCAAGAATAGCATAATGGGGCGACAACAAGTCTATGCCCAAGATAATATCAAAATCAACCATACTGAGCAACAATAATCGACTCTGGTCTCAAAACCACTAAGAGCAACCAAACACGACCGATAAATGCGGTCCACAATAAGAATATCTCCCACAAGGGTAGAAACATAAATGGGGGAACTCAAGGAATTCCGAGAAACACCCAAATGCGGAGCAAAATAAAAAGACACATAAGAATAAGTAGAGCCTGGATCGAATAGAACTGATGCATCTCTGTGACAAACTAGTATAATACCTGTGATAAAGAATCGGAGGAAACATCTTCGGTACGGGCAGGAAGGGGATAGTATTTGGCCTGGCCTCCCCCTATAAGGCGACCTCTACCTCCCTGACCTCCACCTCTAGCTGGTTGAGTAGGTGGGGTAGCAACTAGTGCTGTAATCATAGCCTGAGAACTCTGCAGGGCACGCTGTGGCTGAGAAGTCTGTAGAGGTACACTCCTCCCAAGTCTAGGGAAATCCTTCACCACATGGAGTGTGTCACCATACTCAAAACAAGCTCTTGGAGGACGTGGCAGTTGTGTCTGGCTCGGGCTAGATCTGTTGGACTGACCTCTGAAAGCACTCCGCGCAGGAGGCGCACTAGATACTATAGGTTCATAATAAGGCTCCTGAGGCTTAGGAGGAGCTAGAATACCACTGGCTGCTGGAAGAGCTGAATGAACGGGGCGACTCATATAACCCCTACCATGAAGACCTGTAGTTGGGGCACGGGCACCACAATAATGGCCCAACTCTTGATACCTCTTGGCCTCCCTCTCCTCTCTCTCTCCATAGCATGCATACCCTCAATCCTCCTAGCAATGCTCACCACCTGCTGAAAAGAAATATCCATCTCCAACTCACGATCCATGCTAGACCTTATGCTGGGAATAAGCCCCTCAATAAACCGGCGAACCCTCTCCCGAACTGTAGAAACCAAGGCTGGGGCATGTCTAGCCAAGCTAGTGTAACAGATAGCATACTCAGATACAGTCATAGCACCCTCGCACAAATGCTCAAACTCTGTGTGCCATGCGTCCCTAAGGCTCTGGGGAAAAAACACTCTCAGGAACATATCTAAAAACTAAGTCCAAGTCAGTGAAGCTACCTCATCCGGGTTGTCTAACTCATAGGTGCGCCACCACTCGTAGGCGGCTCCTTGAAGATGGAAGGCAGTGAAAGAAACCCCACTCAATCCTGATATACCCATAGTGCGGAGGATACGGTGACACTCCTTCAGAAATCCCAAGGCATCATCGGAGGCTAACCCACTGAATATAGGAGGATCATACTGCTTGAACCTCTCAGGTCTTCGATGCTCATCCTCTGAAGCCGCTGCCCTATCCTCGGGTTGACCTGGGGCTACAGGCTGTACAGGAATAATCTCTAGGACATGATCAACATGCACTCACTGCTCAGGAGTGCGGGGGGTGGGATCTGTGCCCCTCCCCCGGCCTGAGATGTGGCTGCAGCAAGAGAGAGCAACCCTACCTGAGGCCAAAGTGGTGTACATGCTCATGAACTGCGCAAGAGTCTCCTGGAGAGCCGGAGTAGTAGTAGCAGTAGGCGTATCAGGTGCCTAGAGTCCATCTAGAACTGCTGGTGGTACCTCGGCGGCAGCTTGTGCAGGTGCTCTGGCTGCACCACGTGCGCGTCTTCGGCCTCTACCCCGGCCCTGGCCTCTAACGGCTGCAGTAGGGGGCACGGGTGCCTGATCATCTCGGGTAGCACGTGTCCTCACCATCTATGAGAGAATAGAAGACAAAATTTTAGAATTGTGATATCAAAATCTCGCACGACAAGGAAATCAAATGAAGTGGAATTTTCCTTACAGTTACATAGCCTCTCATAGATAAGTACAGACGTCCCCGTACCGATCAGCGAGACTCTAATAAACCGACTTGTGATTCATGACTCTTATGAACCTAGAGCTCTAATACCAGCTTTTCACGACCCCGTTTCACCCTCCGTGAACCATTGTGACGTCACCTAGTCTCTACTACTAGATAAGCCTAACAAATATAGAAAAATAAACCAATTTTTGCGGAAGAAATAGATAAAACTGAAATAGTAAAATAAAACAGTGTTTAAAATGCCACTTGGCATACATAAGGTCAACTCTTGAAACTAATAACAATTCCTAAAACCCTGAATCTCATGATCACAAGCTTTTAAATATCTACGAGCATCTAACTCCAGAATATCTAATAAAGAAAAGAAAGTACAGAAGTGCTAATACAAAAAGGGAGAGTAGAAAGGGACTCTTCGGTCTGCGGACGCGGCAGATATACCTCGGAGTCTCTACAAGCTCCTCGTCTCAAGTGTGATAAGTCTGAGTTGATGTACCTGGATCTACACATGAAAAACATGTGCATAAAGGGGATGATTACACCACAACGATACTCAGCAAGTGCCAAGCCTAACCTCGGTCGGGTAGTAACAAGGAAGGACATGGCCCTACTGAGGTTAAATGAAATATAAGGTATGATAGTATAGAATAAGACAGTAAAAACTAAGTGCACCAGTAAGAAATAATATAGAATAGAAATAACAATAATAGTTAAAACAGAGACAAGGAAATCATGGAAAGAAGTACAGCTCAACACGGAGACAACAACCGGGGATCTCTCATTAACCCGAGGATCTCTTAGTATCCTCAATATGTGTGCCGAGGATCTCTTGGTATCCCGAGGATCTCTTAGTATCCTCAATATTTATGCTGGGGATCTCTCGGTATCCCAAAAATCTCTTAGTATCTTCAATACATGTCGGGGATCTCTTGGTATCTCGCACTATAGTCCAAATATATATATATATATATGGGGGGGGGGGATCTCACGGGATACCGTCCTGTAGTCCCAAAGTAAACACGCAGCAACAACACGAAGAACACTTAATTAAATTCAATTTCACCATAAGGTAAACAGGTATTTCTAGTCTAGCATGCTTCACGTAGTCCAAATACGACAGTTTGAGAAAATAAAGTAATTCAGTCAATTAGGCATGATTCTCTAAGATAACAGCAGGCTTAAAAGTGCAAGTAGAATAAATAGGAAGAGGAAAACACAATTAAAGTGACTTAATGAAAACAGGATTTTTCAACAATTAGTACAATTATGCACTCACCACCTCACGTACAAGGTATTTCAAATATCAACAATACCAATCCTAAAGGGAATGTCCCCCACACAAGGTTAGGCAAGCCATTTACCTCAAACCAGCTCAAATTCAACCCGAAACCACTCTCTTGCCACGAGTACTCGACTCCAAATGGCCCGAATCCAATGATCTTCTCTTCAAAAACCCCACAAAATTGCCCTTTCCCAAGCTCCAAATTAATTTCTAACTTTTTGAAACTAAACCCTCGAATTCTGATTTTTCTGCCCTGCAATGTCGTATCTGCGGCTCAATTTTCGCATCTGTGATACCAATTCTGCGGTCAGGGGAACCGCTTCTGTGGTTCTCACTTAAAATTCGATCTCTGCACCTACGACCCATATGCCGCATCTGCGGTAACACATCCGCTCTTGTTGTTCTTGCTCACTTTCCTCTTGGACGCTTCTACGGCTTGGCTCCGCATCTGCGGGAGTCGCATTTGCGGCCTCTCAACCGCAGATGCAGTTATGATAGCATCCCAAAGACTTCAGTTGCAAACTCCAACTTTCCAACTTCCCGTTAACCACCCGAAATCATCCAGAGGCCCCCGTGACCTCAACCAAAAGAACAAACAAGTCATATACCACTGTCCAAACTTATACAAATCACCACAACACCTCAAACAATATCGGATCAACCAATTAGCATCAGATTCAAGCCTAAGAACTTCAAAACTCTCAAAATATGCTTTCGATCAAAAAGTCTTTCAAACCTCGTCAGAATGACCTAAAATTTTGCATACACATCACATTCAACACTACGGAGCTATTCCAACTTCAGGAATTCCATTCCGAACCTCGGATCAAAATCTCACTATCGAACCGGAAACTTCAAAAATTCAACTTTCGGCATTGGAAACCTAAATTAGCTACAGACCTCCAAGACACAATCTGAACACGCTCCTAAACCCAAAATCTCCCAACGGAGCTAATGGAACCATCGGAATTCCATTCCAATGTTGTCTTTATACTGTTCCGACTACGGTCAAATTTCCAAAACTCAAGGTCTTATTTAGGGACTAAGTATCCCAATACTCTCTGAAACTCTAAATAATTGCTCCCAGCAACTCACAATAGAAGAAACAAACACGGTGAAAATAGTTAATAGGGGATTGGGGCATAACTTCTTAAAATGACCGGCCGAGTTGTCACATGCACCATGTACAGGAACTGAGAAAGAGGTTCACAAAGATAGAGTTCCGACATGTGCCTAGAATTCAGAATGAGTTTGCCGATGCATTGGCTACTTTGTCATCCATGATACAATATCCAGATAAGAATTTCATTGATTCCATCCCAGTGAGAATCCATAATCAACCGGCTTGCTATGCTCATGTCGAGGAAGAGACAGATGGAAATCCTTGGTTCCATGACTTCAAGGAGTATTTGGCGAAAGGAGAATATCCGGAGCATGCAAACCGCACTTAGAAATGCACACTCCAGAGATTGTCCAATCACTTCTTCCATAGTGGAAGAAACTTGTACAGGAGAACTCCCGATTTGGGATTGGTAAGATGTGTCGACGCAAAAGACGCTTCTAAGCTACTTGAGGAGATACATGTCGGGACCTGTGGCCCGCACATGAATGGTTTTGTCTTGGCCAAGAAGATACTTAGGGCCGGTTACTTTCGGATGACCATGGAGACAGATTGCGTCCAGTATGTTCGCAAATGCTACCAATGACAAGTACATGCTGATATGATAAAAGTGCCACCAAATAAGCTCAATGCAACAAGCTCACCTTGGCCATTTGCCGCCTGGGGAATGGATGTCATTGGTCCAATTGAGCCCACTACTTCAAATGGGCACAGGTTTATTCTAGTAGCCATTTATTACTTCACAAAATGGGTAAATGCTGCATCTTACAAAGTTGTAACCAAGAAGGTCGTCGAAGACTTTGTCAAAGATCGTATCGTTTGCCAATTCGGTGTTTCTTAGTCCATTGTTACTGATAATGATGCCAATCTCAACAGTGATCTGATGAAATCCATGTGTGAAACTTTCAAAATAAAACACAAGAATTCCACAGCCTATAGACCTCAGATGAATGGAGCCGTAGAAGCTTCCAACAAAAACATCAAGAAGATACTAAGGAAGATGGTAGAAAACCACAAACAATGGCACGATAAGTTTCTTTTTGCTCTGTTGGGGTACCACACTATAGTTCGCACATCAACCGGAGCAACTCCCTACATGCTGGTTTATGGTACCGAGGTTGTCATCCCAGTCGAGGTGGAGATTCCTTCTTTAAGAATCATACAAGAAGCTGAACTCAGCGATGCAGAATGGATAAGGAACCGCTATGAACAATTGGCCCTCATAGATGGAAAAAGGGTGAATGAAGTATGTCACGGTCAGCTTTACCAGAACAGAATGTCTAGAGCTTTCAACAAAAGGGTCAAACCAAGACAATTTGCACCAGGATAGGTGGTAATGAAGAAGATCTTCCCACATCAAGATGAAGTCAAAGGAAAATTCTCTCCCAACTAGAAAGGTCCTTACATGCTTCACAGGGTGCTAACAGGAGGAGCACTCATACTTGTAGAAATGGACGAAGAAATCTGGCCAAAACCAATCAATTCAGATGCAGTCAAGAGATACTATGCTTAGATTATTTACATTTCCTCATCTGATGTAATTGAACTATGCTTGACATGATTTCCGTTTAAGATGGGATACATAGGCAGCCTTATGGGTTCGGTCATATCATAATAAAATTTTCATTTCCCCCAAAATCAAAAACTGGGGCAGAATTTTGAGGAGGACCCTCAAAATTCTGGAGCAAGTCCAGCCAATGCCAACATATGCCAGATGGTCAGAAATCGTTTAAAAAACTGGGGCAGAATTTTGAGAAGGATTCTCAAAATTCCGAAGAAGGCTCAACAAGGCTCGGCCGAAGGATCATGCACTAAATTGGGGCAGAATTTTGAGGAGGAACCTTAAAATTCTAACATGAGGAAGCTGCAATGTCTCTTAAATACGTTAAAGTCACTAGTTCATCTAAAATTACTTGATATTTTAATATGTTTCTAAAACAACTCTATTTTATCAATAATTGTATATTTTTAAAAACTCTATTTCCGTAACAATCAGGTGTTACCCAGGGAAACTCAAATAAGGCCTCCAGAACGGAACAAAGCAAGGCCAGCAAACAGAAGACGAACCAATCTCCCCCCACAAAACTTACAATTTTTCTTTGAACGCAGGCACATTCAACGAGTGATAGCACCTGCAAATATATACACGTAACAAGGTCACTATTAATCGGGCCATCAGGCACCAAATATATCTCCAGCTAATAAATACACTACTCTTATTTGCTACTCGATTGAACCCTGTCACGTATATCTGCATGAGGCTAATCCTTGCCTCCATATTTGCATGAGGCTAATCCTTGCCTCCATATTTGCATAAGGCTAATCCCTGTCTCAATATTTGCACGAGGCTAATCGTTGCCTCCATATTTGCATGAGGCTAATCCTTGCCTCCGTACCTGCATGAGGCTAATCCTTGCCTCCGTACCTGCAGGAGGCTAATCCCTTCCTCTGTACCTGCATGTGGCTAATCCCTGCCTCCATATTTACATGAGGCTAATCCCTGCCTTCATATTTGCATGAGGCTAATCCCTACCTCCTTATTTGCATGAGGCCAATCCCTGCCTCCATACAGTCATGAGGCTAATCCTTGTCTCCATACTTGCATGAGGCTAATCCTTGCCTCCATATTTGCATGAGGCTAATCCCTGCCTCCCTATTTGCATGAGGCTAATCCCTGCCTCCATGTTTTCATGAGGCTAATCCTTGCCTCCCTATTTGCATGAGGCTAATCCCTGCCTCCATATTTGCATGAGGCTAATCCTTGCCTCCCTACCTACATGAGGATAATCCTTGCCTCCCTATTTGCATGAGGCTAATCCCTGCCTCTACACTTGCATGAGGCTAATCATTGCCTCCCTCCTTGCATAAATATTGCTCTATTCCGGTACTATCTATTTGCTTTTCAATCGGGCTAAGCTCTGCCCTTCATTTCACAAGACTAAGCCTTGTCTTGTTAACATCATATTATTGCATCTCATGGGCTGAAATGTCGCCAATCTATCCAAAGGCATCATAGTCTAAAAGGCATCATCCTCATAGCCGGAAGACACCATGCCATGGCCTGACGATCCCTCAAATTTGCATATCATTATTCAAAGGCGTCGTGGTTCGGATGCACCATCTGCATGGCCTGAGAACATCATTTTATGGCCTATGAATCCCTCACTAAGCAATTCATGGCCCATGACATCATGGTCCGAGGACGTCATCCTTAACCGTTCGAAGACAATTTTCATGGTCCGAAGGGAATCTGCATCATGTTTAAATTTTCGCACAAATACACGTCTGTAGCATCTCTTCATCTGCAGGTGACCAATAAGCAACTGTTATCCTAGCAGGAGCAACCTCGCTCTAGTTCCTTCAACTATCTTAAACCTGGACCATTCACCATAACCACTCTTGCATCTATTCTGAAATCTCGTGTTTGTTCTTGCAATGACTTCATCGGTATATTTCCGCTAATGAATCTAGAACTACATGTGGACTAATTCCTATAAAACCAGAGATATGTAGGCAGCTCAAAGACCAGAGTTCGGCCTCTGTCTTTCAAAATATCCCATCCAGTCAAAATTGGCCATCATTTCTTTACCCGAAAACGCTTTTCATCCTTCGCGGGTAAAGATGGGTAGCTGTTGACACCCAATTTTTCCCATAACATTTTCAAAACTATGCATGGGCATAAATTCGTATTTTTCATACAATTTCTGCATTTTTAAAATATTTCAACTAATTTCTCCCAGCATTTATTTTATAAAAACAATCACTAATTGCATCACAAATAGTTTTATAATAATTTTTATGGCTTAATTCTATTATTTGCATTTGTACCAAGTTTCAATTATTTCACAAATAGCCACATTTGTATTTTTAGAATGCAATTATAATTACTTTGTAACTATAGCCTATGCATGCAATATTACATTATTTTACCGGAAAATAGCCTTTTATATTTTTAGAATAGTAAATAATTATTTTAAAATATTTCCAGGCACAAAAATCATTTTTTACAGCCTATTAATTATTTTTAAAAACTATTTTATCAATTAAATATGGTATTTAACAAATGGCCCCCTATTTTAAAATTTAGCCTAATTGCCCATCCCAATTTTAGCCCCTTATAAACCAGCCCAGAAACCCCAGGCCCAATATCCACCTGCCCGACCAAATCCTGGCTGTTGATCATTTTGATCAACGGTCCAGATTCACCCTTACCTAAATTAAACCTAATGACCTTCCCCAAACCCTTCATTTCCTCTCCTCTCTCACGCCAACATCTGATCCCCTCTTCTCCCAAATGCTCTCAAGTCCTAACTCTAACTCACCCTCTTCGTCGTTCATCTGATGTCGTTCATGGTATTTCCCTACCACCATCAGACCTATAATGGCATCTCTTATGTCGGTATTACCATCTCTAAGGTCCTCGAGGGACCAGGGTCAGTCCACTTACACCTATGGCCCTTTCTTTCCTGTTTTAGGTTGTTCTGGTTTGATTCCGAGTAAGATCTTCCTATGTCGCCTTAGATCTATAGATTTCTAAGCCTACTTCTTCATCTCTGCGTTGTTCTTCTCAAACCCCTAATTTCTTCCTTCTAAACTTCTTAAATCTATACAGATCTGAGATGGTTTGGACATATTTCACATGAGTTTTACAAAAACCATCTGATTTTCGAATGATTTTCCATTTTTTCTAAACTAGGGTTTCCCGAAAATTTCTTTCTCCAAAATGTTTGATGATTTGAGTGTTTAATCTTCTATTTCTTATGTGTTTTAACTGATTTTGTAAAGGTTTGCTTTAACCCTAACTAGTTTATGCTAAAAAGCCCAAGTTTTTCAATATTTTGTTTGGTTTCTGAGTTATTTATGCACTGACTTTGTCCTATACTTTGGTTCCTGTGATTTTTCTTTAGCATAATTCGATGTCTTGTGATTTTTTATCCTAATATGCCTCTACTAAGGTTCTTAGCTCGACTTTTCTACTGATTCTATATGTCTATTCATGGTAAACCTATATTTTTCTCCTTAAATCAGTGTTGTTTTGAATTCTTGATTAACCAATTTGTTTCGTTAAAACCTATGTGTTGAACCCTGACTATTCCTTTCTTACCTTACTTTGTCCGCAATACTTGCTGACTCTTTACATGATTTTCTCCTTAATTAAACCCTTGCCTATTTTTATTCTGAAGTTCTCTATTTTGGTTTGATTTGAAAGTCTTTCCTTAATAAGGCTTTTGCTTCTTACTTCTTTACTCAGTCTGATTAAACTCCTTGCCCTAATTAGCTCTTGTCATTACCGTTGACTGATTTTTCTTAATTAAAGGAGAAGACTATGCTGAATCTTTGTGTGACTGATTCTGTAAATTTTCCTAATTGCTACATAATTGATTCTTTACCTTATTTTGTTTAACTCTTGATTACTATATATGCCTTTATCTATTCTCACTTCTAGACGAACAATAGTTCATAAAACTACTACTTTTACACTCTACAAAGGCTCTTTCTGCTCTCTCTGCTACTTGTGATCTATGTTATTCTAGCCGGCTACAAGCCAAGGCTGGAAATTGCACAATACTCGTCTCACATCTTGTGTTTTCTTTCTCTAACTGGTATGCTTCTGATTAAATTTAAGAATTCAAACCTATGTTTTTATTTACTGCCTTAGTTCATCAATCCTGAGTCCATTCCTGCTTATGTTTACTGCTTACCTAGCATGCCAAATATTGCCTTATTCAAATATGTGATTAGCATGTTTTTACTTTACTTGCTTGTTTGCTATCTTGTTTAACATGTCTTACATATGTAACTAGTCTGTTTGACTGACTACTGTTTATCTAGCATGCCTAAACTTTGCTTTTGTGTAATTTGCATGCCTACACTTGTTAATACTTGCCTAGCATGTCCATTTAAGTCCTTGTCTGTTCTGCCTTACTCCTGCTAAGTTAGCTAATATCCCTAGAGTGACTCTAGCTGTGTTGTTTATATGTTTTCAACATGTTTCTGCTGTGACCTTTGCTTCATGTTTCAATGATTTGCATTATATCTAACCTATTTAGTTCTATGGAACCCCTTAAGAACTCTATGCACCCTGTTATTTTTGTGCTCCATTATGGTGTATTCTCTATGTTCCTAACCCCCCTTTCCTTGTGTGAAAGCTATTTGCAAAAGTACTTCCTAAAGCTTGTTTGTTCTATGACTTGTGTTCTGATTGTAAATTGTTTTGCATACTTTCCTCAAACTGTTTTATAACTAAATCAGTACTAGTTTTCAAAATTTCTTTTCACTCCTAAGACCTTTCTTTATACTGTCTATCAAACTCTTTCAAATCATTATGCACTCTCACTTACTCTTAGATTACAAAGTCGTGCCCATCTGGTATGTGTACTGCTTAGAGACTCTTGAGATCTTTCTGAGCTCTGGCATATCAGGGCTGGCACTTCCACACTACACATAAATCAGTCCTTATTTTAGAAAGGTCTATGTGTAAGCACTGCTCGGGATCCTTGAGGTCCTTAGGGAACTCTGGCACTCCTACACATGAAATTGGCTATGAAACTTTGGGCATTTGAGACTACTGAAGGCTGGGAAATTGCTTTGGGCCTGCTTCAGGCTCCCTATAACTTAATTTCTATTCTATTTATGTTATTTTATTCGATCATTGGTCTATAATAATTAATTGTAAACGAATATTGGGGTGATTAGTGGAAAGGGAGGCTAGTTGTAAATTGTGGGTAAAGTTGGGTAGATAACATGCCTATAAGGTTTATTGTGATTTACATGTGTTGTGTTAGACAATCTGCCTATAGGATTTCTCTGTTGAAATAAATTCTACCTGCTCCACTTCATTAGACACCATGTCTATAGGAGTAAAGTAACTGAGGTTCAGTTCCCATTACAGCATGTATTCAAATTTATCTCCTTAGAAATAATGCCTATAGGATTTAAAATCAACTTTAATAATTAGAGATCATGCCTATATGATCTAAATCAGCTTTAATAATTAGAGATCATGCATATAGGATCTAAATCAGCTTTAATTATAGAAATCATGCCTATAGGATCTAAAATCAATCTTGGTCAGATCTAAAATCAGTTTAACTTTAACTCATTCTTGTAGTTTCTGAATTGGTTTAATTAACTAACCTACTCGTTTCTTCAATGTTGTGTTAGTTAACATCACTAGAAAGCATGCCTATAGGATCTTAATTGTCCGTTTAAAACCATTTACTGTTTTACTGCATTCCTAATCAATGATTAGATATCATGCTCATAGGATATCACTATTACTCGCCTAGGCAAGCTTGTAGGGAGACTAAAACTCTGCAAACTGTAAAACTACACTCTATTATCTGTGACTGCTCATATTCAACAGGTCTAAAAGCAGTAGGCAAACAGAATAGGTCTTTGACACTTGGTTCCTAACTTAATACTGCATATTCTCTGCTCACCTAGATATCTTGTTCTAGGGATTCTTTTTAAATACCTGAAACTGTGTGTAAGACGTGCACTTACTTGCTATGTTTGTGGAGGTAAAACTTGAGCCTTTAATTGTTCGTTTTTAGTCCAGTCCTAATTGTTTTGATTGTCGCCTAGATTTTTCTCCTTTAAGTACCTTAGGATGATCTAGAACTACCCAAACTAGAGGTCCTAAATACCTCCGGACCACAAGGAAGGGACGATTAGTGCACGCATAGGATATATTTTAAGGTTGCTAGACCACTTTAGGTTGTGACCAAGGGGGAGGGAATTGGGTAGTAAGGATATGATGAGTGCGTGCTAATCTCACGTGTAGCCCCTCATTGAGGAGTGATTACCGGGCATTGCGTGGGTATGATCCTGTAAGATAACCAACCTAGGACCCCTCTCTCCCAATTCCTATGTGTTCTAAATGAACTTCCTTTTCTTTATGTATATATATATATATGCAAGTTATTCAAACCTCTCCTTTGCTTCCATTACCTGAATCATACATGTGTTTAGAATGTGAAAACATGTCTTTATTTGCGAACATGTGTTGAAATTGTTTACTTGCAAAATGACTAATTCACATAGTTTAAGTTCGGTCGGGACCCACCATTATGGACCGCGAGGGGTGCCTAACACGTTCCCGTCAAGGTTATTTCGAGCTCTTACCCCAATCTCTAGTAATGCAAACTAGTTCATGAGTTAATTGCTATAGGTGCCCTAACACACCATAATCCGTTAGGTGGCGACTCTTCAAATACCCAAATTTCTAAAAGGAAACAAGTTATTCCCCCCATGAATGTCGAAACTCGGACTCCCCCGTCAAAAGAGGAAGAAAGGGGGCGCGACAACGCCCAGTGATTTAAATGTTCAAAGAAATGGGATTTCTTCCATTTTCCATAAACTCTCCATTAGAGTTAGGCCTAGAGGCAATTTTCAAGAGAAAACTTAACATCAATTCATATGTTTGTACACTTTAATTCATTTTCTTCCATTTCTAACATCACCCATTAATTTCTAGCCGTAATATTTGTTCTTCCATGGTAGAGAACTAGGAATTTAGGAAGAATTGGGGGGTTTTAGCAAATTAGGGATTTAGACCTCAATTTCAGGTCGGATTTCGAAACTAATTAAATAATCGGGCTCGGGGGTAAATGAGTAAATGGATTTTAGTCTGAACCTCGGGTTTGACCAACGAGCCCAGGGTTTATTTTTGACTTTTTGGAGTAAAGTTTGAAAATCCTAAATTTATGCATTGTAATTGATTCCTTTAGCAATACACATTATTGAGGCAATTGTGGTTAGATACGAGTGGTTTGGAGGCGGATTCTAGGAGAATGACCCCGGTAGAGCTCTGAGTTGACTGCGGAGTGAGGTCAGTGTTGAGTTTAACCTTGATTTGAGGGAACTAGGAACACTCGGACTATGTGCTATGCGAATTTCATGCGTTGTGACGTATATGCTAGGTGACGAGTGCTTATACGTCGCTGAATTACTTGTTTCCCTGATTTTTCGCTTTTCCTTAATTATTTCCTTCCATGCCTTAACTCTTATGTGTTTTAAATGCCTTCCATGCTTTATTTGCTACATGTTAATCATTGTTTCTCCTGTTAAAAATGTTAGACCTTTCCATGCTTTCAGGACTCTCTTTTATTGCCTTAATTGACTTACTTGCACCTTTTAATTGTTATTTACCAAACTTGTCTTGCCATGTAATATTACATATGTGAATTCTCAATTTGGTATGAGGCATCCTTTCTGGTTCCGCTTCATATTCGTCAGTTGTATAAGTTCTTGTGATTTGAGTTATTGATTTGATTGTACTCATTGAATATGTGATACTGATATGGTGGGATCGGGTTGCACGCCGCAATAAGTGAAATAAGGGTGGATTGATATGGTGGAATAAGGGTGAATTTGTAAAGATATGGTGGGATCGGGTTGTACGTTGTAACAGGTGAAATAAGGGTGGATTGATACGGTGAAATAAGGGTAAATTATGATACTGATTTTATTATATGGTGGGATCGGGTTGTGTGCCGCAACATATATATTTATTTATGATTGTTGATATTGTTACGGTGTAATAAGGGAGGATTGTCTTGTACGGTGGGATCGGGTTGCGCGCCGCAACAACCTATGTGTTTCTATTTCCTTGTATTATGTTGGTTTTTGGTATTTTTCATACGAAACTCTAGGGATTGGTAATTCTAATCATTACTGGTTTTTTTTCGAGGATTTAGCTATTATCTTTAGTTAACTGTCTTACTTTGTTTTGTACTTTCCGTTCTTGTCTTTATTTTATACTGCATACATGTTATAGTGTTAGTCACCCGCCTTAGCCTCATCAGAAATTCGTCGAGGTTAGGCTCGGAACTTACAGAGTACATAGGTTGGTTGTATCCATACTACACTCTGCACTTCTTGTGCAGATTTTGGAGTCGATCTTAGCAGCGGTTATTAGCGTGCTCAAATTGACTAGCGGTGTGGAGACTTGAGGTATAGCTGCTCGGCGTCCACAACCCCTAGAGTCCGCTTTTCTTTTTATTAGCTGTGTATTTTCCCTCAAACATCTTTAGGTTTTATTCAGACATTTATTTGTATTCCTCTAGTAGCTCGTGCACTTGTGACATCGGGTCTAGGATTGTATCAAATACTTTAGTTGTTATGGATTTGGCACATTACTTTAGATTATCACAGTTATTTCAGTTTCTTTCTTATCATTTAATTTGAACTGTTAAAAATAGATAAATTATTCTAACGTTGGCTTGCCTAGCAAGTGAAATGTTAGGCGCTATCACGATCTCGAAGGTGGGAATTCTGGGTTGTGACAAGTAGGTATCATAGCACTAGGTTACATAGGCCTCACAAGTCACGAGCAAGCTTATTAGAGTCTAAAAGATCAGTACAGAGATGTTTGTACTTATCTTCCACAGGCTATGGAGTTTAGGAATAATTTCACTTCTATTTTTCTCTGTCGTTCGATTTTATTCTACCATGATGATTGAAGTCTTCTATTATTGATCTCTCGCAGATGGAGAGAACACGTACTGCATCTTCAGCTGGACAGCAGCCGGAGCCCCCAGTGGCAGCTCCTACGAGGGGCAGAGGATAAGGTCGAGGTCACTCCAGAGGCCGAGGATGGGACAGAGCTCAGCCTAGAGCTCGAGTAGCCGCACCAGTAGTGGAGCCTCAGGTAGAGTTAATAAGAAGGTTCCAACTCAGACTGCACCTATTAGACCAGCTCAGGTCCCGGAGGGGTTCATTGCCACCCTAGTGCTTCAAGATGGTCTAGTCCATTTGGTGGGCCTTATGAAGAGTATGCCTCAGGCTGGTATATTTCTTGTGGCACCAACCGTCTCTCAGGCTGGGGGATGAGCACAGACTCCTGCTACTCACACTCTGAAGCAGATGGCTCCCTAGTATCAGACACTAGCTGCCCCGCCAGTTGGGGTAGTTCAGTCAATTTTTGTGGTAGAGGCCAGTGATAGGCCTGCCATATCTTCTGAGGGCTTATTGAGATTGGACAAGTTTACCAAGCTCTTCCCAGTTCACTTCAGTGGTGCACCTTCTAAGGACCCATAGGACTATCTTGACCATTGTCATGAGGTATTACGGAACATGGGTATAGTTGAGACCAATGGGGTTTATTTTGTTGTGTTTTAGATGACCGGTTTTGTCAAGAGATGGTGGAAGGATTATGTATCGACCAGACCAGCTGGGTCGTCTACTCTTACTAAGGACCAGTTCTCTCAGCTATTTCTAGAGATGTTCCTTCCTATCACATTGAGGGAGGATTCCGTAGGCAGTTTGAGCATCTCCAGCAGGGTAGTACGTCAGTCACTTAGTATGAGACTTGTTTTGTGGAACTAGCCCATCATGCTCTTCTTCTGCTTCCTACTAAGAGAGAGAGAGAGAGATAGAGAGAGAGAGAGAGAGGAGGTTCATTGATGGACTCACTCACCCTATCAAGTTACAGATGGCCAAGGAGACCGAGGGTGAGATTTCTTTTCAGACGGCTGCTAATGTCGCCAGACGAATCGATATGTTTCTTTCACAGGAGAGGCCATGAGTCTGATAAGAAGCCTTAACATTCTAGTTTTCAGTGGTGCCTCATTTGAAGGTAAAGGTACTTTTGGTAGGGGCCATCCTCCTAGGCCATTCCAGTCGGTGCTTCAGGCATCCCACGGTGCTTTAGGGAGTCTTGTCATGGTCCTTATGTGTCTTATCATAGGTATTCAGCCTACAGTGCACCATCAACTCCTATCAGTGCACCTCCAATTCAAAGTTATCATCGTGGTTATCCTGCCCATTCGGATCAGCCTCAGTTTCAGCAGCCACAACAGTAGGATGGATGTTTCGAGTGTGGTGGTTTTAGGTATATGAATAAGACCTATCCGAGATTATTGGGTGGCTCGTACCATGATTTCGGCACCAGTTGCACTACCAACCGCTCAACCAGCTAGAGGCAAGGGTCAGGCAACCAGAGGTGGATGCAGGCCGTTAGAGGTGGAGGTTAGGTCACTAGAGTTGGAGGCCAGCCAGCTAGAGCCCATCCCTGGATGTAATTTAAAGTGGTGGGGCCCAGTCCCGATATAATGCTTTCTCAGCCAGGCCGAAGGCTGAGTCATCTGACGCTGTTATCATAGGTATTATTCTAGTTTGCCATAGATATGCTTCAGTTCTATTTGATTAGGGCTCTACTTATTCCTACATGTCATTCTATTTTTCTTCATATCTGGTTGTGCCTCATGATTCCTTGAGTGCTCATGTGTATGTGTCCACACCTATATGAGATTCTATTGTTGTAGATCGTGTCTATTGTTCGTGTGTGGTTACTATTGGGAGTCTTGAGACTAGCGTAGATCTCCTACTTCTCGATATGGTAGATTTTGATGTCATCTTGGGTATGGATTGGTTTTCACCTTATCATGCTATATTGGATTTTCACGCAAAGATGGTGACCTTAGCCTTGCCGGAGTTGCCTCGATTAGAGCGGAGGGTACTCTTGGCCATTCTACCAGCAGGGTTATCTTTATATGTGAAGGCTCGGCATATGGTTGAGAATGGGTGTCTAGCTTATTTAGCTTATGTCTGTGATTCTAGTGCATAGGTTCCTTCCATTGATTTAGTACTAGTCGTTTGTGAGTTTTTAAAGGTGTTTCTTGCGGATCTATCGGGGATGCCACCCGATAGAGATATTGACTTCTGTATTGATTTGGCTTCAGGCACTCAGCCCATTTCTCTTCTGCCATACCGTATGGCCCCACCAGAGTTTAAAGAATTGAAGGAGCAGATGCATGATTTACTTAATAAGGGCTTCATTAGACATAGTGTCTCTCCTTGGGGTGCACCTTGTTGTTCGTGAAGAAGAAAGATGGATCGATGAGGATGTGTATAGATTACCGGCAGTTGAACAAAGTCACCATCAAAAACAAGTATCCATTACCGAAGATTGATGACTTATTTGATCAGATTAAGGGTGCCAAGTGTTTTTGAAGATTGATTTGAGGTCTGGATGCCATCAGCTGAGGATTAGGGCATTGAAGATTGATTTTTGGACTCGGTACAGGCATTATGAGTTTCTAGTAATGTCCTTTGGATTGACAAATGCCCCAACAACATTTATGGATTTGATAAACGGGGTATTCAAACCCTATTTGGATTCCTTTGTGATTGTGTTTATTGATGATATCTTGATATACTCCTGTAGTTGAGAGGAGCATGAGCAGCATCTTCGGATTGTACTTCAAACTTTGAGAGATAGCCAATTATATGACAAGTTTTCAAAGTGCAAGTTTTGGTTGGACTCGGTCGCTTTCTTGGGGCACGCCGTATCGGCAAAGGGCATACAAGTGGATTCTAAGAAGATTGAGGCAATTCAGAACTAGCCTAAGCCCAATTCAGCTACGGAGATCCGAATTTTCTTTATTTTGGTAGGATATTACCGTCGGTTCGCCGACGGGTTTTCATCTATAGCAGCCCCATTGACCAGGTTGACCCAGAAGGGTGCCCCGTTCAGATGGTCAGCCAAGTGCGAGGCGAGCTTTCAGAAGTTCAAGACTGCTTTGACTACGGCGCCAGTGTTGGTGTTTTCCACATGTTCAAGATCTTACATGGAGTATTGTGATGCATCTTGTATCGGGCTCGGTGCAGTATTGATGCAGGATGGCAGGGTGATGGCATATGCTTCATGGCAGCTGAAGGTTCATGAGAAGAATTACCTTGTTAATGACTTAGAGTTGGCAGCCATTATTCATGCGTTGAAGATTTGGAGGCACTATATTTACAGAATGTTGTGCGAGGTATTCATGGATCATCGGAGCTTGCAGTATTTGTTCAAGCAAATGGAACTCAATTTGAGGCATAGGAGGTGGTTGGAGCTATTGAAAGACTATGATATCACCATCTTGTATCATCCCGGGAAGTCCAATGTGGTGGTCGATGCCTTGAGTAGAAACGCAGTGAATATTGTAGCCTAGCGTACATTCCAGTTGGTGAGTATGTTATCGGTCGACATATTCTTAATAATTTTAAAAACTTATTTTTGTTTTGGAAAAAATATAATTGAGCCTGGGCGGAAAAAATTAAATCAAAATTTCCGACCGAACTCGGTCGGTATACTTGAATATTTTTAATTAAATTTTTTTTGGTAGATAATATACAAGTCTGACCATGGCTTGGTCAAATATTGACCAATTTCTGACCGAAATCGGTCGAAATATTTATATGTGTCATATATAGCATTGTTTCTTTATTGTGAGACCACTTTCTGACCAAAAGTGGTCCGTATTTTTTAGTAACAATTTTTATTTAACTTTTGTGACCGATATAGATATTTTACGACCGATATTTTCCGATCGATTTTGATCGGTATAGTTTGGACAGATTTTGGCAAATTTCTAGTAGTGCATATTGAGGTGAATATCAACTATAGTCAATGCAGAATAAAGGATTCAGCGAGTTATAGGAATTCGAAAATAATTCTTTTTTAAGAACATATATATAGGAGTAGTTCATTAATTGGACAAACTAGAGAAACTCCATCGCTTTAGTTTAGACCAAGTTCATTGTTACTATAGCAATGAAGCCGGACGAAATGACCTGTGTAATCCATTTCTTTATTTTAAACAATTGTAGCCAAGCAAGTTCTAGCAATTTCATAGAATCGTTCAAGACTAAATGAGACGAGAATTTGTACTCGCCCTGTATGAGAAATAGTTTCTAACAAATATTTGTAATGATGAATAAATTAAGAGTAGGTTAAACAAATAAATAGATTATTAAAATAGAAGAAGAATTTATTTTTGAAGAAAGAAAAATAAAAATCAACTTTGAATGTAATAGTATATAAGGCTTTTTATAGATTAGAATGGAGTTTTATACGTTAATCTTTGACGCACTTCAATTTTCCTCCTCCTCTAATTGAATTAATTATGTCTTGTGTAACAATCACCACCACATCCATCGTTTTTAATGGTAGTCTGACACAAGCTTTCAAACCCTCAAGAGATATTAGACAAGGCGATCCCCTATCACCATATCTCTTTATTATGTGCATGAAAATGTTTCTAGCAGTAGATTATAAATCCTGGGATCCAATTTATTTGAATATGCAAGCTCCACACATCTCTCATTTATTTTTTGCTGATGGCAATATTTTGGCTGCTAGGATAAATACACGTACATGCCATTCTATCATTGATCACATAAATCATTTCACATATATAACCAGCCAAAAATAATTTCTAGAAATCCAAAGTTTCCTTTTTCAAATACTGCACACCTTAAGACAAATATTTTGTAATTACTTTTTTCAATATCCCTGAAGGCCACAACTTTGGAAAATACCTGGGATTTCCAATATTTAACTCCAAACCTACAAAGAGAGATTTCCAATTCCTAATTGACAATTTTACTACTAGACTAGCGGGTTGGAAAGCTAGTCTTCTCAACTGCTCAGCATGGCAGACACGACTACACTAATTAAGGCAACCTTAAACTCAATTCCCAATCATGTCATACAAATCACATGTCTACCAATAGCGTTCTTACACAAGCTAGAACGTTATCAATGAAATTTTCAATGGGCAACTACCCCTCAAAAAAGAAAAAAAGAAAATTGCATTTGGTACGCTAGGAAAGAGTCACTACATCAAAAGTGGAAGTTGGGCTAGGTATCCAAAAATTAAAGGAAAAGAACCAAGCTCTCCTAGCTAGTATAGCTTGGCGATTATTCCACAATCCCTCATCCTTATGGGCTTCTCTATTAATCTCCAAATATATTTTCCCTAATACAAAACAAACTTCTCTACTCTCCAAAAGTTGGAAAAATGTTCTATGGGATGGTCCGCATGCCAAGAAGGCCTTGTTTGGCGACTATCAACGGGCTCTAATGTAAAATTTTGGCCTGACCTTTGGTTGGCCCTGCAATTAATCCTGCGACATCAAGCGCAAGGGCCTTTAACACTCAATGACTCAATGGAGACAGTTTCCCAAATTATAAAATCCAATACAATTGCAAGTAGCCAGCTGTCTCTACAACTCAAATCAACTATCATGCGCGTAGAACAACTCTACCTCCCCCAATACCTAATTGATCATGACCGACTAGTTTGGGGCCTTACCTTCAATGGAAAATTTACTGTGCAATCATGTTATAAATCCCTAACCAATGCTTTACACCCAACAAACAGTCATGGGTGGATTTGACACCTACAAGTTTCCCAAAAAATTAAGCATTTCCTATGGTTATGTGCTCATAATAATCTGCCTACAAAAGCTTACCTCCATATACTAGGTATTATTAATAGTCCCCTATGCCATTTCTGTCAATTAAAAATCTAATCTACCTTTCACATTCTGATCAATTGTCCAAATGCCCAGCAATGCTGGGATAATTTGAGCATCTTGCACCTTGTGCACTCTATCCCTTTTACGACGAATAATCTTCAGCAATACGTAAAATCTTTTTGCTATCCAAGGGATATTATATCAAAGACCTACCTTCTCATGTCATTATAGCTTATACTCTATGGAACATATGGAAAACAAGAAAGAAAAATAGCTTTGACAAAACCAGGATTTTGGCTAATGCCACAACTATATGACAACTTGCGACGGAATATTATTACATGGCTTGTACTCCCAATTCAAAAAAGAAAGTGCCCATGTATATCAAATGGCAACTACCCATGCTTGGTTCCAATAAATTAAACACAGATGGCGCCTCTGTAGGGATGCATGGTTTGGTAGGCATAGATGGAGTCTTCCACAATTCTACAGGACATTGGATAATGGGATATGCAGGAACTACCACTGCTTCAACTGCTCTGGAAAGGAAACTGATGGCTTTACTACGTTGATTGCAAATGGTTGTCCATCTCAACCTACAACCTTTGGAAATTAACATTGATGCCCTAGAAGTAATAAACCTTTTACATGATCATACATCTCTTTCCTCACATATTATAAATGGTTGCAAATTCTTGCTGCGCCAGCTCCATGATCCACCAGTTATGCACACGTACAGGGAACAAAATACAGTGGCAGATCGCCTAGCTCATTTTGGATCCAGCTTGACGGGGAGCAATATCACTTTTTTGCACAACCACCGCCATTTGTCATGGACGTTTTGGCTGAAGATAAAATGGGAAGACTCAGATTACGACAGCACTCTAGTACACTTCAACCTTCCATGCAAACAATCTACAACCTTTGGAAATTAAAATTGATGCCCTAGAAGTAATAAACCTTTTACATGATCATACATCTCTTTGCTCACATGTCATAAATGATTGCAGATTCTTGCTGCGCCAGCTCCATGATCCACCAGTTATGCACACGTACAGGGAACAAAGTACAGTGGCAGATCACTAGCTCATTTTGGATCTAGCTTGACGGGGAGCAATATCACTTTTTTGCATATCCACCGCTGTTTGTCATGGACGTTTTGGCTAAAGATAAAATGGGAAGACTCAGATTACGGTAGCACTCTAGTACACTTCAACCTGCCATGCAAATAACTACAGATTTTTGTAACACCACACAGGATATAGCACCACAACAACATCCTTTTTGTACTCCAGGTGAGCATGTTTGTTGTGTTAGTTTTAATACTGCAACTCCTGGGTTTATTCACCCGTATAGTATCACAAATCTGGCAGATAGTAATGACCCAGAAACTAGCTTAGGTACTTCTAAGCGCCAACCCCTGTACGTGTAACTTAGTTTTAATATATAAGTAATATTTCCATACCAAAAAAATATATAATTCGTAATATGTTTTTGTATGGGTAAAATCGGGGGTAAAGTTTTCCCAGATTTTCCGATGAGAAAACAAAAGGGAATCACAGGTCAATACGATTACAAGTGAGGCCACATGACCCCACGTATCGGAACCCGGGAGGGGTGGACGATGTATCTAGGATCGGGCACGGCGAAATAACAGACCTAGATCAAGTAAGGTTTCTAGATCACGGGAAACGCGGAGAACGGTTATGCATGATGAGTAGGGAGCTGTAATATTCTCCTTCAACCGTATATTACAGCACGAATCACGTCGGACATCACCTGCGGATTGATATTTACTGGGAAAGGAGATTTTTTACCTTATTTAGACTTATACTAGGACTGAAATTCTTATACTGTATAAAGGGGAAGGTTTCTTTTATTTTGAAACATTATGACGCATAAATCGAAGTAATAAAAGTTTATTTTTGTCTTCTATCTATTGTTCAAAGCGTTCTTCATTTGTTCTCTTCTAAATTCGCGACCGAACACGTATCGAGGGTCCGATCAAGGACGAATCCCACTGTTCAACCTAAGATCAAGCTTGATCATCACATTGCGATTGGTTTGATCATTTATTTTATCTTTTACTTAATTATATGTTGTTCATAATCATTCATATTGAATTAAACCGCATATCCTTTAAACTGCATACAAATTTAATTGTTACTCATTTTTTAGGGTAAAAAGTTTGGCACCCACCGTGGAGCTAAGGATAATAGTGGTGATTTCATACAAATCTCCATAACGTACCCTATTTTACGCTTGTTCTTTGAGGTTTTGATTCCAGGTCAGCCTAAGGATGTCAAATTCGCAATCTCTCACTTGAACGTTGACACTGAGTCAGGCCATCATGGTGAGAATAATAATGTGATGCCTAGAAATGATGTTCTTCCTGTTGATCCCAATGGTGTCCCAACAGCCGACCTGGTCAGTGATAACTCATAGGTGGACATCAACATCAATCTACCGATTTATACCCGGAAACAGCATTCGTGGGGGACCCCGGCCAGCGGCTCAAGAAGTGCCCAAAGGTGAAGATGATGGGGTGAGCCTGCGATTGATTTTCAAAATATTGTAGGCTCAGCAAGCAGCAACATCGCAATTGTAGAACCAAAGCCACACCCATAATAGGGTCAAACCCAAGCAGTCCCAGGAAAATACTCGGAGGGATGAACAAGCTGCCGCAGAACCAGGTGAAGTCAGACCCGAAGAAACTTCTGATGTGATGAAGATGCTCAAAGCAATGACAAATCAGGTTGAGTCAGGCGAGAAAAAGATTGAGGCCAACGATAAGAAGGTAGAAATGTACAACTTTAGGGTCGATCAGATCCCGGGAGTGCCTCCAATGTTGAAGGGACCGGACTCCAAAAAAGTTTATTCAGAAGCCTTCCCCCCCCCCAAGTGCAGCACCGAAGCCGATCCTGAAAAGGTTTTGAATGCCTGACATTCTCAAATATAATAGGACCACCGATCCAAATGAGCATGTAACCTCCTACACATGTGTGATCAAAGGGAATGACTTGGAAGACGATGAAATCGAGTCGGTACTGCTAAAAAAATTTGGGAAAACATTGTCCAAGGGAGCAATGATATAGTATTACAACTTATCTCTGAATTCTATCGACTCATTTGCTATGCTTACAGATGCTTTCGTGAAGGCCCATGCCGGTGCCATCAAGTTCAAGACCAAGAAGGTAGACCTTTTCATGGTCAAACAAAGGGATAACGAGATGTTCAGGGAGTTCGTGTCGAGGTTCTAGGTGGAACAGATGGATGTACCACCAGTTGCGGATGATTGGGTTGTTCAGGAATTTACTCAAGGACTCAACCCCCGAAATTCCATGGCCTCTCAACAGCTAAAGCAAAACTTGGTGGAGTACCCAGCAGTCACCTGGGTCGACATCCACAACATATATTAGTCGAAGATCAGAGTTGAAAATGACCAACTCAGGGCCTCTTCAGGATCTGTTTACCCCGTCATAATCGATAAAAGGTATAAGAAACCATTGATCAGGAGCCGAGGGTGGTCTAAGATCGATATCAGACATACAGCGTGAATCAAAGGGGAAGCAGATTCGAGTGCCACCTGACAAGGAACGAGAGGAGAAATTATCGAATACCGAGCGGCCGGGGCCTGATGAGCAAGAGCAGGATTGAAAGGTCGCTTGGGAGTAGGGAGGCACCTAGATTATCAAAGTTTAAATTCAACGTGGACGCTGCAAGCATAGTGTCAGCCATAGGGCATATCAAAGAGACTAAGTGGTCCCACCATTGCAGTCCAACCCCGTCCAGAAATCCTAATTTGATGTGTAAGCACTACAGTACTCACGATCATAGGACCAAATATTGTTGATAGTTAAGAGAAGAAGATGGTTGATTGTTCAACAATGTGCACCTTCGAGAATTCTTAAGCGAGCGAGCCGAAAATCACTTTAGATATAGGAATGCAAACAAAAAGGTCGAACAAGAGGAGCCTCAAATCGTAATCAACATAATCATTGTGGGAGTTGATGTACCCCACGCCAAAGTTTCTATCACAAGAGAAAAATGCACCCGGGATTACTTCCCGGAAGGAGCTATCCCGTTCAGCGACGAAGATGCCGAAGGCATAGTGCAGCCTTATAAAGATGCACTAGTAATATTTGTGCTAATTAATAAATCTTGGTTTAAACGTATGCTTATTGATCCAGGTAGCTCGGGCAACATCATTACATCGAGGGTTGTAGAGCAACTGGGGTTAAAGGATCAAATCATACCAGCAGTTCGGTTATTTAATGAATTCAATATAGCATGCGAGACCACAGAATGTGAGATATCATTAGTAGTAAACACTGTCGGGACCACCAAAGAAACAAAATTCTACGTGATCAAAGAGGATATTAGGTACAACGCCTTGTTTGGAAGGTTGTGGGTTCACAATATGAGAGTGGTGCGTTCGACCTTACATCAGGCGCTGAAATTTCCCACTCCGAGAGTAGTCAAAATGGTCTATGGAAAACAGCCAACCGAAAGGGAAATGTTCGTTATCAATGAAGTAATCCTTTTGCCCGCGGTTTCAACATCAAAAAGCAGGAACCGGCCAAAAAAGAAAAAAAACAAATAGCAATCAATGATACCGGCCTCAGCCAAGCCGGAAAAATAGAAGATACTCAGCCAAGCCAAGAGGATGATTATGGCATCCAAAGATCATTCATATCACCCGATGACACTAACGCCACCAAATAGATGATCGAGGAGTTCGAGCAAGTTATATTGATCGAGCATCTACCGGATCGAAAGGTATACCTGGGCACGGGGTTAACCCTCGAGCTCAAGAAAAAACTTATTGATTTTCTTAAATCTAAAGCCGATTGTTTTGCCTAGTACCATCTAGACATGGATGGGATCCCACCAGAGGTAACCACTCACAAATTGAGCTTGGATTTGAAGTTCCATCCAGTTAAGCAAAAGGGGAGGCCACAGCTCGAGATCAAACACGCATTTATCAAGGATAAGGTATCCAAACTTCTGAAAATAGGTTCCATCCGGGAAGTTAAATACCCTGATTGGTTAGCTAACATAGTGGTAGTGCCTAAGAAAGGAAATAAAACTAGGATGTGTATAGATCATAAGGATCTAAACAAGGCGTGTCCAAAGGATCCTTTAACTCAAAACGTCGATCGTATGATCGACGCAATGGCCGAACATAAGATACTCAGTTTTCTTGATGCATATTCTGGGTATAGCCAAACTTGGATGAACCCGAAAGATCAAGAAAAGACTTCTTTCATAACCAAATTTGGCACCTACTGATATAACGTAATGCCATTCAGATTAAAGAACGTCGGTGCCATATACCAACGCCTAGTCAACTGGATGTTCGAAGAACAAATAAGAAAACAATGGAAGTTTATATTGACGATATGTTGGTCAAGTCCCTGTGAATAGAGGACCATTTGAAACATTTGCAGGTAACCTTCGAATATTGAAAAAGTATAACATGAAGCTAAACCTGGAGAAATGTACATGTGGGTTAGCTGGGGAAAGCTTCTCGGATTCATAGTATCTAATATGGGAATAAAGATCAACTCAGACGAAATAATGTCCATAGAAAATGTCATGGTAGTCGACAATGTCAAGGCAGTATAGACTGACGGGGCAGATAGCCACGTTGGGCTGGTTTATCTCAAGATCATCGAATAAGAGTCATTGGTTCTTCTCACTATTACAAAAGGAGAAAAACTTCTCTTGGACTCCGGAATGCCAGCAAGATTTGGAAGAACTCAATCGTACTTTCAATTCCACCCCATATGTGTCATAACCTCTCTTACCCGCTGAGGAATGTCATGTATAGGCCCGAGCTCTCGGGCTGGCTGGCCAAATGGACTGTAGAAATCAGCGGGTATGATATCGAGTATAAATCTTGGACCGCCATAAAATCTCAGATTTTTGTGGATTTTGTGGCTGACTTCACGTTGGCTTTGATATTGGAGGTCGAAAAGGAGTTACTGTTCACTTTGGGTATTAACTTGGAAATTTGAACCCTATTCACGAACGGTGCCTCCAATGCGAAAGGGTTTGGGCTCGATATTATATTGAAACCACCTACGGGTAACGTAATTAGGCAGTCTATTAGAACTATAAAATAGACTAACAACGAAGTCGAGTATGAGGCTATGATTGCAGGCCTAGAACTGGCTAAGAGCCTACGGTGCCTCCATTTCGAAAGGGTTCGGGCTCGATATTATATTGAAACCACCTACGGGTAACGTAATTAGGCAGTCTATTAGAACTATAAAAAAGACTAACAACGGTATGAGGCTATGATTGCAAGCCTAGAACTGGCTAAGAGCCTGGGGGCCAAAGTGATCGAAGCCAAATGTGACTCCCTCCTTATCGTAAATCAAGTCAACAGAACGTTCGAAGTAAAGAAGGAACGGATATGAAGGTAATTGGACAAGTTGTAGGTGACCTTACACCGTTTCAAAGAATGGACTCTACAACACGTACCTCAGGATCAAAATAGTGAGGCTGATGCGCTGGCCAACTTGGGGCCATCTGTTAAGTCTGATGAATTCGACTCGGTGGTAGAAGAAGGTCATGTCGAGGTAAACTTGATAAGTTTGACCTGGGATTCGAGAAACAAATACATAGACTACCTGAAGACAGGAAAATTGCCATTAGATCTCAATGAATCAAAAGCCCTACGCAACAAAGATACCAAGTTCAGCTTAGTCTAGGGGAAATTATTCAGAAAATCCTTCTTTGGATCACTAGCTAGGTGCTTGGGTCCGGGAAAAACTGAATACACTATGAGAGAGGTCCACGAGGGCACTTGCAGGAACCACCCCGGGGCAAACTCCCTGGTTTGGAAATTAATCAGAGCCAGTTACCACTGTAAGGAAATGGAGAAAGATGCAAAAGACTTCATGCAAAAATACAACGAGTGTCAAAGACACGCCCCAATGATCCATCAACGGGGAGAGATGCTTCACCCAATCCTGTTGCCATGGCCGTTTATGAAATAATGGATGGACATCGTCATTCCCCCTACCATGGCACCTAGTAAAGCCCAATACATACTACTCATGATCGATTATTTCTTCAAGTTTGTTGAGGCTCAGGCGTTCAAGAAGGTCCGGGAGAAAGAGGCCACCGATTTCATCCAAGATCACATAATATGTCGATTTGGGATACCGGTGGAGATCGTTTGAGACAACGAAAAATAATTCATCAGTAGCAAAGTATGTAAATTTTTTGAAGACCACAAAACCAAAAACATATTATCAACACCTTACCATCCTAGTAGGAACGGGAAAGCGGAATCAATTAACAAAACTGTACTCCAAAACTTGAAGAAGAGACTGGCTGATTCGAATGGAAAGTGGAAGGAATCTTGCCCGAAGTCTTATGGGCATACCGAACGACTTCGAAGTCAAGTACTGGAGTGACCCTGTTCTCTCTTGTCTATGGCGCGGAAGCCTTAATCCCATTTGAGGTAGGAGAACCGGGCCTCAGGTTCTAGTATGCTACTGAAATGCCAAATGGAGAGGTCGTGACCATGAGTTTGGACTTATTGGATGAAAGGCAGAAGCCGCCCTGGTCCGGTTGGCCGCCCAAAAGCAGCGAGTAGGGAGGTAATACAACCAAAGAGCTAACCTTTGATATTTCAAGTTGGGAACTTGGTGTTAAGGAAAGTAACTCTACACACCAGGAACCTGGACGAGAGGAAACTAGGCCCGAATTGGGATGGACTGTATAGAGTTTCCAAAATAACTGGAAAGATTTATATAAACTAAGTTGGGAAATGGTGTACTACTACCAAACAACTGGAACGTGGCACACTTAAAACGGTACTACTACTAAGGTACGAGCACGATTCCCTTTTTGAAATTTGTTATATTACAGACTAACTTGGGCAGGTACGTGGCCGAGGACAAGTGTGACTATTAGGTTTGAAAATATGTGTTGTATTCTTTTACCCTTGAACCGGTTTTTCCCAAAGTTGGTTTTACGGTAAGGTTTTTAATGAGATAACGGTAAAACATGCTATTTTAGTTTTGAAGACCGGCTTAAAGCCCGAAGTTGCTGATCACCTACACCGGACCAATAGTATTTGAGCCCTCACAAATTTTTCCTCAAATACTGGGGGCCATTACCCCCAAGTTAGGATCCATAGAATGTGTTATTACTTGGTATGAAAAGACAAGTATTGGTAATTAAGATTCGTTGTAAGGGTCAAATGGTCAAATGAATCGTATCCATGTAGCCTACTCTTGCCATGGCACAAGGCTTTTACGCCTCTAATTATGTTATCTGCATACAAAGTAAGGAAAGAAATTTTCCCTTTATATTTTATCACTAAGCTCCATTGATGCATTCGTTGAATTACTTAGAATGGATAACAAATCCTAAATCCTAGCACCCATGGGCTACCCTACTCGGGAACTATCGTCCGATAAAAAATCGGATGGCCTGGGTTATCGAATCCCAAAGGCATTGATCCTATTAGGCAGGGCCTGAACATGAAAGTCTACGACCAACCTAAAATGGATTGAGGACGTCCGAGTTCGTACTCAGAAAGTAAGGCCCTTACATATGATTGAAACATATTAAAAGGTTATCCTCAGCAAAACACTATCATGTATGACTAAACCACTTAAGTATCTTAAAGGCCTTCATTTTTTATCAAAATGTCGAAGCCATGAACAACTCGGAGTTACCATAAAAATCGGGCCTCATTCGGGCTTCTAGAAGATGGGTGCTCCATATTAAGTCTAATTCTATGCTAAGGCATTAAAAACGATCCACAAATAAAAAGCTGCAAGTAGATGTTAAAGAGTAAACGACATAGTGTTGCCGAAGGAAAATTTTTATATATGTATTCCAAAAAATATTTACAAAGACATGATAAAACAACCTCAAAATAACAAAAAACAATATACAAAAGGAAACAAAAAAAGAGGCTAAGGCATCTCCACCTAATCTTCACTAGAGCTCCACTCGGCACCGGAACCTTCGGGACCTTTGGGATCATAAAGCTCTTTTGCCTCGGCCTCAAGACTCTTGACCTCTTCAATATCAGCCAAAAGATCAAATCCCTGGGCGTGAATCTCCTCAAGGGTCTCCCTCCGGGGTAGCCGCTTTACATACTCGGCCTTCGTTATTAAACGGGCCTCGGTTATCTCTACATCAGTTTTATACTGGGCTAGCATTTCTTTGACCTTGAAGGAATCAATCAAGGTGCCTCTAACTAGGACTTCAGCACAGTATATTCCCGGCCGAGGTCAACCCATTATGAGACAATTGAATCTAGTTGTGCCCGAAGTTCGTCATTTAGCCGAGACCATTTGTCGACCTTATCCTTTTCCACCAACAATTGGTCCTTGACCGATATCAACTCCTCTTATGTAGCCTCTTTTTTTGAGGCCAGCAGGTCCATCCTGCTCCTCAGCGTCTTGGTCGTAGTTTTGAGCTCGTTCATCTCGGCCCGGAGCTGGTCAATCTGGTCTATCTTCTCTTGGGGCCGTAAGGTTGCGTCGTAAGTCACTACGCGTAATCTCTCATTTCTAGCCTAAAAATCCTTACCTTCTTGACCAAGTCGGCGTGCTCCCGTTTCGCGGACAAAGCCCTCTTTTGAGATTTTTCTATCTCGTCTCAAAGAATTGGGAGTTCCTTAAGGTCCTCATCTTTTTGCTCACTAAGAACCCTATACATGTCCTTCAGCTTGACTTGATCTTTGATCTCGAACTCGAGCTAGCTAATTTCCATACGAGATCGAAGAAAGTTTTCATGGTGGAGCACCGAAGCCTGAAAAACAAAATGATAGGATCATGCAGAAGTTAAATAAGATGCATGAAAGGTACGAAGAAAGGGAAACTTACTTGGTTCAGTGCCCGTTGTGCCTAGTTGAAGAGGCTCAATGTGTCCACTTCGTTCATTTTCGCCTGGTCCTCTTCGGTCACCAGGCAACGAAGATAGTTGGCCACACCACAGAGCAGACAGTACCCGGGTGTCCATTAGTATAGTAACATGATCGTTCTTTTATAGTCGGGATCTATGCTCAGTGCAGGGAACTGTCTCACCAACTTCGGGCTCGAGTTCGACTCGCCTGCTCCTGACAGCACATCCTTTTTCAGGATCTCCAGGTGACCAAACCCAGAATAATCCTCTAGCGTTGCTATGTCCACGCCGTCGAAGAACATGTTGAGGGCCTCATCTGCGGCCCGTGCCGTCTTATTTGGATTCTCCTTAACGGCTTGAGCCTCGTCGAAGATGGACCTTGTATGAGATTGCTATTCTGCAATTTCAATGACATCAGCCATTTGCCTCAAGCAGGTATAGTTTCTGGGGAGGTCGTAACATCTGATTTTCCTTCTGGTTCCCTAGCTAAGGGGGGATCAGCCACTCGGTTACCTTCTCTAGTTGTCTCCCATTCTTCTTCATCAATGGTCAACCCAGGGGCGATGACCTCTATTTCATCATCTTTAGGGTAATCCTTGAGCCGGTATAGGGAGTCAGGGTCTGGTACCCTGGCTTGGGTACTCTTCTTGTTGCTTTTTCAGACCCGGACTGTTACACTCTTCTTCTTATTGGCTTCAGTGTTCGGGGAGCTAGATGATTTCTTTTTTCTCTATTTTTCTCCTCATGTGCAGTGGCTCTAGGTTGTCCCGAAGTGGAGGGTTTAGCAAGTAAGGACGGAGCCTCGTCCTCATCCTCGTCCAACAGACAAAGCTTAGTGGTTTTGGAAAAACCTGTAAAAGAAAAATAACTTAGTAGAAATAAAGGTTAAGTATGAAAGTATACTTATTCGGGAGGAGCACTCACTCTGGGAACGGGCCTCCCACTTGCCCTTTGAAAGTTTGCGCCATTCGCGCTCAAAATACGACATTTGTTTGCAAATTCTTTCGATCTACTCCTTGAAGCGAGAGACTATGTTGGGACCTTGGGCTACCACTGCACGATGATAGGAGCGGGGAATAAGAAAAGTGTATACATCAAAATCGGAGGGCCCAATTTTTGGCCATTATGATGCCTCGTCAGCACGTTTTCAAAGGCTCGAGGCTATGGTCGGGATTCACCCCCGAGGGGCTATCGATGCCCGACCTCGGGGCATTATATATCAATAGTTACGATGAGAAAGTGGGGAGTTCCCAAGGCGCAAAAATAGGGCTAACAAAGTCTAGTAGACTAGTCCAAAAATGAATCAAGGCATTAACTAGTTGTACCATCTCCATATCTTTGTAATAAATGCATTTGTACTATATTGGGATTCCCCCTCATAAATAAAGGGGATCCTTGTCATTTTGTAGACATCTGTTGCCCAATACTAAAAGAAGTTCAGAATGCCAGACGTTCACAACCGATATCAATCAAAGATCAGGGTCAAGGATGACCAACTAGGAGCCCCCTCAGGCTCGGTATACCCAAGCAGGCTCCTGGTGAAGGAACCAAAGCCAAACAAAGAATGGTACCAACCATATGCCGAAGACAGAAGAAACGCCCCCAGGTGCAACGTACCCCCCAATGACCGGAGGATGGATCTAGGCCAGAAACCTCAGGGACTTGTCAGCAGAGCTGGGTTTGACAGGCACACAGGGTCGATATATGTGTCCGCTTGTCGAAATACAACTTCAACATTGATGTTTCATACATCGTATTTTCCATCAATAAAATTAGAGACACCAGGTGGCCAAGGCCTATGCAATCGGATCCTTCACGAAGGAATCGTAACTTATTGTAAATTTCACAACACATACAGCCACAGGACCGAGGATTGCCATCAGCTCTGAGAAGAGGTAGCCCGACTACTCAGCAAAGGTCACCTCCGAGAATTCCTTAGCACCGAGCCAAAAATCATTTCCAAGAAAGAAAGGCGACCAAGAAGAGTGAAACAAATGAGCTGCAACATGTCATCCATATGATCTTGGTAGGTATCGATTCTCCATAAGATCCCATGATCAGAAGAACAACAATATCCATCACCATAGAAAAGCGAACTCAGGGTTACATACTCGAGAACACTCTCACATTCACCGACAGGGACATTGAGACATTGTCTCAGCCTTACAATGACGCACTGATAATCTCTTTCCTTGAAAATACATTTCAAATTAAATGTGTACTTGTGGATCCAGGTAGCTCGGCCAACATTATCAGGTCGAGGGTGGTGGTGCAGCTCGGACTGCTTGACCAAATCGTGCCCGCCTCTCGAGTCCTCAAAAGATTCAACATGGCGAGCGAAACAACGAAAGGATAAATCACCCTCCCAGTCAATGTGGCCGGCACAACCCAAAATGCCAAATTCCATGTCATCGAAGGAGATATGAGATACAATTCCTTGCTCGAAAGGCCGTGGATACACTACATGAGAGCAGTACCATCCACCCTCCATCAAATGATGAAATTCCCGACAAAGGATGGGATAAAAATCATCTACGGGGAGCAGCATGCAGCAAAGGAAATGTTCGCGATGCATGATGTGGCACCAACACCAATACCCCCACCACCTAAGGAGCCAAAGGATAAGCAAGCAATAAAATAGCGATATGAGTTACATTCTCGACTACGTCCGACTAAACAAAATGAAGGACTGTACCGAGTCCTCATAACAAACAATCAAATCACATCGAGGTCTAAAGCACCGTCACCACTAAGGTATTGTCATCTCCCTTTTTCAGTTATATTTCATACTAACCTGAATGCAGGTATCAGATCGAAACGGATGGAGCGTTTTCCAACTTGAAGGCCTTAAGTCCCAAAAGCATACGTTGCACTCTTTTCCTTCGACCGGGTTTTTTCCCAAGAAGGGTTTTAGCAACAAGGTTTTTAACAAGGCAACACCTATGTGCTACATAAGGAAGATTCAACAAGTATACAAGGCTTCTTTTTGCAATCAACCTCGAATACTAGGGGGCATCCCCCCGGAAGGTCACTTACTCAGGGAAGCCAAGATGCGCTAAATGGAGTCCCGATAGGAAAATGATGTGCCAGGCCAAATGGTTGAATGAATCATGTCCGTATAGAATAACCAGGACCCTGACAGTGAAAACATGTATACTTGTACCACGTAATCGAATGATACTTTCCATTAAAGCATTTCACACTTCAAAAGAATCCGGTGTCTTTGCAAAAAATGGATCCAAAGCCAAAAATGTCCTAAACACTCGGGGACTGGCGTCAACAACTCGAAAACATATGACCCCCGGGTCGGAGCTTCAAACTCGTAAGCCCTCAATAAGGAAACATCAAGATCACTAAACGGCTCTAGAGCCAAAAACGTCCCGAACACTTGGGGACTGGCGTCGAAAACTCAAGGCCACATGGCCTCCGGGTTGAAGACTCCGAAATCGTAAGCCCTCAATGAGGCAATACCAAGTTTACAAGTAATGGCTCCCTAGCCGAGAAATTCTCGATGACTCGGGGACTACGTCAATCACCATCTCCATCGACTTATCAAAGCCTGAGGCAATAAGACCACATGCGGGCAGCCTCGGTCTCGTAAGACCTCAAGAAAGACATGAACCACACTTGTGCCAAGTGATAATAGTTGTAAGACCTCAAGAAAGGCATGAACCATATTTGTACCAAATAGCCAAAACTGTAAGACCTCAAAGGCATATAAAACTTGTAAGACCTTACTAAAGGCATAAACCTGATCTCAAAGTTAAGGCTATATATCAAACTTGTAAGACCGCTAAAAAGTCATACCCTCGATATAGACGCCGAAACTACTTCATTCGGGACTAAAAGGCTCCGGCCTTAGCATATAACTTCTGTTGATACCCAATTTTTCCCTATATATTTTCAATATGCAAAATAACTTCAAAATAGCATATATATGTATATATAATCATGTCACATATTTTATTATTTTTTCCATAATTTTTTAAATGTTTAAATCGATTTATTTTTCCCTTTTTTATCCATAAAATGCCCAATAATTATTTCCAAAATTATTATTTTTGGTAATTCATCTATTGAATTTTTATATTTATGCCAAACTATAGCTAAAATAATTTTGACGTATTTTTATAATTTTATTTAGTATTTTTAAGGCTAAATTGCATATAATTACAATATTAGCCATTTTAAGGTTTAATTGTGTCTTATATTCATCAAATTGCGGATTGTATTTTTAAATTGTAAATTATGTGTTATAAATTATTTTAGCCCTTTTAATTTAGTTTTCAGAAATCATTTACTATTTTTATAATTTAAAAAGGGGAAATTGGCTATTTAAATAACAGCCCATTTGTATTTAAATTTTAGCCTAAATTGAACCCCAATTCCCAGCCCAATTCCGAATTAAACCCGACCCTAGCCAATTTTAAACCCAACCCAAGCCCGGATCCCTACCTACCCGTTTAATCCAGGTCGTTGATCATTCAGATCAACGGCCACCACTTCACCTACCTAAAATAAACCTAAACGACCCCTTACCCTAATTCATTTCTTACCACCCGCCGCCCTTGAATCCCACTCCTCTCAATTATCTCTGCAGCCTCACATAAACCCTAGCCGCCACCATCCAATTCCACCCTAATTCCTTTCAATCCCTACCTAATCCATGGACTCCCACGGCTGCTTGAGAGGTATACCAGCCTCCTACATCTTCTGGTGGACTGTTTGTGTGATTTTATGGACAAAGCTTGAAGAGATTTGGTCCAGTCCTTGCCCAATCTCATTCTCTAGTCTTTTTCCGGCCATCAATGGCCGTTCAAGTCAGATCCTTGACTTTTCCAGCTAGATCGGTAACTTTTCAAAGTCTTTCTCACTTTTCTAGGTTATCTGAAACCCTAACCTTTAAGAGCTTTCAGATATACCTTAGATCTGTCTATACTATGAACCTCTCAAGCATTTTCCTTTAAAATTTTTGATTTTTTCAAAACAACTCTTCGTCTTCAACGATTAGAGTTTCTCTTAACCTTTTTAAAAAGATCTCTTCTCTGATTTTTGATGTTGTTTCATGATTTTTACTATGTTCAAACGATTTATTTATGCTTTTTCTTCTACTTGATTCAGTATTTTGAAAACCCTAAATAGTTTGGCTCTGTCCGGGTTCTGAAATTGTCCTTGTCTGTTTTGAGTACATACCTGTTCGATTGATTTCTTTGTGTTTGAATCCTTTTTCCTTGTTTGACTTATCTGATTCTGAGTTCTTACCATTTTTGAAACTCGACTATTGTCGAAAATATAATTTCTTAAAAAGGTTTTCCTCACCTATTACTGTGAGTTTGAAGGTCTTTACTTGTTTCTGACTTTCTTACCTGTTAGTTTGGTTCTCTACACTCTGGTTCTGTGTGATTACTCGACTTTGTTGACTACTGTGCTTCGAGTAGGTTTCGAATCCTAGCCTACTCCTGCTACTACTGTATGTTTCTATTGCTTCTTTTGTCAACATGTTTGACCCTGCATGTCTAATACGCCTGCTCATTCCTTGCTATTTATATGCCAATGTGCAGAATCATGATTCTTTCTTACTTGTTACCTTATTCTTTACTCAATTTCAAAACTATAAATACCCTACCCTTTTTTCATTAAAGAGACAAACAATTGAGTTCAAAACACACTTACACTCAAAACTCTCTCTTTCTCTATTACTACTTATGCTATTGCTTTGTCTAGCCGGCTAAAAGCCAAGGCTAGATTGTAGAATCCTGCTTACTTTACCTTTCTGCACCCTGCTTTCTCTACTGGTATGTCCTTGTTAGTTTTTTCAAGCCTCAACAACAACATGCTTCTTTAGTTGTTTCAATTTCCCTTATTCTTGTCTACTCCTATTTATGGTTCTGCAGTCAAGTTATATTATTAGCATGATGTAATATGTTCCCTTCCCCCTTAGATTAATGCTTCCCATATGTGTGCTTTGAAGCATACTCTGTTAGTCACTTGTTGTGTACTTGTTGTCTTGTGAATTCCAAACCCACATATCCCTTCTATGTGTTTGTGTTCTTTTGGCTGGTTTGTGACCATGCCAGCATCAGCTATTGTTGTGCATGTCCAAACCAAACCCTTGTTTGGGACATGTGCTTACAGATAAGTGTATCCCCAAGATCCCTCAACCCCCTTTGTATGATTACTAATTCAATTTGTTTGAGTTTTGAGTTTTATTACTACAACTGCTTTCAAATTTCCTTTATACTGATTACTTTCAACCCAGTTTTAAGCAAACTCTTTTTCCAAACTATGTCAAGCACTCTCACCTATTCCTAGAATCTAGGTTCTGCCCCTCTTGTGTGAGCCTTGCCTTGGGACCCTTGAGCTCCCTTTGAACTTGGACACATAAGAGCTGGCCCTTCCACACTGCACTCATTCTGTTTGGTTATGCAAATCTGGGTGTGAGCACTGCCCGGGATCCCTTGAGGTCCTTAGGGAACTCTGACACACCTAGATATAAGAAAGGCTTTGGAAATGACATTGGCATTTGAGGTGGTTTATTCCATAACGTAGAGAGAAAGTTAGAATCAGGCTTCATATGGTTGTAACTTTTTATTTTGCCCTTCTTAGGTATTTCAATCATTTGGTCTGTAATAATTTGTAAATAAATATTGGGGTTGTCTAGTGAAAAAGGGATGGGGTGATTATGCATGCTTTAACTAGCAGAAGGGTAGATAACATGTCCATAGGATCCATTTCGATTCAAACGTGTTTATTAGATAATATGCCAATAGGATCTGCTTTAGTTTAATAAATTCTACATGCTTCACTTTCACATAATTAGATGTCATGCCTATAGGATTTAAAATCAACTTTTAATAATTAGATACCATGCCTATAGGATTTAAAATCAACTTTTAATAATTAGATACCATGCCTATATGATTTAAAATTAGCTGTAATAGAAATCATGCCAATAGAACTTAAAACCAGTTTAGTTGGAGAAGCCGTTTAGTTCACGTTGTTTCTTCTGAATTGGATTAGTTAATTAATTTGTCGCTTCTTTAATAAGTTTTCAAACACTGCCTTAAGTTAATACCATTAGAAAGCATGTCTATAGGATCTCAAGTTGTCCATTTTAAATTAATCACTTCTCTACTTCATTCCTAATCAATATAGATATCATGCTCATAGGACATCACTATTACGCCTAGGCAAGCCTTAGGTAATTACTCGAATGAAACTGGAACTGCCTTTGCTTAAATAGCAACTGCTACAACTAGCAGGCAGGCCTGATTCGGACTTCTTTTTTGAGTTATAATAAATCTGATTCTGACTCAAACCCTGCTTTAGGATTTTTAAAATTCAGACCTTAACTGTATTTAAGTCATGCTATTTATATGTATTGTTTTCGGAGGTATACATGAGCCTTCTAAAAGGTTATATGTTCCCTTTCTAAACACAGTCCTACGTGTTTTTGTATGTCGCCTTAGCCTTTTTACCTTTAAACCTAAGTGTCAGCCTAAACCCTCCCTCTTATAGGAATAGTAGTCCTAAATTCCTCCGGGATTGATAGGAATAGGACAGATAACAGCATGCAATAGAGGTCGAGACAAATCCGCGCTTTAATAATTTCACGGGGTAGGAAGGGTAGATATGGATATGATGACCGGGGCGCTAATACCACGTGTATCCCCTCTTCTAAGGAGTGTCATACCAGGTATTGCATTGAGGTGATCCATATTACAAACAAACCTAGGACCCCCTTTTATTTTTTTACGAGCATGTTTAGCATGTAACTCTTTTCAAAACCCTTTTAAATCGTTTTTCCAAACGTTTGTGTATTCAAACTTAAATCCCCTTTTACTTGAGTCTTTATTTGTTTACTTGCTAATTGCACAAATTCAAAAAAACTTTCTGGCCGGGAACCACACTAGTGGATACTGAGGGGTGTCTAACACCTTCCCCTTGGGATAATTCATGCCCTTACCCTATCTCTGGTTATCAAACATAGTTGTAGTTAAATTTATAAGTGCCCTAACGCACCTTAAAATCATTAGGTGGCGACTCTTCAAATACCCAATTCCCAAAAGGAAATGAGTAATTACGCCCCATGAATGTCGAAACCCGGACTCCTCTCCGATGGAAGGGAAAAAGGGGGCGCGACAGCATGGCGACTTTGCTGGGGATTTTTAGGCTTTTACCATTTCAGATTGTTCTTGTGAATTTGTACCTCCCTTATGTGAAATTACTTGTTTAAATTTCTTTAAGAATCTAATTTCTTTTTCAACTGCAAAACTGACATATTTTCCTTGTTTCCTTACTTTATTGCTACTTTAAATTATAAAACTGTTGTATTTATCGCTTTCTTAACGTGCAAATACGTGTCAACATGTTTTTAATTATTGCATAATCATGCTCAACATCATACTCCACTCGTGCCAAACAAATACTATAGCAACGCTTTTAATGAGTGGTCGCGCTCTTCCTATATCATTACCCCCTAAATTTGGAAAGGCATATTTGTAGTAAAACTAGTCAATCAGTGGTGCAGTCGACAGTTCCGTGCCTTCCCCCTTGAGTTTTCCACTCAAGGGTACAAGTCTAAAACCCCATAGAAACCTTACTCTATTTAAATTGTGCATGCATTATGGTCAAACCTAGTCGGGTCAGTTATGTTGTCCACATAATGATCCTTTAAGATAGCCTTGTCCAAAAGTCCACTGGGTTTCCCTAAAAGCCAAACGGATATCATCACGTTCTGTGCATTTATTTGGAGAACTAAATGCTTCATGCTAATTGTTGATATTAATAGTCAAGTCTGGTGGGGGTAAGGGTCTAACCTTGTTTACATTGCAGAAAAATGAGGCACAAGGTCCCCAGTTTCGGTATGATTAGCACTCCCCCACTCTTGCTATACTGGTGGAGGAGTCTTCCATCAAATGACCAAATCAATAAATGGAAAGAGAGAGCCGCCAAAGCTAGCAAAAAGTTGGAATATCTAGAATACAGTCTGCTGGAATTGGAAGGAAAAGTGAGGAAGAGAGACACCGACTGCCAGAACGATGAAGGAAATGAAGGAGAACACCTAGAAAAGGCATTTTTACTAGTGAACCTACGCGAGCTGGAAGATTTTATCAAAGAGAGCATTACACCTGAGGAAGGTCCTTCTGGGACCAAATAGATAGGAATTTACTTTTCGCTTTATGAATGTAATGAGGCCAATGGCCATTAGTGACCTTTCTTTCTTGCTTGTTGTCGTTTTGGGATTTGTCTGTTTTATCTATAAAATTAGGCATTTCGAATTTTAAGTTCTCCAAATCAATTTGTCGCTCTGCCTACCTCGGGCACAAAGAGGTTCCCAAATTAGGACACGCTTTACATTCCCGCATTATGTGTTCAAATATTGCAATACTTTTTATAATCCTCACTGACTTGATTACCTTTTTGTTTTTATTTTGTTTTCTTTTATTATTTCCTTCCCCAAAGGTTAGTTCGTGCACTATGGCCTCATCATCTTATTTCACAAGATCTAGGGGCCCTCCACCCACTCCTCCTCTTAGTCCCATTAAAGTCAATGAGCTCGGCAAGAACCTCCAAGGAATCTCTAAACCCATAAAACTCAAGAAACATGGCACTACCTTCGGTTTGGGATATAAATACGCCTGGGAAGAATTCAACAACTGGTCGCCACCATGGCGTGGTCCTTACTATCCATTAGAGCAGCCAATACCGCATCTAGAGCAGACTTTCCAACAGGCTAACATTATTAATGGATCAGATGAAGAAGAGGCATTTGCAATGGTGAAGAACTTGTTCCTAGAAGACAATGACATGGAATGTTATGTTGTTCTCGAGGAGGAGGGGGAGGAAGGCCCTTCCATACAGGATGTGAGCAGAGGGGCACTCCTCAATAATTGGACCATCAGGACAACCAAAGCCCGACGAGCTTCGGGGCAACAAGGATAAACAAGCATCATTGACTGTTTTTATATACTAAATGATTTTCTTTTCGCATTTTTCAACTTCCACAATAAATCTTCGATGTTCAAAATAGTTTATCACAAGCATTTCTGATTTTCTTATGAATTAATATTTATTGCTATCATTTTCTTTCCCTACTTTACCAATAGAGCATTATTATTACTTATCTTGATGAACCAATGACTGTGACATGTAATGAGACAACGCAACAAATGGACATTGATTCAGAGGAAGATGACATACCTGATGAGATTGTCAAAGAAGTTGAGAACTTTGAGAACAGACCTAAGTCCAACCTGAACGAGACCAAAATTGTCAACTTGGGAGATGCAGAAAACATCAAGGAAACACGAATCAGCATTCACTTATCGCCATCAGAGAAGAAAGAATACACAGAATTTCTGAAAGAGTATGAGGACATATTCACCTGGTTGAACGATGACATGACTGGTGTGAGTACATCTACTGTGGCTCACAAATTGCCAATCGATCCAATGTGTCCATCGGTAAAGCAGAAGCTCAGAAAGTTCAAGTCTGATATGAGTTTAAAAATCAAGGAAGACGCCAACAAGCAGATCAAAGCTAAGGTTCTCAGGGTAGTGGAATACCCGACATGGTTAGCCAACATTGTGCTAGTGTCGAAGAAGGATGGGAAGGTCAGAGTCTATGTCGACTACCGGGATCTCAACCGGGCCAGTTTGAAAGACGACTTCCCTTTGCCAAATATACACATCCCAATTGACAATTACGCCAAACATGAGCTACAGTCATTCGTAGATTGCTTCACTGGTTATCATCAGATCTGGATGGATGAGGAAGACGTTAAGAAAATGGCTTTCATTACACCGTGGGGAATGTATTGTTACAAGATGATTCCATTCGGCCTGAAGAATGCAGGGGCCACCTACATGAGGGCCATGACTACCATTTTCAATGATATAATACACAAGTAGATAGAGGTATATGTAGATGATGTTATCATCAAGTCCAAGAAGGCCACTGATCACATGGAAGATCTGAGAAAGTTATTCAATAGATTACGGGGGTACAACCTAAAACTAAACCCCGCAAAGTGCGCATTTGGGGTTCCTGTTAGGAAACTGCTTGGGTTTATTTTGAGTCACCGAGGAATAGAACTGGACCCATCAAAAGTCAAAGACATTCAAGAATTGCCACCGCCAAAAAACAAGAAGGATGTGATGAGTTTCTTGGGAAGGATCAACTACATCAGTCGATTCATAGTACAGTCTACAGTTATTTGTGAGTCAATCTTTAAGATGTTGAAGAAGGACGCCGCTACCAAATGGACTGATGACTACCAAAAGGCCTTCGATAGAATCAAGGAATACCTGTCAACACCACCAGTCTTAGTCCCGCCCGAGCCAGGTAGAACCTTATTACTCTACCTTGCAGTGATGGATGGAGCTTTCGGCTGCGTCCTAGGGCAGCATGATGAAACGGGGAGGAAGGAACAAGCCATTTATTACCTCAGTAAGAAGTTCACCCCATACGAGGTTCGGTATTCTTTGTTAGAGCGCACCTGTTCTGCTTTGACTTGGGTAGCTCAGAAGCTGAGGCATTACTTTTGTGCCTATACTACATATCTCATATCAAGGATGGATCCTTTGAAGTACATCTTTCAGAAGCACATGCCCACTGGCAAGCTAGCCAAGTGGCAAATCCTATTGAGTGAGTTTGACATTGTTTACGTAACTTAGAAAGTGGTAAAGGGACAAGCACTAGCGGACCACCTCGCTGAGATTCCCATGGATGGAGAATACAAACCCATAAAAACGTATTTTCCTGATAAAGAGGTATCATTCATAGGAGAAGACATTACGAAATTCAATGATGTTTGGAGAATGTTTTGTGATGGAGCAGCAAATTTCAAAGGAGTTGGCGTAGGAGCAGTCCTAGTATCAGAAACCGGTCATCATTATCCAGTGTCTGCCAAACTCAGGTTCTTGTGCACCAACAATATGGCCCAGTATGAAGCCTGCATCTTAGGACTCAAAATGGCCATTTACGTGAACGTTCAAGAGTTGCTAGTGATTGGAGATTTAGACCTACTTATACATCAGGTACGAGAAGAATGGGCAACCAAGAACTCCAAGATACTCATGTATCTGCATCATGTATAGGAATTGAGAAAGAGGTTCATGAAGACAGAGTTCCAACATGTTCCCAGAGTCCAGAATGAGTTCGCTGATGCATTGGCTACCTTTTCGTCTATGATACAGCATCCAGACAAGAATTTCATTGATCCCATTCCAGTAAAGATCTATGATCAGCCAGCTTATTGTGCCCATGTTGAGGAAGAAGCAGACGGAAAGCCTTGGTTTCATGATATCAAGAAATACTTAGCAAAAGGAGAGTACCCAGAGCTTGCAAATCCTACTCAGAAACGCACACTCCAGAGATTGTCCAATAACTTCTTTCATAGCGGAGGAATCCTGTATAGGAGGACTCCTGATTTGGGATTACTAAGGTGTGTCAACGCAAAGGAAGCATCCAGGCTACTAGAGGAAGTTCATGCTGGGACATGCGGTACACATATGAACAGTTTTGTCTTAGCAAAGAAGATACTTTGGGCTGGTTACTTTTGGATGACAATGGAAATGGACTGCATCCAGTATGTCTAGAAATGCCACCGATGTCAGATACATGCAGACATGATAAAGGTACCTCCAAATGAGCTTAATGCAACAAGCTTACCATGGTCGTTCGCCGCTTGGAGGATGGATACTATTGGACCAATCGAGCCTGCCGATTCCAATGGACATAGGTTTATCTCGAAAGCTGTAGACTATTTCACCAAGTGAGTAGAAGTAGCATCTTACAGAGCAGTGACTAAGAAAGTCATGACAGACTTTGTCCGCGATCGCATTGTTTGTCGATTCGGATTTCCAGAGTCAATCATTACTGATAATGGCTCCAACCTCAACAGTGACTTGATAAAAGCTATATGTGAAACTTTCAAGATCAGACACAAGAATTTCATATCCTACAGGCCTCAAATGAATGGGGCTGTAGAAGCCGCCAACAAGAATATCAAGAAGATATTAAGGAAAATGATAGAGAAGCATAAATAGTGGCACGAAAAGTTATCGTTTTCTCTATTGGGGTATCACACCACAGTCCGCACATCAACCGGGGCAACCCCATATATGCTAGTTTATGGTACAAAGTTTGTCATTCCCGCCGAGGTAGAAATTCCTTCCCTAAGGATTATACAAGAAGCTGAGCTCGATGACGCAGAGTGGATAAAAAGTCGTTATGAGCAACTAGCCCTTATAGACGGAAAGAGAATGAATGCAGTTTTCCATAGTCAACTCTATCAGAACAGAATATCTAGAGCCTTCAACAAGAAAGCCAAGACAGTTCACACCGGGGCAGCTGGTGTTAAAGAAAACATTTCTGCATCAAGATGAAGCCAAAGGGAAGTTCTCTCCCAATTGGCAGGATCCATACATGGTTCACCAGGTTCTGACAGGAGGAGCCCTCATACTTGCAGAACTGGATGGAGAAGTCTGTCCAAAGCCGATCAATTCAGATACAGTCAAGCATTACTATGTGTAATCTTTATCCTTTCCTTATATGATGTAAATTGAACTAGGCCTGACCTGATTCCCATTTAAGAGAGGATACGTAGGCAACCCTATGGGTTCGGTCACAATTCAATAAAATTTTCACCCCCACCTCCCCCGTAATTGGAAACTGCGGTGGAATTTTGAGGAGGACCCTCAAAATTCCGAAGTTATTTCAGCCAATCGACGCACGAGAAATAGTCAGAAATGTCAACCCATCAAAATGCGGCAGAATTTTGAGGAGAACCCTCAAAATTCCGTAGCAAGAGAGGTTGCAACGTCTTGAACCACGCCACAGTCATCGTTTCATCTAAAAGCTATTTTAAATTATACATTTATGCCATTTTTTTTATAAAATCATGCATGTTTATTATTTAAACTTCTTTGTTTAGTAACACTACCCCAATAATACAGACGGTATCACTAGATCAAAGCCGAACGAGTCAAGCAAATCCAGCGGGGATACAAACTAACCTTTCCCTTACAAAATTCACGATTTTTCTTTGGATGCAGACACTGGGATTGCAATATCATTAAAAATATTGTATGCCCATGGAACAAACATTGTTCAAGGATATGACTTTTCCAAACCATTGCACTTGCCAACATTTGCTATCAGCACACACAAGAAATGCTCTGCAGTCGTAATGCTCCCCGTAATCACAATGCCGCAATCTGCTATCATCTAAGAAAACTCTGCTATCATTCGTTATTTTATTGCATAAGGCTACTATTCTGCCTTCCGAGAATATGCGCTCTCTCCATTTGCATTCCTGCATAAGGCTACTATTCTGCCTTCCGAGACCAAATGTTATCTCCATTTGCATTGCATAAAGCTACCATTCTACCTTCTGAGACTAAACGCTGTCTCCATCTGCATTCTTGCATAAGGCTACTATTCTGCCTTCCGAGACTAAACGATGTCTCCATCTGCATTTGCATTGCATAAGGCTACCCTTCTGCCTTCCAAGACTAAACGTTGTCTCCATCTGCATTCTTGCATAAGGCTACTATTTTGCCTTCTGAGGTTAATCTCTACCTCCATCCACATCTACATTGCATAAGGCTACCATTTCACCTTCCAAGACTAAACGTTGTCTCTGTGTGCATCTGCATTGCATAAGTCTACCATTCTGCCTTCTGAGACTAAACGTTGTCTCCACCTACATTCACATCTTTGCATAAGGCTGTCATTCTGCCTTCCGAGGCTAAGCTCTGCCTCCAATTTTCTTCAAAACTAAGCGTCACCTCAAGCACTATTTATTTCACTTTTCTTACGGGCTAAACTCTGCCCTTCAATTCGCAAGACTAAGCTCTGTCTTGTCTGCATCATGCTACTGCATCTTTCATGGGCTGAAATATTGCCAACTCATCCAAAGGTGTCATCGTTCGGAGGCACCATCTTCATAGCCAGAGAACACCATGGCATGGCCTGAGGATCCCTTTCAATCTTTTGCATATCATTATTCAAAGGCATCATGGTTCGAAGGCACCATCCTCAAAGCCCGAGAGCATCACTTCATGGCCTGCGAATCTTTATCATACGCTTCATGGCCCAGGACATCATGGTCTAAGGATATCATCCTAACCATCAAAAGACAACATTTATAGTCCAACGAGAATTTGCATCATGTTTAAATTTATGCACAGTATACGTTTGCATTGTTTCTAATTGTAGGTAAACCGACGAGCAACGGCCATCCCGACAGGAGCGGTCCCACTCCAATTTCCACAGCCTTATCAAACATAACCATTCCCGCAAGCTGTCCACTCACCTTGCCCTGGATATTGCGTTCGTTCTTGAAAAGTATCCATCGGCATACTCCGCCGACGGATCTTGAACTACATATGGCCTGATTCCTGTAAAACTAGGAATAAGTAGGCAGCTCAGAAACTAGGGTGCGGCCTAAAATCTTCTTCAAACCATTTTGCTCGGTCAAAATTGGCCATCATATCTTTACCGGACAACTCTTTCATCCTCTCCGGGTAAAGAGGGGCAGTTGTTGATACCCAACTTTTCTCTATATATTTTCAATATGCAAAAAAAACTTTAAAATAGCATATATATACATACGTAAGCATGTCCAAATGTTTTATTATTTTTCCATAATTTTTAAAGGTTTAAATCGATTTATTTCTCCTTTTTTTATCCATAAAAAGCACAATAATTATTTCCAAAATTATTATTTTTGGTAATTCATCTATTGGTTTTTTATATTTATGCCAAAATATGGCTAAAATAATTTTGACATATTTTTACAATTTTATTTAGTATTTTTAAGGCTAAATTGCACATAATTGCAATATTAGCCATTTTAAGGTTTAATTGTGTCTTATATTCATAGAATTGTGGCTTGTATTTTTAAATTTTAAATTATGTGTTATAAATCATTTTAGCCCTTTTAATTTAGTTTTTAGAAATCATTTACTATTTTTATAATTTAAAAAGGGAAAATTGTCTATTTAAATAACAGCCCATTTGTATTTCAATTTTAGCCTAAATTGAACCCCAATTCCCAGTCCAATTCCGAAGTAAACCCGACCCTAGCCCAATTTTAAACCTAACCTAAGACTGGATCCCTACCTACCTGTTTAATCCAGGTCGTTGATCATTTAGATCAACGGTCACCTCTTCACCTACCTAAAATAAACCTAAACGACCCCTTACCCTAATTCATTTCTCACCACCCGGCGCCCTTGAATCCCTCTGCTCTCAATTCTCTCTGCAGCCTCACATAAACCCTAGCTTCCACCATCCGATTTCACCCTAATTCCTTTCAATCCCTACCTAATCCATGGACTCACATGGCTGCTTGAGAGGTATACCAGCCTCCTACATCTTCTGGTGGTCCGTTTATGTTATTTCATGGACAGAGCTCGAAGAGATCTGGTCCAGTCATTGCTCGACCTCTATCTCTGGTCTTTTTCCGGCCATCCATGGCCGTTCAAGTCAGATGCTTTAATTTTTCAGCTAGATCGGTAACTTTTCGAAGTCTTTCTCACTTTTCTGGGTTCTCTAAAACCCTAACCTTTAAGAGCTTTCAATTTTTTTTCAGATCTATGGTATATCTGTGTATTCTATGAACCTCTTAAGTGTCTTCCTTTAAAATTTTCGATTTTTCAAAACAACTCTTCGTCTTCAACGATTAGAGTTTCTCTTAACCTTTTTAAAAAGATCTCTTCTCTGATTTTTGGTGTTGTTTCATGATTTTACTATGTTCAAATGATTTATTTACGTTTTTTCTTCTACTTGATTTAGCATGTTGAAAACCCTAAATAGTTTGGTCCTGTCCGGGTTCTAAAATTGTCCTTGTATGTTTTGAGTACATACCTGTTTGATTGATTTCTTTGTGTTTGAATCCTTTTTCCTTATTTGACTTATCTAATTCTGAGTTTTTACCATTTTTTAAACTTGACTATTGTCGAAACCATAATTTTTTAAAAGGGTTTTCCGCATTTATTACTGTGAGTTTGAAGGTCTTTACTTGTTTCTGACTTTCTTACTTGTTAGTTTGGTTCTCTGCACTCTGGTTCTGTGTGACTACTCGACTTTGTTGACTACAGTGCTTCGAGTAGGTTTCAAATCCTAGCCTATTCCTGCTACTACGGTATGTTTGTGTTGCTTCTTTTGTCAACACGTTTGACCCTGCATGTCTAATACGCCTGTTCATTCTTGCTATTTATATGTTAATGTGCAGAATCATGATTCTTTCTTGATTGATCTTGATTTCCTCAATATTATGACTGATTGCAAAAGGTTTCCTTATAAACCCTAATGTTTACTCATTTGTTTAAATTGATTGATTCCCTTTCTTTAATTACATTGATGATTTTTACCTTGAATCCTTTCCCAAAATTAAGTATTTTTGTACTTAGACCCAAATATTTACCTTATACTTTTACTACCCCCTTATATGGAAAGAATCAATATGTCTCAAACTGATTTCTTTCCTTAATTAACCCTGGTAGTATCCATTTGAGCAGTAATCCCTTGATTAAAGGGAAGTACTCGTGATAATTGATTTTGATTGTGATTATTTCCATGTTTGTGATGAAACCTTACTTGTTACCTTATTCTTTACTCGTTTTCAAAACTATAAATACCCTACCCTCTTTTCTTTAAAGACACGAACAATTGAGTTCAAAATACACTTACACTCAAAACTCTCTCTTTCTCTATAACTACTAGTGCTATTGCTATGTCTAGCCGGCTAAAAGTCAAGGATAGATTGTGGAATCCTGCTTACTTTACCTTTTTGCACCCTGCTTTCTCTACTGGTATGTCCTAGTTAATTTTTTCAAGCCTAAACAACAACATGCTTCTTTAGTTGTTTCAGTTTCCCATATTCTTGTTTACTCCTGTTTATGGTTCTGTAGTCAAGTTACATTATTAGCATGCTGTAATATGTTCTCTTCCCCCTTAGATTAATGCTTCCCCTATGTGTGTTTTGAAGCATACTCTGTCAGTCACTTGTTGTGTACTTGCTGTCTTGTGAATCCCAAACCCCCATATCCCCTCTATGTGTTGGTGTTCTTGTGGGTGGTTTGTGACCATGCCAGCATCAGCTATTGCTGTGCATATCCAAACCAGACCCCAGCTGGGGTCATGTACTTACAGATAAGTGTATCCCCAAGATCCCTCGACCCCTTTATATGACTACAACTGCTTTCAAATTGCCTTTGTTACTGATTACTTTCAATCGGGTTTTAAGCAAACTCTTTTTCCAAACTATGTCAAGCACTCTCACCTATTCCTAGAATCTAAGTTCTGCCCCTCTTGTGTGAGCTTTGCCTTGGGATCCTTGATCTCCCTCTGAACTTGGACACATAAGAGTTGGACCTTCCACACTGCACTCATTCTGTTTGGTTATGCAAATCTGGGTGTGAGCACTACCCGGGATCCCTTGAGGTCCATAGGGAACTCTGACACACCCAGATATGAGAAAGGCTTTGAAATGACATTGGCATTTGAGGTGGTTTATTCCATAACTCAGAGAGGAAGTCAGAATCAGGCTTCCAATGGTTATAACTTCTTATTTTGCACTTCTTAGGTATTTCAAGTATTTGGTCTGTAATAATTTGTAAATTAATATTGGGGTTGGCTAGTGAAAAAGGGATGGGGTGATTATGCATGCTTTAGCTAGCAAAAGGGTAGATAACATGTCCATAGGATCCATTTCGATTCAAACGTGTTTATTAGATAATATGCCTATAGGATCTGCTTTAGTTTAATAAATTCTGCATGCTTCACTTTCACACAATTAGATGTCATGCCTATAGGATTTAAAATCAACTTTTAATAATTAGATACCATGCCTATAGGATTTAAAATTAACTTTTAATAATTAGATACCATGCCTATATGATTTAAAATCAATTGTAATAGAAATCATGCCTATAGAACTTAAAACCAGTTTAGTTGGAGAAGCCGTTTAGTTCATGTTATTTATTCTGAATTGGATTAGTTAATTAATCAGCCGCTTCTTCAATAAGTTTTCAAACACTGCCTTAAGTTTATACTGTTAGAAAGCATGTCTATAGGATCTCAAGTTGTCCGTTTTAAATTAATCACTGCTCTACTGCATTCCTAATCAATATAGATATCATGCTCATAGAACATCACTATTACGCCTAGGCAAGCCTTAGGTAATTACTCGAATGAAACTGAAACTGCCTTTGTTTAAATAGCAACTGCTACAACCAGCAAGCAGGCCTAATTCGGACATCTTTTCTGAGTTATATAATGAATCTGGTTCTGACTCAAACCCTGCTTTAGGATTTTTTAAAATTCAGACCTTAACTATGTTTAAGTCATGCTATTTATATGTATTGTTTGCGGAGGTATACATGAGCCTTCTAATTGTAATATGTTCCCCCTCTAAATGCAGTCCTACGTGTTTTTGTATGTCACCTTAGCCTTTTTACCTTTAAACCTAAGTGTCAGCCTAAAACCTCCCTCTTATAGGAATTGTATTCCTAAATTCCTCCAGGATTGATAGGAATGGGACGGGTAACAACATGCAATAGAGGTCGAGTCTAATCCGCATTTTAATACCTTTACGGGGTGGGAAGGGTAGATATGGATATGATGACCGGTGCGCTAATACCACGTGTATACCCTCTTCTGAGGAGTTTCATACAGGGTATTGCATTGAGGTGATCCATATTACAAACAAACCTAAGACCCCCTTTTATTTTTTTACGAGCATGTTTAGCCTGTAACTCTTTTCAAAACCCTTTTAAATCGTTTTTCCAAACGTTTGTGTATTCAAACTTAAATCCCCTATTACTTGAGTCTTTATTTGTTTACTTGCTAATTGCACAAATTTACAAAAACTATTTGGTCAGGAACCATACTAGTTGATACTGAGGGGTGCCTAACACCTTCCCCTTGGAAAAATTTCAAGACCTTACCCTATCTCTGGTTATCAAACATAGTTGTAGTTAAATCTTATAAGTGACCTAACGTACCTTAAAATCGTTAGGTGGAAACTCTTCAAATACCCAATTCCCATAAGGAAATGAGTCATTACACCCCATGAATGTCGAAACCCGGACTCCTCTCCGATGGAAGGGAAAAAGGCAGCGCGACAGCATGGCGACTCTGCTGGGGATTTTTAGGCTTTACCATTTCAGATTGTTCTTGTGAATTTGTACCTATCTTATGTGCAATTACTTGTTTAAATTTCTTTAAGCATTTAATTTCTTTTTCAACTGCAAAACTGACATATTTTCCTTGTTTCCTCCCTTTATTATTGTTTAAATTATAAAACTGCTGTATTTATCGCTTTCTTAACGTGCAAATACATGCCAACATGTTTTTAATTATTGCATAATAATGCTCAACATCATACTTCACTCGTGCCAAACAAATACTATAGCAACGCTTTAATGAGTGGTTGCGCTCTTCCTATATCATTACCCCCTAAATTTGAAAAGGCATATTTGCGGTAAAATGAGTCCATCAGTGGTGCAGTCGACAGTTCTGTGCCTTCTCCCTTGAGTTGTCCGCTCAAGGGTACTAGTCTAAAACCCCATAGAAACGTTACTCTGTTTAAATTGTGCATGCATCATGATCAAACCTAGTCGGGTCAGTTATGTTGTCCACATAATGATCCTTTAAGATAGCCTTGTCCTAAACTCCATTGGGTTTCCCTAAAACCCAAACGGACATCATCACATTCTGTGCATTTATTTGGAGAACTAAATAATTGTTGATATTAATAGTCAAGTCTAGTGGGGGTAAGGGCCTAACCTTGTTTATATTGCAGAAAAATGAGGCACGAGGTCCCTAGTTTCGGTATGATTAGAACACCCCTACACTTGCTAGACTGGTGGAGGAATCTTCCATCAAATGAGCAAATCAATGAGTGAAAATAGAGGGCCACCAAAGCTAGCAAAAAGTTGGAATATCTAGAATACAGTCTGCTGGAATTGGAAGGAAAAGTGAGGAATAGAGTCACCGACTGCCAGAACGCTGAAGGAAACGAAGGAGAACACCTGGCAAAGCAATTTTTACTGGTGAACCTACGCGAGTTGGAAGATTTGATCAACGAGAGCATTCAACCTGAGGAAGGTCCTTATGGGACCATATAGATAGGAATTTACTTTTCTCTTTATGAATGTAATGAGGCCAATGGCCATTAGTGACCTTTCTTTCTTGCTTGTTGTCGTTTTGGGATTCGTCTATTTTATCAATAAAATGAGACATTTGGCATTTTAAGTTCTACAAATCAATTTTTCGCTAGGCCTACCTCAGGCACAAAGAGGTTCCCAGATTAGGACACGCTTTACATTCCCGCACTATGTGTTTAAATATTGCAATACTTTTTATAATCCTCACTGATTTGATTATCTTTTTGTTTTTATTTTGTTTTCTTTTATTATTCCCTTCCCCAAAGGTGAGTTCGTGCACTCTTGCCTCATCATCTTATTTCACAAGATCCAGGGGCCCTCCATCCACTCCTCCTCTTAGTCCCATTAAAGGCAAAGGGATCGGCAAGAACCTCCAAAGAATATCTAAACCCATAAAACTCAAGAAACATGGCACTACCTTCGGTTTGGGATATGAATACACCTGGGAAGAATTCAACAACTGGTCGCCACCATAGAGTGGTCCATACTATCCATTAGACCAGCCACTACCGCATCTGGAGCAAACTTTCAAACAAACTAACATTATTTATGGATCAGATGAAGAAGAGGCACTTACAGCGGTGAAGAACTTGTTCCTAGAAGACAATGACATGGACTGTTGTGTTTTTCTCGAGGAGGAGGGGGAGGAAGGCCCTTCCATACAGGCTGTGAGCAGAGGGGCACGCCTCAATAATTGGACCATCAGAACAACAAAGCCCCACAAGCTTCAGGTTAGCAAGGCTAAATCAGGCATCATTCATTGTTTTTATTTACTAAATGATTTTCTTTTCGCATTTTCAATTCCCGCAATAAGATCTTCGATGTTCAAAGTAGTTTACCAAAAGCATTTCTGATTTTCTTATGAATTAATATTTATTGCTATCATTTTCTTTCCCAACTTTACCAATACAGCATTATTATTACGTATCTTGATGAATCAATGACTGTAACATGCAATGAGACAACGCAACAAATGGACATTGATTCAGAGGAATATGACATACCTGATGAGATTGTCAAAGAAGTTGAGAACAGACCTAAGTCCAACCTGGACGAGACCAAAATTGTCAACCTAGGAGATGCAGAAAACATCAAGGAAACACGAATCAGCATTCACTTATCGCCATCAGAGAAGAAAGAATACAGAGAATTTCTGAAAGAGTATGAGGACATATTCGCCTGGTCGTATGATAACATGACTGGTCCGAGTACGTCTATTGTGGCTCAAAAACTTCCAACCGATCCAATGTGTCCACCGGTAAAGCAAAAGCTCAGAAAGTTCAAGCCTGATATGAGTTTGAAAATCAAGGAAGAAGTCAACAAGTAGATCAAAGCTAAGGTTCTCAGGGTAGTGGAATACCCGACATGGTTAGCCAACATTGTGCTAGTGATGAAGAAGGATGGGAAGGTCAGAGTCTATGTTGACTACCGAGATCTCAACCGGGCCAGTCCGAAAGACGACTTCCCTTTACCAAATATACACATCCTAATTGAAAATTGTGCCAAGCATAAGCTACAGTCATTCATAGATTGCTTCGCTGGTTATCATCAGATCTGGATGGATGAGGAAGATGTTGAGAAAACAGCTTTCATTACGCCGTGGGGAATGTATTGTTACAAGATAATGCCATTCGACCTGAAAAATGCAAGAGCCACCTACATGAGGGCCATGACTACGATTTTCCATGATATGATACATAAGTAGATAGAGGTATATGTAGATGGTGTTATCATCAAGTCCAAGAAGGCCACTGATCACATGGAAGATCTGAGGAAGTTCTTCAATAGACTACGGAGGTACAACCTGAAACTAAACCCTGTAAAGTGCGCATCTGGGCTTCCTGCTTGGGTTTATTACGAGTCACCGAGGAATAGAACTGGACCCATCAAAAGTCAAAGCCATTCAAGAATTGCCACCACCAAAAAACAAGAAGGATATGATGAGTTTCTTGGGAAGGCTCAACTACATCAGTCGATTCATAGCACAGTCTACAGTTATTTGTGAGCCAATCTTTAAGATGTTGAAGAAGGAGGCCGCTACAAAATGGACTGATGACTACCAAAAGGCCTTCGATAGAATCAAGGAATACCTATCAACACCACCAGTCTTTGTCCCGCCCGAGCCAGGTATACCCCTATTATTCTACCTTGCAGTGTTGGATGGAGCTTTCGGCTGTGTCCTGGGGCAGCATGATGTAATGGGGGGAAGGAACAATCCATTTATTACCTCAGTAAGAAGTTCACCCAGTACGAGGCTCGGTATTCTCTATTAGAGTGCACTTGTTGCGCTTTGACTTGGGTAGCTCAAAAGCTGAGGCATTATTTCTGTGCCTATACTACATATCTCATATCAAGGATGGATCTTTTGAAGTACATCTTTCAGAAATCCATGCCCACCGGCAAGCTAGACAAGTGGCAAATCCTGTTGAGTGAGTTTGACATTGTCTACGTAAATCAGAAAGCGGTAAAGGGACAAGCACTAATGGACCACCTCGCTGAGAATCCCATGGATGGAGAATATGAACCCCTGAAAACATATTTTCCTGATGAAGAGGTATCATTCATAGTACAAGACATTATGGAATTCTATGATAGTTGGAGAATGTTTTTCGATGGAGCAGCAAATTTCAAAGGAGTTGGCATATGAGCAATCCTAGTATCAGAAATCGGTCAGCATTATCCGGTGTCTGCCAAACTCAGGTTCCCGTGCACCAACAATATGGCCGAATATGAAGCCTGCATCTTAGGACTCAAAATAACCATTGACATGAACATTTAAGAGTAGCTAGTGATTGGAAATTCAGACCTACTTATACATCAGGTGCGAGAAGAATGGGCAACCAAGAACTCCAAGATACCCCCGTTATTTGTATCATGTACAGGAATTGAGAAAGATGTTCACGAAGACGGAGTTCCAACTTGTTCCCAGAGTCCAGAATGAGTTTGCCGATGCATTGGCTACCCTATCGTCTATGATACAGCATCCAGACAAGAATTTCATTGATCCCGTTCCAGTAAAGATCCATGATCACCCAGCTTATGGTGCCCATGTTGAGAAAGAAGCAGACGGAAAGCCTTGGTTTCATGATATCAAGAAATACATAGCAAAAGGAGTGTACCAGAGCTTGCAAATCCTACTCATAAATGCACACTCCGGAGATTGTCCAACAACTTCTTTCACAGTGGAGGAATCCTGTATAGGAGGACTCCTGATTTGGGATTACTAAGGTGTGTCGACGCAAAGGAAGCATCCAGGATACTAGAGGAAGTTCATGCTGGGACCTGCGGCCCACATATGAACGGTTTTGTCTTAGAAAAGAAGATACTTTGGGCTGGTTACTTTTGGATGACCATGGAAAGGGACTGCATCTAGTATGTTCGGAAATGCCACCGCTGTCAGATACATGCATACATGATAAAGGTACCTCCAAATGAGCTTAATTCAACAAGCTCACCATGGTCGTTCGCCGCTTGGGGGATGGATGTTATTGGACCAATCGAGCTTGCCGCTTCCAATGGACACAGGTTTATCCTGATAGCTGTAGACTATTTCACCAAGATGGTAGAAGCAGCATCTTACAGAGCAGTGACTAAGAAAATTGTGGCAGACTTTGTCCGCGACCGCATTGTTTGTCGATTCGGAATTCTAGAGTCAATCATTGTTGATAATGGCTCCAACCTCAACAGCGACTTGATGAAAGCTATGTGTGAAACAAATGAACTACGCCTGACCTGATTCTCGTTTAAGAGGGGATACGTAGGCAGCCCTATGGGTTCCTTCACAATTTAATAATATTTTCATTTCCTCCCGCAATTGGAAACTGGGGCGAAATTTTGAGGAGGACCCTAAAAATTTCGAAGTTATTTCAGCCAATCGTCGTACGAGCAACAGTCTGAAACGTCAACCTATCAAACTGGGGTAGAATTTTGAGGAGAACCCTCAAAATTCCATAGCAAGAGAGGTTGCAACGACCCAAACCACGTCACAGTCGTTGTTTCATCTAAAAGCTATTTTTTATTATACATTTATGTCATATTTTTACAAAATCATGCATGTTTATTATTTAAACTATTTTGTTTAGCAACACTACCCCAACAATACAGACGGTATCACCAGATCAAAACTGAACGAGTCAAGCAAAGCCAGCGGGGATACGAACTAACCTTCCCCTTACAAAACTCATGATTTTTCTTTGGATGCAGACACTAGGATTGAGAAATCATTAAAAATATTGTATCCCCATGGAACAAAAATTGTTCAAGGATACGAACCATTGCACTTGCCAACATTTCTTATCAGCACACACAAGAAATGCTCCGTAGTCACAATGCTCCCAGTAATCACAATGCCGCAATCTGCTATCAGCTAAGAAAACACTGCTATCATTCGTTATTTTTATTGCATGAGACTACTATTCTGCCTTCCGAGGCTAAGCGTTGTCTCCATCTGCATTTGCATTGCATAAGGCTGCTATTCTCCCTTCTGAGACAAAACGTTGTCTCCATCTGCATTCTTGCATTAGGCTACTATTCTGCCTTTCGAGCTAAACGATGTCTCCATCTGCATTTGCATTGCATAAGGCTACCATTCTGCCTTGCGAGACTAAACGTTGTCTCCATCTGCATTCTTGCATAAGGCTACTATTCTGCCTTCCAAGGTTAAGCTCTACCTCCATCCGTATCTACATTGCATAAAGCTACCATTCCGCCTTCCGAGACTAAACATTATCTCCGTCTACATCTGCATCGCATAATACTACCATTCTGCCTTCCAATCTGCATAAGGCTACTATTCTGCCTTCCGAGAATAAATGTTGTCTCCACCTGCATTCACATCTTTGTATAAGGCTGTCATTCTGCCTTTCGAGGCTAAGATCTGCCTCTAATTTTCTTCGAAACTAAGCGCCACCTCAAGCACTATTTATTTTGCTTTTCTTACGGGCTAAACTCTGCCCTTCAATTTGTAAGACTAAGCTCTGTCTTGTCCGCATCATGCTACTACATCTTTCATGGGCTAAAATATCGCCAACTCATCCAAAGGCGTCATCGTTCAGAGGCACCATCTTCATAGCCCGAGAACACCATGGCATGGCCTGAGGATCCCTTTCAATCTTTTGCATATCATTATTCAAAGGCATCATGGTTCGAAGGCACCATCCTCATAGCCCGAGAGCATCATTTCATGGCCTATGAATCTTTATCATACGCTTTATGGCCCAGGACATCATGGTCTAAGGACGTCATCCTAACCATCCAAAGACAACATTCATAGTCCAATGGGAATTTGCATCATGTTTAAATTTATGCACAGTATACGCTTGTATTGTTTCTAATTGCAGGTAAACCGGCGAGCAACGACCATCCCGGAAGGAGTGGTCCCACTCTAGTTCCCCTAGCCTTATCAAACCTAACCATTCCCGCAAGCCGTCCACTCACCCCGCCCTGGATATTGCATTCGTTCTTGAAACGTCTCCACCGGCATACTCCGCCGACGGATCTTGAACTACATACGGCATGATTACTGTAAAACTAGGGATATGTAGGCAGCTCAGAAGCTAGGGTGCAGCCTAAAATCTTCTTCAAACCATTTCACTCAGTCAAAATTTGCCATCATATCTTTACCCGACAACTCTTTCATCCTTCCCGGGTAAAGAGGGGCAGCTGTTGATACCTAATTTTTTCTATATATTTCTAATATGCAAAATAACTTCAAAATAGCATATATATGCATACGTAAGCATGTCCAAATGTTTCATTATTTTTCCATAATTTATTAAAGGTTTAAATCAATTTATTTTTTACTTTTTTATCCATAAAAAGCCCAATAATTATTTCCAAAATTATTATTTTTGGTAATTCATCTATTGGATTTTTATATTTAGGCAAAAATATGGCTTAAATAATTTTGATATATTTTTACAATTTTATTTAGTATTTTTAAGGTTCAATTGCACATAATTGCAATATTAGCCATTTTAAGGTTTAATTGTGTCTAATATTCATAAAATGGAGGCTTGTATTTTATATATTGTAAATTATGTGGTATAAATCATTCCATCCCTTTTAATTTAGTTTTCAGAAATCATTTACTATTATTATAATTTAAAAAGGGGAAATTGGCTATTTAAATAACAGCTCATTTGTATTTAAATTTTATCCTAAATTGAACCCCAATTCCCAGCCCAATTCCAAATTAAACCCATCCCTAGCCCAATTTTAAACACAACCCAAGCCCGGATCCCTACCTACCCGTTTAATCCAGATCAATGGCCACCACTTCACCTACCTAAAATAAACCTAAACGACCTCTTACCCTAAATCATTTCTCACCACCCGCCGCCCTTGAATCCCTCTCCTCTCAATTCTCTTTGCAGGCTCAATAAACCCTAGCCGTCGTCATCCAATTCCACCCTAATTCCTTTCAATCCTTACCTAATCCATGGACTCACATGGCTGCTTGAGAGGTATACCAGCCTCCTACATCTTCTAGTGGCCCGTTTGTGTGATTTCATGGACAGAGCTCGAAGAGATCTAGTCCAGTCCTTGCTCGACCTCTATCTCTGGTCTTTTTCTGGCCATCCATGGTCGTTCAAGTCAGATCCTTGACATTTTCGGCTAGATCGGTAACTTTTCAGAGTCTTTCTCACTTTTCTGGGTTCTCTGAAACCCTAACCTTTAAGAGCTTTCAATTTTCTTTCAGATCTACCTTAGATCTGTGTATGCTATGAACCTCTCAAGTGTTTTCCTTTAAAACTTTCGATTTTTCAAAACAACTCTTCGTCTTCAACGACTAGAGTTTCTCTTAACCTTTTTTAAAAAGATCTCTTCTCTAATATTTGGTGTTGTTTCATGATTTTTACTATGTCAAACGATTTATTTATGTTTTTTCTTATACTTGATTCAGCATGTTGAAAACCCTAAATAGTTTGGTTCTGTCCAGGTTTTGAAACTATCCTTGTCTATTTTGAGTACATACCTGTTCGATTGAGTTCTTTGTGTTTGAATCCATTTTCCTTGTTCGACTTATCTGATTCTGAGTTCTTACAATTTTTTAAACTCGACTATTGTTGAAACCATAATTTCTTAAAAGGGTTTTCCTCACTTATTATTGTGAGTTTGAAGGTCTTTACTTGTTTCTGACTTTCTTACTTGTTAGTTTGGTTCTCTGCCCTCTAGTTCAGTGTGACTACTCGACTTCGTTGACTACTGTGCTTCGAGTAGGTTTCGAACCCTAGCCTACTCCTGCAACTACTGTATGTTTGTGTTTCTTCTTTTGTCAACATGTTTGATCCTGCATGTCTAATACGCTTGTTCATTCCTTGCTATTTATATGTCAGGTTGCAGAATCATGATTCTTTATTGATTGATCTTGATTTCCTCAATATTACGACTGATTGCAAAAGGTTCCCTTATAAACCTTAATTTTTATTCATTTATTTAAATTGATTGATTCCCTTCCTTTAATTACTGTGATGATTTTTACCTTGAATCCTTTCCCAAAATTAAGTATTTTTTTACTTAGACCCAAATATTTACCTTATACTTTTACTACCCCCTTATATGGTAAGAATCAATCTGGCTCAAACTGATTTCTTTCTTTAATTAACCCTGTTAGTATCCGTTTGAGCAGTAATCCCTTGATTAAAGGGAAGTACCCATGTTAATTGATTTTGATTGTGATTATTCCCATGTCTGTGATGAAACCTTACTTATTACCTTATTCTTTACTCGTTTTCAAAACTATAAATACTCTACCCTCTTTTCTTTAAAGAGACGAACAATTGAGTTCAAAACACACTTAAACTCAAAACTCTCTCTTTCTCTATTACTACTTGTGCTATTGCTTTGTCTAGCCGGCTAAAAGCCAAGGCTAGATTGTGGAATCCTGCTTACTTTATCTTTCTGCACCCTACTTTCTCTACTGGTATGTCCTAGTTAATTTTTTCAAGCCTCAACAACAACATGCTTCTTTAGTTGTTTCAGTTTCCCTTATTCTTGTCTACTCTTTTTTATGGTTTTATAGTCAAGTTACATTATTAGCATGCTGTAATATGTTTCCTTCCCCCTTAGATTAATGTTTCCCTTATGTGTGTTTTGAAGCATACTCTGTCAGTCACTTATTGTGTACTTGTTGTCTGGTGAATCCCAAACCCCCTTATCCCCTCTATGTGTTTGTGTTCTTTTGGCTGGTATGTGACCATGCCAGCATCAGTTATTGCTATGCATGTCCAAAGCAGACCCCTGCTGGGGTCATGTGCTTGCAGGCAAGTGTATCCCCAAGATCCCTCGAACCCCTTTGTATGACTACTGATTCTGTTTGTTTGAGTTTTGAGTTTTATTACTACAACTGCTTTCAAATTTCCTCTGTTACTGATTACTTTCAACCCAGTTTTAAGCAAACTCTTTTTCCAAACTATGTCAAGCACTCTCACTTATTCCTAGAATCTAGGTTTTGCCCCTCTTGTGTGAGCCTTGCCTTGGGACCCTTTAGCTCCCTCTGAACTTGGACACATAAGAGCTGGAACTTCCACACTGCACTCATTCTATTTGGTTATGATAATCTGGGTGTGAGCACTGCCCGGGATCCCTTGAGGTCCTTAGCGAACTCTAACACACCCAAATATGAGAAAGGCTTTGAAATTACATTCGCATTTGGGGTGGTTTATTCCATAACTCTGAGAGGAAGTCAGAATCAGGCTTCTTATGGTTGTAACTTCTTATTTTGCACTTCTTAGGTATTTCAATCATTTGGTCTGTAATAATTTATAAACAAATATTGGGGTTAGCTAGTGAAAAAGAGATGGGGTGATTATGCATGCTTTAGCTAGCAGAAGGGTAGATAACATGTCCATAGGGTCCATTTCGATTCAAACGTGTTTATTAGATAATATGCCTATAGGATCTGCTTTAGTTTAATAAATTTTGCATGCTTCAGTTTCACACAATTAGATGTCATGCCTATAGGATTTAAAATCGGCTTTTAATAATTAGACACCATGCCTATGGGATTTAAAATCAGCTTTTAATAATTAGATACCATGTCTATAGGATTTAAAATCAGCTGTAATAGAAATTATGCCTATAGAACTTAAAACTAGTTTAGTTGGAGAAGTCGTTTAGTTCACGTTGTTTTTTCTGAATTGGATTAGTTAATTAATCTTCCGCTTCCTTAATAAGTTTTCAAACACTGCCTTAAGTTAATACCGTTAGAAAGCATGTCTATAAGATCTCAAGTAGTCTGTTTTAAATTAATCACTGCTCTACTGCATTCCTAATCAATATAGATATCATGCTCATATGACATCACTATTACGCCTAGGCAAGCCTTAGGTAATTACTCGAATGAAACTAGAACTGCATTTGCTTAAATAGCAACTGCTACAACCAGCAAGCAGGCCTGATTCCGACTTCTTTTCTGAGTTATATAATGAATCTGGTTTTGACTCAAACCCTGCTTTAGGATTTTTAAAATCCAGACCTTAACTGTGTTTAAGTCATGCTATTTATATGTATTATTTGTGGAGGTATATATGAGCTTTCTAATTATTATATGTTCCCCTTCTAAATGCAGTCCTACGTGTTTTTGTATATCGCCTTAGCCTTTTTACCTTTAAACCTAAGTGTCAGCCTAAAACCTCCATCTTATAGGAATAGTAGTCCTAAATTCCTCCGGGATTGATAGGAATGGGACGAGTAACAGAATGCAATAGAGGTTGATACCAATCTGCGCTTTAATACCTTCACGGAGTGGGAAGGGTAGATATGGATATGATGACCAGTGCGCTAATACCACATGTATCCCCTCTTCTAAGGAGTGTCATACCAGGTATTGCATTGAGGTGATCCATATTACAAACAAACCTAGGACCCCCTTTTATTTTTTTACGAGCATGTTTAGCATGTAACTCTTTTCAAAACCCTTTTAAATCGTTTTTCCAAATGTTTGTGTATTCAAACTTAAATCCCCTATTACTTGAACTTTTATTTGTTTACTTGCTAATTACACAAATTCACAAAAACTATCTGGCCGGGAACCACACTAGTGGATCCCGAGGGGTGTCTAACACCTTCCCATTGGGATAATTTCAAGCCTTGCCCTATCTCTGATTATCAAACATAGTTGTAGTTAAATCTTATAGGTGCCTTAATGCACCTTAAAATTGTGAGGTGGCGACTCTTCAAATACTCAATTCCAAAAAGGAAATGAGTCATTACGCCCCATGAATGTCAAAACCCAGACTCCTCTCCGATGGAAGGGAAAAAGGGGGCGCGACATATGGTCACAAGGTTGTACCAGTCAAACTAACGCGACTTGAGGATGCCCGACCGTCGCTATAAAATCACAGGACTTCAATTACTTCGAATATACTTTGAAAATAACCGGTTAAACAGGCTATCCTCGACATAGGCAAAAGAGCTTCGACCATGTCAGCTCCTAAATACAGGCTTCGAGATACTTAGCCACCGATCCAAACCTCTCGAGGTGCTCAATCATCGCCATATAACGACTCACAATTGAGTTTTCTATCGAACCGTCGAAGATTCAGGAAAACACAATTTCGAAAAGTCCTTAACGAGGGAAAAATAAAGCCTATAAGAGGTCGTAGCGACCCAATGCGTAAGAGCCACTATCGTCAGCCCACACAAAAGGTCGTACCGACCCCACGCATAAGAGCCTAAGGGCCAGCTTAAAATTCAAAAACTTGAGGATCGAATGAGCTCGAGTCAATACCCGACTCGGAGACTGAACCTAAAACAGTTGACTAAATATGCCTAAAAGCAAAAGCATAAGAGCTCAAACGTCGGCTTATACTAAAAAGTCGTACCGACCAAGCACGTAAGAGCCTACGGGCCAGTCCAATGAGCCCCAGAGCCATACCACTAATCTAAGGATTCCTCTTTAACTCGAAGACCAATTCATCTGGATAAAATCAAGGCAACGGGAAATGCATGAAAAATAAAACCGCGAGGTTTCCTTTTATACATATATGTGAAGGAGTACAAGCTCCATTTACAACGTACTTTGAAAAGTACTATATACAGAACCAGAAAAGGAAATATACGTCCCCCTTGGGGACTATGGTCCGTCGGTCTCTTTCTCTCCATCTTCGGCATCAAATAGAAGAAACTTAGCATCACATTCTTCCGCCTTTGTCTGTTTTATCTCTTCCGAGAGATCGAAGCCCTTGGCACGAATTTCCTCAAGGATTTCCCTCCGAGATTTACACCTCACGTACTCTTTATTCCTACTCTCCTGATCGAGAGCCCTCCTTAGCTTAGCACGAGCATCGGCAGCATCCTTCAAATAGGCAGCCACCTTTTTATTAGCCTTAGTTCGGATTGTTACGGCTTCAGCCCGGGCATATATGACTTCGGCCTTCATCTTCAGGAGATCGGACTTGAGTCATGGAATCATGTCCGATCGGACCAAGCTATTTTCATGAGCATTGCGAAGATGTACTTTAAGGGAGGAAGCCTTGGCCAGAGCGCTTTTCTTAGTTGATAGCTGGGCATCCACCTGAGCTTTTAGCCCATCGTGCTCGAACTTGGCTTGACCAACTTCGTCCCTAAGGTGCTCCAGGTCCTCCGTCTTTTTTTGGAGCTGAAGTAAACGAAACATTAGCCTCGGAACATAGAAAAAGAAACACGTTCTCCCTTGAAACAAAAGTTACCTGCTCCTCGAGGTAGCTTTCGTAGTTCAAACTGCGACTCACCTCATACCGCAAGTGTGCCAACTCGTCTTCCCTTTCATCGCAAAGAAGCCTGAGGGATTTCTCCCTATCTACGGCTTTTCGCAATCTGGCCTCACGGCGAAGCAGCTCAGATTTGAGCTTATTAAAATCTTGGGAAGAGAAATATGGTGAGAAAGTGAAAATTACAAAACTATAAAACCAGTACGAACGACCTAAACCTACCTCCGAGTAAAGCCGTTGAGCTTTCTCAAGAGTCGAGCGTACATTTACTGGTCTGGCTCCATCTACCCTGGTAGAACTGCCCCAATTTGGGACATGGTCGACCGATATACATGCCCTTTGGTGTCGAACATCCCTCGAAGTGCCTTCGATGGGAGAAGAAGCCAGCGGCAGAGAACCCTCACTCATCGAAGCACCTTTGACGGTAAAGGAAGATAGCAGTGGAGGAGGGATCGTTTCTCTAAATCCAGAGAACCCGGGTACTGCAGGTTTGGCTGATACTCCCTCTCTAAGCCTCTGGGCCGGACTCGTCTTGCTACAATCACTCTCTTCTTGCAAAGGCCTTTTCTGCTTATTGTTGTTATTATCATCCCTCGGTCCTGAGGCCGGTGGTCTTTCTCCCTCTCCTAGAGGGCACGACCTCACTTTGAAGGACTCCCCAATGCCTACGATGACAGTGTTAGTACGCATAAGAAAAAAGTTCATTCCCAAGGAAGAGGGAAGGGGGGACAAATCACATAGCACGTACCGTGGTGTTTTTCCCCCCACCTATCCTTAGATAAAGCTCTCTACTTACGCTCATTGTAGGTCGAGTGGGTCGCCAACTTTCGAACCCAATCCGGTAGATTGAGAACCTTGCCCGGCATCCATGAAATCACTACAGAAAAGGAAAGGAAGGCACATTTACAAAGCCCACCTTCACCATAATTAAAAAAAACTACAAAGGCACGAAGATACCACTTACGTGTGAAATTCCATTCCTTAGGAAATGGCAGAACCTTCGCAGGGATAATATCGACAGTCTGTACTTGGATGAATTGGCTCATCCACCCCCGATCTCTATCTTCTTCTTCATCAACAACGAAAGGCATAGTGGATCGGCATCGTAGGGTTAGCAGACCTTGATGGTGAAAAGGCTGATACAGCCTAATGAGATGGCTAAGAGTGAATTCGAGCCCTGTTTTCTCCACAAAGAACCTTATCATCAATACTATCCGCCAAAATGACGGATGAATATGCGCCAAGGTAACCGGGTACTTTCGACAGAAGTCGAGCACAACCCTATCAAGGGGGCCCAGCATAAAGGGGTATGTGTACGCGTTCAAAAACCCCTCAGCATAGTCCATGATGCTCTCTTCCGGGGAAGGTACCCGCAGTACTACCTCTTCCCCCCATCCACAATCCTTTCTCACCAACTCAAGAAGATCCCTCCTCGAAACAAAATGCCCATAGGCAGAACTCCCTTCTCCTTGTCGAGCGGACCCCGACATAGCGGCCATGACTATGGTAAAACTAGGGAATTGGAGCGGGAATTTGAGCAAGGGCATCAAAATTGAAATGATGGAGGACCTAGCGCAGGAAAAGAGAACTCTATAAGAGAGGATAACTACTCAGAATAGTGGAATCTTCAAAACGACGAAGACAGCTCTATATATGGAAAAAGCGGCGACTATCCGCCTGCCTCAAAAGTTAATTAAAAATACTGGCTAAAGTTTTTAGCGCTTTAGCAAGATGTGCCGGCGGGATCGCCTCGGTCATTTCATAACCATGTCATACACTCGATGCCGCCATATGACGTTTTGGGGTCAGATACCCCCGTATCAACCAAGCCTCGAGATGGTACCCGATCTCGAGGATCTCCATCAAAAAGAAGAAAGGCTCTAAGGATCCATCAATATCATTATAGGCCTCGAGATGGTACCCGATCTCGAGGACCTTCACCAAGAAGAAGATAGGCTCCAGGAAGCCAATGACACCTCTACACGTCCCTAGATGGTACCCGATCTCGAGGACCTTCACCAAAAAAAGATAGGCTCCAAGAATCCATTGGTACCTCTACAAGTCCCGAGATGGTATCCAATCTCGAGGACCTCCACCAAAGAGAAAATATGCTCCAAAGAGCCATTGACATCATCCCAAGCCCCGAGATGGTATCCGATCTTGAGGCCCTCTGTCAAAAAAAAGATAAGCTCTAAAAACCTACTCATATGGGCTTGGCCTCGAAGTACCATCTAAACCCGAGTAAGCCCTCATCCGGGATCTATCTACAATGCCTTAAGGCTACCTACACTGAGTTCAAACAAGTTTTCAGATAGCCCGAGCTTGAGCGAACCCCCACTCAGGGACTGCTCCCGAAAGCCTAATGGCTATCTTCATTCTCAGGCGTCCGAGCAAATCCCCCCGTCGAGGACTATCGCGGGGTCTAAAAGGCTAAGTCTCGTACTGAAAGTTTGAAGCCCTACTCTCATTTGACTCGAATTCGGGGACCCCGACGACCCGAGTTTATCAATCCAATCCGGGCTCAGTCTAAGGAACGGTAAAGGGCTCTACGGAGAATCATGTTAATCAATCAAGAGCTATAAGAAATACTTGCACCTGGGCTCGATATTTGCACCAATCGGTAAAGTCATGTAGTTAGATTCTCCATAAATGCAGATAAAAGGAAATATAGCATAAATTAGAGACAAATTGAAGAAACATCTTTGTATTCATAAGCATATGATTACAAAAGCCCATGATGGGTCCTTACACAGAAACGAAGAAGCAAAATAGCATACATAGTAATAGCCAAGAGCCTAATCTATTCTCGAGGGTACATCCTCGGCGGCAGTATCTTCGAGCACCACCTCCTCAGGGGTCTCATCTCGGTCTTCCAAAATGGTATCTTTAAGGGAGAAGATGAAGAAGAGGAAAGTTATACGGAGGAAGGCTCGGTGATCGCAGGCCTTACTTGCGCGGCTACTTTGAGTCCACTTCTTGGGACATTGTTCCATGCAAGTCGGCGGCCGGTAGTGCCACTTCACCCCCCACGGAAAGCAAAAGGGACGAAGTGCCACACCAGGCCGGAGTAGGGAGGTGAGAAGTGGTGTAAAGTCCAAACATCCTCCTGAGCAGCCGTGTAGAGTCCAAATATCTTCCCGAGTCACAAGAAATCGGTGCCCCTATCTCGTCGCCTCGAGCCAACGACGTCAGCAGTAGCAACAACAACAACAAGTTAAGGCAATCCCGTTCGGAGAAAAACATCTTTGAGAAAGGGCCATTGTGTAGCCGGTGGAATTGCTGCCGCATGGCCCTACGACCACAGGCGTTAGACATGAAAAATAAAGTTGGATGGAGGCGATGAGAAGAAAGGAGTTGAAAAATGGTGAAGAATGACTGAGCAAAGTTTGATTCGAGAAAGCCTTAAAGGGTAGCGCGACCGACAGGCACAATCAATACTCTTTGGAAAACATAACCGATGGCGTCATCAATGTCTTTAAAAGACGTATCAGCAGGCGCAATCAGCGCATTTTTGGGAACTGGATCGGCGGCGATATTATCGCTTTGGAGAGTAAGAATCTGCAGTACATTGAATGATTCTGGAAAGATAAACTGATGGGACGCCCCAGTTTTCACAAAGGCTTATGTCATAAGTATGACATCATCGCGGGAAGTTCAGAGAGATGGATGTCAAAGCCATTTCTTATCGTTTCACCCTAAGAAATGCGGGGACTATCTGTATACGACAAAATAAGAGGGCCCAATTTTCCGCCATTATGATGCTTCGTCGGCACGTTTTCAAAGGTTCGAGGCTATGGTTGGGATTCACCCCCGAGGGTCTATCAATGTCCAACCTTGGGGCATTATAGATCAGCAGTTATGATGAGAAAGTGTGGAGTTCCCAAGGCGCATAAATAGGGCTGACAAAGTCTAGTGAACTCCTCCAAAAATGAATCAAGGTATTAACTAGTTGTACCATCTCCATATCTTTATAATAAATGCAATTGTACTATGTTGGGATTTCCCCTCATATATAAAGGGGATCCTTATCATTTTGTAGACATCAGTTTCCCAATACTAAATACACAAAAACATTCTCTCTGCTCTCTAACATATCCTCTTGATCTCATTGCTTCCAATTATTGCTTATATTCATGTGTTTTATTTATTGTTCATCATTTATTGCTTATAACTGATCATAAAGAGCTATCATTTTAGCTCTCATAACTGTTAGTCCCCCTCAATTTCCCTAAGCCGGCCTCCAAACTCGACCTCGAGGCCATATATACGGCAGCTCGAGGCTCCGACCTCCAACCGTTTGGTTTGACTATTACCTCGTTTTAAGCTATAATCTTGTCGTATAATCTTTTTACTTTGCATCTATTGCCTAATAGCTAGCATAAAAATAGATCACGTATTTTTAGAACCACAAATCAAATTTAATTGTTATTGCCATTTTCACGGTAAACAAAAAGACAAAAGAAATTTCAAGTATTCAGGAAGGAAAGGAACTTACGGGTTGAGTTCCACTTCTCGGGGAACGACAAAAATTCGAGGGGGGGGGGGTGAGATCTTCAGTTTTCATCCAAACAAATCTTCCCTGCCAGTCTCGATCTTGATCTTCATCGATACTCGAGAACCGAGCTTTACTTGCTCGACGAACGAGCTTGATCAACCCCCCAAAAAACCCGAGGATTGTAGAGACGTAGTAGGTGGTCGATGGTAAACCGAGATGCTTCAGTGTTGTTGACAAAATGGCGGAGGAGGATTGTGATCCTCAAGAAGGATGGGTGAACCTGCCCAAGAAAGACCTCATACCTTTTGCAAAAGCCAAGGATTATGGGGTCCACCGGGGCAAGTGTGAAGGGGTAATTTTAAACACTTAGATACCCCTCCATGTGAGTGGTAATGTCCTCATCAGGACCAGGGACGACCACTTCCTTGCCACAGTTGCGGTCCTCCCCAACTGTAAGGAGTGTATCTTCGGGAATGGAGCATATGTACCTTCATAGCCCCTCGCCTCGGTCCTTTTGACTAGAGGCTTTCTCGACTTTGAAGTTGTTCTCAATGGAGCAGCCTCCAGGAATGAACCTCTTTAGGGGAGGTTCCGGGGCCACCTCGGGCATGGTTACCTCGGCATCCGTGGCCGGGTTAGAAGTTGAAGGAATGGTCTGTTGAGGCACAGATTTTAAAGTCTTCACCATCGAATTCTAGAAAATATAAAGGTTTGAAAGTGAGGATGAAGATTTAAAGATAAGGATGAAAGTATGAAGGTCAGATTTGAAGATGGAGTATGAAGATTTGAAGATGGGAGGACAAAAATATGTAGATCTGAGAAACAATGTATGAAGATTTGAAGGGGTTAAGAATAAGTAAAGAGTTCGAGGGCAAATTAAGAGGCTCTAGAATCGGAAAGTGAAAAAGGGACCAAAGCTTTTATAGAGAAAGGATAATCAATGCGTGACATTTCACATTCGAGGATAGTCAACATGCGGTTAACACGTGTCCGAAGCCAGAACGACGTGACTGATGGGACGTTTCAATGACCCGTCAGCTTGGTTGTAGCGTACGGAGGAAGGAACATGGGTTAATTCATCGCTTCCCATTGCTTCGATAAATCTGATCTCCAAGAAGCGAGGGGACTATCTGTCTACGAGTAAAATCGGGGGCAGAGTTTTCCTTGATAAGGAACAAAAAAGGGAAGCACGGCTTGACACAATTACAAGCGAGGCTGAAGGACCCTTCTAACGGAACCCAGGAGGAGTAAATGATGCCTTTGGGATCGGGCATGGTGAAATAACAAACAGACCAAGTAAGGTTTCTAGATCACGAGAAATGTGGAGAACAGTTATGCATGATGAGTAGGGAGCCGTAATATTCGCCCTCAATTTTGTTTTAACTTAATTACCTGTTGTTCTTAATTATTCGTGTTGAATTAAATCACTTATCCTTTAAACCGCGTACAAATTTGATTATTACTCATTTTTTAGGGTAAACAATGTTAAGAATTGGATAGTGTTATTGTACTTATTTAATTACCTTCGAACAAATAAGCCAAATCATATCACTTGTTACTACACTCAAGTCCAATGCCTAGATGGCTTTCCAAACAACAACTCAGTATAATCCCACTTAGTGGGGTTTGAGGAGGGTAGTGTGTACGCAGATCTTACCCCTACCCTAGGGTAGAGAGGTTGTTTCCAAATAGATCTTCGACATCCTTCCCTCCAAGAACTTCCCACCTTGCTCTTGGGGAGACTCGAACTCACAACCTCTTGGTTGGAAGTAGAAGTTGCTTACCATCAGAGCAACCCCTCTTGTCTTTCCAAACACATCCTAAATTAATCGTGATATCGCCAGCGATACAAGAACTAGGGGTCCGGAACCCAATTGTGGTTCTTTTGGACTCAAAATACATAAATAGGTGGGGGGAAAAAAAAGATGACATTTTTATATATAGTGCCACAATACTTGGCGCTATACATTAATGTTAACTGTGCCGTTAATGTATAGCGCCAAGTATTGTGGTACTATACTGAAAAAGCTGACACGCCCAAATATAACACCATAATACCTGACGCTATACATTAAGTTTTATATATAGCGCCTGGTATTTTGGCGCTATACTCTTTTTTCAGGGAGTAACTGTCCGAAAAGTCATAAAGTGTCCATATAAGGTAAATTAATCAGTTCGAAAATATTCGGGATTCGGTATTAATTCCTGTACAGTTACGAATTCAAAGTTTTATGCTAAACATCATAAGAAGCTCTTACTCCTTTAAATTGTTTTCATATTATTCTCATTTTTAATTATTTGCTTTCAATTCACAGAGATCTATTTATATGAAGTTTGAAATATACTTGCGGCCTAATTTTATAGATTTAATTATTTTAGTCTACTAATCAAATCTTAGATTAAACAGTATATTCATCATTTCTGTAAAAAAAGAATAACAAATATATTGCTTTAAATTAATTTCCAACCAAAATTTGATTTCATCTGGCTAGGATTGCTATAATGATTTTTTAGGTGGTTATAATTCTTTCTTTCATGTTCTATTCTACATTTTAATAGTTTTACACGTAAATTTATGCTTTGCATCGAAAATATTAAGCTAAGATAGATTCGACACCAAAACATTGAATCAACCATATGATGTCTATAAATAAAAAAAATCTACAACTCAGATGTTCTTACAAATTAATTAATGTATGATATATGTCTTCTTATTTTTTATTACTTAATCAAGATTACTTAATAGTATATACTTTACCTCAATTTTCATTTGATTTAATATAAATATTGATTCATTTATGGTGGCTTGCAATTGTCAACTTCGCGTCCTTTGGTCGCAAAGGGCCATTTAATTTAGGCACCAATAACTTCAACCCAAAGCACGTCTACTTCAATATGTAGGTTGACAATTTATCCCAAATATTGAAGGAAGTTTGTTGTTAGCCATCAAGTTTGATTTTTAACTTGGCTTTAAAAAAAAAAATTAATAATAATAATAAGGTTTTGTGTTCTGATCATCCATTTCGTTCATTGCAAACTTCAGTTTAATGGAAGGAGTGGCAACAAAATAATGCACTCTTATCTCATTCAGTTTACGAGAATCTATTTTTTTTTATCCTTTCTAAAAAATGATTTATATCTAAATTTAGAAATAAATAAATATAAATTTTTAATTCTTCCCTCAATTAAAAACTTCAATAGTAATATAAATGTTATGGCACATTTAATACCATTTTTAAAAAATAATTATAGCCACACAAATATTATGCCTTATTAAGGACCACAAATCTTTAAAATCTTCATTTCTTTCTTAAATTTTATACTCAGTCAAATATGTTATAACATAAATTGGAATAAAAGGAGTATCTATTTTTTAAATATAATTTAATATTAATAATTTTGTTTTAATATATTTAGTTACGAATATAATTACCAATCCGGTACATGAAAATATTATTCAAATTAATATTTGTATAGAATTTTGTAACATAAAAAATGTATCGCATTGTACATGAAATATTATTCAAATTAATATTTGTACATAATTTTGTAATGTAAAATTTGTGTCTCATTTACGTCATATTACATGAGTGCTTATTGTTATTTTTTTTCCTTTTACACAGAAGAACACTTTGTTGATCAAAAGACATAACATTGTAGGTCGTGGATGTAAATAATTTGAAATGTGGCGATACATTGTATCCTTTTTGTAAATGTTACAAAAAGAAATAAATTTATTTGGATAAATAGTTAAAAATAGGTAATACTAATGCAAACTTGTCCTTGTATATCGAATACCACAGTATAGTGGACCTCGTAATCTGCATCAAATGAGATGCAAGGGTATAGCGCCAGGTATTGACGTTATAGCTAGGCGTGTTAGCTTTTTCAGTATAGTGCCACAATACTTGGCACTTTACATACAACACAATTAACGTTAATGTATAGCGCCAAGTATTGTGGCACTATATATAAAAATGTCATCTTTTTTCCGGACTCCGAAAACTAGTCTCTGGAAGGTCCATACTCTATAAGTACGACAGGCCAGAGTAATCAATAGAGGGCAGTGCACATAATTAAGATCTGATTTAATATGATTGACCTTTGCATTACTTATACTGGGTCAATGGGTCATGGTGGCTTTGTGTTTCCCAGCTCCTCTTTTGTTGGATTCAACTTTGAAATAGACAGTTGATTAATCAACTGGCCGCAAATGTCGTTATTAAAGCAATGTGATCTATCTTTGCAAAAAAGTTTCCTTTCTAATTTTTTTAATTAAATAGTGGAAGAGCCGGAAGAGGGTGATTGTTTAACCAAAAATCTGAGTCTTTGGTCAAAATTAAAAAGAAATTCGGGTTACTGATAATCAGGAGACAAAAATAAAATACTTTTGAGAACGATGGTAAAGAAGCAAATAGATGTGTATTTCAATAAATTCTCAATAGTCTTTCGTGTCCTTACAAATGATGATACTTCTTCCTTTTATAGATAATTCTAGGTAAAGGAATGAAGCCTCAGCTTTAATGATATAATCATGAGTAATAAATGATATTAAATAAGCCGTTATACAATTATTCCTATTAAATACCGATTTTGTAACGTATCAAGTATTTAATAATGAATTTGGACTCCTTTCTGTCACCAGATCTTTGCTTTCAATGCCTTCTATCCGTTGGCTGTAAATAATTTAAATTGGTACGAGACTCGTATCTATACGTCGTCTCGTGCCTATTTAAATTCTTCTTTTCGTGGCTGTTTCCATCTGTGCCTCTTAGTCAATTGCTGCGCTTTGACCATTTAACTAATCCACGTGTCATGCCACATCATCTTTTAATATAAACTCAGTTTTTTCCCAATATAGATAGTCCCCCCACTTTCCATTTTTTTATCAATTAAATAATTGGGAAGTGGATCTTCATGTAAAAGGAATTTTTACCACAATTAATGCTCATGACAGTACTAACGTCTCATCAGTCTTTTCCATTTAATGTTCTGCCCATGTGTCATTTTCTAATTGATTCCACTATTCATACTCTTTTTCGAGACTTCTTCACTCTCACTATTTACGAAGTGATAGCTGCCTTTATTATAGGCTTTTCATCATTACACTTAAAAAGTTGACGGTTCCCATTTTACACATAACTTTGTCCTCCTTTGTCTTCTTCACAAATCTTCAGCACATACTTCCTTCTTAACAATGTCTTCTTCAAACCCTAACCGTAAAAAAGTTCCAATTCTAGATCAATTCCCCAACGCCCCTGTTAAACACAGAAGAGGCGGAGGAGGTAGGCTTCGAACAGGGTTAGAATCTACGCGAGGCGGCTCCTCTGGTTCTTCTTCAAGGAGTTCTATCCCAAAAGCCCCTTCTTCTAAAAGTATGGAAATTCTTGATCCTTCTCAAGAACCCTCAGTTGATGATATAGTTCCCAGCGATTTGTCTTTTGAAAGTGACAAAACGTCTCTTCAAAAACAAATTAAAAATTTAGAAAGAGCCGATACTTACCCAACAATAGTAACCGAGCTTACAATCCCCACCATAAGAAGAGATTGTAACTGGAAGGATAGTCTCCGAATGTCAATTCCTTCCCCAAATCAAAGAATTTCCTCTTTTAGAAGTGGGTATTCTTCTGTTTACACTTACCCCTTCACTTTAGGTTTCAATCCTCCGATTGACCCAGTTATTCTCGATTTTTGTCGTTTCTTTACAATTTGTTTGGCCCAAATCGGTCCATTGGTGTGGAGAACAGTGGCTTGTTTGAGATATTTATCTTCCAAGGCCAATGTCAATTTCACCTTTTCTCACCTCATTCATCTATACCATCCTAACTTAATACGCTATGGGGTTTTTACCTTAACTGCAAGGAGCAAAAAAGTTTTGGTAAATCCTGAGGATGACAAAGATCGTGGATAGTATATCCGTTACGTTGTTGTCCGTACAGTGGACTTGATTGGCGAAACAAATATTCCCTTCCTTGAGAAGTGGAATTTTGAACGTAGGTTTCCTTTTATTTACCGTACCTACTTTTGAGAATTTCAAAAGAAAGTTGTTTTTAATCTCGTCCCTTCTTAGTTTTTTGTAGCAACCATGGGAGATGTGGAACCTATTCCCAACTTTCGTGGTTGGGTAGACTCACTTTTGAAGATTGCTTCTAGGGAGCAGAGAACTTGGAAATCAATTTCTTCCTTACATGGCTGGAAAGTCAAAACACATGGTATCCCCCTTTTATATGAAATTTTTTTTTTACATGTTAAGCGCTTTTTCCTCAACTTCAATCATGTATATCCATCCTTTAATCAGGATTTGGCATCAGAGGAATGACGGTTGAAGTAGCTATGGCCATTCGCATATCTGCGAATGCTGCTCTTGATTTGGATAAGGCTCGAGCCTTGCTGCCTAAAAGGAAAGCTACAAAGGAAAGTTCTGAAGAAGAAGAGGAGGGTACCTCCCTAATTACCAGGCAGAGGGTCAGGAGACGAATAATCATTGATGATGAAATTGAAAACACTCCTGCTCGTACCTCCGCCATCGAGCCTGTTTTGATTCAATCTGATGAGGACGCCGAACCAAGAGATAATGATGAATCAATTCAGCATCTTTTTGACAGTGGTTTCGGGAGTAGCGAGCTCGGCCCTATTTTTTATGAAGCTCCCCTTTCCTCATTTGTTCCTATTTCCTCCATTCCTTTGCCAGCCGTAAGTATTTCGTTACCAGTTTTGACGACTTCCGTTCTTTTGCCAGTTTCTACCGCTCCTATATCCGTTCCCTTGGCTGTTTCTACTGCACCTGCTTCCGCTCCTGTGTTGGTTTCTACATCTTTTCCTTCCATTCCTTCCACTGCTCCTCTTCCCTCTATTCATCATACAGAGACAGGTTCTAGCAGTGGAAGTATGACTATGAGAAGTGTTACTTTGGAGGTTCCTGCCAATCATAGCCTCTTGAGGAAGACCGGCAGAGCCGATGTTTGGCTCGAACCTCTAATTGGAGATATCGAGAAGAAGAAGATGGAGAGCCATAGTTTCTTAACTCTGATGAATGACGTAGTTCATTCTACTTTGAAGGTATTTTTACCAACAAGTTTTTTTTAAAATTATCTTCAATCTCTCATTTCCATGACTTACCTCTGTAGGCTAACCTTATTGGCACGGAATTAATGGGAAGAATTTCCCTACTGGAAAGAAGAGCTCGTGAGTCTGAAAAGACTATGCACGAGGCCGAGGAAATAGCTAGGGGAGCCCAGCTTGAAGCAACCAATTGGAAGGAGCAGTTCGAGAATGCTCAAGGGACCATAGAGGAGTTGCAAGAAGATAAAAATCTCCTGGAGCAGCAAAACCGTGGTTTAACTTCTGAACTGGCAACTGTCAAAGCCTCTTCAAGCCAATTGAAAAGAGACAAAGAGCTTTTGGAATGCTCTTTGTCAGAACAATTATCCAAGGCTAGTGAAGAAGTTAGAGAGCTGAAGGCACTTTTGGCTAGGAAGGAAGAATATGCAGGAGAGTTAGTGCAAAGCTTGACTCAAGCTCAGGCTGACTTACAGACTTCTTCTGATGAGATTCATGCCTTGAAGAGTTCCCATGCTTCTCTTGAAGCTTCCCTTGATTCCCATTTAGCTGAATATCAAATCTTAAAAAACGATCTTGCTATGTGGGAAAAGGAATATGGACTTCTAGAGGAAAATTTTAACATAGAAGTGAGTTGGGCTTTCTTGAAATATCGTCATGATGCTTTGACGGAAGCTGCTCAAGAAGATTTTGACTTGCAGTCTGAACTGGCCAAAGTCATAGATACCATCGAGAAAAGCCAACAGTCTGCTGATACTCCTTCTCCTGCACTTGAAGTTCCTGGAACAGAAGAACTTTTAAATGAAGAAGTGAATACTGCAGCAATTGGGATTACAATTCCTGCTTCAGCTGAAAATGTTGCAATTCCAGCTTCAGAGGGTGAAACTTCTATGACCCAGTCTGTGGAAGTTGAAGCTTCCGTGACTCTTGTTTCCCTCATTGATCCTAACATCTCAAGCTCTACTGAAATCGTTCATGTTGCTGCTTCTTCAGAAGTTGCCACCGTGTCTATGGCTGAAAGTGAAATAAATATTGCAATTTCTGATGTGCTAACCCCTTCAATTGAATGATGGTTTTATCCCTTAGTTTTTAAGGGATTTTTTGGTGAAAGTCCCCAGTTATCATAATGGGGCACTTGTATAAACTTTTATTGACTAAGTTTCTACTTAGTCTTTTTAATTATATTAAGAAGTTTTGTTAGTACTTCAATGTGTTCTATTCTTGCCTTTACCTTACTTATTTAGGACTTATAGAATAGTTTAGCATTTTTATCCTTTGAAAATGCTTTATGATTCTTCTCATGACTTATTAACATGAGGCTTATAAAAGAGGGCCCTTTTATTTTATCGACACTTAATGAAGAAGACGTCTCAACTTCATAATGGTGTTATAATACGATGAAAGTAATAGGAAAACACACGTTTTATATGAAACAACTTTGGCAAGTTTTTATTCATAAACTTTTAACAAGTGTTTGACTGTTACATGTATTACAATACATCTACAACTTTCTCGTAACTGTTTTTCTTGTAACAGATTTGTAAATAACATAAAATAAACAAGGTTTTTCTTCATAACCTGTTTCAGTACATAGTCATGACCCTATCTTTACATGTTAAGAAGGGTTTGAGAGGTGACTTTGTTTATGAGTTTGAGAGATGACTCTGTTGTTCTCATGAATGCTGAAGACTTCGTAACTTTTTCTCAACATTTGCTTCTTTGTGGCCGATTTTTGTTCGATACTCGTATCTGTTTCTTTCTCTACACATATTTGTGTATAATATGTAGTCCCCCAAGTGTTTGAGCGGTGAAGTATGAAGCCTCGAGCACTTGTTTATTTCTTTTACTTTGGCCCTTTTCCTGAAACAGAAAGATATACGGGACTCGACGGTGCGATTATAGATGAAGACTGCCTAACTCGTGTGTATTTCCATCAGATTAATTGTAACCCTGGGCTAGGAATTTAAGAATACTCCATTTTTCCTTGCAGGTTGTGACTCATCATTTGGCACGAGTTAGGATATTTTGCCTAGCATCTAAAATCGTTAGTAAAATATTAATAAACCAAGAGAGAAATTTTAACATGATGATACCTGACCGTAGGTACTTTCTTAAAAGTAATATCTTTTTAAGTGGACAGCATTCCAATGTGAGGGTAAAACTTTACCATCCATTGTTTCCAACTGGTATGCTCCTTTTCCCGCAATGCCACGGACTTTGTATGGTCCATCCCATGTTGGACTTAGCTTTCCTGAGTTAGCAGCTTTTGCAGATTGGAACACCTTTTTAAGCACAAAGTCCCCAATTTTGAAAAATCTGAGGCGTGCTTTCCTATTGTAATATCGTTCTATTACTTGCTTTTGTGCTGCCATTCTTATCAAAGCAGCTTCTCTTCTTCCTTCAAGTAAATCTAGGCTAACCCGCATCTCTTCATTATTAGATTCCTCCGTTGCCTGATCGTATCGTGTGCTTGGCTCACCTATTTCAACTGGAATTAAGGCTTCCGTACCATAAACCATCGAAAATGGTGTTTCTCCACTGCATGTTTTGGTCGTTGTACGATAAGCCCATAGTACTCCAGTTAACACCTCAGGCCAATTACCTTTTGAATCTTGTAACCTCTTTTTCAAGTTATTGATAATAACTTTGTTAGTTGATTCTACTTGTCCATTCCCCACTGGATGATATGGCGTAGACGTTATTCTTTTGATCTGCCAACTTCGAAGAAATTCTGTAACTTGTGCTCCAATAAATTGTGGTCCATTGTCACACACGATCTCCTTTGGTACTCCAAAGCGGCATATTATATTTCGCCAAATGAAGTCTTTAACTTCTTTTTCTCGTACCTGTTTAAATGCCCCTGCTTCTACCCATTTAGTGAAATAATTTGTAAGTACAAGTAGAAATTTTACCTGACCTTTTGCTTGTGGAAGTGGACCTACGATATCCATTCCCCATTTCATAAAGGGCCAAGGGGCTAAAACAGGATGTAGTAACTCAGCTGGTCTGTGCATATTATTGCCGTACCTTTGACATTTATCACATTTGGACACGAAACTGGTTGCCTCTTCTTCCATCTTAGGCCAATAATATCCTGTGCGAATTAACGTTCTTACCAGTGACCGTCCTCTTGCATGATTCCCACAATGTCCTTCATGTACTTCTCTCATGACATATTCGGTTTGAGAGGGACCGAGACACCTTGCTAGTGGTCCGCCGAACATCTTTCGATAAAGATTACCTTGATATAAACAATATCGTGCAGCTTTTTTGCGAAGCGCGTAAGCCTTTCCTTTGTCATTAGGCACGGTTCCGTGCTGTAAAAAGGCAACAATTTCATTTCTCCAATCCCATGTTAGATGATTAAAATTTACCTCGTTTTTATCAGGTTCAAGAACAGAATGAAATAGATGTATGACTGAAGCATCTGTATTGTTTGCCACGTCTGCTGCGGATGCAATGTTTGCTAAAGCATATGCCTATACATTCTCATCTCTTGGGATCTGCACTACTTTCCAAGTTTGGAATTGCTTTATTAACTCCCGTACCTTTGCAAGGTATTCTTGCATTCGTGACTCTCAAGATGTATAAGTCCCCAGCATCTGATTAACCACGAGTTGAGAATCACTCTTGATTATAATATGTGTTATGCCGAGTTCTCGTGCCAATTCTAAACCTGCAATTACAGCCTCATACTCTGCTTCATTGTTAGTTATAGAATGACATTTTATAGCCTGTCTAATGGTCTCACCCGCAGGTGGTACGAGAACTATTCCTAAGCCTGCCCCTTTTACATTAGATGAACCGTCAGTGTATAAAACCCAAGTCCCCGGGTTCGCACCATTAAAAACTAATAATTCTTTTTCTGCTTCTAAATGCATCCCCTGGCTAAAATCAGCCACGAAATCAGCTAGTACTTGAGACTTTATAGCGGTCCTGGGTTGATAAATAACTTCATACTCGCTTAGTTCTATAGCCCATTTTGCTAATCTTCCTGAAAGTTCGTGTTTATGCAAAATATTTCGAAGTGGAAAAGCAGTAACTACTACAATGGGATGACATTGAAAATAAGGTCTTAACTTTCTAGATGCCATGATCAAAGCTAATGCTAATTTTTCTAGCTGTGGGTATCGTGTCTCAGCTTCCAATAAGGACTTACTTACATAATAAATAGGAGATTGTTTACCTTGGTCCTCGCGGACTAAAACAGCACTTACTGCGACTTCAGATACGGCCAGATAAATGAGAAGTTTTTCCCCCACCTTCGGTTTTGCCAGCAACGTTGGTTTTGACAAATAAGCTTTCAAATTTCTAAGGGCTTGTTGACAATCTTCATTCCATTCAAAATGATCTTGCTTTTTAAGTGCAGAGAAAAACTTAAAACACCTTTCCGAGGATTTGGAAATAAATCTCCCCAAAGCTGCAATTCTTCCCGTTAATCTTTGTACTTCCTTTTTATTAGTAAGTATATTCGGGATTTCTTCTATTGCTTTGATCTGAGAAGGATTCACTTCAATACCACGATTAGAAACAAGAAAACCCAAAAACTTACCTGATGCAACACCAAATGCACATTTTTCTGGGTTGAGTTTCATATTAAATTTTCGCAAAATTTCAAAAGTAACAGATAGATGAGAAATATGGTCGTGAGATTGCTGGGTTTTGACGAGCATATCGTCTATATATACCTCCATTGTTTTCCCTAAATGTTCTTGGAACATTTTAGTGACCAACCTTTGATAGGTTGCCCCAGCATTTTTGAGGCCAAAGGGCATTACTTTATAACAGTAAGTCCCCTTGTCTGTGATGAAAGAAGTTTTTTCTTCATCACTAGGATCCATTTTAATTTGATTATATCCTGAGTATGCATCTAAAAAACTTAAAAGTTCATGACCTGCGGTTGCATCAATTAGTTGGTCTATATGCGGTAAGGGAAAGGAATCTTTTGGACAGGCTTTATTTAAATCGGTATAATCTACACAAACACGTCACTTACCATTTTTCTTGGGTACGACTACCGTATTAGCTAACCAAGTAGGATATTTTACCTCACGGATTGACCCGATTTTTAATAATTTTTGGAATTCCTCCTGAATCATCTGGTTCTTGAAAGCACCTTGTTTCCGTTTCTTTTGCTTTATTGGTGTGAAAGAAGGGTCCTCATTGAGTTTGTGAGTCACCACATTTGGTGGAATCCCTGTCATGTCAGCATGGGACCAAGCAAAGCAGTATAAGTTAGCTTTTAAAAATTCAATTATCATACCTCGCATGTTCGTGCTTAAATTGGCCCCGACATAAGCCTTCCATTCAGGCCATTGATCAAATAACATCACTGCCTCAATCTCTTCAATTGTCGTTTTGATGCTTTCATTTTCTTCAGGTTCTTGAATTGTGTCAGATCTTGAGTCCAAATCCGTCTTTTCCTGTTCAGTTGAAGTTTGATCTTTTTTACCTTCAACTGTTTCCTGTAATTGCTACTTTTCTTTATTCTCGGCGCTCGTACTTGTTACAACGTTGACACTTTTAGCCATCTGCTGATCCCCACGAATTTGGCAAATTCCCCATGGTGATGGGAATTTAATAACCTGATGTAGAGTTGATGGGACAGCGTCCATATCGTGTATCCATGGTCTCCCTATGATCATATTGTAGGCCATTTCCATATCAACTACCTGAAATTTAGTTTCCTTCACAACACCCATAGCAAAAGTTGTTAGAAATACCTCACCTTTTGTTACTACACTTGAATTGTCAAAGCCTGACAAGGTGTGCGCCTTGGGTATCATTTTTGTCTTCAGCTTGCATTTCTCGTAGTACCCTTAGTAATATAATATTTACAGAACTCCCTGGATCAATCAAAACTCGTTTTACATTAGTATCATGTACAAGTAAAGATATTACCAGTGCGTCATTATGTGGAGTTGTTACTCCTTCGGTATCTGCGTCATCGAACGAAATACTTTCATTTTCAAGGACCTGCCGCACCCGTTTCCCGTGTGTAATTGTTACCTTAGAAACCTTGTTGGAGGCGGTATAGGTTACGCCGTGAATGTCCTCTCCCCCGCTTATGACATTCATTGTCCTCTTGGGTGAAGGAGGTTGTGGTGGCTCTTGTCTGTTTTTCATATAAGCTTGTTTTCCTTTCTCACTAAATAACTCAGTGAGGTACCCTTGCTTTAATAAATGATCCACTTCACTCTGCAGGAATCTGCATTCTGAAGTTTTGTGCCCGTGATCGTTGTGAAATTCGCACCAATGATCCGGATTGCGTCTACTTGGATTTGACCACATCTCTTTTGGCCACCGTACCTTATCTCCCATGCTTCTTAAAACAGCTACGAGCTCGGAGGTAGAGACATTAAAATTATATTCACCGAATCGTGCCTTTAAACTCCTGTCATCATCTCGTGATTCTTGTTTGTTCCGATCATTCCTGAACTTTGAAGAAGAGCCAGAATCCTGGTTCCTTGATTTTTGATCATATTGCTGGCTATCTTGTTTCGACCGTGGGTCCTTTCCTGCGGGTCCCATATATGGATCGTACCTGTTTTTACCTGATCTTTTTTCGGTTTCTGACATTCGGGTACCGCCCCTTTCTTCATGATGGAGCTTAGGTACGGTATCTTCTTCGATTCGCAGCTTCGTGCTATACCTGTTGTAAACATCATTCCATGTGGTTGCAGGAAATTCTCGAAGACTTTCTTTGAGTCGTCTCGTGGCTTCAGAACTTTTGTCATTTAAATTACTTGCAAAAGCTATAGCAGCCCAATTGTCAGGCACACGAGGTAGAGTCATTCTTTCACGCTGGAATCTATCAACGAAGTTTCTAAGCAACTCTGAATCCCCTTGTTTGATTTTGAAAATATCTTCCATCCTTTTCTCAACCTTTTGTGCTCCCGAATGTGCTTTAATAAAAGAATCTGCAAGCTCAGCAAAAGAATTAATAGAATTTTCATATAAAAGAGAATACCAGGTTAATGCACCCTTGGTGAGTGTTTCTCCAAATTTCTTGGCCAATACTGATTCAATTTCTTGTTTGGTCAAGTCGTTGCCTTTTACGCCGGTTGTAAATGCAGTTACGTGGTCACGTGGGTCTGTAGTACCATCATATTTCGGGATGTCAGGCATTTTGAACTTTTTCGGAATTGGAAGGGGAGCAGCACTAGGCTTCCATGGTTGTTGTGAGTATTTGTCCATGTCTACTCCTTTTATTACAGGTGGAACTCCAGGGATTTGTTCAATACGCTCATTTTGTTCCTTAAGCTGTTTCTGCAAGGTTAGTACTAAATTTTGCAAATACGAATTATTTAAATTACCTGGTCCCCCTTCTTGTGGTTCACTGGGGGTTGCTCCGTTTCCAGAATTATCAAGACCAGAACGGGGGTTCTCCAATGTATTATTATTAGGAGTTGGTGTAGGTGGCGCAGCAGGCAATCGACTAACAAGTGCCTGAAGAGCTTTGCCGACCTGTGCATCAATTAGCTTTTGCAAAGCTTCAGTTGTAACTCCTTCAAAATGTTCAGATTGCTCTTGTTGATTAGCATGGGATTCAGTAACAGGAGTGCCTTCACGAGATTGACGTGGTGAATTTAGAGGAGAGGGAACCACGTTATCTTGATTTTGATGTATTTGATTCTCATGGTTTCCCAATGTGTTATTACTATTGTTGTTGGCGTTGTTGTTTGACATGGTGACGCCAATAGATAAGATATAGCTTAAAAGGAAAGATTATCAGATTCTCGGTAACGGAACCAATTTGTTTAACCAAAAATCTGAGTCTTTGGTCAAAATTAAAAAGAAATTCGGGTTACTGATAATCAGGAGACAAAAATAAAATATTTTTGAGAACGATGGTAAAGAAGCAAATAGATGTGTATTTCAATAAATTCTCAATAGTCTTCCGTGTCCTTACAAATTATGATACTTCTTCCTTTTATAGATAATTCTAGGTAAAGGAATGAAGCCTCAGCTTTAATGATATAATCATGAGTAATAAATGATATTAAATAAGCCATTATACAATCATTCCTATTAAATACCGATTTCGTAACGTATCAAGTATTTAATAATGAATTTGGACTCCTTTCTGTCACCAGATCTTTGCTTTCAATGCCTTCTATCCGTTGGCTGTAAATAATTTAAATTGGTACGAGACTCGTATCTATACGTCGTCTCGTGCCTATTTAAATTCTTCTTCCCGTGGCTGTTTCCATCCGTGCCTCTTAGTCAATTGTTGCGCTTTGACCATTTAACTAATCCACGTGTCATGCCACATCATCTTTTAATATAAACTCAGTTTTTTTCCAATACAGTGATATGTATGGGATTTGAATCCTTTTGTTTTTATGCCCTTTACTAATTTCATATATCTTTACCCCTTTAACAACTTATTATCACTTGAAGGAGCAATTTGATGTGTGTACACAAAAAGATGAAGTAAATGAGTTTCACATGATGATGTTGACATCTCTCTCTCGTAATCCTATTTTAGCTAAAAGCAATCCTTCAATCAGAATAAAGCAAGCAAGTCTAGAATCCACATTGCAAACCTCACATACAAAGTTAGAAAAGAAAATAAAAACACTTGGTTTTGTAGTTTCGTAGAAATTTAACTTCTTGACAAAAAATGAATACACACAAAGTATGAAAATTGAACTCGTTTTTGACAATAAACACAATTACTATACTAGTTAATACCTTTTGTGAATTGTGATATGTTACCTTCTCAAAGTTTAACGGCTAATATCGTATTTTTTGCAACTCTTAGGTGTGGTTTGGTTAGGAGATAAATTATGCAGGATTTAGCTATTTAGATATTAGTTATGTAGGTATTAGTTATTAATTATCCAGAGATTAGTTATGCAGAGATTAATTCTTTTTGAAAGGTTTAGTCATTGAGGAGAATTTTAGTACACATTATATAATAAAGTATAATTTTTTTAAAATTATTATTTTAAGAAAAAACTCTGCTTAAATTTTTTTTTTTGTGGATACTTAGTTGAAATTAAGTGATCCAACGTTACTCTCACGTAGCTGTATAGAAAGGCACCGGGCATAATTAATGAAACTGTCAATAATGTATTCTAATGAAAGGTAATTAAAGATAGGGTCCCTTAAAGACATAAGCTTGAAGTTTCGCCCTTTTGATATTTTAATTCAGGTATAATTAATATGCAACTCTTATTCCATCTCTATTCCGCATAAAATAGTGTAGAGATTTCCGCATAAAGTTATGCATATATTATTTAGGAAGAAAACTAAAATCCTAACCAAACATTTGTATATGTTATGCTAGGTTTTATATATACGGAGACTAACTTTCTTTTAGTAACAACCAAAGATACTTCTTAAACACAAACCAAAGGCCGCTTAATCTGTAACCATTTCCCATCTGTCACCATTTGTTTTCAAAATAAACACCATAAGAAGATTTTTTTTTCTCCATAAAATCAACTTTTGAGTTTTTAAAATTGGCAATAATATGTAAATCACCAATGGTGAACTCGATAGTACACAAACTCTGTTTTAAAAGACAAAATTGGGACTAACCCGGGGCTCTCCTCGAGGCGAAGCAGTCGTAAAACGCTCCTGAGCTTATGTGTGGGGCTTAATTCCATGAGACTTACGCCTCGGCCATCGGGGCTTACGCCCCGGACACGCCCAACGCCTAGCGTTCTGGGCTCGTCTAATAGAACTTTATGCAATCGTATGTAACTGACCTTGTAAATCCTCAAAAATTCTTAATAAATCGTTGATTATTCAAAATTACTTTTTCTGTTTCATAAATTATTAAGTTGAGAGTTTTTTATATCATAATTAAAATAAAAATTATTGCACGTTATCCAATAAGACTGCTATGATATTTAATTTTAAATAAATCTTTCATTTAAAAAGTATTTATTTATTAACTTTTGTTATGTCATTACTATATAACAGTCCATAATTTTTTTATAATTATTTTTCTAAATATTATTTTTTTTCACGTTTACGAGATACAATACTTATTAATTTAATAACTCTGTATTAGCTAGTAACTATTTACAAATAATTAGTTATCATGGTATTGTATGGTGAATTATGTGTCACTCTGATGGTAAGCAACCTCCACTTCCAACCAAGAGGTTGTGAGTTCGAGTCTCCCCAATAGCAAGGTGGGAAGTTCTTGGAGGGAAGGATGCCGAGGGTCTATTTGGAAACAGCTTCTCTACCCCAGGGTAGGGGTAAGGTCTGCGTACACACTACCCTCCCCAAACCCCACTAAGTGGGATTATACTGAGTTGTTGTTGTTGTTGGTATTGTATGGTGAATTATGTGTCACTTTATTAACTTGTTGAAACTTAAAAATAAATGATGCTAGAGAATCATATTTAAATTATAAATTGTGTTCTTATATAATTCTTTATCAAATAGAAAGCATATTAAATAAAAGGAGTATTTTAAGAAAAATATTAAATTATAATATTAAAATTCTTTTAAGACTCATTAGTCATTGCTCCTTCAGAGATACATATAAGATTTCATATTGAATACATTATTTTTTATGTTTGAGTTGTAACGACGTTGCAGCTAATTTGTATATTATGACATATGTCATACTTTTCGTATTATTCATAGTTGATTTATAATTTATAAATATTTTAAATAGATTAGTTGTTATAATTTTGTGATTTTAATGTAATTTTTAAAATTATTTTTTATTTTATACTATCTTAAAATTCTTGAAATTAGTAAAATTTAAAGATTCGTGGGACTTACGCCTCGCCTCACGCCTCCGCCTTTTAAAACATTGTACACAAACAACCCATTGTGGATGTAAATATTGCATGGGGCGCCCTATTTGGTCGCCCCCATTTAACTTATACCAATTTTTTAAAAAAGTTTTAACTTGTACCCACTTTCTAAATAACTTTAGCCCCCTTTCTCCTCCTTCGTTTTCTTCTTCTTCTTCTTCTTTCTTCTGCCTGTTGGTGCTACTAAAGCAACTGTACAATTGTAATTGTGAACTTTCTGGCGGATGGAAGCTTAAGTTTTGATAACTTCGTGTAGCATCATTGGAAATTTATTTTTCTTCTTTAGCCATGTGTGTAGTTGTCTTTATCACAGTTCCCTTAGAAGAATAAAGTTTTTAGCATTAGGATTTCACACTTGTACAGGTCCCTTTTTGGATATGTCCTGGTGCATCGGAACTCAAAAACAATTCATCAGGATCACAGCCAAAGCAAATAACAACAACAACAACATCCCAGTATAATCCCACCAGTGGGGTCTGAGGAGGGTAGTATATACGCAGACCTTACCCCTACCCCGAAGGGCAGAGAGGCTGTTTCCAGGAGACCCTCGGCTCAAGAGAGCAACAAAGAGACAATATAATAGAGTCATAATAAATAACATAAAATACATAATATAAAATAACAGAATAACAACAATATAAGAAATATAGGCAATACGAAAAAGGATGGAGAAAAGGATGTAAGGTATACTAATATCCAACTGACACAAGCCCTACATCCGTAGCCGATCAGTAGCCTCCTAAGACTAACTCCTAAATGGCTAATGTTACTCTAGTGCACTTTAGTAATACTCACAGACTTCCCCCTAACCTACAACTTTAATGCTTGACCTCCACAATTCCCTGTCAAGGGCCATGTCCTCAAAAATCCTAAGTCGTGCTAGGTCCTGCCTAATCACCTCCCCCCAATACTTCTTAGGTCTCCCTATACCTCTCTTCATGCCCACCACAGCCAGTCGCTCACACCTCCTCACTGGCGCATCAGTGCTCCTCCTCTGAATGTGTCCGAACCATCTGAGTCTTGCTTCCCGCATCTTGTCCTCCATGGGGGCCACGCCCACCTTATCTCGAATAACTTCATTCCTAATCTTGTCCATCCTTGTATGCCTGCACATCCACATCAGCATCCTCATCTCTGCTACTCATCTTCTAGATGTGTGAATTTTTAACCGGCCAACACTCGGTCCCATACAACATAGCAGGCCTAACCACTGCTCTGTAAAACTTACCTTTTAGTAACGGTGGCACTTTCTTGTCACACAAGACTCCCATTGCTAACCTCCACTTCATCCACCCTACCCCTATACAATGTGTGACATCCTCGTCGATCTCCCCGGTCCCCTGAATAACTGACCCAAGGTACTTAAAACTACCCCTCTTAGGGATGACTTGTGAGTCGAGCCTTACTTCCAGTCCTGCTTCCGTCGGCTCGGCCCCAAATTTACACTCGAGGTATTCCGTCTTCGTCCTGCTCAGCCTGAAACCTTTAGACTCAAGGGTGTGTCTCCAAACCTCTAGCCTCTCGTTGACGCCACGTCGTGTATCATCTATTAGGACTATGTCATTAGCAAATAACATGCACCATGGCACCTCCCCTTGAATATGATGCGTTATGGCATCCATCACCAGGGCAAATAGGAAAGGGCTGAACGTAGACCCTTGATGCAATCCCGTAACAACCGGAAAATGGTCGAAGTCGCCTCCTACTGTCCTAATTCGAGTCTTAGCTCCATCATACATATCTTTAATCACCCTAATGTAGTCAACCGGGACCCCTTTAACCTCTAGGCATCTCCATAGGACCTCCCTAAGAACCCCGTCGTACGCTTTCTCTAGATCAATAAACACCATGTGGATATCCTTCTTCTTATCCCTGTATTGTTCCATCATCCTCCTAATAAGGTGGATAGCTTTTGTGGTAGATTGCCCTGGCATGAATTCGAACTGGTTATCTGAAATAGACACCGTCCTTCGCACTCTCATTTCTACCACTCTCTCCCAGACTTTCATGGTGTGACTCAGTAATTTGATACCCCTATAGTTGTTACAGCTCTGAACATCGCCTTTGTTCTTATACAGCGGAACCATTGTACTCCACCTCTACTCTTCAGGCATCTTATTAGTCTTGAATATAACATTAAACAACCCAGTAAGCCATTCCAAGCCTGCTCTACCCACACACCTCCAAAGTTTAACTAGAATTTCGTCTGGCCCGGTAGCTCTGCCCCTCCTCATCTTACGCATTGCCTCCATGATCTTATCTACCTCAATGTCCCCACCATAACTTAGTTCATGTGGGCTGTTGGCACTCCTCAATTCACCTAGCACAATATCCTGATCCCCTTCTTCATTTAGAAGTTTATGAAAGTAGGTCTGCCATCTCCTCTTAATCTGGTCATCCCCCATCAATACTTTGTCATCATCATCTTTTATGCACATCACTTGGTCCAGATCTCGAGCTGACCTCTCTCTCACCTTAGCTAGTCGGAATAACTTCTTCTCCCCTCCTTTGTTCCCTAGTTCCTCATACAGACGAGCATAAGCTGCTGTCTTAGCCTCCATTACTGCCATCTTCGCCTCCCTCCTAGCTACCTTATATCTCTCACTGTTCGCTCTCCTCTCCTCCTCTCCAAAGCTCCATACCAACCGCAGGTAAGCCGCCTTCTTCGCTTCCACTTTATCTTGGACAACTGCATTCCACCACCAGTCTCCTTTGTGGCCACCGGTGCAGCCCGAAGATATCCCTAACACCTCTCTTGCCGCCTTCCTTATACAATCAGCCGTCGTCGACCACATAGTGTTTGCGTCCCCACTACTTCTCCAAGCCGCCATTGCTGATAGCCTTCCTTCCAACTCCTGAGCTTTATCCTTAGTAAAGGCGCCCCACCTAATCCTCGGACGGCCTCGTACTGACCTCTTCTTCCTCCTTATCCTAATACCAATGTCCATCACCAAAAGCCTATGTTGTGTTGCTAGGGTCTCACCTGGGATAACTTTGCAATCCTCACACAACCTTTTGTCGCATCTCCTGAGGAGGAGATAGTCAATCTGAGTCTTCGCCGCCGAACTTCTATAAGTAACCAAATGTTCATCCCGCTTCGGAAAACTTGAGTTCGCAATCACTAGATCGAATGCCTTGGAAAAGTCCAACAGAGAAGTGCCTCATCCGTTCCGCTCCCCGACACCATAGCCGTCATGCACCTCAGTATAACCAACTGCCGACAACCCAATATGACCATTGAAATCTCCTCCTACGAATAATCTCTCCGAAGGCGGAATACTACGAACGATGTCATCCAACCCCTCCCAAAAACGCCTTTTAATCTCCTCATCCAGGCCTACTTGCGGTGCGTACGCGCTAATGACATTTAAAGTACACTCACCCACCACCAATTTAATAGTCATTAGTCTATCATTCACCCGTCTGACCTCTACAATCGACTCTCGAAGATGGTTATCTACCAGGATACCCACTTCATTCTTACCCCTCAGGACTCCAGAGTACCATAACTTATACCCATCCACGTTTTTCGCCCTCGATCCAACCCACCTAGTCTCCTGGACACACGCTATATTAATCTTCTTCTTCTGAAGTATCTTCGCCAACTCTATAGACTTACTCGTTAGCGAACCTATGTTTCATGACCCGATTCTCAACCTATAGGCTCTCTTTCCCCCCTCTACCTCCCCTACCACCCGTCTTACACCTTGACCCCGGCCCCCCACTCTGTCCCACCCGAGGACATGCCCTTAATCTATCATCCCAGATTGCAGCCACTACACCTACGACAAATCTCAAGAAGACTCACTAGTGCACACGAATCAAAGTAGAAGGAAACAAGTGACTACAAGTACACTAGTAGAATGATTGAACTATTGCGAACCAAAGTAACATCAATTTAGCTAACACCAAAAGGGAAACAGTAGAAAAAGAGGTACCAACTCCCGAGAACCAAACCTGTATTGATTTGTTGTACTTGATGTAGTTGTACACTCACGCACCGCTTCCCACCGCCCGTTGTGGACGCTCGTCATGGTTGCTCTCCTTTTCTAGTGCTCGTGCTTCCAACTTGTCTCCACAACTTCGAGAATTTTCCTGAAAACACAAAAAATACCACGACCCGAAAACCAAAAAGGGCTGTCACCGCTACCACTGGTGACACCCAAATGAAAAAATTGAAAAAATTGAACTTTTCAAGACCCAATATGGCAAAGATTTGAACTTTGGAGCAAAACCAAGAAATGGGAAATTCCTACCCAAATTGGCTAAAAGATTCAAGACCCAAAATGAAAAAGAACAATAACCCAATATAGGGAAAAATCTGAACTTTCAAGACCCAATATGGAAAAACTTCTGGACTTTGGATAAAAATCAAGAAATGGGAAAATGGGAAATATATGAATGAAGCAAAAGAGGAGACGCGTTGATGAAATTAAGTAAATTTAAGTTTTCAAGAATGCAGCAGAAGAAAAAGGTGTAGTAGGGACAAGAGTCAATTCCTTGCTTACTATATGAAATGAGTAATACCTTAAAAATCGAAGTAAAACATAGAAAGACTAACAATAACAATAAGCACTAGTCCTGAATGGCTCAAATCATTTCAGATTCACAACAATCAGGTGGTCAAAGTTTTCAGATCTGTACTTTAAGAGACAAATATGAAAAATGGAAAATCTAAACAAAACGGCAGATCTAGTTCAGCATAATGATACCCAAATCGATAAATTAAGCCTAATAAATACAAAATATGCATAAAACCCACAGATTAAACCTAAAACTTTACCTGAAAAAACCAAATATGAATAAAACCCACAAATAAATTGAAAATTTACCTGGAAAAAATCGATAAAACAAGATCTTTTGGGGTGAAAGGTTTCTAGAGAGAGAGTCTTTAGCGGTCAATAAACAGGGTCCTCTGTACGTTGGTTAATTTTGATTCCAAAAGTTGAATTCTTGACTGTTCCTTACAACTCGTTGGCTATTGAAATTTTTCTTGATGTAAAAACTGGTTAATGTTACACTTGTCCATATCAATGCAATTTGTGCGTTTAAGATGGATACTGGTTCTTCAAAAACTTCAGCTTTTAGTGCTGAAGTTTTTAGAAATGAATTAAATAATTTCAGCATCTTTTGCTGAAGTTTTTGAAAAAGCTTATCCAGGACAAAAAAACTTCAGCTTATTTAGTGCTGAAGTTTTTATAAATGAACTAAATAACTTCAACATCTTCTGTTGAAGTTTTTAAAAAAGCTTAATGACAAAACTAATGAATCCAGGCCAAAAAAAAACTCCAGCTTATTTAGTGCAGTTACAAACAAAAACTTCAGCAAATAGAGAACAAAACTTCAGCTACTACGCTTAAGTTCAGCAATTACAAGCAAAAACTTCAGCACACTTGGTTCAGCACACTTGCTACTTCATGCTCGTCTACTGGAATGCTTAAGTTTTGCGTGATTGCCTTTGCAACTTCAGCCACGTATGTTGAAGTTACGCGAAAAAGTGGATACACTTGTAATTTTTTTTTTTTTTGCAAAACGGACACAAGTTAAAACGTGACCTAAAAACGGGTATAGATACAAATGCCCCATTGTGAATGGACCTCTTGACCTAACGTATCTCACACATGATAATGAGGGGCGATCCCAGGGCGGCTCTAAGGTAAGGCAATAAAGCCCTTGCCTTAGGTCCCAAATATTCAGGGCCCAAATTATAAAATACTATATTAATATTATATATGATATATAATTTATACAAATATTATTAACAAAAAAATTCAGATTGAGGTTCCCATTGAGTGAGTAAATAATGACAAAGTTTCTCTCCTATTAAATTAAATAGTATATATTTATCTTCTCATCAATTCTTAAAAAAAAAAATCTTTTCTTTATGACACTCTTTCTTCTCTTTATGTTTTGATAACCTCATCATGTGTTTGGGTTTTTACCACTAGACCAAAGTCATGTCGGTTTCTTTTGTATCTCATTATTATATGATTTTACGAAGATTTAAGGGTCTTTTAATATATTTTTACTTTAATTAGGCCACAAAATTCGTTAAGCTGCCCCCGAGCGTATTTAGTCGACAGTATAGAGGCTATGGGTTTCGTTGTATTTCTACCCAAAAAATTATTTAATATGCTCAAATAATAAATTGTAAACTCATTAAATTAGATGAGATGTGGTAGAATTGCGAATCTGAACATATAACGTTTAATCCACCTCTAATGATAATGACACATATTATGATTAATCTCAAATGACACGACAGTAATGCATTGTTAAAGCGTCTATATGAAACCAAAAGAATCCTTTTTCATATTTTTTTTTCTCTTCAGGTAATTAAGAACTTCTTTATCTTTAAAACGGAGGATTAAGACAAAAGAAGGTATTAAACCCTGGTGATTGGCTCACCAACATCAAATAACAACATTGACACTACAATCTCGACGAATCACCTGCTATTTTTATTTATTTTAATATCAGTAGTGTCTGAATCAATTTACAAGCATCTCACATGTTAATTTATTATTATTACAATGGGATTAGCCAATCAGTGTTACATGAGAAAAAGGGTCAAAAATGAAATTTGGAAATCGTATTCCATTAAGTCCACGCAACTCTGCACCTTGAATTTATTAAACACTGCCCACCCTCTCCTTATGAAATTGGAGAATCACTTTTAAGCTAATGCCCATAAGAATCTCCCTCATTGATTTCAAGATATCCATCTTCTTAGGCAAAATCCAGCACAGAGTTTCTTCTTCTTCTTCTTATCTTATATATATTGTCGACATTGAAGTCACCACTCTAATCAAGAATTAAATGAGACCTTACCCTCACCCACACCCACTCTTGATAAAACCTTATTTGCACTAGGTGTTTACATTGATGATTAAGTAATAAATTGAGGTGAGACTATATATTAATGAACTATGATTTGGTGATAACTACTGTAAAAACATGTGTCATGTATTCATTGGTTGGTGTAAACACCATTTGCAGATAAATTTTTACCCCTCACCAAGTCCCAAGTTTTTCTCTTTACAAGTTAATATTGCAATATAGACTTTCACTAAAAAGGAACATTATTAACTAAAGGTGCTAATATAAGTATAAGTAGAAGCAAAAGATTGATCCAGGAAGACACCTTTGCTAGTGAAATATAAATTTGAAAAATAAGGAAGAAAAGAGAAAGGTCAGAGGCTACTGTATTAAAAGACCAAGATAGTCTAAAAACTCCAACAACATCCAATAAAGATTACTACTATAAGTTAACAGTAAAAGATGAATTTATAAAAAGCACAGACGACACAATGGTCCGGTTAAGTATGCTATCGTTTTGGTCGGCAAGCGCCCATACCAGAGGTCCAGATCACATCAGTAAAATCAACAATTGCAGCAATGACTGACCTACAGCCTACAGGTTCTCATTTACCATATAGGAGTAGCAATTATGACTTTTTTCATGATTTACTAATTATTACTATGATAATTACTTCACAAAAAACATGTTTCATATGCTTGGACTAAGGCCCCTTCCTTTTTTCTCTTTTTATTTTATCGGATAAAAGATGTGATGTTTCGAGATCTAAAGATTTTTTTTCCTTTCTATGACATTAGTATTCCAACTGTCTTGCACGCACCTAGACTAATATACAAGCAACCTGCTAGAGCGGTAGGTTGGAGCAGCTAAGCTCACACCTAGTGTTTTAGCTAAAATTCAAACTTAGGATCTCCAAATGATTACACCTATCCTCAACAACTCAGCCATCTCCTTTTAGCCTCGGAGCATTCCTAGAATTAATATGGCATTGGACCAAGGAGAGATTAGAGCTTTCTATAGGACTGAACATTGAATCCTTTGGCATGTAGAAAGTGCTTCTAAACAAACTGAAGCAAACGACCGTCCAATTGATACTAAACCACTTGCCCAATGCTACAGTCTAACGCACACGCAAGTATACACGATCGTCAACTAATAAAGTGATTAGAAGTCGGATGTCAAATCCACAAGGACTTGTTATCAACTATTTGTTAAGTTAGACTATCCTAGTTATCTAAATCATAATTAAACTTAGAAGTGTTTGACTCTAAACTATTTAAAATAAAGGGAAAACAAATAGTGAACTCTGAACAAAGGAAGAGCAAACTTTTTTTATGTTATCAATGTAATGAAAACGGTCTAGGATTATGTGCTATCTAACAATCCTATTGTATTCTTCTATTGAATTGATTGCTTAATTTATCTGGCTTATTGGTTGGCAGGGTTAATATTGCTCATAAGAATCTATCGAATTCTTACTCACCTATTCAAGCTAATCTAACACCTATATGTCTATAGAGTTAGAATTAACAAGAATTCATTCATAATTCCTATATAATAATCAAGCAAGGCAACTAGCATACGTATATCCTAATTGCGAATCCATTCCCCAATACCCAAGTTCAAGAACTTGCTCCACTCAATCTTATGTGCAATCAAGAATTCTCACTTTCGAGTTCAACTCTAGATTCATAGATATTATTCAATTAGTGATCAAGCAATCAAATAATTAAGTGCAAGATTGAATAAATAAATTAATATGATAAATTAAAATCAATATTTGAATAACAATAGTCATGAATGAACCATAATCCTAGAACGTAAAGTTTAGCTCCACATAAACATGGTAGCCAAACGATAAATTATCCAAAAAAATATATAAAATTACTAAGTGTGGTGGAAGAAAAATAAAATTTGATGAACTTCAGCCTCCATGACGGCTCCTTTCTCTCCAAAATCGAATTCCCCCTAAAAATTGAGTTCAGGAACTATTTATAGGTGTAGATTCGAAGTATCCAAGTCCAAAATCAACCAGAAAATCGGACAGGGCATCTCACAAGGCCTGGTCTAAAGCTAGGAAATAACCTAGCAAGACAAGACCTGGTCTTGGGAGGTGATGGGCCTCGCTAGGCGAGGTGGGAGGCGAGATAGACCTCACCTCTTGCCAAGTGGGGCGAGATCTGGGGCCTAGTCCCCTCCATGCCTTGCGCTGATTTTCCTTTCATGCTCTTTCTTTGTATTTTCAATATCATTGTGTGCAACCTTCATTCCACTTTGCGATCAAATGGTCTTACACATAAAATCAACTCAATTAAGTTCAAACGTCTGCACAATGTAAGGTAAGTAAAATACTAAAAATATCTAATTATAGCAAACATCACCTAAAATTCTACATAATATTAGTCCATAATCAAAAGAGCACAGCATTAAATGATACTATTCACTAGAAATTAGTAATTAAGTTGAGAAACAGCAAAAGTTTCCCAAATATCAGTTCTTAGATAATTCGATGCAACATAGTACCAGCATACTTTTGCTACTTATGGGTACCATAGATTGTAATTACCCCCAGAGTATAAACATAATACAAGACCCTAAACCATTCATCAACCGAGTATTAAGGGCGAGAGGGAGGACACTAAGAACAAATTCAGGAAGTAACATGTCTTATTATATATCATGCAGAAAGCGATTAGTGTTTTAAAATGTGTTTTTTAGACGAGCCATGGGGCAAGGCATATCAAAAACCTGCTGAGGCGTACTAGCGGGGTATAAGCCTTAACATTCCGGGTTTTCACCTAGGCGTAACTCTCAACTCTGGGTTTAAGCCCGAGAACTTTTTAAAATTTGAGCCAAAATTATTTAATAATTTTTTTTAACTTAAGTATTTAAAAGTTAATACTTAGTACATTTTCAAACAAAACTCTTAAAAATTAAAGTTTTTTTCTAATTGTTTATCATAATTTCATAATCTTTTCTCTCTGGCGTTTACTAAACAAATACATTTTAGCCAAAGTGCAAACTAAAAGCAAAGAGTTTTGTCCTTCAATTCTTAATCTGCTTCTATGGTTGCATTTTCCTTCTTTATGCTTTATTTTTATTTTTATTTTGTATTCTTTAATTTATTCTTTTCAAATTAATTTTTGATTTTAGAATTTCTTTTGGTCTCTAATTTAGATATTATTTTGATGACTCTATTTTGGTTATTTATATTATACAATGTGTATTTTTAATTTATTATCTAATTTTATATTTTTAAACAAATAAATTTATTTTATTATTACTAGAATATTATTTTTATACCTCTAAGTTTGTTCTACATAGTCATGTTATAGGTGTAGTGCATCTATATATCTTTTGTTTTTCAAGAAAAAAATATATTCTTTTGTATGGTTCATGCTAGCATGTTTATATGTACACACATTTTTCTACTAATTTTATAATTTTCTTGAATTTGTTTACATTTTTAATGTATTTTGATTATATATTTATTGTATTAATTTATAAAAATATTAAAAATAAAATACTCGATACTGTTGGCCAAAACACGATACTGATATCAGCGACAAACTCTCTCTCCAAACGCTCACTACCAACGGTAACATAAGACGATCTCAACAGCGACTAGTTCAGTCGTCGGCGACCACCCTCCGCCCAGGTAAGTCCCCTCGCCCCTCTCTCCTCCCCATCATCCAACACCCCCCTCTCTCTTTCTCCGCCCATCTCTCTCACCCCGCCTCTCCTCCTTTCCCGTCTTGTCTTCTCCCCCTCTTACCCCGGCGAGACACAGATCAGTCGCTGGCGAGTGGGAACAACCACAGTCAGGTTTCCGACCTGGTTGTAGTGCCGTGGTGACACACAAACCAGACCCGTCTTCAAGCCAGAGGTGCGGATTCTTTTCCGGCGAGGTCAAGCTATTTTCAGGTGGCTTTGGGCGGCGAGCGAGACGGGCACGTGCAAATAGTGAAGAACAACCCAAGTATTAGCAAGGAACGACAGGAGTTGGACGCGAACGAGCTAGGTGGACGCAATATAGTCGAGTATACTAAGACAATTCCTAGGTTATACTCACGGGAATTGGTACCTCCCGTTTGGCTATTTCCCTCTATTGTGTTAGTAAAATTGTTGTCATTTTAGTTCTTATTAGTTTAGTCACCGTATTAGGGCGCTTGCAGTGACATTTTGTCTTATTCTAGTTTGTTCTGTGGTGTCTGTTAGTGATTCCCCCTAGTCCGCCGGAGTTATAGTGGCTGTAGTCTGGGATGGTCGAGTGAGTTCATGTCCTCGGGGCGTGCGGGGGGTGGGTCGGGAGGTAGGGCGGGGGCTAGGAGGTGGGTTGGGATGCAAGGGAGGTAAAGGGAACAAGGGTGTCCATCGGTTGAGAATTGGGTCATGGAACGTAGGTTCATTGACAGGTAAATCTATAGAGCTGGCGAAGATCCTCAAGAAGAGGAGGGTCAATATAGCGTGTGTCCAGAAGACAAGGTGGGCAGGGTCGAGTGTGAGGGATGCAGATGGGTATAAACTTTGGAACTTTGGAACCCAGAAGGGTAAGAATAGAGTGGGTATATTGGTGGATAGGGAACTTAGAGAGTTTGTTGTTGAGGTTAGACGAGTGAATGATAGATTGATGATTATTAAGTCGGTGGTTGGTCAGTGCACCATAAACGTCGTTAGTGCCTATGCGCCACATATGGGCCTAGATGAGGAGGTTAAACGGCGCTTTTGGGATGGGTTGGATGAGATTATACGTCAGGTACCACCTACTGAGAAGTTATTCATAGGAGGGGATTTCAATAGCCATATTGGGTCGACCGCAGGTGTGTATGACGAAGTGCGTGGAGGCTTCAGTTTTGGGGAGAGGAACCGAGGAGGAACCACGTTACTGGACATTTCTAAGGCTTTTGGGTTGGTGGTGGCTAACTCTTGCTTTCCGAAGAGGGAGGAGCATTTGGTTACTTTTCAAAATGCGGTGGCGAAGATTCAGATTGACTATCTCCTCCTTAGGAGGCGCGACAGATGCTTGTGCAAGGATTGCAAGGTGATTCCAGGTGAGATACTCGTGACGCGACATAGGCTCTTGGTGATGGACATTGGTATTATGGTGAAGAGGAGGAAAATGTCTGCTCGAGGAAGACCGAGAATCAGGTGGGGAGCCTTAACTAAGGACAAAGCTCAAGAGTTGGAAGGGCGGTTGTCGGTTATGAGAGCTTGGAGGAGCAGTGGTGACGCGAACTCTATGTGGTCAACTACATCAAACTGTATAAGAGAGGCTGCGAGAGAGGTGTTAGGGTTTTGACGGGCGTCTCCGGCAGGCACAAAGGAGACTGGTGGTGGAATGAAGGGGTACAAGGTAAAGTGGAAGCGAAAAAGCAGGCGTACCAGAGCATAGGTGAGGGGGAGAGGCGAGCGTGCATGGAGAGGTATAAGGTAGCTAGAAAGGAAGCGAAGTTGGCGGTCACGGAGGCTAAGACTGCGGCTTATAGTCGTATGTATGAGGAACTAGGGGAAAAGGAGGGGAGAATAAGTTATTTAGGCTGGCCAAGCTAAGAGAGGGGAAAGCTCGGGATTTAGACCGAGTGAGATGCATCAAGGACGACGATGGTAGAGTGTTGTTGGAAGCTTCTTAATGAAGTAGGGGATCGGGATATTGTGCTCGGTGAATTGTAGCATTCCGAGAGTCACAATGACTCTGGGTACTGCAGGCACATCAAGGTTGAGGAGGTCGTGGGAGCTATGAGTAAGATGAGTAGGGGCAAAACGACCGGGCCTGACGAGATTCCGGTAGAATTTTGGAAGTGTGTGGGGAAAACAGGTTTGGAGTGGTTGACTAGGTTGTTGAATGTTATTTTTAAGGCGAAGAGGATGCAAGATAAGTGGAGGTGGAGTACGATGGTCTCATTGTATAAGAACAAAGGTGATATCCAGAGTTGTAACAATTATAGGGGTATCAAATTACTGAGTCATACTATAAAAGTATGGGAGAGGGTGGTTGAAGCAAGGTTGAGGATGACGGTGTCCGTCTCCGACAACCAATTTGGTTTCATGCTGGGTCGTTCTACTACAGAAGCTATACACCTTGTTAGGAGGTTGGTTGAACAGTACAGAGATAAGAAGAAAGATCTGAACATGGTGTTTATTGACCTAGAAAAAGTGTATGACAAGGTTCCTAGAGAAGTTCTTTGGAGAAGCTTGAAGGCAAAAGGTGTGTCGGTTCCCTACATTATGGCGATTAAGAACATGTATGATGGGGTAAAGACTCGGGTTAGGACAGTAGGAGGCGACTCTGAGGATTTTCCGGTTGTTATGGCGTTATACCAAGGTTCTGCGCTCAGTCCGTTCCTATTCGCCCTGGTGATGGACGCGTTAACACATCACATTCAAGGGGATGTGCCATGGTGCATGCTCTTCGCCGATGACATAGTTCTGATTGATGAGTCGCGAACCGGTGTTAACGAGAGACTGGAGGTTTGGAGACAAGCTCTTGAATCTAAGGGTTTCAAGCTTAGCAGGACAAAGACGGAATACCTGGAGTGAAAGTTTAGCGTTGAGCAGAGGGAAGTGGGCGTGGATGTGAGGCTTGAATCACAGGTCATCCCGAGTAGAGACAGCTTTAAGTACCTTGGGTCGGTTATCCAGGGGGGAAGGGAGATCGACGAGGATGTTACACACCGTATCGGGGTAGGATGGATGAAGTGGAAGGTAGCATTTGGAGTATTGTGTGACAAAATGTCACGACCCAATTTAGGATTGTGACCGGCGCTTAGCAGCAAGTGCTCCCAAGTAAGCCTCATTGGTAATTTTACAAAAAATCGGATAGAGTTTCCCCTATTTTTGGACCATCCCAAAAAAAATGTCCTGTCTCATATCAGTAACCAAACACCCTAATAGCAATTCAAACAATCGACAACTTATTAATTAACCAAAATAGTCTTCACTATTACTAGTCAACCCACTAACAACCAGAAATACTAATTTATCTCCGACTTTGATAATAAAGAACGATACTCAACATAAGACTAATAGCAAAATAATACTCATGACACTAAAAGAATGACTAGGGAACAACTCTAAGAATTCAAAAAAAAAGACCATAACAATTGAAAAAATATTCGCTCATGCGAACAAGTGCGAGGCTCACCAAGAATTCTCAACCTGTGCGCTCTACTTAACGAAATCCTCGCCTGCGTCAACTGCTGTCTCTGTAAAAAAAAATTAGCGGGGAATGAGTCGCTAGCTCAGTGAGTAATAATACTTAACCACAACCATTTTTATTTGGGGACAAGTCAGAAAACATGCTAGTATTTCAAACAGATAACATCAAAATGCCCTTTCAGAAACAATAAAAAATTTCAGTCTCATCATGCTTTTCTTGTAGTATAATACCACTAACAGTTCAGTAATAAGTTCGGTAACCACTGTATAATATCAATATTCACATTGGGAGGTTTCAATGAACGGATCATGTAATCGGTATAACTGTGGACTTCTTCGCAAGAAGTCAAATATAACGGTAGTCCCTACTCGAGGGAAGTCGGTAACAGTATGCTAGTTCTACCTTCCCACTAGCGAGGGCTATAACGGTAATCTGTAATTACAAGGTGCACCAGGTCTAACGAACCCACCGTTAGCTACGGGATCCTTCAATGTCTACTCTCATTTATACTTGTCTCTGTAATCCGTATATACTCGTAGAAAATACTTTAAAACAATATAGGGCATTTCGGTTCTTATCAAATCATATAATTTCTTTTCGATAACAGTATATTCAAGTAACAGTAAAACAGATAGTGACAACGAAAATATTTAATACCACGATATTCATCTCAAATAACTATTTCGGTATCATATCGAATAAAAGACTTGTCCCACATGCAACTTAAAATAATCGGTAACATTCATATTAAAAATCATGTGTAAATCATGCAAGTTATGAAAACACAAATTGCGGTAAGATTACTACTCATAATACTCAGGCCGAAATACCAACTGCTTCACCTCAAGTAACTCGTACAAATGCCTCCAATCAATCTATAATTACATAATATCGATCTCATGTTAATTTTCTTATTTAGGCTAATTCATAGCTATTTTAGAATACCCAACCCTCGAGGTTTCATGTTTGACTCTTATTTTGCCTAGAATAATTCTTATTGGTATTTAATTTTGTATACCTTGTAAAACCCTTCAAATATATGAACTGAGATAAAAAGAATTACTAGAAGAAAAGAACCCAGATGAGAAATTCGAGTGTTACCCGTAAAGACCAATGCGTATTTAAGATTTCTCAAGATTTGGTTCCAGCCTTTTTTTTCTTCTTCTTCTCTTCCTTTTGAAACTCCTTTTCTGCATTTTTCTGAAGCAGACCGTATTCGTTTTTCTGAAGCAGACTTATTTCCCCCCTTTCTCTCTTTCGTTGCTCTTTATGTGCTTTTGGTTACATATGGGCTTGGCCCTTTGTTGTAAACCCCTATTTCTTTTCCCTTTTTTTTGGATTTGTTTTGTTTTGCCTTTTTTTATAGTTATTTTCTTATTATTATTATTATTATTACACCCTTATTTAAAGATATAGGGTATTACATCCTCTCCACCTTATGAAATTTGATCCCCGAATTTAACTCAAGTACGTAGTTGTAGACTGAAACAAATGGGGGTACTTGACTCGCATAGTGTCTTCTATTTCCCAAGTAGCTTCTTCAACTGTATGATTTCTCCATAAGGCTTTCACGAACACGATTTCTCTTGACCGCAGTTTTCTTATTTGTCTATCAACAATAGCCATTGGCTCCTCCTCGTAAGACAACTTCTCATCGAGTGGTATAGTCGGTGCTTCAATCACCTGAGATGAGTCTGATATACATTTTCTTAGCATTGAAACGTGAAACACTGGATGAATAAAGGACAACTCAGGAGGAAGTGCCAAACGATAAGCCACCGCTCCCACTCGGTCTAATATCTCATACGGTCCTATAAACCTAGGGCTCAACTTGCCTCTTTTCCCAAACCGCATCATACCTTTCATAGGGGAGACTCGTAGGAATACTTTGTCCCCAATTGTGAACACTAAACCTCTTCTTCTCTTATCAGCATAAGACTTTTGTCTACTTTGAGCTGCAAGTAATCTCTGTCTGATCAACTGGACCTTGTCCATAACTTCTTGTACTAGGTCGGGTCCCAATAAGTTAGTCTCACCAGCTTCAAACCATCTGATAGGAGAACGACATCTTCTATCATATAATGCTTCGTACGGTGCCATTTGAATACTGGACTGGAAGTTATTGTTGTAAGCAAATTCAGCTAATGGTAGATAAGTGTCCCAACTACCTCCAAACTCAAGAATGCAAGCTCTCAACATATCCTCCAAGATCTGAATAGTACATTCAGACTGCCCGTTTGTCTGTGGATGAAATGCAGTACTAAGATCTACTCGTGTACCCAATGCTTCTTGAAAAGATTTCCAAAAGCGTGAAGTGAACTGTGACCCTCTATCAGAGATGATGGATACTGGAACTTCGTGAAGTCGGACAATTTCGTTCATAAATATCTGTGCATACTTGACTCCACCATATGTAGTCTTTACCGGCAAAAAGTGTGTTGATTTCATCAGTCGATCTACAATCACCCATACCGAGTCATAACCTCTAAGAGTTCGTGGTAGCCCGGTGACAAAATCCATAGTAATTCTTTCTCATTTCCACTCTGGAATCTCAATTTGTTGTAGTAGTCCTGCGGGTTGTTGATGCTCAGCCTTGCCCTGCTGACAAGTTAAACAACTAGAAACAAAGTTAGCAACATCTTTCTTCATACCTTCCCACCAATAAAATTGCTTCAGGTCATGGTACATTTTAGTGGATCCAGGATGTATAGTGTATTTAGTGTTGTGAGCTTCTTTAAGAATAGCATGTCTCAACCCATCTACGTCTGCTACACATAGCCTGTCACCCATTCGAAGAACACCATCACTTTCAACAATCATATCCTTGCTTTTACCAGCTAATGCCACATCTCTATATTTGCATAATCGTTCATCCTTATATTGGGTGGCCTTAATGCGCTCAACTAATGAAGACTTAGCCTGAGCACAAGCCAACAATGCTTCTGAATTTCCGATACTAAATCTGATACCTGTATCTTCTAGTCTCTGAATATCTCTGGTCTATAGTCTCTTTCCAGGGGCTATATGTGTCAAACTCCCCATAGATTTTCTACTCAATGCATCGGCCACCACATTGCTTTTCCAGGATGATACAAAATAGAACAATCATAGTCTTTGAGTAATTCCATTCAACGACGCTGCCGAAGATTTAGATCTCTCTGCTGAAAGATATACTTCAGACTTTTATGGTTGGTATAAATCTCACAAGTTTCGCCGTATAGATAATGTCTCCAAATTTTTAGAGCAAATACCACTGCAGCCATCTCCAAATCATGTGTAAGATAGTTTTGCTCGTGCTTTTTCAATTGTCTCGAAGCATAAGCTATAACACGACCATTTTGCATGAGAACGCATCCTAATCCCACCCTCGAGGCATCGCAGAATACTGTAAATCCTCCAGGACCTGATGGTAAGGCTAATATTGGTGCAGTTGTCAGACACGTTTTGAGTTTCTGAAAGTTTTGCTCACATTCCTCCGTCGACTGAAACTTTGCATTTTTCTGTGTTAGCTTGGTCAGCGGCGATGCTTTTCTGGAGAAATCCTGCACAAAACGCCTGTAATAGCCTGCTAAGCCTAAAAATGCTGCGAATCTCTGTCGGAGAAGTAGGTCTGGGCCATTTCTACACAGCTTCAGTCTTCTTAGGATCTACCATAATTCCATCTTTGGATACAACATGCCCCAAAAATGTTACCGAGTCTAGCCAGAATTCACACTTCGAGAACTTAGCATAAAGCCGATGTTCTCGCAATGTCTGCAACACAGTCCTGAGATGATTCTCGTGTTCTACTTGGCTACGAGAATATATCAGGATATCATCAATAAATACTATTACAAAGCTATCCAAGAACGGCTTGAACACTCTATTTATTAAATCCATGAATACAGCTGGAGCATTTGTCAGTCCTAAAGGCATCACAAGAAACTCATAGTGCTCGTATCGAGTTCTGAAAGCAGTCTTAGAAATATCTTCATCTTTGATTCTAAGTTGATGATAACCAGAACGGAGGTCAATATTTGAAAAGTGGACAGCTCCTCGTAACTGATCAAACAGGTCTCCTATACGAGGCAAAGGATATTTATTGTGTATTGTTATCTTGTTCAACTGCCTGTAGTCAATGCACATTCTCATGGATCCGTCTTTCTTCCTTACGAATAGTACTGGTGCACCCCATGGTGATACACTAGGTCTAATAAAACCCTTATCTAACAAATCTTGTAACTGTTGCTTTAGCTCCCTCAACTCTGCTGGTGCCATTCGATATGGGGGTATCGATATGGGTTGTGTGTCAGGTAGCAAATCAATACCAAAGTCTATTTCTCGTATTGGAGGCAATCCTCGTAAATCCTCAGGAAATACATTAGAAAGTTCTCTCACTACTGGTACATTCTCTATACTAACTGTTTCCTTTCTTGTATCATTTACAATAGCTAATAGACCCAAACAACCTTTCTTCAGAAGTCGTTGAGCCTTCATAAAAGATACAATTTTATAAGTCTCTGGAACCTGACTCCCTCTTAGAATAAAACTAGGTTCATTTGGTATCTCAAACTTAACTATCTTTGCATGACAATCGACTATAGCATAGCAAGAAGATAACCAATCCATTCCCATCAGCATGTCAAAGTCAATCATATCAAGTACAATAAGGTCAGCTAAAGTATCTCTACCCTCGACCCGAATCTGACAAGCACGATACACGTATTCAGCTAATAGAGACTCTCCAACAGGAGTAGCAACTAGAAAAGGATCATTCAATAGCTCGGGTTGTCTACTAAATATCAAAGCAAAGTACGAGGACGCATAAGAGTGAGTAGATCCCGGATCAATCAACGCAAGTGCATCAAATGAACAGACAGAAAGAATACCTGTAACCACAGCATTCGAGGCCTGAGCATCCTGTCTTGTAAATGCAAAAACTCTCGTCTGACCTCTACCAACATTGTCTTGTCCTTGATTCACAGTAGCACGGTCTCCAGCACCTCGACCTCTATTTCATGTATCTGTAGCACCTGAAGTATCACGAGTAGTCTGAGTCGGTGCAGCTGACTGAATAGAAGTCTGGTTAAAATTTCTCGGAGGCTGAGGGCAATCCCTCAAGTGATGTCCCAACTGGCCACACCGAAAGCACTCTCTAGTTAGAACACGACATTGGCCCGAATGTGATCTACCACAAGTCTAGCAGACTGGAGTAGTGGCATATATCTGCCCAGAATTACGATGTCCAGAAGATGATGGTCTCCTATTACCTTGTCTGTAATGTGGTCTGTATGTGGACTGTGAAGACATGTGTGTTCCTGTCTGAGAAGCATGTTGTTGTTGTTGTCCTTGATTTTCCGCTCTTCTATTTTCACTAAAACCACCACTGAAAGCCCCTCCTGTCTTGGCCTTCTTACGTAAATCACTAGTTGTACGCTCCTCACGCCCCTTGTTTTCAATCTTTCTAGCAAGGTCGACTACATCAAAGTAGGATAAAGTCTTCATTTGTGGGGCTACTGCAGTGTATATACGACCAACCAATCCATCAACAAACCTCTGAACTCGAGTTTCTTCGGTAGGCACTAAGTGAAGAGCATATATAGCCAGCTTACAGAACTTAGTATTATATGTTGACACATCCATATCACGAGTCTGAACCAATCTCTCAAAGTCTCTAGCATATTGTTGCATCAGACTGTCTGGAAGAAAATGATTCTTGAACAACTTAGTGAACTCGTCCCATGTCAGTGGTGCTGCTCCTGCTGGCCTTCCTAGCAATACAGTTTCATACCATGTGTTGGTCATATCCTCTAGTTTGTATGTTGCGAGCTCCACGACTCTCTCACTAGAACATCCAAGAGCACGTAATGCCTTGAGTGTCCCATCCAAGAAACCTTGAGGATCTGCTGAATTATCGGAACCTGTGAATTTTGGTGATTTCAATTTCAGGAACTCGTGTAGGGATACTTCTTTATTCCCAAAAGGCTGAGTCTGTGCAGGTGCTTGTGTCTGTAAAGTAGCCTGAGGAGTTGAACTTCCGCCCTGAGTAGGCACCAATGCCTCTAACACATTCTATAGCCTTGCTACTGCATCTGCAGGTAAGACAACAGTAGGTACAACAGTTGGTACTGGTGGTGGAGCGTTTTGAACTCCCTGCTCTTGCACTTGATCTGGCATAACAGCTTGGGTTTGACCCATGTTCCCAACTTGAGATTGAGGAGCAGTCTGTCTTCTAGTTTGATGAACCCCAATTTGACCGCCACCCCGGGTAGCATCACGTCCAGCACCACGTCCAGCAGATGAAGGTGTGCGTGTCCAAGCCATCTGCAAAAGAAATATTGCAAAGTCAATCTCAAGTTATCTCAACGCACGATCAAAGAATGAAAGAAGGGAAAACTTTCCTAAATGACCAGTAGCCTCGAGATCATATGTATGGGCGCCTACATGCCCATGAACAAGACTCTACTAAACATTGCTCTATGACTCGGGACTTAAAGCCTAAGCTCTGATACCAACTTGTCACGACCCAATTTAGGATTGTGGCCGGCGCTTAGGAGCAAGTGCTCCTAAGTAAGCCTCATCGGTAATTTTACAGAAAATCGGACAAGATTTCCCCTGTTTTTGGACCATCTCAAAAAAAAATCCTGTCTCAAATCAGCAACCAAACACCCTAATAGCAATTCAAACAATCCATAATTTATTAATTAACCAAAATAGTCTTCACTATTACTAGTCAACCCACTAACAACCAGAAATACTAATTTATCTCCGACTTTGATAATAAAGAACGATACTCGACATAAGACTAATAGAAAAATAATACACATGACACTAAAAGGATGACTAGGGAGCGACTCTAAGAATTCAAAAAAAAAAGACCATAACAATTAATAAAAATATTCGCCCACGCAAACAAGTGCGAGGCTCACCAAGAATTCTCAACCAATGCGCTCTACTTAACGAAATCCTCGCCTACGTCAACTGTTGTCTCTGTAAAAAAAAATAGCGGGGAATGAGTCGCTAGCTCAGTGAGTAATAACACTTAACCACAACCGTTTTTATTTGGGGACAAGTCAGAAAACATGCTAGTATCTCAAACAGATAACATCAAAATGCCCTTTCAGAAACAATAAAAAATTTCAGTCTAATCATGCTTTTCTTGTAGTATAATACCACTAACAGTTCAGTAATAAGTTCGGTAACCACTGTATAATATCAATATTCACATTGGGAGGTTTTAATGAACGAATCATGTAATCGGTATAACTGTGGACTTCTTCGCAAGAAGTCAAATATAACGGTAGTCCCTACTCGAGGGAAGTCGGTAACAGTATGCTAGTTCTACCTTCCCACTAGCGAGGGCTATAACGGTAATCTGTAATTACAAGGTGCACCAGGTCTAACGAACCCGTCGTTAGCTACGGGATCCTTCAATGTCTACTCTCATTTATACTTGTCTCTGTAATTCGTATATACTCGTAGAAAATACTTTAAAACAATATAGGGCATTTCGGTTCTTATCAAATCATATAATTTCTTTTTGATAACAGTAAATTCAAGTAACAGTAAAACAGATCTAGTGACAACGAAAATATTTAATACCACGATATTCATCTCAAATAACTATTTCGGTATTATATCGAGTAAAAGACTTGTCTCACATGCAACTTAAAATAATCGGTAACATATTCATATTAAAAATCATGTGTAAATCATGCAAGTTATGAAAACACAAATTGCGGTAAGATTACTACTCACAGTACTGGTGCCGAAATACCAACTGCTTCACCTCAAGCAACTCGTACAAATTCCTCCAATCAATCTATAATTACATAATATCGATCTCATGTTAATTTTCTTATTTAGGCTAATTCATAGCTATTTTAGAATACCCAACCCTCGAGGTTTCATGTTTGACTCTTATTTTGCCTAGAATAATTCTTATTGGTATTTAATTTTGTATACCTTGTGAAACCCTTCAAATATATGAACTGAGATAAAAAGAATTACTAGAAGAAAAGAACCCAGATGAAAAATTCGAGTGTTACCCGTAAAGACCAATGCGTATTTAAGATTTCTCAAGATTTGGTTCCAGCCTTTTTCTTCTTCTCCTTTTGAAACCCCTTTTCTGCATTTTTCTGAAGCGGACCTTATTTCCCCTTTCTCTCTTTCGTTTGCTCTTTATTTGCTTTTGGTTACATATGGGCTTGGCCCTTTATTGTAAACCCCTATTTCTTTTTCCTTTTTTTTTTGTATTTGCTTTGTTTTGCCTTTTTTTATAGTTAGTTTCTTCTTCTTCTTATTATTATTATAATGGCCAATATTTTTATTTTAATTTTTCTTATTCTGATTGGTGGAGGTTAGCATTTGGAGTATTGTGTGACAAGAGAGTGCCACTGATACTCAAAGGTAAGTTCTATAAAGCGGTGGTTAGGCCGACCATGATGTATGGGGCTGAGTGTTGGCCGATTAAGAAATCACATATCCAGAAGATGAAGGTAGCAGAAATGAGGATGTTGAGGTGAATGTGCGGACATAGTAGGATGGATAAGATTAGGAATGATGATATTCGAGAGAAAGTGTGCGTGGCTCCCATTGATGACAAGATGCGAGAAGCAAGGCTCAGGTGGTTCGGGCACGTTCAGAGGAGAAGCCCAGATGCTCTGGTAAGGAGGTGCGAACGGCTGGTTGTGGAGGGCTCGAGAAGAGGTAGAGGGCGGCCTAAGAAGTATTGGGGGGAGGTGATTAGGCAGGATATGGCGATGCTTCAGATTTCCGAGGACATGGTACTTGATAGGAACATGTGGAGGTCGAGTATTAGGGTTGTAGGCTAGGAGGTAGTTGAGTCTTGCCTTATGCCATAACTGTGGTAGACTATATATATATATATATTATTTCTGTGGTGTTACTAATATTATCTTCTTTTTCGGAAACAGCCTCTCTACTCCTTCGAGGTAGGGGTAAGGTCTGCGTACACACTACCCTCCCCAGACCCCACTAGTGGGATTTCACTGGGTTATTGTTGTTGTAAAAATAAAATACTCATGGGGCTTACGCCCATCACCCCAAAGCTTTCGCCTCGCACCATGTGAGATAAAATGTCCCGCCTCTCGCCCACGCCTGTTAAAACTCTGGAAAGCATTTACATTGAATCTGTTACCTAGCAGTACCCCAACTGTTTACATTTACACCTTATCTAGTCTAGTAGATAATTCATTAACATCTACTAACATCTAATGTTCTGCTGAGTTGCAGAAGTCTAATACATAGCCAGCCACCACACCAATGATAATTTGGTGCAGAACACAAGAGTGTCCCCATCGTCCCCTGCCTTCCCCAAAATTAAAGAGTTGGTGCCACTAACTTGACTCAATCGTCATAGCATTAAAGAATTGGTGCCACTAAATTGATTCAATCGTCATAGTTGCAGTATCAGTTACTGGGGATGCACATACATTAGACAGAAGACTGACAGAAGTAAGATAGCAACATGCATACAATTTGAACAATTACCTGAGGTTATGTATTACACCTTTCCATAGGCCTTTATTTTCTGATACTTCACCTTCCAACGTAATGAAGATCTTCCAAGTTTATCTAAATAAGAAAAAGAACACCATCTCGATTAATACAACTTACGAGGAGATCTATTCTACTGAAAGAATTCATGGTTTACTTACTGTCAAATGAAAATATATGCTGACACGTTATAGTATCCAGTCAATAATTTCGCTTCAAGCAAGCCACAATACAACTAATAAGAGGTAATTACCCTCCAAGGGTACACCGGATGAAAAGTAACCTTGAAATAGAAGGATCACGGCCTTCTCACATGCATATGGCAGATTTCAAAACCCCAAGCCAACCCGAAGCAAAAGGAACATAGAGTTCAGACATTATATAAAGGCTGAGAAGCAACAACCATGCTTTGGTTCCCCAACTTCTGCCTTCAAACACATTCCGTCCTGTGCAATTCTTTGCTGTGCTATAGACTATAGTACAACTTCGTCACTCCTGCACACATATACATGTCCTTTGCTTTATAAATCATATTAATATGAAAGCAGAATCTGTCATTATTATAATGTACTAATAATTACATATGTGTCCACTTCACTGAAGAACAAATTCTCCAAAATGCTAAAAGAGGAGAAGAAAATATTGCATAAAACAGTATTAGTCATACCTGTAGTTTATCGAAAAGTGATTGGTCCTTGGGCAGTCAGATACATTTTTAAGCCAAATAGCTAATATTCTCCACATACAGCAGAAATTACCAAGCTTTATCAGAGACTGCAGACAGAATTCTATGGATCCATCCAACTTTCATCAAGCTTTTTGCTCTTTGTGATACCGACAATTGATACTACAGCTAGCGTGCCGGCAGTATATAACTTTAGGTTCCCTTGCTACCATGTCATTGGAATATTCAAATGCAGCTAGCTTTCAGTATCAAGGAAGTCAGTGGAAGTACACATATAATGGTTGTCAATGAGACTAAAGAATAGTTTTTTGAGAAAGGACGAAAGAATAGTAAAATGAATCTCTCTTCTTTAAGTGACTGTAAACGAGAGAGGTAGTCGACATCCACGAGGCCTAACCAAGAGCAGATGCACCTAGCTAAACATATAGAAATAGCTAAAGAGCTGAAACAGCAAAAAAGAACAGAGTAGGAGAGCAGCTTTAAGTTGCTTGCTAGAATCGAGAATTGACTAAAAGCAAGACAATCAAGCTACGGTCAAAAGGAACCATGCAAGGATAAACTATGAACTAGCCAAGCAATTTGCTCAAAAAACTCAGCTCGGCAGCCAACTCCCTTAAGTTCAAGTATAGCTCGGCTCGGCAGCCAACTCCCTTAAGTTCAAGTATAGCTCGTTATTAACAAGTTAAGCTTGATGGTTAGACAAGCGAGCTTGAATAAGCAAGACTCGGATTGTAAACTTTTTAACAGCTATTATTTATTTCTAGGTCTAAATTATAAAAATGAGAGCTAGGCTTTCAGGAACCTAATACACATGATAAGTGCAATTACACAAGTTTTCATTCTCTTCCCTCACGGCTTCCTTCCTAATCTCCAGCAGAATCCTTAAGCCTTTCCAATCAACAACATTATCATTCTTGTTATTTTTCATCTAACCCCTCGCACTTCCCCTTCCCTTTGGAGTCATCCATCACAAATCTTATGCTGCAGTGCTGCTTTGCCCTCCGCTCACAATACTGCATTCAGCTTTTAAAGCCCCTAGTTGACGGCGATAACAATAATATCAGCAACAAGGTTTCCTTATTTTTCTATTTTTTCACCATCCATTTGCTATGTTTGCCTCTGTCTGTCGAGACACTGTTATAGTCACACCAACTTTTTGTGGTTTTTGTTCTTCAGCAATGATGCGACACCAATTCATGCTCAGTTTTTACCAAAATTCAAGCACAGAGTATTTTCAATCAAGGCAAGTTCTTGAGTCCACCTAGACTCATCTGATACTCGAACGAAGTTGAATCTCTGAAGCTCGGCTTGAATCAGCTCATTACACCTCCAACGTGGACCAAGATGCCAAGCCATTTACAAAATGATTGCAGTTAGCTCTAAACATATTCATGATTACTCTTGCCAGATATAAATCTAGATTTAACACTCCCCTTTCTTAATAAATAGATAAGTAAATCAAGATTTAACACAATGCTTGTGGATTCGCCAAAATTAGCAGAAAAGAAACCCTTTAGCATACTGCTTTTTGGTAGAAAAGGATGAATTAATAAAAAATAACACAAGCAACAAGAAACAAAGGGGACAAAAAGATCACTAACAAAAAGGCTAAAGATGAGAAACTGGTGTATCTCTATCTCTTGATAAAGAAGATCAACAACATATTATTAATCTATTGAAAACGTGACCATATCTGTAGACTGCAACATATAGAATTACCTTCTTTTTATTTGGTACATTCCTTTGTTATAAATCGTCTGTGCCTAATCAAAAGCGACCAGCAATAGTTGAAACAGTAACTCTATAGTTCTGCAAAACACTAAAGCCTACAGCTCATCTAATTTGAGTCATTGGAAAAAAGCATGACAAAAGTCAACCTCCAGTAAATTGGAAACAGAAGTTCTATAACATCAGAAAAACCTCATGCTTGGGACGCTTCAATTCAACCCCAAAATATCAGATTTTTGATCACTAAAAACTTTTTCAACCTATAGCATGTTCTCCATCACTGGAAGCACAAGATGGAGGGTTAAAAGGCACTTCAAATAATTAGTATGGAGGGATATATATCTGTTTCTGAAGGAATCAAAGTATCGTAATGCACATATGCATCAAACTAACACATGAAAGAGTTCACAGCCATTTGCTACAATCGCAGAGAAAAGCGTACCTGTATGCAGATGTACAAATATCACCCCGTCACAAAGTAAAATAGATTTAGTATCTCCTAGTTTTACCCCAAAAAAAAAAGAGACTAAACGGTGCATCTTTCCATTCCTCATCCTACCTCACTTCTCCTTTCCACTTATTTAATTCAATTTTTCATTTTGAGGGAGGGGAGTAAAGGGCCAGTTGGAAGCCAAAGCAGTGACAGTAATAGCCTTGTTCAAAAGCAGGGATGATACACAACGGAAAAGAAAGGGACAAGCAGCCAATGTTTGGTAATAGCTATCAGGTGTCCAAAATAATGGTCCATAAGCAGCGATTGAGACAGAAAGCAAACACTTGAAGCACCTAAAAGGCTAAAACTGGGGCCTTGTTCCGCTTGTCCAAACATCTCTAGCAATTAAGAGTCAATATCAAAACTCAAGATAAATTATCAAATGGCTTTGTTGACTGTTATTTAGCTTCCAGAAAGAAAAAGAATACACATATACCAACTCAAAAGTAAAACAATAAACAGAACATGAAAGAAAAAAATCCAGTAAAACTGTTAATTCTTTGATTCCTATCTCTTCTTTACATAATAAGTCATCCACAAAGACAAGAAATAATCACCAACATAAACTGCTTTTTGTACAGAACTGAGACTTGATTTTAAGCTCACCGAACCTTCTTGTGGGACTTGAATGGGAAGCGGGAGGGGGGCGAGGGTGAAAGTTCAACTGGTAGTTGAGGAGCTTCTAAATCTCCAGAGAGCATCCCCACTACTTCTTTCATTGATGGACGACGGGCAGGTGACTTCTGCAAGCAGCGCAGGGCAACAGTAATGCAGAGTAATGCTTGTTCTTTGTCTAATGATTCAACAGACTGATCAACCAGATCAAGAAGCTTCCCTGCTCGGGCAAGGTGACGTGCCCAAGAGAGAAGATTAGCACGTTGAAATTCAGACATGGGCGACCCTGTCACCTGAAGTGGCCTACGCCCAGCAATAAGAACTAACAAAAGCACCCCATAGCTATAAACATCACACTTTTCAGATAGATCACCACAGCTACCATACTCTGGTGCAACATAACACACAGTTCCTCTCATGCTTGGAGTGCTACTGATGCCACCACTTTTAGGTATCTCCCCACTAGCAGAATCATAACTATTCTTCCGAGCTCTCCGAAGCTCGCTACTAAATCCATCCAACCACCAATCCATGCTACTCTTACTGCTTCTGCTCCTACTCCTTTTCTTCTTCCTATCAGCATACAATTCATCATCCCTTGGCCACCAAGAGTCACTATGACAATCATCACTAACTGAACCTATTCCACCCTGTTGCTTCTTCTTTTTCTTTTTCTTCCTGGCAAGCTCCTCACAATACTCCTCCTTCCACCACTCCCTTGCAGGCCTCCTCTTCTCCTTTTTCACATTCTTTTCATCATCTAAAGAAACCCACCAATCTAATCGCTTCTTATGCTTCTTCTTTTCTGTTTTACCAACCACTCCTGAACTCGACGAAGCCCCAATCCACTCAGTCTTTGGCCTCTCCTTCTTGATCTCATTCCCAATCCATTCCATTACATAATCCTTCACCACTCCTGAATCCGTCCCACCAGTATCTTGCTTCCACCACCAGTCTTTGCCAGTAACACTTTTCTTCTTCTTATTCTTCTTCACCCCACTCTTCTTATCACCAATCTCAATCCCACTGTCTATACTGGACCTATCAAAAATACCCTCTGAAAGACTCGTTTTTTCTATGCCCTCAGATGGGGACACCATATCCGCCACCGTTCTTGGAGATACCACATGGGCCTCAGGTGACAATTCCACCCCAATAACAACACTCTCCGGCGACTGCTCAACTCCTCTGTGAAACTCCTCAAAACCATTAACAGTAACCACACTCACACTCTCCGTTTCCTCAGCCACCGACCCATTATCCTCAACTACCCCATTTCCTCCTACAGGACTCTCCTTTTTCACTTCAATTTCAACCTGATCCTCTGATTTCAACCGTGCCAACCCAAAATCACCAATTTTTGCATTAAAATTATCATCCAATAAAATATTACTCGGCTTAATATCGCCGTGAATCACTGCTGGGTCACAGAAATGGTGCAAATACTCTAACCCTTTAGCTATATCAAGAGCAATTGAATACCTCTTTTTCCAATCTTTTAATTCACTGCACTTGCGATGCAAAAGGCAGTCTTGTAAACTTCCGTTAGACAAAAGCTCGTAAACAAGTAACATACGGCGGCCTCTTTTGTCTGAAGAGAAACCGATTGTAGATACTATGTATTTAGAGTAGATTTTACCAGATAAGAACAGCTCATTTTGGAATTCGCGCTCGCCTTGTAAGGACCCTGAATCCATGACTTTAACGGCCACTGAAACATTATTGGAAGTTGGGCTTTTGAGAGTTCCGCTGTAGACTGATCCAAACCCGCCTTGGCCCAAGCGAAGAGCTGGAGAGAAGTTGGAAGTGGCGCGTCGGAGAGAGGAGTAGGAGAACCGGTGAGGGGGTTTTTTATTTGACTCGGAGTCGGAAGATGGGACGGTTTTCTTATGGCTAATTTTTCGGAAGCAGAAAGTGAAGAGAATAAGGAGGGAGGCTGCGGCGGCGATACCTCCGGCAAGTGGTGGAAGGAGGTGGTGTCTCTGACGGTGAACTGGTTGAGACAGCGTCGGCGTCGGCGGTAAAGAACGGAGTTCGCGAGATGGCATGATGAAAAAGAAATTACAGAAATGAAGGATTTGTGCTGTGAAAAACCCACATAAGTGTATCGTTGCAAAGAATCGGATCGGAGATTTTTCTTCTTCTTTTTCAGGTTCTGAACTGAGATTAATGCTTTTTGCTTGCAGAGGTATATGGCTTTTTGTGCATATCTTTATTTTGTTTTTACTTTGCTTTTCCACAGTGCAGAATGCAGATGGACAAGTCTGCTCGTGGTCCCTTTTTAGTCAAAGGGGGCGCTATTTTTTTTCCTTCTTTTTTCTCTCTTTTTTTTTCTTTTTTCTTATAAGTTCTATGCTCAAATTAGGAGGAAATAATGCTAAATTTGGGGGGAAATGCAGTTACATTACAATTATATACTCTCCTCTACTAACAAAAAGATTTAACTAATCAAATAACTTTACTAAGAAACAAAATTTTTATATATATACTGTATGGGTCAAAATTAAAAAGAATAGTAAGGGTCGATCAAGCCATAGTAGTACCCACAAGGCGTAATAGCAACGAATACCCGGCCACTGCCGAGATCGAGCCATCAGAAGGCTTGCACGGCAGAATATATGTCGTAATACTTGAGCAAGTAAGGAAGAGTATAGTCAAGTGGGGGTATGCTGGTTAAATACCATTGGATAAAGGAGAAGATTGGTAATATATATATATGAAGGCAAGAAAAGGGGATCCCGGGAGAGAAAAAGGAACAGAAGAACAGGAGGAGACCTCCAACATCAAAGCAACAACCTAGATTATGGTTGCAAACCTTTGTAATCGTCATTGTTGAATGAATAAAGATAGATCTCATAGTTATCAATGACATTTCGTCCATTCCTTCTTTGTTCTTACAAGTACGGAATAATGTGTCAAAGGTGTAAGCTTATCATTTATGTTTAATGTCTTTTAATAATCTTAAGAAGTGTTATGTAAACTCGACCTCGTTCGATTCTCATATTCAATATGTTCAGATCTAGAGTTAATTATGTTTGGCTAAGATTTATCCTCCATTTTCTTCATTAATTAGTTTAACCAAGAGCTCAACACTTTTGGTCAAATAATTTGGCGTTGTCTGTGGGGATTTCTTAGCCAATTTTTTAGTTTCCTTTAGATCTAAAACCAGCCAAGTATCACTTCCAGGTTGTCAAAGCCTCGTTGTCTCGGTATAAACACCGACTCGGAAAAGTGGTAGATAAGCTTTTGAGTTAACTAAACCAATCTAGGTCAGATCTCTATATGAAATAGAAATTATGACCGATGTCTATGCAAAACTCACGCCTCACCTGCAGCGATGGGTTTGGCACGTCATGTGCATGTTTAAAGTAGGATCACGGTCACTATGCGCTTAGCACGACCGCAATCTCATTTGACGTATTCACCTTAAATATCGGCATGTACTTCCACATCTTAGGAAGGGACGATAGCCTACTATGTGATTCTTTGAAATAACGAGCATATCATGCCTTATTTTCGTACCCACATGCACTGGGTGATTTATGAACAGAGTATGACGTGTTTCCCTTATTGTTTATGCATATCGGACGGGGTCGGACTGGGATTCGGTTTCAATATCCCAACGGGCAAGGTAAGCCCAACCCATGAGAAGCCTAGACGCGATTAACGACGAAGCCGAACACGGCCGCCAAATCTGAAATCATCATTCGAGTACGAGGCAAAGCGAGCGACCCTATAGCGTCGTTCCTCCTTTCACCGATTTACCAGGCCAAGGTAACAAGCAATTTCGTATGGGTTTAACTTATCACGCTCTCTTGTTGGTTTGGAACAGGAACACGAGCACTCTCACAGGTATGCGAACAAGGAACGAACGCCACCAAAACACCCCAAGAAAAGGTTCTGTAACATACCATCTCACAAGCAATGACCGAGCAAAGACATCTATTACGTACCGTACTACAAATAACAGAAACGGTTCAGCACAAGCCGACAATTAAGAAACAATCTCCAGAACAGGGGGCTCACCCACGAAATGCACAGTATTCTCCAATGAAAGCAAAGTTAAGCGAACTGGGACTCACCCATGAAACGCACAGTATTCTCTAATGAAAGCAAAGTTAAGCGAACTGGGACTCACCTATGAACATAGAGTATTCTCCAATGAAAGCAAAGTTAAGCAAACTGGGACTCACCCATGAAACGCACGGTATTCTCCAATGAAAGCAAAACCAAGCATATCGGGACTTGCCCCGACGCACGCATAAACAACACGGAGACGTGTAATGTCCTCCAATAAAAATAATACAATGGGTTACAATTCCGACTTCGCTCGAATTAACACCCTTACGACCATCGGTCGTCACCAAATGAAAGAAAAGTTTGACCTCGCTCGAATTCACGACGGGTTACAATTTCGACTTCGCTTGAATTAACACCCTTACGGCCATCGGCTATTGCCAACCGAAAAGAAAGTTTGACCTCGCTAGAATTCACGACGGGTTACAATTTTGACCTCACTCGAATTAACACCCTTACGGCCATCGGCCATCGCCAAACGAAAGGAAAGTTCGACTTTTCTCTAATTTACAACGGGTCACAATTCCGACTTCGCTCGAATTAACACCCTCATGACCATCGGCCATCGCCAAATGAAAGGAAAGTTCGATCTCACTCAAACATATAAATCAAAACTGACTTCTCCCAAGTTGGCAACTCTAAGTTCGACCTCGCCCGAATGTATAAGTCAGAACCGATTTCGCCTAAGTTGGCAAGTCTAAATTCGACCCCGTTCGAATACATAAGTCAAGTTTGACTTCGCCCAAGTTGGCCAGTCAATTCAACTCCATTCGAATATACAAATCAAGGTTAATTCCGCCCAAGTTGGAAAATCAGAAGTCAACCTCGTTTGAACTTGCAGATCCGAGGTGACCTCATTCGAACTCACATAACAAAACTCGACTTTGCTCAGATAGAGAAAACTAGTTTCGCCCTCGTTCGAATCCCAATCAAAAGTTCAGGGACTCGACATGAAGAAATCTGAGGGTCTACGCCAAAAAAAACAACAACAAACAGGAGGGAAGGAAAAAGAAAATCAAAAGATACACAAACGAAGGTGAAACAACTATTTCATTCAAATATACGTGTGCAATAGTCTCACCTTACAAAAGGACAAAGCGGGCCCTCGGGAGATAGATGAAAATAAATAACAAAAGAACAAAAAAAACTAAGTACAAAGGTTGCAGAAAAGTTTCCCTCGGCGTCATCCCCATTGCCTTTCTTCCCAACATCATCATCCTCAGAAGAGAGCCCATCCTCAACATCAACGCCCTCACCAGCCTCCGGCGTCGCAGGGTCGTAACCGCAGGCAGTACGAGCCTCGCGTGCCTTCGCCCGAGCATCTTCAAATGCGGCCTCTGGAATACTCCCCGCCTCTCACAAACCCTTGTAGATATCACGTTGGGCATCAGCATGGACCCATAGCTCATACAGGCGGTAGGGAACAGTAACCGAAGTAGACTCTTGAGGGGAGCTTGGGCCAATAACTACACTTTCTCAGCTTTAAGAGCCGCGACCCGATCTCCCAAGCTCGAAGCCTCCCGATCAAGTTTACCAATTCGCTCCTCGAGCCGTGCCTCCCTCAATGTGGTCGTCGCCCTCTCAGATCCCTGCTCGAACTGAAGGACACGGATAGTGTCCTCTAGCGTCGTCGCCCTTGCCAAAGCCGACGCTCAAGCATTTTCGGCTCTCTCCATCTCGGTCACTTTCTTCTCTAGCTCGGCCACTTTATCCGTCCATTCTGCACTTAGAGCATCAACCCTAATAGCATTTTGCTCAAGCTTAGCTCGTAAAAATAGCACCTTCGCCGAATGTCCTCGCAGTCTGCGCAACCCCTTTGCCCACCACAAGCTCTTTGTCCTTGGCATGAAGTAGCTCCTCAAGCTCACTACATCTACGGATAGACCACATCAGTTCCTCATCTCTTTTCTCCAACTCCTCTCTGGTTGACTGGGTACTAGCACCCGCTCTGAGCTACTCATGTATATCACGACATCTATTGCGATACCGTCGATACTTCTCGGCCATCTTTAGAAAAATCTCGGCCCGCGTCTCGGCCCTACGAGCACTCTCAGCCTCTAACATGTAAGTCTAAAAAATGGGGAACAAGAAAGGGGAGAAAAGAGTCAGTAAAAACAAAGGTCACAAAGCAAAGAAAAACAAAATGGACTCACACTTAGGCCCATCACGGCCACAACGCATGACAGCTCAGAATCCCTGACATCCTGAAGAGCTCCACTTTCAGTGGCGGAGCATTGAAGATCGAACTGCGGCACCAAATCAACCGTGTCATGCAGAAAGTTGAGATCCGACAGAATTTCGAGTATTCGGAAAGGACCTTCCGCTCTTACCATAGTTCGGGTAAAGCCCTCTTGGAACATCCTCATGTCCTCAGGGTCAATGTCGGATTCAGATTTATAATCCTCAACCATGACGCCCTTCCCCCTCTTATTGGCCGAAGAGGGGGCGCGATTTTGCCGAGATGTCGAAGGGCCACCCGAAACCGCAATGGCAGCCTCGGAACTCCGTCTCTCTGCCATACTAGCCCCTTGAACGCTCACAATAGGCGTCGTCTCTACGGCCATGTTGACACCGCCGCAGGTTTTGGGCACCGCTGAGGCAAGGTCGCCCCTCGAAGATGTTTCAGCTGGAGAAGCCTCTTCCAACACTACCCTTCGTCTCTTCGATGGGGCCTTTCCACTGCTTACGCAGAAAGATTTGCCTGTTGAACGAACTGCGGGAATCGGAATCTCCGGATGAGGAGTAACCTCCAAGAACACGGCTTCAACTACGGGCGCAGGTCGGCAGTAGCTCTTGGTGCAGGCCGTGCAGCAACCCTCGGCACAGGTCGGGCAGAAGGAGCCGGTTGACGGAATACAAGCGGAGGAGCCCTTGTCCTTATCACTCCTCTCCGCCCTGTCAACAAGGAGGGATTAGATCATATAACAACAAGGTTAAACTATGAAGCAGAGAACAAAGTAAAACTACAACAAGCAGACTCACCAGTAAGAGGCTTGCGCCCAAACTTCTCTTGGAAAGGCCCCTACCGTGTAAGGAAGAATTGCGCTCACCCACTCGCGGATATCAACAACTAGCGGGGGAGGTAGTATCTCGGTTGCAAAGCAAAAAATAAGTCCTCAGCGAAGTCACTAAAAGCAGGACGATCGACGACCGTCTTAAGAAAAATCACAAAGTAAACAGAGGAAAGCTCACGAGCGAAGTTCCACGTCTTTGGAAACCCTGCTGAGTTCGCCACAAGATGCCATGTCCGCACATAGAAGTAGCTTTCCCAAAAGAGGCGATTGGTCTTATCGTCCATCTTCACCACCAAACTCTTGGTTCCTCGATGGCGCATATGAATCATCGTACCCCGAAGAAAATGAGGGGCGGAGATGTGGAGCATGTGCCATAGGGAAATTCCTTGGCCGGCCAACTCCGCATACTTGATGAGCATAAGAAAGAGCTTATACACATACGGAGAGAGTTGAGCCGGGCACACTTCATAGAAGTAGCAGAAATCCACCATCAGAGATGGAAAGGGGGAGCGTGTACCCGATAATAAAGGGATACGCATAAAATGCGCAGTAGCCTGAGCAGTGCAAATGCACTATGTCCTGCCTCGCCTGCACCATTTCGATATGATCAGGGATTCCCCATTTGGCTTTGAGCTTCGTGATCGCCACATCATCCATAGTGGAAGGACAGGCTTCGGTTCATCTCCGGTATAGCTGTTAAAATCAGTCTTCGTCTTCCCGGGAAGGGGAACTACCTCATCCACCGTCGAAAACCCCTTGTCTTCTACCACCTCTACTCTCTCTTCGAGTAAGGATACATCACTTTCCGGCACCGGAGCACCAACATCTTTATCAGACCAGGAAGGAGAACTAACCATTTGTCTTATTCGATCGAAATAAACGAGAACGATGAAGGAAAAAAGGTAATGGTCACAGGGAATTCTAGCGAAAACAGAAGTATGAAAGGCTAGAGAAGGGGAAGGAAGTTTGCAAAGTTCTTTCTTAGACAATTGAAAAGCACAACAATCAAATGAGATACTTCTCCCCTATTTATAGGGACATAAATTCCCAAAGCGGGAAAACCAAGAGCCGCCAATCAGAAAATGGAAAGGGCACAGAAAATGGTACGGTGCCTGAGAAATGTGCGCCATAATAACACATAATAAGCATTCATGATATCCTGAATTGACGTAACGGTCCAATTCTGAACTGACGTAACGGTCCAATGAAACTCTTGAAGCGTCATATCGCTACCTCTCCATAAGGACCCCTTTCCTCGCATAACATGTTCAAATTTCTCCTAATTTTTGAATCAATAAAATCCGCCCATCGAGCTCGCCAAGAGGCGATCCTAACGGGCGGAGGGACTAACTGTATGGGTCAAAATCTGACTATAAGTGGATTATCATTAAAAGGAATGGTAAGGGGTCAACTAAGTCATAGTCGTACCCACAAGGCATAATAGCGACGAGTATCTTGGCCACTACCGAGATCGAGCCATCAGAAGGCTTGCACAGCAGAATATATGTCGTAATGCTTGAGCAAGCAAGGAAGACTATAGTCAAGAGGGGGTATACTGGTTAAAGACTGTTGGATAAATAGGAAGATTTGTAATATATATATATGAGGTAAGAAGGCAAGAAAAAGGGGTTGCAAACCTCCAACATCAAAGCAACAACCTAGATTATGGTTGCAAACCTTTGTAATCGTCATTGTTGAATGAATAAAGATAGATATCATAGTTATCAATGACATTTCTTCCTTTCCTTCTTTGCTTTTACAAGTACGGAACAATGTACCAAAGACATAAGCTTATCATTTATGTTTGATGTCTTTTAATAATCTTAAGAAGTGTTATGTAAACTCGGTGTCGTTCGATTCTCATATTCAATATGCTCAGATCTAGAGTTAATTATGTTTGGCTAAGATTTATCCTCCATTTTCTTCGTTAATTAGTTTAACCAAGAGCTCAACACTTTTTGGTCAAACATATACATAGCAGCTTAATTGGCTAAAAAAATTACAGCCTAGTGATATCCTATCCTTCTATCTTCACCCCACAGCTTGCCCAATCTTACACAATCATACAGGAAAAGAAAAGTTAAAACAAACACAAATATGCTTATTAACATTATGTAGTGACAGTATAAAATATATTACACAATCAGATAATTGCAAGTAATTATCTTTAATTGCATTAATAAATAGTCTATGACAAATTATAAGTAGTATGTTACTCTCTCTTTTTAATTTAGATGACATATTTTACTTATCGAGAGTCAATTTTACTAAATTTTGTAGCTAGCTTGGATTAGTTAGGTTATTTAAAACTATATGAAAAGTAGTAATAAGTTATAATTTTTTCATATCAATATGATAAAAAAACTTATATTTTTAAAATATTGGTCAAACTTCACATAATTTGACTCTCGAAAAACAAAATGTGTCATATAAATTGAAATGGAAGTAATAACAAGTTAAATTATATCCATAGTATAAGAAACTCAATATACTATTCTTGTACATAAATTTAAAATCTATAATTCCGTTGATCTTGCGTGGAAACTGGAAAATATAATAATCAAGCTCTTATATTATATTTTAATGTCTTTACTTATAATAGAAAGAAAAAAAAAGAAGAGGAAAATCAACATCTAAAACGTGTAAAAATAATATTTTTTAACTGAAAATAAAAACAAAGAAAAGATTAAATGTGTTGGTATTTGATGGTGTATAGCGAATAAAAGAACAATGTAAATGAATTGTCAAAGTGGAATAACAACTGGTGTTGCTTAATCAAAGTGGCAACCTTACACCTACCAAATGGCACGGCCAAATAATAAGGCAAGACTGACTATGGTCCTTATTTTCCATTAAAATATAAAGGGCAGTTGAGCAGTAGGTTTTTGCCACTTTGGCTACTTAATTTCTTCTATATTTTCATTTTTTATCATTTGGCCACCTCTTCTCAACTAAAACCTATTTAGTGTCTCCTGATTTGACTATCTCCTGCAATTAATTAATATTAGTAGTAAAAAATTTATAGCTGATAGGGACAACTTCTCCACCGGCTTATGTCCATTTCCTTTAATTTAATTAATGATCACAACTTTTTTTGTGGTGGGTGAACGACTAATCTTTGTTACTCTTGCTATCAACTTCATGGGAAGGGACCATTATCATAAGTTATTAATTAGTGCAGTAATATCGTGATTTATTAAATAAAATTCTTGATTCGACTCATGGAAATTGTAAAAATTTCAATTGTTTTTTTTTCTACATTTAAGTTTCATGAGAGGACATGGAATTAAGGAAGCCTGAAATATAATCTCAAAGATTAAAAGATGTTTTATTAAAATCTACTAATTAATTCGCGTAAAATTTTTTGACATTGTAAAGACTTGAAAAAGAAATCATCAATTGCAGTTGGGGAAACAGAAAAGGGAAAAGTGGAGTTGACTGCAATTTGATGCCATTGGCTTTTAACGAAGTCGTCCATTACTGTGAAAATTTGTGGGTCGTTTGCCAGAAAGGATAAAGGAAAAGACATTATTAGCTTCAATTTCCCACAAGTTGGCTTTTTATACTACTTTTTCTTTTTCCCATATTGATACTAACGAGTTTATTGCACAGGCACAGCATTTAGAAAGTCTTTATTACTGTTGCACGCTTGTCTTTATTATTATTACTCATTAGTATTGTTTTTATTTTTACCCTCACATTTTCCCTTCTTTTTTTGTTGTTGTGGTTTTAGGAGAAGGAGGTCCAAATTGTTGATTAGGACACGATAATAATCAAAAGCCGACATTCATTAAATAAGACAAGTGATTAACGTAATTGTAGGTGAAATTGAACCATTATTTTTGTGTCCAAAAACTAAAATAATGCAAAGGACTAATTTATTTTGGAGTAAGTAAAATGCTAAATGTGACATATATTAACATCTGCACCAGCTTATAGACTTTCAAGATTATTATGACTTTCGAGATTTTATTGAGTTTGAACTCTTAGGATTTCAGACCTTCTTTCTCCATACCTTTCCTTTTTTATCTTTATGAAAGCCGGGCACCATTATTCGAGATTAAAACTTATTTGGATGGTTATTATTCATTATTTTATAATGTATCAAAATGCAGTAAAAAAAAATATTACACAATGCTCATTGTAGCAAAAGAAAAAGGAATATGTAGTATGAATAAGTCAAAGTATTCTAAGGACAAATTTGGAGCTTAACGCAACATTTATTAAGAGCCAACATTTGGAGACCGTTTGGAAAGCCACCTAAAAAAATTTTGATTGTAATTAGGTGTAATTACACATATTGATATGTTTGTCTAGCCAAATAATTACTTGGTCAACATAAGTGTAATTGAGAGGGTATAATTACACTCTTCAATTATTAGGTTTGGGGGGGGGGGGAGGGAGGGAGAGGATTGAGAATTGGTGATAATTATACCGTGTAATTACAAGATAATATAACCTTTTAATTTCTTTTTTATTTTTTATTTTCAAAATATATTGAATACTATTCTTTTTAATTTTTTTCATTTCCCTTATTCTCATTTTTAGCCTTCCAACATGTTGCTTATGGTGTATTATGCTACCATATAATTTTGCAACTTTTTATATTTTGCTTCTTCCTTTAATATTTTTTTTTTATTTTTCTTAATTGTCAAACATAATTTCGTATTTTACTAGTTTGGTTTTCTATTCATTTGTTTAAAATAATTATTAAGAAAAACCTTTTAAACTCATATTTAACTTTTTTGTTATTTAAAAAGTACAATAAATTATAAATTTAATACTTTGCTCACATGAGTTGGAAAAAAAATTTAAATCCATAATTAAATTTTTTATTAATTTAAAGTTAAGTTGAAGTATTATTTATTTGAAAGATAGTCAGAATTTGATAATTTTTTCGATACTAGTTATCAATTTATAATTATTTATTTCTTTTATTTTTAAAAAATACTTATTAAGTACCTGGTTATAAATAATATCTAGTATTTCTTGTATATATACATGTATTTATCACATATTAATGAGTTAATAAAAAAATTAAATCGTTATTGAAATTTTGATTAATTAGTTTACGTAATTATATTATTTAGTTGGAAGAGACTTACTACTTTTAAGATATTATTTATCAATTTATAATTATTTAATAAATTTTGATAATTTAATCTAGAAAAAAATTAACTATATAATTACGTTTGTCCAACCAAATATGATAATGAAAATTATACTATAATTTTATTCAGACAAGTAAATAAATTATTACAATTAATATATTATGTAGTTAGCAGACTGTGTAATGGCTATCTAGTAATAAAAATTTTCAAACAGACTCTTGAAGAAAACGAGAGTAATAGGATAAATAATACTTTATTAAATAATTAAAAGCGGGAGATTCTTTCTACATTTTCAAGTTTGAAGACGGCATGTGGATTGTGGGGATCGTTTTGGGGTTTGGTCTAAGCAAAGAGCCAATGTCCCCACATGCTTCCTTCTTCTTCTTCTTCTTCTTCTTCTTCTTCTTTTTTTCTCTTTTCTTTTTAATTACATGCTTCCTTCTCGAAACAGGAATTGTTAGGACCATTTCGTAATTATATTTAACGAAACGTGGGGGAAAGCTATAGCCAAACTCAAATTGATATTGAGACGTATGGACCACGTGTAATGACTTTATTTACAAATTGCAAATTCTTACACTAAAATAAAATATTAATTCCAGATTTCCATTCTATAAATGGCACAATGACGCGTGTCCTTTACAAGAAGAAGATTTTTAACACTGAAAAGAAGGATAAGGAAGTATTATTGTTATTTTTTAATCCAATAGTGTTAGACCAAATTAAAAGTAAGAACTTATAAACCAAATACATTATTAATGACTTTGACCATGACATGAAAACCAAGTTAATCTAAATATATAGTCTCTGGGTTCATTTCAAATGCTTCATAAACGTCATCTAATTCTAAATTAAAAATCCTCTCTTAATCCAAAAGTCTCCTCCCAAAGGGATAGTAGAAAAATATGAATTTGCAAAGGGGCTATATTAATCTATATATTCTGTCTCTATATACAGTAGTTTCACATATCTTTCTCAATCAATTAAAAACTACTAGAAGTCACTCAGACTAATTAGAGTTATAATAATTTAACACAAGATTTGAAGTATAAATGGTGAGACTAATTTCCTTTCTCGGACTTGGTCATCATATGAATAAATCCCGGTCATGATTCATGAATTTGCACAAGACTCAGTTACCTAATTACCTTCATATATAGGAAACTGAAAAACATTAAGTGACACAAGGTACGTATGGCAGATTGCAAAATTAGTAGGTTTTGGAAACAGAACACTTGAGAACAATATTACTCTCCTCCTACAGTAATTATATGCTAGAATACGTTACACACACTGATTAGGATTGTTTTTCTACTGAAATTACACAGAAAAACATGTGTTTGAAGGGACACACACATAGCACTTGAATTTGTGTTTTTCATTGTCCACCCAATAGGAAAAAGAATCCTCCTATCTATAAATAAAGGAATTTTTACGTACATATACACTATTGAAAACTTTATTATCTTCCCTACTCAAGTTTCAATTTAATTACCTCATATATACAAATTTACCAATTATATATACTTTAGGAATTAAATGAGTATCTCTTTATATTAGGAATCAATTATTTCACATCCTTATTCTCTCTCCCTCATGCGCTATCTCTCTCTCTCTCCTGTGCTCTCTTTCTCTACTCTCTCTCTCTATCTCTCAATCCCTAATTCTAGTAATGTAGAGCAAAGGAAAAGAGAGCAGCAATTCCACCATTGACAACCATTAAAAAGCTTTGAAGCTTTGAATTCGAATTTGGGTTTTCAAAAAACATTATTTGTTTGAATTGGGTGTTGTTGCAAACAATTGAGAATTCTCTCTATGTCTTTCTCTATCTCTCAATCCCTAATTTCAGTAATGTAAAGCAAAAAAGAGAGAGCAACAATTCCACCATTGACAGCCATTAAAAAGTTTTGAAGCTTTGAATTCGAATTTGGATTTTCAAAAACCATTATTTGTTTGGATTGGGTGTTGTTATAAACAATTGAGAATATGATTTGGAGTTTATATCTCAATTTTGAGGGTGTTTTGGTGAAGATTAGACTTGATTTTGGCTGAATTTCAAATTGAAACTCGAAGAGAAAGAAGAAGATGACATGACATACATTATACTTACGAAATTGTAGTAAAATTGTATTATGTTGTTTATATATATTTTTTTAAATATTGTATGAAAGTTGAACAAAATTGTATAAAAATTATATTTAAGTTATATATAACTGGTAGAAATAACGTATGAAAGTTGTAGATAAGTTGTATATATATAATTAGTTGTATGAAATTTGTTTGTACTATGTATAAATCAGATATAAAATATACAAAAGACAAATTGTATAAAATTTGTATAAAAATAGTATTTAAGTGGTATGATATTGTAGTTATATATAACTGAGTAGAAATAATGTGTGAAAGTTATAGATAAGTTCTAGATAAGTTGTAGATAATTTGTATAATATATAATTAGTTGTATAAAATTTATTTTTACTATGTATAAATCAGTTACAAAATATACAAAAGACATTGTATAAAATTTTGTATAAAATTTGTATTTAAGTTGTATGATATTGTAGTTGTATTTAACTGTGTAAAAAAAAATATGAAAATACTTCTAAGTCTATTATAACAACTGTTATTTTCACTTTACTCGTTTTAAAATTTAAGTATAAAGAAGATGATTTTTTCTATTTTGCCTTATTTTGGTGAGGAAAATGCATAAGTACCACCCTGGTTTATATCCGAATTTCCAACTACATACTTTATTTTTACGGGAATCATATTACCTCCCTAAATTATTTTTAAATGGAATAAATATCACCCTAAAACTAGACAACCAAACTCTTGGCAAGTGGTGAAGTACACGCGCTGCCATATGTATTTTTAATATTTTTTTTTATTCTTTCTTCTTTTTCTTATCCTTTTTTCTTATTTCTCATTATTCTCATTTTATTTTGGTTATTTCATTCTCTTTCTTTTTGTTTTGGTCACCCGTGGCATAAAATAGTGACCGTCGGAATTTCAAGAATATCATTTTTTCCGGCGATAGATTTTTATCCCGATCTGAGTATATTTTGCTTTGCTTATGAATAGATCTTTTTGAGAGTTTAATTTGTGTGTGAAAAGATAGAAAGAGGAAAAATAAAAACAAAATAAATGGAAGAAAAATGGTAAGATAAAGTCGCCGGAGAATGAATATCCGCCGAAATTAGAGAAGAAACGAAAAAAGAAGTAAAAGGAAAAGACAAAGAAAAAGGAAAAGGAAAAGGAAAAGGGAAAAAAAGTAAGAAAAAATGGTAAAAAAAAACAACAAAAAATCTGAAAATCGTTGTTTCTTGTTTCTCACTTTTCCAAAGGAGAGTGAAATACACATATTTTGCCACATCAGCGTGTAAATAATTTTACTTTAAAATACTTTAGGGATAATAAAAGCCCCGTAAAATTAGAGTGTATAGTTGAGAATCCGAGTATAGGTTAGGAGTACTCATGCATTCTCCCTTATTGGTGAGGATTTCAAATATCTAAATTACCTTACACAAAAAATATTTGATGAGGTATTTGTGTTGAAAAATGGAAGAAATAGGCGAAGGAAGATGCCACAAAGGCGTTCTGTCAAAATAGCCAACAGTGATTTGTTGTCTCTGTTTCAAGAAGAGAGGCGTAACCATCCTATTGAAGGATATTGGAGGTGAATACAGGAGTGGGAAACATGTTAAGGAGAATTCGAAATTTGACTTACAAGAAGAAATATGTGTCTGTGAATACGTGTCTGTGATTGTAGTTTAAGTTAGCTTTGTAATTTCAGTTTGTTCGGATTGTTTTTGACGAGGAGAGCTAAAAGGAGATTTGGTATCGGAGGGGATCCCGTACCAATATTCCGGAGAGAAGAAAGAGAAGAAGAGAAATAAAAGGAAAATGGTGTAATTAAATTTCTTGATTGAAGACACTAATAATGGATTTGGAGCCTTTTAAGGTGGAATGCATATATTTTGTAGGGAAAATGCATAAGTATCCCTTGACCTATACCCGGATTTTCAACTACACACTTTTTCTTTGCGGGAATCCTATTACCCCCTAAACTTATTTTAAATGAAATTATTTGCACCCTTAACACTGACAACCAAACTCTTGGCAAGTGGTGAGTTACATGCGCCCCACATTTTTAGTATTTTTTTTTATTCTTTCTTCTTTTTCTTATCTTTTTTTTCTTATTTCTTATTATTCTCATTTTTTTGGTTATTTCATTCTCTTTCTTTTTGTTTTGGTCACCGGTGGCATAAAATGGTGGTCATCGAAATTTCACAAACACCTTTTTTCCGGTGATTTTTTTTTCCGGCAATAAAATTTTACCCGATCTAAGTGTGTCTTGTTTTTTATATATATAATTTTTCTTGAAAGTGTAATTTATGTGTGGGAGAAAGAGCAAAAGAAATAAAAATGAATATAAGCTGAGAAAACTTTTTTCAATTAAAATTTCAAAACATCATTTTTTTCCGGTGTGATAAGGTTTCCCGATGATGAATCCCCCCCCCCAAATCTGAGTGTATTTTGCTTTGTTTATGAATAGATCCTTTTGAGAGTTTAATTTGTGTGTGAAAAGAAAAAATGGAAGAAAAACAGTTAGACAAAGTCGTCGGTGTATGAATATCTGCCGGAATTAGAGAAGAAACGAAAAAAAAAAGTAAAAGAAAAAAGAATAAGAAAAAGGAAAAGGAAAAGGAAAAGGAAAAAAAAGTAAGAAAAAATGGTAAAAAAAGAATAAAAAATACTCTGAAAATCGTTTTTTCTTGCTTCCCATACACACACTCTGCCATGTCAGCGTTAAGGGTGCAAATAATTCTATTTAAAATAAGTTTAGGGAGGTAATAGGATTCCCGCAAAGAAAAAGTGTGTAGTTGGAAATACGGGTATAGGTCAGGGGGGTACTTATGCATTTTTCCTATTTTGTAAACAAAAGTTGTTTAAATCTGATAATTAACTAAACATGAACATTTTTGATAATAAAGTTTCCAATAGTGTATATGTATGTAAAAATCCCATCTATAAATGGTAAAGTAAAGAACTCAAAATCTATTTGCACCGACCAAAAGATTTACGTCTGATTTGCTTGAGATTTAGTCGTAATATATTATATAAGTTTTTCTATAAGTTTATACGAGTAGTATTTCAGTTTTTTAAAAAATTTAACCAAGGAATATTATTTAACTAATTTAGAAAACTAAACAAAGTCCCATAATATAAAAAGTAGCAAAGAAAAAGGGAAAATACATAAGTACCCCCTGACCTATACCCGTATTTCCAATTACACACTTTTTCTTTGCGGGAATCCTATTACTCCCCTAAACTTATTTTAAATGGAATTATTTGCAACCTTAACGCTGACGTGACAGAGTGTGTGTATTTCACTCTCCCAAAGGAGAGTGAGAAGCAAGAAAAAATGATTTTCAGATTATTTTTTATTCTTTTTTACCATTTTTTCTTACTTTTTTTTCCTTTTCCTTTTCCTTTTCCTTTTACTTTTTTTTTGCGTTTCTTCTCTAATTCCGGCAGATATTCATTCACTGACGACTTTGTCTAACCGTTTTTCTTCCATTTTTTTTCACACACAAATTAAACTCTTAAAAAGATCTATTCATAAGCAAAGAAAAATACACTCAGATTTGGGGGAAAAAATTCATCATCGGAAAATCTTCCCACGCCGGAAAAAAATGATGTATTGAAATTTTAACTGGAAAAAGTTTTCTCAGCTTATATTTGTTTTTATTTCTTTTGCTCTTCCTCCCACACATAAATTACACTTTCAAGAAAAATTATATATATATATAAAAAACAAAACACACTTAGATCGAGGTAAAAATTTGTTGCTGGAAAAAAAAAATCGCCGGAAAAATGGTGTTTGTGAAATTCCGACGACCACTATTTTATGCCACCGGTGACCAAAACAAAAAGAAAGAGAATGAAATAACCAAGAAAAATGAGAATAATAAGAAATAAGAAAAAGAAGAAAGAATAAAAAAAGTACTAACAATACATGTGGGGGCACGTGTAGCTCACCACTTGCCAAGATTTTGGTTGTCAATGTTAAGAGTGCAAATAATTCCATTTAAAATAAGTTTAGGGGGGTAATAGGATTCCCGCAAAGAAAAAGTGTGTAGTTGGAAATCTGGGTATAGGTCAGGGGGGTACTTATGCATTTTCCCAATATTTTACTTATAAGGTGTTGGATACTCTTAATGGAGCGAGGTCTTTTGGAAATACCGTGACGGTTTGGCCCAAAGTGAATATCTCCTTTACCTGTTATATATTATAGGTGGCACACACAGTTAAGCTCCAAATTAGCCCATAAATATTGATGATGAATCATGTGGAACTTAATTCAGTGAGATGTTGGGTGTGTCTAAACAAAATCCCGCTCGTAATGATGTGAGGGCTTTATGGGATTACTGTGCGAGCTTGGACGAAAGCAAACAATATCATACCATGTTAGTTCAAGGAGGAAATTGTTTAGTGTGTGTGAACAAAGTCCCACATAAAAAATAGAAAAGAAAAAGATTCTTCTTATAAGATGTTGAATACTATTAATGGTGTGAGGCATTTTGAGGATTACCGTATGAATAATATCACACCATATTAAAAATATTTTTTGATTGTTTTAGCCCAACAATTAACCCCACACCTAAAAAAAGGAAATAAACCGTTCGATATGCTTACCGATTTGATGATTGTCTAGCAAACTTGGATAAAGTGTTAGCAAGATGTGAAGAAATAAATTTGGTGCTCAATTGGGAGAAATGTCATTTCATGGTCGCGGAAGGCATTATCCTTGGTCACAAGATCTCAAAGAATGGCATTGAAGTCGACAAGGCAAAGATTGAGGTGATTTCTAAACTTCCACTTCCAACTTCAGTGAAAGGTGTGCGGAGTTTCTTAGGCCACGCCGGATTTTACCGGCGTTTCATCAAGGATTTTTCTAAAGTGGTGAACCCCTTGTACAAACCTTTGGAGAAAGATGCTAAGTTCCACTTCAATGATGATTGCATGCGAGCCTTTGAATTGCTAAAGTTCAAGTTGACTACTACTCCCATTATCACTGCTCCAAATTGGAGTGTTCCTTTTGAGCTCATGTGCGATGCAAGCGATGTAGTGATAAGGGCTTTTTTGGGGCAACGTATCAACAAGATTTTTCATCCGGTCTACTATGCTAGTAAGACCATGAATAGTGCCCAAGTCAACTACACCGTTATGGAGAAAGAGCTCATTGCCATTGTGTTTGCTATTAAGAAGTTTTGCCCGTACTTGATAGGTGCAAAAGTATTGTCCACACAGATCATGCAGCACTTCGTTATCTTATGAGCAAGAAAGATTCCAAATCCCGGTTGATGATATGAGTGCTTTTGTTGTAAGAGTTTGATATTGACACTCAAGATCGAAAAGAAAGTGAAAATCAAGTGGCGGACCACTTGCCTTATTTGGAGGAGGAGGGGAGACCACATGATGGCCTTGAAATCAACGACTTTTTCCCCGATGAGCAACTTCTGGCTATTTCAATGAAAGAGGTGCCATGGTTGGTGGATCAAGCAAATTTTCTTGTGAGTGGTATCATCCCGGATGGTTTCTCTTCAAACCAAAGGAAGAAGCTCAAACGGGATTGTCAAGACTGTTATTGGGATGAACCGTACCTTTTCCGGATTTGTACGGATGGAGTGATTAGAAGATGTGTACCGGAGGAGGAACAATATGAAATTCTTGAGGCTTGTCATTCTTCGCCGTATGGTGGTCACCATGGTAGAGCAAGAACGATGGCCAAAGTGTTAAGTAGCGGTTTCTATTGGCCCACTCTTTACAAGGATGCAAGTAATCTAGTCAAATATTGTGATGAATGTCAAAGAGCCGATGGAATCTCGAAGAAAAATGAAATTCCCCTTACCACCATTTTGGAGATTGATATCTTCGATGTGTGGGGTATTTATTTCATGGGTCTTTTGTAAGTTCTTGTGGAAACACCTACATCTTGGTCGTGGTTGATTATGTGTCCAAATGGGTTGAGGTCGTTACTTTACCCAATAATGAAGCGAGAAGAGTGGTGGCGTTCTTGAAGAAGATTATTTTCACAAGGTTTGGCACTCCGCGGGCTATCATAAGCTATGAGGGGTCACATTTTTGCAACAAAACCTTCGACACCTTACTCACCAAGTATGGTGTTACTAATGTCACGACTACCTATCATCCACAAGCAATCGATCAAGTGGAAGTCTCCAACCGGGAAATAAAGAGTATTTTGTCCAAAATAGTGAATGTTAACCGGACGGATTGGTCAAAGAAACTTGATGATGCTTTATGGGCTTATAGGATGACTTACAAAACACCTATCGGAATGTCTCCATACCGGTTGGTGTTCGGAAAAGCTTGTCATCTTCCAGTGGAACTTGAGCACAAAGCCATGTGGGCTTTAAAGAAGTTGAATCATGAGTGAGATTTCGCCTCCAACTTAAGGGTGACACATTTGAATGAGTTGGATGAGTTCCGGTACCATGCATATACAAGTTCGTCCTTATACAAAGAGAAGATCAAATATCTTCCTGACAAGTATATTTGGAACAAAAAATTCAAAGGGGGTGATCTTGTGTTGCTGTTCAATTCACGGTTGCGGATGTTTCCCGAAAAGTTAAAGTCTAAATGGAGTGGTCCGTTTGAGGTTGTGGGTGTGACACCCTTTGGTGCATTGGACTTGAAGAATAAAAATGATGAGGTGTTTAGAGTTAATGGTCACCGGGTGAAGCATTATTTGGGAAAAGTTGGTGATGGCCACATCATTGCGATAATTCATTTCAAGTGATGATAATCTGCATCGTGCCGCGACGTTAAATCAGGCGCTTCTTGGGAGGAAACCATGTTCCTTTTCTTTTTCTTTTCTTCTTTTTTAGATAGGTCTTATTTTGTGCTAACTGAATTTGAAGTGTGTTGCAAGAATAGGTGTGCTTTACAGGAACTGTGCTCAGAAAAATTGGCTAACTATGAAAAAAGTGCGGACTGCCTATGTATTGTGTGGATCACACAATTTTGAATGTACAACAGAAGGCAACTGCGGTCGCACAATTCTTGTGCGAACCGCACAACTTAGAAAGGGAAAATGCAAACTCTCTGATGTTTGGTCAGTTAGAGAATTGGCCATTCTGCGGCCACACATCTAATTATGCGGTCCGCAGTCCAAATCTGCGATCACACCACAAATTGTGTGGACCGCAGATCAACAGAGGCTAGTGAGCCTTCAGGTAACAGAGTGTGGACCGTAGAAGGAATTCTGCGACTGTACTCCTCCTTCATTTTCCCAAGACTACCTGCATGTATAAATAGTAGCCTAAGGCTACTGTATAAGTTTTCCCTCTCTAAGCACTATAAACTCTTAAACTTGGAAATCATCTATTTAATACTCTGCCACACTCCATCCATATCTGTGATCATTTAGTTGCACTCCTTCATATCTGGTATGCCTAATTTCTCATAGAATTTTTCAATTTTCTTAGTTTAATTTATAATTTATTTTTTACATAGTTTTAGGCCATTTGTCAATAGATTTTGATTTTACTACCATATGGGGGTTAATCTGTGTGGGTTAACTACTAATTGCTTTATGGGGCTAGGTAAACTGATCTGCATGCTTACTTGTTAATACAATGTCAATTTTTGCAAAAATTTGTAAACCCTAGGAATTTGATCGACTGTAATTTGAAACTTGCAGCCGCACAAGAAATTGTGCGGTCCACAGAAATCATAATTAGGGTACTGTATGAGAAGCATGATTCTGCGGCCGCACTTGAAATTGTGCGGACCGCAGAAATTTCACTGCGGTGGCAAAAAAGTGTGTGCCGCTATAGATCAACCAATCTCTGTCATTAGAGAGTTGGTATTTTTTGGGAATTCTAATGTGCAGCCGCAATGAGAAATATGTGGACCGCACTTCAATTCTGCGGTCACACTTAATATTGTGCGGACCCCAAATCCATGTCTACGACCGCATTTCTAAATTGTGCGGTCCGCACAACCTAATCTGCGGTCGCACTTCCCCGACCTGCATTCATATTTCACACTTTGTTGACTGTCTGTTTTGAACTTGAATTGCAACTGATCATGTGCTGCTTGTTACAAATAATGGTTAGATCTCGAAGCCACGGTGATACATCAAAATGGAGGGGTGATCCTTCCAGAGGCCGAGGCAAGAGTTCCTTACCTCTCACCCTTCAATAGATTATAACCAAAAAGGCAACAGACGGCCGAGGCATAAATGCAGAGCACGCTGAATCAAGCTCTTATGTCCCTTCTAGGGAAGCATCGGAGGGCAACTCGGTTGAAGAGCAGCGAAATGTCCAATTAAAGCCATCAAGGAGATTCCAACTCTAGAACGAGCCTTCTATATCACAAAGCACTTCCGAGGGTTCGAAAGGTAACAGTTAGGCTTCGGAGCCTTCATCTACACATGCCCCCGATGCACCAGCTACTACAGTAGATGTTGATGATATTCTAGATGATGGCCTGGGGGGTGATACTAGAGTTGCCGGTTTGAGAGGTCGAAGAAGAAAGAGGTGTGGGAAGATAGATTCGTTAGTCTGGCTGCCTTCACGAGTTTCCGAGAGAGGTGGACGGTAAGATCGCTCACTCTTGAGAGTATTTGAAAGACCTTGACAAATACAACCTGGCAGTGTTGAGACAGTTCCGGGAGCGGAAAGGGTGGATGTGGTTCACCTAGAGTGTGGTAGATGCCAAGGAATATTTGGTCCGGGAATTTTATGCCAACGTGGAGCATATAAAATAAAGGGACCAAGGTAACAAAAGTGAGAAATCTGAAGGTGAGATTCGACTAGAACACCCTAAACACTTATTTAGGGTTTGAGTATTTGGAGCCTATGCAATACCTGGAAAAGCTAGCACTAGAAGATGTAGCTCGTCCGTGGATAGCTAAAATTCTTGCAGCTCTGGGCCACCTCCAGCATAGATCACAGTAGGGGTTCCTATTCAGCGGAACACCCTAAACTTTGAGGCAAAGGGATGGCATACATTCGTGTACAATAGGCTAGATCCGTGCCAAAATGAATTAAATCTTTCGATTTCGCGGTCAGTGCTAGTCGCCTCTATTATGGCCGAGTACTCGATCAATGTGGGTGCCGTGATGTCGGCCAACATGTCTGTGGTTGGCAGGCAAGGTGATACCTACTACCCGTATCCCAACACCATCATTGAGTACCTTACAGATGCAGGGGTGGAGCCGAGGGATTTTGATACGAAGGTGCGGGGGAAAAAGCCTTTCTCATGGTATTCTTTGATGGGTGGTGGAAACCTAAAGAAGAAGGGTCAGCCCCCTACTACTGCGGGTCAGTCTAATGAGCCCGCTGGGGTAGTTGCTGAGACAGTTGACGTGCCATCTACTTCAGCAGAGCCTTCAGCCAGTATAGCTGCCATGCCCCCACCTTCAGCATCAATGCCTTTCACCTCGGCTTTAAAGCCGGTGCCTATGCCCACTCATCCACTATCTGCATTGTGAGTCTCCTAGATACTAGCGAGCCTCAACAACTGGATTGTAGATATCCACTGCAAAGCTGTCTGACATATCCAGTATTGTTGCAGTCATCCATTCCGGCACCCTAGGTTCCTCTGACAGTGGAGGAGACATTAAAGAAGCTCTTGGAGAACCAAGCCACCATAATGAACACATTGGTAGCACATGAAGCAGTGATTGAGGAGCTGGGAAAGCAGGTGAAGAAAACGAGGAAATCCCAGGCATCCAAGAAATCAGTTGACAAGTTAAGGAGAGAGGTGACCAAGATAGCAACAGCTGGTGATCTTCCATTTGACATGCTGATGGAGTCAAATCCAGTAGCACTAGAAGATCCAACAACACCATGAGCTCTAGTGGCACTAGCTGGCCAGTTTGAGGAGCTAGACCTGGCTACCACAGTGTCAAGGTGGTGCGCTAGATGTTCACCAACCTAGCTACTCCTAGAGTTAAGGATGATGAGATTCAGTTAGAAGAGGCTGAGGGCGGTGGCACTGCTATGGACACAGGGATGTCCAAGGCCAGATAGGGAGTCCTCCACTTTCTTATTCTTATTTTGTTAAGCATTGGGGACAATACTTATTTTTATTTAGGGGGTGGAGTTTATTTGAGCTATTTTGATGATTCTAGACATTTGATTTGTAATAACTGACAATATTTTCTTCTTTCTCCTTATTCTGTATATATTCTCTCCTTTCTCTCATGATGTATATATTCTCTCTTGTCCTCTCTCATTATGTATATTCATTACGTTTTCAGTAGTTTTGCTTTGTAGCTTTTTTATTTTGTTTTCTTATTAGCTAATGTTTAATTTAGTAGTTTCTTTTTGAGTTAGTAACTTCTTTTTATGTTTTAGTGGACAATAAGCTTTTAATTTTCTTAATGCCACGGTTCTTTCCAAAGGTAGTTTTTGTGTGAACCGGGTGACTCGTCCCAATGATGGATGACGTGACAACCTTCTTAAGGGATTGAGTCCGTCTTTGATGTATAGGTAGTAATAGTAGTATTAATGAATAAAAAGACCCAATTGAGTCAGGCTCTAAGAGTCAAACATGCTTTAATTGGTACCAATACACTTAACTACGTGCTTATGGTTAAAAATAAGGTTTTTGGAAAGAAATAGCTCTAGTTAGTGACCTTTTGACTCTTGTATTGACTTAGGCAATCATCGAGTGGTTTGGTCGAACCATAGTGATTTTCAATCTTGAATATGGTCGTTGTGGGACCTCGACTCTATCCTCTTTAACAATGTAGCTACGTGAGAGGTGAGATGTATTTGGTGCAAGTCCAAGTACCCGTGTAAATGGTCTAGAACTTGCCCCGAATGTGTTTCTAGGCGAAATTGTAAGTTCTGCTTGGCTTGAGAAATGATTAAAGTCTCTCCTTGTCCCGCTTGAAATTTTCCATGGCCCACCAATGTTGTTATCCCTAGTCAACCCATTTGAGCCTAAAACCTTTCTCATTTGATAACCATGTTAGAAGCCTATACCCGTTTTGTCATGACCCTCTCTTGGCACCTGAGCTTTCCTTAACACTCTTATTACATATTGGCTAAAATGTAAGTTTGGGGGAGAGAAGAGGAGTTTGAAAATGGTATAAAGGAAAAAGAGAAAATAAATGAAGAGAAGGAAAGGCAAGAAAAAGAAAGAATAAAAAGGAAAATGCAAAAAAAAGTGAATAAGTTGAAAAAGTTGAAAGGATTCAAAGAAAAGTAATGATTCAAAGCATGGAGAAAGCAAAAAAGGAGCAAAATAAATATCATGACTAAGAAAGAGTGATATTAAGTCTCTCTAGTTCCCCTAAGGAAAAGAAAATGCCTCAAAGAGTTGGCAAAGCATGAGCCGATAAAAGAAAATGGAGTGCTTAAGGAAAGATGAACCTGTTCTATCATAGCTTATCCAACCTTAGTCCAAAAGCCTTTATAGCATTCCGAGAAAGCCCTACGTGATTTCAAGCCAAGTAAGCTTACATTAGTGGTGATTTACATGATGGGCAAGCCTATGATATTTAAAGTCGTACTTGCAACATTCTTTTTAGAGAGATGAGCGAACCTTTCACAAATCTTTGAATTGAGTGCTATATTTTCAAGTGAGATAGGCAAATGGAAAGTAGAGGGGGAGGAGTGTCATGACCCCAAACCACCCCGATCGTGATGACGCCTATCACAATACTAGGCAAGCCGAATCAACACAGATAACATTAGGGTCTTTTGTAAATTCATTTTCCAAATCAGTTATGAACACAAGTCTGTCATTTAATATAACAAAATATGCGGAAGAAGAATATAATACGCAAAATACATCCACACTGCCCGATCCTGGTGTCACTAGTCATGAGCCACTAAGATACTGTCTAGTACTGTCTACTCAATACAAGAAGAAAAGACGGAAATAAATAATACTAAGGATAGGAAGGAGAAAGGCAAGGATGCGAACGCCGTGCAACTACCTTGCTATCTCCGGAAATACTCAGAAGCTGCTGAAAGCCTCACTCCGATGCTCTGGCACCTAGATCAACACACAAGGTGCATGGAGTAACGTGAGTACGCCTATTCAGTAAGTAACTAAAGTAAATAAAGTCTGAGTGCAGTGACAAACATTTAAATCATATACATAATCTAACATAAAATCTCAATGGAAAATCAAAGTCAATTCCGTAGTCCAATTTCCAAAACACTCGTAAAACTTCAATTTCAATGAAAATTATTTAAAACATTTGTTCAATACATTTTCAATAGAGGCTCAGTATAAAGGAGAGTTAAAACAGTAATTTCATAAACAAGTCCCTCGGGCAAAGTATCACTCATAAGTATAGCCCCTCCGGCAAGCCTCTCAGTCACTCGTGACTCAACTCTCGTCAATCATTACTCATACTCAACACTCCCGCTCAATAGATATCTCATAATAATAACTGCTACGACGTGCAGCCCGATCTGTAATATATAGTCGACTGCGGTCACTAGGGTGTGCAGACTCTGGAGGGGCTCCTACAGCCCAAGCGCTATATCGCTGTGGCGTGTAGCCCGATCCAACATATCGCTGTGGCATGTGGCCCAATCCATATAAATATTGCTGTGGCATGCAACCCAATCCATAATATTTATATAATCCTCACCATCCGACCCTTGGCCCCTCTCAGTCATCAACCTCACAGCCACTCGTACATTTCAGTGAAAAATTAGGAAAACTCAGCCCAAACAACTTTCAAATATTTAAAACGGGGTAATGAAACTAAATCAAAAGTAAACAGGTAAAAATCATGACTGAAGATATGCATTCGAATTAAAACAGTGTGAGGAAAGTAGTAAGATACCCTTAAGGGTCCAAACAGTTCGGCACAAGGCCTCAAACATGGCATTCAACCCAAGTTAACTTATTCATTTCTAAAACACATGAATATCATATAAAGTTTATCAAAATATGCAACTCTACAGTCGTCACGGGACGGACCAAGTCACAATCCCTACGGGTGCACGCCCATACGCCCGTCACCTAGCATGTGCGTCACCTCATTTATCAAAATAGTATAAAATTCTAGGGTTTCATACCCTCAGGCCTAGATTTACAATCGTTACTTACCTCGAACCGGATGAAAATCTACTCCGCAATGCCCTTGCCACTCGACTCAGCCTCAAATCGCCCCAAATCTATCCAAAATCAGAATCATAACATCAATATATGCTAAGGGAACAAAGCCCACACGAAAATAATCAAATTACATCAAAAATCCGAAATTAGTCAAAACCGACCCCCGGGCCCACATCTCGAAATCCAATAAAAATCACATCACTAGAATCCTTATCCTCCCACGAGTCCATACATGCCAAGAACATCAAAATTGGACCTCAAATGGCCCTCATATCCCCAATTTCAAGCCCTAATTCTCTAATTTTAACCCTTAAATTCCACTAATTTCATGTCTAATCAGTTAGAAATATCCATAGAATTGAGTATTGAGTTCAAAAACCTTATCTCCAAGCGTTACCCCTCGAATATCTCTTCAAAAAGCTCTAAGCCTATCTCAAAAATGGTGGAAATGTGCAAAAATTCGCAAAGGGTAGCTTATATACTTTCTAGCCCAGGGATTCCGCACCTGCGGTACCGCTTCTGCAGTCTAACCAACCGCATATGCGGTTTTCACTTATTTCTCTTAAATCGCGCCTGCGCCTTCCTACCCGCACCTGTGGTCTCCCAGGTGCGTTCCATCTTCCGCACCTGCGACTCCTGGCCTTCTCGCTTATGGCTGCATCTGCGGCTGCTCTAGCGCTTCTGCGGTCTCGCACCTGCGGTCCCCAATCCGCAGGTGCGGTTCTGACACGAGCAACAGCTGAAGCTGCTCAATTACAAAGCCAAACTTTCCGAAAATCTCCCGAATTCATCCTGAGGCACTCGGGACCTCAGCCAAAAATACGAACAAGTCACATATTATCATTCAAACTCATTCCAACCCTCGGAACACTCAAAACAACATCGACACATCAAAACACCCTCGGATTCAAGCCTAAGGATTCTAAAACTTCCGACTTACACAAATGATCAAAACCCTTATCAAACCTCATCCGAAAAACCTGAAATTTTGCACAAACATCACAAATGACATAGCGGACCTACTCCAATTTCCGGAATTCCATTCTGATCCCGATATTAAAATTTTCACTACCAACCAGAAAATGCCAAAATTCCAAATTCGCCAATTCGAGCCTAAATCTACCACAGACCTCCAAATTACATTCCGATCATGCTCATAAGTCCCAAATCACCTAACGAAGCTATCTGGACCATAAAAACCAAATTGTGAGATCATTTACTTACAAGTCAACTTCCGGTTGACTTTTCCAACTAAATGGCCAACTTAAGAGACTAAGTGTCTCATATCACTCCAACACTACTCTAAACCCGAACCAACCAACACGATACGATGAAATATTGCTGAACAACACATAAGGAAGCAGAAATAAGGGAAACAGGGCTGTAATTCATGAAACGACCGACCGGGTCGTTACATCCTCCCCCTCTTAAACAAACGTTTATCCTAGAACGAGTCACGAAACATACCTGAAGCCTCAAATAGGTGAGGATATCTGCTCCGTATCTCTCGCTCGGTCTCCCAGGTAGCCTCCTCTACGGGTCGACCTCTCTACTTCGCTTTCACTAAAGCTATATCCTTTGATCTTAACTTTCGAACCTGATGCCCCAAATAGACACTGGCTCCATATCATAAGTCAAATCACCGACTAACTGAACCGTGCTAAAATCCAAAACATGAGACGGATCGCCAATATACTTCCGGAGCATAGAAACATGGAATATCGGATGCACACTCGACAAGCTAGGTGGCAAAGCCAGCTCATAAACTACCTCCCCAATCCTCTGAAGTACCTCAAAAGGCCCAATGAACCAGGGACTCAATTTACCCCTCTTCCCAAATCTCATAACGCCCTTCATGGATAAAACCTTCAATGGAACCTTCTCCCCAACCCTGTAAGACACATCACGAACCTTCCTGTCAGCATAACTCTTCTATCTCGATTGCATTGTACGAAGCCGCTCTTGAATCACCTTCACCTTGTCCAAGGCATCCTGCACTAAGTCTGTACCTTAGAGCCTAGCCTCGCCCGGCTCAAACCAACCAACTAGAGATCTACACCATCTCCTATATAAAGCCTCAGATGGAGCCATCTGAATACTCTACTGATAGTTGTTGTTATATGCAAACTCCGCGAGCGATAGAAACAGATCCCATGAACCCCCAACATCAATAACACAAGCGCGCAACAAGTCCTCTAATATCTGAATAGTATGCTCGGACTACCCGTCCGTCTAAGGGTGAAAAGCTGTGCTCAACTCAACCTGAGTACCCAACTCTCGCTGCACGCCTCTCCAAAACTGCAAAGTAAACTGAGTACCTCTGTCTAAAATGATGGAAACTGGAATGCCATACATGCGAACAATCTCTCGGATGTAAATCTCTGCTAACCGCTCTGAATAATAGGTAGTACACATATGAATAAAGTATGCAGACTTGGTCAGCCGATCCATAATCACCCAAATAGCATCGAACTTCCTCAAAGTCCGTGGGAACCCAACTACAAAGTCCATGGTGATCCGCTCCCACTTCCACTCTGGAATATCTAACCGTTGAAGCGAGCCACCCGTTCTCTAATGCTCATATTTCACCTGCTGACAATTGAGACACTGAGATACATATCCCACAATATCCATCTTCATTATTTTCCACCAATAGTGTTGTCTCAAATCCTAATACATCTTTGCGGCACCCGGATGGATGGAATACCACGAGCTATGAGCCTCCTCTAGAATCAACTCTCGAAGTCCATCCACATTGGGCGCACATATCCAGCCCTGCATACTCAATACTCCGTCATCACCAATAGTCACATCTCTGGCATCGTTGTGCTAAACTCTATCCTTAAGGACAAGCAAATGAGGATCATCATACTAGCGCTCTCTGATGCGATCAAACAAGGAAGACCAAGAAACCACACAAGCTAAGACCTGCCCGGGCTCTAAAATAACCAACCTCACGAATCGATTGGCCAAGCCCTGAACATCAACTACAAGAGGTCTCTCCCCAATAGGAATATACGCCAAACTGCCCATACTCACTGCCTTCCTACTCAAAGCATCGACCACTACATTGGCCTTTCCCAGATGATATAAGATAGTGATATCATAGTTCTTTAGCAGCTCCAACCTTCTCCGCTGCCTCAAATTAAGATCCTTCTACTTGAATAGGTTCTGGAGGCTACGATGATCAGTAAACACCTCACAAGACACACCATACAAGTAATGCCTCCAAATCTTAAACGCATAAATAATGGCAACCAAATCTAGATCATGAACATGGTAGTTCTTTTCATGGGGATTCAACTGACGAGAAACATAAGCAATCACTCTACCATCCTGCATCAGCACAAACCCAATACCAACTCTCGAAGCATCACAATACACTATATATGAACCTGAAGCTGAAGGTAAGACTAACACTGGAGATGTGGTCAAGGCAGCCTTGAGCTTCTGAAAACTCGCCTCACACTCGTCCGACCACCTGAATGGAGCACCCTTTTGAGTCAGTTTGGTCAAGGGTGATGCAATAGATGAAAATCCCTGAACAAACCGACGGTAATAATCCACCAAACCAAGAAAGTTGCGAATCTCTATGGCTGAGGACGGTCTAGGCCAACTCTGGACAACCTCTATCTTCTTCGGATCAACTTGAATACCTTCACTGGACACCACGTGCCCCAAGAAATCCATTGAACTGAGCCAAAACTCACACTTGAAGAACTTTGCATAAAGCTTCTCCTCCCTCAACCGCTGCAACACCACTCTCAAATGCTCAGCGAGCTCCTCTTAACTATGCGAGTACACTAGAATATCATCAATGAAAACAATCACAAACGAGTCGAGATAAGGCCGAAACACGCTGTTCATCAAATACATGAATGTTGCTGGGGCATTGGTCAGCCCAAAAGACATTACAAGGAACTCGTAATGACCATACCGAGTCCTGAAAGCTGTCTTAAGAATATCCGAGTCCCTGATTTTCAACTGGTGGTACCCTGACCGAAGATCAATCTTGGAGAACACCCTCGCTCCCTGAAGCTGGTCAAATAAATCATTGATACGAGGCAAATGATACTTGTTCTTGATTGTAACTTTGTTCAACTACCTGTAATCAATGCACATCCTCATCGTGCCATCCTTCTTCTTCATAAATAGAACAGGCGCACCCCAATGTGACACACTAGGCCGAATAAACCCCTTAATAAGGAGTTCCTGAAGCTGCTTCTTCAACTCCTTCAACTTTGCCGGTGCCATACGATACAGTGGAATAGAAATGGTCTGAGTGGCCGACACCAAATCAATATCCCTGTCCGGGGGCATGCCCGGCTAGTCTGCAGGAAACACATTGGGAAAGTCCCTCACCACTGGAACAGAATCAATACTAGGCGTCTCTGCACTGACATCTCTCACAAATACTAAGTATGAAAGACAACCTTTCCCAACCATCGAAATCACCTTACTGGGACAAAATCAGTTGAACCTCGCCACTCAATCCGTGGCACACCTGGCATAGCTAACGTCACTGTCTTAGCATGACAGTCCAATATAGCCCGATACAAAGATAGTCAATCCATGCCTAATATCACATCAAAGTTCACCATACTCAGCAACAAAAGGTCCACTCGGTTCTCCAGACCCCCAATAGTCACCACACACGACTGATTTACACGGCCTCGACAATTGTATCACCCACCGGAGTAGATACACGAACAGAGGAAATAAGAGACTCATGAGGCGTATTCAAATAACGAGCAAAATATGATGACACATATGAAAAGGTGGAACCAGGATCAAATAACACAGAGGCATCTCTGTGGCAGACTAAGATAATACGTGTAATCACCGTATCTAAAGTAATGACATCTGGTCTGACTGGGAGGGCATAGAAACGGGCCTGACCGCCACCTGATCGGCCTCCCCCTCTAGGGAGACCCCTAGATGACTAACCCCCACCCCTAGCTGCCTGGGCAGGTATCGAAGTAACTGGAGCTGAAGTCGAAGGCTGACTCCTCTGCTGAGATGGACCCTCAAGAAGATGAGGACACTTCCTCCTCATATGTCCAAACTCTCTACACTTGTAACAACTCCCTTGTGCGGGGAACGGGGACTGAAGGGAACCCCTCACACCGGAATGACCAGTAGAAGGACCTGGCATAGAAGAGCCCAAAACTGATGGAACACGGGACAAACTATAGGCTAGAAGGGCACTAAGTGATGAATGACCTTGATGATAACTGTGAGAACCGTGGCCCCATGGTGCCCCACGATGAACTAGGTGGCTGACTGAGCATGCCTTAATGTGCCACCTTTACCGTGCTGAAACTGACCTCTCAAAGGAACACCACCAAAACTACCAGATCCCCGAGGCCTCTGTCCTCCCTCGCATCTCGCTCCTGGCAACAAACTGACTCAATATCTCGAGCAATATCAACAACCTCCTCAAAAGTAGCACCCGACACTCTCTCTGGTCATGAGAATCCGAAGCTAATATGTGAGGCCATCAATGAACCTCGTAATACTCTCTCTATCCATAGGAACCAACCAAATAGCATGACGAGCTAACTCTGAGAACCTCATCTCATACTGCATCACAATCATATCATCCTAACGCAACTACTCGAACTGCCTGTGCAGCTCCTCCCTGCAAGACTGTGGCACATACTTCTCATAAAGAGAATGGAAAACTGCTGCCAGGTAAGGGGCGCTGCACCACCGGGCCTACACCTCTCATAAGCCTCCTACCAAGTGAAGGTAGCTCCAAAAAACTGAAAAGTAGTAAATGCTACCCCGCTGCCCGCTGTACGAAGAATCCTCTATCATTTATTCAAGAAACCCTGGGCATCCTCGCCCTGTGCACCACTAAAAGTCGGAGGCTGAAGTCTACCAAACCTCTCCAATCGACGTTGCTCGTCCTCAGGCATAACTGGTACTACAAAATCCCGAGTAAGTGCAACCGGTTGGGCTGGTGGTGCCTCCGGTGTCTGCAATCCCTGAACAACCTGCTCGGGTGTGCGGGCGGTAGGAGTCTGAGTGCCTCCCCTGGCCTAAGAAGTGGCTGATGTAGTAGAAACTGCGACCGCCTAAGCAAGTCTAGTGCATACGGTCAAGATCTAAGCCAAGGTCTCCTGAAGACTCGGAATAACAATAGGCACAGCGGGTGCCTGAACATCCCCTACTGGAATCTGATCATGAACTGGGGCGGTTATTGGATCTGTAGGTGCTGCCCCATTTGCTGTACGGGCTACACCTCTACCCCTACCTCGGCCTCGACCGCGACCTCGGCCTCTAGTGGCCCCAACTAGTGGTCGTCCGTCCTAACTGGTAGCACGTGTCCTCATCATCTGTGAGAGAATAAAATAACAGAAGTTTAGTACTAGAATCAACAGATTCGCACGACAGGAATTTCAAGAATGTGAAGTTTTCCTAAAGGTTCTATAGCCTCTCAAGGATAAGCACAGACATCTCCATAACGATCCGTGAGACTCTACTAAACCGGCTCATGACCCGTGAGACCTATGTAACCTAGGCTTTGATACCAACTTGTCACGATCCTAAACCCAGACCCGGTCGTGATGACACCTCTCGTGAAGACAAGGCAAGCCAAATCAATACAGATAACATCAGTGTCTTTTGTAAATTCATTTTCCAGATCAGTTATGAACACAAGTCTTTCATTTAATATAATAAAATATGCAGAAGAAGAACAAAATACGCAAAATACATCCACACTGCCCAATCCTGGTATCACTAGTCATGAGCCACTAAGATACTGTCCACTAATGTCTACTCAATACAAGAAGAAAAGACTGAAATAAATAACACTAAGGATAGGAAGGAGAAAGTCAAGGCTGCGAATGCCGTGCAGCTACCTTGCTATCTCCCGAAATACTCAGAAGCTGCTAAAAGCTCTTACTCCGATGCTCTAGCACCTGGATCTACACACAAGGTGCAGAGAGTAATGTGAGTACGCCAACTCAGTAAGTAACCAAAGTGTTGCAACCACACGCACACGCAAGTATACGTGGTCGACAAGTAATATAGGATTGTAAGTCCAGATATCGTACCCATAGGGACTTGTGATTAACTATCAACTAAATTAAACCAAACAATTAATCTATTCAAGCGAATCCTAAAGTGTGAATATTTTACTAAAATTAATCTAAAGTAACAAATTAAGAGATCAAAGAAAACAACGACAAGCTTAACGGCGAATTCAATGTGGGTGAATATTCTAGAGTTATGGGTTAGCTAACAATCCTGTTGAGTTTTCCACTTAAATCATCTAATTAATTTATCTGGTTTATTGGTTGACAGGGTTAATATTGCTCGTAGCCTTCTCCCGAAGTACAACTCGCCTATTCAAGCTAATCTAACGCCTATATTCCTATGGAATTAGAATTAACAAGAACGCATTAATAATTCCTATATAGTAACCAAGCAAGGCGATTAGGTATATTCCTATCCTAACGCAAATCCGCCCCTCTAAGAGTTAAGATCTTGCTCTATCCAATCTTATATGCAATCTAGAATTCCCTCTCCCGAGTTCAATCCTAGATTCGTAGATAGTATTCAATTGGTGATCAAGCAATTAAATAATTAAGCGCAAGATTGAATAAATAAACCAATATAATAAAATAATAAGAACAATTTAAGCTTCAAACTACAACGTTCATGTAGCACCCAAAACTCTAGAACTAATGGACTATGAAATTAAAGTAAGAGAAGAGAAAAAAAACTAGTTAGAAGCCTCCTCCAAGCGTGGTGTATATTCCTCCACGTCTAAAGTGTGTCCCTAGGTCTAAGATGTGTCAAAAGTCTATTAGATCTCCAAAATAACATTTTTCCATGTATATATACCAAGTAGGGTTGGGCCCAGACGAAAACACCTTCTCCTTCATGAAATAGGACTCTGGCTCTGTAAATTTTGTACAGCCACACTGCACCATGCGCCGCACCCTGCGCCGCGCTAATGGAAATTATCAGTAGCCTCAACTTTTCACATCAGGCAACATTTTACACCGCTGTGTCGCGCCTTGCGGCGCCCCATGCGGCGTGGCAGTGTAATTTTCTCAGAGTGAACTTATTTCATCCTCTTTTAACATCCGGACTTGGTACACGACCTCCGAACACGATCCTGACTTAATGTATTGGGCTTTTACTCAAACTTCAAAGCTCCAAATTGATCAATTTAGCTCCAAATTAACTTAATCACTCATACAAGGCAGAAAACACATATTTAGTGCACTAGCGATTAAAGCCCAAACTCAATTAAAGTGCAGTAAATTAAAGTGTAATAAGCGACTAAAATACGCAATTATAGCCTATCATAAACACCCCACACTTAAACCATTGCTCGTCCTCGAGCAATCAAACTACACTTTATATAGACACAACCTTTTAAACAATTCTCCTAACTCATCATACCAAGAATATTTAAAATAGACTAAGCACAAGAGCGTAACATCTTAACCTCAAGATTTGACTCACAAGTACCACGCATTATTCACAACTTACTCACTTACTCTAACATAGAGGTCAATGAGATTACCTTTCCTTCATGAATCAAGTGCCCTAACACAATAAAAGAGAGTAGTCCACACAATAAAATTTAAGAACAATTAGGAACTCAAGATAGAAAGAATTCACTCACTCTCAGAAATAACATTCATATGCCACAAAAGATGCACCATAAGCTTGCCCGTAGTGTATTACTCTACTAATCGAGCTTATTCAGTTTAGGATCAAGTATTACTTTATTTGGCTGTAATGTAGGCTGCGGGACGGGTATGATACATTTAGATATAAGAGTGACTATTCCTCCCTAAGCACTTTAATACATACACTTTAACGTTGAAAACCCCACACTTATGTCAAACCATAACTCCACCTTCACATCAATGTACATTAACTTCATACTTCTTTAAGCACAATTACATCAACAATCACCACTATCAAAGAATTCTTTTCACAGCAATACAACTATTTTTTTTCTTTTCAATTCATGTGACTCTTATTTTTTCAAAACAGTGCACCTTTCTCCTTATTTCATTAGTTCCACTCAAAAGCCAACCCAACCACCCCATACTTTAACTTTTACAAAGTTCATAACAATTCAAGTGCTCATGAGAGGTGAAAAGGTTCAAATAGATGGTTAATTCAAACAAATGAGTAAGGCTTGTAATGTGGTTGCCAAAGAAACATGATTACAGGCTCAAAGGGGTTAACTATGATATATAACAATTAGGCTGGTAATATATTTATATGGCTCAACAAAGAAACTCCTATATCACTTCCAGGACTGAACAAAACTACTATTTCGCTTTGCAAATACACATGGCAAGTTCTAGACATCAAATGCAATGCGCAGAATAACACGAAACCTTACACATACATGGCACATAACTCACTCAGGATTGAACTCATCAAGACACTCTAGTCAAAGAATTTAAGCAAAGTTAAGATCATACAATTTAAGGTACTTATACAAGAGTCAAAAATTGAGCTTAAGTGTCACAACAAAAGTACTCACTATTCTCAAGGCATGACAAAGTTAAAAGATATTGCTTCAATTTCAATCATAACACAATGGCTTCTCTCCTAAAAAAAATAAAACTACCTACACCCGGTTCAAACAAAACCCTTGGAAAAGAACCACGGCTCAAAGAAAAACCAAGGGGGAATTGCTACACTACCTACAAAGAAAACCTTTTTTTTTCTTTTTCTTTCGACTTAAATCCCTCAAGAGAACTGTCTAGGAAATCCATCGTTGGGAAAAGTCCATTTTTTTTTGGACAAAAACTCCTACTACAATTAAGCTAAAATAGCATAGAAAATCACCCAAACAATCTCCTCACCCCACACTTAAAATTGTGCAATGTCCTCAATGCACGCTGAAAATAACAAGAGGGTAAAATAAACTCCCTGGTAGGCCAAAGGCCGAAGTATTAGCAGCTCACGGGATACTCAGACTTCTCCCAGGTATGATTCTTTGTACGGGTACCTCACACTTAGTTTCAACCACCTACTCGCTTTTGCACATGCCTATTCGCTTTGACTCCATGCTCGTACTCCTACAAAATCAAAATAAACACTAAAAAAATAATATAATAAAAAAATAATAAAAAAAGTAGTAAAGCTAGGTTGCCTCCCAACAAGCGCCTGATTTAACGTCGCAGCATGACGCCATCACTTTCACCACTTTTGCTTCCACTTTGAGGATATGAATTGTGCCCCCAATTTTGCTTCAATTTTTCTGTCATGTTCCTGGGGCGGTGGTATGAAAATAAAGGAACCAAGTAATAGATATCGCGTCTTGCACTTTTTGGCTTTTAAGTGAGGGATGTCGTTTTGCCTCCTCGATATGGCAAATTTCAGAATATAAACACTTTGTTCCTCATCTATTGACTCCTCCATATGCTCGAATGGATCAATTTCCATATCACCAACCAAACACAATGTTGAAAAGTATTTAGAATGAGGTCCAATACGCTCCAACTCCAAAATTGCATTATTTTTGACATCCTCAATTTTGCACTCTTCGTCAACCTTGGTATCATGAATAATTTGGTCGAATAGTTGGGATTCCTCTTTTTGCTCCATAAGTTGACCAGTGTCCACAACAATTTGTTGTTGGGCATCAGACGTCTCAACCTTTTTATTCAATTGAGCCTGCATGTCATGGATATCTGAGCCAAATTGGTCTATCTCTTGCCTGAGCTCAGTTTTTCCTTCTATCAGTTGTTCTGTCATATTTGAAAGACCATCACGGAGAAACTCATGAGATTTTATCAGTTGAGCTTGTTCCTCTAGCCAAGATTGGCTCACTATATCTGCTTCTTCTAAATTAACTTCTGGTGGGAACTCTCTTTCTTCAACCACTTCCTCCGCCTCGGCCATCATTCTCATGATTGCTTCACTAATTCTTTGTATAGCCTTTCGAATTTCATCCCGTTGCTCGACTATTTGCCTCATCATGTCCATAATACGAGCCATGCTTTCCATATCCTCCACTTCATTGCTCTTATTAAACTCATAAACATTATTAGAAATATTATAAAAAGAAGTCTGAGAAGGATAATAAGAATTAGGACAATCATCCCAATGGCCACCTTGACCACCACACATATTACAAATATTCCACCCATAAGATTGAGATTCACAATTTTGCCACAAGTGTGGTCCTCCACAATATGGACAAGGATCACCATAATAAGAATAACCCATATTCGACCAATTATCATTCCAAGATGCCATATCAACAAAGATAATAAAATATTAAACTAAAATAAAAATAAAAAGAAACTTGAATAGAAAAAAAGTAAAAATCTAACCTAGTAGACTAGTTAATTTCTAAGTCCCCGACAACGACGCCAAAAACTTGTTGCTCCCAAACGCACATGCAAGTATACGTGGTAGACAAGTAATATAGGATTGTAAAGTCCAGATATCGTACCCACGGGGACATGTGATTAACTATCAACTAAATTAAACCAAACAATTAATCTATTCAAGCGAATCCTAAAGTGTGAATATTTTACTAAAATTAATCTAAAGTAACAAATTAAGAGATCAAAGAAAACAACGACAAGCTTAACGGCGAATTCAATGTGGGTGAATATTCTAGAGTTATGGGTTAGCTAACAATCCCGTTGAGTTTTCCACTTAAATCATCTAATTAATTTATCTGGTTTACTGGTTGATAGGGTTAATATTGCTCGTAGTTTTCTCCCGAAGTACGACTCACCTATTCAAGCTAATCTAACGCCTACATTCCTATGGAATTAGGATTAATAAGAACGCATTAATAATTCCTATATAGTAACCAAGCAAGGCGATTAGGTATATTCCTATCCTAACCGCAAATCCGCCCCCCTAAGAGTTAAGATCTTGCTCTACCCAATCTTATATGCAATCTAGAATTCCCTCTCCCCGAGTTCAATCCAAGATTCGTAGATAGTATTCAATTGGTGATCAAACAATTAAATAATTAAGCGCAAGATTGAATAAATAAACCAATATGATAAAATAATAAGAACAATCTAAGCTTCAAACTACAACGTTCATGTAGCACCCAAAACTCTAGAACTAATGGACTATGAAATTAAAGGAAGAGAAGAGAAAAAAAACTAGTTAGAAGCCTCCTCTAAGCGTGGTGTATGTTCCTCCACGTCTAAAGTGTGTCCCTAGGTCTAAGATGTGTCAAAAGTCTGTTAGATCTCCAAAATAACATTTTTCCATGTATATATACCAAGTAGGGTTGGGCCTAGACGAAAACACCTTCTCCTGCATGAAATAGGACTCTGGCTCTGTAAATTTTGTACAGCCGCACCGCACCATGCGCCGCGCCCTGCAGCGCGCTAATGGAAATTATCAGCAGCCTCAACTTTTCACATCAGGCAACATTTTACATTGCTGCGCCGCGCCATGCGGCGGCCCATGCGGCACGACAATGTAATTTTCTCAGAGTGAACTTATTTCATCCTCTTTTAACATCCGGACTTGGTACACGACCTACGAACACGATCCCGGCTTATGTCTTAGGCTTTTACTCAGACTTCAAAGCTCCAAATCACTTGAATTCATTCCATAACGCCTACATAGATCGGAACTCCTACAAGGCAGAAAACACATATTTAGTGCAAAACACTAACGATTAAAGCCCAAACTCAATTAAAGTGCAGTAAATTAAAGTGTAATAAGCGACTAAAATACACAATTATAGCCTATCATCACAAAGTAAATAAAGTCTGAGTGCAGTGACGAGCATTTAAATCATATAAATAATCTAATATAAAGTCTCAATGGAAAATCAAAGTCAAATCTGTAGTTCAATTTCCAAAACACTCGTAAAACTTTAGTTTCAATGAAAATTATTTAAAACATTTGTTCAATACATTTTAAATAGAGGCTCAGTATAAAGGAGAGTGAAAATAGTAATTTCATAACAAGCCCCTCGGGCAAAGTATCACTCATAAGTATAGCCGCTCGGGCAAGCCTCTCAGTCACTCGTGACTCAACTCTCATCAATCAGTACTCACACTCAACACTCCCGCTCAATAGATATCTCATAATAATAACCGTTGCGGTATGCAGCCCGATCCGTAATATATAGTCGACTACGCTCACTTCCCAAGCGCTATATCACTACGGCGTGTAGCCTGATCCAACATATCACTGCGGTGTGCAACCTGATCCATATAAATATAAATGCAGCATGCAACCCGATCCATAATATATAATCCTCACTATCCGTCCGTTGGCCCCTCTCAGTCATCAACCTCACAGCCACTCGTGCATTTAAGTGAAAAATAAGGAAAACTCAGCCCAAACAACTTTCAAACATTTAAAACGGGGTAATGAAACTAAATCAAAAGTAAACAGGTATAAATCATGACTGAGGATATGCTTTCGAATCAAAATAGTGTGAGGAATGTAGTAAAATACCTTTAAGGGTCCAAACAATTCGGCACAAGGCCCCAAACATGGCATTCAGCCCAAGTTAACAGATTCATTTCTAAAACACATGAATATTATATAAAGTTTATCAAAATATGCAACTCTACAGTCGCCACAGGATGGACCAAGTCACAATCCCTATGGGGGCATGCCCATACGCCCGTCACCTAGCATGTGCGTCACCTCATTTATCAAAACAATATGAAATTCCGGGGTTTCATACCCTCAGGTCTAGATTTACAATCATTACTTACCTCGAACCGGATGAAAATCTACTTCGCAATGCCCTTGCCACTCGACTCGGCCTCAAATTTCCCCGAACCTATCCAAAATCAGAATCATAACATAAATATATGCTAAGGGAACAAAGCCCACACGAAAATAATCAAATTACATCAAAAATCCCGAAATTAGTTAAACCCAACCCCCAGGTCCAAGTCTCGGAATCCGATAAAAATCACATCACTAGAATCCTTATCCTCCCACGAGTCCATACATACCATGAACATCAAAATCGGACCTCAAATGGCCCCTCAAATTTCCAATTTAAACTCTCAAATTTCAAGCCCTAATTCTCCAATTTTAACCCTTAAATTCCACTAATTTCATGTCTAATCAGTTAGAAATCACTGTAGAATTGAGTATTGAGTTCAAAAACCTTACTTCCAAGCATTACCCTTCGAATCCCTCTTCAAATCCTCTCAAAACGCTCCAAGCCCGTCTAAAAAATGGTGGAAATGGGCAAAAATTCGCGTAGGGAAGCTTATATACTTTCTGGCCCAGGGATTCCGCACCTACAATCCTTTTCTCACTCGTGCGGTACCGCTTCTGCGGTATAACCAACCACATATGCGGTTTTCACTTATTTCTCTTAAACTTCTCCTGCACCGCCCTACCCGCACCTGCGGTCTCGCAGGTGCGTTCCATCTTTCGCACCTCCGACTCCTAGACTTCTTGCTTATGGCCGCATCTGCGGCTGCTCTAGCGCTTCTGCAGTCTCGCACCTACGGTCCCCAATCTGCAGGTGCGGTTATGACAGGAGCAGCAACTGAAGCCGCTCAATTACAAATCCAAACTTTCTAAAAATCTTCTGAATTCTTCCCGAGTCCCCCGGAACCTCAACCAAAAATATGAACAAGTTACATATAATCATTCAAACTCATACCAACCCTCGGAACACTCAAAACAACATCGACACATCAAAACAACCTCGGATTCAAGCCTAAGGATTCCAAAACTTCCAAATTTCGCAAACCATCAAAAATCCTATCAGACCTCATCTGAAAGACCTGAAATTTTGCACACACATCACAAATGACATAGTAGACCTACTACAATTTTCGGAATTCCATTCCGACCCCGATATCAAAATTTCCACTACCAACCGGAAAACGCCAAAATTCTAATTTCGCTAATTCAAACCTAAATCTACCATAGACCTCTAATTTACATTCCAATCACTTTCCTAAAGCCCAAATCACCTAACAAAGCTATCTAAACCATAAAAACCAAATTCCGTGATCATTTACCCACAAGTCAACTTTTGGTTGACTTTTCCAACTAAATGGCCAACTTAAGAGACTAAGTGTCTCATATTAGTCTAACACTACTCCAAACCCGAACCAACCAACACGATACGATAAAATATTGTTGAACAACACATAAGGAAGCAGAAATGGGGGAAATGAGGCTGTAACTCATGAAACGACTGGCCGGGTCGTTACAAGGAATTTGGGATCCACAATAAACTACATAAAAGAGCGAGCTTCCTTAATGAATAAAGTCAATTCTTGATGCTCAAGTGTCACATTAGAACCATTTGTGCTTAAAAGTTTAACTTGTTGCCTTGTTGATAATTCATAAGTGTTGTGGGTAATTTTTGGTCCCAAGTGATGTGTGATTGATGCACCTTTAATTAGCTAGAATAGCTCTTAATTTGTGGAGGTGAAAATTATTTATTTGCTTGAGGGCAAGCAATGTTTAAGTTTGGGGGAGTTGATAAGTGGGGATTTTGACTACTTATTAGTACCTTTTAACTTTCGTTTTAGTCCAAATGTGCTTAATTGTGTTCTCAAAAATTGATGAAATGTGCTTAATTGCAGGAATATTAGAAGATGAGCTCCCAAGATGAAATCCAACTCAAGAAGGAGTAATCTAAACTCAAGACAAAAACAAGCACAAAAGCGCAGAACTGTGGACCGTAGAATATCATCTGCGGCCGCAGGTTGTGAAGAAATTCCCATCAGAGAAATGTGCAAAGTGCGATCCGCACATGATATGTACGGCCGCAGAAACTGGGTTAGAGCAAATTTTCAGAGAACCTGCATCTCAAGTCCAACAAAAGTGCGGACCGCACAATTATTGTGCTACCGCAGACATTATTATGCGAACCGCAGAAAAAGATTAGTGAGGCCGCAATTCAGAATATGTGGTCGCAGATTTCCAATCATGTCACGCTGATGCTTAGTACGGACCGCACATGGAGTTGTGCAGCCGCAGAACCTCTGAAAAGGGCATTTTTGTCCAAAAGTTCCAGCCTTGTATAAATAAAAGAGTTTCACTTTTTAGGTCAAGTTTTGACATCAGTCGCTACAATAGACTGTTTCTTTTACTCTTTATAGTAGTTTTTGCTATTTTGAGCTTTTTGAACATTGATTTTCATCATTTTAATTATCAATATGGGTGTATTTATCATTTCTTCTTCTACTTCTTCTATTTTTAGCCGAGTAGCTAGCTTTTCACTAGGGTTGTTACCTAACCCTAGAGTGTAATTTTAATGGGTGTTTGATTTATTGTTTGTTTATGGTTGGGTGTTTATTGTTTAGCCTTGTTCTTGCTTTTAATTGTAGAATTAATTGTTGCAAATGTTAGTTCATGCCTTTTTGACTTGGTCTCTACTTGAAAAAGAGAGACTTAGTCTAGGAAAGCTTGGCTAACAAAAAATTGCGTCAATCGAGAGATTGATAAGCCCAATTAAAAAGTTGAACCTAGAGATAGTAAAACCTGACTTGAACTTTTTATTAACCGTTTTGTTCAATACCCATTTGGACTTGAGAAAGCCAAATTGGGCAAAATCACTCTTTGATCAAGAGGTATTAAGTGGGTACTTGGAGTGTTGATAGCTATAATACACCCCGACCAATAAAACAAGCTTTAAAATTTACAACCCATTAGGAAAACTCCTAGGTGAAGGTCATAGCCCTAGGCCTCTAATATCATTTGAAAAACAACAAAAACAATTTCCTAGTTTCATTTCTTAGCTTTGCAATCTTAGTTTAAATTAGACATAGAAACAAACCAAATTTGTAGAAGTATAAATTGAGATAATTCAAGCTCATATACTAAAATATATACTCCTAAGTCCCATTCATAGCTCCCTGTGGAAAATCGACCCCGACTCCTTATTGGGTATTACTATTGCATCGACCATTTCATAACCTTAAATAGAGATGTGACTTGGATGAGATCCAGAGGCAATGACTTCAACTCCAAGGTAGGATGCTCTTCAATATAAGGCTTTGAAGGAGGAGTTGTCCTATTTTCAAGATCCAAGGAGAATTTCTGAGGTGCATAATTGTACGAACCCATTCCATGCAATGAGTTCACACATTCCATGAAGCCATCCATCTCGTCATCATCAAATTTGAGCAAGACGGCCTCCAACATATCACCAACATTGATCCTAGCACTTGTTTTATCAACAATAACATCGGTCACCAAGTCCACAAAAGAGCACACCTCATTGCTATTTGGTTGCCGAATGGACTTACACACATGGAATACCACTTTTTCATCGCCAACCCGGAAGGTAAGTTCTTTGGATTCAACATCACAAAGAGCCTTCCCCGTAGCAAGAAAATGTCTCCCGAGAATAATCGGCACCTCATAATCAACTTCACAATCTAGAATGACAAAATTTGCCGGAATAATGAATTTATCAACACGAATTAAAACATCTTCAATCACTCCCAAGGGCCTCTTTATAGTACTATCGGCCATTTGCAATCTCATAGAGGTGTGTCTTGGTTGCCCAATTCCCAAAGTCTTGAAAACTGAATAGGGCATCAAATTGATACTTTTCTCAAGATCACAAAGAGCTTTGGCAAACTCGACACTTCCAATTGTACAAGGAATCATTAAAGCATTGGGATCCTCCAACTTAAGAGCCATTGAATGCACGATTGCACTCACTTGATGAGTGACTTTGATAGTTTCAAAATTCATTGACTGCTTCTTTGTCACAAGATCCTTCATAAATTTTACATAACCGACATTTATTCCAAAGCTTCAACTAATGACACATTGATTGAGAGACTCTTCATCATTTGAATGAACTTCTTGAATTGATTCTCACCATTTTTCTTGGCAAGTCTTTGTGTCACGCCCTAAACCTGGGGAGGTGTGGCTGGCACCCGGTGCCGAACTAGCCCGAGCGAACCACTCTGTAACCTATTCATTCCTTTTGTAACTATCATGGGCCAACATGGACACAACTCGTAATGTACAATTATAAGTGGACAAATGTTATATTAATGAACCATCGTTCATAAAACATGAATACATATGGACCGTCAAGGCCTCTGACATACTGTACATAATAAACCTGTGTCTACAAAGCCTCTAAGAGTATTAGACATCAAATAGGATAGGGCACCATCCTACCCATAAGACTGTATCAAAACTCTAACACGATGACTTATAGACTCGGCTGCACTCCGAATGAGGTGGAGTCTTACCGATCCTTCGCTGAATGCTAACCGCGTCTACCATGAGGGCTCGTCAAACTGATTATCTATACTTGCATGCATGAATGCAATGTCCCCAACAAAAGGACGTTAGTACAAATAATGTACTGAGTATGTAAGGCATGTAAATCAGTATATAAAGAACATGGAAGAAACATGGAGTAAAAGACTCAACCTGTAAGTCTGGATATCTCTGTAAATCATGAATTATTTATAATGTCATGCATATGCATATAAATGTAAGGTAATGCATAGGTCTGTACGTACATAACATCATCAAGTCTCTGAGGGCATCCCATCATATCATTTGGCCACTGTGGACAAATCATCAATGTATACCAGCTAATCAAGTGGTGATGTGTATATAACGCCGTAACCTTTTCCCATATCCCATATACATATATATATATATACATATATACGCGTATATAATGCCATCTGAGTCGTGGGTAAATTCACATGTATAAATGAATGCAATGCATAATGAAGTAAGACAATATGATCTCTTGGAATGTTATGAGACTCATGAATAAATAATATGGTAGTAGGACATATGGGGAATCAGGAACATACTTAGACATGCTTGAATATCACTGTATAGGAATGAATAATGTAGATATCCTTAACTTTTAAGAGTAAAACCACTTTTGGAATATTATTACATTTCGTATCGTTACTTGGGTCATGCCAAAAAGAAGAAAGAATTGGTCTTAACATAACTGAGCTACGAGGGAGTGGCCAGATTCAGAGAAACATATATCTTGTTTCTAGCTAATTGCACCAAAGTACAAGTAAATAGAACATTTCCCAAATGCTTTCTTTCTTTGACAGACCAATAGTAAATTTTATATGCCGAGTTTCAATAGTATTGAAGGAAAGCTTAATGGATCATGGGAAGATCAGAATGTACAGTAGTGCTTAACTGCAACGTGTGTAGACATATTCATACCTATTCATAAAGTTCAAGTAATTAATTTGTGGTCAGTAATTGCAAAGTTCAAACAAGTACATTCTTGAGCTGCCTATCATGGAAAGGATTGTATGATGGGCTGTAAAACGATAAAGTAAATAAGATAGACTAGCTTACAACTTTAGTTTCTATTGATATACTCATTTCTCTAAATGCCACCTTACAAAAAGCGCTTAAGAGTCATCAAATTTGGAATTGGCGGAGCTAGCTCCATGTGGTGTCTTATCCCAACCAGTTTAGATAATTACCGATTTACCCTGCATAGTTAAGAATTATCTCAAATTATCTAAAATACTATTCACTTTTAATATATTTTTTACACACCTCATACACTTTACTATCATGGTCATGTGGTACCATATAAAATCAATACATATACTATTATTTCATTAAAATATCCATGTAAAAATACATATATTTTCTCAACTTATAATTTTTCTAATCTCATATAAAGAGTAAAAATTTTTGTACGCTTAATTCTTAAAATGGTAAAAAGATAACCTTCTTTTCTTGTGAGAAAATAATTTCTATCTTTACAATAATAAAAATCTCATAAACTTTCTCATATTATATGTATAATTTAAAGTATATTCAAAAGTAGTAATAATAATAACTATATAAAATCATATTTTTCAAACTTCTTTTTTTACAAAAATACTTCACTCAAAGTACCATATCATATAAAACAACTTATTATATATCATCTCTACTTCAATATCAAAACCTTGCAGGTTCTTTCTACTTTCGTATTTAGAAGTAGCTAGATGTAGTATGAAAACAAAGATAAGTTCAAGTGTCACTTGTAAGGTAAATTTTACGTAAATTTTCTTTTTATAAGTATTAATTGGTAACCATAAATAATAAGTAAATTATTATCACAAGTTAAAACTAAACAACCTGTGTAAAATATCTTTACACTATTAGCACATAGATCGAGATAAAAAGGATGGCCAGTTGAAATGAATGAAACAGGTGGAAAATTTGCATGTGCAGTTGAAGGAAAAACATAAAATACATTAAAGTACGGGATGTAACAGTTTGAGGGTATGGAGATGGAGGCTTAGGCAATAGTGCCTTAGCCTTTTGCACTCTGGTATGCCAATAATGTGTTTCCTAGATGGGTTTACATCCTCTTGAGTCTCTTCTACACTATCATCAATATCAATTTGAATTTCATGGGGAGGGACTATTGCACTAGCATATCTTTCATTGGGGAGGGACTATTGCGCTAGCATATCCTTCATTGGGTAACACTCGGTGTGGAGTCACTCGTGGTGGAAGTGGCGGTGGAGTGGGGACATTGTCAAGAGGCACTCGACCTCTTCTATTGGCTTGAGGTTCAGGAGGAACCTCCTCAACTTGCTCATCCTCGGCGTCCACATCCTCCAAAGGCATATTTCCAAGTTCATTGTTTGCTGCCATGGTTGTACCTAAAATTGTTTCACACAAGTTAGTAACATGGAAGGAAAAGAAGATATTCCAAAAACAAACCCAAGTATATATCTAACATCATTTTAACTCTCCGACAATGACGCCAAAAATTATTGACGTCTATATTAAACATCGATAAGAGATATGATACGGTCGTATGCAATATAAATTACCCCAACTATGAGCCGGATTGAATCCACAGAGAGTTATAAGGGGTGTTAGGAGTATATACTTGAAGAAAGCGAATGGATTAACTAAATTTGCACTTCCATGAAGTGTTTTGATGTCTACGTCTACTATTACTCTAATAATTGTGAGCTAAAGGAAGTAAACTAGAAATGAACGAATGTTTTTGGTATTTTTCCAAATAGTTTAAAAATCTACGGATGTGACCATAACCTAACTGTTCGCCTAATGGGATAAAGATGTTAATACTTGTTTTGTTGATAGCCAAGTTATCCTTGACTAGGTCCCTCTTTCTCAAGTAGAGACTAAGTCAAAAAGGCATGAATCAATGTTTGTAACCACTAATTCTAAATTGAAGCATGAACTAAGCTAAATAATCAACACACAATCATAAACAAACATTAGATTAAATACTCATTGATCATGTCCAAATGCACACTTCTAAAGAGGTATGACACGGTAGTTTGCAATAATAAAACCCAATGATGAGTTGGGATCGAATCCTTAGGGAGCTAAGAAGGGAGCTAGGAGTATATATTCGGAATGAGCATGTGAAGTATCTAGATTGCACTTCCACAATGAGGTTTTTGTTTCTATATCTAAAATTAAGTTAATGATTGCAAATTTAAAGACAGAAGACTAGAGATGATTGTTTTTGAAGGTTTTCCAAATATATAAAAGCCTAGAGCTATGACCATGACCTAGGTGTTTGCCTAATGGGCTAAAGACTTTTATGCTCGTTTTGTTGATTGGAGTGTATTAAAGCTCACAACTCTACGTTACCCACTCAATACCTCTCGGTCAGAGAGTGGTATTGCCCAATTTGGCTTTCTCAAGACAAAATGAGTATCAGCCAAAACAATTGATAATAACTCAAGTCAGGTTGTTATTATCTCTAGGTTGAACCCTTTAGCTAGGTTAATCAATCTCTCAATTGACCCAATTCATTGTTAGCTAAGTTAACGTAGACTAGATTCCTCTTTCTCAAGAAGAGACTAAGTCAAATAGGCATGAATCAATGTTTGCAACCATCAATTCTATAGTTGAAACATAAACTAAGCTAAATAATAAATACCCAATCACTATTAAGCATAAAATTAATCAACCATAAGGTTTATACACTAGGGTTGGGTTACAACCCTAGTAAACATCTAGCTACTCATAGTGGGTGTTGAAGAAAACAAAGAAGGAAAGATAATAAAACTCATATTGGAAGATTAAAATAGAGAAATCTAATGTTAAATCACCAAAACAAGCTAATGTTTCCTAAAACAGCAAAGAGAAACGGCTACCGTACTTCAGAGATTCAAAACTTGACCTAATTTCGTGAAACACGTCTACTTATACAAAGTTGGAAATCTCGGACAAAAATGCTCCTCGGGAGGTTCGCGGCCGTACAGTTCCATGTGCCGTCCGCAAATTTCTTCATCTGTTAGCAACTGGCGGTATGCGGGCGCATATTTCTGAACTGCAGCCACGAGGCAACTCTTCTGCGGTCCGAAGATTTAAGACTGCAGCCGTAAGGCATTCTTCTGTGGCCGCATAATTCTTGTGCGGTCCGCAATTCACAGAGGTTCTGGACTTGGCCTTTTTGCACGCTCTCCGATTTTCGACTCTTAGCTCATCTTTGCAGTTGCATAATTCATGTGCAGTCAATAATTCACGCAAATGTCTGATAGATTTTCCTTCTTTATTTGTAGCCGCAGAATTCCTTATGTGGACCACACAGTTATGCTCCAACGCCTTTCATTTCCTTTTGCCTCAGACTACTCCTTTTTGTGTCGGATTTCATCTTGGAAGATCAATTTCCATCTTTCCTGTAATTTTGTAGAATTCTATTAGTTTCGGGAAAATAATTCAATGCTTTTAGACTAAAACAAAAGCTAAAAGGCCCCAATAAGTAGTCAAAATCCCCACTTATCAACTCCCCCAAACTTAAGTCTTTGCTTGTCCTCAAGCAAATAAAATAGTTCCCACCTCCAAAACTTAAGGGACAGTATAGCTAGCCACTGTTGATACCCAATTTTTCCCTATATATTTTTAATATGCAAAATACCTTAAAAATATCATATGTATGCATATATAAGCATGTCCAAGGGTTTTATTATTTTTCATAATTTTAAAGGTTTTTTAATTTATTTATTTCCCCCTTTTTCCATAAAACCCCAATAATTATTTCCCAAATTATTATTTTGATAATTCATCTATTGGATTTTTATATTTATTAAAAAATATATCTAAATTTTTTTTTACATATTTTTACAATTTTATTTAGTATTTTTAAAGCTAAATTGCACATAATTGCAATATTAGCCATTTTAAGGTTTAATTGTGTTTTATATTCATAAACTTGGGTCCTGTATTTTTAAATTTTTAATTACATATTATAAATCATTTTAGAACTTTAAATTAGTTTTTAGAAATCATTTACTATTTTTTTATAAGTTAAAATAGAAAAAATGGCTATTTAACTTATAGCCAAAATTGACTTTCAAATCTAACCCAAATCAAAACTCAATTCCCCGGCCCAATTTCTAATTAAAACCCGACCCTAACCCTTTTAAATCCTACCCAAACCCGCATCCCCACCTACCCCATTTAATTTGGGCCATTGATCATTCAGATCAACGGTCCCCATTCCACATGCCTAAAATAAACCCAAAACGACCCCCTTAACCTAATTCATTTCCACCAACCCGTCTCCCTTGAATCCCCTTCCTCTCCAATTCTCTCTGCAACCTCACCCAAACCCTAGCCGCCGCCACCCAAACTAACCCTAATCCCCTTCGTTCCTCACCTAATCCATGGACTCCTATGGCTGTTTGAGACGTGTACTCGTCTCCTACATCTCCTGGTGGCCTGCTTTTATGGTTTCGTGGAAAGATCTCGAAGAGATCTAGTCTAGTCCTTGCTCAACTTCTATCCATGGTCCTTTTCTGGCCATCCATGGCCGTTCAAGTCAGATCAATGGCTTTTCCGGCTAGATCGGTAACTTTTCTAAGTTTTCACATTTTTTTGTGTTTTTTGAAACCCTAGCCTTAAGAACTTTCCGATTTTCTTTCAAATCTGTGCATGTTATGAAACTCTGGGTATTTTCTCAAAATTTTCTCCTATTTCTTTCAAAGAGACTCTCCGTCTTTAACGATTAGGGTTTTCTTAATATTTTCTAAAAGACTTCTCCTTTGATTTTTCAGTATTATCTTATGATTTGACTATGTTTAAACGTTTTGTTTATGTTTTTCTTCTACCTGACTTATCGCGTTGAAAACCCCAAGTATCTTTGGTTTTATCCGAGGTTTTAGAACTGTCTTTGTTTGTTTTGTATGTATACTTATTTCGATTGAGTTCTTTGTGTTTAGATCCTCTCCTTTGTTGACTTATTCTGAGTTCTTACCATTTTTTAACTCGACTATTGTTAAAATCCTAATTTCTTAAAAGTTCTTCTTCACTTATTACTGTCTGACCTTCTTACCTATCAGTTTGGTTTTCCACTCTGGTTCTATGTGTTAGCCATGACTACTTGACCTGTTGATTACTATGTTTCGAGTGGGTTCTTTCACCACTGAGTCATTAGCCTACCCATGCTATTGCTGTATGTTTGTGTTCATCCAGTTGCTTCTTTTGTCAATATGATTGGCCTTTCATGTATGATACTCCTATTCATTCTTTTCTATTTATATGTCGAAAATGCAGAATCATGACTCCTTCTTGATTGATCTTAATTTCCTTAAGTTACTGTTTGATTGAAAGGTTTTTTTATAAACCCCTAATTTTACTCGTTTGTTTAAGCGGATTGATTCCCTTCCGTTATTTGCTGTGATGTTTCACCCCTGCTAAATTCTTTCCCCAAATTAAGTATATTATGTACTTAGACTCAATTATATATCCTATACTTTTACTACCCCTTATATGGTAAAAATTAATCTTTCTCAAACCAATTCTCTTTCCTTAATTATCTCTGTAGTATCCGTCTGAGTTGTAACTCCTTGATTAAGGGGAAGCACTTGTATTAATTGATTCTGATGGTGATTACTTCTATAATTGTGCAAAACCTTTACTTGTTACCTTATTTTTCACTTCTTTCAAAGCTATAAATGTACTACCCCTCTTCTTTAAACAGACGGACATTTTAGTTCAGAACACGCACTTACACACTCAAACTCTCTCTTTCTTTACTACTACTTGTGCTACTGCTTTGTCTAGCCGGCTGAAAGCCAAGGCTAGACAGTGGAACTTTGATTACTTTTTCTTTTCCTGCACTTTGCTCCTTCAACTAGTATGTTCCTAGTTTAAATTCTGGGACTCAAACCTATGTGTTCCGTTGTTTTCAATCACTGTCTATTTCTGCACTAACTTAATGGCTCATATTGTTAAGTTGTACTTTTGTTTACTGCTTTACTCAGCATGTTTAAAATTTTGCCTTCCTTTGTTCAAATATGATTAGCATGTTTACTTGTTCCCATTTATGTCCCTTAACCAGTATGTCTCCAAATGTACTTGATTCATGATTAATTATGTGTTCCTGATTTGGGTCCTCTATGTCCCCAACCCCTACTCCCCTGCTTGTAATTGCTGAAGTTGTACTACTCTCTGAACTTGTTCAGTGTGTTGCTCCTATCCCCTTTCCTTTTCAAAAACTGTTTTCACTAATGTAACTCTTCTGCTGTTCTATAAACTTATTTCAAACATGCTGTTTTCAAAACTATTTTAAGCACTCTTACATGCACTCTTAGATCATTAGGTTCTGCCTCTCTTGTATGAGCCTTGATTTGGGACCCTTGAGCTCCCTCTGAACCTGGACATATAAGAGCTGGCCCTTCCACACTGCACTTACCCTTGGTTATGCAATCCGGGTGTGAGTACTGCCCGGGATCCCTTGAGATCCTTAGGAAACTCTGTCACACCCAAATATGAGAAAGGCTTTGGAACAATATTGGCATTTGAGGTGGTTTATTACATAACTCAGAGAGGAAGTCAGAATTAAGCTTCCTATAGTTGTAACTTCTTACTTTTCATTTCTTATGTAATTCTACCGTGGTCTGTAATAAGTTGTAAACAAGTATTGGGGTGACTAGTGAAAAGGGATGGGGAAATATGCATGCTACAGTTGTTAAAGGGTGGAAAGTATGTTATTAGGTTTATATTCTTAATTGTGCAATAGAAACCATGTTTAGGATTCATACATGCATTAGAAAACCATGTTCTTAGGATCTATGTTTCTTGCTTCAGCACTTCATTTATTAGTCCATGCTTTATGTCTATCACTTAGAAATCCTTCTCCTAGGGCAATAACAACACTGGTATAAAAAGCTGTTATTTCAAAAATTCTGCAACTCTTGTGTACATTTAGAAATCATATCTTAGGGATTCTGTTTTTAACAACCCTGTAATTTGCATATTAGATACCATGTTCTAGGATCCTGTTTGCATTTTTTATAAAAATGCCTAGTTAACTATTGATTCATGAAAGGGGTAGTAATGTATTAATTTTCACATTGTGATATTTTCTGAATAAAATTGGCAACAATCTCGACAACTAGAACAACATGTTTTAGGTAATAAAATAACCCCAAACTATCTTAATGATTTGGAACAACTGTTGCATATTGCTTTGCGCCTAGGCAAGCCCTATGTAATAGCTTAAATAAATCTGGAACTGCCTTTGTTTCATTATCAACTGTCAAAATCAGGAGGCAAGCCTGATTCAAACTTTTTTTGAGTCATGTAATAAATCTGGTTTTGATGTTACCATTTAAACACCCTGCTTTAGGATTTTAAATTCAGACCTTAACTGTGTATAAGTCATGCTGTCTATGTGAATTATTTGTGGAGGTATAAGTGAGTCTTCTGCCTGTTTTCTGTGTTTTCCCCCCCTTTAATGCAGTCCTACTTGTTTGTATGTCGCTTTAGTATTTTTTTCTTTAAACCTGAGGGTCTGCCTAGAACCTCCTTCTTATAGGAATAAGAGTCCTAAATTCCTCCAGGACTGATAGGAATGGGATGGGTAACAATATGCAATAGAGGTCGAGACCAACCCTCGTTTTAATTACCTTCATTGGGTGGGAAAAAGGTAGATATGGATATGATAACCGGTGCGCTAATACCACGTGTATCCCCTCTTTGAGGAGTGTCATATCGGGTATTGCATTGATGTGATCCATATTACAAATAAACTTAGGACACCCCTTTACATTCATAAGCATGCTTTAGATTGTAACCCTTTCAAAATTTTGCCTTTCAATAATTGTTTTCAGACGATTGTGTATTTAAACTTAAATCCCCTATTATTTGAGCTCTACTTGTCTATTTGCTAATTGCACAAATTCACAAAAACTATCTGGCCGGGAACCACACTAGTGGATCCTGAGGGGTGCCTAACACCTTCCCCTTGGGATAATTTCAAGCCATTATCCTGTCTCTGGTTATCAAACATAGTTAGAAATGAACCTTATGAGGTGCCCTAACGCACCTTAACATCGTTAGCTGACGACTCTCCAAAATTGCAAAACCCCTTTTCCAAAAGGAAAGAGTTGTACCATCCATAATGTCATAAACCGGATTCCGCGGAAGGGGAAAAAGATGGCGCAACAGCGTGACGACTCTGTTGGGGATTTTTAGGGTTTTACCATTTCAGATTGTTCTTGTGAATTTGTACCCCCTATATGCAATTACCTGTTTAATTTCTTTAAGCATTCAAATTCTTCTTCAAAAGCAAAAGTGACATATCTTTCTTATTTCCCTCATTTAATTGCTACTTTAAATTATAAAACTGCTGTATTTATCACTTTCTTAACGTGCAAATACATGTCAACATGCTTTTAAATATTGCATGATCATGCTCAACATCATACTCTACTCGTGCTAAACAAATACTATAGCAACGCTTGATGAGTGGTTGTGCTCTTCCTATATCATTACCCCTAAATTCGGAAAGGCATATTTGCGGTAAAACTAGTGGATCAGCGGTATAGTAGACAGTTCCGTGCCTTCCCTCTTGAGTTGTCCGCTCAAGGGTACCAGTCTAAAGCCCCATAGAAACCTTACTCTGTTTAAATTATGCATGCATCATGGTCAAACCTAGCCGAGTCAGTTATGTTGTCCACATAATGATCCTTTAGGATAGCCTTGTCCAAAGTCCACTGGGTTTCCCTAAACCCAAATGGACATCATCAAGTTCTGTGCATTTATTTGGAGAACTAAATGCTTCATGCTAATTGTTGATATTAAATAGTCGAGTCTGATGGGGGTAAGGGCTAACATTATTTGTCTTGCAGAAATATAAGGCACGCAGTCCCCAGATTTGGCATGGTCTCCAACATCCACCCAAGATTGCTAAGCTGGTGGAGAGATTTACACTCTAGTGACCAAACTCTCGTCAGAAAATATCTGGGAAATCTACCATCCCTCCTGGAGATCCAACCTAACAATATGATCATAGAAGCTGCCACATTGTTTTGGGATTACGAAAGGGTCGTGTTCCTCTTTGGGGACATTGAAATGATGCCCTTGCTAGAGGAGATAGGAGGACTGGCTGGTCTAGTATGGGAAACTCCGGGTTTGCTAATGCCTGAGAACTGCAAAGGCAGGGGTTTCCTTAAGATGATGGGTTTGAAGAAGAATGCAGAATTGGCATTCCTGAAGGAATCATACATCCATTTTGACTACCTGTATGGAAGGTACGATCACAGCAAATCCTACTATACCTACCCTGACGAGTTTGCCATCACATCCTTGGGACACATCCATCGTAGGGTTTTTGTCTTCATGTTTTGCTTCCTGGGTCTGATCGTGTTTCCGATGAAGAAATGGAGAATCCATACCAGGCTGGCTATGGTAACTAAGACCCTAATGGAGGGGATTGGTGGGAAGACATTCAACATTGTACCCATGATCATTGCCGACATATATTGAGCCTTGGAGAAATGTCAACGAGGAGAAAAACACTTTGAAGGCTGCAATCTACTACTTCAGCTTTGGCTTATGGAACATCTCCAAAAGGGTGAATACCGATAAGAAATTCAGCAGAGGGACTGGGATGATCACATCGCTTTCCACCATCCAAAGCGAATGAATTACATCCCCGACATGTCCGCCCAGCCTGAGAATGCCAAAGGATGGTTTAAGCTATTTGATAATCTGACTGAAGAACAAGTTCAATGGATGTTCGAATGGTTTCCGACAGAAGAGTTCATCGCCCGATCCAGAGATGCACCTTTCCTGATACTAATTGGTCTAAAAGAAACCTACCCTTACGTCCCTCTTCGAGTTATGAGGCAAGCTGGTAGGAAGCAAGTTATACCCAGGGTCGACAAGATGAGCCATTTTAGAGCTGACTTCCAAAATGATGATAGTCCCTACAAGTGCCAAGCCCAACATATGTGGCACTGCAAGATCGTGATGGGAAAAGACACCATCAAGCTAGACAAATATCATACTGGCTGTACTCCTTTCTATTCAGGTTGGTTGGAGGACAATCATGATGGTCTGGGCTAGCCAGGGTTTGCTCGAGGCCACAGGATTATAGATGAAAGGGACGAGGCGCAAGTCAAGTACAACCAGATGCACAAAAGGATCCGTGAATGCGAAAGCGAACACCGAGAGATATAAGAATATTACCAGAAGCTGATTGAGGAATGAAGGACATGGCTATCAGTGCCAACAAAAGGCTAGGATACTTGGAGTGAGGCATAGTAGAATTGGAGAGAAAATTTCTCAAAAGGGTTGAAGATTGTCCAGAAGCTGAAGGGACCGAAGGTGGGCATCTAGCCAGAGCATACCTATTGCTGGGACTTCGCGAATTGGGGAAGCTATTCGATGGAGCGAAGGATGCCGAATGTGGGGAAGGTTCTTCTGAAATCAAGTAGATAGGAGTTTATCTTTCTTACTTTATCAATGTAATAAGGCCAATGGCCATTAGTGACTTTTATTTCTTGTTTATTTAGTGTTGTTTTGGGATTCGTCTATTTCTATCAATAAAATGAGGCATTTAGCATTCTATGTTCTCCAAATCAATTTGTCACTAGGCCTACCTCGGGCACAAAGAGGCTCCCAAATTAGGATACGATTTACATTCCCGCACTATGTATTTAAATATTGCATTACTTTTATAATCCTCACTAACTTGATTACCTTTTGTTTTTATTTATGTTTTTATTATTCCCCTCACCAAAGGTTAGTTCGTGCACTCTGGCATCATCATCTTATTCCACGAGGTCTAGGGGCCCTACCCACTCCTCCTCTTAGTCCTGTCAAAAGCAAGAACAAAGGCAAGATGGAAGATTTGAACAACATCAGGAAGGAGAACCCAACTGAATGGGTTGAGGCCACTGACGGCCATGGTATTCGGGTTCCAAACGAGAATGTGTCACAACTTGAGCAGAAATTGCTAAAATTCCTAGAAGAGCTCGATCAGGTTCGGAAACTGGCAAGCCTGTCATTTTCCCTTAGCGCCCCAGATGTCACCTTCCTCAACACTCAAAACCCTACACCTCCTCAAAATATCCCAAAACGCTGGAATCACCCTGCTCTTCACCATCACTTTGCTCCACCAAAGAACCAATGTAACACTTGTCATACCCCAAACAACACTCCACTACTCATCCCAGAACCCCAAAACTCCACAAACGACCATTTCCAAACCCATAAACCAGGCCACCATAACACTCCTATCTATGTGGAGACCATGCCACACTCCACCCAACCTATCTCATGCACACCTAAGTTGGATGAAAAGGATTTGCTTATCAGGAATTTGGCCGAGGAACTTAAGAAACTGACCAGCCAGATTTAAGGCGTTGAGGGAAGTAAAGGAATCAAGGGGCTGAACTATGAGGATCTTTGCATACAACCTGATATCGAACTGCCTGAGGGGTACAAACCTCCTAAGTTCGAGATGTTTGATGGTACGGGTGATCCAAGGGTCCATCTGAGGACCTATTGCGACAAGTTAGTTAGAGTAGGGAAGGATGAAAGAATTCGCATGAAGCTGTTCATGAGGAGTTTGAAAGGAGATGCATTATCTTGGTACATAAGCCAAGATCCCAAGAAGTGGTCAAGCTGGGTAGGCATGTCATCTAACTTTATGGATAGATTCAGGTTTAATATAGAGAACGCACCAGACGTGTTCTATATTAAGAATTTGAAAAAGAAGCCCACAGAGACATTTCGCGAGTATGCTACTCGCTGGAGGTCCGAAGCTGCTAAGGTCAAAACCGCCTTAGAAGAGGAGAAAATGAACAAGTTCTTTGTCCGGGCTCAGTACCCGCAGTACTATGAACGACTGATGATGATTGAGAACCACAAATTCTCCGACATTATCAAATTTGGTGAAAGAATTAAAGAAGGTATCAAAAGCGGTATGGTTACAAACTTCGAAGTCTTGTAAGCTACAAATAAGGCTTTACAGTCTGGTGGTATATCCAAGAAAAGGGACGTAGGGGACGTGATGGTTGCACAAAGGACCAAATCTCCTCTCAAATACCAAACTTACCCAACGCTTCCACTCACATACCAGCCAACCCCAAATTACCAAGCTCCCTCACCCTTATACCAAGCTCCGCCACCTACTTATCAGTCATCTCCACCTCCTACATATTAACCTACTTTACTTAGATACTCCCAACCCGCTCATGTCTACCAAACTTATAATGCCCAACCATCCCACTATCAATCACCCCCCGCACGCCAAAATTTCCCTAGACCTCGACCTAATTTTGATTGCAGACCTCCAAAATAATATACAACCATCGCGGAACCCATCGACAACCTATATGAGAGACTCAAAGCTACTGGTTATGTCACCCCCATCCCTGTTGCAACCCCTGAGAATCCTTCTTAGTGGGTTAACCCAAACATGTCCTATGTATACCACTCCGGCATGAAAGGGCACACCATTGATGAATGTCGCTCCTTGAAAGACAAGATATAGTCTTTGATTGATAACAAGATCATTGTGGCAAAGGAACCCATTCCAAACATCTGCAACAACCCTCTGCGAGACCATAAGGGTGGAGGTATCCATATGATTGAAGTAAAAGATGACTGGGATCCCAAGGGATCAATCGGGTTGATCGCAGAAGGTGATGACCCGAAGAAACCGACAATTACCATTTGAGAATAGTCCAGATCCAACCGTCTGAGGACACTTAGGTGAATATGTCTGTACCACTTGAGTTTTAAGCAACATCATCTGCAAAGACACCAGCACCAAATGAGGTTGAACTCGTGTCTCCGACAAATGCACCCGCCCCATTTGAGGTTGCAGTCTTGCCACCCAAGGCATATGTTCCGTTCGGAGTAAGGATAGCCACGTAGATTCCAGTGGAGATGTCAACCATGACACCATTCCATACAAATGCTGTACCCTGGGACTATACAACCGAGGCAAGAAGGAAAGGCAAGGTCAGGTTTGAAGAAACTGTCGCTGCACAGGGTATGACAAGAACTGGTAGAGTCTATACCCCTGAATACCTAGTTGAATCAAGCAAGAAGGCCTCCAATCGGCCACCCCTCATTGAGATAGGTCCTGACGACCTTTAGAGGAAGATACAAGCCAAGGAATATTCGGTCATCGACCAGTTAAATAAGACGCCAACACAAATATCCATTCTCTCTTTTCTACAAAATTCTGAGGCGCACAAGAATGCTTTGTTAAAGGTGCTAAGTGAAGCATACATACCTAGTAACATCACTGGTAGGGAAATGGCTAACATGGTAGGACTGGTGCTAGAAAGCCATAGGATCACCTTTCATGAGGACGAGCTGCCACCTAAAGGGTTGGGGCACAACAAGGTATTACACGTCACTGTGAAATGCGAAGACTATTTTATCACCAGAATCCTGATCGATGGAGGTTCCAGTCTCAATATTTGTCCGCTGGTAACACTCAAGAAGTTGGGTAAAGGGCTGCACGAGATAAAAGATGGAGTAATCAATGTGAAAGCTTTCGATGGTTCTCAGAGGTCCACTATTGGTGAGATTATTCTATGCTTGCAGATAGGACCAACCTAGTTCGAGGTCGATTTTCAGGTAATAGATGTACCAACATCTTACAACTTGCTGCTAGGATGGCATGGATTCATGCTGCTGGGGCCGTAGCATCAACGCTACATCAAGTAGTAAAGTTCGAATGGAATCACCAGGAAGTGATCATTCACGGCGATAGTAGAAACCCTATATACAGTCGCCAGACCATTTCGGCGATCGAGGGAAGAAGGAAGCTAGGTGGAGAGACTTACCACCACATTGAACGGGTCAATGCTATCGACATAGACAAATGGTGCGATAACAAAATCGAGAGTATACTGAATTGGAGTGGGTACGAACCAAGCAAAGGGCTCGGCAAGAACCTCCAAGGAATCTCTAAACCCATAAAACTCAAGAAACATGGCACTACTTTCGGTCTGGGATATGATTACAGCTGGGAAGAATTCAATAACTGGTCGCCACCATGGCGTGGTCCTTACTATCCACTGGAGCAGCAAATACCGTATCTAGAGTAGACTTTCCAACATGCTGACATTATTTATGGGTCAGATGAAGAAGAAGCACTTGCAGCGGTAAAAAACTTGTTTCTGGAGGACAATGATATGGACTATTGTGTTATTCTCGAGGAGGAGGGGGAAGAAGGCCCTTCCATACAGGTTGTGAGCGAAGGGGCACATCTCAACAATTGGACCATCAAGACAACCAAAGCCCGACGAGCCTCGGGGTAGCAAGGGTAAAACAAGCATTATTCACTATTTTATTTACTAAAAGATTTGTTTTTCAATTCCCGCAATAAGATCTTCAATGTTCAAAAAATTATTCAATTTATCGAAATCATTTCTATTTTTTCTTATGAATTAATGTTATTTCTATCATTTTCTTTTCTTGCTTTACCAATACATTATTAATATTACTTAACTTGATGAACCAATGACTTTGACATGCAATGAGACAACACAACAAATGAATATTGATTTAGAGGAAGATGACATACCTGACGAGATCGTCAAACAAGTTGAGAACTTTAAGAACAAACCTAAGTCCAACCTAGACGAGACCAAAGTTGTCAACCTGGGAGATGTAGAAAACATCAAGGAAACACAAATCAGCATTCACCTATCACCGTCAGAGAAGAAAGAATATATAGAATTTTTGAAAGAATATGAGCACATATTTGGCTAGTCGTATGATGACATGATTGGTCTAAGTACGTCCATTGTGGCTCACAAACTGCCAACCGATCCAATGTGTCCACCAGTAAAGCAAAAGCTCAGAAAGTTCAAGCTTGATATGAGTTTGAAAATCAAGGAAGAAGTCAACAAGCAGATTAAAGCTAAGGTTCTAAGGGTAGTGGAATACCTGACATGGTTAGCCAATATTGTGCCAGTACCAAAAAAGGATGGGAAGGTCAGAGTCTGTGTCGACTACGGGGACCTCAACCAGGCTAGTTCGAAGGACGACTTTCCTTTGCCAAATATACACATCCTGATTGACAATTGCGCTAAGCATGAGCTACAGTGATTCGTCGATTGCTTCGCTGGTTATCATCATATCTGGATGGATGAGGAAGATGCTGAGAAAACGGCTTTCATTACACCGTGGCGAGTGTACTGTTACAAGATGATGCCATTTGGCTTGAAGAATGTAGGGGCCAGCTAAATGAGGGCCATGACTACCATTTTCCATGATATTATACACAAGGAGATAGAGGTATATGTGGATGATGTTATTATCAAATCCAAGAAGGCCACTGACCACATGGAAGATCTGAGGAAGTTCTTCAATAGACTGCGAAGATATAACCTAAAACTAAACCCCGCAAAGTGCGCATTTGGGGTTCCTACTGGGAAATTGCTTGGGTTTATTGTGAGCCTCCAAGGAATAAAACTGGATCCATCAAAAGTCAAAGCCATTCAAGTACTGCCACCGCCAAAGAACAAGAAGGATATGGTGAGTTTCTTAGGGAGGCTTAACTATATCAGCCGATTCATAGTAGAGTCTACAGTTATCTGTGAGCCAAACTTTAAGATGTTAAAGAAGGATGCCGCTACTAAGTGGACCAAGGACTACCAGAAGGCCTTCGACAGAATCAAAGAGTACATGTCAACACCACCAGTCTTCGTCCCGCCCGAGCCAGGTAGACCCTTACTACTCTACCTTGCAGTGTTAACTTGAGCTTTTGGCTGCGTTCTGGGGCAGCATGATGAAACGGGAAGGAAGGAACAAGCCATTTATTATCTCAGTAAGAAGTTCACCCCATACGAGGCCCGATATTCTCTATTGGAGCACACCTGTTGTGCTTTGACTTGGGTAGCTTAGAAGTTGAGACATTACTTCTGTGCCTATACTACATATCTCATATCGATGATGGATCCTTTGAAGTACATATTTCAGAAGCCCATGCCCACTGGCAAGTTAGCCAAGTGAAAAGTCCTGTTGAGTGAGTTTGACATTGTTTACGTAACTCACAAAGTAGTCAAGGGATAGGCACTGGTAGACCACCTTGCTGAAAACCCCGTGAATGAAGGATACGAACCCCTGAAAACGTATTTTCCCGACGAAGAGATATTATTCATAGGAGAAGACGTTGTAGAATCCTATGACGGTTGGAGAATGTTCTTCGATGGAGTAGTAAAACTCAAAGGAGTTGTCATAGGAGCAGTCCTAGTATTAGAAACAGCTCAGCATTATCCGGTGTATGCCAAACTCAGGTTCCCCTGCACCAAAAATATGGCCGAGTACGAAGCCTGCATCTTAGGACTCAAAATGGCCATTGACATGAACATTCAAGAGTTGCTAGTAGTTGGAGATTAAGACCTACTTATACATCAGGTACAAGGAGAATGGGCAACCAAGAACTTCAAGATACTCCCGTATCTACATCATGTACAGGAATTGAGAAAGAGGTTCACAAAGACGGAATTCCAGCATGTTCCCAGAACCTAGAATGAGTTTGCCGATGCATTGGCCACCCTATCATCTATGATACAACATCCAGACAAGAATTTGATCGATCCTATTCCGGTGAGAATCCCTAATCAGCCAGCTTACTGTGCCCATATTGAAGAAGAAGAAGACGGAAAGCCTTGGTTTCATGATATCAAGGAGCATTTGGCAAAAGGAGAGTCCCCGGAGCTTGCTAATCCTACTTAGAAATGCACACTTCGGAGATTGTCCAACAACTTCTTTAATAGTGGAGGAATCCTGTATAGGAGGACTCCCGATTTAGGATTATTAAGATGTGTCGACGCAAAGGAAGCTTCAAAGATACTAGAGGAAATTTATTCTGGGGCCTGCGGTCCATATATGAACGGTTTTGTCTTGGCAAAAAAGATACTCCGGGCTAGTTACTTTTGGATGACTATGGAAACGGACTGCATCCAGTATGTCCAGAAATGCCACCGCTGTCAGATACATGTAGACATGATAAAGGTACCTCCAAGCAAGCTTCACACAACAAGCTCACTGCGGCCATTCGCCGCCTGGGGGATGGATGTTATCGGACCAATCGAGCCTGCCACTTCCAATGGACACAGGTTTATCCTAGTAGCCATTGACTATTTCACCAAATGGGTCGAGTAACATCTTACAAAGCAGTGGCTGAGAAAGTCGTGGCAAACTTCGTTCGCGACCGCATTGTTTGTCGATTCGAGATTCCAGAGTCAATCATTACTGATAATGGCTCCAACCTCAACAACGACTTGATGAAAGTTATGTATGAAACTTTCAAGATCAAACACAAGAACTCCACAACTACAGTTCTCAGATGAATGGAGCTGTATAAGCCGCTAATAAGAATATCAAGAAGGTATTGAGGAAAATGATAGAGAAGCTTAAGTAGTGGCACGATAAGTTATCATTTGCTATACTGGGGTATCGCACCACAGTCCGCACAACAATCGGGTCAACCCCTATATGCTGGTTTACAGTACAGAGGCTGTCATTCCCGCTGAGGTAGAAATTCCTTCCCTAAGGATCATATAAGAAGCTGAGCTCGACGACGCAGATTGGGTAAAAAATTGTTATGAGCAACTGGCCCTTATAGACGGAAAGAGAATGAACACAGTCTGCCATGGTCAATTCTATAAGAACAGAATGTCTAGAGCCTTCAACAAAAGAGTCAAGCCAAGACAGTTCGCACTGGGACAGCTGGTGTTAAAGAAAATTTTCCCGCATCAAGATGAAGCCAAAGGGAAGTTCTCTCCCAACTGGCAGGGTCCATACATGGTTCACCGGGTTTTGACAGGAGGAGCCCTCATACTTGCAGAAATGGACGGAGAAGTCTGGCCAAAGCCGATCAATTCAGATGCAGTCAAGAGTTACTATGTGTAATCTTTATGCTTTCTTTATATGATTTAAATTGAACTACGCCTGACCTGATTCCCGTTTAAGTGGGGATACGTAGACAGCCGTATGGGTTCGGCACAATTCAATAAAAATTTCATTTCCCCCCACAATTGGAAACTGGGGCAGAATTTTGAGGAGGACCCTCAAAATTCTGAAGTAATTTCAGCCAATCGTTGCACGAGCAATAGTCAAAAACGTCAACCCATCAAACTGGGGCAGAATTTTGAGGAGGACCTTAAAAATCCATAGCTAGAGAGGTTGCGACGTACCGAACCACGTCACGGTCGTCGGTTCATCTAAAAAATTATTTTAATTATACACTCATGTCATATCTCTACAAAATCATACGTGTTTATTATTGAAACCACTTTGTTTAGTAAAGCTACCCCAATGATATAGACGGTATCACCGGACCAAAGCGGAACGAGTCTAGAAAAGCCAGCGGGGATTCAAACTAACCTCCCCCTTTTACAAAACTCACGATTTTTCTTTGGATGCAGGCACTAGGATTGCAAAATCATTAAACGTACTGTATGCCCCTGGAACAAACATTGTTCAAGAATACAATTCTCAGAACCACTGCACTTGTCAACATTCGCTGTCACCAGTAATGCTCCGTAGTCGCAATGCTCCCAATAATCACAATGCCGCCATATGCTATCAGCTAAGAAAACTACTGTCATTTGATTTCCTGCATAAGGCTACTATTCTGCCTTCCGAGACTAAACGCCGTCTCCATCTGCATTCTTGCATTGCATAAGGCTACCATTCTGCCTTCTGAGACTAAACACTGTCTCTATCTGCATTCTTGCATTGTATAACGCTACCATTCTGCCTTCCGAGGTTAAACTCTACCTCTATCTGCATCTGCATTGCATAAGGCTACCATTCTGCCTTCCAATTTGCATAAGGCGACTATTGCCTTCCGAGACTAAATGCTGTCTCCCCCTGCATCTGCATTGCATAAGGCTACTATTCTGCCTTTCGAGACTAAATGCTGTCTCCATCTACATTCTTGCATAAGGCTACCATTCTGCCTTCCGAGACTAAACGCTGTCTCCATCTGCATCTGCAAGGCTACTATTCTGCTTTCCGAGACTAAACACTGTTTCCCTCTGCATCTGCATTGCATAAGCCTACCATTCTGCCTTCCGAGACTAAACGCTATCTCCATCCGCATTTTTGCATAAGGCTACCATTCTGCCTTCCGAGGTTAGTCTCTACCTCTATCTGCATTCGCATCTTTGCATAAGGCTATCATTCTACCTTCCGAGGTTAAGCTCTACCTCCAGTTCTCTTCGAAACTAAGCGCTATCCTAAGCACTAATTATCTCGATTTTCTTACCGGCTAAGCTCTGCCCTTCAATTCGCAAGACTAAGCTCTGTCTTGTCCGCATCATAGTACTGCATCTTTCATGGGCTGAAATATTGCCAACTCATCCAAAGGCGTCATCATTTGGAGGTACCATCTTCATAGCCCGAGAACACCATGTCATGGCCTGAGGATCTCTTTCAATCTTTTGCATATCATTATTTAAAGGCATCATGGTTCGGAGGCACCATCCTCATAGCCCGAGAACGTCATTTCATGGCCTGCGAATCCTTTATCATACGCTTCATGGCCCAAGACATGATGGTCTAAGGACGTCATCCTAACCGTCCAAAGACAACATTCATGGTCAAATGGAAATTTGCATCATGTTTAAATTTATGCATAGTATACGCATGTATTGCTTCTATTTGTAGGTAAGACGATGAACAACGGCCAACCTGGCAGGAGCGGTCCCGCTCCAGTTCTCGCAACCTTGTCAAACCTAACCATTCCCCTAAACCTATCACTCACCCGGCTCTAGATATTGCGTTCGTTCTTGAAATATCTTCGTCGGTATACCCCGCCGATGGATCCTGAACTACATACGACCCGATTTCTGTAAAATCAGGGATATGTAGGCAACTCAAAAGCCAAGGTGTGGCCTAAATCTTCTTCAAAGCGTTTCGCTTGGTCAAAATTGGCCATCATTTCTTTACCCGGAAAATCTTTCATTCTTCCCGGGTAAAGATGGGCAGATGTTGATACCCAATTTTTTCCTATATATTTTTAATATGCAAAATACCTTCAAAATATCATATGTATGCATATATAAGTATGTCCAAGGGTTTTATTATTATTCCATAATTTTAAAGGGTTTTTAATTGATTTATTTCCCCTCTTTTCCATAAAATTCCAATAATTATTTTCCAAAATTATTATTTTGATAATTCATCTATTGTATTTTTATATTTATGCCAAAATATGGCTAAATTAATTTTTACATATTTTTACAATTTTATTTATTATTTTTAAAGCTAAATTGCACATAATTGCAATATTAGCCATTTCAAGGTTTAATTATTTTTTATATTCATAAAATTTGGTCCTGCATTTTTAAATTGTTAATTACATATTATAAATCATTTTAGTACTTTAAACTAATTTTCAAAAACCATTTACTATTTTTTTTATAAATTAAAAAGGAAAAATGGCTATTTAATTTATAGCCAAAATTGGCTTTCAAATCTAACCGAAATCAAAACCCAATTCCCTAGACTAATTTCTAATTAAAACCCAACCCTAACCCTTTTAAATCCTACCCAAATCCGGATCCCCACCTACCCCATTTAATCTAGGCCGTTGATCATTCAGATCAACAGTCCCCATTCCACCTGCCTAAAATAAACCCAAACGACCCCCTTAACCTAATTCATTTCCACCAACCCACCGCCCTTGAATCCCCTTCCTCTCCAATCCTCTCTGTAACCTCACCCAAACCCTAGCCCGCCACCACCCAAACTAACCCTAATCCCCTTCGATTCTCACCTAATCCATGGACTCCCATGGCTGTTTGAGATGTGTACTCGTCTCCTACGTCTCCTGGTGGCCTGCTTTTGTGGTTTCATGGAAAGATCTCAAAGAGATCTAGTCCAGTCCTTGCTCAACTTCTATGTATGGTCCTTTTCCGGCCATCCATGGCCGTTCAAGACAGATCCATGGCTTTTCCGGCTAGATCGATAACTTTTTAAAGTTTTCTCACTTTTTCTGGGTTCTCTAAAACCCTAGCCTTAAGAACTTTCCAATTTTCTTTCAGATCTATCTTAGATATGTGCATGTTATGGAACTCTGGGTGTTTTCTCAAAAGTTTCTCCGATCTTTCAAAGAGACTCTCCGTCTTTAACAATTAGGGTTTTCTTAATCTTTTCTAAAAGACTTCTCCTCTGATTTTTCAGTATTACCTTATGTTTTGACTATATTTAAACAGTTTGTTTATGTTTTTCTTCTACCTGACTCATCGCGTTGAAAACCCTAAGTATCTTTGGTTTTATCTGAGGTTTTGGAACTGTCTTTGTTTGTTTTGTATGTATAGTTGTTTCGATTGAGTTCTTTGTGTTTAGATCTTCTCCTTTGTTGACTGATTCTGAGTTCTTACCGTTTTTAACTCGACTATTGTTAAAATCCTAATTTCTTAAAGGTTCTTCTTCAGTTATTACTGTGAGTTTAAAGGCTTTCTTTACTTGTTTCTGACCTTCTTACTTGTTAGTTTGGTTTTCCACTCTGGTTCTATGTGTTAGCCATGACTACTTGACTTGTTGATTACCATGTTTCGAGTGGGTTCTTTCACCACTGAGTCATTAGCCTACCCATGCTACTGCTGTATGTTTGTGTTCATCCAGTTGCTTCTTTTGTCAATATGGTTGGCCTTGCATGTTTGATACTCTTTTTCATTCTTTTGTATTTATATGTCGAAAATGCAGAATCATGACTCCTTCTTGATTGATCTTGATTTCCTTAAGTTACGGTTTGATTGCAATGTTTTCTTATAAACCCCTAGTTTACTCGTTTGTTTAAGTGGATTGATTCCCTTCCTTTATTTGTTGTGATGTTTCACCCCTGCTGAATCCTTTCCCCAAATTAAGTATATTATGTACTTAGACTCAATTATATACCCTATACTTTTACTACCCCTTATATGGTAAAAATCAATCTTCCTCAAACTGATTCTCTTTCCTTAATTCTGTAGTATCCGTTTAAGCTATAACTCCTTGATTAAGGGGAAGCATTTGTATTAATTGATTCTGATGGTTTTACTTCAATAATTGTGCAAAACCTTTACTTGTTACCTTATTTTCCACTTCTTTTCAAAGCTATAAATACCCTACCCTCTCTTCTTTAAACAGATGAACATTTTAGTTTGTAACACACACTTACACACTCAAACTCTCTCTTTCTTTACTACTACTTGTGCTACTGCTTTGTCTAGCCGGCTGAAAGCCATGGCTAGATAGTGGAACTCTGATTACTTTTTCTTTTCCTGCACTTTGCTCCTTCAACTAGTATGTTCCTAGTTTAAATTTTGGGACTCAAACCTATGTGTTCCCTTGTTGTCAATCACTGTCTCTTTCTGCACTAACTTAATGGCTCATGTTGTTAAGTTGTACTTTTGTTTACTGCTTTACTTAGCATGTTTAAAATTCTGCCTTCCTTTGTTCAAATATGATTAGCATGTTTACTTGTTCCTGTTTATGTCCCTTAACCAGCATGTCTCCTAATGTACTTGATTCATGATTAATTATGTGTTCCTGATTTGGGTCCTCTATGTCCCCAACCCCTACTCCCCTGCTTGTAATTGCTGAAACTGTAGTACTCTCTGAACTTGTACTGTATGTTGCTCCTATCCCCTTTCCTTTTCAAAAACTATTTTCACTAGTGCAACTCTTTTGCTGTTCTACAAACTTATTTCAAACATGTTATTTTTAAAACTGTTTCAAGCACTCTTAGATCATTAGGTTATACCCCTCTTGTGTGAGCCTTGCTTTGGGACCCTTCAGCTCCCTCTGAACCTGGACACATAAGAGCTGGCCCTTCCACACTGCACTTACTCTTGGTTATACAATCCGGGTGTGAGTACTACCCGGGATCCCTTGAGGTCCTTAGGGAACTCTGACACACCTAGATATGAGAAAGGCTTTGGAACAATATTGGCATTTGAGGTGGTTTATTACATAACTCAGAGAGGAAGTCAGAATCAGGCTTCCTATAGTTGTAACTTCTTACTTTTCATTTCTTATGTAATTCTATCATGATCTGTAATAAGTTGTAAACAAGTATTGGGGTGAAAAGGGATGGGGAAATATGCATACTATAGTTGTTAAAGGGTAGAAAGCATGTTATTAGGTTTATATTCTTAATTGTGCAATAGAAACCATGTTTAGGATTCATACATACATTAGAAAACCATGCTCTTAGGATCTATGTTTCTTGCTTCAGCACTTCATTCGTTAGTCCATGCTTTATGTCTATCACTTAGAAATCCTGCTCCTAGGGCAATAACAAAACTGGTATAAAAAGGTGTTATTTCAAAAATTCTGTAACTCTTGTGTACATTTAGAAATCATGCTTTAGGGATTCTGTTTTCAACAACCCTGCAATTTGCATATTAGATTGTAATGACCCGACCGGTCGTTTTGAATATGTACAACCTCGTTTCCCCATTTACTGCTAAATTCATGCTTCACAGTTCATATGTAACTTGCCGGGAAAATTGGTTCAGGTTCGAAAAGGTTTTGAAAGGAAGACACTTAGTCTCAAAGAAGAGAGCTTAGGTTGAATTAATTTGTTGGGAAGGTGAAATATGAGTAAACGAATCCAGAATGGATTTTTGGATGATTCCAATAGCTCCATATGGTAATTTTGGATTTAGGAGCATGCCCGAAAAATTATTTGGAAGTTTGTAGTTTAATTAGGCTTGAAATGGCGAAAATGAGAAGTCGAAGTTTGGAAATTTGACCGAGGGGTTAACTTTTTGATATCGAGATCAAAATCCGACTCAAGAAGTTGGAATAGCTCCATTATGTCATTTATGACTTGTGTGCAAAATTTGGGGTCAATTGGACTTGATTTGATAGGTTTCGGCGTTGTGTGTGGAATTTGAAATTGCTAAGTTCTTAAGCTTGAATTCGAAGTTAATTTGGTGTTTTGATGTTGTTTTGAGTGACTCGAAGGCTCGACTAGATGTTAATGATGTTATGAGAGGTGTTGGTGTGTTTGGGTTGAGGTTCGAGGGCCTCAGGTGTGTTTCGGGTGAGTTTTGAGCGAGTCCGGATATTTCCGAAACTTAGAAAATGGATGGGGGTAGAGGTTTTAGCGCTGGGCGCGGTGGATTTAGTGTTGGGCACGGTGGTTTTAGTGCGGCTGCGGAAAATGGTCCGCAATCATGAAGAATCCGCAAGTCGTTGGTCTAATTTCGGAAGCTCATATCTTTTGATCGACAAGGAATGTTCAGATGATTTAAAAACACAAGTTGTAGATCTTTGCATCTAGTTTTCAGAAACATATTATAATAGGCATTTGGACATCGGTAGCGAAAGTTATGACCAAAATACTAAAGCCTGTCACTGCAGTCAAAATCCACCGCTGGGGCAATGGATTTTGTGCGGACAACACTACTCCAGTGCGGACCGCACTCAATTTTGTGCGGTCAGCATTGGTGGAATCCGGGAGGTGAACTCTAAATACGAGATTTAGGCTTTTATTTCATATTTTGATCTAGAGAACTCGGATTTTGGCGATGTTCGAAGGTTTTTCAAGAAATTCATCAGGGTAAGTGATTCTAACTCGGATTTGGCTAGAGTACATGAATATATCATTGAATTCATCATTTGATTCATGATTTGGGATGGACTTTGGGAAGAAAATTGTGAAATCTTTCAAAAATGTAAAAATGATGATTTGAAGGACCAAATGATATTGGGATTGGATAATTTTTGTATGGTTAGACTCGTGAGAGTACGAAGATTCTGAAAAATATAAATTTTACCCGATTCCTAGATGTGGGACCGGAGGGCATTTTGGTTATTTTACCTAATTTCACGCATTATGTTAGAATTTATTTGTGGAATCAGTTACTTGAAGTGTTATTTACATTGTACAATTGATTTGGCTAGATTTGAACCGTTCGAAGGTCAATTCAAGCAAGAAGGCTATTTTGGAATGTCGGCCTAACTTCAAAAAGGTAAGTATCTTGCCTAATCTTGTGTGGGGACTTTCCCTTAGGAATTGAGTCTTCTATGATAATTGTAGTCCGTGCATGCGAGGTGAGGAGTGTGTGCTCAGACTTATTTGTGGTAAATTTGCCTCTAGGGTCCTTATGTCCTTATGTGAAAAGTATCCTGTTATGATTGGGTTTCCTAGTTGCTTAAATTGCCTCAATATGCTCCATATGACGTCGTTAGCTTTCCTCTAATTCTTACCTATTGCATTGACCCTAAATTGCCTTAATTGAAGTGATTGCCTTCCTTATTGTTCTGATACTTCTTGGTTGAGAGTTCCTCTACGACTTCGTGCAAATAGGTTACATGTCCAATTGTTGTGGTTGTCGGTGTAGTTATCACATGCTTATTATGTTTTGTTGTGTAGTTGAGGTTTCATTGTGAAGTTAATTATTGGTACAAGTTTGGTTAAAGCTGATTCCCTTGCTGGAACATATTTAATACTTGTTGTTGACTCCCTTGCCGGGATATTGTTGTTTCCTTATTATTCCCTTGCCGGGATTCCTTTATAATTGATGATGAGAAATTGAAATGGGAGCAGGTGGTACGCCTACCACAATATATAGTGAAATGGGAGCAGGTGGTACGCCTACCACAAGATATAATGAAATGGGAGCGCGTAGTATGCCTACCACAAAATATAATGAAATGGGAGCGGGTGGTATGCCTACCACAAGATATAATGAAATGAGAGCGGGTGGTACGCCTACCAGAAGATATAATGAAATGGGAGCGGGTGGTACGCCTACCACAAGATATAATGAAATGGGAGCGGGTGGTACGCCTGCCACGAGATAAATGAAATGGGAGCGGGTGGCACGCCTGCTGCGAGATAAATGAAATGGGAGCGGGTTGCACGCCTGCAACAAGACATGTGAAATGGGATCGGGTTGCACGCCTGCAACAAGATATGAAATGAAAGTGAAATTCTGTGTTTGGTTTCCTTATCCTTGTTAGTGATTGGATTTTGGTACCGTGCACCTTCAGTTTGCTATGTTTAGTTGTTGTTATCAATTCAAATGTTTAAATTGTTTAATTCCTCTATTGCTGTGATCCTTTGTGTTAGAATCCACAATGTTACCTCACCGTATTTATATATATTTATTTATACGTTCCAATGCTTCAAACTTCAATAATAGTTACATCCTTAATTCAATTAGTCACTCAGTTAAATTTTCTTAAACCGTCTGAGGTCGTATTTTACTTAAAAAGGATTTTCTACTAAGTTTTAAGTTATCAAATCTCATGTAAAAGGTAATAATTCATTCAATGTTTTATTTTTAAAATTTAGCAGAGGTATTTTTCTTTACTCAAATGATTTCAAAAGAAACAAATTTCATCTTTTCTCGCTGGCTTTCTCAATTAGTTTAGAAATCGTAATTGTACTTATGTTAGTTAAATACGACCCCTTGGACATTTTGAGTGCATTGTACGGACATTATGTATTATATGGCATGTGGATTCTGTTGTTAAAAGTGAGATAGAAAATATGGGGGCACAAGGTGCCACATGTGCGGAAGATTTAGAAGTTAAGTTCATGATATGAGAAACCGAGGATTGAGATGGTCGGAATTGTGATTAGACATGATATGATTGTTTGAGTTGGCATTTCCTTATTTAATTGAATCCATTCTTACTTGTCTCTGTTCCTGTTATGTCAATGCTGATTTACTTCGTTGTCGTTCGTTACTACCCGTGTTCTCCTTTATTGTTCTTACTATTTGTATTTTGATTTCTTTGCGCTGTTGATATTACCTTGTTATCTTTATCGCAATATTTTATTATCATATCCTGTACATTTCATTTGACCAGTAGGTGTCTTGACTGTTCCTCGTCACTACCCCACCGAGGTTAGTCTTGATACTTACTGGGCACCGCTGTGGTGTGCTCATACTACTCTTCTGTACATTTTTGTACAGATCCAAGTAATTGATTGTTAGTGGCTTGGCAGATCATTTCTATGAAGACTCAATGTAAGCCTGCTACAGCGTTCATGGGCCTCGGAGTCACCTTCATTTCTACTTATTTCCATTTGTTCCTTTTGTTTCGGAGCAGTAATGTATTTATTTTATTTTCAACAACCCTACAATTTGCATATTAGATACCATGTTCAAGGGTCCTGTTTGTATTTTGTATAAAAATGCCTAGTTAACTACTGATTCATGAAAGGGGTAGTAAAGTAATAATTTTCACATTATGATGTTTTCTAAATAAAATTGGAAACAATATTTACAACTAGAACATCATGTTTTAGGTAATAAAATAACCCCAAACTTTCTTAATGATTTGGAACAACTGCTGCATCTCGCTTTGCGCCTAGGCAAACCCTAGGTACTAGCTTAAATAAAATTAGAACTGCCTTTGTTTAATTATCAACTATCAAAATCAGTAGGCAAACCTGATTCGAACTTTTTTTTCGAGTCATATAATAAATCTGGTTCTTTTGTTACCACTTAAACACCTTACTTTAGGATTTTAAATTCAGACCTTAATTGTGTATAAGTCATGCTGTCTATGTGCATTATTTGTGGAGGTATAACTGAGCCTTCTGCATGTTTTCTATGTTCCCCCCCCTTTAATGCAGTCCTACTTGTTTTGTATGTCGCTTTAGTATTTTTGCCTTTAAACCTGTGGGTCTTCCTAGAACCTCTTTCTTATAGGAATAAGAGTCCTAAATTCCTCCTGGACTGATAGTAATAGGACGGGTAACAACATGCAATAGAGGTCGAGACCAACTTTTGCTTTAATTACCTTCAAGGGGCGGGAAATGGTAGATATGGATATGATGACCGATGCGTTAATACCACGTGTATCCCCTCTTTTGAGGAGTGTCATACCGAGTATTTCATTGATGTGATCCATATTACAATAAACCTAGGACACCCCTTTACATTCATAAACATGCTTTAGATTGTAACTCTTTCAAAATTTTGCCTTTCAATATTTGTTTTCTAACGCTTGTGTATTTAAACTTAAATCCCCTATTATTTGAGTTCTACTTGTCTATTTACTAATTGCACAAATTCACAAAAATTGTCTGGCCGGGAACCACACTAGTGGATCCTGAGGACTGCCTAACACCTTCTCCTTGGGATAATTTCAAGCCCTTACCCTGTCTCTGATTATCAAACATAGTTAGAAATGAACCTTATGAGTGCCCTAATGCACCTTAACATCATTAGGTGGCGGCTCTCCAAAATTGCAAAACTACCCTTTTCCAAAAGGAAAGAGTTGTCCTAGCCATAATGTCATAAACCCGATCCGCAGAAGGGGAAAAAGAGGGCGTGACAGCCACTGCTGAGCCATTTACTCCACAGTTGGGACCAAGAATTACCCACACCACTCATGCATTATTGACAAGGCAACAAGTTAAACATTTATGCACATATAGATCTAATGTGAAATTCGAGCATCAAGACTTGGCTTTACTTATCAAGGCTCTTGCTCTCTCTTGTAGGTCATGGTGAACTCCAAACTCTTCCTCCTCTATTTTCCATTTGCAAAGCTCACTTAAGAATTTAGCACTCAATTCAAAGATTTATGAGAGGTTCACTCATCTCTCTCAAGAGAATGTCACAAGTAGGGGTTCGAGTACCATAGGCTTATCCCTCATGTAGATCACTACTAATGTAAGCTCACTCGACTCAAAATCAAATATGACTTCTTTCGGGATGTAATGAAGGCTTTTGGATTAGGTATTGATACAATATGGGTGAGTGGTTACACCTTCCTTAAGCACTCCATCATTCAATTCTCGGCTCACAGTTTGCCAATTACTTAAGGCAATTTATTTTCCTTGGGGGACTAGAGAGAATTAACATTACTCTTTCTTGATCAATACATTCATATTTCTCCATGTTTATGATCATTGCCTTTCTTTGAGTCTCTTAAACTCTTCCACTTATTCATTTTTTTGCATTTTTCTTTTTGTTCTTTTCTTTTCTTTTCTTTGCCTTTCCTTCTCATCATTTCTTTTCTATTTTTGTGCCTTGATACCCTTTTCAACTTCTTTTTCTCTCCCACAAACTTATTCTTTTATCCATTTGTTTCACATGAGTATTAAGGAAAGCTCGGGTGCCAAGAGAGGGTCACGATAGAACGGGTAAAGGCTTGTAACATAATTTTCAAATGAGAAAGGCTAAAGGCTCGAAGGGATTGACTAGGGATGACATAATTGGTAGGCAATAGAAAACTCAAACGCGCCAATAAAAGCCTACAATCACTTCTTAAGCCAAGCAAAACTTAGGATTTCACCTTAAAACACATTCGAGGCAAGTTCTAGACCTTCCGCACAGGTACTTGGACTAGCAACAAAGCATCTCACCCCTTACGCAACTAGATTTTATAGAGGATAGAGTCGAGGGCCCATAACGACCACATTCAATATTGAACATCACTATGGTCCAATTAAACCACTCGATGGTATCAAATTCAACACAAGAGTCACAAAAGAACCAACTAGAGCTATTTCCTTTTAAAAACCTTGTCTCCAACCATAAGCACATAGTTGAATGTGTTGGTGCCAAATGAAGCATATTTGTCTCTTCAAGTTTGACTCAATGAGGTCTTTTTATTTATTTCTACTACTATTATTACCTAAACACAAAACGGACTCATTCTCTTAAGAAGGTTGCAACGTCATCCATCATTGGGACGAGTCACCCGGTTCACACAATAACTACCTTTGGAAAGAACCATGGCATTAATAAAACCAAAAGCTTATTATCTACTAAAACATTAAAAGAAGCTACTAAATAAAAAAGAAGCTGCTAAATCAAACACTAACTAAAAAGGAAGTAAACATAAAGAAGCTACAAAGCAAAAACTATTGAAAGTAGAAAGGATATACATAATGAGAGAGAAAGAGAAAATATATACATAATGAGAGAAGTGAGAGAGAATATATATATAATGAGAAAAAAAAGAAAATAGTATCATCAAATAAGATCAAATAAACTCCACCCCCCAAATAAAAATAAGCATTGTCCCCAATGCTTAACAAAATGAGAATAAAGGAAGGGAAAGAGTGAAAAAGACTCCCTATGGCTCCTTGGAGATCTATATATCCCTAGCAGTGTCACCGCTCTCAGGCTCCAACTGGATCTCATCATCTTTAATTCTGGGAGTGGACGGGTTGGTGAATATCTAATGCACTGCCTCGATAGTGTCGGCAACCAGGTCTGGCTCCTCAGTCTGGCCAGCTAGTGCTAACGGAGCTGATGGTGCTGTAAGACCTGGATCAATCAGCATATCAAATGGGAGATTTCCTGCTAATGCAACCTTGGTCACATGTCTTCGGAGCTTGTCAACTGACTTCTTAGTAGCATGGGACTTTCTCATTTTCTTTACTTCTTTTCCTAGCTCCTCAATCACTGAGACGTTGGCTGACATCATGGTACCCACATTGATTGGGTACCCAACCATGATAAAAGCAACTAGAACTGCCCGAGGAATCAGAAGATATGTCTCATTCTAGCTTGGGTCTAGTTTGCTGCAGACAAAGGTTTGCCACCCCTTAGCCTTGAAATTGAGAGTGCTCCTCTGGATGGGCACCCCTGCTGTGATCCATAGTGGTGGTGGTCCTGGTGCAGCTAGAACCTCTGCTAACCAAGGACAAGTTGCATCCCCAAGTGCATACTTCTCTAAGTACTCTGTGGTCTCGACATCATCAAATCCCAAGTATGCATTCAATGTGTGCTAGATCAAATGGCACTTTGAGGTTTCTCACTTTTATCACCTTTGTCCCCTTTTTTGATATGTGCCATATAGGCATAGAATTCCTAGACAAGGTACTCTTTTGCATCCAATACGCTCTAGGTAAACCATATCCACCGTTTGCGTTTTCTGAACTGTCTCAATACTGCAGGGTTGCACCTCTCCAGATCTTTCTACTGAAATTGTCGCTCAAGAGTGAGTGAATTCAGTGGCTACCAAGTGCGGAAGCTGGTGAAGGCAGCCAAACTAACAAACCGGCTTCCCAGAACTCTTTCTTCTTTGACCTTCCAAGACTAGCAGTTGTAGCGTCTCCCCCTCTACCATCATCGGGGATGTCATCAACTGTAGTATCTGGTGCTTTAGGGACAGGTGTAGTGGATGGCTCAGAAGCCCGACTAGCACTTTCCGAACCCTAAGAAGTGCTCTGAGATGTGGATAACTCATCCCTAAGTTGATATCTCCCTGGCAGCCTTGACTGGACAACCAGTTGCTATTGAGGTGATTTGCCCTCCGATGCTTCCCTACACGGGACATAAGAGCTAGACTTGGAGGGCTCTGCACCTCTCCCTCTACCGGCTGTAGTCTTCTTTGAAATTATCTTTTGTAGGCCGAGGGGTAAAACACTCTTGCCTCAACCCTTTGAAGGTTCACCCCTCCCTTTAGAAGTGTCACCTCTGCCTCTAGATCGAACCATTTTCTATACCAAACATAAGCAGTTGTTAGTTGCAATTCAAGTTTAAACAGACAAGAACATACCAAGGAAGACAGTGAAGACACAATTGAAACATGCTTGTAGGACAAGGACCTGCAGTCCGCACATTTTCCTTTATGGCCGTAGATTGGGCCTTGCAGACCGCACAATTTTAACTTGCAGACGCAGATGTAGATTGCGGTCCACACATTTTTCATTGCGGCCGCAACTCAGAATCAAAATGTGCTAACTCTCTGATAATAGAGAATTAGCTATTTTGCGTTCGCAATCTATTTTCTGTGGGCCACAAAATTTGTCTTGCGCCGCATATGTGAGTCACCAAATTGTCAACTCTCTGATAACAAGAAAAAGGCTGTTCTGTGCCCACAATGGGATTTCTACTGTCCGCACAATTTTCTTGTGGCCGCAGAACCCTTCCTTGCTAATAGCCCGTTTGGCCAAGCTTCTAAAATCAACTTATTTTGAGAAGTGCTTTTCTCAAAAAAACTTTTTAAAAGAGTGCTTTTGGTGAGAAGCAATTTGTGTTTGGCTAATTAATTTGTAAAGAACTTTTAAGCAGTAATCAGTGTTTGGCCAAGCTTTTGAAAACTGCTTGTAAGTGTATTTTTTTCAAAAGTGTTTCTCAGAAAAGTGTTTTTGGAGAGAAGCTACTTTTTTCTGCTTCTCCTCAAAAGCACTTTTTTTCCTTCCAAAAGCTTGGCCAACACACCTCAATTTTTGGCCAAAAGTGCTTTTGGCCAAAAAGCACTTTTGACCCAAAAAAGCTTGGCCAAACAGGTTATACAGTACCCTAGGTTCAACTTCTATGGACTGCATAATTTCTTGGTGCAGCCACAGATTTCAAACAATTGCAAATATATTTCTAGGGCTTGCAATTTTTGCACAAATTTTGACATGGTAGCAATGTACAAGCATCAAAATCTATTGACCCATTCCCCATAAAGCATGTATTAGTTGACCCACTACAAGTTTAGCCCCACATGGTTTTACAATTGAGTTCTACTAACAAATGGCCTAAAAATGCTTAAAAACCACAATTCAAACTAAAAATTGAAAAATTCTAACAAGTAATTGAAGCATAATAGATATAAAGGAGTGCAAGAAATGAGTGATCACAATTATTGAGTGTGTGGGAAGATGATTCCAAGAGATTTCAATTTTAGTGTTGTGTCTGTGCTAAGAGAGGGAAATGTGTAACAATAGCCTTAAGCCTCCTATTTATACTTATCGATGTTTTCAAGGGAAGAATGAGTGAGTGCATCCACATAATTCAATTGCAGACCACACTCTATTACCTTCTAAGCTTAAATCAACATTTTGTTTGCGTTCCGCAGATTTTTGTGTATGACCGCAGATCCCTGTTCTGGACCGTAGAGTTTCTATTGCCGTTGCAAATTGAGCTTTTCTCAGACATACCAACTTCAGAGAGTTGTTATTTTTCATCCTCTATTTGTGCGGTCCGCAAGTCATTCGTGCAGCCACATAGCACTTTTGCTGCAACAACCATTATTGTGTGGTCCGCATAATGCACTTGCCATCTATAATTTTTTTTCCAACACTTAACCATATTTCTGTCCACAATTCCTATAAGGCAAACTCATTCCTGCAACACACTTCAGATTAAGTTAGCACCAAAATAATGCCTAACTACAAAAGAAACAAAGAAAGAAAAAGAAACATGGGTTGCCTCCGAAGAAGCGCCTAATTTAATGTTGCGACACGATATAGAATACCATCAATTGAAATGAATTACCACCATGACGTGGCCATCTCTAATTTTTTTTAAATAGTGCTTCATCCGGTGACCATTGACTCAGAATACCTCATTGTTTTTATTCTTCGTGTCCAATGCACCAAAAGGTGTCACACCCATAACTTCAAACGGGCCACTCCATTTAGACTTTAACTTCCTGGGAAACATCCTCAACTGTGAGTTGAACAACAACACAATATCACCCTCTTTGAACTCTTTGTTACAAGTGTACTTGTCATAAAGATATTTCATATTTTCTTTGTACAAGGACGAACTTGTGTATGCATGTTACCGAAACTCATCCAATTCATTCAAATATGCAACCCTCAAGTTAGCGGCTATATCCCAGTCAAGATTCAACTTCTTTAGAGCCCACATGGCTTTATGCTCAAGTTCCACCAGAAGATGACAAGCTTTTCCAAACACCAACCGGTATGAAAACATTCCGATAGGTGTTTTGTAAGCTGTCCTATAAGCCCATAATGCATCATCAAGTTTCTTGGCCCAATCCGTCCGGTTGGCATTCATTGTTTTGGACAAAGTACTCTTTATCTCCCGGTTGGAGACTTCCACTTGACTACTTGCTTGTGGATGGCAAGGAGTCATGACTTTATGAGTAACATCATAGTTGTAAGTAATGTGTCCAAAGCCTTGTTGCAAAAATGTGACCCCCATTGCTTATAATAGCCTGCGGAGTTACCAAACCTTGTGAAAATATTCTTATTCAAGAACGCCACCACACTTCTCGCCTCATTATTGGGTAGAGAAAAGACTTCAACCCATTTGGACACATAATTAACCGCGACCAAGATGTAGGTGTTTCCACAAGAACTCACAAAAGGACCCATGAAGTCAATACCCCACACATCGAAAATATCAATCTCCAAAATGGCGGTGAAGGGAATTTATTTTCCTTTGAGATTCCACCGGCCTTTTGACATTCATCTCATCTTTTGACTAGATCACTTGCATCCTTATAAAAAGTGGGCCAATAGAAACGACAACTAAGCATTTGGTTACCGTTCTAGCTCCACCATAATGACCGCCATACGGCGAAGAATGACAAGCCCCAAGAATTTCACCTTGCTCTTCTTCCGGTACACATATTCTAATCACCCCACCTGTAAAAATCCGGAAAAGGTATGGTTCATCCCAATAATAATCTTGACAATCCCGTTTGAGCTTCTTTCTTTGGTTTGAAGAGAACTCATCCGGGATGATGCCACAAATAAGGAAATTTGCTAGATCCCCGAACTATGTCACCTATTTTGTTGAGATAACAAGAGTTGCTCATCGGGGAAGGAGTTGATTTCAAGGCCATCATGCGGCCTCCCCTCCTCCTCCAAACGAGACAAGTGGTTGCCACTTGATTTTCACTCCCTTTTCGATCTTGGATGTCAATATCAAACTCTTGCAACAAAAGCACCTATCTCATAAACCAAGCTTTGGAATATTTTTTTCTCATAAGATAACGAAGTGCCTCATGATCTGTGTGGACAATGACCTTTGCACCAATCAAGTACGGGTGGGACTTCTCAATTGCAAACACAATGGAAAGGAGCTCTTTCTCCGTAACTGTATAGTTGACTTGGGCACTATTCATGGTCTCACTAGCATACTATACCAGATGAAAAATATTGTTGATGTATTGCCCTAAAACAGCCCCCACCGCTGCGTCACTTGCATCGCATATGAGCTCAAAGGGATACTCCAATTTGGAGTGGTGATGATGGGAGTATTTGTCAACTTGAACTTTAGCAATTCAAAAGCTCTCATGCAATCATCATTGAAGTTAAACTTAGCATCCTTCTTGAGAAGCTTGCACAACAGGTTCACCACCTTAGAAAAATCTTTTTAGAAACGACGGTAAAACCCCGCGTGACCTAAGAAACTCCACATGCGCTTTATCAAAGTTGGAGGTGGAAGTTTAGAAATCACCTCAATCTTTGCCTTTTCAACCTCAATTCCATTCGTTGAGATCTTGTGGCCAAGGACAATGCCCTCCTCGACCATGAAATGGCATTTCTCCCAATTTAGCACCAAATTTGTTTCTTTACATCTATCTAACACTTTATCCAAGTTTGCGAGACAATCATCAAAAGAATTCCTGACCACCAAGAAGTCATTCATGAAAACTTCAAGGTAATCCTCCACCATGCCCGTGAAGATAGCCATCATACACCTTTGAAAATTTATCGGTGCATTGCACAAACCGAATGGCATCCACTTGAAGGCGAAAGTACCATAGGGACATGTAAATGTTATTTTCTGTTGATCCTCCAGAGCATTAAGAATTTGGTTTTAGCTTTAATACCTATCAAGGAAGCAATATAAAGCATGGCCAGCCAATCTATCAAGCATTTGATCTAGGAAGGGAAGTGGAAATGATCCTTTCTTGTGACTTTGTTGAGATTATGATAGTCCATACACACTCTCCAACCGGTCATCGTTCTTGTAGGAATCAACTCATTATTGTTATTAATGACCACTATATGCCACCCTTCTTCGGAACACATTGAACCGGAGAAGTCCACGAACTATCAGAAATGGGGTAGACAACCCCGACATCCAAACTCTTGATAATCTCTTTTTTGATAACCTCTTGCATGACCTCATTGAGTCTTATTTGATGTTCAATAGTTGCTTGGCACATTCCTCCAATTTAATCTTGTGCATGCAAAATGCGGGGCTTATCCCCCGAATATCCGCCAATGTCCACTTAATAGCTTTCTTCATCTTTTGTAACACCGCCAATGTAGAATCTACCGACATGTTAGTCAAACAAGAGGAAAAAATAACTGGTAAAGTATAAGAAGGGCCAAGAAATTCATACCGAAGATGTGGAGGCAATGGCTTCAACTCCAAGGTAGGAGGATCTTCAATTGAAGGCTTTGTAGGAGGAGTTGTCCTATTTTCAAGATCCAACGACAATTTTCGGGGTTCATAGGTGTACGACCCCATTTGTTGCAAAGAGTTCACACATTCTATGAAGACATCCATCTCGTCATCATCAAAGTTGAGCAAGACGGCCTGCAACATATCACCAATATTGATCATTGCACTTGTTTCATCCACAATACCAAATCTACAAAAGAGCACACCTTATTGCTATTGGGTTGCCTCATGGAATTACACACATGGAAAACCACTTTTTTATCACCAATCCAGAAAGTATGTTCTCCGGCTTCAACAACAGAAAGATCATTCCCCGTAGCAAGGAAAGGTCTTTTAAGAACAATCAGCACCTCATAATCAACTTCAGAATCTAGAATGACGAAATCTGCTAGAAGAATGAGTTTATCAACACGAACCGAAACATCCTCAAACACTCCCAAAGGTCTCTTCATAGTACAATCAGCCATTTGCAATCTCATAGAGGTGGCCCTTGGTTGGATAATTCCTAATGTCTTGAAAACCGAACAGGGCATCAAATTGATACTTGCCCCAAGATCACAAAAAGCTTTAGCAAACTCGGCATTTCCAATTGTACAAGGAATCGTGAAAGCATCGGGATCCTCTAACATGGGAGCCATTGAATGCATAATTTCACTCACTTGATGAGTGAATTTGATAGTTTCAAAATTCATCGGCCGCTTCTTTGTCATAAGATCCTTCATGAAATTTGCATTTGTTCCAAGGCTTCAACTAATGGCACATTGATTTAGAGACTCTTCATCGTTTGAATAATCTTCTTGAATTGGTTTTCACCATTTTGCTTTGCAAGTCTTTGAGGGTGTGAAGGTGGAGGCTTAGGCAATGGTGCCTTATCTATTTACACTATCGGTTCTGGCATGTCAATAATGTGATCCCTAAATAGGTTCACCTTCTCTTGAGTCTCTTCCACGCTATCATCAATATCAACCCGAACCTCATCATTAGATTGCTCAACATTATTCAGGATCTCCTCTTCTTGCACCACTTGTTCTTCATCCACAAGTTGCTTTTGGCTTGAGGTAGGTGCATTCCCAGCTTTTCCACTTCTTGTAGTAACGGCCATGGCATGCCCCGTGTTGTTATCACCCATTGGGTTTACTGATAACTAGGGATTTTGACGCATTTTATGCTCCTTCTTGCTTGTGCTTTGATTATAAATTCATACAAAATAGTCCCAAAAGGCTCATAAGTTGTGCTTGGTTGCAGGTTTGACTAAAAAAGTGACAAGATGTCAAAGATCAACTCAAAAGGAGTGAAACTTGCACAAGTACCAAAGACAAGACACACTCAGGAAAAACAGGCCTAGTGCGGCCGCACTAAACTTTGTGCGGTCCGCACTAGAGAGGTTTAGAGACTCAGCATTTCAGGCTTCGAAGAAATGTGGCCGCACTACACTTTGTGCGGTCCGCGGTGGACTTCTGTGGCTGCACTCCCATTTTGTGCGGTCTGCAGAGACAAGGTTCAGAGAGATGCCAAGTTAAGAGGTTCAAGCCTGTACGGTCCGCGGTTGAGTTTGTGCGAACCGTGCTAGAAGCCACCGCGGCCGCAGTCCATTTTGTGCGGTCCGCGGAGCCTGGGTTTAGAGAGTCAAGATTGCAAGTTCAAGAGATACCATTTTGTGCGGTCCGCACTAACCCCGCAAGGGCAATTTTGTCCAGTTTTTTCAGCTTAGTATAAATAGAACCTTTTTCCATTTTTAGGGCATCAGATATTATCAAACGTTAGCTGCGCTCGTGAGAAGACTTTTCTTAGACATTTTGGGCATTTTTACTTAGTTTTTATCTTTGAATATTTTTATTTACCTTAGCAATTAATTAATATGCCTTTATCTTCATCTATTTCTCTGTTTTTCTCTTCAAGCATGCGTAGCTAGACCCATTAGCTAGGGTTGTGGCTCAACCCTAGTGTGAGTAATTGATGGGTGTTGTGATTTAAGGTTAGATTGAATATGGGTATTTGTTATTTAGGGTCAATTTCATGGTTTAATCTATGAATTAGTGGTTGCAAACACTAGTTTGTGCTAAGTTGACTTGGGTTCTTCTTAAGAAAGAGAACCTAAGTCTCCGAAATTGACCCAACAAGAAATTGGGATGGACTCAAGAGAATTGATAGTCCTAATTAAAGGGTTAAACCTCGAGAGAGTAATACCCAACTTGAACCCCAGTTGCTTGAGCAAATTTTCCTACCCTATTGGTCTTGAGAAAGTCAATTGGGCAAAATCACTCTCTCTACCGAGAGGTGTGAGAGTGGGTAAAATTGTGCAACGGTTATAGCATATTCCCCAATCATGTCAATCGTGCCTTAGGTTCAGTTACCCGTTTATTGGCCACCTATGAGGATGCCATTACCCTAGTGCCTTTTAAACTATTAGTTACAACTTGTAGCAATTTACTCGTAGTTAATCTAGTAGCAATTATAATTTGTAGTTTGATAATAGTAGAATATAAAGAAAACCCAAAAATGATTAGAAGTGATATTTGGAACAAATACGCAATTCCAACCTAAATAGATACTCGACTCCATTCCTAGCTCTTTGTAGAAATCGATCCCGACTCACAAATCGGGTAAAAGCTATTGCGACCCTCTCTTCCTACTTTTTAGTAGTGTGGAGTAGGCTGTGATCAGTTTTTGGCGCCGTTGCCGTGGAGCTAACGGTTTTGGCTATCTATTTAGTTAGTTTTTTGTATTGTTCTTCTTTCCTTCCTTGTTACTTACTTGTTTGTGTCATTACTCAGGTACCAACATGGCTTTGAACAACGCTAATGACCCTCTTGGAAACGTGATAGCGGGGAGGAGGTAGATGATGTTGAGCAAGATGAGGTGCCTCTTGTACCTCAAGGACAATGTAGATGCCGTAATGCCAATGCTAATCCAAATAAGAATATCCCAGACCCTCCTTCGCCACCTCCAAGAGTGGCTCCCAGAGTACTTCTGAACTAGGGTTATGCAAGTGCTATTGTCCTACCTAGAATCCGGGCGGGCAACTTTCAGATAACCAATGTGATGTTGACCTTACTTGAGCAGCGTGGGTACTTTACGGGCGCTGCGGATCAAAATGCCTACAAACATCTCAAGAGGTTCGTGGATACATGCTGGGGGAGCAAACAGACGAATGTGTCCGAGGATGCTCTTAGGTTGAGACTTTTCCCATTCTCACTTCGGGAGAAGGCATTAGATTGGCTCGAGAGACTCCCCAACCATTCCATCCCAACTTGGGATGAGTTGACAGATAAATTCATTTCTAAATTCTTTTCACCCGGGCATATGGAGGCACTTCGAGATGAGATATTGGATATCAAGCAAGAGCCCACGGAACCTTTGCATGAGATTTGGGAGCGGTATAGAACGATGGTGAAGGAATGCCCCAATAATGATATGACCGACGCTATGATCCAACAAACTTTCTACTGGGGCATCAATACAACAAATCAATGCATAGTGAACCAACTTGCCGGGGGCAACTTTATAAAGCTGTCATATGATGAGGCATGTGATGTACTTGATAAGATGGCCGACACTTCTTCTGCATGGCAAAGTAGAACCAATGTACCTCAAGGTGACCCTATGGTTATTTATTTGCACAAGGAATTACATGACCATAGGCAAGCTATAGCGGAGTTGACAACTACTAAGAATCAATTGGCTAAGGCACAGTTACAACAAGTCCAAAATCCTTGCCAAGTGAATGCCATGGAGGGTGTTAATATGCTTGTCAAAAAGAGAAGGCAAAGAAGGCAACAAAACCAAGGGAATTTTGAGCAATTTGATGATGCATGTTATGGTTTTCAAAATGATGGCTATGATGACCAAAGTGAATAGGTTCAATATGTAAACAACTATCAAGGCCAACGGGGCAACTCTTCCAACCAACAACAGTGGAGACCTCAAAGAAATTTGGGCAATCAACAACAAAACAATGGAAATTGGGGGAACAACAACCAAAACAACAACTGGGGCAATCAGAACAACAATCAAGACAACCAAGGGAATTGGAACGGTAATAACAATAATTGGGGTGGAAATAATAATCAAGGAGGATGGAACAATGGAAACCAAGGAAATCGGTGTCAAGGCTTTCAAAGGCGCCCAATGTACCAACAACCGAACAATCCACCACCATTTCCATCTCAAGGTCCTAGTTCTTCGGGTAATGATATGGGTAGAATTGAAATGATGTTTGAGTAGATGATGAAGAGGAATGCATATTCTGATGCACAGTTAGCTTCTCACAACACCTCTATCCGAAACTTGGAGGTGCAATTAGGCCAAATCTCTCAGTCATTGAATACTCACCCAAAGGGTGCTCAACCAAGTGATACGGTAGTGAACCCAAAGGGTGGAAACAATCATATTATGGCGGTCACAACAAGAAGTGAGAGAGGAGGTGATATGAATGCCTCTAAGCAAAAGCAAGTCGTTGATGATGATGTTGAGTTGCAAGATGACGAAGTCCCTTTGATAGCTGAAGATGTGGTTGATGAAAATGTGAACAATTAAGTGAGGATTGATATTTAAGAAGTCGATGTGGAAACTCAAAATGATGTGAACCCGTCTAGGGAACACATAATTGACATGCCAGAGCTGGTTGTGCCAAAAGCCAAGGCTCCTTTGCCAAGGCCACCTCCACCTTATCCTCAATGGCTCGCGAAGCAGAAGAATGATAATCAGTTTAAAAAGTTCATTGACATGGTGAAGAGCTTATCTATTAATGTGCCTTTGGTGGAGGCACTTGAACAAATGTCGGGTTATGCAAAATTCATGAAAGACTTGGTTACAAAGAAGCGTTCTATGGATTGTGAAACTATAAAGATGACTCACCAAGTTAGTGCTATAGTGTATTCAATGGCTCCGAAGCTTGAAGATTCCGGTGCTTTCACCATTCGTTGCACCATTGGGAGTGCGGATTTTGCCAAGGCTCTATGTGACTTGGGAGATAGTATCAATTTGATGCCCTACTCGGTTTTCAAAACTTTGGGTATCGGGCAACCTAGGCCAACCTCAATGAGACTTCAAATGGCGGATCGATCGATGAAGCGACCTTTGGGCATTATTGATGACGTGCTTGTCCGAGTGGACAAATTCATATTGCCGGCCGACTTTGTGATTCTGGATTGTGAGGTGGACTATGAGGTTCCTATTATCTTGGGAAGGCCTTTCCTTGCAATAGGGAAGGTATTGGTTGATGTTGAAGCGGGTGAGATCACTTTCCGAGTGCGAGATGAAAAGGTCGTTTTCCATGTTTGCAAGTCTATGAAGCAACCCAATAGCATCGAGGTGTGCTCATTTGTAGACCTTGTCACAACTGTGATTGTGGATGATACCAGTACTATGATCAACGTGGAGGATCCTCTTGAGGCCGTGCTATTAAATCTTGATGTCAATGAGTATGCAAGTAGAGTGGAGTGCGTGAAAGCCTTACATGGGATGAGCTCTTATTCTTATGAGCGTAGAAAATTGTTTTTGGATCTTGAAAACCGAAAAAATCCACCAACAAAACCATCAATTGAGGAGCCAACGATGTTAGAGTTGAAACCACTTCCTCCACACCTCAGGTATGAATTCTTGGGCTCAAACTCTACTTTACCAGTTATTCTTTCTTCTTTCCTTACTAACATGCAGGTTGAGGCCACTTTGGCGGTGCTTCAAAAGCGGAAAAGGGCAATTGGATGGACTCTAGCTGACATTCGAGTAATAAGCCCCGCATTTTGTATGCACAAAATTATCTTGGAGGATGATTCAAAGCTTTCCTTGGACCATCAAAGAAGATTGAACGAGGCTATGCAAGAAGTGGTGAAGAAAGAAGTGATCAAATGGTTTGATGCCAGGGTTGTGTACCCCATTTCTGATAGCTCATGGACTTCTCCGGTGCAATGTGTATCGAAGAAGGGTGGTATGACTGTGGTGACCAATGACAACAATGAACTTATTCCTACTCGGACAGTCACAGGTTGGAGGGTTTGCATGGACTACCGGAAGCTAAATAAGGTGACCCGGAAGGACCATTTCCCATTGCCATTCCTTGACCAAATGCTTGATCGTCTCGCGGGGCATGCTTTTTATTTCTTTCTGGATGGGTACTCGGGGTATAATCAAATCTTAATTGCCCCGGAGGACCAAGAGAAGACCACCTTTACTTGTCCGTATGGAACCTTCGCTTTCTCTCGGATGCCGTTCGGATTGTGTAATGCTCCGGCGACATTCCAAAGATGCATGATGACTATTTTCACCGACATGGTGGAAGATATATTGGAGGTCTTCATGGATGATTTCAGTGTGGTTGGTGATTCCTTTGAAGAATGTTTGAGAAATTTGGATAGAGTATTGGCCCGATGTGAAGACATAAACCACGTACTCAATTGGGAAAAATGCCATTTCATGGTTGAAGAGGGCATAGTGTTGGGTCACAAAATTTCAAAGCAAGGGATTGAAGTTGACAAAGCCAAGATAGAGGTGATTTCAATGCTTCCTCCCCCTACTTCTGTCAAAAGGGTGAGGAGTTTTCTTGGGCACGCGGGTTTTTACTGGAGGTTTATAAAAGAGTTTTCAAAAGTTGTAAACCCCTTGTGCAAGTTGCTAGAAAAGGATGTAAAGTTTATGTTCGATTAGGGATGTATGCAAGCATTTGAGCTTCTCAAGCTTAAGTTGACCACTACCCCGATCATTACCGCACCAAATTGGAGCTTACTTTTCGAGTTCATGTGTGACGCAAGTGACGTTGCAGTTGGGGCTGTTTTGGGTCAAAGGGTTAACAAGATGTTTCATCCAGTGTACTACGCAATCAAGACCATGAATGAGGCTCAAAGAAACTACACGGTTACCGAAAAAGAGTTGTTGGCTATAGTATTTGCAATGGAAAAGTTTCGACCGTATCTTATGGGGGCCAAGGTCATAGTACACACCGATCATGCCACTCTTAGGTACTTGATGGCAAAGAAAGACTCCAAGGCAAGATTGATATGATGGGTGTTACTATCAAGAGTTTGATCTAGAAATTGTGGATTGGAAAGGTAGTGAGAACCAAGTGGCGGACCACCTTTCCCGTTTGGAGAAGGAGGGGAGGCCTTGTGATGGCCTTGAGATCAATGATTCATTTCCCGATGAACAACTCCTTGCGGTGTTAATGAATGATATGCCATGGTTTGCTGATGTTGCCAATTACCTTGTGACCGGAATAATCCCGTATGAGCTCTCTTCTAACCAAAGGAAGAAGCTCAAGCGAGATAGTTTGGACTTTTATTGGGATGAGCCGTATTTGTTCAAGATTTGCACGGATGGTGTGATTCGTCAATGTATCCCGAAGGAAGAACAATTGAGTATCTTAGAGGCTTGTCATTCCTCACCCTATGGTGGCTATCACAGTGGGGTGAGGATGCCTCGAAAGTTCTTAGTTGCGAGTTCTATTGGCCATCCCTGTTCAAAGATGCGGGTAATTTTGTGAAGAGGTGTGATGATTGCCAAAGAGCAGGTGGAATTTAAAAAAGGGACGAGATGCCTCTCAATACCATTCTTGAAGCGGATATCTTTGATATTTGGGGTATCGATTTCATGGGTCCATTTGTTAGCTCTTGTGGGAATACTTACATTCTCGTGGCATTTGACTATGTCTCAAAATGGGTTGTAGCTGTGGCTTTGCCTAACAATGAAGCCAGGAGTGTTGTTGCATTTCTTAAGAAGAGCATTTTCACAAGGTTTGGCACTCCCCGTGCGATTATTAGTGATGGAGGATCTCAATTTTGCAATAAAGCTTTTGACACGTTGCTTTCTAAGTACGATGTCAATCACAAAGTTTCTACCCCCTATCACCCTCAAGAAAGTGGTCAAGTGGAAGTCTCCAACCGGGAAATCAAAAGAATATTGTCAAAGACGGTCAATGCAAATAGGACCGATTGGTCGAAGAAGTTGGATGACGCTCTATGGGATTATTAGACGGCTTACAAAACTCCGATTGGGATGTCTCCATATCGGTTGGCATTTGGGAAAGCATGCCATCTTCTGATTGAGTTAGAGCACAAGGCCATGTGGGCTTTGAGGAAGTTGAATCTTGAATGGGATGTTGCAGCCAATCTTCGTGTAGAGCAGCTCAATGAACTCGATGAATTTAGATTCCATACCTACTCCAGTTCGTCCTTGTGTAAGGACCAGATAAAGTACCTTCATGACAAATATGCACGTAAAGGAGTTCAAAGTAGGTGATTTGGTTCTCTTGTTCAACTCCCGGTTACATCTGTTTCCGGGAAAGCTCAAATCCAAATGGAGTGGACCGTTTGAAGTTGTGTTTGTGACCCCTTTTGGTGCTCCTAATTTGAAAAATAAAATGGTGAAGTCTTCAGAGTTAACGGGTACCGGGTCAAGCATTATCTTGGGAAAATTGATGACAGCCACGTGGTGACACTTCTTCACTTCAAATGATGTGATGGTAACATGCGTCGTGCCGCAACGTTAAATCAGGCGCTTCATGAGAGGCAACCCATGTGTTTTTGTTTTTGTTGTTTTATTTGATTTTCTTTGTAGTATTAGATTGATTTTTGGGCTAACTGGTTGTGAGATGTTGCAGGGATTGTGTTGATGCAGTGCAAGACATAATGAAGAAATTGTTCAGTCTCTGAAGTTGCCAGTGCGGCCGCACTACACTTTGTGCGGTCTGTACTGGTGAAGTCCAAAGTGATACCTCTCTGAAGTTGGCCACTGCAGCCGCACTACACTTTTTGCGATCCATAGTGGACCACTGCGGCTGCGGTCTGCTTTGTGCAGACCGCAGTGGGATAGTTGGCCAAGTTTGATCATAATAGCTCAGTGCGGACCACTGTCCATTTTGTGCAGTCCGCACTGGTAGGTGAGAATGGGCCCCAAGGGTTTTTCTATAAATAGACCCTGAGGGCCTCCTTTTACCCTTTTCGAAAAATTGAACCTCAGAGACTCTAAATACTGTTCCTCTTCTTCTTTGATCGTAATTGCTTGATTGGAACTGTTTAACTTCACTTCATCCCATAATCTGGTAACATTACACTCATTTTTTCTTTGTTTAATTTTGTAATTTTGTATAATTTCCATTTTTCGTAACTTCTGTTCTTCTTCCTCCCATAATTAGTTTGATTTCTAGGTTAGATTAGTTTAAATGTTGATTCCTGTGGACTTAGTAGTTTAATGGACTAGGTAATCGATTAGGGCCTCTAATTAGGTGGAAATTTTACCTTAAAAGAAAAATCTCAAGCCCTAACTTAGTGCCACTTCTGGGCACCCTGTGCGGACCGCACTACATTTTGTGCGGTCCGCACTGGCCCAGTGCGACCGCAGTACCATTTTGTGCGGGCCGCACTGTTAAGATTCAGAGGGTGGGTATTCTGTGAGGAGGATATACAGGGAGATGAGGGAGTAGCTAAAGGTGGTGAGCCTCAAGTGGGAGGCGTTGCTAGAACTAGGAAACCCAAAGATTGGGAAGATAGATTTGTAAGTGAGGTAGCATACCATAAGTTTTGGGAGTGGTAGCCGGTGAGAAAATTGATTCCGGAGATGAGCTTCATAGATAGAGACCTACTACCCCACAACCCCGATGTGCAGAGACAGTTCAGGACTAGAGTGGGCTGGGAGCACTTCCTAGATGCTTGTGTGGACGCCAACGAACACTTGGTCAAGGAGTTTTATTACAATGTAGCCCACATCAAAAAGGGCTCCAACGTGACCAAGGTTTGGAACCTCAAGGTGTTATTTGATGGGAAGTCGATTAATGAATATCTGGGCTTCAATAAGGAGGATGAAACTCTATATATGGCGAAGATGGAGATGGGTAAGGAGGTCCGTCCATGGCTAGCACAGTACTTAGCAATCCCAGGTACCGTCCCCGATTGGTTGACTGCTGGGGTCAAAATATTGAGAAGGACCTTGAACTTTGAAGTGAGGAGATGGGAGACTTTTGTTTGCAGCTGGTTGGACCCTACCACTCATGACAACACCCTTCCTCTCCACCGGGTTGTATTGGTTGCTTCGATTATGGTGGGGTACCCAATAGATGTGGGGAATGTGATGTCCCGGATTATCACTATTGTGGGCGCAGAGCATGACTGGAACTATCCTTTCCCCAGTTTCCTCAAAATGTACTTCTGGGACCTAAATGTGGAGAAAAGGCCCTATGACATCAAGGTCAAGGCAACAACCCCATTTTACTGGTATATCATGAAGGGCGATGACAACCCCAAGAGCAAGAACTACAAAGTACTAGCTACTGCTCCAACTGGCCAATCTGAGGAGCTGGTTGAGGTAGTGGCTTCTGCTGGGCATACCTCCACATCTCCAGATATCCCTCCCGGTCCATCCACATCAGCAGGCCTGGAGATCCCATCTACCCGGGCCTATCCTATTACTGCCCAGCGTCTGAGCCAAGCACTTTTGAGTATCAACAACTGGATGCAGACTGCCTCATCCAAGTTGTCCATTTTGACTACCACTGTAGAGGCTCAGTCGGTTCCCCCAGCTCCACAGGTGCCACAAGCGATAGAGGATGCGCTCAAGGAGATACTTGACAATAAGAAGAAGATCCTCGATACTCAGGTTGCGCTCTCAAAGGCAGTCAATTCACATAGCAAGGTTCTCAAGGAGCTTGCTAAGGAGCATAAGAAGCCGCGGAAGACATGGGCCTCCAAAGAGTCCATGAAGGTGCTGCGGGCAGATGTTGATAGATTGAAGGAAGACTAGCTGCCTTTAGACTTGTTGCTTGATGACCTAGTGCCAGTAGATCACCCACAGCTGGAGAAGACACAAAGGACTCCAAAGAGGAGGAAGAGGATTCCTAGAGCTGATGATGCTATCATCCAGTTGGCGGACCCACCGGAGACTTCCTCCGGTCAGCCACAGGATGTACCAGTTCCAGAGCCTGTCAAGGTCCAGGCTCCGATCCCAGTAGCAGCAAAGTAGACCATCAGGAACTAGTTTGAGGTTCCCGAGCACACGGAGGACCCAAGGACCACCCATGATTCTATGCAGACAAACACAACTTAGGGAGTTTTCTATATCCTTTTTCTCTATATTTTTGGTACTTAGTTAGACTAGTTGGCATTGGGGACAATGCCAGCTTTCATTTGAGGGGGTGAGCCCTACATTTTTTTGGATGACTGTATATATTGATATTTTTTATGCTTTCTTGATTTTTCACATTTGGTCTGTATATAATTTGGTATTTAGTTACTTTTATCGCACTTTTTATCTTTCTTTGGGTCTGTATATAAAGTTACATCACATTGTATATATTCATCCCCCGTTGTATATTCAAATCCCCTATTGTATATATTCATTCTAGTTTTCGCAATTTTTTTTTCGTTTTTAGCTTTTTATTTATGTTCGTAGCTTTTTGTTTTGTTTTGGACGTTTTCAATAAGCTTTTGGTTTTCTTAATGCCACGGTTCTTTCCAAAGGTGGAGTGTTGTGTGAACCGGGTGGCTCTTCCCAATGATGGATGGCATGACAACCTTCTTAAGGGTTTGAATCCGTTTTTCTTTTTGTTTTAGTAGTTTGTAGTTAAGGGTACCTCAAGCAAAGCTTCACTTGGGCCTAGCATATTTGCCTTTGATCCCATGGTCAAAGACAAACTGTTATGTTTAGGATGGTGAAAGTCGTGACCTTGAGGCTCTTGTGTTGATCGATAATCATCAAGTGGTTTTTCGAGACCATTGTGTGCTCAAATCGTATCTAAGTCATTGTGGGCCCCCGACTCTATGTCTTTAGCAATACCTTAGCTTGTGTGGTGAGTAATTGAATGGCAAGTCCAAGTCCCGAGCCATTGGTCTAGAACTTGCCCTGAATGTTTGTTGAGACGAAATCATAAGTGAATTTTGACTTGAGGCATGATTATAGGCTCTCCTTGATCCAAATGATAGTTTGAACAAATCCATAGCCTACCAATGATATGATCCCTAGTTAGCCCTTTTGAGCTCAAGAACCATGATAGAAGCCTATACCCGTTCTAAAAGATACCCTCTCTTGGCACCCGATCATTACTTTTGCCATGTAAGTTTGGGGGGAGAGACGAGGATGGCAAAAAAGTGGTAAAAAGGCATAAAAATAATGAAGAAAAGGAAAGGCAATGAAAAAGAAAGAAAAGCAAAAGACAAAAAGAATGATCAATGTGAAAAGGAAACAAGAGGGATACAAGAAAAGCAAAGAATGAAAGGTGTGGAAAAGTTTAAAAAGGAGAAAAGGTTTGAAAAGCATAAGAAAGAGTGACAACGTGTCTCTCTAACCCCTTAGAAAAGAAGTAAAATGACTCAAAGAGTCAAGAGAATGTTTGCCAAATGAATCAAAAGAAGTGCTTAAGGGAAGATGGAACCCAGTTAGACCAAAACATTTCCTACCTGAACCAAAAGCCTTCATAATGACTCCACAAAAGCCCTATATGATCTTGAGTTGAATGAAGATTACATTAGTGGATACTCACATAAGGGGCAAGCATATGGTACTTAGAGCCGGACTTGTGACTTTTTCTTGAGAGAGATGAGCGAATTTCCATTAACCTCGGTTTGTGTGCCAATATTCTAAAAAGGTGAGGTTTGCTTAAGGAGAGTTGAGGATGTGAGAGTTTGGATTCCACAATGACCAAAGTAATTGAGAGAGTTCTTTGATGTGTTGAGTTAACTCTTGATGCTCTTGTGTCACACTTGATCCATGGTTTTTCAAAGGTTAAATGTTGTTAATGATTCATTTGTATTGAGGGCAATTGCTAGTCCCAATTGATGCTAGTTGAAGTTGCTTTAGGACAACGGAAAATTTCTTGGATTTTCTCTTAAAGGGTGGGTCTTATTTTATTTTCTTGAGGACAAGCAAAATCTTAAGTTTGGGAGAGTTGATAACTAGGGATTTTGACGCATTTTATGCTACTTCTTACTTGCGCTTTGATTATTAAATTCATACAAAATAGTCCCAAAAGGATCATAAGTTATGCTTGATTGTAGGTTTGATCAACAAAGTGACAAGATGTCAAAGATCAACTCAAAAGGAGTGAAACTTGCACAAGTACCAAAGACAAGACAAACTCAGGAAAAACAGGCCTAGTGCGGTCGCACTACACTTTGTGCGGTCCGCACTAGAGAGGTTGAGAGACTCAGCATTTCAGGCTTTGAAGCAATATGGCCACACTACACTTTGTGCGGTCCGCGGTGGACCTCTGTGGCCGCACTCCCATTCTGTGCGATCCGCAGAGACAAGGTTCAGAGAGATGCCAAGTTCAGAGGTTCAAGCCTGTGCGGTCCGCGATCAAATTTGTGCGGACCGCGCTAGAAGCCATCGCGGCCGCAGTCTATTTTGTGTGATCCGCGAAGCCTGGGTTCATAGAGTCAAGATTGCAAGTTCAAGAGCCTAGTATGGCCGCACACCATTTTGTGCGGTCCGCACTAACCACGCCAGGACAATTTTGTCCAATTTTTCCAGCTTAGTATAAATAGAACCTTATTCCATATTTAGGGCATCAGATATTATCATACGTTAGCAGCGCTAGTGAGAAGACTTTTTTTTTAGCCATTTTGGGCATTTTTACTTAGTTTTTATCGTTGAATCTTTGTATTTACCTTAGCAATTAAATAATATGTCTTTATCTTCATCTATTTCTCTGTTTTCCTCTTCAAGTATGAGTAGCTAGACCCATTAGCTAGGGTTGTGGCTCAACCCTAGTGTGGGTAATTGATGGGTGTTGTGATTTAAGGTTAGATCGAATATGGGTGTTTGTTATTTGGGTCAATTTCATGGTTTAATCTATGAATTTGTGGTTGCAAACACTAGTTTGTGCTAAGTTGACTTGGGTTCTTCTTGAGAAAGAGAGCCTAAGTCTCCGAAATTGACCGAACAAGGAATTGGGATGGACTCAAGAGAATTGATAGTACCAACTAAAGGGTTAAACCTCGAGAGAGTAATACCCGACTTCAACCCCAGTTGCTTGAGCAAATTTGCCTACCCTATTGGTCTTGAGAAAGTCAATTGGGCAAAATCACTCTCTCTACCAAGAGGTGTGAGAGTGGGTAAAATTGTGCAACGGTTATAGAATATTCCCAATCATGTCAATCGTGCTTTAGGTTCAATTACCCGTCAATTGGCCACCTAGGAGGATGCCACTACCCTAGTGCCTTTTAAACTATTAGATACAACTTGTAGTAATTTACTAGTAGTTAATCTAGTAGCAATTATAATTTGTAGTTTGATAATAGTAGAATATAAAGAAAATACTAAAATGATTAGAAGTTATATTTGGAATAAATACGCAATTCCAATCTAAATAGATACTCGACTCAGTTCCTAGCTCTCTATGGAAATAGATCCCGACCCATAAATCGGGTAAAAGCTATTGCGACCCTCTCTTCCTACTTTTTAGTAGTGTGGAGTAGGCTGCGATCATTTACCACCATGTTACTTGGTAGTGCCCCCTTAGGACGAGTGTTTAGAGCTTGAGAGATTTGCCCCATTTGACCTTCTAAATTGCGGATTGATGTGTTGTGTGAGGCAAGTTGGGCATCCGAATCAACATTCTTTGCCATCATTTATTTGAACATATTCTCAGTATGCCCCATTTCATTGTTGGATGAACTTGGACCATGGGACGAATAAGGAGGCGGGTTGCTTGGTTGTTGATACATCAGGGGCCTATGAAAACCCAACCCCCGGTTGCCTTGATTATTGTTCCATCTGCTACTTCCCCAATTTCCTTGATTATTACCACTCCAATTACCATGATTATTGCAACCACTCCAATTTCCTTGATTAATGTTGTTATGCCAATTCCCATGATTGTTTCCACCACTCCAATTACCTTGATTATTAGAGTTCCAATTACTTTGACTGCTTTGAGGTCGCCATTGTTGTTTATTAGGGCCTTGGGAGTTGTTTCTTTGCCCTTGAAAGTTGTTCACATGTTGCACCTCCTCCTCTTGTTCATTGTAAGATTCATCTTGATCAATCCCACTATCCTCTTGCATGTATAAGGTCAAAATCGGGCTTGCCCTTTTTGTGAGACTGATCGAGACTGGAGCGTGATAAGTCAAGGATCAACTTCGATTTATATTAGACTATGGTGCAGAGTAAGATTGTCAAGCTCGAGACCCTAAGACCGATTAAGATCGAGACCGACTAAACCAGAGACCGACCAAGATTGAGATCGACCAAGATCAGGACCGAATAAGATGGAGATCGAGGGAAGCTTATTAGGTTGAATAACGAAAAGAGATCACGGTGCAAATTTTGGCACGTATCAAGAGGATGCCGATTATTTAGCCAATCATGGGATTTCTTACTATATTTAGAATTGTACCAAGAGTAGAACTCCCCTACTATATAAAAAGGGTCTGATCATTTGTAAAGGGGATGATATTCACGTTACATAAAGCAATACACTGTTTTTCTCCTAGGCTATGAATATTCTATTACTTTGTTCTTGTATCAACAGAATCCTCACTTGGTTCTAAGTGATCAAATTCGAGGGCCAAGGCTACTTGATCCATTTGGTTTGATTTGATTTCTATTTATTGTCAATTTCAATATCAATTTACGTTTTCTCTCAGTTTGTGCCAAGTAAAATCACGTGTCCTTAAAACCACAGTACAAATTCAATTGTTACCCATTTTTAGGGTAAACAGTTTGGCGCCCACCGTGGGGCTATGGATAATAGTGATTGCTTGGTATAATTTTCGTAACACTCACTATTTTACTCTTGTTCTTTGAAGTTCTTTGGCTATAGGATTAAAAAATGTCAAACTCTCAGTCAACACCTCAACACATTGACAATGATCTCAGCCACCACGGTGAGAATGTGAACATTACATCGGGAAATGTTGTACCCCCTACTGGCTTTGATGGAGTTCCAACTGTAGACCCAATCAATATCAATTCACACGTATCCATCAATGGAAAAGTGGCCGTCATTCTCGAAAGCAGCGTTCGTAGGGGTACTCGATCAACAACTTAGAATGCACATGGCGGTGAAGATGGCGGGATCAACTTATGGGTAATATTTGAAATGTAACAGGCCCAACATGCAGCAATAGCTTAGCTCCAAAATTAGAACCAGACGCCAATCAGGGTCGAATTCGAGCCATCCCAAGAAGTTGTACATAGGGTCGAATTTCGAGAAAATCAAATGAGAAGGAATCAAAGACCAATCCTACTATTATAAAAATGCTCGAAGAGTTGACAAAGCTAATCGAGACCGGGGAAAAGAAGATCGAGGAAAACAATAAGAAGTTGGAAACCTATAACTCCAGGGTTGACCAAATCCCAGGGGCACCACCGATATTGAGATGACTAGATTCCAAAAAGTTTGTACAAAAACGTTTCCCCCCAAGTGCCGCTCCAAAGCCAATTTCCAAGAAGTTCCGTATGCCCGAGATTCCTAAGTATAAGGGGACGACTTATCCAAACGGACATGTCACCTCATACACGTGTGCTATCAAAGGAAATGACTTGGAAGATGACGAGATCAAATCCATCTTGCTGAAGAAATTTGGGGAGATTCTATCGAAGGGTGCTATGATATGGTACCATAATTTACCGCCTAATTCTATTGATTCGTTTGTTATGCTTGTAGATTCTTTTGTAAAGGCACATGCCGGAGCCATTATGGTAGGAACAAGAAAGTTGGATCTTTCAAGGTAAGATAGAAGGACAACGAGATGCTCTGGGAATTCGTATCTCAATTCCAAATGGCACGAATGGATTTGCCACCGGTTACCGACGATTGGGCTGTTCAAGCTTTCACTCAATGCCTCAACGTCTGGAGTTCCATAACTTCACAGTAGTTGAAGCAAAATTTTATCGAGTATCCAGCTATCACTTGGGACGATGTCCATAATCGGTATCAGTCAAAGATTAGGGTCGAGGATAATCAACTGGGGACTCTTTCTGGGTGCTTTTATCCTAACATGCCCGTAGATAGAATCAAGAGGGATATTAACCAAGAACCAAGGTCGAAAAGAGATCAATATCAACCGTATAACGGAGACTGTAGAGGCAACGGGTCTGGGTGAAAATTTGCACGGAATGAGCAGAGAATTGATTGAGGTCAAAGTCCATGGGGACTCATGAGAAAGTGTGGTTTCAGTAGGGATGCCGGGCCCAAAAAAGCGCCATGATTGTCGGAATATAACTTCAACGTAGATGCATCCGCCGTTGTATCAACCATCAGACGTATCAAGGATACTAGATGGCCTCGACCTCTGCATACCGACCTGGCCTAAGAAAATCTCAATGAAATATGCAAATATCATGGCACCCATGGACATAAAATAGAAGATTGCAGGCAGTTAAGAGAGGAAGTAGCCCGATTGTTCAATGAGGGGCACCTTTGCGAATTCTTAAGCGATCGCGCCAAGAATCACTTCAAAAAGAGAGATTCCAGTAGACAAAATGAGCAAGAAGAACCACTATACATGATTCACATAATCATTGGAGGGATCAATACTCTTCAAGGACCAGTATTAAAATGCACCAAGGTGTCGATCACAAGGGAGAAGCAACCTCGGGATTACGTGTCGGAAGGAACTTTGTCTTTTAATGACGAGGATGCAGAAGGGATCGAAAAACCCACAATGACAGACTGGTAATCTCTGTACTTATTAATAAGACTCAAGTTAATGTGTTTTGATTGATCCAGGTAGCTCAACCAACATAATTCGATCGAGGGTCGTAGAACAGCTCGGCCTACAGGATCAGGTTTCACCCGCGTCTCGAGTTCTAAATGGCTTCAATATTGCATGCGAAACCACTAAAGGAAAGATAAATTTGCCTATAAACGTGGTTGGGACCATCTACGAAATGAAGTTCCATGTGATCGAGGGTTATATTAGGTATAATGCCCTGTTCGGGAGACCGTGGATCCATAACATGAGGGCAGTGCCTTTGACCTTTCACCATGTTCTAAAGTTTTCAATGCCAGAGGGAGTCAAAGCAGTCTACGAGGATCAACCTGCCGCCAAGGAAATGTTTGCCATCGACGAAGTGATACCAATATCGGCGCTCTCATCAATGAAAGGGTCAAGTTCAAAGGGAAAGTATGAGGTCAAAAAGCAACCACAGACACCAGCCTCGACCCAATCAGGGAAATAAGGGACTGAGGAGGATGATGACTACGGAATTCCTCGATCCTTCATAGTCCTTGATGATTCCAATGCCACTATGTTAACGGTCGAAGAGCTGGAAAAAATCATACAAGTCGAACATTAGCCCGAGCGAAAGGTATACCTGGGCACGAGGCTAGCCCCTAACTCAGGAGAATACTTATTTAATTCTTTAAAACTAACATGGATTGCTTTGCTTGGTCCCATCTAAATTTGACATCCCACCAGAAATTACCACCTATAAACTGAGCTTGGACCCGATATTTTGTCCAGTGAAGCTAAAAAAAAGACCCAGTCTGAGGTCAAACATCCTTTCATCAAAGACGAGGTAACCAAGCTTCTCAAAATAGGGTCCATCCGGGAAGTAAAATATGCTGAATGGTTAGCGAACGTAGTAGTAGTCCCTAAGAAGGGAAACAAACTTAGAATGTGTGTAGATTACAAAGACCTAAATAAAGCATGCCCTAAGGATTCTTTCCCCTTGACTAATATCGATCGCATGACCGATGCCACGGACAACCATGAGATCCTAAGTTTTCTCGATGCCTATTCCAGGTACAACCAAATACGAATGAACCTGAAAGACCAGTAAAAGACCTCGTTCATCACCAAATATGGTACCTACTGTTATAATGTAATGCCATTCGGACTAAAAAATGTTGGTGCAACCTATCAACGCCTAGTAAAACGAATGTTCGAAGAAAAAATAGGGAAATCTATGGACGTTTATATTGATGACATGCTAGTTAAGTCCCTGCGAGCAAATGACCATTTGAATCATTTGCAGGAAACTTTCAGTATACTGAAGAAATACGACATGAAGCTCAACCTAGAAAAATGCCTATTTAGGACCGGCTCTAGCAAATTTCTTGGCTTCATGGTATAATCGAGATCAACCCCGACAAAATCAAGGCTATAGAGGATATCATGGTAGTAGGCAAAGTAAAGGTCGTGTAGAGGTTAACAGGACACATAGCCGCCGTGGGAAGATTCATCTCGAGGTCCTCCGATAAGAGCATTCGGTTTTTTTTGTTGCAGAAGAAGAAGAATAACTTTACGTGGACTCCTGAATGCCAACAGGCCTTGGAGGAGCTTAAATGGTACTTGTCGAGCCTGCTGCTGCTTCACATGCTAAGGGCAAACAAACAACTTTACTTATATTTTGCAGTATCAGAGATAGCGGTAAGTGGAGTCCTAGTCCGAGAAGAACAAGGTACATAATTCCCTATCTATTATATTTTTCGGACCCTAGGTGAAGCCGAAACTAGATATCCTCATCTTCAAAAGTTAGCACTCGCTTTGATAAGCGCCAATAGGAAACTAAAACCATACTTTCAATGTCATCCCATATGTGTTGTAACAACTTATCCTCTTCGAAATATTTTGCATAAACCCGAGCTTTCGTAGCGAATGGAAAAATGAGTCGTAGAAATTAGTGGGTTCGATATTGTGTATCAACCCCGAACAACCATCAAGTCTCAAATCTTGGCAGACTTTGTGGCTCACTTCACGCTGGCTAATGAAAGGCTATAATTGTGTATTTTAGTCGCTTATTACACTCTAATTTACTGCACTTTAATTTAGTTTGAGCTTTAATAGCTAGTGTTTTGCACTAAATATGTGTTTTATGCCTTGTAAGAGTGATTCCGATCTATATACGTTTTATGGAATAAATTCAAGTGATTTGGAGCTTTGAAGTCTGAGTAAAAGCCTATGACATTAAGCCGGGATCATGTTCGGAAGTCGTGTACCAAGTCGTGATGTTAAAAGAGGACGAAATAAGTTCACTCTGAGAAAATTACACTGCCGCGCCGTATGGGACGCCGCAAGGCACGACGCAGATGTGTAAAATGCTGCATGATGCGAAAAGTTGAGGCTGCTGATAATTTCCATTAGTGCGCCGCATGGTGCAGCGCGGATGTACAAATTTCATAGAGCCAGAGTCCTATTTCATGCAGGAGAAGGTGTTTTCGTCTGGGCCCAACCCTACTTGGTATAAATACATATAAAAACGTTATTTTGAGGATTTTTGATAGAGCTTAGCCTGGAGAGACGCAATTTGGAGCAAAAAATACACAAAGAACATCTCAGATTTCTTCATCTTTTCTAGTAATTTCAATTATTCAAAACTTATGCAATTGTTTGATTTCATCATGAGTGGCTAAACACCCATTGTTCTGGGGTTGTGATTTAGCCATGAATATTGTTGTTTAACGTTGACTTAACCTTGATTATAATTCACCAATATATGGTTGTTTCTTCAATTCTGTGTTTAATTGCTTAATTGTCTGGCCAACAGTTAGGTTCTATTTACTATCTATGCTATGCTTGGGAAAGCCGTGTTTAGATTAGAGAAGAATTGAAGAGAGAATGATCTTAACCCTTAGGGGAGCGAATTTGTGGTTAGGATAGGAATATACCTAGTCACCGTACTTAATTAAATATCGTGATCTTAATACGTTCTTAATAGATTGATTTCATAGGAATATAGGCATTAATCTATTGAGAATAGGTGAGTAGTACTTCGGGAGAAGGCTATGAGAGCATTTATCGATTAATTAGAAACCATGAGTGAATTATATGAAAGGGAGAGTTAATGAGAACACAATACGAATGGTGAATCGATCACAACCCTGGAATATTTGTCTCTACCGAATACACAACAATCAACTTGTTACTTGATAATTTAGTTATTAGTTAGAATTATAGTATAATATAATCATATTATTGGACTTTAATTTTAGCTGGATTGAATAACAATTTTATCAATTTAGTAAGTAGTTTACACAAGTCTCTGTGGGTTCGACACTCAACTTATCATTGTATTACTTGTCGACCACGTATACTTGCGTGTGCGTTTGGGAGCAACAAGTTTTTTGCGCCGTTGCCGGGGACTTGAATATTAGCTACTTGCTAGTTTTTGCTTTAATTGTTTATTTCATTGAGTCTAAAGTTACTTGATTGTTGCTCGAACCTTAGGAACTTTGATTGAATGTGCAGGGTCAGAAGCCAAGACCGACTTCAAGGCTTTGATCCTGAACCTGAGAGAACATTTCACAGGAGGTTGAGGGAAGCAAGGGACACGAATAATATTCAGGCACTTGTTCAATTTCCTGTGGGCATGGTAGAGGAGCAACCCATGGCTGTTAAGGAGGTGGCGATGCCCAGCATTGCTAATGTCACCTCCAGTATAGTGAAGCCCAGGATCGCTGGGCACTTTGAGCTGAAAAGAGCATGATCCAGTTGCTTCATGCAAATGGGCAACTTATGGGTCTTCCACACGAGGATCCACAACAACATATTCTAAACTTCTTGGAGATTAGTGATACTTACATCACTAATGGGGTCACTCCAGATTATGTGAGGCTCACACTTTTTCCATTCTCTCTATTGGACGAGGCTAAGCGGTGGCTAAAGGCAGAACCAGCTAATTCACTTACAACATGGAATAATTTGGCGAGAAAATTTCTGGCAAGGTTCTTCCCTTCGGCCAAAACTGCAAAGATCAAAAGTGAGATAGTTGCCTTCAAACAGAAAGCGGGGGGATCTTTATACTTAGCTTGGGAAAGGTTCAAGGGGCTACTCAGAGGCTGTCCTAATCACAATCAGACGAATGAAGTGTTAGCTCACACTTTCATAGAAGGGCTACATTCTGAAATAAAGATCGTGGTAGATGCTGCAACTGGGGGTCACGTGTTGGAGAAAAACTTTGACGAGATATATGCATTATTGAACAAATTCTCCAAGAGCAATCCCGATTGGCAAGGAGAGATGGGCAGACACAAGGTGCAAAAGTCTGCAGGGGTTCTTGAGTTAGATGTCATCTCAGCATTATCAGCGCAGATTTCTACACTGACCAATCAAGTCAACCAGATGAACTTGAGTATCAACTAGCAACAGGTACAACAGGTTCAAGCTTTTTGTGAAATATGTGAAGAGGGGCACACGAGTGACATGTGCCCCACAAACCCAGAGTCCATCTGCTTTGTGGGTAATTCAAATAGGGGCCAAACAAACCAATATGGGAACACTTACAATCCAAACTGGAGGAAGCACCCAAACTTCTCTTGGGGTGGAAACCAGGGCACTCAGAATCAATACAGACCTCAAGCACCTCAACAACAATATAGACCACTTCAGGTTGAACAACAAGCGATTCCTACAAGTCACCTTGAAGAAATGTTTAAAAAAATGATGGCTGAACAACAAGCCCTCTCCACAACAGTGAGAAATTTGGGCGTCAAATAGGATAGCTTGCTAGTGCTCAAAACACTAGACCAGCTGGAGCTCTTCCAAGTGACACTGAAGCAAATCCTATGGCGGCCCTTAATGCCGTGTCGTTGAGGAATGGGAGACAACTAGAAGAAGTTCAGTCTAAAAAGAGGAAACATGTGACTTTTAATAAGAGGCCAACCACTATAGAATCAACATCAGAAAAAGCTAAGGAGCCAGAGAAGCCAGCTGGAGAGGTAGTGGCTGAGCAACCCCCACAATTGGTTGCAAGGCCATTACCTCCATTCCCTCAAAGATTGTAGAAAGTAAGAGATAATACCGCATATAAAAAGTTTCTTGATATCTTGAAGCAGGTGCAAATTAATATTCCATTGGTTGACATCTTACAAAAAGTACCCAAATATGCAAAGTACATCAAGGACATTATGGCAAATAAAAGGAGGCTAACCGAGTTTGAGACTGTGGCACTCACTGAGGAGTGCAGTTCCAGAATTCAAGGCAAGTTACCTCAGAAATTGAAGGATCCAGGTAGTTTCACTATCCAAATCTCGATTGGTAAACATGCTGTTGGGAGAGCTTTATGTGATCTTGGAGCGAGCATCTATGTTTAGACGCTCGCTATCTATGTTTAGCGTCAACTTGGAGCGAGCATCTATGTTTAGCGTCAACTTGATGCCGCTATCTATGTTTAGACAGTTGGGGTTGGGTGAGCCACGCCCAACAACAATTATCTTACAATTAGCTGATCGCTTCCTTGCTCATCCCGAGGGAGTGATTGAAGATGTGCTAGTTCAAGTGGGTTCTTTCATATTCCCTGCTTATTTCATTATCCTAGACTACGAGCCCGATCAGGAAGTCCCATTTATTTTGGGGCGTCCATTTCTAGCCACGAGCCGAGATATTATTGATGTTTGCGAAGGAAAGATCACAGTGAGAGTGGGTGATCGAGTGGAGGTCTTCAATGTTTATAGAGCACTCAAGTTACCAGCCCACTATGAATAGTTATCCATGATCTTTGTGGTAGAGAGTGATGCCACATCGTTAGTGCCCTATATGAGCCCTGTAGATCCTGTTGAACGAGTATTGATTGGGGATGTAGAAAATAGTGAAGATGAAATGATAGGAGAAATTGAGCAAGTACTGGATATGTCCTGCAGTTATGTACATGGGTTTAGGAAATTTGAAGAGTTGGACAGGCCTGTTACTCTAACCTTTCCCAAGCCATCTATTGAAGAAGCTCCGAAGCTAGAACTCAAGCAACTTCAAACGCATTTGCGCTATGCTTATTTGGGGAACTCTGAGACATTGCCCATGATTATTTTGTCCAGCTTGACTAGCACTCAAGAAGAAAAATTGCTCAAAGTACTCCGTGAGCATAAAAAGGCCATTGGGTGGACTATAGCTGACATCAAGGGCATTAGTCCATCGTTTTGCATGCATAAAATCTTTTTAGAGGACGGACACCACCCTAGTGTGGAGTAGCAAAGAAGATTAAACCCCATTATGAAAGAGGTGGTGAAAAAGGAATTAATCAAGTTGCTCGATGCAGGTATCATTTTTCTTATTTCTGACAGCAACTGGTTAACCCAGTTCAATGTGTGCCCAAAAAGGCAGGAATGACTGTAGTTGAGAACGAGAAGAATGAACTAATCCATACTCGCACTGTTACGTGATGGAGAGTTTGCATTGATTATAGAAGGCTCAACAAGGCAATTCGCAAGGACCACTTCCCACTTCCATTCATCGACCAAATGCTAGACAAGTTAGCCGAGCATGAATATTACTGCTTCCTTGATGGTTATTCAGGATACAATCAGATTGTCATATGCCCAGAGGATCAGGAGAAGACTACTTTTACTTGTCCTTATGGCACTTTTGCCTTCAAGCGAATGCCGTTTGGACTTTGTAATGCACCAGCCACTTTCCAGAGGTGCATGATGGCTATTTTCACCGACATGATGGAAAAATTCTTGGAAGTGTTTATGGATGATTTTTCAGTTTTTGGGTCTTCTTATGATGATTGCTTGAGGAATTTGAGCAAGGTGCTAGCCCGTTGTGAAGAAACAAATCTACTACTAAATTGGGAAAAGTGCCATTTTATGGTACAAGAAGGCATCGTGTTGGGCCACAGAGTATCTAGGAGCGGCACTGAAGTTGATAAAGCGAAGGTGGAGGTGGTTGAAAAATTACCTACACCTATTTCAGTGAAGGGTGTTCGGAGTTTCTTGAGACACACGAGTTTCTATCAGCACTTTATTAAAGATTTTTCGAAAATTGCTACTCCTTTGTGCAGGCTGCTTGAAAAAGATGTAACTTTCAACCTTGATGCTGCTTGCCTCAAGGCATTTGAAGAACTTAAAAAGAAGTTGGTGACTGCTCCCATTATTGTGGCACCTGATTGGTCCTTACCATTTGAACTTATGTGTGATGCGAGTGACCTTGCTATTGGGGCAGTGCTAGGCCAGAGGAAGGACAAGGTGTTTTATTCCATCTACTATACGAGTAAGACTCTTGATGATGCCCAGCTGAATTACACCACCACTAAGAAGGAGTTGTTAGCTGTTGTGTGGGCCTTTGAGAAATTTCGGGCATATTTGGTAGGAAAAAAAGTCATAGTCCATACCGATCATGCAACAATCAGGTATTTGTTTACAACAAAAGAATCTAAGGCTAGATTGATGCGCTGGTTTTTATTGCTGCAGGAGTTTGATGTAGAAATACGAGATCGAAAGGGGATAGAGAACCAAGTAGCTGACCATCTATCAAGGTTGGAAAATCACGATCACGTGGAGGAGGGTGGCCAAATTAAAGAAGTATTTCCTGATGAGCAACTTTTTGCTATAACCCAAGACCCTCCTCCATGGTACGTAGACTACGTGAATTATCTTGTGAGTGGGGTACTTCCTCCTGAAATTGAATCTGAAGCAAGAAAGAGGTTTTTACATGATGTGAACTTTTACTACTGGGATGAACCCTATTTGTACAAGCAATGTGCTGATCAATTGATGAAGAGATGCATTCCTGAAAAAGAGGTGGAATTAGTGTTGTATAATTGTCACACATCACCTTATGGGGGCCATCATGGAGGAGATAGAACAGCTGCAAAGGTGCTACAATCCGGTCTCTTTTGGACGACTTTATTCAAGGATGACCATGCATTCGTTAAGAAGTGTGACCAATGTCAGAGAACGGGAACAATCACAAGGAGGCATGAGATGCCTTTGAATAACATCCTAGAAGTTGAGCTTTTTGATGTGTGGGGGATAGATTTTATAGGGCCATTTCCACCGTCCAGAGGAAACAAATACATTTTGCTAGCAGTTGACTACATGTCAAAATGGGTGGAGGCGATTGCCTTACCAACAAATGATGCCATGGTGGTAGCTGCGTTTGTCAAAAAGAACATATTCTCGAGATTTGGGACTCCACATGCCTTAATTAGTGATGAGGGGACTCATTTTTTCAATCGGTTGCTGAATAACCTTCTAGCCAAATATGGAGTTCGCCACAGAGTTGCTACAACATATCATCCTCAAACCAGTGGGCAAGATGGGTGTCAAATAGAGAAATAAAGAAAATATTAGAAAAGACGGTGAGTGTGAATAGGAAGGATTGGGCTGCAAAGTTGGATGATGCCTTATGGGCGTATAAGACTGCATATAAAACGCCAATTGGAGCGTCCCCTTACAAGTTGGTTTATAGGAAGGCATGTCACTTACCCGTTGAACTGGAACACAAGGCATATTGGGCCATTAAGAAGCTGAACATAGACATTGAGGCCGTATGCGAGAAAAGACTCATGCAGTTGAATGAGTTAGATGAGTTTAGACTGCACTCTTATGAAAATGCTAAGCTATATAAAGAAAAGACAAAAATATGGCATGACAAGCATATCAAGCCACGTCACTTCGAGCCAGGCCAATAGGTATTATTATTCAATTCTAGGCTACGGCTATTCCCTGGAAAGTTAAAATCGAGATGGTCAGGTCCGTTTGAGGTGTTGAGAGTCACGCCTTATAGTGCAATCAAGCTACGAGCTTTAAATGATGAGAGGAAATTCTTGGTAAATGGTCATAGAGTCAAGCATTATTGGGGAGGAATGATTAATCGTGAGAAGACCAAGGTTGTACTCGCTGATGAGTAGGCGAGACTCTGCGTCGTGCCGCGACGTTAAACTAGGCGCTTTTTGGGAGGCAACTCATCTTTACTGATTCCTTTTATTATTATTATTATTATTATTATTATTATTATTATTATTATTATTATTATTATTATTATTATTATTATTATTATTATTATTATTTTGTTCTTATTATTGTAGTAGTATTTGTTTTTGTTTTGTAGGATTATAAACATATGAGGCGAAGTCATTGGAATAGTGCAAAAGCGAGTTAGGGGTTGAGGACTAAGTATGGGGTGCCCACACGAGGGACTATGCCTGGGGGAAGCCTGAGTACTCGTGAGCCGCTATTGCTTCGGCCTTTGGCCTTTCAGGGAGTTTCTTGTCCACCCTTATTATTGTTTTGCTTTATTTGTGCATTGAGGACACTGCATTCTTTTAAGTGTGGGGTGGGAGAATTCTTTAGAAGATTAGTACGAAGTTGTAACATTTATTAGCTGGAAAAAAAATCGAAGAAAAAAAAATAAAAAAATTGAACTTTTCCCGACGATGGATTTCCTAGACAATTTTCTTGATGGATTTAAGTCTAAAGAAAAAGGACAAAATTTTTTTCTTTGTAGGTAGTTTAGCAATTCCCCATTGGTTTTTCTTCGTGCCGTGGTTCTTTTCCAAAGGTTTTGTTTGAACCGGGTGTAGGTAGTTTTATTTTGTTAGGAGAGAAGCCATTGTGTTATTATTGAAATTGAAGCAATATCTTTTAACTTTGTCATGCCTTGAGAATAGTGAGTACTTTAGTTGTGATGCTTAGTGTCACGACCCAAATTGGAGGGCCATGACTAGCACCCGACCATACTTGCCGAGCACCAACGTACATTTTATCTAACCTTTTTTTATTATCTTTTAGGGTTGCCGAGATCAATATAAATGGTAGACCTGGATCATAGACAAACATCAATAAAATATGATGGCATGAATATACATAGCAGGGGATGACCAGACAATCAAGAAACTGCATATAAGGTACGAGCTACCACGCTACCATGAAAGACTATACAACAAAAACCAGCCGACAAGGCATACCAAACTATACATGAGTAGACACTTATTTATGAGCCTCTATAGGAACATAAGTACTGCAACATAGCCGGAACAGGGCCCCGACATACCCATAATGTCTATAACAAAAATGCATACCAAGACCACGGCAAGTCCGGAGAAGGGATCTCGCCAATCACTGCTGAACTGGACAATCTACTGTGGTGGAGGAGCTGCACCTGCCTGTCTATTTGGGCCTGCAGCACGACATGCAGCGTACACAAACAAAAGGACGTCAGTACGAATAAAGTACTGAGTATGTAAGGCAGGGAACCATAAATATGAACAGTAATGTAAGCAGGGATAGAGAATTTACAACCTGGAACATCTGAGTACCTCTGAGGGCTACTGACATGAAATGCATGATACATATGTATGTATATATAAACTTTTAAAACATACGCCTCTATGGGCATCATCATCATCATATCGTACCCAGCCATAATAGGCTTGGTAAAAACGTACCCGGCCGTTATAAGGCTCGATAGAATCGTACCCGGCCACGCGGAGCTCGGTAAAACCCAACTGATCAGTGGTTGCACAATAGGTGCCGTACCCGGCCGACTATAGCGCGGCTCGGTAGAGTAAAATAGATACATATATATAATGCATGCTCGACTCATGGAATCACATTCTAAACCTTTCGGAGAGACATAAGGCCGGTATCCTCTGTACACGTTATTAGGACCAACTCTTCATTACGAACCTTATAAGAATCAGGAAGTACCAACAACATTGATAACATAAGAATAAGAGAAGCAACATTAACATCAATCGTTCCACAAGAGGGAAAGCAATGTAAGTACTGCTAGCTTCTAAGAGTAGAGTATCTTTGGAAGCTCGTTCATTACATTATGTACAATCAGAGTCGCGCAAAAGAAGAAAAAGGATAACCTCACATACCTTTTATATATTTCCCCAATCACAAGCTATGCAATTGTCATAACTCCTTAGTCTACAATAAGAGAAACGATACTATCGTTATCATTTAAGCGTCATAACTATTATGTATCGACCACAACCTATTTTACGTTGAAACGGACAGCACCTCCCCTATATATATGACTTCACACCATTCCAAACAATCACCAAACAGCCCAAACAACATCAATAATAAACATATTGAGCCTCCCAAAACAGTCCACGCACAACCTAATTACATCATACATACGACGACCACCGTAGTCGTGTCAAACGACCCGGAAATGTTACGAATAACTATAAATCCACAACCCTACATATATATGGTATTTCTCCACACACTTCCACCTCTAAAACTCCACAAAATAGTAGTAAAACACGCAGCCTAATAGCAACACAAAACAGTCCGCTACAAGTGAATAACTCGAACTCACGGTTTCCGATCACCGTCCCGTGAGTTCTTACATGTATAGAATGAATTACCATGAATTCACAGCAGAGAAAAATGTATGAAAGATGGTAGTAACTTACCTTACTTGTTGGATAACTCAGCCCTTCCCTTGGTTCTTCAAACTCTAGGTTTTACCTTCAAATAGAACTTGAAAGAGAGGGAAATTCGATTAGGGTTTGTGTGGGATATTTGGGGAGGAGTTGCAGGGGTTAACTTTGGTTTTGAGGGTCTGAAAAATGGATGAAATAACTGAGTTCATGACCCCTTAAAAGTCCTCTCTTGTCCGACTTAGGGCTTTTAATTTTGTCCTATCATTTTGGCAAGTAGGTGATGCACCTACTTGTCATCTACCATTCTGCGCAGGCTTGCGAAAATATGAATATCTCTATACTTCGAGATCGTATTGACAAACGATTTAATGAGTTGGAAACTAGACTCATAGATCTTTAATTTTGTGGGTATATCACCCCGTAATTCCTTGTAAATTATGATAAAAGCTTAGAAACATTTAACCTAATGTTTAAGTAAAATTATGAACCTAAGTTGCGACAACGTTTGTCGACTTTTGTTTTATAACTCGTTTGACTTCAAGACTTATGATATGGATATTATATTATTCAAATACCTTAATACATGACCTCTTGAGTGTATTAAGAACCTCTAGGTTTACCTGAAAATACGAGTTACAACATCCTTGATTCGTTTAACTTCTAATACTTATTAATCACCCTTATACACCCTTGTATCACTTAAGACCAATAGGATTAACTTCTTATCATATCAAAGGTAATTCCTTCTTGAATTTATGTTAACTAATATATGGCATGAACTAATGCGTGTGGATATGGGTTGTAACACCCTTCCCCCTTAGGAAAATTCGTCCTCGAATGTAAGGGTTCATAGGGAGTTTAAATCATCGTGGATTTCGGTCAAGTTTCTCCCATAAATAGAGGACAAACTTGCAAGTGGTTAACTCAATGTATGTATTACAAGAGTATGCAAAGCATTATGGACATGTACATTATCTGCATATCGCCATTTTGTATTAAGGAAGAGTATTCTCAAGTTATTGCTTACCTCATAGAGCCATTTCATCTTCCAATGTATCATATGTTCCACCAGCATCCTTGTTATCTTCATTCTAGAATAGGTACGGGTATTTAGACTTCATCTCCTCTTCTGCTTCCCATGTTATTTCTTCCATATTCTTGTTCCTCCACAATACTTTGATGGAAGCTACCTCTTTTGTTCTCAGCTTGCGGACTTGTCGATCTAATATAGCCACTGGCACTTCTTCATATGATAGGTCCTCTGTAACCTGTATATCTTTGATAGGGATGACTCGAGAAGGGTCTCCAATACATTTCCTCAATATAGATACATGGAATACCGGGTGGACAAATTCCAATTCGGATGGCAATTCTAACTCATAAGCAACCTGTCCAATCTGTCGAAGAATTTTATACGGGCCGATATACCTTGGACTCAGCTTACCTTTCTTCCCAAAACGCATAATACCCTTCATTGGTGAGATCCTCAGGAAAACCAAATCACCAACTTCAAACTCCAGATCACGACGTCGGACATCGGAATAAGATTTTTGCCTGCTTTGTGCCGTCCTCAATTGCTCCTGTATCACTTTAACCTTCTCAATAGCTTGGTGAATCAAATCTGGCCCATATAATTCTATTTCACCGACTTCGAACCATCCAACTGGTAATCTACATCTTCTCCCGTATAGTGCCTCGTATGGGGACATTTTAATACTGGAATGGTAGCTATTATTGTAGGCGAATTCTATGAGTGGAAGATGGTCATCCCAATTTCCCTTAAAATCTAGAACACATGCTCGTAGCATATCTTCCAGTGTCTGAATGGTACGTTCAGCCTGTCCGTCAGTCTGCGGATGAAATGCAGTGCTGAGATTCACTTGTGTGCCTAAACCCTTCTGAAAAGACCTCCAAAAGTTAGCTGTAAATTGAGCTCCTCGGTCTGATATAATAGATACCGGCACACCATGAAGCCTAACAATCTTCTTGATATACAACTTCGCATAATCTTCAGCCGTGTAAGTTGTCTTAACTGGCAGAAAATGGGCACATTTTGTAAGTCGATCAATTATCACCCAGATGGAGTCAAACTTATGATAAGAGCGAGGTAATCCAATAATGAAGTCCATATTAATCACCTCCCATTTCTAGGTCAGAATCTCTATATTCTGAAGCAATCCACCAGGTTTCTGATGTTCTATCTTTACTTGTTGACAATTGGGACACTGGGCTACAAATTCTGCAATAGACTTCTTCATGTTATCCCACCAATACTGCTCCTTGACATCATGATACATCATGATACATCTTTGTCGAGCCAGGATGGATGGAATATCGGGATTGATGAATCTCATTCATAATCTTCTCTCGCAACCCTGCCACATTAGGCACACATAATCAGGCCTAGTATCTCAGTGCCCCATCTCTTCCGATCTCAAAAGCCATACTTTTACACTGCTGAATGCTCTCTCTTAATCGTACTAACATAGGATCTTCATATTGCCGTGCTTTTACCTCGGCTACCAAAGATGATTCTGATGTATTCTGTATAGTAACACCTCCGTCATCAGAGTCTAACAATCTGATTCATATTGGCTAGCTGATGAAGCTCTTTAGTCAACCCCCATCTACCTGCCTCAATATGTACTAAACTTCCCATTGATTTACGGCTGAGAGCTTCTGCCACAACATTGGCTTTACCGGGATGATACAATATCTCGACGTCGTAGTCTTTCAGTAATTCAAGCCACCTACGCTGCCTCAAATTCAACTCTTTCTGCTTGAAGATGTATTGTAAACTCTTGTGATCTGTGTAGATGTCAACATGGATGTTGTATAAGTAGTGCCACCATATCTTCAAAGCATATATTACTGCAGCCAATTCCAAATCATGGGTTGGATAATTCTTTTCATGCTTCTTCAATTGTCTTGATGCATAAGCAATCACCTTCCCACGCTGCATCAATACGCACCCCAAACCTATACATGAGGCATCACAATATACCACATAACCTTCTGTTCCATCAGGAAGAGTGAGCACTGGTGCAAATGTCAATCGATTCTTCAGCTCCTGAAAACTACGTTCACAAGTGTCAGACCACTGGAACTTGGTAGCTTTCTGTGTTAACTTAGTCAATGGTGATGATATAGAGGAAAACCCTTCTACAAACTGCCTATAATATCCTGCTAGCCGTAGGAAGTTGCGGACTTCTGATGGTGTTGTAGGTCTCGGCCAATTCTTTACTGCATCGATCTTCTGAGTGTCGACATTAATACCCTCGTTAGATATCACATGGCCAAGGAACGCTACTGAGTTCAGCCAAAATTCACATTTGGAGAGCTTAGCATATAACTTACGATCCTGAAGCATCTGTAATACTATCCGCAAGTGGCCCGCATTTTCCGCCTCCGAATGAGAATATACTAGAATGTCATCAATGAATACAATCATGAACACATCAAGATATGGCCTAAATATAGTATTTATGAGATCTATAAAAGTTGCTGGGGCATTTTTTAGCCCGAACGACATCACCAAGAACTCAAAGTGCCCGTATCTTGTCCGGAAGGCTGTCTTTGGAATATCCTTCTCCTTAACCCTCACCTGATGATACCCTGAACGTAAATCAATCTTGGAGAAATACTTGGCACCCTGGAGTTGGTCAAACAGGTCATCAATTCTTGGAAGTGGATATTTGTTCTTTATAGTAGACTTATTTAACTGTCGATAGTCGATACACATCCGTAACGACCCATCTTTCTTCCGCACAAATAGGACTGGTGCACCCCAAGGTGAAGTGCTAGGTCTAATGAAGCCCTTATCCAGCAAGTCCTTCAACTGCACCTTCAACTCTCGCAACTCTACCAGGGCCATTCTATATGGAGGGATAGAGATCGATTGAGTGTCAGGCAACACATCAATGCTAAACTCAATCTCCCTTTCAGGAGGAAGGCCTGGGAGTTCATCTGGGAAAACATCTGGGATTTCGTTGACCATGGGGATTGATTGTAAAGTAGGCGGTTTCGCCTCCGCATCCCTAACGCAAACGAAATGATAAATGTAACCTTTTGAGATCATTTTCCTTGCCTTAAGATAGGAAATAAACCTACCTTTTGGTGTAGCAATATTCCCTTTCCATTCAATGATGGGTTCACCAGGAAATTGAAACCTAACCATCTTCGTACGACAGTCAACATTTGCATAGCATGAGGCCAACCAGTCCATTCCCATTATCACATCAAAATCAACCATTTCTAACTCAAATAAATTTGCCGAGGTTTGACGACTACAAATCATCACAGTGCAACCTCTATATACCCTTCTAGCAATCACAGAATTTCCTATCGGAGTAGATACCGCAAGGGGTTTACTTATCAATTCAGGTTCAATGCCAATCTTATTAGCCACAAAGGGTGTAACATATGATAATGTAGATCCCGGATCAATCAGCGCATATACATCATAAGAAAACACAGATAAAATACCTATAACAACATCTGGAGACGACTCGAGATCCTGTCGACCTACTAGAGCATAGGTTCAATTTTGACCACCCCTCAAACTCGGCACTGCACCTCTACCTCTACCACGACCTGTCGACTACTGAAAACCCCGTGCTGGAGGTCGAACTGATGAGGAAGAAGCAGACACAGATCCACTCGGCTGAGCCATACCATCACCTCCCCTGTTAGGACGCATCATATGGCCAGGCTGTCCGCAAGAATAACATGCATCAGAACGTCGACGAGACAGTCTAAAGTGGGCCTTGCCGCATTGATCACAAAGTGGTGTTGTGGGTCTCATCTGACTAGTATCCCTGTGATGTTGCGAGCCTGATGCCTGTGAACTCTGACCTGGACCAGAATGGGTAAATCGATCATATTGAGGCCTCTGAAACTGTAGGGGAGCACTAGCTACAGGTGGCGCCAAACTCCTCGAAGACTGGGGCCTGACGCTGCCTCTAAAGTCATTAGAATACCTTGCAAATCTCGCCCTCTTATGCTGGCCCCTATCCTGCTCCATATCTGCCCTCTGCTGGCGCTTACGATCCTCTAGGGTCTGGGCATAAGCCTGAATACGGGAAATATACATGCCCTCCACCAAGGAGGCTGTCGTGCACTCATTTATCAGATGTGGTCCCAATCCGTTCACGAACAAATGCACCCTATCACTCATCTCGGCCACCATATGGGGAGCATGCCTTGCTAAAGAATTGAACTGCATACTGTACTCTCGCACACTCATATTACCTTGTCTAAGGTTCAAGAACTTATCAGCACTAGCTCGTCGTATCTCAACTAGTAAGTAGTGACGAAGAAAGGCCTCAGAAAATTCCTTCCACACAGCTGGAGGAGCGTTCGAATCCTTGTATCTCTCCCAACTATCATACCAGAGAACCGCTAAATCCCGTAGCCGATAAGAAGCCAACTCTACTGCCTATGTATCACTAACATGCATAACCCGAAGTGTACGATGAACCTGGTCAATAAAAGTCTGCGGGTCCTCCTTGGGGTCTGATCCGGTAAACACTGGAGGGTCGAAATTAATAAAATCACGAACTCTCGTACTAACTGGTTTCTCAGCAGCACCTGTATTCTGCCTCTGAGCCTGAGCAACTACCAAGCTAGTCAATAACTGCAAAGCACTCCGCATATCCTGGTCTGTAGTGCCAGACGGAGGAACTGGAGGTGCTGGGTACCTCCTAATATCCTCTGGAGGAGACAGGGTAGATGAGGTATGAGACGACATCTCACTCTGAGCCTCACTTTGGCCTGCTCTGGCTTGGGGCACCTGACTTGTACCCTCTCCCGCAGCTGTATCAAATCGTCTACTAATTGTTTGCTTCCTAGTCGAAGGCATCGCTGAAAGAAAACAAGGTGAATATTAGAGACAAACACTTACGACTCAACTCTACGCACGATCTAGATTCAGGAAGAAGGTAACAACCCTAGATGTCATGTAGCCTCCTGATTATAAATGTGGCGCGCTACACATCCATAATCAAGACTCTACTAGACATGGCTCATAGACAATCCCTAGGACAGACTTGCTCTGATACCAAGTTTGTCACGACCCAAACTGGAGGGCCATGACTAGCACCCGACCATACTTGCCGAGCACCAACGTACATTTTATCTAACCTTCTTTATTATCTTTTAGGGTTGACGAGATCAATATAAATGGTAGACATGGATCATGGACAACCAACAATAAAATATGATGGTATGAACATACATAGCAGGGGATGACCAGACAATCAAGAAACTACATATAAGGTACGAGCTACCACGCTACCATGAAAGACTATACAACAAAAACCAGCCGACAAGGCATACCAAACTATACATGAGTAGACACTTGTTTATGAGCCTCTATAGGAACATAAGTACTGCAACATAGCCGGAACAGGGCCCCGACATACCCATAATGTCTATAACAAAAATACATACCAAGACCACGGCAAGTCCGGAGAAGGGATCTCGCCAATCACTGCTGAACCGGACAACCTACTGTGGTGGGGGAGCTGCACCTGCCTATCTATTAGGGCCTACAGCATGACATGCAGCCTCCACAAAAAAAAGGACGTCAGTACGAATAAAGTACTGAGTATGTAAGGCAGGGAACCATAAATATGAACAGTAATGTAAGTAGGGATAGAGAATATACAACCTAGAACATCTGAGTACCTCTAAGGGATACTGACATGAAATGCATGATACATATATATGTATATATAAACTTTTAAAACATACGCCTCTGTGGGCATCATCATCATCATATCGTATCCAGCCATAATAGGCTTGGTAAAAATGTACCTGGCCGTTATAAGGCTCGGTAGAATCGTACCCGGCCACGTGGAGCTCGGTAAAACCCAACTGATAAGTGGTTGCACAATATCTGCTGTACCTGGCCGACTATAGCGCAGTTCGATAGAGTAAAATAGATACATATATATAATGCATGCTCGACTCATGGAATCACATTCTAAACCTTTCGGAGTGACATAAGGTCGGTATCCTCTGTACACGTTATTAGGACCAACTCTTCATTACAAACCTTATAAGAATCAGGAAGTACCAGCAACATTGATAACATAAGAATAAGAGAAGCAACATTAACATTAATCGTTCCATAAGAGGGAAAGCAATGTAAGTACTGCTAGCTTCTAAGAGTAGAGTATCTTTGAAAGCTCGTTCATTACATTATGTACAATTGGAGTCGTGCAAAAGAAGAAAAAGGATAGCCTCACATACCTTGTATATACTTCCCCAATCACAAGCTATGCAATTGTCACAACTCCTTAGTCTACAATAAGAGAAACGATACTATCGTTATCATTTAAGCGTCATAACTATTATGTATCGACCACAACCTATTTTATGTTGAAACGGACAGCACCTCCCCTATATATATGACTTCACACCATTCCAAACAATCACCAAACAGCCCAAACAACATCAATAATAAACATATTGAGCCTCCCAAAATAGTCCACGGACAACCTAATTACATCATACATACGACGACCACCGTAGTCGTGTCAAACGACCTGGAAATATTACGAATAACTATCAGTCCACAACCCTACATATATATGGAATTTCTTCACACCCTTCCACCTCCAAAACTCCACAAAATAGTAGTAAAACACGCAGCCCAATAGCAACACAAAACAGTCCACAAAACAGTCCGCTACAAGTGAATAACTCGAACTCACGGCTTCCGATCACCGTCCCGTGAGTTCTTACATGTATAGAACGAATTACCATGAATTCACAGCAGAGAAAAATGTATGAAAGATGGCAGTAACTTACCTTACTTGTTGGATAACTCAGCCCTTCCCTTGGTTCTTCAAACTCTAGGTTTTACCTTCAAATAGAACTTGAAAGAGAGGGAAAATCGATTAGGGTTTGTGTGAGATTTTTGGGGAGGAGTTGCAGGGGTTAACTTTGGTTTTGAGGGTCTGAAAAATGGATGAAATAACTGAGTTCATAACCCCTTAAAAGTCCTCTCTTGGCCGACTTAGGGCTTTTAATTTTGTCCTATCATTTTGGAAAGTAGGTGATGCACCTACTTGTCATCTACCAATATGCGCAGGCTTGCAAAAATATGAATATCTCTATACTTCAAGATCATATTGACAAACGGTTTAATGTGTTGGAAAACAGACTCATAGATATTTAATTTGGTGGGTAGATCACCCCATAATTCCTTGTAAATTATGATTAATTCTTAGAAACATTTAACCTAATGTTTAAGTAAAATTATGAACCTAAGTTGCGACAATGTTTGTCGACTTTTGTTTCATAACGCGTTTTACTTCAAGACTTATGATACGGATATTATATGATTCAAACACCTTAATACATGACCTTGAGTTTATTAAGAACTTCTAAGTTTACCTGAAAATACGAGTTACAACATCCTTGATTCGTTTAACTTCTAATACTTATTAATCACCCTTACACACCCTTGTATCACTTAAGACCAATAGGATTAACTTCTTATCATCTCAAAGGTAATTCCTTCTTGAATTTATGTTAGCTAATATATGGAATGAACTAATGCGTGTGGATATGGGTTGTAACACTTAGGCTCAATTTTTGACTCTTATATAAGTACCTTAAATTGTATGATCTTAACTTTGCTTAACTTCTTTGACTAGAGTGTCTTGATGAGTTCAATCTTGAGTGAGTTATGTGCCATGTGTGTGTAAGGTTTCGTGTTATTCTGTGCATTACATTTGATGTCTAGAACTTGCCCCGTGTGTTTGCAAAGCGAAATAGTAGTTTTGTTAAGTCTTGGAAGTGATATAGGCATTTCTTTGTTGAGCCATATATATATTTTACCCGCCTAATTGCTATGTATCATAGTTAACCCCTTTGAGCCTGTAATCCTGTTTCTTTGGCAACCACATTACAAGCCTTACCCATTTGTTTGAATTAACCATCTATTTGAACCTTTTTACCTCTCATGAGCACTTGAATTGTTATGAACTTTGTAAAAGTTAAAGTGTGGGGTGGTTGGGTTGGCGTTTGAGTGGAACTAATGAAATAAGGAGAAATGTGCACTGTTTTGAAAAAGTAAGAACCACATGAATTGAAAAGGAAAAAAATTAGTTGTATTGCTGATAGTGGTGACTGTTGATGTAATTGTGCTTAAAGAAGTATAGAGTTAATGTACATTGATGTGAAGGTGGAGTTATGGTTTGACATAAGTGTGGAGTTTTCAACATTAAAGTGTATGTATTAAAGTGCTTAGGGAGGTATAGTAACTCTTATATCTAAATTTATCCTACCCGTCCCGCAGCCTACATTACAGCCAAATAAAGTCCTACTTGATCTTAGACTGAATGAGCTCGATTAGTAGAGTAGTATACTACGGGCAAGCTTATGGTGCATCTTTTGTAGCATACAATGTTATTTCTGAGAGTGAGCGAATTCTTTCTATCCTGAGTTCCTAATTGTTCTTAAATTTTAGTGTGTGGAACTACTCTCTTTTGTTGTGTGAGGCCACTTGATTCATGAAGGAAAGGTAATGTCATTGACCTCTATGTTAGAGTAAGTGAGTGAGTTGTGAATAATGCGTGGTACTTGTGAGTCAAATTTTAAGGTGAAGATGTTACACTCTTGTGCTTAGTCTATTTTAAATATTCTTGGTGTGATGAGTTAGGAGAATTGTTTAAAAGGTAATGTCTAAATAAAGTGCAGTTTGATTGCTCGAGGACGAGCAATGGTTTAAGTGTGGGGTGTTGATGATAGGCTATAATTGTGTATTTTAGTCGCTTATTACACTTTAATTTACTGCACTTTAATTTAGTTTGAGCTTTAATCGCTAGTGTTTTGCACTAAATATGTGTTTTATGCCTTGTAGGAGTGATTCCGATCTATGTAGGCGTTATGGAATGAATTCAAATGATTTGGAGCTTTGAAGTTTGAGTAAAAGCCCAAGACATTAAGCCAGGATCGTGTTCGGAGGTTGTGTACCAAGTCGGGATGTTAAAAGAGGACGAAATAAGTTCACTCTGAGAAAATTACACTGCCACACTGCATGGGACGCCGCAAGGCATGGTGCAGCAGTGTAAAATGCTGCCTGATACGAAAAGTTGAGGCTGCTGATAATTTCCATTAGCGCGCTACATGGTGCGGCGCGGCTGTACAAATTTCACAGAGCCAGAGTCCTATTTCGCATAAAAGAAGGTGTTTTAGGCTGGGCCCGACCCTACTTGGTATAAATACATATAAAAACATTATTTTGAGGAGTTTTGACAGAGCTTAGCCTGGAGAGACGCAATTTGGAGCAAAAATACAAACAAGAACATCTCAGATTTCTTCATCTTTTCAAGTATTTTCAATTATTCAAAACTTATGCAATTGTTTGATTTCATCATGAGTGGCTAAACACCCATTGTTCTGGGGTTGTGATTTAGCTATGAATATTTTTGTTTAACGTTGACTTGACCTTGATTATAATTCACCAATATATGGTTGTTTCTTCAATTCTGTGTTTAATTGCTTAATTGTCTGGCCAACAATTAGGTTCTATTTACTATCTATGCTATGCTTGGGAAAGTCGTGTTTAGATTAGAGAAGAATTGAAGAGAGCATGATCTTAACCCTTAAGGGGAACGAATTTGTGGTTAGGATAGGAATATACCTAGTCACCGTGCTTAATTAAATATCGTGATCTTAATGCGTTCTTAATAGATTAATTTCATAGGAATATAGGCATTAATCTATTGAGAATAGGTGAGTAGTACTTCGAGAGAAGGCTATGAGAGCATTTATCGATTAATTAGCAACCATGAGTGAATTACATGAAAGGGAGAGTTAATGAGAACACAATACGAATGGTGAATCGATCACAACCCTGGAATATTTGTCTCTACTGAATACACAACAATCAACTTGTTACTTGATAATTTAGTTATTAGTTAGAATTGTAGTATAATATAATCATATTATTGGACTTTAATTTTAGCTGGATTGAATAACAAATTTAGCGATTTAGTAAGTAGTTTACACAAGTCTCTGTGGGTTCGACACTCAACTTATCATTATATTACTTGTCGACCACGTATACTTGCGTGTGCATTTGGGAGCAACACTGGCCCTAGTGCCCGAGGTTGAAAGAGAATTATTACTCAACTTGGGTACATCTTCGGGGATCTAGACCCTCTTTACAAACAATACTTCGAACATAAAGGGGTATGGACTCGACATCGTGTTGAAACCACCCAAAGGTAACGTGGTTAGACAATCTATTACAATTGTATATTTGACTAATAATGAGGCAGAATATGAGGACATGATTGCAGGTATCGAACTAGACAAAGTCTTGGGAACAGAGGTGATCAAAGCCAAATGTGACTCCCTCCTCGTTGTGAACCAGGTTAAGGGACCTTTGAAGTTTGGGAGGAACGAATGCAAAGTACTTGGATAAGTTACAAGTAACTCTATACTGGTTCAAAGAATGGACTTTTCAACATGTGCCTTGAGATGAAAATAGCGAAGCCGATGCTCTCGTAAAACTAGGCTCGCTGGTCGTAGACAACAAACTCAATTCGAGGGCAGTCGTACAACTCATGAGGTCAGTGGTTAATGAAGGGCACGCCGAGATAAACTCCACAAGCTTGACCTAGGATTGGAGAAACAAATACATAGAGTATTTGAAGAACAAAAAAATTCATTTGGGACCACATGGTATGTAGATTCGGAATACCATATGAGATTTCATGTGACTACGGAAAACAATTCATTGGCAACAAGGTGACCAAATTTCTCAAAGGCCTCAAGATCAAAAGGATTTTATCAACATCTTATAACCCTAGTGGGAATGGGACATCCGAATCGACCAACAAAACCATAATACAAAACCTCAAGAAAAGGTTGACCGACGCCAAAGGAAAATGGAGAGAAGTCCTGCACGAAATCCTTTGGGTGTATCGCACAACTTCGAAGTCCAGTACCGGGGCTACCCTATTCTCTTTGGTTTATGGCGCCGAAGCTTTAATATTGGTCGAAGTTGGGGAGCCAAGCATCATATTTCAATATGCAACGAAGGAATGAAATGACGAGGCCATGTATTCGAGCCTGTAGCTATTAGATGAATGACGTGAAACTGCCTTTGTTCGATTGGCTGCCCAGAAACAACGAATGGAAAGGTATTACAATCGAAGGTCCAACCTTCAATATTTTAATGTCGGGGACTTGGTACTGAAAGGTCACATTAAACACCCAAAATCCAAATGAAGGAAAATAAGGTCCGAACTGCAAAGGGCCGTACCAGATTCTCGAGATCACAGGGAAGGATCCTATAAGCTTAGAAGGATGGACGGAGAACAACTACTGAATAATTGGAACATAACTCATCTCAAACGATATTACTACTAAGGCACGAACCCATTTCAATTCTTTCTATTTTTTGACTAACACTTGCAGGTTATTGACGAGGAAAGGTATGAAGCCTTTAGGTCTGAAAGCACGCATTACACTCTTTTTCCCTTGAACCATTTTTGTCCCAAATGTGTTTTTCAGCAAGGTTTTTAACGAGGCAACAGTGGATCGTATTACCTTAGAATTAAAGGCCGATCACGAATGAGTATTAAAGACTGTGTTGATAGTATCTGAGATTTCTCTACAATAAACCTCGAATACTAGGGGGATTACCCTCAGATATTGAATTATTCTAGCAAGGAAATCATTTCGAAATGAAAAGGTCTCAATAGGTAGGATTTATTGTAAGGGCCAAACGGTCAAAACGAACCGTGCCCACATAGATTGCTCGAGCCCTAACATAAAACATGTACGCATGTGTAAATATTTGCCACAAGAATAAAGAGAAGTACTTTCCTTGCAACCATTTAATGGTTTGGAAAAATTTCCACTACAACCCTATACTTTCGATCTATTATAAAATGAGCCCAAGGGCCGATTGTAACCAGAGTTTGGACAATCACTACCACACTTGGGGACTGCCGTCCATAAAACAAACTCGAACAAATAGAAATATTGAACGTCGAGGGCATAAGACCTCTTTGGAAAACCTCGAAATTTAAAGGCCATGGCCATACCTACTCGGGGACTATTATCTTAGGCAAGCCTGGATAACTCGGGAAAGCGAGCTCACTGGGCTATACCCAAACTAAAAGGCTATGGCCAATTTAACACGGTTCGGTGACGTCCGAAATCCGTAACAAATATAGGCCTTCGAAAACAAAAATATTCTTTCACAACCAGTTCTAAAGTCTATCCTCGGCAGAATCTTAAACTTATGATATTTTCGGGAAAAAACTTCGGTAACACTGAACCCTGATAATGCCTTAACCCATAAGGGTAATAAAGGCAAGGTTTGTTCGAACCCTCGAACATGACCTTATTATTTTGTTCTAAGGCATTCCAACCTTTGTAAATACAAGCAGTAAAACAAAGAAAAAATTTAGAGCTGAAAAGGGTGGAATACCTTATATATAAATGATCTTTTTACAAATGCCAGATCGACCAAATACAAAATTTACAAAGGCCTAAGGGCTGCTTTCATTTAGAGTTCGAGAGATCATTTTCACTCGACTAGAAAGCCTAAGGGCTACCTTATTTCGAGTTCGAGCAGGTCCTTACTCGATCATTAAGCTTAAGGGCTACATAAACTCAAGTTTGAATAATCATTCAGGGTCCATCGATTAGAAACAGTCAAAGGCAAGGCTTATTTTCAGTCCTTACCATCCCTAACCTTGGACCCTCGAACAAAACTTCATAATCTTATGCTAAAGCATTTTGACCCTTACATGAGATAACAAAAAAGACAACAGATTCAGAAACCATGCAGGGGAAAAAGTTTCATATATTCATCAAAATATTTTTACAAGGGTCATATGGCCCGATCAAGAATTCTTTACAAAGGCCGATTAGCCTCAACACAAAATCAAAAATCATGAAGCCTAAGTAGCATGGTCCTTATCGGAGGAAGATTTTTTGCCTTTGGAGTCTCCTCCACCAGATTAGCTCAAACTCTCAGAGTCTTCCTCAGGGAAAGCCAGTTTTTGAGCCCTTGTTTCTTCAGCTCTCGTAATCTCGATTTTAGAGGATATATTGAAACCCTGAACACAGGTTCCCTCGAGAGCCTCCCTTCGAGCTTGCCACTTCACATGATCCACCATGCTCCTGGCCTATGCTTGGGTAGTTTTAATATCGACCTTGTATTGGGTCGCATTGGCTTGGGCCTTGGTGTTGGCCACTACCGCCTTAGGTTTGGCCACTTCGAGGTTTTTGGCCAAGTCAACTAAATAAGACTGAAGCTCCTCAATATTTTTGCTTGTACCGAGGCTTTCTCCCTTGAGACCAAAGATAAGACTCGTCCGACTCTAGCTCTGCTTAGACGACCTCCTTTTTTAAAGCTAAGATGTCCATATACCCCTTGAACTTTTCAACCTCGGCTTGTACTTCATCTATTTACCTTTGAAGGTCCTTGATCTATTTGAACCTCTATCGAACCTGCAGAATTAGATCGTTAGTAGTTATCTCCAACTCATCTTCACTATAATGAAGCAATCAGAATACCTACTCAGCTATCTCAGCATGCTCATCTCGAGTTGTCACTAAATCTGCCTGAAGATTCTCACTAAGAAGCTTGTAGGTATCGCATTTCTCAGTGAGGCCTTGAACCTCAACCTTGAACTCCTCTCGATTTCAAAGGAAGGCCTTGTTATGCAGCACCGAAGTCTAAAAGTAAGGAAGAATATGTTAGAACTATCTACAATTAAAAATTTTAAAATGATAATGGAATGACCCTCGAATTTACCCGATTCAGAGCGTGATAGGCCTCGTTGAATAAACAAGCAACTTTCACCTCATCCATCTTAGCTTGGTCTTCTTCGGTGACCAAGCATTGGAGATAGCTAGCCACCTCTACGGGTGAAAAACGAATCCGAGCATCCTCCGGGACCCAGATGATAATTGATCGCTTACGCCCGGGATCGACACTAGGGGTCGAAAAATGATTAGTCAGTTTAAAGCTCGAGGAAGCTTCACTCGATCTCTTCCTCGGTATATCCAAGTCACCAAGACCGGTGACATCTTTCACTCCAACAAAATAGCCATGAAAAGGGTCTTTTGCTCCATAGACCCCTTCCCCGTGGTAAGTCTCTATCGCTTGAGCTTCATGCATCATCCACTCAGTGAATGAAGGGGAATCTCCGATATCTACTACCCCAAGTAAATATTTTAGGGTACCTCTTTCATCTCGGGAAGCCTCGAGCATGGTTTATACACCAGCATCGGTCGCATTCCCGATAGCCTTCTCACCTCAAGGTGAAGCGCTTTTAGCTCTTTCTAGCTCGCTGAATTCATCAAATAGAGGCTGAGTAGTTTCAGCTCTCGCCAGCCCAGTAGTTCCTTGAATCTCGGTGCTAGCTCCCACACAAGCCACTAAGCCCGGAGTATTTGTCTTCTTCTTCTTTGGCCTCATCCCTTAGCCGTTGGACTGACTCCAAAGTAAGAGGGATGACGTTCCTCTTAGGTTTACGAGATGCTTTCTTTTGGGGCTTCTGCCCCTCAGAGTTTGTGGAAGTCAAATCCCTTTTCCTCTTCTTCTCCTTCACCGGCTTTGAGAAAGATAATAGGGGAAGGATTTCTTCATCACCATACGGGGGCCTCATTGCTACATCCTTCCCGAGACATACAAATCAAAAAAGATGAGTAATCCCGATACAAGACCCCGAATGATGACCGTTCTAAGAAAGAAAATTATCGTGGTTACGAGCCTCCCATTGACCCTTTGATAACTCCATCCAAACACGCTTGGAGTAAGATATCTGCGACACTAAGCCCTCGACCCATCGCCTAAGATCGGAGATTACTTCTGGCACGTGGGACACAATTGCAACACAAAAAACATAGATGAAGAAAGAAGATGAGAAGTAAAATGGCAAAGTTAAATATTCAAGGCAAATAAATACTTACGATTCATGTTCCATATTTCAGGAAACGACATGTCTTTGGCAAAGATTAGGCCGAGGTCTTTATTCGGAAAAATCGGCCCATCCAACCTCGGTCTTGGGTCTCATCTATGCTCGAGAACGGGAGTTTGGTGGCTCGGAATTAAAGCTTGATCAATCCTCCTCGATAGAGACGGGACTATAGAGATGCATAAGGTGATCGTGGGTAAAAGAATGCCCCTCAATCTTGTTTACACAAAATCGGAGGAGGATCACGATCCTCCAGAATGATCGATAGATCTTGCTAAGAGTCACATTGTACCTCTTGCAGAAGGCAATGATGATGGGGTCAAAGGGAACCAATGTGAAAGGAAAAGTGTAAACACTTAGAAACCCTTCCACATGGGTAGTGATAGATTCCTCAGGCGAGGGCACCCCCATATTTTGTCAACCCAGTTGCATTCCTCTTTAACTTTGTAGAGGAGATTGTCGGTAATTGTGCATATGTACCTTAACATCGGTTCGCATCGACCCGGTACCGAGGGTGTATTCTCTACCTTAAAATCAACAGCAGTGAGGAACTTTGTCGGAACGAAGTCCTCTAGGAGAGGTTCTTCCACCACTCCATCGCCGGCGGGCCTTGATTAAGAAGTAGTTTCCTTTTGAGAAATGGTTTTTGAAGTCTTAGCCATTTTACTTTGATGAATGAAGAAGAATGGAAACTGAGAAGAAACACTTGGTATTTTGTGATGAAACATGCGAAGAAATACCAATGATATGAAACCACAAAGCTTTGAGGAACGCAAAGAAATTTTGAAGAAGATTTGAAAGTAATGTTTGGGAAAAAGAAGAAAGATACATTTATAGGTTTAAGATAACAGTTCAAATCTGGTAGTGGTTGATCGTCGATTGGCACGCATTAAATGCCTGTGAAACTATACCGACGAGATATTTCAGTTACCTTTTTTGCTTATGTCATGATGCTTACATCATGATGTATCAAGGTGAAGATCGAGGGCTCAAGTCTTTTCTTGTAATTACTCTCCAAAAAATGAGGGAACTATCTGTATATGGTCAAAATGGGGCTTGCCCTTTTTGTGAGACTGATAAAGGCTAGAGCGTGATAAGTCAAGGATCAGCTTTGATTTATATCAGTCTATGGTGCAGAGTTAGATTGTCAAGCTCGAGACCCTGAGACCGATTAAAATTGAGACCGACCAAAACCGAGGCCCACCAAGATTGAGATCGACCAAGATCGGGACCGAATAAGATGGAGATCGAGGGAAGCTTACCAGGTTAAATAAGAAAAGATGAAATATACACAATAGAGCTAGGATCACAGTGCAAATCCCAGCATGTATCAAAAGGAGGCCGATTAATTATCCAATCATGGGATTTCTTACTGTATTTAGTATTGTACCTAGAGTAGTACTCCCCTACTATATAAAAAGGGTCTGATCATTTGTAAAGGGGATGATATTCACGTTACATAAAGCAATACACTTTTTTCTCCTAAGCTCTCAATATTCTGTTACTTTGTTCTTGTATCAACTGAATCATCACTTAGTTCTAGGGTGATCAAATTCAAGGGCCAAGGCTACTTGATCCATTTGGTTTGCTTTAATTTCTATTTACTGTCAATTTCAATATCAATTTATGTTTTTTCTCAGTTTGTGCCAAGTCAAATCACGTGTCCTAGAAATCACAATACAAATTCAATTGTTATCCATTTTTAGGGTAAACATTTCACATAATTCTCCACTCCATTTGCACTTGTGGACACTTGGCACTTCTTTTGTTCACTATAATGTTCACTCCCTCCTTGGCATTGACTTGCTTAGGATTTTGCACTTATTGAAGTTAATCTTTTGCTAATTTATTCATGGTGGTGGTGAATTCGGCAGTGGCTTGCCCATAGTCATGCAACTCTTTATGGAGGTAAATCACGTTCGGATAACCTTGTGAAACATTAGCCCGAGATTTCCATGCCGATGATGTGTCCGCTATTTCATCCAAAATCTCGCAAGCCTATGCATAAGTCGTTGTCATAAAATATCCACCAATAATTTGATTCACCATACATTTGTTGGTCGTGTTAATCCCACAATAGAAAGTCTGTTGAATCATATTCTCTATCATATCGTTGTTGGGACATTCTTTGACCGTTCTATACCGCACCTTTATCTCGTGTAGCGGTTCATCGGGCTCTTGCTTGAATGCCAGAATCTCATCTCTAAGTGTAGCCATATGCCTGGGAGAGAAGAACTTAGCAATAAATTTCTTTGCCAACTCATCCCAAGTACGAATGGAATGGTTCGGCAATCGTTCAAACCGATCTAAGGATTTCCCCCGTAGAGAGAAGGGAAAAAGCCTTAGCCTCAAATCATCCTTGGAGACATTTGTTTGTTTACTCCCCCAACAAGTGTCCACAAACCCCTTCAAGTGTTTGTATGCATTATGACTTGGAGCCTCGGTGAAGAAACCCCATTGCTCTAGCAAAGTGAGCATCACATTGGTGATTTAAAAGTTTCCCTCCCTAATATGGGTAGGGACTATTGCACTAGCAGGCCTTCATTGGGCAACACCCGGTATGGAGCCACTCGTGGAGGAGGTGGGGGTGGAACTGGGACAGTTTCATCAGGCGCCTGGCCTCTTCTATTAGCTTGAGGTTCAAGAGGAACCTCTTCAACTTTGTCATCTTCAATGTCCGCATCCCCCAAAGGCATGTTTCCAAGTTCATTGTTGTTTGCCGCCATACTTGTACCTACAATTGATTCACACAAATTAGTAACATAGAAGGAAAAGAAGATAATCCACACACAAACCTAAATATATAGCTAACACCATTTTTAACTCCCCGACAACGGTACCAAAAATTGATCACATCCAAATGGACGCCTCTAAAGAGATATGACACGGTCATTTGCAACAATAAAACCCAATGAAAAGTCGGGATCGAATCATATGTGAGCTAATATGGGAGCTAAGAGTATATATTTGGAATGAGCAAGTGAAGTATCTAGATTGCACTTCCACAATGAGGTTTTTATTTCTACATCTAAAATTAAGCTATTGATTTCAAATTTAAAGATAGAAGACTAGAGATGACTGTATTTGAAGATTTTCCAAATATATAAAAACCCTAGGATGTGACCATGAACTAGGTGTTTGCTTAATGGGATAAAGACTTTTATGCTCGTTTTGTTGATTGGGGTGTATTATAGCTCACAACTCTACGTTACCCACTTAATACCTTTCGGTCAGAGAGTGGTTTTGCTCAATTTAGCTTTCTCAAGACCAAATGGGTATCAACCAAAACAGTTGATAAGAGCTCAAGTCGGGTTGTTACTGTCTCTAGGTTGAACCCTTCAATTGGGTTAATCAATCTCTCAGTTGACCCAATTCCTTGTTAGCTAAGTTAACCTAAACAAGGTCCATCTTTCTCAAGAAGAGACCAAGTCAAATAGGCATGAATCAGTGTATGCAACCATCAATTCTATAATTGAAGCATAAACTAACCTAAATAATAAACACCCAATCACAAACAAACATAAAATTAATCACCCATAAGGTGTACACACTAGTGTTGGATAACAACCCTAGTAAAAATCTAGCTACTCATAGTGGATGTTGAAGAAAACAAAGAAGAAAAGATAATAAAATTTATATTGGAAGATTAAAATAGAGAAATATAATGTTAAATCACCAAAATAAGCTAAAGTTTCCTAAAATAGTAAAGAGAAATAGCTACAGTACTTCAGAGATTCAAAACTTGACCTAATTTTGTGAAACACATCTATTTATACAAAGCTGGAAATCTCTGACAAAAATGCCCCTCGGGAGATTCTGCAACCGCACAATTCCAGGTGTGGTCCGCAGATTTCTTCATCTGTTAGGAACTGGACGTTAGCGGCCGCACATTTCTAAACTACAACCGCTGCAGTCCGTAGAATTAATACTGTAGCCGCACAATTCTTGTGCGGTCCGCAATTCACAGAGGTTCTGGACTTGGTCTTTTGCACACTCTCTGATCTTCGACTCTTAGCTCATCTTTGTGGCCGCACAATTCATGTGTAGTTCGCAATTCACGCAAATGTCTGTTAGATTTCCCTTCTTTGTTTGTGGTCACAGATGGAAATCTGCGGTCCGCAATTTCATCTACAACTGCATAATTCCTTTTGCAGACTACAAAATTATGCTCATGCGTCTTTCATTTCCTTGTGCCTCGGACTACTCCTTTTTAGTCGGATTTCATCTTTGGAGATAAATTTTCATCATTCCTGCAATTTTGCAGAATTCCATTAGTTCAAGAACACAATTCAATCCTTTTAGACTAAAACAAAATCTAAAAGGTGTCAATAAGCAGTCATAATCCCCACTTATCACCCATAAGGTTTATATACTAGGGTTGAGTCACAACCCTAGTAAGAATCTAGCTGCTCATAATGGAAATTGAAGAAAATAATGAAGAAAAGCTAATTAAACTCATAACCAAAATTAAAAATGATGAAATATAATGTTTAAACACTAAAGAAATTATCACTAAAATGGCAAAAAGTAACGGCTACAATAGCTTTCAACTTCCAAATTTGACCTAAAATTGTGAAATTCATCTATTTATAGTAGGCCAAGTGTCACTGACAAAAATGCCCCTTGGGAGGTTCTGCGGCTGCACAATTCCATGTGCAGTACGCAAATTTCTTCAACGGGCAGGAGAGTGGGTTTTGCATCCTCACATTTCTGGATTGTGGTTGCGAAGAAACTTCTGCGGCCGCACAATTCTTGTGCGGTCCGCAATTCAGCAAGGCGTCCGAACGTGGTCTTTTTGCATTTTCTATGAACTTTGAATTTTTGTAAGTGAAATCCCTGTTCTGCAGCCGCACAATTCATGTGCGGTCCGCACGTTGGTTAAAATCCTGTTGGGTTTTGTTGCTTGTTTTACAGCCGCAGATGGAATTCTGCAGTCCGTAATTTCTTCTACAGACCGCAATTCTTTGCCTCTGCGCCTTTTAATGCCTTGTGCTTCGGAACACTACTTTTTGAGTCGAATTTCGTCATGGGAGATCAAACTTCCAATATTCCTGCAATTTGTACAATTTCATAAGTTTCGGGAACGCAAATCAGTACTTTCAGACTAAAATAAAAGGAAAATAGTGCTAATAAGTAGTCAAAATCCCCACTTATCACAGGTTAATAATAATCGCACATGTAACCATCTCATTGATGCATCTTATGTGGTGTACATGGCAGGTGAATGGGCCCATATTCACCTTTTATATTTCACATACATATTACCCTGCTACAAGTTGTAGTAATAGAAGATATTAAAAATTTCTTTTATTTTTAGTCTCAATATAACCATCCGCTTTCGCGAATACTTTAAAAATTTAATAAGTTTCTTTGAGACTTACTACCAAATAATACCTTATTGATAATTAATTTTATTTCTCCAAAATATTATAGTTGGCTCTTCCAGAGCTCTCAATTAATTTTGTACAGTCACATATTCATCAACATCCATATGGTAAATATCTCTTTCAAGGAGAATGTTATACCATTATGATCATATATGTTACTTCCATTACTTTTTCCCTATAATAATCACATTGCCATAATAATTTGGCATAATTACGATAGGTATGTGATCAATGACCATTCATACCATAATAATAAAATTATTTTCTTATTTCATTTCAAATCTCCTTCTAGAGGTGAATGTGGTATATTCACTAACACTAATACGTTCATATTCTTCCAAGAATGAATATATATTCATAAATCATATGCTATCACATTCACATTATGAATGGACCATAATCTCATGTCAAATCAACGTCAAATATTACTTTTACAGAGTGAAGGATTATTTTGAGAATTCTTATTGTTCTCATTACCACAATGATGACGATTATAATTTTGTCTAACATCTACATCCATTGATATCTTCATGGTAATAATTGTTTTTTTTTCAGAATTATCACATACCGCTACAATAGTCTCTTAAAGGAACTAGAATAAAGCAAATTCAATGGGTTGTGTTTCCATTTCTTGTGCTAACAATCATACATGAATTTGATCATGGCTAGACATAGAAATTTTACAACTTCAGGTGGTTATAATTTCTTACAAACTAATCCAAATTTGTTGTCTTTGCTTGTATTTAGAAACAAATTATAGAATTTCAAGAATTTAAAAGAGAAAAATAAGGTAAAATACTTACCTTAAATCCAGAATTTATTCATGAAGAAAGTTCATGGAACAATGACAATCATTATGCTCAATATTATGTACAAGTTAAGCGTCATGCGCGTATCTGATGGTAGGCTAGAAACCCATGTAATAGTCATAGTTTGCACTCTAATCACAGCATTTTACATGTAGTTGAGCTTAATTAATGGTGATTTATGCTTATTACGTGTTTTATGCCTTGCAGGAAATGATTCCGAGCTACTAAGATATTTTGTAGCTAATTTGAACAAGTTGGAGCTTTGAAGTCTGAGTAAAGCCCAAGAAATTAAGTCGGGATCACATTTGAGAGTCGAGGACCAAGTGTGGATGTCAAAAAGTGGAAAAAAAGGATTGCTCTGAGAAAAATGCATTACCGCGCTGCGGGGCGCGAGGCGCTAGTGCAATACTCCTGCAGAGTGAAAATAATAGGCCTCTGAACTTTTCCATTAATACGCTGCCCGGTGCGCCGCCTGGTGCTCCATGCTGTGCGCTGCCCGGTGCACCGCAATAGTGTATTTTCTCATTCAACTTTTTCCACTTCGTTTTTAAAATGATAGTTTCGTCTAGGCCCGTGCTTACATGGTATAAATACATCAAAAATACGAAATTTGGAGGGCTTTTAACCTTGGAAGCTTTTGGAGAGCATTGGAGGCTACAAGACACCAGATTTCATCATATTTTCATCAGTTCAATACGAGAGTTTGGAACGTAACGTTAAATTGATATTTTCTTACTTTTTAATTCTATTTGTGATGACTTTCCCCATATCTATAGATTAGTTTACCTTAGCGTTTGACATGATTTGGTGGCTTGGTTGTTGTTCATGGATTTGACTATTGTTTAATTGCTTGAGTTTATTGGAGGAGCTTTAATATTAGTTGTGATTTTATTCTGTATAATATTTAATCGAGAGAGGAACATCTTATTGAATATCATTGAAGCATATGCCTTAGTCTATTTTGATGATTCTTTGAAGTAATCGAGAGAGCTTTTTGAGTTACCGTTTAAATTAAAATTGAGAAATATTCACGAGAAGTTTCTCTTTGATTATTCTACAATAGATTCTTGCAAGTTTCACCGCACTTCACATTACTTTATTTGAAGGATTTAGATTTAATCAATAGAGGAGTCTGAATCGGAAGTATAAGCTGACCACCTATTAAATTCGTGAGAATCGATAGAATCTTAGGAGTGAAATATAACAATGTCATATCCAGAATAACAGTCTCGCCCCTATCATGTCAAAACCTTTATTCTTCATTTTGATAATAACTCATTGCTTTACTCTCTAGTTTTCCGTGATCAATTATTTCTTGCTTTAATTTGACTGGTTAATTTTAGTTCATAAACACCCCAACTAAAATGTTCATCATCTTGAATAGCGTTCACCCATAAATTACTTGAATATTATTCAAATCCGATCCATGTGGAGACAATAATTAAACTATACTATCTTTGGTTAACGATCATTAACTTTGTGTTGTGTTTGCGCTCGTCACTGTCCCAAAGCCAATGTCAATGCATTCACGCAAGAGCCTCACACAAATTCCTATATCTTTTCTCCACGAGTGGTTTAATTTTCCAAATATTAGACAACTAATTAATAGTATATTTACAAATTAAAACAACCGCAATCTGTAGAATCTCGTGCTGATTACGTGTTATAATATAATAAAAGAAGAAGAAGAGTATTGTAGAGAACAGTAGAAAGAGAGAGAATTCTTATTGATTTGGAACATTACAATAGAATAGAACCCCTCTATTTAGAGGAAAAATGTGACTTAGCCATAAAATAATAAACTCTATAATCTCTCAGATAGATAGACATTTACCATAAATAAAATAGTATTTATAACATATTTATTATTGTTAGTTTTCTTCACAATACTTTTTCTACTATTATTCTTCTTTTCAGGAGAAAGGGCAAATCATCGTCAATGGTCGGATGTCCAAATTATTGATTTAGGTTGTGGTAATCAAATTCAAAACATAACAGCGTATCGCAATTGACAAGAAAAAAATAACAGTGATTAACGTAATTGCCGGTGAAATTAAATAATTCTTTAGGTCTACAATAGCAAAGAACTATAGACTATAGTACTAATTCTATACTTTGTTTGGAGTAAAATGGACATGGTGAACGCTGAAATATCTTAATAAAATATGTATCCGTGTATAGACTTTGTTGGATTTGACACTTTGGGTTCTTGATACAGTTCAGATTTTTTATTTCTTTAGCCCCTTATTTAACTTTGAAACCGGGCATCATTGTTTTAAATTTTGTATAAAAGCATTTTAGATTTATTTTATAGGTCTAGTGGAATTTCCTGGACGATAATGATAAACTAAAGGCAGGGAAATACAAAGATATTTCCATATTGGTGCCTAATAGTCAAATCACTATTTATTCTTGCACAAATTTGTGTCTTATTTTCCTACTTCACGGAGTTTTATTTAGATACTTCTATTAGTTTGGACTTGAGATTATGAAATTTATCCTCAATTGAAGGAACCATTATTATCTTGTTCAATGTTCTGAAGGAGTATTTTTAAAAAGATTTAGTATAAACTAGCCTAAGATTTCTCTGTATAAATAAAATAAAAATAACAACAACCCAGTAAAATCTCATAAGTGGGGTCTGGAGAGGGTTGAGTGTACGCAAACCTTACCCCAACCATTAATTAAGAAACTAATATTAATTGCAATAGTGAATTCTCGAGTGTCAAGTTTGAATAGAACATGTTGGGCCTTGGGGACGTTGGTAGCTTGTAACAACCCGATCAGTCGTTTCGAGCATTTGCATTTCGTTCAGCCGTTTGATATCTTGAGTAGCTTCATATGGTGTATTATGACTTGTGCTAATCGTCGATTTTGGTTTTCAGGTTATTCAAAATTAATTTGGAAGAATGATTCTCAACTAGGAAGCTTTAAGTTGGAAGAGTTGACCAAGTTTGACTTTCTAGTACTTGAGCTCGGATCGGAGTTTTGATGGTACCGTTACGTTCGGATGGTGAGTTTGTATGTATGCCTGGATTTGCATTTGGATATTTCTAGATTGTTTCGGCACTATTTGGCGAATGTTGGAAATTTAAAGGTTTGAAATGTTCATAAGTTTGACCGGGAGTTGACTCTGATGATATCGGGTTCGAATTGTGGTTCCGGGAATTGGAATAACTTCCTTATGTCATTTAGGACTTGTGTGAAAAATTTGAGTTCATTTCGAGTTGATTTGATAAGGTTCGACACAGGTTTTGGAAGTTGAAAAATTCAAATTTCATTAAGTCCGATTTGAGGTGCGATTCGTGGTTTTGATATTGTTATGCGTGATTTGAGGCCTTGAATAAGTTTGTGTTATGTTATGGGACTTGTTGGTATGTTCGGATGGGGTCCCGAGGGGCTGGGGTGAATTTCGGATAGGTTTGGGTTGTGTTGCGCTCGTTTTTTATGTTTCCACGTCGCTTGAAAATTTATGGTCATTTTACTAAGAGTTGGGTTGCTAGATTTTTTCAGATTAATTACGAAATTGGCACTGAATTCGTATTTAAAAATCTACACTATTTTCAAATATTGAAACCAACATATTTCCTTAATTATAAGGTCAAATGGAGTGATTCAAAAGCCTAACTTGGTTGAAATTTCACAAGGAATATAGTGGAGGCATCAAAAGAGAGTTTCGGGATTATTTGGCATGAGAAATGATGCAGAACAGCTGGCAGAAATATATAACATCAAGAGTTTGTTCATTTGATCATATTTTGAGTTGGGGAGCTCGGATTTGGGCGATTTTGGAGACGATTTTCACCACATGGATTGGAGTAAGTGTTCTCTACTCGGTTTTGGTTATATGTCATGAATCCATCTTTATTTTTAGTGTTTGATTGATGATTTCAAAGTGAAATTTGAGGGGTTTTATCTAAAATTTCATAAAGTGAATTTTTAAGTTTGAACATCAATTCGGAGTCGGATTTAAGTGCAAGTAGTATGGTTGGACTCATAATTGAATAGATTGTCGGATTTTGTAAGTTTTATGGGGTTTCGAGGTGCGGGTTCGGGTTTGACTTTTTGGTTGACTTTGGGCTTTTGATTAAAGATTTCACCTTTATCGATTGGGTTTGTTTCCTTTGGCATTATTTGATGTTCTTGAGTTGCTTTTGGGTAGTTTTGAACTATTTGGAGGTCTATACGCGCGGGACGATATTTTTGGAGTATTGTTTAGCTTGCTCGGTATTGGATTTGGCTTGTTCGAGGTAAGTAACACTTCTAAACTTGGTGCTGAGGGTATTAAATCCCGAATTACATGTCATGTGATTGATGTTGAGGTGATATGTATGCTAGGTGATAGGCGTGTGGCCACGAACCATGTGAATTATGATTTAGTCGATTCCATGGAACTGTGTAGCTATCTTATCAGAACATTTTTAGTGTACTCTATGTGTTAGAGAACTTGAGCTATAATTTATGCTAAAAACCATGTTTAGTCTATGTGCTGGTACTATTGGGACCTACAATGGTCGTTCTTTGCTGTTGAGTTATCTGCTTAATTGTAGTTATGTACTCAATAGCATTTATCATTACATATCATATCTCAGTCTTTATTATCTTGTATTGTCACATCTCGTATTATTGAGTAGGGATGCTTAACATGAGTATTGTGAGCCTGAGAGACTGGAGAGATTGATGATTGAGTTGGGGCCTCAAGGCCAAATTGTAAGTGGTATTGATAGGATCGGGCTGCATACCATAGCAGGATTTATTATTCTTGGGCAGGATTTGCCTTGTATTATTGATTTATGATGGGATCGGGCTGCACGTCGCAGCTGGTTTTATTGATTCATGCTAGGATTTGGCTTATTATAGCGCTTGGGATGGATCGGCCCCTCCTGAGTCTACACATCCACATTAGGCACAGTTGCTAGTAATTATTTACAATTGGGCTGGATTTGCCCTGGGCTGGATCTGCCCCGTTTAGTGCTGAGTGACTGAGTGTGTCGAGTTATTGAGCGTGATGAGTGGAAGTGTGAGACAATGAGATGAAGTATTCTCATAGTGTAAGTAAATGTGTTCTTCACTGTGATGCATTGCATTTGACATAAATATTTGACATGCATTCATAAAGATGTATTTTCCTCATGTTGTACGTTATTGCGTAATTCATGACCTCAGATACACACTGACATGTAGGCATAGAGATGTTGTAGTGACTCGGCCCGTCGTTTCATGTGTTACCACTCTGTTTTCTCCATTTCTACTTCTTTATGCTTTGTTTATCCGTATTATGTGGTATCGGGTTAGTCGGATCGAATCTGGAATGGTTTTGGTAAGGTTTGAGACACTTAGTCTCTTTTGAGTAGCTTAAGTTGGAAAAGTCAATTAGATGCTGACTTACATGAAAAGGGGCTCAGATATGAATTCTGATTGTTCAGATAGCTTCGGGAGATGATTTGGGTCTTAGGAGTGTGATCGGAACGTGTTTTGGAGGTCCATAGTAGATTTAGGCTTGAATTGGCGAAAATGAAATTTTGGCGTCTTCCGGTTGATAGGTAAGATTTTGATGGTCGGAATGGAATTCTGGGAGTCGCAGCAGGTCCGTTGTGTCATTTGTGATGTGTGTGCAAAATTTCAGGTCATTCGGACGTGGTATGTTAGACTTCTTGACCAAAAGTGTAATTCAGAAGATTTTGGAACCTTAGGCTTGAATACGATGTGATCTGGTTGATTCGATGTTGTTTGAGGTGTTTTGAGGATTTGTATAAGTTTGGATATTGGTATATGACTAGTTCGTGCTCTTGGTTGAGGTCCCGGGGGCCTCGGGGTGATTTCGGATGGTTGACGGGAGGTTTTGGAGTTGAGTTTGGCAGCTGAAGTTTTATGGTTGCTGTCATAACCGCATCTGCAGTTGGGAGGCCGCAGGTACGACTCCCGCAGATGCGGAAGTAAGCCGAAGATGCGGCCAAGAGGTGAGTCAGGCGGAGCCGTAGAAGCGGGCATCTGGGCGCATCTGCATGACCGCAGATGCAGAAGAAAGGTCGCAGGTGTGGTTCCAGGGATTTAAGTAAAAATCGCAGAAGCGGTAGATTGACCGCAAAAGCGGTAGCACAGAAGCGGAAAAAGGGACCGCAAGTGTGAAATCCCTGGGTCAGAAGGTATATAAGGTTTCCTTCGCGAATTTTGGCTAAGTTCTCTATTTTTGAAGACGGGAAGTGAGCTATGGCAGTGAATTTCAAGGGGAAATCGAAGAGTATCAGTTGGGTAAGTTACCTAAGCTTCATTACTTGAGTTTTTGACCATTTTTCCATTGTTTCATCACGGTATTAGTGGAAATTAAGGAAGAAATTAAGGGATTAGGGCTTGATATTGAAGAGCTTTGAGTGGGGATTTGAGGGGCCATTTGAGGTCCGATTTTGATGCTTTTGATATAAATAGACTCATGGGAGGATAATGATTCTATTGATGTGATTTTTATGGAATTTCGAGATGTGGGCCCGGGGGTCGGGTTTGGATCAATTTCGGGATTTTTGGTAGAATTAGATTATCTTCGCATGGGCTTCATTACCTTAGCATATTCTAATGTTATGATTCTGATTTTGGGTAGATTCGGCGCAAGTTGAGGCCGAGGCGAGAGGCAAAGGCGTCGTGGAGTAGTAATTCATCCGGTTTGAGGAACTGAGGGTGTAAAACCTCGGTATTTCGTATAGTTTTGATAAATGAGGTGACACACATGCTAGGTGACGAGCGTGTGGGTGTGCACCGGTAGGGATTGTGACTTGGTCCATCCCGTAGCGACTATTAAGCCACGTATTTTATTTGAAATCTTATGATATCACGTATTTTAGAGATTGATACTATATTATGTGTTGTATGCCATGTTTGGGGCCTTGTGCCGACCTATTGAGACCCTTAGGGGGCATTTTTACTGTTTTCCTCACTCAATTTGTTTGAAAGCATATCCTCACTCATGTTTTACCTATTTATTTTTTTGACCTGGTTTTTATCACTCTATTTCTTAAAATGTGGGAACTGTTTGGGCTGAGTTTCCCTAATTTCCACTATTATGCCCAAGTGGCTGTGAGGTTAATGACTAAGAGAGGTTGAGGACCTAATGGTGAGGATTATATATATACTATGGATCGGGCTGCACGCCGCAACAATACTTATATGGATCGGGCTGCATGCCACATCGACACTTATATGCATCGGGATGCACGCTGCAGTGATATATATATTAGATCGGGCTGCGCGCCACATCGATATGACGCTTGGGTTGTAGGAGCCCCTCCGGAGTCTGTACACCCCTAGTGAGCGTAGTCGACTATAAACTATGGATTGGGCTGCACGCCGCAGCGGTTATTATGATTATTACTATTGTGAGGTATTATTGAGCCTGAGTGCTGAGTGTGAGTCCTGTGTGACGAGAGTTGAGTCACGAGTGGCCGAGAGGCTTGCCCAAGAGGCTATATCTATGAGTGATACCTTGCCCGAGGGGCCTATTTATGATATTTTTGCTGATTTCACTCTTCTTCTACAATGAGCCTCTGTTGAAAACTGCTATGCAAATAATTTCAAGTATTTCAATTGAAAATGAAGTTTTTATGAAGTAACTGGTTTTTAAACTGTTGAGTTTGGTTTGATACTCTGTTGCATACTCTTATATATGACTTTTAACAGCTCGTCACTGCACTCAAACCTTATTTACTTTAGTTACTTACTGAGTTGGCGTACCCACATTACTCCTTGTACATTTTGTGCAGATCAGGTGCCCGAGCGGTAGAGTGAGGGTCCTCAGCATTATCGGAGCTTATTGAAGACTGCAAAGTACCTGCACGTCGTCCGCAACACTGCTTTCCTCCTTTCTATCTTTGTTTTCTACATTTTAGGGCTTATTATGTATTAGTTAGTCGAACTAGTTGTAATTAGAGGCTTTAGACTTGTGACACCTGATTTGTTGGGCTGTGTTGGTATACTTGTGTACTATTTTCCACACATTTAAGTTGATTTATATATTTCTTATGAAAATTTGACACTTAATCAGTTTTAGAAAATGATTTTACAAAAAAAGAATTCACTGTGATTACTTGTTGGGTTGGCTTGTCTAGTACTATGATAGGCGCCATCACGACCAGGGTATTTGGGGTCGTGACAAGTTGGTATCAGAGCTTAGCTTACATAGGTATTACAAGTCATGAGCTGGTTAGTAGAGTCTCGCTGATCGGTACGAAGATGTCTTTATTTATCTTCGGGAGGCTGCAGAACCTTTAGGAAAAACTTCATATTCTTGAAATTCTTGTCGTGCGAATCTGTTGATCCGAGTACTAAACTTCTGTTATTCTATTCTCTCACAGATGGTAAGGACATGTGCTACCAGTCAGGATGGGCGACTACCAATGCCACCAGTTGAATCCACTAGAGACCGAGGACGCGGTCGAGGCCGTGGTAGGGGCAGGGGTGTAGCCCCCACAGCAGCTAGGGCATCACCTGCATATCCACCAGCCATCCCAGTTCAGGATTAGATCCTAGTTGCGGATGCTCAGCAGCACCAGCTAAGGCACCAGCTATGCCTATTGTGATTCCAGGCCTTCAAGAGGCTTTAGCTGAGATTCTATTAGTATGCACTGGGTTGGCTCAGGCAGTCTCTATTACTACGGCCACAACTACTTCTTAGGCCGGGGGAGGTACTCAGACTCCCGTTGCTCGCACACCTGAGCAGGTTGTGCAGGGACTTCAGACACAGGAGCACCTCCAGCCCAGCCGGTTGCACCAGCTCTGGAGTATGTGATACCAGTTATGTCGGACGACGAGCAGCGTCGATTGGAGAGGTTTGGTAGAATTCAACCTCCAACTTTTAGTGGTACCGAGGGCAAGAATGCCCAGGGTTTCTTGGACAAGTGTCAAAGGATTCTTCGTACAACGGGTATTCTGGAGACCAGTGGTGTAGCATTTACTATTTTTTAGTTTTCTGGAGCTGCCTTTACTTGATGGGAGGCTTATGAGAGGCGTAGGCCTGTTGGTACATCGCCCCTTACCTGGCAGCAGTTCTCTGTTCTCTTTCTAGAGAAGTACGTGCTGCAGTCTCGCAGAGAGGAGCTGCGTAGGCAGTTCAAGTAGTTGCGTCAAGGAGATATGACTGTGACACAGTATGAGATGCGGTTTTTTGAGTTAGTATGTCATGCGGTCTGGTTGGTTCTCACAGAACGAGAGAGGATCAAGAGGTTCGTTGATGGCCTCACATATCATCTTCAGATTCTCATGACTAGGGAGAGGGTGTTAGGTGCTACTTTTAAGGAGGTTGTTGACATCGCCCGCGATATTGAGTCAGTTCCTCGCCAGGAGCGAGAGGAGAGGGAGGCCAAGAGGCCTTGGGGATCTGGTAGCTTTGGTAGTGCTCCTGCGAGAGGTCAGTTTTAGCACAGCAGAAGCCGTTCATTATGGCAGGCTCAGTCAGCTCGCCCAAGTTATCGTGGAGCATCATCGGGTCATGGTTCTCATAGTTCTCATTAGGGGAATTCATCAGTCAGTGCCCTTCCCGCCCAGAGTTCATCTCGTGCTCCATCAATTCTAGGTTCTTCTATGCCAGGTCCATCTACTGGTTATTCCGGTTCCAGGGGTTCCCTTTAGTCCCCGTCTCCAGCACCAGAGAGTTGTTACGAGTGTTGAGAGTTTGGGCATATGAGGAGGCAGTGTCCTCGTCTTCTTGAGGGACCGTCGTAGTAGAGGGGTCAGCCCTCGACTTCAGCTCCAATTACTTCATCACCCGCTCAGGCAGCTAGGGGTGAGGGTCAGTTAGTTAGGGGTCGCCATAGAGGGGGAGGTTGATTAGGTGGTGGTCAGGCTCGTTTCTATGCACTCCCAGGTAGACCAGATGTTGTTACTTCAGATGCTGTGATTACAGATATTGTCTCAGTCTGCCGCAGAGATGCCTTTGTGTTATTTGATCCCGGTTTCACTTTTTCATATGTGTCATCATATTTTTCTCGCTATTTAGATACGCCCCGTGAGTCTCTTATTTCATCTGTTCATGTATCTACTCCGGTGGGTGATACTATTGTTGTGGACCGAGTATACCGGTCGTGTGTGGTGACTATTGGGGGTATGGAGACCCGAGTGGATCTATTGTTGCTTTGTATGGTGGACTTTGATATGATATTGGGCATGGATTGGCTATCTTCGTGTCATGCTATATTGGACTGTAACGCTAAGATAGTGATGTTGGCTATGCCGGATTTGCCACGGATTGAGTAGAGAGGTTCTACTGATTTTGTCCCCAGTAGAGTCATTTCATTTCTGAAGGCCCAGTGGATGGTTGGGAAGGGTTGTCTTTCATACTTAGCCTTTGTGAGGGATGTCGGTGTAGAGACTCCTAGTATTGATTTTGTTCCTGTTGTGAGGGATTTTTTTGATGTATTTCCTGCAGACCTGCCTGGTATGCCACCGGACAGGGATATTAATTTGGTGCCAGGCACTCAGCCCATTTCTATTCCATCGTATAGTATAGCACCAGCGCAGTTGAATGAGTAGCTAAAGGAACTCCTTGATAAGGGGATAATTCGGCCTAGTGTGTCTCCTTGGGGTGTGCCTGTTCTATTTGTGAAGAAGAAGGATGGCACGATGAGTATGTGCATTGATTACAGGTAGTTGAACAAAGTAACAATCAAGAACAAGTATCCTTTGCCTCGTATTGATGATTTGTTTGACCAGCTTCAGGGAGCGAGAGTGTTTTCCAAGATTGATCTCCATTCAAGTTATCACTACTTGAAGATCAGATACTTGAATATTCTTAAGACAGCTTTTAGGACCCGATATGGTCATTATGAGTTCCTGGTGATGTCTTTTGGGCTGATCAATGCCCCAGTAGCGTTCATGCATTTAATGAACAGTGTTTTTCGGTCTTATCTCGACTCGTTTGTCATAGTTTTCATTAATGATATTCTGGTGTATTCGCGTAGTCAAGAGGAGCACACGGAGCATTTGAGAGTTGTGTTGCAGAGATTGAGGGAGGAGAAGCTATATGCAAAGTTCTCCAAGTGCGAGTTTTGGCTCAGTTTAGTGGCTTTCTTGGGGCACGTGTTGTCCATCGAGGGTATTCAGGTTGATCCAAAGAAGATAGAGGCGGTTTAGAGTTGGCCCAGACCGCCCTCAGCTATAGAGATTCGTAGCTTTCTTGGTTTGGCGGGTTATTACCGCCGGTTTGTTTAGGGATTTTCATCTATTGCATCGCCCTTGACCAAGTTGACTCAGAAGGGTGCTCTATTCAAGTGGTTGAATGAGTGTGAGGAGAGCTTTCAGAAGCTCAAGACTGCCTTGACCACAACTCCAGTGTTAGTTTTACCATCAGCTTCAGGTTTATATACTGTGTATTGTGATGCTTCGAGAGTTGGTATTGGGTGTGTATTGATGCAGGAGGGTAGAGTTATTGCTTATACTTCTCATCCGTTGAAGCCCCATGAGTAGAACTACCCTGTCCATGATCTGGAGTTGGCTGCCATTGTTCACATGTTGAAGATTTGGAGGCATCATTTGTATGGTGTGTCTTGTGAGGTGTTTACTAATCATTGTAGCCTCCAACACTTATTCAAACAGAAGGATCTCAATTTGAGGCAAGGGAGATGATTGGAGCTGCTAAAGGACTATGATATCACTATTTTGTACCATTCGGGAAAGGCCAATGTGGTGTCCGATGCCTTGAGTAGGAAGGCGGTGAGTATAGGGAGTTTGGCATACATTCCAGTTGGGGAGAGACCTTTTGCAGTTGATGTTCGGGCCTTGGCCAATCTGTTCGTGAGGTTAGATATTTCGGAGCCCAGTCGAGTATTCGCTTGTGTGATTTCTCGGTCTTCCTTATTTGATCGCATCAGAGAGCGCCAGTATGATGATCCTCATTTATTTGTCCTAAAGGATAGAGTTCAACATGATGATGCTAGAGATGTGACTATTGGTGATGATGGAATATTGAGGATGCAGGGCCGGATATGTGTGCCCAATGTGGATAGGCTTCGGGAGTTGATTCTAGAGGAGGCCCATAGCTCGCGGTATTCCATTCATTCGGGTTCCGTGAAGATGTATTAGGATCTGAGACAACATTATTGGTGGAGGATAATATAGAAAGACATTGTGCAATTTGTGGCTCGGTGTCTCAATTGTCAGTAGGTGAAATATGAACATCAGAGACCGGGTGGCTTGCTTCAGCGAATGGATATTCTAGAGTGGAAGTGGGAGCGGATCACCATGGACTTTGTAGTTGGGCTCCCACGTACTTGAAGAAGTTCGATGCTAATTGGGTGAATGTGGATCGGCTGACCAAGTCTACGCACTTCATTCCTGTGTGTACTACATATTCTTCAGAGTGGTTGGCAGAGATCTATATTCGGGAGATTGTTCATTTGCATGGTGTCCCAGTTTCCATCATTTTAGATAGGGGCACTCAGTTTACTTCACAGTTTTGGAGGTCTGTCCAGCGAGAGTTGGATACTCAGGTTGAGTTGAGCACAACTTCTCATCCTCAGATGGACGAGCAGTCCAAGTGCACTAGTTAGATATTGGAGGACATATTGCGCGCTTGTGTCATTGATTTTGGAGGGTCATGGGATCAGTTTCTACCACTCACAGAGTTTTCTTATAACAACAGTTACCGGTCGAGTATTCAGATGGCTCCATATGAGGCTTTGTATGTGAGATGGTGTAGATCTCCGATCGGTTGGTTTGAGCCCGTGTGAGGCTAGGCTATTGGGTACATACTTGGTGCAGGATGCATTAGACAAGGTGAAGGTGATTTAGGAGAGGCTTTGTACAGCACGGTCGAGACAAAAGAGTTATGCTGACAGAAAGGTTCAGGATGTGTCCTACATGGTTGGTGAGAAGGTTCTGTTAAAGGTTTCACCCATGAAGGGTGCTATGAGATTTGGAAAGAAAGGTAAATTGAGTCCTCGGTTCGTTAGGCCTTTTGAGGTGCTTCGAAGGATAGGGGAGGTGGCTTATGAGCTTGCTTTGCCACCCATCTTGTCGAGTGTGCATCTGGTATTTCATGTTTCTATGCTCCGGAAGTACATTGGCGATCCGTCTCATGTTTTGTATTTCAGCACGGTTCAGTTAGATGATGATTTGACTTATGATGTAGAGCCAGTGGCTATTTTGGAGTGTCAGATTTGAAAGTTGAGATCAAAGGATACAGCTTCAGTGAAAGTACAGTGGAGAGGTCGGCCCATGGAGGAAGCTACCTGGGAGACTGAGCGGGAGATGTAGAGCAGATATCCTCACCTATTTGAGGCTTTAGGTATGTTTCTTGACTCGTTCGAGGATGAATGTTTGTTTAAGAGGGGGAGGATGTAACGACCCGGCCGGTCATTTCATGTGTTACCGCTTCGTTTCCCCCATATCTGCTTCTTTATGCTTTGTTTATCCTCATTATGTGGTATCAGGTTAGTTGGATCGAATCCGGAATAGTTTTGGTAAGGTTTGAGACACTTAGTCTCTTTTGAATAATCTTAAGTTGAAAAAGGCAATCGGATGTTGACTTACATGAAAAAGGGCTCGGATGTGAATTCCAATGGTTCAGATAGCTTTGGGAGATGATTTGGGGCTTAGGAGTGTGATCGGAACATATTTTGGAGGTCCGTAGTAGATTTAGGTTGAATTGGTGAAAATGGAATTTTGGCATCTTCCGGTTGATAGGTGAGATTTTTATATATGGGTCGGAATCGAATTCCGGGAGTCGCAGTAGGTCCGTTGTGTCATTTGTGATAGGTGTGCAAAATTTCAGGTCATTCACACGTAGTTTGTTAGACTTTTTGATCAAAAGCGTAATTCGGAAGATTTTGAAACCTTAGGCTTGAATCCGATGTGATTTTGTTGATTCGATAATGTTTGAGGCATTTTGACGATTTGTATAGGTTTGGATATGGGTATATGACTAGTTCGTGCTCTTGGTTGAGGTCCTGGGGGCCTCAGGGTGATTTCGGATGGTTGACGAGAGGTTTTGGAGGTGACTTTGGCAGTTGAAGTTTTATGGTTGTTGTCACAACTGCATCTGCGGTTGGGAGATCACAGATATGACTCCCGCAGATGCACAAGTAAGCCGCAAAAACGGCCAAGAGATGAGTCAGGTGTAGCCGCAGAAGCGGGCATCTGGGCACATCCGCGTGACCGCAGATGCAGAAGAAAGGTCACAGGTGCGGTTCCAGGGATTTAAGTGAAAACTGCAGAAGCGGTAGATTGACCGCAAAAGCGTTAGCGCTGAACAGAAAAAGGGATCGCAGGTGCGTAATCCCTGGGCCAGAAGGTAGAGTTCTCCATTTTTGAAGATGGGAAGTGAGCTAGGGCAGTGAATTTCAAGGGGAAATCGAAGATTATCAGTTGGGTAAGTTACCTAAGCTTCAATACTTGAGTTTATGACCATTTTTCCATTGTTTAATCATGGTATTAGTGGAAATTAAGGAAGATAATTAAGGGATTAGGGCTTGATATTTGAGAGCTTTGAGTGGGGATTTGAGGGGCCATTTGAGATCCGATTTCGATGCTTTTGGTATGAATAGACTCGTGGGAGGATAAGGATTCTATTGATGTGATTTTTATGGAATTTCGAGAAGGGGGCCCAGGGATCGGGTTTGGATCAATTTCAGGATTTTTGGTATAATTTGATTATTTTCGCATGATTTTCGTTCCCTTAGCATATTCTAATGTTATGATTCTGATTTGGGTAGATTCGGCGCTAGTTGAGGCCGAGGCGAGAGGCAAAGGTGTCGCAGAGTAGTAATTCATCCGGTTTGAGGTAAGTAACCACTATAAATCTGGAATTGAGGGTATAAAACCTCGGTATTTCGCATTGTTTTTATAAATGAGGTGACGCACATGTTAGGTGACGAGCGTGTGGGCATGCACCGGTAGGGATTGTGACTTGGTCCATCCTGTAGCGACTATTAAGCCACGTATTTGATTTGAAATCTTATGAAATCACGTATTTTAGAGATTGATACTATATTGTGGGTTGTATGCCATGTTTGGGGCTTTGTGCCGACCTGTTGAGACCCTTAGGGGGCATTTTTACTGTTTTCCTCACTCAATTTGTTTGAAAGAATATCCTCAGTCATGTTTTACCTGATATTTTTTTGACCTAGTTTTTATCACTCTACTTCTTAAAATGTAAAAATTATTTGGGTTGCATTTCTCTGATTTCCACTGTTATGCCCGAGTGGCTGTGAGGTTAATAACTGAGAGAGGTTGAGGACCTAATGGTAAGGATTCGCAGCTATACTTATATGGATTGGGTTGCACGCCGCAGTGATATATATACTGGATCGGGCTACACGCCGCAGCGATATATATATTGGATCGGGTTGCGCGCCGCAACAATATGACGATTGGGCTGTAGGAGCCCCTCCGGAGTCTGTACACCCCAGGTGAGTGTAGTCGACTATAAACTATGGATCGGGCTACACGCCGTAGCGATTATTATGATTGTTACTATTGTGAGATATTATTAAGCTTGAATGCCGAGTGTGAGTACTATGTGACAAGAGTTGAGTCATGAGTGGCCGAGAGGCTTGTCCGAGAGGCTATATCTATGTGTCATACTTTGCCCGAGGGGCCCATTTATGATATGTTTGCTGATTTCACTCTTCTTCTACAATGAGCCTCTATTGAAAACTGCTAAGTAAATAATTTCAAGGTATTTCAATTGAAAATGATGTTTTTACGAAGTAACTGGTTTTTAAACTGTTGAGTTTGGTTTGATACTCTATTGCATACTCTTATATATGATCTTTAACTGCTCTTCACTGCTCTCAAGCCTTATTTACTTTAGTTACTTACTGAGTTGGCGTATTCACGTTACTCCCGACACCTTGTGTGCAGATCCAAGTGCCTGAGTGGTAGAGTGAGGATCCCCAGCTTTATCAAAGCTTACCGAAGATTGCAAGGTAGCTGCACGGCGTCTGCAGCCCTACTTTCCTCCTTCCTATCTTTGTTTTCTACAATTTAGGCTTATTATGTATTAGTCAGTTGGACTAGTTGTAATTAGAGGCTCTAGACTTGTGACACCGGATTTGTTGGGCTGTGTTGGTATACTTTTGTACTGTTTTCCGCACATTTCAGTTGATTTATATATTTCTTATCTAAATTTGAGACTTAATTAGTTTTAGAAAATGGTTTTACAAAAAAATAACTCATTGTGATTACTTATTGGGTTGGCTTGCCTAGTACTGTGATAGGCACCATCACGACCGGGGTATTTGGGGTCGTGACAGATATATTTTCCTCATGCTATCTGAAATGAAACATTAAAATTACTGTTGAAAGATTTTTAGGAAAAATACAGTTTTACAAATTTGCTCATATTTTTGGTGATTTCGGTAAAAGATTTGCGCTTTCATTGATATATTTGAAAAGCATGCCAATTTTTTTGGAACTGTGAACGAGTTGAGAATTTTATCTCTGAGTCCTTAATCACTTTTATTATGTTGTTATGAACTGTTGTTGGCCATTGGTGTTGGACTCCAACCTTTGTTTCAGCTCATCACTATTTTAAACCTAAGGTTAGGTTTGTCACTTATTGAGTACATGGAGTCGGTTGTACTCATACTATACTTCTGCACCTAGTGTGCAGATGTTGGATATTGATGTTGTTGTGTATGGCGGGAGCTGGATTTGAAGATGTACATGTGCTCCGATCATATCTGCCTCTTGTCCTTGGTAACTTTAGAATATTTAATCTGTTCATGTATATTTCAAAGAAATGATGTATTTATTCATACCAGCTTTGTAAATTCTGAATCATAGAAGCTTATGATTTGTACTACTAGTCCTTGGGAAATTCTTTATATAAAAGTAGTTGTATTATCATTTCTTTTCTTAATAAATCTCATTAAATTGGATAGTTGTTAATTGGCGTATCTAGCGGGTTGAGTTAGGTGTCATCATAGCTAGTTGGATTTTGGGTCGTGACAAGTTAGTATCAGAGCTCTAGGTTCATAAGATTTACAAGTCATGAGAAAGTGTCTCGTAGAGTTTTTGCGGATTGGTATGATGTCGTCCATACCTATCTTTGAGAGGCTTTAGGGCATTTAGGATAAACCTTTTATCTTTCTTTCCTTATTGTGCAAATTGATTCAGCTTGAAGCGTAACTCTTTGAATTCCTTCCACGCTTTCGTATGGGCATGTAAGCGCTCGGTATTAGCTATGCATTAATGGCTTGTGATTTCATGGATGAGGTGCGAGATGTGATTTCTATGTGCTGATGATGGGCCTGTCTGAAAGACATGAGGCTGGGTTTTGACTGTAGCTTGAGCACGAGGATTTTGGTTGCGTGAGCATGTGCTTTAGGACTTATATGTCTGGTAGTGTCCCTATGAGTGGAATGTGTAGCTCGATGGCTATATGTGTAGTATAATGTGACGACGGAATATGTTCAGGTGGTTTTAATGTTACGAGAAGGGTTTTCTTGAGATGTGAAAAGGACTATTGGGTGCTTGATTTCTATCTTGATGGGACGTATAGTATTGTGTTATGAGAGTGTTAAAAGATTTTTGATGTTGTTTAATTGTGGAACAAAGTAGATTTTCATGTCTTGTTGATGAGTTCAGAATCGGGAAGATTAAGTAATTGTGTAGTAGTTGTGGCTGTGAAAGGGTATAGAGAGATGTTAATTTGAGGCTAAGTAGGTGGGTTATGACCTGTGAGGTAATCTATGGATGTGTGATCCATATAATGTTGTGTGTAGGCTTCCTTTCCTACTAGTGGGTTATGTTTGTGTGATTTGAGTTTGGATCGGTTGTAATAGTTGACCTAGCCATCATGAGGGCGAATACGAGCTTAGCAGATGATTTGAGGTATTATGTGGTTTGTGTCACATGAGTTTATAAAGGATTTAGTTGAATCTCACTGCGGCATTATGGTTGTAATAAAGTATGGGCGTTGTGAGTTATCGGGTGTTTTGATCTATAGCTTTGAGTCAAGTGGGGGAGTCTGCTATCGATGATTTGGATGCATGGTTATATGATGCACTAGTTTCGGTTTGAGGCATACTTGTGAATCAGATATGACTTGTAGAGGTTACGATCGAGTATGAATCGAGTAAAGGAATTTCTGGATACGGGTTGTATTACACTCAATGGCAATGTGTGAATCATGGAATGATTGAGTGGTTATTCTGAGGGATGTAGTGCGCATAGGGTAGGCATTTACTCAATTTTTTTTAGGTGTGGATTACTTCTTGGGGTGTTATTGTGCTAATGAGGCATAGGTCGTTCGACCCATTTGTATGGTGCAATTGAGATTTGAGCTGAGTAAATGACTCTCGAGAAGGTTCTAATGGGTTTAAGATTATCTGTGAGTGTCTCGGTTGTGGTACTTTTGGGGTGCTTAAGGGGGGATATGGCGACTTGTAGGCCTTAAGGTGGTGTGATTTTATTCTATGATCTTGTGGGGTGAGTTTTTGTTAAGGTTTGTGGTGTTATGGCAAGGAGAAGTGCCACCTTGAGGGTAATTCGGAAGGAACTCGGAGAAATAACACATGTTGGTAGTAGGTTAGATCTGTACGGTATTGGGTATGATCAGTTCCTTGGATACTTATGGTGTGATGAATTTCTATAGGTGTTTTGTGGCAATTCTCTTGGGTTTTGGCAACCTATGTGGCATGGTTGAGCTAGAGATATTCAGTTTTGATGGCTTGGTTATGTGCAAATGGGTTTCAAAGAGTTCTCGATGGTTTCTACCACGGTTCGAGATAGGTACTTCCTACTGGCGTAAGGAGAATGTTGTGTATCGTGATTTTCTCCTAGATTAGATCAAATAGAAGGTTTTTGATTGATTGAGTATTACTGACGACTCAGAGTGGATTATGAGATCCTCATACTTTTCATATGATGGCATGATTGATGCGGTGCGTTGTGTGGGATTAAGATTTGTGTGTGCGAGGTCATGATTCAGTTTTGAGGGGAAGTTCATAAATCCTTAGGCAACATGGACGGTTTCAGATGCCTGGATGAATGCTATTACTACTTGGTATTTCCTGAGATGGGTGCATATTTGGAAGGTGCACTGTGTTTTGATTTATGGATGCTTCACTGGTATTGTGGTACTCTCCTGGTTGATCGACTGCTGATATTCAGATTTTTCTATATGGAAAGAAAGGATTAGAGAAGTATTCCTTGTGAGATGATTGTGCATGAGAGATGTGTTAGCCATTCGGGCGGTGAAGTTGGGATCAAATAAGGTGATTTGTGTATTTTTTGGATTTGGAGACTGGGAGTTCTCAAAAGCAGGTTGTTTCATAGTTATGGACTGTGAAGATATGGCTAAAGCTAACCTAATGATAGTATGTGTTGTGGTTTAGTCATTGTGGACTTTCGGAGGGTTATTTATCTATTTGTGGATGTCCAAGGTTGATTTGGGAGCCGATCGGTAGGCTTAGTACGAGGATATGTATGGTACACTGGGTCGGATTTGCTTGCCCCGTACTGCTATTGTCGATGGATGTGCCATTCGTTTAGAACTGAGCTTATTCGTATTCTAATATGTTCTAAGTGCTACCCTTCTATGCTACGAGGGGTTGTGATCCATTGGTTGTATGCACACATGTTGCGGTTCTATTTGGGTTTTATAATGGAATTTGAGCGAGATAGGTATTAGGGTGTTGAATGATTGATTGTGCATTTGGTTATGTTCTTTTCGGCTGTGGTATATTTTGTTATTGGCTTCTCTATGGTTATGGGCATGCACTTCGTGTACTTGATGTGGAGTTGCATGTAGTTGTTGATTTTGAGAATTGTGGCTTGAGGTATTTCATATGGACCAGTGTTTGGATGGGTCACACATTGCAGAGGGGCTATGTTGGGATATGATCCTTTGTATTAGATCTGTGTATCTTGGTCCTACTATGTGTGATAGGCTCATAGCATTGCATTGTGGTGGTACTTGTTGAGCTTACAGGATGGTTCTCTCATTTGAGTCATTTTCCCTGATTGAGTACATTTGAATTGTTGCATATTAGTGCATAGATTGCACGGTTTGTGGCTTTAGATTGTATTGGTGTGTCATGTCAATAGAATTGTTATGCCCGCAATATTATGTTGATATTTCATCCCTCAATATTATATTATGTAGATGTTGCGCCTTGTAGTACTACATTACGATGATGTTATGCTTCACATTATTAAATTACGACAATGTTGCATCCTGTAGTATTGTACGTTAAATTTGTCGTAAGGTAATTGACATCAGTCCAAGGAAAAGATTATTTGGAGATTATAAGGACTATGCTATTTCAAACAAGTGATGAGTAAATTCGTGAAGGTGAGAGGGGAAGCAAGTCAAAGAAAATGAATTTTTGTCCATGTTTGGAATGTTGGGATAAAATACGGGCCGAGAGTTAATACCCGATATTTATAGACTAATACCATACAAGGTACCATATGACCATGATAGTATGATATATATAAAAGGGTATTAAAAATAAGTGGAATTTTAAGTAATTTGAGATAATTCTTAATTATGTTGGTAATTGATTAATTACCGGGTAACGGGACACTACCTAATTACCTAATAAGTGGATAAAGATTAAACCTTCCCATCCCATCCCCACGTGGCAGCAAACCATACCCTAAAGAAATGACTCTTAGTCGTTTCTTATGAGGTGGAAAACTAATGTGAAGTCTTACATATCAAAGACTAATATAAAACTAATGTAAAGTTTTACATTCCAAATGTTTTCCATATCATGGACTACCATCAGAAGTAGGGGGAGGGAGCGTTAGCCGTTTTAAAGGCTTTCAATCAAATTCATTCTCAAAACACTTCAACCAAATTACTACTTTGATAACGTGATTTCTTAACCAAAATCCGACGAGGTTTCTTAGCACAATTAACAACGTGAGAATTTGCGATTCTAACGGAGTACGGTGGAACCTCTTCCAAGAATATCATACGGATTTTTCTCTACTACCCCAGGTATGTTAAGGATAAGACCTTCCTTCATTTTGGCATGATCTCGTCATTATACAAGTTTGATAACGAGTCTTAAAGAAAAATTCATATCTCAGAATTTACGTATATTTTTCTAGTCTTGCAAGTTACAATATTCTCTTTATTGGGACTTCGTATTCACTTGAGTATTTTCTTCTTCCAGTCAAGAGAACAGACAGTCTATATATAAAGTATTACATTATTTTTCATTACCATCGAGCTATAATCGATGTACAGGCTTTTATTGGGCAATCTCTGATCAGATGATAAGTTATATACCAAGCCTACTATGGCCGAGCGCCTATGAGCGAGCCCAATTGGCTGAGATATAGAGCCTAGTATGGTCAAGCTCTTATGAGCAAGCCTACTACGACAGAGCAGTTATATATATACACCGAGCCTTATAGGGACGTACATCTATTTTACTTACTATATTGAGAGAGTTGAGTCAGTATCGACAGGTAAGCATATCTTCAGACTATCTTTGACTTCCAATTACTTCCAGCTATTATGTTATCAGTTCAGTTTAAGCTTTTTGTATATTGCCTTACATACTCAGTACATTATTTCGTACTGACGTCCCTTTTTTGGGGGCATTGCATTTCATGCGTGCAAGTTTAGACAAATAGATGAGTAGACCTCCTCAGTAGGCATTGACCGAGTTCAGATTTATCGGTAAGCTCCACGTCCTTTGGAGTTATCGGGTCTAGAGCTTTATGTACATCTTGTGTATATATGTATACATGTTATGAGTAAGTCGGGGAGCTGTTCCGATCACAGTATATCCATCAGCAGAGGCTTGTAGACATATCCTGTTAGTTAGTGCAATATATTGGGCTTGTAGGCCTTGTATGTGTATTTGGTTGGTTTGTCAGCTGCAATAGTTATGACGGCCTTGTCAGCCCAGCTTTGTATTGATATTTAGTCAACATTTGCAGTTGTCTTGCAATGTGGCCCATGGCCAAAGTATGACATCACATGTTCAGAGTCCCTTAGTCGCAAGTTGGTACCCAAGGATAGGTGAGGCACCAGGTGCCACTCTCGCCCTTAGGTTCGGGGCATGAAAAGAGTGGTTGTGTTTGAGGAGATGAGGTCATTGGACCTAGAATAGGTACTATCAGATTTGATAAGAGGATGTATAGAGGAATAATATTGGAAGTCGGCATATGATTTGGCTTTGGTTCTTGACGGACAAGAGAGGGTTCCATGACTTGTTGATCTGATGAGTGGTTATGAGTTTTTGTATGTTTCTTTCATCATCGGTAGTGTACGAAGGTTTTGAATGAGGTTTTGCTTGATATAAGGTTATTACCGGTATTGGATTTGTTTTGAGCAGCTACTATGATCGGGAATTATTACTACGAGTATACAAGTTGTGTGGTATATCATATGATTACTTCTTGGGTTATGGTTATGGCTTGATTCGACTTGTTCAGACTTATAAAGTGTGTAGATGCAAGATTCGGTCTTGTAAGGAAATTAAGATGTTGGAAATTGGGTTCTAAGTTTTATGAGCTAAGGTTGAATTAATGATCCTCAACTATGTTGTGTTTTCAGACTTATATGGGTTAGGGTGACATGGGATCACCCCCAATATGTTCATGGTAAAGTTACACGATGATTTGATGGCTTCGGAATGACTCTGGGCATATTCGAGGATGAACGTATGTTTAAGTGGGGGAGAATGTAACAACCCGACCAATCGTTTTGAGCATTTGCATTCCGTTCAGCCATTTGAAGTCTTGAGTATCTTCATATGATGTATTATCACTTGTATGCATCGCTGGTTTTAGTTTTCAGGTTATTCGGAATTAATTTGGAGGAATGATTCTCAACTAGGAAACTTTAAGTTGGAAGAGTTGACCAAGTTTGACTTTCTAGTACTTGACCTTAGATCGGAGTTTTGATGGTTCCGTTAGGTCCGGATGGTGATTTTGGATTTGGGTGTATCCCTAGATTTGCATTTGGATATTTTTAGAAAGTTTCGACACTATTTGGTGAAAGTTTAAAATTTAAAGGTTTGAAATGTTCATAAGTTTGACTGGGAGTTGACTTTGATGATATCGGATTTGAATTGTGGTTCTGGTAATTGGAATAGCTTTGTTATGTCATTTGGGACTTGTATGCAAAATTTGAGTTCATTTCGAGTTGATTTGATAAGGTTCGACAAGAGTTTTGGAAGTTGAAAGATTCAAAGTTCATTAAGTTCGATTTGAGGTGCGATTCGTGGTTTTGATGTTGTCATACGTGGTTTGAGGCCTCGAATAAGCTCATGTTATGTTTGGACAGGGTCCCGAGGAGCTCATGTGAGTTTCGGATAGGTTGTGTTGTGCTCATTTTGATGTTTCAACGTCGTTTTAGGAATTTATGGTCATTTTACTAAGTATTGGGTTGCTAGATTTTTTTCGGATTAATTACAAAACTGCCACTGAATTCGTATTTAAAAATCTGCACTATTTCCAAATATTGAAACCAACATATCTCCTTCATTATAAGGTCAAATAGAGTGATTCAAAAGCATAACTTGACTGAAGTTTCACAAAGAATCTATTGGAGGCATCAAAAGCGAGTTTCAAGATTATTTGGCATGTGAAACGATACAGAACATCAAAAGCATAACTTTGTTGTTGAGTTATTTGCTTAATTGCAGTTATTACTCAGTCGCATTCATCTTTACATATCATATCTCAGTCTCTATTATCATATATTGTCACATCTCGTATCATTGATTTGGGCTGCTTAGCATGAGTGTTGTGAGCTCAAGAGACTGGAGAGATTGATGACTGAGTGAGGCCCAGATTGTGAGTGGTATTGATAGGATTGGGCTGCACGTCGCAGCAGGTTTTATTGATTGATGCCAGGATTTGGCTTATTATAGTGCTTGGGTTGGATCAGCCCCTCCGGAGTCTACACATCTACAGTTGGCGCAGTTGCTAGCAATTATTTACAATTGGGCTAGATTTGCCCTGGGCTGGATCTACCCTGTTCAGTGCTGAGTGATTGAGTGTGTCGAATGATTGATCATGCTGAGTGGAAAGTGTGAGACAGTGAGATTGAGTACTTTGAGAGTGTAAGTAAATGAGTTCTTCACTTTGATGCATTGCATTTGACATACATGCATAGAGATGTATTTTCCTCATGTTGTACGGTATTGCGTCATTCATGACTTCACATACACACTGACATGTAGGCATAGAGATGTATTTTTCTTACGCTATCTAAAAATTAAATATTTAAATTACCGTTGAAAGATTTTTGGGAAAAATCATAGTTTTACAAACTTATTCATATTTTGTTGATTTTGGTAAAAGATTTGGGTTTCCACTGACATACTTGAAAAGCATGTCTATTTTCCGGAACTGTGAACAAGCTGGGCATTTTATCTCTAAGTTGTTGACCATTGGTATTGGACTCCGACCTTTTGTTCCAGTTCGTCACTACTTTCAACCTAAGCTTATATTTGTTACTGATTGAGTACATGAGGTCGGTTGTACTCATACTACATTTCTACACCTTGTTGCAAATGTTAGATGCTGATGTTGCCGTGTATGGGGGGAGCTGGATTTGAAGATGTACCTGTGCCCTGATCATAGCTGCCTCTTGTCCTTGGTAGATTTAGATTATTTAATCTGTTTATGTATATTTCAAACTGATGATGTATTTATTTCATACCAGCTTTGTAAATTCTAAATTTTAGAAGCTCATGATTTGTACTACCAGTCCTTGGGAATTCTTTGTATAAAAGCAGTTGTATCAAGATTTCTTCTCTTAATAAATCCCATTAAATTGGATAGTTGTTAATTGTCTTACTTAGCGGGTTGGGTTAGGTGCCATCATGGCTAGTTGAATTTTTGGCCGTGACATAGCTTGGATTCGGGCCAAGCAAAGTGTCAATATCCTCTGGGAAATAGGAATTAAAATTTCGAAAATTGTGATTTTAACTACATATCAAATTAATAAGTACAAAGGTAACCAGTTAGGTTGATTTTGGATCGGGTAAAGAATAAAAAGTATCGACGAAGGACATGAATAGAACCAGATCGAAACATTCAACAATCGATGGACAAAGTTGAAACGTCGACCGCAAATGAAGGATGGCCAGACTCCGATTCCCAGGGTTAAGATATTCCCTATTATGAGGTTATTCATATCAGAACTAAACTAGTTGGTTCTCTTATTAAGAAAAATGAGTTAAGAAAACCCTTATTTATTAATAATGAAAATACTTATTTTTTAAAAAAAATATCCAATTGATAAAAATGAAATATAGATGATATTATTATTTACTTACATAATATATATACTATTATAACTTATTTGGTAGTTAATTATTTTACATTAATAATTTAACCAAGGCCTAGATATCAGAAATAGAATTAAGACATGTGGGATGGCAAACAATATCAAAGACGTGGCAAAAATAATAAATAATAGTCGAATTTCTCGCTGCTGAACCTTATGGACTACGTGTACTGAATTTATTTACAAATCGCCAAATTCTTTAATAAATGGCAAAATAACGTGCATTCATATTAAAGAAGAAGATTATAAACACTTTTTTTGGTCAATCAAAGATGCATAAATTAAATATTAAGGAGTAGTATAAGGAGCGAGCTGTGGTTCAGAGTTAGAAAAATAACGTTGTGCATGAATGCTAGCTTCTAGCGAAGTTTCCAAGTTCATATTACAAGTGTTGGAAAACATATGTAAACAAAAAGATGTGTGTTCCAATGTGTTGTTTGCAGTTGTGGAACATTGGTGCAGTGTTCCACGTTGATCATCAAGGTACTTGTGCATGATAAAATGAGGTGCTTCCAAAAATTCAGTAGTTGTGGTTTGCATGGAGAGTGTTGCCCCTTGTTTGGTCAAATGATCCGCCACTTGATTCTGTTTCCTGTATACATATGTCACCCAAGGACTACCTAGAAAGTGTAGGAGATATCTGCATTCATCAATCAAAGATGAGTAATGTGAATTGTGTGAATGAAGGAATGAGATTACCTCTGTTGAATCCACATTGACCTCTTGTGTATGGTGAAATCGGGGGGGGGGGGGGACCTATTTCTCTTTAACAAAGTGCTTCAGGAGATCGGCTCGGAGACTCGAGACCTCGAGCCGAATACTTCCCTCAATATCTGTCGACACCTGGCCTAGAAATAATGTCAGCCGAGACCCTGACGAGCATGGGAGGTTTCCGAAGAATGCATCCGGAGCCGATTAAGTCTACCTGGGCAGCCTAACGATGGCCAAACATATAATAAAATCAGATAATAAATAAAGCCAAATAATAACAATTATTCTAAGCTCGAATTCTTAACCCTGAACCAGTGGTTCTGGGTAAAGAGTCCCCAGCAGAGTCGCCAGAGCTGTCACACCTCCTTTTTCCGCACCCGATGGGGCGCAAGGGAGTTTTTTCCAATTAAAGGACAATCGAAAGGGGATTTATTTATTTATTTCAGAGTCGCCACTTGGGAGATTTAGGGTGTCCCAAGTCACCAATTTTAATCCTGAATCGAGGAAAAGAATGACTCCATATTACAGTCTGCGTACCAGAAATCTAGATAAGGAATTCTGTTAACCCGGGAGAAGGTGTTAGGCATTCCCGAGTTCCGTGGTTCTAGCACGGTCGCTCAACTGTTATATTCGGCTTGATTATCTGATTTTATACAAATGTGAACTTATGTGCCAATTTTATCTTTTAACCGCTTTTATCATTCATTGTTATTTTTATAGGACTTGCAACGTCGTGAAAATATATCTCGAACCACGTTACATAAATGCACCCGTGGTTATTGACATATCTCGACTCGGTTGAGATTTGGATTTGGGTCACATAAATGTGCACCCGAATTTAGGGGGATAACATTATTAAAGGCGCGCCTAAAGCAACTAGCGCATTATTATTTTGGGGCAAGGCCGTGAAATTTGCTAAACGACCCGTCCCGGAATCTAAGTATTTAATACATATATCTTGTGAGGGACCCGCAATTTGTCCCTTTTATTTGGCGAGGCTTGCCTCATTTTATTATTATTATTTTTTAAAAGAATTTGCAACGTCATGGAAATGCATCTCAGACCACGTCATAATCAATGTACCCGTGATTAGAAACACATTTCGACTCCGTTGAGACTTGGATTTGGGTCACATAAATGTGCACCCGAGTTAAGAAGGTAACATTATTAAATACGTGCTTAAAGAAACTAGCGTATTGTTATTATGGGAAAGGCCGTGAAATTCGCTAAGCGGCCTGTCCCGAATTCTAAGAATTTTAATAAGGTTCCTATTAGTCCTAACTTTGCTAACGTATTGTTATTGTTATTAAACCCAACTTCTATTACTAACAAATGAGAAATAAGGTTTAAACGCTAGTAGTCATGATTTTTCATTCAGACGTTGACATACCTATTAAAACGAGAGTACATAATATATGCGAGCACATATGTTCGCAACAAATCACTGGATGTCAAATTGTTCCCTTAATAAACACAAATATATGCATAGAAGTAGACATTCTCGTAAAAAAAAAACTTAAGTTCACAATATGTTCTCACATTTACTTTAAGCATATGTAGTAACTAATCATAAGATTGAACATTTTTAACAAAAACGACAAAAAATGCATTGTTGACATTCATCTTAAACCATAATATGTGAATCGAACGAAATGAAACAAAGGACGAAGAACACTAACCTTCGAACCTCGACAAACCTAGAACGACAAATAGCGCCCCCGACGGAACTTCGAACCTAACCTCACTAAACGAGGAAACAATGACGAAACCTCGGACAAACACCTCGACGTACCGGACCTCGACGAACCAAAGACGACCTCGATGGAAAATGGAAAGCTCGGACCCAAAAACTGTCAACGACCAGAGATTGTTGGGTTGCTGTTGTATTTTCCGACGCGGCAACTGGTACGTGAAGCTGCAGCAGAAGGGGTCGTTTGGATGTGAGGAAAGGATCAGATATGGAAGGAGCTGGTGGCGCGATGCAGCAGCGCAGTCACATCTACTGCTCGATGGCGAAGCCGCTGGTTTTCCGGTGGTGTTCGCTGGTCGTTCAGTTGTCGACTGGAAGTGACGATGAGGGGGTGGAGCTGGTGGTTGTGGCGTTTTGGGACGTGAGGGAGTAGGGGGCAGTGGCGACGGGATAGTGATGACGATGAGGGAGCTGGTGGTTTTGGGTTATGGTCGCTAGGGTTTTTCCTAGGTTGTCTTCAGGAAGAGGAGGAAGACTATGAACAGCGGATGCCGGGTTTAATGGAGGATCGCCGGACTGGTTAGACGGAGCTCGGAGGAGGAGGAATGGTCGTGTTTTCCGGCGTTCGTTTGGACAGTGGTCGACGGGCCTGTTTTGTTGTTGACGGAGGTGGTGAGACGGAGAGGGGTTAGCTGGACGGGACGTAAGGAATGGTTGCGACAGTAGGGGTGCTGGGGGTGGTGTTTGGGTGGTGGTGTCCGGGTGGTGGTGTTTGGTGATGGTCGTTGGAGGCGTGAGGATGGTAAGTTGAACGGTGGTGGTTTTTTTTCTAGGTTTTTCTGAGGATGAAGAAGAGTGCACAGTGCCTTTGCCAAAAAAATTTCCAAGCCCTTCACCTCTGACCCTCTTGGCTTGTTTATCCGTGTATTTTGTAAACTTTTGCCCCCAAAAAATGAGCCCCACGCGTGGTGGGGTTCAAGACTTGTGTCCCCCACGCGTGGTGGGGTTCCCCGTGTACGGGATTTCGTCCGTGTTCCCCACGCGTGTCCCCTCACGTGTGGTGGACTCGAATTATTATGGGCTAGGTCCGAAATTAGGCCTAAAACCGGGTAGTTTGAACCCGAATATTATTCTTTTGCCCGGACCCGAGAAATAGGAACACGACGTTGCTCAACTGATTATGTAAGCAAAATAACTACAAAAATAAGACTGATAATTAACACAAAACTAGATCTTTTTTTAATATTTTTTCAAGATTAAAATAACTACAAAATACTAATAAAACTATTTTTTTGTAATTTTTATTTTTAATATAAAGATAAAATATAAAGTAACATTTTTGTATTTTTCAAAATTAAAATGACTATAAAACATTAATAGAACTATATTTTTTGGTAATTTTCGTTTTTAATATAAAGATAAAATATAAAATAACATTTTTGTATTTTTCAAAATTAAAATGACTATAAAACATTAATAGAACTATATTTTTGGTAATTTTCGAAATTATATAAAGTACAAAAATAAAGTACAATTTTGTATTTTTTCAAGTTTATGAGAAATACATAAACTAAAATTTATATATATATTTTTTGTAATTTTCCTCTTTTGTGACGAAATAAAGCAAAAAATAGTCAAAATAGCTATATTAGGCCTAAATTACATATTTATGCTAAAAATGTGAAAATTCTCGGGGAGGGTCAAAAATCAGGTGTCTACAGCTGCCCCTCTTTGACTGGAAACACGAAGAGTTTTCCGACAAAGAACGACTAGACATGTTTTTGACCCGACCATTACTTGGAGGGACTACACTACGGAAAGGAAGGGGATGTGACCGAGCCCTGGTATCTGAGCTGCCTACATATCCTTGGTTATACAGGAATCAGGCCACGTGTAGTTCGGAAATGAGAGAGATGGTTAAGTGTACCGAGGTGTAGAGCCGATCGAGGTGCCGTTCCGTTGAGGTTCCGGTCCGTGGTCCTGTCATTACATCAAAAATGAAAACTGAAAAAGACTAACTAAGCCTATCAGCTACTAGTTACAAGGATTCCTATCTTTAAGTCTTCTGAAACTTGATCTTGAGTCTTGAACGGTGCTTCACACAGACTTTGGATTCGAACCTTGCTACTTGCTAGTTGCAGGTGCTAGTTCTTGAGCAGACCATATTTGTTTTGCCTAGATATCCTTGAGTAGACCTTGATACCCTTTTTGTGTCCATCTTTTGTTGACCATCTCAGACCGTTGACTCGCATTCTTGAGGCGAGCTTCTGCTATTTATGACTTGGTTGAATGCTGGGGATTTTAGCCGTAGCCTTCTGATTCCCGGTGCTGGAGATTTTTATTGTTTCCTGCAGGGGATTCCTGTTGTATTCCTCTGCTTTATTGATTCTAAATGTGCTCCTTTCTCATATGAGCGGGATTTTGGCTTCAATACTTCAATTGTATTCCCTTATTCTCCAGGTGGGTGCCTGATTTCTATTTCTTTTCTTTATCATTGTTCTCCAGGTGGACGCCTGATTTCTTCTTTTCTTTGTTCTTGTTCTCCAGGTGGATGCCTGATTTCTTTTTCTTTTCTTTATCCTTGTTCTCCAGGTGGATGCCTGATTTCTTTTCCTTTGTCCTTGTTCTCCAGGTGGACGCCTGATTACTTCCTTTCTTTGTCCTTGTTCTCCAGGTGGACGCCTGATTTCTTCTTCGTCGGCTTGCGTTTTCCTCCGATGCTTTTATTTTGTGAACTTGAGGGATGGTACGGGCCTTTTGCTCCACTGAGTACCAGTTTTCATTTTGCTTGATCCGCTGGGGACATGGCCTTCTTCATCAAACCTTTCAATGGTTCCTTCGGCGGTATGGCTCTCTTCATCAGATTTGCCACGCGGGGCATGACTCAATGTTCACAAGCTGCTTCTTTCAAAATGCGTCCTTACGCGTCTTTTTGACTCGTGTGCCTGAGTTTGCCACCCTCTGCTTCCCGGCGCTGGGGATTTTTATTGTTACCTGCTGGATATTCCTGTTGTAACCTTCTACCTTCCAGTGGGGTTACTGCTCTCAAAACCTGAAATATTTAAACTAAAACATAAAAATATTCCTCTCGTTATACAGGTGGGCGCCTATTTAACTAAGACTGAAAATTATTCCTCTCGTTATACAGGTGGGCACCTATTTAAACTACGACTGAAAGTTATTCCTCTCGTTATACAGGTGGGCGCCTATTTAAACTAAGACATGAAAAATATTCCTCTCGTTATACAGGTGGACGCCTATTTAACTAAGACATAAAAATTATTCCTCTCGTTATACAGGTGGGCGCCTATTTAAACTAAGACTGAAAATTATTCTTCTCGTTATACAGGTGGGCGCCTATTTAAACTAAGACTGAAAATTATTCCTCTCGTTATATATGTGGGCGCCTATTTAAACTACGACTGAAAATTATTCCTCTCGTTATACAGGTGGGCGCCTATTTAAACTATGACTGAAAATTATTCCTCTCGTTATACAGGTGGGCGCCTATTTAAACTAAGACATGAAAAATATTCCTCTCGTTATACAGGTGGACGCCTATTTAACTAAGACATGAAAATTATTCCTCTCGTTATACAGGTGGGCGCCTATTTAAACTAAGACTGAAAATTATTCCTCTCGTTATACAGGTGGGCGCCTATTTAAACTACGACTGAAAATTATTCCTCTCGTTATACAGGTGGGCGCCTATTTAAACTAAGACATGAAAAATATTCCTCTCGTTATACAGGTGGGCGCCTATTTAACTAAGACATGAAAATTATTCCTCTCGTTATACAGGTGGGCGCCTATTTAAACTAAGACTGAAAATTATTCCTCTCGTTATACAGGTGGGCGCCTATTTAAATTACGGCTGAAAATTATTCCTCTCGTTATACAGGTGGGCGCCTATTTAAACTAAGACATGAAAAATATTCCTCTCGTTATACAGGTGGGCGCCTATTTAACTAAGACATGAAAATTATTCCTCTCGTTATACAGGTGGGCGCCTATTTAAACTAAGACTGAAAATTATTCCTCTCGTTATACAGGTGGGTGCCTATTTAAACTACGACTGAAAATTATTCCTCTCGTTATACAGATGGGCGCATATTTAAACTACGACTGAAAATTATTCCTCTCGTTATACAGGTGGGCGCCTATTTAAACTAAGACATGAAAAATATTCCTCTCGTTATACAGGTGGGCGCCTATTTAAACTAAGACTGAAAATTATTCCTCTCGTTATACAGGTGGGCGCCTATTTAAACTAAGACTGAAAATTATTCCTCTCGTTATACAGGTGGGCGCCTATTTAAACTAAGACTGAAAATTATTCCTCTCGTTATACAGGTGGGCGCCTATTTAAACTAAGACTGAAAATTATTCCTCTCGTTATACAGGTGGGCGCCTATTTAAACTAAGACATGAAAATTATTCCTCTCGTTATACAGGTGGGCGCCTATTTAAACTAAGACATGAAAATTATTCCTCTCGTTATACAGGTGGGCGCCTATTTAAACTAAGACTGAAAATTATTCCTCTCGTTATACAGGTGGGCGCCTATTTAAACTAAGACTGAAAATTATTCCTCTCGTTATACAGGTGGGCGCCTATTTAAACTAAGACTGAAAATTATTCCTCTCGTTATACAGGTGGGCGCCTATTTAAACTAAGACATGAAAATTATTCCTCTCGTTATACAGGTGGGCGCCTATTTAAACTAAGACTGAAAATTATTCCTCTCGTTATACAGGTGGGCGCCTATTTAAACTAAGACATGAAAATTATTCCTCTCGTTATACAGGTGGGCGCCTATTTAAACTAAGACTGAAAATTATTCCTCTCGTTATACAGGTGGGCGCCTATTTAAACTAAGACATGAAAAATATTCCTCTCGTTATACAGGTGGGCGCCTATTTAAACTAAGACTGAAAATTATTCCTCTCGTTATACAGGTGGACGCCTATTTAAACTAAGACTGAAAATTATTGTTTTCCCGTTCTTCCGAGAAAATTTTTGACAATGGCAGAAAATTTTCTGCCCCTGTTTTGGTGACCTTTCTGGTATCGCGTTTCTCTGCCTTTATCGACCTTTATTTTCTTGCAGCAGACAGAAAGACTTAATTAGTTTTAATCATGGTGGGGCAACGATGATCTTTCCGTTGGGGGATGATTTCTCCCTTTTCTTTTCCCTGCTCTGTGCACCAATAACTGGTTGGTGGACGACGTCGCTTGCTGGGGTGGTTTTTCCATTTAACCCCATTTCTGCTTCTCTTTTTAGGACATGCCGTCGGAGTCTGCTTTTAATCCCGAAATTACCCCCCTTCAGGAGTTCACTTCCCCCGGAATTGTGAGGCATAGAAGTGCATTTCCTGGGGATATCTTGCACTGGATTGATTTCCCTTTCTTGTGACATCTGACCACTTTGGACTGGTAGTAAACTTTGAAAAATCTCTTTCAACACGAATTCTTATAAAGAAAAACAAAAGAAAATAGAAAAAAGAAGAAAATCTTTCTGAACCAATACTTGGTGGAAAAAAGGAAAAGGGAAAAACTTATCTGGACAACAGGACTGGTCCTTGTGATCATGACGTGCACCATAGATTCCCGACCCAGTCTATTTGTATCAATCAATTTGCCAGATGACCTTACTTGCTGGGGATAAATGGGCGTCCATTTCTCTGCGAACGCGGATCCCTTTTGTTGATCTGTCTCGTCGCCTCATAGTGCCCTTCGAGGGGTTTTCACTAATGAGACTCTCTCTTTTCTCTCAGCTCCCGGCGCCTTATGGTGCCTGTGAAGGTTTTCACCAATAAGACTCTCTCGTTTTATATCCCTCATCTTTCGTCGCCTTGTGGTGCCTGCGAAGGTTTTCACCGCCAAGACTCTCTCATTTTATTATATATTTTCAACGGAGGATGGGAGTGCTGTCGATGTGACCCTCTCTTCTGGAGATCAATTCATTTCCCGTTTTATGCTCCTCTTCTTTGCCGGGGATCAGTGTATTACTCTCGGCTTTATTTGCCTGACTTGGCGCCTCTTGGATATTGATCGGGAGGTCTTTTGGACGTCGATGTTGGTTTCGGTGTGGTCTAAAAGAAAGGCTATCAAAATAAAATAACTTGATGGGTGATATGCTACAACTTTTGGAATCAAAACTTTGTTGGAACCGTAAAACATAACCTCTGCCCCAGTTTTTCTTGCTTGGGGGATTTTATTTTTACTCTATGTTGAATTATGTGCGTTCGCACACTGTGCCTATCATGCGTACTTGTGTATACTATGCACACTATGTACTCTATGATGCACACTATGACCGAGCCGTGAGGCGCCTACGTATCCTTTTTGAGGAATCAGGTCAAACGTAGTTCCCACTGTTTTGTGGTTTTTATCTTCTTCTTTTTCTTTTTCTTCTTTTTTTTTCATTTTCTCTTAAAATTTTTCTCTTATTCTTCTTTCTCTTTTCATATCTTTTCCGTTAGTGATTCCAAAAGAGGGGTATGAAAGAATAACTTAAAGCTCAAAAGGGGAAAACAAGGGTAAAAGTGTTTGGATAGAAGAAAGAATTGCCTCCGTCATTTCATTATCCAATAAGTACAAAGTACAAACGAACGAACCAACAACTGCCATAATCAAAAGAAATTACGCATAATATCTCTTGACTGCATCCGAATTGATAGCCATGTCAACACATCTTCCCTCGATATCCGTTAAACACAAAGCTCCATTGGACAATACTCTGGTCACGATATAAGGCCCTTGCCAATTTGGGGCGAACTTGCCTTTTGCCTCGACCTGGTGTGGGAGGATCTTCTTCAATACCTGCTGCCCTACTTCAAACTTCCTGGGGCGTACCTTCTTATTATATGTTCTTGCAATTCTCTTCTGATACAACTGACCATGGCACACCGCTGCCAATCTTTTCTCGTCTATCAAGCTCAACTGTTCCAATCGAGCTTTGACCCATTCGTCATCATCGATCTCGGCTTCAACGACAATCCGGAGGGACGGAATTTCGACCTCCGCCGGTATTACGGCCTCAGTTCCGTACACCAAGAAATAAGGAGTTGTACCTTTGGAAGTCCGGACTGTAGTGCGGTAACCCAACAAAGCAAAGGGTAATCTCTCGTACCATTGTCTGGACCCTTCCACCATCTTTCGCAGTATCTTCTTGATGTTCTTATTGGCTGCTTCGACCACTCCATTCTCCTTGGGACGATATGGGGTGGAATTTCGGTGTGTAATCTTGAATTGTTGGCATACCTCTCTCATCAGGCTACTGTTAAGATTTGCACCGTTATCCGTAATGATTACTTTTGGGATCCCAAATCTGCAGATGATATGGGAGTGCACAAAATCCACCACTGCCTTTTTAGTTACCGACTTGAAGGTTTTAGCCTCAACCCATTTGGTGAAGTAATCAATGGTTACTAGAATGAACCTATGACCATTGGATGCTGCTGGCTCGATAGGTCCAATGACATCCATGCCCCATGCCACAAACGGCCAGGGTGCTGACATCGTATGTAACTCTGTTGGCGGAGAATGAATCCGATCTCCATGTATCTGACACTGATGGCACTTCCTCACGAAAGTGATACAGTCATGTTCCATGGTGAGCCAATAATACCCTGCCCGAAGGATCTTCCTTGCCAATACATATCCGCTCATATGTGGCCCGTAAACTCCAGCATGTACCTCTGCCATAACCATCGTGGCTTGACCGGCATCTATACATCTCAACAATCCCAAATCTGGGGTCCTTTTGTATAGCACTCCTGCGCCGAGGAAGAAACCATTTGACAAACGCCGAAGGGCTCTTTTTTGGTCTCTAGTGGCCTATTCCGGATATATCCCCATTCTGAGGTATTCTTTGATATCATGAAACCAGGGCTCGCCATCTGCTTCCTCTTCTACGGCGTTGCAATAAGCGTGCTGATCACGGACCTGGATGTGCAGAGGATCAACATACATTTTGTCAGGGTGGTTCAACATTGATGCTAAGGTGGTCAATGCATCCGCAACCTCGTTATGAACTCTCGGGATATGTTTGAATTTTACAGATCGAAATTGCTTGCTCAGATCATGCAAGCATTGTCGATAAGGTATGAGTTTCAAGTCCCGTGTTTCCCATTCACCCTGAATCTGATGTACCAAGAGGTCCGAGTCTCCCAAGACCAATACGTCTTGGACATCCATGTCCGCAGCCAATCGTAGACCCAAAATTCAAGCTTCATACTCGGCCATATTATTGGTGCAATAGAAGCGTAGTTGAGCCGTAACAGAATAATGGCATCCCGTTTCAGAAATGAGTACTGCTCCTATTCCAACCCCTTTCGCGTTTGCAGCTCCATCAAAGAAAAGCTTCCAACCCGGTTCCTCGGGTAACTCCAGCTCATTTGTATGCATTACCTCTTCGTCGGGGAAATACGTTCTTAAAGGCTCGTATTTTTCATCAACAGGATTCTCTGCCAAATGATCGGCCAGCGCCTGGGCTTTCATGGCTGTCCTCGTCACATAGACGATATCGAACTCTGTGAGCAGAATTTGCCATTTTGCCAACCTCCCTGTGGGCATAGGTTTCTGAAAGATATACTTCAATGGGTCCAATCGGGATATTAGATAAGTAGTGTACGAGGACAGGTAGTGTTTCAACTTCTGAGCTACCCAAGTTAGGGCGCAACATGTTTTCTCGAGTTGAGTGTACTTGACTTCATATACTGTGAATTTCTTGCTAAGATAGTAGATGGCCTGCTCCTTCCTTCCTGTGTCATCATGTTGCCCCAGTACACAACCAAAAGAATTTTCCAGGACCGTCAGATAAAGAATTAAAGGCTTCCCTGGCTGAGGCGGGACCAATACGGGTGGATTAGACAGATACCCTTTGATTTGGTCGAAAGCCCCTTGACACTCTGCCGTCCAACTTACCGCAACATCTTTTCTCAGCAAACGAAATATGGGCTCACAAGTTGCCGTGAGTTGAGCGATGAACCTGCTGATGTAATTGAGTCTACCCAGCAAACTCATTACCTCTGTTTTGTTCTTTGGCGGTGGCAGATCTCGGATGGATTCGATTTTGGATGGGTCTAACTCAATCCCCCGTCGACTGACGATGAATCCTAACAACTTTCCTGATGGAACCCCGAATGCGCATTTGGCCGGGTTAAGCTTGATATCATACCTTCGGAGTCTTTGGAAGAATCTCCTTAGGTCTGCTACATGGTCTTCCTGATGCCAAGACTTTATGATCACATCATCGACGTACACCTCAATTTCTTTGTGTATCATGTCGTGAAACACAGCAGTCATTGCTCGCATGTACGTTGCCCCGACATTCTTTAGTCCGAACGGCATTACCCGATAGCAGTAAGTTCCCCATGGCGTGATAAATGCTGTCTTTTCCGCATCTCCTTCGTCCATTAGGATTTGATGATAACCCGCATAGCAATCCACAAATGATCCGATCTCGCGCCCAGCGCAATTATCGATCAAGATATGGATGTTGGGTAATGGAAAGTTGTCCTTGGGACTGGCTTTGTTAAGGTTGCGGTAGTCGACGCACACCCTGATTTTCCCGTCCTTCTTTGGAACTGGTACCACATTGGCCAACCACTCGGGATATCGAGTGACCCGAATGACCTTCGCCTGCAACTGCTTAATCACCTCTTCTTTGATCTTTACACTCATTTCTGTTTTAAATTTCCTTAGCTTTTGCTTGACCGGAGGGTATGCCGGGTCAGTGGGCAATTTGTGAACCACTAAATTGGTGCTTAATCCTGGCATATCATCATATGACCATGCAAAAACATCTTTGAATTCCATGAGGGTTTTGATCAATTCTTCCCTAACATTCGGCTCAATATGGATGCTGATTTTGGTTTCTCAGACATTATCAGTGTCCCCTAGATTCACAGCCTCAGTGTCATTTAGGTTAGGTTTGGGTTTTTCTTCAAATTGGCGCAGTTCTCGGTTTATCTCTTCGAAGGCTTTATCTTCGTCATATTCAGATTCCTCGTTGCCAACGACCTCTTGTGTCATTAAGTCGGATTCAGATTGATTTATTAGACTAGGTCGACGATCCGCTGTGCATGCCATGTCATTAGAACCAGTAAAAAGAGAACTGTTCAAAAAAAAGAACAAAAGAAAATTAAAATGGGCAAAAGAAGAGAACTTTATTAAACTTGCGGGATAAAAGGGTTCACACTTTTACAAAACAAAAGTAAAATTTGGATTACACCCTGGAATAATCCTAACAAAACAAAACAAACAAAACATAAATCAAAGCCTACTACCAAGACTCCCCTCGGACAGGAAAATGAGTAACCGTCCAGTTGTTGGTTTTGGCCTTAGGACCCACAAACTGTATCTCTGCTCTGCTGGAACCTTCTCCAGCTTCTACCATACTGATATCAGCGAATAGCCTCTCGAAACTCTGATTCAGGTCCCCATCCATACCAATCAATGGTCCTAGGATCTTCGGGACTGGCGACCCCTTGGCACTGGCTCTGACAAAGGACCTTGAGAGACGTGGCACCGGTTTGGGCAGAAACCAGACCCTCTTCTTCATTTTTCGCGCTTGCTTCCTATCTGCTGCGGTTGGTTTGAACCCCAATCCGAAAGTTTCCAGATTTTTAGGCAGGGTGACAGGTTGGACAATCCCCTGAAGCTCGACTCCCAGGCCTCTTCCCGGCACAAATCCATTACCCAGCATTTCCGAGACCATCATGACTGTCGCGGCAGCTACCCTAGGGTGCGAGATGATTTCTCCTTCAGAAATTTTGTTTGCCGACACTGTATCGAAAATCTGGTAGACCCACGGACCTTTGTCATCATCGGTCTCTATGAAAGGTACAATAGCGCCACCCATGGTGCACGCCGTGTCCTCGCCGTGTAGCACGACCTCTTGCCTTTCCCACTCGAACTTCACCATCTGATGTAGGGTGGAGGGCACTGCTTTGGCTGCATGAATCCATGGTCGTCCCAACAGAAGGTTATAAGATACTGTGGCATCTAGCACCTGGAATTCCATGGTGAACAGGACTGGACCGATGGTCAATTCAAGTACAACATCCCCTACCGTTGCTGTTCCATTTCCGTCGAATGCTCGGACGCAGATGCTATTCTTGTGAATTCTTCCGTGATCGACCTTTAACTGGTTCAGAGTGAATAATGGGCAGATATTGGCACTTGAACCGTTATCCACCAATGCCCGAGTAACTACCGAGTTTTCACATTTGACAGTCAGGTAAAGAGCTTTATTATGCTCTGTACCTTCCATCGGTAGGTTATCATCTGAGAATGTTACCCTGTTCACCTCGAAAATCTTGTTGGCAATGGTTTCCAGGTGGTTTACAGAAATCTCGTTGGGCACATGAGCTTCTTTCAATATCTTCATCAGGGCCCGACAATGCTCCTCAGAATGGATCAGTAATGACAACAGCGAGATCTGGGCCGGCGTCTTCCTCAGCTGTTCGACCACGGAGTAGTCCTGTACCTTCATCTTTCTCAGGAACTCCTCAGCCTCTTCTTCAGATACATGTTTCTTGGTTGCAGCTGGGTTGGTTCTTCTCAGCTCCGCCGGAGCAAAACACCGACCTGATCGAGTCAGCCCCTGTGCTTCACAACTAACTTCCTCCACCTGTTTTCCTTTGTACATCACTACTGCCTTCTCGTATTTCCAAGGCACAGCCTTGCTATCAATCATTGGCAGCTGGACTACAGGCTTTATAGTGACCAATTCTCTGTATACCCCCTTCAACGCAACCGTAGGTGTGGGCGGAGTCCCTAATATTACCAACTTGTTTGGCTCAGGTTTGCTTGTTATGGTGGACAGGCTTTTCCCCAATATCACTACTGGCTTGACGCCTTCCCTCTGCGACTTTACCCTCGTTCCCCCACTGGTTGATTCTTCTTTCGGGGCGGCTTGAATCATCATCACTGTCTGTGAGGGTTTTCTCAACTCTCATCCTTCATACACCAACTTAATCATGTGAGTCTCGTGGTGTGCTGGCAGTGGGTTCTGGTTGATGTTGGGAACCTCCGGTGTCTGGACCTCAATTTTGTTAGTATCAATGAGGTCTTGTATCGCCTGCTTTAATCTCCAACATTTTTCAGTTTCATGTCCCAGCATCCCTGAGCAATATTCATAGCTTATCGTCCTGTTCATATTTTGAGGCGGGGGGTTTTGCTCTCTGGGTTCGACAGGAGTTACCAAACCCAATCGTTTCAACTTGTGGAATACGGCGGTATAGGACTCTCCCAGCTCAGTAAAGGCTCTATGTTTCTGTAGCCTATCATTTTTAGCCGCTTGACTCCCTCGAAAACCTGTCCCTGGAGGGTTCCTGTGTGCTCTGGGTAGAGGGTAAGTATTTTGTGGTAATGGGTAAGTATTATGTGGAGCTGGGTATGTAGTGTGGGGAGCCGGCGCACGCCATTGTGGGCGAACCGGAGGTTGGGCGTATGTCTGGGCTTGATGGACGGTGAAATGCGGTTCTTGGGGTGGATAGTAGTGATGTGGTGGGTTGTATGGGTAGTTTGTCCTGTGAGGTCTGGGTTGGTTGTAGTGTGGCCTGCCAGATCCGGACCAACTGCCTGCCTCGATCGAGGCAACTTCTTCTTTCTTTCTTCTCAGCGCACCTCCCGTGCCGTTCTGGATAGCCTGGGTCGTTGCCTTGAGTGCCGAGTAGTTCAGGATTTTGTCAGACCTCAGACCCTCTTCTATCATGACCCCTATCTTGACCACCTCGTTGAAGGATTTTCCAACCGTTGTCACCAAGTGACCAAAGTAGGTTGGATCCAATGTTTGTAAGAAATAGTCCACCATCTCTCCCTCTCTCATGGGAGGATCGACTCTGGCCGCTTGCTCTCTCTAGCGGAAACTGAACTCGCGAAAACTTTCCCCGGGTTTCTTACCAGTCCTCAACAACGTGAGACGGTCAGGGACTATCTCGAGATTGTACTGGAAATGACCTGCGAAAGCCTGCGCCAGATCATCCCAAGTGTACCACCTACTGGAATCCTGCCTGGTATACCATTCTAGTGCAGATCCGCTCAGACTTTGGCCGAAATAAGCTATCAGCAGCTCATCTTTGCCGCCTGCCCCTCTCATTTTGCTACAGAATCCCCGCAAATGTGCCATGGTATCGCCGTGCCCTTTATATAAATCAAACTTAGACATCTTGAACCCAGCCGGGAGTTGGACGTCCGGGAAAGGGCATAGATCTTTGTAAGCTACGCTGACTTGGTTGCCCAAACCGTGCAGGTTCCTGAAGGACTGGTTCAGGCTTTTGAACTTTCTCAATACCTCATCCTGTTCAGGGGCTTTAACCGGCTTTTCAATCTCTGCCGGTACCTCCAAGTGCGGATTGTAGGCCTGGGGCTCGGGGGCATGGAATGTAGGCTCAGGGGGTAGTACTGCGTATCGTGGGCCTGAAACAATGGCTCACTGGTCGTTCTTTGCAAGGTGGCTGATGGGGGTCCCACAAAAGTGGGAATATTTGGTGTTGGGAGAGGTTGATGGGGTGGTGGAGCTTGGGAATCATGAGGGCTTCTTTCTTGATGATAACGGGGATTCGGGAGGCTTGTGGAAGGGCCGGAATGAGGGTATTCCGGCATGCGCCCCAATGGCTCAGGACTCTTTTGTGCTTTGGCTAAAGCTAGCTGTATTGCATTCATCTCTAGTCCCATCCTTTCAATCTTTTCCATCGCTTCTTTTAACAACTGGCTCATCGGCCTTTCTTCCTCGTTACTATTCTCTGAAGTAGTCATGTTTATTGCTACCGGTCCTTTGGATCTGGTTTGGTAATGGTGTGTTGCCAGAATTCTTTAACAATTAACTGTCTTGATCAGACAACAACAAACTTCGTTAGCGTTAGAGTTTAATGGATTTAATCTCAACACATAGAGGATGCAATGCTCCTAGGCAGTTAACCGTTTCTACATGTTTCGCTTTAAACAACATGCGTCATCCCGGTTTGCTCATTTATCCCCTTTTCTGTTTTTTTTTTATTTTATTTTATTTTTGTATTTTCTTTTCTTTCTTTATTAAAAGAGGTCGAATCTTATGGGGATTGCCTATGTATCACGTCCCCGCGCGAATCACACCAGGCGTAGTTCTGCCTTAAAGTAAAGAAACACAAAATTCTTGTGAAATCATTAAATTCATTCTCAAAATTTTGCTATTACAAATTACTTCAAACAAGGAATAGCAATAGTACAGACTCCACTGTTCTTAACCCGTTTTGACTAAAAGAAAAGAAAACAACATATGGAAAAGCAACAAAGCCAAATAAACAAGACTCAACCAAAGATTAATTTTCCAACTTAGGGGCCCGCGAGGCATCATTCGGCCTTTCCGCGGCCCTTGGTGTGAGGTCCCTCTGCAGGCTTTTCAACTCATTCATGATTCGGTGGACGCAACCCATGATGGAAGCAAGGAGGGTCTTCCGAGGCATTTGCTCGCATGCCAGGCATCTCATGTAGATGTAATGCCCAATCTCGTCGATCCTTCCTCGAATGTTGTCCCTTTCTGTGAACAACTGCCTTATCTGTCGGTTCTTCAATCCTAGTGTTTGCGCATTGTTGGCAAGTTGATCCTGGAACATCTCCATTTGTCTTTCCATTCTGGTCATTGCATCGTAACATCGCCTTCTGTCGGCTTGGGCATCTCGTGTTTGCTTGAAGATCCGCTCTTGAAGAGTGGAATTCGTTTCCCTTAATGTCCCGATGCTCAGTTCATAATCCCTTATGACTTGTTGCAGGCGCTACCTCCGGGCCATTGTACCCTTTGCCCACTTGGTCCGCAATCTTGTTGTGCTAGCCTTGGCTCTTTCCAAATCTTCCTGGCATTCCGCAACCTGATCCTTTAACCCTGCTATCAATCTTTTATCCGCCCGGCTTCTCAGCTGGTTATCAGCCTCCTTTTTCATCCTCCGGATCTGAGCTTTGAGGATCTCGCCTTCTCTGATTAATCTGTTCTTTTCTCCCTCGTTGGCAGCAGACTGTAATTGGCATTCAAACCTCATATCCTGAACTTGTTGCTTCAGTTTGCCTGTTTCGGCAAGATATTCCCGCTCTTTGGCCAACCAGCCCCACTGCTCTTGTGAAGATTTGGCAAATTCTTGCAGGTGAGGTCTTTTGGTCGGCCTTCCAGATGATGTCTCCCCTTTGTACCAGGCCTGATACCCGGGCGAAACTTCCCCTTTTGCCCGATTCATTACACAAGTATTTGCTTCTAAGTATTGACATTGGCTCAAAATTTGGCGAACCCTTGCTTTAGGAAACTGGCCGTCGGGACTGATCTCAATCACCTGGGTGCTTAGATCCTCGTCTTTCGGCACTATCTGACACCTCCCAAGTTGCCTTAAAACCCGATGCGGCGCGTATGGTTGAATGCTCTTAAGTCCCATTAAGAGAAAATGGGGCCTGGCGACTGGCATGTATATGACCTCGTCGATCGGTAACCATCCTAGCGCCCACTGTATTTGACTGGCGTCGAGGGTACGGAAATATGAGGTCCATGTTGTGACTCCTTCCGGTAGGTAGGTCTCATTAACTCTGGTATAGAACTCCTCTATGCAGGTCTTTTCAGCGGATCCATGGCTCAGAAACTGGGCTCGGTGACATAGGTGTTCGGTCATCCACATTTGTAACAACAAATTGCAACCCTCGAAAAAGCTTCCTCCGGCTTTGCAAGACGTGAGAGCCCAGAACATATCAGATACTATCATGGGCGCCAACGTACTATCTCTCTGTGTGAGCAACGTACTGACGACCCCTGCTATCTTTATGTCAATATTCCCGTCTTTTCTTGGGAATACTAAGAGTCCTAAGAAAGTTATCATGAAACCAATCCGTCTATGTTCTTCCCACTTTTGACGATTACTTTTGCTGCACAACTGGTTTTCTGGCTTGTCGAATCCTCCTATGTGACCATATCTTTGATATATGAAACTCATGCTGCAAAAACCTTTTTCCAAGTCAGGGTTATGAATTGTTCTGACTATCTTTAAGGAGTCCAGAAACCGGTGTATTGCTACAGCTCTTGGAGCAATCAGATATTTGTGCCTCAAAGGAGTCTCAGCGTTGCCGATATACCCTGCTATTTCTTCTAAAGTTGGGGTAAGTTCAAAGTCCGAGAAATGGAAGACATTGCGCGCAGGATCCCAGTGGGGGACTAGTGCCCTTATGATATCTCCCCTTGGCCTGATATCCAACAAACTCGTGAGGCCTTTCAGATACTTCTTGATTTCGTCATGCCCTTCTTTGCCTAAATCATTCCACTAGAGCCGCAATTGGAGGGGGATTTTATTCATGATTGAAAAGGGTTCATTTGGAGTCGTGCTCATTCTGCACATTTATTAATAAGATTTTAACAAACGAAACTTATGCTGATAAAAACAAAAATATGTGATTTTTCTCAAAAGGATTTCTGAACACGACCTCTCAGCACTTCATGAACGAAGATTTTTAAGGTTGTGTGAGAAAAAAACGAGGTGGCCGTCTGCACCAAGGCAGCCTTCCGGAGTTCCTTTCGGGAACATTTGGCTATTTTTGACATAAGCGGCATCACCCGGACTTGTTTATGACTCTTTTATTATTTTTTCAAAAATAGAAAATTCAACATTGCAAACACGGCCTTTCAATGCCTCGGGGACGAAGATTTTTAAGGCTATGTGGGTCGACTGGACCAAGTCTTAAAAATGACCAAAAGGTGGCTGTTTATGCAAAGTCAGCCTTCCGGCGTCCCTTTCGAAAACATTCGGCTATGTCTTGATAAAAACAGCGGCACCCGACTTCTTTATGACAACTAAAATTTGACATATTTATTTTTGCTATTTTTTTTTGTAAAAGGGGGGAGTTACATCGCTAGACTTATTTACGACAAAATTAAAAATCATTGACATGTTGTTTTTTTTTTGTTTTTTCTTTTTTTTTTTATATTTGTTTTTGGCTTTTTAGCAAAAGGTGGGGTTGGACCCGATGAGGGTTGCCTACGTATCTCACATCCGGTGAGAATCAAACCCGCGTAGTTCGGGTAATCAAGAATAAGTAGATGAACTAACTTCTCCTTTTTTTTTTGAATTTGTGAAAGAACTACTTTAAAAGGAGAAAGGGAGTATTTTATTTTATTTTTGGATTTTGATTGATTTTCTTTTTTTTTTTAAAAAAGAAAGACTTCTAAGATATTTTTTTTTCTCTCATTTCCATTTGTTTTTTTTTCATTCTAAAGGAAGAAGAAAATATTTTTTGGAATTTTACCTTTAATAAAAGAAATGCTTCTAAAAATATTTTTTTTTTGAATTTTGAATTTTCTTTTCAATTTTGAAAGAAGAATCAAAATATTTTCGGATTTTTTTCTTCTTATTATACATTTTTTTTTAAAAAAAATAATAATTTAAAGACTTTCTAAAGAAGTTAATAATGGAAACTATTTTTGGATTTTTTTTTTTTTTAAAAAATTGGGAGTCTAAAAACCTTTCTAGACTTTTTGGCAAGACAAATATTTTTGCAACAAATAAAGACATATATATATATTTTGGAAATAAAAACTTTTGGATATATATATATATATACATGTATATATATATATATATATATATATACATGTATATATTTGTGACAAATAATGAAAGACTCTTTTTTATTATTATTATTATTTTTTGAATTTTCATAAAAAAAACCATTTTAAAAATAAGACCCTTTTTGATTTTTATTTTTATAACAAGACGAACTATGTATTTCTATATTTTTTCTGAAAAACAAAACAGAACAACGATTCTTTTTTCTATTTCCCCTTTTCTTTTAATAAAACAAACTAATAAGACGTTTTTTTTTTCATTTTCTCAAAATTTCGGCAGAGTTTTGACAGTATTTGGGTATTGGTTTTTTTCAAAAATAAACAATCAATTCCTTAACCGTTATTTCCCTTTTTTCAATTTCACAAAATTCATAATATTCAAACACCGGTCAGCATGCGGGTACGAGACAAATAAATGCACGGAAAACAAATAGGATGCATCAGGATGGCCTTTTCATATCAGGTCGCTAGTCCTAGACGGACCCAACCCCTGTGTTGAGTCCCCTGAGTCAAATGCAACGTGATGCAAATAAGCGTTCCTACTAGGGATCCGGCATGAAGTCACGTTATTCTATGTTCAAAAACCTGGGTCGGTGTTCTAGACAGTGTACCCGAGCGGACAACTCGAGCTGAGGAAGGAGCTCCTTTCCGGGAACCAAAAGGCCAGCCGGCTTAGAAACTTTCCGAGCCTCTTTTATTCAGGGTATGACACTAACAGAATAGGGAGTCTCAACCAGTAAGCACATCCCCGGAGGTAAGAAGAGAAAGGTTTCGGCACAATTTATATACAGTTCAAATAATATCAAAGCGGTAAAAGCAGCATTTAGCACATTAGGCTCAAACATGTAAAAATCAGATAATAAATAAAGCCAAATAATAACAATTATTCTAAGCTCGAATTCTTAACCCTGAACCAGTGGTTCTGGGTGCCCAAATCCCCAGCAGAGTCGCCAGAGCTGTCACACCTCCTTTTTCCGCACCCGCGAGGGCGCAAGGGAGTTTTTTCCAATTAAAGGACAATCGAAAGGGGATTTATTTATTTATTTCAGAGTCGCCACTTGGGAGATTTAGGGTGTCCCAAGTCACCAATTTTAATCCCGAATCGAGGAAAAGAATGACTCCATATTACAGTCTGCGTACCAGAAATCTAGATAAGGAATTCTGTTAACCCGGGAGAAGGTGTTAGGCATTCCCGAGTTCCGTGGTTCTAGCACGGTCGCTCAACTGTTATATTCGGCTTGATTATCTGATTTTATACAAATGTGAACTTATGTGCCAATTTTATCTTTTAACCGCTTTTATCATTCATTGTTATTTTTATAGGACTTGCAACGTCGTGAAAACATATCTCGAACCACGTTACATCAATGCACCCGTGGTTATTGACATATCTCGACTCGGTTGAGATTTGGATTTGGGTCACATAAATGTGCACCCGAATTTAGGGGGATAACATTATTAAAGGCGCGCCTAAAGCAACTAGCGCATTATTATTTTGGGGTAGGGCCGTGAAATTTGCTAAACGACCCGTCCCGGAATCTAAGTATTTAATACATATATCTTGTGAGGGCCCCGCAATTTGTCCCTTTTATTTGGCGAGGCTCGCCTCATTTTATTATTATTATTTTTTAAAAGAATTTGCAACGTCATGGAAATGCATCTCAGACCACGTCACAATCAATGTACCCGTGATTAGAAACACATTTCGACTCCGTTGAGACTTGGATTTGGGTCACATAAATGTGCACCCGAGTTAAGAAGGTAACATTATTAAATACGTGCTTAAAGCAACTAGCGTATTGTTATTTTGGGAAAGGCCGTGAAATTCGCTAAGCGGCCTGTCCTGAATTCTAAGAATTTTAATAAGGTTCTTATTAGTCCTGACTTTGCTAATGTATTGTTATTGTTATTAAACCCAACTTCTATTACTAACAAATGAGAAATAAGGTTTAAACGCTAGTAGTCATGATTTTTCATTCAGACGTTCACATACCTATTACAACGAGAGTACACAATATATGCGAGCACATATGTTCGCAACAAATCACTGGATGTCAAATTGTTCCCTTAATAAACACAAATATATGCATAGAAGTAGACATTCTCGTAAAAAAAAAAACTTAAGATCACAATATGTTCTCACATTTACTTTAAGCATATGCAGTAACTAATCATAAGATTGAACATTTTTAACAAAAACGACAAAAAATGCATTGTTGACATTCATCTTAAACCATAATATGTGAATCGAACGAAATGAAACAAAGGACGAAGAACACTAACCTTCGAACCTCGACAAACCTAGAATGACAAATAGTGACCCCGACGGAACTTCGAACCTGACCTCACTAAACGAGGAAACAATGACGAAACCTCGGACAAACACCTCGACGTACCGGACCTCGACGAACCAAAGACGACCTCGATGGAATATGGAAAGCTCGGACCCAAAAACTGTCTACGACCAGAGATTGTTGGGTTGCTGTTGTATTTTCCGACGCAGCAACTGGTACGTGAAGCTGCAGCAGAAGGGTTCGTTTGGATGTGAAGAAAGGATCAGATATGGAAGGAGCTGGTGGCGCAATGCAGCAGCGCAGTCACAGCTACTGCTCGATGGCGAAGCCGCTGGTTTTCCGGTGGTGTTCGCTGGTCGTTTAGTTGTCGATTGGAAAGTGACGATGAGGGGGGTGGAGCTGGTGGTTGTGGCGTTTTGGGACGTGAGGGAGTAGGGGGGCAGTGGCGATGGGATAGTGACGACGATAAGGGAGCTGGTGGTTTTGGGTTATGGTCGCTAGGGTTTTTCCTAGGTTTTATTCAGGAAGAGGAGGAAGACGATGAACAGCGGATGCCGGGTTTAATGGAGGATCGCCGGACTAGTTAGACGGAGCTCGGAGGAGGAGGAATGGTCGTGTTTTCCGGCGTTCGTTTGGACAGTGGTCGACGGGCCTGTTTGGTTGTTGACGGAGGTGGTGAGACGGAGAGGGGATAGCTGGACAGGACGTAAGGAATGGTTGCGACAGTAGGGGTGCTGGGGGTGGTGTTTGGGTGGTGGTGTCCAGGTGATGGTGTTTGGTGATGGTCGCTGGAGGCGTGAGGATGGTGAGTTGAACGGTGGTGGTTTTTTTTCTAGGTTTTTCTGAGGATGAAGAAGAGTGCACAGTGCCTTTGCCAAAAAAATTTCCAAGCCCTTCACCTCTGACCCTCTTGGCTTGTTTATCCGTGTATTTTGTAAACTTTTGCCCCCGAAAAATGAGCCCCACGCGTGGTGGGGTTCAAGACTTGTGTCCCCCACGCGTGGTGGGGTTCCCCGTGTACGGGATTTCGTCCGTGTTCCCCACGCGTGTCCCCTCACGTGTGGTGGACTCGAATTATTATGGGCTAGGTCCGAAATTAGGCCTAAAACCGGGTAGTTTGAACCCGAATATTATTCTTTTGCCCGGACCCGAGAAATAGGAACACGACGTTGCTCAACTGATTATGTAAGCAAAATAACTACAAAAATAAGACTGATAATTAACACAAAACTAGATCTTTTTTTAATATTTTTTCAAGATTAAAATAACTACAAAATACTAATAAAACTATTTTTTTGTAATTTTCGTTTTTAATATAAAGATAAAATATAAAGTAACATTTTTGTATTTTTCAAAATTAAAATGACTATAAAACATTAATAGAACTATATTTTTGGTAATTTTCGTTTTTAATATAAAGATAAAATATAAAGTAACATTTTTGTATTTTTCAAAATTAAAATGACTATAAAACATTAATAGAACTATATTTTTGGTAATTTTCGAAATTATATAAAGTACAAAAATAAAGTACAATTTTGTATTTTTTCAAGTTTATGAGAAATACATAAACTAAAATTTATATATATATTTTTTGTAATTTTCCTCTTTTGCGACGAAATAAAGCAAAAAATAGTCAAAATAGCTATATTAGGCCTAAATTACATATTTATGCTAAAAATGTGAAAATTCTCGGGGAGGGTCAAAAATCAGGTGTCTACAACATCAATAACATTTCTCTCTTTTTTCTCTAACTCACTCACTCGAGGCTATTTATTTATTTATTACTTTCATACTTGTTCTTCATTTATTGCTTGATATTGGCCATAAAGAGCCTTCTTTAATTATATACTAACTATTATCCCCTTCCCAGTTACACCCGATAGCTCAAGCTCGAGCCGGGTATCGACCTCGAGGCCTTTCATCAATCAATTCGAAGCCTGGGTAGCAAGCCCCTCGGTTTGATTATTTCCCCGTTTTAACTTGTATTTCATCATTAGACTCCATACTCCTAGCATCAACTGCTCTAACAACTAGTATAAAAATAGATCGTGTATTTTTAGAGTCCATTTATAAATTTAATTGTTATTACCATTTTCACTGTAAACAGTTTGGCGCCCACCATGGGGCTAAATATAATAGTGATTATTTTCTTGATGGTTTCATTACACAAACGCAAGTTATCTTTCATGCTTTTTCTTGTCCAAGATCTTTTGATTTCAGATCAAAATGTCTGGCTCGGTAAATAGAGCTGAGAACGACTACCTTGAAAATCACGGAGAAAAAGGTGTGGGTGTTTCAGTTATTGGCGCGCCACCGTAGAACCCCGATAACGCACTTGGACCGATTCCAGCGGACGTGGGTTCGCAAGATGCGTAGCAGGTCGACGAAACCTCACACACCGACAAAAGCATACAATGTGGCGACCAACAAGAAGCCCAGAAGACCCCGACTCTGGAAGTACAAGAAGTTAGTTTTCATGATACTTTTGAAATGTTGCAGGCACAACAGTTGGCTATCGCTTAGCTGCAAAGCCACCCGAAGACTCCCAGCATAGTAGCGCCGGAAACTACTTCCCCAGCCGAACAGGTACCGGAGAGGTCAAGCAACAACGAATCAGTAGCCGATCTTGCTATCATGAAAAGGCTGGAGGACCTCGCCAAAAGGATCCAGTCAGGCAAGAAAATGATAGCAGCCAACGATAAGAAGGTCGAAACTTATAACTTCAGAGTCAACCAAATCTCGGGTGCGCCCCCGGTCCTGAAGGGTGTAGATTCGAGGAAGTCCGTGCAACGGCCGTTCCCAGAGGAAGCGGCTCCGAAACCCATTCAAAAGAAGTTCGAAATGACAGAACTCCCAAAGTACAACGGGATCTCAGATCCCATCGAACACATCACTTCCTATACGTGCGCGGTGAAAGGCAATGACACACAAGACGATGCGATCGAGTCCGTCTTATTGAAGAGGTTCGGAGAAACTCTCTCGAAAAGGGCCACGATGCGGCATCATAGCCTAGCTCCCAACCCCAGAAACTTACTAACCATACTGGTGGATTCCTTCATGAAGGAACACACCGATACGATCGAAGCAACGACGAAAAAGCCCGACACATCTGAGATTGAGCAAAGGGAGAATGAAATGCTGCTAGAATTCACATCTCGTTCCCAGATGGAATGAACGGAACTACTCCTAGTCTCAGATGACCGAGTGGTGTAGGCCTTCACCCAAAGCCTAAATGAGCAAAGCCCGGTGATTTCAAGGCAGTTGAAATAGAACTTGATCGGGTATCCAGCCAACACCTAGTTGGATGCCCTCATTCAACACCAGTCGCAAATCAGGGTTGTGCATGACTAGCTAGGAGACCCCTCGAGCTCAGTGTACCCAAGCAGGCTCCGAACAAAGAAACCGATGCGAAACAAGGAGAGATACAGGCCGAGGACCGCAGATAGGAGGAATGCCCCGATACATAACCTACCTCGCTACGATTGAAGAATGGATCGAGGACAATATCCTCAAGGAATCATCAATTGAGCCAAATTCGATGGGGACACAAGGCCAGCGATGGCGCCTTGCCCATCAAAATACAATTTCAACATTGTTGTATGAGATATCGTGTTCACCGTCAGCAAAACTGGGGACGCCAAAGGGCCCAGGCCTATTCAGTCAAATCCCTCTCAGAGGAATCATAGCTTGGTGTGTGAACTTTATAATTCGCACGTCTACGGGGCTGAAGATGGCCACTAGCTCAGAAGGAAAAAAGCCAAGCTACCCAGTAAAAGTCACCGCCGAGAACTGTCGAGCGATCGGGCTCAAGTTCAGTTCCGAGTAATGAAGGCGGCCAAGAAGAAATAAGTGAATGGGCCGCGACATATTACCATAATAGTGGAGGAGCGATGACACTCTCCAAGAACTTATAAAGAGGAGGGTAAAAATGCCCGTTACCAGAGAAAAGCGAATCCGGGGATGTATTCCCAAGGATGCCCTCACATTCAGCGAAGAGGACAACGAGACCGTGTCTCAGCCTCACACCGACACACTGGTAACCTTATTCCTCATTTGATCCATTTCAAATAAAATATGTGCTCATGAATTCAGGTGGCTCGATCAACATTGTCGGGTCGAGGATGATAGGGTGGCTCGGACCGCCGGACCAAATCACGCCCACCTCTCGAATCTTCGGTGGATTCCATATTGCGATCGAGAAAATGTGAAGAAAGGCCATTCTCTCAGTCAGCGCGGCTGGCATAGACCGAAACGCCAAGTTCCGTATTATCAAAGGAGGCACAAGGCATGAACGCCTTATTCAGACATCTGCGGATGCATCGCGTAAAGGCAGTACCGCTCCCCCTTCGTCAAAGGATTAAATCCCCCGCAAGGGACGAAATTAAAACTGTCGGTAGGGAGCAACACGGGGCAAGGGGAATGTTCGCATCACATAACGTATCGCTTGCACCAATATCCCCACTCTCGAAAGAGTCAAAGGGTAATCAAACCATGTCTTCAGCCAAGCCCGAATAAACACAGCGGAGGGCTGTACAAGAGTCCTCGCTCCAAAATAGTAGGGACATATCGGGCCTCAGAACATCTCCTGTGCACCCCGCGATAAGGTAAGAACACCTCCCTCCTTCGTTATTTTACACTAACCCATATGCAGACACCCGGTAAGGGTGTTTGGAGGTGTTAACCCTACTTGAAGATCCCAAAGCCTTAATAGCATCCGTCGCACTCTTTCCCCTCAGCCGAGCTTTCACCCCAAAGAGGGTCTCACGAGCAAGGTTCTTAGTGGGGCGACGTACCTCCTAAAGAGGATCCGACAAGCTTGTAGGGCTCCTTTTGCAATCAACCTCGAACGCTGGAAGGTAGCCCCCTTAAAGACGTCGTCCGCCCGGAAGGGCCGGGGAATGACAGAGTAAGTTCCAATAGGAAATAATGTACCAAGCCAAATGGTCAAAAGAGTCGTGCCCGCGCAGGCCAAGCTCACGGCAACGAAACAACTTGTACTCGCATTAAGCAAATCAAAGAATATCTTTCGCCAAAAGCATCTAGTACTCCAAAGAAATTTCGGCATACTCACGGCAAGGATCCCTCCATGAAGTACGTCCCAAAATACTCGAAGACTTAGCGTCAACAATTTGATACCCACATGACCTCAGGGTCGGAACTCCGCGCTCGTACGACATCAACGAGGAAATTCTGAGCTCACGAGTAATGAATTCCGAGTGTAAGCAAACTCGATAACTCGGAGACTATCGTCAATCGCCATTCACTGAAAAACCCGAGGCTGTAAGACCCCGAGCGGGAAAACTCGGTCTAGCCATATCTATTTTACATAACAACAGAAAACTGTAAGACCTCAACAGGCATGAAAAAACTCTAAGACCTCAACAGGTATGAAAATTTTGTAAAACCTTACTACATGCATAAAACTCAATCCCCAAAGTTTGGGCTATGTGTTTCATTTGTAAGACTCCCGAAAGGGCATACCCGCGATGTAGACGCCTAAAATATCACTCGGGATCAAAAACGGCTCCGTCCAAACACATATGACAACGGTCAAAACGGCTGCACCAGCCAAATTAATGCGACTCAAGGACACCCGACCGTCGCTAACAAAATCACAGGCCATTACTTCGAATCTACTTCGAAAAGAACCAGTTAAAATAGGCTACCCTCAACAGCCAAACGAGCTTCGACTATGTTAGCTCCAAATCACAAGCTTCGAGCTACTCAGCCTACGAGCTAAACCTTCCGAGGTGCTCGAACATCACCGCTAACGACTTGAAATCGAGGTTCTTCCTGAATGAACGACGAGTCAGGCAAATTCATTTCAAAAATACCTTAATGAAAGGAAAACAAAGCCTACATATGCCCACGGGCAAAAGTGTAAGAGCCATTGTTGCCAGCCAAGCGAGCCTATGAGCCACACACTAAAAGGTCACAACGACCAAAAGCGTAAGAGCCACTGTCGCCAGCTTAAAAATTGAAAACTTGAGGATTAAAATAAGCTCGAGTTGTATCCCGATTCGAAGACCGGATCCAAAATAGTTAAATATACATGCCTAAGGGCACAGCGTAAGAGCCATCATCGCCAACTTCACGAGCCTCAAGGCGATATACCTAAAAGGTCGCTTTGACCCATGGCGTAAGAACCATTATCATCCGCTCGTGAAGGCACAAAAAATAACTTGAGGGTCAATTAAGCTCGAGTCGCAATCCAACTCGGAGACTAAACCCAAAATAGTTAAAATACAAATGCCCAAGGGCAAGGCGTAAGAGCCATTGTCATCTGCCCATGCAGGCACAAAAGATTGAAGGTCAAATAGGCTCGAGTCAAAACCTTACTCGGCGACTAAACCCAAAATAGCTTAACAAAGCATAAGAGTTCTAACGCCAGCTTACGTTAGAAGACGCATTAACCGAGCATGAAAGAGCCTCCGGGCCTGCCTGATTAGCTTCGGAACCGTATTACGAATCTAAGGATTCTCACCATACTTCAAAACCAGCCTGCCTGGTCAAAAGCAAAGCAGAAAGGGATACATAAGATATAAATCTTCATGTTTTATTTTATTTTCACACGCAAAAGGTACGTTCTCCATCTACAAATGCGCTCTGCGAATATCAAGCACAAAATAGCAAAATCTACGCTCTGCTTCAGAAGGCTACGGCCTGCCAGCCCCATCTTCATTTTCCACGGCATCAACAAGAAGTGACCGAGCATCACGCTCGTCCGCCCTTGCTCGAGCCAGCTCTCCCAGGGGAACAAAACCCCTAGCGCCGATCTCTTCAAGTACCTCTTTTCAGGATCTGCAACGAACATATTCCTCGACCCTCTTTTTATGATCGATGACCCTCTTCAACTAGGATTGGGCATCATTAGTGTCCTTCAAATGAATCACCATCTCCTGATTAGCCTTAGTCCGGCTTAATGCTGCTTCAGCTCGAGCATCAACGATCTCAGCCCTGACCTTCGAAAGTTCGGACTCGAGATTCATGGTCATATCCGCTTGAATTGAAGTGATGTCATGAGCCAAACAGAGTTGGATTTTGAAGGAAGGGAATTTAGCCAAGACACCCTTCTCCTCTGAAGCTTGGGCCTGAACCTGAGCTCTTAGCTCGCCACAGTCATTCCTAACTCAGTCAGCTTTGCCCCTGAGGCGCTCCAGAGCCTCCGTCTTTTTCTACAACTGAGATAGGCAAGAAGTTAACTTTAAAGGGTAAAAAGAGAAACACATACTACGAGAAGTTACCTTCTCCATCGAATAGCTCTCGTAGCTCGAGCTCCGGTATGCCTCATATCGCTAGTGCGTCAACTCAACTTCCTTCTCCTCGCAGAGGAGCTTGAGGGAACTATGCTCTCCCAGAGCTTTCCAAAGACTAGCCCCATAAAAGAGCACCTCAGGCCTAAGCCTGTCAAAGGCCTACAGAAGAAAAACTCGATAAGGAAGGGAAGATGCGAGATGCGGAAGGCCTATGCCAAAACTCACCACAAAGTGAAACCGGTAGACTTCCTCGAAGGCCAATCACACTTATGTTGGTCCAGTCCCCTCGGTCCTGGAAGAACCAACCTCGGTGGAAGTATGATCACTCGGAGGAACCATCACTCCAGAACCGGAGACTTCAGGAATAGCAGGCTCGGGCGACATTTTCTCCCTGAAGACGCAAACCCGTTTAGTCCTGCTAAAAGCTCTTTCGCACTGCGAGTGCATATCCCATTTATCACCATCGTCCCTTGGCTCGAAAGTCGGCAACTCCTCCCCCTTTCCGTAGGAGCACAGCCTCGCCACTAGGGACCTTCCGATACCTACGACGGTAAGGTCAGTACATAAAAAGAGGAAAATGTCATCTCAAATATATGAAGGCCAAGGTAAAAGCAGTGTACGCGCATACCTTGGTATTTCTCTTTCCATCTGCCCTGGGACACAGCTCGCCACCTATGCTCATCGTAAGTCGAATGGATCACCAACCTCCAGACCCAGTCGGCCAAATTGTGAAACTTCACCTGGCACCCATGAAGTTGCTACAGGAAAGGAGGAAGGCACAACTACTAAATCCGCTCTCGCCATAGGCAGAACTGGTAAAGCACAGGACAAGCCACCAAAGAGTATAGCTCCATTCTCTAATCAATAATATGGGTTCCTAAGGTATAATACCAGTAGTCAGCACCCGGGCAAAGCGCCTCGCCCATGCCTTGTCTCTGTTGTCCTTGATAATAACAACAAATGGCGTAATCAACCAGCACCATGAAGTCAGCAGACCTTAATGATCCTGAGGACCTGGGGAGGAACTCTCCCCTCCATGTCAGATTAACCCCGACATAACCGCCGTAGCGGTCGCAAAGTTTAAGAGTTAAGAGGCAAAAAGATGTACAGGCATGTCAATATCAGAAACGTGACGCGTAAAGAAAATGGCAACTGTGTAAGATGGGGAAGCCCTTGAGAACGCGGAAGAGGCCTCATATTATATGTGGGAAAGGCGGCGACGATTTGCCTACTTCAAAACCAATCGGGAACGCTAACCGATAGCCTCCTCTCCGGCCTCGAAGCGGTACCTGACATCAAGGACCTCTGTTAAAGTAAGGTTGTGCTCCGGAGAGCCGACAACGCCTTCGCCAACACAAGGGTGGCACAGGACTTCAAGGATCTGCATCAAAGGAAACAAGGCTACGAAGAGATGAGCGTTTTTTCTTTGAACGTTGCCCGTATGGACCTGTCTCCAGGTGACGTCCAAGGGCTGACAAACCCCCATTTCAGAATCTATCTACACCAGTGTAAGACTACTAACACTAAAACACGCTTCCAGATGGTCCGAGCTCGAGCAAGCCTTCGCTCGAAGACTGCTTTCAAGAAATCACAAAGCAGCCTCCGCCCATGGGTCCCCGAGAAAATTTCTTCTCAAAGCTTATTACGGAACATAACTGTGAGTCACGACCCCAAAGCCCAAGACATTATTCTCATTTTCACGCAAAATCAGGGTCCTGGTGGCCCGAGTTTATCGGCCTTATTTGGGTTGGATCCAAGGAACAACAAAAGACCCCGCGCGAAGCCGTTTTCGTTAACCGAAGGCTGGAAGGAATATACAGTATCAATAACAATACACAGGATCATGCATTCGGCACCTCCACGAACATAAAAGAAATACAGCAAGTATCAAAGGCAGGAGTCAAGAAAATATCTTTGTATCCATAAATATTTGCTTACAACGGCCCTCGGGGGGTCCTCACATTTGATTACAAAAGCCCGTAAGGGATCCTTACACAGAAACAAAGAAGTATAGGGATGTGCATACAACAAAGTCTAAGAATCTAGCCTATTCCCAAAGGTGCATCCTCAATAGCGCCATCTTCGGCATCATCTCCTCAGGCGCGCGACCTCAAAGACAATAACTTCCAAGCCCTATCCCCTAGAGAATCTCATCTCGACCCTCCAGGAATGGCACCTTCAAAAGGGAGGACATAGAAGAGGAAAGCGATGGAGAAGAGCAAAGTGACGAAGGAGAAACCGAAAGGAGACAAGAAGTGGCTGGGTGAAAAATCTGGCTAGTATGAACTCTGCCAGTACTTCTATAATAAAGCCGCTTCTTGAGACATTTCCCCGGCCTGGGAGGCGACATCCAGAAGAAAGTGCCGCCATACCCTAAGGAATCTAAAGGGGGTGTAATACGCCAAGCCAAGGAAAGAGGGTGAGTAGCAGCGTATGATCTGAGCCCCCTCTTGAGTAGCAATGTATAATCCAAATACTTCCTCGGGTTGGAGGAAATCGGTCCTCTGCTTCATCGCCCCGAGCTAATGGAGACAGCAACAACAACCACAACAACAACAATAACATCGAGGCAGCACATCTTCATCCAACCGGAGAAGGTTCGGGAGATAGGCCGTAGCACGCATGATGTCGACATAAAATCTTGAGGCCATGGGCCTCAAACATGGCGAAACAGCAAAGAATAAAGATAGTAAGAAAGGAGGAAAGGATGGATATCAGAGGAAGCTTGGATGAAAAACTAATCACAAAGCGCTCCATTTATAGAGAAGAAGGGCAAGATAATCGACAGCGCCATTATCGCCCTCAAAAAACGTAATGATAGGCGCATTCAATGCGTTTGTGGGAGCTAAATCAATGGGAACATTATGATCCCGAAGAACGAGGAATCACGACACGTCGAATGGCCCTAAAAAATCGAAACGGTGAAATGTTTTGGCACTCATGAGGGGTTGCATCATCATCATGACGTCATTATGGGAGCCCATAGACTGGGATGTCAAAATCATTTCTTATCACTTCTCTCTAAGAAACGCGGAGACTATCTGTGTACAGTGAAATCGGGGGGACCTATTTCTCGTTAACAAAGTGCTATAGGAGATCACCTCGGAGACTCGAGACCTCAAGCCGAATACTTCCCTCAAGATCTGTCGACACTCGGACTGGGAATAATGTCGGCCGAGACCCCGTCAAACATGGGAGGCTTCCGAAGAATGCATCCGGAGCCGATTAGGTCTACCTGGGCAGCCTAATGTCGGTCTTCGTATACGTCATAAAGCTAGTTAGTTGTCCCATCCCACTTCCTTTATCACTCAACGTATCTTGTACTAAGTTTGGATCCCCCCTTCTCTTATAAAAGGGGAATCATTAACACTCTGTAAGGTGCATTTCAAATATTCTTCAGAAGATCAATAACATTTCTCTCTCTTTTCTCTCTAACTCGCTCGCTCGAGGCTACTTCTTTAGTTATTGCTTTCATACTTGCTCTTCATTTATTACTTGATATTGGCCATAACGATCTTTCTTTAATATATCCTAACTGTTATCCCTTCCCGATTACACCCGATAGCTCGAGCTCGAGATGGGTATCGACCTCGAGGCCTTTCATCGATCAATCTGAAGCCTATGTAGCAAGCCCCTCGTTTTGATTACTACCCCATTTTAACTTGTATTTCATCATTAGACTCTGTACGCCTAACATCAACTGCTCTAACAACTAGCATAAAAATAGATCACGTATTTTTAGAGTCCCATTTATAAATTTAATTGTTATTACCATTTTCACGGTAAACACCTCCAATGGTATGAAATTATGTTGTAGGGAAAGTCGTAGCCCTTCCTGTAAAGCTGTAAGTTTCATGTAGAATGTGTTTCCCATAGGTCTGGAACCTATATATCCTAGGAACCATCTACCTGTGGAGTCTCGAATCACTCCACCAAAACCATGTTGTTGGTGTGATAGGCTATATGCACCATCCAAATTAAGTTTAAATGAACCATTTTTAGGAGGGTTCCATTTAACATGCATGTGTAATTTTTGTGGGATGGTGCTAGGATTATTCATGCCTATATAAAAAAATTCGGCAACTTTGCTTATGATTTGATTGGGGTCTGGTTGTATATATTTTCCTTCAAAGATAGTACGATTCCTAATTTTTCATATATTCCAAAGAGTGTAAGGAATTAATATTTGGGGAGAGATTTGAGTGCTATGAGTAGTTGTTCGTAGAATAATTGAGATAGTTTTAATGAAGTATTATCATGCAGTCTATCTAAGTTTGCTTTGGGTAAGTTAATATCTAAGCGTTGCCAAAGTATTTTTGCATGGTGGAATTGGAAGAATAGATGAGTTATGGATTCCTCATGTAGATGGCAAATTAGGCATTGTGCATGTTGGATAAAATGTATATGATGTAGATGACTGGAGGTGGGCAGTCGATAATGGCTCATAAGCCATAGAAAATATTTGATTTTGTGCGGTAAGTGTAGTTTCCATAACCAATTGAAGGAAGTGGTTGGTTCGTAAGAGTGTAATGTATAATAGAGTGATTTAATTGTGAAAAGGCCACTAGATGTGATGCCCCAATAAATGTGGTCATATGTGTTAGGGTTTGTGAAGGTAGGTACATAGTGATGAGTAACTAACTCCTTTATAGTCGTTGGTAGTTCAAAGGGAATTTTTTGAGTATTTATGTAGTTCCCTGTTATATAATGGGAAAGTGATGAAGATTGATCATTCTGGGGTAGGGGGACTTCAATTATTTTCTTTAGAGTTAAGTTAGTGTCCATCCAATGATCATTCCAGAAACTAATGTGTTTTCCATTAATGGAATGCCACTTTATGCCTAATTGACATGAGGACCAGCATGAGTGATTGTTTTCTAGTTGGAGGACATATTTTTTGAATTAGTAATTGTTAAGTATTTGGAAAGGATTACTTTAGCCCAGTGTGAGGAAAGTAATTGAAATAGTCTCCAAGCTAGGGAACCCAATAATGCATAATTTTTATCTTTGAGGTTTTGTATACCCAAACCACCATTTTCCTTTGGTAATTGGCATGTTTCCCATTTAATAAGGTATAGTTTACGTTTCTGAGGAGTAGTGCCCCATAAGAAGTTTCTTTGATATCCTTCTAGCTTGTTAATGACAATATGAGATTTTGATTAATTGCATAACATGATTAGGCAAAAAATTGAGTGTAGCATTTATTAGAGTAGTGCGTCCTGCCATCGATAGGAAGTTCATTTTCCAACCTGCTAATTTATTATTAAAATTGTCTATTAAGTATTGGGAGTGGGATGGGATTTGTTTTGTGGTGAAAATAGGGTATTCAAGATATTTACCAAATGGTATACCCTTCTTCATATGGAAAAGCTGAGTAACACTGTCTCGATCTTCCTTAGGAGTGTTTTTTGAGAAGAATATTTTGAATTTTGTATAATTAATAGTTAGCCCTGACAGTCTAGTAAAAAGGTTTAGAGTGTCTATAATTGAGTTTATGCTCTTAGTAGTCAATTTAGAGGTTATGGTAATATCATCTGCAAAGAGTAGATGTGACAGATGTGGTCCCTATCTGGATAACTTAATAGGGTGCCATCGTAGATAGTCTACATCCATGTGTATTTTCCTGGATAGCATTTCAATGCAGAGGATAAAGATGTAAGGAGATAGCGGATCTCCTTGACGAATACCTCTTGAAGGAGAAAAAAAGGTGTTGGTTGGCGATAAATTAAAATAAAAATTGAAGTGGTTGTGATGCATGACATTATGAGCTTTATAAGCTTGGCAAGTAATTGAAAATATTGAAGCGTGTCATGTATAAAACCACACTCAAGTTTATCAAAAGCCTTTTCTAAGTCCAATTTTAGCAAGAAAGATGTCTGGGTTCCTTGTTTCTTTCTAAAGTGATGCATAATTTCTTGCACTATAATGGCATTGTCTGAGGCTCTTCTATAAGGTAAGAAGGTTGATTGCTCAAGACTAATAATATTAATTAGGTAAGGTTTGTTGTGTTTGATAATTATTTTAGTGATTAATTTGTAAAGGGTGTTATAAAGACTGATTGGTCTGTATTGAGTGATTAATGAAGGTTGTTGCGTTTTAGGTATTAGACATAAATAAATTTTATTGATTTCGGAGGGAAATTGTTGTGTGTTAAATTTTTTTTCCCAAAACGTAATGACTTGGGATTTGTCTTGAGGCCAGTATTGTTAGAAAAAATACGGATGTAAACCATCCAACCCTGGTGCTTTAAAAGGTTGGAATAGTTAAGAGCTTAAGTGATTTCCATGTATAATTGGTTTTTCAAGAATTGAGTAATCATTTGTGTTGATGGGGATTGGGTGATAAGTTTGGATTGAGTGATGGGAGTGACTGTAAGCACGTGATTTTTGCCCTATAAAAGAATTACTCCCAAAAAAAATCAAAATAAAACGATTTTTCTTGGTGTGCAATTTTGAGAATTTTTATGTTATTTTTCTTGTATTGTTTGCATTTGTCTGAGCATGTTAATTTTATAAATTAATAAAAATATAAAAAATACGTCGCATTTGCGTTTAGAATTTAAGTTTACAATTGTTAGTAATTAAGTTTGTTTTACAAAAATGAAAATTACAAAAATAGGCATCTTTTGCAGTTTTAGTATTTACTGTCCAATTGTACAATTTTATGCCTAATTATTACTTAATTGTGCGTTAATTGTTATTGAGAGTTAATTTGCGCTTTTATAAATTACTTTAGTTCTATATAATAATTTAAGGATTTTTAGAATTTAGTTTTAGAAAAATAAAAGAAGAAAAAAAAAGAACAAAAATATAAAGAAAATCGGAATTGGGCCTCTTCTTCAATTTCAAACCACAGGCCCAGAAAATACCAAACCAAATCCATGACTCGGTCCATCTCAACACGGGTCGACCCGATCCGCCCCATAACCCCTCTTCATTTTTCATTTTTCCCAAAAAAACAAAACAAAAACAAAACAACCAACGTCCATGGTTGCTTCACCATTGTTGCTTCTGCTACGTCCAAACAAACCCCGCTGCCACTACTTCATCTTCTTCGTCAAGCTCGAGCTTGAGCTCGACACCCATGGCTGCTACTGCGTCTTCTCCTCCATTGAGCTCGTTTCCGTTGCTGCTACCTCCAGCTGCCTCGACTGCTTCTGCTTCACCTCACTGCCATCGTCGAGACCCTCTCTGTCATCATCTTCAACCAAATACCCTATTGTCCCGTTGCTGCGTCTTCTGCTACGTCCAAACGGAACCCATTCTTCTACTTCTTCGTCGAACAACGTCCAGCGATGAACGACCCTCCCTCATCACCATAACTTACCGGAAAAACACACACAAACACACATGCTGAAGCCCAGCTGAAAACATTCAAAATCGCCCAGAAGTTCTGTCTGGGGTGAGGTCCGTTCGAGTTCGTCGTTGGTCAGTCGTTGTTCGTGGTTCCGATCCGGTTAGTTGTTTTAACCAATTCGTGTTTATCGTTTTTCTTATTTGTTTTCAGTTTGTTTCATTTTTGTTTCATTGTTCTTGTTTATTTTTAGGTAGAAATTGTTAGTAATTATAATGTTTTTAGACTTAAGTTGAAGTTCAACTAATTATGTCTTTAGTTTGTTCTGTTGATTTTAAAAGGATTTAGTATAGAAGAGTGTTAGTTTAAATCATTTGAATCTGTCATGTTTGTTGTTTAAAATAGATTTAATTCATGTTCGTTTTTGTTTGAAGTTCATTTTTAATCCAGTGATTTAATGTGAGTTTATGTTTTGGTTTTTGGTTTGTTGATTTAGTTTGAATCATGTATCTTTGTTGTTAATATTGTTGTCTCTTTGCTCATTCATTTTTGTCTAAGTTAACCAGGATTGGTTAACAATATGGTTAACTTATTCCCATTAATTTGATGTTGTTCAATCTGTGTTTATGTGATTTGTTGTTTGAATTTGTTTAGAAATTGGTCATATTTGTTGTATTTTGGTTGAGATCGATTAGGTGAATTAGTTATAGCTAATGGGGTAGTTTGGTAAATTGCAGTACGTTCAGGGGTAAAATGGTAATTGCAGTAAGGTCGGAGGGGTATTTTTGGAATTGAACATTTGAACAATTGTTTAATCTGAATGCTTTGTCCACTAGGCATTAACAATATTAAAATAATACATTTAATGATGGGGTTGATATAATTGTTTAATATAGTGGGGGACAAGACATATTGTAGTGGGGTGGGAATAATGTAATTATTTATGTTAAGCATGGGGGACAAGATGTAATGGGGTGGGGTTGATACATTTATTTAATATAGTGGGGGACAAAACATGTGGGAATGGGGGACAAGGGTTTAAAATAAAGAAAACATTAAGTAGTGGGGATAAAGCATGCAATTGGGGGAATATTTCGGGTTGGGGATTCAAGACAAGAGTCTTGTTATAAATAGAGTCATTTGACACATCTTTAGAGAGACGAGGACTTGAACTTGAAAGACTTGGACGTAGAGAGAGAGAAAGGAAGAGACTTTTAGAAGAAGAAAAAAGTTGAGAGAGTTGACTGAATTTTGAGAAATCAGAATTTGAGAGTAAAAGAGAAAGATAATTTGAACTTTCACTTGAATAATTTCTGTTTGTCTTTCCTCGAGTTTTATTCAAAATCAGTAAACTACTGCCTCTTGTATCCGTTTCTCTTCTGCTTTGACTACGATTGCACTTTGGTATTGCTGATTTTTCAATCTGTTACTGGGTTATTCTACTGGTCGTTACTGGTTTTGCGGTGTTGCTGAACCTGATGTTGCTGTGTTATTACTGTTGCTGACTCCTACTTCTCTTCTTCTTGTATTGCCATTTCCAGGTACACATTTGTACACTCTTGGCTTGAGGCGAAATGAAATATTGATCAGACTTTGTTCCTGTTGAATTCCTTCTGTTTAGATTTGTGTTTGAATAGAATTTTTCTTTCTTTGTATAAAAATGTAGTTGATTGATTAATGAGTAATGGGGTTGCATATGTATAATAACTCCTTCATCTAATAATGTTAGTTTAAATTAATCAAAGAATAGTTAATTTGTTTTGATATTATTGTGTGTCAATCTCATGTTCTAGTGTTATTAAATAATAGAATATAGAACGAAAGCAATCTCTCTTTGTACAAACTCGATTGCAATTTTCCATTTGCCTTAGCCGTAAACTAATAACTAATAAGTTACGTCTTTTTCAGCATGTAATTAATTGAGAGATTTTCTTTTATTTTAGAGACAAACTTAATAGAAAAAATGTAGTCACTATAGGTTTATCCTTTTAAATAAAAATGAGACGAGCCTCGCCAAATAAAACGCACAGATTGCGGGGCCCTCACAAAATGTATGTGTTAATTACTTAGAACTCGGGATCGGCCGCTTAGCGAACTCCACGGCCTTACCCAAAAAATAATAAATACGCTAATCGCTTTAGGCGCGCATTTTAAAAATCTTACCTTCTTAAACTCGGGTGTGCATTTCATGCGACCCAAATCCAAATCCCAAAACATTGAATAAAAATGTGTTCCGGATTGCGGGTGCATTTCATGTGACGCAATCCAAAGACATATTTATAAACGACGTTCACATTCTTTAAAAAATAATAATAAAATCGGTAAAGAGTTAAAACTTGCACATGAGCTCATAATTGTATAAAATCAGATAAATAAGCCGAATGTGATAGTTGAGCGACCGTGCTAGAACCACGGAACTCGGGAATGACTAACACCTTCTTCCGAGTTAACAGAATTCCTTATCCGAATTTCTGGTTCGCGGACTGTAATACAGAGTCATTCTTTTCCTCGATTCGGGATTAAATTGGTGACTTGGGACACCCTAAATCTCCCAAGTGGTGACTCTGAAATAAACAAACAAATCCTGTTTCGATTGTTCTTTAATTGGAAAAAACTCCTACGCCCCTCGCGGGGACGGAAAAAGGAGGTGTGACAGCTCTGGCGACTCTGGTGGGGATATAAACCCAGAACCACTGGTTCAGGGTTAGAAATTCGAGCTTATATAAATTGTTATATTTGGTTTTATCTAATTTTGTTACATGTTTGGGCTCAATGTGCTAATTGGTTGTCTTTTACCGTTTTGATATTACGTGAACTGTATATAAACTGTGCCGAAACCCATCTCCTCTCTAAGTCTTCTGAATCATGAAGAATGGTGTACTCCGTACGACTTCTTTTCTGTATAGTGTCAAATCCCAATTTAGAACGAGGTTCGGACAAGTTGCAAAGCCGGTGAAGCTTCTGTATTCCCGGTACGCTGCCCCCCTTCGGCTCGAGTTGTCCGCTCGGGTAAGCCAGGTCTAGAACAAACACCCAGGTTCTGAACCTAGTATAACAAAGCCACATGCCGGATCCCTAGTAGGAACGCTTATTTGCATCATGCGCATTTGACTTAGGGGACTCAACACAGGGGTTGGGTCCGTCTAGGACTAGCAACCTGAAGTGAAAAGACCATCCTGCTGCATACTGTGTGCTTTATGCATTTACTTGTTTCAGACTTGCATGCTGACCGGCTTCGAAAAATCGGGAATATTGGAAAATTGCGAAAAAGAGGGAAGTAACAGTGTAGAGAGTTAATTGTTTTTATTTTTTTTTAAAAAAAAAAATCATGCCCCAAATACTGTAGAAATTCTGCCGAAATTTTGAGAAAAATGAAAAAAAGAAAAATATTTTTTTATATAGTTTGTTTCACTCAAAAACCAAAAGAAAAAATAGAAAAAGAGTCTTTTATTTTTTGTTTGGAAAATAGGTTGGTCATTTTGGTGAAACGAAAAAGAAAAAAAATCCTCACTTTGTCTTGTTTTCAAAATAAAAAATAAAAAGAGAAAGAGAAGAAAAGAAAAATAGTTTGTCTTGCTATGAAAAATGAAAATGAAAAAAAAGTCTTGTTTTTAAAATGGTTTTTATTTATTTATTTATTTATATTGTTTATGAAAATGCCAAAAATAAAAATAAAAATAAAAAGAGTCTTGCGTTGAACGTGGTTTTATTATTTGTTGCAAATATATATATATATATATATATATATATATATATATATATATATATATATAAATCCAAAAAGTATTTTTCTTTATTTCCTTTCTAGAAAAGTTTTTTTTAGACCCCCAATTTTCAAGAAAAAATCCAAAATATTTTCCATTATTGATGTCTTTAGAAAGTCTTTTTAATTGTTTTAAAAAAAATAAAAAATAAATAAAAAAAATAAAAAAATAAAAATATTTTCTTTTAATTTCTTCTAAAAAATCCGAAAATATTTTCATTCTTCTTTCAAAATTGAAAAGAAAAGTCAAAAATATTTTTTAGAAGCATTTCTTTCATTGAAAGTAAAATTCCAAAAATATTTTCTTTCTTCTTTAGAAGTTTCTCTTTCAAAATTCAAAAAAAAAATTCTTTAGAAATCCTTCTTTGAAAAATGCTCCCTTTTTTCTTTATAAGTCTTTCCTTCAAAAAAAAATTAAAAAAAAATGTTAGTTTATTTACTTTATTCATGATGTCCCGAACTACGCGGGTTTGATTCTCACCGGATGTGAGATACGTAGGCAACCATCATCGGGTCCAACCTCCCCTTTGCTAAAATAATCAAAAACAAATAAATAAACAAAAAACATGTCAAAATTTTAATTTTGTCATAAATAAGTCGGGTGATGTCCAACCTCCCCTTTTGCAAAAAAAAAATAGCAAATATATATATATATATATATATATATATATATATATAAATAGCAAAAATAATAATAATTATATATATATATATATGTCAAATTTTAATTTCATCATAAAGAAGTCGGGTGACGCTGTTTTGTCAAGACATAGCCGAATGTTCCCGAAAGGGACGCCGGAAGGCTGACTTTGCATAAACAGCCACCTTTTGGGTCATGTTTAAGATTTGGTCCAGTTGACCCACACAGCCTTAAAAATCTTCGTCCCCGAGGCGTTGAAAGGCCGTGTTTGCAATATTGAGTTTTCTATTTTGAAAAACGATAAAAAGAGTCATAAATAAGTCGGGTGATGCTGTTTTTGTCAAAACATGGCCGAATGTTCTCGAAAGGGACGCCGGAAGGCTGACTTTGCATAAACAGCCACTTTTTGGGGGTCATTTTTTAGATTTTGACCGATTGACCCTCACAGCCTTAAACATTTACGTCCCCGAGGCGTTAAAAGGCCGTGTTTGTATTAGCGGGTTTTCTATTTTTGAAAAATAATAAAAAGAGTCATAAATAATTCGGGTGATGCTGTTTTTGTCAAAAATAGCCGAATGTTCCCGAAAGGGACGCCGGAAGGCTGACTTTGTATAAACAACCACCTTGGGTCATTTTTTAGGATTTTGGCCGGTTAGCTAACGTGGCCTTAAAATCTTCGTCCCCGAGGCGCTAAAGGACCGTGTTTACAACACCAGGTTTTTATTGTAATTTGAAAAGAAAAAAAAACAAAAACAAAGAGTCAGCGGTCAGGTGAATACCGTTTGGATTTTTAGTCAAAATAGCCGAGCCAGCTTCGGTAGCGTCTTAAACCGTTCTTGCCGAAATAACCTTAGAGTATCTTTCAGTTGTCGAAAGACTATTTTCGTAAAAGAACGAACAAGTTTGTAAAGTGTCATAAAATAATCCTCCGCGGCCTCAAAATTCATGTGAAATTTGGAAGGGGCCACATTTGCAAAAAATAACCGTTCGGTTGCCTTTGTCAAACGGAGAAAGGAAGCTGGCCATTCGTTTTGGAGTTTGTAAATCTTTTGATTAGAATATGTGGGTTGTTTGATTTTCGAGTTTGTAGGTCATCTTCAAACCCTTGAAACCCAGTTTGTTTTTTGAAAAAAAATGTTTATTATTGTTTATCTTTTATTGGTCCGAACTACGCAAGGTCTGATTCATGCGGGGTCATGATACGTAGGCAATCTCCATAAGATTCGACCACAACAAAAAAAGGAAGCAAAAAAAAAAGAGAATGAAAAAAAAAGAGAATGAAAAAAAAGAATGAAAAAAAAATGAAAAATGAAAAGAAAAAAAGAATGAAAAAAGAAAGAAAAGAAAAGAAAAAGATGTTGTTAATAATGAGGACCGATTCTAACCTGTTTTGTTTTGGATCGCAAGAAAGCTAAGGTGGTTGGTTTGTGGTAAGCCGGAAACCCTGATTGTGATCCAAGACAATGACACCCAGAATATCGTGCAGAATCCTTTACCTGCACATCATGATACACACTTTGCGGGGATAAGGCTTGATAACAGAAGCACTCGAATCCTATCGGGGACTTGTTGACTAAAGTTGATGATATTGAAGTTGGCAATGGTCTGGGCAATACTGATGCAAAGCTCAGTGGCTAAGATGCCAGTTTTGATAAAGTGGGAGGACGCTCCGTTCCTTGGTTAGCAAGAGAGAAGCTTTTGGTGGCTTATTTTGTTGTCATTTCTGTTGTCCGGATTATTAGGGTTGTAATTCGGATATTGTCTTGTGTCAAACTTTCTTATCTTTCCATTTTGTCATAGCGGTTTGTTTAAGTTTTATCCAGGTTGTTTTAGGATTTTATTCTGGTTTGTTTTTGTTTGTTTTGTTATTCAAACCATTTCACTAGTAGTCTAATGCAAAATCCGGTCTTTTATTATTTCCAGTCATCTTTTTGTTTAGTCCTTTTATCATTTTTGTTCAGCACCGATTCTAGTGACATGACATGCGCACACAGTTTGGGCCTAATCTTAAAAGTTAATCATAAAACCCCGGAAAGGTGATCAGAACGTTTAAAGGAAATAAGGACAATTTGAGATTATTCAGAGCTCGAGTCATATGGAACTGGGGCAAGTAAAACATAAAGAAAACCGTTAAAGGCAAGATTCGCCAAATTGACATGAGGGTCGTTCATGATAATGAGAGTGAGAGTGTTGCCCAACAGTGCTTTAGAGATGACAAATGAAAAAGCAAATGTGTAAATATAATTGTCAAGTCCAGCACCATCAGAAGAGGCTACAAATCTTTGCTTAATTGTATTGTTTGCACTTGGCATGTTTTGAAGACTGGAATGACGAAGGCATTTTATTCTGCTATCTAAACACTTTATCCTTCGTTAACCCCTTTTGAGCCTTATTGTTTTTCTTTCGTACCCCTCATTCGGAATCAGTAGCAACGACTAGAAAACACAAGCATGGCAGGTAAAGAAAAGAAAAGAAAAAAAATAAAAAAAAAGAAGAAAGAAAAGAAAACAACAAAACGACAAAAGAGAAAGGAGAAATGAGAAAAAGAAAGAAAAGAAAAGAAAGTAATAGGTAAAGAAAAAAAGAGGAATTGGGAACTACGTTTGACCTGATTTCTCAAAGAGGATACATAGGTGCTTCAGGATCGGTCATAGGGTGCATAATGTGCATAATGTGCATAGTGTGCATACTGTAACATAGTATAACAAAAATAAAAAATCCCCAAGCTAGAAACTGGGGCAAGAGTTGCGCTTGTTGTAAGCGAATATAGTTCCGAAGGTTGTAATTTTGAACCCCAAATTTATTTTGTTTTTGAGCCTTCAATACCCTTTCTTTCTAGCCCTATCAAAAACCCCACATTACGTTCCAAAGAAAGACCTTTTGACCAATCTTCGAAAGATGCCAAGTCATACAAACGGAAGTCAGGGGTAGCACCCCGATTCCCAACAGAGAAAAGGATCATGGATTGGACACGAATTGATAGCCGAAAAGAATCCCAAGCAGAAAGAGTCATATCGGCAACCCTCCAAATCCTCAGCTGGAAAGTGATACAAATGAGAGAGCCTTATCGGTGAAAATCTTTATGGACACCATAAGGCGATGAAAGCTGAGATAAAACCAAAATGAGAGAGGCTTGATAGTGAAAACCCTTCGGGCACTACAAGTCGAATAAGATTAAGAATCAGATGGGGAATCGCCAAGGGAAGATCTTGAAAGATGATTGACGGCAGAGGATAGGCCACATGTGCATGTCATGATTATTAGAGTCGGTATCTGCGTTTGATAGGTTTTTTTATAGTTTCTCTTGTTAAAGGGTCATCTTTTTCCTTTGTCTTTTATTCGGTTCTCTTTTTGTTTATCTTTTTCCTTTCGTAGAAAAATTCCCAGGTAGAGTATGTTTGGTCAGAACAAGTGAAAAATGACTTCAAAATCTGCCATCAACTTTCCAATTATGCAGGACCAGATCCGATTAGAACATCCAAATGGTCTAAATCAATAAAGAACAACGTGGAGAGCAATGTGCATGATTTGGGAAATTCATATGAGACTAAAAGGTCGGGGGAAATGCCAAGTTTCACTTGCTATGCCGCAAAAGAGGAGGGATATCCCCAATAGAAAAGGTTGCTTTCATCTCAATGAACATGCACGATCTTCAAGTTACATCGGCTGACATGAAAATGCGTGAGGTCAAATAAGGAGACCGGAAAATGTTTAAGAGGTTTGGGAATAATGAATCGTCAAGAAGGGCGGAAGGTATCAGCCCAAGCTTCAAGATGGACAGACAACGCATAGATGGAGAATGGTTGATGGCATCCCCAGCAGGAGTATCACAACCAACCGTCACATTTTAAACTGACCAAATTTTCTTTGATTTGAAGCAGGGACAGGGAATGCTACCGATGACAGAAAGATGCGCCGCAAGAAAGATTGTCAAACTGGGGCAGAAAATTTTCGTTCATTTCGAAAATTGTCGAGGAGTCCAACACAAGTTTGGTGAAAATCGGTATCCTCAACGGCTTTTTGGGGGAAAGGCAAAACGAGTTTTAAGGGAGGTAGTCTTCGAAGGAAGAAGCTAGCAAAAGAAAAAAGAAAAAAAAAACAGTTTTGCAAAAGGAAACAGTTTGCAGAGGAATGAAACATCCTACTTAAAAGGAAGTAGTTTTGGAAGGAGTAAGATAACATATTTTACTCAGCAGAGTTATCCTCAGCAGTGTTATCCCCAGCAGATCATCGAGATGTAGAAGCATCCTCGACAGAGTTTTGACCAAGTTTCAAGAAGGTCGGACAACCCAGAGTGGGGGAAGGAAGAAAGGGAAAATTCATTCCCAGCAAAATAATCCCCAACAAGTTTTGAGGTAAGACATTTTCAACTTTTGAAGATATTTTGGGTTCATCCGCCCTCGAATAGGATATTTTGGGTTCATCCGCCCTCGAATAGGATATTTTGGGTTCATCCGCCCTCGAATAGGATTTTATTTTTCAGAGTCGTTGTCGAGGTCAGGAGCCCGCCTGAAGAGAGGAAAGGCGTTTTATTTTTAAAAGTTGTTGAAATCTCGCCAGCCTAAAGAATGGAATGACATTTTATTTTCAAAGTTGTTGTTGAGGTCAGGCGCCCACCTGTATAACGAGAGGAATACATTTTTGTTTTTTCATTTCTAGGTCGCCCACCAGTATAATGCGGGCATACATTTCTGTTTTTTCATTTCTAGGCCGCCCACTAGTATAATGCGGGCATGCATTTCTGTTTTTTCATTTCTAGGCCGCCCACCAGTATAATGCGGGCATACATTTCTGTTTTTTCACTTCTAGGCCGCCCACCAGTATAATGCGGGCATACATTTCTATTTTTTCACTTCTAAGCCGCCCACCAGTATAATGCGGTCATACATTTCTGTTTTCATTTCTAGGTCGCCCACCAGTATAATGCGGGCATACATTTCTGTTTTTTCATTTCTAGGTCGCCCACCAGTATAATGCGGGCATACATTTCTGTTTTTTCATTTCTAGGCCGCCCACCAGTATAATGCGGGCATACATTTCTGTTTTTCATTTCTAGGCCGCCCACCAGTATAATGCGGGCATGCATTTCTGTTTTTTCACTTCTAGGCCGCCCACCAGTATAATGCGGGCATCCATTTCTGTTTTTTTATTTCTAGGCCGCCCACCAGTATAATGCGGGCATGCATTTCTGTTTTTTCACTTCTAGGCCGCCCACCAGTATAATGCGGGCATATATTTCTGTTTTTTCATTTCTAGGCCGCCCACCAGTATAATGCGGGCATACGTTTCTGTTTTTTCATTTCTAGGCCGCCCACCAGTATAATGCGGGCATGCATTTCTGTTTTTTCACTTCTAGGCCGCCCACCAGTATAATGCGGGCATACATTTCTATTTTTTATTTCTAAGCCGCCCACCAGTATAATGCGGGCATGCTTTTCTGTTTTTTCACTTCTAGGCCGCCCACCAGTATAATGCGGGCATATATTTCTATTTTTTCATTTCTAGGCCGCCCACCAGTATAATGCGGCATACGTTTCTTTTTTTTTCATTTCTAGGCCGCCCACCAGTATAATGCGGGCATACTTTTCTGTTTACATTTCATGTCCTAGGTCGCCCACCAGTATAATGAGGGTATACATTTTTGTTTTCATTTCATGTCCTAGGTCGCCCACCAGTATAATGCGGGCATACTTTTAAGTCTTTACATTTCATGTCCTAGGTCGCCCACCAGTATAATGAGGGTATACATTTAAGTCTTTACATTTCATGTCCTAGGTCGCCCACCAGTATAATGAGGGTATACATTTCAGTTTACATTTCATGTCCTAGGTCGCCCACCAGTATAAAGAGGGTATACATTTCTGTTTTCATTTCATGTCCTAGGTCGCCCACCAATATAATGAGGGTATACATTTCAGTCTTTACATTTCATGTCCTAGGTCGCCCACCAGTATAATGAGGGTATACATTTCTGTTTTCATCTCATGTCCTAGGTCGCCCACCAGTATAATGAGGGTATACATTTCTGTTTTCATTTCATGTCCTAGGTCGCCCACCAGTATAATGAGGGTATACATTTCAGTCTTTACATTTCATGTCCTAGGTCGCCCACCAGTATAATGAGGGTATACTTTTCAGTTTTCATTTCATGTTCTAGGTCGCCCACCAGTATAATGAGGGTATACATTTCAGTCTTTACATTTCATGTCCTAGGTCGCCCACCAGTATAATTAGGGTATACATTTCTGTTTTCATTTCATGTCCGAGGTGGCCCACCAGTATAATGAGGGTATACATTTCTGTTTTCATTTCATGTCCTAGGTCGCCCACCAGTATAATGAGGGTATACATTTCAGTCTTTACATTTCATGTCCTAGGTCGCCCACCAGTATAATGAGGGTATACATTTCTGTTTTCATTTCATGTCCTAGGTCGCCCACCAGTATAATGAGGGTATACATTTCAGTCTTTACATTTCATGTCCTAGGTCGCCCACCAGTATAATGAGGGTATACTTTTCTGTTTCCATTTCATGTCCTAGATCGCCCACCAGTATAATGAGGGTTTACATTTCAGTCTTTACATTTCATGTCCTAGGTCGTCCACCAGTATAATGAGGGTATACATTTTTGTGTTCATTTCATGTCCTAGGCGCCCACCAGTATAACGAGGGAATACATTGCATATTTTGGCATTCAGGCGCCCACCTGTATAACGAGAGGGATACTTTTCAGTCTTATACTGCGGATCTTGAAATCAGTAACCCACCGGAAAGCAGAAGGTTGCAACAAGAGGTCCCAGCACAAATCCAAGCGCATGAGTCAAAAGGAAGAAAAGACGCGTCTTGAAAGAAGCGGCCTGTGAACATTAAATTATGCCCAGCATAACAAATCTGATGAAAAAAGTCGTATCCCCAAAGGAACCGCCGAAAAGCTTAATGAAGGAAGCCATATCCCCAGCGGACCGAACAAAATGATGAAAACTGATATTCAGAAAAGCAAAAGGCCAGTGTCATCCCCAAATTCTCGGAAGAAAAGCACCGGAAGAAACACAAGCCGACAAGAAAGCAAGGCAACAAGAACAAGTTGAAGATAGATGAGATCTTATTATCCGTAGTCTAGCCTAACTTCTTGTTTTCTTTTAAGCATGGTGTAACAAAGAGATCGGTAAGCAGTGATAATAACATGCAACAGCAGTAACATTGCAGTCCCATGGTAGTCCCAGCTACCAAAACTTCCTGAACTACATTAACCTGATTTCCCTTTAGCTAGGGATATGTAGGAAACCTTTAAAGCAAAGGTTCGGTTAAATCTTTTTCAAAAAAAAAATAAATGCTTCACACGGAGTACTCGGATGGGCAAAAAATCGCTCACTTTATCTTTGCACGAAAACTCTTCGTGTCTTCGGGCAAAGAGGGGCAGCTGTAAGCACGTGATTTTTGCCCTATGAAAGAATTACTCCCAAAAAAAATTCAAAATAAAACGATTTTTCTTGGTGTGCAATTTTGAGAATTTTTGTGTTATTTTTCTTGTATTGTTTGCATTTGTCTACGCATGTTTATTTTATAAATTAATAAAAATATAAAAAATACGTCGCATTTGCGTTTAGGATTTAAGCTTACAATTGTTAGTAATTAAGTTTGTTTTACAAAAATAAAAATTACAAAAATAGGCATCTTTTGCATTTTTAGTATTTAATGTCCAATTGTACAATTTTAGGCTTAATTATTACTTAATTGTGCGTTAATTGTTATTGGGAGTTAATTTGCACTTTTATAAATTAATTTAGTTCTATATAATAATTTAAGGATTTTTAGAATTTAGTTTTAGAAAAACAAAAGAAGAAAAAAAAAAGGAACAAAAATATAAAGAAAATCGGAATTGGGCCTCTTCTTCAATTTCAAACCACAGGCCCAAAAAATACCAAACCAACCTCATGACCCGGTCCATCTCAACACGGGTCGACCTGGTCCGCCCCATAACCCCTCTTCATTTTTCATTTTTTCCCAAAAAAACAAAACAAAAACAAACCAACCAACGTCCATGGTTGCTTCACCATTGTTGCTTCTGCTACGTCCAAACAAACCCCGCTGCCACTGCTTCATCTTCTTCGTCAAGCTCGAGCTTGAGCTCGACACCCATGGCTGCTGCTGCGTCTTCTCCTCCATTGAGCTCGTTTCCGTTGCTGCTACCTCAAGCTGCCTCGACTGCTTCTGCTTCACCTCACTGCCATCGTCGAGACCCTCTCTGTCATTGTCTTCAACCAAATACCCTACTGTCTCGTTGTTGCGTCTTCTGCTACGTCCAAACGGAACCCATTCTGCTACTTCTTCGTCGAACAACGTCCAGCGATGAACGACCCTCCCTCATCACCATAACTTACCGGAAAAACACACACAAACACACATGCTGAAGCCCAGCTGAAAACATTCAAAATCGCCCAGAAGTTCTGTCCGGGGTGAGGTCCGTTCGAGTTCGTCGTTGGTCAGTCGTTGTTCATGGTTCCGATCCGGTTAGTTGTTTTAACCAATTCGTGTTTATCGTTTTTCTTAATTTTCTTCAGTTTGTTTCATTTTTGTTTCATTGTTCTTGTTTATTTTTAGGTAGAAATTGTTAGTAATTATAATGTTTTTAGATTTAAGTTGAAGTTCAACTAATTATGTCTTTAGTTTGTTCTGTTGATTTTAAAAGGATTTAGTAAGAAGAGTGTTAGTTTAAATCATATGAATCCGTCATGTTTGTTGTTTAAAATAGATTTAATTCATGTTCATTTTTGTTTGAAGTTCGTTTTTAATCCAGTGATTTAATGTGAGTTTATGTTTTGGTTTTTGATTTGTTGATTTAGTTTGAATCATGTATCTTTGTTGTTAATATTGTTGTCTCTTTGCTCATTCATTTTTGTCTAAGTTAACCAGGATTGGTTCCCAATATGATTAACTTATTCCCATTAATTTGATGTTGTTCAATCTGTGTTTATGTGATTTGTTGTTTGAATTTGTTTAGAAATTGGTCATATTTGTTGTATTTTGGTTGAGATCGATTAGGTGAATTGGTTATAGTTGATGGGGTAGTTTGGTAAATTGCAGTACGTTCAGGGGTAAAATGGTAATTGCAGTAAGGTCGGAGGGGTATTTTTGGAATTGAACATTTGAACAATTGTTTAATCTGAATGCTTTGTCCACTAGGCATTAACAATATTAAAATAATACATTTAATGATGGGGTTGATATAATTGTTTAATATAGTGGGGGACAAGACATAATGTAGTGGGGTGGGAATAATGTAATTATTTATGTTAAGCATGGGGGACAAGATGTAATGGGGTGGGGTTTATACATTTATTTAATATAGTGGGGGACAAAACATGTGGGCATGGGGGACAAGGGTTTAAAATAAAGAAAACATTAAGTAGTGGGGATAAAACATGCAATTGGGGGAATAATTTGGGTTGGGGATTCAAGACAAGAGTCTTGTTATAAATAGAGTCATTTGACACATCTTTAGAGAGACGAGGACTTGAACTTGAAAGACTTGGACTTAGAGAGAGAGAAAGGAAATGACTTTTAGAAGAAGAAAAAAGTTGAGAGAGTTGACTGAATTTTGAGAAATCATAATTTGAGAGTAAAAGAGAAAGACAATTTGAACTTTCACTTGAATAATTTCTGTTTGCCTTTCCTCGAGTGTTATTCAAAATCAGTAAACTACTGCATCTTGTATCCGTCTCTCTTCTACTTTGACTGCGATTGCACTTTGGTATTGCTGATTTTTCAATCTTTTACTGGGTTATTCTACTGGTCGTTACTGGTTTTGCGGTGTTGCTAAACATGCTGTTGCTGTGTTATTACTGTTGCTGACTCCTACTTCTCTTCTTCTTGTATTGCCATTTCCAGGTACACATTTGTACACTCTTGGCTTGAGGCGAAATGAAATATTGACCAGGCTTTGTTCCTGTTGAATTCCTCCTGTTTAGATTTGTGTTTGAATAAAAAATTTCTTTCTTTGTATAAAAATGTAGTTGATTTATTAATGAGTAATGGGGTTGCATATGTATAATAACTCCTTCATCTAATAATGTTAGTTTAAATTAATCAAAGAATAGTTAATTTGTTTTGATATTATTCTGTGTCAATCTCATATTCTAGTGTTATTAAATAATAGAATATAGAACGAAAGCAATCTCTCTTTGTACAAACTCGATTGCAATTTTCCATTTGCATTAGCCGTAAACTAATAACTAAAAAGTTACGTCTTTTTCAACATGTAATTAATTGAGAGATTTTCTTTTATTTTAGAGACAAACTTAATAGAAAAAATGTAGTCATTATAGGTCTATCCTTTTAAATAAAAATGAGACGAGCCTCGCCAAATAAAACGCACAGATTGCGGGGCCCTCACAAAATGTATGTGTTAATTACTTAGAACTCGGGATCGGCCGCTTAACGAACTCCACGGTCTTACCCAAAAAATAATAAATACGCTAATCGCTTTAGGCGCGCATTTTAATAATCTTACCTTCTTAAACTCGGGTGTGCATTTCATGCGACCCAAATCCAAATTCCAAAACATTGAATAAAAATGTGTTCCGGATTGCGGGTGCATTTCATGCGACGCAATCCAAAGGCATGTTTATAAACGATGTTCACATTGTTTAAAAATAATAATAAAAGCGGTAAAGAGTTAAAACTTGCACATTAGCTCATAATTGTATAAAATCAGATAAACAAGCCGAATATGACAGTTGAGCGACCGTGCTAGAACCACGGAACTCGGGAATGCCTAACACCTTCTCCCGGGTTAATAGAATTCCTTATCCGGATTTCTGGTTCGCGGACTGTAATACAGAGTCATTCTTTTCCTCGATTCGGGATTAAATTGGTGACTTGGGACACCCTAAATCTCCCAAGTGGCGACTCTGAAATAAACAAACAAATCCCGTTTCGATTGTCCTTTAATTGGAAAAAACTTCTACGCCCCTCGCGGGGACGAAAAAAGGAGGTGTGACAGTGACTAGTAGTAAAGAGTGTGTGGTAGTATTCTTCAATAGAAGTATTAATATCTTTTTGTTCTAGTATCCAATTTTCAATAGAGTTTTTTAGAGCCGTTATATAGTTCTGTTTGCGCCTCTGTAGAGTTGTTAAGTGAAATTTTTTTTTTGTTGGCATCACCATATTGGAGCCAATTTATCCTTGATTTTAACTTCCAAAATTCTTTTTCGAGTTTTAGTATATCATTAAATTGAGCAATTAGGTCTATTCCTAGATTTTGGAGGAATTTCCTAGTAGGATAGTTGGTGGAGTTTTGTATCCCTTGTAGCCTAGCTAACAATATATTTTTTTCTTAAAAATATTGCCAAAGGTAACCCTATTCCATTCTGTTATATGTATTTGGAAATCCTAAATGGCCTGAAGTGTAAGTTTATTAGGAGTCCAATTTTGGGTGATAATGGAGGAAAATTCAGGGTGAGTGATCCAAATGGTTTCAAAGCAAAATATTTTATAGGAGCTTTATGCTTTTTAAAACATAATAGTAAGGGACTATGGTCTGAGTGTGTTCTGGGCAACTGGTGCACTGAAGCCTCAGGATATAGTTTAGCCATTCGTAATTAGCTAAGCATCTATCTAAACGTTCTAGAATTCTATTGACTAATTGACTATTATTAGACCAAGTGTACTGACTACCCGTATACCCTAAGTCTACAAATAGCATTAATTAATGCATTTTATAAACTGGTCACTACGACTATTATTTATACCAAGGCCACCATATTTTTCATTAGATCAAGTAATTTCATTAGAATCACCTCCTATTAACCATGACAACCTAATTTGATCATGTATAATACGTAAATTATCCCACAGTATAGTGCGTGCATGTGTATCATTTTTTGCGTAAACAATAGACAGTAACCAAGCGTTAGGGTTAGGGTATACCTGGACAATAGAAAGGACCTCTTGGTTTGTGGCTGCCATTAGATCAAGTTTGATGTCCTCCTCCTTTCATAGTAGGGTGATTCCTCCAGAAATTCCTTCCGCGGGCGATTGTGCTAAATGTGAGAAGCCAAAGTCAGCTTTAAGATATTCATGATCTTGCATGTGTGTTTCCAAAAGAGCCATAAGAGATGGTTTGTGATAGTTAAGCATCGAGCGAAAATTTCTTTTAAACTCTGGTGATTGAGCTCCTCGGCAGTTCCATATGACAACTGCATGGATTGATTATTGAGTGGATTGGATGGAGTCTCCCTCTCCATTGTTGAGGATGTGTTCATCAGTGCTGGAATCAACACTATTGCGAACTTCCCCACCTCGGAGTTTCTTGTTGGACGTATATTTAGTGATACACTTTGTAGCTCTGGTTGATAGGTTATTGAGGATTTATGTCTTGTTTCCATTTAGGTAGCTCAGTATAGGAAGTGTTTCTCTAATTTCTGCCATTGTTGCTGCTACTTACAAACGATCTATGTCGTTGAGTTCGTTGTGAGATGGACTGGGAGGGGGAAGTGGGCTGGTTGGAGGTGTCAGATGGTGTTATGGGGATGCTTGTTCATGGAATGGTATTATGGGTGTTATTATTATGCGAGGTTGTATCCATGAAAAAAATGTATGGGGTGGTTTTTGGGGTGGGTAAAAGGGAAGATCCATGTTGTTCATTGGTGGAGATGGTGGCATGAACATTGGCAGAGGAGTGGGAATTTAGGGTGTCATTGTTGGTTGTTGATGAAAGACTGGAGTGGGGGGGTGCATTGCCCATAGGAATTGATTGTAGAGAGTCACTTCCATGCGCATCCCTTCGGTGACTATTTGAGATTTATTTACCGGATTTTGGATCATCACTATTACATCTTGGTTATCTATCTCCATGGTGAAGGTTAGTGCATGGTCTTGCATGCCCATTTCCAACCATGACTGGGGGTAAGCTTGAGTTTGTAGGTATTGCGTGATATAGATGGGTGTGGGTTATGGTGGGTGTTCCTGTGATGGTTGCATTGTGATAGTGTTTAGGAAGATAAGGTGTTGAAGGAGATTGGTGTTGGTAAAGGAGAGTGTTCTCCTGTGTTGAAAATTGTAAGGTGACCGATTCATTTGGTGGTGATTTATCTTGTAAGGGAGGATTATGTGTAGAAGTATTGGTTTGATAGGGAAATGATGAGGTTTCAGTATTAGGTTGATTTTGAGTGGGTAATTTGGCTGGCTGATTTGAATGGGTAATGTGTGTGTAGGCTCGTGTGAAGTGTTTGAGCCGGTTGCTTGTGTGGGATATTGGGCTTTGTCAAATGTTATGTTAGGTAATTGGGTAGTGAATGAGTGTGTTGGGCCATGATTATTATTTTCGGAAAGTTGGGTTGTCGTAATGTAGTCTTGGAATTGAGTGCCTATTGTTTGGGATGAGTTGTGGTTGCATGTGTCTTGATTGGCAGCTATTGTGTGCTCATGTGCCACGTGGCTATTTCGTGTGCTTTATGTGTTGGTAATTGATGAATCGGCAGTTTGAGTAGCTGAGTGTAATAGGTTGTGAGATTTGGGTTATGGGCTTAGTTTGTTAGGGTTAGTGGCTTGGTCTTCAAGACCTGGACCATGAGAATTGACCGTTTGGTCCATTGGTTCAGGGGCATTAAGTATTTTTAAATTTGTTTCATTAAGAACTCTGGTTGAATTAAGGGATTAGTGCTAATTAGGGATTTCTTGGGTTGTAGGTGTTTACCAACAGGGGGAATATTAGAATTAGAGTTAGAAAACATACGTGTGGGTCCCTCGCTGCCATTGTTGGAATTGTATGATTGGACATTAGCTGAGGTTGGTGATTTTGTTTTTGAATGGTTTTGGTGGGAAAAGTGACTTTTTTCCAATCGTTAGTTATTGTTTTTGAGTGTGGATAGATAGCTTGGGTGGTGTTAGGACTGGAGCTGTGTGAGGTTGAAGGCATATTTGGTAATAGTATGTGCATGGTAGTGGTGGTGGATGTTATCGGATTGGAGGGAGACAAACAAAGGTTCTTTGTGTGTCCAAGTTTACCACAAAGAGTACATGGAATATTGAACCTCTCACATACTAGTTGTTGTTTATGGGATCCAATATAGACATGGGTTTTAAGAGGCATTTCTAACGGGACTTAAAGGCATATTCTTGCATATCGACCCCGTGTAGTTGCTGACGTGCAGGTATCGACTTTGAGTGGTGATCCAATCTTTTTCCCAACACGTTGAAGTATTTCGAGATCATAGAATTCCGTAGGTAATTCAGGTAGTCTTAACCAAATGGCGGTGTATGTTAGTTGTGTGTTGGAAGCTATGAATTTGGGTTCCTATTTGCGGACGGAAACAAAATAATTAAGTACAAACCAAGGATCATTATGTAGAGCAGTGAACATATTTTTTTCCTTTTGGAATTTCACTAAGTAGAAATCACACCCTAGATCAATTAGGGGTAGTTCGTCCGTTGGTTTACATAGAGCTGTGAGTTTTGTGCGTAGTGTTTGGTGGCACACTTTCCTGCCATATACCTTAACAATAACTGAATATTTTCAAGGTAAATATAATCGTGACTTATCAGCGGAGGTAAGTGATATGAAGGTGTCGTTGTGTAGATCATCTATTGTGGATTCGTCTGTCAAATCTAGTTGGGAGTGTGTTTGTTGGCAAGTGTTGGAGTAGGGGCTGAATGGTTGCTGGTGAGCAAGGTTTGAGAAAAGGTGAGTGATGGTGATGGTGTGGTACTGCGTTGGTCTGTGGTTGGATTGGGTGATGTTGGTGGGTCAAGATGCATGAAGCTTATATCCGGTGGTTCTGGTGGTGGAGAAGTGGTGATAGTGTTCATTGCTGGAGAGAAACTTACTGTGAATAAAAGGGGTTAGAGATTTATTGTTTGAGTGATTGTTAAGATTATAAACACTGAATCATTATCATGTGATGTTACTTCTACAAGTCACATTATTGTGCACTCATATAACATTTATGAGTAAATTTCATGAGTGGTCATTCAATTTTGTATTCATTACCCAAAAGTTATTTTTTTTTACGTAAAAATCATTCAACTTTGTGTTTTTTTTTAGCAAATTCACAAGGCAAAGTGCCTAGGGCTAGTTTTATTAATAATAAAATAGAAGAAACCACATAAGAAGAGTACAAATAAGGGGGACAATAATATTAGTATCCAAAAGTTGATTTTCTTTCTTTTGTTACACAAGAATCATTTTATTATGCTCTAGTTACCACAATAATCACTTTCACCAGAATTTACAAACCTTTTACCTGAAAAGTCTACTATTCCCTTGACATTATAAATCCTCTCATTTATGTAATACCTTCTATATTATATGCTATATAATATATTTTTACCCATGTATTTTACTTATAATTAAAATAACTTAAAATTATTTTAATAATATATTCGTACATTTATTTTTTTTCTTAAGATTAATTTTCAAGATATATAAGTAACATTACCGTGAACAAATCGCAAGACAACGATCTTAATTATGCTTAATGAAATATGTTAATAAAAATTAAAAAAATAAATCTCATTAATTTATAAGCCAAGCCATACCCATTAATTTAATAAATAAAATACCACATTTAGAAAAATAATACATCAGATTAATACTTTTAAATAAATAATATTAACAGATAAAGCTTTAAAAAACTTAATATTAAACATAAATATCTTTGAAACGTCTTTTAAAAATTTTATTGACTATAACAAACTATCTTTTGTTAAACAAATATATTTTTATTATATTAAATAAATATTAAAAAATAGATATTTTTTATTTTAATATTTAAAATATGTTCATATTTGAATATGATTAAACAAATTGTGTGCCATGAAGAAAAATTAAATGTATGGATATATTATAAAATAATAAATAAAATAATTAAATTTATTTTAATTATAAATAAAATACCTATGTAAAAATATGTTATATAGTTTATAATATAGAAGGTATTACATAAATGAGAGGATTTATAATGTCAAGGAAATAAATAGACTTTTCAAGTAAAAGCATTATAAAATCTTGCCAAGGTGATTTTTGTGATAAATAGAGCAAAGTAAAATAATTTTTGTGTAACAAAAGAAAAAAAGCTGACTTTTGGGTAATGAACACAAAGTTGAATGATTTTTACGTAACAAAAACAAGAAAAATAACTTTTGCATAATGAACACAAAGTTTTTTTTGGTAATCCGTTAGGCAAACGCCTAGGGCTAAGTTTTTTATTAATAAAATAAAAAATAAAATACAGTGTCAGGTGGTCTAACATAATGAAAGAGATAAACTTTGACGATTACATGACTCCTATTATCAATATTGAGTATGAAACTCATCATATGATATTACATTTGATCTAAAATTAGCATTGTGTTTAAAAATAAGTCGTGCATAATGAGTGTCCAAAAATGCATCCTTGTTCCACTTTTTCACTTCTATGAACAAGATAGCCAATGTCCAGTACCAGTCGTAGCCTATTGAAGATTCAGTCCAGATTGCCTTTACCAGCTGCTTGCATCCTAGCCCTTTGTATAATTCTGTGAACATCTGATTGCCATAATAGAGTAAGTTATTTTGATTACTTGTGATTGGCAGTCCAATAATACGCTCACAGTTGTGATTCCATGCTTTGACACACACTGCCCAGCACCTTGAAAATAGAAGAAGTTTTCTTATTTTTATTGTTCCGTTGTAATCTGTAATGTCCAATGCTTTGTCCCATTCTTTAGGTGTACAGAAGACTCCGCCCAAAGTTCCTAGTTTTATTGTCCCAAGGCGCATGTCTACACTATGGACCATATTCCTTGGCATGTGCACCCACTCCTCAATGCTTTTTGCTCATATCGAGTAATTATCCTCGATCCCATTCCTTTGCCTATTTTTAATTTCCTTCCAGTGGAATGAATGCGTAACATTAATACCACCAACTGGAATTTCATTAAAAGTCTTGCAGCCTCCTCCTTCAATTTTCTGGAACCTCATCGTGACATTGGTTACTTGAATCCATATTCCGATCATTTTCCTTAATGTTGAGGACGATTTCTTTAGTACTCCTCTGTTCTGTGTTCTAAATGCTGTGCATTTGTTGGCCTGCTGTGTCCCTAGTTGTAACTCATTCTTAGTCCAGCTGTGTGAAATCCTCTCTAGTGCTGCTTGTATATGTATCAGTGATGTCAAAAGTGTAACGCAGCTACATGTTATCAATTTTGTACGACCTGTGGTTTCCATTATAGAGTATTGGCATAAGTTTGAAGAACTGGGCAGCAGTTGGCTTTTGTACCACTGGATCACTGAGCTGCTCCCCTTTAGTCTGTCTTGTCATGATTGTGCCATCCCTTGTTTTCCTCTCCTTGGGTTGAGTATATAGTACTAATACCACCAAGTGAGAGCTGTTCAAGGTATTGGGCATGATCACAGTACCATTCCCTGCAAAACAGAACACATGGTTAGTAATTAAAGTGATCACCATATCCTCCTCCAAATGGGATTGAATATGGTGATGGACTAAGGTTACAACTTTCCTCCTGCTCCTGCTACTCCTTTCCTCCTCACCTCCTATCTTCTTGCAACCTTTACTCTTATATAGGGACATTGTAGCTTATCACTGTTGACAATTTTCCTCCCATGGACATCCAGCTCGCCAAAACCATTGCATTCCATTGGGCCAATGTCAAGAGCGTAGTTGGCTATGTGATCTGCCAACTTATTACCCTCCCTCAATGTATGAGATAACTTCATATTGCACCTATCCATCAACTCCTTTATCTCCTCCATATACCCCACCACTGACCATGGCACATTCCATTCCCCTAGAGTTACATTTCTGGCTACCATTGAGTCAGTATGTAAGTCTATCAGAATATAATCATTTGCAACACAATATCTCAATGCTTCCAGAATGGCTTTCACCTCAACTTCTGTATTTGTGCCTTCTTCTATCTCTTTTCCACACGCATATACTACATTCCCTTCTTCATTTCTCAGAATATATCCAATAGAACTCCTGGCAGGATTTCCCCAAGAAGCCCCATCTGTATTGACCTTCACCCAACCTTGTTCAGGAAACTCCCACACCACCTTAGTATATTTCAACTTAGGTGTAAATTGTTCCAAGATATGAATCAGATCAGGCCATTTGTGAGGAACATTCTGTAAACTTGGCTTTCTGAATTTTACCAGGTATTGCAGAGTGGTTGATACTTGGTATATAACCCTATTCACTGACACTGCATCTCCATATTTGTAAGAATTTCTCCTCTTCCATAACTCCCACACTATAATCGATGGCAAAGCTTGAAGTATTGGTTTTATCCTTGGTATTTCCTGGGCAGTCCAACACTTCACAATAGCTTGGTGAAATGTTAAACCTTCTATTTTAATACCAGCAGCAGATAAGAAGTACTGCCATACTTTTCTAGCAGTATAAGAAGTGAAAAATAAGTGTGGCATTATTTCCTCTTGAGGCACAACACAACACCAACATTTAGAAGCCATTAGATAACCCACTCTTTTGAAAAAATCATCCAGAGCAGTTTATTCTTCCACACCTTCCACATGAAGAATGAAACCTTAAATGGTAAGCCTTTGATCCATATCATCCTATAAGTATTACCTGGTTCCTTTCTCCTCCTTATATAGTCCCATGCAGAACTAACACTAAAATTACCCCTTGTTTCAAGCATCCAAAATGGTTTGTCTAGAACCAAGTTCTCTCCAGTTGGCTTAATGTTTTGCAAAATGTGGTTGGCTAAGTCATCAGGTAGGAGCTGCCTTAGTAGTTGTGCATTCCACCTCCTTCCCTGTACTACTTCATTTACATTTTGGATCGATTCATGAAATTTATTCAACATTTATTTTCGAACTATATGGTCACGATTTTTTTTGTTTGAATTTCTAAGAATAATGGTTAATGAGCGTATGATGGAGTAAAGACTCGAGTGAGGACGGTGGGTGAGGACTTAGACCATTTTTCGATTATGATAGGGTTGCATCAGGGGTCGGCACTCAGTCCTTTTTTGTTTGCTCTGGTGATGGACATATTGACGCACCACATTCAAAGGGAGGTGTCGTGGTGCATGTTTTTTGTAGATGATATTGTATTGATTTACGAGACGCAATACGGTGTAAACACGCAATTAGAGGTATGGAGACAGACCCTAGAATCTAAAGGTTTCAAGTTGAATAGGTCCAAGAAAGAATACTTGGAGTGTAAATTAAGTGGCTATACTCAAGAAGAGGAAGGGGAGGTGAGGCTGGACTCGCAGGTCATCCACTTGAGAGGGAGTTTTAAGTACCTTGGATCTATTATTCAAGGGGATGGGGATATTGATGAAGATTTGACACTTCTTATTGAAGAGGGATGGATGAAATGGAGACTCATTTCTGGTATTTTGTGTGACAAGAAGGTGTTACCAAAACTTAAGGGTAAATTCTACAAAGTGGTCGTCAGACCAATGATGTTGTATGGGGATGAGTATTGGCTAGTCAAGATCGCTCAGGTCCATAAGATGAAGGTAGTAGAGATGAAATGTTGAGATAGATGAGCGATCACACCAGGATAGAAAGAATCAGAAATGAGGTTATTCACGACAAGGTGGGTGTGGCCCCTTTTGAGGACAAGATGCGGGAAGCACGACTTAGGTGGTATGGTCATGTGAGGAGGAGGATCACAGACGCTCTGTTGAGAAGGTGTGAGAGGTTGATATTGGAGGGCCTACAGAGAGGTAGATATAGGTCAAATAAGAGGTGGGGAGAGGTGATTAGGAAAGACATGACGCAGCTTCAGCTGACCGAAGACATGACCCTTGATAGGACAGAATGGAGATCAATGATTAGGGTAGTAGAGTAGGTAGTCTAGAGTGTTCATAACAGTAGTATTAGCATGTAGTCTTGCTTTCTGAGGGTAGTAGGTTTTATAACTAGCCATTGTTTTCTTTCATTGTTGATCACACTACTGTCTTGTTGTTTTTATTCTGCTTTTATATAGCTTTTTGGTACTATCCCTTCTTGTATATATTTTCATTAATGTAGTGCTTATGCTTTCCTGAGCCAAGGGTCTATTGAAAACAGCCTCTCTATCCTCACAAGGTAGAGGTAAGGTTTTTGTACACACTACGCTCCCTGATCCTACAGTGTGAGATAATACTGGGTATGTTATTGTTGTTGTTGTTGTAATGGTTTATGAGCATAAGAAGGTACGTAGATGAAATTGTTGCAGCAATAGCGTGTTATATAAAATATTTTTTTTTTGGGGAATTTGCAGTCGTACCCTATATTTGTGCCACTTTTTAACCTGTACCCTATTTTAAAAAAATAATTTGGTATCCAGCTGACAAATATTCCGTAATAATATGACAATTATACCCCCAACAAAAGATATAAAACCTGCATCACGTATTAATCGTGTGATCTACAACCTCATTCGTGAAAAAAGACCTCTTCCTCTCCTCTCAGCAGTTTTATCAAAAAAATCAGAAACTTGTCCAGATTCATCTTTAGAATCACACTTTCATGAGGTTGTTTCACGTTGAAGCTAAAACTTCATACTAATATAGCATGAAGTTGTTTCACGTTGAAACTAAAACTTCATACTAATATAGCATGAAGTTGTTTCACATTGAAGCTAAAACTTCGTGCTAATATATGCTGAAGTTATTTATCCTGCATTCTACAGTTTTATCATGAGTTTTATCTAAAACTTCAGACTAAACATGCATAAGTTTTTTGTTCATTTGCTAAAACTTCAAACTAAACATGCTTAAATGTTTTAGTTCATTTGCTAAAACTTCAGACTAAACATTCTTAAGTTTTTGTCTTGCAGTATGTAATTTTCTAATGAGTTATTGCTAATACATGCTGAAGTTATTTAGTTCGTTTGCTAAAACTTTAGACTAAACATGTTTAAGTTTTTTAGTTCATTTGCTAAAACTTTAGACTAAACATGCTTAAGTTTTTTAGTTCATTTGCTAAAACTTCACACTAAACATGCTTAAGTTTTTATCTTGCAGTATATAATTTTCTAATGAGTTTTTGCTAATGCATGCTAAAGTTATTTAGTTCATTTTGTAAAACTTCATACCAAAACATGCTGAAGTTTTGTCCTGCAGTCTACAGTTTTGTCATGAGTTTTATCCAAAACTTCAGTCTAAACAAGCTTAAGTTTTTTTAGTTCATTTGCTAAAACTTCAAACTAAACATGCTTAAGTTTTTGTCTTGTAGTATGTAATTTTCTAATGAGTTTTTCCTAATCCATCCTGAAGTTATTTAGTTCATTCGCTAAAACTTCATACCAAAACATGTTGAAGTTTTGTCCTACAATCTACACTTTTGTCAATAGTCTTTTATTAAAGAAGGGCAAAATTGTCTTTTTAAAATACTTTTAACAAAAAAATGGGTACGGATTCAAACGAAAAAATAAAATGGGTATAAGTTAAAAAGGGGCGACCAAATAGGGAATCCCATGCAATTTTTACTTTATTTTTGATGTTGCAACTTCTTTATTTTTGAGATTTTTACATTATAGGCCACTTATTTAAGACTATTAATATAAATAAAATCATTTCTTGTTTATTCCAAAAGTGGCAGCTTCATCTACAAATGTAGCAGGTTTCATAATCCATATATTTAATTCCATATTCTTAAAATAAAAAAAAGATCCACTTTGAGAGACTTTTCTCTCCTCTCTTTTTTGTCACGACCCAAAATCCATTAAGGGTCGTGATGGCGCCGGACACCATTTGTTAGGCAAGCCAACACCAAGAAGTTAAATAAATTCCTCATTTTAGTATTTTTGAAATCATTTCTTTTCCTTACATTAAACAATAAATAATGAACTTAACCAAGAAAATAATGGTGTCTTTAACAAATTTAAATACTGAATAATCACATAGTCATCCCAGAACCAGGTGTCACAAGTGCATGAGCAATTTTTACAAAATAAAATGTAATAAACTAACTCTCCGGAATACAAATTGGACAGAAAAAAAAACACAATACTCTGAAGGAGACTCTGCTGGCAGCGGGTCGTCTCGCGAGATGCAGCTCACCCAAGTCTCCGTATCAAGCATGCCGTTGTGCCCAACGAGGCTACTAGACATACATGTGCCTGTGTAACAAAAATGCACAGCAAGTGTAGAATGAGTACGAAAATAACGCGTACCCAGTAGGTATCCAGTCTAACCTCGGAGAAGTAGTAACGAGAGGTCAACTTCGACACTTATTAGTGGTCCAATAATATAATCAGTCATGGATTTATTAAAAATAGCAGTAAACTCAAGTGAATCATGTAGCAAGTAAACAGTCCTTTTGATAATAAGAGATTTCCAAGTTCATATTTCCTCAATTATCAATTTATCACAGGCCAGGGAGGCAATATCATTATTTATAATTTCAAGGCAAGCAATACAAGCATGTTCAAATCATACCGAGGTCGTATGACCCGATGCAACATAATATTTAAATTGTGCACTACCAAAGGGTTGAATGACGCAAACCATAGATGCATCTATTGCCCCGCTCGAGAATTATACATGCGACGCAATCAAATATAAATAAACACACCAAACAGTCAATCAATAATTCATCAGGGAAACAATTACCCAAAGAAATGGCAACTTCTATTTAACGGTCAAGAAAATGATGTTTAATTTCCTTAGAAACTCATTTACCAATTCAATATGATTTAAGCAATTTAAATTGTCAATAAGGTTACAAATATTTCAAGTATAGCTTGCTTTCGGGTCCTAGACTATTCGGACTTAATCATAATAGTAGCTACGTACGCACCCTTGTCACCTCGTGCGTACGAAGCCCCCACAAATAGAAGCACATATTTAATTATTTCATCTATGGGGATAATTTTCTCTTACAAGGTTAGAAAGGAGACATACCTCGCTCCGAAGTTCCATAACCAGCTCCCAAGCCCTTCCGACGACGCAAACCGATGCCCAACACTCCAAAACTAGTTAATAATTATGCAAACCAAATTAATATATACTCAAATACCCATTATAATCCTATTTACAACAATTTCCAACTCCGCTTGAAAAGTCGATAAAATCATCCTCAGGCCCTGTCACGGCCCCAATTTGCCCTCCGTGAACCATCGTGATGGCACCTAGTCCGCTACGACTAGGTAAGCCTAAATTGCGGAAGATAACCAAAGTACAGAATAAAAAAAAATTAAAACAGAATGAAGAGTGATAAAACAGTGTTTAAAAGTGCCGATCGGCATACACAATATTTAACTCTCAACCAATACATACTTCCAAGACCCGAAAACCCATGAATCACAAGCTAAGGATCACTACATAGTACTCTAACTCCAGAATATCTAACAAGGAAAAGAAATATAGAAGGGAAAATGTTTAAAAGCTAGAATAGAAAGGGACTCCTCGGTCTGCGGACGCGACAGATATACCTCGATGTTGCTGGAGCAGTCGCCTCGCCTCAATGGTGATAGGACTAAGTCACTGTACCTGGATCTGCACATGAAAAACATGCGCAGGAAGGGGATGAGTACACCACAGTGGTACTCAGTAAGTGCCAAGCTTAACCTCGGTTGGGTAGTGACGAGGAAGGTCAGGGCCCTACTAAGATAAAATAAAGAATATAAGACATGACAGTGTAAGATAAGTAGTACAGTTGAAAACTAACGATAAGAATTTAATACATGAAAACAAGGAATTCAATAACTGAAATAGAGGCAAAAACAATCACAAGGAAATAATCGGGGATCTCTTAGTATCCCGAGGATCTCTTGGTACGCTTAATAAATGTTAGGGATCTCTTGGTATCCCGTGGATCTCTCGGTATCCTCAATATATGCTAGGGATCTCTTGGTATCCCGAGGATGTCTCGATATCCTCAATATGTGCTAGGGATCTCTTGGTATCCTAAGGATCTCTCTGTATCCTCAATATGTGCTAAGGATCTCTTGGTATCCTCAATATGTGCTAAGGATCTCTTGGTATCCCGAGAATCTCTTGGTATCCTCAATATACGTGCCAGGGATCTCTCGGTATCCCACACCTCAGTTCAAATCATAAATACATATAGGGGATCTCTCGGAATGTCATCCTGTAGTCCCAAAATAAAACACACAGCAGCAACACAAGAATACTCAATTAAGTTCAATTTCGTATCAAGTAAACAGGAAATTCTAATCTAACATGCTTCACATAATTCAATTAAGGCAGTTTAAGCAAATAAACAATTAAGTCAATTAGACATGCTTTTTCTAAGCTAACAACAATTTTAAATTTCAAGTAAAATGAAACAGGAAAAGGAACACAATTGAAATTACTTAAAGAAAATCGGATTTTCAACAATTAGATCAAGTACGCACTCGTCACCTTATGTACAAGGCAATTCAAACATCAAATATACCGAATCCTAAGGGGAAGGTCTCCCACACAAGGTTAGACAAGCCACTTACCTCAAACCGGCTCAATAATCAATCTGAAACCACGCTCTTGCCACGAGTACTCGACTCCAAATGACCCAAATCTATTCAATTCAATTGCATAATGTAAATAACACTTCAAGTAACTAATTCTACAATTAAATTCAAGCTAATACGCGAAATTAGGTAAAATGACCAAAATGCCCCTCGGGCTCACGTCTCGAAATTGGGTAAAATTTATATTTTCAGAATCCTCATTCTCTCCCGAGTTCATGTATAACAAAATTATCCAAATCTAAGGTCAAATTCCAAATAAAAAGTCGAATTCTAGGTCTAAGAACTTTCTTCCAACTTTTCCCCAAATGTTCATCTCCAATCGGAAATTAAAAGATGAAACTAACTATAGATTGATGGAGTATGACAAGAAACGGTTAAAGAATTGTTAGCCAATGATCTCCTCTTCAATTTCCTCTCAAAATCTCCTTCTCCGAGCTCCAAATTGAATTTCCAACTTTTGAAATTAAACCCTCAAAATTTCATATTTCTGCCCTGTTGTTTCCGCATCTGCGGTCCTGGGACCGCTTCTGCGGTCCCGCATTTGCTGAACAATGGTCGCATCTGCGACTTTTCACTTAGGGCCCCGATTCCGCATCTATGACTCCCCATCCGCAGATGCGGTACCGCTCATGTGGAAATTCCACCGCTTCTGCGGTTCCTGTTGAACTCTCCAAATTTTGATTCTGCGGTTAATCCGCCGCTTCTGCGGTCCCACACTCGCAGGTGCAATTATGACAGCAGAACAGCTGAAACAACAACTCCAATTCCAAAAATCTTTCCGTCAACCATCTGAAATCATCCCCAGGCCCCCGAGACCTCAACCAAACCTACCAACATATCCCATAACTTCATTCAAACTTGTTCCAACCTTCGGAACGCTCAAAACAACATCGAAATACCTATTTTTCATCGGATTCAAGCCTAAAAATTCCAAAAACTCTAAAAATACGCTTTCGATCAAAAAGTCTATCAAACCTGAAATTTTTCACACACGTCACATTCAACACTACGGAGCTACTCCAAGTTCCGGAATTCCATTCCGACCCTCGGATCAAAATCTCACTATCGGACCGGAAACTTCAAAATTCAACTTTCGGCATTTCAAGCCTAAATTAGCTACGGACCTCCAAAACACAATCCGAACACGCTCCTAATCCCGAAATCACCCAACAGAGCTAACGGAACCATCAGATTTCCATTCTGAGGACGTCTTCATACTGTTCTGATTACGGTCAACTTTCCAACACTTAAGCTCTCATTTAGGGACTAAGTGTTCCAAAACTCTCTGAAACTCAAAACTGAACATCCCGGCAAATCAAAATAGCAGAAATAAACATGAGAAAAGCAGTTAATAGGGTATCAGGGTGTTAATTCTTAAGATGACCGGCCGGGTCGTCACAGGACCACGTACCCGGATTCTAAAAAATTTCGAAGATAAACTTTACCCATAACACCACGAACTCAAATATATAATTTATTCCATGTTTCATGTCCAATTTCGTGGTCAAAATCCAAAAATATAAATTTTTAGTTTTTTTCTTCAAAACCCCAAATTTCAACTAATTTCCCATGATTTTCCATGTTAAAATCTAGATATAATCCAAGTAATTAACTTGAAACAGGTGTGAATCACTTACCTTGACAAAGATGATGAAGATGGAGCTCCAAAATCGCTCCTAGGTCGTCTCCCATGGAGGAAATGAGATAAAATGAGCCAAACCCATTTTTGTAAACTTATACACTACCAGGCAACCCTTTTTCATGTTCGCGGGTCTCCCATAGCGTTCGCGATGAACGCGTGGGGATCCTCGCAAATGCAAAGAAAAATACCAGACACCAGCATCAGCTATTGCAAAATAAACTGAAATGATCCAAAACACACCCGAGGCCCCCAGGGTCCCGTCCAATCACACAAACCAATCCCATAACATAACACGGACCTGCTCGAGGCCTCAAATCACATCAAACAATGTCAAAATCATGAAATGCACGCCTATTCAAGAATAATGAACTTTAGAACTTCAAACTTCTACATTCGATGTCGAAACATATCAAATCACGTCCGATTGACCTCAAATTTTGCAAACAAGTCACATTGCATGTTAGTAGAATAAGGGTGTAATTGTGATAGACAAAGGATGACGCTTCGGCCTTCAATTGAGTAATGACTTGAAGAGGATTGCATGAATTGTATGTTTCTAAAATACACATATAAGGTGAGTCATATTGGGGTGCTATAAAGTACGATTATGGAAGTATAGTATCATCCTTAGATGAATCAATCTAATTACTTCGGATGTCCTCGATGAGACATGAGCCCTAGCGGTGGTGTTACATAAGAGATCAAGTTATCAGTGGTAGATGATAGATCAACCATAAGGTGAATCAACCATAGATGGATGGAAGTTCAACATGAGATGAGATTAGACCATCCGTCTTAAGGATAAGCAACGAGAGTAACATGGAGTTGGTTGCAGACCTCAGTAACAATAAATCGAAGTAAGAATTATGGTATAGTATGACATACGTAGATACAGTAAAGTCATATGAATGGATAACCAGGTCTATAAAATAAGATATATCAATATTCGTAAGTTCGACAATACCGAGCAAAGAACTTCAGTAATGGCTAAAAATTGGAGGAAAAAAAGAAAGAAGAAACGCATAAGCGCACTTACAAGGTCAAAATCATACATGTTGCATGATAGAAGGTAGCAACAGTTACGAGACTACAATGATTCCGATCATAAGTCGTGGTGTGAGAAAAAGGCCTAAAGAGGGGAATGCTCCGGCCTTTGGATTTATCCACAGAACAGTTGCTGATATGGCAAGGAGAGTACTAAAGTATTCGCAATAGCTATAGATTATGAAATGATAAGTGCACAAGCCATCATTCAAGGATGAATGTTCCAAAGGGGGGAATAATGTTACATCCCATGTTTTTGTACGTGAAAGTATGCCATAAGTAAAATGATAAGAGCTCGGAAATGAGATATTGCATCCCGTATTTTTTGTATGTTAAAGTTTCGTCGTAAGTTAACCGATGCAAGTTCGGGAATGAGATTATTTTAAGATATAAGCATTTTATGCTATTTCAAGCAAGTAATGAGTAAATTCATGAAGGTGAGAGGGTAAGCAAATCGAATAAAATGAATTTGGTCAAAATTTGATATTTTGGGATAAAATACGGCTCGAGCTAAAATACCCGGTATTTATAGACTAGTACCATACAAGGTACCACCTAGACATGATAAAAAGGTGTATAAGGTGTGTTAAAAGTAAGTAGTAATTTAAGTAAGTTGATATAATTCTTAATTATATGGATAATTGGGTAATTAATGATTTTTGGTGGGAGATTAGCTAATTAATTACAACAATTGAATAAGTCTAACCCTCTCCCCTAACGTGGCTGCCCAAAGGGGCCTTGGTGATGAGTATTAACTCACACAAAAAGGTGGAAAATTTTGGAGGGGGTCTTTGCTAAGTCATCACCTAGTGGGGCCCACACCCACTAAGGTAAGACTTCCTAAATTTAACTAAATCTATACAAGAATGTGATCATTTTCACAAAGAAAGTGTACTGCAATTTCACAAGAATAATTATGTCACTATCTTCTAGTCTAATTCACAAAGAGATGGAAAAACAGTAAGGTTCAACTTCAATAAATTCATGAAAGACTTCTCAAATTCCACAAAATTCATATGAGATTAGGATAAAATTCACAAAAAAGAGATAAATTTATCTTCATAGCAAAGTGAAGTGCTCCGGCAAACTCCTACAACAGATGTCAACGAGATTTTGCATCAACAAGAATTTCATACGGCGTTATACTGCGTAATAGCAACGTGATTTGCAATTCTAAGAGAGCACGGTACAATCTTTCTCAAGAATATCACACAGATTTGTTTCCTCCTCAGATCCTCCGTGACATGTTTTCACGAAAGACATGTGTTAGAGGGATTACCAAGAGAATCGGTTCAAGTATGTTAAGTCTATCCCTTCTTTCTTTTGGCATGATCTATATGACACAAACGATACGAGCAAATACACAATTTCCATAAATGACTCTATTCATAGAAATACTAGAGATGCTTATGTTCTTTATTCTCCATATGTCATATTATTCTATCATCTGCTCATGGGTCTCAGAAATACGTAAGTTGATAAAGTTTATTTCACGATATTAATCAATGGCAAAATGGTCTTATGACACTCCAAAATTTTTTATTGACGTACTTCTCATGCATTGCATTCATTTACATCGACCCATGATCAAATGGAATTATATATATATATATATATATATGTGTGTGTGTGTGTGTGTGTATAATATATGTATATGGGATATGGGAAAAGGTTACGGCGTTATATACGCACCACCACCTGATCAGCTGATATACGTTGATGATTTTGCCCACAGTGACCGAGATGATATGATGGGATGCCCTCGGAGGCTTGATGATGTTATGAACATATGTACCTATGCACGGCATGACATTCATACGCATATGCATGACACTGTAAGTATTTCATGATTTAGAGAGTTATTTAGACCTACATGTCGAGTCTTTTACTCCATATTTCTCTCATGTCTATTATTTAATAATTTTCATTCCTTACATACTTGGTACATTATTTGTACTAACGTCCATTTTTCTTGGGGACACTGCGTTTCATGCCCGCAGGTCCTGATAGATAGGTCGAGAGTCCTCCAAGTATGATATCAGCTCAGCGGAAAATGTTGGCGTGCTCCATTTGCTCCAGAGTTTCTTGTTTAGTCAGTATGATTTAAACGCGTATTGTTTGGTATGACGGGGCCCTATCCTGACCTTTATAATACTTATGAACTTAGAGGCTTTACGGACGTACTCCATCTTCCAGAATTGGAATCCGATCCCCATATCAAAAAGTCCACTTCCGGTCAAACTTCTCAAAAACCTTCTAATTTCTAACTTCCGCCAAAATGACTCCAGAATGACCTATCGACCTCCGAATCCACTTCCAGATGTGCTCCCCATACCAGAATCACCATACATAACTATTCCCATAATCGAAATCCCAAACGGATATCGATAACATTGAGATGCACTGCAACATAAATTTATGAAATTCTTCCAAAATGCCAACTTCCACAATAGGCGCCGAAATGCTCATGGGTCATCCAAAACCCAATCCGGACATACGTCCAAGTCCAAAATCATCATACGAATCTGTTGGAACCTTTAAATCCCAATTCCGAGGTTGTTTACTCAAAAATCAAACCTTAGTCAATTCTTTCAACTTAAAGCTTCCAAAATGAGAATTTTCTTTCCAAATCAACTATGAACTTCCCAAAATTTAACTCCGACCATGCGTACAAGTCATAATGCCTGAGGTGAAGCTACTCATGGCCTCAAACTACTGAACGACATGCTAGAGGTTAAAACGACCGGTCGGGTCATTACATTCTCTCCCACTTAAACATATGTTCATCCTCGAACGTGCTGAGAATTGCGTTGGTGTAGTCTAAAATTACTGTTTAACACCTCGTGCACCTACCCGTGCTACCACAACTCAGTTGAGCTCATTAGCTCGATCAAATTTGAAGATATCCTCTTTCATTTAGGAAAATAAGCCTTAGGGCACAGTCCCAACATCCGGAATTCTCTGCCAGGCTTGCTTCCAACATGTGAAAGTCGTATCAATCACCACACGCAGGGTACCAGAACATGACTGCATACCTTTTCCGAATTCAAACCCTGCACCACATCATTCACAGGCCCATAATAACACTCTCTAATCATAATAGCCGACATTTCCCTAATCTGATGCTCACAATGCACCCCATGACATATATGAGTCCTGTTCTAACTCTTAAAATACCGCCACGACGGAAGAGATGTGTAGAAGTTCATAACCAAATGCCGAGTCAATAATCGTTGAGTCTATACTCCTGACAAGAACCATTACCTCATTCTGAACCAAATAATGGTATTTGCTCTGTGATATACTTCATATAATCCAATCACACTGATCCTAGATCCAATAATATTGTCTCACCCAATACGAGTTGCTCAGGCAACAAGCCACCCCAGACTTGACCAAAGAGTCTCACATGATGCCACAATGTTCCAATAGGCTACAGACTTGAACATGATGCATAAGGAAAATGAATTCTGGAAGGGACTACTCAACTCACGCAACTAATTAGACAACCAAAAAGGTGTTATAAACTTTCCTCAGAAAAATAGGAAACAAAATACACAAAATAAAATATAGGGGACTATACCCAATATCACTCTGTTGAGGCGTGTCCAAACAACATACCCGTGGCCGTGTGCCACCGGATCCACACATAAATCTATATAAGAAGATACATACCGAGCTAGAGTGCTCATTACTACCAAATACCGAATATCGGCCACAAGCACACTAAGTGCATAATACTATCCCTGGGGAGACAGATAGCGACATACGCTACAAAACTCAAGCATAACTGAGGTGCGATATAGGATCTGAATCTGAAGAGCTATCATGCCCGCATAACACCATCACTACACGGAACCTCCACACATAAGAAAATTATAAAGCTGTCTCACAACTCATACATCATAATATAGTATTAAATGAAATATCCGATGACGAGATAACGTCCAATGTCCGAATACTCCTCCATAAGGAGTGCTATGCTGAAATGAACACATATGGCCTGATATAGAGCCCATATTCATTTTTAAATCCACCCATCGACCTCGAGCCGATTCTGACCGCACCGTACTAGGCTAATAACCTTTCAAGGGTCCATAATAACCCCTTTTCCCATGACTCACAAGAAAAACCCTCATATCCAGAGCAAACCTCCACAGTCCATAACCCAATAAATCGAGTGCCCTCCCGGCATAAATTTTCAAATGAGTGATACTACATGTCACACTTATACAATCTTCCCGTGAGGTATGCTCCCACGACCTTCTGCACTAGATAACGAGTTTGCACATCCATACCACTGATCACACTAATGTTGTAAAGCATATCAAGAACCTTTAACCAAGATGCAAAGCCTCCAACACAAAATGCCGATCTCAGGTGACACTGAAGACAATACCAACTTACTCCAAACATCCAAATCCCCTTCCTGCTCATCCGAGCTCGTGACATCCTCATCAAACACCGAACTGCAACCTTGATCCTTACTTTCAAATTTCATACCACTCACTGCACCTAACAAGCCAATACGCGATAGTACAAGAATTTCATCATAACTCCTAAATCACTAATATGGTAAACACTTCATCACCTAGAAACCTTTACTTAACTCATTCCAAGAGAACCATAGCAACACGCGAGTAACTTCTCATAACCGTAGAACATTCAAATCCTCAAATAGTGGTCTGAACCACCATAATCCTTCTGGGATCCGCCTACACATAACAGGCCATAATACTTGAATACTTCCAAATAAAATCAATTACGGCGACTGTCGAGCCTCGCACGTACCACCACCACTATGCCAATTCAACCATGGCTAACCAATCTAACTTCTTCTAATTCATCCTTAACTTGCCTTTGAGATAATAATAGCTCCATTCCTTACATCACCAACCTAAATCTGCACTCACTTTGAGTGACGCCATTCCACGAGAGTACATTGTCTCCAAACCCATGAACCGTTTCATACCCTCCTTACACGCATATTCGCATCTTCAACTTATATACCCATTCTGATAATTCCTCTATGGATCCGAAGTCTTTTTCTCTTTTTCCTCCCAATGCTACACTACAAGTCAAAAACATCATAGAACATTCTGAGCCTCTTATCATAATCTACTACAAAAGCTTAATTCTTAACCATACTACAGGCTTGAATCCTTAGGCACCACATTTTTAACCTTTGAATTCACTAGGACCATTATTGAGACCCCACTCTGGCTTGGTCCCGAATATAATCAACTTCAAGGCTCTGCTGACACATGAACACCCATCTCAATGAAGCACCAGACTGAATCACTTAGCTTGTAAATCACCTCTGTACGAAGAATAAATCCTGAATCTTCCCAAAGCCTAAACATGAGTTAATAGGGACAACTATAGCACACCTGTATCAATTCCTTTGCTCAAATTACCACTTATGTTCTTTTCACTTAGCTGTAATAACTCACCAATACGCCGATAACCCGAACCTCACAAGTAGATAACCATGCAACCTAATCATAGGCGGTGGGACCCTCCCACTTAGCTTGAAGCTACTATTACGCAACTCTGGAACCCACAAAGATTCTTTCTTCATTTTTGACATGATCTTACACAACCAACCCGCCAAATTCCTCAAAATCTTTCTGTTAGCATTTCATGAACACTCTGAATCTCTAGCAACATTCATATATTCGACTTCTTACTGGATAGTCAGTAAAATCCTTTGCAGAAGCTTCGCCAACCACGCGACCGCTAACCTATTCACAGGAGATAACCCACCTATGGAAATTACATGCCAACATCTTCCAATGTCACTACATGGGGTACAATCACTATGACATCAATAACCCATCCTGAGCCCATGCTCATTCACCAACTATACTAGTCTATTCACTTCTTATGGACATCAACTAAATGTGCGATAATATCTTCCAATTCAAAGTTATATTGCATCCTTCTTCGTATCAAGCAACTCCCTTTTTGTTGCATCCAATCTCCCAACGTATAATAGCCAATATTCAAGTTAAGCCTGTGGACCCAATCATCGTCCACCAAATTCCCAAATCACTCTAAACTTTTCCTCAAGGTGTGTAGTTATCCTTCCATTGAACTCATATGCTACTCTGCCACTCTCCCACTTTGGTCAAACTCACTCCTTTAAGCAACTACTCGACTTTCGCTTCTTACACCTGGCCTTCTAGAAATTTAACCACTGCCTGACACTTTCCATATGTCCTTGCTTATCCTTTGCTGCCTAGTTGTTGCCTTAGATCAATAGCTATCTCTGTAGCACTTGAACCGATAGATCACTACTAACTTCAACCATTTTCGAAGATCCTCTTTCTCGAGCCATCAGCATTAGAAATACCCATTCAATCTTGAACCACCGCACCCCGCAATCTTTGATAGTCGTTTATCCAATAATATCTCACAATATCCTGCCCCAAAGGCGAATTGTAGAAGATCATAACACCGAAGAACTTAACACATTCAATCGAGGACGACGACACCTCGTCACAGATAAAAATTCCACCACACTTGAAAACACCAAGTCTTGTTATCCAATCAAGCCAAACCTGAACATTTATAGTCTGATAGCCTTTCCTCCACCCGAAATAAAATACCGAATCTATGACGACCTGGCTGGTCGTCTTAAGAATTAATTCCACGATTCCCTATTAACTATTTTCCCCGTATGTATTTCTGCTATTTTGATTTGCCAGGATGTTCGGTTTTGAGTTTCAGAGAGTTTTGGGACACTTAGTCTCTAAATGAGAGTTTAATTGTTAGGAAGTTGACCATAGTCAGAATAGTGTGAAGATGGCCTTGGAATGGAAATCTGATGATTCCGTTAGCTTCGTTGGGTAATTTCGGGCTTAGGGGCATGTTCGGATTGTATTTTGGAGGTCCGTAGCTAATTTAGGCTTGAAATGCCGAAAGTTGAATTTTTGAAGTTTCCGATTCGATAGTGATATTTTGATCCGATCATCGGAATGGAATTTCGGAAGTTGGAGTAGCTCCATAGAGTTTAATGTGACATGTGTGCAAAATTTCAGGTCATTCGGACGAGGTTTGATAGACTTTTTGATCGAAAGCATATTTTTAGAGTTTTTGGAATTCTTAGGCTCGATGAAAAATAGGTGTTTTGATGTTGTTTTAAGCGTTCCGAAGGTTGGAGAAAGTTTTAATGAAGTTATGGGATATGTTGGTAGGTTTGGTTGAGGTCCCGGGGGCCTCAGGTGTGTTTCGGATGCCCAATGGGTCATTTTTGGAACTTAGAAAATTGCAGAAAAATGTTGCAATAGTAACTTTTGGTTTCCTTATTCGCGTTAGCGAGTGGGATATCGCGTTCACGAAGAGGAGCTGGGGCTGGCAAGGAATTTTTGCTTCGCGTTCGTGAAGTATCTCCCGCGTTCGCAAAGCTGGGAGTTCTATGCCTACGCGTTCGCGATGGCTTTCCCGCGTTCGCGTAAGAGGAGGAAGTTTTGAATCGCGTTCGCATCCTGTGCATCGTGTTCACGATGAAGAAGTATAGACCCAATTGTAATTTTGCTTCGCGAACACGAGGGGCCTTCCGCGTTCGCAAAGAAGGAATTAGCTGGGCAGAATGTTTAAGTTCAAAATCGAGGGTTTAGCCATTTTTGTGAAAACTAGAGCTTGGGAGCTCGTATTTGAGCGAGGTTTTAAGGAATTTTTAGAGATATCAATTGGATAACGATTCCTTACTCCTTTTTTCTTGTAACCCATTAATTTAAACATGAATTCGTCTTTAATTTTGGATTGGAGATGAAAATTGGGGAAAAGTTGGAAGAAAGTTCTTAGGCCTAGAATTCAACTTTTGATTGGGAACTTGACCTTAGATTTGGATAATTTTGATATGCATGAACTCATGAGAGTATGAGGATTCTAAAAATATAAATTTTACCCGATTCCGAGACGTAAGCCCGAGGGGCATTTTGGTCATTTTATCTAATTTTGCGTATTAGGTTAGAATTTTTTTCTAGAATCAGTTACTTGAAGTATTATTTTCATTATGTAATTGAATTGAATAGATTTGGTCCATTTGGAGTCAAGTACTCATGGCAAGAACGTGGTCTCGGGTTGATTATTAAGCCGGTTCGAGGTAAGTGGCTTGTCTAACCTTGTGGGGGGACCTTCCCCTTAGGATTTGGTATAATTGGTAATTGAAATGCCTTGTTCATGAGGTGACGAGTGCGTACTTGTGCTAATTATTGGAAATTCGGTTTTCATTAAGTAATTACTAGTATGTTTCCTGTCCTGTTTTATTACTTGTACTATTAAGCCTGTTGTTAACTTTGGAAAGTATGTCTAAGTGACTTAATTGGTTTACTTGCTCAAACTGCCTTACCTGAATTCTGTGCAGCATACTAGGCTAGAATTACTTGTTGCCTTAATGTGAAATTTTCCCTTTTTTATGTGTTAGACTACGGGATGGGATCCCAGGAGATCCATTGGATATGTATATTTGGGACTACAGGACGGTATCCTGGGAGATCCCCGATTGTTATTTTGGTGCTGAGCCGTATTTCTTTTTGTGTTTACCTTGTCTCTGTAATAGTTGTTGTTGCCTTTATTTATTGTGTTACTTTTATTGATGTACTTATTTATACTGTTCTGTCCTACACTGACCTTCCTCGTCACTACCCGACCGAGGTTAGGCTTGGCACTTACTGAATACCGTTGTGGTGTACTCATGCCCTTTCTGCGCATGTTTTTCATGTGCAGATCCAGGTACTTCGACTTAGACTTACCATCCTTGAGGTGAGGCGACCGTCCGGAGACTTTGAGGTATATCTTCCACGTCCGCAGACCGAGGAGTCTCTCTCCACTCTCTCTTATAGTTACCGGCCTTCTATATTTATTTTGTTTTAGACTATTCTAGAGTTAGAGCACCATGTAGTAATCCTTAGCTTGTGATTCATGGGTTTCTGGGTCTTGGAGATATGTATTGATTTTTGAGAGTTAAATATTTTGTATGCCGAGCGACACTTTTAAACATTATCTTATTACTCTAATTCTATTTTAAATTATTTTATTTTCACAAATTGGTTTATCTTCCGCAATTTAGGCTTAACTAGTCATAGGGACTAGGTGCCGTCACGATGGTTCACGGAGGGTGAACCGGGGTCGTGACAAGTTGGTATCAGAGCTCTAGGTTCATAGGAGTCATGGATCACATGCTGGTTTATTGGAGTCTCGCTGATCGGTAGGGAGACGTTTGTACTTATCTACGAGAGGCTATGTAACTGTTTGGAAAATTCCACTTCATTTGATTTCCTTGTCGTGCGATATTTTGATATCATAATTCTAAACATCTGTCTTCTATTCTCTCATAGACGGTTAGGACACATGCTACCCGAGATGATCAGGCACCCACGCCCTCTACTACAGCCGTCAGAGGCTGGGGCCGGGGTAGAGGCCGAGGACGCACACGTGGTGCAGCTAGAGCACCTGCGCGAGCTTCCACCGAGGTACCACTAGCAGTTCTAGCTGGGGTCCAAGCACCTAATACGCCTACTGCTACTACTACTCCAACTCTTCAGGAGACTCTAGCACAGTTCATGAGCATGTACACCACTTTGGCTCAGGTAGGGTTGCTTCCCCTTGTTGCAGCTACGTCTCAGGCTGGGGGAGGAGCACAGACTCCCACCGCCCGCACTCCTGAGCAGCGAGTGCATGTTGAGCAGGTCATTGAGATTATTCTTGTATAGCCTGTAGTCCGAGATCAGCCCGAGGACAAGGCAGCGACTTTCGAGGATGAGCAGCTGAGGCTTGAGAGGTTCAAGAAGTACCAGCCTCCTATTTTCAATGGTCTAGCATCGGATGATGCTCTGGGATTTCTAGATGAGTGCTATCGCATTCTCCATATCATGGGTATATCAGGATCGAGCGGAGTTTCTTTTACTACTTTCCAGCTTTGAGGAGCCGCCTATGAGTGGTGGCGCACCTATGAGTTAGACAGTCAGGATGAGGCTACTTCACTGACTTGGACTCGGTTTTCAGATCTGTTCCTGAGGGAGTATGTTCCTCATAGCCTCAGGGATGCATGGAGCATAGAGTTTGAGCATTTGCGCCAGGGTGCTATGACTGTCTCAGAGTATGCTGTCTGTTATACCAGTTTGGCTAGGCATGCACCAACCTTGGTTTCTACTGTTCGCGAAAGGTTTCATCGGTTTATTGAGGGACTTATTCCTTGCATCAGGTCTAGCATGGCTCGTGAGTTGGAGATGGATATTTCTTATCAACAGGTATGAGAATTGCTAGGAGGATTGAGGGTATGCATGCTAGTGAGAGAGAGGAGAGGGAGGCCAAGAGGTCTCGAGAGTCGGGCCATTTGTCCTGTACCCGTGCCCTAGCAGCAGGTCATCATGGTAGGGGTTATATGAGTCGCCCTGTTCATTCAGCTCTTCCAGCAGCCAGTGGAATTCCAGCTCCTCCTAGACCTCAGGAGCCTTATTATGCACCTCTGGTATCTAGCGCGCCTGACTTAATTGCTTTACTTGCTCAAACTGCCTTACCTGAATTATGTACAGCATGCTCCACGTCCTCCCAGAGCTTGTTTTGAGTGTGGTGACACACGCCATATGGTGAGGGATTGCTCTAGACTTGGGAGGGGTGCACCTCCACAAACTTTTCAGCCACATCGTGCCCAATAGAGTTCTCAGGCCATGGTTACAGCTCCAGTTGCTACCCCACCTACTCAGCTAGCTAGAGGCGGAGGTCGCCCTAGAGGTGGAGGTCTCCCTAGAAGGGGAGGCTAGGCCAGATACTATGCCCTTCCTACCCGTACCGAGGCTGTTGCCTCCGATTTTGTCATCACATGTATTATATTGGTTTGTCACAGAGATGCATCAGTTCTATTCGATCCAGGATCCACTTACTCTTATGTGTCTTCTTATTTTTCTCCGCATTTGGGCGTACCTCAAGATTCTTTGAGTTTTCCTGTCTATGTTTCTACTCCTGTGGGAGATTCTCTTGTTATGGACCGCATTTATCGGTCATATTTGGTTGCTCTTAGTGGTTTTAAGACCAGAGCCGATTTATTGTTGCATAGCATGGTAGATTTTGATATTATCTTGGGCATGGACTGGTTGTCGCCCCATTATGCTATTCTTGATTGTCACGCCTAAACCGTGAAGCTGGCTATGCCAGGTGTACCGTATGTTGAGTGGAGGGGTACTTTATATCACACTCCCAGTAGAGTTATTTCTTTTTTTAAAGCTCCGCATAAGGTTGAGAAGGGGTGTGACACGTATTTAACTTATGTGAGAGATGTCAGTATTGATACCCCTTCAGTTGATTCAGTTCCAGTAGTACGGGATTTTCCCGATGTGTCTCCAGCTGATCTTCCGGGCATGCCGCCTAATAGAGATATTGATTTTGGCATTGATCTGTTGCCTAGCACTCAACCCATTTCTATTCCTCCGTATCGTATGGCTCCTATTGAGTTGAAGGAGTTGAAGGATCAACTACAGGAATTGCTTGATAAGGATTTTATTCTGCCCAGTGTATCACTTTGGGGTGCTCCTGTCTTGTTTGTGAAGAAAAAAGATGGTTCTATGCGTATGTGTATTGATTATCGCTAGTTGAACAAAGTTATAGTTAAAAACCATTATCCTTTGCCTCGTATTGATGATCTGTTTGACCAGCTTCAGGGCGCACGGGTGTTTTCTAAGATTGACTTGCACTCAGGTTACCATCAGTTGAAGATTCGGGAGCCAAATATCCCCAAGACTGTTTTTAGGACTCGATATGGTCATTACGAGTTCCTTATCATGTCATTTGGGCTGACCAATGCCCCAACAACTTTTATGCACTTGGTGCATAATGTGTTCTGGCTGGATCTTGATTCGTTCGTCATTGTCTTTATTGATGATATTCTGGTGTATTCCCAGAGTCGGGAAGATCATGAGAAGCACTTGAGGATCGTGCTTCAGACTCTGAGGGAGAAGAAGTTATACGCTAAGTTCTCGAAATGTGAGTTTTTGTTGGATTCAGTGTCATTCTTAGGCCACATGATATCGAGTGAGGGTATTCAGGTGGATCCAAAGAAGATAGAGGCCATTCGGAGTTTGCCCAGACCATCCTTAGCTATAGAGATCATCAGTTTCCTTGACTTGGCGGGCTAATACCATCATTTTGTGGAGGGTTTTTCATCGATTGTATCCCCTATGACTAGGTTGAATTAGAAGGGTGCTCCGTTCCAGTGGACGGAGGAGTGTGAGGCGAGCTATCAGAAGCTCAAGACAGCTTTGACTGCAGCCCCAATTTTTATATTGCCTATAGGTTTGGGGTCTTATACGATTTATTGTGATGCCTCGAGGATTGGCCTCGGAGCGGTGTTGATGCAGGACGGTAGGGTGATTACCTACGCGTCAAAACAGTTGAAGGTACATAAGAGGAATTACCCTGTCCACGACCTTGAGTTAGCTACCATTATTCACGCCTTGAAGATCTAGCGCCATTATTTATACAGGGTTCCCTGTGAGATTTATACTGACCGTTGGAGCTTTCAGTACCTGTTCAAGCAAAATGATCTAAATTTGCGCCAAAGGAGGTGGTTAGAGTTGCTGAAGGACTATGATATCACTATTTTGTATCACCCGTAAAAGGCTAATGTGGTGGCCGATGCTTTGAGTCATCGGGCAGAGAGTTTGGGGAGTTTGGCTTATTTACCAGCATCGAAGGCCTATGGCGATGGATGTTCAGGCCTTAGCCAGCCAGTTTGTGAGATTGGATCTTTCGGAGCCTAGTCGGATTCTAGCTTGTATAGTTTCTCGGTCTTCCTTATTTGATCATATCAGGGAGCAACAATATAATGACCCTCAGTTGCTTGTCCTCAAGGACAAGGTTCAACACAGTGATGCCAGAGATGTGACTATTGGTAATGATGGGGTAATGAGGATGCAAGGTCGGATTTGTGTACCCAATGTTAATAGGCTTCGGGAGTTGGTTCTGGAGGAGGCCTATAGTTCGCGGTATTCCATTCATCCGGGTGCGGCAAAGATGTATCAGAATTTGAGGCAACACTATTGGTGGAGATCTATATCCAGGAGATTGTTCGTCTGCATGGTATTCTGGTTTCCATCATTTCAGATAGAGGTACTCAGTTCACATCACAGTTCTGGAGGGCCATTCAGCATGAGTTGGGTACTCGGGTAGAGTTGAGTATAACATTTCACCCTCAGACGGACGGACAGTCAGAGCGCACTATTCAGATTCTTGAGGATATGCTCCGTGCGTGTGTGATTGAGTTTGGAGGGTCCTGGGATTAGTTCTTGCTATTGGTGGAGTTTCCCTACAACAACAGCTATCAATCCAGCATTCAGATGGCACGGTACGAGGCTTTATATGGTAGGCGGTGTAGATCCTCGTGGGTTGGTTTGAGCTAGGTGAGGCTAGATTATTAGGCACAGACTTGGTTCAGGGTGCCTTGGAGAAGGCCAAGGTGATTCAGGATAGACTCCGTACAGCCCAGTCCAGACAGAAGAGCTAGACCGGAAGGTTCGTGATGTTTCCTATATGGTTAGAGAGCGGGTTCTGCTTCGGGTATCGACTATGAAGGGCGTTATGAGATTTGGGAAGAAGGGAAAGTTGAGTTCGAGGTTTATTAGCCCTTTTGAGATATTGAGGCGTATTGGGGAGGTTGCTTATGAGCTTGCCTTACCTCCCAACTTGGCAGGAATTCATCCGGTATTTTATGTTTCGATGCTCCGGAGGTATCACGGTGATCTTCCACACGTGTTGGATTTCAGTTCAGTCCAGTTGGACAAGGATCCATCCTATGATGAGGAGCCAGTGGAAATATTGGACAGGTAGGTTAGAACGCTGAGGTCAAAGAACATTGCATCAATAAAGGTTTAGTGGCGGGGCCAGCCGATCGAGGAGGCTACCTGGGAGACCAAGCAGGATATGCGCAGCCGTTACCCTCATCTTTTCACTACTCCAGGTATGTCTTTATGCTCGTTCGAGGATGAACGAATATTTAAGAGTAGGAGGATGTGACGACCCGACTGGTCGTCTTAAGAATTAATGTCCCAATTCCCTATTAACTGCTTTCCCCGTGTGTATTTCTGCTATTTTGATTTGTCGGGATGTTCGGCTTTGAGTTTCAGAGAGTTTTGGGACACTTAGTCCCTAAATGAGAGCTTAAGTATTGGAAATTTAACCATAGTCGGAGCAGTGTGAAGATGGCCTCGGAATGTAAATCTGATAGTTCAATTAGCTCCGTTTGGTGATTTCGGGCTTAGGGGCATGTTCAGATTGTGTTTTGGAGGTCCGTAGCTAATTTAGGCTTGAAATGCCGAAAGTTGAATTTTTGAAGTTTCCGGTTCGATAGTGAGATTTTGATCCGAGGGTCGGAATGGAATTTCGGATATTGGAGTAGCTCCGTAGTGTTTAATGTGATGCGTGTGCAAAATTTCAGTTCATTCGGACGAGGTTTGATAGACTTTTTGATCGAAAGCGTATTTTTAGAGTTTTTGGAATTCTTATGCTTGAATCCGATGAAAAATAGATGTTTTGATGTTGTTTTGAGCGTTCCGAAGGTTTGAGCAAGTTTGTATGAAGTTATGGGAATTTGTTGGTAGGTTTGGTTGAGGTCCCGGGGGCCTCGAGTGTGTTTCGGATGCCCAATGGGTCACTTTTGGAACCTAGAAAATTGCAGAAAATGTTGCAGCAGTCAGTTCCGGCTTCCTTCTTCTTGTGCGCGAGTGGGGTATCGCATTCGCGAAGCGAAGCTGGGGCTGGCAAGGAATTTGTACTTCGTGTTCGCGAAGCTGGGAGTTCTATACCTACGCATTTGCTATGGCTTTCCCGCGTTCGCGTAGGAGGATGAAGTTTTGAATCGCGTTTGCATCCCGTGCATCGCGTTCGCGATGAAGAAATCTGGGCCCAAGTGTAATTGTGCTTCGCGAACGCGAGGGGACTTCCGCGTTCGCGAAGAAGGAATTAGCTGGGCAGAATGTTTAAGTTCAAAATTGAGGGGTTAGCCATTTTTGTGAAAACTAGAGCTTGGGAGCTCGGATTTGAGAGAGGTTTTGAGGGATTTTCAGATATATCAATTGGGTAACGATTCCTTACTCCTTTTTGCTTGTAACCCATTAATCTAAACATGAATTCTTCATTTAATTTCGATTGGAGTTTAAAATTAGGGAAAGGTTGGAAGAAAGTTCTTGGGCCTAGAATTTCACTTTTGATTGAGAATTTGACCTTTAGATTTGGATAATTTTGGTATGCATGAACTCATGAGAGTCTGAGGATTCTAAAAATATAAACTTTTGCCCGATTCCGAGATGTGGGCCCGAGGGGTGTTTTGGTCATTTTATCTAATTCCGCGTATTAACTTTGAATTTCTTTGTAGAATCAGTTACTTGAAGTGTTATTTACATTATGCAATTGAATTGAATAGATTTGGGCCATTTGGAGTCGAGTACTCGTGGCAAGAATGTGGTCTCAGGTTGATTCTTGTGCCGGTTCGAGGTAAGTGGCTTGTCTAACCTTGTGTAGGGGTCCTTCCCCTTAGGATTTGGTATGATTGGTAATTGAAATGCCTTGTACATGAGGTGACGAGTATGTACTTGTGCTAATTATTGGAAATTCGATTTTCATTAAGTAATTACTAGTATGTTTCCTCTCCTGTTTTATTACTTGTACTATTACGCCTGTTGTTAGCTTAGGAAAGCATGTCTAAGTGACTTAATTGCTTTACTTGCTCAAACTGCCTTACCTGAATTTTGTGTAGCATGCTAGGCTAGAATTACTTGTTGCCTTAAAGTGAAATTTTCCATTTCTGAATATCTTCCTGTTTCTGCTGTGTATTTACATTGGGACTACGAATGTGGGATTCCGGTAGCTCCCCCTCCCCTTGCCTGTTTGTCTTGGGACTATGGATGTGGGATTCCGGTATATCCCCCTACATAGTTATATGGAACTACGGGAATGCACCCGGTAGATTCCCCCAATACCGGGTGTTTACATTTGGGACTACGGAATGGGATTTAGGTAGATCCCCGTGCACTATGAGTTGGATTACAGGACGGGATCCCGGGAGATCCATTGGATATGTATATTTGGGACTACAGGACGGTATCCTGGGAGATCCCCGACTGTTATTTTGGTGCTGAGGCGTATTTCTTTCTATGTTTACATTGTCTTTGTAATAGTTGTTGTTGCCATTTATATCTTGTGTTACTTTTATTGCTGTACTTATTTATATTGTTCTGCCCTACACTGTTGAACTTGATATTTTATTTAACCTCAGTAGGACCCTAACCTTCCTCGTCACTACCCAACCGAGGTTAGGCTTGCCACTTACTGAGTACTGCTGTGGTGTACTCATGCCCTTTCTGCGCATGTTTTTCATGTGCAGATCTAGGTACTTCGACTCAGACTTGCCATCCATGAGGCGAGGCGACCGTTCGGAGACTTCGAGCTATATCTGCTGCATCCGCAGACGGAGGAGTCTCTCTCCACTCTCTCTTATAGTTACCGCCCTTCTGTATTTATTTTGTCTTAGATTATTCTGGAGTTAGAGCACTATGTAGTGATCCTTAACTTGTGATTCATGGGTTTCTGGGTCTTGGAGATATGTATTGGTTTTTGAGAGTTAATTATTGTGTATGCGAGCGGCACTTTTAAACACTATCTTATTACTCTAATTCTATTTTAAATTGTTTTATTTTCGCAAATTGGTTTATCTTCCGCAATTTAGGCTTACCTAGTCGTAGGAACTAGGTGCCGTCACGATTGTTCACGGAGGGCGAACCAGAGTCGTGACATAATCTCTGTATCGTGCTCTGAGTAAACCTCCTTTCAAGTCATTCACTGCTCCGACACATAGGCAAGCATCCTACCATCACATCAATATTGTGCGATAACCGTTAATAAGCATCATAGCCACTTGTACATTACCTCAAAGCTCTCATAAGTACAACTATTGAGCTGAAACTACAGAATATCCTTCTGCAAGGCGACGACAATAGCCCAAACAACTACGCAGGGAGAAACATCCCGCACCTTATCTGTAGTACCATTAAAATTCCTCGATTACCGATTTAGAACCACCGTTCACGTCAGATAAGATTGAATGGGAAGGAAATGAAGGCATAAGCCTCAAAGGAATCAAATCGCATGATGAGGAATAAAGAAAGGAAGTGCTCATAACAGACCTATAGCCTCTCGAAGATAAGTACAGACGTCTTCATACCGATTCGTAACACTCCACTAGACTCGCTCATGACTCGTGAGACCTAAGGGAACCTAGTGCTCTGATACCATGTTGTCACGACCCAAAATCCATTAAGGGTCGTGATGGCGTCGGACATCGCTCGTTAGGTAAGCCAACACCAATAAGTTAAATAAATTCCTCATTTTAGTATTTTTGAAATCATTTCTTTTCCTTACATTAAGCAATAAATAATGAACTTAACCGAGAAAATAATGGTGTCTTTAATAAATTTAAATACTGAATAATCCCATAGTAATCCCAAAACCCGGTGTCACAAGTGCATGAGCAATTTTTACGAAATAAAATGTAATAAACTAACTCTCCGGAATACAAATTGGACAGAAAAAAAACACAATACTCTGAAGGAGACTCTGCTGGCAGCGGGTCGTCTCGCGAGATGCAGCTCACCCAAGTCTCCGTATCAAGCATGCCGCTACGCCCAACGAGTCCACTACACGTACATGTGCCTGTGCAAAAAAAATGCACAGCAAGTGTAGTATGAGTACGAAAACAACACGTACCTAGTAATTATCCAGTCTAACCTCGAAGAAGTAGTAACGAGAGGTCGACTTCGACACTTACTAGTAGTCCAATAATATAATCAGACGTGAATTTCTTAAAAATAGCAGTAAACTCAACAGAATCATATAGCAAGTAAACAATCCTTTTGATAATAAGAGATTTCCAAATTCATATTTCCTCAATTATCAATTTATCTCAAGCCAGGGAGGTAATATCATTATTTATAATTTCAAGGCAAGCAATACAAACATGCATAAATCATGATGAGGTCATACAACCGGATCCAACATAATATTTAAACTATGCACTGCTAGAGGATCGAATGGCGCGAATCATAGATACATCTATTACCCCACTCGTGAATCATATATGTGATGCGGTCAAATATAAATAAACACATCAAACAGTCAATCAAGAATTCATCAGGGAAACAATTACCCAAAGAAATGGCAACTTCTCTTTAACGGTCAAGAAAATAATGTTTAATTTTTTTAGAAATTCATGTACCAATTAGATATGATTTAAGCAATTTAAATTGTCAATAAGTTTACAAATATTTCAAGTATAGCATACTTTCCGGTCCTAGACTACCCAGGCTTAAGCATAATAGTAGCTACACACGGACCCTCGTCACCCCGTGCGTACGTAGCCCCCAAAAATAGAAGTACATATTTAATTATTTCACGTATGAGGATAATTCACTCTTACAAGATTATAAAGGAGACTTACCTCTCTCCGAAGTTCCATAACCGGCTCCCAAGCCCTTCCGACGACTCAAACCAATGCCCAATGCTCCAAAACTAGTCAATAATTATGCAAACCCATTAATATATACTCAAATACCCATTATAATACTATTTACAACAATTTTCAACTCCGCTTGAAAAGTCGATAAAATCATCCTCGGGCTCACATGCCCGAATTCCGAAAATTTTCGAAGATAAACTTCACCCATAACACCACGAATTCTAATATACAATTTATTCCAAGTTACATATCTAATTTCATGGTCAACATCCAAAAATATATTTTTTTAGGTTTTTCTTCAAAACCCGAAATTTCCCCTAATTTCCATGAATTTTCATGTTAAAATCTAAATATAATCCAAGTAATTAGCTTACAATAGGTGGGAATCACTTACCTTGACATAGATGATAAAGATGGAGCTCCAAAATCGTTCTTAGGTCGTCTCCCATGGAGGAAATGAGATGAAATGAGCCAAACTCATTTTTGCAAACTTATACACTGCTAGGCAACCCTTCTTCGTGTTGGTAGGCCTCCCATCGCGTTCGCGATGAACAAAATTCTCGAAAGTCATTCCCAAACAAATATCCTCTAGTATAATGGTCATAACCTTCTGTAAAAAACTCCACATGACAAATAGTTTAACTATTTGAAAACTAGATACCAAGATCTACAACTTTCATGTTTTGTTCAGCTTCAAATTCCTTATAGATTTCGAGATATAAGCCTCCAAAATCAGCCCTATGCAACACAAATTTCTTCTTCTTCTTCTTCCCAGACAGCCTGTTGTGTACCAGCCATAACATTTTGTACACAAATCCAAATGCTAAATGGTTTACTTTTTTTAAAACTAGACACAAATTTCTATAAATTTTATTTTTAGATCATCTCAAAATTCATAATAGATTGCGAGATATGAGCTTCCGAACTCAGACCTGTGCAACATAGATTTCCTTCTTCGCGAACGCGAAGAACAAAGTCCTTGAAGTCAAACCCTTCTTCGTGAATGCAAGGGGATCCTCGCGAACGCGAAGAACAACACCAGACACCAGCATCAACTATTGCAAAATAGCGCGAAATGATCCGAATCACACCCGAGGCCCCCGGGGTCCCATCCAATCACACAAACCAGTCCCATAACATAATACGGACCTGCTCGAGGCCTTAAATCACATCAAACAACATCGAAATCATGAAATGCACCCCAATTCAAGCTTAATGAACTTTAGAACTTCAAACTTCTACATTTAATGTCGAAACCTATCAAATCACGTCCGATTGACCTCAAATTTTCCACACAAGTCACATTCGATATTACTGACCTACTCCAACTTCCGGAATGGGAATCCGACCCCGATATCAAAAAGTTCACTTCCGGTCAAACTTCTCAAAAAACTTCAAATTTCTAACTTTCGCCAAATGACTCCAAAATGACCTACGGATCTCCGAATCCACTTCCGGACGCTCTCCCTATACCAAAATCACCATACAGAGCTATTCTCAAACTCGAAATCCCAAACAAACATCGATAACAATAAAATGCACTGTAACCTAAATTTATGAAATTCTTCCCAAATGCCAATTTCTATAATAGGCGCCGAAACGTTCACGGGTCATCCAAAACCCGATCCGGACATACGCCCAAGTCCAAAATCATCATACGAACCTGTTGGAACCTTCAAATCCCGATTCTGAGGTCATTTACTCAAAAAATCAAACCTTAGTCAATTATTTTAACTTAAAGCTTCCGAAATGAGAATTTTCTTTCTAAATCAACTCTAAACTTCCCGAAATTCAACTCCGACCATGTGTGCAAGTCATAATGCCTGACGTGAAGCTACTAATGGCCTCAAACTGCTGAATGACGCGCTAGAACTCAAAACGACCGATCGGGTCGTTACATATTTTCTCTTTACTTACTACTTTGTTGCACCCTCCCCCCTCCCCAAACCCCAAATCTATTCTCTCTTTCTCCCTACTCCCATCTTCCACCTTAATTTTTTAATCCTAACCACCATAGCCCCATTTTCAACCTCTAAAATTATCAATGCTTTTGTTGCCTTCAGAGAAAGAAGCTTGGTGTAGTTCTACCTTATTTTTAATCCATAATGATGAGTTATGGCTCATCTCTCATTAACATCTAATCCATTAGTTTTTATATTTAATTTTTTATTGTATATTTTAGTTTATAGGGATCAGAATTACGGTAAGTAGTGCGGGTTGCAGAATTTGGTACGAAGAAGATGATTTACTCGGCTATGGTGATTACTGGAGATGATATACACATGTATAAATATTTTTTGCTTAAACATACATAATTTATGTATATCTTTTGTATATATTTAGAATAAATATAATGTACAAATAAATATATAAGTGGTATTACTTATCCTACAAATATAAATAAATATACATGAAGCACAAAATAATAATTCAATATATAGAGTATTACAAATAATATACCTAATTTATACTAAGATTATACGTTGTTGTTAATTGTACATAATGATATCCCTAAGATTTTTTATTATACCATAAGTAGTTTATGATAAATTATACCATATGTAAATGAATAAGCATGCATGGTTTATAATGTACATATACCACATATATAACATTACATGTCCTGTAGTATATATAGTATATACAAGATGTATAAGGTAAACAAATAAATAAATAAATAAATAGGCTGTATAATATAGACAAAGTTGTAGATTTTATACCGAAAAATAATTTTGCTAGGTTTTAGGGTGTGTTTGGTATAGCAAAAAATATTTTTCTTGGAAAACAAGTAATAATCTTATTTATTTTTTGGTGTTTGGTGCGCAAATTAAGGAAAATGACTTCTCAAGAGTATTCATAAATAATTTAGATATAACAAACATGAAGCCATAAACTTTCAAACCAACAACCTTCTGAACCTACAAATTTCATAAACTTTCGAACCGCTAAACTTTCGAAACCGCAAAATTTTGAACCCGTAAACTTTCAAATACATAAACTTCCGAACTCATAATTTTGGAACTTGTAAAATTTTGAACCTTTAAACCAATAAATAAAAAAATTAAAACTGAAAAATATATTAAAAAAATATTTTTTTCTGGGAGGGAGGGGGGTGCGGGGCCGGGGGGGGGGGGTGACAGTAAAATGAAAAAAAAATAGAAATCTAAATTACAATAAAATAAAGTAAATTTTTTTTGTGCGGGTGGGGGAGGGGCGGGTGATGGGTGGTGCAGAAAAACGAAAAAAACAGAAATTTGAAATTGCAAAAAATAAATATAGGTAAGAAAATAATTTTTTTTGCCGGGAGGGAGGGGGTGGAGAGGGTAGTAGGGTGGGTGGTAACGGAAAAACTGAAATTTGAAAAAAAAAAGCTTTTTTTTGGAGAGGGAGTGGGGTTGGGTTGTGAGGGTGGGAAAGGTTGAGGAGTTTTGGAAAATGATTTCCTTTTCTTGATAAGGAAAACATTTTCCTCCAATGGGAGGAAAATAAATTCATAAGAAAAATATTTTCCAAAACATTTAAGCCAACCAAACATGAAAAAATTGAAAAAAATATTTTCCTTCATACCAAACACACCCTTAATGTTAGAAAATATCAATCCATGTATTGAAGGAATCATTACAACAAATTAGGAATAAAATAGGAAAGAATTGGTACAAGCCTGATTCATGGTCTACGATTCCGTTATGGACTAGAATGTAAATCTTTTGATGCTACTTTTGTTAATTCATTAAAGCTATTAAGATTTTGTAATATTTTATTAAATACTGGACAAATTATGAAATTTCCTCTATATTTTTAACTCGCAAAAATATGGCCCATCGATTATTAGTGTCCTTTTTCCCCGATGAGAAACTAGAAAAGAACCGTGCTTTTCATTCTATCCTTTGTTTTACCAAAAGATTTCTCCAACCCATTAAAACTCTATCTGATGTTAAGTCTTAACAAATTAAGAAGACTAATTCCTGCCGTGGAATAAATTGTTATGATGTTGGCACAAATAAAATGTACGAGCATAATGTCTTTGAGACTCGGATTGGGAAGCAACAACATGTTTTGCTTCCAATTCAATTGTCATGAGGATCCTAAAGATTGATTATGTGATTTTATATTGACGTTAAGTAGGGAAATATAATTTTTTTTTCGTCTAAAAGAAGATGAACGTTTTCTTTCTAGTTATGCAAACCAGAAATTTTGTTGGGTAAAACTTGTACGATCTTATGCTTTAACTTCTTTATATTGTAATATTTATACCCGAACTATATCGTTGCAATAGTATATATTTTTAAAAATTTCTAAGAAACGTGAAACCGTAACATTAATGATTGTAAGGAGGCCATGGAATTGTTGTAGCAAAAGTGTATTTTCGTAAATATTTTTCTATATTGTAATTATATTTTTTACTCTTCCGCAATTTAATTTTATGTTCTTTTTGTATTTGAATTTTTGCAAGAAAATGACGCATCAATTATTAGTGATAATATGGATTTTAGTTCTCCTTTCAATACTAAGGTATTATTTAATGAACATTGGTTGTTATTATTTTATATTATTTTATATTGAAAAGTTTATGATTTCTTTTCTTATTTTATGTTTGTGATAATGTAACGACCCGACCGGTCGTTTTGTTTTCTAGAACCCCGAGAGGTTGCAGAACTCTGTTCCCCCAAATAAGACTTTATGTACGTGCTTTTACTGTTTTATGACTTGCGGGGATGGTTAGTTCGGGATTTCGAAGGGTTTGAGTTGAAATCGGAAAACATGGTTCCTTAAGGTTGACAAAAAAGACCAAGTTTGACTTCGATCAACATTTTGAGCAAACAACCATGGAATCAGGATTTGACGGTTCCAATAGGTTATGGTGATTTCGAACTTGGACATATGTTCGGATCGGATTTTGGATGACCCGGAAGCGTTTTGGCGCCTAATAGTGGAAATTGGTTCTTTGAAGGTTTTTAAATTCTTTAAATTTGGTTTGGAGTAGGTTTTGGAGATATCGAGATCCGAATGGAATTCCGAGACTAAGAATAGTTCCGTAATGTCATTTAAGACTTTCACACAAAATTTGGCATCATTCCGAATAGTCTAAGTAGGATTCGGCGCGTTCGAAGAGATTTGGAAACTTGAAGTTCATAAGTTGATTCAATTTGGTTTTGGGGTGTGATTATTGATTTTGATATTGTTTCACATGTTTCGGGTGGGAGTTCGAGCAAGTCTGTATTATGTTTATAGACTGGTTGGAGTAGTTGGACGGGGTCTCGAGGGGTTCGGGTGCGTTTCGGACCGCCCAAAGCTAAGTTGAAAAACACTAGATTTCTGCTTCTGGTTTCCTTCTTCGCGAACGTGACCCTCGTGTTCGTGATGAAGGATTTGGCCTTTGCGTTCGCGTTGGATAGGTCGCGTTTGCGTAGAAGCTTGGGTTTAGGCTTGGGCAACCCAGTTGCCTTACGCGTTCACGTGCTGGGCCTCGCATAAGGCTGTACTGTGGGCCGGTCTGGGCCCGGGACCGGCCCAGGACCACAGTCCAAACGGGCCTAATGGGCTGGTTCAAGTGAGCCTGGGCTTAAGTGGTGCAAACGACCGCGGCGGGCCAGTTCAACACAAATAGCCCATGAGCCCGGGACCGTTATGCCCGGGACCGGCAGGCGGGCCTGGGTCGGTTCAACCGGGCCCAACGGGCCAAACGGGCCCCAACGACTATTTTTTTAATTTTTTTTTTAAAATGCCCAACGGCTAGATTTTAAAATCTGACCGTTGAGCTTCAAAATTGGTCCGTTATGCACTTTAAAAAATAGCCATTTGCCCCCAAACTTTGCTTTAACCCCAAACTTTTTATAATTACACTTTTTTTCAATTCTCAACTATAAATATCCCCTCCCCCCCTTCTTTCATTTTTACTCAAAAATTCACAATCTCTCTCTAATTTTTTCTATAATTGCTTACTTTATTATTGCAATTTCGTGAAAAATTGTGAGGTTGGTGAATTGAAGTATTCAAGTCTTCAAGTCTTCAACGATGTTCAATTTTCAAGAAGTTGTTCGTCAATTCGGTAAACTTGTTCCAACTCTTAAGTTTTAATATTATAGTTTTGTTAGTTTTATTTAGTATAATTATAATTAATATGACATTTTCTTTGAAAAAAGTTTTTGGTGGTAAGGGTAAGAGAAAATCTAAAATTGGTGAATCTAGTAGCCAAACTACTACTCTTCCCCCGGCTCCCCGACCCAGACCTGTTACCCGTTCTCCTCCACCTATTATTCTTGATAGTGATAACTCTTGTTTTAAATTTTTCGATAGTCAATTTTGCCATGATGTTGCACCGGGTCAACAATTAAATGAAGAAGTTATGAATGCTCTTTATCCTAATGAAACTATCTTTGAAAATGATGAAGAATGATGATTTAGATGAAACACAACCGGATTTAGATGATACACCTACTAGTCCTGTTAATAACCCAAATGATGCCCCGCCTGACCCTCCTATAGTAACCCCTACTTTTAATAAACAACCTGCTAAACGGCCTGAAACATCTCTTGTTTGGCACTTTTTTACTCAACTAAGAGAACAAAATAAAGTTAAGTGTAAAACTTGTGGGTCTCAACTAGTTCATAAATTTACTGGAGACCGTAGCGGTACAGGTAGTTTGACTAGACACATATTGAAACACCCTAGAGATAAAGCTACATTTTTACAAATGAAAGATACGCAAGAGGGGACAAGTGTAGATAGTACGGTTAACCGTAGTACAGGTTCAAATCTTGTTCAACCGGGAATTAACACTGTTATCGGTGACATTTTATATTATGATCCAAATAAAGATCGTGAAGAATTGGCAAAAATGGTTACTGTTATGTGCTTACCCTATAGTTTTCCTTCTAGCCCTCATTTTGTGCATTATATTAGAAGAGTTTTTAATCCTACTTATAAAGGATGGCCTCGCGCAACCGTAAAGAGCGATATTTATAAATATAAACATGAATATGAAAAATATTTGAGCTATTTATTTACTCATATAGATTGTCGCATTGCTATTACTACTGATATTGGTAGAAGTGGTAATGACTGTGATTATCTAACTGTTACAAGTCATTGGATAGATGAGGAGTGGATAATGCAAAAACGCATTATTGCTTATAGAATAATTAATTCACGCCACACAGGTAAGTTTATTGCTAACACAGTTGCAGATATTTGTAGATATTTTTGCATTAGAGATAAAATTATGTCGGTTTCAATGGATAATGCTTCTAGTAACACTAACGCTATAGGCTTGCTTACAACTACACTAAATCCTGCATTTAGTAATATTTTTCATGTTAGATGTATTTGTCATATTTACCATTTAATCGTCGGTGTTGGTATGAATGTTTTAAATGTAGAAATTGAAAATGTTAAAATGGCTCTTAATTGGCTTTTTTATTCAAACCGTAGAAGTAGACTTAGAGACTATTTTAAAAAATGTGATGAATTTGGCCTTAGAGAAAGAAAGGTTCCTAAACCTTGTCCAACTAGATGGGAATTACATGTATGAAAGTTTAGTTGTTGTATATGAATATAGGAACCCAATAAGCGCAATGTATAATGCTTGTGTAGGTGATGGTGATGATGATGATGATGAGCACCTTACAAATCAAGATTGGAGTAATGTTAAAATACTTGTAGACTTTTTAGAACAATTTCATATTGCTACAAATGAATTATCTGGCCAATATTATCCTACCATTTCTAACTGTTTAGTTTATATTGCAGCACTTGTAGATTTATTTACTCAATTTTCAGAGGGTGGAGTAATTTATCAAGAAGCTATTAATTCTATGAAAGCTAACTTTAAAAAATATTTTTTCCCTATCCCCCCTATTTTTGGTGTTGCTGCATTGTTAAATCCTACAATGAAATTAAGAGGTCCTCACTTTTGGTATTCAAAAATTTATAACGATTTATCACTTTTAGCTGAGGAATTTGCTACACTTGGAGATGCAAAAACCTCAATTAAAATAAATGCTCAAACAATTTATAATGCTTATCAACTTGCCTTAGATCAAGCTAGACCAAATGTTCCAACTCCTACTTCGTCTAGTTCGCAAGCATCTAAAAGAACTACGAGCCTAAAAGCCCTTAGTTCTTGGACGAAGTTCAGGGGTTCTCAAGGTGATAATTTTGGTGATAGTTCACAACTAAATGAGCTTCAAGTTTATTTGTTGCAGGGACTTGAATCAGAGAATCCCGACGGCTCCTTCGATGTTTTGGAATGGTGGAAGGACAAACAAAAATACTATCCGGTTCTTTCAAGGATGGCTCGAGATATTTTAAGTGTTCAAGCTTCAACATTGGCATCGGAGAGCACATTCAGTCAAGCGAGACTTCAAATCGGTGATCATAGAGCGTCTATGAGGGAGAGCTTGTAAAAATCAGTACTCTTCAGAGATTGGATCCATTCGGAAAGAAGAAATTTTGGACTTGCAGAATCACAACCGGAGATAGATGAAGCTTATGAAGAAATGCAAGCGGAACTTGCGCAGGATGCTGCTTCACCCGGAAGCGGTGATAAACAAGCTTCTTTTCCACCACCACCAATGGAAATTCCTCCGGACCTTGAAGAATTTATGAGATTTGTTAGAGGTAATACATAGACTAACATGTAACTTGTATTTTGGCACATCTTCCTTAGTTTTTTTTCCTTTTAATGGTGCTATTAGTACCTTGTTGTGCTCATTCCATTAGGGGGAGGAAGACTAAGAAAGATATTGTCATTCTTTGTTAATGTCGTAATAGTAAAATATATAAGACATTCCCTTGAATATTTCTTTGCAATTTATTTTGTGTTTAAATTTGATATAGTATATATATTATATATCTAATACATATAAACTATATATATATATATATATATATATAGGCAATATATAATTATATATACACATAATACACCCTTATATATACATACTATACATACTATATATACTATATATATTTATATAGCTATATATAAGCAATTTATACTAGTATATACATATATAGTTTACAAGAAAGTGCCTTAGATAAAAAAAATAAAAATAATAGCCTGGAACGAAAAAAGCCCGTTAGGCCCGTTTAGGCCCGCGGGCCCGACCCATTTAGCTTGGGACCATTTGGGCTTAGGACCACCGTGGGCCGGTTCCACACATTGGGACTGTTTGGCCCGGGACCGCCTCAACCCGACCGTGCCTTAGATAAAAAAATAAAAACAAATACCCCGGAACGAAAAAAGCCCGTTAGGCCCGCGAGCCCGGCGCATTTAGCCCGGGACCATATGGGCTAAGGACCACTGTGGGCCGGTTCAACACATTGGGACAGTTTGGCCCGGGACCGCCTCAGCCCTGTCCTCCTCAAGCCCAGGCCCATTTAGGCCCGTTTAGCCCGGGCCCGGCCCACAATACAACCCTAGCCTCGCATTCGCAAAGTGTAGGCGACCCAGTGTTTCACGTTAGCGTAGGCCTTCTCGCGATCGCATAGAGCCTTTTCTAGGCTTCTCAAGTTTAGCCATCACGATCGCGAGAGCTTGGTCGCGATCGCGTATAAGGACCCCTGGGCAAAATTATCTTTTAAAAACAAGACTTAGGCTATTTTTTCTTATTTTCTTCCAATGTTGGGCGATTCTTGGAGCTCTTAGAGAGGGGATTTCACTTAGCACTTTGAGGTAAGTAATATCAACACAATGTGAGTTAAATACATAGTTTATGGGTAGATTATAACATGTTAATTAGTGAAAATTTTATAGGTTTAGGTGAAAACCTAGGTTTTTGATAAAAATGAGATTTAACCACGAAATTGGTTATGGGATTTAGTGAAAATCATATATTTGAGTTCTTAAGGTTATAGGTAACAACTTTCTTAAAAAAATTATGGAATCCAAGCATGTGGGCCCGGGGTGAATTTTAGGAGTCTTACATTTAGGGTTGGGTAATCACTACAATAGTTGGAATATGAACTTTTGAACATATATTGATTAATTTATATACCATTTGATTAGTTTTGGATTGTTCTGCACCGAATTGAGGGTTTGAGCTCAACTTGGTACCGGAAAGTAGGCCTTGAGACGAGGTAAGTCTCTTTTCTAACCTTGTAAGAGAGAATTAACCCCATAGGTGAACTAAATTAATATGTACTATTATTTTGGGGGAAGGGGAGGGGGGCTACATACATATGAGATGACGAGAGTGCGTACGTAGCTACTACTCATGCTTATGTCCAGGTAGTTTTATGTTTATACCATGCCTTGTGGGCACCAATTATTTGATTATTTGTGTTAATTGTGTTGCATGAGGCAAAGTTGAGGATCTTAAGATTTCAAAAGTTTCAAATGGAATTTCTTTATTTTGGAAAGAATTGAGGGTTATTGTGGCTACTTGAGAAATTTATATTAAACCGTGTCGCTAGTATTTTCCGCTAGTGGGGTAACCTTTCCACTACTCTCATGGAAGCGAGTCGTTCGCCTCGGTAAGTTAATAGATACATCTATGGTTCGCGTCATTCGATCCTCGGCAGTACACACAGTTATGTATATGTATATTTGGATCGATTCGTACGTCCTCGGCATAATTCGTGTGTGATACTAATATTTGTAGGTCCCTTTGTATTTGATATTTATTTATTGGCTTGAGAAATTACATGTTTAAATGAGGGAAATGATTCGGTTCTTACTAATGGTGAAAGAATTATTTATTTATTTCTACTCTATGTTCTATTGTCATTTATATCTGTCACGCCCCGAAACTGGGGGGCGAGACCAGCACCCGGTGCTTCACCTAACCTTGCGTACCAACTTGCGACTAAGGAACTCTGAACATGTGATGTCATGCTTTGGACATGGGCCACATTGCAACACAACTGTGAATGCTGACTTAATATCAATATAAAGCTGGGCCGACAAGGCCGTCATAACTACTACAGCTGGCAAACCAACAAAATATACATAAAAGGCCTACCATCCTAACATTCTGCACTAATTGACATCATATGTCTACAAGCCTCTACTTATGGATATATTATGATCGGAACAACTCTCCGACCTACTCATAACATATATACATATATATATATGATGTACATAAAGCTCTAGACCCGGCAACTCCGAAAGGCATGGAGCTTACCGATCAAGCTGAATTCGGGAAACACCTAATGAGGAGGTCTACTCATCTGTCTATCTGAACCTGCACGCATGAAATGCAACGCCCACAAAAAAGGGACGTTAGTATGAAATAATGTACCGAGTATGTAAGGAAATATACAGAAAGCTGAAACTGAACTGATAATATAATTAGTGAAAGCAACTGAAAGTCAAAGATAATTTAAAGATATGATAACCTACTAATACTTACTCAAATATCTCAATATAGTAAGTAAAATAGTTGTCCAACCCTATAAGGCTCGATATATATATATATATATATATATATATATATATATATATATATATATAACTACTCTGCCGGCTGTAACGACCCAACCGGTCGTTTTGAGCTTTTGCACTTTGCTCGCTAGTTCTCGGCAATGACTAGCCCCGTGTGATGTATTATGACTTATGTAAATCTGCGTTTTTATTTTTCAGGGTAATCGGAATGAATTTGTAAGAACAGTTCTTAGTTTGAAGCTTGAAATTTGAAAGGTTTGACCAAGATTTGACTTATTAGTGGATGACCTCGAAATGGAATTTTTATGTTTTGATTAGCTCCGTTAGATGATTTGGGACTTAGGAGCGCGGTCGGAATGTGTTTTGGAGGTTCGTGGAAGGTTTAAGCTTGACTTGGCGAAATTGAGATTTTGGTATTTTCTGGTTAATAGGCGAGATTTTGATATAAGGGTCGGAATGGAATTATGGAAGTTGGAGTAGGTCTGTTGTGTCATTTGTGACGTGTGTGCAAACTTTCAGGTCATTCATACGAGGTTTGGTAGGCTTTTTGATCGAAAGCGGAATTTGGAAGTTCTTGGAATTCTTAGGCTTAAATTCGATGTGATTTTGGTGTTTTGATGTTGTTTTGGGCATTCCGAAGGTTGGGAAAAGTTTTAATGAAGTTATAGGATATGTTGGCATGTTTGGTTGATGTCCCAAGGACCTCGGGTGAGTTTTGGATGATTAAACGGATCAATTTTGGACTTTGGACTTGACAGTTTTTGGTGGTTTTTGTTGCAGACGAATTGTTCTTCGCATTCGTGGTTGGGGACTCACGTTCACGAAGGGTGTTTTTGTGTGATGATATTTTGTTCTACGCGTTTGTGAGGAAGAGTACGCGAACTCAAAGGTGAAGGCTTCATGTGCATCGCGAACACATGACCAGGGTCGCGTTCGTGAAGAGGAGTAAGGTCGTTGGGCACCCCAAGCCCTTATGCTATGCGTTCGTGAGATTTGTATCACGTTCACAAAAGGCTGGTATGGCGAAGCATCACGTTCGCGTGGAATCGTCCGCGTTCGTGAAGGGAAAAGTGGAAAGGCAGTGAATTTGGTCTACGTGAACGCTAGAGGGCGGTCGAGTTCGCAAAGAAGGAAATTTTACCTGGGGCTGAATGTTTAAAAGTGTGTTTCGCGATTCTTGGTCTATTTTCCCCATTGTTGAATGATTTTTGGAGCTTTTGAGAAGGATTGAAGCGGGAATCAAAGGGAAACACTTGGAGGTAAGATTTTTGAACTCTATATTCGATCCTATGTTGATTCTTACTTTTTTAATCATGAAATATGCAGAAATTAAAGCCTAAAATTGGGGAATTAAGGCTTGCATTTGGAGAGTGTAAATTGGGAATTTGATGCTCTTGGTATGTATAGACTCATGAAAGGATGAGGATTCTATTGATGTGATTTTTACCGAATTTCGAGACGTGGACCCGAGGGCCGTGTTTGAGCAATTTCGGGATTTTTGATGTAAATTGGATATTTTCGAGTGGGCTTTGTTCCCTTAGCATATTTTAATAGTTATGTACTGATTGTGGCTAGATTTGGAGCATCTAGAGGTCGATTCGTTAGGGCAAAGGTATCGTGGGCTATAGTTTGGACCGGATCGAGGTGAGTAATGATTGTAAATGTTGTCCTGAGGGTATGAAACCCCGGATTGCACATCGTTGTGCTATATTAAGGTGACGCACACGCTAGATGGGGGTCGTGCACTATTGGGGATTGCAACTTAGTCCATCCCGAATGGTTGTTTTATCGCGTATTTGATTGAAAACTATCTGCTATCATCATGTTTTGGGCCGAATGCCATATTTAGACCTTGTGCCAACTATTTGAACCCTTAGGGGATTTTTACTGATATTTCCTCACTATTTTGACTTTATACTTAAACTCAGTCATGCTATATTCTACAGTTTTCATAACTCAGCCATGTTTAGTCTGCTTTAAGACTTAAATGATAATTTAAATGATATTTTGGGTTGAGCATCATGTTTTACTATTGCTCGAGTGGCTTGTGAGATTTTGACTGAGTAAGGCCGAGGGCCTATGTTGTGAGGAAACACTGATTATGATTATTAGGCTGAGGGCCTGAGATTTGTACGCCACGAGGTGGGTTGTTGATATGAGGCCGAGAGCCTAGTGATTATGCCACGAGATGGCTTGATATTGTGCGTGGGCTGTAAGGGGCCCCTCCAGGAGTCTACACACTCCCAGTGAGCACAGGTAACCATTGTGATATGAGATATAGCCCGAGGAGCTGGTGATTATTCCATGATATTGCCCAAGGACGGATTCCATTGACATTGTGCCCGAGGGGCGGATTCTTATGTGTTTTTCTGTTCTAGCTGCTTTGCATTTAATTGCTTAACTGTTAAAAAGGCATTTCTAAAAAATCTTCAACTGAACCAAAGTGACTTTACATATTTCCACTGTTTCATGGTTTTTACTGCTTCTTTATAGCATGTTGACGTGTCTTTACGTGATTTCCTATCGCTCAGTTTTCATTTATTATTATTACTCACTGAGTTAGAGTACTCACATTACTTCCTACACCTTGTGTGCATATTCAGGTATTTTTGAACCCGGTAGTGGGTGTTTGTTGATCAGAGGCAGAGTCATCGGAGTTTAGCAAGGTAGTTGCCCGGCGTTCGCAGTATTACTTTTCTCTTTCTTGATATCATTAGACTGTATTTAGTACATTTTCAGAATTCCGTTGTATTTTAGACCTTAGTAGATGCTCGTGACTTGTGACACCCTGATGTCAGGCTATATCTATTTTCGCACTTGCTCTATTTCGCCAAATTTAAACCTGTTGGGGATTTATTCTTATAAATGACTTAAATTGACTTATTAAATTATTAAAATGAATTTGGGAATTGTGTCGGCCGGCCTTGTCCGCATGAGAGGTGCCATCACGACCGAGTCCAGTTGGGGGTTGTGACAAGTTGGTATCAAAGCCTAGGTTATATGTCTCACGAGTCCTGAGCAGGTTTAGTAGAGTCTCGTGGATCGGTACAGAGACTTCTGTATTTATCCTCGAGAGGCTGCAGAACATTTAGGAAAAAAACTTCACATTCTTGAATTCTTGTCGTGCGTCCTTGATTCATCTTGAAATGTGACTCTTTGAATTCCTTCCACGCGTTCGTATGCGTGTATGAGCGCTCAGTATCAGATGTGCATCGATGGCTTATGATTCACTGATCAAGGGGTGAGATGTGATCTCTGTGTGTTGATGTTGGGCCAGTCTGGAGGACTTGAGGCCGGGTTTTGCCTATAGCTTGAGCACTGAGGCGTTGATTGTGTGAGCATGTGTTTTTGAACTTATATGTTCGGTAGTGTTCCTATTAGTAAAAGTGATGGATGGATGACGATGTGATGAGTATGTTATAACTACGAGATGTATTCATATGATTTGGAAGTGACAAGAAGGGTCTGCTGGAGGATAGAAGAACTATGAGGTGCTTGATTTCCATCTTGATTTGAGGAATAGCCCCGAGTTATGGGTGTGTGAAGAACCTTCTCATGTTTTCTAGATGGGAGTGATGTAAATTTCATGTTGCGGTATGAGTTCAGACTCAGGAAAATTAAGTGACTGCGTAATGTTTATGACGGTGGAAGGTATACAGAAATGTTAGTTTGAGGCGAAGCAGGTGGGTTATCCCCTGCGGAGTGTTCTAAAGTTGTGTGATCCTTATATTGTCTGTTAGAAGATCTCCTTTACAAGTGAAATATATGTATTACAATATAAATTTGGGTCGCTTAAGAGAGTGGATTTAACTGTTACGAGGGTGAATGCGAGATTTGTAGAATATTTAAAGTACTAGATGGTCTGTGTTTCGCGAGATGATGAATGTTGAGTTTAATCTCACTATGGTATTATGGCAGTAATAGAGTATACGCGTTATGAGTTATTGTGTGTGTGGATCTATGGCTTTGAACCAAATGGGGGAGTCTACTATTAATTAGTTAATTGCACAGTTATGTGCTATGTTGGTTCCAGTTTGAGGCTTGCCGATGAATCAGTTATGGTTTACGGAGATTAAGACCGAGGATGGCTCGAGTAAAGGAAATTTCAATAAAGTTTATGTCATGCTTCCTAGGTATATGAGAATCACGGAATGTCTTGAGTAGTTATTGGTAAAGGATGTGCGGTACATAACAAGAAGTTGCTTGGTTGCATTAAAATGAGGTTACATTATATGGTGTCAGAGTGCTAATGAGGCACATGTTGTTCGGTTCATTTGATTAGTCTAATTGCAGTTTGAGTAGAGTGGACGACTCTCGAGAATGGTTCTAATGGGTTCAAGATTTTACATGTAATAATTGAAGATTTTCAAGTTGTATAATTGGCTAGAAACTGAGGTTTGCATTGGAGGGTGTCAAGAATTGTGTCATTTATATATCAATTATGGGATTATACATATCAGTATTAGGAAGGTAATGGTTCCGGATTCGCAGGAAGTCTCTTTGGGGTAGGTATTTTGAACGTGGTGCTTTTGGAAACATTTAAGAGAGTACTCAGCAGCTTATGAGCCTTAGACATTGTGGTTTTATGCTTGGGTATCGTGTGGTGAGTCTGGGTTGAGGAATGGTGGTGTTATAGCAAGAAGAAGTATCAAGTTGAAGTTAAATCAGAAGGAACTTAAATAGAGGGGATAGCTTGGTGGTAGGCCGGATCAGTATGGTAAGGATATGATTAGTTCCTTGGATGCTTACAAGGTAATGAGTTTCTACAGGTGTTTCACAATAATGCTCTTGGGTTTAGTAGTCTGCGTAGCTTGGTTGAGTTAGAAGGATTCAGTCCTGACAGGTTTGGTTCAGTGCAAAAGGGAGTCGGATAGTTTTTGATGATTTCTACCACAATTTGGAGGCGTATATTTTCTACTGGCATGAGGAGCATGGGATGTATAATGATGTTCTTCCAGATGGGCTCAATTGAAAGTCCTTGGTTAGTTGAGTACATAGTTGCTTGTGGCTCGGAAGGGAGACGAAGTTCTCATGTTATCCTAGGATGGTATGGTATATGCGGTATGTTATGGAGGATTGAGATTTGTGTGCGTAAGGTTACGGTTCAGATCTGAAAGGAATGTCATAAAATTCTTAGGCGGCACAAGCAGTTTCAGGTGATTAAGGAAATGGTATTACTAATTGGTGTGACTTGGCGGGGGTATACATTTCAAAAAAAAGGTAATGAGAATGAGAGTGATGATACTTCATTAGTATTGCGGCACTCTCTTGTTGGATCGACTGCTGATATTCGAGTTTGCTTGGTGGTACAGAAGAATTTTAGGGGTACCACTCATGGATGTTCGGGTATTAGAGGTGTGTTGCATATTCAGGTGGAGTTGGGATTGGATATGGTGATTCGTGTGCTTTTTGGAGTCGGATTCTGGGAGTTCTCATAAGCAGGTTATGTTGTGGTTGTGGGTCACGTGTATCGGCATTGTGGGGTGACTATCGGGGTTTGGAGACCCGAGTGGATCTTCTGCTGCTTGGTAAGTTAGGGCTTGACGTGATATTGGCTATAGACTGGTTGTCTCTGTGTCATGTTATTCTGGACTATTGCGCTAAAGCGGCAATGTTGGATATGCCGGGAATACCACGGATTGAGTGGCGAGGTTCGACGGATTATCTTCTAGTAGGGTGATTGTATATTTTGAAGACCAAGCGGATGGCTAGGAAGGATTGTCTTTCTTATTAGGGCTTTCATGATGGATGTCAGTGCAAAGACTCCTACTATTGATTCAGGTCCGGTGGTGAGGGACTTTTCGGATGTGTTTCTTGTGGCCTAGCATGTCGCTGGCAAGGTTGTTGATTTCGGTATTGATTCGATGTTGGGCAACGTATCGTATGGCATCGGCAGAGTTAAAGAAGTTGAAGGAGCAGCTTCAGGGTTTCCTTGTTAAGGGGTTCGTTGGCAGGCCAATGTGGATGTGTGTTCTAACTTGAGTCGGCTTGGTTGGCTCTGAGTTGTATTTCTGAGGTATGTGTTGATTCGATTGTTATTGATCCTATTAGTAATCTGGGGAGATCTATGAGTTACCTTTCCGTGTTGCAAGGCATTGTGATTTGTTGGTTATAGGCACATGTGGTGCGGTGTTATTGGGGTCTCTTAGTGGAATTCGAGCGGGATGAGTATTGGATATTGCTCAGCGGATGGCGCATCGGTTGTGTCCTTTCGGGTTGTGTGATGTCATGTCAATTGTTTCTCTGTGGTTATGATGATTTGCTTTGGTTCTAGACATCAAATTGCGCATCGTTATCGATTTTGAGCATAGTGACTTGAGGTGTTTCATGTGGACCAGTGCTTGGGTAGGGTCACGCATTGCAGCAGAGTTATATGGAGGTTCGACCCTTCGGGTTGGATTCGTGTGTTCTATTTCTACGATGTGTGATGGGTTCTCAGCATTGTGTGAGGTGGTACTGGTGAGCTTGCAGTTCAGATCTCTCATTTGAGTCATTCTTCATGATTTGAGTATGATCAGATTGTTGCTTATCAGTGTGCAGATTGCACGAGTTGTGTCTTTAGATGGTATTGATGTGTCATGTCACCAGAGTAATTGTGTTGGATTAGATGTGATCGTTGGGATCTAGAATGAATACAAACGGATTCGGTTTCAATGTGTTGGAAGGATAATATCGAGGTTCGGCTCAGAAATTTGCTATGTTCTTTGCCAAAGGAGAAGTGGCTTCATGGATGGTTGATATGAGAAATAGTTATGGCTTACTACATGTTTTGTTTATCATTGCCAGTATATGAAAGTGTTGGAATGAGACTTTAGTTAATAAGAGGTTTTCTATCGGTATTCGGTTGTTGTGTGCAACTGCTGTGATTAGAAGTTATCGCTACAAGTGTTTGAGTTATGTGGTATATCATGTAATTGCACCTGAGGTGGCAGGTATGGGTTATTACAGCTTGTTCGGGCTTTTGCAGAGTATAGTTGTGAGATTTTGATCTTGTGGATGATTTCAGGAGTGGAAATTGGTTCTAAGGTTTATGGACTAGGTTGGATTGTGAAATTTCAGCTGCATGGTGTTATCAGACCTATATGTGATAGGGTGACGTGGGATCACCCCCGGGTATGTGCATGGTATGGTTATTCAGCGATTGGTTGGCTTTTGGAACAACTCTAGGCACGTTCGAGGACAAACATATGTTTAAGTGGGGAGGATGTAACGAGCTGACCAGTCGTTTTGAGCTTTTGCACTTTGCTTGCCAATTATCGAGCATGACTAGCCCCGTGTGATGTATTATGACTTATGTAAATCGTCGGTTTTGGTTTTCAGGGTAATCAGAGTGAATTTGGAAGAACGGTTCTCAGTTTGAAGCTTGAAATTTGAAAGGTTTGACCAAGATTTGACTTGTTAGTAGATGAGCTCAGAATGGAATTTTTATGTTTTGGTTAGCTCAGTTAGATGATTTGGCACTTAGGAGCGTGATCAGAATATGTTTTGGAGGTCCGCGGAAGGTTTAGGCTTGAATTGGTGAAATTGATATTTTGGCGTTTTCCGGTTGATAGGCGAGATTTTGATATAAGGGTTGGAATGGAGTTCGGGAAGTTGGAGTAGGTCCGTTGTGTCATTTTTGACGCGCGTGCAAAATTTCAGGTCATTCGGATGAGGTTGGTAGGCTTTTTGATCTAAAGCGGATTTTTTTGTTCTTGGAATTCTTAGGCTTGAATCCGATGTGATTTTGGTGTTTTGATGTCGTTTTGGGCATTCCTAAGGTTGGGACAAGTTTGAATGAAGTTATGGGATATGTTGGCATGTTTGGTTGTAGTCGGGCCTCGGGTGAGTTTCGGATGATTCAACGGATCAATTTTGGACTTTGGACTTGGCAGTTTTTGCTCGTTTTTGTTGAAGATGAATTGTTCTCCGCGTTCGCGGTCGGGGACTCGCGTTCGTGAAGGGTGTTTTTGTGTGATGATATTTTGTTCTGCATGTTCTCGAGGAAGAAGACAAGAACGCGAAGGTGAATGCTTCATGTGCATCGCGGACGCGTGACTGGGGTAGCATTCACGAAGAGGAGTAAGGTCGTTGGGCACCCCAAACCCTTGGGCTATGCGTTCGCGAAAGGCCGGTATGGCGAAGCATTGCGTTCGCATGAAATCGTCCGTGTTCGCGAAGGGAAAAGTGGAGAGGCAGTGAATTTGGTCTACGTGAACGCTAGAGGGCGGTCGAGTTCGCGAAGAAGGAAATTTTACCTGAGGTAGAATGTTTAAAAGTGTGTTTCGCGATTCTTGGTCTATTTTCTGCATTCTTGAACGATTTTTGGAGCTTTTGAGAAGGATTGAAGAAGGAATCGAAGGGAAACACTTGGAGGTAAGATTTTTGAACTTTATACTCGATCCTATGTTGATTCTTACTTGTTTAATCATGAAATATGCGGAAATTAAAGCCTAAAATTGGGGAATTAGGACTTGCATTTGGAGAGTGTAAATTGGGAATTTGAGAGGGCAATTGAGGTTCGATTTTGATGCTCTTGGTTTGTAAAGACTCATGAGAGGATGAGGATTCTATTGATGTGACTTTTATCAGATTTCGAGACATGGGTCCGGGGTCGGGTTTGAGCAATTTCGGGATTTTTGATGTAAATTAGATATTTTTGAGTGGGCTTTGTTCCCTTAGAATATTTTAATGGCTATGTACTGATTGTGGCTAGATTTGGAGCATCCGGAGCTCGATTCGTTAGGGCAAAGGCATCACGGGCTATAGTTTGGACCTGATTGAGGTGAGTAATGATTTTAAATGTTGTCCTGAGGGTATGAAACCCCGGATTGCACATCGTTGTGCTATATTAAGGTGATACACACGCTAGATGAGGGTCGTGCACTTTTGGGGATTGTGACTTAGTCCATCCCGAATGACTGTTTTACCGCGTATTTGATTGAAAACTATTTGCTATCATCATGTTTTGGGCCGAATGCCATATTTGGGCCTTGTGCCAACTATTTGAACCCTTAGGGGATTCTTACTGATATTTCCTCACATTTTGACTTTATACTTGAACTCAGTCATGCTATATTCTACTGTTTTCATAACTCAGCCATGTTTAGTCTGCTTTAACACTTAAATGATATTTTGGGGTGAGCACCATGTTTTACTATTGCCCGAGTGGCTTTGTGAGATTCTGAATGAGTAAGGCCGAGAGCCTATGTTGTGAGGAAACACTGATTATGATTATTAGGCCGAGGGCCTGAGATTTGTACGCCACGAGGTGGTTTGTTGATATGAGGCCGAGAGCCTAGTGATGATGCCACGAGATGGCTTGATATTGCACTTGGGCTGTAAGGGGCCTCTCCAGGAGTCTGCACACTCCCAGTGAGTGCAGGTACCCATTGTGATATGAGATATAGCCCGAGGGGCTGGTGACTATTCCATGATATTGCCCAAGGGGCGGATTCTGTTTACATTATGCCCAAGGGGCGGATTCTTATGTGTTTATCTGTTCTAGCTGCTTTGCATTTAATTACTTAACTGTTAAAAAAGCATTTCTAAAAAAGCTTAAACTGAACTAAAGTGACTTTACATATTTCCACTATTTCATGATTTTTACTGCTTCTTTATAGCCTGTTGACGTGCCTTTACGTGATTTCTTATCGCTCAGTCTTCATTTATTATTATTACTCATTGAGTCAGGGTACTCACATTACTTCCTGCACCTTGTGTGCAGATTCAGGTATTTCTTAACTCGGTAGCGTGTTTTGGTTGATCAGAGGCATAGTCATCGGAGTTTAGCATGGTAGCTGCCTGGCGTTCGCAGCGTCGCTTTTCTCCTTCTTGATTTCATTAGACTGTTTTTAGTACATTTTCAGACTTTTCATTGTATTTAGACCTTAGTAGTGCTCGTGACTTGTGATACCCCGATGTCGGGCTGTATCTATTTCCGCACTTGCTCTAATTCGCCAAATTTAAACTTGTTGTGGATTTATTCTTATAAATGACTTAAATTAACTTATTAAATTGTTAAAAATAAATCTTGGAATTGTGTCGGCTGGCCTTGTCTTCACGAGAGGCGCCATCACGACTGGGTCCGATTGGGGGTCGTGACAAGTAGGCCCGCTCGTGGGCACTCGACAATACTAGGCTTTGTATCTCGACCAACTGGGCTCACTCATAGACGCTCGGCCACAGTAAGCTCGGTATATAACTTACCATCTGATCAGAGGTTGCCCAATTGGGGCCTGACAATCGGTTATAGCTCGATGGTAATGAAAACTTAATACTGTATATATAAACTCTTTGCTCTCCTGACTGTAAGAAGAAAATACTCAATTAAATATGAAGTCCCGATAAGGACAATATTGTAACTTACAAAACTAGAAAAATATACATAATTTGCGAGACTAGCAAAATATACGTAAATTCCGGAATATAAATTTTTCTTTATGGCTCATTAACAAACTCGTGTAATAACGAGATCATGCAAAAATAAATAAGGGCTTAGCCTTAACATACCTGGAGTAGGAAAAACTCTATATAATATTCTTTGTAGGAGAATTTGATTGTTGAGAATCTCGTTGTTAATATCTTGTAGGAGCTTGAATTTTATGAACGTTTCTAGCATTCTGCTTGTGATCTTGATGTCAAGATATGAGAAATTAATCTCTTATTGAAAGCTTTGAAGTTGACGTTTTAGATTTCGTTGAAATATGTTTCTGCAAAATGGCTAACACTTGGTTTGGTTGAAAGAAACCTTTTTTTTGTAAGAATGAATATTATGTTATGCAAAGTCTTTACTGATTTTGAGAATTAAATGAAGGTGTATTTTGCCACCTATCAAAGAAATCACTTAGTCATTCCTTTACAATGTGGCTAGCTGCCACGTTACTCGGGTGTAATTTTATTAATTTTTATCCACTTATTAGTTAATTGGGTAATGTTTCATCACCCGGTAATTAACCAATTTATCACATAATTAAGAATTATCTCAACTTACTTAAAATACTACTCGCTTTTAACATACCTTATACATCTTACTATCATGGTCATGTGGTACCTTGTATGTTACTAGTCCATAAATGCCGGGTATTTTAGTTCAGGCCATATTTTATCCCACAATGCCAAACTTTGACGAAACGTATTTTCTTTGATTTAGCTTCCCCTCTCACCTTCACGAATTTACTCATCACTTGTTTAAAATAGCATAATTCTTATAATTTCCAAAAATCTTTTTCTTGGGCTGATGTCAATTACCTTACGACAAATCCAACGTACAATACAACATGGTGCAACATTGTTGTAATTTAAAACTGCAAAACATAACATCATCGTAATGTAGTACTGCTGGACGTAACATCAACATAATATTGTGAGGCGTAACATCATTCCGCCCTTTGGAATATTCGTCCTTGAATGTTGACTGATGCTCTTATCATTTTCATAACTTATAGCTCTTGTGAATATCTTAATACTCTCTTTTCCATTTAGGTAGTTGTTCTGTGAATAAATCCAAAGGCCAGGACATTCCCCCCTTTAGGCCACTTTCCCACGCTATGACTTGTTATTGAATTCCTTCCAATCTCGTAATTGTTGCTACTTTCCATCATGCAACCTCTTTGATACTGACCTTGTAAGTGTGCCCATGCAACTCTCCTCTCCTTTGTCCTCTAGCTTTTAGCCAATCCTGAAGTTCTTCGCTTGGTATTTTGTCGAACTTACGAATATTGTTATATCTTATTTTATAGACCTGGATATCCATTCGTATGACTTTACTGCATCTACGTAGGTCATAATGTACCATAACTCTTACCTCAATTTCTCGTTACTAAGGTCTGTTACCAAATCTCAGGTTACTTTCATTGCTTATCCCATACGTATAAATCTATTTCCTCTAATGCTTCCACATTACTGTTCATCTTAAGAATGACGGGCTAATCTCCTCTCATACTTTATAACTTTTATCCATCCATTTTTGATTCACCTTAATTTTGATCCACAATCCACCCGTGATAACTTAACCTTTTATGTATATCACCGCTAGGATTCACGTTTTATCAGGGAACATCTGATATGACTAGATTGATCTACCTAGGGCAATACCCTACTTTCATAACCGTATCTCACAACATCCCAATGTGATTCATCTTGCATGGGTATTTTTAATCATGTCCAATTCATGAGATCCCTTTCTTTTCTTCGTCAGATCATTACTCAATCGAAAGCCCAAATGTCATCCTTTGTCTACAATAATTACACCCTCATTCTATTTACAGGGCAACATTCCATCTCTTTTAAATGTTATTAGTCTTAGACTCCTTTGAGTTCATTCAGAGTACAGTGAGCTTTGTATAACTTAGAGAAACCATATGCTCTGCTTGTTTTCATGAGCTTAATCATGAGGACTTATCCATTTTGTTATAGCTTGCGACCTACACATCTCTATTTATATTACTTGCAACCTTTCAACTTCCTTGCATCATAGATTTCCTTATGTCATTTTGGGAACGTCAAGCAAGACATCACATCGTCTCTAAATAACTCTTCTTTATTCTTAGTTCGGATTTTTGATACCTAGAAACCATAGGCTTGAAGACATGCTACTGACGATGCAACTATCATTCCTGGATACTAAATCCCCGCGCTTTTAGCCTTTTATCCGAAGCATGAACTGTTCACAACCTTTTACATTTGGGTATCTCATACGTTGTTCACCTTTACCTTACTTACCTAAAAATCTCGCATCATATCTTCTATCTCTTTCATGACCTCCCTTCCATATAGGTATAATTCACATCCACAACTTGATTCTCTATTATAACACTTGCCCCTTTGGTGCATACACAATTCGGTGGGAGCTTCATACTGACTTCTTATGAGGCCGGTACTTTACTAACCGGCTCGAATGTAGGGCCGTTATAGAATATGATTGTTATAATATCTCTCTTGTACCTCTGATGTTAAAACGGATTCTGCAATGTTTTCAATCATGATTTCTATAAAAAAAAATTTGGTCCAATAATCTGACTCTTGATTTACTTATTGATGTAATTCTTTAGTTTCCTCTTCCTTTTGATCAGCCTTTATGTATGCTTAAGCTATCTTCCAATCTGCAGCTCATGATATTAGTTATTATTTAAGTCTTTCATATACGCTATGTAATATCCGTGATACCATCATCTAACAATTCAATCCCTTGTTTATGACCTGGACTCAATTCTTTCTTTTAACTTATACCAGAGTCTCATACGACCGTATGATTGTCAACATATATGCTGCATGGATAATACTCCGAACTTTTATGTGAGTTCATAATGTAACTAACTCTGGATTATTGGTCGAATAATTCCCTCTGTTCCCTTTTAGCTTTCTTTAAACGTAAACAATTACTTTTCTTGGTCGTTTTGCTACTTGTTGGGTGCATACTTAACCTATCTTAGTGGCCATACATATTGGAATTCCATACAACTCATATCACATTGAATATCACTTCTGATTACTTCCCGTCCATTAGCCGCGGTATGTGCCACTTCCTTATAGAGTACATACAACATTGTTGTGAGACTGTTGTTATAACATCACTTCCTCTTTAGGTCACTGATCTTAGGTTGAAACCTTCCTCCTTATTTCCTCAGCTAGTCTTTTGTTGCAGTACTTAGCGAGAACCCTTGACTCTCGTAAAGCTGTGATCTTATTACGGACCTTTTGATGTCCCTCCTTGCCTATAATCATCCGTAGTTTCTTACCTCTGTATCCTTGTGCTTGTGTGGTTGCTTCTGAATTGATATTTTGACTGTCTTCCCAGTGGAACCTTTTTTGATCCCTGTATCAATCATACAGTACCTTTAACTATCCCGTCTCCTATTTGAATATATCTCAAGTATTATAATGATATTACTGCGAGGCTGAATTCTCCAGGTTGGGGTTTACTATATTTATCTTGTATGATCTCCTGATTTGTGTATAACTTCTTGTCTAGTCATGACTAGGCTTTTTCTGAATCAACTACTAACTACTCATCGACCCATTCTCATATCCATATTCCGTGTAATCTTTCTTGGGTTATTTCCTTGTCTTAACTTACCTCACGTACTTGTTCATTATCTATCAATAACATCCCGGGCATGAACCTATTTCCTTTTCTTGACGTTATGCTTATATAACGTTCTGGAATCATAAAATATCTGCAACATTTGGATAAGTACAATCTCATCCCTTCCTCATTTTTATCACATTCTTCCTTTATTATTCCATATTCCCCCCTTTTGGGGAGTACTAAAAATTGGAGCTATGACGACCTACCTATAGATGCTTTTCCTCTTCATCTTTAGCATCCTTTCATATCATCAATGAACCTTACTCGCCTTGCGGTAATCCTCATGTGCCAAGGATAACAAAATTCCTTACTCGCTATGGTGACACTTCATGTAACTGGCACATACAGTCACTTAAGCTTAACTTTGCTGATATTGCTTGCTTTAGGGAAGCGTATCCCTGAATGACCATTCTCTTAATTCATCATGGATCTTCTTTTGTTGTCAATTCTACTATTGTGAGAATGCAATCTGAAATTCTCATGATACTGAATATTATCAATTCACTCAGTTCCTACTTCATATTTAGTTTAGCTTGTTCACCAATCCAAATTGTTTTCTATTATTCTAGGGTCTAACTTTTCCTTCCGGTAGTTTTGTTAGAGTCACGAACTTATTTTTCGAAGTGAGGATATGACTTTATGGCCTATACTCTCTTGTTCTCTTAAGGCCCATCACATACCGTCTCTTTCTTCATTTGACTATAGATTCTGTAACACCTTACTATTGCCATCCATGTATCACATCTCACCCATAATGCTTCATTATCCCTCTTCGTACTTCCCTGCTAATATTTCTATTTATCACTTTATCCTAAAAAATTTAACAAGACATTCTTTCACTTTTTACCTTTCCTTGCTCCATTTACTGGCTCTTTGGACTGCCTAACATTCTCCCTCTACTAGGGACGTGAGCCATACTAAGGTAATATTTATCCCTTCAAGGTTTCCAGTTTCTATCTTTGTAGTACTCATATCTACCTGTACTATTTTAGTGTGCACCATCTGGGTGTCTCACAAGGAGATCTGTTAGCACATTTGCAATATCCTTCGGAAATGTCAACTAACTTTACCAATCCATCCAATATTCTGGGTTACTCTAATCCCAGCTGGATCCTGATAACCCGTTCATCTCTTAAACTATATTTGTTTACTCTCATAGGGCATAACTGAGATCGGTATAGTCGATTGTACGTACATTTGTCACTATTGAAGTTAACTCAAAATGCTCATATCTCCCTTCCTAAATGGTAAATAATGATAATATTTATTAACTGGGTACCTCGTACCCTTCTTCACCTTGCTTCTTTTACTTGCTGAAACTTGTGTCAACCTTCTGATTCTGTTATTCCTTTTTACCATAAGAGTGGATAAGTATTCTTGCCTTAAAACTCCTTATCATGAACCTTACACCTTTTAGTACACTCCTAGTTTGCCGAAGACCTCATATTTACTTATCATAAGCATAATGCAAAATCAAGTTCATCTGACTTCAACACTTCCACAGTTATATCTTTTACTGACTATCTTTCTGAAAATAGGTATCGTCTTATTATGAATAAAATAAAAGTTAGAAATTTGAATCTTATAAGTGAGCTCTACCACACGATCTAGAGTAAGAAGAAAGAGTGACAGTCCTAAATGCCCTGTAGCCTCCTGCTCATAAGTGTGGTGCACGACACACCCATAACCAAGACTCTACTAGACACGGCTTATAGACTCCATAGGAAAAAACTTCTCTGATACCACTTTTGTCACGCCTCGAAACTGGGGGTAAGACCGGCACCCGGTGCCTCACCTAACCTTGCGTACCAACTTACGACTAAGGAACTCGGAACATGTGATGTCATACTTTGGCCATGGGCCACATTGCAAGACAACTACGAATGCTGACTAAATATCAATATAAAGCTGGGCCGACAAGGCCGTCATAACTACTACAGCTGGCAAACCAACAAAATATACATAAAAGGCTTACCAGCTGAACATTCTGCACTAACTGACAACATATGTCCACAAGCCACTACTGGTGGATATACTGTGATCGGAATAGCTACCCAACCTATTCATAACATATATATATATATATACACACACACACAAGATGTACATAAAGCTCTAGACCTGGCAACTCCGAAAGGTTTGGAGCTTACCGATCAAGCTGAACTCAAGCAACACTTAATGAGGAGGTCTACCCGTCTGTCAATCTGAACCTTCACATATGAAATGCAGCACCCCCAGAAAAAGGACGTCAGTACGAAATAATATACCGAGTATGTAAGGCAATATACAGAAAGCTGAAACTGAACTGATAATATAATAAGTGAAATCAACTAGAAGTCAAAGATAATCTGAAGATATATTTACCTGCTAATACTGACTCAACTCTCTCAATATAGTAAGTAATATAAGACAGTGTTTAAAAGTGCCACTCAGCATGCACAATATTTAACTCTCAGAAACCAATACATATCTCCAAGACCTGGAAACCCATGAATCACAAGCTAAGGATCACTACATAGTGCTAACTCTAGAATAGTCTAAAACAAAATAAATACAGAAGGGCGGTAACTATAAGAGAGAGTGGAGAAAGACTCCTCGGTCTGCGGATGCGGTAGATATACCTCAAAGTCTCCGAAAGGTTGCCTCGCCTCAAGGATGGTAAGTCTGAGTAAAAGTACTTGGATCTGCACATGAAAAACATGCGCAGAAATGGCATAAGTATACCACAACGGTACTCAGTAAGTCCCAAGCCTAACCTCGGTCAGGTAGTGACGAGGAAGGTCAGGGCCCTACTGAGGTTAAATAAAATACAAAGTATAACAGTGTAGAACAAGACAGTATAATTAAGTGCAACAGTAAGAATTAACATAGAATAGAAAGAGCAACAACAACTAGAACAGAGGCAAAATAATCACGAGGGAACATAGCTCAACACAGAGATAGCAACCGGGGATCTACCAGGATACCGACCTGTAGCCCCCAAATGTAAATATCCAGTGGATATCCCGGGTGTCGTCCCATAGTCCAACTCATAATGCGACGGGGATCTACCGGAATCCTGTTCCGTCGTTCTCAAATGTAAATACCTAGTACTGGGGGAATCTACTAGGTGCAGTCCCGTAGTTCCATATAAATGTGCAGGGGGGTCTACCGGAATCCCACATCCGTAGTCCCAAATAAATAGACAAGGGGGATCTACCGGAATCCCACATCCGTAGTCCCAATGTAAATACACAGCACCAACAGGAAAATATTCAGAAATGGCAAATTTCATATTAAGGCAACAAGTAATTCTAGCCTAACATGCTGTACAAAATTCAGGTAAGGCAGGTTGAGCAAATAAAGCAATTAAATCACTTAGACATGCTTTCCTAAGCTAACAACAGGCTTAATAGTGCGAGTAATAAAAACAGGAAAGGGAATATACTAGTAATTACTTAATGAAAACCGGATTTCCAAATATCAGCACAAGTACGCACTCGTCACCTCACGTACAAGGCATTTCAATTACCAAATATACCAAATCCTAAGGGGAAAGGTCCCCCACACAAGGTTAGGCAAGCCACTTACCTAGAACCAGCTCAAATCAATCTGAAACCACGTTCTTGCCACGAGTACTCGACACTAAATGGCCCAAAGCTATTCAATTTAATTGCATAATGTAAATAACACTTCAAATAACTGATTCTACAAAGAAATTCTAAGCTAATACGCCGAATTAGGTAAAATGACCAAAACACCCCTCGGGCCCACATCTCGGAATCGTGTAAAATTTATATTTTCAGAATCCTCACGCTCTCACGAGTTCATGCATACCAAAATTATCCAAATCCAAGGTCATATTCCCAATCAAAAGTCGAATTCTAGGTCTAAGAACTTTCTTCCAACTTTTCCCCAATTTTCATCTTCAATCCGAAATTAAATGATGAATTCATGTTTAGATTAATGGGTTACAGGCAAAAAGGAGCAAGGAATCGTTACCTAATCGATATCTCTGAAAATCCCTCAAAATCTTGCTCAAATTCGAGCTCTCAAACTCTAGTATTGATAAAAATGGCTAAACCCTCGACCTTGAAATTTTATAATCTGCCCAGGTAAATCCTTCTTCGCGTTCGCGAATCACAAATTGACATTGACCACTTTTCCTTCTTCGCAAACGCGAAGGCTCAGTTTCCCAGCCCATCGCGGAGGCGTAGTTCAAAGACCCCAGCCCTTCGCAAACGCGAGACCTCCCTCGCGAATGTGAAGGCCAAACCTTTAGCTCCACATCCTAACCCTACGCGAATGCAAGAACAACTGGTCTGCAACACATACAACAGTTTTTTGCAACTTCAAGCATCATGAAATGGTCCGATTGACCACTCGAAACTCATCCGAGGCCCCCGGGACCTCAACCAAACCTGTCAACCAATCCTAAACATCATTCAAACTTGTTCCAACCTTCAGAATGCTTAAAACAACATCAAAACACCTATTTTTCATCAGATTCAAACCTAAGAATTCCAAAAACTCTAAAAATACACTTTCGATCAAAAAGTCTATCAAATCATGTCCGAATGACCTGAAATTTTGCACATATGTCACATTAAACACTATAGAGCTACTCCAACTTCCAGAATTCCATTCTGACCCTCAGATCAAAATCTCACTATCGAACTGGAAACTTCAAAAATTTAACTTTCGACATTTCAAGCCTAAATTAGCTACGGACATCCAAAACACAATCCAAACACACCCGTAAGCCCAAAATCACCCAACGGAGCTAATAGAGCCATCGGATTTCCATTCTGAGGTCATCTTAATACTATTCCGACTATGGTTAACTTTCCAACACTTAAGCTCTCATTTAGGGACTAAGTGTCCCAAAACTCTTCGAAACTCAAAATCGAACATCCCGACAATAAAAATAGTAGAAATAAACTCGAGGAAAGTAGTTAATAGGGGATCGAGGCATAAATTCTTAAAACGACCGGCCGGGTCGTCACATCCTCCTACACTTAAACATTCGTTCGTCCTCGAACGAGCATAGAGACATACCTGAAGTAGTGAAAAGATGAGGGTAACAGCTGCGCATATCCTGATCATTCTCCCAAGTCGCCTCCTCGACCGGCTGGCCCCGCCACTGAACCTTTATAGAAGCAATATTCTTTGACCTCAGCTTTCTAACCTGCATGTCCAATATTGCCGCTGGCTCCTCAAGATAAGATAGATCCTTGTCCAACTGGACTAAACTGAAATCCAACACGTGCAACAGATCACCGTGATACCTCTGGAGCATCGAAACATGAAATACCGGATGAACTCCTGCCAAGCTGGGAGGTAAGGCAAGCTCATAAGCAACCTCCCCAACACGCCTCAATATCTCAAAAGGGCCAATAAAATCTCGGACTCAACTTTCCCTTCTTCCCAAATCTCATAACGCCCTGTATAGGCGAAACCCGAAGAAGAACCCGTTCTCCAACCATATAGGAAACATCATGAACCTTCTGGTCCGCATAACTCTTCTGTCCGGACTGGGCTGTACGAAGTCTATCCTGAATCACCTTAACCTTCTCCAAAGCATCCTGAACCAAGTCTGTGCCTAATAATCTAGCCCCTCCCGGCTCAAACTAACCTACAAGGGACCTACACAGTCTCCCATATAAAGTCTCATACGGTGCCATCTGAATGCTGGACTGATAGTTGTTGTTGTAGGCAAACTCTGTCAATGTCAAGAACTAATCCCAAGACCCTCCAAACTCAATCACACATGCACGGAGCATATCCTCAAGAATTTGGATAGTGCGCTCGGACTGTCCGACCGTCTGTGGGTGAAATGTTGTACTCAACTCCACCCGAGTACCCAACTCATACTGAACAGCTCTCCAGAACTGTGATGTGAACTGAGTACCTCTATCCGAAATGATGGAAACCGGAATACCATGTAGACGAACAATCTCCCGGATATAGATCTCCGCCAACTGCTCCAAAAAATAAGTAGTACACACAGGAATGAAATGAGCAGACTTGGTCAGCCGATCTACAATCTCCCAAATAGCATCGAACTTTCTCAAAGTCTGTGGGAGCCCAACTACAAAGTCCATGGTGATCCTCTCCCACTTCCACTATGGAATCTCTATTTGCTAAAGCAACCCACTCGGTCTCTGGTGCTCATACTTTACCTGCTGATAGTTAAGGCACCGAGCTACAAATCCAACTATATTTTTCTTCATCCGTCTCTACCAGTAGTGCTGCCTCAAATCCTGATACATCTTCGCGACACCCAGATGAATGGAATACCGCGAGCTATGGGCCTCCTCCTGAATCAACTCCCGATGCCCATCAACATTGGCTTCACAAATCCGACCCTTCATCATCAAAACCCCAACATCACCAATAGTCACATCTCTGACATCATTGTACTGAACCTTGTCCTTGAGGACATGAAAATGAGGGTCATCATATTGTCGCTCCCTAATACGATCAAATAAGGAAGACCGAGAAACCATGCAAGCTAGAACCCGACTAGGCTCCGAAAGATCCAATCTCACAAACTGGCTGACTAAGGCCTGAATATCCATCGCCATAGGCCTCTCCGATGCTGGTAAATAAGCCAAACTCCCCAAACTCTCTGCCCGGCGACTCAAAGCATCGACCACCATATTGGCCTTGCCCGGGTGATACAAAATAGTGATTTCATAGTCCTTCAGCAACTCTAACCTCCTCCTTTGGCGCAAATTTATATCCTTTTGCTTGAACAGGTGCTGCAAGCTCTAATGTTCAGTATAAATCTCACAGGAAACCTCATATAAATAATGGCACCAAATCTTCAGGACGTGAACAATGGCAGCTAAGTCAAGGTCATGGACAGGGTAATTCTTCTCATGTATCTTCAACTGTTTGGATGTGTAGGCAATCACCCTACTGTCCTGCATCAATACCGCTCCGAAGCCAATCCTCGAGGCATCACAATAGACCGTATAAGACCTCAAACCTGTAGGTGGTATCAAAATTGGGGATGTGGTCAAAGTTGTCTTGAGTTTCTGAAAGCTCGCCTCACAATCCTCTGTCTACTGGAACGGAGCACCCTTTTGGGTCAACCTGGTCATGGGGACTGCAATCGATGAAAGCCCCTCCATAAAACGACAGTAGTAACCCGCCAAGCCAAGGAAACTGTAGATCTCCGTAGTTGAGGATGGTCAGGGCCAACTCTGCATGGCCTCTATTTTCTTCAGATCTACCTAAATGCCCTCACTTGATACAACGTGGCCTAGGAATGCCATAGAATCCAACCAAAACTCACATTTCGGGAACTTAGCATATAACTTCTTCTCTCTCAGAGTCTGAAACACAGTCCTCATGTGCTACTCATGATCTTCCCAACTCCGGGAATACACCAGAATATCATCAATAAAGATAATGACGAACAGGTCAAGATACGACCGGAAGACACTGTGCATCAAATGCATAAAGGTTGTTGGGGAAATGATCAACCTAAATGACATAACAAGGAACTCGTAATGACCATACCGAGTCCTAAAAGTAGTCTTCGAGATATATGGCTCCCAAATCTTCAACTGATGGTAACCTGAGCGCAAGTCAATCTTAGAAAACACCCATGCGCCCTGAAGCTGGTCAAACAGATCATCAATATGAGGCAAAGGATAACGATTTTTCACTGTAACCTTGTTCAATTGGCGATAATCAATACACATATGCATAGAACCATCTTTTTTCTTCACAAACAAGACAAGAGCACCCCAAGGTGATATACTGGGCCGAATAAAACCCTTATTAAGCAATTCATATAACTGATCCTTCAACTCATTCAACTCAGGAGGAGCCATACAATACAGAGGAATAGAAATGGATTGAGTGCCCGGCAACATATCAATGCCAATATCAATATCTCTATCAGGCGGCATGCCCGAAAGATCAACTGGAAACACATCGGGAAAATCGCGTACTGCTGGAACTGAATCAACTGAAAGGGTATCAATACTGACATCTCTCATATAAGCTAAATACGTGTCACACCCCTTCTCAACCATACGCTGAGCTTTAAGAAAAGAGATAACTCTACTGGGAGTGTGATCTAAAGTACCCCTCTACTCAACACGCGGTACACCTGGAATAGCCAGCGTCATGGTTTTGGAAAGACAATCAAGAATAGCATAATGGGGCGACAACCAGTCCATGCCTAAGATAATGTCAAAATCTACCATGCTAAGCAACAATAAATCGACTCTAGTCTTAAAACCACTAAGAGCAACCAAACACGACTGATAGATGCGGTCCACAATAAGATAATCTACAACAGTAGTAGAAACATAAACATGGGAACTCAAAGAATCCCGAGATACACACAAATATGGAGCAAAATAAGAAGACACATAAGAATAAGTGGAGCCTGGATCGAATAGAATCGATGCATCTCTGTGACAAACTAGTATAATACCTGTGATGACAGAATCGGAGGCAGCAGCCTCAGTACGGGCAGGAAGGGCATAATATCTGGCCTGGCCTCCCTCTCTAGGGCGACCTCTACCTCCCCGACCTCCACCTCTAGCTGGCTAAGCAGGTGGGGTAGCAACTTTTGCTGTAACCATAGGCTGAGAACTCTGCGGGGCACGCTGTGGATGAGAAGTTTATGGAGGTGCACCCCTCCCAAGTCTAGGGTAGTCCCTCACCATATGACGTGTGTCACCATACTCAAAACAAGATCTGGGAGGACGTGGTGTCTGTGACTGGCTCAGGCCAGGTCTGCTGGACTGACCTCTGAAAGCACCCAGCGTAGGAGGCACGCTAGATACCGGTGGTGCATAATAAGGATCCTGAGGCCTAGGAGGAGATGGAATACCACTGGCTGCTGGAAGAGACGAATGAACAAGGAGGCTCATATAACCCCTACCATGACAACCTGCTGCTGGGGCACGAGCACTAGAGAAATGGCCTGACTCTTGAGACCTCTTGGCCTCCCTCTCCTCTCTCTCCCTAGCATACATACCCTGAATCCTCCTAGCAATGTTCACCACCTGCTATTAAGAAATATACATCTCCAACTCACAAGACATGTTAGACCTGATTCTAGGAATAAGGCCCTCAATAAACTAGTGAACCCTCTCGCGAACAGTAGAAACCAAGGTTGGTGCATGCCTAGCCAAACTGGTGTAACAGATAGCATACTGTGAGACAGTCAAAGTACCCTGGCGCAAATGCTCAAACTCTACGTGCCATGTGTCCCTGAGGCTCTGAGGAACATACTCTCTCAGGAATAGCTCTGAAAACTGAGTCCAAGTCAGCAAAGCAGCCTCATCCGAACTATCTAACTCATAGGTGTGCCACCACTCATAGGAAGCTCCTCAAAGCTAGAAAGTAGTGAAGGAAACCCCGCTCGATCATGATATACCCATGGTATGGAGAATGTGGTAACTCTCATCTAGAAATTCAAGAGCATCGTACGATGCTAAACCACTGAATACAGGAGGATTGTACCTCTTGAATATCTCAAGCCTTAGCTGCTCCTCCTCGGAAGCCGCTGCCATGTCCTCGAGCTGATCTCAGACTGCAAGCTGTACAGGAATAATCTCAGAGACCTGATCAGTATGCACTCGCTGCTCAAGAGTGCGGGCGCCGGGAGTCTGTGCTCCTCCCCCGGCCTGAGATGTAGCTGCAGCAAGGGGAAGCAACCCTACCTGAGCCAAAGTGGTGTACATGCTCATTAACTATGCCAGAGTCTCCTGAAGTGCTGGAGTAGTAGTATTAGTAGGTGTATCAGGTGCCTGGGCTCTGGCTGGATCTACTGGTGGTACCTCGATGGCAGCTTGCGCAGGTGTTGTAGCTGCACCGTGTGCGCGTCCTCGACCTCTACCCCGGCCCCAACCTCTGACAGCTCTCGCAGGTGGTACGGGTGTCTGATCAACTCTGGTAGCACGTGTCCTCACCATCTGTGAGACAATGGAAGATAGAGGTTTAGGATTCGTGATGTAAAAAATCTCGCACGACAGGGAAATCAAATGAAGTGGAATTTTCCTAACGGCTGCATAGCGTCTCGTAGATAAGTACAGACGTCTCTGTACTGATCAGCGAAACTCTAATAAACCAGCTTGTGATTCATGACTCCTATGAACCTAGAGCTCTAATACCAACTTGTCACGACCCCGGTTTGCCCTCCGTGAACCATCGTGACGGCACCTAGTCCCTACGACTAGGTAAGCCTAAATTGCGGAAAATAAACCAATTTGCGGAAGTAAAACAATTTAAAACAGAATAAATAATACAATGTTTAAAAGTGCTTCTCGGCATACACAAAGTTTAACTCTCAGAAACCAATACATATCTCCAAGACCCGAAAACCCATGAATCACAAGCTAAGGATCACTACATAGTGCTCTAACTCCAGAATAGTCTAAAACAAAATAAATACAGAAGGGCGATAACTATAAGAGAGAGTGGAGAGAGACTCCTCAATCTGCGGACATGGCAGATATACCTCAAAGTCTCCGAACGGTCGCCTCGCCTCAAGGATGGTAAGTCTGAGTCAAGGTACCTAGATTTGCCCATGAAAAACATGCGCAGAAAGGGCATGAGTACACCACAACGGTACTCAGTAAGTGCCAAGCCTAACTTTGGTCGGGTTGTGACGAGGAAGGTCAAGGCCCTACTGAGGTTAAATAAAATACAAAGTATAACAGTGTAGAACAAGACAGTATAATTAAGTGCCACAATAAGAATTAACATAGAATAGAAAGAGCAACAACAACTAGAACAGAGACAAAATAATCACCGAGGGAACACAACTCAACATAGAGATAACAACCCGGGATCCACCAGGATACCGTCCTGTAGCCCCCAAATGTAAATGTCCAGTGGATCTCCCGGGTGTCGTCCCGGAGTCCAACTCATAATGCGTTGGGGATCTACTGGAATCTCGTTACGTAGTCCCTAAATGTAAATACCCAGTACTAGAGGAATCTATTGGGTGCAAGTCCCTAGTTCCATATAACTGTGCAGGGGGATTTACCGGAATCCCACATCCGTAGTCCCAAATAAACAAACAAGGGGGATCTACCGGAATCCCACATCCGTAGTCCCAATGTAAATACATAGCAACAACAGGAAAATATTCAGAAATGGCAAATTTCATATTAAGGCGACAACTAATTCTAGTCTAGCATGTTGCACAGAATTCAGGTTAGCCAGTTTGAACAAATAAAGCAATTAAATCACTTAGACACACTTTCCTAAGCTAACAACATGCTTAATGGTGAAAGTAACAAAAATAGGAAAGGAAACATACTAGTAATTACTAAATGAAAACCGGATTTCCAACAATTAGCACAAGTACGCACTCGTCACCTCATGTACAAGGCATTTCAATTACCAAATATACCAAATCCTAGGGGGAAAGGTCCCCTCCACAAGGTTAGGCAAGCCACTTACCTAGAACCAACTCAAATCAATCTGAAACCACGCTCTTGCCACGAGTACTCGGCTCCAAATGGCCCAAATCTATTCAATTCAATTGCATAATATAAATAACACTTCAAATAACTGATTCTACAAAAAAATTCTAAGATAATATGAGAAATTAGGTAAAATGACCAAAACACCCCAAGGGCCCACATCTCGGAATTGGGTAAAATTTATATTTTTAGAATCCTCACGCTCTCACGAGTTCATGCATACCAAAATTATTCAAATCCAAGGTCAAATTCCCAATCAAAAAATCGAATTCTAGGTCTAAGAACTTTCTTCCAACTTTTCCCCAATTTTCATCTCCAATCCAAAATTAAATGATGAATTCATGTTTAGATTAATAGGTTATAAGAAAAAGGAGTAAGGAATCATTACCCAATTGATATCTCTGGAAATCCCTCAAAATCTCGCTCAAATCCGAGCTCTCAAACTCTAGTTTTGATAAAAATTGCTCAACTTCCCAGCCCATCGTGAACGCGGCAACCTTCTCGCGAACGCGTAGTTCAAAGACCCCAGTCCTTCGTAAACGCGGGACCCCCCTCATGAATGCGAAGGCCAAACCTTTAGCTCCCCATACTAATCCTTCACGAACGCGAAGAACAACTGGTATGCAACACACACAACATTTTTCTGGAACTTCAAACATCATGAAATGGTCCGATTGATGACCCAAAACTCACCCGAGGCCCCCGAGACCTCAACCAAACCTGCCAACCAATCCTAAAACATCATTTAAATTTTTTCCAACCTTCGGAACAGTCAAAACAACATCAAAACACCTATTTTTATCGGATTCAAGCCTAAGAATTTTAAAAACTCTAAAAATACGCTTTGATCAAAAAGTCTATTAAACCTCATCCGAATGACTTGAAATTTTGCACACATGTCTCATTAAACACTACGGAGCTACCCCAACTTCCGGAATTCCATTCTGACCCTCGGATCAAAATCTCACTATCGAACTGGAAACTTCAAAAATTTAACTTTCGGCATTTCAAGCCTAAATTAGCTACGGACCTCCAAAATACATTCTGAGCATGCTCCTAAGGCCAAAATCACCCAATGGAGCTAACGAAACCATCAAATTTCCATTCTAAGGCAACCTTCATACTGTTCCGACTACGGTCAACTTTCCAACACTTATGCTCTCATTTAGGGACTAAGTGTCCCAAAACTCTCTAAAACTCAAAACCGAACATCCCGGCAATCAAAATAGCATAAATAAACTCGGGGAAAGCAGTTAATAGGTGATCGAGGCATAAATTCTTAAAACAACCGGTCTGGTCGTCACATCGGCCCTATAAGGCTCGGTATATATATAGAACTGCTATACCGTAGTAGACTCGCTCATAGGCGCTCGGCCATACTAGGCTCTGTATCTCGACCAACTGGGCTCGCTCATAGGAGCTCAGCCACTGTAGGCTCGGTATATAACCTACCATCTGATCAGAGGTTTCCCAATAGGTGCCTGCCCATCGATTATAGCTTGATGGTAATGAAAATACTTTAATACTGTATATATAAACTCTCTGATCTCTTGGCTGGAAGAAGAAAATACTCAATTGAATATGAAGTCTCGATAAGGAGAATATTGTAACTTACAAAATTAGGAAAATATACGTAATTTGCGAGACTAGCAAAATATAGGTAAATTCCGGGATATGAATTTTTCTTTATTCTTCATTAACAAACTCGTGTAATGACGAGATCATGCAAAATGAAATAAGGCCTTAGCCTTAACATACCCGGGATAAGGAAAACTCCGTATAATATTCTTCGTAGGAGAATTTTATTGTGAGAATCTCGTTGTTAATATCTTGTAGGAGCTTGAATTTTATGAACGTTTCTAGCGTTCTGCTTGTGACCTTGATGTCAAGATATGAGAAATTAATCTCTTATTGAAAGCTTTGAAGTTGATGTTTTGGATTTGGTTGAAATATGTTTCTGCAAAATGACTAACACTTGGTTTAGTTGTAAGAAACCTTTTTTTTGAAAGAATGAATATTATGTTATGGAAAGTATTTACTATTTTGAGAATTAAATGAAGGTGTATTTTGCCACCTAAACAATGTGGCTAGATGCCATGTTACTTGGGTGTAATTTTATTAATTTTTATCCACTTATTAGTTAATTGGGTAATGTCCCGTTACCCGGTAATTAATCAATTTTCCGCATAATTAAGAATTATCTCAACTTACTTAAAATACTACTCGCTTTTAACATACCTTATACATCTTACTATCATAGCCATGTGGTACCTTGTATGGTACTAATCCATAAATACCGAGTATTTTAGCTCAGGCCACATTTTATCCCACAATGCCAAACTTTGACAAAACTCATTTTCTTTGATTTAGCTTCCCCTCTCACCTTCACGAATTTACTCATCACTTGTTTAAAATAGCATAATTCTTATAATTTCCAAAAATCTTTTTCTTGGGTTGATATCAATTACCTTACAACAAATCCAACGTACAATACTACAGGGTGAAATATTGTCATAATTTAATACTGCAAAACATAACATCATCGTAATGTAGTACTGCAAGGCGTAATATCATCATAATATAGTACTGTTGGACGTAACATCGAAGTAATATTGTAGGGAGTAACAATATCTATCATGTTTTAATTAGAATTTCACATTATTACATTGTTGGCCCATAATAAGTGTCGAAGTCGACCCTTCGTTACTACTTCTTCGAGGTTAGACTAGATACTTACTGAGTACATATTGTTTATGTACTCACGCTACACTTCTACAGTTAAAAGTGCAGGATCTGAGACAGGTACATCTGGATATCAGTCCAACGCGCACACTTGACTTCCACTTTGAGACTTGACGGTGAGCTGCCTCCCGAGCTGTTCTGCAGCAACCAAAGTCTTTCTTTTATTATATTTTTTTGTCTATTTCACTTCAGATAGTAGAATAGTATTCTTTTGTATATTCTACTAGAATACTCATACACTTGTAATACCGGATCTTGGCACACACTAGTAGACTTATGATTTTGGATTGTGTTACTATGGTTATGATTGCACTCAGTTGCTTTCATCTTATTATTTAAAATCTATCATTACTTAAAACTTTTAAATTAAGGGAAGTTTAGTCACTTGAACAATCTATTAAAAAGAGAAATCATGTGGTTAGTTCATTGTCGGCTTGCCTAGCGGTGGTGCTGGGCGCCATCACGATCTATAGTAGAATTGGGTCGTGACAGATAAGATTTTCAAAAACTTAGAGTCTCATTAGTTATTGATTCTAAGGTCAATGATGAAGCCCCAAAACTTAAGGTATGATTCAGTAAAAATTAAGCTTTATAAATCATTTAATATTCTGTGTTGCGCCCTTTTTTTTCTCGCGGAGTCCGGGTTTCGACATTTTGGGGACAACTCCTTTCTTTTTGGGAATTGGGTGTGAGATTTGAAGAGTCATCACCTAACAGATTAAGGTGCATTACCGCACCTAGAACAATCATCTCATGAAATCAGTTTGCATTACCAGAGATTGGGTAAGGGCTCGAAATTACCTTGAGGAGAAGGTGTTAGGCACCCCTCGAGGTCCATAATGGTGGGTCCCGGCCAAATTGAATTTAAGTGCATTAGTCTTATAAGCAGATAAATAGATATTCCTTTAAAACAATGAGTAATGGGGCCCTAGGTTTTTTAGCCTATAGGATCACTTCTATGCAATACCCGGTGACCTTCCTCAAATAGAGATGTTACGCGTAGCATTAGCGCATAGGTTATCATATCATTTACTACCCGATTACCTCCCCTTAATTATTGTTACCTAAGCGTTCTAATAGCATCTAGTATGTGCCTTATGCATGCATTACCCGTCCCTTATCTATGGCCCTGGAGGTGTTTAGGACCTCTATTTAAGGTGGTTCTAGACTCACCCATGGTGTTTAAAAGGAGAAAACTAGGCGACAAACAAAACAGGTAGGACTGTCATATAAAAGATCACTTAAGGGCTCATATTTACCTTCACAAACAGACACAAAGCAAGTGCATGCCCTTCAGACAAGCAATTTTATAAGTTTAAGAGTCTTATAGGCAGTATATCTAAATGAGTATAATCAGAATAGACAATAGTTTTATTTAAGCGAGGCAGTGAATACTTATCAGTTTGCCTACTGATTTTATCACTTAATGAATCTGAACACGTTTCAAGCAGCAAGAAAATCACAATTGTAATCTCAAGTTTTAACTGTCCTATAGGTTTGCCCAAGTGATAGTCGGTCAGAATGCTATTAGCATGGTATCTAAGCTGTAAATAATTACTGATTTTCACAAGTTGATTTTATCTTTAGACCTTATAGTCATGGTTTCTAAGTGATAGGACTGATTGCAAGCATTATTTTATGATGCAGAAGACTGAATTTATATGCATTCCCTATAGGTATGATATCTAAGTGCAGAAACTGATCTTAAAACGTTATAGGCATGGTATCTACATGCAGAAATTAATTTGAAACCTTATAGGCATGGTATCTAAATGCAGAAATTAATTTAAAACTTTATAGGCATAGTATCTGAATGCATAAATCAATTTGAAACCTTATAAGCATAGTATATAGATGACTTCAGTTCCTATAGGCATGATCTCTAATATTCATGCATAAGCAGAATTCTTGGATTGCATTGACAGAAAAATGATTATCCAAACAGTCAAGAGCCTACACACATGGTTACTAATGCATATTGGATTGAAAAATACGTGCAAGTCATATAAACAGGATATCTAATGTACAGAAATAAACATAAAGCACTATAACATGATTTCTAATATGTAAATGTGCAGCACAGAGTCAAAACAATAATACAATACCAGCATAATCAAGTCCTATAGGTAGGTTCTCTACCCAATTCCAATAGAGATATATAAAAATCCCTCCCAGCTTTTACTAATAACCCCGATATCTGTTTTTACAAGAATTATTATTACAGACCAGTGTAAATAAATTACATAATGAAAATCACTATACTATATGGAGCCTTGGAGCCTTCATAGGCTCAATATCAATCTGGAACCAAGCCTTCAAACATAGCACCTCTGAGCAGAGTGGTAGCCCATCCATAACACATAAGACTGGTTTCTAATGTCTCAAAGTTCCTAAGGGCCTCAGGGACTCCGGGGAATGCTCACACCAGAATCAGATGTTCAACAAAATTCACCAAAGGATTTGAAAACCAGCCCAATATGTCAGAGTTCAGAGGAGTCTCATGGACCCGAAGCAGTGCTCACATTAGGGGTGGCAGGACTCTAGTTAAATAAGATTAAAAGTTGGAAAACAGTATACAAGTGTAGGGTGGTTTAAAAAAGAACAGTTTATTTTCAGAAGTGAATAAGAACATGTTGCAAATAGAATAGGACCATAGTTCATCAGATTGATTTAGACTTAGTTATCAGTAGTTAAGCAAATAGGAATACTGAAATCATAGACAAAACAGAGTCACAAACAAGGTTTCACATTGCTTGAGCTTTTTTAGTCCATTAATTATTACCTAATGGAATCATATAGATATGTGTTTAACAGATAGAAACATGCTAAAGTCAAATGGGTAATCAGAACCATATAGAAAAGGTAGTGATAATCTAAAACACATTACTGAAAGAAATACATAGAAACCATGGGTTGATCAGGGGCACATAAAACAGGACAAGAGTTGGGGCATGTTAATTGAGGACTGGGTAAATAAGTGTCATGGATCAAATAGGAACATGATGTGACATAGAATAGTATATGACCTAAGTCAGGCTAGTTAAGAGAAACATAGGGCAAAATAAGAGCATGTTAGAACACTAACCACCCAGCCACATGGGACAAAGAGGTAACAAGACTAAAGCATACTGGTGAAAATAAACAAGAAGCACATAAACATGCACGTGTTGAGGTTCAAAGTGAACTAATCATATAGAGCATAAAGAATATGAAACGAAGCATAATAGTTGAGAAAGAGATGGCTAAGAGGCAAGTATCAAAGCAGAATTATACACATGGCACATAGAAAAGATCATGGTAATAGAAATAGGGGCATACCAGTTAAGAGATAACAAACAGGAAGGTGAAGGTAAGTTGAATCCAATAGCCTAGCCTTGGCTTTCAACTGGCTAAACAGTGCAGCAAACACAAGTAACAAAAAGAACTATAGTGGAGAGTGTGTGTGAACAAAAGTTTTTGTATGTTTCTATATCTTTCTTGAGTGTGTGCGTGTAGAGGTGTCTGAGTCTGTCTGTCTAAAATCAGAATAATGAAGGGTTTTTATAGCATGCAATAGAGTAGGACACATAAGGTAATAAACCAATCACACATACATAAGGTATGAAAAATCAATTAATAATCAGTCATGAATCAATTAAGGGGACAAAATCAAATAAGTACCACTTATTTTAAGGAAAATCTCACACGGAATGAATCAGTAATTAAGAATAAGGTTAAATAAGGTAATAACTAGTTTCCAGAATCAATGAAGAATCAGAATACAAAATCAAGCCAGTAATACGGATACATAAATAGGGTAAGAACAAGTACAAACTTTAATAAGGAAATACGGGTACTAAATTCAACCATAATTTAGGTAAGTAAATCAATTAACACGTTACTTGCCAAAGCTAGGTAAGCGGGTAAAACCAACAGTCAGATAATTGAAAACCCTAAGGTGTAAAGCCATAGAGATGAAACTCAGTAAGATCAGTCGAAAGAAGAAAAGAGAAAAATCAGAGTTGAAAAATGCCTAAACGTTTAAAACATTTTGCAGAAATTTCTTAGAAAGATAGAAACCCTAGCTTTTAGGGAACGATGAAATAGGTTGACAATAATAGAAAAAACAGAAAAGTCTTAAAGGAAAAATATCAAAGAAACTCAAAACCTTTCAGATCTAAAAAGATTTAACAGATTCAACCAAAGATAACTAAGTTTATATAAAAAAATGAATAGAGGCGGAAAATCTGGTTTGAACCAGAGATTGGAAGTCATGAAAATACGAAAGTGATAGTACTCACAGACATAGGGTTGAATATATGTGGATTAATAAAAAAGATGAGAGATTTAAACTAAATCTGGTTTGAATACTTTGAGATCCCATCAAGTAACATGAAAATAGAACAACCAGTAGAGGTAGGAGGTCGGATAAGGCGATGATCCCCAAATGATTCCATATCCGGTTGGGAATCAAAAGGATTTGGGAGGGATTTTGAGTGACGACGCTCTAGGGTTTGAGAGCGTCCGAGAGAGAATAGAGGAGGAGAGCATTCAGAGGCGGCGTATTTGAGATTATGGGTAGGGTTTAGAGGGTATAATTGCAAAATTATTGCAATTATAACCCTAACATGTACATATGGCTATTCATGAAATAATTAAAGCCCAATATAAATATAAATGATAAAATTAAGCAATAAAATTATTATAAAACTTGTTTGTGATGCAGTTAGTAATTACTTATATAATAAAATGATAGAATAAATTAATTAAAATCCTTTTAAAAATTACACAAAAATTATGAAAAATACTGGTTGATGTTCATGCACTATTTTGAAAGTGTATATGCATTTTGAAATATATAAGGGAAAAATTAGGTATCAACAGCTGCCCCTCTTTACCTAGGAATGATGAAAGAGTTTTCGGGTAAAGAAATGATGACCGATTTTGACCTAATGGGATATTTTGAAAAATAGAGGTCGAACCCTAGTCTCTGAGCTGCCTACATATTCCTAGTTTTACAGGAATCAGGTCATGTGTAGTTCTGGATTCACCCAGTGAATGAAGTCGATAGATTTGTTATAGGAATGGTAGCAAGTTTCAGAAAAGGTTCTTTTTGTGAAGGATAGTATCAGATGGCTTTATGTGGAGTTATGAATGTGATTCTGAAGTGTAACGGGTGTATCACAAGGTAGGTATCTGAATAATCGTGGGTAAAGGCGAGTAATTGATGGGAGTCGATTATGTTTGAGATAATGGAAACGGTGTGGATGGTATGAGTGGAAACCGGGGGGAAGGTTGCTCCCATTTGAAGAACAATCACCTCTTGGATTACCTACAAAACTTAAAACACAATGCATGCAAGTATATAGATTATTGCAAATATTTAAACATGATGCAAATTCTCTTTGGACCATGAAGGTTGTCTTTGGACGATGAAGATGATGTTCTTAGACCATCTGGGACCATGAATCATGAAATAGGGAATTCGCAAGCCATGAAATGATGTTCTCGGAACATGAGAATGGTGCCTCTGAACAATGACGCCTTTGAATAATGATGTTCAATTTTGAGAGATCATCAGGGCATGACATGGTGTCTTCAGGCTATGAGGATGATGCCTTTAGACTATGATGCCTTTGGATAAATTGGCTATGTACCAGTCCATGAAATGCAGTGACATGATGTCAAAGGTAATAACAAGACAAAGCTTAGTCTTGCGCAGAGTTTTGGGGGCAGAGCTTAGCCCCGATAGAAGAAGATAATGCAAAGTTTTAGAATAGAACAACACTTATGTAGAGGAAGACAAGGCTTAGTCTCATGAGAAGGCAGTGCTTGGCCTTATGCAAATAAGGAGGTAGGGATTAGCCTCATGTAATATTTGAGACATGGCTTAGTCTCATGCAAAGAGAAGGCAATGCTTAGCCTTATGCAAATATGGAGGCAGGGCTAAGACTCATGCAAGATTTAAGACAGGGCTTAGTCTTATGCAAAGAAAAGGCAATGTTTAGCCTTATGCAAATGTGGAGGAAGGGCTTAGCCTCATGCAAGATTTGAGACAGGGATTAGTTTCATGCAAAGAGAAGGCAATGCTTAGCCTTGTTAGATAGGGAGGTAGGGATTAGCCTCATGCAAGATTTGAGACAGGGCTTAGTCTCATGCAAAGAGAAGGCAATGCTTAGCCTTATGTAAATGTGGAGGCAGGGCTTAGCCTCATGCAAGATTTGAGACAAGGCTTAGTCTCATGCAAAGAGAAGGCAATGCTTAGCCTTATGAAAATGTGGAGGCAGGGCTTAGCCTCATGCAAGGAGAAGGCAATGCTTAGCCTTATACGGTGAAAAAGTAGCAAATATGGGTATAATATTTCTTAGTTGGAGATATATTTGCGTCTGATGGCCTGATTGTTATGAGGATGGTGAATTTGGATATGTGTATATTTGGGAATGCTCCTGTTATACTTACTGTGCCTGCATTCATAGAAAAATCATAAATTTTTGTAGGGGAGGTTGGTTTGTGCCCTTATCTGCTTTCTTTGCTTTGCTCTGTTCTGGAGGCCTTGTTTGAGTTACACTGGGTAACACCTGGCAGTCATAGAAATAAAATTTTCGAAAATATGAACTTCTTGATGAAATAGAGTTGTTTTAGAAAACATAGTGGTATATAACATCAAGTAAATTAGATTAATTAATGAGTGTAACACTTTTAGAGACATTGCAGCTTCCTTGCTATAGAATTTTGAGTGTCCTCCTCAAAATTCTGCCCTAGTTTGATCCTTCGGTCATTCTACGTGCAACGAAGTTTGTTGGATCTGCTCTGGAATTTTGAGAATCCTTCTCAAAATTCTGCCCTAGTTACTTAATCGATTTTTGACTGTCTGGCATATGATGGCATTGGCTGGACTTGGTCCGAAATTTTGAGGTCCTCCTCAAAATTCTGCCCCAATTTCTGGTCCTGGGGGAAATGAAAATTTTATTAAGATATGACCGAACCCACAGGGCTGCCTACGTATCCCCTCTTAAATGGGAATCAGGTCAAGCGTAGTTCAGTTACATCAGATGAATGAGTGTAAGAAATCTAAACATAGTATCTCTTGACTGCATCTAAATTGAAAGGTTTTGACCAAACTTCTCCGTCCATTTCTACAAGTATGAATGCTCCTCCTGTTAGCACCCGGTGAACCATGTAAGGACCTTACCAGTTGGGTGAGAATTTCCCTTTGGCTTCATCCTGATGCGGGAAGATCCACTTCAGCACCAGCTGCCCCGGTGCGAATTGTCTTGGTCTGACCCTTTTGTTGAAAGCTCTGGACATTTTGTTCTGATAAAGCTGACCATGACATACTGCATTCATTCTTTTTCTGTCTATGAGGGATAGTTGCTCATAGCGGCTCCTAATCCATTCTGCATCACTGAGTTCGGCTTCCTGTATAATCCTTAAATAAGGAATTTCTACCTCGGCTAGAATGATAGTTTCGGTACCATAAACCAATAAATAGGGAGTTGCCTCAGTTGATGTGCAGACCATAGTACGGTATCCCAATAGGGCAAAGGGTAACTTCTCCTGCAATTGTTTGTGATTTTCTACCATCTTCTTTAGTATCTTCTTGATATTTTTATTGGCAGCTTCCACGGCTCCATCCATTTGAGGCATGTATGTTGTAGAGTTTTAGTGCCTGATTTTGAAGGTTTCACAAATGGCTTTCATCAAATCACTATTGATATTGGCAGCATTATCAGTGATAATGGACTCTGGAACCCTAAATCGGCAAACAATACGATCCTTGACAAAATCTGCGACGACTTTCTTGGTTACAGCTTTGTAAGATGCGGCCTCTACCTATTTTGTGAAGTAATCGAAGGCCACTAAAATGAACTAGTGCCCGTTATAAGTGGTGGGCTCGATTGGACTAATGACGTCCATTCCCCAGGCAGCAAAAGGCTAAGGTGCACTTGTTGCATTGAGCTTGTTTGGTGGTACCCTTATCATGTCTGCATGTACCTGGCATTGGTGGCATTTCTGGACGTACCGGATGTAATCTGTTTCCATGGTCATCCAAAAATATCCAGCTCTGAGTATCTTCTTGGCTTGAACAAAACCGTTCATATGTGGTCTGCAAGTTCCGGCATGTATCTCCTCAAGCAATCTGGATGCCTCATTCGCGTCAACACACCGTAACAACCCCAGATCAGGAATTCTTCTATACAGGGTCCCTCTATTTTGGAAGAAGTGATTGGACAACCTCCGCAGTGTGCGTTTCTGAGTATGACTTGCCTGTTCTGGATATTCTCCTTTTGCCAAATATTCTTTGATATCGTGGAACCAAGGTTTTCCATCCGTTTCATCTTCAATATGAGCACACTAAGCCAGTTGATTATGGATTCTTACTGGGATGGGATCAATATTCTCCTCCGTAATATCCGTTTCTTCTGCGAACTCATTCTATACACTTAGAACATATTTAAACTCTATCTTTGTGAATCTCTACATCAATTCCTGCACATGATACAAGTATGGTAGTATCTTGGTCTTTTTCGTAGCTCATTCTCCTTGAACCTAATGTACCAAAAGATCTGAATCACCAATTACCAGAAACTCTTGTATATTCATATCGATGCTCAAATTGAGCCCCATAATGCAAGCCTCATATTCTGCCATATAGCTGGTGCATGGTAACCTAAGCTTTGTGGATACCGAGTGATGTTGGCCTGTTTCTGATACCAAAACTACTCCAATGCCCACTCCTTTATAGTTTTCAGCCCCATCGAAGAACATTCTCCAACCGTCGTAGGCTTCAACAATGTCCTCTCCTACGAACGATACTGCTTCATCAGGAAAATATGTTTTCAAGGGTTTGTATTCTCCTCTTACAAGATTTTCAGCAAGATGGTTTGCCAATACTTGTCCTTTGAACGCTGAATTACATAGACGATATTGAATTCACTTAACAATAGCTGCCACTTGGCTAACTTCCCGGTTGGCATGGGCTTCTAAAAAATGTACTTCAGAGGGTCCATCCTGGATATGAGGTATGTGGTGTAGCCACAGAAGTAATGCCTTAATTTCTAAGTTGTCCATGTCAAAGCGCAACAAGTGCGTACCAGTAGAGAGTATCGTGATTCATAAGGTGTGAACTTCTAACTAAAGTAGTATATGGCTTGCTACTTTCTTTCTGTTTTGTCATGTTGTCCCAAAACACATCCGAAAGCTCCATCTAATACAGACAGATAGAGTAGCAAAGGTCTCCCAGGTTCTAGCGGGAATAGGACTAGTGGTGTGGACAGGTATTCCTTAATTTTTCCAAAAGCTTTCTGACAATCGTCGGTCCAACTTGTTTCAACATCTTTCCGCAACATTTTGAAAATGGGTTCACATATTACCGTGGATTGTGCTATGAAGCGGCTCATGTAGTTGAGGCGTCCTAGGAATCTCATCAATTACTTTTTGCTCTTTGGTGGTGGTAACTCTTGGATAGCCTAGACTTTGGATGGGTCCAACTCGATTCCTCGGTAGTTGTCGATGAATCCCAATAGCTTTCCTGCGGGAACCCCGAATGCACATTTTGCGGGGTTCAGTTTCAGATTGCACCTCCTTAGCATGTCAAAGAACTTTCTCAAGTCTACTATGTGATCTGCGGCCTTCTTGGATTTGATGATGGCATCGTCAACATATACCTCAATTTCCTTGTGCATCGATATGGAAGATGGTTGTCATGGATCTCATATAAGAAGCCCCAGCATTCTTTAGACTGAATGGCATCGTCTTGTAGTAGTACACTCCCACGGTGTAATGAAAGCTATTTTCTCTACGTCTTCCTCATCCATCCAGATCTGGTGATAACCTGAGAAGCAATCTACAAAGGATTGGAGTTCATGCTTGGCACAATTGTCGATCAGGATGTGTATATTTGGCAGTGGAAAATCATCCTTGGGACTTGCTCTATTTAAATCCTGATAGTCAACACATACCTTGACCTTCCCATCTTTCTTCAGAACCGGTATAATATTGGCTAACCAGGTTGGGTACTCAACTACCCTGAGGACTTTGGCTTTGATTTGCTTAGTGACTTCCTCATTGATTTTCAGGCTCATATCTGGTTTGAAATTTCTGAGTGTCTGCTTCACCGGAGGACACATTGGATTGGTAGGCAACTTATGAGCCACTATGGATGCGCTCAGGCCGATCATGTCATCATATGACCATGCAAAGATATCCTCATATTTCTTCAGGAAACGAATGTACTCTTCCTTCTCTGATGGTGATAAGTGAATGCTTATGTGAGTCTCTTTGACGGTTTCGACGTCTCCCGAATTGATTGCTTCGGTTTCGTCCATGTTGGACATAGGTTTGTTCTCAAAGTTCTCAACCTCTCTGACAATTTTCTCAGGTATTTCATCCTCTCCTTCTGAGTCACTATCCTTATATTGCATTGTCTCAATTACATGTCACCGTCATCGGTTCATCAGGAAAAGTAACAAGCTACCAAGAACTCGGCGGGCCCGGGATGGTGTGGTGGTCCAATTCCTGAGAATAGCTCCCATCCCCACAGTTTGAATGGTGAGGCCTTCTTCCCCCTCCTACTCAATTATCACATTGTAATCCATATTCTCGTCTTCTAGGAACACGTTTCTCAACCCAGCCAAAGTCTCTTCATCTATAGATCCCCATATTGTATCGGCCTGGTGAAAAGTCTGACTTCGGTGTTGTATTGGCTGCTCGAGGGGGTAATAAGGACCACGCCATAGAGGCAACCAATCATCATACTCTTGCCAGGTGTATGGATATCCCAACCCAAAAGTTGTGTCGTAACGTTTCAACTGTATCGGTTTGGTAATGCCTTGGAGCTCCTTCCCAAGCCCTTTGTCGGGTTCATACCCAGACCATGCTAGTATGATTTCTATTTTGCTACTCCACCACGTGTCCTTCTTAACTGAGTTGACATGTTCAATGTGGTGATAAGTTTCTCCACCCAGCCTTCTTTTATTCTCGATAACGGGGATAGTTTGACTGGTGTACATAGGATTACTTCCCTCTCCGTGAATGATTACTTCTTGATGGTTCCATTCGAACTTCACGGCCTGGTGTAGCGTAGAAACCACGGCCCCAACGGCGTGTATCCAAGGTTGACCCAACAGAAGATTGTGTATAGCTGATATGTCTAGCACTTGGAATTCAACATCGAACCAAGTTGGTCCCATCTGCAGACAAAGGTTAATCTCCCCAATCGTGGCCCTTTGAGACCCATCAACTGCTTTCACATCCATACTTCCTGCCAGTATCTCATGGAAATCTTTGCCCAATCTTTTCAGAGTAGTCAATGGGTAAATGTTGAGGTTTGAACCCTAATCTATTAGAACTCTGGCAATGAATTTGTCTTTGAACTGTACCATGATATGCAGTGCCCGGTTGCGACTTAACCCTTCAGGCGGTAATTCATCCTCGTGGAAGGAGATCTTATGACTCTCCAGTACTTTCCCTACCATGTTGGCCATTTCTCCGGTGGTGATATTGTTGGGCACATAAGCTTCATTAACACCTTTATCAGAGCATTCTTATGCGCCTCTAAATATTGCAATAGTGACATGATGGATATCTGGGCGGGGATCTTGTTTAAATGATCGACGACAGAGTATTGCCTCGGCTGTACTTTCCTCCAAAGATCGTCCGGTCCAGTTTCAATGACAGGTTGTTTAGTAGGAGCTTCCTTGCTTGATCCTCCTAAATTTTCGAGTGTATAGATCCTCCCGGTTCTGCTCATTCCCTGTGCGGCAGATTCTTCCATCTTTGCTTTTCCTTTTTGCCTAGCTTCGGCAATGTAATCCCAAGGTATGACATTGGGCTTGAAAGGAGGCATAGTTGCTACTGTCACTGTGAAAGGTATGGCCACTTCTACCTCAAATGGAACATGTGTGGCTGCAGGTGGTGTTACTTCTACCTCAAATGGAACCGAAGCGGTTACCTCAACCTCAACTAGCGGCCTCACCTAGACCACAATAGAATTGAGTGTGACTGCAGGCTTTTTAGGATCGTCGCCCTCTTTGATAAGTCCAATTGATCCTTCGGATCCCACTCCTTATCAGTTTCTATCACATTGATCCCTTCGCCCCTATGATCTGGAAGAGGATTGTTGTGGACGTTGGATGTGGCTTACTTCACCTGTATGACCTTGTTATCAATAAATGTCTGAATCTTATCTTTCAATGTCCGGCACTCGTCAATGGTGTTCCCATTCATACCAGAGTGATATGCATGAGTTTTATTCGGGTTGAACCATTGAGATGAATTCTCCATTGCCACAGCGGGAATAGGGGTGACATAATCGGTAGCCCTTAACCTTTCGTATAGCTGGTCGATGGGTTCAGCAATGGCAGTGTACTGTCTAGGTGGTTTGCGATCAAAATTAGGTCGGGGTTTCTGGTAATTTGGACGAGTTGGAGGTGAATAATAGTAGGTTGACTAGGTGTTATAAGTATGATAGGCGGTGGCGGGTTGAGAATATCTGGGAGGTGAGGGTTGGTATATAAGTGGAGGTGTTTGGTATGTGAGAGGAGATTGTGGGCCTTGGGCCACCATTACTGCCCCTACTTCTTTCTTCTTTGATATGCCACCTGGTTGTAATGCTTTGCTTGTGGCCTGCTGTCACGACCCTAAACCCGGACCCAGTTGTGATGGCACCTCTCGTGAAGACAAGGCCAGCCGAAACTTCCCATTTCTCAAATTATTAACAATTAAACATTTAAGAAACAGTCGAAATAGGATAAATAGTTCAAAGTAGCGGATAATATCATAAATACACGGAAGAACAGCCCAACACAGCCCGATACCGGGGTGTCACTAGTCATGAGCATCTATAAAACCTAATACAAGTCTAAAGAGTCTACAAACTATTAAAATGTCTGATAAGAGATAGAAATGATAAAGAGGGAGAAACACGGGACAACATAGGCCCTCGGCCTTAGTTAGTCAAAATCCTCACAAGCCACTCAGGCAATAGTAAAACATGATTCTCATCCCAAAATATCATTTAAAAGGTTATTTAAGTGTTAAAATAGAGTAAACATGGCTGAGTATGAAAACAATGAAATATAACATGACTGAGTTCAAGTATAAAGTCAAAACAGTGAGGAAATACCAGTAAAAATCCCCGAAGGGTTCAAATAGTTGGCACAAGGCCCAAATATGGCATTCAGCCTAAATAATGATGAAAGCAAGTAGATTTCAGTCAAATACGGGGTAAAATCATCAGTCAAGACGAATCAAGTCACAATCCCCAATAGTTCACGACACCACACTCGTCATCAAGCGTGTGCCTCACCTCAATATAGCACTATGATGCGCAAACCTGGGGTTTCAAACCCTCAGAACATCATTTACAATCATTACGCACCTCGAACCAGTCAAATCTCTAGCTCGCGACGCCTTTTTCCCCTCGAATTGGCCTACACTCGCATCGAATCTATCCAAAATCAGAACGGGTACGTCAAAATATGCTAAGGGAACAAAGCCCAAGCAAAAATAATCAATAAATGGCACAAGTCCCGAAATTACCAAAACCCGATCCCCGGGCCCGCATCTTGAAATTCCATAACTTTTACATCAATAGATTCCTTATCTACCCATGAGTTCATACATATCAAAAGTTCTAAAATCCGACTCCAAATGGTCCTTCAAATCCATAATTAAAGGCCTAAGTTTCCAAGCCCTAATTTCCCCAATTTTAACCTTTGATTTCCATAATTTCTAGCTCTAATCCATGAAATAATAGCATAGAAACGAGTTTTAGGTCAAAATTCCTTACCTCAATGAAGTTCTCTTGAAATCCCTCTCTCAAATCGCCCAAAGGGCTCCCAAACCGAAGTAAAAAATGGTGAAATAACTTAAATTCGCGAAATGAGATAACTTATATGTTTTGGCCAGTTGTTCCACATCTGCAGCACAATATCATCTTCTGCGGTACAGCACATGCAGTATTTCCTCCGCTTCTGCGGAAATCACTTAATGGGCCAAATCCGTATTTGTGGTCAACTCTCTGCACCTGCGACTCCGCAGGTGCGGTCAAACTACCGCATTTGCGGTTCCTGACACTTCCTCCCAAATCCGCTTCTGCGGCTCCCTTTCCGCACGTGAGGTGCCGCACTTGCGGTCCCCAATCCACAGGTGCGGAAATACCAGAAGAGCAAAGTTCAGCAGCTGCAACAAGGTTTCAAACTCCCCGTCAACCATCCGAAATCATCCCGAGGCCCCCGGGACCTCAACCAAAAGTACAAACATATCCTAATACCTTATTCGAACTTGTTCCAATCATCAAAATACCTCAAACAACATCAAATCACCCAAAACACATCAAATTCAAGCCAAACTTTCTAAAATCTTCCGAATTCCGCTTTTGATCAAAAACCCAACCAAACCACGTCCGAATGACCTGAAATTTGCACGCACATCCCAATTGACACAACGGAATCACTGAAACTCTCGGAATTCCATTACAACCCCTATATCAAAATCTCGCCTACCAACCGGAAATTGCCAAAATATCAACTTCGCCAATTCAAGCCTAAATCTACTTCGGACCTCCAAAACCCATTTTGATCGCACTCTTAAGTCCCAGATCACCTCCAGAAGCTAACCGAACCACCGAAACTCACATCCGAGCCCTCTAACACAGAAGTCAACATCCGATTGACTTTTCCACCTTAAACTTCCTTAAAAGAGACTAAGTGTCTCAAATCTTACCAAAATCATTCCAGATTCGATCCAACCAACCCGATACCACAAAACACGGATGAACAAAGTATAAAGAAGCAAAAATGGGGGGAAATTGAGCAGTAACTCATAAGACAACTGGCCAGGTCGTCACATCCTCCCCAACTTAAACAAACGTTCATCCGCGAATGAATCAAGAAACATACCTGAAGCCTCAAATAGGTGAGGATATCTGCTCTACATCTCCCGCTCGGTCTCCCAGGTAGCCTCCTCCACGACCGACCTTTCCACTTCACTTTCACTGAAGCTATATCCTTTGACCTTAACATTCGAACCTGACAACCCAAAATAGCTACTGGCTCCACATCATAGGTCAAATCATCATCCAACAAAACCGTGCTAAAATCCAGAACATGAGACGGGTCCCCAATATACTTCCGGAGCATAGAAACATGAAATATCGGATGCACACTCGACAAGCTGGGTGGAAAAGCAAGCTCATAAGCCACCTCCCCAATCCTCTGAAGCACCTCAAAAGGTCCAATGAACCGCGGACTCAATTTCCCTTTCTTCCCAAATCTCATAACACCCTTCATGGGTGAAACTGTCAACAGAACCTTCTCGCCAACCATGTAGGACACATCCCGATCCTTCCTATCACATAGCTCTTTTTCCTCGACTACGTTGTACGAAGCCTCTTCTGAATCACCTTCACCTTTACTAAGGTATTTGCACCAAGTCTATTCCTAATAGCCTAGCCTCACCGGGATCGAACCAACCAACTAGAGATCTACACCGCCTCTCATTCAAAGACTCATATAGAGCCATCTGAATACTCGACTGGTAGTTGTTGTTATAAGCAAACTCTACGAGCGGTAGAAACTGATACCATGACCCTCCAAAATTAATGACACAAGCGTGCAACACGTCTGCCAATATTTGAATAGTGCACTCGGACTGCCCGTCCGTCTGAGGGTGAAAAGCTGTGCTCAACTCAACTTGAGTACCCAACTCTCGCTGCACAGACCTCCAAAACTGCGAAGTAAACTGAGTGCCCCTATCTGAAATGATGGAAACTGGGACACCATGCAAACGAACAATCTCCTAGATATAGATCCCTGCCAACCGCTCTGAAGAATAAGTAGTACACACAGGAATGAAGTGCGCGGACTTGGTCAGCCGATCCACAATCACCCAAATAGAATCGAACTTCCTCAATGTTTGTGGATGTCCAACAACAAAGTCCATAGTGATCCTCTCCCATTTCCACTCAGGAATATCTATCTGCTGAAGCAAGCCACCCGGTCTCTAATGCTCATATTTCACCTGCTGACAATTGAGACACCGAGCTACAAATCCCACAATGTCTTTCTTCATTCTCCGCCACCAATAGTGATGTCTCAGATATAGATACATCTTCGCGGTACCTGGATGAATGGAATACCGCGAGCTATGGGCTTCCTCCAGAATCAACTCTCGAAGCCTATCCACATTGGGCACACAAATCCGGCCCTACATCCTCAACACCCTATCATCTCCAATGGCCACATCTCTAGCATCGTCATGCTGAACTCTTTCCTTAAGGACAAGCAAGTGCGGATCATCATACTGGCGCTCTCTAATGCGATCATATAAGGAAGATCGAGAAACCACACAAGCCAATACCCAACTGGGCTCCGAAATGTCTAACCTCACGAACCAATTGGCCATGGCCTGAACATCAACTGCAAGAGGTCTCTCCCCAACTAGAATATATGCCAAACTTCCCATACTCACTGCCTTTCAGCTCAAAGCATCGGCCACCACATTGGCCTTTCCCGGATGGTACAATATAGTGATATCATAATCCTTAAGCAACTCTAATCATCTCCGTTGTCTCAAATTAAGATCCTTTTGCTTGAACAAATGTTGAAGACTGCGATGATCAGTGAACACATCACAAGATACGCCATACAAGTAATGCCTCCAAATATTTAATGTGTGAACTATGACAACCAACTCCACATCATGAATGGGGTAGTTCTTCCCATGGGGCTTCAACTGACGAAAAGCATAAGCAATAACTCTACCCTCCTGCATCAATACACAACCAATGCCAACTCTCGAAGAATCACAATACACGGTATATGAACCTGAAGCTGATGGCAAAACTAACACTGGAGTTGTGGTCAAAGCTGTCTTGAGCTTCTGAAAGCTCTCCTCACACTCGTCCAACCATACAAATGAAGAACCTTTCTAAGTCAACTTGGTCAAGGGCGATGCGATAGATGAGAATCCCTGAACAAAACAGCGATAATAACCCACCAAACCAAGAAAGTTGGGAATCTTTATGGTTGAGGACGGTTTGGGCCAACTCTGAACTGCCTCTATCTTCTTTGGATCAACCTGAATACCCTCGCTGGAAACCACGTGTTCCAAGAAAGCCACTGAACTAAGCCAAAACTCACACTTGGAGAATTTTGCATAAAGTGTCTCCTCTCTCAATCTCTGTAACACAACTCTCAAATGCTCCGCGTGCTCCTCCTAATTACGCGAATATACCAGAATATTATCAATGAAGACTATGACAAACAAATCGAGATAAGGCCGGAACACGCTGTTCATCAAATGCATGAACGCTGCGGGGGCATTGGTCAGCCCAAAAGACAGCACCAAGAACTCATAATGACCATATCGGGGTCCTGAAAGTCGTCTTAAGAGTATCCAAATCCCTGATCTTCAACTGGTGATAACCTGAATGGAGATCAATCTTGGAGAAATCCTCGCTCTCTGAAGTTGGTCGAATAAATCATCAATGCGAGGCAAAAGATACTTGTTCTTAATTGTTACCTTGTTCCATTTCCTATAATCAATGCACATCCTAATTGTGCCATCCTTCTTCTTCACAAATAGAACCGGCGCACCCCAAGATGACACACTAGGCCGAATGAACCCCTTATTAAGGAGTTCCTGAAGCTGCTCTTTCAACTCTTTCAACTCCACTAGTGCCATACGATACGGAGGAATAGAAATTGGCTGAGTTCCCGGCACCAGATCAATACCAAAATCAATATCTCTATCTGGTGGCATGCCCGGTAGGTTTGTAGGAAACATATCAGAAAAATCCCTCACAACTGGAATAGAATCAATATTGGGAGCCTCATCTCTGACATCCCTCACAAACGCTAGATACGAAAGACAACCCTTCCCAACTATACGCTAGGCCTTCAAGAAAGAGATCACTCTACTAGGAACATAATCAGTCATACCTTGCCACTCGATCCGTGACACACCCGGCATAGCCAATGTGACTGTCTTAGCATGACAGTCTAGAATAGCACGACACGGAGATAACAAATTCTTGCCCAAAATGACATCAAAATCCACCATGCTCAATAATAATAGATCCACTCAGGTCTCTAGACCCCTAATAGTCACCACACACAACCGGTACACACGGTCTACAACAACAGTATCGCCCACCGGGGTAGATACATGAACAGATAAAGCAAGAAACTCACGGGGTGTACCTAAATAACGAGAAAAGTATGATGACACATAAGAAAAGGTGGAACCAGGATAAAATAATACAGAGGCATCTCTGTGACAAACTAAAACAATACCTGTAATGACAGCATCTGAAACAATAGCATTGGGTCTGCTTGGAAGTGCATAGAAATGGGCTTGACCGCCCTTGATCGACCTCCCCCTCTAGGGCGACCCCTAGCTTACTGACCTCCACCCCTAGCTGGCTGGGCGGGTGGTGGTGAAGTAACTAGCGCTGAAGCTGATGACTGACCCCTCTGCTGAGATGAACTCGCAAGACGACGAGGGAACTGCCTCCACATATGACCAATCTTACCACACTCATAACAACTCCCAGGTGCTAGAGAAGGGGACTGAAGGGAACCCCTCGCACCAGAGTGACTAGCAGATGCACTCGACATAGAAGAGCCCTTAACTAATGGAGCACGGGATGAACTCTGAGCTGGAAGGGAACTAAGTGATGACTGGCCCTGATTAGAACTGTGAGAACCATGACGCCCCACGATAACCTGGGCGAGCTGGCTGAGCATGCCTGAATGGGCGGCCTCTGCCGTGCTGAAACTGACCCCTCGAAGGAGTACCACTGTAACTACTAGATCCTCGAGGCCTCTTGGCCTCCCTCTCCTCGTGCTCCTTGCAACGAACAGACTCAATCTCACGGGCAATATCCACAACCTCCTCGAAAGTAGCACCAATCACCCTCTCCCTGGTCATGAGAATGTGAAGCTGATAAGTGAGGCCATCAACAAACCTCCTAATCCTTTTCTCTATCTGTTGGGACCATCCAGATGGTATGATGAGCTAACTCGGAGAACCTCATCTCGTATTGCATTACAATCATCTCTCCTTAACACAACCATTCAAACCTTCTACGTAGCTCCTCTCTGCAGGACTGCGGCACATACTTCTCCATAAAGAGAATGGAGAACTATTGCCAGGTAAGGGGTGCTGCACCAATAGGCCTACGCCTCTCAAAAGCCTCCCACCGAGTAAAGGTAGCTCCCGAAAACTGATAGGTAGTGAAAGCAACCCCGCTGGTCTCCAGAATACCCATTGTAGGAAGCATCCTCTAGCACTTATCTAAGAAATCGTGGGCATCCTTGCCCTCTGCACAACTGAAGGTCAGAGGCTGCAGTCTACCAAACCTCTCTAACCTACGTTGTTCATCCTCCAGCATAGCAAGAACTACATAGTCCTGAGCAGCTACAACCGGTTGGGCTGGATGTGCCCCCAGCGTTTGAAGTCCCTGCACGACCTGCTCAGGTGTGCGAGCGACGGGAGTCTGATTGCCTCCCCCTGCCTGAGAAGTAGCTGCAGTTGTAGTAGCTGAAACTGCCTGAGCCAGGACAATGCAAACTGATAAAATCTGAGCCAAGGCCTCCTGAAGACCTGGAATCACAATGGACACAGTTGGTGCCTGAGCTGGTGCTGTAGGAGTGTCCATAACTGGGACCTGATCCTGAATTGGGGTAGCTGGTGGATCTGTAGGTGCTGCCCTAGCTGCTTTGCCCCTACCATGACCACGACCGCATCCTCAGCCTCTAGTGGCCATAGCTGGTGGTACTGGTGGTCATCCATCCTGACCGGTAGCGCGTGTCTTCACCATCTGTGAGAGAATAGAACAACAAAAGTTTAGTACTCGGATCAACAAATTCGCACGATAAGGATTTCAAGAATAGGAAGTTCTTCCAAAAGGTTCTGCAACCTCTCAAGGATAAATACAGGCATCTCCGTGCCGATCCGCGAGACTCTACTAAACCTACTCATGACTCATGAGACTTATGTAACCTAGGCTCTAATACTAACTTGTCACGACCCTAAATCCGGACCCGGCCGTAATGGCGCCTCTCGTGAAGACAAGGCTAGCCGACACTTCTCATTTCCCAAATTATTAACAATTAAGCATTTAAGAAATAGTCGAAACATGATAAATAGTTCAAAGTAGCGGATAATATCAAAAATATGCGAAAGAACAACCGAACACAGCCCGATACCGTGGTGTCACTAGTCATGAGCATCTATAAAATCTAATACAAGTCTAAAAAGTCTACAAACTATTATAAATGTCTAATAAGAGATAGAAATAATAAAGAGGGAGAAACACGGGATTGCGGACGCCAAGCAGCTACCTCGTGGACTCCGATATCTGTCGGGAGCTCTCAACTCGCACTGGCAGGATCCGCAACTCCTGAATCTGCAGACAGGGTGCAGGGTGTAAAGTAAGTACTCCAACTCAGTAAGTAACAAATGTAAATAAACACTGAAAGCAAGAAATCACGTAAGGTACAAAACATTCTATAATGAAGCAGTAAAACCATTTAAAATCAGTGAAAGATAGGGAAAATCCCTTAACTCATAGGTAGTTTCATGAAAAGCCTTTTTCAATAATTAAGTAGGTAATTGACAGTCAATTATGAATAGTAGACACATAAAGGCTCGCTCCTCGGCACAGTATCAACAAATCCACCCCTCGGGCAACATCTCAGAATAGTACAAGCCCCTCGGGCAATAACATAGAACAATACCAACCCCTCGAGCTCAATCTCACATTACAATGGGTACCTGCGCTCATTGGGGGTGTACAAACTCCTGGAGGGACCCCTTACGGCCCAAGCGCAATATCAAGCCACCTCGTGGCATCATCACTAGGCCCTTGGCCTCATATCAATCAAGCTACCTCGTGGCGTATATATCTCAGGCCCTCGGCCTCATAATCAATATCAAATGTTTCCTCACAACATAGGCCCTCAGCTTTACTCAGTCAAAAATCCTCACAAGCCACTCGGGCAGTAGTAAAAGATGTTTCTCAGCCCATAAATATCGTTTAAAAGATCATGTAAGTGTTTAAAATAGAGTAAACATGGCTGAGTACGAAAATAGTGAAATAAAACATGACTGAGTTCAAGTATAAAGTCAAAACAGTGAGTAAATACCAGTAAAAATCCCTGAAGGGTTCAAATAATTGGCACAAGGCCCAAATATGGCATTCAACCCAAATAATGATGAAAACAAGTAGATTTCAGTCAAATGTGCGGTAAAATCATCAGTCGTACGAACCAAGTCACAATCTCCAATAGTGCACAAACTCACACTCGTCATCAAGTGTGTGCCTCACCTCAATATAGCACTACGATGTGTAAATCCGGGGTTTCAAACCCTCGGAATATCATTTACAATCATTACTCACCTCGAAACGGACAAGTCTCTAGCTCGTGATGCCTTTTCCCCTCGAATAGGCTTCCACTCATGTTGAATCTATCCAAAATCAGAATGGGGACATCAAAATATGCTAAGGGAACGAAGCCCAAGCAAAAATAATCAATAAATGGCATAAATCCCGAATTTACCAAAACCCGACCCCCGGGCCCGCATCTCGAAATTCAATAACTTTTACATCAATATGTTCCTTATATCCCCACGAGTTCATACATATCAAAAGTTCTCAAATCCGACCCCAAATGGTCCTTCAAATCCACAATTAAAGGACTAAGTTTTCAAGCCCTGGTTTCCCCAATTTTAACCTTTGATTTACATAATTTCTAGCTCTAATCCATGAAATAATAGCATATGAACGAGTTTTAGGTCCAAATTCCTTACCTCAATGAAGTTCTCTTGAAAACCCTCTCTCAAATCGCCCAAAGAGCTCCCAAGCCGAAGTCAAAAATGGTGAAATAACTCAAATTCGCGAAATGAGATAACTCATATGTTCTACCTAGTTGTTCCGCATCTGTAGCACAATAGCGGCTTCTGCGGTACAGCATATGTGGTATTTCCTCCGCTTCTGGGGAAATCACTTAATGGGCCAAATCCGCATCTGCGGTCAACTCTCCACACCTGCGACTCCGCAGGTGCGGTCAAACTACCGCATCCGCGGTTCCTGACACCTCCTCCCAAATCCGCTTTTGCAGCTCCCTTTCCACACGTGCGGTGCCGCATCTGCGGTCCCCAATTCGCAGGTGCGGATATACCAGAAGAGCAAAGTTCAGCAGCTGCAACAAGGTTTCAAACTCCCCGTCAACCATCCGAAATCATTCTGAGGCCCCCGAGACCTCAACCAAAAGCACAAGCATATCCTAATACCTTATTCGAACTTGTTCCAATCATCAAAATACCTCAAACAACATCAAATCACCCAAAACACATCAAATCCAAGCCAAACTTTCTAAAATCTTCTGAATTTCGCTTTTGATAAAAAACCTAACCAAACCACATTCGAATGACCTGAAATTTGCACGCACATCCCAAATGACACAATAGAATCACTGAAATTCTTGGAATTCCATTCTGACCCCTATATCAAAATCTTGCCTACCAACCGGAAATCACCAAAATATCAACTTTGCCAATTCAAGCCTAAATCTACTCTGGACCTCTAAAACGCATTCTGATCGCACTTCTATGTCCCAGATCACCTCCCAAAGCTAATCGAACCACCGGAACTCACATACGATCCCTATAACACAGAAGTCAACATCTGGTTGACTTTTCCAACTTAAACTTCCTTAAAAGAGCTAAGTGTCTCAAATCTTACCAAAATCATTCCGGATTCGATCCGACCAACCCGATACCACAAAACACGGATGAACAAAGCATAAAGAAGCATAAATGGGGGAAAGAGGAGTGGTAACTCATGAGATAACTGGCTGGGTCATCACACTTGCAGTGACTCAAAATTTTGTCACCGTCCCACTTTTAATGCCTTCTTCAATCCTTTCTCCGAGTTAGATCATGTCTGAGAACTTATGATTCTCAATAACCATTAGCCTTTAATAATAATGTGGATCATGTGCCTGGACAAAGAACTTGTTTATCTATTCCTCGTCTAATGTTGATCTGACTTTGGCTACTTCTGACCTCCATCGAGTAGCATGCTCGAGGAAAGTCTCAGTTGTCTTCTTCTTTAGGTTCTGGATATAGAAGACATCTAGTGCATTCTCCATATTGAACCTAAATCAATCCATAAAGTCTGATACCATACTTACCTAATTGGACCATTTCTTAGGATTCTAGCTTATGTACCAAGACAGGGCATCTCCGGTAAGACTTCTCATGAAAAGCTTTGTTCGAACCCTTTCATCTTTTCTGACCCCCATGAGCTTGTCATAGTAAGTTCTCAAATGAGCCTTGGGGTCGCCTGTTCCGTCAAACATTTTGAACTTAGGAGGTTTGTAACCCTCTGGCAGTTCCATATCTGGTTGTATGCATAAATCCTCGTAGTTCACACCTTCTATCCATTTATCTCCTTCAACACCCTGAACTCGACTTGTCAACTTCTTGAGCTCCTCGTCCATGTTCTTGATGATCAGGTCCTTCTTAGTGGAATCTGGTGTATAAGAGATTGGTTGAGTGGAGTGAGGTAGTGTTTCCACTATATAGGGATGTTTTGGTGAATGCTAGGGATTTGGATGTAGTAGTGGTTGTTGGTTGAGTTTTGAAGATCGGGAATAGGTTGTGGTGTGTTCTGAGAATTATGATAGGTAATGGTTTGTAGGTACTGGGTTGGTTGATGATGGTGTTGTGGAGGAGTTGGTATTGGTAGAGGATTGGGGTTTTGAGGTGGTGTGGTATACTGATGAGGTGCAGAAGGATTTTGTGGACGTTGGTTTGGCGTATTTTGAGGAGGTGCTGGGTTTTGAACATTTTGTTGGTTGACATCTGGGACATTCAGAGTGATGGAGAGGTTTTCCAAGTTGCAGACCTGCTCAAGTTCTCCTTGTAACTCCAGTATTTTCTGCTCCAATCGCATGACCAAATGATTCTGGACTGGAGTACTTCGATCGTCTGAAGTTTCAATATTCTCAGCATTTTCTTTTCCTATACTACTCAGGTCACCCATCTTATCTTTTCCTCTACTTTTCGGATTACTCGGAGAAGGAGGATGTGGAGGACCTCTAGATCTGGTGTGATATGTTGATGATGCCAGTATGTGCGAACCAACCTTAGGGGAAGGGAATAATAAAAAATAAAGAAAAACGAAAGGTAAACAAGTCAGTAATGATTCTGAAATGTTTGCAGTATTTAAACACATATTGTGGGAATGTAAATTTGCATCCTAATTTGGGAGCCTCGTTGTGCCCAAGGTAGGCCTAGCGACAAATAGATTTGGAGAATTTCAGTGCCAATAACTATTTTATTTCATTAATGTAAAAATAGATGAATTTAAAACGACACTAAATAAGATAAGTCACTACTGGCACTTGGCCTTATTACATTTGAAAAAGCAAATCACCTAATCTACTGGTCCCAGAAGGATCTTCTCCAGGATGTTTGACTTTGTCGATCAAATTCCCCCGTTCGCGCAGGTTCAGCAATAGGTATGCCCTTGCTAAATGTCCTCCTTCGCTTCCTTCAGCGTTCTGGAAATCGATGACTCTCTTCCTCATTTTTCCCTCCAATTCCATCAGATTGTACTCCTGATATTCCAACCGTTCGCTGGATTTAGCAGCCCTCTCTCTCTATTCATTAATTAGTTCCATGCTAGTCTTGTGTCGCTCCACGTGCTCGGCCTCGGACTCGTGAATCTCTTCATCTATGACCCTATTTCCTGGGCCAACCCTTGGCTCGAATATTCCTACTATGTTATCCTCTAAACATGATGGGTAGAAGTGCACATGACTGGCATGATATCGATCTGGATCGATGATATCCTTTTCCACGATAATTTTCAAATGCCATATATGTTGTGCTTCACATTTGTATGGGACGTTGTCATCTAATTGCCCTATAGTGACTCAATTTAGCAACTCGTGGTATGACCTGCTTCTTATCTGCCTGTCTCATAACCCTGAGGGAAGCATAAGGGTATATGCCCCTTAACCCGATTAGTACCAAGTGTGGGACATCTCTAGATATAATGATGAAATCGTCGATAGGGAACCATTTGAACATCCATTGAACCTGATCCTCGATCAGATTACTGAAAAATTGCTCCTATCCTGCAGCATTCTTGGGTTGAGCAAACTTGACTGGGATATAGGTCATTCTCTTAGGATGATGGAAAGCTATGTGATCATTCCACGGCCTTTGCGGAAGCTCTTGACGGTATTGACCCTTTTGGAGATGCTCTAACAACCAAACTTGCAGCAGCAGATTACAACCTTCGAAGTATTTCTACCCCTTTTGACAGCACTCTAAGGCCTGATATATGTCTGCTATGATCATAGGGACTATGGTATATGTCTTCCCTTCGATCCCATCCATCAAGGTTTTGGATACTATGGACAATCTGGTATGGATTCTATCCCTTTGGATCAGGAATACTAACATACCCAAGAAGTAGACAATAAACAAAAAAACCATGCAGTGGATCCAACCTAAGGAAGTGATGGAGAATTCGTCATCGAAGATACGATAAGATCTGTTGTGGCTGTATCATTCATAGAGGAAGTCGAAGGGTATATAGGAATTCTTCAGGCACTCCAAGTCATCATTCTTTTTTAATCCCATCATTTTCAGAAACCCCCTAGTAGAGCGATTTTTTGGAACTAATAAACCAGGACTATCCCAAGGTAACCCAGCGAAACCCCCTATTTCTTCCAAGAGAGGGGTCATTTCTATGTTTCCAAAGTGAAACACGGCTCTTTCTTTATCCTAGAACATTGTGGCAGCTTCAATTAACATGTTGTTCGGCTTGAGGTCCAATAAAGAAGGCAAATTTTCCAAGACTCTTTTCACATGATTCTTATCACTTGATGGAAGATCCTCCCACCAATCTAGCAACAATGATGGTATGTTACGGACCATGCCGAACATGGGGACTTCGTGCCTCATTTTCTGCAAAACAAATATGGTTAGGCCCTTTTCCCCTCTATATCCAACTATTTATACAATACTGATTAGCATATTGGCACTTATATCTCCAAAATTAATCACACAATCGTAGTTGCGTCAGTTGGGATTATGGAAAACCTGATGGACTTTTGGACGAGGCTTGTCTTAAAAGAGTTATTATGTGGACAACATATTAACCTGGCTAGGTTTGACCATGATGCATGTATAATTAATCAGAGTAAGATTTCTATAGAGGTCTAGACTGGTACCCTCAAGTGGACAACTTGAGGGGGAAAGGCACGGAATCGTCGACTGCACCACTGATCGACTAGTTTTACCGCAAATATATCATTCCAAATATAAAGGGTGATATACGACTAGTGGAATATGATGTCGAGAATGATTTATGCAACAATAAATAGCATATTGTCACATATTTTCACGTTAAAAATGATAAATGCGGTATTTAATAATAAAAGACATTTAAGAAAGAAAACAAGGAGACAAGTCAGTTTTTGTAGTAAAGGAAATCATAAATACTTAAAAATAGGCAACTAAATCCAAATAAGGGGGAAAGGGAAAGGGTGCACATTTATTAAAAGAATAAAGCATGCTCAAGACTAATTCACAAAAACAAGTTTGATATGGTAAGAGCCTAAGATATCTCCAGCAGAATCGCCATGCTGTCGCATCCTTTTTTCCTCGTGGAGTCCGGGTTTCGACATTTTGGGGACAACTCCTTTCCTTTTGGGAATTGGGTGTGAGATTTGAAGAGTCACCACCTAACGGATTAAGGTGCGTTAGGACACCTAGAACAATCAACTCATGAAACCAGTTTACATTACCAGAGATTGGGTAAGGGCTCGAAATTACCTTGAGGGGAAGGTGTTAGGCACCCTTCGAGGTCCACAACGGTGTGTCCTGGCCAAACTCAGTTTAAGCGAATTAGTCTTATAAGCAGATAAGCAAATATTCCTTTAAAACATGGGGAAAAAGGGATCCTAGGTTTTTTAGCCTATAGGATCACTTCTGTGCAATACCCAGTGACCTTCCTCAAATAGAGGTGTTATGTGTGGCATTAGCGCACATGCCATCATATCCTTTACTACATGATTACCCTTTGATACGCTCAAATTACACTTTAATTAAATAGTGTAAGGCGGTCGGTGTCAAATATAATAACCCAACAAGGTTGGGGTCGAATCCCACAAGGAATAGGCATGAAAAGGTTACTCACGTAGTGTGTTACTTGATTAAAGTCGTAATTCTATTTGGTTAATTGTAACAAGAGTATGATATGATTTTGGTTTGAAGAAATAACTAATTGTAATGTTGAGAATGTAAATAATTTGATTAAGGAAACCAAGGTTGTGTCCTCTTCAATGAAGTGCAATGCTATCGGTGTTAATATGATATATATCTAATGGAAGGTTCTTTAGATATGCAAATAGTTTCTAAATGACTATCCAATATTCAATAGTTGGGTAGTATTTCCTCTTTATGATTTTTCCAAATATAAAAGAGTTGCAATTAAGAACAATCAATATATGCCAAATAAAATCCACTTATTCCTAAACGATTCTATTAAACAAGGTTTAAAACCTTGAGTCGTTGATATTTATCTCTACCAAATCCTAACTCACATTTCCAAGTAAAGAAAGAATTTAATGGCACGTGTTAATGTTTGCAACCACCAACAATAAATGAAGAATGAGAAACAAATATATATCAACCAACCATTATACATATATTCAATGTTAAACACCCTTTAACATAACACCCATTTAGAGTCCACAACCTTAGTATTCAAAATTAGCTACACATGCTAAAATACAAAAGGAAATATTTAATGCCATAAAGCTTACAAAGTGCAAGATTCTTCCTTCAAAAGCTTCCAAAAGAGAGGAGTAATAAAGACTTGTATTGTAGCTCAAAAACTAGACAAGATGCCCCCATAAAATTCCAATAAATCTATTTATAGTGGGTCAAAACTCAAGACAAAAATACCCTTTCCGGTCAATTATGCGATCGCATATTTGTCGCATAACAGACATGTGGGCCGCATTCTCGTCATGGCTATCGCATCTTCAAACCCTAGTTCCTAGGCCTTCATCGCATTCGCGTCCTGTGGTTCGCATTGTAGATATGCGATCGCATTTCTCATCACATTTTCCACCTTCAGCAATTTACACAACAAGTTTGCGGTCCATTATGCGGCCTGCAAACCTGTTATGCGATCGCATATTGGACCGCATTTCTTGCACTGGACTTTGGCCAACAAACTGTTGGGGTTTGTGATTCCCTTGAGCATTATGCGGCCCGCATGTTGGATTTGCGGTCCGCATTTCCACATTTGCAATGCATTTTGCTCTTTTCTAGTCCTTTTGTGGCTTTTTGGTTTCATTTCCATGCTCTTATGTCCTTAAACCTCATACATTGCAAAAACACTAAAATTACATAAGTATAAAAGATTATTGCATTTAAAACAAGCTAAAGTCTAAACAATTTGTATTAAATGTGTTGAAATTCTCTGGCACATCACCCTCCCATTAATTATTGTTACCTAAGAGTTCTAATAGCATCCAGTACGTGCCTTATGCGTGTATTACCCTTACCTTACCTGTGGCCATGGAGGCGTTTAGGACCTCTATTTAAGGTGGTTCTAAACTCACTTATGGTGTTTAAAAGAACTAGGCGACAAACAAAACAGGTAGGACTATCACATAAAAGATCACTTAAGGGCTCATATTTACCTCCACAAACAGACACAAAGAAATTGCACGCCCTTCAGACAAGCAGTTTAATAAATTTAAGAGTCTTATAGGCAGGATATCTAAATAAGTATAAACAGAATAGACAGCAGTTTTATTTAAGCGAGGCAGTGAATACTTATCAGTTTGCCTACTGATTTTATCACTTACTGAATCTAAACATGTTTCAAGCAGCAAGAAAATAATAATTGTAATCTCAGGTTTTAACTGTCCTATAGGTTTGCCTAACTGATAGCCAGTAAGAACCCTATTAGCATGATATCTAAGATGTAAACAATTACTGATTTTAACAGGATGATATTATCTTTAGACCCTATAGGCATGGTTTCTAAGTGATGGGACTGATTACAAGCATTATTTTATGATGCAGAAGACCGATTTTATTTGCATTTCCTATAGGCATGATATCTAAGTGTAGAAACTGATCTTAAAACCTTATAGGCATGGTATCTGAATGCAGAAATCAATTTGAAAACTTATAGGCATGGTATCTAAATGCATAAATTAATTTAAAACCTTATAGGCATGGTATCTGAATGCAGAAATCAATTTGAAACCTTATAGGCATAGTATCTAGATGACTTCAGTTCCTATAGTCAGGATCTCTAATATTCATGCATAGGCAGAATTCTTGGAGAGCATTGACAGAAAAATGGTTATTCAAATAGTCAATAGCCTACAAACATGGTTACTAATGCAAATTGGATTAAAAAATACGCGCAAGTCCTATAAACAGGATATCTAATGTGCAGAAATAAACGTAAAGCCCTATAATAGGATTTCTAATATGCAGATGTGTAGCACAGAGTCAAAACAATAATACAATACCAGCATAATCAAGTCCTATAGGCAGGTTCTCTACCCAATTCCAATAGAGATATATAAAAATCCCTCCCAGCTTTTACTAATAACCCCTATATCTGTTTTTACAGAAATTATTATTACATACCAGTGTAAATGAATTACATAATGAAAATCATTGTACTATAGGGAGCCTTCATAGGCCCAACATCAATCTGGAACTAAGCCTTCAAACATAGCACCTCTGAGCATAGTGGTAGCCCATCCATAACACATAAAACTGGTTTCTGATGTGTCAAAGTTCCCAAGGGCCTCAAGGACCCTGGGCAATGCTCACACCAGAATCAGATGTTCAACAAAATTTACCAAAGGATTGGAAAACTAGCCCCAATGTGTCAGAGTTCAGAGGAGTCTCATGAACCCTAAATAGTGCTCACATTAGGGGTGGCAGGACTCTAGTTAACTAAGAGTAAGAGTTGGAAAACAATATACAAGGGTAGGGGATAGTTTAAGAAAGAACAGTTTATTTTCAGAAGTAAATAGGAACAGGTTGCAAACAGAACAAGACCATATTTCAGCAGATTGATTTAGACTTAGTTACCAGTAGTTAAGCAAACATGAATACTGAAATCATAGACAGAACAGAGTCACAAACAAGGTTTCACATTGCTAGAGCTAATTTAGTCCATTAATTATTACCAAATGGAATCATTTAGACATGTATTTAACAGATAAAAACATGCTGAAGTCAAATGGCTAATCAGACAGCCATACAGAAAAGGTAGTGATAATCTAAAGCACATTACTAAAAGAAATACACAGAAACCATGGGTTGATCAGGGGCACATGAAATAGGACAGAAGTTGGGGCATGCTAATTGAGGACTGGGTAAATAAGTGTCATGGATAAAACAGGAACATGCTATTATATAGAACAGGACAGGACCTAAGTCAGGCTAGTTAAGAGAAACATAGGGCAGAGCAGGAGCATGTTAGAACAATAACCACACAGCCACATCGGACAAAGAGGTAACAAGACTAAAGCATTCTGGTGATAATACACAAGAAGCACATAAATATGCACATGTTGAGGTTCAGAGTAAACTAATCATATAGAGCATAGAGAATATGAACGGAAGCATAGTAGTTGAGAAAGAGATGGCTAAGAGGCAAGTATCAAAGCAGAAGTATACCGATGGCACATAGAAAAGATCATGGTAATAGAAATAGGGGCATACCAGTTAAGAGATAGCAAACAGGAAGGTGAAGATAAGTTGATCCAATAGTCTAGCCTTGGTTTTCAGCCGGCTAAACAGTGCAGCAACCACAAGTAACAAAAAGAACTATAGTGGAGAGTGTGTGTGAACAAGAGTTTTTGTATATTTCTATATCTTTCTTGAGTGTGTGCGTGTAGAGGTGTCTGAGTCTATCTGTTTAAAATCATAACAATGAAGGGTTTTATAGCATGCAATAGAGTAGGACACATAAGATAATGAACCAATCACACGTACATAAGGTATGAAAAATCAATTAACAACTAGTCATGAATCAGTTAAGGGGACATAAATCAAACAAGTACCACTTAATTTAAGGAAAATCTCATACGGAATCAATCAGTAATTAAGAATAAAGTTAAATAAGGTAAGAACTAGTTTTCAGAATCAATTTGGAATCAGAATACAAAATCAAGCCAGTAATACGGATACATAAATAGGGTAAGAACAAGTAAAAACTTTAATAAGGTAATACGGGTACTAAATTCAACCCTAATTTAGGTAAATAAATCAATTAACACGTTAATTTCCAGAGCTAGGTAAGCGGGTAAAACCAACAGTCAGACAATTAAAACCCTAACGTATAAAGCCATAGAGATGAAACTCCAATAAGATCAGTCCAAAGAAGCAAAGAGGAAAACCATAGTTAAAAAATGCCTAAACGTTTAAAACATTTTGCAGAAATCTCTTAGAAAGATCGAAACCCTAGCTTTTAGGGAAAAATGAAATAGGTTGACAATAATAGTAAAAATAGAAAAATCTTAAAGGAAAAATATCAAACAAACTCAAAACCCTTCAGATCTAAAGAGATCTAACGGATTCAACCAAAGATAACTAATTTTATATATAAAAAAAATGAACAGAGGAAAATCTGGTTTGAACCAGAGATTGGAAGTCATGAAAACACGAAAGTGATAGTACTCACAAACATAGGGTTGAATATAGGCAGATTAATTAAAAAGATAAGATATTTGAACTAAATCTGGTTCGAATCCCTTGATATCCTATCAAGTAACATGAAAATCGAACAACCAGTAGAGGTAAGAGGTCGGATAATGCGGTAAATCACCAAATGATTCCATATCCGGTTGGGAATCAAAGGGATTTGGGAGGGATTTTGAGTGATGGCGCTATAGGGTTTGAGAGCATCTCAGAGAGAAGAGAGGAGGAGAGGATTCATAGGCGGTGTATTTGGGATTATGGGTAGGGTTTAGGGGGTCGTTTGGTTAATAAAAAACGGAAATGAATCCTGGATCGTTGATCTACTGAGATCAACGGCTAGGATTTCATCCGGGTTGGGGTGGATATTTGGAGATTGGGTCATGGATTACATTTAAGTGGGCTAGGTTTTAATTGGGCTGGGAAAGGCTAAAGTCCGAAATTGATTAAGAAAAGGGGCTATTATTTAAATACTCAATTAACAACTAGTCATGAATCAGTTAAGGGGACATAAATCAAACAAGTACCACTTAATTTAAGGAAAATCTCATACGGAATCAATCAGTAATTAAGAATAAGGTTAAATAAGGTAAGAACTAGTTTTCAGAATCAATTTGGAATCAGAATACAAAATCAAGCCAGTAATACGGATACATAAATAGGGTAAGAACAAGTAAAAACTTTAATAAGGTAATACGGGTACTAAATTCAACCCTAATTTAGGTAAATAAATCAATTAACACGTTAATTTCCAGAGCTAGGTAAGCGGGTAAAACCAACAGTCAGACAATTAAAACCCTAACGTATAAAGCCATAGAGATGAAACTCCAATAAGATCAGTCCAAAGAAGCAAAGAGGAAAACCATAGTTAAAAAATGCCTAAACGTTTAAAACATTTTGCAAAAATCTCTTAGAAAGATCGAAACCCTAGCTTTTAGGGAAAAATGAAATAGGTTGACAATAATAGTAAAAATAGAAAAATCTAAAGGAAAAATATCAAACAAACTCAAAACCCTTCAGATCTAAAGAGATCTAACGGATTCAACCAAAGATAACTAAGTTTATATATAAAAAAAATGAACAGAGGAAAATCTGGTCTGAACCAGAGATTGGAAGTCATGAAAACACGAAAGTGATAGTACTCACAAACATAGGGTTGAATATAGGCGTATTAATTAAAAAGATAAGATATTTGAACTAAATCTGGTTCGAATCCCTTTATATCCTATCAAGTAACATGAAAATCGAACAACCAGTAGAGGTAAGAGGTCGGATAATGCGGTAAATCACCAAATGATTCCATATCCGGTTGGGAATCAAAGGGATTTGGGAGGGATTTTGAGTGATGGCGCTATAGGGTTTGAGAGCATCTCAGAGAGAAGAGAGGAGGAGAGGATTCATAGGCGGTGTATTTGGGATTATGGGTAGGGTTTAGGGGGTCGTTTGGTTAATAAAAAACGGAAATGAATCCTGGATCGTTGATCTACTGAGATCAACGGCTAGGATTTCATCCGGGTTGGGGTGGATATTTGGAGATTGGGTCATGGATTACATTTAAGTGGGCTAGGTTTTAATTGGGCTGGGAAAGGCTAAAGTCCGAAATTGATTAAGAAAAGGGGCTATTATTTAAATACACAATTAACCTAATAAAACAATTTTATAAAATAACTTATAATTGAGAAAAATATCTTTTTTGCATAAAAATGATTTGAAATAATTACTAAGTATTATAAAAATATAAAAGGTTATTTTCATATGAAATAAGTTAATCATGCACACATGGGGCCATTATTGCAAAATTATTGCAATTATAACCCTAATATGTACATATGGCTATTCATGAAGTAATTAAAGCCTAGTATAAATATAAATGATAAAATTAAGCAATAAAATTATTATAAAACCTGTTTGTAATGCAGTTATTAATTACTTATATAATAAAATGCTAGAATATATTAATTAAAATCCTTTTAAATATTACAGAAAAATTATGAAAAAATATTGGTTGATGTTCATGCACTATTTTAAAAGTGTATATGTATTTTGAAATATATGAGGGAAAAATGAGGTATCAACATTCTGAGCATTACTTTATGTGTCATCCCACTACTTTCCTTTTTATAAGTATTTTTATTAACCCATTTGATTTTTACTTTTAGAATCTCAAGATGATTTAGTTAGGCCATTGAATGAAGAAGTGTCTAAGCATAAGAATGTGTATGAGGTTAATCTAAAAAATCTAGCAACTGTTATAAATAGAATTGTATTTAAGGTGAATGTATATATTTTAGAGAGATTTTAGCGTTTGTTACTTGGTGGCTAAGTCACTTTTTTCTTATAAATAGAGGGGTTCTATTCCATTGAAAATCATCCCAAATCAATAAGAATTATCTCTCTCTACATTCTCTGGAATATTCTTCTTCTCTTATTGTTTTACATCACGTTATCAGCACGAAACTACCGTCTCAAGAAGCTCTTTGAGAAGACTAAGGTATAATTTTTCTCCTCTTTATGACCGATATTATGAAAAGAAAGTTCGTTGCCCTTGAAAATTCGGGCAAGAACTATATGTCATGGGTGTTGGATGCTGAAATCTCATTTAGATGCAATGGGTTTTGGAGACACCATTAAAGATAAAAATAAAGCATCTACCCAAGACTGTGCTAAGGCCTTGATCTTTTTGCGCCATCACCTTGATGAAGGATTCAAAATAGAACATCTCATAGTCAAAGATCCACTTATTTTGTTGAATAGCTTAAAGGAAAGATATAACAACTTAAAGTTGGTCACACTTCCAAAGCACAATATGTTTGCGTTCATCTGAGGCTCCAAAACTTAAAGTCTGTTTCTGAATATAATTCGGCGATGTTCAGAAATACTTCTAAATTGAAACTCTGTGGAGATAGTATCACTAACTATAATATGTTTGAAAAAACATTCACAACCTTTTATGCCTCCAATATGGTCCTGCAATAGCAATACCGAGATAAAGTTTTCAAGAAGTACTCTGAGTTGATTTCTCTTCTCCTTGTGGCTGAACGAAAGAATGATTTTCTCATGAGAAATTACGATAATCGACCCACTAGGTCTATACCATTGCCAGAAATGGATGGGGTGTATTCCCATTATATTAAGCATGGAAAAGGTCATGGCCTTGTTTATGGTCGTGGACGTGGCCGAGGAAGAAATTTTCCTGGTATTAATCATCCCCCAAATAAAAATAACCACCAAAATGAAAATGGAAAGATGAGAAGCCAAAAACAAAGGGTTCAGAAATTAAATGCTATCGTTGCGGTGGAAAAGGGCATCAGGCAAATATTTGTTGTACACCAAGATATTTGGTTGAGCTTTATCAAGCATCTCTAAAGAATAAAGACCATGAAGCTAATTTTGTGTCTGACAATGAATTTAACATCATCCACTTGGGTGTGGCAGACTTCTTTGAGCATCCTAATGGAATAATAGATCACTTGATTGGTGATGGATCTGTGATTAAAGATGATTGAGTAGTTTGATTTTAGTTTTTGTCTATCCGTAGTGGCTAGCGAATAAACATCATGTAACCATAGTTCTTTACCTGAGTAGTAGTTATTAGTATCAATTAGTATTATTTATTTTATAGAATATTGTTAGTTTATTTTGATTAAATATAGTTCTAGTATTCATTTGTAAATAATTACTATTATTTGATATTACTTAATTAAGTGGCTGCTGATACAACATCAACGTTGTGGTATGCTAAGCTTAGATGAAACCGTATTTCTTTTGCTCATGGCGATTATCATTGATGCATTATTGTGATTGTGGTGTTTGAACTGGTAATTAATTATGGTATCAGGAAAATATAATGTAGCACATTTTGTAAATATTTGTGTTTAAGAACACATACGTAAGAATACAAATGTCGTGTACTATTAAATTTTTAATTAATATTTATTACTCCAACGACGTCAAGGTGATATTGATCCTACCAGATTGTGAGTTATAAAATGTACTAGAACATGATCTTTGCCTTTAGGGAATTTAACAGCAAATCCTTGTTCATTATTTATGCATAATAAATTGCCTAATTCATTTACATTTGCAGCAAATATGGATATCTCTCAACGCGAATTTGGATTAAAGTTTAATTATAAAAATGTTTGTTTAATTGATTCATGTACAATACATACGATATTCAAAGAGAAGAAATATTTCTCTTATTTAAGTATGTGTAAGGCAGATATTATTACAATTTCTGGTAGTAGTAATCTAATTGAAGGCTCTGGAAGAGCTACTATAACTCTGCTTGAGGGAACAATACTTATCATAGGGAATGCAATGGTTTCCTCCAAGTCCAAGAGGAACTTGTTCAGTTTTAAAGATATCCGCCGAAATGAATATCATATTGAGACAATAAATGAGAATAATCTTGAATATCTCATCGTTACCAAGAATGTCTCTCACCAGAAAAGGGTTATCGAGAAGTTCCCATCTTTATCTTATGGTCTGTATTGGACAAGAATTAGTACAATTGAGGCACATTCTATCATAAACCAAAAGGTTACTAATTCCAATACTTTTGTACTTTGACATGATCGATTGGGACATCCTGGATCAATTATGATGAGACGAATTATAAAAAGTCAAATGGGCACCCATTAAAGAATATAAAGATTCTTTTAAATATTGAATTTTCTTGCACTTCTTATTATCAAGGCAAGTTAATTATTACATCATTAACAACACATGTTGAAATTGAGTTCTCTGCGTTTTTGGAATGTATACAAGGGGATATTTGTGGACTTATTCACAAACCTAGTGGATCGTTTAGATATCTTATGATGTTAATAGATGCATCTTCTACATAGTCTCAACCTCGTATTTGCAAAATTAATGGCAAAAATAATTTGATTACGGGCACAATTTCCCGATAATCCAATTAAGTCTATTCGACTTGATAATGTTGCTAAGTTTTCACCTCAAGCATTTAATGTCACGACTAGGCCGGTCGTTTTGAGAGTTCCCTATTAACTGCTTCCCCCGTATCTTTTTCTGCTTATGTGATTTGCCGGGAAGTTTTGTTTTGGTTTTGGAGTATTTTGGGACACTTAGTCCCTAAACGGAGGCTTAAGTCTTAGGATTTGGACCGTATCGAAACTGTATGAAGACGACTTCAGAATGGAGCTTTGTCGATTCTATTAGCTCTGTCTAGTGATTTTGGACTTAGGGGTTGTCCGGATTGTGTTTTGAAGGTTTGTAGCAGATTTAGGCTTGAAATGGCAAAAGTCGAATTTTTGGAAATTTTGACCAGTAGTGAACTCTTTCATATCAAGGTTGGAATCTGATTCTGAAAGTTGGAGTAGGTCTATAATGTTGAATATGACTTGTGTGCAAAATTTGGGATCAATCGGACGTGGTTTGGTAGGTTTCGGCATCGGTTGTGGAAATTTGAAGTTTCAAGTTCTTTAAGTTTGAATTGGAGGGTGATTCGTGATTTTAGCATTGTTTTGAGGGCTCGAATAAGTTCGTATGATGTTTTAGGACTTGTTGGCGTGTTTGGTTGAGGTCTCGGGGGCCTCAGGTTGATTTCGGGTGGTTAATGGACCATTTGGACTTAAGAAAAGATAGCAGATTTTTTGGTGTATTTTTGTTGCAGGCATTTCTTCATTGCATTCGCGAGAGAGGTTTCGCGATCGCGTAAGGCATCTAGAGGCCAGCTTAAGGTTGTTCTTAGCATTTGCAAAGAGGAGCCCGCGCTCGCGAAGGTATGGTCAGTGGAAGCATCGTGAACGCGAGGAGTGGAACGCGTTCGCATAAAGGATAGTGGAGCAGCTAGGACCCCAAGGAATTGTTCTACGCGTTCGCGTAGTGCTTACCATGTTCGTGAAGCATCAGGAGGTGGAAGGTACGCGTTCGCAAGAGGGCCCTCGCATTCGCGAAAGAGGAATTTTGGATCATTAAATATTTGTTCATCGCATTCGCGGAGAAGAGAACACCTGAGAAGATTTAAAAGTTCAAAATCGAGGGTTTATGTCATTTTTTCACCATTTGGACTTGAGAGCTCGAAATTAGGCAATATTTGGAGAGATTTTCACGTAGGTGTTTGGGGTAAGTAATTCTTACGTAGTTTTGGTTAATTTCCATGATTATGTCTTTAATTTCATCATTTAAATAGTTATTTGGGGTGGAAAATTGGTAAAAGTTTAAGAAAAGTTCTTAGGCCAAATTTTGGGGTTTTCATCGAGATTTTTTTATCGTATTTAAGTATTTTTGGTACGAGTAAACTCGAATGGGTGATCATATTTTGTGACTTTTACCCGATTCCGAGACGTGGGGCACGGAGAGCCATTTTTGGGCGATTTTCCAATTTCTTGAGTTAACTTTGATTTCATAAGCTAGATTAGTTTCTTGTATTTATATTTATGTTATGTAATTGATTTTGGCTAGGTTTGGGCAATTCAGAGTTAGATATTCATGGGAAAAGCATTGTTACGGATTAATTTGAACTTGGTTTGAGGTAAGTGGCTTGTTTAACCTTGTGTAGGGAAACTCCCCTTAGGATTTGGTAATATTTTGATATGTGAGCGTCGTGTATGTGATGTGACGAGTGCGTACACGGGCTAATTATTGTAAAATCCGACTTTTACTGAGTAATAACCCATTTTCTTCATATTTGAATTATGTCAGCATGTGTAGTATCATGTTTATCCTATATTAGCATGTCTACTTGCCTTAATTATTTATCTGAACTCTGTGCAGCATGTTAGTGGACTTCCTGTTTTCCCTTGACTTGTACTTAGTCTAAATTGTAGTTTTTTTTGCTGTAACTATTATCCTATTGTTTGAGTTGTATATTTATTTTGACTACAGAACGGTATTCCGGGAGATCCCCCAATTTTGCGTATTTACTTTGGCACTACGAAATTGTATTTCGGGAGATCCACTTGCACATTTACTTTGGGACTACGAAACAGTATTTCAGGAGATCCCCCTGCATATTTATGTTTGGGAATACGAGATGGTATCTTGGGATATCCCCTGTTGTTATCTTTGTATACTGAGTTGTTACCTTTCAATGGTTTCATTTTTGTTAAATTTCAGTCTTTATTTTATTGTGATATTTCCTTTTGTCTTGTTTTTATTATATATATATACTAGTAGGGCTTTGACCTGACATCGTCACTACTCAACCGAGGTTAGTTTTGGCACTTACTGGGTACCATTGTGGTGTACTCATTCCTTTTTCCTACACATGTATTCGTGTAAAGATCCAGGTAACTCTTACCAGCCTCGAGTTTAGTTGCATGTTTGCTGCTATTCATGAGACTTCATGGTACATCCTCCCACGTCCGCAGACCTTGGAGTCCCTCTCTATCCCCTTATGTCGATTATTCCCTTATCTTTTAGACATTGATGTATATAACAGTTAGAAATTCGTAGAAGCTTGTGACTTACGGTGTTCTGGGTCTTTGGAGAATTGTGTATATCTCAAGAGTTGATTATTGTATATGACGAGAGGCATGTCAAATGTTTTATTTAAAATATTTGTTACTGTTACTTGTTAATTTTCATGTTTTTCATTTCACATCCGCAAAGTGTTAGGCTTACCTAGTTGTAGAGACTAGGTGTTGTCACCTTGCGGAGGGATAATTTGGTACGTGACAAGTTGGTATTAGAGCTCTAGGTTCATAGGTGACATGATTCACAAGCTGGTTTATTAGAGTCTCGCAGATCGGTACGGAGATATCTATACTTATCTTCGGGAGGCTATGGAACTGTTAGGAAAATTTTGCTTCTTTTGATTTCTTGTCGTGCAAAATTGTTGACTTTGAAATTCTAAAATTATGTCTTTTATTCTCTCACAGATGGTGAGGGCACGTGCAACTGGAGATGACCAGGCACCCGCGCCCCCTGCTAGAGCAGGTAAAGGCCGGGTTTGGGGAAGAGGCCGAGGACGCCCACGTAGTGCAACCAAAGCACCCGAGCGAGCTGCTACAAAGGAGCACTAGTAGCTCCAGTCGGAGTACATGTAGGGTAGGGTTGATTCCCCTTGCTCTAGACACATCTCAGGTCGGGGGGAGGAACACAGACTCCCGTCGTCCGCACTCCAGAACAGTAGGTTCAGGTTAATTAGATTCCAGAGGTTATACCGATGCGACCTGTAGCCCCAGTTCAGCCCAAGGGTAGGGCAGCAGTTTATGAGGAGGAGGAGCGTTGGAGCGAGAGGTACAAGAAGTACCATCCTCCTACATTTTGTGGCCTAGCATCAGAGGATGCTCAGGGATTTCTAGAAGAGTGCCATTGTATCCTTTGTACTATGGGCATAGCAGAGTCGAGTGGGGTTTCGTTCACTGCATTTCAGCTTAGAGGAGCAGCCTATCAATGATGGCATGCTTATGAGTTGGATAGTCCGGCTGAGGCAACTTCACTTATATGGACTCAGTTTTTGGACATGTTTTTGAGAGAGTATGTTCCTCAGAGCCTCAGGGACACACGGTGCACAGAGTTTGAGAAGTTGCCTAAGGTGTTATGACTATTACATAGTATGCAGTTCGTTTCAGTGACTTAACTAGACTTGCACCGGCCTTGATTTCTACAGTTCGAGAAAGGGTCCGCCGGTTTTTTAAGGGACTCCATCTCAGCATCAGGACTAGCATAGCTCGAGAGTTAGAGATGGATATCTCGTATTAGTAGGTTATGAGTATTGCTAGGAGAGTGGAGGGAATACTTTCTCGAGATAGGGAGGAGAGAGAGGCCAAGAGGTCTCGAGAGTCTGGCCATTATTCTGGTACCCATTCCCTAGCTGCAATTTGACATGGTAAGGGCTATGTGAGTCGCCCTATTCATTTAGCATTTCCAGCCGTTAGTGGTATTCCAGCCCTTCCTAGGCCCCAGGAACCTTATTATGCACCTCTAGTATCTAGTGTGCCTTCTGCACGGGGTGCTTTGAGTGGTCAGTCAAGCAGACTTGGCCTAAGTCAGCCACAGCTGCCACGCCCTTCTAGAGCTTGTTTTGAGTGTAGCGAGACTCGCCATATAGTGAGGGATTGCCCAAACTCAGGAGTATTTTGTACCTCCACACACTTCTCAGGCACCGCGTTCTCCACTGGGTCCTCAAGCCATGATTCCAGCACCAGCTACTACTCCACCAGCTCAGCCAAGCTCGAGGTGGAGGTTGAGGAGGTAGAGGTCATCTTAGAGGGGGAGGCCAGGCTATATACTATGCCTTTTCTGCTTGCACAGAGGCGGTTTCTTCCGACTCTATCATTACAGGTATTGTTCCGGTCTATCATAGAGATGCATCGATTCTATTCGATCCAGGCTCCACTCATTCCTATGTGTCCTCTTATTTTGCCCCATATTTGGGCGTAGCCCGTGATTCTATGAGTTCTCCTATTCATGTGTCTACACCCGTGGGAGATTCTATTGTTGTTTACCGTGTGTATCAGTCTTGTTTGATTGTTATTAGTGGATTTGAGACCAAAGCCGATTTATTATTGCTCAGTATGGTAGATTTTGATATTATCTTGGGCAAGGACTGGCTGCCACCCCATTATGCTATTTTTGATTGTCATGCCAAGACCATGATGTTGTCTATGCCAGGTTTACTGCGATTAGAGTGGAGGGGTACCATATATTACACTCCCAGTAGAATTATTAAAGTTCAACGAATGGTTGAGAAAGGGTGTGACGAGTATCTAGACTATGTGAGAGATGTCAGTATCGATACCCCTACAGTTGAGTCAGTCCTAGTAGAGAGGGATTATCCAGATGTATTTCCAGCTGATCTTCCGGGCATACTGCCCGATAGAGATATCGAATTTGGTATTGATTTGTTGTCGGGAACTCAGCCCATCTCTATTCCTCCATACCGTATAGCCCCTCCTAAGTTGAATGAGTTAATGGAACAGTTACAGGAATTGCTTGATAAGGGCTTCATTCGGCCCAGTGTGTCACCTTGGGGTGCTCCTATCTTATTTGTGAAGAAAAAGGATGGTTCTATGCGTATGTGCATTGATTATCGCCAGTTGAACAAAGTTATAGGGAAGAACCGGTATCATTTGCCTCGTATTGATGACCTATTTGACAGTTACAGGGTGACGGAGTATTTTCCAAGATTGACTTGCATTCAGATTATCATCAGTTGAAAATCTGGGAGCCAAATATTCTGAAGACTGATTTCAGGACTCGGTATGGTTATTACGAGTTCCTTGTGATGTCATTTGGGTTGACCAACACCACAGCAGCATTTGTGCATTTAATGCACAGTGTATTTCGGCCCTATCTTGACTCATTCATCATTTACCTTATTGACGACATTCTGGTGTACTCTCGGAGTCGAGAGAATCATGAGCAGTACCTGAGGACAGTGTTTCAGACCTTGAGAGAAAAGAAGTTATATGCAAAGTTCTCAAATGTGAGTTCTGGTTGGATTCAGTGGCATTTTTGGGTCATGTAGTGTCGAGTAAAAGGATTAAGGTCGATCCGAAGAAGGTGGAAGAAGTGCAGAGTTGGCCCAGACCGTCTTCAGCTAGAGAGATCCAGAGCTTTCTTTGTTTGGCGGGTTATTACTGTCGATTTGTTGAGGGATTATCATCTATTGTAGAACCTATGACCAGGCTGACCGAGAAAGGTGATCCATTCAGGTGGACAGAGGAGTGCGAGGAGATCTTTCAAAAGCTCAAGACAGCTTTGACTACAACCCCAGTATTGGTATTGCCTACAGGTTCAGGGTCTTATACTGTTTATTGTGATGCGTTACGAGTTAGCGTTGGCACAGTGTTGATGCAAGACCATAGGGTGATTGCCTGTGTTGAAACCCAATTTTTCACTATATATTTTTATAGACATATATACTTTCAAAATAGCATATATATGCATATATAAGCATGCACAGAGTTTTTACAATTTTTTCTATAATTTTAAAGGCTTTAAAATGATTTAATGCTTCCCCTTTTACTTATAAAATTTTCAATAAATATCCTTCAAATTATTGTTGTGGGAATTTAGCCATCTAAATCCTATATATATATATTCCAAAATAGTGCTTAAGTATTTTTAGTGCATTTTTTATAATTGCATTTGCATGTTTAAAACTAATTTGCATATATTTGCAGTACTAGCCCTATTAACGCATAATTACATTTATATGCATAAAACGATCTTTTATATTTTTAACATGTTAAATATCTATTTAAATCATTTTAGTACACGAAATTATTTTTTTTAGAAATCATCTATTATTATTATAAATTATATAGTGTTAAATTGGCTATTTAAAACTTAGCCAAATTGTATTTCAATTTTATCCTAATTTCAAACCAACACCCAGCCCAATTATTAATTAAATTACCCGACCCAAGGCCCCATCAGATCCTGGCCGTTAATCTAATAGATCAACGACCCTCGTTTGTTCTTTTCTTTTTAATTCCAAATGACCCTCTAACACTAATCACTTCTCTACATCCGCGGCCTTAAAATCCTCTATGCTCTCAAACACTCTCAACCTAACCCTAATCTTCAACTGCCGACCTCCCATCTCCGGCCATCTCCGGTGACCTCTCATCGTCTCTTAAGCCTCCAACGACTTCTCTCGTGCCATGCTTGTCTTCTCTAAGGTCTTTAAGGGAAAAGGGCCATGCCGACTTGCATCTAGGGTTCATCTCCTGCCTGTTCTTGGCTATTCCAGTGTGATTTCAAGCAAAATCATTCTATATTTGCTACGATCTTTGAGTTTCTGGATAGGTTTCTTCATCTTTATATGGGTTCTTTCGAAACCCTAATTTCTTTTCTACACCTCCTAGATCTATACGGATCTAGGACAATTTGACTTTGTTCTTGAATGTATTACATTGTCCTTGAGGTTCTTTACAAGAATCATATGATTTCAAGTGTTTTTCATCTTCTTCTAAAATTAGGGTTTTCAGAACTTCTTTTTAAAACCTTGTTTAACTAATTCTTTGTGTTTAAACTTTTATTTCTCACATATCTTGACTGATTCTATGAGTTTACTACATCTTTAACTCGTCTATGTTGAAAGCCCTAATTTTTAGGGTTCTTCGTTTGGTTTCGTGTATCAGCATGACTGACCGGTTCTCGTTTTTGAGTTTCTATGATTTCTCGTGACTATCTTGCCTTGATATGTTTCTACTGAGTTTCTTAGCCTGAATTTACACTAATTCTATATGCTTATGTTCATCTTGACTTTTCACATCAAGACTTGCATCTTTCTTACTGAATTAGTATTGTTTAACTTTCATGTTTGTTAGAGTTGCATGTGGACTCTTGACTATCCTAGTATTACTTTATTTATATGCTAAACACCGACTCATGACTTTCTCTTTGATTGATTCTAAATTCCTTGTTTCTTGGTCTGATTCGAACACTTTCCTTTAAACCTTTGGTTCCTACTTTTCTACTCAATTTGATTGATTTGCTTACCTTATCTGCATTGGTACTTGATTCTTACTGACTATCTCCTTAATTAGAGCTTTTCTGAACCTAGCCCTAATTATTTACTCTATGCCTACTATGTTTGAATTATTTCCCTTGTTACACATTGATTTATTTCCTTATTTGTTACTTGTCCTTACCGTTTGAACTGATTCCCTTAATTAAGGGAGTACTTGTACTAATTTTGCTCTAATTGGTTTTGAGTTCCATAATTACTGTGCAATTGTGATTATTGCCTTATTTTACCTAATTTCAAACTGCTATAAATATGCTCTCTCATTAACAATCAACACGAACACATTGGTTCAAAAACTCTCTCTCTCTCTCTCTCTCGTACTCAAAACTTTCTGCTCTTTTTTGTGTTACTTACTACTGTTCTAAGTTAGCTGGCCGCAAGCCAAAGCTAACTATTGGGTTCTCTTTCACTTTGTGCTTGTTGTTTTTTACTGGTATGTACTGATTTCGATTCCAGTTTCAAAAACAATATGCTTCTTCTACTACTTCAGTTTGTCATGTTTCTAATATGTTTCTGTCTATGGTTTTGTTGTTAAACCTGCAACTAACATGTCTACTTCACTGTCTTCTTTACTGCAAGCTTCTAAATATGTCCAGCCCCCTTAGGATTAGCCTGCTCATGAATCCCTTTCTAGTATACCCCCCAATGTGACTCTTCTTTGCTTATGTTTCTCTTATTTCTGGCATGCACCTTCCTGTGTAAAGTAGTTGGCTATCCTAAGTCTGTCTGATTCTGTATTAATTCTGAAGTTCATATTGTACCTTAACCCCTTGAACCCCTTTCAGGACTTCTCTGATTCTCAACCTATGTGCATCTTTGCCTACTATGTGCCCTATACTTGCCCCAAATCCCCCATTACCCCTGAGTGAATGTTTGTACCTGTTTGATTCTATGTCTTGGAGAGCTGATGAACCTCTTCTGGTTCTGTGTTTGGTTTGTTGTTTGTTGATCACCTTACCCTTTTCAAAATTGTCTTATTGAATATCTCCCAATATTGTTTTTTACAAAACTATTTCAAACAAGTATCTTTTAACACTATTTTCTTACTAAAACCCTTTCAAACTATTTAAGCACTCCACTCTACTCTTAGGTCCTTAAGTTCTACCCCTCCAATGTGTGTCTACCTTGGGATCCCTATGAGATCCCTCTGAACTCTGACGCACTGGAGCTGGCTCTTCCACACTGCACTTACTCAGTTTTGGTTATAAAGTCTAGGTATGAGCACTGCCCGGGATCCTTGAGATCCTTAGGGAACTCTGACGCACCTAGACAATGATATTGTCTATGGAATTTGGTATCTGAGGCTATTAGAGGTTTGGGAAATCACTTGGGCCTGCTTCAAGCTCCCTATAGTGTAACTTCTTCTTTTTCTTTTATCTATTTATGTAATTTATTCATCTAGTTTGTAATAATTATTTCTAAACAAATATTGGGGTGATTAGTGAAAAAGGGTGGGTAGTTACATATCTGTGGGGTAGTATGGGTAGAAACCATGCCTATAGGATTTTATACTTGCTACGTCTGCTTTACCATACTAGAAACCATGCCTACAGGGTCTAAGTGGTTCCAATAATAGAAATCATGTCTATAGGTTAAAAATCAACTCCTTAAGTAGATACCATACTTATAGAATGTGATCAAGTTCAGTTACAACGGGTATTTACATTTGTTTTCATTAGATATCATGCCTATAAGTTTCTAACACCAATTCTTAACAATTAGATACCATGCTTATAGGGATAAAAGAAGAATTCTGCCTATAGAATTAAAACCAATTTAGTTATACAAGTCAGTCCAATTTGTGTTATTTCATTTGAAATTGGCTTAATCAATTGTTCGCTTCTTTATTCGATCTTTTAAACATTGCCTTCATTCACTACTGCTAGAAAGCATGCCTATACGAACTCAAGAGTCTGTTTTTAAAAACTACTCACTATTTTACTACATCGAACGTAGTTATCATGTTTTTAGGACATCACTATTCCGTGTTTAGGCAAGCCTATAGGGTGATTTTAAATTCTGCAACTCTGATAACTATATCTTTTTTGCTATTTAAAGCTGTTCAGATTTAACAGGTTTAAGCTCAGTAGGCAAATCGATTAGAACCTTACTGTCGAGTTTATAAAAACAAAGTTGCATACTTCTGTGCATTAACACCCACTTAGATGTCCTGTTTAGGTCTTTTCTCTAATAAAAATTGATCTTGTTTGTGCTTGAGACGTGCTGCTTATGTGCATTACTTGTGGAGGTAAACTTGGGCCTCTTAACTATTTCTTTCTGTATTTAGCTGTTAAGTCCTATGTGTTCTTGCTTGTTGCCTAGAATTTTCTCCTTCTAAAACACCTTAGGGGTTGTCTAGAACTGCCCAGATTTAGAGGTTGTAAAATACCTCCAGGGCCACAAGTAAGGGGCGGGTAGTGCACGCATAGGCATTATCAAGGTTATTAGAATGCTTTAGGCTATGACTAAGGGGAGGACTTGGGTTGAATGGGATATGATGACTACGCGCTAATGTCACGTGTAGCCCCTCATTAAGGAATGTTTACCGGGGATTGTGTGGGGTGATCCCATAGGCTAACCAACCTAGGACCCCTCTTTCCCAAATTCCCTTTGCTTAAAACTTTACTTTCTTTTTTTATGCACACAACTTGTTCAAATTCTGGGTCTTATTATTTGTGTCATACAATGTCCAACATACTTTATTTGCAATTATTGTTTTCGACTACTTATTTGTTAAAGGACTGATTCATAAATATAAGTTCGGCCGGGACCCACCGTTGTGGATTGCGAGAGGTTCTTAACACCTTCCCCTTAAGGTTATTTTGAGTCCTTATCCTAATCTCTAGTAATGCAAACTAGTCAAATAGAGTTATTTGCAAATAGGTGACCTAACGCACCTTAAAAATCGTTAGGTGGCGATTCTTCTCTTTTAATACCCATTTAAAAGAGGTGTAACAAATCAAGTCCTCGACCTCATAATCATGAATCAGTTGTGGCGCCCCGTTTTCTCGCGAAAGCGGGCTTCGACATGTGACAACTCTTTTAAATGGGTATTAAAAGAGAAGAGTCGCCACCTAACAATTTTAAGGTGCGTTAGGGCACCTATTTGCAAATAACTCTATTTGACTAGTCAGCATTACCAGAGATTAGGGTAAGGGCTCGAAATAATCTTGAGGGGAAGGTGTTAGACAACCCTCTCGGTCCACAACGGTGGGTTCCGACCGAACTTATATTTATGAATCAGTCCTTTAAGAAATAAGTAGTTGAAACCAATAATTGCAAATAAAGCATGTTGGACATTGTATGACTCAAATAATAAGACCCAGAATTTGAACAAGTTGTGTGCATAAAAAAAGAAAGTAAAGTTTTAAGCAAAGGGAGTTTGGGAAAGAGGGGTTCTAGGTTGGTTAGTCTACGGGATCACCCCACGCAATGCCCGATAAACACTCCTCAATGAGGGGCTACACGTGACATTAGCGCATAGTCATCATATCCCGTTCTACCCAAGTCCCTCCCCTTGGTTATAGGCTAAAGCGTTCTAATAACCTTGATAATGCCTATACGTGCACTACCCGTCCCTTCCTTATGGCCCTGGTGGTATGTTAGGACCTCTAAATCTGGGCAGTTCTAGACAACCCCTAAGGTGTTTTAAAAGGAGAAATTTCTAGGCGACAGGCAAGAACACATAGGACTTAACAGCTAAATATAGAAAGAAATAGTTAAGAGGCCCAGTTTTACCTCCACAAGTAATGCACATAAGTAGCACGTCTCAGGCACAAACAAGATAAGTTTTTATTAGAGAAAAGACCTAAACAGGACATCTAAGTGGGTGTCAATGTACAAAAGTATGCAACTTTGTTTTTATAAACTCGACAATAAGGTTCTAATTGGTTTGCCTTTCGAGTTTAAACCTATTAAATCTAAACAACTTTAAATAGCAAAAAAGATACAGTTATCAGAGTTGCAGAATTTAAAATCGCCCTATGGGTTTGCCTAAACACAGAATAGTGATGTCCTAAGAACATGATAACTACGTTCGATGTAGTAAAATAGTTAGTAGTTTTTAAAAATAGACTCTTGAGTTCTTATAGGCATGCTTTCTAGCAGTAGTGAATGAAGGCAATGTTTAAAAAACTATTAAAGAAGCGGATTAAGCCAATTTCAAATGAAATAACACGAATTGGACTGAATTGTATAACTAAATTGATTTTAATTCTACAGGCAGAATTCTGATTTTATCCCTATAAGCATGGCATCTAATTGTAAAGAACTGGTGTTAGAAACTTATAGGCATGATATCTAATGAAAACAAATGTAAATACACGTTGTAACTGAACCTGATCACATTCTATAAGTCTGGTATCTACTTAAGGAGTTGATTTTTAACCTATAGATATGATTTCTATTATTGGAACCACTTAGACCCTATAGGCATGGTTTCTAGCATAGTAAAGTAGATGTAGCAAGTATAAAATCCTATAGGCATGGTTTCTAGCATGGTAAAGCAGACATAGCAAGTATAAAATCCTATAGGTATGGTTTCTACCCATACTACCCCACAGATATGTAACTACCCACCCCTTTTCACTTATCACCCCAATATTCATTTACAAATAATTATTACAAACCAGATGAATAAATTCCATAAATAGATAAAATAAAAAGAGGAAGTTACACAATAGGGAGCCTGAAGTAGGCCCAAATGATTTCCCAAACCTCCAATAGCCTCAGATGCCAAATTCCATAGACAATATCATTGTCTAGGTGTGTCAGAGTTCCCTAAGGATCTCAAAGATCTCGGGCAATGCTCACACCTAGACTTTATAACCAAAACTGAGTAAGTGCAGTGTGGAAGAGCCAGCTCCAATGCGTCAGAGTTTAGAGGGATCTCATAGGGATCCCAAGGCAGTCACACATTGGAGGGGCAGAACTTAAGGACCTAAGAGTAGAGTGGGGTGCTTAACATAGTTTGAAAGGGCTTTAGTAAGAAAACAGTGTTGAAATATACTTGTTTGAAATAGTTTTTTTTTAAAAATATAGGGAGTTATTCAATAAGACAATTTGAAAAGGGTAAGGTGATCAACAACAACAAACCAAACATAGAACCAGAAGAGGTTCATTAGCACTCCAAGACATAAAATCAAACAGGTACAAACATTCACTTAGGGGTAATGGGGGATTTGGGGCAAGTATAGGGCACATAGTAGGCAAAGATGCACATAGGTACAGAATCAGAGAAGTCCTGAAAGGGGTTCAAGGGATTAAGGTATAGTATGAACTTTAGAATTAATACAGAATTAGAGAGACTTAGGATAGCCAACTACTTTACACAGGAAGGTGCATGCCAGAAATCAGAAAAGTCCTGAAAGGGGTTCAAGGGATTAAGGTATAGTATGAACTTTAGAATTAATACAGAATTAGAGAGACTTAGGATAGCCAACTACTTTACACAGGAAGGTGCATGCCAGAAATCAGAGAAACATAAGCCAAGAAGAGTCACAATATGGGGTATACTAGAAAGGGATTCATGAGTAGGCTAATCCTAAGGGGGTTGGACATATTCAGAAGCTTGCAGTAAAGAAGACAGTGAAGTAGACATGTTAGTTGCAGGTTTAACAACAAAACCATAGACAGAAACATATTAGAAACATGACAAACTGAAGTAGTAGAAGAAGCATATTGTTTTTGAAACTGGAATCGAAATCAGTACTTACCAGTAAAAAACAGCAAGCACAAAGTGAAAGAGAACCCAATAGTTAGCCTTGGCTTGCAGCCGGCTAACTTAGAACAGTAGTAAACAACACAAAAGAGAGCAGAAAGTTTTGAGTGTGAGAGAGAGAGTTTTTGAACCAATGTATTCGTGTTGATTGTTAATGAGAGAGCTTATATATAGTAGTTTGATACTAGGTAAAATTAGGTAAGAATCACAATTGTACAGTAATTACGGAACTCAGAACCAATTTGAGAAAAATTAGTACAAGTACTCCCTTAATCAAGGGAATCAGTTCAAACGGTAAGGACAAGTAACAAATAAGGAAAGAAATCAATGTGTAACAAGAGAAATAATTCAAACATAGTAGGCATAGAGTAAACAATTAGGGCTAGGTCCAAAAAAACTGTAACTAAGGAGATAGTCAGTAAGAATCAAGTACTAATGCAGACAAGGTAAGCAAATCAATCAAATTGAGTAGAAAGGTAGGAATCGAAGATTTAAAGGAAAGTGTTAGAATCAGACCAAGAAATAGGGAATTCAGAATTAATCAAAGAGAAAGTCATGAGTCCATGTTTAGCATATAAATAAAGTAAGACTTGGATAGTCAAGAGTCGACATGCAACTCTAACAAACATGAAAGTTAAACAATACTGATTCAGTGAGAAATATGCAAGTCTTGATGTGAACAGTCAAGATGAACATAAGCATATAGAATTAGTGTAAATTCAGGCTAAGAAACTCAGTTGAAACATATCAAGGCAAGATAGTCACGAGAAATCACAAAAACTCAAAAACGAGAACTAGTCAGTCATGCTGATACACGAAACCAAACGAAGAAACCTTAAAATTAGGGCTTTCAGCATAGACGAGTTAAAGATGTAGTAAACTTATAGAATCAGTCAAGATATGTGATAAATAGAAGTTTAAACACAAAGAATCAGTTAAACAAGGTTTTTAAAAGAAGTTCCAAAAACCCTAGTTTTAGAAGAAGATGAAAAACACTTAAAATCATATGATTCTTGTAAAGAACCTCAAGGACAATGTAAAATATTCAAGAAACAAACTCAAATCATCCTAGATCCATACAAATCTAGGAGGTGTAGAAAAGAAATTAGGGTTTCGAAAGAACCCATATAGAGATGAAGAAACTTGTCCAGAAACTCAAAGACCGTTGCAAATATAGAATGATTTTGCTTGAAATCACACTGGAATAGCCAAGAACGGGCAGGAGATGAACCCTAGATGCAAGTCGGCATGGCCCTGGGCCCTTGAAGACCTTAGAGAAGGCAAGCATGGCATGAGAGAAGCCATTGGAGGCTTAAGAAACGATGAGAGGTCACCGGAGATGGCCGGAGATGGGAGGTCGGTGATTGAAGATTAGGGTTAGGTTGAGAGTGTTTTGAGAGCAGAGATGATTTTAGGGCGGTGGATGTAGAGAAGTGATTAGGGTTAGGGGGTCGTTTGGAATTAAAAAGGAAAGAACAAACGAGGGTTGTTGATCTTTTAGATCAACGGCCAGGATCTGATGGGGCCTTGGATCTGGTAATTTAATTAAGAATTTTGTTGGGTGTTAGGTTAAACTTAGGCTAAAATTGAAATACAATTTGGCTAAGTTTTAAATAGCCAATTTAACCCTATATAATTTATAATAAATAATAGATGATTTCTAAAAAAATAATTTCATGTACTAAAATAATTTAAAATAGATATTTAACATTTTATGCATTTTATTGGTGGCGTAGAAAAAAGGACATAGTGGAATATATAGCTCAGTGCCTAAATTGCCGCAGGTGAAGTATGAGCATCAGCGGCCGGGTGGATTGCTTCAAAAGTTAAAGATTCCGGAATGGAAATAGGAGCGGATCAGTATGGATTTCGTTGTTAGACTCTCACAGACTTAGATGAAGTTTGATGCAGTTTGGCTGATTGTGGATAGGCTAACCAAGTCAGCTCATTTCATTCTTGTGATGACTACCTATTCTTTCAAGCAGCTGGCTCGAGTTTATATCCGTGAGATTGTGAGATTTCATGGACCAGGGTATGCAATTTACATCCCAGTTCTGGGGGACCGTACAATATGAGTTAGGTACTCGGGTGGAGTTAAGAACACATTTCACCCTCAGACGGGCGGACAGTCCGAGTGTACTATTTAGATTCTAGAGGATATCCTCCGTACATGTGTGATGGAGTTTGGATGTTTGTAGGATCAGTTCTTTCCACTTGTGTAGTTTGCCTACAACAACAGTTATCAGTCCAACATTCAGATAGCATCGTCTGAGGCTCTATATGGTAGGAGGTATCGGTCCCCAGTGGGATGGTTCGAGCCGGGCGAGGCCAAATTATTGGGTACAAACATGGTTCAGGATGCCTTGAAGAAGTTAAGGTGATTCGGGATATATTTCGCATAGCCCAGTCCATGTAGAAGGGTTATGCGGATCGGAAAATTTGCGATGTTGCATATATGGTTGGAGAATGGGTCTTGCTCTGGGTTTCGCCTATGAAAGGCGTTATGAGGTTCGGGAAGAAGGGCAAATTGAGCCCGAGGTTCATTGGTCCATTTGAGGTGTTGTGGCGAGTTGGGGAGGTTGCTTATGAGCTTACCTTACCTCCCACTCTAGCAGAAGTTCATCCGGTATTCCATGTTTCTATGCTTCGTAAGTATCACGATGATCCGTCTAACGTGTTGGATTTCAGCCCAGTCCAGTTGGACAAGGATCTATCTTATGTTGACGAGCTAGTAGCTATTTTAGACAGGCGGGTTCAAAAGCTGAAGTCAAAGAACATTGTATTAGTGAAGGTTTAGTGGAGGGGTCAGCCAGCCAAGGAGGCGACTTGGGAGATCGAGCAGGATATGCGTAGTCGTTACCATCATCTTTTTACCACTTCAGGTATGCCTCTATGTTCATTCGAGGATGAACGATTATTTTAAGAGGGGAGGATGTAACGACCCGATAGGTCATTTTGAGAGTTATAGCCCCGATCCCTTATTAACTTCTTCTCCCGTATCTTTTTCTGCTTATGTGACTTGCCGAGAAGTTTCATTTCGGTTTTTGGAGTGTTTTGGGACACTTAATCCCTAAACAGAGGCTTAAGTCTTAGTATTTGGACTGTAGTCAGAACTGTGTGAAGATGACTCCAGAATGGAGTTTTGTTGATTTTGTTAGCTCCGTTGAGTGATTTTGGACTTAGGGGCATGTATGGATTGTGTTTTGGAGGTCTGTAGCTAATTTAGGCTTGAAATGGCAAAAATCGAATTTTTGGAAATTATGACCAATAGTGAATTTTTGATATCGGGGTCAGAATCTGATTCTGAAAGTTGGAGTATCTCCGTAATTTTGAATATGACTTGTGTGCAAAATTTGGGGTCAATCGAACGTGGTTTGATAGGTTTCGGCATCGGTTGTGGAAATTTGAAGTTTCAAGTTCTTTAAGTTTGAATTGGAAGGTGGTTTATGATTTTAGCATTGTTTGATGCGATTTAAGGGTTTGACTAAGTTCGTATGGTGTTTTAGGACTTGTTGGTATGCTTGGTTGAGGTCCCGGGGGCCTCGGGTTGATTTCGGGTGGTTAACGGACCTTATGGACATAAGAAAATATAGCAGATTTTCTGGCATTTTTGTTGCAGACATTTCTTTATCGCGTTCGCGAGAGAGGTTTCGCAATCGCGTAAAGCATTTGGAGGCCAGCTGAAGGTTGTTCTTTGTGTTCTCAAAGAGTAACCCGCATTCGCGAAGGTATGGTCAGTGGAAGCATCACGAATGTGAGGAGTTAATGCATTCACATAGAGGAAAGTGGAGCAGCTGGGACACCAAGGAATTGTTCTACGCGTTCGCGAAGCATCAGGATGTAGAAGGTGCGCGTTCGTGAGAGGGCCCTCACGTTCGCGAAAGAGTAATTTTGGATTAGTAAATATTTGTCCATCCATTCGTGGGAATGATGCCGCATTCGCGAAGAAGGGAACACCTGGGCAGATTTAAAAGTTCAAAATCGAGGGTTTATGTCATTTTTCACCATTTGGACTTGAGAGCTCGGAATTAAGCGATACTTGGAGATATTTTCACGTGGGTGTTTCGGGTATGTGATTCTTATATTTGGTTAATTTTCAAGATTATGTCTTTAATTTCATCATTTAATTAGTGATTTAGGGTGGAAAATTGGAAAACAAATGAGAAAAGTTCTTAGGCCGAATTTTGGGGATTTGATCGAGATTTTTGTATCGAATTTGAGTAATATTGGTACGAGTGAACTCGTAAGTGAATGGGTGTTTCATATTTTGTGACTTTTACCCGATTTCAAGACGTGGGCCCGGGGTGACTTTTTTGGGCAATTTTCCAATTTCTTGCTTTAGCTTTGATTTCATTAGCTAGATTAGTTTCTTGTAGCTATATTTATGTTATGTAATTGATTTTGGCTAGATTTGGGCCATTCGGAGTCGGACATTCGTGGGAAAAGCTTTGTTACGGATTGATTTGAGTTTGGTTCGAGGTAATTGGCTTGCCTAACCTTGTGTGGGGAAACTCCCCTTAGGATTTGGTACTATTTTGATATATCAGAGCCGTTTATGTGAGGTGACAAGTGCGTACACGGGCTAATTGTTGTAAAATCTTATTTTTATTGAGTAATAACCTATTTTCTTCCTATTTGAACTATGTTAGCATGTGTAGAATCCTGTTTAACCTAGATCAGCATGTCTACTTGCCTTAATTATTTTTCTGAACTCTGTGCAACATGTTTAGTGGACTTCTTGCTTTCCCCTTGACTTGTACTTAGTCTAAACTATAGGTTTTCTTTCTGTAACTGTTGTCCTATTGGTTGAGCTGCATATTTACTTTGGGACTACTGAACGGTATTCTGGGTGATCCCCCTGTTTTGCATATTTACATTAGGTCTACGGAACGGTATTCCAGGAGATCCCCCTGCATATTTACATTTGGGACTACGACATGGTATCTCGGGAGATCCCCTATTGTTTTCTCTGTTTACTGAGCTATTACCTTTCTATGATTTCATTCTTGTTAAATTTTAGCCTTTATTTTGGTGCGATATTTCATTCTGTCTTGTTTTTATTATATATATACCAGTAGGTCCCTAACCTGACCTCGTCACTACTCGACTGAGGTTTGTCTTGGCACTTACTAGGTACCGTTGTGGTGTACTCATGCCCCTTTCCTGCATATATTTTCGTGTGCAGATCGAGGTACCTCTTACTATCGAGTTTAGTTGCACGCTTTCAGTTGTTTAGGAGAATTCAAGGTACATATGCCCGCGTTTGCAGACCTCGGAGGCCCCCTCTATCCCCTTATGTTTATTCTTCCCTTATTTCTTTAGACATTGATGTATAGAATAGTTAGAAATTCGTAGAAGCTTGTGACTTACTATGTTCCGGGTCTAGGGAGAATTGTATATATCTCGAGAGTTGATTATTGTATATGCCGAGCAGCCTCTCAAATGTTTTATTTAAAATATATGTTATTGTTATTTATTAATTTTCATGTTTTTCATTTTATTTTCACAAATTGTTAGGCTTACCTAATCGTAGAGACTAGGTGCAGCGACGATAAACTAGGTGCCTTGCGGAATCTCTAATTAAACTTCTGCAATTAATAGCAAGACCGTAACTTATGAAAACTAGGTTGCCCACTTCTGTTTGGGGTCATGCCATTTTGTATGCATCAATGCTAGTTCGTTTCAGACTGACAAATTATCATAAATATTATCCGTTGTAATTAGTTTTGAGTCATGAACCTAATATATCCATTTAAGAATTTTTGGATGCACAATATATGTGCCTGTATCATAGTCATATCACACCAAAATCGGTCCCCAAAAAAGGTTAGGAATATATGTTGGTTTTGAATTGCCCTCCACTATTCGCTACCTCGAAACATTAATCAGAGATTTGTTCACTGCTCGATTTGCAGATTGTCAATTTGATGAGGCGTTTTCCCAAAAATTAGGGGAAGAAAATGGTGGAACCAAACGGAAAATTTTGTGTAAAAATCCATTATTATCTCATCTTGATCCACGTGCCTCTATTTGTAAAACAAATAGAGGTGTAAAAGATTATTCATTTGCAGAAAATCGCAAATCAAATACCAGAAACATTTACGAATCTCAAAGGGATAACAAAATCACATATCCCTGCAGAGAATGTTACAATCCATATTGATGTCCCTGTTAGACAATCTTCTAGTGTCATAGTTGATGAGTCAAAATCACGCCTAAAGCATGGCAAGCCATTGGGTTCTAAGGATCGAAATCCTAGGGAAAAAATGATCAAGATGACACTACGAAAGAGTCTCATGAAGAAATCAATGATTTAACCAATCCTGAGATTCATGAGGAAATGAATGAGCCTGAGACTCAAGAAAATAAGGAACTATCACTAAACCCAATCGATATTGAGACGAATTTTAATCGATTGGATTTAGTGGTAGATTATGTCTTTGCATATAATATTGCATCTAGAATTATGCAAGATAGTGAGGATCTTGAACCTTAATCTATTGGACAATGTCGATAAAGACGTGATTGGCCAAGATGGTAAGAAGCAATCCAATCAGAGTTGAATATCTTGCAAAATGTGAAGTTTTTTGGGCCTGTAGTCCAAACCCTAATGGTGTTAAGCCTATTGGCTATAAATTGGTCTTTGTATGCAAGAGGAATGAAAAATGAGGTACAGAGATATAAGGCTCGCTTTGTTGCCCAAGGATTTTCGCAAAGGCCCGGTGTCGATTATGAAGAGACATAGGATGCAATAACATTTCGTTATCTCATTAGTTTTGCAATCCATGAAAAGCTTGACATGCATTTAATGGATATGGTTACAACCTACCTTATGGCACGCTTGATAATGAAATATACATGAAAATTCCTGAAGGATTTAAAATTCCTGACGCACATAATTCAAAGTCTCGGGAAATGCTTTCAATAAAATTTTAAAGATCTTTGTATGGTCTAAAGCAACCAGGAAGAATGTTGAATAACCACCTTAGTAAGTATTTATTGAAGAAAGGTTATATAAATGTTGTCATTTGTCCATGTATTATTATAAAGAAAACAACATAGGAATTTGCTATACTTGTCGTATATGTCGATGACATAAACCTTATTGAAACTCCTACAGAAATCCAAAAGGCAATTGATTATTGTCACGCCCCAAAAACCGAGGGGCGCGACCGGCGCTCGACCGGGTAGCCCCCAGCCAAGCGAACCTGGGTGCCTTTACTATTCCACGTGATACCCTGCGTTTCCATCACCCATTAACCAAGTGAAAGAGCCATTTATAAATTTAAACACATTCGTATGAGATTTATATAACATACATAGTTACTTAGCGTGGTTTACAAGTTATACTGCCCAAAATACATAAGTACATAACCCACGTTTCCTGTCTACGGGGCCTCTAAATACAACTGAAGAATAATACGGAAATGCCGGCAACAAAGCTCCGGCTATACCTTACACAAATACCAATATAAGACTCCGGGAAGAAAAGTGGCATGAGCCATGCAGGGCCCCGAGAGGAAAGGGGCTCACCAATTCAGCTGACGGGAGGTGAAGGAGTGCTACTGTCGGTGGGCTGAAGTACCTGTTATGGAACCACCTACAATCATAACACGAATGTAGCGCCCCCGGCAAAAGGGACATCAGTACATTTGAATTGTACTGGTATGTATAAACAAAATTTACCCCAAGTAAAATCAAGAAGTACACAAATAACAAATAGTAATAGAATCAACAATCAAATGCACATGAAAGGAACAACCAGAGCCAAACAACTCTACAATCTCTCCTTTTCCCCTTTCAACATTATTTCATCACATCAATGGTTTCACAACTTTCACATATTATTATTTCAATAGTGATTTCGATCACTTTTCCACTCTTATTACCTCGGCCACCCTTATCACCACAACCCACACCTTATTACTTCGTGTTGCGGCGCACAACCCGATCCCACCGGACAATCATATTTCATACAACAACAATAACAATTCACAAAGAGTGTTCATAACATCAATACCAATTCCAACATATATAATAACCCGTACACAATTCAAGTCACAACGATAATTGCCCACAACAAGTCACGTATGATATTGCTACAGTTGATTCAATTGTATCAATTACGATTTCTTTCCATCATTTGTTTCACAGCTCTTACCACGTAACACATTCATACCCACACACACTTGTATTATTGCCATTTTACTCACACCACAATAACGAAAAACTTAACCAACAACGTTCAAGGCACATTAATCATGGGAATTTCACAAATAGTCCACATAAGTAACACATACCAATTACTCGTACACCAACAAGGTGACTTTACAAAGGTTAAAGTTAGCCATACATACATGGAGTCGAATTCCCTTTTTAACTTCTACTTTCAATTCACCAACAGCCTAATACCGTCAATCTAGTTCACAAGTTAGCATATATAACTTAGAATTGAGGTTCACAAACTCAGCCCGAACTTACTTAGGTTTCCAACCCCTCTTTTGCAAATCTTTAGTTCTACCCAATTCCTCTTACTAGATTCTAGGTTTTAAAGGACATGCATGTGTATCTCAACTTCCATTTTCAAGAATTAGCGCATGAGAGTCCCCCTTTTTGTTTAAATCTGAAAACAATGAAAAAGGGTTGGGGATTTTACCTTCAAGAATGGAGATGAAGACAATTACTTGAAATTCCCCGGCCCGAGTGACTTTGAAAAATCGAATTGATGGAGACAATACTTTCTCTCTCAAGAATCCTCTCTTCCCTCTCTCTAGTTTTTTTCAGAAAATAGGTTAAAATAAGGGGCTGGGTGTTTTATTGAAAAAGGGGTCGGGTTTAAAATTTAGAAAATTGGAGCCCGGGTTAGGTATACGATTGCGCTTTGCGATCGCAGAGTGGAAATGTGGTTCGCAGAATGTACCACAAAACTGCTCCCAAAATCTGAACACACTGCCTGAGTATGCGGCAGAAATGCGGTCCGCGTACTCGTTCTGCGGTCGCATAATGCACCGCACAACTGCCCCTCATAAAAATCCCAAGGGAAATATGCGACGACTATGCGGTACGCATATCGGTTATACGATCGCATATCAGGTCGTAGATTTAATCTCCATTTCGACCAACACACTGACTCACTTTGCGGCGATTATGCGGTCCGCATACCTGATATGCTACCGCATTCTCGACTGCAGAATTGCATTTTCTGGAAAACAGTATTTCTTGACTTTTCATAGCATAGATTAGTACAAAAAGGTCCGAACTACCGGGTTTTGAGTACAAATTTTCACGGGGCCTTACATCCTCCCCACTTAAAATCATTCGTCCTCAAATGAGGATTTTGGAAATCGGTTGGTTTTGAAAACATGAAATGCAAACTCCCTTTTTTTTGAAATATTTTTCCAGAGTTTCCTTTGTAATTAGACTTATCTACCTGTCAGAGAGCCCCCAAAACATTATTTCCAAGCACCATTACGCTATCCCTATTATCCCTACAACTGGTATACAATTCATTACCTCAACACTTGCACACAATTTGGCCACTTCAATGAGTTCCATGCAGTCCAACCACTTCAATACACTATACGCATTTCAATTAATCATTACCAATCTACACTACCTTTAATCATTCACTTATCACATGAGTACTTACAAAACTTTCACTTACCAAAAAGGGTCTTTCGCATGACTCAATTAATCACAACACATACAATTCTTGCACAACTTGAGGAGTTACAATAGTAAAGCATTTAGAAAAAAATATGGGGTGCCTTTGCACCAGATTGAACACAACATCAATTTACTTAGAGACAAGAGTTCGCACGATCCCTACTAGACTTGTTCAAACAGATGGGCATATTTTTCTTTCATTTCACATTCCGCTTCCCACGTGGCTTCCTCGACTTGTTGACTTTGCCATAGCACTTTAACTGAAGCAACTTCCTTGTTTCTCAATTTGCGGACTTGCCTATCAAGAATAGCGACCGGAATTTCTTCATATGATAACTCATCATTGACCTCGATAGCCTCGATTGGCACGATGGTGGATGGGTCTCCAACCACTTTCTTTAATATAGACACATGGAACACCGGGTGCACTAACGACATTTCAGGGGGCAATTCCCGTCTATAGGCCACCTGTCCTATCCTTTGAGTGACCCGATACGGCCCGACATATCTAGGACTCAACTTCCCTTTCTTCCCAAATCGCATGACTCCCTTCATAGGAGATACCCTCAAGAACACCCAATCATCTACTTAGAATTCCAATTTTCTTCGACGAATGTCCACATAAGATTTCTGGCGACTCTGAGCAGCTTTCAGCCTTTCCTAAATGATTCTAACTTTTTCCATAGCCTAGTGCACGAGATCCGGCCCGACAAATTCTGCTTCACCCACTTCGAACCATCCAATCGTAGACCTAATCTCCTTTCGTACAATGCCTCAAACGGGGCCATCTGAATGCTAACATGGAAGCTGTTATTGTAAGCAAATTCTATAAGTGGCAAGTGATCATCCCAATTACCTTTGAAATCCAAGACACAAGCCCGTAACATATCTTCAAGCGTCTGAATAGTCCGCTCCACTTGACCGTCAATTTGCGGATGGAAAGTCGTGTTGAGATTCACCTGAGTACCCAAACCTTGCTGAAATTTCTTCCAAAAATTAGCTGTGAACTAGGGCCCTCGATCTGAAATAATAGAAAGTGGAGTGCCATGAAGCCTTACTATTTCCTTGATATATAGTTGAGTATATTGTTCCACAGTATCCGTGGACTTGACTGGCAAGAAGTGAGCTGATTTGGTGAGTTGATCCACTATTACCCAAATTGAGTCGAACTTGCGCTGAGTGCGAGGTAATCCTACCACAAAATCCATGTTGATCATCTCCCATTTCCACATTGGTATTTCCACAAGCTGAGTTAACCCACTAGGCCGCTGGTGCTCAGCTTTTACTTGATGACAATTCGGACATTTAGATACAAAGTCCGCCACACCCCTCTTCATACCGTTCCACCAATAAATTTCTTTGAGATCACGGTACATTTTTGTAGAACCTGGGTGCACAAAATACCTGGAATTATGAGCCTCCGCCATTATCCTCCCCTGAAGATTATCCACATCTGGAACACATAGCCTACCTTGACATCGTAATACACCATCCTCACCACCGACTGAAAATGTCGAAGTCTTGTTATTCAAAACTGCCTCTTTCATCTGTGCTAATGCTGGATCAATGAACTGCTTTTCCTTGACTTCCGCTACCAGTGACGATTCTGCTCCATTACGCACCATAACCTTCCCCTCGTCTGAGGTCGAAATACGAACCCCCAGACTAGCCAATTGATAAACCTCCCGAGCCAAAGGCTTCTGATCCGCTCCTAAATGAGCCAAACTACCCAGGGACTTCCGACTGAGAGCGTCGGCCACCACATTCGCCTTCCCTGGATGGTATAAAATATCCATATCATAATCCTTGATCAATTCTAGCCACCGCCGCTGCCTTAAATTCAACTCCTTCTTCTTGAACAAATATTGGAGACTCTTGTGGTCCGAGAACACATCCACATGGATCCCATAAAGATAATGTCGCCATATTTTCAAGGCAAATACAACTGCCGCAAGCTCCAAATCATGCGTCGGATAATTCTTCTCGTGATTCTTGAGTTGCCTTGAAGCATACGCTATGACCTTCCCATGTTGCATCAACACACACCCCAAACCGACCCTGGAGGCATCACAATAAACCACAAATCCTTCCGTGCCTTCCAGCAAGGTCAACATCGGCGTCGAGGTCAATCTTGACTTCAATTCCTGAAAACTTTTCTCACAAGCGTCGGACCATTGGAACTTAACTGCTTTCTGCGTCAACTTAGTTAAAGGGGAGGCGAGGGTAGAGAATCCCTCCACAAACCTCCGATAATACCCCGCTAAACCCAAGAAGCTACGGATCTCCATCGGGGTCGTGGGTCTAGGCCAATCTTTTACTACTGCAATCTTCTGGGGATCCACCTGAATCCCTTCACTGGAAACAACATGGCCTAGAAAGGTAACGGACTCCAACCAAAATTCACATTTTGAAAATTTAGCATACAACTGGTGCTGATAAAGGGTCTGTAGAACTGCCCTGAGGTGATCGGCATGATCCTCATGGCTCCGCGAATAAACAAGGATGTCATCAATGAAAACAATCACAAAGGAGTCTAGAAATGGCTTGAAGACCCGATTCATAAGATCCATGAAATATGTCGGGGCGTTGGTTAGCCCAAAAGACATGACCAAGAATTCAAAGTGACCATAGCAAGTTCTGAAAGCGGTCTTAGGAATATCTTGTTCTCTGATCTTCAATTGGTGATACCCGGACCGTAGATCAATTTTGGAAAAGAACCTCGCACCTTGCAATTGGTCGAACAAATCATCTATCCGAGGCAAAGGATACTTATTCTTGATGGTGACCTTGTTAAGCTGCCGATAATCAACACACATCCGGAGCGACCTATCCTTCTTTCTGACAAAGAGAACTGGGGCACCCCACGGTGACACACTTCTCCGTATGAACCCCTTTTCTAATAAATCCTTTAGTTGTTCCTTTAACTCCCTCAACTCCGCTGGCGCCATTCTGTATGGTGGAATAGATATCGGTCGCGTATCTGGCAATACATCAATCCCGAAATCAATCTCCCTATCTGGCGGGATCCCTGGAAGCCCGTCCGGAAACACTTCAAGAAACTCCTTCACGACTGGCATGGACTCGGGGACACACACTTTTGAAGTGTTGTCCGCCACCCGGACCAAATGGTAGATACACCCCTTCCTAATCATCTTCGAAGCCTTAAGGTAGGAAATAAACCTACCTTTCGGCACCACACCATTTCCCTTCCACTCAATAACCGGCTCATTAAGGAACTCAAGCCTCATGACTCTCGTTCGGCAGTCAAGTTTAGCAAAGCACGAATAAAGCCAGTCCATTCCCATAATCACATCAAAATCCACCATTTCAAGCTCAATAAGATCGGTCGTGGTAGCACGACCACATACCATGACAACGCAATTCCTATAAACATGCGCGGCTATAATAGAATCACCAACCAGAGTCGATATAGAGAATGGCTCATGAAGCTGTTTGGGGTTCTAACCCAAAACTTGACGCAATGAATGGGGTGACATAAGACAAAGAGGACCCCGGATCAATAAGAGCATAACAATTAATGGCCTGAACATACAAGATACCTGTAGCAACATCTGGGGAGGCCTCTGCACTCTGGCGACCACTCAAGGCGTAAAACTGGCTGGATACACCTCTACCACGAGCTCCACCCCTAACTACACCACGCCCTGCTGGGGCTGGAGGACGCACGAATGATGTGGCAGCTGAAGAACCGGATGACTGAGCAAATCTCCCACCCATGCCCTAACTGGGTGCACGGTAGTCCTGTTGGATATGACCTCTCGCCCCACATCAATAACACACCAGAATATCCAAATAACAAGTCTCGGAATGGAACCTCCCACACTTGGGGCATGAAGCCCTCCCCTGCTGCAGTGATCTCCCTCCGGGATGACCGGAATGATGGGGTCTCCTACTGTCTGAACCTGACCTCAAGTGACTGCCCTATTGATAACTGTGCATCGATGGTGGTGCACTTGCTGAGGACTGGGCATATTACAGGGATGGCCCTGATGGCCCTTTCCCCGGAACTGGTCTCCCTGAGTAACCCGTTGATCGGGACCTGCTGCTACTCTCCCTTTCTGCCCGTATTTTCAACTTCCTAGCCTCTGTGGCCTGAGCGAACCCCACAATCTTCCCATAATTCATATCTGAGGGTAAGGCCATTGTAGCAGCCTCATTCACCACCAAAGGACTAAGACCCTGAACGAATCGCCGAACTCGAGCATTCATGGTCGATACTAACTGAGGAGCATACTTGGACAACCTCACAAACTCCATGTGGTACTCCCAAACACTCATACTGCCCTGTTTGAGGACCTCAAACTCTGTGTCATGGGCGCCATTGTCTCAGCAAGCAAGAAGTGGTCCATGAATGCATCTACAAACTCATCCCATCTAGCCGGAGATCTTCTCTCTCCACGCGAATCCTCCCACATCTCGAACCACAAATATGCTGCTCCCCTCAACCTGTATGAAGCCAACTCAACCCCTTCCCTCTTTGTAGCCTTCATCACTCGAAGGGTCTTATACATTTCATCAAGGAATTCTTGCGGATCGGCCTCTGGGTCTGTGCTCGTGAACTCTGGAGGGGCCAACCGCAGAAACTGGTTGACTTTGGAGCTGGCAGAATCTCCCTGTCCGCTGGGGGGTGCAGGGGCATCATGAGATTTCTGGGCCTGAGCGGCCACTAACTGGGTCAACATATAGATGGCTCCTCTAAGGTCCCCATTAGAAACCCCGGGACCGGAAGCTGGAATTGCATCAAGATCAGGAATATCAGCGGGAGGGATGGTAGCACCCTCTGCCGCAGCTGGAGCAGGAATACATGGATCTGGAATAGATGGGCCAGGCAGATTCGAGATCGGGGAGTCACTCTCACCCATGGCATCAGGTACATGATTCACAGCCACACTTGGGGTGTTATTGGCCCAGAGTCCGAGTCTAGCTCTCTTCTTAGGTGCCATTACTGAAAATTTGGAACAGAGCATGAGTTAGATGTAAATACTTCCACTTTTCACTTTACCGCACGATATAGAGTAACAAAGAAGAAGGTAATTTCTTAAATGCCCATGTAGCCTCCAACTTATAGATGTGGTCGACAACACACCGATAAGGAGGACTCTACTAGACACGGCTCCGAGACATCCTAGGAAACTTTAAAACCTTAGGCTCTGATACCAAGTTTGTCACGCCAAAAAAAACGAGGGGCGCGACCGGCGCTCGACCGGGTATCCCCCAGCCAAGCAAACTTGGGTGCCTTTCCTATTCCACGTGATACCCTGCGTTTCCATCACCCATTAACCAAGTAAAATAGCCATTTATAAATTTAAACACATTCTTACAAGATTTACATAACATACATAGTTACTTAACGTGGTTTACAAGTTATATTGCCCAAAATACATAAGTACATAACCCACGTTTCCTGTCTACGGAGCCTTTAAATACAACTGAAGAATAATACGGAAATGCCGGCAACAAGGATCCGGCTATACCTTACACAAATACCAAAATAAGACTCCGGGAAGAAAAGCGGCACGAGCCACGCAGGGCCCCGAGAGGAAATGGGCTCACCAATTCAGCTGACGGGAGGTGAAGGAGTGCTACTGTCGGTGGGCTGAAGTACCTGTTATGGAACCACCTACAATCATAACATGAATGTAGCGCCCCCGGCAAAAGGGACGTCAGTACATTTGAATTGTACTGGTATGTATAAACAAACTTTACCCCAAGTAAAATCAAGAAGTACACAATAACAAACAGTAATCGAATCAACAATCAAATGCACATGAAAGGAACAACCAGAGCCAAACAACTCCACAATCTCTCATTTTCCCCTTTCAACATTATTTCATCACATCAATGGTTTCACAACTTTCACATATTTTTATTTCAATAGTGATTTCGATCACTTTTCCACCCTTATTACCTTGGCCACTCTTATTACCTCGGCCACCCTTATTACCTCGGCCACCCTTATCACCACAATCCATACCTTATTACTTCATGTTGTGTCGTGCAACCCGATCCCGCCAGACAATCATATTTCACACAACAACATTAACAATTCACAAAGAGTGTTCATAACATCAATACCAATTCCAACATATACAATAACCTGTACACAATTCAAGTCACAACGATAATTGCCTACAACAAGTCACGTATGATATTGCCACAGTTGTTTCAATTGTATCAATTACGATTTCTTTCCATCGTTTGTTTCACAGCTCTTACCATGTAACACATTCATACCCACACGCACTTGTTTTATTGCCATTTTACTCACACCACAATAACGGAAAACTTAACCAACAATGTTCAATGCAAATTAATCACAGGAATTTCACAAATAGTCCACATAAGCAACATAGACCAATTACTCGTACACCAACAAGGTGACTTTACAAAGGTTAAAGTTAGCCAAACATACCTGGAGTCGAATTCCCTTTTTAACTTCTACTTTCAATTCACCAACAGCCTAGTACCGTCAATCTAGTTCACAAGTTAGCACATATAACTTAGAATTGAGGTTCACAAACTCAGCCCAAACTTACTTAGGTTTCCAACCCCTCTTTTGCAAATCTTTAGTTCTACCCAATTCCTCTTACTAGATTCTAGGTTTTAAAGGACATGCATGTGTATCTCAACTTCCATTTTCAAGAATTAGCGCATGAGAGTCCCCCTTTTTGTTTAAATCTGAAAACAATGAAAAAGGGTTGGGATTTTACCTTCAAGAACGGAGATGAAGACAATTACTTGAAATTCCCCGGCCCGAGTGACTTTGAAAAATCGAATTAATGGAGACAAGACTTTCTCTCTCAAGAATCCTCTCTTCCCTCTATCTAGTTTTGTTCAGAAAATAGGTTAAAATAAGGGGCTGGGGTGTTTTATTGAAAAAGGGGTCGGGTTTAAAATTTAGAAAATTGGATCCCGGGTTAGGTATGCGATCGTGCTTTGCGATCGCAGAGTGGAAATGCTGTCCGCAGAATGGACCGCAAAACTGCTCCCAAAATCTGAACATACTGCCTGGGTATGCGGCAGAAATGCGGTCTGCGTACTCGTTCTGCGGTCGCATAATGCACCGCACAACTGCCCCTCATAAAAATCCCAAGGGAAATATGCGACGACTATGCGGTCCGCATATCGGTTATGCAATTGCATATCAGGTCGCAGATTTAACCTCCATTTTGACCAACACATTGACTCACTTTGCGGCAATTATGCGGTCCGCATACTTGATATGCGACCGCATTCTCGACCGCAGAATCGCATTTTCTGGAAAACAGTATTTCTTGACTTTTCATAGCATAGATTAGTACAAAAGGTCCGAACTACCAGGTTTTGAGTACGAGTTTTCACGGGGCCTTACAATTATTTAAAGAAGGAATTCGAGACGAAAGATCTCGGATAGACAAAATTATGTTTCGGTTTGCAAATTGAACATTTGGCAAACGAGATTTTTGTTCATCAATCTGCCTACATAGAAAAGGCATTGAAACAGTTTTACATGGATAGAGCACATCCCTTAAGTACTCTAATGGTTGTTCGATCACTTGATGTGAATAAGGATCCGTTTCGACCTCAAGAAAAGAATGTACAACTTCTTGGTCCTGAAGTACCATATCTTAGTGCAAGTGGTGCACTAATGTATGTTGCTAATACTACATGGCCTGATTTTTTCAGTTAATGTCTTAACAAGATATAGCTCTACTCTTACACTAAGACATTGGAATGGATTCAAACACATATTGTGGTATCTAAAAGGGACTACCAACATAGGCTTATTTTATGGTAATGATTGCAGTCCTGATCTTGTTGGTTATGCCGATGCTGGGTATTTATCCGACCCATACAAGGCTCAATCTCAAACAGTCTATGCGTTTACATGTGGAGGCACTGCCATATCTTACCGATTGACTAAGCAATAAATCGTGGCTACTTCATCTAATCATGTTGAGATAATTGCTATTCATGAAGCAAGTCAGGAATATGTGTGTGGTTATGATCTGTAATACATATTATTCAAGAAAAATGTTGTTTGATGTGTGACAAACTATCCATGATTTTGTATGAAGATAATGCAGCATGCATAGCCCAATTGAAGGGAGGATTCATAAAAGGATAGAGGACAAATAACATTTCACCAAAGTTATTTTTCACACATGATCTTCAAAAAAATGATGTCAATGTGCAACAGATTTGTTCAAGTGATAATATGGCTGATTTGTTCACAAAATCTCGACCAACATCAACCTTCAAGAGACTAGTGTACAAGCTTGGGATGTGAAGGCTTAAGGATGTAAATTGATTCTCTAATTAGGGGGAATAAAACATATATTACATTATCTAAAAGGGACTACCGACATGGGCTTATTTTATGGCAATGATTGCAGTCGTGATCGTGTTGGTTATGCCGATGCTGGGTATTTATACGATCCACACAAGGCTCGTTCTCAAATAGGATATGTGTTTATATGTGGAGGCACTACCATATCTTGGCGATCGACTAAGCAATAAATCGTGGCTACTTCATCTAATCATGCTGAGATAATTGCTATTCATAAAGCAAGTCGACAATGTGTGTGGTTGAGGTCTGTACTATATCTTATTCAAGAAAAATATTGTTTGAAGTGTGACAAACAATCCACGATTTTGTATGAAGACATTTCAATATCTAGAGCTCAATTGAAGGGAGGACTCATAAAAGATATAGGACAAAGCACATTTTACCAAAGTTAGTTTTCACCCATTATCATCAAAAGAATGGTGATATCAATGTGAAACAAATTCATTTAAGTGATAATATGGCTGATTTATTCACAAAATCTCTACCGAAGTCAACCTTCAAGAGACTAGTGTATAAGATTGGGATGCAAAATCTCAAGGATGTGAATTTATGCTCTCATCAGGGGGAGTTAACACGCATTGTAATATTTTTCCCTTACAAGGTTTTGTTGTCCAAGAAAATCTTGACATGCATTTAATGGATGTGGTTACAACCTACCTTTATGGAACACTAACAAAATATACATAAAAATTCCTGAAGGATTTAAAATGCCCGACGGACATAATTTATAGTCTCGAGAAATATTTTCAATCAAATTGCAAAGATCTTTTCTATAGTCTAAAGCAATCAGGAAGAATGTTGTATAACCACCTTAGTAAGTATTTATTGAAGGAAGGTTATATAAATGATGTCATTTGTCCATGTGTTTTTATAAAGAAAACAACATCGGAATTTATTGTACTTGCCGTATATCTTGATGACATAAACCTTATTAGAACTCCTACAGAACTCCAAAAGGCAATTGATTATTCAAATAAGGAATTTGAGATAAAAGATATCGGAAAGACAAAATTATGTCTTGGTTTTCAAATTGAATATTTTGGAAATAGGATTTTTGTTCATCAATCTGTTGTCACGACCCAAAATCTAACTAGCCCTGATGGCACCTAACCCAACCCGTCAGGTAAGTCAATTAAAAACTATCCAATTCAATTAATATTTAACTGTCTCTAATACACTCCCCAAGGATTGGTAGTACAAATCATGAACTTCTAAGATTTAGAGTTTACAGAGCTGGTATGAAATGAATATGTTATAAAATTCTAAAGCTACCAAGGACAAGAGGTAACTGTAACTTGAACACATGTACATCTTCAAATCCAGCTCCTACCATACACAGCATCAGCATCTAACATCTGCACACAAGGTGCAGAAGTATAGTATGAGTACAACCGACCTCATGTACTCAACAAGTAACAAACCTAACCATAGGTTGAAAATTGTGACGAGCTGGGACAAGGGTCAAAGTCCAACTCAAATAACCAGCAATAGTTCATAACAATATAATAAGATGGTATAAGAAATAACTCATAGATATGATGCTTAGCTCGTTCACAGTTACTGAAAATAGGCATGCTTTTCAAGTATAATAGTAAATCCCAAATCTTTCACCGAAATCACCAAAAATATGAGTAACTTTTAAAAACTGTGATATTTCCCCAAAAAAACTTCCAACAACTGGTAAAATGTTTCATTATCAAATGGAATGAGTATGGTACATCTCTATGCCTACATGTCAATGTATGCATGCCAACTATAATACAATGCAGTGATGAAACCATATACATACTATTGGTGAATCAATGCACTCAGTCCTCCCAATTACTCGTATTCTCACAGTCACTCAGTCCTCACAGTCACTCAATCCTCTCAGTCACTCGGCACTCGCACTCAGTAGGTACTTGCACTCACTGGGGTATGTACAGACTCTGGAGGGGCTCCTTCAGCCCAAGTACTATAATAAGCCCATCATGGCATAAATCAATAAAAATTGTTGCGGCGTGCAGCCCGATATCATCATGAATCAATAATATCTGTTGTGGTGTACAGCCCGATCCTATCAATATCCTCACAATTAGGACATCGGCCTCACTCAATCATCAATCTCTCCAGTCTCTCGAGCTCACAATGTTATACAAATTAGCCAAAAAATGATGATGCGATGTATCAATAAATTGTGACATAGACTGAGATACGATATGCAAATGAATGCATATGACTGAGTATGTAATTACAATGTAAGAAAAAACTCAACAGTAGAAATGACCTCGGTGGGTCCTAATATAATAAGCATGTAGCCTAGACATTGTTTCTAACATGGATCACAGCTCAATAGCTCTAGTACATAGAGATTTCATGGTTACAGATAAGATCAGGTAACTACACAGTACCGCAAATATAACGGAGTCACAATTCACACGGTGCACGCTTACACACCCGTCATCTAGCATGTGAGTCACCTTAATACTAAATATATAACACGTAATTCGGGGCTCGTACCCTCAACATCAAGTTTAGAAGTGTTATTTACCTCGAACAAGCCAAATCCAACACCGAGCAAGCCAAACGATGCTCCAAAATACCATCGCGCTCGTATCGGCCTCCGAACAGATCCAAACAAGACAAAAGCAACTCAAATACATCAAATAATTCCATAGGAAACAAACCCAATCGATAAAGGTCGAATTTTTAATCTAAATCCCGAAATTGACCAAAACGTTATACACGAGCCTGCACATCGGAAACCAAAAAAACTCATAAAATCCGACAACTCATTCAATTATGAGTCTAACCATACTAGTTTCACCCAAATCCAACTCCGAATCAATACTCAAAACTCAAAAATTTACTCTTTGAAACTTTGGACGAAACCTCCCAATTTTCTCTATAAAATTCACAATTCAATTACCAAAAATGAAGATAGATTCACGCAATATAACCAAAACCTAGTAGAGAACACTTACTCCAGTTCATATTGTGTAAATTGCCAAAAATTTCCCAATCCGAGCTCCCCAAGTCAAAATATAACCAAATGAACAAACCTTAAATATTAAATATTTCTGTCCAACTGTTCTATCTTGTTTCGTATGCCAAATAATCTAGAAACTCGATTTTGATGTCTCAAATGGATTCCTTGTGAAATTTCAATCAAGTTAGGCTTTTGAATCACTCCATTTGGCCTTTTAATGAAGGAGATATGTTGGTTTTAATATTTGGAAATAGTGCAGATTTTTAAATACAAAGCCAGTGGCAATTTCATAATTAATCTAAAAAAATCTAGCAACCTAATTTTTAGTAAAATAACCATAAACTCCTCATACGATGTCCAAATTTGACGATTCTTTTTGCTATTGCTCCGTAATTACGATACGGATGTAATGCTTCAATAAAACAGAAATTAGAGCTCACTTGCTTAATTTGGTACCATTTATACTTTAAAAAACGACGTTGAAACATCAAAAACGAGCGCAACACTACCCAAACCTATCCGAAACTTACCCGAGCCCTTTGGGACCCCGTCCAAACATACCAACAAGTCCCACAAAATAATACAGACCTAATCGAGGCCTCAAATCATGCATAACAATATCGAAACGACGAATCGCACCTCAAATCAAACTTAATGAACTTTTCCCAACCTTCAAATTCCAATTTTTGCCAATTAGTGTTGAATCCTTATAGAAATATCCAATTGCAAATCCGGGCATACGCGCGATTCCAAAATCATCATCCGGACCTAACAGAACCATCAAAACTCCATTCTTAGGTCAAATGCTAAAAAGTCCAACTTGGTCAACTCTTCCAACTTAAAGCTTCAATCTGAGGTTCATTCTTCCAAATCGATTCCAAAAAACCCGAAAACCAAAACTGATGATTCACACAAGTCGTAATACATCATAAAGAGATACTCATGCCCTCAAACTACCAAGCGAAGTGCAAATGCTCAAAAACAACCGGTCGGGTCGTTACATCCTCCCCCACTTAACATATGTTCGTCCTCGAAAATGCCAAGTGTCGTCCCAAAGCCATTAAATCACCGTGTAACCTATCCATGCACATACCGAGGGGTGACCCCACATCAGCCTATTCCATATAGGCCTGAAAATACATTATAACTGAAGATCATTACTTTAACGTTAGCTTGTAAACCACAGAATCCAATTTCAACATCCGGAATTTTCTACAAAACCCGAACCTCGTATCTACACACTGAATAAATCTAAACAGGTTGTATCAAGCCATAACCATAACCTAAGATGTACTCACATGACATACCACATGACTCGCATGCTCATAGAAAAATTTTCGATCACAGTAGCTGCTTAAAACAACCCAATACTGGTAATAAACCTCATATCAAATAAAACCCCGTTCTAAAACCTTCGTACACTGTCGATGATGAAAGAAACATGTAGAACTCATAACCATTAATCACATCAACAAGTCATGGAGGTCCCTCTCCATCGACAAGAACTATAGCCAAATTTCTAAGTCGATCAGCGACATTATCCTTCCAAATATACCACAATCAAATCTGATAGCACCCATTCTAGGCCCGACGACCTCATCTCATCAAATACAGCCACCATACTGACATGACACACCAATTCAACCTACAGCCACAAATCGTGTAATCCGTGCACTAATACGCAATAATTCAAATACATCCGAAAATAGGAAATGACGCAAATGAGAGGACCATCCCGCAAACTCAACAAATACCACCACAATGCACTACTAAGAACCCATCACACACCATAGAGCCAAAACACACAAATCTAATACAAAGGATCATATCACAACATAACTCTGCTGCAACATGTGACCTCATCCAAACATTGGTCCATATGAAATACATCAAGCCACCATGCCAAAATCAACAACCAAGCGCAAGTCAACATCAAGTACCCAAAGGTGCATTACTATAACCACGGAGAAAAAAAACAACACAATACCACAGCCCGAAAAGGGCATAACCAATGCACAATCAGTCATTCAACACCCTAATATCCATCTCACTCAAATTCCGCTACAAGGCCCAAATAGAACGGCACCATATATGCATATAACGAATAGATCACAACCCCTAGTAGCATAGATAAGTAACATATAGATCATATCAGAACACATATAAGCTCAACTCTAACCGAATGATACATCCCTCAGCAGTAGCAGTACGGAGTCAACCAATTCGACCCGGTGTAGACTACACATCCTTATTCGGCCTATAAATGGGCCCCAAATCACTCTGGTCATCTACAAATAGATAAATAACCCTCTAAAAGTCTATCATGACCTAACCATAACACATACTACCATCTAGCTAGCTTTAACCACATCTGCACAATCTGTAACCACGAAACAACTTGCTTCTGAGAACTCCCAATCTCTAAATCCATAGAACACACGAATCACCACATTTGATCCTAAATCCACCGCCCGAATGTCTAACATATTTCCCCACACGATGATTCCACGAGGAATACTTCTATAATTCTTCCGTGACACATAGCAAAAATCTTACTATCAACAGTCGATCAACTAGGCGAATACCGCAATACCAATGAAGCATCCGTAAGTCAAAACACAATGCACCTTCTGAAATGCGCACCTTTCTCAATCAATACCAAGTAGTTATAGCATTCATGTAACATTGAAAACCGTCCATTTTGTCTAAGAATTTATGATTTTCCCTTCAGTCCCTTCCAAAATTGAACTGTGACCTTGCACACGCAAATCCTAATCCTACACAATACACCGCATCAATCGTGTTATCATATGAAAGTATGAGAACATCATAATCAACTCTGAATCACAAGAAGAATACATACCCGGTCAGTCAGAAACAATCCATTGGTTCCTTCTAGAAGAAAACCACAACACATAACATGTTCCGACGTCGGTAGGAAATATCCATACCAAACCATGGTAGAAACCATCGAGAACACTTTGAAATTCATTTGCACATAACCAAGCTATTGGAACTAAATCTCCATAACTCAAATAAGTCACGCAGGTCACCAAACCCTAGAGTATTGCCACAAAACACCTGTAGAGACTCACTGCATCATAAGTACCCAAAGAACCTATCCTATTCATTACTGTGTTGATCCAACCTACTACCAAATTGTCCTATTTCCTAGGAGCTTCTTCTGAATTGCCTTCAAGCTGATACTTCTCCTCGCCATAATATCATGATCACCAACCAAAACTCACCACATGAAACCCTAGCATAAAATCAGACTGCCCTAAGGCCCATAAGCCACTATATTTCCTCTTAAGCATCCCAAAAGTACCACAACCGAGACACATACTCTGAAGAGACCTTCCACGAATCTAAATATATTTTTTTCACCTTCCTGATACTGAAATGTATACTCCATAATGATATAGAAATACCGCGAGTCTCGACACCATCTAATGTAAATCTCATACCCTAGCCATACACAAATCGAGAAAAATTCTTAATTGCTACATATAAATCTTGAACACAGTAGAATCTTCTCTAAAGTCCTCCACTCTGCTCAACTATCAATTGCACTACCCCAAATGGGCCGAACGATCTATGCCCATTAGCACTACAACACCCAAAGAAGTAATCCACAATGCTAAGCAACCGAGAGAATCCTACTCCATACACACTACATCCTTCACGAATAACAACTCAATCATTCAATGTGTCCCATATACCCATAAAGTGTAATACATCATGCATCCAGAAATTCCCTTGCTTAAGTCATCCTCAAAACCAACATCATAACTGATCCACAAGGATGCCACAGACTGAAATCGACACAACACATAATCATGCAATCAAATCGTCGATAGTCGACTCCCCTACTTGGCCCCAAAACCACAATTTAAAACACACAATAACTCACAATGCCCATACTCTATTACTTCCATAATACCGCCGTGAGGTTCAACTAAATCCTTCATAAACCCATGTAACGCAAACCATTTCATGCCTTAAATCACCTACTATGCTCGCATTCATCCACGTGATGGTCAGGTCAACTTTCTCAATCAATCCAAACTCAAATCGCAATACTCATAACCCTCTAGTAGAAAGAAACTCTCCACACAACATAATTATGATCACATAATTCTAGATTAGCCCTCAAGTGATAACCCACCCGATTAGCCTCAAACTGACATCTTTTTATTCCCTTTCATAGTCGCAGCTACTACGCCACCACTTAATCCTCCTGAGTCTGGTATTACAACAAAACATGAAAATCTAATTCTTTCCACAGTTAAACAACATGGAAGATCCTTCAATACACTCATAACTCGAGACTGTGCATCACATCCAAAACAAAATCAATCACCTAATAGTCCTTTTCATATCCCAAGAAAACTCCTCCTGTCACATTCAAACAATCTGAACACATTCCGTAGTCACATCATACTCATCATATAGATATCCAGCCACTCATCGAGCCATAAATTCCACTCATAAGGACACGACCGGACATATAAGTCTAAAATCACGTGCTCACAAACCAAAAATCCTTGTGCCCAAGATACACTCAAAACCCGACCTCAAGTCCTCTAGACTGGCCCATCATTAGCACACCGACATCACATCTTACACTTCATATATGGAATCACAAGCCGTTGATGTGCAGCCGATACCGAGCACTCACATGCTTATACGCGTTCGTGGAAGAAATTCAAAGAGTTACACTTTTAGCTGAATCAATGTCGCACGATAAGAAAAAAAGATAGGAAGTTTATCCAAAATGCCCTGTAGACTCTCGAAGATAAGTATGGACGTCATCATACCGATCCACAAGACTCTACTAGCACCAAGTTTAGAAGTGTTACTTACCTCGAACAAGCCAAATCCAATACCGAGTAAGCCAAACGATGCTCCAAAATACCATAACGCGTGTACCAACCTCCAAACAACTCCAAACTAGCCAAAAGCAACTCAAATACATCAAATAATTCCAAAGGGAACAAATCCAAGCGGTAAAGGTCGAATCTTTAATCAAAATCATGAAATTGACCAAAACGAAAAACCCGAGCCCGCATCTCGGAACCTGAAAAAACTCACAAAATACGATAACTCATTCAATTATGAGTCCAACCATACTAGTTTCACCCAAATCCGACTCTGAATCAATGCTCAAAACTCAAAAATTTACTCTATGAAACTTTGGACAAAAACCCTCAATTTTCTCTTCAGAATTCACAATTCAATTACCAAAAATGAAGATAGATTCACGAAGTATAACCAAAACTGAGTAGAGAACACTTACTCCAATTCATATGGTGTAAATTACCTCAAATATTGCCCAAATTCGAGCTCCTCAACTCAAAATATAACCAAATGAACTAACTCTCGATATTAAATATATTTTCACAAATTTTCTTCCTCGTTTTGTGTGCCAACTAATCCTAAAACTCGATTTTGGTACCTCCAATGGATTTCTTGTGAAATTTCAGTCAATTTAGGCTTTTGAATCAATCCATTTGACCTTATAATGAAGGAGATATGTTGGTTTTAATAATTGAAAATAGTGTAATTTTTTAAATACAAAGTCAGTGGTAATTTCGTAATTAATAAAAAAAATCCGCAACCCAATTCTTAGTAAAATAAACATAAACTCATCATACAATGTCCAAATACGACGATACTTTTTTCTATGGCTCCGTAATTGCAATATGGATCTAATGCTTCAATAAAAATAGAAATTAGAGCTAATTTTCTTAATGTGGTACAATTTATGCTTGAAAAAACAACGTTGAGACATCAAAAACAAGCGTAACACTACTCAAACCTATCTGAAACTTACCCGAGCCCATCGGTACCCCGTTCGAACATACCAACAAGTGCCATAAAATAATGCAACCCTACTCGAGGCCTCAAATCAAGCATAACAACATCAAAACGACGAAGCACACCTCAAATCAAACTTAATGAACTTTTCCAAACCTTCAAATTCTAATTTTTGCCAATTAGTGCTGAATCCTTCTAGAAATATCTAATTGCAAGTCTAGGCCTAAGTTCGAGTTTAAAATTACCATCTGGACCTAACGGAACCATCAAAACTCCAATCTGAGGTCAAATGCTAAAAAGTCCAACTTGGTCAATTCTTCCAACTTAAAGCTTCAATCAGAAAGTTCATTCTACCAAATTATTTCCGAACAACCTAAAAATCAAAATCGATACTTTACACAATTCATAATATATCATATGAAGATACTCGTGCCCTAAAACTACCGAGCAAAGTGCAAATGCTCAAATGATCGGTCGAGTCATTACATTTGCCTACACAAAAAAGGTATTGAAACGATTTTACGTGTATGGAGCATATCCGTTAAGTACTGCGATGGTCTTTTGGTCACTTAATGTGAATAAGGATCCGTTTTGACTTCAAGAAAATAATGAAGAGCTTCTTGGTCCTGAAGTACCATATCTTAGTGAAATTGGTGCACTAATGTATCTTGTTAATACTACAAGGCATGGCATAATGTTTTTAGTTAATGTCTTAGCAAGATATAGATCTAGCCCTACAAGGAGACAATGGAATGGAATCAAACACATTTTCCGGTATCTAAAAGGGACTACCTACATGGGCTTATTTTAAGGCAATGATTGTAGTCCCGATCTTGTTGATTATGTCAATGCTGGGTATTTATCCAACCCACACAAAACTTGATCTCAAACAGGTTATGCGTTTACATGTGGAGGCGCTGCCATATCCTGGCGATCGACTAAGAAATCAATCGTGGCTACTTCAACTAATTATGATGATATAATTGATATTCATGAAGCAAGTCGAGAATGTGTGTGGTTGAGGCCTGTAATACATCTTATTTGAGAAAATATGACTTGAAATGTGACAAACTACCCACAATTTTGTATGAAGACAATGCAGCATGCATTGCCCAATTGAAGGAAGGATTCATAAAAGGATATAGGACAAAGCGCATTTTATCAAAGTTATTTTTCACACATGATCTTCAAAAGAATGGTGATATCAATGTGCAACAGATTCGTTCAAGTGATAATATGGCTGATTTGATCACAAAATCTCTACCGACGTCAACTTTCAAGAGACTAGTGTACAAGATAGGGATGTGAAGGCTCAAGTATGTGAATTGATTCTCTTATCAAGGGGAGTTAATACGCATTGTAATCTTTTTTCCTTACAAGGTTTTGATGTCCATGAAAAGTTTGACATGCATTTAATGGATGTGGTTGCAACCTACCTTTATGGCATACTTTATAACGAAATATACATGAAAATTTCCGAGGGATTTAAAATGCCTGGCGCACATAATTCAAAGTCTCAGGAAATGTTTTCAATCAAATTGCAAAGATGTTTGTGTGGTCTAAAGCAATCAGGAAGAATGTTGTATAACCGCCTTAGTAAGTATTTATTGAAGGAAGGTTATGTAAATTATGTCATTTGTCCATGTATTTTTATAAAGAAAACAACATCAGAATTCATTGTACTTGCCATATATGTCGATGACATAAACCTTATTGGAACTCTTACAGAACTCCAAAAAATAATTGATTATTTAAAGAAGGAAATTGAGATAAAAGATCTCGGAAAGACAAAATTATATCTCGATTTGCAAATTGAACATTTGGCAAACGGGATTTTTGTTCATCAATCTGACTATACAGAAAAGACAATTTTTTCCTATAAATAGAGGGGTTCTATTCCATTGTAAATCATCCCAAATCAATAAGAATTCTCTCCTTCTACTTTTCTCTGCAATACTCTTCTTCTTCTTCTTCTTCTCTTATTGTTTTACATTACCAATTATTTTGTAAGATCATGAGCCATCTCAAGAAATCTCTATTTACTGGGCATGTTGTTGTTGTTGTTGTTGTTGTTGTTGTTGTTGTTATTGTAATAGTAAATGAAATCTCTATTTGTAAGTTACAAAAAGTTCAAGCAAGTAAAGTCCTGCTAGAAGATGTTAAATTATTGCGTTGAGGTGCCACCAATATTCTTAGGTTTATCTTATTTATAGCATTTGAAATAATATTTATTTACAAATTTAAATAATGAATCAATTTTGACTAATAAATTAAGAGTATTAAGAAAATCTAAATTTAAGGATACAAAATATTTATTTATATTATATTAAAATAGGAGTGATAGGCAAGGACATAAGTGAAAAACTAATAAACAATAGCACGATAAAGTATTTAAAAATGCAAACACAAAATATATGGAACAAGAAAAAGAAAAAGTATAGAAATAAAAATTTGTAGTGCAGAAATATATTTTGCAAATAAGGTCATCTAACTGAAATTTTAGTAGATATTGAATAATAAACAAATATAATTTAAATTTATATGTAGATAAATAACAACAATAATTGAAACTAAATTTCAATATCTCACATTGAAAGCAAAATATAAGTAGTTCAAAGTCATTATTTTAATAAAAGGTAAAACACTAAAAAATTAACTAAAAATATTATATAGTAAACAAATGCATACAAAAGGATGATAGGGATTGTGTGAAGATATTTATGATCTTGATTAATTTATAAAATAAATAAAGTAAATATTGAAATAATGCTAAAGTTATGATTAACGAAATTAGGTAATGAACTAAGCTTATATATTGGTTTGTTTTTCAAAATTATTAACTTTTATAATATGTAGAGGTGCCAAATATCCTAGCACTCTCTCATATACGCTTTACAATGTCATTTTAAAACAAGCTGAATTTTGAAATGGTTCAATAAACTTGTATATTCATGATTACGTTTATCAACCGATCGTGCATCGTGTAGGTACGTATACTAGTAAACACTTTAAAGAAAACAAGGGGTCGATTCGGAAGATGACATTTTCTTTTTTGGATAACAAAGTGGATAAAACAACTCTACACTTATATATTTACTTATTATTATTATTATTATTATTATTATTATTATTATTATTATTATTATTATTATTATTATTATTATTATTATATTAATTATATGTGACAGTAAACTAATGTATAATCACTATACTAGGCATACCTAGATTGTCTTTGTGGGTGATAGACCATTTTGGGGCGATTTCGAGCCACCATCTCTTCTTATTAGCCTGAATATCATAAAAATGTCTCAAAGTTGTAGCCAGGGTGAAAATTCTGTTCTAACTCAAGTTAATGCAAATGATTTGCTTTTTCAAAGTCTTATGAGATTGGGTTATAAATATAAACAGTAAAATATTCAAACGTTTTGATGATTTAAGAATTCGAATTTGTCAGTCTTAAAGCAGTTGTACAATTTGATGTTTTTGCCAAACAAAAAGTATTCTACATGACAAGTCCCTTAATTTAAACAACTATTTCTTCCACCAACTGAACAAAATATGTTACTGGAATTAATTAATGGGTAAAGAAACTTTGAGACATAAAAGAGAAGAAAAAAAACTAAAACTTAGTTACCTTCATATATACAGTAGTAAAACAATGAATGGGAGAATTTCACTTGTAGTAAAATTAATAAGATTTAAAAACTGAAGCACACTGAAGTACTGTATCATTCTCCTGTAGAAGGTATACTGAAATGAAGTGAACGACCATGTTATAGGCACTTAGGATTGATTGGTTTCTTGGATTAAGCAAAAAACATATGTTTGTTAAGCTAATAACAGTTCCATTTGCTTGAATACCTCCCAAATTTATTTTTGAATAATTCCTCCCGGTAAATTGACTACAACTAAGCAACCACAGTCAAGGGAAGAGATAAACCTAGAAGATCACTTGAAGTGAAAAACTAAATTAAAATAAATTCAAGTACTGATCACTGTCTTTAAGTATACGGATTAATTAAAAACCTTGGGCTATGGTTAATAAAACCATCTCTAAACTTCTCTTTGGTATTGTATACAAGCTATCCAATATGGTTCACTTCAATAAGTTACCTTTTCCTGAAACTATCCTCCAGTATGACTTCTCTTCAGATCAACCACAATCACACTAATGTTATCACAGCTATTCCGTCCCATAGCAAGTCGAGTAAGCAGCGCTGCTGCTGATGCACTTCGGGAAGAATATACACTTCCTCCGCTATCACCTTCTACCAAAGGACTGAAGCTATGGTCCGCAGCTGGATCTTCCTCTCGAAGACACTCACTAGCCACCTCACACGCCATGTCGTTTGATATAACATCCCACAAACCATCACTGGCAAGAATCAAGCACTCATCCTCTGCTTCCCTTTTTGTGAAGGTAATCTCAGGCTCGGATATTACATATGGCGATAGATACTTGTCTCCTGTGTGTAATAAGAAAAAATAATAGAAATATTTACTGGTATTTGAATCTCTGTGCTAGGATCAGTTTAAGAAAAGCAAATTTCCCCTACAAAAATGGTGGATAAAGTACCGTCTTCTTCATAATCAACAGTAGCAAAAACCACCAAGTACAGTTCTTAATGATCAGCAACAGCAAAATCACCTAGCTTAATCCAATTACCTTTTGGCAAAGAAAAAACCACCTAGTTGAATGCCAGGTCTAAGGTAACCACCTACTAGACAAGTAATATATTTCGAAACCTCTTACACATATTTATAGTGCAGTGCAATCTGCAACAATTTTAAGAACTCTTGAGACTAAAAGGAAACTCAATTAGAGAGAGAGACCAATTGTGATTGCACAAGTAACACATTTAGAAACATCTGCTTGTAGTGTGATAATACTAAATTACATAGGGGGAAAACATGAAGGCATAACAACCCATCTTAAGTAAAGGCTTGACCTACTGTACTACATAGTACACATTACTAACGGCAGAGATCTTTCACAAATGCAAGAATGGTTAATTCATGTAGTAGTTTAACACGTTAAACTTGACAACCAATCTAGACATCTGGACAAGCTTCCAAATCCTACATACCTCTAGAAATATCGTAATGCAGCTTCTTATGTAAATCAGGTTAATGTGCATTCACTAACTTGTGATTTAAGAAATTAAGCTAAAAAATTTATATCAACAGGGAAGTGCATTATGAAATGTCAACCATGCCTTTTCATTTAGAAGTAAACTATTCGAATATTAGTATCCCCAAACAAATACAATTTCGTCGAATATAATAGTTCCTTTTACACTATTACATAACAAAAAACAATACTTGTAAAACAGGCTTTATGCAAATATTGTCATAAACAATTGAACAATAAAATATTTTATAAAAAAAGCTGAAGACCGCAATATATTTGTGCTCCATCATCACACTATGGGATACAAAAGCCTTAGGTATTTAAAAGTCTGTGAGCAATATCTTATGTCACCGGATCATCCAGCAAAATTAAATGGTTTCCAAAAATAAAGAAACCACCATTTTCTAAATCATGACTACTAGTATGAGAATACTTCTTCTGAAATAGACAATGAACGTAGTAAAATAACTAACCTTGAAATGAGCATAGGTGGAAAGGATAACTCGTCTAATTAGCAAAAGGGAAAATCAATACGATAGGATTTGCACCAGAGTCGGTTGTTTCGATTTTGAAAACGACTTTTGTTCATCACAAGTTTCCCCGGTATGGTTGTTGCAGTTTTACATATTACAACTATCCTAACTAGGATGCTCATGCGTTGGAGAGTAGACTAAAAAATAATGTTTGACATCAATAGTAGTCCCTCTAGTAAAACAGTTCTGTCAATGATTCAGCATTAACAAGTACTAAATAATGTGTTGTATCAATCCATTTCCAGCAACATAAATTGCTTTCCTTGAACTATCATTAACCACACCCAGTTTAACCTTCTCTAACCCTAATGGGAAGACGGCCATCTACTTTGACGCGCAAACGACAACTTCTATGACGCGCAAACGACAACTTCTATGACGTACAACCAATTTGCTCAATTTTATTTCTAGTTTGTCGTCTTATGCATGGCATTAAATATACGGACAAACAGCACTTTCACATTTTCTAACCCTAATGAGAAGCCGCCCATTTACTTTGATGCGCAAACGACAACTTCTATGATGTACCACCAATTTGCTCAATTTTATTTCTAATTTGTCGTCTTATGTGTGGCATTAATTATACGGACAAACAACACTTTGAGAATATGCACATCATCCACAACTACTCAATTTTGTTTCCACTTTGTCGTCTTATCCGTGGCATTAAATTAACTGACAAACAGTTTTTCTTCATGCACGTCATGCAGAATTCTGTAGTAAGACCTTAAATGTTAACCCTAATTGGTCTCATTTCTATACCTTAATAAACAGATACAAGCCCTCAATGGATGATAGTTACATTGCCTCAAATTCATTTGTTCTCTCTATATTCTTTGTTCTCTAGAACTATTCTATTTCTTCCACAAGAAGCTACGGCGATAGTGGTATTTCCAGCTGCCATAGTTGTGCTTTAATATGCTATATGCTATTACCTTGACAACATTCTTTGTGTCTCGCCAATCAGTTACTCATGCATGATACATGATATGTGCCTTTAAGTTTTTGTTTGGAAACTAGTTAAGGCTTAGACGTATGGAGAAGCAAATATTGTTGCCTGAAAAAGGAAGAATTTACCAATCCTAGAAATTAATGTGATGCTGTTAATAAAGTGATAATGCATGTAAGGTGAAAAACAAATGAAGCAGCAGTTACGATGGCAATTTTGTTAAGTAGGAGTCCACCAAGGCGGGAGTAAGCTTTCGTCATGTGGATATAAGTAATATTTCACATGAGCATTGTAATGATTTATTTGCATAGGAAAAACAGGATCTTTCATTATCAGAAAAAGGATTTTCTAAACGAGAAATATTACCTATTGCCCTAGACATGGCAAGAATTCCTTGAACCCGTGGCCCATTTGCAAAAACAACTCGGCCCCCAGACGCTTCTATTCTGGCTAGTTCATCGCGTCTATCCGGCTGCATTCAAATAAGTTTAACTTTTCATGAGGACAAATTAAATCATTTTCTTCAGGTAGCTCAATAAATTACTCTGCTTAGTTTACACAGACCATTGTGGCATGATTTATGAGTAAAAGACCAAAAAAGAAAAAATAATACAGATCTATTAGCAGTTAAGGAAAGCGTGGAATGTTACTTCAATAATTAATTAAACATAGAAGGGAATATGTAGTGCAAATGCGTGTCTTAGTTATATGATAATTGGCCTTTTAGCTTGACATATGAGTACTTAAATGTCCCAAAATGAGTTGCCGCATCTTTGAACACATACAGACATATCCAATGTATTTGAATTCACATATATGAATGTGTACTTGGAGGAGGAAATTATGAAACAGACATTTTGAGCAGGATTTATAATGTTCAATAAGAATCTTCACACTCAAAAATACAACTGTTGACGTGAAATCTAGCCCTATTAGACGGTGAAATCTTTGCTCTTTAAATATAGATCATTAGAATAAGTTATCGGAAATAAATAAATTCTTAGAAGCTTCGCTGAAGTAGTCTGTTCCAAGAAAACAAAAATTATCTATTTTGAATGTTTGCTTTCAAATAAGATTTGGGAAAAACGAAACATGTTTATTTTTAATATTTTGACTTGAGTCAAAACATGGTCCCAACCCTATAGGGTGACGTGTACCTTATGATCAGAGGAAAGGGGGATGGGCTTTCCGTCCCGGCTAAGGACGGCGCGTGAGTCACCACAGTTGGCTACAATTATTGTTTCTTCCGTCAAAACTGCAACCACGGCGGTGGAGCCCGTCAGACCCAAGGTGTCGCGTGCGCAGTCGCATTGGTGGCCAACACTTCCACACTCGCCGCATGTGGTTGAAGCTATCTCGTCAATTCTCAGGAAACAACTCCTCAGCACTCTTTTCCAGGCTTCCTCTGTCCTCTGTTGTTGTGTTCCACTTCCATGAGAACTGCTGCTACCGCTCATGTCTGTACTTTCCCCCACGCGCGTCAGCTCTTCTTGTAGTAGCACGTGCATCCTTTCGCTACACAGTGCAGCTACCTGCATCACCAATTATTGTAAGCTGTATACGCTACTCTAATACTGAAAAAATAATCTTTAATTTTATATCCGCTTCACTTCTTTAGAGGTATATATTGTATATAGATTGAGAACTTTTTGTAGAGCCCTAACTAAATCCCAACAATTATAATTAAGTAGAGTATGTCACTCTGATTTTAGTTTTATCAAGAATCAACTTTAACATTTCTGAATTTGTTTTTCAAAAAGTAAGTTACAGAATTTTTCAAATGCTATTATATAGGAGTACTGGAATATTACAAATACAATTAATTTAGTTTAGTGCTGAAATTGGTCAATTTGACTTTATAGATTATCAAACGGTTAGAAAAGAAATGAGTGAATAACAAGAAATGGGCGGAGAAAACAGTTTACATGACGTCCACCATGTCCGTCGTAAATAGCAAAGAAATCAACGGGTCGGCCGCGATTGATCTCCGGCGAGCAAAGATTAGGTCGAATTGAAAATTTATCTTCCATTGCACGCCGTCTTCCTATTATAGAAATTACTCCAACGACCGGCCCGCTGGCTGGTGTCTGACTAGCCGCGATAGAAGGCTCCGTCGATGCAGACGAAGGATCAGCCATATCTACTAAACTGACTCCCACACCCCTATTTTGGCCCAAAGCTTCTGAGCTGTTGTACAATAAGGTCCTACGCGAAAATGACGAGGAAGCATTAGCAGTAGCAGAGGATAAAACCTTGGCCTGCAGCCTTCTCATTCGAATTCTGCGGCGGCGTCGCCTCCTGCATTTCTCGGTAGAATTGCCATTCACTTTGCTGAGCATCCCAGTTGTGTAACCGCTACTGCCGTTACAGAGTGGCATTTATAGGAGGGGTGTGGAGAATAGGCAAACACTCTTTAGCTAGCTATCTGTCATCAGTAGGAGAACTCGTTAAGTACAAGGAATGACGAAAACGTATGATATATGTGTGAATACGTGTACGTATATATGTCTGCATGCTGTACTTGTTTGGTTGCATCTCTCTCTACTTTCAATTTCCGGTTGATGTAGAAAAAGACGATGAAAGGAAGAGGCGTTTGAGGAACTTGACTACTACAGTAACCGAAAGGTTTTCTTCTCTAACGTGGAAACAAGCCGAGGCTACCACTTTGAACCACGGCAGTGACACGTCTCTCTAAACTGACGTTTGCTTTTCAACTAGTATTCTAAACGTTTGTCAAATTTCTCATTATCGCGAGATGAATGATTTTATCGCATGCATTCAAGCTTAAAACGTGAAGGGGAGTTTAGCTTGAATGGACAGTACAAAATTACGGTGGAATTAATTATAACTTCGAGTTGACGTAAATCTATTTTTTTGTGGTCCGTTCCAAAAAGAATGAATTTTTTTAAATTTAAAAATAATTTAGTATAAACTTACAACTCTATCCTTAATGAGAAGCTTTTATAACCATACAAATACTCTGTGCCCATTTTTAACTTATTTAAGACCATAAATTTCAAAAAAAATTATTTTGTCTTAAACTCAATACCAATCAAATAGGTTCGCATAAATTGGAACGGAGGGAGTAATACACTCGTCGGAAGTACTATCTTTCCGAAATCCTGCATATTTTAAGCTTAAAACGTGTCAAAAGTCTCGTGACAAGTGGGCCAGATCAGACGAACTCAACATCGGAAGCCTTGTCACTACAAAAACTTTCACCGAACTGAGAAATCGGCCCCGGGTAATACTTTGCTGAGATTCTGGAAATGAGAGAGAGATGACATAAACAATTCTCCACGTAGTAAGGGATGACGGGAACCAGCGCCGCTTTGAAGAAAGCCCTGAGACATAAAGATCCGCTGACAGATTTTCCGCATAGTATAGATTTTGGAGATCCGCTTCCTCATTAAACTATTCTCTCTGCTATTTTACTATATATACCGCATAATTTGATTATTTCATTTCTTATAGTACTAAGTAGTATGCTAAATGAATGTATACGAAAATATTAAAATAATTCAGACCACATATTAGATGAATTGCCTTTCGTACTTGGAGTGCTACTGCTAGTATTACTTATTATAATTAAATTAAAAGATAGAAATTTATATATCATGCATTCTATTGATTTCATAATGGGCGAAAGCTTTGTCTAAAACTCTAAATGGAACAAACAAACAAACAAACACAACTAGGCATTTACTCGAACTAAACTATCACCTAATAAATAATGGTGAAAAAGGAAAACGGTTGCTAGTTGAGAAAATTGAATGCTTTAGGTTAGTTACTCTATCATTTTAAAGGCCTCGTAAGTCCAGTTTTCACTTGTTATTTAATTGCAAGCACAGTTCGATGCACAAAATATTTTGTATTCATGTAGAATTTAGAAAGGACCATATTCTAAATAGGATGATATGGATAGTCTACCTTAATACAAGTATTAGTAGATGATTTTAATTGTTCAAATTACATTAAATGTCTGTGTCTTTTTGTTATAAATTTCTTTTGTTGTTTGATTTATCGTCATTGAATGTTTGTTTTACTAACTTTCGCATGATACCTAATTATTTCGATCTTAACAACTGATATCAGAGCCAATAATTTGGCGAGAATATGGAGATGGCGGAGTGTGCGTGAGGGCCTGGCTTAGTATGCACCTTTGCCCATATGCGGGATTTATGGCATTTAAGCCGCATACACACCCTTTAGGCTTCGGTGACCGCAAATACTCAAGATCATGTGGGAGCACATAATTAATCTCCAAATTAACCTATAAATGGTGATGGGTTATGTGGAACTTAGCTCAAAGAGAAGATTGTTGGGTGTGTATGAATAAAGTCCCACATGAAAAGTAGAAAAAAAAAGCTATTTTTTAGGAGTTGGATACTCTTAATGGTGTGAGGCCTTTTGGTAAAAATTGTGCAGGCTTGGCCCAAAGTGAACAATATCACATCATGTTAAGAGTATCTTTGGGTCATTTTAGCTCAACAACCTATAGGTTGCACATAAATAACTTTATTGTTGTTTCAAAAATCTCCTTCAAATTAACTAAAGGGCCAAATTTTATATGATTAATCTTTGAGATAATTACTTTCTCCTCAAATCTTCAACAAAATATTATTCCCTCCGTGTCACGACCCAAACCGATGGCCGCGACGGGCACCCGGTACCTTACTCAATCGAGTACCAACATAACGTATCTTTTCATGCCATACTCTCACAGATAACTGAGCCGGAAGGCTGCCGTGAGATAAGTAGAATTATACATAAGACATATGGGCCTGTAAGACCAAAATAACCACGTGTACACTGAATATAGGCCGACAAGCCTATACAATCTCTTATGTACATGACATTTGTCTACAAGCCTCTAAGAATACGTAATTTTCATAAAGGTCGGGACAGGGTTCTGTCATACCAAACAATACACGTCTAAATCATACTAATCAAACAAGCAACTCCGAAACAAATGGAGTGCACCAACATCTTCCGCTGAGCTGATAACCTACTTGGAGGGCTCTCGACCTGTCTATTGGGACCTGCGGGCATGAAACGCAGCGTCCCCAGGAGAAAGAGACGTCAGTACGAATAATGTACCGAGTATGCAAGGCACATAAATAAGTAAATAACAGACATGGAAGAAATATAGAGTAAATGGCTCAACCTGTAAGTCTGAAAAACTTTGTAAATCATGAAATACTTATAGTGTCATGCATATGCATATAAATGTCATGCCGTGCATAGGTACATATTTTATAACATCATCAGCCTCTGAGGGCATCCCATTATATCATCTCGGTCACTATGGGAAAATCATAAACGTATATCAGGTGATCAGGTGGCGGTGCGTATATAATGCCATAACCTTTTTCCATATATATGCATATATATATATATACATAACGCCATCTTGTCATGAGTCAACGTGTATATGTAAATGTGTGAAATGCATGTAAAAATATGTTAATAAAATCTCTCGGTACGTCATAAGACCATTATGCCTCTGATTAATATCATGAAATAAACTTTACCAACTTACGTATTTTTGAGACCCAAGAACAGATGATAGAGTAATATGACACATGGAGAATGAAGAATGTAAGTATTTCTATGAATACAGTCAGTTATGGAAGTTGTGCATTTTCTCATTTCGTTTGTATCGTATGTATCATGCCAAAAGGAAAGAAGGGATAACCTTACATATCTGAGCCGATTCTCTTGACAATTTCTCAAACACACATTAATTACAACAACACGTAACAGTGGATCGAAGTAGGAAAAATCCGTATGATATTCTTGAAAAAGATTGTCTGTGCTCTCTTCAAATCGCATCTTACGTTGCTGTAGCGTTATACGGCTTATTTACGATTGAGATTGATTTGAAAGTTAGAGTTGCATTTACACGTTTCCAGACTAGCTATTTCAATGGGAAATATGGAAATCTTGATGCAAGGGTTATCTCATTGGCTCTCTCGCCACCTTTTTCCTATTGTTTGCCTATCACATTGTACCTTTATTCTTTTCACTGAACTTTTCATGTATGATTTAGAAAAATTGCTTAGCATAATCATATTAGCTTATTTAGAATCCATCTGTTGCCTAGAAAATATGTGTATCTCACTTAATAATATAGGAAAGACTTTTTAACATTATGACTTGTGGACCCCACTTTGTATGGTGACTAAGCCAACTAAACATACTAATTTTAACACCTTGAATTGCGACTTAAGAGTCACTTATTACTTAGTCCCTTGGCAGCCACGTTGAGGCACCTTAAACTTATCCACAATTATAATTAATTATCCAATAATATCTTGATTAACTTATTAATCTCCCACTAATCAATAATTATCCAATTATCTACATAATCAAGAATTATCTCAAGTTACTCAAAATACTACTCACTTTTAACATACATTATACACCTTACTATCATGGCCATGGGGTACCTTGTATGGTACTAGTCCATAAATACCGGATATTTTAGCTCGGGCCGTATTTTATCCCAAAATGCCATACTTCCATGAAATTCTTTCTCTTCGATTTGTTTACCTTCTCACCTTCACGAATTTACCCATTACTTGTTTGAAATAGCATAAAATGCTTATAATCTTAAAATAATCTCATTCCCGAACTTACGTCGATTAACTTACGATGAAACTTTAACGTACGAGAAATGCGGGATGTAATATTTCATTTCCGAGCTTTCACCAATTTGCTTATGGCATACTTTTACGTACGAAAACATGAGGTATAACATCATTCCCCCCTTTGGAACATTCATCCTCGAATGTTTACTGATGCACGTATCATTCTCATAACCCATAGCTCTTGCGAATACTTTAATACTCTTCTTGCCATTTAGGAAACTGTTCTATGAATGAATCCCAAAGGCCAGGGCATTCCCCCCTTTAAGACTCTTTCTCACACCATGACTTGTAGTCGGAATCCTTTTAATCTCATAACTGTTGCTGTCGTGCCCCTTTTTTCCCTCCGCGGAGAGGAGTCCGGGTTTCGACATTTCATAGGGTGTAATGACTCATTTCCTTTTGGGAATTGGGTATTTAAAGAGTCGTCACCTAACAGATTATGGTGCGTTAGGGCACCTAGAGCTATTAACTTATGTAACTAGTTTGCATTACCAGAGATTAGGGTAAGAGCTCGAAGTAACCTCGAGGGGAAGGTGTTAGGCACCCCTCTTGGTCCACAATTATGGGTCCCAACCGAGAAAACCCTAGTTTTTAAAAAAGGTAAAATTAAAATGAGGATCTTTCAGAAAAAGTTCAAAAAACAGGGAAATCATAGAAGGAAATAGGCTTTAAGCATGAAAATAACACAGATCTGAGAGATTCAGAAAAGAGTTAGGGTTTTAAAAAGAAACCGAAATGGAAATCGAAAGAAGCTGTTGCAAACTTCACCGATCGTGATATATAAGGTGTGATTTTGCCCAAAATCACACCGGAGAAGCCATAAGTAATAGAAACAGAAACTCTAGGTCCAAATCGACATGGCCTAGGATCCTTGAAGGCCTTAGAGATGATGAGTAGGGCGATGAGAGACCCATTAGAAGCTTGGGTTGAAAGGGTGGTCGCCGGAGATGACTGGAGAAGGAGGTGATTGACGGAGTTTAGGGTTAGGTTGAGAGAGAAGAGAGGATATGAGAGAGTTTAAGGGCGGCGGAATTAGAGAAATGATTTAGGGTTTGGGATCTCTCAGAATTAAAAAGGAAAGGTCGTTTATGGACCGTTGATCTGGGATATCAACAGCCAAGATTCAACCAGGTAGGTGGGTTCCGGGTTTGGGTAAGGGTTAATAGGGTCTGGGTCGGGTTTTTTAATTAGAAGATTGGGCTGGAAATTGGTCCGATTTTGGCTACAATTGAAAGCCAAATTTGGCTATAATTTAAATAGTCAATTTTCCCCTATTTAATTTATAAAAATAATTGGTAATTTCTAGAAAATAATTTAAGGTGCCAAAATGATTTAAAATACATAATTATCATTTTAAAAATACAGGGACCAATTTATGCATATAAAATATAATTATACCCTAAAATAGGTCAACATTGTAATTATATGCAATTTAGCTTAAAAATACTAAATGTAATTATAAAAATGCATAAAAATGATACTAGCTATATTTTGGCATAAGTAGAGAAATTAAATAAATGAATTATCAAAATAATAATTTTAAAAATAGTTATTGGGTATTTTATGGATAAAAGGGAAGAAAATAAATCAATTTAAACACTTAAAATTGTGGGAAAAATAATAAAAACCTTGTGCGTGATTATATATGCATATATATGCTATATTTAAGGTATTTATGCATATTTAAAATATATAGGAAAAATTTGGGTATCAACAGTTGCTAGCTTCTATCATGCAGCCTTTACAACTCTAACTTTGTATGTGCGCCCATGCGACTCTTTTCTTTTCTTTCCTCCAGCTTTTAGCTAATCTCTAGGCTTTACTTTGTGAACATGGAAAAAATTATGTCAAGCTGTCCCTCTGGGCGTCATTAGCTTTACTATATCTAAGTAGGCCATACTATACCATAATCCTTACCTCGATTTATCGTTGCGGAGGTCTGTTACCAAATTCCATCTTACTCTTGTTGCTTATCCCATATATAAACCCAAGTCCTTTAATGCTTCTTCATTACTATTCTTCTTAAGAATGACGACCTAATCTCAGCTCATACTTTGTGACTTTGTCCATCCATTATGATTTGCCGCAATATTGACTTACAATATCTAACAAATACCTTGAAACTTCTTACATAAAACCTTGCTACTAGGGCTTACTTTGCATCGAGGAATATTTGAATTGATTTCCATAATCGTATTTCATAGTATCTCGATGTGATTCACTTTATGGGGCTATTCTGATCTCGTACAGTCCGTGAAATCTTTTCTCCTTCTCCCTTTTTTTTATCAAATCATTATTCAATCGAAGGCCCAAACGTTATCTTTAATCTGTCACAATTACACCTTTATTTCACTACCAGGGCAGCATTCCATTTTTTTAGATATTATTAATCTTAGACTCCTTTGAGTTCATTCAGGCTATACTGAACTTTATATAACTTAGAGAAACCATTACCTTTCTTGTTTTCATGGGTTTAATCCCAAAGACTTATCCGTTCTCATCACCTTCTCACTCGCCCTTTCTCATTCTTACTCCTGCCATAAAACTTTGTCTCTTTACTATATTTTAGCCTGGGACCTATACATATATATTTATACTATTCGCGGCCTTCCTTCAACTTGTTTGCACCATAGATTTCCTTATGTTGTTCTGGAACATCAAGCGAGACATCACATCGTCTCTAACTCTTCTTTACTCTTTTGAGTAGATCTCTCGGTACTTAGGAACCATAGGCTGGAAGGTACACCACTGACGACGCTGCTATCATTCCTGGATATTAAATCCTAGTGCTTCTAGCCTTCTATCCGAAGCATGGACTATTCACGATCTTCTGCCTTTGAGTATCTTGTACGTTGTTCACCTTTACCTTACTTGCCTTAAAATCTCGCATCGCATCTTTTTATCTCTTTCATGACCTCCCTTCCACATAGGTATAATTCACGTCCATAACTTGAAGCTCTATTATAATACTTGCACCTCTAGTGCCTATACAATCCGGTGGGAGCTCCATACTGAATTTTTATAAGGATGGTATTTTTCTAACTGGCTTTATCGGGGAACTATTATAGAATATGGTTGTTCTACTATCCCTTTGGTACCTTTGATATTAAGAGTGATCCTATAATGTTCTCAATCACGATTTTTATAATTTTCGGGGTCCAATAATCAGATTCCTGATTTACTTCGTTGATGTATCTCTTTAGTTTCCTCCTTCTTCTGATCAGCCTTTATGTAGGCTTAAGCTACCTCCCGATATGCGGTTCATGGTATTAGTTATTAAGTTTAGCTTTTCATGGGCGCTGAGGAATATCCATGATACATTCCTTTGTCTATGACCTGGGCTCAATTCTTTCTTTTAACTTATACTGGAATCTTCTATGGCTGTATATATTGCATGTATTTAACTCCAAACTCTTAAGTGTGTTCATAACGTAACTAACTCTGGATCATGAATCGAATAATTCTTTTTGTTCCATCTCAGCTTTCTTCAAACGTAAGCAATTACTTTTCCTGGACTTTTTGCCCCCTTCTTGCATGTATACCTAGCTTATCTTGGTGCCCACACATAGTGGAATTCCATAGAATTCATATGATCTGAATATCACTTCTGATTTTTCTTCGCATTCATTAGCCACAGTAGGTGTCATTTTCTTATGGAGTGCATACAATGTTGTTGTGAGACTGTCGTTATAAGACCATTTCCTCTTTAGGTCACCCAGCTTAGGTTGAAGTCTTCTTCCTTATTCCCTCAACTAGTCTTTCGTTATAGTACTTTGGGAGAACCCTTGATTCTTGTAAAGATGTCAGCTTATTATGGACCTTTTGATGTCCTTCCTTGACTTTAATTATCCGTATTTGCTTACCTCCATACCTTTGTGCTTGTAGGGTTGCTTCTAAACTGATATTTTATGGTTTTTTCCAGTGGCTTTCTCTTTTATTTCAGTAATACTCATATGGTACCTTTAACTACCCGAATCCAATATGAATGTTACATCCCATGTTTTCGTACGTGAGAATACGTCGTAAGCCAATTGATGTAAGCTCAGAAATAAAATCATTTTTGAAAGTACATAACATAAGTTCATTTTTTTATCTTGGAGGTTACAAATCTTTAAGATCATGAATAACAAGTACCAAAAGGGTTGGAAAGCTTAGACGCTAAACGAACTGAAGAAAATAAGTTTCATCGAAAGTCGACAAGTTTAGAATGTTATAACATATATTTTTGGTGTGATACTAGGGTGATTAACATTATAAGGAGGTTGTTATTAGTTATTTTAGTCGTATTATAGTCATGTGTTATGTTTCTAAGTCAAGCGAGTTGTGGAACAAAAGTTGGCAAAGGTCATCACAAGTTGCATTCATAATGTGCTGAAATTTAGGTCAAATGTAGATGCACTTTTCTCCCAATATACTTGGAATCAAGGGATTATCTACATATAAAATTGAATATATACGAGTCTAGTTTCTAACTCATTAAACTGTTTGTCAATACGACATCGTACTAGAGAGATATTTGTGTTTTCGCGAGACTGCACCAAATAGCTCTCAATGGGGCCCACATAAGCGGTTTAAGACATATGGATATATATAAGATGCCTCAAGCCCGTTTTAAGTCATTATTTTCAGTATATTCAGTCCTTAGAATCCTATAAACACTCTCTCTTGATCCAAGACCCAAACAAAGGGCAAACAACACAAATCTAGTGTCGGGAATCCCGTGGCGCTAGTAAGTTTTTTGTTCTTCTTGTTGTTGCTGATTTTTGGGTGGTTCCAGCTCGTGTGGGAGGTTTTTTTAAGTGGTTTATGTTCTGTAAAATACTCTTCCATGGTTTTCATATCAATACTAGGTTATTTCAAGTCTTGCAAATGGATTACACCATGTAAGCACGTGATTTTTGACCCTCCCCGAGAATTTTTACATTTTTAGCGTGAATATGTGAAATTGGGTCTAGTATAGCTATTTTAACTATTTTACCTTATTTTGTTGCAAAAAGAAAAAATCACAAAATATATATATAAATTTTAGTTTATGTATTTCTCATAAACTTGAAAAATACAAAAATTGTACTTTATTTTTGGTACTTTTTATAAAATTCGAAAATTACAAAAAAATATAATTCTATTAATGTTTTGTAGTCGTTTTAATTTTGGAAAAATACAAAAAAAAATATATAAAATAAATATATTTTGTCTTTATTAAAAACGAAAATTACAAAAAAATAGTTTTATTAATATTCTATAGTCATTTTAACTTTGAAAAATATAAAACATATTACTTCATATTTTATCTTAATATTTAAGAAAAACGAAAATTACAAAAAATAGTTTTATTAATATTTTGTAGCTATTTTAAATCTTTAAAAAATATTTTAAAAATATATAGTTTTGTTGAATACTAGTCTTATTTTTGGTAGTTATTTTTGCTTACATAGGACTAGTTAAGCAACGTGTTCCTATTTCTCGGGTCCGGGCAAAAGAATAATATTCGGGTTTAAACTACCCGGTTTTAGGCCTAATTTTCGGACCTAGCCCATAATAAACAGTGTCCAGGACACATGGGGAACCCCACCACGCGTGGGGGACATATGCCTTGAACACCACCACGCGTGGGGCTCATTTTTTGAGGGCAAACCATGTCAAATACACGGACTACACATTTGACAAGGGGAGGATTTTTGAATAAAAGAAAAAACGGACTTTGGAAAAGTTGGGAATATACTACTGTTCATCTTCTTCTTCTTTGAGAAGAAGAAGCACAAAACCCTACTGACCACGACCACAAACTCCATTCCCCACTCCCAAACTCCCTCGCGACCACTCCGTCATCTTCCCCGGCGACATTGCTGCTCGTCGTCACCCCCACCAAACGCCACCACCCTCGTTCCACCTCCAAACCCTCTCCATCTCGCCTGCGTCGCCCCTCCATCGACGACCACTACCCCATCAACCCTTCCCCAAGCTCCATAAACGACCCCCACGTCCGCTGCTATCACGCAGCAGCTGCTGTTGCTTCCTCGTCGGAACAGCTGCAGCGTCAACGACCCACCACCACTGACCCATCTTTTCTGTCCAAGCAGTCTGCCACTAGCAACCTCCATTACCACCATCGTTGTCCGGCCAGCTGACCTCTCTCCGTCTCGCCTGCGTCGACCAAACACCACCACCAAACGACCACCAAACCCCCAGCTCGACCCAACACCACGTCCAAACCCCCCAACGCACCAGCCCCGTTGTCACTGCCCAGTCCGTCACCCCCGGCGACCACCAGCAGTCCACCATTTCTGCTTCGTCTGTCGTCACCCACACACCACAACAACACGATCAGTTGAACCTCCATAATTGGTTATTCACGCTACTGTCCAGCATGTTGGTTCCCTGCGTTCCATTTTGTTGTGCGATCTCTTTTTGTCATTCAAAGTGTCATTGCATCCCAGCCCGTTAGTTTGAGTCCATTTTTGGAGATCGTTTGTTGAGGTCTGTTCGGAGGCGAGTATCGAAGCTTCGAGGTTGTTGTCCGAGGTTTCGTCGCAGGTCCAATGCATCGGACGATAATATCAAGTAGGTCATCTCTGTCCGTGTCCTTCATATCTGCTGTTTAGTAACATGAACATGCGTTTGTTGAAATATAATCCTAGTTCATCGGATAGTACGCGAAATTACGCGAGACATATATACATGATGATTGTGAATTGCTATATTTGATAATTAACTCCGTATGGTATTGAAATTTGGCCGTGAATGTCTTTTCCGTTGTTTCGTTATTTTAAGTAGCTATTTGACATTTTGTTTCTTCATGTTTAAATTGTTGTTATCCAAATATTTGTCGTAATAGAAGTTTGCACATATTCCGAAAGGTGTTAATTATTTAGTTTGTCTTAATAGTTGTTTATACATGTGGTAGTAATGTTGAAATTATAGTAGCAATTTTAATTCCGCGGAAAAATACTCGCTTCATCAAATAGGTTCAATCTATAACCTATGATCTCGCGAAGTAGCAAAAAAAAACATAGTTATTTTAGCCTTGTCCTATTTCTAAAAAAAAGAGAAAAATAAATAAATAAATAAAATGAGACGAGCCTCGCCAAAAAAAATACAAGCTGCGGGGCCCTCCAAATGTATATATTAAATACTTAGATTCCGGGATGGGTCATTTAGTAAATTTCACGGCCCTACCCCAAAATAATAATGCGCTAGTTGCTTTAGGCGCGCCTTTAATAATATTATCTCCCTAAACTCGGGTGCACATTTATGTGACCCAAATCCAAATCTCAACGGAGTCGAAATATGTCTCTAGTCACGGGCGCATTGATTGTGGCGTGGCCCCAGATGCATTTCCATGACGTTGCAAATTCTTTAAAAAATAAGAATGAGATGAGCCTCGCCGAATAAAAATACAAATTGTGGGGCCCTCAGTAAATACTTGTTTAAAATTACTTAGAATTCAGGAGGGTTGTTTAGCGAATTTCGCGGCCTCCGCAAAAAATAATAACGCGATAGTCTCTTTAGGCGCGTGTTTAATAATTTACTTTCTTAAGCTCGGGTGTGCATTTCATGCGACCCAAATCCAAATCTCAAAACATCAAATAAAATGCGTTATGGATTGTGGGTGCATTTCATGTGATGCAGTCCAAAGACGTGTTTTAAGCGATGTTCACATTCTCCTAAAAACAATAATAGTAAAGCGGTTAAAAGATAAATTTGCACATAAGTTCATAGTGTATTAAAAAACAGATAAATAAGCCAAATATAACAGTTGAGCGACCGTGCTAGAACCACGGAACTCGGGAATGCCTAACACCTTCTCCCGGGTTAACAGAATTCCTTATCTAGATTTCTGGTACGCAGACTGTAATATAGAGTCATTATTTTCCTCGATTCGGGATTAAAATTGGTGACTTGGGACACCGTAAATCTCCCAAGTGGCGACTCTGAAATAAACAAATAAATCCCGTTTCGATTGTCCTTTAATTGGAAAAAACTCCCCTGCGCCCCTCGGGCGCGGAAAAAGGAGGTGTGACAGCTCTAGGAACTCTGCTGGGGACAAAACCTAGAACCACTGGTTCAGGGTTAGAAATTCGAGCTTAGATAAATTGTTATATTTGGTTTTATCTGATTTTTACATGTTTGAGCCTAATGTGTTAAATGTTGCTTTTACCGCTTTGATATTATTTGGACTGTATATAAACTGTGCCGAAACCCATATCCTTTCTGAGTCTTCTGAATCATGAAGAAGGGTGTACTTCGTACGACTTCTTTTCTGTATAGTGTCAAATCCCAATTTAGAACGAGGTTCGGACAAGTTGCTAAGCCGGTGAAGCTTCTGTATTCCCGGTACGCTGCCCCCCCCTCGGCTCGAGCTGTCCGCTTGGGCAAGCCAGGTCTAGAACAAACACCCAGGTCTGAACCTAGTATAACAAAGCCACATGCCGGATCCCTAGTAGGAACGTTTATTTGCATCATGTGCATTTGACTTAGGGGACTCAACACAGGGGTTGGGTCCGTCTAGGACAAGCAACCTGAAAATAATAGACAATCTTTCGGCATCCTATGTGCTACATGTTGTATTTAGTCAAGGGCGTATGGGTCATTGGGTCATTTCCAGCATGATGTTATTTTAATCAAAGCATGGGGAACATTTGTGGAATCCAAGAAGCCTTGGAATTCCCTATGTCCCCCACGCTTGCTTTTTGGGAAAACACATGGGGAACATTTGTGGAATCCAAGAAGTCTTGGAATTCCCATATGTCCCCCACGCTTCATATGTTGGGAAAAGCGCATGGGGAGCATTTGCAGAATCCAAGAAGGCTTGGAAATCGTTATGTCTCCCATGCCACATTTTTGAAAGAAATAATAAATAAAAAAAAATTACAAATAAAACAAAGCATGAAAATTCAAAAAGATTTTGTATGTTTTCATTATTTTCCACAGATTAAAAATAAATCGTGAAAAAGAGGAGAAAATAACAGCATAGAAGTCCGAGTAGAGTCGAAACTCTGCCGAAATTTTAAAAATGAAAAAATGTCTTGTTAGTTTGTTATATTAAAAGCAAAGGAAAAATAAAAAAAAATCACCATTGTTCTGTCTGTTTTTTTAAAAAATATAATATTAAAGAAAATAGTTTGTTTTGCCATTAAATGAAAATGAAAAAGAGTTTGTTTTTTTTTTAAAAAAATGTTTTATTTTATTTTATTTTGTTTGTCTATGAAAATGCCAGAAATAAAAATAAAAAGAGTTTTATTATTTGTTCCAAAAATAAGTATATATATAATCCAAAAAAAATTCAAAAGAAAGTTCAAAATTCAAAAAAGATAAAATAGATAAATAAAAATCCGAAAATATTTTGATTCTTCTTTAGAAAATTCAGAAAAAAAACATTTTAGAAGCATTTCTTTTATTAAAGGTAAAATTCCAAAAAATATTTTCTTCTTCTTCTTTAGAATTAAAAAAAAAAAGCAAATGAAATTCAAAAATATATCTTAGAAGTGTTTCTTTTAAAAAGAAAATCAATCAAAAATTCAAAAATATACTTCCTTTCTTCTTTTAAAGTAGTTCTTTCAAATTCAAAAAAAAAAGTTAGTTCATTTACTTATCCTTATTTGACCGAACTACGCGGGTTTGATTCTCACCGGATGTGAGATACGTAGGCAACCCTCATCGGGTCCAACCCCACCTTCTCAAAAAGAAGGAATGTTTTATGTTTTTCATTAATTCGTTTGTTTGTTATAAATGAAAAATAATAGAATAATAGTCTATTTGATTGTTGCGAAATAATAATAAAAAATATAAAAATGGAAAAGGGTCTTCTCAAAAATAGTTTATTTGCCCGAACTACGCGGGTTTGATTCTCACCGGATGTGAGATACGTAGGCAACCCTCATCGGGCCCAACCCCCATTTTGCAAAAAAATGTCCTAAATAAATCGGGTGATGTCCAACCCCACCTTTTTCTAAAATAACAAATAATAAAAACATGTCAAAATTTTAATTTTGTCATAAGTAAGTCGGGTGGTGCTGTTTTGTCAAAAATAGCCGAATGTTCCCGAAAGGGACGCCGGAAGGCTGACTTTGCATAAAACGACCACTTTTGGGTCATGTTTAAGATTTGGTCCAGTTGACCCACACAGCCTTCAAAATCTTCGTCCCCGAGGCGCTGAAGGGCCGTGTTTACAACGCCAAGTCTTTTATTAATTTGAAAAGAAAAAAAATCAAAGAGTCAGCGGTCAGGGGAATGCCGTCTTTTGTCATAATAAGCCGAGCCAGCTTCGGCCGCATCTTAAACCGTTCTTGCCGAAATAGCCTTAGAGTATCTTTCAGGTGTCGAAAGGTTATCTTCGTAAAAGAATGGACAAGTTTGTAAAGTGTCGAAATAATCCTCCCCGGCCTCAAAATTCATGTGAAATTTGGAAGGAACCACATTTGCAAAAAATAACCATTTGGTTGCATTTGTCGAACCGAGAAAGGGAGCTGGAATTTTGTTTTTGAGTCTACCAGTCTTTTGATTAGAACATGCGAGTTGTTTGATTTTCAAGTTTGTGGGTCATCTTTAAATCCTTGAAACCCAGTTTGTTTCAATATGAAAATTGTAAAAAAAAATGTTTATTATTGTTTATCTTTTATTGGTCCGAACTACGCAAGGTCTGATTCATGCGGGGTCATGATACGTAGGCAATCTCCATAAGATTCGACCACAACAAGAAATGAAAAAGAGAATGAAAAGAAGGAAAAAGCGAAAGAATTTTTTTTTTTTTGAAAAAAAAGAAAGAAAAACATCGAAAAAAGGAAAAGAAAAACAAAGGTAAATAAATAAATAAATAAATAAATAAATAAATATAGGTATATTGATAATCATAAGGACTGACTGAGTCCATTCTAACATATTTGATTTTGAATTGTGAAGAAAATTGAGGTGGTTGGTTTGTGCCTCAAAGAAAAATGACAACTAACGTCGAAGCTCTTACAAGTGCTCCAGAGACTCAGAGTGGGAAGGTTCCTCGTCATGAGTCACAATTTGCGACACAACAAGAGCAGTACCACTCTCCTGAGTACCACTCGTACTCGTTTGATATTGCTGCAAAAACTGAGAAGCCTGCCCGAAAGATGGTACAGGAAGAAATGACCCGAAGAGTGAAAAGCTTAGAACAATGGTTGGAAAACATGCAAGGGTTGGCATGCCAAAAGAGTGTTGCCTTCAAAGATCTATGTATGTTCCCCGATGTCCACTTGCCGCCTGGTTTCAAGACTCCAAAATTTGAAAAGTACGATGGACATGGAGATCCCATAGCCCACCTGAAAAGGTATTGCAATCAACTGAGAGGGGCAGGAAGAAATGAAAAATTATTGATGGCTTATTTTGTGGAAAGCCTTACGGGAGTAGCCTCCGAATGGTTTATGGATCAAGACACGTCTCGCTGGTATGTCTGGGATGACATGGCACAGGCCTTTGTCAGACAGTTCCAATACAACATCGACATTCCCCCAGACCGCATGTCCCTTTCAAACCTGCAGAAGAAACCAAGTGAAAGTTTCAGGGAATATGCCATAAAATGGAGAGAGCAAGCAGCTCGAGTTAAGCCACCCATGGATGACCACGAGCTAATTACTGTCTTCCTTCAAGCGCAAGAGCCAGATTACTTTCAAAACATGGTGTCCGCAGTTGGCAAAACCTTCTCGGAAGCAATCAAGATTGGAGAAATGGTAGAGAATGGTCTTGAGACAGGCAAAATTATAAGTCAAGCTGTTCTTAAGGCCGCAACTCAGGCTGTCCGGGTTGAGTCAGATAATCTTAGCGGCACAAATGAGGAGATTGAAGAAATCATGATGACATCAGGGCCTAGAAGAGGTCCCAGGAGTACATCTCGAAGGTATGAGCAGCCTCCTCAGATTTTCTATGGCTCCCCTGAGCAGTATTATCCACCTCAGGACGCTCAATACTCTGTCGCTCCACCTCAATATGTTGTCCATCCACCAAAGCACCCCAGGAGGCGAGCACGAGCATCACAAAATCTCCAGAAGTCTCCACAAAATTTTCGGGTGCCCTATAACCCACAGCCAAGCCAGTGGTATAAAGGTGAACAAAGGCTGAAAGATAATTTTACACCAATAGGAGAGTCCTATGAAAGCTTATTTGAGAAATTAAAGAATCATGACATGATTGCACCTATTCCTCCAAATCGTGTGGACCCACGTGCAAGAAACTTTGACCCTTCTAAAAGGTGTGAATACCATTCCAATGTCCAGGGGCACAATGTTGAAAGCTGTCGGGATTTGAAAAGAGAAATAGAAAGAATGATCCAAGAAGGGCGGATTGTGATCAATAACAGTGACATAGAGCACTCGAACCTCCTCGAGAACTTGCCTGCGGAAGTTGATGAGGTTGAAGCTGGTAATATTGATGCAAGGCTCAGTGGCTAAAATGCCAATTTTGATAAAGTGGGAGGACGTTTTGTTCCTTGGTCAGCAAGAGAGAAGCTTGTGGTGGCTTATTTTGTTGTCATTTCTGTTGTCCGGATTATTAAGGTTGTAATTTGGATTTTGTCCTGTGTCAAACCTTCTTATCTTTCCATTTTGTCATAGCAATTTGTTTAAATTTTGTCCAGTTTGTGTTAGGATTTTATTCTGGTTGTTTTGTTTGTTTTTTTATTCAAACCATTTCGCCGGTAGTCTAATGCAAAATCCGGTCTTTTATTATTTCCAGTCATCTTTTTGTTTAGTCCTTTTACCATTTTTTGTTCGATGCCGATTCTAGGGACATAACATGCGCACCCAGTTTGGGCCTAATCTTAAAAGTTAATCCAAACCCTGGAGAGGTGATCAGAACAGTTAAAGAAAAATAAGAACAGTTGAGATCATACAGAGCTCGAGTCATGTGGAACTGGGGCAAGTTAAACACAAAGGAAACCGTTAAAAGGCAAAGATTCGCCGAATTGGCATGAGGGTCGTTCATAATAATGAGAATGGGAGTGTCGCCAACGGTGCTTTAGAAGTGACAAATGAACAAACAGATGTTGAATATAATTGTCAAGTTCAGCACCATCAGAAGAGACTACAAATTTAAATCGTGTTGTTTGCATTTGGCATATTTTGAAGACTGGAATGACGAAGGCATTTTGTTCTGCTACCCAAACACTTTATCCTTCGTTACCCCTTTTGAGTCTTATTTATTTTCTTTCATACCCCTCGTTCGGAATTAGTAGCAACAAATAGAATACGCAAGCATGGCAGGTAAGAGAAAAGAAAGAAAAGAAAACAACAAAACGGAAAAAGAAGAATAAAAGAAAAAAGAGAGAAAGAAAAAAAAACGACAAAAAGAAAGGAGAAATGAGAAAAGAAAAAGAGAAAAGAAAACTGATAACAAAGAAAAAAAAAGAAAGTCAAATGAAACAGAGGAATTGGGAACTACGTTTGACCTGATTCCTCAAAGAGGATACGTAGGCGCTTCACGGCTCGGTCGTAGTTTTGAAAAATGAAAAAAAAACAATTAAAATATCCCCAAGCAAGAAACTGGGGCAGAGGTTGCGGTCGTTGTAAATAAATCTAATTCCGAAGGTTGTAACTAATAACCCAAAAAATTAATGTATTTTTGAGCCTTTTTATACCCTTTTCTTTCTAGCCTATCCAAAACCCACATTACGGTCCAAAGAAAGACCTTCTGACCAGTCTTCAAAAGATGCCAAGTCAGACAAATGAAGAGTCTTACCGGCGAACATAACATTCTGTTCCACAGCAGAAAGGACTCTAATCTCCAGCAGAAAGAGTCGTACCGGCGACACTCCAAATCCCCAGCTGGAAAGTGATACAAATGAGAGAGTCTTATCGGTGAAAACCTTCACAGGCACCATAAGGCGATGAAAGCTGAGAGAAAACCAAAATGAGAGAGACTTGATAGTGAAAACCCTTCGGGCACTACAAGTCGAATAAGATTGAGAATCAGAGGGGGAATCGCCAATGGAAGATCTTAAAAGATGATTGACGGCAGAGGATAGGCCACATACGCATGTCATGGCCATTAGAGTCGGTATCTGCGTTTGATAGGTTTTTATTTATAGTTTCTTTTGTAAAAGAGTCATCGTTTCCTTTGACTTTTATTTTGTTTCTGTTATCTTTCTCCTTTCATAAAAATTTTCCCCAATAGAGTCCGTCCGGTTAGAACAAGTATGAAATGACTTCAAAATATGCCATCAGCTTTCCAAGATGAGATCTGACTAGTATATCCGAATGGTATAGTCAGCAAGGAACAAGCGCGAGGTCAATGTCAAAAAGATATCCCCAGCAAAGGGAATTGACAAAAGGATTGACGAGCATCAAGAGGGATATCCTTGCCAAAAGCAAGGTTATAAACCTCAAAGACAAGGACCGTGAACAGAGCAAGGAGAGCAGTGAGCATGATTTGGCGAAATCCATACTAGACTAAAAGGTCGGGGAAATGCCAGTTTCCAAGCTATGCCACAAAAGAAGAGAGATATCCCCCAGCAGGAAGGGATTATCCCCAGCACATAATATCATCCCCAACAAGTTGTGCAACGCAAAGCAAGGAAGGAAAAAATAAGGGAAAAACCATCCCGTCAGGAGTATCGCAACCAACCACCATGTTTTAAACTAACAATTTTGTTTGATTTGAAACAGGTAAGGGAAATGGCATTGAGGCAGAAACGCATGCCACAAGGGATATTATCAAACTGGGGCAGAAAATTTTCCTTCCATTTAGAAAATTTTCTGGAAGTCAGGTACCCCCAGCTGATAACATTTTACCCAACAGTGTTATCCCTAGCAGGTAAGTAAATAATTCCTCAAAAGTGTTATCCCTAGCAGTTGCGAGGGGCCCAACACAAGGTTGGAAAGGCGGCATCCTCAGCGGTTCCTTTCGGGGAAATGCAAAACGACTCTCAAGGGAGGTAGTCTTCGAAGGAAGAAGCTATGCGAAAAAAAAGAATAAAATCAAAAAGAAGAATAAAAAGATAATAATGAAAAAAAAAAGGGTAAAAAGTCATCCCCATCTGAATAATCCCCAACAGTTTCGAGGGAGGACAATGCAGGTAAGTAAATAATTCAAAAAAAAAAAGCGAAGGTTTCATTAATAGGAGATGCACTTCCTAGTTTGAAATCATTAGAGTTCTACCCATAGGAGATGCATTTCCTCCTAAGTTCGTTTTAGTTGCACCAATAGGAGATGCATTTCCTCCTAAGTTTTTGTGTTACCCATAGGAGATGCATTTCCTCCTAAGATTGTTTTAGTTGCACCCCATAGGAGATGCATTTCCTCCTAGGTTTGTTTTAGTTTTACCCATAGGAGATGCATTTCCTCCTAAGTTTAAGTTTTACCCATAGGAGACGCATTTCCTCCTAAGTTTAAGTTTTACCCATAGGAGACGCATTTCCTCCTAAGTTTAAGTTTTACCCCCTAGGAGACGCATTTCCTCCTAAGTTCATTTTAGTTTCACCCGTAGGAGATGCATTTCCTCCTAATTGGTTGTTAAAGAAAAAAAAACAAAAAAAAAACAAAAAGAAAAAAAACCTAGTCTGATGAACCTTCTCCTAGGATCAAAATCTTAGTCTGACGAATTTTTCTTCTAAGATAGAGACCTAGTCTGACGAATTTTTCTCCTAAGATAGAGACCTAGTCTGATGAACTTTCTCCTAGGATCAAAATCTTAGTCCGATGAATTTTTCTCCTAAGATAGAGACCTAGTCTGACGAACCTTCTCCTAGGATCAAAATCTCAGTCTGATGAATCTTTCTCCTGAGATACCAAAAAATAAAAGACCTAGTCTGATGAACCTTCTCCTAGGATCAAAATCTTAGTCTGACGAATTTTTCTCCTAAGATAGAGACCTAGTCTGACGAACCTTCTCCTAGGATCAAATCTTAGTCTGATGAATCTTTCTCCTAAGATAACCAAAAAATAAGAGACCTAGTCTGACGAACCTTCTCCTAGGATCAAATCTCAGTCTGATGAATCTTTCTCCTGAGATACCAAAATAAAAGACCTAGTCTGATGAACCTTCTCCTAGGATCAAAATCTTAGTCTGACGAATTTTTCTCCTAAGATAGAGACCTAGTCTGACGAATCTTCTCCTAGGATCAAAATCTTAGTCCGATGAATCTTTCTCCTAAGATGCTAAAAAAAAACATTTTTGAAAAAAAAAGAAAAAAAAAAGAAAGAAAAACGTTTGAAAAAAGAGTCATTTTCCTAAACCCAGGCGCCCACCTGCATAACGAGAGGAATACATTTCAGTATTTGCATTTCAAGTTCCAGGCGCCCACCTGTATAACGAGAGGAATACATTCCAGTTTTTATTTCAAGTGTTGAAATTGGGAGCCCGCCCATAGAACAGAGGAATACATTTCAGTCCTTACATTTCAAGCATTGAAATTAGGCGCCCACCTGTATAACAAGGGAATACATCCTAGTCTAGTGTTTAGTTCACTCTCAGCACTGCATCAGTAGTATCAATGAGTTACAATTTTGCTAATGACTCACAAACTTTCCCAGTGCAAACTGGGTTAGGAAATTTCATTTGTGTTGTTTGTTTTGGTTGTCAGGAGCCTGCCTATAGAGCGGAGGTTGTTGTACGCCAAAGATTGAAGAAGTTAGGGGTCCGCCTGTAGAACAGCGGAACATCGTTCAAAGTCAAGCCGCAACCCATTGGAAGGCAGAAGGCTACGATAGAAGTCCCCAGCACTCAATCCAAGATAGAAGCAACAAGAATCTCGCCCCAAGAATGCGAGTCAACAGTCTGAGAGGGTCAACAAAAGCTAGTCACAAAAAAAAAGGAAGAAAAAAGAAAAAGAGAAAAATGAATGAATCCGAAGCACGGATGTGGAGAACAAATGTGGTCTGCTCAAGAACTAGCGCCTACATCTAGCAAGTATCAAGGTTCAGATCCAAAGTCTGTATGAAGCACCATTCAAGACTCAAGACCAAGTTTCAGAAGACTTAAGAGATAGGAATCCTTGTAACTAGTAGCTGATAGGCTTAGTTAGTCTTTTTCAGTTTTCATTTTTGTTGTAACGACAGGACCGCGGACCGGAACCTCAACGGAACGGCACCTCGATCGGCTCTTCACCTCGGTACACTCTCACTATCTCTCTCATTCCCGAACTACACGTGGCCTGATTCCTGTATAACCAAGGATATGTAGGCAGCTCAGATACCAGGGCTCGGTCACATTCCCTCCCTTTCCTTAAGCGTAGTCCGTCCAAGTAATGGTCGGGTCAAAAACACGTCTAGTCGTTCTTTGTCGGAAAACTCTTCGTGTTTCCAGTCAAAGAGGGGCAGTTGTAAGCACGTGATTTTTGACCCTCCCCGAGAATTTTCACATTTTTAGCGTGAATATGTGAAATTGGGTCTAGTATAGCTATTTTAACTATTTTACCTTATTTTGTTGCAAAAAGAAAAAATCACAAAATATATATATAAATTTTAGTTTATGTATTTCTCATAAACTTGAAAAATACAAAAATTGTACTTTATTTTTGGTACTTTTTATAAAATTCGAAAATTACAAAAAAAATATAATTCTATTAATGTTTTGTAGTCGTTTTAATTTTGGAAAAATACAAAAAAAAATATATAAAATAAATATATTTTGTCTTTATTAAAAACGAAAATTACAAAAAAATAGTTTTATTAATATTCTATAGTCATTTTAACTTTGAAAAATATAAAACATATTACTTCATATTTTATCTTAATATTTAAGAAAAACGAAAATTACAAAAAATAGTTTTATTAATATTTTGTAGCTATTTTAAATCTTTAAAAAATATTTTAAAAATATATAGTTTTGTTGAATACTAGTCTTATTTTTGGTAGTTATTTTTGCTTACATAGGACTAGTTAAGCAACGTGTTCCTATTTCTCGGGTCCGGGCAAAAGAATAATATTCGGGTTTAAACTACCCGGTTTTAGGCCTAATTTTCGGACCTAGCCCATAATAAACAGTGTCCAGGACACATGGGGAACCCCACCACGCGTGGGGGACATATGCCTTGAACCCCACCACGCGTGGGGCTCATTTTTTGAGGGCAAACCATGTCAAATACACGGACTACACATTTGACAAGGGGAGGATTTTTGAATAAAAGAAAAAACGGACTTTGGAAAAGTTGGGAATATACTACTGTTCATCTTCTTCTTCTTTGAGAAGAAGAAGCACAAAACCCTACTGACCACGACCACAAACTCCATTCCCCACTCCCAAACTCCCTCGCGACCACTCCGTCATCTTCCCCGACGACATTGCTGCTCGTTGTCACCCCCACCAAACGCCACCACCCTCATTCCACCTCCAAACCCTCTCCATCTCGCCTGCGTCGCCCCTCCATCGACGACCACTACCCCATCAACCCTTCCCCAAGCTCCATAAACGACCCCCACGTCCGCTGCTATCACGCAGCAGTTGCTGTTGCTTCCTCGTCAGAACAGCTGCAGCGTCAACGACCCACCACCACTGACCCATCTTTTCTGTCCAAGCAGCCCGCCACTAGCAACCTCCATTACCACCATCGTTGTCCGTCCAGCTGACCTCTCTCCGTCTCGCCTGCGTCAACCAAACACCACCACCAAACGACCACCAAACCCCCAGCTCGACCCAACACCACGTCCAAACCCCCCAACGCACCAGCCCCGTTGTCACTGCCCAGTCCGTCACCCCTGGCGACCACCAGCAGTCCACCATTTCTGCTTCGTCTGTCGTCACCCACACACCACAACCACACGATCAGTTGAACCTCCATAATTGGTTATTCACGCTACTGTCCAGCATGTTGGTTCCCTGCGTTCCATTTTGTTGTGCGATCTCTTTTTGTCATTCAAAGTGTCATTGCATCCCAGCCCGTTAGTTTGAGTCCATTTTTGGAGATCGTTTGTTGAGGTCTGTTCGGAGGCGAGTATCGAAGCTTCGAGGTTGTTGTCCGAGGTTTCGTCGCAGGTCCAACGCATCGGACGATAATATCAAGTAGGTCATCTCTGTCCGTGTCCTTCATATCTGCTGTTTAGTAACATGTACATGCGTTTGTTGAAATATAATCCTAGTTCATGCGGATAGTACGCGAAATTACGCGAGACATATATACATGATGATTGTGAATTGCTATATTTGATAATTAACTCCGTATGGTATTGAAATTTGGCCGTGAATGTCTTTTCCGTTGTTTCGTTATTTTAAGTAGCTATTTGACATTTTGTTTCTTCATGTTTAAATTGTTGTTATCCAAATATTTGTCGTAATAGAAGTTTGCACATATTCCGAAAGGTATTAATTATTTAGTTTGTCTTAATAGTTGTTTATACATGTGGTAGTAATGTTGAAATTATAGTAGCAATTTTAATTCCGCGGAAAAATACTCGCTTCATCAAATAGGTTCAATCTATAACCTATGATCTCGCGAAGTAGCAAAAAAAAACATAGTTATTTTAGCCTTGTCCTATTTCTAAAAAAAAGAGAAAAATAAATAAATAAATAAAATGAGACGAGCCTCGCCAAAAAAAATACAAGCTGCGGGGCCCTCCAAATGTATATATTAAATACTTAGATTCCGGGATGGGTCATTTAGTAAATTTCACGGCCCTACCCCAAAATAATAATGCGCTAGTTGCTTTAGGCGCGCCTTTAATAATATTATCTCCCTAAACTCGGGTGCACATTTATGTGACCCAAATCCAAATCTCAACGGAGTCGAAATATGTCTCTAGTCACGGGCGCATTGATTGTGGCGTGGCCCGAGATGCATTTCCATGACGTTGCAAATTCTTTAAAAAATAAGAATGAGATGAGCCTCGCCGAATAAAAATACAAATTGTGGGGCCCTCAGTAAATACTTGTTTAAAATTACTTAGAATTCAGGAGGGTCGTTTAGCGAATTTCGCGGCCTCCGCAAAAAATAATAACGCGATAGTCTCTTTAGGCGCGTGTTTAATAATTTACTTTCTTAAGCTCGGGTGTGCATTTCATGCGACCCAAATCCAAATCTCAAAACATCAAATAAAATGCGTTATGGATTGTGGGTGCATTTCATGTGATGCAGTCCAAAGATGTGTTTTAAGCGATGTTCACATTCTCCTAAAAACAATAATAGTAAAGCGGTTAAAAGATAAATTTGCACATAAGTTCATAGTGTATTAAAAATCAGATAAATAAGCCAAATATAACAGTTGAGCGACCGTGCTAGAACCACGGAACTCGGGAATGCCTAACACCTTCTCCCGGGTTAACAGAATTCCTTATCTAGATTTCTGGTACGCAGACTGTAATATAGAGTCATTATTTTCCTCGATTCGGGATTAAAATTGGTGACTTGGGACACCGTAAATCTCCCAAGTGGCGACTCTGAAATAAACAAATAAATCCCGTTTCGATTGTCCTTTAATTGGAAAAAACTCCCCTGCGCCCCTCGGGCGCGGAAAAAGGAGGTGTGACACACCATATTTCAACATCAAAAGTGAAGAATAACACCTAGTTGAGGTTGTGTTATCATTGAGGATAGTTGTGAGCTGTTTTGTGCTGAAATTTCAAGTTGTTGCTACTGGATAAGGTGAGTATAATAGCCTACTAATTGTTCTTAAGCTTTCTTGTATGTTGGTTAAGTTGTTAGGATGACAAACTACAAGATAATACTTGGATTAGCTTAAGTCACTTCTATGGTGTTGTATTGCCATTAAGGGCTGTTGTAAGCTAAATATAACTTAGATTTCGACTTGAAGCTACTGTAGGAGGTATGTGTATTGTGTTATTGCAGGTGCTTAAGGTTATCTTGATGTTGATTAAGTTAAATAGTTGGACTAGACATGAACTAGTGAATAAAGTTTCTAATTGAAGATAGTTGGAGTTGTGGATTATTTTCTTTGTTATAAATATATGGTATAACGATGGAATCATTGATGAATTACTTCATTGTCATATTAATGATGTTGTTAAGTTAATATAAGAAGTTTATAAGAGGTGACATGGGTTATACGAATTCCAATCGAGCTTGCCGCTCAAAATGATTGTTGAACTAATCGTAGAGTTTATTGTGAATTATATTATTGTTGTTTGGGTTGTTTGGTGACTTTTGGTAACATATGGGATGTAGTTAAAATAGGGGAGGTGCTATCTGTTTTCTTGTAGGTTTTGAAATATGAGAGTTATAATGCTTATATGATGACGACGAAGTCGGGTGACTCATTGTAGACGTAAGAAGATCACACTGAGCTTGGTTGACGATTGGAGAGAAGATTGCAAAGGTATGTTAAGGTACTTCTTTATTTCTTTTGGCATAATCTAAAGTGAAATGAATATGCTATTTCATAACAGATCTACTCCTAGCAACTAATGTTGTTCATGTTATTCTTTCTTTGTAAAATTATTCTAAGCAACTGTGTATGATCCTTGAATCCTACCGAGGTTCATATTGAAGGTATAGATGTCCATAATGTTCTTAAGTCACTCCAAAAGACTTAGAACGTTATTTCATGAGTCTATCATGCATTATATATAGTATTTATTTTACTCTACCAAGCCGCGCTATAGTCGGCTGGATATAACACCTATTGTGCAACCACTGATCAGTTGGGTTTACCGAGCTCCACGTGGCCGGGTACGATTCTACCGAGCCTTATGATGGTCGGGTACGTTTTTATCGAGTCCTCTTTGAGGCCGGGTACGATATGATGATGATGATGCCCATAGAGGCGTATGTTTTTAAAAGTTTGTATATATATATATATGTATTATTCATTTCATGTCAGTATCCCCCAAAGGCACTCAGATGTTACAAGTTATATCTCCTCTATCTCTCTTTACATTACTGTTCTTGTTTATGCTTTCCTATTTTACATACTCGGTACTTTATTCGTATTGGCGTCCTTTTTGCCTGGGGATGCTGCTTTTCATGCCCGCAGGTCTCGATTGATAGATTGACAGTCCTCCTAGTAGGCTATCAGCTCAGCGGAGGTATTGGTGCACTCCACTTGCTCCGAAGTTACCTATTTGGTTAGTATGCTTTGGATATATATTGATTGGTATGGCGGGGCCCTATCCCAACCTTTATGATTTTATGTACTCTTAGAGGCTTGTAGACATATGTCAGGTGTATGGATACTTTTATGGCCTTTTCGGACTATGTTTTGAGTTTATAAATGGTCATGTTGGCCTTATAGGCTCGTATGTCACATGTGTAAGTTTGTATATCATGTTGGGTCGTCATACGTTAAGTATTCCCTTATGTTTTATTCTTGTTATCTCATGACGGGTTTTATGTCTCATTTACTCATGATAGTATGATAAGAAAGATATGTTACGTTGCTATTCGGTTGAGTAAGGCACCGGGTGCCCGTCGCGGCCCTTCGGTTTGGGTCATGACAATGAATATATTTCAAGTATTACAATGACATTACTGCGAGGCTGAATTCACTATATTAGATTTTACTATGCTTATCCTGCACGTTTTGCTGATTTGTTTGTGTCCTCTTGTCTTGCCATTAACTAGGCTCTTCCTGAATCAACTACTAATTACTCGTTGGAAAATTCTCATATCAATATTCCGCGTACTCTTCCTTGGGTTATTTTCCTTTGTCTTAACTTACGTCTCCTACTGGCTCCTTATTTATTAATAACATCTCGGGCAGGAATCCTTACTTCCTCTCCTTGACGCCGTGTTTGCATAATGTTCTAGAATCGTAGCATATCTGTAGGCTCTAAATAAGTGCAATCTCGTCCATTTTTCATTTTATTTCATTCTTCCTTTACCATTTCATAGCTACTAGAACCACTTAATTCTGACTTAACGCCAAATCACTCTATATTCCCCCCTTTAAAGGAGTACTAAGAGTTGAAGTTACGACGACCTACCTATAGATGTTTTACCTCTTCATCTTTGGTATCTTTTCACATCATCAATGACCCTTACTCGCCTTGCGGTAATCCTTCTGTACCAAGGATAAGAAAATTCCTTACTTGCGATGGTGACACTTAATATAACTGGAACATATAGTTCCTTAAGCTTAACTTTGCTCACATTGCTTGTTTTAGGGAAGAGTCTTCTTGAATGACCTTTCTCTGAATTTCCTATAAATCTTCTTCTGTTGTCCATTCTATTATCGCCGAAATGCAATCTGAAATTCTTATGATGCCGACCATTATCAAATCACTTAGTCCTTAGTTCATGTTTCATTTATCTTGTTCACCCGTCCATACTAATTTCTATTACTCTGGGGTCTATCTTTTCCTTTTGGTAGTCGTGTTGGAGTCACAAGCTTATTTCTCGAAATAAGGATATGACTTTATGTCCTATACTCTTTTGTTGTCTCAAGGTCTGTCACCTCTCGTATTTTCCTTCACTTGACTATAGACTCTGTAATACTGTCATATCTTACTCATAATGCTTCATTAACTCTCTTCTTATTTCCCGCTAACATTTATGACTATCACTTTATTGTGAAAACTCGAACAAGACATTTTTTTGCTTTTAGCTCCCCTTTACTCCATCCAGTTGCTCTTCGAGTTGCTTAACGTTCTCGCTCTACTAGGGACACGAGCCACAGTGAGGTAATATTTATCCCTTCAAGGCTTCCAGTGTCTATATTTATAGTACTCATATGTAGCTGTACTATTTTAGAGTGCACTATCTAGGTATCTCCCAAGGAGATCTATTAGCACATTTGCAATATCCGTCGAAAATGTCAACTAATGCAAACAATCCATCCACCATTTTGGGTCACTCTAACCCCAGCCGGATCCTGATATCCCGTCATTTTCTTAAACTATATCGGTTAGCTCCCATAGGGCATAGCTAATATTTATGTAGCCAATTGTACATACCTCTGTTACTGTTGGAGGTAACTCAAAAGGCTTATATTCCTTTACCTAAATTGTAAATATTGTTATCCTTCATTAACTGGGCGCCTCGTACCCTTCTTCATCTTGCTTCTTTTGCTTGTTGAAACTTGTATTTATCTTCTGAATCTCTCATTGTCTTTCACCATAAAGGTGGATATATATTCTTGCCTTAAGGCTCCTTATCAAGAGGCTTACATGTCTTAGTACACACAAAATCTGCTAAAGACCTTACATTTACTCATCATAAGCAAGATACAAAATCGAATTCATCTAATTCAACACTTCCACAGCAATATCTCTTATCTATCATATTTCTGAACGTAGGCATCATCTTATTACAAATAAAATAGAAGTTCGAAATTTGAATTCTTATAAGTGAGCTCTACCACATGATCTTGTAACGACCCCGCCTGTCGTTTTGAGAGTTATAGCCCCATTTCCCCCATTTCTATTTCTTTATATGGTGTTCAGCTGTGTTGAGTTGTATCGAGTTGGTAGGTTTGGGTTCAAAGTAGATTTGGAGTGAAATGATCACTTTGTATCTTAGTTAGAAAGCTAAGTTAGAAAAGTCAACCGAAAGTTGACTTATGAGTAAACGAATTTGGATTTAGATTTTTATGATTCGATTAGCTTCGTTGGGTGATTTTTGACTTAGGATTGTGTCCGGAATATAATTTTGAGGTTCGTAGTACAATTAGACTTGAATTGGCAAAAGTTAGAAATTTGGCGATTTTGGTCGATAGTGGAAAATTAGGTGTCGGGGTCGGAATGGAATTCCGGAAGTTGGAGTAGGTTCGCAGTGTTATTTGTGAAGTGTGTGCAAAATTTTCAAGTCATTCAGACGTGGTTTGATAGGTTTCGGCGTCGTTGGCGAGTTTTCGAAGTTTAGAAGTTCTTAGGCTTGAATCTGAGATTGATTTGGTATTTTGGTGTTGTTTTGGGTATTCCGGAGGTTTGAATAAGTTCGGGTAGTGATATATGACTTGTTGGAATTGTTGGTTGAGGTTTCGAGGGCCTCGGGTAAGTTTCAGATAGGTTTGGGTAGTGTTGCGCTCGTTTTCTTATGTTTCGACGCCGTTTCTTCAAGCACAAATGATATCATATTGAATAAATGAGCTCCGATTTCTTTTTTGATTGAAGCATTAGACCCGTACCGTAATTACGGACTTGTAGCAAAATAATCGTCGAATTTGGACATCGTATGAGGATTTTATGATCATTTTACTAAGAATTAGGTTGCCAGATTTTTCAGAATAATTATGAAATTGCCACTAGCAACGTATTTAGAAATCTACACTATTTGCAAATATTAAAACCTACACATCTCATTCATTATAAGGTCAAATTGAGTGATTCAAAAGCCTAACTTGACTAGAATTTCACAAGAAATCCATCGGAGGCATAAATTACGTGTTTTGGGACTGTTTGGCATGAGAAACGAGGCCAAATATCTGGCAGAAAAATATATAAAACTAGGGTTTGTTCATTACATCATATATTGAGTTGGGGAGCTCGGATTTGGGCGATTTTGGAGGCGATTTTCACCATATGGATTGGGGTAAGTGTTCTCTACTCGGTTTTGGTTATATTTCATGAATCTATCATCATTTTTGGGATTTGATTGATGATTTCAAGTGAAATTGAGGAAGTTAGGGTTTGAGTTTTGGAGAGTTTTAAGTGAGGATTTGAGGGACCAAACGGAGTCTGATTTTGATAAATTTTATATGGTTAGACTCGGGAGAGAACAAGGTTTATGATTCTGCCATTTTTGACTGATTCTGAGACATAGGCCCGGGGGCCAAATTTTGGCCGATTTCGGATTTTTGGCATATTTGGTAGTTTTTATTGTGGAATTCGATTCTTTAGCACATGGTGATGGTAGTAATCTGATTATGGTTAGATTCGGAGATTTTGGAGACTGAGTCCATAGATGAGGGCATCCCGGAGTAGGATTTTATGCGGTTTGAGGTAAGTAACAGTGTTAACTCTGACTTTGACGGTATAAACCCAGAGAATTTGATATCGTGTGAATGTTTGGAGGTGATACCCATGCTAGGTGACGGGCGTGTGGGTGTATACCTCGAGGTATGGAGACTTGGTCTGTCCCGTGAGGCCTCATGACCATCATCTGTGTTTACGTAGTTACTTGTTGTTGAACTTGTCTGCCTTCATGCTAGAAATCATGCTTAGGCTTTATTCATGCTCACATTTGTACTCAGTCATAGAAATTATTGTACATATTTACCTCAGTCTCTATTATTTGCTAATATGCTGTGATACTTGATGCGGGTTGTGTCCCCTTATTTGGTGATGATGGTGAGGCTAGTGAGGTACATGATTGAGTAAGGTCGAGGGCCTGGTTGTGAGGATATTAATACCATAGCGCGTGAGTTGTCCGTGTAGCACATGAGTTGATCGTGCAGGTCCAGGTATTGATGCCATAGCACGTGAGTTGTTCGCGTAGCACGTGAGTTGACCATGCGGATCCAGGTATTGATATGGTAGAACGTGAATTGTCCGTGCTTAGCGCTTGGGCTTTGGGTGCCCCTCCGGAGTCTATACACACCCCCAATGAGCGCAGAGTATTGAGTGTATTGAGTGTTGAGTGTTGAGTGCTGAGTGCGAGTGCTGAGTGATGGAGTGACTTTGCTGTGAAGTTGCATTTACTTTTGTTATTGCTGCATTTATCTGTTAAATTTTTTGTGCTATTTACTGAGATATGGAATTTACCTGTTTATTCATGTTTATTTTTTTAAAATTGTGAAAATAAATAATGGGACTGTTTTACTTAGCTCGTCATTACTGCTCAGTTCCTTAGTTATTTCTGTTACTACTAGGGTGGTTGTACTCATACTACACCCTGCACTTTATGTGCAGATCCATGTAAGTTAGAGCGCGGCAATCGTTGAGTTCAGGCCAGCTATCTGTGGAGATTGCAAGGTAGCTGCTAGTCTCCGCAAGACCTTGTTACTCCTTTTGTCATTTCTTCTTTTTGACAGTTAGATAGTATATATATATATATATCTTAGTTTATAGTTTTAGACGCTCATGACTTAGTGACACCCCGTTGTTTGGGGCTCATTTCCGTATTTTTCTATATTATATTTAGAGTTGATTTAGTTTATGAAAAATGTAAATGTTGAAATGTTTTATTAATTTCGTATATTCGGTTTAATAGTAATATTTTAGGAAGTAGGCTTGCCTTGTAACATGATAGGCGCCATCACGACCATGGTTAGATTTTGGGTCGTGACAAATCTAGAGTAAGAAGAAAGAGTAGCAGTCCTAAATGCCCTGTAGCCTCCTGCTTATAAGTGTGGTGCACGACACACCCATAAACAAGACTCTAATAGACACTGCTTGAAGACTCCCTAGGACAAAACTGCTCTGTCACGACTTGAATTTTCCACCCTTGGGAGTCGTGATGGTGCCTACTAGTGAAAGCTAGGCAAGCCAATTATTTAACCCTTTTCATTTTTAATCCATTAACAATTGCGAGGTAACATTTTATACACAACGGAAATAATAAAGCGGAAGAATGAAATGTAACAATTTAAAATAATACCGATACAAATCCATAAATATAAGCTACCCAAAACTGGTGTCACAATCTCACAGACTTTCTAAGAATACTACAAATAAGGTCCGAACAAAATAGATACATGTCTATCTCTGAAATATTAAAGAACAGAAGAAAAACTAGATAGGAAGGGGACGCCAAGGCCTGTAGACGCCTGCAAGATTACCTCGGGTCGCCTGATGGACTGAAGGTAGCAACCTCACTGTGGTCCAAAGGCTACAGCACCGGGATCTGCACACAGTGCAGAGTGTAGTATCAACACAACCGATCCCATGTGCTCGTAAGTGTCTAGCCTAACCTCGGCGAAGTAGTGACGAGGCTAGAACAAGACTACCAAATAAACCTGTGCAGTTATATCATATACAACAAGTAATAATGAAAGAAGCTAGCAGTTAAAGATGGGAAGGGGAAACATCCTGCGGAGAATATCATGTACAAAACAAATCTCAGTAAAGAAGTGAAAGGAACACGAAAATTCAACTGTAAGCAAGAATAAGGGAGATAATATCAAAAGCAATAACATCTCGGCAAGGGAGACAATATCATAAACCTCTTCTCTTTTCCACAATTTCCTCAGAACTCATTTCTTAACTTGAGCCAACGCTCTACAATTTTCTATTACCAATAATACTTCCACAAGCCTTGTTCAACAATAGAAATCATCATATAAAGCATGAGAAATACGAATCAGAGTCACATTAATCATAGTATAAGACTCATGGGCATGGTTGACACCGACATATAGATACTCGTCACCACACCTATACGTTGTACTCAACAATTAACACATAGCAAATAAGACACAACTCCTAATCCCTCAAGCTAAGGTTAGACCAAACACTTACCTCAATGCCATGAACACAATTCAAGTCTCAACTACTGCCTTACCTCTTGTTTCCACCACCAGTTCACTTGTATCTAGCCATAATTTACTTAATAATATTAATAAAATGCTAAATGAATCAATTCTAATGCATGAAAATAGGTTTTCAAATGATTTTCCCAAAAGTCAAAAATCAACCTTGAGACCATATGGCCAAAACCCGAGGTTCAAACCAAAACCCGATTACCCATTAACCCACAAATCCAAATATATAATATTTTTTGAAATCGGACCTCAAATTTAAAAATCCTAAGTTCTACCCAAAAGCACCCAATTTCCCCCATTAAAACCCTTGATTTTGAATTGAAATCATGTAAAAAGATGTTATAGATTGAAGAAAATGAGTTAGAAACGACTTACAATTGATTTGGAGAAAAACCTTTCTTTAGAAAATCGCCCAATAGAGCTTAGGATTGAGAGATTTAAAAATGCGTCTAAGTCCCAATTAACTGGTCGCAGATGTTGCAATTGCGACCAGGGTTCGCAATTGCGAACCCCTTCAGGACCTGTTGCCTTCGCATTTGCGAGAAATCAGTCGCATTTGCGACCAAGGCCTGCCCGGCTAGGTTTGCATTTGCGACGCCTGGGTCGCAATTTCCATGTTTGAGGACTTCACAATTGTGAAGCATGATCTCGCAATTGCGTGATCAGAGGCTTGGGAAAAAATATCAGATACCAGCAACTCTTCCTAAGTCCAATTTCACTCTGTGGCCTATCCAAAACTCACCCGAGCCCTCGAAGCTCCAAACCAAACATGCATGCAAGTCCAAAAACATCATACGGACTTGCTCATGCAATAAAATCATCAAAATAACATAAACAACTATGAATTGAACCTCAAATTCATAAAATCACTCAAGAACATCAAAATTACTATTTTCTCAAATAAAGGTCCGATTTATACCAAGTGAACTCTAATTCAAACTTCATTGATTCAACATAATTATTATTTCAAACTTGTACCAGGCTCCGAAACCAAGATACGGGCCCGATAAAAACCAAGAATTTACATCAATTCACTTCTAAAAGCCTTTATATTTTTCAGAAAATAATTTTCTTTAAAAATTCACTTCTCGGGCTTGGGACCTCGGAATTTGATTCTAGGCATATGCCCAAATCCCATATTTTACTACGGACCCTACGAGACCGTCAGATCACGGGTCCGGGTCGGTTTAGCAAAAATGTTGACAAAAGTTAACTTTATTCAATTTTAAAAGCCAATTTTCTTATTTTACTTAGTTTTCACATAAAAGCTTTCCAAAAAAGCGCCCGGACTACGCACACAAATTGAGGTGAGACAAAAGAGGTTTTTAAGGCCTTGAAATACAGAATTTACTTGCAACACAAGTGATCACCTTTTGGGTCATCACATTCTCAACCTCTAAAACAACAGTTCGTCCTCGAACGAATATAGAAAAGAAGTACCTGAGTCGGAGAAAAGATGGGGATATCGGCTCCGCATATCGGACTCGGACTCCCAGGTCGCTGCCTCAATAGGCTGACCTCTCCACTGAACACGAACAGAACAGAAACTCTTCGATCTTAACTGACAAACCTGCCGGTCTAGAATAGCTACCAGCTCCTCCTCATAGGACAAGTCCTTGTCCAACGGGACAATGCTGAAGTCTAACACATGGGATGGATCGCTATGATACTGTCGAAGCATGGACACATGAAAAATTGGATGCACGACTGATAAACTTGGCGGCAACGCAAGTCTGTAAGCCACCTCTCCCACTCGATCAAGAATCTCAAACGGGCCAATGAATTTAGGGCTAAGCTTTCCCCTCTTCCCAAATCTCATCACGCCTTTCATAGGCGACACCCGAAGCAATACCCGCTCGCCGATCATGAATGCCATATCACGAACCTTACGGTCAGTATAACTATTTTGCCTGGACTAAGCTGTATGAAGCCTATCCTGAATAATCTTAACCTTGTTCAAGGCATCCTGTACTAGATCCGTACCCAACAATCGAGCCTCTCTTGGCTCAAACCATCCAACCGACGACCGACACTACCTACCATATAAAGCCTCATAAGGAGCCATCCGGATACTCGACTGGTAGTTGTTGTTATAGGCAAACTCCGCTAAAGGCAAAAACTAATCCTACAAGCCTCCAAAGTCAATGACACAAGCTCGGAGCATATCTTCCAAAATCTGAATAGTATTCTCAGACTACCCGTCCGTCTGAGGATGAAATGTCATGCTCAACTCGACCCGTATGCCCAACTCTCGCTGAACTGCCCTCCAAAAATGTGAGGTAAACTGTGTACCTCGGTCCAAAATGATAGACACAGGCACACCATGAAGACACACAATCTCCTGGATATAGATCTCGGCTAACCTCTCAAAAGAATAAGAAACTACCACAAGAATGAAATGTGCTGACTTGGTCAGCCTATCAACAATAACCCACACTGCATCGAACTTCCTCTGAGTCCATGGGAGTCCAACAACAAAGTCCATAGTAATACGCTCTCACTTCCATTCAGGAATATCTATCTTCTAGAACAAACCACCAGATCTCTGATATTCATACTTTACCTACTAACAATTCAAATACCGAGCCACATATGCAACAATATCCTTCTTCATCCTCCTCCACCAATAATGATGCTGCAAGTCCTGATACATCTTAGCGGTGCCTGGATGAATAGAGTACCAGGAACTATGGGCCTCCTCTAGAATAAACTCTCGAAGTCCATCCACATTAGGCACACAAATACGACCCTGCATCCTCAAAACTCCATCATCTCCAACTGTAACTTGCTTGGCACCTCCGTGCCACACTGTGTCTCTAAGGACAAGCAAATAAGGAATATCATACTGCCGGTCTCGGATTCTCTTAAATAATGAAGAACAAGTGGTTGTGCAAGCTAACACACGGTTGGGCTAAAAAACATCCAACCTCACGAATTGATTAGCCAAAGCCTGAACATCCAAAGCAAGCGCTCTCTCACTAACTGGAATGTATGCAAGACTACCCATACTGGCTGACTTTCTACTCAAAGCATCGGCCACCACATTGGCCTTTCCCGGATGATATAAGATGGTGATATCATAGTCTTTTAATAGCTCCAACCACCTTCTCTACCTCAAGTTTAACTCCTTCTGCTTGAACAAATACTGTAGACTCTTGTGATCCGTGAACACCTCAAATGACATGCCATACAGATAATGCCTCCAAATCTTCAACACGTGAACAATGGCTGCTAACTCCAAATCATGAACTGGATAATTCTTCTCATGAATCTTCAACTGTAGTGAAGCATAAGCAATGACCTTGACATCCTGCATCAACACCGTACTAAGTCCAATACAAGATACATCACAATAAACTATATATGGCCTTGAACCTGTGGGCAAAACCAATACCGGCGCAGTAGTCAAAGCTATCTTGAACTTCTGAAAGCTCACCTCACACTCGTCCGACCACCTGAAGTGGGCCCTCTTCTGGGTCAACCTGGTCATCGGGGCTGCAATAGATAAAAACTCCTCCACAAACCGACGGTAATAGCCTGCCAAACCCAAGAAACTCTGGATCGCTGTAGCTGACGCGGGTCTAGGCCAGTTCTTGATTGCCTCTATCTTCTTCAGATCTACTTGAATACCCTCTGCTGAAACAATGTGGCATAAGAATGCAACTGAACTCAACCAGAACTCACACTTCGAAAACTTAGCATACAACTGGCTATCTCTCAAAGTCTGAAGAACCACTCTCAGATGCTGCTCATGCTCCTCCTAGCTGCAGGAATAGATCAAAATATCATCAATGAAGACTATTACCAACGAATCCAAGTATGACTTGAACACTCAGTTTATCAAATCCATAAAAGCTGCTAGGGCATTTGTCAACCCAAATGATATCACCAAGAACTCATAATGCTCGTACCGAGTGCGGGAAGTTATCTTAGGGACATCAGATGCCCCAATCCTCAATTGATGGTAGCAAGATCTCAAGTCAATCTTCGAAAATACCTTGGCACCCTGAAGCTGATCAAACAAATCATAAATCCTCGGCAATGGATACTTATTCTTGATTGTAACCTTGTTCAACTGCCGATAATCTATACACATCCTCATCGATCCGTCCTTCTTCTTAACGAACAACAATGACGCACCCCAAAGCAAGACACTAGGTGTAATAAAGCCTTTATCAAGCAAGTCTTGCAACTTCTCCTTCAATTCATTCAACTCAGGCGGGGCCATACGATATGGCGGAATAGAAATGGGCTGAATGCCTCGAGCCAAATTAATGCAGAAGTCAATATCCCTATCGGGTGGCATACCTGGCAGGTCTGAAGAAAATACCTCAGGAAACTCACGAACAACAGGCATAGAATCCATAGAAAGAACCTCAGCACTAGAATCACGAACATATTCCAAAAAGGCCAAACACCCCTTTTCGACCATACGTTGAGCCTTTATATATGAGATAACCCTATGGGTAAAATAACCAGGAGTCCTCTCCACTCTAAGCGAGGTAACCCGGCAAGGCTAAGGTCACAGTCTTGGCATGACACTCCAGGATAGCGTGGTAAAGTGATTGCCAATTCATCCCCAATATGACATTAAAATCAACCATGTCCAAAAGCAACAAATCTACTCGAGTCTCAAGACCCCTAATCATGACTATACATGAATGATCGGACACGATCTACCATAATAGAATCACCTACCGGTGTAAACGCATATATAGGAACACTCAAAGAATCACTGCATGACCAGATACAGTGCAACATAAGATGACACATTGGAGTATGTAGATCCTGGATCAAATAGAACGGAAGCATCTCTACTACAAACAAGAACAGTACATGTGATAACTGCATCGAAGGCCTCAGCCTCAGGCCTGGCTGGAAGAGCATAACATTGGGGCTGGGCTCCACCACTCTAAACTACATCTCTAGGAAGGCCTCCTACTGGCTGGCCTCCACCTCTAGCGGCCTGACCTCCACCTCTAATACCTCTCTCCACCTCTAGTACCTCTACCTCCACCTCTAGCTGGCTGATCAGGCGGTGGAACACTCGGTGCCTGAACCATGGCACAGGAACCCTATTGCTGAGAGCTGCTCGGTGTGCGAGGGCAAAATCTAGCAATATGCCTCGTATTACCACAAGTATAACAAGCCCTCGGCTGTTGAGACTGCTGACCCTGACGGCCTGAATAATCACTCTGAAAACTCTAGAGCGGAGGTGCACTGATAGGAGCTGCGGTGCACTGTAGAGGCCCCTACCAAAAGAACCTCTGCCTCCAAATGAGGCACCACTGAACCTGCCCGAATGATGAGGCGTCTTTTCAAACCCCTGACCACTCCCCTATGATAGAACCATCTCAACTTTCCTGTCTACATTGGCTGCATCCTGAAAAGAAATCTCGCTCCCCGTCTCCTTAACCATCTATAATCGAATAGGCTGAACGAGTCCCTCAATGAACCTCCTCACTCACTCTCTTTCTCTTAGTGGGAAGTATAAGAAGAGCATGACGGGCCAAGCCAATGAATATGGTCTCGTACCGAGTGACAGTCATGGAACCTTACTAGAGACGCTCAAACTACCTCCGATAGTTCTCCCTCTGAGTGATAGGAAGAAACTTCTCTAGAAATAGCTGAGAAAATTGATCACAAGTCAAAGTTGGTGGCCCAGCTGGTCTAGCCAAACAATAATCTCTCCACCAAGTCTTGGCAGATCCAGACAAATGAAAAGCAGCAAAGTCGACCCCATTGGCCTTCACTATCCCCATGATACGAAGAACCTCATGACAGCTGTCCAAATAATCCTGGGGATCCTCAGAAGATGTACCACCAAAAGTAGTAGTGAAGAGCTTGGTGAACCTGTCCAACCTCCACAGTGCATTAGAAGATATCATCGGTCTGAGCTATTGCTCGGCTGAAGAAGTGGTACGTGACCTCGCCATTCGTGAAAGAACAAGAGTAGAGGGTTCAATTTAGCAGTGAAAGAACAAAATTGCATGATAGAGAAGAATAGATGTGAAGTTTTTCCTAACTCTGTAGCCTTTAGGGGATAAATACAGACGTCTCCGTACCGATCCCTCAGACTCTACTAAGCTTGTCCGTAAATTGTGAGACCTAAGCAACCTAGAGCTCTGATACCAACTTATCACGACCTGGATTTCCCACCCTCGAGATTCATGATGGCGCTTACTAGTTAAACCTAGGCAAGCCAATTATTCCAATTATTTAACCTTTTTCATTTTTAATCCATTAACAATTGTGAGTTAACATTTTATGCACAACAAAAATAATAAAGCGGAAGAATGAAATGTAATAATTTAAAATAATGCCGATACAAATCCATAAACATAAGCTACCCAGAACTGGTGTCACAATCTCACAGATTTTCTAAGAATACTACAAATAGGGTCCGAACAAAATAGATACATGTTTGTCTCTAAAATATTAAAGAACAGGAGAAAAACTAGATAGGAAGGGGACGCCAAGTCCTGCAGACGCCTGCAAGATTACCTTGGGTCGCCTGATGGATTGAAGGTAGCAACCTCACTGTGGTCCAAAAGCTACAGCACTGGGATTTGCACACAGTGCACAGTGTAGTATCAACACAACTGACCCCATGTGCTAGTAAGTGCCTAGCCTAACCTCCGCGAAGTAGTGACGAGGTTTCAGCTCCGTATCAAGGTGCAGTTATATCATATGCAACAAGTAATAATGACAGAAGCTAGCAGTTAAAGATGGGAAGGGGAAACATGCTGCGAGGAATATCATGTACAAACCAAATCTCAGTAAAGAAGTGAAAAGAACACGAAAATTCAACTGTAAGCAAGAATAAGGAAATCAAAGACAAGTGTACGGCATCAACCTTTGTGCTTTTACTCTCATACTCACAATAAGAATCGATATAATCTGCACGACATCACCCTTCGTGCTTTTACTCTCATCCTCACCATGAGAATCAATATAATCAGAACGGAATCACCCTTCGTACTTTTACCTCACATAATCATGGAACGGAGTTATCCTTCGTGCATTATCACTCATATCATGGCACAACATTGTACATCGTGCGGCACGACATCACCTTTCGTGCTTTTACCTCACAATATTGGTACGACATCACCCTTCATGCATTAACACTCTCAAAATCATGCACGGCATCACCCTTCATGCTTTACACTCTTCCTTACCCAGGCAACAATCACAAAGCAATTTGGGCAAGGGAATCAATAATATCACAATAAAATCCCGGCAAGGGAACAATAACATAACAATAATATTCCGGCAAGGGAAACAATATCATGAGTAATAACATTCTGGCAAGGGAGATAATATCAAAAGCAATAACCTCCCAGCAAGGGAGATAATATCAAAAGAAATAATATCCCGATAAGGGAGACAATATCATAAACCTCTTCTCTTTTCCACAATTTCCTCACAACTCATTTCTTAACTTGAGCCAACGCTCTACAATGTTCAATTACCAATAATACTTCCACAAGCCTTGTTCAACAATAGAAATCATCATACAAAGCATGAGCAATACGAAATGAAGTCACATTAATCATAGTATAAGACTCACGGGGATGCTTGACATCTATGTATAGATACTCGTCACCACACCTATACGTTATACTCAAAAATTAACACATAGAAAATAAGACACAACTCTAATCCCCAGAGCTAAGGTTAGACCAAATACTTAACTCAATGCCACGAACACAATTCAAGCCTCAAGTACCGCTTTACCTCTTGTTTCCACCACCAATTCGCTTGTATCTAGCCATAATTTACTTAATAATATTAATAAATGCTAAATGAATCAATTCTAATACATGAAAATAGGTTTTCAAATGATTTCCCCAAAAAGTCAAAAATTGACCCCGGGCCACATGGCCAAAACCCGAGGTTCGAACCAAAACCCGATTACCCATTCACCTACGAACCCAAATATATAATTTGTTTTGAAATACAAATCCCCAAAATTTGAAAATCCTAAGTTTTACCCAAAAACACCCAATTTCCCCCATGAAAACCCTTGATTTTGAATTGAAATCATGTAAAAAGATGTTAGAGATTGAAGAAAATGAGTTAGAAACGACTTACAATTGATTTGGAGAAGAATGTTTCTTTAAAAAATCGCCCAAGAGAGCTTAGGGTTTGAGAGAGTTTGAAAAATGGAGAAAAATGCGTCTAAGTCCCAATTAACTGGTCGCAGATGTCGCAATTGCGACCAGGGTTCACAATTGCGAACCCCTTCAGGACCTGTTGCCTTCGCATTTGCGAGAAATCAGTCGCATTTGTGACATCACATTTGCGATAAAAGGGTCGCATTTGCGACCAAGGCCTGCCCAGGCTAGGTTCACATTTGCGACGCCTGGGTTGCAATTCCCATGCCTGAGGACTTCGCAATTGCGAAGCTTGATCTCGCAATTGCGAGATCAAAGGCCTGGGCAAATATATCAGATACCAGCAACTCTTCCTAAGTCCAATTTCACTCTGTGGCCTATCTAAAACTCACCCGAGCCCTCGGGGCTCCAAACCAAACATGCACGCAAGTCCAAAACCATCATACGAACTTGCTCGTACAATCAAATTATCAAAATAACATCAACAACTATGAATTGAACCTTAAATTCATGAAATCACTCATGAACATCAAAATTACTATTTTCTCATATAAAGGTCCGATTTATACCAAGCGAACTCCAATTCTTACTAAACTTCATAGATTCAACTTAATTATTATTTTAAACTTGTAACGGACCCCGAAACCAAGATACGGGCCCGATAACACTAAGAATTTACATCAATTCACTTCTAAAAGCCTTTACATTTTCCAGAAAATAATTTTCTTTAAAATTCACTTCTCGGGCTTGGGATCTCGGAATTCGATTTCGGGCATACGCCCAAGTCCCATATTTTACTACGGACCCTACGAGACCGTCAGATCACGGGTCCGGGTCCGATTACCAAGATTGTTGACCAAAGTCAACTTTATTCAATTTTAAAAGCCAATTTCCTTATTTTACTTAGTTTTCACATAAAAGCTTTCCGAAAACGCGCTCGGACTGTACGCAAATCGAGGTAAGATAAAAAGAGATTTTTAAGGCCTCTGAATACAGAATTTACTTGCAACACAAGTGATGACCTTTTGGGTCATCACATGCTCTGATACCATTTTTGTCACAACCCAAACTGATGGCCATGATGGGCACCTGGTACCTTACTCAATCGAGTACTAATATAATGTATCTTTTCATGTCATACTATCACAGATAACTGAGCCAGATGGCTGCCATGAGATAAGTATAATTATACATAAGACATACGGGCCTATGAGACAAAAATAACCACTCGTACACTGACATCTATCTACAAGCCTCTAAGAATACATAATTTTTATAAAAGTCGGGATAGAGTCCCGCCATACCAAACAATATACGTCTAAATCATACTAACCAAACAAGCAACTCCGAAGCAAATGGAGCGCACCGACATCTTCCGCTGAGCTGATAACCTATTTGAGGACTCTCGACCTATCTATCGGGACCTGCGGGCATGAAATGCAGTATCCTCAAGCAAAAGGGACATCAGTACGAATAATGTACTGAGTATGTAAGGCACATAAATAAGTACATAACAGAGATGGAAGAAATATAGAGTAAATAACTCAACCTGTAAGTCTGGAAAACTTTGTAAATCATCAAATAATTATAGTGTCATGCATATGCGTATAAATGCCATGTCGTGCATAGGTACATGTTTCATAACATCATTAGCCTCTGAGAGCATCCCATCATATCATCTCGCTCACTGTGGACAAATCATCAACGTATATTAGCTGATCAAGTGGTGGTACGTATATAACCATAAACTTTTCCATATCCCATATACATATATATACATATATAAATATATATATATACCTGTATATAACGTCATCTTGTCATGGGTCAATGTGTATATGTAAATGCATGAAATGCATGTAAAAATATGTTAATAAAATCTCTTAGTACGTCATAAGACCATTATGCCTTTGATTAATATCATGAAATAAACTTTACCAACTTACGTATTTTTGAGACCCAAGAACAGATGATAGAGTAATATGACACATGGGGAATCAAGAACATAAGTATCTCTAGTATTTCTATGAATAGAGTCATTTATGGAAGTTGTGCATTTTCTCGTTTCGTTTGTATCGTATGAATCTTGCCAAAAGGAAAGAAGGGATACCCTTAACATACCTGATTTGATTCTCTTGACAATTCCTAAAACACACGTTAATTGCAACAACACCTAATAGCGGATCTAAGTAGGGAAAATCCGTATGATATTCTTGAGAAAGATTGTACCGTGCTCTCTTTAAATTGCATCTCACGTTGCCATAGCGTTATGAGGCTTATTTACGATTGAGATTAATTTGAAAGTTGGAGTTACATTTACACGTTTCCAGACTATCTATTTCAATGGGAAATATGGAAATCTTGATGCAAGGGTTATCTCGTTGGTTCTCTCGCCACCTTCTTCCTACTGTTTGCCCATCACATTGTACCTTTATTCTTTTCACTGAACTTTTCATATATGATTTAGAGAAATTACTTAGCATAATCATATTAGCTTATTTAGAATCCATCTGTTACATAGCAAATATGTGTATCTCACTTAATAATATAGGAAAGACTTTTTAACATTATGACTTGTGGGCCCCACTTTGTATAGTGACTAAGCCAACTAAACATACTAATTTTAACAACTTGAATTGTGACTTAAGAGTCACTTATTGCTTAGTCCCTTGGCAGCTACATTGAGGCACCTTAAACTTATCCACAACTACAATTAATTATCCACTAATCTCTTTATTAACTTGTTAATCTCCCACTAACCAATAATTATTCAATTATCCATATAATCAAGAATTATCTCAAGTTACTCAAAATACTACTTACTTTTAACATACGTTATACACCTTACTATCATGGCTTTGGGATACCTTGTATGGTATTAGTCCATAAATACCGAGTATTTTAGCTTAGGCCGTATTTTATCCCAAAATGCCATACTTGTAAGGCCCCATGAAATTTCTACCCAAAAATCCAAAAGCTCGTAGTGCCAAGTTAAGAATATGAGTTAGAAATTTATAAATTTTCATGCACTGATCTGTGCATTAAAAGTTAAGGAAGAATTGTTTTTTCAAAAGAGCGCTTTTCTACGGCCCATTATGCGACCGCATAACAGCAATGTGAGCCGCATATATACCGCAGAGTGAGTCAGTATGCTGGCTAATTTTGAGGTCAACTGTGCGGCCAATTATGTGATCACATAATCGATATGCGGGCCGCATAGTCGTCGCATAACCTCCTTGGAATTTTTGCGAAGGGTCGTTCTGCGGTGCATTATGCGACCGCAGAACACGTATGCGGACCGCATATTGGTTGCATACTCAGGCAGTACATTCAATTCTGAGGGCTACTTTTGTGGTCCCTTTTGCGGGCCGCATGTCAGTTATGCGATCGCATATGCGACCACAGATTGAGTCGGGGCTCCTATTTTCTAACTTTTAAAACCCAACCCCATTCTGTTAAAAACATCCCATTAGACTCTCTTATGCCATTTTCTACTACATTTAGAGTGAGAGAAAGAGTTCTAGAGGGAGAAAATGATCCTCACTAAGTCATTATTAAATTCTTGCCCAAATCTTTGAAGATTATCAAGTAAAGTTGCTAAGCCTTCATCCTAAGAGGTAAGAACTTGTACCCTAACCTTTGATTTCAAAATTCATACTAGAATAGGTAATTAACAAGTGGGTTCATGGGTATAAGGATGGATTTTTCTTGCATGTATGTATAATAAAGGGTATGGGGAGATTATGAACTAAAAATGTAACAAATGGGGTGTAGGATGATAGAAACTCTCAACAAAAATGGTCTTAAAAATCATAATGCACACTTAGTGCTTGATAATGTGCCCAAATGAGCTAGAATCTTGATTATCCCTCTAATTCTTGGTTCAACTTATAATTCTCATAAAATAGATCAAAGTTTCTAGGAGTTCTGGAATTATTGTAAGAATTTAAGGAAAGCTCTATTGAGGTATGTATGTCTAAAACCCCCTCTTCTTAGAAATTGAGCTCCCATGGCGTCCATATAAATGTTGTAAGTCAGAAAATTCATAGATGTAGTACTTGTTATTTCAAGTTAAATGATGTTGTAAGATTATATGTAGAAGGTGTGTTTCAATGTGCACAATATGCTATTCTTGGTAAATTGAGAATGTGTGAAGAATGTGAACTATGTGCTAAAATGCCTAGATTCGAAGTCAAGTTTAAATTGAGATTGTTATGCCATACTATGTGAAATTCTCTCTATCCTTACAACTTGAATTGCTCTTGTATGTGCCTATTATCTCAAATTGCAAGGTTAATGTTGAAAGTGGAAATGATGTGAAACGTGGGGAAAAGAGTTTGAATATTGCAATGTGGCCTAGTGCCAAGTATGATGTGATAATTGAGGCCCCAAGTGCCTCTGAACTAATATATGTGAAATAAAGATTGAAATGAGATGATTGACGGAAAATGAAAAATGTCTTGATAAGACGCACTAGCCGATCGAGCCGTGATCGGATGCCATGCTACACACATGGTGGTATTGTGCTGATATGAAATCAAAAAGTGAGAATGAAATTGTGATTGAGGTATATGTCTCAAATGAGGCAACCTAGCCAATTGGGTCGTGATCGGATTCTGCGCAAGAAAGCGGTGGTATTGTGAATGATGATGCAACAATATGAAATGTCCCCACCTAAAGTTATGGAAATTATGTGAAAGCTATGGGAACCCTTTTATTTGATGATGTGGTGATTGTTTGAAGCTTTGTTAGTCCTTATGAGTTCTTTATTCTTGTATGGTTGTTCTTTCTAATAAGATGGTGTTTAGTTATACATACTAGTACTATTCTATGGTACTAACGTCCCTTTTGTCGAGCGCTACATCTTTTGAATGGATGTAGGTGGTTCCATAGCAGACAGTGTCGATCGCAGGTAGCGGAGCAGCCTCCTCTCAAAAGTCTTGGTGAGCCCCTTTTCATTTAGGGGTTATGCTGTACACCTTTTGTTATAAATTTTCACTTTTGAGGTATAGTCGGGGCCTTATTGCCGGCATCATCATAAATGTATTTTGTATCCTTAGAGGCTCCGTAAGACGTTTTGTGCGGGTTATGTACGGGCATTGGATGGGTCACTACACGATGTTGTAATTCTATACTCTTGTTTCCTCTAAACGGTAAATGAATGAAATTTGGATATATAACTATGGTTTAAGGATTGCAATATAAAATGAACTAGCAATGTTTCATATACGATCTTTTCTACTGACTAATTTAAATGAAATCATGGTTTCTTGATCATAGTGAGTTGGGTAGAAGGTGTCCAAAGGCTTGGTCAGTTAGGTTCACTCGATTGAGCGTCGGTCACGCCTCCCGAGGTTGGGGTGTGACGATACTTCGATGAAATTCTTTTTCTTCGATTTGTTTACCTTCTCACCTTCATGAATTTACTCATTACTTGTTGGAAATAGCATAAAATGCTTATAATCTTAAAATAATCTCATTCCCGAACTTACGTCGATTAACTTACGATAAAACTTTAACTTACGAGAAATGCAGGATGTAATATTTCATTTTCGAGCTTTCACAAATTTGCTTATGTAATACTTTTACGTACGAAAATATGGGATGTAACATCATTCCCTCCTTTGGAACAATCGTCCTCGAATGTTGACTGATGCACTTATCATTCTCATAACCCATAGCTCTTGCTAATACTTTAATACTCTTCTTTCCATTTAGGCAACTGTTCTATGAATGACTCCCAAAGGCCAGGGCAGCCCCCCCCTTAAGACTCTTTCTCACACCATGACTTGTCGTCGGAATCCTTCTAATCTAATAACTGTTGCTATCTTCTATCATGCAGCCTTTATAACTCTAACTTTGTATGTGTGCCCATGCAACTCTTTTCTTCTCTTTCCTCCAGCTTTTAGCCAATCTCTAGGCTTCACTTTGTGAACATGTACAAAATTATGTTAAGTTGTCCTTTTGGGCGTCATTAGCTTTACTATATCTAAATAGGCCATACTATACCATAATTCTTACCTCGATTTATCGTTGCGGAGGTCTGTTACCAAATTCCAACTTATCTTGTTGCTTATCCCATATATAAATCCAAGTCCTTTAATGCTTCCTCATTACTATTCTTCTTAAGAATGATGACCTAATCTCAGCTCATACTTTGTGACTTTTGTCCATCTATTATGATTTGCCGCAATATTGACTTACAATATCTCACTGATACCTTGAAACTTCTTATGTAAAACCTTGCTACTGGGGCTTACTTTGCATCGAGGAATATTTGAAGTGATTTCCATAATCGTATTTCATATTATCTCGATGTGATTCACTTTATGGGGCTATTCTGATCTCGTACCATCTGCGAAATCTTTTCTTCTTCTCCCTTTTTTTTCATCAAATCATTATTCAATTGAATGCCCAAATGTTATCTTTTATCTGTCACAATTACACCTTTATTTCACTACCAGGGCAGCATTCCATTTTTTTCCTAGATATTATTAATCTTAGACTCCTTTGAGTTCATTCAGGCTATATTGAACTTCCTATAACTTAGAGAAACCATTAACTTTCTTGTTTTCATGGGTTTAATCCCGAAGACTTATCCGTTCTCGTCACCTTCTCACTCGCCCTTTCTTGTTCTTACTCTTGTCATAAAACTTTGTCGCTTTACTATATTTTAGCCTGGGACCTATACATATCTATTTATACTATTCGCGGCCTTCCTTCAAATTGTTTGCACCATAGATTTTCTTATGTTGTTCTGGAACATCAAGCGAGACATCACATCGTCTCTAACTCTTCTTTACTCTTTTGACTAGATCTCTCCGTACTAAGAGACCATAGGCTGGAAGGTACGCCACTAACGGCGCTGCTATCATTCCTGAATATTGAATCCTAGTGCTTCTAGCCTTCTATCCGAAGCATGGACTATTCACGATCTTCTGCCTTTGAGTATCTTGTACGTTGTTCACCTTTACCTTACTTGCCTTAAAATCTCGCATCATATCTTTTTATCTCTTTCATGGCCTCCCTTCCACATAGGTATAATTAACGTCCATAACTTGGAGCTCTATTATAATACTTGCACCTCTGGCGCCTATACAATCCGGTGGGAACTCCATACTGAATTCTTATAAGGCTGGTATTTTTCTAACTAGCTTTATCGTAGAACCGTTATAGAATATGGTTATTCTACTATCCCTTTGGCAACTTTGATATTAAGAGTGATCATATAATATTCTCAATCACGATTTTTATAATTTTCGGGGTCCAATAATCAGATTCCTGATTTACTTTATTGATGTATCTCTTTAGTTTCCTCCTTCTTCTGATCAGCCTTTATGTAGACTTAAGCTACCACCCGATATGCGGTTCATGGTATTAGTTATTACGTTTAGCCTTTCATGGGCGCTGAGGAATATCAATGATACAATCTTTTGTCTATGACCTGGGCTCAATTCTTTCTTTTAACTTATACCAGAATCTTTTACGGCTATATATATTTCATGTATTTAACTCCAAACTCTTAAGTGCGTTCATAACATAACTAACTTTGGATCATGAATCAAATAATTCTTTTTGTTCCATATCAGCTTTCTTCAAACGTAAGCAATTACTTTTCCTAGACTTTATGCCCCCTTCTTGCGTGCATACTTAGCTTATCTTGGTGCCCCCACATATTGGAATTCCATAGAATTCATATGATATTGAATATCACTTCTGCTTTTACTTCCCGTTCATTAGCCACAGTAGGTGTCATTTTCTTATGGAGTGCATACAATGTTGTTGTGAGACTATCGTTATAAGTCCATTTCCTCCTTAGGTAACCCAGCTTAGGTAATGAAGCCTTCTTCTTTATTTCCTCAGCTAGTCTTTCGTTGTAGTACGTAGGGAGAACCCTTGACTCTTGTAAATCTATGAGCTTATTATGGACCTTTTGATGTCTTTCCTTGCCTATAATTATTCGTAGTTGCTTACCTCCATACCCTTGTGCTTGTAGGGTTGCTTCTGAACTGATATTTTGACAGTTTTTCCCAGTGGATTTCTCTTTTATTTCAGTAATACTCATATGGTACCTTTAACTACCCCGAATCCAATATGAATATATTTCAAGTATTACAATGACGTTACTGCAAGGCTGAATTCACTATATTGGATTTTACTATGCTTATCCTGCACGTTTTGCTGATTTGTCTATGTCCTCTTGTCTATCCATTAACTAGGCTCTTCCTGAATCAACTACTAATTACTCGCTAGCCCATTCTCATATTAATATTTTGCGTAATATTCCTTGGGTTATTTCCTTTGTCTTAACTTACGTCTCCTACTAGCTCCTTATTTATTAATAATATCTTGGGCAGGAACCCTTAATTCCTCTCCTTGACGTCATGTTTGCATAATGTTCTGGAATCGTAGCATATCTGTAGGCTCTGAATAAGTGCAATCTCGTCTGTTTTTCATTTTTATTGCATTCTTCCTTTACCATTTTATAGCTACTAGAACCACTTAAGTCTGACTTAACGCCACATCACTCTATATTCCCCCCCTTTAAGGGAGTACTAAGAGTTGAAGCTACGACGACCTACCTATAGATGTTTTACCTCTTCATCTTTGACGTCTTTTCACATCATCAATGACCCTTACTCGCCTTGCAGTAATCCTTCTGTACCAAGAATAACAAAATTCCTTGCGATGGTGACACTTAATGTAACTGGCACATACAGTCCCTTAAGCTTAACTTTGCTCACATTGCTTGTTTTAGGGAAAAGTCTTCTTGAATGACCTTTCTCTGAATTTCCTATAAATATTCTTCTGTTGTCTATTCTATTATCGCCGGAACGCAATCTGAAATTCCTATGATGCCGACCATTATCAAATCACTCCGTCCTTAATTCATGTTTAGTTTATCTTGTTCACCAGTCCATACTAATCTCTATTACTCTGGGGTCTAACTTTTCCTTCTGGTAGTCGTGCTGGAGTCACGAGCTTATTTCTCGAAATAAGGATATGACTTTATGGCCTATATTATTTTGTTGTCTCAAGGTCTATCACCTCTCGTCTTTTCCTTCACTTGACTATAGACTCTGTAATACTGTCATATCTTACTCATAATGCTTCATTAGCTCTCTTCTTATTTTCCGCTAACATTTATGCCTATCACTTTATTGTGAAAACTCGAACAAGACATTCTTTTGCTTTTAGCTCCCCTTTGCTCCATCCAGTTGCTCTTCGGGTTGCTTAACGTTCTCGCTCTACTAGGGATGTGATCCATAATGAGGTAATATTTATCCCTTCAAGGCTTTCAGTGTCTATCTTTATAGTACTCATATGTAGATGTACTATTTTAGAGTGCACTATCTATGTGTCTCACAAGGAGATCTATTAGCACATTTGCAATATCCATCGGAAATGTCAACTAATGCAAACAATCCATCCACCATTTTGGGTCACTCTAACCCCAGCCGGATCCTGATATCCCGTCGTTCTCTTAAACCATATCTGTTAGCTCCTATAGGGCATAACTAATATTAATGTAGCCAATTGTACATACCTCTGTTACTGTTGACGGTAACTCAAAAGGTTTATATTCCTCTGCCTGAATTGTAAATAATGTTATCCTTCATTAACTGGGCGCCTCGTACCCTTCTTCATCTTGCTTCTTTTGCTTGTTGAAACTTGTATTTATCTTCTGAATCTCTCATTGTCTTTTACCATAAAGGTGGATAGATATTCTTGCCTTAAGGCTCCTTATCCAGAGGCTTACACGTCTTAGTACACACAAAATCTACTGAAGACCTTACACTTACTCATCATAAGCAAGATGAAAAATTGAATTCCTCTAATTCAACACTTCCACAACTATATCTCTTATCAATCATATTTCTAGACGTATGCATCGTCTTATTACGAATAAAATAGAAGTTCGGAATTTGAATTATTATAAGTGAGCTCTACCACACGATCTAGAGTAAGAAGAAAGAGGGACAATCCTAAATGCCATGTAGCCTCCTGCTTATAAGTATGGTGCACGACACACCCATAAACAAGACTCTACTAGACACGGCTTGCAGACTCTCTAGGATAGAACTACTCTAATACAACTTTTGTCATGACCTAAACCGATGGCCGCGACGGGCACCTGGTACCTTACTCAATCGAGTACCAATATAACGTATATTTTCATGTCATACTATCACAGATAACTGAGCCAGAAGGCTGCCGTGAGATAAGTAGAATTATACATAAGACATACGGGTCTATAAGGCCAAAATAACCACTTGTACACTGAATATAGGCCGACAAGGCCATACAATCTCCTACGTACATGACATATGTCTACAAGCCTCTAAGAATACGTAATTTTCACAAAGGTCAGGATAGTGTCCCGCTATATCAAATAATACACGTCTAAATCATATTAATCAAACAAGCAACTCCGAGGCAAATGGAGCGCACCAACATCTTCCGCTGAGCTGATAACCTACTTGGAGGGCTCTCGACCTATCTATCGGGACCTTCGGGCATGAAATGCAGTGTCCCTAGGCAAAAGGGATGTCAGTACGAATAATGTACCGAGTATGTAAGGCACATATATAAGTACATAACAGACATGGAAGAAATATAGAGTAAATGACTCAACCTGTAAGTCTGGAAAACTTTTTAAATCATGAAATAATTATAGTATCATGCATATGCATATAAATGTCATGTCGTGCATAAGTACATATTTCATAACATCATTAGCCTCTGAAGGCATCCCATTATATCACCTCGGCCACTGTGGGCAAATCATCAATGTATACCAGCTGATCAGGTGGAGGTACGTATATAACGCCATAACCTTTTTTATATCCCATATATATATACGCGTATATAACACCATCTTGCCATGGGTCAATGTGTATATGTAAATGCATGAAATGCATGTAAAACTATCTTAATAAAATCTCTCGGTACGTCATAAGACTATTATGCCTCTGATTAATATCATGAAATAAACTTTACCAACTTACGTATTTTTGAGACCCAATAACAGATGATAGAGTAATATGACACACGGGGAATCAAGCACATAAGTATCTCTAGTATTTCTATGAATAGAGTCATTTATGGAAGTTGTGCATTTTCTCGTTTCGTTTGTATCGTATGGATCATGCCAAAAGAAAAGAAGAGATAGTCTTAACATACCTGAGCCGATTCTCTTGACAATTCCTCAAACACACGTCAATTACAACAACACGCAACGGCAGATCAAAGTAGGTAAAATTCGTATGATGTTCTTGAGAAAGATTGTACCGTACTCTCTTCAAATCGCATCTCACGTTGCCGTAGCGTTATAAGGCTTATTTACGATTGAGATTGATTTGAAAGTTGGAGTTGCATTTACACGTTTCCAGACTAGCTATTTCAATGGGAAGTATCGAAATCTTGATGCAAGGGTTATCTCATTGGTTCTCTCGCCACCTTCTTCCTATTGTTTGCCTATCACATTGTACCTTTATTCTTTTCACTGAACTTTTCATGTATGATTTAGAGAAATTGCTTAGCATAATCATATTAGCTTATTTAGAATCCATCCGTTACCTAGAAATATGTGTATCTCACTTAATAATATAGGAAAGACTTAAATATTATGACTTGTGGGCCCACTTTGTATGGTGACTAAGCGAACTAAACATACTAATTTTGACACCTTGAATTGTTACTTAAGAGTCACTTATTACTTAGTCCCTTGGCATCCATGTTGAGGCACTTTAAACTTATCCACAATTATAATTAATTATCCACTAATCTCTTGATTAACTTGTTAATCTCGTACTAACCAATAATTACCTAATTATTCACATAATCAAGAATTATCTCAAGTTACTCAAAATACTACTCACTTTTAACATATATTATATACCTTACTATCATGGCCATGGGATACCTTGTATGGTACTAGTCCATAAATACCGGGTATTTTAGCTCGGGCCGTATTTTATCCCAAAATGTCATACTTCGACGAAATTCTTTTTCTTCGATTTGTTTAACTTCTCACCTTCACGAATTTACTCATTAGTTATTTGAAATAGCATAAAATGCTTATAATCTTAAAATAATCTTATCCCCGAACTTATGTCGATTAGCTTACAATGAAACTTTAACGTACGAGAAATGCGGGATGTAATATTTCATTTCCGAGCTTTCACCAATTTGCTGATGGCATATTTTTACATACGAAAACATGGGGTGCAACACTCCATTCCAATTTATGTGAACCTGTTTGACTGGACACGGAGTTTAAGAAAAAATGAAGACTTTTGGAATTTGTGGTCCTAAACAAGTCAAAAAGGGGTCCCAAAGTATTTGTGTGATTATAAAAACTTCTCATTAACATAGAATTGTAAGTTTAAGCTAAATTTTTTCCAAATTTAGAAAGGGATCATTCTTTTTGGAACGAACCAAAAAGGAAATAGGTTCACATAAACTGAAACAGAGAAACAGAGAGAGTAGTATTTAATAACAGTTCTAAGCTAAATATACAAAGTGATAGACAACATTTTTTTGCATTAATATATTACTTAAAAGAATGAAATTATCAGTCATAGGCATGTCTTTTACGTACTCCACTTAACACGTTTACCATTAGAAATTAAACTATATATTGATAGTGTACACTTTTTTTGGGTACATATATTGACAATGTATTTTTTACACATCTATATTGTATTAAACTAACCTTATACTCTTCCGATTTTAGTTTAAATGAACTTTTCCCAAATTAACCTTATACTCTTCCGGTTTTAGTTTATATGAACTTTTCCCACGTATCAGGGTCAGTTTATTTCAATTTTTTAAATTATATATATATATATATATATATATATATATATATATATATATATATATATATATATATATACATAAAAATTTCTATAAGTCACAATCGGAGGCAGGTCAGAGGCGGCAGGCACACTCCCAACTTTTTAAGTTTAGAAATTATGTCGGACCAATGCTACGAGCTTCTGGAATCCATTGAAATTTTCGTAAAGACGATCATTATGAGTGTTATGATTCATCCTGCCAATCGATTCATAGCCTCTTGAGCGCCAGTGGCGTATACAAAAAATTTTATAAGCGGTGTCACAATTTAATCAATTTTATATAGGTGATAACAATCATTTGATACCATATAAATCATTCTTAATTAATTTCATGTCGAGAAAGAACAAAAAAACGAACAACTTAGAACTAAATCAAGTAATTTTTTATTGCTAAGATTATCCAAATATGACTCTTGACCTATTGGATCAATGCTCTTTTAACTGTGGGAATAATAAATAAAATAAAAAGAAAAATATTCATCTATGTCCACCTATAAGTAGCTCATTACAAAAATTGACTAATTCATAAAATATTACTAATATTAGCCAATTAGCTATTTGTAGCAAAAAAGGTTAAAATTTTGCTTTCTTTTGAGTAGGTGTTATTAGAATATATTGGGTACATCTTAAGGAGCTTGAATCTCAGTTTTGGAATGATTTTGTGAAGTTTTGAGGTGGTTTGAATTGAAAATTCAAAGTAAAAACTGAACATGAAAAAAAATAATATGTGTATCACATATGTATCATATTTGTATCAATTGTGGATCATATGTATATGTATGTATATATGTGTGTGAGATACATGTATGATTGATGTTTGATATATGTGTCGCGAAAGAATTTTTTGAACTCGATTTAATTATGAATTTTGATACAAAACCAGTCCAAATCACCTCCAATCTTCCTCAAATTTTGTATATTGACTTATCTATATGTTTTCAATAAATTTCAACTATACCCATTGAAAAAGTTCTTTTTTTGCTTAGATTTTTGGAACATTATATTTTTTTTTGTATTTCATCACCTTATTTGCTGCCACATCCATGAAATTTCCTTTTCGTCTTGCATCTAATGTTGCTAATCACGTTTAAAAACATGGAAGGAGATTTTTGCATCTAATGTTGCTAATCACGCTTAAAAATATGAAAGGTGATTTTTCCATGTGATTCTTTGAGAGAAAGAACCTTAGTTATTTGTTTTTTCAATTTTTATATGTAGTTGACTAATTTTGGTAAACCTATGACTAATGGCTAGAGGTTGGTAAGTTGAGACTATTTGAGACATTTGCATAAGTTTTCCCAAAAAAAAAAAAAAAAACTCTTTCAATGCCTTAGAGGACAATAGGTCAAACCCCATGAACACATTTTTTATTTGTAGATGAGGCATAAAATTTTTGACATAAAGTGAAGCTGCTTGAGTTTTGAACCCCGGACTTCTATCAAAAACCAACTGGCTTGACTAGATGAGCTACAAAACTTCAATGTCAAGTGGTGTTACCTTACATTATTTTTATTCATTTTTGGTTTTACATTTTATTACATATACATATTTAATAAATAAAAAAAAACGACAAAGCGGTGTCACGTAATACTCTTTGGGCTAAGGTAAATCCACATGTCGAGCACAACCCATATTCATGCAAGAATTGATGATTAAAGATTCATACAGAGTAATAATTCTGCTAAAATGCAAGGAACAACCAAGAGCTTCAATGGAAGATTGTTATAAAAGGATCTGGAGAGAGTCAGTGAATTGAGAGGAATGAACAAGCCACTATACTATTGCCTTTTGCATCGTTATATACAGGAACAAAAGAAGAAGAAGAAAAACTAATGAATACAAAATGACTAATCTACCCTTAACTTACATTAACAGATTCAAATAATTCTAACAACCTAACTGGCTAAATGACTCTGTCATATGCATGGAACATGTTATATTATAGTATGCCCCCTCAAGCTGGAGGGTGCAACACGTTGAACACTCCAAGCTTGCCAAGTAGGTGAACTTGCTGAGCAGTCCCTAAAGCCTTTAGTAAGTAAATATGCTTGTTCCTCCTTAGTGTTGACATGCACTGCTTTGACTGTTCTTTCCTTGATTTTGTCCCGAATGAAATGGCAATCGATCTCTATATGCTTAGTTCTCTTGTGAAGTACAGGATTTGCTGCAAGTTGAATAGCTGATTTGCTATCATTGAAAACTGTAAGTGGTTGAGCTATACTCACACGCAACTCCTTGAATAAACCAAGTAACCAGGTTACTTCAGCAATGCTGGTTGCCACACTTCTGTACTCTACCTCTACTGAACTCCTTGAAACAGTCTATTATTTCTTCGACTTCCAAGAGATCATTGAACCTCCAAACTTGATGACATAACCAGTGACTGATCTCCTTGTATTTAGATATGCAGCCCAGTTAAAGTCACACCAACAAGTAAGTGTCTCTGCATAATCAGACCTCATCAAAATTCCTTGTCCTGGAGTATTTTTCAAATATCTTAGGTTCAAACCAAATTTGTCTTCTAGCTTGATCATATGACTCATTCAAACCAGACAAGAATTGCATAACTCTTTGTTGATGCAGATTCTCTGCACGATCTTTCGATTTCTCATAGCAATAGGAAATGGAACCAAAACATCATATTCATGCCATAACTCCTTTAATTTTGAAAAATACACTGAAACAGAACTAGTTCCTTGAGATAATGTGGTAATTTCACGATGTAATATCCTAACATGATTTACCTTATTGAACCTTTCTCACAAATCTTCACACACGAGGTGTGCATCAAACGTATACACGACTCCACCTAAAAGTTCTGGTGCCACATTGTTCATAATCCATGAGAGAACAATGACATTGCAAGTCTCCCACTGTTCTAACAGTTCTCTTTCATACACATTCCTGCTACAAGTGCCACTAACAAAACCTAATTTCTTCTTCCGTAAAAGTGTAATTCTCATCGACCTACTCCATAGCCCATAATTCTTCGAGCCCGTGAGCTTTACAGGCACCACGACTGAGCTAGGAGTATCAGAAGTCCAATATATAGCGGATGATTATGGTCAATTGTCGCCATCTCCGACATTGATGAATCAGTCTCCGACATTGACAAAATTTGACAAGGTTCAACAAATTTCGATTAATCAAGGACAGAAATGCAAGAAGAGGAATCAGAGATCTAGCACGGTGCGATTCAGGCTCGCAGCTCTGATACCATGCTAAAATGCAAGGAACAACCAAGGGCTTCAATAGAGGATTGTTCTAGAAGGATTTGGAGAGAGTCGGTGAATTGAGAGGAATAAACAAGCCATTGTTCTATTGTCCATCGTTATATACCAGAACAAAAGAAGAATGAAAAACTAATGAATACAAAATGACTAATCTATCTTTAATTTACATTAACAGATTCAACAATCAGAACAACCTAACTGACTAACTGGCTCTGTCACATGCAGGACACATTCTATATTATAATAAATTCAAAATATTTAAAAAATATTTGCAAAACAGTAGTATAATTTAGATCCTACTTCAAGGCGGCTTATTAGAAAAAAGGATCCTACTATAATCAGATTCGATTAAGACATGAAATTCGGAGCAGCTCGGTACTTTGACTTATTAACCATTAGAAGCATTCATTGGATACCCCTTCGTTCCAAATATTTAGCAGCATGGACCAAATCCAAATTAAATTTAATCAAAATGGGATATTCATAGTCAGTAACCAGGATTTGATAAGGATATATGTTTATCGTATTCCTATACAGTTTTACATTTCTCAGTTAGTAAACAGTTACGTAAAGCGCAGTTGAATGGAGGGATTACGCCATATATGTACCTCAAAGTTCAAAATTTGGATGTACTTAGTATTTGGAGGTTTGGATAATGCGCCACCATTCGACTACTGTAGCAGTAATTGTCTGATAAATGATGTTAATAAGCTTAACCGATACTCCTAACAATTAAAAATGTCTCGTTACTATTAATTAGGGGTAGCAAAATGGTTAAAAGAAAATAATTAATCACTCATATTATCCACTAAAAAATAAGTTGGATAATTTTTTTAAAATGGATCAACTATGGATAAGAACTATATTATCCATTTAGAAAATGAATAACCAATGGATAACTAATGGGTTTTACTTTTACATTTGTAAAGCCTCAAATTGGATTCTTCAAGTTTGGGAGACTAGGAATTCTCCCAAAAGTGATCAAACCATATTATCCGTCGGTTAACCTGTTTTTTATCCGTATTAAATATGGGTGGGATCGAATAATTTATCCGTATTTTCGTTACCCGTTTTCAACCCGAACCATATCCAACCCCCGACCCGCCCGTTTGCCACTCCTACTATCAATCAAGTTTAGTCCCGTTATATTTCCTCTTTAATCTAACAATGAGAAATTATGTTCAATTTCTGACTGTTCTCATGAAAGATTGATATCTTCATGTAATTTTCAGATCGTGCATTTTTTCATACAGTATCATCAAAGAAATTATGGGTTGCCATTCCTCAAGAAACCTTATTCTTATAGTAAGCACGGCTTTGGATTTTGGATACTGAAGTAATGAAAATTCAACCAATTTTTGGGTTAGCCTTTTACTGCATTCCAAATCCAAAATTCCGTGCAAGCTTGGTGCCCGCGAGGTACTTTTCCATATGCAACAATACAAAATCAGCGGAAACTGAAGTAATTTTAATAAGATTCTCACACATGAAACTATATGAAGGGAACTTTGGAGCAACAATAAAGTTGTCTCTGTGTGACCTATAGGTCACGGGTTCGAGTCGTGACAACTAACGCTTACGTTAGGGTAGACTGTCTACATCACACCCCTTAATGTTCAATAGATTGTCACTAAGATCCTGATGTCTAAGGGTTAATTCTACATCTACGAATTATAAAGGAAAAATGCCAGTATATATTCTATCTGCAAGTCACATAGGTGCTACCGGGATCAAAGCTGGTGTAGAGTGTTAATTTGGGAAACCCAATCCCAATGGCAATGAAAACATGGAGTTCGCATCATTCATCATCTAGAAGACCACTTGATAATGGAAAAAGAAGAGAAGAACCAAATAGAAGTCATTAATTTAAGCACTGATCATTGTCTTAAAAAAAAAAGGTTAATAAACCATCTCTAAATGTTCCCCTTGGTTGGATATACTATCCAATAAGTTCAATTCAAGAAGTTACCTTGTGCTGAAACTATCGTCCAGCATAATTTCTCTTCAAATCAACCACAATTACACTGATGTTATCATAACTATTACGGCCCAGAGCAAGCCGAGTAAGCAGCGCTGCTGCTGATGCACTTTGGGAAGAAAATATTGCTCCTTCACCATCACCTTCGACCCAAGGCCTGAAACTATGGTTTCCAGTTGGATTTTCTTCTCGAAGACACTCTCTAGCCACCTCACACGCCATTTCAGTTGATATGACGTCCCACAATCCATCACTGGCAAGAATCAGGCACTCATCCTCTGCTTCCCTTTTTGTGAAGGTAATCTCAGGCTCGGATGTCACATATGGCTTTAGATACTTGTCTCCTGTTTGCAATGAGAAATAAAACAAGGAATATTCAATACTCCTTTTTTAATTAAATCTCTATCCTGACAAGTAGTAGTATGTCAATAATGAACTAGTAGATAAACCATACAATCAGAAAAATGAACTACTCCAAACGATGTGTGTGTGTGTGTGAGAGAGAGAGAGAGAGAGTAACATATTTAGAGAGCTATACTGGGAGCGTAAATGTGTAACAATGCCAGATAACAGTAACAAAGCCAATCAGAAAAAATCCAAACATTTCAGATAAGCTCATCAATCTGATATACTTCCAGAGGGGTAAGGATACAGATCCACATTACAGGAAAAATCCGGAAGAAATAATGGACTGCAACTTCTCATGTAGATCTGGTCATTTTGCATTCTCCAACTCTTATGTCTATGAGACTAATAAAAAAGTTAATGAAAGGAAAAATGGTTTGTGCAATACCGAAGATGCATGTTACTATTTAGACTTAGAGCATTCCAATTATAGTATCCCCTACCAGATGCAATTTAATTAATGATTATAGGTCCTGTTCCACTATCAAATGACAAAAACTGCACTTTTTTTTTGATAAGGTAAGTTTTTATTGATATACAATACTAAGATAGTACTGTTAGGGTAGTACAAAAAGCTGGACTCGATTAGCATTACAGGCTCATAGCATTCAACAACTACACCTCTGTACAAGTTTTATGCAAATATTGTTAGTAAACAGTTAAGAAATAAAAGAAAAGAACAGAGAAAGGAAGCGTCAAATAATCAGCATACCTCTTTGGGAAAAAGTCCGTGGGTGGAAAGAATGACAAACCTTAGCATATGAAAACAACATTAGCAATAAAATTTACAGCAAAATCAGTTTTTTAGTTGTTGAAGATGACTTTGTTTCTTTACAACTTCCCCTGCTATTATTGGTGGAGTTTTACATATTACAACATCCTAACAAGGAGATAATGCTATGGAGAGTAGTCTAAAGGATTAGGTTATATCACTATTATACCCCTCTAGTAAAACTGTCCAATCAAAGATACAGCATTGACGAGGGTCAAAGAAAGAGGTATACATCCATTTATGGCAACATAAATTATCTTCCTGAACCATCACTAACCTTACTGGAAAACGGCTGATCAACTTGATGCATAAATGGCAACTCAAAAGATGTCCAACCAAACTTACTGAATTTTGTTTCTGCTTTGTCGTCTTATAAGCGGTATTTAATAAGCGGACAAACAGCATTCTGCCTACATGCACACCATGCACATTCCAACGTAAAACCCTAAGTATGGAAGGTGCTATAAACCTTGATCGGTCTCTATTTCATACCATAGAAAAGACACAGACCCTAAAATGGATGATGGTTACATTGCCTAGGAATTCATTTAATCTGGACATCCTCTTTTTACTAGAACTAATCCATTTCTTTCGCAAGAAGCTAGGTGAGATGACACTTTTAACTTCCATAATAGTGGTTTAGTCCCAATATGCACAACCATTAATTGATAATCAGTGTTCTTTTGTCTCAAATATTTTTTTTTTTTTGAGGCCTGACACAAGATAAGTGCCCTTAATTGTAGGTTAGAAACCAGTTAAGGCTTTTCTTAGCTCAACTGCTACTCATCATAGGGTTGCGGTTGTTCCTATTGAGGAGTAAATATTGCTATCTGAAGAAGGAATACTGCCTGCCAATACTAGAGGCAATCTGCATTCCAACCCTTGAAATTTAAGGGGGGAAAAATAAAGCTACAGTTTTTACGCCAATTTCCTTAGACTGATTGTATGGAAATTGACAACTGCACTAATGTCATTACATAGAGAAACAGGTTACTGCGAATGGAAAAACAAGTTACCTATTGCCCTAGACATGGCGAGAATTCCTTGAACTCGTGGACAATCTGCAAAAAGAACTCGGCCTCCACATGACTCTATTCTAGCACGCTCGTTTTGTCTGTCTGGCTGCAACAGAAAGTCAAGTTAGTTTTAATGAGGATAATCATTTTATACATGGTATTATAAAATGTTCTCTATGTCTAACAGACTAATACTGAAGCTAAAAATAATTGGCTTGATTTATGAGAACTTAAGAGGACCATGAATATGAGTTGTAAGCTTAAGTTTTGAACAACTGTATCCTATGTGTGTGCATTAATAAAATGTGATATATGAGCGTTATTCAGGGAGAAAGAAGTCTGCAAAAGGAAGAAAGGACAGTAAAAGAGTGTTTCTATTTCATTCTTATGAGAGTGCAGTAAAATCATAGTTTTCTCAACGCACATAAAAAAAGGTGAGCCACCATATAGATGAAAGGAGTGAAAATAATACTAGTTGTTTGCTATGTCCAAAAAGTGGAAAGAAGGAAGAAATGAGATGTTAACTGAAGAGAAGAATATTAACAAAATATAGTGTAGCAGTCTACTTATAATCGTATTCTCTTTAATTTGAATGAATACAAGATGGGTATTAACCTAATGGGTTAAGTGTGACAGAAATTCATTTTTAGATGCATTAGCAGTAACCTCAATAAGTGGAAGTAAACTCAATTAACGTATATATGGTAATACCAAGGGGGGAAGTTGTAAATAAAGTGCCATGTAAAGAAAATCACGACTCAAATGTGATATTATGAGCCGGAAGGCGCCCATAAATTTTTACCCAGAAGATAGATATGTATGTTACTAAAATCTCAATAAATATTGTGGACTCATAATTTTAATGGTAAAATAAGTTCAGTAGGAAACATCTTGAAGGGTTCAGCCCATTATGTTTAAATCAAGGGAGCTTCTTTCTCGTTTATATTATTATAAAAAACATTTTAGAGAATATTTAATAAATTCTTAATTGGAAACTTCAATGAAGTACAATTTAAAAGCGTATAAAATTAAAGTTTCATGTAGTTTGACGGGGGATTTAAATTTTTAAGACACTTCAAAACTTATATATATTTTTAAGACAAAAGTATTATGAATGGGGTAGAAGGGACACTTTTGTTATTAGAGTTAATGACATAATTTTTAAAAACCCCAAAGTTTTTTACTTACAAAAACATCCCCTCCTACTCCACCCCGATGTACGTTTCAAACATCCCGGGGATGATTCAAACTTCACGGGAGGTGTTTCATTTATCCCGATGGATATTTCAAAAATCACGAGAGATGTTTCAAAAGTCGCGGGGTTGTTTCAAACATCCTGATGGATGTTCAAACAACCCGGGAGATGTTTCAAATATCCCGGGAGATGTTTCAAACATCCCGATGGATGTTTCAAACAACCCGGGATATGTTACGGGGAGATGTTTCGAACATCCCCGGATGTTTCAACAAAATACTCATTTATGGGGATGTCTTAAAATTTCTAGAGGGTATTTTGTCAAAATACTCACTTTGCAAAATTTCATATTTTTCTCTTCTTTTTTTTTTGTATATTTTAAACCAAAGATAAAATGAAAAAGAAGAAGAAGATAAAATTATGAGATGAAGAGGGAAAGAAGAAAAAGACCAAGTAGAAAATGAAGAAGAAGAAGAAGATGACATACCTGAACTACCTAACTACCTGCAGCTAGGGGTGTTCATAAAAACCCGAAAAATCGAGCCAAACCGAAAACCAAACCAAACCGACCAAAAAAACCGATACTTTTTGGTTTGGTTTGGTTTTGGTTTTATTCAGAAAAAAACCGAACCAAACCGACTATAGGATTAGCTATTTCAAATTTATTATTACACTTATATATATGTATAATTTTTATACAAAGTTTCAAAAAATTTATGGTAAATGTTAATAGTTTGCACTTTTAGTATAGTTCTTTACCTTTACATTCTAGTTTGATTGGTAGATTTCTTTTGTTAAGTGTAAAAATCCATTTCGTGTTAAAAATAATATATTTTTAATTGAGTCCTTAAATTATTCATCACTATTTGATTAAATTATCATCAATATATCTTGGTAAATAATAGATTTCTCAAAGGGCAATTGATTTGATAGTGTTACGTTGAAAATGTGGTTACCGGAATATGTGTTTGGTAGTGTATGTCTTATATTTAAGAAAAAACCGACAAATAACCGAAAAAACCGAAAAAAACGACAAAATCCGACATAAACCGAATCGAGGAAAAACCGACTTAATTTGGTTTGGTTCTAATATTTGGAAAACTGACTTACTTGGTTTGGTTTCTTTTTAGGTAAAAACCGATCCAAACCAAACCATGAACACCAACAAAATTAAAGAGAAAGAAGAAAGTAAGGAAGAAGAAAGAAGAGGGAAATGAAAATTTGAAATAATTTGAGTGAGTATGGTTTTTGAAAATTTTAATAATACCCATAACTTTTGTTATTCTTAATTTGACCCGAACTTCTTTAATTACACTTTTTTTGTTAACCAAAAAAATGTGTTCTCACAAGACTTAGAAGTCCTTTTTACCTCTTTTTTCCTAGTTTGACAGTCTGTGGCTCTGATGCTGACATTTTAGGTTCAGAATAATTTCGTTCCTATCATGTGCAAGCTGAAACTTATTAAAATTCTCCAACTAAAATTCTGTCCTATGAAATGAGACGTAATATTATACCTTATGATCAAAAGAAAGAGGGATGGCCCTTCCACCACGGCTAAGGACGGCGCGTGAGTCACCACAGTTGGCTACTATTATAGTTTCCTCCGTCACGACTGCCATCACAGCGGTGGAGCCCGCCATTCCCAAGGTGTTGGGTGGGCAGCCGCATGGGGTACCTGTACCACACTCGCAGCAAGTGAATGAAGCCATCTCGTCTATCCTATGGAAACATCGCCGCAGCACTCTTTTCCATGCCTCCGTAACCCTCTGCCTTTCCAATCGTTCTCGTCTTCCCCGGCGAGAGCTGCCGCTGCTGCTCATGTCTACGGTTGTTCGCACCAGCATTAGCTCTTCTTGTAGTACCAAGTACATCCTATCTCTACACAGCACAGCTGCCTGCATCACCAAAATAACAATCTTTCAATTTACTTCTACTTAAAAAATTAATATTCCCTATTCGCTCCAGTTCTTTAATGCTGGGATGCTCATTTCTTTGTATTTTTTTTTCACCTTTCCTTATTTTAACTTACTTTACGCGGATTGTTAATACCGTATATTCCATAGAAGAAGTATATTTTTAAGAGGCCAAACAATTATTAGAAAGATCTATTACTTTTAGGTTATCAAGGGTTAAACTTGAACGTTTATGAATTTGTTAAAAAAAAATGTATTGTACTAGTTTAAATAATTAATCTAGGTTTAGTACTGAAATCTGTCAATTGGAGTTTGAAAATTATCAAGTGAAGTCAAAATGGTCAAAGAAGAAAAGTGAATGATAAAAAAGGTGGAGAATTACATGAGGTCCACCATGTCCATCGTAAACAGCAAAGAAATCAATGGGTCGGCCGCGACTGAGATTGGGCGAGCAAAGATTAGGTCTAACTGAAATCGCATCTTCCATTGAACGCTGCCTTCCAGATATAGAAATTGCTCCAACCACCGGCACAGGCGCGTTAGATGGCTCACCCGATGCTGACGAATCAGGATCAGCCATCTCAACCAAACTGATTCCCACACACCGTCTTTGGGCCAAAACGTCTGAGATTTCTTACAAGAAGATGACTAGGAAGAATTAATCAGCAGAGGATAAAACCTTCGCCTGCATTTCTCGGGGGAATCGCCATCGACTTCGCTGACAATCCCAGATGTGCAACCGTTACACAGAGAGACAATGGCATTTATAGGAGGCGAGCCAAAACAACTCTTACTCAGTGTGTAGTGTACTGTATTTTTGTAATCTGTGGAAGGAACTCGTGAAGGATTGACCCGAAACGTATGATACATGTGTGTATACGTGTAAGTATATATCTGCATTTTGTTTGTTTGCATTTGTTAATCTGATTTGTCTATCTAATAAATCTCAAGTTCAAACTGATGAGGCGGAGAATGGTTTTGGAATTGCAGTGAGGGCGAAGAAGGTTAGGGTTTGCTGCTATTTTTTTCGTGTGGAAACAAGATGCAGCTGAGTCATGAAAATGACACGTATATAAAAAAACGTTTCATTTTTCAACTAGTTTTCTCTACCTAGTCAAATTTCTCTCCTTAGCACGATATCAATTAATTTCTCGTCTTGAGACGTGTCCAAAATCTATCGACATGTAGGCCTCAACTCTCTGATCTTGTGTAAAAATGGCGTGTAGTAGTCACTAAATAAAGGTGTATTTAATTTTTATCCACTATTTAAAATGCTTATCAAAAATAGCCACTATTAAGGGGGAAAAGACGCAATTACCTTTTCTCTATTTCTTGTATAATCCCAAAATCGACGAAAACCCTTATTTCATCCGTTCAGAGTTCTGCGCTTCTTCATCTTCCTCGTATGCAAACTGCAATCTCAGTTAAACTTCTGCTCCTTCATCTTCTCCGTCATCTTCTATCAATCGCGATTGGTAATATATTTTTTTTTTATGCATTTTCGTTTTCTTTATTTGTAAGTTGGTTCAATGCCGTGTGAAGTATGTGTGAAATTTCAAAAATTAGCATTATATGTTGATTCAGTGTAGTATATTTTGTGTGATTCTGTTTTTGATAAATTTTTAGTGTGTGAAATTTGAAATGTGTTTGTGGTTGATTCAATATATTTGATTATGTAGGTATATTTCATAAAAATAGTCGTAGAAATTCATAAGCTTACTGATTATGAATTTTCAGTTAACTGTGTTCATTAAATGTAAAGAAGAAACGACATTAAATTTTGTAGTTGGAATTCAAAGTTAAGGACTGATTGTCCTTAACTTTTGCACATGAAACTTGAAGTTAAGGACAAAGTGTCCTTAACTTTGGATGTTGAAAGTATATGTTAAGGACTGTATTTCCTTAACCTATGCACTTACAATTTAAAGTTAAGGACTGATTGTCCTTAACTTTTGCACATGAAACTTGAAGTTAAGGACTAAGTGTCCTTAACTTTGGATGTTGAAAGTATAAGTTAAGGACTGTATTTCCTTAACATTTGCATTTACAATTTAAAGTTAAGGACTTATTGTCCTTAACTTTTGCACATGAAACTTGAAGTTAAGGACTAAGTGTCCTTAACTTTGGAAGTTGAAAGTATAAGTTAAGGACTATATTTCTTTAACGTTTGCACTTAAAATTTAAAGTTAAGGATTGTATTTGCTTAACTTTTAAACTTGAAATTTTAAGTTAAGTCCTAATCTTTGTTTGTTTTTCCTTCTTTTCTAGTGTTATAATGGAAGGCGATCATTTTTTTGATTTTGACGATTGGCGTAATTTTCTGGTATATTGGAAAGGAGATTTTCAATATAAGGAAACAATTAAAAGTTTTCTGTCGAATAGCCAATGGAAGAAATTGAGGGAAAGTATTTTTGGAAACTTCTTCAGATTACAAAGTGTGAAGTTCTTGGGTAAACTTATGCACTGTGTATTGCTTTCTGAAATTGTTAGTAATGAACCTGATTCGATGACCTTCAAGGTATTTGACCGCGATATTAAGTTTACTCGTGATGCATTCCATATTATTACTGGTTTGAAGTCTTATTCGTCGCTTGACATGAAAGGTTTAAATGAGAAAGAGAATAGGTTTTTTAAGAGTCTATTTCCCAGGAAAGGACAAAATTGAGTTGGCTGATTTGTATAGTTTTATTTCTAGTCGCCCACATGGTACAACTTCATCATTTGCTGGTAGTGATGATGATGCTTTGAAGTTGGCAACACTCTATTTTGTTGAGTCGGTTTTGATGGGCAAGAGGAAAAATAGGAATGTGTCGGAGCAAATAATGAAAATTGTTGACGATGATGCACTTTGCGCTTCCTTCAACTGGGGCTCTCTTGCTTATGAGACGCTATTAAAATCATTGAAGAGTTGCTTGAAATCAAATGAGAATGATGTTCAGAAGGAGAAAGAGAAAGAAAAAGATATTGATAGCTACACTTTAATTGGCTTTCCTTTTGCGTTTTGTGTCTGGATTATGGAAGTACTTCCTATTTTCCAAGAGAAACAATTTGTGAACTTCAAAGAAGTTGGTTATCCTCGAATGTTATGTTATTCTGAAATGAAGTCTCCACAATTTGATGCTCTTTGTAGAAAATATTTCCATAATAAAAAAGTAAGTTAATGTAATTACTATCTCTTTTTTTGTTTATTTGTTTTAGTTATGTATACTTATGTTTAGTTTTTCTTATATAATAGGTGTTTAAGTTGATTGAGGTGTCACCCTTTATTCCCGTGGAAGAAGAAGATACAGAGCCTCTTTGTGTAGAGGAGCCAGTTTCACAAGATCGAGGCTCAAGGTCTTCTTCCACACAATTTGACGAAGGCGTACTTAAGGAAATTGTTAGAGTATGTGTTTCTGCCTTTGAATAGTATTAGTTTTTTATTTGATTATTTCTTGCTTACGAACACCTTTTTTTATATTATGTTTTTTGATTCAGAGATTATCAGAGAGTTTTAAGAAGGATTTGCAAGCAAAAGTTACCAGAGTTAATCAGAAAATTGTTGTATCAGAAAAAAAGATTGAGAACGAAATCAAGGTAATTTCAGTTAGTCCAACTTTAGGATTTTGTGTCATTAAATTTTGAACTTGGAATTGAAAGATAAGGACTTCTTGTCCTTAACTTTTGAACTTTGAAATGAAACTTAAGGACATCATGTCCTTAAGTTTTGAACTTGGAATTCAAAGTTAAGGACTTCTTGTCCTTAACTTTTGAACTTGGAGTTCAAACTTAAGGATTGCATTTCCTTAAGTTTTGAACTTTAAGTTCAAACTTAAGGACTGCCTGTCCTTAAGTTTTAAACATGTCCTTCTCTTTGTAACTTAGTTGCTTTCTCAGGATTTAAAGAAAACTCTAAGATCAAAGCTTGATACTTTGATGAACATGTTTGGGAAAACTGATCAGATGAACACAGATAGAGAATCTAGTGTTCCAATTAGAAAATATGGAGTTGATGATCATTGTCGTGTTACTGAGCGTACTGGCATATTCAACCAAGATGCAGGTGGTGTTGAACGTGATTATATGGATGTGCATGCAGAGGGTCAGTATGAAAGAGAATTTAGAGATGCACATCTAGATGATGAAACTGAAAATGTTACTGATATTGGGAAAGGTTAGATATATATATTTTTATTTTTATTTTCGTTGAAATGTATATTCAATAGATTAATACATATAAACTATGCATGTGCATGCAGAAGTTTGTGGAGTGCCGGAGAAAATTTGTAGAGTTTGTGGATTGCAATCACAGGAGGATTTAACAAGTCCATTGGGGACAAGTGTCAGCGAGATTGTATGCAAATGCTTAGAAGGAACGTATGATCTCTCTACACCGCTGTCATACAAAGAAAAATTTGGAGTTCAAACTTGTGCCAGTCAAGGTTAGATAAAATTTTCATTATATATTGTATCTTTATTTCATTATATATTGTATCTTTTGAAGCAGCAAGCGGAGAAGCTGGAGTGCAGTATCAAGAGAAAACTGGACTACAATCTCAAGACATAGGCAGAAGTGAGATTGGTTCCAAATCTATAGATGCAACATGTGATGATGATGATGTAGCTGGAATGATCTTGGATATTGCAAATGGTTAGGCAGTGCTTTTTTAATTTTATATATGTTTGTTTTAATTAAAGATTATTAACATGTTAGCTGTTGTAAATATTTTTGCAGAATCTTGTCAACAAGCATCTAAAGATCATGGTGAACAACTGCAAGATAAAGAAAATGTGGAATTACAAGAAAAAGAAAATGTTGCACGCAATATTTTAGCTGAGTTGTCTCTTGAAAAAACACAAGAAGGTACTACGGAGAAGACAAGTACTGATTGTGCCCTAATTATTATATGCACAATTGAAATTTTGTCTCCTCATTTGACCTGCTGCAGAAAACTAATATGAATATGTATATATATATAGTATCGCCAACAGAGGAAAACAAAGAGGACACCAATGATGACGATCTTAACCAATATACAAGGAAAAGAAAGAGAGACAGTATTGGTTATGATGGTCCGTCATTTTCTCTTCTTACTCCTACTCCTCCAAGTATACAAATGGACATTGATGTGACTTTGACTATGGAGGGTGAAGGAAATGTTGAAGAAGAACTTTGTCAAGGTAAAAGGAACAAGAAGTTAAGCTGGCAGTTGAAATCTCCTTTTGATAAGGAAGGAAAAGCAGTAAGTTCCAAGGCAGACAATCAAAATACTCTGAAGAGTTCAGGTTGGATAAAATCAACCTATACTCGTAGGTGTATTTTTCATTATGCCAAAGAAGATGAAAAATTAGTGAAGAAATTCATTGTGTGGTTGGGCAAGGAGAAAAGGAGAGGTCGCAAAAAAGAGTAAGTCTCTTAATGTGTTTCACTACATCCTTAACTTCTGTGATTGTAAGACTAATTTTAGGACTAACTGTCCTTAACTTATAGATTCAAGTTTAAAACTTAAGGACTTCTTGTCCTTAAGTTTGAATTCAAAATTCATAAGCTAAGGACATGCAATCCTTAAGTTTGAGTATCAAATTCAAAAGCTAAGGACACTTGGTCCTTAACTTATAGATTAAAGTTTTCAAAATTCTAACTTGACATTTTCAAAATTTTCAGGGGACAAATTGATTTATATGCTGATGATAATAGTTTGAGGAAAAAACCATACAAATTGTATCATCAAAAAATCAGTAGCAAAATATTTTTCCTTGAGCTTTCAGATAGCAAATTTGTTCTTGATGATAAGGTTAGATAATTCACAAGGCATTTATTTTTCTATTATTAATTTATCATTTTTTCATTATTTTATGACTGATTTGTTATTGATTTGTTTTATTTTTTGCCTTTTTATGAAGCATATTGACATTGCTCTCTATTATCTGAGAAAGAAGGAATGCTACCACCCTCGCGATCATCCTTTTCGATGCACAACTACTGATGTTCTTTTTGATAATTATATGGCACTTGTGTATAAAGATTTCAGTGAAGATGCTAGTGATGAGTTTTGGTGTGCTGGTGATAATCAGTTATTTCTGATACCATATGTGTGGGGGGACAGACGTAGATGTGGAATTGCATGGACTGAGGTTGACAAAATCTTTTTTCCATGTCGGCTTCCTTCAGAAGATGATGAAGCTGTGACACACTTTTTGTTGGGAGTATTGGACTTGAATCAAAAAAAGATTGATGTATATGATTCCATATACAGTGAGCCATATGAAGCAGGAATGAACTACATGCAAATGTATACACGCATGATCCCCCATTTGCTAAAGTTCTCACAGTTTGACAAAAATCACAAGTCTTTTGGGAATGTCTTCAATAAATTTGATATACAATGGCAAAGATCACCACACCAAACTGGATCGTATGTGTTATTATTTGTTATATTATTTATATGTACTTAAGATTTATTGTTTAATTCACTGCATATCTTACATTTCTCTTAGGACTGATTGTGGTGCATTCCTGATCAAATTTGCCGAGTTGCTGATGATTGGAAAGGACGTGCAGCAATTCCAACCCGAAGACATAAAAGACTTTCGAAAAGAACTTGCTGCAAATCTTTGGGCACATGGTGAATGGAAAAGAAATTCTGGTTATGATACTCCACCAGAAAATGTTGGTGATAATTATGAGAGTGAAAATGAAACATTCTGTCCAAAGAAGTTGTAAAGAAATTGTGGTGTTGTTTTTGTATAAAATTGCTGTAAAGGTGACATCTGAATTATGCCAGTTTAGGATAGTTTTGAAATATTCTATGAATTTGTGAAAAGGCACTTATATTTTGTTTTGTTGGCATAACGTAATTTTTTGTAACAGCTATGCAAAATTACAATTTCAAAAGTTATGTCAAGGCATTTTGTTATTTATTTCGTTGTTTCTCTCAACTGTTGATTTGTCCATTGAGTTTGTTAGTATTTGTTCATGACTAAGTGTAAGTGAACTTCAAATTCAAAGTTAAGGACCAAATGTCCTTAACTTTTGAACTTGAAATTCAAAGTTAAGGACCGACAGTCCTTAAGTTTTGAACATGGGACTATAACTTAAGGACCTCATGTCCTTAACTTTTGAACTTGTATTTCAAACTTAAGGACTCCTGTAGTTAATGACAAACAGTCCTCAAGTTTTTAACATGGGACTATAACTTAAGGACCTATGTCCTTAACGTTTGAACTTAAAATTCAAAGTTAAGGACATACAGTCCTCAAGTTTTTAACATGGGACTATAACTTAAGGACCTCATGTCCTTAACGTTTGAACTTAAAATTTAAAGTTAAGGACAGACAGTCCTTAAGTTTTTAACTTGTATTTCAAACTTAAGGATTCTCGTAGTTAATGATAGACAGTCCTCAAGTTTTTAACATGGGACTATAACTTAAGAACCTCATATCTTTAACTTTTGAACTTGAAATTCAAAGTTAAGGATAGACAGTCCTTAAGTTTTTAACATGGGACTATAACTTAAGGACCTCATGTCCTTAACTTTTGAACTTGAAATTCAAAGTTAAGGATAGACAGTCCTTAAGTTTTTAACATGGGACTATAACTTAAGGACCTCATGTCCTTAACTTTTGAACTTGAAATTCAAAGTTAAGGACAGACAGTCATTACGTTTTCAAAATTGCAAGTTGAACTTACTGACTCCTGTTAATAACTTTTAATTGTTGAACTCAAAAGAAATTAAAAGAACGTAACAAGATATAAATATTGAAAATCTAGGCATCCGCTCAAATTAGAATAATAATGAATACAATCTATAGCAAAAACTTAAAAGAGTCGATAAACATAAGTGTATATTTCTACTATTCTCTATGCTTTCTTGAAAATGGATGGAGTGCCGGAGAATATATACAAGCTGTTCTATTATGACCAATTCTTCTGCAATGACCACATTTGAATGTTATTTTTGATGGCTCGGTAGCAGGAATATGCCTTTTCTTTTGCCTTCTACCTGGTGACACTTTGAAATCTGGAGGTTTAACAATTTGTGACTTAACACTCTTTGGTACAATCCATGAATCAGTATGTCCTACAGGATGTATTTGTCTTTCATATGTTTTCAACCAAGATTCCTTTAAGTACCAGTGCGAACAAAAGTCGGACTTTTTGATGTTTCTCTTCTCGATAGCTGCAATTGCATGTATGCATGGTAATTCATCAAGTTGAAATTGAAAACAATCACATGTTCTTTTGTTTAAGTCCACCAAGAAAGTTATTCCTTCTTCTTCAAGTCTAGAACGCCATGAATCAACAGGGAAGACCTTCAATGTTGAAAAATTATAAGTGAGTACATTATGTTAAAAAATGTCAAAATCATAATATAAACATAAAACATAATACTTACGTTCAAAGTAAATGCTAAATCTATTCTGTTCTTCAATTCCTCCTCTACCCAACAAGAAACATCATAAAATGTTCCTTCTGCTTTATTTCTTCTTTCATAAAACCAATGTTGTAGCTTCACTTGAATGAAATCCATCATTCTTAGTATAGGCAGCTCCCTTGCTTCTAATAGCACTGAATTCATCGACTCAACTATGTTTGTTGTGAGCATGTCATATCTTCGTTGTGGACTACAAGAACATGCCCATCTTTCCGGTGGTTCTTCCATCAAGTAGTCATAAGTTTTCTTATCTACATTTGCAATATCTGACATGTATATGTCAAACTCTTTACGCTTGTATACTCTTGCAGCACTTTGGAAATGTTTTATGACCTCACTTTTCACCTTTCTTCGCTTTAGGTTCTGCTCCAAATGATAGATGCAAATCCCATGATGGCTTTTAGGATATACCTTTACAATGCCATTTGCAATAGCTTGATGCCTATCTGATAAAAAAATCAAATTCTCACGGCTCCCAATTGCATTGCGAAGCTGACTAAAGTACCACTCATAGGAATTGTTGTTTTCAGATTCTGCTATTCCAAAGGCTAATGGGAAAATTTGGTTATTTGCATCTTTTGAAACTGAAATCATTAAAACACCACGATATTTTGACTTCAAAAAAGTCGCATCAATAGCAATCACTGGTCTACAATGATTCCAACCAGCTATCGATGATCCATATGCGTAAAACATATAAAGAAACCTGAAAATACAATATAAAACAAGGTTAAAATACCCGAAGTTTAGGACAGTCAGTCCTTAACTTACATTTACAAGTTATAAAGTTAAGGACATGTTGTCCTTAACTTTTATTTCAAAGTTCAAAACTTAAGGACTGGAAGTCCTTAACTTTTAATTACAAGTTCAAAACTTAAGGATAGGCAGTCCTCAACTTCTGGTTATAACTCAAAAGTTAACAAGGCTAAAGACAGCATGTCCTAAATTGTTTACCTGTTGTTGTCGTCTATCTTTATGTTAGTATAAGTTCCCGGGTTTTTACTTGTCATCATATACAAGTATGAACACAATAATTCATAATTTTCTTCGGGACCTCCTCTTATTAAAGCGGAAGCATGTTGAATAGCACGCCACGCCTTGTGATATCCAATGTCTAGTCCATGCAATTTTTGCATCTCTGCCATAACAAAAGCTGGTGTAACTTCAAATATTGGGTCCCGAAGATTATCGATAATGTAACCACTAATCAACTTTGAAGTAGCATGCCTTTGATCTACTTTCCTAGTGTTAACAGAGCAGTCATGCTTTTTCTCAAGCTTTACTATCTTGAATAATGTTGAGTCTTTAATTCTGAAAGCACGCACACACCAACGACACCTATCATCATTGCATGTCAACGAATATCTTGTTGAGCTTGATCTAACAACTTTGAATTCAAAATGTCCTTTGATTTCTACATTAGAAAAACAATTAATTATGCTCTTCTTCTTGTCAAATACTGATCCGACTTTTATTTGATCCAAAGAAGCATTTTCTCTTAATATCGTAGTTGGGGATTCTTTTTGTTTCAAATTTGATCTTCGTTTAGTTATTTGAGTGCAGGTTTTGTCAGCAACTACTTCGATTACCGGTGCACTCTCTAAGACTTGAATACCCAAAGCTTGTTCGTTGTCAATCTCTATAATGCTTTGTCCTTCTACTTGAATAGAATCAAATGTTTGATGCACCTCTTCATTTAATGGTTGAGCTTCAACCATATCTACTTCAACTCTCTGTTGGCATCGCTCTTGATTGTCATGTTGAGTTTTTATGTTGGCATGTTCATTGCTTGTTGATGCAAAAACTCTTTCCAAAATATCAACTATGAAACGACAGCTCTTGAAGAGTGAATGAGATTTTAGCAACTCTATACATGTGTGAAGATCTAAATCTTTGGATATAAGCATTCCTTTGCTTGTTCCAAGGTTGATATCAAACCATATCACTATTTCAAACTTTTCTCTATCCAATTCAATAAGCTCAAAAATCTGTTTAACGAAATCTTCAAACTGAATTGACTCAGGTGCTAGGAAAAGCTTTGTTTGATGATCAAGATATTTATAGTCTTCAGTCTATCTACCATTAAAAGCAACTATTATGCATATTGTTTCCATCCTACAAGTCAAGAGAATGGGAAACAAAGGACATACGTTATAAAGCAATCTTGTAGAATTAAGAACAGGTGTACTGTAAGGGCAAGACCAAGATAAGGACTGTCTGTCCTTAATATTTAAACATGTAATTAAAGTTAAGGACTGCCAGTCCTTAACATTTAAACATGTAATTAAAGTTAAGAACTGCCAGTCCTTTAACATTTAAACATGTAATTAAAGTTAAGAACTGCCAATCCTTAACATTTAAACATGGAATTAAATGTTAAGGACTGCTAGTCCTTAAGTTTTAAACATGGAATTAAAAGTTAAGGACTGTCAGTCCTTAACTTTTGAACCAGAAATTAAAAGCTAAGGACGGTCTGTCCTTTAACATTTAAACATGGAATTAAAATTAAAAAGTTAAGGACTGTCAGTCCTTAACATTTAAACATGGAATTAAAACTTAAGGATTGCTAGTCCTTAACTTTTGAACCAGAAATTAAAAGCTAAGGACTGTCTGTCCTTTAACATTTAAACATGGAATTAAAATTAAAAGTTAAGGACTGCCAGTCCTTAAGTTTTAAACATGGAATTAAAAGTTAAGGACTATCAGTCCTTAACTTTTGAACCAGAAATTAAAAGCTAAGGACTGTTTGTCCTTTAACATTTAAACATGGAATTAAAATTAAAAGTTAAGGACTGCCAGTCCTTAAGTTTTAAACATGGAATTAAAAGTTAAGGACAGACAGTCCTAAACTTTTGAACCAGAAATTAAAAGCTAAGGACTGCCTGTCCTTTAACATTTAAACATGGAATAAAAAGTTAAGGACTGCCAGTCCTTAAGTTTTAAACATGGAATTAAAAGTTAAGGACTGCCAGTCCTTAACTTTTGAACCAGAAATTAAAAGCTAAGGACTGCCTGTCCTTTAACATTTAAACATGTAATTAAAGTTAAGGGCAGGCGGTGTCTATAAATTTATCAATCCAGAAATTCAAAAAAAATCAAATTCTTATCTAATATATAATCAAATCAATACAGATCTAAAAAAGTATAACTATAGCGAAATAAAAATTGATAGAAACACATGAAATTACAACTTACTGTTTATCTATGTCGTTTTTTGGATTAGATTGCTGAATTTTTGAAATCGGGAAGAGAAATGGTGGTTCGTCCTCATTTGATCGCCGCTGTGGTAACTGCTGTTGTTGCTCGCTTCTTTTCTTTGTGTAACTGCTGCTTGTGTTGATAGCGTAGGTATAAGTTATACCAGAAGGGTATTTTCGTCCAGTCAGGTATAAGTTTTTTAAAAGGAGTGGCTAAAGTCTAAATACATTGAAAACGGTGGCTTTAAAATAAAAGTCACAGCTTTTAGTGGCTATTTGTGACGTTCGCCCGAATCTTGTCGAGTGGGACCCACTCACAACTCATTCTCCTGGAAAACAAACTGGGCAGTAGTCGGCCTTATTTTGTCATCTGAGACTGAACTAGGCTTTTGCATCTATATCCTGTTTTGGTATTACAGTTGAATTTATTTCCTCTTTACAAAAAAATTTGCAAACATACACATTTTAAGATCAACTTCAGATTTATCGGGTCTGAAGTTAAAAAAATTAGTCTGAAATAAAAAAAATTATACTTCAAATGCACTTAAGGTCAAATAGGTCTGAAGTGCAACCTATAGTTTCATACACTTAAGGCTAATAGGTCTGAAGTGAAAAATTGTACTTCAGATGCACTTAAGGCCAATAAGTTTGAAGTAAAAAATTACACTTCAGATGCACTTAAGGCCAATAAGTTTGAAGTAAAAAATTGCACTTCCGATGCACTTAAGGCCAAAAGATCTGAAGTGCAACAAACGTTTTGCTACACTTAAGGCCAATAAGTCTGAAGTGAAAAATTGCACTTCCGATGCACTTAAGGCCAAAAGGTATGAAGTGCAACAAACATTTCTCTACACTTAAGGCCAATAAGTCTGAAGTGAAAAATTGCACTTCAGATGCACTTAAGACCAAAAGGTCTGAAGTGCAACCAACATTTTTATACACTTAAGGCCAAATAGGCCTGAAGTGCAAATTGTCAAGAAACAAAAATTTGTTCTTCGAATTATAACAATTCAATATACGATTTAATACCTAAATCTACTCCAAATGAGCTCAAATTTGAAATATTACCTCCAAATATCATCAGGAACAAACCTCAATCATCAATTTGTCAAAACAACAATAAATCTAATGAACCCACTTTGCAATTAAGAAAAAGAAGAAGAAGAAACCCTAAGCAATAGTAAAAAATAAACCGTCATAAAAGCTCGTCATTGTAAAACATTATAAACTACATTAAAATATGTTTACAATCACCATATAAAATCATTGTCAGCCGAAGAAGAAGAAGGAGAAGAAGAAAACGAAGGAGGATAAAAAAAAAAGACCTGAAGTTATTTAAAAAGTAGATACAAATTAAATTTTTTTTAAAAAATGGGTAGAATAAGAGCAACCAAATAAAGCGCCTGTACAATTTTTACGAACTACGCGGACTTTGTGAATCTAGCTTGGAATTCCTGAGGAGTATGGAAGCTGGAGAGAGGTCAAATGGTCAATAATAGGGAGATTGACAGGAATGGCTTGTAAGGAGTAAGGACCAATCTTAGTCGAGAGTTCTTAAAATTAGCAGTATTTATAAAATGGCCTCGGATCCGCATACAACTCTTCAGTTTTTTTTTATCGGATTAAACTGTTTATCGAAGTCTAACTAATTATTATACTTTTGTTCTTCAGGATTTATCTACCAGATCGGTAGAATTGATGCTATTATTATTCTACCTTTTTATTCGGTTGTTCATCGAAATTTGTCCGATCGATATTCTTTTGCTCTTAAGGGATTTCTTTACCGAGTGGTAGAATTGATGCTATATTTACTCTACCTATCTGTTAAGTAGGGGTGTTCAAACCGAACCGGAAAACCGCACCAAACCGAAAAATTAAACCAAACCGATTAAACCCGACTAAGTTTGGTTTGACTTTATTTGGTATTGAGTAAAAAAACCCGAACCAAACCGACATATAAATATATAAATTTTATTTATATTTTTAAGACTTCATAGTGATTTTTCTTTAGAAAATATCAAAATATTTGGGATTCTCTCATGTATTAACCTTGAAAGTGTAAATTAACGAAAAATTATTGTTAGACGACTACGAAATAACTATCATGTGTTACTAAAAAAATTCTCCCATTAGAATATTTTAATAGATCATATGTTTGTCAATTTTTTACATATTTACTAAACATATATTCACTTATCAAAGCTTTATCTATAAATTTAATAAAGTAAGATTGAAATAATATTCATGTAACAAAAAAACCCGAAAACCCGACAAAACCGAACCAATCCAAACCGATATAGTTGGTTTGATTTGATTTTGATAAAAACCGGACCAACCCGGTCCATGTCCCCTACTGTTAAGTTATTTATCAAAGTTTATCCGATTGACATACTTTTTCTTGATTGTTTTAACAAAGTGTTGTTCAACTTTGCAATTTCAATTTCGATCAAACCACCTCAATCTGCTCCAAATTATCTCAAATTTAAAATAAGGCTTCCAAATACCAACACAAAAATTCACTAATCACCAAATTAGTCAAATAAAACCAAATCAGAAAGACTCACTTTTTTCCCTTCAATACTTTCTAAGGTCTAACAATGGATTTTTGAGATTTTTACGGTAAATCATTAAAATTGTGTTTGAACTAAAAATTTAAGCATAAATTATCAGCATTCAAATAATTTTAATAATAATCTATCATTAATTTCTATTTTTAACCACTAAAACAAGAATTTCAAGCATTAAAAATTAAAGAACTATGGTATTCAACTTAAAAGCGGGGATATTCCGCCGGGAACAATCCCTTTGAGAAACGTCATGCAAATTTTGTGGAAAGCTAGACTTTGGAAGATCCAATGTGACCAGCTAATCGATCAGACAGAATTACAGAAAATAGGGTATAGCCACTTTTTTGTTCTGTATTTAAATGTTAATTTTAATTACAGTTCAAAAACTTGTATAAATAGTCATTCTTCACATTCTAATAAAACTAGTACTGCAAAGTTACATTGTAAGGGATAATCTTAATTTTGGAAAAGCCAACAAATGAAAATGATATTTAACTGTCTAGGAGAAAGGAACTGTTAAATGACATTCTTCACCAACCTCCAACAAATATAAATTTTGTAACTTATATAAAACAAGATTATTAATCAAATTGTTCGACAAATTCAATATTCAAAGCTGATAAAATTAATCGAATGACCATACTAAATATTTCTTTTAGTGAAATTAAGAAATTGTCTTCTTTGTTCCCCGAGAAACTTGAGCAAGAACTTTTTCAGCATACTATTCTAATACTCTCTTCCATTAGGAGTGAGTTATGAAACAAGATTAAACTGTGCTGCCATGACTAATGTGATATAAGAGAGTATACTACTAATACTATATAGTAACTAAAAATAGGAATCTGCAGTGAAGTTCCAATTTAATTTGTTCTTCCATTTTAATCTCTCTTTCATTTCTCTGCTTCTTATATCTGTCACGACCCGAGTTCGCCCTCCGTGAACTATCGTGACGGCACCTAGTCTATCCGACTAGGTAAGCCAAATAAATTACGGAAAAAGAAAACAACAGAAATAAACTAGCCAAACTGTAGAAAAATATCAAAATAAAGCATTTTAGATGCCGCTCGGCATATACAACACAACTCTCAAGCTGAAACAATATTTTTCAAAACCCGGAATCTCATAAAATCACAAGCTATTGAATAACTACAGGTGTCTAACTTCAGAATGTCTAAACAAAAGTAAATACAGAAGGGCTAATACTATGAGAGAGAATGGAAAGAGACTCCTCGGTCTGCGAATGCGACAGATATACCTCGAAATCTCTGGAGAATCGCCTCGCCTCAAGAGTGGTAGGACTGAATCGAAGTACCTGGATCTGCACATGAAAAACATGCGGAGAAAGAGCATGAGTACACCACAACGATACTCAGTAAGTGCCAAGTCTAACCTCGGTCGAGTAGTGACGAGGAAAGTCAGGGCCCTGCTGAGTTTAAATAAAAAATAAGGTATAACAGTATAGAATAAGACATTATAATTAAGTGCAACAGTAAGAAGTAACACAGGATAGAAAGAACAACAACAACTACAATAGAGACAAAATAATCACAAAAAGGAATACAACTCAACACAGAGATAACAATCGGAGATATCCCAGGATACTGTCCTGTAGTCCCAAATATAAATATCCAGTAGATCTTCCGGGTGCCGTCCCGTAGTCCAACTCATAATGCGCGGGGATCTCCCGGAATACCGATCCGTAGTCCCAAATGTAAATATCCAGTACTAGGGAATCTACCGGGTGCAGTCCGATAGTTCCAATATAAAAGTGCAGGAGGAACTCCTGGAATACAAATTCGTAGTCCCAAAGTAAACATGCAGGGGGATCTCCCGGGATACTGTCTCGTAGTCCCAAAGTAAACACACAGCAACAACACAAAGAACACTCAATTCAATCCAAATTTCATACCAAGGTAAAATAGGTATTTCTAACCTAGCATGCTGCACAGAATCCAAATAAGGCAGTTTGAGCAAAAGAAATAATTACGTCAATTAGACATGCTTCCCCAAGCTAACAGTAAGCTTAAATTGCAAGTAATATAGACAAGAAAAGAAGCACAATTTTAGTTAATTAATGAAAACAGAATTTTCAACAATCAGCACAAGTACACACTCATCACCTCACGTACAAGGCGTTTCAAATATCAACAATACCAACTCCTAAGGGGACTTTCCCCAGACAAGGTTAGGCAAGCCACTTATCTCGAACCGGTTCAAATAATCAACCCGAAACCACGCTCTTGCCACGAGTACTCGACTCCAAATGACCCAAATCTATTCAATTCAATTGCATAATGTAAATATAACTTCAAGTAACTGATTCCAATAATTAATTCTAAGCTAATACGCGAAATTAGGAAAAATAACTAAAATGCCCCCGGGTCCACGTCTCGGAATCGGGTAAAATTTATATTTTCAGAATCTTCATACTCTCATAAGTTCAGTCATACAAAAAGTACAAAAATCGGACCTCAAATGATCCCTCAAATCACCATTCAAAGCTCTCTAATTAACCAAGCCCTAACCCTCAATTTACCACTGATTTCCCTTCAAATTCCATGCTTACAATGATAAAAATCGCCCTAATAACGAGCTTAAGGACCAAGGACCTTACCTCAAGGAATACCTCTGAAAATCTCCCTTGAAAATGCTCTCCAAAGCTTCTTCCCGTTAAAAATTTATGAGAAATAACCCAAATTCGCGAAGGAAATCTTTTTATACTTTCTGACCCAGGTTTTTCGCACCTGCTGTCCATTTCCGCTTCTACGGTCAATGAAACCGCTTTTGCATTTTTCACTTAAGTCCCCTTCTCTGCACCTGCAACCCAGTTCCCGCTTCTGCGGTTTCAGTTGTCTTCACCTTTGGTCGCATCTACAGCAGTGATATCGCTTATGCGTGTTCGCACCTGCGGTCCCCAAGCCGCAGGTGCAGTTATGACAGCAAACTCAACAACTTCATCTCCAAATTCCCAACTCCAAACTTCCCGTTAACCATCCGAAATCATCTCGAGGCCCCCGAGACCTCAACCAAAAGTACGAACTAGTCATATACCACTATCCAAACTTATACCAATCCTCAAGACACCTACAACAACATCGAATTGGCCATGGATTCAAGCCTAAGAACTCCAAAAACTCTCAAATTACACTTTCGATCAAAAAGTCTATCAAACTTCGTCCGAATAACCTAAAATTTTGCACACACGTCACATTCAACACTACGGAGCTACTCCAACTTTCAGAATTCCATTCCGACCCTTAGATCAAAATATCACTATCGAACCGGAAACTTCAAAAATTCTACTTTCGGCATTTTAAGCCTAAATAAGCTACGGACCTCCAAAACACAATCCGAATATGCCCCTAGGCCTGAAAGCATCCAATAGAGCTAACAGAACCAACGAAATTCTATTTCGAGGCCGTTCTCACACCGCTGCAACTACGGTCCAAATTCTAAAACTTAAACTCTTATTAAGGGACTAAGTATCCCAAAACTCTTCGAAATTCAAAATAAATCTTCCCATCAACTCACAATAGCAGGAATGAACATGGGGGAAGCAGTTAATAGGGGATCAGGGTGTTAATTCTTAAAACGACTGGCTGGGTCGTTACATCCTCCCACACTTAAACATTGGTTCATCCTCGAACGAGCATAGAGACATACATGAAGTAGTGAAAAAATGAGGGTAACGACTGCGCATATCCTGCTCGGTCTCCTAGGTCGCCTCCTAGACCGGCTGACCCCGCCATTAAACCTTTACTGATGCATGTTCTTTGACCTCAGCTTCCGAACCTGCCTATCCAATATTGCCAGTGGCTCCTCAACATAAGATAGATCTTTGTCCAACTAGACTGAACTAAAATCCAACACGTGCGACAAATCACCGTGATACCTCCGGAGTATCGAAACATGAAATATCGGATGAACTCCTACCAAGCTAGGAGGTAAGGCAAGCTCATAACCAACCTTCCCAACACGCCGCAATATATCAAAGGGACCAATAAACCTTGAACTCTACTTTCCTTTCTTCCCAAATCTCATAACGCCCTTCATAGGCGAAATCAAAAGCAGAACCCGCTCTCCAACCATATAAGAAAAATCATGAACCTTCCAGTCCGCGTAACTCTTCTGTTTGGACTGGGCTGTACGGAGTCTATCCTGAACCACCTTAACCTTCTCCAAAGCATCCTGAACCACCTTAACCTTTTCCAAAGCATCCTGAACCAAGTCTGTGCCCAATAGTCTAGCCTTACCTGGCTCAAACTAACCCACCGGGGATCTACACCGCCTACCATATAAAGCCTTGTATGGTGCCATCTGAATGCTGGACTGATAGCTGTTATTGTAGGCAAACTCTGCCAATGGCAAGAACTGATCCCAAGACCCTCCAAACTCAATCACACATGCACGGAGTATATCCTCAAGAATCTGAATAGTGCACTCAGATTGTCCGTCTGTCTAAGGGTGAAATATTATACTCAACTCCACCCGAGTACCCAACTCATGTTGTATGGCCCTCCAAAGCCGTGATGTGAACTGAGTGCCTCTATCTGAAATGATGGAAACTGGAATACCATGCAGACGAACAATCTCCCGGATATAAATCTCTGCCAACCGCTCCGAAGAATAGGTAGTACACACAGGAATGAAGTGTGCGGACTTGGTCAGCCAATCCACAATCACCCAAATGACATCGAACTTCCTCAAAGTCCGTGGGAGTCTAACTACGAAGTCCATGGTGATCCGCTCCCACTTCCACTCCAGAATCTCTATCTGCTGAAGCAACCCACCCGGTGTCTGGTGCTCGTACTTCACCTGCTAACAATTGAGGCACCGAGCTACAAACCCAACTATATCTTTCTTCATCCGCCTCCACCAATAGTGCTGCCTCAAATCCTGATACATCTTCGCAGCACTCAGATGAATGGAATACCGCGAACTATGGGCCTATTCTAGAATCAAATCTCGAAGCCCATCAACATTGGGTATAAAATCCAACCTTGCATCCTCAATACCCCATCATCACCAATAGTCATATCTCTGGCATCGCCGTGCAGAACCTTGTCCTTGAGGACAAGAAAATGAGGGTCATCAAACTGACGCTCTCTGATACGATCAAGTAAGGAAGACCGAGAAACCACGCAAGCTAGAACTTGAATGGGCTCTGAAAGATACAATCTCACAAACTGGCCGGATAAGGCCTGAACATCCATTGCCATGGGCCTCTCTGCTACTGGTAAATAAGCCAAACTCCCAAAACTCTCCTCCTGGTAACTCAAAGCATCAATCACCATATTGGCCTTGTCCGGGTGATACAAAATAGTGATGTCATAGTCCTTCAGCAGCTCTAACCACTTCATCTGGCGCAAATTAAGGTCCTTCTGCTTGAACAGATGTTGTAAACTACGGTGATCAGTATAAATCTCACAAGGCACACCGTACAAATAATGACGCCAAATCTTCAAGGCGTGAACAATAGCAGCTAACTCGAGATCATGGACAGGACAATTCTTCTCATGTACCTTCAACTGTCTGGATGCATAGCCAATCACCTTACCGTCCTACATCAATACCGCTCCAAGGCCAATCCTTGAGGCATCACAATAGATATTATAAGACCCTGAACCTGTAGGCAATATCAAAACTGGGGCTATAGTCAAAGCTATCTTGAGCTTTTGAAAGCTTGCCTCACACTCTTCTGTCCACCGGAACAAAGCACCCTTCTGGGTCGGCCTGGTTATAGGGGCTGCAATGGATGAAAACCCCTCAACAAATCGACGATAATAACTAGCCAAGCCAAGAAAACTGCGGATCTCTGTAGCTGAGGATGGTCTGGGCCAACTCTGTACTACTTCCACTTTCTTCGGATCCACCTGAATACCCTCATTCGATACCACGTAGCCTAAGAATGCCACGGAATCCAACTAAAACTCACATTTCGAGAACTTTGCATATAACTTCTTTTCTCTCAAAATCTAAAGCACTGTCCTCAGGTGCTGCTCATGATCTTCCCGACTCCGGGAATACACCAGAATATCATCAATAAAGACAATGACGAACGAGTCAAGATACGGCCGGAACACACTGTGCATCAAATACATAAAGGCTGCTAGGGCATTGGTCAGCCCAAATGATATAACAAGGAACTCGTAATGACCATACCGAGTCTTGAAAGCAGTCTCCGGGATATCTGGCTCCCGAATCTTCAACTGATAGTAACCTGAACACAAGTCAATCTTAGAAAGCACTCGTGCACCCTGTAGCTGGTCAAACAAATCATCAATACGTAGCAAAAGATAACGGTTCTTCATTGTAACTTTGTTCAACTGGCAATAATCAATGCACATACGCATATAACCATCATTTTTCTTCACAAACAAGACAAGAGCACCCCAAGGTGATACACTTGGCCGAATGAAACCCTTATCAAGCAATTCTTGTAACTGATCTTTAACTCCTTCAACTCAAGAAGGGCCATACGATACGGAGGAATAGAAATGGGATGAGTCCCCGACAATAGATCAATGCAAAAATCAATATCTCTATCAAGCGGCATGCCCGAAAGATCAGCTGGAAACACATCAGGAAAATCCCGTACTATTGGGACTAAATCAACTGTAAGGGTATCAATATTGACATCTTTCACATAAGCTAGATACATGTCACACCCCTTCTCAACCATACGCTGAGCCTTAAGGAATGAAATAAGTCTACTGGAAGTATGATCTAAGGTACCCCTCCACTCTACTTGCAGTACACCTGGCATAGCCAGTGTCACAGTTTTGGCGTGACAATCAAGAATAGCATAATGGGGCGACAACCAGTCCATGCCCAAGATAACATCAAAATATACCATGCTGAGCAATAATAAATTGGCTCTAGTCTCAAAACCACTAAGAGCAACCACACACGACCAATAAACGCGGTCAACAACAAGAGAATCTCCCATAGGATTAGAAACATAAACATGGGTACTTAAAGAATCTCGAGCTACACCCAAATGCGGGGCAAAATAAGAAGACACATAAGAATATGTGGATCCTGGATCGAATAAAACCGATGCATCTCTATGACAAACCAGGACAATACCTGTGATAACAGAATTTGAGGCGACAACCTTTTTATGGGCAGGAAGGGCATAATATCTGGCCTGGCCTCCCTCTCTAGGGCAACCTCTACCTCCTCGACCTCCACCTATAGCTGGCTGAGCAGGTGGGGTAGCAGTTGGAGCTGTAACCATAGCCTGAGAACTCTGTGTGGCACGTTGTGGCTTAGAAGTCTGTGGAGGTGCACCCCTCCTAAGTCTGGAGCAATCCCTCACCATATGACGTGTGTCACCACACTCAAAACAAGCTTTGGGAGGATGTGGTGGCTATGACTGGCTCGGGCTAGGTATGCCGGACTGACCACTGAATACACCTCGCGTAGAAGGCGCACTAGATACTGGAGGTGCATAATAAGGCTCCTGAGGTCTAGGAGGAGCTGGAATACCACTGGCTGTTGGAAGAGCTGAATGAACGGGGCGACTCATATAACCCCTACCATAGAGAACTACAACTGGAGCACGGGCACCAGAATAATGTCCCGACTCTCGAGACCTCTTGGCCTCCCTCTCCTCTCTATCCCTAGTATGCATACCCTCTATCCTCCTAGCAATGCTCACCACCTGCTAATAAGAAATATCCATCTCCAACTCCCGATCCATGTAAGACCTGATGCTAGGAATAAGCCCCTCAATAAACCCACGAACCCTCTCGCGAATAGTAGAAACCAAGGCTGGTGCATGTCTTGCCAAGCTAGTGTAACAGACAGCATACTCCGAGACAATCATAGTACCTTAGCGCAAATGCTTAAACTCTGTGTGCCATGCGTCCCTGAGGCTCTGAGGAACATACTCTCTCAGGAACATATCTGAAAACTGAGTCCAAGTCAGGAAAGCTACCTCATCCGGGCTGTCTAACTCATAGGTACGCCACCACTCATAGGCGGCTCCTCGAAGCTGGAAAGTAGTGAAGGAAACCCCGCTCGATCCTGATATACCCATGGTACGGAGAAAACGGTGGAACTCATCTAGAAATCCCAGAGCATCATCTGATGCTAGACCACTAAATATAGGAGGCTTATACTTCTTGAACCTCTCAAGCCTCAACTGCTCATCCTCAGAAGCCGCTGCCCTATCCTCGGGCTGATCTGGGATTGTAGGCTTTATAGGAATAATCTCTGGGACCTGATCAACATGCACTCGCTGCTCAAGAGTACAGGCAGTGGAAGTCTATGCTCCTCCACTGGCTTGAGATGTAGCTGTAGCAAGGGGAAGTAACCTTGCCTGAGCCAGAGTGGTGTACATGCTCATGAACTATGCAAGAGTCTTCTGGAGAGCTAGAGTAGTAGTAGCAGTAGGTGTATCAGGTGCCTGGATTCCGGTTGGAACTGCTGGTGGCACCTCGGTGGCAGCTTGCGCGGGTGCTCAAGCTGCTCGCTCTGTGCGCGTCCTCAGCCTCTACCCCGGCCCTGACCTTTGACGGCTCCAGTAGGGGGAGTGGGTGCCTGATCATCTCTGGTAGCACGTGTCCTCGCCATCTGTGAGAAAATAAAAGACAAAATTTTAGAATTGTGATATCAAAATCTCGCACGTCAAGGGAATCAAATAAAGTGGAATTTTCCTAACAGTTACATACCCTCTCATAGATAAGTACAGACTTCTCCGTACCGATCCGTAAGACTCTAATAAACCATCTTGTGATTCATGACTCCTATGAACCTAGAGCTCTGATACCAACTTGTCACGACCCGAGTTTGCCTTCCGTGAACTATCGTGACGGCACCTAGTCTCTACGACTAGGTAAGCCTAACAAATTACGGAAAAAGAAAACAATAGAAATAAACTAGCCAAAATTGTAGGAAAATATCAAAATGAAGCGTTTAAGATGCCGGTCGGCATATAAAACACAACTCTCAAGCTGAAACTACATTTCCTAAAACCCAGAATTTCATGAAATCACAAGCTATTGAATAACTACAGGTGTCTAACTCTAGAATGTCTAAACAAAAGTAAATACAGAAGGGCTAATACTATGAGAGATAATGGAAAGGGACTCCTTGGTCTGCAAACGTGACAGATATACCTCGAAGTCTCTGGAACAGTCGCCTCACCTCAAGGGTGATAGGACTGAGTCAAAGTACCTGGATCTGCACATGAAAAACATGTGCAGAAAGGGCATGAGTACACCACATCGGTACTCAGTAAGTGCCAAGCCTAACCTCGGTCAAGTAGTGATGAGGAAGGTCAGGTCCCTACCGATTTTAAATAAAAAACAAGGTATAACAGTATAGAATAAGACAATATAATTAAGTGCAATAGTAAGAAGTAGAGCAGGAACAACAACAACTACAACAGAGACAAAATAATCACAAAAATGAATACAACTCAACACAAAGATAACAACCGAGGATCTCCCTGGATACCGTCTTGTAGTCCCAAATATAAATATCCAGTGGATCTCCCGGGTGCCGTCCCGTAGTCCAACTCATAATGTGCGGGGATCTCTCAGAATACCGATCCATAGTCCCAAATGTAAATATCCAGTACTGGGAGAATCTACCGGGTGCAGTCCTGTAGTTCCAATATAAAAGTGCAGAAGGATCTCCCAGAATACAAATCCGTAGTCCCAAAGTAAACATGCAGGAGGATCTCCCGGGATACCGTCCCGTAGTCCCAAAGTAAACACATAGCAGCAACACAAAGAACACTCAATTCAATCCAAATTTCATACCAAGGTAATACAGGTATTTCTAACCTAGCATGCTACACAGAATCCAAATAAGACAGTTTGAGCAAGTAAAACAATTAAGTCAATTATACATACTTCCCTCAAGCTAACAGTAAGCTTAAATTGCTAGTAGTATAGACAGGAAAAGAAACACAATTTTAGTTAATTAATGAAAACAAGATTTTCAATAATTAGCACAAGTACGCACTCATCACCTCACGTACAAGGCATTTCAAATATTAACAATACCAAATTCTAAGGGGAGTTTTCCCCACACAAGGTTAGACAAGCCACTTAACTCGAACTAGCTCAAATAATCAACCTGAAACCATGCTCTTGCCACGATTACTTGGCTCCAAATGGCCCAAATCTATTCAATTCAATTGCATAATGTAAATATAACTTCAAGTAACTGATTCCACTAATTAATTCGAAGCTAATACACAAAATTAGGAAAAATGACTAAAATGCCCCCGGGCCCACATCTCGGAATTGGGTAAAATTTATATTTTCAGAATCTTCATACTCTCACGAGTTAATTCATACCAAAAGTACCAAAATTGGACCTCAAATGGTCCCTAAAATCATCACTCAAAGCTCTCCAATTAACCAAGCCCTAACCCTCAATTTACCACTGATTTTCCTTCAAATTCCATGCTTACAATGATAAAAATCGCCCCAGTAATGAGCTTAAGGACCAAGAACCTTACCTTAAGGAATCACTCTAAAAATCTCCCTTGAAAATGCTCTCCAAAGCTTCTTCCCATTGAAAATTTATGAGAAATAACCCAAATTTGCGAAGGAAATCTTTTTATACTTTCTGACCCAAATTTTTGCACCTGTTGTCCATTTTCGCTTATGCGGTCAAGGGAAACACTTTTGCGGTTTTAACTTAAGTCCCCTTCTCCGCACCTGCAACCCAGAATCAGCATCTGCGATCCCGTAGGTGCGGCACAACTCTCGCTTCTGCGGTTTCAGCTGTCTTCACCTTTGGCCACATCTGCGACAGTGATCTCGCTTCTGTGGGCTCGTACCTTCGGTCCCTAAGCCGTATGTGTGGTTATGACAGCAAACTCAGTAGCTTCAACTGCAAATTCCCAACTCCAAACTTCTCGTTAACCATTCGAAATCATCCCAAGGCTTCTGGGACCTCAACCAAAAGCACGAACAAGTTATATACCACTATCCAAACTTATATCAATCCTCAAGACACCTACACCAACATCGGAGCATGGAATTGACCATGGATTCAAGCCTAAGAACTCCAAAAACTCTCAAATTATGCTTTCGATCAAAAAGTCTATCAAACCTTGTCCGAATGACCTGAAATTTTGCACATACGTCACATTCAACACTACGGAGCTACTCTGACTTTCGGAATTCCATTCTGGCCCTTAGATCAAAATCTCACTATCGAACCGGAAACTTCAAAAATTTAACTTTCGGCATTTCAATCCTAAATAAGCTACGGACCTCCAAAACACAATCCGAACACGCCCCTAAGCCCGAAATCACCCAACAGAGCTAACAAAACTAACAAAATTCTATTTCGAGGCCGTCTTCACACCGCTCCGACTACGGTCCAAATTCTAAAACTTAAAATTTCATTTATGGACTAAGTATACCAAAACTCACCGAAATTCCAAATAAATCTTCCCGTCAACTCACAATAGCAGGAATGAACACGGGAGAAACAGTTAATAGGGGATCAGAGCGTTAATTATTAAAATGACCGGCCGGGTCATTACAATATCGGATAGGGAAAGTTCTTGTCATCTAATAGTTCAATGATAACAATATCCCCCAGCTTTCAAATCACGCTCAGCAACAAGGTCCTTCCATTTTTCAGTGAAATAGTACTACAAAAGATCCTTAACTTATTTGATTTCTGAGTAATTAGTAGCATTAATTATGGACTTTCTATTTTATCCATAGTATTTTCTTGAGAAATATTCTCTACAGTAATGGATTCTATAGATGGATTCCTCTGTTTCTCGAACCAGCTCGGATCATTACTTCTGCTTCTTTTACTTCTTTTTCAAGACCTTCTACATTGAAAGAATTCTTACATCAATATTTTTTGCTCCTTTATTGAAAATTTCACCGCATGCCTTTTATCTCCATTATAATATGGATTAGTCTTCAACCTTGTCATGTTTTTTGGTCAAGAAATGCAAATAAAGTTGGTTTTCTTCATTCACTACTAGAAAACTGTCAAAATTCAACAACAAAATATCAATCGAAATCGGTCAAAAATTAAGTAAATTGGTCGCAAATGTAATTACCCGATCGGTCGTTTTGAGCTCTAGCACGCCGTTCAACAGTTTGAGGCCATGAGCAGCTTCAATTCAGGTATTATGACTTGTGTGCACGGTCAGAATTGAATTTCGGGAAGTTCGGAGTTGATTTGGAAAGAGAATTCTCATTTCGGAAGCTTTAAGTTGAAAGAATTGAATAAGGTTGGATTTTTGAGTAAACGAGCTCGGAATCGGGCAGGTTTGTATGATGATTTCAGACTTGGGCATATTTCCGGACTAGGTTTTGGAAGACCAGAAAATGTTTCGGTACCTATTGTGGAAGTTATCATTTTGGAAGAATCTCATAAGTTTGGGTTGAAGTGCATTTCAGTGTTATCAATGTCCGTTTAGGATTTCGAGTTTAGGAATAGCTCCGTATGGTGATTCTGGTATTGGAAGTGCGATCGGAAGTGAATTCGGAGGTCTGTAGGTCCTTTTGGAGTCATTTGGCTAAAGATAGAAATTTGAAGGTTTTTGGGATATTTGACCGAGAGTTGACTTTTTGATGTTGGGGTCGGATTCCGATTCCGGAAGTTGGATTAGGTCTATAATGTCAAATGTGACTTGTGTACAAAATTTGAGGTCAATCGGACGTGATTTGATAGGTTTAAACATCGAGAGTAGAAGTTTGAAGTTCTAAAGTTCATAAAGCTTGGATTGGAGGTCGATTCATGGTTTTGGCATTGTTTGATATGATTTGAGGCCTTGAGAAAGTTCGCAATGTGTTTTGGGACTGATTGGTTGCGGTCCCGGGGGCCTTGGGTGGATTCCGGATGGTTAACAGATCAATTTTGGAATTTGAGAAAGAATTGGGGCAGCTGATATCTGGTATAACCGCACCTGCAAGGTTTTGACCACAGGTGCGGAGCCGCAGAAGCGGCCAGGAGAGCCGCATATGCGATTTTGGGTTGGAAGTGTAAGGACCGCAGATGTGGTCATCTCGCCACAGAAGCGGGACCGCACTTGCAGGAATTGAGGCGCAGAAGCGGAAAGGGGAACTCAGAGAGAAACCGCAGGAGCGGTAGAGGGACCGTACCTGCGGAACCGCAGAAGTGGTCGTGTGACCGCAGGTGCGGAATTGTTGGAGGTAGTAAGGTTCTTTAAAATCGGGGGTCTTGGCCATTTTCCTCCATTTTTCTATTGTTTGGGCAATTTTTGGAGAGCTTCAAGAGAGGGATTTTATCATTAAACATGAGGTAAGTTAACTTCACCCCTTGTGAGTTAAATACATGGTTTTGTTACTGATTTGAGCATGAAAACTGGTAGAAACTTGGGGTTTGAGGGAAAACCTAGAAAATTGATATTCTTGAATTTTGACCATGATTTTGGGTATGGAATTAAGAGAAAATTATGTATTTGAGTTTGTGAGATCATGAGTAAACTTTATCTTCGAGAAATTTCGGAATCTGGGCACGTGGGCTTGATGGCAATTTTATCAACTTTTCGATCGGGATTAGGAATTTTTATAAATTGGATTATAATGAGTAATTGAAAATATACTAATGGATTTGCATAATTATTGGCTAGTTTTGGAGAATTTAGCATTGATTCGAGTCTCCGGAAGGGCGTGGAATGCCTATTGTGGATCGTCGGAGCAAGGTGAGTCTCCTTTCTAACCTTGTAAGAGGGAATTGACCCCATAGATGAAATAATTGGTTATGTGCTCCTATTTGTGGGGGCTACATATGCACGAGGTGATAAGAGTCCGTGCGTAGCTACTATTATGTGTAAGTTCGGGTAGTCTAGGACCCAAAAGCATGCTATACTTGGAATATTTGTAATCTTATTGACAGATGAATTGCTTAAATCCTATCGAATTGGTGAATGAGTTTCTAAAAGGATTAAACTTCATTTTTCTTAAATCGCTAAAAGAGAATTGGATTTTATTTGCATAAACGTTCCCCGATAAATTCTTAATTTGCTGTTTGAGCATGTATTTCTATGTGTACGTGCATCGCATGTATGGTTCGCGAGTGGGGTGTTTGTTTATTTATGTTGACCGCGTCGCATGTATGATTCACGAACGGGGTAATAGATGCATCTATGGTTCGCGCCGTTCGACCCTCGGCAGTGCACATTTTATATTTATGTTGGATCGGGCCGTACGACCTCGGCATGATATGCATATGCTTATATTGTTTGCCTGAGAACTTTTAAATGTTGATAATTGTCTTTCCTGGCCAGAGATAAATTGATAAAGATAATGAAACGTAAATCTTTGAAAATCCTTTATTATTTTAAAAGTTGTTTACCTGCTTTACGACTTTATGAGTCAAATTTTGCTTTATGAAATACATTAATTTCTCACACTTGTACTAATTATCATTGGACCACTAGTAAGTGTCGAAGTCAACCTCTCGTCTCTACTTCTTCGAGATTAGATGGGATACTCATTGGGTACACGTTGTTTTCGTACTCATACTATACTTGCTGTGCATTTTTGTTGCACAGGTTCATATGTGGCTAGTGGCTTAGTGGCATAGCGGCATGGTTGATACGGAGACTTAGGCGAGATGCATTTATCGAGATGACCCGCAGCCAGCAGAGTCCCCTTCAGAGTATTTTACTGTGTTTTCATTTCTCTCCACTTTATATTCTGGACAGTTACTGTATTTTATTTCATTCCCTAGTAAATGCTCGTGCCCTTGTGATACCGGGTTCTAGGATGATTATGGGGTATCTTGTATTAACTTCTTAACATTTATATTTGATTTGAAATCATTATCTTTTACTGGTAAAATTAAAGGAAAATCATAGTTTTCAAAGATTATTAAAACGAGAATTTAATTAAGTATTTCGGTTGGCTTGCCTGACAGCGGTGTCCGACGCCATCACGACCCTTAGTGGAATTTGGGTCGTGACAGCAAAAGTCAAAGAAAAGATTTCTGACAAGGGAAATAGTGGCCCCACAACAAATACATAACAATTCTGACAGATTTCGGTCGAAAATTGGTCAACCCCCAAGACCTGGTCATACTTAAATAAATTTTAATTAAAATATTTCAAATATACTGACCGACTTCGATCGGAAATACAATTTTAAAATAATCAAAATATAAATTTAATAAAATTATCGATCGAAGTCGGTTGATTTTTGTCAACTTTTATATAAATAGCTTTTAAATAAATAATATATATATATATATATATATATATATATATATATATATATATATATATATATATATATATATATATATATATATATATATATATATATATATATATATATATATATATATATATATATATATATATATATATATATATATATATATATATATATATATATATATATATATATATATATATATATATATATATATATATGTATATATATATTAAATATAGCTCATAAATTATATACCAATTACTTAACCAATGTACGATATATTTAATTCCGATTTTCCTAGACGAAATTAGCCAGTTTTTTAGTAGTTATTCATGGCTTCCGTCATCATCTTTGAAACCCCTCCATAATATCAGGGATCGAATATAATTATTTTTGAATCTTTTTTTGATTTTATAATCTTAAATAAAACTCTAAAATCTCATCTCATTGAAGATCTAACGCTTATATAAATACTTGTCTTTATGCATATACATTGCACGTGCATAAAGAGATGCACATACGTATATACATGCATAAAAAATATGCCTACATTGTATGTGCATAAAAAATACACATGAATTACACGTATATTTCATGTTAGTTAATATAAAATCAAAGAAGATAAAATAATGAAACACATATACTTTAAAAAATAACTTATAAAAAGAGGATTACTTTGTAACGACCCAGCCGGTCGTTTCATGAGTTTACGCTCTATTTCCCCCATTTCTGCTTTTTATTGTCTTGTTCAGCTGTATTATGTGTTATCGGGTTGGTTGGTTCGGGTTCGGAGAGGTTTCGTTTAGGTTTGAGACACTTGGTCTCTTTTGAGTAAGCTTAAGTTGAAAAAGTCAAATGGATATTGACTTATGTGAAAAAAGACTCGGATGTGAATTCTGATGGTTCGGATAGTTTTGGGAGGTGATTTGGGACTTAGGAGCATGATCGGAATGGGTTTTGGAGGTCCGGAGTAGATTTAGACTTGAATTGGCGAAATTGAAATTTTGGCATTTTTCGATTAATAGGTGAGAATTTGATATAGGGGTCGAAATGGAATTCCGGAAGTTGGAACAGGTTTGTTGTGTCATTTGTGTTGTGTGTGCAAATTTTAGGTCATTCGGACGAGGTTTGATAGACTTTTTGATCGAAAGCGAAATTTGGAAGTTTTTGGAATTCTTAGGCTTGAATCTGATGTCAATTTGGTATTTTGATGTTGTTTTAAGTGTTTCGAAGGTTGGAACAAGTTTGAATGAGGTTGTGGGATATGTTGTCATGTTTGGTTGAGGTCCCGAGGGCCTCGGGTGAGTTTTGGGTGGTTAAACGGATCATTTCATGTTGGAAAAAGTTGCAGAAAAACTGTTGTGGGTGTTGTAGGATTTTGGCCTTCGCGTTCGCGATAGATGTCCTGCATTCACAAAGGTTTAGGATGTGAGGCAATAGAGTTGGCCTTCGCGTTCGCGAAGGTGGTCCCGCGTTCACGAAGGGCTGAGGTCAGTGGTCATCGCGTTTGCGAGGGTTTTGCCGCGTTCGCGTAGACGAAATGTGAGCAACTAGGGTCCTGAAGAGTTGTTCTTCACGTTCGCGTAGACTAAATGTGAGCAACTGGGGTCCTAGAGAGTTGTTCTTCGCGTTCGCGAGCTGGTAGTCGTGTTTGCGATGGGTTGAGAAGCTAAGGCATCGCGTTCGCGTACAGGGTGTTGCGTTCGCGATGAAGGAATAAGTGGTCAATGTAAGTTTGTGATTCGCGAACGCGAGGCGTTGACCGCGTTCACGAAGAATGATCGTGAATCGCTGGGCAGAATGCTTAAAAGGCCATTTTCGCAATTTTTGGCCTAAGTTCACCATTTTTGACTCAGTTTTGGAGCTTCTTGAGGGAGATTGAAAAGGGAATCAAAGAGAACTTCTTTGAGGTAAGAATTATGGATTTAATACTCGATCCTAGTGTGGTTTCTACCTAATTAAATATGAAATTTGGGGGATTTGAAGCCTAAAATTGGGAAGTTAGGGCTTGGAAATTGGAGACCTTAATCTAGTGATTTGAGGGGTCATTCATGGTTGGATTTTAGTATTCTTGGTATGTATGAACTCGTGGGAGGATAAGGATTCCATTGATGTGACTTTTATTGAATTTCAAGATGTGGGCCTGGGGGTCGGGTTGGACCAATTTCGGGATTTTGGTATAATTTAATTATTTTCGCATGGGCTTCGCTCCCTTAGTATATTCTAATGTTATGATTCTGATTTTGGGTAGATTCGGCACGATTTGAGGCCAAGGCAAAAGGTAAAGGTGTCATAGAGTAGTATTTCATCCAGTTGAGGTAAGTAACCATTGTAAATCTGGACCTGAGGTATGAAACCCCGTTATTTAATATTGTTTTGATAAATGCGGTGACGCACATGCTAGGTGACGAGCGTGTGGGCGTGCACCGGTTGGGATTATGACTTGGTCCTTCCCATAGCGACTATTAAGACGCGTATTTGATTTGAAATCTTATGATATGTCGTATTTTAGAGATTGATACTATATTTTGGGTTGTATGCCATGTTTGGGGCCTTCTGCCGACCTGTTTAGACCCTTAGGGGCATTTTTACTATTTTCCTCACTCTATTTATTTGAAAGCATATCTTCAGTCATGTTTGACCTGTTTATTGTTTAAATTTGGTTTGATCACTCTACTTTTTAATATATGAAAACTGTTTGGGTCGAGTTTCCCGATTTCCATTGATATGCCCGAGTGGCTGTGAGGTTAATGACTGAGAGAGGTTGAGGACCTAATGGTGAGGATTATATATATATATATATATATATATATATATATATATATATATATATATATATATATATATTATGGATCGGGCTGCACGCCGCATATTATATGTATATATATTATGGATCAGGCTGCACGCCGCAACGATACTTATATGGATCGGGCTGCACGCCGTAGCGATATATATATTAGATCGGGCTGTGCACCGTAGCGATATGATGATTGGGCTGTAGGAGCCCCTCCGGAGTCTGTACATCCCCAGTGAGCATAGTCGACTATAAACTATGGATCGGGTTGCACGCCGCAGTAGTTATTATGATTATTACTATTATGAGATACCATTGAGCCAGTCCTGATTGTAAGTACTATTGACGAGAGCTAAGTGATAAGTGACTAGGAGGCTTGCCCGGAAGGCTATATTTATGAGTGATACCTTGCTCGAGGGGCCCGTTTATGACATTTTGTTGCTTTCACTCTTCTTTTTTATACTGAGCCTTTGTTCAAAACTGCTTAAATAAATTATTTCAGATTATTTTAATTGAAACTGAAGTTTTTACGAGTTGACTGGCTTTTAAATTGCACAATTTGACTTGAAATTTCTGTTGAGACTTATTTTATAATTTTTACTGCTCGTCACTGCACTCAAACCTTATTTACTTTAGTTACTTACTGAGTTGGCATACTCACGTTACACCCTGCACCGTGTGTGCAAATCTAGGTACCCGAGAAGTAGAGTGAGGGTTCCCACCACTCTCAGATATTTATGGAGACTACAAGGTAGCTGCACGGCGTGCGCAGCCCTGCTTTCCTCCTTCCTATCTTAGTTTTCTGCATATTTAGACTTATGATGTATTAGTTGGTCAATCTGGGTTGTATTTAGAGGCTCTTGACTTGTGACACTACATTTTTGGTGTGTGTTGGTATATTTTGTATTGTTTTCCGCACATTTTAGTTGATTTATGTATTTCTTATGAGAATTTTAGACTTAATCTGTTCTCGAAAATGGTTTTTATAAAAAGAATTCACAGTGGTTACTTGTTGGGTTGGCTTGACTAGTACTGTGATAGGCATCATCACGACTGGAGTATTTGGGGTCGTGATGAGTTGGTATCAGAGCCTAGGTTACATAGGTCTCGCGAGTCATGAGCCGGTTTAGTAGCGTCTCGCGGATCGGTACGGAGACATCAGTATTTATCCTCAGGAGGCTAAAGAACCTTTAGGAAAACTTCAAATTCTTGAATTCCTATCGTGCGAATCTATTAATTCTAGTACTAAACTTCTGTTATTCTATTCTCTCACAGATGGTGAGGACACGTGCTACCAATCAGGATGGACAACCACCAGTACCACTAGCTGGGGCTACTAGAGGTCGATGACGTGGTCGAGGCCTTGTTAGAGCCAAGGGTGTAGCCCGCACAACAGCTAAGGCAGCACCTGTAGATCCACCAGTCGCCCCAGTTCAGGATCAGGTCCTAGTTGCGGATGCTCCAGCAGCACCAACTTAGGCACCGGCTGTGCCTATTGTGATTCCAGGCCTTTAAGAGGCTTTAGCTCAGATTCTATCACTATGCATTGCCCTGGTTTAGGCGGTCTTAGTTACTATGGCCGCAACTACTTCTCAAGTCGGGAGAGGTACTCAGACTCCCGTTGCTCGTACACTTGAGCAGGTTGTGCAGGGACTTCAGACATCAGGGGCACCTCCAGCCTAGTCGGTTGCACCAGCTCAGGAGTTTGTGGTACCAGTTATGCCTGACGACAAGTAGCGCTGAATGGAGAGATTTGGTAGACTTCAGCCTCTGACTTTCAGTGATATAGAGAGCGAGGATGCCCAGGGTTTCTTGGACAAGTGTCAGAGGATTCTTCGTTCAACGGGTATTCTGGAGACCAGTGGTGTAGCATTTACTACTTTTCAGTTTTTGGGAGCTGCTTTTACTTGGTGGGAGGCTTATAAGAGGCGTAGGCCTATTGATACAGCGCCCCTTACTTGGCAGCAGTTCTCCGTTCTCTTTCTGGAGAAGTATGTACCACAGTCTCGTAGAGAGGAGCTGCACAGGCAATTCGAGCAGTTGCGTCATGGGGATATGATTGTGACACAGTATGAAATGCAGTTCTCTGAGTTAGCTCGTCATACTGTTTGGTTGGTTCCCACAGATCGAGAGAGGATCAGGAGGTTTGTTGATGGCCTTATATATTAGCTTCGGATTCTCATGACCAGGGAGAGGGTGTCAGGTGCTACTTTTGAGGAGGTTGTTGACATCGCCCGTGAGATTGAGTCGGTTCGTCGCCAGGAGTGAGATGAGAGGGAGGCCAAGAGGCCTAGGGGATCTGGTAGTTTTGGTGGTGCTCCTTCGAGAGGTCAGTTTTAGCACGGCAGAGGTCGTCCATTCAGTCATGCTCAGTCAGCTCGCCTAGATTATCGTGGGGCTTCATCGGGTCATGGTTCTCACAGTTCTCATCTGGGCTATTCATCACTCAGTTCCCTTCCAGCCTAGAGTTCGTCCTGTTCTCCATCAGTTCAGGGCTCTTCTATGCTAGGTGCATCTGCTAGCTATCCCGGTGCTAGGGGTTCCCTTCAGTCCCCGTCTCCGGCACCGGGGAGTTGTTACGAGTGTGGAGAGTTTGGGCATATGAGGAGGTAGTGTCCTCATATTCTTGAGGGTCCGTCTCAGCATAGGGGTTAGTTCTCGACTTCAGCTCTAGTTGCTTCACCACCTGCTCAGGTAGTTAGGAGTTGGAGTTAGTTCGCTAGGGGTCGCCCCAGAGGGGGAGGTCTATTAGGTGGTGGTCAGGCTCGTTTCTATGCACTCCTAGCTAGACTAGATATTATTGCTTCAAATGCTGTGATTACAGGTATTGTCTCAGTCTGCCGCATAGATGTCTCTATATTATTTGATCTTGGTTCCATTTTTTTATATGTGTCATCATACTTTGCTTGTTATTTAGATACACCCTGTGAGTCTCCTGTTTCATCTATTCATGTATCTACTCTGGTGGGTGATACTATAATTGTAGACCGTGTATATCGGTCATGTGTGGTGACTATTGGGGGTCTAGGGACCCGGGTGGACCTATTGTTGCTTTATATGATGGACTTTAATGTCATATTGGGCATGGATTGGCTATCTCCGTGTTGTGCTGTATTGGACTGTCATGTTAAGATAGTGACGTTGGCTATGCCGGGTTTGCCATAGATTAAGTGGCGAGGTTCGACTGATTTTGTCCCCAGTAGGGTGATTTCGTTCTTGAAGGCCCAACGGATGGTTGGGAAAGGTTGTCTTTCATACTTAGCCTTTGTGAGGGATGTCAGTTCAGAGACTCCCAATATTGATTTTGTTCCTGTTGTGAGGGATTTTCCCGATGTGTTTCCCGCAGATCTGCCAAGCATGCCACCGGACAGGGATATTGATTTTTGTATTGATTTGGTCCGGGCACTCAGTCCATTTCTATTCCATCGTATTGTATGGCACCCGCGGAGTTGAAGGAGCAGCTTCAAGAACTCCTTGATAAGGGGTTTATTCGGCCTAGTGTGTCTCCTTGGGGTGCGCCTGTTCTATTTGTGAAGAAGAAGGATGTGCATTGATTACCGGCAGTTGAACAAAGTAACAATCAAGAACAAGTATCATTTGCCTCGTATCAATGATTTGTCTGACAAGCTTCAAGGAGAGAGAGAGTGTTCTCCAAGATTGATCTCCATTCAGGTTATCACCAGTTGAAGATCAAGGACTCGGATATTCTTAAGACAACTTTCTAGACCCGATATGGTCATTATGAGTTCCTGGTGATGTCTTTTAGATTGACCAATGCCCCAGCAACGTTCATACATTTGATGAACATTGTGTTTTGGCCTTATCTCGACTCGTTTTTCATAGTTTTCATTGATGAAATTCTGGTGTACTCGTGTAGTTAGGAGGAGCACGCAGAGCATTTGAGAGTTGTGTTGCAGAGATTGAGAGAGGAGAAGCTTTATGCAAAGTTCTCCAAGTGTGAGTTTTGGCTCAGTTCAATGGCATTCTTGGGGCACGTGGTGTCCAGTGAGGGTATTCAGGTTGATCCGAAGAAGATAGAGGCGGTTCATTGTTGGCCCAGACCGTCCTCAACCACAGAGATTCACAGCTTTCTTAGTTTGGCAGGTTATTACCGCCAGTTTGTTTAGGGATTTTCATATATCGCATCACCTTTGACCAAGTTGACTCAAAAGGGTGCTCCATTCAGGTGGTCGGATAAGTGTGAGGAGAGCTTTCAGAAGCTCAAGACTGCCTTGACCACAGCTCCAATGTTAGTTTTGCCATCAGCTTCAGGTTCATATACCGTGTATTGTGATGATTTGAGAGTTTGTATTGATTGTGTGTTGATGCAGAAGGGTAGAGTTATTGCTATGCTTCTCGTCAATTGAAGCCCCATGAGAAGAACTACCCCGTTCATGATCTAGAGTTGGCTGCCATTGTTCACGCGTTTAAGATTTGGAGGCATTATTTGTCTGGTGTGTCTTGTGAGTTGTTTATTGATTATCATAGCCTCCAGCACTTGTTCAAATAGAAGGATCTCAATTGAGGTAGCGGAGAAGGTTGGAGCTGCTAAATGATTATGATATTACTATCTTGTACCATCTGGGAAAGGGTAATATGATGGCCGATGCTTTGAGTAGGAAGGCAGTGAGTATGGGGAGTCTGGCGTATATTCCTGTTGGGGAGAGACCTCTCGCAGTTGATGTTCAGGCCTTGGCCAATTGATTCGTGAGGTTGGATATTTCGGAGCCCAGTCGGGTATTGGCTTGTGTGATTTCTAGGTCTTCCATGTTTGATCGTATTAGAGAGCGCCAGTATGTCGATCCTCATTTTCTTGTCCTAAAGGACAGAGTTCAGCACAATAATGCCAGAGATGTGACTATTGGTGATGATTAGGGGTGTTCGTTGGTCGGTACGGTATGGTATTTAGACATTTTGATTTGGTATTTTCGGTATTCAGTTTCTTAAAATCCTATATCAATACTGTACCTAAATAATTCGGTATGGTTCAGTTTTTCTCCTTTCGGTTTTGGTTTATTCGGTTCGGTAACTTCGGTTTGAATACTAACTAGTACATAAAGCCATACACTCTAATATTCGTAATTAAAGTACTCAAAAATACAAAAATGAAAATGTTTGTTAACAAAAAATTTGTCAAAAACTAGCAAATATTGACCCAAATAGAGAAAATTGTACATAAAAGAATATTTGATCATTTGAAATATCTTGTTACTTGTTTAGAGTTAATTTATGAACTTTGAGAATAAGGGAAAGTAAAATTTTAGATGTTTTATATTTATGTTATAATTGATAATATGTGTTTTGTGTAATATAATATATATTTCGGTATGGTTTCGGTATTTTATTTTAAAATACCAAATACCATACCTAATACTATTTTTTTTTAAAACTTAAACCAAATACCATACCAAATACCAAAATACCATATACCAAATACCAAAATTTTCGGTTTCAATACGGTAATTCGGTATTTACCAAATTATGCCCTGTCCTAGTGATGATGGGGTATTGAGGATGCAGGGCTATATATGCGTGCCCAATATAGATGGGATTTGGGAGTTAATTCTAGAGGAAGCCCATACCTCATGGTATTCTATTCATCCGGGTGCCGCAAAGATGTATCAAGATTTGAGACAACATTATTGGTGGATGAGAATGAAGAAAGACATTGTAGGATTTGTAGCTCGGTGTCTAAATTGTCAACAAATGAAATATGAGCATCAGAGACCGGGTGGCTTGCTTCAACTGATGGATATTCTAGAGTGGAAGTGGGAGCAGATCACTATGGACTTTGTAGTTGGGCTCCCACGGACTTTGAAGAAGTTTGATGCTATTTGGGTGATTGTGGGTCGGCTGACCAAGTCCGCGTACTTCATTCCTGTATGTACTACCTATTATTCAGAGCGGTTGGCAGAAATATACATCCGGGAGATTATTCGTTTGCATGGTATCCCATTTGCCATCATTTCAGACAGAGGTACTCAGTTTACTTCATAGTTTTGAAGGTCTGTACAGCGAGAGTTGGGTACTCAGGTTGAGTTGAGCACCACTTTTCACCCTCAAACGGACGGACATTCCGAGGGCACTATTCAGATATTGGAGGACATGTTGCGCTCTTGTGTAATTGATTTTGGAGGGTCATGAGATCAGTTTCTACCGCTCGCAGAGTTTGCTTATAACAACAACTATCAGCCGAGTATTTAGATGGCTCCATATAAGGCTTTGTATGGGAGTAGTGTAGATCTCCGGTCGGTTGGTCTGAGCCGGGCGAGGCTAGGCTATTGGGTACAAACTTGGTGCATGATGCTTTAGACAAGGTGAAGATGATTCAGGAGAGGCTTCGTACAGCGCAGTCGAGACAAAAGAGTTATGATGACAGGAAGGATCGGGATGCGTCGTACATAGTTGGTGAGAAGGTTCTGTTGAAAGTTTCACCCATGAAGGGTGTTATGAGATTTGGGAAGAAGGGTAAATTGTGTCCTCAGTTCATTGGGCCTTTTGAGGTGTTTCAGAGGATTGGGGAGGTGGATTATGAGCTTGCTTTGCCACCCAGCTTATCGAGTGTGCATCCAGTATTTCATATTTCTATGCTTCAGAAGTATATTGGCGATCCGTCTTATATTTTGGATTTCAGCACGCTTCAGTTAGATGATGATTTGACTTATGATGTGGAGCCAGTGGTTATTTTGGAGTGTTAGGTTCGAAAGTTGAGGTCAAAGGATATAACTTCAGTGAAAGTGCAGTAGAGAGGTCAACTCGTGGAGGAGGTTGCCTGGGAGACCGAGCGGGAGATGCGGAGCAGATATCCTCACCTATTTGTGGCTTCAGGTATGTTTCTTAACCCGTTCGAGGACGAACATTTGTTTAGGAGGGGGAGGATGTAACGACCTGCCCGGTCATTTCATGAGTTACCGCTCCGTTTTCCCCTTTTCTACTTCTTATTGTCTTTTTCAGCTATATTGTGTGTTATCGGGTTAGTTGGTTCGGGTTCGGAGAGGTTTTGCTAAGGTTTGAGACACTTAGTCTCTTTTGACTACGCTTAAGTTGGAAAAGTTCACCGGATGCTGACTTATGTGAAAAATGGCTCGGATGTGAATTCGGATGGTTCGGATAGCTTTGGGAGGTGATTTGAGACTTAGGAGCGTGATCAGATTGGGTTTTGGAGGTTCAGAGTAGATTTAGGATTGAATTGGCGAAATTGGAATTTTGGCATTTTCTAGTTGATAGGTGAGATTTTGATATAGGGGTCGAACTGGAATTTCGGAAGTTGGGGTAGGTCCGTTGTGTCATTTGTGACGTGTGTGCAAAATTTGAGGTCATTCGGACAAGGTTTGATAGACTTTTTGGTCGAAAGCGGAATTTGGAAGTTTTTGGAATTCTTAGGCTTGAATCCGATGTCAATTTGGTGTTTTGATGTTGTTTTGAGCATTCCAAAGGTTGGAACAAGTTTGAAAGAGGTTATGGGATATTTTGTCATGTTTGGTTGAGATCCCAAGGGCCTCGGGTAAGTTTCGGGTGGCTGAACGGATCATTTCATGTTGGAAAAAGTTGTAGAAAATTTGCTTTGGGTGTTGAAGGTTTTTGGCCTTCGCATTCACGATGGATGTCCCGCGTTCATGAAGGGTTAGGATGTGAGGTAGTAGAGTTGTCCTTCACATTCGTGAAGGTAGTCCCACGTTCGCAAAGGGCTGAGATCAGTGGTCATCGCGTTCGCGAGGGTTTTGCCGCGTTCGCGTAGAGGAAAGGTGAGCAGCTGGGGTCCTGGAGAGTCGTTCTTCGTGTTCGCGAGCTGGTAGTCGCGTTTGCGATGGGTTGAGAAGCTAAGGCATCGCATTCGCGATGAAGGAATAAGTGGTCAACGTAAGTTTGTGCTTCTCGAACGCGAGGCGTTGACCGCGTTCGCGAAGAAGGATCGTGAATCGCTGGGCAGAATGTTTAAAAGATCATTTTCGCGATTTTTGGCCTAAGTTCACCATTTTTGACTCGGCTTTGGAGCTTCTTGAGGGATATTGAAGAGGGAATCAATGAGAACTTCTTGGAGGTAAGAATTATGGATTTAATACTCGATCATTGTGTGATTTCTACCTAATTAAACATGAAATTTGGGGGATTTGAAGCCTAAAATTGGGGAGTTAGGGCTTGGATATTGGAGACCTTAATCGAGTGATTTGAGGGGCCATTCGTGGTCAGATTTAGGTATTCTTGGTATGTATGAACTAGTGGGAGGATAAGGATTCTATTGATGTAACTTTTATCGAATTTAATGTGGGCCCGGGGGTCGGGTTGGACCAATTTCGGAATTTTTGATATAATTTGATTATTTTCGCATGGGCTTCGTTCCCTTAGCATATTCTAATGTTATGATTCTGATTTTGGGTAGATTTGGCGCGAGTTGAGGCTGATTCGAGAGGGAAAGGCGTCGCGGGGTAGTATTTCATCCGGTTGAGGTAATTAACAATTGTAAATTTGGACCCGAGGGTATGAAATCCCGGTATTTCGTATTGTTTTGATAAATAAGGTGGCGCACATGTTAGGTGATGAGTGTGTGGGCGTGCACGGGTTGGGATTGTTTCTTGGTCCATCCTGTAGCGACTATTTAGTCGCGTATTTGATTTGAAATCTTATGATATCCCGTATTTTAGAGATTTATACTATATTTTGGGTTGTATGCCATGTTTGGGGCCTTGTGCCGACTTATTTAGACCCTTAGGGGCATTTTTACTATTTACTCACTGTATTTGTTTTAAAAGCATATCCATAGTCATGTTTGACCTGTTTATTGTTTAAATCCGGTTTGACCACTCTACTTTTTAATATATGAAAACTTTTTGGGCTGAGTTCCCTGATTTCCACTGATATGCCCGAGTGGTTGTGAGGTTAATGGCTGAGAGAGCTTGAGGACCTAATGGTGAGGATATATATATATGGATCGGGCTGCACGCCGCAACAATATTATATGTATATATTATAGTTCGGGATGCATGCCGCAGCGATACTTATACAGATCGGGCTACACGCCGCAGCGATATATATATATATATATTGGATCGGGCTGCGCGCTGCAACGATATAACGCTTGGGCTGTAGGAGTCCCTCCGGAGTCTGTACACCCCCAGTGAGTGTTGTTGACTATAAACTATGGATTGGCTACACGCCGCAACAGTTATTATGATTATTTCTATTTTGAGATACAATTGAGCTGGAGTGCTGAGTGTGAGTACTATTGACGAGAGCTTATTCACGAGTGACTGAGAGGCTTGCCCGAGAGGCTATATTTATGAGTGATACCTTGCCTGAGGGGCCCATTTATGACATTTTGTTGCTTTCACTCTTCTTTTTTATACTGAGCCTCTGTTGAAAACTTCTAAATAAATTATTTCAGAGTATTTAATTGAAACTGAAGTTTTTACGAGATGACTTGCTTTTAAATTGCAGAATTTGACTTGAAATTTCTGTTGAGACTTATTATATGATTGTTACTGCTCGTCACTGTACTCAGACCTTATTTACTTTAGTTACTTACTGAGTTGGCGTACTCACGTTACTCCCTGCACCGTGTGTGTAGATCCAGGTGCCCGAGCAATAGAGTGAGGGTTCCCAATGCTCTCAGAGTTTTACTGGAGACTACAAGGTAGTTGCACAACGTTCGCAGCCATGCTTTCCTCCTTCCTATCTTAGTTTTCTGCATTTTTAGACTTATGATGTATTAGTGAGTTAGCTTGGGTTGTATTTAGAGGCTCTTGACTTGTGACACCAGATTGTTGGGCTGTGTTGGTATATATTGTACTGTTTTCCGCACATATTAGTTGATTTATATATTTTTTATGAGAATTTGAGACTTAATTAGTTTTAGAAAATGGTTTTTATAAAAAGAATTCAATGTGGTTACTTGTTGGGTTGGCTAGTCTAGTACTGTGATATGCGCCATCACGACCGGGGTATTTGGGGTCGTGACATACTTAATCTTGAAATTTAGAGGGAAATACACATAGAGAATTTTCATAAAGAAATAAAGATGGTTCATTGCTACATGAAGTTAAATAAACCTAACATTTCACATAAAAAAAATAAATTATAAAGATAAAAACTACATTCATACAATTCCAAACACAAATAAAATAAGATAAAAAAATATATTTCTAACATAAATAAAAGAGAAAAGTACTTTTGGAAGAATAGAATAACAGAATACCTTTATTGCATCTCATTGAATGAGATGTCAACGCATATAGTAGTGGCACATTTATTTCTGATATGTCGGGACCAACTAATGAATATGAAATAGTTTCTGAAGCTAGTGATGTAGAAAGTCAATTGCGTTTTACTTTACTCGTTGCTAGCAGCTTAGTACAAAAATTTAGTGTCACGATGCAAAATCCATTAAAGGTCGTGATGGCGGCGGACATCACTATCAGGCAAGCCAATACCAAATAACTAGAAATTTCTTATTTTAATATTTTTTTTGAAAAATCACTTCCTTTATACATTAAACAATAAGTAATGAATTTCATTGAATAAATAATGATGTCTTTAAAAAATTTAATATTAAATTATCCCGTAATCATCCCAAAACTCGGTGTCACAAGTGCATGATCAATCACTAGGAAATCAATTAAAGTACAATAATTGTCCGGAATATAAATTGGACAAAAAGTAAATACAATACGCAAAGAAACTATGCTGACTGCGGGTCGCCTCGAGGAATGCAACTCACCTAAGTCTCCATATCATCCATGCTGCTACGCCCATTAGGCCATAGAGGTACATGTATCTGTGCAACAAAAATTCATAGCAAGTATAGCATGAGTACAAAAACAACGTGTACTCAGTAAGTATCTCGACTAATCTCGAAGAAGCAGAGACGAGGGGTTGACTTCGACACTAACTAATGGTCCAATGATATCATTACAGTAAAGAAGTGAATAAGCATGAAACAAGGCTAATATATGAAATAAACATGTATAAAACACATAATATCATCCCCCTTCTTTATAATTTTACTCAAGTTTTCAGCTAGCAATTTCCCTCTGTAACCGGAGCATATATTTACAATTATAGTGGTTTCCATCAAAGAAATTATTAGGATTCAATTCAGGGGAAAAATCCCTCACATACACCGGCTTCTCGCCAAATGTTACGCACGATTCCATGAGTGTAATAACAACAACCCAGTATAATCCCAATAGTGGGGTCTGGGGAGGGTAGTGTGTACGCAGACCTTACCCCTACCCTGAGTGTAATATATATATAGGGAATGCCGAGGCGTACGACCCGATCCAACATAAAAGTAAATTGTGCACTGCCAGAGAGTCGAATGACGCGAACCATAGATGCATCTACTAACCTGCCGAGGCGATCAACCCGCTCCCATGAGAGTAGTAAAAGGTAGTACCCCACTCGCGAATCATACGTGCGATGCGGTAAAATATAAGTTTCTTAAATTATTAGGTATTTAGCATTTCTTCCTGAAAATACGAGGTTAAATGGAAACTCTTAAAAATCTCAACTTCTTCAATTTAAACTTCTTTCAACCCAATTATTACGCAACCTTAAACTTGTTTCTTCTCAAATCAAACAATAACATGAATTAACAATATTATCAATGAAGGCATGATGCAGGCCTAAAACTACTCGAACATAAACATAATAGTAGCTGCACACGGACTCTTGTCACCTCGTGCATACGTATCCCCCCACAAATAGAAGCACCTATCCAATTAATTCACCTATGGGGACAATTCCCTCATACAAGGTTAGAAAGGAGAATCACCTCGTTCCGAAGTTCTATAACCGACATTCCACGCCCTTTCGAAGACTCAAATCGATGCACAACTCCCCAAAACTAGCCAATAATTATGCAAACCCATTAATATATGATCAATTACTCATTATAATCAAATTTATAATAATTCCTAACCCCGATCAAAAAGTTGACAAAATTGCCCTTAGACCCACGTGCCCGGATTATGAAATTTTTAGATAAAGTTTACCCATAATCTCACGAACTCAAATATATAATTTACTCTCAATTTCATGCCCAAAATCATGGTCAAAATCCAAGAATACCAATTTTCTAGGTTTTCCTCAAACTCCCAAATTCCTATCAAATTTTCATGCTAAAATCTATATATAATCAATGTATTTACCTCAAAATAGGTGGGGATAACTTACCTTGTCGTTGATGATGAAAACTCTCACTTGAAGCTCTCCAAAAATCGTCCAAACAAGAGAAAAATAGAAGAAAATGGGCCAAATCCCCGTTTTACAGAAACCTTACTGCCTCAGTATTTTCGCGCCTGCGGTGCATAGACTGCCTCTGCGGCGCACATGCCGCTTCTGCGGTCCTGGGCTCAAGTCCAAAATCCTCTTCTGCGGTCTCCTCAGCACATATGTGCACCTGCATTTGCGGGTTAATCTCCGCACCTGTGGTCACTACCCTTCTTCGCCCAAACTGCACATGCGACCATTCCCTTGCTTCTGCGTTCACATACCTGCACTCAAACTTGCGCAGGTGCGATTATACCAGAATTGATGCACTTCAGCCATTCCTTATGTTCCATTTTCAATCCGTTGACTACCCAAATTCCACCCGAGGCCCTCGGGATCCCGTCAAATCACACTAACTAGTTCCAAATAATTATTTGGACCTGCTCGAGGCATCAAATTACAACAATTAACACTGAAATCACAAACCACACCCCATTTCAAACCTGCTGAACTTTAGAACTTTGAACTTCCTCATCCGTGCCAAAACCAGTCAAATAGCCTCCGATTGACTACAAATTTTGCACACGAGTCATATTCAACATTACAAAGCTATTCCAACTTTTGGAATCGGAATCCGACCCCGATATCAAAAAGTCCACATCCGGTCAAACTTCTCAAAAACCTTCAAATTTCTAACTTTAGCCAAATGACTCCAAAATGACCCACGAACCTCCAAATCCACTTCCGATCGAGCTCCCAATACCAAAATCACCATACAGAGCTATTATTCAGAATCCCAAACGGATATCGATAACGCTGAAATGCACTTCAACCCAAATTTATGAAATTCTTCCAAAATGCTAACTTTCACAATAGGCACCGAAATGCTCCCGGTTCATCCAAAACCTGATCCGGGCATACGCCTAAGTCCAGAATCATTATATGAACCTTCTGAAACCTTTAAATCCCGATTCCGAGGTCATTTACTCAAATCAACCCTTAGTCAGATCCTTCTTAACTTTAAGCTTCTAAAATGAGAATTGTCAACTCCGAACTCCCTGAATTTCAATTCCGACCTTACATACAAGTCATAATACAGAAAGTGAAGCTACTCATGGCCTCAAACCGCTGAAGAACGCGCTAATGCTCAAAACGACCGGTCGGGTCATTACCTTCTCTCCCACTTAAACACACGTTCGTCCTCAAACGTGCTAAGAACGGCGCTGGAGTTGTCCAAAATCACTGTTTAACACCTTGAGCACCTACCCGTGCTACCACAGCTCAGTTGAGCACATTAACTCGATCAAATATGAAGATATTCTCTTTTATTCAAACAAACAAGCTTAGAACCCAGTTCCAACACCCGAAATTCTCCGCAGGCCTGCTTCCAACCTACGAATACCGTATCAATCACTACACGATGTACTAGAACATGAATGCATACCTTTGTTGAATTCTCACCATGCACCCCAGTATTCACAGACTATAATAACCTTCTCTGATCATAATAACCGACTTTTCCCGAATCTGATGCTCACAATACACCTCATGACATATATAAATCTTGTCCCAACTTTTGCGATACCACCACGACAGAAGAGATGCAAAGAAATTCATTACCAAGCGCCGAGTCAACATATCATTGAGTCTATACTCTTGACAAGAACCATCACCTTATTCTGAATCAAATAATAATATTTGCTCTTTGATATACTTCATATAATCCGATCGCACTGATCCTAGATCCATAAATCTTGTCTCACCTCGTACAAACTGCTTAGGCAATAAGTCGCCCCAGACACGACCAAAAGTCTCTTATGATGTTACAATGTGCCAGTAGGCCACAAACTCGAACGTGATACATAAGGGAAACGAACTCTGGAAGGGACTACTCAACTCAAGTAACTAATATGAACTTTCCTCAAAAAAATAAAATGGGAAACAAAACACTCAAAAAAATCAAAATATAGAAAATTGTACTCATCATCACACTGTTGCGGCATGCAACCCGATCTACACATAGAACTCACATAAGGAGATACACACTGGGCTAAATTGCTCATTACTACTAAATACTGAATATTGATCACAAGCACGCTAAGTGCATAATACCATTCCTGGGGAGACAGATAGCGCCATGAGCTACAAAACTCAAGCAAAACTGAGGTGCAATATATAATCTAAATTATAGGAGCCATCCTGCTCATATAACATCATCGCTATGTGAAATCTCAACACATAAGGAATTTATCAAGACGTTTCATAACTCACACGGCCCAATATAGAATTACATGAAATAGCTGATGATATTAATAGCATCCAACTTCCGAATACTCCTTCATAAGGAGCGCTATGCCGAAATGAACACATCTAGCTTGATATAGAGCCTACCTTCATGTTTAAATCCATCCGCATACCTCAAGCCGATTCTGATTGCACCGCCTAGACAAATAACCTTCCAAGGGTCTATAAATACCCCTTTTTCCTACAACTCACAAAAACAGCCATCATAACCGGGGTAAACCTCCACAGTCGACAACCCAATAAACTGAGTGCCCTTCAAGCATAAGTCCTCAAATTAGCGATATTACCATAATCCCCATACTTTGTTCAAATTCCAAATCAACCAGGTGACTACATGTCACATTTATACAATCTCCCTGAGAGACACGCTCCCACGACCTTCCACACCAAATAACAAGTCTGTACATCCATACCATTAGCAGCACTAACGCTGTAAAGAAAATCGAGAATCCACAACCAGATTGCAAAGCCTCTTTCACAAAACACCGATCTCAGAAAATACTGGAAACAATCCCAGCTTACTCTAAACATTCAAATTCCTTCCCTGCTCATTCGAGCTCGTGACATCCTTGCCAACCCCAAACCGCAACCTCGGTTCTTCGTTTTCAATTTCCATACCGCTCACTGCACCTAACATGCCAATATGCGATAGTATAAGAATTTTATGATAACTCTGGAACTACTATTAAGGTAAATCTACCTACACATGACAGGTTGTAATACTTGAATACCTCTAAATATAATCAATTACCACGGCCTTCGTGCCTCACACGTATCACCACCACTATGCCAAATTCAACCATGGCCAACCAATCTGATTTCTTCCAATTCATCCTTAACTTGCTTTAGAGATACTGATAGCTCCATTCCTTACATAACCAACCTAAATCCACACTCCCCTTGAGTGACTCCCGTCCATGAGACCACATTGTCTCCAAACCTACGAACCGTTTCATACCCTCCTTTCACGCACATTCGCATCTTCAACTGATACACCTATTTCGATAATTCCTCTAATAATCCAAAGTCTTTTTATCCCCTTTTCCTCCCAAATGCTACACTGAAAGTCGAAAACATCATAGAACATTCCGAACCTCTTATCATAATCTACTAAAAAAGCTTGATTCTTAGCCTTATAGCGGGCTTGAACCCTTAGGCGCCGTATTTTTAATACTTTGAATTCACTAGGACCGTTGTTGAGAGTCACCCACTCTGGCTTGGTCCCGAATATAATTAACTCCAAGGCTCCGCTGGCATATGAACACCCATCTCAATGAAACACCTAACTAAATCGCCTCCCAAAGCCTGGTCATGAGTCAATAAGGCCAACTATAGCATGCCTTTATACATTCCTTTGCTCAAATTACCACTTATGTTCCTTTCCCTTAGTTGAAATAACTTACCAATATGCTGATAACCCGAAACCTCACCAGAAGATAACCATGCAACCCAATCGTAGGCGGTGGGACTCTCCTACTTAGCTTGAAGCTGATAACTAAGGATTCTAGCCTATTTTATGCTCTTTTTTGCTTAGGTTTTGGATTAAAAGTGTGTACAAGTATTCTCGAAAGCTAACTTATTGTGCTTGTTTGCAGTGTTTGGTCAAAAAAGAGACAAGAAAGTCATAACTAGCTCAAAAAAGAGTGAAACTTGCACAAGTTCAAAAGCTGGGTCAAAAGAGCACTGACAGCGAAGAAACAACCGCGGACGCGGAGAGTCCACCACTGAGGCGATCTTGATTTCGCTCTCAGCAGTGGCAAAGTTTAGAAAGTGATTTTGGGCTTAAGAAGTCACCGCTATCGGCGGTGAAATTGTACGGTAGTGGTAGCCTTAGGGCGGTCGCGTTAAAGTTACCGCCCTCAGCGGTAGTCAAATTCAGAGAACCAAAAATGGAGCTAAAAACTAAAGACACAGTCCACGCTCGCTCGATGTTAGCGGAACCTTTGTAGGGGAATTTTTGTCCAAAAAATTTAGTTGTGTATAAATAGTTCTTTTTCAAATTTTTAGGTCATTTATTGTATAGCTGAGCACGTGAACCGCCTCTTTTTACCTTTTTGAGTAATTGTAGAACATATTTAGCAATTACACTTAGATTTTAATCTTGTAATTACTTTTTATGGCTTATATTTCATCTCAATCCTTAATTTCTTCTTTGATTATGAGTAGCTAAACCCATTAACTAGGGTTGTGGCTCAACTCCAGTGTGGATATTTAATGGGTCTTCAATTTTAGGACTTGAATCTTTATGGGTGAATGATATTTGACTTGATTTATTCCTTAAATGTTGAATTGGTGGTTGCAAATACTAATTTGTGCCTTTTTGACTTAGCCGGTTCTTGAGAAAGAGAGGCTAAGTCTAGGAAATTCAAGACACAAGGAATTAGGGTGCATTCAAGAGATTGATAACCCCAATTAAAGAGTTAAACCTAGAGATAATAATACCTGACTTGAGCCATATTTGCCTTCATTGTTTTACACCCAATTGGTCTTGAGAAAGTCAATTAGGTCAAAGTCACTCAAACTACCGAGAGGTATAGAGTGAGTAGTTACATGCAATGGCTATTTGATAATCCTAATTATAACAAGTTTGCCCTAAGTTTTAGATCCCGTTAGATACCCACCTAGGTGCAAGTCACTTCCCTAGTGCCTTTAGACCAATTAAGAAAACCCTACAAAAATACCATACTTAGCTTATTTGTCTGCATCATTAGTATTGAAGTAAAATAGTAAACAAACAAAGAATGATTGGAAGTGTAATTAAGAACATTGCACATTTCTAGATTAGACAGGAATCCAATTCCAAACATATCTTAGCTCTCTATGGATTCAAGCCTGAACTTTTGGGTAAAAGCTACATCGACCGCTCTTGCCACTCTATAGTGGTGTAGGGTTGGACTCGATCACTTTTTTGGCGCTGTTGCCGGGGAGCTAAACGGTTTTGACTATCTATCTAACTAGTTTTGTGTATTGTTTTTCTTTCCTTCTGTGTTACTAACTTGTGTATGTGATCAATTTAGGTACAAAATGACAAACAATGATCCTTTTGGAAATGTTCTACCGAGGGAGGAGGTAGATGATGATGGTGAAGATGCGGTGCCTCTAGTACTTCAAGGTCAAAGATGAGGCCGCCAGGTCAATGACAATATTCCAGACCCTCCCCCGCCTCCTCCAACAGTCGCTCCTCGGGTGCTTCCAAATGAAGGATATGCAAGTGCAATTGTCCCACCCTGGATCCGAGCGGGCAATTTCCAAATTACAAATGTGATGTTGACTTTATTGGACCAGTGAGGGTACTTCACAAGCGCTCCCTATCAGAATGCATATAAACATCTGAAAGGCTTTATGGATACCTGCTGGGGAAGCAAGCTGACCAATGTGTCAGAGGATGCATTGAGATTGAGATTGTTCCCTTTTTCACTCAGAGGGAAAGTTTTTGACTGGCTCGAAAGGCTTCCCAACCATTCCATAACTATGTAGGATGAGTTGGCGGACAAGTTTATAGCTAAATTTTTCTCGCCAGAGCATATGGCGACTTTGAGAGATTAGATTTTGGCCTTCAAACAAGAACCTAATGAACCACTTCATGAGAAGTGGGAATGATATCGGACAATGGTAAAAGAATGTCTGAACAATGACATAACCGAAGCAGTGATCCATCAGACATTCTATCGTGGCATTATCATGACCAATCAGTGTGTAGTGAACCAGCTAGCAGGGGGAAATTTTATAAATACACCTTATGCTGAGGCGTGTGAGATATTAGATGAGATGGTCGATACTTCCTCAACTTGGCAAAGTCGAGATAATGTGACACATGATGATCCGACTGTTATTCACTAGCACAAAGAGCTCCACGACCATGGCCAAGCAATAGCAGAGTTGACTACAACAATGAACCAGTTAGCAAAAGCTCAATTGCAACAAGTTCAAGCGCCGAGACAAGTAAATTCTATGGAAGTTATGAACATGTTGGTCAATAAGAGGTGACAAAGAGGTCAACAATGTCAAGGTAGTCCGGATCAATATGAACAGAGTAGTGGTGGTTTCAACCAAGATGATAGATATGATGAGCAAAGTGAAGAAGTGGAGTGCGTGAACAATTATCAAGGACAATGGGGCAATGCTTCTAACCAACAACAACAGTGGAGATCCCAAGGAAATTAGGGGAATCAAAACCAACAAGGCAATAGCAACTGGGGGAACAACAATTAGAATAGAGCAATCAGAACAACCAGGGCAACTGGAGTGGAAACAACAACAAATGGGGAGGAAACAACAACCAAAGGGGTTGGAATAATGGCAATCAAGGGAATTGGGGGTAAGTCTTTCAAAGACCTCTGATGTATCAACAACCAAACAACCCGTCTCTATTTCCATCCCAAAGTCCTAGCTCGTCAAACAATAAGATGGGAAGGATCGAGATGATATTTGAACAAATGATGAAAAAGAATATTGACTCTGATGCCCAGTTGGCATCCCATAATACTTTAATCTAAATTTTGGAGGTTCAACTTGGCCAGATTTTGCAATCTTTGAATACTCGCCCTAAGGGGGCTCTAGCTAGTGATACGGTAGTAACCCGAAGGGTGGGAACAACATCGGGCATGCAATGGCAGTGATTACTAGAAGTGGTTGAGGTGGTGATGTGAATACCTCCAAGCAAAAGGAAATTATGAGTGATGAGGTTGAAGTACAGGATGATGATGTTCCTATAGTTGATGAGCAAGTGAGTGAAGAGAATTTGAATGCAGAAGTGAGAATTGATATTCATGATAATGAGGTGGAGACTCAAAATGATGTAAACCTGTACGTAATACACTTACCGGAAATGGTAGTGCCCAAGGCTAAGGCTCCGTTGACACGGCCTCCTCTACCTTACCCTCAAAGACTTGCAAATCAAAAGAATGAAAACCAATTTAACAAGTTTATTGAGATGATAAAAAGCTTGTCGATCAATGTTCCTTTGGTGGAATCTCTTAAGAAAATGTCGGGTTACAACAAGTTCATGAAAGACTTGGCGACTAAAAAGAGATCCATGGATTGTGAGACCATCAAAATGACTCCTCAAGTAAGTGCAATTGTGCACTCGATGGCTCCAAAGCTTGAAGATCCCGACGCTTTCACCATTCCATGTACCATTGGGAGTGCGGATTTTGCAAAGGCATTGTGTGATTTGGGAGCAAGTATCAATTTGATTCGTTACTTTGTGTTCAAAACTTTGGGTATTGGTCAACCGAGAGCTACTTCAATGAGATTGAAAATGGCGGATAGAATAATGAAGAAGCTTCTTGGTATTATTGATGATGTTCTTGTTCGGGTGGACAAGTTTATTTTGCCTACTAACTTTGTGATTATGGACTGCGAGGTCGACTATGAGGTGCCGATAATACTAGGAAGACCTTTCCTTGCTACTGGGAAGGCATTGGTTGATGTGGAAGCAGAGGAGCCACATTCCGGATGGATGATAAAAAATGGTCTTTCATGTGTGCAAATCAATAAAGCAGCCAAATAGTACTGAAGTGTGCTCTTTTGTGGATCTTGTCACGAAGGTGATAGTTGATGATACTAGTGCCATGATTAATGTGGAGGATCCTTTGGAAGCGGTATTGTTGAACCTTCATGTGAATGAGGATGAAGGTCGGGTGGAGTGTGCCAGTGCTTTGCAAAGAATGGGATCTTATTCTTATGAGCCCCATAAGCTCTCTTTGGATCTTGAGAATAGAAAGACTCTGCCAACAAAGCCCTCAATTGAGGAACCTCCCATTTTGGAGTTGAAGCCTTTGCCTTCACACCTCAGGTATGAATTCTTAGGCCCTAGTTCAACTTTACCTGTTATTCTTTCATCTTGTCTTACTTATATGCAGGTAGATGCAACACTGGTGGTGCTCCAAAGAAGGAAGAAGGCAATTGGATGGACTCTAGCTAATATTTGGGGAATAAGCCCCGCCTTTTGCATGCACAAGATTTACTTGAAGATGATGCCAAGCCCTCCGTGGAACATCAGAGGAGGTTGAACGAGGCTATGCAAGAGGTTGTCAAAAAGAAGGTGATCAAGTGGTTAGATGTAGGGGTTATGTAACCCATCTCGGAAAGTTCTTGGACTTCGCCAGTGCAATGTGTGCCGAAGAAGTGTGGTATGACTGTGGTTACCAATGAGCAAAACTAGTTGATTCCCACCAGGACTATCACCGAATGGAGGGTGTGTATGGACTACCGCAAGCTGAATAAAGTGACCCGCAAGGATTACTTTCCATTGCCTTTTATTGAACAAATGCTAGATAGACTTGCTGGGCGTGCCTTCTACTATTTTCTGGATGGGTACTCAAGTTACAACCAGATTTTGATTGCTCAGGAAGATCAGGAGAAAACCACCTTCACGTGTCCGTATGGCACCTTTGCATTTTTAGGATGCCATTTGGTTTGTGTAATGCAACAGCTACATTCCAGGGGTGTATGATGGCTATATTTACCGACATGCTGGAGGATTTCTTGGAAGTGTTCATGGATGATTTCAGTATTGTGGGTGAGCCCTTTGATGAATGTTTGAAGTAGCTTGACAAAGTGTTGGCCCAATGTGAAGAGACAAATCTTGTGCTTAACTGAGAAAAATGCCACTTTATGGTCAAGGAGGGCATTGTCCTCGGCCATAGGATCTCAAAGCACAGTATAGAGGTGGACAAGGCAAAAATTGAAGTGATCTCAAAGCTTCCTCCTCCTACTTCAGTCAACGGGGTTAGGAGTTTTCTTAGGCATGTGGGGTTCTACCGAACATTCATCAAAGACTTTTCTAAGATAGTGAATCCTTCGTGTAAATTATTGGAAAAGGATGCCAAATTCATGTTTAATGAGGAATGCATGAAAGCTTTTGAACTTCTCAAGTACAAATTGACAACTACTCCCATTATTACCGCGCCTAATTGGAGCTTACCTTTTGAGCTCATGTGTGACACAAGTGATGTTGCGGTAGGAGCAGTTTCGAGTCAAAGAGTAAACAAGATGTTTCACCCGGTATATTATGCAAGCAAAACAATGAATGATGCTCAAATTAATTACACAGTGACGAAAAAAGAGTTGCTAGCAATTGTGTTTGCAATGGAGAAGTTTAGGCCTTATCTCATGGGTGCCAAGTTGATAGTTCATACTGACCATGCAACACTCCGCTACTTGATGACAAAGAAGGATTCTAAGGCTCGGTTGATGAGATGGGTTCTATTATTTCAAGAGTTTGACCTTGAGATTATTGATTGGAAAGGGAGTGAAAACCCAGTGGCGGACCACTTGTCCCTCTTGGAAGAGGAGGGAAGGCACCGTGATGGCCTCGAAATTAATGATTCATTCCCTGATGAACAACTCTTCTCTGTATCTGTGAATAGCATGCCTTGGTTTGTGGATGTTGCCAACTTTTTTGTGACTGACGTTGTTCCGTGTGAGCTCTCTTCTAACCAAAGGAAGAAGCTTAAATGGGATAGCTTGGACTGCTACTGGGATAAGCCATACTTGTTCAAAATCTATAATGATGGTGTTATTCGGAGATGTGTTCTGGAAAAGGAGCAAATGAGTATTCTAGATGCGTGTCATTCCTCTTCCTACGGTGGTCATCATAGTGGGGCGAGGACAACTTCAAAGGTGCTTAGCTGTGGTTTTTATTGGCCTATATTTTACAAGAATGCGGGTGAGCTTGTGAAGAGATGTGATGAGTGTCAGAGAGCAAGTGGAATTTCAAAAAAGGATGAGATGCCTCTCACTACTTCTCTTGAGGTTGACATATTTGATGTGTGGGGCATTGACTTCATAGGACCTTTCATGAGTTCATGTGGAAACATGTACATTCTGGTGGCCGTTGATTATGTTTCCAAATAGGTTGAGGCCGTCTCTTTACCCAACAATGAGGCTCAGAGTGTGGTGGCGTTTCTCAAGAAGAATATCTTTACTCGGTTTGGCACTCCTAGAGCAATCGTCAGTGATGGGGGTTCTCATTTATGCAATAAGTCATTTTATACTTTGCTTGCAAAGTATGGTGTCAATCACAAGGTTTCAACCTCGTACCATCCTCAGGCTAGTGGCCAAGTTGAAGTCTCAAACAGGGAAATCAAGAGTATATTGTCAAAGACTATCAATGCAAATAGGATCAACTGGTCAAAGAAACTAGATGATGCTTTGTGGGGTTACAAGACTGCTTACAAGACTCCAATTGGTATGTCTCCATACCGGTTGGTGTTTGGGAACGCTTGCCATCTCCCGGTTAAGCTATAGCATAAGGCCATGTGGGCTTTGAGGAATTTAAATCTTGAATGGGATATTGCACCAAATCTTCGGGTGGAGCAACTCAATGAACTTGATGAGTTCCGGTTTCATGCCTATTCCAGCTCGTCCTTGTATAAGGACAAAATGAAGTACTTACATGACAAGTATGCCCATAGCAAGGAATTCAAAGCGGGTGACTTGGTTCTATTATTCAACTCCACATTACGACTGTTCCCGGGAAATCTCAAGTCAAAATGGAGTGGACCTTTTGAGGTGGTGCTCGTGACTCCGTTTGGTGCTTTTGATTTAAAAAACAAAAATGGTAAAATCTTCAGAGTTAATGGGCACAGAGTGAAGAACTATCTTGGCAAGTTTGATGATAGCCACGTGGTGGCAATGATCCATCTCAAGTGATTGATGGTAACAGAGTTAATGGGCATAGAGTGAAGCACTATCTTGGCAAGTTTGATGATAGCCACGTGGTGGCAATGATCCATCTCAAGTGATTGATGGTAACCTGCATCGTGCCACGAAATTAAATCAGGCGTTTCATGGGAGGCAACCCATGTATTTTCGATTTTTTTCTTAGTGTAGGTTTCATTTTGAGCTAACTGGTTGTGACATGTGTGTAGGAATGTTTGATGCAGTGCAGGACTAAGCTGGAAAAATTGTGCAACACTCCGAAGTTGGACCGCTGACAGCGCTCCATTTTTTGCGGTCAGCGGTGGCCTTACCGTGGAGGCGAAAATTGGTGGCGGACGCGGGATTGAAAAGCCCCAAAATAAGACTTCTCTTACGTTTCAACCACGTCCGCGGTGCTAGTTTTTGCTGAGAGCGGTGCCTAACCATGGCCGCGTACCATTTACCCCTCTCAGCGGTCGTTTTTAGCAGGTCTACGGTTCTTCACAAGCACGGACCGCAGTGGAATTCTGCGGTCGCGCCAGGTAAGATATGTGGGTCCCAGTCTTTTTAGTATAAATAGAAGGTCAGGGAGCTTTTTACACTTTGTGATCTTTTATCTTCCAGACCTAAAATTTCATTGTTCATGCAAGCCCTAAGCTGCACATAAAACAATTTAGAAGTCCACTCCCATCATTCATCACTCAACTGGTAATTTTAATTCATAATTGTTATTCAATTTGTTCTTGCTTTTATTTTATTTTTGTTAGTTTTTGCTTCTTCTTTATCTTGTTCTTTTAATTTTAACTTAGGGCTCCTTAATGTTAATTAGATTTGGTTTAAAATAATTAGGAGTTATTAATGAATACCTAGTGGGGTTAAAGATGTAGATGATATTAATAAAAGCATGAACAATCTGAAACCCTAGATTTGCTGGGCCCAATTTTGACTTCCGCAGCCGTGGTTGATTTTCAGCGGTCAGCGTTCATAAGTTTATCTAAGTTAGAAGTCCTGATAACCGCGGTTAGTGGTGGCAAATTCCGCTGACTACGGTGCCCTTCCATGGCCGCGATGCTTTTCTCGCATTCCGTGGGGCTCAAGTTCAGAGAAATTAAAATAAGGGTCAGCGACCGCGGTTGATTTTCCACGGACAGTGGTGCAACCTCCGCGGCCTCACTCAACTTACCGCGTTTAGCGGTGAAATAGAATCAGAGGGTGGGTAGTCTGATCCCCACACCTCCGCAGCCATGATTCATTTTCTACAGTCAGCAGTGATCATTCCGCGACCCCGTTTCATTTTCCGCTGTCAGCGGTCTGCAACTTTTTCTGTAAATTGTTCTTATGCTTTTCTTCACTGCTTCTTCTAGCACCAATTCTAACACTCTTCCACTGATTATGTTCACAGACAATGGTTAAATCTAGAGGTGGTGGTGAGAAACAAAAGGTTAAAGTAGAGTCCTCCCGGGGTAAGGGATGAGGACAAATTAAGTTGATCCCAGCAATTCGGACATTAATTGGGGAAATGAGGAAGAACATTAGAGCTACAAATAGAGTTGCTTCCCACTCAGACAGAAATGACTATGTCCCCTCTAGGGAGGCCTCCGAGGGTGACTATTCCAACTTATGTTCCAGACTTCCCGGGGAGACTCAAGTTGATTGATGAGCCTAAACCCCCGACCTCTCCTACTTCTAATGCCTCTTATGAGTCGTCTGATGGATCAGTGGAGAGCGGTGGGTCCTCCTCTTTAGCCTCACCCACAGCTTCGTCACCGGCACAAGATCCTATAGATGTAGATGCTGAGGTACCGGATGACGGGAGTGGGGGTGACACCCAGACCGGAGGTGTGGAAAGGACTAGAAAACTGGAGGTTTGGCAATAGAGGCTCGTCAGTGAGCTGGTATACTATAAATTCAGTGAGTGGTGGCCTTAAAAGTCCCTAATTCATGAGTGTCAGTTTATAGAGCGGGACCTTCTGCCCCACAACCCCAATGTAAAGCAACACTTTAATGAATGAGTGGGATGAGAGTACTTCACTAGCAAGGTGCTAGATGCCAATGAGCACCTAGTCAAAGAGTTCTACGCCAATGCCTCCTACATCAAAAAGGGCACAAAAGTGACTAAGATGCGAAATCTTAAAGTCAAGTTTGATAGGAAGACGATAAATGATTATTTTGGGTTCAATGATGAAAATGAGGCACTATACTTAAAGAAAGTGGCAATGGATGATGCAGCTCGCTCGTGGTTGGCATCACTTCTGGCTCTCCTGGATACTACTCCAACATTCTTGATAGTAGGAGTTCCTATCTTGAGGAACACCCTGAACTTTGAGGCTAAGGGTTGGGAGACGTTTGTATGAAACAGACTAGACCCCACTACTCACGACAACACCATGCCGGTTTCCCGGGAGATTGTAGTGGCGACTATCATGGCGGGGTTCCCGATCAATGTTGGGAATACCATGTCTAGGGTGGTCCTAGAGTGGTCAACGAGGGTGATAGATCTTACCCCTTTCCGAACTTCCTCACCATGTACTTGGAGGATCAAGAGGTGGAGAAAAGAAATTTCGATGTCGTGGTAAAGCCCAAGAAGGCCTTATCATGGTATAGCCTTCAGGGTCCAGGAAACCCCAAATCCAAGGGATCCAAGGGCAAAGTTACTACCTCTACTGGCCAGTCTGAAGAGCCAGCAGTGGTAGTGATAACTTGGTATTTTACCAGCTTATCTCCCCTTAATACTTAATCCTTTGTATAATTTTATTGAGAAACTAAGGCATTTTGCTGATGTTTATTGGTATATTTCAAGTGTCAAGTGATTTAGGGATGATTTTGAAGAAACCGCGTGAAAACAAGTCAAAAAGGAGCTAAAATGGAAAAATAAACTCTGTCCAGTTTTTACACTATTCGATCGCATAATTCTTAATGCAATCGCATAAGCTTAAGCCTATGAAATAGTGCGAACGCGTATGAACACTTGTAAATGCATAAGGCAAAGTCCAGTCAGCAGCTAGTCAACATACCTGTGCGAATGCATGGTAGCTTATGCGATCGCATACCTCAAGGAATTCATTCTCTGCGATCGCATATCTTCAGTTGCGAACGCACAGTGTACTTTCTGGTCAGGTGCTGGGCAGTTTTGACATTTCACGTTTTTATCCCCAAATCGTTTTTATACACGACCTAGCAAATATTTTCAGTATCTTTTGGCATATTTTCACTTCCTAAGACTTGAGAGAACAAGGTTGGAAGCTAGGGTTTGCACACACACTTTGGTCTTGAAGATTTGAAACTTTTGGTTAAGAATTTCTTATCTATTTATGTTTATTTCTTCATTTCCTTGCTTTGTATTATATATCAAAGTGTGTAGTATTTTATCCAACACTTGAATCTTATTTATGGTAATATTCATATTTAAAGTGTGGATTAAATACCTAGTTGTGCTTATGTATTGAATGATTTTTATCCTTTTATGAAGTGAGTTATTGTTACTTTAATTATTCTTGTTATTTAATGTTTCCAAAGGGATTAGCTAACCCTAGGACTCGCCCATTAACTCCGAATTAATTTTGGGAAAGATTATTTGGGGTTGGGAAAGATTAATTAACAAGAGCTTGAGGTTTTAACCCTCATTTTATAGATTCTACCTAGGGATAGGATTGAACTACTTGTAGCCATATTCGGGTGTGCTTAATTTCTTAATTTTTTTAGGGATAATTCAATTAGGAAGTCTTGTTAGTATTCGGAAGAAGCTAATATAGAATTATTACCTGTGTCTAATTAAAATAAACTCGCTCATACTTGTAAAATCGTGAAATACATTGGATTGTTACTTGAGTGTAATTCCCGATGCATCCACACTTGTAGCCATTGATTATTTTACTCGCTTTCTAGGTTATTTTACTCGCTTTCTAGGTTAGTTTACATTTCCACATTTAGGTATAAATACTTTCTCAAATCAATTCTAAGTGTTTGGCATTGCCTAACAAGTGATAATTCTCTTATATTCCTAATCGCCTACATATTGATCTATGTGTGATTCGACCTCGACTCATAGTTGTGTAAATTATATTGCATGCAACCATGTCCATTTACTTTTTAATAGTAGATTTGGACGTCATCAAAATTGGCGCCATTGCCGGGGAACAATTTGGCGTAATTTAGGTTGTTTGAGAAATAAGCGTAAGTGCTTTGGTCCAAACTTGTGAATATTTGTGTAATTAATTTTTTTTACCTTGGTCTATTTTTCTTGTTTTTTTCTTGTTTAGTTTCTTATTTTTGAAAAGTAGCATCATTTAATGAAAATTGGTCGGATGGTAGTTGTTCATACTTTGATGACCCTTGTCCTTATTGTGGAGGACCACACTCGTGGCAAAATTATTTAAATTCTCACGGGGGTATATTGTGCGCATAATGTCAAACCCATAAGTGGAGTATTTGTGATAAGTGTGGTTATCAAAATGGTCATTGGGATGATTGTGATTATTTGTCCTTCCCTTCTCCAAGCCCCCACTATGATGATTCTGTTTTTTGTGATGAAAATGATAGGGCTATAGAAATGGAAGAAGTGAGCATGGTCAAAGTGGAGAGTTCAAGCTTATGTTAGAATGCCTAATTGAAGGAGGAAACAAAGAACAAAGTGCCTTAGAGGAGCTTTTGAAAAATAGTCTCTAAAATGACTTGTCACTTGAACGGTTGAATTTGCAAATGGGAGAATTGCTTGAAGCTTTAGAGGTCCAAAAAGCCTCGGAAGTTAATGATAGCCAAGAATTTTCTTTAGATGTGGAAGACGAAAATCCTTCCTTGGCGCTTCATCAAAACCAAGAAGAACTCTCAAATGCTCAAAATGAGAAGATGATGCTCATGATGGAAACCATTCTTGCAAATGAGGAGAACCACAACTTTGCACTCGAGGACTTGAAACAAGGCTTGGATTACAATGATGAACATATCCCCACTTTGGAAGATCAAATGAAAATATTGGTTGAGGCTCACTATGCCCACCAACTTGAGAGTGTGGAAGGAAGTCAAGAAGAGTCTGATTTCGAGGAAAAAAGTGAGCTCTACTTTGAGGAATCAAGAATTGAACATCCACCAACCGACTCCATGAGTGTTAATGATGCCGATAAAAATATGGAGTTAAAGTCAACCGATGTAAACAAAAATTTGGTTGAGATTGACTCTAGTCCGAGGGAAAAAGAGGATGTCAAAATCTGTGAAGAATTGCAACTTGGAGGTTTGATGTCACATCCCAAGCATTTTTTAACATTGAAATTGTGTGGTGATATGGGAATTGAACTACACGAGTCAATGAGGGATTGTGAGAAGTAAGGCAAAAGCCATACATTTTACAATTTGAGGGATCAAGAAAGCAAAATGACATTCCTCATATGAAAGCCAAGAAGTGCAAAATGAAGAAATGAAGTCTTGGCTTGATCATCAACTTACCACCCCCACCGCTCATGGTCACAAGCTTGATTCCAAGTAGGTGCCCGGTTCATATCATCCAAGTGGTGAGAAAAGTGGTAAAGTTGACTTGCGCCGTGCCACAACATTAAATGCGGCGCTTGGTGGAAGGCAACCCACCGTTTCCAAAATTTTTGGTTGTTTTTTGAAATTTTCTTTTTTAGAATAGCTTATTATATTGTTTCTAACTAATCTGTCAAGTTTCAAAAATTTTTGAGTTGATTTGAGTAGGTCGGGGTGACCGGGAAGCCAAAAATCAGTAGCTGGTGCAAAATTGCAATGCAGCACACTATTGCACTATGCGATCGCCGCACAACCAATGCGATCGCATTTCAGCAGGTAGCAGTTACACTATTCGATAGCATAACTGCCAAAGCCATTGCAAATTTTCAGGATTTGTTGCACTATGTGATCGCAATTTTACTCACGCGATCGCATTCCTCCAGGTAGGTGAAAAATAATTAAACACTGGAAATGACCCTTTCACTCAATCTTCTACCCAAAAACGAAAATTCTCACCCCTTGGCCCTCAAAAATCATAAAAACGTGTTCTCTCTTCAATTCCATCTCAATAATCAAGTTTAATCTCAAAGTTATGTGCTTCTTCATTCTAATCTCTCTTAAAGGTCCCTTCTTGGTGCTACAAATGTGAATGAACAACCATTTTAACTTCTTCTTCTTCTTTTTCTTCTACTTCTTCTTCTTCTTCTCTACTTCATGTCTAGAGTTGAAATTTTAGAGTATTTGCTGTGAATATTATGTTTGAGTGTGCTTGCTTGCTGGGTAAAGTTGGTTGAGAGAGTGAGTTCTTAATTGTTGAAAAATTTGGGGTTAGATCTGTACTTCATTTCTCTGAATTTGATATGAAAACCTAATGCTCATAATGTGTTTGGGAAAATTCCCAAAAGAACTTCAACTGGGCGAGGCAGGAGACCTTCACGATTGCGTTAACTATTCTGCGATCCCATAGGTCTAATTATGCACTATGAACAAAATGCCTTATGCGATCGCGTTGACTGTTCCGCGATCGCATAGCTTTAAATTCTGAGAACTAAAATTTTCACTTTGCGATCACATGTGTATCTCCGCGATCGCATAACTTCAGCTTCAGTATTCCAAAAATAGTAGCTCTGTAGAATTTTTCCCTGATGCTTTCTGATCTTTTTCTTTGGGCTAAATGCATCATAATACAATGTATTATGTACCCATACAAGCATTTGACATGAGGTCTCTTTTTGTAGGCACTTTGAGCATCAAATGACCTCGAAAAATGTTGAAATTGCACAAGATCATTCTCCCCAAGCTGTGGAAGAAGAATATTTTGATCAGGCTAGATTCATAGCTGCTGAATGTGAAAGAAATTATGACAAACTCATGTCAAAGATCATTGTCAAAGAAAGGGGCATCCGTTTGGACAACGTTGAGGCTAAGATGCCGGATTTTTTCCAAAGATTGACTGACAGTGGATGGATATGCTTTGCTCCTGAACCAATCAAAGAGAACTACACAATAGTTCATGAGTTTTATGCCAACGCCGTGAAGACTAATTTCCAGGGGGATGTATTCACTTTTGTCAGGGGCAAGCGGGTCGACTTTGGCCCCGAGGTAATAAATGCACACTACTGGCTTCCCAATGCTGACAATGAGATATACAGAGCCAGAGGAAGAGAGAGAGAGGAACACAGTAGTTGGTAGAAAAGCTTCATGACGGGGTGCAACCGTCTTGGGAAAGAATACATAAAGGGGTTGATTCTTATGATTTCAGAGGTGAAGCCAACACTTGCTGTCCATTATATGTGCCAGGATTGTGCCAGCTAGAAATGAGACTAAAGTGATGCATGAGAAGGCATTGATGATTGCTGGAATTATGGATGGATTGCAAGTGAATGTGGGCCAGCACATCGTGAGTGAAATTGAGGAAACATGCAATGGAAGGTCTAGAAGACTATTCTTTCCCTCACTGATCACTCAGTTGTGCTATGATGCTGAGGTGCTACCGAGCCTGACTGATGTTGAGAAGGACCCTGCCATAGCAATCTATCCATTGCTTCGAAAAGGGCCAACTGGCAAGAAGAAGAAGAGAAGGATTGATGTGCTATCTCCTTCATTTAGGCAGTTTGATGAGTCCACCGAGGGATCCGGTAGTGCCTCCACAGCTACAGCAGAATCACATGACCCCATGATTCCACTTCTTTACAGACCCCCCACTATGCACCACATTTCCCATCAGATCTATGGTGTAGATGCTCATATTCAACAGCTTGTCGCGGGTCTTCCCTCTGGTCTATCTGGTGAGGGAACTTCGACTGGGACTGGTAAGAAGCCAACAACCTTGGATGATATAGTGCTAGAGCAAAAGGAAATCAAAAGTAGATTAGAGGATATGAGCCAAAGACAAGGAAAACTTGAAAGGCAATAGATGAAATTCATGGAGCATGAAAAGAAGAAAAGCAAGTTTCTATCAAGGATTATGCACAAGCTGAGTTCATTCTGTGGCTCACATGATTCTGAGGACGATGATGATGAGGATTTGGAGCTCAAATTTCTCACCACCTCCAGTTCCGAGTGATGTAGTTTCAGGGAGCACCTCCTTCATTTTATCTTGTTTTGATTAGTTGCATTGAGAGCAGTCCAACACTTTAGGTTGGGGATGGCTCATATTTGATGTATGTTTGTAGAGCATTATGTGGAGCATGAACATTTTCTGTGAACTTATGTGGATTGGTTAACATTGCTAGTTTATTAGTAATATTTTGTAGAATTAGCATTTTCTTATTGGCTCTTTTATTTTTCTTGTTTTTTATTTGTGTTTATTTTGGTTTATATTTTTTTATAGTAGTATTAATTAAACTCCTTGGTTTTTGAGATGACCCGGTCAGTCGTCTCATGAGTTACTGCTCCGTTTCCCCCAATTTTGCTTCATTATGCTTCGTTATCCGTGTTTCATGTGATCGAGTTGAGTAGTTTGCGTTCGGAGTGGATTTGGTAAAAAATGAGATACCTAGTCTCTTTTAAGAAGGTTTAAGTTGGAAAAGTCAATTGGATGTTGACTTATGAGTTAGAGGGCTCGGAAGTGAGTTCCGATGATTCGGTTAGCTTCGGGGGTGATTTGTGACTTAGGAGCATGATCGGAATGGGTTTTAGAGTTATAGAGAAGATTTAGACTAAAATTGGCGAAGTTGATATTATGGCAGTTCCAGTTGATAGGCAAGATTTTGATATAGGGGTCGGAATGGAATTCCAAGAGTGACAGTAGCTTAGTTATGTCATTTGAGATGTGTGTGCAAAATTTTAGGTCATTCGGACGAGAGTTGATAGACCTTTTGATCGAAAGCATAATTTAAGAGTTCTTGGAGTTCTTAGGATTGAATCCTGTGTTAAATTGGTGATTGATGTTGTTGTGAGCATTCCGGAGTTTTGAATAAGTTTGAACGGTGTCATGGGATGTGTTGGTACAATTGGTTTGAAGTTCCGGGAGTTCCGGATAGGTTCCGGGATGTTTTAGGCAGAAAATCATAGTTGTAGCAGGTCAAGAAGGGTTGCAGGCCTCGGAACCCACCCACGCGGTCCGCACAAAAAGGAGTGAAGCCGCGGTAGGTGTTGTGCGAACCGCACAAAATGCTGTGCAGCCGCGGTGGGGAACTTTTCACTGGTCCTACTTCAGAAGCCCATATCTTTTGATCTACAAGGAATTTTGAGATATTTCAAAAACAAAGTTGTATCCCTTCGTGTCTAGTTTCCAAAAAGGTAAAGATATCGCAATTTTGACATATGTAGCGAAAACGATGGCCAAAATACTAAAGCCTGTCACTACAGAGGAAAGCCTGTGCGGCCGCAGTTGTTTTTGTGCGGACCACACTGGCTTTATGCGGACCGCGGTCGGTTATGTTCGGTCCGCGGAGGTGGAGATCTATGGGGTACTCTATAAATATGAGGTTTTGGGTTTTATTTGATATTTTGACCTACAGAGCTCGGATTTTGGCGATTTTTTGAAGGCTTTTCAAGAAATTCATCGGGGTAAGTGATTCTAACTCAGATTTGGCTAGAGTGCATGAATCTATCATTGAATTCATCATTTAATTCGTGATTTGGGATGGAATTTGGGAAGAAAATTGTGAAATCTTTTAAAAATATAAAATGATGATTTGAAGGACCAAATGGTATCAGAATTGGATAATTTTCGTATGGTTAGACTCGTCAGAGTATAAGGATTCTAGTTTTGTGAATTTTGTCAAATTCTGAGACGTGGGCCCGGGGCTCGGGTTTTGGTAATTTCGGGAATCACGCCCTTTGTTGATTGGGCTTTGTTCCCTTAGCATACTGTGACGTATTCATTCTGATTTTGGATAGACTCGACGTACGAGGAGGCCAATTCAAGGGGCAAAGGTGTGGTGAGCTAGAGATTTAGCCGATTCAAGTTGAGTAATGATTGTAAATGATGCCCTCAGGGTTTGAAACCCCGAATTGCACATCGTAGTGCAAAATTGAGGTGAGACACGTGCTTGATGATGAGCATGGGGTCGTTTACTATTGGGGATTGTGACTTGGTCCATCCCGATTGATGATTTTACCGCGTATTTGACAGAAACTTGTTTGTTATCATCATGGTTTGGGCTGATTGCCATATTTGGGCTTCGTGCCAACTATTTGAACACTCCAGGGATTTTTATCACTATTTCCTTATTGCATTGATTTATTACTTGAAATCACTCTTGTTGTTTTCCACTGTTTTACAACTCAGCCACTCTTACTTAGTTTTGAGACTTAAATGATATTTCTAAACGATGTTTTGGGCTGAGTACTACTGTTTTACAAATGCCCGAGGGGCTTGTGATGATTTTCTGACTAAGTACGGCCGAGGGCCAGATATGAAGATACAATGAGTGATATGAGGCCGAGGGCCTTAGATAAATTTACACGCCACGAGGTGGCTTGAGTGATGTGTGGCCAAGAGCCGAGAGATGATGCCACGAGATGGCTTAATATTGCGCTTGGGTCGTAAGGGGCCCCTTCGGAGTCTGCACACCCCCAGTGAGCGCGGGTACCCATTGTATTATGATAGTGAGCCCGAGGAGCTGATACTGTTTTGAGAGTGAGCCCGAGGGGCTGATACTGTTCTGAGAGTGAGCCCGAGGGGCTGATATTGTTTCGAGAGTAAGCCCGAGGGGCTAGTACTGTTCTGAGTTGTTGCCCGTGGGGCGGATTTCTATTTGTTAATTACCTGTCAAATTACATGTTTTTTTACTGGTTGAAAAAGGAAGTTTTCTTGATATTTCACTGATCTACTGTTTTAAGTGATTTTACTTCTTCGGTATAGATTGTTTTGTATTTTTACGTGTTTTCTTGCTTTCAGCCATTATTTATAGTTATTACTCACTGAGTTGGAGTACTCACTTTACTCCCTGCACCCCTGTGTACAGATTTAGGCATAGAATATCCCGCTCATGAGTGTTGGTCCTCCTAGTCCAGGCGGTGTTTCGGAGATTACGAGGTAGCTGTTGGCGTCCGCAGCCCCCATTCCTCCCTTTATCATATTAATTCTATGTTTTTTTTCAAACTATTGTACCAGACATCGTACCTAGTAGACTCGTATCAGGATCATTAATTGCTCATGACTTGTGACACCCCGGTTAGGGCTGTGTCGGGATGGAAATTCCAGTTTGTTATCTCTATTTCCGCTATTTGTGCTATTAAATCATGTTTGAACTGTTCTTATGCTATTTAACTGCTTAAAAGGACAAAATGTATTAAACTGACTGGCCTTGTCTTCACGAGAGGCGCCATCACGACCGGGTTCGGGGTTAGGGTCATGACAGTTTTTCTTTCTACCATGGTTCTTTTCCAAGGAATTTATTTGTGTTGAACCGGGTGACTTTTCCCTATGATTGATGGCGTGACAACTTATTTAAGGGATTAGTCTTGATTAGTTTTTCTTCATTTTTAGGAAGTGTATATATTTTTTTGAGTTTAATAGCTAGTTGTGAATAAAATGGTTATTGGGTATAATCTTGTGCCCATAAGCCAATGGGTGACTTGTTGGTATCAATATGATTTAAACCTTGGCATATGAAGTTTTTGATCTTTAAAATAAAAAATAAATAAAGATTAGGCCTAAATATTGGTTTGAAAAATGATATTAGGCCTTCCTTGAACCATTATTATGCCTAAATTTTTTGCCCGTGAATATTTTCCCTAGTTAACCCTTTTGAGCCTTTTAAATTTTTCTTTGGCAACCATGGTACAATCTTCTTATTGATTTTCTTGTGGAACATACCTCCCTAAGTAATTTAAAGTATGAATATAGGCTAAAAGCCTAAGTTTGGGGGTGGAAGTTGGAAAGGTTGTGATATGAAGGCTTCTCAAAAAGTGAAAAGTGTTATATAAAATAAATGAATTGAAAAAAAAAGTATGAATAAATGGAAGACTAGGTGATACAAAAAAAAGAGAAGAAAGGGTGGAAAAATTCTTGAAGGAAGTGGACTTTGATTGTTGAAAAAGTGTAGTGCTTAGGGAGGCTTTGAGTCACTCTTACCAAATTGTGTCATACCTTGACCAAAATCCTAAACTACAACCCTTTAAGTCCTAATTGATTTTGAACCAAGTATGTCTACATTAGTGGAGAAATACATGAAGGGCAAGACTATGGTACTACTTGTATGCATTTGAATATCTTTGTGAGAGAGAAAGTTGAGTCTTTCCATTTGACATCCCATTTATGTTTTGAATTAAAATTTATGAGTTTGGGATTCTCTCTTAAAGTTTGAGGGCACCTAAAACTTGAGTTGAGAATTTAATCCCATTTTCAATTGAGAGGAATGAGCGAGGGAAAACAAATGTGATAGAGGGGCAAATTTTGAATCTTTAGTGTCATGACTTGGTTGCTACTTTGGTTAGTGTGGTTTTTGAGAAATTGAATTGAAATAAAATGTGCGAAAATTTGGTGATTCATATGCCTTGGATTAATTGTTGGTACGAACCGAAGTCACTAGATTGTGCTTAAATTGACCATTTTTGACTTGAAATGATATTTGGTATGCCATTGAGCTTAAGTGATCATATTCTTGTTGGATGTTCTTAGTTTTTGAATTGCTTGAGGACAAGCAATAGTTTAAGTTTGGGGGTTTGATAAGTTGGTATTTTACCAACTTATATCCTCTTAATACTTAATCCTTTGTATAATTTTATTGAGAAACTAAGGCATTTTGTTGATGTTTATTGTTATATTGCAGGTGTCAAGTGATTTAGGGATGATTGTGAAGAAACCACGTGAAAACAAGTAAAAAAGGAGCTAAAATAGAAAAATAAAGTCTGCCCAGTTTTTACACTGTGCGATGGCATAATTCTTAATGCAATCGCATAAGCTTAAGCCTATGAAATAGTGAGAACACGTATGAGCACTTGCAAATGCATAGTCAGCAGCTGGTCAACATACCTGTGCGAATGCAGGGCAACTTATGTGATCGCATACCTCAGGGAATTCATTCTCTGCGATCGCATATCTTCAGTTGCGAAAGCACAGTGTACTTTCTGGTCAGGTGCTGGGCAGTTTTGACATTTCATGTTTTTATCCCCAAACCATTTTTATACACGGCCTAGCAGATATTTTCAATATCATTTGGCATATTTTCAGTTCCAAAGACTTGAGAGAACAAGGTTGGAAGTTAGGGTTTGCACCCACACTTTGGTCTTGAAGATTTGAAGCTTTTGGTTACGAATTTCTTACCCATTTATGTTTATTTCTTCATTTCCTTGCTTTGTATTATATATCTAAGTGTGTAGTATTTTATCCAACACTTGAATCTTGTTTATGGGAATATTCATATTTAAAGTGTGGATTAAATACCTAGTTGTGCTTATGTATTGAATGATTTTTATCCTTTTATGAAGTAAGCTATTGTTACTTTAATTATTCTTGTTCTTTAATGTTTCCAAAGGGATTATCTAACCCTAGGACTCGCCCATTAACTCCGAATTAATTTTTAGAAAGATTATTAGGGGTTGGGAAAGATTAATTAACAAGAACTTAAGGCGTTAACCCTCATTTTATAGATTCTACCTAGGGATAGGATTGAACTACTTGTAGCCATATCTGGGTGTGCTTAATCTCTTAATTATTTTAGGGATAATTCAATTAGGAAGTCTTGTTAGTTTTCAGAAGAAGCTAATATAGAATTATTACCTGTGGCTAATTAACATAAACTCACTCATACTTGTAAAATCGTGAAATACATTAGATCGCTACTTGAGTGTAATTCCCGATGCATCCATACTTTTAGCCATTGATCATTTTACTCGCTTTCTAGGTTAGTTTGCATTTCCGTATTTAGGTATAAATACTTTCTTAAATCAATTCTAAGTGTTTGGCATTGCATAACAAGTGATAATTCTCTTACATTCCAAATTGCCTACATATTGTTCTCTGTGGGATCCGACCCCGACTCATAGTTGGGTAAATTATATTGCATGTGACCATATCCATTTACTTTTTAGTAGTGGATTTGGACATCATCATGTAGTCACTACTTCACAGCCTCCCACTGCCATACCGGATATTGCCTCAGTACTATCTACTTCCATGCCATCCTCAGTGCCATCCTCCTCAGCATACCCGTTGACTGCTCATAGGTTGAACCGAACACTCTCCAGCATCAACAACTAGATGCAGGCAACAACTTATAAGTTATCTGTGCTATCCAATTCAGTGGCAGCCCAGTCAGTTCCCGTGCAGCCATAGGAGCTAGCTTCAGTAGAGGAGTCTCTCAAGGAGCTTCTGGACAACCAGAAGATGCTCCTGGAGAACCAAAAGCTTATCATAGATGCTCTTGCAGTTCAAGGAAAACACTTAAGGAGCTGAGCAAGCAGACAAAGAAGCTGAAAAAGACTCGGGCCTCGAAGGAGTCGGTGAAGCAATTGAGGGGAGAGGTGGAGAAGATGAAGACAACTGGCGACCTACCACTGGAGCTATTATTATAGGACCAACTTCCAGTAGCTCAGACAGAGCAGGTTCAAGAGCAGGAGACTGAGGGAGATCCCAGGAGGAGGAGAGTGATGCCCCGGGTTAATGATGTAGAGATTGAGCTGGAGGATCCTGAGGGAGGTGCCTCTAGCCAGACACAGGCCCCCAAGCCAGGTGATCCAGGGACCCAGCTACAAGACCCCATGCAGACAAAGGACCCATAGGGAGTTTTCTTTTCTCTCTACCTTTCTTTGTGATCTTATTTTTGGTTAGTTAGCATTGAGGATAATGCTAGTTTTCATTTGAGGGGGTGGTCCTACTTTGATGATTTGGTAGTTGGTTTGTAATGATGATACCAATTTTTTCTTTATGCTTATTTTTCACTTTTGGTATTTATGTAATTTTACCATTTATTTCACTTTTCGTTATTTTTTAATCTTGGTCTGTATATAAAGTTACTATCTCATGTATATATTCATTCCCTCTTATGTATATTCGTCTAAATCCCCTATTGTACATATTTAGTTTACTTTCCGCATTTTACTTCATAACTTCGTTTGCAATTTTCCTTAATAGTATAGCTTCTTATTTTATTTAGTAGCTTCTTTTTCATTAAAAGTCAAAAAGAAAGTGAACAATGTAGAAAAAATGAAGGGATTTAATAAAAGCAAAAGATAAAAGGCATGGAAAGATTAGAAAGGAGAAAAATGATTGAAATGAACAAGGAAGAGTGACAGTGTGTCTCTCCAGCCCCTAAGGAAGAAGTAAATGACTCAAAGAATCAAGAAAATGTGTGCCAAAATGAAGCAAATAAAGTGTTTAAGGAAAGATGAAACCTTTTTAGACCAATATATCCTACCCTGAACCAAAAGCCTTCACTACATTACCGCAAAAGCCCTATTGATTTTGAGTTGAGTGAGCTTACATTATTGGTGACTCACATAAGGGGCAAGCTTATGGTACTTAGAGTCGGACTTGTGACCTTCCTTTGAGAGAAATGAGTGTGTTTTCCACAATCCTCGTTTTGAGTGCTACAATCTAAAAGTGAGGTTTGTTTATGGAGAGTTAAGGAGTATGAGTTTGGGTTCCACAACGACCAATGTAATAGAAAGAGTTTCCTTGATGAGTTGAGTCAACTCTTGATTCTTTTGTGTCGCACTATAGCCATGGTGATAAAAAGGTTGTGTATTGTTAATAATGCATAATGAGTTGAGGGTAATTGTTAGTCTCAATTGATTCTTGGTGAGGTTACTTTAGGACAACTAAAATTTTCCTTTCTTTTATCTTGAGGAGGTGGAAATTACTTTGTTTTGCTTGAGGACAAGCAAAAGCTTAGGTTTGGGGGAGTTGATAACTAGGGATTCTAGCCTATTTTATGCTTCTTTTTACTTAGGTTTTGGATTACAAGTGTGTACAAGTATTCCTGAAAGCTAACTTATTGTGCTTGTTTGCAGTGTTTGGTCAAAAAAGAGACAAGGAAGTCATAACCAACTCAAAAAGGAGTGAAACCTGCACAAGTTCAAAAGCTGGGTCAAAAGATCGCTGACAGCGAAGAAACAACCGCGAACGTGGAGAGCCCACTGCTGAGGCAGTCTTGATTTCACTCTCAGCGGTGGCAAAGTTCAGAGATTGCATTTTGGGCTTACGAAGTCTCCACTGCCCCTGGTGAAATTGCGCAGAAGTAGTAGCCTTAGCGCGGACACAACGAAGTTACCGCCCTCAACGGAAGCCAGATTTAGAGAACCAAAAATGGAGCTAAAAACTGAAGACCGCAGTCCGCGCTCGCTTTTGCGCGTCTACGATAGTTAGAGAGCTGGAGAGATCCATTTTTCACTGTTAGTGGAACCTCCGTAGGGACAATTTTGTCCGGAAAATTTAGCTGTGTATAAATAGTTCTTTTTCAGATTTTTAGGTCATTTGTTGTTTAGCTGAGCACGTGAAACGCCTCATTTTACCTTTTTGAGTAATTTTAGAACATATTTAGCAATTAAACTTAGATTTTAATCTTGTAATTACTTTTTATGGCTTATATTTCATCTCAATCTTTAATTTCTTCTTTGATTATGAGTAGCTAAACCTATTAGCTAGGGTTGTAGCTCAACCCTAGTGTGGGTATTTAATGGGTCTTCAATTTTAGGGCTTGAATGTTTATGGGTGAATGATATTTGGCTTGATTTATGCTTTAAATGTTGAATTGGTGGTTGCAAACACTGGTTTGTGCCTTTTTGACTTAGGCTCTTCTTGAGAAAGGGAGGCTAAGTCTAGGAGATTCAATCCAACAAGGAATTGGGGTGCATTCAAGAGATTGATAGCCCCAATTAAAGGGTTAAACCTAGAGATAGTAATACCCGACTTGATCCATATTTGCCTGCATTGTTTTACACCCAATTGGGCTTGAGAAAGTCAAATAGGGCAAAGTCACTCAAATTACCGAGAGGTATAGAGTGAGTAGTTACATGCAATGGCTATATCACGATCCCAATTATAACAAGTTTGTCATATATTTTAGATCCCGTTAGATACCCACCTAGGTGCAAGTCACGTCCCTAGTGCCTTTAGACCAATTAAGAAAACCTACAAAAATACTATACTTAGCTTGTTTTCCTGCATCATTAGTATTGAAGTAGAATAGTAAACCAAAAAAATGATTGGAAGTGCAATTAAGAAAATTGCACATTGCTAGATTGTTAGGAATCCAATTCCAAACATATCTTAGCTCTCTGTGGATTCGATCCCGACCTTTCGGGTAAAAGCTGCATCGACCGCTCTTGCTACTCTATATTGGTGTAGCGTTTGACTCGATCAGAAGCCACAATTACACAACTCCGGACCCTATCAATATTCTTTCTTCATCATTGACATGATCTTGCACAACCAACCCTCCAAATACCTCGAAATCTTTCTGTAAAGCCCTTTATGAATACTATGAATCATTAACCATATTCACATGTCCATCCTCTTCACCGGATAGCTAGTAGAATTCTTCGTAGAAGCTTCGCCAACCACGCGATCGCTGATCTGCTCACAGGAGATAACCCACCTGTGGAAATTACATGCCGACATCTTCCAATGACGCTGCACTGCATAATTACTGTATAACCTGTAACCCAACCTAAGCCCATGCTTACTCTCTAGTTGTACAAGCCCATTCACTCCTCATTGATATCAATTAAATGTGCGACAATACCTTCCTATCCAAACTCATGATGTATCTTTTCCCATATCAAGCAACTCTTTTCTGTTGTATTAAACCTCACGTCGTATATTAGCCGATGATTCAAATCAAATTCGTTAACCCAGTCACTGACCACTATCATTCCCAGATCATTCCAAACTTCCTTAAGGCGTGTAGTTATCTTTGCCACTACACCCATATACTGCTCTGCCACTCCCCCACTTTGGTCAAACTCACTCCTTTAAGAAACTAATCAACTTCTGTCCCCCACACTTGGTCTTCTAGGAGCTTTATCACCACAAGACACTTCCCACATGTCCTTCCTTGTCCTTTGCCGCACACCTGATGCCTTAGATAAAAACCTATCTCGGTAGCACTTGAACCAACCGACCGCTATAAACCTTTCCGAAGATCATCTTTCCAGAGCAATCGACATTAGAAACACCGATTCAATCCTGAACCACCGTACCCCGTGATCTTTGACAACCGCTTTTTCAATACTATCTCACAATATCCTGCTCCAAAGGTGAATTGTAGAAGATCATACCACTAGTGAACTTAATATATATTTAATCGAGGATGACGACACCACGTCGTAGATAAAAAATTCCACCATACTTGAAAACACCAAGTCTCGTTACTCTATCAACCCAAACCTGATCATCTATAGTTCGATTGCCTTTCCTTCACTGGAAATAAGGTACCGGATCTCTGAATCATACACTTAATAAACCTCCTCTCAAGTCATTCACTACCCCGACACATAGGCAAGCTTTTGCCCCTCTCATCAATACTTCGCGATAACTGTGCATACGCATCATAGCACCCTGTGCATAACCTCAAAGCTCTCAAAAGTACATCTACTGAGCTGAAACAATGGAATATCCTTCCGCAAGGCAACGACAATAGCCCAACCAACCATACTGGGAGAAATATCCCGCACCACATCTGTAGTACCATTAAAATTCCTCAATTTCGATTTATAATAAGCACTTCGCATCGCATAAGATTGAGTAGCAAAGAAACAAGGGCATAAGCCTCAAAGGAAATCAAATTGCACGATGAGGAATTAAGAAGGGAAGTATTCCTAACAGCCCTGTAGCCTCTCAAAGATAAGTACAGACGTCTCTGTACCGATCTGCGAGACTCTACTAAACTTGCTCATGACTCGTGAGACCTAAGGGAACCTAGTGCTTTGATACCATGTTGTCACGATCCAAAATCCATTAAAGATCGTGATGGAGCCGGACACCACTATCAGGCAAGCCAATACCAAATAATTATAAATTTCTTGTTTTAATATTTTTTTGAAAAATCGCTTCCTTTATACATTAAACAATAAGTAATGAATTTTACTGAATAAATAATGATATCTTTAATAAACTTAATATTAATTTATCCCATAATAATCCCAGAACCCGGTGTAACAAGTGCATGAGCAATCACTAGGAAACCAAATAAAGTACAATAACTGTCCGGAATATAAAAATGGGACAGAAAGTAAATACAATACACTGAAAGAGACTATGCTGACTGCGGGTTGCCTCGAGGAATGCAGCTCACCTAAGTCTCTGTATCATCCATGTTACTACGCTCATTAGGTCACTAGAGGTACATGTGCCTGTGCAACAAAAATGCACAGCAAGTATAGAATGAGTACAAAAACAATGTGTACTCAATAAGTACCCCGTCTAATCTCGAAGAAGTAGAGACGAGGGGTCGACTTTGACACTTACTAATGGTCCAATGATATCATTACAGTAAAGAAGTGAATAAGTATGAAACATAGCGAAATATGAAATAAACATGTATAAAACACATAATACCATCCCCCTTCTTCATAGTTTTACTCACGTTTTCAGCTAGCAAGTTCCCTCTGTAACCGAAGCATATATTTACAATTATAGTGGTTTCCGTCAAGGAAATTATCAAGATTCAATTCAGGGAAAAATCCCTCATATACACTGGCTTCTGGCCAAGTGTTACGCACGATTCCAGGAGTATAATACATATGTATATATATATGTACATATATATATATATATATATATATATATATATATATAGGGAATGCCGAGGCATATAGCCCGATCCAACATAAAAGAAAACTATGCACTGCCAGAGGGTCGAATGGCACGAACCATAGATGCATCTATTAACCTGCCAAGGCGATCGGCCCACACCTATGAGAGTAGTAAAAGGTAGTACCCCGCTCGCGAATCATATGTACGACACGGTAAAATATAAGTTTCTTAAACTATTAGGTATTTAGCACTTCTTCCTGAAAATACGAGGTTAAATGGAAACTCTTAAAAATCTCAACTTCTTCAATTTAAACTTCTTTCAACCCAATTATTACGCAACATTAAACTTGTTTCTTCTCAAATCAAACAATAACATGAATTAACAAAAATATCAATCAAGGCATGATGTAGGCCTAAAACTACCTCGGACATAAACATAATAGTAGCTACGCACGGACTCTTGTCACCTCGTGCGTACGTAGCCCCCACAAATAGAAGCACATATCCATTTAATTCACTTATGGGGACAATTCCCTCATACAAGGTTAGAAAGGAGGCTCACCTCGCTCTGAAGTTCTATAACCGGCATTCCACGCCCTTCCGAAGACTCAAATCGATGCATAGCTCCCCAAAACTAGCCAATAATTATGCAAACCCATTAATATATGATCAATTACTCATTATAATCCAGTTTATAATAATTCCTAACCCAGCAAACTCATAACCCATAACCCATAATCCAATTTGGAAGATAAAGTTTACCCATAACCTCACAAAATCAAATATATAATTTACTCTCAATGTCATGCCCAAAATTGTGGTCAAAATCCAAGAATACCAATTTTCTAGGATTTCCTCAAACTCCCAAATTTCTACCAAATTTTCATGCTAAAATCTATACATAATCAATGTATTTAAATCAAGATAGGTGGGGATAGCTTACCTTGTCGTTGATGATGAAAATCCACACTTGAAGCTCTCCAAAAATCGTCCAAACAAGAGAAAAATAGAAGAAAATGGGCCAAACCCCCCATTTTAAAGAAACCTTACTGCCTCCAGCATTTTTGCACCTATGGTGCATAGACTACTTCTGCGGTACCGGGCTCAAGTCCAAAATCTGCTTCTGCGGTCTCCTCAGCGCAGATGCGCACCCATATTTGTGAGTAAATCTCCGCACCTACGGTCACTGCCCTTCTTTGCCGAAATCACACCTGCGACCATTCCCTCGCTTCTGCGATCACGCACATACGGTAAAACTTGCGCATGTGCAATTACACGAGAACTGATGCACTTCAGCCATTCCTTATGTTCCATTTTCGATCCGCTAACCTCCCGGATTCCACCCGAGGCCCCCCAAAACCCCATCCAATCACACTAACCAGTTCCAAATCATCATGCGAATCCGCTCGAGGAGTCAAATATCACAAATCATACCCCATTTCAAACTTGATGAACTTTAGAACTTCCTCATCCGATGTCGAAACCTATCAAATCACCTCATATTGACTTCAAATTTTGCACATGAGTCATATTCGACATTACGGACTTACTCCAACTTTTGAAATCAGAATCCAACCACGATATCAAAAAGTCCACTTCCGGTCAAACTTCTCAAAAACCATCAAATTTAACTTTAGCCAAATGACTCCAAAATGACCCACGGACCTCCAAATCCACATCCGATCACTCTCCCAATACCAAAATCACCATACGGAGCTATTCCCAGACACGGAATCCCAAACAGACATCGATAACGCTACAATGCACTTTAACCCAAATTTATGAAATTCTTCCAAAATGCTCCACAATAGGCACTGAAACGCTCCTGATTAATCCAAAACTCGATCCGGGCATACGCTAAAGTCTGAAATCATCATACAAACCTGTTGAAACCTTTAATCCCGATTCTGATATCGTTTACTTAAAATCAACCCTTAGTCAGATCCTTCCAACTTTAAGCTTCCGGAATGAGAATTCTCTTTCCAAATCAACTCCAAACTCCCCGAATTTCAATTCCGACCTTACATAGCAATCATAGTACCTGAAGTGAAGCTACTCATGGCCTCAAACCACCAAAGAATGCGCTAAATCTCAAAACAACCATCGGGTCGTTACATTTAGGAGGTGTTTATCGTGAAAATGGTAAAAACAATTAAATTTGATTTAGTGGTTCTAAAAATACGTGATCTATTTTTATACTAGTTGTTAGGCAATTGATGATATGTGAAAGACTTAGAAACAAGATAAGAGCTTAAAAAAGAGATGTTAATCAAACCGAATCACTGTCAATAGTGGCCTCGAGCTTGCCTATTCGAGGGCCTCGGGGTCAAGTCTGAAGCTCGGCTGGGAGCAATCGAGGGTGGTCGATGGGGAATAATAGTTATAAACAAATCAATGACAGCTCTTTATGGCCAATAATAAGCAATAAATAAAGAACAATAAGTAGAACTCAATAAATATGAGCAATAAACAAGACCAAGAGGGGGAATCCCAACATGGTACAAGTGCATTTATTACAAAGATATGGAGATGGGACACCTAGTTAATACCACGATACAAGCTCAAACTAGCCTAACAAATTTTGTCGGCTCTAGCTTCACGCCTTGGGAACTCCCCACTTTCTTTCCGTAACCGTCGGTCTCATACAATCTCGAGGTCGAGCATCGATGGCCCTCGAGGGATAAAACTCGATCGTGATTTCGAGCCTTCGAGATATTACAACGATGGAGAATTGCACCCTCCGATTTTACCATATACAGATAGTCCCCATGTTTCTTAGAGTAGAGCGATAAGAAACAACCTTGATAACCATCTATCCGAATTTCCCGCGATAATGTTATACTGATGACATCATACTCATGACATAGGCTTTTGTGGCAACTGAGGCATCCCGTTGACTTTTCTTTTCAGTGCCTTTCAATGCACTATCGATCCTTATCCTTCTACGCGATAATATTGCCGATGATTCAGTTCCAAAAATGCATTAATTATGCTTGCCGATACGTCTTTCAAGGACATTGATGGCGCCGTCGATTGCATTTTTCGAAAGAGTATTGATTGTGCCCACCTGTTACTCTGCCCTTTCTATATAAATGGAGGCTTTCTAGAACCAATTCTTTATTCAAGTATTCCTCAATCAGCCTTATCTCCCATTTATTCTCTCTATCCTCATCTACTGTCGCTTACCATGTCTGAGGCCCATGTTCTCAAAGTTGCCTGGTGGCGTTCTCATCAGTTATGCCATGGCTTTTTCCTGGGGCTCTTCCTTATCGAGCGAGATTACACCAACTTGTTGTTATTGTTATTACTGTTGTCGCCGTTGGCTCAAGATGAGGAGATAGGGAGGTTGATCTCTTCCATTTTGGGAAGGTATTTGGACTCTACACCGCTGCTCACGAGGGTTTTCGGACTATACATCGCTGCTCACCTTCCTACCCCGGCCTGGTGTGGCACTTCACCCATTTTGTTTTCCGTAGGGTGAAGTGGTACCTCTTGCTGGTAGCTTGCACGGCATAATGTCTCAAGAAGTGAACTCAAAGGAGCCGTGCAAGTGAGGCCAATGCCCGCCAAGCCTTCTACCGGTCCATGATCTTCCTGGCCTAGTGGAAACCTTTGCTCTTTGGCGGGCTATGACGTTTCTTCATCCCTTTCTGCCTCTTCACTTTCCTCTTCTCTATCTTCTCACTTTCCTCTTCTTCATCTTTTCCCTTTCCTCTTCTTCGTCTTTTCCCTTTGTAGATACCTTTTGGAGGGTCGAGATGCTACCCCTGAAGAGGTGGCGATCGAAGATACTACCGCCGAGGAGGCATACCCAAGGGGATGTGTTAGGCTCTTGGCTTTTACTATATGTATACTTTTTCTTCTTTGTTTTTTTGTAAGGACCCTTCGTGGGCTTCTGTAATCGAATGTTTATGAATGAAAAATGTTTCTTTAATTTGTCTTTGATGCATACTATTTTCCCTTTATCTATGCTTGTGTAGAATCTGAGTGCATGACCCCATCGGTTGGTGCAAATATCGAGCCTAGGTTGGAATAATAAACTTGGGTCGTCGGGACCCTAACTTCGAGTTAAATGAGAGTTGGGCTTTGAACCCCCAAATCAAGACTTAGCCTCTAGACCCTACGATAATTTTCGATAGGGGATTTGCTGGGAAGCTCGAGAATAGAGACTGCCTTAAGGCTTTCGAGAATAGTCCCCGAGTGGGGGTTTGCTCGGGCCGTCTGGAAACTTGTCTTGAGCTTAAGATAGATAGCCTTAAGGTATTGTAGATAGACCCCGAATGAGGGACTACCCGGGTTTAGATGGTACCCCAAGGCCAAGCCCATATGAGTGGAGTTTTAAGTGCTTATTTTTTTCTTGAGAGGAGCTTTCGAAATCGGGTACCATCTCAAGTCTTGCAATAACATCGATGGCCCCTTGGAGAGATCCTTGAGATCAGGTACCATCTCGAGACTGTCAATGATGCCAATGGCTTTCTGAAGCCTAACTTCTTTTTGATGGAGGTCCTCGAGATCGGGTACCATCTCGGGACTTGCGATGATGCCAAAGGCTTCCTGGAGCCTAACTTCTTTTTGATAGAGGTCCTCTAGATCAGTTACCATCTCGGGACTTGTGATGACACCAAAGGCTTCCTAGAGCCTAACTTCTTTTTGGTGGAGGTCCTCGAGATTGGGTACTATCTTGGGACATGCAATGATGCCAAAGGCTTCCTAGAGACTAACTTCTTTTTGGTGGAAGTCCTCGAGATTGAGTACCATCTCAGGACTTGTTTTGGTACAAGGGTCTCCGACCCCGAAACATCACACGGAGTTTGTCAAATGGATGGCACGGCTACAAAGTGACCGAGGCAATCCTATCGGCACATCTTCCCAAAGTGATTTCGGTCAGCATTCTAATCGGCCTTTGAGGCAGGCGGATCGTCGCCACTTTTTCCATATATATGGTTGTTTCTGCCCTTTTGGAGATTCCACCATTCTGAGTAGTTACCCTTCTTTTTCCTGCGTTAGGTCTTTCGCTATTTCAGCATTAATGCTCTTGTCTAAATTCCTACTCCAGTTCTCTAACTTAGTTGTAGCCATGACTGCTACATCAGGACCCATTCAGCAAGGAGGAGAGAGTTTCGCCTTCGGTTCTCGCCTTGTTGGCTTGGGGCATTTTGCTTCGAGAGGGGAATTTTTGTCAGAAAAGTGCCCCGATGCTCAAGACCAACATGAGTGTACCTTGAAATTTACTTTTTCGATAGGAGAGGGACATTTTGAGTTGCTGAGGAAAGACTGTGGATGGGGGGAAGGTAGTACTGCAGGTACCTTCCCTGGATGAGAGTATTACGGACCGTGCCGAGGGGTTTCTGAATGTGTTCATATATCTTTTCATGCTAGGCCCTCTTGATAGGGTTGTGCTCGACTTCTGTCGAAAGTATCAGGTTACCTTGGCCCAGATTCACCCATTATTTTGGCAGATAGTGTTGATGGTGAGGTTCTTTGCATAGAAGGCAAGGCTTGAATTTACGCTTAGCCATCTTATCAGGCTATACCGGCCCTTTCATCATCGAGGTATGCTAACTTTACGATGCCGGTCGACCACACCTTTCATTGTTGATGATGAAGAAGACGGAGGTCGGTAGTGGATGAATCAATTTGTTTGAGTATGAACTATTGATATTATCCACGTGGAGTTTATGTCATTCCCTGAGGAATGAAATTATACACGTAAGTGGTATACTTGTGCCTTCGCGGTTTTTCAATTATGGCGAAAGGGTGTTCCATAAATGTGCCTTCTTTTATTTTTCTGCAGTGATTTCGTGGATGTCGGGCGAGGTTCCCGATCTGCCGGATTGGGTTTGGAAGTTGGCAACCCACTTGACTTACAATGAGCATAAATGACGAGCTTTATCTAAGTATAGGTGGGAGGCAAAATACCATGGTATGTGCTGTGCGATTTGTTCCCTTCCCTTCTTTTAGTTGGAAAAACACTTTCTCTTTCTGCATACTAACACTGTTATTGTAGGCATCGGGGAGCCTTCTAAGGCGAGGCCATGCTCCCTTGGGGGGGAAGAAGGATCGCTAGCTTCTGGGCTAAAGAATGATAAAAATAAGCAAGAGATACCTTTGCAGGGCGATGGTGCTCAAAGTAAGGCGAACCTAGACCGGGGGCCCGGAGTGGAAGTATTGACTGATCCTATCGTGCCCGTGATTTCTGGTTTTGGAGGGGCGGTTTATCCTCCACTGTCGTCTTCTTTTTCCGTTGGAGGTACTTCGAGGGATACTTGAAACCTAAGATCATATGCACCAAGCGACCGTTCCTCAGCTGGGGTCGACTCTTTCGGAGCTGAGGCAGCTAGGTTAGCAGATGTGCACTCAACCTTCGAGGAAGCACATCGGCTTCACTCTATGGTGAGTTTTTGGCACATTCCTTTTGAGTTTGACGCCTTCTCTTCCTTACTAAGCTTAATTCCGAGTTGTTTTGTCGTGAGGACAAGCTGCGGAAAGCTTTGTATGAGGAGAAATCCCTTAGGCTCCTTTGCGATGAAAGGGAAGTCAAGTTGGCATATTTACGGTATGAGGCGAGTTGGAGCTCGAATTATGAGAGCTACTTGAAGGAGCAGGTAGTTTTTGTTCCGAGCGAGTGTGCATTCTTCCTTCTAACTCCTGAAGCTAATGTTTTGTTTATTTTAGTTGCATAAAAAGGTGAAGGGCTTGGACAGCCTTCGGGACGAGGTTGGTAGAGCCAAGCACAAGTATGATGAGTTAAAGGCTCAGGCGAATGCTCAGGCTTCGACGGAGAAGGTTGTTCTGGCTAAAACTTCAGCCCTTTAGGTTCAACTTCGCTTAGCTCATGATAATATCTTGGTTTGAATAGATATGATTACGAAGCTCGAGACTGAGCTCTCGAAGATAAAGGCCAAGGTTGTGGATGCTCTGGCTAAAGTTGTAATGAGTCTAACTAAGGTTAACCAAAAAGTGGTGGTCTATTTAGAGGACGATGTTGATGCTCATGCTAAGTTGAGAAAGATCCTTGACCACAAAGATAGGAGCAAAGAATATGCTCGGTTTAAGTCTTGGAGGAAAACCCTCGAAGAGATCTGTGCTAGAGGATTTGACCTCTCGGAAGAGTTGACACGGGCGAGGGCGGATGAGTGCGGTGCTTGGTTACTTCTATCCGACACTAAGGATAGCGAAGATGAGGTCGACGGGCCATAGCCCCCAAGGGGGGGCGTAGATTTTACTTTCTGATTCTGTATATAGCATTTTCAAAGCACGTTTTTAAATGGAGCTTGTATTTTTCCACATGTATGTATAAAGAGGAAACCTCGCAGTTTTGTTTCTCCTACATTTCTTTTTGCCTTTATTTTAGCCAGATGCACTAGTATTTGAGTTTAGGGGAATCCTTAGATTCTCGGTATGGCCTTGAGGCTCATCGGGCTGGCCCGTAGGCTCTTACGCGCTTGGTCGATGCAACCTTTACGTATAAGCTGGCAACAATGGCTCTTATGCTTTTGCTCTTAGGCATATTCAGTTAACTGTTTTGGGTTCAGTTTCTGAATCGGGTTTCAAATCGAGCTCATTCGACCCTCAAGTTTTCAAATTGCAAGTTGTCCTTTAGGCTCTTAAGTGTTGGATCGATACGACCTTTTATATATGTGGGCTGGCGACAGTGGCTCTTATGCCTTAAGCCGATGCGACCTTTTATATATGCGGGCTGGCGACAATGGCTCTTATACCTTGGTTCGATGCGACCTTTTGTATATGTGGGTTGGTGACAGTGGGTTTTACGCCTTAGGTCGATGCGACCTTTTATATATGTGGGTTGGTGATAGTGGCTCTTACGCCTTGGGTTTTCGACGCTAGTCCCCGAGTGTTCGGGACGTTTTTGGCTCTGGAGTTATTTTGTGATCTCGTTGTTGCCTCATCGAGGGCTTACAAGTTAGGAGCTCCGACTCGGGGGTCGGATTGTTTCAAGTTATTGATGCCATTCTCTGAGTGTTCGGGGCGCCTTTCGGCTTTGGAGACATTTATTTGCAAAAATATCACGCTTCCTTGAAATGCAAAATGCTTTTGGGAAGTATTCTTTGATTACTTGGTACAAGTATACATATGTTTTGTTGTTGCGGGCTCAGTTGTTCTATGCGGACATGGTTCGTTCGACCGTTTGGCCCGGTACATTACTTTCCTATTGAGCCCTCGTTTGGCGTATCTTGGCTTCTCCGAGTAGGTGACTTTCCGGGGGATGGCCCCTAGTATTTGAGGTTGGTTGCAAATGAAGCCTTGAATACTATTGGATCTTCCTTAGGTAGAATATAAATGTTGCTTCGTTAAAAACCTTGCCGGTAAAACCCTTTTTGGGATAAAAACCCGATCGAAGGAAAAGAGTGCAACGCATGGTTTTTGAAACCTAAGGCATTCGAGTTGGAGAGTGCTTTGGCCATTTCGATCAGATATCTGCACCCAGATCAGCATATAATATAATTGAAAGAGAGAGGATACGGTCATACCTTAGTGTAGAACGTGCCGGCGATATTTCGAGCCCTGATATGTTTCAGTCACCTATGATAAGGATCTGGTACAGTCCTCCGCTTCGCTTAGTTGGGGATAGCCGAGAGTGTAGTTTGTTATTGCTATTTTACTATTTGCTTATCCTTTGGCTCCTTTGAAGGGGGAGGTACCGGTGTCGGGTCCACATCGTGTACCGCGAACATTTCTTTCGCCGTATGATGTTCCCCGTAGACGGTCTTAATCCCATCCTTTGTGGGGGATTTCATCATTTGATTGAGGGTGGATGGTACTGCTCTCATGTAGTGTATCGACGACCTTTCGAGCAAGGCGTTGTACCTCATTTCTCCCTTGATGACATGAAATTTGGCATTTTAGGTTGTGCCGGCCATGTTGACTAGAAGGGTGATTTCCCCTTTTGTTGTTTCGCTTGCCATGTTGAATCCATTGAGGACTCGAGAGGTGGGAACAATAAGCAGTCCGAGCTGCTCTACCACCCTCGACCTGATAATGTTGGCCGAGCTACCTGAATACACGAGTACACGTTTAATTTGAAATGTATTTACGAGAAAAGAGATTACCAGTATGTCATTATGAGGCTGAGACAAGGTCTCGATGTCCTTATCGCTGAAAGTGAGGGCATCCTCGAGTATGTAATCTCGAGTTTGTTTTTCTCTAGTGATGGATATTTTTGTTCTTCTTATCATGGGCTCCTGCGGGGCATCGATGCCTCCCAAGATCATGCGGATAACGTGTTGCGGCTCATTTATTTCGTTCTTCTTGGCCGCTTCTCTTTCTCTGAAATCATTTTTGGCCCGGTCATTGAGGAATTTTCGGAGGTGACCTTTGCTAAGTAGCCTAGCTACTTCCTCTCAGATCTGGGTGCAAACCTCGGTCCTGTGGCCGTGCGTGTTGTGAAACTCACAAACTAAGTTATGATTTCTTTGCAAAGGATCTGATTGCATGGCCTGGGCCACCTGGCATCTCCAATTTTACTGATGGCAAACACGATGTCTAATACATCTACGTTGAAGTTTTACTTCGACAAGCGAGGTGCCTCCGTTGGCCCCATGTTCCTATCGAATCTATCTTTGTTGACGAATCCTCGAGGGTTTTAGCCTCGGTCCATCCTTCGGTCATTGCAGGGTATGTTACGCCTCGGGGGGTTTCTCCTATCGTTGGTGTATGGCTGGTACCTTTCCTTTTTTGGCTTTGGCTCATTCGCTAGAAGCCTGCTTGGGTATACCGAGCCTGAGGGGGCTCCTAGTTGGTCATCCTCGACCCTGATTTTCTATTGATATCGGTTGTGAATGTCCGACCAGGTCATGACGAGATATTCGACCAAATTCTGCTTCAGCTACTTCGAAGACACGGAGATTCGTTCATTCGGACCTTGAGTAAAGGCATGCACTGCCCATTCATCTGAGACCTATGGTAGTTCCATTCATTCCATGTGAAAGCGAGATACAAACTCTCGCAGCATCTCGTTCTCCATTTGCTTGATCTTGAAGACGTCAGATTTCCTTGTTGCTACTTTGATGGCACCGGCATGTGCCTTTATGAAAGAATCTGCAAGGATGGTAAATGAGTCTATGGAGTTAGGAGCTAGGTTGTGATACCACATCATGGCCCCCTTCGAGAGTGTTTCCCTAAACTTCTTTAGTAAAACAGACTCGATCTCGTCATCCTTTAGGTCGTTCCCCTTCACTGCGCAAGTGTAAGTAGTAACGTGCTCATTGGGGTCTGAAGTCCCGTTGTATTTTGGAAGGTCTGGCATTCTGAACTTCTTTGGAATGGGTTTTGGATCCACTTTCTTTGGGAACGTCCTTTGTATGAACTTCTTCGAATTCACATCTTTTAGGATCGGGGGTGCGCCCAAAATTTGGTTGACCCTGGAGTTGTAGGTCTTAACCTTTTTGTCGTTGGCTTCTATCTTCTTCTCGCCCGATTAGATCCTCTTTGTGATGTCCTCGAGCATCTTTATGATGGCGGGGTCAGCTGCCGACCCGTTGTTGCTTGACCTCTCCGATACCTGTTCAGCCGAAGGAGTCGTCCCCGGCGCTACCGTTGTAACGACCCAAACCGTCGTTTCCTGTATTTTCATCCCGTATTCCCTGTTAAATGCTTATTCATGTTTCAATATGTGTAATTGGTGAATTTGAGTCAATTCGGATCGAGTTTGGTATGAAATGGGACAATTAGTCTCTTTAAGGAAGAATTAGCTTGGAAAAGTCAACCGGACATTGACTTGTGAGTTAGAGGGCTCGGAATTGAATTCCGATGATTCGGTTAGTTTCAGGGGATGATTTAAGGCCTAGGAGCGCAATCGGAATTAATTTTGGAGGTCCGGTGAAGAAATTAGCTCATTTTGGCGAAGTTAGTATTTTGGCGATTTCTGGTTGATAGGTGAAATTTTTATCCGACGGTCAGAATGGAATTCTGAGAATTTCTGTAGTTTTGTTATGTCATTTTGGACTTGTGTGCAAAATTTGAACTCAATCGAACATGATTTGATAGGTTTCGGCATCGGAAATAGAAGTTGGAAATTCTAAAGTTCATAAAACTTGGATTGGAGGTTGATTCATGATTTTAGCGTTGTTTGATGTGATTTGAGGCCTCGAGCAAGTCCGTAATGTATTTTTTACTGGTTGGTATTATTGGTCGGGGTCCCGGGGGCCTCGGGTGTGTTTCGGATGCCCAACGGGTCATTTTTGGAAGATTTTTGCCGTTTTGAGCATAAATGTAATGATCTAAAGGTTCATTTTTAGTTCTAGAGATCCAAATTTGATTTCGAGACTTCCAGAATTTAAATCATGAATTATATGACTGATATGGAAATTTTGGTTTAATTTCATCAAGTCGCGATTGGGTTTTTGACGTGAAATGTGAGTTAATTGTTTAACGAGCGAAATGGGTATTGAACTGGGCAAAAGAGCTCTGAATTGAGTTTCGATTGAAGGTTTGTGTTCGTATTATTATTTTTGACTCATAGGAACAAGAATCGTCTAATTCCGAGTTTGTATGATGGAGTTAGAGCCATTTTAGTGAAAAATGGCTGTGCTGCAAATTTCTTAAAAGCTGCTGTATTTTCTGCAGCAGTGAACAGTACCCGCGCGTGAACAGTAACCGCGCGGGTGAACAGTGAACAGTGACCTCATGCGCATGAACAGTGCCCCCAGGTGAACAATACCGAAAATTTCTGGACAGATTTAATGTCCAGCAGTACGAGTTTTGTCATTGTTTTTGACTTCCAAGCTCGGATTTTGGCGATTTTTAGCAAGAAATCTTGGAAAATCTTGAGGTAAGTCACTTGTGATTATTTCTACTGCATAATATTGAATTATCATCGAATAATCCGACTAGATTACATGTTTTTGAGGAGTAAATTGAAGATTTAGGCCTAGGGATTTGAAAATAAGATTTGAAGATTTGAGGGGACATTTGAACTCCGATTTTGGTAAATTTTATATGTACGGACTCATGGCAAGACGAGGAATCCGGTGACTTTCGTAATTTTTCGAGAAGTGGGTCCGGGGCTCGGGTTTTGCGAATTTCGTGAATTTCGATATTTTTCGAGTCTTTTCGATTGGGTTATATTCCCTTAGCTTATTGTAACGTATTCGTTGTGGTTTTGACCAGATTCGACGTGCGAAGAGGTAAATTCGAGAGGCAAGGGCATAGCGGAGTAGACGTTGGACCGTCTTGAGGTGAGTAATGATTTTAAATGATGCACTGAGGGTTTGAAACCCCGGATTGCACAACATACTGCTATGTTGAGATGAGACACGCATCGTATGACGAGCGCGGGGTCATTTACTATTGGGGATTGTGACTTGGTCCATCCCAGTTGATATTTTTACCGCGTAATTGATAAAGATTTATTATTTTTCACTATGATTGGGCTTATTGCCATATTTGGGCTTCATGCCAATTATCTGAAATCTTTTGTGAATTTACATCACTATTTTCCTCACGAATTGAAATATTATTTGAACTCAGTCCAATTGAATTATATTATTTTGTGAACTCAACTACATTTATACTCAACTCGAGATTTAATGATATTTATAATGCTGTTGAGCTGAGCACTATTGTTTTACTGATGCCCAAGAGGCTTATGATTATTTTCTGGACTGATTGAGGCCGAGGGTCATACGTGAGGATATGTTGAGTGATGTGAGGAGGCTTTCAGGCCTCGAGTGTTATATGAGGAGGCTTTCAGGCCTCGTGTGTAATGTGTGAAGGCTTTCAGGCCTATTAATATTGCGCTTGGGCTGTAGGAGCCCCTCCGGAGTCTGTACACACCCCCAGTGAGTGCAGGGTACCCAGGTGAGTTGGGAGTGGGCCCGAGAGGCCATTGCTTGTGTGTGGTGAGTTGGGAGTGAGCCCGAGGGGCTGATGTTGTGTGCTGGTGAGTTGGGAGTGAGCCCGAGGGGCTGATACTATACTGAGATTTACATATTGAGCCCGAGGGGCAAGCTTTTGATTTATCCTTTCTGTGGAAATTATTTGTCTTTACCGTTTTAAAAGAAGAATTATCTGATACTCACTATTTTACTGTATAACTGATTTTACTGCTTGGGATAGCACTATATTGTGCCGTTATGAGATTTCATATTTTCAGTCGTTATTTATTTTTATTACTCACTAGGTCGGAGTACTCACATTACTCCGTGCACCATGTGTGCAGATACAGGCAAAGCTGAGTTCGCTCCTGAGCGTTGATTCTTTCCAGACCAGGCGGTGACTAGGAGTAACAAGGTAGCTGTTGACGTCCGCAACCCCATTTTCTCCCTTATCTTTGTTATTTATGATAATTCCATACTTTGTAAAATATTAGTAAACTCTGTAGTAGCTCATGACTTGTGACACCCCGATTTCGGGCTGAGTTGGGAGGGTTTTGCTTGTTCTATCACGTTTATTTTGCATTTAAGATTATATTGCCCATGATTTAGACTTCCTGCTAAGTAATTATAAAGAGATGTACTGTTTTGTTGATTGGCTGGCCTTGTCCTCACGAGAGGCGCCATCACGACCGGGTTGGGATTTTGGGTCGTGACGACCATGCTGGGAGTTTTCTGGTGACTTTGTAGTTGAGCAATCGCTAGCTGTTGTGCCTGCAACATTTCAAAAATAACGTGAAGGCTAACCTCTCATTCTTCCCTAGAAGGGGTTTCCTGAGCTTCGTGTTGGTCTCCTTGGTGCACACTCCTGTTAGTGTGGGATCATACATCGACGTGTTGAGCATCGCGTGAGACCGCGTCTACGAGAACTGGTTCAGGTGTGTTCTCAAGGTTTCGTGGTGGTACACCAACACCTGGAACATCCACACCATTTTCTCTATGGTTCTCAAGATTGTTGTTCACCGAGTCAGACATTTTGACCTGAAATCAAAGATCTTGGGCAAGAAAAAGCGTGAAAGATAACTTACGTTATCTAGTTAAACCAGCAATAAAATAATCACTATTATTTTTAGCCCCACGGTGGCGCCAAACTTTTTACCGTAAAAATGGTAGTAACAATTAAATTTGATTTAGTGGTTCTAAAAATACGTGATCTATTTTTATACTAGTTGTTAGGCAGTTGATGCTATGTGAAAGACTTATAAACGAGATAAGAGCTTAAAACTGAGATGTTGATCAAACCAAATCGCTGTCAATCGGGGCCTCGAGCTTGCCTATTCGAGGGCCTCGGGGTCAAGTTTGAAGCTCGACTCGGAGCTTTCGAGGGTGGTCGATGGGGAATAATAGTTATAAACAAATCAATGACGGCTCTTTATGGCCAATAATAAGCAATAAATGAAGAACAATAAGTAGAACACAATAAATATGAGCAATAAATGAGACCAAGAGAATGTGTTAGTGTGACGACCCGGCCAGTCGTCTCATGAGTTACCACTCTATTTCCCCCCATTTCAGCTTCTTTATGATTCGTTATCCGTGTTTTTGTGGTATCGGGTTGGTCGGAATGAGTTTGGTGAAGTTTGAGACACTTAGTTTCTTTTAAGAAGGCTTAAGTTGGAAAAGTCAACCAGATGTTGACTTATGTGTTACAAGGCTCAGAAGTGAGTTCTGATGGTTCGGTTAGCTTTGGGAGGTGATTTCTGACTTAGGAGCGCGATCGGAATAGGTTTTGGAGTTGTAGAGAAGATTTAGGATTAAATTGGCGAAGTTGATATTTTGGCGATTTCCGATTGATAGGCGAGATTTTGATATAGGGGTCGGAATGGAATTCCGAGAGTGACAGTAGCTTCGTTGTGTCATTTGGGATGTGTGTGTAAAATTTCAGATCATTCGGACGAGATATGATAGACTTTTTGATCGAAAGCATAATTTAAGAGTTCTTGGAATTCTTAGGCTTGTGTGGTAGAGGAACACTAGCCATTTAGGAGTTAGACTTAGGATGCTACTGATCAGCTACTGATGCATGGCAGTATCTATTGGATATTAGTATACCTTACATCCTTTTCTCCATCCTTTTCGTATTTCCTATATTTCTTATATTGTTGTTATTTTGTTATTTTATGTTATTTTATGTTATGTATTTATGTTATTTACTATGAGTCTATTGATAGTACTAATATATTGTCTCTTGTTGCTCTCTTGAGCTGAGGGTCTCCTGGAAACAGCCTCTCTGCCCCTCGGGGTAGGGGTAAGGTCTGCGTACATATTACCCTCCCCAGATCCCACTTGTGGGATTATAATGGGATGTTATTGTTGTTGTTGTTGGAGTTCTTAGGCTTGAATCCTATGTTAAATTGGTGATTTGATGTTGTTGTGAGTGTTCCGATGTTTTGAAAAAGTTTGAACGATGTCATGGGATGTGTTGGTACAATTGGTTTGAAGTTCCGGGGGTTCCGGGATGTTTTAGGCCAAAAATCATAGCTGTAGCAGGTCTAGAAGGGTTGCAGGCCTCGGAACCCACCAGCGCGGTCAGCACAAAATGAAGTGCGGCCGCGGTAGGTGCTTTGCGGACCGCATAAAATGCAGTGCGGCCGCAGAAGGGAATATTTCACTGGTCCTACTTCGGAAGCTCATATCTTTTGATCTACAAGAAATTTTGAGATGATTCAAAAACGAAAGTTGTATCCCTTTGTGTCTAGTTTCCATAAAGGTAAAGATATCGCAGTTTTAACATCTGTAACGAAAGTTATGGCCAAAATACCAAATCCTATCACTACAAATGAAAACCTGTGCGGCCACAATCGTTTTTGTGCGGACTGCACTGGTTTTGTGCGGTCCGTAGAGGTGGAAATCGGTGAGGTACTCTATAAATATGAGGTTTTGGGTTTTATTTAATATTTTGACCTAGAGAGCTCGAAATTTGGCGATTTTTCGAAGGGTTTTCAAGAAATTCATCGGGGTAAGTGATTCTAACTCAGATTTGGCTAGAGTACATGAATCTATCATTGAATTCATCATTTAATTTGTGATTTGGGATGAAATTTGGGAAGAAAATTTGTGGAATCTTCCAAAAATATAAAATAATGATTTGAAGGACCAAATAGTACCAGAATTGGATAATTTTGGTATGGTTAGACTCGTAAGGGTATGAGGATTCTGAAAATGTAAATTTTACCCGATTCTGAGATGTGGGCCCGGGGCTCAGGTTTTGGTAATTTCGGGAATCATGTCCTTTGTTGATTGTTTTTGCTTGGGCTTTGCTCCCTTAGCATATTTTGATGTCCGCGTTCTAATTTTGGATAGATTCGACGCGCGTAGAGGCCGATTTGAGGGTCAAAGGCATCGCGAGCTAGAGATTTAGTTGGTTCGAGGTGAGTAATAATTGTAAATGATGTCCTGAGGGTTTGAATCCCCGGATTTGCACATCGTAGTGCTATATTGCGGTAAGACACATGCTTGACGACGAGCGTGGGGTCGTGCACTATTGGAGATTGTGACTTGGTCCATCCTGATTGATGATTTTACCACGTATTTGACTAAAACTTATTTGCTATCATCATGATTTGGGCTGATTGCCATATTTGGGCTTTGTGCCAACTATTTGAACCCTTCGGGGATTTTTATTACTATTTCCTCACTGTTTTGACTTATTACTTGAATTCAGTCATGTTATTTTCCATTGTTTTACTAGTCATCCATTTTACTTAGTTTTAAGACCTAAATGATATTTTTAAATGATGTTTTGGGCTGAGAAATACTATTTTACTATTGCCCGAGGGTCTTGTGATGATTTTTGGACTGAGTAAGGCCGAAGGCCTAGTTGTGGGGATACATTGATACTGAATGAGGCCGAGGGCCTGATATACATAAATATGGCACGAGGTGTCTTGATTGATATGAGGCCGAGGGCCTAGATTTGATGCCACGAGATGGCTTGATATTGCGCTTGGGCCGTAAGGGGCCCCTCCCGGAGCCTGTACACCCCCAATGAGCGCGGGTACCCATTGTGATGTGAGATTGAACCCGAGGGGCTGGTATTGTTCTAAGATATTACCCGAGTGGTGGATTTTGTTTTGAGATGTTGCCCGAGGGGCAGATTTGTTGATATTGTGCCTGAGGGGCAAATTTCTATTTGTTTACTTACCTATCAATTACTTGTTTTATTTGGTGAGAAAAGGATTTTCACTTGAATTTTCATTGTTTTACTGTTTTAAGTGATTTTACTGCTTTAGTATGGAATGCCTTGTGCTTTACATGATTTCTTACTTTCAGTCATTATTTATATTTGTTACTCACTAGGTCGGAGTAGTCACATTACTCCCTGCACCGTGTGTGTAGATTCAGGCATTGTTGGTTTCGCTCCTGAGTGCTGATTCCTCCAGTTCCAGGCGGCTTTTAGGGATTACGAGGTAGTTGTTGACGTCTGCAGCCTCATGTCTCCATTATCTTGTCATTTCTATTCCTATCGAACATTGTACTAGTTATTGGATCTAGCAGACTTGTATTATGACTCGTAGATGCTCATGACTTGTGACACCCCCTGTTAGGGCTGCGTCGGGTTGGATTTTCCGCATTGTTATCGATATTTCTGCTATTTAGTATTATTAATCATGTTTAGACTATTTTGTGTTGATTAGCTTCTTTAAAAGATGAACTGGGTTAAACTGGCTTGCCTTGTCTTCACTAGAGGCGCCATCACGACCGAGTTCAGGGTTAGGGTCGTGATAAGTTGGTATCAGAGCCAAGGTTACATAGGTCTCACGAGTCATGAGCAGGTTTAGTAGAGTCTCGTGGATCGGTACGGAGACGTCTATATTTATCCTCGAGAGGCTACAGAACCTTTAGGAAAAATTTCACATTCTTGAATTCTTATCATGCGTCCTTGATTTAGCTTGAAAAGTAACTCTTTGAATTCTTTCTACGCGTTCGTATGCGTGTATGAGCGCTCGATATTGGATATGCATCGATGGCTTGTGATTCCCTGATCGAGGGGCGAGATGTGATCTCTGTGCGTTGATGTTGGGCTAGTCTGGAGGACTCGAGGCTGGTTGCCTATAGCTTAAGCCCTGAGCTGTTGATTTTGTGAGCGCATATTTCTGGATCCATATGTTCTGTTGTGTCCCTATTAAGGGAGGTGATGACTGGATAGTTACGTGATGAGTGTGATGTGAGTGCAAGATGTATTCATGTGATTTGGGAGCGATGAGAAGGGTCCGATGGAGGATAGAAGGACTATTAGGTGCTTGATTTTCATCTTGATTTGAGGTATAGGCACGAGTTATGGGTGTGTGAAGAATCTTTCCATGTTTCCTAGTTGGGAGTGGAGTAAATTTCATGTTGTGGTCTGAGTTCAGACTCAGGAAGTTAAGTGACTGTGTAATGTTTATGACGGTGGAAGGTATACAGAAATGTTAGTTTGAGGCAAAACGGGTGGGGTTATCTCCTGCGGATTGTTCTGAAGTTTGCATAATCCCTTGTGTTATTTATTGGAAGATTTCATTTACAAGTGAAATATATGTGTTGCAATTTAAGTCTGGGTCACTTAAGAAAGTGGGTTTAACTGTTACAAGAGTGAATGCGAGATTTGCATAAGAGTTAAAGTACAGATGGTCTGTGTTTCATGAATTTATGAGGGATCGAGTTTAATCTCCCTATGGTATTATGGCAGCAATAAAGTATATGCATTATGAGTTATTGTGAATGTTTTGGTCTATGGCTTCGAGCTAACTGGGGAAGTCCACTATTAATTAGTCGATTGCACTGTTATGTGCTATGTTGGTTCAAGTTTGAGGCGTTCGAGAGAATCAGTTATGGCTTACAAGGATTTGATATTGAGGATGGATCGAGTAAAGGAAAAGGTTATGTTATGCTTCGTAGGTGTATGAGAATCACGGAATATCTCGATTTGTTTTGAGTATGGTGAGATGGGTCATATATGGAGGTTGTGCCCTCGTCGTTTTGCTAGTTTATCCCAGCAGAGAGGTCAGTCATCGGCTTCAGCGCTAGTTGCATCATTACCACCCGCTCCACCAGCTCAGGATGGAGGTCAGTCAGCTAGGGGTCGCCCTAGAGGTGGAGGTTGATCAGGGGGCGGTCAGGCCCGTTTCTATGCACTCCCAGGCAGACCCGATGTTATTTCTTCAGATACTATTATTATAGGTATTGTTTCAGTTTTCCACAAAGATGCCTTTTATTATTTGATCCCAGTTCCACCTTTTCTTATGTGTCATCATACTTTGCTCGTTATTTAGGTATGCCCTGTGAGTTTCTTGCTTTACTTGTTTATGTATCTACCCTGGTGGGCGATATTGTTGTTGTAGACCGTGTGTAACGGTCGCGTGTGGTGACTATTGTGGGTCTGGAGACCCGAGTGGATCTATTATTGTTGAGCATGGTGGATTTTGATGTCATTTTGGGCATGGATTGGCTATCTCCGTATCGTGTTATTTTAGACTGTCATGCTAAGACAATCACATTGGCTATACCGGGTATGCCACGGATCGAGTGGCATGGTGTGACTAACTATGTTCCCAGTAGAGTGATTTCATTCTTGAAAGCCCAGTGTATGGTTAGGAAGGGTTGTCTTTCATATCTAGCGTTTGTGAGGTATGTCGGAGCTGAGACTCCCAGTATTGATTCTGTCCCAGTTGTGAGGGATTTTCCCGATGTGTTTCCTGCAGACCTGCCGGGCATTCCACCGGACAGGGATATTGATTTTGGTATTGACCTGGTGCCGGGCACTCAGCCCATTTCTATTCTGTCGTATCGTATAGCACCAGCGGAGTTGAAAGAATTGAAGGAGAAGCTTTAGCAACTCCAAGATACGGGGTTCATTCGGCCTAATGTGTCACCTTGGGGTGCACCGGTTCTGTTTGTGAAGAAGAAGGGTGGCACAGTGAGAATGTACATTGCTTATAGGCAATTGAACAAGGTAACAATTAAGAACAAGTATCCTTTGACTCGCATTGATGATTTATTCGACCAGCTTCAGGGAGAGAGGGTGTTCTCCAAGATTGATCTCCGTTCGGGTTATCACCAGTTGAAGATCAGGGATTCGGATATTCTTGAGATGGCTTTCAGGACCCGATATGGTCACTATGAGCTCTTGGTGATGTCTTTTGGGCTGAACAATGCCCCAGCAACGTTCATGTATTTGATGAACAGCGTGTTCTGGCCTTATCTCGACTCATTCGTCATAGTCTTCATTGATGATATTCTGGTGTATTCACGTAGTCAGGAGGATCACGCGGAGCATTTGAGAGTTGTGTTGCATAGATTGAGGGAGGAGAAGCTTTATGAAAAATTCTCCAAGTGTGATTTTTGGCTCAGTTCATTGGCTTTCTTGGGGCACGTGGTGTCCAGCTAGGGTATTCAGGTTGATCCAAAAAAAGATAGAGGCGGTTCAGAGTTGGCCTAGACCATTCTCAGCCACAGAGATTCACAGCTTTCATGGTTTGTCAGGTTATTATTGCCGTTTCGTTCAGGGATTCTCATCTATCGCATCGCCCTTGACCAAATTGACTCGGAAGAGTGCTTTATTTGTATGGTCGGACGAGTGTGAGGAGAGCTTTTAGAAGCTCAAGATAGCTTTGACCACAGCTCCAGTGTTGGTCTTGCCATCAGCTTCAAGTTCATATACCATGTATTGTGATGCTTTAAGAGTTGGGATTGGTTGTGTGTTGATGTAGGAGGGTAGAGTTATTTCTTATTCTTCTCGTCAGTTGAAGCCCCATGAGAAGAACTACCCCTTCATGATTTGGAGTTGGCTGCCATAGTTCACGCATTGATGATTTGGAGGCATTACTTGTATGGCGTAGCTTGTGAGGTGTTCACTGATCATCACAGTCTTCAGCATTTGTTCAAGCAAAGGGATCTTAATTTAAGGCAGCGGAGATGGTTGGAGTTGCTTAAGGATTATGATATCACTATATTGTATCATCCGAGAAAGGCCAACGTGGTGACCGATGCTTTGAGCCAAAAGGCAGTGAGTATGGGGAGTTTGGCATATATCCCAGTTGGGGAGAGACCTCTTGCAGTTGATGTTCAGGCCTTGGCCAACCAGTTCGTGAGGTTAGATATTTCGGAGCCCAGTAGGGTATTGGCTTGTGTGGTTTCTTGGTCTTCCTTAAATGATCGCATCAGAGAGCGCCAGTATGATGATTCGCATTTGCTAGTCATTAGGGACAGAATTCAGCATGATGATGTTGGAGATGTGACCATTGGTGATGATGGGGTGTTGAGGATGCATGGACGGATTTATGTGCCTAATGTAGATGGGCTTCGGGAGTTGATTCTTGAGGAGGCCCATAGCTCGCGGTATTCCATTCATCCGGGTGCCGCGAAGATGTATCAGGATTTGAGGCAGCACTATTGGTGGAGAAGAATGAAGAAAGATATTGTGGGATTTGTAGCTCGATGTCTCAATTGTCAGCAGGTGAAATATGAGCATCAGAGACCGGGTAGCTTTCTACAGCATATGGATATTCTTGAGTGGAAGTGGGAGAGGATCACTATGAACTTTGTTGTCAGACTCCCACAGACTTTGAAGAAGTTCTATGCTATTTGGGTGATTGTGGAATGGCTGACCAAGTCTGTGCACTTCATTCCTGTGTGTACTACCTATTCTTCAGAGCGGTTGGTAAGGATTTATATCCAGGAGATTGTTCATTTGCATGGTGTTCCGGTTTCCATCATTTCAGATAGAGGTACTCAATTTACTTCGCAGTTTTGGAGGGCCGTGCAGAGAGAGTTGGGTACTCAGGTAGAGTTGAGCATAGATTTTCATCCTCAGACGGACGGGCAGTCCGAGCGTACTATTTAGATATTGGAGGACATGTTGCGTGCTTGTGTCATTGATTTCGGAGGATCATGGGATGAGTTTCTACCGCTTGCAGAGTTTGCTTATAACAACAGCTACCAGTCGAGTATTCAGATGGCTCCATATGAGGCTTTGTGTGGGAGGCGGTGCAGATCTCCAGTTGGTTGGTTCGAGCCCAGTGAGGTTAGGCTATTGGGGACTCACTTGGTGCAGGACGCTTTAGAAACAGTGAAGGTGATTCAGGAGAGGCTTCGTACAACGCAGTCGAGACAAAAGAGTTATGCTGATAGGAAGGTTCGAGATGTGTCCTACATGGTGGGCGAGAATGTTCTGTTGAAGGTTTCACCCATGAAGGGTGTTATGAGATTCGGGAAGAAAGGAAAATTGAGTCCTCGGTTCATTGGGCCTTTTGAGGTGCTTCGGAGGATTGGGGAGGTAGCTTATGAGCTTGATTTGCCACCCAGCTTGTCGAGTGTGCATCCGGTATTTCATGTTTCTATGCTCCAGAAGTATATTGGGGACCCGTGGATTTTAGCACGGTTCAGTTGGATGGTGATTTGACTTATGATGTGGAGCCAACAGCTATTTTGGAGCGTCAATGCTGAGTAGATATCCTCACCTGTTTGAGGCTTTAGGTATGTTTCTTGACTCGTTCGAGGATGAACGTTTGTTTAAGTTGGGAAGATGTGACGACCTGGCCAGTCGTCTCATGAGTTACCGCTCCGTTTCCCCTATTTTAGCTTCTTTATGCTTCGTTATCCGTGTTTTTGTGGTATCAGGTTGGTCAGATCGAGTCCAGAATGAGTTTGGTGAAGTTTGAGCCACATAGTCTCTTTTAAGAAGGCTTAAGTTAGAAAAGTCAACTGGATGTTGACTTATGTGTTAGAAGGCTCGGAAGTGAGTTTCGATGGTTTGGTTAGCTTCGGGGGGTGATTTGTGACTAGGAGCACGATCGGAATGGGTTTTGGAGTTATAGAAAAGATTTAGGCTTAAATTGGTGAAGTTGATATTTTGGCGATTTCTGGTTGATAGGCGAAATTTTGATATATAGGTCGGAATAGAATTCCGAGAGTGACAGTAGCTTTGTTGTGTCATTTGGGATGTGTGTGCAAAATTTTAGGTCATTTGGACGAGATTTGATAGACTTTTTGATCGAAAGCATAATTTAAGAGTTCTTGGAGTTCTTAGGCTTGAATCCTATGTTAAATTAATGATTTGATGTTGTTGTGAGCGTTCCGAAGTTTTGAATAAGTTTGAACGATGTCATGGGATGTGTTGGTACAATTGGTTAGGAGTTCTGGGGATTCCATGTAGGTTCCGAGATGTTTTATGCTAAAATTCATAGCTGTTGCAGGTCCAAAAGGGTTGCAGGCCTCGAAACCCACCAGCGCGGTCAGGACAAAATGAAGTGCGGTCGCGGTAGGTGTTGTGCGGACCGCACAAAATGTAGTGCGTCCGTGGTGGGAAACATTTCACTGGTCCTACTTCGGAAGCTCATATCTTTTGATCTACAAGTAATTTTGAGATGATTCAAAAACAAAAGTTGTAGTCCTTCGCGTCTAGTTTCTAGAAAGATAAAGATATCGCAATTTGGACATTTTTAGCGAAGGTTATGGCCAAAATACTAAATTCTGTCACTGCAGATGAAAACCTGTGCGGCCGCAATCGTTTTTGTGCGGACCGCATTGGTTTTGTGAGGACCGCGATCGTTTTTGTGCGGTCCGCAGAGGTGGAAATCTGTGGGGTAATCTATAAATACAAGGTTTTGTATTTTATTTAATATTTTGATCTAGAGAGCTCGGATTTTGGCGATTTTTCGAAGGTTTTTCAAGAAATTCATTGGGGTAAGTGATTCTAACTCAGATTTGGCTAGAGTACATGAATCTATCATTGAATTCATCATTTAATTCGTGATTTGGGATGGAATTTGAGAAGAAAATTTGTGGAATCTTCCAAAAATATAATATGATAATTTGAAGGACCAAATGGTACCGGAATTGGATAATTTTGGTATAGTTAGACTCGTGAGGGCATGAGGATTCTGAAAATGTATATTTTACTCGATTCTAAGACGTGGGCCCGGGGCTCGGGTTTTGGTAATTTCGGGAATCATGCCCTTTGTTGATTGTTTTCGTTTGGGCTTTGTTCCCTTAGCATATTTTGACGTCCGCGTTCTAATTTTGGATAGATTCGACGTACGTGGAGGCTGATTTGAGGGGCAAAGGTGTCGTGAGCTAGAGATTTAGCCGGTTCGAAGTAAGTAATGATTGTAAATGATGTCCTGAGGGTTTGAAACCCCAGATTTGCACATCGTAGTTCTATATTGAGGTTAGACACACGCTTGATGACGAGCGTGGGGTCATGCACTATTGGGGATTATGACTTGGTCCATCCCGATTGATGATTTTACCGTGTATTTGACTGAAACTTATTTGCTATCATTATGATTTGGGTTGATTGCCATATTTGGGCTTTGTGCCAACTATTTGAACCCTTCAGGGATTTTTATTACTATTTCCTCACTGTTTTGACTTATTACTTGAACTCGGTCATGTTATTTTCCAATGTTTTACTACTCAGCCATTTTACTCAGTTTTGAGACTTAAATGATATTTTTAAATGATGTTTTGGGCTGAGAAATACTATTTTACTATTGCCCGAGGGTCTTGTGATGATTTTTGGACTGAGTAAGGCCGAAGGAATAGTTGTGGGGATACATTGATACTTAATGAGGCCGAGGGCCTGATATACATAAATATGGCACGAGGTGTCTTGATTGATATGAGGCCGAGGGCCTAGATTTGATGCCACGAGATGGCTTGATATTGTGCTTGGGCCGTAAGGGGGCCATCCCGAAGTTTGTACACCCCCAGTAAGCACGGGGTACCCATTGTGATGTGAGATTGAGCACGAAGGGCTGGTATTGTTCTGAGATTTGAGCCCGATGGGCTTGTATTGTACTGAGATTTGAGCCCGATGGACTGGTACTGTTCTGAGATGTTGCCCGAGGGGCGGATTTGTTAATACTGTGCCCGAGGGGCAAATTTCTATTTGTTTACTTACCTGTCAATTACTTGTTTTACTGGGTGAGAAAGGGATTTTTCACTTGAATTTTCATTGTTCTCATGTTTTAAGTGATTTTACTACTTCAGTATGGAATGCCTTGTGTTTTATGTGATTTCTTACTTTCAGTCATTATTTATATTTGTTACTCACTAGGTCGGAGTACTCACATTACTCCCTGCACCGTGTGTGCAGATTTAGGCATTGTTGGTGTCACACCTCCTTTTTCACCCGCGCCGCCCGTGAAAGGACGCGGAAGGGAGTTTTTCCAATTAAAGGACAATCGAAATGGGATTTATTTATTTATTTCAGAGTCGTCACTTGGGAGATTTATGGTGTCCCAAGTCACCGGTTGAATCCCGAATCGAGGAAAAGAATGACTCTGTTTAACAGTCTGCGCACCATAAATCCGGATAAGGAATTCTGTTAACTCGGGAGAAGGTGTTAGGCATTCCCGAGTTCCGTGGTTCTAGCACGGTCGCTCAACTGTCATATTCGGCTTGATTATCTGATTTTATACAAATATGAACTTATGTGCAAATTTTAACTCTTTACCGCTTTCATTATTATTATTATTATTTTACAGGGAATTGCAACGGTGTGAAAATGTATCTCGAACCACGTCACAATCAATGTACCCGTGGTCGTCGACACACTTTGACTCCGTTGAGATTTGGATTTGGGTCACATCAATGTACACCCACATTTAAGAAAGTAAATTATTAAAGGCGCGCCTAAAGCGACTAGCGCATTATTATTTTTGAGAAGGCCGTGAAATCTTGCTAAAACGGCCCATCCGAAGTTCAATTAATTATTAACCATTTATTGAGAGCCCCGTAGCTTGCGTTTTATTTGGCGAGGCTCGTCTCATTTATTTTTAAAAAGGGCAATCCTAAAGTGACTACATTTCTATTAAGTTTGTTTCTAAAAATAAAGGGAAGAATCCTAGTTAATAATACTTCCTAACTCATATTGCAATTAATCTTAACTAATTATCTACAATCATTCAATTATCCAATTATCAAAAATGCAAGTCCAGAATCAATTTCCAAACTTATTTCCGTTAACAGAGTTAATCAACAAACTATTCTAGGCTAATTAGTGTCAAGCAAATCCAACAGTCAAATTACACCACCCGTTTTGAACTAACTCACAATTGCCATTACTAAGTACAAAACAGTATGACTCCGGGATTGCACTGCCAATTATTAGGACGAGTGAGAACTGTGAATCACAAGATCGCTTTATGTTTTGAATAACTTCTGATTTTTATAACTTAACTACACTAAATGAAATTAAATTACCACATGTTTTAACAAACTATCAAATATCCCGAATAGTCCATGAGTTCGACAGTCCGAACCAATCTAAATTGTTGTAAAACAATTTTAATTACATTCCAAACTACTACAATCCATTATGATAAAATACGGCAAGAACTAAAGCTTTCAATGAAGTTATATTTCCATTTTTCATTTCATTCCAAATGGACAGCTACATGGTTTGAGATTCAGGATATGTACCTGGAAATGGCAATACAAGAAGAAAAGAAGGATGAGTCAGCAACAGTAATAACATAGTAACGCAACAGCAACCCAACCGCAGCAAGTCGAACCAGATTCGAGGCCCGGGAAAGTTTGAAGAAAACCAAGCAAGCTCAATAGAACAAACCCTAAAAGTTTGTAGAAGACTAAACAACAACAACCAACCTCACCACAAACAGACTCAACCACGCGTGTATTAAACCCGAAACTAAACTCGTCCCTCACTTTTTTTTTGTTTTCTCTTTTTAAACTCTCCAACACTCTCTTAAGATTTTCAGAATGTATTCCTCTCTCTAAAAAAAATCCTCTCTCAAAAAAACCTCCCTACTTGTGTCAAAAATGACTCTTATTTATAGCAAGACTCTTGTCTTGAACCACTAACCCGAAATATTCTTTTAAATGCATGCCTTGCCCCCACTACTTAATGTTTTTCTTATTTAATTCCCTTGTCCCCCATGCCTACATGTTTTGTCCCCCATTACATTAAACAAATATATTATTCTCACTCCATTATATCTTGTCCCACATGCCTACCTTAAACAATTATATTATTTCCCCACTACATTATGTCTTGTCCCCCACTATATTAAACAATTATATCAACCCCCACTACCTCATGTCTTGTCCCCCATCATGTACTATTTTAATATTATTAATGCCTAGTGGACGGAGCACTCAGAATAAATAATTGTTCAAATTTTCAATTCCAAAATACCCCTCCGACCTTACTGAAATTACCATTTTACCCCTGAAAATACTGCAATTTATCAATCTACCCCCATCAGCTATAACCAATTCACCTAATCAATTCCAACCAAAATACAACAAATATAACCAAATCCTAAACAAATTCAATTAACAAATTCAAACTAAATCTAACAATATTACAGTCAAGACGAAGGACTAACATATTTCTATATTAAAAACTAAATCCTCTTAAATTAATAAGAACAAACTGAAGAAATAATTAATTGAACTTCAACTTAAAACTAGCAACATTATAATTAAACTAACAATTTCTACATAAAAATAAACAAGAAAAAAAATGAAACAAACTGAAGAAGATAACAAAATGATAAACACGAAATTAATATCAAACATATCTGATTTCAGATCCGAACACATCAAACAAATTACGGACAGAAACGAAACTTAAACCAACTAACCGGATCGGAACGACGATGAACTCGAACGAAAATAAATTTGCCCGGAAACAATTATCGCACCATAATAACTTGACGCCGAAGACGACCACGAACGGACCATCGAAGAAGATGGTCGTTTGGTGTCGTTTGAAAAACGAAGCAGTTGCGAGGAGAACGAAGCTGGACCAAGCAGAAGGCAGCAGCAACGCAGCAGGTGCAGCTGGTTTTGAAGCAGATGCTCGACGAGGCAGTCATGGGAGGTGAAGCAGAAGCGATGGTGGTGGTTTGGGCAATGGTGAGCCGAGGAGAACGACGAAGAAGACGAAGTAGCAGAAGTAGCAGACATGGTGATTTGGACGTGAAACAGATGCAAAAAGGGCAACCATGGGACGTGAGACGTTGGGGTTTGCTGGAGGTCGACGAGCTGTTCGTCGTTGATGGCTGGATGTAGTAGGAGCAGCAGTGGCGATGAAGTAGTGGCAGCGGGGTCGTTCATGGCTGGTCATTGGTTGAAGATGTGAGCTGAGTGGTCGTTTGATAAGATGAAGGTGAAGGGGCAGCCATTGTCGAGCTTGAGCTAGACATGGAGAAGACGAAGCTGAAGGGGAGGTCGTTCATGGCTTGGGGGGTCGACGACTGTGTGTGTGCGTGCGTGTGTATTGAAGGAGAAGAGGAGGCAGCCATGGTTGGGAGCTTGGAGGGGTTGTTCATGGTGAGGGTGAAGAGAGAAAGAGAGGGGGGCGGATGGGTTCAGGTTTAGGTTTAGGAAAAAATGAAGTGAAGATTAGGAGGGGTTAGGTCATTTAGGGTTATGGGGCGGACCAGGTCGGGTCGACCTGGTGGGTCTTTGGGTTGGATAAGGGGTTATTTAGTTTGGGTAGAGGTGTTTTGGGCCTAGGTTCAAAATTGAAGAAGAGGCCCAATTCCGATTTTTCTTTATTTTTTTGCTCTCTTTTCTTTTACTTTCTAATTAATAAAACTAAAATTCTAAATTAAGTTATAAACTAAATTAACTTATCAAAAATACTAACTAATTCCTAGCAACATTTATCATACATAATTAAACACTCATTAAAACAAAATTGCACAATTTGACATTGAATGCTAAAAATGCAAACGATGCATATTTTTGTAATTTTCATTCTTGAAAAACAAACTTAATTACTCTTAATTGTAAAATTAAATCATAAATGCAAATGCGACATATTTTGTATTTTTTATTAATTTAATAAATAAACATGCATGGACAAATACAAATAATTATCCTAAAATGCCGCGAAAATTCTCAAAATTGCACACAAAGGAAAATCGTTTTATTTTGATTTTTTTGGGAGTAATTCTTTCATAGGGCAAAAATCACGTGCTTACAGCTGCCCCTCTTTGTCCGAAGACACGAAGGTTTTCGTGCAAAGATAAAGTGAGCGATTTTTGCCCATCCGAGTACTCCGTGTGAAGCATTTTTTTGAAAAAGATTTAACCGAACCTTTGCTTCAAAGGTTTCCTACATATCTCTGGCTAGAAGGGAATCAGGTTAATGTAGTTCAGGAAGTTTTGGTAGCTAGGACTACCATGTGACTGCAATGTTACTGTTTTTGCATGTTGTTATCACTGTTTGCCGACCACCTTATTACACTATGCTGAAAGAAAACAAGAAGCTAGACTGAACTATAGTCTATGAATTACAAAATCTTATCTAGATCTTCAATCATGCTCTTGTGTCTCTTGTTGATTTGATGTCTTGGCGACTCCTCTGGCATTTCTTTACTTCTGATTTGTCTTGTATTCTCCCTTGACTGTCGATCTCGAACTGCTTATGTCCTTCTCGGGAGCTTCGCATTATTTTTCCATCGAATCTTGAACTTCCTTCCTCTGGGGATTTTGGTTGTATTCCTCCGCTTTACTGACTTGAAATGTATTCCTCTGTTATATGGGTGTGCTCCCAACTTCAACCAACAACTTTGAAAATAAAGCGTCATTCTGTTCCTCAGGGGGGCTCCTGACCTCAACAACTTTTAAAAAATAAATCGCCATTCTGTTCTTCAGGGGGGCTCCTGACCTTAACAACTTTTAAAATAAAACGCCATTCTATTCTTCAGAGGGGGCTCCTGACCTCAACAACATTTTTTTTAAAAATAAATCGACATTCCTTTCTTCAGGCGGGCGAGATTTCAGCAACTTCGAAAAATAAATCGCCATTTTGTTCTTCAGGGATGCTCCTGACCTCGAAAATAACTTTGAAAATAAATCGCCTTTCCTCTCTTCAGGCGGGCTCCTGACCTCATCAAAAACTTTGAAAATAAATTGCCATTCCTCTCTTCAGGCGGGCTCCTGACCTCAACCACATTTTTTTAAAAAAATAAATCGCCATTCCTTTCTTCAGGCGGGCAAGATTTCAACAACTTCAAAAATTAATCGCCATTCTGTTCTTCAGGGGGGCTCTTGACCTCAACAACATTTTTTGAAAAATTAATCGTCATTCCTATCTTCAGGCGGGCTCCTAACCTCAAAAACAACTTTGAAAATAAATTGCCATTCCTCTCTTCAGGCGGGCTCCTGACCTCAAAAACAACTTTGAAAATAAATCGTCATTCCTCTCTTCAGGCGGGCTCCTGACCTCAAAAACAACTTTGAAAATAAATTACCACTGGCATATGTTTTGGCAATGTTCATACAAGCAGGACCACTCGGGTCAATATAAATTAAACGTCCTTTGGAGAAAAGATTAAATTCAATATCCCGTTCGAGGGCGGATAGACCCGAAATATCCTATTCAAGGGCGGATGAACCCGAAATATCCTATTCAAGGGCGGATGAACCCAAAATATCCTATTCGAGGGCGGATGAACCCAAAATATCCTATTCGAGGGCGGATGAACCCAATTTCTTCAACTTAAATGTAAAGACTGAAATGTATTCCTCTGTTATATGGGTGGGCTCCCAACTTTAAAACTTGAAATTTAAATCGCCATTCTATTCTTCAGGGAGGCTCCTGACCTTAACAACTTTTAAAATATTAACACCTCCATTCTCCAGGCGGGCTCCTGACCTCTTCAACTTAAAATTTAACAACCTCCGTTCTATAGGCGGGCTCCTGACTTCAACAATTTCTTAAATTTTAACACCTCAATTCTACAGGCGGGCTCCTGACTTCAACAACAACTGAACATTGATAATCTTAAGAAAACTAAAAAATGACTCCCTTTTTTTTTCAAATTCAAACTTCTTCTCTTGTTTTTTTCAAATTATCCTAGGAGAAAATTCATCGAACTAGATTTTGATCCTAGGAGAAAATTCACGAACTAAGATTGTATCGGAAGGGAAATCCATCAGACTAGGACTTTTATCCTAGGAGGAAAATGTAAAGATCAAAGCTTTGAGAAACTTACCTTTGTAATTTCTTCTTTTCTTTTCTTTTTCCCTTGCGCTGCTTTGTTCCTGTTTCAACTCTCAAGCAAAGAAAATTTTATCAGTTTTTAAAATGGTGGCCGATTTGTGGCCTTGCTGGGGATGGCTTTCTCCTTTAAAAGCTTGTGTTGTCTTTCCCCGAGACTGCTGGGGATAACACTGCTGGGGAATTATTTACTTACCTATTGGGGGATAATATTATTGGGGGAATCTCCTTTCTTCCCTTTTTTTCCAAAACTACTTCCTTCAAAACTTTTCTCTCTCAACATTGTTAGGGATAAAATGTTATCAGCTGGGGATAACGCTGTCGAGGATAACATTGCTGGGGGATTTTGATTCCTTCCAAACTAGTGCTTCACTCTTCTGAAGGCTGCTGGGAATGACACTGGCCTTTTGCTTTTTCCGAGCCCAAGTTTCATCCTTTTGTTCTGTCCGCTGGGGAACAACTTCCTTCATTAAAACTTGTTATGCTGGGGGGTAACACTGGTTCAAAGACCACTTCCCTTTAGATTGGTGCTATTTTTATTCTTCCCCAAATGGATAATTGACTTCCAGAAAATTTGCTAAATGAAAGGAAAATTTTCTGCCCAAGTTTGATAATCTCCCTTGTGGCATGCATTTCCGTCATCAATGCCATTTCTTTTACCTGTTTCAAATCAAACAAAATTTGTTAGTTTAAAACGTGGTGGTTGGTTGTGATACTCCTACTGGGGATGGATTTTCCCTTTCTCGTTTCCTACTCTGCGTTCCTATTACACTATCAAAACTTGCTTGGGATGATATTATTTGTTGGGGATGATATTCCTGCTGGTCTTAGAACGACTTGCCCTGCTTTGCGTCGTTTGACTATCTTGAAACTTGGGTGATAACCTCCGACCTTATCGTCGAATCCTTATTCACTAACCTCTCAACGTTTTTTTTTCATCTGACCAGGTATCTTTTCAATGATAGTTGATTCCCCTTGAGGATTTTGCAATGTTTTGCTGGTAAACCGCATTCTTTGTTCATTCGTGCCACTGAAAACAACCTTTTCTGCTGAGGATATCCCTCTTCTTTTGTGGCATAGCTCGAAAACTGGCATTTCCACGACCTTTTAGTCTCATATGAATTTCTCAAATCATGCCCATTGCTCTCCGTATTGTTCTTTCTTGATTTGTCCACGGGCCTTGGCCTTGAGGTTTATAACTTTTGATTTCGGCAGGGATATCCCTCTTGACACTCGTCCATCCTTTTGTCAATCTCCTTTTGCTGGGGATATCTTTCTTGACACTGTCCTCGCGCTTGTTCCTTCCTAACTTAGACCATTTGGATGTTCTAATCGGATCTGGTCTTGCATAATTGGAAAGCTGATGACAGATTTTGAAGTCATTTCTCACTTGTTCTGACCAAACAGACTCTACTGGGGAATTTTTCTATGAAAGGAGAAAGATAAACAAAAAGGAACCGAATAAAAGACAAAGGAAAAAGAGGACTCTTTAACAAGAAAAACTATAAATAAAAACCTATCAAACGCAGATACCGACTCCAATGGTCATGACATGCACATGTGGCCTATCCTCTGCCGTCAATCGTCTTTCAAGATCTTCATTTGGCGATTCCCCACCTGATTCTCAATCTTATTCGACTTGTAGTGCCCGAAGGATTTTCACTATCAAGCCTCTCTCATTTTGGTTTTTCTCTCAGCTTTCATCGCCTTATGGTGCCCGTGAAGGTTTTCACCGATAAAACTCTCTTATTTGTATTACTTTCCAGTTGGGGATTGGGGTGTTACTGATAAGACTCTCCTTTCTATTTCTTTTCTGCAGGGGCCGGAGTCTTTTCTGCTGGGGATCAGAGTCTTCTCTATGCTGGGGATTAGAGTTCTTTCTGCTGTGGATCAGAGTGTTATGTTTATCGGTAAGACTCTCATTTGTCTGACTTGGCATCTTTTGAAGACTGATCAGAAGGTCTTTCTTTGGACCGTAATGTGGGTTTTTGGATAGGCTAGAAAGAAAGGGTATTAAAGGCTCAAAAACAAATCAATTTGGGGTTCAAAATTACAACCTTCGGAACCATATTTGTTTACAACAAGCGCAACCCTTGCCCCAGTTTCTTGCTTGGGGATTTTTTAATTTTTTGTTACACTATGACCGAGCCGTGAGGCGCCTACGTATCCTCTTTGAGGAATCAGGTCGAACGTAGTTCACAATTCCTTTGTTTTCTTGTGACTTTTTTTTTGTTTTTTTTTGTTTTTTTTTTGTTTTTGTTGTTTTCTCTTTTTCTTTTCTTTTCTTATCTTTTTCTGTTTGTGTTTCTACTCTTTGCTACTGATTCCGAAAGAGGGATATGAAAGAAAATAAATAAGGCTCAAAGGGTTAACGAAGGATAAAGTGGTTGGATAGCAGAATAAAAATGCCTCCGTCATTCCAATCTTCAAAACATGTCAATCACAAACAACACAATTAAACATCGCAACATTTTCTGATTGTGCCAGACTTGATAACCATATCCACGAATTCGCCTTTTTATTTGTCATTTTTAAAGTACCGTTGGGAAATACTCTCACTTTCATCACCACGAACGGCCCCCTTGTCAATATTACAGTTTTCTTTATGTTTTACCTCACCCCAGTTTCACACGGTTCGGGCTTCAAATGATCTCAAACTGTTCTTATTTTCAAAGGGGTCCCGATCATCCCCAAATGGCTTTATGATCAACTTTTAAGATTAGGCCTAAACTGTGCGCGCATATCGTGTCACTAGAATCGGCGTTGAACAAAAGCAAAACAAAAGGGTAAAGAAAACTAAACAAAGAAGATGACTGGAGATAATAAAAGACCGGAATTTGCATTTAGACAAACGGTGGAACTGTTTAAACAACAAAACAAACAGTTACAACCCTAAAACCAACCCAGATAACACCACATTAGGTACTAGACAAATAAAAGGATAAGGGGGTTTGACCACAAGACAATATCCGGATTACAACCCTGAAATAATCCGAACGACAGAAATGACAACAAAATAAACCACCAAAACTCCTCTCTGGCTGACCAAGAGATGGAGCGCCTTTCCAATTACCAAGCACGACATTTTAGCCACTGAGTTCTGCATCATTATTGCCAAGACCATTACCAACTTCAATATCATTATCATCAGTTAGCAGGTTCCTGAGAGGATTTGCGTGCTCCCTGTTACTGTCATTGATCACAATCAGGTTTTCATGGGTCTTGTATTTCCGGCTTACCACAAACCGACCACCTCAATTTTCTTCACAATTCAAAGCAAAACAGGTTAGAATGGACTCAATCAGTCCTCATTATTAACAACATTTTTTTTCATTTCAACATTTTTTTTAGGTGTGGTCGAATCTTATAGAGATTGCCTACGTATCATGACCCCGCATGAATCAGACCTTGCGTAGTTCGGACACATAAAAGGTAAACAACAATAAAACATTTTTGAAATCATTTAAAGACGAACAACAGGATAGAAAGTCAAACGGCCCACATTCTCTAATCCAAAGAAATACAAATTCAAGCAAAATAAAATGACAGATTCCTTCCCTTATATGCAGATTTTGACCAAACGGCTGTTTTTGCAAACGTGGCCCCTTCCCAATTTCACATGAATTTTGAGGCCGGGAAGATTATTTTATGACATTTCACAAACTTGTCCGTTCTTTTACGAAAATAGCCTTTTGAAAATTGAAAGATACTTCAAGGCTATCTCGGCAAGAACGGTTTAAGACACCGCCGAAGTTGGCTCGGCTTATTTTGACTAAAAATCCAAACAGTATTCACCTGACCGCTGACTCTTTATTTTTTCTTTATTTTTTTAATTAAAATAAAAAACCTCGTGTTGCAAACACGGCCTTTCAGCGTCTCGGGTATGAGTATTTTAAGGTTGCGTTAGCTAACCAGCCAAAATCCTAAAAAAATGACCCAATGTGGCTGTTTATCCAAAGTCAGCCTTCTGGCGTCCCTTTCGGGAACATTCGGCTATTTTTGACAAAAACAGCATCACTCGACTTATTTATGACTCTCTTATTTTATTTTATATTTTTTTTTCAAAATAGAAGACCCAATATTGCAAACACGGCCTTTCAACGCCTCGGCGACGAAGATTTTAAGGCTGTGTGGGTCAATTGGCAAAAATCTTTAAAAAATGACCCAAAGGTGGCTGTTTATGCAAAGTCAGCCTTCCGGCGTCCCTTTCGGGAACATTCGGCTATTTTTGACAAAAACAACATCACCCGACTTATTTATGACAAAAATTAAAATTTTGACATTTTATTTTATTTTTTGGCTATTTTAGCAAAAGGGGAAGTTGGACCCGATTAGGGCTGCCTACGTATCTCACATCCGGTGAGAATCAAACCAGCGTAGTTCGTCATTAGGAATAAAGGAAATAAATTAAATTTATGTTTTTCTGGATTTTGAATTTTCTTTTCTTTTTTACTTTTTTTTTCAAAAGAAAGACTTATAAGGAAGAAAGAGAATATTTGTGGATGTTATTTTTCTTCAGCATTCTTGCAAAGAAAGACTTTTAAAGAAGAAAGATTTTTTTTTCTTCTGAATTTCGACTTTTATATATATATATATATATTTTTTTTTTTTTTTGTGATAGAAAAACTTCTAAGGAAGTAAAAGAATTTTTTTAAAAAAAAAATTGGGGGCCGGAACCGATGAGGTTTGCCTACGTATCTCACATCCGGTGAGAATCAGACCCGCGTAGTTCGGGCGATTAACTGAACTATTTTAAAACAAGACTTTTTTTTCATGGCAAGACAAACTATTTTCCTTTTCTATTTTTGAAAACAAGACAGAACAACGACTCTTTTTTTCTTTTTCTTTTAGTAAACAAGCTAATAAAACATTTTTTTTTATTTTCTCAAAATTTTGGCAAAGTTTCGACAATATTTGGGCATTGGGTTTTTCAAAAATAAACAATTAACTCCCTAACAGCTATTTCTCTTTTTTTTTTGTTTTCCTCAATTTCATAATATTCCTGATATTCAAAAGCCGGTCAGCATGCGGGCGCGAGACACATAAATGAACGAAAAACAAATAGGATGCATCAGGATGGTCTTTTCATCTCAGATTCCTAGTCCTAGTCGGACCCAACCCCTGTATTGAGTCCCCTAAGTCAAATGCAGCGTGATGCAAATAAGCGTTCCTACTAGGGATCCGGCATGAAGTCACGTTATTCTATGTTCAAAACCTGGGTCGGTGTTCTAGACAGTGTACCCGAGCGGACAACTCGAGTTGAGGAAGGAGCTCCTTTCCGGGAACCAAAAGGCCAGCCGGCTTAGAAACTTTTCGTGCCTCTTTTATTTAGGGTATGACACTAATAGAATAGGGAGTCTTAACCAGTAAGCACATCCCCAGAGGTAAGAAGAGAAGGTTTCGGCACAGTTTATATGTACAGTTCAAATAATATCAAAGCAGTAAAAGCATCATTTTGCACATTTTAGGCTAAAACATGTAATAAGATCAAATAATAAATAAAGCCAAATATAACAATTCATCTAAGCTCGACTTTTGAACCCTGAACCAGAGATTCTGGGTTAAAAATTCCCAAGCAGAGTCGCCAGATCTGTCACACCTCCTTTTTCACCCGCGCCGCCCGTGAAGGGACGCGGAAGGGAGTTTTTCCAATTAAAGGACGATCGAAACGGGATTTATTTATTTATTTCAGAGCCGCCACTTGGGAGATTTATGGTGTCCCAAGTCACCGGTTGAATCCCGAATCGAGGAAAAGAATGACTCTGTTTAACAGTCTGCGCACCAGAAATCCGGATAAGGAATTCTGTTAACCCGGGAGAAAGTGTTAGGCATTCCCGAGTTCCGTGGTTCTAGCACGGTCGCTCAACTGTCATATTCGGCTTGATTATCTGATTTTATACAAATATGAACTTATGTGCAGATTTTAACTCTTTACCGCTTTCATTATTATTATTATTATTTTACAGGGAATTGCAACGTTGTGAAAATGTATCTCGAACCGCGTCACAATCAATGTACCCGTGGTCGTCGACACACTTTGACTCCGTTGAGATTTGGATTTGGGTCACATCAATGTACACCCACATTTTAAGAAAGTAAATTATTAAAGGCGCGCCTAAAGCGACTAGCGCATTATTATTTTTGAGAAGGCCGTGAAATCTTGCTAAAACGGCCCATCCGAAGTTCAATTAATTATTAACCATTTATTGAGGGCCCTGTAGCTTGCGTTTTATTTGGCGAGGCTCGTCTCATTTATTTTTAAAAAGGGTAATCCTAAAGTGACTACATTTCTATTAAGTTTGTTTCTAAAAATTAAGGGAAGAATCCTAGTTAATAATACTTCCTAACTCATATTGCAATTAACCTTAACTAATTATCCACAATCATTCAAATATCCAATTATTAAAAATGCAAGTCCAGAATCAATTTCCAAACTTATTTCCGTTAACAGAGTTAATCAATAAACTATTCTAGGCTAATTAGTGTCAAGCAAATCCAACAGTCAAATTACACCTCCCGTTTTGAAGTAACTCACAATTGCCATTACTAAGTACAAAACAGTATGACTCCGGGATTGCACTGCCAATTATTAGGACGAGTGAGGACTGTGAATCACAAGATCGCTTTATGTCTTGAATAACTTCTGATTTTTAAAACTTAACTACACTAAATGAAATTAAATTACCACATGTCTTAACAAACTATCAAATATCCCGAACAGTCCATGAGTTCGACAGTCCGAACCAATCTAAATCGTTGTAAAACAATTTTAATTACATTCCAAACTACTACAATCCATTATGATAAAATACGGCAAGAACTAAAGCTTTCAATGAAGTTATATTTCCATTTTTCATTTCATTCCAAATGGACAGCTACATGGTTTGAGATTCAGGATATATACCTGGAAATGGCAATACAAGAAGAAAAGAAGGAGGAGTCAGCAACAGTAATAACACAGCAACGCAACAGCAACCCAACCGCAGCAAGTCGAACCAGATTCGAGGCCCGGGAAAGTTTGAAGAAAACCAAGCAAGCTCAATAGAACAAACCCCAAATGTTTGTAGAAGACTAAACAACAACAACCAACCTCACCACAAACAGACTCAACCACGCGTGTATTAAACCCAAAACTAAACTCGTCCCTCACTTTGTTTTTGTTTTCTCTTTTTAAACTCTCCAACACTCTCTTAAGATTTTCAGAATGTATTCCTCTCTCTAAAAAAATCCTCTCTCAAAAAAACCTCCCTACTTGTGTCAAAAATGACTCTTATTTATAGCAAGACTCTTGTCTTGAACCACTAACCCGAAATATTCTTTTAAATGCATGTCTTGCCCCCACTACTTAATGTTTTTCTTATTTAATTCTCTTGTCCCCCATGCATACATGTTTTGTCCCCCACTACATTAAACAAATACATTATTCTCACTCCACTATATCTTGTCCCCCATGCCTACCTTAAACAATTATATTATTCCCCCACTATATTATGTCTTGTCCCCCACTATATTAAACAATTATATCAACCCCCCACTACCTCATGTCTTGTCCCCCACCATGTACTATTTTAATATTATTAATGCCTAGTGGACGGAGCACTCAGATTAAATAATTGTTCAAATTTTCAATTCCGAAAATACCCCTCCGACCTTACTGAAATTACCATTTTACCCCTGAAAATACTGCAATTTACCAATCTACCCTCATCAGCTATAACCAATTCACCTAATCAATTTCAACCAAAATACAGCAAATATAACCAATTCCTAAACAAATTTAATCAACAAATTCAAACTAAATCTAACAATATTACAGTCAAGACGAAGGACTAACATATTTCTATATTAAAAACTAAATCCTCTTAAATTAATAAGAACAAACTGAAGAAATAATTAATTGAACTTCAACTTAAAACTAGCAACATTATAATTAAACTAACAATTTCTACATAAAATCCTCTTAAATTAATAAGAACAAACTGAAGAAATAATTAATTGAACTTCAACTTAAAACTAGCAACATTATAATTAAACTAACAATTTCTACATAAAAATAAACAAGAAAAAAAATGAAACAAACTGAAGAAGATAACAAAATGATAAACACGAAATTAATATCAAACATATCTGATTTCATATCCGAACACATCAAACAAATTACGGACAGAAATGAAACTTAAACCAACTAACCGGATCGGAACGACGATGAACTCGAACGAAAACAAATCTGCCCGGAAACAATTATCGCACCAAAATAACTCGACGCCGAAGACGACCACGAACGGACCATCGAAGAAGATGGTCATTTGGTGTCGTTTGAAAAACGAAGCAGTTGCGAGGAGAACGAAGCTGGACCAAGCAGAAGGCAGCAGCAACGCAGCAGGTGCAGCTGGTTTTGAAGCAGATGCTCGACGAGGCAGTCATGGGAGGTGAAGCAGAAGCGATGGTAGTGGTTTGGGCAGTGGTGAGCGGAGGAGAACGACGAAGAAGACGAAGTAGCAGAAGTAGCAGACATGGTGATTTGGACGTGAAGCAGATGCAAAAAGGGCAACCATGGGACGTGAGATGTTTGGGTTTGCTGGAGGTCAACGAGCTGTTCGTCGTTGATGTCTGGATATAGCAGGAGCAGCAGTGGCGATGAAGCAGTGGCAGCGGGGTCGTTCATGGCTGGTCGTTGGTTGAAGATGTGAGCTGAGTGGTCGTTTGAGAAGATGAAGGTGAAGGGGCAACCATTGTCGAGCTTGAGATAGACATGGAGAAGACGAATCTGAAGGGGAGGTCGTTCATGGCTTGGGGGGTCGACGACTGTGTGCGTGCGTGCGTGTGTGTTGAAGGAGAAGAGGAGGCAGCCATGGTTGGGAGCTTGGAGGGGTTGTTCATGGTGAGGGTGAAGAGAGAAAGAGAGGGGGGCGGATGGGTTTAGGTTTAGGTTTAGTAAAAATGAAGTAAAGATTATGAGGGGTTAGGTCATTTGGGGTTATGGGGCGGACCGGGTCGGGTCGACCCGGTGGGTCTTTGGGTTGTATAAGGGGTTATTTAGTTTGGGTAGAGGTGTTTTGGGCCTAGGTTCAAAATTGAAGAAGAGGCCCAATTCCGATTTTTCTTTATTTTTTGCTCTCTTTTCTTTTACTTTCTAATTAATAAAACTAAAATTCTAAATTAAGTTATAAACTAAATTAACTTATCAAAAATACTAACTAATTCCTAGCAACATTTATCATACATAATTAAACACTCATTAAAACAAAATTGCACAATTTGACATTGAATGCTAAAAATGCAAACGATGCATATTTTTGTAATTTTCATTCTTGTAAAACAAACTTAATTACTCCTAATTGTAAAATTAAATCCTAAATGCAAATGCGACATATTTTGTATTTTTTGTTAATTTAACAAATAAACATGCATGGACAAATACAAATAATTATCCTAAAATGCCGCAAAAATTCTCAAAATTGCACACAAAGGAAAATCCTTTTATTTTGAATTTTTTGGGAGTAATTCTTTCATAGGGAAAAAATCACGTGCTTACAGTTGGTTCCGCTCCTGAGCGTTGATTCCTCCAGTTCCAGGCAGCTTTCAGGGATTACGAGGTAGTTGTTAACGTCCGCAGCCCCATGTCTCCATTATCTTGTCATTTCTATTCCTATCGAACATTGTACTAGTTATTGGATCTAGCATACTTGTATTATAACTCGTAGATGCTCATGACTTGTGACACCCCAGTTAGGGCTGTGTCTGAATTTTCTGCATTGTTATCGATATTTCCGCTATTCAGTATTATTAATCATGTTTAGACTATTTTGTGTTGATTAGCTGCTTTAAAAGACGAAATGGGTTAAACTGGCTAGCCTTGTCTTCATGAGAGGCGCCACCACGACCGAGTTTAGGGTTAGGGTCGTGATAGTTAGACAGCAGAGAGAATGTTCTAGTATATTTAGTATGGAGCAACAGATGTTTCCAAAATGATAAGGATCTCCTTTATATAAGAGGGGGAATCCCAACATGGTACAAGTGTATTTATTACAAAGATATGGAGATGGGACACCTAGTTAATGCCCCGATACGGGCTCAAACTAGCCTGACAGATTTGTCAGCTCTAACTTCACGCCTTGGGAACTCCCCACTTTCTTTTCATAACCGTTGGTCTCATACAGTCTTGAGGTCAAGCATCGATATCCCTCGAGGGATGAAACTCGACCGTGATTTTGAGACTTCGAGACATTACAACGATGGAGAATTGGACCCTCTGATTTTACCGAATACAGAAGGCTAACCATTGGTTATGCCTTGAATGTCATAGGTGGTACTATTGGTTGTAACGACCTGACTTGTCGTTTTTAGAATTTACTCCTCGTTCAGCTACTAATGTCATAAAGAAGCTTCATAATATGCATTATGACCCGCATGTGTGGTCGAGTTTGCTTTTCGTAAGATTTAGAGTTAAATTTAAAGAAAAAAAATCTTAATTATAAGCTTAAATGGAAAGAGTTGACCGAAGAGTTGACTTTTGAGCAAAAGAACTCAGAATGGAATTTTAATAATGTCAATAGCTTCTTATGATAATTTCAGAGTTAGGCGTATGTCCGAAATTGGGGTTGGAAGGATGTAGAACAATTCGGCACATTTTGGCGAAATTAGAATATTGACGTGTTCTAATTATATTATTGTATGTGCGAACGAGGACTAATAATATGATGGATATCAATTTGATATTATAATAAGTGTACGAGGAATATTATAAGAGATATGGAGTCTAAGGAAAGACCTAAGTCTAGGTCAAGTTGGAAAATTGCATGATAGTCTAAAATTTTGAAGAGTACGCACAAGACCACACTTTGGATGAGCATATCTACATATATATAAGGTGTTATATTATGAACAACCTATCAAATGAAATATTTTTGAGTCTAGTTTCCAACTCTTCAAATTATTCATCATTTGGGCACTCCTACACAAAGTTATGACCATATTACCAAAAGCTGGAAAAATGCGATTCTGCGGCCAATTATGCAAACCGCAAAATTATTTTGCGATCGCAAAATGGTCGCAGAATGGCCCAGTGTAGCCCAGTTCTGGGAACCTTTTTTGTGATCTATTCCGCAACCCACATAGCTATTGCGCGATGCATTCTGTGATCGCATACCTGGTTTTGGAGGCTTCATTTTTCTATTTTCATAACTCGACCCTATTTGATAAATAGGCTTTGGGGTTTATTTTGGGGTGATTTTTGGAGCATTCTAGAGAGAGGTGAGAGCTTTTTATAGAGATAAGGAAGAAACCCAACATTCAAATCATCCAATCTTGCATCAATCTTCAAGAATCAAGAAACACAATCACAAGATCTTCATCTAAGATGTAAGGATTTGATACCCTAGTCTTTAATTTCGAGTTTGGGGGGTAAAGATGGGTGATTAGGAGTATGATTCTTGGTTGTAAGAGTATTATGAATACATGTATGTAAAAATAAGGTTTGTTGGAAGATTGTTGAGTTCAAATGAGTAAAGATTAGGTTGAAAATGGTAGAAATTTTCAAAGATTTTAATTGAAGATTTGAAAGGCAATCCGATGTCGGAATTCGATAATTTTTGTATGGTTGAACTTGTATCAGAACAGGTGTTCGGATTTTGTAAGTTTTTTGAATTCAAAATGTGGGTCTCGCGTCGATTTTTAAATGAATTTTGGATTTTAATCCGGAATATTAGTAATTTCATATGGAATTAATTCCTATGACTCGTATTGAGTATATTGAATTGTTTGTGACTAGATTTGAAGCTTTCAGACACGAATTCGCGAGGCGAAAGTTTATTGGAATCTTGAATTTGGTTGCAAAACTAGGTAAGTATCTTGTCTAATGTTATATGGGGGACTTTCCCTTAGGATTTGAGTCTTCTATATTAATTGTCGTCCGTGTACGCGAGGTGACGAGTGCATGCTCAGACTTATTTGTGGAAGTTGGCCATTAGGGTTCTTAGGTTCTTATATTCACTGTGTATGATGTTGTTCGTGATACGTTTGAGTTTCTATTTGCTGGTTTCACTTCTACATACTTCAATTAGAATTAATTGCCTTAGGATTCACTCTTATTGCCTATTTGACTTAACTGAAGATTTTGCCTCTTCTATCGTCATGCTATCTTTTCACAATTGTTTACTTTTAATTGAAATTATTACTATCTTATCCTATAATTGTTTATTCTTAATTGGAGCTATGATTATCTTTTGCTGCCTACCATTATTTGAATTGTTGAATATCTCTCGCAAATTGCTCAGCCTTAAAAGGAGTTTAGATAACCTATATCTTAGTTGACTTGCCTTTATTTAGGACTGGACTCGTGTTGACTTCCTTATTATTGACTTGTATATGTGGAATCGTTGCTATATAATTGTCTTCCTTTGTTGAACTGTTTCCTTTATGCCTAGTATTCTTTATTGTAGTTATTCCTTGTGAACTGGTTCTACCGTTTCTTTGTGATTTAAAGTTCTTGAGTTGATTTACTCGTCGTACTTTGTATTATTATCATTTTTGCTGTTGCACTTGTTGTGGTGATGTGTGAGGTTTCTGCCATGCTATAACTGTTATTTCTGTTGGTTGCGCTGCATATTTACTTTGGGGCTATGGGACGGTATCCCGGTAGATCCCCCTGTTCTGCATATTTACCTTGGGAGTACGGAACGGTATTCCAATATATCCCCCTACACATTTACGTTTGGGACTACGGGACGGTATCCCGGTAGATTCCCATGTTCTGCATATTTACTTTGGAACTACGGAACGGGATTCCGGTAGATCCCCCTGCACATTTATATTTGGGACTACGGGATGGTATCTTGAGAGATCCCCTATTATTATCATTGTGTTCTAAGTTGTGCTTTTCATTGATCATATCCCTGTGTAAATATTCTACATGTTGTCCGTTCTTTTCCTTATGCTTACTAGCTGGCATGAACCATGTTAGGACACTTGCACAAGTATACACGTGGCTAAGCACCCTTATCGGATAAAAGGCTTCTTGATATTGCTGAGTATAGACGCACACCCTTGTTTATTTACCTTCCATGTGAGAATGGTTCTATTTGGCACGTGAGTTGTCAGTACGATTTTGAGGCGTGATGAGGGCACATGATGTCAAGTGTTAGGGTTCAGGTATTGAGACCTGTATTGTGTGATTATGAGATGAGGTATCACAGGGTAACTTATAACCGAAGGATATTTATTCGGAAAGATTATATCCGAAAGCTATTTATTTTGAAAGAACTATTTTTGAAAATATTTATTTGAAGAAAGTATATTTCGAAATATTTTTATCACTTGAAGGATTTGACTAATTGATTGGAGTTTGTTGGCCAAGACCTAATGTGAAAACTGTCGTAGTTGCTAAGTTATGACTTGCTTTTATTGCTTTCAGATTCAGATTTGGGTTGTATTTCCGTTCACTCGTTTGTGTCCTTATTATGGTGTTCCACTGTTACTTGCTATTTTCTTTCCTTATTTCAATTATTGTATTGTTAGCCGCATCGCATAATCTTTATATAGATGTCATGTTCTGTTGTTTCTATACTTATACTTGTTCAGTTTATTAGACCAGTAGGTGTCTTGACTGTCCCTCGTCACTACTCCACCGAGGTTAGTCTTGATACTTACTGGGCATCGCTGTGGTATGCTCATACTACACTTCTGCATATTTTTGTGCAGATCCAGGTATTGTTCGTTAGTAGCTGTGCGGATTCTTGTCAAGGAGACTCAAGGTAACCCTGCTGTTGCGTTCGCATGCTTCGGAGTCCCCTTCCTATTTTGTATTCACATTATTGTACTTATTTCCTACAGTAGTGTTAGAAGTTGTAGCGAAACTCTGTAGAGCCTAAGACTTAAACTACCGGTTTTGGGAATTTGTAAGTATTGTGAAGATTTCTATATCGAAACTGTTAGACTTTCTTTATTATGGTTGTTTTCAATAAATATTAGGCTTACCTAGTCTTTAAGATTAGGTGCCATCACAAAACCCAATAGAGAAAAAATTGGGTGGATACATTGGCATTGAACGTTTCATGTTTAGCTTCTCTAAAAAAGTCCACTTAAGAAAAATAAAAGCCTCTATAAACAACTTTTCTGCCTATATAAATGTATAGCTCATACTCTTTGCATCCACCATGCAGCATCAGCTCATTCCATTTATATAGGCCACTCATGAGTTGATTAGTCTTGGAGCGAAAGACAATATTTGTTCTGGGATCGATACTTCACCTAGTTAGAAGTATCCTTATATAATGATTTTCAAATAATGTTTGTTGCATCAACAGGCCTAGCAATCATAGGATATAACCTAACATTCCTATGTCATGGTAATTCCCATAATATTGCATGAGATCAATATCGAAAATGCACCAAGTTGTATCAAATATTATTATTTTCTTGAGGAGGGTCCTTCTTTGATTTTATACTATAAATAAGTTTCCTAAAAAATCTTATCTCATTGAAGATTTAAGATTTATACAAATACTAGTATTTATGCACATACGTTGCACGTGCATAAAAAGATGCACAACGTACGTACGTGCATAAAAAATGCACATACACTATACATGCATAAAAATTGCACCTACACTATACGTGCATAAAAATTGCACCTACATTGTATGTGCATAAAAAATGCACATGCATTGCACATATGTTTCACGTCAGCTAATATAAAATTAAAGAAGATAAAATAATGTGACACATATCTTTAAAATTAACTTATATAAATGAAGATTACTTAACCTTGAATTTTAAAGGAATACACTATATAGAATTTTTTTTTAAAGAAGTAAAGATGATTCATTTTCTACATGAAGTTAAATAATTCTAACACTTCATAGAAAAAAAATATAAAGAGAAAAACTACATTCCTGCAATTCCAAATGTAAATAAAAAAGGTAAAAAAGTACATTCATAAAAAATTTAATATAAATAAGTGAGAAAAGTACTTTTGGAAGAAGGAATAAACCAACATCCAATAATTCTTCTTGAATCTCATCGAATGAAATGCCATTGCTGGTAATAGTGACACATTTATTTCTGATATGCCGAGATCAGCTAATGAAGATGAAATAGTTTCTGAAGCTAGTGATGTAGATCGTCAATCACGATTTACTTTAGTCATTGCTAGCAACTTAATGCCAATATTTAGGGGGCTAACCATTGGTTATGTCTTGAATGTCACATGTGGTACTGTTGGAATTGAAGATTTCATGGTTAGATTCTCCAAAGAAATTCACTTAAGACCAATAAAACCTCTATAAACAACTTTTATGCGTATATAAATGTATGACTCCGTAACACTTCGTAAATTCGGATTACAATTCAGTCAGCTTCAATATTTACAGTTCTTAGTTTTAGTTGTTTTACACACCAGTACAATTCAAATGTACCGACATCCTTTTTGCCTGGGGCCTGCATCTCACAATGCAGGTAACAATTTACAGGTTGACGATTCTTCTTGCTCGGACATCTTATATCAGCTATTGGTGAGCCCTAGTCTCTCGGGGCACTATCCCTCCTTTTTTCTCAGTCTTTATAGTATTTCAGTTAGTAAGGTATGTGGGGTACTTTGTCCTAATAAATAGTTAACATTTCAGTATTCTTTCGAGGCTTCGTAAACTAAAGTCTAATCAGTCAGATGTTAGCAGGCTTTTATGTGTTAGCCATGTTGGCTACTCATTATACTTGCAGACTTTTCAGCACTTTCCGTATTTGTGATATTTCAGTCATATTATTTAGTAGATCAAAATGTTGCATGTTTATTCAGCTTACAATTATAGCACATGTTGGTCCAGCCATCCACTTGGTTCGCTCGGTCACAAGCAGTCAGCCACCGAGTGCCATGTTATGCCTAGGTCATGGTTCGGGGTGTGACAGACTCATTCTTTTTGCATCCACTATACAGCTCTCAGCCATTCCATCTGTATAGGCTACTCATGGAATGATGTAGTCTTGGAGCGGAAACCAATACTTATTCTTGGATCGATACTTCACCTAGTAGAAAGTCTCGTTTATACGGGTTTCTAAATAATATTGTGGCATCAACAGGCTTAGCAATCATTGGTTGTAGCCTGACATTCCCATGTCATGGTGATTCTCGTAATATTACATGAGATCAACGTCGAAAATGCACGAAAGTGTATCGAATTTATTATTTCTTGAGGGAGATCCTTCTTTGATTTTATAATGTAAATAAAACTCCTCAAAAATCTCGTCTCATTAAACTTCTAATGCTTATACAAATAATAGTCTTGATGCATATACGTTGCACGTGCACAAAAAGATGCACATACGTATGTACGTGTATCAATAAACATATATATTGTGTGTGCATAATAAATGCACATGCATTGCACGTACATTTTATATTAGCTAATATAAAATCAAAAAAGATAAAATAACGAAATGCATATACCTTAAAAATTAACTTAGAGAATTTTTATAAAGATAAAGATAATTCATTTTCTATATGAAGTTAAATAAATCTAACACTTCACTAAAAGATAGGATCTCCTACTGAAAAGAAGAGACCCAACAAAGAAGCATGCCTAAGCATGCAGAGACTAGAGTCCTCCGTCGATCGAAGAAGTTGTAACTCAAGTAGATTAATTTCTTTTTGCGAAGTATTAGATTTATTTAACTTCATGTAGCGATTGAATTATCTTTATCTTTATAAAAATTCTCTATAGTGTATTTTCCTCTAAGTTTCAGGATTAAGTAATCTTCTTTTATAAGTTCATTTATGTTGGCATAGCATTTGTTATCCCCTGATAGTCTGCAATATTTAATGTTCTCTTAGACTTGTGATTGGATCGAGGCATCCTACTTCAACAAGATCAGAGTGGTAGGTGCACCTTGAGAGACGTGCATAGCTTTGCTCATGCCACTAGTCATGAATCCGACAATTTTGTTGCTCCTTCGTTCTCTCAAAGTTTGGATATTCATGCTTTTTGCTGCTCTGACTCTAGAAATATGCTTCTTAATTTACAAGCTATTACCTGAGAGAGAAAAGAAAGATGGTGAAGCATTAAGGAAGAAATTTGAAAGCAACATTGGCTTTGGAAGAGATTTCTTCCTGAAAATGGCAATGGCAATAACACTACTAAATATTTCTGAAGAATAATATAATGTCATGTGAAAATAACTAATAAAATTGTCAAATTCGGATACACTAATATAAATGAACTCCTCAAAAACCTTATCTCATTGAAGGTGTAACGTTAATATAGATACTAGTCTTGTGCACATACATTGCACGTGCATAAAAATGCACATACATTGCACGTGTATTTTAGTCTTAGGAATAAATTTTGGATTAGCAAAGCTAGAGAAGAATTTGATTTACTTAACTTTTGCAGGTATCATTTTGACGGCTATCAAGACACCTTATATACACAGAAGTAGATAGTTCTATAGGAATTGTGAAACTTTTGGCACCATAGATTTCTTCTTGTTCCAGAACTGCTTAATCGAATCGCCCATGCTATTGCCCCAGCAGTATAGCACAATCACGGCATAAGAGAGAGAATAAGAGAACACCAAACTAGAATTATGCTACAAAACTGCAAGTTAAAGCAATGCCGCAGTTGGAAAATGGGTAATGTCACTACATATTTAGTTTGGCTGAAATTTAGAGAATAATACACCATAGAGAATTTTGATAAAGAAGTAAAAATAATTTTTTCTGTATATGAAGTTAAATAAACCTGACATTTCGCAAAAAAGAATTAAATTATAAAGATAAAAACTACATTCCTACAATTCCAAAAGTTAAATATAAAAAGAGAAAAAATATATTCGCAAAATTTCTAACATAAATAAAAGAAAAAAATACTTTTGAAAGAAGGAATAACCCAATATCCTACTTGCATTTTATTAACGTGATGTCATCGCTGGTAGTAGTGTCACATTTATCCCTGACATGTGGAGATCGCCTAATAAAGATGAAATAGTTTCTGAAGCCTGTGATGTAGAGATTTAATCACGGTTTACTTCAGTTGTTGCTAGCAACTTAATAACAATATTTGGGAGGCTAACTATTGGTTATGCCTTGAATGTCACAGGTGGCACTATTGCCATTGAATGTTTCATGGTTAGATTCTCTAAATAAATTCATGTAAGAGCAATGAAGGCCTTTACAAACAACTTTTATGCCTACATAAATGTATGGCTCATCCTCTTTGCATCCATCTTGTAGCTCTTGGCCATTCCATCTGTATAGGCCGCTCATGGAATGACATAGTCTTGGAGTTGGAAGCCAGTACTTGTTCTTGGCTCGATACTTCACCTAGTTGGTAGTTTCCTTATGTACTGGTTTACAAATAATGTTGTAACATCAATAAGTCTAGCAATGATTGGATGTAGCATGTCGTTCCTATGTCATAGTAATTCCTATAATATTGCACAAGATCAATATTGAAAATGCACCAAAGTGATCTCACTTGCTTTCAGCTCTATGATGCTATGGAGAAGCACCTTGACAAAACGTGTAAAGATGGCGATATCTCACAATTTTCGATACAGATGGCGCTGATCATTTGCATTTATAATTCCAGTTCTTGTACTATCTTTATTTCTTAATGAGACCCCAAGGTTTCTCATTAAGAAAGGGTTAATGGAGGAGGGAAAAGTAGCGCTCATGAGATGAAGGAAAAGTGAAGCAGAAGCAAATTCACATAGATGTTCGCGGGCTTAATAGAAAATAAAGGCAAGGAAAAGAAAGAAGCTATTACACCCACTACTTTTAGTGTTTAATATAGTGTGCAAGTTTTCAAGCAAGTTTTGGGCTTATACTCAATATTCTTCTTCGGACCTTTATTTCTTTAATCAATTGGATACACATATAACTATTTCATTTGTCGCTCCACTCATTGCTGGAGTTGTTCGAGCTGGAATTGCCGGACTTACTTATTTGAGTTATAGCTTCTTCGATCGACAAAGGACTCTGGTCCGCATGCTTAGGCATCCTTCTGGCACATGTTTCTTTGTTGGTTCTCTTCCTTTCAATAGGAGTACTCTTGTCTTTTAGCTGAGCCGACAGAGTGCCTATGTTGGCATAGCATTTGTCATCCCCCTCATAGTCTGCTATTTAATGTTCTATGGGCCTTGTGATTGGACTTAAACATCCTTACTCGATGAGATCAGAATGCTAGGCGCATCTTACGAGCTTATGTCACCAATCATGACTTCGGCAATTTTGCTCCCTTTGTCCTCTCAAAGCTTGGATATTCGCGCATTTTGCTGCTCTGACTCTAGGAATATAATTTTCAATCTACAAAAGGTTACTCAAGAGGGAAAAGAAATATGGTGAAGTAGTTGAGGAAGAAATCTGAAAGCAACACTAGATTTGGAAGAGATTTCTTCCTAAAAAGGGCAATGCTAAAATATTAGCACTACTAAATATTTCCTAAGAATATTATCATGCATGTCAGGTGAAAATAAGTAATAAAATTGTCAAATTATGACTTAATAATATAAATGAACCCCTCAAAAACCTGATCTTATTGAAGGTTTAAAGCTTATGTAAATACTAGTCTTTGTGCATGTACATAGCACATGCATAAAAAATGCAAATATATTGTACGTGTATTTTTACCTTTAGGAATAATGTTGGACAGAGAAGCTACTTGTAGTATAAGAGCAAAAGCTGATTCACTTACTTTCTATAGGTATCGTTTTGATGGCTATCATGACACTTAATACACATAAAAAGCAGACAGTTCTACAATGATTGTAAACTTTTTGGCACCATAGATTTCATCTGTGGTGAGGTGATAACCTTGTTCTATATTGCACCGGCAGCATAATACAATCACGGCACAAGGGAGAGAATTTGAAAATGCTACAACTGAGGTCGTACAACAAAACAGCACATTTGGAGAAAATGGGTAATGTCGCTAAATATTTAGTTTAGTCATGAGCACATTTGGAGAAAATGGGTAATGTTGCTACATATTTAGTTTAGTCATGAGGTGAATTCTCTAGGACAATGGTCTTATATTGGCTGATCATATATGAAGGAGAGAAAATGTTACTACATATTTATTGTTTACCGTGAAAATGGTAATAACAATTAAATTTGTTGATGGGACTCTAAAAATACGTGATCTATTTTTATGCTAGTTTGTTAAGCAATTGATGCTAAGTATATGAGATTTAGAGGCGAAATAGAATTAAGAAGAGAGCTACAATCAAACCGATAGGTCAGTTATTCAGGGCTCGAGCTTATCGATTCGGAGCCTCGAGGTCGATTCCGGGGATCAGACTCGAGCTATCGTGGGTGATCGGATTGGGGCTAACAGATATGAAATGATCAATGAAGGCTCTTTATGGCCAATGATAAGCAATAAATGATGAACAAATAAGAGGGTAATAAATGAAAGCAATAATATCAAGAAAGTATATGAGAGAGCAAAGAGAATGTTTTCTATATTTCTTGTGGAACAATGGGAGCAACAGGGGGTTACAAAGTGCCAAAGATCCTCCTTATATAGGAAGGGAAAAACCCCAACATGGTACAAAATACATTAATGATAAAGAAAACGGGATGGGACAGCTGGCTAACTTCATGATGCAGGTTCAGACTAGCTTCAGAGTAGCCTGACAGATTTTGCCGGCCCCGGCTGCACTCTTAGGAAAATACCCATGACCGTTGGGGTTACGGCCAACGTTATCCCTAGGTCGGGTGCCGATAGACCTCGAGGGAGGGTACTCGGTCCATGGTCCCGAGCCTTCGAGGCAAACTTCCGAGATGCCTTATTAGCAAGAAATTGGTTCCTCCGATTTCGACGTATACATTTATGTTTCATAATTCAAATTCATAAATTTTATATGTTGCCCTATTTGCTGAAAATGGTTTCTTTTAATACATTCTTTATTTCAGTCAGTTTGAAGTCAATTCTAAGTACCTAAAAAGTTTAAGGTTAGACATAAAGATTCTTTCACATTTTTAATTTTGAAACCACACGCAACATTAACTCAAAAAAGTTTAAGGATATGAAAGCATCAATAATGTTATACCGCTTCTGGCGATATACTTTTTTCAAAATTTAAATGAAATTATAAGTTAAAGATTTTGAAAATTAACTTCCATTCACTAATATTAAAAAAAAACTAATAGATCACCAAGAGACAACTGTAGGTACATCAAATGTGAAATAGTAACTTAAAAGATAAATTAAAATCCATGTAAAAAAATTTTGCACTGTCAATGTATTCTTCGATAGCCAAAATCCCATAAAACCACCATTTAAGAAATGAATTCACTAAGGATCCTTCTGTTGTATCGCTGATGTTAATTTTTACGATGAAATTTATTGGAATGGATCAATTCACTGGATTAATCCAAGTGGAAACTTGAATTGTTTATGTTACAATATTGATCTTGAGAGCTTAGCGGTGGTGCAAATGCCACCTATGCCCGATAATTATGAATCATTAACCATTAGCTATTTCGAGCAATCTTGTGACCGTTTGCACCCTATACAAATTTTTAGTATACAAATCCAGTTTAATGTATATCTTCTTTTGTTTTAGCAAAAAAGGGACTATTCCGAATGGTTTGTTAAATACAAGGTTGATCTTGAACCTGTTGCTACTGCTTTTCCTAAGATACTAGTAATACATATCTTGACCCTTTTGAAATTGATTATTATAACTTCGCGATATTATTTCGTGGTTGCGGTATAAGAGAAGATGATGCATTTTTGGTATTGACAATTCCTGGCAATCGTAAGGCAGTAGGTACAATCTTGTTTCTTAGTGCAGCTTGTGCTTTGTATTGTGTTTGACTCAATTGCAAAACTTTCGAAATATCATCTGATTTGATTTATAAATTGTGAACTTCATTTGGTTTGTATTTTAATAGTTTCAAGAATGATAACAGCTAAAGCTGAAAATAGCAAGCAGTATTAAAGTTGAAAATCTGTATCTAAATTTTCATTAGACTCCTTCTACAACTAAATATTCTAATAAATCAAATATTAAACTCCTTCTACAACTAAATAACTATTTATTCTAAACTCCTATTGTTAAGGTTACAACTTTCGAATATCAATGCACTCTCTAGGGCTTCATCTCTGCCGCTGCATGCAACCACCACACCTACCGGAGAATCCAACTTCTTCTTCTGACTGAATAAATGAATGAAATAACGTAACTGCCTTCTATGAATAGGAAATCCCCAAATTCATAACTCTTGGGTCGTCCAATCGAAACCGAATGTTCCGGCAAATGAAGACAGCACAGCTATAAGTCAAAGTATGAAACAACGATAATAAATGCTTATAATTGTTAAAGTGAGTGATCGTCCCATCTTAAAGCTTAAATTGTTAGAGATAATACATTTATAATAACTTAAATTATCTCATTGACATACCCCTAAGGCCCTCATGTGCAGCTCGACTCCTTTCATGGGCCAACCACATGAAAATTTTCTAATCTAGTAACGAGTAGCGATGAGACACAAATTCAACATTTTTATTTATATATATATATATATATATATATATATATATATATATATGACGAGCAAAATGAATCCTTCAAATGGAAAGTTTAACCACCAATCAAGAATTAAAACAGTGGATTAGAGATTAATTATTGTTTAATAGTTCAAAGTTCATACCACTAGTCTAAATTTGTAATACTAGTTCAAAATTCAGACCACTTATATTAACTTTGTTTACTTGCATGGTTGTCTGATGATAGTTAACTTTTTTCATGGGAGAAACAACGGCAATCAAAAATGGTTTTAGAATTCCGTTAATTTTATCATGCTTTAGTACATGTTGATAATTTTACGGACGATAAGTACATGTATAATATTTCCAATTCATTGATATGTGCGAGCACTATATAAACAAATTTATCAATTTTAGAAATATTGAGAGAGAATTGAAAATGTGGAATTTTGCCAAGGTGGAGATTTGTTGAAGTTTGGCAAAATGCCAAAGTCCCACAATGGTTGGGAGTTAAGTTTGGGGGGATTTTTCCCCTATAAAAGAAGGCCTAATGTTTAGGATTGAAATACACCTCTCATTTGCCTTCTCATCTGTTTAAGGCATTTGTATCTTCTCTCTTTAGTATTATTTCACTTGTATTTTTGGAGTGAAATAAAATATTGGTTGTGTCCGAGGAGTAGGCAAAATTAGCCGAACCTCGTAAATTCTGGTGTTCCCTTTATTGTTGCTTTATTGTCTTATTTATTATTTGGTGGCTGTCATAATTTTGGTATAGTAGTTGTGACTTATTCACACTATATACATTTGGCTTCCGCAACAATTGGTATCAGAGCCAAGGTACTGTCTAAGTATGCTCTGTGGTTGCAGCATAGTCTGATCTTCCACATCAGAAAAGATTTATCTTGGTAACTGAGTCAAGGTTCTGTCTGAGTATGCTCTGTAGTTGCAGCTTAGTCTGATCTTCTACATCAGAAAGGAAATAATCTTGATTTGTGTCGCCAGCTATTAAATAATATTTGTGTCAAATATGCAAGAAGAATCTACATCAAGTGTCAACAATACGTCATCATTGGCATCTTCGCTTATGACAAGAATTGTGTCAAATGCGAAATTTGCGGTAGAAATTTTTGACGGGTCCGGACATTTTGGGATGTGGCAAGGCGAGGTTCTAGATGTCCTTTTTCAACAAGGGCTAGATCTGGCCATTGAAGAAAAGAAACCAGATGTTATTGGAGAAGAAGATTGGAGAATTATCAACCGTGTTGCTTGCGGTACCATTCGATCCTACCTTGCTAGAGAGCAGAAATATCCATACACAAAGGAAACTTCTGCAAGTAAATTATGGAAAGCACTGGAGGATAAATTTTTGAAGAAAAACAGTCAAAATAAATTGTACATGAAGAAGAGACTGTTTCACTTCACCTATGTTCCTGGTACCACGATGAATGAACATATCACCAGTTTCAATAAGTTGGTCACAGATTTGCAAAATATGGATACAACTTATGATGATGGTGACTTGGCCTTAATGTTGTTGGCGTCACTTCCTGATGAGTACGAGCACCTTGAAACTACTCTACTCCATGGAAATGACGAAATTTCTCTCAGAGAAGTTTGTTCAGCTTTGTACAGCTATGAACAAAGAAAGCGAGAAAAACAGAAGGGCGGAGAAGGAGAAGCACTGTTTGTGAGGGGTCGTCCTCAAAATCAAACGAGGACAAAGAAGGGAAGATCCAAGTCAAGATCCAGACCCAGCAAAGATGAATGTGCCTTTTGTCGAGAAAAAGGGCACTGGAAGAAAGACTGTCCGAAGTTGAAGAATAAGGCCAAACATAACAATGGAAAGGCTATTATGGATTCAAATGTAGCTGATTGTGATGATTCAGACTTCTCATTAGTTACAACAGAGTCATCAACATCATCAGACATATGGTTGATGGACTCGGCTTGTAGCTATCATATGTGTCCCAACAGGGACTGGTTCGTGGAATTTCAAGAAGGAGAATATGGAGTCATCCACACGGCGGATAATAGCCCTCTTACCTCATATGGCATTGGTTCAATACGATTAAGGAACCATGATGGAATGATCAGAACATTGATAGATGTTCGATATGTACCGGATTTGAAGAAGAATCTCATCTCTGTGGGAGCCCTAGAATCAAAAGGGTTCAAAATCATTGCAGAAAATGGAGTGATGAGAGTATGCTCCGGTGCACTAGTGGTAATGAAGGCTAATCGGAAGAATAATAATATGTACCGCTATCGTGGCAGTACAGTTATTGGGACAGCGACAGTAACATCCAGTGACGACAAAGAGGCAGAAGCAACCAAGCTATGGCACATGCGCTTGGGACATGCTGGAGGAAAATCCTTGAAAACTCTATCAGATCAAGGATTGTTAAAAGGAGTAAAGGCTTGCAACTTGGAGTTTTGTGAGCATTGTGTTAAAGGGAAACAGACAAGGGTTAAATTTAGTACAGCGATCCATAATACTAAAGGCATTTTGGATTATGTACACTCTGATGTTTGGGGTCCTTCCAAAACACCTTCATTGGGTGGGAAGCACTATTTTGTAACCTTTGTTGATGATTTTTCCCGAAGAGTATGGGTGTATACAATGAAGAGCAAAGATGAAGTGTTGGGAATTTTTCTCAAATGGAAGACGATGGTGGAGAATAACACAGGCAGGAGAATCAAGTGTATTCGCACAGACAATGGAGGTGAATACAAAAATGATCATTTCAATAAGGTCTGTGAAAATGATGGCATCGTCCGACACTTCACTGTTAGACATACACCACAACAGAATGGAGTGGCAGAACGTATGAACCGGACCTTGCTGGAGAAGGTACGGTGTATGTTGTCCAATGCTGGTTTGGGCAAAGAATTTTGGGCTGAGGCAATTACATATGCATGTCACCTCATTAATCGTCTACCATCTGCTGCTATTAATGGCAAAACACCATTTGAAAAATGGTACGGAAAACCTGCTGTAGATTATAACTCTTTGCACGTGTTTGGCTCAACTGCATATTATCATGTGACGGAGTCAAAATTGGATCCAAGGGCAAAGAAGGCTATTTTTATGGGAATTACTTCTGGAGTCAAAGGATATCGCTTATGGTGTCCTATGACAAAGAAAGTAATATTCAGCAGAGATGTTACCTTTGATGAATTTGCTATGGTAAATAAGGTAACAGAAGATACCAAACAAAATGAAGGTGCTTCTAAGCAGGTGGAGTTTGAGGGAAAATTTATTTTTCCTACACAAGAAGCAGAGGAGGAAACAAATGAAGATTACCCTCTGGAAGGAGAGCCAGTAGAGGAGATTCCAACTCAGGAATCTCAACAACAACTTGAATCAATAGCAACCAGCAGGCCAAAAAGAACAATAACGAAACCTGTTCGTCTCATAGAGACGGTTGCTTGTGCAACCTCAATTGTGGCTGATGATGTTCCTACTACTTATAAAGACGCTGTCCAAAGTTCAGAAGAAAATAAGTGGAGTATTGCCATGAATGATGAAATACAGTCCCTTCATCAGAATCATACATGGAGATTGGCCAATCTCCCGAAGGGAAAGAAAGCAATTGGGTGCAAATGGGTATTTGCAAAAAAAGAAGGATTTCCTAACCAATTAGATGTTCGCTACAAAGCAAGATTGGTGGCCAAAGGATATGCTCAAAAGGAGGGAATTGATTACAATGAAGTGTTTTCTCCAGTTGTAAAACATTCCTCCATTAGAATTATGTTGGCTTTGGTAGCACAATTGGATTTGGAACTAGTTCAGATGGATGTAAAAACTGCGTTTTTACATGGAAACTTGGAGGAGGAAATCTACATGACTCAGCCAGAAGGATTCAAAGTTGCTGGAAAAGAAAATATGGTGTGCAAACTTGAAAAATCGTTGTACGGATTGAAACAATCTTCTAGACAATGGTACAAGCGATTTGACGAGTTTATGTTGCGGCAAGGGTACAAGAGAAGCAAATACGATCATTGTGTGTATTTGCACAAGCTTAAAGATGGTTCCTTTGTATATCTTCTCCTATATGTTGATGATATGTTGATAGCTTCCAAGAATTTGGAAGAAATTGATAAGTTGAAGATTCAACTGAAGAAGGAGTTCGAGATGAAGGATTTGGGTGAGGCAAAGAAAATTCTTGGCATGGAGATAATTAGAGATAGACGTTCAAAGAAACTCTGTTTATCTCAAAAGGAATATTTGAAGAGAGTACTTCAACGTTTTGGCATAGATGACAAGACTAAGCCAGTTAGTACTCCACTTGCTTCCCATTTTAAGCTAAGTACTACTATGTCGCCAATGGATGAAGCTGAACGAGAGTATATGTCAAAGGTACCATACGCAAATGTTGTTGGTAGCTTGATGTATGCAATGGTTTGCACAAGGCCTGACATTTCACAAGCTGTTGGAGTTATTAGCAGATATATGCACAATCCAGGGAAGGAGCATTGGCAAGCTGTGAAGTGGATTCTACGGTATATTCATAATACTGTAGATGTCGGGTTAGTTTTTGAGCAGGAAGACAATCAGTCTGTAGTTGGATATTGTGACTCAGATTTTGCGGGTGATATGGACAAACGAAGATCAACTACTGGTTATGTGTTTACTTTTGCAAAGGCACCAGTTAGTTGGAAGTCTACTTTGCAGTCAACAGTTGCTTTGTCTACAACAGAGGCAGAGTACATGGCTATTACAGATGCTGTGAAAGAGGCAATTTGGCTTCAAGGATTGCTAAAGGAGCTTGGTGTTGAACAAAAAGGTATCACAATTTTTTGTGATAGTTAAAGTGCTATTCAATTAGCGAAGAACCAAGTTTATCATGCAAGGACGAAGCACATTGATGTTCGGTATCATTTCGTACGAGAAATCATAGAAGAAGGTGGAGTCACGGTGAAGAAAATTCATACTACAGAGAATCCTGCTGATATGCTGACAAAGGTGGTGACTGCGGTCAAGTTTCAACATTGTTTGGATTTGATCAACATTGTTGAACACTGAAGATTGAAGATGAAGACACAACCAAATTTGTTATTGAGAGAGAATTGAAAATGTGGAATTTTGCCAAGGTGGAGATTTGTTGAAGTTTGGCAAAATGCCAAAGTCCCACATTGGTTGGGAGTTAAGTTTGGGGGGATTTTTCCCCTATAAAAGAAGGCCTAATGTTTAGGATTGAAATACACCTCTCATTTGCCTTCTCATCTGTTTAAGGCATTTGTATCTTCTCTCTTTAGTATTATTTCACTTGTATTTTTGGAGTGAAATAAAATATTGGTTGTGTCCGAGGAGTAGGCAAAATTAGCCGAACCTCGTAAATTCTGGTGTTCCCTTTATTGTTGCTTTATTGTCTTATTTATTATTTGGTGGCTGTCATAATTTTAGTATAGTAGTTGTGACTTATTCACACTATATACATTTGGCTTCCACAACAATTATAACCTGAACTATACATTGACCGACTATCACATCATCATCCAGAAGATCAACTTCTAATGGCTGTAAAAGACATACATAAAAAAAAAGTCTCATATGTTGGTTACACTAGCTATATATCCGAGACCATTCATATTCATGTCAAGAAGTAATTACCTTACTCTATAAACTATAGACCAGTATGATTTGATCTTTTTAAATCAACCACTATCACGCTAATGTTATCACAGCTATTCCGTCCCAGAGCAAGCCGAGTCAGTAGCGCTGCTGCTGATGCACTTCGTGAAGAAAACATTGCTCCTTCGCCAACACCTTCTACCCAGGGACTGAAACTATGGTCTTCTTCTCGAAGACACTCTCTGGCCACCGCACACGCCATTTCACTTGATAAAACATCCCACAAGCCGTCGCTGGCAAGGATCAGGCACTCATCCTCTGCTTCCCTTTTTGTGAAGGTTATCTCAGGCTCGGATGTGACATATGGTTTTAGATAATTGTCTCCTGTTTGCAATAAGAAACAAATATTTAACACTATAGAGATCTATGTACCAAACGCAGTACAGAAACGACGTCAAGCATTTCTTCAAAGAAACAATGGAAAAGCAGCTTCTCATGTAAATCTGGTGATTCTGCATTCAACAACTGGGACAACGGTGGAGCCAGAATTTTCACAAAGGGAATTTAAAATATAAAAAGTAAAAATTTGATGAAGCCAAGGGGATTCAACAGTAAGAAAATAATTTTGACCTTGTATATGTAGTATACGAATGAACCCCGTTGCATCCCCTAATTGCGGCTTTGACAGACTAAGCTAAAAGTTAATAAAAAGAAATAATGGTTTGTGCAATACCATCTTTGGATTTTCCTTTTTCTTTTAAGGAGCTATGTATTTTCCTTTTAAATCTAAAACTTTCCAATTATAATATCCACTACTAGATGCAGGTTTTATGCAAATTCCTGTAACTACTCACGCATGGGAGAAAACTACACCTCTGTATCAGGTTTTATATAAATTCTGTTGTGAACAATTAACAAATGATAGCAAAGAAAAAGAGAAAGGATGCATCACTGATATATTAATAGCTTTTCTGTCACTCCTAAGAATAAACACACTGAAGAATTTGAAAAACAAATTGCATACACCAGATTATCCAACACTTAAATGGCTTCTGAAAAATTAAGAATTTTCGTTTGCATAAAATTATGGTTACTAATAGTGAGCACACTTCTTTGCAGGAAAGTCAATGAGCATAGCAGGAAATAAGAAATGTTTTAAGCAAATGAAACATCAATAACACTCTTAATTGCTTACTCCTTTTTCACTTGAGCACGCACAACTAAAGTGTCTTACCTCAAAAGCCTCTTTACTACTTAGGATCCACAACCCTATGAATCCCGATACTCAATACCACCAAAATCCCCGGACATTGAGCATGATAAAACTATTCCAAACGAATTAATGACCAAATCTTCCTTCAAGAACATGTTACTTGCTTCTGACCCAATGAGTTTTGCCCCAAACCTAGGACAATCCGACATGGACCTGACAAAGATTTCCACAGAAGGGGAAACGTCCAAGCACTCATCAAACTATAGCGCACGAGGCATCAAACAGATTCCTCTAACTGAAGAAGACAAGCAGCGTATTTATGAGCCATGGAAATATTCTATCATCGTTAAATTAGTAGGAAAACGTATGTTACACCAATATTTAAAAAAAAAAGATTCAGGAACTTTGGCATCCAACGGAGGATTTTTCCCTAATAGATCTTGGAAAAGACTACTACATTATCAAATTCAAAAAGAAGGAAAATATGGAGAAAGCAATTAATCAAGGTCTATGGTTCATCAATGGCCATTTCCTATCTATTTCAAAATGGAAACCAAATTTTGTGGCTATAAAGAAGAAACTAACCACCTCAGCAGCATGGATTAGGCTGCACCATCTACCAACAGAATTTTACGATACAAAAATTCTAGAAAAAATCAGAAATGCAATTGGACGTTTATTAAAAATTGATGTTTGTACATTAACAACTGAAAGGGGACGTTATGCAAGAATTTGTGTGGAAATTCCATTAGAAATCCCAATCCAACCTTTTCTCTATATTGGCCTTCATAAACAATACATTTACTATGAAGGAGAAAACATTTTATGCAAAAGATGTGGAAGATTTGGACACACGATGGGAAATTGTAGCTATGTCCTAAAATCCCCAGAAAATACAAATTCATCCAAGGACCAAGTCATCACAGTAATAGAAAACTCAGAGGAAGAATAGAAAACTGTCTCATTTAGCAAAGGAAGAAAACAAAGTCCAAGAAATCCTCATCCAATTCTCACAAATTCAACCAACTATTCCAAAGGCCAGGTATCTCTGTAAATCTCTTCAATGCTAATACAGGTAAATTCTTAAATACCCAATTATTACAATATAAAACTAAGGAATCCTCAAATTATCAACAACATAGTAAGAACCCGACCACGACAAACACAGACCAAAATACCTTGTCTATGGAAAACCACTTTTCCCTCCTGAAAAGAGAGCAAATGATTTTAGAAGATACCATTGATCCTTTAATTAACAATAAATTAAAAAATGTTAATACAACTGCTTGTGAACACTTGTCTCCTTAAAATAAGGACTTAGCCATGCTGGATAATAATGTGGCAACAAACATTATTAACGAAAATAAAGATAAAAAGGCCATGCAAAATGATACCCAAATGGATGAAAATAACCCTCCTACTAATGATAACCCTATTAAGAAACTAACCCACAAATATGGTAATAATCCTCCTTTAGACAAAGAAAATGAACAAAATCTTTCCTTTAGATATGGAAACATACCCACTCCTGGGCATGCAAGCCAAATGGCAACTCAGACTAATGAAAATGGACAAATGTCATGCGCCCTTGAGGAAGAAATGGATACCATATCCATGGAGGATACTCGTATAAGACAAGGCATTGGGCAACCAAAGGCCATGCAATCATCACCTACCATTACCCTACCCCCCCCCCCCCCAATCAATTGCCTTTTGCCAATAGCCCTAATCCCACGCCTACTACCACTTCTTTAAACCCTCAATCCCCCATTAAAAATGCCAAGACTACCTTCAACCCTAAGAAAAAGGAACAGACTCATCCAATTCCTACGATAACACAGAACACAAACCATGGAGAACCTACCACTCTTTTCTCCACTCGAGAACCCACAAATTGTGTATGCTCAACATCCACAGGCACAGGATTACCAACTTGCCTCGTGGATGGAACTAGGTCTAACGGGTCATGCAATATCCTTCAATGTCCAAATCAATGGGCAAGAAGCGATTGTGATACTCCACAACACTCGGTACCTAGCTCAGCTAGCAACAGAGGGAATGAGACTTTCCATGAACAACTATCTAAATCAAATATGGTTAAACAACATTATCCAATCACTAATGCCTTCCTTAAACCCTCAAATGGTTCATGCAATGATGAATCAATGGAATATGCCACCACAGTTCAACCCAATTCACCCACAAAATACTCCACTAGACATGCCCTTCTTTCCAACAGAAATGTACACCCACCTGAACCCCATATTCCTACCATGGGAGATCAACCCAGTACCCCAAGAACAACCACACCCCCCATGCAACAAGAAGCTCCACCATCCACCTCCACAGGATCAAGAAAACCAAATACCAGGACCAGTAGAAGCAGCAATGGAGGAGGAGGAAGAACCCATCAACCTAAACTTAGAGCGAGTCCTAGAGTTCTCAAGTCTAGATAGGATAAAGGTATTTCTCTTCAGAGAGATGCAAGAGAAAAGGCATGTGCTTAGTTGCCCACTGGCACTCTTCAAGTGTTCGATGGATATCAGACCACCTCAGGATCCAACAGTGGCCAACAGAGCCATGATCCCAGTGCCATCACTGAGAAGGAATCCTGTGTTTCCAGGAAGGATCAGGGAGAACGGGGAACCAGAAAACTAAACCATTAATCAAGCCATGCAACGTCCAACCAACATTATTATATGGAATATAAGGGGAGGAAACAATGACAACTTAGAAGAAATTTCAGGGAAATGGTGGATACTTATAGACCTTGTTTGGTAACTCTTCTAGAAACAAGAATGGGGAATCATGCAGAATTGCTTAATGATTTTGGCTTTATGGAATTGATAGAGGTTCCAGCGGAGGGGCAATCAGGAGGTATGGTCATGATGTGGAATCATGAAGTAGTTAGTGTCCACAATGCAGTTCGTAGAAACCAGGAGATCCATGCAACAATAGAGGTATTACCTATTCGTAAAAAGTGGCTCTGTTCTTCAATTTATGCTAGTACTAATATCCATAACAGAAACTTGATGTGGGATAACCTAGTAAATATTAGTAAGACATACAAAGGACCTTGGATAGTTGGAGGTGACTTCAATGATATCTTAGCTTCAAATGAAAAATTTGGGGGAAGACCTATCAAAGATAGTAGAGCTAATTTTATTTGGTCTAAGCTAAATACTTGTAACTTAATAGATTTAGGGTTCAAAGGGTGTAAGTATACTTGGTCCAATCTTAGACATAGGAACAAGGGTCTCATCATGGAACGTCTAGAGAAAATTTTAGGAAATGAAGACTAGATTGAATTGTTCCCAAAAAGTTCTATAATTAATCTACCCAAAACCCACTCGGACCATAATACATTATTAATTGAATTAATTCCTAAGAATAGGTTAACACCATAATGCTCCATTTAAACTAGAAACCTTCTTGTGCAAGCATCCAGAGTTTCAAACAATAGTCGAAAACAACTAGCTAAAGAATGACTATTTGAAAGGCAGTAAAAACTTTATAGACAAAATTAAGCCTTGGAAGAATAATACATTTGGTAACATAATGGGGAAAAAAAGGAAGCTACTGGCTAGGCTTCAAGGAATTCAAAATTACAATAGTTACAATACTAGTACTTTTCTTCAACAATTAGAACAAGACTTAAAAAGGGATTATAATGATATCCTAAAAATCGAAGAAGATTACTGGAAGTTAAGGTCTAGGATTCTTTAGCTAAACGAAAGAAGCAAACACTATATTTTTCCATATCTCTACTACGAATAGAAAAAGAAGAAACAAAATTAATTTTTTTAAAGATGATAATGGAAATTGGATTAATAAAGATCACCAAATTATGTCACATGTTCTTAATTACTTTACAAATACCTTCACAACCTCTTATTCCTCAACTAAGTGGAATGCCCCACTAGGAAGTACTTCCTCATATCCTAAGTTAGACCTAATATCCTTAGATACACCCCTACTAGATATTGAAATTATAAAAAGGCTATATACTCTTTCAAACCTTTTAAGGCCCCAGGACCGTATGGTCTACATCCATTCTTTTTCCAGAAATATCGGTTGGCTCGGGTTCGGAAAGGATTTGGTAAGGTTTGAGACACTTAGTCTCTTTTAAGGAAGTTTAAGTTGGAAAAGTCAACCGGATGTTGACTTATGTGTTAGAAGGCTTGGATGTGAGTTCCAATGATTCGGATAGATTCGAAAGGTGATTTGAGACGTGCGTGATTAGAATGTGTTTTGGAGGTCCGGAGTAGATTTAGGCTTGAATTGGCGAAATTAGATTTTTGGCGTTTTCCGGTTGATAGGTGAGATATTGATATAGGGGTCGGAATGGAGTTCCGGGAGTTGGAGTAGTTTTGTTGTGTCATTTAGGATGTGTGTGCAAAATTTTAGGTCATTCAGATGTGGTTTGGTTGGGTTTTTTTATCAAAAGCGTAATTTAGAAGATTTTGGAATTCTTAGGCTTGAATACGATGCGAATTTGGTGTTTTGATGTTGTTTTGAGCGTTCCAAAGGTTGGAACAAGTTTGAATGAGGTTATGGTATATGTTGGTATGTTTGGTTGAGGTCCCGGGGGCCTCGGGTGAGTTTCGGGAGGTCAATCGGACCATTTCATGATCTTTGGAATTGCAGAAATGCTGAAGTATTATACAGAACTAGACCTTCGCATTCGCGAAGGGTTAGCTGGAGAAGGATGAGATTTTTTCCTCCGCGATCGCGAATAAGACTCCGCGTTCACGAAGGGCTGGATGTGTATGCATCGCGTTCGCGAGGAAAGCTCCGCGTTCACGTAGAGGAATTTGGTCAGCTGGGCTTGAGGTGTTTCATTCATCGCGTTCGCGAGAGAGGTAACACGATCGCGAAGGGTCAAGCTGAGGAGCCATCGCGTTCGCGATGGCCAGGTCGCGATCGCAAAGAAGAATTTTTGGTCAAAGTTATTTTGTGCTTCGCAAACGCGAGGCGTTGACTGCGTTCGCGAAGAAGGAAATGGGGCCTCGGCAGAATATTTAAATAGTCGTCTTGTCCGCAATTTTGGTGTTTATTTCTACCATTTTTGAGCGTTTTTGGAGCTTTTTGAAGAGGGATTCAAGGGGAATCACTTGGAGGTAAGATTCACGGACTCAATACTCGATTCTAATGTGAAATATACCTAATTAATCATGGAAATTAAGCTTAAAATTGAAGAACTAGGGCTTGAAATTGGAGACCTAGAAATTCGGATTTGAGGGGTCGTTTGTGGTTGGATTTTTGGTATGAATGAACTCGGGGAGTGATAAGGAATCCATTGATGTGAATTTTATCGACTTACGAGCCGTGGGCCCGGGGTTGGGTTATTGTAATTTCGGGATTTAAGTTGTGAATTGATTATTTTCGCTTGGGCTTCGTTCCCTTAGCATATTTTGACATCGTGATTCTGATTTTGGATAGATTTGACGCGAGTGGAGGCCGATTCGAGGGGCAAAGGCATCGCGGGCTAGAGATTTGACCGGATTGAGGTGAGTAATGATTGTAAATGATATCCAGAGTGTATAAAACCACAGATTGCACATCGTTGTGCTATATTGAGGTGACACACATGCTAGATGACGAACGTGAGGTCGTGCACTGTTGGGGATTATGACTTAGTCCATCCCGAATGATTATTTTACCGCGTATTTGACTGAAAACTATTTGATATCGTCATGTTTTGGGCTGAATGTCATATTTGGGCCTCGTACCAACTATTTGAATCCTTAGGGGATTTTTATTGATATTTCATCACTGTTTTGACTTTATACTTGAACTCAGTCATATTTTATTCTACTGTTTTCATAACTCAGCCATGTCTACTCTACTTTAACACTTAAAATGATATTTTAACTGATGTTTTGGGATGAGCACCATGTTTTACTGTTGCCCGAATGGCTTGTGAGATTCTTACTGAGTAAGGCTGAAGGCCTATGTTGTGAGGAAACACTGATTATGATTATGAGGTCGGGGGCCTGAGATTTGTACGCCACAAGGTGGCTTGCTGATATGAGGCTGAGAGCCTAGTGATGATGCCACGAGATGGCTTGATATTGCGCTTGGGCCGTAAGGGGCCCCTCCAGGAGTCTGCACACCCCCAGTGAGTGTGGGTACCCATTGTGATGTGAGATATTTCCCGAGGGGCGGATTGTTGACATTATGCCCGAGAGGCTATCCTTTATGTGTTTATCTTTCATGTTTGCCTGTTAGTTACTTGCTTAATTGCTAAAAAGGCATTTTATGAAGTTTAAACTGAACTCAGTGACTTTACACATCTTTACTACCTCACTGTTTTTACTGGCTTTTACTACTTCCTTATAGCCTCTTATGTGCCTTACGTGATTTCGTACTTCTCAGTCTTTATTTATGGTTATTACTCACTAAGTTGGAGTACTCACTTTACTCCCTTCACCCCGTGTGCAGATTCAAGCGTTGCTGATCCTGCTAGCGAGGGTTGAGATCTCCCGAAAGATTTCAGAGTTCACGAGGTAGCTATTTGGCGTCCGCAGTCCCGTGTTTCTCCCCCTTTATCTCTTTTCTATCTCTTTTCCGTTATATGTAATAGCTTGGTAGGCATTTCAGACTTGTAGTGTATTGATAGATGCTCATGACTGGTGACACCTTGGTATCGGGCTGTGTTGGGTTTATTTTCCGCAAACTGTTCGGTTAACTGCTTACCTTTGGATTATTTATTATGTTTTAGACTTATTTGTTATTATTTAATTGCTTAAAACTAGAATGGGAAAGTGTCGGTTGGCATTGCCTTCATGAGAGGTGTCATCACGACCGGGTCCGAGTTTAGGATCGTGACAAATTGGTATCAGAGCCTAGGTTAAATAGGTCTCACGAGTCATGAGCTGGTTTAGTAGAGTCTCGCGGATCGGTACAGAGACGTCTGTATTTATCCTCGAGAGGTTGCAGAACCTTTGGGAAAAACTTCATATTCTTGAAATTCTTATCGTGTGACTTTGTTGATCCGAGTACTAAACTTCTACTATTTTATTCTCTTACAGATGGTGAGGACACGCGCTACCGGTCAAGATGGACGACCACCAGTACTACCAGTTATGGCCACTAGAGGCCGAGGACGCAATCGTAGTCGCGGTTGGGGCAGAGGTGTGGCCAGCACAGTAGCTAGGGCAGCACCTGCAGATCCTCTAGCCACCCTAATTCAGGATCAGATCCCAGTTGTGGACGCTCCAACAGCACCAACTCAGGCACTAGTTGTGCCCATTGTGATTCCGGGTCTTCAAGAGACCTTGGCTCAGATCCTATCAGTTTGCACGGGCCTAACTCAGGCGATTTCAGTCACTACAGCTGCAACTACTTCTCAGGCCGGGGGAGGCACTCAGGCTCCCGTCGTTCGCACACTTGAGCAGGTCGTGCAGGGACTTCAGACGCCGGGGCCACATCCAGCCCAGCCAATTGCAGCTTCTCAGGACTATGTAGTTCCTGCCATGCTAGAGGACGAGCAGCGTAGGTTGGAGAGGTTTGGTAGACTTCAGCCTCCGACTTTCAGTGGTGTAGAGGGTGAGGATGCCCAGGGTTTCTTGGATAAGTGTCAGAGGATGCTTCGTACAGTGGGTATTCTGGAGACCAGTGGGCTCGCTTTCAGTACTTATCAGTTTTCTGGAGCTGCCTTCACTTGGTGGGAGACTTTTGAGAGGTGTAGGCATGTTGGTGCAGCACCCCTTACCTAGCAGTAGTTCTCCATTCTCTTTCTCGAGAAGTATGTGCCACAGTCTCGCAGAGAGGAGCTGCACAGGCAGTTTGAGTGGTTGCGTCAGGGAGAGATGACTGTGACGCAGTATGAGATGAGGTTCTCCGAGTTAGCTCGTCATGCTATTTGGTTGGTTCTGACAGATAGAGAGAGGATTAAGAGGTTTGTTGATGGCCTCACCTATCAGCTTCGTATTCTCATGAACAAGGACAGGGTGACTGGTGCTACCTTTGAGGAGGTTGTAGACATTGCTCGTAAGATTGAGTCTGTTCGCCACCATGAGCGAGAGGAGAGAGAGGCCAAGAGGCCTCGAGGATCTGGTAGTTATAGCGGTGCTCCTTCGAAAGGTCAGTTTCAGCACGGCAGAGGCCGTCCATTCAGGCATGCTCAGCCAGCTCGCCCAGGTTATCGTGGGGCGTCATCGGGTCATGGTTCTCACAGTTTTCTCAGGGCTAGTCATCACTTAGTGCCCTTCCAGCTTAGAGTTCGTCCCGTGCTCCATCAGTTCAGGGCTCTTCTATGCCAAGTGCATCTGCTAGTCATTCCGGTGCTAGGTGTACCCTTCAGTCACCTTCTCCAGCACCTGGGAGTTGTTATGAGTGTGGAGAGATGGGCCATATATGGAGGTAGTTTCCTCATCATCTTGCGGGTTCATCTTAGCAGAGGGGTCAGTCATCGGCTTCAGCACCAGTTACTTCACCACCACCTACCCAAACCAGCTAGGGGTGGAGGTCAGTCAGCTAGGGGTCGCCCTAGAGAGGGAGGTCGATCAGGTGGCGGTCAGGCCGGTTTCTATGCACTTCCAGCTAGACCCGATGTTATTGCTTCTGATGCTGTTATCACAGGTATAGTTTCAGTCTGCCACAGAGATGCCTCTGTATTATTTGATCCCAGTTCCATCTTTTCTTATGTGTCATCATACTTTGCTCATTATTTGGGTATGCCCTGTGAGTTTCTTACTTTACCTGTTCATGTATCTACCCCGGTAGGTGATACTGTTGTTGTAGACCGTGTGTACCGGTCGTGTGTGGTGACTATTAGGGGTCTGGAGAACCAAGTGGATATTTCATTATTATGTATGGTGGATTTTGATGTTATTTTGGGCATGTATTGGTTATCTCCGTGTCGTGCTATTCTGGACTATCATGCTAAGACAGTCACATTGGCTATACTGGGTGTACCACGGATTGAGTGGCAAGGTTTGATTGATTATATTCCCAGTAGGGTAATCTTATTCTTGAAAGCCCAGTGTATGGTTGGGAAGGGTTGCCTTTCATATCTAGCCTTTGTGAGGGATGTCGGTGCAGACTCCCAATATTGATTCGGTTCCAGTTGTGAGGGATTTTCCCAATGTGTTTCCTGCAGACCTTCCAGGCTTGCCACCGGACAGGGATATTGACTTTAGTATTGACCTGGTGCCGGGCACTCACCCTATTTCTATTCCGTCGTATCGTATGGCACTAGCGAAGTTGAAGGAGTTAAAGGAGCAGCTTCAGGAACTCCTCGATAAGAGGTTCATTCGGCCTAGTGTATCACCTTGGGGTGTGCTGGTTCTATTTGTGAAGAAGAAGGATGGCACAATGAGGATGTGCACTGATTATAGGCAGTTGAACAAAGTAATAGTTAAGAACAAGTATCCTTTGCCTCACATTGATGATTTATGTGACCAACTTCAGGGAGCGAGAGTGTTCTGCAAGATTGATCTCCGTTCAGGTTATCATCAGTTAAAGATCAGGGACTCGGATATTCTTAAGACAGCTTTCAGGACCCGAAATGGTCATTATGAGTTCTTGGTGATGTCTTTTGGGCTGACCAATGCCCCAACAACGTTCATGCATTTGATGAACAGCGTGTTCCAGCCTTATCTCGACTCGTTTGTCATAGTCTTCATTGATGATATTCTGGTGTATTCGCGTAGTCAGGAGGAGAACGAGGAGCATTTGAGAGTTGTGTTGCAGAGATTGAGGGAGGAGAAGCTTTATGCAATGTTCTCCAAGTGTGAGTTTTGGCTCAGGTCAGTGGCTTTCTTGGGGCACATGGTGTCCAGCGATGGTATTCAGGTTGATCCAAAGAAGATAGAAGCGGTTCAGAGTTGGCCCAGACCATCCTCAGCCACAGCGATTCGTAGCTTTCTTGGTTTGGCAGGCTATTATCGTCTATCGCATCGCCCTTGACTAAGTTGACTCAGAAGGGTGCTTCATTTGTATGGTCGGATGAGTGTGAGGAGAGCTTCAGAAGCTCAAGGCAGCCTTGACCATAACTCCAGTATTAGTTCTGCCATCAGCTTCAGGTTCAAATACCGTGTATTATGATGCTTCGAGAGTTGGTATTGGTTGTGTATTGATGAAGAAGGGTAGAGTTACTGCTTATGCTTCTCGTCAGTTGAAACCCCATGAGAAGAACTACCCCATTCATGATTTTGGGTTGGCTGCCATAGTTCATGCGTTGAAGATTTGGAGGCATTACTTGTATGGTGTGTCTTGTGAGGTATTTACCAGCACTTGTTCAAATAGAACGATCTCAATTTGAGGCAGCGGAAGTGGTTGGAGTTGCTTAAGGATTATGATATCACTATATTGTACCATCCGGGAAAGGCCGATGTGGTGGCCGATGCTTTGAGCCAAAAGGCGGCGAGTATGGGGAGTTTGGCATATATTCCAGTTGGGGAGAGACCTCTTGCAGTTGATGTTCAGGCCTTGGCCAATCGTTTCGTGAGGGTGGATATTTCGGAGCCTAGTCGGGTATTGGCTTGTGTGGTTTCTCGATCTTCCTTATATGATCGCATCAGAGAGCGCCAGTATGATGATCTGCATTTGCTTGTCCTCAAGGACAGAGTTCAGCATGATGATGCCAGAGATGTGACCATTGGTGATGATGGGGTGTTGAGGATGCTGGGCCGGATATGTGTGCCCAATGTGGATGGGCTTCGGGAGTTGATTCTGGAGGAGGCCCATAGTTCGCGATATTCCATTCATCCGGGTGCCCGCGAAAATGTATCAAGATTTGAGGCAGCATTATTGGTGGAGGAGAATGAAGAAGGATATTGTGGGATTTGTACCTCGGCATCTCAATTGTCAGCAGGTGAAATATGAGCATCAAAGACCGGGTGGCTTGCTTCAGCAGATGGATATTCTAGAGTGAAAGTGAGAGCGAATCACTATGGACTTTGTAGTTGGACTTCCACGGACTTTGAAGAAGTTCGATTCTATTTGGGTGATTGTGGATCGGCTGACCAAGTCCGCGCAGTTCATTTCTGTGTGTACTACCTATTCTTCGGAGCGGTTGGCTGAGATCTATATCCGGGAGATTGTTTGTTTGCATAGTGTCCCAGTTTCCATCATTTTAGATAGGGGCACTCAGTTTACTTCGCAGTTTTGGAGGTTTGTGCAGTGAGAGTTGGGTACTCAGGTTGAGTTGAGCACAACTTTTCACCCTCAAACGGACGGGCAGTCCAAGTGCACTATTCAAATATTGGAGGACATGTTGCGTGCTTGTGTCATTGATTTCGGAGGGTCATGGGATCAGTTTCTACTGCTTGTAGAGTTTGCATATAACAACAACTACCAGTCGAGTATTCAGATGGCTCCATATGAGGCTTTGTTTGAGAGGCAGTGTAGATCTCCAGTTGGTTGGTTCGAGCCCGGTGAGGCTAGGCTATTGGGGACAGACTTGTTGCAGGATGCTTTAGAAAAAGTGAAGGTGATTCAGGAGAGACTTCGTACAGCGCAGTCGAGACAAAAACGCTATGCTGACAGGAAGGTTCGAGATGTGTCCTACATGGTTGGCGAGAAGGTTCTGTTGAAGGTTTCGGCCATGAAGGGTGTTATGAGATTTGGGAAGAAAGGTAAGTTGAGTCCTCGTTTCATTGGGCCTTTTGAGGTGCTTCGAAGGATTGGGGAGGTGGCTTATGGGCTTGCTTTGCCGCCCAGCTTGTCGAGTGTGCATCCGGTATTTAATGTTTCTATGCTCCGAAAGTATATTGGGGATCCGTCTCATGTTCTGGATTTCAGCATGGTTAAGTTGGATGGTGATTTGACTTATGATGTGGAGCCAGCAGCTATTTTGGAGCGTCAGGTTCGAAAGTTGAAATCAAAGGATATAGCTTCAGTGAAGGTGCAGTGGAGAGGTTGGCCCGTGAAGGAGGCTACCTGGGAGACTGAGCGGGAGATGCGGAGCATATATCCTCTCCTATTTGAGGCTTCAGGTATGTTTCTCGACTCGTTCGAGGACGAACGTTTGTTTAAGTTGGGGAGGATGTGATGACCCGGCCAGTCGTCTCATGACTTGCCGCTCCGTTTCCCCTATTTCTTCTTCTTATTGCTTTGTCTATCAGTTTTATATATGATCGGGTTGGTTGGCTCGGGTTTGGAAAGGATTTGGTATAGTTTGAGACACTTAGTCTCTTTTAAGGAAGCTTAAGTTGGAAAAGTCAACCGGATATTGACTTATGTGTTAGAGGGCTCGGATGTGAGTTCCGATAATTCGGATAGCTTCGGGAGGTAATTTGGGACTTAGGTACATGATCGTAATATGTTTCGGAGGTCCGAAGTAGATTTAGGATTGAATTGGCGAAATTGGTTTTTTGGCGTTTTCCTGTTGATAGGTGAGATTTTAATATAGGGGTCCAAATGGAATTCCGGGAGTTGTAGTAGTTCCATTATGTCATTTGGGATGTGTGTGCAAAATTGCAGGTCATTCGGATGTGGTTTGGTTGGGTTTTTTATCAAAAGCGTAATTTAGAAGATTTTGAAATTCTTAGGCTTGAATCCGATGCGAATTTGGTGTTTTGATGTTGTTTTGAGCGTTCCGAAGGTTGGAACAAGTTTGAATGAGGTTATGGGATATGTTGGTATGTTTGGTTGAGGTCCCGGGGGCCTCGGGTGAGTTTGGGTGGTCAATCGGACCATTTCATGATGTTTGGAATTTCAGAAAAACTGATGAAGTGTTGCAGAGAATTAGACCTTCGCGTTAGCAAGTAGGTCCTCGCGTTCGCGAAGGGTTAGCTGGAGAAGGCTAAGATTTTGGCCTTCGCGTTCGCGAGGAAGGCTCCGCGTTCGCGAAGGGCTGGATGTTTATGCATTGCGTTCACGAGGAAAGCTCTGCGTTCGCATAGAGGAATTTGGTCAGCTGGGCTTGAGGTGTTTTATTCATCGCGTTCGCGAGAGAAGTAACGCAATCGCGAAGGGTCAAGCTGAGGAGCCATCGCGTTTGCGATGGGCAGGTCACGATCGCAAAGAAGAATTTTTGGTCAAAATTATTTTGTGCTTCGCGAACGCGAGGCGTTGACCGCGTTCGCGAAGAAGGAAATGAGGCCTGGGCAAAATATTTAAATAGTCGTCTTGTCCGCGATTTTAGGGTTTATTTTTACCATTTTTGAGTGTTTTCGGAGTTTTTTGAAGAGGATTGTAGAGGGATTAAAGAGGAATCATTTGGAGGTAAGATTCATGGACTCAATACTCGATTCTAATATGAAATCTACCTAATTAATCATGGAAATTAAGCTTAAAATTGAAGAACTAGGGCTTGAAATTGGAGACTTAGAAATTGGGATCTGAGGGGATGTTTATGGTTGGATTTTGGTGCTTTTGGTATGAATGAACTCGGGGAGTGATAAGGAATACATTGATGTGAATTTTATCGACTTCTGAGATGTGGGCCCGGGGGTCAGGTTTTGGTAATTTCGGGATTTAAGTTGTAAATTTATTATTTTTGCTTGGACTTCGTTCCCTTAGCATATTTTGACGTTGTGATTATGATTTTGGATAGATTTTACGCGGGTGGAGGCCGATTCGAGAGGCAAAGACGTCGCAAGCTAGAGATTTGACCAGATTGAGGTGAGTAATGATTGTAAATGATGTCCTGAGGGTAAGAAACTTCGGATTGCACATCGTTGTGCTATATTGAGGTGACGCACACACTAGATGACGAGCGTGGGGTCGTGCACTGTTGGTGATTGTGACTTAGTCCATCCCGAATGACTATTTTACCGCATATTTGATTGAAAACTATTTGCTATCGTCATGTTTTGGGCTGAATGTCATATTTGGGCCTCGTGCCAACTATTTGAACCCTTAGGGGATTTTTATTGATATTTTATTATTGTTTTGACTTTATACTTGAACTCAGTCATGTTATATTCTATTGTTTCATAACTCAGTCATGTCTACTCTACTTTAACACTTAAAATGATATTTTTAACTGATATTTTGAGCTAAGCACCATGTTTTACTGTTGCCCGAGTGGCTTGTGAGATTCTGAATGAGTAAGGCCGAGGGCCCATGTTGTGAGGAAACACTGATTATGAAAATGAGGCCGAAGGCCTGAGATTTGTATGTCACGAGGTGGCTTGTTGATATGAGGCCGAGAGCCTAATGATGATGCCACGAGATGGCTTGATATTGTGCTTGGGCCGTAAGGGGCCCCTCCAGGAGTCTGCACACCCCTAGTGAGCGCTGGTACCCATTGTGATGTGAGATATTGCCCGAGGGGCTATCCTTTATGTGTTTATCTTTTCTTTTTGCCTGTCAGTTACTTGCTTAATTGTTAAAAAGGCATTTTATGAAGTTTAAACTGAACTTAGTGACTTTACACATCTTTACTGTCTCACTGTTTTTACTGGTTTTTACTACTTCCTTATAGCCTGTTATGTGCCTTACGCGATTTTGTACTTCTCAATCTTTATTTATGGTTATTACTCACTAAGTTGGAGTACTCACTTTACTCCCTCTACCCCGTGTGCAGATTCAGGCGTTGCTAATCCTGCTAGCGAGGGTTGAGAGCTCCCGGTAGATTTCGAAGTTCACAAGGTAGCTGCTTGGCGTTCGCAGTCCCGTGTTTCTCCCCTTTATCTCATTTCTATCTCTTTTCAGTTATGTTGTAATAGCTTGGTAGTCATTTCAGACTTGTAGTGTATTGATAGATGCTCATGACTGGTGACACCCCGGTAACGGGCTGTGTTGAGTTTATTTTCCGCAAACTGTTCGGTTAACTGCTTACCTTTGTGTTATTTATTACGTTTTACACTTAATTCTTATTGTTTAATTGCTTAAAACTGGAATGGGAAAGTGTCGGCTGGCCTTGCAATCATGAGAGGCGCCATCACGACCGGGTCCGGGTTTAGGATCGTGATAGTAATGGGATCCACAACTGACCTCTCAATAAAAATAAGAGATATTTGTAACAAAAAAACTTGGTGCTTTGATAATTTAAGCCTTGACCTGCCTAACAATATCAAGGAGAATATCTCTAACACTAAAATTCGCAAGAAATGGCCTAACAAAGACATCTATATATGGTCCTTAAATACAAAAGGTTTTTTCACATCAAAATCATGTTATACCTTAGTAGAACCACCTTTAGCCAATCAACTAGACTTCTCTTGGATTTGGAACCTAAATTGCCTTAATAAAATTAAATTTTTCTTGTGGCAGTGTCTTTATAATAGACTACCATGCCGGAAATATCTCTCACAAATTGGCATGAATATTGACCCATTGTGTCCTATTTGTAACTGTCAAGAAGAAGAGACTATAATCCACATCTTTCTTCGTTGTCAAGCGGTAAATTCCTTTTGGGAAAAACTAGGGTGAGATAAATCAAATAACAATAACAATAAGCATTGGCTCCTTCAAGTAAAAGGCTTAGATTTTACCCTTGCAAATAACCTTCTGAACTGGAGTTCTTTCTTCCCTTTTGCCATTTGGCATATTTGGCTCAATAGAAATAATAACAATCAAAACAACACGGACTATCCTATTAATATTAACCATATCATCCAAAAAACAACAGAATTTATGCTTCTCACTGAAAAATGCCCTAATACACATACCAAAATCCCCATTCAGATTAAATGGAACAAGCCACCTAGAGGGTGGTTTAAACTAAATATCGATGCTAGTTTTAAAAATCACAGCGAAAAAATTGGCCTTGGAGGAGTAATTAGAGATACCCATGAAAATTGGATAGTTGGATTTGCTAAAACTACCCAGGCTATTGGATCACTACAAGCATAAATGAAAGCACTCATGGAGGGGCTAAAAACAACACAAGAATGGGGAATGTTCCTGCTAGAAATAGAGACGGACTCCACAGAGGTGATTCATTCAATACAACAAGGGAACAAATTATATAACAACATTGTTGATAATTGCAGGTTGTTCATGCACCAGCAGAAGGTGATCCTCCAACACACCTTCAGGCAAGGGAATAGGATTGCACATCACTTGGCAAAAAAGGCAAGGCAAAAAGGGAAACAAGTTTTTGTATTACCACCATGCTATGTAAACTCTCTAGTAGAAAGTGACTAAAAGGAACTCTATGTTTGTATTAAGACTTTATCTTATGATGCTTGTAATATCCTAGCAAGCTTAAGAAATCGAAGTGTCCTTAGTGACACAAACTATGAAGGTTATGTACGCAACTAGTTATTAATATATAATATTCCGGTTTGCTCAAAAAAACATCAATATTCAATACAATTTGCACCGAAGCTGGTCTTTTAGTCGTTGAAGACGACTTTTGTTTCATTTACAAATTCCCCTAGTATTATTGGTACAGTACAGTTTACATATCACAGCATCCAAACATGGTTGATCAAGGAAAGTAGAGTAAAGACTTACATTTAATCTCTACATCCTCTTCTCTCTACGTTGACTCGAGATGAACTTAAATGGAGAATTATGGCCAGTGAGGATTCATATAGCTGACCCAAACCCAAACTTATTTGGGACAGATGCATAGTTGCTGTTATTTAATCCTATTCTCTCTACAACTAATCCACTTCTTCCCCATAAACTAGGATGAGTTTGGCACTTGTATCTGCCATGATAATATTTTTGTCCCACTGAGTGCTACCATTAAATGATAATCAATCTTCTTTATCTCTAATCTTTTCTTCATGCATGACACAAGATGCGTGCCCTTAATTTAATTGAGGTTAAAAATCAGCTAAGGCTTTTATCATAGCTAAACTGCTCCACAACAAAAGGTTGCAGTTGTCCCTTACAGGAGTAAATATTGTTGCTTGAAGAAGGAATATTATCTACGATGCTAAAGGCAATCTGAATTCTTAACTCTTGAAACTAAAGCATGCTGCTAAGAAAGAAAAAACGAACAAGCAATAGTTTCTATGCGAGTTTTTTCGACTGAAGCAGTAATCTGGCAAGACAAGATTAAGCACACAAGTAATATTTCCATATACAACTGCAATTATGTATTGCATAGAGAAACATGTTTTGCAAAAGGAAAAGTATATTACCTATTGCCCTAGATATGGCGAGAATTCCTTCAACTCGTGCTCCATCTGTAAAAACAACTTGGCCTCCACATGCCTCTATTCTGGCACGTTCTTCTTGTCTGTCTGGCTGCAATAGAGTCAAGTTACTTTTAATGAGGACAAATCATTTTCTTCGAGTAGTGAACTACTACATGGTACCGTCAGTCGTTCTCCATGGAGTTAAAAATAAATGGAGACTCCCATACTTCAGCTTGCAACTTTCCAAGGGAGAGAAGGCATGCAGACAGTAAATCATGCATGAACCTACCCATGCTCAACCATCAACTCGATAAAACGCCAGAAGTACGCTTACAGCTCTCTTAGTACATGCTCTTCTTAGGTGCACCATTAACCATTTAGTGTGCTTTGTGAATAAAAGGACCAAAAAGTGTGTATATTTAATTAAGGGTACTTAAAAGGAACAGGGCATGTTATTATACGTTTTTTTTTTTAAAACAAGGCATGTTATACGTGTAATTGAACATATGCAGTACAAATAAACTGCATTAATCTTTTATATGACTATGCATTAGCTTGATTTATGAGTACTTACGAGGACCAACACGTATGCTTTTAAGAATTCAATGTAATTTGCATTAATATAATGTTAAGGAAACAAATACTTAATAAATTGCTAAATAGTCTAGTGACTGCATGCAGTCCTGCCATGCGAGTGAGACATACCTTATGATCATAAGAAAGAGGGATGGGACTTCCACCGTGGCTAAGGACGGCGCGTGAGTCACCACAGTTGGCGACAATGATAGTTTCATCTGTCAAAATTGCAACCACGGCGGTGGATCCCGTCAGGCCCAAGGTGTCGGGTGGGCAGCCGCATTGGTAGCCTACAGTTCCACACTCGGGACATGTGCATGAAGCCATCTCATCCATTCTCAGAAAGCAGCTTCTCAACACTCTTTTCCATGCCTCCTCCGTCCTCTGCCCTTCTGATGGTCGTCGTCTTTCACCACGTGAGTTGCTGCTACCACTAATGTCTGCGTTGTTTCTTACGCGCATGAGCTCTTCTTCTAGTATGATGTGCATCCTCTTGCTACATAGTGAAGCTACCTGCATTGGCATAGTATATGATACTTAGCAAGCTTTATATGGTTATAATGTACTCTCTAAAGTACAATCTTCAGTTTATTTCCTTTAGTATGATATTTATTCCCAGTTCGCTTCACTTTTTATTTTTGGGATGATCATTTCCTTAATTTTTCAACAATTTTTTAACTGTAACTTACTTAGGCAATTATTAATACAAGTATTATTTAAACAAAGAACGTGTGAGGGGTCTAACTGGGTCACAACCATAGGTGGAGCTAGCTAGGGGGCGGAAGGTTCATCCAAGCCCTCTTCAAATATTAGACTATGTAGGTAAGGCCATGTTTTTTCATGTATAAATAATATTAAATTCCGTCGACTTCTTCGAATATTTACTTTTTAAACTTTTGAATCCCCTAAAAACCCCGCCTTCACCGCTAGTCACGACTATAAGACCATCTCCAACCCAACTTTATTTTTTACACCAAACACTATTTTGATGTAAGATTTGGTGTTTTGGTGCTCCAATCCAAAATCATTTCTTACACCATTTTGATGTGTGAATAGTGTTATACCAGATTTGGTGTAACACTATACATCAACATTATTACTATTCATCAATATTTTATTATTATCTTTTATTGTATAATACTTTTAATTTAACATATTATAAATTTTGTAATTACTTATACTTTTTATGTAATATATTTATAATATTTATTTTATATTTTAATTTTGGTGTATAATTTTTATTAATTAATTTTCGTATATTTTATTTTTATATAAAATTATAAGTTAATTTTATTATAAGTTATAATTGTATATATATAACCATCAAAAAAATGAAAAGTGCAAATCTGAAATATAATACTCCTATGTTGTTAATAAATAACACAATGTTTTGCAAATCTGAAAGGATTTATTTTATGAAATAAAAAAATAAATTTAAATAAAAGAAAATGATATAATATAGAAGGAGAGAAGAATATAAAAGGAATATTCTTTTTTGGTGTAAAAAAATAGTGTAATGGATTGAAGTTAATTTGTATCATTTTAGTGTTTATACCATTTTGGTGTAAAAAAATAGTGCAAGGATTGGAGATGCCATAACAGGTAGATATTCACTTTTAGTTTATCAAGAGTCAAACAACCAGAATTTTTTTTTGTAGATTTAAATCATAATTTAAAATAATATTTTTACTACTCCCTCTGTTTGAATTTATGTGGCGGTTTGTGAATTTCGAGAATCAATCGTGAGTTTGGATATAAAATCTTTAAACTTTTGTGAATTCTTTTTTTTTACATACTCCCTCCGTTTCAACTCATGTGAACCCATTTGACTGGGCACAAAATTTTAGAAAAGAGAGAAGACTTTTAAATTTGTGGTGTAAAATAAAGCACATATATTTTGTGTGGCTATAAATCATTGCATAAAGGTAAATTGTTTCCAAATAGGGAAAGGGGTCATTCTTTTTTGCACGGACTAAAAAGTAAATAGGTTCACATAAATTGAAACGGGTAGTATTTAGAAACTACGATAAAAGTATTACTAAGTCATAATAATTAATTATTCAAATATTTAATTGCTAGATTGTAATTAAAAAAAAAAAAGACTTGTTTGGCACACACGGAGGGAGTAGCAGTTATTGAAAAATGGTGAATCTAACTCTATGAAGTGGTAAACGCATGTAAAATTAATGGTCAAACAAAGAGAGAGGTGGAGAAAAACCGTATGGTTTACATGACGTCCACCATGTCCATCGTAAATAGCAAAGAAATCAACTGGTCGGCGGCTATTGATCTCCGGCGAACAAAGATTTGGTCGAATAGAAACTGCATCTTCCATTACTCGCTGCCTTCCTGATACAGAAATTGCACCAACCATCGGCCCTGCACCTGTTGCTGTCTGACTTGCGGCGGCCGAAGACTCCATCTCCACTAAACCGACTCCCACGCGCACTCCCTTTCCTTGGCCGAAAGCTTTTGACGAGGAACAACCACCAGAGGCAAGTAGTTTCGCCTGCAGAAGCCTTCTCATTCGAATTCTACGGCGGCGGTGCTTGGGGCATTTCTCGCTATCTTCGTCGCTGAACATTCCAGTTGTGTAACCTCTACTGACGTTAAATGGCATTTATATGAAAAGCAAATACTAGTAGCTACTTGTAGTTCTGTACCTTCAAGTCGTTAACGTACGATACATGTGTGTGTATACGTGTACGTATATATGTCTGCATGTCGTTTATTTTCATAGAGTGACCAAAAAAAAAGGTGCCGGGCCGGAGTGGTGTGTTTAAGTTGACTAGCTAGGATGCATTACAGAAAATAATATAGGCATTAATATTTGGTATTACTAATTTCTTATTTGGTATATTTTTTTAACCTTTGTATTATCAATATAAGTATTAATTATATAACTTATTTTGTATTATCTTGTGTATAATTAATAGTATATAACAAACTATAATATTAATAATACCAAAGCTATTAATACATATAATAATATGGTTAAAGATAAAATTATCCTAAAAGTCTCTTAAAACTAAATAATATGGGAGGTACTCCCTCCGTTTCAATTTATATAAACATGTTTGACTGAGCATGGAGTTTAAGAAAAAATAAAAATTTTTGAAATTTGTGATCCTAAACAAGTCAAAAATGGGCCCAGAGTATTTGTATGGTTATAAAGCTTCTCATTAAGAATATAATTAAAAATTTAAGCTAAATTATTTTCAAAAGAGATTTTTTTTTTTAAAACGGACCAAAAAAATATATTTAGATAAACTAGAACGAAAGAAGTATTTTTGTAAACAATTACTGAGTACATCTTATTCAACACTACTGGTGTAGACCGTACCAAAGTCCACTAAGGGATGCGTAAAGTGTGTGGAAACAAGCTGTGTACGCAGCAACTTCTTCTTCCAGAGAAATGCCCGAGGTAACCATTTTGAGCTACTGAACTGACACGTCTCGAAGATGACACTTTTATCTTTTCAACTTGTATTCTCCACCTAGTCAAATCCTCGTCGACATCGAAAGTTGCTTGACACTTGTCGACAATGACCTGTACGCAACATTGACAATGAAAAAGTCTTAAGCCAAGAGGTGGCCCACTTTTACTCTTTAGAACTAGCTTTGCCTTTTTTTCTACGTACTTTGCTGAGTAGTCTTTTGTAATAGGGCCAAGTTGCAAATTTATTTTGAAAATTATTTTCTTAAAAGTAATTTTAGTGAGAAATAGTTTGTATTTGGTTAATTAATTAAAAAGTATTTTTAAGCAGCAATTAGTGTTTGGTCAAGTTTTTAAAAACTGCTTCTAAGTATATTTTTCTCAAAAATATTTTTTAAAAAATACTTTTGGTGAGAAACTACTTTTTTCTACTTCTCCTCAAAAACACTTTTTTTCTTCCAAAAGTTTGGCCAAACACTTCCGTATGGGTCTAAATTTTCCTTCAAGAGATTTAAAATGAAGTGGCATTGTGAAAAGTAATATGGCCGAGGTCGAAAGCTAAACAGTGGAGATTATAACTGAGCAGTCGATAACGACTGAGGTCAAGAATCGAAGGCGGCAGTAACAGCTAGTTTTGTAATAGGATCTTTAGAAGAATATTCTAGTGAATATTCTTTGTATTTGTATTTTTAGGGTTGACTGGGAATATGTCCCGAATAAATAGAAAGAGATAAGGCGAAAGGCATGTAATATTCTCTGATAAGAACATTCTTCAAAAAAGCGGACTTTCTCTCTAGATAAAAGACAAACATTACCTTTCTAAAGAGATTCGATTGTCTATTATTCCATAACTTTTCCATCAGATCCGAAAAGGATCCCAATATTCTCGTATTTGTCTTTCATCCATCATTGTCAGGAGAAGGAGTCATCCACCTCATTCAATATTGGGTTAATCATTCTCCTTATTTAATTTAATGTCATTTATTGTTATTTAATTCTTGACATTCCCTCCACATTAATGGTCTTGAAACATTAAATCTTCTTCCATCGCTACTCTACATCACTCTATTAACCGATTATAGAACTGAAATTATTATTATTAACTAAGTTTAACCCCTCATTATATATATTTAATTAATTTAATCAAAAATCTACATTTTTTGGTCAAACAACTCAACTTTGAAACAAAAGAACTTTGTTTGAAAAAAAAAGTGCTTGTAGGATTGAAGAAACTTGGCCAAGTAGACTATAATTCTGGAACTCACGTAGAAATAAAAAATTCTCCCTCCGTTCACTTTTACTTGTTCAGTATTTTAAAAATAAATTTTCACTTTTAGTCATCACTTTTATTTTAATTTTTTTTCTTGTTATACCTGTAAGCATTTAAATTTTATCGGATTTAAATTCATAAAATTATTTGGACTATATTTTAAATTCGAGATATATTGGTCCAAATAAATATTATGGGCTAATATATAAATGAAGTAATTATATAGGTCCAATATAAATGGATTAAATAAATAAGTCTTAATCCATTGGGCTAGCCTATTTAATTGGGCTAAAGTGATGAGCTCACTCCATTAAGCCCAAGATGTCATCTTCCTAGAGGCCCAGTTTGGTGCCACGTGTCAAATGACGTGGCGCGCCAAATCAAACGGAAGAGCCAATAGGATCATTCCACGTGTCAAAGTGACAAGGCATTCCAAATCACACTAAAAGGCCAATGAAACTGCGCCACGTGTGCAAATGACATGTTCTGGCCAATCAAATGCGGTCATGTCACACTTCAATTTGATTGGTCGAAAAGAGTTTGTTCTTATCACAACTCCTCCTTTTCACAACTATAAATAGGGGTCTTTATAACTCAGAAAAGAGATCAGAAGTTATAGCAAGAAGCAAGAGAGAACTCGTGGATCAAATGCCGTAAATTTCTCTACAAGTTTCAAGCTTCAAGCAATCAAATTCAAGCTCAAGAACGAAGAACAAATCAAGGTCAAGTTCAAGCAATCAAACTCAAGCTCAAGAACAAGATCATCGTTCGTGGCAACAAACATAGATTCAAGATCAAGCTCAAAGGCCCTTGAATTTATTTACTATTGAAAAGAAGAATCAGAGGATTCATAGAGATTGTAACACTCAAATATTCGAAATAAAATACTACGATTGTTGTGATATTTTCGATCTTGATTTTATTTTCTCAATGCAAATTTATTGTCTACAAATTCTGGCACGCCCACTGGGACAATCTCTACCTCTCATCTCAACTTTTCAATCACCAAAGTTCAAGAACATTGAAATGGCTTCGAAGAAAATCAACTCCAGATCAACATCCACCAAGGTTGCTAACTCCAGGTTCTATGCAGATTTGGAAAGCATCCTCGATGTCACATTTGGAAGCTTCGGACCAGTTACGAGGAGCAAAGCAAGCTCTTTAGGACAACAAGCACCCCAAGTGTCGTCCGCATCAACCCCTGTTTTTGGATCTTCATCCTCAAAAGGAGCAAGATCTTCCACAAACGCATCTGAAGGAGGAAGCGATGTTGCTGAAAAGATCAAGAAAACTCTTGCTCTGCTTGACCTCTCCGGCTCCAAGCACTCTACTGTGAAGGAAGATGATGATGCTTCAAGCGATGGATCCTCCCCACTTACACCACATAGCGTGAGCCAGTCAAGGATCAATCTGTGTGAAAATCCATGCTACTCTCCGTCATCCACGACAATCATGCAAGCCATGGTGACAAACACTTCATCTATGGAGGAGCAGTTGGCAAACTTGATGGAAGCAATCGCTGGCTTGACCAAATGCATGCAAAATCAAGAGGCTAGAATTGACAAGCTAACAAATAGGGTGGGAATCTTGATGGAAGAAGAATCTACCCATACACCTGGCAAGTTCCCAGAAGTTCTAGAGAGTGACTCTCTCCCAAGACAAGCAGCATCCACTAAGGCTATCCTTGTCTCATCTGAAGGGATGATTCCAATCGATCAACTGAAGGAGTTCATCGAAGGAACCATTAAGAACAAATATGAAGTTGCTGTCAAATCCTCCCTTACATATGCAAAGTTGTACACTGCAAGGGTCGATATGTTGAAGATACCTGCTGGCTATCAACCTCCGAAGTTTCAACAGTTTGATGGTAAAAGTAACCCAAAGCAACATATGTGCACTTCGTGGAGACGTGCAACAATGCTAGGACTTATGGAGATTACCTCATCAAGTAGTTTGTCCGCTCGCTAAAAGGAAATGCTTTTGACTGGTACACGGACCTCGAGACTGGATCTATCGACAGCTGGGATCAACTAGAGCAAGAGTTTCTCAATTGCTTTTATAGCACAAGACGCACAGTGAGTATGATAGAGCTTACAAATACTCGTCAACAAAAGGGGGAACCAGTTATCGACTTTATCAATCGTTGGAGGATTGCAAGCTTCAACTGCAAAGACAGGCTTAGTGAAGCTTCAGGCATAGAGATGTGCATCCAAGGCATGCATTGGGGATTGTGCTACATCTTGCAAGGTATCAAGCCTAGCACATTTGAAGAACTTGCAACTCGTGCCCATGACATGGAATTGAGCATGGCCTCCGCTGGAAATGAAAGGCTACCCATCTATGAACCTCGCAAAGTGAATGACAAGCAAGAAGTCAGGAAGTGGGGCAAGTTCGTACCCAAGACTGAAAGCAAAGAAGCTATGAATGTCAATACGTCACCTATGAAGTTCACGATGAAGGTGAGCAAGAAGCAGAGTATGAAATCCACTTCTTTTCAAGACAAGCCAAGTGGAAAGTTGACTCTAAAAGAAATGCAGGAAAAAGAGTACCCATTCCCGGATTCTGATGTGCCAACCATTTTCTAAGAACTCCTCGAGTTAAATCTCATTGAGCTTCCGGAGATGAAGCGACCAAATGAAGCTGGTAAAACAAATGACTCAAACTACTGCAAATATCACCGGTTTGTAAGCCACCCTCTGGAGAAGTGCTTTGTCTTCAAGGATAAAGTCATGGATTTGGATCGTGAAAAGAAGATTGTGCTTGAAGATGAGAAATCAAGTGCAAACCAAGTCTCTATAACCTTTGGCTCATTCAGTCCGGATGACTTATGTGGTTTTAAAGAAAGTAAAGATGAAGAATTATTGGAGAGCGATAAAGCTGAAGTCAATCAACCTGATGACGATGAAGTTTGGACATTTGTGACTTGTCGTAGACACCACAAAAGGAGCCCACAGAAAGAATCAATAGAACAACCAACAAGGAAGATGATGGTAAAAAGGCCAACGAAAAAGAATCCAGTTAGGCATTTGAGGAAAGCAAAAGTGGAGATGCACCATTCTCAAAAGCCACGATATCCAGTAACCTTGGAGGAGTTCTTACCAAGTTGGTTCCGCACGAAGATTTCCCATGAGGGCAATGATGCCTCTTGTTGCCATGCTGACAAAGGGGAAGAAAAGAGTGATGACCTACCATTGGCGCCATCTTCGGAAAAACCCATCAAGTCCACTCCTCAAGAAGTTAATGCTTGTGAGGAAAAGGTCATGTTCACAAATGACGATCTTTTGCTAGGTGACACTCCTCATAACCGCCCATTGTACCTGGTTGGCTATATGCGCGACGAAAGGGTAAATCGAATTTTGGTTGATGGAGGATCCTCAGTGAACATTTTGCCAATACATACTGTGAAAGAACTTGGTATTCCCATGAACGAACTCTCAGAAAGTCGTGTGATGATCCAAGGATTCAACCAAGGGGGGCAAAGAGCCATAGGCGCGATCAGGCTGGGAATCACTATTGAAGATATGCAATCAAGTGCATGGCTGCATGTGATCGACGCGAAGACTTCATACAATGTTTTGCTTAGGAGGCCTTGGATACATGAGAATAAAGTAGTTCCATCTACCTACCATCGATGTTTAAAATATTACGAGGGTAAAGTTGAGAAGACGGTAGTTGCCGATGATGAGCCATTCACCGAAGCTGAGTCACACTTTGCTGATGCAAAGTTCTACTTGAAGAACCGCATTGTGAAGGAGCTGAAAGTTGATGATGGTACGAAAAGCAAGAATGACGAACCCATAACTAAAAGAGCTGATGTGACTATTGGTAAATCCAAAACTGTTACTAAGGAGGTACCCGCCAATGTGAATAAATCTCATAAAGGGGGTATTGCGTATTATGGAAAGAAAGTAAGTCATGCACTCCAATATGTCCCTAAAAGGAAGAAAGACGAGGGCGGATCACATAATCTCCAAACCAAGACTCTAAGGGAGTTAACTCTTCCGGTAAAACAAATTGAGGCAGTAAAGTTGTCCTCAAAGCCGCTTGCAGGGTTTGTAGCCCAAAATCGTTTGTAGAATGTGGCACTCCCTACAAAGCGAACAGATGAATGTTTCGATCCTAACGCTTACAAGCTATTTGCAAAAGCTGGATACAATCCCAATGAGCCATCAAAGTTAGGGAAACTCCCATCAGAAGCTGCAATGAGGCAACCACGTAAAGGTCTGGGATACAAGCAACCGTCACCAGTGCGCATCTCAATAAGAAGGGCGAGTAGAAATTATATCAGTGTATAAGACGAATCTGTCGCTTCTAACATGCCTTCTGTCTTTGATCGGCTTGGAAAATCAACTGTGAGAACTTCTATATTTGAGAGATTGGGTCCATTAAAGAAGGGGAATAAGTTCCAGAGAGATCATCAAAATACAAGAACACCCGCTTCACCCAAAATTCAGGAGATCTCTAAGGATTTCCAAAGTTTGGTTCCTTGCAGAATGAGGCGACAAACAAAAACTATTGGTTTCATGTAAAGAAGTTCTGAAGGTAAAGCCATATACTGTGGTCTACACAAAGGAACGTGACGAAAATGAAAAAAGTGTAGGTTCTTCGTATCATGTCACTGTACAAGGCGAGAATGGTGTTTCGTCTTTGATGGAAAATAATGCAGAATTGGAGGATGTTTCATCGTGTTATCACATATCCTTCAATGATGGGGACCCTCAAGAAGATGAAGATGCGAAAGATGCTCCACCTGAACTTGAAGAAGGAGTGAAGACGACAGTTGATGCCTTAAAAGAAGTTAACCTTGGCACCGATGAGGAACCAAGACCCACCTACGTAAGTGCTTTACTAGAAGCTGATGAAGAGAGAACTTATATTGAGTTACTCAAAGAATTCAGGGACGTCTTTGCTTGGAGTTACAAAGAGATGCCTGGCTTGGACCCGAAAGTAGCAGTTCATCACCTTACAGTCAAAAATGGTGCTCGCCCTGTTAAACAAGCTCAAAGGCATTTTAGGCCTGACTTGGTTCCCCTGATTGAAACTGAAGTTAACAAACTCATTGAAGCTGGATTTATTCGGGAAGTTAAATATCCAACATGGGTTTCAAGTATTGTCCCTGTAAGGAAGAAGAATGGCCAGATTCGAGTATGCGTTGACTTTAGGGACCTCAATAATGCATGTACCAAAGATGAATTCCTGCTTCCTATTCCAGAGATGATGATCGATGCTACTACTGGTTACGAGGCAATGTCTTTCATGGACTGTTCGTCGGGCTATAACCAAATTTGCATGGCACCAAAAAATGAAGAGCTTACTGTGTTTCGCACCCCAAGGGTATTTATTGCTACAAGGTAATGCCTTTTGGCTTGAAGAATGCTGGTGCTACTTACCAAAGGGCTATGCAGAATATTTTCGACGATCTTCTCCACAAGAATGTCGAATGCTATGTTGACGACTTGGTGGTGAAATCAATAGAGAAGGGTGACCACATGAAAGACTTGAGGATGGTATTTGAATTGCTCTGGAGGTACCAACTTAGGATGAATCCGTTGAAATGTGCCTTTGGAGTTACTTCTGGAAAGTTCCTTGGTTTCATTGTCCGACATCGAGGGATCGAAATTGATCAAGCCAAAGTGGATGCCATTTTGAAAATGCCTTAGCCTCAAGATACTCATGAATTGAAAAGTCTGCAAGGAAAGCTAGCATACCTTAGAAGATTCATATCAAACCTGGCTGGGAGGTGCCAACCATTTAGTGACCTCATGAAGAAAGGCGTTCCTTTCAAGTGGGATCAAGCTTGTGGCAATGCCTTCGAAAATATCAAAACCTACTTGATGAAGCCTCTAGTTTTAGCAGCTCATATACCAGGAAAGCCATTGATAATATACATTACGGCGCAGGAAATGTCTGTTGGAGCCTGTTGGCCCAAGAAAATAGAGAGGGGAAAGAAAACTCTCTTTACTACTTGAGCAGGATGATGACACCTAACGAGTTGAACTATTCGCCAATTGAAAAGTTGTGTTTGGCGCTAGTCTTCTCAATTCAAAAGTTGAAGCACTACTTTCAAGCTCATGTTGTCCGTCTTGTTTCTAAAGCAAATCCCATCAAGTTCGTGACGTCAAAACCTATTCTTAGTGATCGACTAGCGAGATGGTACCTCCAATTTCAACAATTCGAGATTTTGTACATCCCTCAAAAGGCTGTAAAAGGACAAGCATTGGCAGACTTCTTGGCAGGCGATCTGATACCTAATGACTGGGAGCTAACCGATGAACTACCTGATGAGGACGCAATGGTCGTTGAAGTTCAACCTCATTGGAAGATGTACTTTGATGGTGCTGCGCATCGTGGGGGAGCCGGGGCTGGCGTAGTATTTGTCACTCCTCAAGGTGAAGTCTTGCCTTACTCCTTCACATTGACACAACTCTGTTCCAACAATGTTGCTGAATATCAAACATTAATACTTGGGCTTGAAATGGCCATTGATATGAAGCAATTGCAATTACAAGTCTTTGGTGACTTCCAGTTAGTGGTCAATCACTTTTGGATAGCTACGAGGTCAAAAAGCCTGAACTACGCCCATATCATGATTACGCAAAAAAGTTGATGGGGTGGCTCAGCGATGTGACTATTCAGTATGTACCAAGGAAAAAAAATAAGAAGGCTGATGCTTTAGCTGCTCTGGCTTCATTATTAGCCCTTCCTGACCAAGTGTAAGTTACAGTCTGCTAAAAATGGGTAGTACCGCCGCCAAATGAGGTCGAAGGTGAAGATAACGAATTCAAGCATCTTGTTGCTATTTCTGAAGTTGAGAAAGAAGAATGGCGGTAACCCATTATCTACTACTTATGCTATGGGATACTTCCAAAAAATTCGAGGAGAAGGACTAAAATCCGTCATTGTGCACCTCGTTTCCTTTACTATAAGGATACTCTATACAGAAGGTCGTTCGAGGGAGTACTCTTGCGATGCCTAGAAGAAGAAGAAGCTCTCCAAGCTTTGCAAGAGGAACATTCTGGGGTATGTGGGTCACACCAGTCCAGACCAAAGCTCCACTTCCATATAAAAAGGATGGGATATTATTGTCCAACGATGGTAAAAGATTGCTTGGACTACGCTCGAAGATGCAAGGCTTGTCAATTCCATGCGAATTTTATTCATCAACCTCCTGAATTATTACACCCGACTATTGCATCCTAGCCATTTTATGCTTGGGGATTGGATGTTGTTGGACCACTGCCAAAGTTCTCTGGTGGGCACCTATACATTTTGGCTACAACTGACTACTTCTCAAAATTGGCTGAAGCTATTGCTCGTATGGAAGTAAAAAAGGAAAATGTTGCAAGTTTCATCCGAGTAAACATTATTTATCGCTTTGGCATTCCTCGTTACATAATAACGGATAATGGAAATCCATTCGATAATAGGTTGATGAACAAGATTTGTGATCTCTTTGGCTTCAAGCAACGTAACTCTTCGATGTACAATGCTGCCGCCAATGGTCTAGCTGAGGCATTCAACAAGACTCTATGCAACTTGTTAAAGAAAGTTGTCTCCAAATCCAAACGAGATTGGAATGACCGTATGGAAGAAGCTCTATGGGCATATAGAACGACTCATCGCACGCCAACACAGGTGACTCCTTATTCACTCATTTATGGAGTCGAAGCCATCTTGCCACTTGAGCGTCAAATACCTTCGTTATGACTGGCTATTCAAGAAGGGATCACTGATGAAGAAAATGCTCGACTTCGATTAACAGAGTTGTAAGATCTTGATGAAAAGAGATTGGAAGCTCAACAGAGTCTTGAATGTTATCAAGCTCGATTGTCTCGTGCCTTCAATAAAAGAGTTCGTCCGAGATCCTTTCAAGTAGGAGATCAAGTCCTTGCCGTACGAAGACCCATAATTACTTCCCATAAACTTGTAGGGAAGTTCACTTCAAAATGGGATGGGTCATATGTCGTACAAGAAGCTTATTCAAGTGGGGCTTACAAGCTGGTTGATGCAGATGGTATGAGAATCGGCCCTATCAACGGCAAGTTTTTGAAGAAGTATTATCCATGAAGTTGCAAGTCATGACGCTCCTCGACGTATGAGCCTAAACTGCAAGTCATGATGCTCCTCGACGTACAAGCCTAAACTGCAAGTCATGACACTCCTCAACGTACGAGCTTAAACTACAAGTCATGACACTCCTCGACGTACGAGCCTAAACTGCAAGTCATGACACTCCTTGACGCACGAGCCTAAACTGCATGTTGCTACACTCTTGGCCCGCAAGAGTATAAACTGTGTACGGTCCAAAAAAAGTCTGCTAGGTTGAAAATCTCAAAAGAGACGGCCTAGGCAAAAGTTAGGATGTGAAAACAAAAGTCCGCTAGGCTGAAAATCTCGAAAGAGGCGGCCTAGGCAAAAGTTAGGATGTAAAAAAAAAGAAGAAAAAAAATCTACTCAGTCTGAACTACGGTATGACTTGATCCTCTTCACCGAGGTACGTAGGCAGCTTAGAGTTTCATTCTAAGTTCAATCGCATAAGTTCAAAGATACATATTGCCCCAATTGTTGTTTGAATGAAGTATGAAGGAATGTAAGATCAAGCTGAAATATCATCCTCCTACTGAACTTTGACCTCATTTGATTTAAAGGGGGCGACCCTCCATGGTAAATTGATATCTTCGATGGGCCGATTTTAGGAGGATGTCAAGTATTTACATTAAAGTCCAGGGATTCTCTATGTCTTCAGGTTCGCCCTCTGCCTTAAAAAAGGAAGAGAGACATCAAAAGAAAACACAAGTCTAAGGAAAGGATTGCTTGGCACAACGTTTCAAATTCAGTGAGACTTAAGTCTAGTTTTCTTGAAATCAACAAAGTTGAAGTCTTCAAATCCGTTGATCTTCAAGTTTAAATATTTAGGCCCTCCAAGTCTTGAAGTCTTCAAGTCCGTCGGTTTTCAAGTTGAAGTCTTCAAATTTGCTGATCTTCAAGTTGAAATATTTAGGCCTTCCAAGTCTCAAAGTTGAAGTGTTCAAGTTCGTCGGTCTTCAAGTTTCCGTCTTCAAATTCATCGGTCTTAAAGTTGAATTGTTCAAACCCTCCGAATCTTCGAGTTGAAGTCTGCAAAGCCCGCCAAATCTTCAAAGTTTTCCAAGTGTTCAAGTCGATGTCGTCTTCGAGTTGAAGCTTTATAACTTTTCAATCTTAAGGTGGACATATAAGTGCCTTTGCACCTTAAGCTGGTCTCTCCGGTAGTCAGGCCACTTTGAGAGTCATCTCTCCAAGAACTAGGCCACATTGAGAGTAATCTCTCCAAGAATCGGGCCATTTTGAGAGTAATCTCTCCAAGAATTGGGCCACATTGAGAGTAATCTTTCCAAGAATCGGGCCATTTTGAGAGTCATCTCTCCAAGAATTGGGCCACATTGAGAGTAATCTCTCCAAAAATTGGGCCACATTGAGAGTAATCTCTCAAAGAATCGGGCCATTTTGAGAGTAATCTCTCCAAGAATTGGGCCACATTGAGAGTAATCTCTCCAAGAATCAGGCCATTTTGAGAATCATCTCTCCAAGAATTGGGCCACATTGAGAGTAATCTCTCCAAGAATCGGGCCATTTTGAGAGTAATCTCTCCAAGAATTGGGCCAAATTGAGAGTAATCTCTCCAAGAATCGGGCCATTTTGAGAGTAATCTCTCCGGTAGTCGGGCCATGAAAGTAATCCCTCCGATATTTAGGCAGGGATGGGTACACCCCAAGATTATCTTCTTCATGCGTGGATCATCTTGTTGAACAAGAACATATTTTTCTCGCTTGACCTACAAAAAAAGGGAAAAAAATAGATAACAAAGAAGAAATCACAAGAAAAGAAGAACAAATCACCTTCGCGTTAATCCTTTCGGGTCTACAAAATAGACTCAGGTGGCTTGTAAATACTCCGATGTGGGAGTTAGATTATACAATTGGTATCCTAGATGGATTCAGTTAATGGTGACGGGTCGGTTATTGATAGTGCAACGTCGATTGGCTATTTAGAGTTCAAGTAGGATTTGGAGGCTTTTAAGCATTCCTTATATATTCGGTGATTGAGGCGGCAGTGCTATATGGATAGATATCTTCTAATCATGGATAATCGCATGCCTTGGTGGAGCAAATTTCTATGTCAAATTAAAATGAAAACTTTTCTTTAATGTAAAGAATGACAAAAGTTTTTACAAATTTGTCCTACGTGATGGCTAATGTTTGGTCATCATATATCTTTATGCATGCCATTAGTAATATGGAAGTTATTTTCTTGATTCAAGGAAATAGAAAGTTTGATTCCGGATAACTTTTAAAAGGACAACTGTCTTCCATGTGTACTTCAAGACCAATTTTTGAGTTTCGATTAGTCTACACTCCGATTAATCTTGAAGTGGGGGAATTTGTAAGAATTTAAATTTTATCGGATTTAAATCCATAAAATTATTTGGACTATATTTTAAATTCGAGATATATTGGTCCAAAAAAATATTATGGGTAATATATAAATGAAGTAATTATATAGGTCCAATATAAATGGATTAAATAAATAAGTCTTAATCCATTGGGCTAGCCCATTTAATTGGGCTAAAGTGATGAGCCCACTCCATTAAGCCCAAGATGTCATCTTCCTAGAGGCCCAGTTTGGTGCCACGTGTCAAATGACATGGCGCATCAATTCAAACGGAAGAGCCAATAGGATCATGCCACGTGTCAAAATGACAAGGCATGCCAAGTCACACTAAAAGGCCAAAGAAATCGCGCCACGTGTGCAAGTGACATGTTCTGGCCAATCAAATACGGCCATATCACACTTCAATTTGATTGGTCAAAAAGAGTTTGTTCTTATCACAATTCCTCCTTTCCACAACTATAAATAGGGGTCTTTATAACTCAGAAAAGAGACCAAAAGTTATAGCAAGAAGCAAGAGAGAGCTCGTGGATCAAACGCCGCAAGTTTCTCTACAAGTTTCAAGCTTCAAGCAATCAAATTCAAGCTCAAGAACGAAGAACAAATCAAGGACAAGTTCAAGCAATCAAACTCAAGCTCAAGAACAAGATCATCGTTCGTGGCAACAAACACAGATTCAAGATCAAGCTCAAAGGCCCTTGAATTTATTTACCATTGAAAAGAAGAATCAGAGGATTCATAGAGATTGTAACACTCAAATATTCGAAATAAAATACTACGATTGTTGCGATATTTTCGATCTTGATTTTATTTTCTCGACGCAAATTTATTGTCTACAATACCCACAATATTAATTACTCATTTTAAATTATTTTCTCAAATTCATTAAAAATATGCGTCAATTAATATGGGTATCATGATAAATTATGCACTTCATTTATTATTTTAAGGGGTATATAAAGTCTATAATGAATAAGTAAAATGAACGAAGTGAGTATAATATATAAAAAATTCGAACAATTTTAGTAATTAAGTTTTAAATATTAAGGAATGAAATTCCCTATAATATATCCTCCACGACCTACGTGGGAAGAGGAGACTGTCTTCTTATGTGTAATGGGAAGAGCGCGCGAGAAAACCCTCACGCTCTGCGCCTACTACGTGGACATAGTGAGACAAGCAAGAGAGAAGATTTTGAGTTGTGGGTTCCGTAGACTCTGGTAACTGAAAGAAGCTCATCCAACATTTCATCAAAGGAGTTTAATATGCCAAAAAATTAATAGTGTAATTAGACATATTATTCGACAAATTCTTCTGGTGGTTAATTGGGAGCAGAAACAAAAGATTTCAATAGGAAAAATTCAGCTTAATTATTAGATTAAGAAAGAGACTAAATAGGTATAAAGAGATCAAATAGATGATTCATCCAAGATCTAAATTTCCACCAATATATGTTCACATAGCCGTAGCCTATAATTTATAACAGATAATTTATAAAATGCAAAAAAAGGGTTTAAAGTGCCCCTATCGTATGCTAAATGGTTTATAAAAATCCCTTTTCCATCTATCCGTCTGAAAATATATACATAGGACGTTATTTCTATTGTCAAAGTGTCCCGCGACTAACGGCACTTCATGTGGGCCTTTCATTAAATATGTGCCATTTTTTCATTTGGCCGTGTGTCTCTGTGGGGATGAAATTGTATTTGGGTAAATTTCATCCATTTAACCGATACGACCCACTCTTGTTACCTTATACCCACTTCTTTAACCATATACCCACATATTCTTTACTCGTCTTCTTCCCCAATTTAGAACCTAGGTCATCAGGTTTCTCATATAATCTTCTTCTCCAAAATTAGGGTTGTAGGTTAGTAGGTGATTGAGTCTTGCTTTACTTCGTACCGTTGTGAGACTAGTCTGGTAGGGTTTTGTCTAAAATAGCTAGTGGCAATGTTGTGTCTTACTATTTCACTTTCCAGTGCATGACCTATTTACTAGCTATCATTTTTGCTTTGCATCTTTCTTCTGAATTTCATGTTGTTCCTATTTTTCCTATGATTTCTGTGGTGATACTAATATTGCCTCCTTTTATCTTTTTGTTTTCTTGAGTCGATGGTCTTTCGGAAATAACCTCTCTACTCTTTCGGGGTAGGGGTAAGGCCTGCGTACACACTACCCTCCCCAGACCCCACTAGTGGAATTTTACTGGGTTGTTGTTGTTGGTGGTGGTGGTGTTGTTGTTGTCTTCTTCCCCAAAATTTCTCTATTTCAACTAATTAATTCTTGTCTTTTTCCTTCGAATCTTGTGGTTGTTGTAAAAGTTGCACCTTTATTGATTAAAAAAATTAAAATGTCTAAAAATTTTGTCTCTTCTGGTTCATTGCGTCGTTGTGGTTGTGGTTTAATTGCAAATCATTTTCTCACTAAGACTTATTTGAACGGTGGTTGTCGATTCTACAAATGCCCTTGTTTTGACGAGGAAGCTTCATGTGGTTTGTGGGAATGGAAGGATTAAGAGATGCCACCACATGTGATGATGTTAATCAATAACTTGAATACTTCACTGAAGTCAGTGGAAGTTGAAAGAAATTATCTGAAGAAGATGGTGGCTAACTTGGAAGATGTTGTTTCTGCTGAAAGACCGAAAATGGAGAAAATAATAGAAGATATGGAGGGAATTAATTCAGCAAACTTAGAGAATGTCGCTAGAATGGAAGGATAAACTACAAATGATGAAGTGGTTTTATTGTATTTTCTTGGGTTGTCTTTGTGTTGGTGCTAGTTTTCAAGATGATGTAGTGTAGTTAGGTTATTTTGTAATTCTGTCGATGTTGTAATTTGTAGATGTTTATCGATTTGGTTCAGATGTTGTAATGCTGCAGTTGTAATGGTTCTTTTTTGGTATGAAATAAAGTTTTTGGTTATCCTTCACTCTCATACAACTTTTTGCATACACGGAAAATCACTAAGTCAAATAGAATCATCTCTTATAGATAGACAAGAAGAACATTACCATTAATCGAGTAGAAAACACACATTGTTTCAAGATTTAAACCTAACAAAATATTACAATTAGACAAGTAAATGTGTGATCCAAAAACCTGTACCACTATCACAACATTTACTAGTCTAAAAACCTAGAACATGAACAAACATCATATAGTCGAACAGTCATGCAAAAAAAATAGGATTTAAATGTATATTACATTCATCAGTTCTTGTTACACTACTCCCCCTTTCCTCTTCCCTTGCCTCTTCCAGCTTTAAGTTTACCAATCTTTTTCTCTTTCACACCTAATAGTTGAGTTGTTGTCATTGCCTCATTTCCTTTCCAGGTAGTTCTCTTTGTGGAGTATGGCAGTTTTGTCGGTTGTAAGCTACCAGTGTGATCCTCTGTGAATTGTATCTTCCTAATCCCAGAATTTATTGAGTCCTACGCTGAATTCTAGTCTTAATATCAGATACAACCTTAGACCTCAAAAGTGGGTCAGCTTCTGCACCAAAGTTTGCTTGAATAAGCCTTCTTCTGGTATGAATATTCTGACTTGGCATTTGAGTTGCCTAGGTGTATTCACTGGAGTGCTTACTTGGCATCTGAGTGTAGTGACTAGATTGCTGACTTGGCTGTTGAGTGTACTGATTGGATTTCTGACTTGGCATCTAAGTGTACTGACTGAAATGCTGACTGGTTTGATAACTATACAACTGACTTGGTTGGCTAACCTGACTTGGCATTTGTTTGTCTTATACTTTAAAACCCGGATTAGGGACCATGAAAAATTCTGATTCTTGGCCTTGAGTTGTTTGAGTGTGGTCTTGCACATTCTTGGATTGTAAGTATAAAAAGTATATTATAAGTATAAAAAATAGATTGTAAGTATAAAAGCAGATTGTAAGTATACCTTATTGGCGAATGGGCAACTTCTTTTATTATGGTTTGGCTTGCCACAAAAACCACAAGTCATTTGAAAACCTTTCCTAGAAGTTAACCATCCTCCTTGCCTTTTCGTAGCTTCATCCTTCTCTCTTGACCTTTTCACTTTAGGTCTACCAACCATCTTTTCTATTAGTGGTTGTTCCATGAATTAGTGTGTCTCAACTTTCTAAATTTTTTTTCCTATAATAGGTTGCAGTTTGTGCTGATACACCAACTGCCAAGCTTGTTTAGAATACCACCAGTGAATCCCAAGTGTTAGGTCTTATTTCTTATAGTAGAATGCTTTGATATCATGAACACAAGGGATTCCAAACAAGTTCCAAAGTCTGCATGTGCACCTTTATTGCTCCAAAATCACTATGTGCCTGTCTTCACTTTCACTTATTTCAAAACCCCTATCACCATTGAAATTTTCCTTGCACTTTGAAGTCATCTCTCTATAATCATTGTATAGCTCCATTGCATATGGGTTGTATTCACCTCTCCAACTGCTAACTTCATTAGATGATCCTTTAGTCGATTCATCACCTTCAATTATCAACCAGTAAACAATCAGTTAGTCAACAGTAGACTATTTAACAAGCAGTTGTTGATCTTTCACTCTTACATCAATTAGATAAATTAACAAGCAGTTAGTCAATTAGACAACAGTAGACAAATGAACAAATTAACAGTAGACTTTACCTTCACTCTTATATCCTCAAGCATCTTCACAATTGGCTTATGTCTAGCTTCAAAAATCCAAGAGTTGAAAGACCCTGTAAACTTATTGTCCACCATTGGCGTCTTATATTGGGTATAAAAGTAAGCTCTATGCCAGCTTACTAGAGGATATTTCAGCAAGTCCCTGATAGCATCCTCAGACACTTCACCTAACTGTTTTAACATATCCTTAAATTCTTCCTCATATGTGCTCCAAGAACATCATCACATAAATTTTTTCACCTCATCAGTCTTCCAATATTTGCTCTAGTTTGCTTCAATATGCCTGGCACAATATCTGTGATATGAATGTGGATATATATTCCTTACAACATCTAATAGACCCTGCACATGAAGAAACATTACATTAACAAACTAAATAACATAATCTGTTGAGTGTAAAAGTTTTGAGCATATGGTAATATACCTTCTACATATCTAACATGAATGTATACCTTTCACCATCTTTCAAGTCCAAAGAAGCCTTCAAATTCTCTATGAACCACTACCATATTCTTTTTGTTTCCTTATCCACCACAGCCTAAGCTAGTGGATACGCATGCTTGCAAGAATCTTGAACAACAACAACTAACAACATCCCTTGGAATTTGTCTTTTAAAAATGTTGCATCTACACCTATAAAAGGTCTCAAACCTGCTTTGAATCCGCTCTTGAGGGTCTGGAAGCAGACATACATCCTCAAAAATATTCTCTTACCTTCCTCCATCGTATCCTTGCATATCTGTATCACCACATCAGTATCGAGGTTGGTTTCTCTCAACTCTTAAGCATATGCCTCCAACTTGTTGTACTCATCCAAGTAACTGCTCTCCAATTCTCTAAAACCATTCTCTTTACCCTTTTTAACTTTGAATCACTCACATTCAAACTAAATCTATCCTCTAAATCAACCTTTATCTCTTTAACCTTAAACTTAGGATTATTTTGAATCTTTCTCTTAAAATAATGTGCTAAAGTAGCAGGAGTAACTCTTCTATTCTAAAAAACTTTACCACATTCATGTTCATCCCTCCAAGTTTTTATATTTACCCCTTAATCTCTGTCATCCTTAGAAATAAGACATTTAAAGGGACACCCAATTTGACACTTGTATCTAAGTCTTCTTCTATAACTCTTATCTACCTGAAGGCCCCTCTTATTGGAAACATCATAAAAAATAGCTTGAGCAAGATCTTTGAAAGTCATACCTTTTTCCAATATTTTATACCTATCAAGTTGGCCAGTTACCTCAAACGTCTTATGCCTCTCAAATAAACCTAGGGCATCACTACATTAATCACTATCAACACTTTCAATATATGTATCATCTTCACTACAATCACAGTCAGAAGTTACAACAACAGGTACACTATCTGTTGCTGCTGTAAACTGGGTAAATACAGGAACATTTAGAGTATCATCCAAAAGGTCAACACCAAATAATTGTACATCGGTGAAACCACCATTAATAGGGCTTGAAGCTTCCTAATCTCTTCATCCCCATCCAACAAAAAATACCTCCCAGATGGGTCAATAAATACTAATTGTTGTATCTCAATAAATTCTATTACTTCAATGTATTTTTTACACAAATCAATATAACATAGGTGGTCTACTTCATAACCACTCAACAAGTGCAAATTTTTCTTAGTATAAGACAGTGTATGTTCCAATACCCACTCACCCCCATAATTAAAATATAATTTCACTTTATCCACCATCCTTCGGATAAAATCACATGTAACAACAATAAAAATGCAAAATGGGACTACATCAGCAATATTCAAGGCTTAAACAATAATAATATAAAGATCAACAATATACCCCCACCATCAATTAATTATACAAATCGACAAAAACCCTAGCTTTAATATAAATAAATCTAGAAAGGTACAAAAAATAGCTCAGATAACATAAAAACATCACATGCAAAAGACAAAAACTTGTCAGTTCCCAAATATTCCCCAACCCTACAATTTAATAACTTAAAGCTATAAATACTTATTTAAATTGAATGATATTTCAAGATAGTGCTGGAAATCAAGTTGTTTCTGTTTTGTGCGCACCAAATCGGAGCAAACTACGAATCCTAAAGAAACCGTAAAATCGCCATTTGATGGTTTAGATAGAGGAAATGAGAGAAATGATAAAAAGTGAGTGTTTTGTCGTTGGGTATAAGGTAAAAGAACTGACCCACATAAAAAAGAGTGGATCAGATCGGTTAAATGGATCGAAATTTACCCAAATACAATTTCAGTCTCATAGAGTCACTTGGCCAAATGAAAGAATGTCACATCATTTAATGAGAGGCCACATGAAGTGCGTTAGTCGCGGGGGCACTTTTCACAATAGAATTAACGTCTTATATATTTTCGGATGGATAGATGGACAAAGATTTTAATAAACCATTTAGCATATGATAGGGGTATTTTAGGCCCTTTTGTCACGTCCTTAGTTGTTAACTAAGTACACGTGCGACACTTGACAACTCGCTCACGATCTTGCACAACTTGCTCACGTTCTTGCTATGTCAAGTCAGCCTTACTACACTTAAGATCGCTAAGAGAATGGAAGGAAGAATACAAGAGAATTGTTAAAGGAAGCTTTGTATTAGAGAAAACTTGAATTGTTTGCTTGATGGGTTACAAATGAATGACCCCCTTTATATACTAGTCTCCTAGGGGCTAGTGTGTAAATATTAATTATTACACAAGTCCTTGATATTTACAAGATAATGGCTTTTTCTAGAATTCTCTACAAGCCTAGAAGATTCCAAGGACTTTCCTAGCAAATCCATAAGGATCTAGGTTCTTCCTAAGGAAATGTCCATACCTCTCTAGAATCTTCTCATAAATGCTAGCCTTCTTCTTATGTAAGCTTCCACATGGCATTAATATATGCCAAATGGCACCTATGTAGCATGATGACATGGCGGTTCATCACACTCTCCCCCACCTAATATTGCGATGAATACGGCGCAATGCTGCTACATAAACTCTCTGATCTTATCTTTGAATTGCCACAAGTCTTCATACCGTTCCCACATGGCCTCCTCCGGTGATTGCCCTTTCCAATGGACGAGGAACATAGCGGTGGCTTTTTTCCCTTGTTTTTGCCTGGCCTAGTAATCTATGATAGCTTCAATCTCCCGATCATGCAAGACGGTGATAGTCATTGGCGCCCGACTTGATTGGCCCCTACTCGGATCATCCTTATCTTCATGATATGGCTTAAGCATGCTAGCATGGAAGACAGGGTAGATCTTGAGATACGATGGCATGTCAATCTTGTATGAGATCTTGCCTACCTTGGTGACGATCTTAAATGGCCCCTCATACTTGAGAATCAGATTTTGATGCATGCCCCGTAGTGCCTTGAACTGTCTTGGGTTAAACTTCACCATGACCATGTCCCCAACTCTATAGTATGTGGGACGCCTCTTACGGTCCACAAACTTCTTCATCTTCTTAGCTGCCTTATCCAAGTAGGACTTAGCAGTGTCGAGCTGTTCCTCCCAACCTTTGGCCATATGATAAGCCCTCAAACTCTTTCCCTCGAACGCGGCTGGTAAGGAATGTGGAGTTTGTGGTTATTGACCTGTGGCTAGCTCAAATGGTGTCCGTCCCGTGGACTCACTCCGCTGCAAGTTATAAGAGAATTGGGCGATTTCTATGAGCCTTGCCCAATCTTTCTGATGCTCGCTTACATAATGCCTCAAGTAGCATTCTAGTAAGGCATTGACTCATTCCGTTTGTCCATCCGTCCGTGGGTGGAAACTAGTAGAAAAGTGCATCTCCGTACCAAGTATGTCAAACAACTCTCTCCAAAAGTTTCCAGTTTAATGGGGGTCTCGATCACTAATTATATGCCTTGGTAAGCCCCAATACTTCACCACGTTCTTAAAGAACAGCTTGGCGGCTTCCTTGGCTGTGCAACATGGTGAGGCGGGCATGAAGGTGACATATTTGGAAAATCTATCCACGACCACCATAATAGTACCATAACCGTCGGACTTCGGTAGACAAGTAATAAAGTCCATAGTTACGCTCTCCCATGGACGCTCTGCAACTGGTAGTGGCTCCAAAAGTCCTTCGGGTTGTTGTTGTTCAACCTTGTCCTGTTGACAGACAAGACAAGTCTGCACATAGCACTCTATGTCATCACGCATGTGTGGCCAATAGTAGGCTGACTCAACCAGGGCCCTAGTGCGATGTTGACCTGGATGACCAGCCCATATTGTGTCATGACTCTCCCTTATGATCCGTCATCTAATGTCTCCAAATTTAGGCACGTAGACCCGCCGACCTGTGGTAAGTAGTAGGCTGTCTTCTATCCAAAAACGTCTCATCTTGCCTTTGTTGGCTAACTCGATAAGTTGTTTCGCTGCTAGATCATGTTGCATGCCTTCTTTTATAGCCTCCATAATGTCCCATCTCACTGAAGTAATTGAAGCAAGCTCAACTTTCTGGCTCAAGGCATCGACTACAACATTACCTTTTCCCGGCTTATACTCCAGCGCATAATCAAACTCGACCAAGAAATCCTGCCACCTAGCCTGCTTTGGTGTGAGCTTCTTCTATGTCTAAAAGTAGCTAGTAGCCACATTATCAGTTTTGACCACGAACCTCGACCCGAGCAGATAATGTCTCCATGTACGAAGGCAATGCACAATGGCAGTCATTTCCTTCTCTTGTACCGTGTAACGCCGCTCTGTCTCATTTAACTTGCGGCTCTCAAATGTTATGGGATGCTTATCCTGCATCAGGACATCCCCAATGGCGAAGTTTGAGGCATCTGTGTGCACCTCAAATGTATTGGAAAAGTCAGGTAATGCCAAGACTGGCTCCTCTGTTACAGCTGTCTTAAGGCATTCAAATGCCTTTTGGCAATGCTCCTTCCAAACCCATGGCTTGTTCTTTTTTAACAACTCAGTCAATGGTGCGGCCTTTGCTGAGTATCCACTGATGAACCGATGATAGTAGTTAACAAGGCCAAGGAAGGATCTCAACTCAGTTACCCTTATAGGTGCCTCCCTCTCCTAGATAGCATGTACCTTAGCCTCGTCCATGCGTAGCTCTCCATTGCTAATGACATGGCCCAAGAAGTGCACCTTTGATTGTGCGAACTCATATTTCTCCCTCTTGATGTATAGCTCGTTCTCTCGCAAGACTTGGAAAACCTTCCTTAAATGCTCCATGTGCTCCTCCAAGGTGTTGTTGTAGATGACTATGTCATCTAGGTAGACTACCACGAACTGATCAAGGTAGGGATGGAAGATCTTGTTCATAAGGGTGCAAAATGTGGTCGGTGCATTGGTTAAGCCGAAGGGCATCACCAACCACTCAAAGGCTCCATATCTCGTTACACATGTTGTCTTTGGCTCATCCCCTTACGCAATGCGAACCTGGTAGTAGCCCTTTCGAAGATCCATCTTGGTAAAGTACTTGGCTTGCCCAAGTCTATCAAACAAGTCAGAAATGAGCGGGATCGGGTACTTATTCTTCACGGTGACCTTATTAAGTGCTCGGTTGTCTATGCACAAACGCAACGATCCATCCTTCTTCTTCTAGAACAATACTGGTGCGCCAAAAGGTGCCTTTGATGGGCGAATGTGACCAGTATCTAGCAGCTCCTTCAATTGTTTCCTGAGATCCTCTAGCTCGGGAGGTGCCATACGATATAGGGCAAATGCGGGTGGTTTAGACCCTGGCTCCAACTCAATCTTGTGATCCACCTCTCACCTGGGCGGCAAGTGCTTAGGCAACTCCTCGGGCATGACATCTTTGTTTTCCTTAAGCAACTTCTCTATGCAAGGCGGCGCTGTCTCTTGAAAATTTTTGTCTTCCTCTAAACTTGCAATGGTTGCCACAAACATCGGCTCCCCCTTTTTGATCCGCTTGACAACCTGCATAGCTGAGAGTTGTGCTTGGATCTGTCCGTGTGGCATAGTCATTATAGGTACCATGCAAGCTCCTCCTCTCTCCATAACCAAGAGATGTTGGAGGTAGGGGTCGATTAAAATATGACAATGTCTAAAGAACTCTTGCCCTAGTATGATGTCAAAGATATCCATAGCGGTTATGGTAAAGTTTGTCATACCTTTCCAAGTTCCCAATTTGACACCAACTCCATTAGCTACCCTACGAGCATTCTGTATCTCGGCATTCACGGTCTTGACGCGAGAGTTGGTTGGAGCAAGCTTCAATTCTAGTCTCTTTGCGGCAGCCTCAGTCATGAAATTATGAGTTGCTCCAGTATCCACCATTGCACGGGCGATCTTGTTATTGATGGTAATATCCACGTACTGATTGCCATTCTCGGTAGGTTGGATAGCTTGTTTCATGACAGCACCACATAATCCGATCATACCCAACTGTGCAGTTCCCGGACTCTCTCCTTGTGGCTGCTCCTTCCGCTCACGTACTATGGCACTGAGGCTTTTGAGGTGAGGACAATTCCTGAAGTCCTGTGGCCCTCCGCATATATAGCATCCCTTCTTCTTGACCTGCACCATCTTCTCGGCGTAGCCTTGACGACCACTCGACTTTTTAAAGTCTTGAGTCTTGGAGTATTGTTGTTTTATCTCCTTGACTTTGCCACGGTCTTCCCCACCTTTGACATTATTAACCTTTGACTCCTTGCCAATGCCTTTGTCGTGCTTGTCATGCCTGAAATCCATCAATGATTTGGCCTCCACTATGACTTGGTCTATATCAGTGACTTGTCGGCGTTGCAACTCCTACTTAGCCCAATTTTGCAACCCATCCATGAAGTGGAACAACAAGTCATCATTGGTCAGGTTTGGGATTTGAAGCATAAGGGTAGTGAATTCTTTGACATAGTTACGTATGCTTCCTGTTTGCTTCAATTTCCTAAGCTTGCGCCTTGCCTCGTACAAGACATTGTTTGGAAAGAACCGCTTGAACTCCGCTTTGAACTGATCCCATGTGCTAATAGTATATAGACCTTTATCCATGTCGGCCATCTTCCTTCTCCACCATAGCATGGCAGTCTTTGAGAGGTACAATACCGCAGTGTTGATCTTGGCCTCGTCGTCCCTCACTTTGTCGTGCCTGAAGTAATTCTCCAAGTGCCAAAGGAAGTTTTCCACTTCTTGCGCATCACGAACACCTTTGAACACCGGGGGTTTGGGAGCCTCGATCTTGGCCTCCCTTGTCACCACAATATTGCTGGTTGCCTCGGTCACGCCAGCATTGAGATACTCCTTGAGTGAATCTATCTTTGCCTTCATAGCATCAATAGTACTCAAAGCCTCCATGAGTCTGCACTCTAAGGCAGTGATGGTTTGCCTTAGTTCCATCTCGGTTTGTGTACGTCCCTCCAAGTCATTTTGGATACTCGCAATCTCTTCAAGAGTGTGCCCCTCAAGAACGTTAAGTGTGCCTTCCACCTTCCTCAAGCGTTGGCCAAAGACTTCCACGGCGTCCATCCCCGCATTCATCTTCATCACCCACTCTTTACCAAGCGAGACATCCTCTCTAAGGACCTCCACTTCATCCTCGCTTGGCTTTGTGGCAAATGGTTCTTAGGATGTAAGCCCTTCGTTTGACACAACCTCAGGTGGCACCTCCTGGCTCCTGTTGGTGGAACTTCTCTTTTTTGCTACGGCCGCTCGTGCCAGCAACATCCTGGATGACGCTGGCTTGGGTATTGGCAGCGTTAATTTCTCCGTCGTTCGCCATTCCCTTAGTTGAAACCTTCGCTCTGATATCACGTTGTCACGTCTGTAGACATGTGATTTTTGACTCTCCCCAAGATTTTTTATATTTTAGCATGTAAATATTTAATTTAGGCCTAATATAGCTATTTCAACTAATTTTTACTCTTTTACTTTATTTTATTACAAGAAAAATGAAAATTACAAAACAAATTGTTCCATTAATGTTTTGTAGTCATTTTTAATCTTGAAAAAAATACCAAAAAATAGTTTACTTTAACGGTCAGTCTTATTTTAATAGTTATTTTACTTAAGTAGGATTAATTAATAAATGAGATTGCATTTTTTTTAATCTCGTCTGCAGGGAAAGAATAAAACTTGGGCTTGAGCAACCCATTTTTAGACCTAATTTTGGACCTAGCCCATAATTCCTAGGCCCATACCCCTAACCTAATCTCTACCCCTATATAATAGTGTCTAATCCCTAAATGTAGAGCTACCCAAAAAAAAACCTTACATCCGCCGTTTGCACCAACACACCCCAAGTCCTTACAGTAAAATTTTCCAAGCTTTTCAGCTTACCATCGTCGATCGTCTAGTTCTGTGAGTTAAAGAGAAAGAAAACCTTTTGTGAAATCTCCCACAATATCTTCAAACAACTCTTCTCATCTTTCTACCATCTGAGTTGATTGATCGTTGCACTGCCTTTAAGATATGGGTGATAATGAAGGGTGACAAGGAGCTAGTTGGTACCCTTAGAGGCTTTGATGTTTATGTTAATATGGTTCTTGAAGATGTCACTGAATAGTGTTCCTTACTGCTCGAGTTGGCCCCGAATTCCCTCATGTGTTTGGCTAGAATTTCGAGTTTGGGTTTGAAGAGATTTGAGTTTTCCGGCGATTTTCGAGTTTTCCATTCCCGGTCCATGTTTGCTCGAGATTTATTGCCGAGTTTCCATCTTTGTAATCTCATATATAAAAGGTTCGTCTTCTTAATTTTGATTTTTTTTTCATCTTGTTACAGTAGCTTGGAAAGTATAAGAACCTTCACTTTATTCTTCTATTTTTAGGAGCGCCCTCGCTATTATTTGATTCTGATGATCTTAGTTGTTTTAGTTCCATTAATCTATCTTTATGACATCTGTTTTCCCTTTATTCTTGTTAATAATGTCAAGCACTTCATTAGGCTTCAGATGAATGTGTTTGAGCAATTAGATATGGTTAATTGTGTAAGAAAAAAAAAGTTATGAGACATCGTGTCTGGCAATGAATTAGTGGTAAAGCTAAACTGCTGAAGTTTCCTTGAGATTTTTATTGGTTACTCACTAATTTCTTGTGCTTCAATGTAAGCATTGTGTATTTTTATGACTCGGCTGTTGCTTTAATCACTCGTTAAGAGAGCCACACAGTTAAAACCATTTGCTCAAACTCACAATACTGTACATAATTTTACCTCAGTAATCTCAAATTAGTTTAGGAAATAATTAATTATGAACATCCATGGTTTGTCTTAGTTGAATACATTATTTTGAAGCAAGTTGAGGTGCGCCATTCGCAATAAAACTCCATAACCCATGGCCCTCACTTAATTAACTTTAATCCTTTAGAAATCGGGGTGTGCCATTTAGTTGAATTTTCCATGGCCCTCGCAAACTTGAAAGTGCGTAGTTGCTTCAGGCGCGATATTTAAATTAATCTCCTTAAATCCGGGGTTGCATTTCATGTGACCCGGTTCTAATTTCCAACAAGGTTAAATAAAGCGTGTCGTGAACCACGGGTGCATTTCATGTGGTGTGGCTTGCGATATGTTTTAAGTGACCTTGAATTAATTCTTTAAATAAGTATAAGCGGTTTTTCAAAAGTTAAAAATGCACATAGGTTTAAAAGTGTTTTAAAATCAGATAATAGGCAAATTATAACAGTTGAGCGACCGTGCTAGAACCACGGAACTCGGGAATGCCTAACACCTTCTCCCAGGTTAACAGAATTCCTTACCCGGATTTCTGGTTCGCGGACTGTAATACAGAGTCAATCATTTCCTCAATTCGGGATTTGAACCGGTGATTTGGGACACCATAAAATTATCCCAAGTGGTGACTCTAAATTTTTAATAAATAAATAACCCCGTTTCGATTGTCACTTAAATTGGAAAAACCTCCCTTATACCCTTTCCGCGGGGTATAGGTAAAAATAGGAGGTGTGACAGCTCTGGCGACTCTGTTGGGGATCGGACGCAGAATCTCTGGTTCAGGGTTTAGAATTCGAGCTTAGATGAATTGTTATATTTGGCTTTGTTTATTATCTGATTTTATTACATGTTTAGGCCTAATGTGCAAAATGTTACTTTTTACCGCTTTGATATTATCTGAACTGTATATAAACTGTTACGAAACCCTTCTCTTTTCATCTTCGGGGATGTGCTCGCTGGTCGAGACTCCCTATTCTGTTAGTGTCATACCTTGAAATAAGAAAGAAGCTCGGACAAGTTACTAAGCCGGATGACCTTTTGGTTCCCGGTACGTAGCCCCCTCCTCGGCTCGAGTTGTCCGCTCGGGTACATAAGTCTAGAACAAATGCCCAGGTTTTGAACCGAGAATAACTCAGCTTCATGCCGGATCACTAGTAGGAACGCTTGTTTGCATCATGTGTACTTGACTTAGGGGACTCAACACAGGGGTTGGGTCCATCTAGGACAGGTATACCCCAAAAAATAAAAGATCATCCTGATGCATCGTATATGCTACATGTTGCATTTATTCAAGGGTAAAAGGGTCATTTGGCGGACCAATGATAGCTGAGGGTAAATGAAGAAATGAAAATGAAAAAAAAGGAAAAAGAGAGGGTGAAGTGTAATAAAGCGAGTGGGGCCCAATTATGTTTGTTGTCACATTCTTGTTAAAAAAAGAGCTTGAAAACTCAAAAAAAAATGTACTTTTTCATCATTTCCCGTAAATCAGAAAATCAAAAAAAAATGAAAGAAAGAAGAAAAAAAATATGTTTTCTCTAAATTAGTTATTTTTTTTAAAAAAAAATTCTCGTCCGTATCCAATCTGCCCGAACTACGCATACCTGATTCTCGTCTTTCGGGGCGTGATACGTAGGCAACCCACATAGGGTCCGGTCTTCCTAGTAAATCTTAGGTTCTTGGCTTTGCGGGGTCTTAGCCAAATTTTGCACTTCTAACCACTTTTTGGCCAAATAAGTCATTCTGCAAAAATAGCGTCAATCATGTCTTGCATATGTCTAGTAGGGAATGTTATTGTCTCAGATAGTGTTGATTTACGTTTTCTCATACAGGTGTGGATCCACTTACCGGAGTTTGAGCATGACAGATACCCCAGGACCACCGCATTCAGGAGTTGCTTAAGGAGATATTTTATATTTGTTATTTTTATTTTATTTTTATGTTTTGAGTATGTTTATTTATGTCGTCTTTTACATTCTAGTTTTGTACAGCAATGTCGAGTTTTTTGTTATTGTTCTTTTATTTTATATTTGAAAAGGTGTGGTGTAACTCAAAAATCCAAAAAAAAAAAGATATTTTGCGTTTTTATATTTCCGTTAGAATTTTTTTTTAGAAATACTACTCCTAGAAATCAAGAAGAAAAAAAAATAAAGTTTGAGGTGGTTTTATTTTAGGAAATTAGTAGCTAGAAATTTTATTTTTTTAAAATTGCTTTTATACTTCCCTTAGTATATTAGGACCAAAATTCAAAAAAACAAAAAAAAAAGAATTTTCTTTTATTACCTCTTTAAAAGTTTTCTTTAAGGCATTAATTCCAAAATCCAAAAAGATTTTCTTGTGAGGTGTTTCTTTGGGAAATTAATGAAAGATGAAAAAAAATCTTTTTATTTTCATTAGAACTTTAGGATATTGTACATAGAAAAAAAAGCATACTTTATCTTTTATTTTTCATTAGAATTTTCATTTAGGCAATCAAAATTGAAATCCAAAAATATTCTGTTTTATCTTTTTCATTGCTTGCTTCGAAATCTTGTGTCAGGATATCAAATGAAAATTCAAAATATTTTTCTGTGGTTTATTCTTTCGATCTTCTTCCTAAAAAAAAGAATCAAAAATATTTTTTTTCTCTTCTAGGGTTTTTCCTTATTAATTTCCCATAGAGTGTTTGTTTCAAAAAAAAAGGAAAAAAAAGTAAAAAATATATGCTCGTTAAGCTGGAGTTTGCAATAGGTTATAGAACATTAAGTCTAGAAAATTCAAAAACAAAAAAAGAGATTTGTTTCTTTTATTTCTCTTTTCTCGTCAGAGTCATTAAGGTAAAAAGAAGAGAATGTTAGTTTGTTTCCTTTATTCCCGATCTGCCAGAACTACGCAAAGATCTCGTTCATGCGGGGTCATGATACGTAGGCAACCTACATAGGGTTCGATCGAATCATTTTTTTTATTAAAAGAAAAAAAAAGGAAAAAAGAAAAAGAAAAAAAGAGGTGGAATTGTGGGATGTGAGATATGAGAGAAAGAAAGGGTGATGATTAAAAAAAAGAGAAATGAAGGAAAATGGGTAAGCCAGCAAATGCTAGAAAAGCAAAGAAAAGAGGTTGAAATGAACAAATTAGGATGATGCCAACTGACCTTTGTACCCTCGAAGTCATTTTAGAACCGATAACTGTGGCTAGGTGCATTGCACATAAAGTGAGATTATCTTATGTTAAATGCTCTAACGCTAACGTGATGGCTTCATTTTGTTATATTCATAGCAGAAGGGTGGTTGGTTTGTGGTTTTAAAGTGGTAACTCTTCTCTACAACATAAAGTCAAAGGCAATGGCAGACAACAACAGAACTGAGTTGGTTGATACCGGCGCTCGAAAGCAGTTGGTTGAACAGGATAATGGGTTGGTTGAAGAGGTAAAGATGTTAAAACAACATATGGCTGACATGTATCAGGCTTGGATGACTGGGAAGGCTCCACCCCTGCCACCACCTAGCTTCCTAGATGCTGCCCTTACCCAAACTCCGGACACAATGCCAAATGATCCTCCATACTCTCTAGATCCACCCGCTTATCTCCAAGCTCATGATGCCCAATATTACCCCTCAGAAGTTGCCCACAAGGTTCCCTACTCATACAAACAGGGCCCAAGGGATGAGCCTCATGTTGAAAATGAAAGGTTCACAGGAAGAAAAGGGAAAGATGGGGCACCCAAGAGGCTGAAAGGTATAGAACAGTCCTTAAAGAACAAGTAAGGAACGGGAGACCAGGAAAGTATGTCTTACAAGGAACTGTCTGTGACCCCTGACATTTGCCTGCCCGCGGGGTTTAAAGTGCCAAAATTTAACTTGTATGATGGGTGTGGGGATCCGGTAACCCACCTAAAGGTTTATTCCAGTGAAATGAGAGGTGTTGGAGAGAAAGATGACTTGATGATGGCATATTTCAGTGAAAGCCTGACTAGGGAAGCTTTGGACTGGCATGCTCGTCAAGATATCAGTAAGTGGCCTAAATTGGGTGACATGACTCAAGATTTTGTTCAATACTTTCAATACAAATCAGGCGTTATCCCATACTGCTCCTCCATATCTAGGATGGGAAAGAAGCCGGAGGAAAGCTTTAGAGAGTTTGGGCTAAGATGGAGGGAGCAGACTGCTCGAGTCAATACCCCGATTGGTGAAGAAGAAATGGTTGAGGTTTTTCTACAAGCCCAGGGGCCTGCCTACTTTAGTCATTTGATCCCGGCCCTGGGGAAGCCTTTCAATGATGTGTTAAAAATGGGGAAGCTAGTAGAAGAGGGAATCAAGTCAGGCAAAATCATGAGTTGTTCGAAAAACATTCAGAACATCTCAGTAAGCTTGGGTGGAAGAAAGAGAAACAGAAAAGATGATCCAATGGTCTTTCCCGATCAACACTTCCAGCCTCGACATCGTCCCCGTGGATATCCTTATGCACCAGATGAGCCTCCCCAATGCCACTTCTCTCCACAGAACTCCCAAAGTCGTACATCACTCTTCCAATACCCAGCTCCACAAAATGCCTATCTACCCCCACAAGTCTCCAAAACCCCCCTGGATCAGGTTTCCAGCCCAATCAAGCATTTAAGAATGAGAGGTTGCGGAAGAAGAAAACCTTTACTCCATGGGGAGAGTCATATGCCAGTTTGTTCCAGAGGCTACGGAAATTGGACATGTTGAAGCCGATCCAAATAAAAATGCCAAACCCTCTTCCAAAGAAGTTTGGGTTTTCTCAAAGGTGCGCATATTGCTCAGATACCCCGGGGCATGACATAGAGAAGTGTTGGAATATGAAGAATGCGATTCATAAGCTTATTGGCGCAGGCGACATTGTCATGCAAAGTCCAGACGCGACAGACACTAGCCAAAGTCCGTCACTTGTGCATAATGAGATGCATATGGTGGGTATGATTTATTTTGAAAAGGAATGTGAGAATTTTTCTAGGATCCTTGGAGGTCCACGTGCTACGAAGCTTTCAGCGCTATCAGAGGTTGATCCTAAGAATGAGCAGGCAAAGGTAACCCAAAGACAATCGGTTCAGAACAATGTGATGGAGGCTTGTGAAGGTCATAGCACTGCTGATGCAGAAGTCAGTGGCTAATATGTTGAGTTTGATGATTGGAAAGACGCTCTTTTCTTGGTTTTCCAGGGAGGAGTTTTGGTGGTTTATTTTGTTGTCATTTCTGCTGTCCGGGTTATTTCAGGGTTGTAATCCAGATATTGTCTTGTGACTCAAACCCTTCTATCCTTTTATTTTGCTTAGTTTGTTTAGTCATAATAGCCCGTTTACTATTGTCTAGGTTTGTTCTAGGTTTGTAACCCCAGTTTGGTTTGTTTGTTTTGTTGTCCAAACCCTTTCACATCTGTCTAATGCAATTTTCTGTTTTTTGTGATTTCTAGTCATTTTCATTTAGTTCTCTTTTCTTTTTATAGTTCTTTTCCTGTCGACTCTAGTGACATGACATGCACGCGTAACTCTCAGCCTGGTTTTAAAAGTCAGTTTAATCACGAAGCAATGAAACAATGTTGAAGATGTAAGGATATTTGAAGGAAATAAGTAAAGGCATTTTGAGATCACTTCAATCCCGAATTGTGTGAAACTGGGGCAGGTAGAACATAAAAATACACTATTGAAATGCATCATGCTGCATCAGGTGAAGATAATGGCAAGTTTGCCCCAAATTTGTAGGGGGTCGTTCGTGGTAATGTGAGTGAGGGTGTTGTCCCATGGGGCTTGGTAACTAACAGATGTAGAAGGTGAATGCGTGGAAATGATTATCAAGTCTAGTGCAATCAAAAGATGTTACAAAGGTTTTCCTTGGCTTGTTTAATTATGTAGTTTGCACTTGGCATATTTTGGAGATTGGAATAACGAAGGCATTTTGTTCTGCTATCTAAACACTTTATCCTTCGTTACCCCTTTGAGCCTTATCTATTTTCTTTCATACCCCTCTTTTGGAATCAGTAGCAAAGATCAGAAACGCAAGCGTGAAAGATGAGTAAAGGAAAAAGAGAAAAGAAAAAGAATGAAAAGATAGAGAAGAAAAAGAAGAAGAAAGAGAAAAGGAAAAAAGAAAAGAAAAAAAAAGAGAAGAAAAAAAAAAGAAAAACAACAACAAAAAGAAAAAGAGGGAAAGAAGAGAAAATAAAAAGAAAAGGAAAATCACAACAAACAAAGTAATTCTTATAACATGAACTAAATTCGACCTGATTCCTTTTAAGGATACGTAGGCAGCCTCACGGTTCGGTCTCATCGAAATAAAAATCTAAAAGTCCCCAAGCAAGAAACTGGGGCAGAAGTTGTGGTTGTTGTAGGAAATCTGATTCTGAAAGTTGTAATTTTGAACCTATTTGAATTGTTTTGAGCCTTTTATACCTTTTCTTTCTAATCCCGTCCAAAACCCCATGTTACGGTCCAAAGAAAAACGTTCTGATCAGTCTTCGAGAGATGGCAGGTCGAGAAAATAGAGGTGATTCATATCAGGGGCAACACTCTGGTCCAAGTAGGAAAAATAATGAAAATGAGAGAGTCTTATCGGTGAAAACCCTCACAGGCACCGTAAGGCGACGGGAGCTAAGAAAAATCAAAATGAGAGTCTTATTCGTGGAAACCTTCACGGGCACCGTAAGGCGATGAAAGCACAGAGAAATAAAAATGAGAGAGTCTTATTGGTGAAAACCTTCACGGGCACCTTGAGGAGACTGTAAGTTGAGAAAAAGAACAAAACGAGAGAGGTTTGATGGTGAAAACCCCTCGGGCACTACATGTCGAATAAGGATTGTGAATCAGATTGGATAATCGGAGTATGGAAGCCCAGTTTCACGGTTTGGGGTATAATAGGAGTTGAACATTAGACCTTCTTGACAGAAAAGGCTACAGGTGCATGTCACTGTCATTAGAGTTGGTGTCCACATCTGATAGGTTTCTACTTTGTAGTTTTCTTGTTAGGAATCATCTCTTTTCATTGTCCTTTACTCCGTTCCTTTTTGTCTTGTTTACTTCCTCTTCCTGAGTCTGTGCGGTTAGAACAAGTGAGAAATGACTTCAAAATTTGCCACCAGCTGTCCAATTGCACAAAACGGGGTCTGACTAACACATCAAATGTCATAGGTCAGAAAAGAACAACAAGCGCATTGAGCTGGTAATAATCAACATGCTTTGGGATACTTGTGAAATACAAAGGTTTGGTACATATCAATTCAGGAATAATGCAACAAGATGGAGGGTGTTAGGTGAACGAATCAAAGGTATTTTCGGTGAAACACAAAGGTTTGGTATATATCAATTCATGAACAATGCAACAGATGGAGGGTGTAGGATGAACGGATCAAAGGTATTTTCTGTGATAAGATTAACAAAGAAAGTGGTTAACCAGTGACAAGCAAGGTATTTCAAGCAGAAATCAAAGTTATCATGGCAAGTGAAGGAGCAATAGACCTTAAGGACAATGCCGATGGGTTAAGTCAGGAAAGAACAACATGCACATTGAGTGGACGGTAATTGACGTGCTTTGGGATTCATGTGAGACACAAAGGTTAGTAAATGTCAGTTAATGAGTAATGCAACAAATAGAGGGTATTGGGTCTGAACGGAGAAGAGATTTTTTCTGTGATAAGGATGGCAGAGAAAGTGATTAGTCAAGGAACAAGCAAGGTCTTCGGGTGGAAATCAGTTATCATGAGAAGTGAAGGAGCAACCGCCCTCAAAGTCAAGGCCACAAACCAACCACCATATTTTAAACTGACAAGATTTTTCTTTGATTTGAAACAGGGGCAGAAAATTTCGTTTGTTCCGGAGAAATCCTCCGCTGGGGAAAGGTAAGCACCAGACAGGTTTGACTTGTGATTTGCAGGACCCACCTGGATAACGGGATTTCATTTGAAGTTCTAGGACCCTCCTGGAAAATGGGACCTAGTTTAAAATTCAGAAATAGCATAATCTAGCACAAATATACCCCAATGAATAGAAGATGGTTTCAAAGTTTGCATGTTCAAAACAGGATTCAATCAGGAATTTTCAGGACCCCTCTAAATAATGGGACTTAGTTTTAAGATTTCAATTAGATAACAACATTTAGCGTAAGTTCTGATGTAGGGTAGTATAATTCAGCCGTAAAAGTTGTCACTCTTAAGAAAGGACTTGGTGTTTGATTTTCAGGACCCTCCTGGATAATGGGATTTAGTTTTAAATTCTCAGGACCCTCCTGGATAATTGGATTTAATTTAAAATTCTCAGGACCCTCCTAGATAATGAGATTTAGTTTTTAAATCTTCAGGACCCTCCTGGATAATGAGATTTAGTTTTTAAATCTTCAGGACCGTCCTGAATAATGGGATTTAATTAAAATTTTCAGGACCTTCCTGGATAATGGGATTTAGTTTTTAAATTTTTAGGACCCTCCTGGATAATGGGATTTAATTTTAAAAAGTTTTCAAGACCCTCCTGGATAATGGGATTTAGTTTTTAAATTTTTAGGACCCTTCTGAATAATGGGATTTAATTTTAAAAAGTTTTCAGGACCCTCCTGGATAATGGGATTTAATTTTAAAGTGTTTTCTCCTGGATAATGGGATTTAGTTTTTAAATCTTCAGGACCCTCCTGAATAATGGGATTTAATTTAAAATTCTCAGGACCCTTTTGGATAATGAGATTTAGTTTTTAAATCTTCAAGACCCTCCTAGATAATGGGATTTAGTTTTTAAATCTTTAGGACTCTCCTAGATAATGGGATTTAGTTTTTAAATCTTTAGGACCATCCTGAATAATGGGATTTAATTAAAATTTTCAGGACCCTCCTAGATAATGGGATTTAGTTTTTAAATTTTCAGGACCCTCCTGGATAATGAGATTTAATTTTAAAAAGTTTTCAGGACCCTCCTGGATAATGGGATTTAGTTTTTAAATCTTTAGGACCCTCCTGGATAATGTGATTTAGTTTTTAAATCTTCAGGACCCTCCTTGATAATGAGATTTAGTTTTAAAATCTTCAGGACCCTCTTGAATAATGAGATTTAATTAAAATTTTCAGGACCCTCCTGGATAATGAGATTTAGCTTTTAAATTTTCAAGACCCTCCTGGATAATGAGATTTAATTTTAAAAAATTTTCAGGACCTTCTGGATAATGAGATTTAGTTTTTAAATCTTCAGGACCCTCCTAAATAATGGGATTTAATTAAAATTTTCAGGACCCTTCTGGATAATGGGATTTAGTTTTTAAATTCTCAGGATCCTCCTGGATAATGGAATTTAATTTAAAATTCTCAGGACCCTCCTGGATAATGGGATTTAGTTTTTAAATCTTCAAGACTCTCCTGGATAATGGGATTTAGTTTTTAAGTTTTCAAGACCCTCCTGGATAATGGGATTTAGTTTTTAAATTCTCAGCACCCTCCTGGATAATGAGATTTAGTTTTAAGGTCTTCATAGATAACAAGATTTAGTGGAAGTCGTACCTTTAGGAAATATAACTTAGATTTAAAACTATCATATAACTAGGAGTTTTCAGGACCCTCCTGGATAACATGATCTAGATTTTAAAATTCTTTGAGATTTTCTAGTAACATGATTCAATTAACACTCACAGATGCGCCCAGCACCAAACTGGGGCAGAAGTTTGCTTTGTTTTTCTCTATTTTGTGGAAATCAGGCGTCCACATGGAGAACAAGGGAATACATTCAAGTTCAGCAATATGGCGCCCACCTGGAGAACAAGGGCATACATTCAAGTTTCAGCAATCAAGCGCCCACCTGGAGAACAAGGGAATATATTTCAAGTTCAGCAATCAGGCGCCCACCTGAAGAACAAGGGAATACATTTCAAGTTCAGCAATCAGGCGCCCACCTGGAGAACAAGGGAATACATTTCAAGTTTTGGTAATCAGGCGCCCACCTGGAGAACAAGGGAATACATTTCAAGTTCAGTAATCATGCGCCCACCTGGAGAACAAGGGAATACATTTCATGTTTTGGTAATCAGGTGCCCACCTGGAGAACAAGGGAATACATTTCAAATTGAGCAATTAGGCGCCCACCTGGAGAACAAGGGGATACATTTCAAGTTTTGGTAATCAGGCACCCACCTGGAGAACAAGGGAATACATTTCAAAATTTAGCAATCAAGCGCCCACCTGGAGAACAAGGGAATACATTTCAAGTTTTGGTAATCATGCGTCCACCTGGAGAACAAGGGAATACATTTTAAAATTTAGAAATTAGGCGCCCACCTGGAGAACAAGGGAATACATTTTGAGTTCAGCAATCAGGCGCCCACCTGGAGAACAAGGGTATACATTCAAGTTTCAGCAATCAGGCGCCCACCTGGAGAACAAGGGAATACATTTTCAAGTTCAGCAATCAGGCGCCCACCTGGAGAACAAGGGAATACATTTTCAAGTTTCAGCAATCAGGCGCCCACCTGAAGAACAAGGGAATACATTCAAGTTTCAGCAATCAGGCGCCCACCTGGAGAACAAGGGATGATAGTTCAAGTTTCAGGGAAAAGTAGTGCAAGTGTTCAGCAATCAGGAGCCTACCTGGAGAATAAGAGAATTTACTTCAGAATGCAATTCAAGTCAGCAATGAAAGAAGCTCGCGGCAAGAATGCGAGTCAACAGTCCGAGTTGATCAACAGAAGTTAGTCACAATAAAGAAAAAAAGAGAAAGGCAAGAAGTTAATCCAAATGCAGAAGTTGATGAAAGATGTGGGATGCTCAAGACATGGCCGAGGTCACAAGCATTGCATGCCTGGTCCTGATCCGAAAAGCTAAAGTCTGCATGAAATCTAAAGTCTGCATGAAAAACCACTCAAGACTCAAGATCAAGCTTCAGAAAACTTATAGATAAGAATCTTGTAACTCATAGTTGATAGGCTTAGCTAGTCTTTTTTATTTTTTTTATTTTGATGTAATAACAGGACCGCAGACCGGAACCTCGGCGGAATGGTACCTCGACCGACTCTTCACCTCGACATACTCCATCATCTCACTCACCTCTGAACTACACGTGGCCTGATTCCTTTATAGCCAAGGATATGCAGGCAGCTCAGATACCAGGGCTCGGTCACATTCCCATTTTCTCTTACTTTTGGCCTCTCTAAATAAGGGTCGGGTCAAAAACCTATCTAGTCATTCTTTGTCTGAAAACTCTTCGCGTTTTCAGTCAAAGAGGGGCAGCTGTAGACATGTGATTTTTGACCCTTCCCAAGATTTTTTATATTTTAGCATGTAAATATTTAATTTAGGCCTAATATAGCTATTTCAACTAATTTTTATTCTTTTACTTTATTTTATTACAAGAAAAATGAAAATTACAAAAACAATTGTTCCATTAATGTTTTGTAGCCATTTTTAATCTTAAAACAAAATACCAAAAAATAGTTTACTTTAATGGTCAGTCTTATTTTAATAGTTATTTTACTTAAGTAGGATTAATTAATAAATGAGATCGTATTTTTTTAATCTCGTTTGTAGGGAAAGAATAAAACTTGGGCTCGAGCAACCCATTTTTAGGCCTAATTTTGGACCTAGCCCATAATTCCTAAGCCCATAATTCCTAGGCCCATACCCCTAACCTAATCCCTACCCCTATATAATAGTGCTTAATCCCTAAATGTAGAGCTACCCAAAAAAAACCTTACATCCGCCGTTTGCACCAACACACCCCAAGTCCTTACAGTAATATTTTCCAAGCTTTTCATCTTACCGTCATCGATCGTCTAGTTCTGTGAGTTAAAGAGCAAGGAAAACTTTTGTGAAACTCCCACAATATCTTCAAACAACTCTTCTCAGCTTTCTACTATCTGAGTTGATTGATCGTTGCATTGGCTCTAAGATATGGGTGATAATGAAGGGTGACAAGGAGCTAGTTGGTACCCTTAGAGGCTTTGATGTTTATGTTAATATGGTTCTTGAAGATGTCACTGAATAGTGTTCCTTACTGCTTGAGTTGGCCCCGAATTCCCTCATGTGTTTGGCTAGAATTTCGAGTTTGGGTTGAAGAGATTTGAGTTTTCTAGCGATTTCCGAGTTCTCCGTTCCCGGTCCATGTTTGCTCGAGATTTATTGCCGAGTTTCCATCTTTGTAATCTCATATATAAAAGGTTCGTCTTCTTCATTTTGATTTTTTTTTCATCTTGTTACAGTAGCTTGGAAAGTATAAGAACCTTCACTTTATTCTTCTATTTTTACGAGCGCCCTCACTATTATTTGATTCTGGTGATCTTAGCTGTTTTAGTTCCATTAATCTATCTTTATGACATCTGTTTCCCTTTATTCTTGTTAATAATGTCAAGCACTTCATTAGGCTTCAGATGAATGTGTTTGAGCAATTAGATATGGTTAATTGTGTAAGAAAAAAAAAGTTATGAGACATCGTGTGTGGCAATGAATTAGTGATAAAGCTAAACTGCTGAAGTTTCCTTGAGGTTTTTTTTGGTTACTCACTAATTTCTTGTGCTTCAACGTAAGCATTGTGTGTTATTATGACTCGGTTGTTGCTTTAATCACTCGTTAAGAGAGCCACACAGTTAAAACCATTTGCTCAAACTCACAATGTTGTACATAATTTTCCCTCAGTAATCTCAAATTAGTTTAGGAAATAATTAATTATGAACATCCATGGTTTGTCTTTGTTGAATACATTCTTTTGAAGCAAGTTGAGGTGCGCCATTCGCAATAAAACTCCATAACCCATGGCCCTCACTTAATTAATTTTAATCCTTTAGAAATTAGGGTGTGCCATTTAGTTGAATTTTTTATGGCCCTCGCAAACTTGAAAGTGCGTAGTTGCTTCAGGCGCGATATTTAAATTAATCTCCTTAAATCCGGGGTTGCATTTCATGTGACCCGGTTCTAATTTCCAACAAGGTTAAATAGAGCGTGTCGTGAACCACGGGTACATTTCATATGGTGTGGCTGCGATATGTTTTAAGTGACCTTGAATTAATTCTTTAAATAAGTAAAAGCGGTTTTTCAAAAGTTAAAAATGCACATAGGTTTAAAGGTGTTTTAAAATCAGATAATAAGCCAATTATAACAGTTGAGCGACCATGCTAGAACCACGGAACTCGAGAGTGCCTAACACCTTCTCCCGGGTTAACAGAATTCCTTACCCGGATTTCTGATTCGCGGACTGTAATACAGAGTCAATCATTTTCTCGATTCGGGATTTGAACCGGTGACTTGGAACACCATAAAATTATCCTAAGTGGCGACTCTGAATTTTTAATAAATAAATAACCCCATTTCGATTGTCACTTAAATTGAAAAAACTCCCTTACACCCCTTCCGCGGGGTGTAGGTAAAAATAGGAGGTGTGACAACATCATTAGTTGTTAACTAAGTACACGTGCGACACTTGACAACTCGCTCACGATCTTGCACAACTTGCTCACGTTCTTGCTATGTCAAGTCAGTCTTACTACACTCAAGATCGCTAAGAGAATGGAAGAAAGAACACAAGAGAATTGTTAAAGGAAGATTTTGTATTAGAGAGAACTTGAATTGTTTGTTTGATGAATTACAAATGAATGACCCCATTTATATACTAGTCTCCTAGGGGCTAGTGTGTAAATATTAATTATTACACAAGTCCTTGATATTTACAAGATAAGGGCTTTTTCTAGAATTCTCTACAAGCCTAGAAGATTCCAAGGACTTTCCTAGCAAATCCATAAGGATCTAGGTTCTTCCTAAGGAAATGTTCATACATCTCTAGAATTTTCTCACAAATGCTAGTCTTCTTCTTATGTAAGCTTTCAGATGACATTAATATATGCCAAATGGCGCCTATGTGGCATGATGACATGGCGGGTCATCACACTTTCCCCTATAAAATATTAACGGCCAAATTAATTGCTCTTAATATTGTGCAGAAGTCTTATCCCACTTGTGTTACCAACATTGTTGATATTTCAAATAGACATCATCATCATTGTTGATATCTCAAATTGGAGAAATCACATTCCTCTCAATTTTTTCAATTATTAATTTTCTTTTCTAATGTCTAATTAGATGATTGGTCAAATTCACTTATGACTTCACATAAATTATGAAAATAATTCCATTTTAAGCGGCTGCTTTTTCATATTTTATCTTAAGCGAATGTGTCTATTTTTCCTGTTGAAAATTTTGTTCTTTGCAAGAGCTTGGAAATTGCAATATATATACTCCCTACGTCGCAAATTATCGATCGTGCTTTCTAAAAATAGTTATCTCAAATTTTTTTTTTATTTTAGAAGTTCAAAACAAAATAAATTATATTTTTTTTTGCCCTTAGTAATAATTATTCTTGAAGATGGAGATAACACATAAATAAAATAAATATTCAATGAAGAGAAATTATATCTTAAGACATAAATAAGGGTAGAATAGTTCAATTCCTTTCTTAAATAATATTTTTAAGAGGCGCGTAAAAGATAAACACGACAAATAATTTGAGACTTAAAGAGTACACAGGAAATGTATATTCCCAATAGAATACTACCATAACAAGAAGTTCCTCCCCTGGCTCTGTGTTTTTCATCGAGAATTATTTACAAATGAAGAGATGCCACAAACTCTATTTTCATAGCAAGTTTAGCTATTATTGTTTGTTGACTAATTTCCATGCTACAACACCCCATCAAGGATTTTGTCTCATTAAAATCACAGAGATCAAAATAGTATCACTAGATCCTTCAATACATCGGTAAATACACTATATTTAATACCATGATTCATTAGAACTAACAAAAAAAATTCATGAATCAGTACACTTAATTTTCCGTTAATTCACCCTACGTACATTCATTCATTTTTTTTTTAATTTCTCTTTTTAATTCCTTACACTTTTTCTAAATCAGTACTGCTATTCTATGTGACTATGTCCATTGATCTATAGATCAAAAAGTAGCTCATGGTTGAATTTCTTGAGTGTGATCGAACTTTACCGGGAGTTGAGTTTGGTAATTGACCAGCAGAGCCGGTTCTTCTACATGCACAGGTCTAGTTCCATTTTGGGTTGAGAAAAGTTTGTAACCTTTCACAAACTATAGTCAATCCCAACAATAATTATAGTCAATTTTCTTCTCTTACTTTATTTCCATCTTTAAGAACCAAGACTAGACCCCCTTTTCTCCTTAACCTTCCCACATGTTCTGCATTTTTTTTTTTCTAATTTGGAGATGTTCAATAATGGACTAACAATTATGAGTAAATCAATTCTTGTATTATATGTAATTCAATTCTAAAATGGAACTAACTCATATTACTGGTGAATAAATAGTGTTTTTGGGAGAGGACAATATGCTGCATTCAAGCCTTCAACCAAATGGTGCTAGATCTTGAAAAGCACGAGGAGAATAAACGATTATCATATATGTAAAGTATAGTCAAGACTAAATAGACCATGTCTGTTAAAACTATATCAGGATATGAGTGCCTCATTAAACTTTACTGGAGGAAAATTCACGAGACCGAAACTTAATCCATCAATTTTGGGCGAAGATTTGTGTTGGATTAATTTTTGAGAAAAATATTTTGGAAAATATATTCGTGTTAAATGTGATGTATTGGTTTTCTAAAAGCTTATCAGTTCAGTTTTACTTAATCTTTAAGTGTTGTTGTTGTGTTTGTTTTTGAAAATTTTGTTAATTTCTAAAAACTAAACTAGCTCAAATTTTTGCATTAACGGCAAAATCGGTATATTCAGCCAAATATCCGCGCGTGAATAGTCATGTTGCCTTTTCTTATTCACAGTTAATAGGTGAATATGGAAGTGTTAGAATTAGCCATGGTAATGTAGAAGAAGAGCGAAGCAGAATAGCGGATTTGGGAATTTCACTATTGCATTAGCTAAAATGATGTACATGCTATAATATACTCCACTAACTAAATAACTATATCATCCCAGACTTTAGACAGAATCGCACATCGGCAAAACACAAGAGGGATGTTGGGTATATAAGTTAACAAGTCTTAGACCCTAGTGACCCGTATTAACCCGTGAGGGCCTAGGCCTAGAGAAGACAATATCACTAGCGGGCTAGGCGCTGTTACAAATGGTATCAGATCCACTCTTGTGTTAGCCTTGCCGATAGTGGGTCAGAGTTTAACTAAGTTTAGCCAAATCCCGGTTAGGCAGGGCAGACCTTAGTGCTACGTCTAGACGAATCCCATGCGGTAGGGCAAACCTCAGCGAGGACGCTGAGTCCATAAGAGGGGATGTATATAACACCCCAGACTTTAGACAGAGTCCAACATTGGCAAAACACAATAGGGATGCTGGGTATATAAGTTAACAAGTCTTAGACGTGACGTATTTTAAACTCGTGAGGGCGTAGGCCCATAGCGGACAATATCACTAGCGGGCTGGACTGTTGCACTAACCGACCTAACCACTTGCAATAATAATAAGAGACTCTAACTTTGTGTTATTTACAAATTGATCCCTAATACTAACAACTAACTAACATTCTATACTTCAATACTCCACCTTAAGCCAGAGGGTGAAGTATATTTAGCACACCCAACTTGCCTAATAAGAAATGATGTTTCCGAGAGGTTAAGCCCTTGGTAAGCAAGTCAGGAAATTGGTCCTTTGTATGCACATACTTGGTCTCCAGAACTCATTAGGTGATCTTCTCATGAATAAAATGGCAGTCAATTTCAATATGTTTAGTGCGTTCATGGAAGATAGGATTGGCAACAATCCGCATGGCAATTTTGTTAACATAGTAGAGAGTGACAGGTTGAAGAACAGACACACCTAGTTCTTCAAACAAGCCCAGGAACCAAGTTATTTCAGCAACAACAGTGGCCATACACCGGCATTCAGCATTTGCACTATTCTTGGAGACTGTGTGTTACTTCTTAGACTTCCATGAGATTAAGGTGTACCCAAGCTTGACCAAATATCCACTAACAAACCTTCTAGTGATAGGACACGCTCCCAGTCTAAGTCACAAAATGCAACAAGAGAATGCACAGGTGACCTCTTCGGGAGAATACCAAGACCTTGTGCATTCTTGATATATCTCACTAGCTTAAGTGTTGCATCCATATGAGACCTTTTTGGTGCCCACGTGAATTGGCTGAGACTCTAAACAACATAACATATAAATGGCTGGCTTGGTAACTGTTAGGTACAAAAGCTTGCCAATGAGCTCTGATAGCTGTTGATGTCCACCAAAGGATCTACAGTAGGTGAATAACCTGTCACCTTATCAAACTCAACTATGGTAAGTTTTTGATTGATCTCTAGAGGGGTTACTACAGGTTTGGCTCCATTGAGGCATAGTTCTAGGATCAGTTCTAGAGTGTATTTCCTTTTATTGAGTAGGATCACATGTTTGTACCTCAACACCTTAATGCCAAGGAAGTATCTTAACTCACCCAAATCCTTGACTTTGAATTGCTAATGCACGAATGTTTGGCCTCATTGATCAACTCTATGCTATTGCCAGTAATTAGCAAATCATCTACATAAATCAGTATCACAACAGTGTCATGTCCAACCTTCTTAGTGAATAAGAAATAATCAATCCAACTCTGATTGAAGCCTAAATTTAGTAAGGCTTGAGTAAGCATTAAGTTCCACTGTCTAGAAACTTGCTTGAGGCCATACAAAGATTTCAACAGTTTGTAAACCTTCCTCTGATCCTCCTATCTCTGAAACCCCTTTCAAATCCATGTATACCTCTTCTGAGAGATCTCCCTGATAGAATGCATTAAAGACATCTATCTGATGCAATTCCAAGTTCTTAGAGGCCGTAAGAGAAATAAATGACTGGACCACCATTTTAGCAACTGGTGAAAATGTTTCATTATAATCCAATCCTTCTTGTTGGTTGTATTCCTTGGAAACCAGTCTAGCCATAAACCTTTCTATCTCACCATTAGCTTTATATTTGATCTTGTAGACCCACTTAGAGCCTATAGAGTTCTTGCCAGGAGGCAAGTTAACAACCTCCCATGTATTATTTTCTTCCAAAGCAAGAATTTCCTGCTTCATAACCTCTATCCATTTGGGGTCTTTCACTGCCACCTTGAAGGTGTGAGGCTATCTTAAGGGTAAATGTTCTAATATATAGTCCTTGCATTTTTATGACACCTGATCACATGTTAGGAAGTGGGAGTTAGGATATATACAATGTGAAGATTTTGGACCATTGATAACATAATCTGGCAACCATATGTGGGATGTTTGGTTCTCATAGAAGTCTAGTTGTTGTAGTAGAACTGGACTCCTATAGTGGAAGTGTATTAGACTGATTGTTAGGTGTATTAGAACATGCAGATCCCACCTCTTATGGATCAGTAGAGGGATCACCAAATGCAGCTACTGAAGCACTAGAGGAGTCTGCTATTGGATCGTCCATCTAATCAGCAATCTCATCAGCATTCGGAGTAACTAGTTCTTCCATTCTTTATGTTGTTACTGTATGTGAAGAGTTATATTAAAGGTTGTTGGCCCAAGAACAGGTGAAGTTTTGAAGTCTGACAAAAGAACTCAGACATGAACCATGTCCATCTTATGGAGAACAGTCATGATCAACCCAAACATGTGAGATGCACGTGAAGGAGATAAATCTAACTTATCAGAAGTAATATCTCCTGATCTGATCAAAAAGGTTGCATATTGGATAAGGAGAGAAAGACTCCTTACACGAAGAGAACACAGTTTAGGAAGAGGATAGTGTTAAAGTATGAGATCAACTAGAACTCTTCTACGATAGAAGAGTAACATCTGAATCCCAGTCAATCTCTAATTACTAACCCATTAAATATTAGTGGTGTTCTTTTTTACAGGTAATGCACATAAGCAGAAGTTAAACTTAAATTGAGAGCAAAAGAGCAAGGCAATTTTGCAAGCAATATATATGTGATTCAAGTGTGCAATCCTGAAGCTACTTGAAGATAGAAGAACCAGTTCCAAGTGTTTATATTTTATTCTAGTTCAATTGTAGTAGGTGGTTTTACATTGTACCCTTCAGCTTTTATAGAAGAAATTATATTAGGTACCTAGAGTGTTCAAGTTAGAGTTAACTTAAAGTTGTCGCAACAGTTGAGGCTGTGTGCCACAACGAGATTAGAGTTAATCCTAGGTTTACAAAAGAGTTTTTGTAAATGTAGTTTTTGGCTCAATGATTTTAGTGGAAGTTTGGAAAAATCCTACTGAGTAGTAGGTCGTTGTTTTTTCACCTTTTGAGCCAGGTGTTTTTCACGTAAAAATCTTTGTGTTCTTTATTTTCTTTACTTATTATTCCGCAAATAATAGCAGTTAGAACACATAGAAGAACCATGTCCTTCTATAATCGAGTTAAGCAAAAATTGGGTACCACACAAATCACCCCCTCTTGTATGGTATTGACGTAAAAAATATCAAAGGTGTAGAAAATCCATAGAATGATCCACTACTAATGGAGCATGTGTCTTATGTGACTTAGAAAAGGGAAGTCACATTCTCTAAAGACAGTATCACTGCTAACAAAAAAAATGTGTCAGTAGATAAATCACATAACATGTATCCTTTTTGAGTTGTAGAGTAACCCATAAGCACTACTTGTCTTGCTCTAGCTGCAAATTTATCCTCCTTCAACACATTTGTTGCATAGCATAAACAACATAACACCCTCAAGTGAGATAGTGAAGGTTCCCTATCATACAATAATTCAAAAGAGCTTTTTCCATTCAGTATTCTAGAAGGCAATATGTTCATTATGTATACTGCAACTTGCACACACTCACCCCAGAATCTACTTGGAATAGAGGCCTGGAACTTCAAGTCCTTTGCAATATCTAGGATATGTTTGTGTTTCTCTTCACTATTCCATTTTGTTGTGGTGTATACACATAACTGCTCTGGTGAAGAACACCATGTGCATGCAAACATCCATTTCCTTAATAGTTGAAAATTTCAGTCACATTGTCAGTTCTAATTACTTTGACTGTAGTATCAAACTGAGTTTGCACCATACAAAGAAACTATTTAAAAAAACAACAGCCTCTCTTTAATTTATCAGAAAAATCCAAGTTGCTTTAGACAAATCATCCACAACAGTGAAAAAATAGTATTTGTTATCATGAGTAGTTGTTCAAATTGGTTTCATACATCCATTTGCACTAATTGAAAATGATTAGTACTTCTACTCTCACTATTAGGAAAGCTTAATCTAGGCTATTTTGATAGAGGGCATATAGTACACTTATTATGAATTACATGGTCTACTCTATGGTGCCAAAAAGAGATATGCTATATCACTGGAATGGAGGCGTGTCCTAATCTTTTATGTCACAAACTACTAAAGTCTTCACTTGTCTTCCCTGTTGTATTAGTCTGTGCTACCATGTGCTTATACCTCTTCCTTTCAGCAGATACAAGCCATCATTTTCTCTACCAATACCCTTCACCTTGCCATTGTAAAGATCCTGAAATACACACAGTTCAAGTAGAAAAATGAAAGCACATCACAAATACTTAGTCAGTTTTGAAACTGAAATTAGGTTAAACTTAAAGTGAGGGACATAGAGCACATATTCCAGCTTGCTATCTCCTGTCAGACTAGCACTACCAATATGAGTAATATTTGTGCTATCTGCATTAAGCAAGTTAACTTTATTTTTGCCAGAGTTATCAACACTCTTCACATCACTCAATAGATCTAATGTAGAGGTTATAAGATGGGTAGCCCCTAAGTCTACGATTCAATTTAATGTATGCACAGTTGATGAAAGAGAGACAATTGTACCTGCCATATGTGCTTGAGTCTGTGTCTCATTAGGTTCATTTTCACTTAGCAGATTTAGAATCTGTTGGTATTGTCCTTCTATGAAGAAATAGTCTCCATTCTGGATTTGTAAGGTTCCTGGTGTGTTTGTATGACCAAAAAGTATTGAGCTTTTTGTTAAACTAATTAATGATAAAGCAGAGGATGAATCTTAGTTAAATATAATAAATTCTAGATCTAATATTGAGGGATATCAACTGTACAGGTAATGCCTAAGGGTAGTGAATATCAAATATGAGCTCAAAGATTATCAATGAATGCTACAATAATAAGAACATGCAATAAATGTAGACAATGACAATAAATGTAATAAGAGGGAATTTATCACCCAAATATTGTGTGACTTGGATGATTCTTCCACCTGACAGCAACGTGGAAGGATGGGAAGTAAAGATGGATAAGGGATCCTCGGATCTAACAACAAAGAGTGAATAATATATGTTGAGCCAAGTAGTCAGTGAACAAGACAATAGTTATATATTCTTCTTTGACAACTCTTTACAAAAGTGTTCTTATCATGAAAAGTGAAGATCCCTCTTTGTTCTCTATCTCTTCCTATTTATAAGGGATATTCCAAAGAAATCCTAAAAAGTACAATGTAATGAATATCCAATGGAATATTCTTAGTGTCCATTTCTAAGCATATACTACCGTTACAGTAATAACTCCAGTTGCTCGTCCTAAGCAACGATCCTTTTAAGGATGACTCATCGCCATAACGCCGTGGTCGACTCCGTCCTTGATGCGATTTATTTATAATTACTGAGCCGCCAAATTTTGACCAATACAATTAGTCCCTCTGTTTGTTGAGGTCATGATCTTGAAAGTCCTTGAGAAGCGGACCTGATCTGCATCCATTTAGGAGAAATTTGGTCATATTGATTAGGTCAAAGCAGCCAAGGTCAAAAAGAAATGGCGATGCCGCGATTGGTGTTGCTAACATGGGGTGACGTCACAATTATGTGTGTCATCATTATGCGTCTTCCCAAGGTAGCATCTGTGCTTCTGTCATTTTGATTTCGGTGCCATTGTCGGCCTGCTGCTTCAGTTTGGTGCTAACTGGCTTTATAAATAGATGGAAGGGGCTTCATTTTTGAAAATTTTCAGCATTCCTCATTTCATAGGTGCATTGCTCTCCTTTGATCTTCTTCCCTGATCTCTGCTTTCAATTCTTCGTAGCTTCCTCTGTTTTAATCCCTGACTTCTTACCTAGTTAGTATCTTCTTCAGGTTTTATTGCAAACGTTTTCCTACGAAAATATATCCAACTCCCCACATATCCACGACAAGGTTTTTGATGCCACTCCATTATCGGTGGCCCTCCCTCCCGATGGTGAGGAGTTCATGGCTAAGGAGGAAGAAAGCTTCCCACCGCGGAGGAGATAGTTCCCAAGAACCCTTTGGTTAGAAATGATTTCCTAAAGGAACCCACTCCTGCTCCTGCTCAGAAGCTATCTTAGGCGGGACCACCTCACATAGCCGACCTCTGGTCCAAATATTGCATTCCTCTTAACGTCGAGATTGTTTTGGCTGAAAGTGACACTGTAAAGGTTCATCAACCCGGATATTGTGCCTTCCATGCCTACCTATTTTTGATTGGTTATACTCTTCCTCTCCTTCTGCTAGCGGGGGAGTTTTGCCGATTTTACAATGTTTGCCCAACGCAACTCTCCCCCTATTTTATAAAGTTTTCTTGATGCTGACGAAGTATGCAGAGTTGGAAGGCTGCGAGTTTGACGTTCATCACCTGCTGCATCTATTTTCTCCTAGTTTTTATAGAGGTACTCTGATACACCTGCGACATCGTAGGAGGAGAGGGTTAGTCGTCGGTATGGATGACAAAATGAATTGAAAGTTTTGGCATAAGTACTTCTTCATCAAGACCGAGCACCTGGAAGCGGACCTGACCAGGTTCCTTGAGCAGTGGAACCATAATCGTAAGTGTCTCACTGTATGCTCGTCATCTTCTTTTGTCCTTTCATTTTCGGCTCACTCACGGCTCCCTTGTTTTTCAACTAAGAGGCGTGCACCTTCTCTTGTCTTTGATATAGAAGATTGGGTGGCTCACGTGTTACCTCACATTGTTGGAATTCGTGATTGGACGTCTTTTCACAAGGTTTTGGACCCAAGATCCCGTCCAATAAGTGTCATTTTTACTATAGCTTTGTTGTTTACCATTGCTCTTTGATGTGACCTCCATTTGGTTCTAGGTCGGAAAATTTCCAAGAAAAAGGCTACAGTGCCAGCATTCCGCCAAGCCATCGCGTTAGTGGGGATGCAATTTGCTTTGGGGAGGTCGTACTCAAGCACTGATGGGGGACTCCGCCCCTAAAACTGTTTCCATGGGGGATGATATCTCTTCATGTCCCATCTATCATCTTGTAGATGAGCCATCTAACGGCGAGGAGTCGCCATCGAGAAAAAGGCGAAGGATGGAAATCGGGAAAGCCATTGCCGCTGATGCCGAGCCGGAGACATTCATTGATTTGGAAGCGGCATCTGCACTTGCACCAGACATAGAGACCATTTTTATGGAAGGTGCTATTATGGAGAGGAGGCCTTCTGGGGTTGAAGGGGTTCACGATGGCGGAGAGCTTATACGGGCCGCAGAAGGTGGTGCATCATCTGCGGTTGGGGGAAATAGAGCTGTCCCTGTGGGGACGACGATTCTTGTTCGGACATCGACCCTGAGGAGGTACGAGCCATCCTGGATAGGAATAATTGTGTGTAGATAAGGACGGAGGGTCCTAACTGGCACGTAATCATTCTCGTGGGTTATGACTTTTTGGCCAACTCAGAATGGGCGGAGCCGTCCTTTGCTCTCTGGTGCGCGGTTTCTGAAAACACGGCACTACAGGAGATGAGCGATGTAGAGTTGTCGTTGAGTATATTAGGCATGGCTCTGCGAGTAAGTGTTTTTTAATGTCAATATTTGTTTTGCATGTGTAACTTGCTCATACTGACTCCTTTCTTTTTCATGTCAGACTCTTATCATGAGGATCGAGCGTGACCATTGGGAGGAGCGAAGGACGGCCATCCTTAAGAAGGTGACCTGTAAGTACAAGGAGTACCGTACTAAGCACCGAACGCTAGCCGACGTATTTACCCAGGATAGTGAATTTCAATTGCTTCATGACGGGCTTAAACAGAAAGACAATGAGTTGACGAAGAAAGATGAAGAGATAAGGGAGAGGGATGCTGAGCTAATTAGAGCCATCGGTAGGTGCAGTGAGCTTGAGGCGACTCTAAAGGCCAAGGAGGATGAGCTCGAGGTGAGCAAGGGGGTGATGGCTGAGAATGCTGACCTTCAAACACAGGTGGAGTCCTTAATGGCCGAACTCAAGCAGAAGGAGGTGAAGGTTGTCGATCTAAGGGGCGAGTTGAGTGCCAAGGTTGATGACCTGAGCCGTGCCGAGAAAGGCAGAATGGCCGCTATGGCCGAAGCAACGGCTTTAGAGGATGTCCTCTACATATTTAGGTTTGAGCGAGATTACGAGGCAGAGACATCGGTGCTTAAGTGGCGAGGTTAGAGAAACTGATCCAAGGTTTGGAGGCAGAGTTATCTGGGTTGAACGAGTAGGTCATTATCTCGAAGGACGAGGAGGTACGACTGCAGTCACAGCCATCTACGTCTCGTACTTCTGCTGACCCCGGTGTGCTGCGGGAGTTGTATGATATGAGGGTTTACAATGAGGCTCAACTTGACGTGTACAAGTCTTTGAAGGTCGTTGGGAAAGTTTTCGAAGCAAAACATGAGGGCATCCGTGTTAGGGCGCGTGCAGCTCGCGAAGCTTGTGGTTATGCCCCTAGTACACCTAGTGGGGATGAAGATGACGATGACGCGGATAAGCTCGCTTCTGATCCTTGGTATGATGATGAGTACGCCGATGGGGATGATGTGGCGTGAAGTTGTTTGTACTTAGTTTTTGTTTTGTTTTGCTATTTCTGTGAGGGCTTCCTCGAACCTAGGGGTGGGCGTTCGGTATTTTGGTTCGGTATTTAAGAATTTTGGTTCGGTATTCGGTTTATCAATTGTGTATACCAAATACCATACCAAAATATTTCGGTATGGTTCGGTATTTATTATTTTGGTTCGGTATGGTTTCGGTACGGTTTCGATTTAATTATGGCTTCTAGCCTACAATTGTTTTCTATCAGAAATTGGAAAGCATGGGGTTCAGTTGAATTCCTCTCTTCTTCTTTTTTCTTTTCTTTTTTTATAAGTAAAATGTAGGTTCGATTAAATTCCTTTCATAATTTCTACCTCCATTGGGGTGGTCTTTACTTTACGCAAAATTCTAGTTATAGTGTATGCTTCCAGGAACACTTAGTAATGTCTGAAAACCAATTAAATTGCCATAATATAAATGGTAGTACCATAATCATGTTCTCAAGTTCCAAGCTGTTAGAAAAAATCCCAAGCTCTCTCTATGTGAAGCAAAGGAAAGAATTAACTAAAGGAAGATCGTTGGCTCGCCAGCTAAGAAAATGCTAGATCATTCCCGCAACACAATATCAACATATGATGTTATTCACATTAATATACCCCGTGTATGATGTAACTTGGCAGCTGGAACTATAATGATTATGGATGAGGTTTGTGCTTCAAAACAGAATAGGTATGAGAGTTTTAAAAAAAAAGCCCATGTCCTTGGCAAATACTCAAGTTCATAACAATTAAGACTATGTCCAACTCGGCAAGAGAGAAGAGCATATTTAGAGTGGGCTAGGGCGATGGGCTGGGGTGATGGGCTGTTGGAATTAAAATTATTAGAGTGGGCAGGGCGATGGGCTGGGGCAGACGGGCAGTGGACTGGGGGCTGGGGTAATATAAAAAATGTATTTAAAAAATCGGTATTTTGGTATACCAAAATTTCAAATTTCTAATGCCGAGGACCGTACCGAAATACCGAAATTTCAATACCGAATTAATTCGGTTCGGTTCGGAATTCGGTTTTCGGATTTTATGCCCACCCCTACTCGAACCCCTCTGTAAAAAGTTATAATTTGACAATTGAAACAGAATGATTGCCTTTGTGTTATGTGTTTTCGGATTTTCGTTCTCTCTCTTTTTTGTTTGCTACGTGGTGAAGTCCCTGACTTTTCGGCTATTTGCATGTAGTGTTCGAGCACAGTCGAATGTAAGGTATTTCGAACGAGGTCGAATATGAAGTATTCGAGTGAGGTCGAATATAAAGTAATTCGAGCGAGGTTGAATTCAAAGTAATTCGAGCGAGGTTGAATGTAAAATACTTCGAGCGAGGTCGAATGTCAAAAAATTTGAGCGAGGTCGAATGTAAAGTAATTCGAGCAAGTCGAATGTCGAAAAATTCGAGCAGGGTCGAATGTCGTAAAATTCGAGCGAGGCCGAATGTAAAGTGGTTCGAGCAAGTCGAATGTAAAGTGGTTCGAGCAAGTCGAATGTCAAAATATTTGAGCGAGGTCGAATGTTGTAAAATTCGAGTGAGGTCGAATGTAAAGTGATTCGAGCAAGTCGAATGTCAAAAAAATCGAGTGAGGTTAAATGTCGTAAAATTCGAGCAAGGTCGAATGTAAAATGATTCGAGCAAGTCGAATGTCAAAATATTTGAGTGAGGTCGAATGTCATAAAATTCAAGCGAGGTCAAATGTAAAGTGATTCGAGCAAGTCGAATGTCGAAATATTCGAGTGAGGTCGAATGTCGTAAAATTCGAGCGAGGTTAAATGTAAAGTGAATCGAGCAAGTCGAATGTCGTAAAATTCAAGCGAGGTCGAATGTAAAGTGATCGAGCAAGTTGAATGTAGGGTGTAAAAAGACTTGGTGGAGAGTAAAGATGCTACTTTATTTCATTCATTGGAGAATATTACATGTTTCGTACATATAATGAGAAGTTCCTGTGTACCTAGTCATTTCATTGTTCGTCCTGGAGAAGTAGTCGGCTGGCGGGATGATGAACCATACTTGAACTTCGAGACATTCCCTTCGTCGCCTCATTAAAAACCTCCCCGAGAAAACCCAATTGGGACAAAACCCGGGTAAGGGAAAAAGAATACGACTTGAGTGGCGTCTGTTTTCAGAAGTTGAAGTGTTTGAGGTGGGTGACATTCCAATTGTTTTGTAGTAGCTTTCCCTACATCGTTTCTAGTTGGAATGATCATTTGTTTGCTGCTGCCGTGATTTTGTATGGCCCGTCCCAATTGGTTCCTAGTTTGCCTTCTCTTGAATCTTTGCTTGCCAGTATTTTGGACTTGAGTACATAGTCTCCGACTTTGAGTGGTCGTACCTTGGCTTTTTTGTTGTAATATTGTTCTGCTTGTTGTTTTTGGGCTACCATTCTTATGTAACCCATGTCTCTTCGCTCCTCTACTTCGCCGAGGTCTTATTTCCTGTTCTCGTCATTGCTTGGTATGCTTTCATTGGAGTATCTCAAACTGGGTTCCCTGACCTCGATCGGTATCATGGCATTAGTCCCATAGACTAATGAATATGGTGTTTCTCCGGTACTTGTTTTTGGCATGGTGCGATATGCCCATAGTACTTCTGATAGTAACTCCAGCCATAGTCCCTTGGCGTCCTCAACCTTTTTCTTCAAGATATTCAATATTGTTTTGTTGGAGGATTTGGCCTGGCCATTTCCGGCGGGGTGATATGGCGTGGACAGTATTCACTTGATGTGCCATTTTTCGAATAATTCGACGATCTTTCTTCTGGTGAATTGGGGTCCGTTGTCACAACTGATTTCTTTGGGGATACCGAAGTGGCATATGATGTTTCTCCATCTGAATGTGACAAATTCTTTTTCGCGTGTTTGGGTGAACGCACCTGCTTCTACCCACTTGGAAAAATAGTCAGTTAAAACTAAAAGAAATCGTGTGTTACCTCACCCTGCTGGAAGGGGCCCGACAATGTTCATTCCCTTTTTGATGAACGGCCATAACGATGTAACCGAATGGAGGTGCTCGCCTGCTTGATGTATCATAGGAGTATATTTCTGGCATTGCTCGCACTTTTTGACATAGTCAGCGGCTTCCTTCTTTATTGTGGGCCAATAATACCCTGCTCGAATGAGGCACCTGATGAGGGCTCGGTTGCTGGTATGGGCGCCGCAATGGCCTTTGTGTACCTCCTCGAGGACCCGTCTTGTTTGGTTCGACCCTAGGCACTTTGCCAAAGGGCCAGCAAATGTTCTTTTGTATAGGTCATGGTTTATGATGTTGTACTTGGCCGCTTGCATTCGAAGCTTTTTGGCTTCCCTTTTGTTCAATAGGAGTGTTTCCTCCTACTTTTGTTCAATAGGAGTGTTCCATCCTGCAAATATGTTATAATACAGTTGCTCCAGTCCCAAGTCAAATTTACGTAGTGTACCTCAAGTTGGTCTATTGACGAGTGGAGGAGGGTGACCATGTTTTCTTTTGTAATGTTTTTGGTGGCTGCTGCTAATTTGGCGAGGCCATCTGCTTCAATGTTTTGTGCTCGAGGTATTTGGTCAAGTCGACATTCATTGAATTCAGGTGGCAGTTTATGAATCTCGTCCTAGTACTTTTGTAGCCTCTTCTATTTGATTTGGAAAGTCCCTGTGACTTGGTTGACAATGAATTGTGAATCGCATCTGAGGACGACTCGTTGCGCTCCATATTTGAGAGCTATCTTAAGTCCTGCAATTATGGCCTTATACCCGTCCTCGTTGTTAGTCATATCGAGGCACCGTATGGATTGGCAGATAACTTCGTCTGTCGGGACCTCGAGTACGAGTCCCAGTCCAGATCCTGATGCTTTGGATGCGCCATTGCTGTATAGGATCCATAGGGCGGGTAGCTCGGGGGAGGTATGAGAAGTTTCCTGCTAGTCCTCTGGCATTATTTTGGCACTGAAATTGGCGACGAAGTAGGCAAGCACCTGCGATTTTATTGTTGTTCGCGGCTGAAATGTTATATCGTGCTCGCTCAATTCTATGGCCCACTTGGACAATCTCCCCTACAGCTCGGGTTTATGTAGGATGCTTCGTAAGGGAAAGGTCGTCATCACCAATATGGGCTGGCATTGAAAATAGGGTCTAAGCTTTTGTGAAGCTATAACCAATGCAAAGGCCAATTTTTCAAGGTGAGGGTACCTCGTTTCGGCATCGACCAGGGTTTTGCTAATGTAATAGATTGGATATTGCGTACCTTTATTTTCACGGACCAATACCACGCTTACCATGACCTCTGATAGGGCCAAGTATACTAGGAGGCGTTCACCAGGTTTTGCTTTGGCGAGTAGCCGAGGCGAGGACAAGTATGCCTTTAGTTCTCTTAAGGCCTCGATGCATTCTGAATTCCATTGGAGCCCGTTGTGCTTTTTGAGCACGTTAAAGAATTTGTGACACCTGTCAAAGGATAGTGAGATGAACCTCGACAAGGCGACTATACGGCCCGTCAACTTTTGCACCTGTGCCTCTTTGTGATACCAGGTATTCCCTCAATGGCTTTAATTTGGTCGGGGTTGACCTCGATGCCTCTTTGTGATACCAGAAAGCCGAGGAATTTGCCCGAAGTTACACCGAAGGCGCATTTTTCAGGGTTTAGTTTCATGTCGTACTGCCTTAGTATACCAAATGCCTCTTTTAGGTGGTTGATGTGATCTTCCTTCTTTTTGGATTTGACCAACATGTCATCGATGTAAACTTCCATTGTTTTGCTAAGTTGATCCTTGAACATCTTGGTGACCAACCTTTGATAGGTCGCCCCTGCGTTCTTCAACCCAAATGGCATGACTCTGTAATAGTATATTCCCTGATGGGTGATGAAAGTGGTCTTTTCCTAGTCCTCCTCCTCCATGAGGATTTGGTTGTAACCTGAGTAAGTGTCCAGGAAGATCAACAACTCGTGTCCTGTTGTTGCGTCGATGAGTTGATCGGTATGAGGCAACGGAAAGGAGTATTTCGGGCATGCCTTGTTTAGGTCCGTGAAATCTACGCACATCCGCCATTTTTCGTTTTTCTTTTTCACCATGACTACATTGGCAGCCCATTAGGGGGTATTTTGATTCTCGGATGGAGCCGTTGGCGAGTAGCTTATCCACCTCATCACTGACGACCTCGTTAATTGCAGCATTGAATTTTCTTCTTACTTGTTGTACTGGGGGGTAGAGTGGATCGATGTTCAACTTGTGTGTCGCAATGTCTTTCGGGATACCCAGCATATCTGCATGGGAGAAAGTGAACAAATCGACATTGTCAATTAAATATTTATGAAATTTACCTGGTTCTAAGAGTTTAAGGACGATGTAAGACTTTTTGCGTGTTGTCGTTGTTGTCCAGTTGGACGGGATCGAGGCCTTCTACCATTGACCCTGCGACTTCCATGATGTCGGGGTCCCTGATGACGTCTTTTGGTGTGTCAAGTTCGGCCTCCAACTTTAGTAATTTCTACGCATCTGAGTCTATTCCCTTTAACTGTTGAGTGTATGTACAATCCTGAGCGATACAATAGCATTCTTGGGCTGTGCATTATTCATCTCGGATGTTAAATATCCCCCAAGGAGTAGGGAACATAATTACTTGATACAGGCTGGACGGGATGGCCCTCATGGCGTGTATCCATGGTCGCCCTATGATGGAATTGTAAGTTGTGTCCTGGTACATGACATGGAACGTTACTTCTAGGGTGACGCCCCCAGCCAGAACGAGTAGCGTTATCTCCCCTGAGGTTCGCTCAACTGCATTGTTAAAACCTGTTAGTGTTATGCAATGCAGTAGTATCTTGTCCTCGAGTCTCATTTGTGTGAGAACTCGAGGGTGGATAATACATGCGCTGCTTCCGTCGTCTACCATTATTCTTTTTACATCAGTATCGGAAATATGTAAAGTAATGACAAGTGCATCGAAATAAGGGAAAGTCAAATCGTGGGTATCTGATTATCGAAGATGATACTGTCTTCGAGGTCATCATACCATTCGTGGGTGATCGACCACTTTAGTTTATGTGTGGTGGTAAACTTCACGTGGTTGATTGCTGCTTCATCGCCTCCGCTGATGATCATTTGGATGATGCAGATGGGGGAGGGTGGCTTTGGAGGGACTTAGTGTTGTTCTCATCCATGACTGAAGTTGGCTCATCCTCGGTCGCTCATCAGCTCCCTTAGGTTCCCTTGATTCATCATGTTCACTACTTCTTGCCATAGGGCTATGCAGTCCTCAGTTTTGTGACCTCGCTCCTGGTGAAATTCACAGAGGACATTCGACTTTCGGGTACATGGGCTGGACTTCATTTTTGCGGCCACTTCACCTTTGTGCCAAGCTTCTCTAGTGCGTACATTATTTCTGAAGGGGAAACACAAAAATTGTAAGCAGATAAGAGTGAAGGCATACCTCTTTCGTTTCGCTGAATCCCTGTATGCGGCCTGGACGACCCTTCTGCATATCGAGGAGATGCTGGGATGGCTGTTCTGACATGGGGTTGATGCATGTCTTGGTTGAGGCGTGGTCCCGACTGATCTCTTCGACCGTCATTACGATGATCTTTCCTCGACTCCGTTTGAACTGACGTTAACCACTGGGTTGGAACATTAAGGTCATCCTTGTCTGCTCTCACCTCATTGTAATAGGCATTGTGAATTTCATCCTAAGTGGTGGGAGGGTATTTTACTAGCCTGCTCAATAACTTTCTGGTTGCTCTCGACCCATTCCTGTTCAACCTATTTTGGAAAGCTGCCACCGCCATCCATTCTGATACATTTGGTAAGCTCATTCTTACCCTGTTAAACCGAGCGAGGAAGTCCCTGAGTCTATCTCCAGGCGATTGTCTAATGGCAAATATATCATTCATCCTGGCCTCCACCTTCTTAGCCACTGTGTGGGCGGTGACGAACTTATCGGCCATTTCTTCGAACATTGTTATTGAACGTGCTGGTAATTGTGAGTACCAAGTTAAGGCTCCCCTCGTTAGGGTCTCGCTGAACTTCTTCAGTAACACTGACGGTACCTGTTCCTTTGAAAGGTTGTTACCTTTTACCGCTGTGACGAAATGGATGATGTGATCTACGGGGTCTATGGTGCTGTCGTATATCTTTAAATATGGTGGCATTTTGAAGGTTTTAGGTATGGCATGTGGGGCTGCCTCCTCGCTATACGGTTGTTCGATGAATCGACCGACATCTCATTTTGGTAGTAGTTTTGGAGCGCCCCGTATCTTGTCAACCCTTTCTTGATATTCCCTCATCTGGTCGCGGAGTACTTTATTCTCGTTTTCTATTTCTTCCATTTTCTTTAGAATGGCTGCAATTGCATCATTTCCTACAACAACAGTGCTTTGAGTGTTACCTGTTAGGGGAGCGGGTTGTTCACTGATTACCGCTGTGGTATCTGCTTGTGCGATGTTTCTACTCACCCTTTGAACGGGTTTGTCGAGTATGTTATTTAGGGTATTTGTCAACCATTCCTCCAGTAATTTTTTCACCGCAGGTGGCGCTTCCTCAACTGTGGACGTGGATGCTCCCCTTTCCCGTGAAGCGGTTACACTTGCGTGAGGGGGAGGTGGATAACTCCGCCTGGGTCTAGCACTTGGTGTCACATTCTCATTGTCTCCTCTGTCATCCTCGTTGATGGTGTTTAAGATGTTGGTAGTGACACCCATTATTGCTTTATGTCTTTCATCTCCTTTTCCGGCCATTGCTAGTTCGTGCAAACGAGGAAAAGATGGCTTTCCCTTTTTTATGATCTAGAAGAAACTAAAATTTTAACTAAAAACTCCCCACAAATGGCGCCAAATTATTTGACCAAAAAGTATTGAGCTTTTTGTTAAACTAACTAATGATAAAGTAGAGGATGAATCTTAGTTAAATATAATAAATTCTAGATCAATGTTGAGGGATATCAATTGTACGGGTAATGCCTAAGGGTAGTGTTTATCATATATGAGCTTAATGATTATCAATGCATGCTACAATAATAAGAACATGCAATAAATATAGACAATGGCAATAAATGTAATAAGAGGGAATTTATCACCCAAATATTATGTGACTTGGATGATTCTTCCACCTGACAGCAATATGGAAGGATGGGAAGTAAAGATGGATAAGGGATCCCCGGATCTAACAAACAAAGAGTGAATAATATATGTTGAGTCAAGTAGTCAATGAACAAGACAATAGTTGTATATTCTTCTTTGTCAACTCTTTACAAAAGTGTTATTATTATGAAAATTGAAGATCCCTCTTTGTTCTCTATCTCTTTCTATTATAAGGAATATTTCTAAGAAACCCTAAAAAGTACAATGTAAGGAATATCCACGGGAATATTCCTGGTGTCCATTTCAAAGCCTATTGTCACGCCCCAAACTTGAAGAGGCGTGGCCGGCACCCGGTTCCGTACTCGGCCCGAGCGTACCACTCTGTAATTGTAAACTCTGGAGGAGTAACCCTCAACTTAGGCTGATGAGGCCATATTCTAAATCGTCTGAAAATAACGTCTCTCTCATCTATAGGGTAAACATACCCAAAAACTGATATATATAACTGTGCAAGCCAATGAAGCCACCATGAACATCTAATGATATAAAAAATATGCAGAACTCGTCTACAAGCCTCTAGCGATAACTGAATTGTATCATGGTCGGGACAGGGCCTCGACCTACCCATCAAACCTGTATATATAAAATGGACTCCAAGGTCTAGACTTGGTAACTCCGAGGAAGTAGAGCTTACCAACAAAGCTGATGTTAGACTCTGTCTACTGGAGGTTTTGTCCAACTGTCAATCAGGACCTGCAAGCATGAAAATCATTTCGTACTGATGTCCTTTTTGCTAGGGACGCTGCATTTCATGCCTACAGGTCCTGATTGACAGTTGGGCAGAGTCTAACATCAGCTTGGTTGGTAAGCTCCACTTTCTCGGAGTTACCAGGTCTAGAACTTGGAGTCCATTTTATTTATACAGGTTTGATGGGTAGGTCGAGGCCCTGTCCCGACCATGATAGAGTTCAGCTATTGCTAGAGGCTTGTAGACGAGTCCTGCATATTTTTTATATCATTAGATATTCATAGCGGCTTCATCGGCATGCACAGTTATATCTAAAGGCTTGTAGACGAGTCCTGCATATTTTTTATATCATTTTTTGGGTATGTTTACCCCATAGATAAAAGAGACATTATTTTCAGACGATTCAAAATATGGCCTCATCGGCCTAAGTTGAGGTTTACCCCTCTGTAGTTCATAGTTACAGATTGGTACGCTCGGGACGAGTACGGCACTGGGTTCTGCCCACGCCTCTTCATGTTTGGGGTGTGACACCTATGCTACCATTACAGTCATAACTCCAGTTGCTCGTCCTAGGCAACGATCTTTCTGAGGACGACTCCTCGCCATAACGCCGTGGTCGACTCCGTCCTTGACGTGATTTATCTATAATTACCGAGTTACCAAATTTTGACCAATATAGTGTTATTATTAGTAGGTTCTGATGATGTTAGAATGCCTCTTGGTTGAATGTCTTTTGTCTAGTATCGACCTATTTTATTCTTGTAATCATCTGGATAACCAATTAATAACAATTCTCCTTTGTGTGTCCTCTCAAGTGACAATGCTCATACTACATAAATTGTTTCTCCCAACGATATGGTTAAACTCTCCCAACCTATAATGCTAAAGGATCAACTTTGTTCATCCCAATGTTATTGTTGTTGTTGGCTTGTTGGCTTTCATCTTGTGTGATCATGGCATAAGCGTGAATGAGTGTTGGCTTAGTTATCTTCATGAGGATCTGCCTCCGTGCTTGATCATTGGTGTCATTAAGGCCATTCAAAAACTATATCATCCTCTGTTGTTGAATATGCACTTGATGATCCTTTGACTTAGGACAACCACAATTTGGAAAAGGTACCAAATATCATACTCTGCCCACAATTCTTTCAGTTTGGTAAAATACACAGCAACAATATCACCTCCTTGTGAGAATTTTGAAATTTCATGATGTAATTGGAAGATCCTTACTCGATTTACTTTGTCAAATCGCTCCTTAAAATCCTCCCATATAGAACGAGCATCAAATGCATAAATGATTCCACTGATCAATTACTTCGAAACTGAGTTCATAATCCAGGAACAAACAATTGCATTGCATGTTTTCCTCTCCTGAAGTATCTCCTTGAACGATGCCTTTGTGCAAGTTCCTGTTACAAACCCTAACTTTCGTTTTCCTTTCAGTGCAAGTCGCTTCGATCTACTCCATAGACTGTAGTTCTCAGAACCAGTGTGTTGAATTGGAATCAACATCAAACCCGGCGTGTTAGAAGGTTGCAAATACAAGGGTTGAGTGTGATCAATTTGTTCTTCCGCTATTGAAGATCAATCGAAGAAGCTCAGAAAAGAATAAAGAATTCCTAAGATTAATCGAGAGACACTTACAAATTGTCTAGCTGTGAAAGTGAAATCAACCGAAGCTCAAGTAATTCACTCTCTCTTGGCTCTGATACCATGTTAGGATTAGCCATGGAAATGGAGAAGAAAAGCGAAGCAGAAGAGCAAATTTGGGAATTTCACTATTACATTAGTTGAAATGATGTACAGCCACAGACTGTAGTATACAGCTCCACTAACTAACTAACCAACCTAACTTCCTACAATAATAATAATAATAATAATAAAAGACTCTAACTTTGTGTTATTTACAAATTGACTCCTAATACTAATAACTAACTAACATGCTATACTTCAATAGGAAGGCTCAAGTAGATAACAATGATCATGAAGTCCTAAGAATTCTAATTCATAACACTACAATATATTTCGACACGAGAGCAATGTATAGATAGGCGCCAAAGCAACTTAACCTGGGAAGTATTTTTAAAGAAGATAATAATAATCACAATAACAACAATAACTTCCAATATGAAAATTGAAAATTCCATTTCATTCCTAGTTTGCCTTATAGCCCGTTTGGCCAAGCTTCTAAAATCAGCTTATTTTGAGAAGTGCTTTTCTCAAAAGTACTTTGTAAAAAAGTACTTTTGGTGAGAAGCAGTTTGAGTTTGGCTAATTAATTTGAAAAGCACGTTTGAGCAGTAATTAGTGTTTGGCTAAGCTTTTGAAAACTGCTTCTAAGTGTATTTTTCTCAAAAGTGTTTCTGAGAAAAGTGCTTTTGGAGGAGAAGCTATTTTTTTCTGTTTCTCCAAAACTGCTTATGCTTCTCCTCAAAAGCACTTTTTTTCCTTCCAAAAGCTTGGTCAAACACATCAATTTTTGGCCAAAAGTGCTTTTGGCCAAAAAAAGCACTTTTGGCCCATAAAAAAGCTTGGCCAAACCGGCTATTAGTCTGTACCCTTTTGTGGCACTCCCTAGCTGCTTTTGGTTATTCTAGAAAGAAATAGAAGTCACTATTTGATGTCCAAAGATGTCGAACATTTCTCTTGTGACAGAGCAATGGGCTGATTAAGGAAGATGGGCCTGACTTTAGCTAATTTGAATGCATGGCTAGTTAAGTTATGCTTTAACTAGTAACAACATATATATGTGGAAAAAAATACAACACCTATCATTTTTGGTCCATCAATGATTGCCTATTTTCCAGAAATAGATAAGCACTTGATAATCAAATGTCTCCGGCGTTCTTGAATGCATGAATAACTCCCAACAACTTTTGTAATGTTGTGTGAATAGTAAAGCTTTTATTCCGGTCAAAGAAAGAAATACATTAAACTTTAGTTTCTAGTTCATTTAAATTATGGTTAGTTAATGGAAACATGTTCTAGTATCAGTTCGAAGGGAGTATGTATCTCTTGGTTAACCTAATGCCTAGATTTTGGACAAGAGTTTCTTAACTATTCTACCACGTATTTGTCCCACACTAATTGTTTGTCTTAAGTTTTAAGTTATTCCTTATTTAAATTAGGCAACTTTATGCTCATAATTCGCTCTGTTCTGCATGATTATTCTTGCTTGTCCCCTCTCCATTTGGCTCCTGCAAATAGAGATGCATTATGCATATAATTGATTAAAGAAAACAAGGGTTCATCACCAGGTTTCCTTTATCCAGATAGTCTCCAATTGGTGAACAAAGATTTGTCTGATTTAATAGAACAGCGTGAAGACAATGCAAAACTTGAATGAACTGAAGCTGGACATTTTCTTGACTCGTATTGCCAAATTCATCTTTTTAATAGTTGCCACAAGTAATTTGGCAATATAAGTAGTAGCTAGTAATGAACAAAAGAAACTATTTTCTACTGAAAACAACTGCTGAAAACACAGGGACTTTGCCGCAACATGTTTTTTATTATCCTCCGCAAACAAAATGCTAGTTAATAAATGGCAAGCTGAACTAAATTGATGCTAGCCATGTGATCACAATTGTGCTTCTTACTTTGTGTGTCCCATCTTTCCAAATCAGGGATCCAAATTCAGGTGCTTTTAGACGAGATTTTGTCTCGAAAATCACCTTGTAAGATAGTTTCTGGTGTTTGCTGGTGAAATTCAATCTTGATGGCTCAACCTTCACGACTGCACCTTCGAACGATGAGACTCTAACATGGTAATTTGATATTGGAGAAGCCACATTGGTGACTGTTCTGTGAAGCGTCAGCGTCGAAACTTTTGCGTCTTCAGGAAAAACTGCAGAAATGGCGGGGTAGTTCAAGTCCCCTGGATTAGCAAGCGAGTGATGGCAAGTTCTGTTGGAGAACTTTCCAAAAACCATTAGCTGTGAAGGGCTGAGTTGTTGTGTGCATAGGAATTCGAAGTAATCCTGCGCCCCTATGTCATAAACCAAACCAGGGTCAACAGCTTTCCGTGGATTTATGTGTCCTGCACCATGATCATATGGGGTCGAAGGCGTAGCTGTCGAGGAATCTTTTAGAGAGTTGCAAGTGTTATCGTGCACATAAGCTGTTGTCATGAGTGCAGATTTAATAGCTGCAGGACTCCAATCCGGATGCCTAGCCTTGAGCAAAGCAGCAATGCCACTTACATGTGGACATGACATTGAAGTTCCAGACAATATGTTGAAATTCGTCCTTCGTTGATCGGTTGGCAAACTAGATGGACCTAATGCACCAGTCCAAGCTGCAAGAATATTCACACCTGGTGCCACCATATCTGGCTTTAGAATCTCCAGTGTTAGGAAATTAGGTCCTCTCGACGAAAATGCAGCAACCACTGGAGAAGGCCTGATCCCTAATTTAGTACCAAGAAATTTCAAAGTGGCAGTGGCATTTCGAGCTGAAGCGTAATGCTTGATTGCTCTTCCTTCTCTTTCACCAACTGCTACTGCCGGAAGAAGGTGACTATCCGCAACCAGCTCTTCCCCATTAGCTGCAGTGTTTGTCAATATCATTCCTACACCTCCAGCATCTTTCACTACTTGCCCCTTTTGAACCCGAGGACTAATTCCTCTGTCACATATCACAATTTTCCCAGCAACTTCCGCACCATCTAAAGTACCCTCTAAACACAATGAACTCGGCATGGGGCTGCTCGAATTATTTCCCAAGTAAATTAAACTATACTGTTTTTCCGTTGAAAGATTCCTCCTACCTTTATAAAGTGAAGCTCCAGTTATAACTTTACCTGTCCCGAGCTTAACTGTTGCTGGAAAATCTCTGTCCATAGTGCTGGCTCCTACTGTGGTAATCCATGGCGAAACATTTGTAAGACTAATTGGATCAGGCCCACCATTTCCTGCCGAGCATGAAACAAATACCCCTTTTTCCATAGCCCCAAACGCTGCAATTGACAAACTGTCACGATTATAAGACGAAACACCACCACCTAATGAGATGGAAAGAACATTAACTCCATCCGCAACAGCTTGATCAACTGCAGAAAGTATATCTGAGCTGAAACACCCACCCACCCAGCAAACCTTGTAAGCTGCAACCCTTGCACCTGGAGCCATTCCTCGCGCAGTGCCATAGGCATAGCCCAAAAGATTGGCGCCGCGGACTACAGAGCCAGCAACTGTTCCAGCAGTATGAGTGCCATGTCCATCTTGATCTCGTGCTGATTTGTACTCACCTCTTTCATTTATTTTACCTGATGCTGCTTCATACCCACGGTAAAATATTCTAGCACCAATAATTTTTTTACTGCAGTGATGTTTTTCAAAACCACGTCCTGTTTCACATGCACCTTTCCAGTGAGCTGGAATGGGTGTCATGCCGGTATCATTGAAGCTTGGGCTTTCTGGCCAAATTCCAGTGTCAAGCACACCTACAATTACATTGTGGTCTGCTAATTTATCAGACCACAACTTGCTGCTGTCCTCTCGGTCAAGGCCAAGGAACAGAGGACTTCTAGTTGTATGTAACTGATATTTAGTCTCAGGAAAAACAGCTAAAACGCCAGGTTGTTTTTGTAGTTTACTTACTTCTTCTTCACTGAGGTGAGCAGCAACTCCATGAAAAGCAGTCTGGTAGCTGTAAAGAATTCTCTCTTGTTCATCCCCTGCAGTTTCTTTCTCTGTTCTTGATGATAGTACTGATTTTACTAGTGATGAGTACCATTTCACATGGTCAATGAATACATCTGGTTTTGCCCATTTATCCATTTGGATGATGTACGTTTTCTTTATGTTTTGGATATTACTAGTTGTACATACGGCTAGGCTGAAGCCAAGACATAGTGATACAAAGAAAAATAAACATTTCACTAGTATTCCAGCCATTCTCTCGGAAAGAGGAGGAGAATGGGGGAGAATGGAGAAGAAAGATATATGAGTAATGTTTCTAAGAGTCCGTCGGTGTGTTAGGTATTGAACATTGTTGCAGAAAAGGTGGTCCTTTAAGATGTCTCCTTGTGCAGGTAATAAAGAAGGTGGTTGTTTTCATGAATGTATCGTTTTTATTGAGAAGTGAGAGCTGGCTGAGGTGGGCTAAAGTTAAATAGTTATGGTCCATGACTTGCCATGATTTATAAAAAATGTCCTATCATACTATATATTTGCATCAAAATGTATTATTTTATCATGTTACTGCAGCAATAAAATTGAGTTGAGATTATGTATTAATTAGGATTAAGTAATAAAATTGTGCAAGGTTTTTCATATCACATACCATCTCCGTTGCAAATTAGCTATTGTGTTTCGTTTTTCATGAGTCAAATTGTATAAATTTTCACCAATATTCTAAAATCTATTTTTTTAATCATACTGGCGGGAGAAAAACTACAACTTGTTATAATTTTCGTATGGTTTTCCAATAGTAATGAGCTGACCAGAAATTCCAATTTCGATTACAAAATATGACGACCCGATGGGTCATTTTGAGTAGTAGCTCTTATTCCTGTGGTTCGAGACCTTTATTAGCTCCATTTAGTGTTTGTCAATTTGCTTGCGTAGTTCGCGTCTTTTTCCGAAAAGAATTTATGTGAAAATTTGAAGAAAATATGGTTTTTTGCTTTAAAAACAACTTGAGTTGACTACGATCAATATTTTGTGTAAACGACCTTGGATCGGTATTTTAACGATCCCGGAGGATCCGTATCGTGATTTTAGAAATGGGCATATACCCGGAATTAAATTTGGAAGTTCCTAACTTGATTTGACTTGTTTTGCCAAAAGCTAGTAATTTGAAAGTTTGAAAAATTCTTAGGTTTGGTTGTAGGTTGAGTTTATGGCTATCGGATTCGGACTTTGGATCCGGGACTTGGTATAGGTTCATTTTTCTATTTAAAACTTGTCTGTAAAATGGTGCAAATCGGAGTTGGTTTGATAGGATTCGGACGCGTGGTGGTGATTTTTGAAGTTCTTGAGTTTCTTTGAAATTTTCACGCATTTTTCATGGTTCTAGGTATTATTTTAGTGTTTGGATCGCACGAGCGAGTTCTTATGAAGTTATTACACTTGTGTGTATGTTTAGTTTGGAGCCTGAGGGGCTCCGGTGAGTTTCGGATAGGCTACAGATCATTTTTGGACGTAAGAGATAGCTGGTTACAGCTGTTTCTGGTGTCTGAAGCTTTGTGCTTCGCGAACGTGAAGGTAATCTCGCGATCGCAAAGGGGAAAATGGGACTGGGGCGGAATCGTTCTTCGCGAATACAAGGACACGATCGCGAACGCAAAGTAGTGGGGGGCTTACCATTCGCGAACGCGTTCGTCCACTCGCGAATGTGTAGGGTTATAGGGATCTAGGAGGAATTTGTCTGATATTCTTCGCGAAAGCGATCCTTGGATCGCGAACGCGAAGGTTGGGGGGACTAAGCCTCAGCGAACGCGAAGAGTATCTCGCGTACGCGAAGAACACCTAACGCCCAGTGATTTAAACACTCTAAAGTTGAGATTTGAGTCATTTTTCACCATTTCCAAGTTTGAGCTTGGCCTGAAGGCGATTTTGAAGAGGTTTTCCATCCCAACTTCATAGGTAAGTAGATTTTAACTTATTTCATTTTATTTCCATAAACACGCATTGATTTTAACCTTTAATTTATGCTTTTTCACGATAGAAATTAGTGATTTAAGTAGAAATTGAGATTTAGACCTCAAATTGAGGTCGGGTTTCAAAATTAATTACATAACCAGGATCGAGGGTGAATGGGTAATTGGTTTAGTCCAAATCTCGAGTTTTGACCAACCGGGTCCGGGGTTGACTTTTCCCAAAATCATTAAAGATTGAATCTCTTTTACTCGTGGGTAGTTTCTAAAGGCTAAATTAAATTATTTGAACTATATGTGTCTCGATTTGATTAGTTTGGAGGCTAATTCTAAAGGAAAGACCATGGTTATGCTTTGAGTTGCGGAGTAAGGTAAGTGCGGTGTCTAACCTTGACTTGATGGAATTAGGACTAGTTGACTTATTTGTTATGTGTATTCTGTGGGAAAGCAGCGTATATGCAAGGTGACGAGTGTATATGCACCGTCACGAAATTTAGCATGTAGCATGCGAGGTTGGAGTATTTACTTCCATATTTTTATTTGTTCCATGTTATTTCGTGCTATATGCTTTAACTGTTACATGTTTTTATTTGACATCTGTGTAATATTTGTTACTTGTTATTTAGCTGCTATTTGCCTTGATTTGTCCACTTTCCATGCAATTTCTGCTTATTTGCTACTTGTTTTAATTTGCTTTAATTGTATATTTTAATTATCACACGTTTTACCCGTTCCCATTGTATGAGATTTTTAGATGATGGACTTTCTCCATTTATTTTGTGGTTCTTTATTGCTGGAACATTTCACCCCTCCGTGTCGATACTTTGCAAGTATTATTATTGAGTTATTTGAGTTAATGGTTTAAACTTGTTTGGGGATCAGGTTGCACGCCGCAACAATATTGAACAATATTGAAATGATAAGAAGGAATAAGACCGGATTATGATATAAACAGATGATGATATGGTGTGATCGGGTTGCGCGCCTCAATTGATTTAATATGTGGTACTGTACTGGTTTGAGATTGTAGAGTCGTTCTTGGTATTGTAATATGAGATTTGAGGTTTTGTTATTCTGAGTTCACTGGCAGTTGGTTTTCGGATCCGTTTCATGAGTTTATTGCTTTATCCAATTCTTTTTCTCTTATTATTATTGTTTCACACAGGTTATTTGTGAGTGACCTGCAATAGCCTCGTCACTGCTTCGTCGAGGTTAGGCTCGACACTTACAGGATATATGGGGTCCGTTGTGCTCATACTACACTTATGCACTTCTTGTGTAGATACCGAAGTTGATCCCAATTGCGCATAGTGAGATTGCTCGGACTTAGCTACTTGTGGAGACTTGCGGTATAGCTGCATGGATTTCGCAGTCCTGAAGTCCCCTTCCATTCTATCATTACTGTTTATTTCGCTTCAAAATAGTTGTATTTTGTTTGGAATTTATTTGTAGTACTATAAATGCTCATGTATTCGTGACTCCATATTCTGAGTTATGTTTAGACTGCGTTATTCAGTATTATATCACTCTATTTCAGACTATACGGTTATTATTGTTAACATTTTGATTAGAATTTTTAAAACTGGTTAAGAAATTTAGCTAACGTTGGCTTGCCTAGCAGGTGAAATATTAGGCACAATCATGGTCCCGAGAGTTGGATTCTGAGTCATGACAAGTTGGTATTAGAGTACTAGGTTTCTTAGGTCTCACGAGTCATGAGCAAGCTTAGTAGAGTCTAGAGGATCGGTACAGAGACGTCTGTACTTATCTTCTAGAGGCTATAGAGTTTTAGAAAATTTTCGCGTCTTTCTTTCTCTATCTTTCTTACTCTATCGTGGACCTCATGGAGAGCGTGGCCCAGAATGGTGCATTTCCAGTGGCACCAGCTTTCTCTCAGGCTAGGGAAGGAGCACAAACTCCCACTACTCACACTTCGGAGCAGATGGCTCTCATATATCAGACTCTAGTAGTTCCAGCAGTTAGGTAGTTTAGCCCGTTATTGCTACACAGCCCGAGGAGTGGCCTACGATGTCTTTTGAGGGATTGATGAAGTTGGATATGTTTACCAAGCTCTTTCTTGTTCATTTTAGAGGTGCACCTTCTGAGCACCTGCATGATTAGTTGGACGGTTGCCATGAGGTATTGCGCAACATGGGTATTATAGAGACTAATTGGGTTGACTTTTAGATGACATGTTCTACCAAGAGGTGCTGACAGGATTTTGAGTAGAACAGACCAGCAGGTTGACGTCCTTCACTTTGGATCAGTTTTTGCATTTATTTTTGGAGAAGTTTATTCCTTTCACTCTAAGAGAAGGGTACCGCAGGCAGTTTGAGTGCCTTTATTAGGGTAACATGACTATTACCCAGTATGAGACCCAATTTGTTGATCTAACTCACCATGCAGTTATCTTATTCCCTACTGAGAGGGAGAGAGTGAGGAGATGCATTGATGGACTCACTTTAGGAATCAGGCTATAGATGGACAAAGAGACTAGGGATGATATTTCTTTGTAGAGGGCCGTGGAGATTGATAGGCAGATCGAGATGATTCGTAGTCAGGATAAAGAAGTGGTATCTGAGAAGAGGTCTCGTCACTTTGGGGGCTTCAGTGGTGCCTCATCTGGAGGCAGATGTTCATTTGGCAGAGGCCATCCTCCTAGGAGGATTCAGTAAGCACTCCAGGCATCCCACGGTGCTTTAGGAAGTCGTGGTTCATATGGGTATCATCCGGAGTAGCCAACATTCAATACACCTTCAGCTCTTATTAATGCACCACCGCTATAGAGTCACTACAGTGGCTATTCGGACCGTCAGGCTGAGTCTAAAATTCATCAGCCTCAGCAGCTGAGAGTGTGCTTTAAGTGTGGAGGTATAGGTCACATCAAGAGGTATTGTCTCAAATTGATGAGCAACAGACCTCAGCAGGGTTCTCGTGCCATTGTGTCGGCACCAGTTGCTCCATCGCCCGCACACCCAGCTAGAGGTGGGGGTCAGACAGCTAGAGGTGGAGGTCAGTCCATTAGAGGTGGAGGCCAGCCAACTATAGGTTTCCCGAGGGGTGGAGGTTAGAGTGGTGGGGCCCAACCCCGTTTTTATGCATTCCCAGCCAGGCCTGAGGCAGAGTCATCTGACGCCGTCATCACAGGTATTGTTCTAGTTTGCTATAGAGATGCTTCAGTTCTATTTGATTCGGGCTTGTAAGCACGTGATTTTTGCCCAATATGAGAATTACTCCCAAAAAATTCAAAAATAAAATGATTTTTCTTTGATGTGCAATTTTGTGATATTTTGTGATATTTTGAATAATTATTTGTATTTGTCTGTGCATGTTTATTTGCTAAATTAATAAAAAATACAAAAATATGTCGCATTTTGCATATAGGATTTAATTCTACAATTGTTAGTGATTAAATTTGTTTTACAAAAATTAAAAATTACAAAAATAGGCATCGTTTGCATTTTTAGCATTTAATGTCCAAATATACAATTTTATGCTTAATTAATACTTAATTGTGCGTTAATTGTTATTGAGAGTTAATTTGCGCTTTTATAACTTAATTTAGTTCTTAATAATAGTTTAAGTATTTTTATAATTTAGTTTTAGAGAAATAAAAGAAGAAAAGAGAGCGAAAATATAAAGAAAGTCGGAATTGGGCCTCTTCTTCGATTTCAAGCCATAGGCCCAAAAAATGGCCCAATCTTCCCTACGACCCAGTCCATTTCGAAATGGGTCGACCCAGTCCATAACCCAACACCCTATTATCTTGCATTTCAAAAAATAAAACAAAGAAAAACAAAAAAAAAATAGAAGAAAACCCTAAAAAATGCCTAAGCATCCGCCCCCCCCCCCCATTTCTCCTTCTTCTTCCTCACAACTCCAAAGCACAACCATGGCTGCCCTCACCAACATCGACCACCCTCCACCATGAACACCCCCTCACGTCGTCACACTCACACACACATACACAAACAAACGACACAACAGTCCATCATCCCAGCGTTGTTTCTCCATTGACGAGCTCAAGCTCGACCATGGACTACCCGTTGCGTCTGCTTCAGCGTCCGCAATAGCTGCTGCCTCACGTCGTCTTCTTCAGCTCAAACAGCCATAGCCACTGCTTCGTCGTCCTCCACACGTACGCCGCTACTATCGCGGCTTCTTCTTCAACTCCTTTTGCTCGCCGCAGCTGCTTCCTCATCGTTCAAACGCGCCATTGCTGCACGTTTCCCCTACTGCTGCTGCGTTCTGGCCTGTTACTGTTTCTCGCCGCGTCCAGTTCCCCGACGTTGCTGTTTCGCGGCAGCTTCTCCATTTGAATCAACGTGAGCAGCTCCGCGTCCAGCTTCTTCAAGAACAAACATTGAATCAATGGTTGCGGACTGCTGCTCCTTCCTCTCCATCTTCTTCGTTTATTCGTCGTTGTTTCGAATCGGTTAGTTGATTTATGTTTTCAAAATTCGTCCATATTTTTTTTTGTTGTTCGTTGTTTTTCGGATTCAAAGTCGATAAATGATTCAATGTTTGTTTTGTTTGTCCGTAGTTGAAATAATTTTAGTTTGTTCATATGTTTCGTTAAATTAATTTCAGATTTCAAAATAGAAGTTTAATTAGTTGTTTTCATGTTTATTTCATGTTTGTATTATTGTTTAAGTAAGTATTTGTTAGTTTGATGTTTGTTAGATTCAAATTGAAATTTAATCAACTATTTCTTCAATTTGTTTCATGTGTTTATGTATTGTTAGAAATTGTTAATATTGTTAAGTTCAAGTTTAAGTTCATAATTGTTTCTTCGTCGATCTTGTTATTTGTTTAAAGAATTTAGTTGTATTAAAGGAATATATTGTTTTAATCGTTTAATCCGTCATGTTTGTCGTTTAAAATAGTTCATCCATGTTCATACTTTGTTTGATTGTTCTTGAATCCGAATTTTGTATAGTTTGATTTCTTGTTTACCATTTATGATTATTGCTTGAATTGTTCTCATAATCTTGTTTAAAGTTTAATATAAGAATTGTTTGTTGTAATGTTGTTAGAATTGATTTTAAGTTCAATATGATTGAATTTAGAAATCTTCATACTTTGTTTGTTGTTGGTGTTGAATCCGAAAATAGGATTGTTTGTTGCTAAAATATTGTTCAATCAAATTTTAGTTGTTCTTTGTTGTTCAATTTGTGTTCATGTGATTTGTTGTTGAAATGTTGTTAAAATCATGTTCATGTGATATTGTTGTTATGATGTTCATCCGTGTTCATATTGTTGTTTGAACATTGTTAGAAATTGATCATATTGTCTATATTTTGGTTAAGTTTGATTAATTGATGTGTTATAGCTGATGGGTAGTTTGGTAAATTTGTAATACGTTCAGGGGTAGTTTGGTAATTTCAGTAAGGTCGGAAGGGGTAGTTTAGGAATTGTACATTTTGTAATTATTTATTTGAAAGCATGGGGGACAAAATGAAATGGGGTGGGTTGTGATATGATTATTTAATATAAAGGGGGGACAAGATTTAAATTAAAGGGGAATCTTGCATTATTTTAATAAAGCATGGGGGACAAAATATAATGGGGTGGTGTGATATGTTTATTTAATGTAATGGGGATGAGTGGGAAGATAATGGGTTGGGTAGAGAAAAAGTATTGATTTAATTGATTAAAGGATTTATGGGATGGGATATATATATATATGAAGTCTTGAACACAAGAAAGGGGAGAAGAAATACATACAGAAAAAAAAAAGAGATTGAAAAAAAAAGCTGAACATTTATTCCGAAAAAAACATTGAAACTCTCAAGAAAAGAAAAACATACAAAGAAAAAAAAAAGTTGAAAATTAGAAGAGAAAGTAGTACACACCTGATAAATATTCTGGTATACAGGTGTAGAAATTAAGGGTTGAAGATTAACTAGCCTTTCAAAAATCTGAAAATTTCCCATGGTTTCTGTCCATTATTTTCGGCATTCCTGGATTTTATTTTGAATTTTTCAAAGCTGTCACTGGGATTTTCGTTGACTGGTTATTGCTGGTTATTGTTGATGTTGCTGTGTTACGTATTACGTTGCTGACTTTCTTCTTCTTATATTGACAATATCAGGTACACAACTGTAATTTTGGCATTTTGTAAGCTGAAATGAAGAATGGAGAATTAAATTTTTAATTTAATATTTTGTATTGTATTTAGGTTATTCATGTATTATTATTCTGTAAATCACTGTCATTTGGCATAACTAGGCATATTATAGCGACATATTAAATAACGCCTTAACCAGATTATTAGGAAATATATTTAAGCTTGATTATTAATTAAAACTGTTTAATAACAAAAAATAGAAGAAATAACGTAAAAATGGCGTTATTGAATCAGTTTGGCAAAAATTAATTAAGTTCCTTATTCATAAGGTTTTTCGTCAACGATAAGTTAATCCGAATCATGTAGTCAATTTCAGTTCTAACATGAATTAGTTTGCGAACAAGTATTAGGACATGATGAATTAAAACAAAGTTAGTTAATGTTAAATTGTTTAAATTTTTAGAAATATGATTTAGTACTCAAGTTTTTATTTTTATTTCTTTCAATTTTCAGTATTTGTAAATAATTAGTTTCAATAAGCTTAAGTCTTACTAACAATTTGAATTTTAATCCAACTATGGGATAATTAGTTTTTTTTTTATTTTTATTTTTTTACTTTTCGATAATTCCATGTTGTATTTATGATTATAATTTTATTACTTTCTGTTAATATTTGTTTTCCTCTTCTATTTAATATGTCATTTTCAAGAATGTAGATATTGATTTTACATTTATAAACAAACTTAGTAATAATAAAAGGTAGTCATTAAAGGATATTCTTAAAATAAGGAAGGATTTCACTAAAAATAAATAGATGAAAATAATACAAAAATTTACAGGATTCTCCAATACAAAATTTACAGGATTCTCCAATCTCATTTATTTATTTAATTTTTTTTAGAATTTGGGATGGATTGTTTAGTGAATTTCACTTCCTTCCCCAAAGATAATGACGCGCTAGACTCTTTAGGCGCGATTTAATCAATTTTACCTTCTTAAACTCGGATGCGCATTTCATGCGACCCAAATCTAAATCTTAAAACATTGAATAAAAATGTGTTCCGGATTGCGGGTGCATTTCATGTGACGTAATCCAAAGACATGTTTTAAACGATGTTCACAATTTTTTTTTTTAAAAAAAAAAATAATAATAATAATAAAGTGGTAAAAAGTTAAATTTGCACATTGGTTCATAATTGTATTTAAAATCAGATAAATAAGCCGAATATGACAGTTGAGCGACCGTGCTAGAACCACGGAATTCGGGAATGCCTAACACCTTCTCCCGGATTAACAGAATTCCTTATCCGGATTTCTGGTACGCAGATTGTAATATGGAGTCATTCTTTTCCTCGATCCGGGATTAAAATTGGTGACTTGGGACACCCTAAATCTCCCAAGTGGCGACTCTGAAATGAATAAATAAATCCCGTTTTGATTGTCCTTTAATTGGAAAAACTCCCTACGCACCTCGCGGTGCGGAAAAAGGAGGTGTGACAGCTCTGGCGACTCTGCTGGGGAATTAACCCAGAATCTCTGGTTTAGGGTTAGAATTTCGAGCTCATATAAATTGTTATATTTGGTTTTATCTGATTTTTACATGTTTGAGCCTAATGTGCTAAATGCTGCTTTTAGCGCTTTGATATTACATGAACTGTGTATAAACTGTGCCGAAACCCATCTCCTCTCTGAGTCTTCTAAATCATGAAGAAGGGTGTACTTCGTACGACTTCTTTTCTGTATAGTGTAAAATCCCAATTTAGAACGAGGTTCGGACAAGTTGCTAAGCCGGTGAAGCTTCTGTATTCCCGGTACGCTACCCCCCCCCCGGCTCGAGCTGTCCGCTCGGGTAAGCCAGGTCTAGAACAAACACCCAGGTTCTGAACCTAGTATAACAAAACCACATGTCGGATCCCTAGTAGGAACGTTTGTTTGCATCACGTGCATCTGACTTTGGAGGCTCAACACAGGGGTTGGGTCTGTCTAGGACAGGTGCACCAAAAATGAAAATGACCATCCTGATGCATCTTATTTGTTTTATGTGCATTTATTTGCTCGGTCTTGCATGTTGACCGGCTTCTGAGTCTCGGGAGTGTAAAAAATAAAATAAAATAAAAATAGCAAGTGGAAAGTTATTTGATTAATTTAGAAAAATCAGTGTCCAAGTACTGTCGAAATGCTGCCGAATTTTTTTTTTTTAAAAAAAAAACATATATATTTTTACTTTTAGAATTGTTGGTTTGCCTAGAAAGCAGAAAGTGTGTAGGAATAAGTCTTTTATTTTAATTTGCTTTATTTAAAAAAAATGAAAAATGAAAATAGTTTTTTTGATATAAAAGAAAAAGGAAAAATTTGTTTGTTTTCAAAAAAAAAATTAGTTAGTTTATAGCCTGAACTACGCGGGTATGATTCTCACCGGATGTGAGATCAGAGGCAAACCTCTTTGGTTTCGGCTCACCATATTCAAAAAAAAAAATCCAAAAATATTTAACATTACTCACTTCTTTAGAAAGTTTTTCTTTTAGACCTCAATTTTTTTTTTAAAAAAAAAAATATATTTCCTTTTAATCTCAAAATCCCAATTATTTGTTTAAAAGATATTCAAAATAAAATTCAAAAATATTTTTTCTGTAGTATTTCTTTCATAAATTCAGAATATTGGTTCAAAAATATTTCATTTCTCCTTAAAAGTTTTTTCAAGAAAAAAAAATTAAAATCCAAAAAATATTTCTTTAGAATATAGATAATTTTTAAGTCAAATAAAAGTTTTTCCTTCTTTAATCACTATAATAAATGTGCAGGATGAGCACAAGTCAAAATGAACCATTCTCAGTGTGTAGCGAGGTCCCTTCGCAACTCCACATGTGGTGGAATGATATGGGAAAGGATAGTATAAAGATAGTGGAAAGAGTTTTGGGAGGTTTTGTCGATCTGTTGAATATCAAGCCAAGGACAGATATCATCGAGGCTCTAATACCGTTCTGGGACCCAACACGCAACGTGTTTCGTTTTGCTGACTTTGAACTTTCACCTACACTAGAGGAAGTCGCCGGATATGCGGGGTTGAATGGGAAACTAAGAGGGCAGTATTTACTTTCACCAAGACCAGTATCTCCGCACACGTTCTTGGATTTGCTAAGCATTAGTCGGAAGGTACAGAATGATGATTTGTCGAAGGGATGTTGTACTCTCCAATTCTTGTATCAACGGTACGGAATTCCTCAGGGTTTGGAAGAACCAAACCTCGGATTAATTCACACTGGGAACAGAATCAAGTGGGAAGCAAGACGTACTTTGGCATTTATCACAGCATTTCTGGGAGTTGTGGTCTGTCCCCGCAAAGATAAAAAAATAGAGATAGGCCTTGTAGGGATGGCCGATGTTGCAATCAAAAGAACCGACAGTACTGTGGTTCCTTTGATTTTGTCCGAAATCTACCGAGCTTTAACTATATGCCGAGAAGGAGGCAAGTTCTTTCAGGGATGCAATCTGTTACTCCAGCTGTGGATGCAAGAACACCTCCATCACCGAGTGGGATACATGAACCACGGGTTGACTGAGAGAAACTGCATTAGCGGCTTTGAGAAACGAATGACAGGCGTCATATTTCCCGAAGGCGTCGAAGCATGGCTTGCACAATTGAGGTCAACAACAGCCGACCAAGTTGAATGGGCATTTGGGTGGTTGAATGATACTGAGGTAATATACATGGCGGCCGAGGAATGTCATGTTCTTTTGATGGGACTTCGTAGCATCCAACCATATGCTCCTCATTGGGTACTGCGCCAACTAGGAAGATTTCAGGTAATTCCCACTGATGAGGATCTAAGCAAGCACGCCATTGAGTTGAGTCCAGGAGTCGTGTTCCCCGAAGGAAAAATTAGAAAGCTGTGGCACGAATGTAGATTCCTTGAACCCAAGACTATGGTTCGAGAGCTGGCTAAGGGTGAGGTAGACCCAAAATACGATGTTTGGTTCGGGAAAAGGTTCCAGATTCGTCAGAGGCCTGCCAAAAGAGCTCACGTCCAACAATTTACGGATGATTCGCAGGAACAGTGGGGCTGGTTAGTGAGAGAGGAAGGCTACCGGGTTGAAATCGGGAAGCTGAAGCGACAAATTGAAAGGCTTATGTTTGAAAACAACGTTCAAGTAGCCTCAGAGCAGGGTGAGAAGAACAAATTAGCCAAAGAAAACCAGGCACTGAAAGCCCGAATTCGCCAAGTCAGTAAGAGTGATAGCGACCGACAGAAACGTCGCTCTGATGAAAGGTTGATAGCGGAATTGAGAAATCAAGTCAGCCAAAGCCGAGAAGACTTGGAGAGATCCCAGGCTTGTATAACAAGAATGCGGGTCAGGTGGGCTACAGTTACAACATCACGGAGAGAGCACCTATGGCAAGTAAAAAGGGACTACGAAATGAGTGTTGCGACATTGAGAGAGATAAACTCCATTCTCAATAATCGGGTCCTCAAACAAGCCCAGGATGCTAGAACATATAGAGAACACTACTATGAGTCGATAGCCCGGATGGAAGAACAAATGGAGAGGTTCCAAGAGCAGCTCATTGACAATACTCGAATATTGGGACTAAAGAATCAACGGATAGAACAGTTGTGCATAGAGAGGGATAGAATCAGGGGTAGGATCAATGATATAGGGCGCTATATCACCACAAAGTGCCTAACATGTGAAGAGATGCCTCGTGATGTCCTATTTGCCTCAATCATGGGTTATGTCCATCAGATCATGGAGGAACTAAAAAGCTTGCAAAGAAGCCTGGCCCCCAAGCCCGCGGAAAGGCCGAATGATGCCTCGCGGGCACCAAAATTCAAAGCTTTAATGTATCCCTAGTTCAATCTTGCACTTGTTTGTTTTTCGAGTCTGTTGTCTACCCATATGTTTTTTTTTTCTTCAAACATTCTCAAAATATATATATATATATATATATATATATATATGTTTTTTTTTCTTCAAACATTCTCAAAAATATATATATAAAGTCTGTATTTTTTGTGATGGCTTGTAATAGCATTATTTTGAGTAATAAAAAAATATTTGGTCTTATGGCACGAACTACGCTTGGTCTGATTCGTGCGGGGTCACGATACGTAGGCAATCTCTATAGGATTCGACCGTAATTAAAAAAAAAAAAGAGGAAGAATATATATTTGTCAGAGCAAAAATAAGCCGGGATGATGCATGCGGTCAGAGCAAAAGCATGTTAGAAATGATTAACTGCCTAGGAGCATTGCATCCCCCTAACGTGCAATTACAATATCTGTTAAGACTCTAACACTGACAAGTTTGTTGTTTTTCCAATCAATATCAGTTAGTTGTTAGAGCGTACTGGCACCGTACCATTATCAGACAAGATCAAAAGGTCCTATACCAGAAAGCATGACTGGGTCAGACAACAGCGTTGAGTCAGAAAAAACGGCCAATCAGATGCTGAAGGAAGCCCTGGAGAAAATGGAAAAAATGAGGCTAGAAATGAATGAAATGCAGATAGCCTTAGCTAGAGCCCAGAAGGGGCAAGAACTACCCGTTACTCCTACCCTCCAACCAACACACACGCCGGAATACCCCTCTCCCGGTCCTTCAACAAGTTTCCCAAGCCATCACTATTATCAGGGAAGAGAGGCTTATGATTCCCAAACTCCACCACCCACTCAAAACCCTCCTCCACCAAATGTTCCCGTCTTTGTGGCACCTCCCCCAGCCCCATTGCACAGATCATCTAGTGAGCCACTGTTTCAGGCTCACGATACACAATACTACCCCCTGAACTCACATTCAAAGCACCCGAGCCACATACCTATAATCCCCACTTTGAGGTCCCGGCGGAGATTGAAAAGCCGGCTAAGAGCCCAGAGCAGGACGAGGTGATGCGGAAATTTAAAAGCCTGGAGCAATCCTTCAGGAACATACACGGGTTAGGTAACCAGGTCAGCGTGGCTTACAAGGATCTATGCTCTTTCCCTGACGTTCAATTACCAGCAGGGTTCAAAATGCCCAAGTTCGATTTATACGAAGGGCATGGTGATCCTATGGCACATCTACGAGGTTTTTGTAGCAAAATGAGGGGAGCAGGGGGCAAAGATGAGCTATTAATAGCTTACTTTGGCCAGAGTTTGAGCGGGTCGGCGTTAGAGTGGTATACAAGACAAGATCCGAGCAGGTGGTACACCTGGGATGACTTGGCACAGGCTTTCGTAGGACATTTCCAATACAACCTTGAGATAGTCCCAGACCGTCTCACATTGCTAAAGCTCGAGAAGAAACCCGGAGAGAGCTTCCGGGAATTTGGGTTCCGATGGAGAGAACAGGAAGCCAGAGGTGATCCCCCAATGAGAGAAGGAGAAATGGTGGATTACTTCTTACAAACTCTCGAGCCAACTTACTTTAGTCACTTGGTGACGTCAGTTGGCAAATCATTTAATGAAGTTGTGAAAATGGGAGGTATGATAGAAGAGGGACTTAAGTCCAATAAGATCCTGAGTTATTCGGCAATTAAGGCAACAACTCAGGCCATTCAGAGCGGCACGGGAGGTGCGCTAGGGAAGAAAAGGAGAGAGGAGGTCACGACATTAGAGGCCGACAATTGGTCCAGATCTAGAGGTCCTTCCCCTCATTACCAACCCAGACCCCATCGTCTAAACTACCCACACATTCCAAATTACCCTCCACAACCCTACTACCAACCACAAGAACAACATTTCACCGTCCATCAAGCCCAGACATACACCCAACCTCCGGTTCGCCCACAATGGCGCGCGTCGGTTCCCCACAATACATACCCACCTCCACATAACACATACCCACCACCACAAAACACCTATCCACCACCAAGAGCCTACAGGAACCCTCCAGGGATGGGTTTCAGGGGAAATCCGGCCACCAGAAATGAAAGATTGCAGAGGCAAAGAACTTTTACTGAGTTGGGGGAAACTTATATTGCCTTGTTCCACAAATTGAGGCAGTTGGGTTTATTAAATCCTGTTGAGCCTAGATTACCAAATCCCTTACCCCAAAATATGGATCACTCGGTAAGATGTGAATATTGTTCGGGAGCTCCCGGACATGATACCGAGAAATGTTGGAGACTGAAACATGCAATACAAGATCTTATTGATACCAACAAGATCAAGGTACAGGCACCGGAGGCACCCAACATTAACCAGAACCCATTGCCAAAGCACCCTGAAGCCCACATGATCGAGCTTGTGCACGAAGGAGGGGAGCCGAAGAAACCCCCACAGACAGTGATGATGATCCGTGCCACTCCGAAAGAAAAATCGATCAATGAGGAAGCAGGGGTACAATTGAAGGGGAAGATGTCAAGCCAGTGGTGATATTGGGGAAGAATCCATCTGCCGCTACAAGGAAACCAGAACCAGCCAAGTTGGTAATAACGGGAGCATCATCTGCACCCGTGGTTGTTGTGAAAGGGGTCTGCAGGGAACCGGTCATCATAAAACCAGTAGTCCAAACACCAGTGATTGATAGCAAGGCTGTGCCTTGGAAGTATGAGAAGGCAGTGGTGATGTACAAGGGACAACAAGTGGAGGAGAATAGTTGTGAGGCGCAGGGACTGACTCGATCAGGACGGTGTTTTGCTCCGGCGGAGTTGAGAAGACCCAATCCAGCTGCAATAAAGAAACCTGTGTCAGAAGAAGAAGCTGAGGATTTCTTAAAGAAGATGAAAGTGCAGGATTACTCCGTGGTCGAACAGTTGAAGAAAACACCGGCCCAGATCTCACTGCTATCATTATTAATCCATTCGGATGAACATCGTCGGGCCCTGATGAAGATACTGAATGAAGCTCATGTGCCCAATGAGATTTCTGTAAATCACCTGGAAACTATTGCCAACAAAATTTTCGAGGTGAACAGGGTAACATTTTCAGATGATGATCTGCCAGTGGAGGGCACAGAGCATAATAAAGCTCTCTACCTAACTGTCAAATGTGAAGATTCGGCAGTTACTCGGGCATTAGTGGATAACGGCTCAAGTGCCAATATTTGTCCATTATCCACCCTGAACCAATTGAAGATCGACCACGGAAGAATCCAAAAGAATAGCATTTGCGTCCGAGGATTTGACGGAAATGGAACAGCCACCGTGGGGGATATTATACTTGAGTTGACCATCGGTCCAGTCCAGTTTACCATGGAATTCCAGGTATTAGATGCTACGGTATCTTATAACTTTCTGTTGGGACGACCGTGGATCCATGCAGCCAAAGCAGTGCCATCCACCTTGCATCAGATGGTCAAGTTCGAGTGGGATAGACAAGAGGTCGTGTTGCACGGCGAGGACACTGCGTGCATCGTAGGAGGCGCCATTGTACCCTTCATAGAGACCAATGATGACAAAGGTCCCTGGGTCTACCAGATTTTTGATGCAGTGTCGGCAAACAAGATCCCCGAGGGTGAAATCATTCAGCATCCTAGGATAGCTTCCGCAACGGTTATGATGGTTTCAGAAATGCTGGGTAATGGGTTTATGCCAGGAAAAGGCTTGGGAGCTGAACTTCAGGGAATTGTTCAACCTGTTTCCTTGCCCAAGAATTTGGAGACCTTTGGGTTGGGGTTCAAACCGACTGCGGCAGATGTAAAACGAGCGCGGAAAATGAAGAAGAAAGTTTGGTTTCTTCCCAAACCTGTGCCACGTCTCTCAAGATCTTTTGTTAGAGCAAGCGCCAAGGGGTCACCGGTCCCGAAAGTTCTTGGGCCATTGATTGGGATTGACGGGGATCTGAATCAGAGCTTCGAAAGGTTGTTCACTGATGTCAATATGGTAGAAGTCGGAGAGGGTTCCAGCGGAACAGACATACAGTTTATGGGGCCTGAGGCCAAAACCAACAATTGGACGGTTACTCCTCTTCCTACTCGGGGAGAGTCCTGGTAGTAGGCTTTGATTTTTGCTTTCTTATTTTTCGGATTATTCAGGGTGTAATCCAAATCTTATTTTATCTTGTAAAAGTGTGAACCCTGTTATCCCGCATTTTAATAAAATTCTTTTCTTGTCTCATTTTAATTTTGTTTTATTCTTTTCTCTTTCTGAACAGTTCTCTTTTTACTGGTTCTAATGACATGGCATGCACGACGGATCTTCGACCTAGTCTAATAAATCAATCTGACTCTGATTTAATGATACAAGAGATCGATTATGACGATGAGTCTGAATATGATGAGGATAAAGCCTTCGAAGAAATAAACCGAGAACTATGCCAATTTGAAGAGAAACCCAAGCCTAATCTGAATGACACCGAGGCTGTAAATCTAGGGGATGCGGATAATGTCCGAGAAACCAAAATCAGCATCCACATTGAGCCTGGCATCAGGGAAGAATTAATCAAAGCACTCATTGAGTTTAAAGATATTTTTGCATGGTCGTATGACGACATGCCGGGTTTAAGCACCAAGCTAGTGGTTCACAAATTGCCCATTGACCCGGCATGCCTTCCCGTCAAGCAGAAACTGAGGAAGTTCAAGACAAATATGAGTGTGAAGATTAAAGAAGAAGTAACCAAGCAGTTGCAAGCAAAGGTTATTCGGGTCTCTCGATATCCTGATTGGTTGGCTAATGTAGTGCCAGTACCAAAGAAAGATGGGAAGATCAGGGTATGCGTCGACTACCGTAATCTGAACAGGGCAAGCCCAAAGGATAACTTTCCATTGCCCAATATCCATATCTTGATCGACAATTGCGCCGGGCGAGAAATCGGCTCCTTTGTGGATTGCTACGCTGGGTATCATCAGATTTTGATGGATGAAGAAGATGCAGAGAAAACAGCTTTCATTACGCCATGGGGGACTTATTGTTATCGGGTAATGCCATTCGGTTTGAAGAACACTGGGGCAACGTACATGAGAGCAATGACTACTATGTTCCATGATATGATACACAAAGAGATCGAAGTGTACGTAGATGATGTGATCATCAAATCCAAGCGTCAGGAAGACCACGTAGCAGACCTTAGGAAGTTTTTCCAAAGACTTCGAAGGTACGACATTAAGCTCAACCCAGCCAAATGTGCATTTGGTGTTCCATCTGGAAAGCTGTTAGGATTTATCGTCAGTCGGCGAGGCATTGAGTTGGATCCGTCAAAGATCAAATCCATCCAGGAATTGCCGCCACCAAGGAACAAAACAGAAGTAATGAGTCTGTTGGGAAGATTGAACTATATCAGCAGATTCATCGCTCAGCTCACAACAACTTGTGAACCCATCTTTCGATTGCTGAGGAAAGATGCCGCGATAGAATGGACGACAGAATGTCAGGAGGCATTTGACCAGATCAAAGGTTATTTATCCAATCCACCTGTATTGGTTCCACCTGAGTCGGGGAGGCCATTAATCCTTTATCTAACGGTTCTGGATCATTCGTTTGGTTGCGTGTTGGGTCAACACGACATCACAGGAAGAAAAGAGCAAGCCATCTATTATCTCAGCAAGAAGTTTACAGTCTATGAGAATAAGTACACTCAACTTGAGAAGACATGTTGTGCTCTAACTTGGGTAGCACAGAAGTTTAAGCATTATCTATCGTCACATACTACATACCTTATTTCACGTCTGGATCCATTAAAGTATATTTTCCAGAAGCCTATGCCCACAGGAAGATTGGCAAAATGGCAGATATTACTCACAGAGTTCGACATTGTCTATGTGACGAGGACGGCCATGAAAGCCCAAGCATTGGCCGATCACTTGGCTGAGAATCCTATTGATGAAGAATACGAGCCTTTGAGGACGTATTTTCCAGATGAAGAAGTGATACATATAGAGGAGTTAGAACTGAATGAGGAACCAGGGTGGAAGCTTTTCTTTGACGGGGCTGCTAATGCAAAAGGAGTTGGAGTAGGAGCAGTACTTATTTCAGAAACAGGACATCACTATCCTGTTACAGCTCAGCTACGTTTCTATTGTACCAACAACATGGCTGAATATGAGGCATGTATTTTGGGCCTACGATTGGCTGCAGACATGGATGTTCAGGACGTCTTGGTCTTGGGAGACTCGGACCTCCTAGTACATCAGATCCAGGGTGAATGGGAAACACGGGATTTGAAGCTTATACCATATCGACAATGTTTGCACGATTTGAGTAAGCGATTTCGATCAGTGGAGTTCAGACACATCCCGAGAGTTCACAATGAGGTTGCCGATGCTTTGGCCACTTTAGCATCGATGTTGCACCATCCAGACAAAATCCATGTTGACCCATTGTATATTCAGGTTCGTAATCAGCATGCCTACTGCAACATAATAGAAGAAGAAATGGATGGCGAGCCATGGTTTTATGATATCAAGGAATACCTCAGGATGGGAATATACCCGGAGCAGGCAACCGGAGATCAAAAGAGAGTCATTCGACGACTGGCAAATGGATTTTTCCTCAGTGGAGGAATGTTGTACAAAAGAACCCCAGATCTGGGATTGTTGAGATGTATTGATGCAGGTCAAGCCACGATAGTGATGACAGAGGTACATGCTGGAGTCTGTGGGCCCCATATGAGCGGATATGTGTTGGAAAAGAAGATTCTGCGAGCGGGATATTATTGGCTCACTATGGAGCATGATTGTATCAGTTTCGTACGAAAATGCCATCAGTGTCAGATACACGGAGATCTGATTCATTCTCCACCAACGGAATTGCACACAATGTCCGCACCATGGCCATTTGTAGCATGGGGCATGGATGTCATTGGGCCTATCGAGCCGGCAGCTTCGAACGGTCACAGGTTCATTCTGGTAGCCATCGATTATTTCACTAAGTGGGTTGAAGCCAAAACTTTCAAGTCTGTAACCAAGAAGGCAGTGGTGGATTTCGTCCATTCCCATATCATTTGTAGATTTAGGATCCCAAAAAAAATAATCACGGACAATGGTGCTAATCTTAACAGCAACTTGATGAGAGAAGTATGTGAACTGTTTAAGATTACACACCGTAATTCCACCCCGTATCGGCCCAAGGCGAATGGAGCAGTTGAGGCAGCCAACAAAAATATAAAGAAGATATTGAGGAAAATGATTGAAGGATCCAGACAATGGCATGAAAAGCTACCATTTGCGTTGTTAGGATACCGCACTACTGTTCGTACTTCAATAGGTGCGACTCCTTATTTGTTGGTATACGGAACCGAAACAGTAATACCAGCGGAAGTTGAAATTCCTTCCCTTCGAATTATCGTTGAGGCCGGGATTGACGATGATGAATGGGTCAAAACCCGATTAGAGCAGCTGAGTTTAATGGATGAAAAAAGATTGGCAGCAGTATGTCATGGCCAGTTATATCAAAAGAGAATGGCAAGAGCATACAATAAGAAGGTGCGCCCCAGAAAATTTGAAGTAGGGCAACAAGTATTGAAACAGATCCTCCCACATCAGATTGAGGCAAAAGGCAAGTTCGCCCCGAATTGGCAAGGGCCGTATATTGTGACCAGAGTATTATCCAATGGCGCTTTACGTCTGACGGATGTTGAAGGAAGATGCGTCGACATGGCTATCAATTCTGATGCAGTCAAAAGATATTATGTGTAATTTCTTTTGTTGTTTATTTGTTTGTTTGTACTTAGTGCTTATCGGATAATGAAATGACGGAGGCAATTCTTTCTTCTATCCAAACACTTTTAACCTTTGCTTTACCCCTTTGAGCCATACTTATCTTTTTATACCCCTCTCTTGGAATCATTAATGAAAAAATGTATGAAAAAAAAAACTTTTTGAAGGTCGCAAGAAAACAAAGGAGTCAGTGAACTACGTTCGACCTGATTCCTCAAAGAGGATACGTAGGCGCCTCACGGCTCGGTCATAAGGTAATAAAAAAAAAGGAAAAAAAAATCAAAAGAAAAATCCCCAAGTAAGAAAACTGGGGCAGAAATTATGTTTCTAAATTTTGAAAAAAAAAAGAAAAAAAAGAGTTTGATTCCAAGAGTTGTAATACTTTACCCATCAAAGTTATTTTGAATTTTATATCCTTTTCTTCTAAAACCTATATTGATATCCAAAAAAGACCTCCCGATCAGTATCCGAGAGGTGTTAAGATAGGCAAATGAAAACCAAGAATAAAACGTCGGTCCCTGACTGAATGAGGATCATGAATTGAAAGAATTGATAGCCAAAAGAATTCCCGGCATAGATAAATCTTATCGGCAACACTCCAATCCCAAGCTGAGAAAATAAGATGAGAGAGTCTTATCGGCGAAAACCTTCACAGGCGCCATAAGGCGATGTAAGCTGAGAAATACAAAATGAGAGAGTCTTATCGGTGAAAACCTTCACAGGCACCATAAGGCGACGAGAGTTGTGAGAAATGAGAGAGCCTTGTTAGTGAAAACCCCGCGAAGGGCACTATAAGGCGACAAGATAGATTGACGGAAAAGATCCGTATTTTGCGAAGAATTGGGCACCTATTTATCCCCAGCAAGTGAAGACATCAGAAAGTTTGATCGACACAAATAGACTGGGTTGATTAATCCGGAATGCACAACATGATCATTGGAATCGGTTGTATCACCCAGATAAGTTCATTTTTTTTTGTTCAGAAAGATTTTCTCATTTTTCTATCTTTTCATTTCTTTGTTTAAAAGAATTTTTCTAGAAATTTATGTTTTAAGAAAGGTCTTTCAGAGCTTACTACCAGTTGCCAAAATGGTACAACATAAAAGGTGAAAAGGGCAATCCAGAGACAAGGCAATAAGGCAAAAGACGTTGATTGCCAGGCCGAATAATACTGTCCTAAAATGGCAAGGAAAGTACGGGGAAGAGCCGGAAAAAAAAAAAACAATCCCCAAGACGATCCCCAACATGGATTACATGTTGAGGAAATTGTAAGCCAAGTTCCAAGACGATCCCCAGAGTACTCTGACCGAATATCGACCAAGCTCCGAGGTGGTCGGACAACACAGAAGTGGAAGGGAAGAAAGGAAAATCCATCTTCGGCAAAATAACCTCCAGAAATTTTTGAGATACAAAATGGTGAAGGGATAAATGGAAAAACCATCCCCAGCAGAATGTTATCTCCAGCAAATAACATCATCCCCAACAAGTTTTGAGAACGCCGGACAGGAATAAGGGAAAGGGGACAATCATCCCCATCAGGAGTGACATGACCACTCGCCATATTCGAAAAAAAAACTAACTAAATTTTCTTTGATTTGAACAGGAAAATAAAGTGTTGATGATGGCCTAAAGATACGCCATAAGAAAGATCGCCAGAATTGGGGCAGAAAATTTTCTGCCACAAGTGGAAATTTTCTCGGAGAATCAAGGAAACAAATTCAAATTATTCTTTACCAATTAGGCGCCCACCAGTATAATGCGGGAATACTTTTAAGTTCTAGGTCGCCCACCAGTAAAATGCGGGAATACATTTAAGTTCTAGGTCGCCCACCAGTATAATGCGGGAATACTTTTAAGTTCTAGGTCGCCCACCAGTAAAATGCGGGAATACATTTCAGTTCTAGGTCGCCCACCAGTATAATGCGGGAATACTTTTAAGTTCTAGGTCGCCCACCAGTATAATGCGGGAATACATTTAAGTTCTAGGTCGCCCACCAGTATAATGCGGGAATACATTTCAGTTCTAGGTCGCCCACCAGTATAATGCGGGAATACTTTTCAGTTCTAGGTCGCCCACCAGTAAAATGCGGGAATACTTTTAAGTTCTAGGTCACCCACCAGTAAAATGCGGGAATACATTTAAGTTCTAGGTCGCCCACCAGTATAATGCGGGAATACATTTAAGTTCTAGGTCGCCCACCAGTATAATGCGGGAATACATTTCAGTTCTAGGTCGCCCACCAGTAAAATGCGGGAATACATTTAAGTTCTAGGTCGCCCACCAGTATAATGCGGGAATACATTTCAGTTCTAGGTCGCCCACCAGTAAAATGCGGGAATACATTTAAGTTCTAGGTCGCCCACCAGTATAATGCGGGAATACATTTTATGTTCTAGGTCGCCCACCAGTAAAATGCGGGAATACATTTCAGTTCTAGGTCGCCCACCAGTAAAATGCGGGAATACTTTATGTTCTAGGTCGCCCACCAGTAAAATGCGGGAATACTTTTAAGTTCTAGGTCGCCCACCAGTATAATGCGGGAATACATTTCAGTTCTAGGTCGCCCACCAGTATAATGCGGGAATACTTTTCAGTTCTAGGTCGCCCACCAGTAAAATGCGGGAATACATTTAAGTTCTAGGTCGCCCACCAGTATAATGCGGGAATACTTTTAAGTTCTAGGTCACCCACCAGTAAAATGCGGGAATACATTTAAGTTCTAGGTCGCCCACCAGTATAATGCGGGAATACATTTCAGTTCTAGGTCGCCCACTAGTATAATGAGGGAATACATTTTGTCTGTTCACTCCATATTCTAGGTCGCCCACCAGTATAATGCAGGCATACATTTCAGTTTTCCATTTCCAGGTCGCCCACCAGTATAATGCGGGCATACATTTCATTTTTCCATTTCCAGGCGCCCACCTGTATAACGAGAGGAATACTTTTCAGTCTTATACTGCAGATTTTGAAGTCAGTAACCCCACCGGAAGGCAAAGGTTACAACAAGAATCCCCAGCAGGAAACAATAAAAATTCCAACACCGGAAGGCAGAAGGTTGCAACAAGAGGTCACAGCACAAACTCAAGTGCATGTGTCAAAAGAAGAAAAGTACCGGAAGAAATGCAAGCAGACAAGGAAGCAAGGCAACAAAAACAAATTGTACTCTAGCCTAGCTTCTTGTTTTCTTTTAAGCACGTTGTAACAAGGAGATCGGAAAGCAGTAGTAATAGCATGCAACAACAGTAACAGTGCAGTCCAACGGTAGTCCCAGCTACCAAAGTTTCCCGAACTACATTGACCTGATTCCTGTTTAGCCCAGGATATGTAGGAAACCTTTGAAGCAAAGGTTCGGTCAAATCTTTTTCAAAAAACGCTTCAACAGAGTACTCGGATGGGCAAAAATCGCTCGCTTTATCTTTGCACGAAAACCCTTCGTGTCTCCGGGCAAAGAGGGGCAGCTGTAAGCACGTGATTTTTGCCCAATATGAGAATTACTCCCAAAAAATTCAAAAATAAAATGATTTTTCTTTGATGTGCAATTTTGTGATATTTTGAATAATTATTTGTATTTGTCTGTGCATGTTTATTTGCTAAATTAATAAAAAATACAAAAATATGTCGCATTTTGCATATAGGATTTAATTCTACAATTGTTAGTGATTAAATTTGTTTTACAAAAATTAAAAATTACAAAAATAGGCATCGTTTGCATTTTTAGCATTTAATGTCCAAATATACAATTTTATGCTTAATTAATACTTAATTGTGCGTTAATTGTTATTGAGAGTTAATTTGCGCTTTTATAACTTAATTTAGTTCTTAATAATAGTTTAAGTATTTTTATAATTTAGTTTTAGAGAAATAAAAGAAGAAAAGAGAGCGAAAATATAAAGAAAGTCGGAATTGGGCCTCTTCTTCGATTTCAAGCCATAGGCCCAAAAAATGGCCCAATCTTCCCTACGACCCAGTCCATTTCGAACTGGGTCGACCCAGTCCATAACCCAACACCCTTATCATTTTTACAAAACAAAACAAAAAAAAATAAACCAAGAAAACCCTAAAAATCTAAACCATCCGCCCCCTCCCCCTTCTCCTTCTTCTTCCTCACAACTCCAAAGCACAACCATGGCTGCCCTCACCAACATCGACCACCCTCCACCATGAACACCCCCTCACGTCGTCACACTCACACACACATACACAAACAAACGACACAACAGTCCATCATCCCAGCGTTGTTTCTCCATTGACGAGCTCAAGCTCGACCATGGACTACCCGCTGCGTCTGCTTCAGCGTCCGCAATAGCTGCTGCCTCACGTCGTCTTCTTCAGCTCAAACAGCCATAGCCACTGCTTCGTCGTCCTCCACACGTACGCCGCTACTATCGCGGCTTCTTCTTCAACTCCTTTTGCTCGCCGCAGCTGCTTCCTCATCGTTCAAACGCGCCATTGCTGCCCGTTTCCCCCACTGCTGCTGCGTTCCGGCCTGTTACTGTTTCTCGCCGCGTCCAGTTCCCCGACGTTGCTGTTTCGTGGCAGCTTCTCCATTTGAATCAACGAGAGCAGCTCCGCGTCCAGCTTCTTCAAGAACAAACATTGAATCAATGGTTGCGGACTACTGCTCCTTCCTCTCCATCTTCTTCGTTTATTCGTCGTTGTTTCGAATCGGTTAGTTGATTTATGTTTTCAAAATTCGTCCATATTTTTTTTTGTTGTTCGTTGTTTTTCGGATTCAAAGTCGATAAATGATTCAATGTTTGTTTTGTTTGTCCGTAGTTGAAATAATTTTAGTTTGTTCATATGTTTCGTTAAATTAATTTTCAGATTTCAAAATAGAAGTTTAATTAGTTGTTTTCATGTTTATTTCATGTTTGTATTATTGTTTAAGTAAGTATTTGTTAGTTTGATGTTTGTTAGATTCAAATTGAAATTTAATCAACTATTTCTTCAATTTGTTTCATGTGTTTATGTATTGTTAGAAATTGTTAATATTGTTAAGTTCAAGTTTAAGTTCATAATTGTTTCTTCGTCGATCTTGTTATTTGTTTAAAGAATTTAGTTGTATTAAAGGAATATATTGTTTTAATCGTTTAATCCGTCATGTTTGTCGTTTAAAATAGTTTATCCATGTTCATACTTTGTTTGATTGTTCTTGAATCCGAATTTTGTATAGTTTGATTTCTTGTTTACCATTTATGATTATTGCTTGAATTGTTCTCATAATCTTGTTTAAAGTTTAATATAAGAATTGTTTGTTGTAATGTTGTTAGAATTGATTTTAAGTTCAATATGATTGAATTTAGAAATCTTCATACTTTGTTTGTTGTTGGTGTTGAATCCGAAAATAGGATTGTTTGTTGCTAAAATATTGTTCAATCAAATTTTAGTTGTTCTTTGTTGTTCAATTTGTGTTCATGTGATTTGTTGTTGAAATGTTGTTAAAATCATGTTCATGTGATATTGTTGTTATGATGTTCATCCGTGTTCATATTGTTGTTTGAACATTGTTAGAAATTGATCATATTGTCTATATTTTGGTTAAGTTTGATTAATTGATGTGTTATAGCTGATGGGTAGTTTGGTAAATTTGTAATACGTTCAGGGGTAGTTTGGTAATTTCAGTAAGGTCGGAAGGGGTAGTTTAGGAATTGTACATTTTGTAATTATTTATTTGAAAGCATGGGGGACAAAATGAAATGGGGTGGGTTGTGATATGATTATTTAATATAAAGGGGGGACAAGATTTAAATTAAAGGGGAATCTTGCATTATTTTAATAAAGCATGGGGGACAAAATATAATGGGGTGGTGTGATATGTTTATTTAATGTAATGGGGATGAGTGGGAAGATAATGGGTTGGGTAGAGAAAAAATATTGATTTAATTGATTAAAGGATTTATGGGATGGTATATATATATGTGAAGTCTTGAACACAAGAAAGGGGAGAAGAAATACAGACAGAAAAAAAAAAAGAGATTGAAAAAAAAAAGCTGAACATTTATTCCGAAAAAAAAACATTGAAACTCTCAAGAAAAGAAAAACATACAAAGAAAAAAAAGTTGAAAATTAGAAGAGAAAGTAGTACACACCTGATAAATATTCTGGTATACAGGTGTAGAAATTAAGGGTTGAAGATTAACTAGCCTTTCAAAAATCTGAAAATTTTCCTTGGTTTCTGTCCATTATTTTCGGCATTCCTGGATTTTATTTTGAATTTTTCAAAGCTGTCACTAGGATTTTCGTTGACTGGTTATTGCTGGTTATTGTTACTGTTGCTGTGTTACGTATTACGTTGCTGACTTTCTTCTTCTTATATTGACAATATCAGGTACACAACTGTAATTTTGGCATTTTGTAAGCTGAAATAAAGAATGGAGAATTAAATTTTTAATTTAGTTTAATTTAATTTTTTGTATTGTATTTAGGTTATTCATGTATTATTATTCTGTAAATCACTGTCATTTGGCATAACTAGGCATATTATAGCGACATATTAAATAACGCCTTAACCAGATTATTAGGAAATATATTTAAGCTTGATTATTAATTAAAACTGTTTAATAACAAAAAATAGAAGAAATAACGTAAAAATGACGTTATTGAATCAGTTTGGCAAAAATTAACTAAGTTCCTTATTCATAAGGTTTTTCATCAACGATAAGTTAATCCGAATCATGTAGTCAATTTCAGTTATAACATGAATTAGTTTGCGAACAAGTATTAGGACATGATGAATTAAAACAAAGTTAGTTAATGTTAAATTGTTTAAATTTTTAGAAATATGATTTAGTACTCAAGTTTTTATTTTTATTTCTTTCAATTTTCAGTATTTGTAAATAATTAGTTTCAATAAACTTAAGTCTTACTAACAATTTGAATTTTAATCCAACTATGGGATAATTAGTTTTTTTTATTTTTATTTTTTTACTTTTCGATAATTCCATGTTGTATTTATGATTATAATTTTATTACTTTCTGTTAATATTTGTTTTCCTCTTCTATTTAATATGTCATTTTCAAGAATGTAGATATTGATTTTACATTTATAAACAAACTTAGTAATAATAAAAGGTAGTCATTAAAGGATATTCTTAAAATAAGGAAGGATTTCGCTAAAAATAAATAGATGTAAATAATACAAAAATTTACAGGATTCTTCAATCTCATTTATTTATTTAATTTTTTTTTTTTTAAAAAAAATTTTACTTAGAATTTGGGATGGTTTGTTTAGTGAATTTCACTTCCTTCCCCAAAGATAATGACGCGCTAGACTCTTTAGGCGCGATTTAATCAATTTTACCTTCTTAAACTCGGATGCGCATTTCATGCGACCCAAATCTAAATCTTAAAACATTGAATAAAAATGTGTTCCGGATTGCGGGTGCATTTCATGTGACGTAATCCAAAGACATGTTTTAAACGATGTTCACAATTTTTTTTAAAAAAATAATAATAATAATAATAAAGTGGTAAAAAGTTAAATTTGCACATTGGTTCATAATTGTATTTAAAATCAGATAAATAAGCCGAATATGACAGTTGAGCGACCGTGCTAGAACCACGGAATTCGGGAATGCCTAACACCTTCTCCCGGATTAACAGAATTCCTTATCCGGATTTCTGGTACGCAGATTGTAATATGGAGTCATTCTTTTCCTCGATCCGGGATTAAAATTGGTGACTTGGGACACCCTAAATCTCCCAAGTGGCGACTCTGAAATGAATAAATAAATCCCGTTTTGATTGTCCTTTAATTGGAAAAACTCCCTACGCACCTCGCGGTGCGGAAAAAGGAGGTGTGACAGCTCTGGCGACTCCGCTGGGGAATTAACCCAGAACCAGTGGTTCAGGGTTAGAAATTCGAGCTCATATAAATTGTTATATTTGGTTTTATCTGATTTTTACATGTTTGAGCCTAATGTGCTAAATGCTGCTTTTACCGCGAGTGATGAGTTATCAATGTCTTTGCCTTATGCTTCTTATGTTTTGATGATCTAACAAACTTATTGTGAAGAACTAGATAGAGAACCTGGCCCACATGGTATACATTTCAACTGACCTGGTCTAAGTTTGAAAAGCAGCAAATGAATGAACGACCACAGGGAGGAACACAACAGAGACCTGGTGACCTGGTACCTTAGGGTTCTATGACACAAGTATAAGTCAGTGACTGTCCGCAATCATTATAAAGAGGAACACAACAGGGACCTAGTCCCTTAGGGTTCTCTAACAAAAGTACAAGTCACTGTACGACTAGAACATAGCAACAGAAGGTGACAATCTAGCAACTGTTACAGAAGAGGAACACAACAAGGACCTGGTTCATTAGTGTTTTCTGACAGAAGTACAGGTAGACTATCCAGCTGGAACGCAACTGCACAGAAGTGGTTGTGCAGATAGTACATCAGTCACTTCTCATTGGGAAGAAGCGTGTATCAAGAATTGACACCACTATCCATTGTGATGTATTTTGTGATATAACAACCTGGTGTAAGGCACAATATCTTTGTGCATTCAGTGATATTCACTCAAGCATAACAGTGTTCATCCGGTATTGAAGTCACTGGTGTGTCAAGAATAAGAAGACAACTCCACTAAGGATTAGTTTCTTAACGAGTTTATGTACGTCCATAGTTGAGTTGTAATCTTGTTATTTGCTCTTTACTGTATTTCCTAGTTTGCTTTATTAGAAGCTTTGTCTTAGGAACAAACCAAAAATTCGTAAACTTTCGAGTTTATGTTGTGACTAGGAATAGTCATAAGTTTAAAGCCTTTGTAACTAGGATAGTTATAAAGTGGCTTGTTGTGGGTGCATCACAAGTTAGTTGAAGTCTTTGAAATAGGGTTATTGCAAAAGGGCTTGTAATATAGAGATTGCAAGTTACTGAAGTTAAAAGCCTACAAGATTATGTCATGGTTTTTCGATCCTCTTGTGTGTGTTTTTTCCACGTAAAAATCCCGTGTCTTCTTTACTTTCAGTCTTTATAGCATTCTCAGTATCATCTTATATAAGACCAAGTACTCTATAGTTTGGTGGACTCATATAAACTAACAATTGGTATCAGAGTAGGTTCTTTCTAAAAGGTTAACACCTAGAAAAGATCTCAATGGCTGCTCCACCCAACTTTGAGGAAGGACAATCAACCTACAGACCTCCTAGATTCAATGGTCAATGCTATGGCTGGTGGAAGACCCGCATACATGATTTTATAATGGCAGAAGACTCAGAACTGTGGGACATCATTTGTGATGGTCCACATGTCCCCATGAAGAAGCTTGAAGAAACGCAACCAATGGTGCCGAAAGGCAGAAAAGAGTACAGTGACATTGACAGAAAACTGTAGAAAAGAACTATTGTGCCAAGAAAATCTTGATGTATGGCATAGGACCTGATGAGTACAACAGAGTCTTAGCTTGTGACACTGAAAAAGAAATATAGGAAGCATTCCAAACCGCACACGAAAGAACTACTCAAGTCAAACAGTCCAAGATCGACATGTTCACCACGGAATATGAGCTCTTTAGGATGAAGTATGATGAGTCTATACAAGATATGCACACCAGATTCACCTCCATCATAAATGAGCTTCACCCACTTGGAGATGTCATTCCCAGAATCAAGCTTGTAAGAAAAATCCTCAGTGTTCTACCTAGTTCTTGGGACTGAAGCTAAAGATTTACAAACTCTGACCATGGATGAGTTGATTGGTAATCTGAAGACATACAAGATGAAAAGAAATAAAGATAGTGAAAGAAGAGAGCCCAAGAAGGAAAAGAACCTGGTACTCAAAGCTGAAAGTAGTGACTCAAGTGGTGAAGATAGTGACATGGCATATCTTACTAAGAGATTTCAAAAAATGGTTCGAAGAAATGGTGGTATACCAAAGTGGGGCAATTCAAGTAAAGCAAGGAACAACGATCTCTGTCATAGATGTGGAAAGTCAGGGCATTTCATCAAAGACTGCACACTCACGAAACAGGAGCAATACAAGTAAAATCCTGACAAAGCAGCAAAAAGAAACCTGGTTCCAAACAAACGATTCAATCAAAAAAGTGCTTGGGGAGAATCCTCTAGTGAATCCAAAAGGGAACCAGAAGCAGAAAACAGTTCCATGATGGCAGTGGAAACTAAAGCAACAAAGTATGATTCACTGTTCGCACTGATGGCTCAGTTTGATGATGAAGAAGAAGATGAAGACGATCAGGTAAACTTCAGGGATATTCAGAGAAATCTGAAATCCTACTCTTCTAAGAAGCTAAAGTCGTTAGCTAATGTCCTAATTGAATCCTATTATAGCCTTGTTAATGATAAGGAGATCCTGACCATAGAACTAGGAGAGGACGAACAATCTAGAGATGATCTGGTGGTCTATGTAGTGGACCTAAATGAGACCATAGCTAATCTTGAAAAAGAAAAGGAAGCTTTGAATAAAAGAATAACTAGTGTGGAAAATGAGAGAGACGACCTGATGGTAGTAGTTATTGATCTAAAAGAAACAATAGAAGGTCTTAGCAATGAGAAACACACCTTAGAAGGAAAAATTGCAACTACTGAAGAAAAGAGGGATGACATATCACCGATATAGAGAAAACCATTGAGGGACTCAATAGAGAACATAGGAATGTGAGTCTTGGGAAAAAGGAAGGAAGTAGCTAGTGAGTCACACATCATGCTTGAAAAGGAATTAATTGTTGTGAAAACCAGTCTATGTAGTGAACTCGAGAAGAATCAACAACTTCAAGTTGAACTAGAGAAAGTAAGAATCGATCTTGAGAAATCTCTGAAGTGGACCTGGTCCTCAGATGCTGTCACTACCATGTATCTTAACAATAGCGGGAGCAAGTAGGCATCGGGTTCCAAAGGGAGAAAACTCCTTACAACCCTCACAGCAAGTATGTCACTATACTTGATAACTGGCTATGTACCCATTGTGGGAACAATGAGCGTTTTAAAGAAAGTTGCCAGGCCAGGGTTCAGTCTGCTTAGAAAAACAAAGTGTTTAATGACAAAGTGACAACTAACAAAGGACCAGGTACCACTCGCAAGAAGCATACATTGCCTGCATGGACTAGGAAAGCCCTCATTCATCCTTTTTATCATAATAGGGGACCCAAACTTGTTTGGGTTCCTAAATCTAACCTTTGATTTGCATAAGCAGGGATCAGTGAGAGGAAGCAGACTGTGATGGACTATAGACTTTGAATGCTCAAAGCACGTGACTGAAAACATCATTAAATTCTTCTCACTGAACGCCCTGCAGGAAGGGAATGTATCCTTAAAAGGAAAGGAGAGGGTACATTCTCAGTAAATATAAAGCTGGTGGCATGAGATAAGTGAAGTCGGAAATCTGGTATGAAAGATTGGTGTATACAAGCTTCTCACTTGCAAATAAATTAACTCTGAAGAACCTGGTGTGCGGTCTCCCAAACTCAAGAGTCACCTGAACACGGGTTCACAAAGCAAAGGAGGAGACTCTGAAGGTGTTAATGGCTCTTGTCAAGAAGATTCAAGTGAAAGAAAGAAAAAGGGGGGGGGGATCACGCACAACTTCTCTACACTAAGGACTCCACAACAGATAGTATTGCTGAAAGAAAAGACGGAACTGGAAGATGCGGCATGGACAATGCTCATCAACTATGGAATCGCCAAGAAATTCTGGGCAATAGCAGCAAATATTGTTTTCTACTTGGTGAACAGGTGTCTGATTAGGTCCCTCCTGAATCAAAACACTCTATGAACGACCAAATGGAAGAAAATACCTTCTTGACTAAAAAATGTCATGCTCTCGACAATGGGAAGGACCAGCTTGGGAAGTATAATGCAAAAGGCAAATGAAGAAATCCTTCTGGGATGATCTCCACAAAGCAAAGGCCACAAAGTCTACAACAAGGGCTCACTAAGTGGAAGGAAGTGCTCATGGGGTATTCAATAAGACATCTTCCTCTAACCAAGGAAGAAACGGTGATGATCAATATGATGAACCAACTCTGGTTCCTGGGAAATATCTGAGGCTTCAAATAAGGAGGCTGACATAATGAATAAGATGAAGGAGATAAGTTAAAGACAATGTAACATCATCTTCCACCTCTCACAAGGAACCTGGTACTTCACTTACTACCACTGAAGCTGAATAAAGAGAGAAGATGCAGCTCATGACACTCCACAAGCAACAGAACAAGAGTGTGGGGAAATCAAAAGTAACCTCCCAACTTCCCCTACCAATCAAACCTCAGTCCCAAACTGAAAACACAAAAGCTCCCATCTATGTGACATTCAATCACTCTCTTGTGTTCTAGAGTTAGATAAGAATTGTAAAAAACTCAAAAAAAAAACTTTCTTGTCCCTTCTATATCCCAACTCCAGAATAGAATCCAAAGTCAAATCCTTAGGAATCCTACTTGAAGGCTGCCCACAGAAGTTTGAGATACCTTAAGGGAACTCAGGACTTATTCATGTATTACCCCTCAGGTGACAGTTTTTAATCTTATTGGGTATGATGTTGTTAACTGTGCAGGTTGTCTTGTGAAAATGAAGAGCACTTCTGGAGCGGTTCACTTGCCATGTTCATGCCTCATCCCTTGGGAGACAAGGAAACAAAACTCAATGGACACGTCAACAACTGAAGAAGAATGTGTAGCGGGAGCATCCTGCTGTACTCAAACCCTATGAATTGAGCAGCAACTGGAAGACCATGGGGTATCTTCGAAACTGATGTTATGTCTTTTTGAAGCAGTTCAATACAAAAGGACCAAGCTCATTGAGGGGTGATAGTATCTTCTAAGGGTCAATATGGAGAAAGGGTTGATCTGTAGGAAATCTTGCAGAACAGGAGACTAAATTCCAGATATCTTCATCAAAGCCTTGAGTAGAGAATATTCAGGAACAGATAAGGTGAAGATGGGGTCATGAGAGTCTAATGAAGAACCCGATTCTTCATTAGTTGGCTATGCAAGACACCGTTAGGTAAAGTTAGCTAAAGTATTTTCTGACCAAGCCTAACTCACATCAATACCGTTGCAGGTAAACACGCATGACGATCATAGAAGCTAAAGGTACAGTATGAACTGCGAGAGATGAGCTGCTAAAACCACTTTTTACAAAAAATAAAATAAAATTGGTCTAGCATCAGGTTCTTGTACCCTAGGTTAGTAATGTGCTTATTCTGCATGCCTTCTCAAAACAAAAAAAATTAAAAAACAAAATTAACTCAACTGCCACATCATCCGACTTTTCAAAGTCTGCATCTCCTATCTTGTCTTTCAAATCCTTTCACCCCCTCTGCACTGTAATTCTTTCCCACAAACCTACCGCCGTTTTCAAAACTATTCAAAACCTGTTTCTCTCTCTCCTCTCATCATTAGCCCTTCTTCCAATAAAACCTTCTTTCTCTCTCACAGCAAGCTATGAACCTTCATCTCTTTTGTGTAGCTGTAATCCTTTCTTCATCTCTCGCTCTCACTCTGTATGTCTTCTAAGTACTTCTATAATGGAAATTGAACAATCACTTCCTTCTCCTACCGATAACACCACTCCCACTTCATTATCATCCTTGAAATCATCTCGGAGCTTCACTATTTCACTCCTTCTACTACTTTACCCGCTCTTAGCGCCTCCTCCTTTCCTACAGTTTTCCCTTTTCTGATAGACCCTGTTCTCTCTCATTTTGAAAACCTTATGTGTAGCCATTCCTCTAATCTCATCAACGTACACTTAGGAGGTTTTACCTCTCAAGTGTTAAAAGTTCCTGAGGATGATCCTGATCAATACCTGAACTCCTCTATTCTAGATTTAGTGAATCTTTCAGAGCCACCAGAAAAGGAAGCAGCACATAGCATCATGGTTATCGTTGCTGAGAATCTGATGAGTGAAGGAGCATATCTCTCATCAAGGTATCAAGGGGAAGAAACTCCATGCCTAGGAGATGTAAGAACCACAGTACTCCTTGAGTCTTTGGCTCATGAGACGTTCTCAGAAAAACCTTCTGAAGAACCTGATTCTTTTTCATGCAAACCCACTCCTACACCTCCTGATCATTCTAAGCTTGTAGAATCCTCCTCCAAGTCACCCACTATCAGGTCACAGCAGCCAAAGAGTTTTGAGTCCACACTGCAGAAAAGTAAGAGTAGTGTCAAGAAAAGAAAAAAGAGGATAATGAATCAAAGGGAATTTTTCACTAACAAGAGTATTCCAGTAGGTGGGATTGACAAAATTGTTCTAAGGGATCCTGGTTCCCTGGTACAACAATCTTTGAAAGCTAAAAAGTCTGTAGATAAAGCTTCTGATGAAACTATTGAGCAACAAAAAGGGTCATCCGTGAAGGGAAGCAGCAAGTCTAAAAAAAGTCAAACTGAGCAAGTTATGTCTGAAGATGATACTGTGGGGATAGTAAGCTGGAAAGGAAAATCTGTTGAAGGGTCTATCAAATGGAAACGGGAAACTGTTATAGAACCTGGTGCATTGAGGATCATGCCCTGTGATAGTGGCCTCTGTCAGCAGAGATTAAGAACTCAGAAAGTCTCATGGGGTCATACATTTGATCCAGCAATTTCGGAGATGGAAGGTATGAGACAAATTCTGGAGATTTTGGAATTTCAACAATGGGAACACCTGTTTGAAGGGAGGATGCCTCTAGTGTACGAAGATGCGGTACAAACTTTTTACGCATATCTCTTCACTGTTGAGGGGGATCACATTTGTGCGCTAGTAAATGGAGTAGACATTGTACTTGACACCTCAACATTGGGAAAGGTTCTCAGAATTCCATGTGAAGGGATGTTCTTAGTCAAGGATGTCTGTGGTGTAACTTTAGGAGAGCTATCATGAAGGAGCAAGAAATTCAGCAGGGGGAATAGGTGCATAAAAAGGTTTTGCTTCCTGAGTATCAACTTCTCTTTGAACTGGTCAATAAGGTGCTCTTACCTCGTTCTAAGAGGCAATCTATTGCTACAAAATCGGATATGGTCTTAGTGGAAGCGCTTGATGAGTTTGTCCCAATCAATCTGCCAGCAATTATGATAGATCATATGCAAAAGGTGGCAAACTTTAAAGGTGGGAATCATGGGCTACCATATGGCTTTCTCCTCACTCAGGTGTTCATATTCTACAAGGTCTCCTTGGGGAATCCCAGAGTAGGCACACACAAACAAACCTTCTATAAGACCACTTTAGAAGAGTGTGAGTGTATAGAAAGAGTTGGTTGAAGCATCTCGACCATTTCTCAGCTAATCAACGCTCAAGATGTAGCTTCTGAAGAAATCAAAAGGTTGAGTGCTCGAAATGCCATACTGGAAACTCAGCTTAGTCAAGCAGTTAAAGGACTTGATTCTGTTAATGAATAAGTTGCACGACTGACAAGGAAAATGATAGATTTCGGGCACAATTACTTGAAGAATAACTGTCTGCAAATGCTCGACTGGACCTGGTTCTCAAAACCATTACTGTCTCTTCTTCCAAGCCTCCTTCTTCTAGTGTTCCCTAGGATCCTCTTAGTGACCAGCTATTTTTGCTCTAATTTTCTGTGGTTGCTATTTATTTTTGTTTGCTTTTGTTTTTGTGATGGCATGCTGGAATTCACCATTACTACTCCTATCTTGCTCAGTCCATTGTAAATATTAATAAAATAGCTCCCCTTTTTGCCTGTACAATACTGTGTTCCTCTGACTTCTCTTTTGTCATGTTGTGTGCACATGTGTGGCATAAGCTAGCTGTGTTAGACCTCTTTGTGCTAAATACTTGCTTGTGCTATTTTTAATGATGCCAAAAGGGGGAAGAATATAAGATTCAGAGGGAATAATTGAAGGGAACCTTATGTTGCTTCTAGTATCTTGTTTGGTTATTTCTGCCCTACACAAATACTATCCATGCCTAAGTTTGTCATCATCAAAAAGGGGGAAATTGATGGGTTACCAATGTCTTTGCCTTATGTTTCTTATGTTTTGATGATCTAACAAGCTTGTTATGAAGAACCAGATAGAGAACCTGGCCCACATGGTATACATTTCAACTGACCTAGTCTAAGTCTGAAAATCAACAAATGAATGAACGACCACATGGAGGAACACAACAGGAACCTGGTGACCTGGTACCTAGGGTTCTCCGACACAAATACAAGTCAGTGACTATCCGCAATCATTATAAAGAGGAACACAACAGGAACTTGGTCCCTTAGGGTTCTCTAACAAAAGTACAAGTCACTGTACGGCTAGAACGCAGCAACAGAAGGTGACCATCTAGCAATTGTTATAGAAGAGGAACACAACAAGGACCCGGTTCGTTAGTGTTTTCTAACAGAAGTATAGGTAGACTATCCAGCTGGAATGCAACTGCATAGAAGTGGTTGTGCAAAGAGTACAACAGTCACTTCTCATTGGGAAGAAGCGTGTATCAAGAATTGACACCACTATCCATTGTGATGTCTTTGGTGATATAACAACCTGGTGCAAGGCACAACATCTTTGTGCATTCAGTGATATTCTCTCAAGCATAATAGTGTTCATCCGGCATTGAAGTCACTGGTGTGTCAAGAACAAGAAGACAACTCCACTAAGGATCAGTTTCTTAACGAGTTTATGTACATCCATAGTTTTGTTGTAATCTTGTTATTTGCTCTTCATTGTATTTCCTAGTTTGCTTTCTTAGAAGCTTTGTCTTAGGAACAAACCAAAAATTTGTAAACTTCCGAGTTTATGTTGTGACTAGGAATAGTCATAAGTTTAAAGCCTTTGTAACTAGGATAGTTATAAAGTGACTTGTAGTGGGTGTATCACAAGTTAGTTGAAGTCTTTGCAATAGGGTTATTGCAAAGTGGCTTGTAATAGAGAGATTGCAAGTTAGTGAAGTTAAAAGTATACAAGAGTAGGTCATGGTTTTTTGATCCCCTTGTGTGGGATTTTTCTACGTAAAAATTCTATGTCTTCTTTACTTTCAATCTTTATAGCATTCTCAGCATCATCTTATATAGGACCAGGTCCTCTATAGTTTGGTGGACTCATATAAACTAACAGGGAGCCTTGAGACTAGTGTAGATCTTCTACTTCTTGATATTATAGACTTTGATGTTATTTTGGGCACGGATTGGATGTCACCTTATCACGCTATATTGGACTATCACGCCAAGACGGTAAGCCATGTCGGGGTTTCCTCGATTAGAGTGGAGAGGGACTCCTAGCCATTCTACTAGTAGGGTTATTTCTTATGTGAAGGCTCGGCATATGGTTAAGAATGGGTGTCTAGCATATTTGGCATATATTTGTGATCCTAGTGTAGAGGTTCTCTCCATGGATTCAGTACCAATTGTGCGCGAGTTTTAGAGGTGTTTCTTACAGATTTTCGAGGATGCCACCCGACAGAGATATCGACTTCTGTATTGACTTGGCTTCAGGCACTTAGCCCATTTCTATTCTACCATACCGTATGGCCCCAGTTGAGTTGAAGGAATTAAAGGAGCACTTACAAGATTTTCTTGATAAGGGATTTATTAGACGTAGTGTCTCGACCTGGGGTGCACCAGTGCTGTTTGTGAAGAAGAAGGATAGTTCGATGAGGATGTGTATAGATTATCGACAGTTAAACAAATTCACTATCAAGAACAAGTATCCTTTGCCGAGGATTGATGATTTATATGATTAGCTTTAGGATGCTAAAGTGTTTTCGAAGATTGATTTGAGATCTATCTGTCATCAGTTGAAGATTAGGGCATCGGATGTCCCTAAGACAGCTTTTCGGACTCGGTATAAGGCATTATGGGTTCCTAATAATGCCATTTGGCTAGAAAAATGTCCCAGCAGCATTTATGGATTTGATGAACCGGGTATTCAAGCCCTATTTGTATTTTGTTATGATTGTATTCATTGATAAAAATTTGTTTTACTCACACAATCGAGAGGAGCATGATCAGCATCTTCGGGCTGTACTTCAAACCTTGAGACATCATCAATGATATGCCAAGTTTTCAAAGTGTGAGTTTTGCTTGGATTCGATTGCCTTTTTGGGGCATGTGGTATCTTCCGAGGGCATTAAAGTGGATCCTAAGAAGATTCAAATAGTTTAGAACTGGCCTAGACCCACTTTCGCTACTGAGATTTGGAGCTTCCTGAGTTTGGTAGGTTATTATCGTCAGTTCATGGAGGGGTTTTCATCTATCGCAACCCCATTGACTAGATTGACCCGAAGGGTGCCCCATTTAGGTGGTTTGATAAGTATGAGTTGAGCTTTTAGAAGCTCAAGACTACTTTAACTATAACTCCAGTGTTGGTGTTGCCTACAGGTTCGGGGTCTTACATTGTGTATTGTGATGTGTCACATATTGGGCTTGGCATGGTGTTGATGCAAGATTGTAGGGTGATTGCCTATGTGTCTCGGTAACTAAAGGTTCATGAGAAAAACTACCATGTTCATGACTTAGAGTTGGCAGCTATTGTTCATGCATTAATAATTTGGAGGCATTACCTCTACGGCGAGTCGTGTGAGGTATTCACAGATCATCGGAGTCTACAACACTTATTTAAGCAAAAGTATCTAAATTTGAGGTTGTAGAGGTGGGTTGACTGTTAAAAGACTATGATATTACCATTTTGTACCATCCTAGGAAGGCCAATGTAGTGGCTGATACCTTGAGTAAAGAGGCAGTGGGTATGGGTAGCCTTGCATATATTTCAATTGGTGAGAGACCGCTAGCATCATATGTTCGGGCTTTGGCCAATCAATTCATGAGGTTAGATGTTTCGTAGCCTAGCCAGGTACTTGCTTGCATGGTTTCTTGGTCTTCTTTATATGGGCGCATTAGAGAATGTCAGTATGACCCCCATTTGCTTGTCCTTAAGAGCACGGTGCAGCATGGTGGTGCCAAAGAGGTTTCTATTGGAGATGATGGGGTGTTGTGGATGCAGGGTCAGATTTGTGAGCCCAATGTAGATGGATTACGTGAGTTGATTCTTGAGGAGGCCCACAGTTCGCGGTATTCAATTCATTTGGTGCTATCCAAGATGTATTAGGATTTAAGGCAACATTATTGGTGGATAAGAATGAAGAAAGATATAGTGGGGTATATGGCTCTGTGTTTGAACTGCCAGTAGGTGAAATATGAGCACCAAAGGCCAGGCGATTTGCTTCAGAGACTTGAGATTCCTGAGTAGAAGTGGGAGCGTATTACCATGAATTTCGTTGTTGGGCTCCCAAAGACTTTGAAGAAATTTGACGCCGTATGGGTCATTATGGATAAGTTGACCAAGTCAGGGCATTTCATTGCGGTGGAGGTTACCTATTCTTCAGAGCAACTGGCTCAGACCTATTATCCTTTTGTTAGGGTGCAGTGGAGATGTCAGCCGACCGAGGCAGTTATGTAGGAGTCCAAGTCTGATATGCAGAGTAGATACCCACAACTTTTACCAGACCAAGTACTTTTCTATATCCGCTCGAGGATGAATGTTTCTTTTTAGATGTGGAGAATGTGATGAGCCGATAGGTCATTTTGAGTAATAGCCCTTATTTGTGTGTTCCGAAATCTCTGTTAGCTCTATTTTTTATTTCTCGATTTACCTGCGCAGTCTGTGTCTTTTTCGAAAAGATTCTATGTGAAAATTTGAAGAAAAAATGATTTTTAGCTTTAAAAATAACTTGAGTTGACTACGGTTAACATTTTGTGTAAATGATCCCGGATCAGTATTTTGATGATCCCAATAGGTTCATGTTGTGATTTGGGACTTGGTCTATGCCCAAAATTAAATTCGGAAGTCCCTAACTTGATTTGACTTGTTTTGTCGAAAGCTAGTAATTTAATAGTTCGCAAAATTCCTAGGTTTAACTGTAGGTTGACTTTATGGCTACCGGATTTGGATTTTAGGCTTGGAACTTAGTATAGGTTCATTTTTCTATTTGAAACTTGTATGCAAAATTTTGTGCAAATCGGAGTTGGTTTGATAAGATTCGGACGCTTGGTTGTGATTTTTGAAGTTTTTGAGTTTCTTTGAAAATTTCATGCATTTAGATGTTCGATTCGTGGTTCTAGGTGTTATTTTGGCATTTGGATCGCGTGAGTGAGTTCGTATGATATTATTACACTTGTGAGCATGTTTGGTTTGGAGTCCGAGGGGCTCAGGTGAGTTTCAGATAGGCTACTAATCAGTTTTGAACTTAAGAGATAGCTGGTTTCAGTTGTTTCTGGTGTCTGAAGCTTTGTGCTTCGCGACAGCGAAGGTACTCTCGTGATCGCGTAGGGGAAAATGGGACTGGGGCGGAGTCGTTCTTCGCGAACGCAAGGACACGATCGCGAACGCGAAGTAGTGGGGGCTTATCCTTCACGAACGCATCTGTCCACTCGCTAACGTGTAGGGTTATGGGGATCCATGAGGAATTTGTCTGATACTCTTCGGGAAAGAGATCCTTGGCTTGCGAACGCGAAGGCTGGGGGGAGTAATCCTCTCTGAATGTGAAGAGTATCTCGCGAATGCGAAGGCCTTTGGCCGCTGATGTTTCGCGAACGCGTCAGGTACTTCGCGAACGCGAAGTACACTTGACACCCAGTGATTTAAACACTCTAAAGTCGGGATTTGAGTAATTTTTTACCATTTCCAAGTTTGAGCTCGGCTTAGAGGCAATTTTGAAGAGATTTTTCATCCCAACTTGATAGATTAGTAGATTTTAACTTGTTTCATTACATTTTCATAAACACCCATTGATTTTAACCTTTAATCTAAGCTTTTTTATTGTAGAAATTTGGGATTTAGGCAGAAATTGAAAATTTTAAGAAATTGAGATTTAGACCTCAAATTGAGGTCGGATTTCGAAACTAGTCACATAATCGGGTTCGGGAGTGAATGTGTAATTGAGTTTTGGTCCGAATCTTGGGTTTTGACCAAGCGGGCCCGAGGTTGACTCTTTTTGACTTTTTTCAAAAGCATTAAAGATTGAATCTTTTTCACTCGTGGGTAGTTTCTAAAGCATTATTTGAATTATTTGAACTATATTTTGCTAGATTTGGTTAGTTTGGAGGCTAAAAATTCTAAGGGAAAGGCCGCGATTGTGCCTTGATTTGGTTGCGGAGTGAGGTAAGTGTAGTGTCTCTCCTTAACTTGAGGGAATTAGGACTAGTTGACTTATTTGTTATGTGTATTATGTGGGGAAGCGGCGTATATGCGAGTTGACGAGTGTATATACGCCATAACGGGATTTAGCATGGGGGGTTGGAGTATTTACTTTCATATTTTCATTTGTTCCATGTTATTTCGTGCTATATGCTTTAAGTCTTACATGTTTTTACTTGACATCTATGTAATATTTGTTGCTTGTTATTTAACTGCTACTTGCCTTGATTTGTCCACTTCCCATGCAATTTCTTCTTCTTGCTACTTGTTTCAATTTGCTTTAATTATATATTTTAATTGTCACATGTTTTACCCGTTCCATTGTTTGAGATTTCGAGATGATGGACTTTCTCCATTTATTTTGTGGTTCTTTATTGTTGGAATATTTCACCCATCTGTATCGATACTTTGCAAGTATTGTTGTTGAGTTATTTGAGTTAATGGTTAAAACTTGTTTGAGGATCGGGTTGCACGCTGCAACGGTATTGAACAATACCGAAATGATAAGAAGGAATAAGGCTGGATTATGATATGAACAGATGATGATATGGTGGGATCGGGTTGCGCGCATTAATGGATTTAATATGTGGTATTGTACTGGTTTGAGATTGTAGAGTCATTCTTGGTATTGTAATATGAGATTTGAGGTTTTGTTATTCTGAGTTCACTGGTAGTTGGTTTTCGGATCCGTTTCATCAGTTTATTGCTTTATTCTATTCTTTTTCTCCTGTTATTATTGTTTCCCACGGGTATTTGTGAGTGTCCTACCTTAGCCTCGTCGCTACTTCGTCGAGGTTAGGCTCGACACTTATAGGGTACACGAGGTCGGTTGTGCTCATACTACACTTCTGCAGTTCTTGTGCAGATACCAGAGTTGATCCCAATTGCGCATAGTGAGATTGCTCGGACTCAGCTACTTATGGAGACTTGAGGTATAACTGCATGGCGTTTGCAGCCCAGAAGCTATCATTACTGTTTATTTCGCTTCAAAATAGTTATATTTTTTTCGGACTTTATTTGTAGTTCTCCAGATGCTCATGTATTCGTGACTTCAGATTCTGGGTTATGTTTAGACTGTGTTATTCAGTATTATGTCACTTTATTTCATACTATTACGGTTATTATTGTTAACGTTTTGATTAGAATTGTTAAAACTAGTAAAGAAATTTAGGTAATATTGGCTTGCCTAGCAAGTGAAAATTTAGACGTCAACACAGTCCTGAGGGTGAAATTCCGGGCCATGACACAAAATTAATCAAATTACCTGTACAACTAGTAATTTGGAATGGGGGGAGATCTGGCTAGCGTCCCTTGGTTTCATCCAAAGATTAGTTTATACTCAGAGGTCTGAGATCGTAGATCCCCATTCAATTGGGACCCAAGAATTGGTTTAACCTCACGTACGTAGTAACTATAGGACAGCAAATTTTGCATAATTTTGCTGCCATTCGACACTTATTGCCTCTCCGAAAGCAAGAAATCTAGTCAAAGAAAAGGCAGTGTTTTGAAATTATTTAGTCCTTGTAAATGCCTGCATGATATCCATGTGAGATAGGAGTACTATCTATTTGGTTGACCAAAAGAGGAAGAGAAGTAAATAAATTCATAGGCATTCCTATTTTTTTCACTTTTTTCTTACTTTCTGAAAGCTACTTTTGCTTTTCATATTAGGTATTTCTTCAATGTCCCATCTTTAATTGGCCACTCGTGCCAAATGGAATATACAGTCACTGTTTTGATAATTATGCCGACCGTAACTGGTGATGTTGCTTTACACGATTTATTAAGCATATAATATGTGTTAATTTTGTGACATTCATATGATTATTATAGTTCCCCTTAATGAAAAAAAGTTACTTTGATTTTTCCTTTCATTGTGCTTTCCTTTAGTTGCATTTTATGTCCTAAGTTGAAGAAAAAGAAATGAGAACTAGTCAGTGTATTTGAAACTAAATATCTATCAGTCCGTTTAATTATATATAATAATTTAATATTTCAAACATTAAAGTTCAGTATTTGCATTGATTTATAAAACTATGTGATATATTGGTTAAATAATAAAACTTATTTAAAATATTTTAAAAAAAAAGGTTTTACTCATGAACACTGAACTTTTTTGTTCAAGTGAAATTCACCAACTACCCCAATTTCAACTTTGAAATAGTACTCCTTTTTAACTTATTAGAACACGAATGCAAATTAGAACAAATGCAAATAGCTGTACAAATGCAAATAGCTGGACTGAAATCATGGAAACTACCCTCACCATCAATCCTCGTCGTCATCCGCCCCGAATCCAATGTAAAGACTAGCCGTTGTAGTAAATTAGAACTCAAATTTTCCCCTTAAGACTCATCAATCCATGGGCGGATTCTCTGGGCTACTGGTTTAACTGAACTCATAATTTTCGCCACAGATTAAAGATTTATATGTAAAAACTTATTAAAATTTTAACAAGTATAAGATTTGAATCATAATTTGACAGTACAATAAAGTCAATGTTAAGATTTTAAAAGTTGAACCTATTAAATTTAAATCATGGATCCATCTCTATATAGGTCGCCAAAATTAGCACACAATCTCTCTCTATAATTACTGAAGAGAAGTGGGTGGATAGGTGTGACAGACGAAGAAATTAAATAAGAGCATTCAAAGCCATGCTAGTATGGGTTTCGTGACCTCTTAAAGCAACCAAAAATGGTCTCCCAATTTGACTATTTTTCTCTCTGAATCAGCAACCAACCCCACATCAAACTGCAGGCCACACTTGTTTAGTTTCGATATATCCAATTAAGAATGGATCTGGATACAAACGCTCCATTTTTCAGAAAAGGAAAAGAAAAGGGAATTTGGGTACAACAACAACACGTTGAACTTAAACAAAATAACAAGTAACAACCCTAGTAAGTAATAAGTCACCATTTCATTGACTACTCTGAAAAAAGAAAGTCTCACTACTCAATGGCTTTCGATCTTCTTTCCTCCGTATAGATATTGAATAGAACGAGTTCGCTTTATGATTGTTCTCCAATCTCCAGTATAAACCCACATTTTAATAATGAGAATTATAGAACGATTAATTTTTATTATTTATGCACGTATAAGTTAAAAGGATGTTGATGTTAGGTCTTGGATTTAGCTAGCTTTAGGAACGCTTTGCCCAAGATTGATTAAATATGTAACGGACACTAAACATAAAGTCAGGATAGGAGATTTGGTGAATGTCGACATCAACTTTTATTTTCAAATAGGACTATAAAGGTGACCACTTGATAACAATAAGGTCAAAAAATCAAAGTAAGAATTTGAAAAGTAAATGCAGAAGCAATAATTATAAATAATCTGAATAACTAGAATTAAAGAATACAGAAACTAAAAAATATAAAAATTCAAAGGAAAGATTCACAAACTTCCAAGAATGCAAATTGTTTGACCAAAACGTTTTAAGCCTTTTTTGTTAAACCAATTATATATATGGAGTAAATCCTAGTCAGGGATAATTTATTTTAGATATGAGATGAAAGACAAGAATAAACAAGCATGGTTGGATGTAAAGTTTGATTATAGTTGCGATCGGATTCCATAATATAAGAAAAAGGAAGATGACTTCAATAATATCAAATGAGAATGATAAATACATAAGGAAAAATAATCACCATTCTTGAACTAGATAGATCTCCATATATTCGGCAAAGTTGAACTACAAATAAAATGTCAAGATCTTAGGATTTATGCTCCTTTTGGTGAAGAGATTGAAAGGGAAGAAAAAACTCTCCCCTCTTTCAGAGGGATGCATGTATCTCTCCGTATTTTCGTCAGCCCCCCCCTTCTACTCTCTCTCATGATACTTATACAAAACACTTTTCTTACCCAGTGGTTCTTAATCGGGGTACTTAAGTTCTTGGAATATCTCGTAGGATATTCCTCTGAAATGTCTAAGTGTTGAACTAATTAGCCATTCGGGCCGAATTGAATTCTCGACCTCGTCCGTAGCTAAATCACTCGCCGGTATATTGCTTCCTATACGTGACTTCGGCTTGGTCGACTCTTGGCCGTTCCTCCTTAAGTAGAATTCTTTTGATTAAATTTTGACCTATATAGTTAGTCCCTCCGCCTGTCGGGGTTGCTTTTGGGCGAGCTCGGTGGGCGGACTTCGCCAGTTACAATTTTGAGAAATCTTAGTATATTGGCCGAAGGGTGACCCCCTTTTTTGGCGAGGTGGCGACGTGACGCGTCAAGAGTCGCACCTGACCGTTACGTCAGTTTGAAATGGCATTGTTTCATCATGCTTCATTATGTTATATGTTCTCATACGTTACATCATTTCCCTCATTTCTTCCGTTTCGAAATTAATGAGGCGGCATTTGGGATTTCTCGATCGGGATACCCACATTCTTATAAATAGGGATAAGTACTCCTTATTTGAATTGTTGTATTTCTAAAGCTTCTAAAGCCCGAGTTCTTTTCTTCTTCCAGTTTCCAGTTTCTGTGTTTTCTTTCTCCTTTCGATATCTTTTGCTACTATCATCTCCTTCATCTTTGTATTTCTTTTAGCACACAATTAGAAAAATGGCCAGTGCTTCCCTCTGACCCTGTGACGTTGGCTGCGGATGCACCTCCTCATGAGGAAAGGGCGACCATGGTGGAAGATGAAAACTTCCCCACCGTAGACGAGATAATCCCATGCTCTAGGAGGGCTAGGTCTGACTTCAAGAACCTTCATAAGGATGAAGTTGAACCTATCATTCTACGATAGATGCGGCGGCGATTACTGCATTTAGGGCTAAGTGGCAAATCCCGGCCCATGTTGAAATTGTTCCCGCTGGTAGTGATATTATACAAATACATCGCCCGGGGTACTGCGCATTTTACGCGTACCCGTTTGTCGTTGGCTACATGCTTCCCCTTTCTTCCTTGGCAGAGGATTTTTATCGTTTGTACAACGTGTGCCCGGCTCAGCTCTCCCCGTACATATACAAACTTTTCTCATGCTTATCAAATACGCGGAGCTGTCCAACCATGGTATTTATCTACGCCATGTGCTTCACCTCTTCGCCCCAAGTTTTCATAGGGGCACGATGATTCATATGCGCCATCGAAGGACCAAGGGGTTGGTGGTGAAGATGGATGATAAAACTAATCGTCATTTTTGGGAAAGTTTCTTCTATGTGATGACAGATCGCGTGGTATGGAACCCCAGCGGATTCCCCGAGGAGTGGAATTTTGTTTGTAAGTGTTTCTCTTAAAAATGACTGTTGTTTATTTTGGGTAGTCTAATCATTCTCTTCCTACCTTTGCAGCCGAGTGAGAGCCTTCTTCACTAGCTATTGACATTCGCGATTGGGTGAGTCAGGTTTTGCCCCATACTGTGGGGATTCGCGAGTGGTCGCACTTCAATGAGAGGTTTCGGCATAGACCTGCGGCCGGTGAGTCACCTTTGGTTTTAATTGTTGACTTTTATACCGTCATTTCTATCCTCTTACCTCTCTTCGTTTATAGGTCGGAGGGAATCAAGGAGGGTGAGGGATCCTATGCCTACTTTTCGCCAGTTGGGTATCTCTACCGAGCCCGTACTCGCTGTGGCTGTAAGTGAGCCTGCTCAGGCCGCTGCTGTTTCACATACTACAACTTCGCACGGGCTCGGACGCTCAGATGCTGCTCTCCTGGCAGGGATTTCAGCTCCCGCAGTTCATTTGGTTGATGAGTCGTCAGAGGGCGAAGACGAGGAGGCTCCTTTAAAGAGGTGAAGGGTAGTAGATGATGGAGTGACTAGGACCGGGGGGCCATTGAGGGGTGAACCCGTGTCGGCGGTGTCCGAACTGGGCAGTAGTACTAGCTTGGGCATGGAAACCATGCCTCCTTTAGTCGTGGAGATGGCTCCCTTAGAAAAGAGACGGAGCTCGGAGGCCACTATGATCATTCCGAGTGGTCCATCGACTTCACAATGGGCCCGTGCTCCCTCTTCGGCCAGCGAGATGGCAAAGGGCATAGTTTTAAATGACTATGAATCCGGTTCAGATATTAACCCCGAGGACATAAGTATGTTTGAGGCGGGGTTTACTCGCGTGGAGGTGGGAACAGATGATTCGTCCCGCGTGATCGAGATTGGTCTGGAGTGCGATTTGTTGGAGGACACGGTGAGCCTAGTGCCCCAATTTTCCTTTTTTGTTTTACTACTGAAAGCAGGGCCCTTCAGGAGATCAGCGATGCTGGCCTATCACGGGGCGTTGCCGGAATGACTTTGAGGGTGTGTCTATTGCTTTCTTTATTTTACGTCTTCTACTCTCACTAATTTTCTCTTTCTGTTTTCTTTTCTTTCTTCAGACTTTTATTTTGGAGACTGAGAGTATCCATCGCGAGGAGAGGAGGGCTACCGCTTTTCAGAAAATAGTTTCAAAGTTCCACCGATATCGTGACAAGTGCCGCGAGATGCATGCACGACTTAGGGTGGGCGGCAATCCTCAATCCCTTAGGGAGGAGTTGGAGTGGAAGGACGAGGACCTGATGCAATCTATTGGCAGATGCAGCGAAATCGGGGGGCTGCTCAGGGCTAAAGAAGAAGAGCTCGAGGTGGGCAAGGGTGTTGCAGGTGAGTGTGTTGATCTTCAAGCGAAGGTCAGTGGCCCTGCGGGCGGAGCTTGAGTAGAGTTCCACTAGAGTCGCCGGTCTAAGTATTGAATTGGCGAAGAAAGTGGCCGAGTTGGGAGGGACAACGACCGAGTTGGAGAGGGTTGAGGGAGCCCGACTAGTGGCCTCGGCGAAGGCTGCGGCACTGGAAGATTCTATCCACGTTCTCAGGTCTGAACGTGCAACTGAGTTGGAAACGGACGCTCTGAGGGAGGCGCAGCATAATGAGAGAATTGGCGGGCTTGAGAGAGACGTTTTGACCCTAGGCGATCAAATTGCTGCTCTCGAGGCTGAGAAGGCACAATCGTTGACTTCGACTCCCCTTGCGTCCGCCTCTGTTGCCGTTCCTCGTCCTTTGTACGAGATGTGGATCCACGCTGAGGCTCAGCGGGATATCCATAACGGCTTGTTGGCAGCGGGGAGTGTTCTTGAAGATGCTTTCGAAGAATCTCGTGTCAAAGCGCGCGAGGCCCGGCTTGCCTGCGGTTATGATCACGCGACGCCGGAGGCTGGTGGAGATGTCGAGGTCGAGGATGGGCTTACCTCTGATTATGAACATTTCTATGGAGAGGGTGACGGTGGAGGTGAAGCCGCTGAACCAATCGGGGAGAGAGATGACGGCGTGGATGGGTATAATGCTGAGTGAAGTTTTTGTACTTAATTCTTCCTCCTGTATTTAGTTTTTCTGTACTTAGTTAGTTGGGTGGGGGCCTCCTTTTGGCCGTTTGTAAGATGCTATTTTCCCTTTGAATGGAATAGTCGGTTTGTCTTTGGTTGTACATCTTTGGCCTTTCCTTCTCTTTTCTTTTCGAATTTTTAACATCTTCTTGCAATAAGTCCATGACTTTCGGTAGTTAATTCGAGCGAGGTCGAATTTAGGTTTGTTTATTCGAGCGAGGTCAAATTTATCTTGTTAGTTCGGACGAGGTCGAATTTAGATTGTTAATTCATGCAAGGTCGAATTTATCTTGTTAATTCGAGCAAAGTCGAATTTATCTTGTTAATTCGAACGAGGTTGAATTTATTTTTAATTCGAGCAAAGTCAAATTTATCTTGTTAGTTCGAACGAGGTCGAATTTAGACTATTAATTTGAGCGAGGTCGAATTTATCTTGTTAATTCCAACGAAGTCGAATTTAGACTATTAATTCGAGCGAGGTCGAATTTAGACTATTAATTCGAGCGAGGTCGAATTTATCTTGTTAATTCGAGCGAAGTCGAATTTATCTGTTAATTCAAGCGAGGTCGAATTTATATTGTTAATTCGAATGAAGTCGAATTTAGACTGTTAATTCAAGCGAGGTCGAATTTATCTTGTTAATTCGAGCGAGGTCGAATTTATCTTGTTAATTCGAGCAAAGTCGAATTTATCTGTTAATTCGAGCGGGGTCGAATTTATCTTATTAATTCGAACAAATTCGAATTTAGACTGTTAATTCGAGCGAGGTCGAATTTATCTTGTTAATTCGAGCGAAGTCGAATTTATTTGTTAATTCGAGGGAGGTCGAATTTATCTTGTTAATTCGAACGAGGTTGAATTTATACTGTTAATTCGAGCGAGGTCGAATTTGGACTTGTGTTGGCATGATGTGAAAACTTGGTGGGGTTGCGTAAGAATCCGTATGTTGCTCCACTTACTCATTTATTGGAGAATACTATATGTTGTTGTATGGTCCGTGCGTACAGTCGAGGAGTCCCAGTCCATCTAGTCCCTTCATCACTTAGCCTGGAGAGGTAGTTGGTAGGCCGGGCGATGAATGTCTCGCTCAAGCTTCGGGATGTCTCGATGCGTGTACGAGATTGAATTTTGGCTAGTTGTGTCATTGCATAGCGGCTTTGGCGAGTGCGTGGGTGAGTTTCACGCACATATGTTCTATCTGTGTGCTGGAGAGATTCGTATATTTTCCGGGCGAGTGACCCGGTCCTAGTCTATACAGACTTTTCCTTTATGGCATTGAGTACCAACTTATTGGGGGGGGGGGGTTCGCTCGACCGATACCTACATGATGATATGGCGCGATGTGTTTTCTTGGTGTGCTATTTTGATGGAGTTTGTTCCATGTTCACGTGTCTGTGAGGATGCCCATATTCCTGTCCGACTCTGAAAAGAAACAGCAAGTTAATACTAAATCGTTTATTACCTCGACTGATTTGTTGACGGGTGGAAGAGAGCGACCATATTCCCTTCTTTGGCTATGTTCGTAGCTGCTATCATTGGTTGAGCTAATATTCACTGAACTCGGATGAAATCTTATGGTTTTTTGTCTTGGTGTTTTTGCCGTCTCCGCTACTTGGGTCCGGAAAGTCCTTTTGATATGATTGGCAATGAACTGAGAGTGCTAGCTTCAGATCCGATCTCAGCCTCGTACTTAGCTTCGGTGTTAGTCGAACTTGGGCACCTTGTGGGTTGATGACTTACTTCGCTCGTTGGGATATTCAAGTTCAAGTCCCAATCCGATCTAGTCCTGAGTGCGTGGGGACACGGAAACATAAATCGTACCGCAAGCACACAAGCGGAAGGGTGAAGTTACAGTGACAGTAAGTAGAACTAGAACCGAGTTTCGATCTAGAGAAAACTAAAACTTTGGCAAGGAAATCTCCACAGTCGATGCCAAATTATTTGACCAATAAGTTTTAAGCCCTTTTTGTTAAACAAATTTAATAAATAGATATGGGGTAAATCCTAACCAGAGATAGTTTATTTTAGATTTGAGATGAAAGACAAGAATAAACAAGCATGGTTGGATGTAAAGTTTGATTATAGTTACGATCGGATTCCATAATATAAGAAAAGAAAGATGACTTTAATAATATCAAATGAGAATGATAAATACATAAAGGAAAAATAATCACCATTCTTGAACTAGATAGATCTCCATATATTCGGCAAAGATGAACTACAGATAAAATGCCAAGATATTAGGATTTATCCTCCTTTTGGTGAAGAGCTTGAGAGGGAAGAAAAAACTCTCCCCTCTTTCAGAGGGATGCATGTATCTCTCCGTATTTCCATCAGTGCCCCCCTCCCCCTCCCTCCTTTCTACTCTCTCTTATGATATTTATATAAAATACTTTCCTTACCTAGCGGTCCTTAACCGGGGTACCTAAGTTCTTGGAATATCTCGTAGGATATTCCTCTGAAATGTCTAAGTGTTGAACTTAGTCGTTCGGGCGAATTGAATGCTCGACCTGGTCCGTAGCTAAATCACTCGCCGGTATATTGCTTCCTATACGTGACTTCGGTCTGGTTGACTCTTGGTCGTTCCTCCTTAAATAGAATTCTTTTGTTCAAATTTTGACCTATACACAAATTCTTTCGGCCTTGATAAGATCTAAACAATAACGTCTTGACTTGTGGAAGACAACAAACCTCTTTACTTGAAAAAACAAATCAAAATAATAAATTCATATCTACCATTTTGTTTTGTTGTGCTCTTTTTTAAATTCAAATAAGATCCTAAGTAATACTGATACAAAATAAATTCACATTTAACCGTTTCTGGGTTCAGGAGTTAGGGTTATCATTGCTTCAACTTTCATTCACTTATCTACTCGCCAATCTACTCAAAGGCAAACCATCATTCCCAAAACCAAGGATACACTCCACAAATTCAGTTTTTGGCATAACACATTGAGGAAAAGTTTGGCTATATTTTAAGGGCTCGTTTGATATGTGGGAGAAGGGATAATTAATCCCAGAATTAAATTTGAGATGAGCTTATTCCACGTTTGGTTAGGATAAAATTACAATATAACTAATTTCGAGATTAATTACTCTGCAATTGTAGTATTTTTTTTTATCCCTATGGAGGAGTGAGATAATAATCCTGAGATAATTAATTTCGAAATAACTAATTCTGAAATAATAATTTCTAAATAATTAACTCTGGGATAATTTGTTTCATTACGAAGAGATCTCTAACGAAACAAGAACAGAAGCCAAAATACAAAACTAAATACACTTGCCAACAAAAAGAAAGAAAAGAAAGAAAAGAAAAAAAGGGGTCAATATGCATTGCTTATCAGAAATTTGATTATAGCCCATGTATAATGTACTTGGGCCTCCCATCAATTCACATGGTTAAGGGATATTTGTCAATTGTCTCAGCCCATGGACCTTTTTGGGCTTCCCCATAAATGGGCCTATTGCATTCCCAAATTAGACTAGTGCACTTGGTCCCAGTTCCCATCCCAAGCAGCCATATTTTGTCACCTTTTTTCACCTTTTCCTTAGCCTCTATGTATGCCAATTCATACCACAATGAAGAAGAAGATTGGTTCCCAAATCTATGTAATGTCATTAAAGCAGGCTCCATATCACTCTCTCCAAGTTTTAACCCTTTTCCCATTTCCTTTATCACTGGCTTTCCTGATGTTGGCAAGCAAAAATGTTGTATCACTGACTTAAAATTAGGCACGTAAATCTCAGTCGATTTGTCTACAAACATCTTTCTCAAAACTGAAACACCGAACCATATTTTCTCGGTGTAAGGAAGCATTTGCGAACCGAGATTCGTTATGTTTGTTCGAAGAGTTTCTCCTGCAGCTTGCAATAAGTCCCTCTTAAGTGTAACCCCAGTAAATCCATTCGAGTCCTCTTCACGATAAGCAGAAAAATAGGCCTTATCGTCAAATGATCTTTGACTTCTTAGAGTATTAAGAAGCTTGTATTTTGCTGTCTTTTTCCCTTCTTTTTTGTTGGAAATTAAAATCGCACCAGCACCCATACGAAAAAGACAATTAAGAACTAACATCGTTGGTTCTTTTCCAGGATACCAACCTGTGGATAAGATTTCTGTGCTAAGAATAACAGCATTGAAATTCTTGTGAGTTTTCAGTATGTTTTGAGCCATGTCAATAGCTAATGCACTAGCACTACAACCCATGCCACTAATTGTATAACTTTTGATGTCTTCTCTCATGGAAAACTTGTTTACAATTATGGAAGAAAGCGAGGGAGCAGGGCAAAATCCACTGCAATTAACGATTAAAACATCGATATCTAGTGGAGAGAGATTGGTTTTGGCTAAAAGGTCTTCAAATACAGTGAAGAGTGACATGTGGACTTCATTTATGGCTTCTTGATGGTCTGATTTAGGTGGGATATAATGAATTGCAGGAGGTAAATATGTTTCTTCACTTTGTCCTGAATGACTAAGGACTTTAGACATGAAATTTATGCTCTCTTTATCCAAAAAATCCATCATTTGAGCATGTTCGATAAAGGCTGCACGTGGAACTCTACAGGAATTTGGTGGCTTTAGACATGAATAATCGACTAAGTATACTGGTAAAGGCCTTGATTTGAAGATGAAAAAGAAGAAATAGCACGTAACGACCACAACATGAAAGGTGTTGAGTTCTGGCTTTAGCAGAATAAGTAGAGATTCTATAGTAAAGAAGATTAAAAGAGAGAGAAGTTTTGGAAGCTCCATAAAAGCTATATTGAGAATGAAGTTAGGGTTGTAGAGATAATGAACATGTTATGTTGAAGGGGATTATATTGGGAGAGCCAAATGTTTGCATGAGGCAATATAATATTGGAAAACATCCTCCCAACTAATTTACATTGCAGTAATATTGAATATACCAAATCTTGAAGTTGAATAGGTCTTATCGTTTTAATAAATGCAAATCAGGTACACAGTGTTATTGTTTGACTTGTAAATTTCATTTGTGATTATATTATTAGTTAATACTGTATAAGTTAAATAATCATGTGATGTCTCTGACTAGCTAGCCACGGCCATGAGAAGATACGTAGCAAGTTCTGCTATGCAAGTTGGTCCAGCAGAGGCAGATGCAGTTTATCTGCACCAAGTTCAACTTAACCCAATACTTTTGACGTGGAGCATAAATTTATATATAAAAATTCATTAATATTGCAATATATAGCAATATGAACTAGTAATAACTTTAAAAAGACAATAAATTCAATGCTAAAAAATTTAAAAGTTAAATCCATAAAACTTAAATTCTAAATCCGCCTTTGACAATGAGTAAAAAGGCTATTAAAGTTGGTTTTGGCCAAAATGGGTAGGTTGAGTAGTGTTTAATTTGTCAAATCCCACATCGGTGGTTTAGTCTTTTGGTAGGGAATATTTCTATATAAAAGGAGGCATAATATTTGGGATCTATACACACCTCTCATTTGCCTTCTTATCTTCTTAAGGTATTTATGTCTTCTCTCTTTAGTATTATTTCACTTGTATTTTTGGAGTGACATAAAATATTGGTTGTGTCTGAGGAAGTAGGCTAAATTGACCGAACCTCGTAAATTCTGGTTTTCCTTTTATTGTTGCTTTATTGTCTTATTTATTATTTGGTGGTTGTCGTAATTTTTGGTATAGTAGTTGTGACTCATTCACACTATATACATTTGGCTTCCGCAACAATTGGTATCAGAGCGAAGGTACTGTCTAAGTATGCTCTGTGGTTGCAGCATAGTCTGATCTTCCACATCAGAAAAGATTTATCTTGGTAATTGAGTCAAGGTTCTGTCTGAGTATGCTCTGTGGTTGCAGCTTAGTCTGATCTTCCACACCAGAAAGGAAATAATCTTGATTTGTGTCGTCAGCTATTAAATAATATTTGTGTCAAAGATGGAAGACAATAAACAAGAAGAATCTACATCAAGTGTCAACAATACATCATCATTGGCATCTTCGCTTATGACAAAAATTGTGTCAAATGCGAAATTTGCGGTAGAAATTTTTTACGGGTTAGGACATTTTGGGATGTGGCAAGGCGAGGTTCTAGATGTCCTTTTTCAACAAGGGCTAGATCTTTCCATTGAAGAAAAAAGACCAGATGTTATTGGAGAAGAAGATTGGAGAATTATCAACCATGTTGCTTGCGGTACCATTCGATCCTACCTTGCTAGAGAGCAGAAATATCCATATACAAAGAAACTTCTGCAAGTAAATTATGGAAAGCACTGGAGGATAAATTTTTGAAGAAAAACAGTCAAAATAAATTGTACATGAAGAAGAGACTATTTCGCTTCACCTATGTTCCTGGTACCACGATGAATGAACATATCACCAGATAAGTTGGTCACAGATTTGCAAAATATGGATGCAACTTTTGATTATGGTGACTTGGCCTTGATGTTGTTGGGGTCACTTCCTGATGAGTACGAGCACCTTGAAACTTCTCTACTCCATGGGAATGACGAAATTTCTCTCAGAGAAGTTTGATCGGTGTTGTACAGCTATAAACAAAGAAAGGGAGAAAAATAGAAGGGCGGAGAAGGAGAAGCACTGGTTGTGAGGGGTCGTCCTCAAAATCAAATGAGGACAAAGAAAGGAAGATCCAAGTCAAGATCTAAACCCAGCAAAGATGAATGTGTTTTTTGTCGAGAAAAGGGGCACTGGAAGAAAGACTCTCCGAAGTTGAAGAATAAGGCCAAACATAACTATGGAAAGGCCATTATGGATTCAAATGTAGCTGATGGTGATGATTCAGACATCTCATTAGTTACAATAGAGCCATCAACATCATCAAACATATAGTTGATGAACTCGGCTTGTAGCTATCATATGTGTCCCAACAGGGACTGGTTCGTAGATTTTCAAAAAAGAGAATATGGAGTCGTCCACACAGCGGATAACAACCCTCTTACCTTATATGGCATTGGTCCAATACGATTTAGGAACCATGATGGAATGATCAGAACATTAATAGATGTTCGATATGTACCGGGTTTGGAGAAAAATCTCATCTCTGTGGGAGCCCTAGAATCAAAAGGGTTCAAAATCATTGCAGAAAATGGAGTGATGAGAGTATGATCCGGTGCACTAGTGGTAATGAAGGCTAATCAAAATAACAATAACATGTACCGTTATCGCGGTAGTATAGTTATTGGGACAGCGACAGTAACATCCAGTGACGAAAAAGAGGCAGAAGCAACTAGGCTATGGCACATGCACTTGGGACATGCTTGAGAAAAATCCTTGAAACTCTATCAGATCAAGGATTGTTAAAAGGAGTAAAGGCTTGCAACTTGGAGTTTTGCGAGCATTATGTCAAAGGGAAACAGACAAGGGTTAAATTTGGTACAACGATCCATAATACTAAAGACATTTTGGATTATGTACACTATGATGTTTAGGGTCCTTCCAAAACACCTTCATTGGGTAGGAAACACTATTTTGTAACCTTTGTTGATGATTTTTCCCGAAGAGTGTGGGTGTATACAATGAAGAGCAAAGATGAAGTGTTGAGAATTTTTCTCAAATGGAAGACGATGGTAGAGAATCAAACAGGCAGGAGGATCAAGTGTATTCGCACGGACAATGGAGGTGAATACAAAAATGATCATTTCAATAAGGTCTGTGAAAATGATGGCATCATCCGACACTTCACTGTCAGACATACACCACAACAGAATGAAGTGGCAGAACGTATGAACCGAACCTTGTTGGAGAAGGTACGGTGTATGTTGTCCAATGCTGGCTTGGGCAAAGAATTTTAGGCTGAGCCAATTACATATGCATGCCACCTCATTAATCGTCTACCATCTGCTGCTATTGATGGTAAGACACTATTTGAAAAATGGGATGGAAAGCCTGCTGTAGATTATGACTCTTTGCACGTATTTGGATCAACCGCATATTATCATGTGACAGAGTCAAAATTGGATCCAAGAGCAAAGAAGGCTATTTTTATGGGGATTACTTCTGGAGCCAAAGGATATCGCTTATGGTGTCCTATAACAAAGAAAGTAATATTCAGTAGGGATGTTACCTTTGATGAATCTGCTATGGTGAATAAGGTAACAGAAGATACCAAACAAAATGAGGGTGCTTCTAAGCAGGTGGAGTTTGAGGGAAAATTTATTTTTCCTACACAAGAAGTAGAGGAGGAAACAAATGAAGATTATCCTTTGGAAGAAGAGCCAGTAGAGAGGGATATTCCAACTCAGGAACCTCAACAACAACTTGAATCAATAGCAACTAGCAGGCCAAAAAGGACAATAACAAAACATGTTCGTCTTATAGAGACGGTTGCTTGTGCCTCCTCAGTTGTAGCTGATGATGTCCCTACCACTTATAAAGACGTAGTCCAAAGTTCAGAAGAAGATAATTGGAGGATTGCCATGAATGATGAAATGCAATCCCTTCATCAGAATCATACATGGAGATTGGCCAATCTCCCGAAGGAAAAGAAAGCAATTGGGTGCAAATGAGTATTTGCAAAGAAAGAAGAATTTCCTAACCAAGAAGATGTTCGCTACAAAGCAAGATTGGTGGCCAAAGGATATGCTCAAAAGGAGGGAATTGATTACAATGAAGTATTTTCTCCAGTTGTAAAACATTCCTCCATTAGAATTATGTTGGCTTTGGTAGCACAGTTGGATTTGGAACTAGTTCAGATGGATGTAAAAACTGCGTTTTTACATGGAAACTTGGAGGAGGAAATCTACATGACTCAGCCAGAAGGATTCAAAGTTGCTGGAAAAGAAAATATGGTATGCAAACTTGAAAAATCATTGTACGGATTGAAACAATCTTCTAGACAATGGTACAAGCGATTTGACAAGTTTATATTGCGGCAAGGGTACAAGAGAAGCAAATACGATCATTGTGTGTATTTGCGCAAGCTTGAAGATGGTTCCTTTGTATATGTTCTCCTATATGTTGATGATATGTTGATAGCTTCCAAGAATTCGGAAGAAATTGACAAGTTGAAGATTCAACTGAAGAAGAAGTTCGAGATGAAGGATCTGGGTGAGGCAAAGAAAATTCTTGGCATGAAAATAATAAGAGATAGACGTTCAAAGAAACTTTATTTATCTCAGAAAGAATATTTGAAGAGAGTACTATAGCGCTTTGGCATAAATGAGAAGACTAATTCAGTTAGTACTCCACTTGCTTCCCATTTTAAGCTAAGTACTATTATGTCGCCAAAAGATGAAGCTGAACAGGAGTATATGTCAAGGGTACCATACGCAAATATGTTGGTAGCTTGATGTATGTAATGGTCTGTACGAGACCTGACATTTCACAAGCTGTTAGAGTTATTAGCAGATATATGCATAATCCAGGAAAGGAGTATTGGCAAGCTGTGAAGTGGATTCTACGGTATATTCATAATATTGTAGATGTTGGGTTAGTTTTTGAGCAGGAAGGCAATCAATCTGTAGTTGGATATTGTGACTCAGATTTTGCGGGTGATCGGGACAAATGAAGATCAACTACTGGTTATGTGTTTACTTTTGCAAAGGCACCGGTTAGTTGGAAGTCTACTTTGCAGTCAACAGTTGCTTTGTCTACAACAGAGGCAGAGTACATGGCTATTACAGAGGCTGTGAAAGAGGCAATTTGGCTTCAGGAGTTGCTAAAAGAGTTTGGTATTGGACAAAAAAGTATCTCAATTTTTTGTGATTGTCAAAGTGCTATTCAATTAGCGAAGAACCAAGTTTATCATGTAAGGACGAAGCACATTGATGTTCGGTATCATTTCGTACGAGAAATCATAGAAGAAGGTGGAGTCACGGTGAAGAAAATTCATACTACAGAGAATCCTACTGATATGCTGATAAAAGTGGTGACTGCGGTAAAGTTTCAACATTGTTTGGATTTGATCAACATTGTTGAATACTGAAGATTGAAGATGAAGACACAACCAAAATTTGTTATTGAGAGAAAATTGAAGTTGTGGAATTTTGCCAAGGTGGAGATTTGTTGAATTTGTTAAATCCCACATCGGTGGTTTAGCCTTTTGATACGGAATATTTCTCTATAAAAGGAGGCCTAATGTTTGGGATTTATACACACCTCTTATTTGCCTTCTTATCTTCTTAAGACATTTGTATCTTCTCTATTTAGTATTATTTCACTTGTATTTTTGGAGTAAAATAAAATATTGTGTCTGAGGAAGTAGGCTAAATTGGCCGAACCTCGTAAATTCTGGTGTTCCTTTTATTGTTGCTTTATTGTCTTATTTATTATTTGGTGGCTATCATAATTTTTGGTATAATAGTTGTGGCTCATTCACACTATATACATTTGGCTTCCGCAACAGAGTAGGAGTACAAGTATAGGGAGACTGTCATTTCACTTGTTTGTGAGAAAATAAAAGATGTATAGTATAAAAGTGAAAGAATTTTTTGGTAAATTTTTCTATTCTCTATAAACTTGGCCTAAATATATAAGTACTACTGCTATATCTATTTTAAAGCTTTCAGATCTAGTAGACTAAACTTTTGACTGTACCTCAAAGTTTCTCAACTTAAAAATATAACAATGCAAAGCAAAGGATCAATTAAGGCAAATGTATGAGAATTCTAGAATATTCAGTAATATAGAGAAGGCTATTCTTTCTGAACTCTGAAGTATGAAGTATGAAGTAGTTGTGTTAAACAAACTGGTGGAAGACTAATTTAAAGTTGGAGTAGGATACCCAATTTGTTTAGTATTTGGTATTAGTTTACTTTATGTTTGGAGAACTGCAAAAATTATATAGATCTTTCAAGGATTTAAAATAAATTATTTTCCTTCCCAAACAATACATGTTAGCAAGTTGAAGGCCATGTTGCCCTTTCTTTCAAAATTCCTTCATTACATCTAATGGTCAGATCAGGATGACAGCAGTAACAAGCATGGAATTAAAACCGACAACAAGGCATGGGCGATGACTTTAGAATGCTTGCAGTTCCTGTAATTGAATACAAGAATAACCATGCTAAATAAATGGTGATTGCTGGTAGTACTCCGTGAAATTAGTTGAGTTGAGCGCAAATTAACCTAAATAATACGTACGGTTATAAATAAAAGGTGGTTGCTGGTTAGGAATTGAAGTCAACTAGTTGGGAAAACCAAGTTGCTGCATTGTTCTCGAGGAGTCAATAATACTACAGGAAACATCCCTACTACTCTGTTGGATGTCAGAATTAGAGGTTTTTTCCCCATGCCTCTTATCATTTCCTTTTACAGTTCCCTTGCATTCAATGTCTTCAACAAGACATAGGGATGTTTTGGTAGGGATGTTTTGGTCAACGTTCTTCTTTATTTATCCCTTTGAGAAACCAATCCGCGTTTCTATTTGCGGGGGCTAAATATACTCTTCTGCTTTCAAATATTGTTTACCTGTACCCTTCGTTATACAATTGGGATATCGATATCCCTATTATTATACTTTGGAACAAAATATCCCTATTTTGGATGGAGTGCCACGTGGCAACACCAGATTAAAACAATCCATTTCTTTTTTTTACCCGATCCATTTTTAAAAAAACCCACAACCCGACCCCTATTTTCATTTTTTTCCAGGTTTTTTTTAAATTTCAGTTTTTAAAAAACGTAAATATTTTGTTAAAAAACAAAACAAAAAAGAATTCTCTTTTTACAAATTTGTTTTTCCAGTTTTTATAAAACAAAATTCTTTTAAAAAACTGAAAAAATGAAAAAAAAATATTTTGTTGAAAATAATGTTTTCAGTTTTTAAAAAACGAAAATAATTTGTTATAAACTGAAGTTTTTTTTGTAAAGGGTTTTAGCTTCTTTGGGTTTATAAATAAAGGATTTTTTTATAAGGTATATGAAATTTTATTTAACATATGAAAAAAAAAAAAGGAAGAGAGTGGTGGGTGTGTGGGGTGGGGGGTGGGGTGGGGGTAATTTTGGGTAATATAACAGAATTAATGTGTATAAATATGGGGATAAAAAGAGATAAAACAGAAAAAAATATTTTCATTTTTTAAAAACTGAAAACATTATTTTCAACAAAATATTTTCGTTTGTAATTTTTTTTTTCATTTTTCAGTTTTTTAAAAGAATTTTGTTTTATAAAAACTGGAAAAACAAATTTGTAAAAACAATTTTTTTTAACAAAATATTTTCGTTTTTTAAAAACTGAAATTTAAAAAAAAAATTGGAAAAAAATGAAAATAGAGGTCGGGTTGGGGTTTTTTTAAAAACGGATCGGGTAAAAAAAAGAAATGGATCGTTTTAATCTGGTGTTGACACGTGACACTCCATCCAAAATAGGGGTATATTTGTTTCAAAGTATGACAATCAGAGTATTTTTGTTCCAAAGTACGACGGTAAGAGTATGGATAACCCAATAGTATAACGAAAGATACATATAAACAATATTTGAAAGTAGAGGGGTATATTTAGCCCTTTTCCGTTCTATTTGTGGCACTCCTAATGTCAACCTATTATTTTTATTCCTTTAGTAATGAACAAAAGTTTCCTGTTTCTTTTTCTTTTATTTTACATGTATAATGCATGTCAGTAGTACCCCAATTAAAAGTCCCGTCAACCTCCTTTAATTTAAGACTCTTCTGTATCATGAAAAACTGAGAAATGGATTCTTTCAAATAAAATGAAGAAAAACACATTCGATACTTGTTCATGACATTTGCCTATTTTTCTAATTTAGGTCTTCATGAGTGGCTCCTTCAATAATGTAAAAGAATGAAACCGAAGCGATAACCTAAATTACCAACTTGTGCTGGAGCAACAGCTCATGGAACAGTACACGAGCTGAGGACACATGCATAAATGGTTATGATTAATACAAGCTGGAACATACCGGCCTGGCCGAGAAATGAAAATTTTATGCTAAAATATGCTTGACTGCCTCGTAGATTTGAGCATGATGTCCCTTTTATATTCTACTATTTATAAATTAAAAAAAAGAACAGCCCGGTGCACTAAGTTCCTGCCTTTAGAATACACTGGTCAAAATAACACTACAAGAAGGATCCTCAAATTATCACTTAAGATGATCCAAGAAGCCACAATAGCCATGGTCGAGGAGTCTAAGAGAGTCGCGGTCAAGACACCGATCTAAGAGAGTAGCGGTCAAGACACCGATGAGGCTCAAGGTCAAAGAGTCGAGGAGAGCCGCAGTCAAGTCATCAATGAAGATCATGATCGAGAAGTCGAGGAGAACCGTGGTTAAAGTTATCCATGAGGGTCACGGTCGAATACGGACGATAGAGCTATAACGGCTAGTTTTCAAAATAAAATATGGAAGAAAATATTCTAGTGAATATTACTTACATTTGTACTATTAGGGTTTCTTGGGAAGAGATCCCAGATAAATAGAAAAAAAAAGAGAGAAGAGAGGCACGCGAGACTGATTTTTTGTAAGAACAACACTTTGAAAAAGATTCATTCTTCACTCAATACAAGACTTTACTTTTCACATTCTCAATTGTTTGAGGATCTATCGTTCAATCATTGTCAGGTTGGTTCTTTTGTTCCATCTCTTGCTCATTAAATTATTCCTCTTAATTACATGAGTGTCATTATGTTGTCATTTATTGAATATCACACACATTGCTACTGTTCTTGATAGTAAAAGGCATTTATTACATAGTATCATTATTGTCTTCATAAACGCCTTTCAACTACTTTTTTTGATATCAAGATCTGCAGATATTATTCTTAACTAAGATTAACTTATGTTTAACTGAAATTAATTATTTGAACCAAGATTTCCGTTTTTGGGTCAAACAGTATTGTTTGCACGGCTCAAACCCGTGGGCTCTTAATTTTATGAAAGCAACTTTACCAGTTACGCAAAAGCTCTACTTCTCTATATTATACTATATATTTGCAATTTCTTTCTTTAAAGTTTCTACAATTAGGTACATAGGGGAAGGAAAAAACGGAGTGCGAAGTTACAACTATTGTGTGAAAAGCTCCTAACTCGTACCACTAAACTATAAATGCTATTCCTTACAATTTGAAAGTTTAACAACTTGACATGTTATTATTAGCACTCCCTCCGTTTCATATTAGATGAGGTACTTTATTTTTTAGTTTGTTCCACAATAAATGACACATTTCTAAATTTGGAAATAATTCAACTTTAAACTCTTTCATTTCACTCATTTACCTTTAATGAGATGCTTTTATAGCTACACAAATGTCATGGCCTCACAAACCTTTTACCCCTTAAGCTTTTAAGAGCACAAATTTTAAAAATATTTTTTTTCTTAAACTCCGTGCCGAATCATACCTCATTTAATATAAAACGGAGGGAGTACATCACATCACAATCATAACACGGAAGTGGACAAACATTTGTGAGAAATTGTCGTCGCATACTAAAGTTACTTATAAGCAATCCCCGAACAAGGAATTAAGGACAAACAAAAACACTCTGTCGTAGAAATTACTCTCACCATATTAGGCTTCACGTATAAGGAATCGATATTAAAAATCCCAACTCCACCAACTTATTATATTGTGCAAGTGATTAAGGAGCCTCTTAAAGCCGTCCTATTTACTTTTTCATGCAACTCCACAGCTCATACCAGACGTGATGTTATTTCAATGTGACCTGATAACTAAAAAGCTATAATCTTATTCAAACTATACCTAATTAAACTATTGAAGCTTACCCTATTGACCAACTGGAGACACATGCTTTGTTTGCATATACATGGAGTCATGGACTACATAAATCGACTATTGGTTGTGATATTTTAAGATCTTTGAAGGAAAAGAAAGAAAAAACATGATCACAAATTTAGAAGATATAATGTCGAGTTAATATTCTAATTAGATTTAGCAGATAGACCATGAATGAAATTTGTTATGATCTAAATAATCTGGTGTCATGTGAAAGCTAATAAAGCAAACTTTGAACGACGATAAATCAGATAACAAAAAAGACATATACCAAAGAGACACAAGCATTTAACGTGGTTTGGTCAATAACCCACGTCCACGGGCAGAGATGAACAATCTACTATATAAAAAAAGAGTACGAAATATTAAGAGAACAACCTCACAAAGAGGCAAACACGAGTGGAGGCTAACATTTGTCCCAAAATTCTCCCCCAAACGAGACTCTTAAACCCCATATGACTACATTGTAAATGCTGTTGAATGATAAGGAATGATCCTTAATTTATAAAAGTCCAAACCTTTTCCTCTAAGAAAAGGGACTAGCTAAATATGAGAAATTTATAATTTTCTTCTACAAAAGAAAAAAGAAGAAAAGAAATTCATATATGGTAAATATGTTACCCTTCCATTCAAGAGATAAGAAACTCAAATGTGATAAGAAAATAGGACAATTTATCAATTCTCCCCCTTGACATAAATTTTCTGACAAAATAAACTTGATCCACCTTCTTCATTTAACCTTCAATAGGTCACAACTCCAAATTTCCACCACAAAGTTTGTCTCAACGTGAGTTGTACTCCGGTAAAAGTTCTCAGACCAATATCATAATTATTGTCAAATAGGTTGCGACAAGAACTAAACCCGCCAAGATGAACTTGTCTTGAACTTTGTCTGATACCACTTGTTAGGATCGAAATAATCAGGTATTATGTGAGAGCTAACAAAGCAAACCTTGAACGACGATAAATCAAACAACAAAAGAGAAGTATACCAATGGAGACACAAATATTTAGCATAGTTCAGCCAATCGAGCTACGTCCACGGGCAGAGATGAGTAATCATTAGATAAAAAGAGAGTACGGAATATAGAGAGAACAACCTCACAAAGAGGCAAACACAAGTGGCAGGCTAACACTGTCCTGAAATTCTCCCCCAAACAAGACTCTCAAATCACATATGACTATATTGTGGATGCTACTGAATGATAAGGAAGGATCCTCAATTTATAAAAGTCCAAATCTTTTCCTCTAAGAAAAGAGACTAGCAAAATATGAGAGATTTATAATTTCTTCTAAAAAAAGGAAAACCCAATTATGATAAATGTATTGCCCTTTCCTTCAAGAGATAGAAAACCAAATATGGTTAGAACAATGGTATCAGAGCCTTGGTTATTTATTTGATTTTTTTACAGAATGTAACTGAATATGAGCAAGATGTTATATTTAAATAGGATCAATTATAACATTTGGAGAAACAAGATGAAAGATTTGTTGTTCGTGAAGAAGATGCATCTACCCATTTTCAGCTCATAAACTCGTGACTATATCCTATGAAGATTGGGATTTCGAGCACGAGCAAGTAAATGGATAGATACGACAATGGGTTGAAGACAATGTCCACAACCATATTATGAATGAGACACATGCGGGATCATTGTGGAAAATCTAGAGACTTTTATGCTTCAAAAATTGGGAATAACAAATTGTTTCTGCTAAAGCAATTGAAGACCTTTAAATAAAGGGGGGCAGGTTTATCCTTGATCATATAAATGATTTTTAAGGCGTCCTTGATCAGTTGTCTGGAATGAGAGTTAATTTTGATGATAAGATACAAGGACTTTGGCTTCTTAATACTCTTCCAGATTCTTGGAAAAAACTCTTCATATTTCTTTGACAAATTCAGCTTCTGGTGCTAAGGTGACCATGGAATATGCCAAGAGTGGTGAGTTGGACGAGTAAGTAAGGTGAGAATCGCAAGGGTCATCCTTACATGTAGATGTTTTGGTTATAGAAGATCTGGGGAGAGATAGAATAAGAGGTTCGAAAAGAAGAGGTAATAGCGGAAGTAAGTCAAAGGTCCAAATATCATTATTATTCCTGCAATCATTGTGGCAAGAAAGGACATATCAAAAGATTTTCACAAGTTGAAGCAAGACTCTATAGAAGTAAAGAGAGTTAAAAATAACGAGAACAATGTTGTTCCTATTGTTTGAGACGACCTTCATTTTGCTTATGATGAAAACGTCATCAATTTGGTATCCCATGAGTCGAGCCAGATAGTAGATTCTGAAGCTACCTAGCTCACATGTCATATCAAGAACAGGTTTTTTCTCATCTTATACTTCTGTTGACTCTGTAGTATTAAAAATGGGTAATGCCAGTGAGGTTAAGGTATTCGGCGTTGGCACAATTAGTTTAAAAACTCATAATGGTTCAACGTTATCTTCAGAATGTCAAACATGTTCTATACTTTCCTTTCAATTTGTTCTTTGAAACAGATTACATGATGAAGGTACCATAATGACCTCTTTAATATCCAATGAAAGCTCACCAAGGTCTCATTATTAGTGCCTCAATGAGTCAAGTCTTCTCATTAATATGTGACACAGGGCTCTAATCTTAATGACTCCATAAATCTGGCAGAAAGTGACATTTTATCATAATTGTGGGCGTACTTAAAGACATAGTTATCCTCGGCCAAAGGCCCACTGGCTTAATTCTATTCTTTTTTTTGTTTTCATTCCTATTCGGAATTGAATTTGACTTTTATTCCTATTTAGAGTAAGTTTTGGCTTTAAGAGAAAACACCACTCATTATCTATAATAGAGTAACCTTGGAGAATTTTTTTATGCTCATTGATATAAGTCTTTGAAAGACTTTAGCACATAAGAGTGATTTCGAGAGAGCTTCCGTAAAGAGAGAAGAGAGGAAAAAGAGTTCTTTTAGCTACAGATTTTGTTCCGACCAACCAACTTCAAATCATGTATTCCGATTAGTTCACCATTGGAGTAAAATTTTCACGGCATGTTACTAACATCTTGATCTTTAATTTGAACGATGGAGATCAGATTTGGAGGCCTTTAGCATCTGATTTCGAGTCCCGAACAACAACTCTGTTTTGTGACTTCTCCTCTTTCTTCAATTGATTTGTTGTTGCTCTTGTTACTATTATTTCTCCGTGTTTGACACTCGTTGTGTAGTTAATTTAGAGAGCTTTTATAACCCTCTTAATGTTATAGTAGAGCTTTTTGAATTTTTGTGATCCCGTAATTTTTACCTTCTATTTGAAAGATTTTTCACGTTAAAATTTGGTGTTCTTTATCTTCTTTAATTCCGAATTTGCCTCTTCCTCGACATAAAAATATCTAAGAAGTGAGAAGATTATTTTCCCACCAAATATATGGAAAAATTAAATTGAATTGAAGTAGAAACTAAAGACTTTTTGCATATGAGTGCGTTCTTCGTTGCAGAAGTTTAAGGAGTAAATCTAGGAAACAAGGTGAATTGTATAACCTTAGCACCCTATTTTGTCGCAAAAAACACTTTAGCATGGGGGAAGAGCTAGGGTCTTCGAGTCTTACTTAAAATATAGGGGATCCTAATTTCTTGAAAGAGCTATTTCGAGCTCTTTTCACACTATACATATTGTTTTCCCATTTGTATTCCTCTCTCTCTCTCACACACATACACTCTCTCTCACATAAAAACATACACAAAAACAATTTTTTTAATAATTAGAACATACTATGTGCCCTCCCCCTTCTTTTTTTCGAATTGCCACCCTAATATATGAACTATTTTCTTTAATGTGCCTCCTACTGTTTACAAAATCTGAAATAATAATTAGAGGTGCAAAATAGGCGTAGTATAATTCTTGAAAGAATCACAATTAGAACAAAGAAGGAATGCTTATTACAAGCCATATGCAATTTGATAAGATCCTCTTTAACTGATGCATAAGAATATGACTATGTTATTAGATAAAAAGAAGATGAAGATGCTGCGTGATGACGCAGTGAAAATGGTTCGTTTATTCCTAAGTGAGAAAACTTCCAAAATTCATTGTCTTGAATTGTACAGAAGACCTTTTCTCAAGAAGTAATTCTTTAACATTCGCCTTCTCTCTAGCCAATAGAGAGAGAAACTTCTTTTCTATGTGAACAATACCAAAAACCCAAATCAATCACCACCAACGTTAACTGATGAGACAAGAACGATGGGCTGGCACAATCATCATCACTGACAATGGAAGAAGCTGACCTGCTCCATTGCAGTATACTGAAGCCAAAAATGGAAGGAATCAAACTGGACCCAAGGTAACCCATTAAAGATAGAGTAACTGAAAATCAACCCTTTGAGTCTTTAGAGTTTGAATGTCACATGTTTAACAATCTGTCACTTGAAAATGAAACACCACAAATCACCCAAATTTTATACCTATCTCTTCGGCCAAAAAACAAAGACTTTATAAACCTTGAACCCAATCACTAATTATCAAACTCATAGGTAAAGAATGGGTTATACCCCTCTACGTACAAAAAATACAAAAAACTTTGAACACAGCAGAGCCCTCTGTACACCACAGTCCTGAATAATGGACAATGGTTCATTGGATCCCAGTTTCTCTCAATTAGGAAATAGATACCAAATTTAATCCCAATAAGGTCCAAATTACCTTTTTCACAATATGGGTGCGCTTACAAGAATTACCTACAGAGTCCTATGATTTGAATATACTACAAAAAATTAGAGGCACGATTAGTACAATTCTCAAAATTGACAGTTGTATGGCGCACACAATAAGGGGAAGGTACGCCAGGATATGCATCTTAGCACCACTGAGTAAGTCTTTACCTACAAATGTTATGATTCGCAAGCATCTACAGGAAATACACTATAAGGACAATCCACTTTGCACAACCTGCGGATGCCTATGCCACAATCACTATCAATTATACAAAATAGGTCTACTCAACAAACGGAGCGGAAAACATCAGAAGAGAAATCAACCTAATGTCAGTGGAAAACAGTCACATACACAAACAAGAGGTACACTACTAACAAAGCCTCAAAGTTAGATGTGGATTACAAACAAAGAGAAAAGGGAAAAACCTCTACTGAAAATTTCAAGGAAAATGAAAGGGAAAAAGAAAAAGAAAAAGAAAAAGAGGAAATTAGAATAGCGAAAAAGGAAGAAAAAAAAAGAAATAAAAGAGAAAAATATTACATCAACTATAGTAGGATATGATGTTACTTTTCCTAGCAATCTTACGTTGGGAGCAAGAAATGGGCTAGACTTTGGCCCTAAGAAAGAGTGTCACGACCCAAACCGATAGGCCGCGACGGGTGCCTAAGTCCTATCTGTCAAACACCCCTAAACATGCGTCTAGGATATGAACCTATATAACATCTACTGCATTACGAAATTGACATACGTGAAGGAAACCTGCCATCAAGGCATATGCACGTATACATGCAGAATACAGTAGGCGAGTTGGCAAGGCTACTATAGACAACTATTCATCCAAAACTGAAAGCCGATAAGGACACATAAAACCCAACTAGACATACTGTCCACAGACCTCTAATAGAAGCATAACTGTACAAAGACGGGACTGAGCCACGTCATACCCATATATATATATATATATACACATACACAAACGTGTCGTATCAACATCAAGAGCAGCTACAGATCAAATGGAGAACGCCAACTCTCGTTGATCAGGGATCCTAAGAAGGGGGACCTTCAGATCACCTACCTGCACCTGCGGGCATGAAATACAGGCCCCGTGAAATAGGGCATCAGTACAAAAAAAGTACTGAGTATGTAAGGCAACCGAATAACTAAAAGCTGAAACTGAACTGATAATATAATAACTAAAACAACTAGGAGTCAAAAAAAATATGAAGATATGCTCATCTACTGATACTAACTCAATTCTCTCAATATAGTGAGTAAAAAAGCTGTCTGACCCTATAAGGCTCAGTATACATATATATATCTGCTCTGCCATAGTAAGCTCGCTCATAAGCGCTCGGCCATACTAAGCTCTGTATCTCGACCAACTGGGCTCGCTCATAAGTACTCGGCCACAATAGAATTGGTATATAACTTATCATTTGATCAGAGGTTGCCCAATAGGGGCCTGCCCATCGATTATAGCTCGATGGAAATGAAAATACTTTTAATACTATATATATGTAAATTCTCTACTCTCTTGATTGAAAGAAGGAAATACCCAACTGAATATGAAGTCCTGATAAGGAGAATATTATAACTTACAAAACTAGGAAAATATACGCAATTTGCGAGACTAGCAAAATATACGTAAATTTCGGGATACAAAATTTTCTTTATGCCTCTTTATCAAACTTATATAATGACGAGATCATGCTAAAATGAAGGAAGAGCTTAGCCTTAACATACCCGGAGTAGGAAAAACTCCGTATAATACTCCGTTGGAAAACCTTCATTGACTGAGAGAAACTTGCCCCTGCTTCTTTAAAAATTCATGGACGAAATTCTTCTGGTTCCTTGAATTTTTTGGAACGAATTACGTTTATTTTGGTTTGGAAGGACTAAAGCTTCTGTTCCTAATTTCTTTGGTTTTAAACCAAAGACAGAACATGTATAATTTCCATACTAAGGCTTCTGTTTGTTCCTAATGTCTTTGGTTTTAACCAAAGATAGAATATGTGTTTCTTTCTATTGAATTTGGTTACTAAGTCTTAAGATAAGACTTAAATGTAAGTCATATCTTGTCATCTTCATAGCTAGCCATTTGGCAAAGTAGTATACTTAGTCATTTTCCAAATCTTGTGGCTTCTTGCCATATGGGGTGGGGTGAGATAATTTATTAATTTTTTATCCACTTATTAGTTAACTAGGTAATGTCCTGTTACCCAGTAATTAATCAATTACCCACATAATTTAAAAATTACTACAAATTACTTAAAATTATATTTATTTTTAAAATACTTCATATATACTTTATATATTATACTACCGTAGTCATATGGTACCTTGCATGGTACTAGTTCATTATTATCGGGTATTATCGCTCGACCCGTATTTTATTTCAAATTGTCCACTTTCAACGAAACTCATTTTTTAATCTGTGTACCCCTTTATCCTTCATAACACTTATTTATCGTTTGTTATAAACAGCATAAGTACGTTAATGCCAAGATGATCTCATCTCCGGTTCTACGTCGATTAACTAAAAACGAAATTTTAACGTATGAAAATGCGAGATGTAACATCCTTCCCCCTTAGAAATATTCGTCCTCGAATGCTCAACTCCCCGTGATCTATATAACTTCGGCAAGGCCGTCTCTGTAACAACACCACTACACACAGGAACTCTCCCCGTAGAAGCTTAATAAACCAACGACATACAGGACCATGATTATGAATAACGACAATGGCCTCACATGACCAACGATAATAACCAACACAAGGAGTTATACTCGTACCTTATGATTGTGATGTCTCAGTCGGATCCTTCTCTTGAGGAGGAAATAAATAGGAATATCTAGACTTCATGTCTCCCACGGCCTCCTAAGTTACTTCTTCCACATTGTTGTTTCTTCAAAGTACTTTCACCGAAGCTACGTCTTTAGTTCTCGATATCCAAATTTGTCCGTCTAATATAGCAATAGGAGTTTCTTTATATGATAGCTGCTCTGTGACATGAACGTCGTCAACTAACACAATTCTGGAAGGATCTCTGATATATTTATGGAGCATAGACACATGAAAGACTGGATGTACAGACTCCAAGTCCGAAGTCAAGTCTAATTCATATACTACCTGGCTTACTTTGCGTATAATTCTTTATGGTCCCATGTACCGAGGGCTAAGTTTTCCTTTCTTTCCGAACCTCATAACACCTTTCATCGGTGATACCTTTTTGGAATACCCAATCGTCCACCTGAAATTCCAAGTCTCATCGTCGATTATCCGCATAAGCCTTCTGACGGTCTTGAGTTGCCAATAGACTTTCCTGTATAAGCTTAATTTTCTCAATTGCTTGTTGTACCAGTTCTGGTCCTACTAACGTAGTTTCCCCAACATCGAACCACCCTATAAGCGACCTACACTTTCGTTCATAAAGAGCTTCGTATGGAGCCATCTGAATACTAGAATGGTAACTATTATTATATGCGAACTCAATAAGCAGCAAATGATCATCCCAGCTACCTTTGAAGTCTATTACACAAGCTTGTAACATATCCTCCAGTATTTGAATAGTACGCTCCGCTTGTCCGTCTGTTTGGGATGAAATGCTGTACTAAGACTTACTTGAGTCCCTACTTTTTTTTCTTGGAAGGACCTTTAGAAGTTAGCTATAAATTGAGCTCTTCTATCCGAGATAATAGATACAGGGATGTCATACAGTCGTACTATCTCCTTAATATAAAGCCTCGCATAATCCTTTGAGGAATATATAGTTCTAACGGACAAAAAATGGGCTGACTTTGTAAGCCTATCAACAATCACCCATACCGAATTTAACTTACGCTTGGTATGAGGTAAGCCTACGATTAATTCCATATTGATTACTTCCCATTTCCAAGTTGGAACCTCCATAGCCTGCAATAATCTACCGGGTTTCTGATGCTTAATTTTAACCTGCTGATAGTTTGGACACTGAGCAACAAACTCTGCTATATCCTTTTTTATTCCGTCCCACCAATACACTTCCCTGATATCATGATACATCCTTGTTGTTCCTGGATGGATAGAATAAAGAGAATAGTGAGTTTCTCCCATAACCTGCCGACGCAGCCCTACAATATTAGGCACACAAAATCGTCTTTGATATCTGAGGACCCCATCTTGTGTAATCTCAAACGGTGTATTCTCCTTCTAAAGGGTAGTATCCCTATAATGAACTAACACAGGATCCTCGTACCGGTGTGCCTTTACTTCAGTTACTAATGAGGATGTTGCTGTATCCTGAAGAGTAATTCTAACGTCACTTTAGTCCAATAACTGAATTCCAAGACTAGCTAGCTGATGAACCTCATGGGTTATTCCCTTTTTCTTTCTGGCTACAAATATGACAGGTTACCCATAGATCTACAACTGAGGCGTCGGCTACTACGTTCGCCTTCCCCAGATGGTATAAAATATCAACGTCATAGTGTTTAAGTAGCTCCAACCATTTCCTTTGACAAAGATTCAATTCCTTTTGCTTGAAGATATACCGGAGGCTCTTATGATCCGTATAGATATCAGCATGAATGCCATACAAGTAGTGCCTCCACATCTTTAGTGCTTGAATCAGTGCAGCTAACTCTAAATCGTGTGTCGGGTAGTTCTCCTCGTGCTTTCTTAGTTGTCTAGAAGCATAAGCCACAACCTTACCATGCTGCATTAGCACACAACTCAATCCAATTCCTGAAGCATCACAATAGATAACGTAACCATCGGTCCCTTCTGGAAGTGTTAGAATCGGTGCTGAAGTTAATCTGTCCTCTAAGGCCTGGAAAACTCCATTCACAAGCGTTGGTCCATTAAAACCTAGTTCCCTTCTGAGTTAACTTACATGGTTATCCTAATCTTGTACAATTCAGGAAATTCTTCTCTTCGAAGGCCCAAACTTCATCTTTTATCCCTCACAATTGTGCCTTTATTCACTATTAGGGCAACATTTCATCTATTCTAAACGTTACCAGTCTTGGACTCCTTTAAGTTCATTCGGGCTATACTGAGCCTACTATAACTTAGGAAAACCATCAGCTCTCTTATGAACTTATTCCCAAGGACTCATCCATTCTTATTACCCTTTTTACTCATCTTTTCTTATCCTTCCTTATGTCTTCCTAGAACCTTGTCTCTCTACCATACTTTAGCTTGCGACCTACACATATCTATTTACACTTATTTGCAACCTTTCCTCAACCTGCTTGCACCATAGATTTCCTTAAGTTATTCCGGAATATCAAGCAAGATGCCACATACCACTTTGGTTAAAAGTGCTTAGAAGAGAAGAAAATATCATTGAAAGTTTCTTGTAATAACCTGCCAAACAGAGAAACTACGAACCTTCATCGGTGTTGTGGGTCTGGGCGAAGTCTTCACTGCCTCAGTCTCTTGTGTATCCATTCGGATGTCTTTACCCAAAATAATATACCTAAGGAAAACTACAGAGTTCAACCAGAGTTCATACTTAGAAAATTTTGCATACAACTTCCCTTCTTGTAGAACTCTAAGCATAGTACGCAGATGATCTGCATGCTCAGCCTCTGAACGAGAATATACCAATATATTATCAATAATTACAATTACGAACAGATCTAAAAAAAGTCCTGAACACACGGTTCATCAAATCCATGAATACTGCTGGTCCATTGGTCAGACCAAACGACATAACCCGAAACTCAAAGTGCCTATATCTAGTCCTAAATGCAGTCTTCGGGATATCTTCATCCTTAACCTTTACCTGATGGTATCCAGACCTTAAGTATATCTTTGAAAAATACTTGGCACCTTGTAACTGATCAGATAGATCATCAATTCTCGGGAGTGGGTACTTATTCTTGACCGTCACCTTATTTAGTTGCCTATAATCAATACACATATGTAAGGAACCATCTTTCTTTCTTACAAACAACAAAGGTGTTCCCCATGGTGACGTACTTGGTCTGATAAAACCATATTCAAGTAAGACCCTTAGTTGTTCCTTCAACTCGTTCAGCTCTAGGGGGCCATTTTATAGGGGGAATAAATATTGGATGAGTATCTAGTAGTAGGTCAATGGCAAACTCAATTTCTCACTCTGGCAGAAGACTCGGAAGCTCATCGGGGAAAATATTGGAGACTCATTCACCACAGGGATGGACTGAATGGTTGGTAACTCCACTTCCCTATCCCAAACCCAAACTTAGTGATAAATATAGTCCTTTTTGATTATCTTTCTTGCCTTGAGATAGGAGATAATTTTACCTCTTGGTGATGCCGTATTACCTTCCCATTCTAAAACAGGCTCTCCTGGGGACTGAAAATAAACCATCATTGGCCTACACTTGATGTTAACATAACAATAGGCCAACCAATCCATACCCATTATAATGTCGAGTCCTATCCAACCGAACACCATGTACCTTAAATTTGTTTATTATCAAGTCTATCACGGGCCATTACGACAACATCCATATATATAAGTAACAATATTAAGACTTAACTCGCATAACCAATTTAGAGGAAGGTTTATATACCTAGGGGTCGACTAAGCCGTAGGCATATCACACCCAAAACTATATACATGATACTGTCTGCAAAAACTCTAAGTAGGCATAACCATAATATATACAAGTCGAGACGGGACTCCCTGCATCCTCATAAAACAACCAAACACATTTAAAACTCTGACTTGGTAATATTCCAAGAAGAGGTGGAACTCTCCAACCAAAAACTGACACTTGGAGGAAGTCTATAGTAGAGGGTCATTGCCTCGTCCTATATAAGAACCTCGATCGGACACACTTCGAAGCGGAATCTTCATGTCCTTATTAGTTACCTTCCTCCTCTTAGCCCGACTACTATCTTCTTCCTATGCGTATCCCATAACATACACTGACAAACCTTGATTGATGGACTCCTAAGACTGTGGACTATCCGGAACCTCAGAAGAGCTGGTGACCTCAAATACCTTGACATATTTTTGAGCCTGAGGGAATCCTGGTTGTGCCAATCCATGCACTACTCCCCTCATACTCTGATCAACGGGCTGTGAAACTAAGGGCATTGTCGAGATCGAAACTCCTCTCACCCCATCTACTGCAGGAGTGGTCGAAACAACTCGAACAGATGACTCATATGGATCCTTGGATGGATCCTACTCTATAGAACCCATGATCTCCGATGGGTATGAATCCATAGTATAACTTATCTCTCTTTCTAACACCTTCGTAGCCTTCTAACCCATGCTAGCGGCTGTAGACTTCAGAGGCATCACTAAAAACGTAACACATTATTCGAAACACGAATGCTCATATTGCACGATCTAAGATAAGAAGAGAGGATAACATCCTATAAGTCCTTAGCCTCCTATTTATAAGTGTGGTGCACGACACACCCATAAATAAGACTCTACTAGACACAGTCTGTAGACAACCCTAGGACAGAACCGTCGAGGGACTGTCATGACCCAAACTGATGGGCTGCGACGGGTGCCTGAGTCCTACCTGTCAAACACCCCTAAACATGCGTCTAGGATATGAACCTGTATAACGTCTACTGCATTACGAAATTGACATACGTGAAGGAAACATGACATCAAGGCATATGTACGTATACATGCAGAATACAGTGGGCGAGCCGACAAGGCTACTATAGACAACTATACATCCAAAACTGAAAGCCGACAAGGCCACATAAAATCCAACAAGACATACTGTCCACAGACCTCTAATAGAAACATAACTGTACAAAGACGGGACTGAGCCACGTCATATATATATATATATATATATATATATATATATATATATATATATATATATATATATATATATACCCACACAACGTATCGTACCAACATCAAAAGCAGCTCCGGATCAAATGGAGCATGCCAACTCTCGCTGATCAGGGATCCTAAGAAGAGGGACCTTCAGCTTGCCTACCTACACTTGCAGGCATGAAATGCAGGCCCTGTGAAATAGGGCGTCAATACAAAAAATGTACTGAGTATGTAAGGCAACAGAATAACTGAAAGCTGAAACTAAACTGATAATATAATAACTGAAAACAACTAGAAGTCAAAGAAAATCTAAAGATATGCTCATCTGCTGATACTAACTTAATTCTCTCAATATAGTGAGTAAAATAGCTGTCCGGCCCTATAAGGCTCGGTATACATATATATCTGCTGTGCCTTAGTAGGCTCGCTCATAAGTGCTCGACCATACTAGGATGTGTATCTCAACCAACTGGGCTCGCTCATAGGTGCTCAGCCACAGTAGGATCAGTATATAACTTACCATCTAATTAGAGTTTGCCCAATAGGGGCCTGCCCATCGATTATAGCTTGACGGTAATGAAAAACTTTTAATACTGTATATATGTAAATTCTCTGCTTTCTTGACTGGAAGAAGGAAATACCCAACTGAACATGAAGTCCCGATAAGGACAATATTATAACTTACAAAACTAGGAAAATGTACGCAATTTGCGAGACTAGCAAAATATACGTAAATTCCGAGATATGAATTTTTCTTTATGCCTCGTTATCAAACTTGTATAATGACGAGAGCATGCTAAAATGAAGGAAGAGATTAGCCTTAACATACCTGGAGTAAGGAAAACTCCGTATAATACACTGTTGGAAAACCTTCGTTGACTGAGCGAAACTTGCCCCTGCTTCTTTAAAAATTCACAGACGAAATTCTTTTGGTTCCTTGAATTTTTTGGAACGAATCACGTTTATTTTGGTTTGGAAGGACTAAAGCTTCTGTTCCTAATTTCTTTGGTTTTAAACCAAAGACAGAACATGTATAATTTCCATACTAAGGCTTCTGTTTGTTCCTAATGTCTTTGGTTTTAACCAAAGACAGAATATGTGTTTCTTTCTATTGAATTTGGTTACTAAGTCTTAAGATAAGACTTAAATGTAAGTCATATCTTGTCATCTTCATAGTTAGCCATTTGGCAAAGTACTATACTTAGTCATTTTCCAAATATTGTGGCTTCTTGCCACGTGGGGTGGGGTGAGATTATTTATTAATTTTTTTATCCACTTATTAGTTAACTGGGTAATGTCCTGTTACCCGGTAATTAATAAATTACCTGCATAATTGAAAAATTACCACAAATTACTTAAAATTCTATTTATTTTTAAAATACTTCATATATACTTTATATATTATACTACCATGATCATATGATACCTTGCATGGTACTAGTTCATACTTATCGGGTATTATCACTCGACCCATATTTTATTCCAAATTGTCCACTTTCAACGAAACTCGTTTTTCTTAATCCGTGTACCTTTTTATCCTTCATAACATTTATTTATCGCTTGTTATAAATAGCGCAAGTACGTTGACGTCAAGATGATCTCATCCCCGAGTCCACGTCGGTTAACTGAAAACGAAATTTTAACGTACGAAAATGCGAGATGTAACAAAGAGGCAACCAGAAACAATCCTTCAAATGCCAAAGGCACATTTACAGTTACACAACAAAACTGGTTTGCCATCTTACACGAGTAGGGATGGGAACTTCAAAATAAAAATCCAAAAAAAAATCAACCCAATCCAACACATCCTCACATTTATCCACAGTGCACACTAAATTCCAGTTCACATCAACTAACACTACAGTGCCCACGGAACAAAAGCTTCCTAAGATCAGAACCATAAATAAAAAAAATACCTGAACACACAGCAACTACAAAAACTACCTTTTCACGGACCCCACACCATGCTAACCCCAAAAAACAGGGCTCAAACTCCCATCCGTTCAATCTGTTCCTCCTTTTGGCCAATCTACACAAAACCCTTGACATCACATTTGATTCACTAAGCACCTATAACACTACCCATCTGTTTATCCCTAGCACTGCTAATTGCACTCATTCCTCCACTATAAAAACTAATCCAACCCCTATGGCAAAAAAAAAAAAATAGACCTTCCATCACCCCCTCCCCCAACTATAACCCTTCTAAATACCAACCCATCTTAAATGCCTATCACACCCCACAAACTGCTTCGTTTCCCATAAACCACCACCACAGTTTGCAATGTTGAGGCACTACCAAAACTATCATCGGAACCACCACTATGACCGCTACCAGAGCTACTGTTATAACACATGTTATCATACGTGGAAGTATGCCATAAGTAAATTGATATAAGCTCGAAAATGAGATATTACATCCCGCATTTTCGTACGTTAAAGTTTCATCGTAAGTTAATCAACGTAAGTTCTGGAGTGAGATTATATGCACAATTCTGTTTCAAACAAGTGATGAGTAAATTCATGAAGGTGAGAGGGTAAGAAAATCGAAGAAAATGAATTTCGTCAAAATTTGACATTTTGGTACAACATACGGTCTAACCTATAATACCCCATATTTATGGACTAGTGCCATACAAGGTACCACATGATTATGATAGTAAAGCATATAAAGTGTGTTAAAAGTGATTAGTATTTTAAGTAATTTGAGATAATTCTTAATTATGTGAATAATTGGATAATTATAGATTTTTAAGTGGGATATTAACTTGTAAATTGGATCTTTTTGGATAATTACTAAGGGGACAACCTTCACATGGGTTTATGAAGACCTGGAAGCAAATTAAAGTCAATTTAATGACTCTTATATGTATGTGAAAGATGACATTTTAAGAGACTATAGGTGGCTAAAGTAAGCCTTATAAATGTGGCCCACAAATCTTAAAGGATTAGGGACTTTCATATATGTTGTAAGTGAGTTACGGATGAAAGTCTCAAAACAAGAATTCATATGACTCTTTTACAAATTGAGATAGGTTGGCGTGATTTTGCTTCAACTTAAATTTCATACGAAATTAAACTACGTAATAGAAATGGGATTTTGCGATTCTAAGTGACTATGGTGCAATCTTTCTCAAGAATATCATACGAATTTTTTCCTACTTCAATCCACCGTCATGTATTATCGCAATTGACTTGTGTTAGAGGGATTGTCAAGAGAATCAGCTCAGGTATGTTAAGGCTAAACATTTTCTTCATTTTGGCATGATCCAGCAACTACATATGTTTGATAACGAGACATAAAGAGAAGTTCATACTCCCGAATTTATACATTATCCTAGTCTCATAAGTTATAGTGTTCTCATTATCGGGACTTTATGTTCAATTGAGTATTGTTTTTTTCTAGTCAAGAGAGCAGAGAGTCTATATATACAATATTACAATATTTTCATTACCATCAAGCTATAATCGATAGGTAGGCCTCTATTGGGCAACCTCTGATCAGATAGTAAGTTATATACCGAGCCTGTTGTGGTCGAACGCCTATGAGCGAGCTCAATTGGCCGAGATACAGAGCCTAGTATGGCCGAGCCCCTATGAGCGAGCCTACTACGGCAGAGTAGTTATATATATACCGAGCCTTATAGGGCCGGACAACTATTTTACTTACTATATTGAGAGAGTTGAGTCAGTATCAGCAGGTAAGCATATCTTCATATTATCTTTGACTCCCAGTTACTTTCAGTTATTATATTATTAGTTCAGTTTCAGCTTTCAGTTATTCTATTGCCTTACATACTCAGTACATTATTTCGTACTGATGTCCTTTTTCTGGGGGCGCTGCATTTCATGTGTGCAGGTTCAGACAGACAGACGGGTAGACCTCCTCATTAGGTGTTGCCCGAGTTCAGCTTGATCAGTAAGCTCTATGCCCTTCGGAGTTTCAGGGCCTAGAGCTTTATGTACATATTGTGTATATATGTATATATGTTATGAGTAGGTCAGGGCCCTTTTCCGATCACAGTATATCCATCAGTACAGGCTTGTAGACATATCCTGTAAGTTAGTGCAGTATGTTTGGCTTGTAGGCCTTTTATGTATATTTTGTTGGTTTGCCAGCCGTAGTAGTTATGATGGCCTTGTCGGCCAAACTTTATATTGATATTTAGTCAGCATTCTCAATTGTCTTGCAATGTGGCCCATGGCCAAAGTATGACATTATATGTTCAGAGTCCCTTAGTCGCAAGTTGGTACACAAGGATAGGTGAGGCACCGAGTGTCGGTCTCGCCCCCCAGGTTTGGGGCATGACAAAAGTGGTATCAGAGCAGTTCTGTCCTGGGGAATCTACAAGCCGTGTCTAGTAGAGTCTTGTTTATGGGTGTGTTGTGTACCACACTTATAAGCAGGAGGCTACAGGGCATTTAGGACTGTCACTCTTTCTTCTTGCTCTAGATCGTGTGGTAGAGCTCACTTATAAGAATTCACATTCCTAAATTCTATTTTATTTGTAATACAATGATACCTACATCCAGAAGGATAGTTGGTAAGGGATTGAATGCAGTTATGGAAGAGTTGAGTTGGAGGAACTCGAATTTGCATCATGCTTATGATGAGTAAATGTAGGGTCTCCAGCAGATCATGTGTGTACTAAGACGTGTGAGCTTCTGGAAAAGGAGCCCTAAGGCATGAATATCTATCCACCCATATGGTAAAAAGCAACGAGAGATTCAGAAGGTAGATACAAGATTCAACAAGTAAAAGGAGCAAGATGAGAAGGGTACGAGGTACCCAGTTAATGAATATTATTGGTATTTACAACTCAGGCAGAAAAATATATAAGCATTGTGAGTTACCTTCAACAGTAATAGAGGTATGTATACTTGGCCACACCGATCTCAGTTATGCCCTATGGGGGCTAACATGTGTAGTTTAAGAAAAGGACGGGATATCAGGATCCGGCTAGGGTTAGAGTAACCCAAAATGGTGGATGGATTGTTTGTGTTAGTTGACATTTCCGAAGGATATTACAAAGGTACTAATAGATCTCTTTGTGAGACACCCAGATGGTGCACTCTGGAATAGTATAACTGGATATGAATACTAGAATGTTAAAAAAACTATTTTTTACAAAGATAGGCACTAGAAGCCTGGAAGGGATAAATATTATCTTAATATGGCTCCCGTACCTAGTAAAGAAACAATGTTAGGCAACCCGATGAGCCAGTAGGGGGATCAAGGGGAGCTAGAAGCAAAATAATGTCTTGTTCGAATTTTTCGAATAAAGTGATAGACACAGATGATAGCAGCAAATAAGAAGAGAGTTAATGAAGCACTATAAGTAAGATGTGATACATGGATGACAAAGGTAGATCAAAAAAGTGACAATATTACAGAGTCTATAGTTAAGTAAAGGAAAAGACAAGAGGTGACAGACCTTGAGGCAACAAAAGAGTATAGATCATAAAGTCACATCCTCATTTCGAGAAATAAATTCGTGACTCCAACGCGACTACCGGAAGGAAAAGTTAGACCCCAAAATAATAGAACTCAGTATGGATTGGTGAACAAGATAAACTAAACATGAATTAGGGACTGAGTGATTTGATAATAGTCGGCATCATGAGAATTTTAGATTTCATTCCGGCGATAATAGAATGGACAACAGAAGAAGATTCATGAGAAATTCAGAGAATGTTCATTCAGGAAGACACTTCTCTAAAGCAAGCAATGTGAGGAAGTTAAGCTTACGGGACTGTATGTGCTAGTTACACTAAGTGTCACCCTTGTGAGTAAGGAAATTTATTATCCTTGGTACAAAAGAATTACTGCAAGGCGAGTAAGGATCATCGACGATGTAAGATGCCAAAGATGAAGAAGTAAAACACCTATACGTAGATCATTGTAGCACTAAATCTTAGTACTCCCCTAAAGGTAGGGGGGATATGGAGTGATGTGGCATTAAGTCAGAATTAAATGGTTCTAGTAACTATGGAATGCTAAAGGAAGAATGCGATAAAAAATGAGAGAGGGATGAGATTGTACTTATTCAAATCCTACAGATGTGCTACGATTCCAGAACATTATGCAAACACAACGTCAAAGGAAGAAAGTAAGGGTTCCTGCCCGAGATGTTATTGATAAATAAAGAGCCATCACAAGATGTAAGTTAAGACAAAGGAAATAACCCAAGAAAGATTATGCAGAGTATTGATATGAGAGTGGGCCAACAAGTAGTTAGTAGTTGATTTAGGAAGAGCCTAGTTATGGCTAGTCAAGAGGATACAGAAAAGACAGTAGGTCGTGCAAGATAAAGATAGTAAAACCCAATATAGTGAATTTAGCCCTGCAGTTATGACATTGTAATACTTGAGAAATATTCAAATAGGAGTTGGGGTAGTTAAAGGTACTGTATGAGTGTTACGGAAAAAAAAGAGTGCTAATGGGAAGATGGTCAAAATATCAAGTTCAGAAGCAACCCTACAAGCACAAGGGCGTGGAGGTAAATAACCACGGATAATTATAGGCGAGGAAAGACATTAAAAATTTAGTCGATTATACGATGTAATAAGCTCATAGCTTTACAAGAGTTAGAGGGTCCTCCCTAAATACCAAAATGAAAGACTAGCTGAGGAAGTAAGGAGGAAGGCTTCAACCTAAGCTCAGTAACCTAAGGAGGAAATGGTCTTATAATAACAGTCTCACAACAACATTGTATGTACTCCCTAAGAAAGTGGCACCTACCATGGTTAATAAATAGGTTCCAACATGCGTGAGAACTAAGATAAGCTAAGTATGCACGCAACAAAGGGGAAAAAGGACCCGTAAAAGTAATAGCTTGCACTTAAAAAAGGAAAAAACTGAGAAGTAACAAAAAGAATTATTCGATTAATGACCCAGAGTACATTATGAACACACTTAAGAGTTTAGAGTTTTATACATGCATCATATATGTTGAAAATTATATAGATATAGACGACTCCGGTATAAGTTAAAAGAAAGAATTGAGCCCAGGGCATATACAAAAGATTGAGTTGTTAGAAGATTGTATCATGAATATTCAATAATGCCCATGAAAGGCTAAAGTAATGACTGACATCAGGAGCCGCAGATCGGAAGATAGCTTAAGCCTGTATAAAGATTGATCTGAAGGAAGAGGTAACTAAAGAATTACATCAACCAAGTATATTAGGAGTCTGATTATTAGACCTAGAAAATTATGGAAATTGTGGTTGAGAACATTGCTGGATCGCTCTTAACATCATAGGTACAAGAAAGAAAGTACAACAACCATATTCTATAATGGCCCTATGATAAAGCCAGTTAGAAAAGTACCAGCCTCATAAGAAGTAAGTACAAAGCTCTCACTGGATTGTGTATGCACCAGAAAAGCAAGTATTATAATAGAGCTTCAAGTTATGGACGTGAATTATACCCATGTGGAAGGGAGGTCATGAACGAAATAGAAGATACAATGCAAGATTTTAAGGTAGCAAGGTAAAGGTGAACAACGTACGAAATACTCAAATGTAGAAGGTTACGAATAGTCCATACTTCGGACTAGAAGCACGGGGATTCGATATCCAAGAATGATAGCGGCATCGTCAATGACATGTCTTCCAATCTATGGTTTCTATGTATCAAGAGGCCTAGTTAAGAGAGTAAAGAAGAGTTAGAAATGATGTGATGTCTCGCTTGACGTTCCAGAATAACATAAGGAAATCTACGGGCAAGTAAGTTAAAGGGAGGTTGCGAGTAGTATAAATGGATACGTATAGGTCGCAAGCTAAAGTATGATAGAGTGACAAAGTTTTAGAAAGACAGGAGTAAGGATAAGAAAAGGCAAGTAAGAATGTGATGAAAATGGATAAGTCCTCGGGATTAAGCCCATGAAAACAAGAGAGCTAATGGTTTGTCTAAGTTATAGAAGGCTCCATATAGCGTAAATGAACTCAAAAGAGTCTAAGACTAGTAGCATTTAGAAGAGATGGAATGCTGCCCTGGTAGTAGAATTCGGGTGTAATTGTGATAGATACAGGATGACGTTTGGGCCTTCATTTGAGTAATAATTTGAGGAATAAATGAAAGGCATTTCATGAATTGTACAGGATTAAAATACCCACGTAAGATGAATTACATGTGAAATACGGTTATGAAAGTGGTATTATGAAAGTAACTTGGAATTTGGTAGCAGACCTCAGTAACGACAAATTGAAGTAAGAGTTATGGTATAGTATGGCTTACTTAGATGTAGTAAGACTAATGACGCCTAGAGGAAAAACTTGTCATAATTTTGTATATGTTCACAAAGTGAGGCCTAGAGATTGGCTAAAAGCTGGAGGAAAGAGGAGAGAAAAGTCGCATAGGCGCACATACAAGGTCAGAGTCGTACAAGCTGCATGACAAAAGGTAGCAACAGTTGCGAGATTGGAAGAATTCTGACCATAAGTCATGGTGTGAGAAAGAGGCTTAAGGTGGGAATGCCCTAGCCTTTGGATTTATTCAAATAATAGTTGCCAAAATGCCAAGAAGAGTATTGAACCATTTGTATGAGCTATCTGGTTATTAGACAAATAATCGCATCAGTCAACATTTGGGGGCAAATGTTCCAAAGGGGGGAATGATGTTACACCCCATGTTTTCATACGTGGAAGTACACCATAAGTAAATTTATATAAACTCGAAAATGAGATGTTACATCCTGCATTTTCGTATGTTAAAGCTTTGTCGTAAGTTAATCGACGTAAATTCGGGAATAAGATTATTTTGATATTATAAGTATTATTCTATTTCAAATAAGTGATGAGTAAATTCATGAAGGTGAGAGGGTAAACAAATCGGAAAAAATGAATTTCGTCAAAATTTGACATTTTGGTACAAAATACGGTCTAAGCTATAATACCCCGTATTTATGGACTAGTGCCATACAAGGTACCACATGACCATGATAGTGAGGTGTATAAAGTGTGTTAAAAGTGAGTAGTATTTTATGTAATTTGAGATAATTCTTAATTATGTGAATAATTGTGTAGTTATGGATTTTTAAGTGGGATATTAACTTGTAAATTGGATCTTTTTGGATAATTACTAAGGGGACAACCTTCACATGAGTTTATGAAGACTTGGCAGCAAATTAAAGTCAATTTAATGACTCTTATATATATATATATATATATATATATATATATATATATATATATATATATATATATATGTTGGGCTTGTAGGCCTTTTATGTATATTTTGTTGGTTTGCCAGCCGTAGTAGTTATGACGACCTTGTCGGCCCAGCTTTATATTGATGTTTAGTCAGCATTCGCAATTATCTTGCAATATGGCCCATGGCCAAAGTATGACATTATATGTTCAGAGTCCCTTTGTCGCAAGTTGGTACGCAAGGATAGGTGAGGCACCGAGTGCCGGTATCGCCCCCTGGTTTGGGGCATGATAGCTACCATTACAAATGTCACCACAGGGAAGATGATTACCAACCTCAGCCACAAATAACAAACTACTACTTCCAAACGACGATTATCTCGGTCCCAACAGTCATTAACCACCAAATCTACTACAACCAGGTGAGCCAATACATGTATGGGTTAATGGATCAACATTGGACTATACCCTACCACCTTCCACATGATCCAAACAATCATTAAACACATGCAAACCAGGAAGCGGTGACTGGCACCCAATAACAAGCGACCCAAATCTTGGAGACAACATATGAACTTATTCAGGTGATAGAGTGATAAGTGGGGATTTGGACTACTTATTAGCTTCTTTTAGCTTTTGTTTTAGTCCAAAATTGTTTATTTCTATTGCCGAAAACTGATGAAATATGCTTAATTGCATGAGTATTGAAAAATAAGCCACAAAGATGAAATCCAACTTAAAAAGGAGTGATATGAACTCAAGGACAAAAATGAGGCACAAAATCTCAAGTGCGTACCGCAGATGACTAGTGCAATGTGTAAACCACATAATTATTGTGTAGCCGTAGAAGCTAACTGATGTCGCCCAAGTTCACACCTCAAATTGGGGTAGTGAAGCGGTCGATGTAATTATAATTACCCAACTAGGATTCGGGATCGAATCCACATTGAGCATTAATTCTACAATTAAAGCAAGAACTAGGCTAAATATTACACACCCAACCATAAACAAGCCCTCCCATTAGGTACCCACACTAGGTTTGGGTCACAACCCTAGCTAGAAATTTAGTTATTCATAGAGAAAATTGAAGAATCTAAAGAAGAAATGATTATTAAAATCATATTGCAAGATTAAAAGACAATAATCTAATGTTTAATCACTAAAGTAAGCTAATGTTACTCAGCCAGTAAAGAAAAATGGCTACAAACTTTCATATGTTCAAAACTTAACCTAATTTTGACAAAAAAGACTATTTATACATAGTTGAAATTATCGGACAAAATTGCCCCTGCGGAGGTTCTGCGGCCGCACAATTCTGTGTGCGGTCGCACTTTGAAACTGGCTTGATAGAGTGGACTTCTGTGGCCGCACAATTCTGGATTGCTGCTGCACTTCTTCAGATTCTACAGACCGCACATTTTTGAGTGCGGCCGCGCTCTTGAACTCGAGCTTGACTTGAAAGACTTATGCGAAACGCACATTTCTGAGTGCGGTCACAGTTTTGAATTCTACGGCCGCACAATAATGGTGCGGTCCGCATTTCTTCATGATCCCATAATCACATCTCTCTGAACCTCATCTTTTGCGGCCACACAATAATTGTGCGGTCCGCACTTTGCAAAGGAAATCTGTCAGAGATTTCTTTATGGACTGCGGCTGCACTCAATATTGTGCGGTCCGCATTTTGCTGTTTTTGCTTTGTTTTTGTCCCTGTCTAAAATTACTCCTTCTTGAGTTGATTTTCATATCTTTGACTCATATTCCAACACTTCTACAAGTAAGCACATTTCATTAGTTTTCGGGAATACCTTTAAGCAATTTTGAGCTAAAACGAAAGTAAAAGAGTGCAAATAAGTAGTCAAAAATCACTACTTATCAATTTACCCAAACTTAAGCTTTTGCTTGTCCTCAAGTAAATAAGGTAATTCCTACCTCCACAAGAAAATAGCTATTTTAGCTAGCCTAAGGTGAATCAAACACACATCAATTGGGACCAACAATTACTCAAAACACTTATGAATTATCAACAAGGCAATAATTTGACTTTTCAAGTACAATAGTTCAAATGTGACACTAGAGCATCAAGAGTTGACTTTATTCATCAAGGGAGCTCGCTCTTTTATATAGGTCATTATGGATCCCAAACTCCCCCTCTACTCTCCGTTAGCATATCTCACTTAAGAATGTAGCACTCAATTCAAGGATTTGTGAAAAGTTCGCTCATCTCTCTCAAAAGAATGTCACAAGTATGACTCTAAATACCATATGCTTGCCTCTCATGTAAATTACCACTAATGTAAGTTCACTCAGCTTGAAATCACGTAGATATTTTTCGGAAAAATGTTGGAATAGAAACGGGTTCATCTTTCCTTAAACACTCCATTTTTCTCTTTTTGGCTCATATCTTGCCGACTCTTTGAGTTATTATCTTTTTCCTCGGTGAACTAGAGAGACTTAACATCACTCTTTCTCGGTCATGATGATCATTTTCTCCTTATTTTTTTTCTCCACGTTTTGCATCATTGCTTTTCTTTGAATCCATTCAACTCTTCACTTTATTCACTTTATTTTTCCATTTTTCTTTTGTCATTCTTTCTTTTTTCTTTGCCTATCCTTTTATTCATTTCTTCTCTTTATGTGCCTTTATACCACTTTCAAACTCCTCGTCTTTCCCCCAAACTTACGTTTTAGTCAATTACTTCTCAAGAGTGATAAGGAAAGCTAGGGTGCCAAGAAAGGGTCACTACAAAATGGGTAAATGCTTGTACCGTGGCTATCAAATGATAAAGGTCTTAGGCTCAAATGGGTTGACTAGGGATAGCAACATTGGTGGGGCATGACCAATTTTAAGCGGGCCAAGGAGAGCCTACAATCACTTTTCAAGCCAAGCAAAACTTAGAATTTCACGTAGAAACACATTCGGGGCAAGTTCTAGACCATTCACACAGGTACTTGGACTTGCAACAAAAATCTCACATCTCAGGCAATTGGATTGTTAAAGAGGATAGAGTCAAGGGCTCACAACAACCATATTCAAGATTTAAAATCACTAATAGTTCAACTAAGCCACTCGATGATTGCTCAAGTTAACACAAGAGTTTAAAAGTCACTAATTAGAGCTATTTCTTGCCAAGAACTTGTTTTTAACCATAAGGCCGTAGTTAAATGTATTGGTACCAAGTGAAGCATGCTTGACCCTTTTATTCATTAATACTACTATTTTTACCTAAACATCAAAAACAGACTCAAGCCCTTAAGAAGGTTGTCACGCCAACCATCGTTGGGAAGAGCCACTCGGTTCACACAAAACCTACCTTTGGAAAGAACCATGACATTAAGAAAACCAAAGCCTTATTGCTCACTTAAACATAAAAAGAATCTTCCAAACCAAAAAGAATCTATTAAAGTAAATAAGAAGTTATACTACAAAGAAAAAACAAACTAAAGAAGCAATGAAATAAACTACTGAAAGTAAGACAAATGAATATACAAACCGAGTGGAATAGAATATATACATCAAAAGAGAGGGAGGAATACATACATAATGAAAGAGAAAATAAAGATAAAAGAAAAAAAGTATTAAAGTTATTACATGCCAATGTCATATCAAATCAACCAAAATAGACCACCCCCTGAATAATAATAAGCGTTGTCCTTAATGCTTAACAAAAATCAGAATAAGTAAAGGTAGAGAGTTAATAGAACTCCCTATGTGGTCTCAGTGTGCATGGGATCATTAGCATCCTCGGGCTCCGCCAACTAGATCTCATCATCCTCCGGTCGAGGAATAACAGGGTTGGTGAACATCTAAAACATCTCCTTAGCAGTGTGAGCAGCAAGGTCTGGCTCTTCAGATTGGCAAGTTGTTGCTTCTGATGCCTCAGTTACTGATGGTGCTACTAGTGCTGACTCCATCAGTAGATCAAGTGGTAATTTCCCAGCGGATGCTATCTTGGCCACGGTTTTTCTCAATCTATCCACCGATTTCTTTGAAGCCTGAGATTTCTGCATCTTCTTCACCTGTTTTCCCAACTCCTTAATAGCTCCTCCATGTGCCACCAATGTATTCATGGTGGTCTTCTGATTGTCCAGGATCTTCTTCAATATTTGCTCCACTGACGGAGGTACCTATGATGCTGCTACTAAGGCAGAAGACTGTTCTACAACAGTACTGGATATGTAAGACAACTTTGAAGTAGCTGTCTGCGTCCAGTTGTTGAGACTCGCCAATTTCTGGGAGACTCACAGTGTAGTGAGTGGATATATGGATGAGGCAGGCACTGGTACTGATGTATATGGTCTAGAAGATGGATGTGGTGGCATGTCAGCTCTCTTGGTGGAATGACCGACTACTGTGGAAGGTATGGAAGCTGTAGAAGTCTCAGCAGCTGAATCTGTAACCACCACCATTGGCTCATCAGACTGGCCACCGGTGGTAGTTGCTTACCCCTTGAACTTTTGGTTCCCCGGTCCTTGCAAAGAGTACCATGAGAAGGTCTTTTTGGCCCGCACCTGTGTATCAAATCTCCTCGGCTCCACCTTGGCATCCTTAAGGTATTTAGTGAGGGTTTTTGGATATGGATAGGAGATTTCACCTTTTTGGACAACCACAGACATGTTGGCCGACATGATGGCACTCACATTGATTGGGTACCCGGCCATAATAGATGCCACCAGAACTGCTCGGGGAAGTGGAAGATTGTTCTCATTCCTAGTCGGGTCTATCCGACTGCACACAAAAGTTTGCCACCTTTTTGCTTCAAAATTGAGGGTGTTCCGTGCAATGGAAACTCCCGTTGTGATCCAAGGTGTTGGTGGTCCTAGAGCTGCCAAGATCTCTTCTAGCCAAGGGAGAGCTGGATCACCTATAACAAGCTTCTCCATGTGCTGGACTGCCTCTATCTCCTCAAATCCCATGTAAGTGTTCAGAGTGAATTGATCGAATCTAACCTTCAAATTCCTCACTTTGGTCACTTCAGTATCTTTCTTGATGTGTGCCACATTGGCATGGAATTCACGTACCAAGTGCTTATTGTCATCCATAACACTCTGGGTGAACCACATCCACCCCTTGCGCTCCCTGAACTACCTAAGGACATTGGGATTGTATTTATCCAAGATCTTCACTAAGAATTACCGCTCAAGTGTCAGCGATCTCTGGGTCCACCATTCTCTGAACCTAGTGAAGGCTGTCAAGCTCACAAATCTATCTTCCCATATCTCCTTCTTCTTCGACCTCTCTAGGTCGCTCACTCTAGTGTCACCCCCTCTACCATTATTAGGAGCATCATCATCATCATCATTAACGGGGATAGGTGTTGCGGGGGCATGTGAGGAGGAGGGCTCAAAATCTTGGCTACCCTCATCCGAACCCTCAGGTAAACGGAGGATTCATCTCTTAATTGTAGTCTACCCGGAACTTGTTTGGGTTGATATTGTGCATGGAGTTGTGCTTGCATAGAGTTTTCTTCTGAGGCTTCCCTAGACGGGAGATATTCACTAGATTCTGAGGATTTAAGGACTCTATTGGCAGTTGCCTTCTTGTTTATTGCTCTTTGGACTGAGAGTGGGAGGTTGCCTCTACCTCGGCCTCGAGAGGGTTCACCCCTACCTTTAGAAGTGTCACCTCTACCTCGTGATTGAACCATTGTCTGCAATTTAAGTCACATAAGTCAGTTACAGGTCAAAGACAGTGTTAACAGATGCATCAAAATAGTGTTGAAAGAGAAAATGCCACAAAATTCAGTGTGGTTGTATACTGCCATGTGCGGACTGCACAATTTAAAAGTGCAGTCACACATCCTGATGTGCGGACCGCATAATTTTGAGCGCGGCTGCACAATTTAAAAGTGCGGTCATACATCCTGATGTGCGGACCAAACAATTTTGAGTGCGACCGCACAATCCCAAGTTCAGACTACTGGTTCTCTGATCTTTCAACAGTGCGGTCGCACACATTTTTCCGCAGCTACACAATTTTTCTGCAAATCACACAATTTGTGTGCGGTCCGCACTTTTCATGCATTACATTTTGCCCTAATGCAAGATTTGTGGACCGCACAATTTGGAATCGCACAACACTAACTGTATGTTTTGCAATTTTTACACAATATAGACATGGTATTTGCAAATAAACATGATTAATGATCTACCCAGTCCCCAATGAAACATATGATATTAGCCATATGATTTTAAGCACACATGAATAACATTTGACATTTTAGGCCTAAAAATAACTATATTGCTGAAGAACAAAAACTAAGAAAAAATGAAAAAATCTAAAAAAATGCATGGAACATACCAGTGATGGAGGATGCAAGTAGGAATCTACACTGATTAAATGAATGAGGAGTGTGAACAAATTGTAGTGAACTGTGCTTGCTTAGGTCTCAAGAACTCAGAGTGTGTAAAGTTGTGAATAGTGCACTGGGGTTCTATTTATAGGTTGATAAAGTTGGTCAAAAGTTAAGCTGAGTGTGGCCGCACAATTTTGAGTGTGGTCCGCACTCTTTACCTGGACCTTGATGAAGCTCTGTGGTCTGCACAAAAGTGAGTACGGTCGCATAAATTTTGTGTGGACTGCACCATTTCAAGTGCGGCCGCAGAATGGCTATGTTTTCTATCACACCAACTTCAGAGAGTTGCATTTTTTGGTCTCCAGTTGTGCGGCCGCACACCGAATTGTACGGCCACATATTCTTCTCTACTGTAGCATACAAGATTGCAGTCCACATAATAAATGTGTGGTCTAACTTTTTCAACACTTAGCCATTTTTCTGGGCACAGTCCCTACAAAGCACACCCATACCTGCATACACTTCAAGACTATTTAGTACAAAATAAAACCTATCTAAAGAAGAAGAAAAATATAAAGAAAAAGATACATGGGTTGCCTCCCAAGAAGCACCCGATTTAACGTCGTGGCACGATGTAAATTTCCAATCACTTGAAATAAAGAACCACCACGACATGGCCATCATCAACTTTTCCATGATAGTGCTTCACCCGGAGCCCATTGACTCTAAACACTTCATCATTCTTATTTTTCAAGTCCAATGTACCGAATGGTGCCACTGTCGCGCCCTCTTTTTTCCCTCCGCGGAGAGAGGTCTGAGTTTCGACATTCATAGGGAACAACTCGTTTCCTTTTGGGAATTGGGTATTTGAAGAGTCGCCACCTAATGGATTATGGTGCATTGGGGCACCTAGAGCGATTAACTCTTGGATTGGTTTGCATTACCAGAGATTAGGGTAAGGGCTCGAAATGACCTTGAGGGGAAGGTGTTAGGCACCCCTATTTGTCCACAACTGTAGGTCCCAGCCGAACTTGTATTTATGAATTAGTCCATTAACAAATAAATAGTTTGAATCAAATATTTTGCAAGTAAAGCACGTTGGATGTTGTATAACTCAAATAATAAGATAAAGGTTTTGAACAAGTTGTATACATAAAGGAAAGTTTAAAACACAAGGAATTTGGGAAAGAAGGGGTCCTAGGTTGGTTAGCCTATAGGATCACCCCACACAATGTCAGGTAAACACTCCTCAATAAGGGGCTACATGTGACATTAGCGCGTAGTCATCATATCCCATATCTACCCTTCCCACCCTCTTAGTGGTCATTAAAGCGCGTGTTGGTTAGCGATTTCAATTGCATGCTATTACCTGTCCCTTCATAATGGTCCTGGAGGAAATTTAGGACCTTAGCACATAAGATAAAAAGGGAGCAATTAGAGGCTCAAGTTTACCTCCTCAAATAATACACATAAGTAGCACGACTCAAACACAAATAAGGGCCTTTTGTTAAACAATATCCTAAGGTATGGTGTCTAAGTGAATATCAAGACACTGAAGATAGGTAGTTTATTTTATAAACTCAAAAGTAATGACCCTATCCGTTGCCTACTGATTTCTTAAAGCCTGTTAAAATCATAACGACATTAAGTCACAAAAATAGTTTCAGAGTTACAAGATTTGGAAACACCCTATAGGCTTGCCTACATGCGGAATAATGATAATTACATTTTATAGTAAAACATGGAAGATTTTAAAAAAACAGACTCTTGAATCCCTATAGGCATGTTGTTTAATGGTAGGCTAAGGTAGTTTTTGAAAGAACTCATTTCAGGGAAAAAATAAACCACTAATTAAACTAGTTTCGAAGTGAACTAATCGTGGACTAGGTTGATTTATTTAAACTAAAATGGTTTAAATCTATAGGCAGAATTTCAGGTGGTGTTCCCTATAGGCATGATATCTAGTTGTTTAAAACTGATTTTAGAAACTGGTAGGCATGATAACAATGAAAGCACATATAAGTATCCATTATAACAGAAGTTGGATTGGATTATATCCTATAGGCATGACATCTACTTGTGAAGTTGATTTTAAGACCTATAAACATGATTTCTATTATGGAACCACTTGATACCTATAGGCATGATTTCTATCATGGTGAGACAAACATAGCAACAATATAAAGTTTTAGAGGCATGGTTTCTACCCATATTACCCCACAAATATGTAACTACCAACCCATTTCACTAGTTACCCCAATATTCGTTTACAAATTATTACAAACCATATGAATGAATTACATAAGTAGATAAAAAATAAGAAGTTATTTTATAGGGAGCCTACAAATAGGCCCAGATTTCCAAAGCGTCCAATAGTCTCAAATGCCTAAATTCCATAGACAATAACATTGTCTAGGTGCGTCAGAGTTCCCTAAGGATCTCAAGGATCCCGAGCAGTGCTCATACCTAGACTTGGTAACCAAATTGAGTAAGTGCAGTGTAGAAGGGCCAGCCTCAGTATGCCAGAGTTCAGAGGGTTCTCAAGAGGATCCCAAGGCAGTACACACACTGGAGAGGGCAAAACCTAGTGACTTAGTAGTACAGTGAGACTGCTTGACCCAGTTGGAAAGGTTTTAGTAGGAAAACAGTATTAACAGGAGACTTGAAAATAATTTTGTAAAAACAACAAAGGAGTTATTCACTGAGATAGTTTTGAAAAGAGTATGGCAATCAACAAACAATAGACCAATCTCAAAACTAAAACAGGTTCAGCATCATACATAGAACAAAGAACCAAGACAGGTTCAGCACCACAAGCCTTCACACATGGGTAAATGGGAATTGGGGACAGATAAAGACCATAATGGTAAACACATAGTAGGAAGAAGTCTTTGGAATTGATACAGACATGCTCAGAAACACTGATTAGACATAGTCATAGAATCAGCAATGCATAAGGGGTTCAGTATAGGATCAACATAATTTAAAATCAATCTTTGAACCATGCAAGCTTAGGAGTGTAGACTACTTAGAGGGGTAACATGTTCATATTGATCCTAAGGAAGGGGAGTACATAACATGCTAATAATATAAACATATCATCTACAGGTTTCACATCAAAATCATAAGTAAAAGCAGACTAGAAACAGTGTGAATTGAAGTAATAAAAAGACCATATTGTTTTTGGAACATGAATTGAAGTCAGAACATGCCAGTAAAGAAGGTAGTAAACACAAAGTGAGGAGCAAGAGAGTAGAGTAATCAGCCTTGGCTTGCAGCCGACTGACTTAGAACAATAGCAAGTAACTAGAGAAAAGAGAGCAGAAGAGAGTTTTGTGTGAGAGAGAGTTTTTGAACCAATGTGTTAGTGTGTTTGTGTTAATGAGAGAGTATGTATATATAGTAGTTCGAAACTAGGTAAAAATAAGGCAAGAATCACAATAGTATAGTAATTATCTAACTCAAAACCAATCAGGACAAGTACTCCCTTAAGTTACGGGAATCAATTCAAACGGTAAGAACAAGTAACAAATAAGGAAAGAAATCAGTGTATGACTAATAAGGAAAGATTTCAAATTCAATAAGTATAGGGTAAACAATTAGGGCTAAGTAAAAAAAACTCTAATTAAGGAAATAGTCAGTACGAATAAAGTACCACAACAGACAAGGTAGGCGAATCAGTTAATTTGAATAGAAAGGGTAGAAATAGAGGGTTTAAAGGAAGGTCTTCTAATCAAACCATGAAATAGGGAATCCAGAATCTATCAAAGAGGAAGTCATGATTCAGTATTCAACATATAAATAGAGTAAGATAAGAATAACCAGACATAGCAAACATGCAGGTTAAATAGCACTGATTGAGAGAGGCAAGTCTGAACAGTCAAGATGAACATAAGCACATAGAGGTGAAATAAGTTAGGCTAAAAACTCAGTAGGAACATATTCGAAGCAAGATAGTCATAGAAACTCAAACAAGCAACGATCAATCATGCTAACACACAGAACCAAATGAAGAAAATCTAGAAAATTACGGCTTTCAACATAGGCGAGTTGAAGAGGTAGTAAAATCACAGAATTAGTCAAAATATGTAGGAAATTGACGTTTAAACATAAAAATTAGTTTAAACAAAGTTTTAAAAGAAGTTCCGAAACCTTAATTTTTTTAAGAAGACGAAAACACTTGAAATCACATGATTCTTGTAAATAATTCCAAGGACAATGTAAAATATTAAGGAAACAAACCCAAATTGTTCTAGATATATACATATTTAGGAGACATAGGCAGAAATTAGGGTTTTAGAAGAAACCCGAATAGAGATGAAAGAACTTGTGTAGAATCCCAAGGATCGTAACAAATACAACATGATTTTGCTCGAAATCACACTGGAGTAGCCAAGAACAGGCAAGTGACGAACCTTAGGTGCAAGACGGCGTGGACCTGGGCCCTTGAAGACCTTAGAGAAGGCAAGCATGGCATTAGAGAAGCCATTGGAGGCTAAGGAGTTGATGGAAGATCACCGGAGAAGACCGGAGAAGAGAGATCGGCAGTTTGAAGGGCTAGGATTTGGTTGAGTTACTGAGAGAGGAGAGGAGATAAGAGAATACCAAGGTGGAGGTCTATGAATAATGGTTAGGGTTAGGGGTCGTTTAGAGTTAAAAAAGGATGGAACGAACGAGGGTCGTTGATCTTTTAGATCAACGGCCAGGATTGGACGGGTCTGGGGTCGGGTAATTTCATTTAGGGCCTTGGTCGGGTAATTTAGCCTAAAATTGGGCTGGGTATTGGGTTTAATTTAGGCTATGATTGAAATGCAATCTGGCTATATTTTAAATAGCCAATTTATCCCTATGTAATTTATAATAAATAATATATAATTTTTGGAAAATAATTTTGCGTACTAAAATGATTTAAAATAAATATTTAACATTTTAAAATACAGAAGATCAATTTTATGCATATAAAACACAATTGTACATTAATAGGGCTAATATTGCAATTATATGCAAATTAGCTTTAAAAATACGAAATGCAATTATAAAAATGCATTAAAAATATTTTAACAATATTTTAGCATAAATATAGAATTTAGATGACTAAATTACCCCAAAAATAATTTGAGAGATAATTATTGGGGATTTTATGAGTAAAATGGGAGGAAATAAATCAATTTAATATCTTTAAAATTATAGGAAAATTATAAAAACCTTGTGCATGCTTATATATGCTATTTTAAAATTATTTATGCATATTGAAAATATATAAAGAAAAATTGGGTATCAAGAGCTGCCCCTCTTTACCTGGGAAGGATGAAAGAGTTTTCGGGTAAAGAAATGATGGCCAATGTTGACCGGATAGGATGTTTTGAAAGACAGAGGCCGGACTCTAGTCTTCGAGCTACCTACATATCCCTAGTTTTATAGGAATCAGGCCATGTGTAGTTCTGGGTTCATCTACAGAATATGCTGATGAAGTTACTGCAAGAACGAACACGCGATACGGAAGCAGCTACGGTGAGTGGTTAGAGCTCAGGACAGTTGGAGGGAACTGGAGCGAGATCGCTCCTACTAGGATAACAGTTTCTTACTGGTTACCTACAGATAAGAGATGCTACAAACATGTATTTGCAAAAAATTAAACATGATACAAATTCCCTTTGAACCATGAAGGTTGTCTATGGACGGTTAGATATGACGTCCTTGGACCATGACGTCCTGGGCCCTGAATTATTTAGTGAGGGATTCGCAGGCCATGAAATGATGTTCTCGGTCTATGAAGATGGTTCCTCCGAACCATGACTCCTTTGAATAATGATATGCAAGTTTGAGAGATCATTAGGCCATGGCATGGTGTCTTCCGGCTATGAGGATGATGCCTTTAGACTATGACGCCTTTAGATAGATTGACAATATTTCAGCCCATGATATGCAATAGTCATGATATTATCAAGACAATAATTAGTCTCGTGAAATGGACGGCAGAGCTTAGCCCAATTGGAAAACAAATAGATAGGAAAATAGAGCAATATCTGTGCAGAAAGAGACAATGCTTAGTCCCATGTGAATGTGGAGGCAAGGATTAGCCTCATGTAGGTATGGAGGCAAGGATTAGCCTCATGCAAGTATGGAGTCAAGGATTATCCTTATGCAAGTATGGAGGTAGGGATTAACCTCATGCAAGTAGGGAGGCAGGGATTAGCCTCATGCAAGTGTGGAGCCAGGGATTAGACTCATGCAAATAAGGGTACAAGGATTAGCCTCATGCAAATAGGGAGGCAGGTATTAGCCTCATGAAAGTATGAAGTCAAGGATTAGACTCATGCAAGTATGGAGTCAAGGATTAGCCTCATGCAAGTAGGGAGGCAGGGATTAGCCTCATGCAAGTATGGAGACAGGGATTAGACTCATGCAAATAGGGAGGCAGGGATTATCCTTATGTAGGTATGGCATCAAGAATTAGACTCACGCAAATAGGGAGGCAGGGATTAGCCTCATGCAGGTATGGAGTGAAGGATTAGACTCATTTAAATAGGGAGGCAGGGATAAGCCTCATGGAGTCAATGATTAGACTCATACAAATAGGGAGGCAAGGATTAGCCTCATGTAGGTATGGAGCAAGGATTAGACTCATGCAAACATGGAGTCAGGGATTAACATCATACAGGTATGGAGAGTCAAGGATTAGACTCATGCAAATATGGAGTCAGGGATTAGACTCATACAAATAGGGAGGCAGGGATTAGCCTTATGCAGGTATGGGGAGTCAAGGATTAGACTCATGCAAACATGGAGTTAAGGATTAGACTCATGCAAATAGGGAGGCAGGGATTAGCCATATGCAGGTATGGGGAGTCAAGGATTAGACTCATGCAAACATGGAGTCAGAGATTAGACTCGTGCCAATATGGAGGCAGGGATTGGCCTCGTACAAGTATGGAGTCAAAGATTAGACTCATGTAAGTATGGAGGTAGGGATTGGCCTCATGCAAGTAGGGAGGTAGGGATTAGCCTCATAAAAGTGTGGAGTCAGGGATTAGACTCATGCAAATATGGGGACAAGGATTAGCCTCATGCAAATAGAGAGGAAGGGATTAGCCTTATGCAAGTATGGAGTCAAGGATTAGACTCATGCAAATATGGGGGACAAGGATTAGTCCCATGCAAAGAGCGAGCAGTGAATAAGCGCAGTGTATGTCTTAGCTAGAGATGTATTTGATATCTGATGGCCTGACTGATAGTGAATTATCTTTGTGTATACATGTTTTGCGAATGCTATCATTATGTCAAATGTGCCTGCATTCAAAGAAAAATTGTAAGTTTGTGAGGGGAAAGTTGGTTCATGCTTCGTCCGTCGGCCTTGCTTTGCTCCGTTCTAAAAGCCCTTTCGAGTTCCCCTGGGTAATACCTGACTACTATGGAAATAGAGTTTTTGAAAATATGCAATTATTAATAAAATAGAGTTGTTTTAGAAATGTATTGATATATTAAGTAATTTTTGATGAACTAGTGATTGTAACACATCTCGAAGGCATTGCAGCTCTCTTATGGAATTTTGAGGGTCCTCCTCAAAATTCTGCCACAGTTTGGTAGGTGATTTTTGACTGTTTGCGGATAATAAGCCCTGCTGAGTCTTCTCCAGAATTTTGAGAATCCTTCTCAAAATTCGTCCCCAGTTTCCTAACTAGTTACTGACGTTTGACATATGTTGGCGCTGGCTGGACTTGCTCCGAAATTTTGAGAACCCTCCTCAAAATTTTGCCCCAGTTTCTACTCTTGGGGGGGGGGAATGAAAATTTTATTATGATATGACCGAACCCATAAGGCTGCCTACGTATCCCCTCTTAAACGGGAATCAGGTCAAGCGTAGTTCAATTACATCAAATGAGGAAATGTAAAATATCTAAGCATAGTATCTCTTGATTGTGTCTGAATTGGTTGTTTTGGCCAGATTTCTCCATCCATCTCTGCAAGTATGAGTGCTCTTCCTGTCAGTACCCTATGAACCATGTACGGACCTTGCCAGTTGGGAGAGAATTTCCCTTTGGCTTCATCTTGATGTGGGAAGATATTCTTCAATACGAGCTGCCCTAGTGCGAACTGTTATGGTTTGACCCTTTTGTTGAAAGCTCTGGACATTCTGTTCTGATAAAGTTGGCCGTGACACACTGCATTCATCCTCTTTCCATCGATAAGGGACAATTGTTCATAGTGACTCCTTATCCACTCTACATCACTGAGTTCAGCTTCTTGTATGACTCTTAAAGAAGGAATCTCCACCTCGGCAGGGATGACAGCCTCGGTGCCATAAACCAACATGTAGGGAGTTGCCCCGGTTGATGTGTGAACCGTGGTGCAATACCCCAACAGAGCAAAGGGTAACTTCTCATGCCACTGTTTGTGGTTTCTACCATCTCTCTTAGTATTTTCTTGATGTTTTTGTTGGCAGCTTCCACGACTCCATTCATCTGAGGTATGTAGGTTGTGGAATTCTTGTGCTTGATTTTGAAAGTTTCACACATAGCTTTCATCAAATCACTGTTAAGATTGGCAGCGTTGTCAGTAATAGTGGACTCGAGAACCCCAAATTAGCAGACAATACGATCCTTGAAAAAATCTGCGATGACTTTCTTGGTTACAACTTTGTAAGATGCAACAACTACCCATTTTGTGAAATAATCAATGGCTACCAGAATAAACCTATGTCCGTTTGAGGCAGTGGGCTCAATCGGACCAATAACATCCATTCCCCATGTGGTGAATAGCCACGGTAAGCTTGTTGCACATCCTTAAGTAGTTTAGAAGCATCTTTCGTGTCGACATACCTTAGTAAACCAAAATCAGGAGTTCTTCTGTACAAGTTTCCTCCGCTGTGGAAGAAGTGATTTGGCAATCTTCGGAGCGTGCGTTTCTGAGTGTGATTTGCATGCTCTGGGTATTCTCCTTTTGATAAGTATTCTTTGATGTCATGGAACCAACGCTTTCCATCCGCTTCTTCCTCGACATGAGAATAATATGCCGGCTGATTATGGATCCTCATCGAAATGGGATCAATGTAGTTCTTATCTGGATGTTATATCATGGATGACAAAGTGGCCAATGCGTCAGCAAACACATTTTGAATTCTGGGCACATGTTGGAATTCTATCTTCGCAAACCTCTTTCTCAATTCCTGCACATGGTGCAGATATGGCAATATCTTGGAATTCTTGGTGGCCCACTTTCCTTGTACTTGGTGCACAAGCAAATATGAATCACCGATCACCAGCAACTCCTGAATGTTTATGTCGACTACCATGTTGAGCTCTAGTATGCAAGCTTCATACTCCGCCATGTTGTTGGTGCAGGGAAATCTGAGTTTAGTAGATACCGGATAATGTTGACCCGTTTCTGATACCAAAACTACTCCAATACCTACTCCTTTGAAATTTGCGACTTCGTCAAAGAACATCCTCGAACTGCCGTATGCTTCGGTAATGTCTTCTCCTACGAATGATACTTCTTCATCAAGAAAATACGTTTTCAAGGGTTCGTATTCTACTCCCACCAGATTTTCAGCAAGGTGATCTACCAATGCTTGTCCTTTGACCGCCTTTTGAGTTACATAGACGATATCGAACTCACTTAGTAGTATCTGCCACTTATCCAACTTCCCGGTCGGCATGGGTTTCTGGAATATATACTTCAGATGATCCATCTTGGATATGAGGTATGTAGTATAGGCACAGAAGTAATGCCTCAATTTCTGAGCTGTCCAGGTCAAAGCATAGCAAGTGCGTTCTAGCAGAGAGTACCGTGCTTCGTAAGGTGTGAACTTCTTACTCAGGTAATATATGGCTTGCTCCTTTCTTCCTGTCTCGTCATGTTATCCCAAAATACATTCGAAGGCTCCATCCAATACAGATAGATAAAGTAGCAAAGGTCGTCCCAGCTCTAGCGAGACCAGAACTGGTGGTGTGGACAGGTACTCCTTGATCTTATAAAAAGCTCTCTGACAATCCTCTGTCCAGCTTGTTTCGGCATCCTTCCTCAGCATCTTGAAGATGGGTTCACATATAATTGTGGATTGTGCTATGAAACGACTGATATAGTTGAGACGTCCTAGGAAGCTTATCACATCCTTTTTGCTTTTAGGTGGTGGTAACTCCTGAATAGCTTTGACTTTAGATGGATCTAGCTTGATCCCTCGACGGCTGACAATGAATTCCAGTAGTTTTCATGCGGGAACCCCGAATGCACATTATGCGGGGTTCAATTTCAAGTTGTACCTCCTTAGCCTATAAAAGAACTTCCTCAAGTTTGCTATGTGATCTGCGGCCCTCTTGGATTTGATAATGACATCGTCCACATACACCTCTATTTCTTTGTGTATCATATCATGGAAGATGGTTGTCATGGCTATCATGTAAGTGGCCCCAACATTCTTCAGACCGAATGGCATCATCTTGTAGCAGTATACACCCCATGGTGTAATAAAAGTTGTCTTCTCTGCATCTTCTTCATCCATCCAAATCTAGCGATAACCCGCGAAGCAATCGAAAAAGGATTGGAGTTCATGCTTGGCGCAGTTATCAATCAGGATATGTATATTCGGCAGTGGGAAGTCGTCCTTAGGACTTGCTCTATTTAAATCCTGGTAGTCAACAGATAGTCTGACCTTCCCATCCTTCTTCGGAACTGGCACAATGTTAGCTAACCAGGTTGGGTACTCAACCACCTTGAGAACTTTGGCTTTGATCTACTTGGTAACTTCCTCCTTGATTTTCAAACTCTTGTCTTGCTTGAATTTTCTGAGTTTCTGCATGATTGGGGGACACATGGGATTAGTAGGCAACTTGTGAGCTACTATAGATGTGCTCAAACCGGTCATATTGTCATATGACCATGCGAAAATATCCTCATACTCTCTTAGGAACCGGATGTACTCTTCCTTTTCTGTCGGTGATAAGTAAATGCTAACGTGAGTCCCCTTGACGGTCTCAGTGTCTCCCAAATTTACTGCTTTTGTCTCGTCCAGGTTGGACTTAGGCTTGTTCTTAAAATTCTCGACTTCCCTGACAATTTCCTCGGGTATCTTATCTTCTTCCTCTGAATCACTATTTTCATGTTGCGTTGCCTCATTACATGTCACAGTCACTAGTTGATCAGGAAAAGTAATAATAACACTGTGGAAAGAAAAAAGTGTAAAGATAGTAGTGAATAATAAAGAGCAAATGCATTTGATTAAAACTTGAAAAATCATCCAGACAAAGTACGACTCGATGAATCAAGCATTTATTTTGAAACAAGTAAAGCTTAAAACAAAATTACGGGAAATCTTAAATGCCTAGAATGGCTTATAGAAGTAAATTCTGCCAGGCTACCCAGGGACTCGACGGGCTGGGGATGGTGTGGCGGTCCAATTCCTGAGAACATCTCCCTCCTTCACGGTCTGAATAGCGAGGCCTTCTTCCTCCTCCTCCTCAATTATGGCACTGCATTCCATATCATCATCTTCCAAGAACAAATTCTTCAACCCAACTAGTGCTTCTTCTTCTGTAGTCCCACATATTGTGTCAGCTTGGTGAAAAGCTTGTTCCAAGCATGGTACTGGTTGCTCGAGAGGGTAGTGCGGTCCACACCATGGATGTGACCAATTTCTATATTCTTTCCATGTGTACTGGTATCCAAGCCCAAAGGTGGTACCATTATTTTTCTTTCGGATACCACTTAAGTCGTCCATTTTTGCTTTTCCTCTACCTTTTGTGTTGCTTGGAGGAGGAGGAGGTGGAGGGCCTCTAGATCTGGTGTGGTATGCTGACGAGGCCAGTATGAGTGAACCAACCTAAAGGGGATGAGAATAACAATAAAAATAAGCAAAAACAAAAAAAGGTAACAAGTCAGTGAGGATCCTGAAATGTTTGCAGTATTTAAACACATATTGCGGAAATGTAAATTCGCGTCTTAATTTGGGAACGTAGTTGCGCCCGAGGTAGGTCTAGCGACAAATAGATTTGGAGAACTTTAAATGCCAATAAATGCTTCATTTCATAATATAAAAATAGACGAATCCCATAACGATACTAAGATAATAATAAAATAAGTCACTACTGTCGTGCCCCCTTTTTCCCTCCGTGGAGGGGAGTCGGGGTTTTGACATTCCATGGGGTGTAATGACTCATTTCCTTTTTGGAATTGGATATTTGAAGAGTCACCACCTAACGGATTATGGTGCGTTAGGGCACCAAGAGAGATTAACTCATATAACTAGTTTGCATTACCAGAGAGTAGGGTAAGGGTTCAAAGTAACCTCAAGGGGAATGTGTTAGGCACCCCTCTTGGTCCACAACTGTGGATCCCGACCGAACATATATTTACAAATTAGTCCATACAAATAGCTTAATCAAATAAGTTGCAAGTAAAGCACATTGGATACTTCAAGTATTAAGATAATTTTAAACAAGTTGTAGAAGATAAAAGTTTTGAATAGAGAAAGGATTAGGTAAAAAGGGTCTTAGGTTATTTGTGCTATAGGATCACCCCATGCAATGTCTGGTAAACACTCCTCGACGAGAGGCTACATGTGACATTAACGCGTAGTCAACATATTCCATATCTACCCTTCCCATCCCCTATTGGTCATGCAAAGCGAGTGTTTGGTCACTGACTCCTATTGCGTGCTGCTACCCGTCCCTTCTTAATATCCTGGAGGGAATTAAGACCTCTACCTATAGGTGGTTCTAGACGTACCCCTAAGGCTTTAAAGGCAAAAATCTAAGGCGACAGTCAAAAAGCGTTTAGGACTTCCACATAATGGGAGCAATTAAGAGGCTCACAGATCCTCCTCAAACAAACATACAGGCAGCACGACTCAAACACAAGTAAGGTCTTTATTAATCAAAGCCCTAAAGCAGGATTTCTAAGTGATTATGCAGAAATAAACCACTTTTAGATCTAGAAGTTTTAACCTAGTAGCTGCCTAGAGACTCCTCTTTAAAAGCTTATCAGAATCGGAAAATTTGAACGACAAAAATAGTTTCAGGGAAATGTAGATTTTGAAAATGCCCTAAGGCTTGCCTATATGCAGTATACTGTGTATATATTAATGCAGAAATGAACAGGTTTTCAAAATAGACCTTTGTGATACCTATAGGCAGGATATCTAATGAGATTAAAGCAATTTTGAAAAAGCTAGTTTCAAGAAATGTGATTGCTTAATAAGACCAGTTTTAAGAAGATGAACTAGGCATAATGACATTGATTTATCAGGCTAATTAGATTATCAGACATAGTTGCAAATAGAAATCCCTATAGGCATGGTATCTAGGCGTATTACTGGTTTTGGTCAATTTGTAGTAAAATATGAAAGACTTATTAGAACTGAATTAGAATTGGATCCTATAGGCATGATATCTATACTTGAATTGATTTAAGACACGACCGTTTGAAAACATATGAACGTGACTTCGAAAATGCAGAACCTTAAGAACATAATTTCTACTTGATGCAAGCGACATTGGAAGTGGAAACCTATAGGCATGATTTCTATTATGCAAACGAAATCAGATTCAACAAGAGTAAAACCCTATGAATATGTTTTCTATAGAGTAAAGCAGGCATATTTGAAAGTAAAGCCCTAAGAGCTGGATTTCTACCCATATTATCCCACAAAGTACACATCTACCCACCCTTTTTACTAAATACCCCAAATATCTGTTTACAAATTATTACAGGCCAATAACTGAATTACATAAGTGAAATGAAAAATCAAGAAGCTATTCTATAGAGAGCCTGCAATCAGGCCCAAGTTTCTCAAAGCCTCCAATGGTCTTACAAGCCTCATTTACATAGACAAATTAGAGTCTAGGTGCATCAAAGTTCCCTAAGGGTCTCAAGGACCCCGGGAAATGCTTACACCTAGACTTAGTAACCAAGCATTGAACCAGTACAGTGTGGAAAGGCCAGCCTCAGTATGCCAGAGTTTAGAGGGTTCTCAAGAGAATCCCAAGGCAGTACACATACTAGAAGGGGCAAAACTTATTAACTAAGAGTAAAGTGGAAGTGCATGACACAGGTTGAAAGAAATCTGTTTTGAAAGCAACTAGTAAAGTAATAGAGGTTGTTTGAAAGAGGTTGGAGTGGTAAACAAAATCATGCACTACACATAATCCAAATGAACTCAGTAGTCACACAGAGGTCAAAGGGTTTGGGGATACACAGAGATTTGACTGCAGACACATAACCCCAGCAAAGGTTCTTAGGACTAGTTCAGACATGCTCAGAGATAGTTGACACTGGCATAATCACAAACCAGTCATGAGGAGCATAAACACATAGAGGGGGATAAGGATTTGGGATTCACAAAAATGGTTAGTACACAGTAGGTAAAATAGTTGTCCAGACATGCTTTGAATCATATAAGGGAATACATTCATTTAAAGAGAGGGGAGTCATACTAGCATGCTAATAATATAACCTAACTACAGACTTCACAACAGAACCACAAGTAAAAACAAACTAGAAATAAAAGAAACTGAAACAAGAAGAGAAGCATGTTGTTGTTGAGGCTTTAAATTAAACTAGGACATACCAGTGAAGATAGAAGTAAGAAGAATGAAAGAACCAAAGAGCACAGAGGAATAGTCTTGGCTTGCAGGCGGCTAATAGTAGCAAATAGCATAAGAGAGGGGGAAGAACAGGGATTTTTAATAAGAGAGGAATTTTTGAAAAACCAAGTGTGCCTGTTATTTGTAAGAGACTTAGAGTATTTATAGTTGAAAGTAGATAGTGGAATAAGGTAAAATTCATAGCAGTATGCTAATTTAAGAACTCAGAATCAATCAATTAGAGAATCAAGGAAGCTCTACATTAAGTTAAGGGAATCAAGATCAAACGGAAAGATGTAGTACCATATAAGGCAGGAAGAAGAATCAGTGCATGACTAAATAAGGAAGGAGTCAAGGTTCAGTAGGCATAAAATAGTCAAATTAGACCAAATTCAGAAAGACCCAATTAAGGAAAGGCTAAGTAAAACAAAGTACCATAGTAAATAAGGTAATGAAATCAGCCAAATTAGACAGACGAGTAGAATTCAAGGGCTTTGAAAGAAATCTTTCAATTACCATCAATTAAGGAGAATTAGAATCAATCATGGGGAGTCATGATTCTGTCTTCTCAACATATAAATAGAGACGAATGAACATGAGTAGCAAACAAACAAGGTCAGCTATATAGACAGAAAGAAATAAGAGATGAGCAAACACAATCATATAGAGGTAATATAAGTAGGCTAAAGATTCAGCAGAACATATGCGAGGCATGGTGAGAGATTAACAAGAATTAGGTAAATAGGCTAACACACAGAACCAAGGCAAAGAAAATCATGCTAACACACAGAAACAAAGTAAAGAAAAAATCTTAAAAATTAGGGCTTTTAACAGAGTCTAGTTAAAAAATAGTAGGAATATAAAATCGGTCGAAATAAGCAAGGAAAATGGTTTAATCATGAAGAAATTGGTTGGAATAGGTGTAGAAAGAACTCCGAGAAAACCCTAGTTTTTAAAGAAAGTAAAATGGTTTAAAAAATTAGGATCTTTCAGAAGAAGTTCAAAAATAGGCAAATCATAGAAAGAAATAGGCTTAAAGCATGAAAATAACACAGATCTGAGAGATTCAGAAGAGGGTTAGGGTTTAAAAGGAAATCCAAATAGAAATCGAAAGAACCTGTTGTAACTTCACAAATCGTAACACATATGGTGTGATTTTTCCCAAAATCACACTAGAGAAACCTCGAACAACAGAGTCGAAAACCCTAGGTCCAAATCGACATGGCCCAGGGCCCTTGAAGGACTTAGAGATAATGAGCAAGGTGGTGAGAGACGTATTGGAGGCTTGGGGTTGAAGGAGGTAGACGAAAATGACCGGAGAAGGAGGGGATTGACGGAGTTTTAGGGTTATGTTTGAAAGAAGAGAAAAGATGATAACATCTGAAGGTGGCGCCCTTGGAAAAATTACTTAGGGTTAGGGGTTGTTTGGAAATTAAAAGGAAAGAAGGAATAAGGGCCGTTGATCTAAAATATCAACGGTCAGGATTTATGATGGCTTGGGTCGGGTAGACGTGTATAGGTCTGGGTCGGGTGATTGGGTGTGAAATTGGGCTGGAAAGGGGTCCTATTTAGGCTATAATTGAAAGCCAGATTTGGCTATAATTTAAATAGCCAATTTCCCCCTATTTAATTTATAAAATAATAGGTAATTTCTGGAAAATAATTTAAAGTGAAAAAATGATTTAAAATGCATAATTGACATTTTAAAAATATGGGGACCAATTTTATGCATATAAAAAATAATTATACCTTAAAATGGACTAACATTGCAATTATATGCAATTTAGCTTAAAAAAAATACTAAATGTAACTATAAAAAATGCATAAAAATTATACTAGCTATATTTTGGCATGAGTATAGAAATTAAATAAATGAATTATCAAAACAATAATTTTGAAAATAATTATTGGGGATTTTATAGATAAAATGGGTGAAAATAAATCAATTTTAACCCTTAAAAATATGGGAAAAATAATAAAAGCCTTGTGCATGCTTATATATGCATATATATGCTATTTTGAAGGTATTTATGCATATTTAAAATATATAGAAAAAAATTGGGTATCAACAGCTGCCCCTCTTTATCCGAGAAGGATGAAAGAGTTTTCGGGTAAAGAAATGATGGCCAATTTTGACCGGATGAGATATTTGGAAAGACAGAGACCGAGCTCCGGTTTCCGAGTTGCCTACATATCCCTAGTCTTATAGGAATTAGTCCATGTGTAGTTCTGGATTCACCTGCGGAGTATGCCGATGAAAATATTGTAAGAACGGACACGAGATGTGGAAGCGGGTCCGATCGGGACTGTTAGAGGGAACTGGAGCGAGATCACTCCTGCTAGGATAGCGGTTGCTTATTGGTTACCTGCAGATAAAAGATGCTACAAACGTATTTGTGATAATTTAAACATGATGCAAATTCCCTTCGGACCATGAAGGTTGTCTTCGGACGGTTAGAGATGACGTCCTTGGACCCTGATGTCCTGGTCCATGAATTGTTTAATGAGGGATTCACAGGCCATGAAATAATGTTCTCGGGCCATGAAAATGGTGCCTCCAAACCATGACGCCTTTGAATAATGATATGTGTCACACCTCCTTTTTACCTACACCCCCGGAGGGTATAAAAGAGTTTTTTCAATTAAAGGACAATCGAAACGAGATTTATTATTAAAAGATTCAGAGTCGCCACTTGGGAGATGTATGGTGTCCCAAGTCACCGGTTGAATCCCGAATCGAGGAAAAGCTTGACACTGTTTAACAGTCCGCAAACCAGAAATCCGAGTAAGGAATTCTGTTAATCCGAGAGAAGGTGTTAGGCATTCCCGAGTTCCGTGGTTCTAGCACGGTCGCTCAACTGTTATATTTGGCTTAATTATCTGATTTTAAACAATTATGAACCTATGTGCAAATTTTAGTTTTAGCCGCTTTTATTTATTTTTAAAGAAAATTGCAACCTTATTAAAACACGTCTCGAACCACGTCACATAAATGCACCCGTGGTTTTTGACATATTTTAACAGCATTGAGATTTGGATCTGGGTCACATAAATGTGCACTCGAGTTTAGGAAAGTAGATTATTAAAATACGTGCCTGAAGCAACTACGCGTTTGCACTTTGCGAGAGCCATGGAATTTGCTAAATGACACTCCTCGAATTCTAAGGTTGAGTTAAAGCTAATTAAAATGGGGGCCACACAATTGAGATTTTATTCAGCGCGGCGCACCTCAATTCCATTTTAAAAGGATATTCAAACTAAAGCTTGGAGGGCCATAAACTATGAGTTATCTAATTATGGCTCACCTCAAATTCATTTTAGAAAGTCTAATTAATTATAGAAGATAGGCAACCCCAGAAGTTCAGAATATCTACTATGCTAAAAAGCCCGAACTAAATTTGATATCCACAAATCAGCAAGCAAGGGAACTGGGCCAACGAAATCAAACGGGCCCAAACAATGCCAAATAGACTATCTTGATTCTGGGCAAGTTGTTTCATGTTCAGGCCCAATATAATCCCAATTCATACGAAGCAACGTGCAAGCTAGACATTTCAGGGGTTCAGATATCGAACCCGTACAATAGCAGAAGCGATCAGATTTTGAAACTTGATGATAAAGGAATTTTATACATCAGCAGATTTGTAAACTTGACATTGAGAAGCCACAAAATTCAAATTAACAACTACTGCGCACTAAAAGACTGATTAGAATTAAGCTGCAACCTATTCCAAACCATTTTAGTTAAAACACATTCATATGCTAATCAATGAAACGCTAAAAGTTTGCAACTATTGAAACTCATGAAGCTAACACCCAAAGCAATGATTACTCATTTTTGACCGAGACTGAAGCAACCTTGCTGCAGTTTTTAACTTACTTAAAGCCTTTAATACAACATTACAACAGTCCATAATTTAAATACCACATGAGAACTCAGCTATTCAAACAGAACCTAGCTAGACTACATTACGAATCAATTAAATAAAGCATAAACATTGTGAAGGAAGTACAGCTGTGGCACAAATTGAACTACTGCCATGATTCCAACACTGTCTTTATTTCCATCTTCAAATTGAAATTTACATCATGAAGAATTGAGAATATGTACCTGGAAATGAAAGGAAAAGAGGTGAAGAGGCAGTAACAGCAACAACCCAATAATCAGGAAACGAGGCAAGGATCCAATTTGGTTTGGTCAATAAAATAGTAACAATAGCAGCAGAACTCAAAACTAAGTCTAATAGCACAGTAATCCCAGCAACAAAACCTCAAATACCAAGCTCTAAGAACACATATTCATGCCATTTAATCCCGGTTGAATCAGAAATGTTTCGGTAATCAAAAACTTCAAAGATCACTGAAGAAACTCAATGAAACAGTAAAAAATTCAGCCATTTGTATTTTTTGGATTTTTAATTCTTCAGTCTCTTCCTTCTCAGGCAAGAAAAAGTGCCTTTATAGGCAAGCAAATAGGGCCACCTTTTAGATTTTAGTCCTACCCTTTAAGCCCTTTTCAAATTTGCTTTTAGCTTAGAGATCCCTCAAATTTTGGCTTGTTAACCAAGCTAACTTACTAACAATATGAAATTCAAACTAAAACCCCTGCTAGAAGCTTCCTATTTCTGTTATCAGAAAGATTCCCTCAACCAAATACCCAAACTATCCCCCATGCCCCTGTTATTTACCTTGCTAACCAAACAAACTTGGGCTTAAAACAAGCGGGCATCTTGAATTGGGTCATAAATGACTCAAAAAGCCCAAGGCTGGTTCCAAATTAGTCCAAATGAACATTCAGAAACTCGAGCTTTGACCCAAAAACCTCAACAAAACTAAGTGACAGTAACATGAATAATCAATTTGACTTTGTACTGACTATTACCTTGACAATTATGAATTAAACGGAGACAAGATCAACAATAACAAAGCTGACACAGCAAAATCAACCCTAAGCAGGTTTGGAATAATTAAACTGAGGTACTAACAAAGTCGTACTTTATGGATCAAAACAATTAAAGAAACCAATTTGGGAAAATAAAACTTAACGAAGAAAACAAGAACATGACCAACTCTCAGACGGCAGAATTAACCGAGTTTCAATTGAATCGACCAGAAAGAGGAGGAGAGATGAACCAAGACACGAAGGAAGGACTCACCGACTAAAACTTGAACCTGGGGCTTGGCACTCTTAAATGACGTCAAGTATTTGTTCTTTGTCAAAGAACAACTATGTATGCACGAGCTCGGATTTGGCTTCGAAATCTCGGGCTTCCGATTCAACATTCGATGAGCTTGAAGGTGATTCGAGAGTCTAGAGTTTGAGATTGGGAAAGAGAGGACTATGGGGATTCTGGGGTGTTAATTTGGGGTGATTTGGGAAAAGTTAGGTTTTTGGTCTAGTCTTCGATTTAAGATTCGAGACCAACCAGGGGGATTTGAAAGATATTGGTTAGGGATTTGGGAAGAGGAGATGAAGGAGGTCTTGGGGTGTAAAAATGGAGGTGAACGGAGGTGGCGCCGCCGGGTTAAGGCGATGGTAATTAGGGGCGGCAGGTTAGGGTTTAGGTTTGGACTCTGAAGAGACGAAGGTGAGAGAGGGACGAGATGGGGGGGGGGGGGGGTTTGAGGGGGGTGGTGTTTGTTTGGGCATTTAAATAGCCTGGGGAGGCTACTTCCCAACCGTCGGATCAATGGAGATTAACGGCTGGGATCCGGGGGAGGCAAACGACGTCGTTTGGTTGGGAAGTGGGGATGGACCGGGTTGGGGCGTAGGTTTGGGCCAGATGGGGCGGATTCTGTTTGGCTTGGGGAGAGGAATTCGTTTGGGCTGAGTACTTTAAACCAAAATTTGGCCCAATTTCTAGTCTCATTCATTCCATTTTCATTTTAAGACAAATTATCCAAAATTCCTTTTCCTTTTCTCTTTTCTTTTTTTTCAAAATTAAATTAAAAAACCTAAATAACAATTTACAAAACAATTAACTCCTAATTACTATTATTAACTAAACCTAATTAAAGGACAAACTACCCTAAATTCAAAATTGAAACTAAAATAAACTATTTTTGAGACTTTTCCATTTTATAAAAATTAATGACTAATTAATTCCTAAAATGCAAAATTAACTCCTAAATGCACATGCACATATATTTTGTATTTTTCACTAACTAAAATGCACAAACAAAAATGCAAACAATTAACAGAAAATATCACAAAAATCCACGGAATTGCAAACACTGAAAGAAATTATTTTGTTTTGAATTTATGGGAGTAATTCATGTAGGGAAAAAATCACGTGCTCACAGTATGCAAGTTTGAGAGATCCTCAGGCCATGGCATGTTGTCTTCCGGCTATGAGGATGGTGACTTTAGACTATGACGCCTTTGGACAAATTGGCAATATTTCAGCCCATGAGATGCAATAATATGATGTAACAAGACAAGGCTTAGTCTTGTGAAATGAAGGGCAGAACTTAGCCTGATCGAAAAGCAAATAGATGGTAGTAGAAAAATGGAGCCACATTGATGCAAATGAGGGAATGTGCTTTGTCCCGTGCAAGTGGGGAGGCTGGGATTAGTGTTATGCAAAAGGGGAGGCAAGGATTTTCCTTATGCAAGATTGGAGGCAGGGCTTAGTCTCATGTAAGCGTGGAGTCAAAGATTAGACTTATGCAAATATGGAGTCAGAGATTAGACTCATGCAAATATGGAGTCAAGGATTAGACTCATCCAAGATTGGAGACAAAGCTTAGTCTCATGCAAAAAAAAAGTAGCGCTTAGCCTTGTGCAAATATGGAGTCAGGGCTTAGACTCATGTAGGTATGGAGGCAAGGATCAGCCTCATGCAAATATGGAGTCATGGATTAGTCTCATGCAAGATTGGAGACAGAGCTTAGTCTCATGCAAATATGGAGTCAGGGATTAGACTCATGCAAGATGCGGGACAGGGCTTAGTCCCATGCAAATGGAAGGCGGTGCTTAGCCTTATGCAAATATGGAGGTAGAGCTTAACCTCATGCAATATTCGGGACAAGGCTTAGTCCCATGCAAATATAGAGTCAAGGATTAGACTCATGCAAGATGCGGGACGGGGCTTATTCCCGTGCAAATGGAAGGCAGCACTTAGCCTTATGCAAAATGGAGGTAAGGCTTAACCTCATGCAAGATTCAGGATAGGGCTTAGTCCCATGTAAATGTGGAGTCAAGGATTAGACTCATGCAAGATGCGGGACGAGGCTTAGTCCCATGCAAATGGAAGGCAACGCTTAGCCTTATGCAAAATAGAGGTAAGGCTTAACCTCATACAAGATTCGGGACATGGCTTAGTCCCATGCAAATGTGGAGTCAGGGATTAGACTCATGCAAGGTGCGGGACATGGCTTAGTTCCATACAAATGGAAGGAAGCGCTTAGCCTTATGCAAGATGGAGGTAAGGCTTAACCTCATGCAAGATTCGGGACAGGGCTTAGTCCTATGCAGATGGAGTCAAGGGTTAGACTCATGCGAATGTGGAGTCAAGGCTTAGACTCATGCAAATGTGGAGTGAGAGATTAGACTCATGAAGATATGGAGTCAAGGATTAGACTCATGCAAAGAGAAAATAACAGATAAGGGTAGAGCGTATCTTAGCTAGGATATGTTCAACGTCTGATGGCCGGATGGATGGTGAATTTGTTTTATGTACGAATGCTATCGTCAAATGTGCCTGCGTTCAAAGAAAAATCATAAGTTTCATGAGGGGAGGTTGGTTCTTGTTTTGTCTGCCGGCCTTGCTTTGCTCTGCCCTAGAAGTCCCTCTCGAGTCCCCCTAGGTAGCACCTGACTATTATGAAAAATAGAATTTTCAAAAAATATGCATTCATTGATAAAATAGGATTGGTTTGGAAGCGTATTGATATATCAAGTAACTTTTGATGAACTAGCGACTGTAACACATTTCAAAGGCATTGCAGCTCTGTTATGTTGGAATTTTGAGGGTCCTCCTCAAAATTTTGCCCCAGTCTGGTAGATGATTTTTAACTGTTTGCGGATGGCGGACCTTGCTGAGTCTTCTTCAAAATTTTGAGAATTCTTCTCATAATTCTGCCCCAGTTCTTGACTGATGACTGACTTCCTGGCATGTGATGGTGCTAGATGGACTTGCTCAGGAATTTTGAGGACCCTCCTTAAAATTCTGCCCTAGTTTTTTATTCTGAGGGGAATATGAAAATTTATTATGATATGACCGAACTCATAAGGCTGCCTACGTATCCCCTCTTAAACGGGAATCAGGTCAAGCATAGTTCAATTACATTAGAAAAGAAATGTGATTCCCGGTTGACGTGCGAACTATGGTGCGGTACCCTAACAGAGTAGAGGGTAACTTCCCATGCCATTGCTTGTGATTCTCTACTATTTCCTTAGTATCTTCTTAATGTTCTTGTTAGAGGCTACTATGGCTCCATTCATCTGAGATCGGTAGGTGGTGGAATTCTTGTGCTTGATTTTGATAGTTTCACATATAGCTTTCATCAGGTCACTATTGAGATTTGGTGGCATTGTTAGTGATAATGGACTCACGAACTCCGAATCGGCAGACAATATGATCCTTGACGAAATCTACAATAACTTTCTTGGTTACAGTTTTGTAAGATGCAACTTCTACCCATTTTGTGAAGTAATCAATGGCTACCAGGATAAATCGGTGTCTGTTTGATGTAGTGGGCTCAATCAGACCAATAACATCCATTCCCTAGGCGGAGAATGGCCAAGGTGAGCTTGTTGCATTGAGCTTGTTTGGTGGCACTCTTATCATGTCAGCATGCACTTGACATTGAAAGCATTTGCGGACATACTGAATATAATCCGTCTCCATGGTCATCCAAAAGTAACCTACCTTGAGTATCTTCTTGGCCAAAATGAAACCATTCATGTGCGGGCCACATGTCCCAGCATGCACATCCTCAAGTAGCTTAGAAGCTTCCTTTGCGTCGACATACCTTAGCAAACCCAAATACAGAGTTCTTCTTTACGAGTTCCATCCACTATGGAAGAAGTGATTTGACAATCTCCGGAGCGTGCATTTCTGAATGTCATTTGCTTGCTCCGGGTATTCTCTTTTTGATAAGTACTCCTTGATGTCATGGAACCAAGGCTTTCCATCTGTTTCTTCCTCGACATGAGCACAATATGCCAGCTGATTATGGATCCTCACTGGGATGGGATCAATATAGTTCTTATCTGAATGTTGTATCATGGATGACAAGGTGGCTAATACGTTGTCAAACTCATTCTGAATTCTAGGCATATATCGGAATTCGATCTTTGCGAACCTTCTTTTCAATTCCTGCACATGGTGCAGATATGGAAATATCTTGGAATTCTTGGTGGCCCACTCTCCTTGTACCTGGTGCACAAGCAAATTCGAATCACCAATCACCAGCAACTTTTGAATATTCATGTCGACTGCCATGTTGAGCCCTAGTATGCAGGCTTTATATTCCGCCATGTTGTTGGTGCATGGAAATCTGAGTTTAGCAGATACAGGATAATGCTGACCCATTTCTGACACCAAAATTGCTCCAATGCCTACTCCTTTGAAATTTTCGGCTCTATCAAAGAAAATTCTCTAACCGTCATATGCTTCCGTAATGTCTTCTCCCATAAATGATATTTCTTTATCAGGAAAATACGTTTTCAAGGGTTCTTATTCTCCTCCCACTGGATTCTCAGCGAGGTGATCTGCCAATGCTTGTCCCTTGACTGGGTTTTGAGTCACATAGACGATGTCGAACTCACTCAGTAGTATCTGCCATTTAGCCAACTTCCTAGTAGGCATGAGCTTCTGAAATTTGTACTTCAGAGGATCCATCCTGGATATGAGGTATGTAGTGTAGGCACAGAAATAATGCCTTAATTTCTGGGTTGTCCAGGTCAAAGCACAGCAAGTGCGTTCAAGCATAGAATACCGCGCTTCATAAGTTGTGAATTTCTTGCTCAGATAGTATATGGCTTGCTCCTTTCTTCCTGTCTCATCATGTTGTCCCAAAACACATATGAAGGCTCCATCTAACACGGATATATAAAGTAGCAAAGTTCGTCCTGGTTCTAGCGGTGTGGATAGGTATTCCTTGATCTTGTCAAAAGCTTTCTAACAATCGTCGGTCCAACTTGTCTGGGCATCTTTCATCAACATCTTGAAGATGGATTCACATATTACTGTGAACTGTGCTATGAATCGGCTGATATAGTTGAGCCATCCCATGAAGCTCATCACGACCTTTTTGCTTTTAGGTGGTGGTAACTCCTGAATGGCTTTGACTTTAGTTGGATCTAGCTCGATCCCTCGGCGACTGACGATGAATCCTAGTAACTTTCCTGCAGGAACCCCGAATGCACACTTTGCGGGGTTCAACTTCAAATTGTACCTCCTGAGCCTGTCGAAGAATTTCCTCAAGTCTTCTATGTGATCTACGATCCTTTTGGATTTGATAATGACATCGTCCAAATATACCTCTATTTCCTTATGTATCATATCATGGAAGATGGTCGTCATGGCCCTCGTGTAAGTAGCCCCAGCATTTTTTAGACCGAACAACATCATCTTGTAACAGTATACACCCCAAGGAGTAATAAAAGCTGTCTTCTCGGCATCTTCTTCATCCATCCAGATCTGGTGATAACCTGTGATTCAGTCTATAAAGAATTGGAGTTCATGCTTGGTGCAGTTATCAATCAGGATGTGTATATTTGGCTGTGGGAAGCCGTTTTTGGGACTTGCTCTATTTAAATCCCGATAATCAACACATACCCTGACTTTCCCGTCTTTCTTCGGAACTGGCACGATGTTAGCTAACCAGGTTGGGTATTCAACCACCCCGAGAACTTTGGCTTTGATTTGCTTAGTAGCTTCCTCCTTGATCTTCAAACGCATGTCTGGTTTGAATTTTCTGAGTTTCTGCTTGACTGGCGGGCACATGGGATTGGTAGGCAACTTATGAGCTACTATAAATGTGCTCAAACCGGTCATATTACTATACGACCATGCGAAGATATCCTCATATTCCTTTAGGAAACAGATGTACTCTTCCTTCTCTGTTGGTGATAAATGAATGCTGATGCGAGTCTCTTTTTGACGGTCTTTGTGTCTCCCAAATTTACTATTTCTGTTTCGTCCAAGTTGGATTTAGGCTTATTCTCAAAATTTTCAACTTCTCTGACAATTTCCTCGGGGATCTCATCTTCTTCCTCTGAGTCACTATTCTCATGTCGCGTTACCTCATTACATATCACAGTCACTAGTTCATTAGGAAAAGTAATAATAACACTGTATAAGGGAAAATTATAAAATATAATAATGAATAATGATAAAGGATGAATGAATTTTATTAAAACTAAGAAAATTGTTCAAACAAAGCTTGGCTCGACGGATCGAGCATTTATTTTAAAACAAAATTGCTGAAAAATTTAAATGCGTAGAACAACTGTAAATTCTGCCAAGCTACCTAGGGACTCGACGGGCTCGGGATGGTGTGGCGGTCTAGTTTCTGAGAACAGCTCCCTTTGCCACGGTCTGAATGGAGAGGCCTTCTTCCTCTTCCTCCTCAATTATGGCACTGCAGTCCATATCCTCATCTTCCAAGAACAAATCCTTCAGCCCAGCTAGTGCTTCTTCTTCGGCAGTTTCCCATATTGTGTTTGCCTGATGGAAAGCCTGTTCCAAATGGGGTATCAGTTGCTCAATAGGGTAATATGGTCCACACCATGGGGGCGACCATTCCCTGTACTCCTGCCATGTATACTGGTATCCGAGCCCAAAGGTGGTACCATGATGTTTCACCCGTATCGGCTTGGTGATACCCTAGAGGTTCTTTTCCAACCCTTTGGCGGGTTCATATCCGGACCATTCTATTATGCTTTCTATTTTGTTACTCCACCACTTATCTTTCTCGATAACATTAACCCATTCAATGTGATGGTAGGTTTCCCCTCCTAGCCTTCTTCTATGTCCAATGGCCGGTATAGTTTGACTAGTGTAGATGGGGTTACTCCCATCTTCATGAATGATTACCTCCTGGCGGTTCCATTCAAACTTTACGACTTGGTGTAGTGTGGAGGGCACGGCTCCAGTAGCATGGATCCATGGTCGGCCCAACAAAAGGTTATATGAGGCTGGTATGTCAAGCACTTGAAATTTAACATCGAACCAAGTTGGCCCCATCTGCAAGCAAAGGTTGATTTCCCCGATCGTGGCCCTCTAGGACCCATCGAAAGCTTTCACATTCATGCTTCCGGTCCGTATTTCATGGAAACCTTTGTCTTATCTTTCAGGGTATCCAGTGGACAAATATTCAGACTAGAACCTCCATCAACGAAGACCCTGATAATGAACTTATCTTCAAATTGTACCATGATGTGTAATGCTCGATTGTGATTCAGACCTTCGGGCAGTAGCTCATCTTTGTGGAAGATAATCTTATGGCTCTCCAGCACCTGACCGACCATGTTGGCCCTTTCCCCACCAGTGATGTTATTGGGTACATAAGCCTCGCTCAATACTTTCATCAAGGCGTTCTTGTGTGCTTCTGAATTCTGTAGTAGTGACAGGATAAATATCTGAGCAGGGACTTTGTTCAGGTGATCAACAACAGAATACTCTTTCGCCTGTACTTTCCTCCATAGATCATCCGGCCTGGTCTCAATGATAGGCTGCCTAGCAGTGGTATTCTTACTTGAACCTCCCAGGTTTGTAGACTCTTCCAGTTCTAGTCATCCCTTGTGCGGCGTTAGATTCCTCTATCATAGTCTTCCCTTTTCGTCGAGCCTCGACAATATAATCCCAGGGTATCGCCTTTGAGTTGAATGGGGGTGTGGTTGACACCATCATAGTAAAAGGTGTGACCATTTCTACCTCAAATGGAGCGGAGGTGGCTGCGGGCAGAGCTACTTCCATCTCGAATGGAACTGATGCAGTTGCCTTAACATCAATAGGTGCCTGAGTCTGAACCATGATAGGAGTAAGTGTGACTAAAACTTTAAAGTCATCGCCTTCTCAGATAAGCCCGATTGAACCCCCAAGGTCCCATTCCTCATTTGTTTCTATAATATGTACATCGTCACCTCTATGATCAGGGAGGGGAATGTTGCAGACATTAGGTGCGACTTCCTTCGCCTATATGACCTTGTTTTCAATGAGTGCCTGAATCTTATCCTTCAATGTTCGGCACTCAGCAGTGGTGTGCCCTTTCATACCAGAGTGGTATGCACAGGTTTTGTTCGGATTGAGCCATTGGGATGGATTTTCTAGCGCCACAGTGGGAATAAGAGTGACTTAACCTGCGGCCTTTAACCTTTCATACAATTGGTTGATGGGCTCAGCGATGGCAGTGTATTGTCTGGGTGGCTTGCGTCAAAGTTGGGTCTTGGTCTTGGATAATTTTAGCGAGTTGGTGGTGACTAGAAGTGGGATGGTTGGGAATTATAGGTATTATAGACAGCTGGTTGGGAATATCTAGGAGATGAAGGTTGATATGTAAGTGGTGGTGCTTGGTATGTAGGTGGAGGTGTCTGGTATGTGGGTAGGGGCGTTTGGTGTGTAAGTGGAGTTTTCGGGCCCTGGGCCACCGTCACTGCCCCAACTTCTCTTTTCTTTGATATGCAGCCTAATTGGAGTGCCTTATTCATGGCTTGTAGTGCCTCAAAATTTGTTACTATCCCGCTCTTGATTCCTTCCTCGATCCTTTCGCCGAGCTTGATGATGTCAGAGAATTTGTGATTTTGATGACCATCACTCTCTCATAATATTGTGGATCCTATGCTCTGACAAAGAATTTATTCATCTGTTCTTCGTCCAAAGGGGGCCTGACCTTGGCTGCTTCCGACCTCCAACGAGTAGCATATTCGCGGAAAGTCTCAGTAGGCTTCTTTTTGAGATTCTAGATGTAGAAGACATCAGGTGCATTTTCTGTGTTGAACCTAAACAAGTCCATGAAATTTGATGCCATGCTTACCCAATTTGACCATTTCTTGGGATTCTGGCTGATATACCAAGACAACGCGTCCCAAGTAAGGCTCCTCATAAAGAGATTCATTCAAATCTTTTCATCTTTTCCAACCCCGACAAGCTTATCACAGCAATTCCTTAGGTGAACCCTGGGATTACCTGTACCATCGAACATTTCAAACTTGGGAGGTTTGTACCCCTCTGGCAGTTCCACATTGGGTTGTATGCATAGATCTTCGCAGTTCAAACCTTCTATTCCTCTATCGCCTTTCAATACCTTGAACTCGGCTTGTTAGCTTCTTGAATTCTTCGGTCATGTTCTTAATGAGCAGGTCCTTTTCAGAGGATTCTGGTGCACAAGAGATTGGCTGGGTAGAATGTGGTATAGTTTCCACGTATATGGGGTTGCTCTGATGGGCGCCAGGAACTTGGGTATAGTAATGTTCATTGGTGGAGTTTTGTTGATCGGGAATGAGTGGTGGTGTATTTTGGGTAGTGTGGTAAGTGGTGGTTGGTGGGTATGGAATTGGTTGATGATGTTGTTGTAGTGGAGTTTGTGTCGGCAGTGGAGTTGCATATTGATTTGGTGCAGGAGGATTTTGTGACTGTTGGTTTTGTGCATTCTGAAGAGGTGTTGGGTTCTTTGTGTTTTGTTGGTGGATATCGGGGATATTGAGGATAAGTGATAGGCTTGCCAAAATGCGGACCTGCTCAACTTCTCCTTGTAGTTCTAGTATCTTTGTTCCAGCCTCAAAACCAGGTTATTCGGGGCCGGAGTACTACGACCATCGAAAGTCTCTGTGTTCTCAATGTTTTCCTTTCAGATTTCACTTAAGTCGTCCATCTTTGATTTCCCTCTACTTTTTGTGTTGCTTGGAGGAGGAGGAAGTGTAGGGACTCTGGATCTGGTATGATATGGTGACGAGGCCAGTATGGATGAACCAACCTATGGGGATGGGAATAATAATAATAAAAATAAATAAAACAAAAGGTAACAAGTTAGTGGGGATCCTGAAATGTTTGCAGTATTTAGATACATAGTGCGAGATATAAACTCGTATCCTAATTTGGGACTCTCATTGTGCCCGAGGTAGGACTAGAGACAAATAAATTTTGAGAACTTCAAATGCCAATAAATGCTTCATTTCATAATATAAAAGTAGACGAATCCAAAACGACACTAACATAATAATAAAATAAGTCACTATTGGCACTTGGCCTTATTACATTTTAAGAAAAGCAAGTAAATCTAATCTATTTGGTCCTAGAAAGACCTTCCCTAGATTCAATCTTCCAGACTCCATCAAACAGATCTCCCAATTTTCGCAGTCCAAGCAGCAAGTAGGCTCAGGCCAGATGTTCTCCCTCGACTCCTTCAATATTCTGACAGTTTTCAATCTTTTTTATGACTTTTCCCTCCAGATCCACTAGTCCTCGCTCCAGGTATTCCAGTTTTCTATTGGAAGTGACCGCCATCTCTTTCCATTCCCTGATCAACCTCATGTTTCTCTCATGTATCTTCCGATGCTCATTCTCATAGTCGTGGAATCTCTTGCGCGGCCTGTTGTACTTGTCTTGGGCTTCAGCTTCCTCATCTATGATTCTGTTCCCTCGACCAGTCCCTGGTGTCACCGTTCCTTTCAGATTGTCCTCCAACCATGCAGGGTAGAGAGGCTGGCACCCCGCGTGATATCTGTCTGGCTCAATAATGCTCTTCTCCACAATGATTTTACAGTGCCACATATGCTGAGCTTGGCACTTGTAAGGTATGTCATCGTCTTGGAAATCTGCCCTAAAATGACTCATCTTGATGACCCTTGGTACAACCTTCTTTCTGCCTGCTTGCCTCATAACTCGTATCGGGACATATGGATATATCCCTCTCAACCTGATCATCACCAAATGCGAAGCAACCCTGGACCTGATAATGAACTCATCCATTGGGAACCACTCAACCATCCACTACACCTATTCCTCGGTCAGATTGTCGAAGAACTCTACCCATTCGCTAGTACTTTCCGGTTGAGCAAATCTGTCCGGAATATAAGTCATCTGCTTAGGGTGATGGAAAGTTATGTGGTCATTCCAAGCCCTTCACGGAAATTCTTGGCAATAGCAACCCTTTTGGAGATGCTCCAACAACCATAACTGTAGCAGCAAGTTGCAACCCTCGAAATGTTGGACCCCTCTTTGACAGCGCTCCAGGGCCCTATAGATATCAACTATGATCATGGGGACTATGGTATATGTCTACCCATTAATCCCCTCCATCAGAGTTTTGGCAACCATGGCCAACCTAGTGTGTATTCTTCCCTTTTTCATTGGGAACACTATCATCCCCATAAAGCATACGATGAATATAAACACTTTGTGGTGGATGTGACCCAGTGAAGTGAGGGCGATCTCATCATGATAAGTGCGGAAAGACATTTTGTGTCCATACCTTTCGTAGAGATATTCGAAAGGTATGTAGGAGTCCTTCAGGCACACAAGGTTGACATTCTTCTTCAGCCCCATCATTTTCAAAAATCCCCTGCCTGTACGATTTTCTGGTACCAAAAGCCCGAGACTGTTCCAAGTCAACCCTGTAAGTCCTCCTACTTAGTCTAGGAACGGTGTCATTTCTATGTCGCCAAAACGGAACACAACTCTTTCAATATCCCAGAATAGGGTGGCAGCCTCGATCAGTTTCTTGTTTGGGTCAATATCCTAGTAGGGAAGGCAAATTACCCAGGTACTTTTTTACATGCTTCTTGTCACTCGAGGAAAGATCCTCCCACCAATTTAGCAACAATAGAGGGATATTGCTAATTATACCGAATATGGGGACTTCGTGACTCATTTTCTGCAAAACAAAAGGGTTAGATCTTACCCCCACCGTACTCGACTATTTATACATTTATGATTAGCATATCGACATTTAGTCCTCCAAATTAATGCACAGAATGTGATTGAATTCGTTGGGATTATGGAAAACCCGATGGACTTTGGATAAGGCTTATCTCAAAGGATCATTATGTGGACAACATAACTGATCCAACTAGGTTCGACCATGATGCATGCATAATTTAATAGAGTAAGGTTTCTATGGGGTTTTGGACTGGTACCCTCAGGTAGACAACTTGAGGGGGAAGGCACGGAACCGTCGACTGCACCGCTGATCGACTGGTTTTACCGCAAATAAGCCTTTTTGAATTTAAGGGTAACAAATAGGAAGAGCGCAACCACTCATTAAAGCGTTGCTATAGGATTTGAGACACACGAGTGGAATATGATGTGGAGCATGATTTATGCAGCAGTTAATAACATGTAGGCAAGTATTTTTACATTGGAAAAATAAATACAACATTTAAATAATTGAAAAGACAGTTACATAAAAGAGAAAACAAAGAGACAAGTCAGTTTTCAGAATCATAAATGCTTAAAAGAAACAACAGTTAAATATAGATAAGGGAGCAGGGTATAGGATAAGCATGCTTGGACTAATTTATAAAAACAAGTTCTTTATGGTATGAGCCTAAAAGATATCCCCAGCAGAGTCGCCATGTTGTCGTGCCCCTTTTTTTCCCTCCGCGAAGGGGAGTCCGGGTTTCGACATTCCATGGGGTGTAATGACTCATTTCGTTTTGGGAATTGGGTATTTGAAGAGTCGCCACTTAACGGATTATGGTGCGTTATGGCACCTAGAGCGATTAAGTCATGTAACTAGTTTGCATTACCAGAGATTAGGGTAAGGGCTCAAAGTAATCTTGAGGGGAAGGTTTTAGGAACCCCTCTTGGTCCATAATTGTGGGTCCCGACCGAACTTATATTTACAAATTAGTCCATACAAATAGCTTAATTAAATAAGTTGCAAGTAAAGCACGTTGGATAATTCAAGTAGTAAGATAAGGTTTAAACAAGTTGTAGAAGATAAAAATTTTGAATAGAGAAAGGATTAGGTAAGGAGGGTCTTAGGTTGTTTGTCCTGTAGGATCACCCAGGCAATGTCAGATAAACACTCCTCGACGAGGGGCTACACGTGACATTAACGCGTAGTCATCATATCCCATATCTACCCTTCCTATCCCCTATTGGTCATGCAAAGCGAGTATTTGGTCATTGACTCCTATTACGTGCTGCTACCCCTACCTTCTTAATAGTCTTGAAGGGAATTAGAACCTCTACCTATAGGTGGTTCTAGACGTACCCCTAAGGCTTTAAAGGCAAAAATCTAAGGCAACAGTCAAAAAGCATTTAGGACATCCACATAATGGGAGCAACTAAGAGGTTCACAATTCCTCCTCAAACAAACATACAGGCAGCACAACTCAAACACAAGTAAGGTCTTTATTAATCAAAGTCCTAAAGCAGAATTTCTAAGTGATTATGCAAAAATAGACAACTTTTAGATCCAGAAGTTTTAACCTAGTATCTACCCAGAGACTCCTCTTTAAAAGCTTATTAGAATCAGAAATGTTGAACGACAAAAACAGTTTTAGGGAAATGCAGATTTTGAAAATGCCCTAAGGCTTGCCTATATACAATATATTGTGTCTATATTATTGCAGAAACGAACATGTTTCCAAAATAGATCCTTGTGATACCTATAGGCAAGATATCAAATGAGATTAAAGCAATTTTGAAAGAGCTAGTTTCAGAAAATGTCATTGCTTAATAAGACTTGTTTTAAGAAGATGAACTAGGCGTAATGACATTGATTTATCAGGCTAATTAGATTATCAGACATAATTACGAATAGAAATCCCTATAGGCATGGTATCTAGGCGTATTACTGGTTTTAGTCAATTTGCAGTAACATATGAAAGACTTATTAGAACTGAATCGGAATTAGATCCTATAGGCATGGTATCTATACTTGAATTGATTTAAGACACGATTGTTTGAAAACCTATGAACTTGACTTCGAAAATGTAGAACCTTAAGAACATAATTTCTACTTGATGCAAATGACATTGGAAGTGGAAACCTACAGACATGATGTCTCCTATGCAAACGAAATCAGATTCAACAAGAGTAAAACCCTTATGAACATGTTTTCTATAGAGTAAAGCAGGCAGATTTGAAAGCAAAGCCCTAAGAGAAGGATTTCTACCCATATTACCCCACAAAGTACACATCTACCCACCCTTTTTACTAAATACCCCAAATATCTGTTTACAAATTATTACAGGCCAATAACTGAATTATATAAGTGAAATGGAAAATCAAGAAGCTATTCTATAGAGATCCTGCAATCAGGCCCAAGTTTCCCAATGCCTCCAATGGTCTTACAAGCCTCATTTCCATGGACAAATTAGAGTCTAGGTGCATCAAAGTTCCCTAAGAGTCTGAAGGACTCCGGGCAATGCTTACACCTAGACTTAGTAACCAAGCATTGAACCAGTGCAGTGTGGAAAGGCCAGCCTCAGTATGCTAGAGTTCAGAGGGTTCTCAAGAGAATCCCAAGGCAGTACATATACTAAAAGGGGCAGAACTTATTAACTAAGAGTAAAGTGGAAGTGCATGACACAGGTTGAAAGAAGTCTGTTTTGAAAGCAACTAGTAAAGTAATAGAGGTTGTTTGAAAGAGGTTGGAGTGGTAAACAAAATCAAGCACTACATAGAATCCAAATGAACTCAGTAGTCACACATGGGTCAAAGAGTTTGGGGATACACAGACATTTGACTGCAGACACATAACACCAGCAAGGGGTCTTAGGACTGGTTCAGACATGCTCAGAGAGAGTTGACACTGGCATAATCACAAACCAGTCATGAGGAGCATAAACACATAGAGGGGGATAAGGATTTGGGATTTACAAAAATGGTAAGTATACAGTAGGTAAAATAGTTGTCCAGGCATGCTTTGAATCATATAAGGGAATACATTGATTTAAAGGGAGGGGAGTCATACCAGCAGGCTAATAATATAACCTAACTACAGATTTCACAACAAAACTACAAGTAAAAGCAAGCTAGAAATAAAAGAAACTGAAACAAGAAGAGAAGCATGTTGTTGTTGAGGCTTTAAATTAAACTAGGACATACCAGTGAAGATAGAAGTAAGAAGAATGAAAGAACCAAAGAGCACAGAGGATTAGCCTTGGCTTGCAGCCGGCTAATAGTAGCAAATAGCACAAGAGAGGGGGAAGAACAGGGATTTTTAATAAGAGAGGGGTTTTTGAAAATCCAAGTGTCCCTGTTGTTTGTAAAAGACTTAGAGTATTTATAGTTAAAAGTAGGTAGTGGAATAAGGTAAAAATCATAGCAGTATGCTAATTAAGAACTCAGAATCAATCAATTAGAGAATCAAGGATGCTCTCCCTTAAGTTAAGGGAATCAAGATCAAACAGAAAGATGCAGTACCATAGAAGGCAGGAAGAAGAATCAGTGCATGATTAAATAAGGAAGTAGTCAAGGTTCAGTAGGCATAAAGTAGTTATATTAGGATCAAATTCAGAAAGATCCAATTAAGGAAAGACTAAGTAAAACAAAGTACCATAGTAAACAAGGTAATGAAATCAGTCAATTCAAACGGACGAGTAGAATTCTAGGGCTTTGAAAGAAAATCTTTCAATTACCATCAATTAAGGAGAATCAGAATCAATCATGAGGAGTCATGATTCTGTCTTCTCACCATATAAATAGAGACGAATGAATAGGAGTAGCAAACAAACAAGGTTAGTTATATAGACAGAAAGAAACAATCATATAGAGGTGATATAAGTAGATTAAAGATTCAGCAGGACATATGCGAGGCACGGTGAGAGATTAACAAGAATCAGGTAAACAGACTAACACACAGAACCAAGGCAAAAAAAAATCATGCTAACACACAGAACCAAGGCAAAGAAAATCATGATAACACATAGAAAAAAAGTAAAGAAAAATCTTTAAAAATTAGGGCTTTTAACAGAGTCGAGTTAAAAAGTAGTACGAACATAAAATCGGTCAAAATAAGCAAGGAAAATGGTTTAATCATGAAGAAATCTGTTGGAATAGGTGTAGAAAGAACTCCGAGAAAATCCTAATTTTTAAAGAAAGTAAAATGGTTTAAAAAATGAGGATCTTTCAGAAGAAGTTCAAAAATAGGCAAATCATAGAAGGAAATAGGCTTAAAGCATGAAAATAACACAGATCTAAGAGATTCAGAAGAGGGTTAGGATTTTAAAAGGAAACCCAAATAGAAATTTAATGAACCTGTTGTAACTTCACAAATTGTAACACATATGGTGTGATTTTGCCCAAAATCACACTAGAGAAACCTCGAACAACAGAGTCGAAAATCCTAGGTCCAAATCGACATGGCCCAGGGCCCTTGAAGGCCTTAGAGATGATGAGCAAGGTGATGAGAGACCCATTGGAGGCTTGGGGTTGGAGGAGGTAGTCAGAGATGACCGGAAAAGGAGGGGATTGACGGAGTTTTAGGGTTAGGTTTGAGAGAGGAGAAAAGATGAGAGCATCTGAACCCGACGCCCTTGGAAAAATGACTTAGGTTTAGGGGTCGTTTGGAAATTGAAAAGGAAAGGAGGAATAAGGGCCGTTGATCTAAAAGATCAATGTCCAGGATTTATGATGGCTTGGGTCGGGTAGACGTGTATAGGGTCTGGGTCAGGTGATTGGGTGTGAAATTGGGCTGGAGAGGGGTCCGATTTAGGCTATAATTGAAAGCCAAATTTTTCTATAATTTAAATAGCCAATTTTCCCCCTATTTAATTTATAAAAATAATAGGTAATTTATCGAAAATAATTTAAAGTGCCAAAATGATTTAAAAACATAATTGACATTTTAAAATTATAGGAACCAATTTTACGCATATAAAATATAATTATACCTTAAAATGGGCTAACATTGCAATTATATGTAATTTAGCTTAAAATACTAAATGTAATTATAAAAAATGCATAAAAATTATACTAGCTATATTTTGGCATGAGTATAGAAATTAAATAAATGAATTATCAAAACAATAATTTTGGAAATAATTATTGGGGATTTTATGGATAAAAGGGGAGAAAATAAATCAATTTAAACCCTTAAAATTATGGGAAAAATAATAAAAGCCTTGTGCATGCTTATATATGCTATTTTGAAGGTATTTATGCATATTTAAAATATATAGAGAAAAATTAGGTATTAACAGATGTTTATGCATATTTTAAATATATAGGAAAAAATGGGTATCAACAACTACTGGCACTTGGCCTTATTAGATTTTGAAAGCGAGTAAACCTAATCTATTTGGTCTCAAAAGGACGTTCCTCGGGTTGAATTTTCTTGTTGATCAAATTCTCCAGTTCGCGTAGGTTCATCAGTAAGAACACCTTTGCTAAAGGTCCTCCTTCATTTCCCTCAACGTTCTGGCAGTCGCTGACTCTCTTCCTCACTTTTCCTTCCAATTCCAGCAGGTTGTATTTCAGATATTCCAGCTTTTTGCTAGATTTGACGGCCCTCTCTTGCCATTCGTCAATTTGCCATTTGATGGAAGATTCCTCTATCAGTCTAGCAAGAGTAAGAGTGTGCTAACCATACCGAAGCTAGGGACCTCGTTCCTCATTTTCTGCAAAACAAAGGGTTAGACCTTACCCCCCACCGGAATCGTCTATCTATACATTTATGATCAACATATCGGCATTTATTTCTCCAAATTAATGCGCAGAACGTGGTTATGTCCATTGGGATTATGGAATACCCGATGGACTTTGGATAAGGCTTATCTTAAAGGATCATTATGTGGACAACATAACTAATCCGACTAGGTTTGACCATGATGCATGCACAATTTTAATCAGAGTAAGGTTTCTATGGGGTTATAAACTGGTACCCTCAAGCGGACAACTTGAGGGGAAAGACACGGAATCATCGACTGCACCACGGATCGACTGGTTTTACCGCAAATAAGGCTTTCCGAATTTAAGGGTAGTAAATAGGAAGAGCGCAACCACTCATTAAAGCATTGCTATAGGATTTGATACTCACGAGTGGAATATGATACAGAGCATGATTTATGCAGTAGTTGATAGCATGTAGTCAGGTATTTGCACGTAGGAAAAAAATAAATACAACATTTAAATAATTTAAAGACAATTACAGGAAAAGAAAACAAAGAGACAAGTCAGTTTCAGGGATAAAGAACCATAAATGCTTAAAATGCACAGTTAAATTTAAATAAGGGAGAAGGGTACGAGATAAAACATGCTTGGACTAATTTGTAAAAAGATAAGTTCGTTATGGTAAGAGCATAAAGGTATCCCTAGCAGAGTCGCCATGCTGTCGCGCCCACTTTTTTCCATCCGCAGAGAGAGGTCTGGGTTTCGACATTCATGAGGAACAACTTATTTTCTTTTGGGAATTGGGTATTTGAAGAGTCGTCACCTAACGATTATGGTACGTTAGGGCACCTAGAGCGATTAACTCTTGGATTGGTTTGTATTACCAGAGATTAGGGTAAGGGCTCGAAATGACCTCGAGGGGAAGGTGTTAGGCACCCATCTTGGTCCACAACTGTGGGTCCCGACCGAACTTATATGTACAAATTAGTCCATTAACAAATAAACAGTTTGAATCAAATATTTTGCAAGTAAAGCACGTTGGATGTTGTATAACTCAAATAATAAGACAAAGGTTTTGAACAAGTTGTATACATAAAGGAAAGTTTAAAACACAAGGAATTTTTGAAAGGAGGGGTCCTAGGTTGGTTAGCCTATAGGATTACCCCACACAATATCTGGTAAACACTCCTCAATAAGGGGCTACACGTGACATTAGTGCGTAGTCATCATATCCCATATCTACCCTTCCCACCCTCTTAGTGGTCATTAAAGCACGTGTTGGTCAGCGATCTCTCTTGCGTGCAGTTACCCGTCCCTTCTTAATGGTCCTGGAGGAAATTTAGGACCTCTACCTATAGGTAGTTCTAGACATACCCCTAAGGTTTAAAGGTAAAAATACTAAGGCGACATGCAAGAACAATTAGGACCTTAGCACATAAGATAAAAAGGGAGCAATTAGAGGCTCAAGTTTACCTCCTCAAATAATACACATAAGCAGCACGACTCAAACACAAATAAGGGCCTTTTGTTAAACAGTATCCTAAGACATGATGTCTAAGTGAATATCAAGACACAGAAGATAGGTAGTTTATTTTATAAACTCAGAAGTAATGACCATATTAGTTGCCTATTGATTTTTTAAAGCTTGTTAAAATCAGAACGACATTAAGTCACAAAAATAGTTTCAGAGTTACAGGATTTGGAACCTCCCTATAGGCTTGCCTACACGCGGAATAATGATAATTACATTTTATAGTAAAACAGGGCAGATTTAAAAAAAAAAACAGACTCTTGAATCCCTATAGGCATGTTGTCTAATGGTAGGCTAAGGCAGTTTTTGAAAAAACTCATTTTAGGTAAAAAATAAACCACTAATTAAACTAGTTTCGAAGTGAACTAATTGTGGACTAGGTTGATTTATTTAAACTAAACTGGTTTAAATCTATAGGCAGAATTTCAGGTGGTGTTCCCTATAGGCATGATATCTAGTTTTTTAAAAGTGATTTTAGAAACTGGTAGGCATGATAACAATGAAAGCACATATAAGTATCCATTATAACAGAAGTTGGATTGGATTATATCCTATAGGCATGACATATACTTGTGAAGTTGATTTTAAGACCTATAAATATGATTTCTATTATGGAACCACTTGATACCTATATGCATGATTTCTATCATGGTGAGGCAAACATAGCAACAATATAAAGTTTTAGAGGCATGGTTTCTACCCGTATTACCCCACAAATATGTAACTACCAACCCATTTCACTAGTTACCCCAATATTTGTTTACAAATTATTACAGACCATATGAATGAATTACATAATTAGATAAAAAATAAGAAGTTATTATATAGGGAGCCTACAAATAGGCCCAGATTCCAAAGCCTCCAATAGCCTCAAATGCGTAAATTTTTTAGACAATATCATTGTCTAGGTGTGTCAGAGTTTCCTAAGGATCTCAAGGATCCCGGGCAGTGCTCACACCTAAACTTGGCAACCAATTTGAGTAAGTGCAGTGTGGAAGGTCCAGCCTCACTGTGCTAGAGTTCAGAGGGTTCTCAAAAGGACCCCAAAGCAGTACACACACTGGAGGGGGCAAAGCCTAGTGACTTAGGAGTAGAGTGAGAGTGCTTGACCCAGTTGGAAAGGTTTTAGTAGGAAAATAGTATTTACAGGAGAATTGAAAATAATTTTGTAAAAACAACAAAGGAGTTATTCATTGAGATAGTTTTGAAAAGAGTATGGCAATCAACAAACAATATACCTATCTTAAAACTAAAACAGGTTCAACATCATATATAGAACAAAGAACCAAGATAGGTTCAGCACCACAAGCCTTCACACAGGGGTAAATGGGAATTGGGGACAGATAAAGCCCATAATGGTAAACACATAGCAGGCATAAGTCTTTGGAATTGGTACAGACATGCTCAGAAACACTGATTAGACATAGTCACAGAATCAGCAATGCTTAAAGGGTTTAGTATAGGATCAACATAATTTAAAATCAATCCTTGAACCATGCAAGCTTAGGAGTCCAGACTACTTAGAGGGGTAACATGTTCATACTGATCCTAAGGAAGTGGAGTACATAACATGCTAATAATGTAAACATATCAACTACAGGTTTCACAGCAAAACCATAAGTAAAAGCAGACTAGAAACATGATGAATTGAAGTAATAAAAGGACCATATTGTTTTTGGAACTTGAATTGAAGTCAGAACATACCAGTAAAGAAGGTAGTAAACACAAAGTGAAGAGCAAGAGAGTAGAGTAATAAGCCTTGGCTTACAGCCGGCTGACTTAGAACAATAGCAAATAATCAGAGAAAAGAGAGCAGAAGAGAGTTTTGTGTGAGAGAGAATTTTTGAACCAATGTGTTCATGTGTTTGTGTTAATGAGAGAGTATGTATATATAGTAGTTCAAAACTAGGTAAAAATAAGGCAAGAATCACAATAGTATAGTAATTATGGAACTCAGAACCAATCAGGACAAGTACTCCCTTAAGTTACGAGAATCAATTCAAACGGTAAGAACAAGTAACAAAAAAGGAAAGAAATCAGTGTATGGATAATAAGGAAAGATTTCAAATTCAATAAGTATAGGGTAAACAATTAGGGCTAAGTATAGAAAACAATAATTAAGGAAATAGTCAGAAAGAATAAAGTACCACAGCAGACAAGGTACACAAATCAGTTAATTTGAATAGAAAGGGTAGAAATAGAGGGTTTAAAGGAAGGTCTTCTAATCAAACCATGAAATAGGGAATCCAGAATCAATCAAAGAGGAAGTCATGATTCAGTATTCAACATATAAATAGAGTAAGATAAGAATAACCAAACATAACAAACATGCAGGTTAAACAGAACTTATATAGAGAGGCAAGTCTGAACAGTCAAGATGAACATAAGCACATAGAGGTGATATAAGTTAGGCTAAAAACTCAGTAGGAACATAGTCGAAGCAAGATAGTCACAGAAACTCAAACAAGCAACGATTAATCATGCTAACACACAGAACTAAACGAAGAAAATCTAGAAAATTACGGCTTTCAACATAGGTGAGTTGAAGAGGTAGTAAAATCACATAATCAGTCGAAATATGCAAGTAACAGAAGTTTAAACATAAAAATTAGTTTAAACAAAGTTTTAAAAGAAGTTTTGAAACCCTAATTTTTAGAAGTAGATGAAAACACTTGAAATCACATGATTCTTGTAAAGAATTTCAAGGATATTGTAAAACATTAAGGAAACAAACTCAAATCGTTCTAGATCTATACAGATCTAGGAGATATAAGTAGAAATTAGGGTTTTAGAAGAAACCCAAATAGAGATGAAAAAACATGTCTAGAATCCCAAGGATCATAACAAATACAGTGTGATTTTGCTCGAAATCACACTAGAGTAGCCAAGAATAGGCAAGTGACGAACCCTAAGTGCAAGCTGGCGTGGCCTGGGCCCTTGAAGACCTTAGAGAAGGCAAGCATGTCATTAAAGAAGCCATTGGAGACTTAAGAGTTGATGGGAGATCACTGGAGAAGAGAGGTCGGCGGTTTGAAGGGCTAGGGTTTGGTTGAGTTACTGAGAGAGAAGAGGAGATGGGAGAACACAGAGGCGGCGGTCTATGAAAAATGGTTAGGGTTAAGGGTCGTTTAGAGTTAAAAGGGGAAGGAACGAACGAGGGCCGTAGATCAACGGCCAGGATTAGACGGGTCTTGGGTCGGGTAATTTCATTTAGGGCCTGGGTCGGGTAATTTAGCCTGAAATTGGGTTGGGTATTAATTGGGTTTAATTTAGGCTATGATTGAAATGCAATCTGGCTATAGTTTAAATAGCCAATTTATCCCTATATAATTTATAATAAATAACAGATAATTTCTGGAAAATAATTTTGTGTACTAAAATGATTTAAAATAAATATTTAACATTTTATAAATATAGAAGATCAATTTTATGCATATAAAATGTAATTGTACATTAGTAAGGCTAATATTGCAATTATATGCATATTACCATTAAAAATGCAAAATGCAATTATAAAAATGCATTAAAAATACTTTAACAATATTTTGGCATAAATATAGAATTTATATGACTAAATTACCCCAACAATAATTTGAGGGATAATTATTGGGGATTTTATGAGTAAAATGGGAGGAAATAAATCAATTTAAAATCTTTAAAATTATAGGAAAATTATAAAAACCTTGTGCATGCTTATATATGCATATATATGCTATTTTGAAAGTATTTATGCATATTAAAAATATATAGATAAAAATTGGGTATCAACAGTCACACCAACAACTTCAAATGGGCCACTCCATTTTGACTTCAACTTTTCTGGAAACATCCGTAACCGAGAATTGAACAATAACACAAGATCACCTTCTTTAAACTCCTTGTTTTAGATGTACTTGTCATAGAAGTACTTCATCTTCTCCTTGTAAATGCATGGTAACAGAATTCTTCTAGCTCATTCAATTGTGTCACCCTTAAGTTGGCGGCGACATCTCATTCAAGATTAAGCTTCTTCAAAGCCCACATAGCCTTATGCTTAAGTTCCACTGGATGATGACAAGCCTTCCCAATCATCAATCAATATGGAGACATTCCAATCGGTGTTGTGAAAGCCGTCCTATAAGCCCATAAATCATCATCAAGTATTCTTGACCAATCCGTTTGGTTGGCATTCACTGTCTTTGACAAAATACTCTTGATCTCCCTGTTGAAAACTTCCACTTGACCACTTGCTTGAGGGTGATAGGGAGTCGGGACTTTGTGAGTGACACCATACTTGGTGATTAAGGTATCAAAGACCTTGTTGCAAAAATGTGAACCCCCATCAATTATGATGGCCCTTGGAGTACCAAATCTTGTAAAAATGTTCTTCTTCAAAAATGCCACCACACTCCTCGCTTCATTGTTGGGTAAAGGAACAACCTCAACCCATTTAGATACATAATCAACTGCGACTAGAATGTAGGTGTTTTCACAAGAGCTCACAAATGGTCCCATGAAATCCATGCCCCACACATCAAAAATGTCAATTTCCAAGATGGTGGTGATGGGCATCTCATTCTTTTTAGAAATCCCACCGGCCCTTTGATATTCATCACAACGCTTGACTAGATCACTATCATCCTCATAGTGAGTAGGCCAATAGAATCCACAACTCAACACTTTTGTCTCCGTTCTAGCTCCACCATGGTGACCACCATATGGTGAAGAGTGGAAATGCTCAAGAATGTCCACTTGTTCATCCCCCGGCACATATCTTCGAATCACACCATCGGTACAAATCTAGAAGAGATACGGTTCATCCTAATAACAGTCAAGGTAATCCCATTTGAGCTTCTTCATTTGGTTTGAAGAGAACTCATTCGGTAAAATACCACTCACAAGATAATTTGTTAAGTCGGCGAACCATGGCATCTCGGTCATTGAAATTGCTAGAAGATGCTCGTTGGGAAAGGAATCATTGATCTAAAGGGAGTTATGTGGCCTCCCCTCCTCCTCCAATCGAGATAAGTTGTCCTCCACTTGATTTTCACTACCTTGTGGTCTTGGATCTCTCGATCTAACACTTGCAATAAAATCACCCACCATATTAACCTCGCCTTTGAATCATTCTTGCTTATTAAGTACCGAAGCGCCACATAATTGGTGTAGACAATCACCTTTGTACCCATCAAGTATGACGAAACTTCTCTATAGCAAAGACAATAGCAAGTAGTTCTTTTTCGGTCACTGTGTAGTTGACTTGGGCATCATTCATGGTCCTACTAGAATATTAGATCAGATGGAAGATTTTTTTTGATTCGTTGCCCCCAAACTGCTCCAATCTCCACATCACTTGCATTACACATGAGCTCAAAAGGCAAGCCCCAATCCGATGCGGTGATAATAGGAGTAGTTGTCAATTTGAACATGATCAATTCAAATGCCTTCATGCAATCCTCATTGAAATGGAATTTGACATACTTCTCCAAATGTTTACACAAGGTATTCACCACTTTGGAAAAATCCATGATAAAACGGCGGTAGAACCTCGCATGACCCAAGAAAGTTCTCACTCCCTTCACGGATGTAGGGGCGGCAGTTTAGAAATCACCTCTATTTTGGCCTTGTCGACCTCAATACCATTCTTTGAAAATTTGTGACCAAGGACAATGCCCTCCTCGACCATAAAGTGACATATCTCCTAATTTAATACCATGTTCGTCTCCTCACATCTTTCCAAGACCTTATCCAAATTGTACAAGCAATCATCAAAAGAATTCCCAACTACAGAAAATTCATCCATGAAGACCTCAAGAATATCCTCCACCATGTTGGTAAAAATAGCCATCATACACTGTTAAAAAGTCATCGGTGTGTTGCATAACCCAAATGGAATCCGCGAGAATGCGGAAGTACCATAGGGACATGTGAAGGTAGTCTTTTCTTGATCCTCCAGAGCAATAAGAATTTGATTGTAGCCGGAATACCCATCGAGTAAACAATAGAAAGCACGGCCGACCAACTTATCAAGCATTTGATCAAGGAAGGGAAGTGGAAAATGATCTTTTCTTCTGACTTTGTTGAGCTTGCGATAGTCCATACACACTCTCCATCTGGTCACCGTTCTTGTAGGAATCAACTCATTCTTGTCTTTGGTAACCACATTCATGCCCCTTTTATTTGGGACACATTGTACCGGAGAAGTCCACGAACTATCGGAAATGAGGTAAACAACCCCAGCATCCAACCACTTTATGACGTCCTTTTTGACCACCTCTTGCATTGCTTCATTTTAGCCTCTTTTGATGTTCAATGGAGGATTTGGCACCCTCCTCCAAAATAATATTGTGCATGCAAAAGGCGAGGCTTATGCCCTAAATATCCGCCAATGTCCATCCAATATCTCTCTCCTCCTTTGTAGCACCTACAATGTCGACTCTACCTGCATGTTAGTAAAAGAAGAGGAAAGAATAACCGGTAAAGTAGAAAAAGGGACAAGGAATTCATACCTGAGATGCAGAGGCAATGGCTTTAACTCCAAAGTGGGAGGCTCCTCGATTGTGGGCTTTGTTGGAGGAGTATTCCAGTTTTCAAGAACCAAGGATAACTTACAGGGCTCATAAGTGTACGACCCCATTCCTTACGATGCATTCACACATTCCACATATCATTCTTCCTCCTTATCATTATTAAGGTTGAGCAAAACGGCTTCCAAATTACCCTCAATATTTATTGTGGCACTAGCATCATCAATAATCACATCGGTCACCAAATCCGCGAACGAACAAACTTCATTTCTATTCAGTTGCCTCATAGCTTTGCCCACGTGGAAGATCACCTTTTCATCACCCACCCGGAAGGTGAGCTTACCGACTTCCACATTAATAAGATCCTTTCTCGTAGCAAGGAAAGCTCTACCCAAGATAATAGGTATCTCATAGTTTCCACTTCACAATCAAGAATCACAAAGTCTGCCGGGAGGACGAACTTGTCAACACAAACCAACACAACATCAATAATACTCAAAGGTCTCTTAATTGTACGATCCGCCATTTGTAACCTCATAGATATGGGTCTTGGTTGCCCAGTTCCCAAAGTTTTGAAAATCGAGGAGGGCATCAAGTTAATACTTGCCCCAGGATCAAATAAAGCTTTGGCAAAGTCAGCACTTCCAATGGTGCATGGGATTGTGAAAGCGCCTGGATCTTCCAATTTAGGAGCCATTGAGTGCACTATTTCACTCACTTGATGTGTCATGTTTATAGTCTCACATCTCTTCTTTGTCACCAAGTCCTTCATGAACTTTGTATATCCCGGCATTTGTTCCAAGGGCCCAACCAATGGCATATTAATGGACAAACTCTTCTTCACATCAATAAACTTTTTGAATTGGTTCCCGCCATTTTGCTTGGCAAGACTTTGGGGATATAGAGGGGGAGGCCTTGGCATTGGTGCCTTAGCCTTTGGCACTACCGGTTCCGGTATGTCAACAATATGCTCCTAGATGGGTTTACTTCTTCTTTAGTCTCCTCCATGTTGGCTTCAATATCAATTCTCACCTCTTCATTTGCTTGCACTTCATTGCTTGGAATCTCATATTCTCGTACCAATTGTTCCTCATCCATAATTTTCTTTCGACTTGAGGTGGTTGCATCCCCACCTTTTCCGCTTCTTGTAGTCAATGCCACGGCATGTCCCGTGTTGTTCCCACCCTTTAGGTTCACCACCGTATCACTTGGTAGTGCCCCCTTAGGATGAGTCTCCAATGTTTGCGAGATTTGACCCAATTGAAATTTCAAATTTTGGATGGATGAGTTGTGCGAGGCAAGTTGGGATACAGAGTTGGCATTCTTCTCCATCATTTGTTTAAACATGTTCTCAATTTGTCCCATCTCATTGTTGGAAGAGCTTGGACTATGGGAAAGATAAGAATGTGGGTTGCTCCGTTGTTGATACATCGGGGGCCTTTGAAAACCCGACCCCGATTGCCTTGATTATTGTTCCATCCCTCTTGGTTGTTACCTCCCCAATAGCCTTGATTATTTCCACTCCAATTGCCTTGGTTATTTTGACCATTTCAAATTCCTTGATTGCGTTGGTTGTTCCAATTCCCTTGGTTGTTTTGATTGTTCCAACTACCTTGATTATTTGAATTCCAACTTCCTTGATTTCCTTATGGTCGTCATTGTTGTTGATTCGGGCCTTGATTGTTGCTTCTTTGCCCTTGGAAGTTGTTCACATATTGTACCTCCTCTTCTTATTCATTGTATTGCTCATCATGATCAAGCCCAATATCATCTTGCACATAATTTTCAACCCGGTTTTGCACTTGAGGACCCTTTTGCCTTCTCTTATTTACCATCATACTAATTCCTCCATTGCATTTACTTGCTTGGGACCTTGCACTTGTTGATTTGAGCTTTGTCTAGTTGATTTATTGTTGTGGTCAACTCGGTAATTTCTTGCCCATCATGTAATTCTTTATGCAAGTGAATCACATTTGATTGCCTTGAGGAACATTTGTTCTACTTTGACATGCCGATGAAGTATCTTCCATTTCATTAAGAATCTCTCAAGCTTCCTCATACGGCGTTGTCATGAAATTTCCACTGGCAAGTTGGTTGACCATGCATTGATTGGTAATATTAATCACCCTATAGAAAGTTTGTTGAATCATAGCCTCTGTCATGTCATTGTTTGGGCACTATTTCACCATAGTACAGTACCTTTCCCATATGTCATGCAAACGCTCATTGAGTTCTTGTTTGAAAGCTAGAATCACATCCCTAAGAGTTGCCATATGCCTGGGAGAAAAGAACTTGGAAATGAATTTCTCGGCCAATTCATCCCATGTATGGATAGAATGATTTGACAACCTCTCTAACCAATCCAAAGCCTTCCCCCGTAGAGAGAAAGGGAATAGACTCAATCCTAAAGCATCCTCGGAGACATTTGTCTGTTTACTCTCCCAGCAATGTCAACAAACCCTTTCAAGTACTTATACGCATTTTGATTCAGAGGCCCAGTGAAGAATCCCCGTTTTTCTAACAACGTAAGCATAACATTTGTGATTTGAAAATTTCCCGCCCTAATGCAGAGCGGGACTATGTCACTTGCGTATCCTTCATTCAGCAACACCTGGTGTGCCGCCGTTCTTGGAGGAGGTGGGGGTGGAATGAGAATGTTATCTTGAGGCGGCCGACCTCGTCTATTTCCTTGAGATTCAAGAGGAACCTGTTCAACTTGGTCATCATCCCCATCATCCCCTAATGGCACGTTGCAATGAGGATCATTGTTGTTGAAAGCCATTGTATCACCTACAATTATTTCACAAAAAGATTAGTAACTTGTAAGGAAAGGAAGACAGATCACACACAAAACCAAATATATAGCTAAATCCATTTTTATCTCCCCAGCAACGGTGCCAAAAATTGATGTCGCCCAAGTTCACACCTCAAATTGGGATAGTGAAGCGGTCGATGCAATTATAATTATCCAACTAGGAGTCGGGATCGAATCCATAGGGAGCGTAGATGGGAGTAGGTATATACTCAGACTAAGCGTATGATGTGCCCAAAATGCACTTCCACATGTTTGGTTGTTTCTTTCTACTTCTAATTTTTATGCTAATGTTTGTAAATGAAAACTAGAGAACGATATTTTTGGTGTTGTTGTTTTTAAAAGTTATAAAAGATCTATGGTTGTGACTTCCACCTAGGTGGTTGCCTAACAGGTTGTGGGCTTTAGAGCGGGTTTCGTTGGTCAGGGCGTAATATAGAAATCAACACACAATTACCCACTCAATACCTCTCGATAATAGAGTGGTTTTGCCCAATTTGGTTTATTTTTCTCAAGTCCAAATGGGTAATTCACAAAACAATTGATAGATGCTCAAGTCGGGTTTTACTATCTCTAGATTCAACTCTTTAATTGGGACTATCAATTTCTTGAGTTCACCCTAGTTTCTTGTTAGCCAAGTTTTCCTAGACTCAATCTCTCTTTCTCAAGTAGAGGCTAAGTCAAAAAGGCTTGAATTAATGTTTACAACCATTAATTCTACAATTAAAGCAAGAACTAGGCTAAATATTATACACCCAACCATAAACAAGCCCTAAATCAAATACCCATTAGGTACCCACATTAGGGTTGGGTCACAACCCTAGCTAGTATTCCCGCCTGTCACGCGGGTGACCACGGTTTGATCCCCGGCAACGACGCCAAAAATTGATGTTGCCCAAGTTCACACCTCAAATTGAGGTAGTGAAGTGGTCGATGCAATTATAATTACCCAACTTGGAGTCGGGATCGAATCCACAAGGAGCGTAGATGAGATTAGGTATATACCCGAACTAAGCGTATGATGTGCCCAAAATGCACTTCCATATGTTTGGTTATTTTTTCTACTTCTAATTTTTATGCTAATGTTTGTAAATGAAAAGCTAGGGAACAATATTTTTTGTGTTGTTGTTTTTCAAGATTATAAAAGATCTAGGGTTATGACTTCCACATAGGTGGTTGTCTAATGGGTTGTGGGCTTTAGAGCGGGTTTCGTTGGTTGGGTCGTAATATAGCAATCAACACACAATTACCCACTCAATACCTCTCGATAATAGAGCGGTTTTGCCCAATTTGGTTTTCTTAAGTCCAAATAGGTAATTCACAAAACAATTGATAGATGCTCAAGACGGGTTTTACTATCTCTAGATTCAACCCTTTAATTGGGATTATCAATTTCTTGAGTTCACCCCAATTTCTTGTTAGCCAAATTTTTCTAGACTCAATCTCTCTTTCTCAAGTAGACGCTAAGTCATAAAGGCTTGAATCAATATTTGCAACCATTAATTCTACAATTAAAGCAAGAACTAGGCTAAATATTACACACCCAACCATAAACAATTCCTAAATCAAACACCCATTAGGTAACCACACTAGGGTTGAGTCACAACCCTAGCTAGAAATTTTGCTACTCATAGAGAAAATTGAAGAAACTAAAGAAGAAATGATAATTAAACTCATATTGCAAGATTAAATGAAAATAATCTAACGTTTAATCACTAAAGTAAGCTAAAGTTACTAAAACCAGTAAAGAAAAATGGCTACAAACTTTTCGATGTTCAAAAATTAACCTAATTTTGACAAAAGACTATTTATACACAAATAAAATTATCGGACAAAATTGCCCCTGCGGAAGTTCTGCGGCCGCACAATTCTGTATGCGGTCCACACTTTGAAGATGGATTGACATGATGGACTTCTGCGGTCGCACAATTTTGGGTTGCAACTACACTTCTTCAGCTTTCACGGACCGCACATTTCTGAGTGCGGCCACACTTTTGAATTTTGTGGCCGCACAATAATTGTGCGGTCCGCACTTCTTCATGATCCCAGAATCACATCTCTCTGAACCTCATCTTCTATGGTCGCATAATAATTGTGTGGTCCGCACTTTGCAAAGAAAATCTATCAGAGGTTTCTTCATGGTCTGCGACCGAACTCAATATTATGCAGTCCGCATTTTGCACTTTTTGCTTTGTTTAGTCCTTGTCAAAAATTACTCCGTTTTGAGTTAATTTTCATTTGTTTGACTCATATTCTAACACTCCTATAAGTAAGCACATTTCATTAGTTTTTGGAAATTCCTTTAAGCAATTTGAGCTAAAACGAATGTAATAGAGTGCAAATAAGTAGTCAAAATCCCTATTTGTTACTAGCCAAGAGCAGAAGTTCATAGATTGTGCATACGGAGTTCAAAGGAAGTCCAAACCATGCAATTATTGCGTGGCCATAGAATTTAGCTATGCAGCCTCACTCAGAATTCTGTGGTCCGCAGAAGGGCCATACGTGGTCGCACCATGAATTGTGCGGACCGCAGAATGTGAGAGATGCGACCGCATTCCAGAATTGTGAGACCGCATATCCAACTCCTGTCAATACTGAATAGAAGTGTGGACCGCACATGGAATTGTGCAGCTGTGAAACCTCTGAAAAGGCATTTTTATCCAAAAATTCCAGCTTTGAATAAATAGACTAGTTTCACGGATTTAGGAGCCTCCCGTCTTGGAGTTGAAGCCATTGCTTCCACATCTTCGGTATGAATTTCGTGGCCCTTCTTCTACTTTACCGGTTATTGTTTCCCCATGTTTGACTAACGTGCAGGTAGATTCCACATTGCCGGTGCTACAAAAGAGAAAGAAGGCTATTGGATGGACATTGGCAGATATTCGGGGGATAAGCCCGCATTTTGAAAGCATAAGATTAACTTGGAGGAAGGTGCAAAACCATCTATTGAACATCAAAGGAGACTCAATGAAGCCATGCAAAAGGTTGTCAAAAAGGAGGTCATCAAGTGGTTGGATGTCGTGGTTGTTTACCCCATTTCCGATAGTTCGTGGACTTGTCCAATTCAATGTGTCGCAAAGAAAGGGGGCATGACGGTGGTTACCAATGACAATAATGAGTTGATCCCTACAGGAATAGTGACTGGTGGAGAGTGTGTATGGACTATCGCAAGCGCAACAAAGTCACAAGGAATGATCATTTCCTATTTCCTTTCCTAGATCAAATGCTTAATAGGTTGGTCGTTCGTGCTTTCTATTGTTTCCTTGATGGGTATTTTGGCTACAATCAAATTCTTATTGCTCCATAGGATCAAGAGAAAACTACTTTTACTTGTCGTTATGGTACTTTCTCATTCTCGGGGATGCCATTTGGGTTGTGCAATGCACCGACGACTCTCCAACGGTTTTTTATGGCTATCTTTACGGACATGGTGGAGGATTTCCTTGAAGTCTTCATAGATGACTTTTGGTGGTCGGGGATTCTGTTGATGATTGTTTAGCAAACTTGGACAAAGTGTTGGCAAGTTGTGAAGAAACAAACTTGGTGCTCAATTGGGAGAAGTGTCATTTCATCATTGAGAAAGGCATTATCCTTGGCCATAAGATCTCAAAGAATGGAATTGAAGTCGACAAGGTAAGGATTAAGGTAATTTCTAAACTTCCACCTCTAACTTCAGTCAAAGGCATGCGGAGTTTATTAGGCCACGTAAGATTTTACTGTCGTTTTATCAAGGATTTCTCTAAAGTGGTAAACCCTTTATGCAAGCTTTTGGATAAAGATGCAAAATTCCATTTCAATTATGATTAGATGAGAGCATTTGAGTTGCTAAAGCTCAAGTTGACCACTACTCCCATCATCACCAATCCAAATTGGAGTGTTCCTTTTGAGCTCATGTGCGATGAAAGTGATGTAGCGGTAGGGGCTATTTTGGGGTAACACATCAATAAGATCTTTCATCCGGTATATTATGCAAGAAAGACCATGAATAGTGCCCAAGTTAACTACATTGTTATGGAGAAAGAGCTTCTTGCCATTGTGTTTGCTATTGAGAAGTTTCACCCATACTTGATGGGTGCTAAAGTGATTGTTCCTACGGATCATGCGGCACTTCGTTATCTCATGAGCAAGAAAGATTCCAAAGCCTTTTTTATGAGATGATTACTTTTATTGCAAGAGTTTGATATTGATATCCAAGATCGAAAGGCGAGTGAAAACCAAGTGGTGGACCACTTGTCTCGTTTGGGGGAGGAGGGGACGCCGCATGATGGCCTTGAAATCAATGACTCATTCCCCGATGAGCAACTCTTAGCTATTTCGGTGAAAGAGGTGCCTTGGTTTGCAGATCTAGCTAACTATATTGTAAGTGGTATAATTTTGGTTGAGTTCTCTTCAAACCAAAGGAATAAGCTCAAACGGGGTTGTCATGACTACTATTGGGATGAACCGTACCTTTTTCGGATTTGTACGGATGGAGTGATTAGAAGATGTTTACATGAGGAACAAGTTGAAATTCTTGGGTCTTGTCATTCTTCGCCTTATGATGGTCACCATGGTGGAGCAAGAACGACGACCAAAGTGTTAAGTTGTGGTTTCTATTGGCCCACTCTCTACAAGGATACTAGTGATCTTGTCAAGCGTTGTGATGAATGTCAAAGGGCTGGTGGAATCTCAAAGAAAAAAGAAATGCCCATTACCACCATATTGGAGATTGATATTTTTGATGTGTGGGTATTGACTTCATGGGTCCTTTTGTGAGTTCTTGTGGAAACACCTACATCTTGGTCGTGGTTGATTATGTGTCCAAATGGGTTGAGGTCGTTGCCTTTCCCAACAATGAAGCGAGAAGTGTGATGACGTTTTTGAAGAAGAACATCTTTACACATTTTTGAAGAAGAACAATGGGGGATCGATTTTTTGCAACAAAGCTTTCAATACTTTACTCTCCAAGTATGGTATCACTCATAAAGTCACGACCCCCTATCACCCTCAAGCAAGTAGTCAAGTGGAAGTCTCCAACTGGTAGATAAAGAGTATTTTGTCAAAAACAGTGAATGCCAAATGGACAGATTGGTCAAAGAAACTTGATGATGCTTTATGGGCTTATAGGACAACTTACAAAACACTGATTGGAACGTCTCTATACCGGTTGGTGTTCGGGAAAGCTTATCATCTTCCGGTGGAACTTGAGCATAAATCCATGTGGGCTTTGAAGAAGTTGAATCTTGAGTGGGATTTCGCCGCCAACTTAAGGGTGGCACAATTGAAAGCTAGATGAGTTCCAGTACCATGCATACACAAGTTTGTCCTTATACAAGGATAAGATGAAGTACCTACATGACAAGTACATTCGGAACAAGGAGTTTAAAGAAGGTGATCTTGTGTTGTTGTTCAATTTTCGGTTACAGATGTTTCCGCAAAAGTTGAAATCTAAATGAAGTGGCCCATTTGAGGTTGTGACTGTGACACCCTTTGCTGCATTGGACTTGAAGAATAAAAATGATGAGGTATTTAGAGTCAATGGTCACCGGGTGAAGCATTATCTGGGAAAAGTTGATGATGGTCATGTCGTGGCAGTGATTCATTTCAAATGATGATGGTAATCTGCATCGTGCCGCGACGTTAAATCAGGCGCTTCTTGGGAGGCAAACCATGTGTTTTTTTAGATAGGTCTTGTTTTGTGCTAACTGTTTTTGAAGTGTGTTGCAAGAATGAGTGTGCTTTGCAGGGACTGTGATCATAAATATTGGCTAAGTATGGAAAAATTGCGGACCGCACAAATTTGAGTGTCACAACAGAAAAGGATCTGCGACCGCACAACTGGAAAACTAAAATTGCATACTCTCTGAAGTTTTCCTATCAGAGAAATTCCCAAAGTGCATCCACACAAGGAAATGTGTGGTCCTCACCAAAATCTGCGGCCGCACTAAAAAATGTGTGGATCGTAGATCATCAAAAGGAAATTGTGTACTAGGTAAAGGAGTGCGGATCGTACATGAAATTGTGCGGCCGAACTCAACTCTTAAACCTTTGCCTAACCCGTTAAGTATAAATAATGGTCTCCTCACTACTATTGAAATTTTACGAACTCCGGGATTAAACACAAAGGCATAAATGGTGCACTTAACTAATTCAAGCATCTAGAACTCAATTCTTCATCTTTGATTCTTCCTTAGCATCACTACATTACTAGTATGTTCAATTTTGGGGATGGGTACATTGTTTATCATATTTAATTGGTATTACCATGTCCGGTTTATGCTTAAAGTGAGAAACTCTAAGAGTAATACCGACTTGTTTTTGAATTGTGCGACCCGCAGATTGTAAGCTTAGGGGCATTTAGTGTGAGATGATTGTGCGGACTGCACTTGAAATTGTGCGGTTCACAGAAATTGAACCATAGACATAGAAAAGTGTGTGCGACCACAGATCATAGCTTTCTCTATTATCAAAAAGTTGCATTTTTAAGTAGAAATTGTGCGGCCGCTCTCAAAATTGTGCGGTCCACCTTTCAATTGTGCGGTTGCACTAAAAATTGTGTGGACCACAGAATTACCACTGCGGTCGCACTTCAAAATTGTGCGGTCCGTGCAAACCCATCTGCGGCTGCACTCAAAAATTTTCGGAACGCATTTCCCCCATCCTGCATACTAATTTGTCTGCAACTGTCTGATACTCTGAACTTGAACTATAACTGATTCCTATTGCTATGTATTGCAGACAATGGTTAGATCTCGGGGACAAGGTGGTACATCTAAGGGTAGGGGTAAACCCTCCCGAGGACAAGGCAGGGGTACCATAACACTCTCCGTGGAAAGGGTTATAGCAAAGAAGACAACAGTTGGGAGAGCCCCAGAGCCTATCAGTTCATATGTCCCGTCTAGCAAAGCATCAGAGGGCAATTCAGTGCAGGAGCAGCCTGATGCACAGTCACAACTAAGATAGCTCCCGGGGAGGTTTTAGCTTCGAGATAAACCCTCCACCTCAACAAGCACTTCTGAGGGTTCGGAAGATGATACTCAGGGTTTAGAGCCCTCATCTACTCATGCCCTCGGCACCAATTACAGTTGATGATGATGATGATATTTTGGATTACGGTCAAGGGGGCGATACTAGAGTTGCTGGCCTTGAGAGGCCGAAGAAGAAGGAGGTTTGGGAAGACAGATTTGTGAGCATGACTACTTTCAACAGGTGTTTAGAGTGGTGGCCTCAGAGATCGCTCACACTTGAGTGCCAGTTTATATTGAAAGATCTAGATATGTACAATCCAAATGTGGCAAGACAGTTTCGAGAGAGAAAAGGGTGGATATGGTTCATTCAGAGTGTGGTGGATTCCAAGGAGCACTTAGTCTTGCAATTCTACGCCAATGTGGCACATATCAAGAAGCAGACTAAGGTGACTAAATTGAGGAACTTAAAAGTTAGATTTGATCAGACCTCACTGAACACATATTTGGGGCTCGAGGATGTGGAGCTAGTGCAATATTTGGAGAAGTTTGCACTGGGTAATACAGATCGCCCATGGCTAGCTGAGATTTTGGCAGCTCCAGGACCACCACCACCATGGATCACAACAGGGGTTCCTATTCAGTGGACCACCCTTAACTTTGAAGCAAAATTGTACTAGGCCTTTGTGTGTAGTTGAATAGATCCAAGCCAAAACAAAAACAATCTACCAATCCCGAGGGCAGTTCTAGTGGCTTCCATTATGGCCGAGTACCCAATCAATGTGGGTGTCAACATGTCTCTGGTTGGTAGGCAGGGTGACAACTCCTACCGTATCCCAACACTATCACGGAGTATCTCACAGATTCGGGGGTGGAGTCAAAGAGCTTTGATACAAAGGTTCGGGCGACGAAGCCCTTCACATTGTACTCTTTGAAAGACCCGAGTAACTCGAAGAACAAGGCTCATCCAACTACTATCATGGGCCAGTCTGATGAGCCTTTGGGTGGTAGTTACAGATTCATCTGACATGCCTACCATTGCAGTCGGGCCTTATAGCAGTACAACTTCCATACCTCCACCTCCATCTTCCAGGCCATCAGCATCAGCTCTATCCACTTCTACTCTGAGGACAGTGCCTATGCCTGCTCATCCACTCTCTGCACTACGAGTCTTTCAAAAACTAGCGAGTCTCAATAACTAGATGCGGACTGCTACTGCAAATATGCCTGATCTATCCAATGTTGTTGCAGCCCAAACCTCTACCCTATAACCCCAAATTCCTCCTACAGTGGAGGACACTTTGAAAAAGATTTCGTAGAACTAGAAGACAATCATGGACACCTTGGTGGCACATGGAACAACAATTGAGGAGCTTGAGAAGCATGTGAAGAAGATGAGTAAATACCAGGCTTCGAAGAAATCAGTTGATAGGTTGACACGAGAGGTGACCAAGATAGCAGCCGTTGGGGATCTTCCATTTGACTTGCTGATGGAGACAACTCCAGCAGACCCAGCAGCACTATCATCACCAGCGGCACCAGCTAGCCAGTCTGAGGAGCCAGACCTTACTGTCCACACTACTGAGGCGACGCTATAGATGTTCACCAACACAGCTACTCCCCGAGCAGAGGATGATGAAATCCAGTTGGAGGAGCCTGAGGGAGGTGATGCTGTTATGGACACGGAGACCATATAGGGATTCCTCTCTACTCTTTCCCTTCCTTGTTTTTACTTTGTTAAGCATTAGGGATAATTCTTATTCTTATTCGGGGGAGGGGGTGGAGTTTATTTGATTTGATGACACTTGACATTGGCATGTAATAACTGATAACACTTTCTTTTTCTTTTCGTTATGTACATATTCTTCTCTCTCTATTGATGTATATATTATCTCTCTTAATCTCCCATTTTGTACATTCATTTATGCTTTCAGTAATTTACTTTACATTGTTTTCTTAGTAGTCGATATTTAGTCTAATAGCTTCTTATTTACTTCAATAGCTTCCTTTTAATTTAGTAGTTTCTTTTAATGTTTAGTGATCAATAAGCTTTTGATTTTATTAATGCCACAGTTCTTTCCAAAGGTAGTTTTTGTGTGAACCGGGTGACTCTTCCCAACGATGGATGGCGTGACAACCTTCTTAAGGGATTGAATCCGTTTTTTATGTTTAGGTTAGAATAGTAGTAATAATGAATAAGAGGACCTAATTGAGTAAGACTAGAAGAGTAAAGCATGCTTCACTTGGTACCAACACAGTTAACTACGTGCTTATGATTAAAAATAAGTTCTTGGAAAGAAATAGCTCTAGTTAGTGACCTTCTAACTCCTGTGTTGACTTAAGCAATCATCGAGTGGTTTATTTGAACCATTAGTGATTTTCAATATTGAATACGGTTGTTGTAGGACCTCAACTCTATCCTCTTTAACAATCCAGTTGTGTAAGAGGTGAGATGTTTTGTTGCAAGTCCTAGTACCCGTGTGAATGGTCTAGAACTTGCCCCGAATGTGTTTCTAGGTGAAATTCTAAGTTTTGCTTGGCTTGAGAAGTGATTGTAGGCTCTATTTGACCCGCTTGCAGTTTTTCATGTCCCACCAATGTTTCTATCCCTAGTCAACCCATCTGAGCCTAAGACTTTTCTCATTTGATAACCACGTTACAAGCCTTTACCCGTTTTGTAGTGACCCTCTCTTGGCACCCCAACTTTCCTTAACACTCTAGAGAAATAATTGGCTAAAACATAAGTTTGGGGGAGAGATGAGGAATTTGGAAGTGATATCAAGTCACAAAAAGAGAAAAGAAACGAAGAAAAGGAAAGGCAAAGAAAAGTGAATAAGTTGAAGAGTTGAAGGGATTCAAAGAAAAGTGATGATGCAAAGCATGGAGAAATCAAAGAAGGATAAAATGAATATCATGACCAAGAAAGATTGATATTAAGTCTCTCTGGTTCCCCTAAGAAAAAATAAAATGCATCAAAGAGTCGCAAAATATGAGCCAAAAATAGAAAATGGAGTGATTAAGGAAAGATGAACTCGTTCTATTCCAACATTTCCTACCTTAGTCCAAAATCCTTCATTACATTCCAAAAAATCCCTACGTTATTTCAAGCCGAGTGAACTTACTTAGTGTTGATTTACGTGGTGGGCAAGCATATGATACTTAGAGTCGAACTTTTGAGAGAGATGAGCGAACTTTTCACAAATCCTTGAATTGATGCTACATTCTTAAGTGAGATATGATAACGGAGAGTAGAGGAGGAGGAGTTTAGGATCCATAATGACCTACATGAAAGAGCGAGCTTCCTTGATGAATAAAGTCAACTCTTGATGCTCAAGTGTCATATTAGAACTATTTGTGCTTAAAACTTCAAATCATTGTTATGTTGATAATTCATAAGTGTGGTGGGTAATTGTTGGTTCCACTTGTTGTGTGATTGATGCACCTTAGATTAGCTAGAATAGCTCTTAACTTGTGGAGGTGAAATTACCTTATTGGTTTGAGAACAAGCAAAAGCTTAAGTTTGGGGGAGTTGATAAGTGGGGATTTTGACTACTTATTAGCGTCTTTTAGATTTTGTTTTAGAGCTAATTGCAGAAGTATTGGAAAATGAGCAACAAAGATGAAATATAACTCAAAAAGGAGTGATCTGAACTCAAGGACAAAAATCAGGCACAAAAGCTCAAGTGTGGACCGCAAATTTCCATCTGCGGCCGCAGAATGTGAAGGGAAGTTTATCAGAGGACTAGTGCAATGTACGACCGCAGAAGCTAACCAAGACCATAAGTTCAGAGAGTGTGCATACAGAGTTCAAAGGAAGTGCGGACCGCACAATTATTGTGCGGCCGCAGAATTTAGCAACGCGGTCGCACTGAGAAATGTGTGGTCCGCAGAAAGGCCCTACGCGGCCGCATCACGAATTATGTGGACCGCAGAATGTGAGAGATGCGAACGCATTCCAGAATTGTGTGGATGCAGATCCAACTCCTGTCAAGACTGAAGAGAAGTGCGGACCGCTCATGGAATTGTGTGGCCGCAGAACCTCCAAAAGGACATTTTGTCCGAAAATTCCAACTTTGTATAAATAGACTAGTTTCATGAATTTAGGTCAAGCTTTGAATATTGAAAGTCCTGTATCCATTTTTCCTTGCTTCTTTAGGCAAATTTAGCTTACTTTGGTGATTTAACATTGGATTTTTATCTTTAAATCTTTCAATATGAGTTTTATCATCTTTTCTTCTTTGTTTTCTTCTATACCCATATGAGTAGCTAGATTTTTAATTAGGGTTGTGATCCAACCCTAGATGTAACCCTAATAGGTGTTTGATTTATTGTTTGTTTATAGTTGGGTGTTTATTATTTGGCCTTGTTCTTGCTATTAATTGTAGAATTAATGATTGCAAACATTATTCATGCCTATTTGACTTGGTCTCTACTTGAGAAATAGAGACTTAGTCTAGAAAAACTTCGCTAACAAGAGTTTGGGATAAAATCAAGAAATTTTTAGTCCCAATTAAAGGGTTGAACATAGAGATAGTAAAACCCGGCTTGAGTATTTTATCAACTATTTTGTTCAATACCCATTTGGACTTGAGAAAGTCAAATTGGAAAAAACCACTCTCTTTCCAAGAGGTATTGAGTGGGTACTTGAGTGTTGATAACTATAATACACCACAACCAACGAAACAAGCTTTAAAGTTTACAACTCGTTAGGCAAATACCTAGATAATGGTCATAATATTCTCTATTTTTATATATTTTTAATTGTAATCCTTAGCGTAATTTTTGAAGTACAAACTAAACAATATTTGTGGAAGTGCAATCTAGATACTTCACGTGCTCTATCCACATATATATTACTAATTCCCATCTCAGATCTATGTGGATTCGATCCCGACTCCTTGTTGGGTATTATTATTGCAATCGACCGTTTTATAAACACGAATAGAGGTAAGACTTGGATGAGATCATAGAGAAAGGCCTCTACACCAACGAACATGCCACAACGGCACTACAGTCACTCTACACCCAGGATATAGTCGCTATGGAGCTTATCCAACAACTAAACAGCCACAACACACAACAGAAGCAGGAGTCCTCACCTTCTCCATAGAACCGGGAGGATATTGCATCCCCACAGGCCAACTAGTTTCTCTTGTCTCCAGAACAGGTACTTCTGGAGAATCTGGGCATCGAGGATCACCTAACACCACTAGAGCCATTATCCCCTTTAAACATGGAAGAGGCAATGGCTATGTTGCTCGAGCCCGAACAATATGTGCCAAACATCCTCGATCAAATTCTCCAGAACATCATACTACAGGAATCACTATCAATGACACTCCACAAAACAGAGGAAAAAGGTGTTTCATAACTATCCCAACAAATGTCCTGAGGATTGCGATGAACATCTGCTCCTACCCACTTACAATCCTACACAAATATGTTGTTCTAATAATGATGGAGGAGAACATCTTGATGGAAAATGGGGTGGACTACCCACTAATATCTCATTTGCACTTGTCACCAGCTCCGGGTGGATGTTCGAGGATCGTCAATGAACCCCAGATGAAGATACTCCTTTGGAACTGCAAAGGGTACAACAACCTTGAACTCAGGCGGAGCTTCAAGGACCTCGTGGATTGGAACAACCCCTTCATCATCTGCATTACAAAGACACAATGATTCACTACGACCTCACGGAGTTTGTTAACTTTACTAACTTGTTTGAGCTTAGTGCAGATGGGTACTCTGGAGGCGCTGCCCTAATGTGGAAGCAGAAAGAGCTTGAGTCTAACCCAGTCACCACTACTGCCAGGAGATTCATGTCAACATCCAGGTTAGGGAAACATCACACCATTGGCTCTTATCTATAGTTTATGCAAGTAAAAACCTAACTAATAGAAGAATCTTCTAGAATAACCTATAAATTGTAGCAAAGAATCATACTATACTATGGCTTCTCTATGGGGATTTTAATGAAGTAACATCTACTTGCGAAAAGTTTGGAGGAAGACCAATAAATAATACTAGGACTGCTGCCTTTATACAATGCTTAGATACTCTAAATATGCTTGACCTAGGGTTCACGGGGCCTAGGTTCACACAGACAAATAAAAGAAAAAAAGGGGCCACCAAATCTTCTAACAGTTAAACCGCTTTGTTGCCAAACCGGACTGGGTAGGGACATACCCATATGCGATTATGACTCATTTTCCATACACGTACTCTGATCATTGTCCCGTCATCTTTAACTTAACAAAACCTATTAATAAACCAGCCCACATATTTCGCTTTGAAACAATGTGGCTAAACCTTCCAAATTTTAATAATATAGTCAACTATCATTGGTCAACCAACATATACTACAAGAATGTCATATCATCCTTTAAGAAACATGTGGAGACATGAAACAAGAACACTTTTGGAAATATCTTCAAAAATAAACAAACATTACAAAATAGAATACTGAGTTTCCAAATATTCATCCTACCCACAAAAGACAATTCCACATAGACCTTGAGGAATAACTCATTTGCGAATATAATAGAATCATAAAAAATGAAGAGGATTTATGAAAATAAAAATCTAGAGTCCAATAGCAAAATGATGGAGATGCCAGCACTAAATTCTTTCATATTTTGGTTATCCAACGCAGCAGGAAAAATAGAATCCTAGGGTTCAATGATTATGTAGGTAACTGGACTTTTGACTAGCAGAATATACAGAACATAATCTTAAATCACTTTACATACATTTACACTATTGAATTAACCTTTTGTTCTAGACATGTGTTACCCATTACCCAAGCACTCTCAATATCCTAAGTGACAAAAATAAAGTTCCTTAGTAGGGAATTAAACACCCTCGAAATCAACAAAGCTATAAAATCTTTTAAGCCACTCAAAGCACCTGGGCCAGATGGTATTCACCCAATCTTTTTCCAAAAATATTGGGCAGGCACAAGTTCCTCATTTATCTACACCTGCTCACAAGCTTTTTAAAACCTTACAATTGACCCTAAGATAAATAAGACATATGTATCACTCATCCCTAATATAAAAAGACTATAGTACATCTCTCACTACAGACCTATTAGCCTTTGCAACACAATTTATAAGACAATTACCAAAATTATTATTAATAGGATACGCCCCTTAACAAAATAATTAGCCTTAATCAATGCAGTTTCAAATGCTAGACTTAGAAAAAGCATTTGATCGCCTGGAATGGTCATTTATTTAAAACTCCCTGTATGCCCTCAACTTCCTTGCTAGATTAATCACACTAATCATGAACTATATCTCAACATCATCTACCTCTATCATTTCCAATGGTCAACCAACAAATTTTTTTGAGCCCTCTCAAGGCATACATCGAGGGGACCCATTATCATCATGTCTCTTCATCATCTGTATGCAATCAATTACTAAGTACATTGATCATGTTGTGGACATTTATCAATGAAACCTATACAAATTAGTCGATCAGGACCCCTCATATCCCACCTCCTATTCGCATATGACCTTACTCTTTTTTCTAAGGAAAATGCAACTAGTGTTGCCTCTATTATAAACATATTCAACTCCATTACCCAACAATTTGGTCAGCAGATAAACTTCACAAACTAAAATCCTCTTCTCAAAGAATGTGGATAGTCACACCAAGAGCACGCTCTACACAATGCTAAATTTAAGGCAACAAACTATGTAGGGAAGTACCTTGAATTCCCAATTACCAATCTCCAAACAAAAAGCTCTGACTAACAATTTATCCTCGATAGAATTAATATAAGACTAAAAGACTAGAAAGCAAAGCAAAGCTCCTAACACAAGCAGTAAGAACCACCCTTATCTAGTTGGTTCTGATAGCTATATCAACACACTCAATACAACTCAATTATCTGCCTGCGTCAACTAGAAGGTATATAGACCACATTCAATAGGACTTCCTATGGGGATCAATTGCAGAAAAAAATAAGGATTCACCTAGTTAATTGGGATACTGTAACATCCCCAAAACAAGAAGGAGGCTTGGGTCTTGCCAGCTCCAAGAGAAAAAACCTCGCTCTCCTTTATAATATCATTTGGCGCCTCTGCTACAACTCAAATAGCCTATAGGCATAGGTGGTAGGTCAAAAATACCTGGCAAGACAGGACTCAATTCTGCCTCTCTATGCCTACTGAAAAAGCCAATTGGCTTGTGTAAATGGCTTTTTTTGGATCCTTTGATCAACTATGGCTACTGGGTTTGGTTCGAGACCATAAAGATTTCATCTCAAATATAGCTGACTATTATGTGTAGAAAATCCTTGCCAGAGCTCACCAATTTTTTTGCAAAAGAATTAGCTTGGAATGGGTCGAATGGCAACCATAATAATCTCTGAAAGACAACTAGGTCATCGTCCAGCTACCTTTAAGGACTCCCATCCATGGTCCACTAACAAATGAAGATTTGGGGGAAAACCTCTCACATATACTACATTCACTCTTGGGACCTAAGCCAGCTATCCTTTGAACTTCCTATAGATATTAAGTTACTAATCCACAACACCTATCTACCTTCTCTGAAGCTGCCATAGATAACTTCTTCTGGCAACCCATTATTGATGGCTTATTCACTATCAAGTCAGCTTACTCTTTACCTGTTCAATGCCTATCTACACAAACACCAAGGGGTTTCGAACACTCTTGGATATGGAAAATCAACTGCCATAATAAACCCAAAAGCTTCTTGTGCTCTTAATCATAAAGCGCCTACCTACAACATCCATGTTGTACTACAGGAGAATAATTCCATTCCCCCTTTGTCCTCACTGCAATGTTGTGGAAGATACTGAGCACATCTTCCTCCATTGCCCACGAAACAACACCATCTGGAACACTCTCCATATAGACTTTAAACCACCATATTTTAGTACGTGGGTTATGATTCACTCCCAATCCAGACTCAACAATGAGTGGAAGAGGTTAGTGGAAGCCCAACTATGAGTCGGAATCGATTTTCTCAGGGAGCTAACAATGGGTGTTAGAGTGTATACTTGATGCGTGAAGACGAAACAACTTAAATACACTTCCAAACACGTTGGTTTTGCAAATTACTTCTCTAAACTACACTATCAATGATCGACTAGAGAAATGAAACTAGAAATTGACAAATTATTTTTGTTTTTTCAAATAGGTAAAAAGCCTAGGAAAGTAACCTTCGCCTAGGTGTTCGCCTAATAAGTTAATTATCCTAACACTTGTTTTATTGATCGGAGTATATTATAGCTCTCAACTCTAAGTTACCTACTCAATACCTCTTGGTTATACAGTGATTTTGCTTAATTTGGCTTTCTCAGGCCCAAATAAGTATCAAGCTAAATATTTGATATGAGCACAAGTCGGGTTTTCTCTATCTCACTTCAAACTATTTGATTAGGCTAGTCAAATCCTTAACTAGCCCAATTTCCTTTTAGGCAAATTTTCTTAGACTAGGTCTCTCTTTCTTGAGTAAAGACCAAGTCAAAAAGGCATGAATCAATATTTTCAACCATTAATTCTAAAGTTAAAGAATGAACAAGGCTAAATAATAAACACCCAATCATAAACAAACATTAAATTAAATACCCATAAGGTTTACACACTAGGGTTGGGTCACAACCCTAGTAAATGTCTAGCTACTCATAGTAAAAAATAAAGAAAAGCAGAGAAGAAACACTAATTAAACCCATAATATAAAATTAAAATGATAAACTATGATTTTTTATCCCAAAATTATCACAAATTTCGTAAAATGGTAAACTACAATGGCTGCAGTTGACAAAACTTTAAAACTTAACCTAAAAATGTGATACCCGTCTATTTTTAATGGTTCAAAATTCGTAGACAAAAACTCCCCTTGGGAGGTTCTGCGGTTGCACAATTCCATGTGCGGTCTGTACATTGCTTGAGTCTACAGGTGGATAGATTCTGCAGCCGCATAATTTGCTCTGCGGCTACAATTCAGCTTCTGCGGCCGCACAATTCATGTGCGGTCTACACTTCAGGCAAGGCTTCAGTCTTGGACATTTTGCACACTCTGAACTTTTTTGAATTCCTGTCAGTGCAACCATGTTTTGCAGCTGCACATATTATGTGCGGTCCACACTTCTCTTCAATTACTTCTGTGATCTCCATCAAAGCTGTGGCAAATACAATAGCAATGAGATCTTCTCTGTAACGTTATAGTTGACTTGGGCACTATTCATGGTCTTACTATCATAGTAGACCGGATGGAAAATCTTATTGATACGTTGCCCCAAAACATCCCCAACCGCTACGTCACTTGCATCACACATGAGTTCAAAAGGCACACTCTAATTTGGAGTGGTGATGATGGGAGTAGTTATCAACTTGAGCTTCAACAATTCAAAAGCTCTCGTGCAATCATCATTAAAATTGAACTTGGCATCCTTCTCAAGGAGCTTGCATAATGGATTCACCACTTTAGAGAAATCTTTGATAAAGCGCTGGTAAAACCCGCATGGCCTAGGAAACTCTGCACACCCTTCACTGAAATTGGGGGTGGGAGCTTAGAAATTACCTCAATCTTTGCCTTGTCAAATTCAATTATATTTCTTGAGATTTTATGGCCAAGGACAATACCTTCCTCAACCATGAAATGGCATTTCTCCCAATTGAGTACCAAGTTGATTTCCTCACATCTAGCCAAATCTTTGTCCCAATTTAAAAGACAACCATCAAAAGAATCCCCAACCACTGAGAAGTCATACATGAAAACTTCAAGGTAGTCAACCACCATGTCCGTCAATATAAACATCATACACTGTTGAAAATTCACAGGTGCATTGCACAAACCAAATAGCATCCTTCTGAAAGCAAAAGTACCATAGGGACATGTAAAGGTTATTTTCTCTTGATCTTCCGGGGCGATAAGAATTTGGTTGTAGCTCGAGTACCCATCAAGAAAGAAATAGAAAGCACGACTGGACAATTTATCGAGCATTTGATCTAAGAAGGAAGTGGAAAGTAATCCTTCCTTGTTACTTTGTTGAGCTTGTGATAATCCATACACACCCTCCAACCGGTCACTGTTCTCATAGGAATCAATTAATTATCATCATTGGTGACCATTGTCATGCCCCTTCTTTGGGTCACATTTAAACAGAGAAGTTCATGAACTATCGGAGATGGGGTAGACAACCCCGGCATCCAACCACTTGATATTCTCCTTCTTGACAACTTCTTGCATCACCTCATTGAGTCTTCTTTGATGTTCAATGGATGGTTTAACGCCATTCTCCTACTTGATCTTATGCATTTACAAGGCGAGGCGTGTACCTCGAATATCCGCCAAGGTCCACCCAATAACCTTCTTCCTCTTTGTAACACCGTCAATGTGGAGTAAACCTGCACATTAGTCAAACAAGAGGAAAAAATAACCGGTAAAGTAGAACAAGGGACAAGAAATTCATACCGAAGGTGTGGAGGTAATGGCTTCAACTCCAAGGTAGGTGGCTCTTGAGTAGAAGGCTTTGTAGGAGGAGTTTTCCTATTTTTAAGATCCAAAGACAATTTCTGGGGTACATAGTTGTACGACCCCATTCCTTTCAAAGAGTTCACACATTCCATGAAACTATCCATCTCGTCATTGTCAAAGTTGAGAAAGACGGCCTCCAATATTGATAGTAGCTCTTGTATCATGAACAATAACATCGATCACCAAATCCACAAAAGAACACACCACATTGCTATTTGGTTGCTGCATGGACTTACATACATAGAATATCACTTTTTCATCACCGACCTGAAAGTGAGTTCTCCAGCTTTAACATCACAAAGAACCTTAACTGTAGTAAGGAAAGGTATCCCAAGAATAATTGGCACTTCATAATCAACTTCACACTCTAGAATAGCAAAGTCTGCCGGAAAAATGAATTTATCAACCCGGACCAAAACATCTTCAATCACACCCATCGGTTTTTTCATGGTAAGATCGGCTATTTGCAATCTCATAGAAGTAGGTCTTGGTTTCCCAATACCCAAAGTCTTGAAAACTGAATAGGGCATCAAATTTATACTTGCCCCAAGATCACAAAGAGATTTAGTTAACTCGACACTTTCAATTGTACAAAGAATCGTGAAAGCACAGGGGTCCTCCAACTTATGAGCCATTGAATAAACAATCACACTCACTTGATGAGTTACTTTGATAGTTTCAAAATTCATCGATCTCTTCTTTGTCAAAAGATCTTTTATAAATTTTGTATAACCGAGCATTTATTCCAAAGCTTAGACCAATGGTACATTGATTGAAAGATTCTTCATCATTTGAAGGAACTTATTGAATTGATTCTCACCATTTTTCTTGGCAAGTCATTGAGAGTATGGAGGTGGAAACTTAGGCAATGGTTCCTTTGACTTTTGCACTACCGGCTCCGGTATATCAATGATGTGTTTCCTAGACAGGTTGACCTCCTTTGAGTCTCTTCTAAACTATCATAAATATCAATCCAAACTTTCTCATTTGGTTGAACAACATTGTTTGAGATCTCTTCTTCTTGCATTACTTGATCATCATCAACAAGTCGCTTCCCACTTGAGGTGAGTGCATTCCCGCCTCTTCCACTTCTTGTGATAACCACCATAGCATGCCCCGTATTGTTACTACCGTGTCACTTGGTAGTGCACCCTTAGGAAAAGAGTTTAGAGCTTGAGAGATTTTCCCTATTTGAAATTCTAGGTTGCGGATTGATGTTGTTGTGTGAGGCAAGTTTGGCATCCGAATCGGCATTCTTTTCCATCATTTACTTGAAAACATTCTCAATACGTCCCATCTTATTGTTTGAAGAACTTCAACCATGAGAAGGATAAAGAGGTGGGTTGTTCGGTTGTTGATACATTGGGGACCTTTGAAAACCCGACCCCCGGTTGCCTTGATTGTTACCTCCATCACCTTGGTTTTTGCCTCCCCAGTTTCCTTGGTTGTTCCCACTCCAATTTCCTTGATTGTTGTTGTTATGCCAATTCCCTTGATTGTTAGAATTCGAATTGCCATGACTGTTTTGTGGTCGCCATTGTTGTTGGTTTAGGTCTTGGAAGTTGTTTATTTTCTCTTGAAAATTGTTCACATATTGCACTTCCTCCTCTTGCTCATTATAAGAATCATCTTGGTTAAAACCAGCATCATCTTGCACATAGTTCTCCACTCGAGTTTGTACTTGTGGACCCTTAGTCCTCCTCTTGTTTACTAAAACATTCACTCCCTTCATAACATGAGATTTCAAAGAGGGGCAGCTGTAGACACCTGATTTTTGACCCTCCCCGAGAATTTTCACATTTTTAGCGTGAATATGTGAAATTGGGTCTAGTATAGCTATTTTAACTATTTTTACTTTATTTCGTTGCAAAAAGAAAAATTACAAAAAAATATATATATAAATTTTAGTTTATGTATCTCTCATAAACTTGAAAAATACAAAAATTACACTTTATTTTTGTACTTTATATAATTTCGAAAATTACAAAAAATATAATTCTATTAATGTTTTGTAGTCATTTTAATTTTGGAAAAATACAAAAATATTACTTTATATTTTGTCTTTATTAAAAAACGAAAATTACAAAAAATAGTTTTATTAATATTTTGTAGCTATTTTAATCTTGAAAAAATATTAAAAAGATGTAGTTTTGTTAAATATTTGTCTTATTTTGGTAGCTATTTTGCTTACATAGGACTAGTTAAGCAACATCGTGTTCTTATTCTCGGATCCGGGCAAAAGAATAATATTCGGGTTCAAACTACCCGGTTTTAGGCCTAATTTTCGGACCTAGCCCATAATAAACCGAGTCCATGACACATGGGGAACCCCACCACGCATGGGGGACACAAGTCTCGAATCCCACCACGCGTGGGGCTCATTTCCCTGGGCAAAACCATACAAATGCACGGGGAAAGACTTGGAAAAGGGGGACAGACTTTTGAATTTTTGGGGGTACTGTGCATCGTCTTCTTTCTCTTTGAAAGAAGAAACAAAAGAAAACCCTAGCAAACAGGCTCGTCGACCACTACCCAACCCAACTCCTCCATCGTCAACCACCGGAAAAACCAGACCCTTCGCCCCAACGACGCCGGAACCACCACCAAGCAGGCCCGTCACTGTTTTCCGTCGTAACCAAAACCTGTCGACCACCCTTTTCCGTTGCACTTTAGAGGGCAGCAACTCCTCCAAGCCGCTACTGCTTCAGCTCCGTGGTCAGACCAGTCTCCATCTCCCTCCGTCACCTTCCCACCGTGAAACCACCATTGTTACTCGCTTCAGCCTCCTCCATCACCACCGCCAACAAACCACCCAAAACCCTACGAGTCCCTACTCCCTCTCGTCCAAACAACACCACTAAACACCACCCCCGTTAACCATCGTCAACCGCCCAAACGACCCCTCATGCTGCAGCTTCACGTACCAAGTGTTGCGCCGGAAAAATACAGCAGCAACCAAACAGTCCCTGGTTGTTGACAGCTGTGGGTCCGAGCTTTCTATTTCCATCGAGGTCGTCTATGGTTCGTCGAGGTCCGGTACGTCGAGGTTGTTGTCTGAGGTTTCGTAGCAGGTCCAACGCAGCGGACGATAATATCAAGTAGGTCATCTCTGTCCGTGTCCTTCATATTTGCTGTTTAGTAATATGTACATGTGTTTGTCGAAATACGGTCCTAGTTCATGCGGATAGTATGCGAGCGAGACATATACGTATGATGTGTGTGAATTGTTATTTCCTGTTAATTAAATCCGTATGATATTGAAATGTGGCCGTGAATGTCTTTTCCTTTGTTTCGTTACTTCAAGTGGTTGTTCGGCATTTTTTTCTTCATGCTTAGATTATTGATGTTTGTCACAATAGGTGTTCTTACACATTCTGTAAGATGTTAGTTATTTTAGTTTGTCTTAATAATCGTTTATATATGTAGTAGTAATGTTGAAATTATAGTAGCAATTTTAATTCCGCGGAAAAATACTCGCTTCATCAAATAAGTTCAATTTACAACCCATTACCTCGCAAAGTATTCAAAATGTAGTTATTTTAGCCTTATCCTTTTTCTTTTAAAAAAATAAATAAATAAAAATGAGACGAGCTTCGCCAAATAAAAATGTACAGATTGCGGAGCCCTCACAAAATATATGCATTAAATACTTAGATTCCGGGACGGGCCGTTTAGCAAATTTCACGGCCCCACCCAAAATAATAATGCGCTAGTTGCTTTAGGCGCGTCTTTAATAATGTTATCTCCCTAAACTCGGGTGCACATTTATGTGACCCAAATCCAAATCTCAACGAAATCGAAATGTGTCTCTAATCACGGGTACATTGACTGTGACGTGGTCTGAGATGCATTTCCATGACGTTGCAAATTCATTTTAAAATAATAAATGGGACGAGCCTCGACAAACAAAAAATGCAAATTGCGGGGCCCTCAGTAAATACTTGTTTTAAATTTACTTAGAATTCAGGAGGGCCGCTTAGCGAATTTCGTGGCCTTCCCAAAATAACAACACGATAGTCTCTTTAGGCGCGTGTTTAATAATCTACTTTCTTAAAACTTGGGTGTGCATTTCATGCGACCTAGATCCAAATCCCAAAACATCAAATAAAATATGTTCCGGATTGTGGGTGCATTTCATGTGACGCAGTCCAAAGACATGTTTTAAGCGATGTTCACATTTTTTGAAATAATAATAATAAAGCGGTAAAAAGTTAAAATTGGCACATAAGTTCATATTCGTATAAAATCAGATAATCAAGCCAAATATAACAGTTGAGCGACCGTGCTAGAACCACGGAACTCGGGAATGCCTAACACCTTCTCCCGGGTTAACAGAATTCCTTATCCGGATTTCTGGTACGCATACTGTAATATGGAGTCATTCTTTTCCTCGATTCGGGATTAAAATTGGTGACTTGGGACACCCTAAATCTCCCAAGTGGCGACTCTGAAATAAATAAATAAATCCCGTTTTGATTGTCCTTAAATTGGAAAAAACTCCCTTGCACCCCCTCGGGTGCGGAAAAAGGAGGTGTGACACTTCCAATTCGGTAACGGCTTGCCCATGTTCTTGCAATTCTTTGTGGAGGTGGGTCTTATTTAGATCACCTTGTGGCACATTGGCCCAGGATTTCCAAGCCGATGATGTTTCCGCCATCTCATCTAAGATGTCACACGCCTCCACATATGACATAGTCATAAAGTTCCCACTGGCTAGTTGATTCACAATACATCGGTTGGTTGTATTAATCCCAGGATAAAGGGTTTATTTTATCATGTTTTCCGTCATATCGTTATTGGGACATTCCTTAACCATTGTTCTATAGCGCTCCCATATTTTATGTAGTGGTTCATTCGGCTCTTGTTTGAATGCCAATATCTAATCTAGAAGTGTAGCCATGTGCGCAGGAGAGAAAAATTTAGCAATGAACTTAGCAAGTAATGTGAGCATCACGATTCTGATTTGATAGTGCCCACCCAAATGTGGGGAGGAACTATTGCACTAGCATAACCTTTGTTGGAAAAAATCAGGTGTTTAGTCGCTCGTGGTGGAGGTGGGGATGGAACGGTCCCGTTGTCATGTGGTACCCAGCCTCTCCGATTGGTTTGTGGCTCTTGAGGTACCTTATCTATTTGTTCCTCCTCGCCATCCAAATCCCCCAAAGGCAAATTTCTAAGCTCATTGTTTGCCATATTTGTACCTATATTTTCTTAAACAAATTAGTAACACAAAAGGGAAAGAAAATATTCCAAAAACACACTCAAACATATAGGTAACACCATTTTAACTCCCCAGCAACGATACGAAAAATTGATTTACTCCAGAGATCATTGCAAAAATAGTACACAACTATGAGTCGGGGTCGATTTTCTTAGGGTTTTAACAATAGGTGTTAGAGTGTATACTTGATGCATGAAGACGAAACAACTTAAATACACTTCCAAACATGTTGGTTTTGCAAATTACTTCTATAAACTACTTGACTAGAGAAATGAAACTAGAAATTGACTAAAGGTAAAAAGCCTAGGAATGTAACCGTCACCTAGGTGTTCGCCTAATGGGTTAATTACGCCAACACTTATTTTATTGATCGGGGTGTATTATATCTCTCATATCTAAGTTACCTACTCGATACCTCTCGATTATAGAGTGATTTTGCCCGATTAGACTTTCTCAAGTTCAAATGGGTATCAAGCTAAATAGTAGATATGAGCTCAATTTGGGTTTTTCCTATCTCTAGTTCAAACCCTTTAATTAGGCTAGTCAAATCCTTAACTAGTCCAATTTTTGTTAGCCAAGTTTTCCTAGACTATGTCTTTCTTTCTCAAGTAAAGACTAAGTCAAAAAGGCATGAATCAATGTTTGCATTAATTTTAAAATTAAAGAATGAACAAGGATAAATAACAAATACTCAATCATAAACAAGCATTAAATTAAATACCCATAAGGTTTACACACTAAGGCTAGATCATAACCTTAGTAAATGTCTAGCTACTCATAGTAGAAAATGAAGAAATCAAAGAAGAAACACTAATTAGACCAATAATATAAAATTAAAATGATAAATTATGATATTTTTATCCCGAAATGATCATAATTTTCCTAAAATGGTAAACTACAATGGCTACAGTTGAGAAAACTTCAAAACTTAACCTAAAATGTGATCCCCGTCTATTTATAATGGCTCAAAATTCGCTAACAAAAATGCCCCTAGGGAGGTTTTGTGGCCGCACAATTCCATGTGTGGTTGCGTATTGCTTGGTCTACAGGTGGATAGATTTTGCAGCTGCATAATTACCTCTGTGGCTGTAATTCTGCTTTTGTGGCCGTACAATTCATGTGCGGTCCCCAATTCAACCAAGACTTCAGTCTGGGTCATTTTGCACACTCTTTGAACTTTTTGAATTCTTGTCAGTGCGACCATGTTCTGCGGTCCACACTTCTTTCTTCAATTACTTCTAGGTTTCTTTATCAGATCTGCAGTCGCAGAGAGAATTCTGCGGTCCGCACTTCTGGTCTGTTGTGCTCCTTCTTGACTTATGAGTCGGAACACTCCTTTTTGAGTCATATTTCTTCATAAGAGCCAAAGTTTTCAAAATTCCTGCAATTTGCACACTTTCATTAGTTTTGGGAACATAAATCAACACTTTGGACTAAAACTAAAGTAAAAAGTTACTAATAAATGGTTAAAATCTACACTTATCAGGTTAAAAAACTATGTATATCCAATGGCTTAACAACTCTACAAAATCATATTCAAGTTCAATTGTCCATTATCACCCGTATTACCATATGAGCATATTTGGTTACACCGCAATAACAATTTGTTCAAAAAAAACTATGCAACAATCACTAGCAACAAACTCCCAAGCAATTGAATAACTCTTCCTCACTAACAAAAAAATAGCCCAACAACAAACTACAAGAATTCAAGTAAGGTAGGAACCACCACCACCAAACATCTCTAAACTCAATATAGATGGTGCACATAGAAAAACTCCAACTATGGAAGTGACGACCCGACCCGTCGTCTCATGAGTTACCACTCTGTTTTCCCCATTTTCAACTTCTTTAGGCTTCATTATCTGTAATTGGTGTGATCGAGTCGATTTGGATTGGTTTTGGTAGGAAATGAGACACTTAGTCTCTTTAAGGAAGGCTTAGTTTGGAAAGGTCAACCGGATATTGACTTATAAGTTAGAGGGATCGGATGTGATTTCCGGTGATTCGGTTAGCTTCGGGGGATGATTTGTGACTTAGGAGCGTGATCGGAAGGGGTTTTAGAGGTCCGATGTAGAAATTGGCTTGTTTTGGCGAAGTTAGTATTTTGGCGATTTCTGGTTGGTAGGTGAGATTTTGATTCGAGGGTAGGAATGGAATTTTGAGAGTAGTAGTAGCTTCATTAGGTTATTTGGGATGTGTGTGTAAAATTTTAGGTCGTCCGGAGGTGATTTGGTCGGGTTTTTGATTGAATGCGTGTTTCGGAAGTTTTAGAGGAACTTAGGCTTGAATTCGATGTGAATTGACGGTTTTGGTGTTGTTCGAGGTGATTTGATGATTGGAACAAGTTTTAATGATGATTTAAGATGCGATGGTGTGTTTGGTTGAGGTCCTGGAGGCCTCGGGGTGGTTTCGGATGGCTAACGGGAAGAGTTTGGACTTGTGTTGCAGATTTTCTGGTGCTTCAAATAGTTTTGCACCTACGGTTTGGGGACCGCAGGTGCGGTGTCGCAGGTGCGATGTCGCAAATGCGGGTTGGGGGCCATAGAAGCAGAAAAGGCAAGGATTAGATGGGACCGTAGATGCGGATAGGGAGCCGCAACTGCAGAGCCACAGATGCAGCTATTGGACTGCAGATGCGGCCAGGCGGGACTTAATGAGGTTCCGCAAATGCAGAGTATCAACCGCAGAAGCGGCTATTTGACCGCAGATGTGGTTATGGCTGGGCAGAAGGTATTTAAGTTCTTCTTCGCGAATTTTGAAGGGTTTCTCATTTCTAACTTCGGACTTGGAGAATTTTGGACGATTTTGAAGAGGGATTTCAAGGAGCTTCGATAAGGTTAGGATTTTTGGACCTAAAACACAATCATATGGTGTTATTACATGAATTAAGACTGGAAATTTAAGAAAATCATGGACTAAAAATGGAGGTTAGGGCTTGAAATTAAGAGAGCTAAGATTAGGGATTTGAGGGGTCAATTGAACTCCGATTCTTGTGATTTTTATATGTATGAACTCGTGGCGAGATAAGGAATCTAATGATGTAAAAATTTCTGAGTTTCGAGAAGTGGGCCGGGGGCTCGGGTTTTGCTAATTTCGGAATTTTTGATATTTTTCGATTGGATATTGTTCCCTTAGCCTATTGTGACGTATTCGTTGTGATTTTGGTCAGATTGGATGCGCGAGGAGGCCGGTTTGAGTGGGAAGGGCATAGCGAGCTAGAGTTTCGGCCGGCTTGAGGTGAGTAATGATTGTAAATGATGTCCTGAGGGTTTGAAACCCCGGATTGCACAACGTAGTGCTATATTGAGGTGAGAAACGCGTTTAATTGCGGGTGCGGGGTCGTTTACTATTGGGGATTGTGACTTGGTCCATCCCGATTGATGTTTTTACCGCGTATTTGACTGAGACTTATTTTTTATCATCATGACTCGGGCTTATTGCCATATTTGGGCTTCGTGCCGACTATTTGAATCCTTTGTGAACTTTTATCACTGCTTCCTCACTATTTTGACATACTACTTGAACTCGGTCCTATTGATTTACACTGCTTTACAAACTCAGCCACATTTACTTGAATTTGAGACTTAAATGATCTTTCAAATGTTGTTTGGGCTGAGAAATACTGTTTTACTGATGCCCAAGGGGCTTGTGATGATTTCTGGACTGAGTGAGGCCGAGGGCCATATGTGAGGACATGTTGAGTGATATGAGATACTTTTTATGCCACGAGGTGGCTTGAGTGACGTGAGGCCGAGTGATGTGAGGCCGAGTGTCGAGTGATGTTGCCACGAGGTGGCTTGATATAGTGCTTGGGCCGTAAGGGGCCCCTCCGGAGTCTGCACACCCACAGTGAGCGCGGGTATCCATTATGTTCTGAGAGTGAGCCCGAGGGGCTAATACTGTTCTGAGTGATTGATACTGAGCCCGAGGGGCTGATATTGTACTGAGAGTGAGCCCGAGGAGCTGATACTGTACTGAGAGTGAGCCCGAGGGGCTGATACTGTTCTGAACGATTGATACTGTGCCCGAGGGGCGGATTTCTACTTGTTATTTACCTGTTAAATTACCTGTTTTACTTGTTTTTAAAAAGGAATATCATTTGATTTCTTCACTGATTTACTGCTTTAAGTGATTTTACTGCTTGATATAGAATTGCTTTGTGCCTTTACGCGTTTTCATACTTTCAGCCATTATTTATAATTATTACTCACTGAGTTGGAGTACTCACATTACTCCCTGCACCATGTGTGCAGATTCAAGCATCGCAGAGTTCGCTCCTGAGTGATGATTCTCCCAGTTCAGGCAGTGATTCGGAGACTACGAGGTAGTTGTTGGCGTTCGCAGCCCCGTGCCTCTTTTATCTTATAATTTTCATGTTTGTAGAACTATTGTATCGGATTTAGTGTTCAGTAGACTGTATCCGGATTTCTTAGTTGCTCATGACTTGTGACACCCCGGTTTGGGCTGTGTCGGGATGGTTTCTACTGTTGTTATCGTTAATTACACAATTTATGGATATTATATCATGCTTTAGAACTATTTATGATATTTAACTGTTTAAAAAAGGTGTTCTGTTTGGTCTGGCTGGCCTTGTCTTCACGAGAGGTGCCATCACGACCGGTTTCGGGAATTGGGTCGTGACAAGTTGGTATCAGAGCCTAGGTTACTTAGGTCTCATGAGTCATGAGCAGGTTTAGTAGAGTCTCGTGGATCAGTACGGAGACGTCTGTATTTATCCTCGAGACGCTGCAGAACCTTTAGGAAAACTTCCTATTCTTGAAACTCTTGTCGTGCAAACTCGTTGGTCCGAGAACTAAACTTTTGTATTCTATTATCTCGCAGATGGCGAGGACTCGTGCTACCGGACGAGACGGACGACCACCAATACCACCCACTGAGGCCACCAGAGGCCATGGACGCGGTCGTGGTCGTAGTAGAGGTAGAGCAGCGAGGGCAGCACCTGTTGATCCACCAGCTGCCCCAGCTCAGGACCAGGCTCCAGCTATGGATGCTCCAGCAGCACCAGTTCAGGCACCAGCTGTGCCCAACGTAATTCTGGGTCTTCAAGAGGCCTTGGCTCAGATCTTATCGGTTTGCACTGGCTTGGCTCAGGAAGTTTCAGATACTTCACAGGTTGGGGGAGGCAATCAGACCCCTGCTGCTTGCACACCTGAGCAGGTAGTGCAGGGATTGCAGACGCCTGGAGAACCTCCAGCTCAGCCGATTGCACCAGTTTAGGAGTTCATAGTTCCAACTATGCCAGACGATGATTAGCGTCGTCTCGAGAGGTTTGATAGGCTCCAGCCTCCTTCATTTAGTGGTGCTGAGGGCGAGGATGCCCAGGGTTTTCTCGACAAGTGTCAGCGGATGCTCCGTACGGCAGGGATTCTTGAGTCTAGTGGTGTGACATTTACCACCTTTCAATTCACTGGGGCTGCCTTCACTTGGTGGGAGGCGTATGAGAGGTGTAGACCAGCAGGTGCAACGCCTTTGATTTGGCAGGAGTTCTCCACTCTCTTCTTGGAGAAGTATGTACCGCAGTCCCGCAGAGAGGAGCTGCATAGGTAGTTTGAGTGGCTTCCGCAGGGGGATATGACTGTGTCTCAGTATGAGGCGAGGTTTTCTGATTTGGCTCGTCATGCCGTCTGGATGGTCCCAACAGATCGTGAGAGGATCAAGAGGTTTGTGGATGGCCTTAACTATCATCTCCGTATTCTGATGACTAGAGAGAGAGTCTTGGGTATTTTATTTGAGGAGGTGGTTGATATCGCTCGTGAGATTGAGACGGCTCGTTGGCAGGATAGAGAGGAGAGGAAGTCCAAGAGGCCTAGAAGTTCTGGCAGTTTCAGTGGTGCTCCGTCTAGGGGCCAATTCCAGCATGGTAGATGCCGTTCTTTCAGGCCAGCTCAGTCGGCCTGTCCCGAGTATCGTGGGGCATCTTCAGGCCATGGTTATCATGGCTCTCAGCAGGGTCAGCTTTCACTCAGCGCCCTTCCAGCTCAGATTTCATCTCGTGCCCTATCTGTTCAGGGTTCTTCCATGTCGAGTGGATCAGCTAGTCACTCTGGTGCGAGGGGTTACCTTCAGTCCTATTCTCCAGGACCTAGGAGTTATTTTGAGTGTGGAGAGTTTGGATATGTATGGAGGCAGTGTCCTCGTCGTGTTGCTAGTTCATCACAACAGAGGGGTCAGTCCTCGTCTTCTGCTCCAGTTACTTCATCACCCGCCCAGCCAGTTAGGGGTGGAGGTCAGGCAGCCAGGGGTCGCCCCAGAGGTGGAGGTCGATCAAGCGGTGGCCAGGCCTATTTTTATATTATTCCAAGTAGGGCCGATGCTATTGATTCTGATACTGTCATTACAAGTATTATTTTAGTCTATCACAGAGATGCCTCTGTCTTATTTGATCCTAGTTCTACCTATTCTTATGTGTCCTCATATTTTGCTCATCATTTGGGTACGTTCCGAGGGTGTCTTACTTTACCTGTCCACGTATCTACCGTGGTGGGCGATACTATTATTGTAGACCATGTGTACCGGTCATGTGTTGTGACTATTGAGGGTCTGGAGACCCGAGTTGATCTATTGCTATTAAGCATGGTGGACTTTGATGTTATTTTGGGCATGGATTGGTATTCTCCGTGTCATGCTATTCTAAACTGTCATGCCAAGATAGTCACTTTAGCTATGCCGGGTGTACCGAGGATCGAGTGGCGTGGTGTGACTGATTATGTTCCTAGTAGAGTGATTTCTTTCTTAAAGGCCCAGCGTATGGTTGGGAAGGGTTGTCTTTCATATTTAACGTTTGTGAGGGATGTTGGAGCTGAGACTCCTAGCACTGATTCTGTTCCAGTTGTAAGGGAGTTTCCCGATGTATTTTCTGCAGACCTCCCGGACATGCCACCAGATAGGGATATTGATTTTGGTATTGACCTGGTGTCGGGCACTCAACCCATTTCCATTCCGCCATATCGTATGGTACCAGCAGAGTTGAAAGAGTTGAAGGATCAGCTTCAGGAACTCCTAGATAAGGGGTTCATTCGGCCTAGTGTTTCACCTTGGGATGCACCGTTTTTGTTTGTGAAGAAGAAGGATAGCACAATGAGAATGTGCATTGATTATAGGCAATTGAACAAAGTAACAATTAAGAACAAGTATCCTTTGTCTCGCATTGATGATTTATTTGATCAGCTCCAGGGAGCGAGGGTGTTCTCTAAGATTGATCTCCGTTCGGGCTATCACCAGTTGAAGATCAGGGATTCAGATATTCTTAAGACTACTTTCAAGACTAGATATGGTCACTATGAGTTTCTTGTCATGTTTTTCGGGCTGACCAATGCTCCAGCAGCGTTCATGCATTTGATGAACAGTGTATTTCGACCTTATCTGGATTCGTTCGTTATTGTATTCATTGATGATATTCTGGTGTACTCGCATAGTCAGGAGGAACACGCGGAGCATTTGAGAGTTGTATTGCAGAGATTGAGGGAGGAGAAGCTTTATGCAAAATTCTCCAAGTGTGAGTTTTGGCTTAGTTCAGTGGCTTTCTTGGGGCACGTGGTGTCCAACGAGGGTATTCAGGTTGATCCGAAGAAGATAAAGGCGGTTTAGAGTTGGCCCAGACCGTCATCAGCCACAGAGATTCGTAGCTTTCTTGGGTTGGCAGGCTATTATCGCCAGTTTGTTCACGGATTCTCATCTATCGCATCGCCCTTGACCAAGTTGACTCAGAAGGGTGTTCCATTTGTATGGTCGGACGAGTGTGAGGAGAACTTTCAGAAACTCAAGACAGCCTTGACCACAACTCCAGTGTTGGTTTTGCTATCAGCTTCAGGTTCATATACTGTGTATTGTGATGCTTCGAGAGTTGGGATTAGTTGTGTATTGATGCAGGAGGGTAGAGTTATTGCTTATGCTTCTCGTCAGTTGAAGCCCCATAAGAAGAACTACCCTATTCATGATTTGGAGTTGGCTGCCATAAATCATGCATTGAAGATTTGGAGGCATTATTTGTATGGTGTATCTTGTGAGGTATTCACCGATCATCGTAGTCTCCAGCATTTGTTCAAGCAAAAGGATCTTAATTTGAGGCAGCAGAGATGGTTGGAATTGCTTAAGGATTATGATATCACTATTTTGTACCATCGAAGAAAGGCCAATGTAGTGGAAGATACTTTGAGCCAAAAGGCAGTGAGTATAGGGAGTTTGGCGTATATTCCAGTTGGGGAGAGACCCCTTGCAGTTGATGATCAGGCCTTAGCCAATCGGTTCGTGAGACTGGATATTTCGGAGCCCAGTCGGGTGTTGGCATGTGTGGTTTCTCGGTCTTCCTTATATGATCTCATCAGAGAGCGCCAGTATGATGATTCGCATTTGCTTGTCCTTAAGGACAGAGTTCAGCATGATGATGCCAGAGATGTGACCATCGGTGATAATGGTATGTTGCGGATGCAGGGCCGGATTTGTGTGCCCAATATGGATGGGCTTAGAGAACTGATTCTGGAGGAGGCCCATAGCTCGCGGTATTCTATCCATCCGGGTGCCGCGAAGATGTACCAGGATTTGAGGCAGCACTATTGGTGGAGAAGAATAAAGAAAGATTTTGTGGGATTTGTAGCTCGGTGTCTCAACTGTCAGTAGGTAAAATATGAGCATCAGAGACCGGGTGGCTTGCTTCAGTAGATGGTTATTCCCGAGTGGAAGTGGGAGAGAATCACTATGGATTTTGTGAGTGGTCTTCCTCGGATTTTGAAGAAGATCGATGCTATTTGGGTGGTTGTGTACTACCTATTCTTCGGAGTGACTAGCAGGGATCTTTATCCGGGAGATTGTTCGATTGTATGGTGTGCCAGTGTCTATTATTTCAGATAGAGGTACCCAGTTTACTTCTCAGTTTTGGAGGACTTTTCAGCGAGAGTTGGGTACTTAGGTGGAGTTGAGCACATCATTTCATCTGCAGACGGACGGGCAGTCCGAGCATACTATTCAGATATTAGAGGACATGTTGCGTGCCTGTGTTATTGATTTCGGAGGTTCTTGGGATGAGTTTTTGCTGCTTGCAGAGTTTGCCTACAACAACAGCTATCAGTCCAGTATTTAGATGGCCCTGTATGAGGCAATATATGGGAGACGGTGTAGATCTTCAATTGGTTGGTTTGAGCCCGGCGAGGCGAGGTTATTGGGGACAGATTTGGTTTAGGATGCCTTAGAGAAGGTGAAGTTGATTCAGCAGAGACTTCGTACAGTGCAGTCGCGTCAGAAGAGTTATGCAGACCGGAAGGTTCGAGATGTATCTTACATGGTTGGCGAGAAGGTCTTGCTGAAGGTTTCGCCCATAAAGGGTGTTATGAGATTTGGAAAGAAAGGGAAGTTGAGTCCGCGATTCATTGGGCCTTTTGAGGTGATTCGGAGGAATGGGGAGGTGGCTTATATGCTTGCCTTGCCACCTAGCTTGTCGAGTGTGCATCTGGTATTTCATGTTTCTATGCTCCGGAAGTATGTTGGGGACCCGTCCCATGTTTTGGATTTCAGCACGGTTCATTTGGATGATGATTTGACCTATGATGTGGAGCCAGTGGCTATTTTGGGTCGTCAGGTTCGAAAATTGAGATCAAAGGATATAGCTTCGGTGAAAGTACAGTGGAGAGGTCAGCACGTGGAGGAGGCTACCTGGGAGACCGAGCAGGAGATGCGGAGCAGATATCCTCACCTGTTTGAGGCTTCAGGTATGTTTCTTGACTCGCTCGAGGACGAGCGTTTGTTTAAGTTGGGGAGGATGTGACGACCCGACTCGTCGTCTCATGAGTTACCGCTCCGTTTTCCCCATTTTCAGCTTCTTTATGCTTCATTATCTGTAATTGGTGTGATCGAGTCAATTTGGATTGGTTTTGGTAAGAAATGAGACACTTAGTCTCTTTAAGGAAGGCTTAGTTTGAAAAAGTCAACCGGATATTGACTTATGAGTTAGACGGCTCAAATGTGATTTATGTTGATTCAGTTAGCTTCGGGGGATGATTTGTGACTTAGGATCCTGATCAGAAGGGGTTTTAGAGGTCCGGTGTAGAAATTAGCTTGTTTTGACGATGTAAGTATTTTGGTAATTTTCGGTTGGTAGGTGAGATTTTGATTCAAGGGTCGGAACGGAATTCTGAGGGTTGCAATAGCTTCGTTAGGTGATTTGGGATGTGTGTGTAAAATTTTAGGTCGTTCGGAGGTGATTTGGTCGGGTTTTTGATTGAATGCGTGTTTCACAAGTTTTAGAGGAACTTAGGCTTGAATTCGATGTGAATTGACGGTTTTGGTGTTTTTCGAGGTGATTTGATGATTGGAACAAGTTTGAATGATCATTTAAGATGCGATGGTGTGTTTGGTAGAGGTCCCGAGGGCCTCGGGGTCATTTCGGATGGCTAACGGGAAGAGTTTGGACTTGTGTTGTTGTAGATTTTCTGGTGCTTCAGGTATTTTCGCACCTGCAGTTTGGGGACCGCAGGTGCGGTGTCGCAGATGCGGGTTGGGGTCGCAAAAGCAGAAAAGGCAAGGATTGGCTGGGACCGTAGATGCGAATAGGGAGTCGCACCTGCGGAGCCACAGATGCGGCCATGCGGGACTTAATGAGGTTCCGCAGATGCAGAGTATCAACCGCAGAAGCGGCTATTTGACCGCAGATGCAGTTATGGCTAGGCAGAAGGTATTTAAGTTCTTCTTCGCGAATTTTGAAGGGTTTCTCATTTCTAACTTCGGACTTGGAGAATTTTGGACGATTTTGAAGAGGGATTTCAAGGAACTTCAATAAGGTAAGGATTTTTAGACCTAAAACACAATCTTATGGTGTTATTACACGAATTAAGACTGGAAATTTAAGAAAATCATGGACTAAAAATGGAGGTTAGGGCTTGAAATTAAGAGAGCTAAGATTAGGGATTTGAGGGGTCAATTGAACTCCGATTCTTGTGATTTTTATATGTATGAACTCGTGGCGAGATAAGGAATCTAATGATGTAAAAATTTCTGAGTTTCGAGAAGTGGGCCCGGGGCTCGGGTTTTGCTAATTTCGGAATTTTTGATATTTTTCGATTGGATATTGTTCCCTTAGCCTATTGTGACGTATTCGTTGTGATTTTGGTCAGATTGGATGCGCGAGGAGGCCGATTTGAGAGGGAAGGCATAGCGAGCTAGAGTTTCGGCCGGCTTGAGGTGAGTAATGATTGTAAATGATGTCCTAAGGGTTTGAAACCCCGGATTGCACAACGTAGTGCTATATTGAGGTGAGACACGCACATAATGGCGGGCATGAATACTATTGGGGATTGTGACTTGGTCCATCCCGATTGATGTTTTTACCGTGTATTTGACTGAAACTTAATTGTTATCATCATGAATCGGGCTTATTGCCAATTTGGGCTTTGTGCGGACTAGTTGAATCCTTCATGAACTTTTATCACTGTTTCCTCACTATTTTGACATACTACTTGAACTCAGTCCTATTGATTTACACTACTTTACAAACTCAGGCACTTTTACTTGAATTTGAGACTTAAATGATCTTTCAAATGTTGTTTGGGCTAAGCACTACTGTTTTACTGATGTCCAAGGGGCTTGTGATGATTTCTGGACTGAGTGAGGCCGAGGGCCATATGTGAGGACATGCTGAGTGATATGAGATACTTTTTATGCCACGAGGTGGCTTGAGTGATGTGAGGCCGAGTGATGTCAGGGCCGAGTGCCGAGTGATGATGCCACGAGGTGGCTTGATATAGCGCTTGGGCCGTAAGGGGCCCCTCCGGAGTCTGTACACCCACAGTGAGTGCGGGTACCCATTGTTATGAGTGATTGATGCTATGCCCGAGGGGCTGTTCTGAGTGATTGAACTGAGCCCGAGGGGCTGATACTGTACTAAGGGTGAGCTCGAGGGGCTGATACTGTACTGAGAGTGAGCCCACGGGGCTGATACTGTACTGAGAGTGAGCACGAGGGGCTGATACTGTTCTGGGCGATTGATAATGTGCCCGAGGGGCGGATTTCTACTTGTTATTTACCTGTTTTACTTGTTTTTAAAAAGGAATATCATTTGATTTCTTCACTGATTTACTGTTTTAAGTGATTTTACTGCTTGATATAGAATTGCTTTGTGCCTTTACGTGTTTTCATACTATCACCCATTATTTATAATTATTACTCACTGAGTCGGAGTACTCACATTACTCTCTGCACCATGTGTGCAAATTCAGGCATTGCAGAGTCTGCTCCTGAGTGCTGATTCTCCCAGTTCAGGCAGTGATTCGGAGACTACGAGGTAGCTGTTGGCGTTCCCAGCCCCATGTCCTCCCTTATCTTATCATTTTCATGTTTGTAGAACTATTGTATCGGATTTAGTGTTCAGTAGACTGTATCCGAATTTCTTAGTTGCTCATGACTTGTGACACCTCGGTTTGGGCTGTGTCGGGATGGTTTCTACTGTTGTTATCGTTAATTCCACAATTTATGGATATTATATCATGCTTTAGAACTATTTATGATATTTAACTGTTTAAAAGAGGTGTCTGTTTGGTATGGCTGACCTTATCTTCACGAGAGGCACCATCACGACCGGGTTCGGAAATTGGGTCATGACAATGGAGGAGAAGGAGAAATCATTAGGGACTCCAATGGAAGCTGCATAGCAGGGTTTTCCAGACGCATTGTGGAAGCTACGCCACTCCAAGCTGAAATCACAGCCCTACTCAAGGGATTGGAGATGGCCTTTACTAAGAACTTAGTTTCATTGATAGTGGAAACTAACTGTTAGGTACTGTCCATAATTATAAAACCTCATATGATTAATGATGCTTACACAAATTTACTACATGATTACAGGTTCCTCATTGCAGCCATGGACCAGCCGCCAGTCAGGCACATATACCGTGAAAGCCAACACAATTATGTTTTAGCAAACTATGCAAGTACATGGATACCGGAAGGAAATGTTAAACGTGAAGACCTATTTCGGGGCACAACACCTTTATTTGCTTTCTTAGTTATCGTATAGACATGTTAGGAAATTCATCATTAAGATTAGTTCCATGTTATAATAACACTCTTTAATTTTCTGCTTTAATAAATCTCGTCATTACCAACAAAAAAAATAATAGAGAGATGAAAGAGAAATAAAGAGATAAACATATTATTGCAATTTGTTTGCTAATGTGATAATGCTAAAATATCGAGAAAATGCCACTGTATAGCCGCTGGAAAAAAATAATAGCCAAAAAATATATAAAATTTGTATATTTTGTATGTATATATATATATATATACAAAAATTATATCATTTTTATACAGCTTTTGGGAAGTGGTTCTGGTAATCCCCAGAATTTTGAAGCACTAAGAATTCAACCACACTATTGAAATATTCTAGTGATCCGTTAGGATTTGCGGCAAAATCTTGATGATCACTAAATTTTTTTAACATTATGACTGAAAATCCCGGAGATTATCATGATTATGTGGAACTTCTGCATATAGACAGAACATTGGACTCTGCTGTTCCTGTGTTCCATGAGACATGTAAATAAATTACTTTGTATTGATAAATATGCCGCCGCCAAAGGTTGTACATCTCTCTTTTCAGTCATCCTCAGCTATCACGCCAATAAAAGTTGATGTCATTAAAGAAATATCTAACATGATATTGCCAATGGTAACACCATAATAAATAAAGAAACTTATGCCTTATTAAGCTAGCTGATGATGCCTGATCCTCTTATATATATGCTGCACATTCTATTAGTTTTCCAAATTAATTTTTGTTCATCATTTGAAACAACTGCAATTGACTGATGACCTTTGTTCTTTAGACCATAGTTACTGGATATTCTTAATTAGGGGCGTACAAAACGAACCGGAAAATCACATCAAACTTAAAAGTCAAAATAAACCGATTAAAAATTTCGACTAAATTTGGTTTAATTTGATTTAGTATTGAGTAAAAAAATCTGAACCAAACCGACATATAAATATATAATTTTGTTATATACTTTTAAGACTTTTTCATATAATTTTATGTAAAAATGTCTAAAAATATTTAAGATTCTCTTATGGGATATAATATTTAGTAAAATATGAAGTGGTCTATCTTTATTAATTTTAAATAATGGGTTGTACGATCACTTTCTTATCAAGTGTTAAGATAATGTATCAATGTCTTTGTTCTTCCATATTCATATGTCAAGATCTATCACATTATTAAATCTTTGTCACATACAAGAATGGATAAGATTAGGAATGAAGATATTCGAGAGAAGGTGGGCGTGGCCCCCATAGAGGACAAGATGCGGGAAGCAAGACTCAGATGGTTCGGGCACATTCAGAGGAGGAGCACTGATGCACCGGTGAGGAGGTGTGAGCGACTGGCTGTAGTGGACACGCGGAGAGGTAGAGGACGACCTAAGAAGTATTGGGGAGAGGTGATCAGACAGGACATGGCGCGACTTCGGATTACTGAGGACATGGCCCTTAACAGGGAATTATGGAGGTCGAGTATTAAGGTTGTAGGTTAGGGGAGAGTTGTGAATATTTCTACATCACAATAGAGTGAGACTAGCCAGTTAGGAGTTAGACTAAGAATGTCATTGGTCATCTATTGATGCAAGGCTTTACCTGCTAGTCTTACTATACCAGTCATCTTTTTCGTATGTCGTATTCTGTATTTCATATCTATTGTATTGCTATTATTGTATTGCTGTTATTTTATTATGCATTTTTATGGTACTAATATATCGGCTTCTGTTGCTTTATGAGTCGAGGGTCTCCTGGAAACAGCCTCTCTACCCTTCGGGGTAGGGGTAAGGTCTGCGTACATATTACCCTCCCCAGACCCCACGTGTGGGATTATACTGGGTTGTTGTTGTTGTTGTTGTTGTTGTTGTTGTTGTTGTAACATAACTATCATATGTTACTAAGAAAATTCTCCCATAAGAATATGTTAATAGATCACACGTTTGACAATTTTTTTAATTTTTACTAAAATATATTTATTTATCAAAAATTTAACAAAGTAAGATTGAAATAATATTTATGTAACAAAAAAATCCGAAATGCCCGATAAACCTAACCAATCCAAACCGATATAGTTGGTTTGGTTTGGTTTGATTGTGATAAAACCCGAACCAACCCGGTCCATGTACACCCCTACTTTTAATAATTTGAATCAAAACTGTAAATACTAAAAATTATTAGGGTAACTGGGTTTTTTTGTTTTTCGTTCCACAAATATATAAGGCACCACATTTAACCTTAAATTGTCTAATTTTCCCTTTCCGTAACCTTTGTATCATTTGGTAAGTTAAATCATAGTTCCTTTTTACATTTTATGTCTCACAAACTAAATCTTTTGTCTTTTTAAAACATAATATAATAAAAGTTATTAATCTCAATCAGCCAAGAAGAAAAGGGAGTAAACCACAATAAAGGTACTATAGAAAGAGCTTAGTTTTTTCTAAGATTAGACTTCAAGAAAATTTCTTTTATTTCAAGAAAATTTCTTTTTGTCTAACGTAACTTAACTTTTAACTTGCTATTTACTCCCTTCGTTTACTTTTATTTGGCATATATACTAAAAATAAATTTTTATTTTTACTTGTCACTTTACGCATATCAAGAGAAGACAATTTTTTTTCCTGTTATACTCATAATATTTATTACTCATTTCAAATCATTTTTTCAAATCCAATAAAATATATATCAATTATATGGGTATTATGGTAAATTATGTACTTCATTTACTATTTCTTAGGGGGCGTAAAAAATCAAAACGTGCCAAATAAAAGTGAATGGAGGGAGTAGCTCTTATTTTTATTTTTTTTTACGTGCTCTTTAGTTTTCTCGCTCCCATAATGTGGATAAGCCAAAAAGTTATTAGTAAATTACATATAAAAAAAAAAATATGTATTAAAGATCATTCGATCACTCTTGAAAGAAAGTCTTTAGACCGGCACTATTGTGTAGTAGTATATATTGTCTTTCTTCTAATTAGTCGTTTATATTTGGAAAGTTTCCATGTCAGAATAGATGAAGCTTTTGGGGCCTAAACTATGATATGAGTTGCCTAATAAATTAATATTTCTATAACTGAAATAATGATTTTTACAGAGGGTCGATGTTGTTTCAAATCTTTGATAATGTATAACGGTGAAATCAGGTGCCCCAATTTAGTAGGCTCGAGACGTCGCACCGAGGGTAGAAGTTTGATAAAGACCAAGCCCAAGCTTGAAGGCAGAATAAGAGGCTCGAACACCTAAGTGTTCAAGAAATATCGGAGCCAAGTATGACAAACTCCGAGATAGTGCCGTTATAAGTTTGTTACAGAAGGACATGATTCTCGCCACGTTCCCAAGATCATGGCGTAAATTCCGGAATAGATTTGTACTAATTAGTACAAATTCGTATCAGACGGTTATACAACTGTCCCAATAAGATTTCTTACTGTAAAAGGAAATGTACTTTATTTACCGCTCCTTCATATATAAAGGGGAACTCAATCATTTGTAAACATGATCTAATCATTGGAAAAGAATATACTATCTTACTTTTTGCTCATTGTTCATCATAATTGTCCTTTAGTTTTACTATTCCTGCTTTATTAATTGTTCTAGCTTGTCTCGAGGTCACTAGGCTCGAGGTCAAGACTGACCAATCTACTGGTTTGATCTTACTTATTTTCTTCATCTATACTTCATATTTCTTGATTATTAACTGGTATTGAACTAAATCATATATCTTTAAATGGAGTTTAATTGCTACTCGTATTTTCGAGGTAAACAGTTTGGCGCTCACCATAGGGCTAAAGATAATAGTGATTATTTCATTACTGATTATCATAACACACGTTATTTTTATACTTTTTCTTGTCAAGAATATTTCATTCTCAGGCTGAAACATGTCTAGCTCACAAAATGCACCTGTTCATGACAACGAAGGTCTTGGGTTCCACGGAGAAAATGACAACATAGTTGCTCAAGGGATCGACGTACCACCAATAAACCCTAGGGAAATGCCAAATGTGGAACCAGTGGATGTTAGTTCACACATTGCTCTGAATGCAGATCCAGGCATAGACCTCGAAGCAAGTGTACGTAGGGAGTCAGATCTGGTGGCCAGAGAACACAGGGTGTAGGAGATGGAGGAATCAGCCTCTAAGTGATATTCGAGATGCTACAAGCTCAACAGATTGCCATTGCTCAACTTCAAAGTCAGAATAAAACTCTAAGTGTAGCCGAACCAGAGAATACTCGACGTACTGAACCGGTGCTGGAAAGATCAAACGAAAATGGCTCGGGGACTGACCCCTTCATTATGAGGATGCTCAAGAAACTCACCAAGAGGATCGAGTCTGAGAAAAAGAAGATTAAGGGTAATGACAAAAAGGTGGATACTTATAACTGCCGTGTTGATCAAATACCGGGGGCACCCTCGGTCTTGAAAGGTTTGGATGCCAAAAAAGTTCATACAAAAGTCGTTCCCTCCGAGTGCGTTTCCGATGCCCATCCCCAAGAAGTTCCATATGCCTGATATACCAAAATATAACGGGACAACCGACCTAACGAGCATATTACTTCATACATTTGTGGGATCAAAGGAAACGACTTAAATGACAACGAGATTGAATCGGTATTGATGAAGAAGTTTGGGGAAACATTGTCGAAAGGAACCATGATTTGGTATCATAATTTGCCTTCGAACTCTATCGATTCGTTTGCTATGTGAGCGAACGCTTTCGTAAAAGCACGTGCCGGGGCCATAAAGGTGGTGATGAGGAAATCGGACATCTTTAAGATAAAACAGAGGAACGACGAGATGTTAAGGGAATTTGTGTACAGGTTTCATATGGAGTGAATGGAACTACCACCGGTCTCGGATGACTGGGCAGTACCAGCTTTTATGTAGGGTTTGAATGAAAGGAGTTCGATTGCGTCTCGACAATTAAAGCAGAATCTGATCGAGTATCCAGTTGTGACGTGGTCGGACGTACATAACCATTACTAATCGAAGATTAGGATCGAGGACGGCCAGTTTGGAGCCCCCTCGGGCTCAGTTCATCCTAACAGGTTGGCAGCTAAGCCCCCGAGGGATACATACAGGGAATCAAAATCCAACAAAGAACGGTATCAACCATATGTCGATCGGAGAAATAACGGCTGGGGTCATATCTCTCCTCGAAATGATTGGAGAAACGATCGAGGTCAAAGCTCTCGGGGACTCATGAATAAGAATGGGTTTCATAAACATACTGACCCCACGGAGGCACCTCGATTGTCAGAGTGTAATTTCAGCGTAGATGCATCAGGGATTATGTCAGCTATTGGAGGATCAAAGATACCAGGTGGCCGAGACCTATACAAACCGATCCCTCTTATCGGAATCCAAACTTAATGTGTAAGTATTGTCACCTCCTTTTTATACCCCGAGGGGATATAAGAGAGTTTTTTCCAACTTAAAGTGACAATCGAAACGGGATTATTTTTATGTAAAATTCAGAGTCGCCACTTGGGATAATTTATGGTGTCCTAAGACACCAGTTCAAATCCCGAATCGAGGAAAGATTAACTCTGTTTTACAGTCCGCGAATACAAAAATCCGGATAAAGAATTCTGTTAACCCGCGAGAAGGTGTTAGGTATTCCCGGGTTCCGTGGTTCTAGCACAGTCGTTCAACTGTTATTATTGGCCTACTTATCTGATTTAAAACATTTTAAACCTATGTGCCTTTTAAATTTTTAAACCACTTTTGTTTAATAATTTTTAGGAAAAATTCAACGTCATCTAAAACACATCTTGAACCACGTCACATAAATACACCGGCGGTCCACGACACATTTTATTTCACGTTGTTGGAAATTAAAATGGGGTCACATGAAATGCACTCCCGGATTTTAGAAATTAGGCATCACAACTACACCACGGGAACCGTACCCGTAGCCATGACAGATTTATTGATCTTGCCTAAAGCAAGCTACGATGTTCAAGAATTGTTTGTTTTCCTAAGCTACCTCTGAGATAAAACAACATAATTACATGGATAAACGATTTGCTAGCTTCACGGGGATTTATCCGTCATCAAAAGCAAAACAATAAAGAACTTCTTGTTATAAGCTTTACATCAATTACACTAACAACACACGTATTCTTCAATACTACTAAAATACTCCTATTACAAGCCTTGTTAACCAAAAAAAAAAAGAAAAAAAAAAAGAAGAAAAATCCTTCATGAATGTATAGTAGGTGATTGCTCCAGAGACTTAAAAAGTAAAAGAGCTTTTCCAAAGAGAATTCTGAGAGCAAATCATATAGCTCCCACTTTATTAAGTAACAAGATTTGCTCACTAACTATGCTAAGACCTCTACCCAAAAAAGGCTTCAAACCAGATACATCACTAAAACTCCTAGCTGAATTTCTACAAGAATTTGATTTTTTTTTTATCAATTTCTCATGAACTTCACAATAACAGATAAGGTCAAACAATTCCTCTGCTCAACAACTCAACCCACTGCCAGTGAGTGTATTAAGAATCCAAACGCAATCACATATGAATAAGTGAAGAAGTAAAACATCAATAACATTGGAGATTGACATTAATCATGGAAGCAACATATAATCAGAACTTCAAATTAATAACTTAATTGGAACACACAAAGTTATAGTTACATACCAATCTATCCGAAATCAGCCTGAAATCCAAAATCCAAATAAAGGCCTAAGACAATCAAGAATGAAAATCAGCTACTAGACAGCGAGTGTTTAACAGCAGTAGTAGCAAAATTGACTCCAAACAACAGCAAGGGAACAAACTCTGGCAGAAAACTAACTATCTAACAATAGCAGAATCGTAACGGACAACAGTTTTGTCGCATCATGCTAGAAGTTACGAAGCAGAAAAACAGAAATTGAGACAGTGAAGAAGCAAAGTCGAATGGGAGGTGCTGCTCGTTGCATCTGTGTGCTCAAATTTCCAGCGAGTTTTTGGACTGAGCGGCAGATTTGCGAGGAGGGAGTAGGGAAAAATGATGGGAGATTCAGAGGTGAGTGAGGTTAGTTGGTTGTTCTCTATCCGGAAAAGAGGAGGGATCTGTTGTGTTTGTCTTCTTTCATTTGATGAAAAGAAAAAAAATGACCATGGGAGAAGGGAAACGAAGCTATTTTGGTTGTTCTTCGTAGAGCGTCGTTGCTCTTTTTTTGGAAGGGAAGGGGTCCCTTTTTTGGTTTCTAAAATGTGTTTTTATATGTAAGGGTAGGGTAAAGGGTATTGGGTGTTTGGGTAGTGGTATTGGAATTGGGTTGGAGTTTAGAATTGATTTGGGCCTTTAGAAATTGGCCCAATCTTAAAAGAAACAAGACCAAAATATGTTCTTCCTACTTTCATTTTCTTTGTTTTTCCTCCCTTTTTTTTAATCAATTAAAATCCTATATCAATCTAATTCTTCTTTGTAGAGATTAAAATTCTTTATTTATTTTTAATATTAAAACAATTAATTAATTTAAAACTAAAGAAAAATGCTAATTTTAAAGACTAAAAGATAAATATGTAAAAATGATAATTTTTTGTGATTTTTCTATGATTTTAAGTATATTAAAAATGCATGGAATGCAACTAAATAAAGAAAAATTCCTAAAATCAATTAAAATTATTTTTTGGTATTTTTTAGGAGTTATTTTTATGTAGGGCAAAAATCACGTGCTCATAGTATCATGGCACACATGGCCATAGAACCAAAGACTGCATGCAGCTAAGAGATGAGGTAGCTCGGTTGTTCAACGAGGGTCACCTTCGAGAATTTCTTAGTGATCGAGATAAGAATCACTTTAGGGAGAGAGATGCAAATAGAATAAATGAGCAGGAAGAACCACAACATATAATCCACATGATCATAGGCAGTGTCGATGTCCCACAAAGACCTGTATTCAAACCCTCCAAGGTGTCGATAACCAGAGAAAAGCAAACTCGGAGCTATGTGCCCAAGGACGCCCTATCATTCTATGATGAGGAAGCAAAAGTCATATCTCAGCCACACAATGACGCCTTGGTAATATCTATTCTTTTAAATAAAATTCAAGTTAAACGTGTTCTAGTGGACCAGGTAGCTCAGGAAACATAATCAGATCGAGGGTCATAGCGCAGCTCGGCCTGCAAGACCAAATTATACCAGCATCCCGAGTCCTAAATGGTTTCAACATAGCAAGCGAAACAACGAAGGGGGAGATCGTCATACCAATAAATATGGTTGGAACCATTCAAGATACGAAATTCCATGTCATCGAAGGCGACATGAGGTATAATGCACTTCTCGGGAGGCCATGGATCCATAACATGAGGGCAGTACCTTCGACCCTTAACCAGATGATGAAATTCCCAATAGAGGATGGTGTGAAAATGATCTATGGAGAACAACATGTTGCAAAGGAGATGTTTGCAGTCGAGGAATTAACTCTGGCACCAATGTCTTCGACCTCGGAAAAATCGGGGACCAAAGATAAGCAAGCGACCAAATAGCAATCATCGATCCCAGTCCCGATCAAGCCAGAGGAGCAGGTAATCGAGGAAGAAGAAGAGGATTTCCTTACTCCTCGAGCCTTGGTTGTTCCTGAAGAGTCGGACGCAACCAAATCAATGGTCAAGGAACTGGAACAGTTCATACTGATCGAGCAGATGCCCGAGAAAAAGGTATACTTGGGAACAGGGGTAACCTCTAAACTCAGGAAAAAATTCATTCAATTTCTTATCGATAATATAGATTGTTTTGCTTGGTCCCATCTAGATATGACAGGGATCCTATCAGAAATAACAACACACCGGCTAAGCACCAACCCCAGGTTCAAACCGGTGAAGCAAAAGAGAAATCCCCGGTCTGAGGTGAAGCATGCATTCATCAAGGATGAGGTAACTAAACTTCATAAGATAGGGTCTATTCGGGAAGTAAAATACCCTGACTAGTAAGCCAACGTGGTTGTAGTTCCTAAAAAGGGAAACAAACTTAGAATGTGTGTAGATTATAAGGATTTAAACAAGGCATGCCCTAAAGACTCTTTTCCATTACCTAACATCGATTGCATGATCGATGCCACGGACAACCACGAGATTCTAACCTTTCTCGATGCCTATTCCGGGTATTATCAAATTCAGATGAACCCGGAGGACCAGGAGAAGACCTCGTTTATGACTAAGTTTGGAACATACTATTACAATATAATGCCCTTCGGGCTAAAAAATGTTGGAGCCACATATCAACGCTTAGTTAAAAAAATGTTTGAGGAACAGATAGGTAAAATGATAGAAGTTTACATTGACGATATGTTAGTTAAGTCCCTGCGTGCAGAGGACCATTTAACCCATTTGCAGCAAACATTCAAAATCTTGAAGAAGTACAACATGAAGCTCAACCCAAAAAATGTGCCTTCGGAGTTGGCTCGGGAAAGTTTCTCGGCTTCATGGTATCAAATCGAGGAATTGATATCAACCCCGATAAGATCAAGGCCATCGAAGATATCACCATCGTGAATAGTGTGAAAGCCATGCAAAGACTAACAAGATGAATAGCCGCCTTGGGTCGATTTATTTCGAGGTCATCGGATCGAAGTCATAGGTATTTTCCTTGCTCAAAAAGAAAAAGGACTTCGCATGGACCCCGAAATGCCAGCAAGACTTAGAAGAATTGAAGCGATACCTATTGAGCCCACCTTTGCTTTACACCCCGAAGGTAGATTAAATGCTCTACCTATATTTGGCAGTGTCCGAGATAGCGGTAAGTGGAGTACTAGTTCGAGAAGAGCAAGGTACGCAATTCCCTGTTTATTATGTAAGCCGAACTCTGGGAGATGCTGAAACTAGTTACGCTCACTTAGAAAAATTAGCACTTGCATTAATCAACACATCTAGAAAGTTAAAGTCATATTTTCAATGTCATCCCATATGTATATTAACCACATATCCTCTTTGAAATGTCTTGCATAAGCCCGAATTTTCGAGCCGATTGGTCAAGTGGGCAATCGAACTAAGCGAGTACGATATCGAATATCAACCCCGAACGGCTATCATGTCCCAAATCCTGGCTGACTTCGTGGCCGATTTTACGCCGACCCTCGTACCCGAAGTAGAAAAAGAACTTCTGCTAGGATCGGGTACATCATCGGGGGTATGGACCCTTTTTACGGACGGTGCCTTGAATGTAAAAGGGACTAGGCTCAGCATTGTTTTGAAGCCACCAACATGTAGTACTATTTGACAATCTATCAAAACTTCAAGGTTGACTAGCAATGAGGCCAAGTACGAGGCCATGATTGCAGTTCTCGAGCTAGCTAAGAGCTTGGGGGCAGAGGTCATCGAAGCCAAATGCGACTCTCTATTGGTGGTGAACCAAGTAAACAAGAGCTTCGAGGTCTGAGAGGATAGAATGCAGAGGTACTTAGACAAACTACAGGTGACATTGCAACGCTTCAAGGAATGGACCCTAGATCACATGCTTCAATAGCAAAATAGTGAGGCCGATGCACTCGCAAACCTCGGAACGTCCGTCAAAGAAGACGATATTGTCCCGGGGACTGTCATCCAGTTATCGAGATCCGTGGTCGAGGAAGGTCATCCCAAAATAAATTCCACGAGTTTGACTTGGGATTGGAGAAATAAGTATATCAATTATTTGAAAAATGGAAAGCTCCCCTCGGATCACAATGAATTGAGGGCTCTGCGAACCAACGCTGTTAGGTTCACACTAGATGGGGATGGAACATTACATAGAAGAACGTTCAATGGGCCATTGACGGTATGTTTAGGGCCGGGGGATACCGATTATGTTCTACGAGAAATTCACGAAGGTACTTGTGGGAATCACTCTGGAGCCGAGTCTTTGATTCACAAAATTATCAGAGCAGGGTATTATTGGGATAACATGGAAAAAGACACTAAAGAGTTTGTTAAAAAGTGCGATAAATGCCAAAGGTTCGCACTAATGATTCATCAGCCCGGAGAGCAACTACACTCAGTCCTGTCCCCGTGGCCCTTCATGAAATGGGGAATGGACATAGCCGGCCCTCTACCAACGGCTCCAGGTAAAGCCAAATTTATTTTGTTTATGACTAATTATTTTTCTAAATGGGTGGAAGCACAGGCCTTCGAAAAGATCAGAGAAAAGGAAGTTATTGACTTTATCTGGGACCGCATCATATGTTGGTTCGGGATACCTGCCGATATTGTATGTGACAATGGAAAACAATTCATCGAAAGCAAGGTGACGGAGTTCCTCGAAGCACATAAAATAAAGAGGATCTTATCAACACCGTACCACCCAACTGGAAATGGACAGGCCGAGTCAACAAATAAAACTATCATTCAAAAAGTAAAGAAAAGGTTAGACGATTTAAAGGGAAAATAGAGAGAAGTTCTACCCGAGGTCCTTTGGGCATATCGAACAACATCGAAGTCTAGCATAGGGGCTACTCCATTATCTTTAGTATATGGATCCGAGGCCCTTATCCTTGTCAAGGTCGAAGAGCCCAGCGCCAGGTTCCAACATGCATCGGATGAGTCGAATCACGAGGCTATGAATACTAGCCTCGAGCTGTTAGATGAAAAATGAGAGGCCGCACTTGTTCGGATGGCCGTGCAGAAGCAAAGAATCGAGAGATACTACAATAGAAGGACTAACCTTCGACACTTCGGAATCGAGGACTTAGTTCTACGAAAAGTCACCATCAGTACTCGAGACCCGAATGAAGGGAAACTGGGCCGGAATTGGGAAGGACCATACCGAGTCCTCGGAGTTGTCGGTAATGGATCTTATAAATTAGCACAATGGAAGGTGAACAATTTCCAAACAATTGAAATGTATCATTACTCAAACGATACTACTGCTAAGGTAAGACTTTCTCTTTTTGTCCATTAAAATTTGAAACTAACCTACTGCAGGTGTTCCATCAAATCTATCGAAGGCACCTTTTCACACGAAGGCCTTAGGTTTTAAAACATGCGTTGCATTCTTTTTGCCTTAGATAGCATTTTTTCCCAAATGAGTTTTACTGGCGAGGTTTTTAACGAGGCACCAACTATGTGCTACCGAAAAACTCAACAATATCCAAGGCTTATTTTCAATCAACCTCGAATATTGGGGGGCATCACCCTCGGATGTTATATTTTTTAAGAAAATACTTCACGCCAAAGAGGGCCTTGATAGGATAACTTTGTAATGGGCCAAACGGTCAGATGAACCGTGTCCATATAGTATAGTCAAGCCCCGATGGCAAGACATGTACGCATGTACAATTTATTCAAAGAAGCATTCTTCCTTTATCAAAACACTCTGTGTCTCAAAGAAATTTATTATCATACGAGCTCTACACTTATAATTCTACGAGAAATGACCCAAGGGCCAGAACGCAAATACGCCCCGAATACTCGGGGACTGTCATCGACAATCAACACATCCGAGTCATCAAAAACTCAAACTCATAAGACCTCAAGAAGGCATCCCCTCAATATAAAGGCCAAGGCCATCATACTACGGGATGGGTACGACCATATTAAAGACAACGGTCATATAAAAAGGCTACGACCAAAATAATACGGCTCGGAGACGTCCGACTCCCACCATAAATTAAAGTCAAAAGCAAATGATAAAGGGCTTCGATAAAATCAACCCTTGAATAATTTAAAGTCTTCGATAATATCAGCCTTCAAAAAAACCTCAAGAAGTATTCGATTATGTTTACACAAAAACCGTAAGGTTACAAAAACCCAACGGCTACAAAAAATACATGCTAAGGCACAAATAGATTTTCACTAATTCTTTTAGCCAAAAAGAGGAAAAAATTATATCCGTTTTAGAAGCCGAATTGGCCCAACTTAAAGAGCCTAAAGGCCGATATAAAAGAGCCTAAGGGCCAAAATATATAGGGTTCAAGACCTTGCTCTCACTCAACTCGGACTCAAGAGTCCCGGCATCCTGAGCTCGCATAAAATCAATTTAAGTCTTTGCTCGAAGATTAACAAAAACCTTAATAGGTATTATGTTGATCCATGAAAAACCTAAGGGTTTATTATGTTCTGAGTCCAAGCCGATATTCGGACTGATCATTAGAGTTATACAATCAAATTTTTCACAAATGAAAACGAAACGAAATTCAACACAAATCAAAGACGAAGCAAATAGATTCTTTATATTTATAAGAGGTGTTTACAAAATATATTTACAACGCCCACGAGGGGCCCTTACACAAAAACAAAGAAACAAAAAAGAACTTAATCTATTTCGGGGCTACATCCCCGGAAGTAACATCCTCCGGAACTGCATCCTCGGGAGCTCAATCTTCGGGAACCTCCTCTTCCTCGAGGACTCCATCTTCACCTTCCCCTCCCTCGGAACCACTCACAGCATCTTCATCATCAAAATAAACAAGAAACCTAGCATCGGTTTCCAGCACCTTTGGTTGGGCTATTTCTTCAGTAAGGTCAAATCCTCGGTCCTGGATTTCTTCAGAGAGTCTCCCTCTGATCTTGGAACTTGGTCAAATCATTACTCTGTTTTGCCCAGTCGGAGGCCTCCCTCAGCTCCTCTTGAACAGCCTCGACATCCCTTAAGTATACGGCGATGGTCTTATCAGTCGTAGCCTTTGTCTTCTTAACTTCAGCCTTGGCTTGTGCAGCTTCAGCCCCGACTTTGGAAAGCTCTACCTCTAACTCCTCAATTTTCCTGACTTGGGAGAGACTCTTCACTTTAATGCCTCAGAGTTAAGTTTCAGCCGAGGCCAGTTGGGCTATAACAACTTCCTTATCGGCAGCGAGCCGATCCATGTTCTCTTTCCATCGGTGGAAGTCAGTCTTAACTTGATCAACCTTGCCTTGGAGCTGTCCAATCATCTCCAACATTTGTTGCAGTTGAGATATCGAAGTGTTAGCCTCCGAAGTAAGGCCAAGAAGACTATACTCTATTAAAATTACATTTACCAGCTCGTCTAGCTCGGCCTTGTTTCTTCGAGCTTTGGCCAAGTCAGCCCGAAGATCCTTGAGCTCCTTCTCTTTTTGGCTATAGAGGACCCTCAAGGCCATCTCTTCACCCGAAGCTTTCTTGAGCTCCGCCTCACATTGGCCCAGATCGGCCCTGAACTTGGTAACGGCCTACACGAAAGACAGAGATGTCAATTAACACAGAAGGAGAATAAAACAAAGAGTTTTTTGCAACAACAAAAATTAGTGCTTACCTGGGAGAAGAGACGTTGAGCTTTTTCAAAAAGGGTGGATCCATCGTTAAGGTCAAGGACATCATCAACCCTGGTGAAACAGTCCCGAAAAGGGTCTTCTTGGAGAACCTTGCTCGAGACAAGTATTGGCAGAGCATGAGTATCCTCTATTGCCTCCTTAGAGTAATATGGTAGAGAAGGTGAGTGACCCATTTTCACAACCCTGAGCTCCTCACTCGAGGCACTATGATTAGCTTCGGCCCTTTCAGCACTTGTCCCATCTGGCATATTTGTTGAAAGAGGGGGAATAATCATGATATCGGGGGACTCAAGGGTTTTGCCTGAGTCTTTCTTCGATGTTTCTTCACTGAGGGGCAAGGTATCAGTTTCGAAAGACTTGACGACCTCGACTGGTTTCCTAGTTCGGTTCACTAGTGCTGACTCTTCACCATCATTCTCTTCGTCTTCCTGATGGTGGATGGCTGAATCCAAATCCACGTAGATAAGATTCCTCCTTGGCCTTCGAGTAGGGGCCCTCTCACCTTGGGAATCTTTGGGCTTCGAAGCCCTTTTTATTTTGTTGTCTTTCCCCGATTTCGGAACCGAGAACTCGGTCTCTTCCCCGGATGGGGCTGGCCTCATTTTAGAGACTTCTCCTATGCCTGCACAAATAAGCCTGAGTGAGGTGGTATCACTAACAAAAGGAAAATATCAAAACCTGAGAAGAGAACTTACAATGTTGTTTGGCCTCCCATTTGCCCCTCGATAATTCGTGCCATTTGCGCTCATCGTATGAGGAGGTTGAAGTTAACTTTCGGACCTAGTCCTTGAGGTGGGGGACCGTGTAGGGTGTCCAAGCAACAGTTGCAGAAGAGGTAAAGGCATTATGAAACACAGAAGTAGAATATGAATGGGTATTTAGAAAAAGGACTTTCACTTGCGATTAAAGTTCCATTTATCCCAGAGTGGCATCTTCTCCCTAGGGATGACATTCGAGGTCCTCACTCTGATAAACCAGCTCGTCTAGCCTTGGTCTTTATCTTCGTCGTTACTAGAGAAGAAGGCCTTTTTTGATTGGCGTTAAAGCTTGATGAGCTCTCGAAATAGCTGAGGCCGATACAGCCGAATGAGATGGTTGAGGGTAAGCCCCAATCCCTCAAACTTGCTGGAAAAATAGCTCAACATGATCACGATATGCCAAAAAGAGGGATGGATCTGACCTAGGGCAACCTTGTACCCTTTGCAAAAATCGATCACTACCGGATCGAGGGGACCTAGCGTGAAATGATAAGTATAAACACATAAGAACCCTTCCACGTGGGTAGTGATGCTCTCCTCGGGGCTCAGGATCTGTACCACGACCTCGTCTCTCCAGCTGCAATCCTTCTTCATGGTTTTGAGGTACTTCTTTGATATCGAGCAAATGTATCGAGATACATGTTCACATCGGCCTGTGATATCGGGGGATTTTCAACATTAAAGTCTTTCTTTATCACGCAAGGGCCGGGGTGATTTCATGAAGAGCCGGCGACACTGCCGATTTGGCTAGCCGGGAAGTAGAAGAGGACGATGCTTTCTATTTTTGGGGGATTGTTTTGGTAGTTTTAGCCATAGATTTAAACTAAGGAATATGGGCGGTAGCACAGCATGGTGTTTTATGGGAGCTTGGCATTTTCCGGTGATCAGAGTAAGAAGTAGTGAGAAGAGAAAGAGATGAAGGGGAAAAGTAAGCAGAGTAAATACAATGAAGAGGTAAAGTTTTTAGTTCAAAAGAGAAAACCCATATTTATAGATGAGAGGTGACGGTTCGGTGGCGCTAGTGGCCGACCATTACTGGCGTGCATTTAATGTTTTGGGAAAGTGAACTGCCAGGACGTTTCAGTTACTTCGAGCGCTTATATCATGAGGTTGTCGTAATCATCAAGGGCTCCGAAAAATAGAGGTTCAAATCGTTTCTTATCATTTTACTCTAATAAATGCGGGGACTATCTGTATACGGTGAAATCAGGTGCCCCTAATTTAGTAGGCTCGAGACGTCGCACCGAGGGTAGAAGTTCGATAAAGACTAAGCCCGGGCTCGAAGGCAGAATAAGAGGCTCGAAGACCTAAGTGTTCCTGGAATATTAGAGCCAAGTATGACCGACTCCGAGATAATGTCGTTATGAGTTTGTTACAGAATGACATGATTCTCGCCACGTCCCCAAGATCATGGTGTAAATTTCAGAATAGATTTGTACGAATTAGTACAAATTCCTACCAGGCGGTTATACAGTTGTACTAATAAGATTCCTTAGTGTAAATGGAAATGTACCTTATTTAAGGTTCCCCTCCTATATAAAAGGGACCTCAATCATTTGTAAACATGATCTAATCATTGGAAAATAATATACTATCTTACTTTTTGCTCATTGTTCATCAGAATTGTCCTTTAGTTTTACTATTCTTGCTTCATTGATCTAGCTCGTCTTGAGTTCACTAGGCTCGAGGTCAAGACTGACCTATCTACTAGTTTGATCTTATTTTCTTCATCTATACTTCATATTTCTTAATTATTAATTGGTATTGAACTAAATTACGTATCTTTAAAACCACAAATCAAGCTTAACTGTTACTCGTATTTTCGAGGTAAACAGATACTTTGATAGATTGCAGAAGTTTTTTTCCAGATATAAATTATGATTTTACATTACAAACTTTTTCAATTCCTTCTTAGTTTTGATAATAAGTTATTCTATGTGGATGATATGATATCAGGTAGATGATAAACTACAGATTGAGTCATTGAGATTTTATCAATTATGAGAACTTAATATTTGTTCTTTAACTTAGTGAAGTATAACCTTGCTTCAACAATATGCTACTGTGAATCACTCAATTCCCCGTTAGATATATTTTTTGAGCAAATAGGAATTAGATATATTAATAACTAAGGAACATCTAGTACATAGTCGACATGACTTGCATCTCGGAGGATGCATTTGTTTCCTAAGCTTGGTAGCCTATTACAAGCTTCATTACATAGAAGTTTTTCATGACAAGTAGATTCAAGTTTGTCACTTTCAACAAAATCTGTTACATCAAAAGGTGGTACGACAAGAACTTTTTTAGTGGACTTCATTGTTTTACTTCTTCCTGCCAATCCCTGAGCTTGGCTGTCCCTTTCTAGGACCCCTTTTGCTAGCTGGTGGGTAATCCTATTCCCCTGCCTGAAAGTGTGCTGGAGAGTAACCCTCTGGTGGTGCATTAAGGACCTGCAATCATTAACAGTTTTGTTAAATAATTTATTACCATTTTGTATTGCCTGGATAGCCTCTGAGCACTCTGTCTCAATCTCAAGTGGGAAGAGATTCCATTCCTTTGTTGTTCTTAGCCCTTCTCGTAATGCTTTTAATTCAGCTGTTAGGGAGGCATTTGCATGTGCTAGTTTTGCAAAACCAACCACCCAGCTACTTGTTGCATTTCTAAGAACACTACCTAAACCATAATTTTTGTTATAGCTATGAAAACTGGCATCCAAATTTAGTTTGTACCACCCCCAATGGGGTTTGAACCAGCTGGTTTTTATAAGGGATTTGGGAGGATTAATAGAGGATTTTCCCATGAAAAGTTTAAACTCCACTGCCTTTTGCATGATTAACCTCTTATTTGGTTGGTAATGTTGTTGATGTTATTACTGTTTCTATTAATCCAGATATGCCAGATGATGAAAGGAAAGAAGTTATTCCAGTTTATAAAGTTATGGTTTATAGGAATGTTGAAGTCCCTTATTTGGAGAAGCCAGTGCTTCCCACTTCTGTTGATAGGGTGGGTCCCTTGCAGGTCGTTCCATAGATTACTGACAGCCCTACAGTCAAGGAAGATATGTTCAATTGACTCTTCAATCGGGTTTTTGTAGATGGGACAATTAGAATCAATGTTTATTCCAATCTGTGAAAGGTACTTCCTGCAAGGGATTAGACTATGAAGGCATTGCCATAGGAAAAATTTGATTTTATTGGGGCACTCCAAATGCCATATCCATTCAAGGTCAGAGTTAGAATTCTTCGGAGATTCTAGCAGTGTATAACAAGAAGCGGTGGTAAAGACTCTTTTAGTGGTGAGGGACCAAATAGGTAAGTCAATAGGAAGGCCTTTTGGCAGATTTTTGTTTTGGAGATGGTAGTTAACAAATCAGGAGAGAGAGAGAATGTTAAGTAGTTTAGGTTCCAATTGGTACCATCAAAGATATCTCTAATTTTAGTGGAGAAATCTTTGGCTGAAGGAGGGCCTATAACTAGGTTCCTTAGGTTACCAATATTTGGTATCTAATTGACCTCCTATAGATTAAGATTAGAATGGATGTGAGGGGACCATGTGATGCCTTTGGAGCAGATGTCCTATCCTCTGCAAATGCTTTTTCAAAGGAAAGAGGATCTATTCGCAGAGGAGTTATTGCAATAGTACGAGATGATAAGCTTTGCCCAAGGAATTAGAGCATTTTTAAGGAGTCTCCAGCTTAAGCTAGCCATAGTACAAAAGTTTTTATTAAGAGCATTATGGATCTCCAATCCACCATATTTTTTGGGTTGGCATATAGTGGTCCAGTTTACCAAGTGAAGTTTCCTTTTTTGTACCGTACTACCCCAAATGGAGTCCCTTAGGACTTTATCAATCTCTTTAAGTGTTTTTCTAGGGAGTAGGGTGTATTGCATGTAATGGTTTGGGATGAAATTAAGGCATGATGACGCAAGGGTTATTCTTCCTGCCAAACTAAAGAACCTCATTTTCCAGGATGCAAGTTTGGTTGTCTATGAGGAATTGGTAATCCCTAGGTTTGGGCTGTGGTGGAGGATAGGGAAATCAAGGTATGTTCCAAAGTTATTACTCTTCTTAATACCTAGAGAAGTGGTAATGTTAGTGATGATTGAGTGGTTACAAGTTTTTGAAAACAAAATCTTTGATTTAGTAATGTTGATGCTTTGACCAGATAGAGAGCAAAATTGGTCAAGCCCATTTTTTATGGTCTGACAAGATTTAGCATTAGCTCTAGCCATCAGAGAAAGGTCGTCAGCAAATAATAAGTGGGAGATTTTTGGACATTTATAACCTAGGGAAATAGGGTCCCAATTTTTGATGTCCACTTGGTATTCTATATATCTGGTAAGCATTTCTAGGCAGAGGATAAAGATGTAGGAGGAGATGGGGGTCGCCTTGTCTAATACCTCTACTTGGTTGAAAATAGTTTGTAACAGCTCCATTGACTAAGATTGTTATTTTACTGGTAGAGATGCAATTTAGTAGTAGTTTAGAGAATTTTGGAGGCAAATTAAAGAAATGTAGGGTGTGACGAATGAAAGACCATTCAAGACGATCAAAAGCCTTTTCCAAGTAAATTTTCAGAATCATATGGCCTTGCTTACCTTTTAGTTTATTGAACTTAGAAATCATTTCCTGGATGATGATAGCATTGTCAGAGGCTCTTCTATTTTTCATAAAGCTAGCCTGATATGGACTGATAAGTTTATCAAGGAAAGGTTTGATACGATTGGCTAGAATCTTGGTAATTAGTTTATAGATAGTGTTGCATCAGCCAATAGGTCTGAAGTTTTAGATATTATTAGCATTATAGAATTTAAAAATGAGGCATAGAAAAGTTTTGTTAATTCTCGGAGGGATTTTTTGGTTGTTAAAGATGTTATGGCAAAGCTTCTTGATAGAATCCCCTATATGGAACCAATATTTTTGGAAGAAGAAGGAGTGCAGACCATCTGGTCCGGGAGACTTGAATGGTTTGAAAGAGAAGACTGCACTTTTAATCTCATTATCTAAGAGGGGGTATCTAGATGATCTAGGTTAATTTTTTACATTTGGATTGAGTATTTAGGGGGTTAGTCCAGGAAGAGTGAGTATGAGAGGACGTAAATGCAAAGGTAAAGTAGTTTTGGACATGGGACGGAATAAGACTATGATTATTTATCCAGTTACCAGCATTATCTTTGAAGAAAGTAATTTTATTTCTTATTTTTCTATTGGTGGCAGAGATGTGGAAGAATTTAGTATTGGTATCACCATCATTAAGCCACATTATCCTGGATCTAAGTTTCCAGTAGTCTTCTTCTATCTTTAGAATATCATTGAACTCATGTTGAAGATCTAATTCTAATTATTTTAGGAAAGAGCTGGTAGCGTAGCTATTAGAAGATTGGATGCCTTGGAGTCTAGCTAAGAGTTTTCTCTTCCTTCCCATGATATTGCCAAAAGTGTTGTCCTTCCAAGGTTTAACATTATCTATAAAGTTAGAGCTAGCCTTAAAGTAGTCACTATTATTCCAGGAGTTTATAACAACAGATTGAAACTCCGGATGTTTACACCAAAAGGTTTCTAAGCTAAAAGGGACCTTATGAGGAGTTCTAATTCTAGGAATTAATTCAACTAGGATAGGATTGTGATCAGAGTGGGTTCTAGGTAGATGGATAATAGAGCTTTTAGGAAAAAGTTCAATCGATTCTTCATTTCCAAAAATCTTATCAAGTCTTTCTAAAATAAGACTCTTATTGTTATGTCTATTATTTGTCCAGGTGTATTTGCTTCCCTTGAAGCCTAGATCAACTAGATTACAATTATTAATTTTAGACCAAATATATTTAGCTCTACTATCTTTGATTGGTTTGCCTCCAAATTTTTCACTAGCGGTTAAAATGTCATTAAAATCACCACCTACTAGCCAAGGTCCTTTATAAGTATTACTAATATTTTTGAGGTTATCCCATATCATATTTCTATAATGACTATTGGTACTAGCATAAATCGAAGTAAAGAGCCAAGGTTTACGTAAAGGATGTACCTCTATGGTTGCATGGATCTCCTGACCTCTAACAGCATTTTGGATGTTGATTATATCATCCCTCCACATCATAACCATACCACCTGACTGCCCCTCCGATGGAACTTCTATCATCTCAGTGAAACCAAATTCATTGAGCATATCAGCATGATTGTTCATCCTTGTTTCCAACAAAGTACCCAAGCTCGGCCTATGAGTATCTAGCATCTCCATAAAGTTCCTTCTAAAGTTGTCATTGTTTCCTCCTCGTCCATATTATGAAATTATTGGATTGATTCATGGCTAAGTTAGATTCAGTGTTGTTCATCTTCCCATTCTCCCTTATCCCCCCCCCCCCCGCTTGGACAGGGTTCCTCCTCATTGATGGAACTAGGATCATTGCTTTGTTTCCCACAGTTGGGTCGTGTGGAGGGCGAATATCCATCGAGCACTTGTATAGGACTAACAGGCAGCTGAGAACATACCTCTTCGCGTGCCTCTCCGTGAAGAGAAATATTTTTATTCCATCTAGGTTTGAGAGTTCTAGGGTTGGCCCTAAGTGAAGATTTAGGGGGACACATCGTCCTCCTCCATCTCTGCCTCCACTGGCCCTGGTATGGGGTCTTCTTGTTGTTGCGGTGGGGGTACTGGTGGTGGAGGGGGGGGTACCATCCCTTGGTTCCCTAGATTGGCATCCCAAGGGAGAAATAAATGGGGTTTAGGTAGGTGTACATCTCCGTTGGAAAGAATGGGAAGTCCAGTGGTGCATTTAAAGGGTGCATGGGGTTGTATTGAGGAGGCATATTCCATTGTTCTCTCATTGTTTGGGCCATTTGAGGGTTCAATGATGGAGCCATGGGATGAATGACATTGTTGAGCCATACTTGGTTGAGATAATTGTTCATTGCTAATCTCATTCCCTTCGTGATAAGTTGAGCTAGATATTGAGTATTGTGCAAGATCACAATGGCTTCTTGGCCGTTGATCGGCACTGTGAACGAGAGTGCATGGCCCATGATCCCTAACTCCATCCAACTCGTGGGTTGATAATCTTGTTCTTGGGGAGGTTGAGCGTAAATAATTTGGGGTTGTTCGTGGGGATGGAGGGGGGAAAGTTTTTCATTTGGAGAGGGTGTCGTTGTCTTATGATTTGGATTAGTCGAGTTCTTCTCCTTAGGGTTGAAGGAACTCTTGGAATTTTGGTTAAAACAAGTTGAATTTATTATACTAGAAGTTGGCGTGGGATTTTGGGTAGGAGGAGAGGTTAGCCGGTTGGGTGGGGAGGTGATGATTGCTTCATTTTTGTCTATGGCTTTTGATTGCGCTAGGTCATGTTTTATAGAACACTTAAAGGTTTTGTTTGGATTACTAATGGGAATGTCCATTTGGCTATTTTCTTCTATGGTCTTTGCCATTTGGCCAACATGCATGGAGGGGGAGATCTTGTCATATCTTAAGGAGGGATTTTGGGTAGATTCTTTAGATAATGAAAGATTTTGGAGAGATTTCGATTTAAGGAGGGGGTTTGGGGTAGTAGGGGTAGGATTAATAGTAGGGGTAGATTCGTCCATACTAGAGTCATTTTGCATGGCATTGGTTTTCACTAAGGAGTTGGAAATATAAGGTGCCATGGTGGAGTCTTGCATGCAAGTATCTTGTGTGTCAAGATCCAATTCATTATTTAATTGATTAAAACTATTTTTACTAATAAAATTGACATTATCCATAATGGTTTGTGTCATAACCATTTGTCTCTCTTCTAAAAGGTGGTTTTTCATGTGAGAGGTAGTTTGATTAATAGTCGATTCTGGATGGGTACTGACGGGAGGAATTTGATTATTAGAAGGATTATTTTTTGTTTTATATTGGAGTGTTAGAGTAAACAAGAACTTACTTGTTTTTGCATTGAATAAATTAACCGAAATACCTGGACCTTGGTTGCCTTTTGCATGGATGGTGGGCATTTGGTTTGGAGTTTTTTTGCCTTGATTCTTCTTCTTATTGAAGGAGACAGTTTTCCATTCAGAGTCACAAGCATCTTGTGTAGCTACTTGTTGATGTTCTTGTCCTGCATGGTGAGGATCCAAGCTTTGCATTTTGATATAGGTGCATTGTCTTAGTGTGTGACCAAAACGGCCACAATTTTTGCAAAGAAAATCCTCCCCTTCATAGAGTATATCCTGTTTATGATCTCCAACAAATAGGAAGGATTGAACTGGAATTTCCAAAGGGATTTCGACACAAATCCTTGCATAACGACCTCTTAGGGTTGTTGAGGTGTATGTGTCAATTTTCAGTAGGCGTCCTATTGCATTACCAATATTTTCTAGGATTTTACCATTGTAGAATTCAGTTGGTAATTGGGGCAGCCTTACCCAAACTGCTGAGGTAGTTAGTTTTTCATTTCTAGCCACAAAATTTGGTTTCCATTTGGAGATAGATAGGAAATGACCATTGATGAACCATGGCCCTAGGTGAATAGCTTTATCCATGTTTTCTTTCTTTGTGAATTTGATAATGTAATAGTCCTCACCAAGATCAATTAAAGGGAAGTTCTCTGTTGGTTTCCATAGATCTTGGATTTTCCTCTTTAGGTAATGGTGTAGCATACGTTTCCCTACTAACTTGATTATAATAGAGTATTTACATGGCTCATAGATACGTTGTCTATCTTCCAATGAAAGAGAGATTTGTATAGCTTCACCTAGAGTATTCCCTGGATCATGCACTACTTTTGTGTCTTCCACTGCCTTTGTTGGTTCAAGCATATCATCATGATTTATGGAAGGAATGAAAATTGTTAGGTTAGATTTCAATAGTTTATCCTTAAAGGATATTGGTCTCTCCAAATTGTTTGGTAAGGGAGGGTGTTCGATTAAATCTGGTGGTTTTAGGGGAATAGTCTCTTGTTTCTCAAGGGGTTGGGAATGCATTCTAGAGATAAGTTGGAGTTTCTCACTCTAAACCCCAATTCTTCTAATTCCCCGTTAGATGTAGAGATAGAAGACTTGGTCTACTATATTATATTCTTCAAATGATTAAAGGAAATATTGACAGGGGCACTATAAAAAATAAAATAAATAAATAAATAAATAAATAAATAAATAAATAAATAAATAAATAAATAAAATAAGAGGACTTATAAGCTCCGGTTACACTCGGGATTTGGGAAGGATCGTACCATAGATCTATAACCTTGCTTTTTTTTTAAAAAAAGGTTATTTTCAAATGCGTGATCTCTTGTGGAACTACGAGGAAGAAAAACAATATCTTAAAATAAACTTTTTATATATGACATTTTGATATCAAAACAGAAAAGGGGAAATAAAGAATTCTGAAATTTCTTCCCCATTGATTTCAAGTGGTTTCTGTTTGCCTCAAAAGATTATAAAGTCTTTTTGAGCAAATCAATCAAAAGATGAAGGGATAAATCGTAGTCAAACTTAACTAATTCCAGATTGAGAGATTTCATAATGATGATTGTATATGGGACGAAGGAAATATCAGCAATTTTATTAAGATTCAACATTGCATTCCTCATCGGTTGATGAGGAAAGATCATTACAATTGTTCTTATTTTCGGGATATAGGAATGGAGTTTTTTATTTTGACTTCCCTTCTCAGAGAATCGAAAAAGCCCCCTTCTTGAAAGCCTTCCTTAGCTATATAGTCGAAGTTTCTTTACCCTCAATGTGACTTGGCGCGTTTTGGCCAATGATGCATTCTGGTCGTAACTTTAGGCGTTGCTCCTTTCGATTTGGCGGATATCTCGGAGGAGAAATGGAGTGGACTCAGTTGACTTTCACTACCCGATTGCTAAGAAGGGGGTCGTGGGCAACCTAGTCGTGATGGTCAAATTTTGACCAATACAGTTAGTCCCTCCGTCTGTTGGGGTCGTCCTTTGTCGGGCTCAACATACGGATTATGTTTGTAGCGAAGTCGAGAGAAATCTGACACCCAGCTTTCCATACCTTAGTCACATTCTGCGGATTTTTTGGCGAGGTGGGGGTGTTCTTTCGACACTTGTGAACCGTTGTGATGATTTTAGAATCGAAATGCCGGTTGGCACTGAAGCGTTGGTTCGTGGGTGCCACTATTATGACACACATTTTTGGGAAACTGAAACATTTTGTGCCCTATCAGATTCGAATGGCGACTCTTGAGTTTCGTGCTCGGGGAATTTATGTCCCTTATAAATAGGGGAACTTGTCATCTGGTTGATTCACTTCATCATTTGTTTGAGAGAGTTCTTCGAATACTGCTTTTTCTGATACCTCGAATTTCTACTTTCCTTCTTGCTTATTGAAACCTTTCATCTCTTCTCTCTATTACTTCTCTTGGCGAGTTTTCTGCTAAAAATGGCTGGTGATTCTTCTCGGGATAATCTTCCTGCCGTTGATCTGATACCAGAAAGTTCTGTTCAGATCTCCTGAGAGGTAGATGTGGTGGAGGATGAGTAGGTTCCCTTGGTGGATGAGATTCTGCCTCGCCCCGGGAGGTATGCGACTGACTTTATTTTCGGCAGTGGAGCAGAGCCGGAACCCGTCGCTTCCATTGTTAGAGAAAGTGGGATTGTAGATTTTAGGGAACGGTGGGGAATTCCTAATTACATCGAGATACAGCCGGCGGAGAGGGACGATAGAGTTCAATTTGATCGCCTTGGGTATTGCATGTTCTACGCCTACCCCTTCATTGTAGGGTACGCACTTCCTCTTCCCATGTTGGTGGTAAATTTTAGCCGTTACTACGATGTGTTCCCGGCTCAGCTTTCGCCTTATTTGTACACGATTTTTATCATGCTGCTCAAGTATGCGGAACTTGCCGGTTGTGAGGTCACTTTGGGCCACATGCTTAGTATATTTGCTCCTCGACTGATTTGCGGTACGATGATTCACGCGCGTCCTCGAGGGTCGAGGGGTTTGGTGGTGAATATGGATGACAGAACCAATTGTCGTTTCTATGAGAATTACTTTTATGTGCAGATCGAGCACATTGTAGCGGACCCGACGGGATTCCCTGAGAGATGGAACTTCGCACGTAATTTTGCGTCTTTAATAAATGAAATATTTGACCGTTTTCTGCAGATGCTAAACCGTCTCGTCCTTTATAGCTGAGAGATTGCCCCTGCCGCCTATCAAAGGGATTCGCGAATGGGTAGAGGCCATTATTCCCTATACAGTGGGAGTTCATACATGGTCGACCTTTCACGAGAAGTTCGGGCGCAGGCCTCTTACAGGTGAGATGACGCCTTCATCTATAGTTCTCTTTTTCTTTTGTTGTTTATCCTATTATAGATCGTTCGTCATTGCCAGGGAGGGTGCGGAGAGCAAGGGCCCCTCAGCTAGCTTTTTGCCAGTCGGTCGCATCCGCTCGCCTTGCCGCCGTACCCGCTGTATGACCATCGTCGAGTGCTGCTTCGGTTGAATGTGCTGCCTTAGCTACTTTAGAGAGGATAGCTTTTCAGGATGAGGTCCCGACCAGTATCATCTGTCCTACGAACGAGTCACCGTCAACTGGAGAGGAAGAGGGGTCGTCGAAGAGACGAAGAGTAGAGTTTGAGATGGCGCCCCCAAAAGTGATTCACCTGGACGACTCTCCCACGACGGGCTTCGGAGAAGGTGTTTTTGTAGCTCCTCCCATAGAGGTCGCGCAAACTATTGAAGTTTTTGGTGCCCGTGATCAACGATCAGAAACTTCGGCTGCCGTCTTGGCTCAACCAGAAGTCTCTGCCGTCACTGATGATCAACACCTTATCGTGGCAGAGAACCAGACTTCTAGCACTACTGTTGTGACTTTAGATGTGCCCTCATCTTCAGCAGCGGATCGTGCTCCTCCTTCAGTAGTGGAAAGGGAAAAGGTGTGGTGGTTGATGAGTATGAATCTGAGTCAGACCTGGATTCTGATGATGTTAGGATGTTCGAGGAGGGCCTCACTCATTCGGTGGTTCATGCGGGGGGGCTCGGCCCGTATTTTTTAGATCCCTTCAGGCGTTAACCTCTTGGCGGAAGGGGAGGATCTAGTGCCGCAGTTCAGCTTGTTATGTTTAGAAGCTGAGAATGAATCCCTTCGGGATATCCCTGATACCGAGTTGAGGGGCGAGGTAGCCGTCATGGGCTTGAGGGTACATCGCATTTGGTTCTCGCTTTAATCTTTCCCCTTGTTCGAAAGTATTAGCTTAACCCTGTCTTTATGATTTTTAGACATACATGGTGGAAGTGGAAAGCATTCGTAGGGCCAACGTCCACGCAAGGATTTTCTTGAAGATGTTGGAGAACTATTGTTGCTATCGTGACAGATGTCGCGAGATGCACGAGCGGCTGAGGACAGATCTCCGCAATCGGGCTCTTGGTGAGGAGTTGGAGAGAAGGGATTAGGAATTGATGCAGACAATCCGTATCAAGAGCGAACTCGAGGAGCAGCTCCGCATTAAGGACGAGGAGCTTGAATTGGGTAAGGGGACCGCTGCGGAGTGTGAGCATTTGCAGGGCAAGTTGAGGCCTATGCAATCGGAGATGGACCAGAACTTGGTTAGGATCGAGGCGATGAGCGCCGAGTGGAGGAGGAAGTTGACCGCGATGGAGAGCAAGGTTGCTGGTTTGGAGAACATTGAGAGAGCCTGGTCTGAGGATTTGGCGAGGGAAGTGGCACTGGAGGACACCATCCGCGTACTCCAATCTGAACATGAGCTGTTGCGGCCCTAGAGGAAGAGAATGAGCGACTAAAGGCTTAGGTTGAATCATCTCCCGCCGCCATTCCTTGCCAAGTGCATGAGCTCTGGGTTTATGCTAAAGCCCAGCGGGACATATATAAGGGTTTGTGGGAAGCAGACACCGTGGCTAAGGCTGCTTATGAAGAAGTGCGAGCAAAATCTCGTGAGGCTCGCATCAACTATGGATACAACGTGGCGATGCCCAAAGCTAATGAGGGTGCGGATGGTGATAGTAGTGATGATGCAGGCAGTGATGACGCCGAATGAAGGCTCAGGTTGAATCATCTTTGTTTTTATTTTTATTTTGTTTGTTTATTATCGTCTGTTAGTTCCATATTCTCTTTTTTTTGGTTGGCCTGGGCCATATGAAAGCGGCGGTAGCCTGCACTATGACATTGCGTAAGTAAAAGTTTTATTCTTCGCTATTTGCTTTGTACTTCACTTTTTACTCCAATTGCTCATGGCTTCGGTGCAAGATAGAGGCTCGCCCGATGAGACTCAATTTTTCTTTTCTTCCGGCGGTTGTCAAACTTTTTTCTTTTTGGTGAAGGCCTTGGCCTTAAAGGGTGTTTATCGAAATAACAACCCGTCGTAGTTCGAGCAAGGTCAAAACTTTTTTTTTTTGATGGCGAAGGTCGTTGGCCTTAAAAGATGTTATTTCGAACTTATCGAAATGACAACTCGTCGTCATTCGATCGAGGTCAAACCTCTCTTTTTCTTGATGGCGAAGGCCCTTGGCCTTAAAGGGTGTATTTTCGAACTTATCGAAATAACAGCTCGTCGTCATTCGAGCGAGGTCAAACCTCTCTTTTTTTTTTTATGGCGAAGGCCCTTGGCCTTAAAGGGTGTTATTTCGAACTTATCGAAATGACAACTCGATGTCGCTCGATCGAAATCGAAACTCTTTTTTTTATGGCGAAGGCCCTTGGACTAAAAGGGTGTTATTTGGAACATATCAAAATAACAGCCCGTCGTCGTTCGAGCAAGTCGAACCTCTCTTTTTTTTATGGCAAAGGCCCTTGGCCTTAAAGGGTGTTATTTCAAACTTATCAAAATGACAGTCCATCGTCATTTGAGCGAGGTTGAACCTTTCTTTTTTTGATGGCGAAGGCCTTTGGCCTTAAAGGGTGTTATTTTGAACTTATCGAAATGACAGCCCGTCGTCGTTCGAGCGAGGTCGAACCTCTCTTTTTTTTAATGGCAAACGCCCTTGGCCTTAAAGAGTGTTATTTCGAACTTATCGAAATAACAGTCCATTGTTGTTCGAGCGAGGTCGAACCTCTCTTTTTTATGGCGAAGGCTCTTGGCCTTAAAGGGTATTATTTCAAAGTTATAGAAATAACAGCTCATCGTCGTTCGAGCGAGGTCGAACCTCTCTTTTTCTTGATGGCAAAGGCTCTTGGCCTTAAAGGGTGTTATTTCGAACTTATCGAAATAACAGCCCATCGTCGTTCGAGCGAGGTCGTACCTCTCTTTTTTTTATGGCGAAGGCCCTTGGCGTTAAAGGGTGTTATTTCGAACCTATCGAAATGACAGCCCATTATCATTCGAGCGAGGTCATACCTCACTTTTTCTTTGATGGAGAAGGCCCTTGTCTTTAAAGGGTGTTATTTTGAACTTATCGAAATGATAACCCGTTGTCGTTCGAGCGAGGTTGAACCTCTATTTTTTTTATGGCGAAGGCCCTTGGCCTTAAAGGGTGTTATTTTGAACTTATCAAAATAACGGCCCATCGTCGTTCGAGCGAGGTCGTACCTCTCTTCTTTTTTTATGGCGAAGTCCCTTGGCTTTAAAGGGTGTTATTTCGAACTTATCGAAATGACAGCCCATTGTCGTTCGAGCGAGATCAAACCTCACTTTTTCTTTGATGGCAAAGGCCCTTGGCCTTAAAGGGTCTTTTTTTGAACTTATCGAAATGACAGCCCGTTGTCGTTCGAGCGAGGTTGAACCTTTCTTTTTTTATGGCGAAGGCCCTTGGCCTTAAAGGGTGTTATTTCGAACTTATCAAAATGACAGCCCGTCGTCGTTCGAGCAAGGTCGAACCTCTCATTTTTTTAATGGCGAAGCCCCTTGGCCATAAAGGGTGTTATTTCGAACTTATCGAAATAACAGCCCATTGTCATTCGAGCAAGGTCGAACCTCTCTTTTTTTGGTTGGCGAAGGCCCTTGCCCTTAAAGGGTGTTATTTCAAACTTATCGAAATGACAGCCCATCATCGTTAGAGCGAGGTTGAACCTTTCTTTTTTTATGGCGAAGGTCATTGGCCTTAAAGGGCATTATTTTGAACTTATCGAAATAATAGCTCATCGTCGTTCGAGCGAGGTCGAACCACTTTTTTTTTAGATGGCGAAGGACCTTGCCCTTAAAGGGTATTATTTCGAACTTATCGAAATGACAGCCCATCGTCGTTCGAGCAAGGTTGAACCTTTCTCTTTTGATGGCGAAGGCCCTTGGCCTTAAAGGGTGTTATTTTGAACTTATAAAAATACTAGCCCGTCGTCGTTCGAGCGAGGTCGAACCTCTCTTTTATTTTATGGCGAAGGCCCTTGGCCTGAAAGGGTGTTATTTCGAACTTATCGAAATGACAGCCCGTTGTCGTTTGAGCGAGGTCAAACCTCACTTTTTCTTTGATGGCGAAGGCCCTTGGCCTTAAAGGGTGTTCTTTCGAACTTATCGAAATGACAGCCCGTTGTCGTTCGAACGAGGTTTAACCTTTCTTTTTTTGATGGCAAAGGCCCTTGGCCTTAAAGGGTGTTATTTCAAACTTATCGAAATAACAGCCCGTCGTCATTCGAGCGAGTCGAACCTTCTTTTTTTTATGGCAAAGGCCCTTGGCCTTAAAGGGTGTTATTTCAAACTTATCGAAATGACAGCCCGTCGTCGTTCAAGCGAGGTTGAACCTTTTTTTTTATGGCGAAGGCCATCGGCCCTAAAGGGTGTTATTTTGAACTTATCGAAATGACAGCCCGTCGTCGTTCGAGCTAGGTCAAACCTCACTTTTTCTTTGATGGCGAAGGCCCTTGGCCTTAAAGGGTGTTATTTTGAACTTATCGAAATGACAGCCCGTTGTCGTTCGAACGAGGTTTAACCTTTCTTTTTTTGATGGAAAAGGCCCTTGGCCTAAAAGGGTATTTTTTCAAACTTATCGGAATGACAGCCCTTCGTCGTTCGAGCGAGGTCGAACCTCTCTTTTTCTTGATAGCGAAGGTCCTTGGCCTTAAAGGGTGTTATTTCGAATTTATCAAAATAACAGCCCGTTGTCGTTCGAGCGAGGTTGAACCTTTCTTTTTTTGATAGCGAAGGCCCTTGGCCTTAAAGGTTGTTATTTCGAACTTATCAAAATGATAGTCCGTCGTCGTTCGAGCGAGGTCTAACCTCTCCTTTTCTTGATGTCGAAGGCCCTTGGCCTTAAAGGGTGTTATTTCGAACTTGTCGAAGTAACAGCCCGTCGTTATTCGAGCGAGGTCGAACCTCTTTTTTTTTTGTTGGCGAAGGCCCTTGCCCTTAAAGGGTGATATTTCAACCTTATCAAAATGACAGCCCGTCATCGTTCGAGTGAGGTTTAACCTTACCTTTTTGGCGGCGATGGCCCTTGGCCTTAAAGTGAATTATTTTGAACTTATCAAAATAACAGCCTGTCGTCGTTCGAGCGAGGTTGAACCTCCCTTTTTCTTGATAGTGAAAGCCCTTGGCTTTAAAGGGTGTTATTTCGAACTTATCGAAATGACAGCCCGTCGTCGTTCGAGCAAGGTTGAACCTTTTTTTTTCTTGATGACGACGGACCTTGGCCTTAAAGAGTGTTATTTTGAACTTATTGAAATAACAGCTCGTCGTCGTTCGGTCGAACCTCTCTTTTTTTATGGCGAAGGCCCTTGGTCTTAAAGGGTGTTATTTTGAATTTATAAAAACAACAGCTCGTCGTCGTTTGAGCGAGGTCAAACCTCTCTTTTTCTTGATCGCGAAGGCCCTTGGCCTTAATGGGTGTTATTTCAAACTTATTGAAATAATAGCTCGTCGTGGTTCGAGCGAGGTTGAACCTCTCTTTTTCTTGATAGCGAAGGTCCTTGGCCTTAAAGGGTGTATTTTCAAACTTATCGAAATAACTGCCCGTAGTCGTTCGAGCGAGTCGAACCTCTTTCTTTTTTTTATGGCAAAGGCCCTTGGCCTTAAAAAGTGTTATTTCAAACTTATCGAAATGACAGCTCGTCGTCGTTCAATCGAGGTTGAACCTTTCTTTTATTGATGGCGAAGTCCTATGGCCCTAAAGGGTGTTATTTTGAACTTATCGAAATGACAGTCCGTCGTCGTTCGAGCGAGGTCAAACCTCACTTTTTCTTTGATGGCGAAGGCCCTTGGCCTTAAAGGGTGTTATTTTGAACTTATCGAAATGACAGCCCGTTGTCGTTCGAACGAGGTTTAACCTTTCCTTTTTTGATGGCAAAGGCCCTTGGCCTTAAAGGGTGTTATTTCAAACTTATCGGAATGACAGCCCGTCGTCGTTCGAGCGAGGTCGAACCTCTCTTTTTCTTGATAGCGAAGGTCCTTGGCCTTAAAGTGTGTTATTTCGAACTTATCGAAATAACAGCCCGTCGTCGTTAGAGCGAGGTTGAACCTTTTTTTTTTGGTGGTGAAGGCCATTGGCCTTAAAGGGCATTATTTTGAACTTATCAAAATGACAGCCCGTCGTCCCTCGAGCGAGATCGAACCACTTTTTTTTTATAGCGAAGGCCCTTATCCTTAAAGGGTATTATTTCGAACTTATCGAAATGAAAGCCCATCGTCGTTCGAGCAAGGTTGAACCTTTCTTTTTTGATGGCGAAGTCCCTTGGCCTTAAAGGGTGTTATTTTGAACTTAGAAAAATAATAGCCTGTTGTCGTTCGAGCGAGGTCGAACCTCTCTTATTTTTTATGGCGAAGGCCCTTGGCCTTAAAGGGTGTTATTTCGAACTTATCGATATGACAGCCCGTTGTCGTTCGAGCGAGGTCAAACCTCACTTTTTCGTTGATGGCGAAGGCCCTTGGCCTTAAAGGTTGTTATTTCGAACTTATCGAAATGACAGCCCGTTGTCGTTCGAACGAGGGTTAACCTTTCTTTTTTTAATGGCAAAGGCCCTTGGCCTTAAAGGGTGTTATTTCAAACTTATAGGAATGACAGCTCGTCGTCATTCGAGCGAGGTCGAACCTCTCTTTTACTTGATAGCGAAGGTCCTTAGCCTTAAAGGGTGTTATTTCGAACTTATCGAAATAACAGCTCGTCGTCGTTCGAGCGAGGTTGAACCTTTATTTTTTTGATGGCGAAGGCCCTTGGCCTTAAAGGTTGTTATTTCGAACCTATCAAAATGACAGCCCGTCGTCGTTCGAGCGAGGTTTAACCTCTCCTTTTCTTGATGGCGTAGGCCCTTGGCCTTAAAGGGTGTTATTTCGAACTTGTCGAAGTAACAGCCCGTCGTCATTTGAGCAAGGTCGAACCTCTATTTTTTTTGTTGGCGAAGGCCCTTGCCCTTAAAGGGTGATATTTCAACCTTATCAAAATGACAGCCCGTCATCGTTCGAGCGAGGTTGAACCTTAATTTTTTGGCGGCGATGGCCCTTGGCCTTAAAGAGCGTTATTTCGAACTTATCAAAATAACAGACCGTCGTCGTTCGAGCGAGGTTGAACCTCCCTTTTTCTTGATGGTGAAAGCCCTTGGCTTTAAAGGGTGTTATTTCGAACTTATCAAAATGACAGCCCGTCGTCGTTCGAGCAAGGTTGAACCTCGTTTTTTCTTGATGACGAAGGACCTTGGCCTTAAAGATTGTTATTTCGAACTTATTGAAATAACAGCTCGTCGTCGTTCGGTCGAACCTCTCTTTTTTTATGGCGAAGGCCCTTGGTCTTAAAGGGTGTTATTTTGAATTTATAAAAACAATAGCTCGTCATCGTTTGAGCGAGGTCAAACCTCTCTTTTTCTTGATCGCGAAGGCCCTTGGCCTTAATGGGTGTTATTTCAAACTTATTGAAATAATAGCTCATCGTGGTTCGAGTGAGGTTGAACCTCCCTTTTTCTTTATAGCAAAGGTCCTTGGCCTTAAAGGGTGTATTTTCGAACTTATCGAAATAATAGCCCGTCGTCATTCGAGCGAGTCGAACCTCTTTGTTTTTTATGGCAAAGGCCCTTGGCCTTAAAGGGTGTTATTTCAAACTTATCGAAATGACAGCCCGTCGTCGTTCGAGCGAGGTTGAACCTTTCTTTTTTTGATGGCGAAGGCCCTTGGCCCTAAAGGGTGTTATTTTGAACTTATCGAAATGACAGCCTGTCGTCGTTCGAGCAAGGTCAAACCTCACTTTTTCTTTGATGGCGAAGGCCCTTGGCCTTAAAGGGTGTTATTTCGAACTTATCGAAATGACAGCCCGTTGTCGTTCGAACGAGGTTTAACCTTTCTTTTTTTGATGGCAAAGGCCTTTGGCGTAAAAGGGTGTTATTTCAAACTTATCAGAATGACAGCCCTTCGTCGTTTGAGCGAGGTCGAACCTCTCTTTTTCTTGATAGCAAAGGTCCTTGGCCTTAAAGGGTGTTATTTCGAACTTATCAAAATAACAGCCCGTTGTCGTTCGAGCGAGGTTGAACCTTTCTTTTTTTGATGGCGAAGGCCCTTGGCCTTAATGGTTATTATTTCGAACTTATCAAAATGGCAGCCCGTCGTCGTTCGAGCGAGGTCGAACCTCTCCTTTTCTTGATGGCGAAGGCCCCTTGCCTTAAAGGGTGTTATTTCGAACTTGTCGAAGTAACAGCCCATCGTCATTCGAGCGAGGTCGAACCTCTCTTTTTTTGTTGGCGAAGGCCTTGCCCATAAAGGGTGATATTTAAAACTTATCAAAATGACAGCCCGTCATCGTTCAAGCGAGGTTGAACCTTACCTTTTTGGCGGCGATGGCCCTTGGCCTTAAAGTGCGTTATTTTAAACTTATCGAAATAACAGCCCATCATCGTTCGAGCGAGGTTGAACCTCCCTTTTTCTTGATGGTGAAAGTGCTTGGCTTTAAAGGGTGTTATTTCGAACTTATCGAAATGATAGCCCGTCGTCGTTCGAGCGAAGTTGAACCTTTTTTTTCTTGATGACGAAGGACCTTGTCCTTAAACAGTGTTATTTCGAACTTATTGAAATAACAGCTCGTCGTCGTTCGGTCGAACCTCTCTTTTTTTATGGCGAAGGCCCTTGGTCTTAAAGGGTGTTATTTTGAATTTATAAAAACAATAGCTCGTCATCGTTTGAGCGAGGTCAAACCTCTCTTTTTCTTGATCGCGAAGGCCCTTGGCCTTAATGGGTGTTATTTCAAACTTATTGAAATAATGGCTCGTCGTGGTTCGAGCGAGGTTGAATCTCTCTTTTTCTTGATAGCGAAGGTCCTTGGCCTTAAAGGGTGTATTTTCGAACTTATCGAAATAATAGCCCGTCGTCATTCGAGCGAGTCGAACCTCTTTGTTTTTTATGGCAAAGGCCCTTGGCCTTAAAGGGTGTTATTTCAAACTTATCGAAATGACAACCCGTTGTCGTTCGAGCGTGGTTGAACCTTTCTTTTTTTGATGGCGAAGGCCCTTGGCCCTAAAGGGTGTTATTTTGAACTTATCGAAATGACAGCCCGTCGTCGTTCGAGCGAGGTCAAACCTCTCTTTTTTTATGGCGAAGGCCCTTGGCCTTAAAGGGTGTTATTTTGAACTTATCGAAATAACAACCCGTCGTCGTTTGAGCGAGATTGAACATTTCTTTTTTTGATGGCGAAGGCCCTTTGCCTTAAAGGGTGTTATTTCAAACTTATCGAAATGACAGCCCGTCGTCGTTCGAGCGAGGTTGAATCTCTCTTTTTATTGATGGCAAAGGCCTTGGCCTTAAAGGGTGTTATTTAGAATTTATCAAAATGATAGCCCATCATCATTCGAGCGAGGTCGAACCTCTCTTTTTTTTATGGCGAAAGCCCTTGGCCTTAAAAGGTGTTGTTTCGAACTTATCGAAATGACAACTCGTCGTCGTTCGAGCAAGGTCAAACCTCTCTTTTTTCATGGCGAAGGCCCTTGGCCTTAAAGGGTGTTATTTCGAACTTATCAAAATAACAGCTCGTCGCCGTTCTAGCGAGGTCGAACCTCTCTTTTTCTGTATGGCGAACTCCCTTGGCCTTAAAGAGTGTTATTTTGAACCTATCGAAATAACAGCCCATCGTCGTTCGAGCGAGGTCGAACCTCTCTTTTTTTTTGGCGAAGGCCCTTGGCCTTAAAGGGTGTTATTTCGAACTTATCGAAATGACAACTCGTCGTCGTTCGAGCAAGGTCAAACCTCTCTTATTCTTGATGGTGAAGGCCCTTGTCCTTAAAGGGTGTTATTTCGAACTTATCAAAATAACAACTTGTTGTCGTTCAAGTGAGGTTGAACCTTTCTTTTTTGATCGCGAAGGCCCTTAGCCTTAATGGGTGTTACTACGAACTTATCGAAATGATAGCCCGTCGTCGTTCGAGCGAGGTCGAACCTCTCTTTTTCTAGATGGTGAAGGCTTTACCCTTGAAGGGTGTTATTTTAAACTTATCGAAATAACAGCCCGTCGTCGTTCGAGCGAGCTCAAACATCTCTTTTCCTTGATGGCGAAGGCCCTTTGCCATAAAGGGTGTTTTTTTAGAATTTAACGAAATAACAGCCCGTCGTCATTCGAGCGAGGTCGAACCTCTCTTTTTTATATGGCGAAGGCCCTTGGCCTTAAAGGGTGTTATTTCGAACTTATTGAAATAACAGCCCGTCGTGGTTCGAGCAAGGTTTAACCTCTCTTTTTCTTGATAGCGAAGGTCCTTGGCCTTAAAGGGGGTTATTTCGAACTTATCGAAATAACAGCCCGTCGTCGTTCGAGCGAGGTTGAACCTTTTTTTTATGGCGAAGGCCCGTAGCCTTAAAGGGTGTTATTTCGCGCTTATCGAAATAACAACCCGTCGTCGTTTGAACGAGGTCGAACATCTCTTTTTCTTGATAGTGAAGGTCCTTGGCCTTAAAGGGTGTTATTTCGAACTTATCGAAATAACAGCCCGTCGTCGTTCGAGTGAGGTTGAACCTTTCTTTTTTTGAAGGCGAAGGCCCGTAGCCTTAAAGGGTGTTATTTCAAACTTATCGAAATAATAGCCCGTCGTCATTTGAAAGAGGTCGAACATCTCTTTTTCTTGATGGAGAAGGCCATTGGCCTTAAAGGGTGTTATTTCGAATTTATCGAAATAACAGTTCGTCGTCGTTCGAGCGAGGTCAAACCTCTTTTTTTTATGGCGAAGGCCCTTGGCCTTAAAGGGTGTTATGTCGAACTTATCGAAATGACAGCTTGTTGTTGTTCGAGCGAGGTCGAACCTCACTTTTTCTTGATGGCGAAGGCCTTTGGCCTTAAAGGGTTTTATTTCAAACTTATCAAAATAACAGCCTGTCGCCGTTCGATTGAGGTCAGACCTCTCTTTTTTTTATGGCGAAGGACCTTGGCCTTAAAGGGTGTTATTTCGAACTTTTCGAAATAACAGCCCGTCGTCATTCGAGCGAGGTCGAATCTCTCTTTTTTTTATGGTGAAGGCCCTTGGCCTTAAAGGGTGTTATTTCGAACTTATCGAAATGACAACTCGTCGTTGTTCGAGCGAGGTCAAACCTCTCTTATTCTTGATGGCGAAGGCCCTTGGCTTTAAAGGGTGTTATTTAGAACTTATCGAAATAGAAGCTTGTTGTCGTTAAAGCGAGGTGGAACCTTTCTTTATTGATCGCGAAGGCCCTTAGCCTTAAAGGGTGTTACAGCGAACTTATCGAAATAACAGCCTATCGTCGTTCGAGCGAGGTCGAACCTCTCTTTTTCTAGATAGTGAAGGCCTTTAACCTTGAAGGGTGTTATTTCGAACTTATCGAAATTACTGCCCGTCGTAGTTCGATTGAGGTCGAACATCTCTTTTCCTTGATGGCGAAGGCCCTTGGCCATAAAGGGTGTTATTTAGAATTTATCGAAATAACAGCCCGTCTTGATTTGAGCGAGGTCGAACCTCTCTTTTTTTTATGGCGAATTCCCTTGGCCTTAAAGGGTGTTATTTCGAACTTATCGAAATGACAGTCGGTCGTCGTTCGAGCGAGGTTGAACCTCACTTTTTCTTGATGGTGAAGGCCCTTGGCCTTAAAGAGTTTTATTTCGACCTTATCAAAATAACAGCCCGCCGTCATTCGAGCGAGGTCAAACCTTTCTTTTTTTGATGGCGAAGGCCCTTGGCCTTAAAGGGTGTTATTTTGAACTTACCGAAATAACAGCCCGTCGTAGGTCGAGCGAGGTCGAGCCTCTCTTTTTTTATGGCGAAGGCCCTTGGCCTTAAAGGGTGTTATTTCGAACTTATCGAAATGATAGCCCGTCGTCGTTCGAGCGAGGTCGAACCTCTCTTTTTCTTGATGATGAAGGCCCTTGGACTTAAAGAGTGTTATTCCAAACTTATCGAAATAACAGCCCGTCGTCGTTCGAGCGAGGTTGAACCACTCTTTTTTTTTATGGTGAAGGCACTTGGCCTTATGGGGTGTTATTTTGAACTTATCAAAATGACAGCCCGTCATCGTTCGATCGAGGTTGAACCTTTCTTTTTTGATGGAGAAGGCCCTTGGCCTTAAAGAGCGTTATTACGAACTTATCGAAATAGCAGTCCATCGTCATTCGAGTGAGGTCGAACCTCTCTTTTTCTTGATGGCGAAGGCCCTCGGCCTTAAAGGGTGTATTTATCGAAATAAAAGCCCGTCGTCGTTGGATTGAGGTCGAACCTCTCTTTTTTATGACGAAGGCCCTTGGCCTTAAAGGGTGTTATTGCCAACTTATCGAAATGACAGCCCGTCGTCGTTCGAGCGAGGTCGAACCTCTCTTTTTCTTGATGGCGAAGGCCCTTAGCCTTAAAGGGTTTTATTTTGAACTTATCGAAATAACAGTCCGTCATCGTTCGAGCGAGGTCGAACCTCTTTTTTTTTTATGGCAAAGACCCTAGGCCTTAAAGGGTGTTATTTCGAACTTATCGAAATAATAGCCCGTCGTCGTTTGATCGAGGTTGAACCTTTCTTTTTTTATGGCGAAGGCCCTTGACCTTAAAGGGTGTTATTTTGAACTTATCAAAATGAATAGCCCGTCGTCGTTCAAGCGAGGTCCAACCTCTCTTCTTTTTTGATGGTGAAGGCCCTTGGCCTTAAAGGGTGTTATTTCGAGCTTATCGAACTGATAGCCCGTCATCGTTCGAGCGAGGTTGAACCTTACTTTTTTGGCGGCGATGGCCTTTAGCCTTAAAGGGTGTTACTTCGAACTTATTGAAATAATAGCCTGTCATCGTTCGAGCGAGGTTAACGTTTCTTTTTATGAAGGCGAAGGACCTTAGCTTAAAGGGTGTTATTTTGAACTTATCGAAATGATAGTCCGTCGTCGTTCAACCGAGGTCGAACCTCTCTTTTTCTTGATGGTGAAGGCCCTTGGCCTTAAAGAGTGTTATTCCAAACTTATCGAAATAACATCCCGTCGTCGTTCGAGCGAAGTCGAACCACTCTTTTTTTTATGGCGAAGGCACTTGGCCTTATAGGGTGTTATTTTGAACTTATCAAAATGACAGCCCGACATATTTCGATCGAGGTTGAACCTTTCTTTTTTGATGGCGAAGGCCCTTGGCCTTAAAGGGCGTTATTACGAACTTATCGAAATAACAGCCCGTCATCATTCGAGCAAGGTCGAACCTCCCTTTTTCTTGATGGTGAAGGCCCTCGGCCTTAAAGGGTGTATTTATCAAAATAAATGCCCGTCCTCATTGGACCGAGATCGAACCTCTCTTTTTTTTTATGGCAAAGGCCGTTGGCCTTAAAGGGTGTTATTACCAACTTATCGAAATGACAGTCCGTCGTCATTCGAGCGAGGTCGAACCTCTCTTTTTCTTGATGGCGAAGGCCCTTAGCCTTAAAGGATGTTATTTCGAACTTATCGAAATAACAGCTTGTTGTCGTTCAAGCAAGGTTGAACCTTTCTTTTTTGATGGCGAAGGCCCTTGGCCTTAAAGGGCGTTATTTCGAACTTATCGAAATAACAGCCCGTCATCGTTCGAGTAAGGTTGAACCTCTATTTTTCTTGATGGCGAAGGCCCTTAGCCTTAAAGGGTGTTACTTTGAATTTATCGAAATACCAGCCCGTCGTCATTCGAGCGAGGTCGAACCTCTCTTTTTTTTATGGCGAAGGCCCTTGCACATAAAGGGTGTTATTTCGAACTTATCGAAATAACCACCCGTCGTCGTTCGAGCGAGGTCGAACCTCTCTTTTTTTTTATGGCGAAGGCCCTTGGCCATAAAGGTTGTTATTTCGAACTTATTGAAATAACAGTCCGTCGTCACGAGTGAGGTCGAACCTCTCTTTTTTTATGGCGAAGGCTCTTGGCCTTAAAGGGTGTTATTTGGAAGTTATCGAAATAACAGCTCGTCGTCGTTTAAGCGAGGTCGAACCTCTCTTTTTTTTATGGCGAAGGCCCTTGACCTTAAAGGTGTTATTTCGAACTTATTGAAATAACATCCTGTCGTCGTTCGAGCGAGTTCGAACCTCTCTTTTTTTATGGCGAAGGCCCTTGTCCTTAAATGGTGTTATTTTGAACTTATCAAAATGACAGTCTGTCGTCATTCGAGCGAGGTCGAACCTCTCTTTTTCTTGATGGCGAAGGCCCTCGGCCTTAAAGGGTGTATTTATCGAAATAAAAGCCTGTCGTCATTGGACCGAGGTCGAACCTCTCTTTTTTTTATGGCGAAGGTCGTTGGCCTTAAAGGGTATTATTGCCAACTTATCAAAATGATTGCCCGTCGTCGTTCGAGCGAGGTCAAACCTCTCTTTTTCTTGATGGCGAAGGCCCTTAGCCTTAAAGGGTGTTATTTTGAACTTATCGAAATAATAGCCTGTCATCGTTCAAGCGAGGTTGAACGTTTCTTTTTATGAAGGCGAAGGCCCTTGGCCTTAAAGGGTGTTATTTCGAACTTAACGAAATGATATCCCGTCGTCGTTCAACCGAGGTCGAACCTCTCTTTTTCTTGATGGCGAAGGCCCTTGGCCTTAAAGAGTGTTATTCCAAACTTATCGAAATAACAGCCCGTGGTCATTCGAGCAAGGTCGAACCACTCTTTTTTTTATGGCGAAGGCACTTGGCCTTATAGGGTGTTATTTCGAACTTATCAAAATGACAGCCCGTTATCGTTCGATCGAGGTTGAACCTTTCTTTTTTGATGGCGAATGCCCTTGGCCTTAAAGGGCGTTATTACAAACTTATTGAAATAACAGCCCGTCGTCATTCGAGCGAGGTCGAACCTCTCTTTTTCTTGATGGCGAAGGCCCTCGGCCTTAAAGGGTGTATTTATCGAAATAAAAGCCCGTCATCGTTGGACCGAGGTCAAACCTCTCTTTTTTTTTATGGCGAAGGTCGTTGGCCTTAAAGGGTGTTAATTCCAACTTATCGAAATGACAGCCCGTCGTCATTCGAGCTAGGTCGAACCTCTCTTTTTCTTGATGGCGAAGGCCCTTAGCCTTAAAGGGTGTTATTTAGAACTTATCGAAATAACAGCTTCTTGTGGTTCAAGCAAGGTGGAACCTTTCTTTTTTGATGGTGAAGGCCCTTGGCCTTAAAGGGCGTTATTTTGAACTTATCGAAATAACAGCCTGTCGTCGTTCGAGTAAGGTTGAACCTCTGTTTTTCTTGATGGCGAAGGCCCTTAGCCTTTAAGGGTGTTACTTCGAATTTGTTGAAATAACAGCCCGTCGTCGTTCGAGCGAGGTCGAACCTCTCTTTTATTTTATGGCGAAGGCCCTTGGACATAAAGGGTGATATTTCGAACTTATCGAAATGAAAGCCCATTGTCGTTCGAACGAGATCGAACCTCTCTTTTCCTTGATGGCGAAGTCCCTTGGCCTTAAAGGGTGTTATTTCGAACTTATCGAAATAACAGAAAGAAGTAACGAAGCTAGAATATCAACAAGAATCAAAAATCAACAATTTGCACGACATCACCCTTCGTGCTTTACGCTCTTCCTCACCCAAACAACAATCACAAGGAAAACAGGGTAAGGAAATCTATAACCTCGAAGTAAATCAAATAAGAACAAGTAATGAAAGAAACAACATAACTTGGATATCAACAAGGAATCAGAAAGAAATAAATGCACAGCATCACCCTTCGTGCTTTTACTCTCGTCCTCACCAAAGCAATCATATAAATAAAACATGCACGGCATCACCCTTCGTGCTTTTACTCTCTTTCCTCACCATATAATCAATAAAATCGGCACGGAATGGTACATCGTGCGGCACGGCATCACCCTTCGTGCTTTACACTCTTTCCTCACAATAGCAAACAATGCACGACATCACCCTTCGTGCTTTATCACTCTTCGTCACCCAAGCAACAATCACAAACAAGGGGCAAAGGAGTAGACAAATAATGATAGAAATCCTGGCAAGGGAATACAAATAAACAGCTAACTCCCGGCAAGGGAGCACAATTAAGCAGTTAAAACCCGGAAAGGGAACAATATCAATAATCTCAGCATCCCGGCAAGGGAGATAGTCAACAAAGCAACAAGCATCCCGGCAAGGAAGCAATTCAATAATTCTTTCTCTTTCTTTCACTTTTTACCTCTTATCTCACTTTACCACCTGAGCCACCGCTCCAAAGGGGTTCAATCATTTCATATACTTTCACGCTTTACGATACACTTGAGCCAATGCTCCAAGAATGTACAAATCATAATTCTTCCTCAAACTCTTCACATTATATGAAATTTATCAATTTAACAAGGAAGAGGTATCACAAAATCCGAATAAACACAAATAAGACTCACGGTCATGCTAGACTCCAGTGTATAGATACTCGTCACCATGCCTATACACCGTACTCAACAATTAGCAAATAGCAACCAACACTCTAATCCTATTCCCTCAAGCCAAAGTTAGAACAAACACTTACATTGGTCCAAAGAATAGCGATCAACCCTCAAATACCGCCTTTCCTTTATAATCCGACTCCGAAACAACGATATCTAGGCATAATTAATTCAATAATATCAATAAAGACTCGATAACAAAATCCCATAGCTTAGATATGAAGTTCCTAGTATTCTTCCAAAAAAATACAAAAATTCGACCCCTGGCCCACATGGTCCAAACACGAGGCTCAGACCAAAACTCGATTACCCATAACCCCACGAGTTCAAATATATAATTTATTTTAAGATCCGACCCCAAATTGAGGTTGAATCACTCAAAATTCCCAAAAACCTAACTCCACCCAAAACCCCTAATTTCTACTCTAAATTACATGATTTAAGCTTAGGAACTCAATAGTTAATGATGGAAAATGAAGAAAATAAGTGGGAATTTACTAACCCAAGAAGTATTGGTGAAAGAGAGCTTCAATAGACGCCTAAGGACCTTGGAGAAGAAAGAGCTCATGTGTTTTTATGAAAATCCCGCAACTACTGTTTCTGAAGTTTTAAAAATTTAACTGGGCGGAAATGGTCTATGCGATCGCATAGAGAAAAGGGGAAAATGGTCAGTGCGATCGCGAAGGAAGCACTGCGATCGCATAGAAGAAACAGGCTGGGCATTGCGATCGAGAACAGGACTCTGCGATCACATAGAGAAAAATATAGGGCTTCTCAGGCTAACACTATGCGATCGCGGGAGGATCTATGCGATCGCATTGAACAAACTGAACCCCCCTGAGAATTTGCACTGTGCGATCGCGGACATAGCTATGCGATCGCATAGCACAAAGGACTGGACAACAGCAGACAGCAGTTCTGCAATTTTCCTAAGGCTAAAACAACCCTGAAACACATCCGAATCACACCTGAGCCCTCGGGGCTCCTAACCAAACACATGCAATAACTCAACAACATCCTACAAACTTAACCATGCAATTAAATTGCCAAAATGACATAATAAACGAGGAATAAAACCTCAAAATCATCACTTTTTCATCAAACTTCATAAACTTTCAAACTTAGAGTTTTAGGTCCGAAACACGTCAAATGACGTCCAATTTCAACCAAATTTCATAGGAAGCGCTTAAACCACATATGAGACCTGTACCGGGTGCCGGAACCAAAATACGGGCCGATACCAACGCTTTCTAATCCATTTTCATTTCAAATTTCCAAATAAATTTCAGAAAAACAATTTCTTTTAAAAAATCATTTTTCGTGCTCGAGACCTCGGATTTCGATTCCGGGCATACGCCTGAGTCCCATATTTTTCTACGGACCCTCCGGGACCGTCAAATCACGGGTCCGGGTCCGTTTACCCAAAATGTTGACCAAAGTCAACTTTACTCATTTTAATACCAAATTTTAGCATTTTTCACAGAATTTCACATATAAGCTTTCCGGCTACGCGCCCGGACTGCGCACGCAAATCGAGACAACTAAAAATGATGTTTCAAGGCCTCGGAAGCACAAAAAAGGAGAAAAATAGGTGATGACCCTTTGGGTCGTCACATTCTCCACCTCTAAAACAACTGTTCGTCCTCGAACGGACATAAGAAGGAAGTACCTGAGTTGGAGATAAGGTGAGGATAATGGTCCCGCATATCGAACTCGGACTCCCAGGTCGATGCCTCAGGAGGCTGACCTCTCCACTAAACACGAACCGAAGGAAAACTCTTCGACCTCAACTGGCGAACCTACCGGTATAGAATAGCTACCAGCTCCTCCTCATAAGATAAGTCCTTGTCCAACTGGACAGTGCTGAAATCTAACACGTGGGATGGATCGCCGTGATATTTTCGAAGCATGGACACATGAAACACTGGATGTACGGCTAATAAGCTCGGTGGAAATGCAAGTCTATAAGCCACCTCTCCCACTCGATCAAGAATCTCAAATGGACCAATGAACCTAGGGCTAAGCTTGCCCCTCTTCCCAAATCTCATCACGCCCTTCATAGGCGACACACGGAGCAATACCCGCTCACCAACCATGAAAGCCACATCTCGAACCTTCCGATCTGCATAGCTCTTTTGCCTGGACTGAGCTGTACAAAGCCTATCCTGAATGATCCTGACCTTGTCCAAAGCCTCCTGAACCAAATTTGTACCCAACAACCGAGCCTCTCCCGGCTCAAACCATCCAACCGGAGATCGACATCGCCTACCATACAAAGCCTCACAAGGAGCCATCTGGATACTCGACTGGTAGATGTTGTTGTAGGCAAACTCTGCTAAAGGCAAGAACTGATCCCATGAACCTCCAAAGTCAATGACACAATCTCGGAGCATATCCTCCAATATCTGAATAGTCCGCTCGGACTGCCCGTCCGTCTGAGGATGAAATGATGTACTCAACTCAACCTGGGTGCCTAACTCTCGCTGGACTGCTTTCCAGAAACGCGAGGTAAAATGCGTACCTCGGTCCGAGATGATTGATAGAGGCACACCATGAATGCGAACAATCTCCTGGATATAGATCTCAGCTAACCTCTCGGATGAATAGGAGATTGCCACAGGAATGAAATGCGCTGACTTGGTCAACCTATCAATAATGACCCAAACTGCGTTGAACTTCCTCCGAGTATGCGGAAGCCCAACAACAAAGTCCATAGTGATCTGCTCCCACTTCCACTCGGGAAGCTCAATCCTCTGAAATAACCCACTAGGCCTCTGATGTTCATACTTAACCTGCTGACAATTCAAACATCGAGCCACATAGGCAACGATATCCTTCTTCATTCTACGCCACCAATAATGTTGTCGCAAGTCCTGATACATCTTCGCGGCGCCCGGGTGAATAGAGTACCGGGAGCTATAGGCCTCCTCTAAAATCAACTCTCGAAGCCCATCCACATTAGGCACACAAACTCGACCCTGCAATCTCAAAACTCCATCAGCATCTAAGGTAACCTGCTTGGCACCTCCGCGCTGTACCGTGTCCCTAAGGACACACAAATTGGGATCATCAAACTGCCGATCACGGATACGCTCTAATAACGAAGAACGAGCGATCGTGCAAGCTAATACTCTACTAGGGTCAGAAATATCCAACCTCGCTAACTGATTGGCCAAGGCCCGAACGTCCAAAGCAAGCGGTCTCTCGCCGACCAGAATATAAGCAAGACTGCCCATACTGGCTGACTTCCTACTCAAGGCATCGGCCACCACATTGGCCTTTCCCGGGTGATATAGGATAGTGATGCCATAATCTTTTAATAACTCCAACCACCTCCCCTACCTCAAATTCAACTCCTTTTGCTTGAACAAATACTGAAGACTCTTATGATCCATGAACACCTCACACGCCACGCCATACAGATAGTGCCTCCAAATCTTCAACGCGTGAACAATGGCTGCCAACTCCAAATCATGCACTGGATAGTTCTTCTCATGAACCTTCAACTGCCTCGAAGCATAGGCAATGACCTTGCCATCCTGAATCAACACTACACCAAGTCCAATACGAGATGCATCACAATAGACTGTATAAGGCCCTGTACCTGTGGGCAGAACCAATACCGGTGCCGTAGTCAGAGCTGTCTTGAGCTTCTGAAAGCTCGTCTCACACTCGTCCGACCATCTGAACTGGGCTCCCTTCTGGGTCAACTTGGTCATCGGGGCTGAAATAGATGAGAAACCCTCCACGAACCGATGATAGTAACCTGCTAACCCCAAGAAACTCCGAATCTCTGTGGCTGATGCTGGTCTAGGCCAGTTCTTGACTACCTCAATCTTCTTTGGATCAACCTGAATACCCTCTACTGATACAACATGACCCAGAAATGCAACTGAGCTCAACTAGAACTCGTACTACGAGAACTTAGCATATAACTGACTATCCCTCAAGGTCTGAAGAACCACTCTAAGATGCTGCTCGTGCTCCTCCCGACTACGGGAATATATCAAAATATCATCAATGAAGACTATCACGAACGAGTCCAAATAAGGCCTGAACACTCAGTTCATCAAATCCATAAAGGCTGCTGGGGAATTGGTCAACCCAAATGACATAACCAAGAACTCATAATGTCCGTACCGAGTGCGGAATGCTATCTTAGGGACATCGGATGCCCTAATCCTCAACTAATGGTAGCCAGATCTCAAGTCAATCTTCTAAAATACCTTGGCACCCTGAAGCTGATCGAACAAATCATCAATCCTTGGCAGTGGATACTTATTCTTAATTGTAACCTTATTCAATTGCCGGTAATCAATGCACATTCTCATCGAGCCATCCTTTTTCTTTACAAATAGAACCGGCGCACCCCAAGGCGATATGCTGGGTCTAATGAAAACCTTCTCAAGCAAGTCTTGCAACTGCTCTTTCAACTCTTTCAACTCTGGCGGAGCCATGCGATATGGCAGAATAGAAATGGGCTGAGTGCCCGGAGCCAAATCGATGCAAAAAACAATATCCCTATCGGGTGGCATCCCTGGCAAGTCTGATGGGAAAACCTCAGGAAACTCACGAACCACGGGCACAGAATCAATAGAGGGAATCTCGGCACTAGAATCACGAACATGAGCCAAGTAGGCCAAAAACCCCTTCTCGACCATACGCGGAGCCTTCACATACGAAATAACACTGCGGGTAGAATGACCAGGAGTCCTTCTCCACTCTAAATGGGGAAAATCCGGTAAGGCTAAAGTCACAGTCTTGGCATGACAATCCAAGATCGCATGATACGGGGACAACCAATCCATCCCTAATATAACATCGAAATCCACCATATCTAAGAGCAACAAATCAACACGGGTCTCAAGTCCCCTAAACACCACAACACAGGAATGATGAACCCGATCAACCCCTATAGAATCACCCACTGGTGTAGATACATACATAGGAATACTCAAGGCCTCACTAGGCGTAACTAGGTAGGGTGCAAAATAGGACGACACATATGAATACGTAGATCCAGGGTCAAATAGCACTGAAGCATCTCTATCACAGACCAAAATAATACCTGTAATAACAGCATCGGATGACTCAGCCTCTGGCCTGGCTGGCAAAGCATAACATTGGGGCTGGGCCCCACCTCCCTGAATAACATCCCTGGGACGATCGGCTGCTGGCTGACCCCTACCTCTGGCGGTCTGAGCTCCACCTCTATGACCTCTACCTCCACCTCTATGTCCTCTACCCCCGCCTCTAGCTAGCTGGGCAGGGTGTAGAGCAACTGGTGCCTGAATCATAGGACGAGGACCCTACTGCAGAGAACTACCCGAAGCTCGAGGGCAAATCCTAGCAATATGACCAATATCACCACAAGTGTAACAAGCTCTCGGCTGCTGAGACTGCTGACCCTGTCGCCCTAAATGACCACCTCGAAAACTCTGAAGCGGCGGTGCACTAATGGGAGCTGGTGGTGCACTGAAGGACTTCTGATCCAACTACTGCGTTTGAGAACCACGACCACCTGAGATACCATGTGATACCTAAAGAGCTGACTGAAAGGGCCTAGGAGGATGGCCTCTACCATACGAATCTCTACCTCCAGATGAGGTACCACTGAATCTGCCTGAATGACGGGGCCTCTTATCTGACCCATGACCACCTCCCTGTGACAAAACCATCTCAACTCTACGGGCCACATTGGCCGCCTCCTAAAATGTGATCTCGCTCCCGGCCTCCTTGGCCATCTGAAGACAAATCGGCAGAATAAGACCATCAATAAACCTTCTCACCCTCTCTCTCTCGGTGGGAAGTATGATGAGAGCATGGCGAGCTAAATCAATGAACCTGGTCTCATACTGGGTAACAGTCATGGAACCCTGCTAGAGGCGCTCAAACTGCCTGCGAAGAGCCTCCCTCTGAGTGACTGGGAGAAACTTCTCCAAAAACAACTCTACAAACTGGTCCGAAGTCAAAGACGGCGACCCTGCTGGTCTGGCTAAGCAATAGTCCCTCCACCAAGTCTTGGCGGATCCAGACAAGCGAAATGTAGCAAAATCAACCCCATTGGTCTCAAAAATACCCATGTTTCTGAGAACCTCGTGGTAGATGTCTAGATAATCCTGGGGATCCTCAATAGAAGCACCGCTGAATGTGGTAGTGAATAGCTTGGTGAATCGATCCAATCTCCACAAAGCATCGGCGGACATAGCCGCACCATCTTCGGTCTGAGCCGCTATACCCGGCTGAACTGCCACTGCTGGCTGAACCACCGGAACCTAAACCTGGGGAGCTACCTACTCCGGAGTATGTGTAGCGGGAGTCTGAACCCCTCCTCCAGCCTGAGAAGTGGCTGGTGCTACTAGAAGCAAACTCGCTCGTAAGACGCTCTCTATGAAGCCTACCAATCGGACCAAAGCGTCCTGAAGCACTAGAGTGGCTATGAAACCCTCTGGGACCTGAGCTGGGCCCACCGGAGCTGCTGGAGCTGGAACCTCCTCATCATAGTCAACATGAGGCTCCACCTCTGAGACTGTTGCTCGGGGTTGAGCTCTGCCCCTGCCTCGGCCTCTGGAACAGCCTCGGCCTCGCCCTCTGCCCCTAATAGGAGCTGCTGCTGGGGGCTCGGGCTGCTGCGCAATCGATGAGGAAGCGCATGTCCTCGCCATCTATGAAAGAACGGAGTAGAAATTCAATCAGTATTGGGTAAACAGAACTGCACGACAAGAAAGAACAGATGCGAAGTTTTCCTAACTCAGTAGCCTCTGCGGGATAAATACAGACGTCTCCGTACCGATCCCTCAGACTCTACCGAGCTTGTCCGTGAGTTGTGAGACCTAAGTAACCTAGTGCTCTGATACCAACTTGTCATGACTCGGATTTCCCACCATCGGGAGTCGTGATGGCGCCTACTATTGGAGCTAGGCCATCCAAGTATTAAAACATTTCTAATAACATTCGCAACAATATAAACAAAACGAGACAATTTAATAAAAGCGAAAGTCTTAACTTATATAGAAACTTAATAGAAATGCGGAAAGTTTAACATAATCCTCTACCCAAGATTGGTGCCACAATGCTCACGAACTTCTAAGATTTACTAAATACAATCGCCTAAAAGAAAATTTTAAACTGTTTGTTTCGGTAGAAAAGATAACAAACTGAATAAGGAGAGAGAGACTCCGGACCTGCGGACGTCAGCAAGGCTACCTCGTCATCTCTGGACTAAAGTCAGCTCCCGATCAAATCCTACTGCTGAGGTCCAAAAGCTGCTCCTGGATCTGTGCAAAAAGATGCACAAAGTGTAGCATCAGCACAACCGACCCCATGTGCTAGTAAGTGCCTGGCCTAACCCCGGCAAAGTAGTGACGAGGCTAGACAGGACCTACCAAAAACAACCTGTGCAGATATATGCAATAAAAGGAAATATACAGAATCTAAACAGCTAAGAGGGGGGAAGCATGCTATGGGGAGCTAACAGTTTCAAATAGAAATCCTCAATAACAGAAAGAAGTAACGAAGCCAGAATGTCAACAAGAATCAAAAATCAACAATTTGCACGGCATCACCCTTCGTGCTTTTACTCTCGTTCTTACCAAAACAATACACGGCATCACCCTTCGTGCTTTACGCTCTTCCTCACCCAAACAACAATCACAAGGCAAACAGGGTAAGGAAATCTATAACCTCGAAGTAAATCAAATAAGAACAAGTAATGAAAGAAACAACATAACTCGGATATCAACAAAGAATCAGAAAGCAACAAATGCACGGCAGCACCCTTCGTGCTTTTACTCTCGTCCTCACCATATAATCAATAAAATCAGCACGGAATGGTACACGTGCAGCACGACATCACCCTTCGTGCTTTACACTCTTTCCTCACAATAGCAAACAATGCACGGCATCACCCTTCGTTCTTTATCACTCTTCCTCACCCAAGCAACAATCACAAACAAGGGGCAAGGGAGTAGACAAATAATGATAGACATCCCGGCAAGGGAATACAAATAAACAGCTAACTCCCGGCAAGGGAGCACAATTAAGCAATTAAAACCCGGCAAGGGAACAATATCAATAATCTCAGCATCCCGGCAAGGGAGATAGTCAACAAAGCAACAAGCATCCCGGCAAGGGAGCAATTCAATAATTCTTTCTCTTTCTTTCACTTTTTACCTCTTATCTCACTTTACCACCTGAGCCAACGCTCCAAAGGGGTTCAATCATTTCCTATACTTTCACGCTTTACGATATACTCGAGCCAATACTCCAAGAATGTACAAATCATAATTCTTCCTCAAACTCTTCACATTATATGAAATTTATCAATTTAACAAGGAAGAGGTATCACGAAATTCGAATAAACACAAATAAGACTCACGGTCATGCTAGAATCCGGTGTATAGATACTCCTCACCATGCCTATACACCATACTCAACAATTAACAAATAGCAACCAACACTCTAATCCTATTCCCTCAAGCCAAAGTTAGAACAAACACTTACCTCGGTCCAAAGAATAGCGATCAACCCTCAAATACCGCCTTTCCTTTATAATCCAACTCCGAAACAACGATATCTAGGCATAATTAATTCAATAATATCAATAAAGTCTCGATAACAAAATCTCATAGCTTAGATATGAAGTTCCTAGCATTCTTCCAAAAAAATACCAAAATTCGACCCCTGGCCCACATGGTCCAAACACGAGTCTCAGACCAAAACCCGATTACTCATAACCCCACGAGTTCAAATATATAATTTATTTTAAGATCCGACCCCAAATTGAGGTTGAATCACTCAAAATTCCCAAAACCCTAACTCCACCCAAAACCCCTAATTTCTAGTCTAAATTACACGATTTAAGCTTAGGAACTCAATAGTTAATGATGGAAAATGAAGAAAATAAGTGGGAATTTACTAACCCAAGAATTATTGGTGAAAGAAATCTTCAATAGACGCCTAAGGACCTTGGAGAAGAAAAAGCTCGTGTGTTTTGATGAAAATCCCGCAGCTACTGTTTCTGAAGTTTTAAAAATTTAACTGGGCGGAAATAGTCTATGCGATCGCGAAGAAATCAATGTGATCGCATAGAGGATGGGGAAAATGGTCACTGCAATCGCGAAGGAAGCAATGCAATCGCATAGAAGAAGCAGGCTGGGCATTGCGATCGCGAACAGGACTCTGCGATCGCATAGAGGAAAATATAGGGCTTCGCAGGCTAACACTATGCGATCGCGGGAGGATCTATGCGATCGCATTGAACAAACTGGACCCCCCTGAGAATTTGCACTATGCGATCACGGACATAGCTATGCGATCACATAGCACAAAGGACTGGACAACAGTAAACAGCAGTTCTGCAATTTTCCTAACGCTAAAACAACCCTGAAACACATCTGAATCACACCCGAGCCCTCGGGGCTCCTAACCAAACACGTGCACTAACTCAACAACATCCTACAAACTTAACCATGCGATTAAATTGCCAAAATGACATCATAAACGAGGAATCAAACCTCAAAATCATCACTTTTTCATCAAACTTCATAAACTTTCAAACTTAGTTTTAGGTCCGAAACACGTCAAATGACGTCCGATTTCAACCAAATTTCACAGGCAGTGCTTAAACCACATATGAGACCTGTACCGGGCGCCGCAACCAAAATACGGGCCCGATACCAACGCTTTCTAATCCATTTTCATTTCAAATTTCCAAATAAATTTCAGAAAACAAAATTCTTTTAAAAAATCATTTCTCGGGCTCGGGACCTCGGATTTCGATTTCTTGCATACGCGCGAGTCCCATATTTTTCTACGGACCCTCCGGGACCGTCAAATCACGGGTCCGGATCCGTTTACCCAAAATGTTGACCAAAGTCAACTTTACTCATTTTAATACCAAATTTTAGCATTTTTCACAGAATTTCACATATAAGCTTTCCGGCTACGCGCTCGGACTGCGCACGCAAATTGAGGCAACTAAAAATAAGGTTTTCGAGGCCTCGGAAGCACAAAAAAAGGGGAAAAACAGGTGATGACCCTTTGGGTCGTCACAAAAACTTATCAAAATAACAGCTCGTTGTCGTTCGAGCGAGGTCAAACCACTCTTTTTTTTATGGCGAAGGCCCTTGTCCTTATAGGGTGTTATTTCAAACTTATCAAAATGATAGCCTGTCATTGTTCGAGCGAGGTTGACACTTTCTTTTTTTATGGCGAAGGCCCTTGGCCTTAAAGGGCGTTATTTCGAACTTATCGAAATGACAGCTCGTCGTCATTCGAGCGAGGTCGAACCTCTCTTTTTCTTGATAGCAAAGGTCCTTGGCCTAATAGGGTGTTGTTTCGAACTTATCGAAATAATAGCCTGTCATCGTTCGAGCGAGGTTAAATGTTTCTTTTAATGAAGGTGAAGGCCCTTGGCCTTAAAGGGTGTTATTTCGAACTTATCGAAATGATAGCCCGTCGTCATTCGAGCGAGGTCGAACATCTCTTTTCCTTGATGGCGAAGGCCCATGGCCATAAAGGGTGTTATTTAGAATTTATCGAAATAACAGCCCGTCGTCATTCGAGCAAGGTCGAACCACTATTTTTTTTTAGCGAAGGCACTTGGCCTTATAGGGAGTTATTTCGAACTTATCAAAATGACAGCCCGACATATTTCGATCGAGGTTGAACCTTTCTTTTTTGATGGCGAAGGCCCTTGGCCTTAAAGGGCGTTATTACGAACTTATCGAAATAACAGTCCGTTGTCGTTCGAGCGATGTCGAACCTCTCTTTTTCTTGATGGCAAAGGCTCTCGGCCTTAAAGGGTGTATTTATCGAAATAACAGCCTGTCGTCGTTGGACCAAGGTCGAACCTCTCTTTTTTTTATGGCAAAGTCCCTTGGCCTTAAAAGGTGTTATTGCCAACTTATCGAAATGACAGCCCGTCGTCGTTCGAGCGAGGTTGAACCTCTCTTTTTCTTGATGGCGAAGGCCCTTAGCCTTAAAGGGTGTTATTTTGAACTTATCGAAATAACAGCCCGTCGTCGTTCGAGCAAGGTGGAACCTCTCTTTTTTTTATGGCGAAGGCCCTAGGCATTAAAGGGTATTATTTTGAACTAATCAAAATAATAGCCCGTCGTCGTTCGAGCGAGATTGAACCTCTATTTTTTTCATGGCGAAGGCCCTTGGCCTTAAAGGGTGTTATTTCGAACTTATCGAAATGATAGCTCGTCATCATTCGAGCAAGGTCGAACCTCTCTTTTTCTTAATGGCGAAGGCCCTTGGACTTGAAGAGTGTTATTCCAAACTTATCGAAATAACAGCCTAATGTCGTTCGAGAGAGGACGAACCACTCTTTTTTATGGCGAAGGCACTTGGCCTTATAGGGTGTTATTTCGAACATATCAAAATGATAGCCCGTCATCGTTCGAGCGAGGTTGAACCTTTATTTTTTGTTGGCGAAGGCCCTTCGCCTTAAAGGGTGTTATTACGAACTTATTGAAATAATAGCCCGTCATCGTTCGAGCGATGTCGAACCTCTCTTTTTCTTAGTCGTGAAGGCCCTTAGCCATAAAGGGTGTTATTGCCAACTTATCAAAATGACAGCTCGTCGTCATTCGAGCGAGGCTGAACCTCTCTTTTTCTTGATAGCGAAGGCCCTTAGCCTTAAAGGGTGTTATTTTGAACTTATCGAAATAACAGCCCGTCGTCGTTCGAGCGAGGTGGAACCTCTCTTTTTTATGACGAAGGCCCTAGGCATTAAAGGGTGTTATTTCGAACTTATCGAAATAATAGCCCGTCGTCATTCAAGCGAGGTCGAACCTCTCTTTTTTTATAGCGAAGGCCCTTGGCCTTAAAGGGTGTTATTTTAAACTTATCGAAACAACAACCCACCGTCGTTCGAGCGAGTTCGAATCTCTCTTTTTTTTATGGCGAAGGCCATTGGCCTTAAAGGGTGTTATTTCGAGCTTATCGAAATGACAGCCCGTCGTCGATCGAGCGAGGTTGAACATTTCTTTTTTTGATGGCGAAGGCCCTTGGCCTTAAAAGGTGTTATTTCAACTAATGGAAATGACAGCTCGTCATTATTCGAGCGAGGTCGAACCTCTCTTTTTTTGATGACGAAGGCCCTTGGCCTTAAAGGGTGTTATTTCGAACTTATTGAAATAACAGCCCGTCGTCGTTCGAGCGAGGTCAAACCTCTCTTTTTTTATGGTGAAGGCCCTTGGCCTTAAAGGGTGTTATTTCGAACTTGTCAAAATGACAACCCGTCGTCATTCGAGCGAGGTCAAACCTCTCTTATTCTTGATAGCGAAGGCCCTTGGCTTAAAGGGTGTTATTTCGAACTTATTGAAATAACAGCTTGTTGTCATTCAAGCAAGGTTGAACCTTTCTTTTTTGATGGAGAAGGCCCTTGGCCTTAAAGGGCGTTATTTCGAACTTATCGAAATAACAGCCCGTCATCGTTCAAGTAAGGTCGAACCTCTCTTTTTCTTGATGGCGAAGGCCCTTAGTCTTAAAGGTTGTTACTTCTAATTTATCAAAATAACAGCCCGTCGACGTTCGAGCGAGGTCGAACCTCTCTTTTTTTTTATGGTGAAGGACCTTGGCCATAAAGGGTGTTATTTCGAACTTATTGAAATAACCACCCATCGTCGTTCGAGGAAGGTCGAACTCTCTTTTTTTTTATGGCGAAGGCCGTTGGACTTAAAGGGTGTTATTTCGAACTTATCAAAATAATAGTCCGTCGTCGTTTGAGCGAGGTCGAACCTCTCTTTTTTTATGGCGAAGGCTCTTGGCCTTAAAGGGTGTTATTTCAAAGTTATCGAAATAACAGCTCGTCATCGTTCGAGCGAGGTCGAACCTCTCTTTTTCTTGATGGCGAAAGCCTTTGGCCTTAAAGGGTGTTATTTCGAACTTATCGAAATAATAGCCCATCGTCGTTCGAGCGAGTTCGAACCTCTCTTTTTTTTATAGCGAAGGCCCTTGGCCTTAAATGGTGTTATTTCGAACTTATCGAAATGACAGCCTGTCGTCATTTGAGTGAGGTCGAACCTCTCTTTTTCTTGATCGCGAAGACCCTTAGCCTCAAAGGGTGTTATTTCAAACTTATCGAAATAACAACCCGTTGTCGTTCGAGCGTGATGGAACCTCTCTTTTTCTTGATGGCGAAAGTTCTTTGCCTTAAAGGGTGTTATTTTGAACTTATTAAAATAACACCCCGTCGTCGTTTGAGTAAGGTCGAACCTCTCTTTTTCTTGATGGCGAAGTCCCTTAGCCTTAAAGGGTGTTACTTCAAATTTATCTAAATAACAGCCCGACGTCGTTCGAGCGAGGTCGAACCTCTCTTTTTTTTTATGGTGAAGGACCTTGGACATAAAGTGTGTTATTTCGAACTTATCGAAAGAACCACCCGTCGTCGTTCGAGCGAGGTCTAACCTCTCTTTTTTTTTATGGCGAAGGCCCTTGGCCTTAAAGGGTGTTATTTCGAACTTACCGAAATAACAGCCCGTCGTAGTTCGAGCAAAGTCGAACCTCTCTTTTTTTTAATGGCGAAGGCCCTTGGCCTTAAAGGGTGTTATTTTGAACTTATCGAAATGACAGCCATTCGTCGTTCGAACGAGGTCGAACCTCTCTTTTTCTTGATGGCGAAGGCCCTTGGCCTTAAAGGGTGTTATTTCAAACTTATCGAAATAACATCTCATTGTTGTTCGAGCGAGGTCGAACCTATCTTTTTTTTTTATGGCGAAGGCCCTTGGCCTTAAATGGTGTTATTTGGAACTTATCGAAATAACAGCCCGTCGTCGTTCGAGCGAGGTCGAGCCTCTCTTTTTCTTAATCGCGAAGGCCCTTTGCCTTAAAGGGTGTTATTTTGAACTTACCGAAATAACAGCCCATTTTCGTACGAGCGAGGTTGAACCTCTCTTTTTCTTGATGGCGAAGGTCCTTGGCCTTAAAGGGTGTTATTTCTAACTTATCGAAATAACAGCTTGTTGTCATTCAAGCAAGGTTGAACCTTTCTTTTTTGATGGCGAAGGCCCTTGGAATTAATGGGTGTTATTTCGAAGTTATCGAAATAACAGCTCGTCGTCGTTCGAGCGAGGTCGAACCTCTCTTTTTATTGATCGCGAAGGCCCTTAGCCTCAAAGGGTGTTATTTCAAACTTATCGAAATAATAGCCCGTTGTCGTTCGAGCGTGGTGGAACCTCTCTTTTTCTTGATGGCGAAGGTTCTTTGCCTTAAAGGGTGTTATTTTGAACTTATTAAAATAACAGCCCGTCGTCGTTCGAGTAAGGTGGAACCTCTCTTTTTCTTGATAGCGAAGTCCCTTAACCTTAAAGGGTGTTACTTCGAATTTATTGAAATAACAGCCCGTCATCGTTCGAGCGAGGTCGAACCTCTCTTTTTTTTATGGTGAAGGTCCATGGCCATAAAGGGTGTTATTTCGAACCTATCGAAATAACCACCTGTCGTCGTTCGAGCGAGGTCTAACCTCTCTTTTTCTTGATGGCGAAAGCCTTTGGCCTTAAAGGGTGTTATTTCAAACTTATCGAAATAATAGCCCATCGTCGTTCGAGCGAGTTCGAACCTCTCTTTTTTTTATAGCGAAGGCCCTTGGCCTTAAATGGTGTTATTTCGAACTTATCGAAATGACAGCCTGTCGTCATTCGAGTGAGGTCGAACCTCTCTTTTTCTTGATCGCGAAGACCCTTAGCCTCAAAGGGTGTTATTTCAAACTTATCGAAATAACAGCCCGTTGTCGTTCGAGAGTGGTGGAACCTCTCTTTTTCTTGATGGCGAAGGTTCTTTGCCTTAAAGGGTATTATTTTGAACTTATTAAAATAACAACCCGTCGTCGTTCGAGTAAGGTCGAACCTCTCTTTTTCTTGATGGCGAAGTCCCTTAGCCTTAAAGGGTGTTACTTCAAATTTATCGAAATAACAGCCCGTCGTCGTTCGAGCGAGGTCGAACCTCTCTTTTTTTTTATGGTGAAGGCCCTTGGCCATAAAGTGTGTTATTTCGAACTTATCGAAATAACCACCCGTCGTCGTTCGAGCGAGGTCTAACCTCTCTTTTTTTTTTATGGCGAAGGCCCTTGGCCTTAAAGGGTGTTATTTCGAACTTACTGAAATAACAGCCCGTCGTAGTTCGAGCAAGGTCGAACCTCTCTTTTTTTTAATGGCGAAGGCCCTTGGCCTTAAAGGGTGTTATTTCGAACTTATCGAAATGACAGCCATTCGTCGTTCGAACGAGGTCGAACCTCTCTTTTTCTTGATGGCGAAGGCCCTTGGCCTTAAAGTATGTTATTTCAAACTTATCGAAATAATAGCTCGTTGTTGTTCGAGCGAGGTCGAACCTCTCTTTTTTTTTATGGCGAAGGCCCTTGGCCTTAAATGGTGTTATTTGGAACTTATCGAAATGACAGCCCGTCGTCGTTCGAGCGAGGTCGAGCCTCTCTTTTTCTTAATCGCGAAGGCCCTTTGCCTTAAAGGGTGTTATTTCGAACTTACCGAAATAACAGCCCATTTTGGTTTGAGCAAGGTTGAACCTCTCTTTTTCTTGATGGCGAAGGTCCTTGGCCTTAAAGGGTGTTATTTCTAACTTATCGAAATAACAGCTTGTTGTCATTCAAGCAAGGTTGAACCTTTCTTTTTTGATGGCGAAGGCCCTTGGAATTAATGGGTGTTATTTCGAAGTTATCGAAATAACAGCTCGTCGTCGTTCGAGTGAGGCCGAACCTCTCTTTTTCTTGATCGCGAAGGCCCTTAGCCTCAAAGGGTGTTATTTCAAACTTATCGAAATAACAGCCCGTTGTCATTCGAGCGTGGTGGAACCTCTCTTTTTCTTGATGGCGAAGGTTCTTTGCCTTAAAGGGTGTTATTTTGAACTTATTAAAATAACAGCCCGTCGTCGTTCGAGTAAGGTGGAACCTCTCTTTTTCTTGATGGCGAAGTCCTTTAGCCTTAAAGGGTGTTACTTCGAATTTATTGAAATAACAGCCCGTCATCATTCGAGCGAGGTCGAACCTCTCTTTTTTTTTATGGTGAAGGTCCATGGCCATAAAGGGTGTTATTTCAAACCTATTGAAATAACCACCCGTCGTCATTCGAGCGAGGTCTAACCTCTCTTTTTCTTGATGGCGAAAGCCTTTGGCCTTAAAGGGTGTTATTTCGAACTTATCAAAATAATAGCCCATCGTCGTTCGAGCGAGTTCGAACCTCTCGTTTTTTTATAGCGAAGGCCCTTGGCCTTAAATGGTGTTATTTCGAACTTATCGAAATGACAGCCTGTCGTCATTCGAGTGAGGTCGAACCTCTCTTTTTCTTGATCGCGAAGACCCTTAGCCTCAAAGGGTGTTATTTCAAACTTATCGAAATAACAGCCTGTGTCGTTCGAGAGTGATGGAACCTCTCTTTTTCTTGATGGCGAAGGTTCTTTGCCTTAAAGGGTGTTATCTCGAACTTATCGAAATGACAGCCCATCCTCATTCGAACGAGATCGAACATCTCTTTTTCTTGATGGCGAAGGCCCTTGGCCTTAAAGGGTGTTATTTTGAACTTATCAAAATAACAACTCGTCGTTGTTCGAGCGAGGTCGAACCTCTCTTTTTTTTTATGGCGAAGGCCCTTGGCCTTAAATGGTGTTATTTGGAACTTATCGAAATGACAGCCCGTCCGTGTTCGAGCGAGGTCGAGCCTCTTTTTTTCCTAATCGCGAAGGCCCTTTGCCTTAAAAGGTGTTATTTCGAACTTATCGAAATAACAGCCCATTTTCATTCGAGCGAGGTTGAACCTCTCTTTTTCTTGATGGCGAAGGTCCTTGGCCTTAAAGGGTATTATTTCAAACTTATCGAAATAACAGCTTGTTGTCGTTCAAGCAAGGTTGAACCTTTCTTTTTTGATGGCGAAGGCCCTTGGCCTTAAAGGACGTTATTTCGAAATTACCAAAATAATAGCCCGTCGTCATTCGAGTAAGGTCGAACCTCTCTTTTTCTTGATGGCGAAGGCCCTTTGCCTTAAAGGGTGTTACTTAAAATTTATCGAAATAACAGCCCGTCGTCGTTCGAGCGAGGTGGAACCTCTCCTTTTTTTTATGGCGAAGGCCCTTGGCCTTAAAGGGTGTTACTTCGAATTTATCGAAATAACAGCCCGTCGTCGTTCGAGCTAGCTCGAACCTCTCTTTTTTTGATGGCGAAGGCCCTTGGCCTTAAAGGGTGTTATTTCGAACTTATCGAAATAACAACCCGTCGTTGTTCGAGCGAGGTCGAACCTCTCTTTTTTTTATGGTGAAGGCCATTGGCCTTAAAGGGTGTTATAGTGAACTTATCGAAATAACAGCTCGTCGTCGTTCGAGCAAGGTCGAACCTCTCTTTTTCTTGATGGCGAAGGCCCTTGGCCTTAAAGGGTGTTATTTGAACTTATCGAAATAGCAGCCTGTCGTCGTTCGAGCGAGTTCGAACCTCTCTTTTTTTATGGCGAAGGCACTTGACCTTAAATGGTGTTATTTCGAACTTATCAAAATGATAGCCTGTCGTCATTCAAGCGAGGTCGAACCTCTCTTTTTCTTGATCGTGAAGGCCCTTAGCCTTACAGGGTGTTATTTCAAGCTTATCGAAATAACAGCCCGTCGTCGTTCGAGCGAGGTCGAACCTCTCTTTTTTTTATGGCAAAGGCCCTTGGCCTTAAAGGGTGTTATTTCGAACTTATCAAAATAACAGCCTGTCGGCGTTCAAGCGAGGTCGAACCTCTTTTTTTTATGGCGAAGGCCCTTGGCCTTAAAGGGTGTTATTTCGAACTTATCGAAATGACAGCCCGTCGTCTTTCGAGCGAGGTCAAACGTCACTTTTTTTTATGGCGAAGGGCCTTGGCCTTAAAGGGTTTTATTTCTATCAAAATAACAACATGTCGTCGCTCGAGCGAGGTCGAACCTCTCTTTTTATTTGATGGTGAAGGCCCTTGGCCTTAAAGGGTGTTATTTCGAGCTTATCGAAATGATAGCCCATCGTCGTTCGAGCAAAGTTGGACCTTTCTTTTTTTGATGCCAAAAGCCATTGACTTAAATGGTGTTATTTCAAACTTATCGAAATGACAGCTCGTCGTCGTTCGAGCGAGGTCGAACCTCTCCTTTGTTTTATGCCGAAGGCCCTTAGCCTTAAAGGGTGTTATTTCAAACTTATCAAAATAACAGCCCGTCGTCGTTCGAGCGAGGTTGAACCTCTCTTTTTTTATGGCGAAGGCCCTTGGCCTTAAAGGGTGTTATTTCAAACTTATCAAAATGACAACTCAACGTCGTTCAAGCGAGGCCAAACCTCTCTTATTCTTGATGGCGAAGGCCCTTGGCCTTAAAGGGTGTTATTTCAAACTTATCGAAATAACAGCTTGTTGTCGTTCAAGCAAGGTTGAACCTTTCTTTTTTGATCGCGAAGGCCCTTAGCCTTAAAGGGTGTTATTGCAAACTTATCGAAATGACAGCCCGTCGTCGTTCGAGCGAGGTCGAACCCCTCTTTTTTTAGATATCAAAGGCCCTAAGAATTAAAGGGTGTTATTTCTAACTTATCGAAATAATAGCCTGTCGTCGTTCGAGCGAGGTCGAACATCTCTTTTTTTTGATGGCGAAGGCCCTTGGCCTTAAAGGTTGTTATTTAGAATTTATCGAAATAATATCCCGTCGTCGTTCGAGCGAGGTCGAACCTCTCTTTTTTTATAGCGAAGGCCCTTGGCCTTAAAGGGTGTTATTTTAAACTTATCGAAACAACAACCCACCGTCGTTCGAGCGAGTTCGAATCTCTCTTTTTTATGGCGAAGGCCCTTGGCCTTAAAGGGTGTTATTTCAAACTTATCAAAATGATAGCCCTTCGTCGTTCGAGCGAGGTCGAACCTCTCTTTTTCTTGATGGTGAAGGCCCTTGGCCTTAAAGGGTGCTATTTCGAACTTATCGAAATATTAGCTCATCGTCGTTCGAGCGAGGTCAAACCTCTTTTTTTTTTATGGCGAAGGCCCTTGGCCTTAAAGGGTGTTATTTTGAACTTATCGAAATAACAGCTTGTTGTCGTTCAAGCGAGGTTGAACCTTTCTTTTTTGATCGCGAAGGCCCTTAGCCTTAAAGGGTGTTATTGCGAACTTATCGAAAAGACAGCCCGTCGTCGTTCGAGCGAGGTTGAACCTCTCTTTTTCTAGATAGCGAAGGCCCTTAGCCTTAAAGGGCGTTATTTCGAACTTATCGAAATAATAGCCCGTCGTCGTTCGAGCGAGGTCGAACCTCTCTTTTTTTTATGGCGAAGGCCCTTGGCCTTAAAGGGTGTTATTTCAAACTTATCAAAATAACAGCCCATCGTCGTTCGAGCGTGGTCGAACCACTCTTTTTTTGATGGCGAAGGCCTTTGGACTTAAAAGGTGTTATTTCGAACTTTTCGAAATGACAGCCCGTCATCGTTCGAGCGAGGTCGAACCTCACTTTTTCTTGATGGCGAAGGCCCTTGGCCTTAAACGGTGTTATTTCGAACTTATCAAAATAATAGCTCGTCGTCTTTCGAGCGAGGTCAAACCTCTCTTTTTTTATGGCTATGTCCCTTGGTCTTAAAGGGTGTTATTTCAAACTTATCGAAATGACAGCCCAGCATCGTTCGAGCAAGGTCGAACCTCTCTTTTTCTTGATGGCGAAGGCCCTTGTCCTTAAAGGGCGTTATTTCGAACTTATCAAAATAACAGCTCGTCGTCGTTCGAGTGAGGTCGAACCACTATTTTTCTTGATGGAGAAGGCCCTTGGCCTTAAAGGGTTTTATTTAGAACTTATCGAAATAACAGCTCATTGTCGTTCGATCAAGGTCGAACATCTCTTTTTTTATGGCGAAGGCCCTTAGCCTTATAGGGAGTTATTTCGAACTTATCGAAATAATAGCCCGTCGTCGTTCGAGCGAGGTCGAATCTCTCTTTTTTTCAATGGCGAAGGCCATTGGCCTTAAAGGGTGTTATTTAGAACGTATCGAAATGATAGCCCATTGTCGTTCGAGCGAGGTCGAACCTCTCTTTTTCTAGATGGAGAAGGCCCTTGGCCTTAAAGGGTACTATTTCAAACTTATCGAAATATTAGCTCGTCGTCGTTCGAGCGAGGTCGAACCTCTCTTTTTTATGGAGAAGGCCCTTGGCCTTAAAGGGTGTTATTTCGAACTTATCAAAATGACAGCCCGTCGTCATTCGAGGAAGGTCGAACCTCTCTTTTTCTTGATGGCGAAGGCCCTTGGCCTTAAAGGGTGTTATTTCGAACTTAACGAAATAACAGCCCATCATCATTCGAGCGAGATCGAACCTCTCTTTTTTTATGGCGAAGGCCCTTGGCCTTGAAGGGTATTATTTCGAACTTATCGAAATGACAACCCATCATCGTTCGAGCGAGGCCGAACCTCTCTTTTTTTGATGGCGAAGGCACTTGGCCTTAAAGGGTGTTATTTCGAACTTATCGAAATAACAGCCCATCGTCGTTCGAGCGTGGTCGAACCTCTCTTTTTTTGATGGCGAAGGCCCTTGGCCTTAAAAGGTGTTATTTCAAACTTATCGAAATGACAGCCCGTCGACGTTCGAGCGAGGTCGAACCTCTCTTTTTCTTAATCGCGAAGGCCCTTAGCCTTAAAGGGTGTTATTTCGAACTTAGCGAAATAACAGCCTGTTGTCGTTCGAGCGAAGGTTGAACCTCTCTTTTTCTTGATGGCGAAGGTCCTTGGCCTTAAAGGGTGTTATTTCGAACTTATCAAAATAATAGCTTGTCGTCGTTCGAGGGAGGTTGATCGTTTATTTTTTTGAAGGCGAAGGCCCTTGGCCTTAAAGGGTGTTATTTCGAACTTATCAAAATGATAGCCCGTCGTCGTTCGAGCGAGATCGAACCTCTCTTTTTCTTGATGGCGAAGGCCCTTCGCCTTAAAGGGTGTTATTTCAAACTTATCAAAATAACAGCCCATCGTCGTTCGAGCAAGGTCGAACCACTATTTTTTTTATGGTGAATGCCCTTGGCCTTAAAGGGTGTTAATTCGAACTTATCAAAATGACAACCCGTCATCGTTCGAGCGAGGTTGAACCTTTCTTTTTTGATGGCGAAGGCCCATGGCCTTAAAGGGCGTTATTTCGAACTTATCGAAATAACAGCCCGTCGTCGTCCGAGCGAGGTCGAGCCTCTCTTTTTCTTGATGACAAAGGCCCTTGGCCTTAAAGGGTGTATTTATCGAAATAACCACCCGTCGTCGTTGGACCGAGGTCGAACATCTCTTTCTTTTTTATGGAGAAGGCCCTTGGCCTTAAAGTGTGTTATTGCCAACTTATCGAAATGACAGCCAGTCGTCATTCGAGCGAGGTCGAACCTCTATTTTCATTGATGGCGAAGGCCCTTAGCCTTAAAGGGTGTTATTTTGAACTTATCAAAATAACAGCCCGTCGTCGTTCGAGCGAGGTCCAACATCTCTTTTTTTTATGGCGAAGGCCCTAGGCCTTAAAGGGTGTTATTTCGAACTTATCGAAATAATAGCCCGTCGTCGTTCGAGCTAGGTTGAACCTCTCTTTTTTTTTATAGTGAAGGCCCTTGGCCTTAAAGGGTGTTATTTCAAACTTATCAAAATGAACAGCCCGTCGTCATTCAAGCGAGGTCGAACCTCTCGTCTTCTTTGATTGTGAAGGCCCTTGGCCTTAAAGGGTGTTATTTCGAGCTTATTAAAATGACAGCCTGTCGTCGTTCGAGTGAGGTTGAACCTTTCTTTTTTTGATGGCGAAGGCCCTTGGCCTTAAAGGGTGTTATTTTAAACTTATCGAAATGACAGCCCGTCGTCGTTCGAGCGAGGTCAAACCTCTATTTTTTATAATGGCGAAGGCCCTTGGCCTTAAAGGGTGTTATTTCGAACTTATCGAAATGACAGCCCATCGTCGTTCGAGCGAGGTCGAACCTCTCTTTTTTTAATAGCGAAGGCCCTTGGCCTTAAAGGGTGTTATTTCGAACTTATCGAAATAACAGCCTGTCGTCGTTCGAGTGAGGTCGAACCTCTCTTTTTTTTTATGGCGATGGCCCTTGACCTTAAAGGGTGTTATTTTAAACTTATAGAAATAACAACTCGTCGTCGTTCGAGCGAGGTCAAACCTCTCTCTTTTTTTATGGCGAAGGTCCTTGGCCTTAAAGGGTATTATTTCAAACTTATCGAAATAACAGTCGGTCGTTGTTCGAGCGAGGTCGAACCTCTCTTTTTTTTATGGCTAATGCCCTTGGCCTTAAAGGATGTTATTTCGAACTTATCGAAATAATAGCTCATCGCCGTTTGAGCGAGGTCGAACCTCTATTTTTCTTGATGGCGAAGGCCCTTGGCCTTAAAGGGTGTTATTTCGAACTTATCGGAATAACAGCCCGTCGTCGTTCGAGCGAGGTCGAACCTCTCTTTTTTTTTTATGGCGAAGGCCCTTGGCCTTAAATGGTGTTATTTCGAACTTATCGAAATGACAACCCGTTCTCATTCGAGCGAGGTCGAACCTCTCTTTTTTTTGGCGAAGGCCCTTGGCCTTAAAGGGTGTTATTTCGAACTTATCGAAATAACAGTCCGTCGTCATTCGAGCGAGGTCGAACCTCTCTTTTTCTTGACGGCGAAGTCCCCTTGGCCTTAAAGGGTGTTATTTCGAACTTATCGAAATAACAGCCCATCATCGTTCGAGCGAGATCGAACCTCTCTTTTTTTTGGTGGCGAAGGCCCTTGGCCTTAAAGGGTGTTATTTCGAACTTATCGAAATGACAACCCGTCATCGTTCGAGTGAGGTCGAACCTCTCTTTTTTTGATGGCGAAGGCACTTAGCCTTAAAGGGTGTTATTTAGAACTTATCGAAATGACAGCCCGTCGTAGTTCGAGCGAGGTTGAACCTTTCCTTTTTTTTTGATGGCGAATGCCTTTGGCCTTAGTGGATGTTATTTCGAACTTATCGAAATGACAACCCGTCGTCGTTCCTAGTTTCTGGAGAGTTGGGCATCTTCCGTGGGAGTCCCAGTTTGTTTGGTATTGCTTGCATCAGATGGTTCAACGCTGGTGGATACGAGGCATCAACGTTTCACGCAGGCTCGCACTGTGCGCACGTTATAGTTTTCCTGTCTGACTCCGGCCGTTTAGCTCGGAGATGCTGCCGGTGGGTGATGTTTCGGATGCATCGAAATAATTTTTTTTCTTCTATCTAGGTGTCCTTGCGTGCGTTCGTCCTCGCGAATCTTATGTGCTTGCTCTAGCGAAGTGGGGGAGGTGAGGGTGAGATGTTCTTCGCTCCCGTCCGGTGGTTCGTTGGGGGAGAGCTGGATTGTAGCGCTGTTTGCCTTGTTTAGGATATTTGCAGCTGATGGGGCGAGGAATTCCAGGTTTCGTGACTCCGTTTGGCTCTCCTTCCCTCAAGGCGATGTTCTTATGTCTTGCCTGGGTTAGATTCTCCTTTCGTGCTTCTTTCAGTGAATGATTGTGTTTCTCAGTTTTGATCTGGGAAAAACTAGGAGTTTTTACTAGGAAATCCCCACAGATGGCGCCAAATTGTTTGACTCAAAAGATTGTAAAGTCTTTTTGAACAAATCAATCAAAAGATGAAGGGATAAATCGTAGTCAAACTTAATTGATTCCAGATCGAGAGATTTCATAATGATGATTGTATATGGGACGAAGGAAATATCAGCAATTTTATTAAGATTAAACATTGCATTCCTCATCAGTTGATGAGGAAAGATCATTACAATTGTTCTTCTTTTCGGGATATAGGAATGGAGTTTTTTATTTTGACTTCCCTTCTCAGAGAATCGAAAAAGCCCCTTTCTTGAAAGCCTTCCTTCGCTATATATAGTCGAAGTTTCTTTACCCTCAGTGTGACTTGGCGCGTTTTGGCCAATGATGCATTCTGGTCGTAACTTTAGGCATTACTCCTTTCGATTTGGAGGATATCTCAGAGGAGAAATGGAGTGGACTCTGTTGACTTTTACTACCCGATTGCTAAGAAGGGGGTCGTGGGCAACCTGGTCGTGGTAGTCAGATTTTGACCAATACAGTTTCCATTAAGACATTGCATATCAAGTTCATAATGCACTTGAAATTAATGTAGACATGGCATTAAGCACAAACTTTTTTTCATGTGAATGGACATATAAAGATAGCTAGTTAGTGTTCGTTCCTTTCTGAGTAATAATGCAAACTGTTACTCTTCCTTGGGAAGTAAACAGCGGAATGTGTCAATTACCTAATCCAATGCGGCAGACACTGGGAGGCCAACCCGTGAAAGTGTGTAAATTAAGAGGCAGAAAAGTAAGAAACCAATTTCATCTACATCACCTTTTTACTTCTCTTTCAACAATCAAACAAAAACCTTTTCAAGATTTCTCCTCTTTTCTCCCTCCTTTTATTCTTGGAGCTTCTACAAAAGAATCTCCTTATATGGTACACCACGCAAAAAGAGAAAAGGTAAAGGTCCCCACTTTAATTTGGCACTTATTCACTCCCTATCTTCTCCATATTTATGTATTCACAACTGAATTATTAGATGACCATACTTATCAACATTGCAAACATTTCATGGCTAAGCCTTATAATTCTTTGTCATGTCTTATCATTACAACTTTCACCTTATTGCAATTGATATTTCCTAGCCAACAAGTGAAAATAACACCACCTCCCTTGCCAATTCTCCCATTACCAAATTGCGCTCAACTAAAATGGCACCAAAGAGAACTCATTATGTTCTTTCATTTTGGTGTCAACACGTTCACAGATAGGGAATGGGGCACCGGACATGAAAATCCTGCAATTTTTAACCCGACCCGCCTAGATGCCAACCAATGGGTTGACACGGCTGTCCAAGCAGGAGTGTCACTTATTATACTCACTGCTAAACACCACGATGGTTTTTGCTTATGGCCTTCTAAATACACTGATCATTCGGTCATAAGAAGTCCTTGGAAGAATGGTCAAGGTGATGTGGTTCAAGAATTTGTCAATGCGGCCAAGGCTCGTGGCGTTGACGTTGGTTTGTACCTTTCGCCGTGGGATCGCCATGATAAGAGATATGGTAATAATAAGGAGTACAATGAACACTACTTGGCTCAACTACAAGAACTTCTGAATAAGTAAGCCTTTGATCTTTTCCTCCCTTACTTTCAAGTTTCAATTCGACATGTTACATGCATGCATATGTTACATGTCGGAGGCGATGTGACGACACTTACCGCAGCTGTTCTGGCCGCATTAGTTACCAGATTCATTCAAAGACAGTTTTAATTAGGATACGAAAGTCCTTTTGAAAAGAAAAAAAGAGTTAACCTATATACATCGAGAGGCTATTAATAAAGAATTCTGTACACTACTATTATATTTTAGCATGTTGTACCAAATAATACGTTTAATTTTTTAGGTTATAAGTTTCACTCTTTATAGACGGTTAATAATTACCTGCTGCTTAAAAAAGGTATAATGGAACTAATAATTTTCTTTTTAATGGTTGAAAGCTATGGAGATGTTAAAGAGATATGGTTTGATGGAGCAAAGGGTTCGAACGCACCAAACATGACTTATTACTTCGATGATTGGTTCGCAATGGTGAGGGAGTTGCAGAGCACTATCAACATATTTTCCGATGCCGGCCCGGGCGTCCGATGGGTCGGAAATGAGGACGGATTCGCCGGAAGTACAAGTTGGTCTACCATCAATCGAACATTACTGTCTATTGGCAATAGCAACGCTGAGTACGTAAACTATTTTCTTCCAAGCCTAAATACAATTATTTCCCTTATTATTGTTTGTGCTAGCTGTATTCAGTAATATTGACAACTGATTTTTGGTCAACAATATACGTCAATTACCCTTTGTATGAAAAGCAAGAAGATACATGCCAATTATTAGATTGTGGCTGTTACGTCCAGTCATTTGGTGGGACATTTTCATAGAGTAGAAATGGAAAATTATTAGTCATTGAGGAAATATATTATAGTATATAGGAGCGGATTCCATTTACAAAAACTGAGTGATATCAAAGATTGTATTTTTATAAACTATAGTGCTAAATGCTTACTTTGCTAAACTAAATGCAGTTATCTCAACAGTGGAGATCCAAAAGGGACAGATTGGCTACCACCAGAATGTGATGTATCCATTCGAAAAGGATGGTTTTGGCATAAATCACAAGCACCAAAGAACCTAAGCGATTTGCTCGAAATCTATTACAAGTCCGTTGGAAGAAATTGCGTATTGCTACTTAACGTGCCTCCTAATAAACAAGGACTAATATCTGAGAGCGATGTGCAAAGACTCAAAGAATTTAGAAGTGCAGTCGACACAATATTCTCCACCAATTTGGCCACCAAGTGTTCGATCAAAGCAAGTAGTAAGAGGGGTGGTAAAAATGGAGGTTTTGGACCCGAAAACGTGCTAGACAATGACCATTTGTGGACATATTGGGCTCCAAGAGATGAAGATAAAGATGAACATTGGATTGAGTTCAAAGCGAAGGACAAACCATTGAGATTTAATGTGGTAAGAATTCAAGAAGCAATAGGGCTAGGTCAAAGGATTAAAGGGCATGAAATTTATGTAGATGGGATGAAAATTGCGAATGGAACCACAATAGGTTACAAGAAGCTTCACAGGCTAGAAAAAGGAATGTTGAGTGGTCATAGTGTGAGGATCAAGATAATTGAATCAAGGGCAATCCCTTTGATTTCATCAATTGGTCTTCATTTTGATCCCTTTTGGAATCCAAATGGGCAAGGAGATAGTGGTCCATTTTAATTTAGCACTTTCTGCTGATCCCATATGGGCTTATATCCTGTGCCTAATTCTTGTCTCAGTGTAGACTTGTAAAGTAGAAACAAGGAAGTGAAAAATGCACAATAAAGTGTTGAAGTTGCTAATTCTATTACCCTTTCATGTGCAGCTGGCCTGGTATGGTAATGTTACGGCGGACTAACCAAAACGCCGTGTCTTTTCATTATACTCCCTCTATCCCTTTTTATATTTAGATACTATTACTATTCGGGGAGTCAAAAAAATGATTTTAAATAATATTTTCATATACTTATTTAATTAATTTGAATTATCAATTAATTATTCTAATTGATATAAAAGCACGTGTATATATATATATATATATATATATATATATATATATATAAATTGAAGAATTTATACTTGATTGTATATCAAAAATTAGATTCTCATAAAATGGGATTGAGGGGGTATCTTTTAATTTATATCAACGAACTGACACAAATATATTTGAACTGGAGCAGGAAAAAAAAAATGTTTGAGGAGAAGTACGTGATTGCAGACACAAGTCCTGTTTGAAGGTGGAGCCTATTAGTGTCTCAAATTAGATTATGCACAAAACGTTTATTAAGCATATAAGAAACTAGACCTTCAAGGCCAGTCGCGTAAACACAAACTATCGAAATTGTTTGGTTTATTTATATAGTTTTTGATAATTTTCATCTTATGAGCTAGCTTTTAGAGTTGAATGAGACCCAAAATTTATTTTTATCTTAAGCAATACGTTACCCTATAAGTTAAGGGTAACCTAAAAAAATTAAAGGAAAGGCCAAAAAACATGATCCTTAGAGTCGGCGGAGCCAGGATTGAAAGTTATTGGGCTTGAGGTTCTAACTAAAGTAAGAATTTGTACATATTCAAGAATTTTTTAAGATAAATATAGGGTTTGAACTAAAGCTATTGGGTTCGACACCGATTACCGAAGCTCTAGCACCGCCCTGATCCTCATTTCATTTTTGTCTATAAAACATCAGCATATGAAGGAAAACTTGTCTGCGTTGTACATTCTAAAAAGACATCCTCCAAAAGTTTCATGAACCTGGTGCGATGTTTCACGAAGGCTTTACATAGTCAAATAATTACGCACGAGTTAAAGGTCAATGATCACATACACCATTTGATCTTCTGTCTTCAATGACTCAAATCTTTTTTACATCTTACGTGCTATATCCAACCCACTGTTATTCCCAGGTATATTTAAAAAAAAAATTGAATTCTTAAATGCAAAATATCTTCGAGCACTTTTCAGAACAAATAACCAATGTGTCCAAATTGCAGCAGTGGTGGGTCACACCGGCGATCAATCGTGTACTGGGAAGAAGACAACGTGATAATTATCTCCAACACATTTTCCCATTCAAAAAGTGAAAAAGAAACCAATTGATGACAAGTTCATAACAGTGACGACTGACGCGCAGTTTCTCGTGACAATATCTTTTTCGAAAACATGCTTTCTATCTTACAAATGAATACAACAACATATATCATGAATGTAAACTTTTATTGTGATTAAGTAATATTCCTACCGTCTCATTTTATGCGGCAAAATTTAAATTTAACAGTGTTTAGTGTTTACCCTATAAAATAAGTATCAATTAAATTTGTACGCGATTTAAAGGATATTTGATTTACTTCAATACGAACGATATAAGAAAAATAAGTAATTAAGTTAAAGATAAAATAAAAGATCAAACCAATCGTAATGTGATGAGCAAGCTTGATCTTAGGTTGAACATGAAATTCGACTTCGATTAGACCCTCGATATGAGCTCGGTTGCGAATAAAGAAGAGTACAAATGAAGAACACTATGAACAATAGCTAGAAAACAAAATAAACTTTTATTTCTTTGATTTTCGTGTTAACAATGTGTTCAAATAAAAGAAACTTTTCCCTTTATATAGCAGGGGAATTTTAGCTCTAATTCAAATCTAAATTAGGTAAAAATCTTCTTTTTTCGGTAAATGTCGATCCGCATTTGATATCGGACGGGATTCGCACCATAATATCCGGCTGAGGGCGAATATTACGGCTTCCTACTCGTCATGCATAAATGTTCTCCGTGTTTCCCATGGTATAGAAATTATACTTGGTCTGAGTCCGTTATTTCACCGTGCTTGATTCCGGATACATCATTCACTCCTCCCAGTTTCGGATACGAGGGGTCTATTGGCCTCGCTCGCGTCAAGTCGTGCTTCCCTTTTGTTTCATCATCGGGAATCAGGGAAAACTCTACCCCCGATTTTACCTGTACACAGATAGTCTCCGCGCTTCTCGGAGAGCAGATTTATCGAAGCGATAGGAAGCGATGAATTAACCCTAGCTTCTTCTTCCGTACGCTACAATCGAGTTGACGGGTGAATGAAACGTCGCATCGTTCTGACTTCGGACACGTGCCAGTCGCCGGTTGACCGTCCCCGAATGCGAAATGTCACGCATTGATTACCCCTTCTCTATAAAAGCTTGGGTCCCTTTTTCACTTTTTTGATTTTCGATTCCAAAGCTCCTTAATTTACCCATTTTTCATTTTTTCTTGACCCCTTCAAATCTTCATACATTGTTTCATAGATCTTCACATTTTCATCTCCCCATCTACAAATCTTCATACTCTATCTTTAAATCTTCAAATCTGACCTTTATACCTTCATCCTTATCTTCAAATCTTCATCCTCATCTTCATATTTCTCAGAATTAGATGGCGAAGACTTCAAAATCTGTACCTCAACAGACCGTCCCTTTAACATCAAACCAGCCATGGATGTTGAGGTGGTCATACCTGAGGTAGCCTCGGAAACTCCCCTAAAGAGCTTTATCCCGGGGGGCTGCTCCATTGAGAACGACTTCAAGGTCGAAAAATCCTCCAGTCAGTAGGACCGAGACGAGGGAGTATGGAGGTACATATGCTTCATTACCGAGGATACACTCCCAACAGTTCGGGAGGATTGCAATTGGAAGGGAAAAGAAGTGGTTGTCCCTGGTCCCGATAAGGACATCACCAATCATGTGGAAGGGCTCCTAAGTGGTTAGACTTACCCCTTCACACTTGCCCCAGTAGATCCCATAACCCTTAGTTTTTCCAAAAGATACAAGGTCTGCTTCAGGCAGATTCACATGTCCTTTTGGAGGATCGTAATCCTCCTCCATCATTTTGTCAACAACACCGAAGAACCTCGATTCACCATCGACCACTTGTTTTATCTCTACAGTCCCCGAGTTTTTCAGGGGGGGGAGGGGCTAATCAAGCTCGTTCGCTGGCAAGTAAAGCTCTGTTTTCGAGCATCAATAAAGATCAGGATCGAGGATAGCAGGGGAGATTCGTTTGGGTAAAGACCGAAGATCTCAATCCCTCCAAATTCTTGTCGTTCCCTAAAAAGTGGAACTCAGCCCGTAAGTTTCTCTCCCTTCTGAGTACTTGGAATTTACTTTGTTCTTTTCTCTTATTACCTACTTCTACCATCGTATAGCGGTTGCCCGAGTTCCGAACGCAGCCCCTCGCTCCAAAGAGTGGGTCGAGGGGATCTGCAGACAACTATCGTACATTGAGAGAGAATGGCGCAAACTCCCAAAATGCAAGTGGGAGGCCTGTTCCCACGGCAAGTGCTCCTCCCGAACAAGGCTACTTTTATACTCAACTGTTATTTCCAATGTGTTCTTTTTCTTTCATATGTTTGTCCAAGACCACTGAGCTTCAGCCATTGGATGAGGACGAGGCTCCGTCCTCACTTGCTAAACACTCCGCTTTGGGACAGCCCGGAGCTGCTTCACAAGAGGAGAAAAAGAGGAAATCTTCTGGTTCCCCAGACACCGAAGCCAAAAAGAAGAGGGTAATTGTCCGGGTCCTAAAAAGCAACAAGAAGAGTACCCAAGTCAGGGTACCAGACTCTGACTCCCTCTACCGGCTCAAGGATTACCCTAAAAATGATGAACTAGAGTTTGCCGCCCATGGGTCGACCATTGACGAAGAACAACATGCGACAACCGGGGATGGTGGTTGAGGGGCCGTTCCCTCAAGAGCCAGAAGGAAAATCAGAGGCTACAATCTTTTGAGAAACTATCCCTGCCCCGAGGGAAATTGTCAGTGTCGTTGACATCGCGGAATTGCCGTCTCATACAGAGTCCATGTTCGACTAGGATCAGGCCGACAAGGAGAAGCCAAACGAGATGACACGGGCCGAAGACGAGGCTCTCAGCATGTTCTTTGATAGCATGGACATGGGTGCGTTGGAGGATTACTCCGAATTTAGTCATATGGAGAGCCCCAAAAAGGATATGTCATCAGGAACAGGCAAACCAAGCTCGAGCCCGAAGCTGGTGAAACAGTTCCCTACCCCGAGCGTGGATCCCAACCTTAAAAGAACAGTCGTGTTTACTATCCCGGCAGATACCCGGATGTTTTTCCCTCCGGTGGGTGTGGCCATCTATCTTCATTTTCTGGTGACCGAAGAGGACCAGGCGAAGATGAACGAGGTAAGCACATTGAGCCTCTATAACAAGGCATAACAGGCTCTGAACCGGGTAAGCTTCCCTTTCCTTGTTCCCTTCGTGCAACATGTTTAACTTCAACATGTCCTTATGATCTTATTTTTCAGGCTTTTGTGCTACACCATGAAAGCCTCCATCGGTCTCGAATGGAAATCAACCAGCTTGAGTTCGAGTTCAACGAGCAGGTCCTGAAGAAGGACATGTACAGAGTTCTCAACGAACAAAAAGACGAAGCCCTCAAGGATCTCCCTATTCTTCGAGCCGAGCTGGAAAAAGCTCAATAGGAGGCTTTGTCCATGAAACGGGAGCATGTAGACCTGGTCGAGAAGGTAAGGATTGTTTAGGTTAAAAATGAGAGGTTATGCATAGTGACTAACAACGCAACCTCGTAGGTCCAATAGAAGATAGAACTGATTGACCAGCTCCGGGCCGAGATGAACGAGCTCAAAATTTTGGCCGAGACGCTGAGGATCAGGATGGACCTTCTGTCCTCGAAAAAGGAGGCTACAAAAGAGGAGTTGGCATCGATCAAGGACCAGCTCTAGGCGGTTGAAGGATAAAGCCGACAAGGGGTCTCGGCTAAATAAGAAGCTTCGGGCACAACTGGATTCAACCATCTCAGAACGGGACGACCTTGGTCGGGAATATACCGCGCTAAAGTCAAAGTTAGAGGCAGCATCAATTGATTCCTCCGAGGTCGAAGAAATTCTAACCCAATACAAAACTAATGTGGAAATAATAACAAAGGCTGAGTATGTAAAGCGGTTGTCCTGGAGGGAGACCCTTGAGGAGATTCACGCCCAAAGTTTAGATTTGTTGGCCGAGATTGAAAAGGCCAAGAGGCTTGAGACCGAGGCAAAAGAGTTGTATGAGCTCGAACATCCCAAAGGTTCTGGTGCTGAGTCGAGCTCCGGTGAAGATTAGGCTTAGCTTCTCTGTCTCTTTTTATTTTTATTTTCTATTGTTATTTCTTTTTTGCTTATTTTGAGGCCGTTTTATCGTGCCTTTGTAAATATTTTTGAAATATATAAAAAAAATCCTTCAAACACTATGTCTTTTATTTTTTCAGTACTTGTCTACAATTTTTTATTTGAAGATCATCATTAATGCCTTAGCATAGAATTGGACGTAACCTAGAGTACTCGTTCGCGGGAAGCCCGAATGAGGCCTAGTTTCAATAATGACTTTGAGTTGTTTAGGTTTCGCAATTACGATAAACACAAAGACCTTTAAGATAATCGAGTGTTTTAGTCATATACGACGATATTTACCCAGGGTAACCTTTTAATAGGTTTTGCTCATATGTAAGGGCCTTATTTTCTGAGTACGAACTTGGACGTCTCCAAGCCGTTTTAAGTTGGCCGTAGCCTTTCATGATTGGGCCCTACCTAATAGGCTCGGTGCCTCCGGGATTCGATAGTCCGAGCTATCCGATCTTTTTATCGGAAGAAAGTCCCCAAGTCGGGGTAGCTCGTAGGCTCTAAGATTCGGGATCAGTTATTTGTTCTAAGTAACTCCAACGAATGTATCGATGGTACAAAATGCATAGTGATATAATATAGAGGGCAAATCACTTTCATTGATTTTCATGTAGAGTACATAATCGGAGGTGCATAAGCCTTATGCTGTGGCAAGAGTGGGCTACATTGGCACGGTTTGTTTGACCGTTTAACCCTTTACAATGAATCCTAATCACAAAGCCTTGGCTTTTAATATTAAATAATAACACCTTCTAAGGATCCTAACTTAGGGGGTAATGGCCCATAGTATTTGAGGTCGAACTTGTGAGGGCTCGAATACTGTTGGTCAGGTGTAGGTCATCAGTAACTCCGGCTTTAGGCCGACCTTTGAAACTAAGGTAGCACGTTTTATTGTTGCCTCTTAAAAATCTTGTTGTAAAACCCACTTCAAAAAAAAATCGGTTCAAGTGAAAAAGAGTACAACACGCGCTTTCAGACATAATAGTCACATTTTCCCTCGGTCGAGTACCTGCACAAGCTAGTCGATAATATAACAAATATCAAAATGGAATTGTGCTTGTACCTTAGTAGTAGTACCACTTTAAGTGTGACACGTTCCAGTTGTTCGATAGTTGCACACCATTTCCTGACTCAAGTTTATATGAACCTTTCATGGTTATTCTTACAACTCTATATGGTCCTTCCTAGTTTAGGCCTAATTTCCCATCATTTGGGTTCCTGGTATGCAGCGTTACTTTCCTTACCACCAAGTCCCTGACTTGAAAATCTCTAAGTTAGCTCTTCGGTTGTAGTGCCTCCCTACTAGCTATTTTTGGGCAGCCAACCGAACCAGGGAAGCTTCTCGCCTCTCGTCCAATAAGTCCAAACTCACGGTCATGGCCTCGCCATTTGATATTTCAGTAGTATACTGGAACCTGAGGCTCGGTTCCCCAACCTCGACAGGAATTAAGGCTTCTGCGCCGTAGACTAGAGAAAATGGGGTTGCTCCGGTACTTGACTTCGAAGACATTCGGTTTACCCACAATTCTTCGGGCAAGATTTCCTTCCACTTTCCTTTCGAATTGGTTAGTCTATTTTTCAAGTTTTGGAGTATAGTTTTGTTCGTTGACTCCGCTTATCCATTCCCACTAGGGTGGTAAGGTGTTGATAATATCTTTTTGATTTTGTGGTCTTCAAAAAGCTTACTTACCTTGTTGTCGATGAATTACTTTCCATTGTCGCAAACGATCTCAATATTCTAAACCGACATATTATGTGATCCCAGATGAATTTGATGGCCTCTTTATCCCGAACCTTCTCGAATGCCTGACCCACTTGGATAAATAGTCGGTCATGATTATTATGATTTGGGCTTTACCGGGTACCCATGGCAGGGGACCGACGATGTCCATTCCCCATTTCATAAACGTTCAAGGCGACAGGACCAGGTGAAGCATCTCTCTTGTTTGATGAATCACTGGGGTGTGTCTTTGACACTCATTGAATTTCCGTACGAAGTCTTTCACATCTTTCTCCATTTTGTTCCAATAGTAACCGGCTCTAATTAACTTCCGAACCATGGATTCTACCCCCGAGTGGTTCCCGCAAGTGCCCTCGTGGACCTTTCTCATAGCGTATTCATTCTCTCCCAGACCCAATCATCTAGCGGGCGGGCCGAAGAAGGATCTTATGAACAATTTCCCCTCGATCAAGCTGAACCTGGCAGCTTTGGAGCGTAGGACTTTTGATTCCTTAGGATACGATGGCAATTTTCCTATTTTCAAGTAGTCTATGTATTTGTTTCTCCAATCCCCAAGTCAAGCTTGTCGAGTTTACCTCGACGTAACCTTCTTCTACTACCGAGTTCATCAGTTGTACCACTGCCCCCGAGTCGAATTCATAGGAGTCGACAGACGATCCCAAGCTAGCCAGGGCATCGACCTCGCTATTTTGATCCCGAGGTACGTGTTGTAGAGTCCTTTACTTGAACTGGTGTAAGGTAACCAGCAACTTATCAAAGTACCTCCGCATTTGTTCCTCATTTACTTCTAACGTCCCATTGACTTGATTCACGACAAGGAGAGAATCACATTTGGCCTCGATCACTTCGTCCCCTGGGCTCTTAGCCAGCTCTAGACATGCAATCATAGCTTCATACTCGGCCTCTTTGTTAGTCAATTTTACAGTTCTGATGGACTGTCTAATTATGTTACCCATAGGTGGTTTTAATACGATACAGAGCCCGGACCCCTTCGCATTCGAGGCACCGTTTGTGAATAGGGTCCATATCCCCGAGCTAGTTCCTGAAAAAAATAGTAATTCCTTCTCGACCTCGGGTATCAAGGCCAGTGTAAAGTCGGCCAAAAAGTCTGGCAAAATCTGAGATTTTATAGCGTTCTGGGGTTTGTAATTGATATCGTACCCGTTAATTTCTACGACCCATTTGGCCAGCCAGCTAGAGAGCTGAGGCTTACGCATGATTTTCCTCAGCGGGTAAGAGGTCATGACACATATGGGGTGGAACTGAAAGTACGATTGTAATTTCCTAGAAGCGTTTAGTAATGCGAGGCTAATTTTTCTAGGTGAGGATACCTTGTTTCGGCATTGCCTAGGGTTCTGCTAACATAATAAATAGGAAATTGTGTACCTTCTTCTTCCCGGACTAAAACACCGCTTACCGCCACCTCGAAAACCGCCAAGTAGCGGTACATCTATTCGTCCGCCTTTGGGGTATGCAGCAAGGGGTGCTTGAATTCTTCTAAAGCTTGTTGGCATTCCGGAATCCAAGAGAAGTTGTTCTTCTTTTTCAATAGTGAGAAGAACTGATGGCTCTTATCCGATGATCTTGATATGAATCGGCCCAACGCAGCTATCTGTCCAGTCAGTCTTTGTACTGCCTTGACGTTGTCGAATATGGTGATATCCTCTATGGCCTTTATTTTGTCCGGGTTGATCTCTATTCCTAGTTAGATACCATGAATCCGAGAAACTTGCCTGAGTTGACCCCAAACGCACACTTCTCCAGGTTTAGCTTCATGTTGTAGTTTCTCAATATGTCTAAGGTTTCCTACAAATATTTTAAATGGTCCTTTGCTCGCAGGGACTTAACCAACATATCGTCAATATAAACTTCCATTTATTTTCCTATTTGTTCTTCGAATATCAGATTGACTAGGCGCTAGTATGTGGCACCGACGTTCTTTAATCCAAACGGCATTACGTTATAGCAATCGGTGCCAAATTTGGTTATGAAAAGAAGTCTTTTCTTGATCGCTCGGGTCCATCCAAATTTGGTTGTACTCGGAATAAGCGTCGGGAAAGCTCTATCGGGCGGCATGCTCGGAAGGTTAGCTGGAAACACATAAGGGAAATCCCTCACTACTGGAACTGACTCAATTGTAGAGGTATCAATCTGACTTCTCTCACATAAGCTAGATACGTGTCACACCCCTCCTCAACCATTCGTTGAGCTTTAAGAAATAAAATAACTCTACTGGGAGTGTAATCTAATGTACTCCTCCACTCTAATCGCGGTAAACCCGGCATAGCCAACATCACAGTCTTGGTGTGACAATCAAGAATAGCATAATAGGGCAACAACCAGTCCATGCCCAATATAACATCAAAATCTACCATGCTGAGCAATAATAAATCGGCTCTGGTCTCAAAACCACTAATAACAATCAAACACGACCAGTACACGCGGTCCACAACAAGAGAATCTCCGACAGGTGTAGACACATAAACAGGAAAACTCAAAGAATCCCGAGATACGCCCAAATGCAGGGCAAAATAAGATGACACATAAGAATAAGTGGAGCCTAGATCGAATAGAACCGATGCATGTCTATGAATGACCCGAACAATACCTGTAATGACAAAATCGGAAGCAACGGCCTCTGTACGATCTGGAAGGGAATAGTATCTGGCTTGGCCTCCCCCTCTAGAGCGACCTCTACCTCCCCGACCTCCACGCTGAGCTGGCTGAATAGGTGGAGTGGTAGCTGGTGTCGTGATCATAGCCTGGGAACCATGTGGAGCACGCTGTTGCTTAGAAGTCTGAGGAGGTGCACCCCTCCTAAGTCTGGGGCAATCTCTCACCATATGGTGAGTGTCGCCACACTCAAAATAAGCTCTAGGAGGGCGTGGCGGCTGTGGATGGTTCCGGCCAGGTCTGCTGGACTGACCGTTAAAAACACCCCGTGCATGAGGCACACTAGATACTGGGGGTGCATAATAAAGCTCTTGGGTCTAGGAGGAGCTGGAATACCACTGGCGGCTGGAAGACCTGAATGAACGGAGAGACTCACATAGCCCCTACCATGTCGAAATACAGCTGGGGCACGAGCACTAGAGTAGTGGCCAGACTCTTGAGACCTCTTGGACTTTCTCTCCTCCCTATCCCGAGAAAGCATGCCCTCCACTCTCCTAGAAATACTCACAACCTGCTGATACGAAATATCCATCTCTAACTCCCGAGCCATGCTAGTCTTGATATTGGAGTGGATTCCCTCAATGAACGTACGGACCCTCTCTCGAACTATAGAAACCAAGGCCGATGCATGTCTAGCCAAGTCACTGAAATAGACTGCATACTCTGAAATAGTCATAGTACCCTGGCGCAACTGCTCAAACTTCGTGCGTCATGCGTCCCTGAGGATTTGAGGGGCATACTCTCTCAAAAACATGTCCGAGAACTGAGTCCATGTAAGGGAAGCTACCTCAGCTGGACTTTCCAACTCATAAGTACACCACCACTGATAGGTTGTTCCTCGAAGCTGAAAGGCATTGAAAGAAACCCCACTCGACTCTACTATGCCCATAGTACGGAGGATACGGTGGCACTCCTCCAGAAATCCCTGAGCATCCTCTAACGCTAGACCACTGAATATAGGAGGGTCGTACTTCATGTACCTCTCGAGCTTACGCTGCTCCTCCTCTGAAACTGTTGCCCTACCCTCGGGCTGAGCTGGGGCTACAGGTGGTAACGGTTTAACTTCTGGAATCTGATCAACTTGAACACGCTGCTCTGGGGTGCGGGTGGCGGAAATCTATGCTCCTCCCCCGGCCTGAGATGTGGCTGGAGCAAGGAGAATCAACCCTGCCTGAGCTAGAGTACCAAACGTGCTTAGGAACAGTGCAAGGGTCTCCTGAAGAGATGGTGTAGTAGTGGTAGGCACCTCAAGTGTCTGTCCTCCAACTGGAGCTACTGGTGGCTCCTTTGTAGCAGCTCGCTTGGGTGCTCTGGCTGCACCACGTGGGCGTCCTCGGCCTCTACCCCGCCCCCGGCCTCGGGCGACTCTAGTAGGGGCGTGGGTTCCTGCTCATCTCCAGCTGCACGTGTCCTCACCATCTGTGAAAGAATAGAAGACAGAAGTTTAGAATTTTGAAGTCAATAATCTCGCACGACAAGTAATCAAATGAAGTGAAATTTTTCTAACAGCTCCATAGCCTCTCAAAGATAAGTACAAACGTCTTTGTATCGATCCACAAGACTCTAATAAATCGGCTTGTGACTCACGACTCCTATGAACCTAGAGCTTTGATTACCAACTTGTCATGACCCAAGTTCTCCCTTCATGAACCGTCGTGATGGTACCTAGTCGTAGGTAAGCCTAATGTTTGCGGAAAAAGAAACGAAAACATAACAGCTAACAACTAACAGGTAAATTTTTAATATGAAATTAAGATGTCACTCGGCATATACAATAACCACTCTCGAAGTGTACATAAACTCTCCCAAAACCTGGAATATGGTAAGTCAAGCTACAGAAAGAAAATAGTGTTTCTATACTCCAAATTCTAACAAAAAGGAAATACAAGAAGTGGTTGACTTTGGGAAGAGTAGAAAAAGACTCCAAGGTCTGCGAACGCGGCAGATATACATTGAAGTCTCTAAAGTTGTCTCACCTCACTGGTAATGCGGCTGATGACCGGTACCTGGATCTGCACACAAAAAATATGTGCAGGGAAGGGCATGAGTCCCCAACGGTACTCAATAAGTGTCAAGCCTAACCTTGGTCGAGTAGTGACGAGATCAGGTCAGGGTCCTACTGGTATAAATATAAATGAAATAAGACAGAATGAAATATCACAGTAAAAAAATAAATACGAAAAGCTAACAGGAATGGAATCATAGAAAGACAACAGCTCAGAACACCGAGATAATAATAGGGAATCTCCCGAGATAACATCTCGTAGTCCCAAACGTAAATTGCAGGACGGGGGAATCTCCCAGAATACCGTTCCATAGTCCCAAAGTAAATATGCAGTACAGGAGTATCTCCCGGAATACCGTTTCGTAGTCCCAAAATAAATATACAGTATAGGGGATCACCCGGAATACCGCTCCGTAGTCCCAAAGTAAATATGCAGCTCAACCAACAGATATAACAATTACAGCAAAAAAAGTTACAATTTAGACTAAATTCAAGTCAAGAGAAGCAGGAAAATTTCATTAAACATGTTGCACAGAGTTCAGATAGGCAGTACGTAAGCATGCTATTCTAAACTAAACAGGATAGTTACATATGCTAATGTAGTTCAAATAAGGAGAAATATGTTATGACTTAGTGAAAACGGAGTTTTATAACAAATAGCCCGTGTACATACTCGTCACCTCACGTACACGGTGCTCACATATCAAAACAGTACCAAATCCTAAAGGGAGTTTTCCCCACACAAGGTTAGGCAAGCCACTTACCTCCAACCAAGCTCAAATCAATCTGTCACAATGCTCTTTCCATGAATATCCGACTCCGAATGGCCCAAATCTAGCCAAATTCGATTACATAACATAAATATAACTACAAGAAACTAATCTAGCTAATGAAATCGAAGCTAAGGCAAGAAATTGAAAAATCGCCCAAAAAGCCTCCAGGGGCCCACGTCTCTGAATCGGGTAAAAGTCACAAATTACGAACACCCATTCACTCACGAGTCTAACCATACCAAATTTACTCAAATCCGATACCAAAATCTTGATCAAAATCCCAAAATTTGGCCTAAGAACTTTTCTCAAATTTTCCCCAATTTTCCACCCTAAATCACTAATTTAATGATGAAATTAAAGACTTAATCATGAGAATTAACCAAAACTAGGTAAGAATTACTTACCCCAAACACCCACGCAAGAACTCCAGATATTGCCTTATATCAAGCTCCCAATTCGATTTTGTGATATGAACTAAAAACCCTCGTTTTTGAATCCTTAAAATTTCCGAGTGATTTCTTAATCGCGACTGCGGAAATGACCTCGCGATCGCAAAGAACAACTTCACTTTCTTAGAATTCAACTCTACGCGAACGCGGAACACCCTACGCAAACGTGATGCACTAGTTGCTCACACTTACACGATCACAATTGTCCTCACGCGACCGCGAAGAGTAACACTTAAACTCCACTGCTACCTCACTTCCTTTCGTCAATGCGACCTAGCCCACGTGTTCGCGATGCACACCCTGATAACTTTATGTGATCGCGTCTTGATCTTCACGAACGCGAAGAGCAACTTTAGCTGACCTCTCAGATGACCTACGCGATCGCGAGACCTCCCTCGCGAATGCGATGAAGAAAATGTCTGCAACAAAATACCAAAAAATCCGCCAACTCCCAAAGTCCAAAAATGATCTGTTAAGTATCTGAAACTCACCCGAGGCCCCCGAGACCTCAACCAAACATATCAACAAATCCTAAAACACCATGTAAACTTAGTTGAGCCCTCAAATCATATCAAACAACGCTAAAATCACGAATCACCCTCCAATTCAAACTTAAAGAAGTTGAAACTTCAAAATTCTACAACCGATGCCGAAACCTATCAAACCACGTCCGAATGACCTCAAATTTGGCACACAAGTCATATTCAACATTGCGAACCTAATCCAACTTTCGAAATCGGATTTCGACCCTGATATCAAAATTTCACTACCGGTCCAAATCTCCAAAAATTCGACTTCGCCATTTCAAGCCTAAATGAGCTACGGATCTCCAAAACACAATCCAGACACACCCCTAAGCCCAAAATCACCCAACGAAGCTAACGGAATCGACGAAACTCCATTCCGGAGTCGTCTTCACACAGTTCCGACTTCGGTCCAAATTCTAAGACTTAAGCCTCCGTTTAGGGACTAAATGTCCCAAAAACACTCCAAAACCAAAATGAAACCTCCCACCAAGTCACAATAGCAAAAATAGATATAGGGGGAAGTAGTTAATAGAGGATCGGGGCTATAACTCTCAAAAGGACCGGCCGGGTCGTTACAAAATATGTATAAATAACCTAGATAGATATTCTATCTAGGTTTCTGGAAATGAGCAAATCAAATACTTTGCACTCCTTTTTGACTTGTTTAGGACCACAAATTCCAAAAGTCTTCATTTTTTCTTAAACGTCACACCCAATCAAATAGGTTCACATAAATTGAAACGAAGAGATTATATAATAATATAGTGGTGTTTCATATTTTTGGGGCCTTAAATATTTGGGGGCCTAAGGCAAGGGCTTCACTTGCCTTACCCTAGAGCCGCCCTTGTTGAATGATGTGATTAGGTTATCCTTCTCATATATGTATGTATTACCGAGGGAACTGCAGGTTTATAATCTGAGCGTCTCAGTCAATGATGCATGGAGATACTGCATCTTGTCCACTGCTTCATCTGTAATGCTGTCAGCTAGCTCATCAATACTTGAATGTTGGTTTGTTCCTATTGATTTCTTGACTTCCTCTGCAATTTTGTTTTAATTTTTTTTTTTTTTTTTTTTTTTTTTTAGGAGAGGGTACTTGCACATCATATAGAAAAAGCAAGAAAGTGTGCTAGCTGTAGTGTCTTTGCCAGCAATTATAAAGCTAAGGATTATGTCCTTAAGATACTTTGGATCCCTTTTGTTCATTTCCAGAAACCTAGATAGAATATCTGATTTGCTCATCTGCCATTCAAGAAAATTCAAATATCATCTGGTGCTTTTGATATAGGGAAATAAGTTAAGACAGTTATTTGAGCCTGAACTTACCACCCTGTCATCTTGCGACTTGCTCATCTGTTCAGTCTTGCTGCTGATATTTTGTAAACAAATTCTTCAACCACTTTATAATACACTTCTTCCAATTGGCTTCTGACCCAATATTTAGAAATCTTTTCACTTTCCAAAACATATCAATGTAGCGATAACGAGTTAATGCACTAGCTTCATCGAAAGAAGTGGAAAATAGGGTGCCTTCTTCGCTTGTAGTGTCTAGATCCACTCCAAGAATCTTGAATACTGTCTCCAGTGTTGATTTCGTAAATAACCTGCCAAAAAATGAGAGTTAGTTTCTTAACTTATAAATTTTACTGTAGAGCAAACTGAAGTTCCATACTTGGATTTCTGTTGCTTGATTTGTAGTCACAGTTTCAGATACTTATTGAGCAAGTTTTACTGCACTTGTTCTCTAAACTGCATTACTAAAGTCCCTTAAATTTTTTGTGGAGAATTCATAACTTGATATCTTCCGTTGGTTTCTCCACTTCTCTTCATTGACTGTGAAGATCCCATCACCTAAAAGATCATTCAAGATGCCGTATAGGAGCCAACCCTCAAAGTTTTAGTCTGAGAAACTGGGATAAAATATTCTAGGATTTTTTTTTTTTGAAAATAAGAATTTGGGAGACGTTATGTACTAATAGCACTTTAATCCTAATACGAAAAATTTTGAGATTCATGTACACATAAACCAAATGGTGTACGTGTTATGGATATAGTAGATATGCCCTAGATCCAATATTACATTTGATGTTTTGAACATATTTTTATAAAATATATATGGCATTTGATATTCTTTTATCATTGTTATTAATTGTTTGATTAATTTGATAAGGTCCTTGATTAAATTTTGAGACTTGACATTGTGATGGAGATCATGATAATGAGAGTAAAGTTTCTTATAATTTAATCTAAATTTGTTCTTGATCGTAGGATTATTAATCTGGACATTAGTAATCCAATAAGATCAATATTTATGTGATCGTCTTTATGGGATAAAGATTAGTTGATCTCATTAACTAAATTACATAGATAGATGATACATATAGAGATATGATCATTGAACCGACTCATTGGATAATTCCTAATGGTTAGAATTACCATAAACTGTCAATAGGATATTCTCTTGAAGAATGTGATGTAACCGTTTCCTTTGACCTGAGATCGTCATAGTAATTGACAAGTTATTTATTGTGCTTTGATACTAGACACCCATGGCCCTAGGGCGATAGTTGAAAGGATATTGGGTATGATTAAATGCTTGTAGGATTAGTGATTGATCAAGATGGAATCTGTCAACTCTTGGTAATGAGTTTAAGCTCCATGTTGTCATGAAATATAAACGACCAAATTAAGACCTTGGCCAGGGCAATTGAATGAAAGAAGAAATGAGTTTCTTAGGTCATTCAATGGTCGATTATATTTGACGTGAACACATAGTTGGTCGCCTATTAGGATTTGACAGTTGAACCATATCCTAGGGTGATCCAGAGCTATAAGGACAGAAGGAATTACTACATTATTCTTCTACTGGTTCTTGAGAGTAAATTGTATACTTCATATTATCCGGTTGTTAAGGAGTGTTGCTAGACGCCACCCTTGATTAGTATATTGATGTGGTCAATTTACTACCGGCTTAGTATTGAACCTATGGGGTCGCACACTAACGAGTGTTCTGATCTTTGCTAAAGGATTAATTAACTTATTATTTGATAATTAAATTAAGGAATTTAATTAGTCAAATACATTTAGTTGTTAGTCCAAATGAAATATTATTATATTCTTTGCTAGCACAGAGAATATAATTAATATTGTGAACAAATTGATGTTTTCTATTTGAAATAGAAAATTAAATTATATCTCTTGGTTGAAATATATATGTGATATATATTTGATACTCGTAATTATTATTTATATATAAAGGTTATATATTTAATATTAATTTATTCTTACAATCCAATTTTGAATTGGACATGAAATTCCATAAAGGTTTTCCTACGATTTCATTAAACATGGAAATTAAAGTCCATAAAAAGGACGTCTGACAACTCAAACGTGCTTTCTTGCTTACAATAGGAAAATTCCAATGTTTGGAATTGGACTTCATGGAAAGTCCATGATTCTCGGCAGTCACGTTACCCGTTGAGAATGGGATTGCGAATTTTCATACAAAATCCCATAAAGTTTATTTTGGAAAAAACGTTTACCCTAAGTAAATCATTACCTCAACCAAATAGGAAAAAAGTTTGTAGGTGATACTAAAGGGTGATGGAGAAAATTTGCCGAATAATTTTTCCATGAGAAGAAAACCCACTTTGTGAAAGTGAGAGTGCAATACAAAGCCACGAGAGAAAATACAATTGCAAGAAAAGTGTTTCTTGTTCTTCTAATTTGAGTTGAGATTTTTGAGAAAAATTTCAGCACAATATTTTGTTCAATTTGTTCGCGGGTTTCATCGATCAAAGAGTTGATAGCAAGGATCAGTCTCGGTGTGGATACACATAGAGTCTTCGCACTATCGAAGAATTTGAAACAAGACTTTCTTCACCAGGTACGTCTTAGATCCGATCTATTGATATGTAAATAAATTTTAAACATGAAAAGATCTGCCTATGATTGTTATTGTCTTCCGCTGCATGTTACGAACACCTATACGCAATCCTTCAGTACGATCAGAGCAGTGGTTTATTGTGTCTAAAATTTATTTACGAAGTATTGTAAGATTATATTTGAAGAGTTCAAACCATAATATATGTGTCTTGTGCAATAGTCAAATCGTTTGAATATTGATATTACTTTATTGTGGATAAAATATGTATTCATATAACTATTGAGATAGTTCATAACTTGAATTTGAAATTTTGTATTAGATACGACGGGAATCTATAATAGGTTATATGATTCTATTGTTATTAGTTCATGATATGTTAATTAATAATGATATTCTGGCATGAATTACTTTTTTGTGATATATGTGATATATAGATTAAACATGTTAGAAGAATGTTGAATTTTATTTTTATGTCACGTGCTTGTTCATTACATAATTTTGAATTATTTATTACATGTGATGTAAATCAATTTAGGACTAAGCATGTAGACAACTTGAACTAAATTCACATGCTATAAAAGATTTGATCTTCATGTTATTAAAAAATTATTTTAGTAACAATTCCCTCTTACTAAAATTTGATTTCTTAAATAATAAAAGATAAGATATTTTATTATAAGAGCTATCCATCAAGGTAAATAATTTTACTTATTTCTTGTTTATAAGGAGCGGCCTGACTACCAGAGACTTATAGTTCGAGAATATGTTAAAACTATTTATTGCATTAGATGTATGGATTGAAAGAATTATTCAATTTTACACTAAACGCCTGGACCACCCGGGGAGTATAAAATTTAATAAGTTCTTTGTTATCATGATGGTTGAACTCAACTATGCCAATAGGATCGACCTGACTACCAGGAGGCTATTTGACATAGAGCTATTTAAGGAAATTGTATGGGGATACAATTGGTAAGAGTACCTACCTTTAAAATATATGTGAGAAACGACTTGACTTCCAAGGGGCTCATACATTGTTAAAGGATTCCTTTACTCCACTAATAGAAATAAAGATTTCGTAAACTATAATGGGGGTAAATAGTTTAAAATAATTAGTGGAAATATCATTTACATAAAAGTCCATGTCTTTATGATATATGCAAATATGTTCTTATATTATTGCCTTTTCTTTTCTATATTTTAGATTTCTCAATATGTCTGTTATATCACTGCACAAAATACTTGAGACCAACAAGTTGGTAGGACCAAACTTTGATGACTGGTATAGAAATTTGAGAATTGTTCTCATGCATGAAAAGCTCATTGATGTGATCGATAAGCCTGCAAAGATAATCCCACCAGAGAATGATGTTCAAGGCACCAAGGTTTATCAGAAATACTTGGAAGAATGTCTTGCTATTAAACACATCATTCTCGCTTCTATGAGTTCTGAACTCCAGAGAAAACATCAGAATATGGATCCAATTGCAATCATTGAATATCTTAAGAAGATGGTTGATACACAATTGGACATTGAAAACTCTCCAGTTGGGCCCCTTGTCAATTATATGATTGTTCTTACAGAAGAACATGAGAAGTTGGGGTACAAGCTTGGTAAAGAGCTTTCTGAAGATTTGATCTTGCAGTCAGTATATGATACTGAATGTTTTCACTGTAAGAAGAAAGGGCATTGGAAGAGAAACTGCAAGGAGTATCTTGCAACTCTAAAGGACAAGAAACAAGGTGAGACATTAATGAAAAATGTTTTCAAGGTTTCTTTAGCTACTACTAATTCTTCACTGTGGGTATTAGCTACTGGCAGTGGTTATAACATCTGTAATATGTTACAAGGGTTTAAGATAAGTCGAAGGCTAAAGAAAGGAGAAGTTAATCTACAAGTTGGAAATGGTGCAAAAGTTGCGGCCGTAGCTGTAGGATCAATTTCTTTAATAATGCCTACGGGCAAAGTACTTATGTTGGATGATTGTTATTACGTTCCTAAATTTGTTTCGAACATAATTTCAGCTTCTATGTTAGACAAACGTGGTTTTCGCATTAATATAGGCAATGGTATTTGCTCTATTTATTATTGTGATAATTTATACGTGAATGGCTATCTCCAACATGACGTTTATGTCTTACTTAATGTGAATGCTAATTCGATTATGCATGTTTCAAGTCTTAAGAGGAAAAGAGATGATCAAGTAAATCATGCATACCTTTGGCATTGTAGGCTTGATCATATTGGAGAGAAAAGAATTAACAAGTTGTACAAGGAAGGGTACCTTGACAAATATAATTTTGAATCATATCCAACTTGTGAATCTTGTCTCAAAGGAAAAATGACCAAATCTCCATTTACTGGAAGTGGAGAAAGAGCTTCTGAATTATTGGGACTAATTCATACAGATGTTTGTGGGCCTATGAAAATTCAAGCTAGAGGTGGATATTCTTACTTCATCACCTTCACTGATGATATGTCAAGATATGGATTTGTGTATCTTATAAAACACAAGTCTGAATCTTTTGAAATGTTCAAAAGGTTCCGTAGTGAAGTTGAGAAGCAGACTGGTAAAAGTATCAAAGTACTAAGGTCTGATAGAGGTGGAGAATATCTTAGTGAAGATTTTACCAGATATCTCAGAGAGAATGGGATTCTCTCACAGTGGACACCTCCAGGAACACCACAACACAATGGTGTGTCTGAAAGGAGAAATCGAACCTTATTAGATATGGTGAGATCTATGATGGGGTTCACTGATCTTCCAATAAATTTATGGGGATATGCTTTGGAAGCAGCAACATACTTACTTAATAAAGTTCCCACTAAGTCAGTCTCTACAACACCATATGAGATATGGAAAGGATGTAAGTCTAACCTTAAACATATTAAAGTTTGGGGTTGTCCAGCTTATGTTAAGAGACTACAGTCTGATAAACTTGACTCAAGATCAGATAAGTGTAGGTTCATTGGGTATCCCAAGGAAACAATGGGATATTATTTCTATCACCCTTCTGACCATAAAGTGTTTGTGGCCAGAGGAGCAACCTTTTTGGAAAGAGAATTTCTTTTAGAAGGAAATTATAATGGAGAAATAGAACTTGATGAAGTTCAAGAAACTAATGAATCAACACAATATAAAGATCATGAGACCCAAGTTGAAGAACCTTTATTGGATGTTTTGAAGTTGCCAAGGAAGTTGCCATCTTCAACGGTTGAAGTTCAAGAACTAACTGAAGCTCAAGAACAGGTTAATGAACCAGTTCTAAACCAAATTGAACATCAACCAAATCCAGCACAAGGTGAAGAGGTTGTACAAGTACCTCTTAGAAGGTCTACACGAGAACGTCATGTACCAACTAGATTAAATTTATTGGTACAAGATGATGTATCAAATGAGGTTGATCATAATGATGATGACCCTAAGACCTATGAAGAGGCTATACAAAGTTCTGATTATGAGAAGTGGCAAAAGGCCATGGAATCCGAAATAGAATCCATGAAGGAAAATAAAGTATGGACTTTAGTTGAACCTTCAAAGGATATAAAACCTATAGGTTGTAAATGGGGTTTTAAGAAAAAGATTGGAGCAGACGGAAAGGTGGAGACCTACAAAGCACGTCTTGTTGCCAAGGGATATCGTCAGAAAGAAGGAATCGACTATGACGAGATTTTCTCTCTCGTGGCAATGCTCAAATCAATTCGGATTTTGTTTGCTATAGCAGCATACTATGATTATGAAATATGGCAAATGGATGTTAAAACAGCTTTCCTTAATGGTGAGCTAAAAGAGGAAGTGTACATGACACAACCTGAAGGTTTCACATCTTCATCTGATCATAATAAAATTTGTAAGCTACAAAGATCTATTTATGGACTAAAGCAAGCTTCTCGAAGTTGGAATATTCGATTTAACAAGACAATTGAAAAGTTCAATTTTGTTAGATGCGAAGAAGAACCTTGTGTGTACAAAAAGGTTAGTGGGAGCACAATTATATTCTTAGTGTTGTATGTTGATGATATATTGCTCATAGGGAATGACATACCGGCATTGCAAAGTACCAAGATTTGGCTATCTGAACAGTTCTCCATGAAAAACTTGGGAGAAGCAGCTTATATATTAGGAATAAAGATCTATAGAGATAGATCTAGGAAGCTGCTTGGACTTTCCCAGTCTTTGTACATTGATACCATTTTAAAGAGGTACAATATGGATAATTCCAAAAGAGGCTATCTACCGATAGGCACTGGAATTACTCTCAGTAGGGAGGATTGTCCTAATACACCTGAAGAGAGAGAACGCATGAGTAGGACCCCATACGCTAGTGCAGTGGGAGCTATCATGTATACCATGACATGTACACGTCCTGATGTGGCTTATGCACTTGGAGTGACTAGCCGCTATCAGGCAAATCCTGGTGAGGAACATTGGAAGGTGGTGAAGACCATTCTTAAGTACTTAAGAAGGACTAAAGACCAATTCCTCATCTATGGAGATTCTGAGTTGAAACTTGAAGGTTATACTGATGCAAGTTTCTCTTCAGATAGAGATGATAGCAAATCTATTTCTGGTTATGTATTCACCTTAAATGGTGGTGCAGTGAGTTGGAAAAGTTCCAAACAAGCTACAGTAGCTGATTCAGTGACTGAAGCAGAATATATAGCAGCTAGTGAAGCTGCTAAGGAAGCTGTATGGATGAAAAAGTTCTTAACTGAACTTGGTGTGGTTCCTTCAATAGGAGGTGCGGTTCCACTGTTGTGTGACAATAATGGAGCCATTGCTCAAGCAAAAGAACCAAGATCACACCAAAAGTCCAAACACGTTCTGCGAAGGTATCACTTGATAAGAGAGATCATTGAACGTGGAGACATCGAGATTCAAAAGGTTGATGGAAAAGAAAATGTTGCAGACCCATTCACTAAAGTTCTTGGCGCAAAGGAGTTTGACAAGCACAAGTGGAAATTGGGAATGAAGTACAAGAGCGATTGGCTCTAGTGCAAGTGGGAGATTGTTATGGATATAGTAGATATGCCCTAGATCCAATATTACATTTGATGTTTTGAACATATTTTTATAAAATATATATGGCATTTGATATTCTTTTATCATTGTTATTAATTGCTTGATTAATTTGATAAGGTCCTTGATTAAATTTTGAGACTTGACATTGTGATGGAGATCATGATAATGAGAGTAAAGTTTCTTATAATTTAATCTAAATTTGTTCTTCATCGTAGGATTATTAATCTGGACATTAGTAATCCAATAAGATCAATATTTATGTGATCGTCTTTATGAGATAAAGATTAGTTGATCTCATTAACTAAATTACATAGATAGATGATGCATATAGAGATATGATCATTGAACCGACTCATTGGATAATTCCTAATGGTTAGAATTACCATAAACTGTCAATAGGATATTCTCTTGAAGAATGTGATGTAACCGTTTCCTTTGACATGAGATCGTCATAGTAATTGACAAGTTATTTATTGTGCTTTGATACTAGACACCCATGGCCCTAGGGCGATAGTTGAAAGGATATTGGGTATGATTAAATGCTTGTAGGATTAGTGATTGATCAAGATGGAATCTGTCAACTCTTGGTAATGAGTTTAAGCTCCATGTTGTCATGAAATATAAACGACCAAATTAAGACCTTGGCCAGGGCAATTGAATGAAAGAAGAAATGAGTTTCTTAGGTCATTCAATGGTCGATTATATTTGACGTGAACACATAGTTGGTCGCCTATTAGGATTTGACAGTTGAACCATATCCTAGGGTGATCCAGAGCTATAAGGACAGAAGGAATTACTACATTATTCTTCTACTGGTTCTTGAGAGTAAATTGTATACTTCATATTATCCGGTTGTTAAGGAGTGTTGCTAGACGCCACCCTTGATTAGTATATTGATGTGGTCAATTTACTACCGGCTTAGTATTGAACCTATGGGGTCGCACACTAACGAGTGTTCTGATCTTTGCTAAAGGATTAATTAACTTATTATTTGATAATTAAATTAAGGAATTTAATTAGTCAAATACATTTAGTTGTTAGTCCAAATGAAATATTATTATATTCTTTGCTAGCACAGAGAATATAATTAATATTGTGAACAAATTGATGTTTTCTATTTGAAATAGAAAATTAAATTATATCTCTTGGTTGAAATATATATGTGATATATATTTGATACTCGTAATTATTATTTATATATAAAGGTTATATATTTAATATTAATTTATTCTTACAATCCAATTTTGAATTGGACATGAAATTCCATAAAGGTTTTCCTACGATTTCATTAAACATGGAAATTAAAGTCCATAAAAAGGACGTCTGACAACTCAAACGTGCTTTCTTGCTTACAATAGGAAAATTCCAATGTTTGGAATTGGACTTCATGGAAAGTCCATGATTCTCGGCAGTCACGTTACCCGTTGAGAATGGGATTGCGAATTTTCATACAAAATCCCATAAAGTTTATTTTGGAAAAAACGTTTACCCTAAGTAAATCATTACCTCAACCAAATAGGAAAAAAGTTTGTAGGTGATACTAAAGGGTGATGGAGAAAATTTGCCGAATAATTTTTCCATGAGAAGAAAACCCACTTTGTGAAAGTGAGAGTGCAATACAAAGCCACGAGAGAAAATACAATTGCAAGAAAAGTGTTTCTTGTTCTTCTAATTTGAGTTGAGATTTTTGAGAAAAATTTCAGCACAATATTTTGTTCAATTTGTTCGCGGGTTTCATCGATCAAAGAGTTGATAGCAAGGATCAGTCTCGGTGTGGATACACATAGAGTCTTCGCACTATCGAAGAATTTGAAACAAGACTTTCTTCACCAGGTACGTCTTAGATCCGATCTATTGATATGTAAATAAATTTTAAACATGAAAAGATCTGCCTATGATTGTTATTGTCTTCCGCTGCATGTTACGAACACCTATACGCAATCCTTCAGTACGATCAGAGCAGTGGTTTATTGTGTCTAAAATTTATTTACGAAGTATTGTAAGATTATATTTGAAGAGTTCAAACCATAATATATGTGTCTTGTGCAATAGTCAAATCGTTTGAATATTGATATTACTTTATTGTGGATAAAATATGTATTCATATAACTATTGAGATAGTTCATAACTTGAATTTGAAATTTTGTATTAGATACGACGGGAATCTATAATAGGTTATATGATTCTATTGTTATTAGTTCATGATATGTTAATTAATAATGATATTCTGGCATGAATTACTTTTTTGTGATATATGTGATATATAGATTAAACATGTTAGAAGAATGTTGAATTTTATTTTTATGTCACGTGCTTGTTCATTACATAATTTTGAATTATTTATTACATGTGATGTAAATCAATTTAGGACTAAGCATGTAGACAACTTGAACTAAATTCACATGCTATAAAAGATTTGATCTTCATGTTATTAAAAAATTATTTTAGTAACAATTCCCTCTTACTAAAATTTGATTTCTTAAATAATAAAAGATAAGATATTTTATTATAAGAGCTATCCATCAAGGTAAATAATTTTACTTATTTCTTGTTTATAAGGAGCGGCCTGACTACCAGAGACTTATAGTTCGAGAATATGTTAAAACTATTTATTGCATTAGATGTATGGATTGAAAGAATTATTCAATTTTACACTAAACGCCTGGACCACCCGGGGAGTATAAAATTTAATAAGTTCTTTGTTATCATGATGGTTGAACTCAACTATGCCAATAGGATCGACCTGACTACCAGGAGGCTATTTGACATAGAGCTATTTAAGGAAATTGTATGGGGATACAATTGGTAAGAGTACCTACCTTTAAAATATATGTGAGAAACGACTTGACTTCCAAGGGGCTCATACATTGTTAAAGGATTCCTTTACTCCACTAATAGAAATAAAGATTTCGTAAACTATAATGGGGGTAAATAGTTTAAAATAATTAGTGGAAATATCATTTACATAAAAGTCCATGTCTTTATGATATATGCAAATATGTTCTTATATTATTGCCTTTTCTTTTCTATATTTTAGATTTCTCAATATGTCTGTTATATCACTGCACAAAATACTTGAGACCAACAAGTTGGTAGGACCAAACTTTGATGACTGGTATAGAAATTTGAGAATTGTTCTCATGCATGAAAAGCTCATTGATGTGATCGATAAGCCTGCAAAGATAATCCCACCAGAGAATGATGTTCAAGGCACCAAGGTTTATCAGAAATACTTGGAAGAATGTCTTGCTATTAAACACATCATTCTCGCTTCTATGAGTTCTGAACTCCAGAGAAAACATCAGAATATGGATCCAATTGCAATCATTGAATATCTTAAGAAGATGGTTGATACACAATTGGACATTGAAAACTCTCCAGTTGGGCCCCTTGTCAATTATATGATTGTTCTTACAGAAGAACATGAGAAGTTGGGGTACAAGCTTGGTAAAGAGCTTTCTGAAGATTTGATCTTGCAGTCAGTATATGATACTGAATGTTTTCACTGTAAGAAGAAAGGGCATTGGAAGAGAAACTGCAAGGAGTATCTTGCAACTCTAAAGGACAAGAAACAAGGTGAGACATTAATGAAAAATGTTTTCAAGGTTTCTTTAGCTACTACTAATTCTTCACTGTGGGTATTAGCTACTGGCAGTGGTTATAACATCTGTAATATGTTACAAGGGTTTAAGATAAGTCGAAGGCTAAAGAAAGGAGAAGTTAATCTACAAGTTGGAAATGGTGCAAAAGTTGCGGCCGTAGCTGTAGGATCAATTTCTTTAATAATGCCTACGGGCAAAGTACTTATGTTGGATGATTGTTATTACGTTCCTAAATTTGTTTCGAACATAATTTCAGCTTCTATGTTAGACAAACGTGGTTTTCGCATTAATATAGGCAATGGTATTTGCTCTATTTATTATTGTGATAATTTATACGTGAATGGCTATCTCCAACATGACGTTTATGTCTTACTTAATGTGAATGCTAATTCGATTATGCATGTTTCAAGTCTTAAGAGGAAAAGAGATGATCAAGTAAATCATGCATACCTTTGGCATTGTAGGCTTGATCATATTGGAGAGAAAAGAATTAACAAGTTGTACAAGGAAGGGTACCTTGACAAATATAATTTTGAATCATATCCAACTTGTGAATCTTGTCTCAAAGGAAAAATGACCAAATCTCCATTTACTGGAAGTGGAGAAAGAGCTTCTGAATTATTGGGACTAATTCATACAGATGTTTGTGGGCCTATGAAAATTCAAGCTAGAGGTGGATATTCTTACTTCATCACCTTCACTGATGATATGTCAAGATATGGATTTGTGTATCTTATAAAACACAAGTCTGAATCTTTTGAAATGTTCAAAAGGTTCCGTAGTGAAGTTGAGAAGCAGACTGGTAAAAGTATCAAAGTACTAAGGTCTGATAGAGGTGGAGAATATCTTAGTGAAGATTTTACCAGATATCTCAGAGAGAATGGGATTCTCTCACAGTGGACACCTCCAGGAACACCACAACACAATGGTGTGTCTGAAAGGAGAAATCGAACCTTATTAGATATGGTGAGATCTATGATGGGGTTCACTGATCTTCCAATAAATTTATGGGGATATGCTTTGGAAGCAGCAACATACTTACTTAATAAAGTTCCCACTAAGTCAGTCTCTACAACACCATATGAGATATGGAAAGGATGTAAGTCTAACCTTAAACATATTAAAGTTTGGGGTTGTCCAGCTTATGTTAAGAGACTACAGTCTGATAAACTTGACTCAAGATCAGATAAGTGTAGGTTCATTGGGTATCCCAAGGAAACAATGGGATATTATTTCTATCACCCTTCTGACCATAAAGTGTTTGTGGCCAGAGGAGCAACCTTTTTGGAAAGAGAATTTCTTTTAGAAGGAAATTATAATGGAGAAATAGAACTTGATGAAGTTCAAGAAACTAATGAATCAACACAATATAAAGATCATGAGACCCAAGTTGAAGAACCTTTATTGGATGTTTTGAAGTTGCCAAGGAAGTTGCCATCTTCAACGGTTGAAGTTCAAGAACTAACTGAAGCTCAAGAACAGGTTAATGAACCAGTTCTAAACCAAATTGAACATCAACCAAATCCAGCACAAGGTGAAGAGGTTGTACAAGTACCTCTTAGAAGGTCTACACGAGAACGTCATGTACCAACTAGATTAAATTTATTGGTACAAGATGATGTATCAAATGAGGTTGATCATAATGATGATGACCCTAAGACCTATGAAGAGGCTATACAAAGTTCTGATTATGAGAAGTGGCAAAAGGCCATGGAATCCGAAATAGAATCCATGAAGGAAAATAAAGTATGGACTTTAGTTGAACCTTCAAAGGATATAAAACCTATAGGTTGTAAATGGGGTTTTAAGAAAAAGATTGGAGCAGACGGAAAGGTGGAGACCTACAAAGCACGTCTTGTTGCCAAGGGATATCGTCAGAAAGAAGGAATCGACTATGACGAGATTTTCTCTCTCGTGGCAATGCTCAAATCAATTCGGATTTTGTTTGCTATAGCAGCATACTATGATTATGAAATATGGCAAATGGATGTTAAAACAGCTTTCCTTAATGGTGAGCTAAAAGAGGAAGTGTACATGACACAACCTGAAGGTTTCACATCTTCATCTGATCATAATAAAATTTGTAAGCTACAAAGATCTATTTATGGACTAAAGCAAGCTTCTCGAAGTTGGAATATTCGATTTAACAAGACAATTGAAAAGTTCAATTTTGTTAGATGCGAAGAAGAACCTTGTGTGTACAAAAAGGTTAGTGGGAGCACAATTATATTCTTAGTGTTGTATGTTGATGATATATTGCTCATAGGGAATGACATACCGGCATTGCAAAGTACCAAGATTTGGCTATCTGAACAGTTCTCCATGAAAAACTTGGGAGAAGCAGCTTATATATTAGGAATAAAGATCTATAGAGATAGATCTAGGAAGCTGCTTGGACTTTCCCAGTCTTTGTACATTGATACCATTTTAAAGAGGTACAATATGGATAATTCCAAAAGAGGCTATCTACCGATAGGCACTGGAATTACTCTCAGTAGGGAGGATTGTCCTAATACACCTGAAGAGAGAGAACGCATGAGTAGGACCCCATACGCTAGTGCAGTGGGAGCTATCATGTATACCATGACATGTACACGTCCTGATGTGGCTTATGCACTTGGAGTGACTAGCCGCTATCAGGCAAATCCTGGTGAGGAACATTGGAAGGTGGTGAAGACCATTCTTAAGTACTTAAGAAGGACTAAAGACCAATTCCTCATCTATGGAGATTCTGAGTTGAAACTTGAAGGTTATACTGATGCAAGTTTCTCTTCAGATAGAGATGATAGCAAATCTATTTCTGGTTATGTATTCACCTTAAATGGTGGTGCAGTGAGTTGGAAAAGTTCCAAACAAGCTACAGTAGCTGATTCAGTGACTGAAGCAGAATATATAGCAGCTAGTGAAGCTGCTAAGGAAGCTGTATGGATGAAAAAGTTCTTAACTGAACTTGGTGTGGTTCCTTCAATAGGAGGTGCGGTTCCACTGTTGTGTGACAATAATGGAGCCATTGCTCAAGCAAAAGAACCAAGATCACACCAAAAGTCCAAACACGTTCTGCGAAGGTATCACTTGATAAGAGAGATCATTGAACGTGGAGACATCGAGATTCAAAAGGTTGATGGAAAAGAAAATGTTGCAGACCCATTCACTAAAGTTCTTGGCGCAAAGGAGTTTGACAAGCACAAGTGGAAATTGGGAATGAAGTACAAGAGCGATTGGCTCTAGTGCAAGTGGGAGATTGTTATGGATATAGTAGATATGCCCTAGATCCAATATTACATTTGATGTTTTGAACATATTTTTATAAAATATATATGGCATTTGATATTCTTTTATCATTGTTATTAATTGCTTGATTAATTTGATAAGGTCCTTGATTAAATTTTGAGACTTGACATTGTGATGGAGATCATGATAATGAGAGTAAAGTTTCTTATAATTTAATCTAAATTTGTTCTTCATCGTAGGATTATTAATCTGGACATTAGTAATCCAATAAGATCAATATTTATGTGATCGTCTTTATGAGATAAAGATTAGTTGATCTCATTAACTAAATTACATAGATAGATGATGCATATAGAGATATGATCATTGAACCGACTCATTGGATAATTCCTAATGGTTAGAATTACCATAAACTGTCAATAGGATATTCTCTTGAAGAATGTGATGTAACCGTTTCCTTTGACATGAGATCGTCATAGTAATTGACAAGTTATTTATTGTGCTTTGATACTAGACACCCATGGCCCTAGGGCGATAGTTGAAAGGATATTGGGTATGATTAAATGCTTGTAGGATTAGTGATTGATCAAGATGGAATCTGTCAACTCTTGGTAATGAGTTTAAGCTCCATGTTGTCATGAAATATAAACGACCAAATTAAGACCTTGGCTAGGGCAATTGAATGAAAGAAGAAATGAGTTTCTTAGGTCATTCAATGGTCGATTATATTTGACGTGAACACATAGTTGGTCGCCTATTAGGATTTGACAGTTGAACCATATCCTAGGGTGATCCAGAGCTATAAGGACAGAAGGAATTACTACATTATTCTTCTACTGGTTCTTGAGAGTAAATTGTATACTTCATATTATCCGGTTGTTAAGGAGTGTTGCTAGACGCCACCCTTGATTAGTATATTGATGTGATCAATTTACTACCGGCTTAGTATTGAACCTATGGGGTCGCACACTAACGAGTGTTCTGATCTTTGCTAAAGGATTAATTAACTTATTATTTGATAATTAAATTAAGGAATTTAATTAGTCAAATACATTTAGTTGTTAGTCCAAATGAAATATTATTATATTCTTTGCTAGCACAGAGAATATAATTAATATTGTGAACAAACTGATGTTTTCTATTTGAAATAGAAAATTAAATTATATCTCTTGGTTGAAATATATATGTGATATATATTTGATACTCGTAATTATTATTTATATATAAAGGTTATATATTTAATATTAATTTATTCTTACAATCCAATTTTGAATTGGACATGAAATTCCATAAAGGTTTTCCTACGATTTCATTAAACATGGAAATTAAAGTCCATAAAAAGGACGTCTGACAACTCAAACCTGCTTTCTTGTTTACAATAGGAAAATTCCAATGTTTGGAATTGGACTTCATGGAAAGTCCATGATTCTCGGCAGTCACGTTACCCGTTGAGAATGGGATTGCGAATTTTCATACAAAATCCCATAAAGTTTATTTTGGAAAAAACGTTTACCCTAAGTAAATTATTACCTCAACCAAATAGGAAAAAAGTTTGTAGGTGATGCTATATAAAGGGTGATGGAGAAAATTTGCCGAATAATTTTTCCATGAGAAGAAAACCCACTTTGTGAAAGTGAGAGTGCAATACAAAGCCAAGAGAGAAAATACAATTGCAAGAAAAGTGTTTCTTGTTCTTCTAATTTGAGTTGAGATTTTTGAGAAAAATTTCAACACAATATTTTGTTCAATTTGTTCGCGGGTTTCATCGATCAAAGAGTTGATAGCAAGGATCAGTCTCGGTGTGGATACACATAGAGTCTTCGCACTATCGAAGAATTTGAAACAAGACTTTCTTCACCAGGTACGTCTTAGATCCGATCTATTGATATGTAAATAAATTTTAAACATGAAAAGATCTGCCTAGGATTGTTATTGTCTTCCGCTGCGTGTTACGAACACCTATACGCAATCCTTCAGTGGTATCAGAGAAGTGGTTTATTGTGTCTAAAATCAAGTATATCAAGCACACTTTAACTGTGATTTCATTTTCATGATCTGTGATCCAATAGGGCAATTCTGCAGCAGATTGAAATTCAGAAACTAGAAAGGTTTACTAGTTTTCGACGTTTCAAAGGGAACTTCTCGAGATATTTGCAGTGAGTTCTAGTGATTTGTTCTCACAATAAATCCTTAAAAACTTCTTTTTTTTTTGTGAAATTAACAAGGAAGGGAACTAGAGACAACAGGTGATTCATTTACTAAGGTGCATCAAAAGGATGTAGCATTACACTTCTCTCATAACCTCCAGAAATGAAATGCAAATCTTTTATGCTTGACTCAAAAATGATCTTAAGGGCAGAAAGAGGAAGATTTTGGGTGGGGTGAGCATAACATGTTTACCTTGCCATAGTTGGGGAAATTGGTTTTCAGAATATACTCCACAGCAGGGTCTGAGGTGTAAACCTCACTTCGGAAAAGATAAAGCAACCTATAGGTCTTGTATTTGCTTGCCAGTTCTGCCATGTAATGATGCAGCCTGTTGAAATTCAGCAATTGGTTGATGACTGTTCCAGCAACAGGATGGTACTTTCCTTTGTTTGCTGACCCATTGAAGATATGTTTGAACAAACATGCTGCTAAGATAACAGCCAATGCTGTTGTTACTGTGAGAGTAGCAGGAATAGATGGAACGTCCATGGATAAAGAGCTCCTTTTTTTCAGTGGGAATGAGATGTTAAGCTGCCTGCCCATATATATAATGTCTGAAAATGAGACATACTTACCAAATTTGTTGTCCCCTATTAAAGAATGTTGTAATATCCAAGCACGTAAAAAAGAAATTATAGAACAGGAACGAGTAATTTATCCAAAAACGTGTTCTTGTCTGTGCCAACCTCATGCACAATAGACAAGTAGGATATTTGAGGCCAAATCAATATGACAAGAATAGAAAAAGGACTGAAACAGAAGAGACTAAGAGCCAAGAAATGAAATTCAGACGACAGACACACACTTGTAAGTAAAATTACAGGACCTGCATACATGGTTTCACAAATAGTTGAGAAGTGGTAGCATTGAAGCTGAACACCCTTCATGGGCAGACATAAGGTTGCTTAAGAACCTGGTGTTAGGCCAACAACACTTCCATCACCACCCCTACCATTCAAATTAGGCTCACTAGAATTAAGGCGGTCAATATGGATAATTCTGGTATCATTAGACTTTCATACACAAGTCCCTTCTTTGCTTTCTGGTGATTAAGGTTCTAAGCCAGAACTCTCTAGCCTTCTGCTTAATATGTGGCTCATGCTGGTTCTTCAACACACTCACTCAAAGATATGCTAGCCTCTGATTTAATGTTCAGAAGAGATTGAACACTTTGGTCATCCATATGCATGAATTCCCGTGCACCATACTCCAAACAAAGGGATACAGCTGAATTAAAAGATGGAATTTGGTCCATAATCAGACTGAGAGACTTGTAATAGATGCAATTGATTAGCTAGTTTCAAAAATTCTTGGACCATCAATTACCAATTAACTACGCCTCAAGTTTTCGAGGACTACCCCTTAAAAATCTCCCTTTTCTTGATGGATAAAATTGAAGTGTGAAAATGGTTCCAACATTTTGAAGTTGGAACTGTATTTTTTAAATCCAAACTCAAGATTGTTTTTCTGTTTTATATCCTAGTTTTGTTACAAGATGTAGATTAATTCTCACAATGATAACCAACAAAAATCACATGCAAGACAAAGAATACCTTTTCTTTCTTCATTTTGGGGCATGAAATACTTAGAAGCCAAAGCAGGCTGCAAGATCCCTAGCCAGTTTGGTCATCAAGGATACAGTGGTACGAGCCAAAAAAAAATCTTCTGATATGGTGATACTGACTGGCGTTGACTGTAAAACCAGACAAGCAATATCAATGCAAAGGTCATCAAGCCTCCACGGGATGAACCATAAGTGTGGGATAGCCAAAGTGCGACTGCTAATGTCTTCAGATGGAATACCATGCTCTGAGGACATATTGTTGAAAAACCAGTAAGTATTTTCACATGTTAATAAAATTATCTCCTCATCATTCCAGAGAAGGGATCATATTAACTCTCCTTCCCATCTCATCACTCAAACTAGTTAATACATGCTTTATTTCTGTCATCAAAACTTGAGGTGAATCTCTTACAGAAAATTCGTGGACAACTCCATCAACTTCAATCATGCTGCATCCAGGAACTGTCTTCTCAATCCCTTTCTCCTTCATAAGGGCTCTAATCTCCTTAACATGGTCAAACCTACCAGCTTTGGCATATATATCGCAAAGATTAACATAAAAGGCATGGTTCAGAGGCTCCAAAGAAATCAAATGCCGAGCAACCTTTTCTCCTAACTGAAAATTTCGGTGCATTTGGCAGCCACCAAGTAGTGCACCCCAAACGAAAACATCTGGCTCCATTGGCATACTTCTGATTAGCCCTTCTGCCTCATCAAAGAGACCAGCTCGACCAAGAATATCAACCATGCAAGCATAGTGTTGAATTTGTGGCTCTATGTGATAAGCATGCCTCATCACATCAAAACACCTTCGCCCTATCTCTATAATGCCAGAATGCGCACAAGCAGACAACAAAGCAGTAAAAGTTACAGCATTAGGCCTCACTCCAGCCTCTTCCATGTCCAACAAAAGCTCGAAAGCTTCCCTGCCATTCCCATTAAGAGCAAAAGCAGAAACCATAGCTGTCCATGCCAAAACATCCTTATTTTTCATTGCCTTGAAAACATCAAGTGCTCGAGAAACACTCCCACATTTGCCATACATGTCTACTAATGCTGTGGCAATCACCATATCACACTCCATTCCACTCCTGTTCAAGTAATCATGCACCCACTTACCTTGATCAACTGCTCCAAGAGAAGCACAAGCTGAGATTACACTAGCAATTGTCATTTTATCTGGACTAACCATATCATCACCTGAAATTTGCATTTCATAGAAGAATTCTAAAGCTTCTTTTGGCCTCCCTCCTTGTACAAACCCCGTGATAATTGAATTCCAAGTAATAATATTCCTCTTCTTCATCCTCCTAAACAACTCTAAGGCCATATCCAACTCTCCGTTTCGCAGACACCCAATAACCATAGAATTCCACGAAACAATATCCCGATTTGACATTTCATCAAATACCTTCCTTGCAATTCCCACTGACCCGCATTGTGAATACAAACTTATCAAAGAATTCTGCACAAAAACATCACTAAGAAACCCAAACTTAACAACGTGGGCATGAACACTTCGTCCGACGAATTCATCAACTCTGTTCACGCAATGTTTTAACACGAAGGGAAATGTAATACAGTCAGGTGTAATATCATCAAAGAGCATTTGTTTGTATAAAATTAAGGGCTGAAATGAAGTGGGGTCAAGGATTCTTGAAGCGTAAGCTCTGATCATGGAGTTGTAAATGAAGAGAGTTTTGCGAGGGACGAATCTGAATACGGCGTTGGCATAGGTGAGGGACCCTGATTGAGAAACTGTGCAGAAGAAAATAAGGCGAGAGATTAGGAAGCAACGGTCAGTTGTAAAGAGGTGAGGGGGTGTTGTGATGTGGGCATGTATCTGCTTCAGCTCTCTCAAGCTCTTGCAATTCTCAAGCAGGCATGTCAGTTTGTTCTTCAAATTTAACCGTTGGAGCTCCATCATTATTTTCGTAGCTCCAACGTTTGACAATCTCAATATCTTGTTCAGAGTTTAAAAACAGAAGGCAATAATTAGATTGGGAACAGTTAATTTTAAGCCAACACACTGTTGGGCTTTTCTGACGTTAATCTGCTTCTGCTGGCATATTCTTTGTCGCTGGAGTATGTTTTATAAGTAGGCTTCGACATTGCAGCTTCACGATTTAGAATTTCAATGGGAGAATAATAAATAGATTTGAGAATTGTAACGGTGGTTTGCTTACTGTGTTTCACTTGTGATTTCATTCCTGAAATAAATTAATTGAACCAACACTCATTTACTCATTCTCCTACCATTTGTTCTTTAATTTTTAAATATGACCATCAAAATATAGTACTAAATAATTAACAAATTAAGTGCCCCTTTTGATTAGTCAGTTTCCCAAGAGGGGAAAGGTCGGATGGCAATCTCCAAGTAGACGGCCCGGCATTCAAGCAATCAATCATTCTTTCTTGCTAAAGTTTGCTAAATGCCCAAGTTCTGCCAAATTCTGGAAGAAAATCAGAAGGATGCCCACATTTGTTTGCTTGGAAATTTGGAAGACAAGGAGTGTTTATCATAAATAGTGAATCTATTCTTTCTTCAAAAAAAGGTGATTCACAAAAGTACCATGGCGGGCCATATGTTACACATTGCGAATGAAATTCAAAAATTCTTGGAGAAGATAGAAAATTGCCTTATACATACATATTGCTATAGGAAAGCTAATCGGATGACGACTACCTGAAAAGATTGGTAGCTGATAAACAACAAACTTTTACTTGAAATGACGGGAAGTTGCATTACAAACTGCATTCCTCGATTTCTTAGAAACTTGACGGCACAGGACTTGGAGATACCCTGTCTTGAGTTCACAAAGCTTATTTGAAGTGTATGTCTTCACAAAGCTGTAAGTTTTTTCATCTTGCAAAGAAGATGCCATTTCTCTTTGGCAGCTGCTTCCGATGACTGATCGAGAAGGGCTTACCTACCTCCAGCACCATAACTGGGAGCTATGTGCTATCTTTTTATTCTTCAAAAGAAACACCTATCCACTAATATTACACATTGGGAATAGCATTTGAGAAGAATCAACTTGTGCACTGACCAAAGGAAATTGGAGTTGTCCAAAAACCACAATTTTTGTAAAAGACAAAAATCAACCTTCGCTTATTCACATGGCGTATGCACTTGTATCCTTCATAGGAAACCCTCAATCCCCTTTCCTGCCTGTACTTCCCTGTATATCGAAAGGGCTTCATCCATTACTTTAGCCTGAGCCAACAATTGTGCTCTCTTCTTCCCAGAAGGATGAGTTGACAGATAATCTCTCAAGGCTGATTCACCAGAGATCTTGCCCAGCTTCTCATAGACTGATGGAGCAATTCGAGGGTTATATCCAGCAGAAGCCATCAACAACAGCCCTATGTAATCTGCTTCCATCTCCATCCTGGTAACACATAAATGCATGACAAGTCTACGCAACAGGAATTACACCCGGCAAATGTTCATCCTATCTAGCACCATGAGCTAGAAGACGCGTGAAGCACGCACAGATGAAATATTTGAGATATTAACAGTGAGCCTCAACAGAATTTAACAATAACCCATATAACAAGTAGGTGATGCCAATAAGGTTTGAAGCCAAGAGTTTTGGTTCCAATCTCTCAATGATCAGTGATTGGTAATATCACCAACCTCCTCAACTGGAACAAGATCATCGAGCAATTACTCTAGATTTTAACCAACAAACCCAGAACAAGAATAAACCTACATGTACTTAGTGTTGCATATCTCATTAAAATTATGAACTCCGGGATCACAGTAAAACTATGGATGCATATTGATTACAAACATTGGTCACAAAAAGTTATAAACAGATTAATAGAAGAAAAAGCTTATTAAACCAATAGATTTAATAAAATATACCACACAACAGGCACAAATATAAACATTTGAGCATCTGGAATCAGTGACTTCCTCCCCATTTTTATTCAATTTTTTTATGTGGGACCTGTGGGAGGGGAAGGTGAGTTACACGACAGATATTGCCGCTCCCATTCATTTTGAATGTTGAGGTTTCTAATCCCTCTGGAGACAGAAGCTTGGCACCTATTAATCAATCATTTTTAACATAGTTTCTTTCACCGCTCACATTAACATAGTTTCTTTCACCGCTCACAACGTGATCAATAAAATTACCCAAGTGGCCAGATGGACTGTCAAAAACAGAAAAATTGGTGTCACCTGGAGTCAACAACTAAACTGATGTCACAAATGAGGAGACTAGGGTATGCTTTCAATGCACATATAAAAAAATCAGAAAGTAGCACCAAGTTGTAAGAAACATAAGCTGGTCACATATTATAGCTTTCTGTTCACATGGACTACATTACCTATTGGCACCACTTAGATCAAAAGTACTAGAGTTTAAGAGGATAACATCTCAAACCTGTCCCGCTTGAGTAGGCGGGCAAAGATCCACATTGTGAGTACTTTCTAACGAGTCATACTTGCCCCCTCCCCCCCCCCCCAAAAAAAACAAAAGCAGGATATAAAGAAGAAAAATGGATGTTGTGTCTCCTTCTTTACTTTTTTTTTTGGGCTCTCACTTTTGGCACGTTGAATTTCCTGTAATAGATTCCTGAGAGCCGCCTTAGATTCACTAACCAAATAAACACCCCTAAGGTTAGCCCCCCTAAAATTAGAAAATTTAGGTTCCCTTTTCTCAAAATTATACTATTTGTCATCCGAAAGGCTCACTAATTGAAAGACATCATATGGAGACACATGTATTAATTTTTAATGCACACTGTACCAGGGATAATCCATTACTGGGATGAGGTATTTCTTGTTTCATTTCTAGATAAAGCGAGCCGAGGGTCTAACAGAAACAACCTTCGTACCTTTCCAGGGCAGGGGTAACCTCTGCCTGCATACACACTACCCTCCCCAAACCCCACTTGTGGGATTCCACTGGGTTGTTGTTGTTGTTGATTTCTGGATAGAGCATCCTGATTTTAAGATTCAAATAAAATTGGTATTCAGTGGCCAAATTTCAGGTCACCCTGCAATTCTTAGAAGAGGAAACAGGGCGGGTTAATTCAAATAAGAAAATCAGGACTCAATTTAAGCCAATACTTCTTGGGTAAATTTTGAAGGGCTGCTAGGAGTTCGTGTCTTCTGGTTGAAGACCCTTTAGATTTCTGGTAGATTGGAACTTTGGATTGCCTTGTTATGAATAAAAAAGGGAATATTTGTCAACATGGAATTGCCAAATTTGCTTTGTAAAGAACTGGTTGCAATTTATCCTTTTTAGTTAAGGACATTGCTTCATCATCTTTACTCCAAACAATCATCTGTAGTTTGTATCCCCATTTTTCCGGTTAATATTGAGATGCTTTCGGATAATAAATATCTATTGAGATGGTAATTTGACTTAAATTCACATTTTTGTACTGTCAAAATCAGAGGAATTGACGGAACATGTCTTATGGCTTTTGTTTTTCATTGTTACTAATGTTTTTTACAACATGCTTTAGACTTTCAACATCTTAAGGAAAAAGGGAAATACAGCATATAACCAAACATTTATACATAGCCCCCCATATCTCGATTTTCATATCATACTCGTATCGGCGCCTGCTACATAGCTGATGCTCATCAAATATCCTCTCTTTTTTTCTTGGAATGACTTCTCTATGTTTCAGACAAACTCACTCGTTAATGAAATTGATGAACTTATACCGCTGAACCGTAAAAAAAAGAGATGAATCAGGGTTGAATCAAAGAATGAAATGGGTAAAAGAGAGAAAAGGCGAAAGCATCTCTAGGAAGGAGTAACCAACAACATCAGAAGATGAATGCAATGTGCACTCAATTGCGCCCTGCCAGCCATTATCATGTTAACATGGATAAAATCAATAGAACCCTCACATAAAGCACTCAAGGGAGATCCCCTCTTTCACTCCTACCATTCATTGCAGAAAGCATGTAGATGAGCATCCTTACAAGCCCTGAAAACCAAGTCGTCTACATTAACAACTTGCTCTACTTTTCTCGAATACCTTCCGAAACAAAAACCTAATAATTGCTTCCCACACTGAGCCAGAGTTAGATTATCGAATTCCCACACACCCTGTTCTGCTGGTCCAAAGGGGCAGAAGCAAGTCTCGCGTCTCTCTCTTTTTCTTTGGTTGCTGTACAAGCTTTATTAACTTTGTATAGAAGCAACGACACTATTGGATAAAACATTGCGTTCCTAACTACCAACGATTTCAATGTCTCCTATTCTGTTGTACTATTATGTATGCGTCTAACATGAAGGGACAACCGCTTAGAAGGGCCCATGTGTGTGCAGTGGGAACGCGAAATATAATGTAGTTAGATAGTGAGAATAATAATTTTATTGTATAGATATGTTTTTTTTTAACATGAGGTTTGGAGGATGCATATGAAAAGGACAAGGGACACTAAGACATGCCTTGGTGTGTGTGTGTGTGTATATATGTACAAAAGAAAAGGGGGAGAGGGGGGGGGGGGATCAAGCTTATACAAAGAGGCTCAAGCTCTATGCCTACATGTTGCAAATAACCGAATCAGCATTAACAAATATTTCACGTAAACAAAACTGCTAAAACACAAAAAAGTGAGCTTACTTGAATGACATAATCTATGATGCGCGTATTTCAGGAGAGTAGTTCCTGCTTCTTGGCAACGTATTGAACGTGTATGTGATGTTACATTTCTATGACTATTTATAAACTTAATGTAATTGAATAACCGTGAGAATTGTGCGATAATACACAGTAATGTTAACTAAATCCTAAAAGAGAAAGATATTGTATAAAACACACAAGCAAGAGAAACTAAAAATCCAGACAATAAAAGGTGATATACATACCTGCGTGAGAATGGAAGCCTTAGGAACAGGGCTGACATGGTGTTAACAACATCAGGCATAACAAATTGATAAAGAATCATTTGAATGATCGCAAACCACAAGTTTTTCGTAATTCCCTCAGCAGCATGGCGAGCCACGGCATGCCCAACCTATCAAAGCATCGAAGCAAAGGCGTGAATAGGACCAAACTAAAACAAAAGCAGAAATGTAACTAAATATATACAATGCGCTCAACAAAATGGCACAAATACCTCATGCCCAATTATGGTTGCAATTTCAGCATCTGTCCTAAAATGTTCGAGCAACCCTGTGAAGACTACAATCTTGCCACCAGGCAAACAGAATGCATTAACAACAGGCTCATTTACAACCAAAACCTCCCACTTCAATCCTTCTAAATGTCCAGTAGCGGATTCTGACCCCTTTTCCTGTCCCTTCTTCCTACTTTTCTGAACCCAACTGTCATCAAGAATCTCATCCTCTTTACTCCACTTCACCTCGGGGTTGCTATCACTCAATGCCATCAAAGTCTCATGCTGCCCACTACTAGTCCCATGAGATGCCATGTCACCTGAAGCATAGTGAAGATCAGTCCATACTTGTTCTTTTCTCAATCCTCTTTGTAAAGCTTCAATTATATCTGTAGCTATAAGTCTCACCCTAACACTTTCCGGGTGTATAGCTGGCAATATTTTCCCTTTGAATGTCCCTTTCATCTGTTGAAACTGAGTGTCACCCAACCTTTTCTCAAGATCTTTAGACAAAAGCACAAAATGGGTTCTTTTAGTATAAGGTATAGTCTCCAAATTACCCATGTAAACGGTTATTACTAATCCAGAACCAACCAAGACAATAGTAAGAACAGTTCTTGGATTCTGAAACCATCTCTGTGGACCTCTTGGACGAAAGTGATGAACTTGGTGTCTATCAACATAGTAATATCTTCTACCCCCACCCAAAAAAGGGCCAGTGGTATACTTATTTTGCTTTATGCCATACTGAAAACACGAGTTTCTCAAAATCTTTGAGGACGAGGTGGAAAACCCAGATGCAGAATTGAATTTGTTGGGTCTTGGAATGGTTTCTTGAATGGAATTTTTGAGTGAAAACTTAGATGCGAAATTGCGAAACGCGTCAAGACCGAATTTTGATCTTCTGTACCATCCCATGATTGCTGCGAGGACCTCAAAATCAAAAAAGAAGGATTAGCAGTAAGAACAAATCATTCAGACGTCAATTTCTTGGAGCAGAAGTTAAATCTGAAATTAATCATAAATATAAGGGCCAAAAGAGGTAAAGAGAGAGAAAATGGAATAGAAAAAGGGAATCAGAGTGATTAGGTGAATGGAGCAGGGTCTGGACGTGTCTGGAAATTTGCAAAAGCGCAAAGCAATGAAGTGGACAACGGTGGAACCCCAGAAGTACTTCTTCAATAATTTATTTTTCCTGTTTTCCCCTTAACATTAGTTACATTCTAATTAATATTGCTACCATAATAAATTATACCAATATATCATGATACAGTTTGTTTTTCTCTTCTTTTTTTTATAGTAAGGTAACTCATTACTAGTACTAGCTATATTGTTTGTAGTTACAACAAGTGGATCCATTTGCATACACTGCAAGTGGATCTGGCAAGTCCAATGTACAAAATGGCAGTAAACGTGTAGTAGATACACCACGCTTATCTTCATCCCATATATTCAACTAACAAAAAGTGGTGATTTATCAAAAATCTGCATAGTAGAGTTTCCTTCCAAAAAGCTTCTTGATTTTGCTAGTTGATCTGCTAATCTATTCTGTTCTCTGTACGCATGGCTTATTAGTGGATCATGTAGCTGCCTCAGCAGGTGCCTGCAATCATTCAGAAGATTAGCATGTATTATATTATTATCTTGTAGTAGCTTGAGTACCTCTTTAGCGTCATTTTTCCACTTGAAGTGGTGTTATATTGTGTTGTACTGCAAATATAAGTCCCTGTAATAGAGCAAATATTTCAGTAGCAATAGGCAATTGAGAAAGTACTGTACTTGAGAAGCCCAGGATCCAGTTTCCCTTATGGTCCCTAATTATTCCTCCAATACTATTTTTATTTGAGACTGGTGAGTGTGTTCCATCAGTATTTAATTTATATATGTTAGGTTTTGGAGGTATCCATTTTAGGAGAACTCTGATCCGTGTTTGTATTTTATGTGACGAGGCAACTAGATAACAAAATTCGGTCGCTTGTTGAGTAGTAAAAATTTTATTAATCGAATCATGCCTGCCCTCGTAGACATTTTTATTTCTAGTATTCCAAATATTCCATAAACTTAATGGTAAATAAGTGTGTCTATTTAAATTATAAGAAAATTTATTATCTTTATAATTTAGCAACGGAAGTATCCACTGCTGAGGTGTAGGAAAAATAAGTAGGCTATTTATATAACTACCCATACCCAAAGCATTCCAATAATTTTTTGCGTTCACACAAGTAAGAAATAGATGATTTAAAGATTCATCCTCTTCATGACAGTATGTGCATTCAGCATTAGCAGTGATGTTAAGATACTATAGGTATTGAAAAGTTGTTAGTCTATTATGGTTAAGTAACAAAATGAAATATTTGATTTTAGGATGTACTGGCAGGTCCCATATCCATTTGAAATGGAGAGATGTATTGTGTTCGTTAGCAACTTGATTTTGTAAAGCTTTATAGATAGAATTTACCGAAAATTGTCCATCCTTTGTTAAGGCCCAGAATATACAATCAACCTTGTACTTGTATATGGAGATATAAGTGGTTGCTAACAAATTTTTTAAGTCATCAGGGAATTGAAAAGAGAACTTGTTCCAGTTCCAACTATTATGATTGTATATTGAGTTAATATTAATATTTTGTTGTGATATAGGTAATGGACCACTTATTAATGATCGAACAGTCATACCAGGCTTTATCCACGTGTCTTCCCAGAATTTAATATGCTCACATGTACCAATTTGCCACTGTAGTCCTATTTGGGAAAATTTTCATCCTTTTAGTATATTATGCCAAATAGTGAAGTGACCAAAGACTTTTGAACGAACATATTTATTAATTAAAACTTTTGACCAAAGACTTTGATGTGAATGGAAGGCTCTCCATGCTAGACTTCCAAGTAAAGCTTTATCTTTTTGATGAAGACTCTGAATCCCTAAGCCTCCCACTTCAGTTGGTTGTGTAATTTTTTCCATTTAATAAGATGAATCTTTTTCCTTGTTGTGGTAGATCCCCATAGAAAATTACGATGGTACTGTTCCATCCTTTTTATAATCGAGGTAGGAATGTGAATATATTGCATAATATGATTTGGCAAATTTTTAAGAGTTGATTTAATAATCGTAGCTCCTCCCGCCATTGTGAGAAATTTTATTTTCCATCCTGCTAGTTTAACTTTGAAATTATCCAACAGGAATTGAAAGTCCGCCTTTTTTGGCGCGTATGGAACATAGGGAAACCCAAATACCATCCAAAATTTATTCCTTCCTTAATTTGGAAACACTTCATTGCCAATTCCTTAGCATTTGTTGAGCTGTTTTTAGAAAAGAATAATTTTGATTTCTCAAAATTTATTCATTGGCCTGAATGTTTGCTAAAATGATTGATCACATCTATGATAGCATTGCAACTTTTATTAGTAATTTTTGAAAAAAGAATAATATCATCAGCGAAGAATAGATGTGAAAGTTGTGAACTTGTTTTAGCAATATTGATTGGTTGTCATTGTAGATAATCAACAGATAAGGTAATGCTATGTGAAAATATTTCCATACACATTATAAACAAGTATGGCGATAATGGATCACCCTGTCCAATGCCTTTGGATGGTGAAAAATATTCTGTACGTGATCCATTGATAAGAATTGAAGTAGAAGTTGTAGTAACGCAGGACATGATTAACTTAATTTTAGCTGGAGGGATATTAAAAAATTGAAGAATTTTTCTAATGAATGGTCATTCCAGTCGATCAAACGTTTTTTCAAGATCTAATTTTAGTATCATATAACTATTTTTACCTTTTATTTTTGCTAAATGATTTATAGCTTTCTGTACTATAATTGCATTGTCAGCAGCACATTTTCCTTGTTGAAAACTAGTTTGTGTTGGTCCTATTATTACAGAAATAATTGGCTTAAGTCGGTTGACAATGATCTTAGTAATTAGTTTATCAGTTGTGTTACACAGACTTATGGGTCAAAATTGTTGTATGGTTTGGGCATGCCTTACTTTTGGAACAAGGCATATATATGTTTGATTGAGTAATGGAGGTATAACTCCAGAATTAAAAATGTCATGGCAAAATTGCCTAACCTTATTACTAATATTGGGCCAGAATTTTTGATAAAAGAATGAATGAAGTCCATCCGGACCCGATGCTTTATAAGGACCAAAGCTAAACATGGCATGATCAATTTCACTGTCGTCAAGAGGTGCTTCCAGAATATGATTGTTAATATTATTTAATAAATTAAAGTTCAAACTGAAGCTAAAATTTGTTGGCTGATTTTGCTCAGTAGTAAAAAGATTCTTGTAGTAAGAGAGTATGTGCTTTTGAATAGCTTGTTGGTCATAAAACCAATTACCTACAGAATCTTTTAGTGGAGTTATTCTATTTCTCCTACGTCTTTGTAAGGCAGACATATGGAAAAATTTCGTATTAGCATCTCCTTCATTAGCCAAGTTACTCTTGATTAAGTTTCCAAAGTCCTCCTCCATTCTAAGTATACTACTAAATTCATTATTCAATTAAGCTTCTAAGTTTTAAAGGAAATAACTAGTTGGGTAGTGAATAGAAGACTAAATACCTGCTAGTCTAGCTAGTATTTTCCTCTTACGATTAAAAATGTTCCCAAAAGTATTATGGTTCCAAGCTGTGACTATTTTCTGAAAATTAGAAATGGTTTTCAAAAGAGGAGGTGTATTAGTCCAAGTGTTGTGAACCAATTGATGAAATTGCGGATGCGATACCCAAATAGTTTCAAACCTAAATATATTCCTATGGGAATATTTCCTATTGTCTAAATTTATTAGTAAAGGGCAGTGATCGGAGTATGTTCAAGGTAAATGTTGCATTGTAGCCTCAGGGTACATACTAATCCAGTCATAATTTGCCAAAAACCGATCTAGTCTTTCTAGAATTGTATGACCATTTTTTCTTTTATTAGTCCATATAAAACGACTACCTTTAGATCATAAATATATTAAATTGCAATAGTTAATGCAATTCGAGAATCTATCTGCCCTAGTGACATAAATAGGAAGTCCTCCAAATTTTTCATTTGAATATAAAATATCATTGAAGTCTCCTCCTATTAGCCAAGGATAATTAAAATTATCATGCAAATCCATTAAACTTTCCCAAAGTATATTACGTGACTGGTATGAATTACTAGCATATATAGCACAGAACATCCATTTAGGTTCAGTGGGACATACTTGGACAAGGCAGTAAATTTCTTGCTCAGACATCCTCAATTCCTCAATACCAATCAAAGCCTTATTCCATAGTACCACTAAACCTCCTACTAGTCCATTAGTAGAAACTTGGGCCATGTTAGTAAACTCAAAAGCTTGCCGGAGTCCTTCATGGTCCTGCATGTGTGTTTCTAGGAGGATTGCTAGAACTGGTCTGTAATTATCTAGTAAGGATCTAAACTGATGTCTAAACTCAGGATTATGAGAACCCCTACAATTCCAGACTATGAGATTCATGATATTAATCATGCTTTATGTGACTGGTGGAGTAGGAATCAACGGATTGACAATCGTTGATGTCATCTGAGCCTGAGATTCCAATGGTGGAGGAAATTGACGAAGAGTCGGAATTATCATCATCGAGTATTTCCCTGCCTCTCGATTTGTTGTTACACAGAAGTTTAGGCTACATGAGATCATCTCTAGGGGACACTTGAGGATGAATTTTTTTGCGTACTGTTCCTTTAGATTGTAGAGATGAATCCCTTTTAACCATAAGAACTCTATCCTTGTCTCCCTTATTTCTGCCAAAATTTCTGCTAGCTCCTCCCTTTTTGCACGTCTAGTTCGTTGGGAGATGGAGGTAGAGGTGGTGGTGGGCTGCCCGGTGGAGATTGTGTCTCGAATGGACTGATTGGACTGGAGTATGGGGAGAGAGGATTGAAGGAGTCGAGATGTTGGAACCATGGTGCATAAATCTACCCCATGTGATGTGGTGGATAAAATGGCAGCAGGTTGGTCGTTGTTGGAACTGGAATCTGTGACTGCATGGGATAACTCCACTGGTGGGGATTCAAAGTTGAAGCCTGATGCTCCAATAGTAGAGGGGTTTAGGTGTTGTACCATTGATGTTGAGCATAACCCTCTATCCCCAATTTCATTCCCTCTGTGACTATTTCTGCCAAGTGAGTGGGGTTTTGTATAAGAAGAACAACCTCGTGATTATTGAGTTCCATCGTAAACACAAGAGCATACCCCTGTAATCCCATCTCTAACTAAGAATGAAAAGGAAGATCCACTGTGTTTGCTTGAGATGTGTATATCAGGGGTGTGTTTATGTGTGTAAGTTGAGGGCCATGCATATTCAGGTGAGGAAGATGAAAAAAGTGATTGTTGTCCATGTTCCTCAGATAAGCAGGGTTGTAATTTGCTGGAAATGTTAGTCTTTGCATTTTGAGTTATTGAAGTAGAAGAAACTATTTTAGTAATATCAAGAGCATAAGGCTTTTGATCAACAGTAGAGTGATTCAAAGAGGACTCATTAAGATCAAGAGGGTTCTGCTTTATTTTCGTTAACAGATCCTTGTGGATATCACATGAATAGTCATTATTTGGTTTATATTGGAATTGGGGTTGGCTAGGAGTGTAGCCTACTGTAGCATGCAATTCACTGTTGCTGCTATGTACGTGGATCCTATATGGCTCTTCAAGGCCATGTGAAGAAGAGGAGTTGTCCTGTAACGGTTGGTTAGAGGTAATATCATGTGGTGGGTCTAAATTAGTATGATGTGGAGGGTATAGCTGTGTTGGAGTGTTAAGTTTAATAGGCATGGTATGATCATTAATACCAAGGAATGATATAGGGCAGTAAGTATTGTTAATAGACGCAAAAGAAAATTTATTGGGGGGTAGTATCTGATATATTTTGGACTTTATTGAAGAGGAGTTATTGTCACACCTCCTTTTTACCACCCGAGAGGGGATATAAGGGAGTTTTTTCAATTTAAGTGACATTATTCGGAATGGATTTTTTTTTAAAATTCAGAGTCACACCTCTCAGTTGATTGCAATACCTTTTCAGGTGGGCTATGAGGTCTCCATGTCCATCATACTTTTCAAATTTGGGAGTCTTGAAACCAGACAACAAGTGGACATCGGGGAACATGCATAGATCTTTGAAGGCAACACTCTTTTGACCTGCCAACCCTTGCATGTTTTTCAACCGTTGTTCTTAGCTTTTCACTCTTTAGGTCATTTCTTCCTGTACCAGCTTTCGAGTAGGCTTCTTAATGTTTGCAGGAAGATCAAACGAGTATGAGTGATACTCAGAAGAGTGGTATTGCTCTTGCTGTGTAGCAAATTGTGACTCATGATGAGGCTGTCCTTGTCCACTGGCTCATGCTTGACACATTTCGGTCATTTGTTGTTTCAGTATTCTATTTTTCTCAAACACAATAGACTCTGGTTGAACCCTCTGACCCTGAGTCTCTTGAGCACTTGTAACAGCTTCGATGTCAGTTATCTTTTTTCTTTGGATCTTGTGTTTCCAGTTTACCACAAACCGACCACCTCAACTTTCTTCACAATTCAAAACAAAACATGCTAGAATGGACTCAGTCGGTCCTTATTATTATCATTATTTTTTCATTTCTTCATTTTTTTTCTTTTTAATGGTGATCGAACCTGATGTGGGTTGCCTACGTATTATGTGGAAACATGAATCAGATCTTGCGTAGTTCAGGAAGATTGGGAATAAAGTAAATAAACTAACTCTTTTTTTTATTTTGAAATTTGTTTTTTTTCGAAAGAAATACTTACAAAGAAGAAAGAAAATGTTTTTGGATTTCTATTTTTTTTTAAGAATTTTTGAAAAGAAAGACTTCTAAAGAAGAGAAAAAAAATATTTTCTTGAATTTTAACTTCTATTTTTCTTTTCATTTTTTTTGAAAATTTCGAAAGAAAAATTTCTAAAAGAAGAAAGGAAATATTTTTGGACTTTTACTTTGAATTTATGAAAGAAATACTACAAAAGCAAGAGAATTTTTTTTTTGAATTTTCAAACAAATATTTTTGGATTTTGAGAGAGATTAGAAGAAAATATTTTTGTATTTATTTTTTTTTAAAAAAAAATTGGGGTCTAAAAGAAAGATTTTCTAAAGAAAGAAGTAAATGAAAATATTTTTTGGATTTTTTTTGAAAATTAGGGTCTAAAAAAAAGACTTTTCTAGAGATGAAGTAGAGGAAAATGTTTTTGGATTTTTTGAAAATTATGGGCCGGAACCGATGAGGTTTGCCTACGTATCTCACATCCGGTGAGAATCAGACCCGCGTAGTTCGCCATTTTTGACAGGACAGAGGAATCATGGCACTTGAAAATCTTTGGCTCATTTCGGCAGAGTTTCAGAATTTTCTAAATACCTACCTCTCACATTTTTTTTTGATTTTATTTTTCATTTTTTTTATTTTCTTTCCCTATTCTAGAAGCCGGTCAACATTCAAGCCGAAACAAACAGATGCGCAAGTAGCACGTAAGATGCATCAGGATGGTCTTTTTAATTTTGGGTACACCTGTCCTAGACGGACCCCAATCGCTGTGTTGAGTCCCCAAACTCAAATGCACGTGATGCAAACAAACATACCTACAAGGGATCCGGCGTGAGGCTTTGTTATACTAGGTTTAAAAACCTGGGTGTATTGTTCTAGACCTGGCTTACCTGAGCGGACAGCTCGAACCGAGGGGGGGCAGCGTATCGGGAATACAGAAGCTTCACCGGCTTTGCAACTTGTCCGAACCTCGTTCTAAAATGGAATATGACTCTAACAGAAGAGAAGTCACACGAAGTGCACCCTTCTCCATGATTTAGAAGACTCGGAGAGAGGAAGGGTTTCGTAGCAGTTTATATACAGTTCACAGCATATCAAAGCGGTAAAGCAACATTTAGCACATTAGGCCCAAACATGTAACAAAATTAGATAATAAATGATGCCAACTATAACAATTCATCTAAGCTCGAATTCTGAACCCTGAACCAGAGATTCTGGGTTCTTGTCCCCAGCAGAGTCGCCAGAGCTGTCACACCTCCTTTTTACCACCCGAGAGGGGATATAAGGGAGTTTTTCCAATTTAAGTGACATTATTCGAAATGGGATTTTTTTTTAAAATTCAGAGTAGCCACTTGGGATAAATTATGGTGTCCCAAGTCACCGGTTTAAATCCCAAATCGAGGAAAAGATTGACTCTGTTATACAGTTCGCGAACACAGAAATCCGGGTAAGGAATTCTATTAATCCGGGAGAAGGTGTTAGGCATCTCGGGTTCCGTGGTTCTAGCACGGTCGCTTAAACTATCGTAATTAGCCTATTATCTGATTTTAATATATGTTTTAGCCTATGGTAGAATTTTAACTTAATAACCGCTTTAGTTAATTATTAGGAAGATTCAACATTATTTAAAATATGCCTTGAACCACGTCACGTGAAATGCACCCGCGGTCCACGACACATTTTATTTAACGTTGTTGAGACTTGGATTTGGGTCACATGAAATTCACACCTGAGTTTAGGAAAGTAAATTATTAAAATAACGCACCTAAAGCAAATACGCATTTGCAACTTTGTGAGGGCCATGGAAATTCAACTAAATGGCACGCCTCGATTTCTAAGGATTAAAATATTAATTAAGCGAGGGCCATGCATTTTGAGATTTTATTTGGCACGGAACCCCTCGATTTGTTTTAGAAGAGGATTAACAAACTACGGAGGCTCATATTTACTCCCTAAAGTTGACCAGTACGAATTCCCTTGGTATGAGATAGATAAAAGCAGCTGAAGAATTACAGAAAACACTCTGCTTTCGGTTCACTCTTTCCACGTATGAAGGACAACGAGAAATAAACTGGTTTTATTATGAAACTTATCAAATTAGAATATACAAAATGCAGCAGGCTTCAAGTAATAACTAACAAACCAGAAGCAAGGATGCAAACGATGCAGCCTCTCTTCCTGAGAGAGTTGTACTTTGTCCAAAGTCAATGCAATGTGATATACATCAAAGAAGACCTCTTTTCTATTTCATTTGCTACAAAAGTTTGATATTTCTTTATTCAATTTCAACATGGCCTAAGCTATACACCCTACTGTCCAGACATAAATATATGTATATAATAAATTCATGCCCTATTAAAAGCAACTATAAGGAGAAAGTAAAATGGATTTCAATTTTGAATTAAGCCTATAAAATCAGTTATTTTCCTTACTCTTGTGATCACATCTTTTCATTTTCCTTTAGCAGTCTCTCAATGGGCATTAATTTTCAGCAGCCTCAAGAATCACTTTGCAATGTGTGATTCTGGTGTTCTTAACCAAGAGAATATTAACCAATTTATGACATTTGTATATGGGGTACACTAACCCAGAAATGATGTCCAGATTGAGTGACTCATAATTTTAAATCCAAAACATGCTGCTTCAAACACACAAATAGCAGTAAACACTAGCGGAGAAAACCGATAAACCAATTTAATAGCTAAACCAAACGTTGCAACACCCATGAATCAAACTCACAAAATTGTCATGAGATCAGATTCCAATAAACAAGTATCACATCTCTACTAAACTCGTGGATAATCCACTTATGCTCAAACCAAATTTAGGCAACAGGTTCAAAAAATTGTTACAAATGAGCCAGAAACAAGTCTAGAAATTCATCATCAATCAAAGAGAAAGTATAGGTTTTGAGATAATATACCTAGGCAGTAGCAAAACAAGCAAAACGGAACCAAATTAAAACCCAACTTTGTTATTAACACATATCCCAAATAGCGCCAAGATAAGCATATAAAGAGTCAGAATACTAGAACTTGTGAAGTTAAGCACGGTTATAGCATTAACATTCCAAATCTTCATTTATACACTCAAAAGGATTACAGATGGAATTTGACATACCTAAATGCCGAAATAAAATTCGGAGCTCAGTTGCCTTTCGTAACAGCCGAATCAACAAAAACAGCCATGACTTCGAGCTTCCATGGCTTGTGCAAACCAAAAAAAGAAGTTGAATTTTTGAAACTTCAGTAATTAATAACCTTTTTTAATCTTCTTTGGAATACAGTTTTCTTTCTGTTTTCCAGCCCTTGTGATTTTCAGATCTGGTTTCGGATCTGAGTTGGTGGTGAGAACCATTAGCGAATGACGGGGACTAGGAGCTAGCGACTGTTGTATAGAAGAGGAGTCGCCATGGGAGGGAAGGGCTCGATTTTTTTTGTGGTGAAGAAAGGAAAAGCTGCGCTCAGCCAGAGATGGGGAGAAGATCTGATGGTATTTTTTGTCTTAGCTCCCCTTTTATGTGAGGGATTACGGTAAAAAAATGAAAAAAGGGGTAATGGGTCAAATGGGTATTGGTATTAGAATTGGGCTAGGGTTTAAAATTAATTTGGGTCATTTTAGGAATTGATCCAATTTTAGAAGAAACAAGACCAAAAATATATTCTTCCTAATTTCCTTTTCTCCTTTTTCTTTTCTTTAATTAATTAAAATCCTAAATTAATCTATTTTTGTAGAAATTAAAATTCTTTATTTATTTTTAACATTAAAACAACTAATTAACTAAAAAATGCTAATTTTAAAGACTAAAAGTTAAATATGTAAAAATAATAATTTTTTAGGATTTTTCTATGATTTAAAAATATTAAAAATGCATGAAATGCAAATAAATAAAGAAAAATTCCTAAAATCAATAAAAAATTATTTTTGGCCTATTTTTTTAGGAGTTATTTTCATGTAGGGCAAAAATCACGTTCTCACAGTTGCCCCTCTTTGCTCAGAAACACGAAGAGTTTTCGTGCAAAGATAAAGTGAGCGGATACGAGCGATTTTTGCCCGTTTGAATACTCCGTGGGATGCATTTTTGAAAGATTTGACTGCACCCTGCTTCCGAGGTTGCCTACATATCCTTGGCTATAAAGGAATCAGGCCAGTGTAGTTCGGGAAGTTTCGGTAGCTGGGACTACCCTGAAGCTATGATTTCACTGTTGCTGTTGCTGCTACTGCTACTGCTTACTGAACTCCTTATTATACCATGACAAAATAAAAGAAGCTAGACTAAACTATGATCTATGCATTACAAAAATCCTATCTATATCTTCAAACTTGATCTTGCAGTTCCTGTTGCTTTGTCGACCCGTACTCTCCACATGAAATTCCTTTGTTACTGACTTGAATTGTAATCTGAGATGCTTTTCCTTTTCTCTAGGTGAACCCTTGATTGCTGAACTTGACTGTCTTCTTTCGAACATTGCTGCTTTTCCTTTGTTCTTCAGGTGGGCTCCTGATTACCAACACTTGAATTGCTGCTTTGTTCTCCAGGTGGGCTCTTGATTACCGACACTTGAATTATTTTGTTCTCTAGGTAGGCTCCTGATTACCGACGCTTGAATTGTTTTGTTCTCTAGGTGGGCTCCTGATTGCTGAACTTGAACTGTATTCCCGTGCTCTCCAGGTGAGCGCCTGATTACTGAACTTGAATTGTCTTCTCTTGTTACTCGACACTATTTTCCCTTGCACCTTGAACCATTTTACCTCGAAACTTGAACTGTCTTCCTTCGAAACTGCTTTCCCTTGAAACTCAAGTTGTCTTCCTTCGAAACAGATTTCCCTTGAAACTTGAGGTGTCTTCCTTTGTTCTCCAGGTGGGCGCCTGATTACAACAAAATAGACAAAATAAAAGAAATTTTTTCTGCCCCAGTTTGCACTAGGATGATTTGTGAGTTGTCAGCAAAATTGTAAATCACTTGTACTATTGATGCAATGATGTGAGTAAACTAAAGAATAGACTAGGAAAACTATAAACTAAGCTTGACTAAAGTAAAGACTGACCCTATTCTCCAGGCGGGGCCCCTGATTTCAAGAAAATTAAGCATTGATAACTTGAGAAAACTAAAAATTGACCCATTTTTTCAAATCCAGACTTCCCTTTTTTTTTCAAAATATCCTAGGAGAAAATTCATCAGACTAGGTTGTCTATCTTAAGAGAAAGATTCATCAGACTAAGACGTTAATCCTAGGAGAAAATTCATCAGACTACGCCTTTTTTCTACTTCTTTTTGGTATCTTAGGAGAAAAGTTCATCAGACTAAGATTTCTATCTTAGGAGAAAGATTTATCAGACTAAGATTTTGATTCTAGGAGAAAGTTCATCAGACTAGGACTCTTTTCTTTTTTGGTAGCTTAGGAGAAAGATTCATCAGACTAAGATGTTTATCCTAAGAGAAAGATTCATCAGACTAGGTTTTCTATCTTAGGAGAAAGATTCATCAGAAAAAGATTTCGATCCTAGGAGAAGATTCGTCAGACTAGGTTTCCTCTTTCTTTTTTTGCTTTTGGTATCTTAGGAGAAAGGTTCATCAGACTAAGACATTTATTTTTGTATCTTAGGAGAAAGATTCATCAAACTAAGATGTTTATCCTAGGAGAAAGTTCATCAGACTAGGTTTTCTATCTTAGGAGAAAGGTTCATCAGACTAAGACATTTATCCTAAGAGAAAGATTTATAAGACTAGGTTTTTTTATCTTAGGAGAAAGATTCATCAGACTAAGACATTTTATCCTAGGAGGAAAAATGTAAAGATCAATAGAAAGATTTTATGCACAATAGCAAGACAAACAAAGGCAAATATTTGAGAAACTTCCCTTTGTAGTCTCTTCTTTTCTTTTCTTTTCTTTTCCTTCTCTTTTTTTGTTTTTGTTTTTTTCTTTTCTTTTCTTCTTTTTTTTCTTTTTTTTGAACCACTTTCCTTGCACAGTTTTGTTCCTGTTTCACACAAAGAAAACTTGGTCAATTTTGAAAATAGTGGTCAGTTTGTGGCCTTGAGTCTTAGGCAGCTTGGCTTCTGCTCAATCAACTTGAGTCGGTCTCAAAAGACTTTTATTCTGCACCAACTCTGATTGTTTCACACTATTACCATTTGTACTTGCGGCTCAATCAGCCTTATCTCAACTGGAGATTTTTGCCTAGGTGACCCTTTCCGATATCTTGAATGGCTTTCTGCTTTTTGAGTAATTTGTCTGTCAAAGAGAATCACCAGTTATCTTTCTTGCGCCAAGCAGGCTAACAAGAGTCTTTTGGGGGAGCCTTTGCATGAATCCTCAAGGCATGTTGACTTAACAACTGAGTTTGCTGGCCAAATTTACTTTGTACAACTGAAAAGCTGGTAGCAGATTTTAAAATCTTTTCTTGCTTGTTTTGAGAAGGACTGACTCAGGGTGAAGGACACAATGACGCAAAGAAACAAATATTAACAAGAAATGCCCCTGTCGGAAGGACAGAAGGAGGAATATTTTTTTCAATAACTAGCCTTAATAATCATGACATGCATTTTGGACTCAACGGCCTGATCTATCAAACTAATCCAATATTCCCTTTTACCATTCTTATGATCTTTGAAGTCGGGCCTATCCGTGACAATCCTTTGCATCAGCTTCACGACTCACTTTCGACTAGTAGCGTCTGAGGGATTTTCACCAACAAGTTTCTCTCATTTATTCATCTCTGCTTACTATCGCCTTACAGTGCCCGTGAGGGTTTTCACTAATAAGACTCTCTCATTTTCCTTTTTCTTTTTCTTTTTCTTTTGCTTTTCTTGTGCGAGCATCCTGACAGTGTTCTATGTCACGTGACCATCGTTGCTCATTGCATGCTTCTCTTGGAATTCTTGAAGGTGTATCGGGAGGTCTTTATTTGGAAGGTTTTAGATAGGGTCGGACAAAAAGGTCGGCATGAAGGCTCAAAGTAGACTCAAAATGAGGGGTTATGGACTTAGAACTCTTGGAATCGACTCTTTCAAAAGTGAAATAAAATCTCTGCCCCAGTTTCAGATACTAGACATTTTTGGATTTTTCTATTTTTTTCTTCTTTTTTTTTCTTCAAAATTCTTATTTGGTTGGACCGAACCGTGAGACTGCCTATGTATCCTTATTTTTTAAGGAATCAGGTCGAACGTAGTTCAAACATCTGACCTAACTATTTTTTCATCTTTCGTTTTTTATTTGTCTTTTCTTTTCTTTTTTTTTCTTTGTTTTTTTTTTGTTTTCAAAACAAGTTGCCCCAGTTTCTTCTTTTTTTAAGGGCATGGACCTTTGACAAATCTTTTCTTCTTTTTTTTCATTTGAACTTTCTAAGAATTGCCCCAGTTTGTACTCTTGGGATATGAGTTTTTTTTTCTTTTTCATTTTTTGTTTTTGTTTTTTGACTCTAGACTCTAAACTTGATTCCAAAAGAGGGTGGTCAAAGAAAATAACACAGGCTCAAAGGGGTGATAAAGGGTATAAAGTATTTTGGGTAGCAGAAAAAGGGTCTCCCAACCTCGAGAACGCCAATTATAGTGTCCTGTCACGATCACATGATTGATGAACATGCCCATCTTCTTGGTGTTTCGTTGTCACAAGACACTTTCCGTCTCTTAATGTCAAACTTTCCAACAAACTTCAATTGAGTAAACATCCTCAAGCCCGATCTTCACAATGATTTGAAGATGAACTTTACTCGACCTTAATTCTAAAGTATTTCAACTCTTTATTCATCCGCAAAAGTGCTTTTTTTTAGTTATCCAATTCCAAATTAAATCAGTTTCTAAGATCTGGCCAAAATTTTCGCATGCATGTCATGTCACTAAAACTAGCGGGAAGGGAACTAAGCAGGGAAAGACACAAAGAACAAACTGTATTTCATTGAGTAAAAAAAAATAAGACAAACAACCTAAAATCCAAGTTAGAACCCTAAAATAACCCGGCTAATGAAAATAGCAACAACATAGACAGACAAGACTCACCCAAACAGAATAGAGGAATAGAAGGGTTTGACTTAATAAAAACAAATAAAATGTGGATCATAACTCAGATAATAGAAAAAACATCAAAACAAGCTACCAAGATTCCTTCCTAGTATGGAGGGAATGACTTTTCAATTGCTAAGCTTGACATTTAGCCACAATTTTGCTCATTAGAATCACAGAGCCTTCTCCAATTTCAAAATCATTAACTTCAGTTAGCAAATTTCCAAGAGGATTCTCATACTCCCTGTCACCACGCATCATCCCCACAAAGTATGCATCATGATGTGCAGGTAAAGGATTCTGCGCGATATTCTGGGCATCACTGTCTTGATCACAATCAGGTTTTCCTGGATCATCCTTTCTATTTCTCTTTTCAAATCCCGACAGCTTTCAACATTGTGCCCCTAGGCATTGGAATGGTATTCACACCTTTTAGAAGGGTCAAAACTTCTTGCACGGGGGTCCACATGATTTGGAGGAATGGGTGTAATCATGTCATAATGCTTTAATTTCTCAAACAAGCTTGCATAGGACTCTCCTATTGGTGTAAAATTATCTTTCAACTTTTTCTCCCCTCTATACCTCTGGCCTGAATGTGGGTTATAGGGTACCTGAAAATTTTGTGGAAGCTGTTGGAGATTTTGTGATGCTCGTGCTCGCCTTCTAGGGTGTTTTGGTGGCTGGACAACATACTGATGTGGAGCGACAGAGTATTGTGGGTTCTGAGGTAAATAGCAATGCTCAAGGGAGTCATGGGAAACCTGATGAGGTTGCGCATACCTTCGAGGTTTTTTCCTGGGACCTCTTCTCGAACCTGTTGTCATCATGATTTCTTCATCCTTCTCATTTGTGCCACTGAAATTATCAGATTCAACCTGGACAGCCTGAGTTGCGGCTTTAAGAACTGCTTGACTTATAATTTTGCCTAACTTAAGACCATTCTCTACCATTTCTCCCATTTTGATTGCTTCCGAGAAGGATTTTCCAACTGCGGACATCATGTTTTGAAAGTAATCTGGATCTTGCGCTTGAAGAAAGACAATGATTAGCTCGTGGTCATACATGGGTGGCTTAACTCGAACTGCTTGCTCTCTCCATTTAATGGCATATTCCCTGAAATTTTCACTTGGTTTCTTCTTCAGGTTCGAAAGGGAAATGCGGTCTGGGGCAATATCGATGTTGTATTGGAACTGATTGACAAAGGCCTGTGCCATGTCATTCCAGACGTACCAGCGAGATGTGTCTTGATCCAAAAACCATTCGGATGTTACTCACGTAAGGCTTTCCCCAAAATAAGCCATCAGCAATTCTTCGTTTCTTCCCGTACCTCTCAGTTAATTGCAATACCTTTTTAGGTGGGCTATGGGGTCTCCATGTCCATCATACTTTTCAAATTTGGGAGTTTTGAAACCAGGCGGCAAGTGGACATCGGGGAACATGCATAGATCTTTGAAGGCAACACTCTTTTGACCTGCCAACCCTTGCATGTTTTTCAACCGTTGTTCTAAGTTTTTCACTCTTTGGGTCATTTCTTCCTGTACCAGCTTTCGAGTAGGCTTCTTAATGTTTGCAGGAAGATCAAACGAGTATGAGTGGTACTCAGAAGAGTGGTATTGCTCTTGCTGTGTAGCAAATTGTGACTCATGATGAGGCTGTCCTTGACCACTGGCCCATGCTTGACACATTTCGGTCATTTGTTGTTTCAGTATTCTATTTTTCTCAAACACAATAGACTCTGGTTGAACCCTCTGACCCTGAGTCTCTTGAGCACTTGTAACAGCTTCGATGTCAGTTATCTTTTTTCTTTGGATCTTGTGTTTCCAGCTTACCACAAACCGACCACCTCAACTTTCTTCACAATTCAAAACAAAACATGTTAGAATGGACTCAGTCGGTCCTTATTATTATCAATATTTTTTCATTTCTTCATTTTTTTTCTTTTTAATGGTGATTGAACCTGATGTGGGTTGCCTACGTATCATGTGGAAACATGAATCAGATTTTGCGTAGTTCGGGAAGATTGAGAATAAAGTAAACAAACTAACTCTTTTTTTTTATTTTGAAATTTATTTTTTTTTCCGAAAGAAATACTTACAAAGAAGAAAGAAAATATTTTTGGATTTCTATTTTTTTAAGAATTTTTGAAAAGAAAGACTTCTAAAGAAGAGAAAAAAAAATATTTTCTTGAATTTTAACTTCTATTTTTCTTTTCATTTTTTTGAAAATTTCAAAAGAATAATTTCTAAAAGAAGAAAGGAAATATTTTTGGATTTTTACTTTGAATTTATTAAAGAAATACTACAAAAGCAAGAGAATTTTTTTCTTGAATTTGCAAACAAATATTTTTGTATTTATTTTTTTTTTTTAAAAAAATGGGGTCTAAAAGAAAGATTTTCTAAAGAAAGAAGTAAATGAAAATATTTTTTGGATTTTTTTTTGAAAATTGGGGTCTAACAAAAGATATTTTTCTAGAGATGAAGTAGAGGAAAATATTTTTGGATTTTTTGAAAATTATGGTCCGGAACCGATGAGGTTTGCCTACGTATCTCACATCCGGTGAGAATCAGACCCGCGTAGTTCGCCATTTTTGACAGGACAGAGGAATCATGGCACTTGAAAATCTTTGGCTCATTTCGGCAGAGTTTCAGAATTTTCTAAATACCTACCTCTCACATTTTTTTTGATTTTCTTTTTCATTTTTTTATTTTCTTTCCCTATTCTAAAAGCCGGTCAACATTCAAGCCGAAACAAACAGATGCGCAAGTAGCACGTAAGATGCATCAGGATGGTCTTTTTAATTTTGGGTACACCTGTCCTAGACGGACCCCAACCGCTGTGTTGAGTCCCCAAACTCAAATGCACGTGATGCAAACAAACATACCTACTAGGGATCCGGCGTGAGGCTTTGTTATACAGTTCGCGAACACAGAAATCCGGGTAAGGAATTCTGTTAATCCGGGAGAAGGTGTTAGGCATCCCGGGTTCCGTGGTTCTAGCACGGTCGCTTAAACTATCGTAATTAGCCTATTATCTGATTTTAATATATGTTTTAGCCTATGGTACAATTTTAACTTTATAACCACTTTAGTTAATTATTAGGAAGATTCAACATTATTTAAAACACACCTTGAACCACGTCACATGAAATGCACCCGCGGTCCACGACATATTTTATTTAACATTGTTGAGACTTGGATTTCGGTCACATGAAATGCACACCCGAGTTTAGGAAAGTAAATTATTAAAATAACGCTAAAGCAACTACGCATTTGTAACTTTGTGAGGGCCATGGAAATTCAACTAAATGACACGCCTCGATTTCTAAGGATTAAAATATTAATTAAGCGAGAGCCATGCATTTTGAGATTTTATTTGGCACGGAACCCCTCAATTTGTTTTAGAAGAGGATTTAACAAACTACGGAGGCTCATATTTACTCCCTAAAGTTGACCAGTACGGATTCCCTTGGTATGAGATAGGCAAAAGCAGCTCAAGAATTACAGAAAACACTCTGCTTTCGGTTCACTCTTTCCACGTATGAAGGACAACGAGAAATAAACTGGTTTTATTATGAAACTTATCAAATTAGAATATACAAAATGCAGCAGGCTTCAAGTAATAACCAACAAACCAGAAGCAAGGATGCAAACGATGCAGCCTCTCTTCCTGAGAGAGTTGTACTTTGTCCAAAGTCAATGCAATGTGATATACATCAAAGAAGACCTCTTTTCTATTTCATTTGCTACAAAAGTTTGATATTTCTTTATTCAATTTCAACATGGCCTAATCTATACACCCTACTGTCCAGACATAAACATATGTATATAATAAATTCATGCCCTATTAAAAGCAACTACAAGGAGAAAGTAAAATGAATTTCAATTTTGAATTAAGCCTATAAAATCAGTGATTTTCCTTACTCTTGTGATCACATCTTTTCATTTTCCTTTAGCAGTCTCTCAATGTGCATTAATTTTTAGCAGCCTCAAAAATCACTTTGCAACGTGTGATTCTGGTGTTCTTAACCAAGAGAATATCAACCAATTTATGATATTTGTATATGGTGGTACACTAACCCAGAAATGATGTCCAGATTGAGTGACTCATAATTTTAAATCCAAAACATGCTGCTTCAAACACACAAATAGCAGTAAACACTAGCGGAGAAAACCGATAAACCAATTTAATAGCTAAACCAAACGTTGCAACACCCATGAATCAAACTCACAAAATTGTCATGAGATCAGATTCCAATAAACAAGTATCACATCTCTACTAAACTCGTGGATAATCCACTTATGCTCAAACCAAATTTAGGCAACAGGTTCAAAAAATTGTTACAAATGAGCCAGAAACAAGTCTAGAAATTCATCATCAATCAAAGAGAAAGTATAGGTTTTGAGATAATATACCTAGGCAGTAGCAAAACAAGCAAAACGGAACCAAATTAAAACCCAACTTTGTTATTAACACATATCCCAAATAGCGCCAAGATAAGCATATAAAGAGTCAGAATACTAGAACTTGTGAAGTTAAGCACGGTTATAGCATTAACATTCCAAATCTTCATTTATACACTCAAAAGGATTACAGATGGAATTTGACATACCTAAATGCCGAAATAAAATTCGGAGCTCAGTAGCCTTTCGTAATAGCCGAATCAACAAAAACAGCCATGACTTCGAGCTTCCATGGCTTGTGCAAACCAAAAAAATAAGTTGAATTTTTGAAACTTCAGTAATTAATAACCTTTTTTAATCTTCTTTGGAATACAGTTTTCTTTCTGTTTTCCAGCCTTTGTGATTTTCAGATCTGGTTTCGGATCTGAGTTGGTGGTGAGAACCATTAGCGAATGACGGGGACTAGGAGCTAGCGACTGTTGTATAGAAGTGGAGTCGCCATGGGAGGGAAGGGCTCGATTTTTTTTGTGGTGAAGAAAGGAAAAGCTGCGCTCAACCAGAGATGGGGAAAAGATCTGATGGTATTTTTTGTCTTAGTTCCCCTTTTATGTGAGGGATTAGGGTAAAAAAATGAAAAAAGGGGTAATGGGTCAAATGGGTATTGGTATTAGAATTGGGCTGGGGTTTAAAATTAATTTGGGTCATTTTAGGAATTGATCCAATTTTAGAAGAAACAAGACCAAAAATATATTCTTCCTAATTTCCTTTTCTCCTTTTTCTTTTCTTTAATTAATTAAAATCCTAAATTAATCTATTTTTGTAGAAATTAAATTTCTTTATTTATTTTTAACATTAAAACAACTAATTAATTAAACAAATGCTAATTTTAAAGACTAAAAGTTAAATATGTAAAAATAATAATTTTTTAGGATTTTTCTATGATTTAAAAATATTAAAAATGCATGAAATGCAAATAAATAAAGAAAAATTCCTAAAATCAATAAAAAAAAATTTGGCCTATTTGTTTAGGAGTTATTTTCATGTAGGGCAAAAATCACGTGCTCACAGTTATTTATTTTGGGCTGTTCAAGTAGAGGAAAGGACTTATTAGAAGTGTATTCAGTGATAAGGCTTTTCAACTTTGTATTGTCCAAGTCCATATTGTCTAAGTCATCCAGTCTGTTGAATTTGTTATTGAGCAAGTTCTTTGCAGGCTTGTCCTTGGAATGTTTTTGGGCCTCAGAAAGCCCATTATCGATAGTCGACGTACATGCTGTCATGTGTTGCCCTGGCTTCACCGCCCCCTGCACCGCCCTAATGTTGACTGTGTTTCGACCATTGTTTTGGCGCTGCAAGGATTTCCTGGGAAAACTTACTGTTTTCCACTCTGTTTGTTGTGTTGAATCATTCTGTATAGATACAGATGGGTTCAAACTAGGTTGATTTGGTGGTTGTTTTGGTGTAAAAAGACAGCCTACATTTGTATGACCAAAGCATCCACAACTTCTGCATAACAGGTTTAGACCTTCGTATAGTAATATCTGTTTGTGGTGTCTTATGAGAATATGTGACTTTAGTGGTTTTTCCAGTGGAACCTCAATACATATCCATGCGTACTTGCCCCTAGTTGTAGAGGAGGTGCAAGCTCAACCTTTAGCAGCTGTCCCAACTTTGATCCCACCTTATATAGTATTTGCCCATCGTAAAATTCAGTTGGAAGCTCTGGTAATCGAACCCATATTGCTGAGTACGTGAGTTGTGTGGATGAGGCTATGAACTTTGGCTCCCATTGTCTAACCGATAGGAAGTGATTCAGAACAAACTATGGCCCTCCATGTAATGCCTTAAGCATGTTCTCTTCCTTTTGAAATTTTATGAGGATGAAATCAGAGCCTAGATCAATGAGAGGTAGATCTTCAGATGGGTTCCATAAGGCAAAGAGTTTGTTTTATAGTATATGATGTGCTATATTTATACCACATACTTTAACTATTATTGAGTATTTTCATGGAGTATATAAGCGGCATTTAGCTTCAGTAGTAATGGGTATAGATATGTCATCATCTTGATTGCAGTGGAGACCTTCATAAGACAAGTCTAGTTCAAGTTCCATGCTCTGTTGTATATATGAAATTATTGACGGATGTTTATTTGAGATTAAAGTTTGAAGAAAGGATGGTGTTGGAGTAGTTAATTTTGTATCTTCAATTTGCATAGCACCTATTTCAGGAAGTTCTTGAGATGATTTGTCGTAGGAGTCTGTTTGTATGGAGTTATTCATGGATGATATATATTGTAGACACGTGATTTTTGACCCTCCCCAATATTTTTTATTTTTTAGCACGTAAATATTTAATTTAGGCTTAATATAGCTATTTCAACTCATTTTTACTCTTTGCTTTATTTTATCACAAAAAATAAAAATTACAAAAAAATATTTTAGTTTACGTATTTTTCGTAAATTTAAATAAGAAAATATACAAAAATAGTACCTTATCTTTATTTTTATATAATCTTGAAAACACAAAAAAATAGTTTTATGTTTTATAGTTTAGTTCAATTAATTAAAATTAATTTTATATTTTTATATTATAATTGTACATAATTTTGGAAGGAGGAATTAGTTTTAGGTCGGTTTATCGTATCTTTATAAATCTTGTAGTCCATTTTTTTTAGTCTTTGGCCCAATTCCCTATCCCATAATTCCTAGGCTCATACCCCTAACCTAATCCCTACCCCTGTATAATAGTACCTAACACCTAAATATACACACACCAAAAAAAATCGCCCCTCCCCTCTTAAAATCATTTGAGCTTTTATCTCTTTCGGAACAAAAATAAGGAATTAAGAAGAACGCCCACCCCCTGACTTCGAACAACCAACAGACCATAGAGTGATTCCAAAAAATCAACTTGAAAATCTAGCCGCTGTAAAAAGAGAGATTAGGCAACAATTGGAGGAGAAAGGTAACCCAACAATTTTAGATCCATAGAGCCGCAGCTTTTTTTTTCCTCAAAATATACCATCTTCATAGCTCCCTTTTCTGTTAATCACCATTAGACACCACTAGTTTTTAGCGATGTAAAACATACCACATCACCACCTTGGCCTCTATTATTATTTCAAATATTCTCTAATTGATTAAAGCTTCTGTTAGTTGAGCAAAATTCTTTGGGTTTGAGGTTTCAAATGCCTGATCTGAGCGATAAGGAGGTGGAAAAACTGTCTGATTCTGGGTTTGAGGTCTCAGTTAAAGGCGGTTCGAGAGATTTGGTTCGCGGTATATGTTCGAAACTTTGGTTAATAGTTTCTACTGCTCCTGTGCTGCAAAAACGGTTGGCATCAGATTTCATAATATAAAGGTCCATCTTTTATTTTATTATTTTTTTTAACAAGATTGTTGTTTTGTTTATTTCTCCTTAATTACATGTCCTACTGTTTCCTGGACTTATTAGGCGTTTTGCCTTATTTTAACTTAAGTATTTTATTGCTTATTTTTGTTTGTTTTGTGTTGTGTTTATTCGTTTCATATGAACTTAGCTTAATGCCATGTACTATTGAGATTATTTTAACTTAATGTTTAAGTGAATATGTGTTATACTTGTGCTTTATTTAAGCAATTCCATAGCCTTCTATTTTTTTCGTTCTAGTATTATTTAGTATCTCTAAGATTTAAACAATTTGATAATGGAAGAAACAATGAGCTTTGAGAATAATTTATTAGTTTAATTTTCATCTGCTATACTGGACGTTCTTGTTAGCGAAAGGTATGATTAAAGGTTTATAGTTTCTTTCACTACTATTAGCATGACTAATTCTAAGAATTAATTGTAGTTTTGCTTTATCTTTGGATAGTGATTAGCACAATTGATATTGTTCATAATTTTTAGTTAAATCAAGCATTTCCTTCACTATGTCAACTCCATAATACCCGAACCTTGCAAGAGTCCCAAATCTTACGATAATGGAAATCATGAATGCGTAGTTGCTTTAGGTGCGTTATTTTAATGACTTACCTTCCTAAATTTGGGTGCGCATTTATGTGACCCAAATCCAAATCTCAACGATGTTAAAATATGTCAAAATCATGAGTGCATTTATGTGACGTGGTTCGTGACGTATTTTAATAACGTTGCAATTTTCTGTAGAAATGAATAAAAGCGGTTAAAAGTCAAAATTTGCACATAGGTTCATAATCGTTTAAAATCAGATAATTAAGCCGGATATAACAGTTGAGTGACCGTGCTAGAACCACGGAACTCGGGAATGCCTAACACCTTCTTCCGGGTTAACAGAATTCCTTACCCAGATTTCTAGTTCGCAGACTGTAATACAGAGTCAATATTTTCCTCGATTCGGGATTCTAAACCGGTGACTTGGGACACCATAAATTCCCCCAAGTGGCGACTCTGAATCTTTTAACAATAAATCTCATTTCGATTGTCCTTTAATTGGAAAAACTCCTTTATACCCTTTCCGGGGGTGTAGGAAAAAAGGAGGTGTGACAGCTCTGGCGACTCTATTGGGGATCGAACCCAGAATCTCTGGTTCAAGGTTCAGAATTCGAGTTTAGAATAATTGTTGCATTTGGCTTTATTTATTATCTAATTTTATTCACATGTTTGGGCCTAATGTGTTAAATGATGCTTTTACTGCTTTGATATTATCTGAAACTATACATAAACTGTTACGAAACCCTTCTCTTCTCATCTTCGGGGATATGCTCGCTGGTCGAGACTCCCTATTCTGTTAGTGTCATACCTTGAAATAAGAAAGAGGCTCGGACAAGTTACAAAGCCGGATGGCCTTTTGGTTCCCGGTACGTAGCCCCCTCCTCGGCTCGAGTTGTCCGGTCGGGTACACAGTCAAGAACACATACCCAGGTTTTGAACCTAGAATAACTCAGCCTCATGCCGGATCCCTAGTAGGAACGTTTGTTTGCATCATGTGCATTTAACTTTAGAGACTCAACACATGAGTTGGGTCTATCTAGGACAAGTGTACCTGAAGTGAAAATACCATTCTAATGCATCTTACGTGCTACTTGTGTATCTGTCTATTTCGGCTTGCATGCTGACTGGCTTCTAGAATAGGGAAAGAAAATGAAAAAAAAAATGAAAATCGAAAAAAAAAAAGAGAAAAGAAAAGAGAGTGAGAGGTATGTATTTGAATTACCCTGAAATTCTGTTGAAATTTTGAAAAAAAAAAAGAAAAGCCATTTCAAAATAAGTCATATTTTCTTTTGTTCCGTCAAAACTGGGCGAACTACGCGGGTCTGATTCTCACCGGATGTGAGATACGTAGGCAAACCTCATCGGTTCCAGCCCATAATTTTCAAAAAATCCAAAAATATTTTCCTTTACTTTCTCTCTAGAAAAGCCTTTTTTTTGAGACCCCAATTTTCAAAAAATCCAAAAATATTTTCCATTACTTGCTTCTTTAGAAAGCCTTTCTTTTAGACCCTAATTGTTTTTCTAAAAAAACTATACAAAAATATTTTCTTTTAATTTCTTCCAAAAATCCAAAAATATTTTCATTCTTCTTTCAAAATTGAAAAGAAAATTCAAAATTCAAAAATATTTTTTTTGGAAGCATTTCTTCTATAAATTCAAAATAAAATTCCAAAAAATATTTTCTTTCTTCTTTAGAAGTTTTTCTTTCGAAATTCCAGGAAAAATTCAAAAAAAAATCTTTCTTCTTTAGAAGTCTTTCTTTGCAAAAATGCTGAAGAAAAATCAAAATCCAAAAATGTTCCCTTTCTTCTCTATAAGTCTTTCTTTCGAAAAATAAAATAGAAAATTCAAGAAAAAAAGTTAGTTTATTTACTTTATTCATGATCTTCCCGAACTACGCAAGATCTGATTCATGTTCCCACATGATATGTAGGCAACCCACATCAGGTTCGATCAACCATTGAAAGAAAGATGAGAAAAAAATGAAAAAAAGGAAAAAAGATGAAAAAAAAAACACAAAAAAATACTGCTAATAATAAGGACCGACTGAGTCCATTCTAACATGTTTTGTTTTGAATTGTGAAGAAAGTTGAGGTGGTCGGTTTGTGGTAAGCTGGATACACAAGATCCGGGGAAAAATGATAACTGACACGAAGCTGTTACAAGTGCTCCAGAGACTCAGGGTCAGAGGGTTAAACAAGAGGCTATTGTGTTTGAGAGAAATAGAATATTAAAACAGCAAATGACCGAAATGTGTCAAGCATGGGCCAGTGGTCAAGGACAGCCTCGTTATGAGTTACAATTTGCTACATAGCAAGAGCAGTACCACTCTCCTGAGTACCATTCGCACTCGTTTGATCTTCCTGGAAATATTGAGAAACCTGCCCGAAAGATGGTACAGGAAGAAATGACCCAAAGAGGGAAAAGCTTAGAACAACGGTTGAAAAACATGCAAGGGTTGGCAAGTCAAAAGAGTGTTGCCTTCAAAGATCTATGTATGTTCCCCGATGTCCACTTGTCGCCTGGTTTCAAGACTCCAAAATTTGAAAAGTATGATAGACATGGAGATCCCATAGCCCACCTGAAAAGGTATTGCAATCAACTGAGAGGTGCGGGAAGAAATGAAGAATTGTTAATGGCTTATTTTGGGGAAAACCTTACGGGAGTAGCCTTTGAATGGTTTATGGATCAAGACACGTCTCGCTGGTATGTCTGGGATGACATGGCACAGGCATTTGTCAAACAATTCCAATACAACATTGACATTGCCCCAGACCGCAATTCCCTTTCAAACTTGAAGAAGAAACCAACTGAACGTTTCAGGGAATATGCCATTAAATGAAGAGATCAAGCAGCTAGAGTTAAGCCACCCATGGACGACCACGAGCTAATCACTGTCTTCCTTCACGCTTAAGAGCCAGATTATTTTCAAAACATGATATCTGCAGTGGGCAAATCCTTCTCGGAAGCAATCAAAATGGGAGAAATGGTAGAGAATGGTCTTAAGACAGGCAAAATTATAAGTCAAACAGTTTTTAAAGCTGCAACTCAGGTTGTCCGGGTTGAGTCTGATAATTTTAGCGGCACAAATGAGAAGGTTGAATAAATCATGATGACATCAGGGTCGAGAAGAGGTCCCATGAGAACATCTCGAAGGCATGAGCAGCCTCCTCAAGTTTTTCATGACTCCCCTGAGCAGTATTATCCACCTCAGAACCCTCAATACTCTGTCGCTCCACCTCAGTATGTTGTCCAGCTACCAAAACACCCCAGAAGGCGAGCACGAGCATCACGAAATCTCCAACAGCCTCCACAAAATTTTCAGGTGCCCTATAACCCACATCCAAGCCAGAGTTATAAAGGGGAACAAAGGTTGAAAGATAATTTTACACCAATAGGAGAGTCCTATGCAAGCTTATTTGAGAAGTTAAAGCATTATGACATGATTGCACCTATATCTCCAAATCATGTGGACCCGCGTGCAAGAAGTTTTGACCCTTCTAAAATGTGTGAATACCATTCCAATGCCCAGGGGCACAATGTTGAAAGTTGTCGGGATTTGAAAAGAGAAATAGAAAGGATGATCCAGGAAAACCTGATTGTGATCTAAGACAGTGACACCTAGAATATCGCGCAGAATCCTTTACCTGCACATGATGATGCACACTTTGTGGGGATGATGCGTGGTGACAGGGAGTATGAGAATCCTCTCGGGAATTTGCTAAGTAAAGTTAATGCCTTTGAAATTGGAGAAGGCTCTGCTAATTCTAATGAGCAAATTTGTGGCTAAATGTCAAGCCTAGCAATTGAAAAGTCATTTCCTCCTCACTAGGAAGGAATCTTGGTAGCTTGTTTTGATGTTTTTTCTATTATCTGGGTTATTTCAGGGTTGTGATCCAGATTTTATTTGTTTTATTGAGTCAAACCCTTCTATCCCTCCATTTTGTTTGTGTGAGTCTTGTCTGTCGGTTCTGTTGCTATTTTCATTATTCGGGTTATTTTAGGGTTTTAACTCATATTTTGGGTTGCTTGTTTAGTTGTAAAACTCTTTCATCCTTTACTCAATAAAATACAGTTTGTCCTTTTGTGTCATTCTGTTCCTAGTTCTTTTGTCGCTAGTTATAATGACATGACATACATGCGGAAATTTTGGCCAGATCTTAGGAACTGATTTAATCTGGAATTGGATAACTAAAAAAATACATTTGAGGATGAATAAAGAGTTGGAATACTTTGGAACTAAGGTCGAGTAAAATTTACCTTCAAATCATTGTGAAGATCGGGCTTGAGGATGTTTAATCAATTGATGTTTGTTGGAAAGTTTGTCACTAAGGGATGAAAAAAATGTCTTGTGACCACGGCACACCAAGAAGACATACATGTTCGTTAATGCTGTGATCGCGAAAAGATACCATGTTTGACGTTCTTGAGGTTGGGAGGCCCTTTTTCTGCTACCCAAACACTTTATATCCTTTGCTATCCCTTTTGAGCCTGTGTTACTTTTCTTTGACTACCCTCTTTTGGAATCAAGCTTAGAGTCGAAAAAAAAATTCATGTCCCAAGAGTACAAACTGGGGCAATTCTTAGAAAGTGCAGAGAAAAAAAAGAATTATCAAAGGTCCATGCCCTCAAAAATAGAAGTTGGGGCAAACAAAAAAAGAAAAAAGAAAACAAAAAAAAAAGAGAAAAAAAAAGAAAAAAGGAAAAGAGAAACAGAAAGAAAGATGAAAAATAGTTTAGGTCAGATGTTTGAACTATGTTCGACCTGATTCCTTAAAAAATAAGGATACATAGGCAGCCTCACGGTTCGGTCCAACCAAATAAAAATTTAGAAAAATAGAAAAATCCAAAAATCCCCAGCATCTGAAACTGGGGCAAAAATTTTATTTCATTTTTGAAAGAGTCGATTCCAAGAGTTGTAAGTCTACAACCCCTCATTTTGAGTTTATTTTGAGCCTTCATGCCGACCTTTCTTTCCAACCCTATCCAAAAACCTTCCAAATAAAGACCTCTCGATATGCCTTCAAGAATGCCAAGAGAATCATGCAATGAGCAACGATTGTCACATGACGTAGAACACCGTCGAGTTTCTCACAAAAAGGGAAAGAAAAAGGAGAGAGTCTTATAGTGAAAACCCTCACGGGCACTGTAAGACGATGGTAAGCAGAGATGAATAAATGAGAGAGACTTGTTGGTGAAAACCCCTTGGGGCACCACTAGTCGAAAGTGAGTCGCGAAGATGATGCAAAGAATTGGCACGAACAAGCTCGACCTCAAAGCTCATAAGAATGACAAAAGGGAAGATTGGATTAGTCTGATAGATCAGGCCGTTAAGTCCAAAATGCATGTCATGACCATTAAGGCTAGTTATTGAAGAAAAAAAGAAGAAGAAAACTCTTCCTTCTGTCCTTCCGACAGGGGGCATTTCTTGTTAATATTGTTTCTTTATAACATTGTATCCTTCCCTCTGAGTTAGTCTTTGTCAAAACAAGCAAGAAAAGATTTCAAAATCTGCTACCAGCTTTTCAGTTGTACAAAGTAAATTTGGCCAACAAACTCAGTTGTTAATGTCAACATGCCTTGAGAATTCATACAAAGGCTCCCCCCAAAGACTCTTGTCAGCCTGCTTGGTGCAAACAAAGATAACTTGTGATTCTCTCTGACAGACAAATTGCTCAAAAGCAGGAAGTCATTCAAGATATCAGAAAAGATCATCTAAGAAAAGATCTCCAGTTGGGATAATGCTGATTGAACCAGAAATACAATGGTACCGGGTGTGAAACAATTAGGGTTAATGTAGAGCAAAAGTCTCTTGAAGCCGACTGAAGTTGATCGAGCAAAAGCCAAGCTACTCAAAACTCAAGGCCACAAACCGACCATCACTTGCAAAACTGACAAAATTTTCTTTGTTTGAAACAGGAACAAAGCAGTGCAAGGAAAGAGGTTCCAAGAAAAATGAAGGGAAAAGAAAAGAGAAAAAAATAAAGGGAAAAAATTAAAAAAAAGCAAAAAAAAAAAAGAAGACAAAGAAAAGAAGAGAAGAGCAGACGAAGGAAAGTTCCTCAAATTTTTGCCTTTATTTGTCTTGTTAATATGCATAAAGTCATGCCATTGCTCTTTACATTTTCCTCCTAGGGTAATATGTCTAATGAATTTTCCTCCCAATAAAATCTTAATCTGATGAATTTTTCTCCTAAGATAGAAGACCTAGTCTGACGAATTTTCTCCTAGGATCAAAATCTTAGTCTGACGAATTTTTCTCCTAAGATAGAAGACCTAGTCTGATGAACCTTCTCCTAGGATCAAAATCTTAGTCTGATGAATCTTTCTCCTGAGATACAAAAAAAGTGAACTAGTCTGATGAACCTTCTCCTAGGATCAAAATCTTAATCTGATGAATCTTTCTCCTGAGATAGAAAAAAAAAGTGACCTAGTCTGATGAACTTTCTCCTAGGATCAAAATCTTAGTCTGACGAATTTTTCTCCTAAGATAGAAGACCTAGTCTGATGAACTTTCTCCTAGGATAGAAATCTTAGTCTGATGAATCTTTCTCCTAAGATAGAAAATCTTAGTCTGATGAACTTTCTCCAAGGATAGAAATCTTAGTCTGATGAATCTTTCTCCTAGGATCAAATCTTAGTCTGACGAATTTTTCTCCTAAGATAGAAGACCTAGTCTGATGAACTTTCTCCTAGGATAGAAATCTTAGTCTGATGAATCTTTCTCCTAAGATAGAAAACCTAGTCTGATGAACTTTCTCCTAGGATATAAATCTTAGTCTGATGAACCTTTCTCCTAAGATACCAAAAAAGAAGTAGAAGAAAGACCTAGTCTGATGAACTTTCTCCTAGGATAGAAATCTTAGTCTGATGAATCTTTCTCCTAAGATAGAAAACCTAGTCTGATGAACTTTCTCCTAGGATATAAATCTTAGTCTGATGAACCTTTCTCCTAAGATACCAAAAAAGAAGTAGAAGAGAGACCTAGTCTGATGAACTTTCTCCTAGGATAGAAATCTTAGTCTGATGAATCTTTCTCCTAAGGTACAAAAAAAGACCTAGTCTGATGAACTTTCTCCTAGGATCAAAATCTTAGTCTGATGAATTTTTCTCCTAAGATAGAAGACCTAGTCTGATGAACTTTCTCCTGGGATAGATGTCTTAGTCGGATGAATCTTTCTCCTAAGATACCCAAAAAAAGAGAAAAAAGGCCTAGTCTGATGAATTTCCTCCTAGGATTAACGTCTTAGTCTGATGAATCTTTCTCCTAAGATAGAAAACCTAGTCTGATGAATTTTCTCCTAGGATATTTTGAAAAAAAAGAAGAAAAAAAAGAAGAGGAAGTTTGGATTTGAAAGAGAGGGGTCAATTTTTAGTTTTCTTAAGTTATCAATGCTTAGTTTTCTTGAAATCAGGGGTCCCGCCTGGAGAATATGGTCAGTCTTTACTTTAGTCAAGCTTAGTTTATAGTTTTCCTAGTCTATTCTTTAGTTTACTATCATCATTGCATCAATAGTACAAGTGGTTTACAATTTTGCTAACAACTCACAAATCTCCCTAGTGCAAACTGGGGCAGAAAAAATTTCTTTTGTTTTATCTGTTTTGTCGTAATCAGGCGCTCACCTGGAGAACAAGGGAAAACAGCTCAAGTTTCGAGGAAACAGTTCGACTTTCAAGGAAAAATGGTTCAAGGTGCAAGGGAAAACAGTTTTAAGTAACAAGAGAAAACGGTTCAAGCTTCGAAGGAAGACATGTCAAGTTCAGCAATCAGGCGCTCACCTGGAGAACAAGGGAAAATAGTTCAAGTTTCAAGGAAAACAGTTTTACGGAAAACAATTTGAGTTTCAAGGGAAAGTAGTTCAAGTCTCAAAGGAAAACAGTTCAAGTTAGAAGTAGCAGAAGCTCGCGGCAAGAAGGCGAGTCACCAGACGAGATGATCAATGGAAGTAATCTCAGTCCAGAATTTTTTAAAAAACAAAACAAAACAAAAAATAAATAATAAGAAAAGAAAAAGGAAAAAAAAGGAGTGAAGCCAAAATACAGAAGCTGAAACAAGAGGCGGATGGCTCAAGACATGACTGAGGTCACAAACACTGCATGTCCGGTTTTGATCCAAAAAGCTAAAGAAGAACGAGCTAGCACCTGCAGCTAACAAGCGCCGAGGTTCAAATCTAAAGTCTGCATGAAGAACCATTCAAGAGTCAAGATCAAGCTTCAGAAGACTTATAGATAGGAATCTTGTAACTCGTAGTTGACAGGCTTAGCTAGTCTTTTTCATGTTTTGATTTTTGATGTAATAACGAGACCACGGACCGGAACCTCGGCGGAATGACACCTCGACTGGCTCTCCACCTCGGTATACTCCATCATCTCACTCACCTTTGAACTACACGTGGCCTGATTCCTTTATAGCCAAGGATATGTAGGCAGCTCAGATACCAGAGCTCGGTCACATTCCCATCTCTCTTAGTTTTAGTCTCTCCAAATAAGGGTCGGGTCAAAAAACCTCTTTAGTCGTTGTTTGTCTGAAAATACTTCGTCTTTCCAGTCAAAGAGGGTCAGCTGTAGACATGTGATTTTTGACCCTCCCCAATATTTTTCATTTTTTAGCACATAAATATTTAATTTAGGCTTAATATAGCTATTTCAACTCATTTTTACTCTTTTGCTTTATTTATCACAAAAAATAAAAATTACAAAAAAATATTTTAGTTTACGTATTTTTCGTAAATTTAAATAAAAAAATATACAAAAATAGTACCTTATCTTTATTTTTATATAATCTTGAAAACACAAAAAATAGTTTTATGTTTTATAGTTCAATTAATTAAAGTTAATTTTATATTTTTATATTATAATTGTACATAATTTTGGAAGGAGGAATTAGTTTTAGGTCGGTTTGTCCCGTCTTTATAAATCTTGTAGTCCATTATTTTAGTCTTTGACCCAATTCCCTAGCTCATAATTCCTAGGCCCATACCCCTAACTAAATCTCTACCCCTATATAATAGTACCTAACACCTAAATATACACACACCAAAAAAAATGCCCCTCCCCTCTTAAAATCATTTGAGCTTTCATCTCTTTCGGAACAAAACCATAGAGTGATTCCAAAAAATCAACTTGAAAATCTAGCCGCTGTAAAAAGAGAGATTAGGCAACAATTGGAGGAGAAAGGTAACCCAGCAATTTTAGATCCATAGAGCCGCAGTTTTCTTTTTTTTCTCAAAAAATACCATCTTCATAGCTCCCTTTTCTGTTAATCACCATTAGACACCACTGGTTTTTAGCGATGTAAAACACACCACATCACCACCTTGGGCCTCTATTATTATTTCAAATATTCTCTGATTGATTAAAGCTTTTGTTAGTTGAGCAAAATTCTTTGGGTTTGAGGTTTCAAATGCTCGATTTGAGCGATAAGGAGGTGGAAAAATTGTCCGATTCTGGGTTTGAGGTCTCAGTTAAGGGTGGTTCGAGAGGTTTGGTTTGCGGTATATGTTCGAAACTTTGGTTAATAGTTTCTACTGCTCCTGTGCTACAAAAATGGTTGGCATCAGATTTCATAATATAAAGGTCCATCTTTTATTTTATTATTTTTTTTAACAAGATTGTTGTTTTGTTTATTTCTCCTTAAGTACATATCCTACTGTTTCCTTGACTTATTAGCCCTTTTGCCTTATTTTAACTTAAAGTATTTTATTGCTTATTTTTGTTTGTTTTGTTTTGTGTTTATTCGTTTCATATGAACTTAGCTTAATGCCATGTACTGTTGAGATTATTTTAACTTAATGTTTAAGTAAATATGTGTTATACTTGTGCTTTATTTAAGCAATTCCATAGCCTTCTATTTTTTTCGTTCTAGTATTATTTAGTATCTCTAAGATTTAAACAATTTGATAATGGAAGAAAGAATGAGCTTTGAGAATAATTTATTAGTTTAATTTTCATCTGCTATACTGGACGTTCTTGTTAGCGAAAGGTATGATTAAAGGTTTATAGTTTCTTTCACTACTATTAGCACGACTAATTCTAAGAATTAATTGTAGTTTTGCTTTATCTTTGGATAGTGATTAGCAAAATTGATATTGTTCATAATTTTTAGTTAAATCAAGCATTCCCTTCACTATGACAATTCCATAATACCTGAACCTTGCAAGAGTCCCAAATCTTAGGATAATGGAAATCACGAACGCGTAGTTGCTTTAGGCGCGTTATTTTAATGACTTACCTTCCTAAACTCGGGTGCGCATTTATGTGACCAAAATCCAAATTTCAACGATGTTAAAATATGTCAAAATCATGGGTGCATTTATGTGATGTGGTTCGAGACGTATTTTAATAACATTGCAATTTTCTGTAGAAATGAATAAAATCGGTTAAAAGTCAAAATTTGCACATAGGTTCATAATCGTTTAAAATTAGATAATAAAGCCGGATATAACAGTTGAGCGACCGTGCTAGAACCACGGAACTCGGGAATGCGTAACACCTTCTCCCGGGTTAATAGAATTTCTTACCCGAATTTCTGGTTCGCAGACTGTAATACAGAGTCAATATTTTCCTCGATTCGGAATTCTAAACCGGTGACTTTTGACACCATAAATTATCCCAAGTGGCGACTCTGAATCTTTTAACAATAAATCCCATTTTGATTATCCTTTAATTGGAAAACTCCTTTATACCCTTTCCGGAGTGTAGGAAAAAAGGAGGTGTGACATATGTTTGCAGTACAGAGTATGACTTTAGAGTTTGAAGGAAGTTGTATTAGAGAAGTTGTATTAATTTTTTTAGAGAGGGAAACTCTCACGTCTTTTTAAAACTTTTTTGTGTTTTACTTCCCGTGATCTGGACTTTGAATCATTCTTAAACCTGTAATGTCTAAATATCAAGCACTCGTTTGACGGGAGGAATTAGAAAATAGAAATATCAGAAAACAAGTTTTCTATAAGATAATATAATGATTCGCTGGAGGGATCAGGACAAATCCAGTTTGCTTTTCTCTAATATGCTTTTTTCTATTACTTACACTTTGTTTGCATGATTGTTACCCATTGTATTGTATTATATTGTATTGTTATTTAAAATAATATTTATTTTGATTGTTATTTAATATTAGTTATATTGTATTATTAAATATGTTATTCTGAAACAATAAAAGACCCATTTTAAAACAACAGATTTAATGTTGTGGAATTCTTTCTTCTTCTTTTTTTCCAATTATGTCCTTACTTATTACTCCATAATTATATTTTACCTTTTGCTTTTTTATTTAATTCCAAATCTCGAATCGATTGACCTATCTTATCTTCGTCCATCTCCTATAATGCTGTCCTTCTCATCCAAATCTCTGTTGGTTTCTTTGTCTCTTTTCATTGTTGATTTCTTTCTTCTTCTTCTTTTGGCTAATGATATTTAATCTTTTCCTTCAGTTTTTTGCTCTTATTTCTAAACTAAATAATTGGTGACAAAATTAGTAGAGAGATTTTCTTAAATTATTTTTATGCGTAATTCTTGATGAATTTAATATTTAGTTGAGGCATTTTAGTAATATGATACTTCAAACCAAATGACAAAATGTATTTGCAAGCTATTCAATCTATCCAAACGTTATATCCATAAATAATACAATGCAATACGATACAGTATAATATAATATATTATTAAATAATGGGTAACAATGATCCAAACATGACGTTAAAGTAGTCATTAGACTCTGGAGCTACTGTTCTAATTACCAACGCCCCAAAAGAATATACAGTAAGTTATGAAGAAAAACTACTAAAAAGAGGATGGCTTTTTCAACTCCTATTTTATTTTATTAACTTTAATTTCAAATACATTTTTTTTGGAAAAAAAATAAAAACAAAATAATCATATTTACAACTGGTGATGGAAGAATAGTCATAGTTTCAAAAGTAATCGAAATTTAGCCACCTTTTCGTATAAAGATAAAATCTAAATAAACTAAATAAAGACACCCTTAAAAATTCGGAAATATTCCAGCATAATATGCTGAAGTTCGAATATTTTACATATGAGCTTCCAGCATAATGTGCTGGAATATAATATGCGGGAAGTTTATATGCAGGAGTTCCATAATCCAGCATATTATGCTACAAACTTTCCGTGTGCTGGAGTTACATAATATGCTGGAAGTTTATATACATAGAGGCTCTATAATCCCACATGTTATGCTGAAACTTTTCGTGTTTCAACAAAATAGTGGTTATTTTTTAATGACTTTGCAAAACCGGACAATTTTTCAATTACCAATCCGAAAACTGACTATCCCATGCTATTTTCACTTTCTTCCCTTTTTTCCATTTCAACTTACGTAGCGTTCAGTTATTTAAAAGCACAAGTCTGGTAATTAAATGCTTACATTTTGAAGTGCTGCATCTTTTCTTTTTCTGACAAAAAGAGTAGTGAATAAGTTAGCGAAAGGAACTTGCTAGTATTGCTTTATTGCATGCCATACCTAATCTCATTCTCTGCTACTTCAGGCTATTGGATCTATCCAAACAAAAAAATGCATGATCATTGATCAGCACTCCACTTCTTTTCTGTCAAAAAAATGAATTACATTTGCATTGATTGCATTCTGCTTGATAACAATAACAAGAAACGCGATGTCTAAACTCTAAACTCCCCTATTATGGAAAGAAGTATTACATTTATGATATCGTTTGACTAGGATTCAGCAAAGCTGTTACGTTAAAAATCGAAGCTGAAAGAAAATTGCCTTCTATGAAGAGAAGGCCAACAAGCAAAAAATAAATAAGACGTACAATTGAACCTACATGTGGAAAATACAATGATCATGTTCCGTAAACAGCAGCCGCAATATACATTTTTCTTCATCATCGCAAAATTTTGAACCCGTAGGGGCAAACAAATTCATGTACAGTCAACTGTTCGGATAAACTGTTTGTCTTCTTCACCATCTACGGCCGAAGTTTCCGCGACCTCTTCCACCTCTGCCTCCGGAAAAGCGACCACCACCTCTCCTGTCATAGAAGCCACCACGACCACCACCAAATCTTCCACCTCTTGCCTGGTCTTTCTCTTGCAACCGAGGCAGTTCTTTTACTACCTCTAAGTTTACACCTTGGGTATTCTTCCCTGCAAAGCCCCACCGGGGTAACGGCAAAATCAATGAGATCAAAGCTGGCACCAATTTATCACTGATTATGGGGTTGCTTGAGTATATATGGGTATAAGACACAAACTATGATGAAGGCTCTAGAATAGAATTTTGTTTGGATGATTCTCATCTATTTCAATTACGGAAAATGAAGAAACATACCTGCTAGAAACATATCCAGGTCATCAGCAGATACATCAAAAACCGCGCCCTTTCCATCAGCTGTCAAAGTAAGACCTTTGATTGATTCAACCTTGTCCTCTGGTAGGAACCTCCGCAAAACATTATATGCAAAGCTGCCATCATATTAACAAAGCAGAAAAGATCAACAGAGGAATTATTCAACAGAACAGCAGCAGGCTCTGTCCATAGCGGCTTTCACTGAGCTTCATCGTCATGGTATGACTTGTTAATTGGAGAAAGTAAGAAAAGCATTTAGTGACATGGTTTAAATACTCACGAAGGTGCAAATATGGGCCTCCCACACTCGAGAAGTAGAGTAACACAGTTCTCCATGGAAGAAAGAAGCGACCGAGTCTTGATCTCAGAGTAGCCCTAGAAAGCAAGAGACCAGTCTAGTCAACCATAAGGCCCTTGGTTTCAACACCATACAAATATTGAAGAGAAATACTTACAGCTGCCTTGGCAAGTGCCTTGGCAAGCAATTCTGCTGGTGATAGTTCAGAGGTGTTTAGAAGTTCCTCAGCAGCAGCCTTGAAAGCAGGTATTACACTACAGAGATTTGCAAGCAAATGGAAATGATAAAGCAATGGTAGATTAAAAAACCAACCAAATGCACAAATGAAAAACTTACCTATCAGAAATTTCAGCAACTGCTTCTGCTGCTTCTTTCCCAGCCGCTTTAGCAACATCAGCGGGCTGTGGAGCAGATAGATGCTCGAACTTCACACCAGATTCTCTTTCAATCCTAGAAATGTTGGACTTCTTAGGATCATAAAGCATTACCGCCACACCAGTATTTCCTGAATGGCATAACAAACAAATATAAGTAAGAATGTCCCTGAAGTCCAGTGATCAAAGGAAAGCAATTCCAACATCAGCATCTCACCTGCCCTTCCTGTCCTTCCAGATCGATGAATATACGCTTCGACGTCGCGTGGAGGCTCACACTGACCATACATGTTAAATTCAGCATTCAAATAACCGATAAGGTTGAGCATCAAAGTCGAATATGAATTTAGTCGTATCAAACCTGAATAATTAATTGAACGTCGTCAATATCCAATCCACGGGCTGCTACATTTGTCGCCACTAATGTCAGGAATTTTCCTGATCTGAATCCAGAGAGTGTAACCTGGAACAGCATACAACAATCAGGGAAAGAGTTGTTAGTTGAGAATTGACCATAAATATAAAATTTGTTGAAGGAGTCGAGGAAAGTGACAAACAGTCAACTTATGCAAAGTCCTGTTAGGTTTTTATATTCTTATACATCAACAACAGAAGGCGATTACTTCTGGAGAAACTCTCATCTTCTTGAAGTGCAAATTCATCAAAAGGATAGCGAGAAGAATGGCGAAAGAGGCACACCAGAATAAAACTATTTTAAACAAAACTTTACCTCACGCTGGGACTGTTGTATCTCTCCATGCAAAGCACGTGCTCCCGGCAATAAGCCGGCTAGCTCAGAAGCATAACCCCTTGTTTCAGTGAAAATAATAGTGCGGCCACCACTGATATTTCAAGGAAATAAAGAATGTTGGAGAATGAATTCATAAGTTGATTGTCATTCTAAGAATTAGAAAGGACAGATACTAAAAAAGAGATACAACCAACCTGCTGTAGCAGCGAATAATATCAGGAATCAGCTGAGTTCTGGCTGAACTAGAGCATGGTATAATGATATGTCTCACATTCTTACTGGCCTTCATTTTCTCATCACCAACAAGATCAGCTGTTTTCTTATCAGGTTTGAGAAACTTATAAGATATCTGCCACCAAACACAGATCACTATTCAAGAGGGAAAAACTGCAAGCTTAGGACACAAGTTGTATATCTCCGTTCACCCCAAGGTCGCCTGTTTTCCAAGCCCCGGAAAAAGAAATTTGTTTAACTAAATAAACGAAGGGGTAAAAATATTCCCAGGAGGAGAAAACACTGATTCGTAGTTATAAAAAAGGAGAGATAATGAACTAACATGCTTCACCCAGCTTGGCAAAGTGGCACTGAAAAGAAGTGTTTGAACTTGGCTTGCATCTTCTACCTTGCCTTCAAAATTCAAAAGAGAAAGGAGAAGAGTAAGCATAACAAAATCATTAACCATAGGATGGAAAGATCCCTGGAAATGACATTTAAAGCATAGGCAAATTTCAGCTACCAAAGAATATCACAATGACGTAAGTGACAGCAGCGAATAAAGAGAAGATAAATGGTCAGAAAATGAGGGTAAGATAACCGCTGAATAGTATACCTAATATAAATTCCACATCATCAACAAAACCAATTTTCAGCATTTCATCAACTTCATCAAGAACACGGAACTTTAGAGACCTGAAATCAATATTTCCTCTTTCAATGTGGTCCTGCATCAAAATTCGTAAGGAGTGAATCTAAACTCTCTGAAGCATGAAAACGTAAACCTACAGCAAATATTCCAGAGTCACCTAACATAAGACTATTGAATACACTACCTTAACTCTTCCAGGAGTACCCACAACAATATCAACTCCTCGTTTCAATTGCACTTGTTGTTGTCCCATTGGAGAATTTCCATACAAACAACATGAAGTAAGCCCCACGGTCCGACCATAAACTTCAAAGTCAGCAAACACCTGTAATTAACATGAAGTGAGAAAAGAAAACTCATAGGTTACACATTCAGGGAAGCAGTCAACTTGGGCAAGGCCTCTAAAATAATACCTGAAGTGCCAATTCCCTAGTAGGTAAAAGCACCAAAACACAAGGAGCCCTCCCATACCCTGTTTTCCGAGACGCTTTAGTAGGACCATTTGTCAGGGACTCCAATATGGGCAACACAAAGGCCAATGTTTTACCCTGCAAATGTGGGAGCAAAAATTGAAGTAAAAATTGCTTGTTAGTGACGATTTAATCAACGAAATAATTACAAATATGTCACTCATTGTTGTTCTTATGATAATAGAACAAAAGTGGGTACTGTTCATTTATCATAATGGCAAAGTAATGGACAAAAGTTGTTATCAACTCTCTTGTTTTCAGAAAACTCATTTTAGATATATAATTCACATCAAAAGAGCAACTTGTGTATCTTACAGTAAGCCTCTAACAAATGGAGCAACAAAATGTGGGACATGAAACCACATAAACAATGCAGCAGAAGATCACCAAAAAAGCAAGCTACTTTTTCGTAGGTTAGGTGGTCAGTGAACAGCACAGGAATGAGAATCACATAAAAGAACTAAGGTTCTATCCCCCCCCCCCCAACACCCCAAGAGCCAAATGCATGTTTAGATGGTTATAGATGACTTGCCTAATCTTAATTTCCAAGGAAAGCATGGACATGGGTTATTGCATTCGGGGTTAGAATTTCCAAATGCCACAAACTAAACAGCCCATAATCAAACCAGTAAACATCAAGAGACCTTCAAATCTTACATGACAAGTTGCTATGACAGCCAGATTTTTGAAATATCAGCATGCAACTTTAAATTTACTAACTGAACACAAAAAAATAGTAATAAAAATTAAGAATTTTAATTTCAGAAAGGTAATAGCAAAGAGTATTGCACACCTGACCAGTGCGAGCTCGACCAACTAAGTCATTTCCATCAAAGATGGTATCAAAAGTCATAGCTTGAATAGGAAAGAGCGCTTGAATACCCTTAGCAATCAAAGCCTCTCTTAAAGGCACAGAAATCCTAAAATTAGACAAAGCGTTAGGATCCTCCTCTTTCTCCTCCTTTTTCTCCTCATCATCATCATTCTCCACCAATTTAGCCTTTTCCTTCTTGTCATCCCCATTCAAATTACTCGGCTCCAGTATCTCCGAACTATCATCGTCCTCCTCATCATCCAAGTTTAAATATTTTCGCTTCTTATCTTTCTTCTTACTCTTCTTAAGCTCTTCTGAATCAGACCCAGAATCAATCTTGGTCTTTTTCGACTTTTTAAGGGTGTCGGCGGATGACCCTTTTTCGCTCTTCTTCATCTTCTTCTTCAGCTCTTTCGGCTCTTCAGACCCCATTGTTTCACTTACAACAAGTGCAGGCATGAAAAAGGTTTTGTTAAGCTTGGAGGAAGAGAGGAAAGGGAGGAGATGCTGCAAATGGTGTGGCAGTTAAGCTGCAATAGCAGGAGGAGGAAAGAGGAGGAAACTTGAGTTTAGGGTTTCTTATTTATAGGGTTTGGCGGTGGGATCGCTTCGAAGCCGTTGGATTGCAAATGCGTCCTGAGTTTAATTGCTTATCGTCCGATTTTTAAAACATCCCCAACTTCGCGGGAATACTTTGACCATCAGCTCCTTGCTAATTGCCACTCTACTACTCTAGTACTAGTATTTTATTTTTATCAAGTGTATGAATTTCCTTCTAGTTAAAGTTAAAATTTTCGTGTTTTTTATGTGTTTGATTATGAAAGAAGTGGAGATAAATACAAGTAGCAATATTTTAGAATGAAGATTTTGATTTAAATTAAATCCTACTTGAACTGCAAAATTTCTTTTATTAAACTTTTATTTTGATAGTGTAAGAAGAAATTTACACTTATGATATATATAACTTACAGGAATTTTTTGTGCCGAATATAAATTATATAGGAATTATAATGCAGGAATTAGTAATAAAAAATTATTTTTTATTAAATAGTTGGTTCATCGCACTAAAATTAATACAATTATATCATGTAAAATATTTAATTATTTGATTCTTGCTTAAAGGATGGTAGGACTTAGGACGCAAACTAAAGATCGAACTCCTAAATTAAATTAAAAGGCAATCAGTTTATAATTATAATCTTTGATGCTTGACCGTTATTAGCTTCTAGGAGAAAGACAATGGTAATTTTATCCGGTTGGTGCTTTATATATGAATAAGTTATTTCACGTTATTGGTGACATAAAATAATATAGCAATTGGTGTATTAAGTTATATAAGATTTAATTATACGTGATTTAAATTACAAACCAAGCATTGAATAAAGTTATACCAAATTTTTATATCATAATTATTTCATCTATTCTTCAAACCAAACAAGTCATCAGAATATCGTTTGAAGGAATGAGATGGTGCCTTGACTTATTAACTAACTTTTGAGGTTGTTACGTGTAAAGTGTCAATTCATTATTTGGTCCTTTACAAAATGTCATTTTGCTTTGAGTATATTTCAAATTGTCATTTTGGTTTATGACCCTTGTGGGGCCTACAGGCCATCCAAGTCAGCATTTCTGATTGTGTTGGAAAATTGGTGCAAATTGAAGGGCCTCATTGCAATTAAAATATTATTAAACCATACATCTAGGAAAACGATGAAAAAGAAGCCAGCAAATTTCCTCCATCAGTGATCAGTCCAAGCTTCCCAAAACTTCCAATGCGTGAAACAATAGCTGCATTGAGTTCATAGATGTCTGGGTAAGTAATACATTATTTCAACTTTTGTTTTTTTTATTATTGTTTTTATGAAATTTTTTGAGGAGGAGTACTCAAAGAAGAAGATGAACAAGAAAAGATATTTGATTGTTGAAGCAGGAAATTTGTATATTAACACTTATCTACAGGAGATTTGTGTTTCGAAGTAAAAGGTAAACCAGAAAAGAGATTTGACAGTGTAAGCCGGAGATTTATATTTATATTAAAAGCATGAAGCCCATAACTTAAAAGTTAAATTATAAAATACCTTTGACTTAATTTCCTTTTTATCAACTTAAGTAAATACATTTTTTATTAATAAAAACTAATGCCTACGAAGTAAACCAACGCTTCATACGCCTCTTTTGAAGAATACAACGAAGAGATGCCACCTTTTAGTTTATTCTCCAGAAAAATAAAAATTCCTATGTCTTTCTCAAATATAATTATAGAAGTGGAAACTTTTTAATTGAAAAGTTAAATTACTAAAATGCCCGTCTAATTAATCCAATTATCCTATTTATAAAAACTAAAAAGATAAACCCTGCCAACGGACCCCAACCAAAGGTTCATACGCTTTCACTAATGATCACAATCATTCCAAAGTTTCACCAAGGGATCCTATTTTTAGTTTACCAAGGGATCCTATTTTTAGTTTCTAATATGTGTTGCCTTTTCAAATAAGAAGACGAACATTATTGCTTAGATTTTTAAAATGAGAGCGAAGCCTTCATTATTGTTTCTCGCCTATTCACTCTGTATTTACTTTGGACGGGATTGTCTTGAAATCAAAATAGGTATGATCAGATTTAACTCATTGTTTTTCTTATAATTTATTCTGGTAAGCTTTTGGTTAGATACTTTATCTAATGTTTTTCAGTTACACTACTTATTTATTTTGAAAGTTAGAAATAATAAACATATTGCCCTACTATAGTTATTATTTAATAATGTTTAAGTAATCTAAATATGCTACTTATAAAAATATTAAACAATTAAGGAAGAAAAAGAATTGTTGCGTCCTTCCTCTGAAAGTTGTGTATTTCCAATTGTGTAAATAACTTTTCCTTCAAAATTAGTTTAGCAGTTGGCTGCCTTGAGGATTTTGTAACAAAAAAAAGCACGAAAAATAAATATTGTCTTTAAAAGGTTTCTGTCATTATTGATGGTAGAGTAATTTATCTATCTATCTATCTATCTCTCTCTCTATATATATATAGGTGGGATTAGAAAAGATGACTTGGCACCTCTCATTGGCCAAGGATTGTATCTATCTTTTTTCTCCTTTTTTTGACCTTTTTCTCTACTTTTCATTTGTCTAATAATAAGATATATTGTTGTAGTTATAAGAACTCATTTATTACAAAACATTAAAAATTTAATTATAACTCCATAATGAATAAGGGAAGAGAGAAAACATTAGTTTCAAAACGAAAAGAAATCCGTTTTTTGACTTAGCAAAGAAAGGAAATTACAACTTTCTTTAATTTCTCAACCGTTACAACTTTCCTCCATAATAAAAAAGGAATGATACAATAGTCTTCCTTGCAACCTCCTCCTATTCAATCTTTTCTTGTGATGAATGAAAATTTTGGTGGCGAAGCCTCTATTAAGGTATAATTATTTACTTTCCTACTCAATATATTTTTTTTATTGTACATTGAGATGTGATGAATGAAAATTTTGGTGGCGAAGCCTCTATTAAGGTATAATTATTTACTTTCCTACTCAATATATTTTTTTTTATTGTACATTGAGATGTGATGAATGAAAATTTTGGTGGCGAAGCCTCTATTAAGGTATAATTATTTACTTTCCTACTCAATATATTTTTTTTTATTGTACATTGAGATGAGAATATGTTGGTTTCTCATTTGATATGACCCATCAGTGCCTTTAAAATAGAAAGAAATTATTGGAGGAGAGGAAGTGACTATGGAAGCTCCGATGGAAAAGCTCATGGACGGCTTGAAGCTTCATGTTTGGTTGGTATTAGATTTTTAGGTTTTTCTATTTAAGTTTCAATTTGTTTTTTTTTTTTAATTTTTCTATCACGGGATTTATATTTATTTTTCTCAACTTGTGTCATAGTTGTCGCAGGTAATTATGAGAGCATCAAGGTCCAAAGAACAAGAGGACTTGGTCCTTGCACAAGAGCTGCGGATGCAACTCGATATCCTTCAAGAGACGGTAGGACACAATTGGTGCCATTTGTTTTTTTCCACAATATTTGTCTCAAGAAACAAGAAATTCTTCGTATGAAGTTTGAACAGTTGTAATAGGTAATTTATCCATTGTTTTAGTTCATAGAAGAATCACGACAATATGTTTATTACTAAAAATATTAATTTTCTTTTACAAAAATTAAGAAATTATAAATTAGTCTTGTCAGAATTTACAATTTAAAATTGTAGCATCGCTAGTTTGGAGTGCTTGGTTAGACATCTTTTATTCGCCACTAATTATATGAAGAAAATATCTTGAAATATTGTAAAAAAAGAAAGGGAACAAGAATCCTAAAATACATGGTTAACGTCTTTACTCTACATTAATAATGTGAAAAGGGGAAAAGGTTGTTTTTGATATGATCTTGTAGGATAAAAGAAAGAACAAAAAGGAACGATCTGTGTTTATGATAAATTCCAGATAGGAATGATTTTCTCTTTCTCATTTTTCAAACTCAATGCTTCGAAGTTCGGACTTAGAGCTCTTTTTTTTTTTGTCTGAAGGATTACTTTTTTGGAAATTTTAGGATGAAGAAGAAAAATTTTAATTTTTTTTTTTGTAGAGAATCTGGAGAAGAAAGTGGATATTGTGGACATTAAGGAGGAGCATAGTTTAATATTTTTTGGAGTAACCCAGGAAAGAGGAAGAAAATGGACGGAAAGAGAAGAAAAAAGAAAGGTCAATAGAGGAAGTACTCATAGTAAAGAAGGAGAAAAGAGAAATATTTAGAAAAATTAAGAGGGAAAAAAGTACTTTCCCAAAATGAGAGCTTATGTAGGGAATGAAAATTTTAGGGGGATTATAGAGTAGAATATGAATAGAAAGAAAAAGAAGAAAAGAAAATTTTGGAATAGCAAAAGAAGAAAATCAAATATTCATGTACTATGTATTTAATATATAATGTCATATTATAGCGAAATGTTGTTATAGAGAATATATGAAAAATCATATCCAAAGAAAACTATGACAGGTTTGATAAATAATGTTATAAAGAATGGTTATCGAGAGAATCATGTGTTAAAACAACATATTCACTATATTCCTCCAAAAAATTATTTTCCTTTTTATGAAAAAATAAATAAAGGAAAATGCAGTTCATTCAGCTTTGTTTGTGTGTGGGCGCATATACAATCAATATATAGAATAAAAAAATTATTTGCCTGCATATGCATAAATAAATTATTTTCTAAATTCATTGATATCTTTCACCAATTCTAAAGTGAGCAAAATTCCTCCAAAAATATCTCTTTTTTTTTCGTTTCATGAGAAAATACAATTCATGAAAAATGCAGTTCATGTGTTCGTGAGCACATATACGTCAATATATGGAACTAAATTTTGCCTGCATATACATGATATTTATTTCTTCTATTTTGACAAAATTTATATATTATAATTAATTCCAAATTTATTTTTGTCTTTTATAACCGCGCGAAGCGCGGGCAAATTTACTAGTATTAAATGAAATTCTCTTTGATTTGGGTAAGAGGTGAAGGAATTTGAGACGTGATGATCATTAATTTTGCTGGAAAAAAAAATATTTAAGACGTCAGAAGCCAACAATTTAAGAAATGAATCGTCTCTTAATAAAACAAATATTCACTTCCTATTCATTCTTTTGATGCCTTCCTACAAAATTATCCATAAAATTATTTGGCGACACCAACATACCAGCAAAAGCAATAATAATCATATGCTTTAAGTGTTAAGCCTCCTATCAATTGTTGGGATTCCAAATATGAATCAATCTCACACGGACAAGAACACTTTAAATTAACCTTCTTCTATCATTATATAAGTGGTTACGTTGCTTCATTGTTTCCAAAATGCACACACCTAATATCTTACTTCCACGTGTAAGTATGGACGGAACTTATTTCTTTTCTTTTATTCCTTGTTGTCGTGTTGTTTTTCCTCCGAATCATATTGCTTGCGTTGTGGCTTATTGGTTTGTTGAATTACTTTTGTTGTTGTTTGTCGCTGATAAATATAAAAGGGAGCAAATTCTTCATTTTTATAAATATTAGTAACTTTGCATTATTTTTTATTATTACTGGCCACATTTCATATATGATAAATGGAAGAACCTTCAATGATTGGTATCTATTGATGTGTGGTCATGTTTTTTTCCTTGCTTGTGTTAGTTTAGTTAGCATCCATAGATTACTTCCATATTAATAAATTTATATATAGTTTATTTTTTTCCTTGATCTACTTTAGATACTACAGCAGAGAGATGAATACCATTTCTGTATGGTTTTTCGTTAATGCATTTGATCACGTGTAGGAAAGAGATATCAAAATTATCGTGTAATATTAAATATGTTTAGAAATAAAAAAAATATAAATTGAAAAAAGGAATTGCAAATGCTATAAACTTAAGAAAGATATATGTCCAACTCCCATGATTTACAGAAGTGACAGTAAGATCAAGCACATTGATTAATAGTATATACTATATATATAGTATATCTCTGCTTGATAATTTTTGTAGTTACAGAATTTTTGTAATTGTAAAGCTCAAGAAGGTGGCAATAGGTGGAATTAAATTTAGGAATGAATTTTTTGCCCAAAATAATAATTAGGAATGGATTATATGGTCCTTATTTATAAAGACTACAACATAGTAAAATGAATCGAGTATTTTGTAAAATATATCCCTTAAAAATATTTCAAAAATTCTAAAATTTACTTTTAAAAAATTATTTTATGAATTCGGACTTAATTTTAAAAAGTTCCTACTAAAATGAGAACTGATGATAGATACACATGAAAATTAAAACATGATATCTTTAGAAATTGGTTAATTAAATTCAATTTTAACTTTAATTTTGATATGAACTTTATATTTTCACTTCTTTTTGGATAGTATTATATAGTCATTGCAGAATCTACCAACTGCAAGTAATTTAATTTCAATCATAAACTTTTGCTTCCAAAAAATGAGAATATCGGTGCATTGTTAGGTACTTGGATAAAGAAGGTTCTTTCCAAAGCGAAGGAAAAGTAGATTATTCAAAATGTAGGATATATCTATCTATATATAATATTATATATATATATATATATATATATATATATATATATATATATATATATATATATATTAAATAAGCGTAATTTTCTTTGCTCGCCTGAAAAGTAAAAAAAAAAATATCTTTTCTCGGTCAGCTAACCATGTTTGTGTATTGAAGATAAAGAACAAAATAGCTTTCCAAGAAAATTAAGAAAAATTTTTAAATCTGCAAGGGTTATATTGTTTTTTTTAAACTAAAAAAGAAGTATCATATGTGAAATTGAAATAATAAAATAATAAAATTTGACCAAATTTTAAATTGAATATATTTCTAAGATAATTGCTGACTTCTAAGGTAGAGCTTCTTGCTTAGCTTTTATTGAATTGGTTAAATGAAATCAACAATCCTTAGTTTCTTGTACCTGTAATTTTACTTTTCACTTTTATTCAACGGTTAATTTTTAATATAATATTGATATGATTTTCAAAACATTTATATCTATGGAGATGGACGCGTGTGGAAAAACTAGTATAGTAAAACGTAGGAGATCTTAGTAACAAATCCAGGAGATTCTTATATAGTAAAATGTAGGAGATCTTAATATAAAATGCATGAGATTCTTTTGCTGAAATGCAGAAGATATCGGTAGAAACCGTAGAAGATATTTATGTTATCATAGGAAATTTCATATATAAAGCATAGGAGATCTGGATATTAAACGTATGAGGTTTGCTATTATAAAATGCAAGAGACTGGTATTAATTGACTTTTATTTTTATTTACAGGTGATCAATATATGTAGATATCAATGGGTGATTTGACTATTTGCATTGAGTTTGAGTCTAAGGAGAAGAAAATTATTAGGCTGATTCATTATAGCCAAGGAGTACGTTATAATGATTTGGTATAAGTAATATGTCAGCGATGCAAGATAACATGTAGTCCAAAAAATATTATTATGAGTTACAAGCCAATGGTTTTGGATAAAATCTGGCAAGAGGCTCCGTATGCTCTACTAGAGGATGATTTCGATTTAAAGTCCTTTTTCACAATTGCTGATGAATAAGGTGCTAAGCCAACATTGAAAGTTTGTTTACATGAGGATACTGATAAAATTGAAAAGACAAGTGCAGTAAATTATGGAACTGGTGATACACAAGTTATTATGTAAAGCAATGATTGTAATGTGGTCCAAGAGTATTGTAGTCCGATTTTAGTGGAAGAAGAGGAACCAATGGATAAGTTTGACGAACTTCCATCGGAGCATAACATAACCCCCGTTTACCAAGTTGATGATTCTGGAACTATTTTTCAGAAGGAGGCTGTTTTAAGGAAGGAGAGAATGTTGGAATGCCATTTTTGGAACGATCAAGTGCTATGGAAAATATGACTTGGGAGGATAGCTTTACAACCATGTCGAGCAACGAGTGTTGCAATGAAGGTAGATTTAGTGATCGTTTTGATCTTCATTTGGGGAAATATCTGAAAGCAAAAAAGGAAGTTTTGAGGAAGCTAAAAACAATTTTGTGTCTGCAAAGTTTTAGTTCAAGATAAAAAAAGTCTAAACCTTCGTTTGTTTTTGTTAAATGCATTATTGAGGAGTGCACTTGGCGTGTGCGTGTTGTGACGTTAGCTAATTCGTCACGCTTTTGTCGTTAAGAATTACTGTGGTGAGCATAATTGTGGGATTAAAAATGCAGCAAAGTGCCATAAACAAGCTTCATATGATATAGTTGCCGAAATGATACGTAAAATTTTTGATTTATCAGGACAAGGACCAACACCAAAAGAGGTAAAATCATTGGTGCATAATGAAATTAGATGTGAAGTTAGTTACTGGAAAGCTTGGAAAACGAAACAGGAAGCCTTGGCAATCATAAGAAGGACATCAGAAGAAGGCTATTAATTATTATCGGGGTACTTACATATGTTGGAGCAAACAAACCCGGGTGCGAGGACAGACTTAGTGTTGGATGAATATAACAAATTCAAATATTTCTTTCTTGCTTATGGGACAACTATAGAAGGATTTTCTCATATGAGGAGAGTGATTTCTGTAGATGGAACATTTCTTGACTGAAAAATATGGTAGTGCACTAATATCATGTAACGACCCGCCCGGTCGTTTCATGAATTACCGCTCCGTTTTCTCCATTCCTGCTTCTTTATATATTGTTCAGCTATATTTCTTCGCATTGTGTTGGTTAGTTTGGGTTCGCAGTGGTTTTGTAGAGAAATGAGACACTTAGTCTCTTAAGTTGGTCTTTTGGTTGAAAATTGACTTGTAAGTAAACAATCCCGAAATTTGGTTTTTATGATTTGGATAGCTTCGGGAGGTGATTTGGGACTTAGGAGCGTGATCAGAATGGGTTTTGGAGTTCTGTGGTAGATTTAGGCTTGAATTGGCGAAGTTGAAATTTTGGCGTTTTCTTGATAGTGGAAATTTTGATATCGGAGTCGGAATGGTTCCGGAAGTTGGAGCAGGTCTGTTGTGGCCTTTGGGACGTGTGTGCAAAATTTTAGGTTATTCGAAGGTGGTTTGATAGACTTTTTGATCGAAAGCAGAATTCGGAAGTTTTAGAATCCTTAGGCTTGAGTCCGAGGGTGATTTGGTGTTCCGGCGTTGTTTTGAGTGTTCCAGGGATTGGTACAAGTTCGAATAGTGGTATGTAGCTTGTTCGTACTTTTGGTTGAGGTCCCGCAGGCCTCGGGATGATTTCGGGAGGTTGTCAGAAAGATTGGAGTTGAGTTTGAGCATGTTTCAGCTGCTGAAGTTCCTGTCATAACCGCACCTGCGGACTGGAGACAGCAAGTGCGGGCTCGCAGAAGCGGAAAAGGCATCGCAGATGCAGCCAAAATGGAAAAGGACTGAAGCCACAGATGCGGAGATTTGGGCGCACCTGCGATAGCGCATGTGCGTGTGTTTGACCGCAGGTGCGAGTTTGGGGCGGATAAGTAATTTCTGCAAGTGCGCACCTGGGACCGCAGGTGTGGGTGTGATGACCCAAAATGTCATCTTTAATTTAAATAATTATCTCGGTATTTTAAGACCTTGAAAAGCGCTATCAATAAATCCTCGACTTGCGTGCGCAGTCCGTATAATTTTCCGGAAGGTTCTTATGTGAAAAATGGATTAAATTGTGAACTAGAGCTTTAAAAACTCAACTAAGTTGACTTCGGTCAATATTTTGAGCAAGCGAATCAGGATAAAAGTTTTGACCATTTCGGTAGATCCTTATCATGATTGGGGACTTGGTCATATGCCCTAAATTGAATTTGGAGGTCCCTAGATCAAATTATTGCCATTTAACGGAATCTAGAAATCTAATGCGAAAGATTTCTTAAGTTTGACCGGAGATTTGACTTTTGAGAAAAAGACCCCGGAATAGAATTTTGATGATTCTAATAGTTTCGTATGTTGATTTTCGACTTAGGAGCATGTTCGGATTTGGATTTGGAAGTCCGTAGGACAACTCAGTGCATTTTGGCGAAAGTTGGAAAATAGAAGATTTTTGGAAAGTTTGACTGAGGGTTGACTTTTTGATATCGGGGTCGGAATCCAGTTCTGAAAATTTTTCATAGCTTAGTTATGTCATTTATGACTTGTGTGCAAAATTTGAAGTCAATCGGACTTGATTTGATAGGTTTTTGCATCGAATATAGAAGTTGGACGGTCTTAGTTTCATTAGGCTTGAATTGGGGTGTGATTCGCGGTTTTAGCATTATTTGATGTGATTTGAGGTTTTGACTAAGTTCGTATGATGTTTTAGGACTTGTTGATATATTTTGTTGAGGTCCCGAGGGCCTCGGGTGGATTTCAAAAGGTTAACGGATCAATTCAGACTCGAATTTAGTTGCTGAAATTTTCTGGGCAGCTTCTGCATTTTTCGCACGTGTGAACAGTGGCCGCACATGCGTGAACAGTATCCGTATACAGTATCAGTGTACAGTATCTGTGAACAGTACCCGTAAACAGTACCTATGAACAGTACCGTGAATAGTACCGTGAACAGTACCCGAAAAATTTCTGGACAGAATTTTCCATTTTTACCAAATTGGAGCTCGGGGAGAGGCGATTTTCGGGAGATTTTCAGAGAAAAATAACGGGGAAAGTATTCTTAACTTAATTTTGGTTAGATTACCTGAATATATTATTAGTTTTGGCATTAAAGCTGTGAATTTAGTTGGAAGAGTTTGAAAACTCTCTCGGATATATTTGAGGATTTGAGGGTCGAAATGTTATCGAAATTTAGTAAAATTGGTATGGTTGGACTCGTGGTTGGATGAGGTTTCATATTCCATGATTTTTGTTGGGTTCTGAGATGTGGGCCCCACGGGCGAATTTTTAGTGCAATTTTGGATTTTTAATGGAAAATATAGAATTTCATATGGAATTAATTCCTATAATTTTTATTGACTGAATCGAATTGTTTATGACTAGATTTGAGAATTTCGGGCACGAATTCGCGAGGCAAAGGCTTGTTGGAATTTTGAATTGGTTGTAAAGCGAGGTAAGTGTTTGGTCTAACCTTAGCTTGAGGGATTAAGAGTTGTGTCCTATTTATTATATATTATTTGTTGAGTACGACGTATAGGTATGGTGACGAGTATCTATACGTTGGTGTCAAGCATGCCCGTGAGTCTTATACTTTCATTAATGTGACTCCGTTTCGTATTGTATATGCTCTATATGATAATGTCTATTGAGGAATATGACTTGTGAAAGTATTATTGTTAATTAAATATGGTAGAGCATTGGCTCAAGTTGAGAATTGAGTTGTTAAGTAAACGTGAAAGAAGAAAGGAGAGAGAGAGAGAGAGAGAGAGAGAGAGAGAGAGAGAGAGAGAGAGAGAGAGAGTCATGATATTGTCTCCCTTGCCGGGATGTTATTGTTTTGATGTTGTTTCCCTTGTCGGGATTTGATTGTTGTACTATTATTCCCTTGCCGGAATTTTATTGTGATTTCATTTATTTCCTTGCCCTTATTCCTTGTGATTGTTGTTTGGATGAGGAAGAGTGTTAAAGCACGAAGGGTGATGCCGTGTATGATTTGGTGAGGAAGAGTGTTAAAGCACGAACGGTGATGTCGTGTATGATTTTGTGAGGAAGAGTGTAAAGCACGAAGGGTGATGCCGTGCCGCACGATGTACAATTCCGTGCCAATTATATTGATTTTATGGTGAGGATGAGAGTAAAAGCACGAAGGGTGATGCCGTGCAGTTTATATTGATTCTTATGGTGAGGACGAGAGTAAAAGCATGAAGGGTGATGCCGTGCACTTGTTTGATTTCTTGTTCCTCGTAGTTACCTGTTGTCCTTCTATTCTCAATTGATGTTTCCCCGCAACATGTATTCCCTCTCCCATTATTAACTGTACATTATTGTTCTTTGATTGTTGCTTGGGTGAGGAAGAGTGTAAAGCACGAAGGGTGATGCCGTGTATTGTTTTGGTGAGAGAGTGTTAAAGCACGAAGGGTGATGCCATGCACTTTCTGTTTGTTGTGTTTACTTGTTATTAACAATTCAAGTGTATTAATTGTTTAGATCCCTTTACTGTTGTGATCCTTTGTGTTGGAATTCATAGTATTTACAATACCTCGCCTTATTTTTTTATATGTTCAATACTTCAAATTTCAGAATTTGTTACATTTTTAACTCAATTGATTTCTCAATTAAATTTTCCTTAAACCGTTTGAGGTGGTACTTTACTTAAAAAGGAATTTCTACTATGTTTTGTTTTATTGATTTCTCGTATTAAAGGTAATGATTCATTTGATATTGTACTTTAATTGAAAAGGGTATTTTTTTTATCAAATGATTTCTAAAAGTAACTTCACCTTTTCTTGTTGGTTTCCTAATTGGGTTGGAAGCTGTACTCTACTTTATATTAAGTGAATGAGGCTCTTTGAACATTCTTAATTGTATGGGGTTATAGAACCTATGAACTGAGTAACATCAGAATATTGTTGTGCAATGTGAGACAGAAATATGTGAGCACAAGGTGCCGGGGAAAATATTATGATTTTATTTAATGGCACGTGAGTTGTCCGTGCGATTGTAATATAAATATGGGCACGAGGTGCCGTGAAAATATGAAAATGGGCGGAGACATATATTATTTATGATTATGAAATGAGGCGTCACAAGGTGACCTTTACTCGAAAGAATTATATTCGAAAGATGCTTATTTGAAAGATATTTATTTAAAGGAAATATATTCATTGAAAAGCATATTATCATAGAGATTTATATTTGAAAGACTTGATTAATTGATTGCACTTGTATCTATTATTTGTTGAGAAACATTTACGGTGTTCTTGTTGCTATCTATATCACTGGTTGATCATTGTTGCCATCATTGTTATCTGCTTCCTATTATTTTTGTACGCTATATTGCACAGGTTTATTTGGTAGTCTGGTCCTAGCCTCGTCACTACTTCGCCGAGGTTAGGCTAGGCACTTACCAGCACATGGTGTTGGTTGTGCTGATACTACACTCTGCACTCTTTTGTGCATATCCCAGTGCTGTAGACTTCGGACCGCAGTGAGATTGCTATTTCTTGTTCATCAGGTGACCCAAGGTAGTCCTGCAGGCGTCCGCAAGCCTTGGCGTCTCCTTCTATCTATTATTCCCGTTTCCTTCATGTATTTCCAGAGACAATGTTGTATTTATTTCTTTTAGACCTTTATTTGTAGTACTCCTAGACAGTCTGTGAAGTTGTGACACCAGTCTTGGGTAGATTTGTATGGATTGGTATTAGCAATATTATTAAAACTTTTAAATGTAGCCTTCCGCTTATTCAATTCTGTTGTTATCTGATTGTTGGCTCTTGACTGTTATCAGATTAAAAATGGAAACAAGGTAGATAGTTCAGTTGGTTGGCTTGCCTAGCTTTCACTAGTAGGCGTAATCACGACTCCCGAGGGCGGGAAATTTGGGTCGTGACGGCGGGTCCGTAGGTGCGAGATTTGTGACCGCAAATGCGGTATTACTGGGGCAGAACATATAAATAATGGCCTTCGCGAAATTTGAGTTGTTCTTCACCATTTTTATCCGAGATTGGAGCTTGTGGGCGATTTTGAAGAGGGGATCAAAGGGGTTTTCATTGAGGTGAGTTTCTTGGACCTAAAACTCGATTCTATGATGTTTTTTTACTTATTTAAGCATGGAATTTATGAGATTAAGGGTGAAAATTGGGGGTTTAGGGTTTGAAAACTGGAGACCTTTGATTAAGGATTCGAGGGGTCGTTTGTGGTCGAATTTTGGTATATTTAGTATGTATAAACTCGTGAGAGCGTGAGGACTCTAGTTTTGTGAATTTTATTGGAATCCGAGACGTGGACCTGGGGGTCGGGTTTGGCCAATTTCGGGATTTTCGAATTAAATTGATAATTTTCGTCTGGGTTTCACTCCTTTAGCGTATATTGATGGTTATCTACTGATTTTGGTTAGATTCGGGGCATTTGGAGGTCGAATCGAGAGGCAAAGGCATCGCGGGCTAGAGTTTGGCTTGGCTTGAGGTAAGTAACGCTTCCAAACTTGGTTCTGAGGGTTAGAAACCCCGAACTATGTGTTCTATGATTACTATTGAGGTGACGCAAATGCCAAGTGATGGGCGTGTGGGCGTGCACCATGAATATTGCGGCCTGGGTCATTCCATTGCACCGCTTAGTGACTCTTTCATGCTAATATGTGATTTAGTTAATGAGTTGCAAATCATTATAATAATCATGTTAAGGCTTCACGCCAACACTATTGAAACCCGAGAGGTCGTTTCTTACTGTCGATCATTAGATTCATATATATTCTGTACTCAGTCCTATTCATGCATATTATATCATGCCTCAATCTCGATTATTGCTATTTGACATTTCATAGCATTGTTCGGGCTAGTATCATGACATGTTGAGCCCGTGTATGTGAGACTGGAGATTAATGGCTGAGTGAGGCCGAGAGCCTGATATTGAGTGACAGTATGGGATCGGGTTGCATGCGCACAACGAGATATTGAACATGCCTTCATTGGCTTATTATAGCGCTTGGGCTCAGAGAAGCCCCTTCGGAGTCTTTACACCCCCAGTGAGCGCAGTCGATGCTATTGAGGGATGGATCTTCCCTGGACATGGACCTTGTCCAAAGTATTGGTATGGAGATAGATCTTCTCTATGAGGCTGGATTGGCCTGTTTCCTCGGCACTGAGTGACTTATAATCAGTGATGTATATATATTCTGGGATGGATCTTCCCTGGGCCGAGTGGGCCATATACAGTACCGAGTGGTTGAGCACTGTGAGTGAAAGTATTATACGTAACATTGATCATGCTATTTGTGCATTGGTACTTAGAGGTTCTTAAGCTTTATACTATTTATTGTTCATACTGTGTTTAATCATTGCGGAGAATTGACTTGAACTGTAAGCATGTCTACTTTCCTGTACAATTAAATGTTGCTAACTATTAAGGTTTGGTTCGTCACTACCGTCAATCCATAGTTTGGACTTGTTACTTACTGAGTTGGTGTACTCAAGTTATCCCCTGCACCCTTGTATGTAGATCCAGGTATCTCGGGGCACAATAGCGGCTGATGATCTTGCCAATTGGAGACTTTTCTTAGAGATTGCGAGGTAGCTGCCTGGTGACCGCAGTTCCGCCTTCTCCTTTCCTATCTTCCTTGTATTACTTTTATTGGATTTTTCTCAGACTATGTAGTCTTGGTTATTTCAAACAGTTGTAGTATTTTGCTCATGACTTAGTGACACCCGAGGTCGGGCTTGTATTTCTTTCCGCAGGATTTGATTTCTACTTTTATCTTATTGGATTTCTTTTAAAAATATGACTTTCTTAAGTTTTAATTGAAAAATGGAGTAAATGGGTACTAGTTGGCTGGCCTAGTATCACGATAGGCGCCATCATGACCATGTCAGGTTTTGGATCGTGACAAGTTGGTATCAGAGCCTAGGTTTCATAGGTCTCACGAGTTATGAATAGGTTTAGTAGAGTCTCGCGGATCGTGACAGAGACGTCTGTACTTATCCTTGGGAGGTTGCAGAACCTTTAGAAAAAACTTTACATTCTTGAATTCTTGTCGTGCGAATATGTTGATTCTGGAACTAAACTTCTGTTATTCCATTCTCTTACAGATAGTGAGGACACGTGCTATCGGTCAGGACATACGCCCACCAGTACCACTAGCTGGGGCCAAGGACGCGGTCGAGGCCGTGGTAGGGGCAGGGGTGTAGCCCATACAGTAGCTAGGGCAGCACTTGCAGATCCACCTGCCGCCCTAGTTCATGATCAGGCTCCAGCGGGGGATGCTCCAACAGTACCAGCTCAGGCACCGACTGTGCCTATTGTTATTCCAGGTCTCCAGGAGACCTTGGCTTAGATTCTGACCGTGTGTACCAGTTTTTCTCAGGTAATCGCAGTTTCTACTACAACAACTACTTCTCAGGCCGGGGGAGGCACTCAGACTCCCGCCACCCGTACACCTGAGCAAGTTGTTCAGGGACTGCAGACACTGGAGGCACCACCAACCCATCTAGTTGTACCTGCTCAGGATTTTATGGTTCTTGTTATGCTTGATGACGAGCGCGTCGATTGGAAAGGTTTGGTAGACTTCAGCCTCTAACTTTCAGTGGCACAGAGGGAGAGGATGCCCAGGGTTTCTTGGATAAGTGTCAGAGGATGTTGCGTACAACGGGTATTCTAGAGACTAGTGGGGTCTCATTTACTACTTTTTAGTTTTTTGGAGCTGCATTTTCTTGGTGGGAGGCTTATGAGAGGCGTAGGACTGTTGGTGCACCGCCTCTTACCTGGCATCAGTTCTCCATTCTCTTCCTAGAGAAGTATGTACCGCATTCCCGCAGAGAGGAGCTGCACTAGGGGGATATGACTGTGTCGTAGTATGAGATGACATTTTTTGAGTTAGCCTGTCATGCTATCTGGCTAGTTCCCATGGATAGGGAGAGGATCAGGAGGTTTGTTGATGGCCTCAACTATCAGCTACAGATTTTTCTGACCAGAGAGAGTATTTGGCGCTCCTTTTGTGGAGGTGGTTGACATTGCTAGAGAGATAGAGTCAGTTAGCTGCCAGGAGCGGGATGAGAGGGAGGCCAAGAGGTTTCGGGGATCTGGTAGCTTCAGTGGTGTTCCTTTGGGAGGTCAGACTTAGCATGGTAGAGGTCATCCATTCAGACATGCTCAGCCAACCCGTTCAGGTCACCTGATAGGTCATCTGGCCATGATTCTCACAGTTCACATCAAGGTCACTCGTTTCTCAATACCCTTCCAGCTCAGAGTTTGACTCAGGCACCATCAATTCAGGGCTCATCTATGCCTGGTTCTTCTAGTGGACATCTCGGTGCTCGGGGCTCCCTTTAATCCCCACCGCTACTTGCTGCGAGGGGTTGCTTTGAGTGTAGAGATTTAGGTCATATCAAGAGGTTATGTCCCCATCTTATGGGAGGTTCATCCCAGCGAAGGAGTCAGCATTCAGCTTCGGCACCAGTTATTTCTCCACCTACTCAGTCAGCTCGGGGTGGAGGTCAGTCAACTAGGGGTCGCCCAAGAGGGAGAGGTCGATCAGGTGTTGGTTAGGTCCGTTTCTATGCCCTCCCAGCCAGATCAAATGCTATTGCTTCAGATGCTGTGATTACAAGTATTATCTTAGTCTGCCACAGAGATGCCCATGTATTATTTGATCTCGGTTCCACTTTTCATGTGTCATCATATTTTGCTCATTATTTGGATACGCCCTGCGAGTCTCTTATTTCCTCTGTTTATGTATCTACTCTGGTAGGTGATACTATTATTGTGGACCGTGTATATCGGTCGTGTGTAGTGACTATTGGGGGTTTGGATACCCGAGTGGACCTCTTGTTGCTTAGTATGGTTGATTTTGATGTGATATTGGGCATGGATTGGTTATCTCCGTGTTGCGTTTGAATTGTCATGCCAAGACAGTGACATTAGCTATGCCAGGGTTGCCACGGATTGAGTGGCGAGGTTCGACTAATTATGTTCCCAGTAGGGTGATTTCATTTCTGAAGGCCTAGTGGATAGTTAGGAAGGGTTGTTTTTCATACTTAGCCTTTGTGAGAGATGTCAGTGCAGAGACTCCTAGTATTGATTTTGTTCCTGTAGTGAGGGATTTTCCCGATGTGTTTCCTACAGACCTGTCGGGCATGTCGCCGGATAGGGATATTGATTTTGGTATTGATTTGGTACCGGGCAGTCAGCCCATTTCTATTCCACCATATCGTATGGCACCGGCAGAGTTGAAAGAGTTGAAGGAGCAGCTTTAGAAGCTCCTTGATAAGGGCTTTATTCAGCCTAGTGTGTCACCGTGGGGTGCGCCTGTTCTATTTGTGAAGAAGATGGATGGCACTATAAGGATGTGCATTGATTATAGGCAGTTGAATAAGGTCACAATCAAGAACAAATATCCTTTGCGTCGCATTGATGATTTATTTGACCAGCTTCAGGGAGCAAGAGTGTTCTCCAAGATTGATCTCCGTTCAGGTTATCACCAGTTGAAGATCAGAGACTCGGATATTCTTAAGACAGCTTTCAGGACCCGATATGGTCATTATGAGTTCCTTGTGATGTCTTTTGGGCTGACCAATGCCCCAACAATGTTCATGCATTTGATGAACATCGTGTTTCGGCCTTATCTCGACTCGTTCGTTATTGTATTCATTGATGATATTCTAGTGTACTCGCGTAGTCAAGAAGATCACGCAGAGCATTTGAGAGTTGTGTTGAAGAGATTGAGGGAGGAGAAGCTTTATGCAAAGTTCTCCAAATGTGAGTTTTGGCTCAGTTCAGTGGCTTTCTTAGGGCACGTGTGTCCAGTGAAGGTATTCAGGTTGATCCGAAGAAGATAGAGGTGGTTCAGAGTTGGACAAGACCGTCCTCAGCCACAGAGATTCACAACTTTCTTGGTTTTGCAGGTTATTACCGCCGGTTCATTTATGGATTTTCATCTATTGCATCACCCTTGACCAAATTGACTCAAAATGGTACTCCATTCATGTGGTCGGATGAGTGTGAGGCGAGCTTTCAGAAGCTTAAGACTGCCTTGACCACAACTCTAGTGTTAGTTTTGCCATCAGCTTCAGGTTCATATATCGTGTATTGTGATGCTTCGAGAGTTAGTATTAGGTGTGTGTTGATGCAGGAAGGTAGAGTTATTGCTTATGCTTATCGTCAGTTGAAGCCCCATGAGAAGAACTACCCTGTTCATGACCTAGAGTTGGCTGCCATTGTTCACGCGTTGAAGATTTGAAGGCATTATTTGTATGGTGTGCCCTGTGATGTGTTTATTGATCATCTTAGCCTCCAGCACTTGTTCAAGTAGAAGGATCTCAATTTGAGGCAGCGGAGATGGTTGGAGCTGCTAAAGGATTATGATATTACTATCTTGTACCACCCGGAGAAGGCCAATGTAATGACCGATGCTTTGAGTAGGAAGGCAGTGAGTATGGGCAGTCTTGCATTTATTCCTGTTGGAGAGAGACCTCTTGCAGTTGATGTTCAGGCCTTAGCCAATCGGTTCGTGAGTTTGGATATTTCGGAGCCCTGTCAGGTATTAGCTTGTGTGATTTCTCAGTCTTCCTTATTTGATCGCATCAGAGAGCGCCATTATGATGATCCTCATTTGCTTGTCCTCAAGGACAGGGTTTAGCACGACAATGCCAAATATGTGACTATTGGTGATGATGGGGTTTTGAGGATGCAAAGTCGGATATGTGTGCCCAATGTAGATGAACTTTGGGAGTTAATTCTAGAGGAGGCCCATAGCTCACGGTATTCCATCCATCCGGGTGCCGCGAAGATGTACCAGGATTTGAGACATCATTACTGGTGAATAAGAATGAAGAAGGATATTGTGGGGTTTGTAGCTCGGTGTCTCAATTATCAGCAGGTGAAATACAAGCATCAGAGACCGGGTGGCTTGCTTCAGCAGATAGATATTCCAGAGTGGAAGTGGGAGCGGATCACCATGGACTTCGTAGTTGGGCTCCCACGGACTTTGAAGAAGTTCGATGATATTTGGGTGATTGTGGATCTGCTGACAAAGTCCGCACACTTCATTCCTGTGTGTACTACCTATTCTTTAGAGCGGTTAGCAGAGATTTATATCCGAGAGATTGTTCGCTTGCATGGTATCCCAATTTCTATCATTTTAGATAGGGGTACTCAGTTTACTTCGCAGTTTTTGGAGAGTCGTACATCGAGAGTTGGGTACTCAGGTTGAGTTGAGCCCAACTTTTCACCCTCAGACGGACGGGCAGTCCAATCGCACTATTCAGATATTGGAGGACATGTTGCGCACTTATGTCATTGATTTTGGAGGGTCATGGGATTAGTTTCTACTGCTCATAGAGTTTGCTTACAACAACAGTTATCAGTCGAGTATTCAGATAGCTCCATATGAGGCTTTATATGGGAGACGGTGTTGATCTCTAGTTAGTTGGTTTGAGCCCAGCGAGCTAGGATTTTGGGTACAGACTTGGTGCAGGATGCTTTGGATAAGGTGAAAGTGATTCAGGAGCGACTTCGTATAGCGCAGTCGAGACAAAGGAGTTATGCTGACAGGAAGGTTCGTGATGTGTCCTACATGGTTGGGGAGAAGGTTCTACTAAAGGTTTCGCCCATGAAGGGCATTATGAGATTTCAAAAGAAGGGTAAATTGAGTCCTAGGTTCATTGGGCCTTTTGAGGTGCTTTAGAGGATTGGGGAGGTGGCTTATGAGCTTGCTTTGCCACCTAGCTTATCGAGTGTGCATCCAGTATTTCATATTTCTATGCTCCGAAAGTATATTGGCGATCCATCTCATGTGTTGGATTTCAGCACGGTTCAGTTGGATAGTGATTTGACTTATGATGAGGAGCCAATGACTATTTTGGAGCATCAAGTTCAAAAGTTGAGATCAAAGGATATAGCTTTAGTAAAGTGCAATGGAGAGGTCGGCCCATGGAGGAGGCTACCTAGGAGACCGAGCGGGAGATGCGGAACAGATATCCCCACCTATTTGTGGCTTCAGGTATGTTTCTTGACTCGTTTGTGGATGAACGTTTATTTAAGAGGGGGAGGATGTAACGACCCAGTCGGTCGTTTTATGAATTATCGCTCCATTTTCCCCATTCCTGCTTATTTATATATTGTTTAGCTGTATTTCTTCACATTTTGTTGGTTAGTTTGGGTTCGGAGTAGTTTTGTAGAGAAATGAGATACTTAGTCTCTTAAGTTGGCCTTTTAGTTGGAAAAGTCAATCGGAAGTTGACTTGCAAGTAAACGATCCCCGAAATTTGGTTTTTATGGTTCGGATAGCTTCGAGAGGTGATTTGGGACTTAGAAGCATGATCAGAATGGATTTTGGAGGTCCGTGGTAGATTTAGGCTTGAATTGGCGAAGTTGGAATTTTGGCGTTTTATCGGTTGGTAGTGAAAATTTTGATATCGGGGTCGAAATGGAATTTCGGAAGTTGGAGCAGGTCCGTTGTGGCATTTCGGATGTGTGACCAAAATTTCAGGTTATTCGGAGGTAGTTTGATAGACTTTTTGATCGAAAGCAGAAGTCGGATGTTTAAGAATCCTTAGGCTTGAGTCCGAGGGTGATTTGGTGTTGTGGCGTTGTTTTTAGTGGTCCGGGGGTTGGAACAAGTTTGAATATTTGGTATGTGACTTGTTCGTACTTTTGGTTGAGGTCCCGGAGGCCTCAGGATGATTTTGGGAGGTTGTCGGAAAGATTGGAGTTGAGTTTGAGCATATTTTAGCTGCTTAAGTTCCTGTCATAACCGCACCTGCGGATTGGGGACCGTAGGTGAGCTCACAGAAGCGGAAAAGGCATCGCAGATGCGGCCAAAGTGGAAAAGGACTGGAGCCACAGATGCGAAGATTTGGGCGCACCTGCGATAGCGCAAATGCGAGTTTGGGGCGGATAAGTGATTTCCGCAGGTGCGAGATTTATGACCGCAGATGTGGTATTACTTGGGCAGAACATATAAATAATGGCCTTCGCGAAATTTGAGTTGTTCTTCACTATTTTTTTCCGAGATTGGAGCTTGTGGGCGATTTTGAAGAGGGGATCAAGGGGGCTTTCATTGAGGTGAGTTTCTTGGACATAAAACTCGATTCTATGATGATTTTTTCTTGTTTTAGCATGGAATTTATGTGATTAAGGGTGAAAATTGGGGGTTTAGGGTTTGAAATTGGAGACCTTTGATTAGGGATTCGAAGGGTCGTTTGTGGTCGGATTTTGGTATATTTAGTATGTATGAACTCGTGAGAGCATGAGGACTCTAGTTTTGTGAATTTTATCGGAATCTGAGACGTGGGCCCGGGGGTCGGGTTTGGCCAATTTCGAGATTTTTGAGTTAAATTGATAATTTTCGTCTGGGTTTCACTCCTTTAGCGTATATTGATGGTTGTATACTGATTTTGGTTAGATTCGGGGCATTTGGAGGCCGAATCGATAGGCAAAGGCATCACGGGCTAGAGTTTGGCTTGGCTTGAGGTAAGTAACGCTTCCAAACTTGGTTTTGAGAGTTCGAAACCCCGAACTATGTGTTCTATGATTACTATTGAGGTGACTCAAATATGAAGTGACGGGCGTGTGGGCGTGCACTGTGAGAATTGCGGTCTGGGTCACTCCATGGCACCGCTTAGTGACTCTTTCATGCTAATATCTGTGTTGAAACTGTGTGATTTAGTTAATGAGTTGCAAATCATGCTAATAATCATGTTAAGGCTTCACACCAACACTGTTGAGACCCGAGAGGTTGTTTCTTATTGTCGTATCATTAGATTCATTTATATCCTATACTCACTCTTGTTCATGCATATTATATCATGCCTCAGTCTCGATTATTGCTATTTGGCATTTCATAGCATTGTTCGGGCTAGTGTCATGACATGTTGAGCCCGTGTGTGTGAGACATGAGAGTAATGACTGAGTGAGGCCGAGAGCCTGATATTGAGTGACAGTATGGGATCGGGCTACACGCCGCAACGAGATATTGAACATGCCTTCATTGGCTTGTTATAGCGTTTGGGCTCAGAAAAGCCCCTCAGGAGTCTTTACACCCCCAGTAAGCGCTGTCGATGATATTGAGGGATGCATCTTCCCTGGACATGGACCTTGTCCGAAGTATGGTATGGAGATGGATCTTCTCCATGAGGCTGGATTGGCCTGTTTCCTCGGCACTAGGTGACTTATAGTCAGTGATGTATATATTTTCCGGGATGGATCTTCCCTGGGCCGAGTTGCCCATATACAGGACTGAGTGGTTGAGCATTGTGAGTGGAAGTATTATACGTAACATTGATCATGCTATCTGTGCATTGGTACTTAGAGGTTCCTGAGCTTTATACTCTGTAATGCTCATACTATATTCAATCACTGCGGAGAATTGACTTGAACTGTAAGCATGTCTACTTTCCTGTACAATTAAATGTTGCTACCTGTTGATGATTGGTTCGTCACTACCGCCAGTCCATAGTTTGGACTTGTTACTTACTGAGTTGGTATACTCACGTTACCCTCTGCACCCCTGTGTGCAGATCCAGGTATCTCGGGGCACGGTAGCGGCTGCTGATCTTGCCAGTTGGAGACTTTTCTTGGAGATTGCGAGGTAGCTGCCTGGCGACCGCAGTTCCGCCTTCTCCTTTCCTTATCTTCCTTGTAGTACTTTTATTGGATTTTTCTCAGACTATGTAGTCTTGGTTATTTCAAACGGTTGTAGTATTTTGCTCATGACTTAGTGACACTCGAGGTCGGGCTTGTATTTCTTTCCGCTGGATTTGATTTCTACTTTTATCTTATTGGATTTCTGTTAAAAATATGACTTTCTTAAGTTTTAATTGAAAAACGGAGTAAATGGGTAATAGTTGGCTGGCCTAGTATTACGATAGACGCCATCACAACCGGGTCAGTTTTTGAGTCGTGAAATATCAGCGCACGCGAGATGGTAACATATTTTTCCACTTGCATTTGATGTTATTGACTCAGAGAATGATAACTCATGGGCATATATTTTCAAGAATCTAACTAAATGCGTTCCTGGTAGTGATGACTTATGCATTATATTAGACAGACATCAAAGTATAAGGACTGTTGTTGCCAATGTCTACACATTTGTACATCACGGATTTTGCATGTTTCATATTAGCATGAATTTAAAATCCAAGTATTGTGATTGTGATATTATCTATAATTTTCAACAAGCTGCAAAAGCATACACGCTGGATGAGTTTTCTCTTTATTTTGATGCAATAATGGAATCAAATGTGAATGATGGTTGGTACCTCAAAAATGATATTGGGTTTGAAAAAACGTCGAGAGCATATTTTCCTGGAAATAGGTACAATTGGATGACGACAAACATATCAAAATCACTCAACGCAGTTCTAATGTTTCAAAGAAGCTAGCCAATAGTTTCCGTACATACAAGATAATATGACGAGGTGGTACGTTGAGCGTACAGGCAAAGCTCAAAGTAACATTCATTGCTTAATCCCAAAAGCTGAAGGATTAGTTCGGGAAAATTATGTTGCCTCTTGTTTGCTAGCTCCTACTCGTTTAAACGAACATGAGTTTCATGTCCGTGATGGTGATATAGATTATTTGGTTAATTTGGAGTGCAAGTCATGTACTTGCAGGGTCTTTCAGGTGGATAAACTCTCATGTGAGCACGCGAGAGCAGCTTTGAAACTAACCCCAGGCCAAGACATATGGGAGGAGATAAATAAATTGTGTGATCCTAAACACAAGAATGAGACATGGAAGAAATCTTGGTATAGAACAATTTATCATATTCCTCGTCCAAAAACATGGATAACGCTATCAGGAAAAAAAAAAAGAAAAGAAGAGAACGGTTCATCATCCTTCAGCTAAATTGAAAACCGGTCCCAAGAAAGTGAATCATATTTCTTCGTTTGGCCAGAATCCAAAGAGGAAGAAGCAAAAAAGAAATTGTTCCATATGCAAGGAAACATGTCACTACCAAAAGAAATTGCCTCCTTCTGTTTAGTTTTTTAAAATTATTGTTATGCATAATTTTTTATAAATTTAATATGTAAACAATTGAAGGTATTTTAATAAACTTATCAGTTACAGTTACAGAACAGTACGATACAATCGAACCAAACAACAAAATATTATTTAACAAAAACAAACAATACAATCTATCCAAACATTGTATTCATAAAACAATACGATACAATACGATATAATACAATACAATACATTATAAAACGATGGGGAACAATTGTCACGACCCAGAGTTTCCACCCTCGGGAGTCGTGATGGCGCCTACTAATGTGAGCTAGGAAAGCCAACCCTTAACTATCTACTACCCTTTTCACATTACTTTTTTCTAAACAAATATAGGGCGACAATATAAATAAAACGGAAGTTAGGAAATAGGCAGAAGTCAACATTTATAAAGCTTAGAGCTACGTCTATTACCACTTTTAAGCTTCAACACCCCAAAATCTGGTGTCACAGTACCACAGACTGTCTAAGAGTTACTACATACAAAGTCTGAAGAAAATACATATGTAACGACCCGACCGGTCGTTTTGAGCTTTTGCATTTCGCTCGCCAGTTTTCGAGCATGACTTGCCCCGTGTGATATATTATGACTTATGTAAATCGTTGGTTTAAGTTTTCAGGGTAATCAGAATGAAATTTGGAAGAAAACTGTTCTCAGTTGAAGCTTGAAATTCGAAAGGTTTGACCAAGATTTGACTTGTTTGTATATGATCTCAGATCGGAATGTTTATGGTTGGGTTAGCTCCGTTAGGTGATTTGGGACTTAAGAGCGTGATCGGAATGCATTTTGGAGGTCCGTGGAAGGTTTAGGCTTGAATTGGCGAAATTGAGATTTCGGCGTTTTCGGTTGATAGGTGAGATTCTGATGTAGGGGTCGGAATGGAATTCCGAGAGTTGCAGTAGCTTCGTTTTGTCATTTGGCATGTGTGTGCAAAATTTCAGATCATTCGGACGAGATTTGAAAGACTTTTTGATTGAAAGCATAATTTAAGAGTTCTTGGTGTTCTTAGGCTTGAATCTATGTTAAATTGGTGATTTGATATTGTTGTGAGCATTTCAAAGTTTTGAACAAGTTTGAATGATGTCATGGGATGTGTTGGTACTATTGGTTTGAAGTTCCGGGAGTTGCGGGTAGGTTCCGGGATGTTTTAGGCCGAAAATCATAGCTGTAGCAGGCCCAGAAGGGTTGCAGGCCTCGGAACTCACCCGCGCAGTCCGCACAAAAAGAAGTGCGGCCACGGTATGTGCTGTGCGGACTGCAAAAAATGAAGTGCGGCCGCGGTAGGTGCTGTGCGGACCGCAGAAAATGGCGTGCGGCCGCGGTGAAGAATATTCCGCTGGTCCTACTTCGGAAGCTCATATCTTTTGCTCTACAAGGAATTTTGAGATTATTCAAAAATGCAAGTTGTAGACATTCGTGTCTAGTTTCCAGAAAGGTAAAGATATTGAAATTTGGAAATCTATAGTGAAAGTTATGGCCAAAATACTAAAGCCTGTCACTGCAGAGAAAAGCCTGTGCGACCGCGGTTGTTTTTGTGCGGACCGCACTGGTTTTGTGCGGACCGCGGTCAATTTTGTGCGGCCCACGGAGGTGGAAATCTATGGGGTACTCTATAAATATGATGTTTTGGGTTTTATTTGATATTTTGACCTAGAGAGCTCGAATTTTGGCGATTTTTCGAAGGTTTTTCAAAAAATTCATCGGGGTAAGTGATTCTAACTCAGATTTGGCTAGAGTACATGAATCTATCATTGAATTTATCATTTAATTCGTGATTTGGTATGGAATTTGGGAAAAAAATTGTGAAATCTTTCAAAAATATAAAATGATGATTTAAAGGACCAAATGGTATCAGAATTGGATAATTTTCGTATGGATAGACTCGTGAGAGTATAAGGATTCTAGTTTTGTGAATTTTGTCAAATTTCGAGATGTGGGTCCGGGGGTCGGGTTTGACCAATTTCTGGAATTTTGTGGTAATTCGACTGTTTTCGCTTGGGCTTTGTTCCCTTAGCATATTGTGACGTATTCGTTCTGATTTTGGATAGATTCGACGCGCGTGGAGGCCAATTCGAGGGGCAAAGCTGTCACGAGCTAGAGAATTAGCCAGTTCGAGGTGAGTAATGGTTGTAAATGATGTCTTGAGGGTTTGAAACCCCGGATTGCACATCGTAATGCTGTATTGAGGTGAGACACGCGCTGGATGATGAGCGTGGGGTCTTTTACTACTGGGGATTGTGACTTGGTCCGTCCCGATTGATGATTTTACCGCGTATTTGACTGAAACTTATTTGTTATCGTCATGATTTGAGTTGATTGCCATATTTGGGCTTCATGCCAACTATTTCAACCCTCCGGGGATTTTTATCACTAATTCCTCACTATTTGACTTATTACTTGAACTCAGTCCTGTTGATATTTACTGTTTTACAAACTCATCCACTTTTATTCGTATTTGAACTTAAATGATTTTTCTATATGATGTTTTGGGCTGAGAACTACTGTTTTACTAATGCCTGAGAGGCTTGTGATGATATTCGGATTGAGTGAGGCCGAGGGCCTGTGATGCTTGTTATTTCCATGAGATGGCTTGATATTGTTCTTGGGCCGTAAGGGGCCCCTTCGGAGTCTGCACCCCCACAGTGAGCGCGAGTACCTATCATGATTTGAGAGTGAGTCCGAGGGGCTGATACTGTACTGAGAGTGAGTCCGAGGGGCTGATATTGTACCGAGAGTGAGTCCGAGGGGCTGATACTGTTCTGAGTGATTGTTATTGTGCCCAAGGGGCGGATTTCTACTTGTTATTCACCTGCTAAATTACCTGTTTTACGTGGTTTAAAGGAACTTCATTTGATTTCTTCATGGATTTACTGCCTTAAGTGATTTTACGGCTTGATATAGAATTGCTTTGTGCCTTTACGTGTTTTCTTGCTTTCAGCCATTATTTATGATTATTACTCACTGAGTCGGAGTACTCACATTACTCCTTGCACCATGTGTGCAGATTCAGGCGTCGCAGAGTCCGCTCCTGAGTGCTAATCCTCCTAGTCCAGGCAGTGTTTTCGGAGACTACGAGGTAGTTGTTGACGTCCGCAGCCCCCGTGCCTTCCTTATCTTACTATTTTCATGTTCTTTAACTTCTGTAACAGATTTTGTATCTAGTAGACTAGTATCCGGAACTATTAGTTGCTCATGACTTGTGACACCCCGGTTTGGGCTGTGTCGGGATGGTTTCTACTATTGTTATCGTTAATTCCGCAAATTATGGTTATTATATCACGTTTTAGAACTACTTATGGTATTTAACTACTTTAAAAGAGGTGGTCTGTTTTGGTCTGGCTGGCCTTGTCTTCACGAGAGGCGCCATCACGACCGGGTTCAGGGAATTGGGTCGTGACAACATAATGCTGTTCCTGAGCAAGAGATAGAGGAAACAGGAAATAGAGATAGAGGGAGACGCCAGGGCCCACGGACGTCTGCAGGTCTACCTTGGGTCTCTGGATGGACTGAAGGAAGCCTTCAACTATTGTTCGAAAGCTGCTCCGGGATTTGCACATAGTGCAAAGTGTAGTATCAGCACAACCGACCCCATGTGTTGGTAAGTGCCTGGCCTAACCCCGGCGAAGAAGTGACGAGGCTAGGACCAGACTCCAGACAAACCTGTGCAGTTATATAATATATGGCGGAAAAGTAAACAGGTAATAAGCAATTAAAACTGGGGAAGGGAAACATGCCTCGGGGATAGCTGATAAAGCAAAATAGCAAGGAATAAATAAGGAAGCTGACAATATAACTTCTAACACAGATAAAGAAAAGTAAAGAAAACTTTCACTTTCAGTTTCCATTTTGTTACAGGCGTGCAACCTGCTCCCATTTCTCATATCTAGTGGTAGGCGTACCACCCGCTCCCATTTCATAATATCTTGTGGTAGGCGTACCACCCGCTCCCATTTCATAATATCTTGTGGTAGGCATACCACCCGCTCCCATTTCATAATATCTTGTGGTAGGCATACCACCCGCTCCCATTTCATAATATCTTGTGGTAGGCGTACCACCCGCTCCCATTTCATAATATCTTGTGGTAGGCGTACCACCAGCTCCCATTTCATAATATCTTGTGGCAGGCGTACCACCCGCTCCCATTTCATAATATCTTATGGCAGACATACCACCCGCTCCCATTTCATAATGTCTTGAAATTTCAAAGAATCCAACAAGGGAAAATAATCAATATAATAACTTCCCGGCAAGGGAACACAACAATGTAATAATTTTCCCGGCAAGGGAACAACGATATTGAAATAGTCATCCCGGCAAGGGAGAATCAGCTGTAACCAATCTTAACTTAGCTTATACTCAGTTCAATTATTGAAAATGCTCAATCATAGAAGATCATTAAGTAAAGCACCCAAACGTCATTTAAGAACACAACAACTTTCAATTTAAGACTCACGGTCATGCTTGATACCAACGTATAGATACTCGTCACCATGCCTATACGTCGTGCTCAACAAGAAGCAAGTAGCAAATATGACTCAACTTCTAATCCCTCAAGCTAGGGTTAGACCAAACACTTACCTTGATGCCTTGATCACCATTCAAGTCTCAACTATAGCTTTTTCCCTTAATTTCACCACCAATCCGCTCGAATCTAGTCACAAGTTACTTAATTACATCAATAAGTGCTAAATGAATCAACCCCAATGCATGAAAATGAGTTTTCCCAAAGTTTTACTCAAAAAGTCCAAATCACCCCCGAGCCCACGTGGTCGAAACCCGAGGTTCGGACCAAAACCTGGTTACCTACTCCCCCACGAACCAAAATATATTATTTGTTTTGAAATCGGACCTCAAATTGGGGTCCAAATCCCCAATTTTAGTAAAACCTAGGTTCTACCTAAAACACCCAATTTCCCCAATGAAAATCTTTGATTTGAAGTTGAAATCATGTTAAAAGATGTTAAGGAGTGAAGAAAATGAGTTAGAAATCACTTACCAACATTTTGGAGAAGAAAGGCTGTTTGAAAAATCGCCTCTTATGTTTTTGGGCTTTTGAAAAGTGAAAAATAACTGAAATTCTCGTTTATTTATACTCCTCTCATACCACCAGTGTCGACCACATCAAATGGACTGCGGCTGCACAGCCTCCACCACGGACCGCACAAAGGCGACCGCGGCCGTGCTGGCCCCTCCCTGAAGACCTGCAGCTCAGCACCTTGTGCGAACCGCACAAAGGCGACTGCGGTCGTACAGCCTCCACCGTGGACCGCACAAAGGCGACTGCGGCCACGCTGGTCCCTCTGCGGTCGCACGCGATTTCTCGCGGACCACACTAGAGGGTTCAGAGACTGCAACTTCCTGAACCTGCAACATCTGACTTTCTAAGCCTAAGGCATCCCGAAACCCACTCGACACTCACCCGAGCCCTCGAAACTCCAACCCAAGTATACACACAACCTCAAAAACATTCTACGGACATATTCATGTAATCAAATTACCAAAATAACATCGCGAGCATCAAATTAAACTTCGAGATCAATAAAATTTCTCAAAACTCTTTTAAACATCAAATTTCTCAATTAAGGTCCGTATCACGTCCAATGACGTCCGTTTTTAACCAAATTTCACAAGAATGACTCAAGTCACATATAAGACCTGTACCGGGCGCCGGAACCAAAATACGGGCCCGATACCATTGCTTTCTAATCAGTTTTCATTTCAAATTTCCTTAAACAATTTCAAAAAAACCATTTCACTTAAAAAATTCATTTCTCGGGCTTGGAACCTCGGAATTCGATTCCGGGCATACGCCCAAGTCCCATATTTTCCTACGGACCCTCCAGGACCGTCGAATCATGGATCCGGGTTTGTTTACCCAAAAGGTTGATCGAAGTCAAATTAACTCATTTTAAAGTTAAGACTTAACATTTTCATAGAAATTCATATTTATGCTTTCCGGCTACGCGCCCGGACTGTGCACGCAAATCGAGGCTACTCTAAATGAGGTTTCTAGGGCCTTAGAGGCACAAAATTCAATTAAAAATAGGTGATGGCCCTTTGGGTCGTCACATTCTCCACCTCTAAAACAACCATTCATCCTCGAACGGACAGAAGAAGGAAGTACCTGAGCCAGGGAAAAGATAAGGATAACGGCTACGTATGTCGGACTCGGACTCCCAGGTCAACGCCTCAGGAGGCTGACCTCTCCACTGAATACGAACCGAAGGAAAACTCTTCGATCTCAACTGACGGTCCTGTCGGTCTAGAATAGCCACCGGCTCCTCATCATAAGACAAGTCCTTGTCCAACTGGACAGTGCTGAAATTTAACACGTGGGATGGATCACCGTGATACTTCCAAAGCATGGACACATGAAATACTGGATGCATGGCTGATAAGCTAGGCGGCAATGCAAGTCTATAAGCCACCTATCCCACTCGATCAAGAATCTCAAATGGACCAATGAACATAGGGCTAAACTTGCCCTTCTTCCCGAATCTCATCACGCGCTTCATAGGCGACACTCGGAGCAATATCCACTCACCAACCATAAAAGCCACATCTCGAACTTTGCGGTCTGCATAATTGTTTTGCCTGGACTGAGCCATACGAAGCCTCTCCTGAATGATCCTGACCTTGTCCAAGGCCTCCTGAACCAGATCCGTACCCAACATTCGAGCTTCCCCCGGCTCAAACCATCCAACCGGAGATCAACATCGCCTACCATACAAAGCCTCATAAGGAGCCATCTAGATATTCGACTAGTAGCTGTTGTTGTAGGCAAACTCTGCTAAAGGCAAAAATTGATCCCACGAGCCTCCAAAGTCAATGACACAGGCTCGAAACATATCTTCCAAAATTTGAATAGTCCGCTTGGACTGCACGTTCGTCTGAGGATGAAATGCTGTACTCAACTCAATTTGAGTGCCCAACTCTAGCTAAACTGCTCTCCAGAAATGCAACGTAAACTACGTACCTCGGTCCAAAATGATAGATACAGGCACGTCATGAAGACGAACAATCTCTCGGATATAGATCTGAGCTAACCTCTCGGATGAATAGAAGACTACCATAGGAATGAAATGCGTTGACTTGGTTAGCCTATCAACAATGACCCAAACTGCATCAAACGTTTTCCGAGTCAGCTTAAGTCCAGTAACGAAATCCATAGTGATCTGCTCCCACTTTCACTCGGGAAGCTCAATCCTCTGAAACAATCCACCAGGCCTCTGATGCTCATACTTAACCTACTGACAATTCAAACATCGAGCCACATATGCAACAATATCCTTCTTCTTTCTACGCCACCAATAATGCTACCGCAAATCCTGATATATCTTCACGGCGCCTATATGAATAGAGTACCGGGAATTATGGGCCTCCTTTAAAATCAACTCACGAAGCCCATCCACATTAGGCACACAAACTCGTCCCTGCAATCTCAAAACTCCATCATCACCTAAGGTAACCTACTTGGCACCTCCACGTTGCACCGTGTCTCTAAGGACACACAAATGGGGATCATCAAACTGTTGATTACAGATACGCTCCAATAATGAAGATCGAGCGACCGTGCAAGCTAATAATCGGCTAGGCTCAGAGATATCCAATCTCACAAATTGATTAGCCAAATCCTGAACATCAACACAAACGGCCTCTCACCGACCGAAATATAAGCAAGACTGCCCATACTGGCTGACTTTCTACTCAGAGCATTGGCCACCACATTGGCCTTTCCCGGGTGATGTAAGATAGTGATATCATAATCCTTCAACAACTCCAACCATCTCCTCTGCCTCAAATTCAACTCCTTTTGCTTGAACAAATACTGAAGACTCTTGTGATCAGTGAACACCTCGCATGCCATGCCATACAGATAATGCCTCCAAATCTTCAATGCGTGAACAATGGCTGCCAACTCTAAATCATGGACCAGATAGTTCTTCTCATGAATCTTCAACAGCCTCGAAGCATAGACAATGACCTTACCATCCTACATCAACACTACACCAAGCCCAATACGGGAAGCATCGCAATAAACTGTGTAAGGCCCTGAACCTGTGGGCAAAACCAACATCGGTGCGGTGGTCAGAGTTGTCTTGAGCTTCTGAAAGCTTGCCTCACACTTGTCCGACCATCTGAACTAGGCACCCTTCTGGGTCAACCTGGTTATCGGGGCTGCAATAGATGAGAACCCCTCCACAAACTGACGATAGTAGCCTGCGAATCCCAAGAAACTCCGAATCTCTGTAGCTGATGCTGGTCTAGGCCAGTTCTTGACTGCCTCAATCTTCTTTGGATCAACTTGAATACCCTATGATGATACAACATGACCCAGAAATGAAACTGAACTCAACTAGAACTCACACTTCGAGAACTTAGCATGTAACTGACTATCCTTCAGAGTCTGAAGAACCACTCTGAGATGCTGCGCGTGCTCCTCCTGGCTGCGGGAATATATCAAAATATCATCAATGAAGACTATCACGAACAAGTACAAATAAGGCCTGAACACTCGGTTCATCAAATTTATAAAAGCTGCTGGGGCATTTGTCAACCCAAATGACATGACCAAGAACTCATAATGCCCGTACCGAGTGCGGAAAACTGTCTTAGGGACATTAGATGCCCTAATCCTCAACTGATGGTATCCAGATCTCAAGTCGATCTTTGAATTACCTTGGCACCCTGAAGCTGATCGAACAAATCGTCAATCCTCAGTAGTGGATACTTATTCTTAATGGTGACCTTGTTCAACTGCCGGTAATCAATGCACATTCTCATCGAACCATCCTTTTTCTTAACAAACAAAACCGACGCACCCCAAGGTGAAACGCTGGGTCTAATGAAACCCTTCTCAAGCAAGTGCTGCAACTGCTCCTTCAACTCTTTCAACTTTGGCGGGGCCATACGATACAACAGAATAGAAATGGGCTGAGTGCCCGGAGCCAAATCAATGCAAAAGTCAGTATCCCTGTCGGGCGACATACCCGGCAGGTCTGAAGGGAATGCCTCAGGAAACTCACGAACCACAGGCACAGTATCAATAGAAGGAACCTCCGCACCGGAATCACGAACGTAAGCCAAATAGGCCAAACACCTCTTCTCGACCATACGCCGAGTCTTCACATAAGAGATAACGCTACGGGTAGAATGACTAGGAGTTCCTCTCCACTCTAAATGAGGCATACCCGGCAAAGCTAAGATCACAGTCTTGGCATAACAGTCCAAGATAGTATGGTAAGGTGATAACCAGTCCATCCCCAATATAACATTGAAGTCGACCATGTCTAGAAGCAACAAATCCACACGAGTCTTAAGACCCCCAATCACAACTACACAAGAGCGATGGACTCGATCTACCACAATAGAATCACCCACGGTGTAGACACATAAATAGGAATACTCAACGAATCACTAGGCATGACCAAATACAGTGCAAAATAAGATGACACATACGAGTATGTAGACCCTGGATCAAATAACGCTGGAGCATCTCTATCACAAACCAGAACCGTACCTGTGATCACTGCATCTGAAGACTTAGCCTTGGGCCTGGCTGGAAGGGCATAACATCGGGGCTAGGCCCCACCACCCTGAACTACCTCTCTAGGATGGCCTGTTGCTGGCTGGCCTCCACCTCTAGCGGCCTGAGCTCTACCTCTAAGACCTCTACCTCCACCTCTAGCACCTCTACCACCACCTCTAGCTGGCTGGGCGGTCTGTGGACCATCTGCTGCCTGAACCATAGCACGAGAACCCTGATGCGGAGAACTGCTCGAAGCTCAAGGGCAATACCTAGCAATGTGCCTCGGGTTGCCATAAGTAAAAAAAGCTCTCGGCTGCTGGGGCTGACGACCCTGAAAGCTCTGAAGCGATGGTGCACTGATAGGTGCTGGTAGTGCACTGAAGGACTGCTGGTCAGAATACTGCATCAAAGGACCACGACTACCGGAATCATCATGAGAAACCTGAAGAGCTGACTGAAAGGGTCTAGGAGGATGACCTCTACCATATGAATATCTACCTCCAGACGAGGTACCACTGAATCTGCCTGAATGACGGGGCCTCTTATCCGACCCATGACCACCTCCATGTGACAAAACCATCTCAACTCTGCGGGCCACATTGGCCACCTCTTGAAAAGTGATCTCACTCCCGGCCTCCTTGGCCATCTGAAGACGAATCGGCTGAATAAGACCGTCGATAAACCTCCTCACCATCTCTCTCTCTCGGTAAGAAGTATGACAAGAGCATGGCGAGCTAAGTCGATGAACCTGGTCTCATACTGGGTGACCGTCATGGAACCATGCTGGAGGCGCTCAAACTGCCTCCAATAGGCCATTTTCTGAGTCACGGGGAGGAACTTCTCCATAAACAACACTGTAAACTGCTCCCAAGTCAAACATGGTGACCCGGCTGGCTTAGCTAACCAATAATCCCTCCACCAAGTCTTGGCGGATCCAGACAAGCGAAATGTAGCAAAATCAACCCCATTGGTCTCAACAATGCCCATGTTCCTGAGAACCTCGTGGCAGCTATATAGGAGATTCTGGGGATCCTCAGAAGAAGCTCCGCTAAAAAGTAGTAGTGAAGAGCTTGGTGAACCTATCCAGCCTCCACAAATCATCAGCGGACATAGCCGCTCCATCGCCGATCTGAGCTATGACACCCAACTAAACTGCTCCAACTGGCTGAACCTGATCCGGAGTACGTGTAGCAAGAGTTTGAGCCCCTCTTCCAGCCTGAGAAGTGGCTGGTGTTACAAGAAGCAAACCTGCTCGGGTGACACTCTCTACGAGGCCCACGAATCGGACCAGAGCGTCCTAAAAAACTGGGGTAGCAATAAACCCCTGTGGGACCTAAGCTAGGCCCACCAGAACGGCTGGGGCCGGAACCTCCTTCTAAAAATCAACCAGAGGCTCTGCCACTGGTGCTGCTGCTCGGGGCTGAACTCTGCTCCTACCTCGGCCTCTAGCACAGCCTCGGCCTCACCCTCTGCCCCTAGTGAAAGCTGCTGCTGGGGGCTCGGTCTGCTCAGCGGTAGATGAGGAAGCGCATGTTCTCACCATCTGCGAAAGAACGGAGTAGAAATTCAATCAGTATTGGGAAACAGAACCGCACGACAAGAAAAAACAAATGTGAAATTTTCCTAACTCTGTAGCCTTTGGGGATAAATACAGACGTCTCCGTACCGATCCCTCAGACTCTACTAAGTTTGTCTATGAACTATGAGACCCATGTAACCTAATGCTCTGATACCAACTTGTCACGACCCAAAGTTTTCACCCTCAGGAGTCGTGATGGCGCCTACTAATGTGAGCTAGGCAAGCCAACCCTTAACTATCTACTACCTTTTTCACATTACTTTTTTTAAACAAACATAGGGAGACAATATAAATAAAATGGAAGTTAGGAAATAGGTGGAAGTCAACATTTATAAAGCTTAGAGCTACGTCTATTACCACTTTATAGCTTCAACACCCCAAAATTTGGTGTCACAGTACCACAGACTTTCTAAGAGTCACTACATACAAAGTCTGAATAAAATACATAGTGCTGTTCCTACGCAAGAGATAGAGGAAATAGGAAATAGAAATAGAGGGAGACGCTAGGACCCGCGGACGTCTGTAGGTCTACCTTGGGCCTCCGGATGGACTGAAGGAAGCCCTCCAACTACTGTCCGAAAGCTGCTCCGGGATCTACACACAGTGTAGAGTGTAGTATCAGCACAACCGACCCCATGTGCTGGTAAGTGCCTAGCTTAACCCCGGCGAAGTAGTGACGAGGCTAGGAACAAACTCCAGACAAACCTGTGCAGTTATATAATATATGGCGAAAAAGTAAACAGGTAACAAGCAATTAAAACTGGGGAAGGGAAACATGCCTCGGGGATACCTGATAAAGCAAAATAGCAAGGAATAAATAAGGAAGCTGACAATATAACTTCTAACACAGATAAAGAAAAGTAAAGACAACTTTCACTTTTAGTTTCCATCTTGTTACAAGCGTGCAACCCGATCCCATTTCTCATATCTAGTGGTAGGCGTACCACCCGCTCCCATTTCATAATATCTTGTGGTAGGCGTACCACCCACTCCCATTTCATAATATCTTGTGGTAGGCGTACCACCCGCTCCCATTTCATAATATCTTGTGGTAGGCGTACCACCCGCTCCCATTTCATAATATCTTGTGGTAGGCGTACCACCCGCTCCCATTTCATAATATCTTGTGGTAGGCGTACCACCCGCTCCCTTTTCATAATATCTTGAATTTTTAAGGAATTCCAACAAGGGAAAATAATCAATATAATAACTTCCCGGCAAGGGAACACAATAATGTAATAATTTTCCCGGCAAGGGAACAACGATATTGAAATAGTCATCCCGGCAAGGGAGAATCATCTATAACCAATCTCAACTTAGCTTGTACTCAGTTCAATTATTGAAAATGCTCAATCATAGAAGATCATTAAGTAAAGCACCCAAGCGTCATTTAAGAACACAACAACTTTCAATTTAAGACTCACGGTCATGCTTGACACCAACGTATAGATACTCGTCACCATGCCTATACGTCGTACTCAACAAGAAGCAAGTAGCAAATATGACTCAGCTCCTAATCCCTCAATCTAGGGTTAGACCAAACACTTACCTTGATGCCTTAATCACCACTCAAGTCTCAACTATAGCTTTACCCCTTGATTCCACCACCAATCCGCTCGAATCTAGTCACAAGTTACTTAATTACATCAATACGTGCTAAATGAATCAACCCCAATACATGAAAATGAGTTTTTCCAAAGTTTTACCCAAAAAGTCCAAATCACCCCGAGCCCATTTGGTCGAAACCTGAGGTTCGGACCAAAACATGGTTACCCATTCCCCTACGAACCCAAATATATTATTTGTTTTGCAATCGGACCTCAAATTGAGGTCAAAATCCCCAATTTTAGAAAACCTAGGTTCTACCCAAAACACCCAATTTCCCCCATGAAAATCTTTGATTTGAAGTTGAAATCATATTAAAGGATGTTAAGGAGTGAAGAAAATGAGTTAGAAATCACTTACCAACGTTTTGGAGAAGAAAGGTTGTTTGAAAAATCGTCTCTTATGTTTTTGGGGGTTTGAAAAGTGAAAAATAACTGAAATTCCCGATTATTTATACCCCTCTCAGACCCCCAGTGCGGACCGCATCAAATGGACCGTGGACGCACAACCTCCACCGCGGACCGCACAAAGGCGACCGCGGCCGCGCTAGCCCCTCCCTAAAGACCTGCAGTTCGACACCCTGTGTGGACCGCACAAAGGCGACTGCAGCCGCATAGCCTCCACCGCGGACCGCACAAAGGCGATTGCGGCTGCGCTGGCCCCTCTATGGTCCCACACGATTTCTCGTCGTCCGTACTAGAGGGTTCAGAGACTGCAACTTCCTGAACCTGCAACATCTGACTTTCTAAGCCTAAGGCATCCCGGAACCCACTCGAAACTCACCCGAGCCCTCGAAACTCCAACCCAAGTATACACACAACCTCAAAAACATCCTACAGACATATTCGTGTAATCAAATTACCAAAATAACATTGCGAGCATCGAATTAAACCTCGAGATCAATAAAATTTCTCAAAACTCTTTTAAACATCAAATTTCTCAATTAAGGTCCGGATCACGTCAAACGACGTCCGTTTTTAACCAAATTTCACAAGAATGACTCAAGTCATATATAAGACCTGTACCGGGTGCCGAAACCAAAATACGGGCCCGATATCATTGCTTTCTAATCAGTTTTCATTTCAAATTTCCTTAAACAATTTCAAAAAAACCATTTCACTTAAAAAATTCATTTCTCGTGCTTGGGACCTCGGAATTCAATTCCGGGCATACGCCCAAGTTTCATATTTTCCTATGGACCCTCCGGGACCGTCGAATCACAGATCCGGGTCCGTTTACCCAAAAAGTTGACCGAAGTCAAATTAACTCATTTTAAAGTCAAGACTTAGCATTTTTCACAGAATTTCATATTTAAGCTTTCCGGCTTTGTGCCCGGACTGCGCACGCAAATTGAGGATACTCTAAATGAGGTTTCTAGGGCCTCAGAGGCACAAAATTCAATTAAAAATAGGTGATAGCCCTTTAGGTCGTCACAACAATGATCCAAACAGAGTGTAAAATACCATTTTTTTGAGCAATTGTGTTCTTAGATCTTGACAATGATATTCATCTGGCAGGAGTTACAAAAGAGATTGTGGATTTATGATGAAATAGTCCAGGTAATGTTTTCTTCATTTTTCTTTGTTTAATGTGCTGAGTTTATGGCTAATCTGTTACTTTTTTATTTTTTGGGTAGTTATTGTAGGATTTCATATATGCATGTAATAATTTTTTTTGATTTATTATTTTATATAAATATTTTTACATTCCTATATACTATATGAAACTATATTATCCTCTCTACTCAAGTTTTACTATAATTACATTTTATATATCCAATTACCATTTATGTACATTTTAAGGAAATTAATGATAATAATTAGTGTCCTAAAATTACTCTAACATATCTTCCACTCCCCTACATTTCTCTCTCAACATCCCCTCCCCCTCCCCCACGTATCTTGCACCCACCCACGATTCCACCATTGACAACCATTAAAAAGCTTTGAAGCTTTGAATTCGAATTTGGATTTTCAAAAAACATTATATGTTTGAATTGGATGTTGTTGCAAAGAATTGGGAATTCTCTCTACGTCTCTCTCTATCTCTCAATCCCTAATTTCAGTAATGTAAAGCAATGGAAAAGAGAGCAGCAATGCCACCATTGACAGCCATTAAAAAGCTTTGAAGCTTTGAATTCGAATTTGGGTTTTCAAAAATCATTATTTGTTTGGATTGGGTGTTGTTGCAAACAATTGGGAATATGGTTTGGAGTTTATATCTCAATTTTGAGGGGTTTTGGTGAAGATTAGACTTAGTTTTTGCTGAATTTCAGATTGAAACTCGTCGAAGAAGAAGAAGACATGATACACATTATATTTACGAAATTGTAGTAAAATTGTAGAAAAATTGTATTATGCTGTTTATATATTTTTCTTTTATTTATTTAACTATTTGGAAAGTTGAACAATATTGTATTACAATTATATTTAAGTTGTATGATATTGTAGTTGTATATAACTGAGTAGAAATAATGTATGAAAATTGTAGATAAGTTGTACAATATATAATTAGTTGTATGAAATTTGTTTTTACTATGTATAAATTAGATAAAAAATATACAAAAGATATATTGTATAAAATTTGTATTTAAATTGTATGTTATTGTAGTTGTATTTAATTGGGTAGAAATAATGTATGAAAGCTGTAGATAAGTTGGAGGTAAGTTGTATAATATATAATTAGTTGTATAAAATTTATTTTTACTATGTATAAATCAGATACAAAATATACAAAAGACATATTGTATAAAAATTGTATTCAAGTGGTATGACATTGTAGTTATATATAAACTGGGTAGAAATTGAATCATTTACAATTAACTGTTCAAGAACTCTAGGGTGAATTCATAGTGGAAGTTGCAGATTAGGCACAATTGAATTCGAATCTTCAACTCAAGCTATATACATCAGTTGAGATATGAGGGATTAGATTCTCTAAATCCATAAAAATAAGTTCAATTCGGAGATAAAATTTAACAAGGAAATTAGAAAACACCTAGCAAGAGACGATACATACGACGGAAAGGGACGATGAGTTTTTGTTTTAAGATGCAGTGATGTGTGAGAGTGAAGGTATAATCCACCAAAAAACGAAAGTTTTTGTCTTTGATGTGTGAAAATTGGTTTATTTCCACTTTTCCCTCCTTGTTTATGGCTGGTAGTTTAACTAAGGAATTTTTAACATGGAAATCAGAAAAAGGGAGAGAAGAGGGGATAGAGGAGAGAAAAAAGGAAAAGAGTTTAACTAAATTCCTTGATTCAAGGCACAAATAATGGATTGGAAGCTTTTTAAGGTGCATTATATATATTTTGTAACTAAAATGTGTTTAGGTCGGGTAAATACTAAACATGGACATTTTTCGTAATAAGGTTTCAAATAGTGTATAGGAATGAAAAAATCCCTTTTATATATATACAATCTCTAACTTTTTGTGGGTTATCTCACATTTTTCTTTTTAAATCCGCTTGTAATATTAGTGATGCCCATAAAGTGCTTGATAATATCTCCACTAGGAAAAGCTTACATATTTTTTAATTTGCATTATTATCATTATTATTCTATTGGGTCTGTTTGAAACGGTAAAAGTATTCCCATATTATCTTTATGTTTATAGGCAATAAAGAAAATATTTAATATTTCTTTATGTTATCTTTGTTCTATATTTTGATGAGTTTGTTAACATTTAGTAGTTCATATGGATTAGTACTTTTGTGTGTTTGAATCATGCTTTTAGGTTTGGAGTTTAAAGATCACGGTTTTAGAATTTGGGTTCAACCGTATGGTTTGCTGTTTGCGTGTTAGAGCTTATGTGTCACGACCCTGGTTTGACCTCCGTGAACCATCGTGACGGTTCCTAGTCTCTATGACTAGGTAAGCCTAACTTTGCGTAAGAAAACTAAACTTGCAGACGTAAAACAATTTAAAAACAGAAATAAAGCAATAACAATGTGTAAATGTGCCGCTCGGCATACACCATGTTTTACTCTCAACACCAAACATAAATCCATGACCGAAAACCCTTGAATCACAAGCTAAGAAAAGAAATACTACATTGCTCTAACTCCGGAATTTCTAATAAAGAACAGAAAAGTACAGAAGGGCTAAATACTACACGCAGGAATAGAAAAGGGACTCCTTGGTCTGCGGACGTGGCAAATGTACCTCGGAGTCTCTAAGCAGTCGCCTCTCTCAATGATAGTAGGCCTGATCAGCGGTAATTGGATCTGCACATGGAAAAACATGCGCAGAAGGGGCATGAGTATACCACAGTGGTACTCAGTAAGTGCCAAGCCTAACCTCGGTTGGGTAGTGACGAGGAAGGTCAGGGACCTACTGAGATTAAATAAATATATTGAATATGAGACATGACAGTATAAGATAAGCAGTACAGTTGAAAATCTACAGTAAGAATCTACGCAGGGTAATAAGGAGTACAATAACGGAAACAGAAATAATGGCAAACACCAGGAAGTACCACTCATAACAAGGATGATAACCGGGGATCTCTCAGTATCCCGAAGATCTCTTAGTACCCTCAATATATGCCAGGGATCTCTTAGTATCCCGAGGATCTCTCGGTATCCTCAATGTATGCTAGGGATCTCTTGGTATACCAAGGATCTCTTGGTATCCTCAATATATGCTTGGGATCTCTTGGTATCCTCAATAATGCTAGGGATCTCTTGGTATCTCAAATGTATGCTAGGGATCTCTTGGTATCCTCAATATATGCTAGGGATCTCTTGGTATCCCGAGGATCTCTTGATATCCTCAATAGTGCTAGGGATCTCTTGGTATCCCGATGATCTCTTGGTATCCTCAATATACGTGCCAGAGATCTCTTGGTATCCCGCACCTCGGTTTAGATCATAAATACGTACAAGGGATCTCCCGGGATGCCGTCCCGTAGTCCCAAATTTAAAACACATAGAAGCAACACAAGAATACACAATTAAATGCAAAATTTCGTACCAATTAACAGTTAATTCTAGCCTAACATGCTTCATGTAATGCAATTAAGGCAGTTTAAGCAGATAGGCAATTAAATCAACTAAACATGCTTTCTAAACTATAACAGGCTAAATTCGCAAGTGAATAAAGCACGAAAAAGGAACTCAATTGAAATACTTAAAGTAAAACCGGATTTTCAACAATTAGCTCGAGTACGCACTCGTCACCTCACGTACAAGGTATCTCAATTACCAAATATATCATATCCTAAGGGGAAGGTCCCCCACATAAGGTTAGACAAGCCACTTACCTCAAACCGACTCCAAAATCAACTCGAAACCACACATTTACCACGAGTATCCGACTCCAAATGGCCCAAATCTATTCAATTCAATTACATATCGTAAATAACATCTCAAGCAACTGATTCTACGATTTAATTCAAAGCTAAGACGCAAAATTAGGTAAAATGACCAAAAGGCCCCTCAGGACAACGTCTCGGAATTAGGTGAAATTAACATTTTCAGAAACCTCGTACTCTCATGAGTCTAACCATATAAAAATCTCTCAAATCGGATGTCAACAACCCATTCAAAACTCAATAATTCGGCCTAAGAAGTTTCTTCCAATTTTTTCCAATTTTTAATCCCCAATACGAATTTAGATGATGAAATTAACTATAGATTGATGGAATATAACTAGAAAGGGGTAAAGAATCGTTACCCAATGATCTTCTCTTCAAATCCCTCTCAAAATCGCTTCCCGAGCTCCAATTTGATTTTTTTAGCTTTTGAAACTAAACCCTTGAATTTCATATTTCAGCCCAGTGATTTTCGCATCTGCGGTCCCGCTTCTGCGGAACATTGATCGCATCTACGACTTTCATTAAATGGCACAGGAGTCGCATCTGCGATACTACTTTCGCAGATGCAAAACCGCATCTGCGAACACTGAAGGGACATCTAAATTACGCTTCTACGATCTCCAAAGCCGCATCTGCGGTACCGCATCTTTGGTCCTTAAACCACAGATGCAAAAGTACCAGAAGCAGCAAAAAAATCTGCAGCTTTTCAACTTCAAAATTCTTTTGTCAACCATCCGAAATTACCCCGAGGCCTCCAGGACCTCAACCAAAAGCACCAATATCACCTAATACCTTATTTAAACTTGTACCCATCCTTAAAACACCTAAAACAACATCAGAAACTCGAATTAATCAAGGATTTAAGCCTAAGAACTCTAATTTTTCCTCAAAATACGCTTTCGATCAAAAACCTAACCAAACCACGTCTGAATGACCTGAAATTTTACACACACATCCCAAATGACATGATGAAACTACTGCAACTTTCGGAATTCCATTCTGACCCTCGGATCAAAATCTCACCATCATACCAGAAACTTTAAAAATTAAACTTCGGCATTTCAAGCCTAAATTAGCTACGGACCTCCGAAACACAATCCGAACACGCTCCTAACCCCAAAATCACCTAACGGAGCTGGCGGAACCATCAGATTTCCATTTCGAGGCCGTCTTCATACTGCTCTGACTACAGTCAACTTTCCAGCACTTAAGCTCTCATTTAGGGGCTAAGTGTCCCAAAACTCTCCGAAACTCAAAACCGAACATCTCGGCGAATCAAATTAGCAGAATTAAAATTGGGGAAGCACTTAATAGGGGATCAGGGCGTTAATTCTTAAGATGACCGGCCGGGTCGTCACATTATGATTGTTTACTGACAAAGAGAAATTGCTATCTTTCTCTTTATACACAATATATATTTCACTGATATGTTCGCTGCATGAAGTGCAACACTTAATTGTCAGTGGCATAATTAGTAAATATATTATGTGTTATATATTATACTGAAGGATGTTTCATGTCATGGCCTAAAGCAATACTCTTTCTGGTGGTGTTTAGTTCTATTATTCTTTATTGATCTATTGATACATATTACAAAACTAAAATCACTTTTCATCAACTTAGATCTAAAAAGAAGAAAAAGGCCAAACCTTTTCTTTAATTGCAAGAAAAATCCACATAGATGTCATTGTTACGTTTTCAAATGAGAAGCTGGTTAAAGATACCAACAGATGGAATACTTAATTTTAACAACTTATAATGTAAGTTCCCCAGAAATAATTGGAATTGAATTGATCAACATGGATATCATGATATAATAGTAGCTTTCTCAGATTACTTATTGTTTTTCTATTCATGTAAAAAGTTTGTAATATTGCGAAAGAGTTTCTTTCTCAGATTATTTAAAGTTCAGCTTTATCTCTTAAAGATCTATCATCTTACTGCTTTGCTCCTGAAGTTGTATTCATCTTTATATCTTATGGTTTCAGATAAAATTTTCACTAATTATATTATTCATATGCACCAGCACAATTTAATAGTGATCGAGGTGGAAAATATGATACACATGTAGTCTCTAAACGTTTCGATTTCATACTACTACTGATTGCTAAGCATACACTTTTTTCGGCAGACTTTTGTTCATATTGTGGATCTTGAAGACATGATCCCTAAAGAAAGGGGTATTGCATCTTAAATACATAACTGGGGCTATCCAAAGATCTAATCCCTCTTCTTTCACCCAGCACAACAAGAGCATTCTTTCTTGACTTAGTATGTGTACCACAAAAATATTTAGTTCCTGATGTTATTCTCAACTTGAATCATTCTCAACTTATCCCTTAGATCTTGCAATTATTATCTCATATTATGTTCATTCTTGGGGTTGAATATTTACAAATTCCTCCTCCTGAAAATTGTGGTCATCACTTATTTTAAAATAAAACTTCCGTATTCTGAGGCCTTGAAAACCTTATTTAGAGTCACCTCGATTTTAGTGCGCAGTCCGGGTGCGTAGCCGGAAAGCTTAAATATGATAATCTGTGAAAAATGATAAGTTTTGATTATAAAATGAGTTAATTTGACTTCGGTCAATATTTTGGGTAAACGGACCCGGACCCGTAATTTAACGGTCCCGGAGAGTCCGTAGGAAAATATGGGACTTGGGCGTATGCCCGGAATCAAATTTTGAGGCCCCAAGCCCGAGAAATGAATTTTTAAAGGAAATTATTTTCTGGAATTGTTTAAAGAAATTTGAAATAAAATTTTATTAGAACGTGATGGTATCGGGACCGTATTTTGGTTTCGGTGCCCGGTACAGGTCTTATATATGATTTAAGACATTTCTGTGGAATTTGGTGAAAAATGGATGTTATATGACGTGATTCAGACTAAAATTGCAAAATTTATGTTTAAAGAAGTTTTGAAAAAAATTTCATTGATCTCGAGACTTAATTTGATGTTCATGATGTTATTTTGATGATTTGATTACACGAGTAGGTCCATATGATGTTTTTGAGTTAGTATAACATTTGATTTGGAGCCCCGAGGGCTCGGGTGAGTTTCGGGATGTTTTTATACTTAGGAAAAAGTTGTAGATTCAGAGAAGTTGCAGATCTCTGAAGCCAGGTCTCGCGGTCCACGGTGAAAGCTTCGCGGCCGCGGTGGGGACTTCGCGACCGCGGTGGGGACTTCGCGACCGCGGTGGAATTTGTGCAGTCCGCGGTGAGCAAGGCCCAGCCTTTGCGGCCGCGCTCGATTTGTGCGGTCCGTGGTGAGCAAGGCCCAGCCTTCGCGGCCGCGCTCGATTTCTTGCGGTCCGCGGTGGAGCTCCGCAGTCGCAGTCCTTTTTATGCGGTCCGCGGAGAAGGTCTAAGAGGAGTATATATAGACGGTATTTCCAGTTATTTTCATTTTTTAATACCCCAAAAACATAAGAGGCGATTTTTCAAACAACCTTTCTTCTCCAAATCAATTTTAAGTCGTTTTTAACTAGTTTTCTTAAATCATTAATATCTTTTAACATGATTTCAACTTCAAATCAATTATTTTCATGGGGGAAATTGGGTGTTTTGGGTAGAACCTAGGGTTTTCAAAAATTGGGGATTTGGACCTCGATTTGAGGTTCGATTTCAAAACAAATTACATATTTGAGCTCGTGGGGGAATGAGTAACCGGGTTTTGGTTCGAACCTCGGGTTTTGACCATGTGGGTCCGGGACGATTTTTGACTTTTTGGGTAAAACTTTAGAAAACTCATTTTCATGCATTCAAACTGATTCATTTAGTATTTATTGATGTAATTAAGTAACTTGTGACTAGATACGAGCGAATTGGCGGTGGAATCGAGGGGTAAAGCTATAATTGAAACTTGAGTTGTGTTCGAGGCATCGAGGTAAGTGTTTGGTCTAACCTTAGCTTGAGAGATTAGGAGTTGTGCCCTATTTTCTATTTTCTTCTTGTCGAGTACGACGTATAGGAATGGTGACGAGTTTCTATACGTTGGTGTCAAACATGACCGTGAGTCTTATATTATGATTTTTCCTAATTTCATTGTATTATTCATGCCTTGGAAAATATTTTTCTTATTGTTGTATAAAGTTTGTGGAAGGAATTGTGACCTATGAACATTGAGGAGTATTGACTCAAGTTATATTATGAATTGTGAAAGTATATGAGATGATTGAACCCTTTGGAGCATTGGCTCAAGTGGTAAAGTGAGTCATGAAATAAAAGTGAAAGAAAGAGAAAGAGTTATTAAATTGTCCCTTTGCCGGGATATTGTTGCTTTGTTGGTTATCTCCCTTGCCGGGATGTTTAGATTATTGATGTTGTTCCCTTACTGGGATTTAATTGTTTAACTGTTGTTCCCTTGCCTAGATTTAATTATTTAACTGTGGTTCCCTTGCCGGGATTTAATTATTTAACTGTTGTTCCCTTGCCGGGAACTCTATTACTATTTTGTTTATTCCCTTGCCCCTTTGCTTGTGATTGTTGTTTGGGTAAGGAAGAGTGTTAAAGCACGAAGGGTGATGCCGTGCATTGTTTGCTATTGTGAGGAAAGAGTGTAAAGCACGAAGGGTGATGCCGTGCCATACGATGTACAATTCCGTACCGATTTTCATTGATTATATAGTAAGGAAAGAGAGTAAAAGCATGAAGGGTGGTGCCGTGCACATATTTATTATGTAATTGAATTAGTGAGGACGAAAGTAAAAGCACGAAGGGTGATGCCGTGCACACTTTTATTATAAAATTGCTTTGGAGAGGATGAGAGTAAAAGCACGAAGGGTGATGCCGTACAAATTGTTGATTTTTGATTCTTTGTTGATATTCGAGTTATGTTGTTTCTTTCCTTACTTGATGCTTTTTATTTAGAACTGTTATCTCCCCCACAACATGTTTCCCCCTCCCACACTGACTGGTTATTTTCTGTATTTCTTTTCCGCTGTATATACATTTGAACTGCACAAGTTTATTTGGTAGTCTAGTCTTAGCCTCATCACTACTTCGCCGAGGTTAGGCTAGACACTTACCAGCACATGGGGTTGGTTGTGCTGATACTACACTCTGCACTGTGTGCAGATCCAGGAGCAGCTTTCGGACAGTAGTTGGAGTGCTTCCTTCAGTCCACCGGAGACCTAGGGTAAACCTACAGGCGTCCGCAGGCCCTGGCGTCTCCCTCTATCTCTATTTCCTGTTTCATTTCCTTTTGTTTAGGAACAATGTATTTTATTTCTTCAGACCTTATATGTAGTAACTCTTAGACAGTCTGTGACACTGCGACACCAGATTTTGGGTATTGGAGGCTTTAAAGGTTGTAATAGACGTAGCCTTAAGATATATAATTGTTGACTTCCGCTTATTTATTTAAAATTCTGCTTTATCATATTATTGACTTGTATTTGTTAAAACAAAAATGAAAGTGTAGCAAGTTGTTAAGGTTTGGCTTACCTAGCTCCCATTAGTAGGTGCCATCACGACTCCCAAGGGTGGGAAATCCGGGTCATGACAAAAATTGTCCAGTGTACAAAGGTATTGGAAGCTCTAAGATTTTAGACATGGGGCAAGTAAATAATATGTGTACGTGATATAAACTAGAAAAATGAATTACCAATAGTTAATGACTTGATTTAGGAATGACTTGAATGAAAAAATACTGAACTAGAATCGAATGCATGAGATTCTTTTCTTAATCTTATTTTTTGAGTAATTTGATGTCTCTATGTGTTATATACCTGAAACGACTAAATAATGTTTTACTGCATTTTTCTTTTGACTGATGTGTATTGGGAAAAATTGAGTTTACATATTGAAGTGATTGAAAGATGACGTGTCATGACATGGAGGCTGGTCAAAGGATGATGATTAGCAAAGAGGCACGAGTTGCAATAGATACGAGTAGAGGCACATGAAGAGGCACTGGCAGTTATTCAAAAGACTCAACGCTCGTACCTATTTAATCCAAAAATCAAGGAGAATAAATTTGACAGCACAAGAGAGTACGTATACAATATTTAATAAGTATTAAATATTTAAAACATTAGGGAATCTGTATTGAATCCCAATGATTATGTAACGCAGTATTTAATGCCTTAAATTGTCTATAATGGCCTTATTATGACAAATGCATAACATATAACTTGGAGATAGCTATAAAAGGAAGAGAATGGATTATTTGTAAAGACACGAAATACTATCTGAATACATTGATTTACTTTGTTTTCTTATGATTATCTTATTGTTGTCAAAATCACTTTCCTTTATTCATTCTTTGATTATCAGTAACCCGAGTTCTTCTAAATTAAGGCTTTAACCAAAATTCCACTTTTTGGTTAAACAAATTGGTTCCGTTACCGGGAATCAGGTAATCTATTCTTTCTTAGGCTAACCTTTTTTGTTGTATCAACTATGTCGAACATTAATGACAATACCCAAGGAAACCAACAACTCCAGGGGAATCCACAGGATGACCACATCCCAATCCCTTCTCCACAAAGCTCCCTTCGACGATCTCGAGAGGGCACTCCTGATGGATCGCATGCAAATGGAAATGCTCAATTTGAAAAGTTGAAGCTATTGATGAAGCTTTGCAAAAGTTAATCGCTCAACGAGTCAACAAAGCTCTTAAGGCTTTTGTTAATTAATTACCTGCCGCACCACCCACACCTACTCCAAATAACAGCATTTTGGAGAACCCTCGTTCTGGGCTTGCTAATTCAGGCAGTGGTGGAACCCCCATTGAATCATGAGAATGAGAACTAGGTAACTTAGTTAATTTTGATTTACAAAATTTAGTACTAACATTGCAGAAATAGCTCAAGGAGCAAAGTGACCGCATAGAGCATATTCTTGGGGTCTCGCCCGTACTTAAAGGGATAGATATGGATAAATATTCACAACAACCCTGGAAGCCAAGTGCTGCTGCTCTCCCAATTCCAAAGAAATTCAAAATGTCCGATATCCCAAAATACGATGGAACAACTTATCAACGAGACCACGTGACTGCATTCACAACAGGCGTAAAAGGCAACGGCTTGACCAAACAGGAAATTGAATCAGTATTGGTCAAAAAATTCAATGAAACACTCACTAAGGAAGCATTAACATGGTATTCTCTTTTACCCGAAAATTCCATAAACTCTTTTGCTGAGCTTGCAGATTCTTTCATTAAATCACACTCGGGGGCTCAAAAAGTCGAAAAAAGAATGGAAGATATTTTCAAAATCAAGCAAGGGGAGTCAGAATTGCTTAGAGAGTTCGTGGACAGGTTCCAACGTGAAAGAATGACGTTACCGCGTGTACCTGACAATTGGGCAACTATAGCCTTCACAAGTAATTTGAATGAAAAAAGCTTTGAAGCCACGAGACGACTCAAGGAAAGTCTTCGTGAATTCCCAGCAACAACATGGAATGACATTTATAATAGGTACAACAAGAAGCTAAGGATAGAAGAGGATATTATCTCACGATCTCAAAAAGAAGAAATGGTGAGTTCGAGACGGGCAGAAACCGAAAAAAAGGTCTGGTAAAAACAGCTACGAACCATATATGGGTCAAGTAGGAAAAGATTCACGGTCAAAACAGGACAATCCAAGGTATGATCATAGGTCGAGAAATAGAGAGTCGGGGTCGTCATCAAGATTTGGGAAAGATCGAAACGAGCGAGAGTCACGGGATGATGATAGAAACTTGAAAGCAAGGTTTGGTGGCTATAATTTTAATGTAAGCACTTCCGAGCTCGTAGCTGTTTTAAGAAGCATGGGTGATAATGTACGGTGGTCAAAAGAAATAAGATCGAACCCAAACAGGCGCAACCCTGATCACTGGTGCGAATTTCACAATGATCACGGGCATAAAACGACAGACTGTAGGTTGATGCAAGGTGAAGTTGGTCGTCTATTAAAGCAAGGGTATCTTACAAAATTATTCAGTGAGAGAGGTAAGCAAGCATATATGAAGAATAGGCAAGAGCCCCCAAAACCACCTTCTCCTAAAAGGACTGTTAATGTGATAAGGGGAGGTGAAGACATCAATGGTGTGACGTATACAACAGCCAATAAAGTCTCCAAAGTCACAATTACCTACGGGAAGCGGGTGCGGCATGTCTTAGAGGAAGAAAGCATTACGTTTGATGATGCAGATGCGGATGGCATATTATCCCCACATAACGATGCACTGGTAATATCTTTACTTGTACATGATACTAATGTGAAACGAGTTTTGATTGATCCAGGTAGTTCTGTGAACATTATTTTGCTAAGAGTACTACGTGAGATGCAAGCTGAAGATAAATTAATATCAAAGGCACATACTCTGTCTGGATTTGACAATTCCAACGTAGTGATGAAAGGGGAGGTAATACTTACAACATTCGCAGAAGGAGTTGTCAAGGATACAAATTTCAGGTGGTAGACATGAAGATGGCTTACAATATGATCCTTGAGAGACCATGTATCCACAAGATGGATGCCGTTCCGTCAACCTTGCACCAAGTTATTAAATTTCCATCACCATAGGGAATATGTCAAATTCGTGGGGATAAACATACATCTAGAAGCATCAATTCTGTAGTAGATTCAAGTACGGGAAACGAAGAAAAATAGAAATTACAGAATCCAGTTGAGGGTACCACAACACAAACCTCAACTGAACAAGGATGAACAGACGTGGACTCAAGGCCAGATGCCATTCAAGAACCAGAAGAAAATGAAAATATCAAACAATGATTGAAGAACTGGAAGCTGTAATATTTTTTGCACAATGGCCTGAAAGGAAAGTCTACGTAGGGGCCAATCTAAGCCAAGACATGAAAGGTAAGGTGATTGAATTTTTAAAAACTAACGTGGATTGTTTTGCTTGGTCCCACTCTGATATGACAGGAATACCACCGGAGGTAATGACTCACAAATTAAATGAAGACCCATCATATCCACCTGTCAAACAAAAGAAGAGAAAGCAAGGAACTTTCAAAAATCAGAAGATGAGGTTCAAAAATTACTAAAAATTGAGTCTATTCGCGAGGTAAAGTATCCTAATTGGTTAGCCAATACCGTTGTAATACCAAAGAAGAATGGTAAGTGGCGAGTTTGTGTAGATTACATGGACCTTAACAAAGCTTGTCCTAAAGATTCTTTTCCATTGCCACATATAGATCAACTAATTGATGCTACCACAGGGCATGAGTTGTTAAGCTTTTTAGATGCGTATTCAGGATATAATCAGATTAAAATGGATCCTATGGATGAAGAAAAAATTTCATTTAGAACAGACAAGGGGACTTACTGTTATAAAGTAATGCCCTTTGGTCTTAAAAATGATGGCGCAACATATCAAAGACTGGTGATCAAAATGTTTCAAGAACTTTGGTTTCAGCATTCAGGAGATCATATATCACACCTGTCTGCTACGTTTCAGATTTTGCGAAGATTTAACATGAAATTAAATCTTGAGAATGTGCATTCGGTGTTGCATCAGGTAAGTTTTTAGGGTTTCTTATTTCTAATTATGGTATTGAAGTGAATCCCACACAGATTAAGGTCATTGAAGAAATTCCTGACATGCTTACAAGTAGAAAAGAAGTGCACAAGTTGACAGGAAGAATTGCAGTCTTGGGGAGATTCATTTCTAAATCATCAAAAAAATGTTTTAAGTTCTTTTTCAGCTCTTAAAAAGCAAGATCAGTTCGAACGGACTGAGGAATGTCAGCAGGCACTCAAAAATTTGAAGGCATACCTGTCAAATTTTTCATTACTCGCAAAACCAAAGGCTGGGGAAAGATTGCTTATCTACCTTGCTGTCTCAGAAGTAGTGGTAAGTACTGTTTTAGTCCTTGAAGACCAAGGTAAACAATCTCCGATGTATTATGTCAGCAAATCTTTATTAGATACGGAGACACGGTATCCTTAGTTAGTAAAGCTAGCACTTGCGTTAATCATGACATCTAGAAAATTAAGGCCTTATTTTCAGTGTCATCCTATCGGTGTAGTAACTGCTTATCCATTACGCAATATATTACATAAGCATGAGTTGTTAGGTAGGTTAGCTAAATGAGCTATAGAATTAAGTGAATATAACATCACATACCAACCTAGAACCACGATAAAATCTCAAGTGTTAGCAAATTTTATGGCTGATTTTAGCCAAGGAATACAATTGGAAGCAGAAAAATAATTGCAAGTGTTCAACGGATCTAATCCGGGAATTTGGACCTTATTCGCTGATGGTTCTTCTAATGTGAAAGGTGTAGGCTTGGGAATTATTTTGGTACCACCTACGGTGAAACCATTCGACAAGCCATTAAATGTCATTCTATAACTAACAATAAGGCAGAGTATGAAGCTATGATTGTAGATTTAGAACTAGCACGAGAACTCGACATTAATCAGATTGTGATCAAAAGTGATTCGCAGCTCGTAGTTAATCAAATGTTGGGTACTTATATGGCTAGGGAAGCACAGATGCAACAGTACTTAGAGAAGGTACGAGATCTAATCAAGCAATTCCAAACCTGGAAAGTTATGCAAATATCAAGAGATAAAAATGTCAACGCAGACGCCCTAGCCAATCTCGCATCTGCAGCAGACGTGGCAAGCAATGAAAATGCTTCTGTAATTCATTTGTTTCATTCAGTGCTCGATCTAGACAAAAATAAGGTAAATTTTAATAACTTAACCTGGGATTGGAGGAACGAGATTGTTGTTTTTTTGCTGTATGGAACCGTCCCTGAAGACAAGAAAAAAGCTCATGCGCTTCGGAAAAAGGCTGTTCCATATTGTTTTAAGCAAGACAATCTTTATCGAAAAATATTCGGTGGACCCTTAGCAAGATGCCTCGGGCCTTTACAGACGGAATATGTAATGGGAGAGATACACGAGGGGCATTGTGGAAATCACGCCAGAGGAAGATCACTGGTAAGATGTGATGACCCAAAAAGTCATCACTTGTTTTAAAACGAAACATCCGTGTTTTGAGGCCTTGTAAACCTCATTTAGAGTCACCTCGATTTGCGTGCATAGTCCGAGCGCGTAGCCAAAAATCTTAAATATGAAATTTTATAAAAAATGATAAGTTTTGACTGTAAAATGAATAAATTTGACTTTGGTGAACATTTTGGGTAAACGGACCCGGATCCATGATTTGATTATCCCGGAGGGTCCGTAGGAAAATATGGGACTTGGGCGTATGCCCGGAATCGAATTCCGAGGTCCCGAGCCCAAGAAATGAATTTTTAAAGGAAATTGTTTTCTGAAATTTTTTTGATGGAAATTTTAAATGATGTTTGATTAGAAAGAGATGGTATCGGGCCCGTATTTTGGTTCCGGTTCCCGGTACAGGTCTTATATATGGTTTAAGTCATTTATGTAAAGTTTGGTTGAAAACGGACGTCGTTTGACATGATTCGGACCTAAATTGCTAAATTTGATACTTGATGAAGTTTGAGAAAAACAAAGTTCTTGATTTTGAGGTTTGATTCATTGTTATTGAGGTTATTTTGGCAATTTGATCGCACAGATAAGTTCGTATGATGTTGTTGAGTTAGTACGTGTGTTTGGTTAGGAGCCCGAGGGCTCGAGTGTGTTTCAGATGTGTTTGGGAAAGTTTTGAACTTAGGAAAAAGTTGCAGATTCAGAGAAGTTGCAGGTCTCTGAAGCCAGGTCTCGCAGTCCGTGGTGGAAACTTCGCGGCCGCGGTGGGGACTTCGCGACCGCGGTGGGTTTGTGCGGTCCGCGGTGAGCAAGGTCAAGCCTCCGCGGCCGCGCTCGATTTCTTACAGTCCGCGGTAGAGCTCCACGACCAGAGTCCTTTTATGTGGTCCGCAGTGGAGCTCTGCGGCCGCAGTCCTTTTTATGCGGTCCGCGGTGGAGCTCTGCGGCCGCAGTCCTTTTTATGCGGTCCGCGGAGAGGGTCTGAGAGGAGTATATTTAAACGGATTTTTCAGCTATTTTTCATTTTTCAAAACCCCAAAAACATAAGAGGCGATTTTTCAAATAACCTTTCTTCTCCAAATCAATTGTAAGTCATTTTTAACTAATTTTTTTTCAATCATTAACATCTTTTAACATGATTTCAACTTCAAATCAATTATTTTCATGGGGGAAATTGGATGTTTTGGGTAGAACCTAGGTTTTTCAAAAAAATAGGGATTTGGACCTTGATTTGAGGTTCGATTTCAAAATAAATTACATATTTGAGCTCGTGGGGGAATGGGTAATTGGGTTTAGGTCTGAATTTCGGGTTTGGACCAAGCGGGCCCGGGGTCAATTTTTGACTTTTTGGGGAAATCTTTATAAAACCTATTTTCATGCATTAGAATTGATTCATTTAGCATTTATTGATATCGTTAAGCAAATTGTGGCTAGATACAAGCGAGTTGGTGGTGGAAACAAGAGGTAAAGCGGTAGTTGAGGCTTGAATTGTGTTCGTTGCATCGAGGTAAGTGTTTGGTCTAACCTTAGCTTGAGGGATTAGGAGTTATGTCCTATTTGCTATTTGCTTCTTGTCGAGTACGACGTATAGGCATGGTGACGAGTATCTATATGTTGGTGTCAAGCATGACCGTGGGTCTTATATTGTGATTTTCATGATTTTGTTGTATTATTCATGCCTTGGTAAAGATTTCTAATTGTTGTATAAAGCTTGTGGAAAGAATTGTGACCTATGAACATTAAGGAGCGTTGGCACAAGTTGTATAGTGAGATTGTGAAAGTATAAGTGACAATTGAACTTCTAGAGCATTGGCTCAAGTTGTGAAATGAGTTGTGGAAGAATAAGTGATAATCAAACCTATAGAGCATTGGCTCGAGTTGTGAAGTGAATTGTGAAGTAAAAATTGAGGAAGAGTTATTAAATTGTTCCCTTGCCGGAATATTGTTGCTTTGTTAATTATCTCCCTTGCCGGGATGTTGAGATTATTGATGTTGTTCTCTTGCCGGGATTTAATTGTTTAATTGTGTTCCCTTGCCGGGATTTCTATTTTTATTTTGTTTATTCCCTTGCCCGTTTGTTTGTGATTGTTGTTTGGGTGAGGAATAGTGTTAAAGCACGAAGGGCGATACCGTGAATTGTTTATTATTGTGAGGAAGAGTGTTAAAGCACGAAGGGTGATGCCGTGCATTGTTTGTTATTGTGAGGAAAGAGTGTAAAGCACGAAGGGTGATGCCGTGCCGCACGATGTACCATTCCGTGCCGATTTTATTGATTATATGGTGAGGAAAGAGAGTAAAAGCACGAAGGGTGATGCCGTGCACATTTTTATTATATGATTGCTTTGGTGAGGGCAGGAGTAAAAGCACGAAGGGTGATGCCGTGCATTTGTTGATTTCTAATTCTTTGCTGATATCCGAGTTATGTTGTTTCTTTCATTACTTGTTGTTATTTGATTTACTTCGAGGTTACAGATCTTACCCTATTTGCCTTGTGATTGTTGTTTGGGTGAGGAAGAGCGCAAAACACGAAGGGTGATGTCGTGTATTGTTTTGGTGGGAGAGAGTTAAAGCACGAAGGGTGATGCCGTGCATTTGTTTTTGATTTCCTAATTTTTTATTGATAATTGTGTTACGGTTTTCTCTACACTAAATTGCTGATTTCCTGTTGATACTTGTTATACTCCCCTCCCACATTGACTGGTTGTGTGTGTGTGTGTGTGTGTGTGTATATATATATATATATATATATTTATTTCTGTATTTCTTTTCTGCTGTATAATTCGAATTGCACAGGTTATTTGGTAGTCTGGTCCTAGCCTCGTCACTACTTCGCCGAGGTTAGGCTAGACACTTACCAATACATGGGGTCGGTTGTGCTGATACTACACTCTGCACTGTGTGCAGATCCAGGAGAAGCTTTCGGACAGTAGTTGGAGTGTTTCCTTCGGTCCACCCAGAGACCCAAGGTAGACCTGCAGGCGTCCGTAGGCCCTGGCGTCTCCCTCTATCTCTATTTCCTGTTTTATTTCCTTTTGTTCAGAAATAGTGTATTGTATTTCTTCAGATCTTATATGTAGTAACTCTTAGATAGTCTGTGACACTGTGACACCAGGTTTTTGGGTATTTGAGGTTTTAAAAGTTGTAATAGACGTAGCCTTAAGATATATAATTGTCGACTTCCGCTTATTTATTTAAAATTCCGTTTTTATCACATTATCGGCTTGTGTTTGTTAAAAGAGGTAAAAGTGAAAGTGTAGCAAGTAGTTAAGGTTTGACTTGCCTAACTCCCATTAGTAGGCGCCATCACGACTCCTGAGAGTGAAAAATCCGGGTCGTGACATAAGAAACATGATTAGGGCAGGTTATTACTGGCCTAAAATGGAAGAAGAAGCGGAAAATTTTGTGGCTAAATGTGATAAGTGACAAAGATACGGTAATAACATGCATAGACCTGCAGAGTTGTTACATCCGGTCATTACACCGTGGCCATTTATGAAATGGGGAACGGATATCGTGGGTCCACTACCACAAGCAAAAGGACAGGTAAAATTCTTGCTTGTACTTATTGACTATTTTACTAAATGGGTGGAAGCAGGAACATTCAAACAAGTGCGAGAAAAAAGAAGTTAGAGATTTCATTTGGCGAAATATCATATGTCGATTCGGTATGCCAAAGGAAATCGTGTGTGATAATGACCCTCAATTTATAGGCACACAAATTACAGAGTTTTTTCAAAGTTGGCAGATCAAAAGGATTACATTCACACGTTATCATTCGGTTGGCAATGGACAAACTGAGTCAACAAACAAAGTCATTCTCAACAATTTAAAGAAGCGTTTGGAGGAATCCAAAGGTAATTGGCCAGAATTGTTACCTAATGTTTTATGGGCATACCGCACAACAACAAAAACAAGTACGGGAGAAACACCATTTTCATTGGTTTATGGAGATGAAGCTTTAATTCCAGTTGAGATAGAAGATCCAAGAACAAGGTTTACACAAGCATCAGAAGAGTCTAATGGCAAAGAAATGCGCATAAATCTTGATCTACTTGAAGGGAAAAGAGAAGCTGCATTAATAAGAATGGCAGCACAAAAGCAGGTTATAGAACGATACTACAATCGAAAAGCACGCCTAAGATTCTTCAAGATTGGGGACTTCATGCTCAAAAAGGTTTTTCAATCTATGAAGGCAGCCAATACGGGAAAATTGGGTCCAACCAGGGAAGGACCCTACAGGATTCATGATATTGCAGGAAAATGAGCATACGAGCTGGAAATGATAGATGACAAGATACTACCTTCACACTAGAATGTTGTTCATTCGAATAGATACTATTTCTAAGGAATACCTATGGTCAGGTATCTATGTTTTAAAATTCTATTTTTGAGTTGCTAAAATTTTACTAATGATTTTATATGATAGGCAAAAAGCTAGCCCGTACTAAATGATGAGTCACGACCTGCAAGGCACGTGGAATAAATTAAACTTTCCGGTCTAGGGTTATAATTATTTTGATAGAAATTCAAACGGGTTAAGCAGTTTTCATCTATAATCGCTCCGAGTCGCGTATGTTTTTCCTTTTCAGGGAAAGGACCAAATGAGAGGAACAATCAATTGCTCGAGTCTTCATACTTCAATGCTCAAACACTTGAGGGGACTATATAATATACACATGCTTGTGTATAAAGAAGGCAAAGAAGATTGGGAAATAATCAAAGATCAAACCTGAAAAAGTTCACTCATTGAATGAGTCAAGTGCAGAGCAAAGTCACGAGCTAAGGCCAAAGAAAAACCTTACCATAGTTAGGGTAAAGGCAATGTACTGAAATGGGTTATAAATAAAAACCTTATGTCTATTTTTCTTTTTTAAATCTGTTATAAGAAAAACAGTTACGAGAAAGTTATAGATGTAATTCAAATACATGTAAAGTGTTATTCAAAACTAGACAAAGTTCAAATAAAAATTTGTCAAAGTTATTTCAAGAAACATGTGTATTCCTATTTCTTTTATCGTAAATTAACACCGTTATGAAGTTGAGACGTCTTCTTCATTAATTGTCGAATATAAAATGGCCTTCTTTTATAAAATTCATGATTAATTTAAGTATTCATGATGTTAACAGAAGCATTTTTGAAGAATAAAAATGCAAGTTATTCAGTAAGTCCATAGAAATAAAGACAAGAATAAACAAAATAGAAGTTCAAATAGTAATGTAAGCTTCATAATATTAGAAAGTTTAGATTAAGTATGAACTTAGTCATAAACCAAAAATTATTTATACATATTGCCCCATAAAAGGTCTGGGGACTTAAGTTTCCAAAACAAACCCTCAAATGAGACCAAGGGTTATAACCACATTTCACCAAAAAGAGAAAAAAACACAACACAAAGGAGTTCAAATAAACTTTTCACTGATTTGATGAAGGGACTGAAGCATGGACCTCAACAATAGCGGGCTCAAGATGGCTTGAAGGAGTGGGGATACCCATATCAATTTCAACATTTTCAGAAGCTTCAGCTACGGGAGAAGAAAAATCTTGGTTTTGCTGAGCCTTCTCAATAGTCTCTTTGATCTTGGCTAACTCAGATTCCAAGTTAAAATTCTCTTGGCTAGCTTCAACAAGGGTATCGTGGCGAGAATTCAAAAACGCCCAACTCACTTCAATGACAGATTTATCTTCAAGGATCTCGTAGTCTCTTTCCCAATCAGCAATTTCATTTTTTAGCTTTTCATTTTCAACCAAGGAAGATTTGTAAGAAGCTTGAAGAGAGGCAAGGGAATTTTCTAAAGAACAAACCTTATCAGAAGATACCCGGAGGTCTTCCTAAGTTTGGGTCAAATTTTGCACAAGTTCATCAACATATGCTTCCTTATCAACCAAGAGAGCTTTCAACTTTCTGATCTCTTCACTTGCCTTAGAAAGCTGCTCGGAAAAAGAGGTTTCAAGACGAGCCTTCTCCTTATCTGCTTGACTTGAGGAAGCCTTTTCAACTGCCAATTTCGAAGTCAAGGCCCGCACCTTCTACTCCAAGGTACTCTTACTTTCTTCTAAGAATTCCACATCCATCTGAAGACTTTCATACTGTTCCTTCCAATTATACGCCTCCAATTGATAATCACGCACTAACTGCTCTAAGAGAGTAACCCTTCTCATCATCTCCGTGCCGATGAGGTTGGCCTAAAAACAAAGAAGGGAAAGATAAAGAAATAAGAATCCTGAAGATAGAAAAATGGCAAAGTAAAAGTTTAAAGAAAGGAATACCTTCAAAGAAGCATGCACTATGTCATTCATCAAGGTCAAAGAACTATGGCTGTCTAGCTTAGCTCTCTCAATAGGACCAATTAAAGGCTTTAGCCACATGTCAGCTTGACCTGATTTCCTTAAAAGGTTACCCTCAGTAGGGACTTTAATAGTAACTTGCCTCATAACACCACTCCTACTTGAGTAACCAACCTCAGTATGATGAACGGGTGGAGGGGGAATTGTTGAAGAAGGAACAGTAGAAATAGTAAAAACAGCCTGGGAAGGAATGGAAACAGCCACGATCGGCAAGGAAGGAGTCACAGGAATGAAAGTAGAAAAAAGAAGCCAGGGGTGCTTCATCAGAAATTGGACCTAAACTTTCACTACCAAACCCGCGGTCAAAAAGCTGCTCAATAGAATCATGAGCAGCAGCGGGAACACCATCAACATCATCAGGGATTACTACCGGGGTTCAGTAGACTTGGTAAGAGGAATAGAACGGCGGGGGGATGCTTCTGCTTCATCATCAGAAATAATACGTCTACGAGCCCGTAGCCTTGTTATCAAGGAACCCCCGTCTTCATCTTCTTCGGAGTCTCGGTCATCAACGACTTTTTTTTCCGATGAAGAGCCCAAAATTATTTCTTGGGCCCTTTCCAAAGAAATACGAGAAGCCGCGACCGCCTCGACACTAATCCCTCGAAGTGCAAATCCTGATAGAAAGGAGGATTAAAATCAGTTCAGGAAAAAGACACTGAGGAATTAAATAAAAACTCTTAGTAAAAGAATTTTTCCTTACCATGAGTTTTTACTTTCCAACCATAGTGGTGAGAGAGATTTTTCCAAGATCTACCCTCCACTGGGGCTATATTCAACAACTTTCCTACCCAATCGCGGAAATTGGAAAGTTCTTCAACGATTCCCATGGTTGCTAGAAAAGAAAAGCAAAATTAGAATAATAATCTTCAAAACCGAGGAAAAAGGTACGAGACAATTACTGAAAAGAAGACTCACGTGCAAAATTCCACTTCTCAAGGAAGAGAACGTTCTCATCACCCACTAAACCAACAGTGGGGCCAACAACAAACCTGGCATACCAGCCACGGTCTTTGTCATCTTCGGGGCTAACCAGAACTCTTTTGCTCCTTGCTACTAGTGTAAAAACACCATTGCAAAAGAGTCTGTGGGGGTAAAGATGAATTAGATGGGAGAAAGTAAAAGGCACACTAGCCCATATTGCTCAAATGCCTCAAACAGGTAACAACCCTTCATACTATTGGGCCAATTTGGTTTAAGAAAACATCGAAGAAACGACAAAACTCGAGAATAACATGATCAATAGCAGGTTTGAATCCTAATGTGAAAGGGCACGTATAGACAAAGGAAAATCCGGTTAAGTAGGAGGTGATTCTTTGATTTGGATTGAGAATAACAATAGGAAAGTCATTACTCCAATGACAGTCATTACGAACTAGAGAAATTAGACCTTCTGTGATCTGAGTTGGATAGATATCAGCATGATCTAAAGAGGACAATTGATTTCTCAAGGACTCCCTATCATTATAGAAAGATAGTTTAGCAGGAACTATTTCATCCACTATGAGTTCACGAACAGGCTCAGAGGGTTCTTTTCCTTTAGAATAAGATCTTTGAGAAAAAGAACCTCTGGTTCTAAAAGCAGGACTGGAACCAGACAAAGAAAGAGAAGAACCATGTAGAGATGAAGATCCTAAATTACGAAGCCTACCCCCTATTCTACTCCTACTGGGGGCATTAGGGAAGCTATCAACTATGGGGACCCTTTTAGGGTTAGGGTTTGATGAAGACATGATAGTACAAGGAAGTAGCAAACAAAGAATCGAGAATTGGATATTCAGAGAACTTTATGTAGTAAAGACAAAGAAGAAAACCATGAGAAGCAACCATAAAAGGAAAAGGTACAATTATGGAAAGGTCATAATGAGAACTGACGCTTCGTGATTAGTGAAGCTGTGAAGAAGCCCTAAAAAGCGCTGCAAAGTTGCAGAATCAATAAAAGGGTGCCACGTGTCAAGAGCATTAAATGGAAGTGACAATTTAAGCATCGTTTCTGTCATAGCATTAATGGTGACAAAAATTCTCGCTTTAATGAATTCCACTTCCCAAATATTCAATTGATGAATAAATGGCAAGTGGGAGGACTATCTGTATTGGGAAAAATTGAGTTTACATATTGAAGTGATTGAAAGATGACGTGTCATGACATGGAGGCTGGTCAAAGGATGATGATTAACAAAGAGGCACGAGTTGCAACAGATACGAGCAGAGGCACATGAAGAGGCACAAGCGGTTATTCAGAAGACTCAACGCTCGTACCTATTTAATCCAAAAATCAAGGAGAATAAATCTGACAACACAAGAGAGTACAGATACAGTATTTAATAAGCATTAAATACTAAAAACGTTAGGGAATCTGTATTGAATCCCAATGATTATGTAATACAGCATTTAATGCATTTAATTGTCTATAATGGCCTTATTATGACAAAGGCATAACGTATAACTTGGAGATAACTATAAAAGGAAGAGAATGGATCATTTGTAAAGACACGAAATACTATCTGAATTTATTGGTTTACTTTGTTTTCTTCTAATTATCTTATTGTTGGCAAAATCACTTTTCTTTATTCATTCTTTGATTATCAGTAACCGAGTTCTTCTAAATTAAGGCTTTAACCGAAATTTCACTTTTTGGTTAAACATGATGTTCTAAAACATACTTATGTATCAGTCATGAATTTTGTACATTATTTACTTCTATTCGATATTAGCGGTTAACAATATTTATGGGGTTGGCTCAAGCATACTTTCATTGTTATGCCTGTACTATGGAAAATTATTTCAAGGTCAGTCAACTTTTTGTTTTTCTTTATTATCTTTGTTTAGTGCAAAGAAATATGGTCATTGCCAATATTGGATGTAACTTAGAATCTAAAAGTACAGTTGGCTTTATACTGATTGTGAAGAAACAGATATCGAGTGTAGCTCTTTCTTCTTTTTTTTCTTTTTCAAACTATAAAGGCCAATTATGCATATACTACACTTTGTAAAAAGGTTGTCCTTTCTTGGATATCAATAAATATGCCAACTATGACGTCAAAGTTCTCTATATAAGCTGGACAAAATTGTTATTTTTTTGGATTATTAATGTAGGTTAATAAAGAGGAACACGAAGAAGAAAGGATTTTCAGATTTGCTGTATCTTGATTTAATCAGCAAGTGATATCTGGAATAGGTCTCTTTATTATATCCCTTATCAAGGTAAGACTCTAACAGCCAGCGGAATTATCGCTAGCACTCCATGCCTAACAGTCATTGAAGCGTTATCACTACTAATTACCTTTTTTTGAGATTAAGATAGACCAAGAGATTTTCATATAAAGTGGAAGAAGATTCATGCTTCAAATGTGTGCTTTTTCTTTGAAGAGTATAAGATATTCGTGAGGTTTAAGCACACAGAGATAGTGATTGTAATTTTTTGACAACTTCAGTTTCTATTAGTTTGTTGTTGCAGCTGGTGTTGATTTATAATGCTGCAATAAATAGAAGAAAACATGACGACATATTATTTAACGTTGTTGCAGATCCTTTAATCAGTCAGACATGCGTGTCTTAGGTACTTTTGAGGATTTATTTAATTTTGCGATATATATACATGAGAAAGCAATTGGATGGTTCAAAATATCTGCACAGTAAGTTCTACTTCAATGAATTTTCAAAAAAGAACATAAGTCATTGCCCTGAATTTTCTTGTTCTTCTTCATCTGACTTCTTCTATGCTTCAAAAGAATGATCCAGCAAAGTAACAGTACAAAAACCAATAATTGTTCCTCAAATCATCATTTTGGTGATTAACTTATTTTATTCTCATATTTATACCAAAATATAGCTAAGGTAAGTTTTACACATTTTTACAAATTCATTTAGTATTTTTAAAGCTAAATTGCATATAATTGCAATTTTAGCCTATTTTAAGATTTAATTGCGTTTATAATTACAAAATTGATTCCAGTATTTTTAATTAATAGTTGTACATTATTATTTAATTTAGTACCTTTAATTTATTTTTAGAAATTGTTTTATTATTTTTCATAAAATAAAAGGGGAAAAAGTGGCTATTTAAAATTTAGCCCTAACTATTTTGATTTTAGCCAAATCAGCTTCCCCAATTAACCCAATATCAAACCCCAAATTGATCGGCCCAGTTTCAATTTATCACGCTCCTAACCCATTTATTTTTACCCGCTCGGCCTCCCCTTTTGATCCAGGCCGTTGATCATTTTGATCAACGACCACAATTCCCCCTTTCCTTTTTTAATTCACAAACACCCCCCAACCTAATTCATTTTACCTAACCGTCCCCTGAAACCCCTCCCCTCTCTCAAACTCTCTCGAACATTCCCTAACCCTTGCCGCCTCTCACCGTCTTCAACCTTGAAACCGCCGGAATCCATGGCTTCTCAGGCCATGGGAGCCCTATACTCACCTCCCTTTGCTCTTATACACTTGATACTTGAAGATTCGAGGGTTGGCCTTGAAGGTTTTCACCCAAGCCTCTCCGATTCAAGGTTCCACGGCCCTCTCCGGCTCTGTTCCGGCGTACCATGGTCGTCTGAGCTTGTTTCTGACCTTCTTCGACTCAGATCGGTGACCTTTTCAAAGCCTTTCTCATTCTAGGGTTCTCTTGAAACACTAACTCTTCGAGTTCTTCTCCGATTTTCTTAGATCTGTTGTGTATCCATGCTCTACTTGAGTTTTCAAACGATTTCCCCAACTTTTCTTTAAAAAATTACTTTCAAAATCGCTTCTTTTCGATTTAGGGTTTTCTGAAAATGCTTAAAGTGTTTCTCTGACTTTTCTTTTCCTTTTTTTGTGTGTATTTGTCTTTGCTGTGTTCTTATGTTTTCTTCTACCACGTATGCTCTTCTATTGTATTTTCTATACCCCGTTCTTGTATATTCTTCTACTGTGTTTCTATACTATGTGCTTGTATGCTCTTCTACTATGTTCTGCTATTTTCTTCCACTATGTTCTGATATGCTTGCCTACTGTATCCTTCTACCATGTTCTTAAGTGTTCTTACTATTTTACCTTGTTTAAAGTTTCTTCTAAAAGACCTGCTTAAGCGTGTTTCTTCTACTATCAGTTGTTCTCTCCTTATGCTACTGTGTTTTCATGTTTTTCTCAGGGGTTTCTGAAAGAAACCTCTTAGTCTGTTTCAACTACTGGCCTCCTCATCTTTGTATTTGATTTAAGGTAGAAACCCTAGAATTTGGGGATTCTGCTGAGGTCTGATTATGTGAACAAGGGTTTTATTTTTTAGAACCCTTAACTCTTTCAGATTGATTCTGAGTCTCTAAACTGAGTTTGGACATTTTCGTTTTCATACAATGTTGAATCCTTTGCTAAACTCTTCTATACTGGAGTTTCTACTGATTTTACAATGGCATAACAAGTTTCTTTCATGTTTAACGTGTCTGTATGCTTTTATATGTGATGAATCTTTCTTCAAAAAGGTTTTCAAACTAGTGATTGATTCAGAATTCCTTTTAAATAGGTCTAATTGATTGTCTGCTGATTTTCCTTGAGTTAAAACCTTTTCCATCTTTCTAACTTGGTTCATTCATAACAAATGTCTGACCTCTGATTTCTTGGCTGTTAATTGATTTTCTTTCCTTAAATGGTACAACCGTATATTTCAAAGACCTTCTCCTTAAATAGCCTTTATGTATTTGTCCCTAATTTGCTACTTTGCACAAAGGGTTTGATAAATTTCTTTCCTTAATTGATTTATACCCGTTTGAATCTGAATCCCTTAATCAAGAGAAGCCTTGTTTAATTGATTGATAATCAGTTTTCAAATTATTTTCTTACCTTATTTCTACCTGCTTTATACACTATAAAAGGCACGACCCTTTTACACTTCACACAACAATTTTTTCCACAAACTCTTCAGAATTCACATTTATAGCATTTTGTCTTCTGTTTGCACTTTGGCTTTTACAAGACTACTGCTTTTCTACTTGTTTCTTTGAAACTAGTATGTCCTAATTTAAGTTTCAGCATCACCCCAATGTGTTTGCTAACAACCTTTATATCCATGTCTACTTTACTGTTTATGTAGAGTTCAACATTTAACTTAGTATGCCTATATTCTACTGCCTGTTTCTACTGTGAATCTTTGCTCCCTATCTGTGACGACCCGACCCGTCGTCTCATGAGTTACCGCTCCGTTTTCCCCATTTTCAGCATCTTTATGCATCATTATCTGTAATTGGTGTGATCGAGTCGAATTGGATTGGTTTTGGTAGGAAATGAGACACTTAGTCTCTTTAAGGAAGACTTAGTTTGGAAAAGTCAACCGGATGTTGACTTATGAGTTAGAGGGCTCGAATGTGATTTTCGGTGATTCGGTTAGCTTCGGGGGATGATTTGTGACTTAGGAGCGTGATCAGAAGGGGTTTTGAAGGTCCGGTGTAGAAATTAGTTTGTTTTGGCGAAGTTAGTACTTTGGCGATTTCCAGTTGGTAGGTGAGATTTTGATCCGAGGGTCGGAACGGAATTCTGAGAGCTGCAGTAGCTTCGTTAGGTGATTTGGGATGAGTGTGTAAAATTTCAGGTCGTTCGGAGGTGATTTGGTCAGGTTTTTGATCGAATGCGTGTTTCGGAAGTTTTAGAGGAACTTAGGCTTGAATTCGATGTGAATTGATGGTTTTGGTGTTGTTTGAGGTAATTTGATGATTGGAACAAGTTTGAATGATGATTTAAGATGCGATTGTGTGTTTGGTTGAGGTCCCGTGGACCTCGGGGTGGTTTTAGATGGCTAATGGGAAGGGTTTGGACTTGTGTTGTTGCAGATTTTCTGGTGCTTCAGGTATTTTCGCACCTGCGGTTTGGGGACTGCATGTGCGGTGTCGCAGATGCGGGTTGGGGGTCGCAGAAGCAGAAAAGGCAAGGATTGGCTGGGACCACAGAAGTGGATAGGGAGCCGCACCTATGGAGCCGCAGATGCGGCTATTGGACAGCAGATGGGGCTATTGGACCGCAGATGCGGCCAGGCGGGACTTAATGTGGTTCCGCAGATGCAGAGTATTAACCGCAGAAGTAGCTATTTGACCGCAGATGCGATTATGGCTGGGCAGAAGGTATTTAAGTTCTTCTTCGCGAATTTTAAAGGGTTTCTCATTTCTAACTTCAGACTTGGAGAATTTTGGACGATTTTGTAGAGGGATTTCAAGGAGCTTCGATAAGGTAAGGATTTTTGGACCTAAAACACAATCCGATGGTGTTATTACATGAATTAAGACTGGAAATTTAAGAAAATCATGGACTAAAAATGGATGTTAGGGCTTGAACTTAAGAGAGCTAAGATTAGGGATTTGAGGGGTCAATTGAACTTCGATTCTTGTGATTTTTATATGTTTGAACTCGTGGCGAGATAAGAAATCTAATGATGTAAAAATTTCTGAGTCTCGAGAAATGGGCCCGGGGCTCTGGTTTTGCCAATTTCGGGATTTTTGATATTTTTTGATTGTTTTCGATTGGGTATTGTTCCCTTAGCCTATTGTGACGTATTCATTGTGGTTTTGGTAAGATTCGACGCGCGAGGAGGCCGATTTGAGAGGCAAGGGCATAGCGAACTAGAGTTTTGGCCGGTTTGAGGTGAGTAATGATTGTAAATGATGTCGTGAGGGTTTGAAACCCTGGATTGCACAACATAGTGCTATATTGAGGTGAGACACATGCTTAATGGCGGGCACGGGGTCGTTTACTATTGGGGATTGTGACTTGGTCCATCTCGATTGATGTTTTTACCGCGTATTTGACTGAGACTTAATTGTTATCATGATGACTCGGGCTTATTGCCATATTTGTGCTTCGTGCCGACTATTTGAATCCTTTGTGGACTTTTATCACTGTTTCCTAACTATTTTGACATACTACTTGAACTCTGTCCTATTGATTTACACTGCTTTACAAACTCAGCCACTTTTACTTGAATTTGAGACTTAAATGATCTTTCAAATGTTGTTTTGGGCTGAGCACTACTGTTTTACTGATGCCCAAGGGGCTTGTGATGATTTCTGGACTGAGTGAGGCCGAGGGCCATATGTAAGGACATGCTGAGTGATATGAGATACTTTCTATTCCACGAGGTGGTTTGAGTGATGTGAGGCCGAGTGCCGAGTGATATTGCCACGAGGTGGCTTGATATAGCGCTTAGGCCGTAAGGGGCCCCTCCGGAGTCTGCACGCCCACATTGAGCGCGGGTACCCATTATGATATGAGAGTGAGCCCGAGGGGCTGATACTGTTCTAAGTGATTGATACTAAGCCCGAGGGGCTGATACTGTACTGAGAGTGAGCCCGAAGGGCTAATACTATACTGAGAGTGAGCCCGAGGGGCTGATACTATTCTGAGCGATTGATACTGTGCCCGAGGGGCGGATTTCTACTTGTTATTTACCTGTTAAATTACATGTTTTACTTGTTTTAAAAAGGGATATCATTTGATTTCTTCACTGATTTACTGCTTTAAGTGATTTTACTGCTTGATATGGAATTGCTTTGTGCCTTTACGTGTTTTCATACTTTCAGCCATTATTTATAATTATTACTCACTGAGTCGGAGTACTCACATTACTCCCTGCACCATGTTTGTAGATTCAGGCATCGCAGAGTTCGCTCCTGAGTGCTAATTCTCCCAGTTCAGGCAGTGATTCGGAGACTACGAGGCAGCTATTTCATGTTTGTAGAACTATTGTATCGAATTTAGTGTTCAGTAGACTGTATCCGGATTTCTTAGTTGCTCATGACTTGTGACACCCCAGTTTGGGCTGTGTCGGGATGGTTTCTACTGTTGTTATCGTTAATTCCGCAATTTATGGATATTATATCATGTTTTAGAACTATTTATGATATTTAACTGTTTAAAAGAGGTGTTCTATTTGGTCTAGCTGGCCTTGTCTTGACGAGAGGTGCCATCACGACCGGGTTTAGGAATTGGGTCGTGACAAGTTGGTATCATAGCCTAGGTTACTTAGGTCTCACGAGTCATGATCAGGTTTAGTAGAGTCTCGCTGATCGATACAGAGACATCTGTATTTATCCTCGAGAGGCTGCAGAACCTTTAGGAAAAACTTCATATTCTTGAAACTTTTGTCGTGTGAACTCGTTGGTCCAAGAATTAAACTTCTGTATTCTATTCTCTCGCAGATGGTGAGGACTTGTGCAACCGGACGATGCGGATGACCACCAGTACCACCCACTGAGTCCAAGAGGCCGTGGATGTGGTCGTGGTCGTAGTAGAGGTAGAGCAGCGAGGACAACACCTGTTGATCCACCAGCTGCCCTAGCTTAGGACCAGGCTCCGGCTATGGATGCTCCAGCAACACCAGTTCAGGCACCAACTGTGCCCATCGTGATTTTGGGTCTTTAGGAGGCCCTGGCTCAAATCTTATCAGTTTGCACTGGCCTGGCTCAGGCAGTTTCAGCTACCACAGTAGCAACTACTTCACAGGCCGAGGGAGGCAATCAGACCCCTACTGTTCGCACACCTGAGCAGGTAGTGCAGGGATTGCAGACGCCGGGAGCACCTCTAGCTCAGCCGGTTGCACCAGTTCAGGAGTTCGTAGTTCCAGCTATGCCAGACGATGAGCAGCGTCGTCTCAAGAGGTTTGGTAGGCTTCAGCCTCCTTCATTCAATGGTGCTGAAGGCGAGGATGCCCAGTGTTTTCTCGACAAGTGTCAGGGGATGCTCCGTACGATAGGGATTGTTGAGTCTAGTGGTGTGGCATTTACCACCTTTCAATTCACTGGGGATGCCTTCACTCGGTGGGAGGCGTATGAGAGGCATAGGCCGACAGGTTCATCGCCTTTGACTTGGAAAGAGTTCTCCACTTTCTTCTTGGAGAAGTATGTACCGCAGTCCCGTAGGGAGGAGCTGCGTAGGTAGTTTGAGTGGCTTCAGTAGGGGGATATGACTGTGTCTCAGAATGAGGCGAGGTTTTCTGAGTTTGCTCGTCATGCCGCCTAGATGGTCCCGACAGATCGTGAGAGGATCAAGAGGTTTGTGGATGGCCTTAACTATCATCTCCATATTCTGATGACTGGATAGAGAGTCTTGGGTATTTCATTTGAGGAGATGGTTGATATCGCTCGTGAGATTGAGACGGCTCACCGGTAGGATAGAGAGGAGAGGGAGGCCAAGAGTCCTCGAGGTTCTGGCAGTTTCAGTGGTGCTCTATCTAGGGGCCAGTTCCAGCATGGTAGAGGCCGTTCTTTCAGGTCCGCTCAGTCGGCCCATCCCGAGTATCATGGGGCATCTTCAGGACATGGTTATCATGGTTCTCAGTAGGGTCAGCCTTCACTCAGTGCCCTTCCAGCTTAGAGTTCATCTCGTGCCCCGTCTGCTCAGGGTTCTTCCATGCCGAGTGGATCAGCTAGTCACTCCGGTGCGAGGGGTTCCCTTCAGTCCCATTCTCTAGCACCTGGGAGTTGTTTTGAGTGTGGAGAGTTTGGACATGTGTGGAGGCAATGTCCTCGTTGTGCTGCTAGTTCATCACAGCAGAGGGGTCAGCCCTCGTCTTCTGCTCTAGTTACTTCAGCACCTGCCCAGCCAGTTAGGGGTGGAGGTCAGGCAGCCAGGGGTTGCCCCAGAGGTAGAGGTCGATCAGGTAGTGGCTAGGCCCGTTTTTATGCTATTCCAGGCAGGACCGATGCTATTGCTTCTGATGCTGTCATTATAGGAATTATTTCAGTCTACCACAGAGATGCCTCTGTCTTATTTGATCCTGGTTCCACCTATTCTTATGTGTCCTCATATTTTGCTCATCATTTGGTTACGTTCCGAGGGTGTCTTGCTTTACCTTTCCACATATCTACCCCGGTGGACGATACTATTATTGTAGACCATGTGTACCGGTCATGTGTTGTGACTATTGGGGGCCTAGAGACCCGAGTTGATCTATTGCTATTGAGCATGGTGGACTTTGATGTTATTTTGGGCATGGATTGGTTATCTCCGTGTCATGCTATTCTAGACTGTCATGCCAAGACAGTCGCTTTAGCTATGCCGGGTGTACCGAGGATCGAGTGGTATGGTGTGACTGATTATGTTTCTAGTAGCGTGATTTCTTTCTTGAAGGCCCAACGTATGGTTGGGAAGGGTTGTCTTTCATATTTGGCATTTGTGAGGGATGTTGGAGCTGAGACTCCTAGCATTGATTCTGTTCCAGTTGTGAGGGGGTTTCCCGATGTATTTCTTGCAGACCTGCCGGGCATGCCACCGGACAGGGATATTGATTTTGGTATTGACATGGTGCCGGGCACTCAACCCATTTCCATTCCGCCATATCGTATGGCACCAGTAGAGTTGAAAGAGTTGAAGGATCAGTTTTAGGAACTCCTAGATAAGGGGTTCATTCGGCCTAGTGTGTCACCTTGGGGTGCACCAGTTTTGTTTGTGAAGAAGAAGGATGGCACGATGAGAATATGCATTGATTATAGGCAATTGAACAAAGTAACAATTAAGAACAAGTATCCTTTGCCTCGCATTGATGATTTATTTGATCAGCTTCGGGGAGCGAGGGTGTTCTCTTAGATTGATCTCCATTCGGGCTATCACTAGTTGAAGATCAGGGATTTAGATATTCTTAAGACTGCTTTCAGGACTAGATATGGTCACTATGAGTTTCTTGTCATGTCTTTCGGGCTGACCAATGCCCCAAAAATGTTCATGCATTTGATGAACAGTGTATTTCGACCTTATCTGGATTCGTTTGTTATTGTATTCATTGATGATATTCTGGTGTACTCGCATAGTCAGGAGGAGCACGCGGAGCATTTGAGAGTTTTATTGCAGAGATTGAGGGAGGAGAAGCTTTATGCAAAATTCTCCAAGTGTGAGTTTTGGCTCAGTTCAGTGGCTTTCTTGGGGCACGTGGTGTCCAGCGAGGGTATTCAGGTTGATCCGAAGAAGATAGAGGCGGTTTAGAGTTGGCCCAGACCGTCCTCAGCCACAGAGATTCATAGCTTTCTTGGGTTGGCAGGCTATTATTGCCGGTTTGTTCATGGATTCTCATCTATAACATCGCCCTTAACCAAGTTGACTCAGAAGGGTGTTCCATTTGTATGGTCGGACGAGTGTGAGGAGAGCTTCCAGAAACTCAAGACAGCCTTGACCATAGCTCCAGTGTTGGTTTTGCTATCAGCTTCAGGTTTATATACCGTGTATTGTGATGCTTCGAGAGTTGGGATTGGTTGTGTATTGATGCAGGAGGGTAGAGTTATTGCTTATGCTTCTCGTCAGTTGAAGCCCCATGAGAAGAACTACCCTGTTCATGATTTGGAGTTGGCTACCATAGTACATGCATTGAAGTTTTGGAGGCATTATTTGTATGGTGTATCTTGTGAGGTATTCACCGATCATCGCAGTCTTCAGCATTTGTTCAAGCAAAAGGATCTTAATTTGAGGCAGCGGAGATGGTTGGAATTGCTTAAGGATTATGATATCACTATTCTGTACCATCCAGGAAAGGGCAATGTAGTGGTCGATGTTTTGAGCCGAAAGGCAATGAGTATGGGGAGTTTGGCATATATTCCAGTTGGGGAGAGGCCCCTTGCAGTTGATGTTCAGGCCTTGGCCAATCAGTTTGTGAGATTGGATATTTCGGAGCCCAGTCGGGTGTTGGCATGTGTGGTTTCTCGGTCTTCCTTATATGATCACATCAGAGAGCGCCAGTATGATGATCCACATTTTCTTGTCCTTAAGGTAGAGTTCAACATGATGATGCCAAAAATGTGACCATCGGTGATGATGGTGTGTTGCGGATGCAAGACCGGATTTGTGTACCCAATTTGGATGGGCTTAGAGAATTGATTCTGGAAGAGGCTCATAGCTCACGGTATTCTATCCATCCGGGTGCCGCGAAGATGTACTAGGATTTGAGGCAGCACTATTGGTGGAGAAGAATGAAGAAAGATATTGTGGGATTTGTAGCTCGGTATCTCAACTGTCAGCAGGTAAAATATGAGCATCAGAGACCGGGTGGCTTGCTTCAGCAGATGGTTATTCCCGAGCGGAAGTGGGAGAGAATCACTATGGATTTTGTGAGTGGTCTTCCTCAGACTTTGAAGAGGTTTGATGCTATTTGGGTAGTTGTGGATCGGCTGACCAAGTTCGCGCACTTCATTCCGGTGTGTACTACCTATTCTTCGGAGCGGCTGGCAGGGATCTTTATCCGAGAGATTGTTCGATTGCATGGTGTGCCAGTGTCTATTATTTCAGATAGAGGTACTCAGTTTACTTCTCAGTTTTGGAGGACTTTTCAGCGAGAGTTGGGTACTCAGGTGGAGTTGAGCACATCATTTCATCCGTAGACGGACGGGCAGTCTGAGCGTACTATTCAAATATTAGAGGACATGTTGCGTGCATGTGCTATTTATTTCGGAGGTTCTTGGGATGAGTTTTTGCCGCTTGTAGAGTTTGCTTACAACAACAGCTATCAGTATTCAGATGGCCCCGTATGAGGCATTGTATAGGAGACAGTGTAGATCTCCAGTTGGTTGGTTTGAGCCTGGCGAGGTGAGGTTATTGGGGACAAATTTGGTTCAGGATGCCTTAGAGAAGGTGAAGTTGATTCAGGAGAAACTTCGTACAACGCAGTCGCGTCAGAAGAGTTATGCAGACCGGAAGGTTCGAGATGTATCTTACATGGTTGGCGAGAAGGTCTTGCTGAAGGTTTCTCCCATGAAGGGTGTTATGAGATTTGGAAAGAAAGGGAAGTTGAGTCCGCGATTCATTGGGCCTTTTGAGTGCTTCGGAGGATTGGGGAGGTGGCTTATATGCTTGCCTTGCTACCTAGCTTGTCGAGTGTGCATCCGATATTTCATGTTTCTATGCTCCGGAAGTATGTTGGGGACCCGTCCCATGTTTTGGATTTCAGCATAGTTCAGTTGGATGATGATTTGACCTATGATGTGGAGCCAGTGGCTATTTTGGGTCGTCAGGTTCAGAAATTGAGATCAATGGATATAGCTTCGGTGAAAGTGCAGTGGAGGGGTCAGCCCGTGGAGGAGGCTACCTGGGAGACCGAGCAGGAGATGCAGAGCAAATATCCTCACCTGTTTGAGGCTTCAGGTATGTTTCTTGACTCGCTCGAGGACGAGCGTTTGTTTAAGTTGGGGAGGATGTGACGACCTGACCCGTCATCTCATGAGTTACCACTCCGTTTTCCCCGTTTTCAGCTTCTTTATGCTTCATTATCTGTAATTAGTGTGATTGAGTCGATTTGGATTGGTTTTGGTAGGAAATGAGACACTTAGTCTCTTTAAGGAAGGCTTAGTTTGGAAAAGCCAGCCGGATGTTGACTTATGAGTTAGAGGGCTCAAATGTGATTTTCGGTGATTCGGTTAGCTTTGGGGGGGATGATTTGTGACTTAGGAGCGTGATCGGAAGGGGTTTTGGAGGTCCGGTGTACAAATTAGCTTGTTTTGGCGAAGTTAGTATTTTGGCGATTTCCGGTTGGTAGGTGAGATTTTGATCTGCGGGTCGGAATGGAATTTCGAGAGTTGCAATAGCTTCATTAGGTGATTTGTGATGTGTGTGTAAACTTTCAGGTCGTTCGGAGGTGATTTGGTCGGGTTTTTGATCGAATGCATGTTTCGATAGTTTTAGAGGAACTTAGGCTTGAATTCGATGTGAATTGACGGTTTTGGTGTTGTTCGAGGTAATTTTGATGATTGGAACAAGTTTGAATGATGATTTAAGATGCGATGGTGTGTTTGGTTGAGATCCCGGGGGCCTCGGGGTGGTTTCGGATGGCTAACGGGAAGAGTTTGGACTTGTGTTATCGCAGATTTTCTGGTGCTTCAGGTATTTTCGCTCCTGCGGTTTGGGGACCGCAGGTGCGGGTTGGGGGTCGCAGAAGCGGAAAAGGCAAGGATTGGCTGGGACCATAGATGCGGATAGGGAGCCGCACCTGCGGAGCCGCAGATGTGGCTATTGGACCGCATATACGGCCAGGCGGGACTTAATGAGGTTCCGCAGATGCAGAGTATCATCTGCAAAAGCGGCTATTTGACCGCAAATGCGGTTATGGCTGGGCAGAAGGTATTTAAGTTCTTCTTCGCGAATTTTGAAGGGTTTCTCATTTCTAACTTTGGACTTGGAGAATCTTGGACGATTTTGAAGAGGGATTTCAAGGAGCTTCGATAAGGTAAGGATTTTTGGACCTAAAACACAATCGTATGCTGTTATTACATGAAGTAAGACTGGAAATTTAAGAAAATCATGGACTAAAAATGGAGGTTAGGGCTTGAACTTAAGAAAGGTAAGATTAGAGATTTGAGGGGTCAATTGAACTCCGATTCTTGTGATTTTTATATGTATGAACTCGTGGCGAGATAAAGAATCTAATGATGTAAAAATTTCTGAGTTTCGAGAAGTGGTCCCGGGGCTCGGGTTTTGCCAATTTTGGGATTTTTGATATTTTTCGATTGGGTATTGTTCCCTTAGCCTATTGTGATATATTTGTTGTGGTTTTGGTCAGATTCGACGCGTGAGGAGGACGATTTGAGAGGCAAGGGCATAGCGAGCTAGAGTTTTGGTCGGCTTGAGGTGAGTAATGATTGTAAATGATGTCCTGAGGGTTTGAAACCCCAGATTGGACAACGTAGTGCTATATTGAGGTGAGACACGCGCTAAATGGTGGGCGTGGGGTCATTTACTATTGGGGATTGTGACTTGGTCCATCCCAATTGATGTTTTTACCGCGTATTTGATTGAGAGTTAATTGTTATCATCATGACTCTGGCTTATTGCCATATTTGTGCTTCGTGCCGACTATTTGAATCCTTCGTGGACTTTTGTCACTGTTTCCTCACTATTTTGACATACTACTTGAACTCAGTCCTATTGATTTACACTGCTTTACAAACTCAGCCACTTTTACTTGAATTTGAGACTTAAATGATCTTTCAAATGTTGTTTGGGCTGAGCACTACTGTTTTACTGATGCCCAAGGGGCTTGTGATGATTTCTGGACTGAGTGAGGCCGAGGGCTATATGTGAGGACATGCTGAGTGATATGAGATACTTTATATACCACGAGGTGGCTTGAGTGATGTGAGGCCGAGTGCCGAGTGATGTTGCCACGAGGTGGCTTGATATAGTGCTTGGGCCGTAAGGGGCCCCTCCGGAGTCTGCATACCCACACTGAGTGCGGATACCCATTATGATCAGAGAGTGAGCCCGATGGGCTAATACTGTTCTGAGTGTTTGATACTGAGCCCGAGGGGCTGATACTGTACTGAAAGTGAGCCCGAGGGGCTGATACTGTACTGAGAGTGAGCCCGAGGGGCTGATGCTGTTCTGAGCGATTGATATTGTGCCCGAGGGGAGGATTTCTAATTGTTATTTACCTGTTAAATTACCTGTTTTACTTGTTTTTAAAAAGGAATATCATTTGATTTCTTCACTGATTTACTGCTTTAAGTGATTTTACTACTGATATAGAATTGCTTTGTGCCTTTACGCGTTTTCATACTTTTAGCCATTATTCATAATTATTACTCACTAAGTCGGAGTACTCACATTACTCCCTGCACCATGTTTGTAGATTCAGGCATCGCAGAGTTCGCTCCTGAGTGCTAATTCTCCCAGTTCAGGCAGTGATTCGGAGACTACGAGGCAGCTATTTCATGTTTGTAGAACTATTGTATCCCTTATCTTATCATTTTCATGTTTGTAGAACTATTGTATCAGATTTAGTGTTCAGTAGACTGTATCCGGATTTCTTAGTTGCTCATGACTTGTGACACCCCGGTTTGGGCTGTGTCGGGATGGTTTCTACTGTTGTTATCGTTAATTCCACAATTTATGGATATTATATCAAGCTTTAGAACTATTTATGATATTTAACTGTTTAAAAGAGGTGTTCTGTTTGGTCTGGCTGGCCTTGTCTTCACGAGAGGCGCCATCATGACCGGGTTCGGGAATTGGGTCGTGACAAGTTGGCATTAGAGCCTAGGTTACATAGATCTCACGAGTCATGAGCGAGTTTAGTAGAGTCTCGCGGATCGGTTTTGAACCAATGAGGTCTTAATCTCTAAACAGGCTGGAGGGTGTACCAGCATAACCCATTGCTAGGTATGCCCACCAGCCTACTCTTCTTGTGTTATTACAAATTCCCCACTCCTCTATACCCCTATGTGCACTGATTTTAAGTTGTTTCCTTTTCCTCTTTTAGAATTTCACTTCTACACTTACACTATCTTCTAGTCTCTAAGCTTTGCCCTCCTCTTGTGAGCCTTGCCTTGGGACCTTGAGTTCCCTCTAAACTTGGACACTTGAAGGCTCGCTCTTCCACACTGCACTATATCCTAACCTGGTTACACATTTGGGTGTGAGCACTGCCCGGAGTCCATATGAGGCTCATAGGGAACTCTGACACATCCAAATGAGAGAAAGGCTTTGGTTCATGATCTCTTGAAGCTGGTTCATCTCATATTTCAGACATGGAGTCTGAATTAGGCTCCCATTGGTTGCACTGTTAATTTTTGATGTACTTTTTCTTTTATTATTTTGGGCTGTAATAACTTGTAATAAACTATTAGGGATGGCTAATGAAAATGGATGGGATAATTGTATGTAGAGGGTAGATATCCTGCCTATAGGTTTGTGATTTCTACATTCATATAGATATCCTGCCTCTAGTTTGAAATTCTGCATTCATATAGATATCCTGCCTATAGTTTATTTCTGAACTTCTGCATAGCGTATAGATATCCTGCCTATAGGAATTTTTGAATTTCTGCACATCATGTAGATATCCTGCCTATAGGTTCTTTTTGAATCTTGCATATCACTCATCATCAGGCAAATATGTTCGTAGGTCTTAAATAACCAACTGCATTTTGAATCATGTTCATGTGAGCACGTGATTTTTGCCCTAAATATGATTATTCCCAAAATCCCAAATAAAATAATTTTTCTTTATTTTTACAATTTTTGTGCATTTCGGTATCATTTTCTGGTAATTGTTGCATTCTATTTGTGCATGTTAATTTTTATAAAATACAAAAATATGCATTTTTGCATTTTGGTTTTAGTTTTATGTTTTTTAGTATCAACTAAAGTTTAAGTTGTCTAGAACAAAACATGAAAATCACAAAATTAGTTCATTTTTGCATTTTAATGATTTCTATTGGGAATTCGTCATGAAATAGTTTTCAAACAATTTTAAGAATTAATTAGTCTTCATTTTGAAATAATTAGGATTTCATGTTAGTTTTACATCTCCATAAAAATTATAAAAAATTATAAAAATTGTAAAAAGTAAGAAAGGAAAATAAAAAGAAAATAAGAGTAGAAATTCAGTCTTAATAGAAGACCCAAATTTGGGTCAATTTGTTGGATTTTTCAGGCCCAAACGCCCTAAACCCGCTGCAAACTAGTCCAGCCCGAACCACCAACCCGGTCCGGTCCCTAGTAAGTCCAAACGACGTCGTTTCCCCAACATTCAACCACGACCGTTGGATATCATCAATCCAATGGTCCGGATCTAACTAGGTTGTTTGTATATAAATGTCCGAAAACTCCCCCTACCCCATTTGCCTCATCTTCCTCACCCTACCTATCCTCAACGAACCCTAATCCACGCCGCCATCAAACCCCTCGCCGGCGGTGAACGTCACCTGCATCGTTCAAGCCCAAAATTACACCACTCGTCCTCCTCACTCCCCTCTTTCCGTTCCACCCATTGGTTCCCCTCGAATAAGGCCGGAGCTCGTCGAATCTTCGACTGAAGTTTCCGGTCAGATCGCAGGTTGATCCAAACCAGCCCAAAGTCATACCATACAATCCACGGTCTTCCCTCAACACTAATCCATGATTATTTTCCTTCAAATCTCTATGAATCGGCTCGAATCTTAGATCTAAGAGTTTCTGGCCAAAACCCTAAACCAAAATCTTTGTGATTTCGAACCGTAGTATCCTTAACCATGTGTTATCTTGTAAGAACACATGGTTAGGGATGTTACGCGTCAAAAATCTGAAAGGATTCAGACGTTAGTGACTGGCCGGAGTTCCTCGTGCTTCTGTGAGTTTTTCCTGTTTCTTTTTACTCGCATGGTTGAAGTTTTAGTTACAGTTTTTGTTTCATTAATTGTTCTATTAATTTTATGATTTATTTGTATTAGTATAGTTCTGTCAATTACTGTTAGTTCTGAGTTTGATATTTGAATGGTCGATTATGAGTTTATTGGTTAAGATTTAGTTTAATTTCATTTAACGTTGATCATGTTAGCTTAAGCCCTGCTTTGATTGATCCTAGTTTCTGGTTTGTCTTAGTTTGATTAAGTGGGTGTATTTGAGCAATTAGGATTGGTTAGTTTAATTAGTTGATTTTTGAGTGCTAATTAATCAATTTCAGTTAGTTTTAGATTAAATTAGGGGATTGGTTATAGCTGTTAAGGATGAGGGTAGGATCAGTAACTTAGAGAAGCCTTCAGGGGTAGTCTGGGTATGGAAAAGGGTAGTTCTGATAGGAATAGTAATTTCAAAGTATTTGAAAGGGTAGTATAGGTATTGTATGGGTAGAAGAATACCCTAGGGCCTTCTAGAATAGGATTTTACTACACATTTCAGCACAATAGGGGTGTTTACTTATTTAGCAAGTCAAGAATAGAGGGACTAAATTGAAATAAGGGAGGGACTAAAAAAGAAGGCCTAAAATCTGATCTATTCTCTTTGGTTGCCTATATAAAGGCATGAAATGCCTTGGGAAAGGGGGTTCTTCTTCGGCCTTCAACTCCAAGCTCAAAAATCCTCACAAAAGGCTCTCCTCTCTGCTTTCAATTCCAGCTAGTATTTCCATTCCAGTATTCTTAAAAATAAAAACATCTAAAATGAAGAAATCAAAAACAATCTTACAGTTTCATTATTAGTTTTGGATTTCAGTTGGGTTTTGGGTTTAGCAGTATTGCAGAGGTGTTTGGGTTCAGCTGTGAGGGCTAGGAGTGCATTTGAAGTGTGTGTTGAATTGATCTGTGGAGTCTGCTTGTATCTCTGGTTTTCAAAAGCAGTTCCTGGCTGTTCTGTGACGCTATACTGTTGAGTTGTGTTGCTGTTGCTGTTCAGAATAACTGATTTCTTTTCTTCTCATATTTTCCCTTATCCAGGTACATACCTCAAAGCTGTCTCAATGTAATTCTCCTGAAGGGAAATGAAGCTGCAGTTTCTATTATCAATTTTCTTCTAATATGTTTAAGTACTTCTGTGTATGATTTAATATGATTTAGTTAATTGTTTAGTATAGTTAAATATGATTGGAATTGGACTGTGTTATATGATACTAATTGTAGTTTACTAACTATAATTTTTCTGTAGGTGAAGTTTTATCTGTAGAATACATGATTGAATTTAGCTTCCTGTCAGGGTAATAGGATAATCTATGTAAATTGGATTTGATTTCTTGTGAGGGAACCTTCTTAGATCTGTAATTAACAGGAATGGGTAATTAGTGATTGTTCACATTTTAACCTGCAGTGTTGGATTTGTTTTGTCAAAAATGTGATTAGTCATTTCATGAAGCATGCTTAGTTTGTGTAAATAATATTAATATCAGTAGGTAATTAGAATAGGGTGGATTTTTATTTAATGTAGGAATGATTACGAAATTAGGATCGCAACCTGTGTTGATGAGTAATCGTTTATCAAATGGCACCACCGTTTAAAGTATACCATCACTCAAGTTAAAATAATCACCAGATTCTCTATTTTTGCTGCTTTGTTAACATGATTGGGATTTTGATTCACTTGAATTGGAATTAAAGTATTGGGCCAATGCTGGCCAATAAAAGGCATTCAAGCCCAAAGGTGAAATGGCAGTTGATCCCTTATAATAAGAGGGGTAGCCGTGGGCTTTAAGCTAGGTAGCGGGTCCGAGCTAAAGGGTACTCCCTTTGGTTTGGGCCCAAACTTGAATTTGAAGCCCAATCTCCACAATATCAAGTAAGTAGGATTTTTATCGTTTAGAGATGAAACAAAAAGGAAAACCATAGTCATCTTAGGATTGACATTAAATAAATGTTGAAACGAGCCTCACCGAATCAAAATAATTGCGGGCCCTCAATGTGGTTATTAAAAAATGATTAGAATTTGGGATGACCATTTAGCGAACTCCACGGTCTTCCCCAAAATAATTTTACGTTAGAATCTTTAGGCGCGATTTTAATTAAAGTACCTTCTTAAATTCGGGTGCGCATTGATGCGACCCAAATCCAAATCTCGACGAAGTCGAAACGTGTTGACAACCACGGGTGCATTGATTGCGACGTGGTTCGAAACGCGTTTTCACGATGTTGCAATTCTTTTAAAATAAATAAATGATGAAAAGCGGTTTACGAACAAAAGCACATAGTCTAGCATGTATCAAAAATCAGATAAAATTAAATACAACAGTTAAGCGACCGTGCTAGAACCACGGAACTCGGGAATGCCTAATACCTTCTCCCGGGTTAACAGAATTCCTTACTTGGATTTCTGGTTCGCGAACTTTTAATAGAGTCATAAATTTCCTCGGTTCGGGATTCAACCGGTGACTTGGGACACCATTAATTTCCCGAATGGCGACTCTGAATAATTAATAATTAAATCCCGTTCCGATTGTCCTTTAAATGGAAAAACTCCTTTACGCCCTTTGCCGGGTGTACGTAGAAAAAGGAGGTGTGACAGCTCTGGCAACTCTGCTGGGGACACGAACCCAGAATCTCTGGTTCAGGGTTCAGAATTCAAGCTTAGATAAATTGTTGTATTTGGTTGTATCTGATTTTCCTACATGTTTTGTGCTGAATGTGCTATATGTTACCGCTTTAATATTATCTGAATTGTATATAAACTGTGCCGACACCCTTCTCTCTTCACCTCCGGGGATGTGCTTACTGGTTGGGACTCCCTATTCTGTTAGTGTCATACCTTGAAATAAGAAAGAGGCCGGACAAGTTACGAAGCCGGATGACCTTTTGGTTCCCGGTAAGTTGCCCCCTCCTCGACTTGAGTTGTCCGCTCGAGTACACAGTCTAGAACACTGACCCAGGTTTTGAACATAGAATAACATGACTTCATGCCGGATCCCTAGTAGGAACGCTTATTTGCATCACGTTGCATTTGACTTAGGGGACTCAACACAGGGGTTGGGTCCATCTAGGGCTAGCACCCTGAAATGAAAAGACCATCCTAATGCATCCTACTTGCTCTGTACATATATTTGTTTCGAACCTGCATGTTGACCGGTTTCTGGATCTCGGGAATGTGGGAAAATTGAAAAAAAGAAAAGAAAGGAGAAATAATATATTTCAGTTAGGGAGTTAATTGATTATTTTAGAAGTAAAAAACCCAATGCCCAAACACTGTCGAACTCTGCCAAAATTTTGAGAAAATGAAAAAGAAAAATACTTTATTTTAGTTTTACTAAAAGCAAAAGAAAAATAGATAAAAAAAGAAAGTCTTTTATTTTGGAAAGTGTTTGTTGAAAAGAAAAAAGTCTTTTATTCTTAGTTTGGAAAATGGGTTGTTTATTATTCGAAAATTGAAAATAGAAAAGAGTCATGTTTTAAAATAGTTCGGTTAATTTGCCCGAACTACGCAGGTTTGATTCTCTCAGGGCGTGAGATAAGTAGGCAACCCTCATCGGGTCCAACCTCCCTTTTGCAAAAATAACCAAAAATACCAAAATTTTAATTTTGTCATAAATAAACCAGGTGATGCCGTTTTTGTCAAAATTAGCCAAATGTTCCCAAACGGAACGCCGGAAGGCTGACCTTGCATAGATAGCCACCTTTGGTCATGTGTTTTTAACCCTCACAGCCTTAAGTTTCCGTCCTTGAGGCGTTGAAAGGCCGTGTTGCAATACTGGGTATTTTTTTTATCTTAAAATTAAAAAAAGGAGAAGTAAGAATTGTGAATAAGCTAAGTAGAGCCGTCTTGTCATAAATAGCCTTGAAATCTTTGTTCCCAAACTGCTGAAAGGCCATGTTTGAAAGTCAAGTTCTTCGCTTGAAAATATATAGGTAGTTTTTTGAGTCGAATAAGAGTTTTCTTTTTGCTTAAACGCTTTAATAAATGTGTAGAATGAGCACGATGATAAATGAGCCCTTTTCAATAATGACCAAAATCCCTTTTGAGCTGCAATTATGGTGAAATGATTTAGGCAAAGAAGGGCAAGACGAAGTGAAAAAATATTTGAAAGACCTTCCGGATTTATTAAACATTCAGCCTCGGGGGGATATTATCAGGGCATTGGTCGCCCATTGGCATTCGGCACATAATGTATTTCATTTCTCAGACTTTGAGCTCACCCCGACATTGGAAGAAATAGCGGGGTATATTGGAAGTGATCAAGCTCCATTGAGGTTCAAATACTTGATTGCTCCTAGGGCCATCACCATACACCGATTCTTGGATTCCTTGAAAATACCCCGAACAGTTCATCATCCAGATTTTGCAAAGGGTTTCTGCAGTTTCCGCTTCATGTATGATAGATATGGCCATGTGGGTGGGTTCAGCAATCCAGCTTTTAAGCTATGCAGTAGAAATAGCCGACAAAAATGGGAGGAACACAGACGGGTGGCATTTATGATAGCCTTTTTAGGCCTCATAATATTCCCAAGGAAAGATGGTAATATTGATTTGAAAGTAGCGGGAGTCGTCAGTACCTTGCAAACCATGGGGAAAAGCACTTTAGCACCTATGATCGTGGCTGATATCTTCCGAGCTCTCACTGCGTGCAAAGCTGGGGGCAAATTTTTTGAGGGATGTAACCTGCAGTTACAAATGTGGATGACTGAGCATTTGTGCCCTCGCTCTCAGTTATTGAGTTATGGTTCGGTTGAGAAAACTTGTATAGGTGAATTTTACACAAGAATCAAAGGGGCTAGTCTACCTGAAGGAGTCACGGCCTGGGCATTATTATTTCGGAACCTCAATGCCAGCCAGATACAGTGGGTGCTTGGATGGTTGCCTGTCGAAGAAGTCATATATATGCTAGCAGCCCGACCACATTTTTTGTTGATGGGACTCAAAAGCATCCAGCCCTATGCACCATATCGGGTTTTGAGGCAACTCGGGAGGTATCAAGTAGTACCGAGAGATGAAGATCTGAGTACCCAAGTGGTCGAAATTAGTCCTGACGGTCGGTTCCCCGAGGAAGAGGTTCACCAAATCTGGAGTGAGTGTCAACATCTGATGGCAAACACTTGTGTGTCAGATAGGGTCAAAGGGGAAGTTGCCCCAGGGTATTACGAGTGGTTCAGAGGTGACGTGGCATTTGGAAGACCGGCTAAAAGACCTCATCTCGAAGATTTTTCCAAGTCATCCCAAGAGCAGTGGGACTGGTTAGCAAAGGAAGAAGGCTATCGAGTTGAGATTGGTAAACTAAAGCAGCAAGTTGAGAGTCTGAAATTCGAGAACAGTGTACAGGTTGCCGCGGATCAAGGTGAAAAGAATAGACTGGCTCGAGAAAATGAAGCACTTAGGGCCCAAATCCGGCAGTTGAAGATAACCATCGATAAACAACCGAGGAGCCGATCCGATGAGCAATTGATAAAAAGATTTGAAAATGAAGTCAGGGAATGGCAGGATGAATTAGAAAAATCTGAGAATGTCATGGCAGAACTTAAAGCACAATGGGCTACAAGAACAGAGGAGCGTCGCCAGTACTTGAATCAGTTGAAAAGAGACCATGAGAAAATTGTTGCCAACTTAAAAAGAAAAGTGGTTGCCCTTGAGGATAAAGCGGTTAGGCAGGCTAGAGATTTTGAAATTGAAAGTGGACATTGTTACGACTTGTTGGCCCAAATGGAGGTAGAAGTGCAGCGGCTGCAAGACCAACACCTGCAGGACTCTCGAGCTTTAAAGACGTGCAGCGATCAGATAAGACGCTTGCTCATAGAAAAGAAGCAAACAAAAGACAGGATTAGAGCCATTGCCCATGCCATTTTCAGGAGATGCCAGGTTTGTGAAGACATGACCCATACTACTTTTGTCTTAGCAGTAATGATCTATGTGAAGCGAACCATGAATGAATTAGAGCAGCTTGAAAGGGATTTGAATCCTAGGCCCGCGGCGAGGCCGAACGACGCCCCGCAGACACCTAAGTTTGAAGCACTAGAATATGCATAGTCCGTGTCTGTAATTTTCTACCATTTTGAGTCAGTCTTTTGTATGTCCGTTATCTTTCCGGGTCAAGTATGTTTGCAGTCTTAGAGTCTGTGGTTTGCTTTTAAGTTGCATCTGTTAGTTTCATTCCAAAAAAAATGTTGAGTTTGTTTTAGTAATGAAAGTTGAAAATTTTATTTCCACCCTTTATTTTTTGCATTTATTTTCACGAATTACGCTTGGTCTGATTCGTGCGGGGTCACGATACGTAGGCAATCTCCATAGGATTCGACCATAATCGTAAGAAAAATAGAAAGAAGAAAAAGAAGAAAATAGAAGGAAAACCGAGAAAGAGAGAAAGAAAGAAAAGAGCGGAAAAACAAAAAGAGAAAGAAAAAGCACAAGAAAGAGACGAGGTGATGAAATTTGAAAGAAGGGTAAAAAGAAACTAGGAACGAAGTGTCGAGATGACGCATGCAATCGAGCAAACGCATAATAAAAGTGATTAACTGTATAAGTGCATTCATGCCAACGTGCGGTTGTTAAATCTATTAAGACTTAATCGCTAACAAAGTGGTTGTCTAAATGTGTGAGTTCAGGCAGGTGGTTAGTTGATTGGCAATTTTTGCAACTCACCCATACAACACCCGGTCAAAAGATCAAGTAAAAATGACAGGGCAGGATTCAGAAATCAGCATCGTAGACCCTTCAAATGAAGTTGAGGTAACAGATGTGGGTGCTATGAAAGAAGAGATGAGGAAATTAAAAGCATAAATGGCTGAAATGCATCGGGCATGGTCTTAGAGACATCCGACACCACTATATCCCGCTAATCCATCTTACATCCCACCCCTGGCTCAAGCTTAGGAGCCTACCACTCCCCACACATCTTCAGCCTTCCCCTATCACTCCCAAGGTTATGGTACCACTTCATATGCTCCCCCAGCTCCACCCCCCAAACAGAACCCTCCACCACCCATGGTTCCAGTCTTTGTGGCACCTCCCCCAGCCCCACTACATAGATCATCTAGTGAGCCGCTATTCCAAGCTCACGACACCCAATATTACCCTCCCGAACCCACTTTCAAAGTGCCTGAGCCATATACCTATTCTCCCCATTTTGAAATCCCTGGAGAGGTTGAGAAACCGGTTAAGAATACAGAACAGGAGGAAGTGATTCGTAAAGTCAAAAGCCTGGAGCAATCCTTCAGGAACATGCATGGTTTAGGTAACCAAGTCAGCGTCGCATACAAAGATTTGTGCCCTTTCCCTGATGTTCAGTTGCCTGCGGGGTTTAAAATGCCTAAGTTTGACTTGTATGAGGTGCACGGTGACCCAGTAGCCCATCTGTGTGGCTTTTGTAGCAAAATGAGAGGTGCTGGGGGAAAGGATGAATTGTTAATAGCATATTTCGATCAAAGTCTGAGCGGGTCAGCGCTAGAATGGTACACGAAATAGGACCCCGGCCGATGGTATACATGGGATGATTTGGCACAAGCATTCATTGGCCATTTTCAATATAACCTTGAGATAGTCCCTGACCGTTTGTCATTGTTGAAACTGGAAAAGAAGCCTGGGGAGAGTCTTAGAGAGTTTGGTTTCCGCTGGAGGGAACAAGCTGCAAGGGTTGATCCTCCAATGAGGGAGAATGAGATGGTAGATTACTTCTTGCAAACATTGGAACCTACCTATTTTGGTCATCTAGTGACATCTGTCGGAAAGTCGTTTAATGAAGTGGTAAAGATGGGAGACATGATTGAATAAGGATTGAAATCTAACAAGATCTTGAGCTACTCGGCACTGAAAGCAACCACCCAGGCCATCCAAAGCTATACTGGTGGTGTGCTCGGAAAGAAGAAGAAGGAAGAAGTTGCTACGGTTGAAGCTAGTGCTTGGTCCAGACCCAATAACCCTCCACTCTACTACAATCAACCCAGACACCACCACCCAAACTACCAATATACCCCATATGGCCCACCGCAACACTACTATCCACCACCAGAACCACACTTTTCTATCCACCACGCATAGACCTACACTCAGCCCCTGGTGCACTCGCAATGGCGTGCCCCGAATCCCCAAAACACACATCCACCCCCGCAAAACACTTATCCCCCTCCCAGGGCAAATAGACCAGGAACCAACTTCCGCCCAAACCAAGCTTTTAGAAGTGAGAAGGTCCCAAACAGAAAAACATTTACTCCGCTGGGAGAATCTTATACCGCTCTCTTCCATAGATTGAAACAGTTGGGAATGTTGACCCCGATTGAATCCAAAACACCAAACCCCTTTCCCAGAAACCTGGACCATTCTGTTAGCTGCGAGTATTGCTCAGGGATGCCGGGACATGATACTGAAAAATGTTGGAAGTTGAAAAACGCAATACAAGAGCTCATTTATAATCACCGTATTGAAGTACAGGCTCCAGAGGCCCCGAACATCAACCAAAATCCGTTACCAGCGCATTTTGAGGCCAATATGATCGAACTGATACATAAGGGGGCCGAGCCTAAAAAACCTTCGCAGGTGGTTATGGTGATTCGTTCTACGGAAGCCAAACAGAAGACAGTGAGTGCAAGGCCAGTGGTTCAGTTAAAAGCAATAAAAGACAAGCCAGTGTTGGTAATGGGAAAGGGACCATTTGTGGCTGCAAAAAAGCCAGAGCCAGTCAAATTAGTGGTACCAGGGTCATCATCTACACCCGTGGTGGTTGTGAAAGGAGCATACGTAGAACCGGTTGTCATAAAACCGGTAGTCCAGTTACCCATAGTTGATAGCAAAGCCGTACTATAAAGATATGACAAGGTAGTGGTGACATACAAAGGAAAGGAAATTGAGGAAGAGAGTTGTGAAGCACAAGGACTAACTCGGTCGGGACGCTGTTTTGCTCCTGTAGAGTTGAGAAAGGCTAAGGGTGCTAAAGACAATACAGTGCCAGTCAAAAAAGCTGTGACGGAAGAAGAGGCAGAAGAGTTTCTGAAAAAGATGAAAGTGCAAGATTATTCCATTGTTGAACAACTGAGAAAAACACTGGCCCAAATCTCGTTGTTGTCGTTATTAATTCACTCTGATGAGCATTGCCGAGCTTTGATGAAGATATTGAATGAGGCTCATGTGACCGACAAAATTTCAGTGAACCATTTGGAGAAAATTGCCAACAAGATCTTTGAAGTGAACAGGGTAGCATTTTCTGATGATGAATTGCCTGTGGAAGGCACATAACACAACAAAGCTCTCTATTTGACGGTCAAGTGTGAAGGTTCAATGGTTACTCGGGAACTGATCAATAACGGGTCAAGTACTAATATTTGCACGTTGTCCACGTTGAACAAGTTGAAGATCGATGAGGATAGAATCCGAAAAAATAGCATCTGTGTTCGAGGGTTCGACGGAGGGGGAACAAACACAGTAGGGGATATTGTACTCGAATTGACTATTGGCCCGGTCGAGTTCACTATGGAATTTCAGGTGTTGGATGCTGCAGTATCCTACAATCTTTTGTTGGGTCGACCATGGAATCACGCGGCCAAAGCCATGCCTTCCACGCTACACCAAATGGTCAAGTTCGAGTGGGACAGACAAGAAATTGTGTTATATGGGGAAGATCCCACATGAGCCATAAGTGATGCCATTGTGCCATTTATAGAAACTGAAGATGACAAGGGACCATGGGTTTATCAGGTTTTCGACACGGTCCCGGTGAGCAGAGTGCCCGAGGGTAAAAGCATGCCATGTCCCAGGGTGGCAGCTGCGACCGTCATGGTAGTATCAGAAATGCTGAATAACGGGTTCGTGCCAGGGAAAGGTCTGGGGGCTGAACTTCAGGGCATTATTCAACCTGTGTCCCTGCCCAAAAATCTGGACACCTTCGGATTAGGGTTCAAACCAACAGCGGCAGATGTTAGAAGGGCCCGTAAATTGAAAAAGAAAGCTTGGGTTCTTCCCAAACAAATTCCACGATTGTCCAGGTCCTTCGTCAAGCCGGGTAGCAAGAAACAGTCATTGGCAAAGATGTCAGGTTCATTGATTGGGGTAGAGGGGAATTTGGATAAGGTGTTCTAGAGAGTATTTGCTGAAGTAAACATGGTTGAGGCCGGGGAAGGGTCAAGCGGAGCAGATATACAGTACATCGGACCACATGCTAACATCAACAATTGGGAAGCTACTCCTCTTCCAATTCGGAGGGAGTCGTGGTAGTGGGTTTTGTTTTCCTTTTGTCACCTGGATTATTCCAGGGTTTGTAATCCAGTTGCTATGTTCCGTCCGTTTGGATGAGTTAAAACCTTGTTATCTTTACATTTAATGAAATGCAATTTTCTTCGTCCCTAATTCTCTTTCCATTTTCTTTTCTTTTCTTTTTTTACATTTCTTTTTATGCTGATATCAATGATATGACATGTATGAGGAAACTTCGGCCCAGTTTTAAAAGCCAATCTAGCTCGGAAGTAATAATACAAGAAATCGAGTGTGATGATGGGGTGGATTGTAACAACGATGAAGCTTATGAGGAAATTAGTAAAGAATTAAGTCATTTTGAAGAAAAACCCAAACCTAACCTAACTGACACAGAAGCAGTTAATCTAGGGGACCAAGACAATGTGTGGGAAACTAAAGTAAGTGTTCATCTGGAGCCACAACTCAAGGAGGAGATAATTAAAGTATTGCATGAGTACAAAGATATTTTTGCATGGTCATATGATGATATGCCAAGTCTAAGCACCGATTTGGTGGTTCATAAATTACCCACTGATCCGACACTCCTCCCTGTCAAGCAGAAGTTGAGAAAGTTCAAAACGGACATAAGTGTGAAGATCAAAGAAGACATTACCAAGCAGTTTGAGGCAAAGGTCATTCAGGTTACACGATACCCCACTTGGTTAGCTAATGTCGTGCCTGTGCCAAAGAAAGATGGCAAGACCAGGGTGTACGTCGATTATCGAGACCTTAACAAGGCATGTCCAAAAGATAATTTCCCACTGCCCAACATCCATATACTGATTGACAATTGTGCCAAACATGATATTGGCTCTTTTGTGGATTGTTACGCGGGTTATCATCAGATTTTAATGGACGAGGGAGATGCAGAAAAGACGGCATTCATCACGCCGTGGGGAACATATTGTTATCGGGTCATGCCGTTTGGTTTGAAAAATGCTGGGGCAACTTATATGAGGGCCATGAAAACCATATTCCATGATATGATACATAAGGAAATCGAGGTATACGTGGATGATGTGATCGTGAAGTCTAGACAGTAATCCGACCATGTCAGAGATTTGAGAAAGTTCTTTCAAAGGCTTCGCAGGTACAATCTTAAGCTCAATCCTACAAAGTGTGCTTTTGGGGTGCCATCTGGGAAGTTGTTGGGGTTTATAGTCAACGGCGGGGAATTGAATTAGACCCGTCGAAGATCAAATCCATTCAGGAGTTGCCACCTCCAAGAAACAAAACCGAGGTGATGAGTTTGTTAGGAAGACTGAACTATATCAGCAGGTTCATTGCTCAACTCACGGCAACTTGTGAACCAATCTTCAAGTTGTTGAAGAAAGATGCCGCGGTCAAATGGACTGATGAATGTTAGGAGGCTTTTGATAAAATAAAGGGGTATTTGTCGAACCCACCCGTGTTGGTCCCGCCAGAACCAGGGAGGCCTTTGATTCTATATCTGACAGTTGTAGATAGTTCATTCGGCTGTGTACTGGGGCAGCACGATGTTACGGGCAGAAAGGAGCAGGCTATCTACTATCTCAGCAAGAAGTTCACATCTTACGAGGTTAAGTATACTCATCTGGAAAGGACATGTTGCGCCCTAACTTGGGTGGCACAGAAGTTGAAACATTATTTGTCATCTTACACTACTTACCTTATATCTCGCTTGGACCCGTTGAAGTATATTTTTCAGAAACCCATGCCCACAGGGAGGCTTGCAAAGTGGCAGATCTTGCTTACAGAGTTCGACATTATCTATGTGACACGGACTGCCATGAAAGCACAGGCATTAGCCGATCATTTGGCTGAGAACCCCGTCGATGAAGATTATGAGCCTTTGAAAACCTATTTCCCTGATGAAGAGGTGATGCACATTGATGAATTGGAACAAGCTGAGAAGTCGGGATGGAAACTTTTCTTTGATGGGGCTGCAAATATGAAAGGCGTGGGAATAGGAGCGGTACTTATTTCTGAAACAGGTCAGCACTACCCTGTTACAGCTCGGCTTCGTTTCTACTGTACGAACAACATGGTAGAATATGAAGCATGTATATTGGGATTGAGATTAGCTGTAGATATGGGTGTACGGGAAGTCTTGGTCATGGGTGACTCGGACCTACTGGTACACCAAATTCAAGGAGAATGGGAAACGCGGGATTTGAAGCTTATACCGTATCGGTAGTGTCTGCATGAGCTTTGTCAGCGTTTTCAGGCCATAGATTTCAGGCACATCCCAAGGATTCATAATGAGGTTGCTGATGCTTTGGCTACTTTGGCGTCGATGTTGCATCATCCATATAAGGCTTATGTTGATCCATTATAGATTCAGATCCGTGATCAGCATGCTTACTGTAATATGATAGAAGAGGAAATTGATGGCGAGCCGTGGTTCCATGATATCAAAGAGTACATTAGAGCGGGAGTATATCCGACACATGCCATTGGTGATAAAAAAAGAATGATTCGGCGATTGGCAAATGGGTTTTTCTTTAGTGGAGGGGTGCTATACAAAAGAACTCTAGATCTCGGGTTGCTGAGATGCATAGATGCAAGACAAGCCACATCTATCATGACTGAGGTACATTCCGGAGTTTGTGGACCGCATATGAGTGGGTACATCCTGGCAAAAAAGATTCTTCGAGCAGGTTATTATTGGATCACGATGGAGCGGGATTGTATCAGTTTTGTGCGTAAGTGTCATCAATGCCAAGTACATGGAGATTTGATTCATTCTCCACCATCAGAATTACATACGATGTCCGCACCATGGCCTTTTGTTGCGTGGGGCATGGATGTTATTGGGCCAATTGATCCAGCAGCATCAAATGGGCACAGGTTTATTTTGGTAGCTATAGATTATTTTACCAAATGGGTGGAAGCTAAGACGTTCAAGTCTGTGACTAAGAAAGTTGTAGTCGACTTCGTGCATTCAAATATCATCTGTCGGTTTAGGATTCCAAAGGTAATCACCACAGATAATGGGGCTAATATTAATAGTTATTTGATGAAGGAGACATGTGAGCAGTTTAAGATCACCCACAGGCATTCTACTCCATACTGTCCCAAGGCAAATGGTGCGGTTGAAGCAGCCAATAAGAATATAAAGAAAATACTCCGGAAAATGGTTGAAGTTATAGATAGTGGCAAGAGAAATTACCTTTTGCATTGTTAGGATATCGCACCACCGTTCGTACCTCGGTGGGGGTGACTCCTTACTCATTGGTATATGGTACCGAGGCAATAATACCCGCAGAAGTGGAAATCCCATCTCTGCGAATCGTTGCAGAGGCTGAGATCGATGATGATGAATGGGTGAAAAGCCATCTTGAGCAGTTGAGTTTGATTGACGAGAAGAGATTGGCATCAGTGTGTCATGGCCAACTGTACCAACGAAGAAGGGCAACAACTTACAACAAGAAAGTACGTCCAAGGAAATTCGAAGTCGGACAATTAGTACTGAGGCGGATCTTGCCTTATTGGGTTGAAGCAAAAGGAAAGTTTGCCCCAAACTGGAAGGGACCATTTGTAATAACCAGAGTGTTGTCTAACGGAGCATTGTATTTGACAGATGTAGAAGGAAAATGTATAGAAATGACCATCAATTCCGATGCGGTCAAGAGATATTATGTATGATTTCTTTATTTTCTCAATGTATCTGTTTGTATTTGGCATATCTTAAAGATTGAAATGAGGAAGGCGTTTTGTTCCGCTATCCAAATACTTTTTTCCATTGTCACCCCTTTTGAGCCGTGTTTATTTTCTTTCATACCCCTCTTTCGGAATCAACGGCACGATCAGGGAACACAGGTGCCGAACATAAAAGAAAGAAGAGAAAAACAAAAGGAAAAGAAAGAAGAAAAAAACAAAGGAAAAGAAAAGAAAGAAAAGAAAAAGAAAAGGAAGAAGAAGAAAAGGAAAAGAAAGAAAAGCAAAGGAAAAGAAAGAAGAGAAAAACAAAGGAAAAGAAAAAAAAAGAAAAGGAAAAGAAAAAGAAAGAGAAAGAAAAGGAAAGAAAGAAAAACACAACAACAAAAGTTAATTATAATACAGTGAATTACGTTTGACTTGATCCCGAAAAGGTACGTAGGCAACCTTACTCCGAGGTTCAGTCATACCAAAATAGAAATCAAATCCCCAAGCAAGAAACTGGGGTAGAAGTTGTGATTGTGGTGGAAATTGGATTCCGAAAGTTGTAATTTGAACCCATTTGAATTGTTTTGAGCCTTTTCATACCTTTATTTCTAACCCGATCCAAAATCCTACATTATGGTCCAAAGAAAGACCTTCTGATCAATTTTAGGAAATGCCAAAATCAAGCAGGTAACGGTAATTCGTGGCTGTGGCAACATTCTGGTTCAAAGAAAAAAACAAAAGATAAAAATGAGAGAGTCTTATGGGTGAAAACCCTCACGGGCACCGTAAGGCGACGATAGCTGAGAGAAAATAAATGAGAGAGTCTTATTGGTGAAAACCCTCACGGGCACCTTGAGGCGAAATTGAGTTGGAAAATGTTTAAATGACAAAAGGTCCGTGGGTGGAAAAATGTTTCGAGGTACCGCAGGAAAGCAAGGTTAAGGTCTGGGTAATTCAAACAATTGATGGAAACTGGGCAACATAAGTATGGCAATTGAAAGTTGGTTATTTGGATAGATTGGGCCGATCAATCCAAAATGCATGTCATAAACCATTGGTACCAGCTGTCTCGCTCAGATAAGTTTCTTTTCCTTCTCTTTTTAAAACAGCCATCTAGTTTGGATTCTTCTTATCCTTGACTAAAAACCATCGCATTTCATTTTCTTTTGAGGGTTTTATCTAGTTGAGATGTTTCAGTACTAGTCTTGGTCAATGCAAGCAGAAAGGACTTCAAAGCTCACTACCGGTTTCTAGAATTGTAAAGCACAACGTGGTCAGAGCATGTCAAAAACAACTTGATGTCAAGTGGAATACAGGGAATTAATGGAAGTTTCATCGGTGAAATGATTGGGGAATGTCGTGGGAAAGGCAAAAGCTTAAACAAAAGGTCAGAAAAATGAAATAACAGCGTGGGTGTAAACATTTAGGTCGCCGGATGTTGGGAAATTTAAAAGTTGGTCAGAAAGTCAAGCGGTTCAGGGTCAGTGCGTGGAAGGCAGTCAACACAAAGCAAGGCAGTGGAAGGATTTTTCAGCAAGAAGGCCATCAACTAACCACCGTTTTAAACTAACGAAATTTTCTTTGATTGTAACAGGGGCAGAAAGATAGCCGTTGAGAAGGAATTCTCCAAGAAGGAAAAACAGGCAGTAATCAGGTTTGATCGCAAAATGCGGTTTGATTAAACACAAGATAATCCTGAATAGCATAAGGGGAATGTAATTTGGTTGCAAAGTTTGCATGATTAGAATAAGTGCAAGTTGTCAGGACCTTCCTGGATAATAGGACGTAATTCATATACCCGGGTAAGATACCTTGGTACAGTGAGAAGTTACACCTTAGGTTCATAATTGTTTGGAGCAGTCAGGAGCCCGCCTGGATAACGGAGGAATACGTTCAATTTCAAATTCAGAAATCAGGAGTTCGCTTGGAGAATAGAGACATACAATTTAATTTTAGCAATCAGGAGTCCGCCTGGAGAATAGAGACATACAATTTAATTTTAGCAATCAGAAGTCCGCCTGGAGAATAGAGACATACAATTTAATTTTAACAATCAGGAGTCCGCCTGTAGAATAGAGACATACAATTTAATATTAGCAATCAGGAGTCCGTCTGGAGAATAGAGACATATGATTTAATTTTAGCAATCAGGAGTCCGCCCGGAGAATAGAGACATACAATTTAATTTTAGCAATCAGGAGTCCGCCTGGAGAATAGAGACATATGGTTTAATTTTAGCAGTTAGGAGCCCGCCTGGAAAATGGAGGTGTTAAATATTTTAAGCAGTCGAAGTTAGGAGCCCGCTTGGATAATAGAGGAGCAGCTTCAATTTTAAGTTCAGCAGTCAGGAGCCCGCCTGGAAAATGGAGGTGTTAAATATTTTTAGCAGTCGAAATCAGGAGCCCGCCTGGAGAACAAAGGTGACATAATTCAATTTTAGTTTTCAATCAATCTCTTTGTCTATTTTGAAGCCAGGAGCCCGCCTGAAGAATAGAGGCATGCAATTCAAGTTTCGGAAGTCAGGGGCCCGCCTGAAGAATGGAGTTGAAGTCAAGAGCCCGCCTGGAAAATTGAGGTTGTTATATTTTAAGTTATAGTTGAAGTCAGGAGTCCGCCTGGTGAATAGAGGTATTATAATTCAAGTTTTAGTTTTTAAAATCTCAGCCAGTAACATGTGCTCAGTTTTCAAACTGGGGCAGAAAGTTTTCGTTGTTGTATTTGTGTTGTGAAGTCAGGAGCCCGCCTGGATAACAGAGGAAATACATACAGTTCAAGTTTCAGAAGTTGGGAGTCCGCCCAGATAATAAAGGAATACATTCGAGTGCGAGTTTATTCAAGTTCAGCTGTTTGGAAAGAAGGAATAACATCTCAAGTCACCAGGGGAAATAGCAACAGGGAATTTTATCGAGAAAGAACAAGACAATGAGGCAATAAAGAGACACAAGACAACAAGGCAGCAAGGAAGTACAAGAGCAAGTTTGAAGAATTTAGATAGAATTTTTGTAATTCATAGAGCATAGTTAGTTTAGCTTCTTTTATCTTTGACGGGGTGTAATAAGGGAGGTCAGCAAGCAGTAACAACAACAGTAACAACAGCAAGCGCAGTGCAATCACAGTTCCTGGTAGTCCCAGCTACCGGACATTCCCGAACTACACTAACCTAATTCCTGTTTAGCCCAGGATATGTAGGCAACCTCCGAAGCAGGATGCAGTCAAACTTTTCAAAAATGCTTCACACGGAATTTTCAAACGGGCAAAAATCGCTCGTATTTGCTCACTTATCTTTGCCCGAAAACATTTCATGTTTTCAAGCAAAGAGGGGCAGCTGTGAGCACGTGATTTTTGCCCTAAATATGATTATTCCCAAAATCCCAAATAAAATAATTTTTTCTTTATTTTTACAATTTTTGTGCATTTCGGTATCATTTTCTGATAATTGTTGCATTCTATTTGTGCATGTTAATTTTTATAAAATACAAAAATATTCATTTTTGCATTTAGGTTTTAGTTTTATGTTTTTTTAGTATCAACTAAAGTTTAAGTTGTCTAGAACAAAATATGAAAATCACAAAATTAGTTCATTTTTGCATTTTAATGATTTCTATTGGGAATTCGTCATGAAATAGTTTTCAAACAATTTTAAGAATTAATTAGTCTTCGTTTTGAAATAATTAGGATTTCATGTTAGTTTTACATCTCCATAAAAATTAGAAAAAAATATAAAAATTGTAAAAAGTAAGAAAGGAAAATAAAAAGAAAATAAGAGTAGAAATTCGGTCTTAATAGAAGACCCAAATTTGGGCCAATTTGTTGGATTTTTCAGGCCCAAACGCCCTAAACCCGTTGCAAACCAGTCCAGCCCAAACCCCCAACCGGGTCCGGTCCCTAGTAAGTCCAAGCGACGTTGTTTCTCCAGCATTCAACCACGACCGTTGGATCTCATCAATCCAACGGTCCGGATCTAACTAGGTTGTTTGTATATAAATGTCCGAAAACTCCCCCCCCCCCCAAACCATTTGCCTCATCTTCCTCACCCTACCTATCCTCAACGAACCCTAATCCACGCTGCCATCAAACCCCTCGCCGGCGGTGAATGTCACCTGCACCGTTCAAGCCCAAAATTACACCACTCGTCCTCCTCAGTCCCCTCTTTCCGTTCCACCCATTGGTTCCCCTCGAATAAGGCCGGAGCTCGTCGAATCTTCGACTGAAGTTTCCTGTCAGATTGCAGGTTGATCCAAACCAGCCCAAAGTCATACCACACAATCCCCGGTCTTCCCTCAACACTAATCCATGATTATTTTCCTTCAAATCTCTGTGAAACGGCTCGAATCTTAGACCTAAGAATTTCTGGCCAAAACCCTAAACCAAAATCTTTATGATTTCGAACCGTAGTATCCTTAACCATGTGTTCTCTTGTAAGAACACATGGTTAGGGATATTACGCGTCAAAAATCTGAAAGGATTCAGACGTTAGTGACTGGCCGGAGTTCCTCGTGCTTTTGTGAGTTTTTCCTGTTTCTTTTTACTCGCATGGTTGAAGTTTTAGTTACAGTTTTTGTTTCATTAATTGTTCTGTTAATTTTATGATTTATTTGTATTAGTATAGTTCTGTCAATTACTGTTAGTTCTGAGTTTGATATTTGAATGGTCGATTGTGAGTTTATTGGTTAAGAATTAGTTTAATTTCATTTAACGTTGATCATGTTAGCTTAAGCCCTACTTTGATTGATCCTAGTTTCTGGTTTGTCTTAGTTTGATTAAGTGGGTGTATTTGAGCAATTGGGATTGGTTAGTTTAATTAGTTGATTTCTGAGTGCTAATTAATCAATTTCAGTTAGTTTTAGATTAAATTAGGGGATTGGTTATAGCTGTTAAGGATGAGGGTAGGATCAGTAACTTAGAGAAGCCTTCAGGGGTAGTCTGGGTATGGAAAAGGGTAGTTCTGATAGGAATAGTAATTTCAAAGCATATGAAAGGGCAGTATAGGTATTGTATGGGTAGAAGAATACCCTAGGGCCTTCTAGAATAGGATTTTAGTGCACATTTCAGCACAATAGGGGTGTTTACTTGTTTAGCAAGTCAAGAATAGAGGGACTAAATTGAAATAAGGGAGGGACAAAAAAAGTAGGCCTAAAATCTGATCTATTCTCTTTGGTTGCCTATATAAGGGCATGAAATGCCTTGGGAAAGGGGGTTCTTCTTCGGCCTTCAGCTCCAAGCTCAAAAATCCCCACAAAAGGCTCTCCTCCCTGCTTTCAATTCCAGCTAGTATTTCCATTCCAGTATTCAAAAAAATAAAAACATCAAAAATGAAGAAATCAAAAACAATCTTACAGTTTCATTATTAGTTTTGGATTTCAGTTGGGTTTTGGGTTTAGCAGTATTGCAGAAGTGTTTGGGTTCAGCTGTGAGGGCTAGGAGTGCATTTGAAGTGTGTGTTGAATTGATCTGTGGAGTCTGCTTGTATCTCTGGTTTTCAAAAGCAGTTCCTGGCTGTTCTGTGACGCTATACTGTTGAGTTGTGTTGTTGTTGCTGTTCAGAATAGCTTATTTCTTTTCTTCTCATATTTTCCCTTATCCAGGTACATACCTCAAAGCTGTCTCAATGTAATTCTCCTGAAGGGAAATGAAGCTGCAGTTTCTATTATCAATTTTCTTCTGATATGTTTAAGTACTTCTGTGTATGATTTAATATGATTTAGTTAATTGTTTAGTATAGTTAAATATGATTGGAATTGGATTGTGTTATATGATACTAACTGTAGTTTACTAACTATAAATTTTCTGTAGGTGAAGTTTTATCTGTAGAATACATGATTGAATTTAGCTTCCTGTCAGGGTAATAGGATAATCTATGTAAATTGGATTTGATTTCTTGTGAGGGAACCTTCTTAGATCTGTAATTAACAGGAATGGGTAATTAGTGATTGTTCACATTTTAACCTGCAGTGTTGGATTTGTTTTGTCAAAAATGTGATTAGTCATTTCATGAAGCATGCTTAGTTTGTGTAAATAATATTAAAATCAGTAGGTAATTAGAATAGGGTGGATTTTTAGTTAATGTAGGAATGATTACGAAATTAGGATCGCAACCTGTGTTGACGAGTAATCGTTTATCAAATGGCACCACCGTTTAAAGTATACCGTCACTCAAGTTAAAATAATCACCAGATTCTCTATTTTCGCTGCTTTGTTAACATGATTGGGATTTTGATTCACTTGAATTGGAATTAAAGTATTGGGCCAATGCTGGCCAATAAAAGGCATTCAAGCCCAAAGGTGAAATGGCAGTTGATCCCTTATAATAAGAGGGGTAGTCGTGGGCTTTAAGCTAGGTAGCGGGTCCGAGCTAAAGGGTACTCCCTTTGGTTTTGGCCCAAACTTAAATTTGAAGCCCAATCTCCACAATATCAAGTAAGTAGGATTTTTATCGTTTAGAGATGAAACAAAAAGGAAAACCATAGTCATCTTAGGATTGACATTAAATAAATGTTGAAACGAGCCTCACCGAATCAAAATAATTGCGGGCCCTCAATGTGGTTATTAAAAAATGATTAGAATTTGGGATGGCCATTTAGCGAACTCCACAGTCTTCCCCAAAATAATTTTACGTTAGAATCTTTAGGCGCGGTTTTAATTAAAGTACCTTCTTAAATTCGGGTGCGCATTGATGCGACCCAAATCCAAATCTCGAAGAAGTCGAAACGTGTTGACAACCACGGGTGCATTGATTGCGATGTGGTTCGAAACGCGTTTTCACGACGTTGCAATTCTTTTAAAATAAATAAATGATGAAAAGCGGTTTACGAACAAAAGCACATAGTCTAGCATGTATCAAAAATCAGATAAAATTAAATACAACAGTTAAGCGACCGTGCTAGAACCACGGAACTCGGGAATGCCTAATACCTTCTCCCGGGTTAACAAAATTCCTTACTCGGATTTCTGGTTCGCGGACTGTTAACAGAGTCATAAATTTCCTCGGTTCGGGATTCAACCGGTGACTTGGGACACCATTAATCTCTCGAGTGGCAACTCTGAATAATTAATAATTAAATCCCGTTCCGATTGTCCTTTAAATGGAAAAACTCCTTTACGCCCTTTGCGGGGTGTAGGTAGAAAAAAAAGGTGTGACAGTTCATAGGCTTAAACGAAATACAACATTTAGATGCCATGCCTATTGGATTTCTGTACTGTTGCTATGTTTGTAAAAAGGTTTAAAATCAACAACGCCTAGAAAGCATGTCTATAGGAATTAATAACCAAGTCTGAAACGTCTCACTCGCCTACAAATCTAAAATCATTGTCTAACGTCTGCAGAATTTATGATCTTTTGTCAAAACTCATCTTTCCTGCATAACTGACAACCTTTTCTAAAGTTATTATACTTCATCTTTTCTGAAATCAGTAGATATCATGCCTATAGGTTTTGTCTAACACTTAGACAAGCCGTAGGACAATTATGAAATGAATTAGACTTTTATCAGCTACAACCAACAGGCAGGCCTGATTCGGACTTCTTATCTGAACTATGTAATAAATCAATCTGCCTCCACCTTTTAAGTTTAATCAGACCCTAATCAGTACGTGTACTACATGCTAAACTATATGGTTTCTTTGATTTAAGGAGGTCTGTTTGAGCCTTATTTGTTTATATGTTTCCCCATACTTGCTATATATATATATATATATATGTTTTGTTTGTCGCCTTAGTATTTTTACCTTTGAAACCACAAATAAGCCCGACTTCTCCTCCCTTTTAGGAATAGTAGTACCAAATACCTCCAGGGCTGATAGGATTGGGGCGGGTAATAGTATGCAGTAAGTAAACGAGACCATTCCGCGCTTTAATACCTTAATGGGGAAGAAAAGGGTAGATATGGATATGATGACCACAAGATAACATCACGTGTAGCCCCTCATTGAGGAGTGATTACCAGATATTGTGTGGGGTTATCCATATTTTTTAATAAACCAAGGACCCCCTTTCCTTTATTCTTTTGTTTCTTTTAATTTTTTTTTAAAATTATTTATTCTAAGAAAATCAACTCTTTTTAGTTCCTTTTTCTTACTTTTGTTTATTTGTAACCATTACATAAAAGTCCCCTCTTATTTGAAGCCTTTACTTGCCTATGTGTTATTTGCATTTAAGTCACAACAATAGTTTGGCGGGAATCACACTAGTGGATCCTGAGGAGTGACTAACACCTTTCCCTTGGGATAATTTCAAGCCCTTACCCAATCTCTGGTTACTAAAAACAAACCCCTCCTAGTGTTCTAATGCACTTTAATCATTAGGTGGCGACTCTTCAATTACAAACCCAATTCCCGAAAGGGAACGAGTTGTCTCCCAAATGTCACAAAACCCGATTTCGCGAGAAAAAAGGGGGCGCGACAGTATGACGACTCTGCTGGGGATTATCTTTTAGGCTTTTACCATTTCATGCTATTACTGTGACTTTACATTTCTTATGTGCCTTATTTGTATAATACCATTAAGCATTTAATTCCCTCTTCTACTGCAAAAACTAACTTGTCTCTTGTTTCTTTCACTGTTTTCCTTTACTGCACTCCTTTATTACTGTTGTAATTATTATTTTATGAATGTGCAAATACGTGACAACTTGTTTTAATTATTGCATATGCATGTTTCCAACATCATATTCCACTCGTGCCAAACAAATACCATAGCAACGCTTATAATGAGTGGTTGCGCTCTTCCGATATTATCACCCTTCAAATCTGGCAAAGGCGTATTTGCGGTAAAACCAGTCGATCAACGGTGTAATCGACGGTTCCGTGCCTTTCCCTCTTGAGTTGTCCGCTCAAGGGTACCAGTCTAAAAACCCCATAGAAACCTTACTCTATTTAATTGTGCATACATCATGGTCAAACCTAGCCGAGTCAGTTATATTGTTCGCATAATGACTCTTTAAGATAGTCTTGTCCAAAGTCCACTAGGTTTCCCAAAAACCCAAACGGACACTATCACGTTTTGTGCATTTATTTGGAGAACTAAATGCTTTTATACCAATTATTGGTATTTAATAGTCGAGTCTGGTAGGGGTAAGGGCCTAACCCTTTTGTCTTGCAAAAACATGAGGCACGAAGTCCCCAGATTCGGCATGGTCACAAACATCCAATCAAGGTTGCTAAGCTGGTGGGAGGATCTTCATTCAAGTGATCAGACTCTTGTCCGGAAATACCTAGGAAATCTACCTTCCCTCCTGGAGGTCCAACCCAACAACAAAATGATAGAAGTTTCTACTCTGTTATGGTATTATGATAAGTCTGTGTTTCTCTTAGGAGAGATTGAGATGACACTCCTACTGGAGGAAATAGAAGGATTAGCTGGTATACCATGGGAAACTCCGGGTTTGTTCATACCGGTAAATCAAGGGTAGAGGTTTCCTTAAAATGATGGGTCTAAAGAATAATCCAGACTTGACATGTTTGAAGGAGTCCTACATTCCCTTTGATTATTTGTACGAGAGGTTCGGTCACAGCAAATCCTACTGTGCTCATCTTGAGGAGTTCGCCCACACATCATTGGGGTATATTCACCGAAGGGTCTTTGTCTTCATGTTTTGCTTCCTGGGGATGATAGTATTTCCAATGAAGAAAGCCAGGATCCACACCAGGCTAGCCATGGTCACCAAAACTTTGATAGAGGGAATTGGTGGGCAACCATTTAGCATAGTGCCCATGATCATCGCAGAGATATACCGAGCCGTGAAAAAGTGTCAACAAGGAGCCCCACACTTTGAGGGCTACAACTTACTACTCCAGATCTGGCTCATGGAGCATCTTCAATGGGGTGAATATCGGCAAGAGATTCAGTGTAGAGACTGGGACAACCATATAGCCTTCCATCAACCAAGGCGAATGAACTACATGCCCAACATGTTTGCTCAGCCAGAAGATGCCAAGGGGTGGGTGGAGCTGTTTGAAAATCTAACTGAGGATCAAATACAATGGATGTTTGAGTGGTTCCCTACTAAAGAGTTCATCGCCCGATCCATGGATGCACCATTTCTGATACTGATTGGTTTGAGAGGTGCCTACCCTTATGTCCCTCTCCGAGTTATGAGACATGATAGTAAGAAGCAGGTTATAAGTGCCAAGCTCAGCATATGTGGCATTTCAAGATCATCATGGGAAGAGATACTATCGAACCAGACAGGTACCATGCTGGTTGCACCCCATACTATTCAGGTTGGCTGGAGGATAATCACAATGGTCTGGGCCAGCCCAGGTTTGTTCGAGGTCACAGAACCATCGATGAAAGGGCTGAAGCACAGGTCAAATACAACCAACTGTGCAAGAGGATTCGGGAATGTGAGAGAGAGCATGAGAGATCCAAGAAGCCCACCAAAAACTGATTGAAGAGTGTAAAGACATGGCTGTCAGTGCCCACAAACGATTAGGATACCTGGAATGAGGTTTAGTGGAGCTAGAAAGGAAGTTTCTTAAGAGGATCGAGGACTGGCAGAATGTTGAAGGAAACGAGGGTGGACACCTGGCAAGAGCCTACCTGCTGCTAGGACTTCGTGAACTGGTGAAGCTATTCGATGGAGCCAAAGATGCCGAGTCAGGGGAAGGTCCTTCTGGGACCAAATAGATAGGAGTTTTCTTTTACTTTATAAAATGTAATAAGGCCAAAGGCCGCTAGTGACATTTTATTCCTTGTTATTTAGTGTCGTTTTGGGATTCATCTACTTTTTATCAATAAAATGAGGCATTTAGCATTATAAGTTCTCCAAATAAATTTGTCGCTAGGCCTACCTCGGGCACAACGAGGCTCCCAAATTAGGACACGATTTACATTCCTGCACTGTGTGTTTAAATATCGCAACATCTTTTACTTATAATCCTCACTGACTTGTTACCTTTTTGTTTTTACTTTTTGTTATTTATTCCCCTCCCCAAAGGTTAGTTCGAGCACTCTGGCATCATCATCATATTCAACAAGATCAAAGGGTCCTCCACCCACTCCTCCTCTTAGTCCTATCAGAAACAGGAACAAAGGAAAGATGGAAGATTTGAACAACACCAGAAAGGAAAACTCAACTGAACGGGTAGAGGTCACTCATGGTGCTCAGGTCTCCAAAGAAAGTGCGTCCCAACTCGAGCAGAAACTGGTGAAATTTCAGGAGGAACTTGATCAGGTTCAGAATTTGGCAAATCTGTCATTTTCCCTCACCACTCCAGATGTCAACTTCCCAAACGCTCAAAATCCCACACCCCACAAATGTCCCCAAGCCACAAAACCATCCTGCTTCTCACCACCACTGCAACACCTGCTGTACTTCCAATAATACTCCACTGCTCATCCCGAACCCTTGAATTCCACAAATGACCATTTCCACCATAATACCCCCATCTATGTGGAAACCATGCCACCCTCCACCCAACCTGTCTCAAGCACACCCGAGTCAGATGATAAAGACTCACTCATCAAGAACCTGGCTACAGAACTCAAGAGATTGACTAGTCGAATTCAGGGTGTCGAAGGAAGTAAGGGGATAAAAGGATTGAACTACGAAGATCTTTGTATACAATCGGATGTCGAGTTTCCCGAGGGGTACAAACCTTCAAAGTTCGAGATGTTTGATGGTACAGGGGATCCGAGATTCCACTTGAGAACATACTGCGACAAGCTGGTCAGAGTAGGGAAAGACGAAAGGATTCGTATGAAACTTTTCATGAGGAGTCTGAAGGGAGATGCTCTATCTTGGTACATTAACTAAGACCCGATGAAATGGTTGAGCTGGGTGAGTATGGCATTCGACTTTATGGACAGGTTCAGGTTCAACAGAGAAAATGCACTAGATGGTTCTACATCCAGAACTTAAATAAGAAGCCCACGAAAACATTCTACGAGTATGCCACTCGCTGGAGATCAGAAGCTGCTAAGGTCAGGCCTGCTTTAGAAGAAGAACAAATGAACAAGTTTTTCGTCCGGGCTCAAGACCCGCAGTACTATGAAAGGCTGATGTTGATTGAGAGCCAGAAATTTTCCGACATTATCAAGCTAGGGAAAAGTATCGAGGAAGGCATCAAAAGTGGTATGGTTACAAACTTTGAAGCTTTGCAAGCTACCAATAAGGCTTTACAATCTAGTCGTACGTCCTGGAAAAGGGACGTAGGTGCCGTAATGGTTGCACAAAGAGTCAAATCCCCTATCAAATACCAAGCCTATCCGATACCCCTACTTACATATCAGCCTACTCCGAATTACCAAGCACCCTCACCCTCTTACCAAGCTCCATCACCTACTTACCAATCACCCCCACCTCCTACATATCAACCTACTTCACCTAGATATTCCTAACCCACACATGTCTACCAAGCCTACAATGCTCAGCCATCCCACTATTAATCACCTCCCACATGTCAAAACTTTCCTAGACCTCGACCAAATCTCGACCACAGACCCCCAAAACAGTATACCGCCATTGTTGAATCTATTGACCAGATGTACGAAAGGCTCAAAGCTGCTGGTTAGGTTACCCCTATCCATGCTATAACCCCTGCAAACCCTTCTCAGTGGGTCAATCTAAATAAATCCTGTGCATACCACTCTGGCATGAAGGGATATACCATTGATGAATGCCGCTCTCTGAAAGATAAGATCCAGACTCTGATCAATAACAAGATCATTGTATCAAGGAGCCTACTCCGAATTTCCGCAACAACCCTCTGCCAGACCATAAGGGTGGAGATGTTCACATGATCGAGATAGAGGATGATTGGGATCCCAAAGGATCGATCGGTTTGATCACAAAAGGTGACGAACCAAAAAAGCCAATAGTCACCCTTAATCTGATACTCAATCTTATGGGGATGCCGAGATAAACATGTCTGTACCACTTGAGTTTGAAGCATAGCCCCCTACAAAGACGCCAATACCAATTGAGGTCGAATTCGTGACTCCATCAATGACATCTCCACCATTTGAAGTTACAATTTTACCTCCTAAAGCTCATGCTCCGTTCAGAGTAAAGGTGCCCATCCCAGTAACAATGTCGGTCGTAACACCGTTCCATAAAAATGCCATACCTTGGGATTACACAGTCGAGGCGAGAAGGAAAGGGAAAACTAAATTCGGGGAAACAGTTGCGACACAGGGTATGACAAGAACCGACAGGGTTTATACTCCGGAGCATTTAGTTGAGCCGAGTAAGCAGGCCTCTGGTTGGCCGACCATCACTGAAACCGGGCCCAATGATCTATGGAGAAAGATACAAGCCAAGAAATACTCAGTCATTGATCAGCTGAACAAAACACCGACACCGATTTCTATCCTATATTTGTTGCAAAGTTCCGACGTACATAAGAATGCCTTGTTGAATGTGTTGAGTGAGGCATATGTACCAAACAACATCACCGGAGGAGAAATGTCAAACATGGTAGGGCAGGTATTAGAAAGTCACAAGATCACTTTTCATGAAGATGAGTTGCCACCAGAAAGGTTGAGTCACAACAAAACGTTGCACACCACTGTGCAATGCAAAGATTATTTTATTACTAGGGTCCTGATTGATGGAGGGTCCAATCTCAATATTTGTCCGTTGGTAGCACTCAGAACATTGGGAAGAGGGCTGCATGAGATCAAGGATGGGGCCATCAACGTCAAAGCTTTCGACGGTTCCCAAAGATCCACCATTGGGGAAATCAGCTTGTGTTTGGAAATGGGGCCTACTTGGTTCGACATTGATTTTTAAGTTATAGACGTGCCGACATCTTACAACTTACTGTTGGGACGGCTGTGGATTCATGCCGCTGGGGCCGTAGCATCGAAACTGCACCAGGCAGTAAAATTTGAGTGGAATCACTAAGAGGTGATCATTCACGGCGATGGTAGAAATCCCATATACAGTCACCAAACCATCATAGAGATTGGAGGAAGGAGAAGGATAGGTGGGGAAACCTATCACCACATCGAGCGAGTCAATGCCGTCGACAAAGACAAGTGGTGGGGGAACAAAATTGAGAGCATACTAAATTGGTGCGGATATGAACCTGGCAAGGGACTTGGCAAGAACCTCCAAGGAATCGCCAAGCCTATCAAACTGAAGAAACATGGCACCACTTTTGGTCTGGGATATGAGTATACTTGGGAGGAATTTAACAAATGGTTGCCACCATGGTGCGGTCCATACTGCCCGCTGGAGCAGCCAATACCACATTTGGAGCAGGCTTTCCAGTCGGCCAATGTTATCTATGGGTCGGAAGAAGAGGAAGCACTGGCAGTAGTAATGAATTTGTTCTTAAAAGATGATAACATGGATTGTTGTGTCATTTTCGAGGAGGAGGGGGAGGAAGGCCCTTCCGTACAGGCCGTAAGCCGAGGAGCACGCCTCAACAATTGGACCATCAGAACCACAAGAGCTCGGAAAGCCTCGGGTTAGCAAGGCTGAACAAAGCATCATGCACTATCTTTTATTTTTACTAGTTGATTTTCCTTTCGTATCTTTGAATTTTCGCAATAAGATCTTCCAATGTTCAAAACAGTTGTGAAATTTATCAAAGCATTTTGGTTTCCTTGCAAATCTTACTCTTATTATTTTCTCTCATTACTTTACTTATAAAGCATTACTATTACCTATCTTGATGAACCAATGGCTGTGAAACATGACAACGCAACAAATGGATATAGATTCAGAGAAAGATGATATACCGGAAGATATTGTTAAAGAGGTCAAAATTTTTGAGAATAGACCTAAGTCCAACCTGGATGAGACCGAGATTGTTAACCTGGGAGATGCAGAAATATCAAAGAAACCCGGATCAGCGTTCATTTGTCACCGTTAGAAAAGGAAGAATACACATAATTTTTGAAGGAATATGAGGACATATTCGCCTGGTCATATGATGACATGACTGGTTTGAGTACATCTGTTGTGGCACACAAACTGCCAACCGATCCGACATGTCCACCAGTAAAATAGAAGCTCAGAAAGTTTAAACCCGACATGAGTCTGAAAATCAAGGAAGAAGTCACTAAGCAGGTTAAAGCTAAGGTCCTCAGGGTAGTAGAATATCCGACATGGTTGGCCGATATTGTGCTGGTACCGAAGAAGGATGGGAAGGTCAGAGTCTGTGTCGACTATCGGGATCTCAATCGAGCCAGTCCAAAGGATGACTTCCCCTTACCGAACATACACATCCTGATTGACAATTGCCCCAAGCACGAGTTGCAATCATTTGTAGATTGTTTCACTGGTTATCATCAGATCTGGATGGATGAAGAAGATGATGAAAAAACGGCTTTCATTACGTCATGGGGGATGTACTGCTATAAAATGATGTTGTTTGGGTTAAAAAATGCAGGGGCCACCTACATGAGGGCCATGACCACCATTTTCCACAATATGATACACAAGGAGATCGAATTATATGTAGACGATATTATCATCAAGTCCAAGAAAGCCACTGATCACATGGAAGATTTGAGAAAGTTCTTCAATAGACTGAGAAGGTACAACCTGAAATTGAATCCTACGAAATATGCATTTGGGGTTCCTGCCGGAAAACTACTTGGGTTCATTGTAAGTCGCCGAGGAATAGAACTGGATCCATCTAAGGTCAAAGCTATTCAAGAACTACCACCGCCAAAGAACAAGAAGGACTTAATGAGCTTCCCGGGAAGACTTAACTACATCAGTCAGTTCATAGCACAATCTACGGTCATCTGTGAGCCAATCTTTAAGATGTTAAAGAAGGACGCCGCTACTACATGGACTGATGATTGCCAAAATGCTTTCGACAGAATCAAGGAGTACCTATCAACACCACCAGTCTTAGTTCCGCCTGAGCTGTGTAGACCTCTATTACTCTACCTTGCAGTATTGGATGGAGCGTTCAGTTGTGTTCTGGGGCAGCATGATGAAACAGAGAGGAAGTAGCAGGCCATCTATTACCTCAATAAGAAGTTCATCCCGTACGAGGCTCGATATTCTCTATTAGAGCGCACCTGTTGTGATTTGACTTGGGTATCTCAGAAGTTGAGGCACTACTTCTGTGTCTATACTACATATCTCATATCAAGAATAGATCCCTTGAAGTACATCTTTCAGAAGCCCATGCCCACTGGCAAGCTGGCCAAGTGGCAAATCCTGTTGAGTGAATTTGACATTGTTTACGAGACTCAGAAAGCAATCAAAGGACAGGCACTAGCAGATCACCTTGCTGAAAATCCCGTGGACGGAGAATATGAACCCCGGAAAACATATTTTCCTGATGAAGAGGTATCATTCATAGGAGAAGACATTGCAGAATCCTATGACGGTTGGAGAATGTTTTTCGATGGAGCAACAAATTTCAAAGGAGTTGGCATAGGAGCAGTCCTAGTATCAAAAACCGGTCAGCATTATCTGGTCTCTGCCAAACTCAGACTCCCATGTACTAATAACATGGCCGAATACGAAGCCTGCATCTTAGGGCTCAAGATGTCTATTGACATGAACATTCAAGAGTTGCTAGTAATTGGGAATTCAGATTTGCTTATACATCAGGTCTGAGAAGAATGGTCAACCAAGAACTCCAAAATACTCCCTTATCTGCATCGCGTACAAGAGTTGAGAAAGAGGTTCACCAAGATAGAGTTCCAGCATGTTCCCAGAGTCCATAATGAATTCGCCGATGTACTGGCTACCCTATCATCCATGATACAATATCCGGACAAGAATTTCATTGATCCCATTCCGGTAAAGATCCATGATCAGCCAACTTACTTGCTCATGTGGAAGAAGAAGCAGACGGAAAGCCTTGGTTTCATGATATCAAGGAATACTTAGCAAAAAGAGAATACCCAGAACTCTTAAACGCCACTTAGAAACGCACACTTTGGAGGTTGTCCAACAATTTCTTTCACAACAGAGGAATCCTTTATAGGAGGACTCCTGATTTAGGATTGCTAAGGTGTGTCGATGCAAATGAAACATCCAGGCTATTAGAGGAAATTCATGCATGGACCTGCGATCCACATATGAATTTCTTTGTTTTAGCAAAGAAAATACTTAGAGCTAGTTACTTTTGGATGACCATGGAAACAGACTGCATCCAGTATATCCAAAAATGCCATCGCTGCCAGATACATGCAGACAAGATAAAGGTGCCTCCAAATAAGCTTAATGCAACAAGCTTGCCGTGGTCGTTCGTCGCCTGGGGAATGGATGTTATCGGACCAATCGAACCCGCCGCATCAAACGGACGCAGGTTTATCCTAGTAGCAATTCATTATTTCACCAAATGGGTTGAAACAACATCTTATAGGGCAGTGACTAAGAAAGTCGTGGCGGATTTCGTCTGCAACCGTATCATGTGTCGGTTCGGAATTCCAGAGTCAATCATTATTGGTAATGGCTCCAACCTCAACAGTGATTTGACGAAATCCATATGTGAAACCTTCAAGATCAAACACAAGAATTCTATAGCTTACAGACCTCAGATGAACAGAGCTGTAGAGGCTGCCAAGAAGAATATCAAGAAGATACTAAGGAAAATGATAGAGAAGCATAAGCAGTGGAACGAGAATCTCTCATTCGCTTTATTGGGATACCACACCACAATCCGCACATCGACAGTAGCAACCCCTTATATGTTGGTTTATGGTACAGAGGCAGTCATTTCTGCCGAGGTGGAAATTCCCTCATTAAGAATCATACATGAAGCAAAGCTAGACGATGCAGAATGGATGAAGAATAATTACGATCAGCTAGCTCTTATATATGGAAAGAGAATGAATGCAGTTTGCCATGGTCAACTTTATTAGAACAGCATGTCCAGAGCCTTCAACAAAAGAGTCAAGCCGAGACAGTTCACACCGGGGCAGCTAGTGTTATAGAAAATCTTTCCACATCAAGATAAAGCCAAAGGGAAATTCTCTCCCAACTGATAGGGTCCGTACATGGTTCACTAGGTTCTAACAGGAGGAGCCCTCATACTCGCAGAAATGGATGTAGAAGTTTGGCCAGAGCCGATCAATTCAGACGCAGTCAAGCGATACTATGTGTAACCTTTATGCTTTCTTTTATGATGTCATTTGAACTACGCCTGACCTGATTCCCATTTAAGAGGGGATATGTAGGCAACCTTATGGGTTCGGTCATAATTCAATGAAATTTCCATTTCCCCCGCTATTGGAAACTGGGGCAGAATTTTGAGAGGGACCCTCAAAATTCCGAAGTCGATTCCGGCCATTTATCATTAATAGCCGTTAGGAGCAGCAACCCAATAAACTGGGGCAGAATTTTGAGGAGGACCCTCGAAATTCTGGAGCAAGCAAAGTTGCAATGTTTTGAACCACGTCGCAGTCGTCGATTCATCTAAATAAAATTATTCTTAATTATGCACTTATGTTATGCTTTTACTAAATCGTGCATGTTTGTTACTAAAATTTCCTTGTTTAGCAATGCTACCTTGATGATACGTACAATATCACCAAATCAAAGCCGAGCAGGTCAAGAAAAGCCAGCGGGGATACAGACTAACCTTTCCCCCTTTACAAACTCACGATTTTTCTTTGGATGGAGGCACTTGAGTTGCAAAATCATCAAACATACTATACGCTCACTCACAAAGTTCAGGAATATATCTCTCCGAACCGTTGCACTTGCTCTCAACTGCTACCCACAATATAGTGTCCCCAGCAGGCACAATGTCCCCAGAAATCACGATACCGCAATCTACTATCAGCTAAGAAAACTCTATTGCCATTTGCTATTTTTACTTCCTGCATAAGACTACCATTCTTCCTTCCGAGGTTAAGCTCTACCTCCATCTGCATTTCCTGCATTACATAAGGCTACCATTCTGCCTTCCGAGGTTAAGCTCTACCTCTCTTTGAACTTCCTGCATAAGGCTGCCATTCTGCCTTCCGAGGTTAAGCTCTACCTTCCTCTAAACTTCCTGCATAAGGCTACCATTTTGCCTTCCAAGGTTAAGCTCTACCCCCATATGCATTCTCTACATTGCATAAGGCTACCATTCTGCCTTCTGAGACTAAGCTCTGTCTCCATCTACATTTCCTGCATTGCATAAGGCTACCATTCTGCCTTCTGAGACTAAGCTCTGTCTCCATCTGCATTTCCTGCATTGCATAAGGCTACTGTTTTGCCTTCCGAGGTTAAGTTCTACCTCTATCTGCGTTCTCTGCATTGCATAGGGCTACCATTCTGCCTTCCGAGACTAAGCTCTGTCTCCATCTGCATTTCCTGCATTGCATAAGGCTACCATTCTGCCTTCCGAGGTTAAGCTCTATCTCCATCTGCATTCTCTGCATTGCACCATTCTGCCTTCCGAGAGTAAGCTCTGTCTCCATCTGCATTTCCTGCATTGCATAAGGCTACCATTCTGCCTTCTGAGGTTAAGCTCTACCTCCATCTGCATTTCCTGCATTGCACAAGGCTACCATTCTGCCTTCCGAGATTAAGCTCTGTCTCCATCCGCATTCCCTTGCATTGCATAAGGCTACCATTCCGCCTTCTGAGGTTAAGCTCTACCTACTTCTTGCATCGGTTGAAATATCGCCACCTTTATTTACATCTTGCATCAGCTGAAATATTGCCACTTATTTACGTTTTGCTTGGCTGAAATATCGCCACCTTTATTTACATCTTGCATCGGCTGAAATATCACCACCTTATTTACGTTTTGCCTGGCTAAAAGATCGCCACCTTTATTTACATCTTGCAACGGCTGAAATATCGCCACCTTATTTACGTTTTGCCTGGCTGAAAGATCGCCACCTTTATTTACATCTTGCATCGGCTGAAATATCGCCACCTTATTTACGTTTTGCCTGGCTAAAATATCGCCTCCTTTATTTACATCTTGCATCGACTGAAATATTACCACCTTATTTACTTTTTTCCCGGTTGAAAGATCGCCACCTTTATTTACATCTTGCACCGGCTGAAAGATCACCACCTTTATTTACATCTTGCACCGGCTGAAAGATCGCCACTTATTGCATTTCATGGGCTGAAAGATCGCCACCTTCTGCATTTCATGGGCTAAAAGATCGCTAAATTTTCCAATGGCATCATTGTTCAGAGGCACCATTTTCATAGCCCGAGAACGCCATGACATGGCCTGAGGACCCCTTTTTCTTTTGCATAGCATTATTCAAAGGCATCATAGCTTAGAGGCATCATCCTCATAGCCCGAGAGCATAATTTCATGGCCTGTGAATCCTTTATCATATGCTTCATGGCCCAGGACGTCATGGTCTGAGGACATCATCCTAACTGTCCAAAGACAGCATTCATGGTCCAATGGGAACTTGCATCATGTTTAAATTTTTTCGCACAGTATACACTTGTATTGCTTATTTGTAGGTAAACCAGAAAACAACGGCCGTCTCAGCAGGAGCGATTCCTCTCCAGTTCCCGCATCCCTATTAGACTTTAACTATCCATCACAACCGGAATATCGCGTTCCTTTTTGGAAAACCTCCATCGGCATATTCCGTCGACGGATCCTGAACTACATATGGCCTAATTCCTGTAAGACTAGGGATATGTAGGCAGCTCAGGAACCAGAGCATGGTTAAATCCTTTAAACCATTTCGTTAGGTCAAATTGGCCATCATATCTTCACCCGACAACTCTTTCATTCTTCCTAGGTAAAGAGGGGCAGCTGTTGATACCCAATTTTTTCCTATATATTTTTTATATGCAAAATACTTTCAAAATAGCATATATATGCATATATAAGTATGTCCAAGTGTTTTAGTATTTTTCGTAATTTTTTAAAAGATTTTTAAATTAATTTATTGCCCTATTTTAACAGTACAAAAAAACCAATAATTGTTCCTCAAATCATTATTTTGGTGATTAACTTATTTTATTCTCATATTTATACCAAAATATAGCTAAGGTAATTTTTATACAGTTTTACAAATTTATTTAGTATTTTTAAAGCTAAATTGCATATAATTGCAATTTTAACCTATTTTAAGATATAATTGCGTTTATAATTACAAAATTGATTCCAGTATTTTTAATTTAATATTTGTACATTATTAGTTAATTTAGTACCTTTAATTTGTTTTCCGAAATCGTTTTATTATTTTTTATAAAATAAAAGGGGAAAAGGTGGCTATTTAAAATTTATCCCTAACTATTTCGATTTTAGCCAAATCAGCCTCCACAATTAACCCAATTTCAAACCCCAAATTGACCGGCCCAGTTTCAATTTAACTCGCCCCTAACTCATTTATTTTTACCCGCCCGACCTCCCCTTTTGATCCAGGCCGTTGATCATTTTGATCAACGACCACAATTCCCCCTTTCCTTTTTTAATTCACAAACACCCCCAACCCTAATTCATTTCACCTAACCCACCGCCCCTGAAACCCCTCCCCTCTCTCAAACTCTCTCGAACATTCCCTAACCCTAGCCGCTTCTCACCATCTTCAACCTTGAAACCACCGGAATCCATGGCTTCCCAGGCCATGGGAGCCCTATACTCACCTCGCTTTGCTCTTATACAATTGATATTTAAAGATTCAAGGTCTGACATTGAAGGTTTTCACCCAGGCCTCTGCCGATTCAAGGTTCCATGGCCCTCTCCGGCTCTGTTCCGGCGTACCATGGTTGTTTGAGCTTGTTTCTAACCTTCTCCGACTTAGATCGGTAACCTTTTCAAAGCCTTTCTCATTCTAGGGTTCTCCTGAAACCCTAACTCTTCGAGGTCTTCTCCGATTTTCTTAGATCTGTTGTGTATCCATGCTCTACTTGAGTTTTCAAATGATTTCCCCAGCTTTTCTTTCAAAAATTACTTTCAAAATCGCTTCTTTTCGATTTAGGGTTTTATGAAAATGCTTAAAGTGTTTCTCTGACTTTTCTTTTCCTTTTTTTTGTGTGTATTTGTATTTGCTGTGTTCTTATATTTTCTTCTACCACGTATGCTCTTCTACTATATTTTCTATACCTCGTTCTTGTATATTCTTCTACTGTGTTTCTATACTATGTGCTTGTATGCTCTTCTACTATGTTCTGCTATTTTCTTCCACTATGCTCTGATATGCTTCGCCTACTATATCCTTCTACCATGTTCTTAAGTGTTTTTACTATTTTACCTTGTTTAAAGTTTCTTCTAAAAGACCTGCTTAAGCATGTTTCTTCTATTATCAGTTGTTCTCTCCTTATGCTACTGTGTTTGCATGTTTTTCTCAGGGTTTTTTGAAAGAAACCTCTGAGTCTGTTTCAACTACTGGCCTCCTCATCTTTGTATTTGATTTAAGGTGGAAACCCTAGAATTTGGGGATTCTGATGAGGTCTGATTATGTGAACCAGGGTTTTAATTTTTTAGAATCCTTAACTCTTTCAGATTGATTCTGAGTCTCTGAACTGAGTTTGGACATTTTCGTTTTCATACCATGTTGAACCTTTTGCTAAACTCTTCTACACTGGAATTTCTACTAATTTTACAATAGCATAACAAGTTTCTTTCATGTTTAACGTGTCTGTATGCTTTTATATGTGATGAATCTTTCTTCAAAAAGGTTTTCAAACTAGTGATTGATTCAGAATTCCTTTTAAACAGGTCTAATTGATTGTCTGCTGATTTTCCTTGAGTTAAAACCGTTTCCATCTTTCTGACTTAGTTCATTCATAACAAATCTCTAACCTCTGATTTCTTGGTTGTTAATTGATTTTCTTTCCTTAAATGGTACAACCGTATATTTTAAAGACCTTGTCCTTAAATAACCTTTATGTATTTGCCCTAATTTTCTACTTTGCACAAAGGTTTTGATGAATTTCTTTCCTTAATTGATTTATACCCGTTTGAATCTGAATCCCTTAATCAAGAGAAGCCTTTTGTAATTGATTGACAATCAGTTTTCAAATTATTTTCTTACCTTATTTCTGCCTGCTTTCTACACTTTAAAAGGCATGACCCTTTTACACTTCACACAACAAATTTTTTTCCCCAAGCTCTTCAGAATTCACATTTATAGCATTCTATCTTCTGTTTGCACTTTGGCTTTATGACTACCTGGCCAGTCATCTCATGAGTTACCGCTCTGTTTTTCCCTATTTTAGCTTCTTTACGCTTCGTTAACCGTGTTTTATGTGATCGGGTTGATTAGTTCGAGTTCGGAGAGGATTTGGTAAGAAATGAGACACTTAGTCTCTTTTAAGAAAGCTTAAGTTGAAAAGGTCAATCAGATGTTGACTTATGTGTTAGAAGGCTCGAAAGTGAGTTCCAATGGTTCAGTTAGCTTCGGGAGGTGATTTGTGACTTAGGAGTGCGATCGGAATGGGTTTTGGAGTTGTAGAAAAGATTTAGGCTTAAATTGACGAAGTTGATATTTTGGCGGTTCCTGTTGATAGGCGAGATTTTGATATAAGGGTCGGAATGGAATTCCAAGAGTGCCAATAGCTTCGTTGTGTCATTTGGGATGTGTGTGCAAAATTTTAGGCCATTCGAACGGTATTTGATAAACTTTTTGATCGAAAGCATAATTTAAGAGTTCTTGGAGTTCTTAGGCTTGAATCCCCTGTTAAATTGATGATTTGATGTTGTTGTGAGCGTCCCGAGGTTTTGAACAAGTTTGAACGATGTCAGGGGATGTGTTGGTACAATTGGTTTGAAGTTCCGAGAGTTTCGGGTAGGTTCCGGGATGTTTTAGGGCAAAATCATTGCTGTAGCAGGTCTAGAAGGGTTCCAGGCCTCGGAACCCACCCACGCGGACCGCACAAAAGGAAGTTCGGCCACGGTATGTGCGGCACGGACCGCACAAAATGAAGCATGGCCACAGTGGTTTTGTGAGGGCGGCGGTGGTTTTGTGCAGACCGCGGTGCTTTTGCTCGGACCGCGGTGGTTCTGTGCGGACCGCGGAGGCTGAGATCTGAGGGGCACTCTATAAATATGAGGTTTTGGGTTTTATTTAATATTTTGACCTAGAGAGCTCGGATTTTGGTGATATTTCGAAGGTTTTTCAAGAAATTCATTGGGGTAAGTGATGCTAACTCAGATTTGGCTAGAGTACATGAATCTATCATTGAATTCATCATTTAATTCATGATTTGGGATGGAATTTGGGAAGAAAATTGTGAAATCTTTCAAAAATATAAAATGATGATTTGAAGGACCAAATGGTATCGGAATTGGATAATTTTGTTAAGGTTAGACTCGGGAGAGTATGATGATTCTGAAAATTTAAATTTTACCCGATTCCGAGACGTGGGCCCGGGGCTCGGGTTTTGCTAATTTCGGGATTTTTGATATTTTTTGAGTGTTTTTGCTTGGGCTTTGTTCCCTTAGCATATTGAGACGTATTCATTCTGATTTTGGATAGATTCAACGCGCATGGAGGCCAATTCGAGGGGCAGAGGCATCGCGAGCTAGAGAATTAGCCGGTTCGAGGTGAGTAATGGTTGTAAATGATGTCCTGAGGGTTTGAAACCCCGGATTGCACATCGTAGTGCTATATTGAGGTGAGACGCGGGCTGGATGATGAGCGTGGGGTCTTTTACTACTGGGGATTGCGACTTGGCCCGTCCCGATTGATGATCTTACCGCGTATTTAACTTAAACTTATTTGTTATCATCACGATTTGGGTTGATTGCCACATTTGGGCTTCGTGCCAACTATTTGGATCCTTCGGGGATTTTTATCACCGTTTCCTCACTGCTTGACTTATTATTTGAACTCAGTCCTGTTGATATCTACTATTTTACAAACTCAGCCACTTTTACTCAGATTTGAAACTTAAATGATATTTCTACATCATGTTTTGGGCTGAGAACTACTGTTTTACTAATGCCCAAGGGGCTTGTGATGATTTTTGGACTGAGTGAGGCCGAGGGCCATATGTGAGGATATGCTGAGTGATATGAGGCCGAGGGCCTGAGATACTTTATGTGCCACGAGGTGGCTTGAGTGACGTGAGGCCGAGTGCCGAGTGATGCGAGGCTGAGTGTCGAGTGATGATGCCACGAGGTGGCTTGATATAGCGCTTGGGCCGTAAGGGGCCCCTCCGGAGTCTGTTGTGACGACCCAACACGTCGTCTCATGAGAACCGCTTCGTTTTTCCCATTTTATGCTTCTTCATGTTTCGTTATCGGTATTCGGTGTGTTAGAGTTAAATCGGATTGGTTTTGATAGGAAATGAGACACTTAGTTTCTTTAAGGAAGGCTTATTTTGGAAAAGTCAACCGGATGTTGACTATTGAGTTAGAGGGATCGGATGTGATTTCCGGTGATTCGGTTAGCTTCGGGGGATGATTTGTGACTTAGGAGTATGACCGAAAGTAATTTTGGAGGTCTGATGTAGAATTAGTCTTGAATTGGCGAAGTTAGTATTTTGGCGACTTCCGGTTGATAGGTGAGATTTTGATCCGAGGGTCGGAATGGAAATCCAAGAGTTTCTGTAGCACCGTTAAGTGATTTGGGATATTTGTGCAAAATTTCACGTCATTCGAACGTGATTTGGTTGGGTTTTTGATTGAATGCGTGTTTTGGAAGTTTTAGAAGAACTTAGGCTCAAATTTGAGGTAATTTGATGGTTTTTGTGCTGTTAAAGTGTTTTGATGATTGGAACGAGGTTGAAAAATGTTTTAGGATGTGTTGGTGCTTTTGGTTGAGGTCCCGGGGGCCTCGGGTGTGTTTTGAGCGAGTACGGACATCCCAGAACTTAGAAAATGGATGGGGCAGTCATTGGTGCGTGGGGCGCGGCCCTTTTTGCGCTGGGCGCGGTGGCCTAGCTCGGGGGCGCGGTCAAGTGCGCTTCCGCGCGAAATGAAGACCTGCAGGTTGCTGGTCCTATTTTAGAAGCTCATATCTTTTGATCCACAACGAATTTTGAGGTGATTCAAAAACAAAAGTTATAGCCCTTCGTGTCTAGTTTCCATAAAGGTAAAGATGTCGCAATTGGGACATCTGTAGCGAAAGTTATGGCCAAAATACTAAAGCCTGTCCCTGTAGAGCAAGACCTGCGCGGCCGCGGTCGTTTTTGCGCGGACCCCACTGGTTATGCACGGACCGCGGTCATTTTGTGCGGTCAGCGGTGTCGGAATCCGAGGGGTACTCTATAAATATGAGGTTTTGGGTTTTATTTGATATTTTGACCTAGGGATCTCGGATTTTGGCGATTTTTCGAAGGTTTTTCAAGAGATTGGCCGGGGTAAGTGATTCTAACTCAGATTTGGTTAGAGGACATGAATCTATCACTGAATTCATCATTTAATTCGTGATTTGAGATGGAATTTGGGAAGAAAATTGTGGAACCTTTCAAAAATGTAAAATGATGATTTGGAGGACCAAATGGTATCGGAATTGGATAATTTTGGTATGGTTAGACTCGTGAGGGTATGAGCATTCTGAAAATGTAAATTTTACCCGATTCCGAGACGTGGGCCCGAGGCTTGGGTTTTGCTAATTTCGAGATTTTTGATATTTTTCAAGTGTTTTTGCTTGGGCTTTGTTCCCTTAGCATACTGTGACATATTCGTTCTGATTTTGGATAGATTCGACGCGTGTGGAGGCAAATTCGAGGGGAAAAGGCATCGCGAGCTAGAGAATTTTCCAGTTCGAGGTGAGTAATGGTTGTAAATGATGTTCTGAGGGTTTGAAACCCCGGATTGCACATCGTAGTGCTATATTGAGGCAAGATACGCGCTGGATGATAAGCGTGGGGTTTTCACTACTAGGGATTGTGACTTGGTCCATCCCGATTGATGATTTTACCGAATATTTGACTGAAATTCATTTGTTACCATTATGATTTGGGCTGATTGCCATATTTGGGCTTCGTGCCAACTATTTGAACCCTTTGGGGATTTTTATCACTGTTTTCTTACTGCTGGACTTATTATTTGAACTCAGTCCTGTTGATATCTACTGTTTTACAAACGCAGTCACTTTTACTCAGATTTGAAACTTAAATGATATTTCTACATCATGTTTTGGGCTGAGAACTACTGTTTTACTTATGCCCAAGGGGCTTATGATGATTTCTGGACTAAGTGAGGCCGAGGGCCATATGTGAGGATATGCTGAGTGATGATGCCACAAGGTGGCTTGATATAGCGCTTGGGCCGTAAGGGGCCCCTCCGGAGTCTGCACACCCACGGTGAGCGCGGGTACCCATGTGATTTGAAACAGTGGTAACAATGACATTGTTTGATGTAATTTGGTCAGGTAACAATGGCTGACCATTATGCTTGTAATTTGAAACAGTGGTAATAATGACACTGTTTGATGCAATTTGGTCAGGTAACAATGGCTAACCATTATGCTTAGTAATTGTGAGGTAGCCCGAGGGGCTGATACTGTACTGAGAGTGAGCCCGAGGGGCTGATACTATGCTGAGCGATTGATACTGTGCCCTAGGGGCGGATTTCTACTTGTCAATTACCTATTAAATTACCTGTTTTACTGTTTTAAAAAGGAATATCATTTAATTTCTTCACTGATTTACTGCTTTAAGTGATTTTGCTGCTTGATATGGAATTGCTTTGTGCCTTTATGTTTTTTCATACTTTCATCCATTATTTGTAGTTATTACTCACTGAGTCGGAGTACTCACATTACTCCTTGCACCATGTGTGCAGATTCAGGTATAGCAGAGTCCGCACCTGAGCGCTGATTCCTTCCAGGCTAGGCAGTGATTTGGAGTTACGAGGTAGCTGTTGACGTCAGCAGCCCCTTGTCTCTCTTATCCTCTATCATTTATGTTTTCTCCAGACTGTTGTATCGGATTCCGTACTTTGTAGACCTATAGCAGATTCTGTAGTAGCTCATGACTTGTGACACCCCAGTTTGGGCTGTGTCGGGATGGTTCCTACTGTTATTATCGTTAAATTCCGCAATTTATGAGCATTATATTATATGTTATTACTATTTATGATGATTAACTGTTTAAAAGAGGTGTTCCATTTTGGTCTGGTTGGCCTTGTCTTCACGAGAGGCGCCATCACGACCGGGTTCGGGGATCATGTCGTGACAGGTTGGTATCATAGCCTAGGTTACTTAGGTCTCACGAGTCATGAGCAGGTTTGGTAGAGTCTCGCAGATCGGTACGGAGACGTCTGTATTTATCCTCGAGAGGCTGCAGAACCTTTAGGAAAACTTCACATTCTTGGATTCTTATCGTGCGTCCTTGATTCAGCTTGAAAAGTGACTCTTGAAATTCCTTCCACGTGTTCGTATGTGTGTATGAGCGCTCAACATCAGATGTGCATCAATGGTTTGTGAATCCCCGATCGAGGGGCGAGATGTAATCCCTGTGAGTTTATGTTGGGCCAGTCTAGAGGACTTGAGGTCGGATTTTTGCCTATGGCTTGAGCACCGTGGTGCTGATTGTGTGAGCAAGTGTTTTGAACTTATTTGTTCAGTATTGTCCCTAATAATGGGAATGACAGTTGGATAGCTATGTGATGAATATGCTAGTACTGCGTGATGTTTCTATATGACTTGGAAGTGTCGAGGAAGATTTGTTGGATGATAGATGGACTACTAAGTGTATGATTTCCATTGTGAGTGGAAGTGTAGTTCCGAGATTATAGGCGTATGAAGAATCTTTTCAAGTCTCCTAGTTGAGAGTGAAGTAAATTTCATGTTGCGGTATGAGTACAGACTCAAGAAGATCAAGTGACTGCGTAATGCTTATAGCGGTGGAAGGTATACAAAAAGGTTATATTGAGGCGAAGCAGGTGGGTTATCTCCTGCTAAGTGTGCTGAGGCGGTGTGATCCTTAAGTGAATGATAGAAGACCTCATGTGCCAGTGAATTGTAAGTGTTGAAGTTTGAAATTTTGGGGTCGCATAAAAGAGTGAGTTTAACTGTTGTGAGATCGGCCGAAGAGTTAAAGGTACTAGATGATTTGTGTTTTCACAAGTTTACAAACGATTTGAGTTTAATCTCACTACGGTATTAAGGCGGCAGTGGAGTATATGCATTATGAGTATTGTGTGTTCTGATCTATGTCTTTGAGCCAAGTTGGGGAGTTTGCTATTGGTCAGCTGATTATACGGTGGAATTCCGAGAGTTGTTGTAGCTCCGTTAAGTGATTTGGGATATGTGTACAAAATTTCAGGTCATTCGGACGTGATTTGGTTGGGTTTTTGATCGAATGCGTGTTTTGGAAGTTTTAGAAGAACTTAGGCTCGAATTTGAGGTAATTTGATGGTTTTTGGTGTTGTTGAAGTATTTTGATGATTGGAACGAGGTTGAAAAATGTTTTAGGATGCGTTGGTGCTTTTAGTTGAGGTCCCGGGGGCCTCGGGTGTGTTTCGGGTGAGTTTTGAGCGAGTACGGACATCCCGGAACTTAGAAAATGGATGGGGCAGTCATTGGTGCGTGGGGCGCGGCCCTTTTTGCGCTGGTCGCGGTGGCCTAGCGTGGGGCCGCGGTCAAGTGCGCGGTCCGCGCGAAATGAAGACCTGCAGGTTGCTGGTCCTACTTCGGAAGCTCATATCTTTTGATTCACAAAGAATTTTGAGGTAATTCAAAAACAAAGGTTGTAGCCCTTCGTGTCTAGTTTCCATAAAGATAAAGATATCGCAATTTGGACATATGTAGCGAAAGCTATGACCAATATACTAAAGCCTGTCCCTGTAGAGCAAGACCTGCGCGGCCGCGGTCGTTTTTGCGCGGACCCCGCTGGTTTTGCGCGGACCGCGGTTATTTGTGTGCGGTCAGCGGTGTCGGAATTCGAGGGGTACTCTATAAATACGAGGTTTTGGGTTTTATTTGATATTTTGACCTAGAGAGCTCGGATTTTGACGATTTTTCGAAGGTTTTTCAAGAGATTGGTCGGGGTAACTGATTCTAACTCAGATTTGGTTAGAGTACATGAATCTATCACTGAATTCATCATTTAATTCGTGATTTGAGTTGGAATTTGGGAAGAAAATTGTGGAACCTTTCAAAAATGTAAAATGATGATTTGAAGGAACAAATGGTATCAAAATTGGATAATTTTGGTATGGTTAGTCTCGGGAGGGTATGAGGATTCTGAAAATGTAAATTTTACCCGATTCCGAGACGTGGGCCTGGGGCTCGGGTTTTGCTAATTTCGAGATTTTTGATATTTTTCAAGTGTTTTTGCTTGGGCTTTGTTCCCTTAGCATACTGTGACATATTCGTTCTGATTTTGGATAGATTCGACGCGTGTGGAGGCAAATTCGAGGGGAAAAGGCATCGCGAGCTAGAGAATTTTCCAGTTCGAGGTGAGTAATGGTTGTAAATGATGTTCTGAGGGTTTGAAACCCCGGATTGCACATCGTAGTGCTATATTGAGGCAAGATACGCGCTGGATGATGAGCGTGGGGTTTTCACTACTGGGGATTGTGACTTGGTCCATCCCGATTGATGATTTTACCGAATATTTGACTGAAATTCATTTGTTACCATCATGATTTGGGCTGATTGCCATATTTGGGCTTCGTGCCAACTATTTGAACCCTCTGGGGATTTTTATCACTGTTTCCTTACTGCTAGACTTATTATTGAACTCAGTCCAATTGATATCTACTGTTTTACAAACTCACCCACTTTTACTCAGATTTGTAACTTAAATGATATTTCTACATCATGTTTTGGGTTGAGAACTACTGTTTTACTAATGCCCAAGGGGCTTATGATGATTTCTGGACTGAGTGAGGCCGAGGGCCATATGTGAGGATATGCTGAGTGATGATGCCACGAGGTGGCTTGATATAGCGCTTGGGCCGTAAGGGTCCCCTCCGGAGTCTGCACACCCACAGTGAGCGCGGCTACCCATGTGATTTGAAACAGTGGTAACAATGACACTGTATGATGCAATTTAGCCAGGTAACAATGGCTGACCATTATGCTTGTGATTTGAAATAGTGGTAACAATGACACTGTTTGATGCAATTTGGTCAGGTAACAATGGCTGACCATTATGCTGAGTGATTGTGAGGTAGCCCGAAGGGCTGATACTGTACTGAGAGTGAGCCCGATGAGCTGATACTATGCTGAACGATTGATACTATGCCCGAGGAGCGGATTTCTACTTGTTAATTACCTATTAAATTACTTGTTTTACTGATTTAAAAAGGAATATCATTTGATTTCTTCACTGATTTACTGCTTTAAGTGATTTTACTGCTTGATATGGAATTGCTTTGTGCCTTTACGTGTTTTATACTTTCAGCCATTATTTGTAGTTATTACTCACTGAGTTGGAGTACTCACGTTACTCCTTTCACCATGTGTGCAGATTCGGGTATAGTAGAGTCCGCACCTGAGCGCTAATTCCTTCCAGGCTAGGCAGTGATTTGGAGTTACGAGGTAGCTATTGACGTCCGCAGCCCCTTGTCTTTCTTATCCTCTATCATTTATGTTTTCTTCAGACTGTTGTATCGGATTCCGTACTTTGTATACCTATAACATATTCTGTAGTAGCTCATGACTTGTGACACCCCGATTTGGTCTGTGCTGGGCTGGTTCCTGTTGTTATTATCGTTAAATTCCGCAATTTATGAGCATTATATTATATGTTATTACTGTTTATGATGATTAACTATTTAAAAAAGGTATTCCATTTTGGTCTGGATGGCCTTGTCTTCACGAGAGGCGCCATCACGACCGGGTTCGGGGATCGGGTCGTGACATCTGCACACCCACAGTGAGCGCGGGTACCCATTATGATCTGAGAGTGAGCCCGAGGGGTTGATACTGTTCTAAGTGATTGATACTAAGCCCGAGGGGCTGATACTTTACTGAGAGAGGCTGATACTGTTCTGAGCGATTGATACTGTGCCCAAGGGGCGGATTTCTACTTGTTATTTACCGGTTAAATTACCTGTGTTACTTGTTTTGAAAAGGGATATCATTTGATTTCTTCACTGATTTACTGCTTTAAGTGATTTTATTGCTTGATATGGAATTACTTTGTGCCTTTACGTGTTTTTATACTTTCAGCCATTATTTATAATTATTACTCACTGAGTCGGAGTACTCACATTACTCCCTGCACCATGTGTGCAGATTCAGGCATCACAGAGTCTGCTCCTGAGTGGTGATTCTCCCAGTCCAGGCAGTGATTCGGAGACTACGAGGTAGCTGTTGGCGTTCGCAGCCCCGTGCCTCCCTTATCTTATCATTTTTATGTTTTTAGAACTATTGTATTGGATTTAGTATTTAGCAGACTTGTATCCGGATTTCCTAGTTGCTCATGACTTGTGACACCCCAGTTTGGGCTATGTCGGGATGGTTTCTACTGTTGTTATCGTTAATTTCGCAAATTAGGGTTATTATATCATGTTTTAGGACTACTTATGGTATTTAACTGTTTAAAAGAGGTGGTCTGTTTTGGCCTGGCTGGCCTTGTCTTCATGAGAGGCGCCATCACGATCGGGTTCAGGGAATTGGGTCGTGACAGGCTTTTACAAGACTACTGCTTTTCTACTTGTTTCATTGAAACTGGTATGTCCTAATTTAAGTTTCGCCATCACCCTAATGTGCTTGTTTACAACATTTATATCCATGTCTACTTTACTATTTATGTAGAGTTCAACATTTAACTTAGTATGCCTATGTTCTGCTGCCTGTTTCTACTGTGAATCTTTGCTCCCTATCCCATTACCCCTATGTGTTTGTGAGTGGTGGCTTAGGGCATGGCAACATGAGATGTTGTCCATGAATTGAGTTTTGAACCAATGAGGTCTTAATCTCAAAACAGGCTGGAGGGTGTACCAGCATAACCCATTGTTGGGTATGCCTATCAGCCTGCTCTTCTTGTGTTCTTACAAATTTCCCACTCCTCTATACCTTTATGTGCATTGATTTTAAGTTGTTCCTTTTTCCCCTTTCAGAATTTCACTTCTGCACTTACACTCTCTCCTAGTCTCTAAGCTCTGCCCTCCTCTTGTGAGCCTTGCCTTGGGACCTTAAGTTCCCTCTGAACTTGGACACTTGAGGGCTGGCCCTTCCACACTGCACTATATCCTAACCTGGTTACACATTTGGGTGTGAGCACTGCCCGGAGTCCATATGAGGCTCTTAGGGAACTCTGACACATCCAAATGAGAGAAAAGCTTTGGTTCATGATCTCTTAAAGCTGGTTCATCTCATATTTCAGACATGGAGTTTGAATTAGGCTCACCATTGGTTGTACTGTTAATTTCTGATGTACTTTTTCTTTTATTATTCTGGGCTGTAATAACTTGTAATAAACTATTGAGGATGGCTAATGAAAAGGGATGGGATAAATGTATGCAAAGGGTAGATATCCTGCCTATAGGTTTGTGATTTCTACATTCATATAGATATCCTGCCTATAGTTTGAAATTTTGCATTCATATAGATATTCTGCCTACAGTTTATTTCTGAACTTCTGCATAGCACATAGATATCCTGCCTATAGGAATTTTTGAATTTCTGCACATCATGTAGATATCCTGCCTATAGGTTCTTTCTGAATCTTGCATATGCACTCCTCATCAGGCAAATATGTTCGTAGGTCTTAAATAACCAAGTGCATTTAGATATCATGTTTATAGGCTTAAACGAAGTACAACGTTTAGATGCCATGCCTATAGGATTTTTATACTCTTGCTATGTTTGTAAAAAGGTTTAAAATCAACAATGCCTAGAAAGCATGTCTATAGGAATTAATAACCAAGTCTGAAAAGTCTCACTCGCCTACAAATCTAAAATCATTGTCTAACGTCTGCGGAATTTATGATCTTTTGTCAAAACTCGTCTTTCCTGCATAACTGACAACCTTTTCTAAAGTTATTATACTTTATCTTTTCTGAAATCAATAGATATCATGCCTATAGGTTTTCTTCTAACACTTAGGCAAGCCATAGGACAGATATGAACTGAATCAGACTTTTATCAGCTACAACCAGCTGGCAGGCCTGATTCGGACTTCTTATCTGAACTATGTAATAAATCAATCTGCCTCCACCTTTAAGTTTAATCAGACCCTAATCAGTACGTGTAAGACATGCTAAACTATATGCTTTTCTTTGATTTAAGGAGGTCTATTTGAGCCGTATTAGTTTATGTGCTTCCCCATACTTGCTATATATATGTTTTGTTTGTCGCCTTAGTATTTTTACCTTTGAAACCACAAATAAGACCGACTTCTCCTCCATTTTAGGAATAGTAGTCCCAAATACCTTCAGGGCTGATAGGATTGGGGCGGGTAATAGTATACAGTAAGTAAACGAGGCCATTCCGCGCTTTAATACCTTAACGGGGTGGAAAATGGTAGATATGGATATGATGAACACATGATAACATCACGTGTAGCTCCTCACTGAGGAGTGATTACCGAATGTTATGTGGGGTGATCCATATTATTAATAAACCTAGGACCCCCTTTCTTTTGTTTTCTTTGTTTCTTTTAATTTTTTTTAAAACCATTTCTTCTAAGAAAATCAACTCTTTTTAGTTCCTTTTTCTTACTTTTGTTTATTTGTAACCATTACGTGAAAATCCACTCTTATTTGAAGCCTTTACTTGCCTAAGTTTTATTTGCACTTAAGTCACAACAATAGTTTGGTCGGGAACCACACTAGTGGATCCTGAGGGGTGCCTAACACCTTCCCTTGGGATAATTTCAAGCCCTTACCCAATCTCTGGTTACTCAAAACAAACCCCTCCTAGTGTCCTAATGCACTTTAATCATTAGGTGGCGACTCTTCAATTCAAAACCCAATTCCCGAACGGGAACGAGTTGTCTCCCAAATGTCACAAAACCCGATTTCACGAAAAAAGGGGGCGCAGATCCTTTAATCAGTCAGACATGCATGTCTTAGGTACTTTTGAGGATTTATTTAATTTTGCGATATATATACATGAGAAAGCAATTGGATGGTTCAAAATATCTGCACAGTAAGTTCTACTTCAATGAATTTTCAAAAAAGAACATAAGTCATTGCCCTGAATTTTCTTTCTCTTCTTCATCTGACTTCTTCTACTCTTCAAAAGAATCATCCAGCAAAGCAAGATGAGTAACTGCTTCCATAGTACTTTTTTTTAGTAAGCGATGCTTGCACGATTGGCTTATTATTTCAACTACTCTATGTTTCCTTTTTGGTCGTCCATCACATGTCTAAGAGGGGCTCTTAAATCTAGTTGGACGTCTAATATCCCTAAAAACTTTAGTATCATATATCTTCACCAAATAATTCAAACTTTTTTGAATATCATCCAAAGATTTTTTCACATTTTTCGAATGTATCTTTAAATATTCCTCAATCATACCTATCCGCTCCTCAAAACTATCTTTAATCAGCTTTACTACAAGAATGCTATCCATCAAAACTTGAAGCCAACCTATTAAAACCAGAAGCAGCAATACCAGAAATACTAAAATCATTCAGACAATAGTCCATCGTAGGTGTCTAATGTGCACATGATACTTTTTCCAGCGGAGGACTTGCATGAAGACGAACATCTTCATTAATCACTTGTCTTTGCTCAACAATATCTTTATTAATCACATGTGTTTTTTCAACCTCATGTTGTTGGTCTTGCCCTTGTTGTTGTTGTTGATTCTCATCTATGCCATCAAGAGGACCTAAAACCTCTATTTTATACCAACTCTCTTACTAACTGATCAATAGTTTCGTCTTTCTCAACCACCAATTCTTCAAAGCACTTTATCTATTTACTTTTAGTTTCTTTCTTAGATGTCTTTATTATTGGAATGCAATGCACCAGTGATACTGTAACTATCCGATCGGTTATTTTGAGCTCTAGTACTTTTCGGCATTTTGAGGCCTTGAGTAGTTTCACTTCATGTATTATGACTTGTACGTGTGGTTTGAATTAAATTTCGGAAAGTTTGTGTGGATTCGGATGGAAAATTCTCAATTCGGAAGCTTTAAGTTGGAAGAGTTGACTAAGGTTTGACTTTTGAGTAAATGACCTTGGAATAAGGATTTGAAGGTTCCAATAGGTTCGTACAATGATTTTGTACTTGGGCGTATGTTCAGGTTGAGTATCGGGTGGTCCGAGAGCATTTTGATGCTTATTTTGGAAAATTGGCAATTTGAAAGTTTTAGATATGAAGTGGACTTTGATTTTATCGATGTCCGTTTGGGATTTCGAGCCTTGAAATATGTTAGTATTGTGATTTATGACTTGCACGTAAAATTTGATGTCATTCCAAGTTGATTTGATAGGAATCGGATGCGTAGAACTGTTTCTAGAAGTTCTTAAGTTTCATGATTGAATTCATGTGTTTTGGCATCCGATTCGTAATTCAAGATGTTATTTCAGTGTTTTGATCGGGCGAGCTAGTTCGTATGAAGTTTTTAGACGTGTGTGGATGTTTGGTGTGGAGCCTAGGGGGCTCGAGTGAGTTTTGAGCGTGTTCAGAGTGTTGGAGGAACTTTAGTTTTCTGGTTTCTGGTCTAGTGTTGTAGGTCTCTCAAATGCGAGGTTTTGTTCGCATTTATGAACCTCGCATTTGCAAGGAAGGGTTCGCATTTGCGAGGTTGGGAAACACTGAGGGGTTTGCATTTGCGAACATTTTGCCACTTTTGCAAATCTGCCCATCTTCGCATTTGCGATGTTTTTGGTCACAATTGCAACCTTGGCAGAGGTGGCCAGTCATCGCTTTTGCGATGCTTTTGTCGCATTTGCGAATAAGATATCGCAAATACGACATCTGTGACTGGTGCAAGGGCTTTTTATTATGGGACTTAGCTTCATTTCCCTCATTTTTCACTTGGGCTTAGGCAATTTTGAGAGCATTTTGTGGGGGAATTTCATCAACATCAAGAGGTAACCAATATCTGTCAATTCTTTAGCTAAACACACGAATTAAAGGTAGATTAAACATGAAAAAATTATGAAATTAATAGGATTTTGTGAATAAACTAGGGTTTAGGTAAAATCGGGATTTGATCATCGTTTTGGTGGTGGAAATTGGAATAAATTATATATTTAAATTCATGGTATTATGAGTAAAGTTTATTTCAGAAAATTTTCGGAATCGGGGCACGTAGGCCCGATGGTTGACTTTGTTGACTTTTCGAGCGGAGTTGGAAATTTGTTATAAATTGATTAGTTATGAGTGTTGGAGTATGTTTTAATTAGTTTTCCCATTGTTTGACTAGTTTCGGGTCGATGTGCATCAGTTTGAGGTGTTAGAAAGGTGTTGGAGCCGGTTATGGAACTTCGGAACGAGGTAACTCTATTGTCTAACCTTGTGAGGGGAAAATTACGCCATAGGTATTACATTTATTACATGCTACATGTTGTGGGAGCTACGCACCTACCAGGTGACGAGTGTCCGTGCGTAGGCTAGAATTCCTGATTATATCCGGGCAGAGTAGGATTCACGCCATGCTTTAATTATACTATTTGAGTTATTCTTGTCTGTTTAATTACTTTAATCCGCACTATGACTTTAGACTAGACTCGTGTAGAGTAATGGACATGCTATTTTAGATATTTGACTTGCTACTCGATTAGCCATAGAAATTGTACTTCTCTTACGGATTTCTCCCGCTCTGTGCGTATTCATTGGAAAGTTTTTCTTGAATTCCATATCTCACACGTATCTTCGTGAGTGGGGTTAAGGACCCGTAAAATCTTCATACTCTAATGGGATCGGGCTGAACGCCTCAGCAACACTCTTATGGGATCGGGCCATTCGCCTCGGCAGTATCATGTAGCACACTCTTATGGGATCGGGCCATTCGCCTCAGCAGTATCATATAACACACACTTATGCAATCGGGCCATTCGCCTCGGCAGTATTATGTAACGCACTCTTATGGAATTGGGCCATTCACCTCAGGGGTATCATGTATCACACTCCTATAGAATTGGGCCGTTCGCCTCGGCAACATCATGAAATACTCTTATGGGATCAACCTGTTCGCCTCGGCAGAATCGTGTGTAATTTTTGACAAGAAGCTACTGTCTCCGTGGGTTTTTCTGATTTGAGTTGTGACGACCTATCTGGTAGGGACCATTTTATATATACTCCGGTTGAGGCGGTAACCGATATTTGAGAACTTGTGTTTACTGTTCAGAGGAGGATCGTACCACGTACCTATATTTGTTTACACTATTTATTTACCATGATTCATACTTATTTACTTTCTACTGTACTTGATTTATTGGACCACTAGTAAGTCTCGATGTCGACCCCTCGTCACTACTTCTCCAGGGTTAGGCTACATATTTACTGGGTACGCGTTGATTTACGTACTCATGCTACACTTCTGCACTTATTGTGCATGTATGTATACTTCTGGTGGTCTTTTAGGCGCAAGGGCGCAGCTACTGCGGGGACTTTATAGTGAGCTGCATCCTATGTTTACGATCCGCAATATATGGAGTCTCCATCATAATTATTTACATTATCATGTCTATCTTGTATTCCAGACAGATGTTGTATTGTTATTGTACTTCCTAGTAGATGCTCATTCATTTGTGACACTGGATGTTTGAGTATTCTAGAACTTGTTTATGATTTTGCTTACCGTTAAGACACCTTTACTTTGTATTTTACTTAAAATCATACCAATCTACGATTTTTAGATGCATCGATCTCTCTATCTAATAAGATTCATGATTTCAAAAAATTAATAAAGTACACAATTAAGTTGGTAGTTCACCATTGGCTTGCCTAACGACAACGTTGGGCACCATCACGACCTATAGTGGATTTTGGGTCGTGACAGATACAGCACCACAAATTAATATTAGTAATAATTTATCTATTCGCTAAGTTATTTAATATTAGTAATATTTTATCAGTAACAAAACCATAATTCATTTTCACTTATCAACTTATCGTACCAATCACAACTCAAGTGCTCTAGATTTTTTTCCAATGCCATCGAACGATTCGGGGTATTGCATTATCCAAAGCCAAAGACTTCTTTTCAAGTTTGTAAAATTGAAGGATATGTAATTTATATATAATCCATAAATAATATGTTTATAATTGTGTGTTATCAGTATATCATCTATTTATATTAGCTATAAAAAGTAAACAATAAATATGGCCGGATATTATGTAAATATTCCATAATATTTTAGTTTTTTGAGTTTATCCATGATATAACTTCAATTATAATAATTTTAAAACTCTCTACTAATGTTCAGAAATATCTTATCTTTTTATTATTTTTGAATTACTAATGTTCAAAAATATCTTATCTTTTTATTATCTTTGAAAAAAAAAATTCACGTCATACCAATATTTTCTTTATATATACTCTTTGTTACACTTAAAAGTCGCTATAGAAACTATCAATTAGAAACCAATTTCTCTCTTGTTGAGTTTGAAAAAAAAACCTTTCACATAATCTAATGATTCAAAACTAATATTCTTCAACGAAAAAAATATTATACCCTTGCAATATTGGCTTGACTACAGCTAAATGAAGGGGTTTCAGCTTATACCCTTCAATTCCTAGAATATGCTAAATTGAAATTAATGATAGTAATTGTATAGCCAAAGTTTTACCCGACATAGCCCAAATCGGGGTGTCACAAGTCACGAGCATCTATTAGAATATAAATACAACTGCAAGGCCTGAAACATATAAAATAGGGCTGATAAACAAAAGAAAGAGATGCGGTGCTGCGAACGCTGGCAGTCACCCCACTAAACTCCGATAACTTAGCCTCCGACCAGCTTAAAACCGGCTACCAGGTGAACAAATACCTGCATCTGCACACGAGGTGCAGGGAGTAAAGTGAGTACTCCAACTCAGTGAGTAATAAAGGTAAATAATAACTGAGCAGTAAGAAATCACGAAAAATGCATCATTATGCTGTATAGAGCAGTCTAAACCCCTTTGAATAAAAGCAGTGAAATTGTGAAATACTTGGAAAAACATCTTAGCTCAGTTTAAACCTTTTTTAAAAATGACTTTTTCAACTGTTACACAAATGAATGCAAACAAATAGTGCAGATAAACACGAAAATCCTCCCCTCGAGCACAACACTCAATTAACAGATAAGTTCTAGGCGATCAGATAGATATCACATGAAGTAGCACAAACAAAAGATAATGGCAGACAGATGAAGTAAAGTAAACACGTAGAGCAGTACCAACACCGCTGCGGCGTGCAGCCCGATACATATATCGTTGTGGCGTGCAGCCTGATCCATATATCTCGTTGACGGCGCTCACTGGGGGTGTGCAGACTCTGGGAGGGGCCCCTTACGACCCAAGCGCAATATCAAGCCATCTCGTGGCATCAAATCAAGGCCCTCGGCCTCATATCAGTATCAATATAACACTGTTGCGGCGCGTAGCCCGATCACATATTATCCTCACATTTGGCCCTTGGCCATACTCAGTCCAGAAATCACATAAGCCCCTCAGCCATTAGTAAAAACAGTAGTTCTCAGCCTCAAAACATAATTTCATATATCATTTTAGTTTCAAAACCGAGTAAAAGTGGCTAAGTAGTACAACAGTGGAAAACAATACGACTGAGTTCAAGTAGTAGGTCAAAACAGTGAGGAAATAGAGATAAAAATCCCCGGAGGGTTCAAATAGTTAGCTCGAAGCCCAAATATGGCAATCAGTCCAAATAATGATGGTAACAAATAAGTTTCAATCAAATTCGCGATAAAAGTGCCAATCGGGACGGACCAAATCACAATACCCTACAGTAAACGACCCCACGCTCATCATCAAACGCGTGTCTCACCTCAATATAGCACTACGATGTGCGAATACAGGGTTTCAAGCCCTCAGGATATCATTTACAAGCATTACTCACCTCGAACCGGCGAAATCTCTAGCTCGCGACGCCCTTACCACTCAAATCGGCTTCCACGCGCCTAGAATCTATCAAAAATCAGAATGAATACATCACAATATGCTAAGGGAACAAAGCCTAAGTGAAAACAATCAATAACGGGCACAAATCCCGAAATTACCAAAACCTGAGCCCCGGGCCCACTTCTCGAAACTCAGAAATTTTTACATCAACGGGTTCCTTTTCCTTCTACGAGTTCATACATATCAAAAGTTCTCAAATTCGGCCTCAAATGGTCCTTCAAATCCCAATTAAAAGTTTCAAAAATCCCAAACCCTAGTTCTTCCATTTTTTGCTTAGTTTCCATAAATTTCTAGGTGGATTTCACAATAAATTCGAGTTTTAGGTTCGAAAATCTTACCTCCAAACGTTTCTCCTTGAACCCCTCTTCGATTTCCTTCAAAAAGCTCACAAAAATGCTCAGCTATGGAGGAAAAATGACTCAAAATCGCGGATGAAATAACTTAAAACATTTTGCCCAGGGGTTTTTGCATTTGCGACCCCACCACCGCTCCTGCAGTACCGCTTCTGCGGTCATTTCTCCGCATCTGCGGAAATCACTCAACTGGCCAACAATCGCATCAGCGATCAAATCCCCGCATCTGCGACATCGCAGATGCGGCCCGCCTAACCGCTTCCGCGGTCTCTACCTAGCAGGCGTATTTTCGCTTCTACGACTAATCAACCGCACATGCGGCGCCGCATCTGTGGTCCACAACCCACAAATGCGAAAATAACAGAAGCAGCAAATCTGAAGCTGCAAAAATTTCCAAATTTTCCGATAACCACCCGAAACCACCCCGAGGCCCCCGGGGCCTCAACCAAAAGCACGAACATAACCCAATACCTTATTCAAACTTGTTCCCATCATCAAAACAATTCAGACAACATGTCTGAATTCAAGCCTAAGTTTTCTAAAAACTTCTGAAATACGCTTTCGATCAAAAACCCAACCAAACCATGTCCGAATGACCTGAAATTTTGCACACACATCAAAAATGATATAATGAAGCTACAAAAACTCTCGGAATTCCATTCCAACCCTCGGATCAAAATTTTACCTATCAATCAAAAATCGCCAAAATTCTAACTTCGCCAATTCAAGCCTATTTCTACTCCGGACCTCCAAAACCAATTCCGATCACACTCCTAAGTCATAAATCACCCAACAAAGCTAACGAAATCATAAAAATTTCGTTCCGAGCTCATATACAAATAAGTCAACTCTTGGTCAAACCTTTCAAATTCAAAGCTTTCAACTGAGACTGTTCTTTCAAATTCATACCGATTTCTGTGAAAACCAAAATCAACGATTTACATCAGTCATAATACATCATACGGGGCAAGTCATGCCCGAGAACTGGCGATCAAAGTGCAAAAGCTCGAAACGACCGGTCGGGTCGTTACATCCTCCCCCACTTAAACACACGTTCGTCCTCGAACATACCCAGAATTGTTCTAAAAGTCAGCTCGTAGCTGAATAATTTTACCATGCATATACCCGAGGGTGATCCCATGACCCTATCTCATATAGGTCCGATAACACATTGCAATTGAAATAGCACAATCCGATCTGGCCCATAAGCCATATAACCACATTTCCACTTCCGAAACCATCAATACGATCAAAACCTCACACCTATACTCTGAATAGACCCGAACCAGCTCTAATAACCCATGCCTGAAACCTCGGGAGAAATCCCATAATATACCACATAACTCAAACACTCGTAGCGATAACTTCTATTCACAGCAGCTACCCACAACAACCGAATATTGGTAGAAAACCTCTTATCAACTAAAGTCTCATTCCAACACTTTCATATACTGCCAATGATAAATGAAATACGCACTAAACCATGACCATTTCTCAGGTCAACCATTCATGAAGTTACTTCTCCTTTGGCAAATACCATAGAAAATTTCCGAGCCGAACCTTGATATTATCCTTCCAACATGCTGAAATCGAATCCATTCATATTCATTAATGATCCCAACGATCTCCTCTAATCCAACACACCACTCTGGTGACATGACATGTCAATATAGGCTTAGGCCACAACTTGGGCAGTACACGCACCAATAGGCAACAGTCCGAACATACTCAAATCGTGAAAATGACTTAAATGAAAGAGCTGTACCTCAAGCTCACTAGAACCACCACAACACAAGGCTGAGGACCCATCTCACATCATAGAAATAGAACACACGAATCTAACCCGAAAGATCATACCTCCACATAATCTTTGTTGCGATGCACGACTCTATCCAAACACTATTCCACTTGAACCACCTCAAGCCATTATGCTTGAAGTCGACAACCACGCACAATTTGATGTCTGGAACCAAAGCAATTCATTACACCCACGGTGAAACAAGTAACATATACCACGCAAACCCGATAGGACATGACCGATACGCCACTCACCGAGCAATACCCAAATACTCTTCCCGCTCGACTTCGACTATGAACCCCAAAAGAACCGTACCATATGTGCCCATAACCAACAAATCATAACGTCTCGCAACACAGAAAGGCAACTCATAGATCTCCCAGATCACTAGTAAGATCAATAACGGTCGATTCAACCTGTCCCTCAACAATATAGTTTGGGGCCAACTAAGCCGACTTAGCTAGAACACGCATCCACATAGGCCTGCCAACGAACTCCTTATCAAGGAAGCCTGAAGCTGCTCCTTCCACTACTATAACTCCTGCTGGAGCCATACAATACGGTGCCCGGCACCAATTCAATACCGAAATCAACAACCCTGCCCGGCGACATGCTTGGCCACAAGAAACACATCCGGAGAGTCCCTCAACACCGGAACTGAATCAGTGGTAGAATCCTCAGCACTAGCATCCATGACGAAGGCTCAATTAAGAACGACAATCCTTCCCAGCCGTTCACTGGGTCCTTGAAATATAAACCACTCTACTAGAACATAATCTGCCGCACCTCGCCACTCAACCCGTGGCATTTTCGGCATAGCCCACAGCGTAATAGTCCAGAATAACCCAACACTGAGACAACCAGTCTGAACTACAACATCACATCCAACATCTAACATACCAACAAAGAAAGATCCACTCGAGCCTCCAAATCCCGATAGTCGCTAAACAATGCCGATACACACGATCCACAGCCACAACATAGCCTGAATATGAGAACTTCCGTCTCCAAATCCACACGGCTCATGAATCACCATATCTGATCCCAATTTCGCCGTCCGAATACATGCTATGCCTCAAATACCCAATCATTCCACAATAGATACTCAAAAATTTCCCTGTACCACCAAGCAAACTCGAATATCACCAGTCGATCTAACAAGAAAGTGCTGCAATACTACCGAAGTACCATCAACTTAATCACATTGTCTTTTCTACTAAAATATATACTTTTGTCAAATCACTTCAATTAGCACTACCACTTCCTTAATCATCTGAAACTGGCCGTGCTGCTTAAGAATTCATGACTTTCCGTTCAGAACTGAACCGTAACCTTCCACACGCAATTGGCAATCCTCCATAACCTATCGCATATACCATACCATCTCAGGATAACATGCGAACTTCATCTTCCTTCCGAGCCACAAACATCTACGTACTCAATTGGTCAAGAACTTTCCATTGGTCCCAATCTAGAAGAAAAATCACTATACATCCCATACTCCGCATGCCCATAGAAAATATACATCTCCAAGCCGTGGTAAAAACCATCAAGAACTCCCCGAGTTCCCTTTGCACAAATCAAACATGTCAGGACTGAATACTTCTAACTCGATCACGCTAAGCAAGCCATCAAAACCTATGAGCATCGCCGCTAAATACCTAAAAGAACTCACTACCTCGAACACACACAAGGAATTAATCATATCCTTACCATACCGGTTCGGTCTACTATCAAACTATTCCATCTATCTAAATTTCCTTCTGATTGATTTTCAACTTGATATTCTCTCTTGCTGTAGCACCACAATTCCTCAACCCAGGCTCACCACATGAGACCCAAGCACAAGACCACATTGTCTAAGACCTATACGCTGCTGAATACTCACTCAATTACTCCTAGAAACACCACATTCCAGAACACTTTACTCTGAGGAACTTTTTGCGAATCTAAATCCGTTACCTTTGCTTTCCTGATACTGATACATAGAATCCCATAATTAACGTAGAAATACCACAAGTCTTGACCTTTTCTAATGAAAACACAGTTTCTAACCGCATATGCAACTTTAGAATACTCAATTGATGTATGCAGACTCTTTGAACACATTAGAATCATTCTCGCAAGTCATTCACTCTTATTCAAACTGCAATTTACCTAACCCAACGAACAGAGCCACCCGTGCCTCATTGGCACTCCAACACCACAAAATGAAATCCTCAACTAATACAACCAAGCAACTTCGTGCCCTATGCACCGAGCATTCTTTACCAACAACCACTTAAGACATCCCATGATTCTCATACCCTATGAAGCATAATATAACCTTTGTCAAAAAAAAATTTCCTTTACTCGAGCCGTCCTCGGTCTCAATTTCCGTAAGCCATAACTGATTCACCCGCACGCCTCAAGCTGGAACCTATATAGCACCTAACTGTGCAATCAACCACTCACAGCAAAATCCCCCCACTTGGCTCGAAGCCATAGATCAAAATACACTTAATAACTCATTACACTTATACTCTATTGATGCCACAATACCATAGTGAGATTAAACTCAGATCCTTTGCAAGCTTGTGAAAACACAGATCATCTAGTACTCTAAATCTTCGGAAAATCTTGCACTCATTCTCGCAACAGTTAAGCCCCCCTCTCTCAAGCAACCCAAAATTCAAATTTCAACACTTACATTCCACTTGCACATGAGATCTTCTAACAGTCACATAAAGGTCACACAACCCCAGAATTCTTCGTAGGAGATAACCCACCTGCTTTGCCTTCAATTAACATTTCTATATACCTTCCACCGTCACAATCCGTACGCAATTACTTAGTCTTCTTGAATCTGAACTCATACCGCAACATGGAATCTACCTCACTCTCAACTGGGAAACATTGAAAGATCCTTCATACGCCCATAACTCGGGGCTACACCTCGAATCAAGATGAAAATCAAGCACCTAATAGTCCTTTTATCCTCCAACAGACCTTCCTCGTCACTTCCAAGTCATATAGATACATCTCGCAATACTAACATACTCATCACATAGTCATCCAGCCGTCACTTCCACTAATAGGGGCAAAACTGAATATATAAGTACAACACACTTGCTCACACAATCAGCACCTCGGTGCTCAAGCCACAAGCAAAGATTCGGCCTCAAGTTCTCCAGACTGGCCCAACATCAAACTCACAGAGATCACATCTCGCCCCTCGTTCAGGGAATCACAAGCCATCAAGGCACGTCTGATACTTAGCACTCATGCGAACGCGTGGAAGGAATTTCAAGAGTTACTTTTCAAGCTGGACTAAGGACGCACGATAGGAATTCAAGAATGAGAAGTTTTTCCTAAAGGTTCTGCAGGCTCTCGAGGATAAATATAGACATCTCCATACCGATCCGCGAGACTCTACTAAACCTGCTCATGACTCGTGAGACCTATGTAACCTAGGCTCTGATACCAACTTGTCACGACTCAATCACCAATTCGGTCATGATGGCGCCTCTTGTGAAGACAAGGCCAACCAACTAAACCCGATACATCCTATTTAAAGAGGTTAAATAGTTCATAAGCAGCTTAAATGTGATTAAATATTAATAATTAGCGGAAGAATAACCCGACATAGTCTAAACCGGGGTGTCACAAGTCACTAGCATCTATTAGAGTATAAATACAACTGCAAGGCCTGAAACATATAAAATAGGACTGATAAACAAAAGGAAGAGATGCGGTGCTGCGAACGCTGGCAGTCACCTCACTAAACTCCGATAACTTAGCCTCCGACCATCTCAAAACCCACTACCGGGTGAACAAATACCTGCATCTACACATGAGGTGCAGAGAGTAAAGTGAGTACTCCAACTCAGTGAGTAATAAAGGTAAATAATAACTGAGCAGTAAGAAATCACGAAAAATGCATCAACATGTTGTATAGAGCAGTCTAAAACCCTTTGAATAAAAGCAATGAAACAGTGAAATCCTTGGAAAAACATCTTAGCCCAGTTTAAACCTCTTTTAAAAATGCCTTTTTCAACTGTTACACAAATGAATGCAAATAAATAGTACAGATAAGCACGAAAATCCGGCCCTCGGGCACAACACTAAATTAACAGATAAGTGCTAGGTGATCAGATAGATATCACATGAAGTAGCACAAACAACAGATAATGGCAGACAGATGAAGTAAAGTAAACACGTAGAACAATACCAACACCGCTGCGGCATGCAACCCGATCCATATATCGCTGCGACGTGCAGCCCGATCCATATATCTCGTCGACGGCGCTCACTGGGTGTGTGCAGACTCCGGAGGAGCCCCTTATGGCCCAAGCGCAATATCAAGCCGTCTTGTGGCATCAAATCTAGGCCCTCGACCTCATATCAATATCTGTATAACAGTGCTACGGTGCGCAACCCGATCCCATAATATCCTCACATCTGGCCCTCGACCTTACTCAGTCCAGAAATCACATAAACCCCTCAGGCGTTAGTAAAAACAGTAGTTCTCAGCCTCAAAACATCATTTAATATATCATTTTAGTTTCAAAATCGAGTAAAAGTGGCTGAGTTGTACAACAGTAGAAAACAATACGACTGAGTTCAAGTAGTAGGTCAAAACAGTGAGGAAATAGTGATAAAAATCCCCGGAGGGTTCAAATAATTGGCTCGAAGCCGAAATATGGCAATCAGTCCAAATAATGATGATAACAAATAAGTTTCAATCAAATACGCGGTAAAAGCGTCAATCGGGACCGACCAAGTCACAATCCCCTACAGTAAACGACCCCACGCTCATCATCAAGCGCGTGTCTCACCCCAATATAGCACTGATGTGCGAATACGGGGTTTCAAACCCTCAGGATATCATTACAAGAATTACTCACCTCGAACCGGCGAAATCTCTAGCTCGCGACGCCCTTACCCCTCAATCGGCCTCCACGCGCGTCGAATCTATCCAAAATTAGAACGAATGCATCACAATATGCTAAGGGAACAAAGCCCAAGCAAAAACAATCAATAATGGGCACAAATCCTGAAATTACCAAAACCCGAGCCCCGGTCCCACTTCTCGAAACTCAGAAATTTTTAGATCAACGGGTTCCTTATCCTTCCACGAGTTCATACATATCAAAAGTTTTCAAATCCGACCTCAAATGGTCCTTCAAATCCCAATTTAAAAGTTTCAAAAACCCCAAGCCCTAGTTCTTCCATTTTTTTGCTTAGTTTCCATAAATTTCTAGGTGGATTTCACAATAAATTCGAGTTTTAGGTTCGAAAATCTTACCTCCAAACATTTCTCCTTGAACCCCTCTTCGATTTCCTTCAAAAAGCTCTCAAAATGCTCAGCTATGGAGGAAAAATGACTCAAAATCGCGGATGAAATAACTTAAAACATTCTGCCCAGGGGTTTTTGCATCTGCGACCCCACCACCGCTCCTGCGGTACCGCTTCTGCGGTCATTTCTCCGCATCTGCAGAAATAACTCAACTGGCCAACAATCGCATCTGCGATCAAATCCTCGCATCTGCGACATCGCAGATGCGACCCGTCTAACCGCTTCTGCGGTCTCTGCCCAACAGGCGCATTTTCGCTTCTGCGACTAATCAACCGCACATGCGGCGCCGCATCTGCGGTCCACAACCCGCAGATACGGAAATAACAGAAGCTGCAAATCTGAAGCTGCAAAAATTTTTAAATTCTCCGATAACCACCCGAAATCACCCCGAGGCCCCTGGGGCCTCAACCAAAAGCACGAATATAACCCAATACCTTATTCAAACTTTTTACCATCATCAAAACACTTCAGACAACATCAAATCCATCAATTCACATCGAATTCAAGCCTATGTTTTCTAAAAACTTCTGAAATACGTTTTCGATTAAAAATCCAACCAAACCACGTCCGAATGACCTGAAATTTTGCACACACATCACAAATGACATAACGAAGCTGCAACAACTCTCGTAATTCCATTCCGACCCTCGGATCAAAATCTCACCTATCAACCAGAAATCGCCAAAATACTAACTTCGCCAATTCAAGTCTATTTCTACTCCGGACCTCCAAAACCAATTCCGATTACACTCCTAAGTCATAAATCACCCAACAAAGCTAACCAAATCATAAAAATTTCGTTCCAAGCTCATATAAAATAAGTCAACTCTTGGTCAAACCTTTCAAATTCAAAGCTTTCAACTGAGATTGTTCTTTCAAATTCATATCGTTTTCCGTGAAAACCAAAATTAACGATATACATTAGTCATAATACATCATACGGGGAAAGTCATGCCCGAGAATGGGCAATCAAAGTGCAAAAGCTCAAAACAACCGGTTGGGTCGTTACAATACCCTTCCAATATTAGCCGGACCACAGCTAAATGAAGGGGTTTCAACTTATACCGTTCAATTCCTTGAATGTGCTAAATTGAAATTAATTATAGAAATTGTATAGCCAAAGTTTTGTTATTTGTTTGATGTCCATTTATGCAAATTGACTCTTCAAACAAATATTCTTCAAAAAGAAAAAAGAAATAACTTTTTTTTAATATTGACTGCTTGTGTGATGTTTCTTTCTCCGGCATGCATGTTTACTTTATTATATATGTAAGTAAACTTTTATTTGGTTTTGTAAACTCTTTTTGTTATTTAGATAAACATAGATGTGTACCCTATATATTACATTTATTTTAAAAGAATTTCATTTTATTCAAATTTAGCTACAGTGTTTCAAAGAACTCTACTTATAGGATTTTAAATGTGAAAGAGTTTTATAGTTATATGGAGTAGTTTTTTTTGCTAGAGGCGAAGTAATATTTAAATAATTAGAAAAAATAACAAAAATTCCTAATGTGATTGCATATGATAACATGATAAAAAAGATATATTTAATTTTTAATTTAAATTCTAAATTCAAAATTATCTTTTAATTCAAATTATATATGGTTACTTTCTTGCTTTAGTATATATATATAGATATATAGATTCCTAGATATTTATATGGATTCATAAATCCTAAGTCTTATTGGTCAACTGTTTCATGGATTTAATCTTCTATTCTATAGAGTTGAACCCTTGTGGTTTACTAAATTTATCACTTCTGTTATATTTCTTGTGTTATAAGCCTTTTATCTCGTCCAACATGAGATAAATCTCTTACGACCATGAGTGGATCTCTCAAGTTAAATTTAGTAGTCACTCTTTATTGTGTTTATTATTATTCAATTAAAACGCAATTTATCTTTTTGAAACGTGTAAATTTAATTGATAGTAAGTGTGATCATCCTTGTTAAGTAATTATTCATAATAACTTCAAGTTACAACGAAAGAAAGAAAATACGTATATTATAGTCTTAAAATCTTATGAACAATTAATGATCTCTTACGACCATGAGTAGATCTCTCAAGTTATATTTAGTGGTCACCTTTTATTATGTTTATTATTTTTTAACTACAACACAATTTATCATTTTGAAACTTTCAAATTTAATTGTTAACAAATGCGATCATGTTTGTTAAGTAATTATTCATAATAACTCTAAATTACAACGAAAGAAAGATAATATGTATATTGTGGTCTTAATCACTTATGAACAACTAATGATCTTTTATAGCCATGACTTAGATCTCTTACGACCATGAGTAGATCTCTCAAGTTATATTTAACGGTTACCCTTTATTATGTTTAATAATTTTTAATTAAAATACAATTTATCTTTTTGAAACATTTAAATTTAGTTGATAGTAAGCGCGATCATGCTTGTTAAGTAATTATTCATAATAACTCCAAATTACAATAAAATAAAGATAATACATATATTATGATCTTAATCTCTTATTAACAACTAATGATCTCTTACGACCATGGATATTTGAAGCAGGAGATTTGTGTAGTAAACTGTAAGAGATATTAATATAAAATGTAGGAGATTCTTCTACTGCAATGTAGGAGATATTTTTGTTCAAACAAGAGTTTGATATATAAAGCATAAGAGATCTCTTATGATTAAATGTTAGATCTCTTACACATGAGATTATAAATTGCAGGATACTAATGAACTTAAAAAAATATATTTTAGAATAAAGCATAGGAGAAAAAAATACAAAATATATATATATATATATATATATATATATATATATATTAATAATTAAAAAGACTTTCTAAAGAAGTCAATAATGGAAAATAGTTGTACTGTAAACGTGGACTTCTCATATTAAGGCTATAACCACGTGTATTGCTTCTGAACACGTGTACTTTCAATTGTTGCTCTTCTTTCCGGGTCTCCTCCTTTCCCTTTCATTCTCAAACGGTATGTTGCTCAATTTCTCATCTCTACAACTGCTTTCTCTCTAGCTCTCTTCCATTTTTTTGCTTCTCGAATACCCGTTATTTCTTTCGACTCCTCGAATTTTAGCACCCATTGATGAATGATTCTGTTTTATTTGCCATTTTGGAGTTTTGTTTCGGTCGAACAACTCTTGCAAGTCTTTTTTATCTAACAACTTGTTTGCATGATTGTTCCTTATTATATCGTATTGTATTGTTATCCCAAAATAATGTTTTAATTGTTTCATTAAAATTGGTTGTATTATATTGTTAAATCTATTTTTACGGAAAGTTCCCTTTTTGAAACAACCGATTTGGTGTGGTGGGATTGTTTCCTATTTTTCTTTCCAGTTATGCCCGAACTTATTACTCCACAATTCTATTTTAACCTTTACATTTTTTTATATTTTAACTCCAAATCTCAAATCTATAACCTACTTTATTTTTTTCCAAAACATCTGCTGCCAACGTTAAAGATGATTTGTCGCCTTCTGTTTTATTTTTTCTCCTAATTTGCTTTTAATTCAATTCTAATTAGTTGTGCTCCTTTGTTTTGCCTTCTTCTGTCTCGCTCCTTTGTTCTGCTTTCTTAAGGTGTTTTGCCTCCTTCTATTTTGTTTTTTAAAATTATTTTTATACATAATTTTTTATAAATTTAATATTTAAACAAGTGAGGGTATTTTAGTAAACTTATCAGTTATAGTACAGTACGATACAGTCGAACCAAACAGCAAAATATTATTTAACAATTACAAACACTACAATCTACCCAAACATTGTATTCATAAAACAATACGATAAAATACGATACAATACAACACAATACATTAACGATGGGGAACAATGATCCAAACAGAGTGTAAAATATCATTTTTTGAGCAATTGTGTTCTTAGATCTTGATAATGATATTCATCTGACAGGGGTTACAAAAGCGATTGTGGATTTAAGATGAAATAGTCCAGGTAATGTTTTCTTCATTTTTCTTTGTTTAATGTGCTGAGTTTATGGCTAATCTATTACTTTTCTATTTTTTGGGTAGTTATTGTAGGATTTCATATATGCATGTAATAATTTTATTTGATTTATTGTTTTATAAAGATTTTTACATTCCTATATACAGATGAGACTATATTACCCTATCTACTCAAGTTTTACTATAATTGCATTTTATATACCCAATTACCATTTATGTACATTTTAAGGAAATTAATAATAATAATTAGCGTCCTAAAATTACTCTAACATATCTTCCACTCCCCCACGTTTCTGTCTCAACATCCCCTCCCCCTCCCCCATGTATGTTGCACCCACCCACGATTCCACCATTGACAACCATTAAAAAGCTTTGAAGCTTTGAATTCGAATTTGGGTTTTCAAAAACATTATTTATTTGAATTGGATGTTGTTGTAAAGAATTGAGAATTCTCTCTATGTCTCTCTCTATCTCTCAATCCCTAATTGTCACGACCCGGAATTCCCACCCTCGAGAGTCGTGATGGCGCCTACTCGTAGAAGCTAGGCAAGCCACGAGCTTAGACATCTTTAACTCTTCCATGTTAATCCTTTTTACAACTCATATTAACAAGTGATAAACACCTACATGACAGCGGAATATAAGATTTAAGAAGAAGTCTTAAATAAATATAAAACCAGAATGTTTCGAAAGTCAATACATGCCTCTACCAGAAACTGGCATCACAATATCCACGGACTACTAGGAGTACTATATACAGCAGTCTGAAGGAAAAATAACACTGTTTGTCTCAGATACTTGAGATGACCGAACATAATAAACGATAGAGGAGACGCCGGGCCTGCGAACGCCTGCAAGGCTACCTCAGTGTCTCGGTGGACTGAAGGCTGGCTCCCCTACTGTTGTTGATCAAGTGCCGCTCTGATATCTGCACAGAGTGCAGAGTGTAGTATCAGCACAACCGACCCCATGTGCTGGTAAGTGTCTGGCCTAACCCTGGCGAGGTAATGACGAGGCTAGGACCAGACTCCAGATAAACCTGTGTAGTTATATAATATACAACGGAAATATAAATAGGTAATAACAGTTTAAAAGGGAGGGGGAAACATGCTTCAGGGAAACATATCAATTCTATCAGAAACTTAATAATGTATGAAAGAACACTCGATGTCTACAATCAATACAATGACAATACTATTGCGGCGCGCAACCCGATCAATTATCATTTAACATTGTTGCGGCGTGCAACCCGATCCACATATATAACTGTTGCGGTGTGAAATCCAATCCAATATAACATATATTGCGGCGTGCAACCCGCTCCAATATAATATCTGTTGCGGCGTGCAACCCGATCCAATATAATATCTAATAATGTTGCGGTGCGCAACCCGTTCCAAATATATAGGCAACAATAATCGTAGTTACCCGTCCCAGCAAGGGATCAACAATAGACTACACTGTCCCGGCAAGGGAACTCAACAGTATAAGCATATACGTCCCGGCAAGGGAGAAACAACCATAACCAAACTTGTTCCAACATCTAACTACCTCAACTATAACTCAACTAGTTTCAACATCTAACTACCTCAGCTATAACTAAACTTGTTACAACACCTAACTACCCATCTATAACCAAACTTATTACAGCACCTAACACGAAGAATCATCTACCTAAACATCCGTAGGTATCAATTAAGAACACAATGCAAGGGAACCTCAACTCAACAATAGCCCGGTAAGGGGGCAACATAATGATCTCTTTTCTTTCTCACTTTTACTTCACACTTCACTTCAGAACTCGAACCAATGCTATAGAGTTTCGATTATCACTTATACTTTCACAATTCGTTATACAACTGGATCCAACGCTCCTCAATGTTCATAGGTCACAACTCTTTCCACAACTTTACACAACAAATAGAAATCTTTACCAAGGCATGAATAATACAACGAAATCATGAAAATCACAATATAAAACTCACGGTCATGCTTGAAACCAACGTATAGATACTCGTCACCATGCTTATACGTCATACTTGACAAGAAGCAAATAGCAAATAGGACACAACTCGTAATCCCTCAAGCTAAGGTTAGACCAAACACTTACCTCGATGCCTTGAACACAACTCAAGCTTCAATTATAGCTTTACCCCTTGATTCCACCGCCAATTCGCTTGTATCTAGTCACAAATTACTTAATTACATCAATAAACACTAAATGAATCAGCCACAATGCATGAAAATGAGTTTTCCAAAGTTTTACCCAAAAAGTCAAAAATCGCCCCCGGGCCCACATGGTCAAAACCCGAGGTTCGAACCAAAACCCATTTACCAATTCCCCCACGAACCCCAACATATGATTTGTTTTGAAATTGGACCTCAAATCGAGGTCCAAATCCCCAATTTTTGAAAAACCTAGGTTCTACCCAAAACACCCAATTTCCCCTATGAAATTCATTGATTTGAAGTTGAAATCATGTTAAAAGATGTTAATGATTGAAGAAAGCTAGTTAAAAACGACTTACAATTGATTTGGAGAAGGAAGGTTGTTTGAAAAATCGTCTCTTATGTTTTTGGGGTTTTGAAAAATGAAAAATGACTGAAAATCCCGTCTATTTATGCCCTTCTCAGACCCCCCTGTGCGGACCGCACAAAGTCGACTGCGGCCGCGCAGCAGTGCCCTATGCGGACCGCACAAAGCCGACCGTGACCGCACAGCCTTCACCGCGCACTGCACAAGGTCGACCGCGGGCCGCACTAGTGGGGTTCAGAGACCTGCAATTTCTGGGTTTTAAGCCTAAAACATCCCGAAACCTACCCGAAACTCACCCGAGCCCTCGGAACACCAAACCAAGTGCACACAAAACCTCAAGAACATCCTAGAGACTTATTCGTGTAATCAAATCATCAAAGTAACATCATGAACATCAAATCAAATCTCAAGATCAATGAAACCTTCTCAAATCTTCATTAAATATAAACTTTGCAATTTAAGTCCAAATAACGTCATATGACATCCGTTTTTCACCAAATTCCACAGAAATGTCTTAAATCATATATAAGACCTGTACCAGGCGCCGAAACTAAAATACGGGCCCGATATCATCATGTTCTAATAAAATTTCATTTCAAATTTCAGAAAACAATTTTCTTTGAAAATTCATTTCTCAGGCTCAGGACCTCGAAATTCGATTCCGGGCATACGCCCAAGTCCCATATTTTCCTAAACCCAAAACGTTGACCTAAGTCAAATTAGCTCATTCTATTATCAAAACTTATCGTTTTACACAGATTATCATATTTCAGCTTTTCGGCTACGCGCCCGGACTGCGCACGCAAATCGAGGTGACTCTAAATGAGGTTTACATTCTCCACCTCTAAAACAACTGTTCGTCCTCGAACGGACAAATTAAGGAAGTACCTGAGTCGGGCAAAATGTGGGGATAACGGCTCCGCATATCGGACTCGGACTCCCAGGTCGATGTCTCAGGAGGCTGACCTCTCTGCTGAACACGAACAGAAGGAAAACTCTTCGACCTCAACTGACGAATCTGCCAGTCTAGAATAGCTACCGGCTCCTCCTAATAAGAGAAGTCCTTGTCCAACTAGACAGTGCTGAAATCTAACACGTGGGATGGATCACCGTGATATTTCCAAAGCATGGACACATGAAACACTGTGTTAATGACTGATAATCTCGGCGCAATGCAAGTCTATAAGCCACCTCTCCCACTCGATCAAGAATCTCAAACGGGCCAATGAACCTAGGGCTAAGCTTTTCCTTCTTCCCAAATCTCATCACGCGCTTCATAGGCGACACTCGGAGCAATACCCACTTTCCAACCATAAAAGCTACATCTCGAACCTTGCGATCTGCATAACTCTTTTTCCTGTACTGAGCTGTACGAAGCCTATCCTCATAATCCTAACCTTGTCCAAAGCCTCCTAAACCAGATCCGTACCCAACAATCGAGCCTCTCCTGGCTCAAACCACCCAACCGTAGATCGACACTGCCTACCATATAAAGCCTCATAAGGAGCCATCTGGATACTCGACTGGTAGCTATTGTTGTAGGAAAACTCTGCTAAAGGCAAAAACTGGTCTCATGAGCCTCCAAAGTCAATGACACAAGCTTGGAGCATAACCTCAAAATTTTGAACAGTTCGCTCAGACCGCCCGTCCGTCTGAGGATGAAATGTTGTACTCAACTCAACCTGGGTGCCCAACTCTCGCTAAACTGCTCTCTAGAAATGCGAGGTAAACTGCGTACCTCAGTTCGAAATGATAGATATAGACACACCATGAAGACGAACAATCTCCCGAATATAGATCTCAGCTAACCTCTAGGATGAATAGGAGACTGCCACGAGAATGAAATCCCGCTGACTTGGTCAGCCTATCAACAATGACCCATACTGCATCGAACTTCCTCCGAGTCTGCGGGAGTCCAACAACAAAGTCCATAGTAACCCGCTCCCACTTCCACTCGGGAAGCTCAATCCTCTGGAATAAACCACCAGGCCTCTGATGCTCTTACTTAACCTGCTGACAATTCAAACACCGAGCTACATATGCAACGATATCCTTCTTCATTCTCTGCCACCAATAATGCTGCCGCAAATCCTGATACATCCTCGTGGCGCCCTGATGAATAGAGTGCCAGGAGCTATGGGCCTACTCTAACATCAACTCCTGAAGCCCATCCACATTTGGCACACAAACTCGACCCTACAATCTCAAAACTCCATCATCATCTAGGGTAACCTGCTTGGCACCTCCGCGCTGCACCGTGTCTCTAAGGACACACAAATGGGGATCATTATACTACCGATCACAGATACGCTCCAATAAAGAAGAACGAGCAATCGTCCAAGCTAATACCTAACTAGGCTCAGAAATATCCAACCTCATGAACCGAATGGCCAAGGCCTGAACATCTAATGCAAGCAGCCTCTCACCGACCGGAATATAAGCAAGGCTGCCCATACTAGCTGACTTTCTACTCAAGGCATCGGCCACCACAATTGGCCTTTCCTGGGTGATATAAGATAGTGATATCATAATCCTTCAACAACTCCAACCACCTCCTCTGCCTCAAATTCAACTCCTTTTGCTTGAACAAATACTGAAAGACTATTGTGATCCGTGAACACTTCACATGCCACGCCATACAGATAATGCCTCCAAATCTTCAATACGTGAACTATGGCTGCCAACTCTAAATCATGAAGTGGATAGTTCTTCTCATGAATCTTCAACTGCCGCGAAGCATAGGCAATGACCTTGCCATTCTGTATCAATATTGCACCAAGCCCAATACGGGAAGCATCACAATAAACTGTATAAGGCCCTGACCCTGTGGGCAATACCAATACCAGTGCCGTAGTCAGAGCTGTCTTGAGCTTTTGAAAGCTCGCCTCACACTCATCCGACCATCTGAACTGGGCACCCTTCTGGGTCAACCTGGTCATCGGGGCTGCGATAGATGAAAACCCCTCCACGAACCAACGATAGTAACCTATCAATCCCAAGAAACTCAGAATCTCTATAGCTGATGCTGGTCTAGGCCAGTTCTTGACTGCCTCAATTTTCTTCGAATCAACCTGAATACCCTCTGTGGGCACAACATGACCCAAGAATGCAACTGAACTCAACCAGAACTCACACTTCGAGAATTTAGCATATAACTAACTATTCCTCAAGGTCTGAAGAACCAGTCTAAGATGCTTCTCGTGCTCCTCCCGACTGCGGGAATATATCAAAATATCATCGATAAAGGCTATCACGAACAAATCCAAATAAGGCCTGAACACTCGGTTCATCAAATCCATAAAGGTTGTAGGGGCGTTTGTCAGCCCGAATGACATAACTAAGAACTCATAATGCCCGTACCAAGTGCGGAAAGCTATCTTAGGGACTTCGGATGCCCTAATCCTTAACTGATGGTAGCTAGATCTCAAGTCAATCTTCGAAAATACCCTGGTACCCTGAAGATGATCAAACAAATCATCAATCCTCAGCAATGGATACTTATTCTTGATTGTAACCTTGTTCAACTATCGGTAATCAATACACATTCTCATCGATCCATTCTTCTTCTTAACAAACAACACTGACGTACCCCACGACGAAATTACTCGGCCTAATGAAACCCTTCTCAAGCAAGTATTGCAACTGCTCCTTCAACTCTTTCAACTCAGGCGGGGCCGTACGATACAGCGGGAAAAAAATCGGCTGAGTGCCCAGAGCCAAATCAATGCAAAAATCAATATCCTTATCGGGTGGCATACCCGACAAGTCTAAAGGGAATACCTCAGGAAACTCATGAATAACGGGCACATAATCAATAGAGGAAACCTCAGCACTAGAATCACGGACATATGCCAAATAGGCCAAACACCCCTTCTCGACCATGCGCCGAGCCTTCACGTAAGAGATAACACTACATGTAGAATGACCAGGAGTCTCTCTCCACTCTAAACGAGGCATACCCAGCAAAGCTAAGGTCACAGTCTTGGCATGACAGTCCAAGATAGCGTGGTAAGGTGATAACCAGTCCATCCTCAATATAACATCGAAATCGACCATGTCTAAAAACAACAAATCTACACGAGTCTCAAGACCCCCAACCACCACAATACAAGAACGATGGACTCGATCAACTACAATAGAATCACCCACAAGTGTAGACACATAAACAAGAACACTCAATGAATCACTAGGCATAACCAGATACGGTGCAAAATAAGATGACACATACGAGTAGGTGGACCCTGGATCAAATAACACTGAAGCATCTCTATCACAAACCAGAACCATACCTATAATAACTGCATCTGAAGCCTCAGCCTCGGGCCTGGCTGGAAGAGCATAACATCGGGGTTGGGCCCCACCACCCTAAACTACATCTGTAGGGCGGCCTACTGTTGGCTGGCCTCCACCTCTAGCAGCCTGAGCTCCACCTCTAAATCCTCTACCTCCACCTGTAGCACCTCTACCTCCACCTCTAGCTGGTTGGGCGGTCTGTGGAACACTTGGTGCCGGGACCATAGCACGGGAACCCTGCTGCTGCGACTGAGTACCCACCAACCTCGGACAAGTCCTCCTGATATGACCATACTCACCACACTCAAAACATCCACCTGAGTTCTGTGGCTGATGAAACTGAGACTGACTCTGGCAACCCGAATGACCACCCGGAAAACTCTAGAGCGGTGGCGCACTGATAGGAGCTGGTGGTGTACTATAGAACTGCTAATCGGAATACCGCATCTGCGAACCACGGCTACCTGAAGCGCTGTAAGAGACCTGAAGAGCTGACTGAAAGGGCCTAGGAGGATGGCCTCAACCATATGAATCCCTGCCTTTAGACAAGGCACCACTAAATCTACTTGAATGACAGGGCCTCTTATCCGACCCATGAAAACCTCCATGCAACAGGACCATCTCTACTTTATGGGCCACATTGGTTGCCTCCTAAAAAGTGATCTCACTCCCAGCCTCTCTAGCCATCTGAAGGCAAATCGGCTGAATAAGACCATCAATAAACCTCCTCACCCTCTCTCTCTCTCAGTAGGAAGTATGACAAGAGCATGGCGAGCTAGGTCGATGAATCTGGTCTCATACTGGGTGACCGTCATGGAACCCTACTGGAGGCGCTCAAACTGCCTCCGATAAGCCTCTCGCTGAGTAATGGGGAGAAACTTCTCCAGAAATAGCTGTGTGAATTGCTCCCAAGTCAAGGCTGGCGATCTAGCTGGTCTAGCTAAGCAATAATCTCTCCACCAAGTCTTGGCGGATCTAGACAAGCGAAATGTAGCAAAATCAACCCCATTGGTCTCAACAATACCCATGTTCCTGAGAACCTCGTTGCAGCTGTCTAGATAATCTTAGGGATCCTCGGTAGATGCACCGCTAAAAGTGGCAGTGAAGAGCTTGGTGAACCTATCCAACCTCCACAAAGCATCGACAGACATAGCTACCACACCCGGCTGAACTGCTCCAACTGGCTGAACCGTTGGAGTCTGAATCTGAGGAGCTACCTGCTCCGGAGTGCGAGTAGCAGGAGTCTGGGCCCCTTCTCCAGCCTGAGAGATGACTGGTGCTACAGGAAGCAAGCTCGCTCGGGTGACACTCTCCATGAGGCCCACTAATCGGATAAGAGCATCTTGAAGGACTGGGGTAGCAATAAACCTCTCTAGGGCCTGAGCTGGGCCCACCAGAGCTGCTGGGTCTGGAACCTCGTCATCAAAGTCAACCTGAGGCTCCGCTACTGGGGCTGCTACTTGGGGCTGATTTCTACCCCTACCTCGGCCTCTAGCATGGCCTCGGCCTCACCCTCTGCCCATCGTGGGAGCTACTGCTCGGAGCTCGGGCTGCTGAGCGGTAGATGAGGAAGCGTGTGTTCTCGCCATCTACGAAAGAATAGAGTAGAAATTCAATTAGCATTGAGAAAAAGAACCACACGACATGAAAGAACAAATGTAAAGTTTTTCCTAACTCTGTAGCCTCTAGGGGATAAATACAGACATTTCCGTACATATCCCTCAGACTCTACTGAACTTGTCCATGAATTGTGAGACCTTTGTAACCTAGAGCTTTGATACCAACTTATCACGACCCGGAATTCCCGCCCTCAGGAGTCGTGATGGCGCCTACTCGTAGAATCTAGGCAAGCCACGAGCTTAGAAATCTTTAACACTTCTATGTTAATCCTTTTTACAACTCATATTAACAAGTGATAAACACCTACATGACATCGGAATATAAGATTTAAGTGGAAGTCTTAAATAAATATAAAACTAGAATGTTTCAAAAGTCAATACATGCCTCTACCCAGAAACTAGAGTCACAATATCCACGAACTACTAGGAGTACTACATACAACAGTCTGAAGGAAAAATAACACTGTTCGTCTCGGATACATGAGATGACAGAACATAATAAAATATAGAGGAGACGCCGGGCCTGCAGACGCCAGCAAAGCTACCTCGATTGTCACACATCCTTTTTACACACCCGAAGGTAGTACAAGGGAGTTTTTCCATTTTAAGTGACATTATTCGAAATGAGATTATTTTATTCAGAGTCGCCACTTGGGATGGTTTGCTTTCTGGTGTCTCAAGTCACCGGTTTATTTTAAAATCCCAAATCGAGGAAAATTCGACTTTCCTTTTGAAGTCTGCGAACTAGAGATTCTAAATAAGGAATTCTGTTAACCCGAGGGAAGGTGTTAGGAACCCCCGGATTCCGTGGTTCTAGCACGGTCGCTTAAACTATTACAATTGGCCTATTATCTGATTTTAATACATGTTTTAGCCTATGGTACATTTTTAAACTTATCAACCACGTTTAATTAATTTTAGGAAAATTCAACATTATCTAAAGCACGTCTTGAACCACGCCACATGAAATGCACCCGCGGTCCATGACACATTTTATTTAACGTTGTTGAGATTTGGAATTGGGTCACATGAAATGCACACCCGAATTTAAGGAAAATAATTTTTTAAATAGCACGCCTAAAGCAACTACGCACTTTCACATTTGCAAGGGCCATGAAAAATTCAACTAAATGGCACGCCTCGATTTCTAAGGATTAAAATTAAATAAAATGAGGGCCATGCATTTTGAGATTTTATTTGGCACGGCACACCTCAAACCCGATTTTAAGAGTCTAATTAATTGAGAAAGGCTTAATGGAATTCTAATTATTTATTCGAACCTATGTAGAAACTACCAAGCACTGTATTGAGCAACCAATCGTCTAAAAGGGAAATTGCCTCCACAATAAAGCAACTAAACGAAGGAGCTGAATTTGATGAAATGAAACAGGCCCAAGTAACAAGAGGTAAACAATCCATTTACAGATGCCTTCAGGCTTGGGCCCAAAATGAGCCCAATTCTTAGTGAGGCAAGGACGTCCAGGGACACAGAGCATGCAGTCAAATCTGAGGTTAAACCTTTTGTCAACCGGGCCAACATTAGGCCCAAACTTCAGAACAAATATTTGTACAAAACCATTTAAATGACAATCAACTAAGACCATACAAGACACGAAATTGAACTAACATTTTATTTCTGAATTTTAAACTACTCAAGCATAGAGTAACCAACTAAGCATTTTGAATTTTAACTCACAACTCCAACTTACACATGCTCATAAGTAAAACAAAAGTAAATCAGTACCTCCCTCTACTCTTAAAGCGATATTTTTAGACCATTTTTCTTGTTCACAATAACTGTAAGCTAACTACTAAACTTGGAAGCCACAATTAACAGTTCATGAAATAAATTGCTATATGGTTTTCCAAATAGTAGAGTACAAACCAGATAGACTACAACGTGAAACTTTCTGGTTCCAAACCTTAAGAATTTAAACAAATTCAAATAAATTCCCACAACAGCACTGGTTTCAACAGGCCAACACAAATCTGAAGCATGCTTAACTCTACTGAAGTTTCTACTGCACTAATTCTTTGCCACCCACACATATAATCAGAAACTTCAAACATTTAAACTAAACAAATGAAAAGAAGCATTTGTCCAACACTATAACAGAGCCTAAAAATACAATAAACAAGAACTAAACAGCTTATGAGCATATGCAGATTGATCTTCAAACACAAAACGAGCTCAGTTGCATTTTTTAACAAACTCCAGGTTTTCCATACACAAAACGTACTTTATAACTTCCCTTGCCATTCAATAGTTCAAAGAGATACCTGGAAATAAAAGGGAAACAAAGAAGTGAAGAATCAGCAAAAGAACAGCAGCAGACTAAACCCAGAGTCAGCAATAAAACAGTGCAGAAACCAGCAAATTAACACCAAGACTTCAAACCAATTTGAATCCTTTCAAACCCAGATTCATGATCTTGGAAGCCTTTGAGAAATTATAAACTCTTCAGAGGAATCAAAGAACAAAAAAAACAGGTCCTCACTCAAGCAATTTTCAGTAACTTTCAAACATAAAATGAGACTCAGCCGTTTTTAATTCTTTGTATTTTTCAATCTCCAAAAAATCCTCCTTGCTAAAGAAGAAACTATGCCTTTATAGGCAAACCTTAGGGCAACAGAATGAATTCAGTTTATTGCTTTTTACCCCTTTTGAAATTTTTATTTTTGCTCTCATGTCCTTAGTTAAAAAATCAAGTTTTCACATAAGTCCCAATCCTAGCTTCTAGGCAGATTCCCATTCAGTTATTAAAGATTCCCTCACCTAAAATTCCTAGACTACCCCTTGAACCCCTGCTATTTACTTCAGAAAACTCATGGATCATGGGTCAAATTAACCCAATTTGCAAATGGGTCAGAAACGACCCAAAGCCCAAACTAAAATTTGTATTCTACGGAAGGCAGAAGAAAAGGAAAAGCCATTCAGATGATTTCAAAACTAAACCTAAACAAAAATGACTAATTACTAATCACAAGTGAGCATGGAATTAACTAAGTTATTAAATTGAAATAAACCTAATTAAATTAAACTATGAGACTAAAATAACAGGACGAAATTAGAAGTTTAACTATGACATTAATAAAACTAAACAGACCAAAAATCCGAGAAAAGCTTTAGAGGTGTGAAAAAAAGAAACAAATAGAACAAACGAACACAAACTCAATTCTAGGCTCAGAAACTTGGTCGAGTTTCAATTAAGGTGAAAACTTAACCGAAGGAAAGGAGAAGAAAAGAAGAGGAATAAGAGGTAAAAATAAAACAAAAATAGACAGAAAGATGGAGAGAACTCACCGCCTAAACTTGAAATCACACTTGATATCCTGACTTACACGAAACTGATGCTAATCACTTGTTCTTTATCAAGAACAAATGAACAACATCAGTTTTGTAGTGAATCAGCCTTCTAATTGTGAAAAACTAAGGCCTGAGTCGATGCATGCCACCGGGTTCAACGGAAATTGATTTTGAACTTTTAGGGTTCGAACTTAGATTTAAGATTCAAGAGGTTCTGGCAAGATTCGAGGGAAAAGGAGTGAGGGTTCGGAAAGAGGAGGATGTGATTCTTTTGGGGTGTTGATTTGGGGCCGGTCAAAGGTGGCGCTGACGGCCTGAGGTGGTGGAGAAATGGGGTGGCGCTAGGGTTTATAGGGACGGATCTCTGAAGATGGGAGAGTGAAGAGAGATGAGTTTGAGGGGGGGGGGGGGTAGGGCTTTAGGACAATTAAATAGTAACATGGACCCCAGTTCCGAACCGTTCGATCAAATAAGATCAACGGTCCTGATCGATGGCTATTAAAACGGGGTCGTTTGGTCTCTGCGTGGGCAGACCGTGTTGGGGCAGAAATTGGGCCGGTTTTAACGGGTTTCAGGTATTAAAACAAATGGGCTTGGGGAAATTAAGTGGATTTGGCCCAAATCCAACTTCTTTTGTTTTCCTTTTCTTTCAATTTCTTTTCAAAATTCAAGTCTTTTTTCCTTTTTTTTTAAATTAAAAATAAAACCCTAAACTTATTTTTAAAAACTAAATTAGCCTACCAAATTATATTAATTATTTAGAATATTATTTGCAATAACTAATTAAATACCAAATTAAGAAAACTACCAAAATTCGAAGCAAAAAATTAAAAAATGAGTTATTTTTTGTGATTTTTCAATTTTTGTAAAACAAACTAATTTACTAATTAATCTAAAAAATGTAAAATTAAATCCTAAATGCAAATGCAATGTATTTTTTTTGAATTAAATAAGATTAAACTTGCACACAAAAATGCAAAAAATCAGAAAAATTCTACAATAATTCCTAGAATAACAAATAATTAAAATAAAAAATCTAATTTTGGAATTCTGTAGGAGTAATTCATGTGAGACAAAAATCACGTGCTCACACCTGCCCCTCTTTGCTCGGAGACACGAAGGGTTTTCGGGTAAAGATAAATGAGCAATTATGAGGGATTTTTGCCTATTTGAAACTCCATGAGAAACATTTTTGAAAAGAGTCTGACCGAACCTTGCTTCAAAGGTTGCCTACATATCCTTGGCTATAAAGGAATTAGGTTAGTGTAGTTCTGGAAGTTTTGGTAGCTGGGACTACCGGGAAGCTGTGATTTCACTGTTGCTATTGCTGCTACTGCTTGTTGAACTCCTTATTACACCAAAAATAAAAAGCTAAACTAGCTAAGCCTATCAACTTACAAGATTCCTATCTATAAACCTCTTGAAGCTTGATCTTGAATGTTGGTTGGTTCTTGCTGTGGACTCCGATCTGAATCTTGATGCTTGTCAGCTATAGGTACAAGTTATTTCTTCATCTTTGGATCAAGGCGGGACATGCGAAGCTTATAACTTCAATCATATCTGGAGCAGTACGCATCCTTCTCCGTTTCAACCTTTGAGTTCACTTCTTTATTTTTTGTTCTTTTTCTTCTTTTCTTTGTTTTGGATTGAGACTCAATCTTTTGGTCATCTCGAACCCTGTGCCTCGAGGTAAAACCTGCTCAGACACCAAAACAAATAGACGAACGAAATTTTCTGCCCCAGTTTACACTAGGAAAATTTCGTGAGTTATTTGTAACTAACTTTTTGGAAAGCGATAACATAAGGATTGTGTGCCTTCAGGAGGAAGATATTAGGGAATGGAGCCCTAGATCTAAAAATCTCAACTCAGGGATTGGAGCCCTGGTGTTGGCAAGAAGGGAGACTAGGGAATGGAGACCCTATGTCTAAAATCTCAACTTAGGGATTGGAGCCCTAATGTTGCCAAAAAGGCGACTAGGGAATGAAGGCCCTATGTCTAAAATCTAAACTAAGAGATTGGAGCCCTGATGTTGGTAAAAAGCGACTAGGGAATGGAGGCCCTATGTCTAAAAATCTCAACTCAGGGATTGGATCCCTAATGTTGGCAAAAGGCGACTAGGGAATGGAGGCCCGATGTCTAAAATCTCAACTCAGGGATTGGAGCCCTAATGTTGGCAAAAAAAGGTGACTAGGGAGTGGGGGCCCTATGTCTAAAATCTCAACTCAGGGATTGAAGTCCTAATGTTGGCAAAAAAGGTGACTAGGGAATGGGGGTCATATGTCTAAAATCTCAACTTAAGGATTGGAGCCCTAATATTGGTAAAGAAAGGCGACTAGGGAATGGAGGCCCTATGTCTAAAATCTCAACTCAGGGATTGGAGTCCTGATGTTGGTAAAGAGGTGTAAAAGATTGAGATTCGGGATTCTAAACTATCATTTTGTTCGGATTTTCTTCTTTTCTTCTCTTTTTTTTTCATTTTCCTTTTCATTTCCTTTTATTTCAATAAAATGCAAGAAAGAATTTTGGAGGAAAACTTCCCTTTTGGATTGATTGTTACTGCGAAGCTGTTTCTAGCTTTTGCGCAGCTTTTCTTTTGGCTACACCTCCTTTTGCACGGTTGCCTTGGGCTGCACCTGTTTCAATTTTAAACAAAGAACAATTGTTAGTTTGAAACGGTGGTTGGTTTTGTGGCCTTGATTGTCTCGATCACTCGATCTCGGCCTGAACCTTTGTTGAGAACCTCTGCTACTTGGTGGTTTTCTGAAGATTGATCTATCTTTCAAACCGAGGGACTCAACTTTTAATATTTCATGACAGCTCGCCCATGTGGGGCTTCAACCCTTTCACTTTATTCCACCTTTAGGGCTTTTGCCTTTGGCTTTCTTTTCCTTTCAATAACTTTGATTTCAGAGCATCAGCCATCATGGCCAATCGGGATCGACTTGATGCACCCGCTGAAGCTGGGTACTTTTCTTTAGCTTTTGTTAGGCAGAACCCTGTAAAACCAATCTTGCCACCTTTTCTTTGTATTAGTTTCGGAAACAGAGTTAGACCAAAAGGGATTCAAGGAAAAGTAAGCAAAAGGCAAGAAAATGAATTTAGAGAGAAGTGTCCCTTTCGGGAAGGGAGGAAGGACTTATCTGGGGTGCATGAAGGCTTCAATAGACATGACATGCTTCTTGGACTGGATGCCCGACCCGCACAAACTCTCCCCACTTCTCATAAACCCATTGCGACCCGTGTTTCAAAAACGAGGAACCTTGCCAGGACTCTTTCAATACCAATGGTGGTGAGGGGTTTCTTCTTTTCGATCAACGGCGCCATTTGCGGGTTTTCGCCAATCGACCTCTCTCATTTCTCTTCTTACCATCGCCTTATAGTTCTCTTTTACGAGTTTTCACTAACAAGACTCTCTCATTTTAAATTTCTCTTCTTACCATCGCCTTACGGTGCCTATAGGTTTTTACCAATAAGACTCTCTCATTTTATTTGTCTCATATTGATTGCATCGAATCCAAACAACTGCGTTCTTTGTTTTTTAAAATCCTTCACCGATTGATCGGAAGGACTTTGAACAAGGTTTGGGTAAAAAGAATCTGGACGAAAATACAACTTTGGAACGTTTCGGTGAACTCATTGCCGAACCATTATAACATCTGCCCCAGTTTCACTTTTGGGGGAAATTAGATTTTTGTTTTGGTGTGACTGAACCCTAGAGAGAGGCTGCCTACGTATCCTTTCGGAATCAAGTCGAACGTAGTTCAGGAAACATTTTGTTTTGTTGTTTTTGTTTTTTTTTTGTACAAACGTCTTCGAGTTCCAAAGAGGGTAATGAAAGGAAGGTAACCAGCTCAATGGGTTAACAAAGGATTGGAGTGTTTGGGGTAGCGAGAATGAAAGCCTTCATCATCCCAATTGAATAGTGCTATTGCTACAGAAGGACTAGACATAGTAACTTTTGACCGCGTCTGCGTTCATAGCTGCCTCGCGGTCATTTCCTTTGGTATCTCCCAAATATAACGCTCCTATTGGTAATATCTTTCGGATAATGTATGGGTCTTTCTAGTTAGGAGCAAATTTCCCTTTTGCTTCCTGATGATGAGGAAGAATACGCCTTAAAACAAGTTGTCCCACTTCAAAATTCTGGGCCGTACTTTATTGTTCTAAGCACAGGCCATTCTTTGTTGGTAAAACTGCCCGTGGCAGACTGCGGCCATTCGCTTTTCATCAATCAGGGTTAACTATTCCAGATGGGCTTTGACCCACTCACTATCTTTAATTTCAGCTTCAACAATGATCCGAAGAGAAGGGATTTCAACTTCTGCGGGTATTACGGCTTCAGTGACATAAACCAAAAGGTACGGGGTTGCTTCGACCGACGTGCGCAAAGTAGTCCGATACCCCAACAATACAAAAGGCAACTTTTCATACCACTGCCTGGAACTTTGAGTCATCTTTCTCAAAATCTTTTTGATGTTCTTGTTTGCTTCTTCGACGACACCATTGGCTTTAGGCCGATAAGGCGTAGAGTTCCGATGCGTTATCTTGAATTGTTCACATATCTCCCCCATCAAATGACTATTCAAGTTTGCAGCATTATCTATGATAATAGTTGCAGGAATGCCAAAATAGCAGATAAGATTGGAGTGCACGAAATATACCACAGCTTTCTTGGTAACAGATTTGAGAGTGATTGCTTCAACCCATTTTGTGAAATAGTCGATGGCGACCAATATGAATCTGTGCCCATTTGAGGCTTTTGGCTCGATTGGCCCAATGACGTCCATGCCCCAAGCAACAAATGGCCAAGGCGCTGACATGGGATGCAGTTCTGTGGGAGGTGCATGAATCAAATCACCATGCACCTGACACTGATGACATTTCTGAACAAAACTGAAGCAGTCTTTTTCCATGGTCATCCAGTAATAACCCACTCGAAGGATTTTCTTTGCCAAAACATATTCGTTCATATGGGGTCCGCACACTCCTGCGTGCACTTCGTACATGATTCTTCCGGCTTTTTCGGCGTCAACACATCTTAACAAGTTGAGGTCCGGGGTCCTTTTGTACAAGACATCACCACTCAAAAAGAAACCACTTCCGTGCTGTCTAATGGTTCTCTTTTGGTCTCCACTAGCTTGCTCAGGGTATTCTTTAGTTTTCAGAGATCTCTTGATGTCATGATACCATGGCTAAATATTTGGTTCTGCCTCAACCGTATTGCAGTAACCGTGCCTTTCCCGGATTTGGATTTCCAAAGGATCAATGTAGGCATTTCCTGGGTATGGCAGCTTCGAGGCCAAAGTAGCAAGTGCATCAGCTAATTCATTGTTACAGCGAGGGATGTACCTGAAAACTATTGACTTAAATTGCTTGCCAAGATCTTCCACATGTTGCCTATAAGGAATAAGCTTGACATCTCGGGTTTCCCATTCTCCTTGATCTTGTCAGATAATTAAATTCAAGTTTCCCATGATTAACAATTATTCGACATCTTGGTCGATTTCCATGTTCATACCCATAATGCAGGCTTCATACTCGGCGGTGTTGTTTGTGCAGAAAAACCGAAACCAGGCTGTGGCTTGATAATGCTGGCCGGTGGGTGAGATCAAGATTGCCCCCAATTCCAACACCTTTTGCGTTTACCGCCCCATCAAAGAACATTTTCCAAGCATGGATGTCTTCAGATATTGCCTCAACTGAATTTACCTCTTCAAGTGGGAAGTAAGTACTTAAAGGTTGGTATTCCTCATCAACCGGGTTCTCAGCCAAATGATCTGCTATTGCCTGGGCTTTCATTGTCGTGCGAGTGACATAAACTATGTCAAACACCATGAGCAAGATCTGTCACTTTGCTAATCTCCCAGTGGGCATTGGTTTCTGAAATATGTATTTTAAAGGATCCAACCTGGTTATGAGGTAAGTGGTGTAAGCTTGCAAATAATGCCTCAACTTCTGAGCGACCCATGTTAAAGCACAACAAGTTCTTTACAATAAAGTGTACTTGGCTTTATAACTGGTAAACTTCTTGCTCAGATAGTAAATGGCCTGCTCTTTCTTTTCGGTCACATCATGTTTCCCGAGGACCCAACCGAAAGAATTTTCCAAGACTATTAGATACAAGAACAGAGGCCTCCCTAGCTTAGGTGGGACCCATACTAGCGGATTCGACAAATATTCTTTGATTTTATCGAAAGCTTCTTGGCACTCGTTTGTCCATTTGATCGCCGCATCTTTCTTTAACAACTTGAATATGGGTTCACATGTGGAGTTCAACTGGGCAATGAACCGGCTAATGTAGTTCAATCTACCCAGCAAACTCATAACATCCTTCTTGGTTTCCGGAGGAGGAATATCCCGAATGGACTTTATCTTTGTTGGGTCTAACTCAATGCCCCTTCGGCTGACTATGAAACCCAAGAGTTTGCCAAATGGGACTCCAAATGCGCACTTGGCAGGGTTTAGCTTCAAATCATATTTGTGTAGCCACTCAAAGAATTTTCTCAAGTCCCGAACATGGTCATCCTGAGTTTTGGACTTGATGGTCACATCATCCACATACACCTCTATCTCTTGGTGCACCATATCATGAAAAATGGCAGTCATGGCCCTCATGTAGGTTGCCTCGGCGTTCTTCAGACCAAACGGCATGACCTTGTAATAGTATGTGCCCCAGGATGTGGTGAAAGCTGTCTTTTCTGCATCTTCTTCATCCATCAACACCTGGTGATATCCTGTATAACAATCCACAAAGGACTGTATCTCATGTTTGGCGCAGTTATCGACAAGGATGTGGATGTTAGGCAAAGGGAAATTGTCCTTGGGACTTGCTTTGTTTAAATCTCTGTAATCCACATACACCCGGGTCTTCCCATCTTTCTTTGGCACTGGAACTACATTAGCTAGCGATGTGGTATATCAAACTACTCGGATCACCCCCGCTTTCAACTGTTTTGTGACTTCTTCTTTGATCTTGTCACTGATGTAAGTTTTAAATTTCTTTTCTTTTGCTGGACAGGGAGGTAGTCAGGGTAAGTCATCAATTTATGAACCACCAAATCAACACTTAGTCCTAGCATGTCGTCATATGACCAAGCAAATACATCTTTGAACTCAAACAGGAGTTGGATTAATGCGTCCCTGGTTTTTTCACCTGTGTGAATGTTTATCTTGGTTTCCCTGATTTCTTTAGAACTACCCAAATTAACTGGCTCGGTATCATTTAAGTTCGGCTTAGGTTTATTCTTAAATTGTTCCAATTCTCGATTGATTTCCCTAAAAGCCTCTTCTTCATCGTATTCCGGTTCTTGGTTCATTATTTCACAGTTAGAGAGCGTGTTTGGATCTGGGCATGATGTCCGCAAGCATGTCATGTTATTTAAAGCCGCATTATTAGAACTAAAAGAAGAAATAAAAGAGAAAAATAACCAAATTAGAAATAATAAAGAAAGATGGACGATGAAATATTTATTTCATTTCATTGAATTTGAAGATAACATGGTTTACATTAAAAGACAGAAAACTAAATAAAACATCCGAGTTACACCCTGGAATAACTCATGATGCAGAAAAAGTGGCAGAATAGGTCTACCGTGACTCCCGCCTAATTGGGAATAGCGTAGCCTTCCAATTCTTCAATTTGGCATTAAGTCCCATATACAGCACCTCAGCGGTTCTTGAGCCTTCCCCTGGTTGAACCATGTGGGCTTCATACAGTATCTTTCTCATGGCCCCACAGATTTCTTTGATTTCTTCAGCCGTAAAGGCCTTATCTTCCTCTTTCTCATTGAATTTCGGCTTGAAAAATGTTCTGTAAAGATGCAGCACCGGCTGAGGCAAGACCCAATCATCATTCTTTCTATCATCTGCCCATCTTACACCAGTTAGAGTAGGTCGGAAGCCTACCCCAAAGAACTTTTCACTAGCGGTCAGAGTAATAGGTTCAGTTGTTCCTTGCAACAATTTCCCAAGCCCTTTCCCAGGTTTGTAGCCGTCCCTGATCATTTCTTTGGCCACCATGATTGATGCATTAGAAAGGAAGGGTTGAGGGCAAGGTTTTCCTTCTTCGCATTGATCAGCGACCACGATTTCAAAGGCCTGATAGACTATGTTCTAACTTCCCTCTCTTGCTTCAAGACACGGGACTGATGGGTACCGATAAATTGATTGTTCATCTTCCCCGTGGACCACAATCTCTTGATCCTCGTGCTCGAACTTCACCATCTGGTGAAGAGTAGAGGGTATAGCCCCTGCTACATAGATCCACGGCCTCCCCAAAAGAAAGTTGTAGGATGTGTCCATGTCCAGAACCTGGAAGGTTACTTCAAAGTCTACTGGACCGATGGTAAGAATCAAATCAATCTCTCCAATTGTGTCCCTTTTGATGCTATCGAAGGCACGTACACAGACGTTGTTGGGTCGGATTCTTTCAGAACCGATTTCCATACGCTGCAGAGTTGAGAGTGGGCAAATGTCTACCCCAGAGCCTCCGTCCAACATAACCCTTTTCACTTAGTACCCTTCGCATTTGACTGTCAGGTGCAGGGCTTTGTTATGTGCGGCTCCTTCTGGGGGCAAGTCATTTTTGCTGAAGGAGATCTGGTTGATTGCGAAAAATCTTTCAGCCATTCTCTCCAACTGCTCTACAGAAGTCTCAACAGGCACATATGCTTCGTTAAGGGTCTTGATCAATACCTTTTGATGTTCGGTGGAGTTCATCAACATAGATAACAAGGAGAATTGTGCGGGAAATTTTTGAAGCTGGTCGATCACCTCATAATCCGCTATATTCATCTTTTTAAAGAAGGCCTCCGCTTCTTCGGCACTCATGGGCTTTTTAGATGGGAAACACTTTCTAGTGGCATTGTTCACCTCTTTCAAATTGAAATACTTTTCAGCCGGGTTATTTTCTTGCACTTCTCCTGAGATTTCTTTGCCTTTGTAAGTCACCACTGATTTGTTGTAGTTCCAGGGAACAGCGGTAGGATCTGTCATGGGCTTTTGTGGTGCGCGGCCAATAACTACGGGCTCACTCAGCCTTAGTGGATTAATTGGCCCCCGCATCACATAAACTCCCTTGGGCACATACATTTGGGTTATCTTATTCAGCTTGAATCTCCTGGGAGGACTCAAAGTCATCTGCTTTTCTTCGCGGCCTCGAGGGACATAGAGAACAACATCTTTGGGAGGCATTGCCCCAGTTTCCACTTCAACTTTCTTCTCTGACTTTGGAGGGTTGGTTTTGTTCTTTTTCTCCCCTTTGTCTTGCTTCGGGGCAGCTTTTGGTTTCTTTTCTACATCAGCGATGGCAATGATGGCCTTCAACGCTAGGTCAAATTCTTTGTCCTCACAAATCATTCCAATTACCGGCCCGTTATTGTGGGCCGGCAGTAGGTTATTAGTCACATTGGGAATATCTTCATCCCTTAGCACTTCTTCCTTTGTTCTATAAAGTTCTCCATGGATCTCTTCAGAGTCCAGCAATCATTCGTGTCGTGCCCTTCTGCCCCTGAGTGATAGGCACATCGGGTACCGGCTATGTAAGCGGGTGATGCTGGGTTTTGCCTGGTTTGAGGAACAGGCTGTAGCAGACTCATTTGAACAAGCTTTGGTAACAGGCTGGAGTAGGGTTCACCAATTAGTGTAAAATTTGGCCTCTTGGGTGGTTCACGAGGGTGGAAATTATTTTGTAGAGGCTAGGGGTTGTAGTGGTTTTGGTAAGTAGGCTGGTTTCTAGAAAATGGAGCTTGGTTCCGGTTGGTTTGTTGTTGTGGCCGGATATAAGGTTGAGCATTCATAACCGTATATGGCTGAAGAGCATAGGCTACGTCTTGGTGGGGGTAATAGTGCTGCAGGGTCCTTTCTGAGAAAAGGGATCTAGAAGCATGGTGTTTTCTTGCACCCGACGCTGCCATGGATGTTTCTTCCTTTTTCTTTCCCTTCGCTACTCCTCCAGACCCACCCTGAATGGCTTGGGAGGTAGCTCTGATGGCGGATTGGCTTAAGATTTGCCCTGTTTTTAACCCTTTTCAACCATTTCACCAATTTTGATGGCTTCGGCGAACGACTTACCCATTGCGGACATCATGTTTTGAAAATAATCAACCTCTTAGGCTTGGAGGAAGATCGTGACCATTTCAATCTTGTCCATTGGAGGCTTTACCCTGGAGGCTTGCTCACGCCATTTGATAGTGTACTCTCGGAAGCTTTCCGAGGACTTCTTCTTTAGATTTGTCAATGATTTCCTATCAGGGGTAATATCAATGTTGTACTGAAACTGCCTGACGAAGTCCCAAGCAAGGTCATCCCAGATATGCCAACGAGATATATCTTGATCCATATACCATTCAGACGCGATTCCGGCCAAACTCTCTCCAAAGTGGAGCTCTTCTTTTCCGCCCTCTCCCCACAACTGGTTGCAATATATTTTGAGGTGGGCAATGGGATCTCCGTGCCCATCATATTTCTCAAACTTCGGGATTTTAAATCCCAATGGTAGATGCACATGAGGGAACATACATAAGTCGGCATAGGATACACTTTTTCATCCACTCAAACCGTGTATGTTTTTGAGACTCTGCTCCATGCTTCTCATCTTTCTCGCAATTTCCTCTTGCTCAAGGGTTTTGGTGGCTTTGTCTTGCCCTACAGTGAACTCATGCTGGGGTGGTTGGGAGTAAGTATAGGTGGGAAACTGTGTATGTTCCAGTGGGAAAGATGGTTTTTGGAAGGTGAAGGATATGGGTCAAAGCTGGGCCTGGGCAGTGTAGGCTATGCCGTAGCCGAGCAAGGCGGAGCAGTGAAGATATTCGAAGCTGCACCTGAAGCTAACGCCTGGAGTCGAGCCTCAGAAGGTGTTCCTACAAAGTTGGCGAAAATAGTAGGGTATCCTAGTGGGGTATTTGGATAGTTTATGGGGATGTTAGAGGTCCCACTTCCCTGTGAAAAAATAAATACGAAAACTAATGAAGAACGATTTTTTTGTTTTTTTTGGGAATTTTTGATTTTCATTAATAAAAAATCCTAAACTTTCTATTACAAAAGACTTCAAACTACTCATTTTCTTGTAAAACTACGAACAGACTCCAAATAAACCAAAATACAGACTCGATAAGTGAAAAATCAGGAATACATTAAGGCTTCGACTCCTAGGGCCTGTGGGACATCATTCGGTCTCGCCACGGGCCTATATGCGAGATCCCCTTGAAGCTGCTCCAAATCACTCATTATCTGGCGGACAAATGTCATCACTGCAGCGAAGAAAGTGGTTCGAGTCATGTCCTCACATGTTTGGCATTTCATGACAATGTAGTCGGCAATGACTCTAACCCTCTCTCGGATCTACCCTTTTCTTGAAGCAAACGCCCGACCTGCTGATTCCTGGCTTATAATACCTGAGTGTCGTGATGGTTTTGATTTTGTAATTATTGCATTTCTTCCTCCATCTGAGCCATCAAAGCATAACAATGTTCCCTATCAGCTTTAAAGTCCTTGTCCTGCTTGGCCGCCTCATTCTCAAGGGTAGTTAACTTTCTCTTCAGATTGGTGATTGTCCCTTCATATTTTCTTTTCATTTGATGCACAAACTGTGCCCGCCCTTCTGCGTTCTTTGCCAATTGGGACCGGACTTTTGCTAGATTGGCTTCAGACTTTTCTGGGTCATCTTGACACTCAAGTGCTTTCTTTCTCAGACTGCTTATAAGCCTTTCATCCGCTCGGCTTCTTTCCGGGTTTCTAGGAGCTATTCTCATTTTCTGGATTTGAGCTTTGAGGGCTTCGTTTTCCTGAGTTAGCTTTTTCTTTTCCCCTTCATTTGCGGCAGCCTGGATACTGTTGCCAAATTTGAGGTCCCTGATTTGTCCCTCTAATTTACTTATTTGACCCTGTAGCTTTCTTCTTTTGCCAACCAGCCCCACTGCTCTTGCGAGTTATTGGTGAATTGTTGAACATAAGCTCTCTTAGCAGGTCTCTCAGGAATCTGGAACCTTCTACCTAACCAAATAATGTACTTGGGGTCTACTTCACCTCTAGTTAGATCCCATACCATAGTCTTAGGTTCAAGAAATCTACATTCATTCCACACTTGGCGAACTCTTCCTTCCGAAAATACGGCTTTGGGCCCAATTCAATGACATGTTTACTCAAATCTTCGTCATGGGGGACGGTTTGAAATCTTCCTAATTGGCGCAAAACCCTGTGGGGAGCATACGGCTGGATGCTCCGGATGCCCATCAGGAGGAGATAACACACTTCAGCTGACATGTATACTGCTTCGGTGACAGGAAGCCATCCGAATGCCCGCTCAATTTTATCGGCAGTCAAGAAGCTCAAATGTGCAATCCAAGCTTCATTACCCTCGGGGAATTCAATACCCACTACTCGTCTTTCAAATTCTTCAATACAACTCAAACCTGTCATACCGTAATTCATATACCCAACCCGGTGGCAGAGATATTCCTGCATCCATAATTGTAGTAACGGATTGCAGCCTTGGAAGAACTTTCCCCCTTCCCGATAGATAGTCAAGGCTCGATAGATTTCAGATAAGATTAGGGGAACCACAGTGTCGTTAGCTTTCTTGATTGCGACGTCAGCCATTCCACTAGGCCCAATTATATGTTGTGGTTTTTTCGCGGAGAGATTATAACTCCCAAGAATGCTACTATAAAGACCAAGCCTCGCCTTGCCTCCCATTTATCTTTATTTCCAACATGAGTCAAACCAGTATTCGGTACTTCAAAGCCTTGGGGGTTACCATAACGTTGGTATAAGAACTGGAAAGTGCATGACCCTTCAGATAAATTCTTATCCTGGATATCCCAGCTAATACTGAACATATCCAAAAACTTGTGGGGAGATACCGGCCTTGGTGACACCGGATACCAACTTCTAAGATTTCCATTAAGGACGGAGGAACCCGCAATTTCTTCTAGTATGGGTGTGAGCTCAAAATCAGAAAAGCGGAACACATTTCGAGTCAGATCCCAAAAAGGTATCAAGGCTTCAATTATGTCCAATCTTGGCTTGATGTTCAATAGTCCGACAAGACCACCCAATACTTTAATCACAGTTCCTCTACTGCCTTTTCCCAAATGATTCCACCACATATGAAGTTGTAAGGGGATTTCCTCAAGAGCTGCGAAGGGTTCATTTGCGTTTGTGCTCATCCTGCACATTTATTAAGGTGATTTAATAACTCATTTTGACTCAAGAAATTAACACTTTTTTTCTTAAAAGTTTTCATTCCAAAACAAAAATATGGATTTGCAAATATGGCCTTTCAGCACTTCGGGGAAGCAGATTTTAAGGTTGTACTCGACAACGGTCAAAAATTTCAAAAAGAGACCACAGGCGGCAATTCTTGCAAAAATAGCTTTCCTGCGCCCATTTGGTGATATTCAGCTATTTTAGACAAGAATGGCATTACCTTACTTATTCAAAATAAAAAAAATAATATTTTTGATTTTTTTGGGATATTTTTGCAAAAGGGAAGTTGGACCCGATGAGGGTTGCCTACGTATCCCACATCCGGTGAGAATCAAACTGGCGTAGTTCGGGCAAATTTGTCGAAAACTAAAACCAACTATTTTTGAAAACAAGATTTTCTTTTCCTTTTTTTTTTCTTCAAAATTTTTGCAGTGTTTCAGTACCTTTTGGACATTGGTTTTTCAAAACAGGTAATTATCTCTCTAAGCTCTCAAATTGATTTTTCTTTTTCCAACTTTCTCCTATTATTTATAAGTCGGTCAACATGCAAATCCGAAGCAAATAAATGCACAAGTAGCAAGTAGGATGCATCGGGATGGTCTTTTCATTTCGGGTACACCTGTCCTAGACTGACCCAACCCCTGTGTTGAGTCTCCTAAGTCAAATGCACTTGATGCAAACAAACGTTCCTACTAGGGATCCGACATGAGGCTTTATTATACTAGATTTAAAACCTGAGTTTATTGTTCTAGACCTGGCTTACCCGAGCGGACAACTCAAGTCGAGGGGGGGCAGCGTACCGGGAATACAGAAGCTTCATCGGCTTTGCAAGTTGTCCGAACCTCATTCTAAAATTGGATAAGACTCTAAACATGTAACGACTCGACCGATCACTTTGAACTTTTTCAATTTGATCTCCAGTTCTCGGGCATGACTTGCCCCGTGTAACGTATTATGACTGATGTAGATCGTTGGTTTTGGTTTTCGGGAAAAATCAGAATGAATTTGAAGGAACAATCTCAGTTGAAATCTTTGAATTTGAAAGGTTTGACTAAGAAATGACTTATTTGTATATGAGCTCGGATTGGAAATTTTATGATTTGGATATCTTCGTTGAGTGCTTTATGACTTAGGAGCGCGATCGGAATGCATTTTGGAAATCCGTGGAAGGATTTGGCTTGAATTGGCAAAGTTAATAATTTGGTGAATTCTGGTTGATAGGTGAGATTTTGATCCGAGGGTCGGAATGAAATTCTGAGAGTTGTTGTAGCTTCTTTATGTAATTTGTGATGTGTGTGCAAAATTTCAGGTCATTTGGACGTCGCTTGGCCGACTTTTTGATCGAATTCGGATTTCGGAAGTTTTGGAATTCTTAGGCTTGAATCCGAGGGTGATTTGATATTTTGATGTTGTTTTGAGCGTTCCGAAGGTTGTAACAAGTTTGAATTATGTTATGGGGTGTGTTGGCATGTTTGGTCGGGGTCCCATAAGGCTTGGATATGTTTTGGAAGAGTTTTTGGAAGATTTTGCCGTTTTGAGCATAAACATGTAATGATCCAAAGGTCCATTTTTAGTTCTAGAGATCGAAATTTGATTTCGAGACTTCCGGAATTTATATAATGAATTATAGGACTGATCTAGAAAGTTTGGTCTAATTTCATCAAGTCACGATTGGGTTTTTGACACGAAACATGAGTTAATTGTTTAACGAGCGAAATAGGTATTGAACTGAGCAAATGAACTCCGAATTGAGTTTCAACTGAAGGGCTATGTTCGTATTATTATTTGTGACTCACAGGAACCAGAATCATCAAATTCTGAGTTCGTATGATGGAGTTAGAGCCTTTTTAGTGAAAAGAAAAACAGCTGCAATTTTCTGGCAGTTTCTGCATTTTTCACACGTGTGAAAAGAAACCGCACCTGCGTGAACAGTATCTGTGTACAGTACCATGTACAATAAACATGGACAGTATCCGTGTACAGTACCATGTACAGTAAACATGGACAGTATCCGTGTACAGTACCATTGTATAGTACATATGAACAGTACCCCGTATACAGTACCCATGAACAGTAAAATGCGTGAACAGTAACTACAGAAATTCTAGACAGAATGTTGAGTTCTTTCGTCCCATTTTCCATTTTTACCAAATTGGAGCTCGGGGAGAGGCGATTTTCGGGATATTTTCAGAGAAAATAACGGGTAAGTGTTCTTAACTTAATTTTGGTTAGATTACCCGAATCTATTACTAGTTTTGGCATTTAATTGGTGATTTTAGTTGGGAAAATCTTGAAAACCCTCTTGGTTTAATTTGAAGATTTGAGGGTCGAGTTGATGTCGGATTTTAGTAAAATTGGTATGGTTGGACTCGTGGTTGGATGAGGTTTCATATTCCGTAATTTTTTGTCGGGTTCCGAGATGTGGGCCCCACAGGCGAATTTTGAGTGCAATTTCGGATTTTTAATTGAAAATGTAGAATTTCATATGGAATTAATTCCTATAATCGAATTAGCTGAATCGAATTATTGTGGCTAGATTCGAGGCATTCGGAGGTCGATTTGAGAGACAAAGGCATCGCGAGCTAGAGGATTAGCCGGTTCGAGGTGAGTAATGATTGTAAATGATGTATTGAGGGTTTGAAACCCCGGATTTGCACATCGTAGTGCTATATTGAGGTGAGACACGAGCTGGATGATGAGCGCGGGGTCTTTTACTACCGGGGATTGTGACTTGGTCCATCCCGATTGATGATTTTACCGCATATTTGATTGAAACTTATTTGTTATCATCATGATTTGGGCTGATTGCCATACTTGGGCTTCATGCCAATTATTTGAATCCTTTGGCAATTTTTATCACTATTTCCTCACTGTTTTAACTTATATTTAAACTCAGTCCTGTTGATAATTATTGTTTTACAAACTCAGCCGCTTTTATGCAGATTTGAAAACTCAAATGATATTTCTAAATGGTATTTTGGGATGAGAACTACTGTTTTACAAATGCACGAGGGGCTTATGATGATTTTCGGATTGAGTGAGGCTGAGGTCCATATGTGAGGATATACTGAGTGATATGAGGCCGAGGGCCTGAGATACTATTTATGCCACGAGGTGGCTTGAGTGATGTGAGGCCGAGTGATATAAGGCCGAGGGCCTGAGATACTATTTATGCCACGAGGTGGCTTGAGTGATGTGAGGCCGAGCGATATGAGGCCGAGGGCCTGAGATACTTTATATGCCACGTGGTGGCTTGAGTGATGTGAGGATATGTTGAGTGATGATGCCACGATGTGGCTTGATATAGCGCTTGGGCCGTAAGGGGCCCCTCCGGAGTCTGCACACCCACAGTAAGCGCGGGTACCCATTGTTCTGAGTGATTGATACTATGCCTGAGGGGCTGATATGAGTGATTGTGAGGTAGCCCGAGGGGGTGATACTATTCTGAGAATGAGACCGAGGGGCTGTTACTGATATGATATTGAGCCTGAGGGGCTGTTACTGTTCTGATATTGAGCCCGAGGGGCTGACATTGTTCTGATATTGAGCCCGTGGGGCTGGTTTTGTTGATATTATACCCGAGGGGCGATTTGTTGTACATGGTTTGCCCGAGGGGTTGTTTATATTTCTATCATTTTTGTTACTCACTTGTAAACTACTTGCTTTACTTGTTGGAAAAAAGGGATTTTTACTTAATTTCTCACTGCTTTACAGTTTAAAGTGATTTTACTGCTTTAGTATGGAATACCTTGTGTTTTTTGCGTGATTTCTTGCCCTCAGTCTTTATTTATTATTATTACTCACTGAGTTGGAGTACTCACATTACTCCCTGCACCTTGTATGCAGATTCAGGTATGTTTTGGCTGATCGAAGGCAGAGTCATCAGGGTTTAGCAAGGTAGCTGCCGGCGTTCGCAACAATGCTTTTCTCTCTCCTCATTTCATTAGTCTGTATTTGTACACACCAGGATTTCAGTTGTATTTATACCCTAGTAGATGCTCGTGACTTGTGACACCCCGGTTAGGGTTGTGTCGCGTTGTGCTTCTGTTAATTATATCATTAACTCATATTTAAACTATTTATTAATGTTTAACTATTTTTGAAAAGGCGATATGGGTTGGTTGGCTGGCCTTGTCTTCACGAGAGGCGCCATCACGACCGGAGCGGGGTTTGGGTCATGACAAAACAGAAGAGAAGTCACACGAAGTGCACACTCCCCAGATGATTTAGAAGACTCAGAGAGAAGAAGGGTTTCATAACAGTTTATATACAGTTCACCAAATGTCAAAGCGGTAAAAGCGGCAATTAGCACATTAGGCTTAAACATGTAGAAAATCAAATAATAGATAAAGCAAATTATAACAACTATTCTAAGCTCGAATTCTTAAACCCTAAACCGAAATTTTGGGTTTGGTTCCCCAGTAGAGTCGCCAGAGTTATCGCACATCCTTTTTACACACCCGAAGGTAGTATAAGGGAGTTTTTTCATTTTAAGTGACATTATTCGAAATGGAATTATTTTATTTATTTTATTCAGAGTCGCCACTTGGGATGGTTTACTTTCTGGTGTCCCAAGTCACCGGTTTATTTCGAAATCCCAAATCGAAGAACATTCGACTTTCTATTTGAAGTCTGCGAACTAGAAATTCTGAATAAGGAATTCTTTTAACCCGAGATAAGGTGTTAGGCACCCCCGGATTCTGTGGTTCTAGCACAGTCGCTTAAACTATTACAATTGGCATATTATCTGATTTTAATACATGTTTTTGCCTATGGTACATTTTTAAACTTATTAACCGCTTTTAATTAATTTTAGGAAAATTCAACGTTATCTAAAGCATGTCTTGAACCACGCCACATGAAATGCACCCGCGGTCCACGATACATTTTATTTAACGTTGTTGAGATTTGGATTTGGATCACATGAAATGCACACCCGAATTTAAGAAAAATAATTTTTTAAATAGCGCGCCTAAAGCAACTGCGCACTTTCACATTTGCGAGGTCCATGGAAAATTCAACTAAATGGCACACCTCGATTTCTATGGATTAAAGTTAAATAAAATGAGGGCCATGCGTTTTGAGATTTTATTTGGCACGGCACACCTCAAACCCGATTTTAAGAGTCTAATTAATTGAGGAAGGCTTAATGAAATTCTAATTATTTGTTCGAACCTATGTAGCAACTACCAAGCACTGTATTGAGCAACTAATCGTCTAAGAAGGAAATTGCCTCCACAATAAAGCAACTAAACGAAGCAGCTGAATTTGATGAAACTAAACAGGCCCAAGTAACAAGAGGTAAATAATCCATTTACAGATGCCTTCAGGCTTGGGCCCAAAATGAGCCCAATTCTTAGTGAGGTAAGGACGTCCAGGGACACAGAGCATGCAGTCGAATCTGAGGTTAAACCTTTTGTCAGCTGGGCCAACATTAGGCCCAAACTTCAGAACAAACATTTGTACAAAACCATTTAAATGCCAATCAACTAAGACCATACAAGACACGAAATTGAACTAACATTTTATTTCTGAATTTTTAACTATTCAAGCATAGAGTAACCAGCTAAGCATTCTGAATTTTAACTCACAACTCCAAATTAAACATGCTCATAAGTAAAACAAAAGTAAATCAGTACCTCCCTCTACTCTTAAAACGATATTTTTAGACCATTTTTCTTGGTCACAATAACTGTAAGCTAACTACTAAACTTGGAAGCCATTCAATTAACAGTTCATGAAATAAATTGCTACATGGTTTTCCAAATAGTAGAGTACAAACCAGATAGACTACAACGTGAAACTTTCTGGTTCCAAACCTTAAGAATTTAAACAGATTCAAACAAATTCCCATAGCAGCACTGGTTTCAACAAGCCAACACAAATCTGAAGCATGCTTAACTCTACTGAAGTTTCTACTGCACTAATTCTTTGCCACCCACACATATAATGAGAAACTTCAAACATTTAAACTAAACAAATGGAAAGAAGCATTTGTCTAACACTATAACCGAGTCTAACAATACAATAAACAAGAACTAAACAACTTATGAGCATATGCAGATTGATCTTCAAACACAAAATGAGCTCAGTTGCATTTTTCAACAAACTCCAGGTTTTCCATACACAAAACATACTTTATAACTTCACTTGCCATTCAATAGTTCAAAGAGATACCTGGAAATAAAAGGGAAACAATAAAGTGAAGAATCAGCAAGAGAACAACAACAGACTAAACCCAGAGTCAGCAATAAAATAGTGCAGAAACCAGCAAATTAACACCAAGACTTCAAACCAATTTGAATCCTTTCAAACCCAGATTCACGACCTTGGAAGCCTTTTAGAAATTATAAATTCTTCATAGGAATCAAAGAACAAAAAAACCAGGTCCTCACTCAAGCAATTTTCAGTAACTTTCAAACTTAAAAGGAGACTCAGCCGTTTTTAATTCTTTGTATTTTTCAATCTCCAAAAAAAATCCTCCTTGCTAAAGAAGAAACTATGCCTTTATAGGCAAACCTTAGGGCAGCAGAATGAATTCAGTTTATTGCTTTTTACCCCTTTTGAAATTTTCATTTTTGCTCTCATGTCCTTAGTTAAAAAATCAAGTTTTCACATAAGTCCCAATCCCAGCTTCTAGGCAGCTTCCCATTCAGTTATTAAAGATTCTCTCACCTAGAATTCCTAGACTACCCCTTGAACCCCTGCTATTTACTTCAGAAAACTCATGGATCATGGGTCAAATTGACCCAATGGCTTAAACTAAAAATGCATGGGCTGCCTTTTGCAAATGGGCTAGAAACGACCTAAGCCCAAACTAAAATCTGTAGGCAGAAGAAAAGAAAAAGCCATTCAGATGATTTCAAAACTAAACCTAAACAAAAATGACTAATTACTAATCACAAGTGAGCATGGAATTAACTAAGTTATTAAATTGAAAAAAACCTAATTAAGCTAAACTATGAGACTAAAATAACAGGAGGAATAGAAGTTTAACTATGATATTAATAAAACTAAACAGACCAAATATCCTAGAAAAGCTTTAGAGGTGTGAAAAAAAGAAACAAATAGAACAAACGAACACAAACTCAATTCTAGGCTCAGAAACTTGGTCGAGTTTCAATTAAGGTGAAAACTTAACCGAAGGAAAGGAGAAGAAAAGAAGAGGAATAAGAGGTAAAAATAAAACAAAAATGTACAGGAAGATGGAGAGAACTCACCGCCTAAACTTGAAATCACACTTGATATCCTGACTTACACGAAACTGATGCTAATCACTTGTTCTTTATAAAGAACAAACGAACAGTATCAGTTTTGTAGTGAATCAACCTTCTAATTATGAAAAACAAAGGTCTGAGTCGATGCATGCCACCGGGTTCAACAAAAATTGATTTTGAACTTTTAGGGTTCGAACTTAGATTTAAGATTCAAGAGGTTCTGGAAAGATTCGAGGGAAAAAGAGTGAGGGTTCGGAAAGAGGAGGATGTGAGGCTTTTGGGGTGTTGATTTGGGGTTAGTCAGAGGTGGCGCCGCCGGCCTGAGGTGGTGGGGAAATGGGGCGGCGGTAGGGTTTATAGGGACGAATCTCTGAAGATGGGAGAGTGAAGAGAGATGAGTTTGAGGGGGGGGGAGGGTAGGGCTTTAGGACAATTAAATAGTAACATGGACCCCAGTTCCGGACTGTTCGCTCAAATAAGATCAACGGTCCTGATCGAAGGCTATTAAAACGGGGTCGTTTGGTCTCTGCATGGGCAGACCGTGTTGGGGAAGAATTGGGCCGGTTTTAACGGGTTTCAGATATTAAAATAAATGGGCTTGGGGAAATTAAGTGGATTTGGCCTAAATCAGACTTCCTTCTTTTATTTTCCTTTTCTTTCAATTTCTTTTCAAAATTCAAGTCTCTTTTCCTCTTTTTTTTTCAAATTAAAAATAAAACCCTAAACTATTTTTAAAAACTAAATTAGCCTACCAAATTATATTAATTATTTAGATTATTATTTACAATAACTAATTAAATACCATATTAAAAGAAAACTACCAAAATTCGAAGCAAAAAATTAAAAAATGCAAAAATGAGTTATTTTTTGTGATTTTTCCATTTTTGTAAAACATACTAATTTGCTAATTAATCTAAAAAATGTAAAATTAAATTCTAAATGCAAATGCAATGTATTTTTTGTATTTTTATGAATTAAATAAGATTAAACATGCATACAAAAATGCAAAAAATCAGAAAAATTCTAGAATAATTCCTAGAATAACAAATAATTAAAAGAAAAAATCTAATTTTGGAATTCTGTAGGAGTAATTCATGCGAGGCAAAAATTATGTGCTCACAACGATATCTCGGTGGACTGAAGGCTAGCTCCCCTACTGTTGTTGATCAAGTGCCGCTCCGATGTCTGCACAGAGTGTAGAGTGTAGTATCAGCACAACCGACCCCATATCTAGCCTAACCCCGACGAGGTAGTGACAAGGCTAGGACCAGACTCCAAATAAACCTGTGCAGTTATAAAATATACAGCGGAAATATAAACAGGTACTAACAGTTTAAAAGGGAGGGGGAAACATGCTTCGGGGAAACATATCAATTCTATCAGAAACTTAATAAAGTATGAAAGAACACTCGATGTCTACAATCAATACAATGACAATACTATTGCGGCGCGCAACCCGATCCCTTATCATTTGACATTGTTGCGGCATGCAACCCGATCCACATATATAACTGTTGCGGCGTGCAACCCGATCCAATATAATATTTGTTGCGGCATGCAACCCGATCCAATATAACATATGTTGTGGCGTGCAACCCGCTCCAATATAATGTCTGTTGCGGCGTGCAACCCGATCCACATATATAACTATTGTGGCGTGCAACCCGATCCACATATATAACTGTTGCGGCGTGCAACCCGATCCAATATAATATCTAATAATATTGTGGCGCACAACCCGTTCCAAATATACAGTCAACAATAATCATAGTTACCCGTCCCGACAAAGGATCAACAATAGACTACACTGTCCCGGCAAGAGAACCCTGTGTACAAGCATATACGTCTCGGCAAGGGAGAAACAACTATAACTAAAATTGTTCCAACATCTAACTACCTCAACTATAACTCAACTAGTATCAACATCTAACTACCTGAGCTATAACTAAATTTGTTACAACACCTAACTACCCAGCTATAACCAAACTTGTTACAACACCTAACATGAAGAATCATGAACCTAAGCGTCCATAGTATCAATTAAGAACATAATGCAAGGGAACCTCAACTCAACAATATCCCGGCAAGGGGGCAACATAATGATCTCTTCTCTTTCTCACTTTTACTTCACACTTCACTTCACAACTTGAGCCAATGCTCAAGAGTTTCGATTATCACTTATACTTTCACAATTCGTTATACAACTGGAGCCAACGCTCCTCAATGTTCATATGTCACAACTCTTTCCACAACTTTACACAACAAATAGAAATTTTCACCAAGGAATGAATAAAACAACGAGATCAAGAAAATCACAAGGTAAGACTCACGGTCATGCTTGACACCAATGCATAGATACTCGTCACCATGCCTATAAGTCGTACTCAACAAGAAACAAATAGAAAATAGGACACACTCCTAATCCCTCAAACTAAGGTTAGACCAAACACTTACCTCGATGCCTCAAACATAACTCAAGCTTCAATTATAGCTTTACCCCTTGATTCCACCGCCAATTCGCTCGTATCTAGTCACAAATTACTTAATTACATCAATAAACTCTAAATGAATCAACCCCAATGCATGAAAATGAGTTTTCCAAAGTATTACCCAAAAAGTCAAAAATCGCCCCCGGGCTCACATGATCAAAACTCGAGGTTCGAACCAAAACCCGTTTACCCATTCCCCCACGAGCCCAAATATATGATTTGTTTTGAAATCATACCTCAAATCGAGGTCCAAATCCCCAATTTTTAAAAAACCTAGGTTCTACCCAAAACACCCAATTTCCCCCATGAAATTCATTGATTTGAAGTTGAAATCATGTTAATGATTGAATAAAACTAGTTAAAAATGACTTACAATTGATTTGGAAAAGGAAGGTTGTTTGAAAAATCGCCTCTTATGTTTTTGGGGTTTTGAAAAATGAAAAATGACTGAAAATCTCATCTATTTATACCCTTCTCAGACCCCCCGGACCGCACAGAGTCGACTGCGGCCGCACAGCATGGCACTGTGCGAACCGCACAAAGTCAACTACGGCTGCGCAGCAGCGCCCTGTGCGGACCGCACAAAGCCGACCGCGGCCGCACAACCTTCACCGCGCACCGCACAAGATCGACCGCGGGCCGCACTGGTGGGGTTCAGAGACCTGTAATTTCTGGTTTTTAAGCCTAAAACATCCCGAAACATACCCAAAACACACCGAACCCTCGGAACACCAAACCAAGTGCACACAAAACCTCAAGAACATCCTACAAACTTATTCGTATAATCAAATCATCAAAATAACATCATGAACATCAAATCAAATCTCAATATCAATGAAATCTTCTCAAAACTTCTTTAAATATCAACTTTGCAATTTAAGTCCAAATCACGTCATATGACATCCATTTTTCACCAAATTCAACAGAAATATCTTAAATCATATATAAGACCTGTACCGGGCACCCAAAATACGGCCCCGATACCATCATGTTCTAATCAAAGTTCATTTCAAATTTCTTTAAACAAATTTCAGAAAATAATTTTCTTTGAAAATTCATTTCTCGGGTTCGGGACCTCGGAATTCAATTCCGGGTATATGCCCAAGTCCCATATTTTTCTACGGACCCTCTGGGACGGTCAAATCATGGGTCCGAGTCCGTTTACCCAAAACGTTAACCGAAGTCAAATTAACTCAGTCTATTATCAAAACTTATCGTTTTACACAGATTATCATATTGAGCTTTCCGGCTAAGCGCCCAGATTGCGCCCGCAAATCGAGGTGACTCTAAATGAGGTTTTCAAGGCCTCAGAACATGGAGTTTCATTGTCATCACCCTAATTTCAGTAATGTAAAGCAAAGGAAAAGAGAGCAGCAATTCCACCATTGACATCCATTAAAAAGTTTTGAAGCTTTAAATTCGAATTTGGGCTTTCAAAAATCATTATTTGTTTGGATTGGGTGTTGTTGCAAACAATTGGGAATATGATTTGGAGTTTATACCTCAATTTTGAAGGGTTTTGGTGAAGATTCGACTTGGTTTTGGCTGAATTTCAGTTTGAAACTTGAAGAAGGAGAAGAAGAAGAAGAAGAAGAAGAAGAAGAAGAAGAAGAAGAAGACAACATGATATATATTATGTTTACGAAATTGTAGTAAAAATGTATTCTGTTGTTTATATATTTTTCTTTTATTTATTTAACTATTGTATGAAAGTTGAACAACATTGTATATAAGTTGTGTGTTATTGTAGTTTTATATAATTGAGTAGAAATAATGTATGAAAATTGTAGATAAGTTGTATAATATATAATTAGTTATATGAAATTTGTTTTTACTATGTATAAATTAGATACAAAATATACAAAATATATTGTATAAAATTTGTATTTAAGTTGTATATTATTGTAGTTGTATTTAACTGGGTAGAAATAATGTATGAAAGTTGTAGATAAGTTATAGGTAAGTTGTATAATATATAATTAGTTGTATGAAATTTGTTTTTACTATGTAAAAATCAGATACAAAATATACAAAAGACATATTGTATAAAAATTATGTTCAAGTGGTATGATATTGTAGTTATATATAACTGGGTAGAAATTGAATCATTTACAATTAACTGTTCAAGAACTCTAGGGTGAATTCATAGTGGAAGTTGCAGATTAGGCACAATTGAATTCGAATTTTCAACTCAAGCTATATACATCAGTTGAGATATGAGGGATTAGATTCTCTAAATCCCTAAATATAAGTTCAATCTGGACATAAGATTTAACAAGGAAATTAGAAAACACCTAGCAAGAGACGATACATATGAGGGAAAGGGACGAAGAGTTTTTGTTTTAAGATGCAGTGATGTGTGAGAGTGGAGGTATAATCCACCAAAAAACGAAAGTTTTTGTCTTTGATGTGTGAAAATTGGTTTATTTTCACTTTTCCTTCCTTGTTTACGGCTGGTAGTTTAACTAAGGAATTTTTAACAAGGAAATCAGAAAAGGGGAGAGAAGAGGGGATAGAGGAGAGAGAAAAGGAAAAAGGTGTAACTAAATTCCTTGATTCAAGGCACAAATAATGGATTGAAAACTTTTTAAGATGGATTGTATATATTTTATAACTAAAATATGTTTAGGTCGGGTAAATACCAAAACATGGACATTTTTTGTAATAAGGTTTCTAATAGTGTATAGGAATGAAAAAAATCCCTTTTATATATATACAATCTCTAACTTTTTGTGGGTTATCTCACATTTTTCTTTTTAAATCCGCTTGTCTTGATAATATCTCCATTAGGAAAAGCTAACATATTTTTTAATTTGCATTATTATAATTATTATTCTATTGGGTCTGTTTGAAACGGTGAAAGTATTCCCATATTATGTTTATGTTTATAGGTAATGAAGAAAATATTTAATACTTCTTTATGTTATCTTTGTTCTATATTTTGATGAGTTTGTTAACATTTAGTAGTTCATATGGATTAGTACTTTTGTGTGTTTGAATCAAGCTTTTGGGTTTGGAGTTTAAAGATCACGATTTTAGAATTTGGGTTCAACCATATGGTTTGTTGTTTGTGTGTTAGAGCTTATGATTGTTTACTGCCAAAGAGAATTTGCTATCTTTCTCTTTATACACAATATATATTTCACTGATATGTTCGTTGCATGAAGTACAACATTTAATTGTCAGCGACATAATTAGTAAATATAATATGTGTTTATAATACTTAATTAGTAAATATATTATGTATTATATATTATACTGAAGGATGTTTCATGTCATGGCCTAAAACACTACTCTTTCTGGTGGTGTTTAGTTCTATTATTCTTTATTGATCTATTGATGCATATTGCAAAACTAAATCAAAAACCACTCCAATTCAACTCGTCCACATAAGCATAACAAAATAGGTAGTGGAGAAAATGGGGAGGTAACTCACGAGACGACGGGTCGGGTCGTCACACAAATTAAATGAAGACCCATCATATCCACCTGTCAAACAAAGGAAGAGAAAGCAAGCAACTTTCAAAAATCAGGTGATTCAAGATAAGGTTCAAAAATTACTAAAAATTGGGTCTATCCGCGAGGTAATGTATCCTAATTGGTTATCCAATACCGTTGTAGTAATGGTAAGTGGCGAGTTTGTGTAGATTACACGGACCTTAACAAAGCTCGTCCTAAAGATTCTTTCCCATTACCACATATAGATCAACTAATTGATGCTACCGCATGGCATGAGTTGTTAAGTTTTTTAGAAGCGTATTGAGGATATAATTGGATTAAAATGGATCCTGTGGAAGAAGAAAAAACTTCATTTATAACAGACAGGGGGACTTACTGCTATAAAGTAATACCCTTTGGTCTTAAAAATGCTGGCGCAACATATCAAAGACTGGTGACCAAAATGTTTCAAGAACATTTGGGAAAATCCATGGAGTTTATATAGACGATATGCTCGTTAAAACTCAGCATTCAAGAGATCATATATCACACCTGTCTGATACGTTTCAGATTTTGCAAAAATTTAACATGAAATTAAATCCTGAGAAATGTGCATTCGGTGTTACATCAGGTAAGTTTTTAGGTTTTCTTGTTTCTAACCGTGGTATTGAAGTGAATCCCATACAGATTAAGGCCATTGAAGAAATTCCTGACATGCTTACAAGTAGAAAAGAAATGCCCAGGTTGATAGGAAGAATTGCAGCCTTGGGGAGATTCATTTCTAAATCATCAGAAAAATGCTTTAAGTTCTTTTCAGCTCTTAAAAAGCAAGATCAGTTCGAATGGACTGAGGAATGTCAGCAGGCACTCAAAAATTTGAAGGCATACCTGTCAAATCTGCCATTACTCACAAAACCAAAGGTTGGGGAAAGATTGCTTATCTACCTTGCTTTCTCAAAAATAGCGGTAAGTGCTGTTTTAGTCCGTAAAGACCAAGGTAAACAATCTTCGATCTATTATGTCAGCAAATCTTTATTAGTTACGGAGACACGGTATCCTCAGTTAGAAAAGCTAGCACTTGCATTAATTATGACATCTAGAAAATTAAGGCCTTATTTTTAGTGTCATCCTATCGTTGTAGTAACTGCTTATCCATTATGAAATATATTACATAAGCATGAGTTGTTAGGTAGGTTAGCCAAATGAGCTATAGAATTAAGTGAATATGACATCGCATACCAGCCTAGAACCGTGATAAAATCTCAAGTGTTAGCAGATTTTGTGGCTGATTTTAGCCAAGAAATGCAATTGGAAGCAGAAAACAAATTGCAAGTGTTCAACGGCTCTAATCCGGGAATTTGGACCTTATTCGCTGATGGTTCCTCTAATGTGAAGGGTGCAGGCTTGGGAATTGTTTTGGTACCACCTACAGGTGAAACCATTTGACAAGCCATTAAATGTCATTCTATAACTAACAATGAGGCAGAGTATGAAGCTGTGATTGCAGGTTTAGAACTAGAACGAGAATTTGGCATTAATCAGATTATGATCAAAAGCGATTCGCAGCTTGTAGTTAATCAAATGTTGGGGACTTATATGGCCAGGGAAGCACAGATGCAGTAGTACTTAGAGAAGGTACGAGATCTGATCAGGCAATTCCAAACCTGGAAAGTTAGGAAAATATCAAGAGATGAAAATGTCGAGGTGGACGCCCTAGCCAATCTCGCATCTGCAGCAGACGTGGCAAGCAATGAAAATACTTCCGTAATTCATTTGTTTCATTCAGTGCTCGATCCAGACAAAAATGAGGTAAATTTTAATAACTTAACCTGGGATTGGAGGAACGAGATTGTTGCATTTTTGCAGTATGAAACCATCCCTAAAGACAAGAAAAAAGCTCACGCGCTTCGAAAAAAGGCTGCTCTATATTGTTTAAATCAAGGCAATCTTTATCGAAAAATGTTCGGTGGACCCTTAGCAAGGTGCCTCGGACCTTCAAAGACAGAATATGTAATGAGAGAGATACAAGAGGGGCATTGTGGAAATCACGCCAGAGAAAGATCACTAGTAAGAACCATGATTAGGGCAGGTTATTACTGGCCTAACATGGAAGAAGAAGCGGAAATTCTTGTGGCTAAATGTGATAAGTGCCAAAGATACGGTAATAACATGAATAGACCTATGGAGTTGTTACATCTGGTCATTGCACCGTGGCCATTTATGAAATGGGAAATGGATATCGTGGGTCCACTGCCACAAGCAAAAGGACAGGCAAAATTCTTGCTTGTACTTACTGACTATTTTACTAAATTAGTGGAAGCAGGAGCATTCAAACAGGTGCAATAAAAAGAAGTTAGAGATTTCATTTGGCGAAATATCATATGTCCATTCGGTGTGCCAAAGGAAATCGTGTGTGATAATGGCCCTCAATCTATAGGCACACAAATTACAAAGTTTTTTCAAAGTTGGCAGATCAAAAGGATTACATCCACACCTTATCATCCGGTGGGTAATGGACAAGCTGAGTCAACAAACAAAGTCATTATCAACAATTTAATGAAGCGTTTGGAGGAATCCAAAGGTAATTGGCCAGAATTATTACCTGGTGTTTTATGGGCATACCGCACAACAACAAAAACAAGTACGAGAGAAACACCATTTTCATTAGTTTATGGAGCTGAATCTTTAATTCCAGTTGAGATAGGAGAGCTAAGCACAAGGTTTACGCAAGCGTCAGAAGAGTCTAATGGCGAAGAAATGCGCATAAATCTTGATCTACTTGAAGGGAAAATAAAAGTTGCATTAATAAGAATGGCAACACAAAAGCAGGTCATAAAACGATACTACAATCGAAAAGCACACCTAAGATTCTTCAAGATTGGGGACTTCGTGCTCAAAAAGGTTTTTCAATCTACGAAGGCAGCCAATGCGGGAAATTGAGTCCAACCTGGGAAGGACCCTACATGATTTATGGTATTGTAGGAAAAGGAGCATACGAGCTGGAAATGATATATGACAAGATACTACCTTCGCACTAGAATGCTATTCATTTGAAGAGATATTATTTCTAAGGAATACCCATGGTCAGGTATCTATGTTTTAAAATTTTATTTTTGAATTGCTAAAATTTTACTAACGATTTTAGATAATAGGCAAAAAGCTAGCCCATACTAAATGATGAGTCACGACCTGCAAGGCACGTGGAATAAATTAAACTTCCCAAGTCTAGGGTTACAATTATTCTGATAGAAATTCAAATGGGTTAAGCAGTCTTCATCTATAATCACAACTCCGAGTCCGGTATGTTTTTCATTTTCAAGGAAAGGACCAAATGAGAGGAACAATCAAGTGCTCGAGGCTTCATACTCAATGCTCAAACACTTGGGGGACTATATAATATACACAGGCATATGTATAAAGAAGGCAAATAAGATTGGGAAATAACCAAAGATCAATCCTGAAAAGTTCAATCATTGAATGAGTCAAGTGTAGAGCAAAGTCACGAGCTAAGGCCAAAGAAAAACCGTACCATAGTTAGGGTAAAGGCAATGTACTGAAACGAGTTATAAATAAAAACCTTGTGTCTATTTTTCTTTTTTAAATATGTTATAAGAAAAATAGTTACGAGAAAGTTATAGATGTAATTCAAATACATGTAAAGTGTTATTCAAAACTAAACAAAGTTCAAATAAAAACTTGTCAAAGTTATTTCAAGAAACATGTGTATTCCTATTTCTTTTATCGTATATTAACACCGTTATGAAGTTGAGACGTCTTATTCATTAAGTGTCAAATATAAAAGGGCCCTCTTTTATAAAATTCATGATTAATTTAAGTATTCATGAAGTTAGCAGAAGCATTTTTGAAGAATAAAAATGCAAGTTATTCAGTAAGTCCTTAGAAATAAAGGGAAGAATAAACAAAACAGAAGTTCAAATAGTAACGTAAGCTTCTTAATATTAGAAAGTTTAGACTAAGTATGAACTTAGTCATAAACCAAAAATTATTTATCCATTTTGCCCCATAAAAGGTCTGGGGACTTAAGTTTCCAAAAGAAACCCTCAAATGAGACCAAGGGTTATAACCACATTTCACCAAAAAGAGAAAACAAAACACAACACAAAGGAGTTCAAATAAACTTTTCACTGATTTGATGAAGGGACTGAAGCAGGTACCTCAATAGCAGCGGACTCAACTTGGCTTGAAGGAGCGGGGATACCCGTATCAATTTCAACATTTTCATAAGCACAGGAGAAGAAAAATCTTAGTTTTGCTGAGCCTTCTCAATAGTCTCTTTGATCCTGGCTAACTCAGATTCCATGTTAAAATTCTCTTGGCTAGCTTCAACAAGGGTATCGTGGCGAGAATTCAAAAACGCCCAACTCACTTCAATGGCAGATTTATCTTCAAGGATCTCGTAGTCTCTTTCCCAATCAGCAATTTCATTTTTTAATTTTTCATTTTCAGCCAAGGCAGATTCATAAGAAGCTTGAAGAGAGGCGTGGGAATTTTCTAAAGAACAAACCTTATCAGAAGATACCCGGAGGTCTTCCTGAGTTTGGGTCAAATTTTGCACAAGTTCACCAGCATTCTTCCTTCTCAGCCAAGAGAGCTTTCAACTCTCTAATCTCTTCACTTGCCTTAGAAAGCTGCTCGAAAAAAGAGGTTTCAAGACGAGCCTTCTCCTTATCTACTTGACTTGAGGAAGCCTTTTCAACTGCCAATTTCAAAGTCAAGGCCTGCACATGTTGCTCCAAGGTACTCTTACTTTCTTCTAAGAATTCCACATCAATCTGAAGACTTTCATACTGTTCCTTCCAATTATACACCTCTAATTGATAATCACACACTAACTGCTCTAAGAGAGTAACCCTTCTCATCATCACCGTGCCGATCAGGTTGGCCTAAACAAAAGAAGGGAAAGAGAAAGAAATGAGAATCCTGAAGATAGAAAAATGGAAAACTAAAAGTTTGAAGAAAGGAATACCTTTAAAGAAGCATGCACTATGTCATTCATCAAGGTCAAAGAACTATGGCTGTCTAGATTAGCTCTCTCAATAGGACTAATTAAATGCTTTAGCCACACGTCAGTTTGATCTGATTTCCTTAAAAGGTTACCCTCAGCAGGGACTTCAATAGTAACTTGCTTCATAGCACCACACCTACTTGAGGAACCAACCTCAGTATGATGAACGATTAGAGGGGAAATTGTTGAAGAAGGAATAGTAGAAACAGTAAAAATAGCCTGGGGAGGAATGGAAATAGCCACGATCGGCAAGGAAGGAGTCACAAGAATGGAAGTAGAAAAAGAAGCCAGGGGTGCTTCATCAGAAATTGGACCTAAACTTTCACTACCAAACCCGCGGTCAAAAAGCTGCTCAACAGAATCATGAGAAGCAGCGGGAACATCATCAACATCATCAGGGATCACTACCGGGGCTTCAGCAAACTTGGTAAGAGGAATAGAATGGCGGGGGGATGCTTCTGCTTCATCATCGAAAATAATATGTCTACGAGCCACTGGCCTTGTTATCAAGGAACCCCCATCTTCATCTTCTTCGGAGTCTCGGTCATCAATAACTTTTCTTTTCGATGAAGAGCCCAAAATTATTTCTTTGTCCCTTTCCAAAGAAATACGAGAAGCCGCGACCGACTCGGCACTAGTCCCTCGAACTACAAATCCTGATAGAAAGAAGGATTAAAATCAGTTCAGGAAAAAGACAATGAGAAGTTAAATAAAAACTCTTAGTAAAAGATTTTTTCCTTACCATGAGTTTTTACTTTCCAACCAAAGCGGTGAGAGAGATTTTTCCAAGATCTACCCTCCACTGGGGTTATATTCAACAACTTTCCTACCCAATCGCGAAAATTGGAAATTTCTTCAACGATTCCCATGGTTGCTGGAAAAGAAAAGCAAAATTAGAATAATAATCTTCAAAACTGAGGAAAAAGGTACGACACAATTACTAAAAAGAAGACTCACGTGCAAAATTCCACTTCTCAAGGAAGAGAACGTTCTCATGACCCACTAAACCAACAGTGGGGGCAGCACTAAACCTGGCATACCAGCCACGGTCTCTGTCATATTCGGGGCTAACCAGAACTCTTTTGCTCCTTGCTACTAGTGTAAAAAGACCATTGCGAAAGAGTTTGGGAGAGTAAAGATGAATTAGATGGGAGAAAGTAAAAGGCACACTGGCCATATTGCTCAAATGCCTCGTACAGGCAACAACCCTCCATACTATTGGGCCAATTTGACTTAAGCAAACATCAAAGAAATGACAAAACTCGAGAATAACAGGATCAATAGCAGGTTTGAATCGTAATGTGAAAGGGTACGTATAGACAAAGGAAAATCCGGTTAAGTAGGAGGTGATTCTTTGATTTGGATTGGGAATAATGATAGGAAAGTCATGACTCCAATGACAGTCATTACGAACTAGAGAAATTAGACCTTTTGTGATCTGAGTTGGATAGATATCAGCACGATCTAAAGAGGACACTTGATTTCTCAAGGACTCCCTATCATTATAGAAAGATAGTTCAGCAGGAACTATTTCATCCACTGTGGGTTCACGAACAGGCTCAGAGGGTTCTTTTCCTTTAGAAGAAGATCTTTGAGAAAAAGAACCTCTGGTTCAAAAGCAGGACTGGAACCAGCCGAAGGAAGAGAAGAACCACGCAGAGATGAAGATCCAAAATTACGAAGCCTACCCCCTATTCTACTCCTACTGGGGGCATTAGGGAAGCTATCAACTATGGGGACGTTTTTAGGGTTAGGGTTTGATGAAGACATGATAGTACGAGGAAGAAGCAAACAAAAATTCGAGAATTGGATATTCAGAGAACTTTATATGGTAAAGACAAAGAACAAAACTATATTTATACTGAGAAGTAACCATCAAAGGAAAAGGTACAATGATGGAGATGTCATAATGAGAACTGACGCTTCGTGATTAGTGAAGCTGTGAAAAAGCCCTAAAAAGCACTGCAAAGTTGCAGAATCAGTAAAAGGGTGCCACGTGTGAAGAGTATTAAATGGACGTGGCAATTTAAGCATCGATTCTGTCATAGCATTAATGGTGACAAAAATTCCCGCTTTAATGAATTCCACTTCCCAAATATTCATTTGATGAATAAATGGTAAGTGGGGGGACGATCTGTATTGGGAAAAATTGAGTTTACATATTGAAGTTATTGAAAGATGACGTGTCATAACTTGGAGGCTGGTCAAAGGATGATGATTAGCAAAGAGGCACGAGTTACAACAGATACGAGTAGAGGCACATAAAGAGGCACGAGCGGTTATTCAGAAGACTCAACGCTCGTACCTATTTAATCCAAAAATCAAGGAGAATAAATCTGACAACACAAGAGAGTATGGATACAGTATTTAATAAGCATTAAATACTAAAAACATTGGGGAACCTGTATTGAATCCTAATGATTATGTAATGTAGCATTTAATGCCTTTAATTGTCTATAATGACCTTATTATGACAAAGACATAACGTATAACTTGGAGATAGCTATAAAAGGAAGAGAATGGATCATTTGTAAAGACACGAAATACTATCTGAATACATTGGTTTACTTTGTTTTCTTTTAATTATCTTATTGTTTGCAAAATTACTTTCCTTTATTCATTCTTTGATTATCAGTAACCCGAGTTCTTCTAAATTAAAGCTTTAACTGAAATTCAACTTTTAAGTTAAACATGATGTTCTAAAACATACTTATGTATCAGCCATGAATTTGGTACATTATTTACTTCTATTCGATATTAGCGGTTAACAATATTTATGGGGTTGGCTCAAGCATACTTTCATTGTTATGCCTGTACTATGGAAAATTATTTCAAGGCCAGTCCGCTTTTTGTTTTTCTTTATTATCTTTGTTTAGTGCAATGAAATATGGTCATTGCCAATAGTGGATGTAACTTATAATCTAAATAAACAATTGGTTTTATACTGATTGTGAAGAAACAGATATCGAGTGTAGCTCTTTCTTCTTTTTTTTTTCTTTTTCGAACTATAGAGGCCAAGTATGCATATACTACACTTTGTAAAAAGGTTGTTCTTTCTTGAGTATCAATAAATATGCCAACTATGACGTCAAAGTTCTCTATATAAGCTGGACAAAATTGTCATTTTTTTGGATTATTAATTTAGGTTAATAAAGAGGACGCGAAGGAGAAAGGATTTTCAGATTTGTTATATCTTGATTCAATCAGCATGTGATATCTGGTAAAGGTCTCTTTATTATATCCCTTATCAAGGTAAGACTCTAACAACCAGCGGAACTATCACTAGCACTTCATGCCTAACAGTCAATGAAGCCTTATTAGTACTAATTACCTTTTTTGAGATTAAGATAGACCAAGAGATTTTTATATAAAGTGGAAGAAGATTCATGCTTCAAATGTATGCTTTTTCTTTGAAGAGTATAAGATATTCGTGAGGTTTAAGCACACAAAGATAGTGATTGTAATTTTTTTGACAACTTCAGTTTCTATTAATTTGTTGTAGCAGTTGTTGTTGATTTATAATGCTGCAATAAATAGAAGAAAACATGATGACATCTTATTTAACGTTTCTGCAGATCCTTTAATCAGTCAGACATGCATGTCTTAGGTACTTTTGAGGATTTATTTAATTTTGCGATATATATACATGAGAAAGCAATTGGATGGTTCAAAATATCTGCACAGTAAGTTCTACTTCAATGAATTTTCAAAAAAGAACATAAGTCATTGCCCTGAATTTTCTTGTTCTTCTTCATCTGACTTCTTCTATGCTTCAAAAGAATGATCCAGCAAAGCAAGATGAGTAACTACTTCGATAGTACTTTTTTCAGTAAGCGATGCTTGCACGATTGGCTTATCATTTCAGCTACTCTATGTTTCCTTTTTGGTCGTCCATCACATGTCTAAGAGGGGATCTTAAATCTAGTTGGACGTCTAATATCTCTGAAAACTTTAGTATCATGTATCTTCACCAAATAATTCAAACTTTTTTGAATATCATCCAAAGAATTTTTCACATTCGAATGTATCTTTAAATATTTCTTAATCATACCTAACCACTCCTCAAAACTATCTTTAATCAGCTTTACTACGAGAATGCAATCCATCAAAACTTGAAGCCAACCTATTAAAACTAGAAGCAGCAATACCAGAAATACTAAAATCATTCAGACTATAGTCCATCGTAGGTGTCTAATGAGCACATGATACTTTTTCTAGCGGAGAACTTGCATGAAGACGAACATCTTCGTTAATCACTTGCCTCTGCTCAACAACATCTTTATTAATCACATGTGTTTGTTCAACCTCATGTTGTTGTTCTTGCCCTTGTTGTTGTTGTTGTTGTTGATTCTCATCTATGCATTCAAGAGGACCTAAAACCTCTATTTTATACCAACTCTCTTACTAACTGATCAATAGTTTCGTCTTCCTCAACCACCAAACCTTCAAAGCACTTTATCTATTTACTTTTAGATTTTTTCTTAGATGGCTTCATTATTGGAATGCAATGCACCAGTGATACTGTAACGATCCAATCGGTCGTTTCGAGCTCCAGCAAATTTTCGGCAGTTTGAGGCCTTGAGTAGTTTCACTTCATCTATTATGACTTGTACGCGTGGTCTGAATTGAATTTCGGGAAGTCGGTGTGGATTCGGATGGAAAATTCTCAATTCGGAAGTTTAAAGTTGGAAGAGTTGACTAAGGTTTGACTTTTGAGTAAATAACCTGGGAATAAGGATTTGAAGGTGTCACGACCCAAACCCCGAACCCGATCGTGATGGCGCCTCTTGTGAAGACAAGGCCAACCAGTTCAACCCAACTCAACTTTTAAAGCAGTTAATCAACATAAAAATAGTCTAAACATGATTTAAACAATACTAAATAACGGAAATATCGATAACAATGCGGAAAGTCCAACTCGACACAGCCCTAACCGGGGTGTCACAAGTCACGAGCATCTACTAGGGTATAAATACAACTAAAAGTATGAGTGTACAAATACAGACCAATGAATGAATAGAGAGAGAAGCAGTGTTGCGAACGCCGACAACTACCTTGCTAAACTCTGATGAGTCTGCCTCCGATCAGCCAAAACCCGCTACCGGGTGTATAAATACCTGAATCTACACACAAGGTGCAGGGAGTAAAGTGAGCATTCCAACTCAGTGAGTAATAATCATAACTAAAGTCTGAATGGTAAGAAATCACGTAAAGCATACCAAGATGTTGTATAGAAGCAGTGCAAAAACCCGTAAGAAAGGAGTAAAGCTGTAAAATCTCTTTAAACATCTTAGCTCAGTTTAAACTTCTTTAAAAATGGCTTTTTCAACAGTACGCAAATGAATGCAAAACAATTAGTGTAGATAAGCACAGAAATCCGCCCCTCGGGCACAAATAATGTAGTTTAACAGGTAAATATGAAAGATAAACACATAAAGGTTCGCCCCTCAGGCTCAATATCAACAACTCTGCCCCTCAGGCAATATCTCAGAACAATACCAACCCCTCGGGCAATCACACAGAACAATACCAGCCCCTCGAGCTATCACATAGAACAATATCAGCCCCTCGGGCTATATCTCACATCACAATGGGTACCCGCGCTCACTGGGGGAGTACAAACTCCGGGAGGGGCCCCTTACGGCCCAAGCGCAATATTAAGCCATCTCGTGGCATTAAATCTAGGACCTCGGCCTCATATCAGTGAAGCCACCTCGTGGCGTATATATCTCAGGCCCTCGACCTCATAAACAATATCAACAAGCCACCTCGTGGCATATATATCTCAGGCCCTCGGCCTCAAATTAGTATCAATGTTTCCTCACAACTAGGCCCTCGGCCTTACTCAGTCAAAAATACTCACAAGCCCCTCGGGCATTAGTAAAACAGTATTTCTCAACCCAAAATATCATTTAAGTCTCAAAATGGAGTAAAAATGGCTGAGTAGTAAAACGGTGGAAAATAACATGACTGAGTTCAATTAATAAGTCAAAACAGTGAGGAAATAGTAATAAAAATCCCTGAAGGGTTCAAATAGTTGGCACGAAGCCCAAATATAGAAATCAACCCAAATAATGATGATAACATATAAGTTTCAATCAAATACGTAGTAAAATCATTAGTCGGGATGGACCAAGTCACAATCCCCAATAGTACACGACCCCATGCTCGTCATCAGGCGTGTGCCTCACCTTAATATAGCACTACGATGTGCAATCCAGGGTTTCAAACCCTCAGAATTTATGTTATATTTCCTTTTTATCTGTGTGCCGGCTAAATCTCTAGCTCGCGATGCCTTGCCTCTCAAATTGGCCTCCACGCGTGTTGAATCTATCCAAAATCAGAACGAATATGTCACAATATGCTAAGGAAACAAAGCCCAAGTGAAACAATCGAATTACCACAAAATTCCAAAAATTGGTCAAACCCGACCCCCAGACCCACATCTCAGAATTTGACAAAATTCACAAAACTAGAATCCTTATACTCTCACGAGTCTAACAATACAAAAATTATCCAATTCCAATACCATTTGGTCCTTCAATTCATCATTTTACATTTTTGAAAGATTTCACAATTTTCTTCCCAAATTCCATCCCAAATCACGAATTAAATGATGAATTCAATGATAGATTCATATACTCTACCCAAATCTGAGTTAGAATCACTTACCCCAATGAATTTCTTGAAAAACCTTCAAAAAATTGCCAAAATCTGAGCTCTCTAGGTCAAAATATCAAATAAAACCCAAACCATGTATTTATAGAGTACCCCATAGATTTCCACCTCCGCGGACCGCACAAAATCGACCGCGGTCCGCACAAAACCAGTGCGGTCCGCACAAAAACGACCGCGGCCGCACAGGCTTTCCTCTGCAGTGACATGCTTTAGTATTTTGGTCATAACATTCTCTATCTATGTCCAAATTGCGTTGTTTTTACCTTTATGGAAACTAGACACGAAGGTCTACAACTTTTATTTTAAAATTATCTTAAAATTCCCTGTAGATCAAAAGAAATGAGCTTCCGAAGTAGGACCAGTGAAACGTTCCCCACCGCGGCCGCACAGCATTTTGTGCGGTCTGCACATCACCTACCACGGCCGCACTTCTGTTTGTACGATCCACACAGAACATACCGCAGCTGCACTTCTTTTTGTGTGGACCGCACGGGTGGGTTCCGAGGCCCGCAACCCTTCTGGACCTGCTACAGCTATGATTTTTGGCCTAACACATCCCGGAACCTACCCGGAACTCCCGGAACTTCAAGCCAATTGTACCAACACATCCCATGACATCATTCAAACTTGTTCAAAACTTCGGAATGCTTACAACAACATCAAATCACCAATTTAACATCAGATTCAAGCCTAAGAACTCATAAATTATGCTTTCGATCAAAAGTCTATCAAATCTCGTCTGAATGACCTGAAATTTTGTACACACATCCCAAATGACACAAATAAACTACTTCAACTCTCGGAATTCCATTCCAACCCCTATATCAAAATCTCGCCTATCAACCGGAAAACGACGAAATCTCAATTTCGCCAATTCAAGCCTAAATCTTCTCTACAACTCCAAAACCCATTCCGATCGCGCTCCTAAGTCAAAAATCACCTAACGGAGGTAACCAAACCATAAAAATTCCAATCCGAGAACAAATACACACAAGTCAAATCTTGGTCACACCTTTCAAATTTTAAGGTTTCAATTGAGACTGTTTTTCCAAATTAAATTCTGATTAACCTGAAACCCAACACCAACGATTTACATAAGTCATATTGTATCACTCGGGGCAAGTCATGCCCGAGAACTAGCGAGCAAATGCAAAGGCTCAAAACGACCGGTCGGGTCGTTACAGAAGGTTCCAATATGTTCGTACAATGATTTCGTACTTAGGCGTATGTTCAGGTTGAGTATCGGGTGGTCCGGGAGCATTTTGATGCTTATTTTGGAGAATTGGCAATTTGAAAGTTTTAGATATGAAGTGGATTTTTATATTATCGATGTCCGTTTGGGATTTCAAGCCTTGAAATGTGTTAGTATTGTGATTTATGACTTGCACGTAAAATTTGACGTTATTCCAAGTTGATTTGATAGGAATCGGATGTGTAGAACTGTTTATAGAAGTTCTTAAGTTTCATGATTGAATTCATGTGTTTTGGCATCCGATTCCTAATTCAGGATGTTATTTCGGTGTTTTCATCGGGCGAGCTAGTTCGTATGAAATTTTTAGGCGTGTGTGGATATTTGGTGTGGATCCCAGAGGGCTCGAGTGAGTTTTGAGCGTGTTCAGAGTGTTGGAGGAACTTTAGTTTTCTGGTTTCTGGTCTAGTGTTGTAGGTCTCTCAAATGCGAGGTTTTGTTCGCATTTGTGAACCTCGCATTTGCAAGGAAGGATTCACATTTGCGAGGTTGGGAAAACACTGAGGGGTTTGCATTTGCGAACATTTTGCCGCTTCTGCGAATCTACCCATCTTCGCATTTGCGATGTATTTGGTCATAATTGCAACCTTGGCAGAGGTGGTCAATTATCGCATTTGTGAATAAGATATCGCAAATATGACATCTGTGACTGGTGCAAGGGCTTTTTATTATGGGACTTAGCTTCATTTCCCTCATTTTTCACTTGGGCTTAGGCAATTTTGAAAGCATTTTATGGGGGAATTTCATCAACATCAAGAGGTAAGCAATATCTGTCAATTCTTTAGCTAAACACACGAATTATAGGTAGATTAAACATGAAAAAATTGTGAAATTAATAGGATTTTGTGAAGAGACTAGGGTTTAGGTAAAATCGGGATTTGATCATCGTTTTGATAATGGAAATTAGAATAAATTATATTTTGAGTTCGTGGTATTATGGGTAAAGTTTATTTTAAAAAATTTTCGGAATCGGGGCACGTAGGCCCAATAGTTGACTTTGTTGACTTTTCGTGCGAAGTTGGAAATTTGTTATAAATTGATTAGTTATGAGTGTTAAAGTATGTTTTTATTAGTTTTCCCATTGTTTGACTAGTTTCGGATCGATGGGCATCAGTTTGAGGTGTTATAGAGGTGTTGGAGCCGGTTATGGAACTTCGGAACGAGGTAACTCTCTTGTCTAACCTTGTGAGGGGGAAGTTAACCCGTAGGTATTACATTTATTACATGCTACATGTTGTGGAAGCTACGCACGTACCAGGTGACGAGTGTCCGTGCGTAGGCTAGAATTCTTGATTATGTCCGGGCAGACTAGGATTCACGCCATGCTTTAATTATACTATTTGAGTTATTCTTGTCTATTTAATTACTTTAATTCACACTATGACTTTAGACTAGACTCACGTAGAGTAACGGACTCGCTATTTTAGATATTTGACGTGCTACTTGATTAGCCGTAGAAATTGTACTTCTCTTACGGATTTCTCCCGCGCTGTGTGTATTCATTGGAAAGTTTCTCTTGAATTCCATATCTCACACGTATATTTGTGAGTGGGGTTAAGGACCCGTAAAATCTTCATACTCTAATAGGATCGGGCTGAACGCCTCAACAACACTCTTATGGGATCGGGCCGTTCGCCTCGGCAGTATCATGTAACACACTCTTATGGGATCGAGCCATTTGCCTCAGCAGTATCATATAATACACTCTTATGGGACCGGCCCATTCGCCTCGGCAGTATTATGTAACACACTCTTATGGAATCAGGCCATTCACCTCAGGGGTATCATGTATCACACTCCTATGGAATTGGGCCGTTCGCCTCAACAACTTCATGAAATACTCTTATGGGATCGAACTGCTCGCCTCGGCAGAATCGTATGTAATATTTGACAAGAATCTACCATCTCCGTGGGTTTTTCTGATTTGAGTTGTGACGACCTATCTGGTAGGGACCATTTTTTATATACTCCGGTTGAGGAGGTAACCGATATTTGAGAACTTGTGTTTACTGTTCAGAGGAGGATCGTACCACGTACCTATATTTGTTTACACTATTTATTTACCATGATTCATACTTATTTACTTCCTACTGTACTTGATTTATTGGACCACTAGTAAGTCTCGATATCGACCCCTCGTCACTACTTCTCCAGGGTTAGGCTAGATACTTACTGGGTACGCGTTGATTTACGTACTCATGCTACACTTATGCACTTATTATGCATGTATATATACTTATGGTGGTCTTTTAGGCGCAAGGGCGCAACTACTGCGGGGACTTTATAGTGAGCTGCACCCCATGTTTACGATCCGCAATATATGGACTCTCCATCATAATTATTTACATTATCATGTCTAACTTGTATTTCAGATAGATGTTGTATTGTTATTGTACTTCCTAGTAGATGCTCATTCATTTGTGACACCGAATTTTGGGGTATTCTAGAACTTGTTTATGATTTTGCTTGCCGTTAAGACACCTTTACTTTGTATTTTACTTAAATCATACCAATCTACGATTTTTAGATGCATCGACATCTCTATCTAATAAGATTCATGATTTCAAAAAATTAATAAAATACACAATTAAGTTGGTAGTTCACCGTTGGCTTGCCTAACGTCAACGTTGGGTGCCATCACGACCTATAGTGGATTTTGGGTCGTGACAGATACAACACCACAAATTAATATTAGTAATAATTTATCTATTCGCTAACTTATTTAATATTAGTAATATTTTATCAGTAACAAAACCATAGTTCATTTTCACTTATCAACTTATCGTACCAATCACAACTCAAAGTGCTCTAGATTTTTTTCCAATGCCATCGAACGATTCGGGGTATTGCATTATCCAAAGCCAAAGACTTCTTTTCAAGTTTGTAAAATTGAATGATATGTAATTTATATATAATCCATATATAATATATGTATAATTGTGTATTATCGGTATATCATCTGTTTATATTAGCTATAAAAAGTAAACAATAAATATGGCCGGATATTATGTAAATATTCCATGAGATTTTAGTTTTTTTTGAGTTTATCCATGATATAACTTCTATTATAATAATTTTAAAACTCTCTACTAATGTTCAAAAATATCTTATCTTTTTATTATCTTTGAATTAAAAAAAAGTAAAGAGTTTTTTCGAAATAATTTGTTTACATTTTTAAAAAAAAAAATATTTCACGTCATACTAATTTTTTCTTTATATATACTCCTTGTTACACTAAAAGTCGCTTTAGAAACTATCAATTAAATACCAATTTCTCTCTTGTTGAGTTTGAAAAAAAAAACATTTCATATAATCTAATGATTCAAAATTAATATTCTTCAACGGAAAAAAAATATTATACCCTTGCAATATTAGCCTGACCACAGCTAAATGAAGGGGTTTCAGCTTATACCCTTCAATTCCTTGAATGTGCTAAATTGAAATCAATGATAGCAATTGTATAGCCAAAGTTTTGTTATTTGTTTGATGTCCATTTATGCAAATTGGCTCTCAAACAAATATTCTTCAAGAAGAAAAAAGAAATTTTTTTTTTAATATTGACTAATTTTGTGATGTTTCTTTCTTCAGCATGTATGTTTACTTTATTATATATCTAAGTAAACTTTTATTTGGTTTTGTAAACTCTTTTTTGTTATTTAGATAAGCATAGATGTGTACCCTATATATTACATTTATTTTAAAAGAATTTCATTTTATTCAAATATAGCTACAGTGTTTCAAAGAACTATACTTATAGGATTTTAAATGTAAAAGAGTTTTATAGTTATATGGAGTAGTTTTTTTTTCTAGAGGCGAAGTAGTATTTAAATAATTATACAAAAATAACAAAATTTCCTAATGTGATTGCATATGATAACATGATAAAAAAAGATAAATTTTATTTTTAATTTAAATTCAAATTTAGAAATCTATCTATAAATTCAAATTTCGTATATTTAAATACAGAATAAAGTTACCATATACTATTAACATTTATTAGCTTACCACTTGGCTTAACCATAATGTTAATTATATATGGTTACTTTCTTGCTTTAGTATATATATATAGATATATAGATTCCTAGATATTTATATGGATTCATAAATCCTAAGTCTTATTGGTCAACTGTTTCATGGATTTAATCTTCTATTCTATAGAGTTGAACCCTTGTGGTTTACTAAATTTATCACTTCTATTGTAGATCTCCGGTGTTATAAGCCTTTTATCGCGTCCAATATGAGATAAATCTCTTACGACCATGAGTGGATCTCTCAAGTTAAATTTAGTAGTCACTCTTTATTGTGTTTATTATTATTCAATTAAAACGCAATTTATCTTTTTGAAACATCTAAATTTAGTTGATAGTAAGTGTGATCATCCTTGTTAAGTAACTATTCATAATAACTTCAAGTTACAACGAAAGAAAGATAATACGTATATTATGGTCTTAAAATCTTATGAACAACTAATGATCTCTTACGACCATGACATAGATCTCTTACGATCATGATTAGATCTCTCAAGTTATATTTAGTGGTTACCCTTTATTATGTTTATTGTTTTTTTTAACTACAACACAATTTATCATTTTGAAACTTTCAAATTCAGTGGTTAACAAATGCGATCATGTTTGTTAAGTAATTATTCATAATAACTCTAAATTACAATGAAAGAAAGATAATATGTATATTGTCGTCTTAATCTCTTATGACCAACTAGTGATCTTTTACAGCCATGACATAGATCTCTTACAACCATGAGTAGATCTCTCAAGTTATATTTAATGGTCACACTTTATTATGTTTATTATTTTTTAATTAAAATACAACCTATCTTTTTGAAACGTTTAAATTTAGTTTATAGTAAGTGCGATCATGCTTGTTAAGTAATTATTCATAATAACTCCAAATTACAATAAAAGAAAGATAATACATATATTATGATCTTAATCTCTTATTAACAACTAATGATCTCTTACGACCATGGATATTTGAAGCAGGAGATTTGTGTAGTAAACTGTAAGAGATATTAATATAAAATGCAAGAGATTCTTCTACTGCAATGTAGGAGATATTTTTGTTCAAACAGGAGTTTGATATATAAAGCATAAGAGATCTCTTATGATTAAATGTTAGATCTCTTACACATGAGATTATAAATTGCAGGATATTAATGAACTTAACAAAATATATTTTAGAATAAAGCATAGGAGAAAAAAATACATACATACATATATATATATATTTTACTACTATATATAAATGGGAAAGGGCGGAGACCACTGCAAAGGACAGTTGTACATAAAGTTATATTAATTGTATTGTAAAAGTGGACTACTATAACCACGTGTATTGCATCTAAACACGTGTACTTTCAATTGTTGCTCTTCTTTCCGGGTCTCCTCCTTTCCCTTTCATTCTCAAACGGTATATTACTCAATTTCTCATCTCTACAGCTACTTTCTCTCTAGCTCTCTTTCTGTCACGGCCCGGATTTCCCACCCTCGGGAGTTGTGATGGCGCCTACTAATGTGAGCTAGGCAAGCCAATTCTTAACTGCTACTTCATTAACAAATTACTTTTTTTGTCAATTATCAGTAATATCATGAAAACAACGGAATTAAATAAATATGCGGAAGACGTAAATTAAAGAAACTGAACAATAATGCGAAAATCAACATATGCCTCTACCCAAGAACTAGTGTCACATTACTCACGAACTTCTAAGAGTACTAAATAAAACCGTTTGAAAGAAGAATATAAACTATTTGTCTCAGAAACATGAGATAACAGACTGAAATAAAAGATAGAGGAGGCGCCGGGCCTGCGGACGCCTGCAAGGCTATCTCGGTGTCTCACTGGACTGAAGGCTGGCTCCCCCGCTACTGCTACTATCCAAGACCTGGATCTGTGCAAAAGAGCATAGAGTGTAGTATCAGCACAACCGACCCCATGTGCTGGTAAGTGTCCAGCCTAACATCGGCGAAGTAGTGACGAGGCTAGGACCAGACTCCAAATAAACCTGTGCAGTTCATATATATATATATATATACAGCGGGAAAAGATACAGGAATAACCAGTCAATGTGGTTAGGGGAAACATGTTGTGGGGGTGAATATAGTTCCGAATAGAAAGGCATCAAGTAAGGAAGGAAACAACATAACTAGAATATCAACAAGGAAGCAGAAATCAACAATTTGCACGGCATCACCCTTCGTGCTTTTACTCTCGTACTCACCAAAATAATACACGACATCACCCTTCATGCTTTACGCTCTTCCTCACCTAAACAACAATCACAAGGCAAATAGGGTAAGGAAATCTAATACCTCGAAATAATCAAATAACAGCAGGTAATGAAAGAAACAACATAACTCGGATATCAACAAGGAAATCAGAAATCAACAAATGCACAGCGTCACCCTTCGTGCTTTTACTCTCTTTCCTCACCATATAATCAATAAAATCGGCATGGAATGGTACATCGTGCGGCATGGCATCACCCTTCGTGCCTTACACTCTTTCCTCACCATATAATCAATAAATATCGGTACGGAATGGTACATCGTACGGCACAGAATCACCCTTCGTGCTTTACACTCTTTCCTCACAATAGCAAACAATGCACGGCATCACCCTTCGTGCTTTATCGCTCTTCCTCACCCAAACAACAATCACAAACAAGGGGCAAGAGATTAAACAAATAATAATAATAGAAATACCGGCAAGGGAATACAATTAAACAGGTAAGTCCCGACAAGGGAACAATATCAATAAATCTCAACATCTCGGCAAGGGAGTGTCACGACCCCAACCCCGGTCATGATGGCGCCCAACACACTGCTAGGAAAGCCCGACCATTCAACAACATTAACCCAAATTCTTATTCAGATTATATATAAATATCACAGAGAATTTACTAAGTCATTACATTCAAGTGTATAATTAATAATAAAATATGCGGAAGTTCAATTAAAATACCACACCATAGCCCAATAGAATCCGGTATCACGAATATGAGCCTCTAATACAGAATATCCACCTATTACAAGTCTGTCTAGGAAAAATGCGGAATAAAAGATAGAGATAGAGGGGAGAGATCAAGGCTACGAATGCCATGCAACTACCTCAATACTCCCGGATACTGCTGTTCAGCTAAACAAATCCTCACTCAGCCTGTGGTGTACCTGGATCTGCACGCAAGGTGCAGGGAGTAATATGAGTACTCTGACCCAGTATGTAATGAACATAAATAAAGGCTGAGAATAAGAAATCATGGAAAAATACAAAGTAAACTATAACTGGCAGTTTAGAACAACAAATAGTGAAGCAACAAGTCAATTAAATTAGAGTACCAAATACTGAGACAGGTATAATCGATAAAAACAAATGCATGAGTGCAATGCAATGCATATGATGGTACACTCTAGTACCCACTACGGCGTGCAGCCCGAGCCATCCATTTATTTATTGTCGACGACGCTCACTGGGGGTGTGTGCAGACTCCGGAGGGGCTCCTACAACCCAAGCACAATATCAAGCCATCTTGTGGCATCAAATCTAGGCCCTCGATCTCATATCAGTCTCAGTATAATCAACCAGGCTCTCGGCCTCAATATCAATGTACTCAACCAGGCTCTCGGCCTCAATATCAATGTAATACTGCTGCGGCGCGCAGCCCGATCCATGCTCAGTCCAGAAACCATCATAAGCCCCTTGGGCATTTGTAAAACAGTAGTTCTCAGCCCGAAATATCATTTAAGTTTTTAAATCTTAGAAATATGGATGAGTTTGCAAAACAGTATTTAAAACCTTGGACTGAGGTCAAATGATATGCAAAATATGAGAAAGCAATGATATCAATCCCTGAAGGATTCAAATAATTGGAAAGAAGACCAAATGTAACAATTAAATCTAAGTAAGGATGATTCTCAATTTAGTTCAAGTAGAAAACACAGTACAAACATCTCTCGGGACGGACCAAGTCACAATCCCCAATGGTGCTCTACCCCACGCCCGTTATTCGGCGTGCAAGTTACCTCAATATAGCGTTATGATGTGAAATTCCGGGGTTTCAAACCCTCAGGACATCATTTACATCAATTACTCACCTTAAGACGGTCAAAGTCTAGCTTTCTATGCCCTTGCCTCTCAAATTACCCTCCTCGTGCGACGAATCTGCCCAAAATCACAATGAATATGTCGCATTATGCTAAAGCGACAATACCCAATCGAAAGCAATCGAAAAATATCAAAATTCACGAATTTGACAAAACCCGAGCCCCGGGCCCACGTCTCGAAAAATCAGAAATTTAACATCAACGGATTCCTTGTCTCGCCACGAGTCTATACATACCAAGAACTCCCAAATACGAGTTCAAATGACCCATCAAATCCTTATTGTTTGGTTTCAAAATTTAAGCCCTAGTTCTTGATTTGTAGGCTTATATTTCATGAATCTCTGGGTGGAATTCACAATAAAAATGAGTTCTAAGTCCAAGAAACTTACCTCAAGTCGTTCCCCCTTGAATCCCTCTTTAATCTCTACCAAGAAGCTCTCAAAATGATCAACCATGGAGGAGAAATGACCCAAAATCACGGATGAACTGTTTTATAAACTCACTGCCATTGTTCATGCGTGCGGTTACTGTTCATGCGTGTGGTCACTGTTCACCCGCGCGGTTACTTTTTACACGCGGTTACTGTTCACGCTGCTAAAAAATACAACAGCAGCCAAAGCAATTGCAGCACTTTTCTTTTTACTAAAATGGCTCTAACTCCATCATACAAACTCGGAATTCGATGATTCTTGTTCCTGTGAGTCACAAATAATGATACGAACATAGTCCTTCAATCGAAACTCAATTTGGAGCTCTTTTGCTCAGCAAAATATCCATTTCGCTCGTTAAACAATTAACTCATATTTCGTGTCAAAAACCAAATCGCGGCTTGATGAAATTAGACAAAACTTTCCAGATCACTCCTATAATTCATTATTTAAATTCTGGAAATTTCGAAATAAAATTTTGATCTCTAGAACTAAAAATGGACCTTTGGATCATTACATGCTTATGCTCAAACGGCAAAAATCTTCCAAAACTCTTCCAAAACTTATCCGAGCCTCATGGGACCCCGACCAAACATGTCAACATAATTCATAACATTATTCAAATGTCTTCCAATCATCAAAACACCTCAAACAACATTAAATTACCCAAAACTCATCTAATTCAAGCCTAATTTCTTAAAAACTTCCGAAATACGCATTTGATCAAAAACCCGACCAAAACACCTCTGAATGATCTAAAATTTTGCACACACATCAAAAATCACCTAACGAAGCTACTGAAACTCTCAGAATTCCATTCCGACCCCCATATCAAAATCTCACCTGCCAACCGGAATTCGCCAAAATACTAACTTCGCCAATTCAAGCCTAATTCTACTCCGGACGTCCAAAATAAATTCCAATCGCACTCCTAAGCCACATATCATCCCCCGAAGCTAATAGAATCACCGGAAATCTTATCCGAGCCCTCTAACTCAATAGTCAAAATCCGGTTGACTTTTTCCAAAACAAGCCTTCCTTAAAGAGACTAAGTGTCTCATTTCCTATGAAAGCCAATCCGATTTAACTCTAACACCGAATACCGATAACGAAACATGAAGAAGCATAAAAATGGGGGAAACAGGGCGGTAACTCATGATACGACGGGCCGGGTCGTCACATCCTCCCCAACTTAAACAAACTCTCGTCCTCGAGCGAGTCAAGAAACATACGTGAAGCCTCAAGCAGGTGAGGATATCTGCTCCGCATCTCTCGCTCAGTCTACCAGGTAGCTTCCTCCACAGGCCGACCTCTCCACTACACTTTTACAGAAGATATATCCTTTGACCTCAATTTCCGAACCTGACGACCCAAAATAGCCACTAGCTCCACATCAAAGGTCAAATCACCATCCAACTGAACCGTGCTGAAATCCAAAACATGGGACGGGTCCCCAACATACTTCCGGAGCATAGAAACATGAAATACCGGATGCACACTCGACAAGCTAGGTGGCAAAGCAAGCATATAGGCCACCTCCCCAATCCTCCTAAGTACCTCAAAAGGTCCAATGAATCGTGGACTCAACTTTCATTTCTTTCCAAATCTTATAACACCCTTCATGGGCGAAACCTTCAGCAAGACCTTCTCACCAACCATGTAGGACACATCTCGAACTTTCTGGTCCGCATAACTCTTCTGACGCGACTGCGCTGTACGAAGCCTCTCCTGAATCACCTTCACCTTCTCTAAGGCATCAAGAACCAAATATGTCCCCAATAACCTAGCCTCACCGGGCTCGAACCAACCAACTGGAGATCTACACTGCCTCCCACACAAAGCCTCATACGGTGCCATCTAAATGTTGGACTGATAGCCGTTGTTGTAGGCAAACTCTGCAAGCGGCAGATACTCATCCCAAGAATCTCTGAAATCAATCATAAAGGTATGCAACATATCCTCCAATATCTGAATAGTACGCTCGGACTATCCGTCCGTCTGAGGATGAAATGCTATGCTCAACTCCACCTGGGTACCCAACTCTCGTTGAAAAGTCCTCCAAAACTGGGAAGTAAACTGAGTACCTCTATCTGAGATAATGGAAACTGGAACACCGTGCAATCACACAATCTCTCGGATAAATATCCCTGCCAACCGCTCTGAAGAATAAGTAGTACACACCGGAATGAAGTGCGCGGACTTGGTCAGCCGATCCACAATCACCCAAATAGAATCAAATTTCTTCAAAATCCGAGGAAGACCACTCACAAAATCCATGGTAACTCTCTCCCACTTCCATTCTGGGATAATCATCCGCTAAAGCAAACCACTCGGTCTCTGATGCTCATATTTCACCTGCTGACAGTTGAGACACCGAGCTACATAACCTACAATATCTTTCTTCATTCTTCGCCACCAATAGTGCTGTCCCAAGTCCTGATACATCTTCGCGGCACCTGGATGAATAGAATACCGCGAGCTGTGGGCCTCCTCCAAAATTAACTCTCTAAACCCATCTACATTAGGCACACATATACGACCCTGCATCCTCAGTACGCCATTATCATCTATAGTCACATCCCTGGAATCATCATGCTGAACTCTGTCCTTAAGGACAAGCAAATGCAGATCATCATACTGGCATTCTCTGATGCAATCATATAAGGAAGATCGAGAAACCACACAAGCCAACACCCAACTGGGCTCAGAAATGTCCAGTCTCACAAATCGATTAGGCAAGGTTTGAACATCAACTGCAAAGGGCCTCTCCCCAACTGGAATGTACGCCAAACTCCCCATTCTGACTGCATTTCGGCTCAAGGCATCTTCCACTACATTGGCCTTTCCCGGATAATACAAAATAGTGATGTCATAATCTTTTTGCAACTCAAGTCACCTCCACTGCCTCAAATTACGGTCTTTCTGCTTAAACAAATGTTGAAGACTGCGATGATCAGTGAATACCTCGCAAGATACGCCATATAAATAGTGCCTCCAAATCTTCAAGGCATGAGCTATAGCAGCCAACTCTAGGTCATGAACAGGGTAGTTCTTCTCATGGGGCTTTAACTGACGAGAAGTATAAATAATAACTCTACCCTCCTGCATCAACACACAACCAATCCCAACTCTCGAAGCATCACAATATACAGTATATGAACCTATAGCTGATGGTAAAACCAATACTGGAGGTGTGGTCAAAACTGTCTTGAGCTTATGAAAGCTCTCCTCACACTCGTCTGACCATACAAATGGAGCACCTTTCTGAGTCAACTTGGTCAAGGGCGACGCAATGGATGAAAAACCCCGAACAAACCGGCAATAATAGCCTACTAATCCAAGAAAACTACGGATCTCTGCGGCTGAGAACGGTCAAGACCAACTCTGCACTGCTTCTATCTTCTTTGGATTAACCAGAATACCCTCGCTGGACACTATATGTCCCAAGAATGCCACATAACTTAGCCAAAATTCACACTTGGAGAATTTTGCATAAAACTTCTCCTCCCTCAATCTCTGGAACACTACACGCAAATGCTTGGCGTGCTCCTCCTGGCTACGCGAGTACACCAGAATGTCATCAATAAATACAATAACAAAAGAATCCAGATAAGGCCGAAATACATTGTTCATCAAATGCATGAACGCTGCTGGGGCATTGGTCAGCCCGAAAGACATGACTAGAAACTCATAGTGACCATATCTAGTCCTGAAAGCTGTCTTAACAATATCCGAGTCCCTAATTTTTAACTGGTGATAGCCCGAACGGAGATCAATTTTTGAAAACACCCTCGCTCCCTGAAGCTGATCAAATAAGTCATCAATGCGAGGCAAAAGATATTTGTTCTTCACTGTTACCTTATTTAACTGCCTGTCGTCAATGCACATTCTCATTGTGCCATCTTTCTTCTTCACAAATAGAACTGGCGCACCCCACGGTGACACACTAGGCCAAATGAACCCCTTGTCTAGGAGCTCCTGAAGCTGCTCCTTCAATTCTTTCAACTCTGCTAGTGCCATACGATATGGCGGAATAGAAATGGGTTGGGTGTCCGGCACCAAGTCAATGCCAAAATCAATATCCCTGTCTGGCGGCATTCCCGACAGGTCTGCAGGAAATATATCAGGACAGAATCAATACTAGGAGTCTCAGCTCCAACATCTCGCACAAAAGCTAGATATGATAGACAACCCTTCCAAACCATACGCCGGGTTTTCAAGAAGGAAATTACTCTGCTAGGAACATAATCAGTCATACCATGCCACTCGATCCTCGGAACACCCGGAATAGCCAAAGTAACTGTCTTAGCATGATAGTCTAGAATAGAATGACACGTAGATAGCCAATCCATGCCCATAATAACATCAAAATCTACCATGCTCAACAGCAATAAATCAACTCGGGTCTCTAGACCCCCAATAGTCACAATACAAGACTGATACACATGGTCTACAATAATAGTATCGCCCACCGAGGTAGATACGTGCACAGGTAAAGCAAGACACCCTCGGGTCGTACCCAAATGATGAGCAAAATATGAGGACACATAAGAATAGGTGGATCTGGGATCGAATAATACAGAGGCATCTCTGTGGCAGACTGGAACATTACCTGTAATGACAGCATTTGAAGCAATAACATTTGTCCTGCCTGGAATAGCATAGAAACGAGCCTGGCCACCTCCTGATCGACCTCCCCTCTGGGGCAACCCCTGGATGCCTGACCTCTACCCCTAGCTGACTGGGCGGGTGCTGAAGAAACTGGAGCAGAAGACGAAGGTTGGCCCCTCTGCTGAAACTAACCACCACGAAGTCGAGGACACTGCCTTTCTATATGACAAAACTCTCTACACTTGTAGCAACTACCAGGTACTGGAGAAGGGAACTGGAGTGAACCCCTCGCAGCTGAATGACCAGCCAATGCACTCGGCGTAGATGAACCCTGAACTGAAGGGGCATAGGATGAGCTCGGAGCTGGGAGAGCATTAAGTAAAGACTGTCCCTGCTAAAATCCCTGATGACCACGGTCTGAAGATGTCCTACTATACTCTGGACGAGCTGGCTGAGGAGATCTGAAGGAACGACCTCTATCACGCTGGAACTGGCCTCTAGACGGAGCACCGCTGAAACTGCCTGAACCTCTGGGCCTCTTGGCCTCCCTCTCCTCTCTCTCTCTGCGGCGAACTGTCTCAATATCACGAGCAATGTCAACCACACCCTGGAACAAAACACCCAATACTCTCTTTCTAGTCATCAAAATGCGGAGAGAGTAGTTAAGACCATCCACGAATCTCCGGATCCTCTCACAATCCGTTGGAATCATCCAAGTAGTATGACGAGCCAACTGTGAAAATCTCATCTCGTACCGGGTCACGGACATATCTCCCTGAGTCAACCACTCAAACTGCCTACACAGCTCCTCTCTGCGGGACTGAGGTGCATACTTCTCCAGAAATAGAGTAGAGAACTGCTGGCAAGTAAGGGGCGCTGCACCAACAGGTCTACGCCTCTCAAAATCTTCCCACCAGGTAAATGCAACTCCCTGGAACTGAAATGTAGTAAAAGATACACCACTCGACTCCAAAATTCCTATGGTGCGAAGCATACGCTGACACTTGTCGAGAAAACCCTAGGCATCCTCGCCCTCTGCACCACTGAATGTCGGAGGCTGGAGCCTACCAAATCTCTCGAGACGACGCTGCTCATCGTTTGGCATAGCTGGGATCACAAGGTTCTGAACTGGTGCAACCGGCTGAGCTGGAACAGCTTCCGGTGTCTGCAATTCCTGCACAACCTGCTTAGCTGTGTGATTAACAGGAGTCTGGGTGCCTTCCCTGGGCTGTGAAGTAGCTGCGTCTATAGTGGCTAAGACTGCCTAAGCTAGACTAGTACAAACTGTCAAAATCTGAGCCAAGGTCTCTTGAAGACCTGGAATCACAATAGGCATAGCTGGTGCTTGAACTAGTACAACTACTGGAGCCTGATCTGGAACTGGGGCAGCTGGTGGATTAATAGGTGCTGCCCGCGCTACTCTACCTCTGCCACGCCCACGACCGCGTCCACGGCCTCTGGAGGCATCAGTGGGTCGCACTGGTGGTCGTCCGCCTCGTCTAGTAGCACGAGCCCTCGCCATCTGTGAGAGAACAGAATGATAGAAATTTTTAGTGTTCGGATCAACAAAGTCGCACGACAAGAATTTCAAGAATATGAAGTTTTCCTAAAGTTTCTGTAGCCTCTCGAGGATAAATACAGACGTCTCCGTACCGATCCACGAGACTCTACTAAACCGGCTCATAACTCGCGAGACCAATTAACCTAGGCTCTGATACTAACTTGTCGTGACCCCAACCCCGGTCATGATGGCGCCCAACACACCGCTAGGCAAGCCCGACCATTCAACAATATTAACCCAAATTCTTATTCAAATTATAGATAAATATCACAGAGAATTTACTAAGTCATTACATTCAAGTGTATAATTAATAATAAAATCTGCGGAAGTTCAATTAAAATACCACACCATAGCCCAATAGAATTCGGTGTCACGAATATGAGCCTCTAATACAGAATATCCACCTATTACAAGTCTGTCTAGGAAAAATGCGGAATAAAAGATAGAGATAGAGGGGAGAGATCAAGGCTGCGAATGCCATGTAGCTACCTCAATACTCCCGGATACTGCTGTTCAGCTAAACAAATCCTCAATCAGCCTGTGGTGTACCTGGATCTGCATGCAAGGTGCAGGGAGTAATGTGAGTACTCCAACCCAGTGAGTAATGAACATAAATAAAGGATGAGAATAAGAAATCATGGTAAAATACAAAGTAAACTATAACTGGCAGTTTAGAACAACAAATAGTGAAACAACAGGTCAATTAAATCATAGTACCAAATACCGAGACAAGTATAATCGATAAAAACAAATGCATGAGTGCAATGCAATGCATATGATGGTACACTCTAGTACCCACTACGGCGTGCAGCCCGAGCCATCCATATATTTATCGTCGACGGCGCTCACTGGGGGTGTGTGCAGACTCCGGAGGGGCTCCTACAGCCCAAGTGCAATATCAAGCCATCTTGTGGCATCAAATCTAGGCCCTCGACCTCATATCAATCTCAGTATATTCAACCAGGCTCTCGGCCTCAATATCAATGTACTCAACCAAGCTCTCGGCCTCAATATCAATGTAATACTGCTGCGACGCGCAGCCCGATCCATGCTCAGTCCAGAAACCATCATAAGCCCCTTGGGCATTTGTAAAACATTAGTTCTCAGCCCGAAATATCATTTAGAAATATCATTTAAGTTTTTAAATCTTAGAAATATGGATGAGTTTGCAAAACAGTATTTAAAACCTTGGACTGAGGTCAAATGATATGCAAAATATGCGAAAGCAGTGATATCAATCCCTAAAGGATTCAAATAATTGGCAAGAAGCCCAAATGTAACAATTAAATCTAAGTAAGGATGATTCTCAATTTATTTCTAGTAGAAAACACGGTACAAACATCTCTCGGGACGGACCAAGTCACAATCCACAATGGTGCTCTACCCCACGCCCGTTATCCGGCGTGCAAGTTACCTCAATATAGCGTTACGATGTGAAATTCTGGGGTTTCAAACCCTCAAGACATCATTTACATCAATTACTCACCTCAAGACGGTCAAAGTCTAGCTCGCTATGCCCTTGCCTCTCAAATTACCCTCCTCGTGCGATGAATCTGCCCAAAATCACAATGAATATGTCGCATTATGCTAAAGAGACAATACCCAATCGAAAGCAATCGAAAAATATCAAAATTCACAAATTTGACAAAACCCGAGCCCCGGGACCACGTCTCGAAAAATCAGAAAATTAACATCACCGGATTCCTTGTCTCGCCACGAGTCTATACATACCAAGAACTCCCAAATACGAGTTCAAATGGCCCATCAAATCTTAATTGTTTGGTTTCAAAATTCAAGCCCTAGTTCTTGATTTGTAGGCTTATATTTAATGAATCTCTAGGTCGAATTCACAATAAAAACGAGTTCTATGTCCAAGAAACTTACCTCAAGTCGTTCCCCCTTGAATCCCTCTTTAATCTCCACCAAGAAGTTCTCAAAATGATCAACCATGGAGGAAAAATGACCCAAAATCGCGGATGAAGTGTTTTATAAACTCACTGCCCAGTATTTTTCAGAAGTACTGTTCACGCGTGCGGTTACTGTTCACGCTGCTAAAAAAATACAGCAGCAACCAAAGAAATTGCAGCACTTTTCTTTTTACTAAAATGGCTCTAACTCCATCATACGAACTCGGAATTTGATGATTCTTGTTCCTATGAGTCAAAAATAATGATACGAACATAGTCCTTCAATCGAAACTCAATTCGGAGCTCGTTTACTCAGTGCGATATCCATTTCGCTCGTTAAACAATTAACTCATGTTTCGTGTCAAAAACCCAGTCGCGATTTGATGAAATTAGACCAAACTTTCCAGATCACTCCTATAATTCATTATTTAAATTCTGGAAATCTCGAAATAAAATTTCGATCTCTAGAACTAAAAATGGACCTTTGTATCATTACATGCTTATGCTCAAACGGCAAAAATCTTCCAAAACTCTTCCAAAACTTATCCGAGCCTCATGGGACCCCGACCAAACATGTCAACATAATTCATAACATTATTCAAACCTCTTCCAATCATCAAAATACCTCAAACAATATTAATTTACCCAAAACTCATCGAATTCAAGCACTGCGGCCGCACAGGCCTCCCTGAAGACCTGCAGTTCAGCACCCTGTGCGGACCGTACAAAGGCGACTGCGGCCGCACAGCCTCCACCGCGCCCCGCACAAAGGCGACCGCGGCCGCACTGGCCCCTCTGTGGTCGCATGCAATTTCTCGTTGACCGCACTAAAGGGTTCAGAGACCTTCAACTTTATGAACCTGCAACTTCTACAAGGCTAAAACCATTTCGAAACACCTCCGAAACACCCCCGAGCCCTCGGGGCTCCTAACCAAACACATGAACTAACTCAACAACATCATACGAACTTATCCGTGCTATCAAATCGCCAAACTAACCTCAAAAACAATGAATCAAACCTCAAAATAAAGAGTTTTTCCAAAAACTTCATCAAGTTCAAATTTAAGATTTCAAGTCCGAAACACATCAAACGACGTCCAATTTTAACCAAACTTTACAAAAACCTCTTAAATCACATATAAGACCTGTACCGGGTACCAGAACCAAAATACGGGCCTGATACTAACACGTTCTAATCAATTTTCATTTCAATTTTCCTTGATAATTTCAGAAAAACAATTTTACTCGAAAATTCATTTCTCGGGCTTGGGACCTCGGAATTCGATTCCGGACATACACCCAAGTCCCACATTTTCTTACGGACCTTCCGGGACCGTCAAATCACTGGTCTGGGTCCGTTTACTTAAAATGTTGACTGAAGTCAAATTATTCATTTTAACATCAAAACTTAGCATTTTTCACAAAATTTTATATTTAAGCTTTCCGGCTACGCGCCCGGACTGCGTACGCAAATCGAAGCGACTCTAAATGAGGTTTTCAAGACCTCAGAAGCACATAATGGGTAAGAAAACAGGTGATGACCCTTTGGGTCGTCACATTCTCCACCTCTAAAACAACCGTTCATCCTCGAACGGACAGAAGAAGGAAGTACCTGAGTCGGGGAATAATGAGGATAACGGCTCCGCATATCGGACTCGGACTCCTAGGTCGATGCCTCAGGAGGCTGACCTCTCCACTGAACACGAATAGAAGGAAAACTCTTAGATCTCAACTGACGAACTTGCCGGTCTAGAATAGCTACCGGCTCCTCCTCATAAGACAAGTCCTTGTCCAACTGGACAGTGCTGAGATCTAACACGTGGGATGGATCGCCGTGATACCTCCGAATCATGGACACATAAAAAATCGGATGCACGGCTGATAAGCTCGGCGGCAATGCAAGTCTATAAGCCACATCTCCCACTTGATCAAGAATCTCAAATGGACCAATAAACCTAGGGCTAAGCTTTCCCTTATTCCCAAATCTCATCACACCCTTCATAGACGACACTCGGAGCAATACCCGCTCACCAACCATAAAAGTCACATCTCGAACATTGCAATCTGCATAGCTCTTTTGCCTGGACAGGGCTGTATGCAGTCTATCCTGAATGATCCTGACCTTGTCCAAGGCCTCTTGAACCATATCCGTACCCAACAACTGAGCCTCTCTCGATTCAAACCATCCAACCAGAGATCGACACCGCCTACCATATAAAGCCTCATAAGGAGCCATCTAGATATCGACTGGTAGCTATTGTTATAGGCAAACTCCGCTAAAGGCAAAAGCTGATCCCACGAACCTCCAAAGTCAATGACACAAGCTCAGAGCATATCCTATAATATCTGAATAGTCCGATCGGACTGCCCGTCCATCTGAGGATGAAATGTTGTACTCAACTCAACTTGGGTGCATAACTCTCGCTGAACTGCTCTCCAGAAATGCGAGATAAACTGCGTACATCGGTCCGATATGATATATACCAGCACACCATGAAGGCGAACAATCTCCTGGATATAGATCTCAACTAACATCTTGGATGAATAGGAGACTGCCACAGGAATAAAATGCGCTGATTTGGTCAGCCTATCAACAATGACCCAAACTGCGTCGAACTTCTTCCGAGTCAGCGAAAGTCCAGTAACGAAGTCCATAGTGATCCGCTCCCACTTCCACTTGGGAAGCTCAATCCTCTAAAATAAACCACCAGGCCTCTGATGCTCATACTTAACTTGCTGACAATTCAAACACCGGGCCACATATGCAATAATATCCTTCTTCATTCTACGCCACCAATAATGCTGCCACAAATCCTGATATATCTGCGCGGCGCCCGGATGAATAGAGTATCGGGAACTAAGGGCCTCCTAAAATCAACTCTCAAAGCCCATCCACATTAGGCACACAAACTCGACCCTGCAATCTCAAAACTCCATCAGCATCTAAGGTAACCTGCTTGGCACCTCCACGCTGCACCGTGTCTCTAAGGACACACAAATGGGGATCATCAAACTGCCGATCACGGATACGCTCCAATAACGAAGAACGAGCGACCGTGCAAGCTAATACCTGACTAGGCTCAGAAATATCCAACCTCACGAATAGATGGGCTAAGGCTTGAATATCCAAAGCAAGCGGCCTCTCACCGACTGGGATATAAGCAAGACTGCCCATACTGGCTGACTTTCTACTCAAAGAATCGGCCACCACATTGTCCATTCCCGGGTGATATAAGATAGTGATGTCATAATCCTTCAACAATTCAAACTACCTCCTCTGCCTCAAATTCAACTCCTTTTGCTTGAAAAAATACTGAAGACTCTTGTGGTCAGTGAACACCTCACATGCCACACCATACAGATAATGCCTCCAGATCTTCAATGCGTGAACAATGGCTGCCAACTCCAAATCATGAACCGGATAGTTCTTCTCATGAATCTTCAACTGCCTCGAAGCATAGGCAATGACCTTGCCATCCTGCATCAACACTGCACCAAGCCCAATACGGGAAGCATCACAATAGACTCTAAAGGCCCTAAACCCGTGGGCAATACTAACACTAGTGTCGTAGTCAGAGCTGTCTTGAGCCTCTGAAAGCTCACCTCACACTCGTCCGACCATCTGAACTGGGCACCCTTCTGGGTCAACTTGGTCATCGGGGCTGTGATAGATGAGAATCCCTCGACGAACCGACAATAGTAGCCTGCCAATCCCAAGAAACTCCAAATATCTGTAGCTGATGCTGGTCTAGGCCAGTTCTTGACTGCTTTAATCTTCTTCGGGTCAACTTGAATACCCTCTACTGATACGACATGACCCAGGAATGCAACTGAACTCAACCAGAACTCACTCTTTGAGAACTTCGCATATAGCTGACTATCCTTCAGAGTCTGAAGAACCACTCTAAGATGCAGCTCATGCTCTTCCTAGCTGCGGGAATATACCAGAATATCATCAATGAAGACTATCACGAACAAGTCCAAATAAGGCCTGAACACCCGGTTCATCAAATCCATAAAAGCTGCTGGGGCATTTGTCAACCCAAATGACATGACCAAGAACTCGTAATGCCCATACCGAGTGTGAAAAGCTATCTTAGGGACATCAGTTGTCCTAATCCACAACTGATGGTAGCTAGATCTCAAGTATATCTTTGAAAATACCTTGGCATCCTGAAGCTGATCGAACAAATCATCAATCCTCAGCAGTGGATACTTATTCTTGACGGTGATCTTGTTCAACTACCGGTAATCAATGCACATTCTCATCGAACCATCATTTTTCTTGACAAACAACACCAGCATACCCCAAAGCGAAATGTTGGGTCTAATGAAACCCTTCTCAAGCAAGTCTTGCAACTGCTCCTTCAACTCTTTCAACTCTGGCGGGTCCATGCAATATGGCGGAATAGAAATGGGTTGAGTGCCCGGAACCAAATCGATGCAGAAATCAATATCCCTGTCGGGTGGCATACCCGGCAGGTCTGAAGGGAAAATATCAGGAAACTCACGAACCACGGGCACTGAATCAATAGAGGGAACCTCAGCACTGGAATCGCGAACATAAGCAAAATAGGCCAAACACCCCTTCTCGACCATATGCCGAGCCTTCGTGTACGAGATAACACTGCGGGTAGAATGACCAAGAGTCCCCCTTCACTCTAAATGGGGCAAATCTGGTAAGGCTAAGGTCACAGTCTTGGCGTGACAGTCCAAGATGGCGTGGTATGGAGATAACCAGTCCATCCCCAATATAACATCGAAGTCGACCATGTCCAATAACAATAAATCAACAAGGGTCTCAAGACCCCCAATCACCACAATACAGTAACGATGAACTCGATCGACCACAATAGAATCACCCACCGGTGTAGACACATAAACAGGAAATACTCAATGAATCACTAGGCATGACCAGGTACAGTACAAAATAAGATGACACATACGAATACCTAGACCCTGGATCAAATAGCACTGAAGCATCTCTATCATAAACCAGAATGGTACCTATAATGACTGCATCTGAAGCCTCAGCCTCGGGCCTAGCTGAAAGGGCGTAACATCGGGGCTGTGCCCCACCACCCTGAACTACCTCTTTGGGACAACCTGCTGCTAGCTAACCTCCACCTCTAGCGACCTGAGTTCTACCTCTAGGACCTCTACCTCCACCTCAAGCACCTCTACCCCCACCTCTAACTGGCTGGGTGGGTTGTGGAACGCCTGGTGCCTATACCATAGCACGAGAACCCTGATGCTGAGAGCTACCTGGTGCTCGAGGGAAAAACCTGACAATGTGACCGGGATCACCACAAGTGTAACAAGCCCTCGGCTACTAAAATTGCTGGCCCTGTCGACCTGAATGACCACCTCGGAAACTCTGAAGCGGCGGTGCACTGATGGTAGCTGGTGGTGCACTGAAAGGCTGCTGATCAGAATACTGCGTCTGAGAACCACGACCACCTGAAGTACCATGAGAGACCTAGAGAGCTGACTGAAAGGGCCTAGGAGGATGGCCTCTACCATATGAATCTCTACCTCCAGACGAGGTACCACTGAATCTTCCTGAATGACGGGCTTCTTATCCGACCCATGACCACCTCCCTGTGACAGAACCATCTCAACTCTGCAGGCCACATTGGCCACTTCCTGGAAAGTGATCTCACTCCCAGCCTCCTTGGCTATCTGAAAATGAATCGGCTGAATAAGACCATCAACAAACCTCCTCACCCTCTCTCTCTCGATGGGAAGCATGACAAGAGCATGGCGAGCTAGATCGATGAACTTGGTCTCATACTGGGTGACCGTCATGGAACCCTGCTGGAGGCGCTCAAACTACCTCCGAAAGGCCTCTCTCTGAGTCATGAGGAGAAACTTCTCCAAAAACAAGGTTGTGAACCGTTCCCAAGTCAAAGATGGCGAACCGGTGGGTCTAGCTAAGAAATAATCCTTCCACCAAGTCTTGGCGGATCCAGACAGACGGAAGGTACCAAAATCAACTCCATTGGTCTCAACGATCCCCATGTTCCGAAGAACCTCGTGACAACTATCCAGATAATCCTGGGGATCCTCAGTAGTGCACCGCTGAATGTAGAAGTGAAGAGCTTGGTGAACCTATCTAGCCTCCACAAAGCATCGGTGGACATAGCCGCTCCATCGCCGGTCTGAGCTACTACACCCGGCTGAATTGCCACAGCTGGTTGAACCACTGGAACCTGAACCTAGGGAGCTACCTGCTCTGGAGTGCGCATAGCAAGAGTCTGAGCCCCTCCTCCAGCCTGAGAAGTGGCTGGTGCTACGGGAAGCAAACCCGCTGGGGTGACACTCTCCATGAGGCCCACCAATCGGGACAGAGCATCCTGAAGAACTAGGGTGGCAATAAACCCCTCTGGGACCTGAGATGGGCCCACCGGAACTGCTGGGGCCGGAACCTCCTCCTCAAAATCAACTTGAGGCTCTGCCACTAGTGCTGCTGCTCGGGGCTGAGCTCTTCCCCTACCTTAGCCTCTAGCACAGCCTCGCCCTCTACCCCTAGTGGAAGCTGCTGCTGGGGGCTCGGGCTGCTGAGCGGTAGATGAGGAAGCGCGTGTTCTCGCCATTTGCGATAGAATAGAGTAGAAATCCAATTAGCATTTGAGGAACAAATACGCACGACAAGAGAGAACAAGTGTGAAATTTTCCTAACTCTATAGCCTCTGGGGGATAAGTACAGACGTCTCTGTACCGATCCCTCAGACTCTGCTGAGCTTGTCTGTGAGTTGTGAGACCTATGTAACCTAGAGCTCTGATACCAACTTGTCATGACCCGGATTTCCCACCCTCGAGAGTCGTGATGGCACCTACTAATGTGAGCTAGGCAAGCCAATTCTTAACTGCTACTTCATTAACAAATTACTTCTTTTGACAATTATCAGTAATATCATGAAAACAACGGAATTAAATAAATATGCGGAAGACGTAAATTAAAGAAACTGAACAATAATGCGGAAATCAACATATGCCTCTACCCAAGAACTAGTGTCACATTACTCTCGAACTTCTAAGAGTATTAAATACAACCGTTTGAAAGAAGAATATAAACTGTTTGTCTCGAAAACATGAGATAACAGACTGAAATAAAAGATAGAGGAGACGCCGGGCCTGCGGACTCCTGCAAGGCTACCTCGGTGTCTCACTGGACTGAAGGCTGGCTCCCGCGCTACTGCTGCTATCTAAGACCTGGATCTGTGCAAAAGAGCACAGAGTGTAGTATCAGCACAACCGACCCCATGTGCTGGTAAGTGTCCAGCCTAACCTCGGCGAAGTAGTGACGAGGCTAGGACCAGACTCCAAATAAACCTGTGCAGTTCATATATATATATATATACAGCGGGAAAAGATACACGAATAACCAGTCAATGCGGGTAGAGGAAACATGCTGCGGGGGTGAATATAGTTCCGAATAGAAAGGCATCAAGTAAGGAAGGAAACAACATAACTAGAATATCAACAAGGAAGCAGAAATCAACAATTTGCACGGCATCACCCTTCGTGCTTTTACTCTCGTTCTCACCAAAATAATACACATCATCACCCTTCGTGCTTTACGCTCTTCCTCACCCAAACAACAATCACAAGGAAAATAGGGTAAGGAAATCTAATACCTCAAAATAATCAAATAACAGCAGGTAATGGAAGAAACAACATAACTCGGATATCAACAAGGAAATCAGAAATCAACAAATGCACGGCATCACCCTTCGTGCTTTTTCTCTCTTTCCTCACCATATAATCAATAAAATCGGTACGGAATGGTACATCATGCGGCACGGCATCACCCTTCGTGCTTTACACTCTTTCCTCACCATATAATCAATAAATATTGGTACGGAATGTTACATCGTACGGCACGGCATCACCCTTCGTGCTTTACACTCTTTCCTCACAATAGCAAACAATGCACGTCATCACCCTTTGTGCTTTGTCTCTCCTCCTCACCCAAACCACAATCACAAACAGGGGGCAAGAGATTAAACAAATAATAATAATAAAAATCCCGGCAAGGGAAAACAATTAAACAGCTAAGTCCCGACAAGGGAACAATATCAATAAATATCAACATCCAGGCAAGGGAGATAATCAACAAAGCAACAAACATCCCAACAAGGGAATAATTTAATAACTTTTTCTCTTTCTTTCACTTCTTACTTTATAACTCACTTTACCACTTGAGCCAATGCTCCAAAGGGTTTCATTTATCTCATATACTTTCACAATTCGTATTACCACTCGAGCCAATTCTTCTCGAAGTTCAAAGATCACAATTTCTTTCACATGCTTTCTACAACATATAGAAATCATCATTTAGGGATGAAAGATACAACAAGATCAGAATATCCGCAATATAAAGACTCATGGTCATGCTAGACACCAACGTATAGATACTCGTCACCATGCCTATACGTCGTACTCGACAATTAGCACGTAGCAAATAAGACTCAACTCCTAATCCCTCAAGCTAAGGTTAGACCAAACACTTACCTTGAAGCTCTAAACATCGCTCAAGCCTCAATTATAGGTTTACCCCCTGGATTCCACCACCAATCCGCTCGAGTCTAGTCACAAGTTACTTAATTACATCAATAGTGCTAAATGAATCAACCCCAATGCATGTAAATGAGTTTTCCCAAAGTTTTACCCAAAAAGGTCAAAAATCACCCCAGGCCCACATGGTTGAAACCCGAGGTTCGGACCAAAACCCGATTACCCATTACCCCACAAATCCAAATGTATAATTTGTCTTGAAATCGGACTTCAAATTGAGGTCCAAATCCCCAATTTTGGGAAAACCTAGGTTCTACCCAAAATACCCAATTTCCCCATGAAAATCTTAGATTTTAAGTTGAAACATGTTAAAAGATGTTAATGATTGAATAAAACTAGTTAAAAATGACTTGCAATTGATTTGGAGAAGAAAAGTTGTTTGAAAAATCGCCTCTTATGTTTTTGGGGTTTTGAAAAGTGAAAAATAACTAAATATTCCGTCTATTTATACCCCTATCAGACCCTCACCGCGAACCACATCAAAATGACCGCGACCGCGGAGCTCCACCACGGATCGCATTAAATTGACTGCGGCTGCACAGGCCTCCCTGAAGACCTGCAGTTCAGCACCCTGTGCGGACCACAAAAAGGCGACTACGACTGCACAGCGTCCACCGCGCCCCGCATAAAGGCGATCGCGGTCGCGCTGGCCCCTCCGCGGTCGCACGCGATTTCTCGCGGACCGCACTAAAGGGTTTAGAGACCTACAACTTCCTAAACCTGCAACTTCTACAAGGCTAAAACCATTCCGAAACACCTCCAAAACACTCCTGAGCCCTCGGGGCTCCTAACCAAATACATGCACTAACTCAACAACATCATACAAACTTATCTGTGCGATCAAATTGCCAAACTAACCTCAAAAATAATGAATCAAACCTCAAAATCAAGAGTTTTTTTCAAAAACTTCATCAAGTTCAAATTTAAGATTTCAAGTCCAAAGCACGTCAAACGATGTCCAATTTTAACCAAACTTTACAGAAAACTCTTAAATCACATATAAGACCTGTACCGGGAGCCGAAACCAAAATACGGGCCTGATACCAACACGTTCTAATCAATTTTCATTTAAATTTTCCCTGACAATTTCAGAAAAACTATTTTACTCGAAAATTCATTTCTCGGGCTTGGGACCTCGAAATTCGATTCCAGGCATACAACCAAGTCCCATATTTTCTTACGGACCTTCCGGGACCGTCAAATCACGGGACTGAAGTCAAATTATTCATTTTAACATCAAAACTTAGCATTTTTCACAAAATTTCATATTTAATCTTTCCGGCTACGCGCCCGGACTGCGCACGTAAATCGAAGCGACTCTAAATGAGGTTTTCAAGGCCTCGGAAGCACATAATGGGTAAGAAAACAAGTGATGACCCTTTGTGTCATCACACTTCCATTTTTTTGCTTCTCGAATACCCGACATTTCTTTCGACTCCTCGCATTTTAGCACCCATTGATGAATGATTCTGTTTTATTTGCCATTTTGGAGGTTTGTTTCGGTGGATCAACTCGTGCAAGTCTTTTTAATCTAACCGCTTGTTTTTATGATTGTTCCTTATTGTATCGTATTGTATTGTTATCCCAAAATAATGTTTTTATTGTTCCATTAAAATTGGTTGTATTGTATTGTTAAATCCATTTTTCCGGAAAGTACCCTTTTTTGAAACAACCGATTTGGTGTGGTGTAATTGTTTCCTATTTTACTTACCAATTATGCCCTAACTTATTACTCCACAATTCTATTTTAACCTTTACATTTTTTTCTATTTTAACTCCAAATCTCAAATCTATAACCTACTTTATTTTTTTCCAAAACTTCTGCTACCAACGTTAAAGGTGTTTTTTGCCTTCTGTTTTATTTTTTCTCCTAATTTGCTTTTAACTCAATTCTAATTAGTTGTGCTCCTTTGTTTTGCCTTCTTTTGTCTCGCTCCTTTGTTCTGCTTTCTTAAGGTGTTTTTCCTCCTTCTGTTTTGTTTTTTAAAATTATTTATGCATAATATTTTATAAATTTAATATTTAAACTATTGAGTGTATTTTAGTAAACTTATTAGTTACAGTACAGTACGATACAATCGAACCAAACAACAAAATATTATTTAACAATAACAAACAATACAATCTATCCAAACATTGTATTCATAAAACAATACGATACAATACAATACAATACATTATAAAACGATGGGGAACAATGATCCAAACAGAGTGTAAAATACCATTTTTTGAGAAATTGTGTTCTTAGATCTTGACAATGATATTCATCTGGCAGGGGTTACAAAAGAGATTGTGGATTTAAGATGAAATAGTCCAGGTAATGTTTTCTTTATTTTTCTTTGTTTAATGTGTTGAGTTTATGGCTAATCTGTTACTTTTCTATTTTTTAGGTAGTTATTGTAAGATTTCATATATGCATGTAATAACTTTATTTGATTTATTGTTTTATATAGAGATTTTTACATTCCTATATACTCTATGAAACTATATTACCTTCTCTACTCAAGTTTTACTATAATTACATTTTATATACCCAATTACCATTTATATACATTTTAAGGAAATTAATGATAATAATTAGTGTCCTAAAATTACTCTAACATAGCTTCCACTCCCCCACGTTTCTCTCTCCACATCCCACTCCCTCCCCCCACGTATCTTGCACCAACCCACGATTCCACCATTGACAACCATTAAAAAGTTTTGAAGCTTTGAATTCGAATTTAGGTTTTCAAAAAACATTATTTGTTTGAATTGGATGTTGTTGCAAAGAATTGTGAATTGTCTCTATGTCTCTCTCTATCTCTCAATCTCTAATTTCAGTAATGTAAAGCAAAGGAAAAGAGAGCAGCAATTCCACCATTGACAGCCATTAAAAAGCTTTGAAGCTTTGAATTCGAATTGGGGTTTTCAAAAATCATTATTTGTTTGGATTGGGTGTTGTTGCAAACAATCGGGAATATGGTATGGAGTTTATACCTCAATTTTGAGGGGTTTTGGTGAAGATTCGACTTGGTTTTGGCTGAATTTCAGATTGAAACTTGAAGAAGAAGAAGAAGAAGACAGCATGATATACATTATATTTACGAAATTGTGGTAAAATTGTATTTTGTTGTTTATATATTTTTCTTTTATTTATTTAACTATTGTATGGAAGTTGAACAACATTGTATTAAAATTGTATTTAAGTTGTATGATATTGTAGTTGTATATAACTGAGTAGAAATAATGTATGAAAATTGTAGATAAGTTGTATAATATATAATTAGTTATATGAAATTTGTTTTTACTATGTATAAATTAGATACAAAATATACAAAAGATATATTGTATAAAATTTGTATTTAATTTGTATGTTATTGTAGTTGTATTTAACTGGGTAGAAATAATGTATGAAAGTTGTAGATAATTTGTAGGTAAGTTGTATAATATATAATTAGTTGTATGAAATTTGTTTTTACTATGTAAAAATCAGATACAAAATATACAAAAGACATATTGTATAAAAATTGTATTCAAGTGGTATGATATTGTAGTTATATATAACTGGGTAGAAATTGAATCATTTACAATTAACTGTTCAAGAACTCTAGGGTGAATTCGTAGTGGAAGTTGCAGATCAGTTGAGATATGAAGGATTAGATTCTCTAAATCCCTAAATATAAGTTCAATCTGGAGATAAGATTTAACAAGGAAATTAGAAAACACCTAGCAAGAGACGATACATACGAGGGAACGGGACAATGAGTTTTTGTTTTAAGATGCAGTGATGTGTGAGAGTGGAGGTATAATCCACCAAAAAACGAAAGTTTTTGTCTTTGATGGATGAAAATTGGTTTATTTCCACTTTTCCCTCCTTGTTTACGGCTGGTAGTTTAACTAAGGAATTTTTAACAAGGAAATCAGAAAAGGGGAGAGTAGAGGGGATAAAGGAGAGAAAAAAGGAAAAGGGTGTAACTAAATTCCTTGATTCAAGGCACAAATAATGGATTGGAAGCTTTTTAAGGTGGATTGTATATATTTTGTAACTAAAATGTGTTTAGGTTGGGTAAGTACCAAAATATGGACATTTTTCGTAATAAGGCTGCAAATAGTGTATAGGAATGAAAAATCCCTTTTATATATATATACAATCTCTATGTTTTTGTGGGTTATCTCACATTTTTCTTTTTAAATCCGTGTCATGACCCAATTCCCGAACCCGGTCGTGATGGCGCCTCTCGTGAACACAAGGCCAGCCAGACCAAAACGGAACACCTCTTTAAGCAGTTAATTATCATAAACAGTAATAAACATAATATAATATCCATAGATTGCGAAAATTTAATGATAACAACAGTGGAAACCATCCCGACACATCCCAAACAGGGGTGTCATAGGTCATGAGCAACTAAGAAATCCGGTTACAAGTCTACTAAACACTAAATCCGATACAATAGTTCTAAAAACATGAAAATGATAAGATAAAGAAGGCACGGGGCTGCGAACGCCAATAGCTACCTCGTAGTCTCCGAATCACTGCCTGAACTGGGAGAATCAACACTCAGGAGCGGACTCTACGATGCCTGAATCAGTGAGTAATAATTACAAATAATGGCTGAAAGTATGAAAACACGTAAAGGCACAAAGCAATTCCATATCAAGCAGTAAAATCACTTAAAGCAGTAAATTAGTGAAGAAATCAAATGATATTCCTTTTTAAAACAAGTAAAACAGGTAATTAACAAGTAGAAATCCGCCCCTCGGGCACAGTATCAATCGCACAGCATAGTATCAGCCCCTCGGGCTCATTCTCAGTACAGTATCAGCCCCTCGGGCTACCTCATCAATCACTCAGAACAGTATCAGCCCCTCCGGCTCACTCTCAGATCATTATGGGTACCCGCGCTCACTGTGGGTGTCCAGACTCCGGAGGGGCCCCTTACGGCCCAAGCGCTATATCAAGCCACCTCGTGGCATCATCACTCGGCCTCACATCACTCGACACTCGGCCTCACATCACTCGAGCCACCTCGTGGCATATAAAGTATCTCAGGCCCTCGGCCTCATATCACTCAGCATATCCTCACATATGGCCATCAGCCTCACTCAGTCCAAAAAATCATCACAAGCCCCTTAGGTATTAGTAAATCAGTAGTTCTCAGCCCAAAACATAATGTAGATTTATCATATAAGTTTTTAAATCTGAGTAAAAGTGGTTGAGTTTGTAAAACAGTAGATATCAATAGGACTGAGTTCAAATAATAAGTCAAGTAGTGAGGAAACAGTGATAAAAATCCCCAAATGGTCCAAATAGTTGGCACGAAGCCCTCATGAGTCTAACCATACCAAAATTATGTAAATTATCTAATTCCGATATCATTTGGTCCTTCAAATCATCATTTTGCTTTTTTGAAAGGTTTTACAATTTTCTTCCCAATTTCCATCCCAAATCACGAAATAAATTATGAATTCAATGATAGATTCATGTATCTAGCCAAATCTGAGTTAAAATCACTTACCCCGATGAATTTCTTGAAAAACCTTCGAACAATCGCCAAAATCCGAGCTCTCTAGGTCAAAATATTAAATAAAACCCAAAACCTCATATTTATAGAGTAACCCTCAGATTTCAGCCTCCGTGGGCCGCACCACATCGACCGCGGTTCTCACAAGCTAGTGCGGTCCGCGCAAAAACAACCGCAGCCGCACAGGCCTTCCTCTGCAGTGATAGGCTTTAGTATTTTGGCCATAACCTTTTCTACAAATGTTGAAATTGCGATAACTTTACCTTTCTGGAAACTAAACACGAAGGGCTACGACTTTCATTTTTGAATCATCTCAAAATTCCATGTAGATCAAAAGATATGGGCTTCCGAAGTAGGACCAGCGAATCGTTCCCCACCGCGGCCGCACACCATTTTATGCGATCCGCATGACACCTACCGTGGCCGCACTTCTTTTTGTGCGGACCGTGCGGGTGGTTTTCGAGGCCTACAACCCTCCTCGACCTGCTACAACTATGATTTTCGGCCTAAAACATCCCGGAACCTACCCGGGACCCCCGAAACTTCAAACGAATTGTACCAACACATCCCATGACATCGTTCAAACTTGTTCAACACTTCGGAATGCTTACAACAACATCAAATCACCATTTTAACATAGGATTTAAGCCTAAGAACTCCAAGAATTCTTAAATTATGTTTTCGCTCAAAAGGTCTATCAAATCTCGTCCGAATGACCTGAAATTTTGCACACACATCCCAAATGACACAACGAAGCTACTGAAACTCTCGGAATTCCATTCCGACCCTTATATCAAAATCTCGCCTATCAACTTGAAATTGCTAAAATATCAATTTCGCCAATTCAAGCCTAAATCTCCTCTACAACTCCAAAACCCATTCCGATCGCGCTCCTAAGTCACAAATCACCTAACGGAGCTAACCAAACCATAAAAATTCCAATACGAGATCAAATACACACAAGTCAAATCTTGGTCAAACCTTTCAAATTTTAAGCTTTCACTGAGACTGTTCTTCCAAATTAAATTATGATTAACTTGAAACCCAATACCAACGATTTACATGAGTCATATTGCATCACACAGGGCAAGTCATGCCAGAGAATTAGCGAGCGAAATGCAAAAGCTCAAAACGACCTGTCGGGTCATTACATCCTCCCCCACTTAAACATACATTCGTCCTCGAACGTGCCCAGAGTTGTTCCAAAAGCAAACCAATTGTTGAATAACCTCACCATGCACATGCCCGGGGGTGATCCCACGTCACCCTTTCTCGCATAGATTTGATAACACAATATAACGGAAATTTCACAATCCATCCTAGTCCATGAGCCATGGAACCACATTTCCTCTTCTAAAATCATCGACACGATTAGAATTTCACATTTATACTGTGAATAAGTCCAAACAAGCTGTAACAAACCATATATGCTATCTCCGCTGCAATCACATAATAAACCACATAACTCAACACTTGTAGTGATAACTTCTAACCACAGCAACTGCACACAACATCCGCATATTGATAGAAAAACTTTTATCAACTAAAGTCTCATCCCAACACTTTCATATACTGCCAATGATCACTAAGACACGCGGTAAGCCATAGCCATTTCCCAGATCAACCATTCATAAAGCCACTTCTTCCTTGGCAAATACCACAACAAATTTCCGAACCAAAGCTCGATACTATCCTTCCAACATGCTGAAATCACATCCGTTCGTATTTATTAATGATCCCCAATGATCTACTCTAATCCAACACATTACTCTGGTGACATGACATATCCATACAGGCCTAAGCCACAACCTGCACAATACACGCATCAATACACAACAGTCCGAACATATTCAAATCATGAAAATGACTCAAATGAAAGAGCTATACCTCAAGCTCACCGGTACCACCACAACATAAGGCTAAGAACTCGTCTCACATCATAGGAACAGAACACACGAGTCTAACCCGCAAGGTCATACCTCCACATAACTTCGCTACGATGTATGATCCTATCTAATACTGCCCCACATGAACCACCTTAAGTCACTATGCTCGAAATCGACAACCACGCACAATTTGATATCTGGAACCAAAGCAATTCATCATACTCACGGTGAAGTAAATAACATATACCATGCGAACCCGAAAGGACATAACCAATACGCCATTCACCGAGCAACACCCAATTACTCTTCCCGCTCGACTTCCACTACGAGACCCCAATAGAACCGCACCATATGTACCTATAACCAACAAATCATAACATCTCGCAACACAGAAAGGTAACTCGTGGATCTTCCTAGATTACTAATAAGCTCAATAACAATCGAATCAACACACCCTTCAACAGTACAATTCAGAGCCAACCAAGCCGGCTCAAATTAAAACACACATCCACATTTGCCTGCCAACGAGCTCCTTATCACAAAAATTTTGGAGTTGCTCTTCAACTCCTTTAACTCTGCCGGTGCCATACGATATAGTGCCCGTCATCAAATCAATACCGAAATCAACAACCTTTCCCGACAACATGCCCGACCACAAGAAACATATCCGAAAAGTCCCTCACCACCGAAACTAAATCAATGGTAGGAGCCTCTACACTAACATCCGTCATGAAAGCCCAAATAAGAAAGCCAATCCTTCCCAGCCGTCCGATGGGCCTTCGAAATATAAAACCACTCCACTAGGGCATAATCCTACGGACCTCACCACTCAATCCATGGCATTTCCAGCATAGCCAACAACATCGCCTTAGTGCAATAGTCCAGAATGACACAACACAGAGACAACTAGTCTGAACCCAATATCACATCCAAAATCTAACATACTAAGCAACAAAATATCCGCTCGGGTCTCTAAATCCCGATAGTCACTAAACAGTGCCGATACACACGACTCACAACCTCCACATAGCCTGAATATTAGAACTTCCCGTCTCCAACTCCATATGGCCCATGAATCCACATATCTGGTTCCAATTCCGCTGTCTGAATGCATACCACACCTCAAATACCTAATCATTCCACGGGAGATAATCTAGAATTCCTCTTTGCCACCAAGCAAAGTCGAGTATTAGCAGTTGTTCTAACCAGAAAATGCCGCAATACTACCAAAGTATCACCAACTTAATCACATTGCCTTTCTGAAACATATGCCCTCGTCAAATCACCCCAAATTAGCAATACCATTTCCTTAATCATCCGAAGACCCTTTCTCTAATTATCTGAAGCTCGTTCCTCTAATTATCTGAAACTGCCCGTGGTACTTAAGAATTTTATGATTTTCTATTCAAAACTGAACCGCAACCTCACGCACGCAATTCTCAATCATTTACAACATACTGCATAACCCATACCATTCTAGGATAACCATGAGAACTTCATATCCCTTCCGAACTGCAAGCCACTATGCATTCCACTAGCCAAAAAATTTCCATTGATCCCATCTAGAAAAGAACCACTATACATCCCATGCTCCTCATGCCCATAGAAAATATACATCTCCAACCAAGGTAGAAACCATCAAGGACTCTCTGAGTTCCCCTTGCACAAACCAGACCTGCCAGGACTGAATCCTTCTAACTCGACCAAGCTACGCAAGCCATCAAAACCTAAGAGTAGTGCCGCAAAATACCTGTAGGAACTCATTACCCCGTACACACCCAAGGAACTAATCATATCCTTACCATACTGATCCAGCCTACTACCCAGCTATCCCATTTATCCGAGTTTCCTTTTGATTTACCTTCAACTTGATATCCCCTCTTGCTGTAGCACCACAATTCCTCAACCTAGTCTTACCATACGGGATCCAAGCATAAAGCCACATCGTCTGATACCCATAAGCCACTGAATACTCTCTTATCTATTCCCAAAGGCACCACATTCAAAATACTTTACTCTGAGGAAACTTCTTGCAAATCTAAATCCGTTACCTTTACCTTCCTAATACTGATACATAGGATCCCATAATTGATATAGAAGTGACACAAGTCTTGGCACCCCTCTAATGCAAACCTCAGTTTCTAGCCCAATTATACACTTGAAAATCTCCAATTATTACCTGAAAGTCTTGAACCCATTAGAACCATTCCCGAGAGTCATCCACTCTATTCAAACTGCAATTAGTATGATCAAATGAACCAAACAACCCATGCCTCATTGGCACTCCGACACCGCAGAATGTAACCTCATCCCAATACAACCAAGCAACTTCCTGCTCTATGCACCGAGTATTCTCGCCAATAACAACTCAAGATATCACGTGATTCTCACACACCTATGAAGCATAATATAATCTTCGTCAAAATTTTCCTTTACTCGAGCCATCCTCGGTATCAATTTCCGCAAGCCATAACTGGTTCACCAGCACGCCTCAAATTGGAACCAAAATAGCACCTAATCGTGCAATCGCCTAATCAACAGCAGGCTCCTCCACTTGGCTCGAAGCCATAGATCAGCACACACTCAATAACACATAACGATTATACTCTATTGATGCCATGATACCATAGTGAGATTAAACTTAAATCTTTTATAAGCTTGTGAAAACACAGATCATCTAGAATCTTAACTCCTTTGCGAACCTCGCATTCCACTCTCGCAATAGTTACACCCACTCTCTAAGTGACCCAATTTAAATTGAAACACATATCTTTCACTCGCAAATGAGATCTTCCAATAGACACATAAGGATCGTACAACCTCAGAACATTTCGCAGGAGACAACCCACCTGCTTTGCCTCTAACTAACATTTCTATATACCTTCCACCGTCATAAACTGTATGCAGTCACTTAGTTTTCCTGAGTCTGAACTCATACCGCAACATGAAATTTACTTCACTCACAACTGGGAAACATGAAAAGATCCTTCACATGCCCATAACTCGGGGCTATACCTCCAATAAAAATGTAATTCAAGCACCTAATAGTTCTTTTATCCTCTAGCAGACCTTCTCGTCGCTTCCAAATTATGTGGATACATCTCGCAGTACCAACATACTCATCACATAGTTATCTAGCCGTCACTTTCACTAGTAGGGACAATACCGAACATATACATTCAAAAATACTTGCTCACACAATTAGCACCTCGGTGCTCAAGCTATAAGCAAAGATCCGGCCTCAAGTCCTCCAGACTGGCCCAACATCAACTCACAGAGATCACATCTCGCCCCTCGATCGGGGAATCACAAGCCATCGATGCACATCTGATACTGAGCGCTCAAGCGCGCATACGAACACGTGGAAGGAATTCAAGAGTTACTTTTCAAGTTGAATCAAGGACGCACGATTAGAATTCAAAAATGTGAAGTTTTTCTAAAGGTTCTACAGCCTCTCGAGGATAAATACAGATGTCTCCGTACCGATCCACAAGACTCTACTAACCTGCTCATGACTTGTGAGACCTATGTAACCTGGCTCTAATACCAAACTTGTCACGACCCAAATCCCGAACCCGGTCATGATGGCGCCTCTCGTGAAGACAAAGCCAGCCAGACCAAAACGGAACACCTCTTTAAGTAGTTAATTATCATAAACAGTAATAAACATAATATAATATCCATAGATTACAAAAATTTAACGATAACAACAGTGGAAACCATCCTGACACAGCCCAAACCGGGGTGTCACAAGTCATGAGCAACTAAGAAATCCGGTTACAAGTCTACTGAACACTAAATCCGATACAATAGTTCTAAAAACATGAAAATGATAAGATAAGGGAGGCACGAGGCTGCGAACGCCAACATCTACCTCGTAGTCTCTAAATCACTACCTGAACTGGGAGAATCAGCACTCAGGAGCGAACTCTGCGATGCCTGAATCTGCACGCATCGTGCAGGGAGTAATGTGAGTACTCCGACTCAGTGAGTAATAATTATAAATAATGGCTGAAAGTATGAAAACATGTAAAGGCACAAAGAAATTCCATATCAAGCAGTAAAATCACTTAAAGTAGTAAATTAGTGAAGAAATCAAATGATATTCCTTTTTAAAACATGTAATTTAACAGGTAAATAAAAAGTAGAAATATGCCCCTCGAGCACAGTATCAATCGCTCAAAATAGTATCAGCCCCTTGAACTCACTCAAAGTACAGTATCAGCCCATCGGGCTAAGTATCAATCACTCAGAATAGTATCAGCCCCTCCGGCTCACTCTCAGATTATAATGGGTACCCGCGCTCACTGTGGGTGTCTAGACTCCGGAGGGGCCCCTTACGGCCCAAGCGCTATATCAAGCCACCTCTTGGCATCATCACTCGGCCTCACATCACTCAGCCCTCGGCCTCACATCACTCAATCCACCTCGTGGCAAATAAAGTATCTCAGGCCCTCGGCCTCATATCACACAACATATCCTCACATATGGCCATCAACCTCACTCTGTCCAAAAAATCATCACAAGCCCCTTGGGCATTAGTAAAACAGTAGTTCTCAGCCCAAAACATGATGTAGAAATATCATATAAGTTTTCAAATCTGAGTAAAATTGGCTGAGTTTGTAAAACAGCAGATATCAATAGGACTGAGTTCAAATAATAAGTCAAGTAGTAAGGAAAAAGTGATAAAAACCCCCGAAGGGTCCAAATAGTTTGCACGAAGCCCAGATATGGCAATCATCCCAAATCATGATGATAACAAATGAATTTCAGTCAAATACGCGGTAAAATCATCAATCGGGACGGACCAAGTCACAATCCCCAGTAGTAAAAGACCCCACGCTCATCACCTAGCGCGTATCTTGCCTCAATATAGCACTACGATGTGCAATCCGGGGTTTTCAAACCCACATGACATCATTTACAATCATTACTCACCTCGAACCGGCTAAATCTCTAGCTCGTGATGCCTTTTGCCCCTCAAATCAGCCTCCACGAGCGTCGAATCTATCCAAAATCAGAACGAATACATCACAATATGCTAAGGAAACAAATCCCAAGTGAAAACAATCAACAAAGGGCACGATTCCCAAAATTACCAAAACGCGAGCCCCGGGCCCACATCTCGGAATCAAGTAAAATTTACATTTTCAGAATCCTCATACCCTCACTAGTCTAACCAACCAAAATTATCCAATTTCGATACCATTTGGTCCTTCAAATCATCATTTTACATTTTTGAAAGGTTTCATAATTTTCTTCCCAATTTCCATCCCAAATCACGAATTAAATAATGAATTCAGTGATAAATTCATTTATTCTAGCCAAATCTGAGTTAAAATCACTTACCCTGATGAATTTCTTGAAAAACCTTTGAAAAATCGCCAAAATCCGAGCTCTCTAGGTCAAAATATTAAATAAAACTCAAAACCTCATATTTATAGAGTAACCCTCAGATTTCAGCTTCCGTGGGCCGCACCAAATCGACCGCGGTTCGCACAAGCCAGTGAGGTCCGCGCAAAAACAACCGCAGCTGCACGAGCCTTCCTCTGCAGTGATAGGCTTTAGTATTTTGGCCATAACCTTTTTTACAAATGTCGAAATTGCAATAACTTTATTTTTCTGGAAGCTATACACGAAGGGCTATAACTTTCATTTTTGAATCATCTCAAAATTCCACGTAGATCAAAAGATATGAGCTTCCGAATTAGGACCAGCGAATCGTTCCCCACCGCGACCGCACTTCTTTTTGTGCGGACCGCGCGGGTGGTTTCCGAGGCCTGCAACCCTCATCGACCTGCTACAACTATGATTTTCGGCCTAAAACTTCCCGGAACCTACCCGGGACCCCCGAAACTTCAAACTAATTGTACCAACACATCCCATGATATCGTTCAAACTTGTTCAACACTTCAGAATTCTTACAACAACATCAAATCACCATTTTAACATAGGATTCAAGCCTAAGAACTCCAAGAACTCTTAAATTATGCTTTCGCGCAAAAAGTCTGTCAAATCTCGTCCGAATGACCTGAAATTTTGCACACACATCCCAAATGACACAACGAAGCTACTGCAACTCTCGAAATTCCATTCCGACTCTTATATCAAAATCTCGCCTATCAATCCGAAATTGCCAAAATATCAATTTCGCCAATTCAAGCCTAAATCTCCTCTACAACTCCAAAACCCATTCCGATTGTGCTCGTAAGTCACAAATCACCTAACGGAGCTAACCAAACCATAAAAATTCTAATCCGAGATCAAATACACTCGAGTTAAATCTTGGTCAAACCTTTCAAATTTTAAGCTTTCACTGTGTTCTTCCAAATTAAATTCTGATTAACTTGAAACCCAATACCAACGATTCATATAAGTCATATTGCATCACACGGGGCAAGTCATGCCCGAGAACTAACGAGTGAAATGCAAAAGCTCATAACAACCGGTCGGGTCATTACAATCCGCTTGTAATATTAGTGATGCCCATAAAGTGCTTGATAATATCTCCACTAGGAAAAGCTTACATATTTTTTAATTTGCATTATTATCATTATTATTCTATTGGGTCTGTTTGAAACAGTGAAAATATTCCCATATTATCTTTATGTTTATAGGTAATGAAGAAAATATTTAATATTTCTTTATGTTATCTTTGTTCTATATTTTGATGAGTTTGTTAAAATTTAGTAGTTCATATGGATTAGTACTTTTGTGTGTTTGAATCAAGCTTTTGCGTTTGGAGTTTAAAGATCACGATTTTAGAATTTGGGTTCAACCATATCGTTTGTTGTTTGCGTGTTAGAGCTTATGATTGTTTACTGCCAAAGAGAATTTGCTATCTTTCTCTTTATACACAATATATATTTAACTGATATGTTCGCTGCATGAAGTGCAACACTTAATTGTCAGCAACATAATTAGTAAATATATTATGTGTTATATATTATACTGAAGGATGTTTCATGTCATGGCCTACTACTCTTTCTGGTGGTGTTTACTCCTATTATTCTTGTTTGATCTATTGATGCATATTGCAAAACTAAAATCACTGTTCGTCAACTTAGATCTAAAAAGAAGAAAAATGCCAAACCTATTCTTTAATTGCAAGAAAAAGCCACATAGATGTCAATATTACATTTTCAAATGAGAAGCTGGTTAAAGAAACCAACAGATGGAATACTTAATTTTCACAACTTATAATGGAAGTTTTCCTGTAATAATTGGAATTTAATTGATCAATATGGATATCATAATATAATAGTAGCTTTCTCAGATTACTTATCGTAACGACCCGACCGGTCATTTTGAGCTTTTGCATTTCGCTCGCCAGTTCTCGGGCATGATTTGACCCGTGTGGTGTATTATGACTTATGTAAATCGTTGGTACAGTTTCAGGTTAATCAGAATGAATTTGGAAGAACAGTCTCAGTTGAAAGCTTAAAATTGAAAGGTTTGACCAAGATTTGACTTATTTGTATTTGATCTCGGATTGGAATTTTTATGGTTTCGTTAGCTCTGTTAGGTGATTTGGGACTTAGGAGCGTGATCAGAATGCATGTTGGAAGTCCTGGAAGGTTTAGGCTTGAATTGGCGAAATTGAGATTTTGGCATTTTTCGGTTGATACGTGAGATTTTGATATAGAGGTCGGAATGAAATCCCAAGAGTTGCAGTAGCTTCATTGTGTCATTTGAGATGTGTGTGCAAAATTTCAGGTCATTCGGACGAGATTTGATAGACCTTTTGATCGAAAGCATAATTTTAGAGTTCTTGGAGTTCTTAGGCTTGAATCCTATGTTAAATTAGTGATTTGATGTTGTTATGAGCGTTCCGAAGTTTTGAAAAAGTTTGAACGATGTCATGGGATGTGTTGGTACAATTGGTTTGAAGTTCCGGGAGTTCCGGGTAGGTTCCGGGATGTGTTAGGCCGAAAATCATAGTTGTAGCAGGTCCAGAAGGGTTGCAGGCCTCGAAACTCACCCGCGCGGTCCGCACAAAAAGAAGTGTGGCCACGGTATGTGATGTGCGGACCGCACAAAAAGAAGTGCGGCCACGGTAGGTGTTGTGCGGACCGCACAAAATGGTGTGCGGCCGCGACGAAGAACAATCCACTGGTCCTATTTCGGAAGCTCATATCTTTTGATCTACAAGGAATTTTTAGACGATTCAAAAACAAAAGCTACAGCCCTTTGTGTCTAGTTTCCAAAAAGGTAAAGATATTGAAATTTGGACATCTGTAGAAAAAGTTGTGGCCAAAATACTAAATCCTATCACTGCAAAGGAAAGTTGTGCGGCCGCGGTCATTTTTGTGCGGACCGCACTGGTTTTGTGCGGCCCGCGGAGGTGGAAATCTGTGGGGTACTCTATAAATACAAGGTTTTGTGTTTTTGTTTTTTGATATTTTGACCTAGAGAGCTCGGAATTTTGCGATTTTTCAAAGGATTTTCAAGAAATTCATCGGGGTAAGTGATTCTACCTCATATTTGGCTAGAGTACATGAAACTATCATTTAATTCATCATTTAATTCGTGATTTGGGATGAAATTTGGGAAGAAAATTCTTAAATCTTTCAAAAATATAAAATGATGATTTGAAGGACCGAATGGTATCGGAATTGGATAATTTTCATATGGATAGACTCGCGAGAGTATAAGGATTCTAGTTTTGTGAATTTTGTCAAATTCCGAGATGTGGGCCGGGGGGTCGGGTTTGACCAATTTCTGGAAGTTTTTGGTAATTTGATTGTTTTCGCTTCGGCTTTTTTCCCTTAGCATATTGTGACGTATTCGTTCTGATTTTGGATAGATTCGACCCGCGTGGAGGCCAATTCGAGGGGCAAAGGCATCGTGAGCTAGAGAATTAGCCGGTTCGAGGTGAGTAATGGTTGTAAATGATGTCCTGAGGGTTTGAAACCCCGGATTGCACATCGTAGTGCTGTATTGAGGTGAGACACACGCATAGGTGATGAGCATGGGGTTTTTTACTACTGTGGATTGTGACTTGGTCCGTCCCGATTGATGATTTTACCGTGTATTTGACTGAAACTTATTTGTTATGGTCATGATTTGGGGTGATTGCCATATTTGGGCTTCGTGCCAACTATTTGAACCCTCCGGGGATTTTTATCACTAATTCCTCACTGTTTGACTTATTACTTGAACTCAGTCCTTGTTGATATTTAATGTTTTACAAACTTAGCCACTTTTATTCGTATTTGAACTTAAATGATATTTCTAAATGATGTTTTTGGCTGAGAACTAGTGTTTTACTAATGTTTGCGGGGCTTGTGATGATTTTTGGACTGAGTGAGGCCGAGGGCCATATGTGAGGATATGTTGAGTGATATGAGGTCGAGGGCCTGAGATACTTTTTATTGCCACGAGATGGCTTGATATTGCGCTTGGGCCGTAAGGGGCCCCTCCGGAGTCTGCATCCCCACAGTGAGCGCGGGTACCCATTATGATTTGAGAGTGAGCCCTAGGGGCTGATATTGTACTGATTGTGAACCCGGGGGCTGATATTGTACCGAGAGTGAGCCCAAGGGGCTGATACTGTTCTGAGTGATTGTTGCTATGCCCGAGGGGCGGATTTCTACTTATTATTCACCTGGTAAATTACCTGTTTTACTTGGTTTAAAGGAACTTCATTTGATTTCTTCATGGATTTACTGCCTTAAGTGATTTTACTGCTTGATATAGAATTGTTTAGTGCCTTTACGTGTTTTCTTGCTTTCAACCATTATTTATGATTATTACTCACTAAGTCGGAGTACTCACATTACTCCCTGCACCGTGTGTGCAGATTCAAGCATCGTAGAGTCCACTCCTGAGTGTTGATCCTCCCAGTCCAGGCAGTGTTTTTGGAGACTACGAGGTAGTTGTTGGCATCCGCAGCCCCCGTGCCTCTCTTATCTTACTATTTTCATGATCTTAAACTTCTGTAACGGATTTCGTATCTAGTAGACTGTTATCCAGAACTATTAGTTGCTCATGACTTATGACACCCTAGTTTGGGCTGTGTCGGGATGGTTTCTACTATTGTTATCATTAATTACGCAAATTATGGTTATTATATCATGTTTTAGAACTAGTTATGGTATTTAGCTGTTTAAAAGAAGTGGTCTATTTTGGTCTGGCTGGCCTTGTCTTCATGAGGGGCACCATCACGACTGGGTTTGGGGAATTGGGTTGTGACAAGTTGGTATCAGAGCTAGGTTACATAGGTCTCACGAGTCATGAGCAGGTTTAGTAAAGTCTCGCAGATCGGTACAGAGACGTTTGTATTTATCCTCGAGAGGCTACAGAACCTTTAGGAAAACTTCACATTTTTGAATTTTAATCGTGCGTCCTTGATTCAACTTGAAATTAATTCTTGAATTCCTTCCATGCGTTCGTATGCACGCATGAGAGCTCAGTATCAGATGTGCCTCGATGGCTTGTGAATTCCTTGATCGAGGGGAGATATGTGATCTATGTGAGTTGAAATTGGGCAGTCTGGAGGACTTGAGACCAAATTATTGCCTATAACTTGAGCACCGAGGTGCTGATTGTGTGAGCAAGTATTTTTGAACGTATATGTTCGGTATTGTCCCTACTAGTGGAAATGACGGCTGGATAACTATGTGATGAGTATGTTGGTACTGCGAGATGTATCCACATGATTTGGAAGCGATGAGAAGGTCTGCTAAAGGATAGAAGAACTATTAGGTGCTTGAATTCCATCTTGATTCGAGGTATAGCCCCGAGTTATGGGCGTGTGAAGGATCTTTTCATGTTTCCCAGTTGTGAGTGAAGTAAATTTCATGATGCGGTATGAGTTCAAACTCTGGAAGACTAAGTGACTACGTACAGTTTATGATGGTGGAAGGTATACAGAAATGTTAGTTAGAGGCTAAGCAGGTGGGTTATCTTTTGCGAAATGTTCTGAGGTTGTATGATCCTTATGTGTCTGTTAGAAGATCTTATTTGTGAGTGAAGGATATGTGTTGCACTTTAAATTGGGTCACTTAGAGAGTAGGTGTGACTGTTGCGAGAGTGGAATGCGAGATTTGCAGAAGAGTTAAAATTCTAGATGATTTGTGTTTTCACAGGCTTATAGAAGATTTGAGTTTAATCTCACTATGTTATCATGGCATCAATGGAGTATAATCGTTATGAGTTATTGAGTGTGTGCTAATCTATGGCTTCGAGCCAAGTGGGGGAGTCTGCTATTGATTAGACGGTTGCACGGTTAGGTGCTATATTGGTTCCAGTTTGAGGCGTGCCGGTGAATCAATTATGGCTTGCGGAAATTGAGACCAGGGATGGCTCGAGTAAAGGAAAATTTTGATGAAGATTATATTATGCTTCATATCTGTGTGAGAATCACGGGATATCTTGAGTTCTTATTGGCAAGAATGCTCGGTGCATAGAGCAGGAAGTTGCTTGGTTGTATTGGGATGAGGTTACATTCTACGGTGTCAGAGTTCCAATGAGGCACGAGTTGTTCGGTTCATTTGATCAGAATAATTGCAGTTTGAGTAGAGTGAATGACTCTCGAGAATGTTTCTAATGTGTTCAAGATTCTATTTGGTATTTTAAAGTTGTATATGTGGTTAGGAACTGAGTTTTCATTTGGAAGATGTCAAGACTTGTGGTACTTACTACATTAATTATGGGATTCTATATATCAATATTAGGAAGGTAATGGTTCCAGATTCACAAGAGGTCCCTTCGAGGTAGGTATTTTGAACGTGGTGCTTTTGAAAACATTTAAGGGAGTACTCAGCGGCTTATGAGCCTTAGACAGTGTGGTTTCATGCTTGGGTCTCGTGTGGTGAGTCTGGGTTGAGGAATTGTGGCGTTGTAGCAAGAAGAAGTGTCAAGCTAATGGTAGATCAGAGGGAAACTCGAATATATGGGATAATGTGGTAGTAGGCCAGATCGGAATGGTAAGGATATGATTAGTTCCTTGGGTGTTTTCGAAGTAACGAGTCTCTGCAGGTGTTTCATGGCAATTCTTTTGGGTTTTACTGACATAAGTAGCTCGGTTGAGTTAGAAGGATTCAGTCCTGATAAGTTAGTGTCGTGCAAAAGGAATTCGGGGAGTTCTAGATGGTTTCCACCACAGTTAGAGAGGTATATTTTTCCTATTGGCATGGGGAGCATGGGATGTATAGTGGTTCTTTTCTAGATGGGATCAATGGAAAGTTCTTGACTAGTTGAGTATGTAGATGTTTGTGTCTCGGAAGGAAGATGAAGTTCTCATGTTATCCTAGGATAGTATGGTATATGTGGTATGTTGTAGAGGATTGAGATTTGCGTGTGTAAGGTTACAGTTCAGTTTTGGAACGAAAAGTCATAAAATTCTTAGGCAGCACGGGCAGTTTCAGATAATTAGGGGGATGATCTTTAGATGATTAAGGAAATGGCATTGCTAATTGGAGTGATTTGACGGGGTATATGTTTCAGGAAAGCAATGTGACTAAGTTGATGGTACTTCGGTAGTATTGTGGCACCTTTTTGATAGATTGATTGCGGGTATTCGAGTTTGCTTGGTGGCACCGAGGAATTTCAAAGTATCTCTCGTGGAATGATTGGGTATTTCAGGTGTGGTATGCATTCAGATGACAAAATTGGGGTCAGGTGTATTGAGTCATTTGCCATATGGATTTGGAGGCAGGGAAATTCTCACATTTAGGCTATGTTGAAATTGTGAGCCGTGTGTATCGGCACTGTTTAGCGACTATCGGGGTTTGGAGAACCGAGCAGATCTTTCATTGCTGGATATGTTAGATTTTGGATGTGATATTGGGTTCAGACTGGTTGTCTCCATGTTGTGTCATTCTGGACTATTGCGCTAAGGTGGCGCTGGTGGCTATGCCGGGAATGCCACGGATTGAGTGGTGAGGTTCGACGGATTATGTCATAGTAGAGTAGTTTTATATTTCGAAGACCCAGCGGACGGCTCGGAAGGATTGTTTTTATTAGTTGGGTTTTCGTGATAGATGTTATTGTAGAGGCTTCTACCATTGATTTAGTTCTGGTGCTGAGGGACTTTTCGGATATGTTTCTTGTGGTCGGGCATGCCGTCGGGCAAGGTTGTTGATTTCGGCATTGATTTGATGCCGGACACTATATCGTATGGCACCGACAGAGTTAAAGGAGTTGAAGAGCAACTCCAAAATTTTTGTGATAAGGAGCTCGTTGGCAGGCAAATGTGGATGTGTGTTTTAATTTGAGCCGGCTTGGTTGGCTCTGAATTGTACTGTTGAGGGGTGTGTTGATTAGATTGTTATTGAGCTTATTAGTAATCTGGGGAGATCCATGAATTACCTTTCTGTGTTGCGAGATGTTATGATTTGTTTGTTATGGGAACATATGGTGCGGTTCTATTGGGGTTTCATGGTGGAAGTCGAGCGGGAAGACTGATTGGGTATTGCTCGGTGAATGGCATATCGGTTACGTCCTTTCGGGTTATTATTGTTGATACCCAATTTTTCCCTATGCATTTTTATGCTCAAATTACTTTCAAAATAGCATGTGTATGCATATATAAGCATTCCCAAGAGTTTTTTGGTATTTTTTCCTGATTTTTAAGGGTTTTTAAAATCAATTTATTGCCTATTTTAGCAGTGCAAAATCCAATAATTATTCCCAAAATTATCATCCTAGTGAATAATTTATTTCCATTCTCATATTTACGCCAAAATATAATTAAGATGATTTTTGCATATTCTTATAAAGTTATTTAGTATTTTTAAAACTAAATTGCATATAATTGCAATTATAGCCTATTTTAAGATTAATATCATTTCTATAATTGTAAAATTGGTTTCAATTTTTTTTAAATTAATATTTATGCATTATTATTTGGGTCAGTACTTTTAATTTGTTTTTAAAATCTTTTTTACTATTTTATGAAATAAAAAGGGACAAAACTAGCTATTTAAAAACTGACCTCATTTCGTTTCAATTGCAGCCCATTTTGTATTTCGATTATAGCCACATTAACCCCCCCCCCCCCCCCCAATTGACCCAATTTGAATCCCAGCCGGGCCAGCCCAATTCCATACCCTTTGACACATTTAACTACCCGATCCAAGGCTCCTTTAATCCAGACCGTTAATCAATTTGATCAACGGTCACGACCTCTCCTTTCCATTTTTAATTCCCCAAACCTTACCCTAGTCCCCATTTCTGTTTATCCAGCTGCCTTTGAATGCTCTCCACCCTCAAACTCTCTCGAAGGTTCTTCGGAACCCTAGCCGTCTCCGGCCCCTTTTTCACCGTACTTTCACCGGAATCCATGGCTTCTCAGGCCATAGATGGTCTATACTCACTCCTCTCCACCATTAGACCTTGGTTGTTCGAAGTTGTGAGGCCTGACGTCGACGATTCCCTCTCCGATCTTCTCCGATCTTTGATTCCATGGTTTCTCCGACCATGCTCCGGCATATTCGAGACTCAGGAGCCCGGTTCTTGACCTTCCCGACTCAGGACCAGACCTGTCTCCAAGCCTTTCTCATTTCTAGGGTTTCTCTGAAACCCTAAGCCATTCGAGGTTATTTCACCATTATTTGTTTAGATCTGTACTATGTCTCTGCTTTTCTGGACATCTAGAGTGTTTTCCCTAAAAGTTTTTGTCAAAATCGTTTCTCTCCGATTTTTAGGGTTTCCGTAAGGATTTTTGAAAAAATCTTTCTGATTCTTTTCTTCTTTGCTTTATCTGTGTTTGTTTATACCTTGCTCATATGGTTTCTTTTATTTTATGCATATATTGTCTTTTACCTTCTTCTTTTCTCCTGTTAATTTCTGCTATGTTTTCACTACTCTTCTGCTATATGTGCCTATCGTTAAAGTTATTTGATTTTTGACTCTGTTCATGTTCTTAAATGCTTCATCTGCTTGTGTTCAAGTTTGCACTGTGTCTTTCTTCTGAACTCGTTTATGTTCTGAGTTTCTCGAATATGTTTTTCATGATTTTTCTTCCTTTGTTGTTCAAGCATGCTATCATGTCTGTTTTGTTGAGACTCTAAAAAACAAATGGTTTGCTTTCCCACCTCCATGTCTGATTCAACATTTGAAACCCTAGGATTTGGGGTTTTCTTTTGATGATTTTGATTTTTTGTGTTCGAGTCAGGGTCCACAATGGGACCCTGGACTCTCAGACTCACTATGAGCCTGCAGGTTGAACCTGCATCTCCTTGGTTATGATTCTGAACTTCTCTTCGATTAAAATTCTCTTTTAAACAACCTGACAGTCTCTTTTTTTGGCAATCCACTAGGCAAGTGCCTAGGGCTAGTTTTTTATTAATAACATAAAAGAAAAATACATCAATTAGGAAAAGTACAAATAAGGGGGACAATAGCACCGGTATTGTTACCCATATAACACAAACCGGGCTAACCTTACTGTACTAATCCTATTGAGGCTTGTCAACCTCGCCTATTAACAAGAATGTAAAAAATATGAACTTGAAAGGACTAAATATTCTATGATCATCACAGAGTTTATAACATACTCTGTGATGATATTACAGATGAGGATACTAATAAAGTGGTAGAATAAAATGTAGTACCCATTTGATTGTTGTCCCTTTTTTTCAACCTTTTAAAATCTTCAATTTTTACTTTGTCGTTTTCATCTACCTTGTTCAAAAAGTATTCAAGAATCATCATCTATTTTTTGACCGGTTGGACCTCGCTGACGAAGTTGGGGAAGCCTGCTTTTGTTTGGCAGCTCTCATTGGAGGTCGCCTAACAATTCCTTCCTTGTCGGACCTTGTTGCAATTTTCATCCAGATAGCACCTGCTTTGCTTGTTCCAATGTGGTCCTCCACAGTGTTTGGTGGTGTATCTAGGTGGTGAATACATGTGCGACAAGGAGGCTTACTTGGAATGAAATCTGAAGCCTCCAACTTGTTCTTTAATTTTCCAGTCAAAGTATTCTCAAAATATAGTATTTGAAGTTCATCCTTGATAACTCTTTCCACACGATGGCTGGGAAATTGAAACCTTACTTTTAAGACCATTTTCCTGTTCCCTTTTCAAATTTGAGCATGTGATTGAATTTGACAAAGTGACCAAAGGTTGCTTGATCTGGTCCTCACCATCACGTAGAAGAGGCTTTTGTGTAACTACTTGTTGCCCAGTCCTATGATCTTTTTTATGCACCTCACCTACAGATTTTTCAACTAAATCAACTACTGCAGAATCTCGATCACCTACTGGTTTGGCATTAGTTGCTCGATCAGCAGTAGGTTTAGCAACCCCCGCAGCTACTCGATCACCAGCTCCCTTCAATGCAACAGTAGCCTTCGAAATTGTAACTTCAGCAGCTCCACGATCATCTTCAGCTTGCTGCTCCTTATGTACATCAGTAGCTATAGGACCTGCTGGTTTTACAAGAAAATCAACCACATCAGCAGGTTTAATACTCCTAGATATAGCTCGATCACCAGTAGAATTTAATGCAACTGTATCATCCAACTTCGAAACAATAGCAGCTGCACCAGTTTTACATGGTATTGCAGTATCGTTCAAAGTCACATCTGCATATTTTCTTGACAATTTTGTCAGCTGTACATCTCTATCCCAGATCGCATTCACTAAACCTGCTGTCTTTAATGCTACAAAATTCTCCAAAATTGAGCATTCAGCTCCTGTACCATTGTCCTTAGCAACTACAGTTGAAACTGAATTGCCCCTCTGGAAATCCTGCGACTGAGATTGCATTTGCTGCCCCGCAATTTGTTCAATTGCATCATTTGGTAATGTAGCATGAGCTGTTATTGGTTTAGTCATCTCTGAGTCTTCATAACTTGGCATTTCATTCCCAGCTAATGCAAAAACATTTGGTACAACATTCTTATTAACCAAACCTTCCACCCCTGCTTTCTCAATCAATGAGGTATCAACTATAGAAATACTATCAGTTGTTCGATGCATCACTTGGTCACTGTTCAAAGTAAAAATCTATTTTCCTCCATCTGTCTGTAACACCTGTTGGTCGACCAAAGTTCCTTGTGCTGCTTCATCTACATGCTTGCTAGCTGCTATTTCCATATATCTTTGATTCTCTCTTTTGGCATTCAGATAGTCTCTTGCATCTCCTTGTAGCTTCTGAATATTGTTCGCCTCCATAACAGGCAGATTAACAACCTCTGACCTCACATCCTTTCCAGCTTGTTCCTTCATTAATCGACACACATTGTCATCATGTCCTTGATGTTTGTAAAAGGTGCAATATTTAGGAAGATTGTCATACACCACCTACTGGTAATGTACATTGATTTTACCCGAAATTCTGTCCACAATCTGTAGCTTAACCCTTTTAGGACGATTTTCGAGCAAATCAAGAATTACCTTGACCCTAGCAGCACTAGGTCGAGTTTTTTCTTGTGTTGCCTTGTCCACAACAATAGCCTTACCAACAGCTGAAGCAATCGACATTAACGACCTCTTAGCGAAGAAATTAGGTGTCAAACCTGGAAAGGAAATCCATACGACCGCCATGGACGTTTCCTGCTTTGGATTGAATCCTAACGTCCATGGGAATGTTCTAAAAAATAATTCATCACCTTTTGACTTGACATAACCAGTTGATGTTGATAAAAATAGAACATAATCACTGTAAAGATTAAAACTGATCAATAAGTGACGAAATTCCAGCAGCCCAATATTGCATCGACTTAGTACATGGAATTGCGACGAAAATATTTTTCTAAATTCCTGTAACTCAGGTTTTCCATATGAAAACTTCATGATTACTGCTTGATGAAGTCCTTCTTCTCTTGTGAATTCGTTAACCTCATCCATAGTGAAACTGATCGTTGGTTCGCCATGCTCAACTGTCACAGGAAACAACTCGATTTTGGATGTAACTGCGGCAGATTGTCTTGGACGAAGCTGGGCAGCATATGACTGATTTGGATTCGAGATTGTGATGGTTTCTTTGATGTTTTGAATTGGATCTCCCACAGCCAAAGGTTGGGGAGAGGACAATACATTCATGGCTGCCTCAACACAACATCATTGATGAAGATGAAGCAGAAACACAAATCTGGGACGCTGCTACAGTAACTTTTACGCAAAATATCAGATCTTTAGCAGTTGGTTGATTATTTGATAATGAAACCAACTGGGGATTGTTCGCAAAGAGAAGGGGGTTCTTTTGAGACCAATCTTGCTATCTTACCTTGCCGGACGCCGGAGTTATGGGCCGTGAATAGTGGCGGCGGCACTATTCACAAAAAATCCTACTTTTAAATTCTTTGTAGTAGGATTGTTTTTAGGCTCCTATTTCTCTTTGACAGTCTCTTCTTGATTCACATGTTTGAGTGTTTATATATATAAGAACTCTTATTTCAAAAAGACTTTGCCAACTACTAATTGATTCCGGATTCCTTTAATTGTGTTCACTTGATTGTTACTGGTTTTCCCTAATTGAACCTTTCTTTACCCCTTTTCATGACTCGATTCATTTGAGTAACAATCTGAAGTTTTAATATTACTGGTTGATTCCCTTTCCTTTTTGTTTGCAAGCCGTGTACTATTAGCTTGTTGCCTTAAATAGTTTCTATGTACTTACCCTTTATTATATTACTGGGAATTTTTTTTTAAAATCCCTTTCGATAATTGCTTTACCCGCTTGGGATCGGAATCCCTTGATTAAAGGGAGACTGATCAGAATGATATTTCCTTACTTTTTCTTGCTTACTTTCTACACTATAAAAGGGGCTCGACCCTTCTGCATTAGAAAAAAAGGCTTTAAGCTTTAAGCTTTAATAAAACCTTACTCTCTAACATACACTTTCAATCACAATACTTTTTCAATACCTTCTACTCTCTGCTGAGACTTTTGTACTACTTTGTAATTTGGCTTTTCAAGATTGTTGGTTTACTTACCTGTCTTTCCTGAAGCTGGTATGTCTAATTGAATTTCTTGTATCACCCCTATCTGTTTATTTTATAGTTTCAGTACTCTTTCCCACTTTGTTGTTCATGTTCAGTAGTTAAATGATGTGTGTTTCTTTCCTTGTATCTTGCTTCTATTATGAATCCCTATCCCCTATTCCCCTTTATATATCTGAGTTAATGGTTTTGGCCTGGTAGTATCTAAATTACTGCCCAGGTCTGAACCTGACCTTCAATAGGTCCTAACTCCCAATTTAAGCTGACAGGCTGGTCAGGGGTTTGCCAGCATACCAATTGCTGGGCATGACCACTAGTTTATCATGGCTCCTCCCTAATTCCCCCTCTATTGCACTTACACTTACTCTTAGACTCTAAGTTTTGCCCCCCTCCTATGAGCCTTGCCTTGGGAACCTGGAGTTCCCTCTGAACTTGGACATTTGAGGGCTGGCCATTCCTCACTGCACTATACATCTGTAATATAATTGGGTGTAAGCACTGCCTGGAGTTCACAAAGCTCCTTGGAACTTTGACGCACCCAAAAGACGAGCAAGGCTTTGGGAATCTGATCCTGGAAGTTGGTTTATCTCATATTATTGGACTTTGAGTCTGAATTAGGCTGTTCAGATGTAGTTGGAATTTCTGATGTAATTTACTTTTTTTGGATCCACTCAAGTGGTAATAATTTGTGATAACTATGGGGTGTATAGTAAAAAATGGGGGAGGGTCTCTCATGTTATGCATATGGGGTAAATATCATGCTTTAGGTCTTATTTCTGCAATCACAACATTTTTGTTTATATATCTGCAATTAGAAATTCTGCCTGTAAGATTGTTTTATTATGCATTTAGAAATCCTGCCTATAAGATTGTTTCATTTCATCATCTATAAGTTTCTATACTTCTGCATATAGAAATCATGACTATAGGCTTCTGCACTTCTGCATATACACATTAGGCAAATAGTCTATAGGTTAAAATAATCAATTGCATCCTAGTCACCATGCTTATTGGACTCATACACTTACGTAACCGTTTTAAACCAATGACACTTAGAGATCATGCCTATAGAAGCAAATCAGTTGAATTAGTTTTGTTTCGAATCTAAAATCAGTCGTAAGTCTGTAGATTTTCATTTATAAAACCAGCATCCTTTTCGTAAAAATCAGTGTACACTGTTAAATATCATGCCTATAGGTATCACTTAGGCAAATTACTAGGTAATTAACCAACTATATCAGTTTTGATAACTACATCCAGACAGGGCTAATTCGGACTCCTCATCTGAAAAATATGTGATAAATCAGCCTGTCCTACGCCTTAATTTATTAAAGACTGAACCAGTACTTGTAAGTCATGCTAAATAACTTGCTACTTTGAATGAGGAGGCCTACTTGAGCCTTAATTGCTATTTGTTCACCCTTTAACTGCTGTTTGTTTTTTTTGCTTGTCGCCTAGATTTTTATCCTTTTGAAACTCTGAAAAAGCCCCGACTCCCTCCCCTTTAGGATTAGTAGTCTCAAATGCCTCCGGTACTGATAGATCGGGACGGGTAATAGCATGCAATAGGTAACAACACCATTTTGTGCATTAATACCTTAACGGGGTGGGAAGGGTAGCTATGGATATGATGACCGGTGCGCTAATACCACATGTAGCCCCTCTTTTGAGGAGTGATTACCGGGTATTGCATTGATGTGATCCATATTAATCATAAACCTAGGACCCCCCCTTCCTTTTTATTTGTATTCATCTATTCCTTGAAGAATTGTTTAAATCTTTCATCAATTTCCTGCCCCTTTTTACCCTTTCTCAAGTTTCGACTTACTTGCAATGTTGTATGTGAACCCCTTCTTACTTGAGCCCTTAATTACTTATTTGATTATGTGAAGTCAAAATTGTAATATGGCCGGGAACCACACTAGTGGATCTTGAGGGCTACCTAACACCTTCCCCTCGAGATAATTTCTAGCCCTTACCCAAACTCTGGTTCTTCAAACTCAAACCCTTCTTGGTGTCCTAATGCACTTAATCATTAGGTGGTGACTCTTCAAATTCCAAAACCCAATTCCCAAAAGGGAACAAGTTGTCCTCCCAAATTTCACAAGCCCGATTTTGCTTTTTTTAGAAAGGGGGCACGACAGCGTGGCGACTCTGCTGGGGATATTTCTTTTAGGCTTTTACCATTTCACGTTATTTGTGACTTTACTGCTTTTTTATTGCCTTTATTTAATGTCTTTATTTCTCTTCTATTACGAAACTGACTTGGCTCCTTGTTTCTTTTCTTTAATGCTTTGTTTTACTGCTTTCCTTCAATACTATTGTAATTATGAGCAATTATTGTAATCATTACTTTATAAACGTGTAAATACATGACAACTTGTAACTATATATTCAACATCATGTTCTACTCGTGCCAAACAAAATACCATAGCAACGTTTATAATGAGTGGTTGCGCCCTTCCGATATCATTACCCCCCCTAAATTTGGCAAAGGCGTATTTGCAGTAAAATCAGTCGTTCAACAGTGTAGTCGACTGTTCCGTGCCTTTACCTATTGAGTTGTCCGCTCAAGGGTACCAGTCTAATACCCTATAGAAACCCTACTCTGTTCAATTGTGCATGCATCACTGTCAAAACCTATCCGAGTCAGTTATGTTGTCCACATAATGACTCTTTAAGATAGCCTTGTCCAAAGTCCACTGGGTTTCCTGGGAACCCAAACGGACATTACCATATTTTGTGCATTTATTTGGAGAACTAAATGCTGCTTATGCTAATTGTTGATATTTAATAGCTGAGTCTGCCAGAAGTATGGCCTCACCCTTTTATTTTGCAGAAATGAATGACAAAGTTCCCGACTTTGGTATGATCAACATACCCTCACTCTTGCTGACTTGGTGGAGAAACCTCCCATAAAGTAACCAAATCAACAAATGGAAAGAGAGAGTCACCAGGGCTAGTGAGAAGCTGGAATATCTGGAATACAGTCTGCTGGAGTTGGAAGGGAAAGTGAGGAAAAGAGTCACCGACTGTCAGAACGCTGAGGAAGGCAAAGGAGAACCCCTGGCAAAGGCATTTTTACTAGAAAATCTGCGCGAGCTGGAGGATCTGATTAACGAAAACATTCAACCTGAAGAAGGTCCTTCTGGGACCAAGTAGCTAGGAGTCTTTTATTTTGCTTTAAGAATGTAATAAGGCCAACGACCATTAGTGACATTTTATTTTCTACTATTAGTGTCATTTTGGGATTCGTCTTATTTTTTATCAATAAAATGAGGCATTTAGCATTATAAGTTCTCCAAATCGACTTGTCGCTAGGCCTACCTCGGGCACAACGAGACTCCCAAATTAGGACACGATTTATATTCTTGCACTATGTGTTTAAATATTGCAGCATTTTCTTCTCATAATCCGCATTAACTTGTTACTTTTTTGTTTTTTTACCTTTTGTTTATTCCCGTCCCCAAAGGTTAGTTCGTGCACTCTGGCATCGTCATCATACTCCACAAGATCTAAGGTCCCTCCACCTCCTCCTCATCCGAGTCCTATCAAGAACAAGAATAGGGGAAAAATGGAAGATTTGAGCAACATCATAAAGGAGAACTCAGTTGAAAGGGTAGAGGTTCCTCAGGGTATTCAGGTTTCCAAGGAAAGTGCCTCTTAGCTCGAACAAAAGTTATTCAAATTTCAGGAGGAACTGGACCAAGTTTGGAACTTGTCAAGTTTGTCGTTTTCCCTCACTACCCCAGATGTCAGTTTTCCAAACACTCAAAACCCCACACCCTCGCAAAATATCCCGAAACCACAAAAACAACCCGCTCCCCATCACCATTGCAACACATGCCACACTTCAGACAACACCCCACTACTCATCCCTGAACCACTAAATTCCACAAATGATCATCCCCACAATGCCCCCATCTATGTGGAAACCATGCCACACTATACTCAACTCATTTCAAGCACACCCGAATCCGATAATAAGGACTCTATTATCAGGAATCTGGCGGAAGAACTCAAGAAGCTGACTAGCAGAATTCAGGGCGTCGAGGGAAGTAAGGGGATTGAAGGACTAAATTACGAAGACCTTTGCATTCAACCCGATGTCGAACTGCCCGAGGGGTACAAACCTCCTAAGTTCGAAATGTTTGACGATACCAGGGATCCAAGAGTTCATCTGAGAACATACTACGACAAGTTGGTCAGAGTAGGGAGGGACGAAAAGATTCGCATGAAACTCTTCATGAGGAGTCTGAAGGGAGATTCTTTATCTTGGTACATCAACCAAGACCCTAAGAAGTGGCCAAATTGGGTAAGTATGACATCCGATTTCATGGACAGGTTCAGGTTCAACGCGAAAAATGCACCAGATATGTTTTACATCCAGAACTTAAAGAATAAACCCACAGAGACATTCCGCGCGTATGCTACTCGTTGGAGATCAGAAGCTCCTAAGGTCAGACCGGCTTTAGAAGAAGAACAAATGAACAAGTTTTTTGTCCGAGCTCAAGACCCATAGTACTATGAAAGGTTAATGTTGATTGAAAGCCAGAAATTTTCCGACATCATCAAGCTAGGGAAAAGGATCAAGGAAGGTATCAAAAGTGGTATGGTCACTAACTTTGAAGCTTTGCAGGCCACCAACAAGGCCCTACAGTCTGGTGGCACGTCCAAGAAAAGGGACTTGAGCACCGTGATGGTTGCACAAAGAACAAAATCCCCAATCGAATACCAAACCTACCCAATACTTTCACTCACATATCAACCTACCCCAAATTACCAAGCACCCTCGTCCTCTTACTAAACTCCACCACCTACTTACCAATCACCTCCACCTCCCACATATCAGCCTACTTCACCCAGATATTCCCAACCCGCACATGTCTACCAAACCTACAATACTCAATCCTCTCACTATCAATCACCTCCCACCCGCCAAAACATTCCTAGACCCCTACCAAACTTCGACCGTAGAACCCCCAAATAGTATACCGCCATTGCTGAACCTATCGACCAGCTGTATGAAAGGCTCAAAGTTGTTGGTTACATCACCTTTATCCCGGCCGTGAACCCCGAAAACCCCTCCCAATGGGTCAACCCAAACAAAACATTTGCATACCATTCCAGCATGAAGGGGCATACCATTGATGAGTGCCGCTCTCTGAAGGATAAGATCCAAGCTTTGATTGACAACAAGATTATCGTAGCAAAAGAGCCAGCTTTGAATGTCCGCAACAACCCTCTGCCTAACCACAAGGGTGGAGGCGTTCATATGATTGAGATAGAGGATGATTAGGACCCCAAAGGGTCGATCAGATTGATCGCTGAAGGTGACGACCAAAGAAACCAACAGTCACACTTAATCCGATTGTGGTCCAAATACAGCCTTCTGAAAACATTGAAGTAAACATGTCCATACCACTTGAGTTCGAAGCACCTTCTTCTACAAAGATGCCAGGACCTATTGAGGTCGAGTTTGGGTCTCCAAAGACACATGTACCATTCGAAGTGGCTGTGTTACCATCCAAGGCAAAGGTGCCCATTCTGGTAGCCATAACAGCCGTAACACTGTTCCATGCGAAGGCCATACCATAGGATTACACCACTGAGGCAAGAAGGAAAGGGAAAACCAAATCTGGAGAAGCAATTGTAGAATAGGGTATGACAAGAACCGGCAGGGTTTATACTCCAGAACATCTAGCCGAGTCCAGTAAGTAGGCCTCTGGATGACCAACCATCACTGAAACTGGGCCTGATGATCTCTGGAGGAAGATACAAGCCAAAGAGTATTCGGTCATTGATTAGCTGAACAAAACACCGGCCCAGATCTCTATCTTGGATCTGCTACAAAGTTCTGACGCACATAGGAACGCCTTATTGAAGGTGTTGAGCGAGGCATATGTGCCCAGCAACATAACTAGAGGAGAAATGGCAAACATGGTAGGGCAAGTATTGGAGAGTCACAAAATCACTTTCCACGAAGATGAGCTGCCACCTGAAGGGCTAAGTCACAACAAGGCATTGCACATCACTATGCAGTGCGAAGATTATTTCATCACCAGAATCCTGATTGACGGAGGGTCCAGCCTCAATATTTGTCCATTGGTGACTCTCAGAACATTGGGAAAAAACCTGCATGAGATCAAGGATGGAGCCATCAATGTCAAAGCTTTCGATGGATCCCAAAGGTCCACTATTGGGGAAATCAGTTTGTGTCTGCAAATGGGACCGACTTGGTTCGACGTTGATTTTCAAGTGATAGACGTTCCAGCATCTTACAACTTGCTATTGGGACGGCCCTGGATCCATACCGCTGGGGCTGTAGCATCAACCCTACATCAAGAAGTGATATTCGAGTGGAATTACCAAGAGGTAATTATTCACGGCGACGGTAGCAATCCCATATACGGTCGCCAGACCATAGCAGCAATCAGAGGAAGAAGGAAGATAGGCGGAGAAACCTACCATCACATTGAGCGAGTCAACGCCGTGTACAAGGATAAATGATGGGATAACAAAATTAAAAGTATACTGAATTGGTGTAGATACGAACCTATCAAGGGACTTGGCAAGAATCTTTAAGGAATCGCTAAGCCTATCAAGTTGAAGAAACACGGTACCACTTTCGGTTTGGGATATGAATACACTTGGGAGGAGTTCAACCACTGGTCTCCACCATGGCATAATCCCTACTACCCACTGGAGCATCTGATACCTCGCTTGGAGCAGACTTTCCAGCCACCCAATGTCATATATGGGTCGGGAGAAGAGGAAGCACTAGCGGCGATGAGGAATTTGTTTTTGGAAGATGATAATATGGACTGTTGTGTCATTTTCGAGGAGGAGGGGAAGGAAGGCCCTTCAATACAAGCTGTGAGCCGAGGAGCACGACTCAACAATTGGTCCATCAGAACCACCAGGGCCCGGAAAGCTTCGGGGTAGCAAGGATGAACAAAGCACCATGCATTATATTTATTTTCGCTAGTTGACTTTCTTTTCGCATTTTTAATATTGAAATAAGATCTCCAATATTCAAAACAATTATGAAATTTATCAAAGCATTTCAGTTTCTTATAAATCTTACTCTTATTACCTTTTATCGTTTACTTTAATTACACAGCATTACTATTACTTATCTTGATGAACCGACAATTGTGACATGCAACGAGGCAACGCAACAAGCGGATATAGACTCAGAAGAAGATGGTATACCAGAAGAGGTTGTTAAAGAGGCTGAGGATTTTGAGAACAGACATAAGTCTAACCTGAACAAAACTGAGATCGTCAACCTGGGAGATGCAAAAAATGTCAAAGAAACGCGCATCAGTGTTCATCTGTCACCATCAAAAAAGAAAGAGTACACGGAATTTCTAAGGGAATATGAGGACATATTCGCCTGGTCTTATGATGACATGACTGGTCTCAGTACATATATTGTAGCTCACAAACTGCCAACCGATCCGACATGCCCACTAGTAAAAAAGAAGCTCCAGGAAGTTCAAACCTGACATGAGTTTGAAAATCAAGGAAGAAGTCACCAAGCAAGTCAAAGCCAAGTTTCTCAGGGTAGTAGAGTATCCAACATGGTTAGCCAATATTGTGCCAGTGCCGAAAAAGGACCGAAAGGTTAGAGTCTTTGTCGACTACCGGGATCTCAACCGGGCCAGTCCGAAAGACGATTTCCCTTTGCCGAACATACACACTCTAATTGACAACTAAACCAAGCATGAACTGCAGTCGTTCATTGATTGTTTTGCTGGGTATCATCAGATATGGATGGATGAGAAAGATGCGGAGAGAACGGCTTTCATTATACCGTGGGGGATGTATTGTTACAAGATAATGTCGTTCGGGTTAAAGAATGCTGGGGACACCTACATGAGGGCCATGATTGCTATTTTCCATGACATGATACACAAAGAGATCAAGGTATATGTAGACGACATCATCATCAAATCCAAGAGAGCCAATGACCACATGGAAGATCTGAGGAAGTTCTTCAATAGACTAAGAAGGTACAACTTGAAGTTGAATCCCTCCAAACATGCATTTGGGCATCTTGCCGGAAAACTACTTGGGTTCATTGTGAGTTGCCTAGGAATAGAACTGGATCTGTCAAAGGTCAAAGCCATCCAAGAATTGCCACTACCAAAGAACAAGAAAGAGGTTATGAGTTTCTTGGGAAGACTTAACTACATCAGCCGGTTCATAGCTCAATCCACTGTCATTTGTGAGCCAATCTTTAAGATGTTGAAGAAGGACACCGCTACCAAATAGACCGATGATTGTTAGAAAGACTTCGACAGAATCAAGGAATACCTGTCAACGCCGCTAGTTTTGGTCCCGCCCGAGCCGGGTAGACCTCTATTACTCTACCTCGCAGTATTGGAGGGAGCTTTTGGTTGTGTTCTGGGGCAGCATGATGAAACAGGAAAAAAGGAGCAGGCCATCTATTATCTCAGTAAGAAGTTCACCCCGTACGAGGCCTGATATTCTCTGTTGGAACGCACCTGTTGTGCTCTGTCTTCAGTAGCTCAGAAGTTGAGACACTATTTCTGTGCCTATACCACTTAGCTCATATCAAGAATGGATCCTTTGAAGTATATCTTTCCGAAGCCCATGCCCACTGGCAAGCTAGCTAAGTGGCAAATCCTGCTGAGTGAATTCGACTTTGTTTACGTGACTCAAAAGGCAATGAAAGGACAAGCACTGGCAAATCATCTTGCTGAAAATCCCGTGGATGGAGAATACGAACCTCTAAAGACGTATTTTCCTGATGAAGAGGTATCTTTCATAGGGGAAGATATTGCAGAATCCTATGATGGTTGAAGAATGTTTTTTGACGGAGCAGTAAACTTCAAAAGAATTGGAATAAGAGTGGTCCTAGTATCAGAAACCGGCCAGCATTATCCGCTTATACGAAGCCTGCATCTTAGGGCTCAAGATGGCCATTGACATGAACATTTAGGAATTGCTAGTGATCGGAGATTCAGACCTGCTTATACATCAGGTCCGAGAAGAATGGGCAACCAAGAACTCCAAGATACTCCCTTATCTACATCATGTACAGGAATTGAGGAAGAGGTTCACAAAGACAGAGTTCCAACATGTTCCCAGAGTTCAGAATGAGTTTGCCGATGCATTGGCTACCCTATCGTCCATGATACAACACCCAGACAAGAACTTCATTGATCCTATTTCGGTAAAGATCTATGATCAGCCAGCTTACAGCACTTATGTAGAAGAAGAAGCGGACAAAAAACCTTGGTTTCATGATATCAAGGAATATTTGACGAAAGGAGAATATCTAGAACTCGCAAATCCTAGTTGGGATAACGCACCACAGTCCGCACATCAACCGGGGCAACTCCTTATATGTTGGTTTATGGTACAGAAGCATCATTCCCGCCGAGGTAGAAATTCCCTCTTTAAGAATCATACAGGAAGCCGAACTTGACGATGCAGAATGGGTAGAGAGTTGCTACGAGCAGCTAGCTCTTATAGACGGAAAGAGAATGAATGCAGTTTGCCACGGTCAGCTCTATCAGAACAGAATGTCCAGAGCCTTCAACAAAAGAGTCAAGCCGAAATAGCTTACACAGGGGCAACTGGTGTTAAAGAAGATTTTCCCACATCAAGAGGAAGCCAAAGGGAAGTTCTCTCCCAACTGGCAGTGTCCATATATGGTTCACCGGGTCCTCACCGGAGGATCCCTCATACTTGCAGAAATGGACGGTGAAGTTTGGCCGAAGCCGATCAATTCAGATGCAGTGAAGCGACACTATGTGTAACTCTTATGATTTCCTGTATGATGCAATTTGAACTATGCCTGACCTGATTCCCGTTTAAGAGGAGATACGTAGGCAGCCCTACGGGTTCGGTCATAATTCAATAAAATTTTCATTTCCCCCCGCTATTGGAAACTGGGGCAGAATTTTGTGGAGGACCCTCAAAATTCTGAAGTGATTTCAGCCATTCGACGCAAGCAGCTGTCGAAAGTAGCAGCCCAGTAAACTAGGGCAGAATTTTAAGGAGGACCCTCAAAATTCCGGAGCGAGAGAAGTTGCAGTATCTTGGACCACGTCGCAATCTTCAGTTCATCTAAAGAAAACTATTCTTAATTATGTATTTATTGTCACATTTCTTTACTAAATCATGCATGTCTGTTACCAAAGTTGCTTCGTTTAGCAATGCTACCCCACTGATACGCCCAATATCATCGGAACAGAGCCGAGAAGGTCAAGCACAACCAGCGGGAATACGAACTAACCTCCCCTCTTTACAAAACTCACGATTTTTCTTTGAATACAGGCACTTGAGTTGCAAAATCATCAAATATACTATACACTCACGAGACTCGCATTGCTCAGAAATACAACTCTCAGAACCGTTGCACTTACTCATAGCTGCTATCCTCACGCAGTTCTCCCAACAGACACAGTATCCCCAGCAGTCGCAATGTCTCGATACGCTATTAGTAAGAAAATTCTATCATCATTTTGCCCTTTTACTCCTCGCATAAGGCTACCTTTCTGCCTTCCGAGACTAAGCTCTGTCTCCATCTGCATTTCCTGCATTACATAAGGCTTCTGAGACTAAGCTCTGTCTCCATCTGCATTCTTGCATTGCATAAGGCTACTTTTTTGCCTTCCGAGACTAAGCTCTGTCTCCATCTGGATTCATGCATTGCATAAGGCTACCTTTCTGCCTTTCGAGACTAAGCTATGTCTCCATCTGCATTCCTGCATTGCATAAGGATACCTTTCTGCCTTCCGAGACTAAGCTCTGTCTCCATCTGCATTTCCTGCATTGCATAAGGCTACCTTTCTGCCTTCTGAGGTTAAGCTCTACCTCCATCTGCATTTCTCTGCATTGCATAAGGCTACCTTTCTTCCTTCCAAAACTAAGCATTGTCTCCATCTGCATTTCTCTGCCTTGCATAAGGCTACCTTTCTGCATTCCGAGACTAAGCATTGTCTCCATCTACATTTCTCTGCATTGCATAAGGCTACCTTTCTACCTTCCGAGACTAAGCACTGTCTCCATCCTGCATTTCTCTGCATTGCATAAGGCTACTGTTCTTCCTTCCGAGACTAAGCTCTGTTTCCATCCTGCATTTCTTTGCATTGCATAAGGCTACTGTTCTGCCTTCCGAGACTAAGCTCTGTCCCCATTCTGCATGGCTGAAATATCGCTGCTTTATCACTCTTGTGTGGCTGAAATATCGCCACCTTTTATTTATGTCTTGCATAGGTTGAAATATCGCCAACTTCTGCATTTCATGGGCTGAAAGATCGTTGAATTGTCCGAAGGCATCATTGTTCGAAGGAACCATTTGCATAGCCCGAGAACGCTATGCCATAGCCTGAGGACCCCATTTTATCTCTTGCATATCATTATTCAAAGGCATCATATTTGGAGGAATCATTCTCATAGCCCGAGAACATCATTTCATAGCCTGCGAATCCTTTATCATACGCTTCATGTCCTCGGACGTCATGGTCCGAGGATGTCATCCTAACCGTCCAAAGACAGCATTCATGGTCCAATGGGAACTTGCATCACGTTTAAGTTTATGCACAATATATGACCATTTGCAAGTAAACCGGCTACCAATGGCCGTCTCAGCAGGAGCGATCTCGCTCCAGTTCCCGCAGCCTATCCGACTCTGACCATCCTTCCCAACCTGAACATCACTTCCGTCTTTCGAAATCTCCATCGGCAAATTCCGCCAATGGATCCTGAACTACATATGGCCTGATTCCTGTAAGACCAGGTATATGTAGGCATCTCAGGAACCAGAGCTCGGTCAAAATTCTTCAAATCGCTTCATTCGGTCAAAATTGGCCATCATATCTTTACCCGACAATTCTTTCATCCTTCCTGGGGTAAAGAGGGGCAGCTGTTGATACCCAATTTTCCCTATGTATTTTTATGCTCAAATTACTTTCAAAATAGCATGTGTATTCATATATAAGCATGTCCAAGAGTTTTGGTATTTTTTCCTAATTTTTAAAGATTTTTAAAATCAATTTATTGCCTATTTTAGCAGTGCAAAATCTAATAATTATTCCCAAAATTATCATCCTAGTGAATAATTTATTTCCATTCTCATATTTAGCCGAAAATATAATTAAGATGATTTTTGCATATTTTTATAAATTTATTTAGTATTTTTAAAACTAAATTGCATATAATTGCAATTATAGCCTATTTTAAGATTAATAGCATTTCTATAATTGTAAAATTGGTTTCAATTTTTTTTTTAAATTAATATTTATGCATTATTAGTTGGTTCAGTACTTTTAATTTGTTTTTAAAATCTTTTTTACTATTTTATGAAATAAAAAGGGACAAAACTGGCTATTTAAAAACTAGCGTCATTTCGATTCAATTGCAACCCATTTTGTATTTCGATCATAGCCACATTAACCCCCCCAATTGACCCAATTTGAATCCCAGCCCAATTTCATACCCTTTGACCCATTTAACCACCCAATCGCCGCTAGTGCTTCCTCTTCTCCCGACCCATATGACATTGGCTGGCTGGAAAGTCTACTCCAAGCAAGGTATCGGATGCTCCAGTGGGTAGTAGGGACTGTACCATGGTGGCGACCAGTGGTTGAACTCCTCGCAAGTGTATTCATATCCCAAACCGAAAGTGGTATCGTGTTTCTTCAACTGATAGGCTTAGCGATTCCTTGGATATCCTTGCCAAGTACCTTGCCAGGTTCGTATTCACGCCAATTCAGTATACTTTCAATTTTGTTATCCCACCATTTATCCTTGTCCACGGCGTTGACTCGCTCGATGTGATGGCAGGTTTCTCCGCCTATCTTACTTCTTCCTCCAATTGTTGGGATAGTCTGGCGACCGTATATGGGATTGATACTGTCGCCGTGAATAATTACCTCTTGGTGATTCCATTCGAATTTCATTGCTTGATGTAGGGTTGATGCTACAGCCCCAGCGGCATGGATCCAGGGTCGTCCCAATAGCAAGTTGTAAGATGCTGGGACGTCTATCACTTGAAAATCAACGTCGAACCAAGTCGGTCCCATTTGCACACACAAACTGATTTCCCCAATAGTGGACCTTTGGGATCCATCGAAAGCTTTGACATTGATGGCTCCATCCTTGATCTTATGCAGGCTTTTCCCAATGTTCTAAGAGTCACCAATGGACAAATATTGGGGCTGGACCCTCCGTCAATCAGGATTCTGGTGATGAAAACAATGCCTTGTTGTGACTTAGCCCTTCAGGTGGCAGCTCATCTTCGTGGAAAGTGATTTTGTGACTCTCCAATACTTGCCCTACCATGTTTGCCATTTCTCCTCCAGTTATATTGCTGGGTAGATATGCCTCGCTCAGCAGCTTCAATATGGCGTTCCTATGTGCGTCAAAACTTTGTAGCAGAGCCAAGATAGAGATCTGGGCCGGTGTTTTGTTCAGCTGATCATTGACCGAATACTCTTTGGCTTGTATCTTCCTCCAGAGATCATCAGGCCCAGTTTCAGTGATGGTTGGTCGTCTAGAGGCCTGCTTACTGGACTCGGCTAGATGTTCTGGGGTATAAACCCTGCTGGTTCTTAGCATACCCTACGCTGCAATTGCTTCTCCAGATTTGATTTTCCCTTTCCTTCTCGCCTCGGCGGTGTAATCCCATGGTATGGCCTTCGTATGGAACGGTGTTACGGCTGTTATGGCCACCGGAATGGGCACCTTTGTCTTGGATGGTATCACAGTCACTTCGAATGGTACAGGTGTCTTTGGAGACCCAAACTCAACCTCAATAGGTCCTGGTATCTTTGTAGAAGAAGGTGCTTCTAACTCAAGTGGTATGGACATGTTTACTTCAATATTTTCAGAAGGCTGGATTTGGACCACAATCGGATTAAGTGTGACCGTTGGTTTCTTTGGCTCGTCACCTTCAACGATCAATCCGATCGACCCTTTGGGGTCCCAATCATCCTCTATCTCAATCATGTGAACGCCTCCACCCTTGTGGTCATGCAGAGGGTTGTTGCGGACATTTGGAGCTGGCTCCTTTGCTACGATGATCTTGTTGTCAATCAAAGCTTGGATCTTATCCTTCAGAGAGCGGTACTCATCAATGGTATGCCCCTTCATACCGGAATGGTATGCACAGGTTTTGTTTGGGTTGACCCATTGGGAGGGGTTTTCGGGGTTTATGGCAGGGATAGGGGTGATGTAACCAACAACTTTGAGCCTTTCATACAGCTGGTCGATAGGTTCAGCAATGGCGGTATACTATTTGGGGGTTCTACGGTCGAAGTTTGGTAGGGGTCTAGGAATGTTTTGGCGGGTGGGAGGTGATTGATAGTGAGAGGATTGAGTATTGTAGGTTTGGTAGACATGTGCGGGTTGGGAATATCTGGGTGAAGTAGGCTGATATGTGGGAGGTGGAGGTGATTGGTAAGTAGGTGGTGGAGTTTAGTAAGAGGACGAGGGTGCTTGGTAATTTGGGGTAGGTTGATATGTGAGTGAAAGTATTGGGTAGGTTTGGTATTCGATTGGGGATTTTGTTCTTTGTGCAACCATCACGGTGCTCAAGTCCCTTTTCTTGGACGTGCCACCAGACTGTAGGGCCTTGTTGGTGGCCTGCAAAGCTTCAAAGTTAGTGACCATACCACTTTTGATACCTTCCTTGATCCTTTTCCCTAGCTTGATGATGTCGGAAAATTTCTGGCTTTCAATCAACATTAACCTTTCATAGTACTATGGGTCTTGAGCTCGGACAAAAAACTTGTTCATTTGTTCTTCTTCTAAAGCCGGTCTGACCTTAGGAGCTTCTGATCTCCAACGAGTAGCATACGCGCGGAATGTCTCCGTGGGTTTCTTCTTTAAGTTCTGGATGTAGACCATATCTGGTGCATTTTCCACGTTGAATCTGAACATGTCCATGAAATCGGATGCCATACTTACCCAATTTGGCCACTTCTTAGGGTGTTGGTTGATGTACCAAGACAAAGCATCTCCTTTCAGACTCCTAATGAAGAGTTTCATGCCTTTGCCAGGGGTTCTCCTTTGTCTTTTTCAGCGTTCTGACAGTCGGTGACTCTTTTCCTCACTTTCCCTTCCAACTCCAGCAGATTGTATTCTAGATATTCCAGCTTCTCACTAGCCCTGGTGACTCTTTCTTCCATTCGTTGATTTGGTTACTTGATGGGAGGTTCCTCCACCAGGTCAGCAAGAGTAAGGGTATGTTGATAATACCAAAGCCGGGAACTTTGTCATTCATTTCTGCAAAACAAAAGGGTGAGACCATACTTCAACAGACTCGGCTATTAAATATCAACAATTAGCATTAACAGCATTTAGTTCTCTAAATAAATGCACAGAATATGGTAATGTCTGTTTGGGTTCTCAGGAAATCAAGTGAACTTTGGACAAGGCTATCTTAAAGAGTCATTATGTGGACAACATAACTGACTCGGCTAGGTTTTGATAGTGATTTATGCATAATTGAACAGAGTAGGGTTTCTATTGGGTATTAGACTGGTATCCTTGAGCGGACAACTCAAGAGGGAAAGGCACGGAACCGTCGACTACATCGTTGATCAACCGGTTTTTACCGCAAATACACCTTTGCCAAATTTAGGGGGGGTAATGATGTCGGAAGGGCACAACCACTCATTATAAGCGTTGCTATGGTATTTTGTTTGGCACGAGTGGAACATGATGTTAAATATGCAGTTAGAAGTTGTCAAGTATTTGCACGTTCATAAAGTAATGATTACAATAATTGCTCATAATTACAACAATATTGAAGGAAAGCAGTAAAAGAAAGCATTAAAGAAAAGAAACAAGAAGCCAAGTCAGTTTCATAATAGAAGAGAAATAAAGACATTAAATAAAGGCAATAAAGATGCAGTAAAGTCACAAATAACATGAAATGGTAAAAGCCTAAAAGAAATATCCCCAGCAGAGTCGCCACGCTGTCGCGCCCCCTTTTTCTAAAAAAAGCGAAATCGGGCTTGTAACATTTGGGAGGACAACTCGTTCCCTTTTGCGAATTGGGTTTTGGAATTTGAAGAGTCGCCACCTAATGATTAAGTGCATTAGGACACCAAGAAGGTTTGAGTTTGAAGAACCAGAGTTTGGGTAAGGGCTAGAAATTATCTCGAGGGGAAGGTGTTAGGCACCCCTCAAGATTCACTAGTGTGTTTCCCGACCATGTTACAATTGTGACTTCACATAATCAAATAAGCAATTAAGGGCTCAAGTAATAAGGGGTTCACATACAATATTGCAAGTAAGTCGAAACTTGAGAAAGGGTAAAAAGGGGTAGGAAATTGAAGAAAGATTTAAACAATTCTACAAGGAATAGATGAATACAAATAAGAGTGAAGGGGGGGGGGGGGGTCCTCGGTTTATGATTAATATGGACCACATCAATGCAATACCCGGTAATCACTCCTCAAAAGAGGGGCTACACGTGGTATTATCGCACCGGTCATCATATCCATGCTACCCTTCCCACCCCGTTAAGGTATTAAAGCGCAAAATGGTGTCGTTACTTATTGCATGCTATTATCCCTCCCGATCCTATCAGTACCGGAGGCATTTGAGATTACTAATCCTAAAGGGGAGGGAGTCGGGGCTTTTTCAGAGTTTCAAAAGGATAAAAATCTAGGCGACAAGCAAAAAAATCAAACAGCAGTTAAAGGGTGAACAAATAGCAATTAAGGCTCAAGTAGGACTCCTCATTCAAAGCAACAAGTTATTTAGCATGACTTACAAGTACTGGTTCAGTCTTTAATAAATTAAGGCGTAGGACAAGCTGATTTATCACATATTTTTCAGATGAGGAGTCCGAATTAGCCCTGTCTGGATGTAGTTATCAAAACTAATACAGTTGGTTAATTACCTAGTAATTTGCCAAAGTGAGACCTATAGGCATGATATTTAACAGTGTACACTGATTTTTACGAAAAGGATGCTGGTTTTATAAAGAAAAATCTACGGACTTATGACTGATTTTAGATTCGAAATGAAACTGATTCAACTGATTTGCTCCTATAGGCATGATCTCTAAGTGTCATTGGTTTAAAAAAGTTACGTTAGTGCAAGAGTCCTATAAGCATGGTGTCTAGGATGCAATTGATTATTTTAACCTATAGACTGTTTGCCTAATGTGTATATGCAGAAGTGCAGAAGCCTATAGTCATGATTTCTATATGCAGAAGTACAAAATCTTATAGATTTTGAAATGAAATAATCTTATAGGAAGGATTTCTAAATGCATAATGAAACAATCTTATAGGCAGAAATTCTAAATGCAGATATATAAACAAAAATGTTGTGATTGCAAAAATAAGACCTAAAGAATGATATCTACCCCATATGCATAACATGAGAGACCCTCCCCCATTTTTTACTATACACCCCATAGTTATCACAAATTATTACCACTTGAGTGAATCTAGAAAAAGTAAATTACATCAGAAATTCCAACTACATCTGAACAGCCTAATTCAGACTCAAAGTCCAATAATATGAGATAAACCAACTTCCAGGATCAGATTCCCAAAGCCTTGCTCATATTTTGGGTGCGTCAAAGTTCCAAGGAGCTTTGTGAACTCCAGGCAGTGCTTACACCCAATTATATTACAGATGTATAGTGCAGTGAGGAATGGCCAGCCCTCACATGTCCAAGTTCAGAGGGAACTCCAGGTTCCCAAGGCAAGGCTCATAGGAGGGGGGCAGAACTTAGAGTCTAAGAGTAAGTGTAAGTGCAATAGAGGGGGAATTAGGGAGGAGCCATGACAAACTAGTGGTCATACCCAGCAATTGGGATGTTGGCACACCCCTGACCAGCCTGTCAGCTTAAATTGGGAGTTATGACCTTTTGAAGGTCAGGTTCAGACCTGGGCAGTAATTTAGATACTGCCAGGCCAAAACCATTAACTCAGATGCATAGAGGGGAATATAGGATATGGATTCATAATAGAAACAATATACAAGGAAAGAAACACACATCATTTAACTACTGAACATGAACAACAAAGTGGGAAAGAGTACTAAAACTATAAAATAAACACATAGGGGGTGATGTAAGAAATTAAATTAGACATACCAGCTTCAGGAAAGACCGGTAAGTAAAACAGCAGTCTTGAAAAGCCAAATTACAAAGCAGTACAAAAGTCTCAGCAGGGAGTAGAAGGTATTGAAAAAGTATTGTGATTGAAAGTGTATGTGAGATAGTAAGGTTTTATCAAAGCTTAAATCTTAAAGCCCCTTTTTTTTCTAACGCAGAAGGGTCGAGCCCCTTTTATAGTGTAGCAAGTAAGCAAGAAAAAGTAAGGAAATATCATTCTGATCAGTCTCCCTTTAATCAAGGGATTCTGATCCCAAGCGGGTAAAGCAATTATGGAAAGGGATTTAAAAAAAATATTTTCCCAGTAATATAATAAAGGGTAAGTACATAGAAGCTATTTAAGGCAACAAGATAATAGTACATGGCTTGTAAAGAAAAAGGAAAGGGAATCAACCAGTAAAATTAAAACATCAGACTGTTACTCGAATGAATCCAGTCATGAAAAGGGGTAAAGAAAGGTTCAATTAGGGAAAACCAGTAACAATCAAGTGAACACAATTAAAGGAATCCGGAATCAATTAGTAGTTGGTAAAGTCTTTTTGAATGAAGAGTTCTCATATATATAAACACTCAAACATGTGAATCAAGAAGAGACTGCCAAGTTGTTTAAAAGAGAATTTTAATCGAAGAGAAGTTCAGAATCATAAGCAAGGAGATACAGGTTCAACTTGCAGACTCATAGTGAGTCTGAGAGTCCAGAGCCCCATTGTGGAACCCTGACTCAAACACAAAAATAAAAATCGTCAAAAGGAAACCCCAAATCTTAGGGTTTCAAATGTTGAATCAGACATGGAGGTGGGAGAGCAAACCATTTGTTTTTCAAAGTCTCAACAAAATAGACATGATAGCATGCTTGAACAACAAAGGAAGAAAAATCATGAAAAACATATTCGAGAAACTCAGAACATAAACGAGTTCAGAAGAAAGAGACAGTGCAAACTTGAACACAAGCAGATCAAGCATGTAAGAACATGAACAGAGTCAAAATCAAATAACTTTAACGGTAGGCACATATAGCAGAAGAGTAGTAAAAACATAGCATAAATTAATAGGAGAAAAGAAGAAGGTAAAAGACAATATATGCATAAAATAAAAGAAATCATACGAGCAAGGTATAAACAAACACAAATAAAGCAAATAAGAAAAGAATCAGAAAGATTTTTTCAAAAATCCTTGCGGAAACCCTAAAAATCGGAGAGAAACGATTTCGACAAAAACTTTTGGGGAAAACACTCTAGATGTCAAGAAAAGTAGAGACATAGTACAGATCTAAATAAATAACGGTGAAAGAACCTCGAATGGCTTAGGGTTTCAAAGAAATCCTAGAAATGAGAAAGGCTTGGAGACAAGTCTGGTCTTGAGTCGGGAAGGTCAAGAACCGGGCTCATGAGTCTCGAATGTGCCGGAGCATGGCCGGAGAAACCATGTAATCAAAGGTCGGAGAAATCGGAGAGGGAATCGACGAGGTCAGGCCTCACACAACCAAGGTCTAATGGTGGAGAGGAGTGAGTATAGACCATCCATGGCTTCTCAAGCCATGGATTCTGGTGAAAGTACGGTGAAAAAGGGGTCGGAGACGGCTAGGGTTCCGAAGAACCTTCAAGAGAGTTTGAGGGTGGAGAGCATTCAAAGGCGGCTGGCTAAACATAAATGGGGACTAGGGTAAGGTTTGGGGAATTAAAAATAGAAAAGGGAGATCGTGACCGTTGATCAGATTGATCAACGGTCTGGATTAAAGGAGCCTTGGTTCGAGTAGTTGAATGGGTCAAAGGGTATGAAATTGGACTGGCCTGGTTGGGATTCAAATTGGGTCAATTGGGGGGGTTAATGTGGCTATAATCGAAATACAAAATGGGTTGCAATTGAAATGAAATTAGGCCAGTTTTTAAATAGCCAGTTTTGTCCCTTTTTATTTCATAAAATAGTAAAAAAGATTTTAAAAATAAATTAAAAGTACTGACCCAACTAATAATGCATAAATATTAATTTACAAAAAATTGAAACCAATTTTACTATTATAGAAATGCTATTAATCTAAAATAGGCTATAATTGCAATTATATTCAATTTAGTTTTAAAAATACTAAATAAATTTATAAAAATATGCAAAAATCATCTTAATTATATTTTGGCGTAAATATGAGAATGGAAATAAATTATTCATTAGGATGATAATTTTGGGAATAATTATTGGATTTTGCACTGCTAAAATAAGCAATAAATTGATTTTAAAAATCCTTAAAAATTAGGAAAAAAATACAAAAACTCTTAGGCATGCTTATATATGCATACACGTGTTATTTTGAAAGTATTTTGAGCATAAAAATACATAGGGAAAAATTGGGTATCAACAACTTAAGGATTTTGAAATTATTTCACCGTGGGTATGATGATTTGCTTTGGTTCCAGACATCGAATTATGTGTGGTTGTGGATTTCGAGCATAGTGACTTAAGGTGTCTCATGTGGAGTAATGTTGGATAGGATCGCACATCGCAGCGAAGTTATGTGGAGGTATGACCTTGCGGGTTAGATTCGTGTGTTCTGTTCCTATGATGTGAGACAGGTTCTCAGCCTTGTGTTGTGGTGGTACTGGGGATCTTGAGGTACAACTCTTTCATTTGAGTCATTTTCATGATTTGAGTATGTTCGGACCGTTGCTTATTGGTATGCGTATTAGGCAAGTTGTGGCTTAGGCCTATATTGATGTGTCAAGTCACCAGAGTGGTGTGTTGGATTAGAGGAGATTGTTGGGATCATTAATGAATACGAACAAATTCTATTTCAACATGTTGGAAGGATAGTATCGAGCTTCGGTTCAGAAATTTGCTATGGTATTTGCCAAGGAAGAAGTGGCTTCATGAATGATTGATCTGGGAAATGGTTATGGCTTACCGTGTGTATTAGTGATCATTAGCAATATATGAAAGTGTTGGGATGAGACTTTAGTTGATAAGAGTTTTTCTATTGGTTTGCGGATGTTGTGTGCAGCTACTGTGATTCGAAGTTATCACTACAACTGTTGAGTGATGTGGTATAACATGTGATTGTACCGGAGAGAGCATATATGGGTGATTACAGCTTGTTCGGGCTTATTTGGGAGATAGATGTGAGATTCTGATCTTGTGAATGATTTCAGAAGAGGAAATGTGGTTCTATGGTTTAAGGACTAGGATGAATTGTGAAAATTCAGTTATATTTTGTTATCAAACCTATGTGAGATAGGGTGACGTGGGATCACCCCCGGGTATTTCATGGTAAGGTTATTCAGCGATTGGTTGGCTTTTAGAACAACTCTGGGCACGTTCGCGGACGAACGTATGTTTAAGTGGAGGAGGATGTAACGACCCGATCGGTCGTTTTGAGTTTTTGCATTTCGCTCGCCAGTTCTCGAGCATGATTTGCCTCGTGTGGTGTATTATGACTTATGTAAATCGTTGGTGTTGGGTTTCAGGTTAATCAGAATGAATTTGGAATAACAGTCTCAGTTGAAAGCTTAAAATTTGAAAGGTTTGACCAAGATTTGACTTGTTTGTATTTGATCTCGAATTGGAATTTTTATGGTGTTGTTAGCTCCGTTAGTTGATTTGGGACTTAGGAGCATGATCGGAATGCATGTTGAAAGTCCGTGGAAGGTTTAGGCTTGAATTGACGAAATTGAGATTTCGGCATTTTCCGGTTGATAGGTGAGATTTTGATATAGAGGTCGGAATGAAATCCCAAGAGTTGCAGTAGCTTCATTGTGTCATTTGGGATGTGTGTGCAAAATTTCAGGTCATTCGGACGAGATTTGATAGACCTTTTGATCGAAAGCATAATTTAAGAGTTCTTGGAGTTCTTAGGCTTGAATCCTATGTCAAAGTAGTGATTTGTTGTTGTTATGAGCATTCCGTAGTTTTGAACAAGTTTGAACGACGTCATGAGATATGTTGGTACATTGGTTTGAAGTTCCGGGAAAGTTCCGGGATGTGTTAGGCCGAAAATCATAGCTGTAGCAGGTCCAGAAGGGTTGCAGGCCTCGAAACTCACCCGCGCGGTCCGCACAAAAAGAAGTGCGGCCGCAGTATGTGCTGTGTCGACCGCACAAAAAGAAGTGCGGCCGCGGTAGGTGCTATGCGGACCACACAAAATGGTGTGTGGCCGCGGTGAAGAACAATCCACTAGTCCTACTTCGGAAGCTCATATCTTTTGATCTACAAGGAATTTTGAGATGATTCAAAAACGAAAGTTGTAGCCTTCATGTCTAGTTTCCAGAAAGGTAAAGGTAAAGAAATTTGAGCATTTGTAGCAAAAGTTATGTCCAAAATACTAAAGCCTGTCACTGCAAAGGAAAGCTGTGCGGCCGCGGTCGTTTTTGCGCGGACCGCACTGGTTTTGTGCGGCCCGCGGAGGTGGAAATCTGTGGGGTACTCTAAAATACGAGGTTTTGTATTTTATTTGATATTTTGACCTAGAAAGCTCGGATTTTTGTGATTTTTCGAAGTTTTTTCATGAAATTCATTGAGGTAAGTGATTCTAACTCAGATTTGGCTAGAGTACATGAATCTATCATTGAATTCATCATTTAATTCGTGATTTGGGATGGAATTTGGGAAGAAAATTGTAAAATCTTTCAAAAATATAAAATGATGATTTGAAGAACCAAATGATATCAGAATTGGATAATTTTCGTATGGATAGACTCATGAGAGTATAAGGATTTTAGTTTTGTGAATTTTGTCAAATTCCGTGTGGGCCCAGGGGTCGGGTTTGACCAATTTCTGGAATATTGTGGTAATTCAATTGTTTTTGCTTGGGTTTGTTCCCTTAGCATATTGTCATGTATTCGTTCTAATTTTGGATAGATTCGACCAGCGTGAAGGCCAATTCGAGGGCAAAGGCGTCGCGAGCTAGAGAATTAGTTGGTTTGAGATGAGTAATGGTTGTAAATGATGTCCTGAGGGTTTGAAACCCCGGATTGCACATCGTAGTGCTGTATTGAGGTGAGACACGCGCATGGGTGATGAGCGTGGGGTCTTTTACTACTAGGGATTGTGACTTGGTCCGTCCCAATTGATGATTTTACCGCGTATTTGACTGAAACTTATTTGTTATCATCATGATTTGGGCTGATTGCCATATTTGGGCTTCGTGCCAACTATTTGAACCCTCTGGGGATTTTTTATCACTAATTCCTCACTATTTGACTTATTACTTGAACTCAGTCCTGTTGACATTTACTGTTTTACAAACTCAGCCACTTTTATTCGTATTTGAACTTAAATGATATTTTGGGCTGAGAACTACTGTTTTACTAATGTCCGCAGGGCTTGTGATGATTTTCGGACTGAGTGAGGCCGAGGGCCATATGTGAGGAGATGATGAGTGATATGAGGCCTAGGGCCTAAGATACTTTTTATTGCCGCGAGATGGCTTGATATTGCGCTTGGGCCATAAGGGGCCCCTCCGGAGTCTGCACCCCCACAGTGAGCGCAGTACCCATTATGATTTGAGAGTGAACCTGAGGGGCTGATATTGTACTGAGAGTGAGCCCGAGGGGCTGATACTGTACCGAGAGTGAGCCCGAGGGGCTGATACTGTTTTGAGTGATTGTTATTGTGCCCGAAGGGCGGATTTCTATTTGTTATTCACCTGCTAAATTACCTGTTTTACTTGGTTTAAAGGAACTTCATTTGATTTCTTCATGGATTTACTGCCTTAAGTGATTTTACTGCTTGATATAGAATTGCTTTGTGCCTTTACGCGTTTTTTTACTTTCAGCCATTATTTATGATTATTACTCACTAAGTCGAAGTACTCACATTACTCCCTGCACCGTGTGTGCAGATTCCGGCATCCGCTCTTGAGTGTTGATCCTCCCAGTCCAGGCAGTGTTTTCGGAGACTACGAGGTAGCTGTTGGTGTCCGCAGCCCCCGTGCCTCCCTTATCTTACTATTTTCATGTTCTTGAACTTCTATAACGGATTTCGTATCTAGTATACTGGTATCCAGAATTATTAGTTGCTCATGACTTGTGGCACCCCACTTTGGGCTGTATCGGGATGGTTTCTACTATTGTTATCGTTAATTCCGCAAATTATGGTTATTATATCACATTTTAGAACAACTTATGGTATTTAACTGTGTAAAAGAGGTGGTCTGTTTTGGTCTGACTGGCCTTGTCTTCACGAGAGGCGCCATCACGACCGGGTTTGGGAAATTGGGTCGTGACACTTATTATTTTTCTATTCATGTAAAATGTTTGTAATATTGCGAAAGAATTTCTTTCTCAGATTATTTAAAGTTCAGCTTTATCTCTTAAAGGTCTATCGTCTTACTGCTTTGCTCCTGAAGCTGTATTCATCTTTATATCTTATGGTTTCGAATAAAATTTCACTAATTATATTATTCATATGCACCGGAACAATTTAATAGTGATCAAGGTGGAAAATATGATACACATGTAGTCTCTAAACGTTCAGATTTCATACTACTACTGATTGCTAAGCATACACTTTTTTCGGCAGAATTTTGTTCATATTGTGGATCTTGAAGACATGATCCCTGAAGGAAGGGATATTGTATCTTAAATACATAACTGGGGCTATCCAAAGAACTAATCCCTTTTCTTTCACCCAGCATAACAAGAGTATTATTTCTTGACTTAAGATGTGTATCGCAAAAATATTTAGTTCCTGATGTTATTCTCAACTTGAATAACATAATTAGTGAAACTTTTACTATATTATTCTTTTATTCTTTTTTTTTTAGTTTTTGCCGAACTTTTGTTCCCATTTTAAGTTTTTTCTTTTATATGGATTTAGTAAGATTGTTATTGTTCAAATGTCTCCAAACAGAATGAGAAACATATGTTTTGATCACGGGTTTTTTCTTGCATTTGCAGGTTGTAGCTAGGCACTATATGGCTGAGACTGCACTACCTTCTCTTAGATGTCAACTACTTGACATCTTTGACTAAGGTCTTAGAATTCTACTCATTCTGGGGGAAATTACTCAGTCAGCCCAAAGCAAGGTAGCAACATTCTAATTCTCCAAAATGATATTGTGATTTATCAACTATATTATTTTGTTTTGTTGTTAATGATATCACTGATGTTGAGTTTATGGATAATGAGTTTGATAATCTTGGATTCCATATGATGCCACTTCTTATATGTATGTAACAAAAGCTCTGAATATGGACAGTTTGATAAGGCTAGCTTATTTGCCATGGGAATGTCCAGTTGAGCCCTTGTGCTGCTACCTTGAAATGTACAATAGTTAATTTTGTTTTCATATTTGGCCAAAACTTATAAGACAACTGAATCATGCTAAGAACATTTCACAAAATTTGATTGAAGCAGGGTTTGGTTTAAGGTACAAAAGCACATAAAAGAGAGATTGAGTTGTATTTCTATTTTGCCCTCATTAGAATGCATATTGGTGCTGAGAGAATACACATACTATGGCCTTACTTAGATCTTGCAATTATTATCTCATATTATGTTCATTTTTGGGGTTGAATATTTACAAATTCCTCCTCCTGAAATGTGTCTAGTGTACAAAGGTATTGGAAGCCCTACGATTTTAGACATCGGGTAAGTAAATAATATCTGTATGTGATATAAACTAGATCGAAATTTCACTTTTTGGTTAAACAAATTGGTTCCGTTACCGGGAATCTGGTAATCTATTCTTTCTTAGCCTAAGCTTTTTTGTTGCATTAACTATGTCGAACACCAATGACAACACCCAAGGAAACCAAGGAAACCAACAACTCCAGAAGAATCCACAGGATGACCACATCCCAATCCCTTCTCCACAAAGCTCCCCTTGACGATCTTGAGAGGGAACTCCTGATGGATCTCATGCAAATGGAAATGCTCAATTTGAAAATGTTGAAGCTATTGATGAAGCTTCGCAAAAGTTAATCGCTCAACAAGTCAATAAAGATCTTGAGACTTTTGTTAATCAATTACCTGTCGCACCACCCACACCTACTCCAAATAACAACACTTTGGAGAACCCTCGTTCTGGGCTTGCTAATTCAGGAAGTGGTGGAAACCCTACTAAATAACGAGAAGGAGAACTAGGTAGCTTAGTTAATTCTTATTTACAAAATTTAATACTAACATTGCAGAAACAACTCAAGGAGCAAAGTGACCGCATAGAGCAAATTCCTGGGGTGCCGCCCGTAATTAAAGGGATAGATATGGATGAATATTCACAACAACCCTGGAAGCCAAGTGCTGCTCTTCTCCCAATTCCAAAGAAATTCAAAATGTCCAATATCTCAAAATACGATGGAACAACTGATCCACGAGACCACATGACTGCATTCACAATAGGCATAAAGGGAAACGACTTGACCAAACAGGAAATTGAATCAGTATCGGTCAAAATATTCAGTGAAACACCCACTAAGGGAGCATTAACATGGTATTCTCTTTTACCCGAAAATTCCATAAATTCTTTTGCTGAGCTTGCAGATTCTTTCATCAAATCACACTCGGGGGCTCAAAAACTCGAAAAAAGAATGGAAGATATTTTCAAAATCAAGCAAGGGGACTCAGAATTGCTTAGAGAGTTCGTGGACAGGTTCTAATGTGAAAGAATGACGTTACCGCTTGTACCTGACAATTGGGAATTTATAGCCTTCACAAGTAATTTGAATGTAAAAAGCTCTAAAGCCATGACACGACTCAAGGAAAGCCTTCGTGAATTCCCAGCAACAACGTGGAATGACATTTATAACAGGTACAACACGAAGCTAAGGATAGAAGAGGATATTATCTCACAATCTCAAAAAGAAGAAAAGGTGAGTTTGAGACGGGCGGAAATAGAAACAAGGTTTGGTAAAAATAGGTACGAACCATAGATGGGTCTAGTAGGAAAACATTCACGGTCAAAACAGGACAATCCAAGGTATGATCATAGGTCGAGGAACAGAGAGTCGGGGTCGTCGTCAAGATTTGGGAAAGATCGAAATGAGCGAGAGTCACGGGATGATGTTAGAAACTTGAAAGCAAGGTTTGGCGGCTATAATATTAATGTAAGCACTTCCGAGCTCGTAGCTGTTTTAAGAAGCATGGCTGATAATATACGGTGGCCAAAATAAATGAGATCAAACCCAAACAGGCGCAACCCTGATTACTGGTGCGAATTTCACAATGATCACGGGCATAAAACGGCAGACTGTAGGTTGCTGCAAGGTGAAGTTGATCATCTATTAAAGCAAGGGTATCTCACTGAATTATTTAGTAAGAGAGGTAAGCAAGGATATATGAAGAATAGGCAGGAGCCCCAAAAACCACCTTCTCCCAAAAGGACTGTTAATGTGATAAGTGGAGGTGAAGATATTAATGGTGTGATGTACACAACAGCCAATAAAGTCTGCAAAGTCATAATTACCCACGGGAAGTGGGTGCGACATGTCTTAGAGGAAGAAAGCATTACGTTTGATGATGTAGACGCGGATAGCGTATTATCCCCACATAACGATGCACTGGTAATATCTTTACTTGTACATGATACTAATGTGAAACGAGTTTTGATTGATCCAGGAAGTTTTGTGAACATTATTTTGCTAAGAGTACTACGTGAGGTGCAAGCCAAAGATAAATTAATTCCAAAGGCACATACTCTGTCTGGATTTGACAATTCCAGTGTAGTGACGAAAGGGGAGGTAATACTTACAACATTGTAGTGGATTTGACATACTCTGTCTGCATTCGGTGTTGCATCAGGTAAGTTTTTAGGTTTTTTTGTTTCTAACCGTGGTATTGAAGTGAATCCCACATGGATTAAGGCCATTGAAGAAATTCCTGACATGCTTACAAGTAGAAAAGAAGTGCAAGTGTTGACAGAAAGAATTGTAGCCTTGGGGAGATTCATTTCTAAATCATCAGAAAAATGCTTTAAGTTCTTTTCATCTCTTAAAAAGCAAGATCAGTTCGAATGGACTGAGGAATGTCAGCAGGCACTTAAAAATTTGAAGGCATACCTGTCAAATCCGCCATTACTTGCAAAACCAAAGGCTGGGGAAAGATTGCTTATCTACCTTACTGTCTCAGAAGTAGTGGTAAGTGATGTTTTAGTCTGTGAAGACCAAGGTAAACAATCTATGATCTATTACGTTAGAAAATCTTTATTAGATACGGAGACATGGTATCCTCAGTTAGAAAATTTAGCACTTGTATTAATCATGGCATCTAGAAAATTAAGGCCTTATTTTCAGTGTCATCCTATCGCCGTAGTAACTGCTTATCCATTACGCAATATATTACAAAAGCATGAGTTGTCAGGTAGGTTAACCAAATGGGCTATAGAATTAAGTGAATATGACATCGCATACCAGCTTAGAACCACGATAAAATCTCAAGTGTTGGCAGATTTTGTGGCTGATTTTAGACAAGGAATGCAATTGGAAGCAAAAAAAGAATTGCAAGTGTTCAACGACACTAATCCGGGAATTTGGACCTTATTCGCTGATAGTTCCTCTAATATGAATGGTGCAGGCTTGGGAATTGTTTTGGTACTACCTACAGGTGAAACCATTCGACAAGCCATTAAATGTCATTCTATAACTAACAATGAGGCAGAGTATGAAGCTGTGATTGCAGGTTTAGAACTAGCAAGAGAACTCGGCATTAATCAGATTGTGATCAAAAGCGATTCACAGCTCATAGGTAATTAAATGCTAGGAACTTATGCGGCTAGGGAAGCATGGATGTAGCAGTACTTAGAGAAGGTACGAGATCTGATCAGGCAATTCCAAACCTGGAAAGTTATGTAAATATCAAGAGATGAAAATGTCGAGGCGGACGCCCTAGCCAATCTCCAATCTGCAGCAGACGTGGCAAGCAATGAAAATGCTTCCGTAATTCATTTGTTTCATTCTGTGCTCGATCCAGACAAAAATGAGATAAATTTTTATAACTTAACCTGGGATTGGAGGAACGAGATTGTTGCTTTTTTGCAGTTTTGAACCGTCCCTGACAACAAGAACAAAGCTCACGTGCTTCGGAAAAAGGCTGTTCGATATTATTTAAAGCAAGGCAATCTTTATCAAAAAATATTCGGTGGACCCTTAGCAAGGTGCCTCGGGCCTTCACAGACAGAATATGTAATGAGATAGATACACGAGGGTCATTGTGGAAATCACGCTGGAGGAAGATCACTGGTAAGAACCATGATTATGGCAGGTTATTACTGGCCTAAAATGGAAGAAGAAGCGGAAAATTTTGTAGCTAAATGTGATAAGTGCCAAAGATACGGTAATAACATGCATAGACCTGAGGAGTTGTTACATCCGGTCATTGCACTGTGGCCATTTATAAAATAGGGAATGGATATCGTGGGTCCAATACCACAAGTCAAAGGACAGGTAAAATTCTTGCTTGTACTTACTGACTATTTTACTAAATGGGTGGAAGCAGGAGCATTCAAACAGTTGCGAGAAAATGAAGTTAGATATTTCATTTGGCGAAATATCATATGTCGATTCGGTGTGCCAAAGGAAATCGTGTATGATAATGGCCCTCAATTTATAGGTGCACAAATTATAGAGTTTTTTCAAAGTTGGCAGATCAAAAGGATTACATCCAGACCTTATCAACCGATGGGTAATAGACAAGTTGAGTCAACAAACAAAGTCATTATCAACAATTTAAAGAAGTATTTGGAGGAATCCAAAGGTAATTGGATAGAATTGTTACCTGGTGTTTTATGGGTATACCGCACAACAACAAAAACAAGTATAGGAGAAACACCATTTTCATTGGTTTATGGAGCTGAAGCTTTAATTCCAGTTGAGATAGGAGAGCCAAGCACAAGGTTTACACAAGCGTCAGAAGAGTCTAATGGCAAAGAAATGCGCATAAATTTTGATTTACTTGAAGGGAAAAAAGAAGCTGTATTAATAAGAATGGCAACACAAAAGTAGGTCATAGAACGATACTACAATCGAAAAGCACGCCTAAGATTCTTCAAGATTGGGGACTTCGTGCTCAAAAAGGTTTTTCAATCTACGAAAGCAGTCAATGCGGGAAAATTGAGTCCAACTTGGGAAGGACCCTACAGGATTCATGGTATTTCAGGAAAAGGAGCATACGAGCTGGAAACGATAGATGGCAAGATACTACCTTCGCACTAGAATGTTGTTCATTTGAAGAGATACTATTTCTAAGGAATACCCACAGTCAGGTATCTATGTTTTAAAATTCTATTTTTGAATTGCTAAGGCAGATTCATAAGAAGCTTGAAGAGAGGCGTGTGAATTTTCTAAAGAACAAACCTTATCAGAAGATACCCGGAGGTCTTCCTGAGTTTGGGTCAAATTTTGCACAAGTTCACCAGCATATTCTTCCTTCTCGGCCAAGAGAGCTTTCAACTCTCTGATCTCTTCACTTACCTTAGAAAGCTGCTCGAAAAAAGAGGTTTCAAGACGAGCCTTCTCCTTATCTACTTGACTTGAGGAAGCCTTTTCAACTGCCAATTTCAAAGTCAAGGCCTGCACATGTTGCTCCAAGGTACTCTTACTTTCTTCTAAGAATTCCACATCAATCTGAAGACTTTCATACTGTTCCTTCCAATTATACACCTCTAATTGATAATCACGCACTAACTGCTCTAAGAGAGTAACCCTTCTCATCATCACCGTGCCGATCAGGTTGGCCTAAACAAAAGAAGGGAAAGAGAAAGAAATGAGAATCCTGAAGATAGAAAAATGGCAAAGTAAAAGTTTGAAGAAAGGAATACCTTCAAAGAAACATGCACTATGTCATTCATCAAGGTCAAAGAACTATGGATGTCTAGCTTAGATCTCTCAATAGGACAATTAAAGGCTTTAACCACACGTCAGCTTGACCTGATTTCCTTAAAAGGTTACCCTCAGCGGGGACTTCAATAGTAACTTGCCACACAGCATCACTCGTACTTGAGGAACCAACCTCAGTACGATGAACGGGTGGAGGGGGAATTGTTGAAGAAGGAATAGTAGAAACAGTAAAAATAGCCTGGGGAGGAATGGAAACAGCCACGATCGTCAAGGAAGGAGTCACAGGAATGGAAGTCAAAAAAGAAGCCAGGGGTGCTTCATCAAAAATTGGACATAAACTTTCACTACCAAACCCGTGGTTAAAAAACTACTCAACAGAATCATGAGCAGCAGCGGGAACATCATCAGGGATCACTGTCGGGGCTTCAGCAGACTTGGTAAGAGGAATAGAACGGCGGGGGGATGCTTCTACTTCATCATCGGAAATAATACATCTACGAGCATGTGGTCTTGTTATCAAGGAACCCCCGTCTTCATCTTCTTTGGAGTGTGATGACCTAAAAGGTCATCACTTCTTGTTATAAAATGAAACTTCCGTGTTCTGAGGCCTTGAAAAGCTCATTTAGAGTCATCTCGATTTGCGTGCATAGTCCGGACGCGTAGCCGAAAAGCTTAAATATGATTTTTTTGAAAAATGATAAGTTTTGACTGTAAAATGAATAAATTTGACTTCGGTCAATATTTTGGGTACACGGACCCGGATTCGTGATTTGGCGGTCCTGGAGGGTCCGTAGGAAAAATATGGGACTTGGGCGTATGCCCAGAATCGAATTTCGAGGTCCCGATCCCAAGAAAATGAATTTTTAAAGGAAATTATTTTTGGAAAATTTTTAAGGAAATTTGAAATGATGTTTGATTAGAAAGATATGGTATCGGGCCCGTATTTTGGTTCCGGCGCCGATACATGTCTTATATACTGTTTAAGTCATTTTTATACAGTTTGGTCAAAAACGGACGCCGTTGACGTGATTCGGACCAAAATTGCTAAATTTGATACTTGATGAAGTTTGAGAAAAAGTTCTTGGTTTTGAGGTTTGATTCATTGTTATTGAGGTTATTTCGACGATTTGATCGAACGAATAAGTTTGTATGATTTTTTTAAGTTAGTACGTGTGTTTGGTTAGGAGCCTCGAGGGCTCGAGTGTGTTTCGGATGTGTTTCGGCATGTTTTGAACATAGGAAAAAGTTGCAGATTCATAGAAGTTGCAGGTCTCTAAAGCCAGGTCTCGCGGTCCGCAGTGGAAACTTCGCGGCCGCGGTGGGGACTCCGCGACCGCGGTGGGATTGGTGCGGTCCGCGGTGAGCAAGGCCAAGCCTACGCGGCTGCGCTCGATTTCTTCCGGTCCGCAGTAGAGGTCTGTGGCCGCAGTCCTTTTTATGCAGTCCACGGAGAGGGTCTGAGAGGAGTATATTTAAACGGACTTTTCAGTTATTTTTCACTTTTCAAAACCGTAAAAACATAAGAGGCGATTTTTCAAATAACTTTTCTTTTCCAAATCAATTGTAAGTCGTTTTTAACAAGTTTTCTTCAATCATTAACATCTTTTAACATGATTTCAATTTCAAACCAATTATTTTCATGGGAGAAATTGGGTGTTTTGGGTAGAACCTAGGTTTTCACAAAAATGGGGATTTGGACCTCGATTTGAGGTCCGATTTCAAAATAAATTACATATTTGAGCTCGTGGGAGAATGGGTAATCGGGTTTTGGTCCGAATTTTGGATTTGGACCAAGCGGGCCTGTGGTCAATTTTTAACTTTTTGGGGAAATCTTTATAAAACATATTTTCATGCATTATAATTGATTCATTTAGCAGTTATTGATATCGTTAAACAAATTGTGGCTGGATAAAAGCGAGTTGGTGGTGGAAACAAGAAGTAAAGCAGTAATTGAGGCTTGAATTGTGTTCATTGCATCGAGGTAAGTGTTTGGTCTAACATTAGCTTGAGGGATTAGGAGTTGTGTCCTATTTGCTATTTGCTTCTTGTCTAGTACAACATATAGGCATGGTGACGAGTATTTATACGTTGGTGTCAAAACATGATTGTGGGTCTTATATTGTGATTTTCATGATTTCATTGTATAATTCATGCCTTGGTGAAGATTTCTAATTGTTGTATAAATTTTGTGGAAAGAATTGTGACTTATGAACATTGAGGAATGTTGTCTCAGTTTGTATAGCGAAATTGTGAAAGTATAAGTGACAATTGAACTTTTAGAGCTTTGGCTCGAGTTGTGAAATAATTTGTGAAAGTATAAGTGATAATCGAACCTCTAGAGCATTGGCTCGAGTTGTGAAGTGGATTGTGAAGTAAAATTGAGAAAGAGAAGAGATCCTTATGTTGTCACCCTTGCCGAGCTATTATTGATTTATTTGATGTTCCCTTGTCGGGATTTAATTGTTTAATTGTTGTTCTCTTGCTGGGATTTAATTGTTTAATCGTTGTTCTCTTGTTGGGATTTAATTGGTGATTTGTTGTTCCCTTGCCGAGATTCTTATTGCAAAATTTCCTTTATTTCCTTACCCTATTGTTTGTGATTATTGTTTAGGTGAGGAAGAGAGTTAAAGCACGAAGGGTGATGTCGTGCATTGTTTGATATTGTGAGGAAAGAGTGTAAAGCATGAAGGGTGATGCCGTGCCGCACGATGTACCATTCCATGCTGATTTTATTGATTATATGGTGAGAAAAGAGAGTAAAAGCACGAAGGGTGATGTCGTGCATTTGTTGATTTCTTATTCTGTGTTGATATACAGGTTATGTTATTTCTTTCATTATTGCACAGGTTTATTTTGTAGTCTGGTCCTAGCCTCGTCACGACTTCGCCGAGGTTAGGCTAGACACTTACCAACACATGGGGTCGGTTGTGCTGATACTACACTCTGCACTGTCTGCAGATCTAGGAGTAGCTTTCGGACAGTAGTTGGAGGGCTTCCTTCAGTCCACTCGGAGACCCAAGGTAGACCTGTAGGCATCCGCAGGCCCTGGCATCTCCCTCTATCTCTATTTCCTATTTCATTTCTTTTGTTCAGAAACAGTGTATTGTATTTTCTTCAGACCTTGTATGTAGTAACTCTTAGACAGTCTACACAGAGACACCAGGTTTTGGGGTATTTGAGGTTTTTATAAAAGTTGTAATAGATGTAGCCTTAAGATATATAATTGTTGACTTCCACTTATTTATTTAAAATTCCGTTTTTATCATATTATCGGCTTGTGTTTGTTAAAAGAAGCAAAAATGAAAGTGCAACAAGTAGTAATGTTTCTTATATTACTTGTCGTTATTTGATTTACTTTGAGGTTATAGATCCCCTTACCCTATTTGCCTTGGGATTGTTGTTTGGGCAAGGTCATTGCCTATGCTTCGAGGCAGTTAAAGATTCATGAGAAGAACTATCCGATTCATGACTTGGAGTTGGCATCTATTGTTCACGCATTGAAGATTTGGAGGCATTATCTATATGGTGTGGCATGTGAGGTGTTCACGGATCAAAAGAGTCTTCAGTATTTGTTCAAGAAAAAGGAGTTGAATTTGAGACAGAGAAGGTGGTTGGAGTTGTTGAAAGATTATGATATCACTATCTTGTATCATCCGGGAAAGGCCAATGTGGTGGCCGATGCGTTGAGTAGGAAGTCAGCCAGTATGGGTAGTCTTGCTTATATTCCGGTCGGTGAGAGATCGCTTGCTTTGGACGTGCGGGCTTTGGCCAATCAGTTTGTGAGGTTGGATATCTCTAAGCCTAGTCGTGTATTGGCCTGCACGGTCACTCGTTCTTCTTTATTGGAGCGTATCCGTGATCGGCTGTATGATGATCTCCATTTGTGTGTCCTTAGAGACACGGTGCAGCGCGGAGGTACCAAGCAGGTTACCTTAGATGATGATGGAGTTTTGAGGTTGCAGGGTCGAGTTTGTGTGCCTAATGTGGATGGGCTCTGAGAGTTGATTTTAGAGAAGGCCCATAGCTCCCGGTACTCTATTTATCCGGGTGCCGCGAAGATGTATCAGGATTTGCAGCAACATTATTTGTGGCGGAGAATGAAGAAGGATATCGTTGTATATGTAGATCGGTGTTTGAATTGTCAGCAGGTTAAGTACGAGCATCAGAGGCCTGGTGGTTTATTTCAGAGGATTAAACTTCCCGAGTGGAAGTGGGAGCGGGTCACTATGGATTTCATTGTTGGACTCCCACATACTCGAAGGAAGTTCGACACAGTATGGGTCATTGTTGATAGGCTGACCAAGTTAGCACATTTCATTCTTGTGGCAGTCTCCTATTCATCCTAAAGGTTAGCTGAGATCTATATCCGGGAGATTGTTCGTCTTCATGGTGTGCCTGTATCTATCATTTCGGACCGAGGTACGCAGTTTACCTCGCATTTTTGGAGAGCAATCCAGTGAGAGTTGGGCACCCAGGTTGAGTTGAGTACAATATTTCATCCTCAGACGGACGAGCAGTCTGAGCGGACTATTCAGATTTTGGAGGATATGCTCAGAGCTTGTGTCATTGACTTTGGAAGCTCGTGGGATTACTTTTTGCCTTTAGCAGAGTTTGCCTACAACAACAGTTACAAGTCGAGTATCCAAATGGCTACTTATGAGGCTTTATATGGTAGGCGGTGTCGATCTCCGGTTGGATGGGTTGAGCCGGGAGAGGCTCGACTGTTGGGTACGGATCTGGTTCAGGAGGCTTTGGACAAGGTCGGATTATTCAGGATAGGCTTCGTGCAGCTCAGTCCAGGCAACAGAGTTATGTAGACCGCAAGGTTCGAGATGTGGCTTTTATGGTAGGAGAGCGGGTATTGCTCCGAGTGTCGCCTATGAAGGGCATGATGAGATTTGGGAAGAAGGGCAAGCTTAGCCCTTGGTTCATTGGCCGGGATTTAATTGTTTAATCGTTGTTCTCTTGCCGGGATTTAATTGGTGATTTGTTGTTCCCTTACCGGGATTCTTATTGCAAAATTTCCTTTATTTCTTTACCCTATTGTTTGTGATTATTGTTTGGGCGAGGAAGAGAGTTAAAGCACAACGGGTGATGCTGTGTATTGTTTGTTATTGTGAGAAAAGAGTGTAAAGCACGAAGGGTGATGTCGTGCCGCACGATGTACCATTCCGTGCTGATTTTATTGATTATATGGTGAGGAAAGAGAGCAAAAGCACGAAGGGTGATGCCGTGCACATTTTTATTATATGATTGCTTTGGTGAGGACGAGAGTAAAAACACGAAGGGCGATGCCGTGCATTTGTTGATATCCGAGTTATGTTTTTTCTTTCATTACTTGTTGTTATTTGATTTACTTTGAGGCTATAGATCCCCTTACCCTATTTGCCTTGTGATTGTTGTTTTGGTGAGGAAGAGCGTAAAGCATGAAGGGTTATGCCATGTATTGTTTTGGCGAGAACGAGAGCGTAAAGCACGAAGGGTGATATCGTGTATTGTTTTGGTGAGAACGAGAGTAAAAGCACGAAGGGTGATGCCGTACAAATTGTTGATTTCTGCTTCCTTGTTGATACTCTAGTTATGTTGTTTCTTTCCTTACTTGATGCCTTTCTATTCGGAACTATTATCTCCCCCACAACATGTTTCCCCCTCCCACATTGACTGGTTAATTTGGTATTTCTTTTCGGCTGTATATATATATATATATATATATGAAATGCACAAGTTTATTTGGTAGTCTGGTCCTAGCCTCGTCATGACATCCCCGATGTTAGGCTAGACATTTACTAGCACATGGGGTCGGTTGTGCTAATATTACACTCTGTACTGTGTGTAGATCCAGGAGCATCTTTTGGACAGTAGTTGGAGGGCTTCCTTCAGTCCACTCGGAGAACCAAGGTAGACCTGCAGGCGTCCATAGGCCCTGGCGTCTCCCTCTATCTCTATTTCCTGTTTCATTTCCTTTGTTCAGAAACAGTGTATTGTATTTTCTTCAGACCTTGTATGCAGTAACTCTTAGACAGTCTGTGACACAGTGACACCAGGTTTTGGGGTATTTGAGGTTTTTTTAAAAATTGTAATAGATGTAGCCTTAAGATATATAATTGTTGACTTCCGCTTGTTTATTTAAAATTCCACTTTTATCATATTATCGGTTTGTTTTTGTTAAAAGAAGCAAAAATGAAAGTGCATCAAGTACTTAAGGTTTGGCTTGCCTAGCTCCCATTAGTAGGCGCCATCACGATTCCCGAGTGTGGGAAATCCGGGTCGTGACATAGAGTCATGGTCATCAACGGCTTTTCTTTCGATGAAGAGCCCAAAATTATTTCTTGGGCCCTTTCCAAAGAAACACGAGAAGTCGTGACCACCTCGGCACTAATCCCTCGAACTACAAATCATAATAGAAAAGAGGATTAAAATAAGTTCAGGAAAAAGACACTGAGGAGTTAAATAAAAACTCTTAGTAAAAGAATTTTTCATTACCATGAGTTTTTACTTTCCAACCAAAGCGGTGAGAGAGATTTTTCCAAGATCTACCCTTCACTGGAGCTACATTCAACAACTTTTAACAACAAACCTGGCATACAAGCCACAGTCTCTATCATCTTCAGGGCTAACCAGAACTCTTTTGCTCTTTGCTACTAGTGTAAAAACACTATTGCGAAAGAGTCTGGGGGAGTAAAGATGAATTAGATGGGCGAAAGTAAAAGGCACACTGGCCATATTGCTCAAATGCCTCAAACAGGCAACAACCCTCCATACTATTGGGCCAATTTGACTTAAGCAAACATTGAAGAAACAACAAAACTCGAGAATAACAAGATCAATAGCAGGTTTGAATCCTAATGTGAAAGGGTATGTATAGACAAGGAAAATCCGATTAAGTAGGAGGTGATTCTTTGATTTGAATTTGGAATAATGATAGGAAAGTCATGACTCCAATGACAGTCATTACGAACTAGAGAAATTAGACCTTCTGTGATATGAGTTGGATAGATATCAGCACGATCTAAAGAGGACACTTGATTTCTCAAGGACTCCATATCATTATAGAAAGATAGTTCAGCAGGAACTATTTCATCCACTATGGGTTCACGAACAGGCTCGGAGGGTTCTTTTCCTTTAGAAGAAGATCTTTGAGAAAAAGAACCTCTAGTTCTAAAAGCAGGACTGGAACCATACGATGGAAGAGAAGAACCACGCAGAGATGAAGATCCTAAATTACGAAGCCTACCCCCTCTTCTACTCCTACTGGGGCATTAGGGAAGCTATCAACTATAGGGACCCTTTTAGGGTTAGGGTTTGATGAAGACATGATAGTACGAGGAAGAAGCAAACAAAGATTCGAGAATTGGATATTCAGAGAACTTTATGTGGTAAAGACAAAGAAGAAAACTATATTTATACTGAGAAGAAACTATCAAAGGAAAAGGTACAATGATGGAAAGGTCATAATGAGAACTGACACTTCGTGATTAGTGAAGCTGCGAAAAATCCCTAAAAAGCGTTGCAAATTTGCAGAACCAGTAAAAGGGTGCCACGTGTGAAGAGCATTAAATGAAAGTGACAATTTAAGCTTCGATTCTGTCATAGCATTAATGGTGAAAAAAATTTCCGCTTTAATGAATTCCACTTCCCAAGTATTCAATTGATGAATAAATGGCAAGTGGGGGACTATCTGTATTGGGAAAAATTGAGTTTACATATTGAAGTGATTGAAAAATGACGTGTCATAACATGGAGGTTGGTCAAAGGATGATGATTATCAAAGAGGCACGAGTTGCAACATATACGAGTAGAGGCACATGAAGAGGCACGAGCTGTTATTCAAAAGACTCAACGCTCGTGCCTATTTAATCCAAAAATCAAGGAGAATAAATCTGACAGCACAAGAGAGTACGGATACAGTATTTAATAAGCATTAAATATTAAAAATGTTAGGTAATCTTTATTAAATCTCAATGATTATGTAACGTAGCATTTAATGCCTTTAATTGTCTAGAATGACCTTATTATGACAAAGGCATAACGTATAACTTGGAGATAGCTATAAAAGGAAGAAAATGGATCATTTGTAAAGACACGAAATACTATCTGAATACATTGGTTTACTTTGTTTTCTTCTGATTATCTTATTGTTGGCAAAATCACTTTCCTTTATTCATTCTTTGATTATCAGTAACCCGAGTTCTTCTAAATTAAGGCTTTAAACGAAATTCTACTTTTTGGTTAAACATGATGTTCTAAAACATACTTATGTATCAGTCATGAATTTGGTACATTATTTACTTCTATTCGATATTAGCGGTTAACAATATTTATGGGGTTGGCTCAAGCATACTTTAATTGTTATGCATGTACTATGGAAAATTATTTCAAGGCCAGTCCGCTTTTTTTTTCTTTATTATCTTTGTTTAGTGCAATGAAATATGGTCATTGCCAATAGTTTATGTAACTTAGAATCTAAAAGTACAGTTGGCTTTATACTGATTGTGAAGAAACATATATCGAGTATAGCTCCTTCTTCTTTTTCGAACTATAGAGGCCAAGTATGCATATACTACACTTTGTAAAAAGGTTGTCCTTTCTTGGATATCAATAAATATGCCAACTATGACGTCAAAATTCTCTATATAAGCTGGACAAAATTGTCATTTTTTGGATTATTAATGTAGGTAAATAAAGAGGAACGCGAAGGAGAAAGGATTTTCAGATTTGTGATATCTGGTAAAGGTCTCTTTATTATATCCCTTATCAAGGTAAGACTCTAACAACCAGCAGAACTATCGCTAGCACTCCATGCCTAACAGTCATTGAAGCCTTATCACTACTAATTACCTTTTTTGAGATTAAGATAGACCAAGAGATTTTCATATAAAGTGGAAGAAGATTCATGCTTCAAATGTGTGCTTTTTATTTGAAGAGTATAAGATATTCGTGAGGTTTAATCACACATAGATAGTGATTGTAATTTTTTTGAAAACTTCAGTTTCTATTAGTTTGTTGTAGCAGCTGTTGTTGATTTATAATGCTGCAATAAATAGAAGAAAATGTGACGACATATTATTTAACGTTTCTGCATATCCTTTAATCAGTCAGACATGCATATCTTAGGTACTTTTGAGGATTTATTTAATTTTGCGATATATATATATATATATATATATATATATATATATATATATATATATATATATATATAAACATGTGAAAAGCAATTGGATGGTTCAAAATATCTGCACAGTAAGTTCTACTTCCATGAATTTTCAAAAAAGAACATAAGTCATTGCCCTGAGTTTTCTTGCTCTTCTTCACCTGACTTCTTCTACTCTTCAAAAGAATCATCCAGCAAAGCAAGATGAGTAACTACTTCCATAGTACTTTTTTCAGTAAGCGATGCTTGCACGATTGGCTTATTATTTCAGCTACTCTATGTTTCCTTTTTGGTCGTCCATCACATGTATAAGAGGGGCTCTTAAATCTAGTTGGGCATCTAATATCCCAGAAAACTTTAGTATCATGTATCTTCACCAAATAATTCAAACTTTTTTTAATATCATCCAAAGAATTTTTCAAATTATTTGAATGTATATTTAAATATTCCTCAATCATAACTAACCGCTCCTCAAAACTATCTTTAATCAGCTTTACTACGAGAATGAAATCCATGAAAACTTGAAGCCAACCTATTAAAACCAGAAGCAGCAATACCAGAAATACTAAAATCATTCAGACTATAGTCCATCGTAGGTGTCTAATGTGCACATGATACTTTTTCCAGTGGAGGACTTGCATGAAGATGAACATCTTCATTAATCACTTGCCTCTGCTCAACAACATCTTTATTAATCACATGTGTTTGTTCAACCTCATGTTGTTGGTCTTGCCATTATTGTTGTTGTTGATTCTCATCTATGCCATTAAGAGGACCTAAAATCTCTATTTTATACCAACTCTCTTACTAATTGATCAATAGTTTCATCTTCCTCAACCACCAATTCTTCAAAGCACTTTTATCTATTTACTTTTAGATTCTTTCTTAGATGGCTTCATTATTGGAATACAATGCACCAGTGATACTGTAACGATCCGATCGGTCGTTTCGAGCTCTAGCACTTTTTTGGCAGTTTGAGGCCTTGAGTAGTTTCACTTCATGTATTATGACTTGTACGTGTGGTCTGAATTGAATTTCGGAAAGTCGTTGTGGATTCGGATGGAAAATTCTCAATTCGGAAGCTTTAAGTTGGAAGAGTTGACTAAGATTTAACTTTTGAGTAAATGACCTAGGAATATGGATTTGAAGGTTCCAATAGGTTTGTACAATGATTTCGTACTTGGGCGTATGTTCAGGTTGAGTATCGGGTGGCCCGGGAGCATTTTGATGCTTATTTTGGAAAATTAACATTTTTAAAATTTTAGATATGAAGGGGACTTTGATTTTATCGATGTCTGTTTGGGATTCCGAGCCTTGAAATATGTTAGTATTGTGATTTATGACTTGCACGTAAAATTCGACGTCATTCCGAGTTTATTTGATAGGAATCGGACGCGTAGAACTGTTTCTAGAAAATCTTGAGTTTCATGATTGAATTCATGTGTTTTGGCATCCGATTCATAATTCAAGATGTTATTTCGGTGTTTTGATCAGGCGAGCTAGTTCATAAGAAGTTTTTAGATGTGTGTGGATGTTTGGTATGGAGCCCAGCTGGCTCGAGTGAGTTTTGATCATGTTCGGAGTGTTGGAGGAACTTTAGTTTTCTGGTTTCTCGTCTAGTGTTGTACGTCTCGCAAATGCGAGGTTTTGTTCGCATTTGTGAACCTCCCATTTGCAAGGAAGGATTCGCATTTGCGAGGTTGGGAAAACACAGAGGGGTTTGCATTTGCGAACATTTTGCCGCTTTTGCGAATCTGCCCATCATTGCATTTGCAATGTTTTTGGTCACAATTGCAACCTTGGAAGATGTGGCCAGTCATCGCATTTGCGATGCTTTTGTTGTATTTGCGAATAAGATATCACTAATACGACATCAGTGACTGGTGCAAGGGCTTTTTATTGTGGGACTTAGCTTTATTTTCCTCATTTTTCACTTGGGCTTAGGCAATTTTGAGAACATTTTGTGGGGGAATTTCATCAACATCAAGAGGTAAGCAATATCTGACAATTCTTTAGCTAAACACACGAATTATAGGTAGATTAAACATGAAAAAATTGTGAAATTAATAGGATTTTGTGAAGAAACTAGGGTTTAGGTAAAATCGGGATTTGATCATCGTTTTGGTGGTGGAAATTGGAATAAATTATATTTTGAGTTCATGGTATTATGAGTAAAGTTTATTTTCGAAAATTTTCGAAATCGGGGCACGTAGGCCCGATAGTTGACTTTGTTGACTTTTCGAGCGGAGTTGGAAATTTGTTGTAAATCGATTAGTTATGAGTGTTGGAGTATGTTTTTATTAGTTTTCCCATTATTTGACCAGTTTCGTGTCGATGGGCATCAGTTTGAGGTGTTAGAGAGGTGTTGGAGCCGGTTATGGAACTTCGGAACGAGGTAACTCTCTTGTCTAACCTTGTGAGGGGGAAATTACCCCGTAGGTATTACATTTATTATATGCTACATGTTGTGGGAGCTACACACGTATCAGGTGACGAGTGTCCGTGCATAGGCTAGAATTCCTGATTATGTCCGGGTAGACTAGGATTCACGCCATGCTTTAATTATACTATTTGAGTTATTCTTGTCTGATTAATTACTTTAATTCGCGCTATGACTTTAGACTAGACTCGCATAGAGTAATGGACTCGCTATTTTAGATATTTGACGTGCCACTTGATTAGCTGTAGAAATTGTACTTCTCTTATGGATTTCTCCCGCACTGTACGTATTCATTGGAAAGTTTCTCTTGAATTCCATATCTCACACGTATATTCGTGAGTGGGGTTAAGGACCCGTAAAATCTTCATACTCTAATAGGATTGTCACAACCCTAATCCCCAAACCCGGTCGTGATGGCGCCTCTCGTGAAGATAAGGCCAGCCAGTCCAACACAGTACACTTCTTTAAGCAGTTAATTACCATAAGATAGTTTAAAGCATTATTTAATAGCAATATTCGCTGAAGTAACGATAACAACAGAAGAAACCATCCCGACACAGCCCAAACCGGGGTGTAACAAGTCATGAACAACTAATGATCCTGATACGAGTCTACCAGGTACGATGTCTGGTACAATAGTTTGAAAAATATAGAATTAATAAGATAAAGGGAGGCACGGGAGCTACGGATGCCAACAACTACCTCGTAGTCTCCGAAACACCGCCTGGACTGGGAGGATCAGCACTCAAGAGCGGGATCTGCTATGCCTGAATCTGCACACCGGGGTGCAGGGAGTAAAGTGAGTACTCCAACTCAGTGAGTAACAAATATAAATAATGGCTGAAAGCATGAAAACACGTAAAGGCACAAGGCAATTCTTATCAAAGTAGTAAAATCACTTAAAGCAGTAAATCCGTGAAGAAATCAAGTTAAATACCTTTTTAAACAAGTAAAACAAGTAGTTTGGCAGGTAAATACCAAGTAGAAATCTGCCCCTCGGGCACAGTATCAACCACTCAGAACAGTATCAGCCCCTCGGGCTCACTCTCAGTACAATATCAGCCCCTCGGGCTCACTCTCAGATCATGATAGGTACCCACGTTCACTGTGGGTGTGCAGACTCCGGAGGGGCCCCTTACAGCCCAAGTGCTATATCAAGCCACCTCGTGGCATCATCTCTCAGCACTCGGCCTTACATCACTCGGCACTCAGCCTCACATCACTCAAGCCACCTCATGGCATATAAAGTATCTTAGGCCCTCGCCCTCATATCACTCACTGTATCCTCACATCTGGCCCTCGGCCGCACTCAGTCAGAAAATCATCACAAGACCCTCGGGCATTTGTAAAATAGTAGTGCTCAGCCAAAACATCGTTTAGAAATATCATTTAAGTCTCAAAATTGATTAAAAGTGGTTGAGTTGTAAAACCGTGGAAAATAACAGGACTGAGTTCAGGTAATAAATCAATACAGTGAGGAAATAGTGATAAAAATCCCCGGAGGGTTCAAATAGTTGGCACGAAGCCCAAATATGGTAATCAACCCAAACCATGATGATAACAAACACGTTTCAGTAAAATATGCGGTAAAATCATCAATCGGGACGGACCAAGTCACAATCCTCAATAGTTAATGACCCCACACTCATCATCAAGCGTGTGTCTCACTTCAATATAATACTACGATGTGCAATCCGGGGTTTCAAACCCTCAGGCATTATTTACAATCATTACTCACCTCAAACCGGCTAATTCTCTAGCTCGTGACGCCTTTGCCCCTCGAATCAGCCTCCACGCGCGTCGAATCTACCCAAAATCCGAACAATTATGTCACAATATGCTAAGGGAACAAATCCCAAGCGAAAACAATCGAATTACCACAAAATTCCAGAATTTGGTCAAACCCGACCCCCGGGCCCACATCTCAGAATTTTACAAAATTCACAAAACTAGAATCCTTATACTCTCACGAGTCTAACCATACAAATATTATCCAATTCCGGTACCATTTGGTCCTTCAAATCATCATTTTATATTTTTGGAAGATTCCAAAAATTTTATTTCCAAATTCCATCCCAAATCACGAATTAAATGATGAATTCAATGATAGATTCATGTACTCTAGCCAAATCTGAGTTGGAATTACTTACCCCGATGAATTTCTTGAAAAACCTTCAAAAAATCGCCAAAATCCGAGCTCTGTAGGTCAAAATATCAAATAAAATCTAAAACCTCGTATTTATAGAGAACCCCACAGATCTCCACCTCCACGGACCACACAAAATTGACCGCAGTCCGCACAAAAATGACCGCGGATGCACAGCTTTCCTCTGCAGTGACAGGCTTTAGTATTTTGGCCATACCTTTCACTACAGATGTTGAAATTGCAACATCTTTACTTTTCTGGAAACTAGACACGAAGGGCTACAACTTTTGTTTTTGAATCATCTCAAAATTCCTTGTTGATCAAAAGATACGAGCTTCCGAAGTAGGACCGGTGAAAAGTTCCCCACTGCGGCCGCACTGCATTTTCTGTAGTCCACACAACATCTACCGCGGTCGCATTTCTTTTTGTGTGGTCCGCACAGCACATACCAAGGCCTGCAACCCTTCTGGACCTGCTACAGCTATGATTTTGGCCTAAAACATCCCGGAACCTACTCTGAACTCCCGGAACTTCAAACCAATTGTACCAACACATCCCATGACATCGTTCAAACTTGTTCAAAACTTCAGAACGCTCACAACAACATCAAATCACCAATTTAACATAGGATTCAAGCCTAAGATCTCTAAGAACTCTTAAATTATGCTTTCGATCAAAAAGTCTATCAAATCTCGTCCGAATGACCTGAAATTTTGCACACACATCCCAAATAATACAACAAAGCTACTGCAACTCTCGAAATTCCATTCCGACCTCTATATCAAAATTTCACCTATCAACCGGGAAAACACCGAAATCTCAATTTCGCCAATTCAAGCTTAAATCTTCTCTACAACTCCAAAACCCATAATGATCACGCTCCTAAGTCACAAATCACCTAACGGAGCTAGCCAAATCATAAAAATTTCGATCCGAGATCATATACAAATAAGTCAAATCTTGGTCAAACCTTTCAAATTTCAAGCTTCAACTGAGAACTGTTTTCTTCCAAATTCGTTCCGATTACTCTGAAAACCAAACCAACGATTTACATAAGTCATAACACATCACACGGGGCAAGTCATGCCCGAGAACTGGCGAGCAAAGTGCAAAAGATCAAAATGACCGGTCAGGTCGTTACATCCTCCCCCACTTAAACATACGTTCATCCTCGAACGTGCCCAGAGTTGTTCCAAAAGCCAACCAATTGCTGAATAACCTCACCATGCACATACCTGGGGGTGATCACACATCCCCGTATCTCACATAGGTTCGATAACACAATATAACTAAAATTTTATAATCCATCCTAGTTTATAAACCATAGAACCACATTTCCACTTCTAAAATCATCAACACGATCAGAATCTCACATTTATAACAAACCATATATGCTATCTCCGGTGCAATCACATGATATACCACATAACTCAACACTTGCAGTGATAACTTCTAACCACAACAATCGCACACAACATCCGCATACCGATAGAAAAACTCTTATCAACTAAAGTCTCATCCCAACACTTTCATATACTGCCAATGATCACTAAGACACGCGGTAAGCCATATCCATTTCCCAGATCAACCATTCATGAAGCCACTCCTTCCTTGGAAAATACCATAGCAAATTTCCGAACCGAAGCTCGTTACTATCCTTCCAACATGCTGAAATCGCATCCATTCGTATTTATTAATGATCCCCAATGATCTCCTCTAATCCAACACATTACTCTGGTGACATGACACATCCATACAGACCTAAGCCACAATGTACACATTACACGCATCAATACGCAACAGTCCGAACATACTCAAATCATGAAAATGATTCAAATGAAAGAGCTGAACCTCAAGTTCACTAGTACCACCACAACACAAGACTGAGAACCCGTATCACATCATAGGAACAGAACACATGAATCTAACCTGTAAGGTCATACCTCCACTTAACTTCGCTGCAATGTGCGATCCTATCCAATACTGTCCACATGAGCCACCTTAGTCACATTTCTCGAAATTGACAACCCCACACAATTCGATGTCTGGAACCAAAGAAAATTATCATACCCACTGTGAAGCAAATAACATACACCAGACTAACCCGAAAGGATATCACTGATATGCCATTCACCGAGCAACACCCAATCACTCTTCCTACTCGACTTCCACTACGAAAAACCAATAGAACCGCACCATATGTACCTATGACCAACAAATGATAACATCTCGCAACACAGAAAGGTAACTCATGGATCTCCCTAGATTAATAATAAGCTCAATAACAATCGAATCAACACACTCCTCAACAGTACAATTCGGAGTCAACCAAGACGGCTCAAATTAGAACACGCATCCACATTGGCCTGCCAACGAGCTCCTTATCACAAAAATCCTAGAGTTTCTCTTCAACTCCTTTAACTATGCAGGGGCCATACGATATAGTGCCTGACATCAAATCAATACCGAAATCAACAACCTTGCTCGGCGACATGCTTGGCCCCAAGAAACATATCCGAAATGTCTCTCACCACAGGAACTAAATCAATGGTAGGAGCCTCTATACTGACATCCATCACGAAAGCCCAAATAAGAAAGACAATCCTTCCCAGCTGTCCGTTGGGCCTTCCAAATATAAAACCACTCCACTAGGGCATAATCCTACGGAACTCGCCACTCAATCCGTGGCATTTCCGGCAAAGTCAACAACGTCCCTTTAGTGCAATAGTCCAAAATGACACAACATGGAGACAACCAGTCTGAACCTAATATCACATCCAAAATTTAACATACCAAGAAACAAAAGATCCGCTCGGGTCGCCAAATCCTGATAGTCACTAAACAATGCCGATACACAGGACTCACAACCTCCACATAGCCTGAATATGAGAACTTCCCCTTCTCCAACTCCATATGGCCCATGAATCAACATATTTGGTTCCAATTTCGCTGTCTGAATGCATACCACACCTCAAATACCCAATCATTCCATGAGAGATAATCTAGAATTCCTCTGTGCCACCAAGAAAACTCGAGTATCAACAGTCGTTCTAACCAGAAAATGCTGCAATACTACCGAAGTATCATTAACTTAATCACATTGCCCTTTTTGAAACATATGCCCTCGTCAAATCACCCAAAATTAGCAATACCCTTTCCTTAATCATCCGAAGACCCTTTCTCTAATTATTTGAAACTCATTCCTCTAATTATCTGAAACTGCCCGCCGCTTAAGAGTTGTGACCTTCCTTTCAAAACCGAACTGCAACATTACACACGCGATTCTCAATCCTTCACAACATACCGCATAACCCGTACCATCCTAGGATAACCATGAGAACTTCACATCCCTTCTGAACCACAAGCAACTATGCATTCCACTAGCCAAGAACTCCCCATTGATCCCATCTAGAAGAGAACCACTATACATCCCATGCTCCTCACGCCAATAGGAAAAATATACCTCTCTAACTGTGATGGTAATCATCTAGAACTCCCCGAATTCCTTTTTCACAACACTAACTCATCAGGACTGAATCCTTTTAACTCAACCGAGCTACGCATGTCACTAAAACCCAAAAGAATTGCCACAAAACACCTGCAGAGACTCGTTACCTCAAAAACACCCAAGGAACTAATCATATCCTTACCACACTGATCTGGCCTACTACCATGCTATCTCATCTATTCGAGTTTCCCTCTGATCTACCGTTATATTGACACTTCTTCTTGCTACAATGCCACAATTCCTCAACCTAGACTCACCACGCGAGTCCCAAGTATGAAACCATACTGTCTAAGGCTTATAAGCCGCTAAGTACTCTTTTAAATGTTTTCAAAAGCACAACGTTCAATATACCAACCCCGAAGGGACTTTCTACAAATCTAGAACCATTACCTTCCTAATACTGATATATAGAATCCCATAGTTAATGTTGAAAGTACCACAAGTCTTGACATCTTCCAAATGAAAACTCAGTTCCTAACCACATATACAACTTTAAAATACCCAATTGCTACATGTAGAATCTTGAACACATTAGAACCATTCTCGAAAGTCATTCACTCTATTCAAAATGCAATTAGTCTGATCAAATGAACCGAACAACCCATGCCTCATTGGCACTTCGACACCGCAGAATGTAACCTCATCCCAATACAACCAAGTAACTTTCTGCTCTATGCGCCAACCATTCTCGCCAATAACAATTCAAGACATCCCATGATTCTTACACACCTATGAAGCATAATATAATCTTCATCAAAATTTTCCTTTACTCGAGCCATCCTCGGTCTCAATTTACACAAGCCATAATTGATTCACCAGCACGCCTCAAACTTGAACCAACATAGCACTTAACCGTGCAATCGCCTAATCAATAGTAGGCTCCCCCACTTGCTTGAAGCCATAGATCAGCACACACTCAATAACTCATAACGATTATACTTTATTGATGCCATGATACCATAGTGAGATTAAACTCAAATCTTTTATAAGCCTGTGAAAACACAGATCATCTAGAATTTTAACTCTTCTGCAAATCTCGCATTCCACTCTCCAACAGTTACACCCACTCTCTAAGCGACCCAATTTAAATTGCAACACATATCCTTCACTCGCAAATGAGATCTCGTAACAGACACATAAGGATCGTACAACCTCAAAACATTTCACAGGAGACAACCCACCTACTTTGCCTCTAACTAATATTTTTGTATACCTTCCACTGTCATAAACTGTACGCAGTCACTTAGTCTTCCTGAGTCTAAACTCATACCGCAACTTGAAATTTACTTTACTCACAACCGGAAAGCATGAAAAGATCCTTCACACGCCTATAACTCGGGGCTATACCTCGAATCAAGATGGAATTCAAGCACCTAATAGTTCTTCTATCCTCTAGCAGACCTTCTCGTCACTTCCAAATCTTGTGGATACACCTCGTAGTACCAACATACTTATCACAAAGTTATCAAGCCGTCACTTCCACTAGTAGGGATAATACCGAACATATACGTTCAAAAATACTTGCTCACACAATCAACACCTCGGTGCTCAAGCTATAGGCAAAGATCCGGCCTCAAGTCCTCCAAACTGGCCCAACATCAACTCACAGAGATCACATCTCGCCCCTCGATCAGGGAATCACAAGCCATCGACGCACATTTCATACTGAGCGCTCATGCGCGCATACGAACACGTGGAAGGAAATCAAGAGTTACTTTTCAAGATGAATCAAGGGCATGATTAGAATTCAAAAATGTGAAGTTTTCCTAAAGGTTATGTAACCTCTCGAGGATAAATATAGACGTCTTCGTACCGATCTGCGAGACTTTACTAAACCTGCTCATGACTCGCGAGACCTATATAACCTAGGCTCTGATACCAATTTGTCATGACCCTAATCCCCGAACCCAGTCGTGATAGCACCTCTCGTGAAGATAAGGCCAGCCAGTCCAATACAATACACTTCTTTAAGCAGTTAATTACCATAAAATAGTTTAAAGCATGATTTAATAGCAATAATTCGTAGAAATATAGATAACAATAGAAGAAATCATCCCGACACAGCCCAAACCGAGGTGTCACAAGTCATGAGCAACTAATGATCCTGATACGAGTCTACTAGGTACGATGTCTGGTACAATAGTTTGAAAAACATAGAATTAATAAGATAAAAGGCACGGGGGCTGCAGACGCCAACAACTACCTCATAGTCTCCGAAACACCGCCTGGACTGGGAGGATCAACACTCAGGAGCGGGATCTGCTATGCCTGAATCTGCACATAGGGGTGCAGGGAGTAAAGTGAGTACTCCAACTCAGTGAGTAACAAATATAAATAATGGCTGAAAGCATGAAACACGTAAAGGCACAAGGTAATTCTATATCAAAGCAGTAAAATCACTTAAAGCAGTAAATTCGTGAAGAAATCAAGTTAAATCCCTTTTTAAACAAGTAAAACAGGTAGTTTGGTAGGTAAATAACAAGTAGAAATCCGCCCCTCTGGCACAGTATCAATTACTCAGAACAGTATCAGCCCCTCGGGCTCACTCCCAGTACAATATCAGCCCCTCGGACTCACTCTCAGATCATGATGGGTACCCGCGCTCACTGTGGGTAAGCAGACTCTGGAGGGGCCCCTTACGGCCCAAGCGCTATATCAAGCCTCTTCGTGGCATCATATCTCGGCACTCGGCTTCACATCACTCAAGCCACCTCGTGGCATATAAAGTATCTCAGGCCCTCGGCCTCGTATCACTTAGTGTATCCTCACATCTGGCCCTCGGCCGCACTTAGTTAGAAAATCATCACAAGCCCCTCGGCCATTTGTAAAACAATAGTGCTCACCCAAAACATCATTTAGAACAGGACTGAGTTCATGTAATAAATCAATACAGTGAGGAAATAGTGATAAAAATTCCTGGAGGGTTTAAATAGTTAGCACGAAGCCCAAATATGGCAATAAGCCCAAACCATGATGATAACAAACAAGTTTCAATCAAATACGCGGTAAAATCATCAATCGGGACGGACCAAGTCACAATCCCCAATAGTAAACGACCCCACGCTCAACATCAAGCGTGTGTCTCACCTCAATAGGGCACTACGATGTGCAATCCGGGGTTTCAAACCCTCAGGGCATCATTTACAATCATTACTCACCTCGAACTAGCTAATTCTCTGGCTCGCGACGCCTTTTCCCCTCGAATCGGCCTCCACACGCGTTGAATCTATCCAAAATCAGAACGAATACATCACAATATTCTAAGGAAACAAAGCCCAAGCGAAAACAATTGAATTACCACAAAATTCCAGAATTTGGTCAAACCCGACCCCCGGGCCCATATCTCGGAATTTAACAAAATTTACAAAACTAGAATCCTTATACTCTGACGAGTCTAACCATATGAAAATTATTCAATTCCGGTACCATTTGGTCCTTCAAATCATCGTTTTATATTTTTAGAAGATTCCACAAATTTTCTTCCCAAATTCCATCCCATATCACGAATTAAATAATGAATTCAATGATAGATTCATGTACTCTAGCCAAACGTGCGTTAGAATCACTTACCCCGATGAATTTCTTGAAAAATCTTCGAAAAATTGCCAAAATCCGAGCTCTGTAGGTCAAAATATCAAATAAAACCCAAAACCTCATATTTATAGAGTACCCCACAGATCTCCACCTGCGTGGACCGCACAAAATCGACTGCGGTCCGCACAAAACCAGTGTTGTCTGCACAAAAATGACCGCGGCCGCACAACTTTCCTCTACAGTGACAGGCTTTAGTATTTTGGCCATAACTTTCACTATAGATGTCTAAATTGCGATATCCTTACCTTTCTGGAAACTAGACACGAAGGGCTACAACTTTTGTGAATCATCTCAAAATTCCTTGTAGATCAAAACTTTATTTTGCAATTGAGCTGACGCTACAATAGTGCTTTATATTCTTTTAGAAACTTGTACGTAATTAAATTTATAGATGTGTATAATCATTTTAGTGACATCAATAATTAGTATACCAATATAAACAAAATTTCTTGGATATATACTCATATTTAATTAGTACTTATATATTCGCAATTATTAGTATAATTGAGGTGTATTTATTCATACCACAGCCAGGAATCTTATTACATCCAGAAATATAGAAAAAGGACTGCTAAAATGTGAAAGAAACTTCTGACTGCAAACCGTAGTTGACATCAAATTATTTATCTCCAAAATTATTTCCAAAAGCACCAAAAAAAAACATAACCCTAGTTGACATCAAATTAGATATCTTTATGGCTGAATGTTGTGGCATGGTGATAAAAGTTTTGTTACCCTTAATTAGAGGTAACAATCGATGAGAATGGAGCCGTCTTTGATAATGGTGCTAAATTTAAACCTCCCGCAACTGACGTTTTACGGAAGAAATCAAGATTAGTCGAGCCAGTAAATTTAAGATATCGAAAGCTTGAAGGAAAAAATATGCTATCTTTGATCTTTTTTGCAGGCTAGAGATCTAGTTGCCGAATCTATTATTGCCCATTACTTGTAAATAATGCTAATTATAAATAAATAAATAAATAAATAACATCAAACCTGACGAACGGTTTAATACGTTAGAAGTAAACTCGTAGACATTCAATTTGGTAGGTAGAACACCCCATGATTCCAAGTATATACTGAGCAAATTTATGAATGTAACTTGTGATGACCTTTGCCAACTCTTGTTCCACAACTTTCTTGCCTTCAAAATGTAGAAAATGAATATCATACGACTAAAATAACTCATAGAATAACCTACTTATCATGCTAAGAACCCTAGTCTCACCCCAAAGTACATGTTATAACATTCCAAACTTGTCGACTTTTGACGAAACTTATTTTCTTCAATTGGTTTAGCTTCTAAGATTTCCAACCCTCTTGGTACTCGTTATTCATGATCTTAAATATTTGTAACCTCCAAGGTAACATGATTAACTTACTTTATTTTCTTCCAAATATAATCTCATTTCCGAGCTTACATCAATGACTTACGACATACTCTCACGTATGAAAACTTGGGGTGTAACATCATTCCCCCCTTTGGAACATTCGTCCTCGAATGTTGACTGTAAGCACGTGATTTTTGCCCTATATGAGAATTACTCCCAAAAAATTCAAAAATAAAATGATTTTTCTTTGGTGTGCAATTTTGGGATATTTTGAATAATTATTTGTATTTGTCTGTGCATGTTTATTTGCTAAATTAATAAAAAATACAAAAATATGTCGCATTTTGCATGTAGGATTTAATTCTACAATTGTTAGTAATTAAATTTGTTTTACAAAAATTAAAAATTACAAAAATAGGCATCGTTTGCATTTTTAGCATTTAATGTCCAAATATACAATTTTATGCTTAATTATTACTTAATTGTGCGTTAATTGTTATTGGGAGTTAATTTGCGCTTTTATAACTTAATTTAATTATTAATAATAGTTTAAGTATTTTTATAATTTAGTTTTAGAGAAATAAAAGAAGAAAGAGAGCGAAAATATAAAGAAAGTCGGAATTGGGCCTCTTCTTCGATTTCAAGCCACAGGCCCAAAAAATGGCCCAATCTTCACTACGACCCAGTCCATTTCGAACTGGGTCAACCCAGTCCATTAACCCAAATACCCAACACCCTTCTTCATTTTTCAAAACACAAAACAAAAACAAAACAAAAAAGAAAAGAAGAAGAAGAAAACCCTAAGAAATCCATCCGCCCCCTCCTATCTTCTTCTTCTTCCTCAAGCTTCCCCAAGCTCCTCCCATGGAAGACCTTCCCCCCTCACACCCCTGCCCCCCTCACGTCAACGCACACACAACACAACCACTCTCACCCCCACGACATTCCCTCGCTGCCATGGCTGCGTTTTTCAAGTTCGTCGAGCAACTTCTACGCCACCATTGTTGCCCGTAGTTGCTTCTCCTCCTGCTGTTGCGTTTTCTTCTTCTCCAACTATGCTGCTGCTGCGTTTTTCATCCTTCATGTTGCTGCTGTGTCGTCCAAACAAACCACCACAACTGCTGCCCCCCGCGTCCAGCCATGGACGAGCTTCATCGAGCATGAACTCGAGCTCCCATGGCTGCCGTTGCATCTTCTCCAACACTGTTGTTGCTACTGTTCCGTGTTGCTGCTCCAGCAGTGTTGCTGCTGCTGCCTTCTGCTTGTGGCGGGCTGCCATTGTTCGTTTTTAAACGATGCCAAACGACCACCTTATTTGGTCGTCCGTTCGTAGTCGTCTTCGACGTCAAGTTATCTTAGTGCGAGATTCGTTCTCGGACAGATTTGTTTACAATCAAAGTTCGTCGTTGATTCATCTCCGGTTAGTTGTTTTTGAGTTTTATTTTTGTCCATATTTTTGTTTGATATTTTCCGGATCCAAAATCGTTAAAGAATTCAATTCTTGTTTTGTTCGTTGTTCATTGTTGAAATCATTTTTCTAGTTTGTTCATGTTCATGTGCTTTGTTAAAATTAATTTTCAGATTTCAAAATAGAAGTTTAATTAGTTGTTTTCATATTCATTTCATGTTTGTATTATTGTTTAAGTGAATATTTGTTAGTTTGATGTTTGTTAGATTCAAATTGAAATTTAATTAACTATTTCTTCAATTTGTTTCATGTGTTTATGTATTGTTAGAAATTGTTAATATTGTTAAGTTCAAGCTTAAGTTCATAATTGTTTATTCGTCGATCTTGTTATTTGTCTAAAAAGAATTTAGTTGTGTTAAAGGAAATATATTGATTTAATCGTTTTAATCCGTCATGTTTGTTGTTTAATATAGATTTCATTCATGTTCATACTTTGTTTGGATGATCTTGAATCCGAATTTTGTATAGTTTGATTTCTTGTTTATCATTTATGATTATTTCTTGAATTGGTCTCATAATCTTGTTTAAAGTTTAATATAAGAATTATTTGTTGTAATGTTGTTAGAATAGTTGATTTTAAGTTCAATATTATTGAATTTAGAAATCTAAATATACTTGTTTGTTGTTGTTGTTGAATCCGAAAATAGGATTGTTTGTTGCTAAAATATTGTTCAATCAAATTTTAGTTGTTCTGTGTTGTTCAATTCATGTTCATGTGCTTTGTTGTTGAAATGTTGAAGAAATCATGTTCATGAAATTTGTTGTTTGAACATTGTTAGAAATTAATCATATTGTCTATATTTTGGTTAAGTTTGATTGAATGATGTGTTATAGCTGATGGGCAGTTTGGTAATTTATAGTACTTTCGGGGGTAAAATAGTAATTTGCAGTAGGGTCGGAGGGGTAGTTTAGGAATTGTACATTTTGTAATTGTTTATTTGAAGCATGGGGGACAAAATGAAATGGGGTGGGTTGTGATATGGTTATTTAATATAAAGGGGGGACAAGACAAAATTAAGTGGGGGGAATCTTGCATTATTTTATGTTAGGCATAGGGGACAAAATATAATGGGGTGGTGTGATATGTTTATTTAATGTAATGGGGATGAGTGGGAAGATAATGGGTTTGGTAGAGAAAAAGTATTGGTTTTAATTAATTGAAAGATTTATGGGATGGGTTATATATATGAAGTCTTGAAATCATATTTAAAAAGACAGACAGAAGAGAAAAACACACACAGATAGAGAGAAAAAACGGACAGAGAATAGAAGAGAGAAAAAAAGGGCTGAACATTTAAGAGAAAGAAAAATTCCGAAAAATATTTAAGCTTTCAAAATAAAAATAAAAACTAAAAAATCTTCTGCTTTCTTTCTTTGTTTGAAATTAGTATTAATGGTTGTTGTTTCATTTAAAGCTTAAAGCTTTTGTTTTTGGGATTACTACTCCACCAGTCTGTTATTGGGTTGTTACTGTTGCTGGGCAGTTGTTGCTGTTGTACTGTTATTACTGCTGCTGATTCTCATCTTCATTTTCTTTTACTTCCAATATCAGGTATATATTTTAGACTCATGTTGTGGAAAGCTTCAACATTGCCAAATAAATGAAGTTCGGAATTATAATTATGTCTTTTGCTCGTTTAAATCTATTAGTTTAAATTTCAGTTTTGTTTCAGCTGGTTAATATAGTAGCTTACATTTGATGTGAGAACTGTTAGTTAATCATCCTTTGAAATTCGCATAAGCTTTGTAATAATGTTATTTATTTCAGAATTTCATTAAGTATAGCTATATTCAAATTATAAGATAGGGAACATGGCAGAAAGCTAGCCATTAATTAAATCTTATGATATTGTTGGCTAAATATGGAATAGTATGGAAGTATCAAGAAACTACATTACTAGCATATTTTGTCACAAAAGTCCGATTTTATTTAAAGCTAGATTGATGAAATTTGTATGTTGTTCGTACATGGCGTGATAACAGTTACATGTATAACCATAAGTGAAAGGTGAGTTGATATAATTCGTTACGAGTTTAGAATATTAGGAATGGTTCAAACGTACAACTATATTGCATGTGATGCAATTTTATTGAATCAATTTGTATAATAGTTCTCTTTCTTATCAACTTGATTCTTATCTACCATTGTAAACAAATTAACCAAACAATTATAACTTTGGACTAAAAACAAGTATATGAGAAGGATATGGGATTTATAAGCACAAATTGCAACATTTTATGTCAAGGATATGTAGAAATAGAGTTCGCATTAAATATAACAATAAAAATTCTTCAGAAACTATTAATTTGTTTATCAAATTAATTCTTTTTCCAGTTTTAAATGCGATTCGATTTTTTGATATATTAATGTTGTATCCACGATAAAAATGGTAGTATTTTTAGTTACATGTTGTTTGTTTCTTTTTCATATCATTAATTCTTTAAAATTTGAATAGTTTTGAGGTATATAATTCATACGCGTAAAATAAGACTTGTAGCAACGCCTAATAAATTTTGAATTCTTTGTCAAGAAATTTGGTGGCATCCCAATCGGTGATTCTCCGTGACTCTTACATTTAAAAATAGATGGATGCAATAAACATTTGTAGAGAATTTATATTACTGTCAAGAATATTTGCATAATTAAGGATGCGTTCGCGTGACTTGATTATACTTCTAAAGGCAATTCGGATTATGCGTTCGCGCAACTTCGAGCAAATTTTTTTAAAAAGAGATTCGTCGGAGGATCTTAAATTAATTTCATAAAACCCGAGATGTGCGGTTCACTACTTAATCATACAAAAAGTGCGAATGTTCTTGATTTTATTTAAAAATACAATTTCGAAAAAATAATTATTTTATAATAAATATATTATCAATATCATTGTGTACACGTACGCGTGACACGATTTCTCACGTTAAAAAATATATAATATATAAAACTAATACACGTATGCGTGATTCGATTCGAAGAAGGGTCTTTAATTATAAACAATCTAAACAGAAGCGGTAACAAAATCATGCAATAAAAATGTAAAATCGAGATAATTAAGCCAAGAATAAAAACAATTAAGCGACCGTGCTAGAACCACAGAATTCGGAAATGCCTAACACCTTCTTCCGGATTAACAGAATTCCTTACTCAGGATTTCTGGTTCGCAGAATAATAAACAGAGTCATATTCTCCTCGATTCAGGGATTAAAATTAGTGACTTGGGACGCCTTAAAATTCCCAAGTGGCGACTCTGAAACAAATAAACAAAACCTGTTTCGACTGTCCTTTAATTGGAGAAAACTCCCTTGTACCCTCGCGGGGGCGGAAAAAGGAGGTGCGACATTGACTGATGCGCTTATCAGTTTCATAAACTATGGCTCTTACGAATACTTTAATGCTCATCTTTCCATCTAAGCAACTGTTTTGTGAATAAATCCCAATGCTTGGGCATTCCCCCTTTTTAGGCCTCTTTGTTACACCATGACATGTGGTTGGAATTCTTCCAACATCGTAACATTTGATACCTTATGTCATGCAGTATGTACGACTGTGTCCTTGTATGAGCGCCTAGCGACTCGTCTTCTCTTTTTCCTCCATCTTTTAGCCAATCTCTAAGCCTCACTTTATGAACATATACAGAATTATGACAAGCTGTCCCTCTAGGCATCTATAGGTGTACTGATGTCTTTCGCTTGGTACTTTATCGAACTTAAGACTATTTCTATCTCTTGTTTCATAGCCTTGTATATCTATCCTTATGGATTTACTACATCTAGGTAGGTTATACTATACCATAAAACTTACTTCGGTTTATTATTACCGAGGTTTGCTACCCAACTCCAGGTTACTCTCTCACTGCTTATCCTATATGTATAAATCTAAGTCCTTTAGTGCTTCCTCATTATTATTCATCTTAAGAATAACAAACAAATCTCATCTCGTACTTTGGAACTTGTACCCATCTATTGTTTATTCACCTTAATGTTGATCTATAATCTATCATTGATAACTTGCAACATCTTACATAATACACTGTCACTAGGGCTCACATCTTATCAGGGAACATATGAAGTGATTTTCCTGATCCACCTAGGGATAATACTATACTTCAATAATCGTATTTCATTGCATCCCAACGTGATTCATCTTATGGGAGTATTCTAATCCCGTGCAATTAATGAAATCCCTTTCTCGTTAAATCGTTACTCAATCAAAGGCCTAAGCATCATCCTCTTATCACAATTACACCCGTATTCTACTGGTAGGGCAACATTCCATCTCTTCTAAATGCACCTAGTCTCAGACTCCTCTATGTTCATTCAGGTTGTACCGAGCTTTTTATTACATATGGAAATCATCAGCTCCCTTGTTTTGATGGGTTTAATCCCGAGGACATACATATTCTCGTCACCTTCTCACTCACCTTTTCATATCCTTACTCCTATCTACCTAAAACCTTGTTGCTCTACAATACTTTACCTTAGGACCTACACCGATCTATTTATACTACTCCCAACCTTCCTTTAACTTGCTAGCACCATAAATTTCCTTTCGTGCCTTCTCAGTTGTCCTTAAATGTAAGCAATTACTTTTGTTGGTCGTTCTATCACTTGTTGCATGAATACTTGGCTTGTCTTTTTGCCCACGAATACTATAATTTCTTGTACCTCATATGATCTCAAACATCACCTTTGATAGTTTTTTTTACCATTCATTAGCCATGATAGGTGCCACTTTCTTATGGAGTGTATACAATATTGTAGTGAGACTGTTGTTACAGGATCATTTACTCTTTAACTCACTATGCTTAGGTGGAAACTTTCTTCTTTATTTCCTCAGCTAGTCTTTTATTGTAGTACTTAGGGAGACCTTCTGGCTCTTGTAAAGTTGCGAGCTTGATATATCGTACACCCGAAGGTAATTTTTGTTATTCTTAGTCGCCTATAATAATCCTTAGTTACATAAATTTATGCCTTTGTGCTTGCAGGTTACTTCTAAGCTCAATTTTTAATTGTCTCCTTAGTGGCACTCTCTCTTATTTTCATAAACCTTAAAAATGGTACCTTTAACTGCCTCAACTCCTATCTGCAATTTTTTTCAAATGTTTGTGATCTCGTATTTGCGAGACTAAATTCACTATGTTGCGGTTCACTATATTTATCTTGCATGATCTATTGATTTATCTCTGACCTCTTGTCTAGCCATAACTGGGCTCTTCCTGCATCAACTACTAATTACTCGTTGGTCCATTCTCATATATATATATATATATATATATTCTGCATAATCCCTCTTGGGATATATCCTTTGTCTTAACTTATCTCCCGCCACTAGCTCCTGATGTATCAAGTGTCCATTCACACTTATTTATCAATAACATCCTGGCCGGAAACTTTTACTGCCTCTCCCCGGTGTCGTGCTTGTATAATGTTCTAGAGTCGCAACATAACTGCAGGAACTGAATAAATGCAACATCATCCCTTTATCCTTTTTACCACATTCTTCCTTTACCATTCCATAGTTAACTAAACCGCTTAACTCTGACTTAATACCATATCACAACATATTCCCCCCTTTAGGGGAGTACTAAGATTTAGTACTACGACAATCTACCTATAGTTGTTTTACCTCTTCATCTTTGGCGTCTTTTCACATTATCAATAAACCTTAATCACCTTATGGTAACCTTCTGTACCAGGGATAACTAAATTTCTTACGCACGAAGGTGACACCTACTATAACTGGAACACTTAGTCCCTTAAGATTAACTCTGCTCAGAGTGCTTGCTTTAGGTAAGCGACTTCCTAAATGGCCTTTAAAGGTTATTCATCTGTTGTCTATTCTAATATTGTTGGAGCACGATCTTTGAAATTCTCACGATGTCGACCATTATCAAATCCTCCGATTCCTAATTCATGTTCGGTTTTATCTTGTTCACCAGCCCATACTGATTTTTATTACTCTGGGGTCTAACTTTTCCTCCTGGTAATCACGTTGAAGTCACCAACTCATTTCTCGAAATAAGGATATGACTTTATGGCTTATACTCTTTTATTGCCTTAAGGCTTGTCACCTCTTGTATTTTCCTTCACTTGACTATAGACTCTATCATCGTGTCATATTTTGATTTACTGTTATCACCCATATATCACATCTTACTCAAGATGCATCATTTATTTTCTTCTTATTCTCCGGATAATATTTTTTTTGTCTATCACTTTATTCTGAAAACTTCAACAAAAAGTTTTTTCCCTTTAAGCTTTCCTAGCTTCATCTCACTGGCTCTTTGTAATGCCTAACATTCTTTTTTTTTACTCGGGGCTAGAGTCATACTAAGGTAAATATTTGTCCCTTCAAGGATCCCACTGCCTATCTTCTGAAATTTCTGAATATTCTAGTATTCGTATCTGATTGTACTACTCTAGAGTTCACCATCTGGGTGTCTTAGAAGGAGATCTATTACCACATTTGCACCATCTTTCGGAAACGTTAGTTAATGATAACAACCTATCCACAATTTTTGGGTTACTCTAACTCCAACTGGATCCTGATATCCCATCTTTCTCTTAAATAATATCTGTTAGCTCCCATAGAACATAACTGAGATGGGTGTGGCCAATTGTACTTACCTCTGTCATTGATGAAGGTACCAAAATGCTTATATTTCTCTGCCTGATTTGAAAATATTGATAATCTTCATTATCTGGGTGCCTCGTACCCCTCTTCACCTTACTTCTTTTACTTGTTGAAACTTGTATCTAGCTTCTGAATCCCTCATAGATTTTCACCATATTTGTGAATAGATATCCTTTCCTTAAGGCTCCTTATTAAGAAGCATACACATCTTAGTACACACATGATATGTTGAAAACCTCACATTTACTCATCATAAGCATGATGTGAAATCGAGTTCCTCTGTCTCAACTCTTCCACATCCACATGCAATCTCTTACCAACTGTCTTTGTGGATGTAGGTATCATTGTATTACGACTAAAGTCGAATTTAGGAGTTTGAATTCTTACAACTGAGCTCTACTACACGATCTAGAGTAAGAAGAAAGAGTGACAGCCCTAAATGCCCTGTAGCCTCCTGCTTATAAGTGTGGTGCATAACACACCCATAAACAAGACTCTACTAGACACGGCTTGTAGACTCCCTAGGACAGAACTGCTTTGATACCACTTTTATCACGACCCAAACTGATGGGCCGCGACCGACAATCGGTACCTTACTCAACCGAGTACCAACATAACATATCTTTCTTATCATATTATCATGAGTAAATGAGCCAGAAAACCCGTCATGAGATAACAAAAATAAAATATAAGGGAATACTCAACATATGAAGACCCAACATGATATACAAACTTATAGATGTGACATACGGGCCTATAACGCCGACATGACCATTTGTAAACTCAAAACATTGGCCGACAAGGCCATACAAGTATCCATACACCTGACATCTGTCTACAAGCCTTTAAGAGTACATAAAATCATAAAGGTCGGGACAGGGCCCCACCATACCAATCAATACATATCCAACGCATACTGACCAAATAGGCAACTCTGGAGCAAGTGGAGTGCACCAACACCTTTGCTGAGCTGATAGCCTACTAGGAGGACTGTCAACCTATCAATCGGGACATGCGGGCATGAAACGTAGCGTCCCCAGGCAAAAGGGACGTCGGTACGAATAAAGTATCGAGTATGTAAGGCAGGAAAGCATAAACAAGAACAGCAATGTAAAGAGAGAGATAGAGGAGATACAACCTGTAACATCTGAGTGCCTCTGGGGGATACTAATATGAAATACATAATACATATATATACATAAATATTTTAAAACATTCACCTCTGTGGGCATCATCATCATCATATCGTACCCGACCTCAAAGAAGACTGGGTAAAAGCGTACCTGACCATCATAAGGTTCGGTAGAATCGTACCCGGCCATGTGGAGCTCGGTAAACCAACTGATCAGTGGTTGCACAATAGGTGACGTACCCGGCCGACTATAGCGCGGCTCGGTAGAGTAAAATAGATACATATATATAATGCATGCTCAACTCATGGAATCACATTCTAAACCTTTTAGAGTGACTTAAGAACATTATGGACATCCCTACCATCAATATGAACCTTAGTAGGATTTAAGGATCATACACACTTGTTTAGAATAATTTTATAAGGAAATAACAACATGGACAACATTAGTTGCTAGGAGTAGAGTCATTATGAAATAGCGTATCGTTTATGTTCATTTCATTTTAGATCATGACAAAAGAAAGAAGAAAGTGCCTTAACATAACTTAAACCCGTTGAGTCTTAATCCCTTCCAAGCAACTCTTCAAACAAGTCAACTCAATCTATCATAGTATAAGGAGATTCAAAAATCAGTGTTGAGCAAAGGCTAAGTCTATAACTTAAGCTAGTAGCTCGTTTACGTAAATTTGGCCAGCATCTCCCTTGTAACAAGGGCCTCCTCCAATACCATATACCAACAACAATGACCATAGCAATCCATAAATACATAATTATTAATATCAAGACACCATATAACAACAACAAGTCACAACTACATTACGACGAGCGGCAAGCTCCGATTGGAATCCGTATACCCCTTATCAATCCTTATAGACTTCTTACTTCAACATAAAAGTATCATTAACATGATAATGAAGTCATTAATCAATGATTCCAGCCTTATACCATATATTTATAACAACAAAAATAATCCACAACTTCAACTATCCTCAACTAGCAACTTTATTCACTAGTTCATGTCTAGCCTATCCATTTAACTTAATAAACATCAAGATAACCTTAGGAACAAGCAAGAACACAATATACATACCTAATACAGTAACTTCAAGTCAAAATCCAAGTTATATTCAGTTTACAACAACCCTTAATAGCAATACAACACCATAGAAGTGACTTAAGCTAATCCAAGTATTATCTTGTAGTTTATCATCCTAACAACTTAACCAACATACAAGAAAGCTTAAGCACAATTAGTAGGCTGTTATAATCACCTAATACAGTAGTAACAACTTGGAATTTCATCCAAATACAGCCCACAACAATCCTCAATGACAACACAACCTCAAAGAGGTGTTGTTCTTTACTAGAACTAAGTTTTGATGTTGAAATATGGTGTAATCACTTTGGAATCACTTCAAACGCTTGTGGTATATGTTTAGGAGGGTTAAGAGAAGTTTGGAGACGAATTTTAGTTGAAAAATGAGCAAAAATAGGCGTCCAACTCGTTTATATATTGAAGTAGGTCAACCACCGCCTAAGTGGGTCCCATTGGGAGCTGCTTGCGCGGTCTCGCAAAAATACAAATATCTCTATACTCCGATGTCGTATTAATGAACGGTTTAATGTGTTAGAAATTAGACTCGTAGACCTTCAATTTTGTAGGTAGAAAACCCCATGATTCCAAGTATAATTGGAGAAATTCTCAGATACATTTGACCTAAATTTCAGCAAATTTATGAATATAACTTGTGATGACCTTTGCCAACTCTTGTTACACAACTTTCTTGCCTTCAAAATGTAGAAAATGAATATCATACGACTAAAATAACTCATATAATATCCTCTTTATCATGTTAAGAACCATAGTCTCACCCCAAAGTATATGTTATAACATTCCAAACTTGTCGACTTTTGACGAAACTTATTTTCTTCAATTGGTTTAGCTTCTAAGATTTCCAACCCTCTTGGTACTCGTTATTCATGATCTTAAATATTTGTAACCTCCAAGGTAACATGATTAACTTACTTTATTTTCTTCTAAATATAATCTCATTTCCGAGCTTATATCAATGACTTACGACGTACTCTCACGTATGAAAACTTGGGGTGTAACACATCCAATGTCCCTAAGACAGCTTTCCGCACTTGGTACGGGCATTATAAGTTATTGTTCATGTTATTCGGGCTGACAAATGCCCCCGCAACTTTTATGGATATGATGAACGGAGTGTTCAGGATTTGGATTTGTTCGTGATAGTCTTTATTGATGATATTTTGGTATATTCCCGCAGCCGGGAGGAGCACGAGCAGCATCTTAGAGTGGTTCTTCAGACCTTGAGGGATAGTCAATTATATGCAAAATTCTCGAAGTGTGAGTTGTCGTTGAGTTCAATTGCATTCCTGGGTCATGTTGTGTCCTCAGAGGGTATTCAAGTTGATCCAAATAAAATTGAGGCAGTCAAGAACTGGCCTAGACCAGCGTCAGCTACAGAGATTCGGAGTTTCTTGGGATTGGCAGGCTACTATTATCTGTTCATGGAGGGGTTTTCATCTATCGCAGCCCCGATGACTAGGTTGACCCAGAAGGGTGCCCAGTTCAGATGGATGGACGAGTATGAGGCGAGCTTTCAGAAGCTCAAGATAGCTCTGACTACGACACCGGTGTTGGTATTCCCCACAGGATCAGGGCCTTATACAGTTTATTGTGATGCTTCCCGTATTGGGCTTGGTGCAGTATTGATGCAGGATGGCAAGGTCATTGCCTATGCTTCGCGGCAGTTGAAGATTCATGAGAAGAACTATCCAGTTTATGACTTAGAGTTGGCAGCCATAGTTCACGCATTGAAGATTTGGAGGCATTATCTGTATGGCGTGGCAAGTGAGGTGTTCACGGATCACAAGAGTCTTCAGTATTTGTTCAAGCAAAAGGAGTTAAATTTGAGGCAGATGAGGTGGTTGGAGTTATTGAAGGATTATGATATCACTATCTTATATCACCCGGGAAAGGCCAATGTGGTGGCCGATGCCTTGAGTAAGAAGTCAGCCAATATGGACAGTCTTGCTTATATTCCGGTCAGTGAGAGGCCGCTTGCTTTGGATGTTCAGGCCTTGGCCAATTGGTTCGTGAGGTTAGATATTTCTGAGCCTAGTCGGGTATTAGCTTGCACTGTTGCTTGTTCTTCTTTATTGGAGCGTATCCGTGATCAACAGTATGATGATCCACATTTGTGTGTCCTTAGAGACACAGTGCAGTGCGGAGGTGCCAAGAAGGTTACCCTATATGATCATGGAGTTTTGAGATTGCAGGGTCGAGTGTGTGTGCCAAATGTGGATGGGCTTCGGGAGTTGATTTTAGAGGAGGCCCATAGCTTCCGGTACTCTATTCATCCGGGCACTGCAAAGACGTATCAGGATTTGCGGCAGCATTATTGGTGGCAGAGAATGAAGAAGGATATTGTAGCATATGTGGCTTGTTGTTTGAATTGTCAGCTAGTCAAGTACGAGCATCAGAGGCCTTATGGGTTATTTCAGATGATTGAGCTTCCCGAGTGGAAGTCGGAGCAGATCACTATGGACTTCGTTACTGGACTCTCGCAGACTTGGAAGAAGTTCGACGCAGTATGGGTCATTGTTGATAGGCAGACCAAGTCATTGCATTTTATTCCTGTGGCAGTCTCCTATTCATCCGAGAGATTAGCTGAGATCTATATCCGGGAGATTGTTCGTCTTCATGATGTGCCTGTATCTATCATTTCGGACAGAGGTACGTAGTTTACATTGCATTTCTGGAGAGCAGTTCAGCGAGAGTTGGGCACCCAGGTTGAGTTAAGTACAGCATTTCATCCTCAGACGGACGGGCAGTCCGAGCGGACTATTTATATTTTGGAGGATATGCTCCGAGCTTGTGCCATTGAATTTGGAGGCTCGTGGGATTAGTTTTTGCCTTTAGTAGAGTTTGCCTACAACAATAGTTACCAGTCGAGTATCTAGATGGCTCCTTATGAGGCTTTATATGGTAGGCGGCGTCGATCTCCGATTGGATGGTTTGAGGCGGGAGAGGCTCGATTGTTGGGTGAGGATCTAGTTCAGGAGGCTTTGGACAAGGTCAGGATTATTCAGGATAGGCTTTGTACAGCTCAGTCCAGGCAAAAGAGTTATGCAGACCACAAGGTTCGATATGTGGCTTTTATGGTTGGAGAGCAGGTATTGTTCCGAGTGTCGCCTATGAAGGGCGTGATGAGATTTAGGAAGAAGGGCAAGCTTAGCCCTAGGTTCATCGGTCCGTTTGAGATTCTTGATCGAGTGGGAGAGGTGGCTTATAGACTTGCACTACCACCGAGCTTATCAGTCGTGCATCTAGTGTTTCATGTGTCCATGTTTCGAAAATACCACGACGATCCATCCCACGTGTTAGATTTTAGCACTATCCAGTTGGACAAGGACTTGTCTTATGAGAAGGAGCCGGTAGCTATTCTAGATCGGCAGGTTCGTTAGTTGATGTCGAAAAGTTTTCCTTTTGTTCGTGTTCAGTGGAGAGGTCAGCCTCCTGAGGCATCGACCTGGGAGTCTGAGTCCGATATGCGGAGCCGTTATCCCCATCTTTTCCCCGACTCAGGTACTTCCTTCTTCTGTCCGTTCGAGGACGAACGGTTGTTTTAGAGGTTGAGAATGTGATAACCCAAAAGGTCCTCACTTGTTTTAAAATGAAACTCCGTGTTCTTAGGCCTTGAAAACCTCATTTAGAATCACCTCGATTTGTGTGTGCAGTCTGGGTGCATAGCCGAAAAACTTAAATATGATAATCGGTAAAAAAAATGATAAAGTTTTGATTATAGAATGAGCTAATTTGACTCCGATCAACGTTTTGGGTAAACGGATCCGGATCCGTGATTTGACGGCCCCGGAGGGTCCGTAGTAAAATATGGGACTTGGGCGTATGACCGAAATCGAATTTCGAGGTCCCAAGCCCGAGAAATGAATTTTTAAAGGAAACTATTTTCTGGAATTGTTTAAAGAAATTTGAAATTGAATTTGATTAGAACATGATGGTATCGGGCCCATATTTTGGTTCCAGTGCCTGGTACATGTCTTATATATGATTTAAGACATTTCTGTAGAATTTGGTGAAAAACAGATGTCATGTGACGTGATTCGGACCTAAATTGCAAAGTTTATGTTTAAAGAAGTTTTGAGAAAATTTCATTGATCTCGAGATTTAATTTGATGTTCATGAGGTTATTTTGATGATTTGATTACACGAGTAAGTCCATATGATGTTTTTGAGTTAGTATGACATTTGGTTTGGAGCCCCGAGGGCTCGGGTGAGTTTCGGGTAAGTTCCGGGATGCCTTAGGTCTAAAAACACAATTGTCGTAGGTTCAGAGAAATTTGCAGGTCTCTGAACCTGCTAGTGCGGTCTGCGAGAAATCGTGTGCGACTGTAGAAGGGCCAGTGCGGTCCGCGTGAGGTTCGTGTGGTGCGCGGTGCAGACTGTATGGTCCCAGTCAGTTTTGTGCGGTCCGCACAGCTTTTCAATAGGTTGTGCAGCCGCGGTCGGTTTTGTGCGGTCCGCACAGGGCTCTGGACGGCAGTACCCTCAGGAAGGACTGTGCGGCCACGGTCCATTTTGTGCGGCCCACACAGGGCACCTGAGAATAGTATAAATAGACGGGATTTTCAGTCATTTTTCATTTTTCAAAACCCCAAAAACATAAGAGGTGATTTTTCAAACAACATTTCTTCTCCAAATCAATTGTAAGTCATTTTTAGCTAGATTTCTTCAATCACTAACATCTTTTAACATGATTTCAACTTTAAATCAATGATTTTATGGGGGAATTGGTTTGGGTAGAACCTAGGTTTTTCAAAAATTGGGGATTTGGACCTCGATTTGAGGTCCGATTTCAAAACAAATTACATATTTGAGCTCGTGGGGGAATGGGTAATCAGGTTTTGATTCGAACCTCGAGTTTTGACCACATGGGCCCGGGGGCAATTTTGACTTTTTGGGTAAAACTTTGGAAAACTCATTTTCATTCATTCAAATTGATTCATTTAACGTTTATTGATGTAATTAAGTAACTTGTGGCTAGATACGAGTGAATTGGCAGAGGAATCAAGGGGTAAAGCTATAATTGAAACCTGAGTTGTGTTCGAGGCATCGAGATAAGTGTTTGGTCTAACCTTAGCTTGAGGGATTAGGAGTTGTGTCCTACTTGATATTTGTTTCTTGTCAAGTACGACATATAGGAATGGTGATGAGTATCTATACGTTGGTGTCAAGCATGACCGTGAGTCTTATCTTGTGATTTTCATGATCTCGTTGTATTATTCATGCCTTGGTGAAGATTTCTATTTGTTGTATAAAGTGGTGAAAAGAATTGTGACCTATGAACATTGAGGAGCGTTGGCTCCAGTTGTATAACGAATTGTGAAAGTATAAGTGATAATCGAAACTCAAAAGCATTGGCTCGAGTTGTGAAGTGAATTGTGAAGTAAACGTGAGAAAGAGAAGAGATCATTATGTTTCCCCCTTGCCGGGCTATTGTTGAGTTGAGGTTCCCTTGCATTGTGTTCTTAACTGATATTACGGACGCTTAGGTTGATGATTCTTCGTGTTAGGTGTTGTAACAAGTTTAGCTATAGCTGAGGTAGTTAGATGTTGAAGCTAGTTGAGATATAGTTGAGATAGTTAGATGCTGGAACAAGTTTGGTTATAGTTGTTTCTCCCTTGCCGAGACGTATATACTTGTACTGTTGAGTTCACTTGCCGGGGTAGTGTAGTCTATTGTTGATCCCTTTTTGGGACGGTTAATTATGATTACTGTTGACTGTGTATTTGGAACGGGTTGCACGCCGCAACAGATATATATATGTGGATCGGGTTGCACACCGCAACAGATATTATATTGGATCGGGTTGCACGCCGCAACAGATATTATATTGGATCGGGTTGCATGCCGCAACAGTTATATATGTGGATCGGGTTGCACGCCGCAACAGATATTATATTGGATCGGGTTGCACGCCGCAACAGTTATATATGTGGGGATCGGGTTGCACGCCACAACAATGTTAAATGATAAGGGATCGGGTTGCGCATCGCAACAATATTGTTATTGTATTGATTGTAGACTTCAAGTGTCCTTTCATACCACAACTCAAATCATTCCCCGATTCTCATACGCCCATAAAGCATAACATAGCCTTTATTGAAATTTCCTTTACTCGAGCCATAATTGATTCACAAATACTCCTCGAGCTGGAACCATTAGAGCACATAATCGTGCAATCAACTATTCAATAGCGGATTCCCCCACTTGGCTCGAAGCCATAGATCAAAAATGCACCATAACTCTTAACGCATACACTTTATTGCTACCATAACACCATAGTGAGATTAACTCAATCCTTCATAAGCACGTGGAACACAGACCATCTAGGACTTCATATCTTCTACAAATCTCGCATTTACTCTCGTAACAATTAAACCCACACTCTTAAGCGACCCAAATTAAATTCACACATATATTTCACTCGTAAATGGGATCTTCTAACAGACAACATAAAGATCACACAACTCCAGAACACTTCGCGGGAGATAACCCACCTGCTTCGCCTTAAACTAACATTTATGTATACCTTCCACCGTCATAACCATTACGCAGTCACTTAGTCTTCCTGAGTCTGAACTCATACTGCAACATGAAATCTACTCCACCCCCAACTAGAAGACATGAAAAGATTCTTCACACACCCATAACTCGGGCTATAACTCGAATCAAGATGGAAATCAAGCACCTAATAGTTCTTCTATCCTCCAGCATACCTTTCTCGTCACTTCCAAACCATACGAATACATCTCGCAGCACTAACATTCTCATTACATAGCCATCCAACCGTCACTTCCACTAATAGGGAAAAATACCGAACATATAAATTCAAAAGAACTTGCTCACACAATCAGCACCTCGGTGCTCAAGCTATAGGCAAAAATCCGGCCTCAAGTCCTCCAGACTGGCCCAACATCAACACACAGAGATCATATCTCGCCCTTCGATCAAGGAATCACAAGCCATCGAGGCACATCTGATACCGAGTTCTTATGCACGCATACGAACGTGTGGAAGGAATTCAAAGAGTTACATTTCAAGCTGAATCAAGGACACACGATAAGAATTCAAGAATGTGAAGTTTTTCTAAAGGTTCTGCAGTCTCTTGAGGATAAATACAGACATCTCCGTACCTATCTGCGAGACTCTACTAAACCTGCTCATCACTCGTGAGACCTATGTAACCTAGGCTCTGATACCAACTTATCACGACCCTAACCCCAAACTCGGTCGTGATGGTGCCTCTCGTGAAGACAACGCCAGGCAGTTGAAGCCAACTCAACTTTTAAAGTAGTTAGTCATCATAAAAATAGTCTAAACATGATTTAAACAATTCTAAATAGCGGAAATATCGATAACAATGCGGAAAGTCCATCCCGACACAGCCCTAACCGGGGTGTCACAAGTCACAAGTATCTACTAGGGTATAAATACAACTGAAAGTCTGAAGTGTACAAATACAGACTTATGAAATGAAGAAAGAGAGAGAAAAGCAGTGTTGCGAACACCAACAGCTGCCTTGCTAAACTCCGATAACTCTACCTCAGATCAACCAAAACCCGCTAGCGGGTGTATAAATACCTGAATCTGCACACAAATTGCAGAGAGTGAAGTAAGTACTCCAACTTAGTGAGTAACAAATGTAAATAAAAACTGAAGGCAAGAAATCACGTAAAGCATATCAAGATGCTGTATAGAAGCAGTTCAAAAACCAGTAAGAAAGCAGTGAAGCTGTAAAATCTCTTTAAACATCTTAGCTCAGTTTAAACTTCTTGAAAATGGCTTTTCAACAGTACGCAAATGAATGCAAAATAGTTAGTGTAGATAAGCACAGGAATCCGCCCATTGGGCACAAATAACATAGTTTAACGGGTAAATGATAGGTAAATTGAAAGATAAACACATAAAGGTTTGCCCCTCGGGCTCAATGTCAACAACTCTGCCCCTCGAGCAATATCTCAGAACAATACCAGCGCCTCGGGCAATCACATAGAATGGTACCAGCCCCTCGGGCAATCACATAGAACAATACCAGCCCCTCAGGCTATCACATAGAATAATATCAGCCCCTCGGGCTATATCTCACATCACAATAGGTACCCGCGCTCATTGGGGGTGTACAGACTTTGGGAGGGGCCCCTTACGGCCCAAGCGCAATATCAAGCCATCTCGTGGCATCGAATCTAGGACCTCGGCCTCATATCAATCAAGCCACCTTGTGGCGTATATATGTATCTCAGGCCCTTGGCCTCATATCAGTACCAGTGTATCCTCACAACTAGGCCCTCGGCCTTTAATCAGTCCAAAATCATCACAAGCCCCTCGGGATAGTAAAACAGTATTTCTTAGTCCAAAACATCATTTAAAATATTATTTAAGTCTCAAAACTGAGTAAAAATGGTTGGGTAGTAAAGTAGAGGAAAATAACGGGACTGAGTTCAAATAATAATTCAAAACAGTGAGGAAATAGTAGTAAAAATCCCTGAAGGGTCCAAATAGGTTGGCACGAAGCCCAAATATTGCGTTCAGCCCAAATAATGATGATAGCAAATAAGTTTCAGTCAAATACGCGGTAAAATCATCAACCGGGATTGACCAAGTCACAATCCCCAATAGTATATGACCACACTCTCGTCATCAAACGTGTGTCTCACATCAATATAGCACTACGATATGCAATCCGTGGTTTCAAACCCTCAGAGCATCATTTACAATCATTACTCACCTCGAACCGGCTAATTCTCTAGCTCGCGACGCCTTTGCCCCTCGAATTCTCCACGCGCGTCGAATCTATCCAAAATGAGAACGAATATGTCACAATATGCTAAGGGAACAAAGCCCAAGCTAAAACAAAATAATTACCACAAATTTCCAGAAATTGGTCAAACCCGACCCCAGGGCCCACATCTCGGAATTTGACAAAATTTACAAAACTAGAATCCTTATACTCTTACGAGTCTAACCATACGAAAATTATCCAATTCCGATACCATTTAGTCCTTCAAATCATCATTTTACATTTTTGAAATATTTTACAATTTTCTTCCCAAATTCCGTCCCAAATCACGAATTAAATGATGAATTCAATGATAGATTCATGTAGTCTAGCCAAATCTGAGTTAGAATCACTTACTCCGATGAATTTCTTGAAAAACCTTCGAAAAATCACCAAAATCCGAGCACTCTAGGTCAAAATATCAAATACAACCCAAAACCTCATATTTATAGAGTACCCCACAGATTTCCACCTCCGCGGACCGCACAAAATCGACCGCGGTCCGCACAAAAACAACCGCGGCCGCACAAGCTTTCCTCTGCAGTGACAGGCTTTAGTATTTTGGCCATAAAATTCGCTACATATATCCAAATTGTGATATCTTTATCTCTATGGAAAATACACACGAAGGGCTACAACTTTTATTTTTGAATCATCTCAAAATTCCTTGTAGATCAAAATATATGAGCTTCCGAAGTAAGACCAGTGAAATGTTCCCCACCGCGGCCGCACAACATTTTGTACGGTTCGCACAGCACCTACCGCGGCCGCACTTCATTTTGTGCAGTCCGCACAGTACATACCGCGGCCGCACTTCTTTTGTGCGGACCGTGCGGGTGGGTTCCAAGGCTTGCAACCCTTCTGGACCTGCTACAACTATGATTTTCGGCCTAAAACATCCCGGAACATACCCGGAACTCCCGGAACTTCAAACCAATTGTACCAACACATCCCATGACATCCTTCAAACTTGTTCAAAACTTCGGAATGCTCACAACAACATCAATCACCAATTCAACATAGGATTCAATCCTAAGAACTCTTAAATTATGCTTTCAATCAAAAAGTCTATCAAATCTCGTCCGAATGACCTGAAATTTTGCACACACATCCCGAATGACACAACGAAGCTACTGCAACTCTCGGAATTCCATTCCGACCCGTATATAAAAATCTCACCTATCCACCGGAAAGCGCCGAAATTTCAATTTCGCCAATCCAAGCCTAAACCTTCCACGGACTTTCAAAATGCATTCCGATCACGCTCCTATGTCCCAAATCACCTAACGGAGCTAACTAAATCATAAAATTCCAATCCGAGATCATATACAAATAAGTCAAATATTGGTCAAACCTTTCAAGTTTCAAGCTTTAAACTAGAAACTGTTCTTCCAAGTTTATTCCGATTACCCTGAAAACCAAAACCAATGATTTACATAAGTCATATTACAACACACAGGGCAAGTCGTACCTGAGAACTGGCGAGCGAAATGTAAAAGCTCAAAACGATCGGTCAGGTCGTTACAACAGGGGGCTCGAGTGAGTTTTGAGCGTGTTTGGAGTGTTGGAGGAACTTTAGTTTTCTGGTTTCTGGTCTAGTGTTGTAGGTCTCGCAAATGCGAGGTTTTGTGAACCTCGCATTTGCAAGGAAGGATTCGTATTTGCGAGGTTGGGAAAATACTGAAGGGTTTGCATTTGCGAACATTTTGCCGCTTTTGCGATTCTGCCCATCTTTGTATTTCCGATATTTTGTCACAATTGCAACCTTGGCAGAGGTGTCCAGTCATCGCATTTGCGATGTTTTTGTCGCATTTGTGAATAAGATATCGCAAATGCGACATCTGTAACTGGTGCAAGGGTTTTTTTATGGGACTTAGCTTCATTTCCCTCATTTTTCACTTGGGCTTAGGAAATTTTGAGAGCATTTTGTGGGGGAACATCATCAACATCAAGAGGTAAGCAATATTTGTCAATTCTTTAGCTAAACACACGAATTATAGGTAGATTAAACATGAAAAAATTGTGAAATTAATAGGATTTTGTGAAGCAACTAGGGTTTAGGTAAAATCGGGATTTGATCATCGTTTTGGTGGTGGAAATTGGAATAAATTATATATTTGAGTTCGTGGTATTATGGGTAAAGTTTATTTTCGAAAATTTTCAGAATCGGGGCACGTAGGCCCGATGGTTGACTTTGTTGACTTTTCGAGCGGAGTTGGAAATTTGTTATAAATTGATTAGTTATGAGTGTTGGAGTATGTTTTTATTAGTTTTCCCGTTGTTTGACTAGTTTCGGGTCGATGGGCATCAGTTTGAGGTGTTAAAGAGGTGTTGGAGCCGATTATGGAACTTCGGAGCGAGGTAACTCTCTTGTCTAACCTTGTGAGGGGGAAATTACCCCATTGGTGTTACATTTATTACATGCTACATGTCGTGGGAGCTATGCACGTACCAAGTGACGAGCGTCTGTGCGTAGGCTAGAATTCCTGATTATGTCCGGGCAGACTAGGATTCACGCCATGCTTTAATTATACTATTTGAGTTATTCTTGTCTGTTTAATTACTTCAATTCGCACTATGACTTGAGACTAGACTCGCGTAGAGTAATGGACTCGCTATTTTAGATATTTGATGTGCTACTTGATTAGCCGTAGAAATTGTACTTCTCTTACGGATTTCTCCCGCGCTGTGCGTATTCATCGGAAAGTTTCTCTTGAATTCCATATCTCACGCGTATATTCGTGAGTGGGGTTAAGGACCCATAAAATCTTCATACTCTAATAGGATCGGGCTGAATGCCTCAGCAACACTCTTATGGTATCGGGTCGTTCGCCTCGGCAGTATCATGTAACACACTCTTATGGAATCGGGTCATTCTCCTCAGCAGTATCATATAACACACTCTTATGGGATCGAACCATTCGCCTCGACAGTATTATGTAACACACCTTTATGGAATCGGTCCATTCGCCTCGGGAGTATCATGTATCGCACTCCTATGGAATTGGGCCATTCGCCTCGGCAACTTCATGAAATACTCTTATGGGATCGACTTGTTCAGCTCGGCAGAATCGTGTGTAATATTTGACAAGAAGCTACTGTCTCCGTGGGTTTTTCTTATTTGAGTTGTGACGACCTATCTAGTAGGGGCCATTTTATATATACTCCGATTGAGGAGGTAACCGATATTTGAGAACTTTTGTTTACTATTCAGAGGAGGATTGTACCACGTACCTATATTTGTTTACACTATTTATTTACCATGCTTCATACTTATTTACTTTCTACTGTACTTGATTTATTGGACCACTAGTAAGTCTCGATGTCGACCCCTCGTCACTACTTCTCCAGGGTTAGGCTAGATACTTACTGGATACGCGTTGATTTACGTACTCATGCTACACTTCTGCACTTATTGTGCATGTATATTTATTCTGGTGGCCTTTTAGGCACAAGGGTGCAGCTACTGCAGGGACTTTATAGTGAGTTGCATCCCAATATTTACGATCCGCAATATATGGAGTCTCCATCATAATTATTTACATTATCATGCCTATCTTGTATTCCGGACAGATGTTGTATTGTTATTGTACTTCCTAGTAGATGCTCATTCATTTGTAACACCGAAATTTGGAGTATTCTAGTACTTGTTTATGATTTTTCTTACCGTTAAGACACCTTTACTTTGTATTTTACTTAAATCATATGAATCTATGATTTTTAGATGCATCGATATCTCTATCTAATAAGATTCATGATTTCAAAAAATTAATAAAATACACAATTAAGTTGGTAGTTCACCGGCAACGTTGGGTGTCATCACGACCTATAGTGGATTTTGGGTCGTGACAGATACATCACCACAAATTAATATTAGTAATAATTTATCTATTTGCTAACTTATTTAATATTAGTAATATTTTATCAGTAACAAAACCATAGTTCATTTCACTTATCAACTTATCGTACCAATCACAACTCAAGTGCTCTAGATTTTTTTTCAATGCCGTCGAACGATTCGGGGTATTGCATTATCCAAAGCCAAAGACTTCTTTCCAAGTTTAGATCTAAACACATCTATCCTTTCATAAGCCCATACAAACCTTTCGATGAAACATATATATATATATATATATATATATATATATATATATATATATATATATATATATATATATATTAAATTATAAGATGTTATAAGAAAATAATAATGATTAATTAACAATGAAACTTACAAAAAAAGCAATAGTGCAACCTCCAATAGTGTATTCTTATTTTTTGAAATACTTGTTTCTACCTTTTTCTTTCACTCATTTGCCTTTTGATGACATGGTCCTTCCTTAAACTTTGAAGTGTGAACTTAAAGCACACTCGATCCAAGGATATGATACAAAGAATGTCGGATTGGCCACCCATGCAAGGTAGTCCTCTGACACTTGCTTAACATTGTCTGCAACTAATAAGACTGAGTGGATAATGTATAAGGCAGCAACACCTTATTTCTCTGCTGCAGTGAATATCTTTGCTCTAGATCTCATAACCTGTAAAAGATCTTCACCAACCAAACTATCCTTCTCATTTTTCCCCTCTAACCCCTCTAATGAATAATAATATTGATGATGTCCATTTCATTGAATAAGTTTTAGGCATATGCCTAATAAAAGTTTCTTTGGTTTGGTAGCTAACCTTGTTGACTTGGTTTGGTTAGGTAGCCAACCTTGTTGAATTTGTTTGGTTTGATAGCCAACCTTGTTGAATTTCTTTGGTTTGGTAGCCAACTTTGTTGAATTGTGAAAACTGTGTAAATTGTCAAATATTGTAGACTTTAGAGAGTGAAGATTTGGCTATAAAAGGAGAGTTTCAACACTCATTTCTTCACACCAACAAAGAGAGAAAGAAAGAGTGAGGTTTCACAGACATGGTATAAGAAAATAGTCTGTGAGAAAAATAGAGAGTGAGCGATATTGTAGTGAGGTGGGAATATCAAAAGAGGGTTATTTCTTTTGAGTGTTGTAGTGGTCTTTGGAGTATTTTACTCGGACCTACAAAGTGTAAAATTCCTTACTATAGTGATATCAGTTGCTCCTCTCGGGGCCGTGATTTTTTCCCTTATTAAAAGGGTTTTCCACGTAAAAATCTTGGTGTCGTTGTTACTCTTTTATTCTTGTTAATTACCGTATCTCGGTGCTATATTATTATTCCACTTTTATTACCGTGAATATTATTTCTGTGGGGATTTATTCCCAATAATTGGTATCAGAGCACAGGTTATGCTCGTTCACTGAAATACTATTCACTATTGGTAGTACTATACTTGGTGAAAAAAAAAATGTCCGGAGTAAAGTACGAGGTAGCAAAATTCAACGGAGATAACGGTTTCTCAACATGGCAAAGAAGGATGAGGGATCTGCTCATCCAACAAGGATTACACATGGTACTAGATGCTGATGTCAAAATGCCTGATGCCATGAAAGCTGAGGATTAGGCTGACTTGGATGAAAGAGCTGCTAGTGCAATCAGGTTGTACTTATCAGATGATGTGGTAAATAACATCATTGATAAATACACTGCATGTGGAATTTGGACAAGGTTGGAAAGCCTATACATGTCCAAAACGCTAACAAATAAATTGTACTTGAAGAAGCAGTATACGCCCTATACATGGGTGAAGGTATGAATTTTTTGTCACATTTAAATGTGTTTAATGGACTAATCACACAGCTTGCCAACCTCGAAGTGAAAATCGAGGAAGAAGATAAAGCCATCTTGCTATTGAACTCGTTGCCATCTTCGTACGATAATTTGGCAACAACCATCCTGCACGGTAAGACTACTATTGAGTTGAAAGATGTCACATCGGCTCTTTTACTCAATGAGAAGATGAGAAAGAAGCCTGAAAATCAAGGACAGGCTCTCATCACAGAAGGTAGAAGCAGGAGTTATCAAAGGAGTTCGAACAACTATGGTAGATCCGGAGCTCGTGGGAAGTCAAAGAACCGATCCAAATCAAGAGCCAGAAATTGCTACAACTGTGATCAACCAGGTCACTTCAAAAGAGATTGCCCAAATCCAAGGAAGGGCAAAGGTGAAACCAGTGGCCAGAAGAATAACGACAACACAACCGCCATGGTGCAAAACAATGATAATGTTGTCCTCTTTATAAATGAGGAAGAGGAATGCATGCACCTGTCAGGTGCAGAGTCGGAATGGGTGGTTGACACAGCGGCATCTTACCATGCCATACCGGTAAGAGATCTTTTTTGCAGATATGTAGCAAGTGATTTCGGCACAGTGAGAATGGGTAATACAAGTTACTCAAAGATTGCGGGGATTGGTGACATTTGTATCAAGACAAATGTCGGATGCACATTGGTTCTAAAGGATGTGCGGCATGTACCTGATTTGCGGATGAACTTGATCTCAGGAATTGCTTTAGACCGAGATGGATACGAGAGCTATTTTGCAAATCAAAAGTGGAAACTCACTAAGGGATCATTGGTGATTGCAAAGGGAGTTGCTCGTGGCACGTTATACAGGACAAATGCAGCAATATGCCAAGGTAAATTGAACGCGGCACAAGATGAGATTTGTGGCACAAAAGAATGGGTCATATGAGCGAGAAAGGATTGCAGATTCTTGCCAAGAAATCACTTATTTCTTATGCCAAAGGTACAACGGTAAAACCTTGTGACTACTGTTTATTTGGTAAGCAACATAGAGTCTCATTTCAGACATCGTCTGAAAGAAAATTGAATACACTTGATTTAGTATATTCTGCTGTTTGTGGCCCAATGGAAATTGAATCAATGGGTAGTAACAAATATTTTGTTACTTTTATTGATGATACTTCATGAAAATTATGGGTTTATATTTTGAAAACCAAAGATCAGGTGTTGCAAGTTTTCCAGAAGTTTCATGCTCTAGTAGAAAGGGAGACGGGTCGAAAGCTAAAACGTCTCCGAAGTGACAATGGAGGTGAGTACACTTCAAGGGAATTTGAAGAGTATTGTTCAAGTCATGGGATCAGACATGAAAAGACAGTTCCTGGAACCCCACAGCACAATGGCGTAGCCGAGAGGATGAACCGCACCATTGTGGAGAAGGTGAGAAGCATGCTCAGAATGGCTAAACTGCCTAAGTCATTCTGGGGTGAAGCAGTTCAGACAACCTATTACTTTACTAGTAGGAGTCCATCATTTCCGTTGGTGTTTGACATCCTAGAGAGAGTTTGGACCAACAAGGAGGTGTCCTACTCGCATCTGAAGGTGTTCGGTTGCAGAGCTTTTGCACATGTACCAAAACAGCAGAGAACAAAGCTGGATGATAAATCTATTCCCTGCATATTTATTGGATATGGAGATGAAGAGTTCGGGTACAGATTGTGGGATCTTGTAAAGAAGAAGGTCATCAGAAGCAGAGATGTAGTCTTCCGAGAAAGTGAAGTTGGAACTGCTGCCGATATGTTAGAAAAGGCAAAGAATGGTATAATTCCTAACCTTTTTACTATTCCTTCTACTTCTAACAATCCCACAAGTGCAGAAAGTACGACCGACGAGGTTGCTGAGCAGGGGGAGCAACCTGGTGAGGTTATTGAGCAGGGGGAGCAACTTGATGAAGGTGTCGAGGAAGTGGAGCACCCCACTCACGGAGAAGAACAACCTCAACCTCTGAGGAGATCAGAGAGGCCAAGGGTAGAGTCATGCAGGTACCCTTCCACAGAGTATGTCCTCATCAGTGCTGAAGGGGAGCCAGAAAGTCTTAAGGAGGTGTTGTCCCATCCACAAAAGAACCAGTGGATGAAAGCTATGCAAGAAGAGATGGAATCTCTACAGAAAAATGGCACTTATAAGCTGGTTGAACTTCCAAAGGGTAAAAGACCACTCAAATGCAAATGGGTTTTTAAACTCAAGAAAGATGGAAATGGCAAGCTGGTCAGATACAAAGCTCTATTGGTGGTTAAAGGCTTTGAACAGAAGAAAGTTATTGATTTTGATGAAATTTTCTCACCTGTTGTCAAAATGACTTCTATTCGAACAATTTTGAGCTTAGCAGCTAGCCTAGTCTTGAAGTGGAGCAGTTGGATGTGAAAACTGCATTTCTTCATGGAGATTTGGAAGAGAAGATTTTTATGGAGCAGCCAGAAGGATTTGAAGTAGCTGTAAAGAATCACATGGTGTGCAAATTGAATAAGAGTCTTTATGGATTGAAGCAGGCACCAAGGCAGTGGTACATGAAGTTTGACTCATTCATGAAAAGTCAAACATACCTAAAGACCTATTCTGATACATGTGTATACTTCAAAAGATTTTCTGAGAATAACTTTATTATATTGTTGTTGTATGTGGATGACATGTTAATTGTAGGAAAAGACTAGGGGCTAATAGCAAAGTTGAAGGGAGATCTGTCCAAGTCATTTGATATGAAGGACTTGGGCCCAGCACAACAAATTCTAGGGATGAAGATAGTTCGAGAGAGAACAAGTAGAAAGTTGTGGCTATCTCAGGAGAAGTACATTGAACGTGTACTAGAACGCTTCAACATGAAAAATGCTAAGCCAGCCAGCACACCTCTTGCTAGTCATCTAACGTTGAGCAAAAAGATGTGTCATACAACAGTGGAAGAGAAAGGGAACATGGCTAGACTTCCTTATTCTTCAGCAGTCGGAAGCTTGATGTATGCAATGGTATGTACTAGACCTGATATTGCTCATGCAGTTGGTATTGTCAGCAGGTTTCTTGAAAATCCTGGAAAGGAACATTGGGAAGCAGTCAAGTGGATACTCAAGTACCTGAGAGGCACCACGGGAGATTGTTTGTGCTTTGGAGGATCTGATCCAATCTTGAAGGACTATACAGATGCTGATATGGTAGGTGACATTGACAACAGACAATCTACTACTGGATATTTGTTTACATTTTCAGGGGGAGCTATACCATGGCAGTCTAAGTTGCAGAAGTGTGTTGCACTTTCAACAACTGAAGTAAAGTACATTGCCGCTACAGAAACTGACAAGGAGATGGTATGGCTCAAACGATTCCTTCAAGAGCTTGGATTACATCAGAAGGAGTAGGTCGTCTATTGTGACAGTCAAAGTGCAATAGACCTTAGAAAGAACTCTATGTACCATGCAAGGACCAAACACATTGATGTGAGATATCATTGGATTCGAGAAATGGTAGATGATGAATCTCTAAAAGTCTTGAAGATTTCTACTAGTGAGAATCCCGCTGATATGCTAACCAAGGTGGTACCAAGGAACAAGTTCGAGCTATGCAAAGAACTTGTCGGCATGCACTCAAACTAGAAGACAGTGCTACCTCCTCTAGATGAATGAGACTGAAGGGGGAGATTGATGATGTTCATCTCATTGAAGAAGTATTAGGCATGTGCCTAATAAAAGTTTTTTTGGTTTGGTAGCCAACCTTGTTGACTTGGTTTGGTTAGGTAGTCAACCTTGTTGAATTAGTTTGGTTTGATAGTCAACCTTGTTGAATTTCTTTGGTTTGGTAGCCAACTTTGTTGAATTGTGAAAAGTGTGTGTAAATTGTCAAATATTGTAGGCTTTAGAGAGTGAAGCTTTGGCTATAAAGGAGAGCTTCAACTCTCATTTCTTCACACCAACAAAGAGAGAAAGAAAGAGTGAGGTTTCACAGACAGGATATAAGAAAATAGTTTGTAAGGAAAATAGAGAGTGAGCGATATTATATTAATGTGGGAATATAAAAAGAGGGTTATTTCTTTTGAGTGTTATAGTGGTCTTTGGAGTATTTTACTCGGACCTACAAAGTATAAAATTCCTTACTATAGTGATATCAGTTGCTCCTCTCGAGGCCGTGGTTTTTTCCCTTATTAAAAGGGTTTTCCATGTAAGAATCTTGGTGTCGTTGTTACTCTTTTATTCTTGTTAATTACCATATCTCAGTGCTACATTATTATTCCGTTTTTATTACCGTAAATATTATTTTTGTGGGAGTTTATTCCCAACAAATATCTCTTCACCTTTTTTACAAAATCCAAACCATCATGGTATACTTGCATTGACTGGATCTTGGAAAAGGGCCACAATTTAATTAAGTAACAAGGCAAAATTTCTTCATCCCAAAGCGGATAGATTTGTTGCGAATCAAAAACCACATTTTTGGATAGTTTTGTTGCGAATCAAAAAACACACTTTTCTTCTTCTTTGTCTTAATTTTCCTTAGCAACAAATAATGGCACAAGAGGTCGTGAAAGCAATTCTTCCAGAAATCAATATTTATGTCAAAAAATTGTTCTAGACAAGCTTTACGTATAAAAGGACGTAAAACACTAGGCTCTGGCCAAATAATAGAATTTTTCAAACTCTCAATAGCAAAACCCATCTTACACCTAATTGTCACTTACTCGAAAAATAACCAGTTTCGACTTGAACTATTTTAATATTGTATCTCAACTTCGCAGGTGCAGGTGGATCATCATGCAACTTTTCCTACATATTCAATTGCATATTAAAAAAAACTTTAAACTAGTTATATAAGAGATCTTACGACAAAACATAAGAGTTCACTAACTTTAAACACAAGAAATATTAGAATATAACATAAGAGATCGTGTATATATATACGATCTCTTATGTTAATATTGTACTATTTTAATATTGTATCTCAACTTCACAGGTGCAGGTGGATCATCATGCAACTTTTCCTACATATTCAATTGCATATTAACAAAAACTTTAAACTAGTTATATAAGAGATCTTACGACAAAACATAAGAGTTCACTAACTTTAAACACAAGAAATATTAGAATATAACATAAGAGATCGTATATATATACATATATATATATATATATATATATATCTAAAAAATAGAGACCAAGATTGGTCGCTTTTTTATTTATTTTAAAAAAATAAGCAACCATAGTTGATCGCTAACTTCAAGAAATAATTTTTTTTTAATTATAAGCGACCAACTTTGGTCGCTATATTTCCAGAAATTATTTTTTTTTAAATGGAATAGCGACCAAAGTTGGTCGCTTTTGAGAAATCTGGGTTAAATAGCGACCAACCTTGGTCGCTATTGCCCAGAATTTTTTTTTTTAAGGGAAAAGCGACCAACTAGCGACCAAAGTTGGTCGCTTTTCTTGGTGTATTTTTGGCAGAAACTGCCTGTTTTGGCAGCTACACAACCTGCCAGCTTACCAGAATTCCTAAATAGGCATTTTATACCAACAACAACAACAATAAAAAAAAGCAACAACAACAATAAACAACAACAACAGCAACAACATTAAAACTAACAAACTATAAAGTTCAATATAACTAACACATTAAGCTAACCAAAATAAGTTAACTTTTATTACAAGCCCATTCGAAAACCGATTGTATTTGTCTAGTTGAAAGTGTATAAAAGTCAAGGATTGTTTTGTACATCACTGTCATCACCGTCTGATGAACTTTTATCACCAAGACGGTATCCAGAAGGGTGTACTTATCTAGGACGGGAAGAACGATCACGAGGAGGACGGGAGGAACGAGCACGAGGAAGGCGAGCCTCTGGCGATGACTCACGAGACCGGGGAATCGGAAAACTGCCAAAAGCTAGGAGAGATTTGATCTGCTCTTGCATGCCAATGTACTGAGCATCTCTAAGCTTTTCTCTTTCCTTGGCGGCTTCTAGCTCGGATGTGAGCTTTGTCACAGTCTCCCACATAGAGGAGAGGCTCTCCCTATCAAGTTGCTCAGCTTGCGAGGAAGTCCCTATTCCTTGCATTCCACATTTATAGCGATGAAATTTCTTAGTAGGAAGCCTGTATACCTTCCCCCATTTTGGACCGCCAGCAGCCTGCGTCCACATTCTTTCAGCATCCTCGTCCGAAGGTTAGATTGAGTCGCCTAACTCATTCTTTCCAATATGAGTCTCCTTGAATAGCTCATCTTGGTTCATTGGATGCCCCAACTTATTTTCCTGAAAACTCATAAATTTTAGTTAATATACAAAATAGATATACTTTGAAAATTAAAATACATTAAGCAATTACGTACCATTCTTCTCTTTATTGTCCCTAAGATGATCGCACCTTCAGTGTGCAAAGATCCTCCCTTCTCAGATGCACGAGCTCTCTTTCCTTTTTCGCTCTTCTCTAAGAACTCTAGGCAAGCCATTGCCTTTGCAAATCCTCCCATAAATTCTGAAGCAACCAGCCAGGCTTCTGGTTCAACTTTCTAGCTTTGGAGAAACAGTGCGACAACCGCTTGCGAGCTTTGAGATGAAAATTTGCAGCCACATCCGCGCTATAGCGGTGTTCCCATACACACTTGCTCTGTATTTCAAAAGTTAAGTATTATATGGAAATATCATATTTAGATGGAAATATCATAAAAGCTATATTTGGTATATTATACTTAACTTTTATTAACGGATGGTCCCCGCCAACTGCTTATCTCTCTTCCTCGCATTCCATTCATGACCTAACGACTATCCCTCTTTCGGGGAGGGAATCACTTGCTGGATCGAACCCAAGGATAGGTTTGATCGGCCGGGTGTTGGATCGAATGAACATTCAACCGCGTCATCACGGCAGCGATGGATGTCCAACCTTTAGATCTCTTCTTTCTCAATAAAGGCGGGTAAGGAAAGTCCGAAGGCTAATCCGGCAACTGCTGGCTAGAAGGCGAAAACCGCTTTTGCCAATCAAAGCCCCAAAACTAGTAAGGGCACGAGTGCCCCAGCAAGCCACCCCAACCCTACCGCCAAAGCTTGACTTTACTAAACAAGCAAAAGCTATATTCGATATATATAAGCTATATTCGATATAATATTAGTTAATAGTATAGTGTAAGTATATATATATATATAAGCTAAGTATATATATATTATTTAGATGGAAATATCATAAATATAAATAATTGTACTGCTTAAAAGAACATTTATACCTTAAATTGATTGAAAATTTGCTCCTCCGGCGAGAATGGGAAATCACTCCAAGTCGCATAAGGGCCATTATAAAGCTTTCTGGTGGCTTTGGTGATTATCCTTGTAGTAATATTAGTAGGGATGAACCTGTAATTTAAAAAAAAATACATTAATATCTTAGTAAAACTGTACAAAACAATAAACGTAAAAATAACAAATAACTCTTACCCATCACCCTCAGGGACTATGATGATCCTGCCATATTGATCATAATGCACCTCTTCGTCATCATCAGCATCACCGTCTGAAGCATGTATATCAGAGGCATGTGTGGAAGGTGTATGGGGATCAGAGCTAGTATCTCGCAGGCGAAGTTCTGAAATAGATGGTGTCCCAGATGAAGATTGCTGCGAGCCCTATGATTGTGAGCCATGTGACTGCGACATAGCTGTATGGGTCGCAAGTGGACGTGACACTGATAACTGTGACCCAAGTGGCTGTGACCCGAGTGGCTGTGACCCGAGTGGTTGTGACAGTGATGGCTGTGATCCATGTGGATGTGACATGGATCGATGCGATCCATGCGATGCAGATGACTGCGATCCACGTGGTCGTGCGGCAGCTAGACTGTATGTCGGACGTATAGTCCTATGGCCCTGCGACGAAAGACCTGGTATCTGCACGAAGGTGTAGGGCTGGTGATGCTGTGGCAGCTCAGAATAGCCCTGGGGTGGAGGCAAAGACATAGGCATAGGCATAGGCATCTCTGGAGGCAAAGATTGAGTATTATCTTCTACCATCCTCTTTGGTTTCCTAGCCTTTTCTCGACCCTGAGAATTAGTAGGATCATTGTTACCTCGACCTTTGCATGTCATCTACATAATATAATATATATTTAGATTGAAACATATAAAGAAACTAGCTATAAATAAGAGTTATTAAAGAAACCAACTTTTTAAAGCTCATCGACGTATAGTTCCTCGTCCGAGAATTCTTCTTCTTCACTGGTTTGAGCTTCATCAGTTGATTCTTCTTCCTCGTTTTCTATAATTCTTACTTCATTTATATCAACTTCTTCCAATATGTGTTCAGGATGTTCCAAAACTTTTTCTAAAACTTCGTCCACTATTTGGTAAACACTGGAGATATCGTTTTGATATGCAACATCTAACACATTCTCGACTTCCACCCTACCCACAGGTTTAGTTTTTATTACAACCCACCAATCAGACTTATTCCGCCGCAATGGATAAGGAGCATAACACACTTGCCTAACATTATGTGCAATTATGAAAGGATCATAGCGATCATACTCACTCGTATGATTAACCTCAATTATGTTGTATTGATTGTGTACTCTTGTACCTCTTGTTGGATGTGGGTCAAACCACTTGCATCTAAAGAGTATCAATTTCTTATATGGCCAACCTGTATATTCTAGTTCTATTATTTCTTTGAGCACACCATAATAATCAATATCTCCATCTTGGTTGTCATCATATATATAATAAATAAAATAAAAATTTAAAATATTTAAACATTTGAGAAATATTATTAACTTCAAACGTAAAATACAAAAGGAGAAGAAAAACAACAATACAATCTATACAGAGTCCTCGAGCTATAAATTAGTGACTAATTCATTAAGTACAAGTACAAAAAAATAATGCGAGAGTAGAACAAAAAAGTAGAATTACCTTATTTTCCCAGATTCGACATTCTTTGTGTTTCGAGCAGCAAATTCTTGCTTATCCGTCACTTCCACCTCCTCTGCACCATCCTCCTCTGACTCGTCCCTATCGTCATCTTCTTTTGTTTGTTCCTCGTCAATTTTCTCCTCTGCACTATCTTTCTCTGATTCATCATTATCGTCATTTTCCATTGCTTGTTCATCATCAGTCTCCTCCTCCAATTTTTCCTCGTCACCTTCCTGTGACTCAACCTCATCTCTATTGGACACCGACCTAGAAGCAATATCATCCGAAATAGCTTCCATCGTCATATCTTGTGATTCGATTGACACATAAAATGGGGTTTTAAAAAGCAATAGAATAACAAGAAATAATTACTACTAGAAATCCGGGAAAAAAACGACAACGAAAAGCGACCAAAATTGGTCGCTTATTGACCAAAAAGCGACCAAAAGGCAACCAAACAGGCCTGGTCGATATTAAGCTGGTCCCTTTACCTTATGGACCAAAATTGGTCGCCAATTAGCGACCAACTTTGGTCTCTAAGGTAAAAGGACCAAATATTCCGTGTAAAGAAAATAGCGACCAACTTTGGTCGCTATAATATTTTAATAATATAATTTTGGCGACCAAAGTTGGTCTCCACATGTAAATTACGTTTTTTTTATTTATTATTAATCATAAAAAAGCAACCAACTTTGGTCTGTAAAGAAAATATTATATTTTAAAATCTGGAAAATAGCGACCAAAGTTGGTCGCTTTATTATTAATTTTTTTATTTTTTTTTTAAATAAGAGACCAAAGTTGGTCACTAACATCAAGAATTAATTTTTTTTTAATTATAAGCGACCAACTTTGGTCGCTATATTTTCAGAAATTATTTTTTTTAAATGGAATAGCGACCAAAGTTGGTCGCTTTTGAGATATCTAGGTTAAATAGCGACCGACCTTGGTCGCTATTGCCCAGAAAATTATTATTTTTTAAGGGAAAAGCGACCAATTAGCGACCAAAGTTGGTCGCTTTTCTTGGTATATTTTTGGCAGAAACTACCTGTTTTGGTAGCTACACCACCTGTCAGCTTACCAAAATTCCTAAACAGGCATTTTATGCCAACAACAACAACAACAATAAACAACAACAACAACAATAAAAAGCAACAACAACAATAAACAACAACAATAGCAACAACATTAAAACTAACAAACTATAAAGTTTAATAGAATTAACACATTAAGCTAACCAAACTAAGTTAACTGTTATTACAAGCCCATTCAAAAACCGATTGTATTTGTCTAGTTGAAAGTGTATAAAAGTCAAGGATTATTTTGTACATCATTATCATCACCGTCTGATGAACTTTCATCACCAAGACGGTATCCAGAAGGGTGTACTTGTCTAGGACGGGAAGAACGATCACGGGGAGGACGGGAGGAACGAGCACGGGGAAGGCGAGCCTCTGGCAATGACTCACCAGACCGGGGAATCGGAAAACTGCCAGAAGCTAGGAGAGATTTGATCTGCTCTTGCATGTCAATGTATTGAGCATCTCTAAGCTTTTCTGTTTCCTTGGTGGCTTCTAGCTCAGATGTGAGCTTTGTCAAAGTCTCCCGCATAAAGGAGAGGCTCTCCCCATTAAGTTGCTCGGCTTGCGAGGAAGTCCCTATTCCTTGCATTCCACACTTGTAGCGATGAAATTTCTTAGTAGGAAGCCCGTATACCTTCCCCCATTTTGGACCGCCAGCAACCTGCGTCCACATTCTTCCAGTATCCTCGTCCGAAGGTTAGATTGGGTCGCCTGACTCATTAGGTGGCTGACTACGTATGAATTCCTCCACTTCAGCTGTGAAGTGACCCTATAAGAAAAATTACATTGAATTAGTATTTCAAAATCTATATAAAAGTAAATCAAAATACTTAATGAAAAGTGAAAACTTACATGTACAGTCGAGGCTCGGCCCTCGACCCACCTTTCTTGATCTGTCTCTTTCTTCTTCTTTACAATATGAGTCTCCTTGAATAGCTCATCTTGGTTCATCGGATGCCCCAACTTCTTTTCCCGAAAACTCATAAATTTTAGTTAATATACAAAATAGATATACTTTGAAAATTAAAATACATTAAGCAATTACGTACTATTCTTCTCTTTATTGTCCCTAAGCTGATCGCACCTCCAGTGTGTAAGGATCCTCCCTTCTCAGATGCACGAGCTCTCTTTCCATTTTCGCTCTTCACTAAGAACTCTGCGGTAAGCCATTGCCTTTGCAAATCCTCCCATAAATTCTGAAGCAATCAGCCAGGCTTCTGGTTCAATTTTCTAGCTTTGGAGAAACAATGCAACAACCGCTTGCGAGCTTTGAGATGAAAATTTGCAGCCACATCCGCGCTATAGCGGTGTTCCCATACACACTTGCTCTGTATTTCAAAAGTTAAGTATTATATGGAAATATCATAAAAGCTATATTTGATATTGTGACGACCCAAGGGGTCATCACCGTAATTCTTCCTTGTTCCGTGCTCCCGAGGCCTTGAAAACCTCGCTTTTAGTTGCTACGATTTGCATACGCAGTTCGGGCGCGTAGCCGGGAAGTTTTTATGTTAGAATATGTGGATTTTGTGAAAAATTTGACGAATTTTGGTATTAAAATGCATATTGTTGACTTCGGTCAACATTTTGGGTAAACAGACCCGGACCTGTGATTCGACGGTCCCAGAGGGTCCGTAGGAAAATATGGGACTTGGGCGTGTGCCCGGAATCAAATTCCGAGGTCCCAAGCCCGAGAAATGAATTTTTAAAAGAAATTATTTTCTGAAATTTGATATGAAAATTTGAAATGAAAAGGAGTTAGAAAATATAGGTATCGGGCTCGTATTTTAGTTCCGACGCCCAGTACAAGTCTTAAATATGTGTTAAGCACTATCTATAAAGTTTGGCTAAAAATGGACGTCATATGTCGTGTTTCGGACTAAAAATGGAGAATTTGAGTTATGAAAGTTGAAGAAAGAAAATCATGTGTTTGAGGCTTGATCCTATGTATATGATGTTATTTTGGCGATTTGATCGCACGAGGAAGTCCGTAAGATGTTTTTAAAGTTATGTGCATGTTTGGTTTGGAGCCCCGAGGGATCGGGTGAGTTTTGAATGGGGCCCGGGAGGTCTTGGACTTAAGAAAATGCAGGTTCAGGTGTTGCAGACACCAGCACGGCCGCGGTCATTTCCGCGCGGTCCGCACTGGAGCCGTGCGGCCGCGATGCATTTTTGTGCAGTCCGCGTGGCTGAGTCTGAGGGCTAGGGTTTCAGGTTAACCAGCGTGGCCGCGCACCAAAACAGTGCGGTGCGCGCTGGAAGGGTTCAGAGAAGCCCCAATTTTTCTCCCACTCGGCGCGGCTGCAACACATTTTTGTGCGGTCCGCGCCAGGTCCTCAGAAAGGTATTCAAGTTCGGAAAATCTCAGTCATTTTTCACTTTTCAAAAACCCAAAACCTAAGAGGCGATTTTCCAAACAACTTTTTTTCTCCAAAACGATTGGTAAGTGATTTCTAACTTAATTTCTTTATTCCTTAACATCTTTTAACATAATTTCAACTTCAAATCAAAGATTTTCGTGGGGAAAATTGGGTGTTTTGGGTAGAACCTAGGTTTTCTACAAATTGAGAAGTTGGACCTCAATTTGGGGTCCGATTTAAAAACAAATCATATATTTTGATTCATGGGGAATAAGTAACCGGGTTTTGGTCCGAACCTCGAGTTTCGACCACGTGGGTCCAGGGGTATTTTTGACCTTTTTGGGAAAAACCTTGAAATATCTATTTTCATGCATTGGGGATGATTCATTTAGTAATTAATAATGTGATTAAGTAACTTATGACTAGATTCGAGCGGATTGGTGGTGGAATCAAGAGGTAAAGCTATACTAGAAGCGTGAGTTGAGTTTGGGGCATTCGAGGTAAGTGTTTGTTCTAACTTTGGCTTGAGGGAATAGGATTAGGATGATATTTGCTACTTGCTAATGTGGAGTACGGTGTATAGGCATGGTGACGGTTATCTATGCACCGGAGTCTAGCATGACCGTGAGTCTTGATTGCTTTTAATTCGAATAATGTGACACAAGCTCCTTGTTTATTTGAAAGTTTCATATAATGTGAACGGTTGAGGAAGAATGATTTAAAAGGAGAATGTGTTGTGAATACTCCCTTGCCGGGATGTGTAGATTGATATATATATTCTCCCTTGTCAGGATATTTTGGGCTGTTAGTTGTACCCTTGCCGGGTTGAAGGTATTGAGTTGTTATTCTCCCCTGAAGGGGTCTACTATATGAAGTCAGATATTATATACTATACTATGGGATCGTGTGGCACGCCGTCCACTTATATATGATATGAATTGGGATCGTGTGGCACGCCATCCACTTATATACTATATTATGGGATCGTGTGGCACGCCGTCCACTTATATATGATATTATGGGATCGTGTGGCACGCCATCCACTTATATATGATATTATGGGATCGTGTGGCACGCCGTCCACTTATATATGATATTATGGGATCGTGTGGCACGCCGTCCACTTATATACTATACTATGGGATCGTGTGGCACGCCGTCCACTTATATATGATATGAATTGAGATCGTGTGGCACGCCGTCCACTTATATACTATACTATGGGATCGTGTGGCACGCCGTCCACTTATATATGATATTATAGGATCGTGTGGCACGCCGTCCACTTATATATGATATTATGGGATCGTGTGGCACGCCGTCCACTTATATATGATATTATGGGATCGTGTGGCATGCCGTCCACTTATATATAATATTATGGGATTGTGTGGCACGCCGTCCACTTATATATGATATTATGGGATCGTGTGGCACGCCGTCCACTTATATATGATATTATGGAATCGTGTGGCACGCCGTCCACTTATATATGATATTATGGGATCGTGTGGCACGCCATCCACTTATATATGATATGAATTGGGATCGTGTGGCACGCCGTCCACTTATATACTATACTATGGGATCGTGTGGCACGACGTCCACTTATATATGACATTATGGGAACGTGTGGCACGCCGTCCACTATATATATATATATCATGGAAACCGGAGTTTCTTCTGTTTATTTCCGATATTTCATTTTTATCTGTTACTCCCCGATAGCATGTCCCCTCCCAGTTTTACTTTGTATTATCTTGTTATTGTTTTCTTGCACTTGTTGTATATATATCTGTACAGGTTAATTGTGGTAGGTACTGTCTAGCCTTGTCACTACTTCGCCGGGGTTAGGCCAGGCACTTACCAGCATATGGGGTCGGTTGTGCTGATGCTACACTCTGTGCATTTTTGTGCACAGATCAGGGAGCAGCTTATGGACCGCAGCAGTAGGACTTCTGGGAGCTATCTTCAGTCCAGGGACTCTCGAGGTAACCTAGCTGGCGTTCGCAAGCCGAAGTCCCTTTTCCATGTTTTTCGTTTGTTTATCTTGTATCAGACAAACATGATGTATTTTCCTTTCAGACATTGATTGTAGTATTCTGTAGTAGTCCGTGAGCTAGTGACACCAGACTCTGGGTAGCATTTTGGTTCAAACTTCTGCACTTTTGGTTCTCAGTTGCTTTAGATTTAAAGTCTTTCACTTAAATTTTGTCTCGTTTATTATATTGTTTGGAAGAAAGAAGGAAAAATGTTTTATATATTTGGCTTGCTTAGCTCCGATAGTAGGCGCCATCACGACACCCGATGGTGGGAAATCCGGGTCGTGACAAGTTGGTATCAGAGCACTAGGTTACTTAGGTCTCACAACTCACTGACAAGCTCAGTAGAGTCTGAGGGATCGGTACGGAGACGTCTGTATTTATCCCGCAGAGGCTACTGAGTTAGGAAAACTTCACCTTGTTCATTCTTGTCGTGCGATTCTGTTTCTCAAGTACTGATTGTCTTTCCACTCTGTTCTTTTGCAAATGGTGAGGACACGTGCTTCCTCTTCTACCGCGTAACAACCTGAGCCCCCAGCAGCAGCCCTATTAGGGGCAGAGGGCGAGGGCGAGGCCGTGCAAGAGGGCGACGCCTGGGCAGAGCTCAGCCCCGAGCAGAATTTCCAACGACGGAGCCTCAGGTCGATTTTGAGGAGGATGTTCGGGCCCCAGCTGTTCTAGTGGGCCCTGATCAGGTCCCAGAGGGTTTTATAGACACTACAGTGCTTCAGGACGCTTTGGTCCAACTGGTAGGCTTTATGGAGGACATTTCTAGAGCGGGTTTGCTTCCCGTAGCTCCAGCCACATCTCAAGCTGGGGGAGGAATTCAGACTCCCGATACTCATACTCCAGAGCCGGTAGCTCCTCAGGCTCAGGTTCCAGCAGTTCAGCCAGCTGTGGTAGCCCAGCCAGGTATTGCGGCTCAGTCCAGCGATGGTGCGGCTATGTCCACGGACGCTTTGTGGAGGCTTGATCGTTTCACCAAGCTCTTCACAACCACATATTGTGGCACCCCCTCAGAAGATGCTCAGGATTTCATATTCAGCTGTTATGAAATTCTACGGACTATGGGCATTATAGAGACCAATGGGGTCGACTTCGCCACTTTTCTCCTGGCAGGATCCGCCAAGACTTGGTGGAGGGATTTCTGTTTAGCCAGGCCAGCAGGGTCGCCACCATTGACCTGTGATCAGTTTTCAGAGTTATTTCTGGGGAAGTTTCTTCCAGTTACTCAGCGAGATGCTCTTCACAGGCAGTTTGAGCGTCTCTAGCAGGGTCCTACAACGGTCACCCAGTATGAGACCCGGTTCATTGATCTTTCTCGTCATGCCATTGTGATACTCCCCACCGATAGAGAGAGGGTGCGGAGGTTTATTGATGGGTTGACCTAGCCGATCCATGTTCAGATGGCCATGAGTGTCGGTAGTGAGATTTCATTTCAGGAGGCGGCAGATGGTGCCCGCCGGATAGAGATGGCACTTGCTCAAGGAGGTGGTCATGGGTCTGATAAGAGGCCCCGTCATTCGGGTAGATTCAGTGGTACCTCGTCTGGAGGTAGGGATTCTTATGGTAGAGGCCATCTTTTGAGGCCCTTTCAGTCAGCTCTCCAGGCTTCTCATGGTACACCAGGTGGTCGTGGTTCTCAGCCGCAGTATTCTGACCAGCAGCTCTTCAGTTCACCATCAACACCTATCAGTGCACCACCACTTCGTTATTCTCAGCAGCCGAGGGCTTGTTATACTTGTGGCGATGTGAGTCACATTTCCAGATATTGCCCTCGAGCTTCCAACAGCTCGCAACAGCAGGGTCCTCGCCCGATGATCCAGGCACCAGTTGCCCCACAGCCTGCCCAGCCAACTAGAGGCGGGGGTAGAGGACATAGAGGTGGAGGTAGAGGTCTTAGAGGTGGAGCTCAGACCGCTAGAGGTAGGGGTCAGCCAGCAGCAGATCGTCCCAGGGATATGATTCAAGGAGGTGAGGCCCAACCCCGTTGTTATGCCTTGATAGCCAGGCCAGAGGCTGAGTCATCAGATGCTGTGATTACAGGTACTATTCTGGTCTGTGATAGGGATGCTTCTGTGCTATCTGATCCCGGATCTACGTATTCATATGTGTCGTCCTATTTTGCACCCTATTTGGTTATGCCTAGTGAGGCCTTGAGTTTATGCCTAGTGAGGTCTTGAGTATTCCTGTATATGCGTCTACGCCAGTGGGGAATTCTATAGTGGTGGACCGGGTTCATCATTCATGTGTTGTGGTACTCAGGGGTCTTGAGACCTGTGTTAACTTGTTGCTCTTGGATATGGTGGATTTCGACGTCATATTAGGGATGGATTGGTTGTCCCCGTATCATGAGATCTTGGATTGTCATGCCAAGACCGTGACCTTAGCCTTACCGGGTTTACCCCGCTTAGAGTGGAGAGGGACTTCTGGTCATTGTACCCGTAGTGTTATCTCCTATGTGAAAGCTCGGCGTATGGTCGAGAAGGGATGTTTGGCCTACTTGGTGTATGTTCGCGATTCTAACGCGGAGGCCCCTTCTATTGATTCTGTGCCTGTTGTTCGGGAGTTTCCTGAGGTTTTCCCTTCATACCTACCGGGTATGCCGCCCGACAGGGATATCAACTTTTGTATTGATTTGGCTCCGGGCACTCAACCCATTTCTATCCCGCCATATCGTATGGCCCCGCCGGAGTTGAAAGAGTTAAAGGAACAACTGCAGGATTTGCTTGAGAAAGGTTTCATTAGACCCAGTGTTTTGCCTTGGGCTGCGTTGGTGTTGTTTGTTAAGAAAAAGGATGGTTCGATGAGAATGTGCATTGATTACCGGCAATTGAACAAGGTTACAATTAAGAATAAGTACCCACTGCCGATGATCGACGATTTATTCGACCAGTTTCGGGGTGTGAGGGTGAATTCAAAGATAGATTTGAGATCTGGCTACCACCAGCTGAGGATTAGGGCGTCTGATGTCCCTAAGATAGCATTTTGCACTCGGTATGGGCACTATGAGTTTTTGGTCATGTCATTCAGATTGACTAATGCCCCAGCAGCGTTCATGGAGTTGATGAACCGAGTGTTCAGACCTTATTTGGACTTGTTCGTGATAGTCTTCATTGACGATATTCTTATATACTCCCGCAGTCAGGAGGAGCATGAGCAGCACCTCAGAGTGGTCCTTCAAACCCTAAAGGATAGTCAGTTGTATGCTAAGTTCTCAAAGTGCGAGTTTTGGTTGAGTTCGGTCGCATTCTTGGGTCATGTCGTATCAGCAGCAGGTATTCAGGTAGACCCGAAGAAGATAGAGGCAGTCAATAACTGGCCTCGACCAACTTCAACTACGGATATTCGGAGTTTCCTGGGGTTAGCAGGTTACTACCGTCGGTTCGTGGAGGGGTTTTCATCCATTGCAGCCCCTATGACCAGATTGACCCAGAAGGGTGCCCAATTCAGGTGGTCATATGAGTGTGAGGCGAGCTTTCAGAGGCTCAAGGAAGCTCTGACCACGGCACCGGTGTTGGTTTTGCCCACAGGTTCAGGGCCCTATACAGTCTATTGTGATGCATCTCGCATTGGACTTGGTGTAGTGTTGATGCAGGATGGCAAGGTCATTGCCTATGCTTCTAGGCAGTTGATGGTTCATGAGAAGAACTATCCAGTGCATGATTTGGAGTTGGCAGCCATTGTTCACGCATTGAAGATTTGGAGGCACTATCTGTATGGTGTGGTGTGTAAGGTGTTCACGGATCATAAGAGTCTTAAGTATCTGTTCAAGCAGAAAGAGTTGAATTTGAGGCAGAGGAGGTGGTTAGAGTTGCTAAAAGATTATGACATCACTATCTTATATCACCCGGGAAAGGCCAACGTGGTGGTCGATGCCTTGAGTAGGAAGTCAGCCAGTATGGGCAGTCTTGCTTATATTCCGGTCGGTGAGAGACTGCTTGCTTTGGACGTTTAGGCTTTGGCCAATCAGTTTGTGAGGTTGGACATTTCTAAGCCTAGTCGAGTATTAGCTTGCACGGTCGCTCGTTCTTCGTTATTGGAGCGTATCCGTGATCGGCAATTCAATGATCCCCATTTGTGTGTCTTGAGAGACACGGTGGAGCATGGAGGTGCCAAGAAAGTAACCTTAGATGATGATGGCGTATTGAGATTGCAGGGGCGAGTTTGTGTGCCCAATGTTGATGGGATTCGAGAGTTGATCTTAGCGGAGGCCCACAGTTCTTGGTATTCCATTCACCCAGGTGCCGCGAAGATGTATCAGATCTGGTTCAGGAGGCCTTGGACAAGGTCAGGATTATTCAGGATAGACTTCATACAGCTCAGTCCAAACGGAAGAGTTATGCAGACCGCAAGGTCAGAGATGTTGCTTTCATGGTTGGTGAGCGGGTGTTGCTCTGTGTATCGCCTATGAAGGGCGTGATGAGATTTGGGATGAAGGGCAAGCTCAGCCCTAGGTTCATCGGTCCATTTGAGATTCTTGATTGTGTGGGAGAGGTGGCTTATAGACTTGCCTTGCCACCTAGATTGTCAGTTGTGCATCCCGTGTTTCATGTATCTATGCTCCGGAAGTATCGCGGAGATCCATCGCACGTGTTAGATTTCAGCACTGTCCAATTAGACAAGGATCTGTCATATGAGGAGGAGCCGGTGGCTATTCTAGACCGACAGGTTCGACAGTTGAGGTCGAAGAGTTTTCCTTCGGCGCGTGTTCAGTGGAGAGGTCAGCCTCCTGAGGCATCGACCTGGGAGTCCGAGTCTGATATGCGGAGCTGTTATCCTCATTAATTTCCCGACTCAGGTACTTCTTTCTTTTGTCCGTTCGAGGACGAACGGTTGTTTTAGAGGTGGAGAATGTGACGACCCAAGGGGTCATCACCGTAATTCTTCCTTGTTCCATGCTCCTGAGGCCTTGAAAACCCCATTTTTAGTCGCCTCGATTTGCATGCGCAGTTTGGGCGCGTAGCCGGAAAGTTTTTATGTTAGAATATGTGGATTTTGTGAAATATTTGATGAATTTTGGTATTAATATGCATAATGTTGACTTCGGTCAATATTTTGGGTAAACGGACCCGGACCTGTGATTCGACCGTCCCGGAGGGTCCGTAGGAAAATATGGGACTTGGGCGTGTGCCCGGAATCAAATTCCGAGGTCCCAAGCCCGAGAAATGAATTTTTGAAAGAAATTATTTTCTAAAATTTGATATGAAAATTTGAAATGAAAAGGAGTTAGAAAATATAAGTATCGGGCTCGTATTTTGGTTCCGACGCCCGGTACAAGTCTTAAATATGTGTTAAGCACTATCTGTAAAGTTTGGCTAAAAACGGACATCATATGACGTGTTTCGGACTTAAAATGGAGAATTTGAGTTATGAAAGTTGAAGAAAGAAAATCATGTGTTTGAGGCTTGATCCTATGTATATGATGTTATTTTTGCGATTTGATCGCACGAGGAAGTCCGTAAGATGTTTTTAAGGTTGTGTGCATGTTTGGTTTGGAGCCCCGAGGGATCGGGTGAGTTTTGAATGGGGTCCGGGAGGTCTTGGACTTAAGAAAATGCAGGTTCAGGTGTTGCAGACACCAGTGCGGCCGCGGTCATTTCTGCGCGGTCCGCGCTGGAGCCGCGCGGCCGCGATGCATTTTTGTGCGGTCCGCGTGGCTGAGTCTGAGGGCTAGGGTTTCAGGTTAACCAGCGCGGCCGCACACCAAAATAGTGCTGTCCGCGCTGGAAGGGTTCAGAGAAGCCCCAATTTTTCTCCCACTCGGCGCGGCCGCAACACATTTTTGTGTGGTCCGCGCCAGGTCCTCAGAAAGGTATTCAAGTTCGGAAAATCTCAGTCATTTTTCACTTTTCAAAAAACCAAAACCTAATAGGCGATTTTCCAAACAATGTTTTTTCTCCAAAACGATTGGTAAGTGATTTCTAACTTAATTTCTTTATTCCTTAACATCTTTTAACATAATTTCAACTTCAAATCAAAGATTTTCATGGGGAAAATTGGGTGTTTTGGGTAGAACCTAGGTTTTCTACAAATTGAGAAGATGGACCTCAATTTGGGGTCCGATTTAAAAACAAATCATATATTTGGATTCATGAGGGAATAAGTAACCGGGTTTTGGTCCGAACCTCGAGTTTCGACCACGTGGGTCCGGGGGTATTTTTGACCTTTTTGGGAAAAACTTTGAAAAATCTATTTTCATGCATTGGGGATGATTCATTTAGTAATTATTAATGTGATTAAGTAACTTATGACTAGATTCAAGACGATTGGTGGTGGAATCAAGAGGTAAAGCTATACTAGAAGCGTGAGTTGAGTTTGGGGCATTCGAGGTAAGTGTTTGTTCAAACTTTGGCTTGAGGGAATAGGATTAGGATGATATTTTCTACTTGCTAATGTGGAGTACGGTGTATAGGCATGGTGACGGTTATCTATGCACCGGAGTCTAGCATGACCGTGAGTCTTGATTGCTTTTAATTCGAATAATGTGACACAAGCTCCTTGTTTATTTGAAAGTTTCATATAATGTGAATAGTTGAGGAAGAATGATTTAAAAGTAGAATGTGTTGTGAATACTCCCTTGCCGGGATGTGTAGACTGATATATATATTCTCCCTTGTCGGGATATTTTGGGTTGATAGCTGTACCCTTGCCGGGTTGAAGGTATTGAGTTGTTATTCTCCCCTGAAGGGGTCTACTATATGATGTCAGATATTATATACTATACTATGGGATCGTTTGGCACGCAGATATTATATATGATATGAATTGGGATCGTGTGGCATGCCGTCCACTTATATACTATACTATGGGATCGTGTGGCACGCCGTCCACTTATATATGATATTATGGGATCGTGTGGCACGCCGTCCACTTATATATGATATGAATTGGGATCGTGTGGCACATCGTCCACTTATATATGATATTATGGGATCGTGTGGCACGCCGTCCACTTATATATGATATTATGGGATCGTGTGGCACGTCGTCCACTTATATATAATATTATGGGATCGTGTGGCACGCTGTCCACTTATATACTATACTATGGGATCGTGTGGCACGTCGTCCACTTATATATGATATGAATTGGGATCGTGTGGCACGTCGTCCACTTATATACTATATTATGGGATCGTGTGGCACGCCGTCCACTTATATATGATATTATGGGATCGTGTGGCACGTCGTCCACTATGTGTATATATATATATATATCATGGAAACCGGAGTTTCTTCTGTTTATTTCCGATATTTCATTTTTATCTGTTACTCCCTGATAGCATGTCCCCTCCCAGTTTTACTTTGTATTATCTTGTTATTGTTTTCTTGCACTTGTTGTATATATATCTGTACAGGTTAATTGTGGTAGGTACTGTCTAGCCTCGTCACTACTTCGTCGGGGTTAGGCCAGGCACTTACCAGCACATGGGGTCAGTTGTGCTGATGCTACACTCTGTGCATTTTTGTGCACAGATCAGGGAGTAGCTTATGGACCGCAGCAGTAGGACTTCTGGGAGCTATCTTCAGTCCAGGGACTCTCCAGGTAGACTAGCTGGCGTTCGCAGGCCGAAGTCCCTTTTCCATATTTTTCGTTTGTTTATCTTGTATCAGACAAACATGATGTATTTTCCTTTCAGACATTGATTGTAGTATTCTATAGTAGTCCGTGAGCTAGTGACACCAGACTCTGGGTAGCATTTTGGTTCAAACTTTTGCACTTTTGGTTCTCAGTTGCTTTAGATTTAAAGTCTTCCGCTTAAATATTGTCCCGTTTATTATATTGTTTGGAAGAAAGCAGGAAAAATGTTTTATATATTTGGCTTGCTTAGCTCCGATAGTAGGTGCCATCACGACACCCGATGGTGGGAAATCCGGGTCGTGACAGATATATTATACTTAACTTTTATTAGCTAATAATTATTCAAAAGTTAAGTGCATTAACTGCTTATAATATAGTATATAGTATATTAGTGCATTAGCTAATATATATAGTATGCACTAAGTATTAGTGCATTAGCTAATATTATATCGAATATAATATTAGCTAATAAAAGTTAAGTATTAATTCACTTAACTTTTGAATAATTATGTATTAATGCACTAAGCTTTTATCGAATATATATAAAAGCTATATTCGATATATATAAGCTATATTCGATATAATATTAGCTAATGCACTAATACTTAGTGCATAGTATAGTGTAAGTATATATATATAAGCTATATTCTATAATACATATTTAGATGGAAATATCATAAATATAAATAATTGTACTGCTTAAAAGAACATTTATACCTTAAATTGATTGAAAATTTGCTCCTCCAGTGAGAATGGGAAATCACTCCAAGTCGCATAAGGGCCATTATTAAGCTTTCTGGTGGCTTTGGTGATTATCCTTGTAGTAATATTACTAGGGATGAACCTTCAATTTAATAAAACACATTAATATCTTAGTAAAACTGTACAAAACAATAAATGTAAAAATAACAAATAACTCTTACTTATCACCCTCAGGGACTATGATGATCCTGCCATATTGATCATAATGCACCTCTTCGTCATCATCAGCATCACCGTCCGAAGCATGTATATCAGAGGCATGTGTGGAAGGTGTAGGGGGGTCAGAGCTAGTATCTCGCAGGCGAAGGCCTGAAATAGATGGAGTCACAGATGAAGATTGTTGTGAGCCCTATGACTGCAAGCCATGTGACTGCGACATAGCTGTATGGGCCGCAAGTGGACGTGACACTGATAACTGTGACCCAAGTGGCTGTGACCCGAGTGGCTGTGACCCGAGTGGTTGTGACAGTCATGGCTGTGATCCATGTGGATGTGACATGGATCGATGCGATCCATGCGATGCAGATGGTTGCGATCCACGTGGTCGTGAGGCAGGTGGACTGTATGTCGGACGTATAGTCCTACGGCCCTATGACGAAAGACTTGGTATCTGTACGAAGGTGTAGGGTGTGTGATGCTGTGGCAGATAAGAATAGCCCTTGGGTGGAGGCAAAGACATAGGCATAGGCATAGGCACATCAGAAGAGGGTGGAAAAGATTGAGTATTATCTTCTACCCTCCTCTTTGGTTTCCTAGTCTTTTCTCGACCCCGAGAACCAATATGGTCATTGTTACCTCGACCCTTGCCTGTCATCTACATAATATAATACATATTTAGATTGAAACATATAAAGAAACTAGCTATAAATGAGAGTTATTAAAGAAACCAACTTTTTAAAGCTCATCGACGTATAGTTCCTCGTCCGAGAATTCTTCTTCCTCACTAGTTTGAGCTTCATAAGTTGATTCTTCTTCCTCGTTTTCTATAATTCTTACTTCATTTATATCAACTTCTTCCAATATGTGTTCAGGATGTTCCAAATCATTTTCTAAAACTTCGTCCACTATTTGGTGAACACTGGAGATATCGTTTTGATATGCAACATCTAACACATTCTCGACTTCCACCCTACCCACAGGCTTAGTTTTTATTACAACCCACTAATCGGACTTATTCCGCCGCAATGGATAAGGAGCATAATACACTTGCCTAACATTATGTGCAATTATGAAAGGATCATAGCGATCATACTCCCTCGTATGATTAACCTGAATTATGTTGTATTAATTGTGTACTCGTGTACCTCTTGTTGGATGTGGGTTAAACCACTTGCATCTAAAGAGTATCAATTTCTTAAATGGCCAACCTGTATATTCTAGTTCTATTATTTCTTTGAGCACACCATAATAATCAATATCTCCATCTTGGTTGCCATCACCACCTTGAACCCACACCCCACTATTATTGCTATTTTTATTTTTAGATCAATCCTCTATATGAAACTTAAAACCATTCACAACGTACTTAGACATTGTTGTGACCTCAAGCCCAGGTCCCCAAGATATATCTTTCAAAAATTGATTTACACCATTATTTGGATCATTTACCTACATATTGTTAAAAAAATTCATAAGTTAGCATAACTTCCAAACATTGTTTACCTACATAGTGTTAGAATATTTTAAGGAGAAACTTACAAATTGTTTGAACCACGTATCAAATCTCGTATATACATCATCATGGCTAAATTGACCCACGAAGTGACTGTGACACATCAAATATTTTTAGTAGTTGTATTGAGATGTAATCACAGTAATTTTTATAGTTTGATAACTACTAAATCAATACTTACTTGAGAAATGGTACAACTTCGGGACAATTTAGCAACACGTGAAGTGCAGCTGACTTGAACTCCATATCACTCAAACTTCTCTTTCTAACATCCTTAGAACATCGGCTTGGTTGATTGAATATGGACATAGGCGGATATAATGGATCATTCCTAAGGTCGACCGTGTGCCTGTTGGGCCTATTCCTAGCACATGCCACATTACTCTCAAAATAATAAGAACAAAAATGAGCAGTTTCCTTTGCAAGATAAGCTTCGCATATAGATCCTTCAATCCTATTCCTCTGCTTAACAAATTGTTTGCATTTGCCAATTGTCCTACATAATTTCAGGTTAGCCAAGAACATTCAAATAAAACAAAAAATTACATCAATAATATTACCTCTCAAAGGGATACATCCATCTGCATTGAATAGGCCCTCCAAGTCGTGCCTCGTGTACAAGGTGGATTGGAAGGTTTTCCATTACATCAAAAAAACCACATGGAAATATCTTTTCCATCTTAGTAGAAGTTACACGAATGTTCTGATCCATCCGGAGTAGGTTTTCTTCCCTTAATGTGGAAGAACACAAGTCTTTGAAAAACAAACTAATCTCTGTGATGGGTTTCCAGATTTTTTCAGGCAAACCACAAAATGCAATAGGCACTAAGGTCTCCATGAAAACATGACAGTCATGAATTTTCAAATGGCTCAACTTCCCTACCTCCATATCAACTTTTTTCCTAAAATTCGATGCATAACCCTCAGGCATCTTCAATTTCGTTACCCAATCACAAATTTGCCGTCTTTCCTCCAAAGTGAATGTGTAACTTGCTTTGGGTTTGAATACCTTACCGTTGTTTGTTGTTTTCAAGTATAATTCAGGCCACCTGCAATATATTCTTGTAAGTCCATTCTAGCCTTCGGGTTATCTTTTATCTTACCTTTAACATCCATCACTGTTATATTCTTGTAGAATCTTAGCATTCTGTTATCTTACCTTTAACAAATATATTCTTGTAAGGCTACCTCAGTGTCTCTGGACTGAAGTCAGCTCCCGATCAAATTCTACTGCTGAGGTCTAAAAGCTGCTCCTGGATCTGTGCAAAAAATGCACAGAGTGTAGCATCAGCACAACTGGCCCCATGTGCTGGTAAGTGTCTGGCCTAAACCCGACGAAGTAGTGACGAGGCTAGACAGGACCTACCAAAAACAACATGTGCATATATATGCAATAAAAGGGAATATACAGAATCTAAACAGCTAAGAGGGGGGAGCATGCTATGGGGAGCTAACAGTTTCAAATAGAAATCCTCAATAATAGAAAGAAGTAACAAAGCCAAAATGTCAACAAGAATCAAAAGTCAACAATTTGCACAGCATCACCCTTCGTGCTTTTACTCTCGTCCTCACCAAAACAATACACGGCATCACCCTTCGTGCTTTACGCTCTTCCTCACCCAAACAACAATCACAAGGCAAATAGGGTAAGAAAATCTATAACCTCGAAGTAAATCAAATAAACAAGTAATGAAAGAAACAACATAACTCGGATATCAACAAAGAATCAGAAAGCAACAAATACACGGCATCACCCTTCGTGCTTTACTCTCCCGTCCTCACCAAAGAAATCATATAAATGAAATATTCACGGCATCCCCCTTCGTGCGTTTACTCTCTTTCCTCACCATACAATCAATAAAATCGGCACGGAATGGTACATCGTGCGGCACTCCATCACCCTTCGTGCTTTACACTCTTTCCACACAATAGCAAATAATGCACGGCATAACCCTTCGTGCTTTATCACTCTTCCTCACCCAAGAAACAATCACAAACAAAGGGCAAGGGAGTAGACAAATAATGATAGAAATCTCGGTAAGGGAATACAAATAAACAACTAACTCCCGGCAAGGGAGCACAATTAAGCAGTTAAAACCCGGCAAGGGAACAATATCAATAATCTCAGCATCCCGGCAAGGGAGATAGTCAACAAAGCGACAAGCATCCCGGCAAGGGAGCAATTCAATAATTCTTTCTCTTTCTTTCATTTTTTACCTCTTATCTTACTTTACCACCTGAGCCAATGCTCCAAAGGGGTTCAATCATTTCATATACTTTCACGCTTCACGATATACTCGAGCCAATGCTCCAAGAATGTATAAATCATAATTCTTCCTCAAACTCTTCACATTATATGAAATTTATCAATTTAACAAGGAAGAGGTATCACAAAATCCGAATAAACACAAATAAGACTCACGGTCATGCTAGACTCCGGTGTATAGATACTCGTCACCATGCCTATACACCGTACTCAACAATTAGCAAATAGCAACCAACACTCTAATCCTATTCCCTCAAGCCAAAGTTAGAACCAACACTTACCTCGGTCCAAAGAATAGCGATCAACCCTAAAATACCGCCTTTCCTTTATAATCCGACTCAAAAACAACGATATCTAGGCATAATTAATTCAATAATATCAATAAAGACTCGATAACAAAATCCCATAGCTTAGATATGAAGTTCCTAGCATTCTTCCAAAAAAAATACCAAAATTCGACCCGGGGCCCATATGGTCCAAACACGAGGCTCGGACCAAAACCCGATTACCCATAACCCCACGAGTTCAAATATATAATTTATTTTAAGATCCGACCCCAAATTGAGGTTGAATCACTCAAAATTCCCAAAAACCTAACTCTACCCAAAACCCCTAATTTCTACTCTAAATTACATGATTTAAGCTTAGGAACTCAATAGTTAATGATGGAAAATGAAGAAAATAAGTGGGAATTTACTAACCCAAGAAGTATTGGTGAAAGAGAGCTTCAATAGACGCCTAAGGACCTTGGATAAGAAAGAGCTCGTGTGTTTTTATGAAAATCCCGAAGCTACTGTTTCTGAAGTTTTAAAAATTTAACTGGGCGGAAATGGTCTATGCGATCGCGAAGAAATCAATGCGATCGCATAGAGGAAGGGGAAAATGGTCATTGCGATCGCGAAGGAAGCAATGCAATCGCATAGAAGAAGCAGGCTGGGCATTGCGATCGCGAACAGGACTCTGCGATCGCATAGAGGAAAATATAGGGCTTCGCAGGCTAACACTATGCGATCGCGGGAGGATCTATGCGATCGCATTGAACAAACTGGACCCCCCTGAGAATTTACACTATGCGATCGCGGACATAGTTATGCGATCGCATAGCACAAAGGACTGGACAACAGCAGATAGCAGTTCTGCAATTTTCCTATGGCTAAAACAACCCCGGAAGACATCCGAATTACACCCGAGCCCTCGGGGCTCCTAACCAAACACATGCACTAACTCAACAACATCCTACAAACTTAACCATGCGATTAAATTGCCAAAATAACATCATAAACGAGGAATCAAACCTCAAAATCATCACTTTTTCATCAAACTTTCAAACTTAGAGTTTTAGGTCCGAAACACGTCAAATGACGTCCGATTTCAACCAAATTTCACAGGAAGCGCTTAAACCACATATGAGACCTATACCAGGCGCCGGAACCAAAAAACGGGCCCGATACCAACGCTTTCTAATCCATTTTCATTTCAAATTTCCAAATAAAATTCAGAAAAACAATTTCTTTTATAAATTCATTTCTCGGGCTCGAGACCTTGGATTTCGATTTGGGGCATACGCCCGAGTCCCATATTTTTCTACGGACCCTCCGGGACCGTCAAATCACGGGTCCGGGTCCGTTTACCCAAAATGTTGACCATTGTCAACTTTACTCATTTTAATACCAAATTTTAGCATTTTTCGCAGAATTTCACATATAAGCTTTCCGGCTACGTGCCCGGACTGCGCACGCAAATCAAGGCAACTAAAAATGAGGTTTTCAAGGCCTCGGAAGCATGGAAAAAAAAGGGGAAAAATAGGTGATGACCCTTTGGATCGTCACATTCTCCACCTCTAAAACAACTGTTCGTCCTCGAACGGATATAAGAAGGAAGTACCTGAGTCGGGGAAAAGGTGAGGATAACGGTCCCGCATATGGGACTCGGACTCCCAAGTCGATGCCTCAGGAGACTGACCTCTCCACTGAACACGAACCGAAGGACAACTCTTCGACCTCAACTGGCGAACCTGCCGGTCTAGAATAGCTACCGGCTCCTCCTCATAAGATAAGTCCTTGTCCAAGTGGACAGTGCTGAAATATAACACGTGGGATGGATCGCCGTGATATTTCCGAAGCATGGACACATGAAACACTGGATGTACGGCTGATAAGCTCGGTGGCAATGCACGTCTATAAGCCACCTCTCCCACTCGATCAAGAATCTCAAATGGACCAATGAACCTAGGGCTAAGCTTGCCCCTCTTCCCAAATCTCATCACGCCCTTCATAGGCGACACTCGGAGCAATACCCGCTCACCAACCATGAAAGCCACATATCGAACCTTTCGATCTGCATAGCTCTTTTGCCTGGACTGAGCTGTACGAAGCCTACCCTGAATGATCCTGACCTTGTCCAAAGCCTCCTGAACCAAATTTGTACCCAACAACCGAGCCTCTCCCGGCTCAAACCATCTAACCGGAGATCGACATCGCCTACCATACAAAGCCTCATAAGGAGCCATCTGGATACTCGACTGGTAGTTGTTGTTGTAGGCAAACTCTGCTAAAGGCAAGAACTGATCCCACGAACCTCCAAAGTCAATGACACAAGCTCGGAGAATATCCTCCAATATCTGAATAGTCTGCTCGGACTGCCCGTCCATCTGTGGATGAAATGTTGTACTCAACTCAACCTGGGTGCCTAACTCTCGCTTGACTGCTTTCTAGAAACGCGAGGTAAACTACGTGCCTCGATCTGAGATGATAGATACCGGCACACCATGAAGGCGAACAATCTCCCGGATATAGATCTCAGCTAACCTCTCGGATGAATAGGAGACTGCCACAAGAATGAAATGCGCTGACTTGGTCAGCCTATCAACAATGACCCAAACTGCGTCGAACTTCCTCCGAGTATGCGGAAGCCCAACAACGAAGTCCATAGTGATCCACTCCCACTTCAACTCGGGAAGATCAATCCTCTGAAATAATCCACCAGGCCTCTAATGTTCATACTTAACCTGCTGACAATTTAAACATCGAGCCACATAGGCAACGATATCTTTCTTCATTCTACGCCACCAATAATGATGTCGCAAGTCCTGATACATCTTCGCGGCGCCCGGATGAATAGAGTACCGGGAGATATGGGCCTCCTCTAAAATCAACTCTCGATGCCTATCCACATTAGGCACACAAACTCGACCCTGCAATCTCAAAACTCCATCAGCATCTAAGGTAACCTACTTGGCACCTCCGCGTTGTACCGTGTCCCTAAGGACACACAAATGGGGATCATCAAACTGCCGATCACGAATACGCTCTAATAATAAAGAACAAGCGACCGTGCAAGCTAATACTCTACTAGGCTCAGAAATATCCAACCTCACTAACTGATTGGCCAAGGCCTGAACATCCAAAGCAAGCGGTCTCTCGCCGACCGGAATATAAGCAAGACTGCCCATACTGGCTGACTTCCTACTCAAGGCATCGGCCACCACATTGGCCTTTCCCGGGTGATATAGGATAGTGATGTCATAATCTTTTAACAACTCCAACCACCTTCTCTGCCTCAAATTCAACTCTTTTTGCTTGAACAAATACTGAAGACTCTTATGATCCGTGAACACCTCACACGCCACGCCATACAGATAGTGCCTCCAAATAAAGGCGTGAACAATGGTTGCCAACTCCAAATCTTGCACTAGATAGTTCTTCTCATGAACCTTCAACTGCCTCGAAGCATAGGCAATGACCTTGCCATCCTACATCAACACTGCACCAAATCCAATACGAGATGCATCACAATAGACTGTATAAGGCCCTGTACCTGTGGGCAAAACCAATACCGGTGTCGTAGTCATAGCTGTCTTGAGCTTCTGAAAGCTCGTCTTACACTCGTCCGACCATCTGAACTAGGCTCCCTTCTGGGTCAACTTGGTCATCGGGGCTGCAATAGATGAGAACCCCTCCACAAACCGACGATAGTAACCTGCTAACCCCAAGAAACTCCGAATCTTTGTGGCTGATGCTTGTCTAGGCCAGTTCTTGACTGCCTCAATCTTCTTTGGATCAACCTGAATACCCTCTGCTGATACAACATAACCCAGAAATGCAACTGAGCTCAACCAGAACTCGCACTTCGAGAACTTAGCATATAATTGACTATCCCTCAAGGTCTAAAGAACCACTCTAAGATGCTGCTCGTGCTCCTCCCGGCTGCGAGAATATATCAAAATATCATCAATGAAGACTATCATGAATGAGTCCAAATAAGTCCTGAACACTCGGTTCATCAAATCCATAAAGGCTTCTGGGGCATTGGTCAACCCAAATGACATAACCAAGAACTCATAATGCCCGTACCGAGTGCGGAATGTTGTCTTAGGGACATCGGATGCCCTAATCCTCAACTGATGGTAGCCAGATCTCAAGTCAATCTTTGAAAATACCTTGGCACCCTGAAGCTGATCGAACAAATCATCAATCCTCGGTAGTGGATACTTATTCTTAATTGTAACCTTGTTCAATTTCCGGTAATCAATGCACATTCTCATCGAGCCATCCTTTTTCTTTATAAACAGAATCGGCGCACCCCAAGGAGATATGATGGGTCTAATGAAACCCTTCTCAAGCAAGTCTTGCAACTCCTCTTTCAACTCTTTCAACTCTGGCGGAGCCATGCGATATGGCGGAATAGAAATGGGCTGAGTGCCCGGAGCCAAATCGATGCAAAAATCAATATCCCTATCGGGTGGCATCCCAGGCAAGTCTGATGGGAAAACCTCAGGAAACTCACGAACCACGGGAACAGAATCAATAGAGGGAATCTCAGCACTAGAATCACAAACATAAGCCAAGTAGGCCAAACACCCTTCTCGACCATACACCGAGCCTTCACATACGAAATAACATTGCGGGTAGAATGACCAAGAGTCCCTATCCACTTGAAACGGGGCAAATTCGGTAAGGCTAAAGTCACAGTCTTGGCATGACAATCCAAGATTGCATGATACGGGGACAACCAATCCATCCCTAATATAACGTCGAAATCCACCATATCTAAGAGCAACAAATCAACACGGGTCTCAAGTCCCCTAAACACCACAACATAAGAACGATGAACCCGATCAACCACTATAGAATTACTCTCTGGTGTAGATACATATATAGGAATACTCAAGGCATCACTAGGCATAACCAGGTAGGGTGCAAAATAGGACGACACATATGAATACGTAGATCCAGGGTCAAATAGCACTGAAGCATCTCTATCACAGACCAAAATAGTACCTATAATAACAGCATCGGATGACTCAGCCTCTGGCCTGGCTGGCAAAGCATAACATCGGGGCTGGGCCCCACCTCCCTGAATCACATCCCTGGGACGATCGGTTGCTGGCTGACCCCTACCTCTGGCGGTCTGAGCTCCACCTCTATGTCCTCTACCCCCGCCTCTAGCTGGCTAGGCAGGCTGTAGAGCAACTGGTGCCTAAATCATAGGACGAGGACCCTGCTGCTGAGAACTACCCAAAGCTCGAGGGCAAACCTGGCAATGTGACCCATATCACCACAAGTGTACAAGCCCTCGATTGCTGAGACTACTGACCCTGTCGCCCTGAATGACCACCTCGGAAACTCTGAAGCGGCAGTGCACTGATGGGAGCTGGTGGTGCACTGAAGGACTGCTGATCCAAATAATGTGTCTAAGAACCACGACCACCTGATATACCATGTGATACCTGGAGAGCTGACTGAAAGGGCCTAGGAGGATGGCCTCTACCATACGAATCTCTACCTCCAGACGGGGTACCACTGAATTTTCCTGAATGACGGGGCCTTTTATCCGACCCATGACCACCTCCCTGTGACAGAACCATCTCAACTCTACGGGCCACATTGGCCGCCTCCTGAAATGTGATCTCGCTCCCGGCCTCCTTGGCCAGTTGAAGACGAATCGGCAGAATAAGACCATCAATAAACCTTTTCACCCTCTCTCTCTTTCTCGGTGGGAAGTATGATGGGAGCATGGCGAGATAAATCGATGAACTTGGTCTCATACTGGGTAACAGTCATGGAACCCTGCTGGAGGCGCTCAAACTGCCTGTGAAGAGCCTCCCTCTGAGTGACTGGGAGAAACTTCTCCAAAAACAACTCTGCAAACTGGTCCCAAGTCAAAAACGGCGACCCTGCTGGTCTGGCTAAGCAATAGTCCCTCCACCAAGTCTTGGCGGATCCAGATAGACGAAAGGTGGCAAAATCAACTCCATTGGTGTCAACAATACCCATGTTCTGAAGAACCCCGTGGCAGCTATATAAGAAATCCTGGGATCCTCTGAAGAAGCATCGCTGAATGTGGTAGTGAATAGCTTGGTGAATCGATCCAATCTCCAGAGAGCATCGGCGGACATAGCGACACCATCGCCGGTCTGAGCCGCTGTAGGTTGAACTGCCACTATTGGCTGAACCATCGGAACCTAAACCTGGGGAGCTACCTGCTCCGGAGTACGTGTAGCGGGAGTCTGAACCCCTCATCCGGCCTGAGAAGTGGCTGGTGCTACTGGAAGAAAACCCGCTCATGAGATGCTCTCTATGAAGCCTACCAATCGGACCAAAGCGTCCTGAAGCACTAGAGTGGCTATGAAACCCTCTAGGACCTGAGCTGGGCCCACTGGAGCTGCTGGAGCTAGAACCTCATCATCATAGTCAACATGAGGCTCCACCTCTGGGACTGCTGCTCGGGGCTGAGCTCTGCCCCTGCCTCGGCCTCTGGCACGGCCTCGACCTCGCCCTCTGCCCCTAATAGGAGCTGCTGCTGGGAGCTCGGGATGCTACGCGGTCGATGAAGAAGCATGTGTCCTTGCCATCTGCGAAAGAACGGAGTAGAAATTCAATCAGTATTGGGGAAACAGAACCGCACGACAAGAAAGAACAGAAGCGAAGTTTTCCTAACTCAGTAGCCTCTGCGGGATAAATACAGACGTCTCCGTACCGATCCCTCAGACTCTACCGAGCTCGTCCGTGATTTGTGAGACCTAAGTAACCTAGTGCTCTGATACCAACTTGTCACGACCCGGATCTCCCACCATCAGGAGTCGTGATGGCGCCTACTATTGGAGCTAGGCCAGCCAAGTATTAAAACATTTCTGATAACATTTGCAACAATATAAAAAAATGAGACAACTAAATAAAAGCGAAAGTCTTAACTTATATAGAAATTGAATAGAAATGCGGAAAGTTTAACATAATCCTCTACCCAAGATTGGTGTCACAATGCTCACGAACTTCTAAGATTTACTAAATAATATCGCCTGAAAGAAAATTTTAAACTGTTTGTTTCGGTACAAAAGATAACAAACTGAATAAGGAGAGAGAGACTCCAGGCCTGCGGACGTCAGCAAGGCTACCTCGGTGTCTCTGGATTGAAGTCAACTCCCGATCAAATCCTACTACTGAGGTCCAAAAGCTGCTCCTGGATCTGTTCAAAAATATACACAGAGTGTAGCATCAGCACAACCGGCCCCATGTGCTGGTAAGTGTCTGGCCTAACCCCGGCGAATCAGTGACGAGGCTAGACAGGACCTACCAAAAACAACCTGTGCAGATATATGCAATAAAAGGGAATATACATAATCTAAACCGTTAAGAGGGGGGAGCATGCTATGGGAAGCTAACAGTTTCAAATAGAAATCCTCAATAACAGAAAGAAGTAACAAAGCCAGAATGTCAACAAGAATCAAAAGTCAACAATTTGCACGGGATCACCCTTCGTGCTTTTACTCTCGTCCTCGCCAAAACAATACACGGGATCACCCTTCGTGCTTTACGCTCTTCCTCACCCAAACAACAATCACAAGGCAAATAGGGTAAGGAAATCTATAACCTCGAAGTAAATCAAATAAACAAGTAATGAAAGAAACAACATAACTCGGATATCAACAAAGAATCAGAAAGCAACAAATACACGGCATCACCCTTCGTGCTTTACGCTCTCGTCCTCACCAAAGCAATCATATAAATGAAATATGCACGACATCACCCTTCGTGCTTTTACTCTCTTTCCTCACCATACAATCAATAAAATCGGCATGGAATGGTACATCGTGCGGCATGGTATCACCCTTCGTGCTTTACACTCTTTCCTCACAATAGCAAACAATGCATGGCATCACCCTTCGTGCTTTATCACTCTTTCTCACCCAAGCAACAATCACAAACAAGGGGCAAGGGAGTAGACAAATAATGATAGAAATCCCGGCAAGGGAATACAAATAAACAGCTAACTCCCGGCAAGGGAGCACAATTAAGTAGTTAAAACCCGGCAAGGGAATAATATCAATAATCTCGGCATCCCGGCAAGGGAGATAGTCAACAAAGCAACAAGCATCCCGGCAAGGGAGCAATTCAATAATTCTTTCTCTTTCTTTCATTTTTTACCTCTTATCTCACTTTACCACCTGAGCCAACGCTCCAAAGGGGTTCAATCATTTCATATACTTTCACGCTTCACAATATACTCGAGCCAATGCTCCAAGAATGTACAAATCATAATTCTTCCTCAAACTCTTCACATTATATGAAATTTATCAATTTAACAAGGAAGAGGTATCATAAAATTCGAATAAACACAAATAAGACTCACGGACTCCGGTGTATAGATACTCGTCACCATGCCTATACACTGTACTCAACAATTAGCAAATAGCAACCAACACTCTAATCCTATTCCCTCAAGCCAAAGTTAGAACAAACACTTACCTCGGTCCAAAGAATAGATACTGCCTTTCCTTTATAATCCGACTTAGAAACAACGATATCTAGGCATAATTAATTCAATAATATCAATAAAGACTCGATAACAAAATCCCATAGCTTAGATATGAAGTTCCTAGCATTCTTCCAAAAAAAACCAAAATTTGACCCCGGGACCACATGGTCCAAACACGAGGCTCGGACCAAAACCCGATTACTCATAACCCCACGAGTTCAAATATATAATTTATTTTAAGATCCGACCCCAAATTGAGGTTGAATCACTCAAAATTCCCAAAAACCTAACTCTACCCAAAACCCCTAATTTCTACTCTAAATTACATGATTTAAGCTTAGGAACTCAATAGTTAATGATGGAAATGAAGAAAATAAGTGGAAATTTACTAACCCAAGAAGTATTGGTGAAAGAGAGCTTCAATAGATGCCTAAGGACCTTGGAGAAGAAAGAGCTCGTGTGTTTTTATGAAAATCCCGTATCTACTGTTTTTGAAGTTTTAAAAATTTAACTAGGCGGAAATGGTCTATACGATCGCGAAGATAGGGGAAAATGGTCAGTGCGATCGCGAAGGAAGCACTACGATCGCATAGAAGAAGCGGGCTGGCATTGCGATCGCGAACAGGACTCTGCGATCGCATAGAGGAAAATATAGGGCTTCTCAGGCTAACACTATGCGATCGCGGGAGGATCTATGCGATCGCATTGAACAAACTGGACCCCCCTGAGAATTTACACTATGCGATCGCGGACATAGTTATGCGATCGCATAGCACAAAGGACTGGACAACAGCAGACAGCAGTTCTGCAATTTTCCTAAGGCTAAAACAACCCCGGACACATCCGAATCACACCCGAGCCCTCGGGGCTCCTAACCAAACACATGCACTAACTCAACAACATCCTACAAACTTAACCATGCAATTAAATTGCCAAAATAACATCATAAACGAGGAATCAAACCTCAAAATCATCACCTTTTCATCAAACTTCGTAAACTTTCAAACTTAGAGTTTTAGGTCCGAAACACATCAAATGACGTCCGATTTCAACCAAATTTCACAGGAAGTGCTTAAACCACATATGAGATCTGTACCGGGCGCTGGAACCAAAATACGGGCCCGATACCAACTCTTTCTAATCCATTTTCATTTCAAATTTCCAATTAAATTTCAGAAAAATGATTTCTTTTAAAAATTCATTTCTCGGGCTTGGGACCTCGGATTTCGATATCGGGCATACGCCCGAGTCCCATATTTTTCTACGGACCCTCCGGGATCGTCAAATCACGGGTCCGGGTCTGTTTACCCAAAATGTCGACCAAAGTCAACTTTACTCATTTTAATACAAAATTTTAGCATTTTTCACATAATTTCACATATAAGCTTTTCGGTTACGCGCCCGGACTGCGCACGCAAATCGAGGCAACTAAAAATGAGGTTTTCAAGGCCTCGGAAGCACGGAAAAAAAAAGGGGAAAACAGGTGATGACCCTTTGGGTCGTCACATAAACTATGATCAGGAGGCAAGAATTGACGATGATAATCAAACCATGATTGCTTTCGGCCATATTTCAAAGTGAACGCTTTACTATTTTCCATGCATTAATGACAAGCTAGCTTCCCAGCAGTCATCCATCTAGACAACATTCCATACGTAAGGAAATCGTTAATTGTCCACATTAAATTAGCATGCAAATTGAAATTCTGCTTGGTTGATATGTCATATGTTTCAACACCATCGTACTATAATTGTTTTAGCTCATCAATCAAAGGTTGGAAATATACATCAATCAAAATTTTCGGATTACGTGAACCGGGGATAATACAATTTAAGAATATATATGGACTAGTCATGCACAACTCAGGTGGTAGATTATAAGGTGTAAGAAAGACAGGCCAATATGAATATGGTGTCACAGATACAAAAAAAGGCGTGAAGCCATCCGCACACAGACCTAATCGAATGTTCCTTGGTTCACTAGCAAAATCTGGATATGTTCTATCAAAGTACTTCCAAGCTTCTCCATATGAAGGATGACACATAACACCAGGTGGTTTTCTATTTTCAAAGTGCCATCTCATATGAGGAGCAAAACTCATCGACGCATATAACCTCTTTAACCTAGGTATAAGAGGTAAATAATGCATCGACTTGATAGCGACCATATTCCCTCTAGAAAGCCTCTTGAAACGAGGCTTTTCGCAAAATTTACAACTGTCCAAAGTTGCATCATCTTTATAATATAACATACAACCATCTTCACAACAATCAATTCTCATTGATGAAAGTCCTAACTTAGAAACTAATCTCTTTGCCTTATAGAAATCAATAGGTAATTCGATATCAAGGTCAACTAGTTCAAGCATAAGGTCAATGAAAGAGTCCATGGCTCCTTGAGAAATATTTCAATCAGATTTCATACTTAGTAATCTAATTGCAACAGATAACTCAGAGTGCGGACTTCCATTACGTAGTGGATGACTAGCTTCCTCTAATTGTTCATAAAAACGTTTTGCGTCATCATTAGGAGTTTGTTCAACATTTTCATTGGGCTCACCCCCTAAGTGCATCCCAAAAGCATCCGCAACCATATCATGAATTCTAGAATCACGATTTGTATTCTCCACTGACCTACTACTTTCACCCACAACCATGTTATGAAATATCCTATGGCTACCATCGATCTCTCCATGATTAGTCCACACAAAGTAATTTTCTATAAACCCCTTTCTATAAAGATGATGCTTAACTTCTACCGGTTTTCCAAACTTCATACAGTCGCACCTAACACAAGGGCACCTAATTACTCCTTCAGTTAGGTATGGTGGAAGTGACATTGCATGTATAATAAAGTCATCCACCCCTACTACAAAATCCTCCCTCAATCCCTGTCGATTAGGATAATTCCTATTGTACATCCAAGTACGATGTTCCATCTATACAAATAAAACAAGAGGAAATTAATTTAGTTAATTCATATCCTAATCCTTTTTTAGTTAACTAAAAGTTGAATTCATATCCTAAAAGTCTTTAATATAACCTTTTATTTCTATTTGTATAACATTTCGCTAAAGGCATTCATGCTTTTAATATAAATATGTTAATATAAAATAGTAAGCAGTTCTCAATGAATAAGATTCAACAAAGAACATAATAAATTACAAAACGTTTTCTCAATGAATACCAAAAGAGTTCGTAAAAGTGAACTTATGAATAAACTACCTAAGATTTTAACACAAGAGCTTAATAATTTTAAATGTTTCATGTCCTTTGAAGGCATAAATTTAGTATTTTTAATATTCTTTCTCCATGCTTCTAGTTGTTGCTTCATAAATTGAAATTTAACCCCATATATAAATTAGTCTACCTAAATAGTTAATTTATTTTTTCTAAACTTATAGAATTACAAGAAAATGAGCTAGCAATTCAAATTTATTCGAGAGAGAGACCATTTTTAGGAATTAGTAGGGTTTAGGGTTTCTTCTCTTCAAACAATTTCTTTCCCAGATTAGTAGGTAAAACTAAATATTTTGGACTAAATGTATTAATAAGAACCCTAAAAATTACAAAAAATATATAACTTTGAACCCTAACATGGTTGAGCTAACTTTGAACCCTAACATGGAGAAATTAAACCCTAACATGGAGAAGTTAACTTTGAACCCTAACATGGTTGAACAAATAATATATAACTTTGAAACCTAACATGGAGAAATTAAACTAAATCAGTGTATTTCAAAAAAAACAAAGAAAGGAGAGAGAAACGTACCTTGGGAATGGAGGTCGCCGACGGTGGAGCTACTGCCGTCGGTGGTCGTCGGTGGCGTGGGTGGCGCCGCTGCTGCTGGGAGTCGGAGGGGGGGTTGAGTGTGAGAGAGAAAAGAGAGATTTTGGGGAAATTTTTTGAAATAATGGGAGGGGAAACCCGGTTTTGACACTGGAATTAAAAATAACGACCAACTTTGGTCGCTATTTCTAAAAAAAAAATTTACTTTTAATTCAATTTAAAATTATGTACATATGTAGTATAAATTTAGGATTTTAATTCAATTTAATATATATATCTACTCATACTAAACTCTACACTTCGTGCGCAGATCCAAGTACATCTGGATGCGTTGATTGCTAGATTTAGTGGTAGTACCTGCTCGGAGACTTTGAGGTAGCTGCTATGATGTCACAACCCCAATCCCCGGTCGTGATGGCACCCAACACGATGCTAGGCAAGCCCAACCAATTCGTCACTCACAATTCCTTAAGTAGAATTCATTACCAATTAATAGGATTAAATGCCAAATTAACATGATTATAACTCTGTAGCAATAGATAAACAGTACGGAAAACTCCACAAAATATCACTATAAATCCCACTGATCTGGTGTCACGAGCCGAGAGCCAATATTACTAGTCTGTGTAGCAACCTATACATAGAGTGGTCCAGAATGCGGAAAATAAAGAGGATAAGGGGAGAAATCGGGTCCTGCGGACGCCATGCAGCTACCTCGATGACTCCGGAATAAGCTGAACAACAGCAGAAGGCTCAAATCCGGGATACCTGTATCTGCACACATAGTGCAGGGAGTAAAGTGAGTACTCCAACTCAGTGAGTAATAGCAATAAATAATGACTGACGGAAAGAAAACTCGTAAAAACACTACGCAGTTCTATATTTAAACGGTGAGAATATCAAAAATAGCAACTGAATGAAGAAGTCAGTTAAAAGTCCTTTTAACCAGTATTCATTTCATTTACTCCTCACGATAACCGAATTCCTACTTGTACTGCTGCGGCGTGCAGCCCGATCCACATAGTATACTGCTGCGGCGCGCAGCCCGATCCATATATATATATATATATATATATATATATATATATATATATATATATATATATATATATATATATATATATATATATATATATATATATATATATATATATATATATATATATATATATATATATATATATAAATATATATACTGATGCGGCGTGCAGCCCGATCCATATATATATACTACTACGGCGTGCAGTCCGATCCATATAATATACTACTTTGGCGTGCAGTCCGATCCATATAATATACTACTGCGGCGTGCAGTCCGATCCATATAATCAAATACCCTCACAATGGGGTTCTCGACCCCTCTCAGTCAATATAGACTTGGCCTCTCGGGCACACTAATATAGGACGGGGTTCTCAACCCACACGTTACTCTCATTAGGATTTAACAATTTCTAAGCTGGTTCATATTATGTTTATCAGTTAAGAACAAGATTGAGGGTATGATTTCGACAAGAAAAGTGAGGTTAACCAATACAAATGGCCCCTAAGGTTTCTACAGATCGGCACAAGGCCCCAAACATGGCAACTAGCCCATAATATAATGATATTAATCAAGTCTCAGTCAAAAGTACAGTAGAGTCATCAAACGGGACGGACCGAGTCCAAACCCCCAGTAGTAACAGACCCCACGCTCATCATACAGCGTGTGTCTCATCTCAACATAGCTCCACGTTGTGCAAATCCGAGGTTTCAAACCCTCAGAAGATCATTTATAACCATTACTCACCTCAAGCAGGCCGAAATCCTAACTCGCTACTCCCTTGCCTCACAAATCAACCTCCTCGAGCGTCGAATCTGGTCAAAACAACAAGTAATACATTACAATAGGCTAAGGGAATACAACCCAATCGAAAAGACTCGAAAAATATCGAAAATCACGAATTTGGCAAAACCCGAGCCCCGGGCCCACTTCTCAAAAAATCAGAAAATTTACATCACCGGATTCCTTTTCTCGTCACGAGTCTATACATATCAAATTTACCAAAATCCGAGATCAAATGCTCCCTCAAACCCCAAATTTACATTCAAAAAGTCAAGCCCTAATTCTTCTCTTTTTAATCAAATTTCCATGAATTTAGATGTTGAATCTACAATTAAATGATGTTTTTAGGTCATAAGACTCACCTCCAATCAATCCCAGTCGAAACCCTCTTTAATCCTCGTCCAAAAGCTCTCAAGGATGTTCAAAAATGGAGGAAATAAACTTAGGCTCGCGGATAAAATGCTATAAAAAACCTTTCTGTCCAACCCAGATTTCTCCTATGCGATTGCATCCAGACCTCTGCGATCGCATAGACCAAAAATTCCATGGTCTCAAATTACCCTATGCAATCGGAACAGGCCCTATACGATCGTATTGCCATACCAGACAACACTGTGCGATCGCAACCCCTTCATGCGATCGCATTGAACAACCAAACAGCCCCTAAAAATCCATCTATGTGATCGCAGCCCTTGCTATGCGATCGCATAGAGCAAAATTGCTCTGCACTGACTGATGCATTTCTGCAGCATTTTCCAACTTCAAAAATTCCCGTTAGCCATCTGAAATCACCCAGAGGCCCCCGGGACCTCAACCAAAAGTTCCAACCCATCCTAAAACATCATTCAAACTTGTTCCAATCACCAAAACACCACAAACAACACCAAAACCATCAAATTACATCGGATTCAAGCCTAAATTTCTTAAAAACTTCCGAAATACGCATTTGATCAAAATCCTGACCAAAACACTTCCGAATGATCTGAATGTTTGCACACACATCCAAAATCATCTAGCGAAGCTACTGCAACTCTCGGAATTCCATTCCGACCCCCGTATCAAAATTTCACCTACCAACCGGAATTTGCCAAAATACTAACTTCGCCAAATCAAGCCTAATTCCACTCCGGACCTCCAAAATCAATTCCGATCACACTCCTAAGACACATGTCAACCCCCAAAGCTAACCAAATCAACGGAAATCACATCCGAGCCCTCTAACTTAATAGTCAACATCCGGTTGACTTTTCCAAAACAAGCCTCCCTTAAAGAGACTAAGTGTCTCATTTCCTATCAAAACCAATCCGATTTAAATTCATAACACACCGAATACCGATAACGAAACATTAAAAAGCATAAAATGGGGGAAACGGGGCAGTAACTCACGTGACGATGGGCCGGGTCGTCACATCCTCCCCAACTAAAACAAACGTTCATCCTCGAGCGGGTCAAGAAACATACCTGGAGCCTCAAACATGTGAGGATATCTGCTCCGCATCTCCCGCTCGGTCTCCCAAGTAGCCTCCTCCACGGGCCGACCTCTCCACTGCACCTTCACCGAAGCGATATCCTTTGATCTCAATATCCGAACCTGACGACCCAAAATAGCCACTAGCTCCACATCGTAGGTCAAATCATTATCCAACTGGACCATGTTGAAGTCTAAAACATGAGACGGGTCCCCAACATACTTCCGGAGCATAGAAACATGGAATACCGGATGCACACTCGACAGGTTGGGTGGCAAAGCAAGCTCATAAGACACATCCCAAATCCTCTAAAGCACCTCAAAAGGCCCAATGTACCGAGGACTCAACTTGCCTTTCTTCCCAAACCTCATAACACCCTTCATGGGCAAAACCTTCAGCAAGACCTTCTTACCAATCATGTAGGATACATCTCGAACCTTCCGGTCCGCATAACTCTTCTGACGTGACTGAGCCGTACGAAGTCTTTCCTGAATTACCTTCACTTTCTCTAAGGCATCCTGAACCAAGTCTGTTCCCAACATCCTAGCCTCGCCAGGCTCGAACCAACCAACCAGAGATCTACACCGTCTCCTATACAAGGCCTCATATGGTGCCATCTGAATGCTGGACTGATAGCTATTGTTGTAGGCAAACTCTGCAAGCGGCAGAAACTCATCCCAAGAACCTTCGAAATCAATAACACAGGCGCGCAACATGTCCTCCAGTATTTGAATAGTGCGCTCGGATTGTTCGTCCGTCTGAGGATGAAATGTTGTGCTCAACTCTACCTGAGTACCCAACCCTCTCTGCACGGTTCTCCAAAACTGCGAAGTAAACTGAGTTCCTCTATCTGAGATGATGGAAACCGAAACACCGTGCAACCAAACAATCTCCCGGATATAAATCCCTGCCAACCACTCTGAAGAATAGGTAGTACACATAGGAATGAAGTGCGCGTACTTGGTCAGCCGATCCACAATCACCCAAATAGCATCAAACTTCTTCAAAGTCAGAGGAAGTCTGACCACAAAGTACATAGTAACTCTCTCCCACTTCCACTCCGGAATAATCATCCGCTGAAGTACGCCACCCAGTCTCTGATGCTCGTACTTTACCTGCTGACAGTTGAGACACCGAGCCACATACCCTACTATATCCTTTTTCATCCTTCTCCACCAGTAGTGATGCCTCAAATCCTGATACATCTTCGCGGCACCTGGATGGATGGAATACCGCGAGCTGTGGGCCTCCTCCAATATCAACTCCCGAAGCCCATCCACATTGGGCACACAAATCTGGCCCTACATCCTCAACACACCATCACCATCAATGGTCACATCCCTGGAATCATCATGTTGAATCCTGTCCTTAAGGATAAGCAAATGTAGATCATCATACTAGCGCTCTCTGATGCGGTCATACAAGGAAGACCGAGAAACCACACAAGCCAACACCCGACTAGGCTCTGAAATGTCTAATCTCACCATCCGATTGGCCAAAGCCTGAACATCAACTGTAAAGGGCCTCTCCCTAACTGGAATGTACGCCAAACTCCCCATGCTAACCGCCTTCCGGCTCAACGCATCGGCCACCACATTGGTCTTCCCGGGGTGATACAAAATGGTAATATCATAATCCTTGAGCAACTTAAGCCACCTCCACTGCCTCAAATTAAGATCCTTTTGCTTGAAAAAATGTTGAAGACTGCGATGATCAGTGAATACCTCACAAGATACGCCATATAAATAGTGCCTCCAAATCTTCAAAGCATGAAGTATGGCAGCCAACTCTAAGTCATGAACAGGGTAGTTCTTCTCCTGGGGCTTCAACTGACGAGAAGCATATGAAATCACTCTATCCTCCTACATCAACACACAGCCAATCCCAACTCTCGAAGCGTCATAATAGATGGTATAAGAACCTGAAGCTGATGGTAACTCCAATACCGAAGTTGTGGTCAAAGCTGTCTTGAGCTTCTGAAAGCTCTTCTCGCACTCGTTCGAACATACAAATGGAGCACCCTTCTGCGTCAACTTGGTCAAGGGCGATGCAATGGATGAAAATCCCTGAACAAACCGCCGATAATAGCCTGCTAACCCAAGAAAGCTACGAATCTCTATGGCTGAGGACGGTCTAGGCCAACTCTGAACCGCATCTATATTCTTTGGATCAACCTGAATACCCTCGCTGGACACCACGTGGCCCAAGAAAGCCACTGACCCAAGCCAAAACTCACACTTGGATAACTTTGCATAAAGCTTCTCCTCCCTCAATCTATGTAATACCACTCGCAAATGTTGTGCGTGCTCCTCCTGGCTACGCGAGTACACCAATATATCATCAATAAAAATGATCACGAACGAATCCAGATATGGCCGAAATACATTGTTCATCAAATGCATGAATGCAGTTGGGGCATTAGTCAGCCCAAAGGACATAACAAGAAGCTCATAGTGCCCATATCTAGTCCTGGAAGTAGTCTTCATAATATCTAAATCCCTGATCTTCAACTGGTGATAGCCTGAACGAAGATCGATCTTGGAGAATACCCTTGCACCCTGAAGCTGGTCAAATAAATCATCGATACGAGGCAGGGGATACTTGTTCTTCACTGTTACTTTGTTCAATTGCCTGTAGTCAATGCACATTCTCATTGTGCCATCCTTCTTTTTCACAAATAGAACCGGTGCACCCCACGGTGACACACTAGGCCGAATGAACCCCTTATCCAGGAGTTCCTGAAGCTGATCCTTTAGTTCTTTCAACTCTGTCGGTGCCATACGATATGGAGGAATGGAAATGGGCTGAGTTCTCGGCACCAGGTCAATACCAAAATCAATGTCCCTGTCCGGTGGCATGCCCGGCAGGTCTGCAGGAAACACATCGGAGACAATGCTAGGAGTCTCAGCTCCAACATCCCTCAAAAGAGCCAAATATGAGAGACAACCTTTCCCAACCATACGCTGGGCCTTTAGAAAAGAAATCACCCTGCTAGGCACATAGTCAGTCACGCCACGCCACTCAATCCTCGGAACACCCGGTATAGCCAAAGTGACTGTCTTAGCATGACAGTCTAGAATAGCACGGCATGGAGATAGCCAATCCATGCCCAAAATGACATCAAAATCCACCATGCTCAATAGCAATAGATCCACTCGGGTCTCTAGACCCCCAATAGTCACCATACATGACCGGTACACACGGTCTAAAATAAAAGTATCGCCCACTGGGGTAGATACATGAACAGGTAAAGCAAGAAACTCATGGGGCGTACCCAAATAACGAGCAAAGTATGATAACGCATAAGAAAAGGTGGAACGGGGATCAAATAATACAGAGGCATCTCTGTGGCCGGCTGAAACAATACCTGTAATGACAGTATCTAAAGCAATAGCATCTGGCCTGCCAGGAAGTGCATAGAAATGGGCTTGATCACCCCCTGATCGACCTCCCCCTCTAGGGCGACCCCTAGTTGCCTGACCTCCACCCTTAGCTAGCTGGGCAAGTGGTGAAGTAACTGGAGCAGAAGTTGAGGGCTGACCCCTCTGCTGAGATGAGCTAGCAGCACGGAGAGGACACTCCCTCCGCATATGCCCGAACTCTCCACACTTATAGCAACTCCCGGGTGCTGGGAACTAGGACTGAAGGGAACCCCTCATGCCAGAGTGGCTAGCTGATGCACTCGACCTGGAAGAACCCTGAGCAGATGGAGCACGAGATGAACTCTGTGCTGGAAGAGTGCTGAGAGATGGCTGACTCTGCTGAGAACTCTGATAACCATGACTAGAAGATCCACCTCGGTACTCAGGTCAAGCAGACTGAGCGGGACTGAAAGAACGATCCCGACCCTGCTGGAACTGGCCCCTCGAAGGAGCTCCACTTAAACTGCCAGAACCTTGAGGCCTCTTGGCCTCCCTCTCCTCTCTCTCCTAACGGCAAGCCGTCTCAATATCATGAGCAATATCAACTTTATCCTCCAAGGAAATACCTAAAACTCTCTCTCGAGTCATCAGGATACGAAGGTGATAATTAAGACCATCCACGAACCTCTTAATCCTCTCCCGATCAGTCGGAACTATCCATGAGGCATAATGAGCCAACTCAGAGAATCTCGCCTCATACTAAGACACAGTCATATCTCTCTGGCGAAGCCACTCAAACAGTCTACGCAACTACTCCCTCTGAGACTGCGGAATCCACTTCTCCAAGAAGAGAGTGGAGAACTCCTGCCAAGTCAAAGGTGCTGCACCTGCCGGCCTACGCGGGTCATACGCCTCTCACCAAGTGAAGGCTGCTCCAGTAAACTGAAATGTAGTAAAAGCCACACCGTTGGGCCCAAGAATCCCTGTTGTCTGAAGCATACGCTGACACTTGTCGAGGAAACCCTGGGCATCCTCGCCCTGAGCACCACTGAAAGAAGGAGGATGAAGTCTACTGAACCTCTCGAGACGACGCTACTCATCATCCGGCATAGCTGGTGCTGCGAACTCCTGAACTAGCACCACTAGTTGAGCTGGAGGTGCCTCTGGAGTCTGTAATCCCTGCACTACCTGCTCAGGTGTGCGAGCAGCGGGGGTCAGATTGCCTCCCCCAGCCTGCAAAGTAGTTGCTGCTGCGGTGGCTAAAACTGCTTGAGCCAGGCCTGTGCAAACTGATAAGATCTGTTCCAAGGCCTCCTGAAGACCTAGAACCACGATAGGCACAGCTAGTGCCTGAACTGGTGCTACTGGAGAATCCATAGCTGGAGCCTGATCCGGAGCTGGTGTAGCTGGTGGGTCAACAGGTGTTGCCCTCGCTGATCTGCCTCTGCCACGTCCATGGCCTCTGGTGGCCTTAGTGGGTGGCACTGGTGGTCGTCCACCTCGTCCGGTAGCATGAGTCCTTGCCATCTGCGAGAGAATTGAATAACAATAGTTAAGCATTCGGATCAACAAGTTCGCACGATAAGAGTTTCAAGAATGTGGAATTTTACTAACAGGTTCTGCAACCTCCCGAGGATAAGTACAGACGTTTCCGTACCGATCCGCGAGACTCTACTAAACCGGCTCAAGACTCACGAGACCTAGTAACCTAGGCTCTGATACCAACTTGTCATGACCCCAATCCCCGGTCGTGATGGCGCCCAACACGATGCTAGGCAAGCCCAACCAATTCGTCACTCACAATTCCTTAAGTAGAATTCATTATCAATTAATAGGATTAAATGTCAAATTAACATGATTATAACTCTGTAGCAATAGATAAACAGTACGGAAAACTCCACAAAATATTACTATAAATCCCACCGATCTGGTGTCACGAGCCGAGAGCCTCTATTACTAGTCTGTGTAGCAACCTATACATAGAGTGGTCCAGAATGCGGAAAATAAAGAGGATAAGGGGAGAAATCGGGTCCTGCGGACGCCACGCAGCTACCTCGATGACTCTGGAATAAGCTGAACAGCAGCAGAAAGCCCGAACTATGCCTCCGGGATACCTGTATCTACACACATGGTGCAGGGAGTAAAGTAAGTACTCCAACCCAGTGAGTAATAGCAATAAATAATGACTGACGGAAAGAAAAGTCGTAAAAACATTACGCAGTTCTATATTTAAACGGTGAGAATATCAAAAACAGCAACTGAATGAAGAAGTCAGTTAAAAGTCCTTTAAACCAGTATTCATTTCATTTACTCCTCACGATAATCGAATTCCTACTTGTACTGCTGCGGCGTGCAGCCCGATCCACATAGTATACTACTGCGGCACGCAGCCCGATCCATATATATATATATATATATATATATATATATATATATATATATATATATATATATACTGCTGTGGCGTGCAGCCCGATCCACATAAATATATATACTGCTACGGCGTGCAGCCCGATCCATATATATATATATATATATATATATATATATATATATATATATATACTATTGCGGCGTGCAGTCCGATCCATATAATATACTACTGCGGCGTGCAGTCCAATCCATATAATATACTACTGCGGCGTGCAGTCCGATCCATACAATCAAATACCCTCACAATGGGGTTCTCGACCCCTCTCAGTCAATATAGTGTGACGACCCAAAGGGTCATCACCGTAGTTCTTCCTTGTTCCGCGCTTACAAGGCCTTGAAAACCTCGCTTTTAGTTGCCTCGATTTGCATGCGCAGTTCGAGCGCGTAGCCGGAAAGTTTTTATGTTAGAATATGTGAATCATGTGAAACATTTGATGGATTTTGATATTAAGATGCATAATATTGACTTCGGTCAACATTTTGGGTAAACGTACCCGGACCTGTGATTCGACGGTCCTGGAGGGTCCGTAGAAAAATATGGGACTTGGGCGTGTTCCCGGAATTAAATTCCGAGGTCCCAAGCCCGAGAAATGAAATTTTGTGTGACATTGTTTTCTGAAATTAATTAAGGAAAATGAAGAAGGAAATTGATCAGAAAACTGTGGTATCGGGCTCGTATTTTGGTTCCGACGCCCGGTACAAGTCTTAAATATGTTTTAAGCACTATCTGAAAAGTTTGGCTAAAAACGGACGTCATATGACGTATTTCGGACTTAAAATGGGGAATTGGAGTTTTATGAAAGTTGAAAGAAAATCATGTATTTTGAGGCTTGATTCTATGTATATGATGTTATTTTGGCGATTTGATCGCACAAATGAGACCGTAAGATGTTTTTAATATCATATGTATGTTTGGTTTGGAGCCCCGAGGGCTCGGGTGAGTTTTGAGTGGGGCCCGTAAGGTCTTAGACTTAAAAACAATGCAGGTTCAGGTGTTGCAGGCCCAACGCGGCCGCGGCCATTTCCGCGTGGTCTGCGCTGGCAGCCACGCGGCCGCAGTGCTTTTCTGTGCGGTCCGTGTGGTGGGGGTTCAGAGGGTCGGTAGCCAGGTCGACTAGCGCGGCCGCGCACCAAATCAGTGCGGTCCGCGCTGGGTGGGTTCAGAGAGTCCACTTCTTCCCTCCCTCGGCTCGGCCGCGGTGCATTTCCGCGCGGTCTGCGCTGGCAGCCACGCGGCCACGGTGCATTTTTGCGCGGTCCGCGCCAGCCCCCAGCATATATATAAATTTGGGATTTTCAGTCATTTTACCCACTTTTCAAAACCCAAAACTTAAGAGGCGATTTTCCAAACAACTTTTATTCTCCAAAACGAATGGTAAGTGATTTCTAACTTAATTTCTTTATTCCTTGACATCTTTTAACATGATTTCAAATTCAAATCAAAGATTTTCATGGGGGAAATTGGGTGTTTTGGGTAGAACCTAGGTTTTCTACAAATTGAGAAGTTGGACCTCAATTTGAGGTCCGATTTCAAAACAAATCATATATTTGGATTCGGGGGAGAATGGGTAACCGGGTTTTGGTTCGAACCTCGAGTTTCGACCACGTGGGTCCGGGGGTGTTTTTGACCATTTTGGGAAAAACCTTGTAAAATTTATTTTTCATGCATGGGGAGTGATTCATTTAGTAATTATTAATGTGATTAAGTAACTTATGACTAGATTCGAGCGGATTGGTGGTGGAATCAAGAGGTAAAGCTATACTAGAAGCGTGAGTTGAGTTTGGAGCATTCGAGGTAAGTGTTTGTTCTAACTTTGGCTTGAGGGAATAGGATTAGGATGTTATCTGCTACTTGCTAATGTGGAGTACGGTGTATAGGCATGGTGACGGTTATCTATGCACCGGAGTCTAGCATGACCGTGAGTCTTAATTGCTTTTAATTCGAATAACGTGACACAATCTCCTTCTTTATTTGATGAGTTTCATATAATGTGAACGGTTGGGGTAAAATTGTGATTGGTGTACTTTTGGAGCATTAGCTCAAACATAAATGTGTTAGTTGAGGAAGAAGGGATTTAAAAAGAGAATGTGTTGTGATTACTCCCTTGTTGGGATGTGTAGACCGATATATATACTCTCCCTTGTCGGGATATGTTGGGTTGTAGTTGTACCCTTGCCGGGTTAGAGTGATATGTTGTTGATTTCCCCTAATGGGACTCTCCTTACAAAATCAGATGTTTCGAATTATATTATGGGATCGTGTGGCACGCCGTCCACTTATATATGATATTATGGGATCGTGTGGCACGCCGTCCACTTATATATGATATTATGGGATCGTGTGGCACGCCGTCCACTTATATATGATATTATGGGATCGTGTGGCACGCCGTCCACTTATATATGATATTATATATATATATATCATGGGAACCGGAGTTTCTTCTGTTTATTTCCGATATTTCATTTTTATCTGTTACTCCCCGATAGCATGTCCCCTCCTAGCTTTACTTTGTATTATCTTGTTATTGTTTTCTTGCACTTGTATATATATCTGTACAGGTTAATTGTGGTAGGTCCTGTCTAGCCTCGTCACTACTTCGTCGGGGTTAGGCCAGGCACTTACCAGCACATGGGGTCGGTTGTGCTGATGCTACACTCTGTGCATTTTTGTGCACAGATCAGGGAGCAGCTTACGGACCACAGCAGTAGGACTTCTGGGAGCTATTTTCAGTCCAGGGACTCTCGAGGTAGCCTAGCTGGCGTTCACAGGCCGAAGCCCCTTTCCATGTTTTTCGTTTGTTCATCTTGTATCCGACAAACATGATGTATTTCCTTTCAGACATTGTTTGTAGTATTCTGTAGTAGTCCGTGGGCTAGTGACACCAGACCTTTGGTAGTGATGTGTATTAAACTTCCGCACTTTTGGTTCTCAATTGCTTTAGATTTAAAGTCTTCCGCTTAAATTTTGTCTCGTTTATTGTATTGTATGAAAGAAAGCAGGAAAGGTGTTTTAAATATTTGGCTTGCCTAGCTCCGATAGTAGGCGCCATCACGACTCCCGATGGTGGGAAATCCGGGTCGTGACAAGTTGGTATCAGAGCCTTGGGTTACTTAGGTCTCATAACTCACGGACAGCTCGGTAGAGTCTGAGGGATCGATACGGAGACGTCTGTATTTATCCCGCAGAGGCTACTGAGTTAGGAAAACTTCACCTTGTTCATTCTTGTCGTGCGATTTTGTTTCTCAAGTACTGATTGTCTTTCCACTCCGTTCTTTCGTAGATGGCGAGGACACGTGCTTCCTCTTCTACTGCGCAGCAGCCCGAGCCCCCAGCAGCAGCTCCTATCAGGGGCAGGGGGCGAAGCCGAGGCCGGGGCAGAGCTCAGCCCCGAGCGGCAGTCCCAGAGGTGGAGCCTCATGTTGACTACGACGAAGGGGTCCCAGCTCCAGCAGCTCCGGTGGGCCCAGCTCAGGTCTCAGAGGGTTTCATAGCCACTTTAGTGCTTCAGGATGCTTTGGTCCGACTGGTAGGCTTTATGGAGGGCATTTCTAGAGCGGGTTTGCTTCCCATAGCTCCAGCCACATCTCAGGCTGGGGGAGGAGTTCAGACTCCCTATACTTGTACTCCAGAGCCGGTAGCTCCTCAGGCCAGCCGTGGCAGTTCAGCCAGCTGTGGCAGCCCAGCCAGGTATTGCGGCTCAGTCCAGCGATGGTGCGGCTATGTCCGCGGATGCTTTGTGGAGGCTTGATCGTTTCACCAAGCTCTTCACAACCACATATAGTGGCACCCCCTCAGAGGATGCTCAGGATTTCATATTCAGCTGTCATGAGGTTCTACGGACTATGGGCATTGTAGAGACCAATGGGGTCGACTTCGCCACTTTTCGCCTGGCAGGATCCGCCAAGACTTGGTGGAGGGATTTCTGTTTAGCCAGGCCAGTAGGGTCGCCATCATTGACCTGGGATCAGTTTTCAGAGTTATTTCTGGGGAAGTTTCTTCCAGTTACTCAGCGAGATGCTCTTCGCAGGCAGTTTGAGCGTCTCCAGCAGGGTCCTATGACGGTCACCCAGTATGAGACCCGGTTCATTGATCTTGCTCGTCATGCCATTGTGATACTCCCCACTGAAAGAGAGAGGGTGCGGAGGTTTATTGATGGGTTTGCCCAGTCGATCCGTGTTCAGATGGCCATAAGTGCCGGTAGTGAGATTTCATTTCAGGAGGCGGCAGATGGTGCCCGCCGGATAGAGATGGCACTTGCTCAGGGAGGTGGTCATGGGTCTGATAAGAGGCCTCGTCATTCTAGTAGATTCAGTGGTACCTCGTCTGGAGGTAGGGATTCTTATGGTAGAGGTCATCCTTCGAGGCCCTTTCAGTCAGCTCTCTAGGCTTCTCATGGTACACCAGGTGGTCGTGGTTCTCAGCTGCAGTATTCTGACCAGCAGCTCTTCAAATCACCGTCAGCACCTATCACTGCACCACCACTTCATTATTCTCAGCAGCCGAGGGCTTGTTATACTTGCGGAGATGTGAGTTACATTGCCAGATATTGCCCTCGAGCTTCCAGCAGCTCATAGCAGCAGGGTCCTCGCCCGATGATCCAGGCACCAGTTTCCCCACAGCCTGCCCAGCCAGCTAGAGGCGGGGGTAGAGGACATAGAGGTAGAGGTAGAGGTCTTAGAGGTGGAGCTTAGACCACTAGAGGTAGGGGTCAGCCAGCAGCAGATTGTCCCAGGGATATGATTCAGGGAGGTGGGGCCCAGCCCCATTGTTATGCCTTGCCAGCCAGGCCAGAGGCTGAGTCATCAGATACTATGATTACAGGTACTATTCTGGTATGTGATAGGGATGCTTCTGTGCTATTTGATCCCGGATCTACGTATTCAAATGTGTCATCCTATTTTGCACCCTATTTGGTTATGCCTAGTGAGGCCTTGAGTATTCCTGTATATGTGTCTACGCCAGTAGGGAATTCTATAGTGGTGGACCGGATTCATCGTTCATGTGTTGTGGTATTCAGGGGTCTTGAGACCCGTGTTGACTTATTGCTCTAGGATATGGTGGATTTCGACGTCATATTAGGGATGGATTGGTTGTCCCCGTATCATGCGATCTTGGATTGTCATGGCAAGACCTTGACCTTAGCCTTACCGGATTTGCCCCGTTTAGAATGGAGAGGGACTCCTGGTCATTCTTCTCGCAGCGTTATTTCTTATGTGAAGGCTCGACGCATGGTCGAGAAGGGGTGTCTAGCTTATCTGGCTTATGTTCGCGACTCCAGTGCTAAGGTCCCGTCTATTGATTCTGTTCCTATTGTTCGGGAGTTTCCCGAGGTTTTCCTTCAGACCTGTCGGGCATGCCGCCCGACAGGGATATTGATTTTTATATTGATCTGGCTCCGGGCACTCAACCCATTTCCATTCCGCCGTATCGTATGGCACCGCCAGAATTGAAAGAGTTAAAGGGTCAGCTTCAGGATTTGCTTGAGAAGGGTTTCATTAGACCCAGTGTTTCGCCTTGGGGCACACCGGTGCTATTTGTGAAGAAAAAGGATGGTTCGATGAGGATGTGCATTGATTACCGGCAATTGAACAAGGTGACGATTAAGAACAAGTACCCACTTCCGAGGATCGATGATTTATTCGACCAGCTTCAGGGTGCATGGGTGTTTTCAAAGATAGATTTGAGATCTGGCTACCACCAGGTGAGGATTAGGGCGTCTGATGTCCCTAAGACAGCATTTCGCACTCGGTATGGGCACTATGAGTTTTTGGTCATGCCATTTGGATTGACTAATGCCCCAGCAGCGTTCATGGAGTTGATGAACCGAGTGTTCAGACCTTATTTGGACTTGTTCGTGATAGTCTTCATTGACGATATTCTTATATACTCCCGCAGCCAGGAGGAGCATGAGCAGCACCTCAGAGCGGTTCTTCAGACCCTGAAGGGTAGTCAGTTGTATGCTAAGTTCTCGAAGTGCGAGTTTTGGCTGAGTTCGGTCGCATTCCTGGGTCATGTCGTATCAGTAGTAGGTATTCAGGTAGACCCGAAGAAGATAGAGGCAGTCAAGAACTGGCCTCGACCAGCTTCAGCTACGGAGATTCGGAGTTTCCTGGGGTTAGCAGGTTACTACCGTCGGTTCGTGGAGGGGTTTTCATCCATTGCAGCCCCTATGACCAGATTGACCCAGAAAGGTGCCCAGTTCAGATGGTCAGACGAGTGTGAGGCGAGCTTTCAGAGGCTCAAGGCAGCTCTGACCAAGGCACGGGTGTTGGTTTTTCCCACAGGTTCAGGGACCTATACAGTCTATTGTGATGCATCTCGGATTGGACTTGGTGCAGTGTTGATGCAGGATGGCAAGGTCATTGCCTATGCTTCGAGGCAGTTGAAGGTTCATGAGAAGAACTATCCATGCATGATTTGGAGTTGGCAGCCATTGTTCACGCATTGAAGATTTGGAGGCACTATCTGTATGGTGTGGCGTGTGAGGTGTTTACGGATCATAAGAGTCTTCAGTATTTGTTCAAGCAAAAGGAGTTGAATTTGAGGCAGAGGAGGTGGTTGGAATTGTTGAAAGATTATGACATCACTATCTTATATCACTCGGGAAAGGCCAATGTGGTGGCCGATGCCTTGAGTAGGAAGTCAGCCAGTATGGGCAGTCTTGCTTATATTCCGGTCGGTGAGAGACCGCGTGCTTTGGACGTTCAGGCTTTGGCTTATCAGTTTGTGAGGTTGGACATTTCAGAGCCTAGTCGAGTATTAGCTTGCACGGTCGCTCGTTCTTCGTTATTGGAGCGTATCCGTGATCGGCAATTCGATGATCCCCATTTCTGTGTCTTGAGATACACGGTGCAGCGTGGAGGTGCCAAGAAAATAACCTTAGATGATGATGGCGTATTGAGATTGCAGGGGCAAGTTTGTATGCCCAATGTTGATGGGATTCGAGAGTTGATCTTAGCGGAGGCCCATAGTTCTCGGTATTCTATTCACCCCGATGCCACGAAGATGTATCAGGATCTGAGGCAGCACTATTAGTGGCGCAAGATGAAGAAAGACATCATTGCGTACGTGGCTCGGTGTTTTAATTGTCAGCAGGTTAAGTACGAGCATCAAAGACCTGGTGGTCTATTTCAGAGGATTGCACTTCCCGAGTGGAAGTGGGAGAGGATTACGATGGATTTCGTTACTGGGCTTCCGATGACTAGGAAGAAGTTTGATGTAGTTTGGGTCATTGTTGATAGGCTAACCAAGTCAGCGCATTTTGTTCCTGTTGCAACCACCTATTCGTCTGAAAGGTTAGCCTAGATTTATATCAGGGAGATTGTTCGCCTTCATGGGGTGCTGCTATCTATTATTTCAGATCGGGGTACGCAGTTTACCTTACATTTCTAGAGAGCGGTTCAGCGAGAGTTGGGCACCCAGGTTGAGTTGAGTACAGCATTTCATCCCCAGACGGACGGTCAGTCCGAGAGGACTATTCAGATTCTTGAGGACGTGCTCCAAGCCTGTGTCATTGATTTTGGAGGCTCGTGGGACCAGTTTTTGCCTTTAGCAGAGTTCGCCTACAACAACAGCTACCAGTCCAACATTTAGATGGCTCCGTATGAGGCATTGTATGGTAGGCGATGTCGGTCTCTGGTTGGATGGTTTGAGCCGGGAGAGGCTCGATTATTGGGTACAAATCTGGTTCAGGAGGCCTTGGACAAGGTCAGGATTATTCAGGATAGACTTCGTACAGTTCAGTCCAGACAAAAGAGTTATGCAGACCGCAAGGTCAGAGATGTTGCTTTCATGGTTGGGGAGCGGGTATTGCTCCGTGTATCGCCTATGAAGGGCGTGATGAGATTTGGGAAGAAGGGCAAGCTCAGCCCTAGGTTCATCGGTCCATTTGAGATTCTTTATCGTGTGGGAGAGGTGGCTTATAGACTTGCCTTGCCACTTGGCTTGTCAGCTGTGCATCCCGTGTTTCATGTATCTATGCTCCGAAATTATCGCGGAGATCCATCGCACGTGTTAGATTTCAGCACTGTCCAATTGGACAAAGATCTGTCATATGAGGAGGAGCCAGTGGCTATTCTAGACCGGCAGGTTCGACAGTTGAGGTCGAAGAGTTTTCCTTCGGTGCGTGTTTAGTGGAGAGGTCAGCCTCCTGAGGCATCGACCTAGGCGTCCAAGTCCGATATGTGGGGCCGTTATCCTCATCTATTTCCCGACTCAGGTACTTCTTTCTTTTGTCCATTCGAGGACGAACGGTTGTTTTAGAGGTGGAGAATTTGACGACCCAAAGGGTCATCACCGTAGTTCTTCCTTGATCCGCGCTTCCGAGACCTTGAAAACCTTGCTTTTAGTTGCCTTGATTTGCGTGCACAGTTCGGGCGCGTAGCCAGAAAGTTAGAATATGTGAATCATGTGAAAAATTTGATGGATTTTGATATTAACATGCATAATATTGACTTCGGTCAACATTTTGGGTAAACGGACCCGGACCTGTGATTCGACAGTCCCGGAGGGTCCGTAGAAAAATATGAGACTTGGGCATGTGCCCGGAATTAAATTCCGAGGTCCCAAGCCCGAGAAATGAAATTTTGTGTGAAATTGTTTTCTGAAATTAATTAAGGAAAATGAAGAAGGAAATTGATCAGAAATCTGTGGTATCGGGCTCGTATTTTGGTTCTGACGCCCGGTACGAGTCTTAAATATATTTTAAGCACTATCTATAAAGTTTGGTTAAAAATGGACGTCATAGGACATGTTTCGGACTTAAAATGGGGAATTGGAGTTTTATGAAAGTTGAAAGAAAATCATGTGTTTTGAGGCTTGATTCTATGTATATGATGTTATTTTGGCGATTTGATCGCACAAATGAGACCGTAAGATGTTTTTAATATCATATGTATGTTTGGTTTGGAGCCCCGAGGGCTCGGGTGAGTTTTGAGTGGAGACCGGGAGGTCTTAGACTTAAAAAAAATGCAGGTTCAGGTGTTGCAGGCCCAGCGCGGCCGCGGCCGTTTTCGCGCTGGCAGCCACGCGGCCGCAGTGCTTTTTTGTGCGGTCCACATGGTGGGGGTTCAGAGGGTCGGTAGCCAGGTCGACCAGCACGGCCGCGCACCAAATCAGTGCGGTCCGCGCTGGGTGGGTTCAGAGAGCCCACTTCATCCCTCCCTCGGCGCAGCCGCGGTGCATTTCCGCACGGTCTGCGCTGGCAGCCACGCGGCCGCGGTGCATTTCTGCGCGGTCCGCACCAGCCTTCAGTCATTTTTCCACTTTTCAAAAACCCAAAACCTAATAGGCAATTTTCCAAACAACTTTTCTTCTCCAAAACGATTGGTAAGTGATTTCTAACTTAATTTCTTTATTCCTTGACATCTTTTAACATGATTTCAAATTCAAATCAAAGATTTTCATGGGGGAAATTGGGTGTTTTGGGTAGAACCTAGGTTTTCTACAAATTGAGAAGTTGGTCCGATTTCAAAACAAATCATATATTTGGATTCGGGGAGAATGGGTAATCGGGTTTTGGTCTGAACCTCGAGTTTCGACCACGGGGGTCCGGGGGGTGTTTTTGACCATTTTGGGAAAAACCTTGTAAAATTTAATTTTCATGCATGGGGAGTGATTCATTTAGTAATTATTAATGTGATTAAGTAACTTATGACTAGATTCGAGCGGATTGGTGGTGGAATCAAGAGGTAAAGCTATACTAGAAGCGTGAGTTGAGTTTGGAGCATTTGAGGTAAGTGTTTGTTCTAACTTTGGCTTGAGGGAATAGGATTAGGATGTTATCTGCTACTTGCTAATGTGGAGTACGGTGTATAGGCATGGTGACGGTTATCTATGCACCGGAGTCTAGCATGACCGTGAGTCTTAATTGCTTTTAATTCGAATAACGTGACACAATCTCCTTGTTTATTTGATGAGTTTCATATAATGTGAACGGTTGGGGTAAAATTGTGATTGGTGTACTTTTGGAGCGTTAGCTCGAACATGAATGTGTTAGTTGAGGAAGAAGGGATTTAAAAAGAGAATGTGTTGTGATTACTCCCTTGTCGGGATGTGTAGACCGATATATATACTCTCCCTTGTCGGGATATGTTGGGCTGTAGTTGTACCCTTGCCGGGTTAGAGTGATATGTTGTTAATTTCCCCTAATGGGACTCTCCTTACAAAATCAGATGTTTCGAATTATATTATGGGATCGTGTGGCACGCCGTCCACTTATATATGATATTATGGGATCGTGTGGCACGCCGTCCACTTATATATGATATTATGGGATCGTGTGGCACGCCGTCCACTTATATATGATATTATGGGATCGTGTGGCACGCCGTCCACTTATATATGATATTATGGGATCGTGTGGCACGCCGTCCACTTATATATGATATTATGGGATCGTGTGGCACGCCGTCCACTTATATATGATATTATGGGATCGTGTGGCACGCCGTCCACTTATATATGATATTATGGGATCGTGTGGCACGCCGTCCACTTATATATGATATTATGGGATCGTGTGGCACTTACCAGCACATGGGGTCGGTTGTGCTGATGCTACACTATGTGCATTTTTGTGCACAGATCAGGGAGCAGCTTACGGACCATAGCAGTAGGACTTCTGGGAGCTATTTTCGGTCCAGGGACTCTCGAGGTAGCCTAGCTGGCATTCACAGGCCGAAGCCCATTTCCATGTTTTTCGTTTTTTCATCTTGTATCCGACAAACATGATGTATTTCCTTTCAGACATTGTTTGTAGTATCCTGTAGTAGTCTGTGGGCTTGTGACACCAAACCTTGGGTAGTGATGTGTATTAAACTTCCGCACTTTTGGTTCTCAGTTGCTTTAGATTTAAAGTCTTCCGCTTAAATTTTGTCTCGTTTATTATATTATATGAAAGAAAGCAGGAAAGGTGTTTTAAATATTTGGCTTGCCTAGCTCCGATAGTAGGCGCCATCACGATACCCGATGGTGGGAAATCTGGGTCGTGACAAGTTGGTATCAGAGTCCTGGGTTACTTAGGTCTCACAACTCACGGACAGCTCGGTAGAGTCTGAGGGATCGGTACGGAGACGTTTGTATTTATCCCGCAGAGGCTACTGAGTTAGGAAAACTTCACCTTGTTCATTCTTGTCGTGCGATTTTGTTTCTCAAGTACTGATTGTCTTTCCACTCTGTTCTTTCGCAGATGGCGAGGACACGTGCTTCCTCTTCTAAAGAGTTGCAGCCCGAGCCCCCAGCAGCAACTCCTATCAGGGGCAGAGGGCGAGGCCGAGGCCGGGGTAGAGCTCAGCCCCTAGTGGCAGTCCTAGAGGTGGAGCCTCATGTTGACTACGATGAAGGGGTCCCATCTCCAGCAGCTCCGGTGGGCCCAGCTCAGGTCCTAGAGGGTTTCATAGCCACTCCAGTGCTTCAGGACGCTTTGGTCCGACTGGTAGGCTTTATGGAGGGCATTTCTAGAGCGGGTTTGCTTCCTGTAGCTCCAGCCATATCTCAGGATGGGGGAGGAGTTCAGACTCCCGATACTTGTACTCCAGAGCCGGTAGCTCCTCAGGCTCAGGTTCCAGCAATTCAGCCAGTTGTGGCAGCCCAGCCAGGTATTGCGGCTCAGTCCAGCGATGGTGCGGCTATGTCTACAGATGCTTTGTGGAGTCTTGATCGTTTCACCAAGATCTTCACAACCACATATAGTGGCACCCCCTCAGAGGATGCTCAAGATTTCATATTCACCTGTCATGAGGTTCTACGGACTATGGGCATTGTAGAGACCAATGGGGTCGACTTTGCCACTTTTCGCCTGGCAGGATCCGGCAAGACTTGGTGGAGGGATTTTTGTTTAGCCAGGCCAGTAGGGTCGCCATCATTGACCTGGGATCAGTTTTCAGAGTTATTTCTGGGGAAGTTTCTTTCAGTTACTCAGCGAGATGCTCTTCACAGGCAGTTTGAGCATCTCCAGCAGGGTCCTATGACGGTCACCCAGTAGGAGACCCGGTTCATTGATCTTGCTCTTCATTCCATTGTGGATACTCCCTACCGATAGAGAGAGGGTGCGGAGGTTTATTGATGGATTGGCCCAGCCGATCCGTGTTTAGATGGCCATGAGTGCCGGTAGTGAGATTTCATTTTAGGAGGCGGTAGATGGTGCCCGCCGGGTAGAGATGGCACTTGCTCAGGGAGGTGGTCATGGGTCTGATAAGAGGCCCCGTCATTCTGGTAGATTCAGTGGTACCTCGTCTGGAGGTAGGCATTCTTATGGTAGAGGCCATCCTTCGAGGCCCTTTCAATCAGCTCTTCAGGCTTCTCATGGTACACCAGGTGGTCGTGGTTCTCAGCCGCAGTATTCTGACCAGCAGCTCTTCAGTTCACCATCAGCACCTATCACTGCACCACCACTTCATTATTCTCAGCAGCTGAGGGCTTGTTATACTTGCGGCGATGTGAGTCACATTGCCAGATATTGCCCTCGAGCTTCCAGCAGCTCGCAGCAGCAAGGTCCTCACCAATGATCCAGGCACCAGTTGCCCACAGCCTGCCCAGCCAGCTAGAGGCGGGGGTAGAGGACATAGAGGTGGAGGTAGAGGTCTTAGAGGTGGAGCTCAGACCGCTAGAGGTAGGGGTCAGCCAACAGCAGATTGTCCCAGGGATATGATTCAGAAAGGTAGGCCCCAGCCCCGTTGTTATGCCTTGCCAGCCAAGACAGAGGCTGAGTCATCAGATGCTGTGATTACAGGTACTATTCTGGTCTGTGATAGGGATGATTCTGTGCTATTTGATCCCGGATCTACGTATTCATATGTGTCGTCCTATTTTGCACCCTATTTGGTTATGCCTAGTGAGGCCTTGAGTATTCCTGTATATGTGTCTACGCCAGTGGGGAATTCTATAGTGGTGGACCGGGTTCATCATTCATGTGTTGTGGTATTCAGGGGTCTTGAGACCCGTGTTGACTTATTGCTCTTGGATATGGTGGATTTCGACGTCATATTAGGGATGGATTGTTTGTCCCCGTATCATGCGATATTGGATTGTCATGCCAAGACCGTGACCTTAGCCTTACCGGATTTGCCCCGTTTAGAATGGAGAGGGACTCCTGGTCATTCTTCTCGCAGCGTTATTTCTTATGTGAAGGCTTGACGCATGGTTGAGAAGGGGTGTCTAGCTTATCTGGCTTATATTCGCGACTCCAGCGCTGAGGTCCCGTCTATTGATTCTGTTCCTATTGTTCGGGAGTTTCCCTAGGTCTTCCCTTCAGACCTGTCGGGCATGCTGCCCGACAGGGATATTGATTTTTGTATTGATCTGGCTCCGAGCACTCAACCCATTTCCATTCTGCCGTATCGTATGGCGCCGCCAAAATTGAAAGAGTTAAAAGGTCAGCTTCAGGATTTGCTTGAGAAAGGTTTCATTAGACCCAGTGTTTTGCCTTGGGGAGCACCGGTGCTATTTGTGAAGAAAAAGGATGGTTCGATGAGGATGTGCATTGATTACCGGCAATTGAACAAGGTGACGATTAAGAACAAGTACCCACTGCCGAGGATCGATGATTTATTCGACCAGCTTCAGGGTGCGAGGGTGTTTTCAAAGATAGATTTGAGATCTGGCTACCACCAGCTGAGGATTAGGGCGTCTGATGTCCCTAAGACAGCATTTCGCACTCGGTATGGGCACTATGAGTTTTTGGTCATGTCATTTGGATTGACTAGTGCCCCAGCAGCGTTCATGGAGTTGATGAACCGAGTGTTCAGACCTTATTTGGACTTGTTCGTGATAGTCTTCATTGACGATATTCTTATATACTCCCGCATCCAGGAGGAGCATGAGCAGCACCTCGGAGGGGTTCTTCAGACCCTGAAGGGTAGTCAGTTGTATGCTAAGTTCTCTAAGTGCAAGTTTTGGCTGAGTTCGGTCGCATTCCTGGGTCATGTCGTATCAGCAGCAGGTATTCAGGTACACCCGAAGAAGATAGAGGCAGTCAAGAACTGGCCTCGACCAGCTTCAGCTACGGAGATTCGGAGTTTCCTGGGGTTAGCAGGTTACTACTGTCGGTTCGTGGAGGGGTTTTCATCCATTGCAGCCCCTATGACCAAATTGACCCAGAAAGGTGCCTAGTTCAGATGGTCAGACGAGTGTGAGGCGAGCTTTCAGAGGCTCAAAGCAGCTCTGACCACGGCACGGGTGTTGGTTTTTCCCACAGGTTCAAGGCCCTATAAAGTCTATTGTGATGCATCTCGTATTGGACTTGGTGCAGTGTTGATGCAGGATGGCAAGGTCATTGCCTATGCTTTGAGGCAGTTGAAGGTTCATGAGAAGAACTATCCATGCATGATTTGGAGTTGGCAGCCATTGTTCACGCATTGAAGATTTGGAGGCACTATCTGTATGGTGTGGCGTGTGAGGTGTTTACGGATCATAAGAGTCTTCAGTATTTGTTCAAGCAAAAGGAGTTGAATTTGAGGCGGAGGAGGTGGTTGGAATTGTTGAAAGATTATGACATCACTATCTTATATCACCCGGGAAAGGCCAATGTGGTGGCCGATGCCTTGAGTAGGAAGTCAGCCAGTATGGGCAGTCTTGCTTATATTCCGGTCGGTGAGAGACCGCTTGCTTTGGGCGTTCAGGCTTTGGCCAATCAGTTTGTGAGGTTGGACATTTCAGAGCCTAGTCGAGTATTAGCATGCACGGTCGCTTGTTCTTCGTTATTGGAGCGTATCCGTGATCGGCAATTCGATGATCCCCATTTCTGTGTCTTGAGAGACACGGTGCAGCGTGGAGGTGCCAAGAAAGTAACCTTAGATGATGATGATGGCGTATTGAGATTGCAAGGGGCGAGTTTGTATGCCCAATGTTGATGGGATTCGAGAGTTGATCTTAGCGGAGGCCCATAGTTCTCGGTATTCTATTCACCCGGGCGCCACGAAGATGTATCAGGATCTGAGGCAGCACTATTGGTGGCGCAAGATGAAGAAAGACATCATTGCGTACGTGGCTCGGTGTTTGAATTGTCAGCAGGTTAAGTACGAGCATCAAAGACCTGATGGTCTATTTCAGAGGATTGCACTTTTCGAGTGGAAGTGGGAGAGGATTACAATGGATTTCGTTACTGGGCTTTCGATAACTCGGAAGAAGTTTGATGCAGTTTGGGTCATTGTTGATAGCCTAACCAAGTGAGTGCATTTTGTTCCTGTTGCAGCCACCTATTCGTCTGAAAGGTTAGTCTAGATTTATATCAGGGAGATTGTTCGCCTTCATGGGGTGCTGCTATCTATTATTTCAGATCGGGGTACGCAGTTTACCTCGCATTTCTGGAGAGCGGTTCAGCGAGAGTTGGGCACCCAGGTTGAGTTGAGTCCAGCATTTCATCCCCAGACGGACGGTCAGACCGAGAGGACTATTCAGATTCTTGAGGACATGCTCTGAGCCTATGTCATTGATTTTGGAGGCTCGTGGGACCAGTGTTTGCCTTTAGCAGAGTTCGCCTACAACAACAGCTACCAGTCCAGCTTTCAGATGGCTCCGTATGAGGCATTGTATGGTAGGCGATGTCGGTCTCTAGTTGGATGGTTTGAGCCGGGAGAGGCTCAATTATTGGGTACGGATTTGGTTCAGGAGGCCTTGGACAAGGTCAGGATTATTCAGGATAGACTTCGTACAGTTCAGTCCAGACAAAAGAGTTATGCAGACCGCAAGGTCAGAGATGTTGCTTTCATGGTTGGGGATCGGGTATTGCTCCGTGTATCGCCTATGAAGGGCGTGATGAGATTTGGGAAGAAGGGCAAGCTCAGCCCTAGGTTCATCGGTCCATTTGAGATTCTTGATCGTGTGGGAGAGGTGGCTTATATACTTGCCTTGCCACCTAGCTTGTCAGTTGTGCATCCCGTGTTTCATGTATCTATGCTCCGAAAGTATCGCAGAGATCCATCGCACGTGTTAGATTTCAGCACTATCCAATTGGACAAAGATCTGTCATATGAGGAGGAGCCGGTGGCTATTCTAGACCGGCAGGTTTGACAGTTGAGGTCAAAGAGTTTTCCTTCGGTGCGTGTTCAGTGGAGAGGTCAGCCTCCTGAGGCATCGACCTGGGAGTCCGAGTCCGATATGCGGGGCCGTTATCCTCATCTATTTCCCGACTCAGGTACTTCTTTCTTTTGTCCGTTCGAGGACGAACGGTTGTTTTAGAGGTGGAGAATGTGACGACCCAAAGGGTCATCACCGTAGTTCTTCCTTGTTCCGCACTTCCGAGGCGTTGAAAACCTCGCTTTTAGTTCCCTTGATTTGCATGCGCAGTTCGGGCGCGTAGCCAGAAAATTTTTATGTTAGAATATGTGAATCATGTGAAAAATTTGATGGATTTTGATATTAACATGCATAATATTGACTTCGGTCAACATTTTGGGTAAACGGACCCGGACCTGTGATTCGACAGTCCCGGAGGGTCCGTAGAAAAATATGGGACTTGGGCGTGTGCCCGGAATTAAATTCCGAGGTCCCAAACCCGAGAAATGAAATTTTGTGTGAAATTGTTTTCTGAAATTAATTAAGGAAAATAAAGAAGGAAATTGATCAGAAATCTGTGGTATCGGGCTCGTATTTTGGTTCCGACGCCCGGTACGAGTCTTAAATATATTTTAAGCACTATTAGTAAAGTTTGGCTAAAAACGGACGTCATATGACGTGTTTCGGACTTAAAATGGGGAATTGGAGTTTTATGAAAGTTGAAAGGAAATCATGTGTTTTGAGGCTTGATTCTATGTATATGATGTTATTTTGGCGATTTGATCGCATAAATGAGACCGTAAGATGTTTTTAAGATCATATGTATGTTTGGTTTGGAGCCCCTAGGGCTCGGGTGAGTTTTGAGTGGAGCCCGGGAGGTCTTAGACTTAAAAAAATGCAGGTTCAGATGTTGCAGGCCTAGCGCGGCCGCGGCCGTTTTCGCGCGGTCCGCGCTGGCAGCCACGCGGCCGCACTGCTTTTCTGTGAGGTCCGCACTGTGGGAGTTTAGAGGGTCGGTAGCCAGGTCGACCAGCGCGGCCGCGCACCAAATCAGTGTGGTCCGCGCTGGGTGGGTTCAGAGAGCCCACTTCTTCCCTCCCTCTGCGGCCGCAGTGCATTTCTGTGCTGTCCGCGCTGGCAGCCACGCGGCCGCGGTGCATTTCTGCGCGGTCCGCGCCAGCCCACATCATATATATAAATTCGGGATTTTCAGTCGTTTTACCCACTTTTCAAAACCCAAAACCTAAGAGGCGATTTTCCAAACAACTTTTCTTCTCCAAAATGATTGGTAAGTGATTTCTAACTTAATTTCTTTATTCCTTGACATCTTTTAACATGATTTCAAATTCAAATCAAAGATTTTCATGGGGGAAATTGGGTGTTTTGGGTAGAACCTAGGTTTTCTACAAATTGAGAAGTTGGACCTCAATTTGAGGTCCGATTTCAAAACAAATCATATATTTGGATTCGGGGGAGAATGGGTAACCGGGTTTTGGTCCGAACCTCGAGTTTCGACCACGTGGGTCCGGGGGGTGTTTTTGACCATTTTGGGAAAAACCTTGTAAAAAAAAATTTTCATGCATGGGGAGTGATTCATTTCGTAATTATTAATGTGATTAAGTAACTTATGACTAGATTCGAGCGGATTGGTGGTGGAATCAAGAGGTAAAGCTATACTAGAAGCGTGAGTTGAGTTTAGAGCATTCGAGGTAAGTGTTTGTTCTAACTTTGGCTTGAGGGAATACGGTGTATAGGCATGGTGACGGTTATCTATGCACCGGAGTCTAGCATGACCGTGAGTCTTAATTGCTTTTAATTCGAATAACGTGACACAATCTCCTTGTTTGTTTGATGAGTTTCATATAATGTGAACGGTTGGGATAAAATTGTGATTGGTGTACTTTTGGAGCGTTAGCTCGAACATGAATGTGTTAGTTGAGGAAGAAGGGATTTAAAAAGAGAATGTGTTGTGATTACTCCCTTGTCGGGATGTGTAGACCGATATATATACTCTCCCTTGTCGGGATATGTTGGGCTGTAGTTGTACCCTTGCCGGGTTAGAGTGATATGTTGTTAGTTTCCCCTAATGGGACTCTCCTTACAAAATCAGATGTTTCGAATTATATTATGGGATCGTGTGGCACGCCGTCCACTTATATATGATATTATGGGACCGTGTGGCACGCCGTCCACTTATATATGATATTATGGAATCGTGTGGCACGTCGTCCTCTAATATATGATATTATGGGATCGTGTGGCACGCCGCCGACTTATATATGATATTATGGGATCGTGTGGCACGCCGTCCACTTATATATGATATTATGGGATCGTGTGGCACGCCGTCCACTATATATATATATATATATATATATATATATATATCATGGGAACCGGAGTTTCTTCTGTTTATTTCCAATATTTCATTTTTATCTGTTACTCCCCGATAGCATGTCCCCTCCTAGCTTTACTTTGTATTATCTTGTTATTGTTTTCTTGCACTTGTATATATATCTGTACAGGTTAATTGTGGTAGGTCCTGTTTAGCCTCGTGACTACTTCGCCGGGGTTAGGCCATGCACTTACCAGCACATGGGGTCGGTTGTGCTGATGCTACACTCTGTGCATTTTTGTGCACAGATCAGGGAGCAGCTTACGAACCACAGCAGTAGGACTTCTGGGAGCTATTTTCAGTCCAGGGACTCTCGAGGTAGCCTAGCTGGCGTTCGCAGGCCGAAGCCCCTTTCCATGTTTTTCGTTTGTTCATCTTGTATCCGACAAACATGATGTATTTCCTTTCAGACATTGTTTGTAGTATTCTGTAGTAGTCCGTAGGCTAGTGACACCAGACCTTGGGTAGTGATGTGTATTAAACTTCCGCACTTTTGGTTTTCAGTTGCTTTAGATTTAAAGTCTTTCGTTTAAATTTTGTCTCGTTTATTATATTGTATGAAATAAAGCAGGAAAGGTGTTTTAAATATTTGGCTTGCCTAGCTCCGATAGTAGGCACCATCACGACACCCGATGGTGGGAAATTTGGGTCGTGACATATAGACTTGGCCTCTCAGGCACACCAAGATAGGACGGGGTTCTCAACCCACACGTTACTCTCATTAGGATTTAACAATTTCTAAACTGGTTCATATTATGTTTATCAGTTAAGAACATGACTGAGGGTATGATTTTGACAAGAAAAGTGAGGTCAACCAATACAAATGCCCCCTAAGGGTTCTACAGATCGGTACAAGGCCCCAAACATGGCAACTAGCCCATAATATAATGATATTAATTAAGTCTCCGTCAAAAGTACAGTAGAGTCATCAAATGGGATGGACCGAGTCCAAATCCCCAGTAGTAACAGACCCCACGCTCATCATACAGTGTGTACCTCATCTCAACATAGCACCACGTTGTGCAAATCCGGGGTTTCAAACCCTCAGAACATCATTTATAACCATTACTCACCTCAAGCAGGCCGAAATCCTAACTCGCTACTCCCTTGCCTCGCAAATCAACCTCCTCGAGCGTCGAATCTGGTCAAAACCACAAGTAATACGTTACAATAGGCTAAGGGAATACAACACAATCGAAAAGACTCGAATAATATCGAAAATCATGAAGTTGGCAAAACCCGAGCCCCGGGCCCACTTCTCGAAAAATCAGAAAATTCGCATCACCGGATTCCTTATCTCGCCACGAGTCTATACATATCAAATTTACCAAAATCCGAGCTTAAATGCTCCCTCAAACCCCAAATTTACATTCAAAAAGTCAAGCCCTAATTCTTCCCTTTTTAATCAAATTTCCATGAATTTAGATGTTGAATCTACAACTAAATGATGTTTTTAGGTCATAAGACTCACCTCCAATCAATCCCAGTCGAAACTCTCTTTAATCCTCGTTCAAAAGCTCTCAAAGATGTTCAAAAATGGAGGAAATAGACTTAGGCTCGCGGATAAAATGCTATAAAAAACCCTTCTGTCCAGCCCAGATATCTTCTATGCGATCGCATCCAGACCTCTGTGATCGCATAGACCAAAAATTCCATGGTCTCAAATTACCCTATGCGATCACAACAGGCCCTATGCGATCGCATTGCCTTACCAGACAACACTGTGCGATCGCAACCCCTTCATGTGATCGTATTGAACAACCAAACAGCCCCTAAAAATCCTTCTATGTGATCGCAGCCCTTGCTATGCGATCGCATAGAGCAAAATTGCTCTGCACTGACTGCTGCATTTCTGCAGCATTTTCCAACTTCAAAAATTCCCGTTAGCCATCCGAAATCACCCCGAGGCCCCCGGGACCTCAACCAAAAGTGTCAACCCATCCTAAAACATCATTCAAACTTGTTCCAATCACCAAAACACCACAAACAACACCAAAACCATCAAATTACATCGGATTCAAGCCTAAATTTCTTAAAAACTTCTGAAATACGCATTTGATCAAAAACCCGACCAAAACACTTCCGAATGATCTGAATTTTTGCACACACATTCAAAATCATCTAACGAAGCTACTGCAACTCTCGGAATTTCATTCCGACCCCCGTATCAAAATCTCACCTACCAATCGGAATTCGCCATAATATTAACTTCGCCAATTCAAGCCTAATTCCACTCCGGACCTCCAAAATCAATTCCGATCACACTCCTAAGCCACATGTCAACCCCCGAAGCTAACCAAATTACCGGAAATCATATCCGAGCCCTCTAACTCAATAGTCAACATCTGGTTGACTTTTCCAAAACAAACCTCCCTTAAAGAGACTAAGTGTCTCATTTCCTATCAAAATCAATCTGATTTAACTCTAACACACCGAATACCGATAACGAAACATGAAGAAGCATAAAATGGGGAAAACGGGGCAGTAACTATATATATATATATATATATATATATATATATATATATATATATATATATATATATATATATATATATATATATATATATATATATATATATATATATATATATATATATATATATATATATATATATATATATATATATATATATATATATATATATATATATATATATATATATATATATATATATATATATATATATATATATATATATATATATATATATATATATATATATATATATATATATATATATATATATATATATATATATATATATATATATATATATATATATATATATATATATATATATATATATATATATATATATATATATATATATATATATATATATATATATATATATATATATATATATATATATATATATATATATATATATATATATATATATATATATATATATATATATATGTATAGTATATATATGTAGATATAGTATAGTCTATTATATATACTACGTGTATTATATATACTAAGTGTATAGTATAGTGTATTATATAATACACTATACTATATATATAGTATAGTGTATTATATATCACTAAGTGTATAGTATATATATGTAGATATAGTATAGTCTATTATATATACTAAGTGCATAGTATATATATATATATATATATATATATATATATATATCGAATATAGCTTATATAGTGTGTATATATATATATACATAACGACCTATAATGTGACGCTAGTGTAACAAATCATTGTGGTTCGGCCCTTCCCCAGACCCCGCGCATAGCGGGCGCTTAGTGCACCAGGCTGCATTTTTTTATTTTTTTTATTTTTTATTGTAACAAATCATTGATAAGCTTCAATATATATATATATATATATATATAAAAGCTATATTCGATATAATATTAGCTAATGCACTAATACTTAGTGCATAGTATAGTATAGTATATATATACTAAGTGTATTATATATACTAAGTGTATAGTATAGTGTATTATATAATACACTATACTATATATATAGTATAGTGTATTATATATCAAGGTATATTCGATATATATAGTATAATATAGTATATAAGCTATATATATATATATATATATATATATATATATATATATATATATATATATATATATATACATACATATACATATATTAATTGATATAAGTCGAGATGTTTTAATTTATTGTTAATATATATACATGCATATGAGTAGGTTATAAGTCGATGAATCAATTTACAAGTGTATCAATACCTAAAAGAACCCGTCTATATACATACATACATACATATACATATATTAATTGATATAAGTCGAGATGTTTTAATTTATTGTTAATATATATACATGCATATGAGTAGGTTATAAGTCGATGAATCAATTTACAAGTGTATCAATACCTAAAAGAACCCGTCCCTGTGTTCCGAGCGCTTCATGTTCTTATATATATATATATATATATATATATATATATATATATATATATATATATATATATAGACACACACGCACGCTTCGTAGTACTACTTAACTGCATATATAGCATGTTAGAGTATATTTTAGTCTATTCATCCCTTGTATTACAAAAGTGTTAACGGCTTACATTTATATTATTTAGATAGTAAATACAAAAGTGATTTTTAATTTTGACCTTGAACAAATTTGTATAGGCCATATGGAAGAGTCGGGATGGTTTAGAAGGGACCATATATCGAATATAGCTTTTATATATATAATGACCTATAATGTGACGCTAGTGTAACAAATCATTGTGGTTCGGCCCTTCCCCAGACCCCGCGCATAGCGGGCGCTTAGTGCACCAGGCTGCATTTTTTTATTTTTTTTATTTTTTATTGTAACAAATCATTGATAAGCTTCAAAAACTGATTATAGTATAGTATATATATACTATACTATATTATGCACTAAGTATTAGTCGATATAATATTAGCTAATGCACTAATACTTAGTGCATAGTATAGTATAGTATAGTATATATATACTAAGTGTATTATATATACTAAGTGTATTATATAATACACTATACTATATATATAGTATAGTGTATTATATATCAAGGTATATTCGATATATATAGTATAATATAGTATATAGTATATAAGCTATATACATATACATATACATATACATATATTAATTGATATAAGTCGAGATGTTTTAATTTATTGTTAATATATATACATGCATATGAGTAGGTTATAAGTCGATGAATCAATTTACAAGTGTATCAATACCTAAAAGAACTCGTCCCTGTGTTCCGAGCGCTTCATGTTCTTATATATATATATATATATATATATATATATATATATATATATATAGAGAGAGAGAGAGAGAGAGAGATAGATAGATAGATAGATAGATAGATAGATAGATAGATAGATAGATACACACGCACGCTTCGTAGTACTACTTAACTGCATATATAGCATGTTAGAGTATATTTTAGTCTATTCATCCCTTGTATTACAAAAGTGTTAACGGCTTACATTTATATTATTTAGATAATAAATACAAAAGTGATTTTTAATTTTGACCATTGTTGACCTGAAAAGAGACCAACTTTGGTCGCTAATTATACATAAATTTAAATTAGCGACCAACATTGGTCGCTAAATTTAAATCAGATTTATTTATATTTCATATAATATTTAAAATATTAATATTATTGTTAAACGTTAGAACTGGATCCCAGATTAGCGACCAAAGTTGATCTCTATTTTACTAAGCGACCAACTTTGGTCGCTAAATTTGAATTATATTTATTTATATTTTATAATTTTTTTAAAATAATATTATAATTATTAAAATTTTATAATTGGGTCCCAAATTAGCGACCAAAGTTGGTCTCTATCTGTTTACTCTTTATTTAGCGACCAACTTTGGTCATTAATTTTAAATTTTATTTATTTATATTTTATAATTTTTTTAAAATAATATTATAATTATTAAAATTTTATAAGTGGGTCCCCTTTAGCGACCAACGTTGGTCGCTAATCTGAGTATTTCTTTGATCAAGCAAGTCTGACCAGTCCGGTCAACTGTTTGACGAACTTTTCGACCAAGTAGCGACCAATCTTGGTCGCTAATGTATTTAAAATCATTATTTTATTATTTTCACCAGTTTAGCGACCCTCGCTTTTCTTGGCTAACCAACTTTGGTCGCTAAATTTTGGTCGCTTTTTACAGGAATTCTAGAAGTGAAGGGGGATCTTAGAACATAGCAAAATAAAAAGGACTAGAAATTAAACACAAGAAAAATGAAGAATTTAGAAGCCAACACTCTTTTCCCGTTGAAATCGACAAGAAGGGTTTCCAAATGAAGAGTTTTGTCTTTTCAGAGAAGTTTTCCTATTGTAAAGCAAAAAAAGTGTTTGATTTTGATTTACAAACAGGTCCTTTTATATTTTGAGTTTACAAAGGTAGGCTTCTATATTGCTACATAGGAAAATATATAAGAAAAGCAATTGAAAAAGAAAACGCTAAAATGGGTAGGCTTTTACTTATATTCAAATTGTAAATGGCCATATCATCCTAAATGTTTCTTAAATTTGGTTTCGGAGCCACATTCATCGTTCTCTAGCTTCCTGCAATGGTTAACCTTCCCTCTTCCCCAACCTCCAATTTGTTTTTGTCATGCTTTAAATATTCAATCATAGATGTATGAGTGAGATAGGGGTGAGGAAGAGTTGGTTAGGATATAAGTTGTCTCCTTACATGATTTTATACTCCATACCATATCGAACAATTCACACTTTATGAGTTACTTTTAGAGCTGTGTTAGATAAGAAGTTCATTTTCTAAATATATACATATAGGGGTTGTTTGGTTGGGAACTAGTTATTCCTCGATTATAATAGGGATTCTAATATGGAGATTTAATAATGACAAAATTATTCAATCGATATAATTTTATTAGTACAAGTTTGGTTCATTAAACTAAAAATGAGATATATGGAGAACAACTTAAAATATGTCATTGGTCTATATTAAATAAGTTGGGATAATTAAATTTTTATTTTTAATTTTAACTTTAGATTTTTTAGAGGCCTTTGAGGGAAGAGCCTTGGAGAAGGACATCTTTAGTATTGTAGTATTTTATCTTGAGATTAGTTAATCTCGAAATTATTATCTAACCTTTAAGGTGGAATAAAATAATACGACAATTGTGCGATAAATTAATCAAACGCAGGATAATACAATTAAATGTGGATAAAATAATCTCAAAGCTAATCTCAAAATTATTATCTCTTATCCCACCAGCCAAACAATCACACAGCCTTATAGTTTCAGGACTATCGGAGTTGAAAATTCCTGATTAGTTTGAAAGCAGCCAGTGGGATTATTAACCGAGCTGCTTGATTAAATCGTGACTTTGTATATGTCTACATATTCAAGAGTATTAATTATGAAAGTTGGAACCAAAGCAATGTACAGATTATATAAGCAAAGATCTCCATAAAAGGCCCATTTTTGGGTTTTGGCTATTTGAGTGACAAATCAATAGTAGGTTCTCTTTTAAAGCAAATTGCCTTACCACTCTTTCTTCGTGTTGGACAATTGAGACCACAAAATAAGAGGGGTGGAGTAGTTGACTCATGTTGTTTGACACTTCAAAATCAAATTTGCCGGAAGTGGCACTTTGACGTGTTCGGCCAAAAAATTTCAGAAAAATAAATTATTTTAAAAGTGAAAGTGTTTGGTAGTTAAAGAAGAAAAGAAGTAGACGTCTTTGACTTTGAGTGATAGTAAAAGTTAATTTTTTGAGAATAAGATGGTTGTTTTCAATTTTTTACGACAAAGATACTCTTATGAAAAGTTAAAATTTACCGAATTATCCTAACAATATTGATAGTAAATATTTTAAATTATTTATCTACTAGACAATATACTAATTATAGAGTGAATCTTTACATATTTTTTTCGTAACTTAACGCTCAAAAATAATTCTAAAAAAGTTTGAACAAAACTACTTTCGCAGTACTAACGAAAGTGTATCTCAAAAAAATTTAACCAGACAGAAACTACTACATCAGAAAGTATTCTTTCTGGAACTTAATTTGACAAAAAATAAATTTCAATGATCAGTTCCTTAATTCCATTCAGATTTGATTTACAAAATGCTACGGGAAGTCGAATTGGAAATGTTAACTTAACTTCACAACATTTGGTATTTTGCTAGAATTTTTCAGATCTAGCTATTTGGTAGTGTGGCGTGCGCTCTGTAACATTGCTTGTTTAACGTTAAATTCAGCATAAATTAATACTGTCCCCCTTATTGAAATAGAAAGAAGTCAAAAGTGTCTAGTACGAGAGTCCAACACAAAGGGCCCATGACATATATATCTGTACAAGAAATGCATGATGCTCTTTTAACGTTTCGACCAGCCATTAGGTCCTTCGTTTAGGCGAAGAATAAGCTATTCTACAACACAAAGGGCCCAAAGCATGCTTCTTCAGTTTTGTTTCAACGACGACCATTTAATTTATTCCTAAAGCACTTCACTTAAGGCACCGTGGCAATTATATAATTGTATGGGTCCAAATTTGACCGACCTCAACCTATGATGAGTACGACAAACGACCAAGTACCTTCGAATCGGCGTCCCGAGGGAGACGACCATAAGGCGAAAGAAGGAGACGGCCTTAAGGCGAAAGAAGAAACTATACGAACCTTGTAGAAGTGTAAACCCATTAGGGGACATTAAGAATATTCCGTCGAATATTTTTATATTTTATTTCTTACAATTCAGAAGGGCTTCTCGCTAGTATATAAGGGGGAAAAGGACCTTATAACAAGGGGGCGATATTCGGGGAAACTTATCAATCTTAAACAAAAAGGAAGCCTTGCAACTCTCTTCTCTTCACTTATTATTATTCTAGAGATTATTACCTTCAGCTACGATTTACCCCTTCATCTTTGATTGATTTGTCCAAAAAGGTTTTAACGTCTTTTGAGTCAAACAATTTGTCGCCGTCTGTGGGGATTTCTATAGCTGAAACCATAGTTCTCATCTAGATTCCTGAAAGTGATAGTTACTTTTCTTCAAACTTCGTATAAACCAACAATGGCGGGAAAGGAAGCGAGGCTAAAGGCGGTAGAAGATGTCTCGAATAATCTCCTGAACTCCCTGAACGAAGCCGGCAGAGAAGACAATGAGAATGCAACACCAAGCGTTACACCGAAGGGGGAGGTCTCACCTCTTCCACACGGGGATCTAACGATCTTACGCGAAAGAGGAACCTCAACATCCACGACGGGGGAAGCCCCGCCAGCAGTCAAAAGGCTACTAGAAGAATGGCTAACGAGTGCTTTGAGCAACATGCTCGAGAAACCCACTCAAGGAGATGTCGAAGATGTGCCACCTACTGAAATTGCAGTTGCCACCGATGATCCAAGCGCTACACGAACAGGTAACCCCCGCACTGTTACTAATGCAGGTGACGATGCACTCATGGCCATCTTAAAGAAAATGGAAGAGATGGAAAATGAGAATAAAACACTCAGCGACCAAATGAAGGAGCATCAGGAAAGGGTTGATAAAATACCGGGCGCTCCGAAATATTACCAAAATGCGACGTGGGCCGATTCGTCGAATAGCCATACAGCGAAGCGGCTGCCCCTCATCCTATTCCAAAAACCTTCAAGATGCCTCCATACTTGAAAATATACTACGGGACCACGGACCCAGAGGATCGCCTGATTCATTATGTTATTGCGGTAAAGGGAAATGATCTGTCAAAAGAACAAGTACCGTTTGTATTGTTAAAAAAGTTCGACGAGACTTTGATGAGGGGAGCATTGACATGGTACTCCTAGCTACCAGCGCGATCGATATTGACGTTCGAAGAGATGGCGGATAAATTCGCCACCGCCCATGTAGGAGCAAAGAAGGTCGAGGCTAGGGTCAATGATATCTTCGTCGTCAGGCAAATGACGGGCGAGGGACTTCGGGATTTCCTGGCCTGATTCAACAGAGTAAGGATGAGTCTACCGAACGTGTCAGAAGGGATGGCAGTAGCAGCCTTTCAAAATGGGTTAAACAGGAATGGATCAAAGGCGACCAAAAAACTACTCAGTAGACTCATGAAATACCCCCACCACATGGGAAGAAATCCACAATGCCTATTGCACCGAGCTAAGGGCAGACAAGGATGACCTGAACGGGCCGCTTCAGTGATTAACATCAATCCAAACCAAGACAAGGAGAGATCAACGTAACGATGGGTGAAGAGATAAACCACCATATTTCAATCGAGAAAGACATCAGCCCTATATCCGTACATCCAACCTGCCCCCTCCGCGACACGCGAACGTCATGCCACCACACACGGCACCCCTCCGAAATGAAAGAGGTATGCCTCCACTACTATCTGCTCATAATTTTTGTGTTTCCCCTTCAGAAATAGTGTACGCATTGGAGAAACTGGGCACGAAGGTGCAGTGGCCGCAAAAGAAGAAATCGGATCCAAGCACCAGGAGGTCGAACGTCCTCTGTGAATTCCACCAAGAAAGATGACACAAGACCGAAGATTGCATAGGTTTGCGAAAAGAAGTAGTTAGGATGTTGAACAAGGGGTACCTGAAAGAACTGCTAAGCGATAAGGGAAGGGCCAACTTCGCTCGAGGGCATGACCCATCTCAAGGACCTCCAAAACCACCATCACCAGTGCGTACCATACAAATGATCATTGGTGCGGCGATGATACGGTAATCGACCATGTGAAGTTTACTACTACGCACAAACTCAAACGGACAGTCGCCCACGAACGGTATGATAACCTCGAAGATAGTATCATCTTCGATAAGTCAGATACTGACGGTTTGTCTTTCCCTCACTATGATGCTTTGGTTATAACTTTGCGCATCGCTGACACCAATGTAAAAAGAATCATGGTGGATAACGGAAGCGGCGCGTGTATTGTTCACCCACGAGTACTCATGTAAATGAGGCTCGAGGATAAAATAATACTGCGTTGCATAACACTAACGGGTTTTAACAATGCAGTAGAGCGGACATCTGGAGAAATGGTGCTACCTATCCTAGCAGGAGGGGTCACCCTGGAAACAACATTCCACGTCATGAATCAGGAAATGGCCTACACGCCATCATAGGGCGACCATGGATACACGCCATGCGAGCCATCCCCTCAAGCTTCTATCAAGTGATCAAATTTCCCACCCCATGGGGGATATTCAACATCCGAGGTGAGCCATGTACCGCCCAAGAATACTACCGGATCACCCAAGATTGCACACACACCAAGCATCTAAAAGGGGAAAGCGCAGAAGCATAGCAGCCAGCCATGTCGGGCACCAAACCCGACATACAAGTAGAGGCCATCAAAGATCTTGACATTGTAGAAGCTTGTAGAGAAACCGTAGAGGATCTTGATCCCGTCCAGTTAGATAACACTGACTGCACCAAAAAGGCTTATGTTGGACACAACCTCTCGGAACCAAGTGAGTATAGTGAGTTTTTAACTGATAACGCCAATTTGTTTGCTTTTTCCCTCAGATATGCCAGGAATCCCAAGGGAGATCGCCACACACAAGCTAAATGTCGATCCACTTTATCCTAAGGTACGAAAAATGAGTAGGAAGTTCAATGCCGCAATCAATGAGGTGGTCAACGAAGAAGTTGATATCACTCGCCAACGGATCCATCAGAGAATTGAAATACCCCCAATGGGTCGCCAATGTGGTCATGGTCAAAAAGAAGAACGGGAAGTGGTGAATGTGTGTCGACTTCACCGATTTGAACAAAGCATGCCCGAAGGACTCTTTCCCGTTACCCCACATTGACCAACTTATCGATGCAACGGCGGGGCACGAAATGCTGAGCTTCTTGGATGCATACTCCGGTTATAACCAAATTCTAATGGCTGAAGAAGATCAAGAAAAGACCACTTTCATCACTCATCGAGGTACATACTGTTATAAGGTGATGCCGTTTGGGCTAAAGAATGCAGGGGCCACGTATCAAAGGTTAGTCACCAAAATGTTCAAAGAACAACTTGGTAAGACATTGGAGGTTTACATCGATGACATGCTAGTAAAGTTGGCAAAGAAAGAAAATCACATTGGTCATCTGAGGGAAGCCTTCGAAATACTAAGGCAGTATGAAATGAAACTAAATCCCGAAAAGTACGCCTTCGGCGTGACTTCTGGGAAGTTCCTCTGTTTCCTAGTGTCACAAAGGGGAATTGAGGTCAACCTGGACCAAATCAAGGCCATCGACGCAATACTGGAAATACTGACCAGCAAAAAGCAGGTGCAGAAATTGACAGGACGAATAGCCGCCCTATCAAGGTTCATTTCACGATCCTTAGATAGATGCCATAAATTCTTTAATGTATTAAGGAAAGACCATGGGTTGCAATGGAATGAGGAATGTATCGACGCCCTGAGAAAGCTGAAAACGTATCTATCCTCACCACCACTGCTCGTCAAAGCGGACCCATGTGAATGCCTACTTGTGTACCTAGCGGTTTCCAAAGTTGCGGTAAGCGCGGTCTTGGTCCGTGAAAATAAAGGTACGCAATCCCCGATTTACTATATCAGCAAAACTTTAATTGATGCCGAGATGAAGTACCCTCACCTCAAAAAATTAGCTCTTGCACTAGTCATAGCTTCACGGAAGCTTAGATTGTATTTTCAATGTCACCCCATAAAAGTGGTGACAACCTTCCCTCTAAGGGGTATCCTAACCCGAACTATCGGGTAGACTAGCCAAATGGGCCATAAAACTAAAAGAGCACGACATAACATACCAACCGCGAACTGCCATCAAGTCGCAGGTGCTCGCAGATTTCATCAGTGATTTCAGCACGAAAATATTGCCCGAGGTGGAACAGGAAGCACTCCGCACTTCTACACATACCAACCTTTGAGTCCTCTACATCGATGGTGCCTATAATGCCTCGGGACTGGGACTGGGACTCGTCCTCGAGGTCCCTACAGGAGAAGTAATTCGCCAGTCCATACGATGCCCCGAGATGACTAACAACAAGGCCGAGTATGAAGCTGTGATTGCCGGTTTAAAGTTAGCCCTCAAATATGGCGCTCGACGACTCATCCTCCACTGTGACTCTCAACACGTGGTGAATCAGGTCACCGGGACTTTCCAAATCAAGGAGCAGAGGCTACAAAGATACCAGTTAGAAATCCACAACCTACTGCTAGAATTCGATGAATGCTACCTCGACCAAATACCCAGGGCGCAAAATATCAAATCGGACGACCTCGCTAAACTAGCCGCGACCACCAGGAATATCAACAAAGAAAACGTGGTCACCCTCCTTCATTCCGCAATTGACCACGTCGAGGTCATTCTATAAACTTAACTTGGGACTGGCGTAACCGCTTTGTAGCCTATTTGCAGGATGGAACGCTCCAGCAAGACAAAAAAGAAGCCAAAAAACTTCGGGTGCAGGCAGCCCGGTACAGCCTAGTAAACGGTGATCTCTACAAAAGAATGTTTGGCGGCCCCCTAGCCAAATGTCTTGGGCCACATCAAACAAGGCGAGTACTGGAAGAAGTACACGAAAGGCACTGCAGCGCTCACACAGGCAACTGCGCCCTCGTCCGAGTCCTCGTTCGCGCCGAGTACTACTGGCCCACCATGAAAAAGGAAGCCGCGGACTATGTCAGGAGATGTGAACAACGTCAAAAGTGCGCCCCTATGATACATCAAGCAGGGAAACTCCTTCATTCCGTCACTTCGCCATGGCCATTCATAAAGTGGGGGATGGACATAGTCGGCCCCCTCCCAGCAAGATGAGGTAAGGTACGCTTCCTTTTGGTTTTAGCTGACTACTTCTCTAAATGGGTGGAAGCAGGTGCATACACTCAGATACGTAAGTAGGAGGTCATCACCTTCATATGGAAAAATATTATATGCCGTTTTGGCATCCCCAAAGAGATCAGCTGCGACAACGAACCTCAGTTTGTTAGAAAAAAAATGATTGAGTTTTTCGAAAAGTGGCACATCAAACGAATACTCTCCACTCCATACCACCCTGCCGCCAATAGTCAAGCCGAATCCTCCAACAAAGTAATAGTAAACATATTGAAAAAGAAGCTTGAGGAAGCTAAAGGGCCATGGGTTAAACTACTACCGGAAGTATTATGGGCATACCGCACTACGCCAAAAAATGAGCACAGGAGAAACACCATATTCACTGGTCTACGGGACCGACACAGTTATACCCATCGAGGTCGGGGAGCCCAGTTTGAGATACTCCAACGAGGGCGGAACAAGCAACGACGAAAGTAGGCTACAAGATCTGGATGAAGTTGAAGAACGAAGAGATATGGCCCACATAAGAATGGTAGCCCAAAAGCAGCAAGTAGAAAGATACTACAACAAGAGAGCCAATGTGCGACCACTAAAAGTTAGCGACTACGTCCTCAAGGACAAAACACAAGCGTCAGAAGACCCTAATGAGGGAAATTGGGAACAAACTGGGACGGACCACACAAAATCATAGCAGCAGCAAACAAAGGAGTGTTCCAGCTAGAAACAATGGAGGGAAAACTACTCCAAAATAATTGGAACGTCGCCCATCTCAAGTATTTCCACTTCTAAAAAAGGCGTCACCTAAGTCACACTCTTTTTTCCTCACCCGAGTTTTGTCCCAATCAGGTTTTCCCGAGGAGGTTTTTAACGAGGCGATAAGGGGGCTGACTTAAGAGGCAATATGTTGTTCATTACCTCGACGCGTCGATATGACCCCCGGATCGAAGTAATGAAGGGACTACATATAGATAACCAAATCTCCATTGTATTTACGAAATCAAATCTCCATTATCTATACAGAAGCAAATCTCCATTGCATTTACGGAATCAAATCTCCATAGTATTTACGGAATCAAATCTCCATTGTATATGTAGAACTAGATCTCCACTAGTCGACATGTGACGTTATCCTACGGGAATATGATCAAATCTCCAAAAACATAAGTTTGACCTCGTTCGAACTATGACGGGATTCTACTTCGACGACAGTTCGAAGCAACATCCCAACGTCCAAGGCTGTCGATGACAATATAAGTTCGACCTCGTTCGAACTACGATGGGATTCTACTTCGACGACAGTTCGAAGCAACATCCCAACGGCCAAGTCCGTCGACCACAATATAAGTTCGACCTTGTTCGAACTATGACAGGATTCTACTTCGACGACAGTTCGAAGCAACATCCCAATGGCCAAGGCCGTCGACGATAATATAAGTTCGACCTCGTTCGAACTACGACGTGATTCTACTTCGACGACAGTTGGGACGATAGGACGAAGTAACATCCCAACAGCCAAGGGCATTAACAATATCATGTGTGCAATAAATGCAAGAAAAAATAAGTCGACAAAAGTAAATTCTACATTACAGCAAAATATCATTTACATTTGCCCCTACAAACAGGCCCAAGTATGACCCGTGCAAAAATCCCTAAACAAAAGCAAATACAAACTAAGACTACACATCATCCCTAACGGGGTAAGCGTCTTTATACCACGAATCTGAGGCAAGGTGATTCGCATCATCAGAGTTGATGTCATCCCCGTCAGGTTTGAGGGGGTCTTACCCGCATGACTCACGAGCTGCACGAGCTTCGGCGTGCACAGCCTGAACCTCCGCCTCAATAGCCCTTCCCTAGGTGTGAAAAACCTTATACACATCAAGCCGAGCCTCCGCATGGACCCATAACTCGTATAAACGATGGGGCACAACCGGATCGGCTGAGACGCGAGATGTAGAAGGCTGAGAATGTCGACGCGCATCCTCTGCCCTCAGCGAGGTAACACACCCTTTGAGCCCTGCCACCCGACGACCAGAGGCTTCCTTCTCCTCAGTCAACTCTGACCTAGAAATACGGAGGGCAACTTCCAAAGATACTGATTCAGAACTAGCTGCCTCCAGCTTATCAGCGCTAACGTTCAGCTTGCCCTTAAGCCCCTCAATCTCCGCTACCTTAGCACTCAACCCAACGGTCAAGTCGGCTACCTTCGCCTGTAAGTCGGCATTCTCAGTCGTTACCCCCTGCTCAACTCGAGCTCGTCCTCCTTCGCCTTAAGGGAGACCTCCAACTCACTGTTACGGGCGATGACTTTCATGAGCTCCTCGTCCCTCTCCCTCAATTCCTCTATCTTGTGCTCCAACTGGTCCTCCCGCTGCTTGAGCCCCTCACGAAACACCTGAAACTCAGGGTCTTGATGATAAATATCGGACATCGACCGATGCTTAGCACGATACTGCTGATACTTGGACGACATCTTCTCATAAAGGCTCATCCTTTTTCTCTCTCGACGCTCTTTCTCAATCTCCAGGACAAGGGTCTGACAAAAAGGGGAGGGCAGAAGTTAGTAACAAAATACAGAACGACGATTACCGCATAAATCCAACGACAAAAAGAGAAGGAAAGGCACCTACCTGCAGGGCCATACCAGCGACCTTCTGAGATAACTCTACGTTGCTCATCGGCCCAAGCATCTCACTTTCAGGAGTGGCACATAGAGGAGATAGGGTTGATGCCACATGCTCGTTGTTCAGTAGCAAGTTGTAGTTCTCCGGAACGACCACATGACGGTCGGATCCGTTCATCCTAACCTCCACATGGGTATGGCGACCCAAAAACTCATCGACATCCTCTGGGTCGATATTCGAACCCGAGCCGCTACGCTCAACACGATGCCCTCCAACGTTAGACGACGCCCCACCCTCAACGGAGCGCACTGAACCATCTCCTGGGCCAACTCCTTCCTCTTGAGGAGATCTCCCCGACAAAATGGCATCAGCCATGAATACGGGCACAAGTGTTGTCCGGGACGCCCTACTACCATCAGCGTCTGTAGCTACGCCCTTTCCTAGCTCCAGCCTCCTTTTTTAGTCGACAAAGGCTCATCCCAGTTAGAAGATTCATCCAAAAGACGTGAGGCCGGTACCGAAGAAGCCTCTTCCCTCACGGCCACAACTCGAGACGGATCTCCTAATTGAGTAGGTTAAGGACAACCCTCCCGGACAGACTCACTCAAGACAAGCAACATATCTGCAGTAGCAACGACTTGTCTAAAGGCGGGGACCATCGCCCTCCTCCTGGAAGCTCCTCGACCTGTCATCACAAAGGGTCGCACCATTAAGCAAGGTTGCATGGCCAACGAAGTAGTGAGTAAGACATTTACATTTTAGGGCCATTACATTGCATGAAGGCGGGCCAAGTTCGAGTTTCTGCTACGTGATGTAACAGGTGGGCTAGCCAATCCTTGATACCCGCAATGGGGCGAGGCGGACGGCCCATAGCTGCAAAACGGCAAGCGAATAAAATTTACAGTGAATAAAGAAGAGAGGGGAACATAACGAATGACAACACTTATGAGTCCCATTCCACCGCTTCGGGAGTCTGGCGGAGTCAGAAACGACATGTTTGGTCTTGACAAAGAAGTACTTGTGCCAAAACTTGCGGCTTGCCCGGTCATCTGTTCCAACTACTAGCCCTTTCGTACCACGAAGCCTCAAATACACCATGGTACCCCTAAGAAAGCAAGGTGTGAACATGTGCAAAATGTGGTGGATAGAAACGCTACACTCCGCCAACTCTGCATACTTAGTCAATAGCAGAAGCACCTTGAGCATGTATGGCAAAAGTTGTGCTGGGCAAACTTGGTAAAATCTACAAAATTTTTCTGCTAAGGGGAAGAGAGGAAAAGTATAGTCGATCATAAAAGGGTACTCATAGAAAGCACAGTACCCAGATCTGTGGACGTCTACATAATCCCTCCCCACTAGAACCATTTCTACATGAGCACGAATGTCATACTTTATACGAAAAGCATCAATATGGACCTGCTCCGTCTCAGAAAAGACGGGGTTCGGGGTGGGAGGTGGATCTTTGAGGAAGTCACTCCGGGATAAGGGGTGCCTGGTAGTAGCTCCTCCACCGTAGGAGGGCTGTCACTCTCCCCTACCACCACATCTCTGCTGTCACAAAGAGGCACCATTGATGATGGGGTGGCTTCAGGAACCTCTTCGCGAGAACGACGAGACCTCGGCATAATATCCTTTGAAGGAGTATCAACACAAAAGTAGGAAGGAAAAAGAAGCTTCAGATGGTGAATGAAAGAAGAACATAAGGATAATAGAGCAAATAAGAAAGAACGAAAGAGGTCTTCAAGAGAGGAATGGCTAAAGTTTTTCAAAATTCAAATCCTTCACCTATTTATAGGATTGGGAGGCGACAGAATCGAGGCGACTGGCCTCAAAGCAGTGCAAGAATCGAAGCACCAAGCCGTCAGTCCCCGCCTCGAAAACCTGCGTAATGATGACGCACGTAAAGCTGACATCACTTCCCGGAGAAGTGCACCACACGATGTTTTGCTGAACATTATGACCAACTCCCATTGGCCATGTCATAACGTTCCCACATGTCAAATTTCTCCAAAAGAATGCACGCAGTCCGCTCATCGAGGACGCATCCGGCCGCGACCCCGACAAGCGGAGGCACTAATTGTATGGGTCCAAATTTGACCGACCTCAACCTATGATGAGTACCACAAACGACCAAGTACCTTCGAAAAAGCGTCCCGAGGGAGACGACCTTAAGGCGAAAGAAGAAACTATACGACCCTTGTAGAAGCGTAAATCCATTAGGGGACATTAAGAATATTCCGTCGAATATTCTTTATATTTTATTTCTTACAATTGAGAAGGGCTTCTCGCTAATATATAAGGGAGAAAAATGACCTTGTAACGGGGGCGATATTCGGGGAAACTTATCAATCTTAAACAAAAAGGAAGCTTTGCAACTCTCTTCTCTTCACTTATTATTATTCTAGAGATTATTATCTCCATCTACGATTTATCCCTTCATCTTTAATTGATTTGTCCAAAAGAATTTTAACATCTTTTGAGTCAAACAATAATGCCAAAGACTATCACAACCTTAAACCTCAATATAAAATATGTACACAATATGCATCTTATTTAACACATTCATAATGCATGAAATTAAGTTTTGGAATGTACAGTACTATTACAGCAACCGCGGTCAGAATGCAGTCAACATATTTCTCCCCATTTATTTTATACCATTCTGTCCCAAAAGGTAATCTGACCACCGTCGAAAAATTATATTGTATACACAAGTAAAATATTGAACACACTTTATCAGAATTTTTTTTCATTTCTTTTAAATTTGAACACCTCTGAAAAAATTCTTTTAACTTCGCCGCTAATATAAGCTACTTATACTACATAAATACATCACATAAAAATTACAAAATTATAAGTAAAAGTTTATGTCAACTTCGTCCCAAACTGCAGCTGCTTTCCAATGGTGTATCTGTGGCAGGAAAACAGTAACTAAACTCAACTGCCGCCATGGCCATGCACCTGCAAAGCTGTTGCACTCCCATATCTACCTAAACCTTAATTTCCCCATTTGCATAGTTTATTACCATTTATACCCTCCTTCCTGTTTCTTAATTCTCCTCAATACTCCCTCTACTGCAATATCAAATGCATCTTTAATGCCATTTATACCCCCATTGGGTTTAGCATAAACTATCTTCGGTATATTCTCTATCACTTTTTCCCTCATCGACTTTACCTGTTCTTTGCTGAATTTTTCAAGAACTGCTTTAATGGATGACCCACTTTTTACCTCATACCGATCTATAAAAACCGAGTAACTCTCTGGTTCTTCGGGCAAAAACCACTCGTACTGGTAATAAGCCGTTCTCTTCCAGAAAAAGACCGGAATTGAACCGGCCACCATGCAGTCGAAAATAGACCGCCGAGTGAAACTGTCACCTCTAGGCTGTAAGCAGAAATCCGAGTCGAGAAAAGTTTCTAGAATTTCAGAAGTGCCATTGGAGCATTTCGACCCAGCACAGTCCAAAACTCGACACGAGTCCGACTCGCTGTAACAATGACTCAGTAATAAACCTCGAAAATCATTTTTTATAAGTCCACGTGTCGCCCCAACAAAGCAGAAGAGAGTTTTTCTTTCACGCGAACGGACAAAGTTCTGCCACTGGGTGATGTCATTAGCGGTGCTGGGGTGGAATCCGGTGGGATAAGGCACACCAATATCGAAATAGTCCCAAGGGTTTTTCTCGATTAGAAGGCGCGTGATGTTACGCATTCCCGGCATGTATATACAGCTAGAACCCCAATCTTTATCTTTCGATCGGCGGAAATCCCATGAGATGCGGCCCATGGATATGAAGTGATCCCAACCGTTTTTACGCTTCATATAGGTTTGATTCTGGACCCAGATGAGCATCAGCTCGCAATGCATATCACGATCTTTTGCACTGGAGTTCTTCTTAAACAAGTACTTTCCCACCGCTAGTCCAGCGTATAACGGGATGTAGAAAGCCGTAGCAGATTCCGGCTCCATAGTCCTGCACCGATAGTTTACCATACGGTTATGGTAAATTAGCTCCAATGCAAACTGGTCCGTCCAATGCCACGACCCGATAAGGCTTTCCGGAACAACTTTCGAAAGTCCGGTGGCTCTGCCGCCAAAACCGTCGTTCGACAGCGCTTCGCATGGCGAAATCCATGGGTTTAATTCGTGGCAATTTTGTATTAACTCCGCGTTGAATAACTGAGGGAGGTCGTAGACATATACTTTACCTAAAGGACACAAGTTAGTAATAGTATCAACTTCGGTGATGGTTAAAATAGCGGCGGCGGAAGATGTAGTGGGGAGGGTGAAGGGAGGGGGGATATGGTGGGGGTGGGAAGTTATGTAAATGGAGAACGGGAGGGAGTGGACATTGAGGAGGAGGAGAATTTGAAGGAGGAGGACGGTAAGAATAAGCCATGTACGGGGATTGTGAAAGGAGAGCAAGGGTTGAAGGAAGTAAATTAAGCTTTTGCGATCAGGAATATCAGGAGTTTTGGGTTTTAAAGGAGAGTTATGGAAATAAGGAAGCATGACAATAGTAAACAGGGGTATTGTTCCGGCGAATTTGGCCGGAAAATTTCCAAGTGAAAGTTAAGGTTGTTTGATAGACGGCGAAGACGGTGGAAAATGGTGGAGATATAAGGGGAAAAAGAGAAGAAAGCGAGGAGAGATTTTAATCAAAATCGAATGGTGTTGTGTTTTGGCTTTTCCATTATTCCAAGGAACATGTGTCCCTAAATATAAGCTTTAAACGGCTTCTAGTAGCCAAATCGACACCTCTGGTACCAACTATACACATACGTGTCACTTTGTATTTGATAATTACAGTAAACTCAATTTCCTTACCATATTCATTTTGTTAAGGCAAAGATTTAGGGTCTGTTTGGAAAGCCATCGGGTAATTGGAATTGGTGTAATTACTAGGGTGATAATTATACAACTTAATAATTATATAGTTGTGTAATTACGATAACTTAATTATTTATCATAGTATAATTACAGTGTAATTACAAGTTTACTATTTGGTTGCACAAGTATAATTACACAATTAAATAAAAATTTAAATAAAGTCATTATCAAAACTTATAAGTTAATATAATAAATATATGCCTATAAATTTTTATAAGTATAAATGATATTATATTTTGTATTTAAGATGTATATTTTTCGTGAATATACATTAATTAGTAATCATATATTTATAACTAATATTGTAAAAATAATTATTATATATATTCTAAATAAATAATATTTAATTTAGGTACTTACAAAACTAAAAACATCTGTTTTGTAAAATATCATGGAATTCATGTTTGATAAAATAAATTAGTATTTATAAATATAATGTCATAACATTATTCAAATGAACAACATGCAATATGAGTCAATACTACTAAAACAAGTAAATTGGAACTAGAGTATACATAGGTCGGGTTGGTTCGGATTTTACGATTACCAAACCAACCCAATTGTGTTGGGTTATTAAATCTAAAGACCAAACCAAACCAATAAAACTCGGATTTTTCAATCTCGATTTTTCTCGTGTTTTCTCGGATTTTCGGGTTATTTGGATTTTTGGGTTCTTTTCCGGTAAAATCTTCGTAGAACAATACATATAATTTGTGCTCAAAATATTCCTTTAATCCTAGTAAGATACAACTATATAAAGTATTTTCCAAGAAAATAATACAAAACATGAGATGTGTCATGGCATTATCTTAAAATATTCAACAATAAAGACAATAAAATTATGTAATATAGATATTGCTAATTAAAAAATCATAATAAAAATAAACATAATCTAAAAGTACTAAGTCATGCTAAAGTAAGTAGACTAATAAGGAAGTATTAAATTACATGACTAAACGCTAAAGAAAAGATAAAAATAGGTTATGCATTTAAATCTAAATTATTGCAAAACAAAAAGTAGATATTCAATACATTCTCGTTCATAGTGTTGACTATTGAATTGAATGCCTTTTATTAGCATTAGTATTGATTTAATTTTGGTTTGGGCTTTTGTTAGCATTATTTAATTTACTGATATTAATAGTTATAAAACTTATTGGAACAATCAAAAGTTCTAAGTCCAACCTTAATATAATACATTCAAAGATAAAATTATGAAATTTTTTAAGAAATATTTATAAATTACATCACAATATATCTAAATTTTTTACATATATAATATCGGGTTGGTTTGGTTTCGGTTTGACTTTCTTTAGTTAAAACCAAACCAAACCAATTATGGTCGGATTTTTTTTTTCCAACACCAAACCAAATCAAACCAAACCATAGTCGGGTTTTTTTTTCTTGATTTGACTCGGATTATCGGGTTGGTGCGGTTTGTCGGTTTCCTTTGTACACCCCTAATTGGAACCATGAATATAACACAATTTTAAAATCCAAAAAAAAAGTTTAACATATGTCAAATTCCAACATAATAATAATAATAAGTTCCAATACAACTTAAGATTGGGAAACATAATAAGTTTATAACCACATTCAACAACGAAATTTCACTTTAATTGCATCACTCAGTATTTACCTAGTTTGTTAATGACCCATTATTTCTAATATTAGGAGGTGTAGTTTCAAAAATAAAATAATAAAATAAATACTAAATAAAATATAAGCAATTTCATGGAATCAAATAAAGTAAAGGTAGAGAAATAAAATGTAAATAAGGTACACAGAAAATATATTTTAAAATTTCAAAAAAAGTAAAAATAAAATTTAAAAATTAAAAAAAAAATAGAAATAAAAAGTTATAAAGAAAAAAATAAAATAAAAATAAAAGGGAAAGAAATTAAAAGCAGCCTTGTAATTACATAGTGTAATTACCACCAATTCTCACCTTCTCCTTGAGAATTGGAGAGTATAATTATACCCCTCCAATTACACTCAATTTCATGCTGACCAAGTAATTACCTGACTAAACAAATATGTCAAATTGTGTAATTACACCCAATTACACTCAAATCCAATTCCTAGGTGGCTTTCCAAGGAAGCTCTTAGAATTAGAACATTCTACTCCTTTTGCTGAATTTGACCAATAAGCTGTTGAAGGTTCTTTATCTTTACCTTAGTTAAGAGGAACTAGATTTTGACCTAAGTCAACCTCCAATATTAACTGAATATGACTTATAAGCTGCGATTGATTTTTTTTTTTCTCGTTGAAAAATATATACTCCCTCCGTTTTAATTTATATGAACCCATTTTATTGGATACGAAATTTAAAAAAAGAGAAAAAACTTTTGAATTTATGATGTAAAATGAGGCACATATATTTTGTGTGGCTATAAATTATTGCATAAAGGTAAATTATTTTTCAAAAAGAAAAAGGGTTATTTTTTGTTTTATACGGACTAAAAAGTAAATAGGTTCACATAAATTAAAACGGATGGAGTATTTATTGTAACTCAACCTCAAAAATTAAATGAGAAAATTGTTCAAAACTATACGAAGAGATAATAACTTATTTTCTCATCTAACATGAGATGCTCTTAGCATTTTCATTTATTATAAGTTGTTTCAAATCAACTAAGGGAGCTAGTTCATGATTTGATTGCCTGTCATATTATTAACATGCAATGGAAAAAAAAAACATGCGATGCGAGTGAAGAGTAACATTGTAGTCTAATATCTTGTTAGGAAAATGACGGTATGACACAAACGGCTGTTTTCAATGTGTTGTCGTCATGGGCTGAATTTAAGATGTAGTATTGTGACCCTGGGGAAAGAGCATATGATTGTGAAACAGCTTTGAGTTTTTTGGGGACGAAATTGGACTCCTATCTTGGCCGTTTCTTGTGCTGGTCGAAAAGTTTTTTCCTCTCCGGGCCTACTACACTAAGGCCTCATTTATTTGCATTTAATGAAGGTCTGAATCTTAATCATTTATATCTCAGATATTAAGTACATTTGTTTTTAAAGTCTGAATCTTAATTATTTAGATCTTAATCATTAAATTGTCACGACCCAAAATCCAACTAGTCGTGATGACACATAACCTCACCTGCTAGGTAAGCCAAATAACCACAATCTGATTTAATAAATATTTAACAAATTCAAATACACTCCCAAGGACTGGTAGTACAAATCATAAGCTTCTAATAGTGAAATTTACAAAATTGATATGAAATAAATACAAAATTGATATGAAATAAATACATCTTCTGTTTGAAAAGTACATAAACAGAGTTTAATGAATCTAAGGCTACCATGAACAAGAGGCAGCTACAACAGGGACGCCGATACATTTTCCAAGTCAGCTCCCATCGAACACAGCAATGTCGACATCCGAAATCTACACGCAATGTGCAGGAAGTGTAGTATGAGTACAACCGACCTCATGTACTCAATAAATAACAAACCTAAACTTAGGTTGAAAGTAGTGACGAGCTTGTACCAAGGTCAGAGTCCACTCCAATATCCAGTAACATCTCATAACAATATAGTTAAAGCATCACAAGGCATAACTCAATAATAAAATTCTCAGCTTATTCACAGTCCAAAAAAAAAATATTTTCTTTTCAAGTATAATAGTGAAACTCAATTCTTTTCACTGAAATTACCAAAATATGAGTAAGTTTGAAGACTATGATTTTTCCCATAAAACTTTCATTCAAAATAGGAGATTTCATTTTTCAAATGGCATGAGGAAAGTACATCTCTATGCCTATATTTCCATGTGCATGTCAATGCAATGCAAAATAGTGTTAAAACCATATGTATACTCTCAGAGTATCAATTCACTCAGTCCTCCCTGTCACTCAATCCTCTCAGTCACTCAGTCCTCCCAGTCACTCAATTTTCACAATCACTCGTGCCTCACAATCACTCAATCCTCCCAAGTCACTCGGCGCTCGCACTCAGTAGGTACCTGCGCTCACTGGGTTGTGTACAGACTCCGGAGGGGCTCCTTCAGCCCAAGCGCTATAACAAGCCATCTCGTGGCATAAATCAATCAGGCCCTCGGCCTCACTCAATCATAAATCAGTAACAACATACTGCGGCGTGCAGCCCGATCCCATAATCATCATCACAATTAGGCCCTCGGCCTCACTTAGTTATCAATCTCTCCAGTCTCTCGGGGTCAAAATGTCATGAAAATCAGCCCAAAAATGATGATATAATGTATCAATAATAATAATTGAGACTGAGATATTATATGAATAAATAAATATTACTGAGTATGAAATATCAATGAAATCAGTGAGATGACAACAAGAAACAACCACTATGAGTCTCAACAATATCAGCATAAAGCCTAAACATGATAACTAGCATGATGTACAACTCACATGGTGAAAACACAGATATCAACAAAGTAGGACCACTACACAGTGTCCTGGAAACAACAGAGTCACCATTCACAAGGTGCACACCCACACGCCCGTCACCTAGCATGTGCGTCACCTCAACATCAATCACATAACACATAATTCGGTGTTTCATACTCTCAGCACTAAGTTTAAAAGAGTTACTTATCTCAAACCGTGAAGTTCTTTACTCCGATGTGCCCTTGCCTCGCAATTCGACATCTGAACGCCTTGAATCTAGCCACAATTAATGTGATTCTTTCAATACAAATTGTAGGAATTAGTTTCATATGAAAATACTAATTTTTCCACAAAATCCGAAATTACACCCAAAAATCACTAGTGGGGTCCACATCTCGGAACTTGACAAAAGTTACGGAATATGAACGCTAGTTCGACCACAAGTCCCACCATATAAATTTTACCAAATTCTGACATCAATTAAATCCTCAAATAAATTTTCAAATCCCTAGGCTCAAACCTTCGGATTTCACCCCAAAAATAAGTAATCTAGTCGGGATATTCGATGATAATCCTATATTATTGATTAGCAATGACTACAAATGACTTATCACAAGTTTCCCCGTGAATTCTTGCTCCAAAATCACCCAAAAACGAAATTGAAAATAGGGTATAAATCCCTACCTCTTTGATGAAGAACTTGAGGGATTTCTTGTTGGATTACAAGGATTGGACGAGATTTTTGATGAACAAGGTACTTGAGATTCTTCCTCTCTCTAGAATTGCTCTTCCCTCTCTCTCTAAAAGCACCAGAATATCCCAAAAAACAAACCCCAAATGAGTTAAATGAAATGGGGTTCGGGTCTTAAAATCTCGTTTTTGTACAGCCGCGGCGGGTGGGACGCCGCGGGGCACGGGGCGGCTATGCACAATGTGTCTGGAAATAAAATTTTGGATAATTCTGGAATTCCCTACAGGCGTGGCGCGCCGGGCACCGCGTGGGGCGGCACGATAGTACAATTTTCGGCAGCGCTTGGTAATTTTGCCATAACTTCTTGTAGGAGTGTCCAAATGACGAACGGTTTGAAGCGTTAGAAACTAGACTCAAAGATCTTTTATTTGATAGGTTTTGAATCACATAACTCCTTATATATATATATATATATATATATATATATATATATATATATATATATATATATATATCTTTTAAAGTTTGGTCTTGTGCGTGCTCATTTGAAACTTTCGTCTAAAATGAAAATTTTCAACTTGGCTTGGACTTAGGCCTCTCCGTAGACCCCAAATCACTTATAATATGCCTTGTACACTTATTATCATATCCAATTGATATCCATCATATTAATAGTCCTTATTCGCAACTTGTCACGACCCCAACCCCGGTCGTGATGGCGCCCAACACACTGTTAGGCAAGCCTGACCAACTAACAACCCTTTCTATTTTCTTATGAAAATCATTATCAGTTAACACAGTTAAATTGCTAAATTACTCCAATAAGAGTTTAAGACAACGAGTTAAATATGCGGAAAGTCAGATGATAATACCACTACATAACCCATACAGATCTGGTGTCACAAGTCTCGAGCCTCTAGTACAAGTTTAACAGCCTAATACATGTCCATCTAGGGAGTACTAATTAATAACAAGGATAGAAGGGAGAGATCAGGGCTGCGGACGCCATGCAACTACCTCGATGCTCCCGGATATGCGCTGCTCAACTGAAATAATCCTCACTCAGCCTCAGATACTCCTAGATCTGCATGCAAGGTGCAGAGAGTAATGTGAGTACTCTGACCCAGTGAGTAATAAGCATAAATAATGACTGAGAATAAGAAATCACGGGAAACACAGAGTAATCTATACTGCGGCAGTTTAAAAGCAAGTAATATGAGATTAATAAACCAATGGAAGCGAAATGTAGAAATACTACAACAAATAAGCAGTTAAGTGACAGACGTATAAAGAGAAATCAACACATAGAACGGTACCCTATAGTACCCGCTGCGGCGTGCAGCCCGCTCCATTTATTTATCATCGACGGCGCTCACTAGGGATGTGCAGACTCCGGGAGGGGCCCCTTGCGGCCCAAGCGCAATATCAAGCCATCTCGTGGCATCAAATCTAGGCACTCATCCTCATATCAATATCAGTATAACACTGTTGCGGCGCGCAACCCGATCCCATAGTATCCTCACATCTGGCCCTTGGCCGTACTCAGTCCATAAATCATATAAGCTACTCGGGCAATCGTAAAATAGTAGTTCTCAGCCCAAAACATCATTTAATATATCTTTTAGTTTCAAAAATTGAGTAAAAGTGGCTGAGTTGTAAGACAGTAGAAAACGGTACGACTGAGTTCAAGTAGTAAGTCAAACAGTGAGGAAATAGTAAATAAACTCCCCGGAGGGTTCAAAGAATTGGCAGGAAGCCCAAATATGACAATCGGTCCAAATAATGATGATAACAAATAAGCTTTAATCAAATACGCAGTAGAAGCATCACTCGGGACGAGCCAATTCACAATCCCCAATAGTAAACGACCCGCGCTCATCATCAAGCGCGTGTCTCACCTCAATATAGCACCACGATGTGCGAATCTGGGGTTTCAAACACACATGACATCATTTACATTCATTACTCACCTCAAGTAGGCCGAAATCCTAGGTCGCTACTCCCTTGCCTCGCAAATCAACCTCCTCGAGCGTCGAATCTGATCAAAACCACAAGTAATACGTTACAATAGGCTAAGGGAATACAACCCAATCAAAAACACTCGAAAAATATCAAAAATTACGAAGTTGGCAAAACCCGAGCCCCGGTCCCACTTCTCGAAAAATTAGAAAATTGACATCGCCGGATTCCTTATCTCGCTACGAGTCTATACATATCAAATTTACCGAAATCCGAGCTCAAATGCTCCCTCAAACCCCCAAATTTCTATTTCAAAAGTCAAGCCCTAATCCTTCCCTTTTTAATCAAATTTCCATGAATTTAGATGTTGAATCTACAATTAAATGACGTTTCTAGGCCATAGGACTCACCTCCAATCAATTCCCAGTCAAAACCCTCTTTAATACTCGTCAAAAGTTCCCAAGGTTACTCAACAATGGAGGAAATGGGACTTGGTTCGCGGGTGAAATGTTTAATTAAACCCTTCTGCCAGCCCAGATTTTACTTTATACGATCGCATCCAAGCCTCTGCGATCGCATAGCTCAACTTTCCCTGGCCTCCAAAATGTCCTATGCGAACGCGACCCCTTAACTGCGATCACACTGCTTCACCAATCAAACCTACGCGATCGCATACACTACTCCGCGATCGCATTGAACAAAGTACCCCTCAGAACCTCAGGTCCATTTAACACTACGCGATCGCATTACTCCTCATGCGATTGCAATGAACAACCTCCTCAACCTATACGATTGCATACCCTATTCCGCGATCACATTGAGCAATCAGAACAGCCTTCCCCAAACCTTCTATGCGATCGCAATTGCACTTCTGCGATCGTAGAGAACAAAAATGTTCTGCAACACTCAGCTGAAATCTGCAACTTCAAAAACCAAGATTGGTCCGATTGACCATCCGAAATCACCCCGAGGCCCCCAGGACCTCAACCAAAAGTGCCAACCCATCCTAAAACATCATTCAAACTTGTTCCAATCATCAAAACACCACAAACAACACCAAAACCATCAAATTACATCGGATTCAAGCCTAAATTTCTTAAAAACGTCCGAAATACGCATTTGATCAAAAACCCGACCAAAACACCTCCGAATGATCTGAAATTTTTCACACACATCCAAAATCACCTAACGAAGCTACTGTAACTCTCGGAATTCCATTCCGACCGCCGTATCAAAATCTCACCTACCAACCGGAATTCGCCAAAATACTAACTTCGCCAATTCAAGCCTAATTCTACTCCGGAACTCCAAAATCAATTCCGATCACACTCCTAAGCCACATATCAACCCCCGAAACTAACTGAATCACCGGAAATCACATCCGAGCCCTCTAACTCAATAGTTAACATCCGGTTGAGTTTTCCAAAACAAGCCTTCCTTAAAGAGACTAAGTGTCTCATTTCCTATCAAAACCAACCCGATTTAACTCCACACACCGAATACCGATAATGAAATATGAAGAAGCATAAAATGGGGGAAACGGGGCAGTAACTCACGTGACGACGGGTCGGGTCGTCACATCCTCCCCAACTAAAACAAACGCTCGTCCTCGAGCGGGTTAAGAAACATACCTGGAGCCTCAAACAGATGAGGATATCTGCTCCGTATCTCCCGTTCGGTCTCCCAGGTAGCCTCCTCCACGGGCCGACCTCTCCACTGCACTTTCACTGAAGTTATATCCTTTGACCTCAACTTCCAAACCTGGCGACCCAAAATAGCTACTGGCTCCACATCAAAGGTCAAACCATCATCCAACTGAACCGTGCTGAAGTCCAAAACATGAGACGGATCCCCAATATACTTCCGGAGCATAGAAACATGAAATACCGGATGCACACTCGACAGGCTGGGTGGCAAAGCAAGCTCATAAGCCACCTCCCCAATCCTACAAAGCACCTCAAAAGGCCCAATGAACCGCGGACTCAACTTGCCTTTCTTCCCAAACCTCATAACACCTTTCATGGGCGAAACTTTCAGCAAGACCTTCTCACCAATCATGTACGATACATCTTGAACCTTCCGGTCCGCATAGCTCTTCTGACGCGACTGTGCTATACGAAGCCTCTCTTGAATCACCTTCACCTTCTCTAAGGCGTCCTGAACCAAATCTGTCCCCAATAGCCTAGCCTTGCCGGGCTCGAACCAACCAACAGGAGATCTACACCGCCTCCCATACAAAGCCTCATATGGAGCCATCTGAATACTCGACTGGTAGCTGTTGTTGTAAGCAAACTCTGCAAGTGGCAAAAACTCATCCTATGAATCTCCAAAATCAATAACACAAGCACACAACATGTCCTCCAATATCTAGATAGTATGCTCGAACTGTCCATCCGTCTGAGGATGAAATGCTGTGCTCAACTCCACCTGAGTACCCAACTCCCTCTGCATGGCCCTCCAAAACTGCGAAGTAAACTGAGTACATCTATCTGAGATGATGGAAACCGGAATACCATGCAACCGAACAATCTCCCGGATATAAATCCCTGCCAACCGCTCTGAAGAATAGGTAGTACACATAGGAATGAAGTGCGCAGACTTGGTCAGCCGATCCACAATCACCCAAATCGCATCAAACCTCTTCAAAGTCCGTGGAAGTCCAACAACAAAGTCCATAGTAATCTTCTCCCACTTCCACTCGGGAATAACCATCTGCTGAAGCAAGCCACCCGGTCTCTGATGCTCATATTTCACCTGCTAACAATTGAGACACCGAGCTACAAATCCCACGATATCTTTCTTCATTCTTCTCCACCAATAGTGCTGCCTCAAATCCTGATACATCTTCGCGGCATCCGGATGAATGGAATACCGCGAGCTATGGGCCTCCTCCAGAATCAACTCTCTAAGCCCATCCACACTGGGCACACAAATCCGGCCCTGCATCTTCAACACACCATCATCACTGATGGTCACATCTATGGCGTCATCATGCTGAACTCTATCCTTAAGGACAAGCAAATGCGGATCATCATACTGACGCTCTCTGATGCGATCATATAAGGAAGACCGAGAAACCACACAAGCCAACACCCGACTAGGCTCCGAAATATCTAGTTTCACAAACCGATTGGCCAAGGCCTGAACATCAACTGCAAAGGGCCTCTCCCCAACTAGAATGTACGCCAAACTCCCCATGCTAACCACCTTCCGGCTCAACACATCGGCCACCACATTGGCCTTCCCAGGGTGATACAAAATGGTAATATCATAATCCTTGAGCAACTCAAGCCACCTCCGTTGCCTCAAATTAAGATCCTTTTGTTTGAACAAATGTTGAAGACTGCGATGCTCGGTGAATACCTCACAAGATACGCCATATAAATAGTGCCTCCAAATCTTCAAAGCATGAACTATGGCAGCCAACTCTAAGTCATGAACATGGTAGTTCTTCTCGTGGGGATTCAACTGACGAGAAGCATATGCAATCACTCTACCCTCCTGCATCAACACACAACCAATCCCAACTCTCAAAGCGTCACAATAGACGGTATAAGAACCTGAAGCTGATGGTAACACCAATACCGGAGTTGTGGTCAAAGCTGTCTTGAGCTTCTGAAAGCTCTTCTCGCACTCGTCTGACCATACAAACGGAGCACCCTTCTGTGTCAACTTGGTCAAGGGCGATGCAATGGATGAAAATCCCTGAACAAACCGGCGATAATAGCCTGCTAACCCAAGAAAGCTACGAATCTCTGTGGCTGAGGACGGTCTAGGCCAACTCTGAACCGCCTCTATCTTCTTTGGATCAACCTGAATACCCTTGCTGGACACCACGTGCCCCAAGAAAGCCACTGAATTGAGCCAAAACTCACACTTGGAGAATTTTGCATAAAGTTTCTCCTCTCTCAACCTCTGCAACACAACTCTCAAATGCTCCGCGTGCTCCTCCTGACTACGCGAATACACCAGAATATCGTCAATGAAGACTATGACGAATGAATCGAGATAAGGCCAGAATACGCTGTTCATCAAATGCATGAATGCTGCTGGGGCATTGGTTAGCCCGAAAGACATAACAAGAAACTCATAATGACCATATCTGGTCCTGAAAGTAGTCTTAAGAATATCTGAATCCCTGATCTTCAACTAGGGATAGCCCGAACGGAGATCAATCTTGGAGAACACTCTCGCTCCCTGAAGCTGATCAAATGAATCATCAATGCGAGGCAAATAATACTTTTTCTTAATTGTTACTCTGTTCAATTGCCTATAATCGATGCACATTCTCATTGTGCCATCCTTCTTCTTCACAAACAGAACGGGTGCACCCCAAGGTGACACACTAGGCCGAATGAACCCCTTATCTAGGAGTTACTGAAGCTTTTCTTTCAATTCCTTCAACTATGCTGGTTCCATACGATACGGCGGAATAGAAATGGGCTGAGTGCCCGGCACCAGGTCAATACCAAAATTGATATCCCTGTCCGGTGGCATGCCCGACAGGTCTGCAGGAAAAACATCGGGAAAATCCCTCACAACTGGAACAAAATCAATACTAGGAGTCTCGACTCCAACATCCCTCACAAATGCTAGATATGAAAAGAAACCCTTCAAGAAGGATATCACTCTACTAGGAACATAATCAGTCACACTACGCCACTCGATTCGCGGTACACCCAGCATAGCTAAAGTGACTGTCTTAGCATGACAGTCTAGAATAGCACGACACGGGGATAGCCAATCCATGCCCAAAATGACATCAAAATCCACCATGCTCAATAGCAATAGATCTACTCGGGTCTCCATACCCCCAATAGTCACCACACATGACCGGTACACACGGTCTACAACAACAGTATCGCCCACCGGGGTAGATACATGAACAGGTAAAGCAAGAAACTCACGGGGCATACCCAAATAATGAGCGAAGTATGATGACATATAAGAAAAGGTGGAATCGGGATCAAATAATGCAAAGGCATCTCTGTGGCAGACTGAAACAATACTTGTAATGACAGCATCCGAAGAAATGGCGTCGGGTCTGCCTGAGAGTGCATAGAAACGGGCATGACCTCCCCCTGATTGACCTCCCCCTCTAGGGCGACCCCTGGCTGCCTGACCTCTACCCCTAGCTGGCTGGGCGGGTGGTGAAGTAACTGGAGAAGAAGTCGAGGGCTGACCCCTCTGCTGAGATAAGCTAGCAGCATAGCGAGGACACTCCCTCCGCATATGCCCGAACTCTCCACACTCATAGCAACTCCCAGGTGCTGGGAACTAGGACTGAAGAGAACCCCTCGTGCCAGAGTGGCTATCTGATGCACTAGGCCTGGAAGAACCCTGAGCAGATGGAGCACGAGACGAACTCTATGCTGGAAGAGCGCTGAGAAAGGGCTGACTCTGCTGAGAACCCTGATAACCATGACCAGAAGATCCACCTCGGTACTCAGGTCGAGCTGACTGAGCGGGCCTAAAAGAATGACCCCGACCCTGCTAGAACTGGCCCCTCGAAAGAGCGCCACTGAAACTTCCAGAACCTCGAGGACTCTTGGCCTACCTCTCTTCTCTCTCCTGACGGCGAGCCGTATCGCGAGCAATATCAAGTGCATCCTCAAAGGAAATACCTAGAACTCTCTCTCGAGTCATCAGAATATGAAGGTGATAATTAAGACCATCTACGAACCTCTTAATACTCTCTCGGTCAGTCGGAACTATCTATGAGGCATAACGAGCCAACTCAGAAAATCTCGCCTCATACTGAGACACAGTCATATCTCCATGGCGAAGCCACTCAAATAGTCTACGCAGCTCCTCCCTCTGAGACTGCGGTATCCACTTCTCCAAGAAGAGAGTGGAGAACTCCTGCCAAGTTAAAGGTGCTGCACCTGCCGGCCTACGCCGCTCATACGCCTCCTACCAAGTGTAGGCCGATCCAGTAAACTGAAATGTAGTAAAAGCCACACCGCTGGACTCAAGAATCCCTGTTGTCCGAAGCATACACTGACACTTGTCGAGAAAACCCTGGGCATCCTCGCCCTGAGCACCACTAAAAGAAGGAGGCTGAAGTCTACTGAACCTCTCGAGACAACGCTGCTCATCATCTGGCATAACTGGAACCCTGTACTCCTGAACGGGTACCACTAGCTGAGCTGGAGGTGCCTTTGGAGTCTGTAATCCCTGCACTACCTGCTCAGGTGTGCAAGCAGCGGGGGTCTGATTGCCTCTCCCGGCCTACGAAGTAGCTGCTACTACTGTGGTGGCTGAAACCACTTAAGCCAGGCCCGTACAAACTGTCAATATCTGGGCCAATGTCTCCTGGAGACCCGGTATCACAATGGGCACAACTGGTGCCTGCACTGGTGCTGCTGGAGCCTGGTCCTGAGCTGGGACAACTAAAGGATCCACAGGTGCTGCCCCTGCTGCTCTGCCTCTACCACGACCACGATTGCATCCACGGCCTCTAGTATCCTCAGTAGGTGGTACTGGTGGTCGTCCAGCACGTCCGGTAGCTCGAGTCCTCACCATCTGTGAGATAATGGAATAAGGAGAAATTTAGTATTCAGATCAACAAGTTTGCACGACAAAAATTTCAAGAATGTGGAATTTTCCTAATAGGTTATGCAGCCTCCCGAGGATAAGTACAGACGTCTCCGTACCGATCCGCGAGACTCTACTAAACCGACTCCAGACTCGCGAGACCTAGTAACCTAGGCTCTGATACCAACTTGTCACGACCCCAACCCCGGTCGTGATGGCACCCAACATACTGCTAGGAAAGCCTGACCAACTAACAACCTTTTCTGTTTTCTTATGAAAATCATTATCAGTTAACACAGTTAAATTGCTAAATTACTCCAATAAGAGTTTAAGACAACGAGTTAAATATGCGGAAAGTCAGATGATAATACCACTACATAGCCCATACAGATCTGGTGTCACAAGTCTCGAGCCTCTAGTACAAGTTTAACATCCTAATACATGTCCATCTAGGGAATACTAATTAATAACAAGGATAGAAGGGAGAGATCAGGGTTGCGGATGCCATGCAGCTACCTCGATGCTCCTGGATATGCACTGCTCAACTAAAATAATCCTCACTCAGCCTTAGATGCTCTGGATCTGCACGTAAGGTGCATGGAGTAATGTGAGTACTCCGACCCAGTGAGTAATAAGCATAAATAATGACTGAGAATAAGAAATCATGAAAAACATAGAGTAATCTACACTGCGGCAGTTTAAAAGCAAGTAATATGAGAGTAATAAACCAATGGAAGCGAAATGTAGAAATACTACAACAAATAAGCAGTTAAGTGACAGACATATAAAGAGAAATCAACAAATAGAACGATACCCTATAGTACCCATTGCGGTGTGCAGCCCGCTCCATTTATTTATCGTCGACGGCGCTCACTAGGGATGTGCAGACTCCGGGAGGGGCCCCTTGCGGCCCAAGCACAATATCAAGCCATCTCGTGGAATCAAATCTAGGCCTTCAGCCTCATATCAATATCAGTATAACACTGCTACGGCGCGCAGCCCGATCCCATAGTATCCTCACATCTGGCCCTTGGCCGTACTCAGTCCATAAATCATATAAGCTACTCGGGCAATAGTAAAATAGTAGTTCTCAGCCCAAAACATCATTTAATATATCTTTTAGTTTCAAAAATCGAGTAAAAGTGGCTGAGTTGTAAGACAGTAGAAAACGGTACGACTGAGTTCAAGTAGTAAGTCAAATAGTGAGGAAATAGTAAATAAACTCCCCGGAGGGTTCAAAGAATTGTCAAGAAGCCCAAATATGACAATCGGTCCAAATAATGATGATAACAAATAAGCTTTAATCAAATACACAGTAGAAGCATCACTCGGGACGGACCAAGTCACAATCCCCAATAGTAAACGACCCGCGCTCATCATCAAGCGCGTGTCTCACCTCAATATAGCACTACGATGTGCAAATCCGGGGTTTCAAACCCTCAGGACATCATTTACATTCATTACTCACCTCAAGCAGGCCGAAATCCTAGCTCGCTACTCCCTTGCCTCGCAAATCAACCTCCTCGAGCGTCGAATCTGATCAAAACCATAAGTAATACATTACAATAGGCTAAGGTAATACAACCCAATCGAAAAGACTCGAAAAATATCGAAAATCACGAAGTTGGCAAAACCCGAGCCCCGGGCCCACTTCTCAAAAAATCAGAAAATTGACATCGCGGGATTCCTTATCTTGCCACGAGTCTATACATATCAAATTTACCGTAATCCGAGCTCAAATGCTCCCTCAAACCCCCAAATTTCTATTTCAAAAGTCAAGCCCTAATCCTTCCCCTTTTAATCAAATTTCCATGAATTTAGATGTTGAATCTACAATTAAATGACATTTCTAGGCTATAGGACTCACCTCCAATCGATTCCCAGTCAAAACTCTCTTTAATACTCGTCAGAAGTTCCCAAGGTTACTCAACAATGGAGGAAATGGGACTTGGTTCACGGGTGAAATGTTTATTAAAACCCTTCTGTCAGCCCAGATTTTACTCTATACGATCGCATCCAAGCCTCTGCGATCGCATAGCTCAACTTTCCCTGGCCTCCAAAATGTCCTATGCGAATGCGACCCCTTAAGTGCGATCGCACGGCTTCACCAATCAAACCTATGCGATCGCATACACTACTCCGCAATCGCATTGAACAAAGTACCCCAGAACCTCAGGTCCATTTAACACTACGCGATCGCATTACTCCTCATGCGATCTCAGAACCTCAGGTCCATTTAACACTACGTGATCGCATTACTCCTCATGTGATCGCAATGAAAAATCAGAACGGCCTTCCCCAAACCTTCTATGCGATCGCAATTGCACTCCTGCGATCGCAGAGAACAAAAATGTTCTGCAACACTCAGCTGAAATCTGCAACTTCAAAAACCAAGATTGGTCTGATTGACCATCCGAAATCACCCCGAGGCCCCCGGGACCTCAACCAAAAGTGCCAGCCCATCCTAAAACATCATTTAAACTTGTTCCAATCATCAAAACACCACAAACAACACCAAAACCATCAAATTACATCGGATTCAAGCCTAAATTTCTTAAAAACTTCTGAAATACGCATTTGATCAAAAACCCGACCAAAACACCTCCGAATGATCTGAAATTTTGCACACACATCCAAAATCACCTAACAAAGCTACTGAAACTCTCGGAATTCCATTCCGACCCCCGTATCAAAATATCACCTACCAACCGGAATTCGCCAAAATACTAACTTCGTCAATTCAAGCCTAATTCTAATCCGGACCTCCAAAATCAATTCCGATCACACTCCTAAGCCACATATCAACCCCTGAAGCTAACCGAATCACCGAAAATCACATCCGAGCCCTCTAACTCAATAGTCAACATCCGGTTGACTTTTCCAAAACAAGCCTTCCTTAAAGAGACTAAGTGTCTCATTTCCTATCAAAACCAACCCGATTTAACTCCACACACCGAATACCGATAACGAAACATGAAAAATCATAAAATGGGGGAAACGAGGCAGTAACTCACGTGACGACGGGTCGGGTCGTCACACATACCAAATAATATAATTAACGCACATCAACTTTCTTAATAGCGCTTAAGTACTTCGAATATTTTTTTCCGGGATGTTACATAAATGTGTTTGTTTTTTTGCTTCACAACCACTTAGTGTCTGAATAGGTCTGTATCATTAAGATATATAATAGAGACTTAATTTCATTAAGATGCTATCATCTATATTCATTAACTGCCGTCATCGGCTACTAGTATCAACTACCACCATGCCACCCACCACCACCAACATCATCCTCAATCATAGCCGCCACCATTATCGACTACCACTACCCACCATCCCCACCACTCTCATCACCATCATTCTCAACACAACCAACACGCATCCACCTCAACTACCACAACTAACCACCCCATCACCATCAATAACCATATCTGGTACTGCCCATCATTATAAACTACCACCACCCACCACCATCTTGCTCAATCATAACTACCACCACCACCACCACCCGCCTTTATTAACTATCACCACTCACCAACAACCACCACCATCCTCAATCATAATAGCTACCACTACCAATCACCATTAGCTACTACCCTAAACTACCACCATCAACCAAATCTACCACCAACCACCGCTTTTAGTCGGCATCAAGCACTACCGTTAGCCATCACCACCAACATCTATCATATTTTAAAAAGCTATATATTTTAGTGATGTAATATTAGATAGTTAGTATTTTATTTGAATTTTATGTTTATTAATTTTCAAATAAACATAAATTTTATACATTCAGATGTTAAAAATCAAACAATCTTAATCATTTAGTATTCAGATCTGAATACACATCTTAATATTCAAATGTGTATTCAGATTCAGACGTCTTAATCTTAAAAAAACAAATAAAGCCTAAGAGATCGTTTGATACTACGACTAATTATACATGGATTGTAATATAAGAATTAATTATGCGAGGATTAATAATATATTATTATAAATAATATTTTATTTATGGTGAATGTCTATATTTTAGAGAGATCTTAGGGTTTGTTACTTGGTGGCTAAGTCAATTTTTTCCCCTATAAATAGAGGGGTTCTATTTCATTGTAATTGATCCCAAATCAATAAGAATTCTCTCTCCCTACTTTTCTCTGCAATATTCTTCTTTTTCTTTTATTGTTCATAACACGTTATCAGCACATGACTCTAACCAATTGAGTAGAAGCTTTGGGATTGAGCATAATGATTGTCAATTGATACATGAACTTCCTTCAGGAATAAATTCTGGATTTAAGGTAAGTATTTTACCTTATTTTTCTCTTTTAAATTCTTGAAATTCTATAATTTAATTTTAAATACAAGCAAAAACAATAAATTTTGATTATAACTCTAATGGAGTTTGTAAGAAATTATAACCACCCAAAGTGGTAAAATTTCTCTATCTTGCCATGATCAAATTCATGTATGATTATGAGTACAAGAAGTGGAAACTCATCCCATTGAATTTTCTTCATTCTCATTCCTTTAAGAGAATGTGGTAGCAATATGCAATAAGTCTGAAAGAAGACAAAATTATTACCGTGAAGGTATCAATGGATGTGGACATGACAATAGACGAAATTATAATCGTCATCATTATGACAATGAGAATAATAAGGATTATCAAAATAATCCTTCACTCTATCAAAGTAATGTTTGTCATCGATTTGACATGAGATCTTGTAAAGCACATATAGATGATTATGGTTCATTCATGATTTGAATGTGACAACATGTGATTTATGAATACATATTCATTCTTGGAAGAATATGAACGTGCTAGTGGTAGTGAATATACCACACTCACCTCTAGAAGGAGGTTTGAGATGATATAAGAAAATAATGTCATTATTATGGCATGAGTGGTCATTGGTCACGTACCTATTGTACGCCAAAATATTTTGGCAATGTGATTATTAAAGGATAACAATAATGCAATAAACAGATCTTGCATATAATTTTAACCATGACCATAATGGTATAACTTTCTCTTTAAAAGAGATATTCACCATATGGACGTTGATGAATATGTGGTAGTACCAAATTAATTGAGATCTCTGTAAGAGCCAATTATTACTATATTGGAGAAATATAATTAATTATCATGTTAATTTATTATGTCGTAGTAAGTCTTAAAGAAACTTAATTGAGTTTCTAAAGTATTCACGAAAGCGGTTGGTTATATTGAGATATAAATAAAGGAAAGATTCAATATCTTGTATTACTACAACTTGTTACGGCGTAATATATATGTGAAAAGTTACCTGCTTTATTCTCCAAGAGTTGTACTACACAAATAAAAGAATATCACAATAGAGTAGATATTTATGGATATAAAAATTCATATCCTAATAAACTTAGAGTTTATTAATAATTGCACACGTCATGTCGTAAACCTGAAATTAATCAATAGTGATAATTTATTTAGTTGGCATAATTGGTTTAGACCTATCAATTCAAGTATGATGTGCAAAAATAAAAGAGAATTCACATGGGTAAATATTAAAGAACTAGAAAGTTTTTTACGAATTCTCTTATGTTGCTTGTTCTCATTAATTAATAGACCAACTAAAATTGGGATTGAATCCCATGAATACTGAAAATATCATAGGTGAATATGGGCTCATTTACCTGCGATGTATACTACATAAGATGCATCAATGAGATAGTTACATGTGCAATTATTATTAACCCGCAACCTGGTCGATGTTTGCGAGTTTAACTTGCTCAGTAATTTAATTTTGAGCATAATTTCCATATTTTTTATTCAAGACAGTTTATCTTGATAAGTTGGTTTATATTACAGTTAGTTTAAGAAAATAATTATTGAGTGCCTCCGCTTAATAGCTAAACTATTGCTTATGAGAACAAAGTTATGTATATCAGTTTGATATGCGTTATATACGAAAGTATATTACATTCTCCCCAAGTGGTTCTGGGTCAGTAACCAAATAATTCCATCTTATTATTATTGATGTACGGTGTGTATTTTGATTAACACCATAATACACAAAGGTGGGTTTTCAAAGTTCCGAAAGTAAGTTTTTCTAACATGAGGGGGAGACAGAAAAAGTTACTTGGAATGAATTATCATGTGTACATCTAGATCCTCGAATAAAATAATATGAACTTGAATTTCATAAAAAGATAAATCATTTGCAATTTATTGCAAAGTATGCCAGACGCATTTGCTGACCCAAAGAAAGTAACTATATTCTCATTGCAACTGCTCCTATTAAGTCCTAGAAGGACAAAGTCTATGGTACGCTTAAAGCATATAGACAAATCGATTTCAAATAAACTTCTTGATAAAGAAGATGAGCAAATGATTAAAATAATTATAATAAAGGAGGCAAGTGATCTAGAAAATCACATGACATAACACTTCATAAAATCTCATGAGAGATTCAGGTACCTGAATATATGAATGAAGAGATCTCTATGTTATGTCTTTATGAAAAATAAGGAGGTTGGAACCAATATACAATATTTGTCGACGATATCTATAATAGCACTACATATATATGAGGACCTTAATGCTGGAGAAACAATTCAAATAGAATTTGGTTCCATATGAAGACATGTAGTTTTGGACATATAGTTCAAACACTCGAAAGTATAAAGTCAATAGGTGTGTGCAATCACTTTCATATACTTTATATGTCGGCATGACATGAAAACTTGATATGCATCTAAAATCTATTTAAATGGCTTATATGACTATACTTATATAATAATCCCTGAAGGATTTAAATTGCTTGAAGCATATACAATTCTTGATCTTGAAGTACTCATATCCTCAGTGCAATTTGTGCACATATGTATCTTGTTATAACTATAAGCATGATAATGTGATAGCGAGAATACCTCTATGGAGATATTGAAGAACCATTCCACGACATTATATATCTATCAAGAATGATGATTTTAAGATTCAATATATTCATTCAAGTTAATATGATTGATTTATTTATCAAATCTCTACCAACGATCTTTTGAAGATGGTACACAAGAATGGAATGCACAGTTTTAAAGATGTGAATTGATGCTCTCATAAGGAGGAGTTAATATACGTTTTATTTTTTTCCTTACAAGGTTTTGTCCTACTGGGTTTTCATTGCAAGGTGTTTAATGAGGCAACCAAAAGACGTATTGTTAGATATGTGTACTCTTTTTCCTTCACTAAATTTTTTTCCACTGAGTTTTATTTTAGTTAAGTTTTCAACGAGGCACATTATCTGTTGTATAGACATTCAAGGATGAGTGTTATAAATCGATTTGTATTTATGGTGAATGTCTATATTTTAGAGAGATTTTAGGAATTTCACTTGGTGCCTAAGTCACTCTTTCCCTATAAATAGAAGGATCCTATTCCATTGTAAATCATCTCAAATCAATAAGATTTCTTCCTCTACTTTTCTCTATAATACTCTTCTTATTTTATTATTTTATAATATATATAAATTAGTAATACATAAATTATTCCTGGTTAGGTGTTTGGTTCATGACACTAAAACTGATCTTTATTTATTTTTCCAATTGAAAACCGATGAGTTTACTGTTATATTCTTGGTTGCCTAACCTTGGTTGGTTTCTAGGAAAAAGATAAGAATAATTTTATCCAATTTAATGTTTTATACATATATAAATTATATATGGATTAATTATTTCCTGTTGTTGACGGTAACTTAACACACCAATTGGTGTATTCAGTTATACACAGATTATTTATCCTTGTTTGCAAAACACAACCAATCACTATATAAACACAATCCAAAATTCTATAAACTGATTAATTTCCTTATACATCATACCAATCAATCCCTAAATACTACACAACAGTACATACTTGATCCCATCTTTTCATCAGCGATTTAGCTTGATTTAACCGTATTCATTATTTTCGACTCAATCTCTCTCTCTATATAAGTACGAAAAATATAAAGTATATACATATATAAATATATATTAGTTTTATTATTGCTTGGTCCCTCGGACTGCACTATGACAAATCAGGTTACCTTGACATGTTAGATATACCTTTTAGTTTGACGGGTAGGGAGAAAACCACGTGTTGATTGATCCAATCAACTAATCAAATCAATATTACATTTCGCACGTTTTGATGGATTCCTAGTTCTCCATTTGAAAGCGAAAGCTGTTTTAATTAATTCAATTCAATGGTCCAACCTTGTTACAAATCATTGGTAGTGTTTACATCTGAAAGCGAAAGCTGTTTTAATTCATTAGTCCAACCTTGCTACAATTAATCGATATTGTTTATTGTTTTATGATGCAATACTGTTTTAAAGCAGCTGCCACTAACTCATCATGAGTCAGAAGTAGTTCAATGGATATAAGCTATGATCCGCATATAATAAGCGAATTACTACTTGAGATGTAAGAGTGTTGTAGACATATAAAATTTATTGGGTCTAATTCATACAAAATTTGGATTAAATTCAATTGAGTTAAATAATTAATTTGGGCTTTACAAGTTAAATTAATCCATTTTATTATTTTCAAGCCCAAGGTCCGTTTCATCTTAAGGCCCAGACTCGTACTATGTGTCAAGTGACATGGCATATCCCGTCAAACTCCAGGCCAATAAGGTGACGCCATGTGTTAAATGATGTGGCAATCCAAGTCAAAAAACAAGAACCAACCAGAAGTCGCCAAGTGGCTAAAATGATATGAACCAATTAGAATCAAGCAAGAGAGTTCATATATAGCTAGATTGTCCACTCTCTACAACTATAAATAGAGGGGTTACATAACTCTCAGAGGACATTCAGAGTTGGAGAAGAACACTCCGCAATTGGTGAAGACATCCACAAACAGAGAGATCAATCATCAAGTGCGTAGTTCTTCGACAAATGAGTGATCAACGGAGTTATTCCCGGAGATCAACCCATAACAACAAAGTGCTGCTCGACGTTCTTGGCGATTAAATACATCACAAGGAGGTCCGCATCATCCTACATTCGAGAAAGACGCTTCTCAAGCCCTCGAATCACGGAGAATTTTAGAGAGGAGAATCAAGGGATACATAGAATTGTACTCACAAATATTTATCAAAAAAATCTTTTTTTTTCTTTATATTATTTTTTGGTGCAGTTTATTTTTCGTCTTACGGAAATTAATTGCAAACAAATTTTGGCACGCCCAGTGGGACCAATTCTGCCCTTCATCTCTCCTTCTTGCAAGTTGAAAACTACAAACTTCAGATCTGTAAACATGTGATTTTTGACCCTCCCCAAGATTTTTCATATTTTAGCACGTGAATATTTAATTTACGCATAATATAAATATTTTAAGTAATTTTGACTCTGTTACTTTATTTTATTACAAGAAAATGAAAATTACAAAAAAATATTTTATTTTTTATGTACCTTTCATAAAGTAAAAAGAAAATATATACAAAAAATAGTATCTTATTTTTATCTTTATATAATTTTGAAAAATACCAAAAAATAGGTTTGTTTTAGCGATTAGTTTTATTTTAATAATTATTTTTATTTAAGTAAGTTTAATTACTAAATAAAGTAGTATTTTGTCTTGTTCACGGAAAGAATAGAAATTGGGCTCAAACAACCCATTTTAGGCCTAATTTTGGACCTAACCCATAATTTCCAAGCCCATAATTCCTAGGCCCATACCCCTTAACCTAAAAACCCTACCAAAAAACCTAGACTCTATAAAAATGAAGAATAATGCTGATGGCAAAAAGGCAAGCAGCAGCCGAAAATAGCCGTAAGAGAACCGACCCCCACCCCGATGAGACTCTCGTTCTCTCACTGTAGAGAGACAACCACTAGCGGTCTTCTCCTTAAGCTTTCAGTCGTTAAACACCCTTGAGAGATCCCTCCATCATTTAGCAAAACTCTGATCTCCTAAGCAAACGAACAGGACACCTTCCATGCATCTTTTGTCGTCAGCCAGCCACCAGCAGCCATAACTGGTGCTTCCCTCTCTTCTTTCTCCATCTCCCTGCCCCTTCTGAGTAGCCTCGGCATTCCCAATAGTAAAACTCCATTCGGAGCTTCGACGTCAAACACCAGTTATGGTTATAGCCAACGCAGCCAATATACAAACGTTGAGTACCAGTTCTAGGCTGCAGGCATTTGTCGTAGTCAGTTTTGTTGACGAGATTTGAGTTTCTCCGGCGAGGTTCGTCCAATCCGCTGTCTATCAAGTTCTGCTCGTTGTCCTATTCATGTCACCATCCTCTTGAGGCTGTCCGGTCAAGCTCAGATCCGGGAAACAGTTTGGTGCTCGAGGTTTCCGTTCGAGTGTATTTCCGGTCGCGTGTTCAATTGCTCGTTCAAAGATTCGATGATGTTTCGTTGTAGGGTATTCTTCTGTTAATCTGGATTTGAAAGATTTCAATGGTGAGGTTCATTCTTTCTGCTACTTTGTTTTAGTTTTGATAACATTATTTGTTTGTATCTGATTGTTGTCATGTTTTGGTGTTTAATGTGACAAATATACTTAAATTTATTTTATTAGCTTAATACACTTATATGACAATTACACTTGAATTTCTTTTATTAGCTTAATACACTCATGTGACAACAGTAGAGCATAGGATTATTTTTGAATTACTTTAAATGTACTCAATCTGTTGGTTTTCTCGATCTGTTGGCTTAAAAGTATAAATTGGATAACTAGGCTAATTGTGTAGTTTTATCCTTGGGTTGAGGAAGACGTCATCTATGCAATTCCTTTTCGTTAACTCTTTTAATCTTTATTTTTGTCATTTTGTACAGCTCATCCATGTAAATAAAAGAGATTTAAGTATCACCAACTAGCTAATGAATTCTTAAATGGTTGAATAATTCCACAATACTTTACATAACGCAAGGCCTTCACTTGTTTAATATCTTAATCCTTTAGAAACCGGGGCGCGCCATTTAGCAAATTTTCATGGCCCTCGCAAAGTTGCAAATGCGTAGTTGCTTTAGACGCATTATTTTAATAATTAACCTCCTTAAACTCGGGTGCGCATTTATGTGACCCAAATCCAAATCTCAACAATGTTAAAATATGTCAAAGACCACGGGTGCATTTATGTGACGTGGTTCAAGACGTGTTTTGATAACGTTGCAATCTTCCTAAAAATAAATAAAAGTGGTTAAGGTTGAAAAATGCACATAGGTTTGAACATGTACTAAAATCAGATAATTAAGCCGAATATAACAGTTGAGCGACCGTGCTAGAACCACAGAATTCGGGAGTGCCTAACACCTTCTCCCGGGTTAACAGAATTCCTTACTCGGATTTCTGGTTCACGGACTGTTGAACAGAGTCAACCCTTTCCTCGATTCAGGATTAAACCGGTGACTTGGGACACCATAAATCTCCCAAGTGGCGACTCTGAATCTTTTAATAATAATCCCGTTTCGATTGTCCTTTAATTGGAAAAACTCCTTTACGCCCTTTCGGGAGTAGAGTAAAAAGGAGGTGTGACAGCTCTGGCGACTCTGCTGGGGACAAAGAACCCAGAACTTCTGGTTCAGGGTTCAAGAATTCGAGCTTAGATGAATTGTTATATTTGACCTTATTTATTATCTGAATTTATTACATGTTTGGGCCTAATGTGCTAAATGTTTCTTTTACCGCTTTGATATTATCTGAATTGTATATAAACTTCTACGAAACCTCTCTCTTCTCTCTCCCGAGGAGTGCACGCTGGTCGTGACTTCTTTCTGTTAGTGTCATATCCAAATAGAACGAGGTTCAGACAAGTTGCAAAGCCGGATGATCTTTTGATTACCGGTACGCAGCCCCCTCCGGCTCGAGTTGTCCGCTCGGGTAAGCCAGGTTTAGAACAATACACCTAGGTTTTAAACCCAGAATAACTCAGCCATGCCGGATCCCTAGTATGAACGTTTGTTTGCATCATGTGCATTTGACTTTGGAGACTCAACATAGGGGTTAGGTCTGTCTAGGACAGGTGTACCCGAAATGAAAAGACCATCCTGATGCATCCTACTTGCTACTTACGCATTCATTTACTTCGGCTTGCATGCTGACTGACTTCTAGAATAGGGAAAGAAAATGAAAAAAAATGAAAATTGAAAAAAAGAGAAAAGAAAAGAGAGTGAGAAGTAGTATTTAAATTACCCTGAAATTCTGTTGAAAAAAAAAAAGAAAAGTCATTTCAAAATAAGTCATATTTTCTCCTGTTCCGTCAAAATTGGGTGAACTGCGCGGGTCTGATTCTCACCGGATGTGAGATACGTAGGCAAACCTCATTGGTTCCGGCCCATAATTTTCAAAATATCCAAAAATATTTTCCTTTACTTCCTCTCTAGAAAAGTCTTTTTTTGAGACCTCAATTTTCAAAAAAATCCAATTTTTTTTTCATTACTTGCTTCTTTAGAAAGCCTTTCTTTTAGACCCTAATTGTTTTTTAAAAAAAATATACAAAAAATATTTTCTTTTAATTTCTTCCAAAAATCCAAAAATATTTTCATTCTTCTTTCAAAATTGAAAATAAAATAAATTCAAAAATAGTTTCTTTTTTTTAGAAGTATTTCTTTCATAAATTCAAAATACAATTCCAAAAAATATTTTCTTTCTTTTTTAGAAGTTTTTTTTCAAACTTCCAGAAAAAAATTCAAAAAATCTTTTTTTCTTTAGAAGTCTTACTTTGCAAAAATGCTGAAGAAAAATCAAAATAAAAAAATATTCCCTTTTTTCTTTATAAGTCTTTCTTTCGAAAAAATAAAATAAAAAATTAAAAAAAAGTTAGTTTATTTACTTTATTCATGATCTTCCCGAACTACCGAACTACGCAAGATCTGATTCATGTTCCCACATGATACGTAGGCAACCCACATCAGGTTCGATCAAATAATTTTGAAAAAAAGGGAAAAGAAGGTGAAAAAGAAAAGGGGAAGAATGATAATAATAAGGACCGACTAAGTCCATTCTAATATGTTTTGTTTTGAATTGTGAAGAAAGTTGAGGTGGTCGGTTTGTGGTAAGCTGGAAACACAAGATCCAAAGAAAAATGACAACTGACATCGAAGCCGTTACAAATGCTCAAGAGACTCAGGGTTAGAGGGTTCAACAAGAGTCTGCTATGGTTGAGGAAAATAGAATACTGAAACAGCAAATGACCGAAATGTGTCAAGCATGGGTCAGTGGTCAAGGACAGCCTCGTCATGAGTCACAATTTGCTACACAGCAAGAGCAGTACCACTCTCCTGAGTACCACTTGTACTCATTTGATCTTCCTACAAACATTGAGAAGCCTGCCCGAAAGGTGGTACAGGAAGAAATGACCCAAAGAGTGAAAATCTTAGAACAACGATTGAAAAAAAGGCAAGGGTTGACAGGTCAGAAGAGTGTTGCCTTCAAAGATCTATGTATGTTCCCCGATGTCCACTTGCCTCCTGGTTTCATGACTCCCAAATTTGAAAAGTATGATGGACATGGAGATCCCATAGCCCACCTAAAAAGGTATTGCAATCAACTGAGAGGTGCGGGAAGAAATGAAGTATTATTGATGGCTTATTTTGGGGAAAGCCTTACAAGAGTAGCCTCTGAATGGTTTATGGATCAAGACACGTCTCACTGGTATGTCTGGGATGACATGGCACAGGCCTTTGTCAAACAGTTCCAATACAACATCGACATTGCCCCAGACCGCATTTCCCTTTCAAACTTAAAGAAGAAACCAACTAAAAGTTTCAGGGAATATGCCATTAAATGGAGAGAGCAAGCGGCCAGAGTTAAGCCACCCATGGATGAGCACGAGTTAATCACTGTCTTCCTTCAAGCTCAAGAGCCAGATTATTTTCAAAACATGATGGCCGCAGTGGGCAAATCCTTCTCGGAAGCAATCAAAATGGGGGAAATGATTGAGAATGGTCTTAAGACAAGAAAAATTATAAGTCAAGCAATTCTCAGAGCCGCAACTCAGGCTGTCCCGATTGAATATGATAATTTTAGCGACACAAATGAGAAGGTTGAAGAAATCTTGATGACATCAGGGTTGAGAAGAAGTCCCAGGAGAACATCTCGAAGGTATGAGCAGCCTCCTCAAGTTTTCCATGACTCCCCTGAGCAGTATTATCCACCTCATAACCCTCAATACTCTGTCGCTCCACCTCAGTATGTTGTCCAGCCACCAAAACACCCCAGAAGGCGAGCACGAGCATCACGAAATTTCCAACAGCCTCCACAAAATTTTCAGGTGCCCTATAACCCACATCCAAGCCAGAGGTATAAAGGAGAACAAAGGTTAAAAGATAATTTTACACCAATAGGAGAGTCCTATGCAAGCTTGTTTGAGAAATTAAAGCATTATGACATGATTGCACCTATTCCTCCAAATCATGTGGACCAACGTGCAAGAAGCTTTGACCCTTCTAAAAGGTGTGAATATCATTCCAATGCCCAGGGGCACAATGTTGAAAGTTGTCGGGATTTGAAAAGAGAAATAGAAAGGATGATCCAGGAAAAACTGATTGTGATCCAAGACAGTGGCGCCCAGAATATCGTGCAGAATCCTTTACCTGCACATGAGGATGCACACTTTGTGGGAATGATGCGTGGTGACAGGGAGTATGAGAGTCCTCTCGGGAATTTGCTAACTGAAGTTAATGATTTTGAAATTGGAGAAGGCTCTGCTGATCCTGATGAGCAAATTTGTGGCTAAATGTCAAGCTTAGCAATTGAAAAGTCATTCCCTCCTCACTAGGAAGGAATCTTGGTAGTTTGTTTTGATGTTTTTTCTATTATCTGGGTTATTTCAGGGTTGTAATCCATATTTTATTTGTTTTATTGAGTCAAACCCTTCTATCCCTCTATTCTGTTTGTGTGAGTCTTGTCTTTCTGTTCTGTTGCTATTTTCATTAGCCGGGTTATTTAGGGTTGTAACTCGGATTTTAGGTTGTTTGTCTTGTTGTTTACTCAATGAAATACAGTTTGTCCTTTTGTATCATTCCATGCTTAGTTCTTTTCCCGCTAGTCTTAATGACATGACATGCATGCAGAAATTTTGGCCAGATCTTAGGAACTGATTTAATCTGGAATTTGATAACTAAAAAAAAATACTTTTGAGGATGAATAAAGAGTTGGAATACTTTGGAACTAAGGTCGAGTAAAATTCACCTTCAAATTATTGTGAAGATCGGTCTTGAGGATGTTTAATCAATTGAAGTTTGTTGGAAAGTTTGTCACTAAGGTATGAAGAAATGTCTTGTGACCACGGCACACCAAGAAGACAAACATGTTCATCAATGCCGTGATTGCGAAGGGATACTATGTTTAGCGTTCTCAAGGCTGGGAGGCCCTTTTTCTGCTACCCAAACACTTTATACCCTTTGTCACCCCTTTTGAGCCTGTGTTATTTTCTTTGACTACCCTCTTTTGGAATCAAGTTTAGAGTCAAAAAAAAGAAGAGAAAAAAAGAAAAAAAAGTCCATGCCCCAAGAGTACAAACTGAGGCAGCTCTTTGAAAGTTCAAGTGAAAAAAAAAAGAAGGAAGAAGAAGAAAAAAGAACTGTCGAAGGTCCATGCCCTCAAAAATAGAAGCTGGGGCAAATAAAAGGGAAAAAGAAAAGAAAAAAAAAGAGAAGAAAAAGAAAAGAAAAAAAAGAGAAAAAGAAAAAGAAAAAAGAAACAGAAAGAAAAATGAAAAATAGTTTAGGTCAGATGTTTGAACTACGTTAGACCTAATTCCTTTAAAAAGGATACGTAGGCAGCCTCACGGTTCGATCCAGCCAAATAAGAATTTAGAAGAAAAAGAAAAATAGAAAAAATAGAAAAATCCAAAATCCCCAGCATCTGAAACTGGGGCAAAGATTTTATTTCATTTTTTTGAAAGAGTCGATTCCACGAGTTGTATGTCTACAACCCCTCATTTTGAGTTTATTTTGAGCCTTCATGCCGACCTTTCTTTCCAACCCTATCCAAAAACCTTTCAAATAAAGACCTCCCAATATGCCTTCAAGAATTCCAAGAGACGCATGCAATGAGCAACAGTTGTCATACGACGTAGAACATCGTCAAGTTGCTCACAAAAAGAGGGAAAGAAAAAGAAAAAGAAAAATGAGAGAGTCTTATTAGTGAAAACCCTCACGGGCACAGTAAGACAACGGTAAGTAGATATGAATAAATGAGAGAGACTTGTTGGTGAAAATTCCTCGGGGCACCATTAGTCGAAAGTGAGTCATGAAGCTAATGCAAAGGATTGGCACAGATAGGACCGACTTCAAAGCTCATAAGAATGGCAAAATGGAAGATTGAATTAGTTTGATAGATCGGCCGTTAAGTCCAAAATGCATGTCATGATCATTAAGGCTAGTTATTGGAAAAAAAAGAAAAAAAAGAAAAAAAAAGAAAAAAAAAGAAAAAAAAACTTCCTTCTATCCTTCCCGACAGGGACATTTCTTGTTAATATTATTTCTTTGCATAATTTGTGTCCTCCACTCTGAGTCAGTCCTTGTCAAAACAAGCAAGAAAAAATTTCAAAATCAGCTGCCAGCTTTTCAGTTGCACAAAGTAAATTTGGCCGGCACACTTGGTTGCTACTGTCAACGTGCCTTGAGGATTCATGCAACGGCTCCCCCCAAAAAAACTCTTGTCAGCCTACTTGGCGCAAGCAAAGATAACTGCTGATTCTTTTTGACAGACAAATTGCTCAAAAGCAGGAAATCATTCAAGATATCAGAAAAGGCCACCTAAGCAAAGATCTACAGTTGGGATAAGGCTGTTTGAGTTGCAAATACAAACAGTACTGGGTGTGAAACAATCAGAGTTGGTGCAGAACAAAAGTCTCTTGAGACCGACTCAGGCTGATCGAGCAAAAGTCAAGTTGCTCAATACTCAAGGCCACAAACCGACCATCACTTTCAAAACTGACAAAATTTTCTTTGTTTGAAACAGGAACAAAGCAGTGCAAGGAAAGAGGTTCCAAAAAAAAGAGAAAAAGAGAAAAAAAAAGAAAGAAGGAAAAAGAAAAGAAAAAAGAAGAGAAAAATAGAAAAAAGCAAAAAAAAAGAAGACAAAGAAAAGAAGAGAAGAGCCGACGAAGGGAAGTTTCTCAAATATTTGCCTTTATTTGTCTTGTTAATATACATAAAGTCATGCCATTGCTCTTTACATTTTCCTCCTAGGGTAATATGTCCTAGTCTGATGGATTTTCCTTCCAATTAAAATCTTAGTCTGATGAATCTTTCTCCTAAGATAAGAAAACCTAGTCTGATGAACTTTCTCCTAGGATAAACATCTTAGTCTGATGAATCTTTCTCCTAAGATACAAAAAAAAAAATCTTAGTCTGATGAATTTTTTCTCCTAAGATAGAAGACCTAGTTTGATGAACTTTCTCCTAGGATAGATGTCTTAGTCTGATGAATTTTTCTCCTAAGATAGAAAACCTAGTCTGATAAATCTTCTCCTAGGATCAAGATCTTAGTCTGATGAACTTTCTCCTAGGATCAAAATCTTAGTCTGATGAATTTTTCTCCTAAGATAGAAGACCTAGTCTGATGAACTTTCTCCTAGGATAGATGTCTTAGTCTGATGAATTTTTCTCCTAAGATAGAAAACCTAGTCTGATGAATCTTCTCCTAGGATCAAGATCTTAGTCTGATGAATTTTTCTCCTAAGATAGAAAACCTAGTCTGATGAATTTTCTCCTAGGGTAAACGTCTTAGTCTGATAAATCTTACTCCTAAGATACCAAAAAAAACCAAAAAAAGAGAAAAGGACCTAGTCTGATGAATTTTCTCCTAGGATTAACATCTTAGTCTGATGAATCTTTCTCCTAAGATAGAAAACCTAATCTGACGAATTTTCTCCTAAGATATTTTGAAAAAAAAAGAAAAAAAAGAGAAGAGGAAGTTTGGATTTGAAAAAAAAGGGGGTCAATTTTTAGTTTTCTTAAGTAATTAGTGTTTATTTTTCCTGAAATCAGGGGGCTCCGCCTGGAGAATAGGGCCAGTCTTTAATTAAGTCAAGCTTAGTTTATAGTTTTCCTAGTCTATTCTTTATTTTACTCTCATCATTGCATCAATAGTACAAGTGGTTTACAATTTTGCTAACAACTCACAAATCTTCCTAGTGCAAACTGGGGCAGAAAAATTTTCTTTTGTTTTGTCTATTTTGGTGTAATCAGGCGCCCACCTGGAGAACAAGGGAAGATAACTCAAGTTTCAAGGGAAAGTAGTTTTGAAGGAAGACAACTCAAGTTTTAAGGGAAAGCAATTTCGAAGGAAGACAGTTCAAGTTTCAAGGGAAAATGGTTCAAGGTGCAAGGGAAAACAATGTCAAGTAACAAGAGAAGATGGTTCAAGTTCAGCAATCATGCACCTACCTGAAAAAAGGGAATTCAATTCAGAATGCAATTCAGGTCAGCAACAAAAGAAGCTCGCGTCAAGAATGCGAGTCAACAGTCCTAGATGATCAACAGAAGTGAGTCACCATCTAGAATAAAAAGAAAAAAAACAAAAAGAAAGACAAGGAGTGAATCCAAATGCAGAAGTTAATGAAAGATGTGAGCTGCTCAAGACAAGGCTGAGGTCACAAGCTCTGCATGTCCCGTCTTGGTTTGAAAAGCTGAAGAAGATTGAATCAACACCTGCAGCTAACAAACATCAAGATTCAGATCAGGGTCCGCATGAAGAACCAACCAAGACTCAAGATCAAGCTTCAGAAGACTCGTAGATAGGAATCTTGTAACTCGTAGCTGATAGGCTTAGTTAGTCTTTTTCATTTTTGATTTTGATGTAATAACAAGACTGTGGACCGGAACCTAGATGGAACGACACCTCGACCGGCTGTCCACCTCGGCATACTCCATCATCGCACTCACTTCGGAACTACACGTGGCCTGATTCTTTTATAGCCAAGGATATGTAGGCAGCTCAGATACCAAAGCTCGGTCACATTCCCCTCTCTCTTATTTTTAGTCTCTCCAAATAAGGGTCGGGTCAAAAAACCTGTCTAGTCATTCTTTGTCTGAAAATACTTCGTCTTTCCAGTCAAAGAGGGGTAGCTGTAGACATGTGATTTTTGACCCTCCCCAAGATTTTTCATATTTTAGCACGTGAATATTTAATTGAGGCATAATATAGATATTTTAAGTAATTTTGACTCTTTTACTTTATTTTATTACAAGAAAATGAAAATTATAAAAAAATATTTTATTTTTTATGTACCTTTCATAAAGTAAAAAATAATATATACAAAAAATAGTACCTTATTTTTATCTTTATATAATTTTGAAAAATACCAAAAAATAGGTTTGTTTTAGCGATTAGTTTTATTTTAATAATTATTTTTATTTAAGTAAATTTAATTACTAAATAAAGTAGTATTTTGTCTTGTTCACGGAAAGAATAGAACTTGGGATCAAGCAACCCATTTTAGGCCTAATTTTGGACCTAGCCCATAATTTTCAAGCCCATAATTCCTAGGCCCATACCCCTTAACCTAAAAACCCTACCAAAAAACTTAGACTCTATAAAAAGGAAGAATAAAGCTGAAGGCAAAAAGGCAAGCAGCAGCCGAAAATAGCCGTAAGAGAACCGACCCCCACCCCGATGAGACTCTCGTTCTCTCACTGTAGAGAGACAGCCACTAGCAGTCATCTCCTTAAACTTTTAGTCGTTAAACACCCTTGAGCGATCTCTCCATCATTTAGCCAAACTCCGATCTCCTAAGCAAAAGAACAGGACACCTTCCATACATCTTTTGTCGTCAGCCAGCCACCAGCAGCCATAGCTGGTGCTTCCCTCTCTTCTTTCTCCATCTCCCTACCCCTTTTGAGTAGCCTCGCCATTCCCAACAGTAAAACTCCATTCGGAGCTTCGACGTCAAACACCAGTTATGGTTACAGCCAACGCAACCAATATTCAAACGTTGAGTACCAATTCTAGGCTACAGGTATTTGTCGTAGTCAGTTTTGTCGACGAGATTTGAGTTTCTCCGGCGAGGTTCATCCAATCCGTTATCTATCAAGTTCTGCTTGTTGTCCTATTCATGTCACCATCCTCTTGAGGCTGTCCGGTCAAGCTCAGATCCGGGAAACAGTTTGGTGCTCGAGGTTGTATTTCCGGTCGCGTGTTCAATTGCTTGTTAGAAGATTCGATGATGTTTCGTTGTAGGGTGTTCTTCTGTTAATCTGGATTTGAAAGATTTCGACAGTGAGGTTCATTCTTTCTCCTTCTTTGTTTTAGTTTTGATAACATTATCTGTTTGTATCTGATTTTTGTCATGTTTTGGTGTTTAATGTGACAAATATACTTGAATTTATTTTATTAGCTTAATACACTTATATGGCAAATACATTTGAATTTATTTTATTAGCTTAATACACTCATGTGACAACAGTAGAGCATAGAATTATTTTTGAATTACTTTAAATGTACTCAATCTATTGGTTTTCTCGATCTGTTGGCTTAAAAGTATAAATTGGATAACTAGGCTAATTGTGTAGTTTTATCCTTGGGTTGAGGAAGACGTCATCTATACAATTCCTTTTCGTTAACTCTTTTAATCTTTATTTTTGTCATTTTGTACAACTCATCCATGTAAATAAAAGAGATTTAAGTATCACCAACTAGCTAAGGAATTTCTTAAATGGTTGAATTATTCCACAATACTTTACATAACGCAAGGCCCTCGCTTGTTTAATATCTTAATCCTTTAGAAACCGAGGCGCGCCATTTAGCGAATTTTCATAGCCCTCGCAAAGTTGCAAATGCGTAGTTGCTTTAGGCGCGTTATTTTAATAATTAACCTCCTTAAACTCGGGTGTGCATTTATGTGACCCAAATCCAAATCTCAACAATATTAAAATATGTCAAAGACCACGGATGCATTTATGTGACGTGGTTCAAGCCGTGTTTTGATAACGTTGCAATCTTCCTAAAAATGAATAAAAGCGGTTAAGGTTGAAAAATGCACATAGATTTGAAAATGTACTAAAATCAGATAATTAAGCCGAATATAACAGTTGAGCGACCGTGCTAGAACCACGAAATTTGGGAGTGCCTAACACCTTCTCCCGGGTTAACAGAATTCCTCACTCGGATTTCTGGTTAACGGACTGTTGAACAGAGTCAATCCTTTCCTCGATTGGGGATTCAACCAGTGACTTGGGACACCATAAATCTCCCAAGTGGCGACTCTGAATCTTTTAATAATAATCCCGTTTCGATTGTCCTTTAATTGGAAAAACTCCTTTACGCCCTTCCGGGGGTAGAGTAAAAAGGAGGTGTGACAAGATCTACTACTACAATAGCCTTTCACAAGTGTGATGTTTCATGCAAAGATGCTACTGTTGCCGCATCCACTGAGCTCAGTTATGTTGGCCCAATCACTTGAAGGAAGTTCAAGGCTAGTGGGTTGGACGGATCCGAATATTTCTCCTCCTTGGAGATGGCAAAGAAAAGAAGATCTCATATGACGTTCGCAACCGCAATCTCTGGGGTCAACACCCCATTCTCGATGTTTGACGAACTTTCTCAAACAGCCTCAAACCTTGGCGAATTTGAGGATTTGGTGGATTCTTCAATTTCAATGAAAGTCAATGCCTTGATGACTGATGTAACTAATGTGGACGAAAAGTTTGCCATGGTGGAACAAACTATAGAGGTCTTGAAGAAATCTGTTAAAGACAAAGACCTTCAAATCGCTCAACTCATGAACAAATTGGAGCCTTATGCACCTGGAGAGTCGAGCCATGTTCCTCCTCGTTCACCTATCTTCACCTCCCAGAAAATAGTTGTTGAGGAATCATTTGCAAAGTTAAACATTCAAAAGGAAAAGCAATCTACTTCAGTTCTGGCATTATCTGTCCAACAATTGCAAGACATGATAACAAACACCATCAGAGCTCAATATGGCGGACCATCGCAAAGTTCGTTGTACTATTCTAAGCCTTATACTAAGAGGATTGATTGTTTAACCATGCCCACCAATTATCAACCACCAAAGCTGCATCAATTTGATGGCAAAGGGAACCCAAGGCAACATATTGCCCACTTTGTCGAGACTTGAAGTAATGCTGGAACGCATGGTGACCTTTTGGTAAAACAATTTGTTCGTTCTCCGATTGGGAACACATTTGACTGGTATATTGACTTGGAGCCCGAGTCCATTGATAGCTGGGAGCAACTTGAGAAGGAATTATTCAATCATTTTTACAGTACCCGAAGAATTGTAAGCATGATAGAGTTGATAGGCACCAAGCAAAGGAAGGACGAACTTGTAGTGGATTACATTAATCGTTGGAGGGCGTTAAGTTTGGACTGCAAAGATCGCCTTTCAGAGATATCTGCTGTGGAGATGTGCATTCAGGGAATGCACTGGGGCCTTTTGTACATTCTACAAGGGATAAAACCGCGAACTTTTGAAGAACTTGAAACACGAGCGCACGACATGGAGTTAAGCATCGCAATTCATGGAAAGACATCTCCATTTACTAATAAAAAGGACTTCAAGAAAAATGTTGCATCAAAAAACCAAACCAAAGAATCAATGGCGGTGAAAGCAACTTCTGTAAAGGTCACTACTAAGCAAAAAATGAAGGAGGATAAGACCCCGAGTCAATATCCCAAAGAGGATAATCATCGTCTCACATTGAAGGAATTAGAGGCGAAGGTTTATCCATTTCCAGATTGATACGTACCCACAATCCTTGATGAACTACTGGACAAGAAAGTCATCAATCTCCTTGAATCAAAAAGGCTAGAGGAAATTGGAAAAGTTGGCGATCCGAAATACTGCAAGTTACATCGCGTCATTAGCCACCCTACTGAGAAATGCTTTGTCTCGAAGAAGAAAATTATGGCTCTTGTAAGTGAAGGAAAAATCATCATAGACATGGATGAAACAGAAGAAGCAAATCATGCAAGTATTGCGCTTAAGGAAAAGAAGTGTTCAAAGTTTCATAACGTGTCAAGCACTGCCTTCTTACAATTTGGAAGTTTCGAGCCCGTTGAAGTTGATCTTCCAAGGAAAACTCTTGAAGGTTCACTAGAGCTAGACAATCACTCCAAAGACAAAGATGATGAGGGTTGGATTCTAGTCACTCACAAGAAGCGAAAACATCAGGCAGTTTTGAGGCTACGAATTCCTAATTCAAGAGAGATGATGAGCAATGTAGATAGGTTACAATCACCAAGAAATATCAAATCTTCTACTAGCAAGAAGATTAGTAGTACCTTATCGCCAAAGTTCCTAAAGGCCATCACATTACATGAATTCTTTCCGGGAAAATTCCTTCATGGAGGTCACGTTAGTGCAACTCATGTAGTTTCTAGTACTGACGAAACAAAGGAAAGCAACGGTGAGCTTGCTCCAATGAAAACATATGAACATCATGATAACGGAAAAGTTGTCCCATGTTGTGCAACAATTTCATTCACAGATGATGACTTTCTACTGGGGTCTAAGACACATAACAGACCTTTGTTTGTTGTAGGGTCTATTTGGGAACAACATCTCAATCGTATACTTGTTGATGATGGTTCGGCTGTTAACATCATGCCAAAGATGGTGCTAAAAAAGCTTGGGATCTCTACCGATGAGCTATCCAAAAGTAACCTAACAATCCAATGTTTCAACCAAGGAGGATAACGATCCATAGGTATGATCCGCGTAGGATTATCCATTAGTGAGATGAATTCAAACACCCTGATTTACGTCATAGATGCTAAAACATCATACAATTTGTTGCTTGGAAGTCCTTGGATTCATGAGAATGAGGTGGTATCATCTACTTTGCATCAATGTCTGAAGTACAGAAGAGATGGTGAGATAGTCAAAATTGATGCAGACATCAAGCCTTTCACTGAGAAGGAGTCATACTTTGCAGAAGCAAAATTCTACCTAGATTCTTGTGGACCAAAAGTGGAGAAACCATCATCAGATGACGAAGTTGATGTTAAGGCAGAAGAGGAAAATGAGGCTCAATGGACTACCACCAAGCTGCCTAAGAAGGGAACGGAAGAAGTCTCCATTAAGATATCATCATCTGAAGGTGACATACAGACAAAGACTAAGGAGCATCTGATTTTTTGCTATGTTCACGTGAGCATCGAAAGAAAGGGAAACCTTTGCTACAGGAATGTACTCCAAAGAAGCAAATGAGTCACAAAGATATCCAACAATTGAAGGAGCATATGACTATCCCAGTTGCACAAATCCCATTCGTGACTGGTGAGTCTGCTAAAGGCAATCTCTAAGCTGATAAAATAAAAAGGCACTATGATCCTAAGGCCTTCATACTGCTTGAAAAGTCTAGTTATGACTTCTCCAATCCATCACAACTAGGAGAACTCAAAGACGAAGTCATTGGTGAAAAGATACATGGGCTCAATGAGTCCCAAATGAAATTGAGAAAGTAAGGGCACTACGTCGCCACTCCAAAGTTTGGGTTGGGGTTCAATTTGGCAGAGCCTCTTCGAATTTCATCAAAGAGAAGCAAAGCGATAGCTTCATCATAATACACCTTGATAGAGTAGATGAAGGAAGTTAAGGGAAAGAAAATAAAGCAACGAGCTTCAGTATTTGATCGCATTGGAGGCTCAACCCCTCCAGTCTCGGTGTTTGAAAGGCTAAGTCACAAAGGTGAACGTGTAGCTTCCAAACATCTAAAAGAAGTTTCCACTACCTCAAAGACCTCCGTCTTTTATCGCCTAGGGACAACAAGGAAGTTTCCATCTAGAAAGATACTGTCAAAATACAAGGAGCAAGTCCGTGAGGAACGAGATCATTAAGTTGTTGCTGACATAGATATCTGTAGTGCTTTCCCATCACGTATGAAAAGGAAGTCTATTTTGTCAATATCCGCAGATGGTCCACTGAAGGTGCAAAGGAGAACCATTGTTTACACTTTCCAGCCTCATAAAGAAGCAAATAAAGAGAAAGAAGCCATGCCGACCATCCAAGGAAGTCAAAGAGAAAAGTCAGACTTTGTGGAAATGTCCTATCACATAATTGTATAAGATAGCCCATGCCTTAACGTCGGTGATTAAGTACATGAGGCTCCCCCTCAACTAGAAGATGGCGGGCAATCAACTGTGGATGAGCTTAAGGAACTCAATTTAGGTACTCCGAAAGATCCACGCCTCACCTTCATTAGTGCGCTGCTTACGCCTCAAGAGGAGGAGGAATACTCCAAGTTGTTGACCGAGTACAAAGATGTCTTCGCTTGGTTGTATAAAGAAATTTTTGGCCTTAGTCCTAAGGTAACTGTTCATCATTTAGGGATCAAAAGTGGAGCACGCCCTATGAAGCAGTCACAACGCATGTTTCGACCCGAGCTTGTATCACAAATTGAAGTCGAAGTCAACAAGCTCATCGAGGCGGGATTTATTCGAGAGGTGAAGTACCCATTATGGATATCAAATATTGTACCTGTCAAGAAGAAGAATGGTCAAATACATGTTTGTGTTGACTTTCGAGACCTAAACAAGGCATGTCCAAAAGATGACTTCCCCCTACCAATTATTGAACTCATAGTTGATGCTACAACATGGCATGAATCTATGTCATTCATGGATGGGTCCTCCGGATACAATCAAATAAGAATGTCTCCAAAAGATGAAGAGTGTACTGCTTTCCGAACTCCAAAAGTGATATATTGCTACAAAGTGATGCCCTTTGGTCTGAAGAATGTTGGTGCCACCTACCAATGCGCGATGCAAAACATCTTTGATGACATGCTTCATAAGAGGGTTGAATGCTACGTCGATGACTTAGTGGTGAAGACGAAGAGTAGGCGTTACTAATCAAGGCCAACCCTGCACTAATATGGAGTAGCGAGAGAGGTCAAAGCAGCTTTTACCCGATTAAGGTCAGGATTGATTTCCACAGGGAGCTAGATATTAGAGTCGGGTGTCTATCTAAAGTGGAGTTGTGTATTTGCTCCAAATTGTACTTTTACACATTTTTGGTTTGGATTATGATTCTAATTTTATAAAACTACAATGCTCAATTAAAATAAAATAAGCTAAGGTTAAACTATTGCAAGTGGTTCAAATGATTAAAAGGTACTAGGGTAGTGACTTTCGCCTAGGTGGTCAATTGACGGATTCTTGAGTCTAAAGCATGATTGTCACATTTGGGGAGTATGATATAACCATTGCTTGATTCTACTCACTCTATACCTCTCGGTAGTTCGAGTGATTTTTGCCTGAATTGACTTTCTCAAGACCAACTGGGTATGCAAATTTGCACAAGCAATCAAGGTTCAAGTCGGGTATTACTATCTCAAGGTTTAACCCTTTAATTGGGGCTATCAATCTCTTGAGTACGTCCCAATTCCTCGTTGGACCAATTTTAGAGACTTAGGCTCTCTTTCTCAAGAAGAGCCAAAGTCAACTAAACACAAACTAGTGTTTGCAATAACTAATTCAGCAATTAAACATGAAATTAGTCCAAATATCAAACACCCATAGACAATCAAGCATCAAAACACAAGACCCATCAATTACCCACACTAGGGTTGAGCCACAACCCTAGATTATGGGTCTAGCTACTCATAATTAGCGAAGAAAACAAAGAAATAGGTGAAGAAAAACTCATATTAATTAATTACTAAGTTAAACTTGAAGATTCAATGTTGAAATGACGCTAAAATTACTCAAAAAAGATAAAAGAAGTGAAGTCACGAGCACAGCTTAGTACAAAAACTATCTGATGACCTAAAAATGGAAAAAGAATCTATTTATACTAGGCTAAAAATCTTGGACAAAAATACCCCTGCGGGGCTAGTGCGGACTGCACAAATCCAAGTGCGGCCACACTAAGGCTCTTGACTTGAATATCCAGCTCTTTGAACTTGGGCAATGCGGACTGCACGAAATCGAGTGTGGCCGCGGTGGCTTCCATTGCGGTCCGCACAAAAAGTACCGCGGACCGCATTGATCTTCGACCTCCAAAACACCACCTATCTGAACCTTGGCTCCACGGACCGCACTAAATCGAGTACGGCCGCAATGATCCCAATGCGTACCTCACAAAACCCCTTGCAGCCGCATTGCCTTTTGGCCTGAATAACACCCTCTCTGAACTTCACTTGTGCGGACCACACAGAATGGTGTGCGGCCGCACTGGCCCTATTTGATTGAGCTTTGTCTTGTCTTGGTACTTGTGCAAGTTTCACTCCTTTTTGAGCTGATATTTGACATCTTGTCGCCTTGTTGATCAAACCTGCAATCAAGCATAACTTGTGAGCCTTTGGGACTATTTTGTACATATTTCTAATCAAAACTTAAGCAAGAAGGAGTGTAAAATGCACCATATTCCCTAGTTATCAACTCCCCCAAACTTAAGCTTTTACTTGTCCTCAAGCAAACAAAATAAGACCCACCCCTTAAGAGAAAATCTAAGAAAATTCAGCTGTCCTAAAGTGACCTCATCTAGCATCAATTGGGACTAACAATTTCCCTCAATACAAATGAATCATTAACAACATTTACTCTTTTAAACATCATGGATTAAGTACGACACAAGAGCATCAAGAGTTGACTCAACACATCAAAGAACTCTTTCTATTACTTTGGTCATTGTGGAACCCAAACTCACACATCCTCAACTCTCCCCAAGCAAACCTCACCTTTAAGAGAGTAGCACTCAAAACGAGGTTAATGGAGATACACTCATCTCTCTTAAGGAAAAGTCGCAAGTCCGGCTCTAAGTACCATATGCTTGCCCCTTATGTGAGTCACCACTAATGTAAGCTTCATTCAACTCAAGATCATATAGGGCTTTTGTGGAGACATAGTTAAGGCTTTTGGTTCAGGGTAGGAAATGATTGGTCTAAGTAGGTTCCATCTTCCCTTAAGAACTTCTTTTGTTTCATTTTAGCACACATTCACTTGACTTTTTAAGTCATTTCACTTCTTTCTAAGGGGTTAGAGAGACACTGTCACTCTTTCTTGTTCATTTCAAATTTTTTCTCCTTTTTCAAATTTCCACACTTTTTATTATTTGTTTTTCTTGAATCCTTTTATTCATTTCTATATTGAACATTCTTTTTGTCTTTTTGCTTTTCTTTCTTTTTCATTGCCTTTCCTTTTCTTCATTTTGTGCCTTTTTTTACTACTTTGTTGCAATCCTCATCTCTCCCCCTAAACTTATACTTTTGTCATGTGCTAAGGAAAGATCGGATGTCAAGAGAGGGTATCTTTTAGAATGAGTAAAGGCTTGTATTCTGGTTCTTGAAGGAAAAAGGTCTAAGGCTCAAAAGGGTTGACTAGGAATTTTATCATTGGTAGTTTTCTTTCTTGAAGTCTCGTGCTTTGTTCCTTTTATTGTGGTATCAGAGCCAACCCATCCTTTCAGAGGGAGGAACAATTTACTAAATATGTCTGAGTCATTTCCATCGTCCTCTTCCTTAGCAAAAATGAATATGTCTCCTACTCTATATAAAACCTTGTCCAAAAAATATGATTACCTCTATGAAGTAGATATCCTACCCGATGAACAAAAAGTATCAGCCACTGAACTACCCCTCATAAACCCTTACTCAGCTTTCGCCAAAAAATCATTTGCACCCTGGACCCAAATTCGTTCCTTAGTCCAACATAGACCAAAAGGAGTCAAAGAATATGTTGCTGCCTTAAAACTTGACCAACATCCTATTCTTGCCACTCGAGAGGAACAATTTATCACTCTTCAAATCCCAGAGGATTTTCCCAGGCAATGGAGAGATCATGGTTTTACCCATATCCATTTTGGTGCTATCCGAATCGCTTTAACATATCATGGAAGAAAAGGTCAACCTGTTGTAGCTCGACTTTCTCTTCTAAATAAAAGATACTTGGAGTACCAACATGCAAATTTGGGTACTGCAGAAGTTACCCTGAATGCTGGGACTTTCTTCATAACTATCTTTCCAAATTTTAACATGTCCCTTTATGATCCATACTTAACCGAAGCTCTAAAAATCCAAGTACAAATCCAAAGAGCCCCTCAAGCCAAGGATTCCATCCAAGCCACTCTTCATCACCAAATGGCATGGCGAGTCCAAAATCATGCCATGGATCTTTGCCTTCCCGGAGGAGAAAATGCTTTGCTCCTAATTATTGATGCTACCAAAGGAAACACCATGTGCACCCAAATACCCAGACAAATTTCTAGAGATGAACTTGTCAAAATTCTTCCTGATTCCTGGATCACAAATTATGAAAAGTTAAGAGAACCAGAGGAATCTCTGCAATCTGGTGAACCAACTTTTACCAAAAGAAATGACAAAACCGTTTGCATAAGCTTTGACCATTCCCATCTAAAAAAACCCAATAAAACCATCTTCTCTTGCCAAATGATTCAACCCAAAGATACAACAGACACATACCCTGAATCTGATGGAGAGTTCTTTTGGAATATACAAAGCATCATGGAAGAACATGACTGGTGTCAAAATTTTGACAAAGAAGGAAAAAGGACTTGGTGGTTAAATGCCTCTGTACGGGACACTGCCCTTGGGATCTTGATTGCGACTGTCAAGACTGTTTGGAAGATCTAATTGGAGAATATGATGAACACCACCAGCATTATTGGGAAAGGTTCAGCCTCAACAAAACCAAACCAAAATCCAAGAATAAGGGGAAAACCACTGAAAAACAATTTCGCGCCAAATATGAGAATAACGATCCTTCAATTGGCTCATTAAGCCGTCCAGGTAAATATGAATTTCTTGTCAGTTACAAACCCCAGGAATGGCCAAAATTTACTAGAAAAATTCACTCCAAGTTGGGAGGACAGTAAAATCACACCCAAACCCAAATCACTATCATCTCATACCCCAGAATCCAAAAAGCCACATGAACCTGAAACTTTACCAATTCAAAAAATCATAAATCCCACAGAATCACAGATATTCATGCTAAGTCCTTCAAGCTCCAGTCATACCCAAGATTTTCTTCACTTCAACCTTTTGAAAAAGAGGGTATAAGCCATGCTCCAAAAATTCCCAAGAAAAACATAGTGCTACCTACTGGAGAAAAACCCCCAACAAGTGACATCGAAGCAACAATGAACTGGCAATCAGAAAACTCCATCTGCCAAAACAAGCTGTTGAACAACATAGGCAATACCATAAAGAACGTGGCCCATACACAAAACAAAATGATGAGCAAAGTGGAAACAACTGAGAAAAAGATGGAGCAGATGTCGTCTCACCATGCCGGACTAATCAAAGCCTTGGAACTAAGATTGACAAATTTACAATATGAGATTTGTCCACCAGGAATTTCACTTTTTCAGTTCTTCCAACAACAACAAAAGGAGATGATTTCCATCAAAGAACAAATTCAATTTCTGAGAAATGACCATTTTGAGCCACAAAAAACCCCAGTTTTTCCCTTAAAACCTACCTTCTTCCCTATGTCTCCACAAGCATATTCCCCACCTAAATTAGACTACATCTTTTCTACTTTCCCATCTACCTCACAAAATCCGATCTCTTTCACCTAACCCTTAAAAGAAGAACATGATTTTGATATTGCAAAAATGGTTTGGGAAAGGAAAGATGCCCTTGCAGCACAGAAGCAATTCAAGAAAAGGCGAGACCAAGGAGAAAGTTCAAAAGGGTCCAACCCCGAAAATATGATGATTTCTGACCAGAAGGCTCCAGACCTCTATGTCTCCCAGCGAAGATACATATCAGAAGAAGATACTCCATGGTCGGAATCTCTGAATTCAGCAGACGATGAAACAATGGAAGATAGCTCTCAATCAAGCAATGAATCCACAACTAACTCTTCCGAAGACGACAATCCCCCAATATTTGTAAACCAGCCAAGGGACCCAGAAGTATCTAAAGTAGATGAGGAACAAAAAGGCATGATAGATGAGCCAATCCCAGAAAGAAGATATGATCCCATGGCGTCAAAACTAGTTGGAACTGGCTTTCACACTTTCACCTTAGATAACGTCAAGGTTTCAAAATGGCCTCAAATGATCCAAGACTTCTATACTTGGATGGTGACCAAAAATTTGGTGGAACAAGAAAAGTATATCATCTTGTAAGAACTCACTTCACGGTTCTCAGGAATCCTTAGAGATTGGTGGAACTCGCTTGGAATTCAAGACAAAAATACTTTTCTTATTTCCCAAGATTTTGCCTTCAACATCAGGATCCTATATGAAGTTTTCTGCGGAGATACTGGCCAAAGACAGGAGAAGATGCAAAGACAACTCTTCGAGTTGAAGTGTGTGTCATTCAACATAAATGACATTGACAGGCATTTTCAAAAAATGACGAAGATATACTTTGAAATCGGAGGAGACATCAATCTAAAGCAAGCCTTTGTCTCTTCCCTTCCAAAGTTGTTGGCAAGCCGAACCATGACCATCATTGAAGAAAAGTTTCGGTCCATAAAATTCCCACAAATTGGTTACATCAGGCAAGCTATTTTCGTCGCATTGGATGACATTTGTATAAAGCGCTCAGCCCTAAAGCAAATTATCCAGCGCTTGACAAGGCTTGCTGCAAATCTGATCTAATCACCACATCAGGATGTTCCTGCCACACATCCAGGCGAAGGAGAGAATTCAGGAGGTTCAGATGGCTAAGAATTCCAGATGGGAAATCAAGGTCCAAGAGACGCACAAAATATTTTAGACGCAGAAGGCCAGGAAATTTTCACAAGAAGAACAGATGCTTTATTTGCCATAAGATTGGACATTTTGCAAAAAATTGTCCCCAATCAAGAAGATCTGTCAAACTCCTTGAAGAGATTGAAGATTACACTGGCATACATCTTGGAAAAGAGGAGGACCTTGAATCTATATTCTCTATGGATGATGAACCTAATGAAGAAACTTTATTCTCTCTTGATATCTATGAAGATCAAGGCAATGATCAATACCAAATTTCAGAACCAGTGATCGAAGCCCATGAGGAGATTAATGCTCTCGTAGTCGTTCCTCAAGTAGAACTCAAAGTCTATTCATCCAAATGGGATAAACCAACTCGAGTTATTGCTTTCATCGACACCAGAGCTGCTTCTTCACTCATGAATCCTGCTGTTCTCCCTGAAAATCAATGGGTGCCGCATTTTAAAGATTTCAACACTGCATCAAATGCAATCTTGACCACAACTGTCATTACAAAGCACCCGGTCACAATCGAGTTCTTTCCAGGGTTGAAGTACAAAACCAAGCTGCTAGGATCTGATGTACCAGGAAAGGATCTTATTATTGGATTCGTCATTTACAGACAACTTAGAGATCAACTCCAGATCAAGGCTAACGGGATAGCTTTTAAAAAGCAGTTCAGACTTTATTCTGAGATTCCAAGGCCATTCCAAATCACCAACGACAAACAAATAAAAGAGATTGAGCAAAACCTCATTGAACATTCATGTGCTGAATCCCACAAAGATTTCATAAAGAAAGGGAAATGCCCGTTATGGAAAAACGAAGAGTTTTTTATCAAGCTCTCTTTTAAGAAGAATGAAAATATCAATCCAACAAAAGCCAGCCATTCAGGGATGAATCCATATCATCTTCAGCTTGCAAAAAAAGAATGTGAAGAACTTTTGGAATTTGATCTGATAGATCCATCAGATTCACAATGGGAATGCGAAGCTTTTTATGTCAACAAAAGAGCTGAACAGACAAGAGGAAAACTCAGGTTAGTCATTAATTACCAGCCACTCAACTATTTCCTCCAAGATGATAAATTCCCCATCCCAAATAAACTCACTCTTTTCTCCCACTTAGCCCAATGTTTTTCCAAGTTTGATTTAAAATTTGGATTTTAGCAATTGGGAATCCACCCTGAAGAAAGACCTAAAATGGGATTTTGCATCCCCGATCATCACTTCCAATGGAAAGTCATGCCCTTCGGGTTAAAAACTGCACCCTCTTTGTTCCAAAAGGCCATGATAAAAATCTTCCAACCCATCCTTCGTACCTTTTTAGTTTAAATTGATGACATCCTGTAATTTAGTGATACATTGGAGGAACATGTCAACTTGCTTCGTTAATTTGAGGCATTGGTAACACAGTACGAAATCATGCTCTCAGCAAAAAAGATGGTTCTTGCTCAAAAGGAGATTGATTTTCTCAGAATGCATTTTGCCCAAGGGGAATATAGTCCAGGACCACATATATGTCAGGAATTACTCAAATTCCTGGATACCAACCTCACAACAAAGCAGATCCAACAGTTCTTGGGTGTAATAAATTATGTAAGAGATTTTATCCCAAATATCTATATATACATTTCACCGCTCACAGAAATGCTCAAGAAAAATGTTCCATCATGGGGAGAGAAACAGGATGAAGCAGTCAGAAAAATAAAAGAGATATCTAAAAATGTCAAGTCTCTCTACATCCCTTCAGATGGAAAGAAGATACTGCAAACTGATGCCAGCCATGAATAGTGGAGTGCTGTTCTATTTGAAGAAAAAGATGGCCAGAGGAAAATATGCGGATACGCTAGTAGAAAGTTCAAAGATTCCGAGCAACATTATCACTCCACTTTCAAGGACATTCTTACAGTAAATAATGGAATCAAGAAATTCAATTTCTTCCTTATCCATATAGAATTTCTAATAGAGATGGATATGAAGGCCTTCCCAAAGATGATCCAGCTAAATTCAAAAATTATTCACAATCCTCAAATTCTCAGATGGGCCCAATGGTTCTCTTTATACAAGTTTCAAGTCAAGCACCTGAAAGGAAAAGATAATACTCTCGCAGATTTTCTGTCTCGACCGGAAGAATTCTCAAAAAGATTTTCCCCAGCAAAACTGAAGTCAAAGCAAAAGGTAATTAGCCACATCTTCATGCTTTCAAGTATACCAGGAACAAGTTCATCAAAGCCAACAGACCATCCACTGGAGTTGTTCTACCTCATTGATCCCTTTGATCCATCAATTATTATGGAAAGAAGAACATATTATGAGCTCCAAGTTTTCTGACAATATGGAGGATCCATTCTCAAGCCATATGGGGTCAATCCAGAATATCCGTTCTACCATATATTTATAGCTCAAGCTAAGGATTTTCCACAAGAACTATTATGATTTTTCTGGTACCTATGCCATCAATATTATATTTTCATGGAATTCAAATGCAACGTCTTCAAGGATTTTGATCACATTGCACCAGATCTTAAAGTATTTATACTGTGGTATCAGAGGAATCTCTGCAATCTGGTGAACAGATGCTTTATTTGCCATAAGATTGGACATTTTGCAAAAAATTGTCCCCAATCAAGAAGATTTGTCAAACTCCTTGAAGAGATTGAAGATTACACTGGCATACATGTTGGAAAAGAGGAGGACCTTGAATCTATATTCTCTGTGGATGATGAACCTAATGAAGAAACTTTATTCTCTCTTGATATCTATGAAGATCAAGGCAATGATCAATACCAAATTTCAGAACCAGTGATCGAAGCCCAAGAGGAGATTAACTATCATTCAAACTATCATTTGGATCAAGGAGAGCCTATAATTATGTCTCAAGTCAGAATTCACTTAGGATTTCGCCTCAACAAATATTCAAGGCAAGTTCTAGACCAATGGCTCGGGACTTGGACTTGCAATGCAAATTTCTCACCACACAAACTGTGGGATCGCTAAAGACACAGAGTTGGGGCCCACAATAACCTTAGATAAGATTTGAGCACACAATGGTCTCAAAAAATCACTTGATGATTATCGGGCAACATAAGAGTCTCAAGGTTACAACTTTCACCCTAATATACACAACGATTTTTTTTACCATAAGATCAAAGGCAAATGTGCTAGGCCCAAGTGAAGCTTTGCTTGAGTCACCCTTACCACTAACTACTAGAAAGCAAAAAGAAAGGAAAAACAAACTCAAACCCTTAAGAAGGTAGTCATGCCATCCATCATCGGGAAGAGCCACCCGGTTCACATATATTCTACCTTTGGAAAGAACCGTGACATTAAGAAAACCAAAGGCTTATTGCAAAAATCCAAAACAAGAAGCTACGAACACAAATAAGAAGCTAAGAAAGAAAAAAATTGCGGAAAGTAAAATTAATATTTACAAGAGGGGGTTTAGTCGAATATACAATAAGGGAGATGAATATATACAATGGAACATACTTTTATATACATACCCAAGATAAAAAGTACGAAAAATGTAATGAAGTGCTAAAATTATATACATACCAAAAATGAAAAATAAAGAAAGCATAAAATCTGTCAAATATATACAGTCATCCAACAAATCAAAGTAGGGCCTACCCCCTCGAATGAAAGCTGACATTGTCCTCAATGCCAACTAAGCAAAATAAACACCAAAAATAAAAGGGAAGAGGATACATAAACTCCCTATGGCCCGTCTGTCTGCACAGGATCCTGAGTTGTCCCTAGGTCCTCTGTAAGCTCGGGAACCTGAGACTGGCTCCATATGACCTATGGCTCTGCTGCTGGGACCTGGACCGAGACCTGGGCTAACTCCTGGGGCTGGCTAGAGGACTCTCCCTGTGGGTCCTCCAACTGTATGACTGTGTCATCTACACGGGGAATCACCCTCTTCTCTTGGGAGGCCTCTCTGACTGCACTGGCTGGGGATGGGTTGCTGGCACCGGGACATCTAGCAATAAGTCCAAAGGCAGGTGATCTACCTTTAACCTGTCAACCTCAACCCTTAACTCCTTCACGGACTCCTTGGAAGCACGCGCCTTCCTCATCTTCTTGGCCTCCCAAGCAAGCTCCTTTAGAGCTTTCCAATGAGAATTTACAGCGTCCGTAAGCACTTTCTGAGTATCAAGGATTTTCTTATGGTTGTCTAGAATATCCTTGAGGGTGTCCTTAATAGACTGTGGGAACTTTGGAGGCGGAGGTGCCGACTGAGCTGCCACTGTAGTAGTAAGGACAGACAACTTAAAGGAAGCTGTCTAAATCCAATTGTTGATGCTGAGAAGCGCTTGGCTCAGACGGTGGGCAATCACTGGGTGGGCTGAAGTGGAGGGTATGTCTGGAACTGCCGAAGTGGATGGACTAGGGGGCATGTCCGCTAAGGTGGAAAAAGGCTGAGTAGGAGCCACTACCATTGCTAGCTCTTCAGACTGGCCAGTTGAAGTAGTGGCTATTCCCTTGTAGTTCTTACCTTTAGGGTTGTCATCACCCTGCATACTGTACCATGAGAACAGTGCCCTTGTTTTCACTTCGACATCAAATTTCCCCTTATCTACCTCTAGGTCACTGAAGTACATGGTTAAGAATTTGGGGAAGGGGCAGTTTCTATCACCTTCACTCACTACCAGCGTAATAACCCGAGACATCATATTCCTGACATTAATCGGGTACCCCGCCATAATTGATGCTACCAGTACCGCCCGGTGAAGAGGGAGTGAGTTATCGTGGGTAGTGGGGTCCAGTCTGCTGCACACGAATGTCTCCCACCCCTTAGCCTCGAAATTCAAACTTCTTCTTAAGATCTTCACTCCTACATTCAACCAATCATGGGCGGTACCTGGGATTGCCAAGCACTGTGCCAACCAAGGACGAGCCGCACCTAATGCCATCTTCTCTAGATACATTGATTCATCCTCCTCATTGAAGCCCAAGTAGTGATTTATTGCTCTCCCATCAAATAACACTTTCAAATTTCTTACCTTAGTCACTTTGGTGCCATTCTTGATGTGGGCAGCATTGGTGTAGAATTCTTTGACCAGGTGCTCGTTTGCATCCACACAGTTGCTTAAGAAATACTCCTACCCCACTCTCTCTCTAAACTGTCTTCTCATATTGGGGTTGTGAGGCAAGAGGTCTCTATCCATAAAACTTCGCTTCGGAATCAATTTTCTCACAGGCCACCATTCTCTGAACTTATGGTAGGCCACCTCACTCACAAAATGGTCTTGCCACACCTCCGGTTTTCTAGTTCTCGCTACTCCTCCCACCTGAGGTTCACCCTCTTCTCCTACTGCCTCTTCTTCTCCTACTGCTTCTTCTTCCGAATAATGAAGCTATGGGAGAGGTGGCGTACTCATCCCCACTGCCTTCAGTTGAGCCCTCAAACGACTCAGAAGATACATGCACTGAAGCTTGAGCAGTGGAGGATGCTGGAGGAGTGTCTCTCAGTCTGTTTCTTTCTAGCCAGTCAGCAATGTACTCTGGCACTGAATCTGATGATGCCTCTCGGGAGGGCTCGTACTCACTCCCTAACTAATCAATAGCCCTATCAGTAGCTTTGGTGAGTTTCCTTGTGTTTTTTTATGTTTTGTCGATCTTAGGGGGTCAACTTTATCATCTTTTGTTTCCCACCCCGAGAGGACTCTCCTCTACCTGCTTGTTTAGCGCCCTTGCCTCTTTGTTTCACCATTGTCTGCAAACAAATTCAATCATACTTTGTTAGTATCAATATAATCAATGTAATTCAGTGTTGCAGGAAAAATAGTTGCAGACAGTAGAAATTGCAGAATGCGGTCTGCATAAAATGCAGTGCGGCCGCATAGAGGCCAATGCAGACCACACAAAATGGCACCGTGGGTCACACAGAGGTGGGGTTCAGACTACCCTCTCTCTGAATAAAGGCATCGCGGTCCGCACAAAATGACAATGCGGTATGCATTGAGTCATCGCAGACCGCACAAAATGCAATGCGGTCGTGGTCCTCAATGATAAGGTTTCAGAACATTCTTCAATGCGGTCCACACAAATTCCATTGGGGACCGCACAAGGGCACCGCGGACAGCACAATTTCCACCGTGGTCCGCACTGAGCAACAAAACACAGCACCAACCTAGGGTTTATGAAATGTTCAATTTATGTCCAAATTTTCACCTATTAAAGGGTCCCTCAGTATTGGTCTAGTCATTTAACAGCCTAATCCTACTTTAAACAAGAAAGTAACTAACCTAATCTCACCAAATTTAAAGAAATACAGGAAAAGTAGACGAAGAGCTAGTAAAATAAAAACTAAAAGAAAATAAATAAATTAAACAACTAAAAAGAAGTTAAAGTTACCAGATGTGAGAAGTACTGAAGATTAATCGAGACTATGCAGATGAATTCGTGCAATTTTACTGATGAACAGTGATTTTAAGGGCTTTTAGAGTAAAAAGATCGAAAAGTTCAACAGGTGGGCCTCAGGTACTATTTATAGAAAAAGTCCTGTGGCCCAGCTTACCTACCCACCGTGGACCGCACAAAATGTAGTTCGGTCTGCACCACACAACATTGTACAAGTTTGAGAAAGGCAACCATTGCGGTCCGTACAAAATACCATTGCAGCCGCAGTGGTCCACCGCGGACTGCACAAAATGTAATGCGACCGCGATGGAAAACTTCAGAGAGTTGGCATTTTTTTCATCCATCATCAGTGCGGTCCGCACTGATTTTGTGCCCCCGTACTAAATTCTTTGCGACCACACAAAATGTAGTGCGGTCCGCATTGCAAACTTCACAGACTTGAACAATATTTTTCCACTTTGTCGTGCACTGCATCAACACAATCCTGTGGCATCTCACAACCAATCAGTCCAAAAATTCATCCTATACTACAATGAAAATCAAAGAAAAATAAGAAGAACATATGGGTTTCCTACTAAGAAGCGCCTGATTTAACGTCGTGGCACGACGCAGGTTAACTGGAGTAGGCATGGGATCGAAATTCATCAAGTTCATTAAGTTGCTCCACACAAAGATTGGCTGCAACATAACCCATTCAAGATTTAGCTTCCTCAAAGCCCACATCGCCTTATGCTCTAACTCAACCGGTAGATGGAAAGCTTTCCCAAATGCCAACCGATACGAAGACACCAATCGGAGTCTTGCAGGCAGTCCTATAAGCCCATAGAGCAACATCCAACTTCCTTGACCAATCGGTCCTATTTGCATTGACCAACTTTGACAATATACTCTTGATTCCCTATTTGAGACTTCTACTTGGCCACTTGCTTGAGGATGATAAGGAGTAGAAACTTTGTGATTGACACCATACTTTGCAAGTAAAGTGTCAAAAGCTCTATTGTAAAAATGAGACCCCCCATCACTTATGATTGCACGAGGAGTACCAAACCTTGTAAAAATGCTCTTTTTGAGAAATGCAACAACACTCCAGGCCTCATTGTTGGGAAAAACCACGGCTTCAACCCACTTTGAAACATAGTCCACCGCCACAAGAATGTATGTGTTCCAACACGAGCTAACAAACGGGCCCATAAAATCAATGCCCCATACATAAAAAATATCAACCTCAAGAATGGTATTGAGAGGCATCTGATCACTGCCTACTCCGCACTACTAAAAAGTAGGAAGAGAGGGCCACAATAGCTTTTACCCGATTTATGGGTCGGGATCAATTTCCACAGGGAGCTAGGAATGGAGTCGAGTATCTATTTAGATTGGGATTGTGTAGTTGTTCCAAATATCACTTCCAATCATTTTTGTTTTTTAATAAGCTACTATTATCAACTACTAATTATAATTGCAACTAGATTATGCTAAACGCGAATTGCTAAAAGTTGTATCTAATGGATAAAAAGGCACTAGGGTAGTGACATCCTCCTAGGTGGCCAATTGATGGGTAATTGCTTCTAAGGCACGATTGACATGATTGGGGAAATATGCTATAACCGCTGCACGATTTTACCCAATCTCAAACCTCTCGGTAGAGAGAGTGATTTTGCCCAATTGACTTTCTCAAGACCAAATGGGTAGGCAAATTTGCTCAAGCAACTAGGGTTCAAGTCGGGTAATTAGTCTCTCGAGGTTTAATGACCCAAATAACAAACAACCATAGTTAATCTAGCCCTAAATCACCATACCCATCAATTACCCACACTAGGGTTAAGCCACAATCCTAGCTAATAGTTTTAGCTACTCATGCTTGAAGAGAAAAATAGAGAAATAGATGAAGATAAAGACATATTAATTAATTGCTAAGGTAAATACAAAGATTCAATGATAAAAACTAAGTAAAAATGCGCAAAATGGCTATAGATGGTCTTCTCACGAGCGCAGCTCAGTTCAGAAAATAGCTGATACTCTAAAAATGAAAAAAAGTTCTATTTATACTAAGCTGAAAAATCTGGACAAAATGGTGTGCGGCCGTATTAGGCTCTTGACTCTGAAATTTCAACTCTATAAACCCAGGCTCTGCGGACTGCGCAGAATGGACCGCGGCCGCGGAGGCTTCCAATGCGGTCCACGCAGAATGGACTGCGGACCGCACAGGCTTGAACCTTGGCACTTGACATCTCTCTAAAGTTTGCTTTCGCGGACCGCATAAAATGGTAGTGTTGCCGCGGTGTCTTTAGAGCGGACCACACAATATGTACTGCGGCCGCACATCTTTGATGCCTTCAAATCCAGCTCTCTGAATCTCCCTAGTGCGGACCGCACAAAGTGTAGTGCGGCCTCATTAGGCCTGTTTGTCCTGAGTTGTCTTTTCTTTGGTACTTATGCAGGTTTCACTCCTTTTGAGCCTATCTTTGATGTCTCGTCACTTTATTGATCAAACTTGCAATCAAGCACAACTTATGAGCCTTTTTGCGACTATTTTGTAAGAATTTATAATCAAAGCATAAGCAAGAAGGAGCATGAAACACGTCAAAATCCCTAGTTATCAACTCCCCCAAACTTAAGCTTTTGCTTGTCCTCAAGCAAACAAAATAAGATCTACCACTTAAGGGAAAATCTAAGAATTTTCAGATATCCTAAAGTAACCTCAACTAGCATCAATTGGGACTAACAATTTCCCTCAATATAAATGATCATTAACAACATTTAACCTTTGAAAAACCATGGATCAAGTGTGACACAAGAGCATCAAGAGTTGACTTATTACATCAAAGAACTCTATCAACTACTTTAGTCATTGTGGAACCCAAACTCACACATCCTCAACTCTCCCTAAGAAAACCTCACCTTTTAGAATATTGGCACACAAATCGAGGTTAATGAGAATTCACTCATCTCTCTCAAGAAAAGGTCACAAGTCCGGCTCTAAGTACCATATGCTTGCCCCTTATGTAAGTATCCACTAATGTAAGCTTCATTCAACTCAAGATCATATAGGGCTTTTGCGGAGTCATTGTGAAGGCTTTTGGCTCAGGGTAGGAAATATTTTGATCTAAGTGGGTTCCATCTTCCCTTAAGCAATTCTTTTGATTCATTTGGCACACATTCTCTTAACTATTTGAGTCATCTCACTTCTTTTAACGGGTTAGAGAGACACGTTGTCACTCTTTCTTATGCAATTCAAACCGTTTCTCCTTTTTCAACTTTCCATACCTTTCATTCTTTTGTTTTTCTTGAATCCCTTTTTATTCTTTTTGATATTGAGCATTCTTTTTGTCTTTTGCTTTTCTTTTTCTTCATTTTTGTGCCTTTTACCACTTTGTTTCCACCCTCGTCTCTCCCCCCAAACTTATACTTTTTCCATATGCTCAAGGAAAGATCGGGTGCCAAGAGAGGGTATCTTTTAGAACGGGTATAGTCTTGTCTCATGGTTCTTGAAAGAAAAAGGTCTAAGGCTCGAAAGGGTTAACTAGGGATCATATCATTGGTAGGCTATGGAATTTTTCAGGCTATTATTTGGATCAAGGAGGGCCTATAATCACGTCTCAAGTCAAATTTCACTTAAGATTTCGCCTCAACAAACATTCAGGGCAAGTTCTAGACCATTGGCTCGGGACATGGACTCGCAATTCAATTTCTCACCACACAAGCTAAAGGATCGCTAAAGACATAGAGTCGAGGGCCCACAATGACCTTAGATACGATTTGAGCACACAATGGTCCGAAAAACCACTTGATGATTATCGGTCAACACAAGAGTCTCTAGGTCACGACTTTCACCATCCTAAACACAACATTTTGTCTTTGACCATGGGATCAAAGGCAACTGTGCTAGGCCCAAGTGAAGCTTTGCTTGAGGTATCCTTAACTATAAACTACTAAAAACAAAAATAAAAACAGACTCAAACCCTTAAGAAGGTTGTCATGCCATCCATTATTGGGAAAAGCCACCCGGTTCACACAACACTCCACCTTTGGAAAGAACCGTGGCATTAAGAAAACCCAAGGCTTATTGAAAACGTCCAAAACAAAGAAAAAAGCTGCGAACATAAATAAGAAGCTAAAAACAGAAATATTTTGCGAAAATGGAACGAATATATACAATAGGGGATTTGAATATACAATGGGGATGAATATATACAATGATGTAATTTTATATACACACCTAAAGAAAGATGAAAAATGCGATAAAAGTAACTAAATATCAAATTATATACAGATCAAATGTGAAAATCAAGAAAGCATAAAATGAATCAATATATACAGTCATTCAAAAATGTAGGGCGCACCCCCTCAAATAAAAGCTGGCATTGTCCCCAATGCCAACTAATCCAAATAAGCATAAAAAATAATAGAAAAAGGATATGAAGACTCCCTAAGCCGTGTCTGTCTGCATATGCTCATGGGTGGTCCCTGGGTCCTCTATGTGCTCGGGAACCTAAAACTGGTTCCCGATGGTCTGCTCTGCTGCTACTGGGACCTGGGCCTGGACTTCGATAGGCTATGGAACTGGTACATCCTATTGCTAACTGGAGGAAGCCTCCGGTGGGTCCGCTAACTAGATGATGGCATCATCTACTCTAGGGATCTTCCTCCTCTTCGGAGGACTCTAGCTCTGCTCTGGCTGTGGATGAGCTGCTGAGACTGGGTCATCGAGTAACAGGTCCAAAGGCAGCTGGTCTGCCTTCAGTCTATCTACATTTTCCCGCAGCTCCTTCACAGACTCCTTAGAGGCCTGTGTCTTCCTAAGTTTCTTATGCTCCCGAGCAAGCTCCTTGAGAGCCTTGCTGTGTGAATCGACTGCCTTGGTCAATGTCTCCTGAGTAGTGAGAATTTTCTTCTGGTTCTCAAGTATCTCTTTCAAAGCATCCTCTATCGACTGGGGCACCTGTGGGACTGGAGGAGCTGACTAAGCCTATACTATGGTAGTCAATGTGGACAGCTTGGATGAGGCAGTCTACATCCAGTTGTTTATACTCAGAAGGGCTTGGCTCAGCCGGTGGGCAGTGATGGGATGGGCCCGGGTAGATGGGATCTCTGGTCCTGCTGATGTGGAAGGTCTGGGAGGCATCTCAACATGAATGGAGGCAGGCTCAGCGGGGGTCTCTACCACAACTGGCTCTTTAGGCTGGCCAATTGGGGCAGAAGCATGGGCTTTGTAGTTCTTGTCCTTGGGGTTGTCATTCCCCTTCAAGCTGTACTAGGAGAATGGGGCTGTCGCCTCGACCTTGATGTCGTATGGCCTCTTGTCCGCCTGCAAGTCCCGGAAGTACATAGTAAGGGTGTTGGGGAAGGGATAGTTCCGGTCGCTCTCGACACCCACTATAGAAATGATTCGGGGCATCACATTCCCCACGTTGATGGGGTACCCCGCCATAATGGAAGCAACCAAAACAGCCCGGTGGAGAGGAAGTGTCTGGTCATGGGTAGTAGGGTCTAACCGGCTACACACAAATGTCTCCCGGCCCCTCGCCTCAAAGTTTAGGGTCTTCTGTAGTATTTTGACCCCAACAGTCAATCACTCCGGAACGATACTTGGGATTTCCAAGTACTGAGCTAACCATGGACAGACCTCCTCGCCCATCTCCAGCTTTGCCATATAAAGAGACTCATCTTCCTCATTGAAACCCAGGTATTCGTTGAGCGACTTCCCGTCAAACAACACCTTGAGGTTCCGAACCTTAGTCACTTTGGACCCCTTTACGATGTGGGCTACATTACAGTGGAACTCCTTGTGACTAAGTGTTCATTGGCATCCACGCACTCATCTAAAAAGTGCTCCCAACCAACTCTCGTTCTGAACTGTCTATGCACGTCAGGGTTGTGGGGTAAAAGATCATTGTCAATGAAACTCCGCTCCGATATCAATTTTCTCACCGGCCACCACTCCCTAAATTTGTGGTACGTCACCTGGCTCACGAACCTATCCTCCCAAACTTCAGGTTTTCTAGTTCGGGCAATGCCCCCAACCTGAGGCTCACCACCCTCAGCTATCTCCTCATCCCCTTGCACTTCCTCCTCACCTCCGTCTGTACCCTCCCCAGATAATGAAGTTTTGGGGGAGGTGGAGTATTCACCACTGCCGGCTGCTGAGCCCTCAGACGACTCAGTATAAACATGCCCTGGTGCTTGGGCAGTGGGTGATGGTGGAGGAGTGTCATCTGTCAATCTGAAACTTGAGTAGAAATGTGTTGGTACTGAGTCTGAAGAGATATCTTGGGAGGGCAGATACTCACTCCCCGACTGATCACAGGCTCTATCAGCTGCCTTAATTGCCTTTCTCATCTTCTTTATGTTTTGACGAGCCTGGGGAGTGAGTTTAACCAATCTCTGCTTCCCTTCCCGGGAGTAATCGCCTCTGTCAGGTTGTTTGGAGCCTTTTCCTCTTTGTTTAACCATTATCTGCAAACACGGTCATCTCACATTGTTAGTATTAATAGAAGCAGTGAGCAACATTTCTGCAGAAAAAATTGTAGACAGAATTGAAAAGTTGCAGCCAGGTTGTAGAAATAGCCCGGTGTGGACCGCACAAAATGGAGTGCGGCCGCAGAGGGACCATCGCGGACCGTACAATAATGACCGTGGTCCGCACAGGGATGGGGTTCAGACTACCCTTCCTCTAAATGTGACCATTTCAGCCCGCACAAAATTGTACCGCGGCCGCACTGGGAAAGCGTCACCTTGACACAAGATCATCAGTGCGGTCCGCACAAAAGTGGTACTGCTGACCGCACTAGGGCACCGCAGACCCCATAAAAATGACCGCGGTCCGCACAACGTGCCCAGAAGTGGCACTGAGTTAGGGTTCTTAGATTTGCCTTAAAGTCCAATTTTCCACTAAATTATTGTCCCTAAACAATTTACCCAGTCCATAAAACTACTAAGTCCACAGAAATCAACCTTTAAACTAAACTAATTCTAGAGTCGAACTAATTACGGAGGAAGAAGATGAAGTATAAGCTAAGAAAAGGAAAATGAAAATAGAACAAAATTACAAAATTAAACATGGAAGAAATGAGTGTAATGTTACCAGATTATAAGGTGGAGTGAAGTTAATCAATGCTAAGCAAGTTTTCATGATCAATATCAGGGAGTGAACAGTAATAATATGCTCTGAGATTCAATCTTTGCGAAAAGAGTAAAAAAGGGGTCCCCAGGGTCTATTTATAGAAAAGCCCCTGGGGCCCAGCCTCACTTACCAGCGCGGACCACACAAAATGGACTGCGATCCGCATTGGGATGTTATGATCAAGCTTGGCCCAGTATCCCACTGCGGTCCACACAAAACAGACCGCGGCCGCAGTGGTCCACTGCGGACTGTACAAAGTGTAGTGCGGCTACAGTGGCCAACTTCAGAGAGGTATCACTTTGGCCTTCACCAGTGCGGACCGCACAGAGTGTAGTGCGGCCGTACTGGCAACTTTAGAGACTGAACATTTTCTTACTATGTCTTGCACTGCCTCAACACAATCCCTGCAACATCTCACAATTAGTCAACCCAAAAATCAATCCTATACTACAAAGAAAATCAAAGAAAACAAGAAGAAAAACACATGGGTTGCCTCCCAAGAAGCGCCTGATTTAATGTCGCGGCACGACGCATGTTACCACCACATCACTTCAGATGAAGGAGCGCCACCACGTGGCTGTCATCAAACTTTCCAAGATAATGCTTGACCCGGAGCCCATTAACTCTGAAGACTTCGCCATTTTTGTTTTTCAAATCAAGAGCACCAAAAGGGGTCATAAACACAACTTCAAACGGTCCACTCCATTTGGATTTGAGCTTTCCCGGAAATAGACGTAACCGGGAGTTGAACAAGAGAACCAAATTCCCTAAGTTGAACTCCTTTCCACGAGCATATTTGTCATGAAGGTACTTCATCTTGTCCTTATACAAGGACGAACTGGAGTAGGCATGGAATCTAAATTCATCGAGTTCATTGAGTTGTTCAACACGAAGACTAGCTGCAACATCCCATTCAAGATTCAACTTCCTCAAAGCCCACATGGCCTTGTGCTCTAACTCAACCGGAAGATGGCATGCTTTTCCAAACACCAACCGATACGGAGATATCCCATTTGGAGTTTTGTAAGCCGTCCGATAAGCCCATAGAGCGTCATCCAACTTCTTCGACCAATCGGTCCTATTTGCATTGACCGTCTTTAACAAGATACTTTTGATTTCTCTGTTGAATACTTCCACTTGACCACTAGCTTGAGGATGATAAGGGGCCGAAACCTTATGATTGACACCGTACTTGGAAAGCAATGTGTCGAAAGCTTTATTGCAAAAGTGAAACCCCCAATCACTAATAATCACACGAGGAGTGCCAAAGCTTGTGAAGATGCTCTTTTTAAGAAATGCAACAACACTCCGGGCTTCATTGATAGGCAAAGCCACGACTTCAACCCATTTTGAGACATAGTCAACCGCCACGAGAATGTAAGTATTCCCACAAGAGCTAACAAATGGACCCATGAAATCGATGCCCCTAACATTAAAGATATCTACTTCAAGAATGGTATTGAGAGGCATCTTATCCCTTTTTGAAATTCCGCCAGCTCTTTGGCAATCGTACCCGCATCTTCGAACAAGGTGGGCCAATAGAATCCATAACTAAGAACTTTCAAGGCGGTCCTCACCCCACCATGATGGCCACCATAGGGTGAAGAATGACAAGCCTCTAAGATACTCAATTGTTCTTCCTCCGGGACATATCTACGAATCACACCATCCGTGCAAATCTTGAACAAGTATGGCTCATCCCAATAGAAATCCAAACTATCCCGCTTGAGCTTCTTCCTTTGGTTAGAAGAGAGCTCACACGGGATTACTCCAGTCACAAGGTAATTGGCAACATTGGCAAACCATGACATATCATTCATTGACACCACAAGGAGTTGTTCGTCGGGAAATGAATCATTGATCTCAAGGCCATCACCAGGCCTCCCCTCCTCCTCCAAACGGGAAAAGTGGTCCGCCATTTGATTCTCACTACCTTTCCGGTCCACAATTTCTAGATAAAACTCTTGAAGTAGTAACACCCATCTCATTAATCTTGCCTTGGAGTCTTTCTTTGTCATCAAATACCTAAGGGCGACATGATCAGTGTGCACTATAACTTTGGCCCCCATAAGATGTGGTCGAAAATTTTCCATTGCAAACACTATAGCCAACAACTCTTTCTCGGTGACTATATAGTTCCTTTGAACCTCATTTATTGTCTTACTTGTGTAGTACATTGGATGAAATATCTTGTTAACCCCTTGACCCAAAAGCCCCAACCACAACGTCACTTGAGTCACACATGAGCTCGAAAGGCAAGCTCCAATTTTGTGAGGTAATGATAGGGGTAGTGGTCAACTTAAGCTTGAGAAGCTCGAATGCTTTCATACATCCCTCATCAAACACAAACTTTGCATCCTTTTATAGCAACTTGCATAAGGGTGTACCACTTTTGAAAAATCTTTTATAAACCTCCGGTAAAAACCCGCGTGCCCAAGAAAACTCCTCACCCCTTTGACTGAAATGAGGGGAGGAAGCCTTGAAATCACCTCTATCTTGGCTTTGTCAACTTCAATTCTATGCTTTGAGATTTTGTGACCCAACACTATACCCTATTCAACCATGAAATGGCATTTTTCCCAATTGATTACGAGGTTTGTGTCTTCACATCGGGCCAACACTCTATCCAAATTTCTCAAACATTCTTCAAAGGAATCACCAACCACGCTGAAATCATCCATGAAGACCTCCAATATATCTTCCACCATGTCAGTGAAAATAGCCATCATGCATCTTTTTGGAATGTCGCCGGAACATTACAATGGGAAACGGGAAATGGCCCTGCGAGACGATCAAGCATTTGGTCAAGGAATAGCAATGGGAAATGGTCCTTTCGGGTCACCTTGTTTAGATTCAGGTAGTCCATGCAAACCCTCCAACCTGTGACTGTCCAAGTAGGAATATGTTCATTGTTTTCATTGGTCACCATAGTCATACCACCCTTCTTCGGTACACATTGCACCGGAGAAGTTCATGAGCTATCAGAAATGGGGTACACAACCCCGACATCCAACCATTTGATCACCTCTTTCTTCACCACTTCTTGCATAGCCTCGTTCAATCTTCTTTGATTCTCCAAGGAAGGCTTTGCATCATCCTTCAAGATAATTTTGTGCATACAAAATGTGGGGCTTATTCCCCGAATGTCAGCTAGAGTCCATCCAATTGCCCTTTTCCGCTTTTGAAGCACCACCAAAGTGGCCTCAACCTGCATGTTAGTGAGACAAGAAGAAAGAATAATTGGTAAAGTAGAGTTTGAGCCCAAGAATTCATACCTGAGGTATGGAGGAAGTGATTTCAACTCCAACACCGATGGATACTCAATTGATGGTTTTGTTGGTGGAGTTTTCCGGTTTTCAAGATCCAAAGACAATTTTCTAGGCTCATAAGAATAAGAGCCCATCCCATGTAAGGCATTCACGCACTCCACTCTACTTGCATCATCATTGACATCCATATTTAATAGCACGGCCTTAAGAGGATCCTCCACATTGATCATAGCACTGGTATCATCCACAATCACAGTTGTGACAAGGTCTACAAATGAGCACACCTTGGTGCTATTGGGTTGCTTCATAGATTTGCAAACATGGAAAACGACCTTTTCATCTCCCACTCGGAAAGTGAGCTCACCCGCTTCAACATCAACCAATGCCTTCCCTATTGCAAGGAAAGGTCTGTCCAAGTTAATAGGAACCTCATAGTCCACTTCACAATCCTAAATGACAAAGTCGGCCGGCAAAATGAATTTGTCCGCCAGGACAAGCACATCATCAATAATGCCCAAAGGTCGCTTCATTGATTGATCCGCTATTTGAAGTTTCATTGAGGTTGGCCTAGGTTGCCCGATACCCAAAGTTTTGAAAACCGAGTAGGGCATTAAATTGATACTAGCTCCCAAGTCACATAGAGCCTTGGCAAAATCTGCACTCCTAATGGTGCAAGTAATGGTGAAAGCACCGGGATCTTCAAGCTTCGGGGCCATTGAATGCACTATAGCACTAACTTGGTGAGTCATCTTTATAGTTTCATAATCCATAGAACGCTTCTTTGTAACCAAGTCTTTCATGAATTTTGCATAACCCAACATTTGTTCAAGTGCCTCCACCAAAGGCACATTAATAGATAACCTCTTCATCATGTCAATGAACTTTTTAAACTGATTATCATTCTTCTACTTTGCGAGCCTTTGAGGATAAGGTGGAGGTGGCCTTGGCAATGGAGCCTTGTCTTTTGGCACAATTGGCTCCGGCATGTCAATTATGTGTTCCCTAGACGGGTTCACATCATTTTTGGTTTCCACCTCAACTTCTTGAATATCAATCCTCACTTCATTGTTCACATTTTCATCAACCATATCTTGAACTACCAAAGGGACTTCGTCATCTTCCAACTCAACATCATCATACGACTTGCTTTTGCTTAGAGGCATTCACATCACCGCCTCTCCCAGTTCTTGTTGTGACCGCCATAACATGATTGTTCCCACCCTTTGGGTGTACTGTATCACTTGGTAGAGCACCCTTCGAGCGAGTATTCAATTACTGAGAGATTTGGACTAATTGCACCTCCAAGTTTCGAATAGAGGTGTTGTGAGAAGCTAACTGTGCATCAGAATCCGCATTCCTCTTCATCATCTACTCGAACATCATTTCAATTCTACCCATATCATTACCAGAAGAACTAGGACCTTGAGAAGGGAAAGAGGGTGCATTGTTCGGTTGTTGGTACATTGGGGGCCTTTGAAAGCCTTGCCCCCGGTTGCCTTGGTTTCCATTGTTGTTCCACCCACCTTGATTGTTGTTGTTGCCCCAATTGTTGTTATTTCCATTCCAATTGCCTTGGTTGTTGTTTCGATTACCCCAATTGTTGTTCCAATTGCCACCACCTTGTTGTTGATTGCCCCAATTTCCTTGGGGTCGCCATTGTTGGTTTGAAGAGTTGCCTCTATTGCCTTGATAGTTGTTGACATATTGTACTTCTTCACTTTGGTCATCATAACCATCATTTTGACGCCCATCATATTCATCAACAAATTACTCAGAATTTCCTTGATTTTGTTGCCTCCTTTGCCTTCTCTTGTTGACAAGCATACTAACACCCTCCATGGCATTCACTTGGCGAGGATTCTGAACTTGTTGCAACTGCACCTTAGCCAATTGGTTCATAGTAGTAGTAAGCTCAGCTATCGCTTGCCCATGATCATGTAATTCCATGTGCAAATGGATAACCGTAGGGTCACCTTGAAGCACATTTTCTCTACTCTGCCATGCTGAAGAAGTGTCTGCCATTTCATCAAGTACTTCACATGCCTCATCATAAGAAAGATTCATAAAATTGCCCCCGGCCAGTTGGTTCACAATGCATTGATTTGTAGTATTTATGTCCCGGTAGAAGGTTTGTTGGATCATGGCCTCGGTCATATCATTATTTGGGCATTCCTTCACCATCGTCCTATACCGCTCCCAAATTTCATGCAAAGGTTCTATTGGCTCTTTCTTGAAGGCCAATATTTCATCTCGAAGTGCCGCCATATGACTCGGTGTAAAGAATTTGGCAATAAACTTATCCGCCAACTCATCCCAAGTTGTGATGGAATGGTTGGGGAGTCTCTCGAGCCAATCTAATGCCTTCCCCCGAAGTGAGAACGGGAAAAGTCTCAATCTCAACGCATCCTCAGACACATTCGTCTGCTTGCTCCCCCAGCATGTATCTATGAACCCCTTGAGATGTTTGTAGGCATTTTGATTTGCAGCGCCCGTGAAGTACCCACATTGCTCAAGTAAGGTCAACATCACATTGGTTATCTGAAAGTTGCCCCCCCGGATTCAGGGTGGGACAATTGCACTTGCGTAGCCCTGGTTCGGTAATACTCTGGGAGCCACTCTTAGAGGAACCGGGGAGGGTCTGGAATATTGTCATTTGGATTAGCATTGGCATTCTGGCCTCTCCGTTGACCTTGAGGTGCAAGACGCACCTCATCTTGCTCAAGATCATCTACCTCCTCCCCCGCTATCATGTTTCCAAGAGGGTCATTAGCGTTGTTTAAAGCCATGTTGGTACCTGAGTAATGACACAAACAAGTAAGTAACAAAGAAGGAAAGAAGAACAATACACAAAACTAACTAAATGGATAGCCAAAACCGTTAGCTCCCCGACAACGGCACCAAAGTTGATCACTGCCTACTCCGCACTACAAAAAAGTAGGAAGAGAGGGTCGCAATAGCTTTTACCCAGTTTGTGGGTCGGGATCGATTTCTCCAGGGAGCTAGGAATGGAGTCAAGTATCTATTTAGATTGGGATTGTGTAGTTGTTCCAAATATCACTTCCAATCATTTTTGGGCTTTTCTTTAATAAGCTACTATTATCAACTACTAATTATAATTCCAACTAGATTATACTAAACGAGAATTGCTAAAAGTTGTATCTAATGGATAAAAAGGCACTAGGGTAGTGGCATCCTCCTAGGTGGCCAATTGAAGGGTAATTGCTTCTAAGGAACGATTGACATGATTGGGGAAATATGCTATAACTACTGCACGATTTTACCCATTCTCACACCTCTCGGTAGAGAGAGTGATTTTGCCCAATTGACTTTCTCAAGACCAAATGGGTAGGCAAATTTGTTCAAGCAACTAGGGTTCATGTCGGGTAATTACTCTCTCGAGGTTTAACCCTTTAATTGGGACTATCAATTCTCTTGAGTCCATCCCAATTCCTTTTTGGGTCAATTTTGGAGACTTAGACTCTCTTTCTCAAGAAGAACCAAGTCAACTTAGCACAAACCAGTGTTTGCAACCACCAATTCATAAATTAAATCATAAAATTGACCCAAATAACAAACACCCATAGTCAATCTAGCCCTAAATCACCATACCCATCAATTACCCACACTAGGGTTGAGCCACAACCCTAGCTAATAGGTCTAGCTACTCATGCTTGAAGAGAAAAACAGAGAAATAGATGAAGATAAAGACATATTAATTAATTGCTAAGGTAAATACAAAGATTCAATGATAAAAACTAAGTAAAAATGCCCAAAATGGCTACAGATGGTCTTCTCACGAGCGCAACTCAATTCGAAAATAGCTGATACCCTAAAAATGAAAAAAAGTTCTATTTATACTAAGTTGGAAAATTGGACAAAATGGTGTGCGGACGTACTAGGATCTTGACTCTAAAATTTCAACTCTCTGAACCCAGGCTCCGTGGACCGTGCAAAATGGACCGCGGCCGCGGAGGCTTCTAATGCAGTCCGTGCAAAATGGATTGCGGACTACACTGGCTTGAACCTTGGCACTTGATATCTCTCTGAAGTTTGCTTCCACGGATCGCATAAAATGGTAGTGCAGCCACGGTGTCTTCAATGCAGACCGCACAATATGTACTGCGGCCGCACTGCTTTGATGCCTTCAAATCTAGCTCTCTAAATCACCCTAGTGCGGACCACACAAAGTGTAATGGGGCCGCACTAGGCCTGTTTGTCCTGAGTTGTCTTGTCTTTGGTACTTGTGCAGGTTTCACTCCTTTTTAGCCGATCTTTGACGTCTCGTCACTTTGTTGATCAAACCTGCAATCAAGCACAACTTATGAGCCTTTTTGGGACTATTTTGTAAGAATTTACAATCAAAACGTAAGCAAGAAGGAGCATGAAACACGTCAAAATCCCTAGTTATCAGCATCTCATCTTTCTTCGAAATTCCTCCTGCTCTTTGACATTCGTCACACCTCTTCACAAGTTCACTTGCGTCTTTGTACAAAGTTGGCCAATAAAACCCACAACTAAGAACTTGGGAAGCCGTCCTTGCTCCACCATGATGGCCACAATAGGGAGAGGAATGACAAGCCTCCAAGATACTAAATTGCTCTTCCTCTGGGGCACACCTTCGGATCACACCATCTGTGCAAATCTTGAACAAGTACGGCTCATCCCAATAGAAATCCAAACTATCCCGCTTGAGCTTCTTCCTTTGGTTAGAAGAGAGATCACACGGGATTATACCAGTCACTAGGAAATTAGAGACGTCCACAAACCATGGCATACCATTCATCGACATCGAAAGGAGTTGTTCGTCAGGAAATGAATCATTGATCTCTAGGCCATCATGAGACCTCCACTCCTCCTCCAAGCGGGACAAATGGTCCGCCACTTGGTTTTCACTACCCTTCCGGTCCATAATCTCCAAATCAAACTCTTGAAGTAACAAGACCCATCACATCATTCTAGCTTTGGAATCCTTCTTCGTCATCAAATACCAGAATGCAGCATGGTCGGTATGGATTATGACCTTGGGACCCATGAGATACGGTCGAAATTTCTCCATTGCGAACATAATAGCCAAAAGTTCCTTCTCGGTCACCGTGTAGTTCACTTAAGCATCATTCATTGTCTTGCTCGCATATTACACTGGATGAAATATTTTGTTCACTCTTTGACCCAAAACCGCCCAACTGCAACATCACTCGCATCACACATGAGCTCAAAGGGAAAGCTCCAATTAGGTGCGGTAATGATAGGAGTGGTGGTCAACTTATGCTTGAGAAGTTCAAAGGCTTGCATACATTTTTCATCAAACACGAACTTGGCATCTTTTTCCAATAGCTTACATAGATTTACTACCTTTGAAAAGTCTTTGATAAATCTCCAGTAAAACCCCACATGCCCAAAGAATCTTCTAACTCCCTTGACAGATGTAGGGGAGGGAGCCTTGAAATCATATCAATTTTTGCTTTGTCTACCTCAATACCATGCTTTGAAATTTTATGCCCAAGAACTATGCCCTCTTCCACCATAAAGTGGTATTTCTCCTAATTGAGAACAAGTTTGGTTTCTTCATAATGGGCCAAAACTCTATCAAGATTCTTAAAGCATTCACCAAATGAGTTTCCCACAACACTAAATTCATCCATGAACACCTCCAAAATGTCTTCCACCATATCAGTGAAAATGGCCATCATACAACGCTGAAATATAGCCGGTGCATTGCACAACCCAAAAGACATCCTCGAAAAGGCAAAGGCGCCATATGGACAAGTGAATGTGGTCTTCTCCCGATCTTCTGGAGCAATTAAGATTTGGTTGTACCCAGAATACCCATCCAAGAAACAGTAGAAGGCACACCTAGCAAGTCAGTCTAACATCTGATCAAGAAAAGACAATGGAAAGTGATCCTTAAGGGTCACTTTATTCAACTTGCGATAGTCCATGCATACCCTCCAACCGGTGACGGTTTTGGTATGAATCAACTCATTTTGTGATTTACAACTAGGTCATGCCGCCCTTCTTCGGTACACATTGCACCGGCGAAGTCCAAGAGCTATCATAGATGGGATACCCCGACATCTAACCACTTGATCACCTCCTTTTTCACAACTTCTTGCATTGCCTCTGTCAACCTCCTTTGATGTTCCAAGGAGGGCTTCGCATCTTCTTCCATTATAATCTTGTGCATACAGAATGCGGGGCTTATTCCCCGAATATCAGCTAGAGTCCTTCCAATTGCCTTTTTCCGCTTTTGAAGCACCGCCAATGTGGCATCAACCTACATGTTAGTAATATAAGAGGAAAGAATAACTGGAAAAGTAGAACTAGGGCCTAAGAACTCATACCTGAGGTGTGGGGGCAATGGTTTCAACTCCAACACCGGCGGCTTCTCAATTGAAGGTTTTGTTGGTGGAGTTTTCCTACTCTCGAGATCCAAAAAGAGTTTCCTAGGCTCATAAGGGTAAGATCCCATTTCATGTAAAGCATTCACACACTCAACTCGGCCATCATCATCATTGACATCAGGATTCAACAATACGGCCTCCAAAGGGTCCTCCACATTGATCATTGCACTGGTATCATCAACTATCACTATCGTGACAAGATCCACAAAAGAGCACACCTCGGAACTGTTGGGCTGCTTCATTGGCTTGCATACATGAAAGACCAATTTTGCAGCACCCACTCGGAAGGTGAGTTCCCCTACTTCCACATCAACTAAGGCCTTCCCCGTAGTAAGGAAAGGTCTCCCCAATATGATAGGAACTTCATAATCCACCGCACAATCCAAGATCGCAAAGTCAGCTGGCAAGATAAATTTGTCCACACGGACAAGCACATCATCAATAATACCCAATGGTCTCTTCATCGTTCTATCTGCCATTTGTAATCTCATGGAAGTCGGCCTAGGTTTCCCAATACCTAAAGTTTTAAAAATTGAGTAAGGCATCAAATTGATACCAGCCCCCAAATCATATAAAGCCTTAGCAAAGTCCGCACTTCCAAGTGCAAGGAATGGTGAAAGCACCAGGATCTTCAAGCTTCGGGGCCATTGAATGCACTATTGCACTAACTTGGTGAGTCATCTTTATAGTTTCACAATCCATGGACCGTTTCTTTTTCACCAAGTCCTTCATGAATTTAGCATAGCCCGGCATTTGTTCAAGAGTCTCCACCAAAGGCACATTAATGGATAAGCTCTTCATCATGTCAATGAACTTTTTAAACCGATTTTCATTTTTTTACGAGCCTTTAAGGATAAGGCGGAGGTGGCCTTGGCAAAGGAGCCTTGGCTTTCGGCACAACTGGCTCCGGCATGTCTATTATGTGTTCCCTAGACGGGTTCACATTATTTTGAGTTTCCACCTTGGCATCTTTAATATCAATCCTCACTTCTTTATTCGCATTATCATCAATCACATTTTCAACCACCAAAGGAACTTCATCTTCTTGCAACTCAACATCATCACTCAAAATTTGCTTTTGTTTGGAGGCATTCACATCACCGCCTTGTCCACTCCTTGTAGTTACCACCATGACATAATTTTTCCCGCCCTTCAGATTCACTACCATATCACTTGGTAGAGCACCCTTAGGGTGAGTATTCAAGGACTGAGAGATTTGGCCTAGCTGCACCTCTAAATTTCTAATGGAAGTATTGTGAGAAGACAACTGAGCATCCAAATCCGCATTCTTCTTCATCATTTGTTCGAACATCATTTCAATTCTACCCATATCATTGCTAGAAGAACTAGGACCTTGAGATGGAAATGGGGGTGAATTTTTCGGTTGTTGGTACATTGGGGGCCTTTGAAAGCCTTGCCCTCGGTTTCCTTGATTTCCATTATTCCATCCACCTTGATTGTTGTTACCACCCCAATTGTTGTTATTACCATTCCAATTTCCTTGGCTGTTTTGATTGTTGCTCTGATTGCCCCAGTTATTGTTTTGGTTGTTGTTCCCCCAATTACCATTGCCTTGTTGTTGTTGATTGCTCCAATTGCCTTGGGGTCTCCATTGTTGTTGGTTGGAAGAATTGTCTCTTTGGCCTTCATAATTATTCACGTATTTCACCTTTTCATTCTACCCATCAAAACCATCATCTTGAAATCCACCACAATCATTGTCAAATTGCTCAGAATTCCCTTGGTTCTGTTGACCTCTTTGTTTTCTTTTGTTGACAAGCATGTTAACCCCCTCCATGGCATTCATTTGGCGAGGATTTTGAACTTTTTGCAACTGTGCCTTTGCTAGTTGGTTCATCGTAGTTGTCAACTTAGCTATAGCATGCCCATGATCATATAACTCCTTGTGCAAATGAGTAACCGTGGGGTCACCATGGGGCACATTGGCTCTACTTTGCCATGCATAAGAAGTGTCAGCCATCTCGTTAAGAATGTCACAAGCCTCATCATAAGACAGCTTCATAAAGTTTCCCCCGACAAGTCGGTTCACTATGCATTGGTTTGTTATGTTAATGCCCCGGTAGAAGGTTTGTTGGATCATCGCCTCAGTCATATCATTGTTGGGGCATTCCTTCACCATTTTTCTATAGCGCTCCCAAATATCATGCAAATGTTTCGTGTGCTCTTGCTTGAACGCCAAGATCTCATCTCTCAATGCAGCCATATGCCTTGGTGAGAAAATTTTTGCAATGAACTTATCCGCCAACTCATCCCAAGTAGTGATGGAATGGTGGGGAAGTTGCTCAAGCCAATCAAGTGCTTTCCCTCTAAGTGAAAATGGGAAGAGTCTCAACCGTAATGCATCCTCGGACACATTAGATTGCTTGCTACCCCAACAGGTATCCACAAACCCCTTGAGATGTTTATAAGCATTTTGATTTGCAGAGCCCATGAAATACCCATGCTGCTCTAGCAATGTCAGCATCACATTGGTTATTTGAAAATTGGCCGCCCGGATCCGGGGCGGGACAATTGCACTTGCATAGCCTTGGTTTGGAAGCACTCGAGGAGCCACTCTTGAGGGTGGCGGGGGAGGGTCTGGAATATTATCATTGGCCTGGCGGCCTCTCCTTTGTCCTTGAGGCACAATCGGGACCTCATCTTCAACATTGTCATCTACTTCCTCCCCCGGCGGAAGATCTGCAAAAGGTGCAGTGTTTAAGTTTGCTACCATTTTGTACCTGAAGTTGCGACACAAACAAATTAGTAACACAGAAGGAAAGAAGAACAATACACAAAACTATGTAGATAGATAGCCAAAACCGTTAGCTCCCCGGCAACGGCGCCAAAAAGTGATCAAGGCCAACCCTGCACTACTATGGAGTAGCGAGAGAGGTCGAAGTAGCTTTTACCCGATTAAGGTCGGGATCGATTTCCACAGGGAGCTAGATATTGGAGTTGGGTGACTATCTAAAGTGGAGTTGTGTATTTTCTCCAAATTGTACTTTTACACATTTTTGGTTTGGATTATGATTCTAATTTTATAAAACTACAATGCTCAATTAAACTAAAATAAGCTAAGGTTAAACTATTGCACGATTCTACTCACTCTATACCTCCCGGTAGTTCGAGTGATTTTTGCACGAATTGACTTTCTCAAAACCAATTGGGTATGCAAATTTGCACAAAAAATCAAGGTTCAAGTCGGGTATTACTATCTCTAGGTTTAACCCTTTAATTGGGGCTATCAATCTCTTGAGTATGCCCTAATTCCTCATTGGACCAATTTCAGAGACTTAGGCTCTCTTTCTCAAGAAGAGCCAAAGTCAACTAAACACAAACTAGTGTTTGCAACCACTAATTCAGCAATTAAACATGAAATTAGTCCAAATATCAAACACCCATAGATAATCACACATCAAAACAGAACCCATCAATTACCCATACTAGGGTTGAGCCACAACCCTAGCTTAGGGGTCTAGCTACTCATAATTAGCGAAGAAAACAAAGAAATAGGTAAAGAAAAACTCATATTAATTAATTACTAAGTTAAACTTGAAGATTCAATGTTGAAATGAAGCTAAAATTACTCAAAATAGATAAAATAAGCGAAGTCACGAGCGCATCCCAATACAAAAACTATCTGATGACCTAAAAATGGGAAAATAATCTATTTATACTAGGCTAAAATTCTTGGACAAAATACCCCTGCGGGGCTAGTGCGGACCACACAAAATCAAGTGCGGCCGTACTAAGGCTCTTGACTTGAATATCCAGCTCTCTGAACTTGGGCAATGCAGACCGCACGAAATTGAGTGTGGCCGCGGTGGCTTCCATTGCAGTCCGCACAAAAAAGACCGTGGACCGCATTTATCTTCGACCTCCAAAACACCACCTCTCTGAACCTTGGCTCTGCGGACCGCACTAAATCCAGTGCGGCCACAATGATCCCAATGCGGACCACACAAAACCCCTTGCGGCCGCATTGCCTTTTGTCCTGAATAACACCCTCTCTGAACTTCACTTATGCAGACCACACAGAATGATGTGCGGTCGTACTGGCCCTGTTTGACTGAGCTTTGTCTTGTCTTGGTACTTGTGCAAGTTTCACTCCTTTTTGAGCTGATCTTTGACATCTTCTCACCTTGTTGATCATACCTACAATCAAGCACAACTTGTGTGGGACTATTTTGTACATATTTCTAATCAAAACTTAAGCAAGAAGGAGTGTAAATGCATCATATTCCCTAGTTATCAGTTATCACCCTGAAGACCTTCGAATTGTTTTTGAAAGGTTAAGAAAATTCGACTTGAAGATGAATCCACTCAAGTGTGCATTTGAATTTACCTCAGGAGAGTTTCTTGGCTTCATTGTGCGTCATTGTGGAATTGAAGTTGATCCTACAAAGATTGATGCCATTCAAAAAATGCCCAAGCCAAAGAACGTAAGAGAGCTTCGAAGTCTCCAAGGAAAATTAGCATTCATCCGGAGGTTCATCCTAGTCGGACGGTGTCATTCCTTCAATCATCTATTGAGGAAGGATAAAGCATTAAAACATACTTGCTAAATCCACCTGTGTTAGGGGCGCCTATGCTTGGGAAGCCATTGATACTTTACATCACGGCACATGAACGTTCACTTGGAGCAGCACTTGCTCAAGAGATGAGGAAGGAAAGGAACAAGCCTTGTACTACCTTAGTCGAACTCTGATAGGAGTTGAGTTGAACTATACACTTGTTGAGAAAATATGCTTAGCGTTACTTTATGGAATAAAGAAGCTAAGGTATTATTTTGAAGTATACACCATCAAATTTATCTCTTGAGCAGATCCCGTGAAGTTTGTGATGACTCAACTTGTTCTTTCTGGACACCTAGCAAGATGGTCCATATTGTTTAACCAATATGAGATCACATACACACCTCAAAAAGCTGTGAAAGGACAAGCACTAGCTAATTTTCTGGCTGATCACCCTCTTCCGGTAGAATGGGAGCTTTCAGATGAGTTTCCAGAGGAAGATGTTTTCTTCATCAAAGAATTTCCACCATGGACAATGTTCTTTGATGGATCTGCACGTCGTAATGATGCGGGGGAAGGTGTTGTGTTGATCTCTCCATAAAGACAAGTCTTGCCATTCTCCTTTATTTTAGGTGAAACACACTCCAACAATACCGCAGAGTACCAAGATTTGATCATCAGTCTCGAAATGGCATTAGAAATGAAGATTCTGCAGTTGGAGATCTACGTCGACTCTAAGATTATCATCAACCAACTTTTGGGGAGTTTCGAGGTAAAGAAGGAAGATCTATTGCCATACCATCAATATGCTTCTGGTTTACTTGAAAAATTCGACCAAGTGTTCTTAAACCATGTCTCTAGAGAAGAAAATCACAAGGTTGATGCTTTGGCTAACTTGGCTACGACGATGGCACTTGGAGAGAATGAGTCAACAAAGGTATACGTATGTCATTAATGGGTTATTCTTAGACTTCTAGATCTTCAAATTAACGAAAGCCATCACACGTCTGTTCGAGTGATGATTGAAGAAGAAGATTGGAGGCAACCACTGATAGAGTACCTTGAACATGGAAAGTTACCTGAAGATCCGCGACAAAGAACAGACATCAAACGAAGAGCACCACGATTCATCTTCTATAAGGGGACATTGTTTCGCCTCTCTTTTGAAGGACTATTCTTGGGATGTCTTGAAAAAGAAGAAGCCCGCCAAGCGATGGAGAAAGTACATTCTGGCTCATGTGGACCACACCAATCTGGTCCCAAGCTCCATTTTCTCATCAATAGGATGGGCTACTAGTAGGCGACAAAGGTGAAGGATTGCATGGATCATGCCAAAAGATGTTAAGCATGTCAATTTCATGCCAACTACATCCACCAACCTCCAGATCCTCTTCACCCAACTGTAGCTTCATGACCTTTTGATGCATGGGGACTTGACGTTGTTGGACCACTTCCAAAGTCATCAAAGAGAGAGATGTACATATTGACCGCTACTGACTACTTCTCTAAATGGGCTGAAGTTGTTCCACTCAAGGAGGTGAAAAAGGAAACCATTGTCAATTTTATCAAGTCATATATAATTTTTAGGTACAGCATACCAAGATACATAATCACTAAATGGAACGCCATTTGACAACAAGCTCGTGAAGAGTCTATGCGAGAAGTTCAGTTTCAAACAACATAAATCTTCAATTTATAATGCACCCGCCAACGGCCTTGCTGAAGCTTTTAACAAGACGCTTGGTAACCTTTTGAAGAAATTTGTTGCAAAGAACAAGATAGATTGGCATAAGAAAATTGGTGAAGCTTTGTGGGCATACCAGACAACCTTCAGAACTGCTACACAAGCAACTCCTTACTCTTTAGTATATGGCGTGGAAGCAGTCCTTTCGTTGGAGCAACAAATTCCATCATTGCGGATTGCAATCCAAGAAGGACTCACGTCTGAGGAGAATGCTCAACTTCACCTAGCAGAATTAGAGGCATTGGATGAGAAAATATTAGAAGCACAACAAAAATTGGAGTGCTATCAAGCTCGACTAGCTAGAGCCTTCAACAAAAAAGTGCGGCCACGATCATTCCAAGTGGGAGACTTAGTCCTAGCTATTCGACGACCCATAATCCTCAACAAACGCATAGGTGACAAGTTTACCTCAAAATGGGATGGGCCGTATGTTGTGAAAGAAGCCTATTCAAGTGGAGCATACAAAATCGTTGATAAGGATGGTCTTAGAGTTGGTCCGATCAACGGAAAATTTCTGAAGCAGTACTTCCCATGAAGGTCACCAACGCTCCTCGATGTATGAGCCTAAACTGCAAGTCATGATGCTTCTTGATGCATGAGCGTAAACTGCACGTTGCTACACTCCTTGCCCACATGAGTCTAAATTGTGTATGACCAAAAAAAAAAGATTCTACTAGGTTGAAAACCTCGAAAGAAGCGGCTTAGGCAAAAGTCAAGACCAAAAACAACTCATCCCTCTGAACTAAGTTATGACTTGATCCTCTTCACTGAGGAACGTAGGCATCTTAGAGTTTCGTTCTAAGTTCAGTCGCATGAGTTTTAAAAAAATAAAAGTTAGCAACATCAGATCATTACATTATTTCTTCCAAGTGTAGAGGCACATATCTATGAGGAAAAGAGACTATTTGCTTTGAAGTATAAAAGATATTTTATTGCTTCAATAGTACAAAAGTTGATACATCAAAAAATGTAGAGACAAAAGGAATTAGACGTTTTCCTATACAAAAGCCTAAGTCATGAAAATGACCGTAACCTAGTTTTTGTGGTCGACTCGTCTTGAATGCTTCTTCCAAGTCCATATGATGTCCACAGTTTAACACACTATCCTCAATGCCTCATATATAATAAGTCATCTCTCTTGAAAAAACCTTCAATCTCCATGGGAGCCGCCATTGATAAACTTCAAAACCGTCAACAAATCAAGTGCAACAGTTGGTGAAGGGGTGACTCCGCATCTTGTATGACATCTCAGACTGATGTCTAGACTCGTTGAACTTCTTTGCAAGTCTGCAAAAGAAATAAATAAAAAGATAAGATTTGTGAAGAACAATAGCTAAAGTTACTATATTTAAGACTGTAGAGTCAATTTCAATAAAACAACAACATTCATAGGACAACTCAGAGAGCATAGAGATGGGAAGCGAACTCAACGGATGACGAGATCTAATTTGGAAAACTACTGTGGTCCATCCGGAAGACGTTCTACCCCAAACATTTTATATTTTGTTGATTTAGATGTCTAGTTTCCAATAACATGATCCGTTTATGATTCGGAGGCTCCTAACTCAAGATACGATTTTTGTTGTCGGAACTACATGAATCTGAAAGTTACTGCAGCTAGGTGGATTTTGAGAATTTTCTGTTTCCAGCTCGAAAGAAGTTCTGCCACAAAACTCATACGTATTGCAGCTCTATGATATAATTTCTAATGGCGCAAACGGATCCCAATTTTGAGTCTCCTAACTTGAGATATGAATTTTTCCACCAAAGCTCGCAAAGCTGAAAAGCAATTTCGCGGACAGATGGGTCAAGTTCAGAAAGTTGCTGCAGACAATCTGCTAGGAATGTTTCTATGATATCTTGATGATTTCATTATCTCCGAGTCTTCTTTACAATAGCGTAGATGACTTTCGATTTAGACATTCCTAGCTTGAGATATATATGTTTTGATGACAACATACAGTGCTGTAAAGTCAAAATGTCATATATGTATACCAGCTTCAAAAGTCGACTCCGGCTAATCCTCAAGGAATTTATCCGTGAATTCTTTAAAGGATGTAACATTTAAAGTTTTGATTCTTTGAAAGCAAGAAGCTTCAGATTTCATTGCTCCTACATCAAGGAATTAATAATTTTGCAAAGGTTCAACAAGCACTAGCCCACCAAGGATGAAATATAGTCGGTCGAGCTCCAAGCCTCTTTCTTGCCAAGTCGCAAGGCTGAGATGCACCATGTTCTCGCTCGTATGTCGCAAAGTGGGGATATGGCTCGTCGATCAAGCTCGCTTAGGAATACTCTAAATATCTCTCGTCAAGCTGCAAGAAGGGATGTACCAAGTTGCTGTTATACTCTCTTGAAAACCTGCAAAATTAAGAAAAGATTTTGGAGCCCTTGGTGCCAACAAGATGACGCTTTTGCAGATACAGTGCGAGTAGCACGACGATCAACTTGATTAATGGATATCGGTGCCATAGCATGACGTTTCTTCTTCCACTGACACGATGCTAGTGATACGAAGTTGTTGATCCCACATGATTGATTGGTGCCAATGACACAAAGCTTTGATTCAGCAGCAAGTACAAGTATCAATGACACGATGCTTCAATGCGGATAGTGAGCATTGTGATGTGCACTTCTCCGTCAAATCTCGATGGATCATACACTTCATGAACCTACAAAAAAAGAGTGGTGAACATCCCCTTCTTCGCATGATGCATATTGGAGAACTCGCCATGTATATCATCTTTGAGCCTGCAACAAAAACTCGCCATGGTGAGCATTGTGACGTGCACTTCTCCATCAAATCTCGATGGATCATATGCTTCATGAACCTACAAAAAAGGAGTGGTGACCATACCCTTCTTCTCATGATGCATATTGGAGAACTCGCCATGTATATCATCTCCGAGCCTGCAACAAAAAAAAAAGAAAAAAAAGAAATATGATGCTCGAACAATCCTCTCGATTTCGGCACTTGATTGATCAAAGATTTGTTGCGTCTGGATCAAATGGGCAGGAGCTTAGACGTTTATAGATTTTGTATCTCACTGAGTCTTCTTACCAATGGTGTAAACAGCTTGTAGTTCGGATGCTCCTATCTTGAGATATGCATTTTTTAGCAAGAGCACGCAAAGCTGAAAACTCGAGCCAGCATGTCGGAACTCATATTTTAGATTCAGCAAATTATCTGGGAAAACCTAGGGACATCCTGACTGTGATTTCTACATATGTTGTAACTCCAGGAATCTAATTTTCAGAGCCGCAAACGGGTTGTGATTTGAACGCTCCTATCTCGAGATACGATTTTTTTTTTGCGCAGAGTGTGCAAAGCTGTGAGATCAGCAGGACAGACGTGTATGCCAAATTCAAAATTTAATTCCAGACAATACATAAGGAATTTGGCTCTTGATTTTTGTTATGTTAGATTTATTTGAGTATAGAATCGGTAGAATCAAGCGGCTCACGATTTGGACTCTTCAATCTCAAGATATGAATCTTTTGCTGAGAGTGCGCAAAGCTGTGAGCTCAACAGGGGCCAGACGTGTAAATCGACTTTGAAAATTAATTCCAGCTGATACAAAAGGAGATTCGTGCTAATTTTTTGATATGTTTCAGTCCTATGAGTCTAGTATCAGTAGAAGCAAGGGGTTTATGATTTGAAGTCTCCTAAAACAAAATATGAATTTGTTTTCGCAAGGATACAAAGATGGCTGACTGGTACTTCAATTAAAAAGGGCATGGTTGATATTCTTTCTGTTTAGAGAAAAAAATAAATGAAGAAAGAAGTGAAAGTAGACTATGAGCAGCCGTGTTAAGCATGAAAGAAACCCTATGTTCACGACTCTCATATGTCAAGGTAAAGGAAACAAAGATCCCTTATATAGATTGTTTAAGATAGTGGAACTTTCCTTATGAAAAAAGAATTCTTCTTAAAGTAAAATAGGAAATTCTTGAAAGTTTTAAATGGTAAATATTCATTAGAAGGTAACTTCTAAGATGTATTTGAATTCAAGTCAAAGTGGACGAGGGGAAAGCTTCAAGCATTAGTCTTACATGATTTTGTCATAAGAAATCGATCATTGGTGGAATTGTCAAAAATTGTTCAATGTGACCATGTTTTGGGTACCATAATTTTGCTATAAAGGTTCCTAATAAAGTATTGTTTAAGTACAACACACTTGGCGTCAATTTTTTTTTCTAATTCGATTTAGGCTTCACGGGAGAGTCACGATTTCCCAAAGAATTCAAGTCCTTTATTTATGGGCAAGAAAGAAAGTGTTCTTCTCATGGATACTTCAAGCCCATCTTCGACTTTCGACAAGCCTACAGTCGACAAATCTTGAAGTAGGAGGCATCTGTAGACATATAAAATTTATTAGGTCTAATCCATACAAAATTTGGATTAAATTCAATTGGGTTAAATAATTAATTTGGACTTTACAAGTTAAATTAGTCCATTTTATTATTTTCAAGCCCAAGGTCCATTTCATCTTATGGCCCAGACTCGTACCCACGTGGCAAGTGACATGGCATATCCAGTCAAACTGTAGGCCAATAAGGTGATGCCATATGTTAAATGATGTGGCAATCCAAGTCAAAAAGCAAGAACCAACTACAAGTCGCCAAGTGGCTAAAATGACATGGGCCAATCAGAATCAAGCAAGAGAGTTCATATGTAGCTAGACTGTCCACTCTCTACAACTATAAATAGAGGGGTTACATAACTCTCAGAGGACATTCAAAGTTGGAGAAGAACACTCCACAATTGGTGAAGGCATCCACAAACAGAGAGATCAATCATCAAGTGCATGTTCTTCGACAAAGGAGTGATCAACGGAGTTCTTCCTGGAGATCAACCCGTAAGAACAAAGTGCTACTCGACGTTCTTGGAAAATGTAGACGCTTCTCAAGCACTCGAATCACGGAGAATTTTAGAGAGGAGAATAAAGGGACACATTGAATTGTACTCACAAATATTTATCAATAGTATCTCTTTTTTTCTTTATATTATTTTTTGTTGTAGTTTATTTTTCGTCTTACTAAAATTTGTTGCAAACAAATGTCACTGATAAAGCATACTTGATAGTATACTATATAGATGCTATTTACACTCTAAATGTACCATACTTTATTGTTGTTTTAAAGGCAAAATGATAACAAAATACTCTAATTGGTGTTCTTTTGCTTTGCAGGAACTAATCCAAGTTAGGAAGAGACTATGGAGTGTTTTGGAGTCAATAATGTGGATATAAGGCCAATCAAGAAGAACCCAAACGAAAATAAGCAAGAAAGAGGAAAAGGAGGACTGGACAAGAGGCCACCGCGATCGCAGCTGGAACGCGGTAGGGCAAACGATTGTGGCAGAATAGTTGCATCTCACTGCAGTCACGCCGCGTTCAGCCGCGGCTGCAGTCGACTATGTAATCGCCTAGAAATTTTGGGACTAAAGTGTAAATCGGGGGAAACTTATCCTAACCCTTTATAAACTCAACAAACTCGCCCAAGCAAAGGTTAAGCTTGTTTTTAGACTGAATTGGAGGCAAGAACAAGTGTGAGAAGAACATCAACAATTAGAGTTTTTGAATCTTCTCTTTGTTATCTTTATTTGCACATTATGAATACTTTTGTGATTTTAGCTTGCTTTGATATGAGTAGCTAAATATTTAGTCTAGGTTTTGATGGAACCTGTTGAAGGATGAACTTCGTGTTATGTTAATATAGTTTGCCCGGTTTAATCTCTATTTGTTCAACTACATTCTTGTTATAGTTAATTGATAGGATCCTCAATTAGTTGTGCCTATTTAGTATGTATTACTCGGGAGAGAGTGCATATTTAGGTAATTTTTGAATACCACCACTCCCAAAGTATATGAGGAATCAATAATCGAGGGTTTAAAGGCGAGATTAGGGATAATGAATCCTTGAGTGTGATCTAAAGTGAGCTGTAATAAAGGCTACCTAGCGTAACTCGGGAGAGATTTACGGTAGTAAGAGTGCTCATTATTGATAGAGATGACTATGCAAATATGTAAGATACATGACAGGAAGGGATTCCATCAATAGGAAAAATCACAACCTTAGATCCTTCTCTTAATTGTTTACAGCTCAATCGCAGTTTGTCTTTAGTTTACTTAATTTCATTCAGTTATAGTTAGTAAAAATATCATCAATTGTTATTCAAAATATTTTGGAAATTGATTACGTAGAATTTAGTGAGTCTAACAAGAGTAATTGATAGGTTAATTCCCTGTTGATTCGACTCTGGCTAAATACTTAGATTACATTTGCAACGTCCGCTTTTCCTTTTTATAAGGCATAGTTGGACGTGATCAAATTTTGGTGCTATTGCCGGGGAACTAACGGTGTTATCAATTACAGTTGGAAGAAATATAAATTTTTTTAGTATAGTCAATTTTCTTTATTTTTAATCTATATATTGAAATTTTAACGTTTGTTGACTTGGTTGTAGAGGTGCATGCCTAGAAACTCATCAAGAACTGGTGAAGTATTTGAAGCATTATCAGATCCCGAGAAAGTTTTTAAGGCCTTGAATCAGGCCAACTGGAAAAACAAACAACAAAAATCAACTGAACAACTCAAACCAGACATGGGGGATAACATGTTAGACCCAGCTGCACCATTGGCGCCAGTGGCACCTGTTGTGCTAGAGGCTGCTCTATAGGACTGGGCACAACCCACAACAGAGAATTTGGATACAATGATATTAGTCCTGTAGATACAGGTCGAGTCGTTTCAAATCACAAACAACATCCTGCACTTATTGCAAAACAAGGGACTATTTCAATCTGCAAAACTCAAAGGCAGCCAAACGTAACTCAGGAAGCAATAGAGCTGCTGTTGTTTCCATTCTCAGTGACAAGAGCTGCCCAGACGTGGCTAAACTCGCTCCCCATTAATTCCATCACGACTTGGGAGGAGTTAGTCAAGTAATTTGTGAATAAGTTTCATCTACCCAACAAGATTGCTCAGCAAATTGATGAAATTTTGAGCTTCAAATAGAAATCAATGGAGACATTGCAAGAAACACGGGAATAATTCAAAAGGATGTTGGTTATATGTCCGCACTACGGTATTCCAGATCAGATGTTGGGGCAGCGATTTTACATGCGTTTGACAGACAGTGTGAAGGCTAATGTTGATGCTTTAACTGGTGGAGTATTCTTAAGCAAAACATGGAGAGAAAGCCAAAGCCTGCTAGACAAGATGGCACAGCAATTCGGGATGGACAACCAGGAATGCACCTATAACTCCAGTAGTTCACTCAGTGCTCTTAGATCTATCCAACACTCTTGCTGAAAATATGGCCACATTAATGACACAAATGAGTATACTCACCAAAAAGATGGAAGAGTCGGGGCAGAAGCAGCAGGTACACATTGTTGATACTACCAATGGGGGCTTATGCACATCTTGCATTAGTCAGCCAATTGGTAACCAATGAAATGCACAAAGTGATCATCATCACTACCCGGAGGACATAAATTATGGGTCGAATTATGGAGGCCAGAGATAGGGTGGTCAGAATTGGGGCCAACAGAATCAGCCATACATGCCAGCCCAGCCACAACTCAACAATAGAAATATGGGAGGTATGCAACCTCACAATAATATGGTGCCTACCAACGACCACAGGGATACAACAATCAAAATCAGCAGCAAGGTTTTCATCCTCCTCAGTAGCAACATGGTGGGAGACAGGAAGATGGGTTTGCTAGACTCGAGGTAATGATACAGCAGGTTATTGGGTCAAATGCAAAAATGAGTGAAAGGGTAGATGCACATGAGTCAGCAATAAAGAATATTGAAGTGCAGATGGGCTAGATTTCGATGTCTTTGAATAATCGTCCTCATGGGACATTGCCTGCAGACACTCAGATAAATCCAAAAGATCAAGGCCCGAAGCAGCTGATGGCAGTGAGTCTACGTAATGGCAGAGACTTAGACTTGGAGCAAGATAGGGCTCAAGAGAGCAGACAGGCTGAGACACTTGTACCAATGTCCATTGAGCTAGATGATTCAACGAAACTGACAGAGGTGACAGTATAGTCTGCCCAGGAAGAAACCAACACACAAATTAAGGCTGAGAGAGAAGCTGAGACAGCCCAGTAACCGGTAGTTGAGGTGGTGTCTGATAAAGAGAATACCCAAATCATTAGGAAGAAGAGACCTCCAACACCATTCCCACAGAGGTTGGCCAAATACCAGAAAGAGGAACAATACAAGAAATTCTTGGAGATGCTGAAACAAATCCAGGTAAATATTCCATTGGTTGATGTTTTGAAGGAGATTCCTGGTTATGCAAAAATGATGAAGGACTTGATTTCCCAAAAATTTGATTTCCAAGACTTGGCCACAGTGACTCTAACTCAGACCTGCAGTGATGTGGTGACTAGACCAGTTGTTGAGAAGTTGTCTGGATTTTCACAATTCCCTGCACCATTGGTAACTTTGCTTTTACCAAGGCACTTTGTGATTTGAGGGCTAGCATAAATCTTATGCCCCTGGTGATCTATAAGAGATTGGGGATTGGAAGTGCTACACCCACATCTATGTTGTTGCAGCTAGCTGACAGGACCGTGAAAAGACTTTCTGGTATCTTGGATGATGTGTTCATTCAGGTAGGTAAATTTGTGTTCCCTACAGATTTTTTGATTCTGGATTGCAAGATGGATGAAAATATTTCCATAATTTTGGGAAGGCCGTTCTTGGACACAAGGAGAGCTCTCATTGATTGTGAAACTGAGGAGCTCAATATGAGGTTGAACGATGAGGAGATAACATTCAATGTGTATAAATCTATGAGGCGCCTAAGTGAAATCACCAATTGTTCTCTTATTGATGTCGTGGATGTGATCGTAGAAGTTGATGATGAGACGTTGACTATTGAGGATCCTCTTGCTACTTGTCTTGTAAATTTAGATGAGGTGAATGGGGAAGAATTTGCAGAATGGGTGCTGGCTTTAGAGGGCAGAGGGTTTTGGGATAGAACACTTGAATTCGAGCCCCTGCACTTAGAAAACAGAGAAACTCCTCCAGCCAAGCCATCCATAGAAGAACCACCAAAGTTGGAGTTGAAGCCACTGCCCGCCCATCTCAGGTATGAGTTCCTAGGACCTAACTCCTTATTTCCTATTATTATATCATCTAGTTTGTTAGATGTGCAGGCACAACAACTTTTGCATGTACTCAAGGAGCGCAAGACTGCCATTGGGTGGACCATGGCAGACATTAAGGGGATCATCCCGACATACTGTATGCATAAAATTCTGCTGGAAGAGGGGCACAAACCTTCCAGGGAGCACCAAAGAAGGCTGAACCCCAACATGAAGGAATTGGTGAAGAAAGAGGTGATTAAGTGGTTGGATGTGGGAATCATTTTCCCTATCTCTGACAACAACTCGGTTAGCCCGGTACAATGTGTTCTTAAGAAGGGTGGTATGACGGTGGTCAAAAATGATAACAATGAGCCGATCTCTACAAGAACCGTCACAAGATGAAGAATTTGTATGGACTACAAAAATTTAAATCTGGCCACCCGGAAAGACAACTTCCCACTTCCCTTCATTGATCAGATGCTTGACAGATTGGAAGGGAGATCCTACTTCTGTTTTCTGGATGGGTACTCAGAGTACAATCAAATCTCCATTGCACTAGAGGACAGAGAGAAGACCTCCTTCACATGCCCATATGGCATTTATGCTTTTCGGAGGATGCCCTTTGGCCTATGTAATGCACCCGCCACATTCCAAAGGTGCATGATGGCCATATTCACTGACATGGTCGAACGCATAATGGAGGTTTTCATGGATGATTTCTCAGTGGTGGGAAACTCATTCGATGTGTGCCTTATAAATCTGACCCAAGTGTTGAAAAGATGTATTGAGACTAACCTAGTACTTAATTGGGAAAAATTTTATTTCATGGTACAAGAGGGCATAGTCTTGGGACACCGGGTATCAAGCAAGGGAATCGAGGTGAATCGTGCTAAAGTTGACGTGATAGCAAAGTTGCCACCCCCCACTTCAGTCAAGGCAATCAGGAGCTTCCTCGGGCATGCCGATTTCTACTAGAGATTCATAAAAGATTTCTCAAAATTGCCAACCCTCTCTGTAAGTTGTTAGAAAAAGATCACCCTTTCTTGTTTTCTGATGATTGCAGGGTAGCATTCGAGGAGTTGAAAAAGTGGCTAGTCACAACACCCATCGTTGTTGCCCCTGACTAGGAGCAACCATTAGAACTCATATGTGATGCTAGTGATTATGCAGTGGGGGTAGTGCTGGGACAGAAGAAAGACAAGCTAATGCACCCAATTTACTATACCAGTAGAACATTGAGTGGAGCGTAGCTAAACTACACTGTGACTGAAAAATGCTGGTTGTGGTGTTTGCATTCGACAAGTTCAGATCATACATGATTGGCTCTAAGGTAATTGTATATACTGATCATGAAACTCTCAGGTACTTTATTGAGAAGAAGGAGTCCAAATCGCGCCTGATTCGTTAGGTGCTATTACTGCAAGAGTTCGACCTGGAGATTCGTGACCGTAAGGGCACGGAAAACCAGGTTGTTGATCATCTATCGCGACTTTAAGGAGCTGAACACTCAGTAGAGATAGAGGATATTCTGGAAACCTTTCCAAACGAGTAGCTACTCGCCACAAGCCTTGAGGAAGTGCCATGGTATGCAAATTTTGCAAACTACCTAGCAAGCGGTATAGTTCCCTATAACCTTTCCTCTGGGCAAAAGACAGTTTTATCGTGATTGCCGTATGTATTACTGGGATGAACCTTATCTTTTTAGAATTTGTGTTGACAATATGATCCAGAGGTGTGTCCCCGAGATAGAACAATCTTCTGTTTTGCAGGCATGTCATGCATCGGCATATGGCTGGCATTTTGAAGGAGTTAGGACGATAGCTAAAGTTCTAGAAGTAGGGTTCTATTGGCCAACAGTGTTTAAGGATGCACATATATGGGTGAAGGGTTGTGATGAATGTCAGCGAACCGGGAACCCAATTCAAGAGGTTGAAGTGTTCGATGTATGGGGGATGGACTTCATGGGCCCCTTTGTCAGCTCCTTTGGCGATAAATATATACTTGTTTCTATAGATTACGTGTCCAAATGGATGGAAGCTGAAGCACTCCCCACCAATGATGCAAGAGTGGTGGTGGGTTTTTTGAAGAAGAATATATTCACCTGTTTCGGGATCCCGAGAGTTATTATCAGTGACGGAGACACTCACTTTTGCAATCGAGCCTTCGAGAAATTGCTAGCAAAGTACGATGTGTGCCATAATGTGGCAACCCCCTATCATCCTCAGACCAGTGGACAGGTCGAAGTGTCGAATAGAGAGATAAAGAGAGTACTGACCAAGACTGTGAATACCACATGAACTGATTAGGCAAAAACGCTAGATGATGCACTCTAGGCCAGTGGATCAAAACTGCTTTCAAAACACCAATTGGTATGTCACCATACAGGTTGGTATTCGAGAAGGCCTGTCACTTGCCAGTGGAACTAGAACATAGAGCTTGGTGGGCAATGAAACAGCTGAATCTGGACATTGAGGCTGCGAGAACAACTAGAGTCATAAAATTGCATGAGCTCGACGAGTTCCGATATCTTTCTTTCGAGAGCACGAGGTTGTACAAGGAGAGAATGAGGAGGTTGCATGAAAAGAACATTGTTGAGAGAAATTTCAAGCTCGGAGATATGGTGTTGCTTTATAACTCAAGATTAAGGCTATTTCCAGGTAAACTCAGGTCACGATGGTCTGGACCATTTCGAGTGGTCGAAGTGCTCCCTTCAGGTGCCGTAGAGATTGCTTCAGATAAAGACTCTCATACAGTTAGAGTCAATGGGCAAAGATTGAAACTATATGTGGGCATGGATGCATCCAGGGAAGTGTCAGTGATCCATCTGACTGAACCTCATAGGTCGAACGAGCCTTAAATATGCTCATCTGAGTCGTGCCGTGATGTTAAATCAGGCACTGGGTAGGAGGCAACCCATGATTTCTTTTGTTTTCTTGTCTTTTGTTGGATGTTGTACCAGAGGTGTAGGAAACTAACATCCTGATAAAAAAAGGGGCTTGTGATTGCGACCGCGGTAAATGACGAGTATTCTATCTTAGGATTTCTCGATCCACCGCGACCGCGGTGAAACTACGGCACGACCGCAGTAAAACAAGATCATTCTGTTTCACGCCCCTTCACTCATGGGGCCGCGGTGTGACCGCAGTGATTCGCGAAACCACTGTCGCCCAAGTGAGTCAATTTTTTTAAAAACAAGATTTTTTTATTTTATTTTCTTTCCCCCTCCTCTTAAACACCCAATTTCACACGATCACCCTCACTTTCCCCATTATTCCTTCTCTTTACAAACCCTAACCCACTATTTCTCTCTCTTTCTTCTTTTTCTTCTTCTTCTTCTCTTCAAGACATAATCCCTTCTTCTTACACACACACACACACCCCCCACAAGACTCCATCTTCCATCAATCTCAATTTCTACTAACCCAGGTACTATGCATCAATCTAGGAAGAGAAGTAGCACAGGGCCCTCCACTAGTGGACCGAGCAGTTCTTTTAGAGCTCGGGGTCAAGCTAGTGCGGAACAGTTTGACCGCGCTAGGTTTGTCTCCAAACCAGCTGAGGACAGGTATAACGCCAAGGAGTCCAAGAAATGTTTACCTGAAGTACATATTGACCGGCAAGGCTTGCAAGTGGAATGCCCAAGTATCTTTGCAAAGTTGAGGAGGTGTCAGTTGGACATATTCTTTGAGGAACCAGAGTAGGCAAATGTACTGATAGTAAGGGAGTTTTTCGCAAACTGCCTGGATCATATTGATCGGGTGGTCACAGTACAAAACACCCGGGTGAATGCGTCCCTTGCGGCCATCCGCCGAGTGTAATGGCTGCCAGTATTCACTAGGGATACAGATTATTACTAGGGTTATCACCGCCCAACTATTTGGTAGGCACCGATTCTTGAAGTAATATGTGTGGCTGACAGGGAGCCAATATGAATAAAGCACCGAATTACACTGAACTCCCAGTCTCTTACTTGGGAAGCTAAGTGTTGGCTCACAATTATCAACAGTCATTTGCTGCCCTCCAACAACACTACCGATGTCAATGGGCCAAGAGCAGCGGTTATCTACTGTTTTATGACTCATCATGATTTTGATGTCGCCAAGCTTCTTCATGATGAGATGTTCATTCACTCCCTAGAAGTACTCAAAGGTTACTTCCCCTCTCTGGTTACTAAGCTATGTCGTGCTGCACGAATTCCTGAAAATCTCAGAGTAGATGGGAAATTGCCATTGAAAGCCCCATTTCGGGCTAGCGAAATCACAGTTGGGAGAGAACCAGTAGTAGTGGTTGATGATTAGGATGATGCTGGTGAGGATGCTGAGGACGCTGCCGCCCCAACACAGCTGAGTACTGATGAGGAGGGCCCATCACAGGCCCGCCGAAGTACCTGCATGGCAGCCATGGAGCAAAAAATGGTTGGCCTCCGCACTTCAGTCACTGACCTGAGTACTAGAGTTGACAATTTGACTACTCAACATGCTAGGTCGGAGAAAAATATCATGGGCTGGCTTCGGTCACTAGGAAGAGCGTGTCACCTCGATCCTAGCACCGTCTCTAATCAGTATTGAACACAGGGAAGTCCCCTTACCTTACTCTGCTTTACATTCTTTGACATGGGGACATGCCAAAACTTTAAGTGTGGGGTGGGGGATGGTTGTTGTTGTATAAATTGTATAAATTTGTATGGTGTTGTTTTTGTTTGGTATTGTTGGTTTATGTTAGTTAACGTCAACTTGGACCGAAGACGGACACCTCTCGACGGTCTCTTGAGGGATTTAAGTCGAACAAAAAAAAACAAAAGATTTTCATTTGTTAGGTAGTGTATCAACTCCCCCTTGGTTTTTCTTTAAACCACGGTTCTTTTCCAAGGATTTCTATTTGAACCGGATGTAGTTAGTTTTTATTTTATTTTTAGTTTAGGAAGTCTTGGGCGAGAAACAAAAATGGAAATAGGGATCCTTAACTCTATGGTACCTTGAATAAAGACTGCTTTAGTATGACACTTAGGCTCTTTAGTTTACTCAAAGAAGGCCTTAAATTATGTGTTCTTGAATGGCTCAAGTACTTAGAATAGAGTGTCTGATGATCCTAACTGAATTGAGTCATGTTCCATGTGTGAGTGAGGCTTTATGTATTCTGTGTTAACATTCAATGCCTACAACTTGTCATGTGTGTGTGCAAAGCGAAATGGTAGCCTCGTTTGGTTTGGAAAGTGAGTGAAATGTTGTATTCGAATTCCTCAGTGTGTGGTTTGTAAACGATATAAGTCTCTTTTGTAGTGAATAAACACATGATTCATGAAGGTAAGGTAAGTCTGGACCTCTGACTGAGAGTAGAAGAGCTATTTACGGGTATTGCGTGGCTAGAAAGGAGTCCACTCTTGAGCTGAGGAGGTTGTGCTGAAGTGGTCTATCCATGTGAACTATTCTTCGTATAAGGAGTAGGGAAGTGACCCAATGACGATTAGGCCTATAGAGTGTGATTTGTTGCTAGAGGACTAGCAACGGTTTAAGTGTGGAGTGTTGATAGTATGCTATATAGACGCTATTTACACTCTAAATGTACCATATTTTATTGTTGTTTTAAAGGCAAAATAATAACAAAATACTCTAATTGGTGTTCTTTTGCTTTGCAGGAACTAATCCAAGTTAGGAAGAAACTATGGAGTGTTTTGGAGTCAATAATGTGGATATAAGGTCAATCAAGAAGAACCCAAACAAAAATAAGCAAGAAAGAGGCAAAGGAGGACTGGACAAGAGGCCACCGCGATTGCGGTCGACCGCGGCTGAACGTGGTAGGCCAAACGATTGAGGTAGAATAGTTGCATTTTACCGCGGTCGCGCTGCGTTCTGCCGCGGTCGCGGTCAACTGTGTAATCGCCCAAAAATTTTGGGACTAAAGTGTAAATCGGGGAAAACTTATCCTAACCCTTTATAAACTCAACAAACTCGCTCAAGCAAAGGTTGAGCTTGTTTTTAGACTGAATTGGAGGTAAGAACAAGTGTGAGAAGAACAATCAACCATTAGAGTTTTTCAATCTTCTCTTTGTTACCTTTATTTGCACATTATGAATACTTTTGTGGTTTTAGCTTGCTTTGCTATGAGTAGCTAAATATTTAGTCTAGGGTTTTGATGGAACCTGTTGAAGGATGAACTTCGTATTATGTTAATATAGTTTGCGCGGTTTAATCTCTGTTTGTTCAACTACGTTCTTGTTGTAGTTAATTGATAGGATCCTCAATTAGCTGCGCCTATTTAGTATGTATTACTCGGGAAAGAGTGTAAATTTACGTAATTGTTGAGCAACACCACTCCCAAAGTATATGAGGAATCACTAACCGAGGGTTTAAAGGCAAGATTAGGGATAACAGAGCCTTGGGTGTGATCTAAAGTGAGCTGTAATAAAGGCTAGCTAGCGTAACACGGAAGAGTGCGTCTAGTAAATTGTCGTAATTACTCGGGAGAGAATTACGGTAGTAAGAGTGCTCATGATTGATAGAGATGACTATGCAAATCTGTATGATATATGACAGGAAAGGATTCCATCAATTGGGGAAATCACAACCTTAGATCCTTCTCTTAATTATTTACAACTCAATCATAGTTAGTCTTTAGTTTACTTAATTTCATTTAGTTATAGTTAGTAAAAATATAATCAATTGTTATTCAAAATATTTGGAAAGTTGATTATATAGAATTTAGTGAGTCTAACAAAAGTAATTGATAGGTTAATTCTCTGTAGATTTGACTCTGTGCTAAATACTCAGATTATATTTGCAACGTCCGCTTATTCTTTTTATAAGGCATAGTTGGGCGTGATCAATACTTATCATACAACTGGATATGCACACAAAAATTAAATCATGAGATTGAGATGAAAGTCGAAACAAACTAATGTAGCACTCTCCAATCTCCATGTTTTAAGTTAAGATCTAAACACTAAACAACTGAATGAATCCAAGTCCTACTATTAAATTATATTATTTTGGAATGATTTGGTAGTTAGCAATTCTTTTATAACAAAAATAAGTGTTTAGGTGTCACCTTGTGAAACGTCTGTACAGCAAGGAGAAGGCTGCAGTACAACTTTTTCATTAAAGAATTAAAGGGACTTTGGAATTTTAGTAGTGTGAAATGTCATGGTTCATGTGTCGTTAATTACCCTAAAGTTACTTTTTTTTAAAAATAAGTGTTTAGGTGTCACCTTGTGAAACGTCTGTACAGCAAGGAGAAGGCTGCAGTACAACTTTTTCATTAAAGAATTAAAGGGACTTTGGAATTTTAGTAGTGTGAAATGTCATGGTTCATGTGTCGTTAATTACCCTAAAGTTACTTTTTTTTATTAATTAAAAGTCATTCAATCTTGTGTTTATTATTTAAATTTTTTTTTATGTTATACAAAAATTATTTTATTATGCTCTAGTTATCATAATAGTCACTTTGATCAGATTTTATAAACTTTCACCTGAAAAGTTAATTATGCTCTTGGCATTCTTAATCCTCTCATTTATGTAATAACTTCTATATTATATACTATATAATATATTTTTATCTAGGTATTTTACTTATAATTAAAATAACTTTAAATTATTTTATTTATTATTTTTATAATATATCCATACATTTAATTTTTTCACAGCACTCAATTTGTTTAATCATATTCAAACACGAACATATATTGAAACATAAAAACGACAAAAATATTTATTTGAAATAATAAATAAAAAATTTAGTTAACAAATGATATTTTTTTATAATAAGTAAAACTTTTTAAAAAATTCAAAAATATTTGTGTTTAATATTAAGTCTAAAGCTTTTATCTATTAATATTTTTTTTTGAAAATGTTAATTTGATGAGTCAGTGTGCTAAATGTGAATATTTTATTTATTTGATTAACAAATATTGCCTGGCTGATAAATCTGTGAGCTTTATTTTTATGATTTTGTTTTAAAGATATTTCAATAGGTATGGTTAAGAATGTTGACTTGAGATTTATTCACAATAATGTTACTAACAGATTTAGTAATGCTATCTATATATCTTGAGAATTAATAAGGAAAAACTAAATGTCGAATATATTATAAAATAATAAATCAAATAATATAAGTTATTTTAGTTATAAGTAAAATACCTAAGTAAAAATATATTATACAGTATATGATATAAAATGTATTACATAAATAGGGGAATTTATAATGTCAAGGGCAATAGACTTTCTAGATGAAAGTTTTATAAAATTTGGTCAATATGACTATTGTTATAACTATAGCATAGTAAAATAATTTTTGCATAACAAAAGGAAGAAAGGAGACTTTGGGGTAGTGAAAACAATGTTAAATGCCCATCCACAAAATTTTAAGGGGTTCACCATTCGGACATTCTCTTTTTAAAATTAATTGTTTGGCATCAAAAGTGTACTAACTTGACTATCACGAATTCGAGTAAGTTTACTAAGGGAAGCAAAGCGTTCTCAATCAAAAATTCTTCATTTTTATTGTTCGAATATGATACATTCAATTAAGAGTAAAGAAATTTTTGTTATCTCATCACTCTCCTAAGTGGTTTTTGTCTACAAAACTAAATATGTTACGGATTTTGATCCTTACTTCCAGCTTGCAAGCATTACAAATCTGATTATGTCCTTCCCTTTTCTCATCAAGCTGAATTTAAAGGACAAAAAGACTAATTATTTCTAAGTTTAAGCCTCTGCTATCTCTATGGGTATCAAATGGATGGGTTGGAATGATTTTGAACAGGTCAAAATAGGTTGAATTAATAAATAGGCGGGTCAATAACCCGTCCAAATCTGAAATGGGTTGGGTCAAGTTGGGCTAAAATTTGAGTCATAGCCCAACCCGCCCAACATTTACCAAGCTTTAATTAATGTATATTATTTTCTTATGAATTGTTTAATGATCAAATAAGACTCTTTTTTTTTTCTTTTTGTTATGGCCATATACAACATATCAAATAAAAAAAATATTTTAAAGATATTTTAGCAAAATTACTCATGGATTAATTTGAGCTAAAAATCAGCCCAACCTCAAATTGCCACCTCTAGTTATCTCTCATCTACATGTCCCAAATTAGAAAAGAAAAAGGCAAACAAATGTAATTGTATCACAAGTGAAAGCAAGTGTCCTGGGATTGCATCACACATCAGAATCAATTGTAGGCGAGGACTGGAGAGCAATGAAACGAAATATTGGTGGCCTCAAGTCGTTTTGTGAATATTAAAAATAACTACCCCTATTATATACACCATTTACTAATACCTTATGTTACACCCATATTTTGATATGTAAGAGTACGTCGTAAGTCAATTGATGTAAGTTCAGAAATAAAATTATTTTTAAAAAGTTTACAAAGTAAGTTAATCATGTTACCGTGGAGGTTACAAATATTTAAGATCATGAATACCAAGTACCAAAAGGGTTGGAAGGCTTAGAAGCTAAACGAATTGAAAAAAATAAGTTTCGTCGAAAGTCGACTAGTTGAAATGTTATAAAATGTACTTTTGGAATGAGACTAGGGTGCTTAACATTATAACGAGGTTAGTTTATGAGTTATTTTAGTCATATGATAGTCGTGTTTTATATTTTAAAGTCATGCGAGTTGTGCAACAAAAGTTGGCAAAGGTCATCACAAGTTACATTCATAAATGTGCTAAAAATTAGGTCAAATGTAGCTGAACTTTTCTCGAAATATACTTAGAATACGGGTGATCTACGTACCAAATTGAAGATCTATGAGTCTAGTTTCTAACTCATTTAATTGTACATCAATACGATATCGGATTAGAGAGATATTCTCGTTTTCGCGAGACTGTACAAGCAGCTCCCATGGGACCCGCAAAATCAGTGTAAAACTACAGCTTGTATTTAAGTCAATTCTAAACATCTAACAGAAGATTGACTAGAAGATATAGAGGACTGACTAAAAGAATTGTCATCTTTCTTTTTGTTATGATAAATATCACATTATGGTGGATGTCTACTCTTCTTCCATGATCTTCATCTCAAATGCTTAATGACATATTCAATGACATATTTTGTATGTTCAATGACATATTCCATGACATATTTTCTTCACTTTTTATGCCTGGCCTTGTAATAGATAGGAAAATACACACAATTGAAGAAGAAATAAGAATCTCTCTTCCTCTCTTTCTCTCTATATCTCTTAGTTTGTTTTTGCTTGTTCTATATTGTTATTTTGGGTTATATTTTATAACACGTTATCAGCACGAGGCTCTACCATCTCAAGAAGATCTTTGAGAAAATTAAGGTATAATTTTTCTCAAATTTGTATTTTTTTAAATTATGTCTGATATTATGAAAAGAAAGTTCGTTGCCCTTGAAATTTCGGGCAAGAACTATATGACATGGGTATTGGATGCTGAAATTCATTTAGATGCAATGGGTCTTGGAGAGGCCATTAAAGATAAAGATAAAGCATCTACCCAAGACTGTGCTAAGGCCTTGATTTTCTTGCGCCATTGTAAGCACGTGATTTTTGCCTTATATGAGAATTACTCCCAAAAAATTCAAAAATAAAATGATTTTCCTTGGTGTGCAATTTTGTGATATTTTTGGATAATTATTTGTATTTGTCTGTGCATGTTTATTTGGTAAATTAATAAAAATACAAAAAATATGTCGCATTTTGCATGTAGGATTTAATTCTATAATTGTTACTAATTAAGTTTGTTTTACAAAAATTAAAAATTACAAAAATAGGCATCTTTTGTATTTTTAGCATTTAATGTCCAATTATACAATTTTATGCTTAATTATTACTTAATTGTGCGTTAATTGTTATTGGGAGTTAATTTGCGCTTTTATAACATAATTTAGTTCTTAATAATAATTTAAGTATTTTTATAATTTAGTTTTAGAAAAATAAAAGAAGAAAGAAAGCGAAAACATAAAGAAAATCGGAATTGGGCCTCTTCTTCAATTTCAAACCACGAGCCCAAAAAATTGTCCAACCTTTCCCGATGACCCGGTCCATCTCCACGCGGATCGACCCGGTCCGCCCCATTAACCCAAATACCCAACACCCCTATCTTCATTTTTTCATTTTTGGTCCAACACAAAACAAAACAAAAAAAAAACCAAACCCTAAGAACCTAAACCATCCGCCCCCCCTCCCTATCTTCTTCTTCCCCAAACTCAAAAACACACAATTATGGCAGCCTTTCCACCTCCTCACGCCCAGAACAAGCTCCAACACCATCGTCGAACGAGCTCCAAACGACCATCGTCGCTGCCTCGTCGAGCTCGAGCATGAGCTCGCATGGTCGTTGGTCGCCATGTCTTCATCTTCTTCGTCGAAGGCAACACCTCGCCATGAACGACCCCTCAAGCTCTAGCTTCAAACGACGACTGCCCCCCTTCCTCGAAGCTGCTGCTTCCCGCGTCCACCATTTAAACAACCAAACGACCTGCTGCTGCCTGCTAGCTGCTGCTGCGTACTTTCCTCTTCGCCGTTACTGCTGCTTCTTTTCTTCCATTTTTTGATGCTGCCACTGCTTCGTCATCTTCTCCATCGAAACGGCCAGCTGCTACTGTTTCTTCTTTGCTACGTCCAGCCATGGACAACTGCTGTCGCTGCTGCATTTTCCAGCTTCATCGAGGCTCGTCGCCGCTGCTTCTCCTCCTTCTACCATGGCAGCTGACGTTGCTGCATCTGCTGCTTCCGCGATGGCCAACCATCCATTTAACACCTAAACCCAAACCCCATCGACGACCATGCTGCCCGCAGCTGCTTCATCGCTCCCATGGCTGTGTTCTTCTGCTTCACCTCCTTCAGTTGCTTCTTAGGTTCGTCTTCGTCGTCGTTTGTTCGAGTTTTGGTTGGGGTCGTCAAAACAGTCCATCCGAGTTCATCTTGGTCAGTCGTTGTTCGTCGTTTCGATCCGGTTAGTGGTTTTTGAATTTCACTTTTGTCCATATTTTATTTTGATGTTATCAAATCTAAAATCGGTAAATATTTGATTTTTGTTTTGTTCGTGTTCATTGTTTTGTTAATTTTTCAGTTTGTTCATGTGAAATTGTTAGTTTAATGTTCGTTAGATTCAAATTGAAGTTTAATTAATTATTTTCAGTTTGTTTCATGTGTTATGTATTTTTTCAGAAATTGTTAATGTTTGTTAGATTCAAGTTTAAATTCATAATTGTTTCTTCTTCGATTTTGTTTTATTATTTGTCTAAAAGAATTTAGTTGTAATAGGGAAATATGTTGGTTTAGTCATTTGAATCCGTCATGTTTTGTTGTTTAAAATAGATTTAATTCATGTTCATCTTTGTTTGAAGTTCATTTTTAATCCAGTGATTTAATGTGAGTTTATGTTTTGGTTTTTGATTTGTTGATTTAGTATGAATCATGTATTGTGTTGTTAATATTGTTGTTTCCTTGCTCATCAATTTTTGGCCTAAGTTAACCAGGATTGATTCCCAATATGGTTAATTTATGCACATTAATTTGATTTTGTTCAATTTGTGTTCATGTGATTTGTTGTTGAATTGGTTCAAAAATCGTGTTCATGTGATTTGTTGTTTGAATTTGTGTAGAAATGGTCATACTGACTATATTTTGGTTGAGTTTGATTAATTGATTTGTTATAGCTGATGGGGGTAGTTTGGTAAATTGCAGTACGTTCAGGGGTAAGATGGTAATTGCAATAAGGTCGGAGGGGTAGTTTGGTAATTAAATATTTTTTGTAATTCTTTATGTTAAGCATGGGGGACAAAATGTAATGGGGTGTGGGTGATATAATTGTTTATATTAGGCATGGGGGACAAGATGTAGTGGAGGAGAATATGATAATTGTTTATGGTAGGCATGGGGGACAAGATATAATGGGTTGAGTTAATATATTTGTTTAATGTAGTGGGGGATAAGTGGGAAGATAGTGGGTTTGGTAGGATAAAGTGGTGGTTTTATTAATTGATTTAAGTGTTTGGGATGAGAAATAAATAGAGGGACTTGAATCAGATTTAGGGAGAGAGGACAGAAGAAAATTTTAAGAGAGAGAAAATTCCGAAAAAAATACTAAGAATTTAGAAAAAAAAATAAAAAAGAAAAACATTCTGGAAATTCAAAAGAAGAAGAATATACACCTGCTATACAATCCAAATATTCTGATATACGGATTGAGAAATTAAGGGTTAAACACTAATTAGTCTTTCAAAAATCTGAAAAGATTCCCTTTGCTTTTGTCCGTTGATTGTTGTTGTTGTTTCTGGATTTTTGTCTCGATTTTAAAATCTGTCACTAAGTTTCTCGTTGCTGGTTGTTACTGGTTGCTGGGGTTGCTGTTGTTGTATGCTACTGAATTTCTACTGATCTCCCTTTTCTTTTGCTTCCAATATCAGGTACACAACTGACACGCTGATTATTGTAAACTGAAACAGGAAGCATGAATACGAAAAATGAAGAGTTGAAGTTCTAAATTTATTTTTATTATATTCTGAATTTTATTTGTATATATAAATTATTTAGCTTACAAAAATCAGAATCATGTAGCTATTTAATATATATAGTGGAACATCTGACGATAGTTTAACGGATGAACTATCTATATATATTGCCTAAAAATAAATGAATGGTGTAGTAACTCCGTCTAGTTAAAAATCAAACGAATAGACCATTTCGGAACTTGTAGGAATATTGTTTAGTTAAATAATATTGGTTAATTTCAGCATGTAAATGGTTTAGGATTAAAATTAGATTGCTAAGTTTTTTTTTAATTTGACAAACTGAGAACATGCCTAGTATAATGTAACTAGGTAGTAACATGTGAATAAGACGACCCAGGTCTAGTTTTATGTCATACACGTTGGGCCTGGGCCCGCATAGGCAACGGGCTGCCCTGCTTGCATCATTTTTCAGAATTTATGAATTATATTCGAAACCCGACTATAACAACTCAAGCATGTAAATAAATTAAGATCTTTTCTCTTTCATTTTATAGAGACATAATAGAAAAAATGTAGTCATTGTAGGTTTGTCCTTTCATAAAATGAGAAGAGCCTCACCAAATAAAACAATGCAAATTGCGGGGCCCTCAATAACTGGTCACAATAAAATACTTAGAATTTGGGATGGACAGTTTAGTGAATTTCACTGCCTTCCCCAAAGACAATAAACGCGTTAGACTCTTTAGGCGCGACTTAATTAAATTACGTTCTTAAACTCGGGTGCGCATTTATGTGACCCAAATTCAAATCTCAACGGAGTCGGAATGTATTAACAACCATGGGTGCATTGACTGTGACGTGGTTCGAGACGCATTTTTACGACATTGCAATTCTATAAAAATGATAATAATAAAAGCGGTTTAAACTTAATGAAAGCACATAAGTAATAACATGTATTAAATCAGATATCTAGCCATTATAACATTTAAGCGACCGTGATAGAACCACGGGATTCGAGCGTGCCTAACACCTTTCCTCGGGTCAACAGAATTCCTTACTTAGAATTTCTGGTTCGCAGACTTCATTTGGAAAGTCGAATATTTTCCTCGATTTGGGATTCAAGATAAACCGGTGACTTGGGACACAAAAAGCCAAACCTTTCCCAAGTGGCGACTCTGAATTAAATAAATAATCCCATTTCGAATATTGTCACTTAAATTGGAAAAACTCCCTCGCGTATTTTACCCTTCGGGGCGGGCGCGCAAAAAGGAGGTGTGACAGCTCTGGCGACTCTGCTGGGACATTAACCCAGAACCACTGGTTCGGGGTTCAAGAATTCGAGCTTAGAATAATTGTTATATTTGGCTTTATTATCTGATCTTTATTACATGTTTTGACATAACGTGCTAAATATTGTCTTTTACCGCTTTGATATTATCTGAACTGTATATAAACTGTGCCGAAACCCTTCTCTTCTTACCTCCAGGTAGAAGTTCGTTGGTCGAGACTCCCCATTCTGTTAGTGTCAATACCCTGAAATAAAAAAAAAGAGGCTCGGACAAGTTACGAAGCCGGATGGCCTTTTGGTTCCCGGTAAGTTGCCCCCTCCTCGACTCGAGTTGTCCGCTCGGGTACACAGTCTAGAATATATACCCAGGTTATAAACCTAGTATAACGAAACCTCATACCGAATCCCTAGTAGGAACGCTTATTTGCATCATGTTGCATTTGACATAGGGGACTCAACACAGGGGTTGGGTCCGTCTAGGACAGGCAACCTGAAATGAAAAGACCATCCTGCTGCATCCCGTTTGTTTGGCGCATTTATTTACTTCAGATCTGCATGCAGACCGATTTAAAAAAATGAATTCAAAAAAATAGGAAAAATAGTAGCAGCGTAGGGAGATAATCAACTATTTTTGGAAATGTCCAATTAGTGTCAAAACCTCGCCGGAATTTTCTAAAAAAAAAAAGAGAAAAGAAAAAAATGAAAACAAAAATTTGTCTTTTAGTTTGATTTATTAAAAAAAAAACATATAAAAAAAATTTCTTTTAATCACTTTCAAAATCAAAAAAAAAATATCAAAAAAAATATATATATTTATTTAAAAGTAAAAAAAAGGGAAAATTCAAAATCCAAAAAAAATGTTGTTTCTTTTGTAGTATCTCTTTTATAAATTAAAACTAATAGTCCAAATACTTCCTTAAAAATATTTTCTTTGGTCTTTATCTCTTTTCAAAAATAAAACAAAATATAAAAATCCAGAAAAATAAATAAATATATTTTTTCCTTTTCTTTAAAAGATTGTATTCAGAGGGGGTTTAGTTTATTTCCTCTATTCCTGATCGGACCGAACTACGCCGGTTTGATTCTCACAGGGTGTGAGATACGTAGGCAACCCTCATCGGGTCCAACCTCCCCTTTTTCAGAAATAGCCAAAATGTCAGAATTTTAACTTCATCATAAATGAGTAGGGTGATGCCGTTTTGTCAAGAATAGCCGAATATTCCCGAAAGGGACGCCGGAAGGCTGACTTTGCACAAACAACCAAATTTGGTCATTTTGAACCTTGACCAATTTGCCCGACAGCCTTGGAATCCTCGTCCCTGAGGCTCTTTGAGGCCATGTCCCCAATGTCGGGTCACCATTCTAAAAAAAATAAAAAAATAAATCAACTGATGTTTTTGTTGTCAAAAACAGCCGAATGTTCCTGAAAGGGACGGCGGAAGGCTGACATTGCATAATCGGCCATCTTTGGTCATCGTTTTTGATTTTTGACCGGTTGATCCTCGCAGCCTTAAAATCTTCGTTCCAGAAGTGCTAAAAGGCCGCATTTGAAAACCGAGTCCATTATTTTGAAAACAAAATTTAAAAAAAAAAACATAGATAGTTTTATTTTTTTTAAGTATAATAAAAGTTTTTCGTTGGCATAATCACATTAATAAATATGCAGGATGAGCACGATACAAAACAAACCCTTTTCGATAATGACCAAGCTCCCTTTTGAGTTGCGATTATGGTGGAATGACCTAGGCAAGGAAGGGCAAGACAAAGTAAAGAAATATCTAAAAGATCTCCCGGATTTACTAGACATCCAGCCTCGGGGTGATATTATCAGATCATTAGTCACTTGCTGGGATTCAGCACACAATGTATTTCATTTCTAGGACTTTGAGCTCACCCCGACATTGGAAGAAATAGCGGGATACATCGGAAGTGATGAAGCTCCGTTAAGGTTCAAGTACTTGATTGCTCCTAGGGCCGTCACGGTACACCGGTTTCTGGATTTCCTAAAAATACCCCGAACATTTCACCATCCAGATCTCGCCAAAGGTTTCTGCAGTCTCCGCCTCATATATGCTAGATACGGCCACGTGGGCGGGTTCAATAAGCCAGACTTCAAACTATGCAGTAGAGGTAACCGACAAAAGTGGGATGAACACAGGCTGGTAGCTTTTATGATAGCTTTTTTGGGCCTTATAGTATTCCCAAGGAAAGACGGAAACATCGATCTAAAAGTAGTTGGGGTCGTCAGTACCTTGCTCACCCATGATAAGAGTACTCTGGCGCCTATGATTATGGTTGACATCTTCCGGGCTCTCACTATTTGCCGAGTCGGGGGCGACTTTTTCGAAGGATGTAACCTATTGTTGCAAATGTGGATGACCGATCATTTGTGCCACCGCTCCCCGCTCTTGGGTTACGGTTCGCCCGAGAAGACTTGTATTGGAGAATTCTATACAAGAATCGAAGGGGTTAGTCTGCCCGAGGGAGTCACAGCTTGGACGACATTCTTTCGAACTCTCACTGCCGACCAAATTCAGTGGACGCTCGGATGGCTGCCTATTGAGGAAATCATATACATGCCGGCAACCAGGCCCCACTTTCTGTTGATGGGACTTAAAAGCATCCAACCCTATGCACCGTATCGGATTTTGAGGCAACTTGGAAGGTATCAAGTAGTGCCAAAAGATGAAGACTTGAGTACCCAAGTGGTTGAAATCAGTCCGGACGGTCAATTCCCCGAAGAAGAAGTTCGCCAGATCTGGAGTGAGTGTCAACATCTGACGGCAAACACTTGTGTGTTGGATACAGCTAAAGGAGAAGTCTCCCCGGGGTATCACGCCTGGTTTAGGGGTGACATGTCCTACGAGAGACCAGCTAAAAGACCTCATCTCAGAGATTTCGCTGAGTCATCCTAGGAGCAATGGAACTGGTTAGCAAAGGAGAAAAATTATCGGACAGAGATCGGTGAGTTGAAACAACAGGTTGAAAGTCTGAAATTCAATAACAGTATGCAGGTCGCTGCAGATCGAGGCGAAAAGAATAGATTAGCCCAAGAAAATGAAGAACTTGGGGCCCAAATCCAGAAATTGAGAATGGCTCTTGATAAACAACCAAGGAGTCGATCAGACGAGCAGTTGATAAAAGGACTGAGAAGTGAAGTCAGGGAATGGCGAGATGGTTTAGAAGAGTCTGAAAACGTCATGGCAGAGCTCAAAGTGCAATGGAGAACAAGAGCAGATAAGCATCGCCGATACTTGAATCAATTCAAACACGACCACGAGAAAACTCTTGCCAACATGAAGAGAAAAGTGGTTGCACTTGAGGTTAAAGCAGTTGAGCAGGCCGAGGATTTCCAAATCGAAAGCAGACACTGTTACGACTTGTTGTCCGAAATGGAAGTAGAAGTGCGGCAACTGAAGAATCAGCATATGCAGGATTCTCAGGCGTTAAAAACATGCAGTGATCAGATGAAACGCTTGCTTATAGAAAAGAGGCGAACCAAAGATAAGATTAGGACCATTGCCCATGCCATCATCAGAAGGTGTCTACGGTGTGAAAACATGACCAGCATTACCGTTCTCTTGGCAGTAATGGTTTATGTCAAGCAGACCATGCATGAGCTGGAAAAACTTGAAAGGGATCTCATACCTAAGACCGCGGCGAGGCCGAACGATGCCCCGCGGGCGCCAATTCTCGATACCTTAATGTATTCATAAGTCGAGTCTGCATCTTAGCATCTTCTGTCCGTCTTTTCGCATCAGGGTGCATTAGTCTGTTTGAGTCTGTACTTATTTTCAAGGTTTGTTTATTTTCCCTTTTTCAAATGTTGGTTGTAATGGATTGCTTCAGTAATAAAATGTGTGCTTCTTTTACACTCCTATATCCCGAACTACGCAAGATCTGATTCACGCGGTATCGTGATACGTAGGCAATCCTAATCGGATCCGGTCACATTTTTTACTACAAATAATGAAAACAATAATAAAAAAAACAAAGAAAGAAAATGGTGATAAATAAAAGGAAAGCCTAAGGAGAAGCCGGAATAACACATGTCTTTGTTGCAAGCATGAAGAAACTCACCTAACTGTATAGGTGCATCACACCCCAATGTGAGATTACCTGTCTGTTATTTGTTTCAAACTAACCGTTTGTTTGCTGATAAATTCAGGTTCCTAGAAAAGTGGTTTGGTTTTGTGGTAATCTGGCCTCACATTTGTACTTCACGAGGTCAAAAGGAAGCGTTCAGCCACCCGTCGCTAAATCAAGAGGAAGTGTTCATACATACTTCACAAGGTCGAAGGGAAGTGTCGAAATGTCTTCAGAAATTCCTCTGCCAACGATTCCTATTTCGGAGGAAAGTTCAATCTCAGCCATCCCAACTTCTGAGTCAGCAACTGTCGAGGAAAATAGGATTCTGCGTCTCCGCATGATGGAAATGTGGGACGCCTGGGCCAATGGAAAAGAGCCACCAAGTGCGATCCCTGGATTCCCTGAGCTTTTTCTAGGGCAAGTGGGACCTCCAACATCCCCACAAGTTATCCAAATACCCCACTGGGATTTCCTACCATCTCAACCTACTTTACTGGAACACCTTCTGAGTCTCGCCCCCAGGTGTTAGCTGCCGGTGCGGTTTCAAACATATTCACTGCTCCACCTTGTTCAGCCACGGCACAACCTGTTTTACCCAGGCCTAACTTCGATTCATCATCCTTCACATTTCAAGCACCACCTCTTCCATTGGAACCTAGCCAGTTCACTACCAACGCTTACCCTCAGCCGTCTCGGTACGAGTTTATCGCAGGATAGGAGAAAGCCGAGAAAATGCCTGAACAAGAGGAAATGACCAGAAAAATGAGAAGCATGGAGCAAACTCTCAAAAATATACAGGGTCTGAGCGGGCAAAAAAGCGTATCTTACGCTGACCTGTGCATGTTCCCGCACGTACATCTGCCCTTGGGTTTCAAAACCCCAAAGTTTGAGAAATATGACGGGCATGGGGACCCCATAGCCCACCTCAAAAGGTACTGCAACCAGTTGCGGGGAGCGGGCGGAAAAGAAGAACTTCTTATGGCTTACTTTGGAGAAACTTTGACTGGCATTGCTTCTGAATGGTATACGGATCAGGAAGTATCTCGTTGGCACATTTGGGACGACTTGGCTAGGGATTTTGTCAGGCAGTTTCAATATAACATCGACATTGCCCCCGACAGGAATTCATTGTCAAATCTAAAGAAGAAGCCTTCGGAGAGCTTCCGAGAATATGCTGTCAAATGGCGCGAACAAGCGGCCAGAGTCAAACCTCCGATGGATGAAACAAAAATGGTCAGCGTTTTCCTTCAAGCCCAAGAGGCTGATTATTATCAAAACATGATGTCTGCATTGGGAAAGCCGTTTGCTGAAGCCATCAAAATCGGTGAAATGGTGGAGAATGGGTTAAAAACAGGGCGAATCTTGAGTCAGTCTGCTATAAGGGCAACCTCCCAAGCAATCCAAGGCGGGTCTGGAGGAGGAGCAAACCGAAAGAAGAAGGAAGAAGCAACAATGGCAACTTCGAGTGTAAGAAAACCCCATCCATCCAGATTTCATTTCTCTGAAAGAGCCCCGCAACACTACTACCCCCATCAAGATGCGGCCTATGCTATGAACCTTCAGCCCTACACAGTAATGAATGCACAACCATATATTAGGCCACAACAACAATTTCACCAAAAGCGAGCTCAATTTCCAAGAAATCAACCTCCCCACCATGCTCAGTATAATCCCCGACCTCCACAAAATAATCTCCCCTACAACGCCCGCACTCGAGAGCCGCCCAGGAAAATGGACTTCACACCTATTGGTGAGTCATATTCCAAACTTTTCCCTAAATTGGTCCAAATGGGTTTGTTACAACCCGTACTCCCAAATAGGCAAAACCCAGAGTCACCCTCTTACCAACCTGGTACCCGATGTGCCTATCATTCTGGAGTGGAAGGGCATGACACTGAGAGTTGTTGGACTTTGAAAAGGGTTGTTGAAAACCTCATAAAACAAAAGCGGATAGTATTAAAGGACGAAGACATTCCTAATGTGACCAACAATCCGTTACCGGCTCACAACAATGGACCGATTATTGGGATGATCTGCGAAGATAAAGAGTTTGATCTTGTCTTGAAAGCCATCATTGCAATCGCCGACATTGAGAAAAAGCCCATGACGTATGCAAAGCAAGAAAAGGTGGACAAGAAGAGTAAAAACCCCCCTCAAAACACAGAAAAAGCAGTGGAAACCAAAACTGAGGTAGTACCCTCGAAAGATGCCGTCCTTTATGTCCCCCGAGGTTCGAAGAAAGGACAAGTGACATTGAGCCCTCCAAGAAGGTTTGAGCTGAACAAAGGATCTAAAATGTATGTGCCCAAAGGGACCTATGCGGAACGGGGGCCAATAATTTCACCAAGGCTGAATGAGCCCGTGATTATTGGACGCGCGCCGCAGAGGCCCATGACAGATCCTACTACCGTCCCGTGGAATTATAACAAGGCGGTAGTAACCTACAAAGGAAAAGAAATCCTGGGAGAAGTGAATGAAACTAACCCAACTGAGAAATACCTCAACCTGGAGGAGTTGAATGATTCTACAAAGAAGCGTTTCCCACTCAAGAAACCAGTTAGCGCCGAGGAAGCGGAAGAGTTTTTCAGGAAAATGAAAACTGCGGACTACGAGATAATTGACCAACTCCGAAAGTCTCCCGCTCAGGTCTCGTTGTTGTCTCTATTAATGAATTCAACTGAGCATCAGAAAGTGTTGATCAAGACCCTCAACGAAGCTTACGTCCCAATTGAAACTACCGTGGAATAGCTAGAGAGGATGGCAGAAAGATTCTTCATGATCAATCAGATTTCCTTCAGCAAAAATGATCTGCCCCCGGAAGGGGACGCTCACAACAAGGCCCTCCACCTAACAGTTAAATGTGAAGGGTACTATGTGAAGAGGGTCATGCTGGATGGCGGGTCCGGAGTAGATATCTGTCCCCTTTCGACTCTCCAAAGAATGGAGATCGAGACAGGGAGAATCAGGTCCAACAGCGTATGTGTTCGTGCCTTTGACGACATCAAAAGGGACACCCTAGGCGAGATCGATTTGATTTTGACTATTGGACCTGTGGATTTTGAGGTGACCTTTCAGGTCCTAGATATGGATACTTCTTACAATTTCCTTCTAGGAAGGCCTTGGATTCATGCGACGGAAGCCATACCTTCTACTCTCCACCAGATGGTAAAATTTGTATATGAAAATCAAGAGATTATAGTCCACGGAGAGGATGAGCATTCAATTTATCGAGACCCGTCGGTTCCATGCCTCGAAGCTAAGGAGGGTAGTGAACACATAGTCTATCAAGTTTTCGAGGTTGTGATCGCAGACCAATGCGAAGAAAGAAGCCCTTACCCTCAACCTTTTCTCTCAAAAGCGTCAGTTATGGTTGCCAAGGAAATGATCAGGCATGGTTATAAACTGGGGAAGGGACTCGGGGCATCGTTGCAAGGTATCACCGAACCTATCACTTTACCTACCGCCGAAAAGTTCTTCGGTGTTGGTTTTACGCCGAAGAAGCTGACGTAATGTTGGCAAACCAACGGAAGACCAATGGTTGGGTTTTATCTCAGCCAATTCCGCATCTTTACAGAACATTCGTCAGACCCAAGTACAATGAAGAAAGAGAGGATGAGACCTTCACGATAGAGGAAATTGAAGAAATCTGTGGGGTTATGAGGCAAATGCTGTACGAAACCCATATGGTTCAACCGGGAGAAGGCTCGAGCACCGCTGAGGTGCTTTACATGGGGCCTGGTGCCAAATTGCAAAACTGGAAGGCTACTCCGTTTCCGATCAAGCGGGAATCCTGGTAGACCAGTCTTGCCACCTTTTCTGCATCACGAGTTATTTTGGGGTGTAACTCGAATGATTTCGTTTTAGTTTCCTGTCCTTAAATTCTGATGTAAACCCTATTATCTTCAAAATTCAATGAAATGAAATTAATATTTCATCTTTCATCTTATTTATTCTCTCTGATTTATTTTATTTTTTTTGTTTTATTTCTTTCAGTTCTAATAATGCGGTTTTAAATAACATGATATGCTTGCGGACTTCATGCCCGGATCCAAACATGCAGTCTAGCTGCGAAATAATGAACCAAGAAATGGAATACGATGAAGAAGAGGCTTTTAAGGAAATAAATCGAGAATTGGAACACTTTGAGAACAAACCTAAGCCGAATCTGAATCACACCGAACCAGTTAATTTGGGAACTCCTGAGGAAATTTGAGAGACCAAAATAAGCATTCACACGGACGAGAGAACGCGAGACGCGATAGTTCAACTCCTTTTTGAATTTAAAGATGTGTTTGCTTGGTCATACGATGACATGCCAGGATTAAGCGTTGATCTAGTGGTGCATAAATTGCCAATTCACCCTGATTGTCCTCCAGTTCAACAAAAGCAAAGAAAGTTCAAAACTGATGTCAGTGACAAGATTAAAGAAGAAATCACCAAGCAGCTGAAAACGGGAGTAATTCGGGTAGTCTAGTACACCACGTGGTTGGCGAATGTAGTTCCAGTGCCGAAAAAAGATGGGAAGACTCGGGTATGTGTGGATTATCGAGATTTGAACAGAGCAAGTCCCAAAGACAATTTCCCATTGCCCAACATCCACATCCTTGTTGATAATTGCGCCAAACATGAGATCCAGTCTTTCGTAGATTGTTACGCTGGATATCATCAGGTATTGATGGATGAAGAAGACGCCGAGAAGACTTGCCTTCACTACACCATGGGGCACTTACTGTTACCGGGTTATGCCATTCGGTCTGAAGAATGCCGGGGCAACTTACATGAGAGCCATGACTGCCATTTTTCATGACATGATGCATCAAGAAATAGAGGTGTATGTGGACGACGTGATAATCAAGTCCAGGACTCGGGACAATCATATCCAAGACTTGAGGAAATTCTTTGAGAGACTGAGAAAGTACGACTTGAAGCTGAACCCGGCCAAATGCGCCTTCGGAGTCCCATCAGGCAAGCTTTTGGGTTTCATAGTAAGCAGGAGAGGTATAGAGTTAGATCCAACAAAGATAAAATCTATCAGAGATTTACCTCCCCCAAGAACGAAGAAAGACGTGATGAGTCTGTTGGGCAGGTTAAACTATATTAGTCGATTCATTGCCCAGCTGACTAGCACGTGTGAGCCCATATTTAAGCTATTAAGGAAGGATGTAGTGATCAAATGGACGGCTGAGTGTCAAGAAGCCTTTGACAAGATCAAAGAATATCTTTTAAATCCCCCAGTTTTGGTCCCGCCAGAGCCAGAGAGACCCCTGTTCTTGTATCTGACAGTCTTGGAAAATTCTTTCGGTTGCCTCCTCGGGCAACATGACATAACCGGAACGAAGGAGCAGGCGATTTACTACTTGAGCAAGAAATTCACCGGCTACGAGGCCAAGTACACTCTGCTGGAAAGAACGTGTTGTGCTTTGACGTGGGTTGCTCAAAAATTGAGACATTATCTTCAAACTCACACTACTTACCTCATAAGCAGGCTGGATCCTTTGAAGTATATATTTCAGAAACCAATGCCTACTGGAAGACTGGCCAAGTGGCAAATCTTGCTTACTGAATTTGACATAGTCTATGTCACCCACACGGCAATGAAAGCCCAGGCATTAGCAGATCATTTGGACGAAAATCCAGTTGATGAGGAATACCAGCCATTGAGTACTTATTTTCCAGATGAAGAAATAAATACCATAGAAGTGGTCTCAGAAAACACTCACGTTTGGAAGATGTTCTTTGATGGGGCCGTAAATGCCAAAGGTGTAGGAATAGGGGCAATCTTGATCTCACCTGCTGGTCAACATTATCCGGCTACAACTAGGCTTCGTTTCTTTTGCACGAACAATACAGCTGAATATGAAGCCTGCATCATGGGCATGAATATGGCTATCGATCAAGATATTGGTTATTTGTTGATTATGGGGGATTCTGATTTGATTATCCGGCAAGCCCAGGGTGAATGGGAAACTCGAGATGTCAAGCTTATTCTTACCGGCAACACGTAGAGGATCTCAGCAAGCAGTTCAGATCAGTAGAGTTCAGGTATATCCCGCGATGTCACAATAAATTAGCCGATGCACTTGCCACTTTATCTTCAATGTTGCCTTATCCAGGCAACGCCCACATCGATCCCTTGGAAATCAAATCAGGGAAAGGCATGGTTACTGCAATGCCATCGAGGCAGGACCAAGTATCCAGCCATGGTACCAGGATGTTAAGAGGTTCTTGAAAACACAAGAATACCCCGAACATGCTACTGGAGATCAGAAGAGAACTATTAGGCGGCAGGCAAGTGGATTCTTTTTTAGCGGTGAGATATTGTATAAAAGAACCACTGATTTCAACTTATTAAGATGTGTTGACGCTGAAGAAGCAGGCAGAATCATGCATGAAGTACACGCAGGAGTGTGTGGACCTCATATGAACGGGTACATTTTGGCAAAGAAAATCCTGCGGGCCGGGTATTACTGGATGACCATGGAAAAGGACCGTTTCAGCTTCATTCGAAAGTGTCATCAGTGTCAGGTGCATGGAGATCTAATTCACGCACCTCCCACAGAACTGCATCCCATGTCTGCACCTAGGCCATTTGTTGCCTGGGGTATGGATGTCATTGGTCCGATTGAGCCCAAAGCTTCAAATGAGCACAGATTCATATTGGTCGCTATCGACTACTTCACAAAATGGGTCGAGGCTGTCACTCTCAAATTAGTCACTAAGAAAGCCGTGGTGGATTTCATACATTCAAATCTTATCTGCCGTTTCGGTATTCCTACAACTATAATCACAGATAATGCAACAAACTTGAATAGTCATTTGATGGAGGATGTGTGCGAACAGTTCAAAATAACGCATAGGAATTCCACTCCTTATCGGCCCAAGGCCAACGGCGCTGTTGAAGCAGCGAACAAAAACATCAAGAAGATTTTGAGGAAGACAACCTAGAGTTCCAGACAATGGCATGAGCAGTTACCTTTCGCCCTGCTGGGATATCGCACTACAGTACGCACATCAGTAGGGGAAACCCCATACTTGTTGGTTTACGGGACCGAGGCTGTAATACCGGCAGAGGTAGAAATCCCTTCTCTCCGGATCATTGTTGAAGCTGAAATTGAAGACAATGAGTGGGTCAAAACCCGTTTGGAACAGTTAACGCTGATCGATGAAAAGAGAATGGTTGCGGTCTGTCACGGGCAGTTGTACCAACAAAGAATGGCCCGTGCTTACAACAAGAATGTGCGACCCAGGAATTTTGAAGTAGGTCAACTGGTGTTAAGGCGCATTCTTCCACATCACCAGGAAGCGAAAGGAAATTTTGCTCCTAATTGGAAAGGTCCATACATCATCAGGAAAATATTGCCCAGGGGAGCATTATATCTAGGTGATATTGAAGGAAAAGATCCCAACACAGCCGTGAATGTGGATGCAGTAAAAAGATACTATGTTTGAACTTGCTCTGATTGTTTTTGCACAATTGAGAGGATGAAGGCTTTCATTCCCGCTACCCAAAACACTCAAAATCCTTTGCTAACCCTTTGAGCCGTTTACCTTTCTTTCATTACCCTCTTTGGAACCCGGAAGTGCTAGTAAAAAAAAACATAAAAATGAAAGTCGCCTGAACTACGTTTGACTTGATTCCGAAAGGATACGTAGGTAGCCTCTCTATGGGGTTCAGTCACACCAAAACAAAAATCCAATTTTTCCCCAAAAGTTAAACTGGGGCAGACGTTATAATAATTCGGCGATAATCCCGCCTGGACGGTTCCAAAGTTGTAACTCGATCCAAGTTCTTTTGACCCCAAACCTCTTGCAAGTCCTTCCGATCAATCAGCAAAAGTTTCTTTAAAATCAAAGGACGCAGTTGCTCAGATCCGACGCAGTCAGGATGAGAGAAATAAAATGAGAGAGTCTTATTGGTGAAAACCTACAGGCACCATAAGGCGATGGCTAGCAGAGAAATCAAAATGAGAGAGTCTTATTGGTGAAAACCTACAGGAACCATAAGGCGATGGCGAGCAGAGAAATCAAAATGAGAGAGTCTTATTAGTGAAACTCATGACGAGCACTATAAGGCGACGGTAAGAAGAGAAATGAGAGAGGTCGGCTAGCGAAAACTCGCAAAGGGCGCTGTCGGCCGAAAAGAGGATTTCACCACAGAAGGTTCTGGCAAGGTTCCCTGGTTTGGAAACATAGATCCGTTTGGTTCGTGAGAAAATGTAGGTTCGTGAGAGTCGGGCATCCAGTCCAAAAAGCAGGTTATGTCAATTTAAAGCCAGCATGCACCTCAGATAATTCTTTCTTTTCCCCGAAAAGGACGCTTTTCTTTTTAAATTCATTTCTTCGCTCTTTGTTTACCTTTCTTTGGATTCCTTTTCGGTTTAACCCTAAGCCCCAAAACATGCTAGAAAGAAAAGGTGGCAGGACCGGTTTCACAGGGCTCTGTCTAGCAAGAGGTGGAGAACATACCCGGCCTCAATGATGCGTCAGTCCAATCCCGACTGATCGTGACGTTTGATTACCTCAAAATCCCCAAGCAGAGTGAGACGGAAGAAACAGAGCCGTACACGCGCAAATCATCGTGAAATTCTGAAATATTGAGTCTTATCAGTTTGAAAGGAGGTCGCCTTGGAAGCCAATCAATGGCGAATTTTCTCAACAGAAATGAGGATTGGGACCAAGAAAAACAATGAAGGCCACAAAACCGACCACAATTTCAAACTAACAATTTTCCTTTGTTTGAAGTTGAAGTAGTTGCGATACAAAACGAACTAAGCAGGAAGCAGGTACAACCCTGCGAGAGGCAGGTGCAGCCAAAAGGAAATGCGCAAGGGTTAGAAATAGCAATGCTGCAATAATCAACCCAAAAGGGAAGTCTCCTCCCGATTCTTTCCTGCATTTTTTCTAAACTGATGATTTCCCCGGCATAACCCGAGGACTCTCTCCCTTTCCCGGCATAACCCGTGGACCTCCCTGGCATAACCCAGGGACCTCTTTCCCTTTTCCAGCATAACCCGATGATTTCCCCGGCATAACCCGAGGACCTCTTTCCTTTTTCCGGCATAACCCGATGACTTCCCCGACATAACCCGAGGACTCTTTTCCATTTCCGGCATAACCCGATGAATTCCCCGGCATAACCCGTGGACCTCCTTGGCATAACCCATGGACCTCTTTCCCTTTCCGGCATAACCCGATGACTTCCCCGACATAACCCGTGGACCTCCCTGGCATAACCCAGGGACCTCTTTCCCTTTCCCGGCATAACCCGTGGACCTCCCTGACATAACCCAGGGACCTCTTTCCCTTTCCCGGCATAACCCGATGACTTCCCCGGCATAACCCGAGGACTCTTTTCCTTTTCCGGCATAACCCGATGACTTCCCCGGCATAACCCGTGGACCTCCCTAGCATAACCCAGGGACCTCTTTCCCTTTTCCCGGCATAACCCGAGGACTCTTTTCCTTTTCCGGCATAACCCGATGACTTCCCCGGCATAACCCGTGGACCTCCCTAGCATAACCCAGGGACCTCTTTCCCTTTTCCGGCATAACCCGATGACTTCTCCGGCATAACCCGGTGAATCTTTCCGGCATAACCCGATGAATCTTCCCGGCATAACCCGTGGACCTTTTCCGGCATAACCCGATGAATCTTCCCGGCATAACCCGATGAATCTTCCCGGCATAACCCGTGGACCCTTTCCAGCATAACCTGGAAATCCTCCCAATTCAGGGCTCCGATCCCTAAGTTGAGCAAGTTTCCATTCAGCCAGCATTAGAGCTCCACTCTCTGAACTGAGCGTTCTTCTGTTTAGCCAGCCTTAGGGCTCCAATCCCTGAACTGAGCATTTTTCTGTTAAGCCGACATTAGGGCTCCAATCCCTAAGTTGTGCATTTTTACCTTTTGTGACATTAGGGCTCCAATCCCTGAGTTGCACTTCGTAGACTAGGGTTTTTTCCAATCCCCGCATCAGTGCTATAGATTATTATGGCAATTAACTCACGAAATTTTCCTAGTGAAACTGGGGCAGAAAAATTTCGTTCGTTTGTTTTGTTTGTCTCACCAGGTTTGACCTCGAGGCACATTGATCGAGATGACCTACGGGATGAGTCTCAATCTTGAATAAAGAAAAGGACAAAAAGAAGATGTTCCCACATATTGGAACAAACAAAGGGCAGGTCGCTCAAAAATTGGATCAAATTTCCGAGCTCCGCCAATCCCGTTTCATTCAATACTGAAGAAATAAACAAGCGCCTACAACTTGCAAACATCAAGATTCGGATCGAAGTCTACAAGCAGAATCAGCTAAGACCCAAGATCAAGTTGCAAAAGAATTATAGATAGAAATCTTGTAACTAGCGGTTGACACGCATAAGTAGTTAGTTCAATTTCAATTTTCCTTTGGTTGTAATAAGGCGATCAGTAAAGCAACAGTGGCAACAACAACAGTAGTAACAGCAAGCATCGCAATCCCAGGGTAGTCCCAGCTACCACAGTTTCCCAAACTACATTGACTTGATTCCTGTTAAGCCCAGGATATGTAGGAAACCTCTGAAGCAAAGGTTCGGTCAAATCTTTTTCAAAAATGCTTCATACGGAGTACTCGGATGGGCAAAAATCGCTCACTTTATCTTTGCACGAAAACCCTTCGTGTCTTCGGGCAAAAAGGGGCAGCTGTAAGCACGTCATTTTTGCCCTATATGAGAATTACTCCCAAAAAATTCAAAAATAAAATGATTTTCCTTGGTGTGCAATTTTGTGATATTTTTGGATAATTATTTGTATTTGTCTGTGCATGTGTCGCATTTTGCATGTAGGATTTAATTCTATAATTGTTACTAATTAAGTTTGTTTTACAAAAATTAAAAATTACAAAAATAGGCATCTTTTGCATTTTTAGCATTTAATGTCCAATTATACAATTTTATGCTTAATTATTACTTAATTGTGCGTTAATTGTTATTGGGAGTTAATTTGCGCTTTTATAACATAATTTAGTTCTTAATAATAATTTAAGTATTTTTATAATTTAGTTTTAGAAAAATAAAAGAAGAAAGAGAGCGAAAACATAAAGAAAATCGGAATTGGGCCTCTTCTTCAATTTCAAACCACGAGCCCAAAAAATTGTCCAACCTTTCCCGATGACCCGGTCCATCTCCACGCGGGTCGACCCGGTCCGCCCCATTAACCCAAATACCCAACACCCCTATCTTCATTTTTTCATTTTTGGTCCAACACAAAACAAAACAAAAAAAAAAGAAACCCAAACCCTAAGAACCTAAACCATCCCCCCTCCCTATCTTCTTCTTCCCCAAACTCAAAAACACACAACCATGGCAGCCTTTCCACCTCCTCACGCCCAGAACAAGCTCCAACACCATCGTCGAACGAGCTCCAAACGACCATCGTCGCTGCCTCGTCGAGCTCGAGCATGAGCTCGCATGGTCGTTGGTCGCCATGTCTTCATCTTCTTCGTCGAATGCAACACCTCGCCATGAACGACCCCTCAAGCTCTAGCTTCAAACGACGACTTCCCCCCTTCCTCGACGTTGCTGCTGCCCGCGTCCACCATTTAAACAACCAAACGACCTGCTGCTGCCTGCTAGCTGCTGCTGCGTACTTTCCTCTTCGCCGCCGCTGCTGCTTCTTTTCTTCCATTTTTTGACACTGCCACTGCTTCGTCATCTTCTCCATCCAAACGGCCAGCTGCTACTGTTTCTTCTTTGCTACGTCCAGCCATGGACAACTGCTGTCACTGCTGCATTTTCCAGCTTCATCGAGGCTCGTCGCCGCTGCTTCTCCTCCTTCTACCATGGCAGCTGACGTTGCTGCATCTGCTGCTTCCGCGATGGCCAACCATCCATTTCACACCTAAACCCAAACCCCATTGACGACCATGCTGCCCGCAACTGCTTCATCGCTCCCATGGCTGTGTTCTTCTGCTTCACCTCCTTCAGTTGCTTCTTAGGTTCGTCTTCGTCGTCGTTTGTTCGAGTTTTGGTTGGGGTCGTCAAAACAGTCCATCCGAGTTCGTCTTGGTCAGTCGTTGTTCGTCGTTTCGATCCAGTTAGTGGTTTTTGAATTTCACTTTTGTCTGTATTTTATTTTGATGTTATCAAATCTAAAATCGGTAAATATTTGATTTTTGTTTTGTTCGTGTTCATTGTTTTGTGAATTTTTCAGTTTGTTCATGTGAAATTGTTAGTTTAATGTTCGTTAGATTATAATTGAAGTTTAATTAACTATTTTCAGTTTGTTTCATGTGTTATGTATTTTTTCAGAAATTGTTAATGTTTGTTAGATTCAAGTTTAAATTCATAATTGTTTCTTCTTCGATTTTGTTTTATTATTTGTCTAAAAGAATTTAGTTGTAATAGGGAAATATGTTGGTTTAGTCATTTGAATCCGTCATGTTTTGTTGTTTAAAATAGATTTAATTCATGTTCATCTTTGTTTGAAGTTCATTTTTAATCCAGTGATTTAATGTGAGTTTATGTTTTGGTTTTTGATTTGTTGATTTAGTATGAATCATGTATTGTGTTGTTAATATTGTTGTTTCCTTGTTCATCAATTTTTGGCCTAAGTTAACCAGGATTGGTTCCCAATATGGTTAATTTATACACATTAATTTGATTTTGTTCAATTTGTGTTCATGTGATTTGTTGTTGAATTGGTTCAAAAATCGTGTTCATGTGATTTGTTGTTTGAATTTGTGTAGAATTGGTCATACTGACTATATTTTGGTTGAGTTTGATTAATTGATTTGTTATAGCTGATGGGGGTAGTTTGGTAAATTGCAGTACGTTCAGGGGTAAGATGGTAATTGCAATAAGGTCGGAGGGGTAGTTTGGTAATTAAATATTTTTTGTAATTCTTTATGTTAAGCATGGGGGACAAAATGTAATGGGGTGTGGGTGATATAATTGTTTATATTAGGCATGGGGGACAAGATGTAGTGGAGGAGAATATGATAATTGTTTATGGTAGGCATGGGGGACAAGATATAATGGGTTAAGTTAATATATTTGTTTAATGTAGTGGGGGATAAGTGGGAAGATAGTGGGTTTGGTAGGATAAAGTGGTGGTTTTATTAATTGATTTAAGTGTTTGGGATGAGAAATAAATAGAGGGACTTGAATCAGATTTAGGGAGAGAGGACAGAAGAAAATTTTAAGAGAGAGAAAATTCCGAAAAAAATACTAAGAATTTAGAAAAAAAAATAAAAAAGAAAAACATTCTGGAAATTCAAAAGAAGAAGAATATACACCTGATATACAATCCAAATATTCTGATATACGGATTGAGAAATTAAGGGTTAAACACTAATTAGTCTTTCAAAAATCTGAAAAGATTCCCTTTGCTTATGTCCGTTGATTGTTGTTGTTGTTTCTGGATTTTTGTCTCGATTTTAAAATCTGTCACTAAGTTTCTCGTTGCTGGTTGTTACTGGTTGCTGGGGTTGCTGTTGTTGTATGCTACTGAATTTCTGCTGATCTCCCTATTCTTTTGATTCCAATATCAGGTACACAACTGACACGATGATTATTGTAAACTGAAACAGGAAGCATTAATACGAAAAATGAAGAGTTGAAGTTCTAAATTTATTTTTATTATATTCTGAATTTTATTTGTATATATAAATTATTTAGCTTACAAAAATCAGAATCATGTAGCAATTTAATATATATAGTGGAACATCTGACGATAGTTTAACGGATGAACTATCTATATATATTGCCTAAAAATAAATGAATGGTGTAGTAACTCCGTCTAGTTAAAAATCAAACGAATAGACCATTTCGGAACTTGTAGGAATATTATTTAGTAATATTGGTTAATTTCAGCCTGTAAATGGTTTATGATTAAAATTAGATTACTAAGTTTTTTTTTTTAATTTGACAAACTGAGAACATGCCTAGTATAATGTAACTAGGTAATAACATGTGAATAAGATGACCCAGGTCTAGTTTTATGTCATACATGTTGGGCCTGGGCCCGCATAGGCAACAGACTGCCCTGCTTGCATCATTTTTCAGAATTTATGAATCATATTCGAAACCCGACTATAACAACTCAAGCATGTATATAAATTAAGATCTTTTCTCTTTCATTTTATAGAGACATAATAGAAAAAATATAGTCATTGTAGGTTTATCCTTTCATAAAATGAGAAGAGCCTCACCAAATAAAACAATGCAAATTGCGGGGCCCTCAATAACTGGTCACAATAAAATACTTAGAATTTGGGATGGACTGTTTAGTGAATTTCACTGCCTTCCCCAAAGACAATAAACACGTTAGACTCTTTAGGCGCGACTTAATTAAATTACGTTCTTAAACTCGGTTGCGCATTTATGTGACCTAAATTCAAATCTCAACGGAGTCGGAATGTATTAACAACCATGGGTGCATTGACTGTGACGTGGTTCGAGACGCATTTTCACGACATTGCAATTCAATAAAAATGGTAATAATAAAAGCGGTTTAAACTTAATGAAAGCACATAAGTAATAACATGTATTAAATCAGATATCTAGCCATTATAACATTTAAGCGACCGTGATAGAACCACGGGATTCGAGCGTGCCTAACACCTTCCCTCGGGTCAACAGAATTCCTTACTTAGAATATCTGGTTCGCAGACTTCATTTGGAAAGTCGAATATTTTCCTCGATTTGGGATTCAAGATAAACCGGTGACTTGGGACACCAAAAGCCAAACCTTTCCCAAGTGGCGACTCTGAATTAAATAAATAATCCCATTTCGAATATTGTCACTTAAATTGGAAAAACTCCCTCGCGTATTTTACCCTTCGGGGCGGGCGCGCAAAAAAGAGGTGTGACAGCTATGGCGACTCTGCTGGGGACATTAACCCAGAACCACTGGTTCAGGGTTCAAGAATTCTAGCTTAGAATAATTGTTATATTTGGCTTTATTATCTGATCTTTATTACATGTTTTGACATAACGTGCTAAATATTGTCTTTTACCGCTTTGATATTATCTGAACTGTATATAAACTGTGCCGAAACCCTTCTCTTCTTACCTCCGGGGAGAAGCTCGCTGGTCGAGACTCCCCATTCTGTTAGTGTCAATACCCTGAAATAAAAAAAAAGAGGCTCGGACAAGTTACGAAGCCGGATGGCCTTTTGGTTCCCGGTAAGTTGCCCCCTCCTCGACTCGAGTTGTCCGCTCGGGTACACAGTCTAGAACATATACCCAGGTTATAAACCTAGTATAACGAAACCTCATACCGAATCCCTAGTAGGAACGCTTATTTGCATCATGTTGCATTTGACATAGGGGACTCAACACAGGGGTTGGGTCCGTCTAGGACAGGCAACCTGAAATGAAAAGACCATCCTGCTGCATCCCGTTTGTTTGGCGCATTTATTTGCTTCAGATCTGCATGCAGACCGATTTAAAAAAATAAATTCAAAAAAATAGGAAAAATAGTAGCAGCGTAGGGAGATAATCAACTATTTTTGGAAATGTCCAAGTAGTGTCAAAACCTCGCTGGAAGTTTCTAAAAAAAAAGAGAAAAGAAAAAAATGAAAACAAAAATTTTTCTTTTAGTTTGATTTATTAAAAAAAACATATAAATTTTTTTTTCTTTTAATCACTTTCAAAATCAAAAAAAAAATATCAAAAAAAAAATATATATATATTTATTTAAAAGTAAAAAAAGAAGAAGGGAAAATTCAAAATTCAAAAAAAAATGTTGTTTCTTTTGTAGTATCTCTTTTATAAATTAAAACTAATAGTCCAAATACTTCCTTAAAAAGATTTTCTTTGGTCTTTATCTCTTTTCAAAAATAAAACAAAATATAAAAATCCAGAAAAATAAATAAATATATTTTTTCCTTTTCTTTAAAAGATTGTATTCAGAGGGGGTTTAGTTTATTTCCTCTATTCCTGATCGGACCGAACTACGCCGGTTTGATTCTCACAGGGTGTGAGATACGTAGGCAACCCTCATCGGGTCCAACCTCCCCTTTTTCAGAAATAGCCAAAATGTCAGAATTTTAACTTCATCATAAATGAGTAGGGTGATGCCGTTTTGTCAAGAATAGCCGAATATTCCCGAAAGGGACGCCGGAAGGCTGACTTTGCACAAACAGCCATTTTTGGTCATTTTGAACTTTGACCAATTTGCCCGACAACCTTGGAATCCTCGTCCTCGAGGCTCTGTGAGGCCATGTCCCCAATGTCGGGTCACCATTCTAAAAAAAAAATAAAAAAATAAATCAAGTGATGTTTTTGTTGTCAAAAACAGCCGAATGTTCCCGAAAGGGACGGCGGAAGGCTGACATTGCATAATCGGTCATCTTTGGTCATCGTTTTTGATTTTTGACCGGTTGATCTTCGCAGCCTTAAAATCTTCGTTCCAGAAGTGCTAAAAGGCCGCATTTGAAAACCGAGTCCATTATTTTGAAAACAAAATCTTTTAAAAAAAACATAGATAGTTTTATTTTTTTTGAGTCTAATAAAAGTTTTTCGTTGGCATAATCACCTTAATAAATGTGCAGGATGAGCACGATACAAAACAAACCCTTTTCGATAATGACCAAGATCCCTTTTGAGTTGCGATTATGGTGGAATGACCTAGGCAAGGAAGGGCAAGGCAAAGTAAAGAAATATCTGAAAGATCTCCCGGATTTACTAGACATCCAGCCTCGGGGTGATATTATCAGATCATTGGTCACTTGCTGGGATTCAGCACACAATGTATTTCATTTCTAGGACTTTGAGCTCACCCCTACATTGGAAGAAATAGCGGGATACATCGGAAGTGATGAAGCTCCGTTAAGGTTCAAGTACTTGATTGCTCCTAGGGCCGTCACGGTACACCGATTTCTGGATTTCCTAAAAATACCCCAAACATTTCACCATCCAGATCTCGCCAAAGGTTTCTGCAGTCTCCGCCTCATATATGCTAGATACGGCCACGTGGGCGGGTTCAATAAGCCAGACTTCAAACTATGCAGTAGAGGTAACCGACAAAAGTGGGATGAACACAGGCTGGTAGCTTTTATGATAGCTTTTTTGGGCCTTATAGTATTCCCAAGGAAAGACGGAAACATCGATCTAAAAGTAGTTGGGGTCGTCAGTACCTTGCTCACCCATGATAAGAGTACTCTGGCGCCTATGATTATGGCTGACATCTTCCGGGCTCTCACTATTTTCCGAGCCGGGGGCGACTTTTTCGAAGGATGTAACCTATTGTTGCAAATGTGGATGACCGATCATTTGTGCCACCGCTCCCCGCTCTTGGGTTACGGTTCGCCCGAGAAGACTTGTATTGGAGAATTCTACACAAGAATCGAAGGGGTTAGTCTGCCCGAGGGAGTCACAGCTTGGACGTCATTCTTCCGAACTCTCACTGCCGACCAAATTCAGTGGACGCTCGGATGGCTGGCTATTGAGGAAATCATATACATGCTGGCAACCAGGCCCCACTTTCTGTTGATGGGACTTAAAAGCATCCAACCCTATGCACCGTATCGGATTTTGAGGCAACTTGGGAGGTATCAAGTAGTGCCAAAAGATGAAGACTTGAGTACCCAAGTGGTTGAAATCAGTCCGGACGGTCAATTCCCCGAAGAAGAAGTTCGCCAGATCTGGAGTGAGTGTCAACATCTGACGGCAAACACTTGTGTGTTGGATACAGCTAAAGGAGAAGTCTCCCCGGGGTATCACGCCTGGTTTAGGGGTGACATGTCCTACGAGAGACCAGCTAAAAGACCTCATCTCAGAGATTTTGCTGAGTCATCCCAGGAGCAATGGAACTGGTTAGCAAAGGAGAAAAATTATCGGACAGAGATCGGTGAGTTGAAACAACAGGTTGAAAGTCTGAAATTCAATAACAGTATGCAGGTCGCTGCAGATCGAGGCGAAAAGAATAGATTAGCCCAAGAAAATGAAGAACTTGGGGCCCAAATCCAGAAATTGAGAATGGCTCTTGATAAACAACCAAGGAGTCGATCAGACGAGCAGTTGATAAAAGGGCTGAGAAGTGAAGTCAGGGAATGGCGAGATGGTTTAGAAGAGTCTGAAAACGTCATGGCAGAGCTCAAACTGCAATGGATAACAAGAGCAGATAAGCATCGCCGATACTTGAATCAATTGAAACACGACCACGAGAAAACTCTTGCCAACATGAAGAGAAAAGTGGTTGCACTTGAGGTTAAAGCAGTTGAGCAGGCCGAGGATTTCCAAATCGAAAGCAGACACTGTTACGACTTGTTGGCCCAAATGGAAGTAGAAGTGCGGCAACTGAAGAATCAGCATATGCAGGATTCTCAGGCGTTAAAAACATGCAGTGATCAGATGAAACGCTTGCTTATAGAAAAGAGGCGAACCAGAGATAAGATTAGGACCATTGCCCATGCCATCATCAGAAGGTGTCTACGGTTTGAAAACATGACCAGCATTACCGTTCTCTCGGCAGTAATGGTTTATGTCAAGCAGACCATGCATGAGCTGGAAAAACTTGAAAGGGATCTCATACCTAAGACCGCGGCGAGGCCGAACGATGCCCTGCGAGCGCCAATTCTCGATACCTTAATGTATTCATAAGTCGAGTCTGCATCTTAGCATCTTCTGTCCGTCTTTTCGCATCAGGGTGCATTAGTCTGTTTGAGTCTGTACTTATTTTCAAGGTTTGTTTATTTTCCCTTTTTCAAATGTTGTTTGTAATGGATTGCTTCAGTAATAAAATGTGTGCTTCTTTTACACTCCTCTATCCCGAACTACGCAAGATCTGATTCACGCGGTATCGTGATACGTAGGCAATCCTCATCGGATCCGGTCACATTTTTTACTACAAATAATGAAAACAATAATAAAAAAAAACAAAGAAAGAAAATGGTGATAAATAAAAGGAAAGCCTAAGTAGAAGCCGGAATAACACATGTCTTTGTTGTAAGCATGAAGAAACTCACCTAACTGTATAGGTGCATCACACCCCAATGTGAGATTACCTGTCTGTTATTTGTTTCAAACTAACCGTTTGTTTGCTGATAAGTTCAGGTTCCTAGAAAAGTGGTTTGGTTTTGTGGTAATCTGGCCTCACATTTGTACTTCACGAGGTCAAAAGGAAGCGTTCAACCACCCGTCGCTAAATCAAGAGGAAGTGTTCATACATACTTCACAAGTTCAAAGGGAAGTGTCGAAATGTCTTCAGAAATTCCTCTGCCAACGATTCCTATTTCGGAGGAAAGTTCAATCTCAGCCTTCCCAACTTCTGAGTCAGCAACTGTCGAGGAAAATAGAATTCTGCGTCTCCGCATGATGGAAATTTGGGACGCCTGGGCCAATGGAAAAGAGCCACCAAGTGCGATCCCTGGATTCCCTGAGCTTTTTCCTAGGGCAAGTGGGACCTCCAACATCCCCACAAGTTATCCAAATACCCCACTGGGATTTCCTACCATCTCAACCTACTTTACTGGAACACCTTCTGAGTCTCGCCCCCAGGTGTTAGCTGCCGGTGCGGTTTCAAACATATTCACTGCTCCACCTTGTTCAGCCACGGCACAACCTGTTTTACCCAGGCCTAACTTCGATTTATCATCCTTCACATTTCAAGCACCACCTCTTCCATTGGAACCTAGCCAGTTCACTACCAACGCTTACCCTCAGCCGTCTCGGTACGAGTTTATCGCAGGACAGGAGAAAGCTGAGAAAATGCGAACAAGAGGAAATGACCAGAAAAATGAGAAGCATGGAGCAAACGCTAAAAAATATACAGGGTCTGAGCGGGCAAAAAAGCGTATCTTACGCTGACCTGTGCATGTTCCCGCACGTACATCTGCCCTTGGGTTTCAAACCCCAAAGTTTGAGAAATATGACGGGCATGGGGACCCCATAGCCCACCTCAAAAGGTACTGCAACCAGTTGCGAGGAGCGGGCGGAAAAGAAGAACTTTTTATGGCTTACTTTGGAGAAACTTTGATCGGCATTGCTTCTGAATGGTATACGGATCAAGAAGTATCTCGTTGGCACATTTGGGACGACTTGGCTAGGGATTTTGTCAGGCAGTTTCAATATAACATCGACATTGCCCCCGACAGGAATTCATTGTCAAATCTAAAGAAGAAGCCTTCGGAGAGCTTCCGAGAATATGCTGTCAAATGGCGCGAACAAGCGGCCAGAGTCAAACCTCCGATGGATGAAACAAAAATGGTCAGCGTTTTCCTTCAAGCCCAAGAGGCTGATTATTATCAAAACATGATGTCTGCCTTGGGAAAGCCGTTTGCTGAAGCCATCAAAATCGGTGAAATGGTGGAGAATGGGTTAAAAACAGGGCGAATCTTGAGTCAGTCTGCTATAAGGGTCACCTCCCAAGCAATCCAAGGTGGGTCTCGAGGAGGAGCAAACCGAAAGAAGAAGGAAGAAGCAACAATGGAAACTTCGAGTGTAAGAAAACCCCATCCATCCAGATTTCATTTCTCTGAAAGAGCCCCGCAACACTACTACCCCCATCAAGATGCGGCCTATGCTATGAACCTTCAGCCCTACACAGTAATGAATGCACAACCATATATTAGGCCACAACAACAATTTCACCAAAAGCGAGCTCAATTTCCAAGAAATCAACCTCCCCACCAAGCTCAGTATAATCCCCGACCTCCACAAAATAATCTCCCCTACAACGCCCGCACTCGAGAGCCGCCCAGGAAAATGGACTTCACACATATTGGAGAGTCATATTCCAACCTTTTCCCTAAATTGGTCCAAATGGGTTTGTTACAACCCGTACTCCCAAATAGGCAAAACCCAGAGTCACCCTCTTACCAACCTGGTACTCGATGTGCCTATCATTCTGGAGTGGAAGGGCATGACACTGAGAGCTGTTAGACTTTGAAAAGGGTTGTTGAAAACCTCATAAAACAAAAGCGGATAGTGTTAAAGGACGAAGACATTCCTAATGTGACCAACAATCCGTTACTGGCTCACAACAATGGACCGATTATTGGGATGATCTGCGAAGATAAAGAGTTTGATCTTGTCTTGAAAGCCATCATTGCAATCGCCGACATTGAGAAAAAGCCCAAGACGTATGCAAAGCAAGAAAAGGTGGACAAGAAGAGTAAAAACCCCCCTCAAAACACAAAAAAAGCAGTGGAAACCAAAACTGAGGTAGTACCCTCGAAAGATGCCGTCCTTTATGTCCCCCGAGGTTCGAAGAAAGTACAAGTGACATTGAGCCCTCCAAGAAGGTTTGAGCTGAACAAAAGATCTAAAATGTATGTGCCTAAAGGGACCTATGCGGAACGGGGGCCAATAATTTCACCAAGGCTGAATGAGCCCGTGATTATTGGACGCGCGCCGCAGAGGCCCATGACAGATCCTACTACCGTCCCGTGGAATTATAACAAGGCGGTAGTAACCTACAAAGGAAAAGAAATCCTGGGAGAAGTGAATGAAACTAACCCAACTGAGAAATACCTCAACCTGGAGGAGTTGAATGATTCTACAAAGAAGCGTTTCCCACTCAAGAAACCAGTTAGCGCCGAGGAAGCGGAAGAGTTTTTCAGGAAAATGAAAACTGCGGACTACGAGATAATTGACCAACTCCGAAAGTCTCCCGCTCAGGTCTCGTTGTTGTCTCTATTAATGAATTCAACTGAGCATCAGAAAGTGTTGATCAAGACCCTCAACGAAGCTTACGTCCCAATTGAAACTACCGTGGAACAGCTAGAGAGGATGGCAGAAAGATTCTTCATGATCAATCAGATTTCCTTCAGCAAAAATGATCTGCCCCAGGAAGGGGCCGCTCACAACAAGGCCCTCCACCTAACAGTTAAATGTGAAGGGTACTATGTGAAGAGGGTCATGCTGGATGGCGGGTCCGGAGTAGATATTTGTCCCCTTTTGACTCTCCAAAGAATGGAGATCGAGACAGGGAGAATCAGGTCCAACAGCGTATGTGTTCGTGCCTTTGACGGCATCAAAAGGGACACCCTAGGCGAGATCGATTTGATTTTGACTATTGGACCTGTGGATTTTGAGGTGACCTTTCAGGTCCTAGATATGGATACTTCTTACAATTTCCTTCTAGGAAGGCCTTGGATTCATGCGACGGAAGCCATACCTTCTACTCTCCACCAGATGGTAAAATTTGTATATGAAAATCAAGAGATTATAGTCCACGGAGAGGATGAGCATTCAATTTATCGAGACCCGTCGGTTCCATGCCTCGAAGCTAAGGAGGGTAGTGAACACATAGTCTATCAAGTTTTCGAGGTTGTGGTCGCAGACCAATGCGAAGAAAGAAGCCCTTACCCTCAACCTTTTCTCTCAAAAGCGTCAGTTATGGTTGCCAAGGAAATGATCAGGCATGGTTATAAACTGGGGAAGGGACTCGGGGCATCGTTGCAAGGTATCACCGAACCTATCACTTTACCTGCCGCCGAAAAGTTCTTCGGTGTTGGTTTTTACGCCGAAGAAGCTGACGTAATGTGGGCAAACCAACGGAAGACCAATGGTTGGGTTTTATCTCAGCCAATTCCGCATCTTTACAGAACATTCGTCAGACCCAAGTACAATGAAGAAAGAGAGGATGAGACCTTCACGACAGAGGATATTGAAGAAATCTGTGGGGTTATGAGGCAAATGCTGTACGAAACCCATATGGTTCAGTCGGGAGAAGGCTCGAGCACCACTGAGGTGCTTTACATGGGGCCTGGTGCCAAATTACAAAACTGGAAGGCTACTCCGTTTCCGATCAAGCGGGAATCCTGGTAGACCAGTCTTGCCACCTTTTCTGCATCACGAGTTATTTTGGGGTGTAACTCAAATGATTTCATTTTAGTTTCCTGTCCTTAAATTCTGATGTAAACCCTATTATCTTCAAAATTCAATGAAATGAAATTAATATTTCATCTTTCATCTTATTTATTCTCTCTGATTTTTTTTTGTTTTATTTCTTTCAGTTCTAATAATGCGATTTTAAATAACATGATATGCTTGCGGACTTCATGCTCGGATCCAAACATGCAGTCTAGCTGCGAAATAATGAACCAAGAAATGGAATACGATGAAGAAGAGGCTTTTAAGGAAATAAATCGAGAATTGGAACACTTTGAGAACAAACCTAAGCCGAATCTGAATGACACCGAACCAGTTAATTTGGGAACTCCTGAGGAAATTCGAGAGACCAAAATAAGCATTCACACGGACGAGAGAACGCGAGACACGATAGTTCAACTCCTTTTTGAATTTAAAGATGTGTTTGCTTGGTCATACGATGACATGCCAGGATTAAGCATTGATCTAGTGGTGCATAAATTGCCAATTCACCCTGATTGTCCTCTAGTTCAACAAAAGCAAAGAAAGTTCAAAACTGATGTCAGTGACAAGATTAAAGAAGAAATCACCAAGAAGCTGAAAACGGGAGTAATTCGGGTAGTCCAGTACACCACGTGGTTGGCGAATGTAGTTCCAGTGCCGAAAAAAGATGGGAAGACTCGGGTATGTGTGGATTATCGAGATTTGAATAGAGCAAGTCCCAAAGACAATTTTCCATTGCCCAACATCCACATCCTTGTTGATAATTGCGCCAAACATGAGATCCAGTCTTTCGTAGATTGTTACACTAGATATCATCAGGTATTGATGGATGAAGAAGACGCCGAGAAGATTGCCTTCACTACACCATGGGGCACTTACTGTTACCGGGTTATGCCATTCGGTCTGAAGAATGCCGGGGCAACTTACATGAGAGCCATGACTGCCATTTTTCATGACATGATGCATCAAAAAATAGAGGTGTATGTGGACGACGTGATAATCAAGTTCAGGACTCGGGACAATCATATCCAAGACTTGAGGAAATTCTTCGAGAGACTGAGAAAGTACGACTTGAAGCTGAACCCGGCCAAATGCGCCTTCGGAGTCCCATCAGGCAAGCTTTTGGGTTTCATAGTAAGCAGGAGAGGTATAGAGTTAGATCCAACAAAGATAAAATCTATCAGAGATTTACCTCCCCCAAGAACGAAGAAAGACGTGATGAGTCTGTTGGGCAGGTTAAACTATATCAGTCGATTCATTGCCCAGCTGACTAGCACGTGTGAGCCCATATTTAAGCTATTAAGGAAGGATGCAGTGATCAAATGGACGGCTGAGTGTCAAGAAGCCTTTGACAAGATCAAAGAATATCTTTTAAATCCCCCAGTTTTGGTCCCGCCAGAGCCAGATAGACCCCTGTTCTTGTATCTGACAGTCTTGGAAAATTCTTTCGGTTGCATCCTCGGGCAACATGACATAACCGGAAAGAAGGAGCAGGCGATTTACTACTTGAGCAAGAAATTCACCGGCTACGAGGCCAAGTACACTCTGCTGGAAAGAACGTGTTGTGCTTTGACGTGGGTTGCTAAAAAATTGAGACATTATCTTCAAACTCACACTACTTGCCTCATAAGCAGGCTGGATCCTTTGAAGTATATATTTCAGAAACCAATGCCTACTGGAAGACTGGCCAAGTGGCAAATCTTGCTTACTGAATTTGACATAGTCTATGTCACCCACACGGCAATGAAAGCCCAGGCATTAGCAGATCATTTGGACGAAAATCTAGTTGATGAGGAATACCAGCCATTGAGTACTTATTTTCCAGATGAAGAAATAAATACCATAGAAGTGGTCTCGGAAAACACTCACGTTTGGAAGATGTTCTTTGATGGGGCCGTAAATGCCAAAGGTGTAGGAATAGGGGAAATCTTGATCTCACCTGCTGGTCAACATTATCCGGCTACAGCTAGGCTTCGTTTCTTTTGCACGAACAATACAGCTGAATATGAAGCCTGCATCATGGGCATGAATATAGCTATCGATCAAGATGTTGGGGATTTGTTGATTATGGGGGATTCTGATTTGATTATCCGGCAAGCCCAAGGTGAATGGGAAACTCGAGATGTCGAGCTTATTCTTACCGGCAACACGTAGAGGATCTCAGCAAGCGGTTCAGATCAGTAGAGTTCAGGTATATCCCACGATGTCACAATAAATTAGCCGATGCACTTGCCACTTTAGCTTCAATGTTGCCTTATCCAGGCAATGCCCACATCGATCCCTTGGAAATCAAATCAGGGAAAGGCATGGTTACTGCAATGCCATCGAGGCAGGACCAAGTATCCATCCATGGTACCAGGATGTTAAGAGGTTCTTGAAAACACAAGAATACCCCGAACATGCTACTGGAGATCAGAAGAGAACTATTAGGCGGCAGGCAAGTGGATTCTTTTTGAGCGGTGAGATATTGTATAAAAGAACCCCTGATCTCAACTTATTAAGATGTGTTGACGCTGAAGAAGCAGGCAGAATCATGCATGAAGTACACGCAGGAGTGTGTGGACCTCATATGAACGGGTACATTTTGGCAAAGAAAATCCTGCGGGCCGGGTATTACTAGATGACCATGGAAAAGGACCGTTTCAGCTTCATTCGAAAGTGTCATCAGTGTCAGGTGCATGGAGATCTAATTCACGCACCTCCCACAGAACTGCATCCCATGTCTGTACCTTGACCATTTGTTGCCTGGGGTATGGATGTCATTGGTCCGATTGAGCCCAAAGCTTCAAATGGGCACAAATTCATATTGGTCGCTATCGACTACTTCACAAAATGGGTCGAGGCTGTCACTCTCAAATTAGTCACTAAGAAAGCCGTGGTGGATTTCATACATTCAAATCTTATCTGCCGTTTCGGTATTCCTAAAACTATAATCACAGATAATGCAGCAAACCTGAATAGTCATTTGATGGAGGATGTGTGCGAACAGTTCAAAATAACGCATAGGAATTCCACTCCTTATCGGCTCAAGGCCAACGGCGCTGTTGAAGCAGCGAACAAAAACATCAAGAAGATTTTGAGGAAGACAACCCAGAGTTCCAGACAATGGCATGAGCAGTTACCTTTCGCCCTGCTGGGATATCGCACTACAGTACGCACATCAGTAGGGGCAACCCCATACTTGTTGGTTTACGGGACCGAGGCTGTAATACCGGCAGAGGTAGAAATCCCTTCTCTCCGGATCATTGTTGAAGCTGAAATTGAAGACAGTGAGTGGGTCAAAACCCATTTGGAACAGTTAACGCTGATCGATGAAAAGCGAATGGCTGCGGTCTGTCACGGGCAGTTGTACCAACAAAGAATGGCCCGTGCTTACAACAAGAAAGTGCGACCCAGGAATTTTGAAGTAGGTCAACTGGTGTTAAGGCGCATTCTTCCACATCACCAGGAAGCGAAAGGAAATTTTGCTCCTAATTGGAAAGGTCCATACATCATCAGGAAAATATTGCCCAGGGGAGCATTATATCTAATTGCCGTGAATGCTCCTAATTGCCGTGAATGCGGATGCAGTAAAAAGATACTATGTCTGAATTTGCTCTGATTGTTTTTGCACAATTGAGAGGACGAAGGCTTTCATTCCCGCTACCCAAACACTCAAATCCTTTGCTAACCCTTTGAGCCGTTTACCTTTCTTTCATTACCCTCTTTGGAACCCGGAAGTGCTAGTAAAAAAAACATAAAAATGAAAGTCGCCTGAACTACGTTTGACTTGATTCCGAAAGGATACGTAGGCAGCCTCTCTATGGGGTTCAGTCACACCAAAACAAAAATCCAGTTTTTCCCCAAAAGTTAAACTGGGGCAGACGTTATAATAATTCGGCGATAATCCCGCCTGGACGGTTCCAAAGTTGTAATTCGATCCAAGCTCTTTTGACCCCAAACCTGTTGCAAGTCCTTCCGATCAATCGGCAAAAGTTTCTTTAAAATCAAAGGACGCAGTTGCTCAGATCCGACGCAGTCAGGATGAGAGAAATAAAATGAGAGTCTTATTGGTGAAAACCTACAGGCACCATAAGGCGATGGCGAGCAGAGAAATCAAAATGAGAGAGTCTTATTGGTGAAAACCTACAGGCACCATAAGGCGATGGCGAGCAGAGAAATCAAAATGAGAGTCTTATTAGTGAAAACTCATGACGAGCACTATAAGGCGACGGTAAGAAGAGAAATGAGAGAGGTCGGCTAGCGAAAACTCGCAAAGGGCGCTGTCGGCCGAAAAGAGGATTTCACCATAGAAGGTTCTGGCAAGGTTCCCTGGTTTGGAAACATAGATCCGTTTGGTTCGTGAGAAAATGTAGGTTCGTGAGAGTCGGGCATCCAGTCCAAAAAGCAGGTTATGTCAATTTAAAGCCAGCATGCACCTCAGATAAGTCTTTCTTTTCCCCGAAAAGGACGCTTTTCTTTTTAAATTCATTTCTTCGCTCTTTGTTTACCTTTCTTTGGATTCCTTTTCGGTTTAACCCTAAGCCCTAAAACATGCTAGAAAGAAAAGGTGGTAGGACCGGTTTCACAGGGCTCTGTCTAGCAAGAGGTGGAGAACATACCCGGCCTCAATGATGCGTCAGTCCAATCCCGACTGATCGTGACGTTTGATTACCTCAAAATCCCCAAGCAGAGTGAGACGGAAGAAACAGAGCCGTACACGCGCAAATCATCGTGAAATTCTGAAATATTGAGTCTTATCAGTTTGAAAGGAGGTCGCCTTGGAAGCCAATCAATGGCGAATTTTCTCAACAGAAATGAGGATTGGGACCAAGAAAAACAATGAAGGCCACAAAACCGACCACAATTTCAAATTAACAATTTTCCTTTGTTTGAAGTTGAAGCAGTTGCGATACAAAACGAACTAAGCAGGAAGCAGGTACAACCCTGCGAGAGGCAGGTGCAGCCAAAAGGAAATGCGCAAGGGTTAGAAATAGCTATGCTGCAATAATCAACCCAAAAGGGAAGTCTCCTCCCGATTCTTTCCTGCATTTTTTCTAAACCGATGATTTCCCCGGCATAACCCAAGGACTCTCTCCCTTTCCCGGCATAACCCGTGGACCTCCCTGACATAACCCAGGGACCTCTTTCCCTTTTCCGGCATAACCCGATGACTTCCCCGGCATAACCCGAGGACCTCTTTCCTTTTTCCGGCATAACCCGATGACTTCCCCGACATAACCCGAGGACTCTTTTCCATTTCCGGCATAACCCGATGACTTCCCCGGCATAACCTGTGGACCTCCCTGGCATAACCCAGGGACCTCTTTCCCTTTCCGGCATAACCCGATGACTTCCCCGACATAACCCGTGGACCTCCCTGGCATAACCCAAGGACCTCTTTCCCTTTCCCGGCATAACCAGTGGACCTCCCTGACATAACCCAGGGACCTCTTTCCCTTTCCCGGCATAACCCGATGACTTCCCCGGCATAACCCGAGGACTCTTTTCCTTTTCCGGCATAACCCGATGACTTCCCCGGCATAACCCGTGGACCTCTTTCCCTTTTCCCGGCATAACCCGAGGACTCTTTTCTTTTTCCGGCATAACCCAATGACTTCCCCGGCATAACCCGTGGACCTCCCTAGCATAACCCAGGGATCTCTTTCCCTTTTCCGGCATAACCCGATGACTTCTCCGGCATAGCCCGGTGAATCTTTCCGGCATAACCCGATGAATCTTTCCGGCATAACCCGATGAATCTTCCCGGCATAACCCGTGGACCTTTTCCGGCATAACCCGATGAATCTTCCCGGCATAACCCGATGAATCTTCCCGGCATAACCCGTGGACCCTTTCCAGCATAACCTGGAAATCCTCCCAATTTAGGGCTCTGATCCCTAAGTTGAGCAAGTTTCCATTCAGCCAGCATTAGAGCTCCACTCCCTGAACTGAGCGTTCTTCTGTTTAGCCAGCCTTAGGACTCCAATCCCTGAACTGAGCATTTTTCTGTTAAGCCGACATTAGGGCTCCAATCCCTAAGTTGTGCATTTTTACCTTTTGCGACATTAGGGCTCCAATCCCTGAGTTGCACTTCGTAGACTAGGGTTTTTTCCAATCCCCGCATCAGTGCTATAGATTATTATGGCAATTAACTCACGAAATTTTCCTAGTGAAACTGGGGCAGAAAAATTTCGTTCGTTTGTTTTGTTTGTCTCACCAGGTTTGACCTCGAGGCACATTGATCGAGATGACCTACGGGATGAGTCTCAATCTTGAATAAAGAAAAGGACAAAAAGAAGATGTTCCCACATATTGGAACAAACAAAGGGCAGGTCGCTCAAAAATTGGATCAAATTTCCGAGCTCCGCCAATTCCGTTTCATTCAATACTGAAGAAATAAACAAGCGCCTACAACTTGCAAGCATCAAGATTCGGATCGAAGTCTACAAGCAGAATCAGCTAAGACCCAAGATCAAGTTGCAAAATAATTATAGATAGAAATCTTGTAACTAGCGGTTGACACGCATAAGTAGTTAGTTCAATTTCAATTTTCCTTTGGTTGTAATAAGGCGATCAGTAAAGCAACAGTGGCAACAACAACAGTAGTAACAGCAAGCATCGCAATCCCAGGGTAGTTCCAGCTACCACAGTTTCCCGAACTACATTGACTTGATTCCTGTTCAGCCCAGGATATGTAGGAAACCTCTGAAGCAAAGGTTCGATCAAATCTTTTTCAAAAATGCTTCATACGGAGTACTCGGATGGGCAAAAATCGCTCACTTTATCTTTGCACAAAAACCCTTCGTGTCTTCGGGCAAAGAGGGGCAGCTGTAAGCACGTCATTTTTGCCCTATATGAGAATTACTCCCAAAAAATTCAAAAATAAAATGATTTTTCTTGGTGTGCAATTTTGTGATATTTTTGGATAATTATTTATATTTGTCTGTGCATGTTTATTTGGTAAATTAATAAAAATACAAAAAATATGTCGCATTTTGCATGTAGGATTTAATTCTATAATTGCTACTAATTAAGTTTGTTTTACAAAAATTAAAAATTACAAAAATAGGCATCTTTTGCATTTTTAGCATTTAATGTCCAATTATACAATTTTATGCTTAATTATTACTTAATTGTGCGTTAATTGTTATTGGGAGTTAATTTGCGCTTTTATAACATAATTTAGTTCTTAATAATAATTTAAGTATTTTTATAATTTAGTTTTAGAAAAATAAAAGAAGAAAGAGAGCGAAAACATAAAGAAAATCGGAATTGGGCCTCTTCTTCAATTTCAAACCACGAGCCCAAAAAATTGTCCAACCTTTCCCGATGACCCGGTCCATCTCCACGCGGGTCGACCCGGTCCGCCCCATTAACCCAAATACCCAACACCCCTATCTTCATTTTTTCATTTTTGGTCCAACACAAAACAAAACAAAAAAAAAAAGAAACCCAAACCCTAAGAACCTAAACCATCCCCCCCTCCCTATCTTTTTCTTCCCCAAACTCAAAAACACACAACCATGGCAGCCTTTCCACCTCCTCACGCCCAGAACAAGCTCCAACACCATCGTCGAACGAGCTCCAAACGACCATCGTCGCTGCCTCGTCGAGCTCGAGCATGAGCTCGCATGGTCGTTGGTCTCCATGTCTTCATCTTCTTCGTCGAATGCAACACCTCGCCATGAACGACCCCTCAAGCTCTAGCTTCAAACGACGACTACCCCCCTTCCTCCGATGCTGCTGTTGCCCGCGTCCACCATTTAAACAAACAAACGACCTGCTGCTGCCTGCTAGCTGCTGCTGCGTACTTTCCTCTTCGCCGCTGCTGCTGCTTCTTTTCTTCCATTTTTTGACACTGCCACTGCTTCGTCATCTTCTCCATCCAAACGGCCAGCTGCTACTATTTCTTCTTTGCTACGTCCAGCCATGGACAACTGCTGTCACTGCTGCATTTTCCAACTTCATCGAGGCTCGTCGCCGCTGCTTCTCCTCCTTCTACCATGGCAGCTGACGTTGCTGCATCTGCTGCTTCCGCGATGGCCAACCATCCATTTCACACCTAAACCCAAACCCCATTGACGACCATGCTGCCCGCAGCTGCCTCATCGCTCCCATGGCTGTGTTCTTCTGCTTCACCTCCTTCAGTTGCTTCTTAGGTTCGTCTTCGTCGTCGTTTGTTCGAGTTTTGGTTGGGGTCGTCAAAACAGTCCATCCGAGTTCGTCTTGGTTAGTCGTTGTTCGTCGTTTCGATCCAGTTAGTGGTTTTTGAATTTCACTTTTGTCTGTATTTTATTTTGATGTTATCAAATCTAAAATCGGTAAATATTTGATTTTTGTTTTGTTCGTGTTCATTGTTTTGTTAATTTTTCAGTTTGTTCATGTGAAATTTTTAGTTTAATGTTCGTTAGATTATAATTGAAGTTTAATTAATTATTTTCAGTTTGTTTCATGTGTTATGTATTTTTTCAGAAATTGTTAATGTTTGTTAGATTCAAGTTTAAATTCATAATTGTTTCTTCTTCGATTTTGTTTTATTATTTGTCTAAAAGAATTTAGTTGTAATAGGGAAATATGTTGGTTTAGTCATTTGAATCCGTCATGTTTTGTTGTTTAAAATAGATTTAATTCATGTTCATCTTTGTTTGAAGTTCATTTTTAATCCAGTGATTTAATGTGAGTTTATGTTTTGGTTTTTGATTTGTTGATTTAGTATGAATCATGTATTGTGTTGTTAATATTGTTTTTTCCTTATTCATCAATTTTTGGCCTAATTTAACCAGGATTGGTTCCCAATATGGTTAATTTATACACATTAATTTGATTTTGTTCAATTTGTGTTCATGTGATTTGTTGTTGAATTGGTTCAGAAATCGTGTTCATGTGATTTGTTGTTTGAATTTGTGTAGAATTGGTCATACTGACTATATTTTGGTTGAGTTTGATTAATTGATTTGTCAAGCTCCAACACCATCGTCGAACGAGCTCCAAACGACCATCGTCGCTGCCTCGTCGAGCTCGAGCATGAGCTCGCATGGTCGTTGGTCTCCATGTCTTCATCTTCTTCGTCGAATGCAACACCTCGCCATGAACGACCCCTCAAGCTCTAGCTTCAAACGACGACTACCCCCCTTCCTCGATGCTGCTGTTGCCCGCGTCCACCATTTAAACAAACAAACGACCTGCTGCTGCCTGCTAGCTGCTGCTGCGTACTTTCCTCTTCGCCGCTGCTGCTGCTTCTTTTCTTCCATTTTTTGACACTGCCACTGCTTCGTCATCTTCTCCATCCAAACGGCCAGCTGCTACTGTTTCTTCTTTGCTACGTCCAGCCATGGACAACTGCTGTCACTGCTGCATTTTCCAGCTTCATCGAGGCTCGTCGCCGCTGCTTCTCCTCCTTCTACCATGGCAGCTGACGTTGCTGCATCTGCTGCTTCCGCGATGGCCAACCATCCATTTCACACCTAAACCCAAACCCCATTGACGACCATGCTGCCCACAGCTGCCTCATCGCTCCCATGGCTGTGTTCTTCTGCTTCACCTCCTTCAGTTGCTTCTTAGGTTCGTCTTCGTCGTCGTTTGTTCGAGTTTTGGTTGGGGTCGTCAAAACAGTCCATCCGAGTTCGTCTTGGTTAGTCGTTGTTCGTCGTTTCGATCCAGTTAGTGGTTTTTGAATTTCACTTTTGTCTGTATTTTATTTTGATGTTATCAAATCTAAAATCGGTAAATATTTGATTTTTGTTTTGTTCGTGTTCATTGTTTTGTTAATTTTTCAGTTTGTTCATGTGAAATTGTTAGTTTAATGTTCGTTAGATTATAATTGAAGTTTAATTAATTATTTTCAGTTTGTTTCATGTGTTATGTATTTTTTCAGAAATTGTTAATGTTTGTTAGATTCAAGTTTAAATTCATAATTGTTTCTTCTTCGATTTTGTTTTATTATTTGTCTAAAAGAATTTAGTTGTAATAGGGAAATATGTTGGTTTAGTCATTTGAATCCGTCATGTTTTGTTGTTTAAAATAGATTTAATTCATGTTCATCTTTGTTTGAAGTTCATTTTTAATCCAGTGATTTAATGTGAGTTTATGTTTTGGTTTTTGATTTGTTGATTTAGTATGAATCATGTATTGTGTTGTTAATATTGTTTTTTCCTTATTCATCAATTTTTGGCCTAATTTAACCAGGATTGGTTCCCAATATGGTTAATTTATACACATTAATTTGATTTTGTTCAATTTGTGTTCATGTGATTTGTTGTTGAATTGGTTCAGAAATCGTGTTCATGTGATTTGTTGTTTGAATTTGTGTAGAATTGGTCATACTGACTATATTTTGGTTGAGTTTGATTAATTGATTTGTTATAGCTGATGGGGGTAGTTTGGTAAATTGCAGTACGTTCAGGGGTAAGATGGTAATTGCAATAAGGTCGGAGGGGTAGTTTGGTAATTAAATATTTTTTGTAATTCTTTATGTTAAGCATGGGGGACAAAATGTAATGGGGTGTGGGTGATATAATTGTTTATATTAGGCATGGGGGACAAGATGTAGTGGAGGAGAATATGATAATTGTTTATGGTAGGCATGGGGGACAAGATATAATGGGTTGAGTTGATATATTTGTTTAATGTAGTGGGGGATGAGTGGAAAGATAGTGAGTTTGGAAGGAGAAAGTGGTGGTTTTATTAATTGATTTAAGTGTTTGGGATGAGAAATAAATAGAGGGACTGGAATCAGATTTAGGGAGAGAGGACAGAAGAAAATTTTAAGAGAGAGAAAATTCCGAAAAAATACTAAGAATTTAGAAAAAAAAACATTCTGGAAATTCAAAAGAAGAAGAATATACACCTGATATACAATCCAAATATTCTGACATACGGATTGAGAAATTTAGGGTTAAACACTAATTAGTCTTTCAAAAATCTGAAAAGATTCCCTTTGCTTCTGTCCGTTGATTGTTGTTGTTGTTTCTGGATTTTTGTCTCGATTTTAAAATCTGTCACTAAGTTTCTCGTTGCTGGTTGTTACTGGTTGCTGGGGTTGCTGTTGTTGTATGCTACTGAATTTCTGCTGATCTCCCTTTTCTTTTGCTTCCAATATCATGTACACAACTGACACGCTGATTATTGTAAACTGAAACAGGAAGCATGAATACGAAAAATGAAGAGTTGAAGTTCTAAATTTATTTTTATTATATTCTGAATTTTATTTGTATATATAAATTATTTAGCTTACAAAAATCAGAATCATGTAGCTATTTAATATATATAGTGGAACATCTGATGATAGTTTAACGGATGAACTATCTATATATATTGCCTAAAAATAAATGAATGGTGTAGTAACTCCGTCTAGTTAAAAATCAAACGAATAGACCATTTCGGAACTTGTAGGAATATTGTTTAGTAGTATTGGTTAATTTCAGCATGTAAATGGTTTAGGATTAAAACTAGATTGCTAAGTTTTTTTTTTAATTTGACAAACTGAGAACATGCCTAGTATAATGTAACTAGGTAGTAACATGTGAATAAGACGGCCCAGGTTTAGTTTTATGTCATACACGTTGGGCCTAGGCCCGCATTGGCAACAGACTGCCCTGCTTGCATCATTTTTCAGAATTTATGAATCATATTCGAAACCCGACTATAACAACTCAAGCATGTAAATAAATTAAGATCTTTCCTCTTTCATTTTATAGAGACATAATAGAAAAAATGTAGTCATTGTAGATTTATCCTTTCATAAAATGAGACGAGCCTCACCAAATAAAACAATGCAAATTGCGGGGCCCTCAATAACTGGTCATAATAAAATACTTAGAATTTGGGATGGACCGTTTAGTGAATTTCACTGCCTTCCCCAAAGACAATAAACGCGTTAGACTCTTTAGGCGCGACTTAATTAAATTACGTTCTTAAACTCGGGTGCGCATTTATGTGACCCAAATTCAAATCTCAACGGAGTCGGAATGTATTAACAACCATGGGTGCATTGACTGTGACGTGGTTCGAGACGCATTTTTACGACATTGCAATTCTATAAAAATGATAATAATAAAAGCGGTTTAAACTTAATGAAAGCACATAAGTAATAACATGTATTAAATCAGATATCTAGCCATTATAACATTTAAGCGACCGTGCAAGAACCACGGGATTCGAGGGTGCCTAACACCTTCCCTCGGGTCAACAGAATTCCTTACTTAGAATTTCTGGTTCGCAGACTTCATTTGGAAAGTCGAATATTTTCCTCGATTTGGGATTCAAGATAAACCGGTGACTTGGGACACCAAAAGCCAAACCTTTCCCAAGTGGCGACTCTGAATTAAATAAATAATCCCATTTCGAATATTGTCACTTAAATTGGAAAAACTCCCTCGCGCATTTTACCCTTCGGGGCGGGCGCGCAAAAAGGAGGTGTGACAGCCATCACCTTAATGAAGTGTTGAAAATTGAATATCTCACAGTGAAAGATTCACTTGTTTTGTGGAATGGTTTAAAGGAAAGATATGACAACTTAAAGTTGGTCACTCTTCCACAAGCATGATATGATTGGGCTCATCTTAGGCTCCAAGACTTTAAGTCTGTTTCTAAATATAATTCTGCTATGTTTAGAATTACTTCTAAATTGAAACTCTGTGGAGATAATATCAGCGACTATGATATGCTTGAAAAAATGTTTACAATATTTCATGCCTCCAATATGGTCTTGCAACAGCAGTACCGAGAGAAAGGCTTCACAAAGTACTCTCAGTTGATTTATCTTCTACTTGTGGCTGAACGAAACAATGAATTGCTTATGAGAAATCACGAAAATCGACCCACTGGGTCTACAGAGGATGAGGTGTATTCCCATTATGCTAATCGTGGAAAAGGTCGTGGTCATATTCGTGGTCGTGGCCATATCCAAGGAAAAAAAATTCCTGGTGTTAATCATCCTCCACCGAAAAATAACTTCCAAAAATGGAAAGGGAAAGATGAGAAGCGAAACGCAGAGGGTTCAGAAACTAAATGTTATCGTTGCGGTGGAAAAGGGCATTGGGCAAAAATTTATCGCATACCAAAATATTTGGTTGAGCTTTATTAAGCATCTCTGAAGAATAAAGGTCCTGAAGCCAATCTTGTCTATGACAATGAATTTGACATCACCCACTTGGATGTGGCAGATTTTTTGGAGCACACTGATGAAAACAATAAACCACTTGATCGGTGATGGATCTGTGGTTAGAGATGATTGAGTAATTTAAGTTTTATGCTTTCCTACTCGTAGTATGTAATGAATAAACATCTCGTAATTTTTATTGCACTTTATAATTCTTCTTATGTCATTCTTAAGAATATTTTTATTTCCGAAATTTTATAAATTTCACAAACAATGAGTAATATCCTATTAATTAGTATTCTAGTCTCAGTGATCTTTTAATAATTTTGACTTTCCTTTGCGTTGCTTTAATTCTCTTTAAGAAAAGTTTTACAAGCACCCTGAACAACTTTTGTTACTTCACCCTCAATTGTTTTTTATGAGTCTTACACGGATCTATTGTTTTTCATACAATGTGTAGGAAAATGCAAATAATTTATACATGTAAATAAATTTGTTGTAGTTGTATTAGTCATATGTGTACTTGTATTATTTTTTGCGTAATTATTTGTATAATAATTAGAATTTGCCAGAAAATGCATTAAAGGCTGATATTGAATTATTGGTTTAACTTTATTTCTTTTTCATTTTTCTCGAAAAATACTAATATTTATTCATATACTTCTTTTGTATGTCAAACCATGGGAAGCAAATATGGATATCTTTCAAAGCAAACTTGGATCAAAGTTCAATTGTAAAAATATTTGCTTAATTGATTCATGTACAACACATACAATATTCAAAGAGAAGAAATATTTCTCTCATTTAAGTATGTGTAAGGCAGATATTACTACAATTTTTAGTAGTAGTAATCTAATTAAAGGCTCTGGAAGAGCTACTATAACCCTGCCCATGGGAACAATAATTATCACAGAGAATGCAATGTTCTCCTCCAAGTCCAAGAGGAAAATGTTGAGTTTTAAAGATATCCGCAGAAATGGATTTCATATTGAGACAATAGATGAGAATAATATAGAATATCTCATTGTTACCAAGAATGTCTCTGGCCAGAAAATAATTATTGAGAAGTTCCCATCTTTATCTTGTGGCCTATATTGGACAAAAATTAGTGCAATTGAGGCACATTCTACTTTAAACCAAAAGGTTACTGCTTCCAATACTTTTGTACTTTGGCATGATCGATTGGGCCATCCTGGATCAATTATGATGAGACGAATCATAGAAAACTCAAATGGGCATCCATTAAAGAATTTGAAAATTCTTTTAAATAATGAATTTTCTTGCACTTCTTGTTATCAAGGCAAGTTAATTATAAGACCATCACCAACAAAGGTTGGGATTGAGTCCCCTGCGTTTTTAGAACGTATACAAGGGGACATTTGTGGACCTATTCACCCACCTAGTGGGTCGTTTAGATATTTTATGGTCTTAATAGATGCATCTTCTAGATGGTCTCATGTATGCCTATTGTCATCTCGCAACCTCGCGTTTGCAAAATTAATGGCACAAATAATCCGATTACGGGCACAATTTTCCGATAATCTAATTAAGTCTATTAGACTTGATAATGCTGCTGAGTTTTCATCCCAAACATTTAATGATTATTGCTTATCAAGTGGGATAAAATGGAACATCCCGTAGCTCATGTTCACACTCAAAATGGCCTTATAGAGTCTTTAATTAAACGTCTGCAATTGATAACAATATCGTTACTCATAAAAACGAAGTTGCCCACTTCTGTTTGGGGTCACACCATTTTGCATGCAGCAATGCTAATTCGTCTCAGACCGACAAATTATCACAAATATTCCCCGTTGTAATTAGTTTTGGGTCATGAACCTAATATATCTCATATAAGAATTTTTGGATGCACTGTATATGTGCCTGTAGACCCCCATATCGCACCAAGATGGGTCCCCAAAGAAGGTTAGGAATATATGTTGGGTTTGAATCGCCCTCCATTATTCGATACCTTGAAACATTAACGGGATATTTGTTCACTGCTCGTTTTGCAGATTGTCGATTCGATGAGGCATTTTTCCCAAAATTAGTGAAACCAAACGTGAAATTTTGTGGAAAATACATCATTGTCTCATCTTGATCCACGTGCCTCTATTTGTAACACAGAGGTGCAAAAGATTATCCATTTACAGGAAATAGCAAATCAAATGCCAGATGCATTTACGGATCTGAAAAGGATAACAAAATTACATATCCCTGCAGAGAATGTTCCAATCCGTATTGATGTCCCTATTGGACAATCTTCTAGTGTCATAGCTAATGAGTCAAAAGCATGCCTAAAATGTAGCAGACCATTAGGTTCTAAGGATCGAAATCCTAGAAAAAGGAAAACAAATGATCAAGATGACACTACAAAAGAGTCTCATAAAGAAATTCACGATTTAACCAATCCTGAGATTCATGAGGAAATCAATGAGCCTGAGACTCAAGAAAATAAGGAACTATCAATAAATCCAATCGATATTGAGACAAATTTGAATCGAATGGATATAGTGGCAGATTACATCTTTGCATATAATGTTGCATCTAGCATTATGCAAGAAAGTGAGGATCTTGAACCTCAATCTGTTGGAGAATGTCGACAAAGACTTGATTGGCCAAAATGGCAAGAAGCAATCCAATTAGAGTTAAGTTCACTTGCAAAACGTGAAGTTTTTGGGCCTGTAGTCCAAACACCTAATGGTGTTAAGCCTGTTGGCTATAAATGGGTCTTTGTACGCAAAAGGAATGAGAAAAATGAGGTACAAAGATATAAGGCACGCCTTATTGCACAAGGATTTTCACAAAGGCCTGGTGTCGATTATGAAGAGACATATTCTCCTGTTATGGATGCTATAATATTCCGTTATCTTATTAGTTTTGTTGTCCATGAAAAGCTTGACATGCATTTAATGGATGTAGTTACAGCCTACCTTTACGGATCACTTGATAATGAGATATACATGAAAATTTCCGAGGGATTTAAAATGCCTAACGCACAGAATTCAAAGTCCTGGGAAATATTTTCAATCAAATTACAAAGATCTTTGTATGGTCTAAAGCAATCAGGAAGAATGTGGCATAACCGTCATAGTGAGTATTTATTAAAGGAGGGTTATATAAATGATGCCATTTGTCCATGTGTTTTTATAAAGAAAACAACATCGGAATTTGTTGTACTTGCCGTATATGTCGATGACATAAACCTTATTGGAACTCCTACAGAACTCTAAAAGGCAATTGATTATTTAAAGAAGGAATTCGAGATGAAAGATCTCGGAAAGACAAAATTATATCTCAGTTTGCAAATTGAACATTTGACAAATGGGATTTTTGTTCATCAATCTGCCTACATTAAAAAGGCATTGAAACGGTTTTACATGGATGGAGCACATCCATTAAGTGCTCCGATGATTGTTCGATCACTTGATGTGAATAAGGACCCGTTTCGAACTCAAGAAAAGAATGAAGAGCTTCTTAGTCCTAAAGTACCATATCTTAGTACAATTGGTGCACTAATATATCTTGCTAACACTACAAGGCCTGACATAACTATTTCGGTTAATGTCTTAGCAAGATATAGCTCTGCTCCTACAAGGAGACACTAGAATGGGATCAAACACATATTGCAATATCTAAAAGGGACTATCGATATGGGATTATTTTATGGCAATGATTGCAATCCCGATCTTGTTGGTTATGCCGATGTTGGGTATTTATCTGACCCGCATAAGGCTCGATCTCAAACAGGTTATGTGTTTACATGCGGCAGCAGTGCCATATCTTGGCGATCGATTAAGCAATCAATCGTGGCTACTTCTTCTAATCATGCTGAGATAATTGCTATTCATGAAGCAAGTCGAGAATGTATTTGGTTGAGGTCTATAATACATCTTATCCGAGACAAATGTGGTTTGAAGTGTGAAAAACTACCCATAATTTTGTATAAAGACAATGCAGCATGCATAGCCCAATTGAAGGGAGGATTCATAAAAGGAGATAGGACAAAACACATTTCACCAAAGTTATTTTTTACACATGATCTTCAAAAGAATGGTGATATCAATGTGCAACAGATTCGTTCAAGTGATAATATGACTAATTTGTTCACCAAATCTCTACCAACATCAACCTTCAAGAAACTGGTGTATAAAATTGGGATGCGAAGGCTCAAGGATGTGAGTTGATGCTCTCATCAGGGGGAGTTAATACGTGTTGTACTCTTTTTTCCTTACAAGGTTTTGTCCCACTGAGTTTTCTTTGCAAGGTTTTTAACGAGGCAATAAAAAGGCGTATTTCTAATCATGTGTACTCTTTTTCCTTCACTAGGATTTTTTTTTCCATAGGGTTTTTTCCTATTAAGGTTTTAACGAGGCACATTATCTTTGGACATCAAAGGGGAGTGTTATGATAAATATCACATTATGGTGGATGTCTACTCTTCTTCCATGATCTTCATCTCAAATGCTTAATGACATATTCAATGACATATTTTGTATGTTCAATGACATATTCCATGACATATTTTCTTCACTTTTATGCCTATATAAAGGCCTTGTAATAAATAGAAAAATACACACAATTGAAGAAGAAATAAGAATCTCTCTTCCTCTCTTTCTCTCTATATCTCTTAGTTTGTTTTTGCTTGTTCTATATTGTTATTTTGGGTTATATTTTATAACAATTTTGAATATTTGAATGTTATAATCTCTATAAATCCTCTGCTTCTTCTTTTGCAATAGTAAATAAATTCCAGCACTTTTGAGCTTGATCTTGAATATATAGTTGTTGCCACAAATGATGATCTTGTTCTTGAGCTTTATCTTGATTGCTTGAACTTAACCTTGATTTGTTCTTCTTTCTTGAGCTTGAACTTGATTGCTTGAAGCTTGAAACTTGTAGAGAAATTTACGGCGTTTGATCCACGAGCTCTCTCTTGCTTCTCGTTATAACTTCTGGTGTCTTTTCTGGGTTATGAAGGTCCCTATTTATATTTGTGGAAGAGAAGAGTTGTGATAAGAACAAACTCTTTTCGACTAGTCAGATTGAAGTGTGACAATGTCGCATTTGTTTGGCTAGAACATGTCACTTACACATGTGGCGCAATTTCATTGGCCCTTCAATTTGACTTGCCATTGCTTTGTCATTTTGACACATGGCATGATCCCATTGGCTCTTTTGTTTGACTGAATGTGTCACGTCATTTGAAACAACCCTGCAGCAGAAAACGACCAAAGGTAAGTTTCCCATAATATTTTCATGCATTTTGATGGATCTCCCTGGCATAACCCAAGGAACTTTTCCTACCCAAAACCCCCGGCATAACCCGATGAATCCTCCCGGCATAACCCGATGAATCTTCCCGGCATAACCCGATGAATCTTCCCGGCATAACCCGATGAATCTTCCCGGCATAACCCGATGAATCTTCCCGGCATAACCCGATGAATCTTCCCGGCATAACCCGATGAATCTTCCCGGCATAACCCGATGAATCTTCCCGGTATAACCCGATGAATCTTCCCGGCATAACCCGATGAATCCTCCCGGCATAACCCGATGAATCTTCCCGGCATAACCCGATGAATCCTCCCGGCATAACCCGATGAATCTTCCCGGCATAACCCGATGAATCTTCCCGGCATAACCCGATGAATCTTCCCGGCATAACCCGATGAATCCTCCCGGCATAACCCGATGAATCCTCCCGGCATAACCCGATGAATCCTCCCGGCATAACCCGATGAATCCTCCCGGCATAACCCGATGAATCCTCCCGGCATAACCCGATGAATCCTCCCGGCATAACCCGATGAATCTTCCCGGCATAACCCGATGAATCTTCCCGGCATAACCCGATGAATCTTCCCGGCATAACCCGATGAATCTTCCCGGCATAACCCGATGAATCTTCCCGGCATAACCCGATGAATCTCCCCGGCATAACCCGATGAAGCCTCCCGGCATAACCCGATGAATCCTCCCAGCATAACTCAATAAATCTTTTTGGAATAACCCGAGAACCTTTCCATGCAATCAGCATTAGGGTTTTAACCCTAAACTGAATTTTCCTTTTAATCAGCATTAGGGTTTTAAACCCTAAACTGAACTTTTCCCTTTCAGCCAGCATTAGAGTTTTAAACTCTAAACTGAGCTCTTCCATGCAATCAGCATTAGGGTTTTAAACCCTAAACTGAATTTTCCTTCCAGCCAGCATTTAGAGTTTTAAACTCTAAACTGAGCTTTTCCATGCAATCAGCATTAGGGTTTAAAACCCTAAACTGAATTTTCCTTTCAGCCAGCATTAGAGTTTTAAACTCTAAACTGAGCTCTTCCATGCAATTAGCATTAGGGTTTTAAACCCTAAACTGAATTTTCCTTTTAGTCAGCATTAGGGTTTTTAACCCTAAACTTAACCTTTCCCCAGCTAGCCGGTATTAGGGCTCCAACCCTGAACTAAGCATGCATATCCTCTTTTATCAATTTTATGAACTTTCTGGTAAATAATTAACGAAATTTTCCTAGTGAAACTGGGGCAGAAAATTTCGTTCGTTTGTTTGTTTTTTTTCCGCAGGTCTAACCTCGAGCCACACGGATCGAAATGACCCACGAGATGAGTCTCAACTCAGAATCAAAGAAGAAAAAGACAAAAGAAGACATCCCGAGATATCAGAGTGAATGGAGAGCAGATCGACTCCCAACATTTGACTAAGGCCCTGAACCCTACCAATCGCGTCTCACTCAGTATCCCGGAGATTAAACAAGTCGCCGCAACTCGCAAGCATCAAGGTTCAGATCGAAGTCTACAAGCAAAATCAGCTAAGACCCAAGATCAAGTTATAAAAGAATCATAGATAGGAATCTTGTAACTAGCAGTTGACATGCATATAAGTAGCTAGTTCAGTTTCCAATTTTCGTTTGGTTGTAATAAGGCGGTCAGTGACGCAGCAGTGACAACAGCAACAGCAGTAGCAGCAAGCGTTGCAATCCCATGGTAGTCCCAGCTACCAAAACTTCTCGAACTACATTGACCTGATTCCTGTTTAGCCCAGGATATGTAGGAAATCTTTGAAGCAAGATTCGGTCAGATCTTTCAAAAAAACATGCTTCATACGGAGTGGTCTATAGGCAAAAATCGCTCATACACGCTCACTTTATCTTTGCACGAAAACACTTCGTGTTTCCGAACAAGGAGGGGCAGCTGTGAGCACGTGATTTTTGTTTTGCGCGACAGTCGCTCCAAAAGAATAAAATTGGTCCTGCTGTACAATTTTGGATTTCCGTGCGGCACTTTGTTGATTTATTTGTGACTTTGGCCCGTTTTTATTTATTTACTTTATTAAAACAAAATTCAAAAAATGTGTACGTGTCATGCATAATCTGAACCGTAACATGGTTTAAATAGAAAAGCATAAACAAGCATCTTCGTCCGTGATTTTATGTTGTTTGATTTTACCTGTTTTGAAATATCTTTAGTGTGTGTGCAAATAATTGTAGTGAGTGTGTATTTAATTTTTATTTTTTGATTTTTTGCTTAGTTTTAAAATAAATAAGGAAAAGAGATGAAAATAATAATAAAAAATAATAAAAGAAAGAAAAGAAGAGACCCCTTCCGGACTTGGGCCAATTTGTTAAATTGGCCCAACAAACTCAGCCCAAAACCTAGGCCTGCCCGGTCCAGACCACCTGATGTCCAGAGAGTCCAAACGACGTCGTATTGATACAGGTTGATCTGGGCCGTTGATCTCAAATTGATCAACGGCCAAGATCAATTCCCCATAACCCACCAACAAACCCGACCCGTCTCACCCGGACCGACCCCAACCCTTTATCCTTGAAACGACGTCGTTCCCTGTTAGCCAAAGGATCCTGGCCCTTCATCTCATCTCATCCAACGGCCAGGATCCACTTGCTCACTAACTATATAAGCTCATAACACTACCCTGCCCCCCCTATCCAAACCCCAGCCTTCGTCGTCTTCACCACAACCCCCAAACCCTAGAGCCGCCCTTGTATCCCCCACCATGAAAACCGGCGGCATGAACGCCGATGACCTTCCCCTTAACACCCTAGAATCCTCTTGCCATCCTGAATATAGATCTGGTAACCATGTAGTTCGAATCCCTCCCCACCTTCTCGAATCTTCATTTGAAGATTCGAGTCAAAACTCAATCTACACAGTTTAACCCCAATCTCACACCGGACACTCCCCAGACCCCCCTCGTGACCAAACCATACTTGGTTTGGTCCGAATCTGACCAGGGAAGCATGAATCCCAGATCTGAGTTTTGAGAACTTTGTAGTTCTTCGTCACATGGTTCAACCGAAGAGATTAAGGTCTAATGGAGTTTAATCAAAGTGTTTCTCATCTGAGAAACACTTCGATTAAAGTCCGTTCAGCCTTAAGAAAGTCTGACCGAGTCCGGATTAAGGTTTTGATCTTTTGCGGTTTAAGGTAAGTTTCTTTCTTTTCCTAGTTTGTTTTGTTTCGTTTGATTGTTGTAAGGGTCTGTTCATGTTCTGTTTGTGTCCTTGACTTCTATCGACTGTGCTTCAACCACTTTGCCCGAACCTCTGTTGTTTGCCTAAATCCCCCCCTCCTATTCTGATAAGGCATGATGTATTTGTTGTGCAATAGATTTGAATTTCAAGTTTGTACTGATTAGCTGATTCCTCGAAGTACAATTCTGTTTAATCAGTATAAGTCGAGTCATGTGTCCTATACTTTTTAATGTCTGATTTTTGGCTACGTTTGTGTATGTTAATGCTAATATAGTCCAGTCGACATGTGTTGTCAATTAGTTTCAACTGTCCGAACAATAACAAATCGACTTACTTCTGCTGAACATTTGCCTGGATCAATTAAGAACCAGTTTTGTTTACTTATAGTTGTTGAATTGGATTGTTTGGTTTAAATTCTGAATTGGAAGGCATGTGCACTCGTGCACAGCATGTGCATTGGTGCACCTCATGTGCTTTGTGCACAGCCTGTTTCCTGCATAAAAGGGCTTTTAATTTTAAAATATTTTGATAGCATATGCTGTCAGATATATCCTACTGCCCATACCTTGCTTTAGTTTAAAAGTATTAAACCCTTTAAAAGTTGAAGCCTGCCAAGGGATGATGGGGGTTAATACTTAAACAACTAATTGGAATCTGAAAAGGAAAAAGACACATGGGAGGGGCACTGAGACATTCTGAAAACAGGCTGTTAAAAGAGATGGTGTTAAGGCTTATAAAAGGGGGAGAACCTGGAAATAAGAGGGGACAGACCCAGAGAATTAGAGGTGGGAAGAGGGAAATATACGGAATAGGACACAGAAGGAGGACTGAACCTTGAGGGCTGTAAAAGAAAATATACACACACAGTGAAGAGTTTGAAAGAGAGAACTGGAAAGACATACAAAAAGATATTAAGAGGGAACACCTGAGAGCTCAATTTTTTTTGAAAACAGAAAAGTAGAAAAGAATTTTTGTCTGATAACTCAGACAAAACAAAACCAGAAGTTGCTTCCTTTCCTTTTGTTTTGATTTCACTAAATCTGGACCTGTTTTTGTGCAACACTGATTTCTCCCAACTGAGTCTGCTTGGTTGTTGCTTTGTTCTATTTTGAGACTTGGTCTAGCTGGGATCTAGATTCTGCCCCCAATTGTTTCGTTTGTTGCTGCTGCTGTTACTCTGATTCCTGTTGCTGCTGACCTTTCTGCTTCACTTCTTCTTTGCATTTCAATATTCAGTGTTCTCCAGGTACACATTCGAGTCCCCATATTGGTGTAACCTAAACAGTTTGAAAGCATGAAATGAAAAAGAGTTGAAGAAGTTCAAAGTTATTTGTTGTAATATTTGTGGTATATTAATGGGCCTGTGTAGTTGTTAGTTTACAATTCAACAGTACGAAAATGTATGTTAACTAACACTCATCTGAGTTTAGTCCTTCATGTTTTAGTTTGTAGTTGTTTTGTTAATACGGGGTATAGATACTCCAAACTTATACTATGCTGCTTTGTTTTATTTTATGTCCTTTTGCTGTGTCTCGTTAGGTAGTGCACAAGATCACATTCAAATCACCTTAGTAACAATGTCTAGTAGTTAATCCCTTTAATCTAGGCCAAATAAGTTCATTTAAGTTCAACTCAAAAATGTTCGGATTAGGTATTGCATTTCGTCAATCTCATATGTAGTCTTTTGTTCAACTGAAACATCCTCGCAAGGCATGACGTTTTTACTTTATAAGTAGTTAATCAGAAACTGACAAAAATCCGGATTAGGCCAAAGCCTATAATTGAATTAGCATGTACCTTTTCTTCTAGTTTTAGAGACAAATGCATTAGAAATGTAGCCATTTTAGGATATCCTTTTTCTAAAATAGAGATGAGCCTCGCCAAACAAAGATGCAAAATTGCGGGGCCCTCAATAAATAACCATGGTAATTATTTAGAATTCAAGATAGGCCATTTAATAAATTTCACGGCCTTCTACAAAGATAATAACGCGTTTAGATTCTTTAGGCGCGACTTTAGTAAATTATATTCTTAAAAATCGGGTGCACATTGATGTGACCCAAGTCCAAGTCCCAACGGAGTCAAAATGTGTTAACAACTACGGGTGCATTGATTGTGACGTGGTTCGATATGCATTTTCACGACGTTGCAATTCTGTAAAATAAATGATAATAATAAAAGCGGTTAAAACTTAATAAAAGCACATAAGTCACAACATGTATTTAAATCAGATATTTAGCCATTATAACAATTTAAGCGACCGTGCTAGAACCACGGGATTCGAGGGTGCCTAACACCTTTCCTCCGGTCAACAGAATTCCTTACTTAGAATTTCTGGTTCGCAGACTTCATTTGGAAAAGTCGAAAATCTCCTCGATTTGGGATTCAAGATAAACCGGTGACTTGGGACACCAAAAGCCAAACCTTTCCCAAGTGGCGACTCTGAATTAAATAAATAATCCCATTTCGAATATTGTCACTTAAATTGGAAAAACTCCCCTCGCGCATTTAACTCTTCGGGGCGGGCGCGCAAAAAGGAGGTGTGACAAAATGTATGCTTGATAAACTGTAGAGACGAGGCTTGAAGTACTAACATAGTACACAAATTTTTGAATTCACATCTACTATTTCCTTGAGACCTGCTCGCGTACACTCTCTCCAAAGTGTAGTTTTAGGTGCTTGAATCTTTATTTTTTTTGTAACGCTAAATGGATTAACATTGCAACAGTTGCAAATTAGTAGTAACGTCCATTCCTTGCGTTTGGACATTTTTCATGAGGTCTATTTTTTGAATCTATTCTCGAACATTAACTAAATATGCTTGAACCAAGATTAACACATTGGATTCAATTTTGAGTAGCACTCTCTTGCTGAGCCTCGTGGGAATTGGATAGAAGTAGATTACCATCATTACTAGTTAAATTCTTTTAACCCAACTAGCTTAATTTGCTTCCACGCAGGAGACCATGCCGTCAATAAAAGTACTAGGAAGCCTTTATTGGTATGTATATCCATAAACCAAAGGTTCAAGCACCTCGTTCTAGAAAGTTTCTTCTTTTCTATCATTGGCTTAAGCTCTAGTCGGCTAGAGTCCTTTCTCAATGCAAATTTGTGTCTTATTCAAACACAAAAAACTTTCTTCTTCGACTTTAAGTAGGTTACTTCAGGAAGAAAAGACGCTGCATTGATACTTCTATCCTACTGAAATATAAATTCTTTTCCCACCGATGCCCTATAAAAGAGTACCTTCAGGATTGCATATAAGTGTTCCTAACATGTAACGGAAGACAATAATAATCTTAGACAGATCTTTTCGTGTTTAAAATTTATTTACATGTCAATAGATCGGATCTAAGACGTACCTGGTAAAGAAAATCTCGTTTCAAATTCTTCAATAGTGTGAAGACTCTATACGTATCCACACCGAGATCGACCCATACTATCAACTCTTTGATCTATGAAACCAGCGAACAAATTGAACAAAATATTATGTTGAAATTTTTCTTAAAAATCTCAACTCAATGTTAGAAGAACAAGAAACACTTTTCTTGTAATTGTATTTTTACTTTTGGCTTGTGTTGCACTCTCACTTTCACAAAGTGGTTTTTCTTCTCAAAAATTAATAATGGCAAATTTTTGTTTGGGGTAAAGTTTATTCCAAAAATAAACTTCATGGAATTTTATGGAAAAATTAGAAAATCACTAAACTAATGAAAACATGATTGCCGAGTCCTTCACGTAATTCCTCCAACTCAAAGTTGGATTCTCTTATTTATGAACTTTTCATAAATAAGGAAAATATTAATCCCATTCCAAATGGGTTTGAATTTGTCGAACATCCTAAGGATTCGCGTTAATTCAATCCAACATTGGATTTAACTTATACGTCCTTTATGGACTTTGCAATTCCAATTTCAATTTGGTAAGAATAAATTAATATTATATACATAAACTTTATATAAATCAATACTAATTTATTTTATATATATCACATATATATTTCAACGAAGAGATACAATTTAATTTTCTATTCCAAATAGAAAACTTCAATTTATTCACAATATTAATAATATCTTCTGTGCTATCAAAGAATATAACAATATTTCATTTGGACTAATAACTAAATATATTTGACTAATTAAATTTCTTAATTTAATTATCAAATAATAAGTTAATTAATCCTTTAGCAAAGATCAGAATACTCGTTAGTGTGTGATCCCATAGGTTCAATACTAAACCGGTAGTAAATTGATCACATTAATATACTAATCAAGGGTGACGTCTAGCAACACTCCTTAACGACCGGATAGCATGAAGTATACAATTTACTCTCAAGAACTAGTAGAAGAATAATGTAGTAATTCCTTCTGTCTTTATAGCTCTAGATCACCCTAGGATATGGTTCAACTGTCAAATCCTAATAAGCAACCAACTATGTGTTCATGTCAAATATAATCGACCATTGAATGACCTAAGAAACTCTTTTCTTCTTTCATTCAATTGCCCTAGCCAAGGTCTTAGTTTGGTCATTTATAATTCATGACAACGTGAAGCTTAAACTCATTACCAAGAGTTGACAGATTCCATCTTGATCAATCACTAATTCTACAAGCATTTAATCAAACCGAATATCCTTGCAACTATCGCCGTAAGGCCATAGGTGTCTGGTATCAAAGCACAATAAATAACTTTTCAATTACTATGACGATATCATGTCAAAGGAATTTTTTACATCACATTCTTCAAGAGAATATCCTATAGACAGTTATGATAATTCTAACCATTAGGAATTATCCAATGAGTCGGTTCAATGATCATATCTCTATATACATCACCTATCTATGTGATTTTGTTAATGAGATCAACTAATCTTTATCCAATAAAGACGATCACATAAATATTGATCTAACCAAATTACTAATGTCCAAATTAATAATCCTAAGATCAAGAACAAACTTAGATTAAATTATAAGAGACTTTGCTCTCATTATCATAGTCTCTATCACAATTACAAATCTCAAAATTTAATAAAGGAACTTATAAAATTAATCAAACAATTAATAATAACTATGATAAAAGAATGCCATATATTTTTATATCAAATAACGTTCACAAAAATATGTTCAAATCATGATATATGAGATTGGATCTAGGGCATATCTACTATATCCCTAACAATCTCCCACTTGCACTAGAGCCAATCGCTCTTGTACTTCATTCCCAATTTCTGCTTGCGCTTGTCAAACTCTTTTGCACCAAGAGCTTTAGTGAATGGGTCTGGAGCATTTTTCTTTCCATAAACCTTTTGAATCTAGCCGTCTCCACGTTTAGTGATCTCTCTTATCAAGTTATACATTCGCAGAACGTGTTTGGATTTTTGGTGAGATCTTGGTTCTTTTGCTTGAGCAATGGCTCCAGTGTTGTCACACAACAATGGAATTGTACCTTCTATTGAAGGAACTACACCAAGTTCAGTTAAGAACTTTTTCATCCATACAGCTTTCTTAGCAGCTTCACTATCTACTATATATTCTGCTTCAGTCACTAAATTAGCTACTGTAGCTTGTTTGGAGCTTTTCCAACTCACTGCACCACTATTTAAGGTAAATACATAACCAGAAATAGATTTGCTATCATCTTTATCTGAGGAGAAACTTGCATCACTTTAACCTTCAAGTTTCAACTCAGAATATCCATAAATGAGGAATTGGTCTTTAGTCCTTCTTAAGTACTTAAGAATGGTCTTCACCGCCTTCCAATGTTCCTCACCAGGATTTTCATGATATCGGCTAGTCACTACAAGTGCATAAGCCATATCAGGACGTGTACATGTCATAATATACATGATAGCTCGCACTGCACTAGCGTATGGGATCCTACTCATGCGTTCTCTCTCTTCAGGTATTTTAGGACAATCCTCCCTACTGAGAGTAATTCCAGGGCCTATCGGTAGATAGCCTCTTTTGGAATTATCCATATTATACCTCTTTAAGATGGTATCAATGTACAAAAACTACGAAAGTCCAAGCAGCTTCCTAGATATATCTCTAAAGATCTTTATTTCTAATATATAAGTTTCTTCTCCCAAGTCTATCATGGAGAACTGTTCAAATAGCCGAATCTTGGTACTTTGCAATGCCAGTATGTCATTCCCTATGAGCAATATATCATCAACATACAACACTAAGAATATAATTGTGCTCCCACTAACCTTTTTGTACACACAAGGTTCTTCTTCGCATCTAACAAAATTGAACTTTTCAATTATCTTGTTAAAGCGAATATTCCAACTTCAAGAAGCGTGCTTTAGCCCATAAATGGATTTTTGTAGCTTGCAAATTTTATTATGATCAGACGAAGATGTGAAACCTTCAGGTTGTGTCATGTACACATCCTCTTCTAGCTCACCATTAAGAAAAGTTGTTTTCACATCCATTTGCCATATTTCATAATCATAGTATGCTGTTATAGCAAGCAAAATTCGAATTGATTTGAGCATTGCCACGGGAGAGAAAGTCTCATCATAGTCAACTCATTCTTTCTAACGATATCCCTTGGCAACAAGACGGGCTTTGTAGGTCTCCACCTTTCCGTCTGCTCCAATCTTTTTCTTAAAATCCCATTTACAACCTATAGGTTTTATATCCTTTGAAGGTTCAACTAAAGTCCATACTTTATTTTCCTTCATGGATTCCATTTCGGATTTCATGGCCTCTTGCCACTTCTCATAATTAGAACTTTGTATAGCCTCTTCATAGGTCTTAGGGTCATCATCTTTATGATCAACCTCATTTGATACATCATCTTGTACCATTAAATTTAATCTAGTTGGTAAATGACGTTCTCACGTGGACCTTCTAAGAGGTACTTGTACAACCTGTTCACCTTGTGCTGGATTTGGTTGTTGTTCAATTTGGTTTGGAACTGGTTCATTAACCCGTTCTTGAACTTCATTTAGTTCTTGAACTTCAACCGTTGAAGATGGCAACTTCCTTGGCAAGTTCAAAACATCCAATAAAGGTTCTTCAACTTGGGTCTCATGATCTTTACATTGTGTTGATTCATTAGTATCTTGAAATTCATCAAGTTCTATTTCTCCATTATAATTTCCTTCTAAAAGAAATTCCATTTCCAAAGAGGTTGCTCCTCTGGCCACAAACACTTTATGGTCAAAAGGGTGATAGAAATAATATCCCATTATTTCTTTGAGATACCCAATGAACCTACACTTATCAGATCTTGAGTCAAGTTTATCAAACTGTAGTCTCTTAACATAAGATGGACAACCCCAAACTTTAATATATTTAAGGTTAGGCTTACATCCTTTTCATATCTCATATGATGTTATAGAGACTGACTTAGTGAGAACTTTATTAAGTAAGTATGTTGCTGCTTCCAAAGCATATCCCCATAAATTTATTGGACGATCAATGAATCCCATCATAGATCTCACCATATCTAATAAGGTTCGATTTCTCCTTTCAGACACACTATTGTGTTGTGGTGTTCCTGGAGGTGTCCACTATGAGAGAATCCCATTCTCTTTGATATATCTGGTAAAATCTTCACTAAAATGTTCTCCACCTCTATCAGACATTAGTACTTTGATACTTTTACCAGTCCGCTTCTCAACCTCACTACGGAACCTTTTGAACATTTCAAAAGATTCAGACTTGTGTTCCATAAGATACACAAATCCATATCTTGACATATCATCAGTGAAGGTGATGAAGTAATAATATCCACCTCTAGCTTGAATTTTCATGGGCCCACAAACATTTGTATGAATTAGTCGCAATAATTCAGAAGCTCTTTCTCCACTTCCAGTAAATGGAGATTTAATCATTTTTCCTTTGAGACAAGATTCACAAGTTGGATATGATTAAAAATCATAATTGTCAAGGTACCCTTCCTTGTATAACTTGTTAATTCTTTTCTCTCCAATATGACCAAGCCTACAATGCCAAAGGTATGTATGATTTGCATGATCATATCTTTTCCTCTTACGACTTGAAACATGCATAATCGAATTAGCATTCACATTAGGTAAGACATAAACATCATGTTGGAGATAACCATTCACATATAAATTATCACCATAATTAATAGAGCAAATATCATTGCCTATGATAATGCGAAAAACACGTTTGTCTAACATAGAAGCTGAAATTATGTTTGAAATAAATTTAGGAACGTAATAACAATCATCCAACATAAGTACTTTGACCGAAGGCATTATTAAAGAAATTGATCCTACAGCTACAACCACAACTTTTGTACCATTTCCAACATGTAGATTAACGTCCCCTTTCTTTAGTTTTCTACTTATCTTGAATCCTTGCAACATATTGCAGATATTATAACCACTGCCAGTATCTAATACCCACAATGAAGAATTCGTAGTAGCTAAAGAAACCTTGAAAACATTTTTCATTAATGTCTCACCTTGTTTTTTGTCCTTTAGAGTTTCAAGATACTCCTTGTAGTTTCTCTTTCAATGCCCTTTCTTCTTACAGTGAAAACATTCAGCATCATATACTGACTGCGAGATCAAATCTTCAGAAAGCTCTTTACCAAGCTTGTACCCCAACTTCTCATGTTCTTCGGTAAGAACAATCATATGATTGACAAGGGGTCCAACTGGAGAGTTTTCAATGTCCAACTGTATATCAACCATCTTCTTAAGATATTCAATGATTGTAGTTGGATCCATATTCTGATGTTTCCTTTGGAGTTCAGAACTCATAGAAGCGAGAATGATGTGTTTAACAGCAAGGCATTCTTCCAAGTGTTTCTGATAAACCTTGGTGCCTTGAAATTATTCTCTGGTGGAATTATCTTTGCAGGCTTATCGATCACATCAATGAGCTTTTCATGCATGAGAACAATTCTCAAATTTCTATACCAGTCATCAAAGTTTGGTCCTACAAACTTGTTGGTTTCAAGTATTTCACGTAGTGATTTAACAGACATATTGAGAAATCTAAAATATAGAAAAGAAAAGGCAATGATATAAGAACATATTTGCATATATCATAAAGACATGGACTTTTATCTAAATGATATTTTCACTAATTATTTTAAACTATTTACCCTCATTATAGTTTACGAAATCTTTATTTCTGTTAGTAGAGTAAAGGAATCCTTTAACAATATGTATGAGCCCCTTGGAAGTCAAGTCGTTTCTCACATATATTTTAAAGGTAGGTACTCTTACCAATTGTATCCCCATACAATTTCCTTAAATAGCTCTATGTCAAATAGTCCCCTGGTAGTCAGGTCGATCCTATTGGCATAGTTGAGTTCAACCATCATGATAGCAAAGAACTTATTAAATTTTATACTCCCCGGGTAGTCCAGGCGTCTAGTAAAAAATTGAATAATTCTTTCAATCCATGCATCTAATGCAATAAATAATTTTAACATATTTTCGAACTATAAGTCTCCTTGTAGTCAGGCCGCTCCTTATAAACAAGAAATAAGTAAAATTATTTACTTTGATGGATAGCTCTATAATAAAATATCTTATATTTTATTATTTAAGAACTCAAATTTTAGTAAGAGGGAATTGTTACTAAAAGAGTTTTTAATAACATGAAGATCAAATCTTTTATAGCATGTGAATTTATTTCAAATTGTCTACATGCTTAGTCCTAAATTGATTTACATCACATGTAATAAATAATTCAAAATTATGTAACGAACAAGCATGTAACATAAAAACGAAATTCAACATCTTCTAACATATTTATCTTATATATCATATAAAAATAATTCATGCCAGAAAACTATTATTAATTAACATCTCATGAACTAATAACAATTAAAAATAACAATAGAATCATGTAACCTATTATATATTCTCGTCGTATCTAATACAAAATTTCAAATTCAAGTTACGAACTATCTCAATAGTTTAACTTGTATAAATACATATTTTATTCACAATAAAATAATATCAATGTAATATGCATTCAAACAATATAAATATTGCACAATACACAAATATTATAGTTTGAACTCTTCAAATATAATCTTAAAATATTTTGTAAATAGATTTTAGACACGAGAAACCATGGCACTGGTACCACTGCAGGATTGCATATAGGTGTTCGTAACATGCAGTGGAAGACAATAACAATCTTAGGCGGATCTTTTCATGTTTAAAATTTATTTACATGTCAATAGATGGGATCTAAGACGTACCTGGTGAAGAAAATCTCGTTTCAAATTATACGATAGTGCGAAGACTCTATGCGTATCCACACCGAGACCGACCCTTGTTATCAACTCTTTGATCAATGAAACCCGCGAACAGATTGAACAAAATATTATGCTGAAATTTTTCTAAAAAATCTCAACTCAATGTTAGAAGAACAAGAAACACTTTTCTTGTAATTGTATTTTCTCTTTTGGCTTGTGTTGCACACTCACTTTCACAAAGTGTTTTTTTTTCTCAAGAATTAATAATGGCAAATTTTTATTTGGGGTAAAGTTTATTTCAAAAATAAACTTCATGGAATTTTTGGAAAATTAGAAAATCACTTAACGAATGAAAACGTGACTGCCGAGTCCTTCACGTAATTCCTCCGACTCAAAGTTGGATTCTCTTATTTATGAACTTTTCATATATAAGGAAAATATTAATCCCATTCCAAATGGGTTTGAATTTGCCGAGCAACCTAAGGATTCACGTTAATCCAATCCAACATTGGATTTAACTTATACAACCTTTATGGACTTTGCAATTCCAATTCAAATTTGGTAAGAATAAATTAACATTATATACATAAACTTTATATAAATCAATACTAATTTATTTTATATATCTCAAATATATTTCTATCAAGAGATACAATTTAAATTTCTATTCCAAATAGAAAACTTCAATTTATTCACAATATTAATTATATCCTCTGTGCTAGCAAAGAATATAACAATATTTCATTGGATTAATAACTAAATATATATGACTAATTAAATTCCTTAATTTAATTATCAAATAATAAGTTATTAATCCTTTAGCAAAGATTAGAACACTCGTTAGTGTGCGACCCCATAGGTTCAATACTAAACGGGTAGTAAATTGATCATATTAATATACAAATCAAGGGAGGCGTTTAGCAACACCCCTTAACGACCGGATAGTATGAAGTATACAATTTACTCTCAAGAACCAGTAGAATAATAATGTAATAATTCCTTCTGTCCTTATAGCTCTGGATCACCCTAGGATATGGTTCAACTACCAAATCCTAATAGGCAACTAACTATTTGTTCATGTCAAATATAATCGATCATTGAATGACCTAAGAAACTCTTTTCTTCTTTCATTCAATTGCCCTGGCCAAGGTCTTAGTTTGGTCGTTTATAATTCCTGATAATACGGAGCTTAAACTCATTACCAAGAGTTGACAGATTCTATCTTGATCAATCACTAATTCTACAAGCATTTAATCATACCCAATATCCTTTCAACTATCGCCCTAGGGTCATAGGTGTCTGGTATCAAAGCACAATAAATAACTTGTCAATTACTATGATGATCTCAGGTCAAAGGAAATTTTTACATCACATTCTTCAAGAGAATATCCTATTGACAGTTTATGGTAATTCTAACCATTAGGAATTATCCAATGAGTCAGTTCAATGATCATATCTCTATATGCATCATCTATCTATGTGATTTAGTTAATGAGATCAACTAATCTTTATCCCATAAAGACGATCACATAAATATTGATCTAACCGGATTACTAATGTCCAAATTAATAATCCTACGATCAAGAACAAACTTAGATTAAATTATAAGAGACTTTGCTCTCATTATCAAGATCTCTATCACAATGACAAATCTCAAAATTTAATCAAGGACCTTATCAAATTAATCAAACAATTAATAATAACTATGATAAAAGAATGCCATATATTTTTATATTAAATAACATTCACAAAAATATGTTCAAATCATCAAATATGAGATTGGATCTAGGGTATATCTACTATATCCCTAAGAGTACCAACCCAATTGGTTTTGACCACAAACCAATATCGAGTTTCTCTAACATATAGACTTGTAGTCAGGTTCTTTTGCACCAGTAGAAAGCTGTCCTCTTGCATCGGCCAAAAAAGAAAATAAAAAAGAACCTGGCTCTCTCTCTAGGCGAAGTATCAAAACTGATATTAGTGTTTCACCCATCTCAAATTAAATTGCTCTCATCTTTCGCTCATTCTTTCTTTCCTTCTCTTTTTTTCTTGTTCTTAACTTTTGTTAATGCATGACTTGGTCCTTTTTTTTCAAGGTGGCCAATGGAAAATTCTTGTAAAGATTCCAAACCAAAGCATCTCGGGATTTTATAATAACAACTTCGTATTGCTGATATCGTATCTGCAGAAACTTCGTGTTGCTTGGCGAGAGAGTCGCATGAAGTACCCTTTCAATCTCGACAAAATCCCTACTCTTGAAGGCATGAAGAGACAGTATTTCATCATTGCCGAGCGAACATGTGCCATATCACATCTTTGTAGGTTGGCGAGGAGAACAACCGGAGTAGGCCTTTCCAACTTCGGTGAACAAGCACCCGACGCGTCTCTACTGCTTTCACTTCATAGCATTTCATGCTCTCATTGAAAAAATCGTATCTCAAACTATGAGTGTCCACATTGCAATCCGCTTGGCTCTACAGAATCAAAACTTGCACCATAACGACATATTCAAAATTTAGGTCCAAATTCTATTAGAACAAGTCGGAATAAACTTTCAAAGGCGATGCACAAGTCTATCATTTTGACTTTATAGCACTACATGCTGTCATTTGAATGCACATATCTCAATCCATGAATGTCCAAATCGCTAACTGTTTGTGCCACTAGAAAGAAGACTCAGAGATACGAAAATTCATAAAATATCATGGAAGGATTCCTAGTGGATTAGCCGCAGCAATTTCCCGAAATTAACCCTTCTGTCTGTCGAGCTTGCTGTTCAGCTTTATACACTTTTGTGGAAAAATTCACATCTCGAGCTACAAGTATCGGAATCATGAGTTATCTATTCCATTGGAAAGAAAATACGATTTCTAAAACTCCTGAAGATATCATGGACAAACTCCTTTTAGATTATTTGAAACACTATATCGAAGTCGCTCCTAATGTATTCCAAACTTGCTTTCCAGCTTTATGCCCTCTCGCTGAGAAATTTATATCTTGAGCTAGGAGCGTCGGAATTGCTAACCGTTTGATTTTATCGGAAACTACAATTCAAGGTCTACAACATATCAGAAATTCAGAACTAAACACTTTCAGTATCATTCTGGATGATTTTTAAAATCGGTTCTACACTCTAACGCGCCAACAGTTTTAGACTATCGCGGCTTCACCAAAATCTCTGTATCTCGATGTTGGAACGTCGGAATTGAAAATCGTTTTAATTGATAGAATAGACTTAGAGATATTTGTTCTCACCAAAAATCATGGCCTGAATCATGCCAGATTATTCTAGGCAATACTTTATACTCAATTTTTTGAATCTGATACGCCTTAGCAGGTAACTATCTTTCTTGTACTTGTATTTCTTTTTTGCTGCCTTCTTTTTTAATTGTTGTAGTTAGATGCACATTGAAGGAAAAATTCGTGGCAAAAAAATAGAAGGACAAATCTTCAACATCATTTGCGAGGACCAATCCATGACGGTATATGGAAGGAAAAATCCATGACAACATATATGGAAGGACAAATCTATGGCAACATATAAAAGTATCAAATCCATGACAACATAGAGAAGGATCAAATCCATGACAACATATAGAAGTATCAAATTCATAACAATATATAGAAGGATCAAATCCATGAAGAGGGCGACTTAAGGTGCAAAAGGACTTACACGTCCACCTTAAGATTGGAAAATGATAGTTCCTTTTAAGGATAAACCTACGAAGAGGTCAACTTAAGGTACAAAGGGACTTCGAAATCCACCTTAAGATTGAAAATTTATAGTTCCTATTAAGGACAAACCCGCGAAGAGATCAATTTAAGGTGCAAAGGGACTACAATGTCCATATTAAGATTGAAAAATTATAGTTCCATTTAAGGAAAAATCCGCGAAAAGGCCAGCTTAAGGTGCAAAGGGACTAATATGTCAACCTTAAGATTGGCAAAATATAAAACTTCATCTTGAAGACTTCGCGGACTTTGCCGATTTCAACTTGAAGACCAATAAATTTGAAGATTTAACGAACTTTAAAATTTGGTGGACTTTGATGCTTCAACTTGAAGAGCGGTGGACTTTTAACTTCAACTTGAAAAATTAGCAGAATTGAAGACTTGTAGGTATTAAATAATTCAACTTGAAGACCGGCGAATTTGAGGACTTCAAATTGAAGACCGACGTACATGAAGACTTGGAAGGATTGAATACTTCAACTTAAAGTTTGGCGGACTTGCAGACGTCAACTTGAAGGGCGGTGGACTTGCAAAATTCAACTTGAAGAGCGACATACTTGAAGATTTGGAGGGCTTAAATAATTTAACTTGATGACCGATGAACTTGAGCACTTCAACTTGACCACCGACAGGCTTGAAGACTTGAATACTTCAACTTGAAGACTGGAGGACTTGCAGACTTCAACTTGAAGATTTGGCCTTCTACTAAAAGTCTACATCTATCCATCGGAGATGGTGATTTTCTATGGAGGCTTGAACCCATTGAACCACCAATCCTTGATTGCCTGATTTTTAAGTTCCAATCAAGTGGATTATATTCTATCATTCTTCATTCGAACAACAATTGAGGTAATATGTATATTTTGAACTCATGCGCGTCAGGAGTGACATGCAGTAAATACTCTTGAAAATTTGGTGTAATGACTTGCAATTTAAGCTCGTATTTTGATGAGCTTTGTAACTTAAAGATTTTGCTCAAATTTGAAGAGCTTCATGACATGCAGTTTAGGCTCGTGCATTCAGGAACATTGCAACTTGAATACTTTTTTCGAATTTGAAGAGCTTTACAACTTGAAAACTTTGCTTAAATTTTAAGAGCTTTACGTCTTAAAGTTTGGCTATAATTTTAAAAGCTTTATGACATGAAGTCTTTGCTCGACTTTGAAGAGCTTTCGACTTGAGTCTTTGCTTGAATTTGAAGAGCTTTGCAGCTTGAAGACTTTGCTCGAATTTGAAGAGGTTTACGTCTTAAAGTTTCACTCTAATGTGAAACGCTTTGTGACTTGAAGTGTTCGCTCAACTTTGAAGAGATTTGCAACTTTAAAAACTTTGCTCAAATTTGAAGAGCTTTACGTCTTAAAGATTTAGTTCAAAATTGAGGAGCTTCGTGACATATAATATATACTCATGTGCCAAGAAGCATTACAACTTGCAGTTTAGGCTCGTGCGTTGAGTAGCATTATAACTTACATTTTAGGCTCATATGTTAAGGAGCATTGCAACTTCAAGGATAATACTTCTTTAAAAACTTGCCATTTATAGGGCCGATTCTCATGCCATCTACATCAACCAACTTGTAAGCCCCACTTGAGTAAGCTTCTTGTACGACATATGGCCCATCCCATTTTGAAGTGAACTTCCCTAAATATTTATGGGAAGTAATTATGCGTCTTCATACGACAAGGACTTGATCTCCTACTTGAAAGGATCTCGGACGAACTCTTTTATTGAAGGCACGAGACAATCGAGCTTGATAACATTCAAGACTCTGTTGAGCTTCCAACCTCTTCTCATCAAGAGCCTCCAACTCTGCTAATCGAAGTTGAGCATTTTGTTCATCAGTCATCCCTTCTTGGATAGCCAGTCGTAACGAATGTATTTGACGCTTAAGTGGCAAGACGGCTTCGACTCCATAAACGAGTGATTAAGGAGTCGCCCGTGTTAGTGTGCGGTGAGTCATCCTATATGCCCATAGAGCTTCTTCCATACGGTCATTCCAATCTCGTTTGGATTTGGAGATGACTTTATTTAACAAGTTGCATAGAGTTTTGTTGAATGTCTCAGCTAGACCATTGGCGGCGGCATTGTACATCGAAGAGTCACGTTGCTTGAAGCCAAAGAGATCACAAATCTTGTTCATCAACCTATTATCGAATGGCTTTCCATTGTCCGTTATTATGTAACGAGGAATGCCAAAGCGATAAATAATATTTACTCGGATGAAACTTGCAACATTTTCCTTCTTTACTTCCTTAAGAGCAACAACTTCAGCCCATTTTGAGAAGTAGTCAGTTGCAGCCAAGATGTATAGGTGCCCATCAGAGGACTTTGGCAGTGGTCCAATAACATCCAATCCCCAAGCGTCAAATGGCCAGGATGCAACAGTCGGGTGCAACACTTCTGGAGGTTGATGAATAAAATTCGTATGGAAGTGACAAGCCTTGCATCTTCGAGCGTAGTTCAAACAATCTTTTACCATAGTTGGCCAATAATATCCCATCCTTTTTATATGTAAGTGGAGATTTGGTCCAGATTGGTGTGACCCACATACCCAGAATGTGCCTCTTGCAAAGCTTGGAGTGCTTCTTCTTCCTCGAAGCATCGCAAGAGTACTCTTTCGAATGACCTTCTATACAAAGTATCTTTGTAGTAAAGGAAGCGAGGTGCACGACGACGGATTTCAGTCCTTCTCCGTGGATTTTCTGGAAGTATCCCATAGCACAAGTAGTTGATAATGGGTTGTCTCCATTATTCTTTCTCAACTTCAGAAATAACTGTTGATACCCAATTTTTCCCATAATATTTCAAAACTATACCGGGGCATCAATTAGTATTTTTCATAAAATTTCTGTATTTTTTAATATTTTAACTAATTTCTCCCAACATTTATTTTATAAAACAATCACTAAATTGTATCACAAATAGTTTCATAACAATATTTTTGGCTTAATTCTATTATTTGCATTTGTACCAAGTTTCAATAATTGCACAAATAGCCACATTTGTATTTTTAGAATGCAAATCTAATTACTTTGCAACTATGGCCTATGCATGCATTATTATATTATTTGACTATAGAATAGCCTTTTATATTTTAAAATATTAAGTAATTATTTTAAAATATTTCCAGGCACAAAAATCATTTTTCACAACCTATTACTTATTTTTAAAATTGTTCTATCAATTAAAATAAGGTATTTAACAAATGGACCCTATTTTCAAATTTAGCCTAATTTCCCAACCCAATTTTAACTCCTTATAAACCAGCCCAGAAACCCCAGGCCCAATACCCCACCTGCCCGACCCAATACCCGGCCAAATCCTGGTCGTCGATCATTTTGATCAACGGTCTAGATTCACCCTTACCTAAATTAAACCTAATGATCTCCCCTCTAAGCCTCTCATTTTCCCCTCCTCTCACGCCAACAACTGATCCTCTCCTCTCTCAAAAGTTCTCAAGTCCTAACCTTAGCTCACCCTCATCGCCGTTCATCTGCTGTCGTTCATGGTATTTCCCCACCCCCGTCCGACTTTTAATGGCCTCCCTTATGTTGGTATTGCCATCCCTAAGGTCCTCGAGAGACCAGGGTCAGTTCACTCGCATCAGTGGCCCTTTCTCGCCCATTTCAGGCTATTCCAGTTCAATTTCGAGTAATATCTTCCTATGATCTAGGGATTTCTAAGCCTACTTCTTCATCTCTTTGTTGTTCTTCTCGAAACCCTAATTCCTTCCTTCTGATCTTCTTAGATCTGTACAGATCTGAGATGGTTTGGACCTATTTCACATGAGTTTTATAAGAACCGTCTGATTTTAGAATGATTTTCCATTCTTTCTAAATTAGGGTTTCCCGAAAATTTCCTTTTCCAAAACGTTTGATGATTTGAATGTTCAATCTTCTATTTTTTATGTGTTTTAGCCAATTTTGTATAGGTTGCTTTAACCCTAACTAGTTTATGCTAAAAACCCTAATTTTTTTTAACATTTTGTTTGGCTTCTGAGTTACTTGTGTACCGACTTTTTCTTATGCTTTGGTTCCTGTGATTTTTCTTTAGCTTAATTCGATGTCTTGTGATTTTTTATCCTAATATGCCTCTACTAAGTTTCTTGGTTCAACTTTTCTACTGATTCTATATGTCTATGTTCATTCTGGCTATTCATGTTTAACCTATATTTTTTATCCTTAAATCAGGGTTGCTTTGAATTCTTGAGTTACCAATTTGTTTTGTTAAAACCTATGTGTTGAATCCTGACTATTTCTTTCTTACCTTATTTGAATTGTCTGCGATAGTTGCCGACTTTTTAAGTGATTTTCTCCTTAATTAAACCCTTGACAATTCTGAAGTTCTTATTTTTTGTTTGATTTGAACTCTTTTCCTTAACAAAACCTTTGATTATTACTTCTTTACTTGATTTGATTAAACTTCTTGCCTTAATTAGTTTTCTCTTGCCTTATTTGAATCAAAGATGTTACTTGTTGATTCTTACTAATTGTTTCCTTAATTGAACTCCTATTCATTCACCCCTAATTACCTACTCTGACCCAAGTCTTACTTGATTTCCTTCCTTAAATGTCTGTCCTGCTTTTACGTTGATTGATTATCCCTTGATTAAGGGGAAAGACTTTACTGATTTCACGTGTGTGACTGATTCTGTGAATTTCCCTAATTGCTATGTAATTGATCCTTTACCTTATTTGTCTAACTCTTGATTACTATATATGCCCCTACCTATTATCACTTCTGGACACGAACAATAGTTTAGAAACTACCACTTTTACACTCTAACAAAATGGCTCTCTCTGCTCTCTCTGTTACTTGCGATCTCTGTTATTCCAGCCAGCTGCAAGCCAAGGCTGGAAATTGCACAATACCTTTCTCACATCTTGTGTTTTCTTTCTTCAACTAGGTATGCTTCTGATTAATTTTAAGAATCTAAACCTATGTGTTTATTTACTGCCTCAGTTCATATGGACTGAGTCTATTCTTGCTTCTGTTTACTGCTTACCCAGCATGCCAAATACTGCATATTCAAATATGTGATTAACATGTTTCCACTTTACTTGCTTGTTCTATCTTGTTTAACATGTCTACATATGTAACCAGCCTGTTTGACTTACTACTGTTTATCTAGCATGCCTAAACTTTGCTTTTGTGTAATTAGCATGCCTTTACTTGTTAATACTTGCCTAGCATGCCTATTTATGTCCTTGCCTGTTCTGCCTCACTCTTGATAAGTTAGTTAATCTCCCTAGAGTTACTCTAGATGTGTTGTTTAAATGTCCTCAACATGTTTCTGCTGTGATCTTTGATGCATGACCTGCATTCTATCTAACCTACTAGTTCCGTAGAACCCCCTTAAGAACTCTATGCATCCTGTTGTTTATGTGCTCCATTAAGGAGTATTCTCTATATTCCCAACCTCTCTTTCCTTGTGTTAAAGCTGTTTGCAAAAGTACTTCCTAAAGCCTGTTGGTTCTATGACTTGTGTTCTGATTGCAGATTGTTTTTTCATACTTTCTCAAACTGTTTTATCAATAAATAATTACTGGTTTTTAGAAATTCTTTTCATTCCTAAGACCTTTCTTTATACTCTTTACCAAACTCTTTCAAATCATTATGCACTCTCACATTACTCTTAGATTACTAAGTCCTGCCCCTCTGGTATGTGTACTGCTTTGAAACCCTTGAGATCTCTCTGAACTCTGGCATATCAGAGCTGGCACTTCCACACTGCACATAATCAGTTGTTATTTGAGAAAGGTCTAGGTGTGAGCAGTGCCCGGGATCCTTGAGGTCCTTAGGGAACTCTGACACACCTAGACATGAATTTGGCTATGGAACTTTGGGCATTCGAGACTACTAGAGGCTTGGAAACCACTTTGGGCCTACTTCAGGCTCCCTATAGCTTAATTTCTGTTCTATTTATGTAATTTTTATTCAATTATTGGTCTGTAATAATTAATTATAAACAAACATTGGGGTGATTAGTGAAAAAGGGTAGGCAGTCACATACTGTGGGTAAAGTTGGAGTAGATAACATGCCTATAGGGTCCATTTCAATTCAATTGTGTTTTGTTAGATAGCATGCCTATATGGGTTCATTTGGTTCAAAAAATGTGTTTGTTGGATAATATGCTTATAGGATCTGCTTTGGTTCAAATAAATTTTGCTTGCTTTACTTTCACACAATTAGAAGCCATGCATATAGGATCTAAATCAGCTTTAATAATAGAGATCATGCATATAAGGTCTAAATAAGCTTTAATAGACATCATGCCTATAAGGATCTGCTTTGGTCCAAATAAATTCTGCTTGCTTCGCCTTATGTTTAATTAGAAATCATGCCTATAAGATCTAAAACCAGTTTAGTTTAACTTTAACTTATGTTTGTAGACTCAGAATCAGTTTAATTAACTAATCTGTTTGTTTCTTTAATAAATTTTCAACGATGCCTTAATTAATATTACTCGAGAGCATGCCTATAGGATCCATATTGCCCGTCTAAAATTGTTCACTGTCTTATTGCATTCCTGATTAATGATTAGATACCATGCTCATAGGATATCTCTATTATACGCCTAGTCAAGCCTATAGGGCGATTGAAAAATCCTGCAACTATAAAACCATGTTCTGTTATCTGTGACTGCTCATATTCAACAGGTCTAAAATCAGTAGGCAAGCTAAATAGGTCTTTGACACTTTGGTCCAAACTTAATATTGCATATTCTCTGCTCTCCTAGATATCCTGTTCTAGAGTTCCTCTTAAATATCTAAACATTGTTGTTTGAGACGTGAACTTACTTGCTTTATTTGTGGAGGTAAAATGTGAGCCTTTAATTGTTCCATCTTTAATGCAGTCCTAATTGTTTTGGTTGTCGCCTAGAGTTTTTCCTTTAAGTACCTTAGGATGGTATAGAACTACCTATATTAGAGGTCCTAAATACCTTTAGGGCCACGAGGAAGGGACGGGTAGTGCACGCATAGGATATCTTTCAAGATTGCTAGAACGCTTTAGGTTATGACCAAGGGGAGGGAATTGGGTAGTAAGAATATGATGACTACGCGCTAATGTCACGTGTAGCCCCTCATTGAGGAGTAATTATCGGACATTATGTGGGTATGATCCTGTAGGCTAACCAACCTAGGACCCCTCTTTCCCAACTCTCGTTGTTTAAATGAATTTACTTTTCTTTATATACGTGCAAATTGTTCAAACCTTTCCCCTTTTTTTCATTAATATAATCATATATGTATGTCAAAACATGCCCTTATTTGCAAATATGTGTTAAAACTGTTTATTTGCTAAAATGACTAATTCACGTAGTTTAAGTTCGGTCGGGACCCACCGTTGTGGACTGCGAGGAGTGCCTAACACCTTCCCCTCAAGGTTATTTTGAGCCCTTACCCTAATTTCTGGTAATCCAAAGTAGTTACATGAGTTAATCGCTCTAGGTGCCCTAATGCACCATTATCCGTTAGGTGGCGACTCTTCAAATACCCAATTTCCAAAAGGAAACGAGTTGTTCCCAATGAATGTCGAAACCCGGACTCTGCGACGAAAAAGGGGGCACGACAGCATGGTGACTCTACTGGGGATATTTTTAGGCTCTTATCATAACGAACTTATCTTTTGTGAATTAGTCCAAGCATGCTCTATCTCACGTACTATTTCCCCTTAATTGAATTTAACTGTCTATTTTTAAAGCATTTATGATTCTTTTATTCCTGAAACTGACTTGTCTCTTTGTTTTCCTTTCTGTAACTATCTTTCAATTATTTAAATACCACATTTATCATTTCTTACGTGCAAATACTTGACAACATGCTATTTATTGTAGCATAAATCATGCTCAACATCATACTCCACTCGTTCGTAATTAATCCTAGAGCAACGCTTGATAAGTGTTTGTGCTCTTCCTATATATCACCCTTTTAATGCGGAAAGCGTATTTGCGGTAAAACTAGTCGATCAGCGGTGCGTTCGACAGTTCCGTGCCTTTCCCAGTCGAGTTGTCCGCTTGGGGGTCCTAGTCTAGACCTCTATAGCAGCCTTATTCTGGTTAATTGTACATGCATCATGGTCAAACCTAGCCGGATTAATATGTTGTCCACATAATAACCCTTTAAGACAAGCCTTGTCCAAAAGTCCATCGGGTTTTACATAATCCCAACGGACGTAACCACGATTATGTGCATTAATTTGGAGAAATAAGTGCCAATATGCTAATCATTATTGTATAAATAGACAAACCTAGAGGGGGAATGTGATGACCCAAAAGGTCATCACTTTGGGTCATCACTTGTTTTAAAACAAAACTCCGTATTCTGAGGCCTTGAAAACCTCATTTAGAGTCACCTCGATTTGTGTGTGCAGTCCGAGCGCGTAGCCAAAAAGCTTAAATATGATAATCTGTGAAAAATGATAAGTTTTGATTATTTATTTATAATAGTTTTAACCGAAGTCAAATTATTAACAATCGTAGGAAAATATGGGACTTGGGCGTATGCCCGGAATCGAATTCCGAGGTCCCAAGCCCGAGAAATGAATTTTCAAAGATAATTGTTTTCTGAAATTGTTTAAATAAATTTAATTAGAACATGATAGTATCGGGCCCGTATTTTTAGTTTTGGCGCTCGGTACAGGTCTTATATATGGTTTAAGTCATTTCTGTAAAGTTTGGTTGAAAATGGATGTCGTTTGACGTGATTCTGACCTAAATTGCTAAATTTGATACTTGATGAAGTTTGAAAAAAAGTTCTTGATTTTGAGGTTTGATTCATTGTTATTGAGTTTATTTTGGCGATTTGATCGTACGGATAAGTTCGTATGATGTTGTTTATTTAGTACGTGTGCTTGGTTTGGAGTTCCGATGGATCGGGTGAGTTTCGGGATGCCTTAGGTCTAAAAACACAGTTGTTGCAGGTTCAGAGGAATTTGCAGGTCTCTGAACCCGCTAGTGAGGTCTGTGAGAAATCGTGTGCGACCGAGGAAGGGCCAATGCCGTCTGCATGAGGTTCGTGCGGTGCGCAGTGGAGACTGTGCGGTCGCAGTCAGTTTTGTGTGGTCCGCACAGCTTTTCACTGGGTTGTGCGGCCGCGGTCGGTTTTGTGCGGTCCGCGCAGGGATCTGGACTGCAGTACCCTCAGGAAGGACTATGCGGCCGCGGTCCATTTTGTGCGGTCCGCATAGGGCACCTGAGGATAGTACAAATAGATGGGATTTTCAGTCATTTTTCATTCTTCAAAACCCCAAAAACATAAGAGGCGATTTTTCAAACAACATTTCTTCTCCAAATCAATTGTAAGTCATTTTTAACTAGTTTTCTTCAATCATTAACATCTTTTAACATGATTTCAAATTCAAATCAATGATTTTAATGGGGGAAATTGGGTGTTTTGGGTAGAACCTAGGTTTTTCAAAAATTGGAGATTTGGACCTCGATTTGAGGTCCGATTTCAAAACAAATCATATATTCCGGTTCGTGGGGGAATGGGTAATCGGCTTTTGGTTTGAACCTCTGGTTTTGACCATGTAGGCCCAGGGGCAATTTTGACTTTTTGGGTAAAACTTTGGAAAAACTCATTTTTCATGCATTGGGGTTGATTCATTTGGCGTTTATTGATGTAATTAAGTAATTTGTGACTATATACGAACGAATTGACGGTGGAATCAAGGGGTAAAGCTATAATTGAAGCTTGAGTTGTGTTCGAGGCATCCAGGTAAGTGTTTGGTCTAACCTTAGCTTGAGGGATTAGGAGTTGTGTCTTATTTGCTATTTGTTTCTTGTCGAGTATGACGTATAGGTATGGTGACAAGTATTTATGTGTTGGTGTCAAGCATGACAGTGAGTCTTATCTTGTGATTTTCATGATCTCGTTGTATTATTCATGCCTTGATGAAGATTTCTATTTGTTGTGTAAGGTTGTGGAAAAAGTTGTGACCTATGAACATTGAGGAGCGTTGGCTCCAGTGGTATAACGAATTGTGAAAGTATAAGTGATAATCGAAACTCTAGAGCATTGGCTCGAGCTATGAAGTGAATTGTGAAGTAAAAGTGAGAAAGAGAAGAGATCATTGTGTTGCCCCCTTACCGGGCTGTTGTTGAGTTGAGATTCCCTTGCATTGTGTTCTTAATTGATACTACGGACACTTTGGTTGATGATTCTTCGTGTTAGGTGTAATAACAAGTTTGGTTATTGCTGGGTAGTTAGGTGTTGTAACAAGTTTAGTTATAGCTGAGGTTGAAACTAGTTGAGTTATAGTTGAGATAGTTAGATGTTGAAACAAGTTTGGTTATGGCTGTTCCTCCCTTGCCGGGACGTATATACTTGTACTGTTGAGTTCCCTTACCGGGATACTGTAGTCTATTGTTGATCCCTTGCTGGGATAGTGTAGTCTATTGTTGATCCCTTCCCGGGACAGTTAACTATGATTATTGATGACTGTTTATTTGGAACGGGTCGCGCACCGCAACATTATTAGATATTATATTGGACCGGGTTGCACGCCGTAACAATTATATATGTGGATCGGGTTGCACGGCGCAACATTATTAGATATTATATTGGATCAGGTTGCACGCCGCAACAGTTATATATGTGGATCGGGTTGCACGCCGCAACATATGTTATATTAGATCGGGTTGCACGCCGCAACATATATTATATTGGATCAGGTTGCGCGCCGCAACATTATTAGATATTATATTGGATCAGGTTGCACGCCGCAACAGTTATATAGGTGGATCGGGTTGCACGCCACAACAGATGTTATATTGGATCGGGTTTCACGCCGCAACAGTTATATATACTGGATCGGGTTGCACGCCGCAACAGATGTTATATTGGATCGGGTTGCACGCCGCAACAGTTATATATGTGGATCGGGTTGCACGCCGCAACAATGTTAAATGATAAGGGATCGGGTTGCGCGCCGCAACAATATTATTATTGTATTGTTGTAGATATTGAGTTGTCCTTTTATATTTTATTAAGTTTCTATTGGATGGGGTTGCACGCCGCAATATATATTATATTGGATCGTGTTGCGCGCCGCAACAGTATTGTCATTGTATTGATTGTAGACATCGAGTGTTCTTTCATACTTTATTAAGTTTCTGATAGAATCGATATGTTTCCCCGAAGCATGTTTCCCCCTCCATTTAAAATTGTTGTTATCTTTTTATATTTCTGCTATATATTATATAACTGCACAAGTTTATCTAGAGTCTGGTCCTAGCCTCGTCACTACCTCGCCGGGGTTAGGCCACACACTTACCAGCACATGAGGTTGGTTGTGCTGATACTACACTCTGCACTCTGTGAAGATACCGGAGCGGCACTTGATCAGCAGCAGTAGCTTGGGAGCCAGCCTTCAGTCCACCGAGACACCGAGGTAGCCTTGCAGGCGTCCGCAGGCCCGACGTCTCCTCTATCTTATTATGTATTCTGTTATCTCAAGTATTCGAGACAAACAGTGTTATATTTTTTTCAAACGGTTGTATTTAGTACTCTTAGTAGTCTGTGGATGTTATGACACCAGGTTCTGGGGGCATGTATTGACTTTCAAAACATTCTGGTTTTATATTTATCTAAGACTTTCACTTAATCTCATATTCCGTTGTTATTTAACTGTTTATTTCCTTGTTAATATAAGATGTAAAAAGGATTAAAACAGAAGAACTAAAGATTTCTAAGTTCGTGGCTTGCCTAGCTTTACAAGTAGGCGCCATCACGACTCCCGAAGGTGGGCAATTCGAGTCGTGATAAGGAAAGGGCCTAACTCTCTCTGTTTGCAGAAAATGAGGCACAAAATCCCCAGATTTGGTATGGTCGGTAGCATACCCTCACTTTTGCTAGATTGGTGGAGGGATCTCCCTTCATGTGACCAAAACCATGTGAAATGAGTCTTAGGAAACTTTCCCTCTCTATTGGACCTTCAGCCCAACAAAATGTTGATCGAGGCTGCGACTACGTTTTGGGATAAGGAAAGGGTTGTGTTCCGTTTTGGGAACATAGAAATGACTCCCCTCCTAGAAGAAATAGGAGGATTTGTTGGGTTGCCTTGGGATAGCCCTAATATGTTAGCACCCAAAAATCGCACTGCTAGGGGATTTCTGAAAATGATGGGGCTGAAGAAGAATGACAACTTGAAATGCCTAAAGGACTCCTACAAACCATTTGAGTTCCTTTATGAAAGATACAGTTACAGCATCTCCTACCGTATTTTTGATGATGAGTTATCAATCACTTCTTTAGGTTGGATTCATCATATGGTCTTCATGTTTATTATGTGTTTCTTGGGCATGCTGGTATTCCCAATCCAAGGGGATAAGATCCATACTAGGCTGGCCATGGTGACCAAAACTCTGATTGATGGGATCGAGGGGGAGACATGCACTATCATCCCTATGATCGTTGCAGACATGTACCGGGCTTTGGAGAGATGTCAGAAGGGGTTCAGGTTCTTCGAGGGTTGTAACTTGCTACTACAGGTTTGTTGTTGGAACATCTCCAAAAGGGACAATACCGTCAAGAATTTCCGCAAAGGTCGTGGAATGATCACATAGCCTTCCATCATCCCAAAATAATGAACTACATTCCAAACATGTTTGCTCAGCCAGAGGATGCTGTGGGATGGGTACAACTTTTTGAAAATTTGACCGAGGATCAAGTCTAGTGGATGTTTGAGTGGTTCTCTACCGATGAATTCATCATCAGATCCAGGGATTTTCCGCACTTGGTGTTGATTGGGTTGAGGGGCATATACCCTTATGCTCCTCTCAAGGTTATGAGACCAGCAGACAGGAGACAAATCATACCACGGGTCGCTAAAATGTGTCACTTCAGAGCCAATTTCCAAGGTGACGCCATCCCGTATAAGAATGAAGCGCAATATATATGGAGCTTGAAGATTATTGTGGAGAAGGACACTATCGAGTCAGACCAATATCATGCGGGCCACTCATACCTTTACCCTTCTTGGTTGGAGAACAACATAACTGGGGTCGTTGAGCCAAGGGCTGGGCCAGGAAATATGGTCATAGACGAGGTTGCTGAAGTAGAGGTGAAGTACAACAAGCTGCGGAAAAGAGTTCGAGAGTCTGAAGCCGAGCATATGGCACTACATAAGGCTGATATGAAGTTGATTAACAAGTGGAAAGAAAGAGCTATTAAATCCAGCGAGAGTTTGGAATATCTAGAGTACAGTTTAATGGAGTTGGAAGGGAAGATGAGAAAAAGGGTCACTGACTTCTAGAACGCTGAAGGAAACGAAGGTGGGTATCTGACAAGGGTATTCCTACTGCTGAACCTACGCGAGTTGGGAGAGTTGATCAATAAGAGCATCCAGTCTAGAGAGGGTCCTTCTAGGACCAAATAGATTAGATTTACTTGCTTTTCAAATGTAATAAGGCCAAGAGCCATTAGTGACATTATCTTATTTAGTTTTGTTTTGGTTCTTTTACTTTTACATTAATGAAATGAGACAATTATTGACACTAAATTTCTCCAAATTAATTTGTCGCTAGGAATATCTCGGGCACAATGAGGTTCCCAAATTAGGATGTGAATTCACATTCCCGCAATATGTGTTTAAATATTGCAAATATTTCAGAATCCTTACTGACTTGTTTACCTTTTGTTTTTCTTTATTTCTTATTCCTAGCCTTTAAGGTTGGTTCACTCATAATGGCATCGTCAACATATCACACCAGATCTAGAGGCCCTCCATCTCCTCCTCCTCTAAGTAATACAAAAGGCAAATGAAAAGCAAAAATGGACGACTTAAGTGGTATTCGAAAGGATAATGCTGAGAACGCAGAAAATTCAGACGGTCGGAGTACTCCAGCACCAAATGATCTAGTCTTGAGGTTGGAAAAAAAGATATTGGAGCTACAGGGAGAGCTTGAGCAGGTCCGCAACTTGGAAAACTTATCCCTCGCCCTGAATATCCCCGACATCAACCAACAAAATGCAAAGAACCCAGCACCTCCCCAAAACACACCAAACCAACATCCACAAAACCCTCCTGCACCACATCAATACGCAACCCCACCCCAAAATCTCAATCCCCCACCAATACAAACTCCGCCACAACATCACTATCAACCAATTCAGTACCTACCAATCTCCACTTATCACACTCCCCATAACACACTACAACCCATTCCTGACCCTCAAAACTCAACCAATGACCACCACTACACCCAGGCACCTGGCACTCACCAAAACAACCCCATGTACTTGGAAACCATACCTCACTTTATCCAACCAATCTCCTATACACCAAAATCCTCCGAGAAGGACCTGCTCATTAAAAACATGGCTGAAGAACTCAAGAAGTTGACAAGTCGAGTTCAAGGTGTCAAAGGCGGTAAAGGAATAAAAGGTTTGAATTATGAAGACCTATGCATACAACCAAATGTAGAATTTCCAGAGGGTTACAAACCTCCCAAGTTCGAAATGTTTGACAGTATAGGTGATCCCAAGGTTCATCTGAGGACCTATTGTGACGAGCTTGTTGGAGTAAGAAAGGATGAAAGGATCCGAATGAATCTCTTTATGAGAAGTCTTACAGGAGATTCTTTGTCCTGGTACATCAGCCAGGATCGTAAGAAATGGTCCAACTGGGTGAGTATGGTGTCTGATTTCATGGATCGATTCGGGTTCAATACAAAAAATACACCAGATGATTTTCTACATCCAGAACCTTAAGAAGAAGCCCACTGAGACTTTTCGTGAGTACGCTACTCATTGGAGATCGGAAGCAGCCAAAGTCAGACCATCTTTGGACAAGGAACAGTTCTTCGTCAAAGCACATGATCCACAATATTATGAAAGGTTGATGGTTATCGAAAATTATAAATTCTCTGATATCATCAAACTCGGAGAAAGAATCGAAGAAGGAATCAAGATCTGGATGGTTACAAACTGTGAGGCATTATATGTCCCAAATAAGGCATTACAATCAGGCGGCATATCAAAGAAAAGAGACGTTGGGGTAGTAATGGTAGCTCAAGACCCGAAATCTCCACTTACATATCAAACAACTCCACCCACATATCAGACACCTCCACCCACATACCAAGCACCACCACCCACTTATCAACCCTCATCTCCCAGATATTCCCAACCAGCCAGTGCCTATCATACCTATAATTCCCAACCATCTCATTTCCAATTACCTCCAACTCGCCAAAATTTTCCAAGACCACAACCAAACTTTGACCGCAAGCCACCTAGACAGTACACTACTATTGCTGAACCCATCGACCACTTGTATGAAAGGTTGAAAGCCGCTGGTTACATCACCCCTGTTCCCGTTGTGGCATTAGAGAATCCATCCCAATGGGTAAACCCAAACAAAACCTGTGCATACCATTCTGATATGAAAGGGTACACCATTGACGAGTGCCAAACCTTCAAAGATAATATCCAGACGCGGATTGACAACAAGGTTATACAGGCAAAAGAAGCTGCACCCAACATCCGCAACAACCCCCTCCCTTATCATAGGGTTGGAGGGATACATGTGATAGAAATGGATGAGGAATGGGACCCTGAGGGGTCAATTGGGCTTATTCGAGAAGGCAATGACTTTTGCAGTCATACTTACTCTTATTGTAGTACAGACTCAGTCACCGCTCAAAGTTAAAATAACTGCATCAATTCCATTTGAGGTAGAGGTAGCTCCGCATGCGGCCACCCCTGTTCCATTTAAAGTGAAAGTGGCCACACCTTTCACGGTGATAGTATCAAGCACACCTCCTTTCAACTCAAAAGAAATACCCTCAGATTATGTTGCTGTGGCTAGGCAAAAAGGGAAGGCAAAGATAGAGGAATCTGATGTTACGCAAGGAATGACCAGAACCGGGAGAACTATACACCTGAACACTTGGGAGAACAAAGTAAGGATGATGCTACCAAGCATCCAGTCATTGAAATATGACTAGATGACCTTTGGAGGAAGTGCAAACAAGGGAATATTCCGTCATTAATCATTTGAACAAAACCCCAGCTCAGATATCCATACTATCACTGTTGCAAAATTCAGAGGCACAAAAGAATACTTTAATGAAGGTGTTGAGTGAAGCCTACGTGCCCAACAATATCACCTACGGAGAGATGGCCAATATGGTAGGGCATGTGTTGGAAAGTCATAAGATAATCTTTCACGAAGATGAGTTGCCACCAGAAGGGTTGAATCACAACAGAGCATTGCATATCACAGTGTAATTTGAAGACAAGTTCATTGTCAGGGTCTTGGTTGATGGAGGTTCAAGCCTCAATATTTGTCCATCGGATACTCTGAAAAGACTGGGCAAAGGTTTCCATGAAATACGGGTGGGGAGGATGAATGTGAAAGCTTTCGATGGATCCCAAAGGGCAACTATTGGGGAAATTAATCTTTCTCTATAGATGGGGCCAACTTGGTTTGACGTTAAATTTCAGGTGCTCGAGCAATCGGTGCCGCATCTGGATCAGACTTTTTACCAAGCTGATATAATATGGGGAACTGCAGAAGAAGAAGCGTTAGCTGGGCTGAGAAATTTGTTTTTAGAGGATGAAGACATGGACTGTAGTGCAATAATTGAGGAGGAGGAGAAAGAAGGCCTTACTATTCAGACTGTGGAGAAGGGAGTCGTCCTCAGGAACTGGATCGCCACACCATCCCGGGCCCGCCGAGTCCCTGGGTAGCTTGGCAGATTCTTTTCTATAGCTATTCCAAGAATTTAAGATTTTCAATAACTTTGTTTTAAAGATTTACTTATTTCAAAATAAACGCTCGATTCATCAAGCCGTACTTGTCCAGATGTTTTTCAGTTTTAATCAAATGCATTGCTCTTTATTATTCATTACTATTTTCTACACTTTCTTTCTACAGTGTTATTATTACTTTCCCTGATGAATCGGTGACTGTGACATGTAATGAAGCAACACAATATAAGGATAGTGATTCGGATGAAGAAGATGAGATACCCGAGGAAGTTGTCAGGGAGGCTGAAAACTTTGAGAATAAGCCTAAGTTCAATCTGGACGAAGCCAAAGCAGTAAATTTGGGGGACGCCGAGACCGTCAAGGAGACTCGCATCAGCATTCACTTATCACCGACAGAGAGGGAAGAGTACATCCGCTTCTTAAAAGAGTATGAGGACATTTTCGCATGGTCATATGATGACATCACCGGTCTAAGCACGTCCATAGTGGCTCACAAGTTGCCTACTAATCCTATGTGTCCGCCAGTGAAGCAGAAACTCAGAAAATTCAAACCATATATCAGCCTGAAAATCAAAGAGGAAGTTACTAAGCAAATCAAAGCCAAAGTTCTCTGGGTTGTGGAGTACCCAACCTGGTTAGCCAACATTGTGCTAGTTCTGAAGAAAGATGGGAAAGTCAATGTATGTGTTGACTATCAAGATTTAAATAGAGCAAGTCCCAAGGACGACTTTCCACTGCTAAATATACACATCCTGATCGACAACTGCGCCAAGCATGAACTTCAATCCTATCTAGATTGCTTCGTGGGTTATCACCAGATCTAGATGGATGAAGAAGACACAAAAAAATTGTTTTTATTACACCATGAGGGGTATACTACTACAAGATGATGCAATTTGGTCTCTAGAATGTCGGGGCTACCTACATGAGAGCAATGACAATCGTCTTCCTTGATATGATACACAAAAAATAAAGGTGTATGTGGACGATGCCATTATCAAATCCAAGAGGGTCGCGAATTACATAGCGAACTTGAGAAAGTTCTTTGACAGGTTAAGGAGGTACAACTTGAAACTGAACCCCGCCAAGTGTGCATTTGGGGTTACCACAACAAAGTTATTGGTATTTATTGCCAACCGTCGAGGGATCGAGTTAGATCCGTCTAAAGTCAAGGCTATTCAGGAGTTACCGCCATCTAGGAGCAAAAAGGACTTGATGAGCTTCCTAGGACGTCTCAACTATATCAGTCGCTTTATATCACAGTCCACAGTCATATATGAACCCATCTTCAAGATGCTGAGGAAAGATGCTGAGACAAGCTGGACCGAGGATTGTCAGAAAGCTTTTAACAAGATAAAGGAGTACCTGTCCACACTACCAGTTCTGGTCCTGCCGGAACCAGGACGGACTTTGCTACTCTATCTATCTGTATGAGATGGAGCCTTTGGATGTGTTCTGGGACAACATGACAAGATAGGAAGAAAGGAGCAAGCCATATACTACTTGAGTAAGAAGTTCACACCTTACAAAGCACGGTACTCTCTGCTGTAACGCACTTGTTGTGCTTTGACCTGGACGGCCCAGAAATTGAGGCATTACTTTCGTGCTTATACAATATACCTCATATCCAGGATAGACCCTTTCAAGTATATATTCTAGAAACCCATGCCAACAGGCAGATCATCTTGCTGAAAATCCGGTGGGAGGAGAATACGAACCCTTGAAAACGTATTTTCCTAACAAAGAGGTGTCATTTGTAAGAGAGGACATTACCGAAGTATACGACGGTTGGAGGATGTTCTTCGACGGAGATGCAAATTTCAAAAGAGTGGGCATCGGAGCAGTTTTGGTATCAAAAATAGGTCAACATTATCTGATATCTGCTTAACTCAGGTTTCCCTGCACCAACAATATCTCAGAATATGAAGCTTGCATATTAGGATTCAATATGGCAATCGACATAAATATTTAGGAGTTGCTGGTAATCGGTGATTCAGATTTTCTTGTGTACCAGGTACAAGGAGAATGGGCCACCAAGAATTCCAAGATATTGCCATATCTGCACCATGTGCAGGAATTGAGAAAGAGATTTACAAAGATAGAGTTTCGGCACGTACCTAGAATTCAGAATGAGTTTGCCGATGCATTGGCTATCTTGTCATCTATGATGCAGCATCCATACAAGAATTTCATTGATCCCATCCCCATGAGAATTCATAATCAGCCGGTGTATTGTGCTCATGTTGAAGAAGAAACAGATGGAAAACCTTGGTTCCATGACATCAAGGAGTATTTGGCGAAAGGAGAATATCCGGATCATGCAAACCACACTCAGAAATGCACACTTTGGAGATTGTCCAATCACTTCTTCCACAGCGGAGGAAGTTTGTATAGGAGAACTCCTGATTTAAGACTGCTAAGACGTGTCGATGCAAAAGAGGCTTCTAAGTTACTTGAGAAGATACATGCTGGGACTTGTGGCCCACATATGAACGGCTTTGTCTTAGCCAAGAAGATACTCAGGGCCGGTTATTTTTGGATGACCATGGAGACAGACTGTGTCCAGTATGTCCGCAAATGCTACCAATGCCAAGTGCATGCCGATATGATAAAAGTGCTTCCAAATGAGCTCAATGCCACAAGCTCACCTTGGCCATTCATCGAATGAGGATTGGATGTCATCGGCCCTATGGAGCCCATGACTTCAAACGGGCATAGGTTTATTCTGGTAGCCATTGATTACTTCACAAAATAAGTAGAGGCTGCATCTTACAAAGCCATAACCAAGAAAGTCGTCGCAGACTTTGTCAAAGATCGTATTGTTTGCTGATTCGGAGTACCCAAGTCCATTGTTACCAGTAATGCCACCAATCTAAACAGTGATCTGATGAAAGCCATGTGTGAAACTTTCAAAATCAAACACAAGAATTCCACAGCCTATAGACCTCAGATGGATGGAGCCGTAGAAGCAGCCAACAAAAACATCAAGAAGATACTAAGGAAGATAGTAGAAAACCACAAACAATGGCACGAGAAGCTTTATTTTGCTCTGTTGGGATACCGCACCACGGTTCGCACATCAACTGGGGCAACCCCCTACATGCTGGTTTATGGTACTGAGGTTGTCATCCCAGCTGAGGTAGAGATTCCTTCTTTAAGAATCATATAGGAAGCTGAACTCAGCGATGCAGAATGGATAAGGAGTAGCTATGAACAATTGACCCTCATAGATGGAAAAAGGATAAACACAGTATGTCACGGTCAGCTTTACCAGAATAGAATGCCCAGAGCTTTCAACAAAAGGGTCAAACCAAGGCAATTTGCACCAGGACAGCTGGTACTGAAAAAGATCTTCCCACATCAAGATGAAGCCAAAGCAAAATTCTCTCCCAACTGGAAAGGTCAATACATGGTTCATAGGGTACTAACAGAAGGAGCACTCATACTTGCAGAGATGGATGGAAAAATTTGGCCAAAACCAATCAACTCAGATGCAGTCAAGAGATACTATAATTAGACTATTTACATATACTCATCTGATGTAATTGAACTACGCTTGACCTGATTCCCGTTTAAGAGGGGATACGTAAGCAGCCTTATGGGTTCGGTCATATCATAATAAAATTTCCATTTCCCCTAAGATCAGAAACTAGGGCAGAATTTTGATGAGGACCCTCAAAATTCCAGAGCAAGTCCAGCCAATGCCAACATATACCATATGGTCTGAAATCGGTTAAGAAACTGGGGCAGAATTTTGAGAAGGATTCTCAAAATTCCGAGGAAGGTTCAACAAAGTTTGCAAATGGCCAAAGGATCATCTACCAAACTGGGGCAGAATTTTGAGGAGGACCCTCAAAATTCTAACAAGAGGAAGCTGCAATGTCTCTAAAATGCGTTACAGTCACTAGCTCATCTAAAATTACTGGATATTTTAATACGTTTATAAAACAACTCTATTTTATCAATAATTGCATATTTTCGAAAACTCTATTTTCATAACAGTAAGGTGTTACCCAGGGAAACTCAAATAAGGCCTCCAGAACGGAACAAAGCAAGGCCAACAGACAGAAGCACGAACCAACCTCCCCTCACAAAACTTACAATTTTTCTTTGAACGCAAGCACATTTGACATAGCAATAACATTCGAAAATATGTATACACAAAGCAAATTCACTATCAATCCGGCCATCAGACACCGAATATATTTCCAGCTAAGAAATATACTACTCTTATTTGCTACTCGCTCTTTGCATGGGACTAAGCCTTGTCCTGCATACTTGCATGAGGCTAATCTTTGCCTCTATATTTGCATGAGGCTAATCCCTACCTCCAAACTTGCATGAGGTTAATCCCTGCCTCCATATCTGCATAAGGCTAATCCTTGCCTCCATACTTGCATGAAGCTAATCCTTGCCTCTATATTTGCATGAGGCTAATCCCTGCCTCCATACTTGCATGAGGCTAATCCCTGCCTCCATATCTGCATGAGGATAATCCCTGCCTCCATACTTGCATGAGGCTAATCCCTGCCTCCATATATGCATGAGGCTAATCCTTGACTCTATACATTCATGAGGCTAATTCCTACCTCCATATCTGCATGAGGCTAATCCTTTCCTCCATACTTGCATGAGGCTAATCCTTGCCTCCATATTTGCATAAGGCTAATACCTGCCTCCATATATGCATGAGGCTAATCCTTGCCTCCAAACTTGCATGAGGCTAATCCTTGCCTCCATACTTGCATGAGGCTAATCCCTGCCTCCATATCTGCATGAGGCTAATCCCGGCCTCCATAGCTGCATGAGGCTAATCCTTGCCTCCACACCTGCATGAGGATAATCCATGCTTCCACACTTGAATGACGCTAATCCTTGCCTCCATATTTGCATGAGGCTAATCTCTACCTCCATATCTGCATGAGGCTAATCCTTGCCTCCAAATTTGCATGAGGCTAATCCTTGCCTCCATATATGCATGAGGCTAATCCCTGTCTCCATATCTGCATGAGGCTAATCCCTGCCTCCATAGCTGCATGAGGCTAATCCTTGCTTCCATACCTGCATGAGGCTAATCCATGCCTCCACAATTGCATGAGGCTAATCCTTGCCTCCACACTTGTGTAAGGCTAATCCCTGCCTCCATATCTGCATGAGGCTAATCTTTGCCTCCAAACTTGCATAAGGCTAATCATTGCCTCCATATTTGCATGAGTCTAATTCCTACCTCCATATCTGCATGAGGCCAATCCCTGCCTCCATAGATGCATGAGGCCAATCCCTACCTTCATATCTGCATAAGGCTAATCCTTTCCTCCATATTTGCCCGAGGCTAATCCTTGCCTCCATATTTGCATTTGGCTAATCCCTACCTCCATATCTGCATGAGGCTAATCCTTGCCACCATATTTGTATGAGGCTAATCTCTGCCTCTATATTTGCATGAGGCTAATCCTTGCCTCCATAATCTGCGTGAGGCTAATCCCTGCCTTCATACCTGCATGAGGCTAATCCCTACCTCCATATCTGCATGAGGCTAATCCCTGCCACCATATTTGTACAAGGCTAATCCACATCTGCGTGAGGCTAATCCCTGCCTCCATATTTGCACAAGGCTAATTCTTGCCTCTATATTTGCATGAGGCTAATCCTTTCTTCTGTACCGGCATGAGGCTAATCCATGCCTCCATATCGGCATAAGGCTAATCCCTACCTCCATATCTGTATGAGGCTAATCCTTGCCTCCATATTTGCATGAGGCTAATCCCTACCTCCATATTTGCATGAGGCTAATCCTTGCCTCCATATCTGTATGAGGTTAATCCCTACCTCCATATCTGCATGAGGCTAATCCTTGCCTCCTTATTTGTATGAGGCTAATCCATGCTTCCACACTTGCATGAGGCTAATCCCTGCCTCCGCATTTGAATGAGGCTAATACCTACCTCCACAGTTGCATGAGGTTAATCCTTCCCCCCACATTTGCATGGGACTAAGCATTGTCCCTCATTGCATAAATATTGCTCTATTCTAGTACTATCTATTTACTTTTCAATCGGGCTAAGCTCTGCCCTTCATTTCACAATACTATGGCTCGTCTTGTTAACATTATATTATTGCATCTCTTGGGATAAAATATCGCCAATCTATCCAAAGGTGTCTTAATCTGAAAGGCATCATCCTCATAGCCGGAAGACACCATGCCATGGCCTGAGGATCTCTCACATTCACATATCATTATTCAAAGGCGTCATGGTTCAGAGGCACCATTTGCATGGCCCGAGAACACCATTTCATGGCCTCCAAATCCCTCACTAAACAATTCATGGCCCAGGACATCATGGTCCAAGGCCGTCATCCTTAACCGTCCGAAGATAACTTTCATAGTCCAAAGAGAATCTGCATCATGTTTAAAATTTTAGCACAAATACATGTTCGTAGCATCTCTTTATCTGCAGGTGACCATCAAGCAACTGTTATCCTAGAAGGAGTGACCTCGCTCCAGTTCCTTCAACTATCTCAAACCTGGACCATTCACCATAGCTACTCTTGCATCCACTCCAAAATCTAGTGTCCATTCTTGTAATGACTTCATCGGTATATTCCACCAATGAATCTGGAACTACACGTGGCCTGATTCCTATAAAACTAGGGATATGTAGGCAGCTCAAAGACCAGAGTCCAGCCTCTGTCTTTCAAAACTTCCCATCCGGTCAAAATTGGCCATCATTTCTTTACCTGAAAACTCTTTTCATCCTTCCCGGGTAAAGAGAGGCAGCTATTGATACCCAATTTTTTCCATAATATTTCAAAACTATGTCGAGGCATCAATTAGTATTTTTCATACAATTTCTGCATTTTGTAATATTTTAACTAATTTCTCCCAGCATTTATTTTATAAAACAATCACTAAATTGCATCACAAATAGTTTCATAATTATTTTTGTGGCTTAATTCTATTATTTGCATTTGTACCAAGTTTCATTTATTGCACAAATAACAAGATTTGTATTTTTAGAATGCAAATATAATTAGTTTGCAACTATGGCCTTTTATATTTTTAAAATATTAAGTAATTATTTTAAAATATTTCCAGGCACAAAATCATTTTTTCATAGCCTATTAGTTATTTTTTAAATTGTTCTATCAATTAAAATAAGGTATTTAACAATGGTCCCTATTTTCAAATTTAGCCTAATTGCCCAACCCATATTTAGCCCCTTATAAACCAGCCCAGAAAACCCAGTCCCAACCTGCCCGACCCAATACCCAGCCAAATCCTAGCCATTGATCATTTTGATCAATGGTCCAGATTCACCCTTACCTAAATTAAATCTAATGACCTCCCCTCTGAGCCTCTCATTTTCCCCTTCTCTCACGCCGACATCTGATCCTCTCCTCTCTCAAAAGCTCTCAAGTCCTAACCCTAGCTCACTCTCATCGACATTCATCTACTGTCGTTCAGGGTGTTTCCCCACCATCGTTAGGCCTATAATGGCCTCCCTTATGTTGGTATTGCCATCCCTAAGGTCCTCGAGGGACCAGGGTCAGTCCAGTCGCATCTATGGCCCTTTCTCGCCTATTTTAGGCTATTCCGATTTGATTTCGAGTAAGATCTTCCTATGATCTAGGGATTTCTATGCCTACTTCTTCATCTCTGTATTGTTCTTCTCGAAACCCTAATTTCTTTTCTAAGCCTACTTCTTCATCTCTATATTGTTCTTCTCAAAACCCTAATTTCTTCCTTCTGAACTTCTTAGATCTGTACAGATCTGAGATGGTTTGGACCTATTTCACATGAGTTTTATAAGAACCGTCTGATTTTCAATTCTTTCTAAACTAGGGTTTCCCGAAAATTTCTTTCTCCAAAATTTTTAATGATTAGAATGTTCAATCTTCTATTTTTTATATGTTTTAACCAATTTCGTATAGGTTGCTTTAACCCTAACTAGTTTATCTAAAAACCATAATTTTTATTAACATTTTGTATGGCTTCTGAGTTACTTGTGTACTGACTTTGTCTTATGCTTTGGTTCCTGTGATTTTTCTTTAGCTTAATTCGATGTCTTGTGATTATTTTATCCTAATATGCCTCTACTAAGTTTCTTGGTTCAACTTTTCTACTGATTCTATATGTCTATGTTCATTCTGGCTATTCATGGTAAACCTATATTTTTTCCTTAAATCAAGGTTGTTTTGTATTCTTGAGTTACCATTTTGTTTTATTAAAATCAATGTGTTGAATCCTGACTATTCCTTTCTTGTCTTATTTGAATTGTTTGCAATATTTGCGGACTCTTTACGTAGTTTTCTCCTTAATTAAACCTTTGACTATTCTGAAGTTCTTATTTTTGGTTGGATTTGAACTCTTTTCCTTAACAAAACCTTTGATTCTTAATTCTTTTCTCGGTTTGATTGAACCCCTTGCCTTAATTAATTTTCTCTTGCCTTATTTGAATCAACTATGTTACTTGCTGATTCTTACTAATTGTTTCCTTAATTGAACATCTATTCATTCACCCCTAATTACCTACTCTAACCCAAGTCTTACTTGATTTCCTTCCTTATATATCTATCCTGCTTTTACCGTTGATTGATTATCCCTTGATTAAGGGGAAACACTTTACTGATTTCACGTGTATGACTGATTCTGTGAATTTTCCTAATTGCTACACAATTGATCCTTTACCTTATTTGTTTAACTCTTGATTACTATATATGTACTTACCTATTCTCACTTCTGGACACGAACAATAGCTCAGAAACTACCACTTTTACAAGCTAAGAAAAGGGCTCTTTATGCTCTCTCTGCTACTTGTGATCTTTGTTATTCCAGCCGGCTGCAAACCAAGGCTGGAAATTGCACAATACCTTTCTTACATTTTGTGTTTTCTTTCTCCAACTAGGTATGCTTCTGATTAATTTTAAGAATCTAAACCTATGTGTTTATTTACTGTCTTAGTTCATATGGCCTGAGTCCATTCTTGCTTCTGTTTACCGCTTACCCAGCATGCCAAATACTGCCTATTCAAATCTGTGATTAGCATGTTTCCACTTTACTTGCTTGTTTACTATCTTGTTTAACATGTCTACATATGTAACCAGCCTGTTTGACTGACTACTGTTCATCTAGCATACCTAAACTCTACTTTTGTGTAATTAGCATGCCTTCACTTATTAATACTTGCCTAGTATTACCATTTAAGTCCTTGCATGTTATGCCTCACTCCTGCTACATTAGTTAATCTCCCTAGCGTGACTCTAGTCGTGTTGTTTAGATGTCCTCAACATGTTTCTGCTGTGATCTTTGCTACATGACCTGCATTCTATCTAACTTACTAGCTCTGTATAACCCCCTTAAGAACTCTATGCATCATATTGTTTATGTGCTCTATTAAGGAGTATTCTCTGTATTCCCAACCCCTCTTTCCTTGTGTGAAAGTTGTTTGCCAAAGTACTTCCTAAAGCCTGTTAGTTCTATGACTTGTGTTCTGATTGCAGATTGTTTTTTTCATACTTTCTCAAACTGTTTTATCACTAAATCAGTACTGGTTTTCAGAAATTCTTTTCACTCCTAAGACCTTTCTTTTTACTCTTTACCAAACTCTTTTAAATGAAATTGGCTATGGAACTTTGGGCATTTGAGACTACTGGAGGCTTGGAAACCACTTTGGGCTTGCTTCAGGCTCCATATAGCTTAATTTCTATTATATTTATGTAATTTTTATTCAATCATTGGTCTGTAATAATTAATTGTGAACAAACATTGGGGTGATTAGTGAAAAAGGGTGGGTAGTCACATATTGTGGGTAAAGTTAGGGTAGATAGCATGCCTATAGAGTCCATTTCAATTCAAATGTGTTTTGTTAGATGACATGCCTATAGGGGTTCATTTGGTTCAAAAAATGTGTTTGTTGGATAATATGCCTATAGGATCTGCTCTGATTCAAATAAATTTTGCTTGATTTACTTTCACACAATTAGAAGTCATGCCTATAGGATCTAAATCAGCTTTAAAATAGAGATCATGCATATAGGGTCTAAATCAGCTTTAATAGACATCATGCCTATAAGGATCTACTTTGGTTCAAATAAATTCTGCTTGCTTCGCTTATATTTAATTAGAAATCATGCCTATAAGATCTAAAAATAGTTTAGTTTAATTTTAACTCATGTTTGTATACTCTCAATCGGTTTAATTAACTAATTTGTTCATTTCTTTAATAAATTTTCAACTTTGCCATAATTAATATTACTAGAGAGCATGCCTATAGGATCCAAATTTCCCGTTTAAAATTGTTCACTGTCTCATTGCATTCCTGATTAATGATTAGACACCATGCTCATAGGATATCACTATTATACGCCTAGGCAAGCCTATAGGGCGATTAAAAAATCCTGCAACTATAAAACCTTGTTCTGTTATCTGTGACTACTCATATTCAATAGTCTAAAATCAGTAGGCAAGCTGAATAGGTCTTTGACACTTTGGTCCAAACTTAATATTTCATATTCTCTGCTCACCTAGATATCCTGTTCTAGAATTCCTCTTAAATATCTGAAAACTGTTGTTTGAGATGTGCACTTACTTGCTTTGTTTGTAGGTAAAATATGAGCCTTAAATTGTTCCCTCTTTAATGCAGTCCTAATTGTTTTGGTTGACGCCTAGATTTTCTCCTTTAAGTACCTTAGGATGGTCTACAACTGCCTAAATTAGAGGTTCTACATACCTCCAGGGCCACGAGGAAGGGACCGGTAGTGCACGCATAGGATATCTTTCAAGGTTGCTAGAACGCTTTAGGCTATGACCAAGGGGAGGGAATTGGGTAGTAAGGATATGATGACTACGCGCTAATGTCACGTGTAGCCCCTCATTGAGGAGTGATAACCGGACATTATGTGGGTATGATCCTGTAGGCTAACCAACCTAGGACCCCTCTTTCCCAACTCTCGTTGTTTAAATGAATTTACTATTCTTTAGATACATGCAAATTGTTCAAACCTTTTCCCTTTTATCATTAATATAATCATACATGTATGTCAAAACATGACCTTATTTGCGAATATGTGTTAAAACTGTTTATTTGCTAAAATGACTAATTCACGTAGTTTAAGTTCGATCGGGACCCACCATTGTGGACCGTGAGGGGTGCCTAACACCTTCCCTTCAAGGTTATTTTGAGCCCTTACCCTAATCTCTGGTAACGTAAAGTAGTTACATGAGTTAATCGCTCTAGGTGCCCTAATACACCATAATCCGTTAGGTGGCGACTCTTCAAATACCCAATTCCCAAAAGGAAACAAGTTATTCCCAATGAATGTCGAAACCCGGACTTCGCGAGGAAAAAGGGGGCACGACAACAGCGACAAGATACTTGAGTTCATTTTTTTCACTTTCCGCCTCATTTGGCGGCGGTATTATCCATTTCTGGTAGATAGTAACTTGCGCTTGATCAGGCAGGATTAACGATGAAGCTAGGGTAGCTAAAGCATTAGCCTTCTTATTTTCTTTCTTTGGAACATGCTGAATAGTCACATCGTCGAGCCACCGCATTAATATTTTAGCGTAATCATGATATGGGTGTAGTTCAGGCTTCTTGACCTCTTAACTACCTAATAGCTGATTAACCACTAACTGGGAGTCACCAAAGACTTGCAATTGCAATTGCTTCATATCAACGGCCATTTCAAGCCCAAGTATTAATGTTTGATACTCAGCAACATTGTTGGAACAGAATTGTGTTAAGGTGAAGGAGTAGGGCAAGACTTCACCTTGGGAAGTGACAAACACTACACCAGCACCAGCTCTTCCACGATGCAAGGCACCATCAAAGTATATCTTCCATGGAGGTTGAACTTCAACGACCATTGCATCCTTATCAGGTATTTCACTTGTTAGCTCCCAATCATCACGTATAGGATGATCTGCCAAGAAGTCCTCTAATGCTTGTCCTTTTTAGCCTTCTAAGGGATGTACACGATTTCAAATTGTTGAAACTTAAGGTACCACCATGCTAGTTGATCACTAAGGACGGGTTTTGACATCACAAACTTGATGGGATTTGATCTAGAAACCAAACGAACGACATGAGCTTGAAAGTAGTGCTTCAACTTTTGGATTGAGAAGATTAGAGCCAAACATAACTTTTCAATTGGCGAATAATTTAGCTCATTTGGTGTCATCATTCTGCTTAAGTAGTAAAGGGAGTTTTCTTTCCCTTCACTATTTTCTTGGGCCAACAACGCTCCAAGAGGCCATTCTTGTGCTGAAATGTATAGTATCAGCGGCTTTCCAAGTATAGGGGCTTCCAAAACCGAGGTCTTCATCAAGTAAGATTTGATGCTCTTAAAGGCATTGCTACACGCTTGGTCCCATTTGAAAGGGACACCTTTCTTCATAAGGTGACTGAATGGTTGGCACTTCTCAGCTAGGTTTGAGATGAATCTCCTAAGGTACGCTAACTTTCCCTGCAGACTTTTCAATTCGTGAATGTCCCGAGGCTCAGGCCTTTTCAAGATTGCATCTACTTTGGATTGATCAATTTCAATCCCTCGATGTCGAACAATGAAACCAAGGAACTTTCTGGAAGTAACTCCAAAGGCGCATTTCAATGGATTCATACTAATTTGGTACCTCCGGAGCAACTCAAACACCATTCTCAAGTCTTTCAACTGGTCGCTTTTCTTTATTGCTTTTATCACCAAGTCATCAACATAGCATTCGACATTCTTGTGAAGAAGGTCATCAAAGATATTCTGCATAGCTCTTTGGTAAGTAGCACCAACATTCTTTAAGCCAAAAGGCATTACCTTGTAGCAATAAATACCCTTGGGGTACGGAATGCAGTAAGCTCTTCATATTTTGGCGCCATGCAAATTTTGTTATAGCCTGACGAACCGTCCATAAATGACATTGCCTCATACCCAGTAGTAGCATTGATCATCAGTTCTGGAATTGGAAGCGGAAACATCTTTAGGACACGCATTGTTAAGATCCCTAAAGTCAATGCACACTCGAATCTGGCCATTTTTCTTCCTTATAGGGACAATACTTGAAACCCATGTTGGGTATTTAACTTCACGAATAAAGCCAATTTCGATGACTTTGTTAACTTCGGTTTCAATCAAGAGAACCAAGTCAGGCCGAAAGCGCCTTTGGGCTTGTTTAACAGGGCGAGCGCCATTTTTGACTGCAAGGTGATGGACTACTACTTTCGGGTCCAAGCCAGGCATCTATTTGTAACACCAAGCAAAGACATCCCTGAACTCCTTGAGTAACTCAATATAAGTGCTCTCTTCATCAACTTCTAGTAAAGCACTTAGGTAGGTGGGTCTTGGTTCTTCATCGGTGCCAAGGTTAACTTCTTTTAAGGCATCAACGGTCATCTTCACATCTTCTTCAAGTTTAGGTGGAGCATCTTTCGCATCTTCATCTTCTTGAGGGTACCCATCATTGAAGTATATGTGTTAACATGGTGAAACATCCTCCAATTCTGCATTATCCTCCATTGAAAATGGAACACCATTCTCGCCTTGTACAGTAACATGATACGAGGAACCCATACTTTCTTCATCTTCATCATGTTCCTTAGTGTAGACCATAATATATGGCTTTACCTTCAGTACCTCTTTACATGAAACCACAAGTTTTGTTTGTTGCCTCATTCTAGAAGGAACCAAACTTTGGAAATCCTTAGGGATCTTCTAGATTTTTGGCGAAGCAGGTGTTCTTATGATTTAAAAATTTCTTTAGAACTTGTTCCCCTTCTTTAATGGACCCAATCTTTCATACACAGAGGTTCTCACGGGTGATTTTCCAAGTCTATCAAAGACAAAAGGCTTGTTAGAAGCGGCTGTTCATCTTTTACAGTGATATAATTGTTGCTTTCTCTTCTTATGGAGATGCACACTGGTGACGGTTGCTTATTTCCCAAACCTTCACGTGCTTGCCTCGTTGTAACTTCTGATGGTAGCTTCCCTAACTTTGACGGCTCATTGGGATTGTATCCAGCTTTTGCAAATAGCTTGTAAGCGTTAGGGTCAAAACCTTCATCTATTCGCTTTGTAGGGAGTGCCACATTCTGCAAACGATTTTAGGCTAAAAACCCTACAAGTGGCTTCGAGGACAACTTTACTGCCTCAATTGGTTTTACCGGAAGATTTAAATTCTTTAGCTTGTTAGTTTGGAGATTAGATGATTTGCCCTTGTCTTTATTCCTTTTAGGGACATATTTGAGTGCGGGACTTACTTTCTTTCCATATGACGCAATATCCCCTTTATGAGATTTATTCACGTTGGCATGTACCTCCTTAGTAACAACTTTGGATTCTTGCGGGTCTATTCATTCTTGCTTTTCATGCCATTATCAGCTTTTATCTCCTTCACAATGCGGTTCTTCAAGTAGAACTTTGCATCGGCGAAGTGTGACTCTGTCTCGATGAATGACTCATCATCAGCAACTATCTTTTTCTCGACTTCACCCTCGTAGTATTTTAAACATTGATGGTAGGTAGATGGAAACACTTTATTCTCATGTATCCAAGGCCTTCCAAGCAAGAAATTGTATGAAGTCTTTGTGTCGATTACATGCAGCCATGCACATGATTGCCTATGGCTGTTTGCCCCCTTGGTTGAATCCTTGGATAATCACACGACTTTCTGAGAGTTCGCTCATAGGAATACCAAGTTCCTTCACAGTGTGAATTGGCAAAATGTTCACTGATGATGTTATGCCCCGCAATATTACGTCAATATTTTGTCCTACAGTATTATATTACGGTGATGTTACGCTTCGCAGTACCAAATTACGACGATGTAGCACCCTGTAGTATTTTATGTTGAATTTGTCGTAAGGTAATTAACATCAGTCCAAGTAAAAGATTATTTGGAGATTATAAAGATTATGCTATTTCACAAGTGATGAGTAAATTCATGAACGTAAAAGGGGAAGCAAGTCAAAGAAAATGAATGTTCGTCCACGTTTGGCATTTGGGATAAAATATGGGTCGAGCGATAATACCCGATAATTATGAACTAGTACCATATAAGATACCAGATGACCGGTGGTATAACGTATAAAAAGTATATTAAAAATAAGTAGAATTTTAAGTAATTTTGGGTAATTTTTTAATTATGCGGGTAATTGGTTAATTACCGTGTAGTGGGACATTACCTAGTTAACTAATAAGTGGGTAAAGATTAATAATCTCCACCCACTCGCCACGTGGCAGCAGGCCACCATTCAAACCTATGACTAATTAGTCATAGGTGCTTAGTGGCTAAAAACGTGTAAGAATTACAAGATAGGCTTGAAAAATCTTGGTCTTTTAAAAGCTTATATTTTTAGTCAAAATGAAAATTTCACTCTTTCATCTAAATTCAACCAGAACACTAAGAAACCTTAACAATATGAAGATTTTATTCTTCAAAAATGTGAGGTTACATTATTAAAAATGTGAGCTTTCAAGAATTTAGTAACGTACGAGTTCATGGATTTTCCCTTACTTCGATCCGCCGTTATGTGTTGACGCAATCATCGGGTGTTAAAGGTATTGTCAGGAGAATCGGTTTAGGTATGTTTAGGCTATCCCCTCTTTCTTTTTGGCATGATCCAAATTATACAACAGAAACGAGCAAACACATAGTTTCCATAAATTACTTTATTCATAGAAATACTAAGGGTATCTATGTTCTTGATTCCCCATGTGAATTATTATCTTGTGTTAATGGGTCTTAGAAAAATACGTATTTGATAAAATTTATCCGAAAGGCATATTGAGTTTTATGGCATTCCGAGAAAATCTTATTAACGTATTTCTATGCATTTCATGCATTTATACATGTACATTGACCCATGACTCAGACGGTGTTAAATATGCATATATATATACGCGTATATATATATATATAGGATATGGGAAAAGGTTACAGCGTTATATACACACCACTACCTGATCAGCTGGTATATGTTGATGGTTTTGCCGATAGTGGCCGAGATGATATGATGGGATGCCCTCAGAGGCTTGATGATGTTATGAACACATGTACCTATGCACGACATGACATTCATATGCATATGCATGACACTATAATTATTTCATAATGTACAGAGCTATCCAAACTTACAGGTTGATTCATTTACTCTATATTTCTTCCATGTCTGTTATGTACTTATTCATGTGCCTTATATACTCTGTACATTTTTCGTACTAACGTCCCTTTTGCCTGGAGACACTGTGTTTCATGCCCGCAGGTCCTGATAGACAAGTCGAGAGCCCTCCAAGTAGGCTATCAGCTCAGCAGGAGATGCTGGTGCGCTCCATTTGCTTCGAAGTTGCTTGTTTGGTTAGTATGATTTAGACGTGTATTGTTTGGTATGGCGGGACTTTGTCCCGACCTTTATGACATTTATGTAATCTTAGAGGCTTGTAGACATATGTCGTCTCCGTGAAAGATTGTATGGCCTTATCGGCCTATGTTTTGAGTTTATAAATAATCATGTTGGTCTATTAGGCTCGTATGTCACATGTATATGATGATGTAATAAGAAAGATACGTTACGTTGGTACTCGGTTGAGTAAGGTACCAGGTGCCCGTCGCTGCCCATTGGATTGGGTCGTGACAAAAGTGGTATTAGAGTAGTTCTGTCCTAGGGAGTCTACAAGTCGTGTTTAGTATAGGCTTATTTATGGGTGTATCGTGCACCACACTTATTAGCAGGAAGCTATAAGGCATTTAGAACTGTGACTCTTTCTTCTTACTCTAGATCATGTGGTAGAGCTTATTTATAAGAATTCAAGTCCCAAAATTCTATTCGTAATAAGACGATGCCTACATTCAGAAAGAAGATCGATAAGAGATATAGCTGTGGACTTGTTGATTTAGAGGAACTCGAGTTTACATCTTGCTTATGATAAGTAAATGTGAGATCTTTAGCTGATCATGAGTGTACTGAAAGGTGTAAGCTTCCTGATAAGAAGCCTTAAGGAAAGAATACCTATCCACCTTTATGGTGAAAGACAATGAGAGATTAAGAAAATAAATACAAGTTTCAACAAGAAAAGGAAGCAAGATGAAAAAGGGTACGAGGCGCCCAGTTAATGAAGGTTAACAGTGGTTATAATGAGGAACATAAGCTTTTTATGTAATATTCAACAGTAACAGAGATATGTACAATTGGTCAAACCTATTTCAGTTATGCCCTATGGGGGCTTACATGTATAGTTAAGAGAATGATGAGCTATCAAGATCCGACTGGAGTTAGGGTAACCCAAATTAGTGAATGGATTGCTTGTGTTAGTTGACATTGCCGAAGGATATTGTAAATGTTCTAATAGATCTCCTTGTGAGACACCCAGATGGTGCACACTAAAATAGCATAGCTAGATATGGGTAATACAAAGATAGGAACTGGAAACCTTGAAGGGATAAATATTACCTTAGTATAGCTCCCATCCCTAGTAGAGGGAGAATGTTAGGCAGCCCGAAGTGCCGGTTGATGGAGCAAGGGAAGTTAAAAAGCGTAAGAATGTCTTGTTAAAGTTTTCAGGATGAAATGATAAATAGAAATATTAGCAGGGAAGTACAAAGAGGGATAATAAAGCATTATGAGTGAGATGTGATACATGGATGGCAACAGTAGAGTGTTACAGAATCTATAGTCAAATGAAGAAAGAGATGGGAGGTGATAGGCCTTAAGACAACAAGAGAGTATAAGCCATACAGTCACATCCTCGTCTCGAGAAATAAGGTCGCGACTCTAACGTGATTAACATAAGGAAAAGTTAGACCCCGGAGTAACAGAAACCAGTATGGATTGGTGAATAAGATAAACTAAACATGAATTAGGAACTGAGTGATTTGATAATAGTCGGCATCCTGAGAATTTTAGATTTCATTCCGGCGATAGTAGAATGGACAACAGAAGAAGATTTATGAGAAATTCAGAGAATGGTCATTCAGGAAGATGCTTTCCTAAAGCAAGCAATGTTAGCCAAGTTAAGCTTAAGGGACTGTATGTACCAGTTACATTAAGTGTTACCCTTGCAAGTAAGGAAATTTGTCATCCTTGGTACAGAAGGATTGCCGCAAGGCGAGTAAGGATCATTTATGTTGTGAAACGACGCCAAAGATGAAGAGGTAAAATATCTATAGGTAGATCCTTGTGGCTTCAGCTCTTAGTACTCCCTTAAAGGGGGGAATATGGAGTGATGTGGAATTAAGTCAGAATTAAGTGGTTCTAGTGACTATGGAATGGTAAACGAAGAATGCGATAAAAATGAAAAAGGAATGACATGGCAATAATCCAAATCTTACAGATACGCTACGATTCAAGAATATTGTGCAAGCACAACGTCAAAGAGGGGAAGTAAAAGTTCCTGCCTGAGCTGTTATTAATAAATAAGTAACCAGTGCAAAACTTAAGTTAAGACAAAGAAAATAACCCAAGAAAGATTACGAGGAATATTGATATGAGAATGGGCCAACGAGTAGTTAGTAATTGATCAGAAAGATCCCAGTTATGGCTAAACAGGAGGTTACAGATGAGTCAGCGGATCATGTAAGATAAACATAGTAAAACCCAACATGGAGAATTCAGCCTCGAAGTAATGTCATTATAATACTTGAGATATATTCAAACAAGAGTCGGGGTAGTTAAAGGTACTGTATGACTGTTACGGGGATAAAAGAAAGTACAACTGTGAAGGCAGTCAAAATAACAGTTCAGAAGCAACCATACAAGCACAAGGGTATGGAAGTAAGCAACTACGAATGATTATAGGCAATTAAGGACATCAAAAAGGTCCATAATAAGCTCACAACATTACGAGAGTCAAGGGTTCTCCCTAAGTACTACAACGAAAGACTAGCAGAGGAGATAAGAAAGAAGGCTTCAACCTAAGCATAACGACCTAAAGAGGAAATGGTCGTGTAACAACAATCTCGCAACAACATTGTAAGCATTCCAAAGAAAATTGGCACCTACCGTGGCTATTGAACGAGAAGTAAAAATTAAAAGTAATATTTGAGATGATATGAGTTGTATGAAAACTCTGGCAAGTGTGGACACTAAGATAAGCTAATTATGGATGCAACAAAGGGGCAGAAAGATCAAGAAAAGTAATAGCTTATATTGAAAGAAAGCTAAGATGGAATGAAAGAAATTATTCGATCAATGATTCAGAGTGGGTTATGTTATGAATTCACTTAAGGGTTCAGGGTTTTATACATGCAACATATACCATCGTAGAAGATTCTAATATACGTTAAAAGAAAGAATTGATCCTAGGATTTAGACAAAAGATTAAATTGTTAAAGGATTGTATCATGCATATTACCCAATGCCCATGAAAGTCTAAACAAAATAACTAATACCATGAACCACAGATCGGGAGATAACTCAAGCTGACATAAAGGCCAAACAGAAGGAAGAGGAAACTAAAGAGTTATATCAACTAAGTAAATTAAGAGTCTATTTATTGGACCCAGAAAGTTACAAGCATCATGATTGAGAACATTGTAGAATCACTCTTAATATCAGAAGTACAAGAGAAATAGTACAGTAGCCATATTCTATAACAACTCTACGATAGAGCCAGTTAGAAAAGTACCAGTATGGAGCTACCACTGGATTGTGTATGCACTAGAGGTGCATGTATTATAAGAGAGATTCAAGTTGTGGGTGTGATTATACCTATGTGGAAGGGAGGTCATGAAAGAGATAAAAGATATGATGTGACTTTAAGATAAGTAAGGTAATGGTGAACAACGTACGAGATACTCAAGTGCAGGAGCTTGTGAATAGTCCATACTTCAGATAAAAGGCCAGAAGCATTAAGACTCAAATGATATCAGCATCGTCAGTGGCAAACCTTCCAGCCTATGGTTTCTAAGTACCGAAAGGTCTAATCGAAGAGTAAAAGAAGAGTTATAAGTGATGCGATGTCTTGCGTGATGTTCAGAAAAGCATAAGGGAATCGATCGTAAGCTAAAGTATGATAGAGAAACAAGGTTTTAGAAATACAAGAGTAAGGATAAGAAGAAGGCAAGTGAGAAGGTGACAAAAATGGATAAGTCCTCAGGATTAAGCCCATGAAAACAATAAGAGCTGACGGCCTAAATAAACTCAAAGGATTCTAAAACTAGTAGAATTTAGAATAGATGGGACGATACCCTGGTAGTGAAATAAAGGTGTAATTGCAATAGATAAAGGATGACGTTTGGGCCTTCGGTTAAATAGTGATTTGAAAAAGAAAAAAAGGGGAAAAGGAGAAAATATTTTGCAGATGGCACGCGATTAGAATACCCAATAAGGTGAATCACATCGAGATACTGTGAATTACGATTATGGAAATCACTTCAAATATTCCTCGATGCAACGTAAGTCCTAGTGGCAAGGTATTACATAAGAAGTTTCAAGTTATCAGTGGTATATAATAGATCAATATTGAGGCAAATCATAATGGGTGGACAATCAACAAGAGATAACGTGGTTAAGAAATAAGATGTAGCTTTATTCGCAAGTTCTACAAAAGTACTGAACGAAGAACTTCAGTACACCTATAGATGCTCAGAGAGGTATCTTATTAAGCCTTATATATATTTACAAAGTAAGGCCTAGAGATTCGCTAAAACTTGAAGGAAAAGGAGAGAAAGGTCGCATAGGCACACTTACAAGGTCAATATCGTGGAGGTTGCATGATAGGAGGTAGCAACAGTTACGAGATTGGAAGGAAGTTGAACACAAGTCATGGCAAGGGAATGAGGCCTAAAGGGGGGAATGCCCCGGCCTTTGAATTTCTTCAAAGAACATTTGCCTAAATGAGAAGGAAAATATTAAAGTATTCGCAAGAGCTATGGGTTATGAAAATGATAAGTACATTAGCCAACATTCGAGGACGAATGTTCCAAAAGGGGGGAATGATGTTACGCCCCGCAATATTACGTCAATATTTTGTCCTGCAATATTATATTACAATGATATTATGCTTTGCAATACAAAATTACGACGACGTCGCACCCTGTAGTATTGAACGTTGAATTTGTCGTAAGGTAATTAACATCAGTCCAAGTAAAAGATTATTTGGAGATTATAAGAATTATGCTATTTCACAAGTGATGAGTAAATTCGTGAAGGTGAAAGGGGAAGCAAGTCAAAGATAATGAATGTTCGTCCATGTTTGGCATTTGGATAAAATATGGGTCAAGCGATAATACCCGATAATTATGAACTAGTACCATATAAGATACCATATAACCACGGTAGTATAATGTATAAAAAGTATATTAAAAATAATTAGAATTTTAAGTAATTTGGAGAAATAATTAAATTATGCGGGTAATTGGTTAATTACCGGGTAACGGAACATTACCCAATTAACTAATAAGTGGGTAAAGAATAATAATCTCCACCCCACTCGCCATGTGGCAGTAGGCCATCATTCAAACCTATGACTAATTAGTCATAGGTGCTTAGTGGCTAAAAACGTGTAAGAATTACAAGATAGGCTTGAACAATCTTAGTCTTTTAAAAGCTTAGATTTTTAGTCAAAATAAAAATTTCACTCTTTCACCTAAATTCAACTAGAACGCTAAGAAACCTTAACAATATGAAGATTTCATTCTTCAAAAAAGTGAGGTTACATTATTCAAAAATGTGAGCTTTCAAGAATTCAGTAACGTACGAGTTCATGGATTTTCCCCTACTTCGATCCTCCGTTACGTGTTGCCGCAATCATCGGGTGTTAAAGTGGTTGTCAGGAGAATTGGTTCAGGTATGTTAAGGCTATCCCCTTTTTCTTTTTGGCATGATCCAAATTATACAAAAGAAACGAGCAAACACACGGTTTTCATTAATTACTTTATTCATAGAAATACTAGGGGTATTTATGTTCTTTATTCCCCATGTGAATTATTATTATCTTTTGTTCATGGGTATCAGAAAAATACGTATTTGATAAAGTTTATCCGAAAGGCATATTAAGTTTTATGGCATTCCGAGAAAAGGCATATTGATTTTATGACATTCCAAGAGATCTTATTAACGCACTTCTTATGCATTTCATGCATTTATACATGTACATTGACCCATGACCAGATGGCGTTATATACGCGTATGATATATGTATATGGGATTTGGTAAAAGGTTACGACGTTATATACGCACCACCACTTGATCAGCTGGTATACATTGATGATTTGCCCATAGCGGCCGAGATGATATGATGGGATGCCCTCAAAGGCTTGATGATATTATGTACCACATGTACCTATGCACAACATGGCATTCATATGCATATGCATGACACTATAATTATTTCATGATGTAGAGTTATCCAAACTTATAGGTTGAGTCATTTACTCTATATTTCTTTCATGTCTGTTACGTACTTATTCATGTGCCTTACATACTCGGTACATTTTTCGTACTGATGTCCCTTTTTTCTGGGGATGCTGAGTTTCATGCCCGCAGGTCTCGATAGACAGGTCGAGAGACCTCCAAGTAGGCTATCAGCTCAGCGTGAGATGTTGGTGCGCACCATTTGCTTTAGAGTTGCTTGTTTGGTTAGTATGATTTAGACGTGTATTATTTGGTATAGCGGGACTCCGTCCCGGTCTTTATAATATTTATGTACTCTTGGAGGCTTGTAGACATATGTCGTGTACGTGAAAGATTGTACGGCCTTATCGGCCTATGTTTTGAGTTTATAAATAATCATGTTGGCCTATTAGGCATGTATGTCACGTGTATATGATGACGTAATAAGAAAGATACATTATGTTGGTACTCGGTTGATTAAGGTATTGGGTGCCCATCGTGGTCAATCGGATTGGGTCATGATAGAGGATCCCCCATCAACTAAAATTTAATTTATTCTTTCATCGCGCATATAGCCAACTAGGTATAATGGGCGATTGTGAAGAGTGTCACCCAGTAGAAGATTGTCGTTTGTAAACGTAACCTTTTCCTCGCACACATTAGCTTCTTGAGGAATAGACTCGATGAGATTTTCTAAAGATGGAGCTAACGGTAGGTCGTCACTCTTTTATTCCCCTTTATTAGCATTGCAACAAGAGGCTTCAATACCATCACGGGAAATCTTCATATGGAACCAACATGGCAAAAATCCTCCAAGGTCACTGGATGTTATGGCTTTTAAGGGTGGTGCACCCCCACTTTTGCTTTCTTTACATGCTTAACTGGATTCAACTCCTCGATCTTTTCACCATTATTTTCCTTGTTGGTTGTTCCAATGATCCTTTTCGTGGGATCCTTTAGTGGCACTTACGACAAGTCACCAATGTCCAGCCTTCATCATCCTCAAGTTGATTGACTTCAGCTTTGTCATTCTTTAGTAATTCTTCATATTTACTTTCTTTAATACCACATAATTCATCCGGACTAAATGAACCAAAGGTGATAGAGACTTGATTTGTGCTTGCTTTCTTATCCTCAAGCACAATCTTCTTTTCGCGAGCCAAATCCATGACTTTGTCCTTGAAGACAAAGCACTTCTCCATAGGGTGGATCACAAGTCAATGGTATTTGCAGTAATTTGGGTCATTTGTTTTCCCAGCTTCATTTGGTCACTTCATCTTCGAAAGCTCAATGAGATTTAACTCGAGGAGTTCTTCAAAAATAGATGGCACATCAGAATCCAGAAATGGGCACTCTTTCTCTTGCATTTCTTCTAAAGTCAACTTTCCACTTGGCTTATCTTGAAAAGAATTGGATTTCATACTCTTCTTCTTGCTCATCTTCGTTGTGAACTTCACAGGTGATGTGTTGATATTCATAGCTTCTTTGCTTTCAGACTTGGGTACGAACTTGCCCCACTTCCTGACTTCTTTCTAGTCGATCACTAAGGACTGGGTTTTGACATCACGAACTTGATGGGATCTGTAACCAAACGAACGACATGAGCTTGAAAGTAGTGCTTCAACTTTTGGATTGAGAAGACTAGCGACAAACATAACTTTTCAATTGGCGAATAATTCAGCTCATTTGGTGTCATCATCCTGCTTAAGTAGTAAAGGGAGTTTTCTTTCCCTTCAATATTTTCTTGGGCCAACAACGCTCCAACAGACCTTTCTTATGCTGAAATGTATAGTATCAGCGGCTTTCCAAGTATAGGGGCTGCCAAAACCGGGGGCTTCATCAAGTAGGATTTAATGATCTCAAAGGCATTACAACACGCTTGGTCCCATTTGAAAGGGACACATTTCTTCATAAGGCGACTGAAGGGTTGACACCTCCTAGCTAGGTTTGAGATGAATCTCAAGTCTACTTTGATTCAGTATTTACTCTAGGAATGATTCTGAAGTTGTTTGATTGAGAATGTTCTAAATCTTGAAGTCTAGTTTTCAAAAAATCAAACGGTTCATAATTTCGACGTTCCTACACCAATATATGATTTTTTTGGTGAGACTGCGCAAATCTGGAATTGATAGCATGGTGCAATATAAAGTTAATTTTAAAATATTATCTGGGATGATTTTGAAGTTGTTTGATTTAGAATTTTGTATATTTTCTAGATCTTGAAGTCTAGTTTTCAGGAAATCAAACGGTCCATAATTTCCACGTTCCTACACCAAGATATGATTTTTTTGGTGAGACTTCGCAGATCTGAAATTTCCTACGTTGTGGAATCTATATTTGGTTTCAATATATTATCTGGGTCGATTCTGAAGGTGTTTGATTTTATGTTTTAGTTAAGTTTTAGATATTGAAGTCTAATTTTTGAAAATCAAACGGTTTCTTATTTTGACTCTGCCACGACAAGATATGAATCTTTCGTTATTAGCGCATAAAGCTGAAAATTATGTGACTAAGATAAATGTTGGGCAATGTAAAGCAAAAGAGAAGCAATCTTATTTAATATGAAATAAATATCCACTAGGTCAACCTAATATAAAGATAAAAGGAGAGATAATGCTAGTAGCCTAATCTAAACAAAACTTGTAGTTGATCAATTCTTGACAGCTAGTCTCCAAGTTCTTCTTCTTATCCTCCAAAGTGGTTGAATCATCAACAGTCAACAAATTTACGTTGTCATATGAAGAGACCTTAGTCTCGGCAGCTGAAATTTTTGCCTGAATCTCTTCAACCTCCTTTTGAGTCGCTTCTATAATACCTTCGAGGTTCTCCCTCTCTTGTTGTAATGTCTGCAACTTCTTCACAACTCTCTTCAGTTTCTTTTTACTAGAGGAAACTTTCTTGACTTTCTCGCTTGCTTCAAGTTTGAACGATTCGAGGCGCTCTTTAGCTTTCGAAATCAGCTCTAGCTTCTCATCTTCACTCGTCTTATCAGCCATATTGTATCGCTCTTCATCATATGATGCGACAAGCTCAAAAAGAGAATCCAGTAAACCCTCTAATGGAGAAAGATCCAAAATATTCGTCTTCTTCATATACACAAAAATCTCAATGATTTGCTCCCTATAAGATGAGAACAATTCCGCACAAGTTTTGGAGAGCCTATTGCAAACATCCTCCCAAAGTCCCAAGATGAATTCCTTTTTGCGATTAAAACCAATGCTCTTTCCTTCAAAAATAGATACAGTTCTATTTGTTATTGGTAGAATGTGAGTTATCTTATTTGGAGTTTGTATTTTTAGGGATTTGTCATGAGGAAGAGATAATGCCTTTGAAGATGACTTCACTTTAGATATAGACCCTCCAATAGATTCATCACTCACTTGCGGTTTGTCATATGGGGATACCATCGGATGCCCAATGGCGTTTAACTGCATAAAGAAAAGGCAAAGAGAGTAAGTAATTTATAGTGAAACTACTCGTAAAAAAAGAAGGGAAAAGGCGAGGTGATTGTATTTTACCTCTTTGTTACAAGCTGTATGTGTTCTTAAGGGACTATCAACACTTGGAACCTCTACGATCTGTACTGGGTTAGGCAGTTTCCTTTTCCAATTTGATCTTCATTGGTACTCTGGCTTGTATCTTGAGGAACTCGCGTATTAAATGGAAGAACTGGAGGGTGTTTCTCTATATCTGTTGAAGTGCACACTTCTTTCAAAGCTGCCTTTGAGGATTTAAGCTTCCTTTTTTATGTTGTGTAATACTTTTGGGATTGGAGTTGGTGGTTCTTTGACTTTAGAGAGAGTCTTTCCAACACCTTGATCTTCACCTCCTAAAGGAGAAGTAGATTTTAGACTAACATTGTCTACTAGAGCTTGTAAATTATTCTCGAGAAACTTCCCATGCACTTTCTCTCACCAAGACATATAATTGGCGGAGAAAGGCTTCTCCATAGGATCTCCCATTGGGGGAAAATCGCACGTGACATAGACCGATACAATGTGCAAATTTTCCAAAATCTGAGTCCTTCATATAGAGAGGCACTACAGACATCATTCTCCAAAAAATCGGGGACGTTCTGGTAAAACCCAAATTGACGACCAAACCAATGCAGGCTATATGGCTTGATGATGAATGAATTATCAAACCTCAAAGGGAGGTGATTAAAAACGTAAGCTCATGAAGTAATTTGACTCTAACTCTTGAGAGGCATCATTATTCACATAATAATAAGGACGAGAATTGGTTAACATTATTGGTGTCCAAACTATATCCTCCCCATTCTGGATGCATTTTCTTGCATCCTTCTCGTCAAAGTACCTTGCAGCTCCCTCTCCAGAGTATGCCACCATCAAAGGGACAGACGGACCCTTAGCAAGTGGATAATGAGTTTTAAGGTAATGTGCAAGCCAATCATAAATATAATGGATGGGAAAACAAACTTTGACCTGATCAAGTTGTGAAGAACATAAAATCTTATTCAAACCATGATAAATACTCGCCAAAACTGGGATCGCAAGGCTAATCTTTCGCCCGCTTGCCATCATGATTGCCATCTTAAAAGTCTCGTGACGAATGAAGTTCTCTGCCTTATTGGGAAATACAAAAGCACATAACCAAATTGATAAGAATGCTGCTATATATGTTTCATCTTTTTTGTCAGACCTCACCCTAAGCTTGGAGAATATAGCTTCTTGATCACTCGACCACCTAGTTGTCTTGGGAATAACTCCGTTAGGATTATACGTTGATTTTAGGTGCATGAATTTCTTTTCCTTTTGTAGTGGGTCAGGTTTATATGTTAAAGCTTTTTTATACAAAAAAATGAGTCCACTTGCTCAAGGAGACCTTTTGGTTAACACCCGTACCTTCCTTAAGGTGATTGAAGGCAGCAAATAAATACTCGCAAGATCAAGGAATGAATCTCATCTTTTTTTTGTCTAAACCGATAAGTTCTCTTGTCTCAGGTACCATTTCTTCATACGGAGAAGCCACAATGGGCAGACCACCAAGGATATATAGGTCCCAAAGAGAGATAGATAGTTTCCCAGCTGATGTAAGAAGCGTGTTCGTCTTGGGACACCAAGCCTCACAAAATGCTAGCAAAATGTTCGAGTTTCGATCATAAGTGAAAAGTGAGGCATAGACAACATCTTAAATCTTTGTTGTAATTAGGGTTTGTTAGCTTCCTCCAAGTACATCTTCAGCCCATTCCCAATATCCTGGAATATGACGATATTCGCCCTCGATTATTGTTGTGTTTCCCCAATGTACTTCGCCTTGAATTATGCAATGCCCTAAGTTTGGAAGGGTGCTAGCAATGTTTACGTGGCGATGGGTTGGCGCTTGGAGAGACCACATCTTTTAAAAATGGATTAGAAGTAGACTTGTACTCCAAGGTCCAGTTTTCTACATAAAGAGAGTTCCTAAAAGAAGGTCATGGGGCTGGATACCGGCCAGCTTGTGGGGTGTGAACCAAGAGCTTGGTTTGTTCTATGCCATCTTCAGTCTCGATTACGAGATATCTATGTTTGGAGAAAGGTGAGGTATAGTTACTAAAATTTGCCATCTCTTTAGGCTGCAGGAAAAAAAAGTGAAAAAAAAAGTTATCAAAGTCCAAATCAAGAATATTAGAATAATGCCTAGCTGGACACATATACCATATCATGATGCTTCATTTAATAAAGAAAAGAGGACAAATGACTGGGTTAAGCAATTGCCCAGAATTTTTATGGATGGGCGAACTCCCAGATTAATGTAATTTTGAAGATAACTAGGAAGAATCAATCGCACACATCAAACAACATGCAACATTGGTTTTTGTTTTATTCTAATATATAGAAACTAGCCCTAGGCTGAAAGTCATCAAAGTCAAAATCGAGAATATTAGAATGGGCACAAAGGTCTAAATGGATGAAATGGCCTTCGGTTTTCGGGCACGAATGAGTAGCCATCCCTTCACACCTTGAGAGTGATCTCTCCGATAATTGGGTCACATTAAGAGTAATCTCTCCGATAATTGGGTCACATTGAGAGTAATCTCTCCGATAGTAGGGCCATCTTGAGAGTAATCTCTCCGATAGTCGGGTCATTTTGAGAGTAATCTCTCCGATAGTTGGACCGCTTTGGGGGATAGAAGATACAATGCGAGATTTTAAGGTAAGTAAGGTAAAGGTGAACAGGGTACGAGATACTCAAAGGTAGAAGTAATCTCTCCAATAGTCGGGTCATTTTGAGAGTAATCTCTCCGATAGTCGGGACATTTTGAGAGTAATCTCTCTAATAGTCGGATCATTTTGGGCGTAATCTCTCTGATAGTCGGGTCACATTGAGAGTAATATCTCCGATAGTCGGGTCATTTTGAGAGTAATCTCTCTGATAGTCGAGCCACATTGAGAGTAATCTCTCCGATAATTGGATCATGAGAGTAATCTCTCCGATATTCGGGCAAGTATGAGTACCCATCCCTCATACCCCGTGATTTTCTTCTTCATGCATGGATCATCTTGTTAAGCAAGAACATATCCTCCTCGTTGACCTAAAAAAAGAGAAAGAAAAAGATGATGGAAAATACACAGAAGAAAAATTACATTGGGATTGCCTCCTACTAGTGAAAACACGTAGCCAAGGCAGCTTGTAGATGCTACAATTCAATGCTTAATAAACACATGGGCATGGGTTTTATATAGATCTTCAATGCAGCTGGTTGGGAGGTGAGGTCTCCATGTGGGATCACCTGAAATCAATTACCAAAAGGGATTTGGAATTGCTTAGGCGGCCGAAATAATTAGTGTTAGAGATGGAGTCAAAATGTAGTCTTCAATATTTAATATTCATTTTTTCAATCCTAAAGAGATTTGGATACATGTACTGGCTGAAATAAGTAGTGTTGGAGATGGAGTCAAAGTGTAGTCTTCAATATTTAATATTCATTGTTTCAATCCTAAAGAGATTTGGATACATGTACTGCACTTATACTACACATAAGACAATAATGATTTTCAATTAAAAGAGAGATTTATTTTACCAAAAGGCAAAATGGAATGTTAGAGAGCAACTACACTGTTCAACGTGATTGAAATTTGGAACTTTGGTGTTTCGTTTTATGTGAAAAGAAAGAGAAAAAGATGTTGCTCCATAATACTTCAAGCCTAATCTTAAAGCTTATACCTTGACAAGTCTTGAAGTAGGGGCATTTGTAGGTATATAAAATTTTTGAAATTAAATTCATAAATTAATTTGGACTATATTTTAAATTCGAGATATACTAATCCAAATAAATATGATGGGCTAATATAATTGGATTAATTATATAAATCCAACATATATGGATTAAATAAATAAGTCTTAATCTATTGGGCTAGCCCATTTAATTGGGCTACAAGTGATGAGCCCACTTCGTTTAGCCCAAGATGCCATCTTTCTAGAGGCCTAATTTGGTGCCACATATCAAATAATGTGGCACACCACGTCAAATGGAAGAGCCAATTGGACCATGACGCGTGTCAAAATGACAAGGCATGCCAAGTCACATTAAAAGGCTAATGATATCACGCCATGTGTGCAAGTGACATGTTCTGGCCAATCAAATGCGGCCATGTCACACTTCAATTTGATTGGTCGGAAAGAGTTTGTTCTTATCACAACTCCTCCATTCCACAACTATAAATAAGAGTCTTCATAACTCAAAAAAGACACCAGAAGTTATAACGAGAAGCAAGAGAGAGCTCGTGGATCAAACACCGTAAATTTCTCTACAAGGTTCAAGCTTCAAGCAATCAAGTTCAAGCTCAAGAATGAAGAACAAATCAAGGTCAAGTTCAAACAATCAAACTAAAGCTCAAGAATGATATCATTGTCCGTGGCAACAACTGCATATAGCCCTTGAATTTATTTACTATTGGAAAGAAGAATCAGAGGATTCATAGAGATTGTAACACTCAAATATTCAAAATAAAATAGTACGATTGTTGTGGAGCGTTGTTGGCCCAAGAAAATAATGAAGGGAAAGAAAACTCCCTTTAGTAGGATGATAATACCAAATGAGCTGAATTATTCACCAATTGAAAAGCTAGGTTTGGCGCTAGTCTTCTCAATCTAAAAGTTGAAGAACTACTTTCAAGCTCATGTCATTCGTTTGGTTTCTAGAGCAAATCCCATCAAGTTCGCGATGGCAAAACCCGTCCTTAGTGATTGACTAGCAAGGTGGTACCTCCTATTTCAAAATTTTGAAATCCTGTACATCCCTCAGAAGGCTATAAAAGGACAAGCGTTAGCGGACTTCTTGGCAGATCATCCTATACCTGATGATTGGGAGCTAATTGATGAACTACCTGATGAGGATGCAATGGTCGTTGAAGTTCAAACTCCATAGAAGATGTACTTTGATGGTGCCATGCATCGTGGAGGAGCTGGTGCTGGTGTAGTGTTTGTCACTTCCGAAGATGAAGTCTTGCCCTACTCCTTCACCTTAACACAACTCTGTTCCAACAATGTTGCTGAGTATAAAGCATTAATACTTAGGCTTAAAATGGTTGTTGATATGAAGCAATTGCAATTGCAAGTCTTTGGTGACTCCCAGTTAATGGTTAATTAGCTTTTAGGTAGTTACGAGGTCAAGAAGCCTAAACTACGCCCATATCATAATTACGCTAAAAAATTAATGGGGTGGCTCGACGATGTGACTATTCAGCATGTGCCAAGGAAAGAAAATAAGAAGGTTGATGTTTTAGCTGCCCTAGCTTCATCGTTAATCCTGCCTGATCAAGCGCAAGTTACTGTCTGCCAAAAATGGGTAATACCACCGCCAAATGAGGCTGAAGGTGAAAAAAATGAACTCAAACATCTTGTCGATGTTTCTGAAGTTGAGAAAGAAGAATGGCGACAACCCATTATCGACTACTTGTGCTATGGGATACTTCCAGAAAATCTGTAGAGAAGGACTAAAATCTGTCGTCGTGCACCTCACTTCCTTTACTACAAAGATATTCTATACAGAAGGTCATTCGAAGGAGTACTCTTGTGATTCTTAGGGGAAGAAGAAGCACCCCAAGCTTTGTAAGAGGCACATTCTGGGGTATGTGGGTCACACCAGTCTGGACCAAAGCTCCACTTCCATATAAAAAGGATGGGATATTATTGGCCAACGATGGTAAAAGATTGCTTGGTCTACGCTCGAAGATGCAAGGCTTGTCAATTCCATGCGAATTTTATTCATCAACCTCCTGAATTGTTGCACCCGACTGTTGTATCCTGGCCATTTGACATTTAGGGATTGGATGTTGTTGGACCACTGCTAAAGTCCTCTAGTGGACACCTATACATCTTGGCTGCAACTGACTACTTCTCAAAATGGGCTGAAGTTATTGCTCTTAAGGAAGTAAAGAAGGAAAATGTTGCAAGTTTCACCCGAGTAAACATTATTTATCGCTTTGGCATTCCTCATTACATAATAATGGATAATGGAAAGCCATTTGATAAAAGGTTGATGTACAAAATTTGTGATCTCTTTGGCTTCAAGCAACGTAACTCTTTGATGTACAATGCTGCCGCCAATGGTCTAGATGAGCCATTCAACAAAAGTCTATGCAAATTGTTAAATAAAGTCGTCTCCAAATCCAAACAAGATTGGAATGACCATATGGAAGAAGCTCTATGGGAATATAGGACGACTAATCGCATGCCAACACAGGTGACTCCTTATTCACTTATTTATGGAGTCGAAGTTGTCTTGCCACTTGAGCATCAAATACCTTCGTTACGACTGGCTATCCAAGAAAGGATCACTGATGAAGAAAATGCTCGACTTTTATTAGCAGAGTTGGAGGCTCTTGATGAGAAGAGGTTGGAAGCTCAACAGAGTCTTGAATGTTATCAAGCTCGATTCTCTTGCTCCTTCAATAAAAGAGTTTGCCCGAGATCCTTTCAATTAGGAGATCAAGTCCTTGTCGTACGAAGACCAATAATTACTTTCCATAAACCTGTAGGGAAGTTCACTTCAAATGGGATGGGTCATATGTCGTACAAGAAGCTTACTCAAGTGGGGCTTACATGTTGGTTGATGCAGATGGCATAAGAATCGGACCTATAAATGGCAAGTTTTTAAAGATGTATTATCCTTGAAGTTGCAATGCTCCTTGACGTATGAGCCTCAACTGCAATATATAATGCTCCTCAACTATGTGTGGCACCATCAAAGTACATCTTCCATGTATGTTGAACTTCAACGACCATTGCAAATCCCATCAAGTTCGTGATGTCAAAACCCGTCCTTAGTGATCGACTAGCAAGGTGGTACCTCTAGTTTCAACAATTTGAAATCATTCACGTCCCTCATAAGGCTATAAAAGGACAAGCATTAGCGGACTTCTTGACAGATCATCCTATACCTGATAATTGGGAGCTAACTGATGAACTACCTGATGAGGATGCAATAGTCGTTGAAGTTCAACCTCCGTGGAAAATGTACTTTGATGGTGCCACGCATCGTGGAGGAGCTGGTGCTGGTGTAGTGTTTGTCACTTCCCAAGGTGAAGTCTTGCCCTACTCCTTCACCTTAACACAACTCTGTTCCAACAATGTTGCTGAGTATCAAGCATTAATACTTAGGCTTGAAATGGCCGTTGATATGAAGCAATTACAATTGCAAGTCTTTGGTGACTCATAGTTGGTGGTTAATTAGCTTTTAGGTAGTTACGAGGTCAAGAAGCCTGAAATATGCCCATATCATGATTACGCTAAAAAATTAATGGGTTGGCTCGATGATGTGAACAAGAAGGCTGATGCTTTACCTACCCTAGCTTCATCGTTAATCCTGCTCGATCAAGCGCAAGTTACTGTCTACCAAAAATGGGTAATACTGCCGCCAAATGAGGCTGAAGGTGAAGAAATATAGGGACAATAATTGAAACCCATGTTGGGTATTTAACTTCATGAATAAATCCAGCTTCGATGAGTTTGTTAACTTCGGTTTCAATCAAGGGAACCAAGTCTGGCCTAAAGCGCCTTTGGGCTTATTTAATAGGGTGAGCGCCATTTTTGACTGCAAGGTGGTGGACTGCTACTTTCGGGTCCAAGTCAGGCATCTCTTTTTAACTCCAAGCAAAGACATCCCTGAACTCCTTGAGTAACTCAATATAAGTGCTCTCTTCATCAACTTCTAGTAAAGAACTTAGGTAGGTGTGTCTTGGTTCTTCATCGGTGCCAAGGTTAACTTCTTTTAAGGTATCAACTATCGTCTTCACTCCTTCTTCAAGTTTAGGTGAAGCATCTTTCACATCTTCATCTTCTTGAGGGTCCTCATCATTTAATGATATGTGATAACACGGTGAAACATCCTCCAATTCTACATTATTCTCCATTGAATATGGAACACCATTATCGCCTTGTATAGTAACATGAGATGAAGAACCCACACTTTCTTCATTTTCATCAAGTTCCTTAATCTAGACCACAGTATATGGCTTTACCTTCAGTACCTCTTTACATGAGGTTACAAGTTTTGTTTGTCGCCTCATTCTAGAAGGAACCAAACTTTGGAAATCCTTAGGGATCTTCTAGATTTTTGGAGAAGCGGGTGTTCTTATGCTTTGAAAATTTCTCTGGAACTTGTTCCCCTTCTTTAATGGACCCAATCTTTCAAATGCGAAGGTCCTCACGGGTGATTTTCCAAGTCGATCAAAGACAGAAGGCTTGTTAGAAGCGGCCGATTTATCTTCTACAGTGATATAATTGCTGCTCACCCTTATTATAGAGATGCGCACGGGTGATGGTTGCTTGTTTCCCAAACCTTCACTTGGTTGCCTCGTTGCAGCTTCTGATAGGAGCTTCCCTAACTTAGACGGCCCATTGGGATTGTATCCAGCTTTTGCAAATAGCTTGTAAGCGTTAGGGTCAAAACCTTCATCTATTCGCTTTGTAAGGAGTGCCGCATTCTACAAATGATTTTGGGCTACAAACCTTGCAAGCGTCTTCGAGGACAACTTTACTACCTCAATTCGTTTTACCGAAAGAGTTAAATCCTTTGGCTTGTTAGTTTGGAGATTAGATGATTCATCGTCATCTTTCTTCCTTTTTGGGACATATTGGAGCGCGAGACTTACTTTCTTTCCATAAGACGCAATATCCCCTTTATGAGATTTATTCACGTTGGCGTGTACCTCCTCAGTAATAGCTTTAGCTTTACCAATATTCACCTCAGCTCTTTTAGTTATGGGCTCATCATTCTTGCTTTTCATGCCATCATCAATTTTTATCTCCTTCATAATGCGGTTCTTCAAGTAGAACTTTGCATCGGTGAAGTGTGACTCTGCCTCGATGAATGGATCATCATCAACAACTATTTTCTTCTCGAGTTCACCCTCGTAGTATTTTTAACATTGATGGTAGGTAGATGGAACCACTTTATTCTCATGTATCCAATGCCTTCCAAGCAAGACATTGTATAAAGTCTTCGTGCCGATTACATACAACCATGCACTTGATTGCATATTTTCAATGGAGATTTCCAGTCTGATCGTGCCTATGGCTCTTTGCTCCTCTTGGTTGAATCCTTGGATCATCACACGACTTTCTGAGAGTTTGCACATGGAAATACCAAGTTCTTTCACAGTGCAAATTGGCAAAATGTTCAGTGAGGATCCCCCATCAACCAAAATTCAATTTATTATTTCATCGCGCATATAGCCAACCAAGTATATTGGGCGATTGTGAAGAGTGTCACCCAGTAGAAGATCGTCGTTTGTGAACGTAACCTTTTCCTCACACATATTAGCTTCTTGAGGAATAGACTCGATGAGCTATTCTGAAGATGGCGCTAACGGTAGGTCGTCACTCTTTTCTTCCCCTTTATCAGAATTGCAACAAGAGCTTCAATACCATCACGGGAAATCTTCATATGGAACCAACATGGCAAGAAATCCTCCAAGGTCACTTGATGTCGTGGCTTTTGAGGGTGGTGCATCTTCACTTTTTCTTTCTTTATGTGCTTAACTAGATTCAATCTCCTCGGTCTTTTCACCATTATTTTCCTTGTTGGTTGTTCCATAGATCCTTTTCGTGGGCTCCTTTTGTGGCACCTACGATGAGTCACCAATGTCCAACCTTCATCATCCTCAGGTTGATTGACTTCAGCTTTGTCGTTCTTCATTAATCCTTCATCTTTACTTTCTTCCATACCACATAATATATCCGGTCTAAATGAGCCAAAGGTGATAGAGACTTGGTTTGTGCTTGCTTTCTCATCCTCAACTACGATTTTCTTTTCGCGAGCCAAGTCCATGACTTTGCCCTTGAAGACAAAGCACTTCTCCAGAGGGTGGCTCACAAGTCGATTGTATGTGCAGTAATTTGGGTCATTTGTTTTCCAAACTTCATTTGGTTGCTTCATCTCCGGAAGCTCAATGTTATTTAATTCGAGGAGTTCTTCAAAAATAGTTGGCACATCAGAATCCAGAAATGGGTACTCTTTCTCTTGCATTTCTTTTAAAGTCAACTTTCCACTTGACTTATCTTGAAAATAAGTGGATTTCATACTCTTCTTCTTGCTCACCTTCGTTGTGAACTTCATAGGTGATGTATTGACATTCATAGCTTATTTGCTTTCAGACTTGGGTACGACCTTGCCCCACTTCCTAACTTCTTTCTTGTCGTTCCCTTTGCGAGGTTCATAGATGGGCAATCTTTCATTTCCAACGGAGGCCATGCTCAATTCCATGTCATGGGCACGAGTTGCAAGTTCTTCAAATGTGCCAGGCTTGATACCTGGAAAAATGTAGTGCAATCCCCAATGCATTCCTTGGAAGCAATATCTATGCCTGAAGCTTCACTAAGCCTGTATTTGCAGTTGAGGCTCGCATTCCTCCAACGATTGATAAAGTCGATAACTGGTTCCCCCTTTCGTTGACGAGTATTTGTAAGTTATATCATACTCACACTACGTCTCGTACTATAAAAGCGATTAAGGAACTCTTGCTCTAGTTGGTCCAGCTATCGATAGATCCAACCTCGAGGTCTATGTACCAGTCAAAAGTATTTCATTTTAGCAAGCGGACAAACTGCTTGATGAGGTAATCTCCATAAGTCCCAGCATTGTTGCATGTCTCCACGAAGTGCACCACATGTTGCTTTGGGTTACCTTTACCATCAAACTGTTGAAACTTTGGAGGTTGATGGCCAACAAACATCTTTAACATATCGACCCTTGTAGTGTACGGCTTTGCACATGTAAGGAAGGATTTGGCAGCAACTTCATATTTGTTCTTAATGGTGTTACACCTCCTTTTTACTACCCCCGAATAAGGGTATAAGGGAGTTTTTTCGAATTTAAGTGACAATCGAAACGGGATTATTTATATTAAATTTAGAGTCGCCACTTGGGATAATTTATGGTATCCCTAATCACCGGTTTAGAATCTCGAATCGAGGAAAGTTGACTCTTATTTACGGTCTGCAAACACAGAGATCCGGGTAAGGAATTCTGTTAACCCGGGAGAAGGTATTAGGCATTCTCGGGTTCCATGGTTTTAGCACGGTCGCTTTGATCATACTTGGCATAATAAAATTGTCTAATTAATCATTTTAGAACCTATGTGCATTTGCCTCTTTTAATAAAGAAATTATCTTAAAATAGGTCACGCGTACGTGTACCCATTTGTTTGGCGCGTCAAGAATCATGTCACACGAACGTGTCCACAATTAATAATTCTTTGTTATTATTAAGAATGTTTAGTCAAAATTGAGCGAACGCATACTCCGATTTTGTTTTTTTAAAATCGTAATTATGTCACGCGAACGTGTACACAATCACGATGATATATTAACGTGCCTAAGGCAAGCTACGAATATTCATTTTAGAAACTGTAATCATGTCACATGAACGTGTACATAATCATGATAATAAATTCAAAGCACGCCTAAAGGTTCACCTACCCAGGTGTGGTCGGCCTAAGTATGCTCTTATGACTAATTAATGGAATAAAGTAATAAACTCCAACTTTCTTTCATTGTACTAAAACTTCTTCTACTAAAAATATTATAAACTATAATAGTAGAGTTAATATATACTCTTTTGAAATAAACTTGCCATTCTAACACCAAAGAGCATCAGCTACAGAAATAGTATATGACAATAATGTGTTCAGACAAACGAAAAAAATCAATAGCAATTAAGATTCATAACAAAGAAATTTATCAACCAAGTAATCTTTCAATACATAAATGGAATATCTTCTTCACTTGGCTTAAACTATTAATATAATTAAAGCATCATTCCAATCCATGACATAAAACATTTAACTCAAAGGACCTACTGTATACACTAATCCGGACAGCGCCGCATTGTATGAATGAAATTAAAATATCATAAATATTTATCTTTAATGAAATTAAACACACAAAAATCATTGTACATCAATTGCTAAATTACTTGGGAAAAAGGGAATTCAGGGTTATTACACAGAAATTAGGGAGAGAAATTAGGAACTTACACGAGTTTAACGACCGAATAATTATTAATCGGAGTGTTTGCCGGCGACAGCAAACGGAACCACCGACCGGAGACCTCAAACGGCAACTTCGAAATGATCTCGGTCCCAAGAGAACGCAGCTATTGCGTGGGCTATTTTGTGACAAATTAGAGGCTGGTTTTCGACGGTATCTTGAAGCTGTCTTCGAGCTATCTCCCAGCTGTTTTTGCTTCTTTTTTTGGTTGGATTTCTTCTAAGCTTTGAGGCTAAGTTTCAGTGGAGTTAGGAGGGCTATTTTGAGGCATCACTGAACTATTTTGGAGTCAATTTTGGGATCTGTTTCGCAGCTAGATTTGCTGTGATTTGAGTTAGTGTCACGGATATTTTTGTGAGGGAAAAAGGGAATGTTGTCGGTCACTTCGCCATGGCCGACAGTGACGCAGCAGCAAAAGAGAAAGGGACGTGAGAGGGATGAAGGGCTGGCCACTGGAACTCTTTGCGTATTCTCTTTTTGGTGTCTCGCTGTCGAGATATTTTATGAAGAGGAAGAAGAAAATGGTCGGGGTGGTCTTATGATAGGAAACGACTGATTTCCTCTATTGTGTATAGGTCTCCAGCTACTGGAACGTTGTTGTTGGAATGAAGAAGAAGATCAAAAATGGTTCTTTGATGTTCTGCCTAGAAGAAAACGTTAGGGGGTGGGGATTCCTATGTGTTAAACGGAGGATTTTTCTCTTAGGGTCTAGGTTTCTAGATTAGCTTCTTTTTTTATAGGTTTAGGATTTTAGGATTATATTTAGGTTGGGGGATATGGGTCTAGGAATTATGGGTTAGGTCTGAAAATTAAGCTTAAAAATGGGTTGTTTGAGCCCAAATTTTATTCTTTTTCCGTGAACAAGAATAAAAATACGACCTCATTTACCAATTAATCCTACTTAAGTAAAACAACTATTAAGATAAAACTAATCGTTAAAACAAACCTATTTTTTTGTTGCTATTTTTAAATATCATATTAAAATAAAATAAGGTACTATTTTTTTTGTATTTTATAGTTTTACGAAAAGTAATAAACTAAAAGTAACTAAAAGGAAGAGATATTTTTGTAATTCTTTTTTGATAAAATAAAGTAAAAAAGTCAAAACTAATTGAAATATCGATATTAGGCTTAAACTAAATATTTTACGCTAAAATGGGTGAAATCTCGGGGAGGGTCAAAAATCACATGTCTACAGCTGCCCCTCTTTGACTGGGAACGCAAAGAGTTTTCAGACAAAGAACGACTAGACAGGTTTTTTGACCCGACCCTTATTTAGGGAGACCAAAAACTAAGAGGAAGGAGAATGTGACCGAGCCCTGGTATCTGAGATGCCTACATATCCTTAGCTATAAAGGAATCAGGCCACGTGTAGTTTAGAAGTAGGAATAGTGATGGAGTACACCGAGGTGGAGAGCCGGTCGAGGTGCCGTTTCGGCGAGGTTCTGGTCCGCGGTCCTGTTATTACATCGAAAAATCACAATGAAAAAGACTAGCTAAGTATGTCAACTACGAATTACAAGATTCCTATCTATAAGTCTTCTGAAGCTTGATCTTGGATCTTGAATGGTTCTTCATGCAAACTTTAGATTTGAACCTTGGCACTTGTTAGCTGCAGGTGCTAGCTCGTTCTTCTTCGACTTTTCGGATCAAGACCGGACATGTAGTGCTTGTGACCTCAACCATGTCTTGAGCAGTTCACATCTTTCATCTGCTTCTGCATTTGGATTCACTTCTCTCTTTTTTTCTTTTCTTTCTTTTTTCTTGGATTGAGACTTCTTCTTTGGTCAACTCAGACTGTTGACTCGCATTCTTGCCGCCAACTTCTGCTACTTCTAACTTGAATTTAATTCTGAAATGACTTCCCTTGTTCTCCAGGTGGGTGCCTGCTACTGACTTGAAACTTGAAATAATTTTGAAACAAATTTTGAAGTGACTTCCCTTGTTCTCCAGGTGGGTGCCTACAATCAATAAAACAAAACAAACGAAATTTTCTGTCCCAGTTTGCACTAGGATGATCTATGAGTTGTTAGTAAAACTCTAAACCACTTATGCTATTGATGTAATGATAAGAGCAAACTAAAGACTCGACTAGGATGTGTGTCTCCTATGAGTAAAACCAAGAAAATTTGACTAGTAAATGCATCTGTTAAAAATAAAACCTGAATGACCCAAACTAGGAAGTGCGTCTCCTAGGGATGAAATCTCAATTTAGGAAATGCGTCTCCTAACAGAACATATAATCTTGAAAGACCTAGACTAGGAAGTGCGTCTCATGTGGTCGAAACTTGAATGAACCAAACTAGGAAGTGCGTCTCCTAGGAGTGAAACTTGAATGAACCAAACTAGGAAGTGCGTCTCCTAGGGCCAAACTTAAATGACCCAAACTAGAAAGTGCGTCTCCTAGGGGTGAAATCTCAATTTAGGAAGTGTGTCTCCTATGTATCCTGAAAGACCCAGACTACGAAGTGCGTCTCCTACGGGTGAAACTCAATTTAGGAAGTGTGTCTCCTAAAGGTATAGTATATCCTAAAAAACCTAGACTAGGAAGTGCATCTCCTAGGGGTGAAACTCAATTTAGGAAGTGCGTCTCAAAAAAAATATAACTTGAAAGACCCTAACTGGGAAGTGTGTCTCCTAACGGGTAAAATTTCAATGAACGAGACAAGAAAGTCCGTCTCCTAGCGGTAAAATCTCAATTTAGGAAGTACATCTCCTAAAAGTATATCCTGAACAACCCAAACTAGGAAGTGCATCTCCTAGGGGTGAAATCTCAATTTAGGAAGTGCGTGTCCTGAAAGTGTATCCTAAAAGATCCAAACTAGTAAGTGCGTCTCCTAGGGGTGAAACTCAATTTAGGAAGTGTGTCTCCTAAAACAAAATATAACTTGAAAGACCCTGACTGGGAAGTGCGTCTCCTAACGGGTACAATTTCAATGAACCAGACTAGGAAGAGCATCTCCTAGCGGTAAAATCTCAATTTAGGAAGTGTGTCTCCTAAAACAAAAATATAACTTGAAAGACCCAGACTAGGAAGTGCATCTCCTAGGGGTAAAACATCAATGACTCAACCTAGGAAGTGCGTCTCATAGGAATGAACTTAAATGAACTAATTAGGAAGTGCGTCTCCTAGTGGTAAAATCTCAATTTCGGAAGTGTGTCTCCTACAACAAAATATAACTTGAAAACCCAGACTAAGAAGTGTTTCTCTTAGGGGTGATGTGTGATCTTTTCAATAACCTTTGCATAAGCAGAATTGGGGCATTACACCTGAAAAATTCAAACTTCCAAGCTTTGATATGAACATAGCTTTCGTCCCTGTTTCAAACAAAGAAAACTTGTGAGTTTAAACATGGTGGCTGGTTTGTGGCCTTGACTTTGAGGGAGATTGCTCCTTCACTTTCCATGATAACTTTGATTTCAACTTGAAAGACATTGCTTGTTTATTGACTAACCACTTTCCCTGTCACCCTTATCACAGAAAATACCTCTGATCCGTTCAAACCCAATGTCCTCTATTTGTTGCATTTTGCTTATGAATTGACATTTACCGAACCCTTGCATTTTACATGAATCCCAAAGCACGTTGATTGTTACCAACTCAGTGCGCATGATGTTCTTTCCTGACTTATGTTGCGTTGATGTGCTAGCCAGACTCCGCTTTGTGCAATTGGAAAGCTGGTGGCAAATTTGATGTCATTTCTCACTTGTTCTGACCAAACAGACTCAGGAAGAGGAAGTAAACAAAACAAAAGGAACAGAGTAAGGGACAATGGAAAGAGATGATACCTAACGAGAAAATTACGAAGTAGAAACTTATGAGATATGGATACCAACTCTAATGACCATGACATGCACCTTCGGATTAAGTGGCCTAATCTGTCAAGCAAGTCTAATGTGCAACTCTTGTTGTACCTCTTCGCCGTGAAACTGGTCTTCAATGCTCTGATTATCCTATCTGATTCACGATCCTTATTCGACTTGTAGTGCCCGAAGGGTTTTCACCATCAAGCCTCTCTCATTTGTTCTTTCTCTCAACTTACCATCGCTTTACGGTGCCTGTGAAGACTTTCACCGATAACACTCTCTCATTTTGTTCTTTTTCTTTTTATTTCCTCTGATACTGTAGATGACAAGGCATTGACCATAGTAAAAACATCATATACTCCTGGCATGGCTAACTCAGCACTCTCAAAGATTATTTGGGAGGTCTTTTTTGGACTGTAATGTGGTTTTTGGACAGGGTTAGAAAGAAAGGATATCATAAAGGCTCAAAATAACTAAGACAACGGGTTAATTTATTTACAACTTTTGGAATCCATTCTAAAAACATTGCCCCAATTTCCAAAACAAGAGAATTTGATCCCTTTTTTTTCTTTTTTTTCCTTTTTCTTTTTGAGATGGAATTTCTAAGAAAGACTGCCCCACTCTCAACTTCGTGGAATTATGAAATATTTTATTTGGTATGACCGAACATAAGGCTGCCTACGTATCCTTAAAAGGAATCAGGTCGAACGTAGTTCATGAGACTACTTTTTGTTACTATTTTCCTTTTTCTTTTCTTTTTTTCTTATTTTTTTTTCTTTTCTTTTCCTTTTTTTTAATTTTCTCTATTTTTTCTCTCTTTTGTTTTTTGAAATTTTCCTTTTGGATTGAACTTTCTAAAATAAAGCTATGGGGACATGAACTTTTTTTTTCGTATGACTCTTAACTTGATTCCAAAAAAGGGAAGGTCAAAGAAATAAGATCAGGCTCAAAAGGGTATCGAATGGTATAAGTGTTTGGGTAGTTGAAAAAGGGCTTCCCAATCCCTGAAAATGCCAAGTACAACACATGCAACTTGAAATGAAAAGGGAAGAGCACATACAACATTTCTTTTACAGCTTCGACATTGACATCACTGATATGCTTTCCACTTTTTTAGTGCCTTGTCAAGTACAGAACTCTTATTCGGTGATTTCTTCTTTACGATGGATACCTCCGACTATTTGGAGAAAACTCCCTTGACTTTATCTTGTAAATTGAGGTGTACCTGAACTCAAAACTACTTACTTCAAATTGTTGGGACGCACTCTCTTGTAACAAATTCTTGACGCCCTATTAACTTCCCAAACTATCTGCCACAGTTTCACACAATTCGGGCTTTAACCAATCTCAAAATCCATTTACTTACTTCCCTTAAATGTCCCTATCATCTTCAAAATTATTTTATTGCTTCATGATTAGGCTAATTTTTAAGACCAGGCCTAGAATTATGCGTGCATGTCATGTCACTAGAGTCAGCAGGAAAAGAACTATAAAAGAAAAAGAGAACTAAACAAACACTGACTAGAATTAACTAATAATAGAAAATTACATTAGACAGATGTTGAAAGGGTTTGAACAACAAAACAAGTAAAATAAGCTGGGGTTACAACCCTGGAACAAAACTAGACAACACTAAAGCTGCTACGACTAAACAAACTAGGCAAAATAAAAGGATAAAAGAGTTTGAGTCACAAGACAATATCCGGATTAAAATCCTAAAAATAACCCAGACAACAGAAATGACAACAAAATAAACCACTAAGACTCCTCCCCGGCTAGCCAAGAGATGGATCGTCTTTCCAATTACCAAGCACGACATCTTAGCCACTGAGTCCCGCATCAACATTACTAGTACCTTCACAAGTCTCCATCACATTGACCTTAGAAAATTGCTTTTGGGTCCCTTTTGCCAACTCGTTCTTAAGATCAACTTCCGGAACCCAGACTGATAGCGCTGAAAACTTTACAGCAAGTGGCCTTCCAAGGAACTCAGAAGAGTTTTCATATTCATTTTCAACACAAATCATGCCCACCTTATGCGTCTCATTATGAACAGGCAATGGACTTTGGCTAGTATGTGTTGCAACTGGATTTTGCATGGTAATGTCACCAACATCGACAAGCTTCTGGACTGCTTTTCAGATTCCAACACTTTTCTATGATGTGCCCCAGAGCATTAGAGCAATATGCACACCTTTGAGAATAATCAAAGTTCTTTGGAAGAGGGTTCGACATTTTTATCTGAATCTGCTTCAACATGTCCAATTGCTTCAACCTTTGGAATAGACTGGCATATGATTCACCAATAGGAGTGAAAGTCTTTTCTTTTTCCTGTTGACTTTTCATTTTGTACTCTGGCCTCGGTTGGAACCTTTTGCGGGTAGGTGGTTGATATGCTTGAGGAGATGGGTAAGATATTTGCAGAAATGGTGCAGGCCATCGCGGATCTCGTGGGTGTGGAGCATATGGCGGTGCATTGTAGATAGAGTACTGGGAAGGTGAGGTATGACCTTGGGGATTTTGTGGAGGAAAGTAGTATTGGTGAGGATTATCTGGAGTACGAGGATATTTATGGGGTCAGTATTGATGCTGAAAGCGTTTATCAGGAATGCCCACTGGATCCCGTCGTTGGCGGGGCTCAGCAACATCTTTTCTATCAATTAGAGGACTGACCCGAGCAACTTGTTCGTCCCATCTGAGCCAAAACTTCCCTCGGGTTTCTTTTCCATCTGAGATAGGGAGGAGTTGTATGGGATAATGTCTAAGTTGTAGTGAAAGTGTCAAATAAAATCTTGAGCCATGTCATCCCATGCATGCCACTTATTGACATCTTGATGAGTATACCATTCCAAAGCTGCCCCAGTCAAGCTCTCACTTAAATACGCCATCAACAAATCATCTTTCCCGCCAACACTTCTCATTTCACTGCAGTAACCTCTCAGATGGGCTACTGGATCTCCACATCCATCATATAAAGTAAGCTTTGGCATTTTAGACCCTTTCAGCTTTCTGGATATCTCATCTTTCTCCACTGTCTTAGCAGGCTTTGCAGTCTCACCGGAAGGCTCAAAATGAGGAGCGTAAGAGTACGGACCCGAGGCCTTAAAAATTAGTTCTAGAGCATAGTGTTGGACATCGAGGACTTTGAATACAGTCTCGCTAGAGGATCGAGGAAGAGTAGCTGGAGGAGGAGCTACAAGAGCATGAGTTGCCAAAGGAGTGGGATATGAGGTGGTTTTGGCGGGTAGAGTGTGAAAAGGTTGTGGGAAGATATCAGCAGCATTAGGAATCTAGATTTGTGATAGTGGTGGGATAGTTGCAGGGTTTTCAGTGCAGTTAGTGGGGAATGAAGGTGGAGGATGCCCCCTGATCCAGGCTTGGTATATTTTGGTCATCTGTCCTTTCAACCTTAAGACCTCTTCTTTCAACTCAAATTCTGATTCAACAATTCCCTTAGACGGATCAATAACCCCTGTGTCCAAGTCTTTGCTAGCCATGACTACCTTGTACTTTGACCTTGTGTTGTATGGAAGAGTTACCAGTTTAAGATCTACAAACCAACCACCCTTTTGCTATAATGAGGATAACAAAGAGGAACAAAATGAAGTCATCATGTTGGCTTTAGGGCATTTAACAGCTAAAAATATCACATTACGTGCAATGCACCTATCAACAATTAACGGTTCAAGAATGACTTCGAGGGTCACAAGGTCACTTGGCATCATCCAAATTTGTCTATTTGAATCTTCTCTTTTCTTTTCTTTTCTAACACTTTTTGGCTTACTCATTTTCCTTCCTTATTTTTTTCTAATTACCACTCTTTTCTTTCCTCTCATTTCTTACATCCCATAATTTCATCTCTTTTTTTTCTTTTCTTCTTTTTTCCATTTTTTTCCTTAATGACTACTCTAATGAGAAAAAAGAAATAAAAGAAGCAAATCCTCTCTTTTTTTGAATTTTCTAGACTTAATGTTCTAAAACCAAAGAAAAATATTTTGAATTTTCGTTTGATATCCTAAAAGAAAGATTTCGAACCAAGAAATGAAAAAGATAACAAAAAATTTGGATTTCAATTTGATTACCTAAGGGAGAAACTCTAAAAGTAAAACAAAGATAAAATATGTTTTTTTTTCTCTCTTCTATGTACAATGTCCTAAAGTTCTAGTTAAAATAAAAAGAATTTTTTTTCATTAATTTCCCAAAGAAGAACCTCAAAAGAAAATCTTTTTGGACTTTTGAAATTAATATCTTAAAGAAAACTTTTAAAGAGGTACTAAAAGAAAATTCTCTTCTTTTTTTTTTTTGAATTTTTAGTCTTAAAGTAAATATAAAAGCAATTTTTTATTTTAGTTTTAGATATTAATTCAATAAAGAAAAACCACCTCAAATGATTTTTTTTTTTAATTCCTAGAATTAGTATTCTAAAATAAACTTCTAACAGAAATATAAAAAAGCAAAATTTCTTTTTTTTTTTTGATTTATAACACATTTTTTCAAATATAAAACAAGAAGTAAGATAACTATGACAGACTCTAACATCACCTAAAAGACTCAACATTATTGTACAAAACTAAAAGATAACACACGACATAAAAAAAATAAACTCAAAACATATAAAAATAAAAAAAAATCTCCTTAAGTCACTCCTGAATAAATGATCCTGACTAGATGGTCCTGGGGTGTCTGTCATGCTCAAACTCCGGTAAGTAAGTCCAAACATGTATGAGAAAATTAAGACCAAATAAAGTTAAAGACCTAGAACGCTATGTGAGACAATAACCCTTCATGTTGGACACATGCAAGACATGATTGTGACTATTTTTCTAAAATTAACCTATGTGGCTAAAAGTTGCTAAAAATGCAAGATTTGGCTAAGACCCCGCGAAGCCAAGAACCTAAGACTCACTAGGAAGACCGGACCCTATGTGGATTGCCTACGTATCACACCCCGAAAGATGAGAATCAGGTATGCGTAGTTCGGGAAGATTGGATACGGTCGAGAATTAGAAAAAACAACTAATTTAGAGAAAACATATTTTTTTGTCTTTTTTTTTTTTGAAAAATGCTGAAACATGTAAACTCTTTTTTTTTATTTCCTTGTTCCTTTTTCCTTTTTCCTTTTACTTGATTTTATTTATTTATTTTGGAAAAATTGGAAAGTGTAAAATCTTTTTGAATTTTTCATGTTTTTTTTCTTTTTCTTAACAAAAATGTGAAAGAAAACATAACTGGGTCCTACTTGCTTTATTTTCACACTTCACCCTCTTTTTTTCTTTCTTTTTTTCCCTCAACTATTATTGGTCCTCCAAATGACCCTTTTACCCTTGAAGATTGAAACATATAGCACATAGGATGCATCAGGATGGTCTTTTATTTTTGGGTACACTTGTCCTAGACGGACCCAACCCCTGTGTTGAGTCCCCAAAGTCAAATGCACATGATGAAAACAAACGTGCCTACTAGGGATCCGGCATGAGGTTATGTTATTCTAAATTTAAACTTGGGGTTGTGTTCTTGACCTGGCTTACCCGAGCGAACAACTCGAGCCGAAGGGGGGAAATGTACTGGGAGCACGAAAGTCTACCCGGCCTTGTTGTTGGCCCAACCTCATTCTATTTGGTATAACTTCTAACAGAAAAAGTGGGCCACGCGAACATGTGCACCATTTTTAGAAGACTCAGAGGGGTGGCGTAAGAAGACAGTTTAATACAATTCAAATAATATCAAAGCGATAAATAAATGGAAATTAGCACATTAGGTCCACAAAAGACAGTAATATCAACAATAAATAAAGCCAAGTAAAAATCATAAAAACAAGCTCGAATTCTTGAACCCTGAACCAAAAGTTCTGGATTCTTATCCCTAGCAGAGTCGTCAGAGCTGTCACACCTTCTTTTTACTACCCTCGAATAGGGGTATAAGGGAGTTTTTTCCAATTTAAGTGACAATCGAAATGGAATTATCTATATTAAAGTCAGAGTGGCCACTTGGGATAATTATGGTGTCCCAAGTCACCGGTTTAGAATCCCGAATCGAGGAAAGTTGACTCTTATTTACGGTCTACAAACACAGAGATCCGGGTAAGGAATTATGTTAACCCGGGAGAAGGTGTTAGGTATTCCCGGGTTCCGTGGTTTTAGCACGGTTGCTTTGATCATACTTGGCTTAATCAAATTATCCAATTACTCATTTTAGAACCTATGTGAATTTGCCTCTTTTAATTAAGAAATTATCTTAAAACAGGTCACGCGTACGTGTACCCATTTATTTGGCGCATCAAGAATCATGTCACGCGAACGTGTCCACAATTAATAACGCTTTGTTATTATTAAGAATGTTTAGTCGAAATTGTGCGAACGCTTGCTCCTATTTTATTTTTTTCTAAATCGTAATTATGTCACGCGAACGTGTACACAATCACGATGATATATTAACGTGCCTAAAGCAAGCTACGAATATTCATTTTAGAAACCGTAATCATGTCACGTGAACGTGCATAATCATGATAATAAATTCAATGCACGCCTAAAGGTTCGCCTACCCGGATGTGGTCGGCCTAAGTATGCTCTTATGACTAATTAATGGAATAAAGTAATAAACTCCAACTTTATTTCATTGTACTAAAACTTCTTCTACTAAAAATATTACCAACTATAATAGTAGAGTTAATATATACCCCTTTGAAATAAAATGAACTTGCCGTTCCAACACCAAAGAGCATCAGCTACAGAAATAGTATATGGCAATAATGTGTTCAGACAAACGTAAAAAAACAATAGCAATTATTATTCATAACAAAGAAATTTATCAACCAAGTAATATTTCAATACATAAATGGAATATATTCTTCACTTGGCTTAAACTATTAATATAATTAAAGCATCATTCCAATCCATGACATAAAACATTTAAATCAAAGGACCTACTGCATATACTAATCCGGACAGCGCCTCATTGTACGAATGAAATTAAAACATCATAAATATTTATCTTTAATAAAATTAAACACACAAAAATCATTGTACGTCAATTGCTAAATTATTTGGGAAAAGGGAATTCAGGGTTATTACACAAAAATTAGAGAGAGAAATTAGGAACTTACACGAGTTTAACAATCGGACAGTTATTAATCGGAGTGTTTGCCGGCGACAGCAAAAGGAAGCACTGACCGAAGACCTCAAACGGCAACTTCGAAATGATCTCGATCCCAAGAGAACACAGCTACTACGGGGGCTATTTTGTGACAAATTAGAGGCTGGTTTTCGATAGTATCTTGAAGCTGTCTTCGAGCTATCTCCCAGCTGTTTTTGCTTCTTTTTCTTGTTGGATTTCTGCTAAGCTTTGAGGCATCAGTGAGCTGTTTTGGAGTCAGTTTTGGCATTTGTTTCACAGCTAGATTTGCTGCGATTTGAGCTAGTGTCACGGCTGTTTTGGTGAGGAGAAAAGGGAACGTTGCTGGTCACTTCACCATGGCCGACGGCGATGTAGCATCAGAAGAGAAAGGGACGTGATAGGGAGGAAGGGCTGGCCGCTGGAACTCTTTGCGTATTCTCTTTTTGGTATCTCGTTGTCGAGTTCTTTTATGAAGAGGTAGAAAAAAACGGTCGGGGTGGTCTCATGATAGGAAACGATTGATTTCCTCTATTGTGTAGAGGTCTCCAACTGTTGGAACGTTGTTGTTGGAATGAAGAAGAAGATCAAAAATGGTTCTTTGGTGTTCTACCTAGAAGAAAATGTTAGGGGGTGGGGATTCCTATGTGTTAAATGGTGGATTTTTCTCTTAGGGTCTAGGTTTCTAGGTTAGCTTCTTTTTCTATAGGTTTAGGGTTTTAGGGTTATATCTAGGTTGGGGGGTATAGGCCTAGAAATTATGGGCTTGGATATTATGGGCTAGGTCCGAAAATTAAGCTTAAAAATTGGTTGTTTGAGCCCAAATTTTATTCTTTCTCCGTGAACAAGACTAAAAATATGACCTCATTTACCAATTAATCCTACTTAAGTAAAATAACTATTAAGATAAAACTAATCATTAAAACAAACCTATTTTTTTGGTTCAAATATCATATTAAAATAAAAATAAGGTACTATTTTTTTGTTTTTTTTAGTTTTACGAAATTAATAAAATAAAAGTAACTAAAAAGAAGAGATATTTTTGTAATTTTTATTTTTTTGATAAAATAGAGTAAAAGAGTCAAAACTAATTGAAATATCGATATTAGGCCTAAACTAAATATTTTACGCTAAAATGGGTGAAATCTCGGGGAGGGTGAAAAATCACATGTCTACAAATGGTTCCTTCAATGAACTCCTTCAGTTGATCGATTGGAATCATCCCTTTAGATGAGACAGGGATAGCCTTAGTGGATGTTACTTATCTTGGGGGAGAGTCACTCTCTAGAACTTCTGGGAGCTTGCCAGGTGCATGGGTTGATTCTTCTTCTATCAAGATTCCCACCCTGTCTGTTAGCTTGTCAATTCTAGCCTCTTGATTTTGCATGCATTTGGTCAAGCCAGCGATTGCTTCCGTCAAGTTTGTCAACTGCTCCTCCACAGATGAAGTGTTTATCACTATAGCTTACATGATTGTCACGACGGAGAGTAGCATGGATTTTCACACAGATTGATCCTTGATTGGCTCACGCTATGTAGTGTAAGTGGGGAGGATCCATCACTTGAAGCATCATCATCTTCCTTCACAGTAGAGTGTTTGGATCCGAAGAGGTCAAGCAGAGCAAGAATTTTATTGATCTTTTCAGTAACATCGCTTCCTCCTTCAGGTGCATTTGTGGAAGATCTTGCTCCTTTTGAGGATGAAGATCCAAAAGCAGGTATTGATTCGGACGGCATTTGGGGTGGTTGTTTTCCTAAAGAGCTTGCTTTGTTCCTCGTAACTGGTCCGAAGCTTCCAAAGGTAACATCGAGGATGCTTTCCACATCAGCATAGAACCTGGAGTTAGCAGCCTTGGTGGATGTTGATCTGGAGTTGATTTTCTTCGAAGCCATTTCAATGTTCTTGAACCTTGGTGATTGAAACGTTGAGATAAAAGGTAGAGATTGTCCCACTGGGTGTGCCAAAATTTGTAGACAATAAATTTGCATCGATAAAATTAAATCAAGACCGAAAAATATCGCAACAATTGTAGTATTTTATTTTGAATATTTGAATGTTACAATCTCTATGAATCCTCTGATTCTTCTTTCCAATAGTAAATAAATTCAAGGGCTTTTGAGCTTGATCTTGAATATGTAGTTGTTGCCACGAATGATGATCTTGTTCTTGAGCTTTAGCTTGATTGCTTGAACTTGACCTTGATTTGTTCTTCGTTCTTGATCTTGAACTTGATTGCTTGAAGCTTGAAACTTGTAGAGAAATTTGCGGCGTTTGATCCACGAGCTCTCTCTTGCTTCTCGTTTTAACTTCTGGTGTCTTTTCTAGGTTATGAAGACCCCTATTTATATTTGTGGAAGAGAAAAGTTGTGATAAGAACAAACTCTTTTTGACCAGTCAGATTGAAGCGTGACAATGCTGCATTTGTTTGGCCAGAACATGTAACTTACACATGTGGCGCAATTTCATTGGCCCTTCAATTTGACTTGGCATTGCTTTGTCATTTTGACACATGGCATGTTCCTATTGTCTCTTCTATTTGACTGGACATGCCGCGTCATTTGACACGTGACACCAAACTGGGTCTGTAGGAAGATAACATCTTGGGCTTAATAAAGTGGGCTCATCACTTTAGCCCAATTAAATAAACTAGGCCAATGGACTAAGACTTATTTATTCAATCCATATACATTGGATTTATATTATTAATTCAATTATATTAGTCCATAATATTTATTTGGACCAATATATCTTGAATTTAAAATATAGTTCAAATTATTTTATGGATTTAATTTTAATAAAATTATATGCCTACAGTTTTAACTTATTTTCTCATCCAAAACAGTTCCTAAACCCTCCTAAATGCTCTCCAAGGGTTCCTCTATGATTCAAGGGTGAAAACCTAAGATAAAAATATGAATCCAACGTTAGAAACCCCATGGTGCTTTCTATATCGTAGTTCTTCTTCTTGTGGCTATTTTGGAGGGTTCTTCAAAGTAAAGTAACATCAAGCTTTATGTTGTTCTTATTGATTAAAGTAATAATCAGTCCCTCCTTTATATATATTAGATTTTCAAGGCGAACAACAAGTGGTTACACATCAGCTTGAACACCAAGAGTTGATTCAAGAAGAGAATACAACACCTTTCGTGTTGTGGTGTCATTGAGGATAATTGTGGGTTGTGCTTGGCTGAAATTTCGTGTTGTTTCTACTAGTTTAGGTGAGTATAACATCCTACTACATGTGCTTGAAGTTCTTTGTGTATTAGTTGCATTATTTGAGCAAAATACTACAAGAGGAAACTTGAAATAGTTTAAGATATAATTATTTTTAATGGACTGTTATGGAAAGGTTGTTTCCATAAACTTTAAATGGATGGAAACCTTTGAAAATGACTTTCTTATGATGTTGTTATTATAAAATATTATCTACATGTTGAACTTGTTGTTGGTACTGTGAATATGAAGGAAAATGTAACGACCTGGCCGGTCGTTTTATGAATTACAGCCATGTTTCCCCTATTTCTGCTTCTTTCTGTGTTGTTCAACTAAATTTCATCGTGTCGTATTGGTTGGTTTGGGTTCGGAGTTGTTTTGTAGAGGAATGAGACACTTGGTCTCTTTTGAGAAAGCTTAAGTAGGAAAAGTCAACTGGATGTTGACTTATGTGTAGAAGGTCTTGGATTTGAATTTTGATGGTTCGGATAGCTCCGTTAGGTGATTTTGGACTTAGTATCGTGTTCGGAATGTAATTTGGAGGTCCACGGTAAATTTAGGCTTGAATTGGCGAAATTGAAATTTTGGCGTTTTTCGGTCGGCATTGAAAATTTTGATATCAAGATCATATAGCATTTCCGGAAATTGGAGTAGGTACGTTGTGTCATTTGTGACGTGTGTGAAAATTTTCAGGTAATTCGGATGAGGTTTGATAGGTTTTTTTATCGTTTGCGGAATTCGGAAGTTTGGAAATCCTTAAGCTTGAATCCGATGGTGATTTGATGTTTTGATGTTGTTTTGAGTGTTCTGAAAGTTAGAAAAAGTTTTAATGATGTTATAGGATGTGTTGGCATGTTTAGTTGAGGTCCCGAGGGCCTCGGGTGAGTTTCGGGTGGTTAACGGATCAATTCTTGGCTTTAGAAGTTGGCAGATTTCTGGTATTTTGTTGCAGAGAATTCCTTCTTCGCGTTCATGAAGGGTTATTGAGAGTAGAGGAATTTTTTTCTTCGCATTCGCGAAGGGGAGGCCGCGAACGCGAAGGTTTGATCTGAGTATGCATCGCGTTCGCAAGGAGGGCGTCGCACTCGCGTAGAAGGATTTCCAGGTCAGGGGCAGTTGTGCTTCGCGAACGCGAGGACACTACTGCGTTTGCGAAGAAGAAAACACTTGGGCAGAATGTTTAAGTTCAAAAATGAGGGTTTTGGTCCATAATTTCAAAATTCATTAGAGAGCTCGGGAGAAGGCGATTTTGGAGGGGATTTTCAAAGGATTGATTGGGGTAAGTGTTTTTCACTCAAATTTGGTTAAATCCCATGATTATGTCTTGATTTTTATCATTTAATTTGGGAATTGAGGGTGAAAATTGGGGAAAATGAAAGAAAATTTGGAGAATTGATTTTGGGGATTTGGATGGTCATTTGATGTCGGATTTTGGTGAATTTGATATGGGTAGACTCGTGAGCGAATAGGTTTTCCAGTTTTGTGATTTTTATCGGATTCCGAGATGTGGGCCTAGGTTGGGTTTGTCCAATTTCGGGATTTTTAAGTTAATTTGATTATTTTCGCTTGGGCTTCATTCCTTTAGCGTGTATTAATGATGTAATACTGATTTTGGTTAGATTTGGAGCATTTGGAGGCCGAGGCAAGGGCATCGCGGGCTAGAGTTTTGTCCGGTTTGAGGTAAGTAATGATTGTAAATATTTTTCTGAGGGTATGAAACCTCGGATTTCGCATTGTTTCACTACTTTGAGGTGACGCACACGCTAGATGACGAGCGTGGGGTCGTGCACCGTTGGGGATTGTGACTTGGTTTGTCTCGTACGACTAATAAGTCGGATATTTGACTAGAAACTATTTGATATCATTGTGTTTTCTAAATTATTACTATGTTTTGGGCCTCATTCCATATTTGGGCCTCATGCCAAGCTGTTTGGACCCTTAGGAATTTTTTAATACTATCCCTTATTGTTTTGATTTAATTATCTGTACTCAGTCATGCTGTGTTTTACTAATTTCATAACTCTGTCTAATTTACTCCGTTTTGATACTAAAAATGATATTTTGGGCTGAGCACCCTGTTTTACTGTTGGCCCGAGTGGCTTGAGAGGTTTCTGACTAAGTGAGGCCGAGGGTCTGTGTTGTGAGGATATCATGGGATCAGGCTGCGCGCCGCAGCAGGTTGTATTGTTTTGTGATATATGAGAGGCTGAGGGATTGATTTATTATGCCACGAGATGGCTTGTGATAGCGCTTGGGCTGTAGGAGCCCCTCCGGAGTTTGAACACCCCTAGTGAGCATGGGTACCTAGTGTGAGTGATATGATGTTGCCCGAGGGGCTGATTACGAGTGATTGTGAGGTAGCCCGAGGGGCTGGTTCTGTTGATATTTTGCCTGAGGGTGGGTTTATGGTACATGTCTTGCTTGAGGGGTTGTTTACGTTTCTATCATTTTTACTCATTGTTTCATCACTTATTTGAAACTATTGAAAGATGTTTTTAAAAGAAAAGGTTTTTACTGAAACTGAGTTTGTTTTACGAGATAATTGATTTCTATATTGTTAATGTACTGTATTTGTTGTAGTGCTATGACGTAGAATTATCTGTTTTCTTATTGCCCAGCTTTCATTTACTTTTATTACTTACTGAGTTGGCGTACTCACATTACTCCCTGCACCTTGTGTGCAGATCCAGGAGTTGCGGGTCGCGATAGTGAGTGTTGATCGTTCTTCCAGCAGGTCTTCGGAGTCGGCAAGGTAGTTGCTTGGCATTCGCAGCCCTACACTTCTCCTTCTTACCTTACTCTGGCTGTTCTTAGAATTTTATTTTCGGGCTATGATAGCCTTTCTTGTGCTTAAACAGATTTTGTAGTTGCTCGTGACTTGTGACACCCCGATGTCGGGCTTGTGTTATTTTCTTTCGCACTAATTATTTAGACTTATGTTATGAGATTCTGTTAATTAATAGCTTAAAAATGACTTTTATGAAATACTGGTTGGATTTGGGGTTTGTATCGGCTGGCTTAGTTTCACGATAGGTACCATCACGATCGGGTCGGTTTAGGGTCGTGACAAGTTGGTATCAGAGCGTAGGTTACATAGTTCTCATGAGTCATGAGCGGGTTTAGTAGAGTCTCGCGGATCGATACGGAGACGTCTGTACTTATCCTCTGGAGGCTGTAGAACCTTTAGAAAAAACTTCATGTTCTTGAATTCCTGTCGTGCAAATCTGTTGATTCTGGTAACTAAATTTATGTTATTCTATTCTCTCACAGATGGTAAGGACACGTGCTATCGATCAGGATGGACGACCACCAGTACCACCAGTTAGGGCCACTAGAGGCCAAGGACGCGGTCGAGGTCGTGGTAGGGGCAAGAGTGTAGCCCGCACAGTAGCTAAGGCAGCACCTGCAGATCCACCAGCCGCCCCAGTTCAGGATCAGGTCCCAGTTGCGGACGCTCCAGTAGTACCAGCTCAGGCACCAGCTATGTCTATTGTTATCCCAGACCTTCAGGAGGCCCTAGCTCAGATTCTATCAGCGTGCACTGGCCTGGCTCAGGCGGTCTCAGTTACTACGGCCACAGTTACTTCTCATGCCGGGGGAGGCACTCAGACTCCCGCTGCTCGCACACCTGAGCTGGTTGTGCAGGGACTTCAGACACCGATGGCACCTCCAGCCTAGCTAGTTCCAGCTACTCAGGAATATTTTGCTCCTGTTATGCTAGAGGACGAGTAGCGCAGATTTGAGAGGTTTGGTAGACTTTAGCCTCCGTCATTTAGTGGTACTGAGGGTAAGGATACACAGGGTTTTTTAGATAAGTGTTAGAGGATGCTTCGGACCGCAGATATTCTGGAAACCAGTGGGGTCTCATTCACTACTTTCTAGTTCTCCGGGGCTGCACTTAGTTGGTGGGAGGCTTACGAGAGGCGTAGACCGGTTGGCGCAGCACCCCTTTCTTGGCAGGAGTTCTCCGTTCTTTTCCTGGAGAAGTTTGTACCTGAGTCCCACCGAGAGGAGCTGCGCATGTAGTTCAAGCAGCTTTGTTAGGGTGATAGGTCTGTGTCACGACCCGGATTTCCCACCATCGGGTGTCGTGATGGCGCCTACTATCGGAGCTAGGCAAGCCAAATATTTAAAACACCTTTCCTGCTTTCTTTCAAACAATAAAATAAACGAGACAAAATTTAAGCGGAAGACTTTAAATCTAAAGCAACTAAAAACCAAAAGTGCGGAAGTTTAATACATATCACTACCCAAGGTCTGGTGTCACTAGCTCACGGACTACTACAGAATACTACAAACAATGTCTGAAAGGGAATACATCATGTTTGTCTGATACAAGATGAACAAACGAAAACATGGAAAGGGGCTTCGGCCTGCGAACGCCAGCTAGGCTACCTCGAGAGTCCCTGGACTGAAGATAGCTCCCAGAAGTCCTACTGCTGTGGTCCGTAAGCTGTTCCCTGATCTGTGCACAAAAATGCACAGAGTGTAGCATCAGCACAATCGACCCCATGTGCTGGTAAGTGTCTGGCCCTAACCCCGGCGAAGTAATGACGAGGCTAGACAGGACCTACCACAATTAACCTGTACAGATATATATACAAGTGCAAGAACACAATAACAAGATATACAAAGTAAAGCTAGGAGGGGACATGCCATCGGGGAGTAACAGATAAAAATGAAATATCGGAAATAAACAGAAGAAACTCCGGTTCCCATGATATATAGTGGAAGGCGTGCCACACGATCCCACAATATCATTTGTAAGTGGACGGCGTGCCACACGATCCCAATTTTCATATATAAGTGGACGGCGTGCCACACGATCCCAATGTTCATATATAAGTGGACGGCGTGACACACGATCCCATAATATCATATATAAGTGGACGGCGTGCCACACGATCCCATAATATCATATATAAGTGGACGGCATGCCACACGATCCCAATTTTCATATATAAGTGGACGGTGTGCCACACGATCCCATAATATCATTTATAAGTGGACGGCGTGCCACACGATCCCAATGTTCATATATAAGTGGACGGCGTACCACACGATCCCATAATATCATATATAAGTGGACGGCGTGCCACACGATCCCATATTATCATATATAAGTGGACGGCGTGCCACACGATCCCATAATATCATATATAAGTGGACGGCGTGCCACACGATCCCATAATATCATATATAAGTGAACGGCGTGCCACACGATCCCATAATATCATATATAAGTGGACGGCGTGCCACACGATCCCATAATATCATATATAAGTGGACAGCGTGCCACACGATCCCATAATATAATTCGAAGCATCTGATTTTGTAAGGAGAGTCCCATTAGGGGAAATCAACAACATATCACTCTAACCCGGCAAGGGTACAACTAACAGCCCAAAATATCCCGGCAAGGGAGAGTATATATATCGGTCTACACATCCCGGCAAGGGAGTAATCACAACACATTCTCTTTTTAAATCCCTTCTTCCTCAACTAACACCATTCATGTTCGAGCTAACGCTCCAAAAGTACACCAATCACAATTTTACCTCAACCGTTCACATTATACGAAACTCATCGAATAAACAAGGAGATTGTGTCACGTTATTCGAATTAAAAGCAATTAAGACTCACGGTCATGCTAGACTCTGGTGCATAGATAACTGTCACCATGCCTATACATCGTACTCCACATTAGCAAGTAGCAAATAACATCCCAATCCTATTCCCTCAAGCCAAAGTTAGAACAAACACTTACCTCGAATGCTCCAAACTCAACTCATGCTTCTAGTATAGCTTTACCTCTTGATTTCACCACTAATCCGCTCGAATCTAGTCATAAGTTACTTAATCACATTAATAATTACTAAATGAATCACTCCCCATGCATGAAAAATAAATTTTACAAGGTTTTTCCCAAAATGGTCAAAAACACCCCCGGACCCACGTGGTCGAAACACGAGGTTCGGACCAAAACCCAGTTACCCATTCTCCCACGAATCCAAATATATGCTTTATTTTGAAATCGGACCCCAAATTGAGGTCCAACTCCTCAATTTGTAGAAAATCTAGGTTCTACCCAAAACACCCAATTTTCCCCATGAAAATCTTTGTTTTGAAGTTGAAATCATGTTAAAAGACGTTAAGAAGTGAAGAAAATGAGTTAGAAATCACTTACCAATCGTTTTGAAGAAGAAAAGTAGTTTGGAAAATCGCCTCTTAGGTTTTGGGTTTTTGAAAAGTGGAAAAAATGACTGAAAATCCCGAATTTATACATTTTGCTAGGGGCTGGCGGGGACCGCACAGAAATGGTCGCGGCCGCGCCGAGGGAGGGGAGAAGTGGGCTCTCTCTGAACCCACCTAGCGTGGACCGCACTTATTTGGTGCGCGACCGTGCTGGTCGACCCTCTGAACCCCACCACGCGGACCGCACAGAAAAGCACCGCGGTCGCGTGGCTGCCAGCGCGGACCGCGCGGAAATGGCCGCGGCCGCGCTGGGCCTGCAACATCTGAACCTGTATATTTTTCTAAGTCTAAGACCTCTCGGGCCCTACTCAAAACTCACCTGAGCCCTCGGGGCTCCAAACCAAACATTCATATGATCTCGAAAACACCTTACGGACTTACTCGTGCGATCAAATCGCCAAAATAACATCATATACATAGGATCAAGCCTCAAAATACATGATTTTCTTTCAACTTTCATAAAAACTCAAATTCCCCATTTTAAGTCCGAAACATGTCATATGACATCCGTTTTTAGCCAAACTTTACAGATAGTGCTTAAAACATATTTAAGACTCGTACCGGGCGTCGGAACCAAAATACGAGCCCGATACCACAGTTTTCTGATCAATTTTCTTCTTCATATTTTCTTAATTAATTTCAGAAAATAATTTCACACAAAAATTCATTTCTCGGGCTTGAGACCTCGGAATTTGATTCCGGGTACACGCCCAAGTCCCATATTCTTCTACGGACCCTCCGGGACCGTCGAATCACAGGTCCGGGTCTGTTTTACCCAAAACGTTGACCGAAGTCAATATTATGCATATTAATATCAAAATTCATCAAATATTTCACAAAATTCGCATATTCTAACATAAAAAACTTTCCGGCTACGCGCCCGAACAGTGCACGCAAATCGAGGCAACTAAAAGCAAGGTTTTCAGGGCCTCAGAAGCACGGAACTAGGAAGAATTACGGTGATGACCCTTTGGGTCGTCACAGAAGTACTATACAAGAAACAACAACAACTTGGCTCGTCATGCAATCTAGTTGGTTCCCATAAACCGAGAGAGGATCAGGAGGTTTATAGATGGTTGCGGTTTTCAGCTTCGGTTTCTCATGAACAGAGAGAGAGTATCTAGTGCTACCTTTGATGAGGTTGTTGACATAGCTCGACAGATTGAGATGGTTCGTGGTCAGAAGAGGGTTGAGTGGGAGGCTAAGAAGCCTCGTGGTCAGGGAGGATTCAGTGGTACTCCTCATGAGGGTCAGTTTCAGCACGGCAGAAGCCGTCCATTCAGGCATGCTCAGTCAGCTTGACCAGGTTATCGTGGGCCATCATCGGGCCATGGTTTTCACAGTTCTCATCAGGGCCATTCCTCACTTAGTGCTCTTTCAGCCCAAAGTTCATCCCGTGCTCCATCAGTTCATGGCTCTTTCATGCCAGGTTCTTCTGGTAGTCATCTCGGTGCTAGGGGTTCCCTTCAATCCCCGTCTCCAGCACTAGGGGGTTGTTATGAGTGTGGAGAGTTGGGGCATGGAGGCAGTGTCCTCATCGTCTTGGGGGTCTGTCTCAGCAGAGGATTCAGCCATCAAGTTCAGCACCAGTTACTTCACCACCCACCCACCCAGGTAGGGATGGAGGACAATCAGATAGGGGTCGCCCTAGAGGGGGAGGTCGATCAGGTGGTGGTCAGACCCGTTTCTATACACTTCCATCCAGAATCGATGTTATTGCTTCAGATGCTGTGATCACAGGTATTGTCTCAGTTTGCCACAAAGAGGCCTCTGTGCTATTTGATCATGGTTCCACTTTTTCATATGCATCATCATATTTTGCTCGTTATTTGGATATGACATGTGAGTCTCTTATTTCATTCATTCGTATATAATTGATACTATTGTTGTGGACTGTGTATATTGGTCGTGGGTGGTGACTATTGGGGGTTTGGAGACCCAGGAGGACCTTTTGTTACTTTGTATGTTGGACTTTAATGTGATATTAGGCATGGATTGGTTATCTCTGTGTCGTGCTATTTTGGACTGTCATGCTAAGACAGTGACGTTGGCTATGTCGGGTGTGCCACGAATTGAGTGGCGAGGTTCGACTGATTTTGTTCCCACTAAGGTGATTTCATTTTTGAAGGCCTAGAGGATGGTTGGGAAGGGTTGTCTTTCTTACTTGGCCTTTGTGAGGGATGTCAGTGCAGAGACTCCTACCATTGATTCAGTCCCGGTAGTGAGAGACTTGCTGGATGTGTTTCCTGTAGACCTGCCGGGCATGCCACCGGACAAAGATATTGATTTTGGTATTGATCTGGTGTGGGACACTCAGCCTATTTCTATTTCACTGTATCATATGACACTGGCAGAGTTGAAGGAGTTAACGGAGAAGCTTCAGGAACTCCTTGATAAGGGGTTTATTCGGTCTAGTGTGTCGCCTTGGGGTGCGCATGTTCTATTTGTGAAGAAGAAGGATGGCACGATAGGGATGTGCATTGATTACAGGCAGTTTAACAAAGCTACAATCAAGAACAAGTATCATTTGCCTCGTATTGATGATTTATTTGACCAGCTTCAGGGAGCGAGAGTGTTCTCCAAGATTAATCTCCGTTCAGGGTATCGCCAGTTGAAGATCAGGGACTCGGATATTCTTAAGACAACTTTCAGGACCCGATATGGTAATTATGAATTCCTCGTGATGTCGTTTGGGCTGACCAATACCCCATCAGTCTTCATGCATTTGATGAGTAGCGTGTTTCGGCCTTATCTCGACTTGTTTGTCATTGTATTCATTGATGATATTCTGGTATACTCGCATAGTCAGGAGAAGCACGCGGAGCATTTGAGAGTGGTATTGCAGCGGTTGAGGGAGGAGAAGCTTTATGCAAAGTTCTCCAAGTGTGAGTTTTGGCTAAGTTTAGTGGCTTTCTTGGGGAACATGGTGTCCAATAAAGGTATTCAGGTTGATCCGAAGAAGATAGAGGCGGTTCAGAGTTGGCCCAGACCGTCCTCAGCCACAGAGATTCGCATCTTTCTTGGTTTGGCAGTTTATTACCGTCGGTTCATTTAGGGATTTTCATCTATTGCATCACCCTTAACCAAATTGACTCAAAAAGGTGCGCCTTTCATGTGGTCGAATGAATGTGATGCGAGCTTTTAGAAGCTCAAGGCTGCCTTGACCACAACTCCAGTGTCACGTCCCAAAACTTGGGAGGTGTGGCTGGCACTCGGTGTCGCACTGGCCCGAGCGAATCACTCTGCAACTCTCTTCTTTTCTTTTTAACTATCATAGGCCAACATGGCCACAACTCGTAATGTATAACTATAAGTGGGCAACACTGATCAATAAACTATTGTTCTTAGAATATGAATACATATGAGCCGTCAAGGCCTCTGACATACTGTATAAAATGAACCTCTGTCTACAAAGCCTCTAAGATTATTTGATATCAAATAGTACAGGGTACTGGCCTACCCATAAGTTTGTAGAAAACTCTGACACGATGACTTATAGACTCGGTTGCACTTCCAGTGAGGTGGAGTCTTACCGATCCTTTGCTGAATGCTGATCTTGTCTACTATGAGGGCTCGTCAAACTAATAATTTATACTTGTAAGTCTGGATAGTTCTGTAAATCGTGAAATATTTATAATGTTATGCATATATGTGTAAATGTCATGTAATGTATAGGTCTGTACGTACATAATATCATCAAGCCTCTGAAGGCATCCCATCATATTATCTCAACCATTGTGGTCAAAATCATCAACGTATACCAGCTGATCAGGTGATGGTGCATATATACCACCGTAACCTTTTTTCTATATCTCATATATTTACATATATACGTGTATATAATGTCATCTGATACCACTATGGGCAAAATCATCTACGTATACCAGCTGATCAGGTGATGGTGCATATATAACGCGGTAACCTTTTTCCATATCCCATATACATATATTTACAAATATACGCGTATATAACGTCATCTGGTGCCACTGTGGACAAAATCATCAACGTATACCAGCTGATCAGGTGGTGGTGCGTATATAGCGCCGTAACCTTTTCCCATATCCCATATACATATATATACACTCGTATATAATGTCATCTGGTCATGGGTCAGTGTACATTAATGCAATGCATGAGAAGTACGTCAATAAATCTCTTGGAATGTCATAAGACCATTATACCTTTGAGTAATGTCATGAAGTAAACGTTTTTTTCAACTTACATATTTTTCTAAGACCCATGAATAGATGATAGAATAATAGGACACATAGGGAATCAAGAACATAAGCATTTCTAGTATTTCTATGAATAGAGTCATTTATGAAAATTGTGCATTTGCTTGACGTATAGATCATGCCAAAAGAAAGAAGAGATAGCCTTAACATACCTGAAGTAGGGAAAAATCCCTATAATATTCTTGAGAATAGAACTTTTAAATATCCCTTGCCATGTTCCCGAAGACTTATATTTAGCTCCCAAAGGCAGATCTTTGTGTCTTGTATGAAGACTTCCAAAGTTACACACCAGAATCTCCAAGATAGTCTTGATATTATGAACTTCATTAACCGAAAATATATAGCTTTTCACTAAGCTAATACGAACACAAGTGAATTCTCTCAGTAATACCAGCATAATTTTCCATCTTCCTCCTTACTTTAGAAAGGTGATAACTGAAGCCATACATCCCCTTTCTTCAAAAAATAATATTGCACAAACAGAGAAAAAATGAACTTTTTGATTAAAGATAAGTTGTTAAATCTCCTTGGCATAAGAGAAAATAGCAACTTTTCAAAACTTGCTACTTTTTGCACCGCACTGCAACGGCCCTTAGCAAAACAACAAAAAACTGAAAGAACTGCACACAATGTAAACCAATGAACCCTCATAATCAGTTTTTGTAAAATAAATCACACTACCTTTAATCACATATAACCACGTTGCATTTGCCAATAACAAAAGAAACCATGCATAAAAAAACAACTAATTATCATAAACAAAATAAACTAATGCTCCTAAAAACTTCAATACTTAGAATTTTCACATTACCCTTACTACTACTACTGTAACTGAAATTCAAAGGATGAGTGTAAACCCCTTTATTGTTATACAGATTGTAATCTGAATTGAGATCTTTTTTGTTGGAATATTAGAACTAATAATAGAATTTATAAGCTCACCACCAACTCTAATATCAACGTTTCTTCTTTCTTCAGACTTATTTTTTTGATACATAATTGCTGCTGCAACTTGAATCATTTGAAGACAAATTTGCTAAGATTGTAATGTCTTTGAAGACAAATTTGCTAAGAATAAAATGAATGTGTAAAACTTCACATTAGTTTGCCACCTAATAAGAAATGACTAAGAGTAATTTCTTTAGGATGTGGCTTGCTGCCACGTGGAGTGGGAGGGGGGATTTTAGTCTTTATCCGCTTATTAGGTAATTAGGTAATGTTTCGTTACCCAGTAATTAACCAATTACCTATGTAACTAAAAATTATCTCAAATTACTTAAAATTTTACTTATTTTTATTATACTTTATACGCCGTACTATTACGATCATGTGGTACCATGTAAAATAAATTCATACATTATTATTTCATTAAAACATTCATGTAAAAATATATAAATTTTCTCAACTTATAATTTTCCTAATATCATATAAAGAGTACAAATTTTTCATACGCTCAATTTTTAAAATGGTAAAAAGATAACCTTTCTTTCTTGTCACAAAATAATTTCTATCTTTTATAATAAAGAAAATCTCGTAAACGTTTCTCATATTATGTGTATAATTTAAAACATATTCGAAAGTAATAATATTAATAACTATATAAAATCATATTTTTCAAACTATATTTTTATTATTTTTTTATTTTTTTTCTTCACAAAAATGTTCCACTCAAAATATCATAGCAAATGTACATATATAACGGTATCAAGGTTGTTAAGCTTAGGGGGTGTAACATTCAATGCTAGTTTTGCCATCAGCTTCAGGTTCATATACAGTGTATTGTGATGCTTCGAGGGTTGGTATCGGGTGTGTGTTGATGTTGGAGGGTAGAGTGATTGCTTATGCTTCTCTTCAGTTGAAGCCCCATGAGAAGAACTACCCGATTCATGATCTAGAGTTGGCTGTCATTGTTCACGCGTTGAAGATTTGGAGGCATTATCTTTATGGTGTGTCTTGTAAGATGTTTACTGATCATCGTAGACTCCAGTACTTGTTCAAGCAAAAGGATCTCAATTTAAAGCAGGGGAGATAGTTGGAGCTGCTAAAGGATTATGATATCACTATCTTGTACCATCCGGGGAACGCCAATGTAGTGGCCGATGCCTTGAGTAAGAAGGTGGTGAGTATGGGCAGTTTGGCATATATTTATGTTGGGGAGAGACCTCTTGTAGTTGATGCTCAGGCCTTGGCCAATCAGTTTGTGAGGTTGGATATTTCGGAGCCCAATCGGGTTTTAGCTTGTGTGGTTTCTTGGTCTTCCTTGTTTGACCGCATTAGAGAGCGCCAGTATGATGATCCTCATTTGCTTGTCCTTAAGGACAAAGTTCAGCACGACGATGCTAGAGATATGACTATTGGTGATGATGGGATATTAAGGATGCAAGGCCAGATATATGTCCCCAATGTAGATGGGCTTCGGGAGTTGATTCTGGAGGAGGCCCATAGCTCTCGGTATTCCATTCATCCGAATGCCACGAAGAGGTATCAAGATTTGAGACAACATTATTGGTGGAAGAGAATGAAGAAGGATATTATGGGATTTGTAGCTCGATGTCTCAATTGTCAGCATGTAAAATATGAGCATCAGATACCGGGTGGCTTGCTTCAGTGGTTAGATATTCCAGAGTGGAAGTGGGAGCGGATCACCATGGATTTTGTAGTTGGGCTCCCACAAACTTTGAAGAAGTTTGATGCTATTTGGGTGATTGTGGATCGGTTGACCAAGTCCGCACACTTCATTTCTGTGTGTACTACCTATTCTTCAGAGCGGTTAGCAAAGATTTATATCCGAGAGATTGTTCGCTTGCATGGTATCCCAGTTTCCATCATTTTAGATAGAGGTACTCAGTTCACTTTGCAGTTTTGGAGGGCCGTGCAGCGAAAGTTGGGTACTCAGGTTGAGTTGAGCACAACTTTTCACCCTCGGATGGATGGGCAGTCTGAGCACACTATTCAGATATTGGAGGACATGTTGTGTGCTTGTGTCATTGATTTTGAGGGTTCATGGGATCAGTTTCTACCGCTCGCGGAGGTTGCATATAACAAAAATTATCAGTCGAGTAATCGGATGGCTCCATATGAGGCTTTATATGGGAGGCGGTGTAGATCTCCAGTTGGTTGGTTTTAGTCGAGCGAGGCTAGGCTTTTGGGTACAGACTTGGTATAGGATGCTTTGGACAAGGTAAAGGTGATCAGGAGCGGATTCGTATAGCGCAGTCAAGACAAAAGAGTTATGCTGATATGAAGGGTCGAGATTTGTCATATATGGTAGGGAGAAGGTTCTACTGAAGGTTTCACCCATGAAGGGTGTTATGAGATTTGGGAAGAAGGGTAAATTGAATCCTCGGTTCCTTGGGCTTTTTGAGGTGCTTCGGAGGATTGGGGAGGTGGCTTATGAGCTTGCCTTGCCACCTAGCTTGTCGAGCGTGCATCCGGTATTCCATGTTTTTATGCTCCGAAAGTATATTGGCGATCCGTCTCATGTTTCGGATTTCAGCACAGTTCAGCTAGACAGTGATTTGACTTATTATGTGGAGCCAGTGGCTATTTTGGAACGTCAGGTTCGAAAGTTGAGATCAAAGGATATAGCTTTAGTGAAAGTGCACTAGAGAGGTCGGCCCATGGAGGAGGCTACCTAGGAGACCAAGCGGGAGATGTGGAGCAGATATCCTCACTCGTTTGGGGTTTCATGTATGTTTATTGGCTCATTCGAGGACGAATGGTTGTTTAAGAGGGGGAGGATATAATGACCTGGTCGGTTGTTTTATGAGTTACAGCCCTATTTCCCCCATTTCTGCTTCTTTATGTGTTGTTCAACTATATTTCATTGTATCGTGTTGGTTGGTTTGGGTTTGAAGTGGTTTTGTAGAGGAATGAGACACTTGGACTCTTTTGAGAAAGTTTATGTTCGAAAAGTCAACTGGATGTTGACTTATGTGTAGAAGGTTTCGGATTTGAATTTTGATGGTTCGGATAGCTCCGTTAGGTATTTTGGACTTAGAAGCGTGCTCGGAATGTAACTTGGATGTCCGCAATAGTTTTAGGCTTGAATTGGCGAAATTAGAATTTTGGTATTTTCCGGTCGGTAGTTGAAAAATTGATATCGAAGCCGGATTGGAATTCCAATATCGGAGTAGGTCTGTTTTGTCATTTGTGACGTGTGTGCAAACTTTCAGGTAATTCGGATGAGGTTTGATAGGTTTTGCATCGTTTGCGGAATTCGGAAGTTTGATAATCCTTTGGCTTGAATCCGATGATGATTTGATGATTTGATGTTGTTTTGAGTTTCCGAAGGTTGGAACAAGTTTGAATAATGTTATGGGATGTGTTGGCATGTTTGGTTAAGCTCTCGAGGGCCTCGAGTGAGTTTCAGGAGGTTAACGGATCAATTCTTAGCTTTAGAAATTGGCAGATTTCTGGTTTTTTGTTGCAGAGAATTCCTTCTTCGCATTCGCGAGAAGGCTATCGCGTTCGCGAAGGGCTATTGAGAGCAGAGGAATTTTGTTCTCCGCGTTCGCGAAGGGGACGCCACGAACGCGAAGGTTTGATCTGAGTATGCATCGCGTTCGTGAGGAAGGCGTCGTGTTCGCGTAGAAGGATTTCCAGGTCAGGGATAGTTGTGATTCGCGAATGCGAGGGCACTACCGCGTTCGCGAAGAAGAAAACACCTGGGTAGAATGTTTAAGTTCAAAAATGAGGGTTTTGGTCCATAATTTCAAAATTCATTAGAGAGTTCGGGAGAAGGCGATTTTGGAGGGGATTTTCAGAGAATTGATTGGGGTAAGTGTTCTTCACTCAAATTTGGTTAAATCCCATGATTATATCTTGATTTTTATCATTCAATTTGGGAATTTGGGGTGAAAATTGGGGATAATGGAAGAAAATTTGGAGAGTTAATTTTGGGGATTTGGATAGCCATTTGATGTCAGATTTTGGTGAATTTGATATGGGTAGACTCATGAGTGAATAATTTTTCCAGTTTTTTTATTTTATCAGATTTCGACACGTGGGCCCCGGGGTCGGGTTTGGCCAATTTCAGGATTTTTGAGTTAATTTGATTATTTTCGCTTAGGTTTCATTCCTTTAGCGTGTATTAATGATGTAATACTGATTTTGGTTAGATTTGGAGCTTTTGGAGGCCGAGTTGAGAGGCAAGGGCATCGCGGGCTAGAGTTTTGTCCGGTTTGAGGTAAGTAATGATTGTAAAGTGTAAAGTGATTGAGTTCAATTTCTGCCACTGCATGTATCTACATTCGTCTCACTAGAAATCATACCTATAAGTTCAAAAATCAGCTCTTAACAATTAAATACCATGCCTATAGGAATTAAAATCAGAAATCATGCCTATAGAACTTAAAATCAATTTAGTTAAACAAATCAGTTTAATCCATGTTAGTTCTTTTTTAATTGGTTTAATCAGTTGTCTGCTTCTTTAATGAGTTTTCAAACACTGCCTTAATTTACTATTGCTAGAAAGCATGTCTAAGGATCTCAAGTGTCCGTTTAAAACTGTTCATTATTTTACCTAATCAATGTAGATATCATGCTCTTAGGACATCACTGTTATGCGTTTAGGCAAGCCTCTAGGGCGATTTAAACTCTGCAACTCTAAAACTGTGCTTTGTTATTTAAAACTGTTTAGGTTTAACAGGTCTAAATCAGTAGGCAAGCTAAATAGGATTTTCTACACTTTGTCCTAATGCAATACTGCATAATCCCTGCTCACCTAGATATCATGTTCTAGGATTTTCTCTTAAATACCGGACTGTTGTTTGAAGATGTGCATTTACTTGTTCTATTTGTGGAGGTGATTGTGAGCCTATAATCTGTTCTCTTTAAATGCAGTCCTACTTGTTCTTGATTGACGCCTAGACTTTTATCCTTTAAAACCTTAGGAAGGTCTAGAACTATCCAAAAGCAGAGGTCCTAAATACCTCTAGGGCCACAAGGAAGGGACGGGTAGTGTACGCATAGGACATCTTTCAAGGTTATTAGAACGCTTTAGGCTATGAACAAGGGGAGGGGATTGGGTAGTAAGGATATGATGACTACACGCTAATGTCACGTGTAGCTCCTCATTGAGGAGTGTTTACCAGGCATTGTGTGGGGTGATCCTATAGGCTAACCAACCTAAGACCCCTCCTTCCCAAATTCCCATTGTTTAAACTTTACTTTTCTATATGTATGCAATTTGCTCAAGTATTTCCTTTTGTCTCATTATTTGAGTCATATAATGTCCAAAACCCGCCCCCTTATTTGCAAATATATGTTTAAAATGTTTATTTGTTAAAAGGAATAATTCATAAGTATAAGCTCGGTAGGGACCCACCGTTGTGGACCGAGAGGGGTGCCTAACACCTTCCCCTCAAGGTTATTTCGAGCCCTTACCCTAAATCTCTGGTAGTCATAAACCAGTCCAAGAATTAATCACTCTAGGTGCCCTAACGCACCATAATCCGTTAGGTGGCGACTCTTCAAAATATCCAATTTCCAAAAGAAAATGAGTTATTTTCCCCCATGAATGTTGAAACCCGAACTTTTCCCGTCAAAAGGAATAAAAAGGGGGCGCGACGTGTGTGTGTGTGTGTCATGCATTTTATGTCAGTATCCCTAAGAGGCACTTAGATGTTACAAGTTGTATCTTCTCTATCTCTCTTTACATTATTGTTCTTATTTATATTTTCCTGCCTTACATACTCGGTACATTATTCGTACTAATGTCTCTTTTGCCTGGGGATGTTGCGTTTCATGCTCGTAGATCCCGATAGACAGGTTGACAGCCTTCCTAGTACGCTATCAGCTCAGCAGAAGGTGTTGGTGCACTCCACTTGCTTCGGAGTTGCCTATTTGGTCAGTATGATTTGGACATATATTGATTGGTATGGCGGGGTTCTATCATGACCTTTATGATGTTTATGTAATCTTAGAGGCTTGTAGACATATGCCATGTATATGGATACTTGTATGGCCTTGTCGGCCCATTGTTTGCATGTACAAATGATCATATCGGCCTTATAGGACCGTATGTCACATGTATAAGTTTTTATATCATATTGGGTCATCCTATGTCGAGTATTCCTTCACGTTTTATTCTGGTTATCTCATGACGGCCCTTCTGGACCATTTATCTATGATAGTATGATAAGAAGGATACATTACGTTGGTACTCGGTTGAGTTAGGCACCGAGTGCTCATCGCGGCCCTTCGATTTGGGTCGTGACAAACTTGGTATCGAGGCAGTTCTGTCCTAGGGAGTCTACAAGTCGTGTCTAGTAGAGTCTTGTTTATGGTTGTGTTATACACCACACTTATAAGCATGAGGCTACATGGTATGTAGGATTGTCACTCTTTTTTCTTACTCTAGATCATGTGGTAGAGCTCAGTTGTAAGAATTAAACTCCTAAATTCTACTTTATTTGTAATACAACGATACCTACATCCAGAAAGACAGATTGTAAGAGATTAAATATGGCTGTGGAAGAGTTGATTCGGAGGAACTCGATTTTGCATCATGCTTATGATGAGTGAATGTAGGGTTTTCAGTAGATCATGTGTGTACTAAGATGTGTAAGCTTCTTGATAAGGAGCCTTAAGGCATGAATATCTATCCATCCATATGGTAAAAAGCAATGAGGGAATAAGACTGTAGATACAAGTTTCAACAAGTAAAAGAAGCAAGGTGAAAAAGAGTACGAGGTACCTAGTTAGTGAAGATTATCAGTATTTACAATTCGTGCAGAGAAATATAAGCATTCTGAGTTACTTTCAACAGAAACAGAGATATATACACTTGACAACACCCATCTTGGTTATGCCCTATGTGACCTAACAGATATAGTTTAAAAGAAGGATGGGATATCAGGATCCAGCTGGGGTTAAAGTAACCCAAAATGGTTGATGGATTTTTAGCATTAGCTGATATTTCCAAATGATATTGCAAATATGGTAATAGTTCTCCTTGTGAGACACCCAGATGGTGCATTCTAGAATAGTACCGTTAGATATGAATACTAGAATGTTCCGAAAATTCAGAAGATAAGCACTAGAATCCTAAAAGTGATGAATATTTACCTTAGTATAACTCTCGTCCCTAGTAAAGAGAGAGTGTTAGGCGACCCGAAGAGCTAGTGAGATGGTGCAAGGGGAGCTAAAAGCAAAATAATATTTTGTTAAAGTTTTCAGAATAAGATAATAGACAAAAATATTAGCAGGAGAATAAGAAGAGAGTAAATGAAGCATTATGAGTACATGTGATAAATGGGTGATAACGGTGAATGTCTATAGTCAAGTGGAGGAAAAGACAAGAGGTGACAGGCCTTTAGACAATAAAAGAGTATAAGCCATAAAATAATATCCTCATTTTGAGAAATGAGTTGGTGATTCTAACGTGATTACTAGAATGCTAAGCTAGACTCTGGTGTAATAAAAATCAGTATGGGCTAGTGAACAAGATACACTGAATATGAATTAAGGATCGGAAGATTTGATAATAGTCGACTTCATGAGAATTTCAGAGATCGCGTTCAGGGAATAATAAATGGACAACAAAAGAATAACCTTTAAAGATCATGTAGGAAGACGCTTCCCTAAAGCAAGCACTGTGAGCAGAGGTAAGCTTAAGGGACTAAATGTGCCAGTTACACTAGGTGTCACCCACGTGCATAAGAAATTAAGTTATCCTTGGTACATAAGGGTTACCGCAAGTTAAGTAAGATGTCAGTGAAGATATGAAAAGACGCCAAAGATGATGAGGTAACTATGGAATAGAAAAGGAATAATGCGGTAAAAAGGCAAAAGGAGTGAGATTGCATTTATTCAGATCCTATAGATATGTTACGACTCTAGAACATTATGCAAGCACGAAGCTGGTAAGAGGTATTAAGGGTTCCCGGCAAGGATGTTAATTGGTAAATAAGTGCAAACAGACACTTGATAAATAAAGAGCTAGTGCAAGAGGTAAGTTGAGACAAAGGACATAACCCAAGAGAGTTTGCGCAAAATATAAATATGATGATGGACCAATGAGTAGTCTATAGTAGATTGAGGAAGAACCTAGTTATGGATAGACAAGAGGTCATAGATAAATCAATAGATCATGCAAGATAAACGTTGTGAATCCCAACATAGATAATTCAGTCTCGCAGATAAGAGATCACAATCCTTGAAAAAAATTCAGATAGGAGTTGGGGTAGTTAAAGGTACCATTAGAGAGAGTGCCACTAGGGAGACAATCAATATTTGAGTTTAGAAGTAACCCTACGAGCACAAGGCACGGGGGTATGTAACTAAGGATATTTATAGGCAGTAAGAACATCGAAAATTCCATCAATTATATGATGTAATAAGCTCGCAGCTTTACAGGAGTCAGAAGGTCTCCCTAAGTACTACAACGATATACTAGCTGAGTAAATAAGAAAGAAGGTTTCGACCTAAGCATAGTGACCTAAAGAAGAAATGATCTTGTAACAATAGTCTCACTATAATATCGTAGGCACTCCATAAGAAAGTGGCACCTATCATGACTAATGAACGGGAAGTAAAAATCAAAAATAATATTCAAGATCATATGAGTTGCATGGAATTCCAATATGTGTGGGCAGTAAGATAAGCCAAGTATTCATGCAAAAAAGTGGTAGAACGACCAGGAAAAGTAATTGCTTACATTTAAAGACAATTGAGAAGGCATGAAAGGGAATATGGTGCCAGCAAGTTAAAGGAAGGTTGCGAGTAGTATAAATAAATATGTATAGGTCGCAAACTAAAGTATGGTAGAGAGACAAGGTTTTAGGTAGACAGGAGTAAGGATAAGAAAAGATGAGTGAGAAGGTGACAAGAATAGGTAAGTTATCGGGATTAAACCCATCACAACAAGAGAGCTGATGGTTTTTGTAAGTTATAAAAAGCTCAGTATAGCTTGAATGAACTCAGAGAAGTTTAAGACTAGGAGAATTTAGAAGAGATGGAATGTTGCCTTAGTGGTAAAATAAGGGTGTAATTGCGATAGATAAGAGGATGACGTTTAGGCCTTTGATTGGGAAATGATACAAAGAAAAGGGATTTCATGAATTGTACAGGATTAAAATACCCCCATAAGGTGAATCATGTTGGGATGCTATGAAATATGATTATTGAAGTATAGTATTGTCCCTAAGTGGATCGGGCAAATAACTCCAGATGTTCCCCAATGAAACGTGATCCCTAGTGACAATATATTACATAAGAGGTTTCAAGTTATTAATGGTGGATTATAGATCAATATTAAGGTGAATCAACAATAGATGGATGAAAGTTCCAAAGTATGAGATGATATTAGGTTGTCATTCTTAAGATGAACAGTAATGAGGAAGCATTAAGGGACTTAGATTTATACATATAGGATAAGCAGCGAGAGAGTAACTTGGAGTTGGGTAGCAGACCATGGTAATAATAAATCGAAGTAAGTATTGTTGTATAGTATAAGCTACCTAGATATAGTAAAGCCATAAGCATAGATAAATGAGGCTATAAAACAAGATATAGCAATAGTAGTCAGTTCAAAAAGTACCGAGCGAAGAACTTCAGTACACCTATAGATACCTAGAAGGACAGCTTGTCATAGTTCTGTATATATTCACAAAGTGAGGCCTATAGATTGGCTAAGAGTTGGAGGAAAAAAGAGAGAAGAGTCGCATAGGCGCAGATACAAGGATAGAGTCGTATAGACCGCATGACATAAGGTAACAATAGTTACGAGTATGGAAGAATTCCGACCACAAGCCGTGGGGTGAGAAAGAGGCCTAAAGGGAGGAATGCCCTAGCCTTTGGATTTATTCACAAAATAGTTTCCTAGATGGCAAGGATAGTATTAAAGTATTCGTAAAAGCTATAGGTAATGATCATGATAAGCGCATCAGTCAACATTCGAGGACGAATGTTCCAAAGGGGGGAATGATGTCACACCTCATGTTTTGGTACGTAAGAGTACGTCGTAAGTCAATTGATGTAAGCACAGAAATAAAATCTCTTTGAAAGTTTACAAAGTAAGTTAATCATGTTACCATGGAGGTTACAAATATTTAAGATCATGAATACCAAGTACCAAGAGGATCAGAAGGCTTAAAAGCTAAACGAATTGAAGAAAATAAGTTTTGTCAAAAGTCGACAAGTTGAAATGTTATAACATATACTTTTGGGGTGAGACTAGGGTTATTAACATTATAAAAAGGTTATGTTATGAGTTATTTTAGTCGTATGATAGTCGTGGTATTATATTTTTAAGTCAAGCGAGTTGTGAAACAAAAGTTGGCAAAGGTCATCATAAGTTACATTCATAAATGTGCTGAAAATTAGGTCAAATGTAGCTGAGCTTTTCTCCAAATATACTTGAAATTACGGGGTGATATACCTACTAAATTGAAGATCTATGAATCTGGTTTCTAGCTCATTTAATCTTTCATCGATATGACATCGGAGTAGAGAGATATTCTCATTTTTGCGAGACTGTGCAAGCAGCTCCCATGGGACCCACAAAGTCAGTGTAAACTGCAGCTTGTATTTAAGTTAATTCTAAATTGTTTTAACTCATTTTTCTCATCCAAAATAGTTCCTAAACCTTCCTAAATTCTCTACAAGGGTTCTTTCATGATCCTAGGGTTAAAACCTAAGATAAAAACATGAATCCAACTCTAGAAACCTCGTGGTGCTTGCTAGATCGTAGTTCTTCGTCTTGTGGCTGTTTTGGAGGGTTCTTCAAAGCGAAGTAACCTCAGGTTTCGTATTGTTCTTGTTTATTAAAGTAACAATCAGTCCCTCCTTCATATATATTAGATTTTCAAGGAGAACTACAAGTGTCTACACACCAACTTGAACACCAAAAGTTGATTCAAGAAGAGAATACAATACCTATAGTGTTGTGGTGTCATTGAGGACAGTTGTGGGTTGTGCTTGGCTGAAGTTTTATGTTGTTTCTACTAGTTAAGGTGAGTATAACATCATACTACATATGCTTGAAGTTATTTGTGTGTTGGTTGCATTATTTGAGAAAAATACTACAAAAACATACTTGAAATAGTTTGAGATATTATTGTTTTTTAATGGACTATTTTGGAAAGGTTGTTTCCGTGAACTTTAAATGGTTGGAAACCTTTGAAAATGACTTTATTATGATGTTGCTATTATAAAATATTTTTTATATTTCGAACCTGTTGTTGGTACTGTGAATATGAAGGGAAAGGACAACATAACAATGGAAAGTTATATTTGTAGTTGTTGTTAGATTGTTGGGTTGTTTGAGGGTGAATTAGAGATGAATGGGAGGTTAGAAATTCTCCCATTGTACTTAATATCATACTGGCTAGGTTTTTAAGTTAATGAATGAATGATTTTGGGATTAAAGGGTTCAAAAGGGATTCAATTTGAGCTTATCGTTTGTCGTGTTAAATAGCAGTTTTGTTGGTGATGTTATGCACTTGATGTTATGTAGCTTGATTTGTGTTGTGGTGATGAAAGTATATATATGTAAAGGTTGTATGGGTTCGCATTGGTTGATGGACTTGGGAATCAAGGAAAACGGGGGAGATGCCGCCCGTTTTAATATAAAATAAGCTTGACGTTCGTTGTACGATAGTTGCATCTTTTGTAGCTTAATGATAGCATTATTATCGTTACTGTAGATTGAAGTGAAACAAGTGGAGTTCAACATGGTTATCGAACAGATTATGATAAGGTATGTTAAGGCACTTCCTTCTTTCTTTTGGCATGATCTAAAGTGAAACGAACATAAACGATATGTTATTTCTTAACGGATCTACTCCTAGCAACTAAGATTGTCCATGTTGTTCTTTTCATATAAAGTTATTCTAAGCAAGTATATATGATCCTTGATCCCTTTGAGGTTCATATTGATGTCAATAATGTTAATTGAGGGTGCACCGACCTTATGACACTCCGAAAGGCTTAGAACGTGATTTCATGAGTCCAACATGCATTTTATATATATATATATATATATATATATATATATATATATATATATATATATATATATATATATGTAGCCTAATCTATTGGTTGAATTATTTTATTTTTTGATATCTTTCTTTCTAAATTTAGTTAGCAAATATATATTATTCAATATATAAGAAAAGAATACAATCCAAAAAATAGAAAAATATCTGGACATTTATATTATATTAAGAGAAGAATGGTGAAGCATGTGGTTAAGTCAAGTGGCAAGCTAAAAAGATTTGCAATTTTTTTTGAATAGTCTAAAATATTTTGAATAATCAAATAGTCTAATTTTATCTTGACCTATAATTACGGTATTGCTAAGATTTAAAGGCCTATTAAATGATAATTACAAATAAGTATGATTAACTTTAGATTCAAAATATAAAATTTATTTTTTAGTTAAGAATTTTTATATATCAATATGATAAAAATCAAGAATATTGTTTGGCATATAATATTTCCCCTTATATGATAATATTTAAATTGTAAATACTTAATTATTTCTTTAAAAGGAATAATATTATATGAATATTCTATTTCATATATAGATATAGCTACAAATATACATATAAATATAAATTTAAATGTAGATATATAGATTAGATTTGTCTAAGATTTATTTAAATTAAGCATAAGATTTATTAAACTATTTCCATTAATTATGTTTCTATTTGTAATTCAAATTTCTATTGTTGTCTTAAAATTAATCAAGTGGCTTCTTTTTAGCTTGCCACTTGACTTAACCACATGCTTCACTATTCTCTTTTTAATATAATATAGATGTCCAGATATTTTTCTATTTTTCGGATTGTATTCTTTTCTTATCTATTGAATAATATATATTTGCTAACTAAATTTAGAAAGAAAGATATCAAAAAATAAAATAATTCAACCAATAGATTAAACTATATATGTATATATTATTCTCTTATGGAAATTTATATATATATATAGTATTCTCTTATGAAAATTTTAACTATAAAATAAAAGTTATAATTCTAATTTGAAAATAAAAGGAAAAAAATAATTTTGTTTTACGTATTACAGAAAATAACAACTATTAAAAGTATTGGTTAATTTTTTAAAGAAATAATAAAAGGCTTCTCTATTAAAGTATTTATAGATAAACACTAAAACCAAGAATGTTGGTGTAGGGATTCGAACCTTGTACCTCAAGGACAAAATTATCTCTATAGCTACACTTCAACCATTAGGCCACCCAATGGTTTTGTGTATAATGTGGTGATTTAATACATTATATATATATAGACACACACACACACTTTAACGACTAAAACACTATTAAAGTATAGCGTTGTTTTATACTGCGCTATATATAGAATGACAACTTTTTTTTTACACTTATTAATGTTATTTTTGTCCAAAAAAAATAACATTTTGGTTCCGGACCGTAGTAAATAGTAGGCTCTCCTTTGCCCATGTCTAATTTAGGAATGATAGTACCACAAAAGGTAGATTTTGTTTATGATTAGTCAAACTACACATTTTTCCTTTCACGTCTACTCTTTCTTTCTAGGACCAGCGAGGTAATGTCTGTACTATGCACTGGCCCAATATTTAAGCTCACGCAAAATATATTTGTATCAAATAAATTTCATAATTCTGAAAATAGCACTGGTTAATGTTACCAGAGTGGAAAAAAAACTTAATAGTTTACGAATAAATCTTGCAAACTCATAATGTAATAAAGGAGTTGACTTTATAATACGATATAATATAGACTCTCTTCTTATAATAAAAAGTTCAAACAATTTATAAATAAAATTTCAACTGTATCAAACAAATTATTCTAGTTTAATTTGAACTTAAAGTTCTTATTTTTATATATAATTTGCTTTGGAGTTGTTTCTTGAAGATTTATCACTCATATTAAATATTATTTGTAACTTATCCATCTTAATCATTTGAAAGTTTAAATTATTGACTTGACAAGTTTATTCATGCCAAACAAAATATTTTTAATTTTGTTCTACGTAAAATTGATTAATTGATTTTTATATTTTTAGGTGAAGATATTGGGTATTTTTACATACTTTTCTCCTTTTGTTATTTTAGGAGTATTTTGTTGTTGTTTACAACTAAACTTTTTTTACCTATGGAATTACACTGAGTTTGTTGTTGTTACAACTAAACTTCCACGGATCCTTCTTTTTTTTATATATATAAAATAGGTATATATTATATCTCTAACTATTTTACTATCTGTTAACTTTAATATTTGATTAAGACCTCTCAAAAAGATGGATATTATTTGACCAACGTTAATCAATAAATTGTTATGTTATCAATTTGGTAGTTATCGTTTAAAGTCTTAATCACTTTGTATGTTGTCTATAACTTATTCAATCTTAATAATAGAATTTTTTTAAATTTTTGAATGAGACAAATTTACTGTAATGTCAAAAAAACTATTTTTATTTTTTTACTCTACATAAAGTTGGTACTTGATTTTTTAAATTTTGTTCAAGGTTGTTGGATTTACAGTATTTTTATATTAGTTTTTCTTTTTGTTATGCTAAGAATATTTTTTATTTTTTATAACTAAACTTGCATGGATCCTCCTATTCTTGAAACAAAATAAATTTATGTTATCTCCATATTCTTTGTTAACCCTGTATATTTTTAGACCTCTCACTAAGATCGATGCTATTTGTTATCATCTTGATTTAAGAAAATCTTAGAGTAAATTGAAGTTTTATTGAAGTAAATACTTTGTCATATCCAACTTAAGTTAAAAGTTTGTGATTGATTTAATCATAGTATCCTTTACTAAATATAATCTTTAATAACCTATTATTTGGAAAATATTTTTATATTCAAAATCTCACTTATTAATAGCACTCCTATATTCGTGTCTAAGATCCAAAAATTATTTAATGAAAAATCTCATAGCTATTCTCTCATAAAATTTGAAAAACTATATTCTCTTTGATACTCAATATCACTTCTCGTGTGCACTCTATCATTATAACATTTCAATAGAAAAGTACATTTTACATGAAAATAGTTTATACCATATTAACAAACTTTTTATTTAATGAATATTTATATATTCGTTACTGAAGTATTGTAATACAGTAAAACTTTTCTACAATAATCATCATCTATAACAATACTTTTCTATATTGGTCAAGTTTTATTGGGATCATTTTTTCATATTATGTTATAATATATATTTTATATAACAATACTTTACTATAGCTGCTAAATATATCGGAACAATTGAGGTTGTTATTAAAAAGTTTTATTGCAGTATAAGCATAATTTTTTGTTCAAATAGAAAATGAAAATAGAAGTTTGTGTAAAATTTTGAACTACATGGTAAGCGAATTGTGCATTTAGATTTGATTAAATTTAAATAATCTATTAGATATTAGTAACATAAACTGTTTAATTTAAATAAAAATTGTAATAAAAAATAACAATAACTAATGAAATATGAAATTTATAAAATTTTATCAGTTAATATATCCTCAGTGAAATAAATATATAAGAGTATTTTAAAGGTTTCACACACTAAACCTGCCATATTAACCAAGGAAGTTGGGCACAAGCTCCAACGCCGATGTTTCAGAGTAAAAGGCTGCATGAGAGACAGTTGTATTCAATGGCCCCATACGTTTTCAAAATAGAGGTACATCACGTGGCAATTTAGTCAAGGCAGTTCAAAGTTTGTAGCACTTTAATTTGTTTTAGCCAATCATGTTACCTCACTTATCCTGAAATGACCAAATTGTCCTTTAAATCCTAAGGAGACATGTCGTCCAGCTGTGTGCTAACTCCCTCTTATTAGATAGTAGAATCAGATGCTGTGATTTGAAGAGAAAGGGTTACAGTTAATACCGAAATGTCCCTCAACTAAAGAACATTATCCCGTGAGCATAGTCCTCAGAAGAAACTGATGACACATCTTAGTCATAAATAGATGAATAGCTGACGTTAAAGGCAAATGAAAGGTTACTTACTATAGAATGGCTAAATATCACAGAGTAGATTGTGTATGAATGTTCAAATCACTTTACGCATTCATCTAATAAGAGTGTAAGCTGTCAATGTCTGACTATTACTGATTTGGAAGCACCGAATTCTAGCCATACCTGAAACTTGGTGTCAAAAGCTAAGATCTAATAACCCCATGGCTCTCAACTTCACTTTCCAACGCTTAAACGATCAAAAGAACCACTCGATAGAACGGCTCAAGGCTTCTTGGTTTAGACAAGGAAGCCCAACCTAAACAGCAGCTACTAATAGCCATAAGAGATTGTGAAACATCTTGGTACAACTATATTAGATTAACTATATCAGCTAAACCAACAACTAATTTCGAATGATATGGCTTGTTAAGTCATCAGCCTTATCTACCCCTGTATGGCAATAATATTCATGTTTAATGAGATTTGATAAGTTTCTAGGCTGAAACCACAATAAGATCAAGTTCAACCATGAGAAAAACTAATGCTGAAAAAGGACAAATAAGTCTTATAATGAACATTCACCGGGAAAGAACATCTTATTTCAAATAAATGGTAGATAGAACTCAAAATACTTAGGGAAACAGACTTCAATAGTTTTCAAAATCTACAAACTAACACAATACCGCAACCATTTACTGGCTTACTGCTTCTTCAAGAGCAGGGGTCCAACGTTATCTCCAGTCTCCTTATTGTGCTTCACGTGGCTTCCATCACATAGAGGAAAAGTCCCAGACCTCCAACACCTGCACCCAAAAATCAGCCACTTACTAAAACTACCAACTAAATTCAATTCAATTCCAAGCGTTATTCTATTCCAAGATTCTAGCAAGAGTTACAAAAGGAAATCTGCACAATAATTAAAAGGGGGAAAACTATGACTTCGTTTTCCAGTTCAATGATCAGTTACTGTTATCATGTAGATAATAAGTGGTGCTTCTATATCCCTGTTCTCTAACCCATTAAAGGGAAAAAGGAGAGGGAGTAGGGAGAGAAGGTCTTCTTTCAGCATGGGCCTCTCATGTCACTCACATGAACCTCTTATGATCTTATCCAATTCTCAATCAATGAAGGCGGTGAAACAAATCCAACTAGAAAAACTCACATTGGACTAGCTCGAACTCGTGACGCTCACCAAGTTTCCCCATTGAAAGCACTGACTAATCCCAAGTCAAAAGTTGGAGAAACTCCAGTTTGTTTGGTTCTTGACTTTGTGTTCGTCACAGGATCTTTATTTGATTAAAATCTAGATATAGGGTATACAATATAGAACATGTGTTTGGTTTTAAATTGGACAAAATAATTTTCCAATAATACCTTTGGTTTATATATTATCACTTCATATAATCTCTATATGGTTACTATATCATATGTGATTAAACACAATTAACATAATACAACTAGTAAACTACAGTGAGAATTACTGCATAATTTGTGCAGGTAGTATTAATACAGAAACTAAAATGAACAAATTCCTGTTCCTATGAATGTACAAGAGTTGCCACTACAAAAGGAATCTTCAAATAAAATAAGATTGAAAAAAGATGAAAAGGTCATTGTTGGAAATAAAAGGCGATACAGCATTGTCGATTGACTCATCCCTCTTTGTGCCTTATCCCTGCGCGCAGCGATATAAGTATGTATTCACTTATCAACAGATTATTTAAATCCCTAGTGCTTCAGCTAACTTTTACTGGAATATTAAAAAATTGCAGGCTGCTGACAATTCTTGTCGGCATATTCCACAGGGCATTTGACTCTTTATGAGTATAAAGAAATCACGGCGCACAAGAATATAGTACTATAATAGTATAAATTCTTAGGGAAAACAAAAATAAAAAGAAGAACCTGCAGTAAGCAGTAAGAGGCTTAGAGAGTTCAGTGACGACAACAGAATCCACCACTTTTGCTTCGTCCTTCTTAATATCTGGGTTTATAGCTTCAGCCCTAACCACCACCATCCGCCTGGGCCTCGCCGTAAACGAAGATAATGCGCCGCCGCATGAGAACCCAGCTTGAATCATGCTTATAGCCGACGCCATTGTCAATTTTTGGTTTCTCGCTGTGGTTTCAGGTTGGTGAAAATCAGAAGGAAAGTATGTGAAGTATAAATAAAGAGGAGAAGGGGTGAAGGGGGTGACGAACGTGTGGCGACCACGGTCCTCTTTGTGATGTTCACAAATCGAGTGGAGCTTACCATATCCACGTCCTTCTTTCACGTTCATCGCCTTTGATTTCTCCTCCAAATTTTGTGATTTCTACTGAAAGGTGAATACCGAAATTAAAATGGAAATTTGCTTTGTAAAATTTTCAATGGCCTAAAGTCAGCCTTTGATCATAAGAGGTCTTAAAACAAAATTAACTAATTGTTTTTAAGCAATTTCTTCTTAATTACGTTCTACAATCCATTTAATATATCTTCGCTAAAATATTATTGATATTAGCTATGATTTATTAATTTTAATTTAAAAAAATTGTTTCAACTGAGTCAACATTAGAGAAATTGTAGATATTATTTTATGATATATATATATATAGTGTTCAGTTCCATATTTATGTAGATCAACGTATGGCAAAAAAGAATTATATTCAAATTCAAGAAAATCAATATGGAATTTCACTATTATATTACTACTATGTATAATTATATTTGTAAATTTTGGGGCCTTTAAAATCCTGGGGCCTAAAGCCACCACTTCACTGGCCTTACCCTCTAGTCGGTTCTAGTCACGAAAATAATTTCTTGCTTCTATTACCTTTTTAACATGTCCCCATGGACAAAATTATAAAAATAATATTCTTGTTATTATCGGAAAAGGATTAATGTGCCAGTGTCTCTTAGGCTCGTTTGATTTAGGGATTATTTATACATGAATTATAACTCATGAATTGACTATACAGTTATTAATAATAAAACCGCATTCAAAATTAAATTATGACAATTGTCCAACACCAAATTTTAGGCCGGCTACTAATTTGAGGCACAAGTGATGTGAGTGAAAGCTATCTAATATTATCTCAAAAACTAATTAAGTATATATAACTTTTTTGCACTATATATGGTTCTAGGTGGGAGGGGAAGGAAAGACGGGGTTAATTTCACTTATGGTTACTTAACTATGGTTCTAGGGGCTTGAGCCAAAATGACTTTTAAGTAGCAATATGAAAGTTTAGTTACTTTTAAGTGACAAAAAATAGTTGAGTGACTTTAATGAAATTAAAACATACTTGATTGACCATCAATGAAATTAACCCAAGAAAGATAGAGCGATATACTTATCTTCGCAATGTAAATGAACCTCTTTTCCTCTTATTTGGAATGCGTGCAATAGTTAAACTTAATCCTTTTTGGTTTAAATGTAAAGTAAGATGGAAGCGAAGCCTATTGTTGATACTTTACAAGTTTACACGGAAACCCTTTTTAAAGGGTATACAGAATTTTAAGCAACAAGAGTGTTCAAATTAGTTTTACACAAGTGAAATGAAAGCAACAGATGTACACTATTTTTTTGAGAAAAACTTCATCATTTTTGTCATACTTCAGAGGGGCGTTTCCTTTAGTTTGACAAGTAAGTACTTTGTCAATTACTTTGAAGTATGAGAATGTGCTGAAGAGTTTAATTTTACTTGGCAAACTATGCAACTAAGGAAACGATCCGTATTACTCCTTTACTTTCTGTTCTAATTTCCCTTCTGAGGACCAAGCTGTTACAAGGATTGTCAAAGATAGTAACAAAGTAAATCTCCAAAAAAGTAAGCACTCCCAATCACCTTTGGTTGAAAAGAGTTAAGACAGGGAAGACAAAAACTTTAGAAACAAGAAATAAAATTACGAGCAGATTAGTTTTGAGTGTTTCTCTGTCCCATTTGGCTTGTTTTTATATAGGACATTTTTCCAACTAATAATACATGACCAAATCTATGCTAAGATCATTTGTTGGGAAAATGTCTTCATTTTTCTATGAACAATATTATATATAGGCATGTGAAGAAGACTCAAATCTTTTTATTTCATTATCTTCTGCTTTATACTACTTTTGCTACAAAGTAAGTCGAAAAATCAATATAGAGCTAACTAGCTCAAAATACGTGTCACAGAAGCCATTGTAGAGTAAAAATTAATCCAAGTTGAAGAGAACAAGAGGAATGAAGAAGAAGATCATTTAAGTGCATGTCATTCATCTGTTATAGCTCAACCAAATTCTCCTCGAAAAATAGCAATAATGATAAGTTATGCGTCTTTTGTTTTGATGATTTGACAAACTTCATGAGAGAATAAGATAAGGAACCTGATACAATTAGTTCCCTTGCGTTCAGAGTAACTAGTCAGATGTCTGGTTCAATTCTCAATTAAATTAGATAAGAAAACAGCAGAGGGAACATATGGGGATCAGTTCCCCTAGTCGTCGTACAGTCAACTCTACAGTTGTAAAAGCTGTTGCATTGTACTGTCTGGCATGCTGCTGCACTGTACCGTCTGGCAGCAGTACAGCAGCACAGCTATAGCTTGCTAAGGCCAAACTAAAGGACACTTTATTGCATCATCCTTGATGATACCATACACTCATATTATCAACATGAGGCAAGGGATTTCATCTATCTAATAATTGCAAATCAAAAGATAATATTCTCTCAAGTGCTAGTCACCACCTCTCTCAAGAATAAAGTGTTACACCCCGCAATATTACGATGATGTTACATTCTGCAGTATTATATTAAGATGATGTTACGCTTCGCAATATTAAGTTATGACAATGTTGCACCCTGCAGTATTACATTACGATAATGTTACGCTTCGCAGTATTAAGTTACGACGATATTGCACCATGTAGTATTGTACGTTGAATGTGTGGTATTAAGTTACGACGATATTGCACCATGTAGTATTGTACGTTGAATTTGTCGTAAGGTAATTGACATCAGTCCAAGTAAAAGATTATTTGGAGATTATAAGGTTTATGCTATTTCACAAGTAATGAGTAAATTCGTGAAAGTAAAAGGGAAAGCAAGTCAAAGAAAATGAATTTTCGTCGAAGTTTGGCATTTTGGGGTAAAATACGGCCTGAGCTAAAATACCTGGTATTTATAGACTAGTGTCATACAAGGTACCACTTGGCCATGATAGTATGATGTATGAGGTGTATAAGGCGTGTTAAAAGTAAGTAATATTTTAAGTAAGTTGAGATAATTCTTCATTATGTGGATAATTGGGTAATTATTACTTTTAGTGGGAGGTTAACAACTAATTAATGAATTAGTGGTTAAATAATTCAAGATCTTGGATAAGGTTTAAAGGCCCCAACGTGGCAGCCAAGAAACATTCTTAAATATGACTCTTAAAGAATCATATGGATTAGTCATCCCATCAAGTGGAGCCCACCAAAAGGTTAAATAACCTTTCTAATTTACAATTGCATTTCTCATCTCTTAAGAACAAGCCTCTGCCAAGATAAACTTTATAGTATCAATGTTATCAATTGTTCATATCTTAAGCAAAAGCTTCAGCAAGGATAAATTTTGCAATGGCAACATTATTGCTTCAAGAATTTCATACGAATACTATTTAATATTATAGCAACGTGGGATTTGCGATTCTAAGGGAGTACGGTGTAATCTTTCTCAAATATATTATATGGGTTTTTCCCTATTCCAGGTATGTTAAAGATATCCCTTCTTTCTTTTGGCATGATCTATACGACACAAATAAAACGAGCAAATGCACAAATTCCATAAATGACTCTATTCATAGAAGTATTAGAGATATCTATGTTCTTAAATTTCCATGTGTCATAATATTCTATCATCTGTTCATGGGTTTCAGAAAAATACAAAAGTTGAAAAGAGTTTACTTTATGATATTACTCAAAGGCAAAATGGCTTTATGACATTCCGAAAGATTTTATTAACGTACTTTTCATGCATTGCATTCATGTATATTGATCCATGACCAAATGACGTTATATACGTATATATATGTATGTATATATATGTATATGGGATATGGGAAAGATTATGGCGTTATATACGTACCACCACCTGATCAGCTGGTATACGTTGATGATTTTGCCCACAGTGGCCGATATGATATGATGGGATGCCCTCAGAGGCTGATGATGTTATGAAATATGTACCTATGCATGACATGACATTCATACGCATATGCATCATACTATAATTATTTCATGATTTACAAAGTTATTCTGACTTACAAGTGGAGTCATTTACTCTATATTTCCTCTATGTCTTTTATGTACTTATTTATGTGCCTTACATACTCAGTACATTATTCGTATTGACGTCCTTTTTTTCCTGGGGATGCTGCGTTTCATGCCCGCAAGTCCCGATAGACAGGTCGAGAGCCCTCCAAGTAGGCTATCAGCTCAGCAGAAGATGTTGGTGCGCTGCATTTTCTTCGGAGTTGCTTGTTTGGTTAGTATGAGTTAGATGTGTATTGTTTGGTATGGCGGGACTCTGTCCCGCCCTTTATGAAAATTATATATTCTTAGAGGCTTGTAGGCAGATGTCATGTACGTAAAAGATTATATGGCCTTGTCGGCCTATGTTCAGTGTTCGAGTGGTTATTTTGGTCTTAGAAACCCATATGTCTTATGTATAAGTTGGCATTACCTGTTGTATTAAACCTATTTTATGGTAGCCTCTCCGGCTCAGTTATTTATGATAGTATGACATGAAAAGATACGTTATGTTGGTACTCGATTGAGTAAGGTACCGGGTGCCCATCGCGGTCCATTGGTTTGGATCGTGACACAAAGCTGCAACTTCAAGGACCAGATCCAAAGATTGAAGATATCTTAAGTCCTTAGATTTGTTGAGTCTTTGTTATTTTGTTCTTCACTTATAATTCCTACTTAGCTTAGTTAGAAGCATTGTGTAGGAAACTTCTGTAAATCATAAACCTTTGTATTTGTGTCTTGGCTAGAGTTAGTCGAGTTATAAGTCTTTGTAATAGAGTTATTACGAAGTGGCTTGTAATAGAGTTCTTACAAGTTAATGAGGGATTAAGAGGTTAATTCCTAGGTTACAATAGGCTGTAATCTGAAGTTTGCTCAGTAGTGGAGTTAAAATCCTACTAGGGTAGGTCGTGGTTTTTAATCCTTTGATCAAGGAGTTTTCCACGTAAATATCACGTGTTCTTTATTTACTGCCGATTTACTGTAGGAACAGATAGAGAACCTGGTTCCCTATATTGTTTGGTTTTACAGTTTGTTGCTTTCTGTGGAACTGATAAAGAACCTGGTTCTCTATACAATTTGGTGGACCCTTAGTTTCTATCAATTGGTATTAGAGCGGGTTCTTTTTATCAGGCTAACACCTAGAAAGAATCCATATGGCTGCTCCGCCAAACTTTAAAGAAGGTCAGTCTACCTACAGACCACCAAGATTCAACGGCCAATACTATGGATGGTGGAAAACATGAATACATGACTTCATGATAGCTGAGGACTCCGAGCTTTGGGACGTGATTTGTGATGGTCCCTTTGTCCCTATGAAGGTTGTTGGAGAGGGAAAAAGGACTATTCAAAAAACAAGAAAAGAATACAATGGTACTGATCGAAAAGTTGTTGAGAAGAACTTCAAGGCGAAGAAGATTCTTGTGTGTGGTATTGGACCAGATGAGTATAAACATATCTCGGTATGTGAATCTGCCAAGGGAATCTGGGAAGCTCTTCAAATGGCTCATGAGGGAACTACTCAAGTAAAGTAGTCCAAATATATATGCTTACAACTGAGTATGAACTCTTTAAAATGAAAGAGGATGAGTCCATTCAAAAGATGCATACCCGTTTCACCTCCATAATCAATGAGCTTCATTCATTTGGTGAGATCATTCCAACTAACAAGCTGGTCTGGAAGATACTTAGTATTCTACTAGGTTCCTGGGAGAGCAAGGTTAATGTTATCACTGAAGCCAGAGATCTGCAGAAGCTGACTATTGACAAACTTATTGGAAATCTCAAAACATATGAGATGAAGAGAAAGAAGACGTGAAATAAGAGAGCCCAATGAGGAGAGGAACCTAGTTCTCAAAGTTGCCCACACTGACTCAAGTAGTGATGAATCTGACATGACGTATCTCACTCGAAGATTTCAAAAGATGGTTCGTAAAAATGGTGGGATCCCAAAGAAAGGATGTTCAAGCAGGAATTTCAAAGGAAATGATTGTTGTCATAAGTGTGGAAAGCCTGGACACTTCATTAAAATACTGCCCTCTTCATAAACAGGATAATTACAAAACCAACACTGATAAGGCGGCTAAGAGGAACCAGGTTCTTATAGGAAATTCAAAAGAAGAAATGCTGCTGACAACGTGGTAAAGCAAGCTTTGATTGACTAGGGAGATTCCTCCAACGAATTTGAAGTTGAGGATGACCAAGGAGATGCATCTATGATGGTTGTTGACAATGAATCTTCAGAATATGAGCCAATCTTTGCACTCATGGCTAAATCTGATGATGACGAGGACAAGGATGAAGATGAGGTAAGTTTTCTTGATGTTCAAAGAAATTTAAAAACTTACTCTAAGAAAAAATTGATGTCCTTAGCAAATGTGTTGATCGATGCCTATCATAACCTCATTAATGAGAAAAATGCTCTAATTGAAGAAAATGGTGACATAGAACAAGAGAGGGATGATATGGTAGTTTTTATTATAGATTTGAGGGAACATCTAGAAGAAGTAACTATAGAAAATACCTTGTTGAAAAACCAAATGAAAAATTAGACGGACACCCCTAAAGGAAAAGAAGCAGCTAGTGAGGCTCAACTTGAGCTTGAGAGTGAACTTAAGAAAGTTAAAACAAGTCTTGTTATTGAGCTTGAAAAGAATAGACAACTTCAGGAGGATCTGAAAAGGGTTAAAAATGATCTTGATAAGTCACTTAAATGGACTCGGTCCTCTGATATAATAACGTCTATGTACAAGAGTAATGGTGGAAACAAGCAAGACATCGGGTTCCAAAAGGCTAAAACCTCATATAATCCCCATAGCAAGTATGTAATTATGGCTGATAATAGGTTGTGCACTCACTGTGGTCAAACTGGTCATTACAAGGACTCTTGTAAAGTTAATTCAGTCTCTACAGAAAAATAGAGTTTTTATTGAAAAGAAGCATACTGTTGAGGAGCCTGGTCCTCTAAGAGGAAAATATATGTTGCCTACATGGGCAAAAAGAAGTTTGATCCGCCCATTCTATCTTTATAAGGGACCCAAGCTGACTTGGTTTCTAAGTCTAATCAGTGATTTCGTGTGTAGGCTATAGTGAGAGGTAGCAGCCAAAAAATGGTACAAGGATAACGGTTGCTCTAAGTATATGACTGGAAGAATGGATGATTTCCTCTCACTCTAGGCCTTCCAAGGTAAGAGTGTGTTCTTTGAAAATGGCAAGAAGGGCTATATTCTTAGTGATGGCAAAATTGGCAAAACACTCTCCCATGCAAATTGAAAATGTGTACCATGTGAATGACTTGAACTATAGCTTGTTGAGTGGGTCTCAAATCTGTGAAATGGGAAAATGAAGTGAAGTTCTTGTCCAAATCCTGCACTGTCACCAATCTCAAAACTGGTGAAGTGATGTTGATAGCCAAAAAGTTCAAGAACATCTATGTTGTAGACCTTGATTCACTGAATGGTGGTGTCTAACATGCCTAAGTGTCATTGATGATGATGTTGAGTTATGGCACAGACGACTAGGGCATGTGAGTTTTTATTTGCTGAACAAGTTGGTTATGGAGGACCTGGTTCGTGGGCTGAAGCAGTCAACACTGCCTGCTACTTGATTAATAAGTACATGATCAGGTCCCTTCTCGATAAGTCTCTCTATGAACTGATCAATTGGAGAAAGCCCTAGATGACTTACCTGAGAGCCTTTGGATGCAAAATGTTTTGTTCTCAACAATGGCGACAAAGGGTCACATAACAAAGAAGATGAAGATGGAGAATTTACAAACTCTCCTGGTGAAGCTATAGATATTGCAATTTGAAAAACTGATTTGATGTGTCAGGTCAAGTAGAGCGATGAAGAAGATGCAGCGGAATCTCCAAAAGGCATAGAGGAACATGGTCCCTCTATCACCTCGACTAAAGCTGAACATAGGGTACCTGATGCAGAACAAATAAGTGGAAGTCATAATTCTATTGATGTCAATGATGTTTCAAAAATGGAGGAACCTGGTCCTTCAAATTCTTAAATTTAAGTACTTCAAGAAGCTGCTGAAAAGATTTGAGATGGAGAATGTTAAGACCATTGATACACCTACTGCCACTGCTACACGTTTAGACATGGACGAACCTAGTTCTCCTATCAATGAAACTATGTATAGGGGTATCAGTGGATATCTTCTTTACTTGACTGTTACCAAGCCTAATATTGTTTTTAGTGTTGGGTTGTGTTCTAGGTTCCAATCAAGCACAAAAGAATCTCACTTGAACGTTTCCAAAAGAATTTTGAGGTATCCTAAGGGAACGTAGGACCTGGTCATCTTCTATCCTTCAGGAGATAATTTTGACTTGGTTGGATATAGTGATGCTAATCATGTTGGATATCTAGTGGATCGAAAGAGAACATCTGGAATGACACATTTTCTGGGGTCATGTTTAATCTCTTAGGTTCAAGGAACAAAACTCTGTGGCTCTTTCTACTATTGAAGCTGAATATGTAGATGTTGCCTCTTGTTGTGCTCAATTGCTATAGATTAAGCAACAACTAAAAGATTTGGGTGTGTTTATAGATTGTGTGCTATTGTTGTATGATAACACAAGTGCTCTAAACATGGCAAAGAACTCGGTACAACACAAGAGGATAAAGCACATTGATGTGCGACATCACATTTTGAGGGATAAATGTTGAAAGGGTCTGATTTATATGAAGTTTTGGAAGACGGAGAACCAGGTAGCAGACATTTTCACCAAGGCGCTGAGCAGGGAACATTTTGAAAGAAATCGCCTGGAGTTGGGGTTGATTAAGCTCAACTAAGGACCTGGTCCCTTGATGATTGGTTATGTTAAGAAGAAAAGGTACAATGCTAAAAAATATTTTGCGGCAACATCTAACTCAAATCTATATTGTTACAAGTATATACACATGGCAGTTTCAGGATAAAACAAGTAAGAGTGACATTGTACTTCTAGAAGTCTTTGCTCAGATTTCAAAAATCCTCAAAGAACCTGGTTCCTGCGACTTAGGTTAGTAGTCTCTTCAATACTTATATGCCTTTTTAATCTGCTGAAATGTCATGTCATTAAATTATTCCCGCTTTTCACCTAATTTTGAAGTCCAAAATGTTAAACTTTTTTGAACTGACCCGTTGCCCCAAAAAATCACTTCCTTCTCTTACACCCAGCCAAAACCAATTCTTTTCTTCAAAATCAAAATTAACCTTGTCTCAAAAATAATTCTTCTCTCCAAATATGCCAAAAGTGAATCCAACTCTATCACTTTCCAAAATCCCAACTCCATCTGAATCAAAACCCCAAGAAGTCTTTGGTAGATTTTGATAAGAGTTTAACTGGAAGGGAACATGGTAGAGCTAATATTCTAGAGCATGAGGTTGGAATTGTTGTTGGGTTTGTAGAAGTCTTGAAGGATGGAGAAATTGGTAAATATGCTGAAAAGGGGGAAACTGAATGAGGGACCTAATTCCTCAAGTCCTTCTTAGGATGTTATTTCTAATGACGATCTTTTTCTTTTTGAGTTCTGTGTTTAAACGAACTTTCGATCCAGTGAAAATGATTGATGAAAAGTAGGCTGATTGATGATGAAGTGGTGTGACTTGCTAATGTGGTGATTGTGGAAGACAGAATAAAGTGGAAAAATCTTCACTTGTGAGAAAAAGAAAATGGAGAAAAAAAAGTTGGCTGAGAAAGATGCAGCAGATGATAAGGGTGAACAGATTGAGAAGAAGAAGAGGGAGACATGGCCGCTCAGGGAAAGAAAGGGTAGTGTGAGTGAGGAACCTGGTTCCTTACAGAAGTAATAGTTTGAGTTATCGGGTTTGGAGAGGTAGAAGACTCTGAAATCTTAGAAAGTGCTATTAGGCAGAGTGTTGATGTTGATATTGCTGAAAAATGGAGGAACTTCTTGACATTGTTGAGTTCCAAAAATAGAATAACCTCTTTGTTCCTCCAAGTTCCAACGTTTATGAAGAAGAAGTAAAAACTTTTATGTTGTATGTGATACTCTGATAATATATGTGCATGGAACTGAGTTTGTTCTTGATGAGGAGAAGCTTGGGGAGATTCTTGGTGATTTGGTTGATGGTTCAGCCTGCTCAGATAGGTAGAGAACCAGGTGCCCGTGGACCCTTGGCAGAATAGAATGTTAAGTTGAAGGGTGAGAATGAAATATAGAAGAAATAGGTAGAGGACCTAAGAGAGCAGATGGTTATTGATCAAAGGATTGTGAATTAACGAATGAACAAGCTCATCAAGGCCTTAGCCTCTTACTTTTCTTCCTGCCCAGTAATCCATCTCTTCCACTCCTTCCAAATTCCCTTGAATTCCTATCTTCTTTTGATCTGTATGTTTGATGACATTGGTATTTTAGTTGTTTAAATTGTCATATTCTGTATTGTTGAAACTACTGTACTTTTATTATAATTACTCTACTATGGGCAATCACTCTATTTTGTGCAATGACATTCACTTGTTATTCTTGTTATTGTTTATGATGTGTTGCCCAAGTAGCATGAGTTAATGTTGCTGAACTTCTTTTTGGTTGTGCTTTTTTTGTTATTCTTTTCAATTATACCAACTAGGGGAAGTTATATAGGTGTGAACATGGGGGAGGAACAAAATCGAATTGATATGTTGTGTTATGCATGAAAGATAGCTCTGCTTCGCAGGGGGAACAGTGCTGATAACATGTTGATTATAGGTCTGATCCGCAGGAAAACATGTGAGGAATCTGATTCTTAAATAGAACATTAATTTTAGGTTTGTCATCATCAAAAAGGGGGAAATTGCTCTACGTTACGATGTTTCATGTTTTGATGATTTGTCAAACGTTCTCAAGGAACCAGGTACTGACCAAATGTGATAAATATATTTAAAATCTGATTGTCACGGGGGAATATCAATTCTAAATTTGTCATCATCAAAAAGAGGGAAAATGATAAGTTATGCTATTTTGTGTTTTGATGATTTGCCAAACAATCTTGAGGAACCAGTTGTGATTCGTTCCTTTGGTTTGGTTCTCATGAGGGATATGGATGATTCATAGGGGGGAATAATGTGAAGATCTAGTTCTGAGGGGGAATATCAATTCTAAGTTTGTCATCATCAAAAATGGGAAAATTGATAAGTTATGCGTCTTTTGTTTTGATGATTTGACAAACTTCATGAGAGAAAAAGAAAAGAAACCTGATACAATTAATTCCCTTGCGTTCAGAGTAACTAGTCAGGTGTCTAGTTCAATTCTCAATGAAATCAGATAAGGAAACAACAGAGGGAACAGATAGGGATCAGTTCCCCTAGTCGTTGTACAGTCAACTCTACAACTGTAAAAGCTGCTGCACTGTGCCGTCTGGCAGGCTGTTGCACTATAGCATCTGGTAGCAGTACAGCAACACAATTGTAGCTAGCCAAGGCCAAACTAAAGGGAACTTTATTGCATCATCCTTGATGACATCACACACACATATTATCAACATGAGGCAAGTGATTTCATCTCTCTAACACTTGCAAATCAAAAGATAATATTCTCTCAAGTGCTAGCCACCACCTCTCTTAAGAACAAAGCTGCTGCAACCTCAAGGACCAGATCCAAAGATTGAAGATATCTTAAGTCCTTAGGTTTGTTGAGTCTTTGTTATTTTGTTCTTCATTTGTAATTCCTACTTAGCTTAGTTAGAAACATTGTGTAGGAAACTTCTATAAATTATAAACCTTTGTGTTTGTGTCTTGGCGGTTAGAGTTAGTCGAATTGTAAGTCTTTGTAATAGAGTTATCACAAAGTGGCTTGTAATAGAGTTCTTACAAGTTAGTGAGGGATTAATAGGTTAATTCCTAGGTTACAATAGGTTGTAATCTGAAGTTTGCTCAGTAGTGAAGTTGAAATTCTATTAGGATAGGTCGTGTGTTTTTAATCCCTTGAGCAAGGAGTTTTCCACGTAAATATCGCGTGTTCTTTATTACTGCCGATTTACTGTGGGAACAGATAGAGTACCTGGTTCCCTATACTGTTTGGTTTTACAGTCTGTTGCTTTCTGTAGGATCTCTATACAGTTTGGTGGACCCTTAATTTCTATATTAATGATTATTGTTATAACATATGGTTGATCAAAGGATTTACCTACCATTATAAAGAATTATAGGAGTAATTAAATGGAAATAGGTTTAAACAAATTGTAGCAGTATATATAGCATCATCTTACAATATACAAAAGGTAAATTTTCACATTTATACTACTTTGTGATGTTTCTAAATTTTAAGTATACTAAAACATAGGTTTACCCATCTCATATTGTAAGAACTACTTACATGTGCTTAAATTTATTATAACGTGATAAGTTATTGTTATCACTATTTACCTACAAAAAAAAGAAAAAATAAAGCAATGGGATATATAAACCACGTTTCTACGACTGCAACTAATTAAGGATTTGATGGGATGGTTTACTAAACTAGCACGAAGTCAAAGGAAAAAAGCAAATTAGAGGGCTTTGTTTTAAGTCACTCCAGCTTCCTCCACGTGTTACCAATTAGGCAAAGGCAAGTGGTTTATTTGTTTCAGCAAGTGCGTAAATAATTGTAGTGACACTGACATGGCACGACGTTATTAGCTTGGCTCACTCCATGGACCACGGGCATAAAAAATAGTGATGAGAGTGTTCTTTGCGCCAAACATTTGAATTTCTTTTAATACGTGGTATTTTTAAAATTAATTTTCTTTTTAGATCAGAGAATTTTTGAATCACCTTTCGGCCGGACTTGTAGCCTTTTGGTCAAGTTTTTTGGTCAAAAAGTACTTTTTTTGGCTAATTTTTTTTTATATTTAAATTAAGATATTTAACCAAGGTTTTATAAGGGAAAAATGTGCTTTAAATAGAAGTATGAGTAGTTTTTGAGAAGCACAAAAAAAATAGCTCTCCCCAATAACTTTTTTTTTTAAAAACTTGAGAAAAAAAATACTTAAAAGTACTTTTTAAAAGTTTGGTCAAACTTGCTGATCAAAAGTGTTGTTTAAATTAATTAGCCAAACAAAACTGTTTTTCACAAGAAATATTTTCTTGAAAAATATTTTTAAGAAAAATACTTTTCAAAAAAATTAATTTTAGGAACTTGGCCAAACAGACTATAATATTGTTTGATTAACTCTATTTTTTCGATGTAGCTACAGTTTTAAATTTTAAACTCATGGCAGTTTTGAGAAATTCATTTTCTCCAACCACATAAGCAACAAGCTTGCCGGAATTCCATTTTTTCTGTCGCAGTTACAGCTCTAAATTCTAACATCCAGCATTTAATTAATTTTTTGTTTAAGTCGCACATTTTTTGGAATCCATATTTTCCTACCACATATGTAACAAGCAGCATAGAAATTCATTTTGTATGGGTCCAAATTTGACAACCACGACAGCAGAAAAGCAGGACATGGAACGAGGTCACCACAACACAACGACTGATGGTCGTCGTGACAAAGGATGACGATCAAGAGCGGTCAGTCAAAATAAGGTAGTAACAAAAGTTTTAACTTAGAAAGAGATAGGAAGAATATGCCTTTTGGATATTCTTTATGTTGTACTTTTTGGATTTTTTGGGAAAATGTCCCTTATAAGTTGGTGAACAACGAGGGTCTGCCATTTTTTTTAAAGAAGAGAGAACATATTATAAAAAGGAGAGAAAAATATACAAAAGAATTGTCTTATTCTCTTTACTCAAGCACATGATGTTTAACTTTCATGAATAAATCTCAAGATTCTACATTCACATCTGCTGCATACCTTTTTACATCGTCAGAAAAGGGAGGCGCCCAATCACATAATCATTTGGTGACAATCCCTTTATACTCTAACCCTTATCATTTCTGTTCTTATTACATATTTTGCTAATCATTTGATGGCACATATTTTGACAATCATTTGGATATTACATATTTTGCTAATCATAAGGCATTGAGAATACTTCTTAACACTCCTATACTGTTCTTATTATATTTAAATCTTTTTCCATTTGATCTAAAGATTATTAAGTTCAACTGAGATTCACCCTATTAATTTGTTATTAATTAGTTTAGCATTTATTTGCTCAAACAATTTGGCGCCGTCTGTGGGGAGTTTTCTAGTTGAAACTCTAGTTCTTTCTAGATCATAAAAAAACAACAACAATACCCATCCCTTCCTCGTTTGCCCCACTAACAATGGTAGGAAAAGGAGATGCGAGGTTGAAAACGATAGCAGATGTCACTACCAACATCTTGAACATAATCAACAAAGATGGCAGGGAAATCGATGAAAACACGACACCGAATGCTACACCTAGGCGGAGTGCTTCGCCTCCCCCCCCCACGAGAGCGTGACTGCTTCACGCGAAAAGGAGCCTCCACGTCAACAACAGAGGAAGAACCACCAGTAATAAAAAGACTACTGGAAGAGTGGCTAACAAGCACTCTGAAAAACATACTCGATAAACTCGTCCAAAGGGAGAACAAAGATACTACATACATAGACATCATGACAACCACTGGCGAACAGGACGCCCCCCAAACAAGTAACACTCATGCCACTGTTGATGAAGGTAATGATACACTCACAACCATTCTGAAGAAAATGGAAAATGAAAACAAGGCGCTCCGTGATCAGATGAAGGAACATCAAGAAAGGATCGACAAAATACCGGGCGCCCCAAAGCTATTACCGAAATGAGACGCTGGTCGATTCGTCGAACAACCGTATTGCGAAGGAGCAGCCCCCCATGCCATCCCAAAAACCTTCAAAATGCAAACATATCTGAAGATATATGATGGCACGACGGACCCAGAAGATCATATCGTCCACTATGCCACAGCGATGAAGGGCAATAACCTTTCAAAGGAGCAAGTACCGTCAGTACAACTCAAAAAATTCGGCAAAACCCTAACAGGGGGAGCCCTAACCTGGTATTCACAACTGCCAGCATGGTCAATAGCGACGTTCGAGGAAATGACGGATAAGTTTTTCACCGCTCACGCAGGGGCTAAAAAGGCGGAAGCCAGGGTGAACGATATATTCACCGTTAGGCAATTGCCTGGCGAGGGACTCGGGGACTTCCTCGCCCGGTTTAAAAAGGTGAGAATGAGCCTACCAAACGTGTTAGAGGGGATGGCGATAGCAGCCTTCCAGGACGGGTTGAGCAGGAACAGGTCAAGAGCGACCAGAAAACTACTGAGTAGACTCATGAAATATCCCCCTACCACCTGGGAAGAGATCCACAATGCCTACTGCACCGAAGTAAGAGCCGATGAGGATGACCTTAAAGGTCCGATCCAATGGCTAACGTCAGTTCAAACAGAATCAAGGAAGGATTATCATAACGACGATCGAAGGGATCGATTGGGTCCCCGCCTCAGCCGGGAAAGACATCAACCCTACATCAGAACAGCCGTCCCACCACCACCTCGACATATGGATGGGCCGCCATGTCACACAAGGACTCAGCGAAAAGAAAAAGGTATGCCTTCACTCTTATCTGCTCACAATTTTTGTGTTTCCCTTTTAGAAATAGTGTACATGCTAGAAAAGCTTGGCACAAAGGTACAATGGCCACAAAAGATGAAATCCGATCTAAATAATCGAAAGTCGAACGCTCTCTGCGAATTTCATCAGGAGCAGGGTCACAAGACCGAAGATTGCATAGGTCTACGGTTGGAGGTAGTGAGAATGCTGAACCAAGGACACCTGAGGGAACTAATGAGCGACTGAGGGCGAGCCAACATTGCTCGCGGATGCGAACAACCCTAGGGACCTCCAAAGTCCCCCTCCCCCACTCGCACTATCCAAATGATCATTGGTGGAGGTGACGGGGCAGCAATTAACCATGTAAAATTCACCACTACAAACAACTCACGCGGTCGATCACTCACGAACGGTATGATGACCTCGAAGATAGTATCGTCTTCGATAAGTCAGTTATCAACGATTTGTATTTCCCTCATTACGATGCTCATTTTATTATTTTACGTATTTCAGATACTGATGTGAAAAGAATAATGGTGGACGATGGAAGTGGTGCATGTGTTATCCACCCTTGGGTCCTCGCGCAGATGAGGCTCGAAGACAAGATAATACCACGTTTCATAACACTAACGGGTTTTAATAATGCAGTCAAGCAAACTTTTAGAGAAATAATGCTACCCGTTCTAGCCGGAGGAGTCACCTTAGAAATAACGTTTCATATCATGGATCAAGATACGGCCTACAAGGCCATCATTGGGCGACCATGGATACACGCCATGAAGGCCATCCCGTCAAGCCTCTATCAAGTAATCAAGTTCCCTACCCCATGGGGAATATTCAGCATCCGAGGTGAACAACGCACCACGCAAGAATGTTACCGCATCGCTCAAGATTGGACACACACCTAGCAACTAAAGAGAAAGAACGCAGAAGCATAGCAATTAGCAATGTCAGGAACCAAATCCGACACACAGACAAATGTTATCAAGGATCCCCACATCATGGAAGCCGTTAAGTCGTTAATAGAAGATTTCGATCCCGTCCAACTAGACAACAATGACGGCACAAAAAAGTCTTATATCGGACACAATCTCTCGGAACTAGGTATATTTCATAAATTCTTAACTGGCAATGCCGACCTGTTTGCCTTCTCCCATTCAGATATGCTAGGCATTTCGAAAGACATCGCTACACATAAGCTGAATGTCAACCCGCTATATCCACTGGTGTAGCAAATAAAGAGAAAGTTCAATGCCGCAATCAACGAGGCCATCAGCATTGAAGTTGATAAGCTACTCGCCAACGGTTCTATCTGAGAATCAAAATATCCCCATTGGGTTGCAAATGTGGTCATGGTAAAGAAGAAAAACGAGAAATGGCGGATGTGCATTGATTTCACGGACCTGAACAAGGCATGCTCGAAAGACTCTTTTCTACTGCCTCATATCGACCAACTCATCGATGCAACCGCAGGGCACGAACTGCTGAGCTTTTTGGATGCCTACTCGGGTTACAACCAAATCCTCATGGAGGAGGAAGACTAAGAGAAAACCACTTTCATCACCCATTAGGGAACGTATTGTTACAAAGTCATGTCATTTGGGCTAAAGAATACAGGGGCCACCTACCAAAGGTTGGTCACCAAAATGTTCAAAGACCATCTCAGCAAAACGATGGAGGTTTACATCGACGACATGTTGGTCAAATCCAAAAGGAGAGAGGACTATATTGACCACCTTACAGAGGCCTTCAGCATATTAAAATGATATGGAATGAAGCTAAATCCTGAAAAGTGCGCCTTCGGCGTAACCTCAGGCAAATTCCTCGGTTTCTTGGTATCATAAAGAGGCATCGAGGTCAATCAAGACCAGATCAAGGCCATCGAAGGGATACTCGAAATATTAACCAGCAAAAAATAGGTACAAAAATTAACGGGCCGGATTTTGCCCTGGCGAGGTTAATCTCATGGTCATCCGACAGATGCCATAAATTTTTTAACGTGCTGAAGGAAGACAACGAGCTCTAGTGGAATTCAGATTGAATTGAGGCTTTGAGAAAACTAAAAGCATACTTGTCCTTGTCACCACTACTTGCTAAGGCAGATCCTGGCAAATGCCTTCTGATCTACCTAGCCGTCTCAGAAGTCGCGGTAAGTGCAATTTTGGTCTGTAAAAACAAAGGTACGCAATCCCCGATTTATTATATTAGCAAAACCTTGGTTGATGCCGAAATGAGGTATCCCCACCTCGAAAAACTAGCTCTGGCATTGGTCATAGCTTCATAGAAGCTTAGACCATATTTTCAATGTCACCCCATATCAGTGGTGACGACTTTCCCCCTCAGGAGCATCCTACATAAACCCGAACCGTCGGGGAAGATTGGCCAAATGGGCTATAGAATTGAGCGAGCACGATATAACATATCAGCCGCAAACTGCGATAAAGTCATAGGTACTCGCCGACTTCGTCGCCGACTTCAGTGTAGAAATATTGTCTGAGGTCGAGCAGGAAGCGCTTCACACCTCTCTGGGAAACCCGACCTCTGGGTCCTCTTCACCGACGGTACATCTAATGCGTCAGGGTCTGGATTGGGACTCGTACTTGAAGTCCCAACAAGCGAAGTGATTCGCCAATACATACGGTATCCCGAAATGACTAATAATGAAGCCGAGTATGATGCCGTAATTGCAGGATTGAAACTGTCCCTCAAATATGGTGCATGACGAGTCGTCCTCAGATATGACTCACAACTTGTCGTTAAGCAAGTTACTGGGACTTTCCAAATCAAGGAACAAAGGCTACGAAAATACAGGGCAGAAATCCATAAGCTACTGCCAAAATTCAATAAATGTCGACTCGATCAGATACCCCGAGCACAAAACATCGAAGCAGATGGCCTCGCCAAACTAGCAGCAGCAACCAAAAACATCACCAAGGAGAACGTGGTCAGCCTCCTGCACTCGTTGTTTCACCCCCTTTTTCTCGCGAAATCGGGTTTATGACATTTGGTATGGGACAACTCGTTCCTTTTGGGAGCTGGGTTTTGCAATTTTAAAGAGTCGCCACCTAATGATTTAAGGTGCATTAGGACACCAATGGGGTTCAATTCTAAGTTTCATTTGAATAACCAGAGATAGGGTAAGGGCTTGAAATTATCCCAAGGGGAAGGTGTTAGGAACCCCTCGAGATCCACTAGTGTGGTTCCCGGCCAGACAGTTTATTGTGAATTTAGCAAATAGACAAGTATGGGCTCAAATATTAGGAGATTTAAACGCATAAAAAGAAAGAACAATTAAAAGAAGAGTTTTAAAAAAGAATTTGCAAATAAAGGAATAGGGGGTCCTAGGTTTATATTTAATATGGATCACATCAATGCGATACCCGGTATGACACTCTTCAAAAGAGGGGATACACGTGGTATTAGCGCACCGGTCATCATATCCATATCTACCATTCCCACCCCGTTAAGGTATTAAAGCACGGATTGGTCTCGATTACTATTGCATGCTATTACCCGTCCCACTCCTATCAGTCCCGGAGGAGCTTATGACTACTATTCCTAAAGGGGAGGGATATTAGGCTGATTGGTTTCAAAGGGTAAAAATCTAAGACGACATACAAAACACATACTGCATGTTGTGGAAAGCATATAAACAGATAAAGGCCCATATACACCTCCTTAAACAAAAAAACACATAACTAGCATGACTTGTACATACTTTTTAGGCCTGATTAAAATACTAAAGATGAGGGAGTTTGATTATTGAAGCATATCTGTTTATTACATAACTCATATAAGAGGTCTGAATCAGGCCTGCCTGCTGGTTGTAGCAATTAACAAAGGCGGATTCAGTTTTTTATAGTTATTACTCTAAGGCTTGCCTAAATGTTTAGATGGGATCCTATAGGCATGATATCTAATTGATTCAAAATGTGGCAAAAAAGTAATAACTCAAAATGAATTGTTTGAAATCCTATAGGCATGCTTGCTAAACCTCGTTAAATAAGGGAATTTGATTATTTAAAACTGATTCAGAATAGACTGATCTTAAATTGAACTAGTTTCAGATTCTGCAGGCGATGGTATCTACTATTGCTGATTTTAAACCCTATAGACATGATATCTAATATTGAATGTGAATGGAAACGAACCAGATTTACTTGGGAATCCCTATAGGCATGATTTCTATATGTTACTGATTTCGATATTATGAACATGACACTTATTTATAGACGTTTAGAACCTAAAGCATGATATCTAAGTGGCATGCAATATGTAAATAAGTCCTATAGGCAGGTTATCTAGGTGTGACATTGACCATGAAGAAATTGAGATGAACCCTACAGACATGGTGTCTAAAAAATGCAGAATTGAACACAAAGAATTTAAAACAGTCATATAGGCATGCTTTCTACCCTTGAGCATACATAGTTACCCAACCATTTTCACTAGCCAGCCCCCGAATGTTTATTACAAATTATTATAAACCAGAAATAATGAATTACATAAAAAAAAGTACAAAGAAGAGTTACAACCATAGGAAGCCTGATTCTTGACTTCCTCTCTGAGTTATGGAATAAAACACCTCAAAAATGCCATTGATCCAAAGCTTTTCTCAAACTTGAGTGTGTCAGAGTTCCCTAAAGGTCTCAGTAGGACCTCGGGCAGTGCTTACACCTAAGTTACATAACCAAAATAGGGATGAGTGCATTGTGGAAATACTAGCCCTTATGTGTCCAAGTTCAGAGGGAACTCATGGGTCCCAAGACAGGGCTCACATAAGGGGGCAGTTAAGTCTAAGAAGATGGTGAAAGTACAGAAACAAAGTTTCAAGAACTGAGGGAATAGAGGAGGGGAAAGGATGATAGGAGACAGCCATTAGCATTTTACAAAGTTAACAATTTCGTACAAAGGGGTCAGGGGATTGGGAGTCCATTGCAATGACCCTATACACTTAGGTATGGGTTAGCATTGGGCATACACAGCAATGGGAAGTGCTGACATGCCTGTAACCCGATCATAACATATGAGATAAACATGGAGGTTATGATCCCAGGGGAATCCAGTTTGGTTCATGCATAACAATGTCCAATGCTGTCATGCCCTAAACCAACCACAAGTATTAAACACATTGGGGTAGGGATTTAGGATTCACAAGTCATGGTACATTAATTCAGAACAGGAAAAAAAGGGAAGTTACAGCATGCTTTAATAATGGTACTGGATTAAATACAAACAATAGACAAGCAAGGATGCAAGAAACAGTAAATAAGCATATTGTTGTTGGTGCAGAAGCTTAATTAGAACATACCAGTAAGAAATGCAAATGCAAAGAAAAATAAGCAAGTTTCCCACAGCCTAGCCTTGGAATTCAGCCAGCTAGGTAAGGCATCAATATAGTAGTAAGAGAGAAAAAAAGAGAGAGATTTAGTGAAGTGTGTGTTTGAACTCAAATGTTTATGCCTTGTGTTCGTGTTCTTGAAAGAAAAGAAGTACATGGTATTTATAGTTTTTTGAAAATGAGTAAGAGAGAGGTAATAAGCTACAAACATGGAAACAATCATGATTCATAATCAATTATACAAGTGATTTCCTTTAATTAAGGGATCACTTGCTTAACGGGCAGTGACAGGTTCAAAATAAGGAAGGAAATAAATTTGTTAGCAGGCTAACAGTTGCCATAAAAGAAGTAGTAAAACATTAAGTAAGCAATCGAGTCTAGGTACAGAAATACTCTAATTTTGGAAAGGATTCAGTAAGGCAAAACAGGAAAAGAAATCAGTTAGCCTTAACATGCGAGTGAAATCAGAATTTTGCAAAGGAAAAGTTTGAAATTAGTCACAAGTTTGAAGATCAGTCAAAGAAGGAAACTCAGCATATAAATAAGGTGCATAAACACCATACATGCGAGGCAAAACCTGCTGGCAAAAGAAAATAGCATACAATAGTAGCACAAAATTCAGTAGATAGCAATATTCGAAGCATAATAGTCTAGTAGGTCAAGTCACATTGAACCAGTAGTGAAGAAAACATAGAATATCAAAGGCATGCAAAGATCTCACAGTAGCAGGTGAGGAAAACCCCCTTCTAAAAATTAGGGTTTCGAGCATAATCGAGTTTTAGAGATGATAGAAAACCAGAGTAAGAAGAATCACACAAAGGAATAAAAGGTTTTGAAATAAAGAACTTCAAATCGAGTCATGCACTTAAACGAACAGTCTCAGACTCAAAGCCATAGGATTTTCAACAACAGTAGAGTTTTAAAAGAGGATAAACAAACAAATCGGAGAAAACTCAAGCAAACAAGCATTCGTCTAATAAACAGTCAAAAGAAATTAGGGCTTTTAACATGCAAACTCAGGTAGAAGAACGATATGAGCAAACATAGCAAAACATGTCAAAAATCAGAGGAAAGTTTTGAAATAACTTAACAAGAACCCTAATCGGAAAAGATAAGGGGTTTTGAAAGCAGAGTAAAGAAACTTCAAGGAAAACGCTTAGAAGTCCAAAGCAAACATAGATCCGAAGCAGATCTAAGAGAAATCGAAAGAACTTTAGAGGTTAGGGTTTCAGAAGAACCCCAAGTGATGAGAAAGGCCTTGAAAACCATCGATCTAAGCAGGAGAGTCAAAAGTCTGACTCGAATAGCCATGGCTGGCCGGAGAAAGGTCAGAGACGACCAGAGAACAGTCATCGAGCAAAGACTGGACAAAACCCTTTTAGGATCTAGTCATGAAACCATAGGAATGAACACGTAGGGGCCATGAGAGGTTGATACAAGTCTCCGATGACCTTGGAAGGACATGGATTAGAGCGGATTAGGGTGGCGGCGGCTAGGGTTTGATGTGGTTGTAGAGAGGATTTGGGAGAGGAGGGGTTTTAGATGCGGAGGATTATGAAGAATGAAAAGGGTTTGGGAGGTCTTTGGGTTTAATTAGGAAAGGATTATTGGGAGTCATTGATCTAAACGATCAACGGCTGGGATTAGATGGGAGTCCAGGTGGGTCATTTAAATGGGTTGTTGGTCGGTTTGAATGGGAATTGGGTTAGGGTAATTGGGCTTCAAATTGGGGTTCAAAATCGGGCTATAATTGAAATAAAATGGGGCTAATATTTAAATAACTAATTTTTCCTATTTGATTTATAAAAAATAGTAAAATAATTTCTTTAAATAAATTAAAGGTACTAAAATGATTTATAGTACATAATTATCAAATTAAAAATACTGGACTTAATTTTTATAAATGTAAACGCAACTAAATCTTAAAGAGGCTAATATTGCAATTATATGCAATTTGGCTTCTCATAGTTGGCTCTGCCGCGCATGCAGCCACTTTTATGGTAAGAGATTATGATCCAACTACTCGGTTTAAAAATACTAAATAAATTTGTAAAAATATGCAAAAACTATCTTAGCTATATTTTGGCATAAATATGAGAATCCAATAAATGAATCACCAAAATGATAATTTTGGGAATTATTATTGGATTTTTTATGAACAAAATAGGGAAATAAATTGGTTAAAAATCTTTAAAAATTAAGGAAAAATAATAAAGCATTTGGACATACTTATATATGCACACATATGATATTTTGAAAGTATTTTGCATATTAGAAAAATATATAGGGAAATATTGGGTATTAACAACTGCCCCTCTTTACCCGGGAAGGATGAAAGAGTTGTTGGGTAAAGATATGATGGCCAATTTTGACTGAGCGAAACGGTTCGAAGAGGTTTAGGCCGCGCCCTGGCTTCTGAGCTGCCTACATATCCCTGGTCTTATAGGAATCAGGTCATATGTAGTTCCGGATATGTCGGCGGCGTATGCCGATGGAGACTCTTCAGGAACGGACGTAATATCCCGGACGGGGTGAGTGGACGGCTTGTGGAAATGGTTAAGGTTTGGTATGGCTGCAGGAACTGGAGTAGGCTTGCTCCTGCCAGGATGGTCGTTGCTCGCCGGTTTATCTCCAAATAAGTAATACAAACATATATTGTGCGTAACTTTAAACATGATGCAATTTCCCGTCGGACCATGAAGATTGTCTTCGGACGGTTAGAATGACGTCCTTAGACCATGACGCCCTGGGCCATGAAGCATATAATAAAGTATTCACAGGCCATGAAATGATGCTCTCGGGCTATGAGGATAGTGCCTCCGAACCATGATGCCTTTGAATAATGATATGCAAAAGATTAAAAGGGATCCTCAGGCCATGACATGGCGTTCTCGGGCTATAAAAATGGTGCCTCTGAACGATGACACCTTTGGATAATTTGGCGATCTTTCAGCCCATGAGATGCAGTATGTGGCGATCTTTCAGCCTATAAGATGCAGTATGAGGCGATCTTTCAGCCATGCGGATGTAGTATAAGGCGATTTTTCAGCCCATGCAATGTAGTAGGTGGCGATCTTTCAGCCATGCAAATGTAGATGATGTGGTGATCTTTCAACCATGCAATTGTAGTAGGTGGCGATCTTTCAGCCATGCAGATGCAGATGGAGGTAGAGCTTAGCCTCGGAAGGCAGAATGGTAGCCTTATGCAATGTAAAAATTGCAGATGGAGACAGAGTTTAGTCTCGAAAGGCAGAATGGTAGCCTTATGCAATGCAGAAAATGCAAATGGAGACAATATTTAGTCACGGAAGGCAGAATGGTAGCCTTATGCAAGAAATAAAATGGCAAGTGGTAATAGAGCTTTCTTAGCTGATATCAAGTTACGATATTGTGACTGCTGGGGACATTGTGACACATGGAATGTCATTGGTGTGTATGGATAGCAAATGTGGGTAAGTGCAACGGTTCTGAGAGTTGTATTCCTGAACAATGTTCATCTCGTGAGTGTATGATATGTTTGATGATTGCGCAATCCAAGGTCCTGCATCCAAAGAACAATCGTGAGTTTTGTAAAGGGGGAGGTTAGTTCGTATCCCCGCTGGCTCTGCTTGACCTGCTTGGATTTGATTTGGTAATACTGTATGTATCATTGGGTAGTGTTGCTAAACAAAGCAATTTCAGTAGTAAACATGCATGATTTCGTAAAAAGATGACACAATAATAATAATAATTTTTTTAGATGAACCAATGACTGTGACGTGGTTCGGGACATTGCAACCTCTCTTGCTACGAAAGTTTGAGGGTCCTCCTCAAAATTCTGCCCCAGTTTAATGGGTCGACACTTTTGACTGTTAAATGCGACGATCGGCTGAAATTACTTCGGAATTTTGAGGGTCCTTCTCAAAATTCTGCCCCAGTTTCCAATTGCGGGGGAAATGAAAATTTTATTAAATTGTGACCGAACCCATAGGGTTTCCTACGTATCCCCTCTTAAATGGGAATCAGGTCAGACGTAGTTACATCATAAAGGAAAGCATAAAGGTTACATATAGTATCGCTTCACTGCATCTGAATTGATCAGCTTTGGCCAGACTTCTCCGTCCATTTCTGCGAGTATGAGGGCTCATCCCAGTGAACCATGTATGGACCCTGCCAGTTGGGAGAGAACTTCCCTTTGGCTTCATCCTGATGTGGAAAAATTTTCTTTAACACCAGCTGTCCCGGTGTGAACTGTCTTAGCTTGACTCTTTTGTTAAAGGCTCTGGACATTCTGTTCTGATAAAGTTGACCATGGCAAACTGCATTCATTCTTTTTCCGTATATAAGGTCTAGTTGCTCGTAACCACTTTTTGCCCACTATGCATCGTCGAGCTCAGCTTCCTGCATGATCCTTAGGGAGGGAATTTCTACCTCAGCGGGAATGACTGCCTCTGTACCGTAAACCAGCATATAGGGGGTTGCCCCGGTTGATGTGCAGACTGAGGTGCAGTACCCCAGTAAAGCAAATGATAACTTCTCGTGCCACTATTTATGCTTCTCTATCATTTTTCTTAATATCTTCTTGATATTCTTGTTGGCGGCCTCTACGGTCCCATTCATCTGAGGTCTGTAGGTTATGGAATTCTTGTGTTTGATCCTGAAGGTTTCACACATAGATTTCATCAAGTCGCTATTGAGGTTGGAGCCATTATCAATAATGATCGACTTTGGAATCCCGAATCAACAAACAATGCGGTCGCGGACAAAGTTTGCCACGACTTTCTTGGTTACTGCTCTGTAAGATGCTGCTTCGACCCATTTGGTGAAATAGTCGATTGCTACCAGGATAAATCTGTGTCCATTGGAAGCGGCAGGCTCGATTGGTCCAATAACATCCATCCCCCAGGTGGCGAACGACCAAGGTGAACTTGTTGTATTAAGCTCATTTGGAAGTACCTTTATCATGTTTGCATGTATCTGACAGCGGTGGCATTTTCGGACATATTGGATGCAGTCCGTTTTCATAGTCATCCAAAAGTAACAAGCCCATAGTATCTTCTTGGCTAAGACAAAACCGTTCATATGTGGACCGCATGTCCCGGCATGAATTTTCTCTAGTAGCTTGGATGCTTCCTTTGAGTCAACACACCTTAATAGTCCCAAATCGGAAGTCCTCCTATACAGGATTCCTCCGTTGTGAAATAAATTTGTTGGACAATCTCCGAAGTGTGCGTTTCTGAGTGGGGTTTGCAAATTCTGGGTACTTGCCTTTTGCCAAATATTCCTTGATATCATGAAACTAAGGCTTTCCATCTGTTTCTTTTTCGACGTGGGCACAGTAAGCTGGCTGATCATGGATCTTTATTGGAATGGGACCAATGAAGTTTTTGTATAGATGTTGTGTCATGGATGATAGGGTGGCCAACGCATCGGCGAACTCATTCTGGATTCTAGGAACATGCTGGAATTCCGTCTTTGTGAACCTTTTCCTCAATTCCTGTACATGATGCAGATACGAAAGTATCTTGGAGTTCTTAGTTGCCCATTCTTCACGCACCTGATGTACGAGTAGGTCCGAATCTCCAATCACTAGCAATTCTTGAATGTTCATGTCAATGGCCATTTTGAGCCCTAGGATGCAAGCTTCATACTCGGCCATGTTGTTGGTGCATGGGAACCTGAGTTTGGCAGACACCGGATAATGCTGACTGGTTTCTGATACTAGGACTACTCCTATGCCAACTCCTTTGAAATTTGCTGCTCCATCGAAAAACATTCTCCAACCGTCATAGGATTCTGCAATATCTTCTCATATGAATGATACCTCTTCGTCAGGAAAATACATTTTTAGGGGTTCGTATTCTCCATCCACGGTATTCTTAGCAAGGTGGTATACCAGTGTTTGTCCCTTGACCGTTTTAGAGTTACGTAAACAATGTCGAACTCACTCAATAGGATTTGCCACTTGGCTAGCTTGCCAGTAGGCATGGGCTTCTGAAAGATGTACTTCAAAGGATCCATCCTTGATATGAGTTATGTGGTATAGGCACAGAAATAGTGCCTCAGCTTCTGAGCTACCCAAGTCAAAGCGCAACAGGTGTGCTCTAACAGAGAGTACCGGGCCTCGTACGGGGTGAAATTCTACTGAGGTAATAGATGGCCTGCTCTTTCCTCCCCATTTCACCATGCTGCCATAGAAAACAACCGAACGCTCTATCCAATACTACAAGGTAGAGTAATAGAGGTCTACTTGGCTCGGGTAGGACCAATATTGGTGGTGTGGACAAGTATTTCTTAATTCTATCGAAAGCTTTCTGGCAGTCATTAGTCCATTTGGTAGCGGCGTCCTTCTTCAACATCTTAAAGATTGGCTCACATATAACTGTAGATTGCGCTATGAACCGGCTGATGTAGTTAAGCTTCATCACATCCTTCTTGTTCTTTGCCAGTGGCAATTCTTGAATAGCTTTGACTTTTGATGGATCTAGTTCTATTCCTCGGCGACTCACAATAAACCCAAGTAATTTTCCAGTAGGAACCCCAAACGCACACTTTGCGGGATTCAGTTTGAGGTTGTACCTTCGCAGTCTATTGAAGAACTTCCTCAAATCTCCCATGTGATTGGTGGTTTTCTTGGAGTTGATGATGACATCATCTACATATACCTCAATCTCCTTATGTATCATATCATGGAAAATAGTTGTCATGGCCCTCATGTTGGTGGACCCTGCATTCTTTAATCCAAACGGCATCATCTTGTAATAATACATTCCCCACGGCGTAATGAAAGCCATTTTCTCAGCATCTTCTTCATCCATCCAGATCTAATGATAACCAGCGAAACAATCTACAAACTATTGCAACTCATGCTTGGCGCAATTGTCGATCAGGATGTGTATGTTTGGCAAAGGGAAGTCGTCTTTCGGACTGGCCCGGTTGAGATCTCGGTAGTCAACACAGACTCTGACCTTCCCGTCCTTCTTTGGCACTGGTACAATATTGGCTAACCATGTCGGGTATTCTACTACCCTGAGAACCTTAGCTTTGACCTGCTTAGTGACTTCTTCCTTGATTTTTAAGCTCATATCAGGCTTGAACTTTCTGAGCTTTTGCTTTACCGGCGGACTTGTTGGATTGGTTGGCAGTTTGTGAGCCACAATAGATATACTCAGACCAGTCATGCCATCATACGACCAGGCGAATATGCTTTCATATTCTCTTAGAAATTCTGTGTATTCCTTCTTTACTTATGGCGATAAGTGAACGCTGATTCGTGTTTCCTTGACGTTTTTTGCATCTCCCAGGTTAACAATTTTTGTCTCATCCAGGTTGGACTTAGGTCTGTTCTCAACTTCTTTGACGATCTCATCTGGTATGTCATCCTTCTCTGAATCAATGTCTGTTTGTTGCGTTGTCTCATTGCATTTCACAGTCATTGGTTTATCAAGATAAGTAATAGTAATGTTGTATAAGTAAAGTAATGAGAGAAAAATAATAATAAGTGTTGATTCATAAGAAAAGCTGAAATGCTTTGATAAATTGCATAACTATTTTGAACATTGGAGATCTTATTGCGGGAATAAAAATATGAAAAGAAAATCATTTAGTAAATAAAAACAGTGCATCATGCTTGTTTTAGCCTTGCTACCCCGAGGCTCGTCGGGCTCTGGTTGTCCTGATTGTCCAGTTATTGAGGCGTGCTCCTCTACTTACAGCCTGTATGGAAGGGCCTTCCTCCCCTCCTCCTCGAGAACAACACAACAGTCCATGTCATTGTCTTCTAAGAACAAGTTCTTCATGGCTGCTAGTGCTTCTTCTTCATCTGACCCATAAATAATATCGGTCGGTTGGAAAGTCTACTCCAGATGTGGTATCGGCTGCTCCAGCGGATAGTAAGGATCGCGCCATGGTGGCGACCAGTTGTTGAATTCTTCCCAGGTGTACTCATATCCCAGACCGAAAGTGGTGCCATGTGATAACGCCCAACTATGCCTTATAAAAAGGACTAAGCGGTCGCTACAAATATAATCCGGTTTTAAGTCCGGAATCGAATCCTCAGGGAACTAACCTATCTATTACACTCTTCGACAATGTTATTATCAACTCAATCAATCTCTAGATGCAAGATTTTTGATCAATCAAGATTGGGTTTTTGTTTAATTACTTCAACTACTATTAAAAACAACAGTAAGCTAAAACAAAGATAATTCAATGGTAAGAAGGTCTAGGGCAGTGATTTCCCCAATTGCTAGTTTAGGTCTTAACTCTTCCGCTATAATCTCGCCGTAATACTCTATGAGGATTAAGAGTTATGGGTTATCGTAATTATCTCTCGATCAACTACGATAATTTACTAGAGCATTCTCTCGAACTACTCTAGCTGACAATAGTTATGCAACTCTAAATTATCCCACCAAAGTTTTGTTATCTCTAAACCCACTTTTAAGTTCAAGTAATGAATCTCTTCAATTACCCAAAAGTGGTGTAGTTCAACAGCCATCTAACCTAATATTCTTTCTCAAGCAATATAAGTTAATTAGACACGATTAATCAAGGGCCCATTCAATTAATCACCATACAAAACGTAGTTGAACAATCATATCATACATCCGGCTTGACTATAACAACTTGAGTCAAAACGTCAACCAACAATTGGTTCCATCAACCCTAGATAAGTATTTAGCTACTCGTAACAAAATAAGAGAAAACTACTAATTATTCATAATGTAAAATTGCAAGAATTAAAAGGAGATAGAAAAACTCTAATGTTTGGTTGATCTTCTCACTCTTGTTCTTGCCTCCAAAAGTAGTCTAAAATCAGCTTAGCCCAATCTTGGGCGAGTTTATAAAGCATATAAGGGTTTTACAAAAGTTTCCCCGATTTTACACTTTGGTCCTCAAACTTTCCAGCAGCGTGAATAGTGCACCGCGGTCGCGGTCGACCGCGGTTAATGCTGACCTTTCTGCCTTACGTTGTTAATCTACCACGGTTCACCGCGGTCGTGGTGGCCTTCTTGCCCTGGCCATTTATGCTTCTTTGTGTTCGGGTACTTCTCGAGTGGGCATTTTTCTTCACATTATCGCCTCCAAAACACTCCATGTTGCTTCCTCTCATATAATATTCCCTGCTAAACAAAAAAACACTATTTAGAGTATTTTGTTAGCAATTTATCTATAAAACAACAACAAAGTATGGTCATATTAAGGTGTAAATATCAACTATATAGCCTACTATCAAAACCCCACACTTAAATCATTGCTTGTCCTCGAGCAATCCACCACACTCCATCAAAATTCCTTCCCTAAGCTTTTCCCTTACGACTCACACCATGAACATTTTACAAAAGTTGTACCTAGTAGTGAACAACCTTTACCTCAAGAGTCAAACCTTTTATGCCATGCAACATCAGCACTTACTCAAACCACTCTATACAAGGGTCGAGACTTACCTTTCCTTCATGAATCACATGCCCTCACATCACACAAGAGAGTAGTTCCACATATGATGATAATTAGAACAAGTAGGAACTAAGATAGACAAAATTCGCTCACTCTCAGAAAGAACGTTCACATGCCACAAAGATGCACCATAGGCTTGCCCATAGTGTAATACTTTACTAATTGATCCCATTCAGTCTAATATTAATAGGACTTTACTTGGTTGTAATGTAGGCTCAGGGACGAGTAGGATATATTTAGATATAGTGACTAACCTCCCTAAGCACTTTTAATACAATTATATTAAACTTAAAGATCATAGTTGTGCCAACAAAACACTCCACCTCATTTGTTTAAAACATTCCCATCCATTAGGTGCAATTTGTACAAGCCACCACTTATCAACCATTATAATTATTTATAACCCATATTTTTCACTTTTTTTTTCGTGGCGCTTTTTCTTTTATGCTTCAAAATTCCACACCTTTTCTCTATCTCAATGGTTCCACTCAAAAACCAAACCACCACCCCACACTTTTACTTTTGTATATTTCCACTACCATTCAAGTGCTTATTGGGAGGTAAAAGGGTTCAAACGGCAAGCTATTCAAACAATTGGGTAAGGTTCGCAATGTGGTTGCCAAAGAAATAGGCTTATAGGCTCAACGGGGTTAACTAAGATATATTGCATTCAAGTGGATTTACTTTATATGTCCGGCTCAACAAAGAAATGCCTATATCACACACATGGCACATGACTCACTCCGGATTGGTTTATCAAGACATTCTCTTTTGAGTGTTCAAGTTAGATACAAACGTACAATTTTAAGGCACTCTAACAGGATTCAACCAATGAAGCTAGGCGTTATACTCTAGTGTCTATTGTGCTCAGGTGTATCAAGGTTTTCCTTTGAATTTAGCTCGTAGCCCATTAGTCCTACTCTAAAAACTAAAAAGGACAAAAATAAATAAAAACTACCTATACCCGGTTCAAGCTAAACCCTTGGAAAAGAACCGTGACCCAAAGAAAAACTAAGGGGGAGTTACTACACTACCTAAAAAAAATAAAAAAATCTTTTTGGTCTTTTCTCTAGGCTAACTTCCCTCAAGAAAATTGTCTAAAGGATCTGTCATCAGGAAGAGTCTCCATATTCCAATTTCTTTTTTTTCGACTTAGTCCCTCAAGAACCCTGCCGAAAGAGATCCGTTGTCGGGACAAGTCACTTACTATTTTAACTTTCCTAATGAACTATTACTCTAACATCAAAACAATCAAAGCAAGACAAAACAAATAAAATCAAACAGTCAATTGTTACAATTACAAACATACAATGAACTATCCCCCACCCCACACTTAAAATGAAGACATGTCCTCATGGCTTAAAAATTTAAAGAACAATGAGGTTAAGGAACTTCCCTGAAGGCTCACTCCTGATCGAAGACAGTGTCTGGGTTCTAGTTGCACGCACGTCCCAGCGCTCTCAACCAGCCCAAGAATTTTTTCTCCGACTTCACTTGCCTCTCAACCACCGCATCAACACGGGCACCCAAATCAGTGACTGAGGTACGCAACCTAGCCATATCCTGCTCCAAAGCTATCATACGGGTGATCCGGCATGGCTGTGATGGGCCTGCCACATCAACTCTCGGAGGAGGAGGAACCGCAGCTACCTCAGCATCATCATCATCATCATCAACTGAATCACCATCAGAGTCATCAACATTCACCACCGGCTCTCATCCAATTCCAATTTTTTCGCCCGGAATGGGGCTTTAGTGGCAATATCCCATCAACCTGAGGGTCTTCAGGGACTCTAGTAATACGGCACAGCCGGGTGATCAGCGAAGGGAAGTAGTGGCCCTTGGTTAGCTTAGGTGATCTAATGAACATCTCTTCATGGATGAGCCGGGTGTTACAACCCATATCCACATGTGTTAGTTCATGCCATATATTAGTTAACATAAATCCAATAAGGAATTATCTTTGAGATGATAAGAAGTCAATCCTATTGGTCTTAAGTGATACAAGAGTGTATAAGGGTGATTAACAAGTATTAGAAGTTAAATGAATCAAGGATGTTGTAACTCGTATTTTCAGGTAAATCTAGCGGTGCTTAATACACTCAAGAGGTCATGTATTAAGGTATTTTAATCATATAATATCCGTATCATAAGTCTTGAAGTCAAACGAGTTATGAAACAAAAGTCGACAAAAGTTGTCGCAACTTAGGTTCATAATTTTACTTAAACATTAGGTCAAATGTTTCTAATTGTTTCTCCTAATTTACAAGAAATTACTGGGTGATCTACCAACAAAATTAAATATCTATGAGTCTAGTTTCCAACGCATTAAACCGTTCATCGATACGATCTCAGAGTAGAGAGATATTCGCATTTTTGCGAGACTGCGCCAAGCACCTCTCTATGGGGCCCACTAAGGCGGTTTAAGATATTTGGACCTATATAGGATGCCTCCAACCAGTTTTAAGTCATTTCGTCTCACTATTTTCAGACCTTAGAACCCTAGGAACATCCTCTCAAGGTTCTCTCAAGATTCAAGACCCAAAAAAGGGCAAACAACACAAATCAAGTGTCGGGAATTCCGTGGCGCTAGTAAGTCTCTTGTTCTTCTTGTTGTTGCTCATTTTTGTGTCGTTCCAGCTCGTTTGGGAGGTTGTTTTAAAGGGTTTATGTTCTGTAAATACTCCCTCATGTTCTTAATATCAATCCTAGGTGATTTCAAGCCTTCTAAAGTGATTCTAGTACCGAAAAACACTAATTGATCGCTAGTTTCGCTTTTTTGTTGTTGTGGCAGCATTGGAGGGATATTTCATGGAAATTTAAGGTCAAATTGGATTTGTTCTTTCTGTATAAAGGTAAGTAATCTCTTACTCTATATGTATTTAAGATTATCCAAGTTGCGGCTAAGCCATTGAAGCTAGAACTTGTGAAATATATATCGAAAGGCTTGGTAGTAATGTTATTGTTTTGTGGACTGTTTTGCGTTGCTGTTGGGCTGCATATTTTACTAATATTTTGTGGAGTTTTGGAGGAGGAAGGGTGTGGAGAAACACCATATATATGTAGAGTTTTGGGATGATAGTTATTCGTAACATTTCCAGGTTGTTTGACACGACTACGGTGGTCGTCGTATGTATGGAGTGATTAGGCTGTGTGTGGACTATTTTGGGAGGCTCAATATGTTTATTATTGATGTTGTTTGGGCTGTTTGGTGATTTTTTTGAATGGTGTGAAGTCATATATATAGGGGAGGTGCTGTCAGTTTCATCGTAAAATAGGTTGTGGTCGATACATAATAGTTATGACGCTTAAATGATAACGATAGTATCGTTTCTCTTATTGTAGACTAAGGAGTTTTGACAATTGTATAGCTTGAGATTGGGGAAGTATATACAAGGTATGTGAGGCTATACCTTTCCTTCTTTTGCACGACTCCGATTGTACATAATGTAATAAACGAGCTTCCAAGATACTCTACTCTTAGAAGCTAGCAGTACTTACATTGTTTTCCCTCTTATGGAACGATTGATGTTAATGTTGCTTCTCTTATTCTTATGTTATCAATGTTGTTGGTACTTCCTAATTCTTATAAGGTTCATAGTGAAGAGTTAGTCCTAATAACGTGTACAGAGGATACCGACCTTACGTCACTCCGAAAGGTTTAGAATGTGATTCCATGAGTCGATCATGCATTATATATATGTATCTATTTTACTCTACCGAGACACGCTATAGTTGGCCGGGTACGACATCTATTGTGCAATCACTGATCAGTTGGGTTTTACCGAGCTCCACGTGGCCGGGTACGATTCTATCGAGCCTTATGATGGCCGGGTACGTTTTTTACCGAGCCTATTATGGCCGGGTACGATATGATGATGATGATGCCCACAGAGGCGAATGTTTTAAAGGTTTATGTATTTATACATATGTATCATGCATTTCATGTCAGTAGCCCTCAGAGGTACTAAGATGTTACAGGTTGTATATTCTCTATCCTTGCTTACATTACTGATTGTATTTATGGTTCCCTGCCTTACATACTCAGTACTTTATTCGTACTGATGTCCTTTTATTTGTGGATGCTGCATGTCATGCTGCAGGTCCTGATAGACAGGCAGGTGCAGCTCCCCCACCACAGTAGGCTGTCTAGTTCAGCGGTGATTGGCGAGATCCCTTCTCCGGACTTGCCTTGGTCTTGGTATGCATTTTTGTTATAGACATTATGGGTATGTCAGGGCCCTGTTCCGGCTATGTTGCAGCACTTATGTTCCTTTAGAGGCTCATAGACAGGTGTCAACTCATGTATAGTTTGGTATGCCTTGTCGGCTAGTTTTTGTTGTATAGTCTTTCATGGTAGCATGGTAGCTCATACCTTATATATAGTTTCTTGATTGTCTGGTCATCCCATATTATATATGTTCATGCCATCAGTTTTTATTATTGGTTGTCCATGATCCATGTCTACCATTTATATTGATCTCGTCAGCCGTAAAAGATAATAAAGAAGGTTAGATAAAATGTACGTTGGTGCTCGGCAAGTATGGTCGGGTGCTAGTCATGGCCCTCCAGTTTGGGTCGTGACAAACTTGGTATCAGAGCCAGGTTGTCCTAGGGGTTGTCTATGAGCCATGTCTAGTAGAGTCTTGATTACGGATGTGTAGTGCGCCACATTTATAATCAGGAGGCTACATGACATCTAGGGTTGTTACCTTCTTCCTGAATCTAGATCGTGCGTAGAGTTGAGTCGTAAGTGTTCGTCTCTAATATTCACCTTGTTTTCTTTCAGTGATGCCTTCGACTAGGAAGCAAACGATTAGTAGACGGCTTGATACAGCAGCGGGAGAGGGTACCAGTCAGGTGCCCTAAGCCAGAGCAGGACAAAGTGAGGCTCAGAGTGAGATGCCCTCTCATACCTCATCTACTCCATCTCATCCAGAGGTTATTAGAAGGCACCCAGCGCTTCCAGTTCCTCCGTCTGGCTCTACAGACCAGGATATGCGGAGTGCTTTGCAGTTGTTGACCAGCTTGGTAGTTGCTCAGGCTCACAGGCAGAATACAGGTGTTGCTGATAAACCAGTTAGTACAAGAGTTCGTGATTTTATTAATTTAGACCCTCCAGTGTTTACCGGATCAGACCCCAAGGAGGACCCACAGACTTTTATTAACCAGGTTCATCGTACACTGCGGGTTATGCATGTTAGTGATATAGAGGCAGTAGAGTTGGCTTCTTATCAGCTACGGGATTTAGCGATTCTCTGGTATGATAGTTGGGAGAGATCTAGGGGTCCGAACGCTCCTCCAGCTGTGTGGAAGGAATTTTCTGAGGCCTTTCTTCATCACTACTTGCCAGTTGAGATACGACGAGCTAGAGCTGATAAGTTCTTGAACCTTAGACAAGGTAATATGAGTGTGCGAGAGTACAGTATGCAGTTTGATTCTTTGGCAAGGTATGCTCCCCATATGGTGGCCGAGATGAGTGATAGGGAGAATATGTTCGTGAATGGGTTGGGACCACATCTGATAAATGAGTGTACGACAGCCTCCTTGGTGGAGGCATGGATATTTCCCGTATTCAAGCTTATGCCCAGACCCTAGAGGATCGTAAGCACCAGCAGAGGGAAGTTAGGGAGCAGGATAGGGGCCAGTATAAGAGGGCGAGATTTGCAGGGTATTCTGATGACTTCAGAGGCAGCGTCAGGCCACAATTTTCGAGGAGTTCGGCGCCACCTGTAGCTAGTGCTCCTCCACAGTTTCAGAGGCCTCGATATGTTCGATCCTATTCTGGTCCAGGTCAAAGTTCGGGGCATCTGGCTCGCAACATCACATGGATACTAGTCAGATGAGACCCCCAACACCACATTGTGATCAGTGCGGCAAGGCCCACTTTGGACTGTGCCGTCGAGGTTCTGATGCGTGCTATTTGTGCGGACAGCCTGGCCATATGATGCGGGATTGTCCTAACAGAGGAGGTGATGGTATGGCTCAGCCGACTGGATCTGTGTCTGGTTCTTCCTCATCAGTTCGACCTCCAACACGGGGTTTTCAGCAGTCGACAGGTCGTGGTAGGGGTAGAGGTGCAGTGCTGAGTTCGAGTAGTGCTCAAAATCAAACCTATGCTCTAGTAGGTCGACAGGATCTTGAGTCATCTCCAGATGTTATTACAGGTATATTGTCTGTGTTTTCTTATGATGTATATGCGCTGATTGATCCGGGATCTACATTATCATATGTTACACCCTTTGTGGCTAATAAGTTTGGCATTGAACCTGAATTGATAAGTAAACCCCTTGCGGTATCTAATCCGATAGGAGATTCTGTGATTGCTAGAAGGGTATATAGAGGTTGCACTGTGATGATTTGTAGTTGTCAAACTTCGGTAAATTTATTTGAGTTAGAAATGGTTGATTTTGATGTGATAATGGGAATGGACTGGTTGACCTCATGCTATGCAAATGTTGATTGTCGTACGAAGATGGTTAGGTTCCAATTTCCGGGTGAACCCGTCATTGAATGGAAAGGGAACATTGCTACACCGAAAGGTAGGTTTATTTCCTATCTTAAGGCAAGGAAAATGATCTCAAAAGGTTACATTTATCATCTCGTTCACGTTAGGGATGCGGAGGCGAAGCCGCCTACTCTACAATCAATCCCCGTGGTCAACAAATTTCTAGATGTTTTCCCAGATGAACTCCCAGGCCTTCCTCCTGAAAGGGAGATTGAGTTTAGCATTGATGTGTTGCCTGACACTCAACCGATCTCTATCCCTCCATACAGAATGGCCCCGGTAGAGTTGCGAGAGTTGAAGGTGCAGTTGAAGGACTTGCTGGATAAGGGCTTCATTAGGGCCTAGCACTTCACCTTGGGGTGCGCCAGTCCTATTCGTGCGGAAGAAAGACGGGTCGTTACGGATGTGTATCGACTATCGACAGTTGAATAAGTTTACTATAAAGAACAAGTATCCACTTCCAAGAATTGATGACCTGTTTGACCAACTCCAGGGTGCCAAGTATTTCTCCAAGATTGATTTACGTTCAGGGTATCATCAGGTGAGGGTTAAGGAGAAGGATATTCCAAAGACGGCCTTCCGGACAAGATATGGGCACTTTGAGTTCTTGGTGATGTTGTTCGGGCTAACAAATGCCCCAGCAACTTTTATGGATCTCATGAATAATATATTCAGGACCTATCTTGATGTGTTCGTGATTGTATTCATTGATGACATTCTAGTGTATTCTCGTTCGGAGGCGGAATATGCGGGCCACTTGCGGATAGTATTACAAACACTTTAGGATCGTAAGTTATATGCTAAGCTCTCCAAATGTGAATTCTGGCTGAACTCAGTAACATTCCTTGGCCATGTGTTATCTGATGAGGGTATTAGTGTCGACACTCAGAAGATCGATGCAGTAAAGAATTGGCCGAGACCCACAACACCATCAGAAGTCCACAACTTCCTGGGGCTAGCAGGATATTATAGGCGGTTTGTAGAAGGGTTTTCTTCTATATCATCGCCATTGACTAAGTTAACACAGAAAGCTACCAAATTCCAGTGGTCTGACACTTGTGAACGTAGTTTTCAGGAGCTGAAAATTCGATTGACATCCGCACCAGTGCTCACTCTCCCCGAAGGAATAGAAGGTTATGTGGTATATTGTGATGCCTCAGGTATAGGTTTGGGGTGTGTATTGATGCAGTGTGGGAAGGTGAATGCTTATGCATCAAGACAATTGAAGAAGCATGAAAAGAATTATCCAACCCATGATTTGGAATTGGCTGCAGTAATATATGCTTTGAAGATATGGCGACACTACTTATACGGCGTCCACGTTGACATCTACACAGATCACAAGAGTTTACAATACATCTTCAAGCAGAAAGAGTTGAATTTGATGTAGCGTAGGTGGCTTGAATTACTGAAAGACTACGACGTCGAGATATTGTATCATCCTGGTAAAGCCAATATTGTGGCAGATGCTCTCAGCCGTAAATCAATGGGAAGCTTAGTACATATTGAGGTAGGTAGATGGGGGTTGACTAAAGAGCTTCATCAGCTAGCCAATATGAGAATCAGATTGTTAGACTTTGATGACGGAGGTGTTACTGTACAGAATACATCAGAATCATCTTTGGTAGCCGAGGTAAAAGCACGACAATATGAAGATCCTATCTTAGTACGATTAAGAGAAAGCATTCAACAGTGTAAAAGTATGGCTTTTGGGATCGGAAAAGATGGGGCACTGAGATACCAGAGCCGATTGTGTGTGCCTAATGTGGCAGGGTTGCGAGAGAAGATTATGAATGAGATTCATCAATCCCGATATTCCATCCATCCCGGCTCGACAAAGATGTATCATGATGTCAAGGAGCAGTATTGGTGGGATAATATGAAGAAGTCTATTGCATAATTTGTAGCCCAGTGTCCCAATTGTCAACAAGTAAAGATAGAACATCAGAAACCCGGTGGATTGCTTCAGAATATAGAAATTTCGACCTGGAAGTGGGAGGTGATTAATATGGACTTCATTATTGGATTACCTCGCTCTTATCATAAGTTTGACTCCATCTGGGTGATAATTTATCGACTTAAAAAATGTGCCCATTTTCTGCCAATGAAGACAACTTACAAGGCTGAAGATTATGCGAAGTTGTATATCAAGGAGATTGTTAGGCTTCATGGTGTGCCCGTATCTATTATATCAGACCGAGGAGCTCAATTTACGGCTAACTTTTGGAGGTCTTTCCAGAAGGGTTTAGGCACACAAGTAAATCTCAGCACTGCATTTCATCTGCAGACTGACGGACAGGCTGAACGTACCATTCAGACACTGGAAGATATGCTACGAGCATGTGTTCTAGATTTTAAGGGGAATTGGGATGACCATCTTCCACTCATAGAATTCGCCTACAATAATAGCTACCATTCCAGTATTAAAATGGCCCCATACGAGGCACTATATGGGAGGAGATGTAGATCACCAGTTGGATGGTTCGAAGTCGGTGAAATAGAATTATATGGGCCAGATTTGATTCACCAAGCTATTGAGAAGGTGAAAGTGATACAGGAGCGATTGAGGACGGCACCAAGCAGGCAAAAATCTTATTCTGATGTCCGACGTCGTGATCTAGAGTTTGAGGTTGGTGATTGGGTTTTCCTGAGGATCTCACCAATGAAGGGTATTATGCGTTTTGGGAAGAAAGGTAAGCTGAGTCCAAGGTATATCGGGCCGTATAAAATTCTTCGACGAATTAGACAGGTTGCTTATGAGTTAGAATTGCCATCCGAATTGGAATTTGTCCACCCGGTATTCCATGTATCTATGTTGAGGAAATGTATTGGAGACCCTTCTCGAGTCATCCCTATCAAAGATGTACAAGTTACAGAGGACCTATCATATGAAGAAGTGCCAGTGGCGATATTAGATCGACAAGTCCGCAAGCTGAGAACAAAAGATGTAGCTTCCGTCAAAGTATTGTGGAGGAACAAAAATATGGAAGAAATGACATGGGAAGCAGAAGAGGAGATGAAGTCTAAATACCCTTACCTATTCCAGAATGAAGATAACAAGGATGCTGGTGGAAGACAGGATACATTGGAAGGTGAAACGGCTCTATGAGGTAAGCAATAATTTGAGAATACTCCTCCTTAATACAAAATGGTGATATGTAGATAATGTAAATATGCATAATGCTTTGTGTAGCCTTGTGAAGCCATATGTTGGGCTTAATTGCTTGCAAGTTTTGCTAGTGACCATTTTATAGGGGAAAATTGATCGGAAATTTCCATTGGAATCCACGATGATTTAAACTCCCCATGAACCCTTACATTCGAGGGCGAATGTTCCTAAGGGGGGGGACGGTGTTACAACCCATATCTACATGTGTTAGTTCATGTCATATATTAGTTAACATAAATCCAATAAGGAATTATCTTTGAGATGATAAGAAGTCAATCCTATTGGTCTTAAGTGATACAAGAGTGTATAAGGGTGATTAACAAGTATTAGAAGTTAAATGAATCAAGGATTGTTGTAACTCATATTTTCAGGTAAATCTAGCGGTGCTTAATACACTCAAGAGGTCATGTATTAAGGTATTTTAATCATATAATATCCATATCATAAGTCTTGAAGTCAAACGAGTTATGAAACAAAAGTCGACAAAAGTTGTCGCAACTTAGGTTTATAATTTTACTTAAACATTAGGTCAAATGTTTCTAATCGTTTCTCCTAATTTACAAGGAATTACGGGGTGATCTACCAACCAAATTAAATATCTATGAGTTTAGTTTCCAACGCATTAAACCGTTCATAAATATGATCTCAGAGTAGAGAGATATTCGCATTTTTGCGAGACCGCGCCAAGCACCTCTCTATGGGGCCCACTAAGGCGGTTTAAGATATTTTGACCTATATAGGATGCCTCCAACCCGTTTTAAGTCATTTAGTCTCAATAGTTTCAGACCTTAGAACCCTAGTAACATCCTCTCAAGGTTCTCTCAAGATTCAAGACCCAAAAAAAGGGCAAACAACACAAATCAAGTGTCGGGAATTCTGTGGTGCTAGTAAGTCTCTTATTCTTCTTGTTGTTGCTCATTTTTGTGTCATTCCAGCTCGTGTGGGAGGTTGTTTTAAAGGGTTTATGTTCTGTAAATACTCCCTCATATTCTTAATATCAATGCTAGGTGATTTCAAGCCTTCTAAAGTGATTCTAGTGCCGAAAAACACTAATTGATCACTAGTTTCGCTTTTTTGTTGTTGTGGCAGCATTGGAGGGATATTTCATGGAAATTTAAGGTAAAATTGGAGTTGTTATTTCTTTATAAAGGTAAGGAACCTCTTACGCTATATGTATTTAAGATTATCCAAGTTGCGGCTAAGCCATTGAAGCTAGAACTTGTGAAATATATATCGAAAGGCTTGGTAGTAATGTTATTGTTTTGTGGACTGTTTTGCGTTGTTGTTGGGCTGCGTATTTTATTACTGTTTTGTGGAGTTTTGGAGGAGGAAGGGTGTGGAGAAACACCATATATATGTAGGGTTGTGGGATGATAGTTATTCGTAACATTTCCGGGTCGTTTGACACGACTACGGTGGTCGTCGTATGTATGGAGTGATTAGGCTGTGCGTGGACTATTTTGGGAGGCTCAATATGTTTATTATTGATGTTTTTTGGGATGTTTGGTGATTGTTTTGAATGGTGTGAAGTCATATATATAGGGGAGGTGCTGTTCGTTTCATCGTAAAATAGGTTGTGGTCGATACATAATAGTTATGACGCCTAAATGATAACGATAATATCGTTTCTCTTATTGTAGACTAAGGCGTTTTGACAATTGCATAGCTTGAGATTGGGGCAGTATATACAAGGTATGTGAGGCTATCCCTTTCCTTTTTTTGCACGACTCCGATTGTACATAATGTAATGAACGAGCTTCCAAGATACTCTACTCTTAGAAGCTAGCAGTACTTACATTGTTTTCCCTCTTATGGAACGATTGATGTTAATGTTGCTTCTCTTATTCTTATGTTATCAATGTTGTTGGTACTTCCTGATTCTTATAAGGTTCATAGTGAAGAGTTAGTCCTAATAACGTGTACAGAGGATACCGACCTTACTTCACTCCGAAAGGTTTAGAATGTGATTCCATGAGTCGAGCATGCATTATATATATATGTATCTATTTTACTCTACCGAGCCACGCTATAGTTGGCCGGGTACGACACCTATTGTGCAACCACTGATCAGTTGGGTTTTACCGAGCTCCACGTGGCCGGGTACGATTCTACCGAGCCTATTATGGCCGGGTACGATATGATACTGAGCCTATTATGGCCGGGTACGATATGATGATGATGATGCCCACAGAGGCGAATGTTTTAAAGGTTTATGTATTTATACATATGTATCATGCATTTCATGTCGGTAGACCTCAGAGGTACTAAGATGTTACAGGTTGTATATTCTCTATCCTTGCTTACATTACTGATCGTATTTATGGTTCCCTGCCTTACATACTCAGTACTTTATTCGTACTGACGTCCTTTTATTTGTGGACGCTACATGTCGTGCTGCAGGTCCTGATAGACAGGCAGGTGCAGCTCCCCCACCACAGTAGGCTGTCCAGTTCAGCGGTGATTGGCGAGATCCCTTCTCCGGACTTGCCTTGGTCTTGGTATGCATTTTTGTTATAGACATTATGGGTATGTCGGGGCCCTGTTCCGGCTATATTGAAGCACTTATGTTCCTTTAGAGGCTCATAGATAGGTGTCGACTCATGTATAGTTTGGTATGCCATGTCGGCTAGTTTTTGTTGTATAGTCTTTCATGGTAGCGTGGTAGCTCATACCTTATATATAGTTTCTTGATTGCCTGGTCATCCCATATTATATATGTTCATGCCATCAGTTTTTATTGTTGGTTGTCCATGATCCATGTCTACCATTTATATTGATCTCGTCAGCCGTAAAAGATAATAAAGAAGGTTAGATAAAATGTACGTTGGTGCTCGGCAAGTATGGTCGGGTGCTAGTCATGGGCCTCCAGTTTGGGTTGTGACACCGGGCCACATCAAAATCACTATAGGACATGAAACAGTGGATTGCGGACGCCCGTGGTAGATTTACATTTGTCGTGTTGCTGGATGGCAACAATCGACTGTTGACAATGGTGAGCCAACACTTAGCCTCCCAATTCAGACAGTAGGAGTTGAGAGTAATCCTGTGCTTGATCCATAGGTGTTCTCCATCCGGCACACCGATAGTATCAAGAAGAGTTCCCCACAAGGCCCGTGTACTGCTAAAAATACAATAAGGATCAAATTCACCTCGAAACACTGGCAGCCTGTATACCCTGCGAATAGTGTCAAGGGATGCGTTTACCGGGGTATTGCGCACCGTCACAACCCCATTCTCATGTTCTGGCAAGTTCGCATAGAACTCCCTTACTAGTTGAACATTCGCCTCCTCTGGTACCTTGAAGAAGATGTCCAACTAACACCGCCTCAGCTCATTAAACATATTGGGGCATTCCACCTCCAAAGTCGTGCAATCAATGTGCACCTCATGTTGTAACTTCTTAGCTGCTTTCTTGTTGTACCTATCCTCCGCTGCTCTAGATACAAACCGAGTGCTATCGAACTGAGGTGCACTGGCTTGGCTCGTAGCTCGTGAGGAGCCTCCTGGTCCACTAGTGGAGGGTCCGGTGTTTCATCTCTTCCTGGAAGAACTCATTGTACCTTTCATACAACAGAACGCCTATTAGTGAGTGCGCAAAATATGTGACTATGGATGGTTACTCAGACTCCACCATAACCATGTCACAATAGCTCCTTATATCTCCATTGGGGCAGTTTCCCAAACACCTTGTGAGCAGGGCACTATCCAAACACATATAGCCCTCATGGGTACATCAAAGCTCCTCCCCAATCAAGTATACTACCACACCAACACACTCCACACTTGTGTCATTCAATCACCCACCAACAAACACCGTTCCAAACATTAATTTCACAGCCCCTTCACCAAACATTCTCATAAATGAAATTAAAATAGAAAAAACAAGGAGAAGAAACTACAAAAAAATCTACTACAATTACAACACCATATCAACATAAAACTACATAAGCTACAACACAATACAACACAAAACCAGAGAAAAGAGAGAGGAGAGGTAAGTACATACCTTAGTTGAAGAATGGGTGAGAGGAATGGCGGTGGGGGATGTTGATATGAGTGAAGAAGAAGGAGAAGAAGAAGGGATTTGGGGGTTAGGGTTGTGAAGAGAGGGAGATGAAGAATTAAAATGAGGGGGAGGGGGTGTCAGTTGTTTGTTTTGATATTTGGGGGAGGGGGTTTTGGTTATAGTAGGGGGTTATTAAATTAAAAGAAAGGAAAAGAATAAGTAAAATGGAAAAAAAATTAATAATACCTGGTACCCCCGCGGTCGACCGCGGTCCATCGTGGCTGTGGTGGGTTTAAAAACGTGAGGCAGAAAGTTCACGCCTCACCGCGGTTTACCGCAATCCACCACGGTCGTGGTGTGATGTAGAATTTGAGGCAGAGAGTTTGACTTCCACCGCGGTTTACCGCGGTCCACCGTGGTCGCGGTGCTGGCGTTGTTTTTTTTGTTATATATATGAAGTTACATGAACACACTCACAACACACTCGTGGGTTGCCTCCCACGCACCGCCTGATTTAACGTCGCGGGACAACACAAGCATTTGATCATCACTCCTCATTCACGTATTGGGGCTCTTCCAAAGTAATTACCACTCTATCCCCTTTTTCTTCAGCCATTCCCAGGTAATGTTTCAACCTTTTCCCATTTACTGTGAACTTATTTGTCCCATCTTCTGATTCAATCTCGACAGCTCCACTTAAGAACAATTGCACCACTCTGAAGGGTCCTGACCATCGGGACTTTCTTACTTGGGAATAATCTCAATCTTGAGTTGTATAACGACACTATATCTCTTTGAAGTTTTGATCCAAGATGTGCTTATCATGCACTAATTTCATCCTTTCTTTGTATAATCTAGCACTCTCAAAGGCCTGGAACCTGAATTCCTCGAGCTCATGTAACCCAGTGATTCTTTTAGTACCTGTTGTCTTCATGTCTAAGTTTAACTGCCGCAATACCCAAAGTGCTTTATGCTCTAGCTCAACTGGGAGGTGTCATGGCTTTCCAAACACCAACTTGTATGGTGACATACCAATTGGGGTTTTGAAGGCTGTACGGTACGCCCACAATGCATCATCCAATTTCTTTGCCCAGTCAGTCCTTGTTGCATTCACTATTTTTGTGAGGACACTTTTAATCTCCCTGTTGGGCACTTCAACTTGCCCGATCGATTGTGGGTGGTACGGGGTGGTCACTTTATGACAAACTCCATATTTTTCCAACAGCCGTGCGAATGCTCTATTGCAGAAATGGGTTCTGCCATTACTGAGTATAGCTCTTGGGGTACCAAAATGTGTGAAAATGTTCTTCTTTAGAAAGCCTAGTACCCCTTTAGAATCATTCATCGGAAGAGCCACTGCTTCGACCCACTTGGAGACATAGTCAACTGCTACCAATATGTACTTGTTACCATACGAGCTAATGAATGGCCCCATGAAGTCAATCCCCCACATGTCAAAAATCTCCACCTCTTGAATTGTGGTCATTGGCATCTCGTGTCTACGAGATATGTTGCCAGTTCTTTGGCATTCATCGTAGCTTTTAACCCAAGCATGGGCATCCTTGAACAGAGTAGGCCAGTACAAGCCTGACTCCAACACCTTAGCTGCTATCTGAATTCCTCCAAAGTGTCCACCATATGGTGAAGCATGGCAAGCCTGCAAAACAAAATGTTGATCTTTCTCGGGGATACACCGCTGGATCATCATGTTATCTACACATATTTTAAACAACAGAGGTTCATGCCAATAATAATACTGACAATCACGAAAGAACTTTTTCTTTTGTATTGAGGAGAGTTCATAAGGCACAATACCACTTGCTAAATAATTAGCAATATCAGCATACCATGGTGCCTCCTCCATTGTCATTGCCAGTAACTGTTCATCCGGGAATGTCTCTGTTATATCCTCAACCTCTACCTTCTTTTCAGCTCCTTCCAACCATGAGAGATGGTCAGCTACTTGGTTCTCTATCCCTTTTCTATCACGTATCTCCAGATCGAATTCTTGCAACAGAAGAACCCAACGATTCAAGCGTGGCTTTGACTCCTTCTTTTCTACCAGGTACCTAATTGTTGCATGGTTAGTGTAAACAATAACCTTCGAGCCAATCAAGTATGCCCTAAATTTGTTGAATGCAAAAACGATAGCCAACATTTCCTTTTCCGCCATGGTGTAATTGAGTTGTGCACCGCTTAGCTTTCTGCTTGCATAGTAAATCGGGTGCATCAGTTTATCCTTTCGCTGCCCCAAGACTGCTCCTATGACATAGTCACTTGCGTCGCACATGAGCTCAAATGGAGGCTCCCAGTTGGGTGAAACAATGATGAGTATAGTCACCAATCTCTTCTTCAGCTCCTCAAATGCCAACCTGCAATCATTAGAAAACACAAAAGGGTGATCCTTTTCAAGGAGTTTGCATAATGGGTTAGCAATTTTGGGGAAATCTTTTATGAATCGCCTGTAGAACCCGGAGTGCCCAAGGAAATTTCTCACCACCTTGACTGAAGTGGGCGGTGGTAGTTTTTCAATCACGTCAACCTTAGCGTGGTCGACCTCAATTCCTTTACTGGACACTCGATGCCCCAGGACTATCCCTTCCTATACCATAAAATGGCATTTCTCCCAGTTCAACACTAAATTTGTCTCCACACATCTTTTGAGCACTCTTCTTAAGTTGTGAAGATAGTCCTCAAATGAATCTCCCACCACGGATAAATCATCCATAAAGACCTTCATAATATCCTCCACTATGTCTATGAAAATGGCTAACATGCACCGTTGAAATGTCGCCGGTGCATTGCAAAGCCCAAAAGGCATTCTCCGAAAGGCGAAGATGGCTATTGATATCTAATTGTACCCCGAATATCCATCCAAGAAACAGAAGTGCGATCGCCCGGCCAGCCTGTCCAACATTTGGTCATTGAAAGGCAAGGGGAAGTGGTCCTTCCGGGTGGCTGTGTTCAATTTTTTGATAATCTTTGCAAATTCGCCATCCCGTGACTGTACGAGTTGAGATCAACTCATTGTTCTCATTTTGCACAACAATCATTCCCCCTTTTTTCGGCACACGTTGGACAGGGCTGACCCAACTGCTATCATAGATGGGGAAGATGATTCCCGTATCTAACCATTTGATCACTTCCTTCTTTACTACCTCTTTCATGTTCGGGTTCAGCCTTCGTTGATGTTCTCTGGAAGGTTTGTGCCCTTCTTCCAAGAGAATCTTGTGCATATAGAAGGCTGGGCTGATACCCTTTATGTCTGCCATGGTCCAGCCAATGGCAGTCTTACTTTCCTGCAGTACTTGTAAGAGCTGTTCTAGCTGGACATCTAGTAAATCGGATGATATAATAACAGACAAAGTAGAATCAGGGCCTAAGAAAACGTACCTGAGGTGAGCTGGGAGCGGCTTCAGCTCCAGCTTGGGTGGTTCCTCTACTGATGGCTTTGCTGGAGGTGTAGCCCTTTTTTCTAACTCAAGGGACTCGAACTGAGGTTCCCTTTTCCAGAATCCTTGGCCTTCAAGTGCCATGACCCACTCAGCTAACCCTTCACCGTCCATCTCTTCTAAATTTGTCAGACATGCTATCTTTAGCAGTCAGGGTCACATCATCTTCTTGCAGGATCACATCCACTGCCTCTACTAGAGAGCAATTAGCATATTCACCGGGTCTCCTCATAGATTGCTGAACATTGAATATGACTTCTTCATCGTTCAGTCTCATTTTTAATTCCCTAGTCTCACAATCGATCGGTGCTCTTCCAGTGGCCAATAATGGCCTACCTAAAATGATAGGTATCTCCTCATCTACCTGACAGTCCAGAATAACAAAGTCTGTCGGGAACACGAACTTCCGCACTTGCACCAACACATCATCAAGAATCCCAGTAGGCCTTTTTACCGTGCGGTCAGCCAGCTGCAACAGCATCGAAGTCGGTCTAGCTCTGCTAATACCAGTTTGGTGTATATAGCTAGAAGCATCAAATTTATGCTGGCTCCCAAATCACATAATGCCTTTGCAAAGGCATAACTCCCAATCATGCATGGAATAGTGAAGCTACCTGGGTCTGACATCTTTTGAGCCATCGGTTTGGTCACTACTGCACTGCAGGTCTGCGTCAGAGTCACTGTGGATAGGTCCTGAAAATCAAACTTCTGTGACATTAGGTCTTTCATCATCTTCGCATAACCTGGCATCTCCCTCAAGGCATCCATCAAAGGAATATTCAACTGAATTTGACGTAGCATCTCCATGAATTTCTTGTATTGATCTTCCTTCTTTTGTTTTACCAGTCTCTGAGGGAATGGTGCAGGTATCACCCTTTGTGCACTGTTTGCTGGCTTCTCTCTATTGGGGTTCTTTGGCACAAGAGGCACCACCTGTTCTGCAGCTTGTTCATTTACCTTAGCCTTACCCTTTTCATCTTGACCCTGTTCAACCACCACTTCAGTCAAATTTGATGGTTCATCTACCTTTAGTGGAATTAGAGTGGCTGGCATAGTCTCTTTGCTGGCTTGTGCAACCTCCTACTCTTTGTCTAAATCTCTCCCATTCCGAAGACTTACTGCCATCAGCTTATTCGGATTTTGCTCCTTGGGGTTAATATTTGTGTCCGCTGGCAATGTTCCCTGGGGGCGGTTGTTTAAAGCCATAGACAACTGCCCCAACTGAGTTTTGATGTTCTTTATAGCTGAATCATGTACTACCAACTTTTCTTGCATATTACCATTTGTCCTAATGAGTTGCTGGAGCATCCCCCTGATCTCTACCATGTTGTTATCTTGTTGCTGAGGAGGTGGCTGATATGTCAACTATTGCTGGTTCTGCTGTGGGTAGCCCTGTTGTCTCTGGTGGTATGGCACCATTTGGCCTTGAACTTGTATGCCCCCAAGTTGAGGCATGTTAGGTCTGTATTGCTAATTTGGTGCCGGTCTCCACTGCTGTCCTCCTTGTATCTGACCCAAAAAGTTGTTAACATAATTCATATCTTCCCTTGCCCCTTGATTTTCACCCTCTCCGCTCCATGGACACACATAAGACTGATTAACATAGGGTGTACACAGTCCTCCATTTGTCGTGTCAACAATATGCACTTGTTTGGTACCTATATCATCTATCTTCTTTGTCAAAATACTCATCTGAGTCATGAGTGTGGCCATGTTCTCTGCATGCAAATTATTTGGGTCAAGAGGAACTGAATGCACTATGGGTGCCAGTGTTGTACCTTTAGTCATCTACCTCGAATTCTGGGACATCTTGTCAAGAAGGACTTTGCACTCGGTGAATGTCTTACTCAAAAATGCACCTCCAGCTGAAGCATCTACATTGACCTTTATATTGTCAGCTAACCCCATGCAGAATCTCTGGCCAAGCATCTGGTCTGGAATGCCATGGTGAGGACACTTCACCAGCATCCCTTTAAATCATTCCCAAGTTTCTTGCAAGGTCTCAGTCGGCTGCTGCTTGTACTGCAATATTTTATCAATCTGCCTTGCAGTCTTGTTGGGCGGGTAGAACTTATTCAGGAACTGCTTTACTAATTCCTCCCAGGTGACAACGGAATTGATTGGGAGCGAATTCAGCCAAGTCTGAGCTTCCCCAGTCACAAAGAACGGGAACAGTAATAGCTTGATAGCTTTTGGGGTCACATTTGGTTGCCTTTGAGTCACACAAATTGACAGAAAGTTTTTCAAATGTTGCTGAGGGTCTTCAATGTGTGACCCGGAGAACAATCCTTTATTATGTAGCAGATGTAGCATGTTGTTGGTGATCTGGAATGTCTCCACTTGAATTGCGGGCACAGCTATGGCAGTTGCCAGGTTGTCAGCTGTAGGTTGAGCCCAATCATAAAGTGCATCTTCTGGCACAAAAGGTGCCACCACTCTGACGTTTGGGTCAGCTGGCTCATCCCTGATGTTTCCGTTGACGTTCTCTATGTCACCCATGTCAATTTCAAGCTGGTGTGGTTGTTGTGATTGTTGGATCCTCTTGTTGGCATGGTTCAATGCCCTAAAATGTTTTCTTGGGGTCTGAAAGTCCTTCAAGCAGTTCTCCAGTCCTTGAAGAATTTCTAGGCATACACCTGAATTCCAAAAGAGTTCAAACGTTAGAATTTCAATGAAAATTGATTAACACCTTTGGAAATTGATTTGAACCAATAATTTTAACACAACTTCTAAGCTGTAATAAATAACACCGTTAGTTCCTCGTCAACAGTGCCAAAATTTGATAACACCCAACTATGCCTTATAAAAAGGACTAAGCGGTCGCTGCAAATATAATTTGGTTTTAAGTCCGGAATGGAATCCTCAGGAAACTAACCTATCTTTACACTCTTCGACAATGTTATTATCAATTCAATCAATCTCTAGATGCAAGATTTTTGATCAATAATGATTGGGTTTTTGTTTAACTACTTCAACTACTATTAAAAACAACAGTAAGCTAAAACAAAGATAATTCAATGGTAAGAAGGTCTAGGGCAGTGATTTTCCCAATTGCTAGTTTAGGTCTTGACTCTTCCGCTATAATCTCACCGTAATACTCTATGAGGATTAAGAGTTATGGGTTATCTTAATTATCTCTCGATCAACTACAATAATTTACTAGAGCATTCTCTCGAACTACTCTAGCTGACAATAGTTATGCAACTCTAAATTATCCCACCAAAGTTTTGTTATCTCTAAACTCACTTTTAAGTTCAAGTAATGAATCTCTTCAATTACCCAAAAGTGGTGTAGTTCAATAGCTATCTAACCTAATATTCTTTCTCAAGTAAAATAAGGTAATTAGACACGATTAATCAAGGGCTCATTCAATTAATCACCATGCAAAACGTAGTTGAACAATCATATCATACATCCGGCTTGATCATAACAACTTGAGTCAAAACTTCAACCAACAGTTGGTTCCATCAACCCTAGATAAGTATTTAGCTACTCATAACAAAATAAGAGAAAACTACTAAATTGTTCATAATGTAAAATTGCAAGAATTAAAAGGAGATAGAAAAACTCTAATGTTTGGTTGATCTTCTCACTCTTGTTCTTGCCTCCAAAAGTAGTCTAAAATCAGCTTAGCCCAATCTTGGGCGAGTTTCTAAAGCATATAAGGGTTTTACAAAAGTTTTCCCGATTTTACACTTTGGTCCTCAAACTTTCCAGCAGCGTGAACAGTGCACCGCGGTCGCGGCCAACCGTGAATGCTGACCTTTCTGCCTTACGTTGTTAATCTACCGTGGTTCACCGCGGTCGCGGTGGCCTTATTGCCCAGGTCATTTATGCTTCTTTGTGTTCGGGTACTTCTCGAGTGGGCGTTTTTCTTCACATTATCGCCTCCAAAACACTCCATGTTGCTTCCTCTCATGTAATATTCCCTTCTAAACAAAAGAACACTATTTAGAGCATTTTGTTGGCAATTTATCTATAAAACAACAACAAAGTATGGTCATATTAAGGTGTAAACATCAACTATATAGCCTACTATCACCATGCTTCTTGAGTTTTATGGGCTTAGTGATTCCTTGGAGATTCTTGACGAGCCCTTTGCCAGGTTCGTACCCACTTTAATTCAGTATACTTTCGATCTTGTTATCCCACCATTTGTCTTTGTCAAGACCATTTACCCGTTCGATGTGATGGTAAGTCTCTCTACCTAGCTTCTTTCTTCCTTCGATTGACGGGATGGTCTGGCGACTGCATATAAGGTTGCTACCGTCGCTGTGAATGATCACCTCCTGGTGATTCCATTCAAAATTTACCGCCTAATGTAGTGTTGATGCTACGGCCCCAAAAACATGAATCCACGGCCGTCCCAACAACAGATTGTAAGATGCTGGCACGTCTATCACTTGGAAATTAACATCAAACCAAGTTGGCCCCATTTGCAAACACAGACTACTCTCCCCAATGGTGGACCTTTGGGAGCCGTCGAAAGCTTTCACATTGATAGCTCCGTCCTTTATTTCATGCATTCCCTTACCCAATTTCTTGAGCGTTACCAGCGGACAAATGTTAAGACTGGACCCTTCATCGATCAGGATTTTGGTGATAAAATAGTCTTCGCATTTCATGGTGATGTGCAGCGACTTGTTGTGACCCAACCCTTCAGGTGGCAGCTCATCCTCATGAAAAATAATTTTATGACTTTCCAATACCTGTCCTACCATGTTAGACATTTCCCCGCCAGTGATGTTTCTTGGCACGTATGCTTCACTCAGCACCCTCAACAGAGCATTCTTGTGTCCCTCAGAATTTTGTAGCAGAGCAAGGATGGAGATTTGCGCCAGTGTTTTGTTCAACTGGTCGATGACCGAGTATTCCTTGGATTGTATCCTTCTCCAAAAATCATCCGGCCCTATCTCAATGATGGGTGGCCGATTGGAGGCCTGCTTTCTTGACTCAACTAAGTGTTTAGGGGTATAAACTCTGCTAGTTCTTGTCATACCCTGTGCTGCAATAGTTTCTTCAAACCTAACCTTGCCTTGGCTGTATAGTCCCATGGTATAGCCTTTGTATAGAATGAAGTCATGGTCGACATCGCCACTGGAATCGGTGTGGATATATTTACTCCGAATGGAGCATGTGCCTTGGGTGGTAAAACTGCAACTTCAAATGGTGCAGGTGCATTTGCCGGAGACACGAATTCGACCTCAATTGCTGCTGGTGTCTTTGTAGATGATGTTGCTTCAAACTTAAGTGGCACAGACATATTTACCTCGGTATCCCCAGAGGGCTGAGTCTGGACCACGATCGGATTAAGAATAACTATTGGCTTCTTTGGGTCATCACCTTCTGCTATCAATCTAATCGATCCCTCGGGATCCAAATCATCCTCTATTTCAATCATGTGGATGCCTCCACCCTTATGGTCTGGCAGAGGGTTGTTGCGGACATTTGGAGCGGGTTCCTTTGCCACAATAATCTTACTATCAATCAGAGACTGGATCTTGTCTTTCAGAGAACGACATTCGTCGATGGTGTGTCCCTTCATGCCGGAATGGTATGCACAGGATTTGTTCGGATTAACCCACTGAGAAGGGTTCTCAAGAGTTGCAGTAGGGATAGGGGTGACATAACCAGCAGCTTTGAGTCTCTCGTACAATTGGTCAATAGGTTCAACAATGGTTGTATATTATTTTGGAGGTCTGCGATCAAAATTTGGTCAAGGTCTGGGGAAGTTTTGGCATGTAGGAGGTGATTGATAGTGGGATGGTTGAGCATTGTAGGTTTGGTAAACATGTGTGGGTTGGGAATATCTGGGTGAAGTAGGCTGATATGCGGGAGGTGGTGGTGATTGATAAGTGGGTGGTGGAGTTTGGTAGGAGGGTGAGGGTGCTTGATAGTTTGGAGTTGGTTGATATATGAGTGGAGGTGTTGGGTAAATTTGGCATTTGATAGGGGATTTGGTTCTCAGTGAAACCATTACGGCTCCTACGTCCCTTTTCTTGGACACACCACCTGACTGCAAGGCCTTATTTGTACCTTGCAAGGCCTCGAAGTTTGTAGCCATACCGCTTTTGATGACCTCTTCAATCCTTTCACCCAACTTGATAATGTCAGAATATTTGTGGCTCTCGATCATTATTAGTCGTTCATAATACTGCGGGTCCTGAGCCCAGACAAAGAATTTGTTCATCTGTTCCTCCTCTAAGGCAGGTCTGACCTTAGCAGCTTCGGACCTCCAGCGAGTAGCATACTCGCGAAATATTTCTGTAGGCTTCTTCTTTAGATTCTGAATATAGAACACATCCAGTGCATTTTCTGTGTTAAACCTGAACCTGTCCATAAAGTCGGACGCCATGCTTACCCAACTTGACCATTTCTTTGGATCCCGGCTGATGTACCAAGACAAAGTATCTCCCTTCAAGCTCCTCATGAAAAGCTTCATGTGGATTCTCTCGTCTTTCCCTACTCCAACCAGCTTGTCATAGTACATTCTCAAATGGACCCTTGGATCCCCTGTACCATCAAACATTTCGAACTTCGTAGGTTTGTACCCCTCGGGCAGTTCGACATCAGGCTGTATGCAAAGATCCTCGTAGTTCAGCCCTTCAATCCCCTTACTTCCTTTAACGTCTTGAATTTGGCTAGTCAATTTCTTAAGTTCTTCAGCCAAATTCCTGATGAGCAAATCCTTATCATCAGACTCGGGTGTGATTGAGATGGGTTGGGTAGACTGTGGCATAGTCTCCACGTAGATAGGGGTGTTATGGTGGGTGTGAAAGTGGTCATTTGTAGGGTTTTGGAGTTCTGGGATGAGTAACGGGGTGTTGTTTGAGGTATGGCAGGTGTTCTAGTGATGGTGAGGCACGAGATGGTTTTGTTGCTTTGGGATATTCTGTGGAGGTGTGGGGTTCTGAGCAGTGGGAAATTGATATCTGGAGTGGTGAGGGAAAATGACAGATTTGCTAGATTCTGAACCTGATCAAGTTTTTCTTGGAATTTCAGCAGATTTTGTTCGAGTTGGGATGCATTTTCTTTGGAAACCTGAGTACCATGGCCATGAGTGACCTCTACCCGTTCAGCTGAGTTCTCCTTTCTGACATTGTTCAAATCTTCCATCTTCCCTTTGTTCTTGTTTTTGACAGGACTAAGAGGAGGAGTGGGTGGAGGGCCCCTGGATCTCGTGGAATAAGATAATGTTGCCAAAGTGCACGAACTAACCTTTGGGGAGGGGAATAATAAAACAAAAGTAAAAACAAAAAGGTAACAAGTTAGTGAGGATCATAAAAATGTTGTGATATTTAAACACATAGTGCAGAATGTAAAACGTGTCCTAATTTGGGAGCCTCTTTGTGACCGAGGTAGGCCTAGTGACAAATTAATTTGGAGAACTTAGAATTCTAAATGCCTCATTTTATTGATAGAAAATAAGACGAATCCCAAATCGACACTAAACAAACAGGAAATAAATGTCACTAATGGCCATTGGCCTTATTACATTTTATAAAGCGAAAAGACAAACTCCTATCTATTTGGTCCCAGAAGGACCTTCCCCAAATTTGGCATCCTTAGCTCCGTCGAACACCTTTCCCAGCTCGCGAAGTCCCAGCAATAGGTAGGCTCTAGCTAGATATCCGCCTTCATTTCCTTCAGCATTTTGGCAGTCTTCGACCCTCTTGAGAAATTTTCTTTCTAATTCCACTATGCCTCACTCCAGGTATCCCAATCGCTTGTTGGCACTGACAGCCATATCCTTCCATTCCTCAATCAGTTTCTAGTTGGCTTCTTGTATCTCACGGTGCTCGCTTTCGCACTCCCGGATCCTCTTGCGCAGTTGATTGTGTTTGACCTGTGCCTCGGCCCTTTCATCTATGATCATGTGGCCCCTAGCAAACCCTGGCTGGCCTAGACCATCGTGATTATCTCCCAACTAGCTGAATAGTAGGGAGAAAAGCCAGCATGGTATCTGTCTGGCTCGATGGTATCTTTCCCCATGACGATCTTGCAGTTCCACATATGCTGAGCTTGGCACTTATAAGGACTATCCTCATTCTGGAAGTCAGCCCGGAAGTGACTCATCTTGTCGACCCTGGGTATAACCTGCTTCCTACCAGCTTGCCTCATAACCCGGAGAGGGACGTAAGGGTATGTTCCACTCAGGCCAATCAATATCAAGAAATGTGCATCTCTGGATCGGGCGATGAATTCATCGGTAGGAAACCACTCGAGTATCCATTGTACCTGGTCCTTAGTTAGATTGTCAAATAGCTCTACCCATCCTTTGGCAACTTCTGGCTGAGCGAACATATTGGGCATGTAATGCATTCGCCTCAGATAATGGAAAGTGATATGATCATCCCAGTCCCTTTGCTGAATCTCTTGTTGGTATTCACCTATTTGGAGCGTCGCACCCTCTTTTTCTCGCGAAATCGGGTTTATGACATCTGGAGGGAAAACTCGTCCCTTTTGGGAACTGGTTTTTGCATTTGAAGAGTCGCCACCTAATGATTAAGTTGCATTAGGACACCAATAGGGTTCATTTATAACTTTGTTTGATAACCAGAGACAAGGTAAGCACTTGAAATTATCCCAAGGGGAAGGTGTTTGGCACCCTTCAGGATCCACTAGTGTGGTTCCCGGCCAGACAATTATTGAGAATTTGGGGTGCAATTAACATATAAGCATATAAGGCTCAAATAAGAGGGGATTTCAATACACAATAGTTTGAAGGTAAACAAATTTTGAAAGAACAATTAAAAGAGCTGATTTTAAATAAGGAGTTACGATGCGAAAAAAAGAAAAGGGGGAAATAAAGAAGGGGTCTTAGGTTTATAAAAAATATGGATCACATCAATGCAATACCCAGTAATCACTCATCAAAAGAGGGGTTACACATGGCATTAGCGCACCGATCATCATATTCATATCTACCCTTCCCACCCCGTCAAGGTATTACAGCGCAGATTGGTCTCGATTATTATTGCATGCTATTACCCGTCCCATTCCTATCAGTCCCGGAGGCACTTAGGACTACTATTCCTAAAGGGAGGGGATATTAGGCTGATTGGTTTCAAAGGATAAAAATCTAAGGCGACATACAAAAACAGATAACATGGCATATAAAGGGGAAACATGTAAACATACAAAAGGCTCATGTATACCTCCTCAAAACAAAAACACATAACTAGCATGACTTGTACATACTTTTTAGGCCTGATTTAAAGCATATAAAGACGAGGGAAGTTAATTGTTGAGGCAGATTAGTTTATTACATAACTCAGATAAGAAGTCCGAATCAGGCCTACCTGCTGGTTGTAACAATTAACAAAGGTGGATTCACTTTTATAGTTATTACTCTAAATTTTACCTAAGTGTTTAGACGAAGTCCTATAGGCATGATATCTACTTAATTCAGAAGGTGGTGAAACAGTAATAACTCAAAACGTACTGCCTGAAATCATATAGGCATGCTTACTAAACTTTGTTAAAAGTAAGGAAATTTTTTTAAAACTGGTTCAGAATGGAACTGATTTTAAATTGAACTAGTTTCAGATTCTGTAGGCGATGGTATCTAATATTGCTGATTTTAATCCCTATAGGCATGATATTTAACATTGAATGTGAATAGAAACGAACCCGAATTTTACTTGGGAATCCCTATAGGCATGATTTATATGTGTTACTGATTTTAGCATGCTACTGGGTTATAACCAATTGAGCCCTAAAAAACATGATATATAAACGGTGACAAATGTGCAGAATTTTAGATAATCCCTATAGGCATGTTACCTAGATGTGAATTGAATAAGCGAGTCCTATAGACATGGTTTCTAAATGCAGTTTAAAAATGCATAATTAAAATACCCTATAGGCATGGTTTCTAAATGCAGTTTGAAAGTGCAGAATTAAAAGTGGTCTTATTGCCATATTTTCTACCCTTGCGTATGCATAATTACCCAACCCTTTTCACTAGCCAACCCCAAATGTTCATTATAAATTATTACAAACCAGGAATAATAAATTACATCAGAAAAAAAGTACAAAGAAAAGTTACAACCAGAGGAAGCCTGATTCTTGACTTCCTCTCTTAGTTATGAGATAAACCAACTCAAAATACCATTGATCCAAAGACTTTCTCGGCCTTGAGTGTGTCAGAGTAATAGGACCCCGGGCAGTGTCACACCCAAGTTTCATAACCAGAATAGGGACACATGCAGTGTGGAAATGTCAGCCCTCATGTGTCCAAGTTTAGAGGGAGCTCATGGGTCCCAAGGCAAGGCTCACATGAAGGGGGAAGAACTTAAGTCTAAGAAGAGAGTGTAAAGTGCAGAAACTGGGATTTAAGAGATGAGGGAATAAAGGAGAGGGAAAGGGTGATGGGAGACAGTCATTAACACTTCAAAGAGTTTATAACTTCACACAAAGGGAGTAGGGGATTGGGAATCCATTGCAAGGAGCCTATATACTTGGGCATAGGTTAATTTTGGGTATGCATAGCAATAGGGAGTGCTGTCATGCTTGTAAATTAACCAGAACACACAACATATAAGGGAAACATGGAGGCTATGATCCTAGGAGGATCAAGTTTGGGTCATGCTCAGCAATGTTCAATGCTGTCATGCCCTAAACCAACCACAAGATATCAAACATATTGGGGGTGGGGACTTAAAGTGCTCAATCCATGATAAGGAAACACTAATTCAGAACAAGAGAGGCAGAATGCAGCATGCTTAACAATGGAGATTAGTTAAATACAACATGAGACAGACAAGAAGAAAGAAACGATAAAGAAATCATGTTGTTGTTGATGCTGAAAACTTAATTAGAACATACCAGTCAAAGAAGCAAAGTGCAGTAAAGAAAAGTAGCAGGACTTCGAAATATAGCCTTGGCTTTTAGCTAGCTAAACAGGTAGTAGCACAAGTAGTAGTAAATCAAGAGAGAGTGTTTGAGTGTAAGTGTGAGTTCAGAACTAAAGTGTTCGTGTGTTTTGAAATAAAAGAAGCATATGGTATTTATAGTTTTGAAAACGAGTAAAAGAGAGGTAATAAATTACAAACATGGAAATAATCCTATTCAAAATCAATTATACAAGTGATTTCCCTTAATTAAAGGGGTCACGCGCTTAACGGGCAATGACAGGTTCAAAATAAAGAAAGCAATCAATTAAAAAGCAGGCTGACAGTTGCCATAAAAGAAGTAGTAAAATAACAAGTAAGCAATCGAGTCTATGTGCAGAGAAATTCTAATCTTTGGAAGGGATTCAGTAATGTAAAACAGGAAAAGAAATCAATTAACCTTAATAGGCGAGTGAAATCAAAATTTCACAAAGGAATAATTTGAAATCAGTCACAAGTTTGAAGAGCAAACAAAGAAGGAATTTCAGCATATAAAATAGGGTGCATAACATTATACATGCGAGGCCAGGCATGTTGGCAAGAGGAAATTGCATACAGCAGTAGCACGAAAATTCAGTAGACAGCAACACTCGAAGCATGATAGTTCAGTAGGTCAAATCACATTGAGTCAGTAGTGAAGAAAACATAGAATATTAAAGGCATGCGAATATCTCAGGATGTCAGGTAAGGAAAACCCCTTTAGAAAAATTAGGGTTTCGAGCATATTTGACTTTTAGAGAAGATAGAAACCCAGAATTAGAAGAATCATGCAAAGAGAATAAGAGATTTTGAAATAAAGACTTCAAATCGAGTCATGCACTTAAACGAACAGTCTTAGACCCAAAACCATAGGATTTTTAACAATAGAAGAGTCTTAAAAAGAGGATAAACAAACAGATCGAACAAAAACTCAGGCAAACAAACATTCGTCTAATAAACCGTTAAAAGAAATTAGGGGTTTTAACATGCAAATGCAAGCAGAAGGATAATACGAGCAAACACAGCAAAATATATCAGAAAAATCAAAGAAAGGTTTCGAAATAACTTAACAGAACCTTAATTAGAAAGATAAGGAGTTTTGAATGCGGAGTTTTAAAAGAAACTTCGATAAAAGCGCTTAAAAGTTTAGAGCAGGCATAGATCTGAAACAAATCTAAGAGAAATCGAGAGAACCTTAAAGGTTAGGGTTTCAGAAGAACCCCAAATGGTGAGAAAGGCTTTGAAAATAATCGATCTAAGAAGGAGAGTCAAGATTCGGACTCGAATAGCCATGGCCGGCCGGAGAAAGGTCAGAAACGACTGGAGAACAACCATAAACTAAAATTGAACAAGGTCTAGACCAAGCTACTTCAAGATCTAGCCTCGAGACCATAATAATCGAGTACGTAGAAGCCATGAGAGGTGGATACAGGCCTCCGATGACCTTGGAAGCCATTGATTTGGGAGATATTAGGGTTGTAGTTGAGGGCAGCGGCTAGGGTTCGAGAGCATTTGAGAGGGAATTGAGAGAGAGGGGGGATTCAGGGGCGGTGTTGGGTAAGAAGTGATTTAGGTTTAGGGGTTATTTCAGGTTAAAAAAGGAAAGGGCAGATATTGGCCGTTGATCTAAATAATCAATGGCCGGGATTGAAAGGGTTAGGTAGGGGATCCGGGTTGGGTTATTTAAGTGGGTTATGGGTCGGTTTGAACGGGGATTGGGTGAGGGTAATTAGGCTTCAAATTGGGTCTAATTAGGGTCAGAATTTGGCTATAATTGAAATGAAATTGGCCAATTTTTCCTCTTTGATTTATAAAAAATAATAAATTAAATTTTGGAAATAAATTAAAGGTACCAAAATGATTTATAACACATAGTTAACTATTTAAAAATACCAGATATAATTTTTATGAATATAAACGTAATTAATCCTAAAAGAGGCTAAAATTGTAATTATATGCAATTTAGCTTTAAAAATACCAAATAAATTTGTAAAAGTATGCAAAAATTATCCTAGCTATAGTTTAGCATAAATATGAGAATCCAATAAATGAATCACCAAAATAATAATTTTGGGAATAATTATTGGGTTTTTATGGATAAAATAAGGCAATAAATTGATTTAAAATCTTTAAAAATTAAGAAAAAATAATAAAACATTTGGACATACTTATATATGTATACATATGCTATTTTGAAAGTATTTTGCATATAAAAAATATACAGGGAAAAATTGGGTATCAACAGCTGCCCCTCTTTACCCGGGAAGGATGAAAGAGTTATCCGGTAAAGATATGATGGCCAATTTTGACCGAACGAAATGGTTCAAGGAGGCTTAGGCCGTGCCCTGGCTTCTGAGCTGCCTACATATCTCTGGTCTTATAGGAATCAGGCCATATGTAGTTCTGAATCCGTCGGCAGTATGCCAATGGAGACTTTTCAAGAACGGACGCAATATTCAGGACAGGGAATGGTTAAGGTTTGACATGGTTGCGTGAACTGGATTAGGATTGCTCCTGCTGCGATGGCCTTGGCTCGCCGGTTTACCTGCAAATAAGCAATACAAGCATATACTGTGCATAAATTTAAACATGATGCAATTTCCCGTCGGACCATGAGGATTGTCTTAGGATGGTTAGGATGACGTCCTCAGACCATGATGCCCTAGGACATGAAGCATATATTAAAGGATTCTCAAGCTATGAAATTATGCTCTCGGGCTATGCGGATGGTGCCTCCGAACCATGATGCCTTTGAATAATGATATGCAAAAGATAAATAGGGTCCTCAGGCCATGACATGGCGTTCTCGGGCTATGAAAATGGTGCCTCCAAACAATGATCCCTTTGGATAATTTGGCTATCTTTCAGCCCATGAGATGCAGTATTTGGCGATCTTTCAGCCCATGAGATGTAGTAGGTGGCGATATTTAAGCCATGCAAACGTAGAAGTGGCGATTTTTCAGCCATGCAAATGTAGGAGTGGCGATCGTTCAGCCATGTGAATGTAGTAGGTGGTGATCTTTCAGCCATGCAGATGTAGAAGTGGTGATCTTTCAGCCATGCAAAATGAAGATAAGGTGGCGATCTTTCAGCCATGCAGATGTAGGAATGGCGATCTTTCAGCCATGTGAATGCAGTAGGTGGTTATCTTTCAGCCATGCAGATGTAGAGGTCGTGATCTTTCAGCCATGCAAAATGAAGATAAGGTGGCGATCTTTCAGCCATGCAGATGTAGAGGTGGCAATCTTTCAGCCATACAGATATAGAGGTGGCGATCTTTCAGCCATGCAAAATGAAGATAAGGTGGCGATCTTTCAGCCATGTAGATGTAGGAGTGGCGATCTTTCAGCCATACGAATGCAGTAGGTGGCAATCTTTCATCCATGCGGATGTAGAGGTGGCAATCTTTCAGCCATGCAAAATAAAGATAAGGTGGCGATCTTTCAGCCATGAAGATGTAGAGGTGGCGATCTTTCAGCCATGCAAAATGAAGATAAGGTGGCGATCTTTCATCCATGCAGAATGAAGAGGTGGCGATCTTTCAGCCATGCAAATCTAGATGGATATAGTGTTTAGTCTCGGAAGGTAGAATGGTAGCCTTATGCAATGTAGAAACTGTTGATGGAGACAACGTTTAGTCTCAGAAGACAGAATGGTAGCCTTATGCAATGTAGGAAATACAGATAGAGACAGCGTTTAGTCTCGGAAGGCAGAATGGTAGCCTTATGCAAGAAATAAAATGGCAAGTGGTAATAGAGCTTTCTTAGCTGATAGCAGATTGCGATATTGTGACTGCTGGGGACATTGTGCCACACGGGATATCACCGGCATGCGTAGATAGCAAATGTTGGTAAGTGCAATAATTCTGAGAATTGTATTCCTGAACAGTGTTTGTCTCGTAAGTGTATAGCATGTCTGATGCTTTCATAATCCAAGTACCTGCATCCAAAGAAAAATCATGAGTTTTGCAAAAGGGGGGGAGGTTAGTTCGTATTTCCCACAGGCTCTGCTTGACTTGCTCGGCTTTGATCTGGTGATATTGTATGTATTGATACTGTATATATCACTGGGGTAGCATTAGTAAACAAGATAATTTTAGTAATAAACATGCATGATTTAGTAAAAGCATAACATAAATACATAATTAAGAATAGTTTTCTTTAGATGAACCGACAACTGTGACGTGGTTCAAGACATTGCAACCTTTCTTGCTACGGAATTTTGAGGGTCCTCCTCAAAATTCTGCCCCAATTTCCAATCGTAGGTTGATGTTTCTCATTGTTGCTTGCGATAATTGGCTGAAATCACTTCGGAATTTTGAGGGTCTTCCTCATAGGGCTGCCTACGTATCCCCTCATAAATAGGAATCAGGTCAGGCGTAGTTCAATTTACATCATATAGGAAAACATAAAGATTGTGCATAGTAACGCTTGACTGTATCTCAGTTGATAGGCTTTGGCCAGACTTCTCCGTCCATTTCTACGAGTATGAGGGCTCCTCCTGTTAGAACTCGGTGAACCATGTATGGACCCTACCAGTTGGGAGAAAACTTCCCTTTGGCTTCATCTTGATGCGGAAAATTTTTCTTTAATACCAACTGTCCCGGTGTGAACTATCTCGGCTTGTCTCTTTTGTTGAAGGTCCTGGATATTCTGTTATGATAAAGTTGACCATGACAAACTGCATTCATTCTCTTTCCATCTATAAGAGCTAACTGCTTGTAATGACTCTTCACCCATTCTGCATCATCGAGCTCAGCTTCCTGTATGATCCTTAAGGAAGGAATTTCTACTTCGGCAGGAATGACGCCTTCTGTACCGTAAACCAGCATATAGGGGGTTGCCCCGGTTGATGTGAAAACTGTGGTGCGATATTCCAATAGAGTAAATGATAACTTTTTGTGCCACTACTTATGCTTCTCTATCATTTTCCTCAATATCTTCTTGATATTCTTGTTGGCGGTTTCTACGGCTCCGTTCATCTGAGGTCTATAGGCTGTAGAATTCTTGTGTCTAATCTTGAAAGTTTCACACATAGCTTTCATCAAGTCACTGTTGAGGTTGGAGCCATTATCAGTGATGATTGACTCTGGAATTTCGAATTGACAAACAATGTGGTCACGGACAAAGTCTGCCAAGACTTTCTTAGTCACTATTCTGTAAGATGCTGCTTCGACCCATTTGGTGAAATAGTCGATTTCTACCAAGATAAATCTGTGTCCATTGGAAGCGACGAGCTCGATTGGTCCAATAACGTCCATACCCTAAGCGGTGAACGACCATGGTGAGCTTGTTGCATTTAGCTCATTTGGAGGTACCTTTATCATGTCTGCATGTATCTGGCAGCGATGGCATTTTCGGACATACTGGATGTAGTCCGTCTCCATAGTCATCCAAAAGTAACCAGCTTGGAGTATCTTCTTTGCTAAGACAAAACCATTTATATGTGGGCCACAGGTCCCAATGTGAATTTCTTCTAGTAACTTGGATGCCTCCTTTGCGTTGCTACACCTTAATAGTCCCAAATCAGGACTCTTCCTATATAGGATTCCTCCGCTGTGAAAGAAACTATTAGACAACCTTCGAAGTGTGCGTTTCTGAGTAGGATTTGCAAGTTCTGGGTACTCGCCCTTTGCCAAATATTCCTTGATATCATAAAACCAAGGCTTCCGGTCTGATTTTTCTTCAACATGGGCGTAGTAAGTTGGTTGATTGTGGATTTTTACTGGAATGGGATCAATGAAGTTTTTGTCTGGATGTTGTATCATGGATGATAGGGTAGCCAATGCATCAACGAACACATTCTGGACTCTTGGAGCATGTTGGAAATCCGTCCTTGTGAACCTCTTTCTCAATTCCTGTACATGATGCAGATACGGGAGTATCTTGGAGTTCTTGGTTACCCATTCTTCTCGTACCTGATGTATAAGCAAGTTTGAATCTCCGATCATTAGCAACTCTTGAATGTTCATGTCGATGGCCATTTTGAGCCCTATGATGCAGGCTTCATACTCGGCCATGTTGTTGGTGAACGGGAATCTAAGTTTGGTGGCCACCGAATAATACTAGCCAATTTCCGATATGAGGACTGCTCCTATGCCAACTCCTTTAAAGTTTGCTGCTCCGTCGAAAAATATTCTCTAACCGTCATAGGATTTTGCAATATCTTCTCCTATGAACGATACCTCTTCGTCAGGAAAATACATTTTTAGGGGTTCGTATTCTCCATCCACGGGGGTTTTCAGCAAGGTGATCTACTAGTGCTTGTCCCTTGATTGCCTTCTGAGTTACGTAGACAATGTCAAATTCACTCAACAAGATTTTCCACTTGGCTAGCTTTCCATTGGGCATGGTCTTCTGGAAGATGTACTTCAGAGGATCCACCCTTGATATGAGATATGTAGTATAGGCACAGAAGTAGTGTCTCAACTTCTGAGCTACCCAAGTCAAAGCACAGCAGGTGCTTTCTAATAGAGAATACCGGGCCTCGTATGGGGTGAACTTCTTGCTAAGATAATAGATGGCCTGCTCCTTCCTCCCCGTTTCATCATGCTGCCCCAGAACGCAACCGAAAGCTCCATCCAATACTGTAAGGTAGAGTAATAAGGGTCTACCTAGCTCAGGCTGGTCTAAGACGAGTGGTGTTGACAGGTATTCCTTAATTCTGTCGAAAGCTTTTTGACAGTCATCAGTCCATTTGGTAGCGGCATCCCTTTTCAACATCTTAAAGATTGGCTCACAGATAACTGTAGATTGTGCTATGAACCGGCTGATGTAGTTAAGCCTCCCCATGAAACTCATCACATCCTTCTTGTTCTTTGGCTCGGCGACTGACAATAAACCCAAGTAGTTTTCCGGCAGGAAACCCAAATGCATACTTTGTGGGATTCAATTTCAGGTTGTACCTTTGCAATCTATTGAAAAACTTCCTCAAATCTTCCATGTGATCAGTGGCCTTCTTGGACTTGATGATTACATCATCTATGTACACCTCAATCTCCTTGTGTATCATATCATGGAAAATAGTAGTCATGGCCCTCATGTAGGTGGACCCTGCATTCTTTAACCCAAACAGCATCATCTTGTAACAATACATTCCCCACGGCACAATGAAAGCCGTTTTCTCAGCATCTTCTTTATCCATCTAGATCTGATGATACCAAGAGAAACAATCTACAAATGATTGCAACTCATGCTTGGCGCAATTGTCGATCAGGATGTGTATATTTGGCAAAGGGAAGTCGTCTTTTGGACTAGCCCGGTTGAGATCCCGGTAGTCGCCACAAACTCGAACCTTCCCGTCCTTCTTTGGTACTGGCACGATGTTGGCTAACCATGTCGGGTATTCTACTACCCTGAGAACCTTAGCTTTGACCTGCTTAGTGACTTCTTCCTTGATTTTCAAACTCATATCATGCTTGAATTTCTGAGCTTTTGCTTTACCGCAGACACGTCGGATCGATCGGCAATTTGTGAGCCATAATAGATGTACTCAGTTCAGTCATGTCATCATACGACTGGGCGAATATGTCCTCATATTCTTTTAGAAATTTTGTGTATTCCTTCTTTTCTGATGGTGATAAGTGGACGCTGATTCGTATTTCTTTGACGTTTTCTGCATCTCCCAAGTTGACAATCTTAGTCTTGTCCATGTTGGACTTAGGTCTGTTCTCAAAATTCTCAACTTCCTTAACAATCTCTTCTGGCATGTCATCTTCCTCTGAATCTATGTCTGTTTGTTGTGTTGTGTCGTTGCATGTCACATTCATTGGTTCATCAAGATAAGTAATAGTAATACTGTGTAAGTAAAGTAATGAGAGAAAAATAATAATGAGTGTTGATTCATAAGAGAAGTCAAAATACTTTGATAAATTGCATAATCGTTTTGAACATTGGAGATCTTATTGCAGGAATTGAAAACATACGAGAAATAAAAATCTTTTAGTAAATAAGACAGTGCTTGTTTTAGCCTTGCTACCTCGAGGCTCGTCGGGCTCTGGTTGTCCTGATGGTCCAGTTATTGAGGTGTGCCCCTCCGCTTACAGCATGTATAGAAGGGTCTTCCTCTCCCTCCTCCTCGAGAACAACACAACAGTCCATATCATTATCTTCTAGGAACAAGTTCTTCACCGCTGCCAGTGCTTCTTCTTCTTCTGACCCATAGATAATACCGGTTGGTTGGAAAGTCTGCTCAAAATGTGGTATTGGCTGCTCCAGCGGAGAGTAAGGACCGCGCCATGGTGGCGACCAATTGTTGAATTATTCCCAAGTGTACTCATATTCCAGACCGAAAGTGGTGTCATATTTCTTGAGTTTTATGGGCTTAGCGATTCCTTGGAGGTTCTTGCCGAGCCCTTTTCCAGGTTCGTACCCACTCTAATTTAGGATACTCTCGATCTTATTATCCCACCATTTGTCTTTATCAACAGCATTTACCCGTTCAATGTGATGGTAAGTCTCTCCACCTAGCTTCCTTCTTACCTCGATTGATGGAATAGTTTAGAGACTGTATATAGGGTTGCTACCGTCGCCGTGAATGATCACCTCCTGGTGATTCCATTCGAATTTTACTGCTTGGTACAATGTTGATACTACGGCCCCAGCAGCATGAATCCATGGCAGTCCCAACAGCAGATTGTAAGATGCCGGCACGTCTATCACTTGGAAATCAACATCGAACCAAGTTGGCCGCATTTGCAAACATAGACTAATTTCCCCAATAGTGGACCTCTGGGAACCATAGAAAGTTTTCACATTGATAGCTCCGTCCTTTATTTCATGCAGTCCTTTACCCAACTTATTGAGTGTCACCAGTGGACAAATGTTGAGGTTAGAACCCCCGTCGATCAAGATCCTGGTGATAAAGTAGTCCTCGCATTGCACAGTGATGTGTAGTGCTTTATTGTGTCCCAATCCTTTAGGTGGTAGCTCATCCTCATGAAAAGTAATTTTATGACTTTCCAATACCTGTCCTACTATGTTGGCCATTTCCCCACTAGTGATGTTGCTTGGCACGTATGCTTCACTTAGTACCATCAACAGAGCATTCTTGTGTGCCTCAGAATTTTGTAGCAACGCAAAGATGGAGATTTGCGCCGGTGGTTTGTTCAACTGGTTGATGACCGAGTATTCCTTGGCCTGTATCTTTCTCCAAAGATTGTCTGAACCTGTCTCAATGATGGGTGACTGATTAGAGGCCTGCTTTCTTGACTCAACTAGGTGTTCTGGGGTATACACCCTAACAGTTCTCGTCATACCTTGTGCGCCAACAGTTTCCTCGAACCTAACCTTGCCTTTCCTCCTTGCCTAGGCTATATAGTCCCATGGTATAGCCTTTGTATGTAATGGTGTCATGATCGACATTGCCACTGGGATCGGCGTGGGTATCTTTAGTCCGAACGGAGCATGTGCCTTGGGCGGCAAGACTGCAACTTCAAACGGTGTGGATGCATTTGTCGGAGACACGAATTCAACCTCAATTGGTGTTGGTGCCTTTGTGGATGACATTACTTCAAACTCAAGCGGCACAGACATATTTACCTCAGCGTCCCCAGATGGTTGTATCTAGACCACGATCGGATTAAGAGTAACTATTGGCTTCTTTTGGGTCATCACCCTTTGCGATCAACCCGATTGATCTCTTGGGATCACAATCATTCTCTATTTCAATCATGTGAACACCTCCACCCTTATGGTCTGGCAAGGATTATTGCGGACATTTGGAGTAGGTTCCTTTGCCACAGTAATCTTGTTATCAATTAAAGTCTGGATTTTGTCTTTCAGAGAATGTCATTTGTCAATGGTGTGTCCTTTCATGCCAAAGTGGTATGCACAAGATTTGTTTGGGTTAACCCACTGAGAAGGGTTCTCAGGAGTTGCAGTAGGGATAGGGGTGACATAACCAGCAGTTTGAGTTTCTCGTATAATTGGTCAATAGGTTCAGCAATGGCGGTATACTGTTTCGGAGGTCTGCGGTCAAAATTCGGTCGAGGTCTAGGGAAGTTTTGGCATGTAGTAGGTGATTGATAGTGGGATAGTTGAGCATTGTAGGCTTGGTAAACATGTGCGGGTTGGGAATATCTAGATGAAGTAGGCTGATATGTGGGAGGTGGAGGTGATTGATAAGCGGGTGGTGGAGTTTGGTAGGAGGGTGAGGGTGCTTGGTAGTTCGAAGTAGGATGATATGTGAGTGGAGGCATTGGGTAGGTTTGGTATTTGATGGGAGATTTGGTTCTCTGCTCAACTATTACGGCTCCTACGTCCCTTTTCTTAGACACACCACCAGACTATAAGATCTTATTTGTAGCTTGAAAGGCCTCAAAGTTTGTTACCATACCGCTTTTGATGCCCTCTTCGATCCTTTCACCTAGTTTGGTAATGTCAGAAAATTTATGGCTCTCAATCAACATTAGTCATTCATAATACTACGGGTCTTGAGCCTTAACAAAGAATTTGTTCATCTGTTCCTCCTCTAACGCAGGTCTGATCTTAGCAGCTTCGGACCTCCAGCGAGTAGCATACTCGCGAAATGTTTCTGTAGGCTTTTTCTTTAGATTCTGAATGTAAAACAAATCCGGCGCATTCTCTGTGTTGAACCTGAACCTGTCCATGAAGTCGGACACCATGCCTACCCAGTTCGACCACTTCTTTGGATCTTGGCTAATGTACCAAGACAAAGCATCTCCATTCAAGCTCCTCATGAACAGCTTTATGTGGATTCTCTCGTCTTTCCCTACTCCAACCATCTTGTCACAGTACGTTCTCAAATGGACCCTTGTATCCCCTATACCATCAAACATTTCAAACTTTGGAGGTTTGTACCCCTTTAGTAGTTCGACACCGGGCTGTATGCAAAGATCTTCATAATTCAGTCCCCCAATTCCCTTGCTTCCTTCAACGCCTTGGATTCGGCTAGTCAATTTCTTAAGTTCTTCAGCTAAGTTCCTAATGAGCGAGTCTTTATCATTAGACTCGGGTGTGTTTGAGATGGGCTGGGTGGAATACGGAATAGTCTCCACATAGATAGGGGTGTTATGGTAGGTGTGAAAGTGGTCATTTGTGGAGTTTTGGGGTTATAGGATGAGTAGCGGGGTGTTGTTTGAGGTATGGCAGGTGTTGCAGTGGTGGTGAGGAGCGGGATGGTTTTGTTGCTTTGGGATATTCTGTGGAGGTACGAGGTTCTGAGCAGTTGGGAAATTGATATCTGGAGCAGTGAGGGAAAATGACAGATTTGCCAGATTCCGAACCTGATCAAGTTCTTCTTGGAATTTCAGCAGTTTTTGTTCAAGTTGGGATGCATTTTCCTTAGGAACCAGAGTACCATGACCATGAGTGACCTCTATCCGTTCAGTTGAGTTTTCCTTTCTGGCATTGTTCATATCTTCTACCTTCCCTTTGTTCTTGTTTTTGACAGGACTAAGAGGAGGAGTGGGTGGAGGGCCCCTGGATCTCATGGTATAAGATGATGTTGCCAGAGTGCACAAGCTAACCTTTGGGGAGGGGGAATAATAAACAAAATTAAAACAAAAAGGTAATCAAGTTAGTGAGTAATCGTACAAGTATTGTAATATTTAAACACATAGTGCGGGAATGTAAATCGTGTCCTAATTTGGGAACCTCTTTGTGCCCGAGGTAGGCCTAGCGACAAATTAATTTGGAGAACTTAGAATGCTAAATGCCTTATTTTATTGATAGAAAATAAGACGAATCCCAAATCGATACTAAATAAACAGGAAATAAATGTCACTACTGGCCACTGGCCATATTACATTTCATAAGGCAAAAGAAAAAACTCCTATCTATTTGGTTCCAGAAGGACCTTCCCTAGATTCGGCATCATTGGCTCCGTCGAACAACTTTTCCAACTCGCGAAATCCCAGCAATAGGTAAGCTCTGGCTAGATGTCCGCCTTCGTTTCCTTTATCATTTTGGTAGTCTTCGACCCTCTTAAGGAATTTCCTTTCTAGCTCCACTATGCCTCGCTCCAAGTATCCCAGTCGCTTGTTGGCACTGACGGCCATGTCTTTCCACTCCTCAATCAGCTTTTGGTTGGCTTCTTGTATCTCACGGTGCTCGCTTTTGCACTCCCGGATCCTCTTGCGTAGTTGATTGTATTTGACTTGTGCATCAGCCCTTTCATCTATGATCCTGTGGCTCCTAGCAAACCCTGGCTGGCCCAGACTATCGTGATTATCTTCCAACCAGCCTGAATAGTAGGGAGCGCAACCAGCGTGGTATCTGTCTGGCTCGATGGTATCTCTCCCCATGACGATCTTGTCGTGCCTCATATGCTGAGCTTGACACTTATAAGGACTATCATCAACCCGGAAGTCACTCATCTTGTCTTGTCGACCTTGGGTATAACCTGCTTCCTACCAACTTGCCTCATAACCCAGAGAGGGATGTAAGGGTATGTTCCTCTCAGACCAATCAGTAACAGGAAAGGTGTATCTCTGGATCGGGCAATGAATTCCTCGGTCGGAAACCACTCGAACATCCATTGTACCTAGTCCTCGGTTAGATTATCGAATAATTCTACCCATCCTTTGGCATCTTCTAGCTGGGCGAACATGCTGGGCATGTAATGCATTCGCTTCGGATGATGGAAAGTGATATGATCATCCCAGTCCCTTCGTTGAATATGTTGTCGGTATTCACCCCTTTGGAGATGCTCCATGAGCCAGAGCTGAAGTAGCAAATTGCAGCCTTTGAAGTTTTTGGCTCCCTGTTGACACTTCTCTAGGGCTCGGTATATTTCTGCAATGATCATGGGCACAATACTGAATGGTTGTCCGCCAATTCCTTCCATTAAGGTCTTAGTTACCATAGCCAGCCTGGTGTGGATTCTTGCTTTCTTCATTGGAAACACGATCAACCCCAAGAAACAAAACATAAATACGAAGACCCTTCGGTGAATATGCTCTAATGATGTGATGGCAAATTCGTCAGGATAGGTACGGTAGGATTTGTTGTGACCGTACCTCTCATACAAATAGTCAAAGGGGATATAGGATTCTTTTAGTCATGTCAGTTCTGGATTCTTCTTCAAACCCATCATTTTGATGAAGCCCATGCCCTTGCAGTTCTTAGGCATTAACAAACCCGCAGTTTTCCATGCTATACCGGCCAATCCTCCTATCTCTTCTAGCAAGGGTGTCATCTTAATGTCCCCGAAGCGGAACACAGATCTCTCACAATCCCATAACAAAGTGGCAGCTTCTATGATCTTGTTGTTGGGTTAGATTTCTAGGAGAGAAGGTAGGTTTCCCAAATATTTCCGGGCAAGAATTTGATCACTAGAGTGGAGATCCTCCCACCAGCTTAGCAGTTTTGGGTGGATATTGGTGACCATGCCGAATCTAGGGACTTCTTGCCTCATATTCCTGCAAGACAAATAAGGTTAGGCCCTTACCCCCACCAGACTCGACTATTTAATATCAACAATTGGAATAAAGCATTTAGTTCCCCAAATAAATGCACAGAACATGGTAGTGTCTGTTTGGGTTTAGGGAAACCCAGTGGACTTCGGACAAGGCTATCTTAAAGAGTCATTATGCGGACAACATAACTGACTCAGCGAGGTTTGACCATGATGCATGCATAGTTTAAATAGAGTAAGGTTTCTATGGGGTTTTATACTGGTACCCTTAAGTGGACAACTCAAGGGGGAAAGGCACGGAACTGTCGATTACACCGTTGATCGACTGGATTTACCGCAAATATGCCTTTTCCGAATTTAGGGGGTGATAATATTGGAAGAGCGCAACCACTCATTATAAGCGTTGCTATGGGATTTGTTTGGCACGGGTGGAATATGATGTTGAGCATGATACGCAATAATTAAAAAACATGTTGTCACATATTTGCACGTTTAAGAAAGCAGTAAATATAATAGTTTCATAATTTAAAGCAGTAGTAAAGGAAAGAAACAAAAAGACAAGTCAGTTTTGCAATTGAAAAGGGGAATTGAATGCTTAAAGGAATTAAACAAGTAATTGCATATAAATTCACAATAATAGTCTGAATTGATAAAAGCCTAAAAATCCCCAGCAGAGTCGCCATGCTGTCGCGCCTCCTTTTTCTCGCGAAATCGGGTTTATGAAATTTGGAGGGACAACTCGTTCCTTTTGGGAACTGGTTTTTGCATTTGAAGAGTCGTCACCTAATGATTAAGGTGCATTAGGACACCAATAGGGTTCATTTATAACTATGTTTGATAACTAGAGACAGGGTAAGGGCTTGAAATTATCCCAAGGGGAAGGTGTTAGGTACCCCTCAGGATCCACTAGTATGGTTCCCGGCCAGACAGTTATTATGAATTTGGGGTGCAATTAACATATAAGCAGATAAGACTCAAAAAAAGGAGAGGATTTCAATACACAATGGTCGGAAAGTAAACCAAGTTTGAAAGAGCAATTACAAGAGCTGATTTTAAATAAGGAGTTACAATACCCAAAAAAAGAAGGGGGAAATAAAGAAAGGGGATCCTAGGTTTGATAAAAAATGTGGATCACATCAATACAATACCCGGTAATCACTCCTCAAAAGAGGGGTTACACGTGGCATTAGCGCACCTGTCATCATATCCATATCTACCCTTCCCACCCCGTCAAGGTATTACAATGCGGATTGGTCTCAATTATTATGGCATGCTATTACCAGTCTCATTCCTATCAGTCCCGGAGGCACTTAGGACTACTATTCCTAAAGGAAGGGGATATTAGGCTGATTGGTTTCAAAGGATAAAAATCTAAGGCGACATACAAAAACAGATAACATGGCATATAAAGGGGAAGCATGTAAACAGACAAAAGGCTCATGTATACCTCCTTAAAACAAAAACACATAACTAGCATGACTTGCACATACTTTTTAGGTTTGATTTAAAGCACATAAAGACGAGTGAAGTTAATTGTTGAGGCAGATTCGTTTATTACATAACTTAGATAAGAAGTCCGAATTAGGTCTGTCTACTGGTTGTAACAATTAACAAAGGCGGATTCACTTTTACAGTTATTACTCTAAATTTTGCCTAAGTGTTTAGACGGGGTCCTATAGGCATGATATCTACTTAATTCAGAAGGTGGTGAAACAGTGATAACTCAAAATGTACTGCCTGAAATCCTATAGGCATGCTTACTAAACTTTGTTGAAAGTAAGGGAATTTTTTTAAAACTCGTTCAGAATCGAACTGATTTTAAATTGAACTAGTTTCAAATTCTGTAGGCGATGGTATCTAATATTGTTGATTTTAATCCCTATAGGCATGATATCTAACATTGAATGTGAATAGAAACGAACCAGAATTTTACTTGGGAATCCCTATAGGCATGATGTCTATGTGTTACTGATTTTAGCATGCTACTGGGTTATAACCAATTGAGCCCTAAAAAAACATGATATATAAATGGTGACAAATGTGCAGAATTTCAGATAATGCCTATAGGCATATTATCTAGATGTGAATTGAATAAGCGAGTCCTATAGACATGGTTTCTAAATGCAGTTTAAAAATGCAGAATTAAAATACCCTATAGGCATGGTTTCTAAATACAGTTTGAAAGTGCAGAATTAAAAGTGGTCCTATAGGCATATTTTCTACCCTTGAGTATGCATAATTACCCAACCCTTTTCACTAGCCAGCCCCAAATGCTCATTACAAATTATTACAAACCAGGAATAATAAATTACATCAGAAAAAAAAGTACAAAGAAAAGTTACAACCAGAGGAAGCCTGATTCTTGACTTCCTCTTTAAGTTATGAGATAAACCAACTCAAAATACCATTGATCCAAAGCCTTTCTCAGCCTTGAGTGTGTCAGAGTTCCCTAAGGGCCTCAATAGGACTCCGGGCAGTGCTCACACCTAAGTTTCATAACCAGAATAGGGACAAGTGCAGTGTGGAAATACCAGCCCTCATATGTCCAAGTTCAGAGGGAGCTCATGGGTCCCAAGGCAAGGCTCGCATGAAGGGGGCAGAACTTAAGTCTAAGAAGAGAGTGGAAAGTGCAGAAACTGAGCTTTAAGAGATGAGGGAATATAGGAGAGGGAAAGGGTGATGGGAGACAGTCATTAACACTTCAAAGAGTTAATAACTTCACACAAAGGGAGCAAGGGATTGGGAATCCATTGCAAGGAGCCTATATACTTAGGCATGGGTTAATTTTGGGCATGCACAACAATAGGGAGTGCTGTCATGCTTGTAAATTAACCAGAACACACAACATATAAGGAAAACATGGAGGTTATGATCCTAGGAGGATTAAGCTTGGGTCATGCTCAGCAATGTTCAATGCTGTCATGCCCCTAACCAACCACAAGTTATCAAACATATTGGGGGTGGGGATTTAAGGTGCTCAATCCACGATAAGGAAACACTAATTCAAAACAAGGAAGGCAGAATGCAGCATGCTTAACAATGGAGATTAGTTAAATACAACAGAAGACAGACAAGAAGAAAGAAACAGTAAAGAAAACATGTTGTTGTTGATGCTGAAAACTTAATTAGAACATACCAGTCAAAGAAGCAAAGTGCAGTAAAGAAAAGTAGCAGGACTTCGAAATATAGCCTTGGCTTTCAACCGGCTAAACAGGTAGTAGCACAAGTAGTAGTAAACAGGTAGTAGCACTAAAGTGTTCGTGTGTTTTGAAAGAGAAGAAGCATAGGGTATTTATAGTTTTGAAAACGAGTGAAAGAGAGGTAATAAATTACAAACATGGAAACAATCCTATTCATAATCAATTATACAAGTGATTGCCCTTAATTAAAGGGGTCACTCGTTTAATGAGTAATGACAGGTTCAAAATAAGAAAAGCAATCAATTAAAAAGCAGGCTGACAGTTGCCATAAAAGAAGTAGTAAAATAATAAGTAAGCAATCGAGTCTAGATGCACAGAAATTCTAATCTTTGGAAGGGATTAAGTAAGGTGAAACAGGAAAAGAAATCAATTAACCTTAATAGGAGAGTGAAATCAGAATTTCACAAAGGAAAAGTTTGAAATCAGTCACAAGTTTGAAGAGCAAACAAAGAAGGAATTTCAGCATATAAAATAGGGTGCATAACATTATACATGTGAGGCCAGGCCTGTTGGCAAGAGGAAATAGCTTACAGTAGTAGCACGAAAATTCAGTAGACAGCAACACTCGAAGCATGATACTTCAGTAGGTCAAATCACTTTGAGTCAGTAGTGAAGAAAACATAGAATATTAAAGGCATACGAAGATCTCAAGATGGCAGGTAAGGAAAAATCCTTTAGAAAAATTAGGGTTTCGAGCATATTTGAGTTTTAGAGAAGATAGAAACTCAGAATCAGAAGAATCACGCAAAGGGAATAAGAGATTTTGAAATAAAGACTTCAAATTGAGTCATGCACTTAAACGAACAGTCTCAGACCCAAAACCATAGGATTTTCAACAACAGAAGAGTCTTTAAAAGAGGATAAACAAATAGATCGAACAAACACTCAGGCAAACAAACATTCGTCTAATAAACCGTTAAAAGAAATCATGGGGTCTTAACATGCAAACTCAGGTAGAAGGATAATACGAGCAAACACAGCAAAACATATCAGAAAAATCAAAGAAAGGTTTCGAAATAACTTAACAGAACCTTAATCAGAAAGATAAGGAGTTTTGAAAGCGGAGTTTTAAAAGAAACTTCGAGAAAAGCGCTTAAAAGTTCAGAGCAGACATAGATCTGAAACAGATCTAAGAGAAATCGAGAGAACCTTAAAGGTTAGGGTTTTAGAAGAATCCCAAGTGGTGATAAAGGCTTTGAAAATCATCGATCTAAGCAGGAGAGTCAAGAGTCGGACTCGAATAGCTATGGCTGGCCGGAGAATGGTTAAAGACGACCGAAGAACAGCCATAAACTGAAATCGAACAAGGTTTGGACCAAGCTACTTCAAGATCTAGCCTTGAGACCATAATAATCGAGTACGTAGAAGTCATGGGAGGTGGATACAGGCCTCTGATGACCTCGGAAGCCATTGATTTGGGAGATATTAGGGTTGTAGTTGAGGGCGGCAGCTAGGGTTCGAGAGGATTTGAGAGGGAATTGAGAGACAAAGGGATTCAGGGGCGGCGGTGGGTAAGAAGTGATTTAGGTTTAGGGGTTAGTTCAGGTTAAAAAAGGAAAGGGCAGATATTGGCTGTTGATCTAAATAATCAATGGCCGGGATTGAAAGGGTTAGGTAGGGGATCCGGGTTGGGTTATTTAAGTGGGTTATGGGTCGGTTTGAACGGGGATTGGGTGAGGGTAATTAGGCTTCAAATTGGGTCTAATTAGGGTCAGAATTTGGCTATAATTGAAATGAAATTGGCCAATTTTTCCTCTTTTCCCTTTTTGATTTATAAAAAATAATAAATTAAATTCTGGAAATAAATTAAAGGTACAAAAATGATTTATAACACATAGTTAACTATTTAAAAATACCAAACCTAATCTTTATGAATATAAATGTAATTAATCCTAAAAGAGGCTAAAATTGCAATTATATGCAATTTAGCTTTAAAATACCAAATAAATTTGTAAAAGTATGCAAAAATTATCCTAGCTATATTTTAGCATAAATATAAGAATCCAATAAATGAATCACCAAAATGATAATTTTGCAAATAATTATTGGGTTTTTATGTATAAAATAGGGCAATAAATTGATTTAAAATCTTTCAAAATTAAAAAAATAATAATAAAACATTTGGACATACTTATATATGTATATATATGCTATTTTGAAAGTATTTTGCATATAAAAAATATACAGAGAAAAATTTGGTATCAACATGGAGATGCTCCAAGAGCCAGAGTTGAAGTAACAAATTGCAGTCTTCGAAGTGTTTGGCTCCTCGTTGACATTTCTCCAAGGCTCGGTATATTTTCGCAATGATCATGGGCATAATGCTGAAGGGTTTCCCACCAATTCCTTCCATTAGAGTCTTAGTTACCATAGCCAGCCTGGTGTGGATTCTTGCTTTCTTCATTAGAAACACGATCAACCCTAGGAAATAAAACATGAATATAAAGACTCTTCGGTGAATATGCCCTAATGATGTGATGGCGAACTCGTCAGGATAGGTACGGTACTATTTTTTGTGCCCGTACCTCTCATACAAATAGTCAAAAGGGATGTAGGATTCTTTCAAACATGTTAGTTCTGGGTTCTTCTTCAAACCCATCATTTTGAGGAAGCCCCTGCCCTTGCGGTTCTCAAGCATTAACAAACCCGGAGTTTACCATGCTATACTGGCCAATCCTCCTATCTCCTCTAGCAAGGGTATCATCTAAATGTCCCCAAAGCGGAATACAGCCCTCTCATAATCCTAGAACAAAGTAGCAGCTTCTATGATCTTATTGTTGGGTTGGATCTCTAGGAGAGAAGGCAGTTTTCCCAAATATTTTCGAACAAGAGTTTGATCACTGGAGTGAAGATCATTCCACCAGCTTAGCAGTTTTGGGTGGATGTTGGTGACCATGCCGAATATAGGGACTTCGTGCCTCATTTCTGCAAAACAAATAAGGTTAGGCCCTTACCCCCACCAGACTCGACTATTTAATACCAGCAATTAGCATAAAGCATTTAGTTCTCCAAATAAATGCACAGAACATGGGGATGTCCTTTTGGGTTTAGGGAAACCCAGTGGACTTTGGACAAGGCTATCTTAAAGGATCATTATGTGGACAACATAACTGATCCGGCTAAGTTTGACCATGATGCATGCACAGTTTAAATAAAGTAAGGTTTCTATGGGGTTTTAGACTGGTACCCTTGAGCGGACAACTCAAAGGGGAAAGGCACGGAACCGTCGACTACACCGTTGATCGACTGGTTTTACCGCAAATATGCCTTTTCTGGATTTAGGGGGTAATAATATAGGAAGAGCGCAACCACTCATTATAAGCATTGCTATGGTATTTGTTTGGGCACGAGTTGAATATGATGTTGAGCATGATTATGCAATAATTAAAAGCATGTTGGCACGTATTTGCACGTTAAGGAAGCAGTAAATACAACAATTTCATAATTTAAAGTAGTAGTAAAGGAAAGAAACAAAGAAGACAAGTCAGTTTTGCAATTGAAAAGGGAATTGAATGCTTAATGAAATTAAACAAGTAATTACCACATAAAGAGGTATAAATTCACAATAACAGTCTGAAATGGTAAAAGCCTAAAGTCCCCAGCAGATTCGTCATACTGTCGCGCCTCCTTTTTCTCGCGAAATCGGGTTTATGACATTTGATATGGGACACTTCATTCCTTTTGGGAGCTAGGTTTTGCAATTTTCAAGAGTCGCCACCTAATGATTTAAGGTGCATTAGGACACCAATGGGGTTCAATTCTAAGTTTCGTTTGAATAACCAGAGATAGGGTAAGGGCTTGAAATTATCCCAAGGGGAAGGTGTTAGGCACCCCTCGGGATCCACTAGTGTGGTTCCCGACCAGATAGTTTATTGTGAATTTAGCAAATAGGCAAGTATGTGCTCAAATATTAGCCGATTTAAACGCATAAAAAGAAAGAACAATTAAAAGAAGAGTTTTAAAAAAGAATTTGCAAATAAAGGGAAAGGGGGTCCTAGATTTATATTTAATATGGATCACATCAATGTGATACCCGGTATGATACTCCTCAAAAGAGGGGATATACGTGGTATTAGTGCACCGGTCATCATATCCATATCTACCCTTCCCATCCTGTTAAGGTATTAAAGCGCGGATTGGTCTCGATTACTATTGCATGCTATTACCCGTCCCATTCCTATCAGTCCCGGAGGAGCTTATGACTACTATTCCTAAAGGGAAGGGATATTAGACTGATTGGTTTCAAAGGGTAAAAATCTAAGGCGACATACAAACACATACTGCATGTTGTGGAAAGCATATAAACAGATAAAGGCCCATATACACCTCCTTAAACAAAAAAGCACATAACTAACATGACTTGCACATACTTTTTAGGTCTGATTAAAATACTAAAGATGAGGGGAGTTTGATTATTGAAGCAGGTCTGTTTATTAGATAACTCAGATAAGAGGTCTGAATCAGGCCTGCCTGCTGGTTGTAGCAATTAACAAAGGCGGATTCAATTTTTTATGGTTATTACTCTAAGGCTTGCCTATGTGTTTAGATGGGATCCTATAGGCATGATATCTAATTGATTCAAAATGTGGAGAAAAAGTAATAACTCAAAATGAATTGTTTGAAATCCTACAGGCATGCTTGCTACCTCATTAAAGAAGGGAATTAGATTATTTAAAACTGATTCAGAATAGACTGATCTTAAATTAAACTAGTTTCAGATTCAGCAGGAGATGGTATCTACTATTGTTGATTTTAAACCCTATGGACATGATATCTAATATTGAATGTGAATGGAAACGAACCAGATTTACTTGGAAATCCCTATAGGCATGATTTCTATATGTTACTGATTTTGATATTATGAACATGACACTTATTTATAGCTGTTTAGAACCTAAAGCATGATATCTAAGTGGCATGCAGTATGTAAATAAGTCCTATAGGTAGGTTATCTAGGTGTGACATTGACCATGAAGAAATTGAGATAAACCCTACAGACATGGTGTCTAAAAAATGTAGAATTGAACAAAGAATTTAAAACAGTCCTATAGGCATGCTTTCTATCCTTAAGCATACATAGTTACCCAACCCTTTTCACTAGCCAGCCCCCAAATGTTTATTACAAATTATTACAAACCAAAAATAATGAATTACATCAGAAAAGTATAAAGAAGAGTTACAACCAGAGGAAGCCTGATTCTTGACTTCCTCTCTGAGTTATGGAATAAACCACCTTAAAATGCCATTGATCCAAAGCCTTTCTCGAACTTGAGTGTGTTAGAGTTCCCTAAGGGTTTCAATAGGACCCCGGGAAATGCTCACACCCAAGTTACATAACCAGAATAACCATGAGTGCAGTGTGGAAATGCCATCCCTTATGTGTCCAAGTTCAGAGGGAGCTCATGGGTCCCAAGGCAGGGCTCACATAAGGGGGTAGAACTTAAGTCTAAGAAGATGGTGAAAGTGCAGAAATAGAGTTTCAAGAACTGAGGGAATATAAGAGGGGAAAGGATGATAGGGAGACAGCCATTAACATTTTACAAAGTTAACAATTTCATACAAAGGGGTCAGGGGATTGGGAGTCCATTGCAATGAGCCTATACACTTAGGTATGGGTTAGTATTAAACATACACAGCAATGGGAAGTGCTGACATGCCTACAACCCGATCACAACATATGAGATAAACATGGAGGTTATGATCCCATGGGAATCAGGTTTGGGTCATGCACATCAATGTCCAATGCTGTCATGCCCCAAACCAACCACAAGTATTAAACACATTGGGGTAGGGATTTAGGATTCACAAGTCATGATACATTAATTCAGAACAGGAAAAAAGGGAAGTTACAACATGTTTTAATAATGGTACTGGGTTAAATACAAACAGTAGACAAGCAAGGATGCAAGAAACAGTAAATAAGCATGTTGTTGTTGTAGAAGCTTAATTAGAACATACCAGTAAGAAATGCAAATGCAAAGAAAAATAAGCAAGTTTCCCACAGCCTAGCCTTGGATTTCAGCCGGCTAGGTAAGGCAGCAATATAGTAGTAACAAAGAAAAAAAAAGAGAGATTTAGTGGAGTGTATGTTTGAACTCAAATGTTTATGCCTTGTGTTCGTGTTCTTGAAAGAAAAGAAGTACATGGTATTTATAGTTTTTTGAAAACGAGTAAGAGAGAGGTAATAAGCTACAAACATGGAAACAATTATGATTCAGAATCAATTATACAAGTGGTTGCCTTTAATTAAGGGATCACTTGCTTAACGGGCAGTGACAGGTTCAAAATAAGGAAGGAAATCAATTTGTCAGCAGGCTGACAATTGCCATAAAAGAAGTAGTAAAACATTAAGTAAGCAATCGAGTCTAGGTACAGAAATAATCTAATTTTGGAAAGGATTCAGTAAGGCAAAACATGAAAAAAAATCAGTTAACCTTAACAGGCGAATGAAATTAGAATTTCGCAAAGGAAAAGTTTGAAATTAGTCACAAGTTTGAAGATTAGTCAAAGAAGGAAACTCATCATATAAATAAGGTGCATAAACACTATACATGCGAGGCCAATCCTGTTGGCAAAAGGAAATAGCATACAATAGTAGCACAAAATTCAGTAGATAGCAACATTCGAAGCATGATAGTCTAGTAGGTCAAGTCGCGTTGAACCAACAGTGAAGAAAACATAGAATATCAAAGGCATGCGAAGATCTCACAGTAGCAGGTGAGGAAAACCCCTTTTAAAAATTAGGGGTTCGAGTATAATCGAGTTTTAGAGATGATAGAAAACCAGAGTCAGAAGAATCGCAGAAAGGAATAAAAGGTTTTGAAATAAAGAACTTCAAATCGAGTCATACACAAACGAATAGTCTCAGACTCAAAGCCATATGATTTTCAACAACAGTAGAGTTTTAAAAGAGGATAAACAAACAAATCGGACAAAACTCAAGCAAACAAGCATTCGTTTAATAATCAGTCAAAAGAAATTAGGGCTTTTAACATGCAAACATAGCAAAACATGTCAAAAATTAGAGGAAAGTTTTGAAATAACTTAACAAGAACCCTAATCGGAAAAGATAAGGGGTTTTGAAAGCAGAGTTTTAAAAAGAAACTTCGAGAAAAATGCTTAGAAGTCCAAAACAAACATAGATCTGAAGCAGATCTAAGAGAAATCGAAAGAACCTTAGAGGTTAGAGTTTTAGAAGAACCCCAAGTGATGAGAAAGGCCTTGAAAACCATCGATCTTAGCAGGAGAGTCAAAAGTCTGACTCGAATAGCCATGGCTGGCCGGAGAAAGGTAAGAGACGACCGGAGAACAGTCATCGAGCAAAGACTGGACAAAACCCTTTTAGGATCTAGTCATGAGACCATAGGAACGGACACGTAGGGGCCATGAGAGGTTGATACAGGTCTCCGATGACCTTGGAAGGCCATGGATTAGAGCGAATTAGGGTGGCGGTGACTAGGGTTTGATGTGGTTGTAGAGAGGATTTGGGAGAGGAGGGGTTTCATAGGTGGTAGATTATGAAGAATGAAAAGGGTTTCAGGTCTTTGGGATTAATTAGGAAAGGATTAATGGGAGCTGTTGATCTAAACGATCAACGACTGGGATTAAATGGGATTCCAGATGGGTCATTTAAATGGGTTGTGGGTAGGTTTGAATGGGAATTGGCTTAGGATAATTGGGCTTCAAATTGGGTTCAATTGGGGTTCAAAATTGGGCTATAATTGAAATAAAATGGGGCTAACATTTAAATAGCCAATTTTTCCTATTTGATTTATAAAAAATAGTAAAATAATTTATGTAAATAAATTATAGGTACTAAAATAATTTATAGTACATAATTATTAAATTAAAAATACTGAACTTAATTTTTATAAATGTAAACGCAACTAAATCTTAAAAGAGGCTAATATTGCAATTATATGCAATTTGGCTTTAAAAATACTAAATAAATTTGTAAAAATATGCAAAAATTATATTAGAAATATTTTGGCATAAATATGAGAATCCAATAAATGAATCACCAAAATGATAATTTTGGGAATTATTATTGGATTTTTTATGAACAAAATAGGGAAATAAATTGGTTAAAAAATCTTTAAAAATTAAGGAAAAATAATAAAGCATTTGGACAAACTTATATATGCACACATATGATATTTTGAAAGTATTTTGCATATTAGAAAAATATATCGGGAAAAATTGGATATCAACACTCGTCAATAGACCAAATTGAGGTACAATCTATAAACTTAACTTGGGATTGGCGCAACCGCATCTTGACATATTTGCAGGAGGGAACACTCCCACAAGACAAAAAGGAAGCCAAAAAGCTCCGAATGCAGGCGGCCAGGTACAGCCTCATAAATCACGACCTTTATAAAAGAACGTTCGGCAGCCCCTTAGCAAAGTGCCTAGGGTCGAACCAAACAAGGCCCGTGCTCGAAGAAGTACACGAGGGACACTGCGGTGCCCATACAGGCAACCTAGCCCTCGTCAGACGCCTCATTCGGGCAGGGTACTACTGGCCACCATGAAAAAGGAAGCCGTGGATTATGTCAAAAGATGCGAGCAGTGCCAAAGTACGCACCCATGATACACCAAGCGGGTGAACTCTTTCACTCCGTCATTTCACCATGGTCGTTCATCAAATGGGGAATGAACATCGTCGAACCCCTCCCAGTAGGGCGAGGTAAGACACATTTCCTTTTAGTTTTAACTGACTACTTTTCCAAATGGGTGGAAGCAGGTGCGTTCGCCCAAATACGTGAACAAGAAGTCATCACATTCATATGGAAAAACATCATATGCCGCTTCAGCATCCCCAAAGAAATCAGCTACGATAATGGACCTCAGTTCACCGAAAAAAAGACGACTGAGTTCTTCAAAATGGCGCATCAAGTGAATACTCTCCACGCCATACCATCCCACTGGTAACGGTCAAGCTGAATCCTCCAACAAAACAATATTGAATATCCTAAAGAAAAAGCTTGAGGATGCCAAAGGGCTATGGCCAGAACTGCTACCAGAGGTATTATGGGCCTACCGCACCACGCCAAAAACAAGCACAGGTGAATGCCATATTCATTAGTCTACGGGACTGATGCCGTTATACCCGTCGAGGTCAGAGAACCTAGACTGAGATACTCCGATGAAAATGGACCAAACAACGATGAGAACAGAAAATAAGACCTCGACGAAGTGGAAGAACGAAGAGACATGGCTCATGTAAGGATGGTAGCCCAAAAACAACAAGCAGAAAGGTACTACAACAAGAAGGCCAAAATAAGACCACTCAAAGTCGGGGACTATGATCTCAAGGCCAAAACACAAGCAACCAAAGACCAAAAAGAAGGAAAACTGGGAACCAATTGGGACGGGCCGTACAAAATCACAGTGACAGCAAGCAAAGGGACATTCCAACTAGAAACAATGGAAGGAAAACTACTACAAAACAACTGGAACATCGCTCATCTCAAACACTTCAACTTCTGAAAAATGGCGCCCCTCAAGTTGTACTCTTTTTCCCTCACTCGGGTTTTGTCCCAATCGGGTTTTCTTGGGGAGGTTTTTAATGAGGTGATGAGGGGGACGCCTCAAAGTTCAGACTATAATTCATCACGCCGCCTGCCGACGCGCTCTCCAAGCCGAACGATGAAAGGACTGGATAGAGAGAAACTCCAATATATGTATGAAACCGACGTGTACAATACTCCAGCAAATAAAATAAGCAACATTTTACTCTCCATCGTTCTTTTGCAATTTAACATTCGACCTCGCTCGAATTTCAACGGGTTAACATTTCGACCAACTCGAAATAACACCCTTACAGCCAAAGGCCATCGCCAAACAAAAATTTGTCCTCGCTCGGACCGTTTAATATTCGACGTAGCTCGAATTACAACGGGTTAATATTTCGACCAACTCGAAATAACACCCTTATGGCCAAAGGCCATCGTCAAATGAAAATTCGACCTTGCTCGAATTACAACGGGTTAACATTTCGACCAACTCGAAATAACACCCCTACGGCCAAAGGCCATCGCCAAACGAAAATTCGACTTCGCTTGAATTATTTAATATTTGACCTCGCTCGAATTTCAACGGGTTAATATTTCGACCAACTCAAAATAACACCCCTACGGCCAAAGGCCATCGTCAAATAAAAAATTCGACCTTGCTCGAATCATTTAATATTTGACCTCGCTCGAATTACAACGGGTTAACATTTCGAGCAACTCGAAATAACACCCCCACGGCCGAAGACCGTCGCCCCAATTGTTTAATCTTCAGCGTCGTTCGAATTGCATGACATCCAGCATCGCCCAAATTACTTTATACAACCTTGTTTGAGTTACTAAGATCTACGGTTGTCTACGACAAAACATCACACTAGGATGAAAAAATAAGGACCCCTCGCAACAAACAAAAATAACAATTCAGAGGTACACGACAAAAGTAATCGGTCCATTACAACTGGATATATTACAAAAGTTTTTCTTACAAAGGGCTCAAGGACGCCCTCACAAAAACAGCGAAGCGAAAAATGAATACAACAAAGTCCTACGCCGCGTCATCCCCCATGGCATACTCCTCATTATACCAAGAATCGGAGGCAAGCCCGTCGGCATCATCATCATCAATATTATCCCCGTCAGGCGTATCGGGGTCGTAACCACAAGACATACGAGTTGCACATGCTTTAACACGCACATCCCGAAGTTCTACCTCAAAAACCTTCCCATTAGCCTGAAGGGACTTGTATACGTCCAGTCGAGCCTCCACATGGACCCACATCTCATATAATTCCCGCGACACGACAGGATCAGCCGAAGCATGAGTCGTAGAGGGTTGCAATTGTCGTCGTACATCCTCCACCTTCAAAGCATTAACTTGCTCGTTCAACACGGACAACTCCGCCTCCAGATCTTGGATACGTTCCTCAAACCTCACTACCTTGAGCGTGGATGTCTCCATCTCATTTTCCCGTTCAGATCTACAAACGCGAAGGGCGTCTTCCAAAGCCGCTACCTTAGAGATGGCAGTCGCCCTATCCCTTTCAGCACGAGCCAATCTATTAGTCTTAACACTCAGCTCGCCTCTTAGGTCGATAGCCTCCGCCGCCCTTCTATCAAGCTCAGCAGTTAAGGTAGCCATCCGTGCTTGAAGGTCGACATTCTCGGCCATCACCCCCTTGCTCACCTCAAATTCATCTTCCTTGGCCTTAAGAGCCGCCTCAAGTTCACTACATCGAGCGATGGCCTTCATCAGCTCTTCGTCCCGCTCTTTCAGCACTTCGACCTTTTGCGCCAATAGTTTCTCCTTCTGCTTAAGCCCGTCATGGAACAGCTGAAAATCGCTGTCCTAAGTAAAGAGATCGGCCAATGCACGATGCTTGGTGCAGTACTCCTTGTATTTAGAGCCCACTTTCCCAAAAACGGTCGTCTTCCGCCTATCCCTCGGATCGTGCTCAATCTCCATGATGAGGGTCTAACATGCAGAGGAAGAAAAGCTAGCTTAAATAGATCAGGCATACATAATGAATTCAAAAACAAAAAGAAGAGGGAGGGTATGACCGATCACAAAAGGATACACATATAAAGCACAGTATCCTGGTCTATGGACCTCCACAAGGTCTCCCCCCAGCTAGAACCATCTCGACATGAGAAGGAATATTGTATGTGGACCGGAGTTCATTTATGTGAGTTGGCCCAGTCTCAGAGATCACCGGAACGGGGGAAGGGGCAGGCTCCTTGTGGAAATCATTCCTGGTCATGGGGTTTCTGGGGAGTATCTCCTTTACGGTGGGGAAACTATCTCCTTCCTCAACCGCTACACCCTCGCTACCTGAAGGAGGGGCCATAGACAACAGCGTGGCGTCGGAAACCTCATCACGTGCATGGTGGGTTCGGGCATCTTGGTAATAAAGGGAGTGCTGGTGAACCTAGAATAAGTAACGGTGACTGAACGGAAAAACAAGAAGCAGAGCTACCGGAATTGAGATAAAAGAACTAAAAAAGATGACCAAAGGAGACAATACATACACAAGAAAGGAAATGGCTAAAAGCTTGAAAAAATAAAACCTGCACCTATTTATAGGATTGGATGGCGCAAGAATCAAAGCGGAAGGCTGCCAATGGCGCTAAAACCAAAGTGACAAGCAATCAGACGCTATCTCGGGAAGGTGCGTAATGATGACGCATGTGGGATTGACGTAATATCTCGATAAAATACACCAGCCAGGGTTCCGTGGAACGCATATTTCTCTCGGCCTTGGCCAAACCGGCATAATTCAACAGCCAAATTCTTTAACGAAAACGGACGATGTCCGCTTATCAAGGACGTGCAGAGCCACGACCTCAACAAGCGGGGGGACTAATTGTGTGGGTCCAAATTTGGCAACCACGACAACAGATAAGCAGGACATGGAACGAGGTCACCACAACACAACGACTGATGGTCGTCGTGACAAAGGATGATGACCAAGAGAGGTCAGTCGAAATAAGATAGTAACAAAAGTTTGAACTTAGAAAGAGATAGGAAGAATATGCCTTTTGGATATTTTTTATGTTGTACTTATTAGGGTTTTTGGGGAAAATGTCCTTTATAAATAGGAAGAGCTGGTGAACAAGGAGGGTTTGCCATTTTTTTAAAGAAGAGAGAACATATTGTAAAAAGGAGAGAAGAATATACGAAAGAATTGTCTTATTCTCTTTACTCAAGCACATGATGTTTAACTTTCATCCATAAATCTCAAGATTCTACATTCACATCTGCTGCATACCTTTTTACATCGTCAGAGAGGGGAGGCGCCTAATCACATAATCATTGGGTGACAATCCCTTTATACTATAACTCTTGCCATTTCTGTCATTTATTGCATTTCTAGGATATTAAATATTTTTCTAATCATAAGGCATTGAACATACTTCTTAACACTCCTATACTGTTCTCATTATATCTAAATCTTTTTCCATTTGATCTAGAGATTATTAAGTTCAACTGAGATTCACCCAATTAATTTGTTATTAATTAGTTTAGCATTTGTTTGCTCAAACACATTTATTTATGGTGTAACTACACTTCTAAAATTTAGACATGCATTATTTTAATTTTTTTTCTTTTTAAGTTTGTGCCATTTTTTTTTGGTGTGAAATCTATTTTTTCCCAGCCAAGATTTGCGACAAGCTTGGCCAGAAAATATATATACTCTTTGGACAGCTCCGACATTCTAAACCGTAGGAAGAACAAATAAATGAGAGATATAAGGGGGGAAAACATATAATTAGAACAAATAATTATTGACTATGTGTTAATTAATATTTGTAGGGACAGTATAAACTTTACACAATGTAAGTTGCAAACTAAATCAGGTTTGAGAGAGTTTTTAAGTACTAAACATTCTTTTATTATACCTTATAGTTTTTATATAGTTTAATTTCAAAAATTATATATGTAATTTTTAATTGGTAAAATTTAACAAAAAAAAAAAAGAATCCGAAAAATTAATATAGTACTTGAAACTTTATAAATTGGTCAGACTTGGATCCCGCCCTGGAAAAAATAACAGACCGTATTCTCTAACTTCTTTTTAATTTTTGCCTTCGATCTAAGGAACTGAAAGTTCAACAACAAACCCTTTTGCGTCTCCATTTCCCCTTTCTTCTTCTTCTTCTTCTTCTTCTTCTTCTTCTTCTCAATCTCCTCCAAATTTCTCTCTCTATTTTCCGGCGAAGTGTGCAAATGGAGAGGGTTTTGGTGAGAAGAGAGAAGCTTCGAGCCTGGATATTCCTCTTCCTGTCGGTTGCTTATTGTGGCAGGATGACGGCCTTAGCGGCTAGATCTGAGAAGGAGATTAGGGAAAGGTTTTACGGTAATTTAGTTAATTCTTCCGCTCCCGACACTAACGACGGTACTATTGCCAAAATGTTCGATCGCGTTCTCGAGAAAGAATTTTCTGAGAACGATCAACCTGAAGGTAAGGTTTCTCCATTTTTCTCTTTATTTTTTTTAACCTTTTTTTTATTTTCTTCAAATTTTGTTTAATCACTGGTTTCAAGTTGATTTATTTTCGTGTGGTATTGAAAATAGAATACAAGTTGATGTTGTGTTTACGGTCTGTTCATGAGTTCATGACAAATTTACTTTCAGTAACTAAAGAAGGTACATCTAAAAATATTCTTAATGGTACCATTTTTGTGCCTGGTTGATGGAGGTTCTGGTAATTGATAGCATATAATGATATATTATACACCTTTTGATGATGCATTAATGTCTTATGCTCGATTATTGATAAACAATCTCTGCAAAATAGTGAACTAAAGGAAATTGCATTGCAGTTTGTGTGATGAAATATTTGATCAATCATGTTGCTTTTGTCACTTGATTAGGTTCGGATGGGAGCAGCTTTAACAGTACAGTGGCTGATGAGAAAGTAAGCTAAGCGACTAATACTTGTCACTGATTTGCTTTTTGATCATGTTAATCATTATCTATGATATTAAGATCAATAGAAGATTATTTGTTGAAGCTTAGGCAATACAAGAAATGCTTATTTAGCGGGTAGAGCAATATGCGTATTTTCTTTGCCCAGAGTGTGTCAAATTTGAAGACATGCATATCCATTCAAACTTCAACATCTGTTTTAAAGTTTATCAGACTGCCAACAAGCCCAACATTATGACATACCTTGTCGCAGTGTGACACTAGTACAATTTACTTTTGGTTCTGGCCGGTGGTTCTTTGCTCTTTTTATGAAAAGTTTACCTTTCTTTCTAATAGGGAGTGTTGGAGACTGTGGCCAAAATTACCCATGAGAAGATCAAGAAGAATGAGACACAACAGACAAAGTAAGCAAAGAAGTTGTAACCAAAATAAATCACATGGCTCTCCTGGCTTTGGATGAACTTTGCTGAAGTTATTCATTTGTTTGTCCTTTTTGCAGTGACACTAGATCATTCAAATTACAAGATGTTTTTTCCCTTGAAAATGAAGGTTCTGATGATGTAACTACATTGATTGACAAAAAGGTAAAAAATCTGTGCTTGAATTGGTATTGGAAACATTGGTCAATATCTGTAATGTGTGCTTAACTAGCTCTTTTTATACTGTTTTGCTTGATGGCAGGACAATGTGTTTGTCATGTCAAATAAGAAATCAAAATATCCAGTGCTTCAAGTTGATGTGAGGTTGATGTTAATCCTTTTCTTTCTGGCAATATCGTTGATGAAACATAGATATTTGGGGATTTTCATCTTTATGTAGTTTTCACAGCTAGTGACATTTAGTTTTTGCTAAAATGTGTTTCTGCAGACTTATCTCAGACTTGGTGGTGGTTATAGTCTCTGCTGCCATTGGTGGAATCATCTTTTCTTGTTTAGGACAACCGGTTTGTCTTTTGAGAAGCTTGTGAAATCTTCCTTGGTCGATTATGATCTTCTGTGCTTATAAATCTAAATATCAATTAAACCCTAGTACTAAACATGTTTAATCATGATTTCCTGTGTTAGGTTATCGTTGGTTATCTTCTTGCTGGCTCATTAATTGGACCAGGGGGTTTGAAGTTCATCAGTGAAATGGTACAGGTATGTAATCCACACGGCTTATGAGGAGCAATCATATCTGCTTGTTTGTCATTAATGGCCATGGATGAAGCAACAATGCAATCTTGTAATTTGGTACTCTTGTCCATGTGGACACTAAAAATGTTAACGGACAAAAAGATATACATGAGTGTGAAGTGGAAAAACAGAACGAGTTTTGTTTCCTTCAGTTTCTTTATTTGATGAAGAGAGATGCTTTCTTTTTGTTTGTGCGTTTTCTTTGGGATGCTTAGAGGTTTGTTGTTCAAGCCAATTCTCATTTCTTGTCATATGTGATACCATTGTTGGTTGCCAGTTAGTATGCAATCCTGGCAGCTTGAGTGCTTAACACTTCAATTAACAAGCAAATGCTCTTTGTGACTGGCTCATGCATGGTTAATCACTTTATATTCTTTAGTAACGTTCATTCATCTACTCCTACATTCCCAAGGTTGATATCATTCAAATATAGAACAGAGATTTCCATATCAGTTTTAGTATACTAAACTTCTCTTTTTAGGTTTGTAAATCGTAGGCATGCGTCTTCTTTTTTGTCTCCATCTGCTGTTACAAGCAAGCTAGTGTCCCTGCTATTTCAGGAAGCCTTTGTATTTCTCCAGATGGTACTAGTTTCCTTGTTGTTCTAAGATTTTGACTGCTTCATAATTTGCTCGTTGTTTAGCAAACATTTCAGATTTTCATATTCCAGACTTGCACAGATACCCAGATCCTCCAAATGAGAAGAAAGAGACCAAAGAACTTGATTCAAATGAAAAGACATGAATGTTTTCAAAATCATGTTTGGGTTTGGAAAATCATTTTGGTGGAAGAGTTTTCTGATTGAGTGCTTGACTTCCTATCTAGATTTTCTGAGAGACTAAGAATCACATATGATATCCTAGCATTTACGAGTTAGGGTGTCTAGTAATGTATATTACCCAGGTGCATATTTAGGTATCTTAAACTTCAGATTTGACTTGAAGTAGCTTTTGCAAATCTTAGTGAGTATCGAGCAATTCATCTTGTTAACTAAAAATAGCCGTACAACTTGGAGAAATTATCCTTGTATTCATCAACATGACATTAATCTAATAAGCTTATGCAACAAGGTTTCTGCAAACATTGAATATGTTCGTTCTGTCGATTGTGAATAGTTGTTCCTGATAAAATGCATTATTTCACGTACTGCAAAAATAGCAGAACCTGAGGTGCAAAAAATGGAAAGGTTTTCAGATATTCTTTTTGATTTTTGGAGTTTGTGGGAAGTAGGATAAATAGATGTCCAAAGGGTTGTCTAGAATGGAGTTATTGCATGCTTTCATAGTTGGTGCAAGTTATTGGTCTTTCTGTTAGTATTTCTTATGCATACAAGACCGAATTTTTGTTACCTGGTTATGGTATATTGGATAAAAGGTTGTCTGGTTGATTGTGTTGGTGTCTGTCATTCATATCTCTAACAGAAGAGCATCTAAGATTGGTCTGAAATGGAACATTATGTCTACATTTGGCTAAGCACGTTTCAAGCAAAATGCTGCAGTGCTTTTGGCTTCAAAAGACTAATATATTTGGCATGGATTGTGAGATGTGTATTATTTTGTTGTTATGTCCTTTTCCTTCTTTTTTTTAATTGTTACCTTCTCAAAAAAAAATGTCCTTTTCCTTTTTGAATAACGAGAGTTCGATAAATACAAGTCTGAAGTTACTAACATATTCTTGACTGAGAACTCATTGAATTATGACGTAATTGTGTGGGCTATCCTAAGCTCATCTGTTTCAATGTTGATTGTATTGCAGGTTGAGACTGTTGCTCAGTTTGGAGTTGTCTTCCTTCTATTTGCTTTAGGTCTGGAGTTTTCCTTGACAAAGGTGCTTTATATCATTCTATGTGATGCTTTTTCCATACAACTGTCAGAACTAATTTGAGAAAATATCTCGGTATTTCAGCATATATCTTTCATTACTTGGGGCAGTCTCCTAACATACTATCATGCAGCTAAAAGTTGTCGGTCCTGTTGCTGTTCTAGGAGGGCTGCTTCAAATTGTTATCCTTATGTTTCTGTGTGGCGTAACTGCAATGGTATGGCTCTGGAACTGAATTTTACTTCTTCAATTACTGATGCTTAATTATGCATTCTGTATTGGTCTGCAGTTATGTGGTGCAAACTTGTCAGAGGGAGTGTTTGTTGGTTGCTTCCTGTCAATGTCATCAACAGCAGTGGTATAATATAAAACCATGATTCTTATCAGTTTATCCTTGTCCTGAAATAAGGTAAGTCTCATTAATGATGTACTTTAACCATCTTAAATAAACAGGTGGTGAAATTTCTAGTTGAGAAAAACAGCAACAATGCTCTTCATGGTCAAGTGACGATTGGAACACTGATTTTTCAGGTAAAATCTGTGTATTACCAGACATCGAAACTTGTTTATTGGTCATTTCATTTATTCATATCTACATATTACAAGAAGGTTGGTCCTTTTTTTTTATCCCCAGGACTGCACTGTTGGTTTATTGTTCGCTTTGCTTCCTGTTCTTGGAGGTAACAGTGGGCTTTTGCATGGAATAATCTCTATGGGAAAACTGTAAGCTCTTATGGGAGTGCTTCTTTCTACGTTTTTTGTTTGAGTTGGCAGCAATTTGAGGCTTAGGGCAAGACTAAATATACTGTTTGCTCTGTCTAGGCTGCTCATCTTGTCCATGTACCTCAGTGTTGCATCAATTGTAACTTGGTCATTTGTTCCCCGTTTTCTGAAGTTAATGATACGGTTATCTTCTCAAGTGAGTACCTCTCACAGTCATATTTTCATTTATTCTTTCCTCCACATTCTTTCTCCCTATCCAATAATAGTTGGTCCCTTTATCTTGCATGGAGAGCAATGGAGAAAGTCTGAGTAGTTTATTACAACTGACTGTAAATATATGTTTCTCAAAGTGCGTCTGTCCTGAAAAACTTGATCAACTTTGACTAGTGATGAGATTAAGAAAAGAATGTTCAAATAGATTATTTTATCTTGTAGAGCAAGGTTTAACTAATAGTTTGAAATATGAAAGCTACAATAGCTGGACGGAAAGATGTCACACCGTGTCTAAAGTACAGATCTGTATTAGTTTCAATTACAGTGGAATGGTAAACTTGTAGTTAAGCAAATAGGTCAAATATCTGGGACTAACCAAATTGACGTCGGGTCAAGTTTTTTCTGGGATAAAGGTAGTAGTTGTATATGTAAGGTAACTTGTCACAGGCCTTGTGAAGACAAAAGCAATAGTGTAATACAACTTTGTAGGATTTTCTATTACTTATAATCTTTGAAGATGTAAATTGGATCTGATGAGTAGGCGGAAAAAGAACTTGTATCAAGTATAAGTGCATCGATAAGGGAAAGTTTCAGCAGAGTAAATCATTATAAGCTCCATTTGCTTTTATCATTGCCAACTTGATCATCATCAGCCAACCGAATAAGTACAGAAGGCCATTTATCTAACATTAGGGCTGCTGATTTTAGCAGTTTATATTATTCGTTAGCTGCTCCTTTAACTGTCAGACCTTTTTGGTTAACTGTAATGAGATCGGGCAAAATGAAATTCTTTCTTTAGGCTGTATTTTCTTCATTGAACGTCAGAGTGAAAGACCACTGTTCTGATCTTGATTTACCAACTTAACTGATGTCAGAACCCACCTAATTTAACTGAATAATGCAATGATGATTTTCCTTATCTAAGGAACAAAAAAGATGAGCTTTTGGCAGAATGGAATTAAACCTGTATCATGATTCCCTTGGAATCGATCATTACAATCGTGGGACTGGAATGAAATCTTGGAATCATGACTCTTTTCTTAGGTGATTCCGTAGTACCAAACCGGCCATAATTGTTTGAAACTACAGCTTTTGTCAGTTGATGCCAGGATATGAGGCTGACAATAAATAGTTTATATGAATCAGCTCTACTGCATGTGTTTTTATACACTTCTGAGCTTCATGCTTTACTCCGTTTTTCCTTTTCACGTTGTTTGCTTTCTGAATTCCTTGTCATTTTCAGACCAATGAATTGTATCAGCTTGCGGTGGTGGCATTCTGCTTATTATCTGCTTGGGTTAGTTGGAACGCCGTCATAATATTCTTTACTAAAAATGGGGATATAATATATATATTCCTGAAACATTGTAAATGCATTCTGAAGAATTAGCGACTACCTAGTAAGCAGATCCAGAGAATACTGAAGATATTTCTTTTGATTCTTCAGTGCAGTGATAAGCTGGGACTCAGTCTTGAGCTGGGTTCATTTGTAGCCGGGGTTATGATATCCACAACAGACTTTGCACAACATACCTTGGACCAGGTATTGATTTATGATAGGATGTTTCTTTGCTCATGCTTTCATTAAGACATAAAATATAATGTAGACCATGAACAAATCTATGAGGCATCCTTACTTCAAAGTTCATTTTTCTATTTCAACTCACCAATCTTATGTATGTAGATATTGCTATGAGTTTTCTCATTTTTTCTGAACATTCTGGCATCTTACAACATCTTTTAACACAATGATTTCTGATTTGGTCATCCTCTTCTATTTATACTTTTTCCACTGATTTTAGAAAGTTTCTAATCTCTAAAGGATTTACTTCCCTTCTCTTTCATCATTCTATCCTTTTTCCGTCTTGTTTTTCCAGTAATGCTTGAGTAGGTCCCTCATTACTTAGTAAGAAAATTTACTATTCATCAGTAGCTGTATTTCTTTTTCATTGTTGGATATATGGAAAAAGAAAATATCAGAAATAGCTTTTTACTTACCATTTTTGCTGTACAATAATGACAGACTGCATGCTTGGAAGCATCAGACTATATTTACTTTAATTTTCCCAACTATGCTTGCGATTGTTAAGTGTCTTAATATTACTTGTAGGTGGAACCAATTCGTAATCTCTTTGCAGCTCTCTTTCTCGCTAGTATCGGAATGCTGATACATGTACAGTTCCTATGGACGCATGTGGATATCTTGCTAGCATCAGTTATCTTGGTTATAGTTTTTAAGACTATTGTAGCCACCATGATTACAAAGGTTTTTGGATATAACATTAGGACATCAGTTATTGTAAGTCATCCATCTAAACACTTGTTAGACAAAAATTATATTGCCTTATCTTTTATGAGTTTGAATAACTTTACAGGTTGGGCTTTTGCTTGCACAAATTGGAGAATTTGCATTTGTGCTCTTGAGTCGTGCCTCAAACCTGCATATTGTTCAGGTGATCTCATCCTACCGATCTTTTTTTCTCTTGTTATGTTCCTTATAGTTTTGGACCTTCCTCTTCATAATACCTTTTAAGAGGCAAAAAGGCTTTTACATTCAAAGCGCAACACTGATCTCCCCATGCTCTTCCACTTAATGTCTTAAGTTTATGAAATAAAGGAATTGCACTTGCTTTTGTGGAGATAGATTATGTGCTCCAGTGTTTATGTTGTTTTAAAGTAGTAAGATGGCACAATTTGAATTTATATTCCGATACAAGGTTAAAGGTCACCAAGTGGTTCTCTGATTTCGTTTTCAATCACAACTCTGCATGACAGTGTGTTTTACATGTACGTATAATGTAATTTAAATTTTCCCTAGTTGAATTATAAGCTTTTAATGTGTCAGTCATTGTGGTTCTAAACAGTAGATATATACAACTCTCCAGTCGGCAGTTTAGTTTCTTGATCAACCTGTAATTTTAAAAAAAGGAGACATTTGTCTTTTTTTTCCTGAGCTAAGTTTTCCAGGCTGTCTAGATGTTATTAGTGTAACTGTTCCACGTAATGCCACCATTAACATTTTTCCCAGTGAAGATTAGCTTTCAAGAAAATTTAGAAGACCTCCTACTTATTTTTTAAAAAAAAAAAAAAGAAAGAAAGAAAGAAAAAAGGCCCTAAAGAAACTCTGTTTGTTTTGCATTAAGAAACAAGTCTCTTGAATAACTGATACTTTGTGCCATATTATCTAATTTCACCAAGTACTTCATTTGTTCCACTCAAATGCCACTTTATCACTTCTCTTGAATTCAGCTAAGTTTCTTTTACATATACAGGGAAAGATGTATCTTCTTCTGCTCGGAACAACTGCTCTAAGTCTTGTGAGCTTCTAAATCTTCAAATTGCTTGAGGATATACTGCCGATGCTATTTGTTTCTTATTTGATGTTTATGATTGATAATTTTGTGCAGGTTACAACCCCAGTCTTGTTCAAGTTGATACCTGCTATCATGCACCTGGGAGTTCTTATGCACTGGTTTCCTGTGGAAAATATCGCGCCGGATGAGGTAGTTTTTCTCACTGGGATCATGGACCAATTGACGCAAACTTTACTGCATGGTGGCCGAAAATGCTGTTTTATTTTCCAGGTTGATGCTAATTGTAGATGAGATGAATTTTTTTTGCAGGAGAAAGTTTCAATGATCGAAGCACACAATAGAGTATTGTAACATTTGCTGTGATCATATCCAGTAGTATCAAAAGGAATGGCTAGATGGCAGAGAATTGTAAAATACCCAGTTTTGGCGGGCAGTAAATTCGATGTGCATTATTCAGCCTGAACTTATCAAGGATGCAGAAGTTAGATAAAGTTAAATTTGTTTTGTACATAAATATTCTTCTGCATTTGGATGTTGTACATATTCCCACTTTTTTGTCTCACAGAATTATAGCTTGATCTGAAAAAAGGAGATATACCTCGACATTTACAGGGAATGCCAAAGAAATTATCTGCCGTCCAGTTTTCTATCCTTTGGACTTCAAAAATTTAGAGTGCTTCAATTTAGGAGCATTTTCCAATTCCTTGCAATCTAAACTTATTACTCGAGTCGTATGCTTAAGAGATAGAGGGATTAGTATTTCCTCCAAATAAGCAAATCAAAAAGTAAAAGATAGACACCACGGAATAAAAGAAGGATCAAATGTAGGGTGACACTTCTAGGGATGGCAAATGGGCTGTTTGGGTTGGTCAAGATGGGCTGACTCATTAAATGAGTCATTGTCCAACCCTGCACAAAGTTCACTTGGGTTAAGATGTGCTAAACAATGGGTTGTAACCCAATCCGCCTAAATTGACCCAAATCTTTGCAATATTCTAACTTTTAAAGAAGCATATACAAAAATTATCTAATGTTTTGTAATAAATGTCAATTTATGCCAAATGATTTCTTTCTTTAATTTGGATTTAGAATTGGAATTTTACATTCATATGCCATATATGAAACTATATTACTCTCAATGTTTAAGGTTTGATATAATTACATTTAGTATACCTAATTACCAATTCTATATCATAAGGTGTTTTAACTGTACATTAATTGTACCTTATATCACTCCTAAATTTATGGTACCGTATATTCCTCCAAATCCCCACCCCCCACGTTTCTCTCTCCCAACCCCACACCCTCACCCACGTATCACCACACACTCACGTTTCAAACCATTATTTCCTCTGCTAAAACCAGAAAAACAATTGAAACCCTCTACTATTAACGTCCAAAATCAAGGTTTTTTCTTCTACAACCAGTCAGAATTGAAGTCAAATCTTCAAAGTTCATACACAGCAATAACTTTTGATGGTTATGATTTCGGGTTCCTTCAGTAATATAAGAGGGAAGAAAAAGAGAGCAGCAATTCCACCATTGACAGGCATTAAAAAGTTTTGAAGCTTTGAATTCAAATTTGGGTTTTCAAAAATCATTATTTATTTGGATTGAGTATTGTTGTAAATAATTGGGAATATGTTTTGGAGTTTATATCTCAATTTTGAGGGGTATTGGTGAAGATTAGACTTGGTTTTGGTTGAATTTCAGATTGAAACTCGACGAAGAAGAAGAAGAAGAAGAAGAAGAAGAAGAAGAAGAAGAAGAAGAAGAAGAAGAAGAAGAAGACGACATGACATACATTATATTTCAGCAATTGTAGAAACATTGTAGACCGTTGTTTATTTATTTTTGAGCTTTTGTGTTTTTGTGTTAAAAGTTTTGATGAGAGCTTGTTATTCCACTTCGTCTGTTTTGGAGCTAACTTGTGCAGAGGAGAAGAAGTTTTTTAAGTTATATATATTGCTATACCTTTAAATTCAAGAAAGTATGGTTGTATTGTATTTAAAGAGGTGTGAATTTGTAGAATAAGTTGAATGTGAGGAATAAGTCAAGTAAGCCTCACAATGACTTGTTTTCTACATTTAATCTACAACAAAACTACATATCATTTGAAAAATTAATATGAAAATACAGAATTTCAATGTTTCTACAAATTATCTACAAAATATCTACAAACTGTTCATAACAGAATTTATCTTTATTTTCATGCATGTTCGTCTGGAACACTAAAGTTACTTGATATGCCAACATCTCCCATTATAGGGGAATACAACTTATCTATAATTTTTTACAACTTACACACATTATTTCCACCTAGTGAAATACAACTACAATAACATAAAACTTACATACAAATTTTATACAAATACAATATGTCTTTTGTATATTTTGTATATGATTTATACATACTAAAAATAATTTTCATATAACTAATTATATATTATACAACTTATCTACAAATTATCTACAATTTTCATACATTATTTCTTCTAAGTTATATATAACTACAATATAATACCACTTAAATATAATTTTTATACAATGTTGTTCAACTTTCATACAATAGTTAAATGAATAAAAGAAAAATAAATAAACAACAGAATACAATTTTTCTACAATTTAATTACAATTTATCTACAATTTTTGCAATATAATGTATGTCATGTCTTCTTCTTCTTCTTCTTCTTCTTCTTCTTCTTCTTCTTCTTCTTCTTCTTCTTCTTCTTCTTCTTCTTCAACAATCCGAAATTCAGCCAAAACCAAGTCTAATCTTCACCAAAACCTCTCAAAATTGAGATATAAACTCCAAATCATATTCCCAATTATTTGCAACAACACTCAATCCAAACAAATAATGATTTTTGAAAACCCAAATCTAAATTCAAAGCTTCAAAACTTTTTAATGGTTGTCAATGGTGGAATTGCTGCTCTCTTTTCCTTTGCTTTGTATTACTGAAATTTGAACATAATTGCGTTTGATGTCGAAGAATTGTAGAAGATTTAGTTGTTTTTGATTTGTGAATTGTAGAAGAATAATCAATTCGTTTTTGAATTGTAGAAGAATAATCAATTCGTTTTTGAATTGTAGAAGAATAATTGCGTTTGATGTAGAGAAGCTAAATTTGAAACGAAACTGACGAAGAAGATTAATGTGCGTGATTTGCGTTTGGAAGATCTGGAAGAATATTTAATCCCTCAATTTTAGTGCGCCTAAATAAGAAAGCCTACAGCTACAATGATTTCTTATTTAATGCATGATCTATATTTTGTAGAAATACTATTAGCATGAAGGGTAATATACAAACTATGAACATATTTGGTAATATAGTTTCCTATATGGTATAGGAACGAAAATTTTCCTTTAGAATTTGATTGATAGTACTTCATCATACTAACAAAGATTAGAATAACAAAGTAGTAAAATTAGAACTTCCTACCCACCCCAACCTACCTCTCACTACTCCAATCCCTACCCTGCCCCAAACCCTCACCCCACCCCCACCCTAAATAGAAATATTATTTAGAGTACTTTCTTTTAATGTTGTAGATAAAGTATTTTCTTTTTTATTTCAAAAAATAAATTTTTCTTTTATTATGTAGAAACATTATTTTCATTCATTTCAACAAAATAAGTACTTTCTTTTTATGATGTAAAAATAGTATTTTCTTTTTTACAAAATGAGTACTTTCTTTTCATGTTGTAGAAAAAGAATTTTCTTTTTTTCACAAAATGAGTACTTTTTTCCTATTGCAGAAAACATATTTTTTTATAATGTTAGATAGAGTATTTTCTTTTTCATTTTCCATGTAAGTTAGGTTTAAATATTTGAAAAATATTTTTTTATAAATTTTTTTTTTCTCTAATTGGAGGAAAACGAATTCACAAAGAAAATATTTAAAACACCTAACATGGGAAAATTAAAAAATATTTTTTAGAACATGAGTCAAGGTGGAACTCTAAGATTAATCATTTCCATGGGTTAAGGTTGGGCATCATCATGGGTCCATTTGGGCTGATGATTTTTGATGGATTAACTTGTGCTAGCTCAAAATAGCTCATTTTCAAAATTGTTCTAGCCCAAACCCATTAAAACTTAGACAGATTGAGCAAGTCAAATGAGTTTGGGTAAGTTTTGTCACCCCTACTTCTATCTAATCTTAGAAAACATATGTGATAATCTACTAAAGAACTACTCTTAGAACTGCCGATAAGGGGCAAAAATGCTTTTCGAGACACCATCTCTTGTCTTATGTCATTTCCAGTTGAAAAAAGAAAAGAAGCATATACGTCCCATGCAGATAAACAAGCTGAGAAAAATACAGATGCGACTAAATAATAAGTGAAAAAACAAGTACTGTTAGTTCTCTAAAAACAAAAATGTATTTCGTGTTAAAAGTTTAACGCCTCTTGTAGAGACTTCTTGTACGGCCTACATATAAGGTAATAAATTATTTATCTTGTATACCAAAGGAAATAATATATCACATAATATTTTATAGTCATGCATATATGGTAGTGTCTTTGATGGAAAGAAATTACCATATATTAGGAGTCCCTAGGGTAATTATAATTTATGGAGAAGTCCCTAGGACTAAAGTATTTGTCTAAGAGCCCCTATCCTACCTATAAATACGCAGTGATTCCATCAGTCTGCCATCCTACGATAGGCCCAAGCTAGACGGCTCCCTAGGTTTTCTGTCAAGATTCTTCTAAGGCGACTCTACGATACTTGAACAATTATGGCTGAAGGTATGTTCCTTATTTAATTTCCACTGCAACGACTCTACGTATGTATTAAATTTCAACATGTGGTATCAGAGCCACCCTTTACCTGTGTTGTTCAGTATCTAATTGTTGTTACGCTAATTAGAATTTTTGAAATCAATAGAATTTTATTTCAATTGGAAGTTTTAAGCACTACCAAATATAAGATTAGCGTTTAAATTACCTTACGTATTCTGTGATTGAAATTCATGTTCACATTGAATTTGTTAGTCAAGGCATTTTAATTTAATTTATCAAAATGTCTATTTACTTGAAGTTTTCACACAATTACATATTTTGTGGCGTAAAATTCTTGTTAATGTTTCTGAACCAAGAATTTTGTAGTGTTTGTCTTGAAGACAAGTGGTAATACCGTAATCTTGTGTGAAACTTCTAGATCTGTTATGTTTTGATCCATATAAAGTAATTGGATTCACGCCTAGTTTGGCAAAGGTTGTATTGCACTGTTTACAATATAGAGATGCTGCTTTGCTTTGATTTGTTTGTTTATTTTTTTTGTTATCTTATTCTTTAAAGCCTTGTAGTAATCTTGTAAGCTAGATTGAAATAATTACTTCAAAGGATAAAAGATAATAGACTGTTTTAAGTTTCTGTTACCCAGAATATGTCAGTATATGTATAAGTTTTAGAAATTTTATTTTGAAGTTGAGACTACCTACAAGGGTGTCCTTTAGTTTTCGGCGGCAGATTAATATGCTTGCATGAATTGTTTATTTTATTTATTTTGAATGTCTTTGACCATTAAAATAATAGCAAAGGTTTAAAAGGGATAAAGTCTATTGTTTGTGTGATTGAATCGAAAACAATACGATTAATTTTATTTGCTTTGACACTATATAAAGTAGTTAGTTCAATTATAAGAATTAACTTTGGGTAATATGGCTTAAGACTATATCAAGTATGCCCATTCAAAAGTTAATCAACATCTTGTTTAAGTTGATTAATTACAGTTAATTATTTTGAGATGTCATTGAGTTTTCTTTTAAGTGATGTATTTAGGAGTGACCACAACGTCTTGAATACTTAATATAAAAGAAATTGAGTTATTTAATCACATAAAGTTTAGTGATTAAAAGTTATAATCGCATCTATTTATTCCATTTATCTTATTAAATGGTAACCCGACCTTACAGGGAGGTAACCATTTTAGTGAGATTAATTGGAATGAGTTAGTAAACCTAAAATTATCTTATGCCCACAGGTACAAATAATTTTTTTTTATGTATTTTGGTTTACTACTCTAATAAAGTTAGTAAATTCTATACATGGGTTGCAACCTCTGCCCACATGAAGGTCTAGAATTTATTAAGAATCAGTATTTTACTCGATTCACCTTTTGATTGATTATACTTTATAGCTTATGTATATGTATCCTTGTTTTGCAGTCTTTACGGCTTTTCCTATGGCTATTTTTAATGAGAATGCTCAAATTCCAATACTTTCTAGTGACAATTATACTGAATGGAAGGAGAAAGTCCTTCTCACTTTAGGGTGCTCAGATATGGACCTGGCACTCCGTGTGGAAGAACAACCTATTCCCAAGGAATCAAGTACGCCAGAGGATAAGGCTAAATATGAGCGGTGGGAGCGATCTAATCGCTTAAGTTTAATGCTCATCAAAGCCAACATAAGCCAAAGCATTAAGGGTTCTATCCCTAATAGCGATAAGGTCAAAACTTACATGAAGGAAATTGATGAACAATTCGTAAGCTCTGACAAGGCATTGGCCATCACCCTTATGAAGAGGCTCTCAAGTATGACTTTCGACAGAAGTCGTACAGTGCGTGAGCACATTATCGAGATGAGAGACATTGCTGCTAAACTCAAGTCCCTTGAGATTGATATGTCTGAACCATTTCTTGTGCATTTCATTCTCAACTCACTTTCTGCGAAATATGGTCCGTTCAAAATTTCTTACAACACACATAAGGATAAATGGTCAATCAATGAACTTTTAACCATGTGTGTTCAAGAAGAAGAGATGTTGAATTAATATGGTGACTCATGATAAGAGAAATTCAAGGAAGGGCAAAAGTGTTCTCATGAAGAAGAAAAGCACATTTGACAAAGATGCTTTCCATTTCTGTTAGAAGAAGAGACACTGGAAGAAGGATTGCCTGAAATACAAGAAATGGCTTGAGAAGAAAGGTAATTTTACCTTTGTATGTTATGAATCTAATTAACTGAAGTTTCTGATAATACATGGTAGATTGATTCTGGTGCTACAATTCACATTGCCAAAATCATGCAGGGCTTTCTAACTCAGAGGAAGCCAATAGGAAGTGGACAATACGTCTATTCTGGCAATAGGATGCGTTCACGTGTGGAAGGCGTGGAGACTTATAGACTCATTTTGAAAGATGATTTTCACTTAGATTAGAAAATACCTTTTATATTCCAGACTATTCTAGAAATTTAATTTCTCTTTCAAGGCTATATATTAGTGGATATGATTCGACTTTTCATTATCCTTCTGTGAAACTTTTGAAAGATAATAAAGTTATTGATTTTGGAAATTTGAATGGAAATTAATAAAAACTTGAGCTAGACCCAACATTTGAATGCAATATTTTAACCTTGCATGATAAAGAAATTGGCACTAAGCGATGTATTATCAATGAGAACTCATCAAGTCTTTGGCACAAGAGATTGGGACACATCTCTATTGAAGGAGTCAAAATGTTAGTTAATGATGGAGTCCTAAAAGCTCTTGATTTTTTTGACTTTGGCACTTGTATGGACTGCATAAAGTGTAAGCAGACTAACAAATCAACTAAAGGTGCCAAAAGGAGTTCTCAATTGCTTGAGATCATACATACAGACATCTTTGGACCTTTTCCTACCCCTTGCTTGAATGGTGAGAGGCATTTTATCATATTTATTGATGACTATTTAAGATATATGTATCTCTATTTTCTTCTTAACAAATCAGAAGCACTTGATGCTTTTAAAGTTCACAAAACAGAAGTAGAGAAACAAATTGGTGCTCAGATCAAAATTGTAAGATCTGATAGAGGTGGAGAATATTATGGTAGGTACACAGATAAGGGACAAGTTAATGGTCCATTTGCTGAGTTCCTTGAAAGTGAAGGTATAATTGCCCAATATACCATGCCAGGAACACCACAACAAAATGGTGTGGCAGAAAGAAGAAATCGGACATTAATGGACATGGTAAGAAGCATGATTAGCATATCAAGTTACCTTTATCCTTATGGAGTGAAGCCTTAAAAATCGCTGTGTATATTTTGAATAGGGTTCCATCCAAGGTTGTCCCCAAGACATCTTTTGAGTTATGGAAAGGATGGAAACCTAGTTTAAATCATTTACACATTTGGGGATGTCCAACTGAAGTGAAGGTTTATAACCCACAACTAAAGAAGCTGGATGAAAGAACAATAAGCGGTTATTTTATAGGCTATGCAATTAACTCTAAGAGATTTAGGTTTAATTGTCCTTCTCATTCTCCTAAAATTGTTGAGGTTAGAAATGCTAAATTTCTTGAGGAACATGGAAAAAGTGGGAATTGTTTGACTCAAAGGGTGGAATTTGAAGAAATAAGTGAACCACCTATGGTACCTTTATATATTGGGAACTAGAATGTTGCTCATAAAAATTCTCATGATTTATCTGAACAAGGACAAGTTCAAGATCCACCACCACTTGAGGAGCCGCATGAAGATCAACCCACTTTATCTAAACCCACTGAAGAAGTGTCCGAAATAGTGGGAGTAAGAAAATCCTTAAGAGTTTGAAAACTAACAATTTTTAGTGACTATGTTATATATCTCCAAGAGTCTGATTATGATATTGGACTAAAATATGATCCATGCTTGTTTTCACAAGCCATGAGTGGAGAAAACTCCACACTTTGGTATGATCCATGAAAGAAGAGTTAGAATCTATGGCTAAAAATAAAGTCTGGGATCTCGTTGAGTTACCAGTCTACTATAGGTTCCAAATGGGTCTTTAAAACTAAAAGAGACTCATTTGGTAATATTGAACGATATAAAGCCAGACTTGTAGCCAAAGGTTTTACTCAAAGGGAGGGCATTGACTTCCATGAAACCTTCTCTCCAGTATCAAAGAAGGATTCATTAAGAATAATCATGACATTAGTAGCCTATTCAATTTATAGTTACATCAAATGAATGTGAAAACAACTTTCTTGAATGAAGATCTTGAAGAGGAGGTATACATGCGTCAACCTGAAGGATTTTGTGATAAGGACAAAAGTCACCTTGTTTGCAAATTGAATAAATCCATTTATGGGATAGAGTAGGCTTCCTTCCAATGGTATATTAAATTTCATAATGTTGTTTCTTCATTTGGATTTACGGAGAACATCATTGATCAATGTATATACCTTAATATAAGTGAGAGCAAATATATTTTTCTAGTCCTATATATGGTTGACATTTTCCTTGCAAGTAGTGATTTGGGATTGTTGCACGAAACTAAACAGTTACTTATCTAGAATTTTGAGATGAAGGATATGGGTGAAGCCTCTTATGTCATTGGCATAGAGATTCACAGAGACAGATCCCAAAGATTACTTGGACTGTCTCAAAAGGCCTACGTTGAAAGAATTCTGGAAAGATTGGATGGTAAAAACTGTTCACCTATAGCAGCATCCATAATTAAAGGTGACAAATTCTCTTTGAATCAATGTCCACAAAATGCATTGGAAGAGGAGCAAATGAAAGATATTCTCTATGCTTCTCCTGTTGGGAACCTTATGTATGCACTGGTTTGTACTAGACCTGATATTATTTTTTCGGTAGGAATGCTTGGCATATATCAAGTAACCCTGGTCCTAACCATTGGAAAGCTGGTAAAAGGATCTTGATATATTCGCAAGGAACCAAGGATTTTAAGCTCACATACAAATACTCTGACTCATTGGAGGTGATTGGATATTCAGACTCTGATTTGGGTGGATGCAAAGATACTGATTAATCCACTTTAGGATACATTTTCCTTTTGGCTAGAGGTACTGTATCTTGGAGAAGTGTAAAGAAGACCATTGTTGCAACATCCACAATGGAAGCTGAATTTATAGCATGTTATGAAGCTACATCACAAGTGTTATGATTGAAAAACTTTATTTCCGGCCTTAGGGTTGTCGATTCCATTCAAGGCTATTGAGAATCTTATGTGACAATTCAGTTGCAGTGTTCTTCTCTAAGAATAATAAAACTGGCAGCCGAAGGAAGCACATCGACATAAAGTACTTGATTGTTAGAGACTATGTGAAGAAGCAAGATGTGAATTTTGAGCATGTTAGTACTACTTTGATGATTGTTGATCCTATGACTAAAGGTCCGCCAGCTAATATTTTCAAGGATCATGTAACCCATACGGGGCTTAGTAGCTCATTTAGTCTTGCTTTTCTCTCTAACAGTTTGTCTAAACATTATGTATATTTTGATATATATGATAGTGCATACTTTTGTTTTTTCATGTATTATTTGTGATCATTGGATCAATAAAGTTGGATTTTGTATGACTTATATTAAATTCATTCATAAAGTTGTTAGACAATTTGTTAGAATGTATTGTGCATTGTAATACATGGAAGGAAGTGTTTGTTTAAAAAGTATGACCGCCATGGTTCATGTTATAATATATTCTAGTTAAAGTGATTGTTGCATAACTTTTAGTTGAGTGATAAAGTCTATGGACATATTATATATTTATCTCTCATAAAGGTGTATATGGTGAAACCGGAGGGTCCAATTTCTAGCCATTAAGGCACTTTGGAAGATTACCTCGAAGGCTCGAGGACACGATCAAGTATCCTCCCTCGAGTGTCGGTGACACTCGACCTCGGGGCAGTGATGATTATGGTAATGGTATAAATGGGGAGTTCCCAAGGTACACGGCTAGGACTGACAGAACCTAGTGGGCTACTCTAAACCTGAATTAGGGTGTCATCTAGTTGTCCCATCTTCGCTTCTTTGTCATTAATGTATTTTGTACTATGTTAGGATTCCCCTCCTATATAAAGGGGATCCTTGTCATTTTGTAAACCTCTGTTGCTTCAGTCGCTCTACAGGAAATATACAAGAACATTCTCTCTGCTCTCTAACACATTCTCTTGATATTGTTGCTTCCATTTATTATCTACATTATCGTTCATCATTTATTGCTCATCATTGGCCATAAAGAGCCTTCATTGATTTTATTATAACTGTTAGCCATACTTCGATCACCTTCGATAGCTCCCAGCCGAGCTCCGGAATCAACCTCGAGGCCCCCGAATCGACAAGCTCGAGGCCTCGATAATTAACCTATCGGTTTGGTTATCACCTTATCCTTAACTCTCATTTCGTTACTAAGTCTCACATACATAGCATCAACTGCTTAACAACTAGTATAAAAATAGATCATGTATTTTTAGAGTCCCATAATCAAATTTAATTATTATTACCATTTTCACGGTAAACAGTTAGGCGCCCACCGTGGGGCTAAAAATAATACTGATTATTTTCTTGTTGGTTTAGCTACACAATGCAAGTTATCCTTCACGCTTGTCCTTGTCCAAGATCTTCGATTTCAGGTCAAAATGTCCGACTCAGTAAACAACAATCTGGAGAACCACGGAGAAAATGGCATGGATGTTCCAGGTGCTAGCATACCATCGCAAAACTCTGAGAACGCGCCAGAACCAATCCCCGTGGACGCGGTCTCACGCGATGCTCAACACATCGATGTAAGCTCCCACACTAATAGAAGTGTGCATCAAGGAGACCGACAAGAAGCTCAAGAAACCCGGTCTAGGGAAGAGCGGGAGGCTAGCCTTCACGTTATTTTTGAAATGTTGCAGGCACAACAGCTGGCTATTGCTCAGCTACAAAGTCACTAGAAAACTCCTAGCACGGTAGCACCGGGGACAGCTCCTCCAGCCGAACAGGTACCAGAGAGATCGAGCAACAACGGGTCGATGACCGATCCCATCCTCGTAAAAATGCTCGAAAACCTCACTAGAAGGATCTAATCGGTTGAGAGAATGATAGAAGCCAATGATAAAAAGGTCGAAACCTACAACTTCAGGGTCGATCACATTCCGGGCGCACCCCTGATCCTAAAAGGGTAGATTCGAAGAAGTTCATAAAGAGGTCGTTCCTAGAGGAAGCGGCTCCGAAACCCATTCCAAAGAAGTTCAGAATGCCAGACCTCCCAAAATACAACGGGAACTCAAACCCCAATGAGCACATTACTGCTTACACTTGCGCAGTGAAAGGCAATGACATAAAGGACGATGAGATCGAGTTCTTATTACTAAAGAAGTTAAGGGAAACACTCTCGAAGGGGGCCATGATGTGGTATCACAACCTAGCTCCTAACTCCATAGACTCATTTGCCATGCTGGCAGACTCCTTCATAAAGGCACACGCCGGTGCCATCAAAGTAGCAACAAGGAAATCTGATGTGTTCAAGATCAAGCAGAGGGAGAATGAAATGCTGCGAGAGTTCGTATCTCGCTTCCAAATGGAACGAATGGAACTACCACCGGTCTCCGATGACTAGGAAGTGCAGGCCTTCACTCAAGGTCTGTATGATCGAAGCTCGGTGGCTTCAAAGCAGTTGAAACAGAATTTGGTTGAGTATCCCGCTGTGACTTGGTCGGACGTCCACAACCGATACCAGTCGAAGATCAGGGTTAAAGACGGCCAGCTAGGATCCCCCTCGGGCTCAGTATACCCAAGCAGGCTTCTGGCGAATGAGACAAAGCTAAACAAAGAAAGATATCAGCCATACACCGAAGACAAAAGGAACACCCCGAGGCGCAACCCACCTTACAATGATCGAAGGATAGACTGAGGACAGAATCCTCGGGACCTACCAACAGAGCCAGGTTCGATAGGAACACAGGGCCAACAGAGGCACCTCGCTTATCAGAATACAACTTCAATGTCGATGTATCAGACATCTTGTTCACCATCAATAAAATCAGAGATGCCAGATGGCCCAAGCCTATACAATCGGATCCTTCACAAAGGAACCATAACTTAGTGTGCGAATTTCACAACACGCACGGACACAGGACTGAGGATTGCCGGCAACTCTGGGAGGAAGTGGCCCGGTTACTCGACAATGGTCACCTTTGGAAATTCCTCAGCGACCGAGCCAAAAATCAGTTTCGAGAAAGGAAAACAACCAAAAAGAAGAAAGCGGATGAGCGGCAACATATCATCCACACGATCTTTTGAGACAGCTGCCACTAGCCGAAACACCAAAGTATCCTCCAGTAGAGGGACTAAGAAATAAACCGATGATAAGATAGCAATCACGAGACACGCCCTCGGCTGTATTCGAATAAAGGACCATACCGCGTCCTCCAAACAACTACCAAGGTTCAAAAGCGCCATCACCACTGAGGTATAACCATCTCCCTTTTCATTTTATATTTAATTCTAACCTTTGTGCAGGCGCCTGACCGAAGCAGTCAAAACGCTAACCCAGCTCGAAGACCTTAAGGTTTTAAAGCATGCGTTGTACTCTTTTCCTTCGGCCGAGTTTTTATCCCGAAAAGGGTTTTACCGACAAGGTTTTTAACGAGGTAAAATCTACATGCTACCTAAAGAAGACTCAACAAGTATTCAAGGCTTCTTTTGCAATCAAACTCAAATACTGGGGGGGGGGGGATCCCCCTGGAAGGTCATCCACTCGGAAAAGACAAGAAATGCCAAATGGGGTCCCAATAGGAAAATAATGTACCGGGCCAAACGGTCGAATGAACCATGTTCGTATAACCGGGCCTCGATGGCGAAAACATGTACACTTGTACCATGTAATCAAAGAATATCTTTTATCAAAGCATCTCACACTCCAAAAGAAACTCGGCACCTTTGCGAAAATAACTCCTCTAACAAAACATCCCGAGCACTCGGGGGCTCACATCAACAATTCAACACCTGAATGACCTCCGGGTCGGGACTCCAAACTCATAAGCCCTCAGTGAGGCAACAAGAAAATAACAAAACGTCTCCAAGACCGGAAGTGTCCCAAACACTCGGGGACTAGCGTCAAAATCTCAAAAATCGCACGACCTTAGGGTCGAAATCTCCGAAATCGTAAGCCCTCGATGAGGCAATACAAAGTTTACAAGTAATGTCTCTCGCGTCAAGAAACCCTCGACGACTCGAGGACTGCCATCAAGCGCCATCTCCATCAACTTATCAAAACCTGAGGTCGTAAGGCCACATGCGGGCAGGCTTGGTCTTGTAAGACCTTCATAAGGCAACAACAATACCTGTAAGACCTCAAGCAAGGCATGAATAATACTTGTACCAAGTATCCAAAATTGTAAGGCCTCAAAGGCATGTAAAACTTGTAAGACCTTACTAAAGGCATAAACCCGATCTCAAAGTTTCGGCTATATATCGAACTTGTAAGACCCCTAAAAAGGTATACCCTCGATATAGATGCCGAAACTACTTCACTCGGGACTTAAAGGCTCCGTCCGAACACAAATGACTCCGGTCACAAGGTTGTACCAGCTGAACTAACGCGACTCGAGGACGCCCAACCGTTGCTACAAAATCACAGACCTTCAATTACTTCAAATCTACTTCGAAAAGAACCGGTTAAACATGCTACCCTCGACATAAGCAAAAGAGCTTCGACCATGTCAGCTCCAAATCACAGGCTTCGAGATACTCAGCCTCCGAGCCAAACCTCTCGAGGTGCTCGATTATCACCACATAACGACTCATTATCGAGGTTCTTATCGAACCGTCGAAGAGTTAGGCAAAAATTATTTAAAAAAGTCCTTAACGAGGGAAATATAAAGCCTATAAAAGGTCGCTTCGACCCAAGGCATAAGAGCCATTATCGCTAGCCCACACTAAAAGGCCACATCATCCCAAGGCGTAAGAGCCATTGTCACCAACCCGCATAAATACAAAACTTGAGGGTCTAATGAGCTCGAGTCGAAAACCGATTCGGAGACTGAACCTAAAATAGTTAACTAAATATGCCTAAGAGCAAATCGTAAGAGCTATTGTCGCTAACCTAATGAGCCTCAGGGCCACATACATAAAAGGTCGCTTCGACCCAAGGCGTAAGAGCCATTGTCGCCAGCCCGCACAAATACAAAACTTGAGGGTCAAATGAGCTCGAGTCGAAACTCGATTCGGAGACTGAACCCAAAATAGTTAACTAAATATGCTTAAGAGCAACGCCTAAGAGCCATTGTCACCAGCCTAATGAGCCTCAGGGCCATACACATAAAAGGTCGCTTCAACCCAAGGCGTAAGAGCCATTGTCTCCATCCCGCACAAATACAAAACTTGAGGGTCGAATGAGCTCGAGTCGAAACCCGACTCGGAGACTAAACCCAAAATAGTTAACTAAAAAGGTCGCATCGACCAAACTCGTAAGAGCCTACAGGACAGCCTAATGAGCCCCAGGGCCATATCACAAATCTAAGGATTCCTACCAACTCAAAGGCCAATTGATCTGGCTAAAATCTCGACAAACAGAAACCTGAAAGATACAAAATTGCGAGGTTTCCCCCTTATACATACATGTAATAAAATACAAGCTCCATTTATAGCATACTATGAAAGCACTATATACAAAGACAAAGAAAGAAAATAAATGTCCCCTTTGGGGACTATGGCCCGACGGCCCCGTCCTTGCCATCTTCGACATCAAACAGAAGGAACTTGGCGTCATATTCCTCCGCCTTGGCTTGCTTGATCTCTTCCGAAAGATCGAAACCCCTAGTGTGAAATTCCTCGAGAGCTTCCCTCCGAGATTTGCACTTTGCGTATTCTTTACTACTTATCGCACGACCAAGAGTTCTCCTCAGCTCAGCTCTTGCAGTGGCAACGCTCTTCAAATAGCCCGCCGCTTTCTGGTCCGCCCTAATGCTGCTCATCACAGCCTCGACCTAGGAATTCACCACTTCGGCCTTCACCTTCAAAAGCTCGGACTCGAGCCTTGCGATCATGTTCACTCGTGTAGAATCACTCGCACGAGCAGTTTGGATTTGCATCTCAAGGGTGGAAGCCTTAGCCAAAGCACTCTTCTTGGACGCAACTTGGGCATCTACATGAGCATGCAGCTCGTTAAACTCACATTTGGCCCGGCCAACTTCGCCCCAAAGTCATTCCAGCTCCTCCGTTTTGCTCTTCAATTGAAATATCAAAACATTAATCTCCGAAAATGAAAGGAGGAGCATACGTTGACATGAAATACAAGATACCTGTCTCTCGAGGCAACTCTTGCGGCTCCGGCTCCGATCTGCCTCACATCGCAGGGATACCAGCCCGCTTTCCTTTCTCGCACTAAGAAGCTTAAGGGATTTCTCCCTATCCGAAGCTTTCCGCAACCTAGCCTCAAAGCGAAGCAGCTCGGATTTAAGCCTGTCATAGGCGTGCAAAAGAAAATTCAATAAGAAAGGAAGAGTGTGAAATCAGAATAATCCTATGCCAGCTACCGAAGCTTACCATAAAGCCGAGCCGCTGAGCCTCACCAAAAGTCGAGCCAATATCCAATGGCTTAGTGTCCCCCAAAGCGCCTTTGGTATGAAAAGAAGGAGGCACTAGGTGCTCCTCGCCCTTCGAAGTACCCTCAGCAGAAACGGGGAATGACCTTTCAAAAACAGAGGCCTCCGAAACCGGATGATCAGTCGAATCGCCTCTTTTGAACCGCTGAGAAGGATTCGCCTTGCTGCGAGCCTCCTCACATCCCAGAGACCCTTTTCATTTATCATCGACCCTCGACCCCGAGGTTGGTAGTCTCTCCTCCTCCCCAGAGGGCATGGCCTCATCTCAGAAAAATCTCCAATACCTACGATGGCTAAGTTAGTGCGCTAAAAAGAAAAGTACCATTCTAGGGAAATAAGCCACCAAACTCCTACCATGATGCTTTGCCTCCCATATCCCCTTGGACAGGTCTCGCCACCTGCACTTATCATAGGTTGAACAAGCTGCCAGTGTACAAGACCACTCGGCCAAATCAAGGACCTCGGTCGGCAACAAGGGAGTTGCTACAAAAAATGAAATAGAAAAATGTCGTTATGGAGCCCGCCTCCAAACAAAGTGATAAAAATACAGGTATGACACTTACGTGTGAAATTCCATTTCTCAGGAAAGGTCAGAAACTCTCCAAGAATGATATTGATCATCCGTGCTTGAACGAATCGGCTCATCCATCCTCGGTCTTCGTTCTCTTCGCCGTCAACGGCAGAAGACCAGGTGGATCGACGCTGCAGAGTAATCAAACCCCAATAACGCAATGGCCGATATAACCTCACGAGATGACTGAGAGTAAATTCGAACCTAGCCTTATCTACAAAGTATCTTATCGTCTGCACTATCTTCCAAAGGGATGGGTGAGCCTGCACCAAGGTAACCTAATATCTCCGACAGAACTCAAGCACAACCTGATCGGGGGGACTCGATGTAAAAGTGTGCGTATACACACTCAAAAACCCTTCGACATAGGTCATGATGCTCTCCTCAGAGGAAGGTACTTATAGCACCACTCCTTATCCCCATCCGTAGTCTTTTCTGTTCATTTCGAGGTGTTACTCACCTACTGATGAGATGTACCTCGATGAGTGCTCCCGATGTCCTTGAACGTTGGGAGGTCTCTCCAACATAAAGTCTCTCCTCGAGACAAATCACCTCGAGGCCCGCTCACCAGGGCACCGGCAGTGTACCACCGACCGGACGTGGAACAAAGGCAGCACTCCCCTCTCCTTGATGGGCGGATGTCGACGTAGCAGTCATGGCTACGATAAAATAAGAGGAGGAGGATATAGATCTGGGCAAAGATTTTGAGTTAAAATGACGAGAGAAATAACACAAAGTGCCAAGTTCTATGGAAGAAGCAGTTACTGAGAGCAGCAAAAATCCCAATGGAGAAGCAAGTGAATAAATATATAGGGGCAAAGCAGCGGCGGCTCGCCTACCCAGAGAGCCAATTAATTCTAGCCATGGTAACGTCACTTTTTCCTTGGGAAATGTACTGGCGGGACCACCCCGAGACTCCCTTTATCAGATCGCATGCATGCTGTTATCCTGCAAAATTTGAGAGGTATCGGGACCTCGGGGGCTTCTTGCTATCACAAGCATCGGCCCCAAAGAAGCTATCAACCTAACTTCAATATAGGACCTGAGTTCGAGGGTCCCGATTACTCCAAAAATAAGCTCTAAAGAGTTAATATTAAAATTCGAAGAATAACTCTACAAGAGCAACGATATACAAAGAATGGAAAGACTTAGAGCAAAAAAATCTCTTGCATTGCCAAAAATATCTTTACAAGGGAAGTCTTTACAAGATTCATTCCCTCGGGAGTACATGCATAGAAAGAAAAAAGGAAAAAGCAAAGCGACACAAGGCCTACTTGTCATTGCCACTATCCTCTGAGCCATCTCCAGGATCCTCGTCTAAAGCGACCAAGAGCGCCAATTTTCTCTCCAACTCTCGGGCCTCCTCAATCTTGGCTAAAGATTGACACCTTTGGCTCTGACCCTCTCTAAGGCTTCCCTCCTCACCTCCGCTCTAGAATGGGAGACAACCCAAGCCAGTTTTAGCTTGGCCTCTATCAAAATATTACGGGCTAATTGATTTGCCGTGGCTACGTCCTGCAGATAAGTAGCAACTTTTCCTTTGATCTCGAACTTGGCTGCAGTCAGCACAACAACCTCCTTTAGAGCATTTTAGAGAAGACCATGGGCTGATGCCAACTCCGAGGCCGCTACCTCATTTCGTTCCCTTAGCCCGAGGATCTCCATATTCTTTTGCTCGATCAGCGAATCCCTTTGACCGATCTGTGAAGGGAAATGTAAGCCAGTTAGTATCGAATTATGGGAGCGAAGGGTGGATTCATGCATAACAAAATGCCTGCTCAGCAAGATCAGCTTTTTCTCGGAGGCCCCCCTCCTCATTAAGCCTGGAGAGGGCATGATCATACATCTCCTTACACTACGGCAAAACGGAAGAGTTAGAAGAACGAAGAAAAATGCTCGAGACTAAAGGAAATACACATAAAATAGCTATCACCTACTGTATGAACCTCTCCGCTGCGTTGACGGTGCCGAGAGCGTCGAGATCAACGTTCTTGCTAACATCGTCAAGAATGTTTCCATGCACGCCTCCCCCCTTGAGAGGACCCCCGACTTTGGTGGTGTTCGCATCCTGAGCATCCCTTAGCTCCCTTGACGAGAACTGAGGGCCCAAACTGAAATCACCTATGTCATCGATGTCCTCGATGAACAATTTCTGCCCCCAAAAAGCTCCGGGTCCAGACCCTTCGGGACCAGCAGCAACGGTCCCCCAGCAAAAACTGCACTATATCCGGCTACAGGATCCGGAACCACATTGACACCCTCCGCGAGGGTCTTTGCCACATGGGATGGACCTAAGTCGGCCGTTCCCGATCAGCGGCTTCCGGTCGAGGTGCCTATGAGGCTCCCACGCCCGATCTCATTATATGCACCAAACGACACTCGTCCTCATCATCATCCTCATCCTCAGCGTCGAGGCTTGTTCCGAAAGTTGAAGTCAAGGTCCTAGTCACGGATCGAGGCCCGCGTGACTTAGGTTTTTTTTTCCGCAGGAGGATCTGCAGCTTCCTTACCCTTCCTTTTGTTGCCCTTAGCGGGCTTCAAAGCCTCCATCTCGCCCCTAGGAGGCGGCCTCATCCGCATACTCTCACCAAGGCCTGCACGAGCACAGTATCTATAACTTATCAACACAAAGGATACGGGGAGAAACATAAGGCTAAGAGATAGGTGACAAGGGAAACTTTACCATGATTCTTGGCCACCCACCGCTTCTTGGCTAGGTCGGGCTAAGATCAGAAAAGATATGGGAACGAGGTATCCAACCGCCCGATCTATCTCGACAGATCTAGGACCGTTTCGGGATACCAAGCGGTAGCTGCAGAAACAAAATAAGATCATTTTTTCGGAAGGGAGGAAAGAAAATTGCGAAACATGTTCGAGGGAAAAAATACTTACGCTGTGTGTTCCACTTCTTCGGGAATGGCATCCTCCCAGTCGGAATAATGTCCGAGGTCTTCACCCCAACAAACCTGTTCATCCATCCTCAATCCTTGTCCTCGTTGGTACATGAGAAAAACGATTTTTTGGATCGGTGGTGAAACTTGATCAAACCTCGATAAAATCAAGGGCTATACAACCTAATCAAATGGTTGAGGGTAAAGGTCTCTCCCTCGACCCTATCAGAGAAATGGCAGAGCATCAAGACTATCCTCTAGAAAGAAGGATAAATTTGACCAAGGGTCACTTGGTATTTGTCGCAGAAATCAAGGATAACCAGATCTATCTCCGGGGGAGGGGATTTAGGAGGATAGATCGAACCCAAAGTGAACGGGTAAGTATATACATGAAGGAAACTAGCCTTGTAATATGTTATGTTCTCATCAGGGCGGGGAATCTCCACTTCCATTTCCTCCCCCCATCGGCAGTCTTCCTTCACCTTCCCTATGTTGGTCACAACACTAATGTACCGGGACACGTGTTCACATTGGACCACTGTAGACGAGGTTTTGTCGACGGTAAAATCCTTCGACATGTCAAGCTCGGTGAGAGTACATTGTCCTATGGTGGGTATCACTTTTGGTTTCCCTTTAGACATTCGAGATGAAGAGGCAGCCTCATCTTTGCGAGGAACCGCCATAGAGGTTCTAGCCATGATGATGGTGAAATTTCTCTAAGAAAGTAAGAAGAAAGGATGTAAGTAGGGATGGGTCTGGCTTTGCAAATTTGAAGATCTTGGGAAAGTAAGAATTATCTAACGATTGGTGCATTTATAGGAGTTGTGTGGGAAGAGGAAGGGACGAACTAGTAGCAGTTCGTTGGCTTCTCGATAGTCGCATTTGACGGCGACCCTTGCATAGTTTTTTGGGCATGGCATTAAATGCTTTGTAGGCTGACATCACGGCGATGATGCCCTCGGAATAGAAGCTCAAAATCATTTCCTATCACTTTGTTCTAGGAAATGTGGGGACTATCTATATACGGTGAAATCGGTGTCGTGCCCCCCTTTTTTCCCTTTGCGGAGAGAAGTCCAGGTTTCCGACATTTATAGGGGTAATAAATCATTTCCTTTTGAGATTTGGGTATTTGAAGAGTCGCCACCTAATGGATTATGGTGCGTTAGGGAACCCAGAGCGATTAAATCTTGATTAGTTTGCATTACCAGAGATTTAGGGTACGGACTCGAAATAACCTTGAGGGGAAGGTGTTACGCACCCCTCTCGGTCCACAACGATGGGTCCCGATCAACTTATACTTATGAACTAGTACTTTAACAAATAAATAATTTAAACACATAATTACAAATAAGAGTAGGTTTTGGACATTACATGACGCAAATAATGAGACAAAGAAGAGACTTGAACGAACTATGTACATATAGAAAGGTAAAGTTTAAGTAAATGGAATTTGGGAAGAAGGGGTCCTAGGTTGGTTAGCCTACAGGATCACCCCACGCAATGCCCAATAAACACTCCTCAATGAGGGGCTACACGTGATATTAACGCATAGTCATCATATCCCTTTCTACCCAAGTCCCTTCCCTTGGTAATAGCCTAAAGCATTCTAGCAACCTTGACAATGTCCTATCCGTGCACTACCCGTTCCTTCCTCGTGGCCCTGGAGGTATTTTAGGACCCCTATTCTTTGGACAGTTCTAGACTTTTCTAAGGTTTTAAAAGGATAAAAATCGAGGCGTCAATCAAGAACAGTTAGGACTGCATTTAGAGAAACAAGTTATAGCCTCACAGTTACCTCCTCAAACATAACAAGTAAGTGCACGTCTTCAAACAACATTCAAGTACTTAGAGAGAAAAGCCTGGAACATGATATCTAGGTGAGCAGGGGTTATACGGTGTTGAATTAGGACAATGTGTGAGAGATCCTATTTAACTCGCCTACTGATTTAATTCTATTAAATCTGGACAGTTTTAAGTAACAAAACATAGTTCCGGAGTTGCAGAATTTAAATCGCCCTATAGGCTTGCCTAAACGCAGAACAGTGATGTCCTAAGAGCATGGTATCTATATTGATGCAGTAAAATAGTGAACAGTTTTAAAACGAATATCTTAGATCCTATAGGCATGCTTTCTAGTGATAATAGATTAAGGTAGTGTTCGAAATTCATTCAAAGAAATAGACAGTTGATTTAATCCAATTCAAAAGTAAACTAACATGAATTAGACTGACGTGTGTAACTGAATTGATTTTAATTCTATAGGTAGAATTTTTTATCTTAATTCCTATAGGTATGGTATCTAATTGTTAAGAGCTGATGTTGGAACTTATGGGCATGATTTTAGTGAGACAAATGTAAATACATGCAGTAGCAGGAATTGAACTCAATCACTTTACACTTTATAGGCATGGTATCTAATTATAAATTTGATTTTAAACCTATAGACATGGTTTCTATTGTTGAATCCATTTAAATCCTATAGGCATGGTTTCTAGTATGGTAAAGCAAATATAGCAAGTATATTAACATAATCCTATAAAAATGGTATCTACCTGAATTATCTCACAGATATGTAACTACCCACCCCTTTTTCACTAATCACCCCATTGTTGTTTACAAATAATTATTATAGACCAGCTGAACAAATTACATAAACAAATAAAGAAAGAAAAGAAGATGTTAACTATAGGGAGCCTGAAGTAGGCCCAAATGACTTCCCAAGCCTCCAATAGCCTTAAGTGCCAAAGTACCATAGACAATATCATGTCTAGGTGTGCCAAAGTTCTCTAAAGACCTCAAGGTTCCCGGGCAGTGCTCACACCTAGACCTTTTCTCAACAATAACTGATTTAAGTGCAGTGTGGAAAGGCCATCTCTGACATGCCAGAGTTCAGAGAAATCTCATGGATCTCAAGGCATTACACATGCCAGAGGGGCAGGACCTAAATATTCTAGGAGTAGTGGAGAGTGCTTGACACAGAAAGAGTTTGGTAGACAGAGAAAGAAGGTATTAGTAGCAGAAAGAATTTTTATGAAAGTCAGAACATAGTTAAGAGTAGGAATAGTTTAAGAAGACATTTAAAACAGTCAGAAAGCAGGTTAGAGAACATATAGCTTCAGAACAAATCTCACACAAGGGATGGAGGTAGGGGAACACCTAGCATACACCTTAGTGATGTCAATCAAGTACATAGATGGTAGTTACAAAGTTAAGTTGAGAACACATAGGTTTAAGACACAAGCAGAATTACATTAGAACAAACTGTACTAGATAAACATTTCATGAAAAACATTTAAGGTATTAGAACAAGCAGGGTTTGGTCATGCTAAACAGTATGAAATCATAAGCTTGAAACATGCTTTGTGATAAGTAATCTAGGCATACTGATTACATCTAAGTAGAATAGCTCATAAAACTGGAAATCAAGATTGATAAACTGTAGTAACAAAGTAAACACATAGCTTGGAATATGAATTTAATTAGAACATACCAGTTAAGGAGAGTATGTAAAATATAGAGTAAAGATAATGCCAGTAGTCAGCCTTGGCTTACAACCCGCTGAACTAGTAGGAATGGTAAGGAACATAAGAGAGTAGAGGGGTTTTGAGAGTATAATAGTGTAGATGAACTAGAGTGCTTTGTTATTGTTATCTTGATTTCAAAAGAAGAGAAGGTTTATATAGGAGTCGAAAACTTAACAAAATAAGGCAAGAGATCAATTGAGTAGTAAATCAGGGAAGTTACCCATAAATCAACAAGTTCTTCCCTTAATCAAGGGACAATTCAATCAACGGTAAACATGCTAGGTATTTAAGGAAAAGAATAAAGTAAAGCTTTATGTATAGAATAGGTAATTAAGGGTAAATGCATAGAAGTTTAATTAAGGAAACAAATCAATTATAATCAGTGGAATACAAACAAGGCAAGGAGGACAATTAAGGCAGGTAAATTCAATCAAATTGGGTAAAGAAGTAAGAATCAAAATGTTAAATGGAAAGGATTCAAATTAAACCAAAAAACAAGGGATTCAGAGTAATCAAGGGTACAGAAAATCATGAAAGAAGCAGCATGCTTAGCATATAAAATGACGTAAAGCATGAATGGACAGTATTTCACATAGCCTTAACAAAACCCATGGCTAAATGACATTGATTTGTAGAGAAGCATACAAGCTTTGCATGAATGGCTAGTATAAATACACGTTCATAATATCAGTGAAGGTTTGAACTAAGAAAATTTTAGTAGAAGCATGCTAGGACAAGTAAATCATGAGAAGTCACAAGAATCCAAGGCAAGAACACAGTCAGAGGTACCCGTATTAGAAACCAAACGAAAAACCCCAAAACATTAGGGTTTTCAGTACAAACGGGCTAGGGTTGCAACAAGTTTATAAAATTAGTCAAAATGTGTGAGAATCAGAAGTTTAAACACAAAGAATCATCAAACAAAGTTTAAAAAATTCCAAAACCCTAATTTTAGAAAAAGATGAAAAACATTTGAAATCATACGATTCTTGTAAAGAATTTCAAGGCTATTTTAAAAAACATAAGAAACAAACTCAAATCGTCTTAGATCTGTACAGATCTAGAAGGTTTAGAAACGAAATTAGGGCTTCGAAGAGAACCATACAGAGATGAAGAAGATATATTGAAAAACCCTTAGATCGTGGCTAATATAGAACGATATTTCACTCGAAATCACACTAGAATGGCAAAGAACAAGCGAGAGATGAACCATAGATGCAAATCTACATGGCCCTGGTCCCTTAAGGGCCTTAGAGATGGCAAGAGTGACATGAGAGAAGCCATTGGAGGCCTGAGAGATGATAAGAGGTCACCGGAGATGGCCATAGATGGGGGGGGGGGGCGGCGTTTGGAAATTAGGGTTTAGGTTGAGAGTGTTTTGAGAGCAAAGAGGATTTTAGGGCGACGGGGTGGGTTGTAGCATGAATTAGGTTTGGGGGGGATGGGTATTGGACGGTTTAATTAGGAAAGGGAGAACCTGGGCCATTGATCAAAATGATCAACAACCAGGATTTGGCCGGGGATTGGGTCGGGTAGGTAGTGATTTGGGCCTGGGTATTTAATCCAAAAATTGGGCTGGGTATTGGGGCTGAAATTGAAATAAAATTAGGCTAGATTTTAAATAGCCATTTAACACTATATAATTTATAATAAATAATAAATAATTTCTAAAAAAATAATTTCGTATACTATAATGATTAAAATAGTTTTTTAATATTTTAAAAATATAAAAGACTCTTTTATGCATTAATAACGTAATTATGTATTAATAAGGCTAATATTTCAAATATATGCAAATTGGATTTAAAAATATAAATACAATTATAAAAAATATACTAAAAGTATTTAAGCAATATTTTGGCATAAATATAGAATTTAAAGGGCTAAATTACCACAACAATAATTTGAAGGATAATTATTGAAAATTTTATAAGTAAAAAGTGAAGAAACAAATCAATTTTAAGCTTTTAGAAATATAGAAGAAATTATAAAAAGCTTATGCATGCTTATATAGCCGCTCATCCCCATCTACCACTCCCTCTCCTTCTCCTCCCTTACCCTTACCGGGTAAGCACTTCCTGCGACCACGCCATTGGTAACCACTTCCGGCGACCCTTTTCTCCCCCCCTTTTCTTCTTCCTTTAGTTGTCAGTGTCACACCTCCTTTTTACCTACACCCCGGAAGGGAGTATAAAGGGAGTTTTTTCAATTAAAGGACAATCGAAACGGTATTTATTGTTAAAAGATTCAGAGTCTCCACTAGGGAGATTTATGGTGTCCCAAGTCACCGGTTTTAAATCCCAAATCGAGGAAAAATTGACTCTGTTTAACAGTCCGGGAACCAGAAATCCGGGTAAAGAATTCTGTTATCCCGGGAGAAGGTGTTAGGCATTCCCGAGTTCCGTAGTTCTAGCACGGTCGCTCAACTGTTACATTCGGCTTAATTATCTGATTTTAAACAATTATGAACCTATGTGCTGATTTTAACTTTCGACCGCTTTTAATTAATTTTTAAATAAAATTGAACGTCGTTTAAAACACGTCTTTGGATCGTGCCACATGAAATGCACCCGCCATCCTAAACATATTTTATTTAACGTTTTAAGATTTGATTTGGGTCACATGAAATGCACACCCGAGTTTAGGAAGGTAATATTATTAAAATACGCGCCTAAAGTGACTACACATCTTCAGGTTTGCGAGGGCCATGGAAATTTGTTAAATGGCACGTCTCGGATTCTAGGTATTTTAAAAGGAATAATTAAGCGAAGGCCACACAATTCTCTTTTTTGGCTTGGCATGGCACACCTAAATTCTAAATTAAAAGGGATTAGTTCAACTACATTCAGAGGGCCATAACTATTTATGTTATTGGTACTTCCTTTAACTGGTGATTTATTTTGCTAAAGCTAAATCAAAACACCAACCCAGCACAACGATTATATGACCCAATTGACAAAGCTTGATTTGAGCAACCCTTGATACAGGCCTAATACGTGAAGAAACTGGGCTCCAGGTGAAGCCCAACACAGCGACCACACTATTTGAGCAAAAGGAAACTAACACGATCGGGCCAAAATCAATGGCCCAATATGCCACGGCCAGAGAGTTGGCTGTTTTTAATGGTTTAGGCTAAACCTCGAAAGTAGGCCCAATTCAAGGATATTGCAACTGAGAGGCGAAGGCCCAGAATCGAGCCCTTGAAGGAATCAATCTAACAGGGCAAATATGCTGATCCACAAATCCTTTCAAATACAAAATTAAAACTCAATTTGCTACTGAATAATATGCAGCTTTAAACTACGGCAAAACTCGAGCTACCTTTAGATACTAAACAGGGAAGCAAAACTTAACAAATCCTAAGAAATTAACTACTGAAACACTTAACTATATAGTCACATGGATAGCTTAACTTTAAACATACTCCTTTCAACAACACTAATACTAAAGCTGGCCTACATAACCAGCCCTTTCATGCACATTTGATACCCCCACAGTGAACTTCCAAGCTGATATTACTACAACAGTCCATATTCAGAACGAACAGAAAGGAGCATAAGAAAATTAATCTAAGCTAAACAATTTCGAAGGTGCAAAACATTGAATAACAACTACATTAGTATAAATCTCTATTCAAGTGAACCAATCTTCATATTCATCCATTTTCATACATTGGAAGGTGAGATGAGTACCTGAAATGAAAGGAACAAGTAAATAAAGAAGGATCAGCGGTTTGTACTTCAGCAGAGATTGACAGCAGCAACAAAACAACCCAGATTCAGTGATGAAACCACAGAATTAGTTCCAAATCCAATGGAACAGTAACTTCATAGTTCAAAACCCAGTAAAATGCAATTCAGCAAGCTAACACCAGCTTCAAACACATAGCCAACCCGATAAACACCAAAATCTGACCTCACTGACTAAACCTCAAACCATTTTAAAGTCCAGACCAAAAAAATGTTTCAAAGAGTGAAAATTTCGAGGTGTAGAGCCAAGTCTCAATGGAACAGTAGCAGCTTTTTTTTTTTTTGTATTTTTCTCCCTTAGGTCTCTTAGCTTTTGGATTTCCTCCCCCCTTTCAGCCTCAAGTAACTATGCCTTTATAGGCAAGTTACTAGGGCAGCCAATATATGCTAGGTTTTGCATTTTAGACCTCTCTTAACTTTCCTTTTTGCTACTTAGCCCCTGATTTTTTGACTTGATAACCAAGTTAAAGTGTAAAATTCCCTAGAAGACCCCTACTAGAGGCTTCTAAATTAGTTACCTAAGATTACCCTATCCTAAACTTCCTAAATTACCCCCCAAGTTCCCTGAAATTACCCCTTAAGGCCAGGCAGAACCCGGGTTGAAATGACCCAATTTAATGGGTCTGACAATCCAAATTAAACCCCCATCCGGGCCTTTGATTCTTTAGAACCCAATTAAAATCTATCAAGGATTCACCATTCTAAACACTGACCTAATATTACCCAAAAGAAAATCACGGAAACCTTAAACCAAAGCCCAAAACCAAAAAGAAAAATGAAAATGAATTAACTAATTTTAAACAACAACAAAATAACTATGCTGATTATCAAACAAGTCATGCATGGACAACATTGATGACGAGCATACAATGAAGACATAGAAACACAGACACAGAAAAAAAGATGAAGAAGGACGACTTAAAAAAGAAAATACGAGAAAAAAAATAAAAAAACACGTAAAAATACCTAAAACGGGCTGGCCAAGCCTTGGAGACCTTCCTCGATCTTTCGATTTTGACCGAAAGGGGTCTTAATCATGAGTTCTCAAATGAAAACATATGACCAAGGTCCATTTCGGCCTCAATCATCACCAACTCTGCCAATTTTAGGGTTTGACATTTTAGGTCTCATTTTCGATTTAAGATTCGATGAGTTCGGGGGTGATTCGAGGGTAAAGGGTTAGTGATTTAGGATGGGGAGACGGAGAGGGTTCTAGGGTGTGAATTTGGGCTGGTTTGGCGGTGGCGCCGCCAGGTTAAGGCGGTGGAATTAGGGGCGGCGGGTAGGGTTTCTGTGAGAGAGATGAGAGAGATAAACGGAGAGGGGGGGCTATTCGAATTGAACTGCCTCTAGAGGTTTAGGACAGTTTTAAATGAAAGTGATGAAATGATCTGGGTCGTTGGATGCAACGAGACGAACGACCATGATTTGTTGAGGTTTATCGAACTCGAAACGACGTAGTTTCATGCCTGTACTACGTCGTTTCTTGAGCCTTAGGGACAGAAGGGTTATGGCCTGGTATGGGCATGGTTTGGACAGGTTTTACATTGGGCCTGGGGAAAATAAAAATGGTCCAAACAGACTTCTTATTGAAATTCTTTTCTTTTTCTTTTTCAATTTCAAATCTTTTTTCTTTTCAAATTAAAATAAAACCTAAATTAATTTTTAAAACCAAATTAACCTACCCAATTAGATTAATCACTCATCATAATATTTACAATAATTAATTAAATCCTAAATTTACAGAAAAACTATAAAATTCAAAATTAAAGAGTTAAAATGCAAAATGAACTATTTTTGTGATTTTCATACCTTATAAAACAAACTAATTTACTAATTAATCTAAAAATGTAAAATTAAATCCTAAATGCAGATGCAACATATTTTTGTATTTTTCATTAATTAAAAAATAAAAATACACAGACCAATGCAAACGATTATCAGAAAATGCCACAAAATCCACAAAAATTGCGAATAATGAAAAGAAATTATTTTAGTTTAAATTTATGGGAGTAATTCATATAGGGCAAAAATCACGTGCTCACAGTTGCCCCTCTTTGCCCGGAAACACAAAGAGTTTTCGTGCAAAGATAAAGTAAGCGGACACGAGCGATTTTTGCCCGTTTGAATACTCCGTGGGAAGCATATTTGAAAGATTTGACCGCACCCTGCTTCCGAAGTTGCCTACATATCCTTGGCTGTAAAGGAATCAGGTCAGTGTAGTTCGGGAAGTTTCGGCAGCTGGGACTACCAGGAAGTTGTGATTTCACTGTTGTTGCTGTTGCTGCTGCTTACTGTATCCCCTTATTACACTATGATAAAATAAAAAGAAGCTAGACTATGCTATGATCTATATATTACAAAATCCTATCTATATCTTCAAACTTGCTCTTATGGTTCTTGTTGCCTTGTTGACTTGTATCCTCCCGGTGGAATCCCTTTGTTGTCGCTTTGTAATCTGAGATGTTTTCCATTTCTCCGGGTGGATGCCTGACTGCTGAACTTGAATGTATTCCCTACTCTCCAGGCAGGCTCCTGACTTCTAACTTGAAATGTATTCCCTACTCTCCAGGCGGGCTCCTCTAACTTGAACTGTATTCCCTGCTCTCCAAGCGGGCTCCTGACTTCTAACTTGAAATGTATTCCCTGCTCTCCAGGCTGGTTCCTGACTTCTAAAGTTGAAACGTATTCCCTGCTCTCCAGGCGGGCTCCTGATTTCTAAACTTGAATGTATTCCCTGCTTTCCAGGTGGGCTCCTGACTTCTAACTTGAAATGCATTCCCTGCTTTCTAGGCGGGCTCCTGACTTCTAACTTGAAATGCATTCCCTGCTCTCCAGGCGGGCTCCTGACTTCTAACTTGAAATGTATTCCCTGCTCTCCAGGCGGGTTCCTGACTTCTAAACTAGATAGGACAAAGAAAATTTTTTGCCCCAGTTTGGGTATCTGGACGCATATGTAAGTGCAAAACGAACCACGTTACCAAATATCAATAAGAACTTGAAAGCTAAAACTTGAGTTATACTCCCTTGTTCTTCAGGTGGGCTCCTGATTGCTGACTTGAAATGTATTCCCTGCTCTCCAGGCGGGCTCCTGACTGCTTACTTGAACGTATTCCCTACTCTCCAAGCGGGCTCTTGACTTCTAACTTGAACTGTATTCCCTGCTTTCCAGGCAGGCTCCTGACTTCTAACTTGAAATGTATTCCCTGCTCTCCAGGCGGGTTCCTGACTTCAACAAAATAGACAAGACAAAGAAATTTTTTTTGCCCCAGTTTGGGTATCTGGGAACAGATGTGAGTGTAAAACTACATCATGTTATCAAATATTACTATGAATTTGCAAGCTAGGTCCCATTATCCAGGGGGGTCCTGACAACTCTTAATTAAACGACAATTTTTAAATCTAAGTTATATCTTCTAAAGGTGTGACTTCTGCTAAATTTTGTTATCTAGGAGGGTCTTTAAACTACTCCCCATTATCCAGGAGGGTCCTGAAAATCAAAGGTCAAATTTTATCTTAAGAGTGATCACTTTCATGGCTGAATTATACTACCCTACAGCAGAATTTACGCTAAATGTTGTTATCTAATCGAAATCTTAAAGCTAAGTCCCATTATTCAGGAGGGTCTTGGAAACTCCTAATTGAATTCTATCTCGAACATGCAAATTTCTAAGCTAACTTATATTTCTTTGGGATACATTTATGCTAGATTACGCTATTTCTAAACTTTACGCTAGGTCCCATTTTTCAGGAGGGTCCTGAAAATAAAAAATCAAACCTGTTTGGTGATTGACTTTCTCCGCGGAGAGTTTATCCGAAACAAACGAAATTTCATGCCCCTGTTTTAATCAAAGAAAAAACTTGTCAGTTTAAAATGTGGTGGTTGGTTGATGGCATTCTTTGCTGAAGGTCTCTCCGCTGCATTGTTTTGTTTTGACTGGCTTCCCCGAATTGGCCCTGAACCGCTTGACTTTTCGACTGACTTTCAAAACCCTATGACCCTGAATGACCCGAGTATTCTGTACTTGAACCGTTATTTCACACCTCTGACCCCTTTAACGGAACCTCTACATCTCCCATGAAATTACCAAATCATTTTGCCGATGGAACTCTTCCTGGCACTTTACCCCACTTTACATCATGCTATCTTTTGGTATGCTCCGGCCGCACTGTGCTTTGCAATCTTGAAGCTGGTAGTGAGCTTTGAAATTCCTTCTTATTTGCTTAAACAGAACTGACACTGGGGACATCTTAGAGAAATAAACCCAAAAGAAATGAAATGCATTGACTTTCGAAATTAAGGATAAGGAAATCCAAAACTGGAAGACTATCTGAAGAGGAAAAAGAAAAAGGACTTATCTGAGTGGAGTAGCCGACACCAATGATCATGACACACATTTTGGATTACTCGGCCCAATCTGTCCAACCAATCAACTTCCAATTGCCACACTTTGTTGCCCCGAAATTTCCATAACCTGATTTCTTCAACCAAATCCTGACCTTGTTCATTCTGCAGTGCCTTGAAAGGTTTCCACCAGCAGACCTCTCTCATCCGTTCATCTCTCAACTCACTTTCGCCTTACGGTGCCCGTGAGGGTTTTCACCAATAAAACTCTCTCATTTTTTATTTCTCTCAGCTCCTGTCGCCTTACAGTGCCCGTGAGGGTTTTTACCAATAAGACTATCTCATTTTTGATTTCTTTTCCCTTTTTGGACCAGAGTGTTTCCTCTTATGTGAATCACCGCTACCTGCTTTCCTTGGCATTTCTTGAAGACTGATCAGAAGGTCTTTCTTTGGACCATAATGTGGGCTTTTGGATGAGGTTAGAAAGAAAGGGTATAAAAAGGCTCAAAACAACTCATCATGGGTTCAAAATTACAACTTTCGGAACCAGATTTCTTACAACAACCACAACTTCTGCCCCAGTTTCTTGCTTGGGGATTTTTGGATTTCTGTTTTGATAAGACCGAACCATGAGGCTGCCTACGTATCCTTAAAAGGAATCAGGTCGAATATAGTTCATGTCATAGAAATTACTTTGTTGTTGTGATTTTTCTTTTTCTCTTTCTTTGCTCTCTCTTTTGCTTTCTTTTTCCCTTTTGTTGTTTTTCTTCCTCTCTTTTTCCTTTTCATTCTTTTCTTTCTCTTTTCATTCTTTCTTTCTCTTTTCATTCCTTCTTTCTCTTTTCATTCTTTCCTTTCTCTTTTCTTTTCTTTCTATTTTTCTCTCCTTTCTTTACTTATCTTTTACGCTTGTGTTTCCAATATTTGTTAGTGATTCCGAAAGAGGGGTATGGAAAAAAAAATAAGGCTCAAAGGGGGTGACAAGGGATGAAGTGTTTAGATAGCAGAACAAAATACCTTCATCATTTCAATATTCAAAACATGTCAAATACAAACAAGTACAATCAAACAAAAAAAAATCATACATAGTATCTCTTGACTGCGTCAGAGTTGATAGCAATTTCTACACATTTGCCTTCTACATCTGTCAAATACAATACACCATTGGACAACACTCTAGTTATAACGAACAACCCCTGCCAATTTGGGGCAAATTTTCCTTTTGCTTCATCCTGATGAGGAAGAATGCGTTTCAATACTAACTGACCCACTTCAAACTTTCAGGGACGCACCTTCTTATTGTATGCTCTTGCCATTCTCTGTTGATACAACTGGCCATGACACACTACTGCCAGTCTCTTCTCATCGATCAAACTCAATTGTTCCAAGCGGGTTTTGACCCACTCCTCATCATCGATCTCAGCCTCCGCGACAATTCGAAGGGATGGAATTTCCACTTCTGCGGGTATTACTACTTCGGCGCCATACACCAACAAATAGGGAGTCGCCCCCACTGAAGTACGTACAATAGTGCGATAACCCAGCAATGCAAACGACAACTTTTCATGCCACTGCCTAGAACTCTCCACCATTTTTCGAAGTATTTTCTTTATGTTCTTGTTAGCCGCCTCGACTGCTTCATTCGCCTTGGGACAATATGGGGTGGAATTGCAATGCGCAATCTTAAACTGTTGACACACCTCTTTCATCAGATGACTATAAAGATTAGCACCATTATCTGTGATGATTACCTTCGGTATCCCGAACCGAAAAATGATATTTGAGTGCACAAAATCAACCACCGCCTTCTTGGTTACAAACTTGAATGTTTTAGCCTCAACCCACTTGGTGAAATAATCAATGGCCACCAGAATGAACCTGTGCCCATTGGATGCTGCTGGCTCAATTGGTCCAATGAAATCCATGCCCCAAGTAACAAAGGGCCACGGTGCAGACATCGTGTGTATTTCAGATGGTGGAGAATGAATCAAATCTCCATGCACTTGGCACTGATGACATTTATGCACGAAACTGATATAATCTCACTCCATAGTGAGCCAACAATAACCTGCCCGGAGAATCTTCTTTGCCAGCACATACCCACTCATGTGCGGCCCACATACTCCAGAATGTACTTCGGTCATAATAGCTGTGGCCTGCCTAGCATCTATGCATCTCAGCAATCCAAGATCTGGAGTCTTTTTGTACAAAACTCCTCCACTTAAGAAAATTCCACTTGCCAAGTGACGAATTGTTCTCTTTTGATCACCTGTGGCGTATCGGATATACTCCTCTTCAAATGTATTCCTTGATATCGTGAAACCAAGGCTCCCCATCGAGCTCTTCTTCCACCATATTACAATAAGCATGCTGATCGCGGACCTGAATATGCAACGGGTCAACATAAGCCTTATATGGATGATGTAACATCGATGCCAGAGTAGCCAAAGCATCAGCGACCTCATTATGAATACTCGGAATATGCCTGAACTCTATTGCTTGAAACTGTTGGCAAAGATCACGCAAATATTGTCGGTACGGTATGAGTTTTAAATCCCGTGTTTCCTATTCTCCTTGAATCTGATACACCAGAAGGTCCGAGTTACCCAAGACCAAGACTTCCTGGACACCCATATCCACAGCCATCCTCAAACCCAGAATGCATGCCTCGTACTCAGCCATGTTGTTAGTACAGTAGAACCGAAGCTGAGCCGTAACAAGGTAATGATGCCCTGTTTCAGAAATAAGTACCGATCCTATCCCAACGCATTTCATGTTTGCAACCCCATCAAAGAAAAGTTTCCATCCTGGCTTTTCAATCTGTTCTTATTCATCAATGTGCATTACCTTTTCATTAGGGAAGTAAGTCTTCAAAGGCTCATATTCTTCATCTACAGATTCTCAGCCAAATGGTCGGCCAATGCTTGTGCTTTCATTGCAGTCCTAGTTACATAGATGATGTCAAATTCTGTGAGCAAGATTTGCCACTCTGCGAGCCTCCCTGTGGGCATAGGCTTCTGAAAGATATACTTTAACGGATCCAAACGAGAGATGAGGTAAGTGGTGTAAGATGACAAATAATGCTTCAACTTCTGTGCCACCCAAGTGAGGGCGCAACACGTACTCTCAAGATGAGTGTACTTAACCTCGTAAGTTGTGAACTTCTTGTTGAGATAATAAATGGTCTGCTCCTTCCTGCCGATAATGTCATGCTGGCCCAACACACAACCAAATGAACTGTCCAGGACCGTCAAATACAGAATCAAAGGTCTCCCTGGTTCTGGCGGGATCAACACAGGTGGGTTTGACAAGTACCCCTTTATCTTATCAAAGGCTTCCTGACATTCATCTATCCACTTGACTGCAGCATCTTCCCTTAACAATTTGAAGATAGGCTTGCAAGTTATCGTGAGCTGAGCGATAAACCGGCTGATGTAATTCAATCTTCCCAACAGACTCATCACCTCAGTCTTATTCTTTGGGGGTGGCAATTCCTGGATAGCTTTGATCTTTGACGGGTCTAATTCAATGCCTCGGCGGCTGACTATGAATCCCAACAACTTTCCAGACGGAACACCGAACGCATATTTTGCAGGATTAAGCTTGAGATTGTACCTACGAAGCCTTTGGAAGAACTTTCTCAGATCTCTGACATGGTCAGACTGCTTTCTAGACTTTACAATCACATCATCTACATAAACCTCGATCTCCCTATGTATCATGTCGTGGAATATAGTCGTCATTTCCCTCATGTAGGTTGCCCCAGCATTTTTCAAACCAAATGGCATGACTCGATAGCAGTACGTTCCCCATGGCGTAATGAATGCTGTCTTTTCTACGTCCTCCTCATCCATTAAGATCTGGTGGTAACCCGCATAACAATCCACAAAAGAACCAATTTCATGTTTGGCACAATTATCGATCAATATATGGATGTTCGACAATAGGAAGTTATCCTTGGGACTTGCCTTGTTGAGGTCTCGATAATCAACACACACCCTGGTCTTGCCATCCTTCTTCGGCACAGGCACTACATTGGCTAACCAAGTGGGATACCGAGTGACTCGAATGACCTTGGCCTCAAACTGTTTGGTGACCTCTTCATTAATTTTCACACTCATATCAGTTTTAAATTTCCTCAGCTTCTACTTGACAGGGGGGAATGCCGGATCAGTGGGCAATTTGTGAACCACCAAGCCAGTGCTTAGACCTCGCATGTCGTCATAGGACCATGCAAAAACATCTTTATACTCGAACAATGTTTTAATTATCTCCTCTATGAGTTGTGGTTCAAGATGGACACTTATTTTAGATTCCCGGACATTATCTTGGCCCCCTAAATTGATTGCTTCTGTATCGCTCAGGTTAGTCTTGGGTTTTTCTTCAAAATGGCTTAATTTTTTACTAATCTCTTCAAAGGCTTCATCCTCGTCATATTCCGATTCAACATCACATTCTATTTCTTGAATTACTATTTCAGAATTAGATTGGCTTTTAAGACTGGGCCGGAGATTCCTCATGCATGTCATATCATTGATGCCGACATAAAAAGAACTATACAAGGAAGCAAAGAAAATAAAATAAAACTATCAGGAAGGAAGAAAAAAGAGAAATTGCATTTCATTGAAATTAGAGATAACAAGGCTTATACATCCAAACGGACGGAACATAGAATCTGAATTACAATCCTGGAATAATCCAGATAAACTGAAAGAAAATCAAAGCAAACTACCGAAACTCCTTCCTGGTGGGGAGATGAGTAGCTTCCCAATTGTTAATCTTTGCACTGGGCCCAACAAATTGCACATCCGCCTTGCTAGAACCTTCTCCAGCTTCACTTTGTTGAATATCCTCTCAAACCTTTCCATCAAATCTCCATCCATATCAACCACCGAACTGGTAACCGTCGTCACTGGGCGTTTTCTGGTACCAGGCCTGACAAATGATCTGGAAAGATGCGGGACTGGCTTTGGAAGGGCCCATGCTCTCTGTTTCATTTTTCTGGCTCTTCTCACGTCTGCGACTGTGGGCTTGAATCCCAGACCAAATGTATCCAAGTTTTTAGGAAGAGAAACTGGCTGTACGATACCTTGCAGAGATGCACCCAAACCCTTTCCCGGTACAAAACCATTTTTCAACATTTCAACGGCTACCATGACTGATGCAGCAGCTACCTTTGGAGTCGGCATTCATTTCCCTTTAGGAGTTTTCTCTACCTATACCGTGTCAAAAACCTGATAAACCCATGGCCCCTTGTCGTCTTCAAACTCTATGAACGGAACAATGGCATCACTGGGAACACACAAATTGTCTTCGCCATGCACAACAATTTCCTGTCTATCCCATTCTAACTTAACCATTTGATGTAGAGTGGACGGGACCGCTTTGGCAGCATGAATCCAGGGTCGACCCAACAGCAGATTGTAAGAAATAGCCATGTCGAGCACCTGGAATTCCATAGTAAATTCAACTGGCCCTATTATGATCTCAAGAACTATCTCCCCGACTGAATCTTTCCCTCCACCGTCGAATCACCGAACGCATATACTATTCTTGTGAATTCTTTCATCTTCCACCTTCAACTTGTTCAGAGTGGAGAAAGGACTTTGCACTAGACCCATTGTCAACCAGTACCCGAGTAACCACGGAATCTTCACATTTCACCATCAGATAGAGGGCTCTATTGTGCTCAGTACCCTCCACGGGCAATTCATCGTCAGAAAAAGTGACTCTATTTAACTCAAATATCTTGTTAGCTATCTTTTCCAAGTGGTTTACTGATATTTTGTCAGGAATGTGGGCCTCATTCAAGATCTTCATCAAATCCCAACGATGCTCGTCTGAATGGATCAATAATGACAATAACGAGATCTGAGCTGGTGTCTTCCTTAACTTCTCCACAATGGAATAGTCCTGCACTTTCATCTTTCTCAGAAATTCCTCTGCCTCTTCCTCGGTCACAGCTTTCTTCACCAACACTGGGTTATCTTTGGAGATCTTAGCTTTTCTCAACTCTTCGGAGGCAAAGCATTTCCCCGATCGAGTCAAACTATGGGTCTCACACACTTCCTCTTTAACCTCTTTCCCCTTGTAAGTCACTGCCACTCATTCATAATTCCATTCGACTGCCTTGCTATTGACTATGGATAATTGAGTTACCAGTTTGATAATGACAGGATCTGTGCGGGCGGCCTTCACAATTACCAAAGGCTTGTTCGTCACTCCTGGCACAACCACTTTTGCTCTTTCATGTTTTCCTGTAACGTCACTTGAGGACCTCTTCTTGACCTCCATAGATGGTTCATTATTTGCCCCGTTCAATTTTATCACAGACTTCTCACTTGTTGACTTTTCAAAGGCTTGGCTTCACTAGCCTGAATCATCATGACAGTTTGTGAAGGCTTCTTAGGATCCCCTCCCTTATGCACAATCTCAATCATATTTGTCTCCTGATGGACCGGCAACGGGTTATGGTTGATGTTGGGTGCCTCCAGGGCTTGGACCTCAATCAGATTAGTATCAATGAGCTCTTGAATAGCTGTTTTCAATTTCCAGCATTTCTCTGTGTCATGACCCGCGGTCCCTGAACAATACCCACAACTCACCGAGCAGTCAAGATTTCTGGGAGGGGGATTTGGAAGTTTAGCCTTGATCGGATTCAACATACCCAACTGTCTCAATCTATGGAATAGACTAGTATATGATTCTCCTAACGGAGTGAAAGTCTTCTGCTTCTGCAACCTCTCATTCTTAAAGGCTTGATTTAGCCGAAAACCTGTTCCAGGGGGATGTTTGTAGGCTCTTGGGGGGGTAGGTATTTTGTGGAGCTGGGTATGGACTTTGTGGAGCTTGCGCACGCCATTGTGCGTGAGCAGAAGGTTGGGTATAGGTTTGTGCGTGATGGACGGAAAAATGGGGATCTGGCAGTGGGTAGTAGTGTTGTGGTGGGCTATATAGAGTGTGGGGGTAAGTTTGGTGATAGGGTCGAGGTGGGTTGTAGTAACGTGGAAGGTTCCCTGAACCAACCCAAGCTCCTGACTCAATTGTCGCAACGTCCTCTTTCTTCTTCTTTCCGAGTACACCTCCAGTACCGTTTTGAATGGCCTGGGTGGTCGCTTTGATTGCTGAATAACTCATGATTTTGTTGGACTTGAGTCCCTCCTCAACCATGCCTCCCATTTTTACAACCTCATTGAAGGACTTGCCCACTACTGACACCAAGTGACCAAAATAAGTGGGTTCCAAAGCCTGCAAGAAATAATAAACCATCTCACTTTCTTTCATCGGAGGGTCAACCCTCGCTGTTTGCTACCTCCAACGGAATCCATATTCTCTGAAACTCTCACCGGGCTTTTTCTCAAACTTTGTTAATGACAGACGGTCTGGGATAATTTCAAGATTATACTGAAAATGGCAGGCGAAGGCGTGGGCCAAATCGTCCCATGTGTACCACCTGCTGTGATCTTGTCTGGTATACCATTCTAATGCCGATCCACTCAAACTTTGGCTTAAATATGCCATCAACAATTCATCTCTTCTGCCTGCTCCTCTCATCTTGCTATAAAATCCTCTTAAGTGTGCTATTGGGTCACCATGCCCGTCATACAGATCAAACTTGGGCATTTTGAACCCTGTTGGTAACTGAACATCTAGGAACAAACATAAATCTTTATAGGCCACACTTACTTGACCTCCCACCCCCTCATATCTCTGAACGATTGTTCTAAGCTTTTGACCTTTCTAATTATCTCTTCGTGCTCGGGATTTTTGGGTGGCTTCTCGGTCTTTGTCGGGAGATGAAGATGAGGGGTGTAAGAACATGGTTCAGGGATTTTGAAGATGGGTTCAAGGGGATAATACTGGTTGTCGTGAGTCTGGAATAGAGTTCACTGGAAGATTGGTGTAATGCAGCGGGTGGAGGTGCCACAAAAACATGAGTGATTGGTGGAGGATGGTATGGGACTTGTTTGGGTGATGGAGCTTGTGATGTATGGGAAGTGGTGCCATGGCATTGTTGGTAGAGGGAAAAGGCTGGAGATGAGTTCACAATGGAAGTTTCTTGAGGTTGAGCCAATGGTGGCATATAAGCAGGGTTGGTGGGATAAACCGATGGTGGATGCCCCTTTGCCCAGGCTAGGTACATTTCAGCCATTTGTTGCTTTATCTTATACATCTCTTCCCTCATCGCATTAACATCCAATTCTTCCGCTTCTTTTGACGGGTCGACAATACTTGTCTCCGGTTCTTGGTTGGCCATATTCAGCCTGTCTTTAGATCGGGTGTTGTATGGGTGAGTTGCCAGAATGCCAATCAACTAACCACCTGCCTGAACTCAATACATCAACAACAACCTTGTTAGTGGTTAGGGCTTTAACAAATTGGTAACCGCACATTTGGGGAATGAATGCACCTAGGCAGTTAACCGTTTCTATCATGAATTTGATCGGTTGCTTGCGTCATCCCAACTTTTCCATTTACATCTTCCCTTCCTTTTCATTCTGGCCTTTGCTCTTCTTTGTTTTTATCCTCTCATTTCCCTCTTGTTTTTCCATTGTTTCTTTCTCTTGATTCTTTATTCTTCTTCTTTTTCCTTTCTTTTCCTCTCTCTTTTCGTTTTTCTTCTTTTTCTCTTTTCTTTCTCTTTTCATTTTTTTTGGCTATGGTCGAATCCTATGGAGATTACCTACGTATCATGACCCCGCATGAATCAGACCGAGCGTAGTTCTGGGAGATAAGTGTGAAAGTAAACATTTTCTGAGATTTTCAATTTTCATAAAAGCAAAGGCTTTGATTACAAAGACTTCAAACTAACAGACTCCAAGAGAAACTAACAGACGCGGATGAAGAGACGAAATACAGACTCCAAAAATAAACTATCATACTCCAACAAAAGAAAATACAGACTAGAACATAATTGATAGACTCCAGCAAAAAGAAAATACAAACTCAACACAACTGACAGACTCTAACGGAAAAGGGAATACAGACTCAAATGAGAAATCATGAATACATTAACGCTCTTAGTGCCTGCGGGACATCATTCGGTCTCGTCGTGGGCCTATAAGCGAGATCCCTTTGAAGTCGATCCAAGTCACTCATTATCTGTTTAACAAATGTCATCACTGCCACAAAGAAGGTGGTGCGAGTCATATCCTCACAGGCTTGGCACTTCACAACAATGTAATCGGCAAAGTTTGCTCAGCCACTTGATTCTGCTCCTGAAGTTGTTGCAAATCTATTTCTAATTGTGCCAATGATGTATAACAATGCTCTCTTTCAACTTTGAAGTCTTTAGCCTGTTTGATCATTTTGTTTTCCGTGGCGATAACCCTTTTCTTTAATCCCACGAACTCATCGTCGTACTTTTCTTTCAACTGCTTAACCAGGCGTGCTCGTTCATCTGCATTTTTAGCCAACTATTTTCGAGCCTTGGCTAGTTCATTTTCTGTTTTGTTCAAATCAAAACTATAGTCACTCACTTTTTGCCTTAAGTTAGCTATGGTTTCTCATCTTTGGCACCTCGGGCTGGGTTTTCTGCCGCTATTTTTATTTTCTGAATCTGGGCTCGAAGGGCCTCATTTTCTATGGCTAGCTTTTTTTTTTTCTCCTTCGTCTGCCGAGGCTTGCAAGCTATTTTCAAATTGAAGGTCCCTGACTTGTTTTTCCAATTTGCTTATGGTAGCCCTATACTCGTTTTCTTTGGCCAACCAGTCCCATTGCACTTGTTCTCCGTTAGTGAATTGTTGGACATAGGGTCTTTTTGTAGGCCTTTCGGGCTCATGTTGAACCCGGGACCTTTTACCATACCAAGCAGTATAACTAGGCTCTACCTTACCTCTGGATAGATCTCGTACTTGAGTATTAGGCCCTAAGAATCTGCACTGATACCAAATCTGACGCACTCTTTCTTCTAGGAAGGCAGCTTTTGGCTCTAACTTAATGACCTGCTGACTCAAATGTTCATCATGTGGGATGGTTTGGTATCGGCCTAACTAATGTAAGACTCTATGCGGAGCATAAGGCTGAATACTCCGAAGACCCATCAACAACAAAAAAATACCTCAACCGACATATATATTACTTCACTGATCGAGAGTCACCCGATCGACCATTCGATCTTGTTTGCAGTCAGAGATCTCAAATGAGCATGTCATGCTTCCGTACCATCCGGGAACTCATAACCCTCTACCCGGTTTTCATGTTTTTTGATGCATTCAAGGCCAGTCATACCACAATTCAAGTATCCAGGACGGTGGCAAAGGTATTCCTCCATCCATAGTTGTAGCAGCATATTGCACCCTTCAAAGAACTTCCCTCCTTCTCGATAATGGGTCATAGCTCGGTAAATTTCCGCCAGGATCAACGGCACTATAGTCCCATTTTCCTTTTTCATCATAAAATCGGCTATCCCTACAAGTCCCAACTCTATGTTCCCGTCTTTTCTAGGGCAAACCAAAATACCTAGGAACACTACTATGAAAGCTAATCCTCTCCGAGCTTCCCACTTGTCTTAGTTTCCCGCATGAGTGAGACCGGTATCTGGCGTTTTGAAGCCACGGGGATTCCCGTAACATCGATACAGAAAGTAGAAGGTACAGAATCCTTTGGCCAAATTTTTGTCTCGGTTGTCACGACTGATGCTTAACAAGTCCAAACATTTACGAGGGGTTACTGTTCTCGGCGCCACTGGGTATTGACTTCTAAGATTCCCTTCGAAACCGGCATAGCCTGCTATCTCTTCCAGTGTATGAGTTAACTCGAAATCAGCAAAGTGAAATACATTATGTGCTAGGTCCCAGAATGGTATCAAGGCCTCAATCACGTCTTTTCTTGGCTTAACCTTCAAGAGCCCGATAAGACGACCCAATGCTTTTGTCACAGCCTTTCTACTATCTTCCCCCAAATCATGCCACTACATATGTAGCTCCAAAGGGATCTCTTCACGGACTGAGAAAGGTTCATTTTGAATTATGCTTATCCTGCACATTTATTAAGGTGATTTTAATTAAGAGGAAACTATGACTCGTTTTGACTCAAGAAAAATGACCATCTTTTTTTCCAAAATTTTCACACAAATATCCGGCTTTGCCAATACGGCCTTTCAGCACTTCGAAAATGAAGATTTTAAGGCTGTGTCGGCTAACCAGCCAAAACCTTTAAAAGTGACTAAAAGTGGTTGTTCTTGCAAAAATAGCCTTCCGGTGCCCTTTTAGGGACATTTGGCTATTTCTGACAAGAATGACATCACCCTAATTATTTTCAAATTAAAGTAAAATTTTTGTTCTTTTGTGTTATTTTTGCAAAAAGGAAGTTGGGCCCGATGGGGGTTGCCTACGTATCTCACACCCTGTGAGAATCAAACTGGCGTAGTTCGGGAAAATTTTAAGAAAAGAAACCCAACTTCTTTTTTTTTTCTTTTTCCAAAAACACAAAGATATTTTTGTGGCGTATTGGGCCATTGGTTTTCACCACAGGTAATTACCTCACACTGCTATTTTCTTTTCCAAATTCTCTCCTTTTTATTCAAAAGCCGGTCAGCATGCAAATCCGAAGCAAATAAATGCACAAATAGCAAGTAAGATGCATCAGGATGGTCTTTTTATTTCGGGTGCACCTGTCCTAGACAGACCCAACCCCTGTGTTGAGTTTCCAAAGTCAAAATGCACATTATGCAAACAAACGTTCCTACTAGGGATCCAGCATGAGGTATTGTTATACTAGGTTTAAAAACCTGGGTTTATTTGTTCTAGACCTGGCTTACCCGAGCAGATAGCTCGAGCCGAGGGGGGTAGCGTATTGGGAATACAGAAGCTTCACCGGCTTTGCAACTTGTCCGAACCTCGTTCTAAAATTTGGGATATGACTCTAATAGAAGAAAAGTCACACGAAGTGCACACTCCTCCATGATTTAGAAGACTCGGGGAGAAGAAGGGTTTCGTAGCAGTTTATATACAGTTCACGGAATATCAAAGCGGTAAAAGCAATCAATTAGCACATTAGGCCCAAATTATGTAACAAATTCAGATAATGGATAAAGCCAACTATAACAATTATTCTAAGCTCGAATTCTTGAACCTTGAACTAGAGATTCTGGGTTCGATCCCCAGCAGAGTCGCCAGAGCTGTCACACCTCCTTTTTACCTACACCCCGGAAGGGACTATAAAGGGAGTTTTTCCAATTAAAGGACAATCGAAATGGGATTTATTGTTAAAAGATTCAGAGTCGCCACTTGGGAGATTTATGGTGTCCCAAGTCACCAGTTTTAAATCCCAAATCGAGGAAAAATTGACTCTGTTTAACAGTCCGTAAACCAGAAATCCGGGTAAGGAATTCTGTTATCCCGGAAGAAGGTGTTAGGCATTCCCGAGTTCCGTGGTTCTAGAACGGTCACTCAACTGTTACATTCGGCTTAATTATCTAATTTTAAACAATTATGAACCTATGTGCAGATTTTAACTTTCAACCGCTTTTAATTAATTTTTAAAGAAAATTGAACGTCGTTTAAAACACGTCTTTGGATCGCGCCACATGAAATGCACCCGCCATCCTAAACATATTTTATTCAACGTTTTAAGATTTGATTTGGGTCACATGAATGCACACCCGAGTTTAGGAAGGTAATATTATTAAAATGCGCACCTAAAGTGACTACGCATCTTCAGGTTTGCGAGGGCCATGAAAATTTGTTAAATGGCACGTCTCGGATTCTAGATATTTTAAAAGGAATAATTAAGCGAAGGCCATGCAATTGTCTTTTTTGGCTTGGCATGTCACACCTAAATTCTAAATTAAAAGGGATTAGTTCAACTACATTCAGAGGGCCATAACTATTTATGTTATTGGTACTTCCTTTAACTGGTGATTTATTTCGCTAAAGCTAAATCAAAAGACCAACCCAGCACAGTGATTATATGGAACAATTGACGAAGCCTGGTTTGAGATACCCTTGATACAGGCCTAATACGTGAAGAAACTGGGCTCCAAGTGAAGCCCAACACAGCGACCACGCTATTTGAGCAAAAGGAAACTAACACGATCGGGCCAAAATCGATGGCCCAATACGCCACGACAAGGGAATTGGCTGTTTTTAATGGTTTAGGCTAAACCTCGAAAGTAGGCCCAATTCAAGGATATTGCAACTGAGAGGCGAAGGCCCATAATCGAGCCCTTGAAAGAATCAATCTAACAGGGCAAATATGTTGATCCACAAATCCTTTCAAATACAAAATTAAAACTCAATTTGCTACTGAATAATATGCAGCTTTAAACTACGACAAAACTCGAGCTACCTTTAGATACTAAACAGGGAAGCAAAACTTAACAAATCCTAAGAAATTAACTACTGAAACACTTAACTACATAGTCATATGGATAGCTTAACTTTAAACATACTCCTTTCAACAACACTAATACTAAAGCTGGCCTACATAACCAGCCCTTTCATGCACATTTGATACCCCCACAGTGAACTACCAAGCAAATATTACTACAGCAATCCATATTCAGAACGAACAGAAAGGAGTATAAGAAAATTAATCTAAGCTAAGCAATTTCGAAGGTGCAAAACATTGAATAACAACTACATTAGTATAAATCTCTATTCAAGTGAACCAATCTTCATATTCATCCATTTTCATACATTGGAAGGTGAGATGAGTACCTGAAATGAAAGGAACAAGTAAATAAAGAAGGATCAGCGGTTTGTACTTCAGCAGAAATTGACAGCAACAACAAAACAGCCCAGATTCAGTGATGAAACCACAGAATTAGTTCCAAATCCAATGGAACAGTAACTTCATAGTTCAAAACCCAGTAAAATGCAATTCAGCAAGCTAACACCAGCTTCAAACACATAGCCAACCAGATAAACACCAAAATCTGACCTCACTAACTAAACCTCAAACCATTTCAAAATCCAGACCAAAAAAATGTTTCAAAGAGTGAAAATTTCGAGGTGTAGAGCCAAGTCTCAATGGAACAGTAGCAGCTTTTCTTTTTTTTGTATTTTTCTCCCTTAGGTCTCTTAGCTCTTGGATTTCCTCCCCCTTTCAACCTCAAGTAACTATGCCTTTATAGGCAAGTTACTAGGGCAACCAATATATGCTAGGTTTTGCATTTTAGACCTCTCCTAACTTTCCTTTTTGCTACTTAGCCCCTAATTTTTTGACTTGCTAACCAAGTTAAAGTGTAAAATTCCCTAGAAGACCCCTACTAGAGGCTTCTAAATCAGTTACCCAAGATTCCCCAATCCTAAACTTCCTAAATTACCCCCAAGTTCCCTAAAATTACCCCTTAAGGCCAGGCAGAACCCGGGTCGAAATGACCCAATTTAATGGGTCTGACAATCCAAATTAAACCCCCATCTGGGCCTTTGATTCTTTAGAACCCAATTAAAATATATCAAGGGTTCACCATTCTAAAGACTGACCTAAAATTACCCAAAAGAAAATTACGGAAACCTTAAACGAAAGCCCAAAACCAAAAAGAAAAATGAAAATGAATTAACTAATTTTAAACAACAACAAAATAACTATGTTGATTATCAAACAAGTCATGCATGGACAACATTGATGACAAGCATACAATGAAGACATAGAAACACAGACACAGAAAAAGAGATGAAGAAGGACGACTTAAAAAGGAAAATACGAGAAAAGAAACAAAAAAACACGTAAAAATACCTAAAACGAGCTGGCCAAGCCTTGGAGCCCTTCCTCGATCTTTCTATTTTGACCGAAAGGGGTCTTAATCATGTGTTCTCAAATGAAAACACATGACCAAGGTCCATTTCGGCCTCAATCATCACCAACTCTGCCAATTTTAGGGTTTGACATTTTAGGTCTCATTTTCGATTTAAGATTCAACGAGTTCAGGGGTGATTCGAGGGTAATGGGTTAGTGATTTAGGATGGGGAGACGGAGAGGGTTCTAGGGTGTGAATTTGGGCTGGTTTGGCGGTGGCGCCGCCAGGTTAAGGCGGTGGAATTAGGGGCGGCGGGTAGGGTTTCTGTGAGAGATACGAGAGAGATAAACGGAGAGGGGGCCTGTTCGAACTGAACTGCCTCTAGAGGTTTAGGACAATTTTAAACGAAAGTGATGAAATGATCTGGGCCGTTGGATGCAACGAGACGAACGACCATGATTTGTTGAGGTTTATCGAACTCGAAACAATGTAAATTCACGCCTGTACTACGTCGTTTCTTGAGCCTTAGGGACAGAAAGGCTGTGGGCCGGGTGTGGGCATGGTTTGGACGGGTTTTACGTTGGGCCTGGGGAAAATAAAAATGGCCCAAAACAGACTTCTTATTGAAATTCTTTTCTTTTTCTTTTTCAATTTCAAATACTTTTTCTTTTCAAATTAAAATAAAACCTAAATTAATTTTTAAAACCAAATTAACCTACCCAATTAGATTAATCACTCATCATAGTATTTACAATAATTAATTAAATCCTAAATTTAGAGAAAAACTATAAAATTCAAAATTAAAGAGTTAAAATACAAAATGAAATATTTTTGTAATTTTCATACCTTATAAAATAAACTAATTTACTAATTAATCTAAAAAATGTAAAATTAAATCCTAAATGCATATGTAGCATATTTTTGTATTTTTCATTAATTAAAAAAAAATAAAAATGCACAGACCAATGCAAACGATTATCAGAAAATGCTACAAAATCCACAAAAATTGCGAATAATGAAAAGAAATTATTTTGTTTTGAATTTATGGGAGTAATTCATATAAGGCAAAAATCACGTGCTCACAGTCAGCCAGCACACTCCCGGGTGCTTATTTCTATATCGCCCGTCTCGTTTCTCTTCTTTTGTCCCCTTTTCTTTTTTTTCACTCCTTTTCCATGGGGCTACACCAGTGGTAGCGGTAACAGCCCTCTTTTGGTACACGATATTTTTGTGTTTTTCAGGGAATTTCTCAGAGCTGTTGGAGACAAGTTAGGCACACGCGCACAAGCAAAGGAGAGCAGCCTAGGCGAGCGTTAACAAAGGGGCGGCGGGAAGCTGAACGTGAGTGTGCAACAACATCGAGTACATCAAATCAATCACATGTTATGTTCTCGGGAGTTGGTACCTCCCATTTTATTGTTTCCCTCTTGGTGATAGTTAAATTGATGTTATTTTAGTTCGCACTAGTTTAATCATACAACTAGTGTGCTAGTAGCTACTTGTGTCCTTCTAGTTTGGTTCATTGTTCGTGGTGTGCTAACGAGTCTTCTTTAGCTTGTTGTGAGTGTAGTGGTTGTAGTCTGGGATGATAGAGTAAGGGCATGTCCTTGGGTGGGGCAAAGGGTGAGACGAGGGGTTGGTCAAGGTCTAGGTGGTCAGACGGGTGGCGGGGGAGGTAGGGGGGCAAGGGAGCCTATAGGTTGAGAATCAGGTCATGGAACATAGGTTCACTAACGAGTAAGTCTATAGAGTTGGCTAAGATCTCCAGAAGAGGAAGATTAATATGGTGTGTGTTCAGGAGACTAGGTGGGTTGCATCGAGGGCAAAAGACGCGGATGGGTATAAGTTGTGGTACTCTGGAGTCCCAAGGGTTAATGGAGTGGGTATCTTGGTAGATAGGCATCTTAGAGAGTCTGTGGTAGAGGTTAGGCAGGTGAATAATAGATTAATGATTATTAAGTTGGTGGTTGGTGAGTGTACTTTAAATGTTGTTAGCGCGTACGCGCCGCAAGCAGGGTTGGATGAGGAGATTAAAAGGCATTTTTGGGAAGGGTTTGATGAGATTGTGCGTAATATTCCACCCGCCGAAAGGTTATTCATAGGCGGAGATTTCAATGGTCATTTTGGGTTAGCTGCAGGTGGATATACTGAGGTGCATGGCGGCTTCGGTTTCGGGGAAAGGAACGGAGGGGCACTTCGCTGTTGGACTTCGCCAAGGCATTTGAGTTGGTGATTGCGAACTCATGTTTTCCGAAGCGAGAGGAGCACTTAGTTACTTTCCAAAGTTCGGTGGCGAAGACCCAGATTGAGTATTTCCTCCTCAAGAGAGGGGATAGAAGGTTGTGTGAGGATTGCAAGGTTATCCCAGGTGAGACCCTCGCAACACAACATAGGCTTTTGGTGATGGACGTTGGTATTAGAATAAGGAGGAAGAAGAGGTTAGTACTAGGTCGTCCGAGGATCAGGTGGGGCGCCTTGACAAAGGATAAAGACCGGGAGTTGGAAGGAAGGTTATCGACTATGGGAGCTTGTTGGAGTTATGGGGACGCAAACACTATATGGTCGACGACAGCAGACTGTATAAGGAAGGCAGCGAGAGAGGTGTTAGGGGTATCTTCGGGTTGCTCCGATGGCCACAAAGGAGACTGGTGGTGGAATGAAGTTGTCCAAGGTAAAGTAGAAGCGAAGAAGGCAGCGTACATGCAGTTAGTAGGGAGCACTAGCGGGGAGGAAAGGACGATGAACAGAGAGAGGTATAAGGTAGCTAGGAAGGAAGCGAAGTTGGCAGTCATAGAGGCAAAGACAGCGGCTTTTGCTCGCCTGTATGAGGAACTGGGGGACAAAGGCGGGGAGAAGAAGTTATTCCGACTAGCTAAGGTGAGAGAGAGGAGGGCTAAAGATCTGTACTAAGTGAGGTGCATCAAAGACGAGGACTGTAGAGTTTTGATGGGGGATGACCAGATTAAGAAGAGGTGTCAGATCTACTTTCATAAACTTCTAAATGAAGAAGTGGATCAGGATATTGTGCTAGGTGAATTGGGAAATGCCAACAATCTCCATGACCTTAGTTATTGTAGGCACATTGAGGTAGAGGAGGTAATGGAGGCAATACGTAAAATGAGTAGGGGCAGAGCTACCGGGCCAGACAAAATTCCGGTTGAACTTTGGAGGTGTGTGGGTAGAGCAGGCTTGGAATGGTTAACTGGGTTATTTAATGTTATAATCAAGACAAATAGGATGCCAGATGAGTGGAGGTGGAGTACAATGGTCCCGTTGTACAAGAACAAAGTTGATATCCAGAGTTATAATAATTATAGGGGTATCAAATTACTGAGTCATACCATGAAAGTTTGGGGAAAAGTGGTAGAAATGAGAGTGCGAAGGACGGTATCTATTTTAGACAACTAGTGCGGGTTCATGCCGGGGCGTTCTACCACTGAAGCTATCCACCTTATTAGGAGGATGGTAGAACAATACAGGGATAGGAAGCGTACGATAAGGTTCCTATGGAGGTTCTATGGAGCTGCTTGGAGGCAAAAGGGGTTCCGATTGCCTATATTAAGGTGATCAAAGACATGTATGATGGAGCTAAGACTAGGGTTAGGACAGTAGGAGGCAATTCCGAGCATTTTTCGGTTTTTAAGGGGTTGCACCAAGGGTCTGCACTCATCCCATTCCTATTTGCCCTGGTGATGGATGCACTGACTCATCATATTCAAGGGGAGGTTCTATGATGGATGCTATTTGCTGATGACATAGTTCTGATTGATGAGATGCGAGGCGGCATCAACGAGAGGCTGGAGGTTTGGAGGCAGGACCTTGAGTCTAAGGGTTTCAGGTTGAGTAGGACTAAGACAGAATACCTAGAGTGCAAGTTCAGCGTCGCACAGATAGAAGCGGGGGTGGACGTAAGGCTCAACTCCCAAGTCATTCCCAAGAGGAGTAGTTTCAAGTACCTTGAGTCGGTTATTCAGGGGATTAGGGAGATCGATGAGGATGTCACACACCGTATAGGGGTAGGGTAGATGAAGTGGAGGTTAGTGTCAGGAGTCCTATGTGACAAGAAAGTTCCACCAATATTAAAAGGTAAGTTTTATAAAGCAGTGGTTAGGCCTGCCATGTTGTACGGGACCGAGTGTTGGCCGGTTAAGAACTCACATATCCAGAAGATGAAAGTAGCAGAGATGAGGATGTTGAGGTGGATGTGCGGGCATACTAAGATGGATAAGATTAGGAATGAAGCTATTTGGGAGAAGGTGGGCGTAGCCCCCCTGGAGGACAAGATGAGGGAAGCAAGACTCAGATGGTTCGGGCACATTCAGAGGAGGAGCACTGATGCTCCGGTAAGGAGATGTGAGCGACTAGCTTTGGTGGACACGAGGAGAGGTATAGGACGACCCAAGAAGTATTGGGGAGAGGTGATCAGGCAGGACATTGCACTACTTAGGATTACTGAGGACATGGCCCTTGATAGGAAATTGTGGAGGTCGAGCATTAAGGTTGTAGGTTAGGAGGTAGTTGTGAATATTTCTTCGGCGCATCAGAGGTTTTAGGATGTTAGTGGTTTCTATTGATGCCGGTCTTTCCTACTGGTTATTGTGTACTTTCCATCTATTTTGTGTTTTATTTTTATTGCTGTTATTTTATTATGATTCTATTGATAATACTAATATATCATCTTTTGTCGTCTTCTTGAGCTGAGGGTCTCCTAGAAACAGCCTCTCTATCCCTCAGGGTAGAGGTAAGGTCTGCATACGTACTACCCTCCCCAGACCCTACTAGTGGGATTACACTGGTCCCTTTTTGTTGTTGTTGTTGTTATGCATGCTTATGTATGCATATATGCTATTTTGAAAGTATATATGTGTATTAAAAATATATAGGAAAAAATTTGGTATCAACAATCGGAGGGTCCAATTTCTCGTCATTAAGGCACTTTAGAAGATCACCTCGAAGGCTCGAGGCCACGGCCGAGTATCCTCCCTCGAGGGTCGTCGACACTCGACCTCGGGGCAGTGATGATTACGGTAATGGTATGAATGGGGAGTTCCCAAGGTACACGGCTAGGACTGACAAAGCCTAGTGGGCTACTCTAAACCCGAATCAGGGTGTCATCTAGCTGTCCCATCTCCGCTTCTTTGTCATTAATATATTTTGTACTATGTTGGGATTTCCCACTTATATAAAGGGGATCCTTATCATTTTGTAAACCTCTGTTGCTTCAGTCACTCCACACGAAATATACAAGAACATTTTCTCTACTCTCTAACACATTCTCTTCATGTTGTTGCTTCTATTTATTATCTGCATTATCGTTCATCATTTATTGCTCATTATTGGCCATAAAGAGCCTTCGTTGATTTTATTATAACTGTTAGCCATACTTCGACCACCTTCGATGGCTCCCAGCCGAGTTCCGGAATCGACCTCGAGGACCCCGAATCGACAAGCTCGAGGCCTCGATAATTAACCTATCAGTTTGGTTATCACCTTATCCTTAACTTTCATTTCGTTACTAAGTCTCACATACATAGCATCAACTGCTTAACAACTAGCATAAAAATAGATTACGTATTTTTAGAGTATTATAATCAAATTTAATTGTTATTATCATTTTTACGGTAAACAAAAGGATTATCTGATTTTAATATGTGGGTCAAGTGGGAGGATGTTAGAAATTTATCGTCTCTTCTAGAGAGACTTCTAGTGTGGCCCACATATAAGGTAATAAACTATTCACCTTATCTCCCAAAGGAAATAATATATCAGATGACATTCTGTAGTTATGCATATATGGTAGTTTCTTTGATGGAAAGAAATTACCATATATTAGGAGTCCCTAGTAATTATAATTTATGGAGAAGTCCCTAGGGCTAAAGTATTTGTCTATGAATCTCTAGCCTACCTATAAATATGCTTGTGACTCCATCAGTCTAGCATCCTACGATAGGCACAGGCTAGAAAGCTCCCTAGGTTTACTGTCAAGATTCTTCCAAGGTGACTCTACGATACTTGAACAACTATGAGTATGTTCCTTGTTTAATTTCCAATGCAACGGCTTTGCTATGTATTAAATTTCAACATTTAGAGCTTTTCTCAAAACTGAAAGCCCTATTTTAATTTAGTAATACGAGTTGTTGGTGCTACTCTAGCAACAGTAATGGGTTTTCATAGGGGCGAAGCCTAGCTATGTAATTATTTTCGCCAGGTAATTTCCCACTTCTGAGAAGCTTGAGGATATTCAGTTTTGGGATTTTAGCTTCCCATGGCATGGCCCATGGGTGTAGAAATGGTCCGAGCACTATCTGTTGTGCTCATTATTTCGCAAATTTCAAGTTCGCGATAGAACGCAAGAACTGTTAACGTAAACTCGTAGTTTTAAACAACTAAATATTACTAACAATTTCAATGTCGTTTGGGTTGAAGAAGCACAAATAGGCAATAGCCGAGCAAGGATCTACTCTTTTCTTCTGTTGTTGGCGGTTTATTAGGAGAAGATATAAGGACCATGTAAAGTTATTAAATTGCGAATACCATTAAATCAGCTCTTGAAGACCAAACTCAATTTAGTACTGAATAGCCCCCCTCTCTCTCTCTCGTGACCAAAGTGTTCTTTTATATAATCAAATGACCAAGTGTTATATAACATATGGTTTAATATCTGTAACTAGTAAAGTACAAACAAGTGGCTTTAGACTTTTCATACTCTTGTTTTGAGCATGGCTCTTTGTGATTTATCCTACCCCTGCTTCAAGAATAACCTGATAAAGGTCCCCGTCCTTCCATTTTTAACCTACAAAGAAGCCGACATCCAGTTATTCAAGCGCACACTCAAGTTATTCTTCATTTAATTTCATTAACACTATCAAAATTGACTTAGATTGCAAATTTAAACTTTCAACTTTCAACTTTTATTCAATCCAAATACAACATAAAAGATGGGAAGTGGCTTGGTCCAGCCTAGTCTTAGGTATGAACTAAGGTATCAAATTGAATACTTGACATTAGAATTGTTTTCCGAAAGTTGTTACGGGAATTGTTTTTAAAAAGCTAGAGGAGAAAATGGAATAAATTGGGTTTTGGGAAATGTAACTAACAACTAACCATAAACCAAACACAATTAGTATGACTTTGTAATTGTTGGCAGATGTGCAATTGAAGTGTCAGCATTATGCATCTAGTCTTTGCTGTTTTGAGTCTCTACAGACTATATTATGAAAGTCCTATGGTTTCATAGGTCTTGTAGCCATCACGAGTCCTATGATGGGTGTATTCAATACTACTCCCAGTTAAACCAATTAATTCATTTTTTTTTGGTAATTTGGATCCCCCTTTTGCCCTTTCTTTGGTGACTATTAATGTTGCGGAAGTCAAATGTATATAGTGTGAATGAGTCATAATTATTATACCAAAAATTATGACAGCCACCAAATAATAAATAAGACAATAAAACAACAATAAAAGAAACACCAAAATTTACGAGGTTCGGCCAATTTTGCCTACTTCCTCGGACACAATCAATATTTTATTTCACTCCAAAAATACAAGTGAAATAATACTAAAGAGAGAAGATACAAATGCCTTAAGAAGATAAGAAGGCAATGAGAAGTGTGTTTAAATCCTAAACATTAGGCCTTCTTTTATAGGGTAAAATTCTCCCCCAAATTAAGTCCCCCATCGATGTGGGATAGTTTGTCATATTCAACAAATCTCCACTTTGGCAAAATTCACATGTTCAATTTTCTCTCGGTAACAAATTTTGGTTGTGTCTTCATCTTCAATCTTCAGTGTTCAACAATGTTGATCAAATCCAAACAATGTTGAATCTTGACCGCAGTCACCACTTTTGTCAGCATATCAGCAGGATTCTCCATAGTATGAATTTTCTTCACCGTGACTCCACCTTCTTCTATGATTTCTCGTACGAAATGATACCAAACATCAATGTGCTTCGTCCTTGCATGATAAACTTGGTTCTTTTCTAATTGAATAGCACTTTGACTATCACAAAAAATTGTGATACTTTTTTACCCAATACCAAGCTCTTTTAGCAATCCCTGAAGCCAAATTGCCTCCTTCACAACCTCTGTAATAGTCATGTACTCTGCCTCTGTTGTAGATAAAGCAACTGTTGACTGCAAAGTATACTTCCAACTAACCGGCGCTCTTGCAAAAGTAAACACATAACCAGTAGTTGATCTTCGTTTGTCTATATCACTCGCAAAATCTGAGTCACAATATCCAACTACAGATTGATTGTCTTCCTGCTCAAAAACTAACCCAACATCTACAGTATTATGAATATACCGTAGAATCCATTTCACTGCTTGCCAATGCTCCTTTCCTGGATTATGCATATATCTGCTAATAACTCTAATAGCTTGTGAAATGTCAGGTCTCGTACAGACCATTTCATACATCAAGTTACCAACAGCATTTGCGTATGGTACCCTTGACATATACTCTTGTTCAACTTCATCTTTTGGCGACATAGTAGTACTTAGCTTAAAATGGGGAGCAAGTGGAGTACTAACTGGCTTAGTCTTCTCATCTATGCCAAAACGGTGTAGTACTCTCTTCAAATAAACAAAGTTTCTTTGAATGTCTATCTCTTATTATCTTGATGCCAAGAATTTTCTTTGCCTCACCCAGATCCTTCATCTCAAACTCCTTCTTCAGTTGAATCTTCAACTTATCAATTTCTTCTGAATTCTTGGAAGCTATCAACATATCATCAACATATAGGAGAAGATATATAAAGGAACCATCTTTAAGCTTGTGCAAATACACACAATGATCGTATTTGCTTCTCTTGTACCCTTGCCGCAACATAAACTCGTCAAATCGCTTGTACCATTGTCTAGAAGATTGTTTCAATCCATACAACGATTTTTCAAGTTTGCACACCATATTTTCTTTTCCAGCAACTTTGAATCCTTCTGGCTGAGTCATGTAGATTTCCTCCTCCAAGTTTTCATGTAAAAACGCAGTTTTTACATCCATCTGAACTAGTTCCAAATCCAACTGTGCTACCAAAGCCAACATAATTCTAATGGAGGAATGTTTTACAACTGGATAAAACACTTCATTATAATCAATTCTCTCCTTTTGAGAATATCCTTTGTCCACCAATATTGCTTTGTAGCGAACATCTTCTTGGTTAGGAAATCCTTCTTTCTTTGCAAATACCCATTTGCACCCAATTGCTTTCTTTCCCTTCGGGAGATTGGCCAATCTCCACGTATGATTCTGATGAAGGGACTGTATTTCATCATTCATGGCAATCCTCCACTTATCTTCTTATGAACTTTGGACTGCGTCTTTATAAGTGGTAGGAACATCATCAGCTACAATTGAGGCGGCACAAGCAACCATCTCTATAAGATGAACAAGTTTTGTTATTGTCCTTTTTGGCCTGCTGGTTGCGATTGATTCAAGTTGTTGCTGAGGTTCCTGAGATGGAATCTCCCTCTCTACTGACTCTTCTTCCAGAGGATAATCTTCATTTGTTTCCTCCTCTGCTTCTTGTGTAGGAAAAATAAATTTTCCCACAAACTCCACCTGCTTAGAAACACCCTCATTTTGTTTGGTATCTTCCGTTACCTTATTTACCATAGCAGATTCATCAAAGGTAACATCCCTGCTGAATATTACTTTTTTTTGTCATAGGACACCATAAGCGATATCCTTTGACTCCAGAAGTAATCCACATAAAAATAGCCTTCTTTGCCCTTGGATCCAATTTTGACTCTGTCACATGATAATATGCAGTTGAGCCAAATACGTGCAAAGAGTCATAATCTACAGCAGGCTTTCCATACCATTTTTCAAATGGTGTCTTGCCATCAATAGCAGCAGATGGTAGACGATTAATGAGGTGGCATGCATATGTAATTGCCTCAGCCCAAAATTCTTTGCCCAAGCCAACATTGGACAAAATACACCATACCTTCTCCAGCAAGGTCTGGTTCATATGTTCTGCCACTCCATTCTGTTGTGGTGTATGTCTGACATTGAAGTGTCGGACGATGCCATTATTTTCGCAGTTCTTATTGAAATGATCATTTTTTATTCACTCCATTGTCTGTGTGAATACACTTGATCCTCCTACATGTTTGATTCTCCACCATCGTCTTCTATTTGAGAAAAATTTCCAACACTTCATCTTTGCTCTTCATTGTATACACCGACACTCTTTGGGAAAAATCATCAACAAAGTTTACAAAATAGTGCTTCACACCCAATGAAGGTGTTTCGGAAGGGCCCCAAACATTAGAGTGTATATAATCCAAAATGCCTTTAGTATTATGGATCGATGTAACAAATTTAACCCTTATTTGTTTACCTTTGACATAATGCTTGCAAAACTCCAAGTTGCAAGCCTTTACTCCCTTTAACAATCCTTGATCTGATAGAGTTTTCAAGGATTTTCCTCCAGCATGTCCCAAGCGCATGTGCCATATCCTGGTTGCTTCTGCCTCTTTTTCATCACTGGATGTCACTGTCGTTGTCCCAATAATTGTACTGCCACGATAGTAGTACATATTATTGTTCTTCCGATTAGCCTTCATTACCACTAGTGCACCGGAGCATACTCTCATCACTCCATTTTCTGCAATGATTTTGAACCCTTTTGATTCTAGGGCTCCCACAGAGATGAGATTCTTCTTCAAATCTAGTATATATCAAACATCTATTAATGTTCTAATCATTCCATCATGGTTCCTTAATCGTATTGAACCAATGCCATATGGGGTAAGAGGGCTGTTATCCACTGTGTGGATGACTCTATATTCTCCTTCTTGAAAATCCACGAACCAGTCCATGTTGGGACACATATGATAGCTACAAGCTGAGTCCATCAACCATAAGTCTAATGATGTTGATGGCTTTGTTGTAACTAATGAGAAGTCTGAATCATCACCACAGCTACATTTGAATCCATAATGGCCTTTCCATTGTTATGTTTGGCCTTATTCTTCAACTTCGGACAGTCTTTCTTCCAGTGCCCCTTTTCTCGACAAAAGGCACATTCATCTTTGCTGGGTCTAGATCTTGACTTGGATCTTCCTTTCTTTGTCCTCGTTTGATTTTGAGGACAACCCCTCACAACCAGTGTTTTTCCTTCTCCGCCCTTCTATTTTTCTCCCTTTTTTGTTCATAGCTGTACAAAGCCGAACAAACTTCTCTGAGAGAAATTTCGTCATTCCCATGGAGTAGAGTGACCCCATCAGGAAGTGACCCCAACAACATCAAGGCCAAGTCACCATCATCAAAAGTTGCATCCATATTTTGCAAATCTGTGACCAACTTATTGAAACTGGTGATATGTTCATTCATCGTGGTACCAGGAACATAGGTGAAGCGAAACAGTCTCTTCTTCATGTACAATTTATTTTGACTATTTTTCTTCAAAAATGTATCCTCCAGTGCTTTCCATAATTTACTTGCAGAATTTTCCTTTGTGTATGGATATTTCTGCTCTCTAGAAAGGTAGGATCGAATGGTACCGCAAGCAACACGGTTGATAATTCTCCAATCTTCTTCTCCAATAACATCTGGTCTTTTTTCTTCAATGACAAGATCTAATCCTTGTTGAAAAAGGACATCTAGAACCTCGCCTTGCCACATCCTAAAATGTCCTGACCCGTCAAAAATTTCTACCTCAAATTTAGTATTTGACACAATTCTTGTCATAAGAGAAGATGCCAATGATGACGTATTGTTGACACTTCATGTAGATTCTTCTTGTTTATTGTCTCCCATCTTTGACACAAATATTATTTAATAGCTGACGACACAATCAAGATTAATTCCTTTCTAGTGTGGAAGATCAGACTAAGCTGCAACCACATAGCATACTCAGACAGAACCTTGACTCAATTACCAAGATAAATCTTTTCTGATGTGGAAGATCAGACTATGCTGCAACCACAGAGCATACTTAGACAATACCTTGGCTCTGATACCAATTATTGCGGAAGCCAAATATATATAGTATGAATGAGTCACAACTACTATACCAAAATTATGACAGCCACCAAATAATAAATAAGACACTAAAGCAACAATAAAAGGAACACCAAAATTTACGAGGTTCGTCCAATTTTGCCTACTTCCTCGGACACAACCAATATTTTGTTTTACTCCAAAAATACAAGTGAAATAATACTAAAGAGAGAAGATACAAATGCCGTAAGAAGATAAGAAGGCAAATGAGAGGTGTGTTTAAATCCGAAACATTAGGCCTTTTTTATAGGGTGAAATTCTCCCCCAAATTAAGTCCCCCACCGATGTGGGATAGTTTGTCATATTCAACAATTAATGCCTAGAGTGTTTGACTCAAAAAGATACTATTAAAACTTTTTTTGAACAAATCAATCAAAGATGAAGGGGTAAATCTTAGCCAAAAATAATTAACTCCAGATCGAAACGTTACTGATAATGAACGCATATGAGACAAAAGAAACGTGATCGATCTTATTCAGATTTAACATTGTCTACCTCACCCACTAATGAGAGAGTAGATTTATAGGTGTTCATTGAGATTATTTTCTCTGCTTTCTAAAATACAAGGAAGAGGCTTTTCCCTCTTTTTTGGGAGAATGGCGAAGCCCCCCCCCCCCTATTGAGAGTTCTCTACCATTGCTTGACTCGGCGCTTTCTTGTCGTCAGTGTGTCTTGGTTGTGTTTTTTAATCATTACTCTTGTGACTTGTCGAATGTCGCAGAAGAGAAATGGAGCAAGCTCTATTGGCTTTCATTGTACTGTTACTAGGCGCGGGGTGTTGGGAGACTTGGTCATGATGGTCAAATTTTGACCAATACAGTTAGTCCCTCTGTCTATCGGGGTCGTCCTACGTCGGCCTTGACAGACGGATCATTCTCGTTACGCAGTCGAGAGAAATCTGGCCCATGACTTTCCGTTCCTTAGTTGTGTCTCGGGGATTTTTAACGAAATGGTGGGGTTCTCTCAGTCCTCGCGGACTGTTGCAGCAAATTCAGAACCGAAATGTCGATTGGTACTGAAGTGTCGGTTTGTGGTTAACACCATTATGACATACGTTTCTGGGAAATTGAAACATTTTGTGCCTTATCAGATTCGAATAACGACTCTTGGATTTCGTGCTCAGGGAATTTATGTCTCTTATAAATAGAGGGAACTTGTCATTTGATTTATTCACTTCATCTTTCGTTTGAGTAAGTTCTTCAGATATAGCTTTTTCTGACACCTTGAATTTTTGCTCACTAAAATGTTTCATCTATTCTTCTTATTATTTCTTTCATTGCACTCTCTGCTAAAAACTGACCGGTGATTCTTCTCGCGACAATCTTCCTGCTGCTAATCCAATACCAGAGAGCTCTGTTTAGGTCACCAAAGGGGCGGATGCGACGGAAGATGAGGAGGTTCCCTCAGTGGTTGAGATCCTGCCTCGCCCCGGGAGAGAGGCAACTGACTTTAGTTTTGGTGGTGGAGCGGAGCCGGAACCCGTCGCTTCCATTTTGAGGGAAAAGGGAATCGTAGAGTTGAGGGAAAGGTGGGGAATCCCCAATTATGTCGAGATACGGCCGGTAGAGGGGACGACAGAATTCACTTCGACATTCCTGGGTACTACGTGTTCTATGCTTACCCCTTCATTGTAGGGTACACACTTGCTCTTCCCATGTTGGTGGTGGATTTTTGCCATTTCTACGAAGTGTGCCCCGCCCAGCTTTTGCCTTATTTGTATAAGTTGTTCCTTATGCTGCTCAAGTATGCAGAACTTGCCGGTCACGAGGTCACCTTGGGCCATATGCTCAGCATCTTTGCTCCTCAACTGATCCGTGGCTTGATGATCCACATGCGTCCTTGGGGGTCGAGGAGTCTGGTGGTGAAAATGGACGACAGGACCAACCGTCATTTTTATGAGAACTACTTTTATGTGCGGACCGAACAAATTGTGGCAGACCCAACGGGATTCCTTGAGAGATGGAACTTCGCACGTAAATTTGCTCTTGTATTCAGTGAAATGCTTTATCGTTTTCCTTGAGTACCAAACTGACTCATCTTTGCAGCTGAGAGATTACCCCTGCCGCCCATCGAAGGGATTCGCGAATGGGTGGAGGCCATTCTTCCCCATACAGTGGGAATTCGCACATGGTCGGCCTTTCATGAGAGGTTCGGACGCAGGCCCCTCACAGGTGAGACGACGCCTTTATGTACCGTCCTTTTCTCTTCTCTTTTTTTTGTTTAGCTTCTCAAGCATTATTCGTTGTTGTCAGGGAGGGTGCGGAGAGTAAGGGCACCTCAACTAGATTTCCGCCAGCCGACTGCATCTACTTGACCTATCGCAGTACCCACTGCACGACCTTCATCGAGGGCTGCTTCCGTCGAATCTGCGGCCTTGGTTACTCCAGCGAGGGATGCTTCTCAGGACGAGATCCCGACCAATGTCGTTCGTCCCACGAACGAGTCACCGTCTACTGGAGAGGAGGAGGGGCCGTCATAGAGACTGAGAGTAGAGTTTGAGGCGGCGCCACCAACAGTGATTCGCCTAGACGATTCTCCTCCGACGGGCTCTAGAGAGGATGATATTGCGGCTCCCCCCATAGGGACGGAGCAGGTAGTTGAAGGTGTCGGCGCCTATGATCAACAGTCATAAACTCCCGCCACCGTCTTGGCTCAATCAGAAGTCCCTGCTATTACTGATGATCAACATCTTGTCGTGATAGAGAACCAGACCTCTGGCACCACTGTTGTGACTTCAGACATGCCCTCATCTTCTGCAGCAGGTCGTGCCCCTCCTTCAGCAGCGGAAAGAGGAAAAGGCATGGTGGTTGAACAGTATGAATCTGGTTGAACACTATGAATCTAAGTCAGACCTGGACCCCGATAATGTAAGGATGTTCGAGGAGGGCCTTACTCATTCGGTGGTTAATGCGGGGGGACTCGGCCCGTGTTCTACGGATCCTTCAGGCGTTAACCTCTTGGTAGAAAGAGAGGATCTGGTGCCGCAATTCAGCATGTTATGCTCAGAAGCTGAGAATGAGTCCCTTTGGGATGTCCCTAATGCTAAGTTGAGGGATGAGGTAGCCGTCATGGGCTTAAGGGTACGTTGTTGGCCATCATGGGCTTAAGGGTATGTTGCATTTTATTTTTGCTTTATGCTTTCCCCTTTTTCGAGAGCACTAGTTTAACCCCATCTTTATGATTTCCAGACATACATGGTGGAAGTGGAAAGCATTTGCAGGGCTAACATCCGGGCAAGGGTTTTCCTGAAGATGCTGAGGAAATATCATCGCTACCGTGATAGATATCGCGAGATGCACGAGCGGCTGAGGGCGGACCCCCGTAATCGGGCTCTTTGTGAGGAGTTGGAGAAAAGAGACCAGGAGTTGATGCAGACAATTCGTAGCAAGAGCGAACTCGAGGAGCAACTCTACCATTAAGGACGAGGAGCTCGAGTTGGGTAGGGTGATTTGCGGCAGAGTGTGAGCATTTGCAGGGCAGGTTGAGGTCAATGCAGTTGGAGATGGACCAGAACTTGGTCAAGGTCGAGGCGATGAGCACGGAGTGGTTGAGAAAATTGACCGTGATGGAGAGCAAGGTCGGGGGTTTGAGAACATCGAGAGAGCTTGGTATGAGGCTTTGGAAAGGGCAAAGGCCTTGGGAGACACCATCCGTGTACTCCAATCTGAATAGGAGTTGGAGAGAGCACTAACTACCCTCAAGGAAGCGAGGCTCGAGGAGCGCATCGGCACGATTGATCAGGAGGCATTGACTCTGGGAGATCGGGTTGCGGACTTGGAGGCAGAGAATGAGCGATTACAGGCCCAGGTTGAGTCGTTTTCCGCTGCCATTCCTTGCCAAGTGCATGAGCTCTTGGTTTATGCTAAATCCCAGAGGTACATATATAAGAGTTTGCGAGAAGGGGGCACGGTGGCCGAGGCTACTTATGAAGAAGCGCGAGCGAAAGTTTGTGATGCTCACATTAACTGTGGATACGATGCGGCGACGCCCAAAGCCAATGAGGGTGCGGATGATGATAATGGTAGATCTCGTGGAGACAGTGATGATAGTGGTGATGATGATGACGGTGAAGACGTCGAATGAAGAATATTGTCCTTTGTTTTTATTTTTATTTTGTTTGTTGATTGTCGCTTGTTCGTTTCTTCTTCTTTCTCATTTTTTTCTCTTTTTTTTTGGTTGGCCTGGGCCATATCTAAGCGGAGGTAGGCCGCACTGTGACTTTGCATAAATACAAGTTCTCTCCTTCGCTACTTGCCTTGTATTATACTTTTTATTCTAACTATTCATGGCTTTGGTGCAAGATAGAGGCTCCTCTGACAAGTCTCTGTTTTTATTTTCTTTCGTTAGCTGTCGACCTTTGGTGATGTCGTTTCTAACTTACCGAGATATCGGCATGTTGCGTTACTTCGAATTTTATCAAAATAACAGCCAGTCGTCATTCGATCGGGGTCAAACTTTTCTTTTCTTTTTGGCGAAGGCCCTTGGACTTAAATGGTGTTATTTCGGATTTATCGAAGTAATAGCCCGTCGTCGTTCGGTCGTGGTCGAACCTTTATTTTTTTGATGGTGAAGGTCCTTGGCCTTAAAGGGTGTTATTTTGAACTTATCAAAATAACAGCCCATCGTCGTTCGATCGATGTCGAACCTTTCTTATTTGATAGCGAAGGCCCTTGGCCTTGAAGGGTGTTATTTCGAACTTATCAAAATAATAGCCCGTCGTCGATCGATCGAGGTCGAACCTTTCTTTTTTAATGGTGAAGGCCCTTGGCCTTAAAGGGTGTTATTTTGAACTTATCGAAATAACATCCCGTCGTCGTTCGATCGAGGTCGAACCTTTATTTTTTATGGTGAAGGCGCTTGGCCTTAAAGGGTGTTATTTCGAACATATCGAAATAACAGCCCGTCGTCGTTCGATCGAGGTTGAACATTTCCTTTTTTATGGCGAAGACCTTTGGCCTTAAAGGGTGTGATTTCGAACTTATCGAAATGATAGCCCGTCGTTGTTCGATCGAGGTTGAACCTTTCTTTTTTGATGGCGAAGGCCCTTGGCCTTAAAAGGTGTTATTTCGAACTTATCGAAATAACAGCTCGTCGTCGTTCAATCGAGGTCGAACCTTTCTTTTTTGATGGCGAAGGCCCTTGGCCTTAAAGGGTGTCATTTCGAACTTATCGAAATAACAACCTGTCGTCGTTCGATCGTGGTCGAACCTTTCCTTTTTGATGGCGAAGGCCCTTGGCCTTAAAGGGTGTGATTTTGAACTTATCGAAATAACAACCCGTCATTGTTCGATCAAGGTCGAACCTTTCTTTTTTGATGGCAAAGGCCCTTGGCCTTAAAGGGTATTATTTCGAACTTATCGAAATAACAGCCCGTCATCGTTCGATCGAGGTTGAACCTTTCTTTTTTGATAGCGAAGTCCTTTGGCCTTAAAGGGTGTTATTTCGAACTTATCGAAATAATAGCATGTCATCATTCGATCGAGTTCGAACCATTCTTTTTTGATGGCGAAGGCCCTTGGCCTTAAAGGGTGTAATTTCGAACTTATCGAAATAACAACCCGTCGTAATTCAATCGAGGTCGAACCTTTCTTTTTTGATGGAGAAGGCCCTTGACCTTGAAGGGTGTTATTTCGAACTTATTGAAATAACAGCCCGTCGTCGTTCGATAAAGGTCAAACCTTTACTTTTTGATGGCGAAGGCCTTTAGCCTTAAAGGATGTGATTTCGAACTTATAGAAAAGACAGCCCGTCGTCATTCGATCGAGGTCGAACCTTTATTTTTTGATGGAGAAGGACCTTGGCCTTAAAGGGTATTATTTTGAACTTATCGAAATAACAGTCCGTCGTCATTCGATCGAGGTCGAACCTTTCTTTTTTTATGGCGAAGGCCCTTGGCCTTAAAGGGTGTTATTTCGAACTTATCGAAATAACAACCCGTCGTCGTTCGATCGTGGTCGAACCTTTCCTTTTTAATGGCGAAGGCCCTTGGCCTTAAAGGGTGTGATTTCAAACTTATCGAAATAACAGCCCGTCGTCGTTCTATCGAGGTCGAACCTTTCTTTTTAATGGCGAAGGCCCTTGGCCTAAAAGGGAGTTATTTCTAACTTATTAGAATAACCGCCCATCATCGTTCGATCGACGTTGAATCTTTCTTTTTTGATGGCAAAGGCCCTTGGACTTAAAGGGTGTTATTTCGAACTTATTGAAAAAACAGCCTGTCATCGTTCGATCAAGGTCGAACCTTTCTTTTTTTGATGGCGAAGGCCCTTGGCCTTGAAGGGTGTTATTACGAACTTATCGAAATAACAGCCCATCATCGTTCGATCGAGGTCGAACCTTTCTTTTTTGATGGCGAAGGCCCTTGGCCTTAAAGGGTGTTATTTCTAAGTTATCGAAATAAAAGTCCGTCGTCGTTCGATCGAGGTCGAACCTTTCCTTTTTGATGGTGAAGGCCCTTGGCCTAAAAGGGTGTTATTTCAAATGTATCGAAATAACAGCCCGTCGTCGTTCGATCGAGGTCGAACCTTTCTTTTTTTGATGGCGAAGGCCCTTGGCCTTAAAGGGTGTTATTTTGAACTTATCGAAATAATAGCCCGTCGTCGTTCGATCGAGGTCGAACCTTTCTTTTTTGATGGCGAAGGCCCTTGGCCTTGAAAGGTGTTACTTCAAACTTATCGGAATAACAGCCTGTCATCGTTCGATCGAGGTAGAACCTTTATTTTTTGATGGCGAAGGCCCGGGGTCCTAAAGGGTGTTATTTCGAACTTATCGAAATAATAGCCTGTCATCTTTCAATCGAGGTCGAAGCTTTCCTTTTTTATAGTGAAGGCCCTTGGCCTTAAAGGGTGTGATTTCAAACTTATCACAATAATATCCCGTCGTCGTTCGATCGAGGTCGAACCTTTCCTTTTTGATGGCGAAGGCCCTTGGCCTAAAAGTGTGTGATTTCGAACTTATCGTAATAACAGCCCATCGTCGTTTGATCGAGGTCGAACATTTCTATTTTGATGGAGAAGGCCCTTGGCCTTAAAGGGTGTCATTTCGAACTTAACGAAATAACAGCCCGTCGTCGTTCGATCGTGGTCGAACCTTTCCTTTTTGATAGCGAAGGCCCTTGGCCTTAAAGGGTTTGATTTTAAACTTATCAAAATAACAGCCCGTCGTCGTTTGATTGAGGTCGAACCTTTCTTTTTTATGGCGAAGGCCCTTGGCCTTAAAGGGTATTATTTCGAACTTATTGAAATAACAGCCCATCATCGTTCGATCGAGGTCGAACCTTTCTTATTTGATGGCGATTGTCCTTGGCCTTAAAGGGCGTGAATTCAAACTTATCATAATAATAGCCCATCGTCGTTCGATCGAGGTCGAACCTTTCTTTTTTTCGATGGCGAAGGCCCTTGGCCTTAAAGGGTGTTATTTTGAACTTATCGAAATAATAGCCCGTCGTCGTTCGATCGAGGTCGAACCTTTCTTTTTTGATGGCGAAGGCCCTTGGCCTTGAAAGGTGTTACTTCAAACTTATCGGAATAACAGCCTGTCATCGTTCGATCGAGGTAGAACCTTTATTTTTTGATGGCGAAGGCCCTTGGTCCTAAAGGGTGTTATTTCAAACTTATCGAAATAGTAGCCTGTCATCGTTCAATCGAGGTCGAAGCTTTCCTTTTTTATGGTGAAGGCCCTTGGCCTTAAAGGGTGTGATTTCAAACTTATCGTAATAATATCCCGTCGTCGTTCGATCAAGGTCGAACCTTTCCTTTTTGATGGCGAAGTCCCTTGGCCTAAAAGTGTGTGATTTCGAACTTATCGTAATAACAGCCCGTCGTCGTTCGATCGAGGTCGAACATTTCTTTTTTGATGGAGAAGGCCCTTGGCCTTAAAGGGTGTCATTTCGAACTTAACGAAATAACAGCCCGTCGTCGTTCGATCGTGGTCGAACCTTTCCTTTTTGATGGCGAAGGCCCTTGGCCTTAAAGGGTGTGATTTTGAACTTATCGAAATAACAGCTCGTCGTCGTTCGATTGAGGTTGAACCTTTCTTTTTTGATGGCGAAGGCCCTTGTCCTTAAAGGGTATTATTTCGAACTTATTGAAATAACAGCCCATCGTCGTTCGATCGAGGTCGAACCTTTCTTATTTGATGGCGATTGTCCTTGGCCTTAAAGGGCGTGATTTCAAACTTATCATAATAATAGCCCGTCGTCGTTCGATCGAGGTCGAACCTTTCTTTTTTGATGGAGAAGGCACTTTGCCTTAAAGGGTGTTATTTCGAACTTATCGATATAACAGCCCGTCGTCGTTCTATCGAGGTCTAATCTTTCTTTTTTGATGGCGAAGTCCCTAGGTTGTTATTTCGAACTTATCGAAATAGCAGCTCATCGTCGTTCGATTAAGGTCGAACCTTTCTCTTTTGATGGCGAAGGCCCTTGGCCTTCAAGGGTGTGATTTCAAACTTATCGAAATAACAACTCGTCGTTGTTCGATCAAGATCAAACCTTTCTTTTTTTATGGAGAAGGCCCTTGGCCTTAAAGGGTGTTATTTCGAACTTATCGAAATAACAGCCCGTCGTCGTTCGATCAAGGTCGAACCTTTCATTTTTATGGCGAAGGCCCTTGTCCTTAAAAGGTGTTATTTCGAACTTATCGAAATAACAGCCCGTTGTCGTTCGATCGTGGTCGAACCTTTCCTTTTTGAAGGCGAAGGCCCTTGGACTTTAAGAGTGTGATTTCGAACTTATCGAAATAACATCCCGTCGTCGTTCGATCGAGGTCGAACCTTTCTTTTTTGATGGCGAAGGCCCTTGGCCTTAAAGGGTGTTATTTCGATCTTATCGAAATAACAACCTGTCGTTGTTCGATCAAGGTTGAACCTTTCTTTTTTGATTGCGAAGGCCCTTGACCTCGAAGGGTGTTATTTCGAACTTATTGAAATAACAGCCCGTCGTCGTTCGATCGAGGTCGAACCTTTCTTATTTGATGGCGATTGTCCTTGGCCTTAGGCCCTTGTCCTTAAAGGGTGTTATTTCGAACTTATTGATATAACAGCCCGTCGTCGTTCTATCGAGGTCTAATATTTCTTTTTTGATGGCGAAGGCCCTTGGCCTTAAAGGGTGTTATTTCTAAGTTATCGGAATAACAACCCGTTGTCGTTCGATCGACGTCGAACCTTTCTTTTTTGATTGCAAAGGCCCTTGGACTTAAAGGGTGTTATTTCGAACTTTTCGAAATAACACCCGTCACCGTTTGATCAAAGTCGAACCTTTCTTTTTTGATGGCGAAAACCCTTGGCCTTAAAGGGTGTTATTCGAACTTATCGAAATAACAGCCCATCATCGTTCGATCGAGGTCGAACCTTACTTTTTTGATGGCGAAGGCCCTTGGCCTTAAAGGGTGTTATTTCTAGCTTATCGAAATAACAGCTCGTCATCGTTCGATGAAGGTCGAACCTTTATTTTTTGATGGCGAAGGCCCTTGGCCTTAAATGGTGTTATTTTGAACTTATCAAAATAATCGCCATTTATTGTTCGATCAAGGTCGAACCTTTCTTTTTTGATGGCGAAGGCCCTTGGCCTTAAAGGGTGTTATTTTGAACTTATCGAAGTAACAGCCCGTCGTCGTTCGATCGAGGTCGAACCTTTTTTTTATGGCGAAGGCCCTTGGCCTTAAAGGGTGTTATTTTGAACTTATCGAAATAACAGCCCGTTGTCATTCAATCGTGGTCGAACCTTTCCTTTTTGATGGTGAAGGCCCTTGGACTTTAAGAGTGTGATTTCGAACTTATCGAAATAACATCCCGTCGTCGTTCGATCGAGGTCGAACCTTTCTTTTTTGATGGCGAAGGCCCTTGGCCTTAAAGGGTGTTATTTCGAACTTATCGAAATAACAGCCTGTCGTTGTTCGATCAAGGTCGAACCTTTCTTTTTTGATTGCGAAGGCCATTGACCTTGAAGGGTGTTATTTCGAACTTATTGAAATAACAGCCCGTCGTCGTTCGATCGAGGTCGAACCTTTCTTATTTGATGGCGATTGTCCTTGGCCTTAGGCCCTTGTCCTTAAAGGGTGTTATTTCGAACTTATTGATATAACAGCCCGTCGTCGTTCTATCGAGGTCTAATATTTCTTTTTTGATGGCGAAGGCCCTTGGCCTTAAAGGGTGTTATTTCTAAGTTATCGGAATAACAACCCGTTGTCGTTCGATCGACGTCGAACCTTTCTTTTTTGATTGCAAAGGCCCTTGGACTTAAAGGGTGTTATTTCGAACTTTTCGAAATAACAACCCGTCACCGTTTGATCAAAGTCGAACCTTTCTTTTTTGATGGCGAAGACCCTTGGCCTTAAAGGGTGTTATTCGAACTTATCGAAATAACAGCCCATCATCGTTCGATCGAGGTCGAACCTTACTTTTTTGATGGCGAAGGCCCTTGGCCTTAAAGGGTGTTATTTCTAGCTTATCGAAATAACAGCTCGTCATCGTTCGATGAAGGTCGAACCTTTATTTTTTGATGGCGAAGGCCCTTGGCCTTAAATGGTGTTATTTTGAACTTATCAAAATAATCGCCATTTATTGTTCGATCAAGGTCGAACCTTTCTTTTTTGATGGCGAAGGCCCTTGGCCTTAAAGGGTATTATTTTGAACTTATCGAAGTAACAGCCCGTCGTCGTTCGATCGAGGTCGAACCTTTTTTTTATGGCGAAGGCCCTTGGCCTTAAAGGGTGTTATTTTGAACTTATCGAAATAACAGCCCGTTGTCGTTCAATCGTGGTCGAACCTTTCCTTTTTGATGGTGAAGGCCCTTGGACTTTAAGAGTGTGATTTCGAACTTATCGAAATAACATCCCGTCGTCGTTCGATCGAGGTCGAACCTTTCTTTTTTGATGGCGAAGGCCCTTGGCCTTAAAGGGTGTTATTTCGAACTTATCGAAATAACAGCCTGTCGTTGTTCGATCAAGGTCGAACCTTTCTTTTTTGATTGCGAAGGCCATTGACCTTGAAGGGTGTTATTTCGAACTTATTGAAATAACAGCCCGTCGTCGTTCGATCGAGGTTGAACCTTTCTTATTTGATGGCGATTGTCCTTGGCCTTAGGCCTTTGGCCTTAAAGGGTGTTATTTCGAACTTATTGATATAACAGCCCGTAGTCGTTCTATCGAGGTCTAATATTTCTTTTTTGATGGCGAAGGCCCTTGGCCTTAAAGGGTGTTATTTCTAAGTTATCGGAATAACAACCCGTTGTCGTTCGATCGACGTCGAACCTTTCTTTTTTGATTGCAAAGGCCCTTGGACTTAAAGGGTGTTATTTCGAACTTTTCGAAATAACAACCCGTCACCGTTTGATCAAAGTCGAACCTTTCTTTTTTGATGGCGAAGACCCTTGGCCTTAAAGGGTGTTATTCGAACTTATCGAAATAACAGCCCATCATCGTTCGATCGAGGTCGAACCTTACTTTTTTGATGGCGAAGGCCCTTGGCCTTAAAGGGTGTTATTTCTAGCTTATCGAAATAACAGCTCGTCATCGTTCGATGAAGGTCGAACCTTTATTTTTTGATGGCGAAGGCCCTTGGCCTTAAATGGTGTTATTTTGAACTTATCAAAATAATCGCCATTTATTGTTCGATCAAGGTCGAACCTTTCTTTTTTGATGGCGAAGGCCCTTGGCCTTAAAGGGTATTATTTTGAACTTATCGAAGTAACAGCCCGTCGTCGTTCGATCGAGGTCGAACCTTTTTTTTATGGCGAAGGCCCTTGGCCTTAAAGGGTGTTATTTTGAACTTATCGAAATAACAGCCCGTTGTCGTTCAATCGTGGTCGAACCTTTCCTTTTTGATGGTGAAGGCCCTTGGACTTTAAGAGTGTGATTTCGAACTTATCGAAATAACATCCCGTCGTCGTTCGATCGAGTTCGAACCTTTGTTTTTTTATGGCGAAGGCCCTTGGCCTTAAAGGGTGTTATTTCGAACTTATCGAAATAACAGCCTGTCGTTGTTCGATCAAGGTCGAACCTTTCTTTTTTGATTGCGAAGGCCATTGACCTTGAAGGGTGTTATTTCGAACTTATTGAAATAACAGCCCTTCGTCATTCGATCGAGGTCGAACCTTTCTTATTTGATGGCGACGGCCCTTGTCCTTAATGGGTGTTCTTTCGAACTTATTGATATACCAACCCGTCGTCGTTCTATCGAGGTCTAATCTTTCTTTTTTGACGGCGAAGGCCCTTGGCCTTAATGGGTGTTATTTCTAAGTTATCGGAATAACAGCCCGTTGTCGTTCGATCGACGTCGAACCTTTCTTTTTTGATGGCAAAGGCCCTTGGACTTAAAGGGTGTTATTTCAAACTTATCAAAATAACAACCCGTCATCGTTTGATAAAAGTCGAACCTTTCTTTTTTGATGGCGAAGGCCCTTGGCCTTATAGGGTGTTATTCGAACTTATCGAAATAACAGCCCATCATCGTTCGATCGAGGTTGAACCTTACTTTTTTGATGGCGAAGGCCCTTGGCCTTAAAGGGTGTTATTTCTAACTTATTGAAATAACAGCTCGTCATCGTTCGATCAAGGTCGAACCTTTATTTTTTGATGGCGAAGGCCCTTGGCCTTAAAGGGTGTTATTTTGAACTTATAGAAATAACTGCTCTTTATTGTTCAATCGAGGTTGAACCTTTCTTTTTTGATGGCGAAGGCCCTTGGCCTTAAAGGGTGTTATTTCTAACTAATCGAAATAATAGCCCGTCGTCGTTCGATCGAGGTCGCATCTTTCCTTTTTGATGGTGAAGGCCCTTGGCCTAAAAGTGTGTTATTTCAAACTTATCGAAATAACAGCCCGTCATCGTTCGATCGAGGTCGAACCTTTCTTTTTTTGATGGAGAAGTTCCTAGGCCTTAAAGGGTGTTATTTTGAACTTATCGAAATAACAACCTGTTTTCGTTCGATCGAGGTCGAACCTTTCTTTTTTGATAGCGAAGGCCCTTGGCCTTAAAAGGTGTCATTTCGAACTTGTTGAAATAACAGCTCGTCGTCATTCGATCGAGGTCGAACCTTTCTTTTTTGATAACGAAGGGCCTTGGCCTTAATGGGTGTTATTTGGAACTTATCGAAATGACAACCTATCGTCGTTCAATCGAGGTCGAACCTTTCTTTTTTGATGGCGAAGGCCCTTGGCCTTAAAGGGTGGTATTTCGATATCGAAATAACAGCCCATCATCGTTCGATCGAGGTCGAACTTTTCTTTTTTTGGATGGCAAAAGCCCTTAGACTTAAAGGATGTTCTTTCAAACATATCAAAATAACAGCCCGTCATCGTTCGATCAAGGTCGAACCTTTCCTTTTTGATGGCGAAGGCCCTTGGTCTTGAAGGGTGTTATTTCGAACTTACCGAAATAACAGCCTGTCGTCGTTCGATCGAGGTCGAATCTTTCCTTTTTGATGGCGAAGACCCTTGGCCTTAAAGGGTGTTATTTCGAACTTATCGAAATAATAGCCCGTCGTCGTTCGATCGAGGTCGAACCTTTATTATTTGATGGCGATGGCCCTTGGCCTTAAAGGGTGTGATTTCAAACTTATCGTAATAACAGCCCGTCGTCGTTCGATCGAGGTAGAACCTTTCCTTTTTTATGGCGAAGGCCCTTGGCCTTAAAGGGTGTTATTTCGAACTTATCGATATAACAACCCATCGTCGTTCGATCGAGGTCGAACCTTTCCTTATTGATGGCGAAGGCCCTTTGCTTTAATGGGTGTGGTTTTGAACTTATCGAAATAATAGCCCGTCGTCATTCATTCGAGGTCGAACCTTTCTTTTTTGATGACGACGGCCCTTGGCCTTAAAGGGTGTGATTTCGAACTTATCAAAATAACAGCCCGTTGTCATTCGATCGTGGTCGAACCTTTCCTTTTTGATGGCGAAGGCCCTTGGCCTTTAAGGGTGTGATTTCGAACTTATCGAAATAACTGCCCGTCGTCGTTCGATCGAGATCGAACCTTTCCATTTTGATGGCGAAGGCCCTTGGCCTTAAAGGGTGTTATTTCGAACTTATCGAAATAACAGCCCGTCGTTGTTCGATCGAGGTCGAACCTTTTTTTTTATGGCGAAGGCCCTTGGCCATAAAGGATGTTATTTTGAACTTATCGAAATAACATCCCGTCGTCGTTCGATCGAGGTCGAACCTTTCTTTTTTGATGGCGAAGGCCCTTGGCCTTAAAGGGTGTTACTTCAAACTTATTGAAATAACAGCCCGTCATCGTTCGATCAAGGTCGAACCTTTCTTTTTTGATTGCGAAGGCCATTGACCTTGAAGGGTGTTATTTCGAACTTATTGAAATAACAGCCCGTCGTCGTTCGATCGAGGTCGAACCTTTCTTATTTGATGGCGATTGTCCTTGGCCTTAGGCCCTTGTCCTTAAAGGGTGTTATTTCGAACTTATTGATATAACAGCCCGTCGTCGTTCTATCGAGGTCTAATATTTCTTTTTTGATGGCGAAGGCCCTTGGCCTTAAAGGGGTGATTTCGAACTTATCGAAATAACAGCCCGTCATCGTTCGATCGAGGTCTAACATTTCCTTTTTGATGGCGAAGGCCTTTGGCCTTAAAGGGTGTGATTTCGAACTTATTGAAATGATAGCCCGTCGTCGTTCAATCGAGGTAGAACCTTTCTTTTTTGATAGTGAAGGCCCTTGGTCTTAAAGGGTATTATTTCGAACTTATCGAAATAACAACCCATCGTCGTTCGATCAAGGTCGAACCTTTCCTTTTTGATGGCGAAGACCCTTGGCCTTAAATGGTGTGATTTTGAACTTATCGAAATAACAGCCCGTCGTCGTTCGATTGAGGTCGAACCTTTCTTTTTTGATGGCGAAGGCCCTTGGCCTTAAAGGGTGTTATTTCGAACTTATCGATATAACAGCCCATCGTCGTTCGATCGAGGTCGAACCTTTCCTTATTGATGGCGAAGGCCCTTTGCTTTAAAGGGTGTGGTTTCGAACTTATCAAAATAATAGCCCGTCGTCGTTCATTCGAGGTCGAACCTTTCTTTTTTGATGGCGACGGCCCTTGGCCTTAAAGGGTGTGATTTCGAACTTATCGAAAAAACAGCCCGTCGTCATTCGATCGTGGTCGAACCTTTCCATTTTGATGGCGAAGGCCATTGGCCTTAAAGGGTGTTATTTCGAACTTATCGAAATAACAGCCCGTCATCGAGGTCGAACCTTTTTTTTTTATGGCGAAGGCCCTTGGCCATAAAGGATGTTTTTTCGAACTTATCGAAATAATAGCCCGTCGTCATTCGATCGAGGTCGAACCTTTCTTTTTTGATGGCGAAGGCCCTTGGCCTTAAAGGGTGTTATTTCAAACTTATTGAAATAACAGCCCGTCATCGTTCGATCGAGGTCGAACCTTTCTTTTTTGATGGCGAAGGCCCTTGGTCTTGAAGGGTGTTATTTCGAACTTATCAAAATATCAGCCTGTCATCGTTCGATCGTGGTCGAACCTTTCTTTTTTGATGGTGAAGGGCCTTGGCCTTAAAGGGTGTTATTTCGAACTTATCGAAATAACAGTCCATCGTCGTTCATTCGAGATCGAACCTTTCTTTTTTGATGGCGACGACCCTTAGCCTTAAAGGGTGTGATTTCGAACTTATCGAAATAACAGCCCATCATCGTTCGATCGAGGTCGAACCTTTCTTTTTTGATGGTGAAGGCCCTTGGCCTTAAAGGGTGTTATTTCGAACTTATCGATATATTAGCCCATCGTCGTTCGATCGAGGTCGAACATTTACTTTTTGATGGCGAAGGCCTTTGGCCTTAAAGGGTGTGATTTCAAACTTATCAAAATGATAGCCCGTCGTCGTTCGATCGAGGTCGAACCTTTTTTATTTGATGGCGATGGCCCTTGGCCTTAAAGGGTGTGATTTCAAACTTATCGTAATAACAACATGTCGTCGTTCGATCGAGGTAGAACCTTTCTCTTTTGATGGCGAAGGCCCTTGGCCTTAAAGGGTGTTATTTCGAACTTATCGATATAACAGTCCATCGTCGTTCGATCGAGGTCGAACCTTTCCTTATTGATGGCGAAGGCCCTTTGCTTTAAAGGGTGTGGTTTCGAACTTATCGAAATAATAGCCCGTCGTCGTTCATTCGAGGTCGAACCTTTCTTTTTTGATGGCGACGACCCTTGGCCTTAAAGGGTGTGATTTCGAACTTATCGAAATAACAGCCCGTTGTCATTCGATCGTGGTCGAACCTTTCCATTTTGATGGCGAAGGCCATGGCCTTTAAGGGTGTGATTTCGAACTTATCGAAATAACAGCCCGTCGTCTTTCGATCGAGGTCGAACCTTTCCATTTTGATGGCGAAGGCCCTTGGCCTTAAAGGGTGTTATTTCGAACTTATCGAAATAACAGCCCGTCATTGTTCGATCGAGGTCGAACCTTTTTTTTTATGGCGAAGGCCCTTGGCCATAAAGGATGTTATTTCGAACTTATCGAAATAATAGCCCGTCGTCATTCGATCGAGGTCGAACCATTCTTTTTTGATGGCGAAGGCCCTTGGCCTTAAAGGGTGTTACTTCAAACTTATTGAAATAACAGCCCGTCATCGTTCGATCGAGGTCGAACCTTTCTTTTTTGATGGCGAAGGCCCTTGGTCTTGAAGGGTGTTATTTCGAACTTATCGAAATAACACCCTGACGTCGTTCGATCGTGGTCGAACCTTTCTTTTTTGATGGTGAAGGGCCTTGGCCTTAAAGGGTGTTATTTCGAACTTATCGAAATAACAGTCCATCGTCGTTCATTCGAGATCGAACCTTTCTTTTTTGATGGCGACGACCCTTAGCCTTAAAGGGTGTGATTTCGAACTTATCGAAATAACAACCCATCATCGTTCGATCGAGGTCGAACCTTTCTTTTTTGATGGCGAAGGCCCTTGGCCTTAAAGGGTGTTATTTCGAACTTATCGATATATTAGCCCGTCGTCGTTCGATCGAGGTCGAACATTTCCTTTTTGATGGCGAAGGCCTTTGGCCTTAAAGGGTGTGATTTCAAACTTATCGAAATAATAGCCCGTCGTCGTTCGATCGAGGTAGAACCTTTCTTTTTTGAAGGCGAAGGCCCTTGGCCTTAAAGGGTTTTATTTTGAACTTATCGAAATAACAACCCATCGTCGTTCGATCGAGGTCGAACCTTTCCTTTTTTATGGAGAAGGCCCTTGGCCTTAAAGGGTGTGATTTTGAACTTATCGAAATAACAGCCCGTCGTCGTTCGATTGGGGTCGAACCTTTCTTTTTTGATGGCGAAGGTACTTGGCCTTAAAGGGTGTTATTTCGAACTTATCTAAATAGCAACCCATCGTCGTTCGATCGAGGTCGAACCTTTCTTTTTTGATGGCGAAGGCCTTTGGCCTTAAAGGGTGTTACTTCAAACCTATTGAAATAACATCCCGTCATCGTTCGATCGAGGTCGAACCTTTCTTTTTTGATGGCAAAGGCCCTTGGCCTTAAAGGGTGTTATTTCGAACTTATCGAAATAATAGCCCGTCGTCGTTCGATCGAGGTCGAACCTTTATTATTTGATGGCGATGGCCCTTGGCCTTAAAGGGTGTGATTTCAAACTTATCGTAATAACAGCCCGTCGTCATTCGATCGAGGTAGAACCTTTCTTTTTTTATGGCGAAGGCCCTTGGCCCTAAAGGGTGTTATTTCGAACTTAACGATATAACAGCCCATCGTCATTCGATCGAGGTCGAACCTTTCCTTATTGATGGCGAAGGCCCTTTGCTTTAAAGGGTGTGGTTTCGAACTTATCGAAATAATAGCCCGTCGTCGTTCATTCGAGGTCGAACCTTTCTTTTTTGATGGCGAAGGCCCTTGGCCTTAATGGGTATTATTTCTAACTTATCGAAATAACAAACCATCGTCGTTCGATCGAGGTCGAACCTTTCCTCTTTGATGGCGAAGGCCCTTGGCCTTAAAGGGTGTGATTTTGAACTTATCGAAATAACAGCCTGTCGTCATTCGATCGAGGTCGAACCTTTCTTTTTTGATGGCGAAGGTCCTTGGGCTTAAAGGGTGTTATTTCGAACTTATCGAAATAACAACCCGTCGCCGTTCGACCGAGGTCGAACCTTTCCTTTTTGATGGAGAAGGCCATTGGCCTTAAAGGGTGTGATTTCGAACTTATCGAGATAACAGCCCGCCGCCAGTCCAAGTTTCTGGAGAGTTGGGCATCTTCCGCAAGAGTCCCAGTTTGTTTGGTATTGCTTGAATCGGATGATGCAATGCCGGTGGACAAGAGGCGTCAAAGTTTCATACAGGCTCGTGCTGTGCGCGCATTATAGTTTTCTTGTCTGACTCCGGCCGTTCCGCTCTGAGATGCTGCCGGCACGGAGGTTTTCGGCAGTATTGAAGTACCTTTTGTTCTTCAATCTAGATGTCCCTATGTTCGTTCGTCCACGCGGATCTTATGTGCTTTCCCTGACGAAGTGTGGGAGGCGAGTGTAAGATTTTCTTCGCTTCCTTCCGATGGTTCGGTGGGGGAGATCTGGTTTTGAAGCTCCATGTGCCTAGTTTAGAAGATTTACAGCTGATGGGGCGAGGAATTCCAGGTTCGGTATACCCACTCGACTCTCCTTCCCTTAACGCGATGTTTCCATGTCTCGCGTGAGTTAGATTCTCCCTTCGTGCTTCTTTCGGTGAATGATTGTGTTTCTCAGCTTTGATCTGGGGAAAACTAGGAGTTTTCACTAAGAAATTCCCACAGAAGGCGCCAAATTGTTTGACTCAAAAAGATATTAAAATTATTTTGAACAAATCAATCAAAGATGAAGGGGTAAATCTTAGCCAAAGATAATTAACTCCAGATCGAAACGTTCATGATAATGAACGCATATGAGACGAAAGAAACGTGATCGATCTTATTCAGATTTAACATTATCTACCTCACCCACTAATAAAAGAGTAGATTTACAGGTGTTCATTGAGATTATTTCCTCTATTTTCTAAAATACAGGGAAGAGGCTTTTTCCCTCTTTTTTGGGAGAATGGCGAAGCCCCCCCCCCCCCCCCCCCCCCCATTGAGAATTCTCTGGCTATATATATAGTCGAGACCCCTTTATCCATTGCTTGACTCGGCGCTTTCTTGTCGTCAGTGTGTCATGTTCTTGTTTTTTAATCATTACTCTTTTTGACTTGTCGAATGTCGCAGAGGAGAAATGAAGCAGGCTTTATTGGCTTTCACTGTACTGTTACTGGGCGCGGGGTGCTGGGCGACCTGGTCGTGATGGTCAGATTTTGACCAATACATAGGGCATTTCTTTAAGCCCATTTTCTTATAAATGGATGTGTGTCACTTGTAAAATAAATATTGTAAAAGATAATAATAATAATAATAATAATAATAAATAATATTATTATTTTATATTCAAAGGAAAACAGTATTCCATCCAGATATATTCTGACATTTAAACAAACATTGTTAGGGGTTGTTTGATTTGAAAGCAAATTATGCTAAAATTAATTAATTATAATGCTTAGTTATTCTTGTATTATTTTTTATTGATTGTTTGATATGTTGTATCAATCGTGAAATTATCAATTTTACTGATTTATCCTAGAATAACTTATCCTGAGATTATTATTCCTATCTTTGACATATATTATAAGTTATTCCAGTACTATTTTTAATCTTGAGATAACTTAGTAACCAAACAAAAATAAAACAACATTAAATATCTCAAGATTATTTTTGCTTATTTATGATAGCAAACGACCTCTTAGAGGTGGGTATAAAAAACAAAAAAGAGTTCATAATTATCTGACCAGGGTAATACTAATGGTAAGCAAGAGGAGAGGTGAGCTCTAATGGACAAGAGGGGTTGCTCTGATGGTAAGCAACCTCCACTTCTAACTAAGAAGTTTTGAATTCGAGTCACCCCAAGAGCAAGGTGGGGAGTTCTTGGAGGGAAGGATGCCGAGGGTCTATTTAAAAACAGCCTCTCTACCCCAGAGTAGAGGTAAAGTCTGCGTACACATTACTCTCTCTAAACTCCACTAGTGAAATTATACTGGATTGTTGTTGTTGGTAATACTAATGGCTAGTAGTACAAAACAAAAGGTTTAGCTTTGAAAGTGAAATCACATATAAAGTGGATAATCTTTTCTCAAGCACCCATAATATTATGGTATTTAATTTCTTTTTTTCTCTCACTCGATCACTTCTCCAGCCCGGGGCCCGGCCTACATATCTACCGGCTACGTCCACTTTTTATGAGGCCTATATTTACCTACAAACGCTGACGGCCGGCGGGGTTGCGGCGAATATGCCGCTGTCTCGTCCCTGTTGACTGCTTAAGCCTGTCTGCTTCTAGTGGCTTTGCAGTTCAGCTCTAATAGCCCGTTTGGCCAAGGTGCAAAAAACAGTTTAATTTGAAAAGTGTTTTTTTTAAAAGTATTTTTCTCAAAAGTATTTTTGGTGAGAAGCATTTTGTGTTTAGTTAATTAGTTTGAAAAGCACTTCTATGCAGCAATTAGTGTTTGACCAAGCTTTAAAAAACTGCTTCTAAGTGTATTTTTCTCAAAAGCGCTTCTAAAAACAATGCTTTTAAAGAGAAGCTACTTTTTTTTTGCTTCTCCAAAACTGTTTCTGCTTCTCCTCAAAAGCATTTTTTTTCCTTCCAAAAGCTTGGTCAAACACTTTAATTTTTGGCCCAAAAAAAAAACACTTTTGGCCAAAAAGAAGCTTGGTCAAACGGACTTTAAGCCTTAGGGATGTTGGTTCTTTTTCATGTTTAATTTTATGAACCAAGAAAAAGTTACTGTAAAGTTTTCATATAAAATAGCGAACAGAGAAATAAATCATGAATCACTTTTTGAAGTACATATATAGAAAGATTAAAGGAACTTAGGCATGAACGAGATAATTATCTTCTTTTTCTAGTTGCTATATATGTATCATGCCTCATGCTGGAGTCTATCTAGAGGTTCCTATTCATGCTTCCCTCCTTAAATCATATATAAATTACAATTTCGATTTAAATATACATATATACATTCAAACTTAAAGTGTTGTATGGGAGGTTGAGAGTTCAAATCCTATATTTATTTTATTATTTTTTCTTTCTTTTTTCTAGAATTAAACATTTTGTGTTCTTTCTTGCATTTTAGTTAAGTACTTTTCTCTTTTCTTTCTTTGATTTATTCTTTCACTTTAACACACTTAAATTCATGTTCTCCTTTTGTCACCGTAAAATTTTATATAATTAAATTAAATGTATATTAAAACTAGGGTAGTGGAGGCCATGTATCATACTGTCAATTAGTTTAATTAATTCCAATATTTTTGACACGACATATAGAAATATATGTAAAACTTACTACGATTTTTTATAAAATACTAATTTTGAAGGGATTTTTACCTATCTATACTATATAAAAAATTTATTTACCTTCCTTAGTCAAGTTTTAACTTAATTATATGGTTATATACAATTTACCAATTATACACAGATTAGTTTTAAATAATTATATATCTCTTTATATTAGGAATTAAATAAGAAACATACCTGAACGCGCTCTCTCTCAAAAGAGTAGTTAGTTCAATGGTAAGAATCTAAAGATTGAACCATTAAAATTATTTTTTAGATTCATCTCTTCGTTATTGTACACCCATTATCTCTACATTTCGAACCCTCCTATGCCTTCATCGTTATAATGAAATATGGTTGGTTAAAAGAGAATGAGTCATACTACACTTTTGCAAAATGGTTCATGCATGGCAGCCAGTGCGGAACAAAACTATTTATTTTGGCCCAATACACCCTTTCCCCTGAATTGCATGAATTTTCCCTTTATTCGCTCTAAATAACGGACCACATTTTACACATTTTAACTTGAAAATTATGTAGCTAGTCCCCTTGATTGCACCACGAGCGGTACTAATTCTGCAAAACAATTCAATAATACAGTCTCATTATTGTTTAGTTGTTATGTAACTAATGTAAAGAATGGAGTCATAGAAGAGGTCAAACATTTACAAAGATCTTTACATGCTCAATATGCATGCATATGATCTTTTGATTCTTTTCAGTTTTGGAGGCAAAAGAAAACAGGGGGTTAAGAAAAGTTTGGCGGTCAAACTGGAACAAGGAAAGTGAGGTTGCAAACTTTCTAATTCCACGTAAAAAACAAAATGCTCAAAATATAGAATCAGAATACATTTTAAACAAACTGGGGAAACTTTGATTTGCATAGCTAATATAGTAACTGCCAATCTTCCCTTTCCTTGGGAAAAAATGAAAACATGATCTTTTTCTTATTTTCATTGGAATGTCTTACATTTGTCATGCATATTACAGTCTCTTTGTTTTATTCAAAAATAACCCAAACTTCGTTTAGAAACTTTTATTGGACGACTCTACTCCCCCTTTCGCAAACCAATCAGGTTTATGTCCCCTTCTTATCAGTATCAGATTTTCCCCACTCGCAACAATCACGCGATGAATTGGAACCACGAAATATTGTTACGCGCTCTTAAAGAGCGTGGATGGGGATAGGCGGATTTGAGCTTCACCCACAAAATTTTTAACCCGCCCTGCATAGATTTTTTTTATCTGTTTTAAACCCGTCCCGCCCCGCGTCAACCCGCCCCGCACAGCTAATTTTGAAAAAAAAAAATATTTTTATCTTTTTTTGTTTTCAGTTTACTACTTTAGCGTCTACAATTATTTTACAATTATTATATTTATATACTTGTATTAGCTAAAGAATTATTTTCTTCGTATATATATATATATATACACAAACACATATATCAAATGTATCATCTTTAAATATGTTTCAGTATTATATGAATTTCATTCTTATTATTTTCTTACGCTTTAATGAGTTCTAGTTAATTTTACATTTGATGCAGTTTCTCAAAATTTAATTTCACAGAAGGAAAAGCTCGCGAGAAAGCTAGAATTAAATGAAAGTAAAGTTCAATTCAATCCTTCTAAACTCACTAACTTGGTAAATATTAATTTTATTCACAAAGATATAAACACGTAGTGTGGGAATAACGAGTCCAGACATTACGGAAAGTAATGAATTTTATGGCTTTGATTTTATTTTATTTTTGAATGAAAAAGTTTGAGACATCAAAATTAACAAGAAAATCTGATATTTTCTTTCCATAAGAAGCAGAAACGTTCATACTCAATTTCATTAATGTATTGGGAAAAAACTGAATTTACATTGAAGGTGACGTGGCATGACACGAGGAATGGTCAAAACATGATGATCAGTTAAGAGACACGAGTGACAACAGATACGGGGAAAGAAAAGCTAAATAGGCACGAGAAGCAATTCGAATAATACAAGCTTCGTACCTATTTAGGTCATTTAAAGTCAAGATATCAGAAGACATTGAAGAAATGGATATGATGACGAAAAGGAGTCCAAATTCAATATTAAATATCCGATACGTTAGAGAATTGGTATTAAATAGGAATGATTGTGTAACGTCTTATTTAATGTCATTTATTGCTCATAATTGTCTCATTAAGACTAAGGTATTACTCCTTTACTTAGAATCAACTATAAAAAGAGGAGATCATAAACATTACAGGGGAATACAAACCTATTTACTGCTTATTTGTCATTCTCAAAAAGTCTATTATTTCTTTTTCGTCTCTTGATTATCAGTAGCCCGAATTTCTATTTGTCTTTAGCTTTGACCAAAGAATCACATTTTTGGTTAAACAAATTGGTTCCGTTACCGGGAATCTGATAATCTTTTCTTTGAAGCTACGTTTTATTCGTCTTTATCAACATGTCAAACAACAACAACAACAATAACAGTGATAACACATTGGGAAACCATGAAAATCAAATCCATCAAAATAAAGGAGACCTACCGAACATTGACGTGGTTCCCTCCCCTCTAGATTCACCACGTCAATCTCGTGAAGGCACTCCTGCCCCTGAATCATGTGCTGATCAACAAGAACAATCTGAACATTTTAAAGGAGGTGCAAATGAAGCTTTACGATAGCTAATTGATGCACAGGTCGGCAAAGCTCTTCAGGCTCTAGTTAGTCGATTGCCTGCTGTACCACCCACACCAACTCCTAATAATAATACATTGGAGAATCCTCATTCTAGTCTTGTTAATTCTGGAAATGGAGGAACCACCAGTGAACCACAGGAAGGGGGACGAGGTAATTCAAATAATTCCTATTTGCAAAATTTAGTTCTAACCTTGCAGAAACAGATTAAGGAACAAAATGAGCGTATTGAGCAAATCCCTGGAGTTCCACCTGTAATAAAAGGAGTAGACATGGACAGATACTCACAACAACCTTGGAAGCCAAGTGCTGCTCCCCTTCCAATTCTGAAAAAGTTCAAAATATGCCTGACATCCCGAAATATGATGGTACTACAGACCCACGTGACCACGTGACTGCATTTACAACAGGTGTGAAAGGTAACGACTTGACCAAACAAGAAACTGAATCAGTACTGGTCAAAAAATTTGGAGAAACACTCACCAAGGGTGCATTAACCTGGTATTCTCTTTTATCTGAAAATTCTATAAATTCTTTTGCTGAGCTTGCAGATTCTTTTATTAAAGCACACTCGGGAGCTCAAAAGGTTGAGAAAAGAATGGAAGATATTTTCAAAATCAAACAAGGGGATTCAGAGTTGCTCAGAGACTTTGTTGATAGATTCCAGCGTGAAAGAATGACTCTACCCCGTGTACCTGACAACTGGGCTGCAATAGCTTTCGCAAGTAATTTAAATGACAAAAGTTCTGAAGCCACGAGAAGACTCAAAGAAAGCCTTCAAGAATTCCCTGCAACCACGTGGAATGATGTTTACAACAGGTACAGTACGAAGCTGCAAATTGAAGAAGATACCGTACCTAAGTTTCATCATGAAGAAAGGGGCGGTTCTAGAAGATCAGAAACCGAAAAAAGATCAAGTAAAAACAGGTACGATCCATATATGGGACCTGCAGGAAAAGACTCACGGTCAAAACAAGATAGCCAGCAATATGATAAAAAATCGAGGAACATGGAATCTGGTTCTTCATCAAGATTTAGAAATGATCGGAACAGACAAGAGTCACGAGATGATGACAGAAGTTTAAAGGCAAGGTTCGGCGGATATAACTTTAATGTCACTACCTCCGAGCTTGTGGCTGTTTTGAGAAGCATGGGAGATAAGGTACGATGGCCAAAAGAGATGCGGTCAAATCCAAATAGACGCAATCTAGATCATTGGTGCGAATTCCACAATGATCACGGGCACAAAACTTCAGAATGTAGATTCTTGCAAAGCGAAGTGGATCATCTATTGAAGCAAGGGTACCTCACTGAGTTATTTAGTGAAAAAGGTAAACAAGCCTATATGAAAAATAGGCAAGAGCCTCCAAAGCCTCCTTCACCCAAGAGAACAGTGAATGTGATAAGTGGGGGAGAAGATATTCACGGCATAACCTACACAGCTTCCAACAAGGTTTCTAAAGTAACAATTACACACGGGAAACGGGTACGACAGGTTTTAGAAAATGAAAGTATTTCATTCGATGATGCAGATACTGAAGGAGTGATAACCCCACATAATGACGCACTGATAATATCTTTACTTGTACATAATACTAATATAAAACGAGTTTTGATTGATCCAGGGAGTTCCGTAAATATTATACTACTAAGGGTATTACGTGAAATGCAAGCTGAAGACAACATGATACCCAAGGCGCATACCTTGTCAGGCTTCGACAATTCAAGTGTGGTAACAAAAGGAGAGGTAGTTCTAACAACTTTTGCTGCAGGTGTTGTTAAAGAAACTAAATTTCAGGTAGTTGATATGGAAATGGCCTACAATATGATCATGGGGAGGCCTTGGATCCATGATATGGATGTTGTTCCATCAACTCTACATCAAGTTCTTAAATTTCCATCACCGTGGGGGATTTGTCAAATTCGAGGGGATCAGCATACAGCCAGGAGTATCAATGTTGTAACAGATACGAGCACCGTAAACAAAGAAAAATAGCAATTACAGGAAACATTTGAAGGTGTCAGCAATCAAACCTCAACTGAGCAAGAGAAAACAGATTTAGACTCGAGACCTGATACAATTCAAGAACCTGAGGAGAATGAAAATATCAAAACAACCATCGAAGAACTCGAGGCTGTGATATTATTTGAGCAGTGGCCTGAACGGAAAGTTTATGTTGGAGCTAATTTAAACTCAAACATGCGAGGTATGTTAATTGAATTTCTAAAATCTAACGTGGACTATTTTGCTTGGTCCCATGCTGACATGACAGGGATACCACCGGATGTGATGACTCACAAATTAAACGAAGACCTATCCTTTACACCAATGAAGCAAAAGAAAAGAAAGCAAGGGGCTTTCAAAAACCAGGTGATTCAAGATGAGGTCCAAAAGCTATTAAAAATTGGGTCAATCCGCGAGGTAAAGTACCCTAATTGGTTAGCCAACACAGTTGTTGTACCTAAGAAAAATGGTAAGTGGCGAGTCTGTGTAGATTATACAGATCTTAATAAAGCTTGTCCAAAATATTCTTTTCCTTTACCACATATAGATCAATTAATTGATGCAACTGCAGGACATGAACTTTTAAGTTTTTTAGATGCATATTCAGGGTACAACCAAATTAAAATGGACCCTAGTGATGAAGAAAAAACTTCTTTCATCACAGACAGGGGGACTTACTGTTATAAAGTAATGCCCTTTGGTCTCAAAAATGTTGGGGCAACCTATCAAAGGTTGGTCACCAAAATGTTCCAAGAACATTTAGGAAAGACAATGGAGGTATATATAGATGATATGCTCGTCAAAACCCAGCAGTCTCATGATCATATTTCTCATCTATCTGTTACATTTGAAATTTTGCGAAAATTTAATATGAAACTCAACCCAAAAAAATGTGCATTTGGAGTTGCATCAGGTAAGTTTTTGGGTTTTCTTGTTTCTAACCGTGGTATTGAGGTAAATCCTTCTCAGATCAAAGCAATAGAAGAAATCCCTGATATCCTTACTAATAAAAAGGAAGTTCAAAGATTAACGGGAAGAATTGCAGCTTTGGGGAGATTTATTTCCAAATCTTCAGAAAAGTGTTTTAAGTTTTTCTCTGCACTCAAAAAGCAAGATCATTTTGAATGTAACGAAGATTGTCAACAAGCCCTTAGAAATTTGAAAGATTATTTGTCAAAACCACCGTTATTGGCAAAACCAAATGTGGGAGAAAAGCTTCTCATCTATCTGGCTGTGTCTGAAGTTGTGGTAAGTGTTGTTTTAGTCCGTGAGGACCAAGGTAAACAATATCCTATTTATTATGTAAGTAAGTCCTTACTAGATGCTGAAACACGATATCCACAGCTAGAAAAATTAGCATTAGCTTTGATCATGGCATCTAGAAAATTAAGACCTTATTTTCAATGCCATCCCATTGTTGTAGTTACTGCTTTTCCGCTTCGAAACATTTTGCATAAACATGAATTGTCAAGGAGGTTAGCAAAATGGGCTATAGAATTAAGTGAATACGAAATCATTTATCAACCTAGGACTGCTATAAAATCTCAAGTATTAGCCGATTTTGTAGCTGATTTTAGCCAGGGGATGCATTTAGAAGCAGAAAAAGAATTACAAGTTTTTAATGGTGCAAACCCGGGAACTTGAATTTTATTCACTGATGGTTCATCTAATGTAAAAGGAGCAGGTCTGGGTATAGTTCTCATACCACCTGCGGGTGAAACTATTAGGCAAGCTATAAAATGTCATTCTATAACTAACAATGAAGCAGAGTACGAGGTTGTAATTGCAGGTTTAGAATTGGCAATAGAACTCGGCATAACACAAATTATAATCAAGAGTGATTCTCAACTCGTGGTCAATCAAATGCTGGGGACTTATACAGCCAGGGAAACTCGAATGCAAGAATATCTCAAAAAGGTACGGGAACTAATAAAGCAATTCCAAACTTGGAAGGTAATGCAGATCCCAAGAGATGAGAATGTGGAGGCAGATGCTTTAGCTAATCTCGCATCTGCAGCTGACGTAGCAAATGACGCAAATGCTTCAGTCATACATTTATTTCATTCCGTTCTCGAACCTGATAAGAATGAGGTAAATTTTAATCATTTAACATGGGATTGGAGAAACAAAATTATTGTTTTTTTACAGCAAGGAACCGTGCCCAATGACAAAGGGAAGGCTCACGCGCTTCGCAAAAAAGCCGCTCGATATTGTTTATATCAAGGAAATCTTTATCGAAAGATGTTCGGTGGACCACTAGCAAGGTGTCTCGGACCCTCTCAAACAGAATATGTGATGAAGGAAGTGCACGAAGGACATTGTGGAAATCACGCAGGGGGAAGGTCACTGGTAAGAACATTGATTCGAGCAGGATATTATTGGCCTAAGATGGAAGAAGAGGCAAACAGCTTCGTGTCCAAATGTGATAAATGTCAAAGATACGACAATAATATGCACAGACCAGCTGAGTTACTACACCCTGTTATAGCCCCGTGGCCCTTTATGAAATGGGGAATGGATATCGTAGGTCCACTACCACAAGCAAAGGGTCAGGTAAAGTTTCTACTTGTACTCACAGATTATTTCACTAAATGGGTAGAAGCATGAGCATTTAAACAGGTACGAGAGAAGGAAGTTAAAGACTTCATATGGCGAAATATAATATGCCGCTTTGGAGCACCAAAGGAGATCGTGTGTAACAATGGACCACAATTCATAGGAGCTCAAATCACAGAATTTCTTCAAAGTTGGCAGATTAAAAGGATAACATCTACGCCATACTATCCAGTAGGTAATGGACAAGCGGAATCCACAAACAAAGTCATTATCAACAACTTGAAGAAGAGGTTACAGGATTCAAAAGGTAATTGGCCTGAGATATTACCTGGAGTACTATGGGCTTATCGTACAACGGCAAAAACAAGAACTGGAGAAACACCATTTTCAATGGTTTATGGTACGGAAGCCTTAATTCCAGTTGAAATAGGTGAACCGAGCACACGGTACATTCAGGCAACGGAGGAATCTAATGATGAAAAGATGCGGGTCAACCTTGATTTGCTTGAAGAAAGAAGAGAAGCTGCATTGATAAGAATGGCAGCACAAAAGTAAGTAATTGAACGATATTACAATAGGAAAGCACGCCTCAGATTTTTCAAAATTGTGGACTTTGTGCTTAAAAAGGTGTTCCAATCTGCAAAGGCTGCTAATTCAGGAAAGTTAAGTCCAACGTGGGAAGGACCATACAGAGTTCGTGACATTGCGGGTAAAGGATCATACGAGTTGGAGACAATGGACGGCAAAGTTTTACCCTCGCATTGGAATGTCGTCCATTTAAAGAGATATTACTTCTGAGAAAGTACCCACGGTCAGGTATCGCCATGTTAAAAATTTTCTTTTGAATTATTAAAGTTTTACTAACAATTTTAGATGCTAGGCAAAAACCCTAACTCGTGCCAAATGATGAGTCACGACCTGCAAGGCAAAATGGAGTACTCTAAAATTCCCAACCCAGGGTTACAATTAATCTGATGGAAATACACACGAGTTAGGTAGTCTTCATCTATAATCGCACCTCCGAGTCCCGTATATTTTTCTGTTTCAGGAAAAGGACCAAATTGAAAGAAATAAACAAGTGCTCGAGGCTTCATACTTCACCGCTCAAACACTTGGGGGACTACATATTATACACAGATATGTGTGAAAAAACAGATACGAATATCGAACAAAAGTCGGCTACAAAGAGGCAAGTGTTGAGAAAAAGTTACGAAGTCTTCAGCATTCATCATCGTGTTCAACAAACACAAGACATTCATCATAATGTTTTTCCCATGAGAACAACAGAGTCATCTCTCAAACTCATAAACGAAGTCACCTCTCAAACTCTTCATATAAAGATAGGGTCATGACTATGTACTGAAATAGGTTATGAAGAAAAATCTTGTTTATTTTATATTATGTAAAAATCTGTTACAAGAAAAATAGTTACGAGAAAGTTATAGATGTATTTTAATACATGTAATAGTCAAAAAACTTGTTAAAGTTCATGAATAAAAACTTGTCAAAGTTGTTTCATACAAAACATGTGTATTCCTATTTCTTTCATCGTATTATAACACCATTATGAAGTTGAGACGTCTTCTTTATTAAGTGTCGATAAAATAAAAGGGCCCTCTTTTATAAGCCTCATGTTGATAATCCATGAGAAGAATCATAAAGCATTTTCAAAGGATAAAAATGCTAAGCTATTCTATAAGTCCTAGATAAATAGGCAAGAATAGAATATATAGAAATACTGATAAAACTTCTTAATATAAAAGACTAAGTACAAACTTAGTCAGCAAAATATTTGTTTTTTACAAATGCCCCATTATGATAACTGGGGACTTCATCAAAAGATCCCTTAAAGTTGCTAAGGGATAACACCACCGATTAAAAAAAACAGTAAAGTTTGAAATACATTCAACTAGTCACTGAAGGGGTTGGAACATTAGAAGTTGCAATCTCATTTTCAGGGGCAGTCACAGGCACGGTAACAACTTCTGAAGGAGCAGCAATAGGAGCGGTTTCAACTGGGCCTGGAGTGTTAAAATCACCAAGGGAAGCAAGAGTCACGGGAGCTTCAGCTTCCATGGACTGTGTCATAGAAGTTTCACCCTCGGGAGCCAGAATTGCAACTCCAATTGCCGCAGTAGCCACTTCTTCATTTAAAAGCTCTTCTGCCCCAGGAGTTCCAAGTGCAGGAGAAGGAGTATCAACTGGTTGTTGGCCTTTTTCGATGGTGTCTAAGACTTTGGCTAATTCAGATTGCAAATCAAAGTTTTCTTGAGTAGCTTCCATCAAAGCATCACGACGAGATTTTAGAAAAGCCCAACTTACCTCTATGTTGAAGTTCTCCTCAAGAAGTCCATACTCCCTTTCCCACATAGCAAGATCGTTCTTCAATATCTGGTGTTCAGCTAAGTGGGAATCAAGGGAAGCTTCAAGGGAGGCATGAGAACTCTTCAAAGCATGTATCTCGTCAGAGGAGATCCTTAAGTCAGCCTGACCTTGAGTCAAGCTTTGCACTAACTCCCCTGCATATTCTTCTTTCTTCTCCACAAGTGCCTTAAGCTCTCTGATTTCCTCACTGGCCTTTGATAATTGTTTTGAAAATGAGTACTCCAAAAGCTCCTTATCTTTTTTCAAATTGGTTTGAAGAAGCCTTGGCAATTGCTAGCTCAGAAGTCAAACCACGCTTTTGCTGCTCCAGGTGATTTCTACTTTCTTGCAACTCCTCTATGGTCCCCTGAGCATTCTCAAACTGCTCCTTCCAGTTTGCTGCCTCAAGCTGGGTTTCCTCGGCTATTCTCCTAGCCTCAAAGATAGCCTTCGCAGACTCTCGATCCTTCTTCTCTAGAGTGGAGATTCTTCCCATTAACTTAGTACCAATAAGATTAGCCTACAAGGTAAAGGCATCAAATGTGGGAATATAGAGAGATATAAAAAAAACTTGTAAGTTAAAAGAAAAGTACCTTCAAGGTAGAATGAACTATGTCATTCATTAGAGTCAAGCAACTGTGGCTCTCCATCTTCTTCTTCTCAATATCTCCTATTAGAGGCTCGAGCCAAATATCAGCTCCACCAGTCTTTCTCAAAAGGCTATGATTGGCAGGAACTTCAAGAGTAACACTACTCATAGCCATGCCTCTGCTGCTAGATCCCGCCTCTGTATGTTGAACAGAGGGATGGGGAACAATGGAAGGAGGAGTAGTAGAAGAGGTAAAAACAATGGGAGCTGTGGGAGTTAAAGCAGGGACAGTAGGAGCAGATATGGGAACCAAAACAGGTAAAGAAATAGGAGTCGATAAAATAGGCAAAGAAATACTCGTGGTTGTTAAAGGAATAGAAGGAATAGAAGAAATGGGAATAGAAGAAGAGAGGGGAGTTTCATCAAGAACTGGTCCAAACTCTCCACTCTCAAAACCACTAACAAAGAGACGTCGAATTGATTCATTAGAGCCTCTTGGAGTGGTATCCTCATCAGAAAGGATTTGAACAGGCTCGGAGATAGAGGCTCGAGCAGGAGCATCTTCAACTTCATCTCCATCAATGACGTGTCTCCTGGCTCTTGGCCTAGCTATCAAAGAGGTATTCTCTTCTTCCTCATTCTCAGAACTTTTTTCTACAACTTTTCTTTTTGGTAGCGTGGCCTGAGTCTTTTCCAAATCAAGTGAAGCGGTTGAAGACGTTCGAATGGCAACGGCTACCTTAACTGTCATACCCCTGATACCAAATCCTAATAAAAAGAGGGATAAATAATTAAAATAAGAAAGAATTCAATATACGGCAAAGCATAAGGAAATACATACCATGGGACTTCACTTTCCAACCATTCAAAAGAGAAATTGATTTCCAAGTTCTCGCCTCCATAGGCGCAATCTTCAAAATTGAATCTACCCAACCACGAAAGTTAGGAACGTGTTCCACATCTCCCATGGTTGCTACAAAAAGCCAAAAAAAGACTAGATTAGAAAAGAAATCAAAATTCTTAAAAAGTAGATACGGTAAGAAAAAGAAAAACTTACGTGCAAAATTTCACTTCTCAGGGAAGGGAATGTTTGTTTCACCCAACAAATCCACCGTACGTACAGCAACGTAACGACAGTACCACCCTCGATCCTTGTCATCTTCTGGGTTTACCAAAACCTTCTTGCTTCTTGCAGTCAATGTAAAAACTCCATGGCGGAATAATTTGGGGTGGTATAGGTGAATAAGATAGGAAAAGGTAAAATTAACATTGTCTTTGGTAGACAAATACCTTAAGCAAGCCACAGCTCTCCAAACAAGAGGACCTACTTGTGCTAAGCAAATTTTGAAAAAGCGGCAAAATTCAAGTATAACTGGGTCAATGGCAGGATTAAATCTCAAAGTAAAGGGATAAGTATAAATGAAAGAGAATCCAATTCTGAAAGAAGAAATTCTCTGGTTTGGGGCAGGAATCATCATACGAAGATTATCTCTCCAATTACAATCTTTCCTAACAGTAAGAATCACAAGTTCAGTTATTAAAGAAGGATAGGTGTCAACTTTTTCTAAATTTTTAACTTGTTCTTGGAGAGATCTTCTATCATTTCCAAAAGATAAATCATTGGGTACCATTTCTTCAACTAAAGGTTCCTGAGTAGCTTTAGAAAGTTCTTTACTTTTAGAAGAAGGGGTCTTTGGGATAGAACTCCTAATACCAGAAGAAGAAGAAGAAGAAGAAGAAGAAGAAGAAGAAGAAGAAGAAGAAGAAGAAGAAGAAGAAGAAGAAGAAGAAGAAGAAGAAGAAGAAGAAGAAGAAGAAGAAGAAGAAGAATAAGAAGAAGAAGAAGAAGAACCAAATGAATCATCACGAGTGGATCCTAGGCTCAAGCTCCGAAGCCTACCTCCTCTGACTCTCCTATGTCTTACGGGGGCATTGGGAAAGTGATCTAGAATTGGAACTTTTCTAGGGTTAGGGTTTGTAGATGACATTGTTGAAGAAGGATGAACTAAAGGGGAGAAAAAATAATAGTGAATAATAAATTGCTTGTTGAAGGTCTATGAAGAAGAAGACAAAAGAAAGAGAGTTAAATATGTTTATAATGATAACCGTCAAACTTAGAAGTGTAATGACGGAAAGCTTATAATAAAGGCAACTATCACTTCGTGAATAGTGGGAATAAAGAAGCCTTGAAAAAATGGTGCAGAATTGCAGAACCAATCAGAAAGTGACACGTGTGTAGAGCATTAAATAAAAGGTGACATAAATGCAAAGCATTAATTAGAAGGGACAATTGAAGCGTCAGTACTGTCATAGAATTAATTATGGCAAAAATTCCCTTTTTATGAAGATCCACTTCCCAGATATTTAATTGATAAATAAATGGAAAATGGGGGGACTATCTGTATTGGGAAAAAACTGAATTTACATTGAAGGTGACGTGGCATGACACGAGGAATGGTCAAAACATGATGATCAGTTAAGAGGCACGAGTGACAACAGATACGGGGAAAGAAAAGCTAAATAGGCACGAGAGGCAATTCGAATAATACAAGCTTCGTACCTATTTAGGTCATTTAAAGCCAAAAGATCAGAAGGCATTGAAGACATGGATATGATGACGAAAAGGAGTCCAAATTCAATATTAAATACCCAATACATTAGAGAATTGGTATTAAATAGGAATGATTGTGTAACGTCTTATTTAATATCATTTATTGCTCATAATTATCTCATTAAGACTAAGGTATTACTCCTTTACTTAGAATCAACTATAAAAAGAGAAGATCATAAACATTACAGGGGAATACAAACTTATTTACTGCTTATTTGTCATTCTCAAAAAGTTTATTATTTCTTTTTCGTCTCGTGATTATCAGTAGCCCGAATTTCTATTTGTCTTTAGCTTTGACCAAAGAATCACATTTTTGGTTAAACAATTAATAGATTGGATCAATTTATCTTCCAAACATAGTTAGTTTCAAAATGTGAAAGGAGAAAACCCACAACCCGCCCCGCCCCGCGTTAGATTTATTTAGAAAAGCCCCGCCTCGCCCCGCACCCGCATAATGCCAAACCCGCCCCGCCCTGCATAAGTCCAAAACCGCCCCGCACTCGCCCTGCCCCATTGCCATCCCTACGCTCTCCAAGAGCGTGGATGATGAGTCCGGAACCTAAATATTATTTTTTTGGACTCAAATTACCTTAATAGATGTTAAAAAAACATATCTATATATAGCGTGCAAATACAAGACGCTATACATTAACGGTAACGTCTGTTGTTAAGGTATACCGTCTTGTATTCATACGCTATATGGCCTGACGATTTGACTGTCATATATAGCGTCTTGTTATTGTACGCTATATATAGCGTTTTCTTTTTCATACGCTATACCCCCATTTAAATACTGCCCTTCGTCTTCTTCCCCGACCACCCTTTCCCCCATTTTTTTTTAAAATCCCATTCTGGTCCCCCCCCTGCCCGTTATTAAAAAAAATTGTGGGCCCCTCCCGTCACACAAAAGGTTAAGAACGTAGGTCCCACATCATAATAGAGCATTGTATTATTGTGGTTTAACTCCTTCGTCTTCAAATTTTCACACAAAACACTCATTACATCGATGTATTTCGATTTATTTTATGTCCAAACTTGTATAATAATGTATATCACTGCCTATTGAATGTGTTTCCATGTCGTTTTGTGTTTTATTTTCGAAACTAGTATGTTATATTTATCCGGACTTAGATATTAGTGTTCTAAAAAAATGTAAAATTGAGATTTAATTTTTTATTTTAATATCTGAATTTAGATATTAGTGTTTCCTTGTCGTTTTGTGTTTTATTTGCGAAACTAGTATGTTATATGTATTTTTGTTAATGTTATGTGATTAAAATGTATTTGTTGTTTATATTTAGTTTAGTTATTAGCGTGGTAAAATGTAGAAATTTTTAGCGTAGTAAACTGTATAGTATTTTAGCATAGAATCCTTGTAGTTTAAGTATTTCTTATAATGGTAGATTGTTATATATACTTTGTACAATTAAATAATCAAAATTATAAAACAAACACACACAAAATTATCAAAAAATTGAATTTAACACACATAAATATCATGATAGTTTGGTGCTACTAGGCCTCAAATATCGAGCCTGGAACCCAATTGTTATATATACTTTGTACAATTAAATAATCAAAATTATAAAACACACACACACAAAATTATCAAAAAATTGAATTTGACACACATAAATATTCATGATAGTTTGGTGCTACTGGGCCTCAAATATCGAGCCTGGAACCCAATTGTTATATATACTTTGTACAATTAAATAATCAAAATTATAAAACAAACACACACAAAATTATCAAAAAATTGAATTTGACACACATAAATATTTATGATAGCTTGGTGCTACTGGGCCTCAAATATCGAGCCTGGAACCCGATTGTTATATATACTTTGTACAATTAAATACTCAAAATTATAAAACAAACACACAAAATTATCAAAAAATTGAATTTGACACACATAAATATTCATGATAGTTTGGTGCTACTGGGCCTCAAATATCGAGCTTGGAACCCAATTGTTATATATACTTTATACAATTAAATAATAAACATAAAATTAATGTTATTTAATTTACAGTTGACGACATGGATGCACCTATACATCCCGGCCCTTACTCTCGTGAGCTATTAGTGCTTCAGGGCGATCATAAGTCCGCCCATATATGGGAGGGAGAGTTACTATCCCAGACTCTTCGTGCTAGGAGAGTGGACGACCTGTGGGATTTTCTGAGGCACAGAGATCTCCACGAGCGTGTAGTCCATCGCCTCCAGGATACGGGATTCTATAGGATTATTGAGATCAGGCGGATACATGTTGATTAGGCTTTGATCACGGTGTTGATTGAGCGGTGGCGATCGGAGACGAACACTTTTCACCTGCCCATTGGCGAGGCTACCATCACGCTACAAGACGTAGAGGTTTTATATGGACTGCCCGTTGATGGCATGGCCGTTTCACTGCCTATTTCTATGAGATATATGTCGCGTGATGCTTATTTGGACATGCTGCAGTAGCTCACGGGTTTCAGGCCACAGGACGAGACTGCATCGTCGGGTGCTAGTTGGTTGACTTTGACCCCGATTAGACAGCACTTGGAGGTACTCCACCCCGATATCACTGACGATATAGTGGAGGTACATATTACCCGGTATACGAGGTTGTTGTTGCTTCTTCTATTTGGAGGGCTCTTGTTCCCGAACACTTCGGGGAACCTAGTCAGCCTGAGATTTTTGCATCATCTTCAGCTACTAGATGAGTTACCCTATTACAGTTGGGGTGCTGTTGTTCTCGGCTACATGTATCGGCAGATGTGCCGGGCGAGCATGGGCACTCAGAGAGATGTTTGTGGTTTTATGCCGCTTCTACAGGTGACAACATATTCAAATAAAGTGTTCATCAGTTCCAACTCTACCTAGTTAGACTTTATTTTAAACATTACATCAACTTTGTATGTTAGGTTTGGGCCTAGGAGCGGTTCTTGCAGTTTCAGCCACCGCAACCATAATTAATTGCCTCATACTGTAGCACCTCTGTTTCTCCCTCTAGCCAGGAGGTGGGTTCTCCGCCGTACGCATTCACGAGAATATGATGCTCATCATAATCTCCCCCTCTGCAGGGATGTGTTGGATCTGTTGGATCTGTTGGAGGGCGCACAGGTAAATATGTACCTAAACTTACCTGGTGTAGATTAACTTAGTGTTGCCCATACTCACGTTTCATGTTCTTATTTGATAGTTCATCTGGACGCCATACAACGACGATTTGATAGCTTCCCTGCCACCTTATTGCTCGGCCGGACGATTGATTTGGAGCACTTCTGCCCCACTCATATGCCTCGGAGCGGGTACTTCGGCAGTTTGACCGCCCGCAGTATATACCAAGGGGGCCTATATGGGAGCCTACACATTATCAAAGGGATGATCGTTCCAGGGCGGACGACGTATTTATGGCATGGTTAGCGGTGCAGATCCATATTTGGGACCATTGAGATTAGATGATTCCTCCCCCACCTACACATATCCAGGAGGTTGATCTTCATAGGTATATGTCCTAGTACCGGCACGTCACCCGAATTTTTATCGGGAGCCCTATTCATCTGGCTGGCGGTCGGTACGTCCCATACGCCGAGCGACACGAGGCCCTGGTATGTTTTCTATTATTATTCATTATATAATTGTATTTTAGAGCACTATACGTAGTTTATATTTTATATGTTGTGCAGGCTATTGGACTACACACAGTTTATTAGATGGGACTACAGATGCAGGATTATGTCGGCGATCCTGCGGATGCCATGCAGGATTATAGCCGTCGATTTATAGATTTGGCTGCCCGGACACTGCAGCGAGCATGGGAGGATCAGCGTTTGGCACACATGCGTGATTATGTAGAGCCAGAGCAGTATGAGCGAGGCCCTAGTGTGGCACGAGGTGGTGGTGCCCGACGAGGTGGAGGTGCCCGACGAGGTGGTGGTGCCCAACGAGGCGAGGGTGCCAGACGACGTAGCTATGGGCAGAGAAGAGTTGGTCCCCAGCAAGGGGGAGTTGAGGCCCCTGCTGATTATGTTGCTGCCGATCTGCCGGGTGTATTACATGAGACGGACATGCCGTCATACAACTTTGGGATGGATCTCACTCTAGGGACTTCGCAGGTGACCCCGTCAGGTCAATTATTGATCACGGGCACGCACCTTTCTGGAGTGGATTGGGATACATACTTTCCAGGCCCGTCTACTGTTGCTGAGGAGCGGCCAACCTGAGGTTTACATAGTGGGCGCCGGCTGAGTTATGGTTCATCATCACGTTCGCATGTATGGTTTTCATAGTATTGAATTAGAATTTGTCTTTATTTTCCATAACTTTGTTAATTTCCTTTTTAAGGCTGAATGCGATGTTGACATGGCTGCGACAGATGATTACATTCAGGAGCCCGACGAGATAGTGGTACGACAATTCAAATAGTTGTGACTTATTATATACTTTGCTATTCTGAGCTTTTTATTCTTATGTAGGTTTCTACTGGACTGACGGCCCCTTCTACTGATCCTGTCAGCACCACTGATGATCATGCAGCGGCGCATCCGGCTATAAGGAGGCGACTTGATGATGACGATCCCGATAGCGTACCCAGGCGGGATGTGATGCGCCTCAGGCCAGTAGCTGCGTTGAAGCACACTGGATGCGGGACACATTGATTTTATTCTTTTTTTTATGTAAATAATATTTTTGTATATACATTAACAACAACTTTTATATAATATGTGCATTACTTTTTTTATTTCTCCGTTAATTAGCTAGTTCGTACTACAACACAAACACAAGTTGTAAAGAAGTAAAATTCCATTACAATGACTGAAAATAAAGTTCATTACAACTACTTTAGCTTAATACTACAACACGAACATAAATATAGCAACTTAACATAAAAAAAATGCTTCAGTACAACTAATAAAATGCACGACAACACATATAAAAATAAATTGATACATTAAACACATACATTTAGTCACTGCCGCCCATTATTCTCTGCTCCAACCACTTAAATTGTTCTAACAACTTATTTTTTTCTTCTTATACCTCTTTAAGTTTCGCTTTCAACTCCACAACCTCTTTTTTAAGTTGTTTTTCACGTTTCCACTATTCTAAATACAAATCATTAAGATCGTTCAACAATCCTTTGTAGTATTCCTGATGACAAGGTTCATCAATCTATACCTCAAAATCGCAAATAGGTTCGCCGGGAACCCTATAAAACTTGTTCAAACATTCCTAGAAGCAGTGTCCAGTTGCACCATTATCCCAAAAACTTTGCATCTGGCATTTTTTTCCGCACTTGCACCTTGGGACATAAATAGGCTGAGACATTTTTCTGTTAAAAAACTTGCTTTTCAAGGAAGATTTCCTATTAGTTATTTTTTAGCGAAGAAAATATGTAGAATGAGCTCGTCATTTATAGGCAAGATAACCCACATAACGTAGTATTTAACCGCGCTATATATAGACATAACGTAATATTTAACCAAGCTATGCCTTGCGTGTTAAATGTTCTGACGGGTGCGAAATAACTTTATGTCAGATCGACAAGACAACACACACATAACGTAGTATTTAACCGCGCTATATATAGACATAACATAGTATTTACCCGCACTATGCTTTGCGTGTTAAATGTTCTAACGGGTACGAAACAACTTTATGTCAGTTGGGCAGCTTTTTCAGATCGACAAGACAACACACAGACATAAATTAATCAGATTTATGAAAGTTCAATGTTGTTTCTAGTTCTTCCGAATATATACGTTTTTTAATTATCATTAAAAAATTGAAATGGAGAAATTCAACTCATAATTAACAAACATAATTTTATTTTATAAATCTTGCAACATAAACAAAACAACTAAATATTACAACACAAACACATTGATAGTTAGGCACAATAGAAGAACATCCACCCCGAGCTTTATTATTGTTGCCACCCAAAGGACATTTTCGATGGTCGTGTCCTTTTTGCAAGCATATACCACATCTGCGCGCATAAACGGTATCACTAACATCCATTTGGTTCTGTATACGCATTCTCTTCTTCACCTGTATTCGACGCAAATAGGACTTGTTACATACCATTTTAAATGGTTCAGGACGCCAATAATGCTCAGCACCCACTGGCTGCAACTGCCTACTATATGTGTTTAGGTACTGCGCAACACTATATTGTTGATCAACATAGTTGGTTACACCTAAACCAACTTGTTGAAAGCACTTGATGGCATGTGGTAGATGGACCATTTCCCACAAGAGCATAACCTTGTAGATTCATTTACAGTATGTACATTATTACCCCGATTTTAATGGATAGCGGTGCGAACTTCAAAAACATTTCTTTTGTTATCATACTGCAAAAATGAATGCCAATGCGCTCGCCATCTGTATTTCTCAAATCTCTGCATCGGCACTGGCATAAATTCAACACCCCTTTCTATCAATGATGCTGCATCTGCAGACCTTTCAACAAACCTCTCCGCCATCTGCTTGAACGACATCCGCACCATGGCTGTGACAGACAATCCTCTTGCCGACTTCAATAACCTATTGAAAGACTCTGACACATTTGTAGTCGGAGTTCCCCGTCGTCTGCCACCATCCGTATGCAAAGTCCACTTTTCAGGGTCATGTCGCATTAACCAATGATAGGCTGATTTGTCTTCTTGCCTGATATATTCCATGTGCCTCCGAAATTTATGCTGTTGGTGGTCTGTTGCTGCCATCCACATCAAATCAAGCAGATCCTTGTTGGGATATGCCTTCTGAAAATTGGCTTTAAGGTGCATAACACAGTAACGATGGTAGGCATAAGGTTCCTGCCATGCAGGCAAGTTCTCCACAGAACTTAAGATACCACCGTGCCGATCATATATTAGACAAATACCGGAACGCTGTTTGACAACGTGCACTTTCAAGTGGTTCAAAAATAACATCCACGTCTCTTGGCTTTCATTGGCATAAATAGCAAAAGCTAGAGGAAATATCTGTCCATTAGCATCTACTGCCACGGCTATCAACAACTTGATATCGTACTTACCATAGACATGAGTGCCGTCTATGGATATTACGGGCCGACAATGCGAAAAACCATCAATTGCTGGTTTAAATGCCTAGAACACGCAATTGAATGTATATTCTGGTTTACCTGGAATCCGCTCAAGCTTCCATTCAACAACCATCCCGGGGTTAAACTGCTGCAGTGCAGCCATGTACCTAGGCAGATTTGCAAATGACTTATCCCAGTTACCATAGACTACTTTAAACGCTCGTTTGCACCCGAGATATGTCTTTCTTTTAGTAATGGTACGGCCATGTTCCTGGTGGACTGCTGTAATGCACTCTTTGATTTTATACCTTATGGACGCTTCGATGTGTGGAATAAGAACAAGAGAAATAAAGTCAATATCCAAGTTGAAGTGATTCCCGTTGAATGTGTCCATTTCGCATGTGTGGGTGGGAATGTATTTACCCACTTTCCACAGACCTGTCTTCTTCTTGCTCGCACACAACATCCAATGACATGGCCAAAATCACTTGCGACAAACAACCTTGTATACAACCGGACTTGACTCCCATACCGTCATCTCACGACACTCTTTTACGTTGTGCATTTTACAAAGCCCTGCTTAGGCGCGCTTTATTAGGAAAAATCATGCCTTTTGCCAGCACCGTTGGTCTAGACTCATCCCATATTGCTGTCCGAATTTCATCAAAATCCCTTGTGAGAGCTTCCACATCCGTCATGCTTGGCAAGTTATTAAGGTAAGGAATCTCCCTTGAATGAAACGGCACTTGAGACTCGTACACTCTTCATCTAGGGGGGGAGTGGAGCATACTCTCTCGTCAAATCAGGTCCTTCCTTCTCATCCTTCTCATCACCATCCTCACGAAGAAAGGGTGTCTCGTCTCCAGATTCATTAGCATTGTTGTCGTAATCATTGTTCTCTTCCTCACTATGTGCATCTGCCAGATCCTGATTTAATACGTCAGCTACGGGCGAGTGAGTACATTTGATTCAACTTGCTCGTTTTCACTGCACAATCAACAAAATAATAAGATGCTGAATTTAATAAATACTTTCCATATAGCTGTATCACTTCACTTACAAATCGTAATGTGATGAAATTTCATGATGGACATTTTTATTTAGGTGATGGCTCCCTGATGGACCACCATGATCCAACACACCAAAACTATGCTTGAGTTCATAATTTGTAAAATTCATATCCGGTCTGTACCCCTTGTTAAATATATGAGCGCTAATACAAATTCAATACAACAAAAATGTACATCGTAACACAAAGGAAAATTAAAAGTTACCACTCGCCTTGTGAATTATGTAAAGCGGGCGGGGATAAGTTTAAATCAAGGAAAACTCTTTCATCCGGAACCTGTCCGGCAAAAACTCCTCCAGAATAGCCACCGGATGACTGGGGGTTATCCGGAACCTGTCCGGCAACCTCATTGTTTGGAACGTGTTCGACTTTGACGTACATATCCAACATATTTATTACAAGATATTCCCGGTATTCATCCGGAGTCCTCAGAAAATCCCTCAAAGTTTCATCATCGTAGATGTTTAACTCCGAGTAAAAAACAGCCACTTGCGGAGTGACGAAATACGGATATCTTCCGATTACTTTAGCTATCACTGAACGTTTCCTCACACCCATTTTTTTGCATAACAACGATATCAATTTATCGTACTCTATTGTAAGTGGTAATTTAACATGATCATGCGGAGATAAATTATACCTCACAGAGTTATTCTCCATCACAACCCCCCCCCCCCTAATATAATGAAACTCTTATTCTACGCTCTTCAGACATTACGAAAAAAATGCTTCAGAATTTAACAACAAGAAAAAATTGAACGGGAGTTAGAATTTTATCTGAACGAATTTTCTTAAAATCCTAACCACTTTATATAGGAAGTGGCTAGCCAGGGATATGGAAATGTTTTGCCGTATAGAGTTCTTTAAGTATACGCTATACACATTTAAATTATTGTGTTTGTCAGTTCACTTATTGGTGGGTCCATATTCAGGGTATATCATTTTTTTTGGCGTTATATGTATAGCGTATGAATACAAGATGTTATGCCTTAACGGCAGACGTTACCGTTAATGTATAGCGTCTTGTATTTGCACGTTATATATAAAAATATATTTTTTTAAATACCTATTAAGGTAATTTGAGTCCAAAAAAATAATATTTAGGTTCTGGAAGAAGATAGCACTGTCAGTATAGGAACCATTTAGGAAACGGCAATACGAGATACGGCCGCTGCTACCACTTTTAATTTTCTTCAGTACAAAGACGTACCATTAGAGGAAATTCGCTATATTCAAAGACAACAAGAAACTCGAATGCTTCAACAACCACTTCAATATTCCATCACAACACTGATTCAGCACATATCGCGAACACAGATGCTTTGTTTTCTTCTCCTTCTTTTTCTTTGTAATAGGAAAATATCAGAGATGATCTATCAAAACAATCACTGAGAAACAAGGAAATACATAAACACAGCCCAAGGACAAAAAAACTCACAATAAAGAGTCATCCACCAGAATGACATTTAGGTAAGTGAAGTGAAGTTTTAAATAAAGAGAAAAAAATTAGTGGTTTCGATAATTAACTCCGAATAAGAAGGATAATTATTTAAAAAAATATATAAGAGTCAAATATCGTTACTTAACATAGTTTTGTTATGATTAATGTAGTAATTTTTGTTTCCCAAAGTGGTAAGCTTCATGTAGGGATGTTATGCTTTCTACAACGTTCTGCCTCCTCTTTTGTCGACTATTCACTTTCAGAAGAGTTATCGATATGAACGATTAATATTTGGGAGAAATTTAAAAATAGTTAAATTTGCAAGTGGTTATTTAAAAATAGCCACAGTTTCAAAAGTAATCGAAATTTAGTCACTTTTTATGTAAAAATAAAAAATCTGAACGAAAACACAGTTCAAAAGACTATTAAAAGAGTGGTTGACAAACACCTTGAGCAGCATACTCGACAAACCCGTTCAAAGGGATACCAGAGGTACAATACCCGCAGAAACCGCAACTGTCGCCGATGAACCAGAAACTCCACGCACAGGTAACACTCATGCTGTCATTGATGCAGATAACGATGCACTTGCAGCCATCTTAAAGAAAATGGAAGAGATGAAAAATGAGAACAAAACGCTCCGCGATCAAGTGAAAGAGCATCAGGAAAGGGTCGATAAAATACCGAGCGCTCCGAAGTTGCTACCAAAACGTGACATAGGACAATTCGTCGAACAACCATATAGTGAAGGGGCAGCTCTCCACTCTATTCCAAAAACCTTCAAAATGCCGTCATACTTGAAAATATATGATAGCACCACGGACCCGGAAGATAACATAATCCACTACGTTACTGCAATAAAAGGCAATGATCTATTGAAAGAACATGTGCCATTGGTGTTGCTGAAAAAGTTCGGCGAAACTCTGACAGGGTGAGCGTTGACGTGGTATTCCCAACTACCAGCACGATCAATATCAACGTTCGAAGAAATGGCAGATAAATTCGTCACCGCTCACGTGGGAGCGAAAAAGGCAGAGGCCAGGGTATATGACATCTTCGCCATTAGGCAGATGACAGGTGAAGGACTTCGAGATTTCCTAGACCGATTCAACAGAGTAAGAATGAGCCTACCAAATGTACTAAAAGGGATGGCGGTAGCAGCCTTCTAAAATGGGTTAAACAGAAACGGGTCAAAAGCAACCAAGAAGCTGCTAAGTAGACTCATGAAGTACCCGCCCACCACGTAGGAAGAAATCCATAATGCCCACTGTGTCGAAGTAACGGCAGACGAGGATGACCTAACTGGTCCGATCGAACGGCTAACATCGGTCCAAACTGAAACAAGGAGAGCACCGCAACGATGGTCAAAGGGACCAACTATCCCATTTCAATCGAGAAAGGTATCAGCCCTACATCCGGACATTCATCCCACCCCCTCCACGACATGCAGACGCCACGCCTCGACACACCGTGTCACATCGCAACAAAAGAGGTATGCCTCCACTATTATCTGCTCATAATTTTGTGTTTCTCCTTCAGAAATAGTGTATGCACTAGAAAAGCTCGGACAAAGGTGCAGTGGCCGCAAAAGATGAAGTCAGATCTGAGCACCCGAAGATTGAACGTTCTGTGTGAATTCCACCAAGAAAGAGGACACAAGATCGAAGATTGCATAGGTTTGCGACAAGAAGTGGTAAGAATGATAAATCGGGGATACTTGAAATAACTACTGAGCGATCGAGGACGAATTAACTTCACTCGTGGACGCGATCAACCTCAAGGACCTCCAAAACCACCTTCACCGGCTCGTACCATACAAATGATCATTGGCGGAGGAGATGATACGGTAATCAACCATGTGAAATTCACCACCATACACAAACTCAAGCGGATAGTCGCTCACGAACGGTACGATGACCTCGAAGATAGTATCATCTTCGATAAGTGAGATACCAACGGTTTGTCTTTCCCTCACTATGATGCTTTGGTTATAACTTTACGTATCGTGTATACCGATGTAAAAAGAATAATGGTGGATGACGGAAGCGGCGCGTGTATTATTCATCCACGAGTCCTCGTGCAGATGAGACTCGAGGATAAGATAGTACCACGCTGCATAACACTAACGAGTTTTAATAATGCAGTGGAACAAACCTCTGGAGAGATAGTGTTACCCATTATGGTAGGAAGAGTCACTCTGGAAATGACGTTTCACGTCATGAACTAGGAAACAGCCTACAACGCCATTATAGAGCATCTATGGATACATGCCATGTGAGTCGTCCCATCAAGTTTCTATCAAGTAATCAAATTTCCTACCCCATGGGGAATATTCAGCATCCGAGGCGAGCAACGCACCGCCCAATAGTGCTACCGAATCGCCCAAGATTGCACACATACCCAACAACTAAAGGGGGCAAGTGCGGAAGCATAGCAATCAGCCATATCGGGAACCAAACCCGACATACAAATAGAAACCATCAAAGACCCGGATGTCGTGGAAGCCTACAAGGCAACCGTAGAAGGCCTCGACCCCGTTTAATTGGACAAAACCGACATCACGAAGAAGCTTATATCAGACACAACCTCTCAGAACCAGGTAAGTTCCATGAGTTCCTAACTAACAATGTCGATTTATTTGCCTTTTCCCATTCAGATATGCCGGGAATCCGAAGGGACATCGCCACACATAGGCTGAATGTCGACCCTCTTTACCCGCCCGTACAACAAATGAGGAGAAAGTTCAATGCCTCAATGAACGGGGCAGTCAACAAAGAAGTCGATAAGCTGCTCGCTAATGGTTCTGTCCGGGAATTAAAGTATCCTCAGTGGGTCGCCAATGTGCTCATGGTAATAAAGAAGAACGGGAAGTGGAGGATGTGTGTCGACTTCACCGACCTGAACAAAACATGCCCAAAAGATTCCTTTCCATTACCACATATCGACCAACTCATCGATGCAACGACGGGATATGAACTATTAAGCTTCTTAGACGTTTATTCTGGTTACAACCAAATTCTAATGGCAGAAGACGACCAAGAAAAGACCACTTTCATCACTCACCAAGGAACGTAATGCTACAGAGTCATGTCGTTTGGACTCAAGAATGCAGGGGCGACGTATCAAAGGTTAGTCACCAAGATGTTCAAAGAACAACTCGGAAAGACCATGAAGGTCTACATCGACGACATGCTAGTGAAGTTGAAAAGGAAGGAGGATCACATTGGTCATCTGAAGGAAGCCTTCGAAATATTGAGGCGATACAGAATGAAACTGAATCCCGAAAAATATGCCTTTGGCGTAACCTCAGGAAAGTTCCTTGGTTTTTTGGTGTCGCAAAGGGGTGTCGAGGTCAACCCGGATCAGATCAGGGCCATCGAAGGAATACCGTAGACATTAACCAGCAAGAAATAAGTACAGAAGTTGATAGGACGAATAGCCGCCCAGTCGAGGTTCATCTCACGATCATCAAACAGATGCCATAAATTTTTCAATGTACTAAGGAAGGACCATGGGCTACAGTGGAATTCAGAATGTGTCGACGCCTTGAGAAAACTGAAAGTGTATCTATCCTCGCCGCTACTACTCGTTAAGATAGACCCGGGCGAATGCCTCCTGGTGTACCTAGCAGTCTCCGAAGTCGCGGTAAGTGCAGTTTTAGTTCGCGAAAACAAAGGTACGCAATCTCCAATTTATTATATCAGCAAAACCTTAATTGATGCTGAAACAAGGCACCCCCAACTTGAGAAACTAGCTCTGGCATCAGTCGTAGCTTCACGAAAGCTTAGACTATATTTTCAATGTCACCCCATAAAGGTGGTGACAAACTTCCACCTTAGAGGCATCTTACACAAACCTGAACAATCGGGTAGGTTAGCCAAATGGGCCATAGAATTAAGCGAGCACGATATAACATATCAACCACGAACTGCTATAAAGTCGCAGGTGCTTGCCGATTTGGTCGCCGATTTCAACGCGGAAGTATTGCCTGAAGTAGAGCAGGAGGCACTCTGCACTTCCGCACATTCGGACTCTGGGCCCTCTACACCGTCGACGCATCTAATGCATCGAGATCGGGACTGGGACTCGTCCTTGAGGTTCCTACGGGCGAAGTAATTTTCCAGTCCATACGATGCCCCGAGATGACTAACAACGAGGCCGAGTATGAAGTTGAGATTGCAGGATTGAAATTAGCCCTCAAATATGGTGCTCGACGACTCGTCCTCCATTGCGACTCTCAACTCGTGGTGAACCAAGTCACTGGGACTTTCCAAATCAAAGAACAGAGACTACAAAAGTACCAGTAAGAAATTCACAAACTGCTGCCAGAATTTGACGAATGCCGCCTCATACCCGGGGAGTAGAATATCGAAGCATACGGTCTCGCCAAGCTAGCAGCAGCCACCAGAAATATCAACAAGGAAAACGTGGTCACTCTTCTCCATTCCTCAATAGACCGGGTTGAGGTACATTCTGTAAACCTAACTTGGGACTAGCGCAACCGTATCATAACATATTTGCAGGATGGAATTCTCCCACAAGATAAGAAAGAGGCCAAAAATCTTCGAATACAGGCAGCCAGATAGAGCCTCGTAAACTATGATCTTTATAAAAGAACGTTCGGCGGCCCCCTGGCCAAGTGTCTTGGGCCAAATCAAACAAGGCGAGTACTAGAAGAAATACACGAGGGGCACTGCAGTGTCCATACGGGAAATTGTGCCCTCGTTAGATGCCTCATCCGTGCCGGATACTACTGGCCTACCATGAAAAAAGAAGTCGCAGGTTACGTTAGAAAGTGTGAACCGTGTCAAAAATATGCCCCTATGATACACCAAGCAGGAGAACTCCTACATTCTGTCACTTCGCCATGGCCATTCATAAAGTAAGGGATGGATATTGTCGGACCCCTCCCAGCAGGACGAGGTAAGGTACGCTTCCTTTTGGTTTTAACTGACTATTTTTCTAAATGGGTGGATGCAGGTTCATACACTCAAATACGTGAGCAAGAAGTCATCCCGTTCATATGGAAAAATATAATATGCCGCTTCGACATTCCCAAAGAAATCAGCTGTCACAACGGACCTCAGTTCATCGGAAAGAAAATGATCGAGTCTTTTGAAAAATGGCACATCAAGTGAATACTCTCCACACCATACCATCCCGCCGGTAATGGCCAAGCTGAATCCTCCAATAAAATGATACTGAATTTATTGAAAAAGAAGCTCGAGGACGCCAAGGGGCTATGGCCTGAACTACTGCCAGAAGTACTATGGGCATACCACACTACGCCAAAAACTAGCACAAGTGACGCCATATTCAATAGTCTACAGGACTGATGCGGTTATACCTGTCGAAGTCGGAGAACCTAGCCTGAGATACTCCAACGAAAGCAGACCAAGCAACGGCGAAAGTAGGCTACACGACCTGGATGAAGTCGAAGAACGAAGAGATATGGCCCACGTAAGAATGGTAGCCCAAAAGCAACAAGCAGAAAGGTACTATAACAAGAAGGCCAAAGTACGACCGCTTAAGGTCAGAGACTACGTCCTCAAAGCTAAAACACAAGCAGCGAAAGACCCAAATGAGGGAAAACTGGGAACAAACTGGGATGGGCCATACAAAATCACGGCGGCAGCAAACAAAGGAGCATTCCAGTTAGAGACAATGGAAGGAAAACTACTCCAAAATAATTGGAATGTCGCCCATCTCAAATACTTCCACTTCTGAAAGGAGGCGCCACCTAAGTCGTACTCTTTTTCCCTCATCCGGGTTTTGTCCCAATCGGGTTTTCTCGGTGAGGCTTTTAATGAGGCGACAAGGGGGTCGTCTCGAGGTCTGAAGTATTGTTCATTACCCCGCCCGTCGACGTGATCTCGAGGCCGAGTAATGAAGGGACTAGGTATAGAAATCCAAATCTCCATTGTATGTACAAAGTCAACATTTATTTCCTACAGAAATATAATAAAATCGCCAATGTGTGAATAAAAATCCCAATGGCCAAGGCCATTGACAAAGCATGAGTTCGACTTCACTTGAACCATGACGGGATCCGACTTCGATGCCAGCTCGATAGTAATATCCCAATGGCTAAGGCCATCGACAAAAACATGAGTCGACTTCACTCGAACCACGACGGGACCCTATTTCGACGCCAGCTCAAAAGTAACATCCCAATGGCTAAGTCCATCGACAAAAGCATGAGTTCGACTTCACTCGAACTACGACGGGATCCTACTTTGACGCCATCTCGAAAGTAACATCACAATGGCTAAGGTCATCGACAAAAGGATGAGTTAGACTTCACTCGAACCACGACGGGATCCTAATTCGATGCCAGCTTGAAAGTAGCATCCTAATGGCTAAGGCCATCAACAAAAGCATGAGTTTGACTTCACTCAAACCACGACAGAATCCTACTTCGACGCTAGCTCGAAAGCAACATCCTAATGGCTAAGGCCATCGACAAAAGCATGAGTTCGACTACACTCGAACCACGATGAGATCCTACTTCGATGCCAACTCGAAAATAACATCCCAATGGCTAAGGCCATCGACAAAAGCATGAGTTCTACTTCACTCTAACCACGACAGGATCCTACTTCGACACCAGCTGGAAAGTAACATCCCAATGGCTAAGGCCATCGACAAAAGCATGAGTTCGACTTCACTCGAACCATGACGGGATCCTACTTCGATGCCAACTCAAAAGTAGCATCCCAATGGCTAAGGACATCGACAAAAGCATGAGTTCTACTTCACTTGAACTATGACGGGATACTACTTCGACGTCAGCTCGTGTCACGACCCGGATTTCCCACCATGGGGAGTCGTGATGGTGCCTACTAATATGATCTAGGCAAGCCGACTGTTTGGACAAATTACCTTTTTACCAATTTATATTCTTTAACAATTATAAAGCAATAATGTGTAGACAGCAGAAATTACAATAAGCGGAAGAAATGCAGTAAACTATCTAAAATATGTATCTAATACAACTGTTTGAGTCTCCACCACCTAGAACTGGTGTCACAGTTTCACAGACAATCTAAGAATACTACATACAAAATTTGAAAGATAAAAGATACACTATTTCTGAACTAAGTAAATGAAACAAGAGTAAAGGGATAGAGGGAGATGATCGCTGCTAACTCGACGCTACACTAAGGTAGGAAGAGCGGGTCGTAATAGCTTTTACCAGATATGAGAGTCGGGATCGATTTCTTTAGAGAGCTAGTAATGGAGTTGGATTGTCTATCTAGCCTAGAGATGTGTTTGTACTCCTAATAACACTTCAAACATTTTTGAGTTTTTGAATTATAACTATTTTTATAAAACTATTGATTAACACTAAATTAAGCTACGAGAATATTGCTAAGTTGTATCTAATGGGAAGAAGGGCACTAGGGTCGTGACACTACCTAGGTGGCTAATTGACGGGTAGATGTTACTAAGGTTCGATTGACATAATTAGGGCTTATTCTATAACCGTTGCACAATTTTACCCACTCTCACACCTCTCGGTAGAGAGAGTGATTTTTCCCAATTGACCCTCGAGAGTCTAAATGGGTAGGCAAATTAGACCAAGCAACTAGGGTTCAAGTAGGGTAATTACTCTCTCTAGGTTTAACCCGTTAATTGGGGCTATCATTTCTCATTAGTCCATCCCAATTCCTTGTTGAGTCAATTTTGGGGTCATAGACTCTCTTTCTCAAGAAGAGTTAAACCCACAAAGCTTGAATAAGTGTTTGCAACCACCAATTCTAGATTAAAACATAAAATCAACCAAAATAGCAAACACTCATAGTCAATCTAATACTAGATGGCAACACCCTTCTATTACCCACACTAGGGTTGAGCCACAACCCTAACTAATGGGTTTAGCTACTCATGCTAGATAAAGAAATTGAAGGAATAGATGAAGAACTAAACATATTAATTAATTGCTAAAATTAAACTACAAGAATCTATCGTAAATGTAAAGCAAAAGTGCCAAAAATGGCTACAAATATCATTCTCAGGAGCGCAGCTCACGTCTGAATACCAAATATGACCTAAAAATGGTAAAATATTCTATTTATACTAGGCTGGAAAAACTGGACAAAAATACCCCTGCGGGGTCAGTGCGGGCCGTACTAAATGGACCACGGACATACTGGGCTCTTTGACTTTTGCTTTTCTGAACTTGAACTTCGCGGACCGCGTAGAATGGACCGCGGCCGCAGAGGGAACTAGCGCGGTCCGTGCAATCACGGCCGCGACCGCATGGCATTGGCTTTTCAGACTTTCATCTCTCTGAATCTCATGACCGCAGACTGCACAAAAGAGTAGTGCGGCTACGGAGCCTTCACCGCGGACCGTGAGATGTGTACCGCGGCCGCGTTGACTTTATCCTGGTTTACCAACTCTCTAAACCACCTAGTGCGACCATATTCAACTTTGTGCGGTCCGCACTAGGCCTTCTTTCCTTAGATTTCTTGGTCTTTGATACTTGAGCAGGTTTCACTCCTTTTTGAGCCAATCTTTGACATTTCGTCACTTTGTCGATCAAACCTGCAATCAAGCACAAGTTGTGACTATTTTTTAACAATATATGATCAAAGCATAGGCAAGTAGGGGCATAAAACATGTTAAAATCCTAACTTATCAACTCCCCCAAACTTAAACCTTTGCTTGTCCTCAAGCAAACAAAATAAGACCCACCCCTTAAAGGAAAATTCAAGTAATTCCAGCTGTCCTAAGGTAACCTCAACAAGCATCAATTGGGACTAACAATTGCCCTCAATACGAATGGATCAATAACAAAATTTAAACTTTGAAAAACTATGGATCAAGTGTGACACAAGAGCATCAAGAATTGACTCATTACATCAAAGAACTCTCTCAATTACTTTGGTCGATGTGGAACCCAAACTCACACATCCTCAAATCTCCCTAAGCAAACCTCACCTTTTAGAGTATAAGCACACAAACCAAGGTTAATGGGAATTCACTCGTCTCTCTCAAGGAAAGGTCACAAGTCCGACTCTAAGTACCATAAGCTTGACCCTCATATAAGTATCCACTAATGCGAGCGTCATTTAACTCAAGGTCATATAGGGCTTTTTTAGAGTCAATGTAAAGGCTTTTGGTTCAGGGTAGGAAAAGTTGTTGGTCTATATGGGTTCCATCTTCCCTTAAGCACTTCTTTTGATTCATTTTGGCACAATTCTCTTTGACTCTTTGAGTATTTCACTTCTTTTCAAGGGGTTAGAGAGACACATTGTCACTCTTTCTTGTAATTCAAAGCATTTCTTCTTTTTCTACTTTTTCCACACCTTTTTCACTTTTGTTTTTCTTGAATCCCGTTTTATTCTTTGCACATTGGGCTTTCTTTTTGTCTTTTTCTTTTCTTTCTTTTTCATCGCCTTCCTTTCCTTTTGCTTTTGTACCTTTTACCACTTTGTTTCCTTTCTTGTCTCTCCCCCCCAAACTTAGACTTTTGCCATTACTCAAGGGATGATTTGGGTGCCAAGAGAGGGTATAATTTAGAACGGGTATAGGCTTGTAGCATTGGTTCTTAAAAGAAAAAGGTTTAAGGCTCAAAAGGGTTAGCTAGGGATTATATCATTGGTAGGCTATGGAATTGTTCGACTATTATTTGGATCAAAGAGAGCCTATAATCACTTCTCAAGTCGAATTTCACTCAAAATTTCGCCTCAACAAACATTCAGGGCAAGTTCTAGACCATTGGCTCGGGACTTGGACTCACAATTTGATTTCTTACCACACACACTCAAGGATTGCTAAAGACATAGAGTCGGGGGCCCACAACAACCTTAGACACGATTGAGCACACAATAGTCCCGAAAGACCACACGATATTTGTTTGGTCAAAACAAGAGTCTCAAGGTCACTACTTTCACCATCCTAAACACAACCACTTGTCTTTAACCATGGGATCAAAGGCATGTGTTAGGCCCAAGTGAAGCTTTGCTTGAGGTACCCTTAACTATAAACTACTAAAAACAAAAGAAAAATCAAAAACGGACTCAAACTCTTATGAAGGTTGTCACGCCATCCATCATCGGGAAGAGCCACCCGGTTCGCACAATACTCCATCCTTGAAAAGAACCGTGGCATTAAGAAAACCAAAGGCATATTGAAAGCGCCAAAAATGAAATAAAAAGGCTCCGAGCCTATCTACTAAGCTAAAAATGAAAAATTTGTACGAAAATAGAAAATAGAATGAATATTTATAATAGGGGATTATAATATACAACGGGGGATGAATATATAAAAAAATATAACTTTATATACAGACCAAAGAGAAGATAAAAAGTGCGATAAAAGTAACTAAATGTAAAGTTATATACAAAGCAAAAAGAAAATCAATAGAAACATAAACTAAGTCAATTAATATATACAATCATCCAGATAAAAAGTAGGGCGCACCCCCACAAATGAAAGCTGGCATTGTCCCCAATGCCAACTAAACAAATAAGCATCAAAAATCAAGATGAAAGGATATAGGAGCTCCCTAAGCCTCGTCTGTATGCATGGGAACATGAGTGGTCCCCGGGTCCTCTATATGTACGGGAACCTCAGACTGGTTCCCGGTCTCTTGCTGCTCAGCTGCTGGGACTGGGGCCTGAACCTGTACGGGCTGAATATCTGGAGCAACCTGTGGCTGACTAGAGGAGACCTCCTGTGGGTCTGCCAACCGGATGACCGCCTTGTCTGCACTAGGGAGCTTCCTCTTCTTCCTAGGAAGCCTCTGAGTCTGCTCCTGCTATGGCTCTACTACTGTAGACATGTGATTTTTGACCTTCCCCAAGATTTTTCATATTTAGCGCGTAAATATTTAATATAAGGCATAATACAGATATTTTAAGTAATTTTGACTCTTTTACTTTATTTTATTACAAGAAAACGAAAATTACAAAAAATAGGTTCATTAATGTTTTGTAGTCATTTTTAATCTTGAAAAATACCAAAAATAGTTTTGTTTTAACGGTCAGTCTTATTTTAACAGTTATTTTACTTGAGTAGGATTAATTAATAAATCAGGTAGTATTTTAGTCTCGTTCGCGGTGAGAGAATAAAACTTGGGCTCGAGCAACCTATTTTTAGGCCTGATTTTTAGACATAGCCCATAATCCCCCAAGACCATAATCCCTAGGCCCATACCCTTTAACTTAAAAAAACCCTATAAAACTAATTTAGACCAAAATCAAAGGGGGACAAAACAGAGGAAACAACGCTCATTCTCTGATCTTCTGAAAATCACCAGACCATTGGACCCCTTCCTTTCCAAGGAGCAACGACACTCCTCTCCTCTCCTCTCCTCTCTGCAACAGTGACCATACCTCCCTTCCCCTAAGGTAACGAATTCAAATCCTCTTCCATTAAGGTAACCAAAGATCAGGAATTCAAATCCTCTTCTGTGGATTTCTCGAAAATTGTTGAAGCTTGGAACTGTGGTTGTTCATGGTTGATTGTTGTTGGTCCATAATCGTTGAGCTCCTACACAGTTGAGGTTTCATATTTTATTGTAAACCAATCGGAAATCTTTATATATATTGAAAGATTAAGGAAGGATTTTTCCTGATGTCCAGATGAATCTTGAAGTTCTCGAGCACTGTGGAACTGTTTTATTCTTGGCTTTTGTTAACTACAGGTGCTGCATTTTGTTGACTATTGCATCGTTTAACAATCATCCGAATTAGCGAGTTCGAGGCCGGAGTTCGGTAGATCCAATGCTAACGCCTCGATACGATGCCCGCAAAAGGTCAGTGATTTTTCTCCTCTTTTCGATTCTGTAGGTCTAAGCATGTTTATAATCTGCATATATTGGAAAGGTTGTTGTTACTTTGCTCATTTCTTTTTACATATTTGAAGCGCATCTTATTAATCTCTGATGTAATTAATTTGAGCCATCATTCTGTGTTCGTTGTTTGTTCGGAATCATGAGCTAAGTATTTTTAGTAACTGTCACTGTATTAGGAATCATCTTTAGAACTTCTCCATTTTAAACTAAAGCATCAATTGATAGCATGTCCATATGTATTCACAACTGCATTGTGATTATATCCTTTAAAATGGTTGAGACGTTAGTGTTATAACTTATAAGAATTGTTACAAAGTATAGGATATGGTTGTCTGTTCCATGAGATTTGAAACTGATTGAGGCAGTAGCCATCATCACATCTATTAAATTAGATGCTATGTCTTAGGAATTCAGCTAAGTTCTAATGTTAACTAACTATATAAATTCTATATGTTATTTCTAGTCTGATATACGAAATCCTACGCTTTTGTTTAAATTATTGGTAGTTGGAAACAAGTTATCAGTGACTCTAAAACCTTTCTTCCCATTCTGTTGTATTAAGATATCTAATGAGCCTTTGTTCCTGTTAGAAGCATATATACTGGTCTATTTGTGATTCATGTTTTTTTCTTTATATGCAGAGGTCATGATTTGGGATTCATTTTTGTGATTATATATTCTAGCCGTATAAAATTTGAACAAGAGTGAATATGTGTTCTGTTGGTTTTTGATAGAAATAACGCCTTAGGACGTTAACTTTTCATGCATCATGAATATGAGCAGAAGAATTTTCAGGCTACACTCAGAAAGGTTTAGTATAGAAAACACCCTTTTCGTAGTTGCTTTGGGCGCGCAATTTAAATTAATTTCCTAAACTCGGGTGTGCATTTCATGTGACCCAAATCCAAATCTTAGCAACGTTAAATAAAATGTGTCTCAAATTGCGGGTGCATTTCATGTGGTGTGGTCCAAAGACATATTTTAGATGACGTTGAAATCTTCCTTAAAATAATTAAAAGCGGTTTAAAGCTAAAATGCACATAGGTCTAAAAGTGTTTTTAAAATCAAATAATTGAGCCAAAAATAACAGTTGAGCGACCGTGCTAGAAACACGAAACTCGGGAATGCCTAACACCTTCTCCCGGGTTAAAAGAATTCCTTACCCGGATTTCTATGTTCGCGGACTGTAAAACAGAGTCAATCATTTCCTCGATTCGAGATTTGAACCGGTGACTTGGGACACCATAAAATTATCCCAAGTGGCGATTCTGAATTTAATAAATAAATAATCCCGTTTCGATTGTCCTTTAATTGGAAAAACTCCCTTATACACTCCCTTCCGGGGGTGTAGTAAAAAGGAGGTGTGACAGCTCTGGTGACTCTGCTGGGGAAAGAACCCATAATCTTTGGTTCAGGGTTCAAGAATTCGAGCTTAGAATAATTGTTATAGTTGGATTTATCCATTATCTAATTTTGTTACATGATTTGGGCCTAATGTGCTAATTGATTGCTTTTACCGCTTTGATATTCCATAGACTGTATATAAACTGTTGCGAAATCCCTCTTCTCTCTGAGTCTTCTAAATCATGAAGAAGTGTGCACTTCGTGTGACTTCTTTTCTGTTAGAGTCATATCCCAAATTTAGAACGAGGTTCGGACAAGTTGCAAAACCGGTGAAGCTTTTGTATTCCCGGTACGCTGCCCCCCTCCCAGCTCGAGTTGTCCGCTCGGGTAAGCCAGGTCTAGAACAATAAACCCAGGTTTTAAACCTAGTACAACAAGACCTCATGTCGGATCCTTAGTAGGAACATTTGCTTGCATCATGTGCATTTAACTTTGGAGACTCAACATAGGGGTTGGGTCTGTCTAGGACAGGTATACCAAAAATGAAAAAGACCATCATGATGCATCTTATGTGCTACATGTTGCATTTAGTCAAGGGAAAAAGGGTTATTTGGCGGACCAATGATAGCTAAGGGTAGATGAAGAAATGAAAAAAGAAAGAATAAAGGAAAAAAAAAGAGGGTGAAGTGTGAAGATAAGGCGAGTGGGGCCCGATTATATTTTTTGTCACATTCTTGTTAAAAAAAAGAGAGCTTGAAAATTTAAAAAAAAGATATTTTGCATTTTTTTCATCATTTTCCGTAATAATCCAAAAGAAGATACATGTCTCATCATTGTTTTTTTTAAAAAAAGATAAAAAATATGTTTTCTCTAAATTTGTTGGCTTTTTTTAATTCTCGCCCGTATCCAATCTGCCCGAACTACGCATACCTGATTCTCGTCTTTCGGGGCGTGATATGTAGGCAACCCACATAGGGTACGGTCTTCCTAGTAAATCTTAGGTTCTTGGCTTTGCGGGGTCATAGCCAAATTTTGCACTTCTAGCCACCTTGTGGCCAAATAAGCCAGTTTGCAAAAATAGCCTCAACCATGTCTTCCATGTGTCCAGTAGGGAGTGTTATTGTCTCACATAGTGTTGATTTAAAGTTTTCTCATACAGGTGTGAATTTATTTACCGAAGTTTGAGCATGACAGACAGCCTGTGACCATCCGGTCATGATCGCTCAGTCAGGAGTTGCTTGAGGAGATTTGTTTTACTTTTAAGTTTTGAGTCTGTTCTTCATTTTATTTCGTCTTTTACTTTCTAGTTTTGTACAGTAATGTCAAGCCTTTTGTTATTGTATTTTCTGCTTTATATTTGGAAAATATGTTGTAACTCAAAAATCCAAAAAAAGAGATGTTGCATTTTATATTTCGTTATAAATTTTCTTTAGAATACTAATTCTAGAAATGAGAAAATTTTGAGGTTGTTTTTCCTTTAGGCAATATCTAGGATTAAAAAAAATTATTTTATTTTCATTAGAACTTTAGGATATTGTACATAGAAAAAATACTTTATCTTTTGTTTATCATTAGAATTTTTTTTAGGTAATCAAAATTGAAATCCAAAAGCATTTTATTTTATCTTGTTCATTGCTCGTTTCGAAATATCGCGTCAGGGTATCAAATGAAAAATTCAAAATATGTTTCTGTGGTTTATTGTTTATATTTCCTCCTTAAAAAAACGAATCAAAAAATATTTTTTTTCTCTTCTAGGGTTTACTTTAATAATTTTCCACGGGGTATTTGTCTTGAAAAAATATATATGAACGTTAAGCTTGAGTTTAGAATAGGTTATAGAACATTAAGTCTAGAAAATTCAAAAAGAGATTTGCTTCTTTTATTTTCATTTTCTCGTCAGAGTAGTCATTAAGGTAAAAAGAAAAAGAACGTTAGTTTGTTTACTTTATTCTCGTTCTTCCAGAACTACGCAAAGATCTGATTCATGCGGCGTCATGATACGTAGGCAACCAACATAGGGTTCGATCGAATCATTTTTTTTACTGTTAAAAGAAAAGAAAAAAAAGGAAAAAAGGGAAAAAGAGAGAAAAAACAGAGATGAAATTGTGGGATGTGAGAAATGAGGGGAAAGAAAAGAGTGAAATTAGAAAAAGAGGAAGGAAAATGATCAAGCAAGTGCTAGAAAATCAAAGAAAATAGAGGTTGAAATGAACAAATTGGGATGATGTCAACTGACCTTTGTACCCTCGAAGTCATTTTAGAACCGATAACTGTGGCTAGGTGCATTGCACATAAAGTGAAATTATCTTATGTTAAATGCTCTAACGCTAACGTGATGGCTTCATTTTGTTATATTCATAAAAGAAGGGTGGTTGGTTTATGGTTTTAAAGTGGTAACTCTTCTCTACAATATAAAGTCGAAGGCAATGGCAGACAACAACAGAACTGAGTTGGTTGATACCAGCGCTCGAAAGCAGTTGGTTGAACAGGACAATGGGTTGGTTGAAGTGGTAAAGATGTTAAAACAACACATGGCTGATATGTATAAGGCTTGGATGACTGGGAAGGCGCTACCCCCGCCACCACCTAGCTTCCTAGATGCTGCCTTTACCCAAACTCCGAACACAATGCCAGATGATCCTCCATACTCTCGAGATCCACCCGCTTATCTCCAAGCTCATGATGCCCAATATTACCCCTGAGAGGTTGCCCACAAGGTTCCCTACTCATACAAACAGGGCCCCAGGGATGAGCCTCATGTTGAAAATGAAAGGTTCACAGGAAGAAAAGGGAAAGATGGGGCACCCAGGAGGCTGAAAGGCATAGAACAGTCCTTAAAGAACAAGCAAGCAATGGGAGACCAGGGAAGCATGGCTTACAAAGAACTGTCTGTGTCCCCTGACGTTCGCTTGCCCGCGGGGTTTAAAGTGCCAAAATTTAACTTGTATGATTGGTATGGGGATCCGGTAGCCTACCTAAAGGTTTATTGCAGTGAAATGAGAGGTGTTGGAGAGAAATATGACTTGATGATGGCATATTTCAGTGAGAGCCTGACTGGGGCAGCTCTAGACTGGCATGCTCGTCAAGATGTTGGTAAGTGACCTACATTGGGTGACATGGCTCAAGATTTGTTCAAAACTTTCAATACAAATTAGGCGTTACCCCAGACCGCTCCTCTATATCTATAATGGGAAAGAAGCCGGAGGAAAGCTTTAGAGAGTTTGGGCTCAGATGGAGGGAGCAGGCTGCTCGAGTCAATACCCCGATTGGTGAAGAAGAAATGGTTGAGTTTTTCCTACAAGCCTAGGGGCCCACCTACTTCAGTCATTTGATCCCGTCCCTAGGGAAGCCTTTCACTGATGTGTTAAAAATGGGGGAGCTAATAGAAAAAGGAATCAAGTCAGGCAAAATCATGAGTTGTTCGAAAAATATTTAGAATATCCCAGTAAGCTTGGGTGGAAGAAAGAGAAACAAAGAAGATGATCCAATAGGCTTTTCCGATCAATACTTCCAGCCTCAACATCGCCCCCGTGGATATCCTTATGCACCAGATGATCCTCCCCAATGCCACTTCTCTCCACAGAACTCTCAAAGTCGTGCATCACTCTCCCAGTACCCAGCTCCACAAAATGCCTATCTACCTCCACGAGCCTACTGAAAACCCCCTAGATCATGTTTTCGGCCCAATCAAGCCTTTAAGAACGGGAGGTTACGGAAGAAGAATACCTTCACTCCATTGGGAGAGTCATATGCCAGTCTGTTCCAGAGGCTAAGGATATTGGACATGTTGAAGCCGACCCAGATAAAAAATGCCAGACCCTCTTCCAAAGAAGTTTGATTTTTCTCAAAGGTGCGCATATTGCTCGGATGCCCTAGGGCATGACATAGAGAAGTGTTGGAATATGAAGAACGCAATTTAGAAGCTTATTGATGCAGGCAACATTGTCGTGCAAAATCCAGATGCAGCAGACACTAGCCAAAGTCAGTCACCTGTGCATAATGAGACGCATATAGTGGGTATGATTTATTTTGAAAAGGAATGTGATAATTCTTCTGGGATCCTTGGAGGTCCACGTGCTACGAAGCTTTCAGCGCTATCAGAGGTTGATCCTAAGAATGAGCAGGCAAAGGGAACCCAAAGACAATCGGTTCAGAACAATGTGATGGAGGTTTGTGAAGGTCCTAGCATTGTTGATGCAGAAGTCAGTGGCTAATATGTTGAGTTTGATGGTTGGAAAAACGCTCTTTTCTTGGTTTGCCAGGGAGGAGTTTTGGTGGTTTATTTTGGTGTCATTTCTGCTGTTCGAGTTATTTCAGGTTTGTAATTCGGATATTCCCTTGCAACTCAAACCCTTCTATCCTTTTATTTTGCTTAGTTTGTTTAGTCATAATAGCCTGTTTAGTGTTGTCTAGGTTTGTTCTAGGTTCGTAACCTCGGTTTAGTTTGTTTGTTTTGTTGTCTAAACCCTTTCACCATCTATCTAATTGCATTTTCTGTTTTCTGTGATTTCTAGTCATTTTCGTTTAGTTCTCTTTTCTTTTATAGTTCTTTTCCTGTTGACTCTAGTGATATGACATGCACGCGTAATTCTCAGCCTGATTTTAAAAGTCAGTTTAATCACGAAGCAATGAAACAATGTTGAAGATGTAAGGACATTTGAGGGAAATAAGTAAAGGCATTTTGAGATCACTTCAAGCCCAAATTGTGTGAAACTGGGGCGGATAGAACATAAAGAAACACTATTGAAACGCATCATGCCGTGTCATATTGAAGCTAAAGGCAAGTTTTCCCCAAGTTGGCAGGGGCCGTTCGTGGTAACGAGAGTGTTTTCCAATAGTGCTTTGTATTTAACAGATGTAGAGGGCAAATATGTGGATATGGTTATCAATTCTAATACAGTCAAAAGATATTGTGTATGATTCCTTTGGTTTATTTAATTGTGTTTGTTTGTACTGGGCATGTTTTGAAGATTGGAATGATGAAGGCATTTTGTTCTGCTATCTAAACACTTTATCCTTTGTTACCCTTTTGAGCCTTATTTATTTCTTTTTCATACCCCTCTTTTGGAATCAGTGGTAAAGTTCAGAAACGCAAGTGCAAAATATAAGTAAAGGACAAAAAAAAGAATGAAAAGAGAAAGAAAATAATGAAGAGAGAAAGAAAAGAATGAAGAGAAAAAGAAAAAAAAAGAAAAAGAGAGGAAAAAAACAACAAAAGAAAAAACAAAAAGAAGAAAAGAAGAGAAAGAAAAGAAAAGAAAAATCACAACAAACAAAGTAAATTCCTATGACATGAACTACGCTCGACCTGATTCCTTTTAAGGATATGTAGGCAGCCTCACGGTTCGGTCCCATCAAAATAAAATTCCAAAAGTACCCAAGCAAAGAAACTGGGATAGAAGTTGTGGTTGTTGTAGGAAATCTGATTCCGAAAGTTGTAATTTTGAACCTAAATGAGTTGTTTTGAGCCTTTTGATACCCTTTCTTTCTAACCCTATCCAAAAACCCACATTACGGTCCAAAGGAAGACCTTCCGATCAGTCTTTGAGAAATGCCAAGTCAAGCAAGTGGAGGTGATTCATATCAAGGGCAACACTCTGGTCCAAGCAGAAAATAATGAAAATGAGAGAGTCTTATTGGTGAAAACCCCCACGGGCACCGTAAGGTGACAGGAGCTAAGAGAAGTCAAAAATGAGAGAGTCTTATTGGTGAAAACCCTCACAGCCACTGTAAGGCGACGGTAAGTTGACAAAAAGAACAAAATGAGAGAGGCTTGATGGTGAAAACCCTTCGGGCACTACAAGTCGAATAAGGATTGTGAATTAGATTGGATAATTGGAGCATTGAAGCCAGTTTCATGGTTTAGGGGGTATAACAGGAGTTGAACATCAGACTTGCTCAACAGAATAAGCCACATGTGCATGTCATGGTCATTAGAGTTGGTATCCACATCTGATAGGTTTCTACTTTGTAGTTTTCTTGTTAGGGATCATCTCTTTCCTTTGTCCTTTACTCTATTCCTTTTGTCTTGTTTACTTCCTTTTCTTGAGTCTGTAAGGTCAAAATAAGTGAGAAATGACTTCAAAATTTGCCACCAGCTTTCCAATTTCACAAAACGGGATCTAGCCAGCACATCAAAGTGGCATAAGTTAAGAAAGAACGACGTGCGCACTGAGTTGGTAACAATCAACATACTTTGGGATTCATGTGAAAAACAAAGGTTTGATACATATCAATTCATGGACAATGCAACAGATGGAGGGTGTTAGGAGAATAGATTAAGGGTATTTTTGTGATAAGATTGACAGAGAAAGTGGTTAACCAATAACAAGCAAGGTCTTTCAAGTGAAAATCAAAGTTATCATGGCAAGTGAAGGAGCAATAGACCTCGAGGCCAATGCCAGTGGGTTAAGTCAGGAAAGAACAACATGCACATTGAGTGGACGGTAATTGACGTGCTTTGGGATTCATGGGAGACACAAAGGTTGGTAAATGTCAGTTCATGAGTAATGCAACAGATAGAGGGTATTGGGTCTGAACGGAGAAGAGGTATTTTCTGTGATAAGGATGACAGAGAAAGTGATTAGTCAAGGAACAAGCAAGGTCTTTGAGTGGAAATCGGTTATCATGAGAAGTGAAAGAGCAACCTCCCTCAAAGTCAAGGCCAACCACCATATTTTAAACTGACAAGATTTTTCTTTGATTTGAAACAGGGGGCAGGAAATTTTGTTTGTTTCGGAGAAACCCACTGCAAGGAAAGGCAAGAACCAGATAGGTTTGACCGCAAACTCTCAGGACCCTCCTGGATAATGGAATTTAATTTATAGTTTTCAGGACCCTCCTGGAAAATGGGACCTAGTTTAAAGTTCAGAAATAGCATAATCTAGCATAAATGTATCCCAAAGGAATATAAGTTAGCTTAGAAGTTTGCATGCTCGAGATAGGATTCAATTAGGAGTTTTCAGGATCCTCCTGAATAATGGGACATAACTTTAATATTTCAATTAGATAACAACATTTAGCGTAAATTCTGCTGTAGGGTAGTATAATTAAGCCATAAAAGTTGTCACTCTTAAGATAAGACTTGATTTTTGATTTTCAGGACCCTCCTGGATAATGAGATTTAATTTAAAATTTTCAGGACCCTCCTAGTTAATGGGATTTAGTTTTTTTAAGTTTTCAGGACCTTCCTGGATAATGGGATCTAGTTTTTAAATTTTCAGGACCCTCTTGAATAATGGGATTTAATTTTAAAATTTCAGGGGCCTCCTGGATAATGGAGTTTAATCTTAAAATTCTCAGGACCCTCCTGGATAATGGGACTTAGTTAAAATTCAAAACGTTCATGAGTAACAAGATCTAGCTAGGCTCTACCTTGAGGAAATATAAGTTTGGCTTTGAAGTTTTCATGCTTGGGATAAGATTCAATTTGAAATTTTAAGGACCCTCCTAAATAATGGGACTTAGTTTAATACCTCCCTTAGATGCTAAGATTTAGAATAAGTTTCACCGTTAGGAAGTTGAATTTAGCTCTGAAATTTTCACCCTTAAGATGAGATTTGATTTTAAATTCCAGGACCCTCCTGGATAATGGGATTTAGTTTTAGGTTTTCAGGACCCGCCTGGATAATGGGATTTAGTTTTAAGTTTTCAGGACCCTCCTGGATAATGGGATTTAATTTTTTGTTGTCAGGACCCTCCTGGATAATGGGATATAGTTTAAGACTTTCTTAGATAACAAGATGTAGCAGGAGTAACACCTTTAGAAGATATGATTTAGATTTTTAAAGCCGTCATTTAACTAGGAGTTTTTATGACCCTCCTGGATAATGGGATCTAGCTTTTAGAGATATTTGGTAACATGATTCAATGCGCCCAGCATCAAACTGGGGCAGAAAATTTTCTTCGTTTTTGTTTATTTTGTGGAAATCAAGCGCCCACCAGGAGAACAAGGGAATACATTTTAAGTTTTGGTAATCAGGCGCCCACCTAGAGAACAAGGGAATACATTTCGAATTCGGCAATCAGGCACCCACCTGGAGAACAAGGGAGTATAGTCCAAGTTTCGGGTTTCAAGTTCTTAGTGATATTTGGTAATATGTCAAACTCAGGTAGAAGTTTTCTTTGTTTTTGTTTATTTTTGGCAATCAAGAGCCCACCTGGAGAACAAGGGAATACATTCAAGTTTTAGCAATCAGGCGCCCACCTAAAGAACAAGGGAATACATTTCAAGTTCAGCAATCAGGCGCCCACCTGGAGAACAAGGGAATACTTTCAAGTTTCAGCAATCAGGCGTCCACCTGGAGAAAGGGGAAACATCTCAGATTACAATTCAAGTCAGCAACAAAAGAAGCTCGTGGCAAGAATGCGAGTCAACATCCCGAGATGATCAACAGAAGTTAGTCGCAATAAGGAAAAGGAGGGGAAGACAGGAAGTTAATCCAAATGCAGAAGTTGATGAAAGACGTGGGTTGCTCAAGACATGGCCGAGGTTACAAGCACTGCATGCCCGGTTTAGATCCGAAAAGCTGAAGAAGAATGAGCTAGCACCTGCAACTAGCAAGCGTCAAGGTTCAAATCCAAAGTCTGCATGAAGAACCATTCAAGACTCAAGATCAAGCTTCCGAAGACTTATAGATAGGAATCTTGTAACTCGTAGTTGACAGGCTTAGCTAGTCTTTTTCATGTTTTGATTTTTGATGTAATAACGGGACTGCGGACTGGAACCTCAGCGGAACGGCACCTCGACCAGCTCTCCACCTCGGCATACTCTGTCTTCTCACTCATCTTTGAACTACACTTGGCCTGATTCCTTTATAGCCAAGGATATGTAGGCAGCTCAGATACCAGGGCTCAGTCACATTCCCTTTTTCTCTTAGTTTTAGTCTCTCCAAATAAGGGTCGGGTCAAAAAACTTGTCTAGTCGATCTTTGTCTGAAAATACTTCGTCTTTCCAGTCAAAGAGGGGCAGTTGTAGACATGTGATTTTTGACCCTCCCCAAGATTTTTCATATTTAGCGCGTAAATATTTAATATAAGGCATAATATAGATATTTTAAGTAATTTTGACTCTTTTACTTTATTTTATTACAAAAAAATCAAAATTACAAAAAATAGGTTCATTAATATTTTGTAGTCATTTTTAATCTTGAAAAATACCAAAAAATAGTTTTGTTTTAACGGTCAGTCTTATTTTAATAGTTATTTTACTTGAGTAGGATTAATTAATAAATCAAGTAGTATTTTAGTCTCGTTCGCGGTGAGAGAATAAAACTTGGGCTCGAGCAACCTATTTTTAGGCCTGATTTTTAGACATAGCCCATAATCCCTAGGCCCATACCCTTTAACATAAAAAAACTATAAAACTAATTTAGACCTAAATTAAAGGGGGACAAAACAGAGGAAACAACGCTCATTCTCTGATCTTCTGAAAATCACCAGACCATTGGACCCCTTCCTTTCCAAGGAGCAACGACACTCCTCTCCTATCCTCTCTGCAACAGTGACCAGACCTCCCTTTCCCTAAGGTAACGAATTCAAATCCTCTTCCCTTAAGGTAACCAAAGATCAGGAATTCAAATCCTCTTCTGTGGATTTCTCAAAAATTATTGAAGCTTGGAACTGTGGTTGTTCATGGTTGATTATTGCTAGTCCATAGCCGCTGAGCTCCTATGCAGTTGAGGTTTCGTATTTTCTTGTAAACCAGTCAGAAATCTTTATATATATTGAAAGATTAAGTAAGGATTTTTCCTGATGTCCGGATGAATCTTGAAGTTCTTGAGCACTGTGGAACTGTTTTATTCTTGGATTTTGTTAACTAGAGGTGCTGCATTTTGTTGACTATTGCATCGTTTAACAATCATCCAAATTAGCGAGTTCAAGGCCGGAGTTCGGTAGATCCAAAGCTAATGCCTCGGTTCGATGCCCGCAAAAGGTCAGTGATTTTTCTCCTCTTTTCGATTCCGCAGGTCTAAGCATGTTTATAATCTGCATATATTGGAAAGGTTGTTGTTACTTCGCTCATTTCTTTTTACATATTTGAAGTGCATCTTACTAACCTCTGATGTAATTAATTTAAGCCATCATTCTGTGTTCGTTGTTTGTTCGGAATCATGAGCTAAGTATTTTTAGTAACTGTCAATGTATTAGGAATCATGTTTATAACTTCTCCATTTTAAACTAAAGCGTCAATTGATAGCATGTCCATATGTATTCACAAATGCATTGTGATTATCTCCTTTAAAATGGTTAAGACGTTAGTGTTATAACTTATAAGAATTGTTACAAAGTATAGGATACGGTTGTCTGTTCCATGAGATTTGAAACTGATTGAGGCAGCAGCCATCATCACATCTATTAAATTAGATGCTATGTCTTAGGAATTCAGCTAAGTTCTAATGTTAACTAACTATATAAATTCTATATGTTCTTTCTAGTCTGATATACAAAATCCTACGCTTTTGTTTAAATTATTGGTAGTTGGAAACAAGTTATAAGTGACTCTAAAACCTTTCTTCCCATTTTGTTGTATTAAGATATCTAATGAGCCTTTATTCCTGTTAGAAGCATATGTACTGGTCTATTTTGATTCATGTTTTTTTCTTTATATGCAGAGGTCATGATTTGGGATTCATTTTTGTGATTATATATTCTAGCTGTATAAAATTTGAACAAGAGTGAATATGTGTCATGTTGGTTTTTGATAGAAATAACGCCTTAGGACGTTAACTTTTCATGCATCATGAATATGAGCAGAAGAATTTTCAGGCTACACTCAGAAAGGTTTAGTATAGAAAACACATTTTTCGTAGTTGCTTTGGGCTCGTAATTTAAATTAATTTCCTAAACCCGGGTGTGCATTTCATGTGACCCAAATCCAAATCTTAGCAACGTTAAATAAAATGTGTCTCGGATTACGGGTGCATTTCATGTGGCGTGGTCCAAAGACGTATTTTAGATGACGTTGAAATCTTCCTTAAAATAATTAAAAGCGGTTTAAAGCTAAAATGCACATAGGTCTAAAAGTGTTTTTAAAATCAAATAATTGAGACAAAAATAACAGTTGAGCGACCGTGCTAGAACCACGGAACTCGGGAATTCCTAACACCTTCTCCCGGGTTAACAAAATTCCTTACCCGGATTTCTGTATTCGCGAACTGTTAAACAGAGTCAATCCTTTTCTTGATTCGGGATTTGAACCGGTGACTTGGGACACCATAAAATTATCCCAAGTGGCGACTCTGAATTTAATAAATAAATAATCCTATTTCGATTGTCTTTTAATTGGAAAAACTCCCTTATACACTCTCTTACGGGGGTGTAGTAAAAAGGAGGTGTGACAGCTACTGGTGCTGCTGCTGGGGCTGGATCCCCGAATAATAAGTCAAGAGGCATCTGGTCTGCCATCTTCTTGTCTACATCTTCTCTCAGCTCTTTCACCGACTCCTTGGAAGCCCGTGTTTTGCGCAGCTTCTTGTGCTTCCTGGCAAGCTCCTTCAGGGCCTTGCCATGTGAATCTACTGCCTTAGCCAAGGCACCCTGAGTACTGATGATATTTCCCTGGCTCTCTAGGATCCTCTTCAATATATCCTCAATGGCCTGTGGAAACTGTGCTGGCTGTGGTGCCGACTGAACCGCAATGGTAGAAGTCAAGATGGACAACTTGGATGACGCAGCTGACATCCAGTTATTCAAGCTATGAAGTGTCTGGCTCAGCTGGTGGGCAGTGATAGGATGGGCCCGGGAAGATGGAATCCCTGGGCCAGCTGAAGTGGAGGGACCAGTAGTAGTGGAAGGTCCGGGAGGCATGCAGCGACTGTTGACGTAGGCTCAGTGGAGGGCTCTACCGCAACCGGCTCTTCAGATTGGCCGATTGGAGCAGAAGCAGGTGGCTTGTAATTTTTGTCCTTGGGGTTGCTGACCCCTTCAGACTGTACCATGAAAACGGAGCCACAGGTTTGACCTTGATGTTAAAAGGTCTCTTCTCCACCTCCAGGTCCTTGAAATACATAGTGAGGGTGCTGGGAAAAGGGTAGTTTCGGTCATGCTCAACCCCCTTTGCAGAAATGACACGGGACATCACATTGCCCACGTTGATAGGGTCTCCCGCCATAATAGATGCAACAAGAACAGCCCGGGCAAGCAGAATAGTTTGATCATGGGTAGTGGGATCGAGCCGACTGCACACAAAAGTCAACCATCCCCTAGCCTCAAAGTTAAAAATCCTCCGAAGTATTTTGACCCCTACTCTCTACCACTCTTGAACCGTACCCGGGACTGCCAGGTATGAGGCTAACCACAGACGAACCTCCTCGCCCATTGCCAACTTTTCATTGTAAAGGGACTCATCTTCTTCGTTGAACCCCAGGTATTCATTTAGTGCCTTCCCGATAAATACCACATTTTTGTTTCTCACTTTGGTCACTTTAGTGCCCTACAAGATGTGGGCCATATTGCTATAAAATTCCTTGACCATATGCTCATTTGCCTTCACACAATTATCTTTGAAGTGCTCCCAACCCATTCGAGTTTGAAACTGTCTATGTACATTGGGGTATAGGGGTAGAAGGTCTCTTTCAATGAAGCTCCTCTTAAGAATCAACTTTCGTGCCGGCCACCATTCCATGAACTTGTGGAACGCCACTTGGCTGACGAATCTATCTTCCCAAACAGCGGGATTTCTAGTCCGGTCAACACCCCCAGCTTATGGCACGCCACCCCCAAATAACTCCCCATCTCCCTCATCACCTCTAGCACCCTCTCCAGATATTGACGTTGTGGGAGAGGTAGAGTATTCATCCCTACTACCTGCCGCTGAGCCCTCAAATGACCCAGAAAAAATGTTGATTGAAGCTCGAGCATCGGGGGAAGAGGGAAGAGTGTCTCTATGCATGAAAGTTCTCCGGATACAGGATATATAGTGGGACTGAATCTGAAGAGATCTCCCGAGAGGGCTCGTACTCACTCCCCGAGTAGTCAATGGCTCTGTGGGCTGCTTTGATTGCTTTCCTCATATCCTTTATGTTTTTTCGAGCCTGGGGAGTAAGTTTTACCATCCTTTGCTTCCCTCCCCGGGAGAAATTACCTCGGCCGGGTTGTTTCGAGCCTTTGCCTCTTTGTTTAACCATTTCGTGCAAGCATAAACATCTAGCTTTGTTAGTATCAACACAGACAGTGAAAGATTTTGGAAAATGAATTGCAGAACAGAAGATCAAAAGTTGTAGAACATATTGGAGAAACAGTGTACCGCGGCCCGCAAAAAAAGGAGTGCAGCCGCATTGGGTGCACCGCGGACCGCACAAAAGCCACCGCGGTCCTCATTGGGGTAAGGTCTAGAAACCACTCCTCTGAATCTCTCCACCGCGGTCCTGCACAAAGTGGTATCGCGGCCGCGGTAGCCCAGCGCGGACTGCATAAAGTGCAATGCGGACGCACTGAGCATAGGTTCAATTTCAGTCACTTGGGCACCGCGGTCCGCGCAAAAATGGCAATGCAGACCGTGTAAGGGCACCGCGGACCACACAAAGGCGACCGTGGGCCGCGGAGATTATTTTGCACAGGCACTAAGTTAGGGTTTAAGTTGTTGCTATTTTTGTTCAATTTTTACACCTAACTTGTCCCTACTCAATTGCCCAATCACTAAGCATATTAGCATATAAACCCAACATTTAAAACTACCCTATGCTAACAGTTAAATAAAGACTACGGGAAGAAAAAGAAGCTAAGACTACTGGGCATGAAAATAAAAGGAAAGTATAAAATTAATCAATAAAATATGGATGAAATGTTACCAGATTGTGGAGATGGAATGCAACTAATCAATGCAAACAAGAATTACAATCAAATGAAAGTGTGAATAGTGCTTTTAGGCTTCTGAGTGTTAAGAGTTCGAAAAGGGTAAAAGGTGACTCTTGGGGTCTATTTATAGAGAAGCAATGTGACCCATCCTCACCTACCAGCGCGGTCGCACAAAACCAACTGCAAACCGCACTGGGTGTCTTCACTTGAAGCTTGAAAAGGCAACCTCTGCGGACCGCACAAAAGCACACCGCGGCCGCGGACCGCACTAAATAGAATGCGACCGCGGTGGCAAACTTCAGAGAGCACCACTTTTGACCATCACCAGTGCAGACCACACAAAGTGCAATGCGGCCGCACTACCAAACTTTAGAGACTGTTCAACTTTTTTCAAACTATTTTGCACTGCATCAACTCAATCCCTGCAACATCTCACAATTAGTTAGCTCAAAAATCAAATCTACACTACCAAGAAAAATACAGAAAACAACAAAAAGAAAAAAACATGGGTTGCCTCCCAAGCAGTGCCTGATTTAACGTCGCGGCACGATGCATGTTACCAGCACATCACTTTAGATGGAGAAGTGCCACCACGTAGCTATCATCAAATTTCCCAAGATAATGCTTGATCCGATGTCCATTGACTCTGAATACTTCACCATTCTTGTTTCTTAGATCAAGAACACCAAATGGGGTAACGAACACAACTTCAAAAGGCCCACTCCACTTTGACTTGAGCTTACCCGGAAACAGACGTAACTAGGAATTGAACAAGAGAACCATATCTCCAACCTTGAACTCCTTACCCCGAGCATATTTGTCGTGAAGGTACTTCATTTTGTCCTTGTACAAGGACGAGATGGAGTAGGCAAGGAATCTAAACTCATCGAGCTCATTAAGTTGTTCAACCCGAAGATTTGCTGCAACATCCCATTCTAAGTTCAACTTCCTCAAAGCCCACATGGCCTTGTGCTCTAATTCCACCGGAAGATGGCAAGCTTTCCCAAACACCAACTTATACGGAGACAAACCAATCGGAGTTTTGTAAGCCGTCTGATAAGCCCAAAGAGCGTCATCCAACTTTTTCGACCAATCGGTCCTATTAGCATTGACAGTTTTAGACAAGATACTCTTAATTTCTCTGTTGGAGACTTCCACTTGGACACTAGCTTGAGGATGATAGGGGGTCAAAACCTTATGATTGACACCGTACTTAGAAAGCAACGTGTCAAAAGTTTTGTTGCAAATGTGAGATCCCCCATCACTAATGATAGCACGAGGAGTGCCAAACCATGTGAAGATACTCTTTTTCAAAAATGCCACAACACTCCGGGCTTCATTGTTGGGCAAAGCCACGGCTTCAACCCACTTTGAGACATAGTCCACCTTACAATCCAAAATCACAAAATCGGCCGGCGATATGAATTTATCCACCCGGAAAAGCACATCATCAATAATGCCCAAAGGTCGCTTCATCGATCGATCTGCCATTTGAAGTCTCATTGAAGTTGGCCTAGGTTGCCCAATACCCAGAGTCTTGAAGACAGAGTACGACATCAAATTTATGCTAGCCCCCAAGTCACAAAGGACCTTTGCAAAATCCGCACTCCCAATAGTGCAAGGAATGGTGAAAGCACCGGGATCTTCAAGCTTCAGGGCCATTGAATGCACTATAGCACTAACTTGGTGAGTCATCTTTGTAGTCTCACAATCCATAGAACGCTTCTTTGTGACCAAGTCTTTCATGAATTTTGCATAGCCCGGTATTTGTTCAAGTGCCTCCACCAATGACACATTAATAGATAAGTTCTTCATCATATCAATGAACTTTTTAAACTGATTATCATTCTTCTGCTTCGCGAGCCTCTGAGGATAAGGTGGAGGTGGCCTTGGCAAAGGAGCCTTGGCTTTTGGCACAACCGGCTCGGGCATGTCAATCACGTGTTCCCTAGACGGGTTCACGGCATCTTGAGTTTCTACCTCGGCCTCATCAATATCAATCCTCACATCATTGTTCACATTCTCTTCAACCACATCTTCAACAACCAAAGGTACTTTATCATCACGCAACTCAACATCTTCATCCACAACTTGCTTTTGCTTTGAGGCATTCACATCACCGCCTCTCCCACTTCTTGTTGTAATCGCAATCACATGATTGTTATTCCCACCCTTCGGGTTCACTACCGTATCACTTGGTAGAGCACCCTTGGGACGAGTATTCAACGCTTGAGAGATTTGGCCTAATTGCACCTCCAAGTTCCGGATAGATGTATTATGAGAAGCCAATTGGGCATCAGAATCTTAGTTCTTTTTCATCATTTGCTCGAACATGCTTTCAATTCTTCCCATATCACCTACGGAAGAACTAGGACCTTGAGAAGGGAAAGGGGGTGGATTGATCGGTTATTGGTACATTGGGGGCCTTTGAAAGCCCATCCCCATGTTGCCTTGGTTTCCATTGTTGTTACACCCGCCTTGATTGTTGTTGTTGCCCCAATTATTGCTATTACCATTCCAATTCCCTTGGTTGCCTTGATTACCCCAATTGTTATTTTGGTTGTTGTTATTCCAATTGCCACCACCTTATTGTTGATTGTTGTTATTCCAATTACCTCCGCCTTGTTGTTGATTGCCCCAATTTCCTTGGGGTCGCCATTATTGGTTGGAAGAGTTGCTTCTATTGCCTTGATAGTTGTTGACATATTGAACATCTTCATTTTGGTCATCATAACACTCATTTGAAAACCCACTACCATAATTGTCATATTGTTCACAATTCCCTTGAGATTGTTGCCCTCTTTGCCTTTTCTTAAGCATAGTGACACCTTCCATTGCGTTGACTTGGCACGGATTTTGGATTTGTTGTAACTGCACCTTCGCCAGTTGGTTCATAGTAGTAGTAAGCTCGGCAATAGCTTGACCATGAACGTGCAATTCCTTGTGTAAATGGATGACCGTGGGGTCACCTTGGGGCACATTTGCTCGGCTTTGCCATGCCGAAGAGGTGTCAGCCATTTCATCAAGTACATCACATGCCTCTTGGTAAGAAAGTTTCATAAAGTTCCCTCCGGCCAATTGGTTCACAATGCATTGATTCGTGGTGTTGATGCCCCGATAAAAGGTTTGTTGAATCATAGCATCAGTCATGTCGTTATTAGGGCACTCTTTCACCATTGTTTTATATCTTTCCCATATCTCGTGCAAAGGTTCCGTTGGCTCTTGCTTGAAGGATAGAATTTCATCCCGAAGAGCTGCCATATGACTTGGAGAAAAGAACTTGACAATAAATTTGTCCGCCAATTTATCCCATGTTGTAATAGAATGATTGGGGAGCCTTTCTAACCAATCCAATGCTTTACCTTGAAGAGAGAACGGGAAAAGCCTCAATCTCAATGCATCCTCGGACACGTTTGTCTGCTTGCTACCCCAGCATGTATCCACGAACCCCTTCAAGTGCTTGTAGGCATTTTGATCGGAGGCGCCCGTGAAATACACTCTTTGCTCGAGCAAGGTCAACATAACATTTATGATTTGAAAGTTCCCCGCCCGGATTCAGGAAGGAACAATAGCACTGTCATATCCTTGATTTGGTGAAACTCTGGGAGCCACTCTCGGCGGTGGCGGAGGAGGGTCTGGAATATTGTTGTTCTCATTTGCATTTACATTGGCATTTCGGCCTCTCCGTGGAACTTGAGGTAAGACCTCATCTTTTTCTAGATCCTCTACCTCCTCCCCCACTATCACATAGCTGAGAGGGTCATTTGCATTAAGAGCCATTTGTACCTTATTGATCGACACAAAAAAAATTAGTAAACAAGAAGGAAAGAGAAGCAAAACACAAAACTAAATAAACAGATAGTCAACACCGTAAGCTCCCCGGCAACGGCACCAAAAAGTGATTGCTGCCAACTCGACACTACACTAAGGTAGGAAGAGCGGGTCACAATAGCTTTTACTCGATATGAGGGTGGGGATCGATTTCCTCAGGGAGCTAGTAGTGGAGTTGGATTGTCTGTCTAGCCTAGAGATATGTTTGTACTCCTAATGTCACTTCAAACATTTTTGGGTTTTCGAATTATAACTATTTTTATAAAACCTATGATTAACACTAAATTATGCTACGAGAATGTTGCTAAGTTGAATCTAATGGGAAGAAGGGCACTAGGGTCATGACACTACCTAGGTGGCTAATTGACGGGTAGATGTTACTAAGGTTCGATTGACATAATTGGGGCTTATGCTATAACCGTTGCACAATTTTACCCACTCTCACACCTTTCGGTAAAGAGAGTGATTTTGCCCAATTGACTCTCTCGAGACCAAATAGGTAGGCAAATTAGACCAAGCAACTAGGGTTCAAGTAGGGTAATTACTCTCTCGAGGTTTAACCCGTTAATTGGGACTATCATTTCTCATGAGTCCATCCCAATTCCTTGTTGGGTCAATTTTGGGGTCATAGACTCTCTTTCTCAAGAAGAGTTAAACCCACAAAGCTTGAATCAGTGTTTGCAACCACCAATTCTAGATTAAAACATAAAATCAACCCAAATAGCAAACACCCATAGTCAATCTAACACTAGATGGCAACACCCATCAATTACCCACACTAGGGTTGAGCCACAACCCTAGCTAATGAGTTTAGCTACTCATGCTAGATAAAGAAATTGAAGAAATAGATGAAGAACTAAACATATTAATTAAATGCTAAAATTAAACTACAAAAATTTATCGTAAATGTAAAGCAAAAGTGCCAAAAATGGCTACAAATATCGTTCTTAGAAGCGCAACTCACGTCTGAATACCAAAGATGACCTAAAAATGGTAAAATGTTCTATTTATACTAGGCTGGAAAAATTGGACAAAAATACCTTTGCGGGGTCAGTGCGGGCCACACTAAATGGACCGCGGCCGTATTGGGATCTTTCACTTTGACTTTTGCTTCTCTGAACTTGGACTCCGCGGACCACGTAGAATGGACCGCGGAGGGAGCTGGCGCGGTCCGCGCAATCACGACCGCGGACCGCATGGCATTGGCTATTCAAACTTTCATCTCTCTGAATCTCATGACCGCGGACCGCACAAAAGAGTAGTGCGGCCGTGGAGCCTTCACCGCGGACCGCGAGATGTGTACCGCGGCCGCGTTGCCTTTAGCCTAGTTTACCAACTCTATGAACCACCTAGTGCGGCCGCATTCAACTTTGTGCGGTCCGCACTAGGCCTTCTTTCCTTAGATTTCTTGGTCTTTGATACTTGAGCAGGTTTCATTTCTTTTTGAGCCGATCTTTGACATTTCATCACTTTGTCGATCAAACCTGCAATCAAGCACAACTTGTGAGCCTTTTAGGACTATTTTGTAACAATATATGATCAAAGCATAGGCAAGTAGGGGCATAAAACATGTTACTATCCTAGCTTATCAGCAACCACCTTAGGCATTTCCTATGTAACATCCATATCCACGTGGACTGAAGGCAGCCACCCATTCTACATTCCAAAAGCTGCTGCTCCGGGATCTACACACAGTGCAGAGTGTAGTATCAGCACAACCGGCCCCATGTGCTGGTAAGTGTCTAGCCTAACCTCGGCGAAGTAGTGACGAGGCTAGGACCAGACTACCAAATAAACTTGTGCAATTTAACTATATACAACGCAAAGAAAGAACAGTAATATTCAGTCAAGTATGGGAGGGGGTACATGATGCAGGGAAATATCAGTATCAACAGTAAATTAAGAGAAAGGCATAAAGACAATTTAGAATTCATAGCAAAACAATAAGGAACTCGTCACCGAGCTATAAGCACCTCGTATTATCTATTATTGCGGTGCGCAACCCGATCCAAAACATAATAACACTGTTGCGGCGTGCAATCCGATCCAATTATATAATTGTTATGGCGTGCAACCCTATCCAATTATATTATTGTTGCGGCGTGCAACTTGACCCAATTATATCATTGTTGTGGTGTGCAACCCGATCCAAATATAATAATGTTGTGGCGTGCAACCCTATCCAATATAATATTGTTGCGGTGCGCAACCCGATCCACATATACAGTTCAACACCAATCCCAACAAGAGTTCCGGCAAAGGATCAATAAAGAAACAACACTATCCCCGCAAGGGAATCGACAATATAAGTAAATACATCCCGGCAAGGGAGAATCAGCTATAACCAAACTTGTTCCAACATCTAACTACCCCAACCAGGACCAATACTCAATCATAAATAATTTCCACGAGGATAATCATAATCCTTGTTCAAAACAGAGAATCAACAACTTAGGCATTTGTAGTATTTATTGAGAACACAACAATTTCAATTTAAGACTCACGGTCATGCTTGACACCAACGTATAGATACTCGTCACCATTCCTATACGTCGAACTCAACAAGTAACATGTAGCAAATAGGACACAACTCCTAATTCCTCAAGCTAAGGTTAGACCAAACACTTACCTCGAACTTCCACGGCCAACTCAAGCCTCAAACACCGCTTTTTATTTAGAATTCGCCTCCAAACAACTCTTATATAGTCCAAATTGATTTAACAACATCAATAAATGCTAAGAATTCATACCCAATGATCAATTATAGGTTTTCTATCATTTTTTCCAAAAAGTCAAAAATCGACCTCGGGCCCACTTGGTCAAAACACGAGGTTTGTAAAAAAAACCGATCACTCATTCACCCATAGCCCGAATATGTAATTAGTTCCAAAATACGACCCCAAAACGAGGTCTAAATCCCAATTATGCAAAAAGACCTAACTCTTCCCAAATACCTAATTTTCTACCCTTAAGAACATGATTTAGGCTTAGAAATGTAATGGGTGTTAATGGAAATTGAAGAAAATGAGTCTAAGATTACATACCTATGGATTTGTGATGAAGTTCTCTTTCAAAAATCGCCCAATTTGGAGTTTGGAAGAAGAAGTTATGAAATTTTGGTGAAATCTCATTTTTTCTTCTGTTTTAAAATCACTGGGCAGACCTTCATTGCGTTCACGATGGGTCTGTCGCGTTCGCAATGGGTCAGGACCAATTAACCATCGCGTTCGCGATCACGTGCTCCCATTCACGAAGCTTTGACTCCTCGAGCCTTCGCATTCGCGATAGCAGGTCCGCGTTCGCAAAGGGAAACACCTACAAGGCTTCGCGTTCGCGTCCTGTTTCTCGCATTTGAGTAGAAGGAAAATTCTTTCAGCCTGACTTACCCTTCGCGTTCGCGAGAGTCCTTCCACGAACGCAAAGAACAACAGACCAGAACACCAGAAACTAAAAACCTGCAACTTTTTCCTAAGTTCAAAACCTTCCGAAACTCACTCGAGCCCTCGACGATCCAAACCAAACAAGCATATTAACTCAAAATATCATATGAACTTATCTGTGTGATCAAATCGCCAAAATAACCTCTTAAACAATGAATTTAGCATAGAAATCTAAGAAAAATCTCAAAACTTTCAAAGCATCAATTTTCACAACTACGAATCCGAATCACCTCAAACGACTTCCGTTTCTTACCAAATTTCACGGACTCATCTTAGATTACATATAAGACCTGTACCGGGCTCCAGAATCAAAATACAGGTCCGATACCATCAAGTTTTAAGCACGTTTCCTTTCCAAAACTCATAAATAATTCCAAAAAACAATTTTCTTTAAAAAATTCATTTCTCGAGCTTGGGACCTCGGAATTCGATTCCGGGCATACGCCCAAGTCCCATAGTTATCCACGGACCCTCCGAGACCGTCAAATCACGGGTCCGGATCCGTTTACCTAAAATATTGACCGAAGTCAACTTAAATCCATTTTAAAGTCAAAATTCATCATTTTTCACAGATTTTTACATAATGGTTTTTTGGCTACGCGCTTGGACTACGCACGCAAATCGAGGTAATGCCAAAAGATGTTTTTAAGGCCTCAGAACGTAGAATTCATTTCTAAAACAAGTGATGACCTTTTGGATCATCACATTCTCCACCTCTAAAACAACCGTTCGTCCTCGAATGGACGTAAGAAGGAAGTACCCAAGTCAGGGAAAAGATGGGGATAACGGCTCTACATATCGGACTCAGACTCCTAGGTCGATACCTCAGCAGGATGACCTCTCCACTGAACACGAACAGAAGGAAAGCTCTTCGATATCAACTAACGAATTTGCCGGTCTAGAATAGCTACCGGCGCCTCCTCATAAGACAAATCCTTATCCAACTGGACAGTGCTGAAATCTAACACGTGGGATGGATCGTTGTGATACTTCTGAATCATGGACACATAAAACACTAGTGCACGGCTGATAAGCTCGGCAGCAACGCAAGTCTGTAAGCCACCTCTCCCAGTCGATCAAGAATCTCAAACAGGCCAATGAACCTAAGGCTAAGCTTGCCCTTCTTTCCAAATCTCATCATGCCCTTCATAGGCGACACTCGAACTAATACTCGTTCACCGATCATGAAAGCTAAATCACGAACCATACGGTCGGCATAACTCTTTTGCCTGGACTGAGCTATACGAAGCCTGTCCTGAATAATCCTGACCTTGTCCAAAGCATCCTACACTAGATCTGTACCCAACAACCGAGCCTCTCCCGGCTCGAACAATCCAACCAGCGACAGACACCACCTACCATACAAAGCCTTATAAGGAGTCATCTAGATACTCGACTAGTAGCTGTTGTTATAGGCAAACTCTGCTAGAGGCAAAAACTGATCCCACGAGCCTCCAAAGTCAATGACACAAGCTCGAAGCATATCCTTCAAAATCTGAATAGTCCGCTCGGACTGCCCGTCCGCCTGTGGATGAAATGCTGTGCTTAACTCAACCCATGTGCCCAACTCTCGCTGAACTACTCTCCAGAAATGTGAGGTAAACTGCGTACCTCGATCCAAAATGATAGACACAGGCACACCATGAAGACGAACAATCTCCTGGATATAGATCTCAGCGAACCTCTTGGAAGAATAGGAGACTACCACAGGAATGAAATGTGCTGACTTGGTCAGCCTATCAACAATAACCCACACTGCATCGAACTTCCTCTGAGTCTGTGGGAGTCCAACAACGAAGTCCATAGTGATACGCTCCCACTTCCACTCAGGAATTTCAATCTTCTGGAACAAACGGCCAGGCCTCTGATGCTTGTACTTAACCTGCTGATAGTTCAAACACCGAGCCACATGTGCAACAATGTCCTTCTTCATTCTCCGCCACCAATAATACTACTGTAAATCCTGATACATCTTAGCGGCGCCCGGATGAATAGAGTACCGGGAACTATGGGCCTCCTATAAAATCAACTCTCAGAGTCCATCCACATTAGGCACACAAACTCGACCCTGCACTCTCAAAACTCCATCATCTCCTAAGGTAACCTACTTGGCACCTCCGTGCTGCACCGTGTCTCTAAGGATACACAAATAGGGATCATCATACTGCCGATCATGAATACGCTCCAATAGAGAAGAATGAGCAACCGTGCAAGCTAACACACGGTTGGGCTCAGAAACATCCATCCTCATGAACTGATTGGCAAAAGCCTGAACATCCAAAGCAAGTGGTCTCTCACCGACCGGAATATAAGTAAGACTACACCTACTGGCTGACTTCCTACTCAAAGCATCGGCCACCACATTAGCCTTTCCCGGATGATATAAGATGGTGATATCATAGTCTTTTAACGGCTCCAACCACCTTCTCTACCTCAAATTCAACTCCTTTTGCTTGGATAAGTACTGCAGACTCTTGTGATCCGTGAACACCTCACATGCCACACCATATAGATAATGCCTCCAAATCTTCAACGCGTGAACAATGGATGCCAACTCCAAATCATGAACCAGATAGTTCTTCTCATGAATTTTCAACTGCCGTGAAGCATAGGCAATGACCTTGCCATCCTGCATCAACACCGCACCAAGTTCAATACGAGATGCATCACAATAAACTGTATAATGCCCTGAACCTATGGGCAAAACCAACACTGGTGCCGTAGTCAAAGCTATCTTAAGCTTTTGAAAGCTCGCCTCACACTCATCCGACCATATGAACTAGGCACCCTTCTGGGTCAACCGGGTTATCGGGTCTGTAATAGACGAAAACCCCTCCACAAACCGACGATAGTAGCCTACCAACCCCAAAAGACTTCGGATCTCTGTAGCTGATGCTAGTCTAAGCCAGGTCTTGACTGCCTCAATCTTTTTCTGATCAACTTGAATACCCTCTGCAGATACAACATGACCAGGGAATGCAACTGAACTCAACCAGAACTCACACTTCGAAAACTTGGCATACAACTGACTATCCCTCAGAGTCTGAAGAACCACTCTAAGATGCTACTCGTGCTCCTCCCGTCCGCGGGAATAGATCAAAATATCATCAATGAAGACTATCAATACTGAATCCAAGTAAGGCCTGAACACTCGGTTCATCAAATCCATAAAAGTTGCTGGGGTATTTGTCAACCCGAATGACATCACCAAGAACTCATAATGTCTATACCGGGTGCGGAAAGCTGTCTTAGGGACATCGGATACCCTAATCCTCAACTGATGGTAGCCAGATCTCAAGTCAATCTTCGAAAATATCTTAGCAACCTGAAGCTGATCAAACAAATCATCAATCCTCGGCAATGGATACTTATTCTTGATTGTAACCTTGTTCAATTGCCGGTAATCTATACACATTCGCATCGATCCGTCCTTCTTCTTAATAAACAACACTGGCGTACCCCAAAGCGAAACACTAGGTCTAATGAAACCTTTTTCAAGCAAGTCTTGCAACTGCTCCTTCAACTCTTTCAACTCAGGTGGAGCCATACGATATGGCGGGATAGAAATGGGCTGAGTGCCCGGAGCCAAATCAATGCAGAAGTCAATATCCCTATCGGGTGGCATACCCGACAGGTTTGAAGGAAATACCTCAGGAAATTCACGAACAACAGGCACAGAATCAATAGAAGGAACCTCGGCACTAAAATCATGAACATATGCCAAATAGGCCGAACACCCCTTCTCGACCATACCCTGAGCCTTCACATAAGAGATAACACTAAGGGTATAATGACCAGGAGTCCCTATCCACTCTAAATGAGATAAACCCGGCAAGGCTAAGGTCACAATCTTGTCATGACAGTCCAAGATAGTGTGGTAAGGTCATAACCCGTCTATCCCCAATATGACATCAAAATCAACCATGTCCAGAAGTAACAAATCTACACGAGTCTCAAGACCCCCAATCACAACTATACACGAACGATGGACTCGATCTACCATAATAGAATCACCCAACGGTGTAGACACATATACAGGGGCACTCAAGGAATCACTAGGCATGACCAGATACGGCGCAAAATAAGATGACACTTAGGAGTATATAGACCCTGGATCAAACAAAATTGAAGCATCTCTACCACAAACCAGAACAATGCCTGTGATAACTGCATCAGAAGCCTTAGTCTCAAGCCTGGCTGGAAGAGCATAACATCGGGGTTGGGCCCCACCACCTTGGACTACATCTCTGGGATGGCATGCTGTTGGCTGGCCTCCACCTCTAGCGGTCTGAGCTATACCTCTAATACCTCTACCTTCACCTCTAGCACCTCTATCCCCACCCCTAGCTGGCGGAGCGGGCGGTGGAACACCTGGTGCCTAAAACATAGCACGGGAACCCTGCTACTGCGACTGATTACCTACCAATCTCGAACAAGCCCTCCGGGTATGACTATACTCACCACACTCAAAGCATTCACCTGAGTGTTGCAGCTGAGGAAACTGAGACTGAACCTGGCGACCTGAATGACTACCCCAAAAACTCTGGAGTGGTGGTGCACTAATAGGAGCTGGTGGTGCACTGTAGGGCTGCTGATCCGAATACTGCATATAAGAACCACGACCACCTGAAGTGCTGTGAGAAACCTAAAGTGCTGACTGAAAGGGCCGTGGAGAATGGCCCCTACTATACTAATCCCTGCCTCCAAACGGGGTACCACTGAATCTGCCTGATTGACAAGGCCTCTTGTCAGACCCCTGACCACCTCCTTGCGATAGGACCATCTCAACTCTCCTGGCCACATTGGCCACCTCTTGAAAGGAAATCTCACTCCCCGTCTCCTTGGCCATCTGAAGTCGAATCGGCTGAATAAGTCCCTCAATGTACCTCCTCACCCTCTCTCTCTCTCGGTGGGAAGTATGATAAAAGCATGGTGAGCCAAATCGATGAATCTGGTCTCATACTGAGTAACGGTCATAGAACCCTACTGGAGACGCTCAAACTGCCTGTGATAGGCCTCTCTCTAAGTAATGGGGAGAAACTTCTCCAGAAATAGCTGAGTAAATTGCTCCCAAGTCAAAGCTGGTGATCCGGGTGGTCTAGCCAAGCAATAATCTCTCCACCAAGTCTTGGCGGATCCAGACAAGCAAAATTGACCCCATTGGTCTCCACTATCCCTATGTTCCTGAGAACCTTATGACAGTTGTCTAGATAATCCTGGGGATCCTCAGAAGATGCACCGCTGAAAGTAGTAGTGAAGAGTTTGGTGAACCTGTCCAACCTCTACAAAGCATTGACAAACATAGCTGCTCCATCACCGGTTTGAGCTGCCACACCCAACTGAACTGCTCCAACTGGCTGAACTGCTGGAGTCTGAAACTGGGGAGCTACCTGCTCTGGAGTGCGAGTAGTAGGAGTCTGAGCTCCTCCTCTAGCCTGAGAGACGGCTGGGGCTACAGGAAGCAAGCCTGCCCGGGTGACACTCTCCATAAGGCCCACTAGACGGACCAGAGCATCCTGTAGTACTGAGGTAGCAATAAACCCCTCTGGGACCTGACCTGGGCCTACCGGAACTGCCTGGGCCAGAACCTCATCATCAAAGTTAACCTGAGGCTCCGCCGCTGGTGCTGCTGCTCTAGGCTGAGCTCTGCCCCTACCTCGGCCTCTAGCACGGCCTCGGCCTCAGCCTCTACCCCTCGTGGGAGTTGCTGCTGGGGGCTCGGGCTACTGATCGGTGGATGAGGAAGCGCGTGTTCTCGCCATCTGCGAAAGAACAGAGTAGAAATTCAATTAGCATTGAGAAACCAAACCGCACGACAGGAAAGAATAAATGTGAAGTTTTTCCTAACTCTGTAGCCTCTGGGGGATAAATACAGACGTCTCCATACCGATCCCTCAAACTCTACTAAGCTTGTCCGTAAATTATGAGACCTATGTAACCTAGCATTTTGATACCAACTTGTCACGAACCAGATTTTCCACCCTCGGGAGTCGTGATGGCGCCTACTAATGTGAGCTAGGCAAGCCAGCTGTTTTGACAAATTACCTTTTTACCAATTTATACTCTTTAACAATTATAAAGCAATAACGTGTAGACAGCAAAAATTACAATAAGCGAAAGAAATGCAGTAAACTATCTGAAATATGTATCTAATACAACTGTTTGAGCCTCGACCACCCAGAACTCGTGTCACATTTTCACAGACGATCTAAGAATACTACATACAAAGTCTGAAAGATAAAAGATACACTGTTTCTGAACTAAGTAAATGAAACAGGAGTAAAGGGATAGAGGGAGACGCCAGGGCATGCGGACACCTGCAGGACTACCTTGGATCTCTGTGGACTGAAGGCAGCCACCCAATCTAAGGTCCAAAAGCTGCTACTCCGGGATCTGCACACAGTGCAGAGTGTAGTATCAGCACAACCGACCCCATGTGCTGGTAAGTGCCTTGCCTAACCTCGGCAAAATAGTGACGAGTCTAGGACCAGACTACCAAATAAACATGTGCAATTTAACTATTTACAACGCAAAAGAAGAATAGTAATAATACAATCAAGTATGGGAGGGGGTACATGCTGCGGGGACATATCAGTACCAATAGTAAATTAAGAGAAAGGCTTAAGGACAATTTAGAATTCATAGCAAAACAATAAGGAACTCGTCACCAAGCTATAAGCACCTTGTATTATCTATTGTTGCAGCGCGCAACCCAATCCAAAACATAATAACACTGTTGCGACATGCAACCCTATCTATATCATTTATCACTGTTGCGGCGTAAAACCCGATCCAATGATATTATTGTTGCTGCGTGCAATCCAACCCAATTATATCAATGTTGCGGCGTGCAACCCGATCCAAATATAATATTATTGTAGCTTGCAACCCGATCCAAATATAATATTATTGTGGCACGCAACCCAATCCACATATACAGTTCAATACCAATCCCAACAAGAGTCCTGCCAAAGGATCAATAAAGAAACAACACTATCCCAGCAAGGGAATCGACAGTATAAGTAAATACGTACCGGCAAGGGAGAATCAACTATAACCAAATTTGTTCTAACATCTAACTACCCCAACCAGCACCAATACTCAATCGTAAGAAATTTCCACGAGGATAATGATAATCCTTGTTCAACACAGAGAATCAACAACTTAGGCAATAGTATTTATTCAGAACACAACAATTTCAATTTAAGACTCACGGTCATGCTTGACACCAACGTATAGATACTCGTCACCATTCCTATACATCGTACTCAACAAGTAACATGTAGCAAATAGGACACAACTCTTAATCCCTCAAGCTAAGGTTAGACCAAACACCTACCTCGAACTTCTACTTCCAACTCAAGCCTCAAACACCACTTTTCCTTTAGAATTCGCCTCCAAAAAATTCGTATCTTGTCCAAATTGATTTAACAACATTAATAAATGCTAAAGAATTCATACCCAATGCTCAATTATAGGTTTTCTATCATTTTCCCCAAAAAGTCAAAAATTGACCTCGGGCCCACTTGGTCAAAACACGAGGTTCGGACCAAAACCCGATCACCCATTCACCCACGAGCCCGAATATGTAATAAGTTACAAAATCTAACCCCAAAACAAGGTCTAAATCCCAATTATGCAAAAAGCCCTAACTCTACCCAAATCCCTAATTTTCTACCCTTAAGAACATGATTTAGACCTAGAAATCTAATGGGTGTTAATGGAAATTGAAGAAGTTGAGTCTAAGATTACATACCTATGGATTTGTGGTTAAGTTCTCTTTCAAAAATCACCCAATTTGGAGTTTGGAAGGAGAAGTTATGTAATTTTGGTGAAATCCCATTTTTGCTTCTGTTTTAAAATCACTGGGCAGACCTTCATCGCGTTCGCGATGTGTCAGGCCCAATTAACCATCGTGTTTGCGATCACAAGCTCACGTTCGTGGATCTTTGACTCCTCGAGCCTTCGCGTTCATGGGTCGTTGCCCGCGTTCGCATAGAACAAAATCTCCTTCCCCCTGCCCAGGCCCAAAAGCGTTTGCGTTCGCGATAGCAGGTCCGCGTTCGCGAAGGAAAACACGTCCAACGCTTCGCGTTCGCGTAGAAGGAAAATTCCTACAGCCTAACTTACCCTTCGTGTTTGCGAGATTCCTTCCGCGAACGCGAAGAACAACACACCAGAACACCAGAAACTGAAAACCTGCAACTTTTTCCTAAGTTCAAAACCTTCTGAAACTCACCTAAGCCCTCGGGGCTCCAAACCAAACATACATACTAACTCAAAAACATCATATGAACTTATCCATGCGATCAAATCTCCAAAGTAACCTCTTAAACAACGAATTTAGCATAAAAATCTAAGAAAAATCTCAAAACTTTCAAAGTATCAATTTTCACAACTACGGGTCCGAATCACCTCAAACGACTTCCGTTTCTTACCAAATTTCATAGACTCGTCTTAAATCATATATAAGACTTGTACCGGGCTCCAGAACCAAAATACGGGCCTGATACCATCAAGGTTTAAACATGTTTCCTTTCAAAAACTCATAAATAATTCCATAAAATAATTTTCTTTAAAAAATTCATTTCTCGGGATTGGGACCTCGGAATTCGATTCCGGGCATGCGCCTAAATCCCATATTCTTCCACGGATCCTCCGAGACCGTCAAATTACGGGTCCAGATTCGTTTACCCAAAATGTTGACAGAAGTCAACTTAAATCTAATTTGAAGTCAAAATTCATCATTTTTTTTACAGATTTCACATTATGGTTTTTTGGCTATGCACCCAGACTACGTACGCAAATCGAGGTGATGTCGAATGAGGTTCTTAACGCCTCGAAACGCAGAATTCATTTATAAAACAAGTGATGACCTAAAAGGTCATCACAGCTCGAAAGTAGCATCCCAATGGCTAAGGCCATCGCCAAAAGAAAAGGGTCCGACCTCACCCGAAGCAAAATCGGCTTAGCAGTTCGACGAGTATCCGGGATATCATAAATATTACAAAGATCATCACTAAATCGACAAAAAAATTTCTTCATTAAAACATAATATTACTAGCACCTATCTTTACAACGGGCTCAAGCATGCCCTTACAAAAATCCTGAAGCAAAAAGTAAGTACAAACCAAAAATTACACATCATCCCCGGTAGCATACACATCTTCATACCAATAGTCAGAGGCAAGACAGTTCGCATCATCAGAGTTGATATCATCCCCGTCAGGCGTAAGAGGGTCGTATTTGCATGCCTCACGAGCTGCACGAGCTTCATCACGCACTCCCTGAAGTTCTACTTCAGATGCCCTCCCATCAGCATGAAGAGCCTTGTACACATCGATCCGAGCCTCAGCATGAACCCTCAACTCATATAAACAACGAGGCACGAGACGTAGAAGGTTGTGAGCGTCGACTCGCGTCCTCCGTTCTTAGTGAAACCACTTACCCGGTCAACACAAATAGCTCTGCCTCCAACTCCTTAACACGCTCCTCAAGCCTCGCTACCTTGAGCGCGGATGTCTCTTCCTCCTTGGTCCGCTCCGACCTGTAGAGACGGAGGGTATCCTCCAAAATTGTCGCTTTAGAAATAGCAGTCGCTAGTCTATCGGCACTCACACTCAACTCACCCTTGAGCTCATTGATCTCCGCCGTCTTTGCACCCAGGTCGGTAGTCAAACTGGTCATCTTCGCTTGTAGGTTGGCGTTCTCGGCCATCACCCCTCTACTTAACTCGAGCTCATCTTCCTTTACCTTAAGGGACGCCTCAAGTTCACTGTTGCGGGTAATGGCCTTCATATGGTCCTCGTCTCGCTCCCTCAACTCCTCGACCTTACGCGCCAGCTGATCCTCCCTTTGTTTAAGCCCTTCGCGGAACAATTAGAAGTCAGGGTCCTGGTTGTAGATGTCGGCCATCGCACGGTGCTTGGTGCGATATTTTTGATATTTAGAAGACATCTTCCCGTAGATGGTCGTCCTCTTCTTTTCCCGGCGCTCACGCTCATGCTCCATGATAAGGGTCGGGCACAATAGGAAAAAGTTAAAGAAAGGCAGGTCAAAAATGACGACACAAACCCAACGACTAAAAAGAAGAGAAAGACATCTACCCACAAGGCCATGCCAGCGACGTTTTGAGATAACTCTATGTTACTCATCGCTCTGAGCACCTCGCTCTCGGAAGCAGCACACAAAGGGGCTAAAGCAGACGCACCTGATCACAATTCGACAACAGATTGTAATCCCCAGGAATAACTACATGCCGATCAGAACCCTCCACTCTGACCTCCACATGAGTATGGCATTCTAAAAACTCACGAACAACCCCTGGGTCGACATCCAAACCCGAGCCTTTCCCCTCGATGTATAGGCCCCCTCCGACATTAGACGATGCACCACCCTCGACAGAACGCGCGGAACCACCTCCTGGGTAAACCCCTTCTGTTTAGGGAGACCTCCCCGCCAAAATAGCATCAGCTATAAACGTGGTCGCAGGCGCCCTCTGCGACACACCTGTCACTCTTTTACCAGTGTCCACGACCACATCCTTCCCAAGCTCCACTCTCCTCTTTTTCCTCTGTAACGACTCATCCCCATTAGAGGATTCATCCACAAGGTAAGGGATCGGTGCGGAAGAGGCCTCTTCCCTCACGACCATGTCACGAGAAGGATCTCCCGTCTGTATCGGTTGAGCACGACCCTCTCAGACGTACTCACTCAAAGTAAACTGTCGTCCTACAGCAGCGATAGCTTGTCGGAATGCAGGGATTGGAGCCCTCTGCCTAGAAGCTCCTCGACCTGTTATCATAAAAAGTCGTATCGATAGACAACGATGTGTAGTCAAGGAGTGATACAGGAGAAGACACTTACCAGACGAAACCCTCGGCCCAAAGTGCTTCACGAAAGTAGGCTAGTCGAGTTTCCACTGCATGGGGGAGAAGACGGGCCACCCAATCCCTTATACCTGCAATAGGTTGAGGTGGAAGCCCCATAGATACAAACAAGAAGCAAATAAACACTAAGGTGAATGAGGAAGAAAAGAAAGAACAAAACAAATGGCGGCACTTACGGTTCTCGTTCCATCGCTCCGGAAACCTAGTGGGGTTAGACACGACATGTGCGGTTCTGACGAAGAAGTATTTGTGCCAAAACTTACGACTCGCTCGGTCGTCGGTCCCAACCATCAGCCCTTTAGTGCCACGGTGCCTCAAATGCACCATAGTGCCCCTATGAAAGCTGGGTGAAAACAAGTGCAGAAGATGGTGAAAAATTACCTCGCACCCCGCTAACTTCGCATATTTTGTTAACAGCAGGAGTATTTTAAGCGTGTACGGAGAAAGTTGTGCCAGAAAAACCTGGTAGAATTGACAGAATTCTTCCACTAACGAAAGAAGGGGGAAGGAATGGCCGATCACGAAGGGGTACTCAAAAAAAGCACAGTACCTAGGCCTTTGGACTTCTACAAAGTCCCTCCCCGCTGAAACCATATCAACGTCAGCGGGAATATTATACTTTGTACGAAGAGTATCAATATGAACTTGCTCGGTTTCAGAGAACAAAGGGATGGGAGTAGGAGGAGGATCCTTAAGAAAATCACTTCGAGACGAAGGGTGTCTTGGCAGCAACTTCTCCACGGTGGAAAAGTTGTCCCCCTCCTCCAGCGTCATGCCATCATCACCAGAAGGAAGTGCCACGGACAACAGAGTGGCGTCAGAGACCCCCTCACGAGATTGGTGCGTTCTAGGCATCTCTTCTACAGAAAATGCGTTAAAACAATATGGAAGACTAAGAATGGAGAATGAGAGAAGAGGAAGTATAGAAAATGGTAAAACAAACACGAAAGAGATGAGAAAGAATAACCGGAAATGAAATGGCCAAGAGTTTTTGAAAAAACAAACCCTCCACCTATTTATAGGATTGGGTGGCGCAAGAATCGTAGCGGAAGGCAGCAGAGTGGCACCAAAATCGAAGCGACAAGCTCTCAACCCCTGTCTCGAAAATACGCATAATGATGACGCACATGGAGATGACGTCATTTTCTGATAAGATACACTATCTGGTGTCTTGTTGAGCACGCTGACCTCCCATTATTGGTCAATCCATAACGCTCCGTAAGACCAAATTTCTCCACAAGAGCGGATGGAGTCCGCTTATCAAGGATGCACTGAGCTGCAACCTCGACAAGCGGAAGGACTAACTGTATGGGTCCAAATTTGGACGACCACGACCATTGATGAATACGGCAAACGACGAGATCCTCGTAGTCTGACGTCCTATGGAGGACAACAGACAAGCGAACAGAGATTGCACGACTTTTACAGTAGTGTAGGTCCAATAGGGGGCATTAGGAATATTCCTTCGGATATTCCCCATAATATGCTTTTTAGAGTTCAGAAGAGGTTTGTTCCTTATATATAGCGGGAAAACAACCTTATAAAGGGGGCTTTTGGCTTTTCTTGCTGAGAACACTGACTGTAACATTTTCCTACGTAAACGATTGGCATCTTTAACGTTCGATCATTTATCAAAGAATATTATCCACTGTATTCATCTTACATACCTTTTGTTCTAGAGATTATTATAATTAGCTAAGATTTACCCCTTCATTTTTTTTGATATTTATTCAAAAATGTTGGACTTCCAGCGTAATATACTGGACTTTCAGCATAATATAATGGAGTTCCAATATAATATAATGGACTTCCAGCATAATATACTGGAGTTCTAGTATAATATACCGATCCAGCATAATATGCTGGAAGTTCATACACATATGCTCCCAGCATAATATGTTGGAAGTTCATACACATACACAGGTGCACCGATCTCCAGTATATTATGCTGGAACTTTTCGTGTTGCAGCAAAATAATTGTTATTTTTCAATGACTTTGCAAACGCGAGCTATTTTTGAATGATCAATCTGAAAACTGACTAGCTCGTGCTATTTTGACTTAATATTTAGAACTAGTAATTGCTTACCATCCTAAAAAATCTGATGCTTTCTTGTTTTTTTTTTCCGTGGAAATATGCTATGACATCCATGTTAAGGAATTTGACCACTTATAAATAATCTTTATTTTCAGTAGTTTTGATGGATATTTTATAATGATAGCATGTCACATGTGTGGTAGGAATTTATTTTTATGAATCTTAATACTCCTTAAATTTCATTTCGGGCAATTGATATCAAGTCCAAAGTCGTTGCAACAGTAGTGACTTTTATAGGGTGTGGTTGCTACTACCATGTGCTAGTGTTACATTTATTACTCCATCTAGTACTATTTTTCGTTCTTTTGTTCTTCTTTTGATAAAAGCAGAAATTGTACTTGTACCCGTATTCTTATTTATCAATGCGTACATTTACCAACATCTTTATCATATTTAGCGGGCGCGAAGCTAGGATTTATAGTTTATGGGTATTTGATCATAATTTTTTTACTTATTGGATTTTAAATAGACTATTTATATATATCATATAAATTATTTTTGCACAAATATAAATTTGAGTCAAAGCTACCATGTTCTGCCGAACCCGTAGTTATAAAGTTGGCTCCGCCGCTGGTCCCCACCTTTTATGGGTACACAAATTTTTCTTCTCCATTTAAAAGATCATTGATGTTGCAAGATTGATTTTTATCCCATTTCTTAGAAGTTAGAGGAATTTCAGTTTGGTAGTATAGTTGCATAGGTACCCCGGTACCAATCAGGATAGACCTAATTTAATTTCACATGGAACAGGTCGGCAAATGTCAAGTTTGCAGTGAAACGCAAGAAAGTGGTAATGTTTACCCATAATTATGGACGTTATTATTTACTAAATGGTTCTAACCAACGTGATTATGGCTAAAAAATGAAAAATACATGATTGTTTTTTCAGTTTTTAAGGACCAATGGCTCAGCAGATATGGCTTTCGGGTAGCTGGTACCTAGTTCAGGTTTCTGAAAAGATTGCAGTAGGTTGACGGTTAAATATGGATGAACTTGAATAGAGCAGCAAAACAATAACATCTGAATATATAAATCCCAGTTAACCAAGAAAAAAAAATGAAGAATATATAAATATAAATCCCGACTAATCTGGGGTTGATGACTAATATTTCAAGCAGTAAGGACCCCCTTTACACCGATATTATCGTGCTACATCAGATTATCCACGCGCGACACGTTTCCAGTATGAAAGACTCGTCTGCAAGCGTTGGATGAGTTAGTTGAGTGAGTGATTCCTATGTGGGAGAGTTAGGATCGGTTTCTCTCACCAACAATCTCATCAGTCACCGCACCGGGTTTGTCTAATGTGATTTACATCTCCTGTGTGGTTTACGAGTTATTGCACGGTGAGTAAATTACTCAATGCTCATCTGAAGGGTAGCAGCTGCGAATTTCTTTGGAAATTTTCCAAAAAGAAAAAGTATGAAAGACTCGAGTTAATGCTTTCTTAAATTTTATATACGTTCACCACCAACATTATCAACATATTGGATAAATAAATAAAGGATCTGAGGTGGCTTGGGTCCAGCATTGTTTTAAATACTTATGAAATAAGACGAGGTCATTGTTTAACCAAAAATTTAAGTCTTTGGTCAAAGCTAAAAAGAAATTTGGGTTACTGATAATCAGGAGACAAAAATAAAATACTTTTGAGAACGATGGTAAAAAGGCAAATAGATGTGTATTTCAATAAATTCTCAATAGTATTCCGTGTCCTTACAAATGATGATACTTCTTCCTTTTATAGATAATTCTAGGTAAAGGAATGAAGCCTCAGCTTTAATGATATAATAAATGACATTAAATAAGCCGTTATACAATCATTCCTATTAAATACCAATTTTGTAACGTATCAAGTATTTAATAATGAATTTGGACTCCTTTCTGTCATCAGATCTTTGCCTTCAATGCCTTCTAATCCGTTGGCTGTAAATAATTTAAATTGGTACGAGACTCGTATCTATACGTCGTCTCGTGCCTATTTAAATTCTTCTTCCCGTGGTTGTCTCCATCCGCGCCTCTTTAGTCAATTGCTGCGCTTTGACCATTTAACTAATCCACGTGTTATGCCACATCATCTTTAATATAAACTCAGTTTTTTTCCCAATACAGATAGTCCCCCCACTTTCTATTTTTTTTATCAATTAAATAATTGGGAAGTGGATCTTCATGTAAAAGGAATTTTTGCCACAATTAATGTTCATGACAGTATTAACGCCTCAGCAGTCTTTTCCATTTAATGTTCTGCCCATTGTCATTTTCTAATTGATTCCGCTATTCATACCCTTTTTCGAGACTTCTTCATTCTCACTATTTACGAAGTGATAGCTGCCTTTATTATAGGCTTTTCATCATTACACTTCTAAAGTTGACGGTTCCCATTTTACACATAACTTTGTCTTCCTTTGTCTTCTTCACAAATCTTCAGCACATACTTCCTTCTTAACAATGTCTTCTTCAAACCCTAACCGTAAAAAAGTTCCAATTCTAGATCAATTCCCCAACGCCCCTGTTAGACACAGAAGAGGTGGAGGAGGTAGGCTTCGAACAGGGTTAGAATCTACGCGAGGCAGCTCCTCTGGTTCTTCTTCAAGGAGTTCTATCCCAAAAGCCCCTTCTTCTAAAAGTAGGGAAATTCTTGATTCTTCTCAAGAACCCTCAGTTGATGATATAGTTCCCAGCGATTTGTCTTTTGAAAGTGACAAAACGTCTCTTCAAAAACAAATTAAAAATTTAGAAAGAGCTGATACTTACCCAACAATAGTAACCGAGCTTACTATCCCCACCATAAGAAGAGATTGTAACTGGAAGGATAGTCTCCGAATGTCAATTCCTTCCCCAAATCAAAGAATTTCCTCTTTTAGAAGTGGGTATTCTTCTGTTTACACTTACCCCTTCACTTTAGGTTTTAATCCTCCGATTGACCCAGTTATTCTCGATTTTTGTCGTTTCTTTACAATTTGTTTGGCCCAAATCGGTCCATTAGTGTGGAGAACAGTGGCTTGTTTGAGATATTTATCCTCCAAGGCCAATGTCAATTTCACCTTTTCTCACCTCATTCATCTATATCATCCTAACTTAATACGCCATAGGGTTTTTACCTTAACTGCAAGGAGCAAAAAAGTTTTGGTAAATCCTGAGGATGACAAAGATCGTGGATGGTATATCCGTTACGTTGCTGTTCGTACGGTGGACTTGATTGGCGAAACAAATATTCCCTTCCCTGAGAAGTGGAATTTTGAACGTAGGTTTCCTTTTATTTACCGTACCTACTTTTGAGAATTTCAAAAGAAAGTTGTTTTTAACCTCGTCCCTTCTTGGTTTTTTGTAGCAACCATGGGAGATGTGGAACCTATTCCCAACTTCCGTGGTTGGGTAGACTCACTTTTGAAGATTGCTTCTAGGGAGCAGAGAACTTGGAAATCAATTTCTTCCTTACATGGCTGGAAGGTCAAAACACATGGTATCCCCCTTTTTATATGAAATTTTTTTTTACATGTTAAGCACTTTTTCCTCAACTTTAATCATGTATATCCATCCTTTAATCAGGATTTGGCATTAGAGGAATGACGGCTAAAGTAGCTATGGTCATTCGCATGTCTGCGAATGCTGCTCTTGATTTGGATAAGGCTCGAGCCTTGCTGCCTAAAAGGAAAGCTACAAAGGAAAGTTCTGAAGAAGAAGAGGTGGGTACCTCCCTAATTACCAGGCCAAGGGTCAGGAGACGAATAATCATTGATGATGAAGTTGAAAACACTCCTGCTCGAACCTCCACCACCGAACCTGTTTTGATTCATTCTGACGAGGACGCCGAATCAAGAGATAATAATGAGTCAATTCAGCATCTTTTTAACAGTGGTTTCGGGAGTGGCGAGCTCGGCCTTGTTTTTGATGAAGCTCCTCTTTCCTCATTTGTTCCTATTTCCTCCATTCCTCTGCCAACCGTAAGTATTTCTTTACCAGTTTTGACGACTTCCGTTCTTTTGCCAGTTTCTACCGCTCCTATATCCATTCCCTTGGCTGTTTCTACCGCACCTGCTTCCGCTCCTGCGTTGGTTTCTACATCTTTTCCTTCCATTCCTTCCATTGCTCCTCTTCCCTCTGTTCATCATACAGAGACAGGTTCTAGCAGTGGAAGTATGACTATGAGAAGTGTTACTTTGGAGGTTCCTGCCAATCATAGCCTCTTGAGGAAGACCGGTAGAGCCGATGTTTGGCTCGAACCTCTAATTGGAGATATCGAGAAGAAGAAGATGGAGAGCCATAGCTGCTTAACTCTGATGAATGACGTAGTTCATTCTACTTTGAAGGTATTTTTACCAACAAGTTTTTTTTTTTTAAATTATCTTCAATCTCTCATTTCTATGAGTTATCTCTGTAGGCTAACCTTATTGGCACGGAATTAATGGGAAGAATTTCCCTACTGGAAAGAAAAGCTCGTGAGTCTGAAAAGACTGTCCACGAGGCCGAAGAAATAGTTAGGGGAGCCCAGCTTGAAACAACCAATTGGAAGGAGCAGTTCGAGAATGCTCAAGGGACCATAAAGGAGTTGCAAGAAGATAAAAATCTCCTGGAGCAGCAAAACCGTGGTTTAACTTCTGAACTGGCAACTGTCAAAGCCTCTTCAAGCCAATTGAAAAGAGACAAAGAGATTTTGGAATGCTCTTTGTCAGAACAATTATCCAGGGCTAGTGAAGAAGTTAGGGAGCTGAAGGCACTTTTGGCTAGGAAGGAAGAATATGCAGGAGAGTTAGTGCAAAGCTTGACTCAAGCTCAGGCTGACTTACAGACTTCTTCTGACGAGATTCATGCCTTGAAGAGTTATCATGCTTCTCTTGAAGCTTCCCTTGATTCCCATTTAGCTGAATATCAAATCTTAAAATACGATCTTGCTATGTGGGAAAAGGAATATGGACTTCTAGAGGAAAATTTTAACATAGAGGTGAGTTGGGCTTTCCTGAAATCTCGTCGTGATGCTTTGACGGAAGCTGCTCAAGAAGGTTTTGACTTGCAGTCTGAACTGGCCAAAGTCGTAGATACCATCGAGCAAAGCCAACAGTCTACTGATACTCCTTCTCCTGCACTTGAAGTTCCTGGAATAGAAGAACTTTTAAATGAAGAAGTGACTACTGCAGCAATTGGGATTACAATTCCTGCTTCAGCTGAAACCGTTCATGTTGCTGCTTCTTTAGAAGTTGCCACCGTGCCTATGGCTGAAAGTGAAATTAATATTGCAACTTCGGATGTGCTAACCCCTTCAATTGGATGATGGTTTTATCCCTTAGTTTTTAAGGGATTTTTTGGTGAAAGTCCCCAGTTATCATAATGGGGCACTTGTATAAACCTTTATTGACTAAGTTTCTACTTAGTCTTTTTAATTATATTAAGAAGTTTCGTTAGTACTTCAATGTGTTCTATTCTTGCCTTTTCCTTACTTATTTAGGACTTATAGAGTAGTTTAGTATTTTTATCCTTTGAAAATGCTTTATGATTCTTCTCATGACTTATTAACATGAGGCTTATAAAAGAGGGCCCTTTTATTTTATCGACACTTAATGAAGAAGACGTCTCAACTTCATAATGATGTTATAATACGATGAAAGAAATAGGAATACACACGTTTTGTATGAAACAAGTTTGGCAAGTTTTTTTTTCATAAACTTTTAACAAGTGTTTGACTGTTACATGTATTACAATACATCTACAACTTTCTCGTAACTGTTTTTCTTGTAACAGATTTGTGAACAACATAAAATAAACAAGGTTTTTCTTCATAACCTGTTTCAATACATAGTCATGACCTTATCTTTACATATTAAGAAGGGTTTGAGAGGTGACTTTGTTTATGAGTTTGAGAGATGACTCTGTTGTTCTCATGAATGCTGAAGTTTTCTCAACACTTGACTTCTATCGTTCGATATTCGTATCTGCATTTCTACATGTATCTGTGTACAATATTGTAGTCCCCCAAGTGTTTGAGCGGTGAAGTATGAAGCCTCGAACACTTGTTTATTTCTTTTACTTTAGCCCTTTTTTCCTGAAACAGAAAGATATGCGGGACCCGAATGTGCGATTATAGATGAAGACCGCCTAACTCGTGTGTATTTCCATCAGATTAATTGTAACCCTGGGCTAGGAATTTAAGAATACTCCATTTTGCCTTGCAGGTTGTGACTCATCATTTGGCACGAGTTAGGATATTTTGCCTAGCATCTAAAATCGTTAGTAAAATATTAATAAACCAAGAGAGAAATTTTAACACGATGATACCTGACCGTGGGTACTTTCTCAAAAGTAGTATCTTTTTAAGTGGACAGCATTCCAATGTGAGGGTAAAACTTTACCATCCATTATTTCCAACTGGTATGATCCTTTTCCCGCAATGCCACGGACTTTGTATGGTCCATCCCATGTTGGACTTAGCTTTCCTGAGTTAGTAGTTTTTGCAGATTGGAACACCTTTTTAAGCACGAAGTCCCCAATTTTGAAAAATCTGAGGCGTGCTTTCCTATTATAATATCGTTCTATTACTTGCTTTTGTGCTGCCATCCTTATCAAAGCAGCTTCTCTTCTTCCTTCAAGTAAATCTAGGCTAACCCGCATCTCTTCATTATTAGATTCCTCCGTTGCCTGATCGTATCGTGTGCTTGGCTCACCTATTTCAACTGGAATTAAGGCTTCCGTACCATAAACCATTGAAAATGATGTTTCTCCAGTGCCTGTTTTGGTCGTTGTACGATAAGCCCATAATACTCCAGGTAACACCTCAGGCCAATTACCTTTTGAATCTTGTAACCTCTTTTTCAAGTTATTGATAATAACTTTGTTAGTTGATTCTGCTTGTCCATTCCCCACTGGATGATATGGCGTAGACGTTATTCTTTTGATCTGCCAACTTCGAAGAAATTCTGTAACTTGAGCTCCAATGAATTGTGGTCCATTGTCACACACGATCTCCTTTGGTACTCCAAAGCGGCATATTATATTTCGCCATATGAAGTCTTTAACTTCTTTTTCTCGTACCTGTTTAAATGCCCCTGCTTCTACCCATTTAGTGAAATAATATGTAAGTACAAGTAGAAATTTTACCTGACTTTTTGCTTGTGGAAGTGGACCTACGATATCCATTCCCCATTTCATAAAGGGTCATAGGGCTAAAATAGGATGTAGTAACTCAGCTGGTCTATGCATATTATTGTCGTACCTTTGACATTTATCACATTTGGACACGAAATTGGTTGCCTCTTCTTCCATCTTAGGCCAATAATATCCTGTGCGAATTAACGTTCTTACCAGTGACCGTCCTCCTGCGTGATTCCCACAATGTCCTTCATGTACTTCTCTCATGACATATTCGGTTTGAGAGGGTCCGAGACACCTTGCTAGTGGTCCGCCGAACATCTTTCGATAAAGATTTCCTTGATATAAACAATATCGTGCAGCTTTTTTGCGAAGCGCGTAAGCCTTTCCTTTGTCATTAGGCACGGTTCCGTGCTGTAAAAAGGCAACAATTTCATTTCTCCAATCCCATGTTAGATGATTAAAATTTACCTCGTTTTTATCAGATTCAAGAACGGAATGAAATAGATGTATGACTGAAGCATCTGTATTGTTTGCCATGTCTGCTGCGGATGCAAGGTTTGGTAAAGCATCTGCCTCTACATTCTCATCTCTTGGGATCTGCACTACTTTCCAAGTTTGGAATTGCTTTATTAACTCCCGTACCTTTGCGATGTATTCTTGCATTCGTGACTCTCTGGCTGTATAAGTCCCCAGCATCTAATTATCCACGAGTTGAGAATCACTCTTGATTATAATCTGTGTTATGCCGAGTGCTCGTGCCAATTCTAAACCTGCAATTACAGCCTCATACTCTGCTTCATTGTTAGTTATAGAATGACATTTTATAGCCTGTCTAATGGTCTCACCCGCAGGTGGTACGAGGACTATTCCTAGGCCTGCACCTTTTACATTAGATGAACCGTCAGTGTATAAAACCTAAGTCCCCGGGTTCGCACCAATAAAAACTAGTAATTCTTTTTCTGCTTCTAAATGCATCCCCTGGCTAAAATCAGCCACGAAATCAGCTAGTACTTGAGACTTTATAGCAGTCCTGGGTTGATAAATAACTTCATACTCACTTAGTTCTATAGCCCATTTTGCTAATCTTCCTGAAAGTTCGTGTTTATGCAAAATATTTCGAAGCGGAAAAGCAGTAACTACAACAATGGGATGACATTGAAAATAAGGTCTTAACTTTCTAGATGTCATGATCATAGCTAATGCTAATTTTTCTAGCTGTGGGTATCGTGTCTCAGCTTCCAATAAGGACTTACTTACATAATAAATAGGAGATTGTTTACCTTGGTCCTCGCGGACTAAAACAGCACTTACTGCGACTTCAGATACGGCCAGATAAATGAGAAGTTTTTCCCCCACCTTCGATTTTGCCAACAACGGTCGTTTTGACAAATAAGCTTTCAAATTTCTAAGGGCTTGTTGACAATCTTCATTCCATTCAAAATGATCTTGCTTTTTAAGTGCAGAGAAAAACTTAAAACACCTTTCTGAGGATTTGGAAATAAATCTCCCCAAAGATGCAATTCTTCCTGTTAATCTTTGTACTTCCTTTTTATTAGTAAGGATATCCGGGATTTCTTCTATTATTTTGATCTGAGAAGGATTCACTTCAATACCACGATTAGAAACAAGAAAACCCAAAAACTTACCTGATGCAACTCCAAATGCACATTGTTCTGGGTTGAGTTTCATATTAAATTTTCGCAAAATTTCAAAAGTAACAGATAGATGAGAAATATGATCATGAGATTGTTGGGTTTTGACGAGCATATAGTCTATATATACCTCCATTGTTTTCCCTAAATGTTCTTGGAACATTTTGGTGACCAACCTTTGATAGGTTGCCCCAGCATTTTTGAGGCCAAAGGGCATTACTTTATAACAGTAAGTCCCCCTGTCTGTGATGAAAGAAGTTTTTTCTTCATCACCAGGATCCATTTTAATTTGATTATATCCTGAGTATGCATCTAAAAAACTTAAAAGTTCATGACCTGCGGTTGCATCAATTAGTTGTTCTATATGCGGTAAGGGAAAGGAATCTTTTGGACAAGCTTTATTTAAATCGGTATAATCTACACAAACACGCCACTTACCATTTTTCTTGGGTACAACCACCGTGTTAGCTAACCAAGTAGGATATTTTACCTCACGGATTGATCCGATTTTTAATAATTTTTGGACTTCATCCTGAATCACCTGGTTCTTGAAAGCACCTTGTTTCCATTTCTTTTGCTTTATTGGTGTGAAAGAAGGGTCCTCATTGAGTTTGTAAGTCATCACATTTGGTGGTATCCCTGTCATATCAGCGTGGGACCAAGCAAAGCAGTCTAAGTTAGCTTTTAAAAATTCGATTATCATACCTCGCATGTTCGTGCTTAAATTGGCCCCGACATAAACCTTCCGTTCAGGCCATTGATCAAATAACATCACTGCCTCAAGCTCTTCAATTGTCGTTTTGATGCTTTCATTTTCTTCAGGTTCTTGAATTGTGTCAGGCCTTGAGTCCAAATCCATCTTTTCCTGTTCAGTTGAAGTTTGATCTTTTTTACCTTCAACTGTTTCCTGTAATTGCTACTTTTCTTTATTTTCGGCGCTCGTACTTGTTACAGCGTTGACACTTCTAGCCATCTGCTGATCCCCACGAATTTGGCAAATTCCCCATGGTGATGGGAATTTAATAACCTGATGTAGAGTTGATGGGACAACGTCCATATCGTGTATCCATGGTCTCCCCATGATCATATTGTAGGCCATTTCCATATCAACTACCTGAAATTTAGTTTCCTTCACAACACCCATAGCAAAAGTTGTTAGAAATACCTCACCTTTTGTTACTACACTTGAATTGTCGAAGCCTGACAAGGTGTGCGCCTTGGGTATCATTTTGTCTTCAGCTTGCATTTCTCGTAGTACCCTTAGTAATATAATATTTACAGAACTCCCTGGATCAATCAAAACTCGTTTTACATTAGTATCATGTACAAGTAAAGATATTACCAGTGCGTCATTATGTGGAGTTGTCACTCCTTCGGTATCTGCGTCATCGAACGAAATACTTTCATTTTCAAGGACCTGCCGCACCCGTTTCCCGTGTGTAATTGTTACCTTAGAAACCTTGTTGGAGGCTGTGTAGGTTACGCCATGAATATCTTCTCCCCGCTTATGACATTCACTGTCCTCTTGGGTGAAGGAGGTTGTGGTGGCTCTTGTCTGTTTTTCATATAAGCTTGTTTTCCTTTCTCACTAAATAACTCAGTGAGGTATCCTTGCTTCAATAAATGATCCACTTCACTCTGCAGGAATCTACATTCTGAAGTTTTGTGCCCGTGATCGTTGTGAAATTCGCACCTATGATCCGGATTGTGTCTACTTGGATTTGACCGCATCTCTTTTGGACACCGTACCTTATCTCCCATGTTTCTTAAAACAGCTACGAGCTCGGAGGTAGAGACATTAAAACTATATCCACTGAATCATGCCTTTAAACTTCTGTCATCATCTCGTGATTCTTGTCTGTTCCGATCATTCCTGAACTTTGAAAAAGAGCCAGAATCCCGGTTCCTCGATTTTTTATCATATTGATGGCTATCTTGTTTCGACCGTGGGTCCTTTCTTGCGGGTCCCATATATGGATCGTACCTGTTTTTACCTGATCTTTTTTCGGTTTATGACCTTCGTGTACCGCCCCTTTCTTCATGATGAAGCTTAGGTACGGTATCTTCTTCGATTCGCAGCTTCGTGCTATACCTGTTGTAAACATCATTCCATGTGGTTGCTGGAAATTCTCGAAGACTTTCTTTGAGTCGTCTCGTGGCTTCAGAACTTTTGTTATTTAAATTACTTGCAAAAGCTATAGCAGCCCAATTGTCAGGCACACGAGGTAGAGTCATTCTTTCACGCTGGAATCTATCAACGAAGTTTCTAAGCAACTCTGAATCCCCTTATTTGATTTTGAAAATATCTTTCATCCTTTTCTCAACCTTTTGTGCTCCCGAATGTACTTTAATAAAAGAATCTGCAAGCTCATCAAAAGAATTAATAGAATTTTCAGATAAAAGAGAATACCAGGTTAATGCACCCTTGGTGAGTGTTTCTCCAAATTTCTTGACCAATACTGATTCAATTTCTTGTTTGGTCAAGTTGTTGCCTTTTACGCCGGTTGTAAATGCAGTCACGTGGTCACGTGGGTCTGTAGTACCATCATATTTCGGGATGTCAGGCATTTTGAACTTTTTCGGAATTGGAAGGGGAGCAGCACTAGGCTTCCATGGTTATTGTGAGTATTTGTCCATGTCTACTCCTTTTATTACAGGCGGAACTCCGGGGATTTGTTCAATACGCTCATTTTGTTCCTTAAGTTGTTTCTGCAAGGTTAGTACTAAATTTTACAAATACGAATTATTTAAATTACCTGGTCCCCCTTCTTGTGGTTCACTGGGGGTTGCTCCGTTTCCAGAATTATCAAGACCAGAACGGGGGTTCTCCAATGTATTATTATTAGGAGTTGGTGTAGGTGGCGCAGAAGGCAATCGACTAACAAGTGCCTGAAGAGCTTTGCCGACCTGTGCATCAATTAGCTTTTGCAAAGCTTCAGTTGTAACTCCTTCAAAATGTTCAGATTGCTCTTGTTGATCAGCACGGGATTCAGTAACAGGAGTGCCTTCACGAGATTGACGTGGTGAATTTAGAGGAGAGGGAACCACGTTATCTTGATTTTGATGTATTTGATTCTCATGGTTTCCCAATGTGTTATTACTATTGTTGTCGGCGTTGTTGTTTGACATGGTGACGACAATAGATAAGATATAGCTTAAAAGGAAAGATTATCAGTTTCTCGGTAACGGAACCAATTTGTTTAACCAAAAATCTGAGTCTTTGGTCAAAGCTAAAAAGAAATTCGGGTTACTGATAATCAGGAGACAAAAATAAAATACTTTTGAGAACGATGGTAAAAAAGCAAATAGATGTGTATTTCAATAAATTCTCAATAGTATTCTGTGTCCTTACAAATGATGATACTTCTTCCTTTTATAGATAATTCTAGGTAAAGGAATGAAGCCTCAGCTTTAATGATATAATCATGACATTAAATAAGCCGTTATACAATCATTCCTATTAAATACCAATTTTGTAACGTATCAAGTATTTAATAATGAATTTGGACTCCTTTCTGTCATCAGATCTTTGCCTTCAATGCCTTCTAATCCGTTGGCTGTAAATAATTTAAATTGGTACGAGACTCGTATCTATACGTCGTCTCGTGCCTATTTAAATTCTTCTTCCCGTGGCTGTCTCCATCCGTGCCTCTTAGTCAATTGCTGCGCTTTGACCATTTAACTAATCCACGTGTCATGCCACATCATCTTTAATATAAACTCAGTTTTTTTCCCAATACAGTCATGTCGCTCAAGTAAGGATAATAGAAATGTGTATCAATCTCTAAGACATAAAAAAGAAAAAAATTGGCAAGTTTTTAAGGTATAAGTGTCAAAAACCATAAGCAAACATTATTATGAACTTGTAATTGCAGGCAGATTTGTGATTAATTGAAATAAATTAATTATGGTAAACTCAATTTTGCAAATAAACAAAATAAATAGCTAGGTGCAGTTAAAATAATAGAGAAACCCGCCTCTCCAAAGTTGCAGATATAGAAACTTATTGCGATTGGTGGCTTAGCTTCCTGTAGAGTGTAGACTCCAAATTTTCGCCTTATACAATACTCCAACACAGATTGTCAAAATTTTTAAGTGCTGTTGCAAATATAGACCTTATGAGATATTTAACTGGATATTAAAGAATACAAATATTTAAAAAAATTGCCCTATATGCTCAGGAATCGAATCAAGATTGATATATTTGGAGGATATACTGAAAAAAGGTCTACATGGCGCCAGAGGTTAAATTCAAAAGGGTTTAATCAAAAGTTTGTTCAGTTACATATTAAACGAAAATCATGTTTTTTGAAGAAGAAAAAAGTTCAGACTGATTTGGGGTTAGATACTCAGGCATATTAAGCCTTGTTATTATGCAAGTTCTTTTTTTTTTAACATTAAAAAAAAACTTTTGTGATACTATTTATGTTTGATTTGACTTTAGAGCATCAATAACCCAAAGAGGCATTCAATTCAAACTAAACAATTCAATAGAATTTTCTACTTGCGGGTTGGGAGAATTAAAAGAGAATTGAAGAAGCAATGATTCAATTGATGGTTTTGAGTTTTTGCTCAAATTTTTGCTTTGAGAAATTTTAAATGTTCGTACAATGATTTTGGACTTATAAGTGTGGGAGGTTTGGGTCCCAAAGGCTCGGGGGTATTTTCGTACATTTGCATGCTATTTGAAACCGTAAAATTCATTAAATTGACTTTGGTCTTGTTTGGATGTTTAGATTAGGACCCGAGAGGCTGAGAAGTATTTTAGTGCACTTGGAACGAGAACTAAACTTGTAGATTTTTCTAGTATAATAGCGTGGATTGGAGGAAGTGACCTTTGTGGTCACGTGGGCTATATTGGCAGTTGGTAGGAGGCCAGTTGATTGCTCTTTGCAATCGCATAGCTCCTGGTCGCAATTTGCGATGAAGGATTTGGCAGTAGAGGTATAACATGTCTAATTTTGAGATTTTGAAGTCATGCTATTATTTTTGGATTTTGAGAGGTCGGACTAATGCGATTTTGGAAGAGATTTTACCAACATCTTGGAAATAAGTAATCTACACCTCATTTTGATTATATATCATGAATATCGATAAACTTTAACACCTAAATCATAGAATCCAAAAGGTCAAAATGGGGGTTTTGACTTTGAAAATGTAACGACTCGATCTCGTTTTGAGCATTTGCATTCCGTTCAGCTGTTTGAAGTCTTGAGTAGCTCATATGACGTATTATGACTTGTTTGAATCGTTGGTTTTGGTTTCTCAGATGATTCGGGATCTCATGTTAGAAGCTTTGAGTTGGAAGACTTGACTAAGTTTGACTTTTACGTATTTGACCCCGGATCAGAGTTTTAATGGTTTCATTAGGTCCGGGTGGTGATTTTGGACTTAGGCGTATGCCCGGATTTGCCTTTGGATATTTCTAGAAGGATTCGACACTAATTAGCGAAAGTTAGAAATTTGAAGGTTTGGAATGTTCATAAGTTTGACCGAGAGTTGACTTTGATGATATCGGGTTCGGATCATGGTTCAGGGAATATGAATAGCTTCTTTATGTCATTTGGGACTTGTGTGAAACATTTGAGTCCATTCCGAGTTGAATTGATATAGTTCGGCACGGGTTTTGGAAGCTGAAAGTTCAAAAGTTCATTAAATTCGATTCGAGGTGCGATTCGTGATTTTGATATTATTATGTGTGATTTGTGGCCTCGAGTACGTCCATATTAGGTTATAGGACTTGTTGGCATGTTCGGACGGGGTCCCGGCGGGCTCGGGTATGTTTTAGATTAACTTCGGATCATTTCGGAGTTGCATGAGATTTCTGGTTTTTTTGGTGTTTCAGTTGTGCTTCGCGATTGCATGAGAGGGGACGCGATGGCGATGGGTATTTTGTCAGCAGAGTTGTTTGTTCAACGCGTTCGCAAAGAAGATATCGCGTTCGCGTATAAGGAGTTTAGCCGGGGGAGATTGTGATTCGCGTTCGCAATGGAGCTTACGCGTTCGCGGAGGGTGGCTAGGTCTGTGCATCGCATTCGCGGGGACTGGGACGCGAACACAAAGGGTTATTCAGGGGCTGTGAAGATGTGCTTTGCGAATGCGAGGCTGTTACTGCGTTAGCGAATGGTATTGCTGGAACAGTATTATAAAGTACTCTATTTCGAAGGTTTCACACATTTTATCATATTTTGAGATATGTAGCTCGGATTTAGATGATTTTGGAGACGATTTTCATCACATGGATTGGGGCAAGTGTATACTCGATTTTGATTATATTTCGTGATTCTATCCTCATTTTTGGCATTTGATTCATGATTTCAAAAGAGAAATTGGGAGTTTCTGTCTAAACTTTCCTAAAGTGAATTTTGAGTTTTGAACATCGATTCGGAGTCGAATTTGAGTGAAATTAGTATGGTTGGACTCGTAATTGAATGGGTTGTCAGATTTTGTGAGTTTTGTCAGGTTTTGAGGTGCGAGACAGGGTTTGACTTTTTGATTGACTTTGAGTAAATGTGTAAAGATTCGATCTTTATCAATTGAGTTTGCTTCCTACGCCATTATTTGATGATTTTGAGTTGCTTTTGGTTAGTTTCGAGCCGTTCAGAGGATGATTTGAGCGGGATGACGCTTCTAGTGTATCGACTTGGCTTGCTTGAGGTAAGTGTCTTGCCTAACTTTGTTTAGAGAATTTTTTCTACAATTGCCATTGTTTACTGCATGCGGGGGTGATGCATATATGAGGTGACGAGCGTATATGCATGTGCCAGGGTTAATCATGCCCGGGGGATAAATTATACTATTAATTATGTCTTGTAGAATTTTGTGACCTGCTCGTTTCATGCTCTTCTTGACTTCTAGATTATCAAGAATATGAAATTAAATGCTAGGAACCAAGATTTAGCTCATTATAACTTCATTAAAAATTTGACAGATTTTTGTGAAACTTTGAACTTTGATGTGTTAAATTAAGTCATCACTATGTTTAATCATTAATGCATCGCTACGACCGTTATTCTTGAGATGTTGGACTCTATACTTGAGTTAAAGATCATTTGTGAGACTTATCGAAATACTTGAATAATAAAATACTTGAGGTTTATTGAATTGTTATTGGCTCGAAAGCTATGATTGATGTTCATTTGGAATATTCGCTTAATCACTCTCCTCGATGTTATTCATACTTCCTACTTTGCTTGTCCTTGATATATATATATGCTTGGTGAGGAAGAGCGTAAAGCAGAAGGCTGATGTCATGCCATTGTATATACATTATCATGTGAGGAAGAGTGTAAAACACGACGGGTGATGCCGTGCCATCTCACTTACATTATCATGCAAGGATGAGAGTAAAAGCATGAAGGGTGATGCCATGACATTTCATCTATATTATCATGCTTTTATATTACCACGAGTTCATGGCACAAAGGGCGTTTCCGTGCAGGCAAGGACGAGGGAAATGCATTATGTTGTAATATCTTTTCCTTGTGTATACATCCATGCCTTTACCTTGAGCTGTTATTGTTGTACCTATGTCTCATATGTCACTTGTCGTTGTTGTTCTGTCATTGTTCTCTATCTCAATTGTTGTGTTGCCCATGCTTTTTACTTGCTTAACTTGCAAATATCATGCCTCCTTTCTTACTAATATATCTGTGTCCATGTCGTTTCTACTTTGTTGCACTTTAGTATAAGTTTTCTACCATGTTAGTCATTCATGCCTTCTATTTGTTAGCTCACAAAGATCGTGTTTTCCCCTCTTCTTTGTTATATCTACATCTTGACCCTCCATCATTCTAGTTAGGTGAAGTTTATGTTCCTCTTTTCTAATTGTTGTCATTACTCTTATGCCTTCAACCTGGTCTATTACCGTTGTCCATATGTATTTCCTTCTTCATTATTGTTGCTTGTATATTTTCTACTTTGTCATTACTGTTATCGACATTTCTGCCACCTAGTTGGTGCTTTTATACACTTATTTGGTGAGGATGAGATAAATGCACGAAGGGTGTTGCCATGCCATTGACTTGATATCTTGAGTATATTTCTCACACTATGGAAGTTAGGGAGTTACTATCATAGTTTATTGGTTATCACTCCATGGAAAGGATTGGTCGAAATATTATGCATATTAAATTGTAATCTCTTCTAGTACTCATTTATTGCTTCGCATATTCGTTTCGTGTACTCTTTTATGTTATATTGTAGTATCGTTCTATTGCTAATTTATGGTACAGGTTATATCAGTGAGTATCTTTTAACTAAAAAGTCTCGTCACTATTTCACCGAGGTTAGTCAAGATACTTACTGAGTACATGGGGTCGGATATACTCATACTACACTTCCGCACCTTGCATGCAGATTCTGGAGCAGAGCTGCGGTAGATGGCGGGGGCTGACTCTGAAGATGTTCGTGCCTAATGTGGCTACCACTTGTCCCTGGATAGTTCTAGAGTTGAATTCTATATATGTACATTTCAAATAGAATTTGTATTTATTTCATATCCGTTTTTACAATAATCCAGTCTTAGTAACTCATGTCTTGTACTACCAGTCCTTGGGTTATTGTTTGGAATCCAGATATATCGATTGTTGATTACATTTATTTTATTAGAAATGTATTAGTTGTTAATTGGCTGACCGAACAGATCGGGTTAGGTGCTATCGCGACTTGTAAATTTTGGGTCATGACAGAAAATAAGAAAGCGACTTTTAATGATTTGAACACCCAATATATACTTCGATTGAGAATCTAATTATATATTTAGACTCAAAAAGATATGGGTCATCGAGATTCGATTTTTGTTTCAAGGTTTGACTACGTGACTCAGGGTTGACTTTTGTTGACTTAATATTGCATTTTTTATGAAATTGAGCCCTACGACTATAACTTGATGCTTTTGACTAGATTACGGACCTTTGGAGGCCTAGGTTTATGCATGCTTGGGATAATTTATTAGTCCTTTTTATGCCTTGTTTGCCACATTGCCTTACTTATTGCATGTTTTACCTGTCTACTTGATCATCTCATTCACACTAAAATGTTTGCATCCTTCATATACTAGTTTAATATTATGGATCTCATATAACTATTTTACATGATGAAATTGTTTAGTAATACAATATTTCTTATATCCACCTTAGTAGCATGCACATATATCTTGTTCTCATACTTATTTGAGATTATTATGAGCCGTTGAGCTTTTAGGGCATGTGGACTCATGTTCTTGTTGAGGTTTTAGTTAAAGAACTAGTATATACTAGTATCCGCGCAATGCGCAGTCAATATTACAAAAAATTAATTATTTTAAATTATAATTTGCATTTTTATTGTAATTTAGTTAATAGAATTCAAATTGCATCTTAATTCTTAATACAATATTTCATTAATTAAATCTATATTGAATTAAAGCAAAATAAATCATATAGTCTTCTTATAATTTTGTATTTCTTATTTTTTATTATACTATCTATCATTTAGTATTATTATATTATTATATTTTATTAACACGTCACTTTGCTTAAAATCATTATCCACTACTCCTTTTAATATAGCATAAATATTTCTTACTTCTTAAAAATTACTATTAAAATATTATTCTACTGTTCATGATTTTTTTAATTTTTCAAATTTTTCAATAATATCTTGTATATTATTTGCTTAGTTAATTTTATTTTTAAAATTAATTTAACGTGTAAATATTCTGATATTATCTCTATTCCCATCATGGTACATCTTTCTCTACTTTAATATTATAATTAACTTTTTCATTTTGAATTTTACATATAATCGAAATAATTTTACATTTAAAACTAAATTAATTATAATTTCCTAAATATAAAAAAGATATGTCACTTTACTATTTATCATAAAACTATTGATATTCTTAATAATTGTTATTTTTATATTACATATTAACATAGCCATTAGCAAATGAAACTTTTAAATTTAAATTGTCACTCACTGTAATATTTAAATTAAATTATAATTTTGATTCATCCAAAATATAAGCAGATACGTTAGTTTGCTATTTTATCATAAAATTACTAATATTCTCAATTCAATTAGGGCCACTAACTGGGAAAGTTTCCTTCCAAGATTCCTAGTTCCATAACATACGAAAAATAAAACTCAAATTATTCATTTATGAAAAATACCTATCTTAGATAAGATGGTCACCTTCATTTATGTAATTTTGCTCAAATTCATTTAGAAATCTCATTGATTAGTTTTTTTTTTTTGAAAAAAATATTTTATCTTTCCATTATTAATTCAAATTTTTTATATAGATTTCATTAGATTTTTCCTAATTCTTATTAGGTTTTTGATCTAAAAGTGCCAAATGATTTTTTTTTTAAAAGCACCACTTAACTTAATCACAATACTGACTATCCTCCTTTCAACATTATATAAATATATGTTAAAACCCGCGCAAGCATGATCAGTATTCAAGAATATTAATTATTTTAAATTATGATTTATCTTTTAATATATTAATATCACATTAATATAGTTACAACTGTCATCCTACTTCTTAATACATTATGTTATTAATTAAACCTATTTGAAATTAAAGAAAAATAAATATTCATCGTATAACTTTTTTTGTTTCTTATTATGCTTTATTATAATATCTATTTATTATTATTATTATTGTATTAATAATTCTAATATTTTATTAGCACACTTTGCTTATATATATATATATAGATAGAGAGGGGGGAGGGGGAGAGTTTAGATTTGTCTAAGATCTATTTAGATTATGTATAAGACTCATTCAACTACTTTCATTAATTATGTTTCCATTTATAATTTTTAATTGTTAATGTTGTCTTAAAATTGCCAAGTGACTGCATTTAAGCTTGCCACTTGGCTTAACCACAATGCATACTACTCTCCTTTTAATATAACTAGTAGTCGTACCCGCGCGATGCGCGGTCAATATTAAAAAAATATTAATTAAATTAAATTATGATCAGGCTTGTTTGA